>NC_062576.1:13825000-18825000 GCF_022837055.1 Prionailurus viverrinus | reverse complement strand
AACTGAGGCTCGAGCAACTCAGGCTGTTCCTCTGCCGATCGATGGCCGCCAGGTCGGCTTTCTGGAAAGGTCTACCTAGCTAATAATAATTGGAAAGCATGAGTGGGAGAGAGCTGTGAAAATACTTTGATACTTTGTTTCTTTTTAAAGTAAAGATGAGATGCCTGAAGGAAGGAATACTCAGTTGTTACTATTTGTGTGTGTAGTATTGAATCACGTTCCTGGATTTGTGACAAACTTGTTTCAGTAAGGCTGTCAAGCTCAGAAATGATCGTTTTAGGAACTGAAGGTTCAGCTTCTCTACAGCGGTCTTTATTTATTTTTTTAATGTATTTTAAGTAGGCTCCATGCCCAATGTGGGGCTCAAACTCATGACCCCCAGATCTAGAGTTGCACATTCTACTGACTGAGCCAGCGAGGCGCCTCTAGAGCAGTCTTTTCTCCAGGGGTGGCCTGTGGGTCTCGGCCATGGAATTCTGGGAGGAGAGGGCCTCTTAAAGAAGCAGGATCTTGGGGCGCCTGGGTGGCGCAGTCAGTTAAGCGTCCGACTTCAGCCAGGTCACGATCTCGCGGTCCGGGAGTTCGAGCCCCGCGTCAGGCTCTGGGCTGATGGCTCATAGCCTGGAGCCTGTTTCCGATTCTGTGTCTCCCTCTCTCTCTGCCCTTCCCCTGTTCATACTCTGTCTCTCTCTGTCCCAAAAATACATAAACGTTGAAAAAAAAAATTTTTTTAATAAAAATAAAAAAAAATAATAAAGAAGCAGGATCTTGTTCCAGACCTGCTTTTGAACAGAGGTGAGGCCTGGAAACTGGCATGTTAAATCCGCACACTCCCCACCCTCGTGATTCTATACACGCCCAGGTCTGGGAGCCCCTGGTCTTGAGGCTTTGTTCTTGTGTGGGGTTGCTATTCTTTGCAGACATTTGTTTGCTGGTTTTTTTCTTTGGTTTTGGTCAAGGAGCCCTCTGATGTCAACATTGGTGGAATTTCTCCCCACGTTATCATTCATTTCTGCCTGTTTTGTTTAGTTTTTATTTTTTTGTTTTAGAGAGAGAGAGCATGCATACACAAGCGGGGAACGGGGGGAGACAGGGACCGAGGGAGACAGAGAGAACCCCAAGCAGACGCCACCCTGCACACAGAGCCCGACGTGGGGTTTGATCCCACGACCCTGGATCATGACCTGAGCTGAAGTCAAGAGTTGAGCGCTCAACCCACCGAGCCACCCAGGCGTCCGTCCCTAGCTGTGTTGTTTTAAACTCTGGGATAGTAACTATTAAATTTCACGAGTTCCTTTGCATTTCTGGATTTCTGACTCTGAGCTTTTCATTTTTCCCCACAGAGCTGAGAAAACAGAAGTCCTCAGTGAAGATCTGTTACAGGTAACAAAATAAAATCTTCTTAAAGTGCTTTGCTTAAAGAGGAAAACAAAACAAAGCCTCATCGGCGAGAACTGAAGCAGATCTGTGTCCGTACGTCTGTATGTATGATCTGAGACACGATGAGACTGATCGGCCTGGTCCCGAGCAGGAAAGAAAAGCAGTTGGGTTGCACGGTGATGAAAAGGGGATCTGGAACTTCGGTGTCATGTTGTGAAGTTCAGATGGGGCTGTCCTGCTTTCAAGTGCCAGGTGTCGGGGTGGGGTGGGGGAGGCGCTGGCTGGCCTGGCCGGTCCACCGGCACTGCAGCCTGGTCACGGGTCCCTGGCAGGCTGCGGGCCTGTCGCTCGCTGCTGTGACGGTGTCCTTGATGGGACAGGCCCTGCCAGCAACAGCCTAGAGTTTCCACTTCTTGCCTCTCATGCTATCATCCTCCACTTCTGGGCTGAGTTGGCTCCTGAAGGACTTAGAGTCTCAGTGACGGTGACCAGACCTGTCAGAACCACCCTGAGGCCCTGAGGTGGCCTGTTACCAGCCTGGACTTTTCTGCCCTGCAGGAGGGATATTTCCTGCAGGGACCTCGGCCGGGGCCACCGCACTTCGTCTCTCACAGGCTTCCCTAACTTTGGGGCTGGGGGTTTCTTCCAGAAGGCCTGGGACCCTTTGTACACATCCCTTCACTCGGCCTCAACCCCGTTCCGTCTCCGCCCACCCCACAGCACGCCGGGAAAGACAGAACCCTTCTGCACTGAGGTTTCTCTTAAGCCTCCTTGCTTGTGTCCTTGCTTCTCGTTCCATGACCTTCGGCAGGTCTTTTCACCTGAGCCCCTGAAGACCAGCAGTCTGCTCCCGGGTGACTTTCTGTCTCTTCCCACAGACAGGAGCTGGCATAGCTTAGAAAAATGGTGCCATGCCAGCCCATGTCAGAACATCCTTCTAAATTATGACAGCCACCTGCAGGTAGAAGATTCTGAGAGCACGTTTTTTTTGTTGTTGTTCTTTTTGGGGACCAGAAATTTTTATTAAGAGTAGGAGGGTTTTTTTTTTTTAAGAATTATTAATCATATTCATTTTTTTTTAATTTTTCTTTTTAATGTTTATTTTATTTTTGAGAGAGAGAGAGAGAGAGAGAGAATGTGAGCAGGGGAGGAGCAGAGAGAGAGGGAGACACAGAATCTGAAGCAGGCTCCAGGCTCTGAGCTGCCAGCACACAGCCCAATATGGGGCTTGAACTCCTGAACCGTGAATTCATGAGCTGAGCCAAAACTGGACACTTAACCAACTGAGCCACCCAGGAGCCCTGACAGTCTTATTCTTAGTAATATTTCCTCATTGGCTTTTATCGTATATTTCAGCTTCACTTTCAGACTTTCAGAAATGTTGCTTGGGCTCGATAACCTTTAACTAGACTAGGTTTCACATCAGTGTTCTCTCTCCCACATCCCACGTTAGTACTAAATATGCACAACCTCCTTGAACCCTTGAAGCCCCAAGCCTTGCAGGCAGTTTGAGGACTGCAGAATTCCCACAGGAGGCAGGTGGCAACTGTCTGCTCCTGTCCTTTCTTAGAACATCCACGGGGGCCTCAAGAGTTTGCCAGTTTCAAGGAACGCCTTGTTTCATCATGCAGATGCTTACCCCCCCCCCCCCCCCACTTCCCCCTCAGTCAGCAGAGAGCCTGATGCAGGGCTCAAACTCATGGACCGCAAGATCGTGACCTGAGCCGAAGTCAGATGCTTAACTGACAGAGCCACCCAGGCGCCCTCCTTTTTTTTTTTTTTTTTTTTCCAAGTAGGCCCCACACCCAATGTGGGGCTTGAACTCACGACCCTGAGATCCAGAGTCAGTTGCATGCTCTACCGACTGAGCCAGCCAGGTGCCCCCCCCACCCCGCATTTACAATGTACACCCTTTCACTCAGTAGTTCTGCCTTTAAGAGTTTACCCTGTATGTACAAAGATGTACATTCCAGAATATTGACTGCAGCCTCACAGCTGCATCATAGCTGTAACCGAGGAGAGCTGGGTTCAAGAGGTTAGGGCGCACTCACACAACTGGAGGATATGCAGCTATCTGAAAGAACGCGATGGGTCTGTGTGCACCGACCTGGAACAGTCTCTATGGCTCACTGTGGAATTCGAAAAGCAAACTGTAGAGTAAATAACGTGCAGAGTGCGCTGCTATCTACGTAAAGAGCAAGTGGGGGACATACGTGCTCCACATGCATAGCTCACTTCTGGAAGACACAGGCAAGGGCACTTGTCTCTTGAGAGAAGGTGGTAGACTCGTGGTGAGGGGAGCAGGATGGAAGGGTTGGTCTTTGTACTCCACACTGTCGTCTTCTGTTTTGTTTTATCATGTGCTTGTATGAGTTTTTTCAAAAGAGCATTTTTTTTTTTAATTTTTTTTTTTCAACGTTTTTTATTTATTTTTGGGACAGAGAGAGACAGAGCATGAACGGGGGAGGGGCAGAGAGAGAGGGAGACACCGAATCGGAAACAGGCTCCAGGCTCCGAGCCATCAGCCCAGAGCCTGACGCGGGGCTCGAACTCACAGACCGCGAGATCGTGACCTGGCTGAAGTCGGACGCCTAACCGACTGCGCCACCCAGGCGCCCCTCAAAAGAGCATTTAAATAGAAGCTTTAAAATATACACACAAAGAGGCGCCTGGGTGGCTCGGTCAGTTAAGCGTCCGGCTCTTGATTTTGGCTCAGGTCACGACCTCACAGTTCATGGGTTCAAGGCCCTCACCTCGGACTCTGCACAGACATCATAGAGCCGGCTTGGGATTCTCTCCCTCCCTCCCTCTCTCGCTGCCCCTTCCCCACTCGCGCACTCTCTCATAAAATAAAAATAAAATCAAAGAAAAAATCTGCAGGCAGACTTTTCCCCCTCAGAAGCCCTTGGGCAATGTCATCTCCCTCCTCCAAAACACAGGGATTGTGCAGAATTGCCACCGCACAGGGTGCTCTGGGAGTGCGTGCGACAGTTGTGACTGCTCGTTTTGACCAAAATAACCTGCTCGGGCACAAACTCTATCTCCGTTAGTGGCTAATGAGTTCCTCTCAAGGTGCTATGGTTTAGCCTGTATTAGCAGATTAACATGGTTCAAAATATATCTAGTGAGGGTTGGAGGCTTGAGGTTTGTTTTGTGTTTGTGTTTACATTAAAGACAGTTATGCCTTTAATCAATCAGAATTGTTCGCCGTGAAACTAAACTCCCGCCAGTCCGCACCTGCTCGCTTCAGCCTGAGGCAGTCTGCTGTACGCTTCCATCACGTCGACGGCTGATGCTGTTTCCCACCCATTCGACAGGAGCCGTTCTTTCTAGAATGTGCAGCGGAGAGAATAGGCAAGGTACGAGGCACTGTTGCACAAATCCAAGGCACTCTTGGAGCACATGAGAACTTGTCTCAGATGACTCCTTTTTCAAAAGCCCGTCCCAGCCCCCATCTTTCTTCTTTATCTTTTCCAATTTTCTACACCGAACATGCATTGTTATCATGGGAGAGAAGTCACTAATGTATATTTAAAGAGAAATAAAGGAAGGAACTCCTCCGTGAGCAAGAGTGTTTGAATGCGTTCGAGGGGTAAGGTGACATAGCTCACCTATTTAATGGGGGCAGGGGTGGGTGGTGTCTCTTCAGCAAAAAAAAAGAAAAAACCAAACAAACTAAAAAACAATAAATAAAAGATATTTAAAGTCTCTATTACAGATTCTAAGAAACGTAAGGGATGTGTCAAGTACAAAGTTTGGACCGTGTTTGGATCCTGTTTCAAACACACCACCTATAGAATTTTTTTCTGTTTTTTTTTTTTTAAACAACTGGGGAAATCCAAACACGGACTGTGGAGTAGGTGCTATGGAGGAGTTTCGGCTGATGTGTGAGGTTCAATAATGATGTTCCCATTATCCCGGGGTGGGGGAAGAAAATGCTTACTGGTAGGAGATTCACATGGAAGTATTTATGGGGGTAATGCTATACTCTCTGGATGTGCCTTAAAATATTCCAGTGACCACACTGACGAGAAATGGGGATAAATAAAACAATATTGAAAGATGTGACTCACCAAAGTTGGCTGATGGGACATGGGTTTTCGTCCTACCGTGCCCTCTACTTTCATGTTGTTTGAAAATATGCATACTGAAAACTTGGAATAATAGGGTATGGGAAATGTGAATGTGTATTTTCCAAACCAAGACGGCGGCCCAGGTCTTGGACTTCTTTAGCGTGACGAACCAGTGGGCCACGTGGAACCTCAGCTGCCTGTTCAGGTGGGCACTCGACAGGGCTTCTCACATTCTCTGATCTGAGAAGGGAGTGTGCCCTTCCCTGGGGGGTTAAGGGTACCAAAGGATGTCCCCGCCCTGCTCTCCGACCCGTGACTCTTAACGGCTTGCGGGTCTCCACTCCCGCCAGGTCACACTGTCGCCTCCGCAGGTTTTCGATCGCGATCTGTCCGAACCGGTCGTCCGTGTTCACCTGGGAAGGGAAAGAGGAGGCTGGGCAATGCCAGAAGGGCTTCTCGAATACGCAAAATCAGACAACAGTATTCTGTTTCTGAGCCGTCAAGGCCGATGTTTGCTAATAGCCAGTGCAGTCAGCGGAGTCGGGTGCAGGCACGGCACGCAGGGCCGATGAGAGCGTCGTCTGCTGCCACCCTTGCGGGGCAACCGGGCAGTTTGCGCTCGGCCTGGGAGCTGGTCAGACCACTGACCGGCTGCTCCACAGGTAGACTCCCACGTGCACACCAGGTGCAAGAGGGTTTACTCCGCAGTATGATGTGTAACGGGCCCTATGACGGAAAGGACTCACATGCCCATCCGCTGGGGTTAAAGCAGCTGTGGCATGGTCGTTTAATGAAATATTGCATTGCCATGAAAACAGCAAGAGGACATCCAAGTAGAGGTAGGTACAGATGTGGACACACATACAGACACAGATACAGATGTGGAATGATTCTCAGATAACAGACTGTCGAAAAGTACAGTACAGAGGGATGTGCATAACATGCTCCTGTCTGCCCTTAAGAAAAAAAAAATCTCGGGGCACCTGGGTGGCGCAGTCGGTTAAGCGTCCGACTTCAGCCAGGTCACGATCTTGCGGTCCGGGAGTTCGAGCCCCGCGTCAGGCTCTGGGCTGATGGCTCAGAGCCTGGAGCCTGTTTCCGATTCTGTGTCTCCCTCTCTCTCTGCCCCTCGCCCGTTCCTGCTCTCTGTCTCTCTCTCCCAAAAATAAATAAACGTTGAAAAAAAAAAAATCTCTAGCTACATTTATATATGCACAGAATAATTCTGGAATCTGGCAGTGTTGCTTCCCAGGTTGGAGGACTCACTAAGGTCCAGTGTAGAAGAGAGACTTACCTTTCCCTGCATACCCTTGTACTATTTGATTTTTTTTTTGAAGTTTTGCTTGTGGTGTTACTTATCTAATGAGAAACCACTTAAAACCCCCTTCTTACAATGTTTATTCGTTTTCGAGAGAGACAGAGCATGAACGAGGGGAGGGGCAGGGAGAGAGGGAACCACAGAATCCGAAGCAGGCTCCAGGCTCCGAGCTGTGAGCCCAGAGATCGACGTGAGGCTCGAACTCATGAGTCGTGAGATCATGACCTGAGCCAAAACCAGATGCTTAGCTGACTGAGCCACCCATGTGCCCCCCATTTACCACTTCAAAAAAACCATTAACGTATCTATACGCACAAATGTCACAAAACGTACGTAATACACTGCGCACTATTCTTATTTTGTCCCAAAACGTCAACAGTTTACTAGACGAAATGATTCCCAGAGCTCCTGTGACAACGGTGGCAGGCAAGAAGCAGCATCCCTCTCTCTCGGTGGACGTGTGAGGCTTACGTGGCACGGATGGTCACACTGGGTGCCTGTGAGCACCTGCTCCGTCGTCTTCCTGCCTGGGTCTGAATCCTGGCCTGAAACTTACCAGCCGTGAGGCCGTGCGGCCGTGGGCAGCAAGTTGTCCAATCCCTCTGTGCTTCGGTCCCCTCACCGGCCACACCCGCCACACCCCGGTTACTGTGACAAGTCGGTTAATACAGGTCACACTCATGGAAGGTGCCTGCTATATAGCAAGCAACTTCTACAAGTTGGCTACCCTTATTATATCAGTACTGAAATCTGCATCACTCAGGGCACCTCGGTCGGTAAGCCACCGACTCTTGATTTTTGGCTCAGGTCATGATCTCACAGTTTGTGGGTTTGAGCCCCGCACTGGGCTCTGTGCTGACAGCATGGAACCTGCTTGGGATTCTGTGTCTCTACCCCTCCCCTGCTCGCTCG
Source organism: Prionailurus viverrinus (assembly GCF_022837055.1). NCBI lineage: Eukaryota > Metazoa > Chordata > Mammalia > Carnivora > Felidae > Prionailurus > Prionailurus viverrinus. The sequence goes on along the minus strand of NC_062576.1, from coordinate 18,817,317 downwards.
CTCTCTAAAAAATAAATAAATATTAAAAAAAAATTTTTTTTCATCATTCATATGGTTTTTGTCATTTTAAAATACTGATTAGAAATCACGGAAGGCATGGGAGCAATTAGTACACCTGAGGAGGCTGATGGTTTGCATTTGTTAGGATATTGCTGAATTAAGTAAAAACGGACACATCCCCAGGCTTGCTCCCAAGTGACTGGGTCCGTGGTCAAGATTCACTTTATCCACCATTGCTATATGATGTTGAATAAGAGAATGCACGAATGAAACAAGGTGAACAGAGCAGGGTGAACACCCACAATGTGTGAAAACAAAGCAGAATTCAGGGGCACCTACGTGGCTCAGTCGGTTAAGCGGCCGACTTCGGCTCAGGTCACGATCTCACAGTTCGTGAGTTTGAGCCCCGCGTCGGGCTCTGTGCTGACGGTTCAGAGCCTGGAGCCTGTTTCAGATCCTGTGTCTCCCTCTCCCTCTATCCCTGCCCTGCTCGCACCCTCTCTCTCTCTCTCTCAAAAATAAACAAACGCTAAAAAAAATAAGATAAATTTAAAAAAGAAAGCAAGCAGAATTCATTTTCCCCAGTCCTGGTATCCTGCAAGCAAAGACAGATTCCCCGGACTTACAGAAGCCAGATGAGGCCAGCTACCACTATGTCCACTCACCAGGACTGAAGACTGAGTCTGAGGAATGCCCCCAGTTACACAGAGGGAAGGAAGAAAACTCCACCGAGAACCACCTCTACGGGAATGTGGCCTGGAGCATGAAGGGGTGAGAAAGTCAACCAAGGTCTAGCCTTAGATCTGTCCATAATTATGTGACACGGGGCGAAGCCTTTACTGCTCTCATCCGTAATGGAATTTAAAAATAAAATGAGATGAAAAAAATAAAATCAATAAACTTAAAATGAAATTAGCCACCACGTATTCAGTCACGTGCCCCCCCCCACTACACATCATCTCATGAACTCCCATAATAGTCCAGAGAAGTTATCCCTTTAGAAACAAAGCCCTGGCGGGGGCACCGGGGTGGTTCAGTTACTTGAGCGTCCATCCCACCCATATTTCGGCTCAAGTCATGATCTCACAGTTCGTGGGATCAAGCCCCGCGTCAGGCTCCAGGCTGCCAGCGCAGAGCCTGCTTGGGATTCTCTCCACCCACCCCCACCCCCACCCCCACCCCGCTCCTTCCCTGCTCATGCTCTCTCTCAAAATAAGTAGAGAACTTTAAAAACAAATTGAAAACAAAAACAAGGACCTGGGGCTCAGAAAGATCCAAATAACAGCTAATAACCTGCTCAGCAGCCGGGCAATCCTGAAAACGCTCCTGTACAAATTAACTCGCTTACTCCTCACTACACCCTATTAACGTCGAGACTGTTATTATTCTCATTTTCCTGATAAAGAGACGGCACGGAGAGGTTATGAAACTTGTCCAGGTCACACAGCTAGGCAATCTACCTCCAGAGCATGGACTCCCAACCACCCTACAATTCTGCCTAAGGGCACCCGGCCAATCATAAGAGCCAGGGCCAGGACTCGGACCCACGCTGAGTATTTCCAAAGCTCTAAAACAGAACTCTTCCCACCAGATCAGAGGAGAAAAACAGGCAACCAGCGGGCCAAACTCGGGGATCTTACAAATTAGGAATTTTACAGTAAAATTCTACACTGTAACTTCTCCTGAAAAATTGGGGGCTCTCAACTCCAGGCTCCCATGTCCACATTGGAACAAGGTGGCACTGAGCAGGGGTGAACTGTAGTTCACCAGAGTCCCCAGCACTCCTGTCTGCCTTACACCTGGCCAACTTCCCCCACTGCATCACCTGCCTGCCTCGGAAGGGATCAGGGTTCGCTACCCTGACACCCATATGTTAGCCAAAATTCCTTCCATCGCGATCTATGACTCTGTAATTAATACAACGGTAAATGTGAACTTTACAAAGTTTTTGTAAAGACCAAGAGAGAAGTTCCAAAAACCCTGGCTGCGAGTTTGCAGGAAGTTAAGAAATCAGGAACGCTGGGAATTGCTAGAATCGATTAAAAAGGAGATGTGTGTGTGGCCAGAGGTGGAAGGAAAAGAGTGAGTGGAAATTTATACTGAGGTTGCTCAGGGTTAGCCAGCACGCGAACGCATACAGCACGCAGAGGTCTTGAGCTTCCTTTTACCTGTTCATGGTTTATGAACATAGCTGTCTCAAAACCGTTAGCTGCCCACTTGAGAAGGTTGGCCGACTGCTCCGGAGTCATGTAAACCAGCACTCGTTCCGTTATCAGCAGTGTTGGCAACTTCAGAGAAGAAAAAGGCACATAAGTATGTATTCATCAAATCGGGACTCTAACGGCAGCCACGGATGGTGCTGGCAGGGCAGGAAAACCCTGGGGTGCACGCCGCAGGAAGAGGAGAAGCCCCGAATAGCGCGTCAACTATCAGGGCGTTAAGAGGTGGAGAGCCCTGTTGTGACCCAAAGTTTCAGACCGTAACAACGTGAGCACTGAGCAAGGTTTTGTCTGGCTTGCTCCAAATTCTCCCCCGGCATGCCCGCACATGGTGACAGGGTGGCCCTGCAGACCCCTTGCTCCGAGGTAGTCTAGTTCCCTTCCCCTGGAATCTGGGTTAGGCCTGTAACTTGCTGTGGCCAACACAACAGTAGCAAACACGACGCAAGCGGAAGCTGAAAATCACTTGCACGCTGGCCCTTGCCCTCTTGCTCAGAAGCCTGAACCAGTGTGGCAATGAACCCAAGCTGGCTTGCTATCGGAGGGGAGGCCCTGTGCGTGAGAATGAGGCATCCGCATAGGAGGGAACCCCAGGGGATCTCAGCTACAGGAGTGAACCCCAGGGAACCTCAGCGGCAGCCGGCTCCAGTGGAAGAACCGCCCAGCTAAGCCCAGTCCAAATGGTCAACTCACACAATCCCGAGCAACTTGTGAACTGCTCTGAATTGTGAGTTGTTCGAGACCGCTGAGGCTGCAGAGATTTTGGTACACGTCAAAAGCTGACTGATAAAATGCAGAAATACTGCTGTCCCTTCAACAGAATCTAATTCTTCTTACACAGAGTTTTATCATCAAGAATTAAAAACAACACCAACCATCTTCAGCAAATGACACACTAGTATGCGGTCTGAGTTACCAGACCCGGAGTAACGAACAAATTACGAAAGAGGAAAAGCAATCAACTCCTACAGAAATCTCTAAAAGCCTTACATGTTGGAAGGGAGCACAGGCAGCCCTAAATTATGTGAGCTCTGCTGATTTATTCCTGCTCCTTCTGACTCCTTTACTGTCCTCCTCCTTCTCTGCCCCTTTACGCTGCTGTTCCTCATGGCTGGTTGCTAGTTTTCTCACAAAGCAAGTAGGTTATTTTTGCCTATTTGTATTGGCGGGGAATTTCAAAACAAGTAAATTGTCTGAACTGAAAATACCCAAGAAATTTGCTGGAAAGAACATCGTGTACGCTAGTGTCAGAATGTAACCCATGCAGCTAGACTCAGTGCCTGGACTCATGATCACCAGAGAGAAAGGCTACCCACAAATGCTGCTGGCTTTGACCTGACAGTCCCAACTATCCACTGTTACTGTTTATCAGGATTTCCTTTTTTTTTTTTTTCTTTTTTTGACAAGGAAATGTGGTATAACTCAAGTGACTTAAAAATATACATCCAGGGGTGCCCGGGTGGCTCAGTCGGTTAAGCATCCAACTTCAGCTCAAGTCATAATCTCACAGTCCATGGGTTCGAGCCCCACATCGGGCTCTGCTCACCGCTCAGAGCCTGGAGCCTGCTTCGGATTCCGTGTCTCCCTTTCTCTCTGCTCCTCCACGGCTCGTGCTCGCACTCTCTCTCAAAAATAAATAAACACTAAAAGAAATTAAAAATATATATCCAGGTGCGCCTGGGTACCTCAGTCAGTTGAGCATCTGACTCTGGATTTCGGCTCAGGTCATGATCCCAGGGTTATGGGATTGAGCCCTGTGTTGCGCTGCATGCTGAGCATGCAGCCTGCTTGGGATCTTATCTCTCTCTCTCTCGTTTCTTCTACCCCTCTCCCTGACTTGCACATGCTCTCTTTCTCTCTCTCTAAAATAAAAATATATGTATGTGTATACAAATACACACACACATATATATGTATATATCTACCAATGCTCTCTGGACCCAACTGGGTCATGGTACAAAGAATGAGAGAACTAAATCCAGAGGATAGACAATGAAGTCCAAGTTGCAGATGAAGTTGAAAATCAGAAAGAAAAACATTAAAAGGAAGTTTAAAGTAAGCAATTTTTTTTTTAAACTAAGCCTAAAACCCGAGATTATATCAATAGGAACGATTAGAAAAAGTGAGTGAGTGGAAAAAAAAGTTTCAAAACCTCAATAGGTTGGTAATTAGAGAAAAACAGTTCCGAAAACGTTTTTATTGATTTAAAAAAATTTTTTAATGTTTATTTATTTTTGAGAGACAGAGCACAAGCAGGGGAGGGGCAGAGAGAGAGGGAGACACAGGATCTGAAGCAGGCTCCAGGCCTCCAGGCTCCAAGCTGTCAGCACAGAGCCTGACGCAGGGCTCGAACCCACGAACCACGAGACCATGAACTGAGCTGAAGTCGGATGCTTAACCGACTGAGCTACCCACGTGACCCTCCAAAAACCTTTTTAATGCAAAAGGCACCGACTATTACATACGGTATTACCACATGGGGGGAAGCCAGGTGGAGAAGGACACGTGGGAATTTCCTGTACAGTTTTTGCAACTTTTTTTTTACAAATTTGAATTATTTGAAAATGAAAAGTGAAACACGTTTACAGTGTAGTTAAGAGGTAGCTTCGCCAATATTAAAAACAGGATTGATACTTTTCAGAAGAGAAGTCTAAGCGAAGCAAAAACAGCCCACGGAGGAAAACACAGCACAAATGAACCCTAGAGAATTATGGATGTAATTCTAATACTTGTGTTAGCCGCTGTTCCTTATGCATTTTGTAGATCTCCATAAGTGAGGCAAACTTGCCTATCAAGAGCTCCCCTGATTAATTTTTTTTAAAGTTTATTTACTTCTGGGGCGCCTGGGTGGCGCAGTCGGTTGAGCGTCCGACTTCAGCCAGGTCACGATCTCGCGGTCCGGGAGTTCAAGCCCCGCGTCAGGCTCTGGGCTGATGGCTCGGAGCCTGGAGCCTGTTTCCGATTCTGTGTCTCCCTCTCTCTCTGCCCCTCCCCCGTTCATGCTCTGTCTCTCTCTGTCCCAAAAATAAATAAAAAACGTTGAAAAAAAAATAAAAAAATAAAGTTTATTTACTTATTTTGAGAGAGACAGAGGGCAAGCAGGGGAGGAGCAGAAAGGGAGGGAGAATTCCAAGCAGGCTCTGTCAGCACAGAGCCCAATGTGGGGCTCAATCTCATGAACCAGGACATCAGTACCTGAGCCGAAATCAGAAGTTGGATGCTTAACCAACTGAGCCACGCAGGCATCCCAAGAGCTCTCCTGATTTGTAAGTGATTATTTCCCTGGCTATTTAGCACGTTTGCCCAAATGGTGTGTTTCTACGTTCGCAGCAGGTTGCTGCTGGTTACCACTGCAACTGTAATAATCTACAGATTATAGTTTATGTGCCACTTGCTGTTCAACTGCTTTCACACGCATACTTAATATAATCTCCAAGCTGTCAGCGCAAAGCCTGACATGGGGCTGGATCTCATCAATCGTGAGATCATGACCTGAGCGGAAATCAAGAGTTGGACACTTAACCAACTGAGCCACCCAGGCACCCTGCAGTTATAGGCTTCTATACATATAATTATCTTCTCTCAAACTTTATGGTATTAGGCATCGGTACGTTATAAAAGCAATACACGTGATTCTGATGTGAAAACAGGAGAAACATTGCCTCTCAAAAACTTAGAAAACCTCCCTCATAGCCATGAAGTGATAAACATTTCAGAATTAAAAACGGAACACGGGTCTCATGCTGCACTTTCAGCTGACCTTATTTCGCATTCGCATGAAATCACAAACGCGTAACAGGTTAAAACAAGATCTCACTGTAGATTCATGTTGCATTTCTTTAGCTTCTCTTCGAGTTCAGGTAAATCTCGGAGATCTGCTCCAATAATGGCATAGCTCTTTGAATCCACAGGTGTCCATCTGGAAAGCGATTATCATTTCAACAGAAATTCATCCAGAGTTGATCATTTCAATGGATCTTTTTTTCAAAATTAAATTATTTTTTCTCCAATACAGAAATACATGTCCCACCGCAAAAAGGAAAAAAAAGTCAGGAAGGAGGAGGGTGGAATGAACGAAAATCACATCGTCCAACTAGTAATGTTTTCGTATAGAACGTTCCAGTCTTTCTTCTATACATACAACATAAACCCATACACACAACATAAGCACGTTTTCTGTCACACAAATACGTACACACACATCACACAGGAAAAAGAAAACAGGGCCAATTCTTCTTTTGAAAACTGCTTTTCCTACTTAACAGTAATATCGATGACATCATCGTCTGTAATGATTTCCCAGCATTCCATCAGTGGATAAAACGACTTACTCAGCCGAGCCCTCACGATTAGGCCTGTGGTATCTCCAAATTTTCTCCATCTGAGGCAGTGCGATGAGCATCTTTGTATAGACCTCATGAAGCACCTGTCCGGTTAAGTAGGTCTCTAGGAGTAGAATTAGGAGGTCAAAGGGTGACCTATTTATTGGTACCGATCGGCTGGCCACTCTCTAAATGTCGTGCCAATTTGTGAGACACTATGTTTAAAAGAAAATAGCTTCTAAAGTATTTACAGATACAATGATAACATTTGCTTGACAATACTCCCACAGAGATCGGACAGCATGGTTTCTATAGTGGTTCTGGAGCTTTGGCAGTCATCAGAATCACCTGGCGGGCTTGTTAAAACAGACTGATGGCTTCTACCCCCCGGGTTTCTGATGTAGCAGATCTTCCAGAAGTAGACATTTTCTCAAACTCTTTCAAAAGCTAGACATCTGTATTTCCAACAAATGCTCCGCAGTGGTGATGTCACTAGTCCAGGACTACACTTTTAGAACCACTGGTACGGATGAAATTGGCCACAGTTAAAAGTTCAGTGATGGGTACGTGGAGGTTCATTTACTTATTTATTTTGAGAGATGGGGGGGGGGAGGGAGGGAGAGTGGAGTAAGGGTGGAGAAAGAGGGAGAGAAAGAATCCCAAGCTCTGTGCTAATAGCACAGAGTCCAGTGCAGGGCTCAAACTCATGAACTGTGAGATCCTGACCTGAGCCCAAATCAAGACTTGGCCATTTGACTGACTGAGCCACCCAGACGTCCCCCTTGATTTACTCATTCGGACTGACTTTTCATTGTGTGCCCATTTAGATACTTTTAAGTTTCACCTCATGCATATTTCAGCTTTAAGAAATGATCAATTTCAAGATGCGTATTTTTTCTCAGTTTCACATTTCTGAAATGAGGATGCATCAGTCAATAACGTTTCGGTTTAACTTATCAGCACCTTTTCTTTCCTGACGGTAAATAAATAGTGCGATTCTTGCAATCACAGCCTCAAAGGTTTAATGAAATAGGGCAATTTTTCAATGAAAATGTGTCAGTGTTATCATCGCCTATCACTTTTCTCAAATTTTCACTCACGTGTATTTTCATTAATTATTATTTCAACTGTCCCTCTCCCAGTATGATGGCAAGATCAAAACCTATCCAGGCCAGGACTAGAAAATTTGCCTACACGAGACACAAACCCAGAGTTAAAAACCAAGTGAAAGGCTAAGAAAGAAATCTGCCAATCAACAGTTGACGAGGGATTTACATCAAAGAACACTGCTTTATGTTGTAAAGGATTCCTATAAATTGAAAAGAAAATGAAACAACGCAACTGGAAAATATATGAGCAAAGGAAATTTACAAAGAAATCCCACAGGCCAACAGAAGGAAGGAAGGGTACTCCGTTTCACTAGCACGTTCAAAGTTATAAAAAATTTAAAACAAACAAAAAAAGTTACAAAAAATTTTTTAATTCATAGATTTGGCAGACAGGAATTTTTTAAAATGGTAGTAGCCAGTGTTAGTGAGGGTGTAGAGAAAGAGAACCCTCATCTACTCTAGTGAAAATACAAATGAGTCGAAAGGGTCTTGAAGCACGGCTTGGCAGTAGCTATTAGAATTCATAAGGTACAATTTTTTGAACCGGCAATTCCTGCAAATATGCACATATAACTAGGCTTTCTACAAAACTGTTTCACAGGAAACCATAAAGAAGGCGGCAATCTAAAGGACCATCAGTAGCGAATACGTTAAGTAAAATGGAATTTCCATGCAGAGGAGTACTACGAAGTCACCAGAAGTAACGAGGTAGATCTAATATGGCAACATGAAGACAGCCGTGATTCACTAGGATGCACGAAGAACAAGTTTCAAAACAGTACGTGTAAATGATTCGCTTTACTAAAATTATACATAAAACTGTATTTATTTATTTATAGAAGTATAGATTCACTCTTTCAACAAATGCATGTTGATCTACATCGTATATATTTATTTATTCAATATACGCATACATTCCTTCAACAAAAATTGACTGAACCTTTTGCGGGCCGGGCACGGGATTCTATTCACATGTGTATTTTCTTAGGCGTGATATTTACCTGCCTCTAGGTACACTGTCCATCCACAGGAGAAAACACCCTGCACGGTGGTTATCGTGGTGGGGGGAGAGATTACGCAGGGTCTTTACTTTCTACTTGACCTGTTTCTACACTGATGGGTCGAAGGCAACGCAAAGGGCTAACCCTTTCATTACAGCTAATCCTTCTGACGCAAATATTAACCAAATACACAGAAAAGTATGACGGCTACAATGTAGAGAAAGCAGATGTGCCAGCCAACGGCAAAGCCTGAGGAGGTTCTACTCAAAATTTGTACGAGGGAAACAAAGGATGGAGGAGATATTCGTTTCTGTGGGAGTCTGTTCGCTAGGAGCGTGACGAGGGCACTGTGCTGGTGTAGAGGCCTGTCTAGTTGCCTGACGTTTCCTGTGTTATCTGTGCCCACCATCTAAGGCCATCCTCTCTGAGCATGTTTTCTGACCTGAATTATTAATAAGCCCCTTGAACTTCTCTGTCAGACACACACTGAACACAATGGAACATTCTGGAAGAGTGTTTGTGATCTTAGTTTTAAAGGCTCAGAGGGGAGGAAAGAGTTGTTGGAAACACTCATACTGAAAACTTACGGGGAAAAACTGAACCCCGGGGCCAAGGACCTAACGTAACAGGTGAAGCGGGTCAGGTACGAGACAACAGTGGTCGGGATGTGCATTCCCTCTCAGCGAAGCAGCCATGTAGGAGTCAGGGTCTGAGGCTGCCGGACTGGATTTTTCCAAGGAAAAGATGTTCGGGAAAAAGCTCCTATATTGAAATGTTTGCAACTCACTGAAATGTTTTTCAAAAGATTTAAGATTGGGACCTATGGACATCTAAGAGGGGCCATACAAAAAATTGTTTCAAGTTCCTTCACAGTAAATGTGATGCAGAAGTATACACCCTGTGACCTCATGTGCACACACGCGCAGACTCAGACGTGCAGGCTCACACACACACACACACACACACACACACACCATCTTTAAAAAGAAAGGGGGAGAAAAGCAGAGAGGTAGCCCATACTGTATTACTTAGGTTAAGGGTACTTGCCAATTTGCAGTGTGTCCTCTGAATGTAATTCTATAATGGATTGTAATAAGAAAGGCTTGTGTCTATGGGAAGATGGGAAAGAGAGAGAAAGGAGTCAAGTAGCTTAGTTAGTGAAAAAACGCAAACACCCACTACCGAAATGGCCAATAGATACCGCTACTGCTCAAAGCAAGGGCGACTCCAGAGGGCCTGCTGCTTAATCACGTCTGACCCTAGGCACACACATGAAAAATTCAGTGGGTCAGCTGTCAGAGTAGGTCAGTAAGCATTACACTCCGAACCTGATGTCAAGTCACAAACTGATCATGAAACACTCAAGACGTAGAAATCGCCAAAGATAGGCTAGCGAGGGGCGCCTGGGTGGCGCAGTCGGTTAAGCGTCCGACTTCAGCTTGGTCACGATCTCGTGGTCTGTGAGTTCGAGCCCCGTGTCAGGCTCTGGGCTGATGGCTCAGAGCCTGGAGCCTGTTTCCGATTCTGTGTCTCCCTCTCTCTCTGCCCCTCCCCCGTTCATGTTCTGTCTCTCTCTGTCCCAAAAATAAATAAAAAAACGTTGAAAAAAAAAAAAAAGATAGGCTAGCGATATGTTTCCAAACGTTCCAGTGTTTTCCAAGCCATCTCTCGTTTCCTGCTTCTGCTCACTCAATTAAAAATTTTAACCATTATTAATCACAGACAACTAAACAAACCGATTCCTACTCAGACCTGACGTTCAGTACATTTCTGTGATGACTATGCTCTCCTCCAGAATGTGCAAAAAATTAGACAGCAGAGAGCCGATTTCAGTATCGCAACCACCATACACACATCTTTCACCCCAGAAACCTCCTCTAGGCTTAAGTGAGAGCCCACCTGCTCTTATTTGACTTGGTGTCCTAACAAGCTAGGTCGTATTCTGTGGCTGCACAGCGTCAGATGCCATAGCGCATCTCAAATGCACACTACGTGGGGCGCCTGGGTGGTCAGTCGAGCATCCAACTTCGTTTGGCTCAGGTCATGACCTCGCACACAGCTCGTGAGTTTGAGCCCTGCGTTGAGCTCTGTGCTGACAGCTCAGAGCCTGGAGCTTGCTTCGGATTCTGTGTCTCCCTGTCTCTGTGCCCCTCCCCAGCTTGTACTCTGTCTCCCTCTCTCAAAAATAAATAAATACTAAAAAAAAATTTTTTTTAGATAAAATGCACATTCCGTGTAATATAATCTTGTATTTGGAAAAGGGGAAAACTTGTTTCCATAGGGTAAGTTAGAAAAAAAAAACAAAACTTGAAAACTATTTCTAGCTTGTGGGAATTACACGTCTTTAAAGGACAAGGTGAAAGTTTTAATGTTTACTAAAACTTTTTTTCAATGTAAGACTTAAGATTTTGTTTAAATGACTAATTTAAAAAGAAGGGGAAGAAGTATACGTGAAAAACCACTGAGAAAATCTGACCTTGGGCTTGAGGTCGGGGTTTAAATTTCAGCTCTACCCCTTTGTCAACAGGTAACCTTATGGAAATTAGCTTAACTTCTTTGGGCTTTGGTTTCCTCAACTGCTAATAAAAGCATGTCATTCCCGAGTCGGCTCTGAGGGCTGAATGAGATCATCTGAGTGAAGCATTTCACATGGTGCTCCAAAAGCTCTCAGCAAAGATTCACAAACTCGTCATCTATAACTGCAGAATTCTTAAAACATGGACTCAGGGTGGCCCCCATACTATCTCATATATAGTAAATGGCCAATTTGGCCTCCCATTATTCATTCAAACGCTATTTACTACACATCTGCTCTGAGCCAGGCCCCTTTCTATGCTCTGGAGGTACAGAAGTAGCCGGAGCACACGTAAAAATTCAGATTATCGGAGCGCCTGGTTGGCTCACTCGGTTAAGTGTCCAACTTTGGCTCAGGTCATGATCTCACGGTTCATGAGTTCGAGCCCCACATCGGACTCTGTGCTGACAGCTTGGAGCCTGGGCCCTGCTTTGGATTCTGTCTCTCTCTCTCTCTCTCTCTCTCTCTGTGCCTCTCCCCCACTCATACTCTGTCTCCCCCTCTCTCTCTCTCAAAAATAAATTAAACATTAAAACACTTTTTTAAATTTCAGATTAAAATTAAACCACTATAGGTCATTTCTATTAAGTGTTCAGAGAATTACGTTAATGGACAGAAGAGTTGCAAGGGAGGGGATATTTCATTTTGAAGACAGTTTGGAATGGGGATCTTGGGGCCAGAAGGAAAGTGGGAAGGGGGTGAAAGAGAAGAGTCCCCTAAAATGAGGTGTCTGGCGTTCAGACTGGCCACCTCCTGAACGCTGCCCCTGAATCCTACCGGGCTCTCTCCTGTGGTCAAAGCCATACTCACTTGATGCTGTGCAGCTTTCTCGTGACTCTCACGGGAAAGTCCACTTCACAATATTTACTTGGGAGAAGATCTCAATCCTGAGGAAAAACACGCAGTAAGCTTTAGAATTATGTTTTCACTCCTACATTTACTGACCACCTTCATGTACCGAGCGAGTACTAGGCCCCGAAGAGCATCAGGGCACTTAAGGGTTTGACATCCAGGAACGATATGGGCAGAGATGTATTTTCCAGATGACTGTGGTCTCCGCGTGGGGACTGGATGGAAGACAGGAGTCAGGGGTTCACAGCTGTCCAGGGAAGAAGTCACGGGGAGCCTGAACTGGGGGAGCAGTGCCTGGGATGGAGGTGGGGGTATGTGGAGGCGCTGGGGGAGTAGGACCTGACAGAATTTTCCAAAAAGCAGATCGAGATGAATCAGAGAGGGTCAGGACACCAATGCTGACCAGCATTTGAGGGATAAAATGGAATAAAACAGCAAATATCCCGTAGCATCGCACACAGTGGGGATGAGTACTGTTTTGTGACACGTTTACTTTTTTCTGTGAGGGGACGATACAGCGGGTGGTAAAGGGCAGGTGCTCTGGAGCAGGGGACGGGGGTTCGAATCCCAGCTCCACCGCCTGTCTGCTGCGAGGCCCCAAAGTCACTCCACTCCCTGGGCCAAGTTTCCCTCCTCTGCGAAGCAGAGACAGGGACAGCACCTCACGGGGTTGTGAGGAGTAATGAGGAAATAAGGACACACAAGGGACACTCAGAACAGGGCCTGCCTTAGTAAGTGCCACGTGTGTGCCTTTATCATTGACTGTCACGGGGACAGGGCGCCGAGGTGGCTCCGTCGGTTAAGTGTCTGACATTGGCTCAGGTCATGATCTCACGGCTCGTGACTTTGAGCCCCACGTAGGGGCCAGGGCCCACTTTGGATCTTCTGTCCCCTTCTCTCTCTGCCCTTCCCCCATGGGTTCTCTCTCTCAAGTTAAATAAATAAACTTAAAAACCTTATTGACAAGGGTACTTAGAATTAGGTCTTGGCCTGGGGTGTACATTTGTCTTTACTGAGGGCTGCAGTAAAACGTGGCAGACGCGCGCGCGCGCGCGCACACACACACACACACACACACACGACCCTGCTCCCCCTTCTGCATCCCCGGACTGGTCTCCCCTTGGCCCCCTGGCCATCCTAGCACATTCTCTGTCACGTCCAACCAGTCCCTCAGCCCCGATGCGTATTCACGAACGCATTCTCTCCTCCTCAGCTCGCCAACTGCACACACTGTAAGGACACCGCTGTCTGGACTCTCAGCGACACCCTGCGTGTTGCCTGCAGCAGCTCCCGACGCCCCTGACGCTTGGGGAAAGAAACAAGGCGCTCCACAACCTGGTGACCTGCCCGGCGCCCCCCCAAAGCGCTCTTCTAACGCCTCCGTATCCACCTGTACTTACATTCCACAAGTACAGAGCCGCTTACTTAAAGTGGAAAGAAAGACCAAGAAAAAGACAATGGTTGGTGCCCAGAACCCGGTGGTGGGCCTCACAGGTGTGGGCCGGGATTAAGGAAGAGCTGGGGTGAGGATGACACCCCTCTTTCTGACTTGAGCAACTGCGCAGAACACCATTTACGTGCACAGTAACGAGCGATGGACAGCAGGGACAGAGAGGGAGCGGCCCCCCAAGACAGCATGTTGGCGGGGGAGTGGGGGGCTGCAATCACCAGCAAGCATTTTCCAGTAGGAGGTGACCTTAAGGGCAAGTGTCAGAACTGTGAGAGCCAGCTACCCCTCAGCCCTTGGAAAATCTCAGGGGATCTGGTCTGGGGGACAGAGGGGGAGGGAGGAAGGGGGAGACAGGAAGACAGAGACAAAGACAGTCTCCTGACCCATCAGAAGAGACACGCTCACCGATCTCAACCGTTCTCTCTCGGTGCTGCCGCGCTCCCCTGCCCGTGTGTAGGGCAGCGCCGGGTAAAAAGCTGTCCGAAGGTATTTGGAGGAAACGTTTAGAGCATACCAGAAGATGACTTTTGCTAGGAAATTCCAGAACACCCTCTAAGGATTTCACTCAGACGATATGAAGTTAAGGACACGCTAAAATTCGAGGCCTGGAGAACAAAAGCAAATGAAGGACAGCATACGATCCTGTAGCTCGTCTAGGACTTCTGACTTTCTAAACAGCTTGCCCACTCATCAGCTACTTGCCCTCTTAAGAATGCCGATTAAGGGGTCACCATGGAGGGAAAGCTTCCAAAAGGCACACCTGGAGCTTTTAAGGAACAGACATCTTCTTTCTTGCCTTTGGGAAAGGGGCAACAAATGGCTGTGGGACATGAGGCTTCAACTTTGTATTCTGGCATTCCCTGAGCCCTTCCGACACTCCACTCGCCAGTAGCTCGCACGTCACAGGAGGCATGGAAGGCAACCAGGACCGTGGATAGCTACCGGAGGGCAGCCGGGGACAACCGTGACGAAGAGTATCCCGTAGGCTCAAAGGAGATCCAACGTGGCCGACCGCTGCACAGGCTGCCATATTGAGACTGACCCCCTGCGTCCTTGATCCTCTGGCCGTGTGGAAATAGGATTCAAGAGACACCAAGAAGCTGAGGTCCCTTAAAGGGTGTCACTCACCCTTTATTCTTTGTCTGGGGTTGTCCTGGCTTTCCTGCACCCTACTCTCACCCGCTGCTTGAAGGTGGGAGGCTTCAACTGTCCCAATGGTCTTGGGGCCTGACGTCATACAGAACGAGCTCACACACAGCGGCAGCCAAAAGCCTGTGACCCACAGCCAAGCCTCTGCTGGTGCAGCCAGGGGACCCTCCCAGGTGGAAGGTGCCCGAGACAACAAGACTAGCCGACGAGATTTCCCCTCCTCTTTTACAGAAGCACACAGAGCTCAAAAACAGGGATCAGCGAACGTGCTGTCAACAGCCAGTACTCTAGCCTTTGCAGGCCAGACGGTCTCTGCTGTGACTTCTCCACTCTGCCGCCGTAGGGCTAAAGCAGCCATAGGGAAGATGGAAGGAACTGGGAGTTGGCTGTGTCGCAGTAAAACTTTATTTACCAACATAGGTGGCAGCCTAAATTTGGCCCGTTCAGCTCCTGCTCCAAAGAGCAAACGAGCATCATTTTTCTAAAAAGAAACTTAGATTTTTTAAAACCCTTTCGACTAATGTCATTATCAAAACGAAAAAACTCCACCAAATGTTTCAGAGCCTGCACTATTCTCCTTCCTCGCTCCTCACAGATAACCTTTTTCTTGGAAGGGCCACATGAGCTTCAGTGTACCGTGCTCAGAAATAAAAATCTCAGATTTAGTAATGATTAACCCACCTACACGGCGGGGGGAGAAAGCAAACCACGGGACCACGTTGAAAAGGGTGTCAAGCCCAAAGGAGGAGTTTCTCCCGTGGCTTCTGTTCACACTGCACACCTTCTGCCACTGCATTCTCTTCCAGTTCCTTCCACCACACCGTGGTCTCTGAGGCCCAGAGGCACCGCCGACCTATAGCAAAGAGTCCCCCACCCCCACCCCACCCCCGAGCAGCTGCAGGGCTCTCTGGAGAGAACAAGGAGGGAATCTGGACGTGGACGAACTGCAGTCCGTCGTTTGGAGCATGGAAGCTCCAGTGCCACTGGCTGTCCGACCTGGGGACGGCACAAGCTCTCGGAGCCCGCCTTGCCCCATCTGGGTAACCCCCTCCCCCCACCTGCAGAGCGCTCATGTTCATTCCCAAGGTCATGGATGTGCACGCCCTTCAGAAACGTTAGCTATCTTATCCTGAATGAAGAATGCAGAGGCAACCGGTTAATACTAAGGCTGTGCTGAGGCCACTGATTTCTGGCCTCAGTGAGAGAGAGGCTGGGGGCACCGATGACCAAAGACCTCATCGGGTGAGCTGATGAGGGACAAAATACACACTCAGGTCGCATTAGGCCCACACGCTCTAGTTTATCTTGGTGTACTCCTGCAAGAATCTGGGGAAATGCACGTACCCACGACTGCCACATGACCGACCTGACAGAAGAACCAAGAGAGATCTGTACAAACCTACAAAAAAGAAAACGCAATCAGTGAGATCGTTGTAGAGAAAAGGTTTGGTGCTACAATTCCAGCCCGGAATCAAAGACCAGGCCTGTGGTCCTGATTCTGCCACTGACTGGACCCATTTCCTCTTCTGTGAGGGAGTGTAATGATACCTGCTCTTGAACCCTAACGAAGGAGGTGAGGGACCAAATCAGAGAATGGAGGGGCACCTGGATGGCTCAGGCAGTTGGGCTCTGACTCTGGATTTCGGCTTGGGTCACGGTCTCGTGCTCCGTGGGACAGGCCCCGCATCTAAGCCCCACTTAGGATTCTCTCTCTCTCTCTCTCTCTCTCTCTCTCTCTCTCTCCAAATGAATAAATAAACTTAAAAGGGCTATGTGTCATGCTACCATCACCCAGCCTTGCAAATCTCCAAGCTATACTGAAGACACCGTCACGACGACAGTGAAGTCTTTTGTTGTCGTCAAAACGGCAAATGCACGGGCCCCTGGTCTCAGCTACTCCACTGGCAGGGCTCTTGCACACACGCAGAGAATGTATACAAGGATTCTGATCGAAAGCCCTGTTTGTAACAGCAGGAGCTCAGAAGCAAGGTACATATCTAGGGCCCTGGTGACATCACGTACGTGGCTGACAGTGGTGGCACAGCAGGTGCAAGCAGATGGGGACAGGGACGCGAGACAGGCAGTCACCGCATTCCTTTTGAATAGATTTCTAGCGTTTAAAAAAATGTTTATTGACTTATTTGGAGAGAGAGATGGGGGAAGGGCAGAGAGAGAGGGAGAGTGAGAGAGTGACAGAATCCCAAGCAGCCTCTGTGCCGTCAGCACAGAGCCCAACGCGGGGCCTGAACCCACAAACCGAGAGATCGTGACCTGAACCGCAGTCAAGGGTCGGGTGCTCAACCGACAGAGTCACCAAGGCGCCCCTGACATTTTTGAACCCGGTGGGAACCTTCACAAAAGTAAACAATTGGGGAAACAAGGGGGCGGTATTTTTTAATTTACCTTGAGTCTCCAGAAGCTGGTACCCATCCCAGCCCCAAGATTTAGAATCTGACAGGGACATTCTGTCTTCCGTAGAAATGCCTTTATCAGCTGACTGACGCCATGGACGCGAGCAACGTATCCTGAGAGAGAGACAGAGACAAGCCATGACTCGGTGATGATGGAAATAAGCCTTGCCAAGTTCACCACACCAGGAGGACAAAAGGCAACCCTTCTGCCCTTCTTCAGGGGTCGCGGTTTAGGTTATCCATAGACCTTATGGGAGAAGTAACGACTTTCAAATTCTCTTCCTTTTTTTTTTTTTTAAAGCCATGTGAACCAAAAGAAGCACAATCTATCTAATGGTTGGATCAACTACCTTAAGGAAACTGCAACGCCCCCTAATTCTACATATGAAAGAAAACTATTTTACATGAAAACATGGGATCTAAATGTCCCTCTTAGAAATGTGTCTTTTTGTGGCTAAGTGAGAGCTACTCAGAATTCGGCTGAAACTCAAAATTGGGAGACCGTCTGGAAAGTATTCTGGGGTCAGGAAATGGGGCAGATAAATGTCAAAGCAAAGACAGCCATATTTCTTACCGTGCTCCCTTCGTGTCCATCCTGTGCGGGTTAGAGCCTCGATGTTTGTAAAACATCACAGGCGGGGTTGGGCGGGGGGCGGTGCACAGGCAAATGGTGCCTAATAAACCGACTTGTGAAGCTCTGGCGTGGGAAGCTGGAACCGAGGAGACAAGAAATAAAAGAGGGTGAAAGGAAGATGAAATTGATCTGTGTTCTAAAGCCCTTCTGCTTACAGTATTACTACTTTAAGAACAAAATGTGAGTGGCATTTAGACACTTACTGCAATTTGACATAGGGATTTCGTGGCTATGGATTCTACTAGTAAATAATTTGAGCTTGTCTTTTTACATGTCTCTTTTGGGGCGCCTGGGTGGCTCAGTCGGTAAAGCGTCCGACTTTGACTCAGGTCATGATCTCACAGGCTGTGAGTTCGAGCCCCCTGTCAGGCTCCGTGCTGACAGCTCAGAGCCTGAAGTCTGTTTCAGATTCTGTGTCTCCCTCTCTCTCTGACCCTCCCCTGTTCATGCTCTGTCTCTCTCTCTGTCTCAAAAATAAGTAAACGTTACATGTCTCTTCCATTTTACTTTTCTAGTAAATCCTTTTTACCGTGGGTTACAGAGTATCACCCACAACGGACTGGACATTGGAAAAATTTTAAAAATGCTCCCCACACGCTGTTTCGGAAGCACTCTCCTCCTATGGGGCCTAGTCTAGCGATGCCAACCCAGGGAGAGGAAGAAGGCCGTAGGGCTGACCTGCTGCCCATGGCCCCCAGCACCCAGGGCACCATGGTGGGGCCCTGCCTCTGCAGCGTCTGTTAGGAAAGTGTCCTCAAGAGTGCGGGAGGGAGGCTTAAGGCCTCTTAGCCAGGCCTTGTCCAATCTTACTGATGCCTGGTTTCACCCTCAGCTCAAAGTAAGTACCATGTCCTTATTCTCAGGAAGCACCACTTTAAAATTTCTTTGCATTTCTCATTGAAACTACCCATAGGATCCGTCTTTAGGGCCAAGATGCCCTGCACCCACAAGAACGATGGTCATTTGGCCAATTTCTCAATCTGGCTGAGACTAAGTCACCCTCCTGCCTCAAATCCTTTCACTGCCTTGATAGAAATGAGTTGTACAGCCTAACACGGTTACTATCACTTTAATAAGGCCAAAAAAAGTCATTCCTTCCATGAACAGACAGTTTACAGTAAAAGACATATAAATGGCTCTTCAACATATAAAAATGATCTTGGGGCACCTGGGTGGCTCAGTGGGCTAAGCAAGTGTCCGAATCCTGATTTCAGCTCAGGTCATGATCTCACGGTTCAAGGGTTTGAGTCCCACATCGGGCTCTGTGCTGACAGCATGGAGCCTGCTTGAGATTCTCTCTCTTTCTCCCTCTCTCTCTCTGTCCCTCCCTGCTTGCGAGCAAGTGAACTCTCGCTCGCTCGCTCTCTCTCAAAATAAACATTTAAAACAGATATTAAAGAAATAATCATAATGATCTTCAACTTCACCCCAAAATAAGAGGAATCTAAAATAAAATTACTGTAAGACACCATGTTTCATGGATCGGATTAACACAGATGAAAAGTTTCATGATGCACTGTGTTGGTGAGGATGTTGGGAAGTAAGCACTTTCATATACTACCGGAGAGAAGGAACGCTGGAACTCTCATGTTCAGAACGAATCCCTCTGTTACACTGCTGGCTTTGCAATGGAGAAGGGGTCATCTTCCATGGAATGTAGGTGGTTTCTAGAAGGTAGACAAGAAAAGGAAATAGGCTCTCCCCTATGGCCTCCAAAAGAAACGGCCCTGATGACACTTTGATGTTAGCCTAGTGAGACCCATGTTTGACTTCTGACCTTCAGAACTGTAAGATAATAAATTTGTACTGTGTAAAAAAAAGAAAAACGAATGAATCCCTAAAACCCCAGGCCTCTCAGCTGATGAGGGAATAGTGAGAAGGGAGGGGATCACTTGCATCTGTTAATTTCGGGGGCCTTCCTCTCCTTAGACAGTCTTACCAAATGCTGGATGTAAGGGTCATGCCAGTAGCCAATGTTTACCGCAAACCTGGAAGGGATAAAAAGGAGGCAGGTGAGTAGACGTCAGTGGATTCAGGTTCTCGGGAACCAGGTCAAGGAGGGAAACCATCTACTTCACAAGGCCAACACACTCCCATTTAGCACTCCGTTACACATGTAAACAGACTCAGCCATCCGCCGAGGTGCTCACTTACACTCCTCTCACCCTTCCCACGGCGGCCATGTGTCACCTCTCTTTATTCTGACTGCTAATTCCTCTCCCAGGACCCTGGAGAGCATATAACCTCACCTCGTCCCTCACCCAGAAGACGTGCAACCGTTTATTCACTCGGCAAACTCGCTGGCCAGGACTATTCAGACAACCCTACTCAACCAGAAGTTCTGGGTCCACAGGAAAGATCTAGAATTGTTTTGTCAAACTCACTAATGACTCCCTAAGTATTTCCCCCGGCTCTGTCATTTCACGTCCCTTAAGGAGTAAAAGGGAAAACCAGGAACAAACAAACAGAACAGCTACAACCTAGAAAATTTTGCCGTTGTAGCTTACCCTCTCTGGCATGCACTACAACCTGGAAAATGCTACAGTAACCTAACCTCTCCTCAGGCCACACGACAGGGAATCAAAGCTCTAGTGTTCTAAGCCAGGGATCTGAAACCCCAATGACCACTTAAGGTCTTCTGGCAACCATGAGTGGAACCAGCCTTAGGACAAGGACACGTAATGGGAGAAACCTGGATCCTTAAGGCCGAGCCCCTGTGGGCCTGCACCCCGCTCTACCTCTCCACAGACATTTTGAGAGTTTCCAAATGTCTTTATGGCTTAAACCAAACGGAGTCAGGCTTCTGTTACCTGCTACACCCTGAAGCATCCTAAGCGATATCCTGAGTGTATGAGCTCATTTCCGTGTTTCTTGATGAACAAGCGGAGAGGGGAAGGGGTGAGTGACTGTTACCCAGCTAGAGTCTGAGCTCCCAGAGGCAGATATGATACCTTCTCTTTACGTCCACTGACAAGGCTTACCGCTGCCTTGACTGTGGTCGGTGCTAATCCTGTACAAACCTATCCCCCCCAGTCTCTCTCATGTCCACGTTCACACAGCTGCACACGCGCGCGCACACACACACACACACACACACACACACACATAAGGAAGCACATACTTTTGGCTTCTCGAGGCAGCAAGTCAGCACGGAAATGCACAAAGTACTCATTAAGGGACACGATTCGCTACGGGCCCAGACTGTCCAAGTTTTCCAAGGGTGAACAGGCTCAGCTGTCTAAAATGGTGCTTTTCAAACGATGAATTATGACCCATCCGTATAATAAAATCAGTGTAGTAGTTTGCAAGTCTTCATCTGTGAAAATGCAGTCGAATAGAGTGAAATACAAAATATCAGGGGTACCTGGGTGGCTCAGTCAGTTAATCAGCCGACTTTGGCTCAGGTCATGATCTCGCGGTCCGTGAGTTCGAGTCCCGCGTCGGGCTCTGTGCTGACAGCTCAGAGCCTGGAGCCTGTTTCAGATTCTGTGTCTCCCTCTCTCTGACCCTCCCCCGTTCATGCTCTGTCTCTCTCTATCTCAAAAAAATAAAGGTTAAAAAAATTAAAAAAAAAAGAAAATATCAGTATGCATTCCACACTGTAAGAGTTAAGACGGTTTTGTGAAGCTTTTGTTGAAGTGGGTGTTTGGGGTAAAGTGCAATGAAAAGTCTGTTCTCTGAACAACCAAAATCGACTCTGAAACACAGAGACTAAGGTGGTGGTTGCCAGAGGGGGCGGGGGGATGGACAAAATAGGCAAAGAGGGCTTAAGAGGTACACACTTCCAGTCCTATAAGTAACGCACAAAGATGAAAAGTGGAATATAGGGAATCCAGTCGATAATACTGTTATAACAGAACGGTGACAGATGTGACGACACCTAACCGTGGTGAGTGCTGAGTGATACGTAGATTTGTCAAATCACTCTGTTGCACGCCTGAAATTAATGTCACATTGTATGTCGACTATACTTCAATAAGTAAAAAAAGAGAGAAGATGCTGTTCTCACTGTTGGCGGATTTGAGGAGCCCCGGCCTCAAAGGAATCACCTAGTGCCATCTAGTGGTCAAGGCCGTATCTGCAGTCCAAGAACCACAGACTAGTGATGCGAACATCAAACAGGGACCTAAGGGTTGGAGGCGGCCTTGGAACTGACCTGGTCAACCCTGACATCCGATGCCAGAATCCTTCAACAACACCAAGCCACTGCCTGACTATGCACCACAAAGAAGGCACTCACTCCAATGCCCAGCAGCCCTACCTGCCGAAAAGCTGATCGAGTTGCCCCCCTCCCCAAGCTCTGCGTTGGACTTACTACCGCCCTCCTCTGGACGACAAGGAGAGGTTTCCCCTCCTCTCAACCGTATTCTCCGTCAAGTTAATACTATTGATTCCGTCAAGCCATCTTTGGTGAGGGTCTGCTACGTGCCAGCCATTGGGGATACGGTAGTGAACCAGACACAAAGAGAAGGAAGGGCTTGTGACAGATGAAGGACAACAGCATGGAGGACGGATGGACCTACGTTAGAGAATGTGAGAGGGAAAGCCTCTCTGAAAAGGGAATGGGCTGAGTTGGGTCCTTACACAACTGGAGAAAGCTGTGCAAAAGGTGTTCTAGACAGGAGGAAGAGCAGACAGAAATGCTCTGGACAGGAACCGCCTTGGAATGTTCCAGTCACAAAGTCGGTAGGGAGGCTGGAGAACAGCGGAGAAACAGGAGAAACTAGAGAGGCGGGTGGTGGGAGCCAGGGAGAGACCTCTGCAGCCACGTGCAGCGGCCCCAAAGCACGGCGAGGTGCACAAACGTAACAGGTGGGGACAGAACACAAACGTATCCGGTCACGAGTCCTTACGACTCCCGCTTCCTAATGTTTCCAACACGCGTCTCCTTCCGGTCTCCAGATCTAGAAGACTGCCCGTGGTTTCTGGGAGGAAAAGGATGTCACTGATCTGCCCTTCAGAGTGGCTAACATGAGAAGATTTACAGAGCACTGCTAAGAAGACTAAGGGTCAAAGAAGTAGCGGGCACTGCTGATGGGGAGTTCCAAAGGGAGATGGGCAACCTGGTTCAGAGCTTAGAATTCTGTCACCCCTGGGAGCCCAGCTGAACATGGTGGATCCACACAAGGAAACACTAACCGGTCATCTCAGACATGAACTACAAGGATCAGACATGCCAATATGTTCAAGACACCGTGAAGGGAAAAATGTTAGGCCAAAAACCTATGTAGCCAACGTGCCCGTGAACACGTGTATGTGCGTATCTACAGACGAGTACTAGGGAACTGGCGATTTCTGGTGTGTGTGTGTGTGTGTGTGTGTGTGTGTGTGTTTTAATTTATCTCTATGTTTTAAACTTTTTCTCCATGAACTATATGCCATGTTTCATCTAAGACATTATCAATTATAAGACTGAAAAAAGAAAGAAGAAACACTGCCAGTTAGTTAGCTTAATGTTTTTCTTATTGCTTACAATTTTAATTTTGTGCTTGTTGGAAAAAGCCCGTTTACTTGTTTGTTTAATTAGTTTTCAAGGAGGCTCTGTGTGTAACGTGGGGCCTGAACTCACAACCACATCCAGAGTTGCACGCTCTGTTGACTGAGCCGCCAGACGCTCCGGCAAAAGCCCTTTTGTGCTTATTTAAACGGATTGAAAGGGAATGGATGAATGCAATAAGAGGGTTAAGGCTTCCCTTTTGGGGTATCTGTGAGTTTCCACACAATATGGACCTTCGGGCCGCCAAGGGCATTGGCAAGGCTGCATCCCCAAGAGATCACCGTCATCCTCTCCAAGATTTCCTTCCACGCTACCGACCCTCCGGTGCAGGTTTTGTTACTGAGCCTTTCTCGATCTCATCAGGAGGGATCAATGGATGGTTCTCCAACAGCATCAGGATTTGTGCTCCTTCTGCAAATGGCCCTTAAAAGGCACGTGGCCAGAAGCACCCAAGAGCTGACGGTGTAGTCCTCTGGCCATGCCGCAAGCAACAATGACCACATCCACTTGCACAGGTAATGACAACTCTAACTACGACTTGGCAGTGACCGCGGGACACATCGAGAATAAATCACAGCTGATGGCAAAGACGGAAGAACGTGTGGCACAGCATGGATCAAATACAGTATTGCCTTCACCACATGAGCAACAGTAAGCTTAGATATCATAAGCAAACATAAGAGGCAAATATTAAGCGATGAAAAGTACCTGTGACATCACAGAGTAACATCCTTAAAACATAAAGAACTTATAAATCAGTAAGGAAAAAATTCCTAATATCCCAGAAGAAAGGCCAAAAATGGGCAGTTCACCAAAGAGCCAAGTGATCACTGAATATACGAAATAAAGAAACCCAAAAATGCAAAATGAAAGCAGAAACAGCAAGCAGTAAATCTGCTATCAAATCAGCCACAAAACCACTTAATAGAACCCGGCTTTGGTGAGGATGAGAAAGAGGGCACCTGAGCCACCAGAACTGTAAACTGTCACCGCCATGCCACGAGGCACTTCGGCTGCTGGTACTCAAAGCTGAAGAGTTCTATTTACGCGATGACCAAGCAATCCCACTTCTAGGCTTTTACCCTAAGGAAATAGTCAAGAATGAACACAAAAAGGTTTCGGTAAGAACACTGAACGTGGGGTTACGCTATCAGGTGAACAAAGCAAGCTACAGAATTCTACGTACAGAATGTTCCCAATTCTGTTAGATGAAAGCGTACATTCACGTACACGTGAATATACATACGTGTACAGTATACATATCGAGACTTCCCAGAGTAGGCACCAAAAGGTGAACAGTGGTCGCGTCTACACTGACGCTGTGCACCTAGTGCTGCTGTCTGTCTGTCTGTCCCCACCACAGTCCTCTGTTGCCCAAACCCAGAAAATAGCCCCTCTCTTTGTGTATCCTGACTTTGTTTAAAACCCAAAGCATCAAAAATCTCAGAATTGGGAAGACCTATTTCGCAGTCTTCGGTCAATCCCTATTGCTTTTGAAATTTTCATGACATTCGCATACCCCCTGTTCAGTGTAACATTTCTTTAAATCAACTCGCTTTTTTTTAGTACTCGGGTCTGACGTGCTACCTGGGATTTTCTTCTAACACAGGCTACAATAAATACCTAACTATTAAAATTTCAAACATCTGTGTGCCACCTAGTCATTTCACATTCCTTCCGTGGGAAACACTGATCTGGGCCAACCGCCTACTCACTCGAGAGCATTTACTGACTCTGCCCTATAGGCATGAGTACCACCTGCAACAGGAAGGGGGTGACATGCTCTCCGCCAGGGATTTCTTCACCTGAAGGAAAGGGCAGGGGCCCTCCGCGCTCTCCCAGCCAGTGAGGATCAAGGCCAGGTTCATTTTACTTCTATCCACACTCCTGAGAGCTGACTACAATGCCAGGCATCATTCCAGATGCTTGACCGATAGGAACGGAACGCCTACAACCCTCATAATGACCCCCCGCGGGAGGCACTGCTTTACAGACTGAGGTGAAGGTCGGTCCCTCAAGCTGCGGAACCTTGTAGAAAACTTCATTCTATTGCTTTTCAAACCTATTTCCCAACCTGGATTTGGATCCCTCCCCCGACACTTCAGTTGCTTAAATGATATCTGTGTGTGCGTGTGTGTGTATATACGTACACACACACACACACACACACACATATTTATACATTAAACACATATATGTAACGTATGCACACGTACACATACATACAACGTACTTAAATGCAATTGCAAAAATCAATCCGATACTCTTAGCATCAATTTTTAAGTTTGAAATCTGAACTACATACTGCATACTAGCCTAAGATACTGCTCTACCTCTTATTGTTAATGTTATTGTTCTTTTTTTTAGTCTCATTTTTTTTTTTGTTTCTATTTCTTGGTAGTTTTATTCTTGGTTATAAATGGAAGGCAGGAAGCAAAGTCTTAAGGGCAACAGACTTTGTACCTCAACAGACTTTCAGTTTGTTTCCTTTCTTGTGAGCTCTGTTGCTTTCTTAAGTAGATCCGCAAGGCCTTAAGTGTTGAATCAGGTAAAAACAAAAGAAAAGAAAACAAAACTGAGCCTCAATTAACTCACACGCTATCGTTTCTTCCCAACAGAGGCTACTGGTATTGCCTTTTGGCTTCAGCTAACACCCAATGACTTTACAAGGATGAATAGGATCTAAAATCTAGTGCCTTCAGTGTAAGTACTCATTGACTAGTGGGCAAGGCATTTATGAAAAAGGAACCAACATTCACAAGAGGGTGAGTTAAGTAGGAGAAGTCAATCAGAAAGTTCCCATGGTACAGTGTCTCATATCTGACTTAAGCAAACAAAAAACCCAGTGAATACAGAATAGAGTAACAGGATGTCATGGGCCTGAATAATGCTAAAGTTCTTTTGGAAAAAATAAAACACTTAAGCACATGTAGTCTGAATATTTTCTCCCAGTCTGTCTTGCCCGTTCATTTTCTCAGTGCATCCATTTTTCCTTTGTAACTAGTGCTTTTTTTGGTTCTGTATCCAAAACATTTGCCTACCTCAAGGTTGTCAACATATGCTCTCATGGTTTCATCTAAAAGATTTATGGTTCTAGCTTTTATATTTCGGTTTACGATCCATCCCAAATTAATGTGTACAGAACGAGGTAGGGGCTAAGGTCCATTTTGTTTCCACTTGAATTTCCACTTTACCCAGAATTAGTCATTAAAAAGACGTCCCTTTCGCCCACTGAATTGGCTTGACAATCTAGGTGAAGATCAACCAACAGTACTTGTGTTTGGTCTATTTCTTGGGACTCTTTATTCTGTGTCACTGATCTATCTCTATGCCAAAGACTTTGATTGCTGTGGCTTTACTGCAAGTCTTCAAATTAAGCAGTATTAAAGCAGTTTAAGTTCTTCAACTCTGCTCTTCGTTTGAAGACTTTTTTGGCTATTCAAGACCCTTCACGTTTCCATATACATTTTCGAAACAATCTCTTAATTTCTTCTAAAAAAAAAAGAAAGATGGCTAGGATTTTTGACGGTGATTGCACTGATTCCACGGATCAAGTCAGGGAGAACAGGAATCTCAAAACATCAAATCTTCCAATGCATGAACAAAGTGTATCTCCCATTTACTTCAGTCTTCTTGAATTCCTCTCAACAATGTTTTACGGATTTCTGTGTAAAGGTGTTTTGCGTCTTTCATTATAATCATTCCTACCCACTTTAGGTTTTTGGATGCTATTGGCAATGTTTTCAATTTGAATTTTCCTACCCATGTATGTATACGTACAATATATCTATCTGACAAAGAATTCCTATCCAGAATATAGAATAAACTCCAATGAGTCCAAACCAAAAACCATTAACAACAAAAATGGGCAAAAGACTTGAACAGACAGTTCACGAAAGATGTAGGAATGTCCAATAAGCACACAAAAAGATGCCTAAGATCATTAGTCACCAGGGAAATGCAATTTAAACCCATAACGAGATGCTCTTTCACCCTCACTGACAATACAGAATGCTAACAAGGATGTTGAGCAACTGGAGTTTCAATATATTGCTGGTGGGAAGTGCAAAGCGATAAACCACTTTGGAAATTAGTCTAGCAGTTAAATATATACCCACCCTGTGACTAAGCAATTCTATTCCTAGACGTTTGTTTGAGAGAAATTGAAGACATGTATAAGAACGTCCCTTGTAGCCTATTTGCAATGACCAAAAACTTCGATACAACTCAAATGTCCTATCATTGGAGAACGCACGAACAAATTATGGTGTATTCATACATGTATAGGAACAAACTACTTTACACTGACAAAGACTCTTTCCTTGACCAAACTCTAGCCAGGTTCCTCGAGCCCTCTTCTCAACTAGGCTTCACCCTTGACTTACTGTATAGAGACTCGAACAAACACTAATGAAGACTTTAACAGCTCAAGGCTCCACCCCTAGGATGATTCCGGTACCCCTTAGTGCCTGCCCGAGAAAACTCAAGGCTGCCCAAAGCATCCATTGCTTTTTCTAGCCAACACTGAAAGATCAGGTCCCTGTCTCCCAGTGAGCAAATCCAGGTGGTTTCACATGAACCAATACCTTTTCTGGCTTTTGTAATTTTTTACTTCTGATTTTATTCACCCCCAACTTTACTCCCTCATTCTCTCTTTAAAATCTCCTCTGTACAAATTGAAGTTGAATTTCATTCACTCTGGACTCTTTTCCTTATTGGAATAGTTAATTACTGATTAAACTCTGTCCTCACCACGTGAACTACTATCTGGCTTTATCTTTAAAAAATTTTTTTAATGTTTATTTATTTTGAGAGACTGTGTGTGTGCGTGGATGCACACGCAGAGGAGGAGCAGGGGGTGGGGAAGACAGAGAGAGAGAGAGAAAGAGAGAGAGAGAGAGAATCCTAAGCAGGCTCTACACTGTCAATGCAGAGCCAGACATGGGGCTCAATCCTACAAACCGTGAGATCATGTCCTGAGCCGGAATCAAGAGTCAAAAGCTCAAGTGACCAAGCCCCCCAGGCGCCCCTGGCTTTCCCTTTGATAACGCAAACAACATGGATGAATCTCAAGGAACACAGTTGAGTGAAAGAAGACAAAAGAATACATACTGTATGACCCCATTTCTATGACATTCGAAAACAGGCAAATCTAATCTACCACAGATTTCGAAACCAGAAGATGACTGGTGAGGGTAAGGAGACTATTTAGAAAGATGTAACAAGGGAAGTTTCTAGAGTTTCAGATATATTTTATATCTTGTTTTGGGCGGTGGTACACAGATACACCGTTGACTCTTGAACAACACAGGGGTTGGGGTGTCAACCTCCTGTGCAATCAAAACTTTGAATATAACTTTCGATTCCCCAAACACTTCACTACAAATTGACTACTGTTGACCAGAAGTCTTAACAGTTGATTAACATGTATTTCGTACGTTAGATTTATTATATATTGTATTCTTTCAATAAAGTAGGCTAAAGAAAATATTAAGAGGGGCACCTGGGTGGCTCAGTTGGTTAAGTGTCTGACTTTAGCTCAGGGCACGATCTCATAGTTCATGGATTCGAGCCCCGCATCGGGCATTCTGCGGTCCGTGTGGAACCCACTTTGGATCCTCTTTCTCCCTCTCTCTGCCTCTCCCTTGCTCGTGCACGCTGTCTCTCTCAAAAATAAATAAGCATTAAAAAGAAAGAAAATATTAAGAAAATCAAAACGAAAATACGTTTAGAGTACCGTACTGCATTTATCGAAAAAACCACATATAAGTGCAGTTCAAACCCATGTTGTTCAAGAGTCAACCATATACGCTTGTTAAGACTCATCAAACTGAACACTAAAGACCTGAGCATTTTATTTTATAAATCATCACCCTCTCACCCCTGCTCTCCCACCTCCATTTTCTTCCTTCCCCTCTCCCTCTGTCTCTTAAGAATACCTGGGGAAATTCTGAAGAACAAGAAAGATGAGCGATATAGCTGACCCTCCCAGTTCCCCATTCAATATCCACTTACCCCTTCCTCCTTACCCCCATTTTGTTTGAGGTATCAATCTGCCCCGTGAGAAATCCTCCCCTCCCACACTTTCTTGCAGCTAGGGGTGAGGTCACCTGCCCAATTCTGGCCAATGAGAAGTATGTAGAAGTCTACAGGGTGGGACTCCCTGAAAGCTATTGCTTCCACGGACTCAAACACATGCTTTGGTTAGTATCGCTTTCTTTTCTTTCTTCCTGGAGCACAGCTGCTCAAATGAACTAAGGAGATTGTGCTAGTCCCTGATACAACCCTGTTTTACCCCAAGCTAGAGGAGCTCTTGGCAAGTCACGACTAACACTTCGCAAGTGAAAATGTTTAGGCATCGAAATGAAAAAAGCAATTCCGACTGGAAGTCAAGAATGATCTACGCATTGCTGTGCTAAAGTACACATAAGAATTTAGTATGTAAGTGATATTTCAAATCAATGGAGGATACAGACCATCAACGGACAATGTAGGAACAAAAAGTGCTAACTTATAACATACAAAATTATAAAGATAGATGAATGCTCGAAGCAATAGAAGCCAAAACCATACAAGTGCTAAAAGAAAAGGCAGTGAATGAAAATGGTCTCATAACACGTTACCCAAAAGCCCCAAGCCATAAAGGTAGACTGTCAGATTTGGCACCATAAAAGTCAGAATTTCTGCATCATGAAATGTACGGTACAAGCCAAACTTAAAGACAAGCAACAGTTTGGGAGAAAATAATGGAACACATACGTAGGCAAAGGACTACTACCATACATATGACAAGTTCTTACAGACCAATAAAAACATAAATGAAACAAAAAACCAAAAACCCAGTTAGGAAAATATAAGGAGAAAGGTGTCATGTAAAAAAATATCAGAGATAGTGAAGAACTAAAAATGCTCAGTCTTAGGACACCAGGGTGGCTCAGGCGGTTAAACATCTGGCTTCGCCTCAGGTCATGATCTCACAGTTTGTGAGTTCGAGCCCCGCGTCAGGCTCTGTGCCAATAGCACAGAGCCTGCTTCGGATCCTCTGTCTCCTTCTCTCTGCCCCATCCCCGCTTGCTCTCTCTCTCTCACTCTCTCAAAAGTAAACATAAAATTTTTTTAAATAAGAATACTCAGTCTTACTAGTGAGTATACTAAAAAAGTTTTTTAAATAAAATAAAACATTTTAAGAGGTATTATCCACCTGCGAGCTGACAAACAATTTAAGAGACTGAGAATACTCTGTGTTTAGCATCTCTTTTCCCATGAGAACAGAAACGGACACAACCTCTTTCGAGGACCACTTTGCAAAGGCTTCTCCCCTGAAATCCATCTCATTGGAAAACTGAAACGCACATGCAAAGATGTTTATCGCAGCCCGTTTTAAGAGCAAAATCATAGGTACCCAAATAATGAACAGAAGAACAGTCACATAAACTAAAACCACATTGTAGAATACTGTTCAGCCATTACAACAACAACAAAAAAAGGAGACAAAAAATTATATGTACAGTATATTCAAATTAGACTAATGAGTTGGGGAAAAGTACTCACTTTGGTCCTTTAACAAATTAACCATTAAGGGGCACCTGGCTGGCTCAAAGAGTATGTGATTCTTGACCTCAGGGTTGTGAGTTTGAGCTCCACGTCGGGTGTAGAGACTACTTAAAAACAAAATCTTGGGGGTGCGGGGGGGGGGGGAATCTGGGTGGCTCAGTCAGTTAAGCATCTGACTCTTGATATCAGCTCAGGTCATGATCTCACATTTTGTGAGATCAAGCCCCGCATGAGGCTCTGCACTGACAGAATGGAGCCCGTTTGGGATTCTTTCTTTCCCTCTCTCTCTCTGCCACCCTCCTCAACCCAGCGTGCACACACTCGCCCGCTCGCGCACGCTCTCTCTCAAAATAAATAAGCGTTAAAAAAATAACAAAAATAAATAAATAAAATCTTAAGGGCACATGAGTGGCTCCGTTGGTTAAGCGCCTGGCTCTTGATTTTGGCTCAGGTCACGATCTCATGGTTTGTGGGACCGAGCCCCACACTGGGCTCCACGTAGATGGCATGGAGCCTCTCTCACCCTCCCTCTCTCTGCTCCTCCACCTCCCCCCTCAAAAATAAATAAACATCAATAATAATAATAATGTTTAAAAAATTAAAAAATCTTAAAAACATAATCATTAAAAAAAAATTAGTATTCCAGATGTGAAATCATTGTTTTTCATAGATATTTTCCAAATTAAAAAAAATTTTTTTTTCAACGTTTATTTTATTTTTTGGGACAGAGAGAGACAGAGCATGAACGGGGGAGGGGCAGAGAGAGAGGGAGACACAGAATCGGAAACAGGCTCCAGGCTCCAAGCCATCAGCCCAGAGCCTGACGCGGGGCTCGAATACCCGGACCGCGAGATCGTGACCTGGCTGAAGTCGGACGCTTAACCGACTGCGCCACCCAGGCGCCCCGATATTTTCCAAAATTTAATTTGTTCCTTTTTTGAAAACATGAGGAGAGGGTTGCAGAAAATCCACGATTTACGGGACCTTCCTGATGGGCAAGTTGGGCAGCTAATTTATCCTCACCAGAATATTCCAATTCTAAAGTGACACATCTTCTCTGAGGATGGAAAGCAGCAGCCCCCACCTTCAAATATTCAGATCAATCTCTCAAGCGCTGCTCTCTGGACACGGCTGCAAAGATGCAATCCGTGTGCTGGAAAGGCCTAGGCCCTTGGGAAAATGCCGCCTCTCCAGGGAGGTGATCCTGTGACCCACCTGCACCTCAAGGGGGACATTTTTGGATTCGGTTGAAATCAGATTAACTTGTGTAATTTTTACAACAGGATTTCAGTCTTACAGCCCCTGGCCTGGTTTCTAAAACAGACAGACCACTGAAATCCAGTGAAACAGAACAGCAGAATGTTGAGACCTCATCAGGAAGTGCAACCCTGAGCATCGGCATTCAGTTCCTCGTCACTTTGCCGCCTGAGAAATGGGTCTAGCGGGCACGTGGCTAAGGCAGACACGGTCATTCCCCGCACCTTTCTTCTCGCGGGGGGAGACAAACGTTCAACACTACGCCTACGCCGCAGCCGGACTGACCACCGCCAAGGACACGCACAGAGAACACGGAAGGGGCTGGGCCTGGTGTGCAGGTGTCAGGGGCCTCCTGGTGGGAGCCGCATCTGAGATGAGCCAGAGGGCTTGGCTTCTTTCGCTCACTGGCCTCACCCACATCCGATCTGTGAACACATCCCATCACCTCCTCCTTCAAAACGTACCCAGAATCTGGGCGATTCTCAGCCCTTCCAATGCTCCCATCCTGACCCAAGACAGCAGCACCTCTGTCTTGGAATATTCCATCAGCCTATGAACTGATCTCCCTGCTTCCGTCCTTGCTCCCTACAGGCTGCTCTCAACAGAGAAGCTAGAGTGATCCCATTAAAACCCAAGTCAGGTCACCTCGTTCTTCGGTTCAAAAGTCTCCATCGGACACCACCACAAGTCCCTAAGACCCCTTCAGCCCTCCTCCTTCTCCCTCATGCTGGCCTGGTCCTTCCTGGAACAAGTCAGGCCTGCTCCCTCCATGGGGCTTCCTACCCTGCCTGCTCTCTGCCTGGGACACCGTTTCCAGAGACATCCACAGGGCTCCCTCCCTCGCCTCCTACAAGTCTGTCCCCACCATTGTCCTTCTCAGGGGGCCATCTCAGGGGAAACTCTAAGCTCTACTCAGAGATACCAGCCTAGAGGGCATCAAAAGGACAGAAAAAAAAAAAAAACAACCAAAAAACCAAATCCCTCAGGTCCTAAGGAAAAACACCCTGAGGACATAGCAGAAATAACTGACCAAGCAAGGTGGAAAGCAGAGATCAGGGGTCGAGAGAGGCCGCGCTGCTCACGCATAAGGCGGCGCGGCACCAGGGCGGAAACGCAGGGTGCCACCGCGGCGATGGTGACAGACATGGCAGTGTAAATGGCACCAGAGCTGCCAGTTACAAGCGTCAATGGCTGAATTTAAGGACATAATATTCAGTGAAAGAAGGGATGTAACACTTTTATAAAGTCCAAACCAAGCAAAACGGATGTTAAGAGATACATATATATGATAAAACACTCAACAGAAAAATAAAGGAATGGCGGGGGAGGGAGGGAGACAGGAATCACCACACTTGTGACCTTTAGACAGTGGAGAGGATACAACACTGGAAGGGAAGGGTTACTTAGGCCCTTCAATCATTTCTCAAGTTGGGGTGGTTCACCTGCGTTTCATTATTACACATACCGAAGACATTCGTTACATATTTTATACTGGCCTTCTAAAACATTTTCTAGGTAAGTAGTGTGTTTGTAGTTTGTTTGTAAGTAGTGTGTTTGTATGAGACAGAGCACAAGCAGGGGTGGGGCGGAGAGAGAGGGGGACACAATCCGAAGCAGGCTCCAGACTCCGAGCCGTCAGCACAGAGCCCACCGCCAGCTAAAACTCAGGAACTGCGAGATCACGAACCGCCGCCCAGTCCCACCGGTGCTCCGCCTGGCCGGGGCGGGAGTCGGGACCCGCGGCGGCGCCAGGAGCGGGACTCGGTGCGCTCGGCGAAGCGGCCAGGGTTGGGGGGCGGGAGCCTGGCGCTCGTCTGCCAGCCCGGCCCCGCGCGACCCCCGGCGGGCGGCGCCGCTGGAAGTGACGCGGCGAGGGCGGGGCTCCGACCCGGTCCTGAAGCACGAGCCGCCGCCTCAGACGCCGCCGCCGCAGACGCCGCTCAGCCGCGGCAGCAGCCGCAGTTAGCAGCCACAGCCGGAGCAGCCGCCGCCACCGCCGCGGTCGCCGCCGTAGCCACCGCTCAGCCCCCGCAGCAGCAGCCACAGCCGCCGCAGCAGGCGCAGCAGCAGCAGCCGCCGCGGCCTCGGCCCGGAAGCGATGTAGCCGCGCCAGGCCGGAGCCCCGCGGGCCGCCGCTACCGCTGCCCTTGAACCGCACGAAGCAGCTCGCCAACCAGACCGTGGGCAGGTGAGTGAGCCGTGCCGGGCCGGCCGGGAGCGCGCGGGTCGGGGCGCAGGGGTCGGGGTCGTGGCCCGGGCCGGGGCGGGGCGGGCCCGCTGCCCCGCGGGGCCCCGCGCTCCGGCCCGGCCGCCCGCCCGCTCCGCGCCGGGTCCGCTGCGGGTCAGGGACCAGGGCTGCCCCACGCAGCGGCCAGGCGGCCAATTCGGGGCCTCCGCCCGAGCCCCCGGGAACGGCGGGGCGGCCGGCCTCCCGGGACGCCCCCCGCGCGGGTCCCCGCCGCCCATTGTCCCGGCCCCGCTGAGCGTCGTCCTCTGGGGTCTGGCCCCAAGCTTTCCCCGGGCCTCCCCCCCCCTATCCCGGGGCTTTCCCTTGGGCGAAAACTCGGCTAACTGGTGTGCCCGAGGCCGGGCGGGCGCGGTGCTCTGGGGGGCGGCATTCTCAGCCTTTCCGGGTCGCCCGGCCTTTGCCCACCGACCGTCCACCTCCAAGTGCCTGATGGCAGTAAATAAGGAAGGGGCGATCAGAGCCCATCGGAGCCGCTTAGGGAGACTCGGGAGTCCCTTGGAGGGACTTTGGAGGGTGTGCCGTCTCCCAACCGTGGCCCCTGTGGACCGGACTGCTCAAGTTCTTGACCTGTAGACATTTGGAACCGGGAGGAAAGAATAGTGGAAAGGCCTTTGGCAAATGGAAAAGCAAAAAGAGGGGGGGGGCTTTCGAAACAGCTTTTCTCACTTTGGATTGGGGAGCAAATCCTTGTCCAGGTTTCTCTGGTAGGGCTTTAATGCTTGAGAGGAAGCGATCGATGATGAAATGACAGAAGAGACCGGAGTTTGTAGTGGTTTTGAGAGCCTCTGGAGGTTGATCATGGTGTGCTGTGTTATCTGGGGTAAATCTTTCAAGGTCTTTCAGGGCAGTGAGCCGTCCTGTCCCCGCTGACTGTTTCTTCCGAGAAGGGGTATGAAAGTGTGACTTTTTCATCGCTTTTTCTTCTTCTTTGTTTTCAACAGTTGAGTAAAAGGGGGTGTTTGGTTTGGCCAGAGCACGTGGGGACGCTCCTTTTCTGTGTGTGTCTGAAAACACTTTTACCTCCCCTTGAGCTTTCTATATTTGCTTTTTACAGTTTCGTTCCCCGCCCCCCAACGTTTTGCTTAGTTTTGTTCAATTTCGTTGCTACCCCCATCCTGTTATCTTCGTGTGCGCTTATCCTGTTTCCAGAGTGGATCCCTGTCCCTACAGCCTAGCGGTGCCTACTTTTCTGTCATCTGTAGGAAAATGATAGAAATAAGGAGTGCCAACGGGAAGGCAGATGGAATAGTCGTGGGGCCCAAAGCTTCAAGCAGGCATCTGTGAATGAGTTACAAGATAACTCCTTAGGAGTTGTCTCCTCCTCCCCCACCCCCCACCCCAGCATTCTCAGTAACATGCATTGTGAAATCAGTATTTAGTGACTATCAAGACCCATCTGTCACATTGTCGTTCTGGCCAGTTTGCACATCTCATGAGGAAAGGGGCGTTTGCTCTTTTTGCACAAAGTTGTGAGACGTTTCAAGCTATCAAGCCACTCAGGGTCTCTTCGGCTCCGGCTTCCTCCGTAGCAGCTTCTCTCTTCGCGCTTCCGAATTGCAGCCGTATGTGGCTCCTTTCGGTTGCCAGAGGCCGCCGAACCTTCTTCCCTGTTAGCCTCTGCCTGGAAGTCTCCAAAGCTCCTTTCGCCTCACCTGCCCTATACCTGCCTCCTACTCATTCTTTAGGTGTCCAGGCAAAGGTCACTGCCTCTAATAGACCTTCTCTGATGCTCCAACGTGGATGGGGAGTCCCTCTCCTGGCCACTTACATACGTCCACATAGCGCCTGCTTTTCTATAATGCAACGCCTGTTTACTTGTAAATATTCTCCATTAGACTGAACGCCTCCATTCTCCGTGCCATCTTTCTGTTTCCTTGGCCAGCTCTGCTGTGGCTCCTGTCCTAGGGTCGATTCTCCATAAACATTTGTCAATCCAGCACACATCTAGTTCTTACCAGCTCGCTCCGGTGGTGTGAGCCCAAGAATGGGAACATGAAAGCTGGATAAATAGTGATTCGTGGTAGGATTGTTAATTCTGGCCCTGAGCTTTGACTCTGTTTGAAAATCTTTATTGCTAGATGCCAGTGGAAGCAGCAGCTGTTACGGAGCTGTTAGGGGTGTGGCAATTTCTGCTCCCAGAGCCAAAACTGTTTCCTGGGGAAGCTTTGGCTTTACTGCTGTTGATTCCCTCGATAAGTTTGTATTTTTTGCACGTCAAGAATTACGAAGGACTAGGGAGGAAAAACGGAGGCAAGAGAGAGCCTAGAATTGTAATTGTGTGTTATTGGCGTAGGCATCAGGATTGGGATTTGGGGGGTATTTGGGTCAAGAGGAAAGGTAGAAAGCAGAGAAGTTACCTGCCCCCCCCCACCCCCCCCACCGCCCGCCGCAGCCAGGAGTGATATTCTGTGTGTGAGTGGCTCGCCCATTGTGTCTGTGATGGATGCATAGAGTTCTGAGTGGTGTCTTGCGAGGAAGTATTCTCTTCCCAACAATGAGGACCTCGTGAGTCACCCCACAGTGAGGTTCTGTGGGATGGACGTGTGGGAGAATTCGCAACGGCTAGAAGAAGTTGAG
Source organism: Prionailurus viverrinus (assembly GCF_022837055.1). Lineage (NCBI taxonomy): Eukaryota > Metazoa > Chordata > Mammalia > Carnivora > Felidae > Prionailurus > Prionailurus viverrinus. Next base: position 18,780,462 of record NC_062576.1, on the reverse strand, counting down.
TTCTCATGATGCAGTTTGTGGACAATGGGTGCATGAGTCTGTTTCGGGAGATGGTTTGTGTATCACAGGCGCGAGGATGATGCAGTGGTCTCTTGAGTGGGGTGTCCCAAAGAAGAGAATTAGGATGGCTGATTCATCTGTTCAAGAGACACTTACGGAGCCCCAATTATGTGCCATTGTTGAAAGCAGAAAAGAATCCAAGTGAATACAAACGCGGCTTCTGCCCTGAAGGGGCTCCACAGACGTGTGGAAGAGTTAGGCAAGCAAAAATGATTATGTACCACGAGGTAAGTCCTTACAGAGGGATGGCTGACACACTAAGTGAAACTCTACTCTTACTGGAAGGTGAGAGGTAACACAACACAACAAAACAAAAAAAAAAAGAGGAGAAAATTTGACCAGAGGCTTTCCCCTCTATCTTTCAACACTTCTTTCAAACTTCTGTTGTATTGAGTAGGTCCCTTTTTTTTTGTTTGATTAAAAAAAATTTTTTTTTTGTAAATATTTATTTTTGAGAGAGAGGGTAGACAGAACAGGAGCGGGGGAGAGGCAGAGAGAGAGGGAAACACAGAACCCGAAGCAGGCTCCAGGCTCCGAGCTGTCAGCACAGAGCCTGACACGGGCCTCAAACCCACGAACCGAGAGATGGTGACCGGAGCCGAAGTCAGACACTTGACCCAGTGAGCCACCCAGGTGCCGCGTAGGTCTCTTTTGATTGTCAGTCAAGCCACCTCGAGGGGCGCCTGGGTGGCTCGGTTGGCTGAGGATCCGGCTCTTGATTTCAGCTCAGGTCATGATCTCACACTTCCTGGGATGAAGCTGTGTGCCAATGGCGGGGAGCCTGCTTGGGATCTTCTCTGTCTCTGCCCCTTCCCCGCTCTCTGTCTCAATGACGGGAAAAAAAAAAAAAACCACACAAAACCAGACCAACTGGAATTGTTATAAGCCAAGCTGCGAATTTGATTGGCTCCTATGTGAGGAAAAGAGTCCAAAAGCAATATAGTTGCAGCCAGGGCTGGCTCCAGGGGTTCCACTCTTTAGGGAAGCTGTGTCGATAAGCAGGAATCGCCCCCCCACCCCGACCCCTCCACCCCCCGGCTTCCAACGTCTTCAGTTCAAGTCCCAGAGGGACAAAGAATACCTTTCACTGTGGCCAGAGCCCCAGGATTGACTCTGAAGGTATCTGATGGGGTCAGTGGCCTTTCCCTGGACATGGCAATGGAGTCAGCCCCACGCAAGCCACAGGGGCCTAGAATGGGAGGGTGCTGAGCCCCCTCCCCCGCAAGATAACCGGGGTGTTCTTACCAGCAGGAGGCAGGAAGTGTGGTCTTTTCTAGTCCTGCTAAAAGGAAAGAAAGAGCTTTTTGGAAATCCCTGACGCAGAGAAGCCAGTAGCTGCGGATGGCAGTTGGCGTGGAGGGTGTGGAGGCAGGGGTGCACCAAGGTGGGGAACTTGCGCATTTGGTTGTGAGGTCGATGAGTCCAGGAGGACAGGGATCTGGGGGCCTGATAGCAGAGTTGACTACGGGCTGAGGCTCTGGAAGGGAGTGTCTCTTTGGATGTCGGCTTCTGCCAAGAGGGAAGCTCTCCCTGGAGGCCTGAATGTTCTCCTAGATAGTAGCCTTTAGGTAAGTCAGGGTTGCACACTCCAAGCCTCAGGGGGCCAGGCTAATAAGAAGAAAATAAGAGCGACTTGGACCAGGTGAGGGCCGTGGGGGACCCGACGGCACCTGTCTTACCAAAGGGCCGCGTGACAATATGGGCCCGCTGTCGGGCCCGACCTTTGGAGTTGTTGAGAAAGGCCTCAAATCTGGATTTTCATGAAGATGAGGTGGCATTGAATGCCAATTGAAAACGACCACCAGGACCCTGAGCGGGACTAAACAAAACACATCTGTGGCCAGATTCGGTCTGTGGGTCACCAGTGGGCAGTTGCTTGTGGAAAAGGTTGGGGAGGTGAAGATTCCTGTGATGATTTTTCTCTTTTTCCTCCTGCGCCCCACCCTCCCATTACTACCTTCTCAGTTCTTGGATGTGTCGACGAGCTCGTCCTTTCCTTTACAGAAACGTTTCAGAGATCCGAGAGTAGCGATCATCAGTACTTCTCTCCTGGTTTGGTTTCCCAAGCGCTGTACCGAACCACCTGGCCTGGTCTCACCTACTGGTGCTTGTTATCATTTCTGGTTTAGAGAGAGGAAAAATGACCTGCCGTTGTCTGCCCGGCCAGCGAGTGGCCGAGGCAGGACTTGGGGCCCGGGGTGTGACTCCGGACCCCGTGTGTTTCCGACTGTAGAGACCGGGCCGGCTGCCCGCCAGGGAAGGGTTCCTGTGGATGAAATGTCTTTGGTGCTTGCTGACTTGCTGGGCTAGATGCTTTTGAGTCAAGTCTCTCACTGCCTTGTCCACAGCAACTGCCAGAGGTGATGTTATGGATTCCTGATTTAATGATGAGGAAGCGAGGACTCCAAGAGGTCATCGGGCTAGTTAACGAGAGCGCTGCCGTTCATCAGAAACCAGGGTTCTGCCTCCAAAGCAGGGAGAAGTCCTCACTTCACCCAGGCAACTCTTTCTTTAAGAAACCCCGTGTTAGAATTCTGTGTGACGACGCTTCCACAGAATCCTGGAAGCTGAGAGTTGGATGTTGCTCTAGTCCAGGGGCTCCCGCCAGGGATGGCCCCCTGGGGGACATTTGGCAATGGCCGGAGACGTTTTTGTTTTTGTCGTGACTTGGCTCGGGCGTGGGGTGCTCCTGGCATCTGGCGACACAGGCCGGGGATGCTGCTGACCAGCCTACACCGCCCAGGACAGCCTCGCCGCACAGAATCATCTGGTCCCAAATGTCAAGAGTGGTGAGGTTGGGAAAGCCTGGTCGAGTCCTTTGAGATGCTGGATATGTGAATCGTGAAAACCCAAGATGGGTGATGTTTGCCTGCAGAGTGAAGATGTGTTCTGTTTGGTCTGTTTCTTACGTGTGGAAGTCTTGATGACAATCATTGGGCCATACTGAACACTTGGGAGTTCTCACGTGGAAACCTGGACTTCCAGCTTCTTCTCAAATCATGCAAGACCTAGCGAAGCCTGGCATCGCGCCCTCGCGACGCGAGTACACGTGGTCGTAGCTGCAGCTGCGTAGGTGCTGTCTTGTCTGGGTGGGGCATCGACCGTCCAGTGTGCCCGGGTCCCTACCTGGCTTGTCCTGCTGTGGTACGTTCCTTGCGGACCCACCCCGCTCACAGGTCTCTATCGACCTTCTCCAGGAGCAGCAGAGTCTCTACCTCGCGAGGTAGCCCGTTCCGTTAGGGGCAACCTGAGTCCGAGGCATCTCTGCCCGTGAGTCCCAGGGGAGTCCTCTGCTGCCACGACGCATCTGTCTCCCTTCCGCGAGACGGCCCTTTCTGTGTTCGGCCTCGCAAACCGTGTCCTCGCTCTATCAGCGGTAACATTCTCCCCCCACCCCCACCCCCACCCCCCCCCCCCACCTATTCCACGCCCTGACTTCCTCCGCCTTTTCCAGGGGAGGTGGCTGTGCTTGGTTCGCTTCAGTCTGAGTGGATCCCGTCCAGCCTCTGCATAGAGCAGAGGAGGAAAGGAAAGTGTTCTCCCCACGACTTCTGAATCCGAGCTTCCGTGGCCTGGTCATCCACTGTATTTACCTACTGTGAAATCAAACAGGGTTGTTTATAGGTGAGTGAAGAAAGCCCGTGGTTCACTGAACCAAAATGAACCCTAAACAGATGTGCTCACGTGTGGCCTTATGGCGTTGGTTTTACACGTGAAGGCAGCATGTCATTCTAAGAGGAAACGATGTCTGTGGTCGTGGTTCCCAGTGTGTCCGCGGCAGCCCCCTCCCCCCGAGATTGGACATGGGTATATGGTGTAGGGTCCCAGAGTCAGTATGCACACCAGGCAGTCTTGTCAGACTGGAGATGTTTGGCCTTTATGATTCTGTTTCTGTTTCTCAAATGTAGGCAGAGGCCATCGTAATCAATCAAGTGTAGATCCATGTACAAATATTATTACACTCCTACCTGCCGTGTGTGTCTATTGTCTTAAACGTGGATGTGAAAAGTACAGCAGGCCCACGGTCCTTTTTCCAAAACCCTAGGGGCCAGATGAGTTTTGGAATTCAGACGTTTTCAGATTTTATTGTATTTTTTTTTTATTTCTTATTTTTTTTTTACGTTTATTTATTTTTGAGACAGAGAGAGACAGAGCATGAACGGGGGAGGGTCAGAGAGAGGGAGACAGAATCCGAAACAGGCTCCAGGATCTGAGCCGTCAGCACAGGGCCCGACGCAGGGCTCGAACTCACGGACCGCGAGATCGTGACCCGAGCCGAAGTGGGACGCTCAACCGACTGAGCCAGCCAGGTGCCCCATAAGTAGCCACTGTTTTCAGTTATAGTTCTATCCGTATAAACCCTGCTACCCTTAAAAAACCTGGGATCCCAACAAATTTAGAGACGGTAAATAGTTTGCTCTTTCTTATAGATTTGGCTAATACGTTCTTTTCAGCGCCGATTTCAATGTCCTGTCGGCCACCTTTCCCTTGACCTTGAAGGGGACATGTTTTACCTTGTTATGCACAGGGCACCCAAACCCTTCTGTTATCACATGTCATCTTTGCAGGCAGGATCTTAACTTACCGGGAGCACAGGTATGACCTCGCATGTCTGACATCCTATCGTGAGGACATTTGTTGGACAGGTTTGTTGAGGACATACAAGTCTCCAATCTTTCCGTATTTTGGGGGTTCTGGAGGCAACATATTCCTTGTTGTTGATTTTACTTCAGCCCATTTATGCTGTTACTTGTAAAGCAGACCACATTGAGTGGGCCTCCACCCAAACAAAGCGGTTGGAGAATACTCTCCTCCCATAGAGACAAATGTACGTGTATGTCTTCCTTTGGCCACAGCCTCCAAACCCACCAATGTCTACCCTGGTCACAAGTAACCACTGTTTTGGGGTGCCTTGGTGGCTCGGTCAGTGTAAGCATCTGACTTTGGCTCAGGTTGTGATCTCGTGCCTTGTGATCTTGTGGCTCGTGACCTCTCAGCTCTGGAGTTCAAGCCCCGCCTGTGTCAGCGCAGAACCTGCTTCAGGTCCCCCCTCCCTCTCTCTCTCTCTCTCTCTCTCTCTCTCTGCGCCCCTCCCCCATTTTCACTCTCAAACAAGATAAATAAACATCAAAAAATTATTGCAAAAAAAAAAAGTAGCCACTGTTTTTTTAAATTAAAAAGTATTTTTATTAACATTTATTTTTAAGAGACAGAGACAGAGCATGGGCGGGAAAGGGGCAGAGAGAGCAAGAGAGAGAGGGAGACACAGGATCTGAAGCAGGCTCCAGGCTTCCAGCTGTCTCCACAGAGCCCGACGCGGGGCTCAAACTCACAAACTGCGAGATCATGACCTGAGCCCAAGTTGGACGCTCAACCGACGGAGCCACCCAGGCGCCTCTAAATTTTTTGTTACCTTTATTCATTTTTGAAAGAAAGCACAAGCAGGGGTGGGGCAGAGAGAGAGGGGGACACAGAATCCGAAGCAGGCTCCAGGCTCCGAGCCGTCAGCACAGAGCCCAGCGCGGAGCTAAAACTCAGGAACCGCGAGATCACGAACCGCCTCCCCCTCCCACCGGTGCACGGCCTAGCCGGGGGGGCGGGCGTCGGGACCCGCAGTGGCGCCGGGACGCGGGGCTCCGCCCGCTCTGCGGAGTGGCTCGGGTTGCGGGGGGGGTTGGGGGGGGTCGGGGGGGGTGGGGGGGGGTGGGCGGAGGGTGCTCAGGCGGCGGGGGCCAGGCCGCGCCCGAGCCCGGCGCTCCTCTGCCAGCCCGGCCCCGTGCGGCCCCCGGCGGGCGGCGCCGCTGGAAGTGACACGGCGAGGGATGGGCTCCGGCCCGGGAGCAGCAGCCCCCGACGTCCCCACAGACGCCGCTCAGCCGCCCTAGCAGCCACAGCCGCCGCAGCCGCTCAGCCGCGGCAGCAGCCGCAGTAGTAGCCGCACCCGGCGCAGCTGCCGCCACCACAGAGGCCACTCAGCCGCCGTAGCAGCCGCAACCACCGCCGCCGTTGAGCCGCCGCAGTAGTAGCCGCAGTCACCGCCACCGCCGAGGCTGCCGCTCAGCCGCCGCAGTAGCAGCCGCAGGAGGCGCAGCCGCTGCTGCCGTAGCAGCAGCAGCCACAGCTGCAGGCGCAGCCGGCGCCGGCAGCAGTCGCAGGAGCAGCAGCAGGCACAGCCCCCGCCGCCGCAGCAGCCGCAGTAGTAACCGCAGCCAGATCAGCCGCAGTCGCAGCCGCCGCCGCCGCTCAGCCCCCGCAGCAGCCGCAGTAGCAGCTGCCGCCGCCGCCTCAACCCGGAAGCGATGTAGCCGCTCCAGGCCCGAGCCCCGCGGCCGTCGCTGCCGCTGCCCTTGAACCGCAAGAAGCAGCTCGCCAAGCAGACCGTGGGCAGGTGAGTGAGCCGTGCCAGGCCGGCCGGGAGCACGCGGGCCGGGGACCAGGGGTCGGTCGTGGCCCGCGCCGGGGCGGGCCCGCTGCCCCGCGGGGCCCAGCGCTCCGGCCCGGCTGCCCGCCCGGCCGCCCGCCCGCTCCGCGCTGGGTCCGCTGCGGGTCAGGGACCAGGGCTGCGCCACGCAGCGGCCAGGCGGCCAGTTCGGGGCCGCCGCCCCCCGAGCCCCCGGGAACGGCGGGGCGGGCCGGCCTCCCGGGACGCCCCCCGCGCGCGTGTCCCCGCCGCCCATTGTCCCGGCCCCGCTGAGCGTCGTCCTCTGGGGTCTGGCCCCAAGCTTTCCCCGGGCCTCCCCCCCTCTCCCGGGGCTTTGCCTTGGGCGAAGTGTGCCCGAGGCCTGGCGGGCGCGGTGCTCTGGGGGGCGGCATTCTCAGCCTTTCCGGGTCGCCCGGCCGCTGCCCACCAACCGTCCACCTCCAAGTGCCTGATGGCAGTAAATAAGGAAGGGGCGATCAGAGCCCATCGGAGCCGCTTAGGGAGACTCGGGACTCCCTTGGAGGGACTTTGGAGGGTGTGCCGTCTCCCAACCGTGGCCCCTGTGGACCGGACTGCTCAAGTTCTTGACCTGTAGACATTTGGAACCGGGAGGAAAGAATTGTGGAAAGGCCTTGGGCAAATGGAAAAACAAAAAGAGGGGGGGCTTTCCAAACAGCTTTTCTCACTTTGGATTGGGGAGCAAATCCTTGTCCAGGTTTCTCTGGTATGGCTTTAATGCTTGACAGGAAGCGATCGATGATGAAATGACAGAAGAGACCGGAGTTTGTAGTGGTTTTGAGAGCCTCTGGAGGTTGATCATGGTGTGCTGTGTTATCTGGGGTAAATCTTTCAAGGTCTTTCAGGCCAGTGAGCCGTCCTGTCCCCGCTGACTGTTTCTTCCGAGAAGGCGTATGAAAGTGTGACTTTTTCATCGCTTTTTCTTCTTCTTTGTTTTCAACAGTTGAGTAAAAGGGGGCGTTTGGTTTGGCCAGAGCACGTGGGGACACTCCTTTTCTGTGTGTGTCTGAAAACACTTTTACCTCCCCTTGAGCTTTCTATCTTTGCTTTTTACACTTTCATTCCCCCCCCCCCTCCCCCAACGTTTTGCTTAGTTTTGTTCAATTTCGTTGTTCAACTCCAAGCCTCAGGGCGCCAGGCTATAGACCAGCTCAGGTCATGATCTCCTGGTTCTTGAGTTCGAGCCCTGCGTTGAGCTCTGCGCATACAATGCTAAGCCTGCTTGGGATTCTCTCTCTCTGCATTCCCCCCACTCACGCACTCTCACTCTCAAAATAAATTAATAAACCTAACCCCCCCCCCCAAAAAAAAAACAATTGCATTTGCAACAGCATCAAAATATAAAATACTAATTACATTTAACTAAAAAAGAGATTCAAAACTTGTACACTAAAACTATAAAACATTATTGAAGGAAATTAAACAAGATTTAAATAAACAGACTCATGGATTGGAAGACTATGTTGTTAAGATGGCAGCATTTCTCCCATTGATCTACAGATTCAATGAAATGTTTATCAAAACCACAGCTGGCTTCTTTGCAGAAACTGACAGGCTGATGCTAAAATTCATATGGGAATTTATGGAACCCAAAATAGCCAAAGCAGATCTTATAAGAGAAAGACAAAGTTGGAGAACTCACCCTTCCTGACTTAAAAACTTCTTGGAAAGCCACAGTAATCGAGATAGTGTGGTATTAGTGTAAGGAAAGACATGTTGATTAATGGGATAGAATTGAAAATCTAGAAATGTACCATCATATTTAGAGCCAATTGATTTTCAACAAAGGCATCCAGACAACCCAATGGGAGAAAGAACAGTCTTTTCAACAGTGTGGGGACAACTGGATATTGCATGCAAAAGAATGAAGTTGAACTTCTACCTCACACCATAGGTAAAAATGAACTCAAAATGGACCAAAGACCTAAATGTTAAGTGCTAACACTATTAAATTCTTAGAAGAAAGCATAGATGTAAATCTCTGTGGCCTTGACACCAAAAACACAGCAGAAGGAAAAAAACAGGTAATTGACATTATCAAAATTTAAAAATTTTGGGCTTTGGGGTGCCTGGCTGGCTCAGTCAGTTAAGCATTTCTTGATTTCGGTTCAGGTCATGATCCCACAGTTCGTGAGATCAAGCCCCACGTCAGGCTCTATGCTGACAGCATGGAGCCTGCTTGGGATTCTCTCCCTCTGTCTCTGCTCCTGCCCCCACTCATGCACTCTCTCACACTCTCTCAAAATAAGTAAACATTAAAAAATGTTTGTGCTTTAAAGGACATAGTTGAAAAGTGAAAAGACAACCCATAGAATGGGAGATAATGTTTGCAAATCATATTTCTGACAAGAAACTTGTACTAATATAGATACAGAACTCTTACAACTCAAAAACGCAAAAACAAATAACTCAATTTAAGAATGGGCAAAAGGGATACCTGGGTGGCTCAGTCAGATAAACGTCCAACTTTGGCTCAGGTCGTGATTTCACGGTTTGTGGGCTCAAGCCCCACCTCTGTCTCTGTGCTAACAGCTCAAAGCCTGGACCCTGCTTGAGCTTCTGTGTCTCTCTCTATCTCTGCCTCTCTCTCTCTCTCTCTCTCTCTCTCTCTCTCTCTCTCTCTGACTCTCAAAAATAAAACATTTTTTAAAAAATGGAAAAAGTGGGCAAAAAACTCAGTCTAAGAAGATACACCCATGGCCAATAAACATGTGAAAAGATGTCGACATTGTTAGTCATCAGGGAAATGCAAATCCAACCCTCAACAGGATACCACTTTACACTTCCTAGAATGGCTACAATAAAAAAGACAGATGATAACAAGCATTGGAGAGGATAGGAGAAATAGGAATGTGATGCGCTGTTGGTAGAAATGTAAAAGGGTGCAGCCACTTAGGAAGACAGCCTGGAAGTTCCTCAAAAAGTTACACATCCAGTAATTTCACTCACAGGTATATACCCCCAAAGAATCAAAAACAGGTGTTCAAACAAAAACTTGTACATGAATGTTTGTAGCAGCATTATTCATCATAGAAAAAAAGGAAAAAACTGCAACGTCCAGCGAATGGATGAAGAAATGTGCTGTACTCATCCAATGGAATAACTGGGAGTAAAAGAAACGAAGGGCCGATGTGTGCTACAACACGGACGAACTGGGAGAACGTGTAAGTGGGCGGAGCTCATCTTGAACGACCACCTGATGTGTGTATCATTCCACGTGTATGAAATGTCCAGAAGAGGTCAGTCCGTGGAAACAGAAAAGAGATCAGTGGGTGCCTAGGGCTGTGGGCAGAAGTGGGATGGAGGAGGGGCAAGCGGGGTTGGGGGAGGTGGGGAGGAAATAAGGAGTTCTCCTGAGAGGGTATAGAGCTTCTTGTTGGAGTGATGCCAACGCCCTAAAATAGATTGTGGGGATAGTTGCTCAACTCTGCAGATATACTAAGAACTAGGTACATTTTAAATTGGTCAATTATATGGTATGTGAATTCTAGTTTCCATAAAGCTGTTGTAAAAATAACAGTGGTGAGCCACTGATACCAGTGAAAATTAGAGTTGGCTAAGTAATTGTTAGTGTGGTCGTTGCACCTATAACAATTGAGAAAACTATGTGTTGGGAAAAAATAGATTTTTTGTGCAACGATTCTCAACATTTTGACAATCTTACTTTGTCTCCTAGCACATATTTGAACACCTTTGATCATCTGGGACCGTATAAATTCTTTTACATATTTAGAATACATATTTAGCATTCTTTTCAGCTGTCCACAGATGAGGAGGAAAAATGCACTCTTCTTGTGACTCTCTCCTTTACTCTCACACAACGACCACACTCACAACACTTCTAACACCAGATGTGTCGTGTTCCCCTCCCGCCCCCTGGTACCAAGCAATTCTCCATGATACCAGCTGGGTATCTTACAATTCAATTCAATTCTGACCCTAACAGGAGTAGCACAGAACCCATAGGTTAAGGGCCCGGTCCCACGAGACTGTCCCCCACTTCAGATGCCATTTCCAAGTGGTAGGTCCTCAGATTACCCACAATTTCTGTAGACCCGGTGGCTAGTCAGAGGTTCCCATGACCACCACCACCCCCGTTTTGAATTCGGTTACTTGGTAGAACAGCTCACAGGACTGAGAGAAACACTGATTTACTTTGACAAAGATGATGTGTGGTAGAGCATACAGAGGACTCTCCAGATGAAGAGATACATGGGGCAAGTTCTGGAAGGGTTCACCAACCCTGTTCACCAACATGGAAGTTCCCCAAACCCTGTGCCATTGGATTTTTATGGAGACTTCATCACGTTGGCATGAACAACTATTGACTCGTTTCATCCCTCTTTCCTCTGTGGAGAATGGTCGGAGGGGCAAGGCACAGAGAGAGGTGGTAGGGCTGAAAATCCCCACCTTCTAATCACGGTCTCTCTAGTAACCAGCCCCCATCCAGGGGCCACCCACTAGCCCATCCAGAGTTTTCTCATTAGAACAAAATGCACTGCTATCACCCAGGAAATCCGGGGAATTTAGGAACTGTGTCAGGAACTGGGATCAAATCTCAAATATTGGAACAAAAGAAGCTCTTAGTGCTCTGATGGGTTAGGAAATTACAAGGCTTTTGGGAGTTGTGTGCAGGAACTGGGGGCAGAGACCAATGAACGTATTTTCTATAATTTCATAACAATACTTCTAATGGATTAATACTCACTGAAGATGGGAATTGTCTTGTTTACATGCTGAATTCGATTATGACTCAGAAATGCTTTCAGATGCAAGTAACAAGAAACCCAACCACAGTGGTTTATACAAACACGAGGGTACCTTTTTCTTCATATGAGAAATCTGTGAGTAGGCAGCTGCTGACCTTGGTTCAGATGCTCAACAATGTCAAGGCAAATGTTTCTGGCATTCTCTTGGCCTTTCTCAACATTAGCACTCAAGACAGGAAGAAGGAGGAAGAAGACCAGGCAGCACCAACATCAGGAAAACAAAAGCTTAAAAAAGAAAAAGAAAAAAGCAAAAAAAAAAAAAAAAAAAAAAAAAAAAAGCTTTCCTAGGAACCTCACCAACTTCCACTTACATCTGGGTCACATGGCCTCCTCTGGCTGGAAAGTGGATGATAACAGGAGGGTCAGGGATGAGAAGGGGAGGCAGGACATCAACTGACAATATCTGCTAGGATTCCAAAGTCTATGACAAATTCTGGTATATAGCAGGAGGTGTCTCCACAGTCTTTTGTAAGTATCTGTTGAATGCATATGATAGGATGTTTATTCACAAATACTCAGTCCTCCTCCCTTGGGAGGTTAAGACATCCATGCTGTGTGGAACCTTGGCATCTGAACTTCCTTCGGCCAATGAAATGAACACAGAAGTGGCTTTAAGAGCCAGGTTCTCTTTTCTTTGCCCCTGTGATCATGGAAGCAGGTGTCAAAGTGGAGCCTCTATCCTCTCCAGTCCTTAAATGGACATGATGAGAAGAACACCCAGCTTACCCATGTGAGTTAAGGCCCTAGAATATTTAGTTGTTAACTGCAGCTTAACCTAACCCATCCTGACTGATACAATGTACGTACCAGGCAAAGAAATCCACAACCAATCCGCAAATGAAAATTTTACAAACTCTATTTCCTGATCTCATTAATAGCAAGACTGTGCCTAAATGAAGATAAATGATAGCCATCTGGAAGTTAAACAAAATAAAAAATAGCTCGTCTGTCAAAGTGGAAATCAATACTGAAAAGACAGACTAGACATTTAAGATGATGAGACCACTGTATACAAATACATACGGGGATGGGACTAAAGTTATTCTTAGTAAAAATTCCTCATCTAAAGCTGATACTGCTAACATAAATACGCTTAAAACGTTGGAAGATTGAGAATAATTGGATGAAGAATTCAAACTAAGCTAGAAAATGAACAGCAAAATAAAAAGTGGTGGAAGAAATTAATAAAGATACGAGCCTCCATTAATCACAAAGCAAAAAGTCTGTGAAATTGATGAATCAAATCAAGGACCAGAACTTTGGAAGGATAAATCAAGTAGACAAGTCTCTGGGAAATAGGATTCCCCTCAAAGCAGGTAGAAAGAGATAGATACTCAATGTAAGGCGTGAGAAACAGACAATATAAATCGGTACACTATTTCTGGTGGGCGGATTGACACAACTGTCAAAATGTAAAATGTGCGTACCTTGAAAATTTGATGAATACATAAGTGTTAGGTTGAACTGACTGAGGTTCTCAAATGTCAAAGTCTCATGGAGAAATACTACTGTTTTCTAAGAAGTTTGAAACCCCAGACTTGGCGAACAGGGGATAAATGGAACTCCCCTCTCCAGAAGCCTTCGGAGAGGGATGTGTCTCAGTCATTGACCTTGGCCCCACGATTCTATGAATCGGTCCTATACAAAGGACATGGTCCTAGGTAGCCAACGTCCCCTCTTCTCCTTCTGGAAAATTGTCCTGGATTGTTCTGGGCTCTAACAGCCAAAACCATCCCCAGGCTCCCAGAGCATCCCCAGACTCAAGGGGTGTTCACAGTGATGCCTCCTCCACTCACCGGACTGTCTTTATCTGATGCCTCCAGGGAAGCTCCTTGAGTCCACTTGTCCCTTCTCATGCTGTGAAGCAGGGCCTTTTTGAACTCAGGTTCACATCCCCTCCTCCTCCATCATGTTGCCCTAGGCTTAAATCAGCGCTTCTGGCTGGAAGGCTGGGGCTCATTCTGAGCTCTGGATCTCACTCTGCCTTTAGCATCGCCGTCTCCCATTGGAAGATTTCTTTATGCCCAGAATCCTAGAATGCAAAGTGCAGATACGTCCAGGCTTCTGGCCTAGAGTAGACTCTGGCCGTTGGGATTCGTGGCCAGAAATGAATGCCTGTTCATTCATTTATGCATGTTTACATTGATTTATGTACTCTAGTCACTCAAGAAAATATGTCTTTGCACACCTTATTAGTGCTGGACATTTTTCTAGGCACTGACGATTCAGCAGTGAAAACAACAGAGGAAGATCCTTGCCCTCCTAGAGCTAAGATCCCAGTCAGGTGGATCAACAGTAAACAAAATCAGTAGGTGAACTAAAGTGTGTGTCAGTAGTAAAGTCTATGGAGAAAAAGAAGACAGAGATGGAGGCCAGGGAGTATGTAAGGGGTAGAGGCCCCATTGAATGATGACATTTGGATAAAGGTATGAGGGAGTGAACCCCGCAGGTTTCCAGGAGAGTTCTGTTCCAGTAGAGGGGATGGCAAGTGAAAAGCCCTAAAGAGGAAGCGTGTGAAGAATATCTGAGGTACGAGGTCAGTAGTGCTGGAGCTGAACAAGCAAAGGGTGAGCGCTAAGAGGCGACGTTAGAGGGAACAGTGGGGGTGGAGGCTGTGGTCAGAACCCTGGCTTTCCTCTAAGTGAGCTGGGAGCCACTGGAGGGTCCTCAGATGGAGAGGGACATGAAAGACCTCTTGCTGCTGTGCTGGAAGCAGACTGTAGTGAAGCTGGGATAAACACGGGTCAGTCAAGAGGCTTCTGGAATGATCTGGTGACAGGGGAGGGTGGTGGGCACCCGGGGGATGGCACGGAGGTGACACCATAGGCAGTGAGAAGGGGGTGTGTGAAGAAAGGTAACTGGAGTGGCTCCAACACCAGCCTTTAACACGCAGAGCCTGCACCCCGTCTAGGAATCCCAACAGGGTGACATGGTCTCTGGTAACTCCTCTTCAGCCGCCTTCTTCCTCTCTGAGGACCTGCATGTGATCATGTCGGAAAGCTTGTTCCCCAGAACTCTGTGATTCTCCCTCCAGAGGGCTCTGTTCCTCGCTGTCGGATGGAAAATGACTAGGATGAGAACACCAAGTGAGCATGGGCTCATCTGAATTCTGCCTCAGCCCCCTTGCTCTCTTCAGTGACAGGAAGAAAACACCATGTAAGCTGCTCAGTGAAAACACAATAGTTCATTGGGGCTGAGAGAGTTAGACAAGTCAACAATTAAATGTTCTATTATGATCAGTCTTTAGCCATTTAAGCGTCAGTTCAAGAAGGAATCATTAGAAAGGTCTAATAGAAATGAAAATAGAAGTAGGGTAGTTTTGTGTTACATTTCAACCACGGCCTGGGCCTTGTAGATCTAAAGTCGGGTTGACCATGGCAGAGAAAGGCTCCCAGCCACAAGGGGACTTAGACAGGAAGGAGGTGGAAGACAGGCATGTCTACCAACTGGCTGGGGTGGAAGCAGGAACCTTTCAGCTCAGAAGGTTTCATCCTGCACAACAGGAGCTTTTTCATTTTATTTTTCACGTCTGAGAAGCAACGTGAGAATTCTGCCTGGGAGGCAGGCAGGAGAGGCAGCTTACAAGAAGCTTCTGGATGTCTTGTGAGATGCTGGATTGTAGAATAAATATGTCTCATAAAATCCCCCTGGTTACCCAGCTTGGAGCATTTGGAAATACCATTAGACTGTTTCTTGAAGGAATTGCTTCACTGAAACTGGAAAAATACCTGCTCAGGACACCACAATCCCAGCAGAGGACTTTGGAATAAAGATACTATTCATCACTGAGGTCTGAGTCTTTGCAGCCAAGGCGCCGGCACATCCTTCTGGGGCTATAGAGAGGCAAGCCCAGGTCACCTCTTCCTTGGGTCCTCTCGATGTCTTGTTCCTCTCAAGGAGTTCCCGTCTCTTGTCCAGAATGTCCAGAATCCCAGGGGACTTCCAGAGTAGAGGGTGCTCCAGAGCCCAGGTTGCCCATTAGAGGAGTCCTGCACTGGGCAGAAATGACCAGCCCCTAGTACTGCCATACTTCTCAGTCTTGGCCAAGGACCAACCCACACAAAGCGTTACCTTGGTTCAAATCTAAGTACCTGGGAGGAGCTGCCAGGTGGAGGCTGTCAGTGATTCATAGTCTTGCCACGGCAGTTTGCTTCTTCTGAAGGGGAACTTGAGCGCTGTGTCTCTGGGTCTTCCACAAGCCCCCAAATCAAGCAGTAAATGTGAGAGAAGAGGCCAGGGAGGAAGAATTGCTTACCCTGGAGTAGGACCTTGGCCTGCCTCTAAAATGGGCCACACGGTTTAGATTTGGGACAAAAGCCTTTCGGTACAAAGTGTGATTTTGCCTAGAGTATTCTTTCTCTTGAGAACGCATGGTGACATTTAGCAGATGAATGAGAATCCAGAGGCCCTGGCTTCTGCCAGAATCAGCGTGGCTACTCCGTTTGAGGTGAATCAAATTCATTTTTTCCCCCCATCGGCAAACTTTTAGTTATAGTTTGGCTTCCCATGTGGCTTTCTCTACAGTAAAGATGGTGCTGGCCATTGGGCTTGAATGAACAATTGTATTTCTCATTGTAAATGAATGCTTTGAAATTACACCTTCCATGCCAGCCTTTACTTCGGTTAAGTCCACCTCAGAAATGGGTCCGACGTCAGAGTCTGGACAGTATTTCAGCCCAATAAACTGAGAACCGTATTGTGAACAGAAAAAGCAAATGCCACCCTAGAAGGCTTTTGGGAACTTAAGAAGGCCACCTTCCTTAGAAATTCCCCGAACCCGTCAAGCTCTTCTTTGGACCTTCTGTATTACAAGTGTTTGAGAAGGTTCTTTGGGTGGATGACAATCAACAGATCCTGTAAAGTGTAAAAGGCCCCATCGTTCCTCAACATCTGTGTTACCGTGAGGTCAGTGCAGAGGTCAGTGCGGTGAGTCCAGGGTACAGGTGGGTACACTGGGGGTAGAGAAAAAGACAACTCTGGAAGGAGCACAGGTTAGCATGAAACTTATTTCTGTGCTGAGGTCCAAGACAGTTGTCATGTGTGGAAAGCCCCATCAGAAACATCGTGACCGTGAAGTTTTCGCACACGTGCAATGACCAGAAGAGCTGTTGATGATGAAGATTAACCAAAACAGCATCCTCAAGTACA
This sequence comes from Prionailurus viverrinus, assembly GCF_022837055.1. Classification (NCBI taxonomy): domain Eukaryota; kingdom Metazoa; phylum Chordata; class Mammalia; order Carnivora; family Felidae; genus Prionailurus; species Prionailurus viverrinus. The sequence continues at coordinate 18,764,046 of NC_062576.1, read as the reverse complement.
GCAAAAGCTATGATTCACCAGATATTTGGGACAACAGACCAAGTTGCAAATAGATTTGTTTTATCTTGGAAAAGGGGAGATTTAAAGAATTTGATAGCATTTCTAAAATTTATTTTTTTTTTCATTTCAACATCTTATTTATTTATTTATTTATTTACTTATTTATTTATTTATTTATTTGAGAGACAGATCGTGAGTAGAGGATAGGCAGAGAGAGAGAGAGGGAGACACAGAATCCAAAGCAGGCTTCAGGCTCTGGGCTGTCAGCACAGAGCCTGATGTGGGGCTCGAACCCATCCCCATTGAGATCATGAGCTGAGCCGAAGTCAGACGCTCAGCTGACGGCCACCCATGTGTCCTGATAGTATTTTTTTTCAATGAGGAGCGTTCCTTTGAAAATCCTATTTCTAGCTTCTCTTCTAATCTAGGGCTTGGGCAGCATCTGTCTTCTTGAAATGGGGCCTAGGGCTTCATTCACGGGGGGCCACCCAGCCAGCTGCCCTTGTTTATATCCCCAGTCTGGCTGGTTCCTTCTGCATTTATAACTCTCTGTTTCACAGAGAACAGAGCAGCAGGACTTCCCAGAGGACAGAAGTGGGTGTCTTCCTGTGTCTTCCCCGGGTCCTCACAGCCTAGGATAGATCACAGGTACTGACTTGTGGATGGCCAACCTGGAGCTTCAGGTCAACAGGGTCCTTACACCCTTAGGGGGAGCAGAGCAGTGCTTGCAGTGCCATGACCCAAGCCAGGGGCCACACAAGGCCACAGGAGGTGGCACCTTCCTGAGGAGTAGAGTGACCCCACCAGCTTTGCAGAACGTTCCATCATCTTGCTAGGCATGAAGAGGCTGGCAACTGGTACGTGTGGCTCTGAGGCAGGGGAATGGATGAAGGTGCACGTGCGGTCGGCGTGTGGAGGCCCTTTCCCTGGGTGGTCTCTGGTGAGTGGTGTGCGTGCCGAGGGATCTGCTGGCATCAGAGCAAGTACGTACATCATGTGTGTGTGACTGTGACAGATGAGGAGCCTATGTCTTGAACAGAGGGCATGAAATGTGTGTACAGCATCTGAAGGAATGTGCTTAATGGTTATCATCACACAGCTCTTTTATCGCATATTGTTTGTTTAATTGATAGCAGTTCTCCCTCCTCCAGGATAATTCATTCGGGTTTCACATTGAGAACAGAACTCAACCGTCCATCCTCACTTCACAGGGTGTTTGAGACTGATCTCCTGGTCCTGGTTTGCCTGTCTGGTTAGTTGGTTAGCTAGCTAGCTGAGCGGTCATACTTTTAAGTATCCCGAGTGGGTTTCCTGTCTTTTCTGAGCCACATCTTTGGCTTGTTGTGTGACATCACCAAATCCCTGTTCTCTGTGTCAGCTCATTGCTGCAGAATGCTTTCTTCCCTTCTTTCTTTTTTTCAATGTTAATGAGTTTAAGTTACTTCAGAATGTATGAGATTCTTCTCTCCCTCGTGTTGGATATTTGAGGGGATGCAAATAAACCGAACATTTATCAGTCCTCTCTTCTCTTAATTGAACAGGGGCCGACTGCGGTGAGGCTTGGTATTCTGCCCAAAGATGTCCCTGAACATCCACAGCTGGGCTTCTGTCAGCTCTGGAAACAACAAGGACAGGCCAGGGCGAAGGTGCCTCGGCATTTAGAGCTGGAGCCTCTCGGCGCGTGAACAAAGCCTGTTTGAGGCACCCCGTTTAAAGCCCTGCTGAATCCATGATGGCCGAGTCCTACCTTAATTGGCAACCATCTGCCTCCTACAGCAGTTCACGGGGAGCTCATGCCAGCCTTTAGGCAGCTTCCTATTTTGGAAATGATTTGTGATTCATAATGAACCAAAGGTTGCTCTTCAGGTGACCTGTCAGGGTAAGCCTGATTCGGGGATGGGGTCCATAGGAACCTGTCCTCCATGTTCTGAGGGGTCGTAGAGATCGGAGGGGCCACAGCAGTGCAGGGGTGGTACAGCTCAGGCTTGCTGCTAGCTTCTATAATGCCTTTGAGTGGATTTGCAAGATGTGCCCCCTCTGGGTAGACACAACCCCTTGGCCACACAAGCTTGGCAATGGGAGGGCTCCTTCTTGGAGGAGAATGTGTCTCTTTCCCCTGGCACATTCAGCCCTGAACCAGGGAATGTGCTTTGGTGAGGAAAGCGTAGACTGTACTTAAGGCCCCACTTGACCCCTGGTGCTTTAGGGGTGCTTTAGTGCAGAGCCCTGAAGCAGATGCCCCTCCTTCTCTAGTGGCAACTGGGCGAGCCTTTCCAGTGCTGGTTCTTTCCACCTTGAGAGTGTTAAAGACAAGACAGCATACCCAAACTGGAGTCGCTTATGCTAAGTCCCACTCCACCAAACTGAGGCTTCACGTAATTACAGTTTTGGCTCTCCCAGATAGGGAACCTTAAACCGTTGACTGGCCTGATCATCATGAGTCAGGTCATCTGCATGATAAGCCCCTTACATCCCCTAAAGGAAAGGAACCTTGCAATAACCAACCCACCTTTTTTTTACTTCCTTCTTCCTGCTCCCTCCTGCCTATAGACCTGAGCTCTTTTTCGGACGCTCAACCGACTGAGCCACCCAGGTGCCCCACAAGTAGCCACTGTTTTCAGTTTGGTGAATACCTCTGCAGTCCTTAAAAGACAGTCTCTTCAAATATTAAGAATATTTTTATTTAACTTAAACCAAAACTATAAATCTATTACATTTCGCAAAAGGCCATTTAGTGAAAAGGTACACACGCATAGTGACTCGGTTTCTTTCAAATACTGTCTCCTCTCTGGCTTAAGAATCCTGTATTGCTTTGAAAGGTCTTTGGCCAGGTCAGTCCTCTTCCCAGGTGACAGTATTAATGGTGTCGTACGTGGGTAAAGTGTCAGTCACAGCATTTAGAAGATGATGCCCACCCCCATCCGTTTCCGGTCCAGGTGGGTTAATCAGAGACACAGCAGTGGCCGTGGCTTGGGAAATCCCGTCTGTGTTTCTGGGTGTGGATCCAAGGATAGTTTTAAGACATGGTGGTACTTTTCCTAAAGCCAGTACTCAGCCTCCTTCAGATTTGTTACTGCCTGCCTCAATAGTTCCTTTTCACCCACGTCGCCGGTGAAATTCTCGTTCAGGGGAAGCAATTCATCGCGTTTTCTGCTTTGGGAAAACAGGAGCTGTGTTTCCTGAAGTAAGTTTGGTAAAACATCTCGCTTCTCCTTGAGCTGCTTGATCTCCGAATCGGGGTGTTCGTGTTGTTTTCTTTCCAGTTCTGAAGGGGCAGCAGTCGAAGCAGACAGTGTCTGGTTATCGTCCTGGAGGGTTCTCATTGTGGCATCTTTTTTCCTGCTTTGACTCTCTGAGCTCCTCTACCTCTTGATGGAGCAATCGAGAAGACTCACTCGATACGTCAGACTTAATTGCCTTAGGAGAGCCTGCTGACTCGGATGATTCGGTGGAGGGCTGGAACGAAATGATGGCGAATTTCCCTAAAAGCAGATCCTTGCCATTGCAGAGCTCCGCGGTGCTGAGCTGCATTTGTGTCAGTCCTGTTTCGGAATTTTTTTCGTTTGATTTCGTTTCCTTCGTGACTCTGGACCAGGCCAGTACAGGTCATCTGTAGTCTAGGATTATTGTCACGGTGAGTTTGGCAAAATTGCCAATAAAGCCTGACATTCCTGCCTTAATGCATCCACTCCAGTGTCTTTTTCTTGAATAACGTGTGACAAATTCTGAATCGTTTCTCTAAACACGTCCTGGTCGCTAGACTCGATTCTAGTGAATATTTTCCTCTTACAGCTTCATGAGATATGCTTCTTTGGCAACCATTCTATCTGTCATTTTGTGGTACTCTCTGTTCAGATTGCTGTTTTCCCTAGTTCTCCTGTAAGGCAGCTAATACTTGTTCTCTTTCCAAAGCATACCTTGCAATTGCTGCTGAAGGTTTGCCACATTCTGGTTGTAGGAAGCCACAGACGTCCTGCTGGGGCGGTCGTCTCTCTCCACATCTTTTTGCCGGATAATCTGAGTTAGTTTACCAGTCTCCTCTTTGGATGGGTGTTCAGTCTGTTCAGTTAATCAGATGTTCTTTTCAGTGAGGAGTTTAATCTCCAATTCTTTTCTTTTCTTTCTTTTATTTCTTTTTTTAATTTTTAATCTCCAATTCTTGGCCTTTTGTTCCTTTTACTTAATCTTTCAGTTTCAGCTTCAGGTAAATCATGCTTTTCACTTCCGTTTTTCTACAGGAAGATGCTGAATCGTTGTTACTTGAGAAACATCAGAATGTTTTGTAGGAATGTGCTGGGTTTTTGAAGGATCTGGGCTTTCATTTCCTCTATTGTGTTCTGCAAAATCTTAATCTCCTCATCTTTCGCTAAAAGGAGCTGAGCGTGTTGAATGTTCATTTGCTCATGCTGGTGTGTTAGATCATCTACCTTCCGTTTCTGGTCTTGTAAAGAACGAAGCCATTGCAGCTTAGCCTGGCGTTGATCCTCAATGATCTTTTGTTGTTGTTTGATTTCGTCTACCAGACAGACTCTTTCTACATTCAGCTGATACACCTCGGATTCTAGTTCCATGATACAGTCTTGCGTTTGCGGGTCGACCACAGGTACGGTTTGGCTGTGTTCTCTCAGACACTCCAATTCGTCTTGCAGAAATTCATTTTCTTCTCTGGTGGATGCAAGACGAACGTCTTGCTCCTCCACGGTTTGCTGTAAAATTTCGTTTTCTCTTACGACTTGGACGTACTTCTCTAATAGCTCCTGGAGCTCTGGCCTTCTCTCAAGTTTTTCAATACAGATTTCTTTCTCTTTAATAAGTTGTGTCAATCGCTTATGCTCCTCCAGAGCAGAGGAGAGCATTTCCTTAGTGTCTCTATGGTCGGCATCCATCTGCTCAACACTCTTTTTGAGTTGTAGTATTTCATCGTCTTTCTCTTGACTGCGTTGAATTAAACACTCCTGCTCTAAGTGGGAGGAGGACTTAGACAAGTGATACGTGTTGGTCAGTTCTTTAATAGCTTGCTCATACCTGGCTGTTTCCTCCAACAGCTTCTTTTCAGCCCGGCACAATTTTACGATTAACTGTCCTTTTTCTATTTTTAAGGCCCGCGTAATAGATTTTGTTTCCAGAGAATTCTTACGGTTACAGACAGTAGTTTCTTCCAGCCGACGTCTTACGTCTTCAAGCTCCAAAACCAACTTTCCATTTTCCACCTTGAGATTGCAAGCAGCTTTCTTTAAATTGCCATTCAGCTCTTCCATTTCTGAAAGGCTTTGCTGCAACTTTCTAACCGTCGTTTCCCTCCGTGGAAGTGAGTCATCTTCAACAGTATTGTCAGAGTCTTGATTAAAAGACTGTGCTGGCTCCTTCTCAGCTCTAGCAGATTCCTCCTCGTCTTGTTTAATATGTTCCTTAAGTTCAACGTTCTCCTTCGGGATGTTTAAAGTATGTGTTTGCGACGGATCTGACCGATGCAAATCATTAACAGCCAGTTGACTTTGAGGTGATTCTTCGTTTTGCGCATCTAAGTCTTTAGCTCTGTCCATTTGCTCCTCTTCACATGGACAAGCTCTCTTTTCATCATTGAGATCGTGTTCCACGTTGCCGTTGATGCCGTTGCCTTCATTTTGTGGTTCTGATAGCTGACCTTTCATCCAAACCCTGGGCTGTGTGGTTTGTTTCTGTCCATCGAAGTCCCCCAGCTCTGCTGTTGGGAGTTCCTTCTCGGCCCTACCCTGAGTGGATTTTTGTCCGTCGGCCTCCAAGTCACGTCTTAAATGCTCTCCTTCTGAATCCAAATTCACACCTCCTGGAGCCGTACGTTCAATCACTTCCTGCTCATGGCTCACTTTCCAAAGTGCCAGTTGAAGTGCTTCCCGTCCGTGACCTAATGAGTTTTCTTGTTCTAAAACGTAGAGTGGCTCTTCAAGTTTCAGATCGTCTCCAATGAGATTGTCACCCTGGGTTAAGCTACACCGTGGCGTCATCTCCTTTTCCGCATCGGACAGCACTTGCCGCAGTCCAGACGCTTCTTCCACCGCTGTACTCTCGGAAAGAACTCTTTCCTTTTCCGTCACTGTATCACTTTGCCTCAACACGGAAGGCTGCGATTCCCATTCTTCAATCCTCTCTTTCTTTTCCTCATGTATCCGGTCCCATTCTCTCCTTAAAGCGTCTCTCTCACTTTCTACCGAAGATAATTTGCTATTGATGTCTTTGACGGTGTCCTCAAGTTCTTCAATTTTCCTGGTAGACTCCGCTTTTTCAGTCTGTAGCACTTGAATGGTGTTTTGCATATGCTCAATGACAGACTCATCAGCTGCTCTGAGTCCAGAGTGGTCCTTCTCTAACAGATTTTCCAGTTCTTTGATTCTTTTTTCATAGCCTCTTGACTTTTGATGGTACCTGCGACGTATCTCTGCCAGTGTCTGTTGATAGACGTTCTGCAGTACTGCCTTTTCAAGTTGATGGTCATCAATTGCCTCCTGTCGATTCTGTTCGAGTTCCCTGATGGTAACCTGCAGTTTGTAGATTTCATTTTGCTCGGCGCTATTCGCTCCCGGTGCTGAAGTCTGGGACAAATGCTTCCGATGGCTAACTTCAGCCTCCAGTCTTAAAACTTCATTTGACAGTCTGCTTATTTCTTGTTGTGACCAAATGAGGTCAGCAAAGTCCAGGTCATCCCCCGGGGAAGCTGACGCAAAGTAGTTGATACCGTAACCCAAGGAAGGTGACGCTGTGGTGGATTGAAGGGCTGATTGGAGCTCCAGCAACTGGTTCTTGAGCCCTATCTGTCTCACTTTAAGAAGTTTCATTTCTACCTCTTTCTGTTGCAGCTGATGTCGGTAGCTAAGAGTCTGCCGCTTTATTTGAAGCTCCGAGGCTTCATACTTCTCTTCCAGGTGACTACAAAGACTTTTAAGTCTCTGATTCTCCGATCTTAAGGTTTCCCGACTCACTTGACTCTCTTTTCGGTCAGAGTCAGGTCCTTCTCCCACCTTGTCGGTTCCCTCCACCCGCACATCTTTGATGACCTCCGAGATGCGGTCAGTGAAGGAAGCCACACTGCCACCCACTTGCTCTAGGGAATGGCCCAGGCCACCAAACGAAAAGGACATCGCTGCGGGTCACAGAACTGACCTGGTCCGCTCGGCAAAAAGCGTCCAGCGCAGTCGGACAGTCCCGCTAACTGTCTCCAGAGGGAGGCCTGCGCGAGGCTAATAATCAAATCACAATCAGGCGTTTCTAGGCAACGCCACACCGCACGCGGGGCTGCTAGGGTCCGCGAGAGCCCTGCCCACGACCTCCCATCCCTTACCCTCCCCCCACTGCCCCGCGGCCATCCCTGGGGGTCCCCAGGTACCTGTGAGCACCTGCGGGGGAAAATGCCTCTCGCCTTGGACTTTCCCGGGAAGTCCAATCAAAGCACACAGCGCTCTGCAGCTTGTGGTTTCCAGGTAACAATTTCTTGTAATTGACATGAAATGTGCACAGTGCCAGCACCCATCCACCTAGGAGGTAGAAACAGGTCTACACCCGCGCGTCCGCACAGTCCTAAAGGGGGCATCCGGAGGCAACCGCCTACCCAACCCCTCGCGTCTCCCACCATCGCCCCCCAGCCCCCCTCGCGGGTCCCGCCCCGTGCCCAGAGCGCCCCAAGCCCGGGTGTGGCTGTTCCCGGCCGCCAGGATCGCAGGGTCACGCCGCTGGCGCCTGCTGCCCCCACCCACCGGTGCCCCGCCTAGCAGGGGTCGGGAGTCGGGACCCAGGCGGCGCCTGGACGGGGTGGGGGGGGGGGGCTCCATGCGTCTGCGGGGCAGCCAGGGTGGGGGGGCGGCCGGGGCTAGGGCGGCGGGGTCAGACCGCGCGCGGCGCCTGAGCCTGGCAGAGGGCGGCACTGGAAGTCACGCGGCGAGGGTGGGGCTCCGGCCCGGAGCCGCCTCAGCCGCCATAGCAGCTGCCGCCGCCGCCTCTCAGCCGCCGCAGCAGCCGCGGTAGCAGCCGCAGTCGGCGCAGCAGCAGCTCAGTCGCCGCACCCGCCACAGTAGCACCCGCGGCCGGCGCAGCCGCCGCCGCTCAGCCGCCACCGCAGCCGCAGTAGCAGCCGCAGCCGGCGCAGCAGCAGGCGCAGCAGCAACCGCCGCTCAGCCGCCGCAGCCACCGCAGTAGCAGCCGCAACCGGCGTAGCCGCCGCCGCTCAGCCGCGGCGGCAGCCGCAGTAGCAGCCACAGCCGGAGCAGCCGCTGCCGCTCACCCGCCGCCACAGCCGTCGCAGCAGCAGCCGCCGCTCAGCCGCAGCAGCCGCCGCCGCCGCTGTCGCCGCCGCAGTCGCCGCTCAGCCCCCGCAGCAGGCGCAGCAGCAGCCGCCGCTCAGCCGCAGCAGCCGCCGCAGTTGCACCGCAGCCGGCGCAGCCGCCGCCACTCAGCCCCTGCAGCAGGCGCAGCAGCAGCCGCCGCCGCCGCTGCCGCCTCGGCCCGGAAGCGATGTAGCCGCGCCAGGTCCGAGCCCCGCGGGCCGCCGCTGCCGCTGCCCTTGAACCGCCCGATGCAGCTCGCCAACCAGACCGTGGGCAGGTGAGTGAGCCCTGCCGGGCCGGCCGGCAGCGTGCCTGTCGGGGACCGGGGGTCGGGGTCGTGTCCCGGGCTGGGGCGGGCCCGCTGCCCCGCGGGGCCCCGTGCTCCGGCCCGGCCGCCCGCCCGCTCCACACCGGGTCCACTGCGTGCCAGGGACGAAGCCTGCGCCACGCAGCGGCCAGGCGCCCAGCTCGGAGCCGCTGCCCAAGCCCCCGGGAACAGCGGGGCGGGCCGGCCTCCCGGGTCCCGCCCCCCCCCACCCCCCACCAGCGCGGGTCCCCGCCGCCCATTGTCCCGGCCCCGCTGAGCATCGTCCTCTGGGGTCTGGACCCAAGCTTTCCCCAGGCCTCACCCCCCCACCCTGCCCCCTTCCCAGGCTCTGAGCTGTCAGCACAGGGCCAGACGCCGGGCTCGAACTCACGGACCTCGAGATCATGACCCGAGCCGAAGTCGGACGCTTAATCCACGGAGCCACCCAGGCGCCCCTTTTTCAGATTTTAGAAAAGTTAAAATGTACATATGCTGTTACTGTATAATCCATGGTGTGGGTCAGCAGCCCTTTGTTGAATATGTGAATATTTCTAGAGTGAAAATATAAAGGTACTTCATGCTATATGGAACACTTAAAGATTGTAAATGGCTTCATGTTAGTTCAGGTCAAGTTTGTTACCAAATAAGTTACCCAAAAACCTTGTTTTTTAGATTTCAAAGTGATGGATAAGGGGTTATGGAGCTGGTTTAGTCAGCAGTAATGCTCCTATTGAGAGAGTCTGAGATGGTTTTTTGTGTTTTGTTTTGTTTTGTTTTGTTTTGTTTTGCCTTTCACTCTAGGTAATGCCCCCTTACTCCAGAAAGTGAGAAACCACAATGATGTTCTGTAACTAGGGGTCACAGACTCAAGTGCTAGGCAGGTAAAATTAATAAGCGAAGGGAAGGTAATTGTAGGGCAGTAGAAGAGGCGAGGAATAGCAAAACTAGCTCATTGCACGGGCTTGCTTGCTCTTGGCAAGTCTAGCTACCTGTTGACATGGTGAATGTGGGTGCTTGAACACCCACCTTCTCATTTTTAAGGATACTCCAGAACGGTGATTTTTTTGTGTGAAGTTTATTGATACTTAAATATCAGCAATGAAAAAGGAAAAGAAAAGAAACCGCTGGACGTAGGCCAGAGAAAATCTATCTGCAAGCTTCATCTGGCCTTGGGCTGCCTGCTCTGACCTCTAGCTGCGAGACTGATTCTTACCGAATGAAAAGTTGGACCGTGGTGTTTTGGTAGTGAACGCTTTCTTGAGATGGGGATGGGACATTTGCTTTATCATTATTCGTTGTGCTTTACGTATATGTCACATAATTTTGCAGTCAGATGCTCTACCCCTGAGCTATACCCCCTATTATATAATTTTGGAGTGTAAAATATTTCAAAAGAAAAAAACACTGGAGCACTGCCTTATTTTCTAGCCAGTGGGAAGTTTTCGTTCTCATCTATGAATTTGAAAGTTTAACGTTATTTATTTTGGAAAAGGGATTGAGAACTCCAAGTCAAAATAGGACCCTCTTTTTTAAAAAGTTTGAGTTAAGGGGGGTTAGATTATAATGTCCCTGTCTTTCCAGGGCCACAGTGATCTGAAGTGCCATTGCATGTCCGCCCCCGTATTTGGACTGGGAGGTGTGCCTCATCTTCTGTCCTCTCAGACCGTATCCCTGGTCCTATCCCTATACCTACCGCCACACGGCTGATGACTTTCAACTTGATATCTTTTTTTTTTTTTTTTTTTGAGTTTATTTATTTTGGGAGAGAGAGAGAGAGAGACAGAGGGAGCGCACACAAGCAGGGAAGGGTCAGAGAGAGAGGAAAAGAGAATCCCAAGCAGGCTCCACGCTGTGAGGGCGGAGCCTGACGCGAGGCTCAAACTCACAAACCGGGAGATCGTGACCTGAGCCGAGATCAAGAGTCAGATGCTTAACCGACTGAACCCCTCTGGGTGCTCCTTAATTTTATGTCTCTAGTCCTGGAATCTCTTCATCTCTAGATTGGTCTTTGTCTTGAACTTCTCTGTTTAAAAGTCCTGCTGAAATTCAGCTCATGAACTGCATCCTCAAATTGGCCTTCTTTCCCTGTATTCCTTAGGCCGTGGGTCAGCAACCTCTGGCCTGTAGGCCAAATCCTGCCCACTGCCTGTTTTGTGAAAAAGGGTCATTGGATCACAGCCACGCACTGCAGCAGCACAGTCAAGCAGATCTCACGGTGACTGTATGGCCCACGGAGCCCATGCTATTTACCGCCTGGCCCTTTGCAGGAAGAGTTTGTGGACACCCGCCCTGGCGCACTGAATGCCGGAACCGCATCTCCTCTGTCACCTGCGATCCCCCTCTTTCTCCTCCATCATCTTTATATCCAGGCTCTCCCTGCCATCTGGCAGCTCTCCCTCTGGACCGTCTCTGACTTGGTCTCTGCCTCTCGGTGGCCTTAGTTAGTTCAAGCTTGCGGGGTTTTTTCTTTCTTCTTCTTTTTTTTGATGAAATGTACTGTCAAATTGGTTTCCATACAACACCCAGTGTTCATCCCAACAGGTGCACTCCTCAAGGCCCATCACCCGCTTTCCTCTCCCCACCCCCAACCCCCCATCAACTCTCAGTTTGTTGTCCGTATTTAAGAGTCTCTTACGGTTTGAATTGTTTTTTGTTTTTTTTTTTTAACCTGGACTCACAATTGTCTTCCAACTGGCTTAGTTAGCTTGAGCTGGATTTTATCCATACGTGGGACACTGGGCTTCCACTTTGGTCTGACATGGCCAATCCAAATTTTAATGGTCATAGCTATTTCTCTCTAAATTGTTTTCTTCTGATGAAATCATGACGTTCGTAGGACATTTTATGTCGTCCTAGTGTTGCTAAATTGTCTTCGAAACGATAGTGCTGGCATTGAGTTACGGTGCGGCAAATAATTTACACTGGATCGTATGTCACCGTGCGTGATATGATGAATGTCACGTTTCACCGTCACGCTGTGCTGACTTGTAGATGCTGTCTTCTAAAAAATTGACCTATTTTAATTTTTTCTGTTAAGGTTGAAATGAATGTGTCCCATATTTGTATTTCTTGATGAGTTTTCTATATGTGTTATTTGGTCATTTAATTGCCAGTTGTCAATTTCGTTTTTTAATCACCTGGTTCGGTTCAACACCTGTCTGCTGAGAACCTGTCAAATGCTGGGGTTAAAAAGATAACGGCTTCCTAGGAATTGGAGTGGGGCGAGAGACCTACAAGCAGATAATTTGAATACAGCCGGTTGTACTTGTTCCAGCAGGCCTTAGGAAGTAGGAATGCCACACCTTGATTTATTTACACATGACAAGGTAAACAAGTTCACATTCTTCTCCTCAGGTACATCACGTAATGAGTGCAGTGACAGAATCTTGAGGGAACACATTCACGACTAGGTACAGGTTTGATACGAGAGTCAGAAAATAAAGCGGATTCTGTTGAAAATCCGACCGACCCTGTGGATTATAGAAGAAACTGCTTTTGAATAGGAGGAGCCTCTTTGTAGCCAGTGACACGAAAACAATATTAAGTTCATCTCAGCTCTCTCCAGGTTTTAAGACTCGTTTCTGACGTCTTGCTATTCCCTGTGAATTACACCTTATTAATTACTTGCCTAGACTCCTTCCTTTTGATTGGTCCCAGCATGTTTCTCTCTGTCCTTTCTCACAGTTCTCTTTTTTACGTGTCTGCCTTATCAGAGATACTTGGGCCTAGTTGTCCACTTGATCTCTCCATTCATGTTTCATTAGCAGTTTTTCTATCGTTTCTGAATGGGTTCGTTAAATTTCTGCCTCCTAAAGAGTTTATAGTATAAGCGGTAGACTGAGTGACAAGGTACTCAAATGAAAATAAACGTTCAGAACTGCACAGAAATTCTTCTAAGCAATGACCAGCTCCATTTATAAGTCTACCAGCTTGGACTTCACGTGGTCGCTGGATACTCTGATGCATAGACAGGACTGGCCACTCGAACCCATGCGCATCGGTACCTTGGGGAAATACACGAAAGTACTTCTACTTCACTGGGTACGGTGGGTGCAGGATAGATGTAGCGTGGGCGCTGCCATGGGGTCGCTGAGACGTGCCCAGGGTTCCGTGAAGCCTTCTCTGACATGTGACACTTGAATAATCTTGAGAACAGGAAGGTAGGGGTGATGGGTGGTAGACGATTCCCAGGGAGAAGAAAAATTCTCGGGGGAAACCTAACCCACTGACCATTTTGTCCTTTAACTTCATGTTTTGTTTGTTTGCTTGTTTGTTTACTATACATTGGAACAAGGCGACACTGTCTGATTGCCGGCAGTGGGAAAAGTCTGTCCAGCTCTTATTTTCCAATGAGGTAGTGAACTAATGGCTGTTTGTAGATCCATATGTTCTTAAGTCCAGAGCAATTGTGGTGGTTAAATTCACAAGCCTCTGGATGCGTTTCCATCCAATAGATAGAGTAAGTTGGTTCTTAAAAGCTTTGAAGCTCTAAAGTCAGGGGACTTAAGTGGCTCATAGTTAAGTAACCAGCTCTTGATTTCGGCTCAGGTCATGATCCCACGGTTCATGGGTTCGAGCCCCGTCCCGTGTCAGGCTCTGCGCTGATAGCTTGAAGCCTGCTTAGGATCCTCTCTCTCCCTCTCTCAACCCCTCCCCAACTTGTTCTCTCTCTCTCTTCTCTCAAAATAAATCAACATTAGTAAGCAAGGTTTAAAACCAGTGTACCCTTATTTTCTTTGCTTAATAAACACTGACAGCCATCTTTCCCCAAAGTAGACAATTTTTAATTTTTTCTGCTAAGGTTGAAATGAACGTGTCCCATATTTGTATGGGAAAATCGGTGGAGGCGTCATCTCTCACGGTGAAGCGTATCATTTCCTTAATTTGCATCATGCTTGTTCATCTCCCCTTAGAACCTTTTCACTACTCTCACGGCTTTTACCTTCTTGGACACGCTAGGATGTGTAACGTTCCTCAGACAACCCCAAGATGGCTGGACTAAAACACACGAACACCTGTGACCGTGGACGTCAACTTTTAGAGACGGGCGGTATCGATCGGCCTTTGTGCTCATCGGTGGAGGACCATTGTTCGAAAGCTTCCGGGCCAGTTTTGGGGGATCGTGGTTTGAGGACCACTGCAGTAGAATTGGGGGAGCCCATATGTGCAGAAGGTTGAGGAAGCCAAGCTGGTGATTGAGGAGGTGTCCTGTGGTGGCAGGTGAGCCAGGACTGTGGACGAAGGGGAAGGGACACGAGGGAAAGACGAGTCAGGAAGCAGGAAGCGATCGCAGCAGCCTAAGGGAGAGGTGATGGCCCCCAGAGCAGGACAATGGCATGGGACTGACGTGAGAAACTATTGAGCACCGTGGCTTTAGGGGCGAAGAAGGGAGGGGTTGGCGTGATTCGGGTTATGTCTGGATGTTATTTATTGAAATCGGTGACGCAGTGATTATTCGCTTTTCCGTTCGTTTCACACGCTTCTCTTTTTTGAACCATAGAATTCTCACACCTGCCTCGACTTTCTGTTGACTTTGTTTTCATTGACACGTGGCTTCGGGTGGGTGTGTTTGTGTGCACCGACACCACACTGTGCCAATAATAACTGTGGATGTGTAATGTGTTCTCACTCTGGCAGAGCTGGGCTCCTTTGGCTTTCCTTTTTCAGTTGCTGTCTCCCATTTCTGTGTAGAAGTGAATTTTGGTATCGTTTCTAGTTCCTAGAAAAATTCTATGATTGTGATCACAACACTAGGATTGTGATTCTATGATTGTCGAGAGCACATTAATCCATATATTTAGTGGGTCCCTGCTATGGGGTGGGTCCTGAGACCCAAAAATAAGTAAATCCCAGGCATTGATGGCCTGGCATATCTGTGAACTAAACTTTGGGGAGGATTGATGTCCTTTCCCATGAGCCTGGCACGTCTCTTTCTACACACAAAGGTATTCCGTGCTTCCTGAGGGCTCTGTTGTCGTTGGAAGAGTGCCTGATTAGTTCAGTTGGCAAACGTGAGTGATGTTCATGTCTGTCTATATCTTTATGTACTAAATAAAGATGTGCTAAATTAGTCATAGCTGATCATTTTTGTGACTTCTTTGAATTTCTACGTATGTATTATCTATGTTTTTATTTCTCCTTTTCCTTGTCTTTCAGCAGTTTCTTTTTCATCCCTCATTTAATTGGTTAGACTCGAAAATAATGTGTAGCTGTATAATTGTTTATAGCAATATTGTCTAAAGGGCGTGTGATTTCACCCTAATTAGGCGTTCCAGAAATGTGGTCAGGTGAACTCGTGTTTAAATGCGAATGTCCTCATCTGAGTGGTTCGCAGTGGAAATCTACAAGCATTTTGCCTCTGCTTTTGGAGCCACACACCTTGTAGTGTGTCTGATGTTTGAGCCTTTGTTCCAAGGCTCAGTCATAAGATTGGCAGGCGTGTGGCTTAAAGGCAGAATACTGAATTGAGGTAGCCTAACCGTATGGAGAAAACAATCACAGTGCACTTGGACTGAGGAAGGAACTGGTAGAGAAATTTGAAATGCAGCCTATGTGGCAATAGGTTTTTATTTGTTTCGTTAGTTTTAATTTTTAAAAGGTTTTTATTTTTGAGAGAGAGAGAGAAAATGTGAGCAGGGGAGGGGCAGAGAGACAGGGAGACACAGAATCCGAAGCAGGCTCCGGGCTCTGAGCTGTCAGCACAGAGCCCACCACGGGGCTCAAACCTACAGATCGCGAGATCGTGACAGGAGCTGACGTCGGATGCTTAATTGACTGAGCCACCCAGGCGCCCCGGCAACATATGTTAATATAACTTCTAAAGAAGTGATCAGCAGGTCACAGGGCAGTGGACTTAACTGCAGCCTTTGACTCTTAGAACAGTCTTTAGGAATAGAAACCTTGCTCCCTGTAGATGTTACATGGAGGTTCTGACGGCCTCTTCACCCGCGAAAAAAATCCACACACACAGATTGGCAGAGAATTTCACGGACTCCACAGACCCCTTCAAGCCCAAGGCCAAGAACCCCGGGCTAGTTCCTGGAGAGATGTGTAGTCACGGCCCCCACGCTAGAAACACATCTGTGGAGAAGCGCTGTTTACAGGTGTCTACCTCCGGTGTAGGTGGGTGGTGTTCCGCTGTTCTCCAGAACACACACTTGACGTCTGTGAGAGCCTTCCCCAGAAAAGCTGAGATGGGGTATTCTCCACGATGAGATCTGGCGATCACATGAAATTACTTTCCCTGAATAATCGGCTTCTTTTGATAGTGAGTCCGTTCCATAATGTTTTCAAAGCTTTTAGGTGAGGGCTTAAGAAAACGAAGACTCCTGTGGGGCAGCTGGAGTCTAGTAAAGAGTAACTGGACTTGAGTCCGTGTGGTCCCCCGGCTCTCTGTCTGACCTTGGCCGCCTGAGCCTCCCGGCTGCGCTCCCACGCTGGTGAGACGGGGTTCCTGCTACCACCTGGGAACCGGCCCTGGGAGATTTAAGAAGGCGGCATGAGGTAAGGAGGCGTCGGAAGACAGGGAGGAAACAGTATGAAACAACAGGTTAGCACTGGAAAAAGTAGGCGGGGTAGATTGTACCTCACCATTAGGGGCCAAAGTCGATTCCAAATGGATGAAGAGTTTCAAGTGAAAACCCAGAACCCAGAACGGAGGAAAAGATGGAAAGTTCTTCACGCTCTGGCATAAAAGTACAGAGAATGAACAATAAAAGATAACCACGCAAATAAAACCACCATTATAAACTTAACGACACAGGAATTAAACTTCTGTCTGCCTGTCTCATAATTAAAATTATGGCCAATGACTGGGTGGAAACAGGAGCAGCCACAGCGGAGCATTAAATTCTTTAATGTATAAAGCTGTGTTATCGATCAGTTGAAAGAAGTGCACGACGGGGGCACCCGGGTGGCTCAGTTGGTCGAGCGTCTGACTCTTGATTTCAGCTCAGGTCATGATGCCAAGGTCATGGGATCAAGTCCCATGTTGGGCCCCACACTGAGCATGGAACCTGCTTAAGATTTTCTCTCTCTCTCTCTCTCTCTCTCTCTCTTCCTCTTCCTCCCTCCCTCCCTTCCTCAGTCCCTCCCTCCCTTCCTCAGTCCCTCCCTCCCTCCTGCTCTCTATCTCTTTCCCTCTGCCCCTCTCCTACACTAACCTGTCTCTCTCTCTCTCTCTCTCTCTCTCACTCACTCAAAAAAGCACACTATAGTGAGCAAATGCCATGAACAGAATGCTCACAGATGCAATACAGATGACCAGTAAGTATATAAGACTCATTTCAAAATTGTAACTCACCGAAGAAACCCAAAGCTCTGAGACTGCATTTTTCACTTACTAAACTGGCACAGCTCAAAATGATGATATGTTGCTGTCTTGGGAGAACTGACGAAGGCCGTCATACAGCCATACACAGGTGGGAATATAAACTGGCATTCCTTTCCAGAAAGAAATGTGCCTTGGCGTTTTAAGAACCATTTCTCAAATTGGAACCCAAATCGTCCACCTCATCCTCCAGTCTCTTGTCTTTTTGGATTCCTTTCCTGAACAGTCCCCCTCTGTGCTTTGCTGGGTCCCTTTCCTTCTCTGCCCTCAGTCAGTCACAGAGGGTGTCTTTCACATCCCTTCCAGCCGTCTGTCCAGCCGGCCTCTTTCCTTCACCTGTCGCGCAGAGCCACAGCCAGGCTCGTTCATCTGGGGCTTCTTGGCGCCTGTACCTGGGATGCAGGGCGTGGTCCAGAAAGATCGTCTCACGTGGAGGGTCAGGCCGGCCCAACTGTCACGGCCTCCAAGCTCAGCTGGGCTTTAAAGGCTGCCTTCCAGCCCTTGGCGCAGTTTCCCGTCCCGTTTTCCTAAGCCTTCTTGCCAGACTTTTACTTCCCTCAAACCTACTCCACCCCTTCTGCAGACACACCCACTCTCCTGGGCCTGATGACCTGCCTCCCAGTTCCCAGAGAAGACCTGCTGCCGCCACCTTCCCTGCCGTCAAGGTCATTACCTCCCGCTCGCACACCGCTCTCGCCCTCCCCGGGGGCTTCCCTCCTCGGCCTTCCTCTGGCCACTCTGCATTTCCAGCTTCCCTCTCTCCACTGGCTCTTTTCTGCCACTCGCGATGTTCAGGTTTGCGACGGCTCGCGTCTCTCTTCACGTGCCTTTGCTTCTCTGTGTGCGCTCGGCGCCCTGCGTCTTGGCTCCCGGGAGCCACCGCCCTCACACCTTCCTGCCCTCCCTGCCACACTCTGCATTCTCGGCCGGTCCTTCATCCTTGCTCTGGTGGCCCACACTCCCGGCTTCTTGGGCTTCTTCCCCGGCCTCCCTGCTGCTCTCTGCTCTTGGGCTGCTCTTGCGCTGCGTTGCCCCTAAGGCTTCTGTGCTTAGCCTTCGTCTTCTCCCCAGATCTGCGTTCCGAGAAAACTCCCCCAAAGCAGTGTTTTTTGCTGCTCCTGCTAACACGCTCTGAGTTTCCTTTCCGGGCGCCTCTGCTGTGCTTCGGAACCTCATAGCAAGAAACACACCGGACGTCTCCACTGCACGCTCAATCGACCCCTTAAATCCGGCATTTCCGGAGCTGACCGTGTTGACCCCAACCTCAGAGGCTCCCAGATTTTCTCCACAGTTGAAGAGCCTCGCTGTCTAGCCGGTCACTCAGCGTGGAAACGTGGTGGCCATTCTAGGGGATTCCTTCTCCCTCTCCATCCACGCCACGTCACCAAGTCCTGCGTGTTGTATCTTTGTAATAGCTCTCTGTCGCCTCCCCTCCTTCTCCGCTGCTTTAGGGCGGGGGGTGGGGGGTGGGGGGCTCCTTATTCTCACTTGGATCTGCCATTCTCCCTCCGGTCTCTTCATTCTCAACTCCTCAGTTTCCCTGCGCACCAGTGTGTCTTCCCTCCCCAGCCCTCCACGCACCTTCCACACTGCTGCCAGGAAGATCCTTCCAAAGAAAATAATTGTAACACTGCTAGCTTTCGTGTGTTTGGGTGCTTCCCATCTGCCAGGCCTTTTCCCAAGTGCTAGTCTTGGTTGACTCATTTAATACCACAATCGGTGCTGTATTATCCCCTTTTACAGGTGAGAAAGCAGAGGCCCAGAGAGCTTCAGTTAGGTTGTCCCAGGTCACAGAACCAGCAAGTCTGTCTGCAGAGTCTACACTCTCAGCCACTTAACGTCATAACAACAAAGACCACATTTTGAGCTTTCTAGGAATTAGCTCGTTGCGTATATCATCTCTTGTAATCCACTCAGTTCTGGAAGTTGGAAATTCTTAACGTCTCCACTTTTCGGACGAGGAAACGGGGGCACGGAGACACGAAGTAACCCGCTCACGCTTACGCGGCTTTTAGGTGGTGGACGGGGCTTTGACCCGCAGCAGATGTGCTCTGGGCTGTCAGTCTTAGCCACCTCACCCGCCCACAAGGGGCCAGCACCTTCTGAACTCACACTTTCAGGAGTATTTTTCTGTTCTTCTGGGTTGTGGGTGGCAAAGGAGGTAAACTTGTGTGAGGTGTTCATGCTGCTAAGAGCGTGATGAGAAAAGACCAGCGCCCGTTCAAGTGATATCCAGATGGAATGGGACGCTTTGCCCAGTGATGCCATTGAATTTCCGGTGCCAGTTGAACGTGCTTCGTTCTGTTTTCCCTCCTGACTTTGTAGGCGTTGACCGAATAATTTGGGATTTTTCATAAATCCTTAGGAACACAACTACCATAGTAATATGCTATAGCACAACAGCTTGTCTCCACCAGTAGGTTCCTGAAATTATCCAGGGTAGGAAAATTCTCTTGTGAACTTGAGACATTCTGGGAGACATTTTCGTTTCGGGTGACCGGGTGAACACGTGTGTATTTCTTCTCTCTCATTACAGTCCACTGAAATGTTAGGTATTTAAAAAAAAAAAAAAAATCTGGGAATTAGAAAAGATGATACTAAAAGCCACTCAGAAAAAGTCCCAGATGACTGATTAAGAAGCAGCCCTGGGGCTGTTTTATTTGTTCGCTCATTGTCCAAGGCAGGACAATAGGATGTAAGAAAATCCTCAGAAAGGCTCGTATATCCCATTAAAAATAAATAAATAAATAAAAATAAAAAAGCTACTGAGAAAAAGGTACAGAGTTCTTGGCAATTAAAAAATCTGTCACCAGTTCATAAAAAGTCCTAGGACACTAAGCAAAGAAACGGTCTTTGGAAAAGCAGTGAAGCAAGTTTCTGTGTTCTTTCATTTCTCAGGATATAGGACTCCCCCAAATGGACATCGTCGGGAATAGCACTCATAAAACAGGCCATTACACAGTCAGAGCAGCGTCCCTCCTCTTCCTGCAAGCCTCCCGTCCTATTAATGTGACTGAGTTACGTTGACTTTCACACAAAAAGACTGCTATCTTTTAGCCTTCCTGGCAGCCCTAAAGATTTTTTTTTTTATCCCAGTGGTTCTTAACCGGAAGCAGTTTTGCCGTCCTCCTCGCCCCCTGATCTGGCTGTGTCTCCAGATGGTTGTGCTTGTCCCTGCTGGGGAGAGGGGGACATGTTGCCACTGGGTTTTAAGCGTGTAAGGGCCAGGGATGCTGTTAACATTCTACAGTGTTCTGGACAGCCCACAGGAAGGACTTATTTAGACCAAAATGTCAAAAGTGTCAAGGCTGGGAAATAGTTAACTGTAAATTGCCAAGCCGACTTGCAACCAGAACTTTTCCTTATTCTCCCAAGATGTCAGAGACCTAAGAAGTTAAAAGCTGCAAGCTGAAAGTTGCCAGTCTTCTCTTTATGCTAAACTCTCCTAATACTTTACTAGAAAGTAGAGAAATCTCTAACAAACACTTCTTGTGCCTCATGTGCCCGCACAGTGAAGCTTAAGGCGTGACATCAAGAATAACATTTAGCCTGGGGGAAAAAAAAACATCCGTAGTTGGACTGTTTGGTACATCCTTCTGTCGTCACTGTCAGTCTGTCTGGTTCTCTTTCCCAGGGTGCCTGGGTGCAGTCTCACAGCCCTCCTTTGACCGGCACTGTAGACGGCCATGACGAGGCAGCGCTGGCATCATCCTTCCCTAAGAGCTATCCCCACCCGGACTGGTCCAGTATAGCTGGCAGATGCCTAAATTCTTTCCTTCTCCGCCTCCCTCTCCCTCCCCTCCGCACGACCGTGCCGTGGTGAGGTCTTCAGGAGATGAGGTCTCTTTAGCCTTTGTCTCTTTGATACATGTCATGATTTTAGGGTTGCCTGGCTGGCTCAGTTGGTAGAGCACGCGACTCTTGATCTTGGGGTCGTGAGTTCGAGCCCCACATCGGCTGTAGAGATTACTTACAAAAACGTTACTAGTTTTGTCTTCATCTTTGAAATATTGGCATTTGGTGTGCAATTGCAGGTTGACTGGATTGTTCGTTTTTTCTTCCTTCAGCACTTTAAAATGCCACTCGATTGTCACTGGGTCCTAGTGTTTCTGATGATGAGTCAGCCGTCACTCCTGTGTCGCTCCCCTGCAGGTTAAGTGCCTCTTTTTTTTTTTTTTTTTTTTTCTGTCTGCCTTCAAGATTTTCTCTTTCTCTTTCTCAACACTTCAACCTTGATCCTTTTAGGTGTGTTGTTCTCTGTGTTTATCCTGCTTGGAGTTCTGGGAGTTCTGAATAAGTGGATTGGTATTGTTCATTAAATTTGGATACTTTCCAGCCACTGGGTATTCAGTAGTTCTCTGCCCCACTGTTCTTGGATATTGTTCCAATTTCTTCCTCTCTGTATTTTCATTTGGGTCATTTTAAAAAAAAATTTTAATGTTTTTATTTATCTTTGAGAGAGACAGAGCACGAGCGGGGAAGCGGCAGAGAGAGAGACAGAGACAGAGACAGAGAGAGACAGAGGGAAACACAGAATCCCAAGCGGGCTTCAGGCTCCGAGCTGTCAGCACAGAGCCCGATGCGGGGCTCAAACCCACAAACTGCGAGATCATGACCTGAGCCAAAGTCAGACGCTTAACTGGCTTGAGACACCCGGGTGCCCCTGGTTTGGATAATTTCTTTCAACTTCCAAACCTCTGATGAAACCCCTCATCTACTCATTCGGCCTGCCTTTTTCACTAGATGCTCTAAGGTACTTACCGTAATTGAGTTCCTGCAAAAGAATCCCAACATCTTGGCCGTCTTTGGATCTAGTTCCATTGACTGTGGGTCCTGATAATGCATGGTTTCTATTTTTCTCCTGTGGTGAGTTTTGGCGGGACACTAGCCACGTGTGGACACTGAGAGTGCCACACCTCTTGTGTCAGGCTGTTCGTGCAGGCACTCAGCTCTGCTAGTCTGTCGATTCAGGAGTCTGGGCTCTGCTGTGGCTCTGGGCGCATTCAGTTCGCCACAGGCTTCCGCTTATTTGAGGGTCGGATGGAAATGTCTCCTTTGGCGGCTCTTGTTTATCTCGGTTGTCCTGCCTTACCCCCAAACTTAGTAGGACTTGTGTGCCTGCCTCAGGAGAGCTAGAACTCTCCTCAGCTCTCGTGCCCTCCCTACGGTAGTGGACCAGTGCCCGATACTCATTTTGAGGTGCA
This sequence comes from Prionailurus viverrinus, assembly GCF_022837055.1. Lineage (NCBI taxonomy): Eukaryota > Metazoa > Chordata > Mammalia > Carnivora > Felidae > Prionailurus > Prionailurus viverrinus. Next base: position 18,741,912 of record NC_062576.1, on the reverse strand, counting down.
GAGGCCGGCAGGGACCGCTCCTCCTCTCGGTCGTTGCCACCGCTCTTCAGCAGGCTCTGCCTGTCTGAGCCTCGGATGGTCCCAGGGTCGGGGGTGTCGTCAGCTGTGCCTTGCCCTCCTTCCGTGGTGGGCGGCCCTGACCTCCCGCTCCCCCTCAGGCTCCAGCAGGCCCCACGCACCCAAGCCTTAAGAGGGGTTCCAGGGCCCGGGGTTCTCCCACCCCCGTTATCGCCTTGCGTGTGTTCTTCCCGCGCTCTCTTTCCCACCTCCGTCCTCACTGCCTTCACATACCCTTCCTCAGCACCCAAGCTTCTACATCCAGCTCACGGAGTAGGTCTCAAGAGCCATCACCAGTTTCAGAAAACCTTCCTGCTGTCTCAGGCCTGCATCAGATGCCCTCCCATCACCTCTAACCTTTGGTAAGTTATCATCATCTCTGCGTCTAGGTTTCTCATCTCCAGAATGGGTATGGTGATAGCATCGATGGCTTAGTTATCTTGAGGATTCAGTGGGTCCCCACGTGCAAAGCACTCGGAACACAGAGGCGAAGAACGGGATCTCGGGAGCAAAACTGCCCAGACTCAGCGCCCTCCCGTGAAACCTGGAGCGGGTCACATCACTTTTCAGTGCCTCCGTTTCCTCCTACCTAACGTGGAGGTAACAATACTTACCCCCTGGATGTTACCGCCAATGTCAAGGGGATTACCTCTTACGAAGCACCTGGACCAGTGCCAAGCACATAGTATGAGCTCAGGAAACGTTAGTTAGCTGTGATGGTGGTGACGACAGCCCTCTCCTCTCGGAGGCCCTGTGCCTCACTCACTGCGCTGGAGCATAATCGCTTACTTTCCTTGACAGCCCTTGTGCCCAGTCAGCGCAGGGGCCGCGATGGCTCATGGAAGGGACTCCAACACATATTTGCTCAGTGACTGACTGAGTGAAAAGGTTAGCGGCAAAGTATGCATGACACCCTGTGGGGTCGAGTGCAGCGATGGGCCGTACTGTTCCACTCCGGGACCATTTCATCATTCTGAATATCCTCTGGGGGAAAAGCCTCTTTTTAAGGGTAAAAAAAAAAAATTCGCATTCTGTTTTGAGTCATCAATAGCGTCCTTCCCTCCATCAAGCCACGGTGTTGGAACACTCTTTTCTTTGACCTTTAAAAAAGGGCAAGTGAAGACTTATGGTGTTGTCCACCCAGAATCTCGCCGTCATCCAGCCAAAGAGCCTCACCCCAGTTTTCCAGGTGAACATGTTTTCCCTTCATTTTCTGCACCACGCTGATCATGGAACTTTCTGGGCTACATCTGCATTGTGTTCTCCTCCTAGACACTTAGAGGATCCACAGTTATTCCAAATTCTCTGCCTTGCATGCCTTGAAAAATATGTAGCATTTATTGTTGTTTATACAGATACGACCGTACATTTGCAAAGCACAGCTTTGAAGGTTTCAAATATTCTCTTTTCTCACAAATATTCTGTTTTGTTGCAATCTCTTAAAAGTTGCATGAGATGGTTGATGCAAACGTAAATAAAGTGAGGTACAGGAATGTCACGAGTTGTATTTTTAGAGCCCAAGGTTAGTTTGTGGTGGAGCTGGGACCAGAATCTGGCGTGAAAACAAATGAGGAGAGAGTCCGCTTTGGTCAGGGACCTTAAAACTGCTCTTCCTGAGGGTCCAGAGGCTTCGGTTCCCATGTCATTTATTTAACGGGTGGCTGCCCCAGTTTCCACACCCGTGAGATAGGGATAAAAATTGCCCCATAAGAGTACGTGTAAGAGAATAAAATGAAAGAATTATGCCAAAGTGCTTTCATAACAGAGAGGAATGTACGAATGCAAGCTTAATCTAGTCCTGGAAAGCTGGGTGATTACCTGAGTCATGTCCATGAATTCTAGCTTCTATTCTGATTTATTTCCTGATCAGAGAGACCTCCACATTTTATAGGTTTTCCTTGAACTTTTTAAAGCGTTTTTCAAGTTGATGGTTTATAGTCAGTGAGTCGGTCCTACCATCTCTTTTAAAATAGCAGCATGGCATCGGCCCAGATCGGACTGGGAGGGCTTCCTGCCTGTGTTCTTGTTCACTCCCTGAATAACTGCAGAGGCCCGCGAATGCTCTCCTACCTTTGGCCTGTCCTCCAGTGTCCGAATTTTCATTCTGAAACTCAAATCTGATGCCACTCCAGGACAGAGAAACCATCAATGGCTCCCTGTTGCCCCTTGGTTCCTGGTTCTTGGTTCTTTTCAGCCAGGCCCCCCTCTCCTCTGCTTCTGTGCCCTAGTGTAGGACCCTTTGCGCATTCCCTCTCCCATCCTGTTGGGGTCTGCTTAGGCTGCTTCCCTGTAAAGCCTTCCCTGGCCACACAATCCATTCTGCTTCTCTCTCTGCTCCCAGAAACTCGGAACAAAGTTGGTTCTTTACATTTCTGTCTTTCCTTTTAGCTCCCAAGGGTGGGGACTGCGGCTCATTTCTCTCCTTCTAGCCTCCCCAGTTCTTGACATTTAGAGAGGGCTCCACAAATACCGGCTGAATGAATGAAGATCTCCACATCTCATAGCAAGGTCATCGTAAGATGGTTTCTGTCCAGAGAGTTCTTTGGCCCTCTGGGAAGGCACACCTGAGAACCACCAGGGCTGGCATGTGTATAGCCTCATTCCCAGCGGCGTCAGGCACAGAGGACTGAGACGTTGATCCTTCGATGAAGGGTTTGTGCTAACTCACCACGTACTAGGTCTCTGAGTTTCTGTGCGTTACATGCCTGTGATTGTCTTTGGGGGCCTCCAGCCCACGCAGTGTGACCACAGCCAACTCTTTGTTGTAGTTGAACGGGCTGCCCGCTTCTGTTGTGGTTTTATCTTTGTGTGGCCTGCACTCGGCCGTAACTTCTGGGAGAAGCTAGAACGCTTGGTCACTGCAGAAGCCTTCCACGGATAAGACTTCGCTTGGGGGTTATCTGAAGGTGGCGGTCGTCTGTCGTACTGCTCCGGACAGCTGACGCTCCGTGAACCCTCACCCGGGACCACGTTAATGAGCCGAAGGAGATGAATGGCGTCGCTAAACGATCACTGTGGTGGTGGCATTATTATGACCATCGTTCCCATTTGACTGTGGAAGGCATGGGCACTCATTTGCAGCGACCAAGCAACAGCACTGGGACTCCCAAGTCAGATCTGTCTGACCCCAGAGCCCTGACTCAGCTCGTACCGCATTCCGTCTCCTTCTTTGCCTGCGGTGAACCTTAAGAGTCCGCCAGCCGTCGGGTTCTTATCACTCAGCCTGCAAAGGCAGGAGCGTGAGCTCGGTTGTGAGTCACACACATCAGACCCCGTTCCAGGCAGTACTGACCCAGCAAGGGTGCGGCCGCGGCCCGTTCTATGGGAGCCCCTCTGTTTTTGCTACTGCCAGCCATTTACTGCTGGACCCTCTTTCTGTCGCGTCCTGGTGATTACCGCGCCACCTGCCAGCTTCGGTCCTCTGACCCTCCTCCCTCGGGGGTTCTCAACCCTCGCCATACTTTGGAATGGCCGGGGAAGCTTTACAACAGAATGCCCGGCCCTACCCCCAGAGGTTCCATTCGGTCATTCCGGCTTGGGGCCCGGGTATTAATCTTTCTGAAACCACCTTGGTATGTCATAGAATTTGCACGTTTTAAGTGCAACACTCGGTGATTTCTTTCTTTCTTTTCCTTTTTTAATGTTTATGTTTATTTTTGAGACAGAGAGAGAGACAGACAGACAGACAGTGTGCAGGCAGGGGAGGAACAGAGAGAGAGGAAGACACAGAATCCGAAGCAGGCTCCAGGCTCTGAGCTGTCGGCATGGAGCCTGATGGGGGCTTGAGCTCACGAACTGCGAGATCATGACCTGAGCCGAACGCAGTCAGACGCTTAACTGACTGAGCCACCCAGGCGCCCCCAAAACTCAGTGATTTCTTAGCAAACCGACAGCATCGTGTGACCGTCACCACAGTCTGATTTTACAAAAGTTCTCTCACCCCGATGAGATCCCTTAGGCCATTTTAGAGTCAGTGCCCAGTTCCATCCCTGCCCTCAGTTAACACTAATCTGCTTTCTGCCTCTGTAGATTCGCTTTTTCTGGCCATTTCATACAAATGGAGTCATCTGGGGGTGGCTGGGTGGCTCAGTCAGTTAAACTCCAACTTTGGCTCGGGTCACACTCTCACCGTTAGTGAGATCGAGCCCCGCGTCGGGCTCTGTGCTGACAGATTGGAGCCTGGAGCTTGCTTCGGATCCTGTGTCTCCCTCTCTCTCTGCCCCTCCCCTGCTTGTGTTCTGTCTCTGTGTCTCTCAAAAATAAATATTAAAAAAAAAAAAATGGAATCACCTGTAGTATTTTTCTTTTCTTTTTTTTTTTTTTTTAATTTTTTTTTAATGTTTATTTATTTTTGAGACAGAGAGAGACAGAGCATGAACGGGGGAGGAGCAGAGAGAGAGGGAGACACAGAATCGGAACCAGGCTCCAGGCTCTGGGCCATCAGCCCAGAGCCCGATGCGGGGCTCAAACTCACGGACCGTGAGATCGTGACCTGAGCCGACGCCTGACCCAGGCGGTTGTATTTATTTAGACCTTGTCCTGACGTTGGTGTGTCGGTAAGGATCGGGAAGAGAACAATAGTTACAATAGTTCAGTGGGTTTTGGGGAGGGGAGTGGGTGGAGGTGGGTAGGGGGAGGAGAGACATCACTTCTGATTTCCGCCCGTCACCAACGTCACCAGCATCGGGCTGTGCCTCACATTTGGACTGTATCATCAGAGTCAGCCGCCCCCGTTCATTTTAGCAGCAGCTTCTCAAACGTGAGGCGGGACTTCGGAGGAGGCCGGCTACACGCCTCCAGACCGGCTTCACGTACCAGTCCTCAAAGTGACTCCAGAAAGCCTCCTTGCGAGGTTTGCACCACACCCCGTGAGGATCACTGGTGTGCAGCCGGGGTTGGCAGCCTGGTTGGGAGGCAGCCAGAGAGGAAATATTTTGAGCTCCACAGGCCGTCTGGTCTCTGTCGCAGTAACGCCACCCTGCCGTTGTGGTGTGAAAGCAGCCATAGATGATGCACAAACGTATCAGCCTGGCTGTGCTCCAGTCACACTTGATTTGTGCACACCGAAACTCGAATTTCGTATCGTCCTTGCGCATCGTACGTATGTTCCTCTTTGGAGTTTCTTTCCCCCACCCCCAGCCATTTTAAAGTAAAAACCATTAGCTTGCCATACAAAAATAGGCAGTGAGCTAGATTGGATCTGTGGGCCATAGTTCGCTGACCCCTGGTAATATGGGTAGTTTACTTGCTGTATTTTTTTCATTAAAAAAAAAACAACAACATTAGCTTTGGAAGGCACTATCATGTTTTAATTTTAGTCGCTGTGGATTTTACTGTGGAAGGCAATTCTACGCACACGTCTGCTTTTCTGCCTACTGCTATTGAATTTTTTTCTTGCTACCTCTGTTGAAGTCTACAAAGACCTTTTTTTCAAACCATTCTCTATTGTTGGGACAGCCGTTTGCTTTTTCATTAATGCATTCAGTGTGTATTTACGAAGCACCCGCAATGGTGTGGCAGGCAGGTGGCCATGGCAAGCCGGGTGCTCCGGGGAAGGGGGCAGTGATGGCCGAGATAGACTTGGTCTCTGCTCCCGTGGATCTGTCTGGCTCGCAGGGAAGAGGTCAGTCATGCACAGTGCTTGGCAGATCACAGCATGCATTGAAGGTGTGGACTTGAGCATTTGTTTCCACGGTCCCATAATACGTGCGTTATGCGGGTGGACGCGGCCCACGTGCAGTAGTCTGTATCCTGGGAAACAGGGTGGTGTTTCACATTAGTGGCGTTGGGCATCTGAGTGTACCGATGGCAGAAACTTCTCCAGAAATCAGTCCACAATTAGAGTTGGAAATTGTCACGCCAGTTGGAGATTTTCCTTTGACCCTGTGCCCTAGCGTAAGCATCTGTGTCTTTCCGGGTAAGTGGAACTGCTTCAGGTTGGGGGCGTTTCCATTTTCTTCTGGCCCAGTAAGAGTGAGACTCCCGTTAGGCACGACTGAAAGGCTGGCCATTACCACAACCAGTCAAGGGAACCGGGGAAGACATCAAGGCCTGCACGGCCCTGCCACTTGTAGGTTTTGGGGATTACAAGGGAAAAAGTTAATGCTTTACCAAAAAGTAATAAATTTAAAAAGCCTGCCCTATGTAAGCCTTGTTGGAATGACTAGTGAGATTGCACAGTGGCTTGCATAGGAAAAAACAAACCCCAGAGTAAAATGGTGAGCCGGAAGTGCTTTCCTGCTTTGTGTCGTTTTCCCAGTTACAGACAGGAAACATTCAAGTGCGTTTTCAAGCACAGAACATTGGACACAAAGAAGGCTCTGACGAAGCAGAAAAAAGACCCGTATACAAAAAGTTTAGGTCTGTGGAGCAAAATGTCTGATTGAAAACAATCTGATTTAGCAAGTGTTTTTTTTTACTCGTTGGCTTGCGTTGTCTCTAGGCGCCTTGATAAGCTTAACATGTTGCTCTCCCTCTTTGCTTTATCATGAATTTTTTAAATCTGATCACAAATCACATCTCAGGGGCGCCGGGGTGGCTCCGTCGGTTGAGTGTCCCAACTCTTGATTTCAGCTCAGGTCATGATCTCGCGGTTCAGATTGTGAGATTGAGCCCTGCATCAGAGTCTGTGCACTGATCTCGAGGAGCCTGCTTGGGATTCTCCCTCTCTCTCTGCCCCTCCCCTAGTCACACTCTCCCTGTCTCTCTCAAAATAAATAAGTAAACTTAAAAAAAAATCACATCTCAGTAAAAACCAAGTTTCTGTGGCTAATAGACTCTTTGAATGGGCACCGTGGCCGGTATTCTGAGTAATTGCTAGACTTTCCCTGGGTCAAAATTCTACTGGCAAATTGTCTGGTAAAGATGAACACTCCCAAACAGTTCAGCATAGAAAGGGCTGCTGGGCTGAGCCTTGGACCAGACACAGTGATGAGAAAGATCGAGTCATTTGGAGCACATATCCGGGGAGGTAGGGACCATGGTGGTTCCCTAAAATTAAGGTGGGGACAGCATAGACCAATGGGGGTATCTCAGTGTGAAGGAGCCCCCCCAATTTGTATGTTACATTCCAGACTCATGATTCGTCAGGAAAAGTAATCTTCCCAGATAGCCTGTATTCATGGTTTAGACGACGTAATGTTATTAAAACCTCCATACTACCCAAAGCTGTCTATACAGTTTCAGTACAGTTCCTATCAAAATTCTAATGGTGTTCTTCACAAAAAAAGAAAAACAATTGTCAAATCCACATGGAACCACAAACGACTGAAACAGCAAAAGCAATCCTGAGCTAGAAGAACGAGGCTGGAGGCGTCACACTTCCCGATTTCAAACTCCTTGATCCTTGAACAACGTGGGTTTGAATTGCATGGGCCCACGTATATGCAGATTTTTTACAGTACAATACTGTAGATGTATTTTCTCTTCCATACAATTTGCTTAATAACATTTTCTTTCTAGGGGTGCCTGGCTGGCTCAGTCGGTTAAGCGTCCAACTTCGACTCAGGTCATGGTCTCGCAGTTCGTGAGTTCGAGCCCCGCATTGGGCTCTGTGCTAACAGCTCAGAGTCTGAAGCCTGGTTTGGATTCTGTCTCCCTCTCTCTGTCCCTCACCTGCGCTCTCTCTCTCTCTCTCTCTCTCTCTCTCTCTCTCTCTCAAAAGTAAATAAACATTAAAAAAGTTTAAAAAGTAATTACATTTTTTTAAATTTTTTATTTTAATTAAAAAAAACATTTTTTTTAACGTTTATTTATTTTTGAGACAGAGAGAGACAGAGCATGAACGGGGGAGGGTCAGAGAGAGGGAGACACAGAATCCGAAACAGGTTCCAGGCTCCGAGCTGTCAGCACGGAGCCCGATGTGGGGCTTGAACTCACGGACCGCGAGATCATGACCTGAGCTGAAGTCGGCCGCTCAACCGACTGAGCTACCCAGGCGCCCCAGTAATTACATTTTCTAACTTTCTTTATTGTAAGAATACATTAAACAATGCACATAACATACAATACATATTAACCAACTATTTATGTTCTCAGTGATGTTTGTGGTCAACAGTAGCTACTAGTAGTTAAATTTTCAGGGAGTTAAAAGTTATGTGCCAAGTTTTCACTGCACAGGGTCAACACCCCTAACTCCTATATTGGTCAAGGATCGGCTGTATATTACAAAGCAGTAGTCATCAAAATAGGATGGTATTGGCATAAAAAAGATACATAAATGGAACAGACTAGAAAGCCCAGAAATAAATCTGATTAAGAAGAGATATTGGATCTCTTTCTAAAATTAATTTTATCAGTGTAATATGTGGCTGAGTGTCCATAAAGGCGGGAAACATAGTGTCCACTTATTTTCAAGCTGTATGTTAACATTTTCGTATAATATGTTCCACATAGATTTCAGTCTCCAGATACCTTTTTAGGTAAAGTACCTCTATATTGAAAGCAAAGGGTCTAGTTGGTAAAATGAAAAAAAGGATAATAAATACATTGATTTGCTTTCTAATCAAATGACTTGATTACAGGGGTGTCCAATGACTCGACTTAAATCACTGGTTGAACCAGAAGTCCCACTATGGCACCTCGAGTGCCATCATTCTGGGTATTACGTACAGCAACAGTGCTGCCCCTTTGGGCTGCAGAGGAGTCCTCGGAAAGTACCGTGATCTGGCAACTGAGGCTCGAGCAACTCAGGCTGTTCCTCTGCCGATCGATGGCCGCCAGGTCGGCTTTCTGGAAAGGTCTACCTAGCTAATAATAATTGGAAAGCATGAGTGGGAGAGAGCTGTGAAAATACTTTGATACTTTGTTTCTTTTTAAAGTAAAGATGAGATGCCTGAAGGAAGGAATACTCAGTTGTTACTATTTGTGTGTGTAGTATTGAATCACGTTCCTGGATTTGTGACAAACTCGTTTCAGTAAGGCTGTCAAGCTCAGAAATGATCGTTTTAGGAACTGAAGGTTCAGCTTCTCTACAGCGGTCTTTATTTATTTTTTTAATGTATTTTAAGTAGGCTCCATGCCCAATGTGGGGCTCAAACTCATGACCCCCAGATCTAGAGTTGCACATTCTACTGACTGAGCCAGCGAGGCGCCTCTAGAGCAGTCTTTTCTCCAGGGGTGGCCTGTGGGTCTCGGCCATGGAATTCTGGGAGGAGAGGGCCTCTTAAAGAAGCAGGATCTTGGGGCGCCTGGGTGGCGCAGTCAGTTAAGCGTCCGACTTCAGCCAGGTCACGATCTCGCGGTCCGGGAGTTCGAGCCCCGCGTCAGGCTCTGGGCTGATGGCTCATAGCCTGGAGCCTGTTTCCGATTCTGTGTCTCCCTCTCTCTCTGCCCTTCCCCTGTTCATACTCTGTCTCTCTCTGTCCCAAAAATACATAAACGTTGAAAAAAAAAATTTTTTTAATAAAAATAAAAAAAAATAATAAAGAAGCAGGATCTTGTTCCAGACCTGCTTTTGAACAGAGGTGAGGCCTGGAAACTGGCATGTTAAATCCGCACACTCCCCACCCTCGTGATTCTATACACGCCCAGGTCTGGGAGCCCCTGGTCTTGAGGCTTTGTTCTTGTGTGGGGTTGCTATTCTTTGCAGACATTTGTTTGCTGGTTTTTTTCTTTGGTTTTGGTCAAGGAGCCCTCTGATGTCAACATTGGTGGAATTTCTCCCCACGTTATCATTCATTTCTGCCTGTTTTGTTTATTTTTTATTTTTTTGTTTTAGAGAGAGAGAGCATGCATACACAAGCGGGGAACGGGGGGAGACAGGGACCGAGGGAGACAGAGAGAACCCCAAGCAGACGCCACCCTGCACACAGAGCCCGACGTGGGGTTTGATCCCACGACCCTGGATCATGACCTGAGCTGAAGTCAAGAGTTGAGCGCTCAACCCACCGAGCCACCCAGGCGTCCGTCCCTAGCTGTGTTGTTTTAAACTCTGGGATAGTAACTATTAAATTTCACGAGTTCCTTTGCATTTCTGGATTTCTGACTCTGAGCTTTTCATTTTTCCCCACAGAGCTGAGAAAACAGAAGTCCTCAGTGAAGATCTGTTACAGGTAACAAAATAAAATCTTCTTAAAGTGCTTTGCTTAAAGAGGAAAACAAAACAAAGCCTCATCGGCGAGAACTGAAGCAGATCTGTGTCCGTACGTCTGTATGTATGATCTGAGACACGATGAGACTGATCGGCCTGGTCCCGAGCAGGAAAGAAAAGCAGTTGGGTTGCACGGTGATGAAAAGGGGATCTGGAACTTCGGTGTCATGTTGTGAAGTTCAGATGGGGCTGTCCTGCTTTCAAGTGCCAGGTGTCGGGGTGGGGTGGGGGAGGCGCTGGCTGGCCTGGCCGGTCCACCGGCACTGCAGCCTGGTCACGGGTCCCGGGCAGGCTGCGTGCGGGCCTGTCGCTCGCTGCTGTGACGGTGTCCTTGATGGGACAGGCCCTGCCAGCAACAGCCTAGAGTTTCCACTTCTTGCCTCTCATGCTATCATCCTCCACTTCTGGGCTGAGTTGGCTCCTGAAGGACTTAGAGTCTCAGTGACGGTGACCAGACCTGTCAGAACCACCCTGAGGCCCTGAGGTGGCCTGTTACCAGCCTGGACTTTTCTGCCCTGCAGGAGGGATATTTCCTGCAGGGACCTCGGCCGGGGCCACTGCACTTCGTCTCTCACAGGCTTCCCTAACTTTGGGGCTGGGGGTTTCTTCCAGAAGGCCTGGGACCCTTTGTACACATCCCTTCACTCGGCCTCAACCCCGTTCCGTCTCCGCCCACCCCACAGCACGCCGGGAAAGACAGAACCCTTCTGCACTGAGGTTTCTCTTAAGCCTCCTTGCTTGTGTCCTTGCTTCTCGTTCCATGACCTTCGGCAGGTCTTTTCACCTGAGCCCCTGAAGACCAGCAGTCTGCTCCCGGGTGACTTTCTGTCTCTTCCCACAGACAGGAGCTGGCATAGCTTAGAAAAATGGTGCCATGCCAGCCCATGTCAGAACATCCTTCTAAATTATGACAGCCACCTGCAGGTAGAAGATTCTGAGAGCACGTTTTTTTTGTTGTTGTTCTTTTTGGGGACCAGAAATTTTTATTAAGAGTAGGAGGGTTTTTTTTTTTTAAGAATTATTAATCATATTCATTTTTTTTAATTTTTCTTTTTAATGTTTATTTTATTTTTGAGAGAGAGAGAGAGAGAGAGAATGTGAGCAGGGGAGGAGCAGAGAGAGAGGGAGACACAGAATCTGAAGCAGGCTCCAGGCTCTGAGCTGCCAGCACACAGCCCAATATGGGGCTTGAACTCCTGAACCGTGAATTCATGAGCTGAGCCAAAACTGGACACTTAACCAACTGAGCCACCCAGGAGCCCTGACAGTCTTATTCTTAGTAATATTTCCTCATTGGCTTTTATCGTATATTTCAGCTTCACTTTCAGACTTTCAGAAATGTTGCTTGGGCTCGATAACCTTTAACTAGACTAGGTTTCACATCAGTGTTCTCTCTCCCACATCCCACGTTAGTACTAAATATGCACAACCTCCTTGAACCCTTGAAGCCCCAAGCCTTGCAGGCAGTTTGAGGACTGCAGAATTCCCACAGGAGGCAGGTGGCAACTGTCTGCTCCTGTCCTTTCTTAGAACATCCACGGGGGCCTCAAGAGTTTGCCAGTTTCAAGGAACGCCTTGTTTCATCATGCAGATGCTTACCCCCCCCCCCCCCCCCACTTCCCCCTCAGTCAGCAGAGAGCCTGATGCAGGGCTCAAACTCATGGACCGCAAGATCGTGACCTGAGCCGAAGTCAGATGCTTAACTGACAGAGCCACCCAGGCGCCCTCCTTTTTTTTTTTTTTTTTTTCCAAGTAGGCCCCACACCCAATGTGGGGCTTGAACTCACGACCCTGAGATCCAGAGTCAGTTGCATGCTCTACCGACTGAGCCAGCCAGGTGCCTCCCCCACCCCGCATTTACAATGTACACCCTTTCACTCAGTAGTTCTGCCTTTAAGAGTTTACCCTGTATGTACAAAGATGTACATTCCAGAATATTGACTGCAGCCTCACAGCTGCATCATAGCTGTAACCGAGGAGAGCTGGGTTCAAGAGGTTAGGGCACACTCACACAACTGGAGGATATGCAGCTATCTGAAAGAACGCGATGGGTCTGTGTGCACCGACCTGGAACAGTCTCTATGGCTCACTGTGGAATTCGAAAAGCAAACTGTAGAGTAAATAACGTGCAGAGTGCGCTGCTATCTACGTAAAGAGCAAGTGGGGGACATACGTGCTCCACATGCATAGCTCACTTCTGGAAGACACAGGCAAGGGCACTTGTCTCTTGAGAGAAGGTGGTAGACTCGTGGTGAGGGGAGCAGGATGGAAGGGTTGGTCTTTGTACTCCACACTGTCTTCTGTTTTGTTTTATCATGTGCTTGTATGAGTTTTTTCAAAAGAGCATTTTTTTTTTTAATTTTTTTTTTTCAACGTTTTTTATTTATTTTTGGGACAGAGAGAGACAGAGCATGAACGGGGGAGGGGCAGAGAGAGAGGGAGACACCGAATCGGAAACAGGCTCCAGGCTCCGAGCCATCAGCCCAGAGCCTGACGCGGGGCTCGAACTCACAGACCGCGAGATCGTGACCTGGCTGAAGTCGGACGCCTAACCGACTGCGCCACCCAGGCGCCCCTCAAAAGAGCATTTAAATAGAAGCTTTAAAATATACACACAAAGAGGCGCCTGGGTGGCTCGGTCAGTTAAGCGTCCGGCTCTTGATTTTGGCTCAGGTCACGACCTCACAGTTCATGGGTTCAAGGCCCTCACCTCGGACTCTGCACAGACATCATAGAGCCGGCTTGGGATTCTCTCCCTCCCTCCCTCTCTCGCTGCCCCTTCCCCACTCGCGCACTCTCTCATAAAATAAAAATAAAATCAAAGAAAAAATCTGCAGGCAGACTTTTCCCCCTCAGAAGCCCTTGGGCAATGTCATCTCCCTCCTCCAAAACACAGGGATTGTGCAGAATTGCCACCGCACAGGGTGCTCTGGGAGTGCGTGCGACAGTTGTGACTGCTCGTTTTGACCAAAATAACCTGCTCGGGCACAAACTCTATCTCCGTTAGTGGCTAATGAGTTCCTCTCAAGGTGCTATGGTTTAGCCTGTATTAGCAGATTAACATGGTTCAAAATATATCTAGTGAGGGTTGGAGGCTTGAGGTTTGTTTTGTGTTTGTGTTTACATTAAAGACAGTTATGCCTTTAATCAATCAGAATTGTTCGCCGTGAAACTAAACTCCCGCCAGTCCGCACCTGCTCGCTTCAGCCTGAGGCAGTCTGCTGTACGCTTCCATCACGTCGACGGCTGATGCTGTTTCCCACCCATTCGACAGGAGCCGTTCTTTCTAGAATGTGCAGCGGAGAGAATAGGCAAGGTACGAGGCACTGTTGCACAAATCCAAGGCACTCTTGGAGCACATGAGAACTTGTCTCAGATGACTCCTTTTTCAAAAGCCCGTCCCAGCCCCCATCTTTCTTCTTTATCTTTTCCAATTTTCTACACCGAACATGCATTGTTATCATGGGAGAGAAGTCACTAATGTATATTTAAAGAGAAATAAAGGAAGGAACTCCTCCGTGAGCAAGAGTGTTTGAATGCGTTCGAGGGGTAAGGTGACATAGCTCACCTATTTAATGGGGGCAGGGGTGGGTGGTGTCTCTTCAGCAAAAAAAAAGAAAAAACCAAACAAACTAAAAAACAATAAATAAAAGATATTTAAAGTCTCTATTACAGATTCTAAGAAACGTAAGGGATGTGTCAAGTACAAAGTTTGGACTGTGTTTGGATCCTGTTTCAAACACACCACCTATAGAATTTTTTTCTGTTTTTTTTTTTGTAAACAACTGGGGAAATCCAAACACGGACTGTGGAGTAGGTGCTATGGAGGAGTTTCGGCTGATGTGTGAGGTTCAATAATGATGTTCCCATTATCCCGGGGTGGGGGAAGAAAATGCTTACTGGTAGGAGATTCACATGGAAGTATTTATGGGGGTAATGCTATACTCTCTGGATGTGCCTTAAAATATTCCAGTGACCACACTGACGAGAAATGGGGATAAATAAAACAATATTGAAAGATGTGACTCACCAAAGTTGGCTGATGGGACATGGGTTTTCGTCCTACCGTGCCCTCTACTTTCATGTTGTTTGAAAATATGCATACTGAAAACTTGGAATAATAGGGTATGGGAAATGTGAATGTGTATTTTCCAAACCAAGACGGCGGCCCAGGTCTTGGACTTCTTTAGCGTGACGAACCAGTGGGCCACGTGGAACCTCAGCTGCCTGTTCAGGTGGGCACTCGACAGGGCTTCTCACATTCTCTGATCTGAGAAGGGAGTGTGCCCTTCCCTGGGGGGTTAAGGGTACCAAAGGATGTCCCCGCCCTGCTCTCCGACCTGTGACTCTTAACGGCTTGCGGGTCTCCACTCCCACCAGGTCACACTGTCGCCTCCGCAGGTTTTCGATCGCGATCTGTCCGAACCGGTCGTCCGTGTTCACCTGGGAAGGGAAAGAGGAGGCTGGGCAATGCCAGAAGGGCTTCTCGAATACGCAAAATCAGACAACAGTATTCTGTTTCTGAGCCGTCAAGGCCGATGTTCGCTAATAGCCAGTGCAGTCAGCGGAGTCGGGTGCAGGCACGGCACGCAGGGCCGATGAGAGCGTCGTCTGCTGCCACCCTTGCGGGGCAACCGGGCAGTTTGCGCTCGGCCTGGGAGCTGGTCAGACCACTGACCGGCTGCTCCACAGGTAGACTCCCACGTGCACACCAGGTGCAAGAGGGTTTACTCCGCAGTATGATGTGTAACGGGCCCTATGACGGAAAGGACTCACATGCCCATCCGCTGGGGTTAAAGCAGCTGTGGCATGGTCGTTTAATGAAATATTGCATTGCCATGAAAACAGCAAGAGGACATCCAAGAAGAGGTAGGTACAGATGTGGACACACATACAGACACAGATACAGATGTGGAATGATTCTCAGATAACAGACTGTCGAAAAGTACAGTACAGAGGGATGTGCATAACATGCTCCTGTCTGCCCTTAAGAAAAAAAAAATCTCGGGGCACCTGGGTGGCGCAGTCGGTTAAGCGTCCGACTTCAGCCAGGTCACGATCTTGCGGTCCGGGAGTTCGAGCCCCGCGTCAGGCTCTGGGCTGATGGCTCAGAGCCTGGAGCCTGTTTCCGATTCTGTGTCTCCCTCTCTCTCTGCCCCTCGCCCGTTCCTGCTCTCTGTCTCTCTCTCCCAAAAATAAATAAACGTTGAAAAAAAAAAAATCTCTAGCTACATTTATATATGCACAGAATAATTCTGGAATCTGGCAGTGTTGCTTCCCAGGTTGGAGGACTCACTAAGGTCCAGTGTAGAAGAGAGACTTACCTTTCCCTGCATACCCTTGTACTATTTGATTTTTTTTTTGAAGTTTTGCTTGTGGTGTTACTTATCTAATGAGAAACCACTTAAAACCCCCTTCTTACAATGTTTATTCGTTTTCGAGAGAGACAGAGCATGAACGAGGGGAGGGGCAGGGAGAGAGGGAACCACAGAATCCGAAGCAGGCTCCAGGCTCCGAGCTGTGAGCCCAGAGATCGACGTGAGGCTCGAACTCATGAGTCGTGAGATCATGACCTGAGCCAAAACCAGATGCTTAGCTGACTGAGCCACCCATGTGCCCCCCATTTACCACTTCAAAAAAACCATTAACGTATCTATACGCACAAATGTCACAAAACGTACGTAATACACTGCGCACTATTCTTATTTTGTCCCAAAACGTCAACAGTTTACTAGACGAAATGATTCCCAGAGCTCCTGTGACAACGGTGGCAGGCAAGAAGCAGCATCCCTCTCTCTCGGTGGACGTGTGAGGCTTACGTGGCACGGATGGTCACACTGGGTGCCTGTGAGCACCTGCTCCGTCGTCTTCCTGCCTGGGTCTTAATCCTGGCCTGAAACTTACCAGCCGTGAGGCCGTGCGGCCGTGGGCAGCAAGTTGTCCAATCCCTCTGTGCTTCGGTCCCCTCACCGGCCACACCCGCCACACCCCGGTTACTGTGACAAGTCGGTTAATACAGGTCACACTCATGGAAGGTGCCTGCTATATAGCAAGCAACTTCTACAAGTTGGCTACCCTTATTATATCAGTACTGAAATCTGCATCACTCAGGGCACCTCGGTCGGTAAGCCACCGACTCTTGATTTTTGGCTCAGGTCATGATCTCACAGTTTGTGGGTTTGAGCCCCGCACTGGGCTCTGTGCTGACAGCATGGAACCTGCTTGGGATTCTGTGTCTCTACCCCTCCCCTGCTCGCTCGCTCTCTAAAAAATAAATAAATATTAAAAAAAAATTTTTTTTCATCATTCATATGGTTTTTGTCATTTTAAAATACTGATTAGAAATCACGGAAGGCATGGGAGCAATTAGTACACCTGAGGAGGCTGATGGTTTGCATTTGTTAGGATATTGCTGAATTAAGTAAAAACGGACACATCCCCAGGCTTGCTCCCAAGTGACTGGGTCCGTGGTCAAGATTCACTTTATCCACCATTGCTATATGATGTTGAATAAGAGAATGCACGAATGAAACAAGGTGAACAGAGCAGGGTGAACACCCACAATGTGTGAAAACAAAGCAGAATTCAGGGGCACCTACGTGGCTCAGTCGGTTAAGCGGCCGACTTCGGCTCAGGTCACGATCTCACAGTTCGTGAGTTTGAGCCCCGCGTCGGGCTCTGTGCTGACGGTTCAGAGCCTGGAGCCTGTTTCAGATCCTGTGTCTCCCTCTCCCTCTATCCCTGCCCTGCTCGCACCCTCTCTCTCTCTCTCTCAAAAATAAACAAACGCTAAAAAAAATAAGATAAATTTAAAAAAGAAAGCAAGCAGAATTCATTTTCCCCAGTCCTGGTATCCTGCAAGCAAAGACAGATTCCCCGGACTTACAGAAGCCAGATGAGGCCAGCTACCACTATGTCCACTCACCAGGACTGAAGACTGAGTCTGAGGAATGCCCCCAGTTACACAGAGGGAAGGAAGAAAACTCCACCGAGAACCACCTCTACGGGAATGTGGCCTGGAGCATGAAGGGGTGAGAAAGTCAACCAAGGTCTAGCCTTAGATCTGTCCATAATTATGTGACACGGGGCGAAGCCTTTACTGCTCTCATCCGTAATGGAATTTAAAAATAAAATGAGATGAAAAAAATAAAATCAATAAACTTAAAATGAAATTAGCCACCACGTATTCAGTCACGTGCCCCCCCCCACTACACATCATCTCATGAACTCCCATAATAGTCCAGAGAAGTTATCCCTTTAGAAACAAAGCCCTGGCGGGGGCACCGGGGTGGTTCAGTTACTTGAGCGTCCATCCCACCCATATTTCGGCTCAAGTCATGATCTCACAGTTCGTGGGATCAAGCCCCGCGTCAGGCTCCAGGCTGCCAGCGCAGAGCCTGCTTGGGATTCTCTCCACCCACCCCCACCCCCACCCCCACCCCGCTCCTTCCCTGCTCATGCTCTCTCTCAAAATAAGTAGAGAACTTTAAAAACAAATTGAAAACAAAAACAAGGACCTGGGGCTCAGAAAGATCCAAATAACAGCTAATAACCTGCTCAGCAGCCGGGCAATCCTGAAAACGCTCCTGTACAAATTAACTCGCTTACTCCTCACTACACCCTATTAACGTCGAGACTGTTATTATTCTCATTTTCCTGATAAAGAGACGGCACGGAGAGGTTATGAAACTTGTCCAGGTCACACAGCTAGGCAATCTACCTCCAGAGCATGGACTCCCAACCACCCTACAATTCTGCCTAAGGGCACCCGGCCAATCATAAGAGCCAGGGCCAGGACTCGGACCCACGCTGAGTATTTCCAAAGCTCTAAAACAGAACTCTTCCCACCAGATCAGAGGAGAAAAACAGGCAACCAGCGGGCCAAACTCGGGGATCTTACAAATTAGGAATTTTACAGTAAAATTCTACACTGTAACTTCTCCTGAAAAATTGGGGGCTCTCAACTCCAGGCTCCCATGTCCACATTGGAACAAGGTGGCACTGAGCAGGGGTGAACTGTAGTTCACCAGAGTCCCCAGCACTCCTGTCTGCCTTACACCTGGCCAACTTCCCCCACTGCATCACCTGCCTGCCTCGGAAGGGATCAGGGTTCGCTACCCTGACACCCATATGTTAGCCAAAATTCCTTCCATCGCGATCTATGACTCTGTAATTAATACAACGGTAAATGTGAACTTTACAAAGTTTTTGTAAAGACCAAGAGAGAAGTTCCAAAAACCCTGGCTGCGAGTTTGCAGGAAGTTAAGAAATCAGGAACGCTGGGAATTGCTAGAATCGATTAAAAAGGAGATGTGTGTGTGGCCAGAGGTGGAAGGAAAAGAGTGAGTGGAAATTTATACTGAGGTTGCTCAGGGTTAGCCAGCACGCGAACGCATACAGCACGCAGAGGTCTTGAGCTTCCTTTTACCTGTTCATGGTTTATGAACATAGCTGTCTCAAAACCGTTAGCTGCCCACTTGAGAAGGTTGGCCGACTGCTCCGGAGTCATGTAAACCAGCAC
The DNA here is from genome assembly GCF_022837055.1 of Prionailurus viverrinus. Classification (NCBI taxonomy): domain Eukaryota; kingdom Metazoa; phylum Chordata; class Mammalia; order Carnivora; family Felidae; genus Prionailurus; species Prionailurus viverrinus. Next base: position 18,723,244 of record NC_062576.1, on the reverse strand, counting down.
TCGTTCCGTTATCAGCAGTGTTGGCAACTTCAGAGAAGAAAAAGGCACATAAGTATGTATTCATCAAATCGGGACTCTAACGGCAGCCACGGATGGTGCTGGCAGGGCAGGAAAACCCTGGGGTGCACGCCGCAGGAAGAGGAGAAGCCCCGAATAGCGCGTCAACTATCAGGGCGTTAAGAGGTGGAGAGCCCTGTTGTGACCCAAAGTTTCAGACCGTAACAACGTGAGCACTGAGCAAGGTTTTGTCTGGCTTGCTCCAAATTCTCCCCCGGCATGCCCGCACATGGTGACAGGGTGGCCCTGCAGACCCCTTGCTCCGAGGTAGTCTAGTTCCCTTCCCCTGGAATCTGGGTTAGGCCTGTAACTTGCTGTGGCCAACACAACAGTAGCAAACACGACGCAAGCGGAAGCTGAAAATCACTTGCACGCTGGCCCTTGCCCTCTTGCTCAGAAGCCTGAACCAGTGTGGCAATGAACCCAAGCTGGCTTGCTATCGGAGGGGAGGCCCTGTGCGTGAGAATGAGGCATCCGCATAGGAGGGAACCCCAGGGGATCTCAGCTACAGGAGTGAACCCCAGGGAACCTCAGCGGCAGCCGGCTCCAGTGGAAGAACCGCCCAGCTAAGCCCAGTCCAAATGGTCAACTCACACAATCCCGAGCAACTTGTGAACTGCTCTGAATTGTGAGTTGTTCGAGACCGCTGAGGCTGCAGAGATTTTGGTACACGTCAAAAGCTGACTGATAAAATGCAGAAATACTGCTGTCCCTTCAACAGAATCTAATTCTTCTTACACAGAGTTTTATCATCAAGAATTAAAAACAACACCAACCATCTTCAGCAAATGACACACTAGTATGCGGTCTGAGTTACCAGACCCGGAGTAACGAACAAATTACGAAAGAGGAAAAGCAATCAACTCCTACAGAAATCTCTAAAAGCCTTACATGTTGGAAGGGAGCACAGGCAGCCCTAAATTATGTGAGCTCTGCTGATTTATTCCTGCTCCTTCTGACTCCTTTACTGTCCTCCTCCTTCTCTGCCCCTTTACGCTGCTGTTCCTCATGGCTGGTTGCTAGTTTTCTCACAAAGCAAGTAGGTTATTTTTGCCTATTTGTATTGGCGGGGAATTTCAAAACAAGTAAATTGTCTGAACTGAAAATACCCAAGAAATTTGCTGGAAAGAACATCGTGTACGCTAGTGTCAGAATGTAACCCATGCAGCTAGACTCAGTGCCTGGACTCATGATCACCAGAGAGAAAGGCTACCCACAAATGCTGCTGGCTTTGACCTGACAGTCCCAACTATCCACTGTTACTGTTTATCAGGATTTCCTTTTTTTTTTTTTCTTTTTTTGACAAGGAAATGTGGTATAACTCAAGTGACTTAAAAATATACATCCAGGGGTGCCCGGGTGGCTCAGTCGGTTAAGCATCCAACTTCAGCTCAAGTCATAATCTCACAGTCCATGGGTTCGAGCCCCACATCGGGCTCTGCTCACCGCTCAGAGCCTGGAGCCTGCTTCGGATTCCGTGTCTCCCTTTCTCTCTGCTCCTCCACGGCTCGTGCTCGCACTCTCTCTCAAAAATAAATAAACACTAAAAGAAATTAAAAATATATATCCAGGTGCGCCTGGGTACCTCAGTCAGTTGAGCATCTGACTCTGGATTTCGGCTCAGGTCATGATCCCAGGGTTATGGGATTGAGCCCTGTGTTGCGCTGCATGCTGAGCATGCAGCCTGCTTGGGATCTTATCTCTCTCTCTCTCGTTTCTTCTACCCCTCTCCCTGACTTGCACATGCTCTCTTTCTCTCTCTCTAAAATAAAAATATATGTATGTGTATACAAATACACACACACATATATATGTATATATCTACCAATGCTCTCTGGACCCAACTGGGTCATGGTACAAAGAATGAGAGAACTAAATCCAGAGGATAGACAATGAAGTCCAAGTTGCAGATGAAGTTGAAAATCAGAAAGAAAAACATTAAAAGGAAGTTTAAAGTAAGCAATTTTTTTTTTAAACTAAGCCTAAAACCCGAGATTATATCAATAGGAACGATTAGAAAAAGTGAGTGAGTGGAAAAAAAAGTTTCAAAACCTCAATAGGTTGGTAATTAGAGAAAAACAGTTCCGAAAACGTTTTTATTGATTTAAAAAAATTTTTTAATGTTTATTTATTTTTGAGAGACAGAGCACAAGCAGGGGAGGGGCAGAGAGAGAGGGAGACACAGGATCTGAAGCAGGCTCCAGGCCTCCAGGCTCCAAGCTGTCAGCACAGAGCCTGACGCAGGGCTCGAACCCACGAACCACGAGACCATGAACTGAGCTGAAGTCGGATGCTTAACCGACTGAGCTACCCACGTGACCCTCCAAAAACCTTTTTAATGCAAAAGGCACCGACTATTACATACGGTATTACCACATGGGGGGAAGCCAGGTGGAGAAGGACACGTGGGAATTTCCTGTACAGTTTTTGCAACTTTTTTTTTACAAATTTGAATTATTTGAAAATGAAAAGTGAAACACGTTTACAGTGTAGTTAAGAGGTAGCTTCGCCAATATTAAAAACAGGATTGATACTTTTCAGAAGAGAAGTCTAAGCGAAGCAAAAACAGCCCACGGAGGAAAACACAGCACAAATGAACCCTAGAGAATTATGGATGTAATTCTAATACTTGTGTTAGCCGCTGTTCCTTATGCATTTTGTAGATCTCCATAAGTGAGGCAAACTTGCCTATCAAGAGCTCCCCTGATTAATTTTTTTTAAAGTTTATTTACTTCTGGGGCGCCTGGGTGGCGCAGTCGGTTGAGCGTCCGACTTCAGCCAGGTCACGATCTCGCGGTCCGGGAGTTCAAGCCCCGCGTCAGGCTCTGGGCTGATGGCTCGGAGCCTGGAGCCTGTTTCCGATTCTGTGTCTCCCTCTCTCTCTGCCCCTCCCCCGTTCATGCTCTGTCTCTCTCTGTCCCAAAAATAAATAAAAAACGTTGAAAAAAAAATAAAAAAATAAAGTTTATTTACTTATTTTGAGAGAGACAGAGGGCAAGCAGGGGAGGAGCAGAAAGGGAGGGAGAATTCCAAGCAGGCTCTGTCAGCACAGAGCCCAATGTGGGGCTCAATCTCATGAACCAGGACATCAGTACCTGAGCCGAAATCAGAAGTTGGATGCTTAACCAACTGAGCCACGCAGGCATCCCAAGAGCTCTCCTGATTTGTAAGTGATTATTTCCCTGGCTATTTAGCACGTTTGCCCAAATGGTGTGTTTCTACGTTCGCAGCAGGTTGCTGCTGGTTACCACTGCAACTGTAATAATCTACAGATTATAGTTTATGTGCCACTTGCTGTTCAACTGCTTTCACACGCATACTTAATATAATCTCCAAGCTGTCAGCGCAAAGCCTGACATGGGGCTGGATCTCATCAATCGTGAGATCATGACCTGAGCGGAAATCAAGAGTTGGACACTTAACCAACTGAGCCACCCAGGCACCCTGCAGTTATAGGCTTCTATACATATAATTATCTTCTCTCAAACTTTATGGTATTAGGCATCGGTACGTTATAAAAGCAATACACGTGATTCTGATGTGAAAACAGGAGAAACATTGCCTCTCAAAAACTTAGAAAACCTCCCTCATAGCCATGAAGTGATAAACATTTCAGAATTAAAAACGGAACACGGGTCTCATGCTGCACTTTCAGCTGACCTTATTTCGCATTCGCATGAAATCACAAACGCGTAACAGGTTAAAACAAGATCTCACTGTAGATTCATGTTGCATTTCTTTAGCTTCTCTTCGAGTTCAGGTAAATCTCGGAGATCTGCTCCAATAATGGCATAGCTCTTTGAATCCACAGGTGTCCATCTGGAAAGCGATTATCATTTCAACAGAAATTCATCCAGAGTTGATCATTTCAATGGATCTTTTTTTCAAAATTAAATTATTTTTTCTCCAATACAGAAATACATGTCCCACCGCAAAAAGGAAAAAAAAGTCAGGAAGGAGGAGGGTGGAATGAACGAAAATCACATCGTCCAACTAGTAATGTTTTCGTATAGAACGTTCCAGTCTTTCTTCTATACATACAACATAAACCCATACACACAACATAAGCACGTTTTCTGTCACACAAATACGTACACACACATCACACAGGAAAAAGAAAACAGGGCCAATTCTTCTTTTGAAAACTGCTTTTCCTACTTAACAGTAATATCGATGACATCATCGTCTGTAATGATTTCCCAGCATTCCATCAGTGGATAAAACGACTTACTCAGCCGAGCCCTCACGATTAGGCCTGTGGTATCTCCAAATTTTCTCCATCTGAGGCAGTGCGATGAGCATCTTTGTATAGACCTCATGAAGCACCTGTCCGGTTAAGTAGGTCTCTAGGAGTAGAATTAGGAGGTCAAAGGGTGACCTATTTAAGTATTGGTACCGATCGGCTGGCCACTCTCTAAATGTCGTGCCAATTTGTGAGACACTATGTTTAAAAGAAAATAGCTTCTAAAGTATTTACAGATACAATGGTAACATTTGCTTGACAATACTCCCACAGAGATCGGACAGCATGGTTTCTATAGTGGTTCTGGAGCTTTGGCAGTCATCAGAATCACCTGGCGGGCTTGTTAAAACAGACTGATGGCTTCTACCCCCCGGGTTTCTGATGTAGCAGATCTTCCAGAAGTAGACATTTTCTCAAACTCTTTCAAAAGCTAGACATCTGTATTTCCAACAAATGCTCCGCAGTGGTGATGTCACTAGTCCAGGACTACACTTTTAGAACCACTGGTACGGATGAAATTGGCCACAGTTAAAAGTTGAGTGATGGGTACATGGAGGTTCATTTACTTTATTTATTTTGAGAGGTGGGGGGAGGAGGGAGAGCAGGGGAAGGGTGGAGAAAGAGGGAGAGAAAGAATCCCAAGCAGCCTCTGTGCTAATAGCACAGAGTCCAGTGCAGGGCTCAGACTCATGAACTGTGAGATCCTGACCTGAGCCCAAATCAAGACTTGGCCATTTGACTGACTGAGCCACCCAGACGTCCCCCTTGATTTACTCATTCGGACTGACTTTTCATTGTGTGCCCATTTAGATACTTTTAAGTTTCACCTCATGCATATTTCAGCTTTAAGAAATGATCAATTTCAAGATGCGTATTTTTTCTCAGTTTCACATTTCTGAAATGAGGATGCATCAGTCAATAACGTTTCGGTTTAACTTATCAGCACCTTTTCTTTCCTGACGGTAAATAAATAGTGCGATTCTTGCAATCACAGCCTCAAAGGTTTAATGAAATAGGGCAATTTTTCAATGAAAATGTGTCAGTGTTATCATCGCCTATCACTTTTCTCAAATTTTCACTCACATTTGTATTTTCATTAATTTTTATTTCAACTGTCCCTCTCCCAGTATGATGGCAAGATCAAAAACTATCCAGGCCAGGACTAGAAAATTTGCCTACACAAGACACAAACCCAGAGTTAAAAACCAAGTGAAAAGCTAGGAAAGAAATCTGCCAATCAACAGTTGACGAGGGATTTATATCAAAGAACATTGCTTTATGTTGTAAAGGATTCCTATAAATTGAAAAGAAATGAAAACGCAACTGGAAACTATATGAGCAAAGGAAATTTACAAAGAAATCCCACAGGCCAACAGAAGGAAGGAAGGGTACTCCGTTTCACTAGCACGTTCAAAGTTATAAAAAATTTACACAAACAAAAAAAGTTACAAAAAATTTTTTAATTCATAGATTTGGCAGACAGGAATTTTTTAAAATGGTAGTAGCCAGTGTTAGCGAGGGTGTAGAGAAAGAGAACCCTCATCTACTCTAGTGAAAATACAAATGAGTCGAAAGGGTCTTGAAGCACGGCTTGGCAGTAGCTATTAGAATTCATAAGGTACAATTTTTTGAACCGGCAATTCCTGCAAATATGCACATATAACTAGGCTTTCTACAAAACTGTTTCACAGGAAACCATAAAGAAGGCGGCAATCTAAAGGACCATCAGTAGCGAATACGTTAAGTAAAATGGAATTTCCATGCAGAGGAGTACTACGAAGTCACCAGAAGTAACGAGGTAGATCTAATATGGCAACATGAAGACAGCCGTGATTCACTAGGATGCACGAAGAACAAGTTTCAAAACAGTACGTGTAAATGATCCGCTTTACTAAAATTATACATAAAACTGTATTTATTTATTTATAGAAGTATAGATTCACTCTTTCAACAAATGCATGTTGATCTACATCATATATATTTATTTATTCAATATACGCATACATTCCTTCAACAAAAATTGACTGAACCTTTTGCGGGCCGGGCACGGGATTCTATTCACATGTGTATTTTCTTAGGCGTGATATTTACCTGCCTCTAGGTACACTGTCCATCCACAGGAGAAAACACCCTGCACGGTGGTTATCGTGGTGGGGGGAGAGATTACGCAGGGTCTTTACTTTCTACTTGACCTGTTTCTACACTGATGGGTCGAAGGCAACGCAAAGGGCTAACCCTTTCATTACAGCTAATCCTTCTGACGCAAATATTAACCAAATACACAGAAAAGTATGACGGCTACAATGTAGAGAAAGCAGATGTGCCAGCCAACGGCAAAGCCTGAGGAGGTTCTACTCAAAATTTGTACGAGGGAAACAAAGGATGGAGGAGATATTCGTTTCTGTGGGAGTCTGTTCGCTAGGAGCGTGACGAGGGCACTGTGCTGGTGTAGAGGCCTGTCTAGTTGCCTGACGTTTCCTGTGTTATCTGTGCCCACCATCTAAGGCCATCCTCTCTGAGCATGTTTTCTGACCTGAATTATTAATAAGCCCCTTGAACTTCTCTGTCAGACACACACTGAACACAATGGAACATTCTGGAAGAGTGTTTGTGATCTTAGTTTTAAAGGCTCAGAGGGGAGGAAAGAGTTGTTGGAAACACTCATACTGAAAACTTACGGGGAAAAACTGAACCCCGGGGCCAAGGACCTAACGTAACAGGTGAAGCGGGTCAGGTACGAGACAACAGTGGTCGGGATGTGCATTCCCTCTCAGCGAAGCAGCCATGTAGGAGTCAGGGTCTGAGGCTGCCGGACTGGATTTTTCCAAGGAAAAGATGTTCGGGAAAAAGCTCCTATATTGAAATATTTGCAACTCACTGAAATGTTTTTCAAAAGATTTAAGATTGGGACCTATGGACATCTAAGAGGGGCCATACAAAAAATTGTTTCAAGTTCCTTCACAGTAAATGTGATGCAGAAGTATACACCCTGTGACCTCATGTGCACACACGCGCAGACTCAGACGCGCAGGCTCACACACACACACACACACACACACACACACCATCTTTAAAAAGAAAGGGGGAGAAAAGCAGAGACGTAGCCCATACTGTATTACTTAGGTTAAGGGTACTTGCCAATTTGCAGTGTGTCCTCTGAATGTAATTCTATAATGGATTGTAATAAGAAAGGCTTGTGTCTATGGGAAGATGGGAAAGAGAGAGAAAGGAGTCAAGTAGCTTAGTTAGTGAAAAAACGCAAACACCCACTACCGAAATGGCCAATAGGTACCGCTACTGCTCAAAGCAAGGGCGACTCCAGAGGGCCTGCTGCTTAATCACGTCTGACCCTAGGCACACACATGAAAAATTCAGTGGGTCAGCTGTCAGAGTAGGTCAGTAAGCATTACACTCCGAACCTGATGTCAAGTCACAAACTGATCATGAAACACTCAAGACGTAGAAATCGCCAAAGATAGGCTAGCGAGGGGCGCCTGGGTGGCGCAGTCGGTTAAGCGTCCGACTTCAGCTTGGTCACGATCTCGTGGTCTGTGAGTTCGAGCCCCGTGTCAGGCTCTGGGCTGATGGCTCAGAGCCTGGAGCCTGTTTCCGATTCTGTGTCTCCCTCTCTCTCTGCCCCTCCCCCGTTCATGTTCTGTCTCTCTCTGTCCCAAAAATAAATAAAATAACGTTGAAAAAAAAAAAAGATAGGCTAGCGATATGTTTCCAAACGTTCCAGTGTGTTCCAAGCCATCTCTCGTTTCCTGCTTCTGCTCACTCAATTAAAAATTTTAACCATTATTAATCACAGACAACTAAAGAAACCGATTCCTACTCAGACCTGACGTTCAGTACATTTCTGTGATGACTATGCTCTCCTCCAGAATGTGCAAAAAATTAGACAGCAGAGAGCCGATTTCAGTATCGCAACCACCATACACACATCTTTCACCCCAGAAACCTCCTCTAGGCTTAAGTGAGAGCCCACCTGCTCTTATTTGACTTGGTGTCCTAACAAGCTAGGTCGTATTCTGTGGCTGCACAGCGTCAGATGCCATAGCGCATCTCAAATGCACACTACGTGGGGCGCCTGGGTGGTCAGTCGAGCATCCAACTTCGTTTGGCTCAGGTCATGACCTCGCACACAGCTCGTGAGTTTGAGCCCTGCGTTGAGCTCTGTGCTGACAGCTCAGAGCCTGGAGCTTGCTTCGGATTCTGTGTCTCCCTGTCTCTGTGCCCCTCCCCAGCTTGTACTCTGTCTCCCTCTCTCAAAAATAAATAAATACTAAAAAAAAATTTTTTTAGATAAAATGCACATTCCGTGTAATATAATCTTGTATTTGGAAAAGGGGAAAACTTGTTTCCATAGGGTAAGTTAGAAAAAAAAAAACAAAACTTGAAAACTATTTCTAGCTTGTGGGAATTACACATCTTTAAAGGACAAGGTGAAAGTTTTAATGTTTACTAAAACTTTTTTTCAATGTAAGACTTAAGATTTTGTTTAAATGACTAATTTAAAAAGAAGGGGAAGAAGTATACGTGAAAAACCACTGAGAAAATCTGACCTTGGGCTTGAGGTCGGGGTTTAAATTTCAGCTCTACCCCTTTGTCAACAGGTAACCTTATGGAAATTAGCTTAACTTCTTTGGGCTTTGGTTTCCTCAACTGCTAATAAAAGCATGTCATTCCCGAGTCGGCTCTGAGGGCTGAATGAGATCATCTGAGTGAAGCATTTCACATGGTGCTCCAAAAGCTCTCAGCAAAGATTCACAAACTCGTCATCTATAACTGCAGAATTCTTAAAACATGGACTCAGGGTGGCCCCCATACTATCTCATATATAGTAAATGGCCAATTTGGCCTCCCATTATTCATTCAAACGCTATTTACTACACATCTGCTCTTAGCCAGGCCCCTTTCTATGCTCTGGAGGTACAGAAGTAGCCGGAGCACACGTAAAAATTCAGATTATCGGAGCGCCTGGTTGGCTCACTCGGTTAAGTGTCCAACTTTGGCTCAGGTCATGATCTCACGGTTCATGAGTTCGAGCCCCACATCGGACTCTGTGCTGACAGCTTGGAGCCTGGGCCCTGCTTTGGATTCTGTCTCTCTCTCTCTCTCTCTCTCTCTGTGCCTCTCCCCCACTCATACTCTGTCTCCCCCTCTCTCTCTCTCAAAAATAAATTAAACATTAAAACACTTTTTTAAATTTCAGATTAAAATTAAACCACTATAGGTCATTTCTATTAAGTGTTCAGAGAATTACGTTAATGGACAGAAGAGTTGCAAGGGAGGGGATATTTCATTTTGAAGACAGTTTGGAATGGGGATCTTGGGGCCAGAAGGAAAGTGGGAAGGGGGTGAAAGAGAAGAGTCCCCTAAAATGAGGTGTCTGGCGTTCAGACTGGCCACCTCCTGAACGCTGCCCCTGAATCCTACCGGGCTCTCTCCTGTGGTCAAAGCCATACTCACTTGATGCTGTGCAGCTTTCTCGTGACTCTCACGGGAAAGTCCACTTCACAATATTTACTTGGGAGAAGATCTCAATCCTGAGGAAAAACACGCAGTAAGCTTTAGAATTATGTTTTCACTCCTACATTTACTGACCACCTTCATGTACCGAGCGAGTACTAGGCCCCGAAGAGCATCAGGGCACTTAAGGGTTTGACATCCAGGAACGATATGGGCAGAGATGTATTTTCCAGATGACTGTGGTCTCCGCGTGGGGACTGGATGGAAGACAGGAGTCAGGGGTTCACAGCTGTCCAGGGAAGAAGTCACGGGGAGCCTGAACTGGGGGAGCAGTGCCTGGGATGGAGGTGGGGGTATGTGGAGGCGCTGGGGGAGTAGGACCTGACAGAATTTTCCAAAAAGCAGATCGAGATGAATCAGAGAGGGTCAGGACACCAATGCTGACCAGCATTTGAGGGATAAAATGGAATAAAACAGCAAATATCCCGTAGCATCGCACACAGTGGGGATGAGTACTGTTTTGTGACACGTTTACTTTTTTCTGTGAGGGGACGATACAGCGGGTGGTAAAGGGCAGGTGCTCTGGAGCAGGGGACGGGGGTTCGAATCCCAGCTCCACCGCCTGTCTGCTGCGAGGCCCCAAAGTCACTCCACTCCCTGGGCCAAGTTTCCCTCCTCTGCGAAGCAGAGACAGGGACAGCACCTCACGGGGTTGTGAGGAGTAATGAGGAAATAAGGACACACAAGGGACACTCAGAACAGGGCCTGCCTTAGTAAGTGCCACGTGTGTGCCTTTATCATTGACTGTCACGGGGACAGGGCGCCGAGGTGGCTCCGTCGGTTAAGTGTCTGACATTGGCTCAGGTCATGATCTCACGGCTCGTGAGTTTGAGCCCCACGTAGGAGCCAGGGCCCGCTTTGGATCTTCTGTCCCCTTCTCTCTCTGCCCTTCCCCCACGGGTTCTCTCTCTCAAGTTAAATAAATAAACTTAAAAACCTTATTGACAAGGGTACTTAGAATTAGGTCTTGGCCTGGGGTGTACATTTATCTTTACTGAGGGCTGCAGTAAAAAAGCGTGGCAGACGCGCGCGCGCACACACACACGACCCTGCTCCCTCTTCTGCATCCCCGGCCTGGTCTCCGCTTGGCCCCCTGGCCATCCTAGCACATTCTCTGTCACGTCCAACTAATCCCTCAGCCCCGATGCGTATTCACGAATGCATTCTCTCCTCCTCAGCTCGCCAACTGCACACACTGTAAGGACACCGCTGTCTGGACTCTCAGCGACACCCTGCGTGTTGCCTGCAGCAGCTCCCGACGCCCCTGACGCTTGGGGAAAGAAACAAGGCGCTCCACAACCTGGTGACCTGCCCGGCGCCCCCCCAAAGCGCTCTTCTAACGCCTCCGTATCCACCTGTACTTACATTCCACAAGTACAGAGCCGCTTACTTAAAGTGGAAAGAAAGACCAAGAAAAAGACAATGGTTGGTGCCCAGAACCCGGTGGTGGGCCTCACAGGTGTGGGCCGGGATTAAGGAAGAGCTGGGGTGAGGATGACACCCCTCTTTCTGACTTGAGCAACTGCGCAGAACACCATTTACGTGCACAGTAACGAGCGATGGACAGCAGGGACAGAGAGGGAGCGGCCCCCCAAGACAGCATGTTGGCGGGGGAGTGGGGGGCTGCAATCACCAGCAAGCATTTTCCAGTAGGAGGTGACCTTAAGGGCAAGTGTCAGAACTGTGAGAGCCAGCTACCCCTCAGCCCTTGGAAAATCTCAGGGGATCTGGTCTGGGGGACAGAGGGGGAGGGAGGAAGGGGGAGACAGGAAGACAGAGACAAAGACAGTCTCCTGACCCATCAGAAGAGACACGCTCACCGATCTCAACCGTTCTCTCTCGGTGCTGCCGCGCTCCCCTGCCCGTGTGTAGGGCAGGGCCGGGTAAAAAGCTATCCGAAGGTATTTGGAGGAAACGTTTAGAGCATACCAGAAGATGACTTTTGCTAGGAAATTCCAGAACACCCTCTAAGGATTTCACTCAGACGATATGAAGTTAAGGACACGCTAAAATTCGAGGCCTGGAGAACAAAAGCAAATGAAGGACAGCATACGATCCTGTAGCTCGTCTAGGACTTCTGACTTTCTAAACAGCTTGCCCACTCATCAGCTACTTGCCCTCTTAAGAATGCCGATTAAGGGGTCACCATGGAGGGAAAGCTTCCAAAAGGCACACCTGGAGCTTTTAAGGAACAGACATCTTCTTTCTTGCCTTTGGGAAAGGGGCAACAAATGGCTGTGGGACATGAGGCTTCAACTTTGTATTCTGGCAGTCCCTGAGCCCTTCCGACACTCCACTCGCCAGTAGCTCGCACGTCACAGGAGGCATGGAAGGCAACCAGGACCGTGGATAGCTACCGGAGGGCAGCCGGGGACAACCGTGACGAAGAGTATCCCGTAGGCTCAAAGGAGATCCAACGTGGCCGACCGCTGCACAGGCTGCCATATTGAGACTGACCCCCTGCGTCCTTGATCCTCTGGCCGTGTGGAAATAGGATTCAAGAGACACCAAGAAGCTGAGGTCCCTTAAAGGGTGTCACTCACCCTTTATTCTTTGTCTGGGGTTGTCCTGGCTTTCCTGCACCCTACTCTCACCCGCTGCTTGAAGGTGGGAGGCTTCAACTGTCCCAATGGTCTTGGGGCCTGACGTCATACAGAACGAGCTCACACACAGCGGCAGCCAAAAGCCTGTGACCCACAGCCAAGCCTCTGCTGGTGCAGCCAGGGGACCCTCCCAGGTGGAAGGTGCCCGAGACAACAAGACTAGCCGACGAGATTTCCCCTCCTCTTTTACAGAAGCACACAGAGCTCAAAAACAGGGATCAGCGAACGTGCTGTCAACAGCCAGTACTCTAGCCTTTGCAGGCCAGACGGTCTCTGCTGTGACTTCTCCACTCTGCCGCCGTAGGGCTAAAGCAGCCATAGGGAAGATGGAAGGAACTGGGAGTTGGCTGTGTCGCAGTAAAACTTTATTTACCAACATAGGTGGCAGCCTAAATTTGGCCCGTTCAGCTCCTGCTCCAAAGAGCAAACGAGCATCATTTTTCTAAAAAGAAACTTAGATTTTTTAAAACCCTTTCGACTAATGTCATTATCAAAACGAAAAAACTCCACCAAATGTTTCAGAGCCTGCACTATTCTCCTTCCTCGCTCCTCACAGATAACCTTTTTCTTGGAAGGGCCACATGAGCTTCAGTGTACCGTGCTCAGAAATAAAAATCTCAGATTTAGTAATGATTAACCCACCTACACGGCGGGGGGAGAAAGCAAACCACGGGACCACGTTGAAAAGGGTGTCAAGCCCAAAGGAGGAGTTTCTCCCGTGGCTTCTGTTCACACTGCACACCTTCTGCCACTGCATTCTCTTCCAGTTCCTTCCACCACACCGTGGTCTCTGAGGCCCAGAGGCACCGCCGACCTATAGCAAAGAGTCCCCCACCCCCACCCCACCCCCGAGCAGCTGCAGGGCTCTCTGGAGAGAACAAGGAGGGAATCTGGACGTGGACGAACTGCAGTCCGTCGTTTGGAGCATGGAAGCTCCAGTGCCACTGGCTGTCCGACCTGGGGACGGCACAAGCTCTCGGAGCCCGCCTTGCCCCATCTGGGTAACCCCCTCCCCCCACCTGCAGAGCGCTCATGTTCATTCCCAAGGTCATGGATGTGCACGCCCTTCAGAAACGTTAGCTATCTTATCCTGAATGAAGAATGCAGAGGCAACCGGTTAATACTAAGGCTGTGCTGAGGCCACTGATTTCTGGCCTCAGTGAGAGAGAGGCTGGGGGCACCGATGACCAAAGACCTCATCGGGTGAGCTGATGAGGGACAAAATACACACTCAGGTCGCATTAGGCCCACACGCTCTAGTTTATCTTGGTGTACTCCTGCAAGAATCTGGGGAAATGCACGTACCCATGACTGCCACATGACCGACCTGACAGAAGAACCAAGAGAGATCTGTACAAACCTACAAAAAAGAAAACGCAATCAGTGAGATCGTTGTAGAGAAAAGGTTTGGTGCTACAATTCCAGCCCGGAATCAAAGACCAGGCCTGTGGTCCTGATTCTGCCACTGACTGGACCCATTTCCTCTTCTGTGAGGGAGTGTAATGATACCTGCTCTTGAACCCTAACAAAGGAGGTGAGGGACCAAATCAGAGAATGGAGGGGCACCTGGATGGCTCAGGCAGTTGGGCTCTGACTCTGGATTTCGGCTTGGGTCACGGTCTCGTGCTCCGTGGGACAGGCCCCGCATCTAAGCCCCACTTAGGATTCTCTCTCTCTCTCTCTCTCTCTCTCTCTCTCTCTCCAAATGAATAAATAAACTTAAAAGGGCTATGTGTCATGCTACCATCACCCAGCCTTGCAAATCTCCAAGCTATACTGAAGACACCGTCACGACGACAGTGAAGTCTTTTGTTGTCGTCAAAACGGCAAATGCACGGGCCCCTGGTCTCAGCTACTCCACTGGCAGGGCTCTTGCACACACGCAGAGAATGTATACAAGGATTCTGATCGAAAGCCCTGTTTGTAACAGCAGGAGCTCAGAAGCAAGGTACATATCTAGGGCCCTGGTGACATCACGTACGTGGCTGACAGTGGTGGCACAGCAGGTGCAAGCAGATGGGGACAGGGACGCGAGACAGGCAGTCACCGCATTCCTTTTGAATAGATTTCTAGCGTTTAAAAAAATGTTTATTGACTTATTTGGAGAGAGAGATGGGGGAAGGGCAGAGAGAGAGGGAGAGTGAGAGAGTGACAGAATCCCAAGCAGCCTCTGTGCCGTCAGCACAGAGCCCAACGCGGGGCCTGAACCCACAAACCGAGAGATCGTGACCTGAACCGCAGTCAAGGGTCGGGTGCTCAACCGACAGAGTCACCAAGGCGCCCCTGACATTTTTGAACCCGGTGGGAACCTTCACAAAAGTAAACAATTGGGGAAACAAGGGGGCGGTATTTTTTAATTTACCTTGAGTCTCCAGAAGCTGGTACCCATCCCAGCCCCAAGATTTAGAATCTGACAGGGACATTCTGTCTTCCGTAGAAATGCCTTTATCAGCTGACTGACGCCATGGACGCGAGCAACGTATCCTGAGAGAGAGACAGAGACAAGCCATGACTCGGTGATGATGGAAATAAGCCTTGCCAAGTTCACCACACCAGGAGGACAAAAGGCAACCCTTCTGCCCTTCTTCAGGGGTCGCGGTTTAGGTTATCCATAGACCTTATGGGAGAAGTAACGACTTTCAAATTCTCTTCCTTTTTTTTTTTTTTAAAGCCATGTGAACCAAAAGAAGCACAATCTATCTAATGGTTGGATCAACTACCTTAAGGAAACCGCAACGCCCCCTAATTCTACATATGAAAGAAAACTATTTTACATGAAAACATGGGATCTAAATGTCCCTCTTAGAAATGTGTCTTTTTGTGGCTAAGTGAGAGCTACTCAGAATTCGGCTGAAACTCAAAATTGGGAGACCGTCTGGAAAGTATTCTGGGGTCAGGAAATGGGGCAGATAAATGTCAAAGCAAAGACAGCCATATTTCTTACCGTGCTCCCTTCGTGTCCATCCTGTGCGGGTTAGAGCCTCGATGTTTGTAAAACATCACAGGCGGGGTTGGGCGGGGGGCGGTGCACAGGCAAATGGTGCCTAATAAACCGACTTGTGAAGCTCTGGCGTGGGAAGCTGGAACCGAGGAGACAAGAAATAAAAGAGGGTGAAAGGAAGATGAAATTGATCTGTGTTCTAAAGCCCTTCTGCTTACAGTATTACTACTTTAAGAACAAAATGTGAGTGGCATTTAGACACTTACTGCAATTTGACATAGGGATTTCGTGTCTATGGATTCTACTAGTAAATAATTTGAGCTTGTCTTTTTACATGTCTCTTTTGGGGCGCCTGGGTGGCTCAGTCGGTAAAGCGTCCGACTTTGACTCAGGTCATGATCTCACAGGCTGTGAGTTCGAGCCCCCTGTCAGGCTCCGTGCTGACAGCTCAGAGCCTGAAGTCTGTTTCAGATTCTGTGTCTCCCTCTCTCTCTGACCCTCCCTTGTTCATGCTCTGTCTCTCTCTCTGTCTCAAAAATAAGTAAACGTTACATGTCTCTTCCATTTTACTTTTCTAGTAAATCCTTTTTCCCGTGGGTTACAGAGTATCACCCACAACGGACTGGACATTGGAAAAATTTTAAAAATGCTCCCCACACGCTGTTTCGGAAGCACTCTCCTACTATGGGGCCTAGTCTAGCGATGCCAACCCAGGGAGAGGAAGAAGGAAGGCCGGAGGGCTGACCTGCTGCCCATGGCCCCCAGCACCCAGGGCACCATGGTGGGGCCCTGCCTCTGCAGCGTCTGTTAGGAAAGTGTCCTCAAGAGTGCGGGAGGGAGGCTTAAGGCCTCTTAGCCAGGCCTTGTCCAATCTTACTGATGCCTGGTTTCACCCTCAGCTCAAAGTAAGTACCATGTCCTTATTCTCAGGAAGCACCACTTTAAAATTTCTTTGCATTTCTCATTGAAACTACCCATAGGATCCGTCTTTAGGGCCAAGATGCCCTGCACCCACAAGAACGATGGTCATTTGGCCAATTTCTCAATCTGGCTGAGACTAAGTCACCTTCCTGCCGCAAATCCTTTCACTGCCTTGATAGAAATGAGTTGTACAGCCTAACACGGTTACTATCACTTTGACAAGGCCAAAAAAAGTCATTCCTTCCATGAACAGACAGTTCACAGTAAAAGACATATAAATGGCTCTTCAACATATAAAAATGATCTTGGGGCACCTGGGTGGCTCAGTGGGCTAAGCAAGTGTCCGAATCCTGATTTCAGCTCAGGTCATGATCTCACGGTTCAAGGGTTTGAGCCCCACATCGGGCTCTGTGCTGACAGCATGGAGCCTGCTTGAGATTCTCTCTCTTTCTCCCTCTCTCTCTCTGTCCCTCCCTGCTTGCAAGTGAACTCTCGCTCGCTCGCTCTCTCTCAAAATAAACATTTAAGAAAGATATTAAAAAAATAATCATAATGATCTTCAACTTCACCCCAAAATAAGAGGAATCTAAAATAAAATTACTGTAAGACACCATGTTTCATGGATCAGATTAACCCAGATGAAAAGTTTCATAATGCACTGTGTTGGTGAGGATGTTGGGAAGTAAGCACTTTCATATACTACCGGAGAGAAGGAACACTGGAACTCTCATGTTAAGAACGAATCCCTCTGTTACACTGCTGGCTTTGCAATGGAGAAGGGGCCATCTTCCATGGAATGTAGGTGGTTTCTAGAAGGTAGACAAGAAAAGGAAATAGACTCTCCCCTATGGCCTCCAAAAGAAACGGCCCTGATGACACTTTGATGTTAGCCTAGTGAGACCCATGTTTGACTTCTGACCTTCAGAACTGTAAGATAATAAATTTGTATTGTGTAAAAAAAAGAAAAACAAATGAATCCCTGAAAGCCCAGGCCTCTCTGCTGATGAGGGAATAGTGAGAAGGGAGGGGGTCACTTGCCTCTGTTAATTTCGGGGGCCTTCCTCTCCTTAGACAGTCTTACCAAATGCTGGATGTAAGGGTCATGCCAGTAGCCAATGCTCACTGCAAACCTGGAAGGGATAAAAAGGAGGCAGGTGAGTAGACGTCAGTGGATTCAGGTTCTCGGGAACCAGGTCAAGGAGGAAAACCATCTACTTCACAAGGCCAACACACTCCCGTTTAGCACTCCGTTACACATGTAAACAGACTCAGCCATCTGCCGAGGTGCTCACTTACACTCCTCTCACCCTTCCCACGGTGGCCATGGGTCACCTCTCTTTATTCTGACTGCTAATTCCTTTCCCAGGACCCTGGAGAGCATATAACCTCACCTCGTCCCTCACCCAGAAGACGTGCAACCGTTCATTCACTCAGCAAACTCGCTGGCCAGAACTATTCAGACAACCCTACTCAACCAGAAGTTCTGGGTCCACAGGAAAGATCTAGAATTGTTTTGTCAAACTCGATAATGACTCCCTAAGTATTTCCCCCAGCTCTGTCATTTCACGTCCCTTAAGGAGTAAAAGGGAAAGCCAGGAACAAACAAACAGAACAGCTACAACCTAGAAAATGCCATTGTAGCTTACCCTCTCTGGCATGCACTACAACCTGGAAAATGCTACAGTAACCTAACCTCTCCCCAGGCCACACGACAGGGAATCAAAGCTCTAGTGTTCTAAGCCAGGGATCTGAAACCCCAAAGACCACTTAAGGTCTTCTGGCAACCGTGAGTGGAACCAGCCTTAGGACAAGGACACGTAATGGGAGAAACCTGGATCCTTAAGGCCGAGCCCTTGTGGGCCTGCACCCCGCTCTACCTCTCCACAGACATTTTGAGAATTTCCAAAAGTCTTTATCACTTAAACCAAACGGAGTCAGGCTTCTGTTACCTGCTACACCCTGAAGCATCCTAAGCGATATCCTGAGTGTATGAGCTCATTTCCGTGTTTCTTGATGAACAAGCGGAGAGGGGAAGGGGTGAGTGACTGTTACCCAGCTAGAGTCTGAGCTCCCAGAGGCAGATATGATATCTTCTGTTTACGTCCACTGACAAGGCTTACCGCTGCCTTGACTGTGGTCGGTGCTAATCCTGTACAAACCTATCCCCCCCAGTCTCTCTCATGTCCACGTTCATGCATCTGCGCACACACACACACACACACACACACACACACACACATAAGGAAGCACATACTTTTGGCTTCTCGAGGCAGCAAGTCAGCACGGAAATGCACAAAGTACTCATTAAGGGACACGATTCGCTACGGGCCCAGACTGTCCAAGTTTTCCAAGGGTGAACAGGCTCAGCTGTCTACAACGGTGCTTTTCAAACGATGAATTATGACCCATCCGTATAATAAAATCAGTGTAGTAGTTTGCAAGTCTTCATCTGTGAAAATGCAGTCGAATAGAGTGAAATAGAAAATATCAGGGGCACCTGGGTGGCTCAGTCGGTTAGGCAGCCGACTTTGGCTCAGGTCATGATCTCACGGTCCGTGAGTTCGAGTCCCGCGTCGGGCTCTGTGCTGACAGCTCAGAGCCTGGAGCCTGTTTCAGATTCTGTGTCTCCCTCTCTCTGACCCTCCCCCGTTCATGCTCTGTCTCTCTCTATCTCAAAAAAATAAAGGTTAAAAAAAATTTTTAAAAAAAGAAAATATCAGTATGCATTCCACACTGTAAGAGTTAAGACGGTTTTGTGAAGCTTTTGTTGAAGTGGGTGTTTGGGGTAAAATGCAATGAAAAGTCTGTTCTCTGAACAACCAAAATCGACTCTGAAACACAGAGAACAAGGTGGTGGTTGCCAGAGGGGGCGGGGGGATGGACAGAATAGGCAAAGAGGGCTTAAGAGGTACAAACTTCCAGTCCTATAAGTAACGCACAAAGATGAAAAGTGGAATATAGGGAATCCAGTCGATAATGCTGTTATAACAGTACGGTGACAGATGTGACGACACCTAACCGTGGTGAGTGCTGAGTGATATGTAGATTTGTCAAATCACTCTGTTGCACGCCTGAAATTAATGTCACATTGTATGTCGACTATACTTCAATAAGTAAAAAAAGAGAGAAGATGCTGTTCTCACTGTTGGCGGATTTGAGGAGCCCCGGCCTCAAAGGAATCACCTAGTGCCATCTAGTGGTAAAGGCCGTATCTGCAGTCCAAGAACCACAGACTAGTGATGCGAACATCAAACATGGACCTAAGGGTTGGAGGCGGCCTTGGAACTGACCTGGTCAACCCTGACATCCGATGCCAGAATCCTTCAACAACACCAAGCCACTGCCTGACTATGCACCACAAAGAAGGCACTCACTCCAATGCCCAGCAGCCCTACCTGCCGAAAAGCTGATCGAGTTGCCCCCCTCCGCAAGCTCTGCGTTGGACTTACTACCGCCCTCCTCTGGACGACAAGGAGCGGTTTCCCCTCCTCTCAACCATATTCTCCGTCAAGTTAATACTATTGATTCCGTCAAGCCATCTTTGGTGAGGGTCGGCTACGTGCCAGCCATTGGGGATACGGTAGTGAACCAGACACAAAGAGAAGGAAGGGCTTGTGACAGATGAAGGACAACAGCATGGAGGACGGATGGGCCTACGTTAGAGAATGTGAGAGGGAAAGCCTCTCTGAAAAGGGAATGGGCTGAGTTGGGTCCTTACACAACTGGAGAAAGCTGTGCAAAAGGCGTTCTAGACAGGAGGAAGAGCAGACAGAAATGCTCTGGACAGGAACCGCCTTGGAATGTTCCAGTCACAAAGTCGGTAGGGAGGCTGGAGAACAGCGGAGAAACAGGAGAAACTAGAGAGGCGGGTGGTGGGAGCCAGGGAGAGACCTCTGCAGCCACGTGCAGCGGCCCCAAAGCACGGCGAGGTGCACAAACGTAACAGGTGGGGACAGAACACAAACGTATCCGGTCACGAGTCCTTACGACTCCCGCTTCCTAATGTTTCCAACACGCGTCTCCTTCCGGTCTCCAGATCTAGAAGACTGCCCGTGGTTTCTGGGAGGAAAAGGATGTCACTGATCTGCCCTTCAGAGTGGCTAACATGAGAAGATTTACAGAGCACTGCTAAGAAGACTAAGGGTCAAAGAAGTAGCGGGCACTGCTGATGGGGAGTTCCAAAGGGAGATGGGCAACCTGGTTCAGAGCTTAGAATTCTGTCACCCCTGGGAGCCCAGCTGAACATGGTGGATCCACACAAGGAAACACTAACCGGTCATCTCAGACATGAACTACAAGGATCAGACATGCCAAGATGTTCAAGACACCGTGAAGGGAAAAATGTTAGGCCAAAAACCTATGTAGCCAACGTGCCCGTGAACACGTGTATGTGCGTATCTACAGACGAGTACTAGGGAACTGGCGATTTCTGGGGTGTGTGTGTGTGTGTGTGTGTTTTAATTTATCTCTATGTTTTAAAATTTTTCTCCATGAACTATATGCCATGTTTCATCTAAGACATTATCAATTATAAGACTGAAAAAAGAAAGAAGAAACACTGCCAGTTAGTTAGCTTAATGTTTTTCTTATTGCTTACAATTTTAATTTTGTGCTTGTTGGAAAAAGCCCGTTTACTTGTTTGTTTAATTAGTTTTCAAGGAGGCTCTGTGTGTAACGTGGGGCCTGAACTCACAACCACATCCAGAGTTGCACGCTCTGTTGACTGAGCCGCCAGACGCTCCGGCAAAAGCCCTTTTGTGCTTATTTAAACGGATTGAAAGGGAATGGATGAATGCAATAAGAGGGTTAAGGCTTCCCTTTTGGGGTATCTGTGAGTTTCCACACAATATGGACCTTCGGGCCGCCAAGGGCATTGGCAAGGCTGCATCCCCAAGAGATCACCGTCATCCTCTCCAAGATTTCCTTCCACGCTACCGACCCTCCGGTGCAGGTTTTGTTACTGAGCCTTTCTCGATCTCATCAGGAGGGATCAATGGATGGTTCTCCAACAGCATCAGGATTTGTGCTCCTTCTGCAAATGGCCCTTAAAAGGCACGTGGCCAGAAGCACCCAAGAGCTGACGGTGTAGTCCTCTGGCCATGCCGCAAGCAACAATGACCACATCCACTTGCACAGGTAATGACAACTCTAACTACGACTTGGCAGTGACCGCGGGACACATCGAGAATAAATCACAGCTGATGGCAAAGACGGAAGAACGTGTGGCACAGCATGGATCAAATACAGTATTGCCTTCACCACATGAGCAACAGTAAGCTTAGATATCATAAGCAAACATAAGAGGCAAATATTAAGCGATGAAAAGTACCTGTGACATCACAGAGTAACATCCTTAAAACATAAAGAACTTATAAATCAGTAAGGAAAAAATTCCTAATATCCCAGAAGAAAGGCCAAAAATGGGCAGTTCACCAAAGAGCCAAGTGATCACTGAATATACGAAATAAAGAAACCCAAAAATGCAAAATGAAAGCAGAAACAGCAAGCAGTAAATCTGCTATCAAATCAGCCACAAAACCACTTAATAGAACCCGGCTTTGGTGAGGATGAGAAAGAGGGCACCTGAGCCACCAGAACTGTAAACTGTCACCGCCATGCCACGAGGCACTTCGGCTGCTGGTACTCAAAGCTGAAGAGTTCTATTTACGCGATGACCAAGCAATCCCACTTCTAGGCTTTTACCCTAAGGAAATAGTCAAGAATGAACACAAAAAGGTTTCGGTAAGAACACTGAACGTGGGGTTACGCTATCAGGTGAACAAAGCAAGCTACAGAATTCTACGTACAGAATGTTCCCAATTCTGTTAGATGAAAGCGTACATTCACGTACACGTGAATATACATACGTGTACAGTATACATATCGAGACTTCCCAGAGTAGGCACCAAAAGGTGAACAGTGGTCGCGTCTACACTGACGCTGTGCACCTAGTGCTGCTGTCTGTCTGTCTGTCCCCACCACAGTCCTCTGTTGCCCAAACCCAGAAAATAGCCCCTCTCTTTGTGTATCCTGACTTTGTTTAAAACCCAAAGCATCAAAAATCTCAGAATTGGGAAGACCTATTTCGCAGTCTTCGGTCAATCCCTATTGCTTTTGAAATTTTCATGACATTCGCATACCCCCTGTTCAGTGTAACATTTCTTTAAATCAACTCGCTTTTTTTTAGTACTCGGGTCTGACGTGCTACCTGGGATTTTCTTCTAACACAGGCTACAATAAATACCTAACTATTAAAATTTCAAACATCTGTGTGCCACCTAGTCATTTCACATTCCTTCCGTGGGAAACACTGATCTGGGCCAACCGCCTACTCACTCAAGAGCATTTACTGACTCTGCCCTATAGGCATGAGTACCACCTGCAACAGGAAGGGGGTGACATGCTCTCCGCCAGGGATTTCTTCACCTGAAGGAAAGGGCAGGGGCCCTCCGCGCTCTCCCAGCCAGTGAGGATCAAGGCCAGGTTCATTTTACTTCTATCCACACTCCTGAGAGCTGACTACAATGCCAGGCATCATTCCAGATGCTTGACCGATAGGAACGGAACGCCTACAACCCTCATAATGACCCCCTGCGGGAGGCACTGCTTTACAGACTGAGGTGAAGGTCGGTCCCTCAAGCTGCGGAACCTTGTAGAAAACTTCATTCTATTGCTTTTCAAACCTATTTCCCAACCTGGATTTGGATCCCTCCCCCGACACTTCAGTTGCTTAAATGATATCTGTGTGTGCGTGTGTGTGTATATACGTACACACACACACACACACACACACACACATATTTATACATTAAACACATATATGTAACGTATGCACACGTACACATACATACAACGTACTTAAATGCAATTGCAAAAATCAATCCGATACTCTTAGCATCAATTTTTAAGTTTGAAATCTGAACTACATACTGCATACTAGCCTAAGATACTGCTCTACCTCTTATTGTTAATGTTATTGTTCTTTTTTTTAGTCTCATTTTTTTTTTTTGTTTCTATTTCTTGGTAGTTTTATTCTTGGTTATAAATGGAAGGCAGGAAGCAAAGTCTTAAGGGCAACAGACTTTGTACCTCAACAGACTTTCAGTTTGTTTCCTTTCTTGTGAGCTCTGTTGCTTTCTTAAGTAGATCCGCAAGGCCTTAAGTGTTGAATCAGGTAAAAACAAAAGAAAAGAAAACAAAACTGAGCCTCAATTAACTCACACGCTATCGTTTCTTCCCAACAGAGGCTACTGGTATTGCCTTTTGGCTTCAGCTAACACCCAATGACTTTACAAGGATGAATAGGATCTAAAATCTAGTGCCTTCAGTGTAAGTACTCATTGACTAATGGGCAAGGCATTTATGAAAAAGGAACCAACATTCACAAGAGGGTGAGTTAAGTAGGAGAAGTCAATCAGAAAGTTCCCATGGTACAGTGTCTCATATCTGACTTAAGCAAACAAAAAACCCAGTGAATACAGAATAGAGTAACAGGATGTCATGGGCCTGAATAATGCTAAAGTTCTTTTGGAAAAAATAAAACACTTAAGCACATGTAGTCTGAATATTTTCTCCCAGTCTGTCTTGCCCGTTCATTTTCTCAGTGCATCCATTTTTCCTTTGTAACTAGTGCTTTTTTTGGTTCTGTATCCAAAACATTTGCCTACCTCAAGGTTGTCAACATATGCTCTCATGGTTTCATCTAAAAGATTTATGGTTCTAGCTTTTATATTTCGGTTTACGATCCATCCCAAATTAATGTGTACAGAACGAGGTAGGGGCTAAGGTCCATTTTGTTTCCACTTGAATTTCCACTTTACCCAGAATTAGTCATTAAAAAGACGTCCCTTTCGCCCACTGAATTGGCTTGACAATCTAGGTGAAGATCAACCAACAGTACTTGTGTTTGGTCTATTTCTTGGGACTCTTTATTCTGTGTCACTGATCTATCTCTATGCCAAAGACTTTGATTGCTGTGGCTTTACTGCAAGTCTTCAAATTAAGCAGTATTAAAGCAGTTTAAGTTCTTCAACTCTGCTCTTCGTTTGAAGACTTTTTTGGCTATTCAAGACCCTTCACGTTTCCATATACATTTTCGAAACAATCTCTTAATTTCTTCTAAAAAAAAAAAGAAAGATGGCTAGGATTTTTGACGGTGATTGCACTGATTCCACGGATCAAGTCAGGGAGAACAGGAATCTCAAAACATCAAATCTTCCAATGCATGAACAAAGTGTATCTCCCATTTACTTCAGTCTTCTTGAATTCCTCTCAACAATGTTTTACGGTTTTCTGTGTAAAGGTGTTTTGCGTCTTTCATTATAATCATTCCTACCCACTTTAGGTTTTTGGATGCTATTGGCAATGTTTTCAATTTGAATTTTCCTACCCATGTATGTATACGTACAATATATCTATCTGACAAAGAATTCCTATCCAGAATATAGAATAAATTCCAATGAGTCCAAACCAAAAACCATTAACAACAAAAATGGGCAAAAGACTTGAACAGACAGTTCACGAAAGATGTAGGAATGTCCAATAAGCACACAAAAAGATGCCTAAGATCATTAGTCACCAGGGAAATGCAATTTAAACCCATAACGAGATGCTCTTTCACCCTCACTGACAATACAGAATGCTAACAAGGATGTTGAGCAACTGGAGTTTCAATATATTGCTGGTGGGAAGTGCAAAGCGATAAACCACTTTGGAAATTAGTCTAGCAGTTAAATATATACCCACCCTGTGACTAAGCAATTCTATTCCTAGACGTTTGTTTGAGAGAAATTGAAGACATGTATAAGAACGTCCCTTGTAGCCTATTTGCAATGACCAAAAACTTCGATACAACTCAAATGTCCTATCATTGGAGAACGCACGAACAAATTATGGTGTATTCATACATGTATAGGAGCAAACTACTTTACACTGACAAAGACTCTTTCCTTGACCAAACTCTAGCCAGGTTCCTCGAGCCCTCTTCTCAACTAGGCTTCACCCTTGACTTACTGTATAGAGACTCGAACAAACACTAATGAAGACTTTAACAGCTCAAGGCTCCACCCCTAGGATGATTCCGGTACCCCTTAGTGCCTGCCCGAGAAAACTCAAGGCTGCCCAAAGCATCCATTGCTTTTTCTAGCCAACACTGAAAGATCAGGTCCCTGTCTCCCAGTGAGCAAATCCAGGTGGTTTCACATGAACCAATACCTTTTCTGGCTTTTGTAATTTTTTACTTCTGATTTTATTCACCCCCAACTTTAC
Organism: Prionailurus viverrinus; assembly: GCF_022837055.1. Classification (NCBI taxonomy): domain Eukaryota; kingdom Metazoa; phylum Chordata; class Mammalia; order Carnivora; family Felidae; genus Prionailurus; species Prionailurus viverrinus. The sequence goes on along the minus strand of NC_062576.1, from coordinate 18,697,680 downwards.
TCCCTCATTCTCTCTTTAAAATCTCCTCTGTACAAATTGAAGTTGAATTTCATTCACTCTGGACTCTTTTCCTTATTGGAATAGTTAATTACTGATTAAACTCTGTCCTCACCACGTGAACTACTATCTGGCTTTATCTTTAAAAAATTTTTTTAATGTTTATTTATTTTGAGAGACTGTGTGTGTGCGTGGATGCACACGCAGAGGAGGAGCAGGGGGTGGGGAAGACAGAGAGAGAGAGAGACAGAGAGAGAGAGAGAATCCTAAGCAGGCTCTACACTGTCAATGCAGAGCCAGACATGGGGCTCAATCCCACAAACCGTGAGATCATGTCCTGAGCCGGAATCAAGAGTCAAAAGCTCAAGTGACCAAGCCCCCCAGGCGCCCCTGGCTTTCCCTTTGATAACGCAAACAACATGGATGAATCTCAAGGAACACAGTTGAGTGAATGAAGACAAAAGAATACATACTGTATGACCCTATTTCTATGACATTCGAAAACAGGCAAATCTAATCTACCACAGATTTCGAAACCAGAAGATGACTGGTGAGGGTAAGGAGACTATTTAGAAAGATGTAACAAGGGAAGTTTCTAGAGTTTCAGATATATTTTATATCTTGTTTTGGGCGGTGGTACACAGATACACCGTTGACTCTTGAACAACACAGGGGTTGGGGTGTCAACCTCCTGTGCAATCAAAACTTTGAATATAACTTTCGATTCCCCAAACACTTCACTACAAATTGACTACTGTTGACCAGAAGTCTTAACAGTTGATTAACATGTATTTCGTACGTTAGATTTATTATATATTGTATTCTTTCAATAAAGTAGGCTAAAGAAAATATTAAGAGGGGCACCTGGGTGGCTCAGTTGGTTAAGTGTCTGACTTTAGCTCAGGGCACGATCTCATAGTTCATGGATTCGAGCCCCGCATCGGGCATTCTGCGGTCCGTGTGGAACCCACTTTGGATCCTCTTTCTCCCTCTCTCTGCCTCTCCCTTGCTCGTGCACGCTGTCTCTCTCAAAAATAAATAAGCATTAAAAAGAAAGAAAATATTAAGAAAATCAAAACGAAAATACGTTTAGAGTACCGTACTGCATTTATCGAAAAAACCACATATAAGTGCAGTTCAAACCCATGTTGTTCAAGAGTCAACCATATACGCTTGTTAAGACTCATCAAACTGAACACTAAAGACCTGAGCATTTTATTTTATAAATCATCACCCTCTCACCCCTGCTCTCCCACCTCCATTTTCTTCCTTCCCCTCTCCCTCTGTCTCTTAAGAATACCTGGGGAAATTCTGAAGAACAAGAAAGATGAGCGATATAGCTGACCCTCCCAGTTCCCCATTCAATATCCACTTACCCCTTCCTCCTTACCCCCATTTTGTTTGAGGTATCAATCTGCCCCGTGAGAAATCCTCCCCTCCCACACTTTCTTGCAGCTAGGGGTGAGGTCACCTGCCCAATTCTGGCCAATGAGAAGTATGTGGAAGTCTACAGGGTGGGACTCCCTGAAAAGCTATTGCTTCCACGGACTCAAACACATGCTTTGGTTAGTATCGCTTTCTTTTCTTTCTTCCTGGAGCACAGCTGCTCAAATGAACTAAGGAGATTGTGCTAGTCCCTGATACAACCCTGTTTTACCCCAAGCTAGAGGAGCTCTTGGCAAGTCACGACTAACACTTCGCAAGTGAAAATGTTTAGGCATCGAAATGAAAAAAGCAATTCCGCCTGGAAGTCAAGAATGATCTACGCATTGCTGTGATAAAGTATACATAAGAATTTAGTATGTAAGTGATATTTCAAATCAATGGAGGATACAGACCATCAACGGACAGTGTAGGAACAAAAACTGCTAACTTCTAACATACAAAATTATAAAGATAGATGAATGCTCTAAGCAATAGAAGCCAAAACCATACAAGTGCTTTTCTTTTGAAAATGCAGTGAATGAAAATGGTCTCATAACACGTTACCCAAAAGCCCCAAGCCATAAAGTTAGACTGTCAGATTTGGCACCATAAAGAGTCAGAATTTCTGCATCATGAAACGTATGGTACAAGCCAAACTTAAAGACAAGCAACAGTTTGAGAGAAAATAATGGAACACATACGTAGGCAAAGGACTACTACCATACATATGACAAGTTCTTACAGACCAATAAAAACATAAATGAAACAAAAAACCAAAAACCCAGTTAGGAAAATATAAGGAGAAAGGCGTCCTGTAAAAAAATATCAGAGATAGTGAAGAGCTAAAAATGCTCAGTCTTAGGACACCAGGGTGGCTCAGGCGGTTGAACGTCTGGCTTCGCCTCAGGTCATGATCTCACAGTTTGTGAGTTCCAGCCCCGCGTCAGGCTCTGTGCCAATAGCACAGAGCCTGCTTCGGATCCTCTCTCTCCCTCTCTCTGCCCCATCCCCGCTTGCTCTCTCTCTCTCTCACTCTCTCAAAAATAAACATAAAATTTTTTAAAATAAAAATACTCAGTCTTACTAGTGAGTATACTAAAAAAGTTTTTTAAATAAAATAAAACATTTTAAGAGGTATTATCCACCTGCGAGCTGACAAACAATTTAAGAGACTGAGAATACTCTGTGTTTAGCATCTCTTTTCCCATGAGAACAGAAACGGACACAACCTCTTTCAAGGACCACTTTGCAAAGGCTTCTCCCCTGAAATCCATCTCACTGGAAACCTGAAACGCACATGCAAAGATGTTTATCGCAGCCCCGTTTTAAGAGCAAAATCAGAGCTACCCAAATAATGGACAGAAGAACAGTCCCATAAACTAAAACCACATTGTAGAATACTGTTCAGCCATTACAACAACAACAAAAAAAGGAGACAAAAAATTATATGTACAGTATATTCAAATTAGACTAATGAGTTGGGGAAAAGTACTCACTTTGGCCCTTTAACAAATTAACCATTAAGGGGCACCTGGCTGGCTCAAAGAGTATGTGATTCTTGACCTCAGGGTTGTGAGTTTGAGCTCCACATCGGGTGTAGAGACTACTTAAAAACAAAACCTTGGGGGTGCGGGGGGGGGAATCTGGGTGGCTCAGTCAGTTAAGCATCTGACTCTTGACATCAGCTCAGGTCATGATCTCACATTTTGTGAGATCAAGCCCCGCATGAGGCTCTGCACTGACAGAATGGAGCCCGTTGGGGATTCTTTCTTTCCCCCCCTCTCTCTGCCACCCTCCTCAACCCGGCGTGCACACACTCGCCCGCTCGCTCGCTCGCTCGCTCACGCTCTCTCTCAAAATAAATAAGCGTTAAAAAAAATAACAAAAAATAAATAAATAAAATCTTAGGGGCACATGAGTGGCTCAGTTAGTTAAGCGCCTGGCTCTTGATTTTGGCTCAGGTCACGATCTCATGGTTTGTGGGACCGAGCCCCACACTGGGCTCCACGTAGATGGCATGGAGCCTCTCTCACCCTCTCTCTCTCTGCTCCTCCACCTCCCCCCTCAAAAATAAATAAACATCAATAATAATAATAATGTTTAAAAAATTAAAAAATCTTAAAAACATAATCATTAAAAAAAAATTAGTATTCTAGATGTGAAATCATTGTTTTTCATAGATATTTTCCAAAATTTAATTTGTTCCTTTTTTTCTTTTTTTCAACGTTTATTTATTTTTGGGACAGAGAGACAGAGCATGAACGGGCGAGGGGCAGAGAGAGAGGGAGACACAGAATCGGAAACAGGCTCCAGGCTCCAAGCCATCAGCCCAGAGCCCGACGCGGGGCTCGAACTCACGGACCGCGAGATCGTGACCTGGCTGAAGTCGGACGCTTAACCGACTGCGCCACCAAGGCCCCCGTGTTCCTTTTTTGAAAACATGAGGAGAGGGTTGCAGAAAATCCACGATTTACGGGACCTTCCTGATGGGCAAGTTGGGCAGCTAATTTATCCTCACCAGAATATTCCAATTCTAAAGTGACACATCTTCTCGGAGGATGGAAAGCAGCAGCCCCCACCTTCAAATATTCAGATCAATCTCTCAAGCGCTGCTCTCTGGGCACAGCTGCAAAGATGCAATCCGTGTGCTGGAAAGGCCTAGGCCCTTGGGAAAATGCCGCCTCTCCAGGGAGGTGATCCTGTGACCCACCTGCACCTCAAGGGGGACATTTTTGGATTCGGTTGAAATCAGATTAACTTGTGTAATTTTTACAACAGGATTTCAGTCTTACAGCCCCTGGCCTGGTTTCTAAGACAGACAGACCACTGAAATCCAGTGAAACAGAACAGCAGAATGTTGAGACCTCATCAGGAAGTGCAACCCTGAGCATCGGCATTCAGTTCCTCGTCACTTTGCCGCCTGAGAAATGGGTCTAGCGGGCACGTGGCTAAGGCAGACACGGTCATTCCCCGCACCTTTCTTCTCGCGGGGGGAGACAAACGTTCAACACTACGCCTACGCCGCAGCCAGACTGACCACCGCCAAGGACACGCACAGAGAACACGGAAGGGGCTGGGCCTGGTGTGCAAGTGTCAGGGGCCTCCTGGTGGGAGCCACATCTGAGATGAGCCAGAGGGCTTGGCTTCTTCTTTCACTCACTGGCCTCACCCACATCCGATCTGTCAACACATCCCATCACCTCCTCCTTCAAAACGTACCCAGAATCTGGGCGATTCTCAGCCCTTCCAGTGCTCCCATCCTGACCCAAGACAGCAGCACCTCTGTCTTGGAATATTCCATCAGCCTATGAACTGATCTCCCTGCTTCCGTTCTTGCTCCCTACAGGCTGCTCTCAACAGAGAAGCTAGAGTGATCCCATTAAAACCCAAGTCAGGTCACCTCGTTCTTCGGTTCAAAAGTCTCCATCGGACACCACCACAAGTCCCTAAGACCCCTTCAGCCCTCCTCCTTCTCCCTCATGCTGGCCTGGTCCTTCCTGGAACAAGTCAGGCCTGCTCCCTCCATGGGGCTTCCTACCCTGCCTGCTCTCTGCCTGGGACACCATTTCCAGAGACATCCACAGGTCTCCCTCCCTCGCCTCCTACAAGTCTGTGCCCACCGTTGTCCTTCTCAGGGGGCCATCTCAGGGGAAACTCTAAGCTCTACTCAGAGATACCAGCCTAGAGGGCATCAAAAGGACAGGAAAAAAAAAAAAACACCCAAACCCCTCAGGTCCTAAGGAAAAACACCCTGAGGACATAGCAGAAATAACTGACCAAGCAAGGTGGAAAGCAGAGATCAGGGGTGGAGAGAGGCCGCGCTGCTCACGCATAAGGCGGCGCGGCACCAGGGCGGAAACGCAGGGTGCCACCGCGGCGATGGTGACAGACATGGATGAGAAGAGGTGATCACTAGAGACGGGGCGTTCCAGAAAACGAGTGCCCTGTGCGTAGCCTGGTTCCTCCACACGCACCGTGAAGCCGACTCGGCTGATGGCAAGAAGGTCGAGACAGACAGGAGGACTGTGGGCCAGGCACCCAAGACGTCCACGAATCAGGTGAATAACCAGGAGAAAACAGTAATGAGGAGGAAGAGAGGATGCTGCACGTGGGGACCATGGATCTCAAACAAACGGGGGGTTGGGGGGGGGTCAAAGAACAAGGACACAAATCTTGCACCCCCGATCCTGAAATCTCATACCCCGGGGTTAGAGAAAACAGAGGCACCATCTGAGAGGACTTCAAAAAAGGATATCCCCGGGGAAGGACCAGGGTCAAAGCAAAGAGAGGGAAGAGATGGCTAAGGAGAGGCTGAGGAAAGAGACGAGGCTGGCGATTAAGGAGTGGGAATTTCCCAGGACACAGGGAGGGTCTGGGGAGAGGGGGTCAGGGGTAAACAACAGAGGGAACTGCCTTGGGCGGGCAGCACAGGACGGAGAAGACAAGGAGAGGGGAGATGAGAGTTAGCGATCACAGTAAGCGCTGGAAAAATACCTGCGGAATCCCATGGAATTTTTAAGCATAAGCCCAGAATGTCCGCTCAGAAGAGTTCTCACTGTAGGACCGCAGGACTGAGAGCACAGGCCCATGCTGATGGTCACGGCACTGACGATGACAACTGGGACAGTGCTGATAATAACCACCAGTCTTCGACCCCTGCCACGTGCCAGGCACTGTGGGGAGCGCGCCACATTTAATCCCGCCGACAGCCGTCTGACACCGTTCACATCACCACTATCCCTGGGAGGGCTCTGAAAGGAAGGAGGGAACAACCTGCAAGGCAAGTAACAGAACCGCACGAGTCCTGGGAAGCTAACTGGCTCCTGTGTTAAATTAGGGCTGTTATGGCCGTAACCTGAGGCGGGGGGAACCAGCCTGATCCACAGGGATGACATATTCAGTAACTTCAACCAAACAGTGTTCGGAATGGAGGGAAATCAAAACCAGTAGTAACAATTTATTGAAGGCTTCATGCTGTGCCAGATCCGTGCTAACTGCCTCGTGTCTGCGATCTCATTGAATCCTCACATCCCGAAGGCGGGTTACCATTGTTATCCCCCCACTTCAAAACTCAGAGACAGACAGCCCACGGTTCACGCAAGGAATCCCTGTTTAATAACGTGATCCTTTTGACAAGATTGAAGGGTTTAACACATTACGGTGAAGATATCACGGATCTTGAAGGAGAGAGACCTACAACATGTCTTAAAACACTAACTTACAGATTCTCACAATCTTTTTGCGTGTTTTTTTCAGATGAGGGAAAGGCCAGTGCAAAAGAAGCTTCAATGAAATGCGTCCAGATGGGAAACACGCCCAGTCTTTATAGCCCAGGACCTATCCCAGCAGATTCTGATTCCGTGAGTCTAGAGTAGGACATGAGCATCTGTGGTTTCTTTCTTTCTTTCTTTCTTAATTTTTTTTAAACATTTATTTATTTTTTGAGAGAAAGAGACACAGCATGAGCAGGAGAGGGGCAGAAAGAGAGGGAGACGCAGCATCAGAAGCAGAGCCCGATCAAGAAACTTGATGCAGAATGGTTTAGCGGCAGAGCTAGGATCAGCTTGACAGAGCCTGGCCCCGAGGTCCATGTTTTAAATCACTATGCTTAGTCTCCAAGAACCTACAAAAAGTGCGAGCCTTAACCCAAAACCTTGGCATTCCCCACCTACATTCCCTAGTGGCCCCAGCTTCAAGGGCATTCTACCCATTCCTTTAACAGTTCGCACTCCCCTGCTCTGCCCCAACACCCTCCTATATCCCCGTTTTGCATTCGGCCTTGTGATCTCAGCTTCAACATTATTGCCTAAATTACAAACTCGAATGGCATGCCGTATTTCTCAGCACTCAACACAAAACCGTAATTGTGTATTTCACGGGGAATTATTTGCTTCCTGTCTTTTCCGACGAGGTGGTGCTGCCATCAGACGCCACGTCAGTCCTATTCATCATGTGTTCCCAATAACTGAATACCCACCAACCATTCAAAAAAGAAGGCTTTGGCACAACGGATACGCTCAATAATTTCTGTGGAACGAATGAATAAATACACTCGAGCCTCGTGCTTCCAGGTGTTTAATACATGTCTCTGCTCACGATACTGCCCTCACTACACCCTCAAGTATCTAGACCCCTGTGGCATAATTGCTCCGGCCTGGGAGGAGAAGGAGGTGGAGGAAGAGGAGGAGGAGGAAGAGGAGGAGCCGCCGCGGCCGCCGCCGCCGCTGTCGCCGCCTCCGCCGCCGCCTCGGCTGGAAGCGACGAACCTCCGCCAGGCCGTCCCCCGCGTCAGCCAGGGCGATGTTCCGGCCCGGGAGGGGGAGGAGGAGGAGCCTCCGCTGCCGCCGCCGTCGCCGCCGCCGCCGCCTACGCTGTCTCCGCCGGCAAGCGATGTATCTGCGCCAGGCAGTCCCCCGACCTCCCCGGCCCGAGCCCCGCGGGCCGCCGCGGCCGCCGCCATGAAGAAACACTTCAAACGCGGCCCCCCGGCTGGTGGCGCCGCTGGAAGTGACCCGGCGGAGAGGGATGGGCTCCGGCCCCGGAGCAGCCGCCATCGCCTCCACTGCTGCCGGCGGCCGGGAAGCAATGTAGTCCCGCCAGGCCGTCCCCCGAGCTGCACAGTCCGAGACCCGCGGGCCGCAGCTGGCGCGGCCGCCGTGAAGAGGCAGTTAAACCGCAGGAAACAGACCGTGGGCAGGTGAGTGAGCCGTGCCGGGCGGGAGCGCGCGGGCCGGAGACCTGGGGTCGGGGTCTGGGCGCGGGCCGGGCCGGGGCGGGCCGGCTGCCCCGCGGGGCCCCGCGCTCCGGCCCGGCCGTCCGCCCGCTCCGCGCCGGGTCCGCTGCGGGCCAGGGACGAGGGCTGCGCCACGCCGCGGCCAGGCGGCCAGCTCGGGCCGCCGCCCGAGCTCCCGGGAACAGTGGGGCGGGCCGGCCTCCCGGGACGCCCGCCGCGTGGGTCCCCGCCGCCCATTGTCCCGGCCCCGCTGAGCGTCGTCCTCTGGGGTCTGGCCCCAAGCTTTCCCCGGGCCTCCCCCCCTCTCCCGGGGCTTTGCCTTGGGCGAAGTGTGCCCGAGGCCTGGCGGGCGCGGTGCTCTGGGGGGCGGCATTCTCAGCCTTTCCGGGTCGCCCGGCCGCTGCCGACCGACCGTCCACCTCCAAGTGCCTGATGGCAGTAAATAAGTAAGGGGCGATCAGAGCCCATCGGAGCCGCTTAGGGAGACTCGGGACTCCCTTGGAGGGACTTTGGAGGGTGTGCCGTCTCCCAACCGTGGCCCCTGTGGACCGGACTGCTCAAGTTCTTCACCTGTAGACATTTGGAACCGGGAGGAAAGAATTGTGGAAAGGCCTTGGGCAAATGGAAAAACAAAAAGAGGTGGGGGGCTTTCCAAACAGCTTTTCTCACTTTGGATTGGGGAGCAAATCCTTGTCCAGGTTTCTCTGGTATGGCTTCAATGCTTGACAGGAAGCGATCGATGATGAAATGACAGAAGAGACCGGAGTTTGTAGTGGTTTTGAGAGCCTCTGGAGGTTGATCATGGTGTGCTGTGTTATCTGGGGTAAATCTTTCAAGGTCTTTCAGGGCAGTGAGCCGTCCTGTCCCCGCTGACTGTTTCCTCCGAGAAGGGGTATGAAAGTGTGACTTTTTCATTGCTTTTTCTTCTTCTTTGTTTTCAACAGTTGAGTAAAAGGGGGCGTTTGGTTTGGCCAGAGCACGTGGGGACACTCCTTTTCTGTGTGTGTCTGAAAACACTTTTACCTCCCCTTGAGCTTTCTATGTTTGCTTTTTACACTTTCGTTCCCCCCCCAACCTTTTGCTCAGTTTTCAATTTCGTTGCTACCCCCACCCTGTTATCTTCGTGTGCGCTTATCCTGTTTCCAGAGTGGATCCCTGTCCCTACAGCCTAGCGGTGCCTACTTTTCTGTCATTTGTAGGAAAATGATAGAAATAACGAGTGCCAAGGGGAAGGCAGACGGAATAGTCGTGGGGCCCAAAGCTTCAAGCAGGCATCTGTGAATGAGTTACAAGATAACTCCTTAGGAGTTGTCTCCTCCTCCCCCCACCCCAGCATTCTCAGTAACATGCATTGTGAAATCAGTATTTAGTGACTATCAAGACCCATCTGTCACATTGTCGTTCTGGCCAGTTTGCACATCTCATGAGGAAAGGGGCGTTTGCTCTTTTTGCACAAAGTTGTGAGACGTTTCAAGCTATCAAGCCACTCAGGGTCTCTTTGGCTCCGGCTTCCTCCGTAGCAGCTTCTCTCTTCGCGCTTCCGAATTACAGCCGTATGTGGCTCCTTTCGGTTGCCAGAGGCCGCCGAACCTTCTTCCCTGTTAGCCTCTGCCTGGAAGTCTCCAAAGCTCCTTTCGCCTCACCTGCCCTATACCTGCCTCCTACTCATTCTTTAGGTGTCCAGGCAAAGGTCACTGCCTCTAAAAGACCTTCTCTGATGCTCCAACGTGGATGGGGAGTCCCTCTCCTGGCCACTTACATACGTCCACATAGCGCCTGCTTTTCTATAATGCAACGCCTGTTTACTTGTTAGTATTCTCCATTAGACTGAACGCCTTGAGAGTCCTTGCCATCTTTCTGTTTCCTTGGCCAGCTCTGCTGTGGCTCCTGTCCTAGGGTCGATTCTCCATAAACATTTGTCAATCCAGCACACATCTAGTTCTTACCAGCTCGCTCCGGTGGTGTGAGCCCAAGAATGGGAACATGAAAGCTGGATAAATAGTGATTCGTGGTAGGATTGTTAATTCTGGCCCTGACCTTTGACTCTGTTTGAAAATCTTTATTGCTAGATGCCAGTGGAAGCAGCAGCTGTTACGGAGCTGTCAGGGGTGTGGCAATTTCTGCTCCCAGAGCCAAAACTGTTTCCTGGGGAAGCTTTGGCTTTACTGCTGTTGATTCCCTCGACAAGTTTGTATTTTTTGCACGTCAAGAATTACGAAGGACTAGGGAGGAAAAACGGAGGCAAGAGAGAGCCTAGAATTGTAATTGTGTGTTATTGGCGTAGGCATCAGGATTGGGATTTGGGGGGTATTTGGGTCAAGAGGAAAGGTAGAAAGCAGAGAAGTTACCTCCCCCCCCCCCACCCCCCGCAGCCAGGAGTGATATTCTGTGTGTGAGTGGCTCGCCCATTGTGTCTGTGATGGATGCATAGAGTTCTGAGTGGTGTCTTGCGAGGAAGTATTCTCTTCCCAACAATGAGGACCTCGTGAGTCACCCCACAGTGAGGTTCTGTGGGATGGACGTGTGGGAGAATTCGTAACGGCTAGAAGAAGTTGAGTTCTCATGATGCAGTGTGTGGACAATGGGTGCATGAATCTGTTTCGGGAGATGGTTTGTGTATCACAGGCGCGAGGATGATGCAGTGGTCTCTTGAGTGGGGTGTCCCAAAGAAGAGAATTAGGATGGCTGATTCATCCGTGCAAGAGACCCTTATTGAGCCCAAATTATGTGCCGTTGTGGAAAGTAGAAAAGAATCCAAGTGAATACAAACGCAGCTTCTGCCCTGAAGGGGCTCCACAGACGTGTGGAAGAGATAGGCAAGCAAAAATGATTATGTACCACGAGGTAAGTCCTTACAGAGGGATGGCTGACACACTAAGTGAAACTCTACTCTTATTGGAAGGAGAGAGGTAACACAACACAACAAACAAAAAAACACAGGAGAAAATTTGACCAGAGGCTTTCCCCTCTATCTTTCAACACTTCTTTCAAACTTCTGTTGTATTGAGTAGGTCCCTTTTTTTTTGTTTGATTAAAAAAAATTTTTTTTTGGTAAATATTTATTTTTGAGTGAGAGGGTAGACAGAACAGGAGCGGGGGAGAGGCAGAGAGAGAGGGAAACACAGAACCCGAAGCAGACTCCAGGCTCCGAGCTGTCAGCACAGAGCCTGACGCGGGCCTCAAACCCACGAACCGAGAGATGGTGACCGGAGCCGAAGTCAGACACTTGACCCAGTGAGCCACCCAGGTGCCGCGTAGGTCTCTTTTGATTGTCAGTCAAGCCACCTCGAGGGGCGCCTGGGTGGCTCGGTTGGCTGAGGATCCGGCTCTTGATTTCAGCTCAGGTCATGATCTCACACTTCCTGGGATGAAGCTGTGTGCCAATGGCGGGGAGCCTGCTTGGGATCTTCTCTGTCTCTGCCCCTTCCCCGCTCCCTGTCTCAATGAGGAAAAAAGAAAAAAAACCACAAAACCAGACCAACTGGAATTGTTATAAGCCAAGCTGAAAATTTGATTGGCTCCTATGTGAGGAAAAGAGTCCAAAAGCAATATAGTTGCAGCCAGGGCTGGCTCCAGGGGTTCCACTCTTTAGGGAAGCTGTGTCGATAAGCAGGAATCGCCCCCCCACCCCGACCCCTCCACCCCCCGGCTTCCAACGTCTTCAGTTCAAGTCCCAGAGGGACAAAGAATACCTTTCACTGTGGCCAGAGCCCCAGGATAGACTCTGAAGGTATCTGATGGGGTCAGTTGCCTTTCCCTGGACATGGCAATGGAGTCAGCCCCACGCAAGCCACAGGGGCCTAGAATGGGAGGGTGCTGAGCCCCCTCCCCCGCAAGATAACCGGGGTGTTCTTACCAGCAGGAGGCAGGAAGTGTGGTCTTTTCTAGTCCTGCTAAAAGGAAAGAAAGAGCTTTTTGGAAATCCCTGACGCAGAGAAGCCAGTAGCTGCGGATGGCAGTTGGCGTGGAGGGTGTGGAGGCAGGGGTGCACCAAGGTGGGGAACTTGCGCATTTGGTTGTGAGGTCGATGAGTCCAGGAGGACAGGGATCTGGGGCCTAATAGCAGAGTTGACTATGCGGGTGAGGCTCTGGAAGGGAGTGTCTCTTTGGGTGTCGGCTTCTGCCAAGATGGAAGCTCTCCCTGGAGGCCTGAATGTTCTCCTAGATAGTAGCCTTTAGATAAGTCAGGGTTGCAAACTCCAAGCCTCAGGGGGCCAGGCTAATAAGAAGAAAATAAGAGCGACTTGGACCAGGTGAGGGCCGTGGGGGACCCGACGGCGCCTGTCTTACCAAAGGGCCAGGTGAGAATATGGGCCCGCTGTCGGGCCCGACCTTTGGAGTTGTTGAGAAAGGCCTCAAATCTGGATTTTCATGAAGATGAGGTGGCATTGAATGCCAATTGAAAACGACCACCAGGACCCTGAGCGGGACTAAACAAAACACATCTGTGGCCAGATTCGGTCTGTGGGTCACCAGTGGGCAGTTGCTTGTGGAAAAGGTTGGGGAGGTGAAGATTCCTGCGCTGATTTTTCTCTTTTTCCTCCTGCGCCCCACCCTCCCATTACTACCTTCTCAGTTCTTGGATGTGTCGACGAGCTCGTCCTTTCCTTTACAGAAACGTTTCAGAGATCCGAGAGTAGCCATCATCAGTACTTCTCTCCTGGTTTGGTTTCCCAAGCGCTGTACCGAACCACCTGGCCTGGTCTCACCTACTGGTGCTTGTTATCATTTCTGGTTTAGAGAGAGGAAAAATGACCTGCCGTTGTCTGCCCGGCCAGCGAGTGGCCGAGGCAGGACTTGGGCCCCGGGGTGTGACTCCGGATCCCGTGTGTTTCCGACTGTAGAGACCGGGCCGGCTGCCCGCCAGGGAAGGGTTCCTGTGGATGAAATGTCTTTGGTGCTTGCTGACTTGCTGGGCTAGATGCTTTTGAGTCAAGTCTCTCACTGCCTTGTCCACAGCAACTCCCAGAGGTGATGTTATGGATTCCTGGTTTAATGATGAGGAAGCGAGGACTCAAAGAGGTCATCGGGCTAGTTAACGAGAGCGCTGCCGTTCATCAGAAACCAGGGTTCTGCCTCCAAAGCAGGGAGAAATCCTCACTTCACCCAGGCAACTCTTTCTTTAAGAAACCCCGTGTTAGAATTCTGTGTGACGACGCTTCCACAGAATCCTGGAAGTTGAGAGTTGGATGTTGCTCTAGTGCAGGGGCTCCCGCCAGGGATGGCCCCCTGGGGGACATTTGGCAATGGCCGGAGACGTTTTTGTTTTTGTCGTGACTTGGCTCGGGCGTGGGGTGCTCCTGGCATCTGGCGACACAGGCCGGGGATGCTGCTGACCAGCCTACACCGCCCAGGACAGCCTCGCCGCACAGAATCATCTGGTCCCAAATGTCAAGAGTGGTGAGGTTGGGAAAGCCTGGTCGAGTCCTTTGAGATGCTGGATATGTGAATCGTGAAAACCCAAGATGGGTGATGTTTGCCTGCAGGGTGAAGATGTGTTCTGTTTGGTCTATTTCTTACGTGTGGAAGTCTTGATGACAATCATTGGGCCATACTGAACACTTGGGAGTTTTCACGTGGAAACCTGGACTTCCAGCTTCTTCTCAAATCTTGCAAGACCTAGCGAAGCCTGGCATCGCGCCCTCGCGACGCGAGTACACGTGGTCGTAGCTGCAGCTGCGTAGGTGCTGTCTCGTCTGGGTGGGGCATCGACCGTCCAGTGTGCCCGGGTCCCTACCTGGCTTGTCCTGCTGTGGTACGTTCCTTGCGGACCCACCCCGCTCACAGGTCTCTATCTACCTTCTCCAGGAGCAGCAGAGTCTCTACCTCGAGAGGTAGCCCGTTCCGTTAGGGGCAATGTGAGTCCGAGGCATCTCTGCCCGTGAGTCCCAGGGGAGTCCTCTGCTGCCACGACGCATCTGTCTCCCTTCCGCGAGACGGCCCTTTCTGTGTTCGGCCTCGCAAACAGTGTCCTCGCTCTATCAGCGGTAACATTCTCCCTCCACCCGCCACCTATTCCACGCCCTGACTTCCTCCGCCTTTTCCAGGGGAGGTGGCTGTGCTTGGTTCGCTTCAGTCTGAGTGGAACCCGTCCAGCCTCTGCATAGAGCAGAGGAGGAAAGGAATGTGTTCTCCCCACGACTTCTGAATCCGAGCTTCCGTGGCCTGGTCATCCACTGTATTACCTACTGTGAAATCAAACAGGGTTGTTTATAGGTGAGTGAAGAAAGCCCGTGGTTCGCTGAACCAAAATGAACCCTAAACAGATGTGCTCACGTGTGGCCTTATGGCGTTGGTTTACACGTGAAGGCAGCATGTTATTCTAAGTGGAAACGATGTCTGTGGTCGTGGTTCCCAGTGTGTCCGCGACAGCCCACTGCCCCCGAGATTGGACATGGGTATATGGTGTAGGGTCCCAGAGTCAGTATGCACACCAGGCAGTCTTGTCGGACTGGAGATGTCTGGCCTTTATGATTCTGTTTCTGTTTCTCAAATGTAGGTAGAGGCCATCGTAATCAATCAAGTGTAGATCCATGTACAAATATTATTACACTCCTCCCTGCCGTGTGTGTCTATTGTCTTAAACGTGGATGTGAAAAGTACAGCAGGCCCACGGTCCTTTTTCCAAAACCCTAGGGACCAGATGAGTTTTGGAATTCAGACGTTTTCAGATTTTATTGTATTTTTTTTTTATTTCTTTTTTTTTTTTTACGTTTATTGATTTTTGAGACAGAGAGAGACAGAGCATGAACGGGGGAGGGTCAGAGAGAGGGAGACACAGAATCCGAAACGGGCTCCAGGATCTGAGCCGTCAGCACAGGGCCCGACGCGGGGCTCGAACTCACGGACCGCGAGATCGTGACCCGAGCCGAAGTGGGACGCTCAACCGACTGAGCCAGCCAGGTGCCCCATAAGTAGCCACTGTTTTCAGTTATAGTTCTATCCGTATAAACCCTGCTACCCTTAAAACACCTGGGATCCCAACAGATTTAAAAGACGGTGAATAGTTTGCTCTTTCTTATAGATTTGGCTAATAGGTTCTGTTCAGCGCCGATTTCAATGTCCTGTCGGCCACCTTTCCCTTGACCTTGAAGGGGACATGTTTTACCTTGTTATGCACAGGGCACCCAAACCCTTCTGCTATCACATGTCATCTTTGCAGGCAGGATCTTAACTTACCCATCTTTCTCCGGGAGCACAGGTATGACATCCTACCGTGAGGACATTTGTTGGACAGGTTTGTTGAGGACATACAAGTCTCCAATCTTTCCGTATTTTGGGGGTTCTGGAGGCAACATATTCCTTGTTGTTGATTTTACTTCAGCCCATTTATGCTGTTACTTGTAAAGCAGACCACATTGAGTGGGCCTCCACCCAAACAAAGCGGTTGGAGAATACTCTCCTCCCATAGAGACAAATGTACGTGTATGTCTTCCTTTGGCCACAGCCTCCAAACCCACCAATGTCTACCCTGGTCACAAGTAACCACTGTTTTGGGGTGCCTTGGTGGCTCGGTCAGTGTAAGCATCTGACTTTGGCTCAGGTTGTGATCTCGTGCCTTGTGATCTTGTGGCTCGTGACCTCTCAGCTCTGGAGTTCAAGCCCCGCCTGTGTCAGCGCAGAACCTGCTTCAGGTCCCCCCTCCCTCTCTCTCTCTCTCTCTCTCTCTCTCTCTCTGCCCCTCCCCCATTTTCACTCTCAAACAAGAAAAATAAACATCAAAAAATTATTGCAAAAAAAAAAGTAGCCACTGTTTTTTTAAATTAAAAAGTATTTTTATTAACATTTATTTTTAAGAGACAGAGACAGAGCATGGGCGGGGAAGGGGCAGAGAGAGCAAGAGAGAGAGGGAGACACAGGATCTGAAGCAGGCTCCAGGCTTCCAGCTGTCTGCACAGAGCCCGACGCGGGGCTCAAACTCACAAACTGCGAGATCATGACCTGAGCCCAAGTTGGACGCTCAACCGACGGAGCCACCCAGGCGTCGCTAAATTTTTTGTTACGTTTATTCATTTTTGAAAGACAGCACAAGCAGGGGTGGGGCAGAGAGAGAGGGGGACACAGAATCCGAAGTAGGCTCCAGGCTCCGAGCCTTCACCACAGATCCCAGCGCGGAGCTAAAACTCAGGAACCGCGAGATCACGAACCGCCGCCCCCTCCCACCGGTGCACGGCCTAGCCGGGGCCCGGGAGTCGGGACCCGCGGTGGCGCCGGGACGCGGGGCTCTGCGCGCTCTGCGGAGTGGCTCGGGTTGCTGTGGGGGGAGGAGGTGGGTGGGCGGAGGGGACTCAGGCGGCGGGGCCAGGCCGCGCCCGAGCCCGGCGCTCCTCTGCCAGCCCGGCCCCGCGCGGCCCCCGGCGGGCAGCGCCGCTGGAAGTGACACGGCGAGGGCTGGGCTCCGGCCCGGGAGCAGCAGCCCCCGACGTCGCCACAGACGCCGCTCAGCCGCCCTAGCAGCCACAGCCGCAGTAGTAGCCGCACCCGGCGCAGCTGCCACCGCCACAGACGCCACTCAGCCGCCGTAGCAGCCGCAACCGCCGCCGCCGCTGAGCCGCCGCAGCCGCCGCAGTAGCAGCCGCAGCCGCCGCCGCCGCTCAGGCGCCGCAGCAGCCGCAGTAGTAGCCGCAGTGACCGCCACCGCCGAGGCTGCCGTTCAGCCGCCGCAGTAGCAGCCGCAGGAGGCGCAGCCGCTGCTGCCGTAGCAGCAGCCACAGCAGCAGGCGCAGCCGGCGCCGACGCAGCAGCCGCAGGAGCAGCAACAGGCACAGCCCCCGCCGCCGCAGCAGCCGCAGTAGTAGCCGCAGCCAGTGCAGCCGCAGTCGCAGCCGCCGCCGCCGCTCCGCCCCCGCAGCAGCCGCAGTAGCAGCCGCAGCCAGCACAGCCGCCGCCGCCGCTCAGCCGCCGAAGCAGCCGCAGTAGTAGCTGCAGCCAGCGCAACTGCCGCCGGCGCCGCCGCAGTCGCCGCGGCATCCGCCGCTCAACCCTAACCCTAACCCTAACCCGCTCAGCCCCTGCAGCAGCCGCAGTAACGGCCGCCGCCGCCTCAACCCGGAAGCGTTGTAGCCGCTCCAGGCCCGAGCCCCGCGGCCGCCGCTGCCGCTGCCCTTGAACCGCAAGAAGCAGCTCGCCAAGCAGACCGTGGGCAGGTGAGTGAGCCGTGCCGGGCCGGCCGGGAGCACGCGGGCCGGGGACCAGGGGTCGGGGTCGTGGCCCGCGCCAGGGCGGGCCCGCTGCCCCGCAGGGCCCCGTGCTTGGGCTGGCTGCCCGCTCCGCGCCGTGTCCGCTTCGGGGCAGGGACCAGGCCTGCGCCACGCCGCGGCCAGGCGTCCAGCTCGGGGCCGCCGCCCGAGTCCCCGGGAACGGCGGGGCGGCCGGCCTCCCGGGACGCCCCCCGCGCGGGTCCCCGCCGCCCATTGTCCCGGCCCTGCTGAGCGTCGTCCTCTGGGGTCTGGCCCCAAGCTTTCCCCGGGCCTCCCCCCCTCTCCCGGGGCTTTGCCTTGGGTGAAAACTCGGCTAAATGGTGTGCCCGAGGCCGGGCGGGCGCGGTGCTCTGGGGGGCGGCATTCTCAGCCTTTCCGGGTCGCCCGGCCGCTGCCCACCGACTGTCCACCTCCAAGTGCCTGATGGCAGTAAATAAGGAAGGGGTGATCAGAGCCCATCGGAGCCGCTTAGGGAGACTCGGGACTCCCTTGGAGGGACTTTGGAGGGTGTGCCGTCTCCCAACCGTGGCCCCTGTGGACCGGACTGCTCAAGTTCTTGACCTGTAGACATTTGGAACCGGGAGGAAAGAATTGTGGAAAGGCCTTGGGCAAATGGAAAAACAAAAAGGGGGGGGGCTTTCCAAACAGCTTTTCTCACTTTGGTATGGGGAGCAAATCCTTGTCCAGGTTTTCTGGTATGGCTTCAATGCTTGACAGGAAACGATCGATGATGAAATGACAGAAGAGACCGGAGTTTGTAGTGGTTTTGAGAGCCTCTGGAGGTTGATCATGGTGTGCTGTGTTATCTGGGGTAAATCTTTCAAGGTCTTTCAGGGCAGTGAGCCGTCCTGTCCCCGCTGACTGTTTCTTCCGAGAAGGGGTATGAAAGTGTGACTTTTTCATCGCTTTTTCTTCTTCTTTGTTTTCAACAGTTGAGTAAAAGGGGGCGTTTGGTTTGGCCAGAGCACGTGGGGACACTCCTTTTCTGTGTGTGTCTGAAAACACTTTTACTTCCCCTTGAGGTTTCTATGTTTGCTTTTTACACTTTCGTTCACCAACCCCCCCCCCCCCCCCCCCAACGTTTTGCTTAGTTTTGTTCAATTTCGTTGTTCAACTCCAAGCCTCAGGGGGCCAGGCTATAGACCAGCTCAGGTCATGATCTCCTGGTTCTTGAGTTGGAGCCCTGCGTTGGGCTCTGCACATACAATGCTAAGCCTGCTTGGGATTCTCTCTCTCTGCATTCCCCCCACTCACGCACTCTCACTCTCAAAATAAATTAATAAACCTAACCCCCCCCCAAAGAAAAAACAATTGCATTTGCAACAGCATCAAAAGATAAAATACTAATTACATTTAACTAAAAAAGAGATTCAAAACTTGTACACTAAAACTATAAAACATTATTGAAGGAAATGAAACAAGATTTAAATAAACAGACTCCTGGATTGGAAGACGATGTTGTTAAGATGGCAGCACTTCTCCCATTGATCTACAGATTCAATGAAATCCTGATCAAAACCACAGCTGGCTTCTTTGCAGAAACTGACAGGCTGATGCTAAAATTCATATGGGAATTTATGGAACCCAAAATAGCCAAAGCAGATCTTATAAGAGAAGGACAGAGTTGGAGAACTCACCCTTCCTGACTTAAAAACTTCTTGGAAAGCTACAGTAATCGAGATAGTGTGGTATTAGTGTAAGGAAAGACATGTTGATTAATGGGATAGAATTGAAAATCTAGAAATGTACCATCATATTTAGAGCCAATTGATTTTCAACAAAGGCATCCAGACAACCCAATGGGAGAAAGAACAGTCTTTTCAACAGTGTGGGGACAACTGGATATTGCATGCAAAAGAATGAAGTTGAACTTCTACCTCACACCATAGGTAAAAATGAACTCAAAATGGACCAAAGACCTAAATGTTAAGTGCTAACACTATTAAATTCTTAGAAGAAAGCATAGATGTAAATCTCTGTGGCCTTGACACCAAAAACACAGCAGAAGGAAAAAAACA
This sequence comes from Prionailurus viverrinus, assembly GCF_022837055.1. NCBI lineage: Eukaryota > Metazoa > Chordata > Mammalia > Carnivora > Felidae > Prionailurus > Prionailurus viverrinus. Next base: position 18,678,307 of record NC_062576.1, on the reverse strand, counting down.
GGTAATTGACATTATCAAAATTTAAAAATTTTGGGCTTTGGGGTGCCTGGCTGGCTCAGTCAGTTAAGCATTTCTTGATTTCGGTTCAGGTCATGATCCCACAGTTCGTGAGATCAAGCCCCACGTCGGGCTCTATGCTGACAGCATGGAGCCTGCTTGGGATTCTCTCCCTCTGTCTCTGCTCCTGCCCCCACTCATGCACTCTCTCTCTCACTCTCTCTCAAAATAAGTAAACATTAAAAAACGTTTGTGCTTTAAAGGACATAGTTGAAAAGTGAAAAGACAACCCATAGAATGGGGGATAATTTTTGCAAATCATATTTCTGACAAGAAACTTGTACTAATATAGATACAGAACTCTTACAACTCAAAAACACAAAAACAAATAACTCAATTTAAGAATGGGCAAAGGGGAGGCTCCTGGGTGGCACAGTCGGTTAAGCGTCCGACTTGAGCCAGGTCACGATCTCGCAGTCCGTGAGTTCGAGCCCCGCGTCGGGCTCTGGGCTGATGGCTCAGAGCCTGGAGCCTGTTTCCGATTCTGTGTCTCCCTCTCTCTCTGCCCCTAGCCCGTTCATGCTCTGTCTCTCTCTGTCCCAAAAATAAACGGTGAAAAAAAATTTTTTTTTGAAATAAAAAAAAAAAAGAATGGGCAAAAGGGATGCCTGGGTGGCTCAGTCAGTTAAACGTCCAACTTTGGCTCAGGTCGTGATTTCACGGTTTGTGGGCTCAAGCCCCACATCTGTCTCTGTGCTAACAGCTCAAAGCCTGGACCCTGCTTTAGCTTCTGTGTCTCTCTCTATCTCTGTCTCTCTCTCTCTCTCTGACTCTCTCAAAAATAAATAAAACATTTTTTAAAAAATGGAAAAAGTGGGCAAAAAACTCAGTCTAAGAAGATACACCCATGGCCAATAAACATGTGAAAAGATGTCGACATTGTTAGTCATCAGGGAAATGCAAATCCAACCCTCAACAGGATACCACTTTACACTTCCTAGAATGGCTACAATAAAAAACGCAGATGATAACAAGCATTGGAGAGGATAGGAGAAATAGGAATGTGATGCGCTGTTGGTAGAAATGTAAAAGGGTGCAGCCACTTAGGAAGACAGCCTGGAAGTTCCTCAAAAAGTTAAACATCCAGTAATTTCACTCACAGGTATATACCCCCAAAGAATGAAAAACAGGTGTTCAAACAAAAACTTGTACGTGAATGTTTGTAGCAGCATTATTCATCATAGAAAAAAAGGAAAAAACTGCAACGTCCAGCGAATGGATGAAGAAATGTGCTGTACTCATCCAATGGAATAACTGGGAGTAAAAGAAACGAAGGGCCGATGTGTGCTACAACACGGACGAACTGTGAGAACATGTAAGTGGGCGGAGCTCATCTTGAACGACCACCTGATGTGTGTATCATTCCACGTATATGAAATGTCCAGAAGAGGTCAATCCGTGGAAACAGAAAAGAGATCAGTGGGTGCCTAGGGCTGTGGGCAGAAGTGGGATGGAGGAGGGGCAAGCGGGGTTGGGGGAGGTGGGGAGGAAATAAGGAGTTCTCCTGAGAGGATATAGAGTTTCTTGTTGGAGTGATGCCAACACCCTGAAATAGATTGTGGGGATAGTTGCTCAACTCTGCAGATATACTAAGAACTAGGTACATTTTAAATTGGTCAATTATATGGTATGTGAATTCTAGTTTCCATAAAGCTGTTGTAAAAATAACAGTGGTGAGTCACTGATACCAGTGAAAATTAGAGTTGGCTAAGTAATTGTTAGTGTGGTCGTTGCACCTATAACAATTGAGAAAACTATGTGTTGGGAAAAAATAGATTCTTTGTGCAACGATTCTCAACATTTTGACAATCTTACTTTGTCTCCTAGCACATATTTGAACACCTTTGATCATCTGGGACCGTATAAATTCTTTTACATATCTAGAATACATATTTAGCATTCTTTTCAGCTGTCCACAGATGAGGAGGAAAAACGCACTCTTCTTGTGACTCTCTCCTTTACTCTCACACAACGACCACACTCACAACACTTCTAACACCAGATGTGTCGTGTTCCCCTCCCGCCCCCTGGTACCAAGCAATTCTCCATGATACCAGCTGGGTATCTTACAATTCAATTCAATTCCGACCCTAACAGGAGTAGCACAGAACCCATAGGTTAAGGGCCCGGTCCCACGAGACTGCCCCCCACTTCAGATGCCATTTCCAAGTGGTAGGTCCTCAGATTACCCACATTTTATGTTGACCTGGTTGCTAGTCAGAGGTTCCCATGACCACCACCACCCCCGTTTTGAATTCGGTTACTTGCTAGAACAGCTCACAGGACTGAGAGAAACACTGATTTACATTGACAAAGATGATGTGTGGTAGAGCGTACAGAGGACTGTCCAGATGAAGAGATACATGGGGCAAGTTCTGGGAGGGTTCACCAACCCTGTTCACCAGCACGGAAGTTCTCCAAACCCTGTGCCATTGGATTTTTATGGAGACTTCATCACGTTGGCATGAACAACTATTGACTCGTTTTCATCCCTCTTTCCTCTGTGGAGAATGGTCGGAGGGGCAAGGCACAGAGAGAGGTGGTAGGGCTGAAAATCCCCAGCTTCTAATCACGGTCTCTCTAGTAACCAGCCCCCATCCAGGGGCCACCCATTAGCCCATCCAGAGTTTTCTCATTAGAACAAAAGGCACTGCTATCACCCAGGAAATTCCGGGGAATTTAGGAACTGTGTCAGGAACTGGGATCAAATCTCAAATATTGGAACAAAAGAAGCTCTTAGTGCTCTGATGGGTTAGGAAATTACAAGGCTTTTGGGAGTTGTGTGCAGGAACTGGGGGCAGAGACCAATGAACGTATTTTCTATAATTTCATAACAATACTGCTAATGGATTATTTCTCACTGAAGATGGGAATTGTCTTGTTTACATGCTGAATTCGATTATGACTCAGAAATGCTTTCAGATGCAAGTAACAAGAAACCCAACCACAGTGGTTTATACAAACACGAGGCTACCTTTTTCTTCATATGAGAAATCTGTGAGTAGGCAGCTGCTGACATTGGTTTAGATGCTCAACAATGTCAAGGCAAATGTTTCTGGCATTCTCTTGGCCTTTCTCAACATTAGCACTCAAGACAGGAAGAAGGAGGAAGAAGACCAGGCAGCACCAACATCAGAAAAACAAAAGCTTAAAAAAGAAAAAGAAAAAAGCAAAAAAAAAAAAAAAAAAAGCTTTCCTAGGAACCTCACCAACTTCCACTTACATCTGGGTCACATGGCCTCCTCTGGCTGGAAAGTGGATGATAACAGGAGGGTCAGGGATGAGAAGGGGTGGCAGGACATCAACTGACAATATCTGCTAGGATTCCAAAGTCTATGACAAATTCTGGTATATAGCAGGAGGTGTCTCCACAGTCTTTTATAAGTATCTGTTGAATGCATATGATAGAATGTTTATTCACAAATACTCAGTCCTCCTCCCTTGGGAGGTTAAGACATCCATGCTGTGTGGAACCTTGGCATCTGAACTTCCTTCGGCCAATGAAATGAACACAGAAGTGGCTTTAAGAGCCAGGTTCTCTTTTCTTTGCCCCTGTGATCATGGAAGCAGTTGTCAAAGTGGAGCCTCTATCCTCTCCAGTCCTTAAATGGACATGATGAGAAGAACACCCAGCTTACCCATGGTAGTTAAGGCACTGAGAATATTTAGTTGTTCATTGCAGCTTAACCTAACCCATCCTGACTGATCCAATGTACATACACAGGCAAAGAAATCCACAACCAATCCCCAAATGAAAATTTTACAAACTCGATTTCCTGATCCCATTAATAGCAAGACTGTGCCTAAATGAAGATAAATGATAGCCATCTGGAAGTTAAACAAAATAAAAAATAGCTTCTCTGTCAAAATGGAAATCAATACTGAAAAGACAGACTAGACATTTAAGATGATGAGACCACTGTATACAAATACATACGGGGATGGGACTAAAGTTATTCTTAGTAAAAATTCCTCATCTAAAGCTGATACTGCTAACATAAATACGCTTAAAACGTTGGAAGATTGAGAATAATTGGATGAAGAATTCAAACTAAGCTAGAAAATGAACAGCAAAATAAAAAGTGGTGGAAGAAATTAATAAAGATACGAGCCTCCATTAATCACAAAGCAAAAAGTCTGTGGAATTGATGAATCAAATCAAGGACCAGAACTTTGGAAGGATAAATCAAGCAGACAAGTCTCTGGGAAATAGGATTCCCCTCAAAGCAGGTAGAAAGAGATACTCAATGTAAGGCGTGAGAAACAGACAATATAAATCGGTACACACTTTCTGGTGGGCGGATTGACACAACTGTCAGAATGTAAAATGTGCGTACCTTGAAAATTTGATGAATACATAAGTGTTGGGTTGAACTGACTGAGGTTCTCAAATGTCGAAGTCTCATGGAGAAATACTACTTTTTTGTAAGAAGTTTGAAACCCCAGACTTGGCGAACAGGGGATAAATGGAACTCCCCTCTCCAGAAGCCTTCGGAGAGGGATGTGTCTCAGTCATTGTCCTTGGCCCCACGATTCTATTGAATCGGTCCTATACAAAGGACATGGTCCTAGGTAGCCAACGTCCCCTCTTCTCCTTCTGGAAAATTGTCCTGGATTGTTCTGGGCTCTAACAGCCAAAACCATCCCCAGGCTCCCAGAGCATCCCCAGACTCAAGGGGTGTTCACAGTGATGCCTCCTCCACTCACCGGACTGTCTTTATCTGATGCCTCCAGGGAAGCTCCTTGAGTCCACTTGTCCCTTCTCATGCTGTGAAGCAGGGCCTTTTTGAACTCAGGTTCACATCCCCTCCTCCTCCATCATGTTGCCCTAGGCTTAAATCAGCGCTTCTGGCTGGAAGGCTGGGGCTCATTCTGAGCTCTGGATCTCACTCTGCCTTTAGCATCGCCGTCTCCCATTGGAAGATTTCTTTATGCCCAGAATCCTAGGATGCAAAGTGCAGATACGTCCAGGCTTCTGGCCTAGAGTAGACTCTGGCCGTTGGCATTCGTGGCCAGAAATGAATGCCTGTTCATTCATTTATGCATGTTTACATTGATTTATGAACTCTAGTCACTCAAAAAAATATGTCTTTGCACACCTAATTAGTGCTGGACATTTTTCTAGGCACTGACGATTCAGCAGTGAAAACAACAGAGGAAGATCCTTGCCCTCCTAGAGCTAAGATCCCAGTCAGGTGGATCAACAGTAAACAAAATCAGTAGGTGAACTAAAGTGTGTGTCAGTAGTAAAGTCTATGGAGAAAAAGAAGACAGAGATGGAGGCTAGGGAGTATGTAAGGGGTAGAGGCCCCATTGAATGATGACATTTGGGTAAAGGTATGAGGGAGTGAACCCCGCAGGTTTCCAGGAGAGTTCTGTTCCAGTAGAGGGGATGGCAAGTGAAAAGCCCTAAAGAGGAAGCGTGTGAAGAATATCTGAGGTACGAGGTCAGTAGTGCTGGAGCTGAACAAGCAAAGGGTGAGCGCTAAGAGGCGACGTTAGAGGGAACAGTGGGGGTGGAGGCTGTGGTCAGAACCCTGGCTTTCCTCTAAGTGAGCTGGGAGCCACTGGAGGGTCCTCAGATGGAGAGGGACATGAAAGACCTCTTGCTGCTGTGCTGGAAGCAGACTGTAGTGAAGCTGGGATAAACACGGGTCAGTCAAGAGGCTTCTGGAATGATCTGGTGACAGGGGAGGGTGGTGGGCACCCGGGGGATGGCACGGAGGTGACACCATAGGCAGTGAGAAGGGGTTGTGAGAAGAAAGGTAACTGGAGTGGCTCCAACACCAGCCTTTAACACGCAGAGCCTGCACCCCGTCTAGGAATCCCAACAGGGTGACATGGTCTCTGGTAACTCCTGTTCAGCCGCCTTCTTCCTCTCTGAGGACCTGCATGTGATCATGTCCGAAAGCTTGTTCCCCAGAACTCTGTGATTCTCCCTCCAGAGGGCTCTGTTCCTCGCTGTCGGATGGAAAATGACTAGGATGAGAACACCAAGTGAGCATGGGCTCATCTGAATTCTGCCTCAGCCCCCTTGCTCTCTTCAGTGACAGGAAGAAAACACCATGTAAGCTGCTCAGTGAAAACACAATAGTTCATTAGGGCTGAGAGAGTTAGACAAGTCAACAATTAAATGTTCTATTATGATCAGTCTTTAGCCATTTAAGCGTCAGTTCAAGAAGGAATCATTAGAAAGGTCTGATAGAAATGAAAATAGAAGTAGGGTAGTTTTGTGTTACATTTCAACCACGGCCTCGGCCTTGCAGACTAAAGTCGGGTTGACCACGGCAGAGAAAGGCTCCCAGCCACAAGGGGACTTACACAGACAGGACGGAGGTGGAAGACAGGCATGTCTACCAACTGGCTGGGGTGGAAGCAGGAACCTTTCAGCTCAGACGGTTTCATCCTGCACAACAGGAGCTTTTTCATTTTATTTTTCATGTCTGAGAAGCAACGTGAGAATTCTGCCTGGGAGGCAGGCAGGAGAGGCAGCTTACAAGAAGCTTCTGGATGTCTTGTGAGATGCTGGATTGTAGAATAAATATGTCTCATAAAATCCCCCTGGTTACCCAGCTTGGAGGATTTGGAAATACCATTAGACTGTTTCTTGAAGGAATTGCTTCACTGAAACTGGAAAAATACCTGCTCAGGACACCACAATCCCAGCAGAGGACTTTGGAATAAAGATACTATTCATCACTGAGGTCTGAGTCTTTGCAGCCAAGGCGCCGGCACATCCTTCTGGGGCTATAGAGAGGCAAGCCCAGGTCACCTCTTCCTTGGGTCCTCTCGATGTCTTGTTCCTCTCAAGGAGTTCCCGTCTCTTGTCCAGAATGTCCAGAATCCCAGGGGACTTCCAGAGTAGAGGGTGCTCCAGAGCCCAGGTTGCCCATTAGAGGAGTCCTGCACTGGGCAGAAATGACCAGCCCCTAGTACTGCCATACTTCTCAGTCTTGGCCAAGGACCAACCCACACAAAGCGTTACCTTGGTTCAAATCTAAGTACCTGGGAGGAGCTGCCAGATGGAGGCTGTCAGTGATTCATATTCTTGCCACGGCAGTTTGCTTCTTCTGAAGGGGAACTTGAGCGCTGTGTCTCTGGGTGTTCCACGAGCCCCGAAATCAAGCAGTAAATGTGAGAGAAGAGGCCAGGGAGGAAGAATTGCTTACCCTGGAGTAGGACCTTGGCCTGCCTCTAAAATGGGCCACACGGTTTAGATTTGGGACAAAAGCCTTTCGGTACAAAGTGTGATTTTGCCTAGAGTATTCTTTCTCTTGAGAACGCATGGTGACATTTAGCAGATGAATGAGAAGCCAGAGACCCTGGCTTCTGGCCAGACTCAGCGTGGCTACTCCGTTTGAGGTGAATCAAATTCATTTTTTCCCCCCATCGGCAAACTTTTAGTTATAGTTTGGCTTCCCATGTGGCTTTCTCTACAGTAAAGATGGTGCTGGCCATTGGGCTTGAATGAACAATTGTATTTCTCATTGTAAATGAATGCTTTGAAATTACACCTTCCATGCCAGCCTTTACTTCGGTTAAGTCCACCTCAGAAATGGGTCCGACGTCAGAGTCTGGGCAGTATTTCAGCCCAATAAACTGAGAACTGTATTGTGAACAGAAAAAGCAAATGCCACCCTAGAAGGCTTTTGGGAACTTAAGAAGGCCACCTTCCTTAGAAATTCCCCGAACCCGTCAAGCTCTTCTTTGGACCTTCTGTATTACAAATGTTTGAGAAGGTTCTTTGGGTGGATGACAATCAACAGATCCTGTAAAGTGTAAAAGGCCCCATCGTTCCTCAACATCTGTGTTACCATGAGGTCAGTGCAGAGGTCAGTGCGGTGAGTCCAGGGTACAGGTGGGTACACTGGGGGTAGAGAAAAAGACAACTCTGGAAGGAGCACAGGTTAGCATGAAACTTATTTCTGTGCTGAGGTCCAAGACAGTCGTCATGTGTGGAAAGCCCCATCAGAAACATCGTGACCATGAAGTTTTCGCCCACGTGCAATGACCAGAAGAGCTGTTAATGATGAAGATTAACCAAAACAGCATCCTCAAGTACAGCAAAAGCTATGATTCACCAGATATTTGGGACAACAGACCAAGTTGCAAATAGATTTGTTTTATCTTGGAAAAGGGGAGATTTAAAGAATTTGATAGCATTTCTAAAATTTATTTTTTTTTTTCATTTCAACATCTTTCTTTATTCCTTCCTTCCTTCCTTCCTTCCTTCCTTCCTTCCTTCCTTCCTTCCTTTCTTTCTTAGACAGATCGTGAGTAGAGGATAGGCAGAGAGAGAGAAGGAGACACAGAATCCAAAGCAGGCTTCAGGCTCTGGGCTGTCAGCACAGAGCCTGATGTGGGGCTCAAACCCATCCCCATTGAGATCATGAGCTGAGCCGAAGTCAGACACTCAGCTGACGGCCACCCATGTGTCCTGATAGCATTTTTTTTTAATGAGGAGCGTTCCTTTGAAAATCCTATTTCTAGCTTCTCTTCTAATCTAGGGCTTGGGCAGCATCTGTCTTCTTGAAATGGGGCCTAGGGCTTCATTCACGGGGGGCCACCCAGCCTGCTGCCCTTGTTTATATCCCCAGTCTGGCTGGTTCCTTCTGCATTTATAACTCTCTGTTTCACAGAGAACAGAGCAGCAGGACTTCCCAGAGGACAGAAGTGGGTGTCTTCCTGTGTCTTCCCCGGGTCCTCACAGCCTAGGATAGATCCCAGGTACTGACTTGTGGATGGCCAACCTGGAGCCTCAGGTCAACAGGGTCCTTACACCCTAAGGGGGAGCAGAGCAGTGCTTGCAGTGCCATGACCCAAGCCAGGGGCCACACAAGGCCACAGGAGGTGGCACCTTCCTGAGGAGTAGAGTGACCCCACCAGCTTTGCAGAACGTTCCATCATCTTGCTAGGCATGAAGAGGCTGGCGACTGGTACGTGTGGCTCTGAGGCGGGGGAATGGATGAAGGTGCACGTGCGGTCGGCGTGTGGAGGCCCTTTCCCTGGGTGGTCTCGGGTGAGTGGTGTGCGTGCCGAGGGAGAGGGGCTTTGTATCTGCTGGCATCAGAGCAAGTACGTACATCATGTGTGTGTGACTGTGACAGATGAGGAGCCTATGTCTTGAACAGAGGGCATGAAATGTGTGTACAGCATCTGAATAAATGTGCTTAATGGTTATCATCACACAGCTCTTTTATCAGCATATTGTTTGTTTAATTGATAGCAGTTCTCCCTCCTCCAGGATAATTCATTCGGGTTTCACATTGAGAACAGAACTCAACCGTCCATCCTCACTTCACAGGGTGTTTGAGACTGATCTCCTGGTCCTGGTTTGCCTGTCTGGTTAGTTGGTTAGCTAGCTAGCTGAGCGGTCATACTTTTAAGTATCCCGAGTGGGTTCCTGTCATTTCTGAGCCACATCTTTGGCTTGTTGTGTGACGTCACCAAATCCCTGTTCTCTGTGTCAGCTCATTGCTGCAGAATGCTTTCTTCCCTTCTTTCTTTTTTTCAATGTTAATGAGTTTAAGTTACTTCAGAATGTATGAGATTCTTCTCTCCCTCGTGTTGGATATTTGAGGGGATGCAAGTAAACCGAACATTTATCAGTCCTCTGTTCTCTTAATTGAACAGGGGCCGACTGCTGCGAGGCTTGGTATTCTGCCCAAAGATGTCCCTGAACATCCACAGCAGTTCACGGGGAGCTCATGCCAGCCTTTAGGCAGCTTCCTATTTCAGAAATGATTTGTGATTCATAATGAACAAAAGGTTGCTCTTCAGGTGACCTGTCAGGGTAAGCCTGATTCGGGGATGGGATCCATAGGAACCTGTCCTCCATGTTCTGAGGGGTAGTAGAGATCGGTGGGGCTGTTATGCCCAGAATTCGTGATCCCCAAAGACCACTAGGGAGCCGAGTCCGATGCAAAAGCAAAGAGCCTTTATTCGAGCTAGCTCGAGCTCAATCCCCTACCTGCACCGACGCAGCGGTGAGATACCAGGGAAAGAGAGCGAGTTTCAAAAGGACAAAGGTTTTATTGGGACCTGGGGGCAGTTGGTGAGGTAATGGCTATGGCCTCAGCCGATTGGCTGGTGAGGGGTCCTGGGGAAGGGTCCGGCAGGTGAGGGAGGGTTTACTCAAGGGGAGGAGGTGTGGTCAAGGTGAAGGACACAGAAGAAGATGGAGTCCAGGGGAGGAGGTGTGGTCAAGGTGAAGGACACAGAACAAGATGGTGTCGGCTGGCGTAGGCCCGCCCTTTCATTCCCCCCTTGCCATGTAGGTTACGGACCCAATCATGGGACCGGCTGCATTTATGGTGACAAGGAGAACAGAGTCTGGAGGTTTACGCAAAGTTCTGGGAAGGAAGTGTCCCTGGGGTGGCTCTGGGAGGTCTGATTAAGTATTGTCCCCGAGCTGGTGTCTGTGATCTGCCAGGTGATGTTTTGGGGGGGCGTATGAGCAATGACAAGCAGAGATAACAGAGTTACCAATATTAGGTGGGTCGAATGCGCTGTAGCTTGAGCTTGAGCAGGTTGTGTTGGTCCCGACTGATGGCCCATCGTGTGACGAAGTCCTTCCGGATCGAGGAGGGGTCCGCTGGCTGGGCGTGAGTGTGATGGACCCAGGTCGCGATGCCGTCTACCTTGAGAGCGGTGGGGGTTGTCAACACCACGATGTAGTGTCCCTTCCAGCGCGGCTCGAGAGTCTCTCGGTGGTGCCTCTTGACGTAGACCCAGTCTCCCGGCCTGTACTGATGAGGTGTCGGGATCGGGCCAGCCTCGTAGATGGCACGGAGGCGCGGCCAAATGTCCTCGTGCACCCTCTGGAGCCCGCTCAAGGAAAGAAAAAGTTCTTGATCTTTAAACTCAGCAATAAGTTCAGCTCGAAGGCTGGGAATAACAGGGGGTAGCCTGCCAAACATGATCTCGTAGGGAGTAAAACCCAGAGTGTAAGGAGAGTTTCTAACCCGGTAAAGGGCGTACGGTAGGAGAGTCACCCAGTTCCCGCCAGTCTCCATGGTTAATTTGGTAAGGGTCTCTTTTAGGGTTCTATTCATTCTTTCTACCTGTCCTGAGCTCTGGGGCCTATAAGCACAATGTAATTTCCAGTTTGCCCCCACCGCCTTGGCTACTGCCTGTGTTACCTGCGAGATAAAAGCTGGTCCATTGTCTGATCCTACCAGGGCAGGAAAACCATACCTGGGTAAGATGTCTTCTAGTAGCTTCTTAGCCACCGTCTGAGCCGTTTCATGCTTGGTTGGGTATGCCTCCACCCAGCCAGAGAAGGTGTCTGTAAATACTAAAAGATATTTAAAACCATACTTTCCTGGTTTGACTTCAGTGAAGTCGACTTCCCATTGGGCTCCCGGTCTGGTGCCTCTGAGCCTGGTTCCTTTTTTATTTGATGTGGCCCTCGCGTTGGTGAGTTGGCAGGTCTTGCAGGCAGATACAACTTGCCCTATTTTGGTGTCCCGTTGGTGAATCTTAATTCCGGCCTGTCGGATTAAGTCTTTTAATTTTTGGGCCCCCATGTGAGTAGACCGATGCATGTGCTCTAATATTGAGACTCCGAGCCGGTCTGGCAACACGAGCTCCTTGTTAGGTGTATACCACCATCCCTTTATCTCCTGGGCCATGGGGAGTTTCTTGATCCGCTGTCATTCCTCCTGGGAGTACTTGGGCTGGTCTGGTAAAACTGGGTCTCCCGGGTCTGGTAGTTGTATGGTCATGGTGGGGACTGGAGTAAGGGCTACTGCCTTGGCTGCCTGGTCAGCCTTTCGATTACCTCTAGCTACTGGGTTATCAGCTTTTTGGTGCCCTTGGCAGTGGATAATGGCTAGCTTGGCAGGAAGCCATAAGGCCGTAAGCAGGTCAAGTATCTCCTGCTTATTTTTTATAGTCCGTCCTTCTGCCGTCAGTAACCCCCTCTCCTGATAAATTGCCCCATGAATATGAGCTGTGGCAAATGCATAACGGCTGTCTGTGTAGATGTTGAGCCGTTTTCCAGCTCCCAGCATCAGCGCCTTGGTGAGGGCTATGAGCTCTGCTCGCTGGGCTGACGTTCCGGAGGGTAGAGCCTCCGCCCATACGGTGTCGGTTTCGGTGACCACCGCTGCACCCGCATACCTGTGTCCGCCTCGCACAAAGCTGCTGCCATCAGTGAACCAAGTAGCCTCGGCATCGGGGAGGGGCCGGTCGGTCAGGTCCGTCCGGAATCCATGTACTTGTTCCAGGATTCCCGCACAGTCATGTAATGGAGCACCTGGGTCAGGGTCGGGCAGCAGGGTTGCAGGATTGAGGGCTGCACTGGGGTGGAACCGCACTCGTGGAGGGTTGAGTAGGAGGCTCTGGTAATGAGGCATACGTGTATTGCTCATCCATCTATCTGGAGGCTGTTTCAGGACCCCTTCAATGGCGTGTGGGGTCGTGATCCAGATCTCCTGTCCTAGGGTCAGTTTGTCTGCATCCTTGACTAGGAGTGCTGTCGCTGCAATAATTCTTAGGCATGGCGGCCAGCCGGCAGCCACTGGGTCTAGTTTCTTAGACAGGTAAGCCACTGGACGGTTCCAGGGGCCTAAGGCTTGAGTTAGAACTCCTTTTGCTATTCCCTTATGCTCGTCTACAAAGAGGTGGAAGGGCTTCGTAATGTCCGGTAGGCCCAGGGCTGGGGCACTTAGGAGGGCCCTTTTTAACTGATTAAAGGCAGTTTCTTCTTTTTCAGCCCATTTAAATGTTTTCCCCTCTTTGGTAGCTTCATATAGGGGCCTGGCGATCTCAGCAAAACCTGGAACCCAGAGGCGGCAGTAGCCGGCTGATCCTAGGAATTCCCTCACTTCTCTTCGGGAGGTGGGAGTAGGGATCTTTAGGACAGTTTCTTTTCTGGCTTCTGATAACCGCCGCTGTCCGCCCTCCAGGATATATCCCAGGTAACTTACCCTCTCCCTGCGTATCTGAGCCTTCTTCGTGGATGCGCGGTATCCTAAGGCCCCCAGGGTAGCCAGCAGGTCCTGGGTCCCTCGCTCACAGTCTTTGGCAGTGTCGGCAGCAATCAGGATGTCATCTACATACTGTAGAAGGGTGAGGCCAGGGTGCTCCCTTCTGTACTCACCCAGGTCCTCGTGTAGTGCCTCGTCGAAGATGGTGGGTGAATTTTTGAATCCCTGAGGTAGCCGTGTCCAGGTGAGTTGTCCACTGTAGCCCTCCTCCGGATCATGCCACTCGAAGGCGAACAAGGGTTGGCTCTGGGGTGCCAGCGGCAGACTGAAGAAGGCGTCCTTTAAATCTAGTACAGTATACCAGACCCTGGAGGGCACTAAGGAGCTCAAGAGAGTATATGGGTTGGGAACAGTTGGGTGTATGTCCGCGACCCTCTTATTTACTTCCCGGAGGTCTTGTACCGGTCGGTAGTCATTTGTGTGAGGCTTTTTGACCGGCAGTAAGGGGGTGTTCCAGGCAGACTGGCAAGGAACTAGTACCCCTAGGCTTCGTAGTCTCCGGATGTGTGGCTGGATCCCCTTCCGGGCCTCCTGAGACATGGGGTATTGTTTGATCCTTACCGGACTCTCTCCTGGCTTGAGCTCTACCAGGACTGGGGTCCTGTGAGCGGCTAGTCCCATCCCCCCTGTCTCTGCCCAAACCGAGGGGAATTCTTGTAGCCATCTGTCTATATTATCCTCTCTCGGGAGCGCCTCCTGGTGGAGGAGGTATTCATCCTCCAGTTTCATGGTCAGGACCTGGATGGGGTGGCCCTTGCCATCGGTGACCTGAGGCCCCCCTTGTCTGAAAGTTATCTGAGCTCCAATCTTGGTCAGTAAGTCCCGTCCTAACAGCGGGTAGGGGCATTCTGGTATTACCATAAAGGAGTGGGATACCCGGCCCGTTCCCAAATCGACTGTTCTTCGGGTAGTCCATGAATACTGGCTCATACCAGTTGCCCCTTGTACCCAGGACTTCTTGCTAGCTAGTTTTCCTTGCGGGGTGAGGAGGACCAAATGTTGTGCTCCGGTGTCGACAAGGAAGTCAATAGGGGTCCCCTCCACTTTAAGAGTTACCCTGGGTTCGGGGAGAGGGTCCGAACCCTGACTCCCCTAATCACTTAGTTCATCCAGCTCTAGGACTTTTACTCGATCAGCCTTGCTTCCCTTCCCGCCGGCCCTTTTCGGACAATCTCAGGCCCAATGCCCTATCTCCTTGCAGTATGCGCACTGATCCTTCTGCAGCCTCTGCTTCCCCCTCTTGGTGGTTCCTTTACCTTTTCTTGCGTCGTCTGCCAGCTGCCAGAGACGGCGGTCTCGTTCCTCGGGGAAGTCAGCAGTGGTAGCTAGCAGTATTCTGGCCAGGTCTCGAGTCTGCTTACTGCTGGCAGCCGCCATGGCGCGAGCCTGCTTGTCCTCAGGAGGCTCCCGGTTATTATATACCTTTTCGGCTACCACCAGTAAGTCCTGCAGACTTTTTTCTCCTAGTCTATCTATTTTCTGTAATTTTCTCCTAATGTCTGCGGCCGATTGGTTTACAAAGGCCATGATAACAGCTGCCTTGCTTTCCGGAGCCTCTGGATCCATGGGGGTATAGGTACGGAATGCCTCCATGATCCTTTCTAAAAAGGCAGCCGGAGATTCATCTTTTCCCTGTTGTACATTTCCTACCTTGGCCAAATTGGTTGGCTTTCTAGCAGCCATTCGGAGACCCCCCATTAGAGTCTGGCGGTAGACCCGGAGCCTCTCCTTACCTTCTGCCGTGTTGAAATCCCACTGGGGCCGAGTTAAGGGGAAGGAGGCATCTATCTGAGCCTGGTTGGGATTCCCGTCTGCGCCCGGAACTAGTTTTCGGGCCCCATTGAGGATTCTTTCTCTTTCTTCAGTCGTGAACAGGACCTGCAAAAGCTGCTGGCAATCATCCCACGTGGGCTGATGGGTAAAAAGAACAGAGTCTAATAAATCAATAAGCCCTGCCGGTTTCTCGGAAAACTTAGGATTCTGAGCTTTCCAATTGTAGAGGTCACTAGTGGCGAAAGGCCAATAGTGATGGGGCTGATTCCCCTCCGCGTCTGGGGGTCCGGTGGCTCGCAGGGGCAGAATAGTAGAGTCAGCGGCGGAGGGGGATTGCTCCCTCTGAGCCCTTTGTCTGGTAAAGGGCGGGCTTCCCCCTGGAGTGTTTCCGCCTCCCGCTCTCGGAACAGCGTCTGCCTGCCCCGGAGGGGGAGGATGGTGTTCTTCCGGCATCCTAGAGGGGTTATATGGGGGAGGAAAAATTAATTCTTCTTCAGTACCCCCCTGTAGGACAGGGTAGAGGGGTGCTGAAGGCTGGGTAAGACGTTTCCTCTTCTCTGTCTCCTGCAAAGCAAGAATGGGTTTTGGCTCCGGAGGGATCAGGGTTAGGAAGGGCTTAAGCCAAGAGGGTGGGGCTTCTACAAGGTCCTGCCAAGTGATAATGTAAGGGAGCTGATCAAGATGGCCCGTCTTAGGCTGAGAGATGATATTCCTGACTCAGTGGATGGTAGGGAGGTCGAAGGTCCCCTCTGGTGGCCATCCGACATTGAAAGTTGGCCACTCGCTTGAACAAAAAAACTGCAACCGACCCTTTCGGACTTCCACACTGAGGTTGTTAGCTCTTCCCCTCACATCCTTAAAGTGATCAATCATAATACTTAGAGGAGTAGTCTGAGTCTGTCCCATAACGTCCGTCCAGTAAGTCCACAGAGCAAAACAGAGAAACCCAAAAACAGACAAACAGAGGGCCCCTACAAAGTCTTCCAACTCCATGGAAGCAAAACGGAAAGCTAGCTTTTGAGGGGATTCCATGTCCCTCCAAAACCGATGAGGGGATTCCACGTCCCTCCAAAGACGACGGCCTCACGCCGACCAGCGGGAGCGACCCGCCTCGTCTCAGACCTTTGAGGGGATTCCACGTCCCTCCGAAACAGATGAGGGGATTCCACGTCCCTCCAGAAGGGAGAATCGGAACGTCTTCCGAAACTCCCGGCCCGTGGTCCTCCGGTGCGTCCACTTAGACCGCGTCGGGCACTACCAGAATTCCAGAAATGAGCTCACACAGAAAAGACAGAACAAACAGACACTAACCGTGGCCAGTCAGGCTCTCCGGGTCGGGGGTCCCTTGGGGGTCTTGGGGATCCCGGGCCGAGCCCCCAAATGTTATGCCCAGAATTCGTGATCCCCAAAGACCACTAGGGAGCCGAGTCCGATGCAAAAGCAAAGAGCCTTTATTCGAGCTAGCTCGAGCTCAATCCCCTACCTGCACCGACGCAGCGGTGAGATACCAGGGAAAGAGAGCGAGTTTCTTTTTTTTTGTTTGTTTGTTTTTTAAATTTTTTTTTCAACGTTTATTTATTTTTGGGACAGAGAGAGACAGAGCATGAATGGGGGAGGGGCAGAGAGAGAGGGAGACACAGAATCGGAAACAGGCTCCAGGCTCTGAGCCGTCAGCCCAGAGCCCGACGCGGGGCTCGAACTCCCGGACCGCGAGATCGTGACCTGGCTGAAGTCGGACGCTTAACCGACTGAGCCACCCAGGCTCCCCAGAGAGCGAGTTTCAAAAGGACAAAGGTTTTATTGGGACCTGGGGGCAGTTGGTGAGGTAATGGCTATGGCCTCAGCCGATTGGCTGGGGAGGGGTCCTGGGGAAGGGTCCGGCAGGTGAGGGAGGGTTTACTCAAGGGGAGGAGGTGTGGTCAAGGTGAAGGACACAGAACAAGATGGAGTCGAGGGGAGGAGGTGTGGTCAAGGTGAAGGACACAGAACAAGATGGAGTCGCCTGGCGTAGGCCCGCCCTTTCAGGGCCACAGCAGTGCAGGGGTGGTACAGCTCAGGCTTGCTGCTAGCTTCTATAATGCCTTTGAGTGGATTTGCAAGATGTGCCCCCTCTGGGTAGACACAACCCCTTGGCCACACAGCTTGGCAATGGGAGGGCTCCTTCTTGGAGGAAAATGTGTCTCTTTCCCCTGGCACATTCAGCCCTGAACCAGGGAATGTGCTTTGTAAGGAAAGCGTAGACTGTACTTAAGGCCCCACTTGACCCCTGGTGCTTTAGGGGTGCTTTAGTGCAGAGCCAGGTGCTTTAGTGCAGAGCTCTGAAGCAGATGCCCCTCCTTCTCTAGTGGCAACTGGGCGAGCCTTTCCAGTGCTGGTTCTTCCCACCTTGAGAGTGTTAAAGACAAGACAGCATACCCAAACTGGAGTCGCTTATGCTAAGTCCCACTCCACCAAACTAAGACTTAACGTAATTACACTTTTGGCTCTCCCAGAAAGGGAACCTTAAACCGTTGACTAGCCTGATCATCATGAGTCAGGTCATCTGCATGATAAGCCCCTTACATCCCCTAAAGGAAAGGAACCTTGCAATAACCAACCCACCTTTTTTTTACTTTCTTCTTCCTGCTCCCTCCTGCCTATAGACCTGAGCTCTTTTTCGGACGCTCAACCGACTGAGCCACCCAGGTGCCCCACAAGTAGCCACTGTTTTCAGTTTGGTGAATACCTCTGCAGTCCTTAAGAGACAGTCTCTTCAAATATTAAGAATATTTTTATTTAAGTTAAACCAAAACTATAAATCTATTACATTTCGCAAAAGGCCATTTTGTGATAAGGTACACACGCATAGTGACTTGGTTTCTTTCAAGTACTGTCTCCTCTCTGGCTTAAGAATCCTGTATTGCTTTGAAAGGTCTTTGGCCAGGTCAGTCCTCTTCCCAGGTGACAGTATTAATGGTGTTTACGTGGGTAAAGTGTCAGTCACAGCATTTAGAAGATGATGCCCACCCCCATCCGTTTCCGGTCCAGGTGGGTTAATCAGAGACACAGCAGTGGCCGTGGCTTGGGAAATCCCGTCTGTGTTTCTGGGTGTGGATCCAAGGGTAGTTTTAAGACATGGTGGTACTTTTTCTAAAGCCAGTACTCAGCCTCCTTCAGATTTGTTACTGCCTGCCTCAATAGTTCCTTTTCACCCACGTCGCCGGTGAAAGTCTCGTTCAGGGGAAGCAATTCATCACGTTTTCTGCTTTGGGAAAACAGGAGCTGTGTTTCCTGAAGTAAGTTTGGTAAAACATCTCGCTTCTCCTTGAGCTGCTTGATCTCCGAGTCGGGGTGTTCGTGTTGTTTTCTTTCCAGTTCTGAAGGGGCAGCAGTCGAAGCAGACAATCTCTGGTTATCGTCCTGGAGGGTTCTCATTGTGGCATCTTTTTTCCTGCATTGACTTTCTGAGCTCATCTGCCTCCTAATGGAGCAATCGAGAAGACTCACTCGATACGTCAGACTTAATTGCCTTAAGAGAGCCTGCTGACTCGGATGATTCGGTGGAGGGCTGGAACGAAATGATGGCGAATTTCCCTAAAAGCAGATCCTTGCCATTGCAGAGCTCCGCGGTGCTGAGCTGCATTTGTGTCAGTCCTGTCTCGGAATTTTTTTCGTTTGATTTCGTTTCCTTCGTGACTCTGGACCAGGCCAATACAGGTCATCTGTAGTCTAGGATTATTGTCACTGTCAGAACCCTCGGCTGAAGTTGTTGAAGAGGTTTCTGAAGCTGGGGTGACTCCCGCTTCGTATTTCGTACCGAAGTCATCAGGTGCTATTTCCATTCTTCCATGATCTTAACCTGCTGTTTTAATTTGTCCCGTTCCTGTAGAAGCTCCTTGACCCCATCGATACTGACACCTGTCACCTCATCAGCAGTGCCGGATGTTGGCAAAATTGCCAATAAAGCCTGACATTTCTGCCTTAATGCATCCACTTCAGTGTCTTTTTCTTGAATAACGTGTGACAAATTCTGAATCGTGTCTCTAAACACGTCCTGGTCGCTAGACTCGATTCTAGTGAATATTTTCATCTTACAGCTTCATGAGATATGCTTCTTTGGCAACCATTCTATCTGTCATTTTGTGGTACTCTCTGTTCAGATTGCTGTTTTCCCTAGTTCTCCTGTAAGGCAGCTAATACTTGTTCTCTTTCCAAAGCATACCTTGCAATTGCTGCTGAAGGTTTGCCACATTCTGGTTGTAGGAAGCCACAGACGTCCTGCTGGGGCGGTCGTCTCTCTCCACATCTTTTTGCCGGATAATCTGAGTTAGTTTACCAGTCTCCTCTTTGGATGGGTGTTCAGTCTGTTCAGTTAATCAGATGTTCTTTTCAGTGAGGAGTTTAATCTCCAATTCTTTTCTTTTTTTTCTTTTTTTTTATTTTTAATCTCCAACTCTTGGCCTTTTGTTCCTTTTACTTAATCTTTCAGTTTCAGCTTCAGGTAAATCATGCTTTTCACTTCCGTTTTTCTACAGGAAGATGCTGAATCGTTGTTACTTGAGAAACATCAGAATGTTTTGTAGGAATGTGCTGGGTTTTTGAAGGATCTGGGCTTTCATTTCCTCTATTGTGTTCTGCAAAATCTTAATCTCCTCATCTTTCGCTAAAAGGAGCTGAGCGTGTTGAATGTTCATTTGCTCATGCTGGTGTGTTAGATCATCTACCTTCCGTTTCTGGTCTTGTAAAGAACGAAGCCATTGCAGCTTAGCCTGGCGTTGATCCTCAATGATCTTTTGTTGTTGTTTGATTTCGTCTACCAGACAGACTCTTTCTACATTCAGCTGATACACCTCGGATTCTAGTTCCATGATACAGTCTTGCGTTTGCGGGTCGACCACAGGTACGGTTTGGCTGTGTTCTCTCAGACACTCCAATTCGTCTTGCAGAAATTCATTTTCTTCTCTGGCGGATGCAAGACGAACGTCTTGCTCCTCCACGGTTTGCTGTAAAATTTCGTTTTCTCTTACGACTTGGACGTACTTCTCTAATAGCTCCTGGAGCTCTGGCCTTCTCTCAAGTTTTTCAATACAGATTTCTTTCTCTTTAATAAGTTGTGTCAATCGCTTATGCTCCTCCAGAGCAGAGGAGAGCATTTCCTTAGTGTCTCTATGGTCGGCATCCATCTGCTCAACACTCTTTTTGAGTTGTAGTATTTCATCGTCTTTCTCTTGACTGCGTTGAATTAAACACTCCTGCTCTAAGTGGGAGGAGGACTTAGACAAGTGATACGTGTTGGTCAGTTCTTTAATAGCTTGCTCATACCTGGCTGTTTCCTCCAACAGCTTCTTTTCAGCCCGGCACAATTTTACGATTAACTGTCCTTTTTCTATTTTTAAGGCCCGCGTAATAGATTTTGTTTCCAGAGAATTCTTACGGTTACAGACAGTAGTTTCTTCCAGCCGACGTCTTACGTCTTCAAGCTCCAAAACCAACTTTCCATTTTCCACCTTGAGATTGCAAGCAGCTTTCTTTAAATTGCCATTCAGCTCTTCCATTTCTGAAAGGCTTTGCTGCAACTTTCTAACCGTCGTTTCCCTCCGTGGAAGTGAGTCATCTTCAACAGTATTGTCAGAGTCTTGATTAAGAGACTGTGCTGGCTCCTTCTCAGCTCTAGCAGATTCCTCCTCGTCTTGTTTAATATGTTCCTTAAGTTCAACGTTCTCCTTCGGGATGTTTAAAGTATGTGTTTGCGACGGATCTGACCGATGCAAATCATTAACAGCCAGTTGACTTTGAGGTGATTCTTCGTTTTGCGCATCTAAGTCTTTAGCTCTGTCCATTTGCTCCTCTTCACATGGACAAGCTCTCTTTTCATCATTGAGATCGTGTTCCACGTTGCCGTTGATGCCGTTGCCTTCATTTTGTGGTTCTGATAGCTGACCTTTCATCCAAACCCTGGGCTGTGTGGTTTGTTTCTGTCCATCGAAGTCCCCCAGCTCTGCTGTTGGGAGTTCCTTCTCGGCCCTACCCTGAGTGGATTTTTGTCCGTCGGCCTCCAAGTCACGTCTTAAATGCTCTCCTTCTGAATCCAAATTCACACCTCCTGGAGCCGTACGTTCAATCACTTCCTGCTCATGGCTCACTTTCCAAAGTGCCAGTTGAAGTGCTTCCCGTCCGTGACCTAATGAGTTTTCTTGTTCTAAAACGTAGAGTGGCTCTTCAAGTTTCAGATCGTCTCCAATGAGATTGTCACCCTGGGTTGAGCTACACCGTGGCGTCATCTCCTTTTCCGCATCGGACAGCACTTGCCGCAGTCCAGACGCTTCTTCCACCGCTGTACTCTCGGAAAGAACTCTTTCCTTTTCCGTCACTGTATCACTTTGCCTCAACACGGAAGGCTGCGATTCCCATTCTTCAATCCTCTCTTTCTTTTCCTCATGTATCCGGTCCCATTCTCTCCTTAAAGCGTCTCTCTCACTTTCTACCGAAGATAATTTGCTATTGATGTCTTTGACGGTGTCCTCAAGTTCTTCAATTTTCCTGGTAGACTCCGCTTTTTCAGTCTGTAGCACTTGAATGGTGTTTTGCATATGCTCAATGACAGACTCATCAGCTGCTCTGAGTCCAGAGTCGTCCTTCTCTAACAGATTTTCCAGTTCTTTGATTCTTTTTTCATAGCCTCTTGACTTTTGATGGTACCTGCGACGTATCTCTGCCAGTGTCTGTTGATAGACGTTCTGCAGTACTGCCTTTTCAAGTTGATGGTCATCAATTGCCTCCTGTCGATTCTGTTCGAGTTCCCTGATGGTAACCTGCAGTTTGTAGATTTCATTTTGCTCGGCGCTATTCGCTCCCGGTGCTGAAGTCTGGGACAAATGCTTCCGATGGCTAACTTCAGCCTCCAGTCTTAAAACTTCATTTGACAGTCTGCTTATTTCTTGTTGTGACCAAATGAGGTCAGCAAAGTCCAGGTCATCCCCCGGGGAAGCTGACGCAAAGTAGTTGATACCGTAACCCAAGGAAGGTGACGCTGTGGTGGATTGAAGGGCTGATTGGAGCTCCAGCAACTGGTTCTTGAGCCCTATGTGTCTCACTTTAAGAAGTTTCATTTCTACCTCTTTCTGTTGCAGCTGATGTCGGTAGCTAAGAGTCTGCCGCTTTATTTGAAGCTCCGAGGCTTCATACTTCTCTTCCAGGTGACTACAAAGACTTTTAAGTCTCTGATTCTCCGATCTTAAGGTTTCCCGACTCACTTGACTCTCTTTTCGGTCAGAGTCAGGTCCTTCTCCCACCTTGTCGGTTCCCTCCACCCGCACATCTTTGATGACCTCCGAGATGCGGTCAGTGAAGGAAGCCACACTGCCACCCACTTGCTCTAGGGAATGGCCCAGGCCACCAAACGAAAAGGACATCGCTGCGGGTCACAGAACTGACCTGGTCCGCTCGGCAAAAAGCGTCCAGCGCAGTCGGACAGTCCCGCTAACTGTCTCCAGAGGGAGGCCTGCGCGAGGCTAATAATCAAATCACAATCAGGCGTTTCTAGGCAACGCCACACCGCACGCGGGGCTGCTAGGGTCCGCGAGAGCCCTGCCCACGACCTCCCATCCCTTACCCTCCCCCCACTGCCCCGCGGCCATCCCTGGGGGTCCCCAGGTACCTGTGAGCACCTGCGGGGGAAAATGCCTCTCGCCTTGGACTTTCCCGGGAAGTCCAATCAAAGCACACAGCGCTCTGCAGCTTGTGGTTTCCAGGTAACAATTTCTTGTAATTGACATGAAATGTGCACAGTGCCAGCACCCATCCACCTAGGAGGTAGAAACAGGTCTACACCCGCGCGTCCGCACAGTCCTAAAGGGGGCATCCGGAGGCAACCGCCTACCCAACCCCTCGCGTCTCCCACCATCGCCCCCCAGCCCCCCTCGCGGGTCCCGCCCCGTGCCCAGAGCGCCCCAAGCCCGGGTGTGGCTGTTCCCGGCCGCCAGGATCGCAGGGTCACGCCGCTGGCGCCTGCTGCCCCCACCCACCGGTGCCCCGCCTAGCAGGGGTCGGGAGTCGGGACCCAGGCGGCGCCTGGACGGGGTGGGGGGGGGGGGGGCTCCATGCGTCTGCGGGGCAGCCAGGGTGGGGGGGCGGCCGGGGCTAGGGCGGCGGGGTCAGACCGCGCGCGGCGCCTGAGCCTGGCAGAGGGCGGCACTGGAAGTCACGCGGCGAGGGTGGGGCTCCGGCCCGGAGCCGCCTCAGCAGCCATAGCAGCTGCCGCCGCCGCCTCTCAGCCGCCGCAGCAGCCGCGGTAGCAGCCGCAGTCGGCGCAGCAGCAGCTCAGTCGCCGCACCCGCCACAGTAGCACCCGCGGCCGGCGCAGCCGCCGCCGCTCAGCCGCCACCGCAGCCGCAGTAGCAGCCGCAGCCGGCGCAGCAGCAGGCGCAGCAGCAACCGCCGCTCAGCCGCCGCAGCCACCGCAGTAGCAGCCGCAACCGGCGTAGCCGCCGCCGCTCAGCCGCGGCGGCAGCCGCAGTAGCAGCCACAGCCGGAGCAGCCGCTGCCGCTCACCCGCCGCCACAGCCGTCGCAGCAGCAGCCGCCGCTCAGCCGCAGCAGCCGCCGCCGCCGCTGTCGCGGCCGCAGTCGCCGCGGCAGCCGCCGCTCAGCCCCCGCAGCAGGCGCAGCAGCCGCCGCAGTTGCACCGCAGCCGGCGCAGCCGCCGCCACTCAGCCCCTGCAGCAGGCGCAGCAGCAGCCGCCGCCGCCACTGCCGCCTCGGCCCGGAAGCGATGTAGCCGCGCCAGGTCCGAGCCCCGCGGGCCGCCGCTGCCGCTGCCCTTGAACCGCACGATGCAGCTCGCCAACCAGACCGTGGGCAGGTGAGTGAGCCCTGCCGGGCCGGCCGGCAGCGTGCCTGTCGGGGACCGGGGGTCGGGGTCGTGTCCCGGGCTGGGGCGGGCCCGCTGCCCCGCGGGGCCCCGTGCTCCGGCCCGGCCGCCCGCCCGCTCCACACCGGGTCCACTGCGGGCCAGGGACGAAGCCTGCGCCACGCAGCGGCCAGGCGCCCAGCTCGGAGCCGCTGCCCAAGCCCCCGGGAACAGCGGGGCGGGCCGGCCTCCCGGGTCCCGCCCCCCCCCACCCCCCACCAGCGCGGGTCCCCGCCGCCCATTGTCCCGGCCCCGCTGAGCATCGTCCTCTGGGGTCTGGACCCAAGCTTTCCCCAGGCCTCACCCCCCCACCCTGCCCCCTTCCCAGGCTCTGAGCTGTCAGGACAGGGCCAGACGCCGGGCTCGAACTCACGGACCTCGAGATCATGACCCGAGCCGAAGTCGGACGCTTAATCCACGGAGCCACCCAGGCGCCCCTTTTTCAGATTTTAGAAAAGTTAAAATGTACATATGCTGTTACTGTATAATCCATGGTGTGGGTCAGCAGCCCTTTGTTGAATATGTGAATATTTCTAGAGTGAAAATATAAAGGTACTTCATGCTATATGGAACACTTAAAGATTGTAAATGGCTTCATGTTAGTTCAGGTCAAGTTTGTTACCAAATAAGTTACCCAAAAACCTTGTTTTTTAGATTTCAAAGTGATGGATAAGGGGTTATGGAGCTGGTTTAGTCAGCAGTAATGCTCCTATTGAGAGAGTCTGAGATGGTTTTTTGTGTTTTGTTTTGTTTTGTTTTGTTTTGTTTTGCCTTTCACTCTAGGTAATGCCCCCTTACTCCAGAAAGTGAGAAACCACAATGATGTTCTGTAACTAGGGGTCACAGACTCAAGTGCTAGGCAGGTAAAATTAATAAGCGAAGGGAAGGTAATTGTAGGGCAGTAGAAGAGGCGAGGAATAGCAAAACTAGCTCATTGCACGGGCTTGCTTGCTCTTGGCAAGTCTAGCTACCTGTTGACATGGTGAATGTGGGTGCTTGAACACCCACCTTCTCATTTTTAAGGATACTCCAGAACGGTGATTTTTTTGTGTGAAGTTTATTGATACTTAAATATCAGCAATGAAAAAGGAAAAGAAAAGAAACCGCTGGACGTAGGCCAGAGAAAATCTATCTGCAAGCTTCATCTGGCCTTGGGCTGCCTGCTCTGACCTCTAGCTGCGAGACTGATTCTTACCGAATGAAAAGTTGGACCGTGGTGTTTTGGTAGTGAACGCTTTCTTGAGATGGGGATGGGACATTTGCTTTATCATTATTCGTTGTGCTTTACGTATATGTCACATAATTTTGCAGTCAGATGCTCTACCCCTGAGCTATACCCCCTATTATATAATTTTGGAGTGTAAAATATTTCAAAAGAAAAAAACACTGGAGCACTGCCTTATTTTCTAGCCAGTGGGAAGTTTTCGTTCTCATCTATGAATTTGAAAGTTTAACGTTATTTATTTTGGAAAAGGGATTGAGAACTCCAAGTCAAAATAGGACCCCCTTTTTTAAAAAGTTTGAGTTAAGGGGGGTTAGATTATAATGTCCCTGTCTTTCCAGGGCCACAGTGATCTGAAGTGCCATTGCATGTCCGCCCCCGTATTTGGACTGGGAGGTGTGCCTCATCTTCTGTCCTCTCAGACCGTATCCCTGGTCCTATCCCTATACCTACCGCCACACGGCTGATGACTTTCAACTTGATGTCTTTTTTTTTTTTTTTGAGTTTATTTATTTTGGGAGAGAGAGAGAGACAGAGGGAGCGCACACAAGCAGGGAAGGGTCAGAGAGAGAGGAAAAGAGAATCCCAAGCAGGCTCCACGCTGTGAGGGCGGAGCCTGACGCGAGGCTCAAACTCACAAACCGGGAGATCGTGACCTGAGCCGAGATCAAGAGTCAGATGCTTAACCGACTGAACCCCTCTGGGTGCTCCTTAATTTTATGTCTCTAGTCCTGGAATCTCTTCATCTCTAGATTGATCTTTGTCTTGAACTTCTCTGTTTAAAAGTCCTGCTGAAATTCAGCTCATGAACTGCATCCTCAAATTGGCCTTCTTTCCCTGTATTCCTTAGGCCGTGGGTCAGCAACCTCTGGCCTGTAGGCCAAATCCTGCCCACTGCCTGTTTTGTGAAAAAGGGTCATTGGATCACAGCCACGCACTGCAGCAGCACAGTCAAGCAGATCTCACGGTGACTGTATGGCCCACGGAGCCCATGCTATTTACCGCCTGGCCCTTTGCAGGAAGAGTTTGTGGACACCCGCCCTGGCGCACTGAATGCCGGAACCGCATCTCCTCTGTCACCTGCGATCCCCCTCTTTCTCCTCCATCTTCTTTATATCCAGGCTCTCCCTGCCATCTGGCAGCTCTGCCTCTGGACCGTCTCTGACTTGGTCTCTGCCTCTCGGTGGCCTTAGTTATTAGTTCAAACTTGCGGGGTTTTTTCTTTCTTCTTTTTTTTTTTAATGAAATGTACTGTCAAATTGGTTTCCATACAACACCCAGTGTTCATCCCAACAGGTGCACTCCTCAAGGCCCATCACCCGCTTTCCTCTCCCCACCCCCAACCCCCCATCAACTCTCAGTTTGTTGTCCGTATTTAAGAGTCTCTTACGGTTTGAATTGTTTTTTGTTTTTTTTTTTTAACCTGGACTCACAATTGTCTTCCAACTGGCTTAGTTAGCTTGAGCTGGATTTTATCCATACGTGGGACACTGGGCTTCCACTTTGGTCTGACATGGCCAATCCAAATTTTAATGGTCATAGCTATTTCTCTCTAAATTATTTTCTTCTGATGAAATCATGACGTTCGTAGGACATTTTATGTCGTCCTAGTGTTGCTAAATTGTCTTCGAAACGATAGTGCTGGCATTGAGTTACGGTGCGGCAAATAATTTACACTGGATCGTATGTCACCGTGCGTGATATGATGAATGTCACGTTTCACCGTCACGCTGTGCTGACTTGTAGATGCTGTCTTCTAAAAAATTGACCTATTTTAATTTTTTCTGTTAAGGTTGAAATGAATGTGTCCCATATTTGTATTTCTTGATGAGTTTTCTATATGTGTTATTTGGTCATTTAATTGCCAGTTGTCAATTTCGTTTTTTAATCACCTGGTTCGGTTCAACACCTGTCTGCTGAGAACCTGTCAAATGCTGGGGTTAAAAAGATAACGGCTTCCTAGGAATTGGAGTGGGGCGAGAGACCTACAAGCAGATAATTTGAATACAGCCGGTTGTACTTGTTCCAGCAGGCCTTAGGAAGTAGGAATGCCACACCTTGATTTATTTACACATGACAAGGTAAACAAGTTCACATTCTTCTCCTCAGGTACATCACGTAATGAGTGCAGTGACAGAATCTTGAGGGAACACATTCACGACTAGGTACAGGTTTGATACGAGAGTCAGAAAATAAAGCGGATTCTGTTGAAAATCCGACCGACCCTGTGGATTATAGAAGAAACTGCTTTTGAATAGGAGGAGCCTCTTTGTAGCCAGTGACACGAAAACAATATTAAGTTCATCTCAGCTCTCTCCAGGTTTTAAGACTCGTTTCTGACGTCTTGCTATTCCCTGTGAATTACACCTTATTAATTACTTGCCTAGACTCCTTCCTTTTGATTGGTCCCAGCATGTTTCTCTCTGTCCTTTCTCACAGTTCTCTTTTTTACGTGTCTGCCTTATCAGAGATACTTGGGCCTAGTTGTCCACTTGATCTCTCCATTCATGTTTCATTAGCAGTTTTTCTATCGTTTCTGAATGGGTTCGTTAAATTTCTGCCTCCTAAAGAGTTTATAGTATAAGCGGTAGACTGAGTGACAAGGTACTCAAATGAAAATAAACGTTCAGAACTGCACAGAAATTCTTCTAAGCAATGACCAGCTCCATTTATAAGTCTACCAGCTTGGACTTCACCTGGTCGCTGGATACTCTGATGCATAGACAGGACTGGCCACTCGAACCCATGCGCATCGGTACCTTGGGGAAATACACGAAAGTACTTCTACTTCACTGGGTACGGTGGGTGCAGGATAGATGTAGCGTGGGCGCTGCCATGGGGTCGCTGAGACGTGCCCAGGGTTCCGTGAAGCCTTCTCTGACATGTGACACTTGAATAATCTTGAGAACAGGAAGGTAGGGGTGATGGGTGGTAGACGATTCCCAGGGAGAAGAAAAATTCTCGGGGGAAACCTAACCCACTGACCATTTTGTCCTTTAACTTCATGTTTTGTTTGTTTGCTTGTTTGTTTACTATACATTGGAACAAGGCGACACTGTCTGATTGCCGGCAGTGGGAAAAGTCTGTCCAGCTCTTATTTTCCAATGAGGTAGTGAACTAATGGCTGTTTGTAGATCCATATGTTCTTAAGTCCAGAGCAATTGTGGTGGTTAAATTCACAAGCCTCTGGATGCGTTTCCATCCAATAGATAGAGTAAGTTGGTTCTTAAAAGCTTTGAAGCTCTAAAGTCAGGGGACTTAAGTGGCTCATAGTTAAGTAACCAGCTCTTGATTTCGGCTCAGGTCATGATCCCACGGTTCATGGGTTCGAGCCCCGTCCCGTGTCAGGCTCTGCGCTGATAGCTTGAAGCCTGCTTAGGATCCTCTCTCTCCCTCTCTCAACCCCTCCCCAACTTGTTCTCTCTCTCTCTTCTCTCAAAATAAATCAACATTAGTAAGCAAGGTTTAAAACCAGTGTACCCTTATTTTCTTTGCTTAATAAACACTGACAGCCATCTTTCCCCAAAGTAGACAATTTTTAATTTTTTCTGCTAAGGTTGAAATGAACGTGTCCCATATTTGTATGGGAAAATCGGTGGAGGCGTCATTTCTCACGGTGAAGCGTATCATTTCCTTAATTTGCATCATGCTTGTTCATCTCCCCTTAGAACCTTTTCACTACTCTCACGGCTTTTACCTTCTTGGACACGCTAGGATGTGTAACGTTCCTCAGACAACCCCAAGATGGCTGGACTAAAACACACGAACACCTGTGACCGTGGACGTCAACTTTTAGAGACGGGCGGTATCGATCGGCCTTTGTGCTCATCGGTGGAGGACCATTGTTCGAAAGCTTCCGGGCCAGTTTTGGGGGATCGTGGTTTGAGGACCACTGCAGTAGAATTGGGGGAGCCCATATGTGCAGAAGGTTGAGGAAGCCAAGCTGGTGATTGAGGAGGTGTCCTGTGGTGGCAGGTGAGCCAGGACTGTGGACGAAGGGGAAGGGACACGAGGGAAAGACGAGTCAGGAAGCAGGAAGCGATCGCAGCAGCCTAAGGGAGAGGTGATGGCCCCCAGAGCAGGACAATGGCATGGGACTGACGTGAGAAACTATTGAGCACCGTGGCTTTAGGGGCGAAGAAGGGAGGGGTTGGCGTGATTCGGGTTATGTCTGGATGTTATTTATTGAAATCGGTGACGCAGTGATTATTCGCTTTTCCGTTCGTTTCACACGCTTCTCTTTTTTGAACCATAGAATTCTCACACCTGCCTCGACTTTCTGTTGACTTTGTTTTCATTGACACGTGGCTTCGGGTGGGTGTGTTTGTGTGCACCGACACCACACTGTGCCAATAATAACTGTGGATGTGTAATGTGTTCTCACTCTGGCAGAGCTGGGCTCCTTTGGCTTTCCTTTTTCAGTTGCTGTCTCCCATTTCTGTGTAGAAGTGAATTTTGGTATCGTTTCTAGTTCCTAGAAAAATTCTATGATTGTGATCACAACACTAGGATTGTGATTCTATGATTGTCGAGAGCACATTAATCCATATATTTAGTGGGTCCCTGCTATGGGGTGGGTCCTGAGACCCAAAAATAAGTAAATCCCAGGCATTGATGGCCTGGCATATCTGTGAACTAAACTTTGGGGAGGATTGATGTCCTTTCCCATGAGCCTGGCACGTCTCTTTCTACACACAAAGGTATTCCGTGCTTCCTGAGGGCTCTGTTGTCGTTGGAAGAGTGCCTGATTAGTTCAGTTGGCAAACGTGAGTGATGTTCATGTCTGTCTATATCTTTATGTACTAAATAAAGATGTGCTAAATTAGTCATAGCTGATCATTTTTGTGACTTCTTTGAATTTCTACGTATGTATTATCTATGTTTTTATTTCTCCTTTTCCTTGTCTTTCAGCAGTTTCTTTTTCATCCCTCATTTAATTGGTTAGACTCGAAAATAATGTGTAGCTGTATAATTGTTTATAGCAATATTGTCTAAAGGGCGTGTGATTTCACCCTAATTAGGCGTTCCAGAAATGTGGTCAGGTGAACTCGTGTTTAAATGCGAATGTCCTCATCTGAGTGGTTCGCAGTGGAAATCTACAAGCATTTTGCCTCTGCTTTTGGAGCCACACACCTTGTAGTGTGTCTGATGTTTGAGCCTTTGTTCCAAGGCTCAGTCATAAGATTGGCAGGCGTGTGGCTTAAAGGCAGAATACTGAATTGAGGTAGCCTAACCGTATGGAGAAAACAATCACAGTGCACTTGGACTGAGGAAGGAACTGGTAGAGAAATTTGAAATGCAGCCTATGTGGCAATAGGTTTTTATTTGTTTCGTTAGTTTTAATTTTTAAAAGGTTTTTATTTTTGAGAGAGAGAGAGAAAATGTGAGCAGGGGAGGGGCAGAGAGACAGGGAGACACAGAATCCGAAGCAGGCTCCGGGCTCTGAGCTGTCAGCACAGAGCCCACCACGGGGCTCAAACCTACAGATCGCGAGATCGTGACAGGAGCTGACGTCGGATGCTTAATTGACTGAGCCACCCAGGCGCCCCGGCAACATATGTTAATATAACTTCTAAAGAAGTGATCAGCAGGTCACAGGGCAGTGGACTTAACTGCAGCCTTTGACTCTTAGAACAGTCTTTAGGAATAGAAACCTTGCTCCCTGTAGATGTTACATGGAGGTTCTGACGGCCTCTTCACCCGCGAAAAAAATCCACACACACAGATTGGCAGAGAATTTCACGGACTCCACAGACCCCTTCAAGCCCAAGGCCAAGAACCCCGGGCTAGTTCCTGGAGAGATGTGTAGTCACGGCCCCCACGCTAGAAACACATCTGTGGAGAAGCGCTGTTTACAGGTGTCTACCTCCGGTGTAGGTGGGTGGTGTTCCGCTGTTCTCCAGAACACACACTTGACGTCTGTGAGAGCCTTCCCCAGAAAAGCTGAGATGGGGTATTCTCCACGATGAGATCTGGCGATCACATGAAATTACTTTCCCTGAATAATCGGCTTCTTTTGATAGTGAGTCCGTTCCATAATGTTTTCAAAGCTTTTAGGTGAGGGCTTAAGAAAACGAAGACTCCTGTGGGGCAGCTGGAGTCTAGTAAAGAGTAACTGGACTTGAGTCCGTGTGGTCCCCCGGCTCTCTGTCTGACCTTGGCCGCCTGAGCCTCCCGGCTGCGCTCCCACGCTGGTGAGACGGGGTTCCTGCTACCACCTGGGAACCGGCCCTGGGAGATTTAAGAAGGCGGCATGAGGTAAGGAGGCGTCGGAAGACAGGGAGGAAACAGTATGAAACAACAGGTTAGCACTGGAAAAAGTAGGCGGGGTAGATTGTACCTCACCATTAGGGGCCAAAGTCGATTCCAAATGGATGAAGAGTTTCAAGTGAAAACCCAGAACCCAGAACGGAGGAAAAGATGGAAAGTTCTTCACGCTCTGGCATAAAAGTACAGAGAATGAACAATAAAAGATAACCACGCAAATAAAACCACCATTATAAACTTAACGACACAGGAATTAAACTTCTGTCTGCCTGTCTCATAATTAAAATTATGGCCAATGACTGGGTGGAAACAGGAGCAGCCACAGCGGAGCATTAAATTCTTTAATGTATAAAGCTGTGTTATCGATCAGTTGAAAGAAGTGCACGACGGGGGCACCCGGGTGGCTCAGTTGGTCGAGCGTCTGACTCTTGATTTCAGCTCAGGTCATGATGCCAAGGTCATGGGATCAAGTCCCATGTTGGGCCCCACACTGAGCATGGAACCTGCTTAAGATTTTCTCTCTCTCTCTCTCTCTCTCTCTCTCTTCCTCTTCCTCCCTCCCTCCCTTCCTCAGTCCCTCCCTCCCTTCCTCAGTCCCTCCCTCCCTCCTGCTCTCTATCTCTTTCCCTCTGCCCCTCTCCTACACTAACCTGTCTCTCTCTCTCTCTCTCTCTCTCTCTCACTCTCTCACTCACTCAAAAAAGCACACTATAGTGAGCAAATGCCATGAACAGAATGCTCACAGATGCAATACAGATGACCAGTAAGTATATAAGACTCATTTCAAAATTGTAACTCACCGAAGAAACCCAAAGCTCTGAGACTGCATTTTTCACTTACTAAACTGGCACAGCTCAAAATGATGATATGTTGCTGTCTTGGGAGAACTGACGAAGGCCGTCATACAGCCATACACAGGTGGGAATATAAACTGGCATTCCTTTCCAGAAAGAAATGTGCCTTGGCGTTTTAAGAACCATTTCTCAAATTGGAACCCAAATCGTCCACCTCATCCTCCAGTCTCTTGTCTTTTTGGATTCCTTTCCTGAACAGTCCCCCTCTGTGCTTTGCTGGGTCCCTTTCCTTCTCTGCCCTCAGTCAGTCACAGAGGGTGTCTTTCACATCCCTTCCAGCCGTCTGTCCAGCCGGCCTCTTTCCTTCACCTGTTGCGCAGAGCCACAGCCAGGCTCGTTCATCTGGGGCTTCTTGGCGCCTGTACCTGGGATGCAGGGCGTGGTCCAGAAAGATCGTCTCACGTGGAGGGTCAGGCCGGCCCAACTGTCACGGCCTCCAAGCTCAGCTGGGCTTTAAAGGCTGCCTTCCAGCCCTTGGCGCAGTTTCCCGTCCCGTTTTCCTAAGCCTTCTTGCCAGACTTTTACTTCCCTCAAACCTACTCCACCCCTTCTGCAGACACACCCACTCTCCTGGGCCTGATGACCTGCCTCCCAGTTCCCAGAGAAGACCTGCTGCCGCCACCTTCCCTGCCGTCAAGGTCATTACCTCCCGCTCGCACACCGCTCTCGCCCTCCCCGGGGGCTTCCCTCCTCGGCCTTCCTCTGGCCACTCTGCATTTCCAGCTTCCCTCTCTCCACTGGCTCTTTTCTGCCACTCGCGATGTTCAGGTTTGCGACGGCTCGCGTCTCTCTTCACGTGCCTTTGCTTCTCTGTGTGCGCTCGGCGCCCTGCGTCTTGGCTCCCGGGAGCCACCGCCCTCACACCTTCCTGCCCTCCCTGCCACACTCTGCATTCTCGGCCGGTCCTTCATCCTTGCTCTGGTGGCCCACACTCCCGGCTTCTTGGGCTTCTTCCCCGGCCTCCCTGCTGCTCTCTGCTCTTGGGCTGCTCTTGCGCTGCGTTGCCCCTAAGGCTTCTGTGCTTAGCCTTCGTCTTCTCCCCAGATCTGCGTTCCGAGCAAACTCCCCCAAAGCAGTGTTTTTTGCTGCTCCTGCTAACACGCTCTGAGTTTCCTTTCCGGGCGCCTCTGCTGTGCTTCGGAACCTCATAGCAAGAAACACACCGGACGTCTCCACTGCACGCTCAATCGACCCCTTAAATCCGGCATTTCCGGAGCTGACCGTGTTGACCCCAACCTCAGAGGCTCCCAGATTTTCTCCACAGTTGAAGAGCCTCGCTGTCTAGCCGGTCACTCAGCGTGGAAACGTGGTGGCCATTCTAGGGGATTCCTTCTCCCTCTCCATCCACGCCACGTCACCAAGTCCTGCGTGTTGTATCTTTGTAATAGCTCTCTGTCGCCTCCCCTCCTTCTCCGCTGCTTTAGGGCGGGGGGTGGGGGGTGGGGGGCTCCTTATTCTCACTTGGATCTGCCATTCTCCCTCCGGTCTCTTCATTCTCAACTCCTCAGTTTCCCTGCGCACCAGTGTGTCTTCCCTCCCCAGCCCTCCACGCACCTTCCACACTGCTGCCAGGAAGATCCTTCCAAAGAAAATAATTGTAACACTGCTAGCTTTCGTGTGTTTGGGTGCTTCCCATCTGCCAGGCCTTTTCCCAAGTGCTAGTCTTGGTTGACTCATTTAATACCACAATCGGTGCTGTATTATCCCCTTTTACAGGTGAGAAAGCAGAGGCCCAGAGAGCTTCAGTTAGGTTGTCCCAGGTCACAGAACCAGCAAGTCTGTCTGCAGAGTCTACACTCTCAGCCACTTAACGTCATAACAACAAAGACCACATTTTGAGCTTTCTAGGAATTAGCTCGTTGCGTATATCATCTCTTGTAATCCACTCAGTTCTGGAAGTTGGAAATTCTTAACGTCTCCACTTTTCGGACGAGGAAACGGGGGCACGGAGACACGAAGTAACCCGCTCACACTTACGCGGCTTTTAGGTGGTGGACGGGGCTTTGACCCGCAGCAGATGTGCTCTGGGCTGTCTGTCTTAGCCACCTCACCCGCCCACAAGGGGCCAGCACCTTCTGAACTCACACTTTCAGGAGTATTTTTCTGTTCTTCTGGGTTGTGGGTGGCAAAGGAGGTAAACTTGTGTGAGGTGTTCATGCTGCTAAGAGCGTGATGAGAAAAGACCAGCGCCCGTTCAAGTGATATCCAGATGGAATGGGACGCTTTGCCCAGTGATGCCATTGAATTTCCGGTGCCAGTTGAACGTGCTTCGTTCTGTTTTCCCTCCTGACTTTGTAGGCGTTGACCGAATAATTTGGGATTTTTCATAAATCCTTAGGAACACAACTACCATAGTAATATGCTATAGCACAACAGCTTGTCTCCACCAGTAGGTTCCTGAAATTATCCAGGGTAGGAAAATTCTCTTGTGAACTTGAGACATTCTGGGAGACATTTTCGTTTCGGGTGACCGGGTGAACACGTGTGTATTTCTTCTCTCTCATTACAGTCCACTGAAATGTTAGGTATTTAAAAAAAAAAAAAAAATCTGGGAATTAGAAAAGATGATACTAAAAGCCACTCAGAAAAAGTCCCAGATGACTGATTAAGAAGCAGCCCTGGGGCTGTTTTATTTGTTCGCTCATTGTCCAAGGCAGGACAATAGGATGTAAGAAAATCCTCAGAAAGGCTCGTATATCCCATTAAAAATAAATAAATAAATAAAAATAAAAAAGCTACTGAGAAAAAGGTACAGAGTTCTTGGCAATTAAAAAATCTGTCACCAGTTCATAAAAAGTCCTAGGACACTAAGCAAAGAAACGGTCTTTGGAAAAGCAGTGAAGCAAGTTTCTGTGTTCTTTCATTTCTCAGGATATAGGACTCCCCCAAATGGACATCGTCGGGAATAGCACTCATAAAACAGGCCATTACACAGTCAGAGCAGCGTCCCTCCTCTTCCTGCAAGCCTCCCGTCCTATTAATGTGACTGAGTTACGTTGACTTTCACACAAAAAGACTGCTATCTTTTAGCCTTCCTGGCAGCCCTAAAGATTTTTTTTTTTATCCCAGTGGTTCTTAACCGGAAGCAGTTTTGCCGTCCTCCTCGCCCCCTGATCTGGCTGTGTCTCCAGATGGTTGTGCTTGTCCCTGCTGGGGAGAGGGGGACATGTTGCCACTGGGTTTTAAGCGTGTAAGGGCCAGGGATGCTGTTAACATTCTACAGTGTTCTGGACAGCCCACAGGAAGGACTTATTTAGACCAAAATGTCAAAAGTGTCAAGGCTGGGAAATAGTTAACTGTAAATTGCCAAGCCGACTTGCAACCAGAACTTTTCCTTATTCTCCCAAGATGTCAGAGACCTAAGAAGTTAAAAGCTGCAAGCTGAAAGTTGCCAGTCTTCTCTTTATGCTAAACTCTCCTAATACTTTACTAGAAAGTAGAGAAATCTCTAACAAACACTTCTTGTGCCTCATGTGCCCGCACAGTGAAGCTTAAGGCGTGACATCAAGAATAACATTTAGCCTGGGGGAAAAAAAAACATCCGTAGTTGGACTGTTTGGTACATCCTTCTGTCGTCACTGTCAGTCTGTCTGGTTCTCTTTCCCAGGGTGCCTGGGTGCAGTCTCACAGCCCTCCTTTGACCGGCACTGTAGACGGCCATGACGAGGCAGCGCTGGCATCATCCTTCCCTAAGAGCTATCCCCACCCGGACTGGTCCAGTATAGCTGGCAGATGCCTAAATTCTTTCCTTCTCCGCCTCCCTCTCCCTCCCCTCCGCACGACCGTGCCGTGGTGAGGTCTTCAGGAGATGAGGTCTCTTTAGCCTTTGTCTCTTTGATACATGTCATGATTTTAGGGTTGCCTGGCTGGCTCAGTTGGTAGAGCACGCGACTCTTGATCTTGGGGTCGTGAGTTCGAGCCCCACATCGGCTGTAGAGATTACTTATAAAAACGTTACTAGTTTTGTCTTCATCTTTGAAATATTGGCATTTGGTGTGCAATTGCAGGTTGACTGGATTGTTCGTTTTTTCTTCCTTCAGCACTTTAAAATGCCACTCGATTGTCACTTGGTCCTAGTGTTTCTGATGATGAGTCAGCCGTCACTCCTGTGTCGCTCCCCTGCAGGTTAAGTGCCTCTTTTTTTTTTTTTTTTTTTTTCTGTCTGCCTTCAAGATTTTCTCTTTCTCTTTCTCAACACTTCAACCTTGATCCTTTTAGGTGTGTTGTTCTCTGTGTTTATCCTGCTTGGAGTTCTGGGAGTTCTGAATAAGTGGATTGGTATTGTTCATTAAATTTGGATACTTTCCAGCCACTGGGTATTCAGTAGTTCTCTGCCCCACTGTTCTTGGATATTGTTCCAATTTCTTCCTCTCTGTATTTTCATTTGGGTCATTTAAAAAAAAAATTTTAATGTTTTTATTTATCTTTGAGAGAGACAGAGCACGAGCGGGGAAGCGGCAGAGAGAGAGACAGAGACAGAGACAGAGAGAGACAGAGGGAAACACAGAATCCCAAGCGGGCTTCAGGCTCCGAGCTGTCAGCACAGAGCCCGATGCGGGGCTCAAACCCACAAACTGCGAGATCATGACCTGAGCCAAAGTCAGACGCTTAACTGGCTTGAGACACCCGGGTGCCCCTGGTTTGGATAATTTCTTTCAACTTCCAAACCTCTGATGAAACCCCTCATCTACTCATTCGGCCTGCCTTTTTCACTAGATGCTCTAAGGTACTTACCGTAATTGAGTTCCTGCAAAAGAATCCCAACATCTTGGCCGTCTTTGGATCTAGTTCCATTGACTGTGGGTCCTGATAATGCATGGTTTCTATTTTTCTCCTGTGGTGAGTTTTGGCGGGACACTAGCCACGTGTGGACACTGAGAGTGGCACACCTCTTGTGTCAGGCTGTTCGTGCAGGCACTCAGCTCTGCTAGTCTGTTGATTCAGGAGTCTGGGCTCTGCTGTGGCTCTGGGCGCATTCAGTTCGCCACAGGCTTCCGCTTATTTGAGGGTCGGATGGAAATGTCTCCTTTGGCGGCTCTTGTTTATCTCGGTTGTCCTGCCTTACCCCCAAACTTAGTAGGACTTGTGTGCCTGCCTCAGGAGAGCTAGAACTCTCCTCAGCTCTCGTGCCCTCCCTACGGTAGTGGACCAGTGCCCGATACTCATTTTGAGGTGCAGAGGCCGGCAGGGACCGCTCCTCCTCTCGGTCGTTGCCACCGCTCTTCAGCAGGCTCTGCCTGTCTGAGCCTCGGATGGTCCCAGGGTCGGGGGTGTCGTCAGCTGTGCCTTGCCCTCCTTCCGTGGTGGGCGGCCCTGACCTCCCGCTCCCCCTCAGGCTCCAGCAGGCCCCACGCACCCAAGCCTTAAGAGGGGTTCCAGGGCCCGGGGTTCTCCCACCCCCGTTATCGCCTTGCGTGTGTTCTTCCCGCGCTCTCTTTCCCACCTCCGTCCTCACTGCCTTCACATACCCTTCCTCAGCACCCAAGCTTCTACATCCAGCTCACGGAGTAGGTCTCAAGAGCCATCACCAGTTTCAGAAAACCTTCCTGCTGTCTCAGGCCTGCATCAGATGCCCTCCCATCACCTCTAACCTTTGGTAAGTTATCATCATCTCTGCGTCTAGGTTTCTCATCTCCAGAATGGGTATGGTGATAGCATCGATGGCTTAGTTATCTTGAGGATTCAGTGGGTCCCCACGTGCAAAGCACTCGGAACACAGAGGCGAAGAACGGGATCTCGGGAGCAAAACTGCCCAGACTCAGCGCCCTCCCGTGAAACCTGGAGCGGGGCACATCACTTTTCAGTGCCTCCGTTTCCTCCTACCTAACGTGGAGGTAACGATACTTATTACCCCCTGGATGTTACCGCCAATGTCAAGGGGATTACCTCTTACGAAGCACCTGGACCAGTGCCAAGCACATAGTATGAGCTCAGGAAACGTTAGTTAGCTGTGATGGTGGTGACGACAGCCCTCTCCTCTCGGAGGCCCTGTGCCTCACTCACTGCGCTGGAGCATAATCGCTTACTTTCCTTGACAGCCCTTGTGCCCAGTCAGCGCAGGGGCCGCGATGGCTCATGGAAGGGACTCCAACACATATTTGCTCAGTGACTGACTGAGTGAAAAGGTTAGCGGCAAAGTATGCATGACACCCTGTGGGGTCGAGTGCAGCGATGGGCCGTACTGTTCCACTCCGGGACCATTTCATCATTCTGAATATCCTTTGGGGGAAAAGCCTCTTTTTAAGGCTAAAAAAAAAAAAAAATTCGCGTTCTGTTTTGAGTCATCAATAGCATCCTTCCCTCCATCAAGCCACGGTGTTGGAACACTCTTTTCTTTGACCTTTAAAAAAGGGCAAGTGAAGACTTATGGTGTTGTCCACCCAGAATCTCGCCGTCATCCAGCCAAAGAACCGCACCCCAGTTTTCCAGGTGAACATGTTTTCCCTTCATTTTCTGCACCATGCTGATCATGGAACTTTCTGGGCTACATCTGCATTGTGTTCTCCTCCTAGATACTTAGAGGATCCACAGTTATTCCAAATTCTCTGCCTTGCATGCCTTGAAAAATATGTAGCATTTATTGTTGTTTATACAGATACGACCGTACATTTGCAAAGCACAGCTTTGAAGGTTTCAAATATTCTCTTTTCTCACAAATATTCTGTTTTGTTGCAATCTCTTAAAAGTTGCATGAGATGGTTGATGCAAACGTAAATAAAGTGAGGTACAGGAATGTCACGAGTTGTATTTTTAGAGCCTAAGGTTAGTTGGTGGTGGAGCTGGGACCAGAATCTGGCGTGAAAACAAATGAGGAGAGAGTCCGCTTTGGTCAGGGACCTTAAAACTGCTCTTCCTGAGGGTCCAGAGGCTTCGGTTCCCATGTCATTTATTTAACGGGTGGCTGCCCCAGTTTCCACACCCGTGAGATAGGGATAAAAATTGCCCCATAAGGGTACGTGTAAGAGAATAAAATGAAAGAATTATGCCAAAGTGCTTTCATAACAGAGAGGAATGTACGAATGCAAGCTTAATCTAGTCCTGGAAAGCTGGGTGATTACCTGAGTCATGTCCATGAATTCTAGCTTCTATTCTGATTTATTTCCTGATCAGAGAGACCTCCACATTTTATAGGTTTTCTTTGAACTTTTTAAAGCGTTTTTCAAGTTGATGGTTTATAGTCAGTGACTCAGTCCTACCATCTCTTTTAAAATAGCAGCATGGGGGGCGCCTGGGTGGCGCAGTCGGTTAAGCGTCCGACTTCAGCCAGGTCACGATCTCGCGGTCCGTGAGTTCGAGCCCCGCGTCAGGCTCTGGGCTGATGGCTCGGAGCCTGGAGCCTGTTTCCGATGCTGTGTCTCCCTCTCTCTCTGCCCCTCCCCCGTTCATGCTCTGTTTCTCTCTGTCCCAAAAATAAATTAAAAACGTTGAAAAAAAAAATTAAAAAAAAAAAATAGCAGCATGGCATCGGCCCAGATCGGACTGGGAGGGCTTCCTGCCTGTGTTCTTGTTCACTCCCTGAATAACTGCAGAGGCCCTCAAATACTCTCCTACCTTTGGCCTGTCCTCCAGTGTCCGAATTTTCATTCTGAAACTCAAATCTGATGCCACTCCAGGACAGAGAAACCATCAGTGGCTCCCTGTTGCCCCTTGGTTCCTGGTTCTTGGTTCTTTTCAGCCAGGCCCCCCTCTCCTCTGCTTCTGTGCCCTAGTGTAGGACCCTTTGCGCATTCCCTCTCCCATCCTGTTGGGGTCTGCTTAGGCTGCTTCCCTGTAAAGCCTTCCCTGGCCACACAATCCATTCTGCTTCTCTCTCTGCTCCCAGAAACTTGGAACAAAGTTGGTTCTTTACATTTCTGTCTTTCTTTTTAGCTCCCAAGGGTGGGGACTGCGGCTCATTTCTCTCCTTCTAGCCTCCCCAGTTCTTGACATTTAGAGAGGGCTCCACGAATACCGGCTGAATGAATAAAGATCTCCACATCTCATAGCAAGGTCATCCTAAGATGGTTTCTGTCCAGAGAGTTCTTTGGCCCTCTGGGAAGGCACACCTGAGAACCACCAGGGCTGGCATTTGTATAGTCTCATTCCCAGCGGCGACAGGCACAGAGGACTGAGACGTTGATCCTTCGATGAAGGGTTTTTGCTAACTCACCACGTACTAGGTCTCTGAGTTTCTGTGCGTTACGTGCCTGTGATTGTCTTTGGGGGCCTCCAGCCCACGCAGTGTGACCCCAGCCAACTCTTTGTTGTAGTTGAACGGGCTGCCCGCTTCTGTTGTGGTTTTACCTTTGTGTGGCCTGCACTCGGCCGTAACTTCTGGGAGAAGCTAGAACGCTTGGTCACTGCAGAAGCCTTCCACGGATAAGACTTCGCTTGGGGGTTATCTGAAGGTGGCGGTCGTCTGTCGTACTGCTCCGGACAGCTGACGCTCCGTGAACCCTCACCCGGGACCACGTTAATGAGCCGAAGGAGATGAATGGCGTCGCTAAACGATCACTGTGGTGGTGGCATTATTATGACCATCGTTCCCATTTGACTGTGGAAGGCATGGGCACTCATTTGCAGCGACCAAGCAACAGCACTGGGACTCCCAAGTCAGATCTGTCTGACCCCAGAGCCCTGACTCAGCTCGTACCGCATTCCGTCTCCTTCTTTGCCTGCGGTGAACCTTAAGAGTCCGCCAGCCGTCGGGTTCTTATCACTCAGCCTGCAAAGGCAGGAGCGTGAGCTCGGTTGTGAGTCACACACATCAGACCCCGTTCCAGGCAGTACTGACCCAGCAAGGGTGCGGCCGCGGCCCGTTCTATGGGAGCCCCTCTGTTTTTGCTACTGCCAGCCATTTACTGCTGGACCCTCCTTCTGTCGCGTCCTGGTGATTACCGCGCCACCTGCCAGCTTCGGTCCTCTGACCCTCCTCCCTCGGGGGTTCTCAACCCTCGCCGTACTTTGGAATGGCCGGGGAAGCTTTACAACAGAATGCCCGGCCCTACCCCCAGAGGTTCCATTCGGTCATTCCGGCTTGGGGCCCGGGTATTAATCTTTCTGAAACCACCTTGGGATGTCATAGAATTTGAATGTTTTAAGTGCAACACTCGGTGATTTCTTTCTTTCTTTTCCTTTTTTAATGTTTATGTTTATTTTTGAGACAGAGAGAGAGACAGACAGACAGCGTGCAGGCAGGGGAGGAACAGAGAGAGGGGAAGACACAGAATCCGAAGCAGGCTCCAGGCTCTGAGCTGTCGGCATGGAGCCTGATGTGGGGCTTGAGCTCACGAACTGCAACATCATGACCTGAGCCGAACGCAGTCAGACGCTTAACTGACTGAGCCACCCAGGCGCCCCCAAAACTCAGTGATTTCTTAGCAAACCGACAGCATCGTGTGACCGTCACCACAGTCTGATTTTACAAAAGTTCTCTCACCCCGATGAGATCCCTTAGGCCATTTTAGAGTCAGTGCCCAGTTCCACCCCTGCCCTCAGTTAACACTAATCTGCTTTCTGCCTCTGTAGATTTGATTTTTCTGGCCATTTCATACAAATGGAATCATCTGGGGGTGGCTGGGTGGCTTAGTCAGTTAAACTCCAACTTTGGCTCGGGTCACACTCTCACCGTTAGTGAGATCGAGCCCCGCGTCGGGCTGTGTGCTGACAGATCGGAGCCTGGAGCCTGCTTCGGATCCTGTGTCTCCCTCTCTCTCTGCCCCTCCCCTGCTCGTGTTCTGTCTCTCTGTCTCTCAAAAATGAATATTAAAAAAAAAAAAAATGGAATCACCTGTAGTATTTTTAAAGCCCCCAGGATTATAATGTGTAGCTATGGTTGAGAATCGCTGTTACCTCTTGGATTTTTTTTTTTTTTTTTTTTTTTTTTACTACTGTTGCCTAGATTCACAGTGGCTCAGAGAAATCAATAGGCGCCTACAAGGACTGCCTTTTAGATAAGCTGTAGGCGTAATCAGCACTTCAGATAAGCCGTAAGCCCAACGGGTCCTGGACTGAGAGCTTAATGATCATTTATAACCCGCTTTTTATGGAAACGTGCTTTTCAAAGTCCAAATGTGCTGACTTTTGGAGAAGCATTTGGAAAAGAGCTTGCACAACCTGGCTTAAGATGCGGAGTGCCTCCCTGCCGGTGGCCACGGCGGCACCGAGTCAGAGCCGAGCCCTGAATTCGTGTGGCCTTGCCTTTGGCACTTCTGCTTTACATTTTTTTATGTATGGCCTTTCGCCTCCACCTGACTTCTTGCCCGGCTGTGGCAGTATACTGAATCCCCATCCCAGAACCACCCCCCCTCCCCGATAGGATTTAGCTCCACATGCTTTGTCCGCATTGAGATCCTTTACAAAATATGTCTCACATATTTCTGCCTGCTTCAGTACATTTTGAAATGTCAAACTCAGCTGCCCTCAGGCCCAAGCAGGTTTCCTATCTAAATGACTCCCCTGGGGAGACCACTGCAGGGACTTGCACAGTGTCCCCGGCAGCGAGCTTCCTTCCGACTTTGCCACGAGCAGAAATTGTTGGTGGAGCACATGGTTACAGCAGGGACAGCAACTAGATTCCATTTCGTGTGCCAGAGGGGGAAAAAGGCCAACTGACCAAACAAAAAGCTGTGGGATAAGCTTACGTGCGTAGGAAGACAATAAAACCCAATTCCGTTTATCTGAGAATATAACCTTTCATCTTATTGACTGGAATTCAAATAATAATATAGAGATTCAGTTAAGAGCCATCAGGGTTTTGTTATCCTTGTTTAAGGTAAAAAGTAAATGGTATTAATCTTAGGAAAGCTATAAATATGAAGGCAAATATGTATGTAGGTATATGTGTTAAGTATATACAAATAGGTATTAGGTATATTTCACCCATCCTGTTACCAAAATACTTTGATCATTTTCCCTCTGAAAACTACCCTTTTCCTTTTCAGTGTTATGCGGGGGTCTTCTGGTTTTCTTTTCCCATACTTTGCCTTTAGAAGTCTATAAACCCTCTTTTAAGTCTTTTAAAACTACTTTTGGAATGTGTAACAAATTGTTTCATTTTTATAAAGTGTCATAGGGTTCCTTTACTTTTAAAATCCAGTTAGGTAGACTTCAGGTCACTGCCCAGAAATTTAAGAAGACAGCTAATCTAATGAGACAGAACAGGAAAAAGTCACCCAGTAGTTCCCTGGCTCACTGTGAAATCAGACGAGTGTGTCCAGACTGGGCACAGAGGCTCAAGTGGGTTTTGTAAAGGCTTGTACCAGGAGAGGACAGCGTTGCTCAAAATCTGGTTCCCGGCAGAATGCATCTGGCCGCTGTCATTTCCCTGCGAATATAAATTTCATTGCAGTCCGTGACCATGTATGTCTTTGCCCTGTAGACCGTATTGAGACGCCTCAATTGATTGGTCATAGTTTATATTCTTTCTCAAACATGCACTTAAATATTTGCAGGTAACCAGCATTTCAAATCAGTTTATTAAAAATTCTCTCCATGTCTCACTTTTTTTTTTTTTTTCGTATCGTCCTCGCGCATCGAACTTATGTTCCTCTTTGGAGTTTCTTTCCCCCACCCCCAGCCATTTTAAAGTAAAAACCATTAGCTTGCCATACAAAAATAGGCAGTGAGTTAGATTGGATCTGTGGGCCATAGTTTGCTGACCCCTGGTAATATGGGTAGTTTACTTGCTGTGTTTTTTTCATTAAAAAAAAAAGACACCACATTAGCTTTGGAAGGCACTATCATGTTTTAATTTTAGTCGCTTTGGATTTTACTGTGGAAGGCAATTCTACGCACACGTCTGCTTTTCTGCCTACTGCTATTGAATTTTTTTCTTGCTACCTCTGTTGAAATCTACAAAGACCTTTTTTTCAAACCATTCTCTATTGTTGGGACAGCCGTTTGCTTTTTCATTAATGCATTCAGTGTGTATTTACGAAGCACCCGCAATGGTGTGGCAGGCAGGTGGCCATGGCAAGCCGGGTGCTCCGGGGAAGGGGGCAGTGATGGCCGAGATAGACTTGGTCTCTGCCCCCGTGGATCTGTCTGGCTCGCAGGAAAGAGGTCAGTCATGCACAGTGCTTGGCAGATCACAGCATGCATTGAAGGTGTGGACTTGAGCATTTGTTTCCACGGTCCCATAATACGTGCGTTATGCAGGTGGACGCAGCCCACGTGCAGTAGTCTGTATCCTGGGAAACAGGGTGGTGTTTCACATTAGTGGCGTTGGGCATCTGAGTGTACCGATGGCAGAAACTTCTCCAGAAATCAGTCCACAATTAGAGTTGGAAATTGTCACGCCAGTTGGAGATTTTCCTTTGACCCTGTGCCCTAGCGTAAGCATCTGTGTCTTTCCGGGTAAGTGGAACTGCTTCAGGTTGGGGGCGTTTCCATTTTCTTCTGGCCCAGTAAGAGTGAGACTCCCGTTAGGCACGACTGAAAGGCTGGCCATTACCACAACCAGTCAAGGGAACCGGGAAAGACATCAAGGCCTGCACGGCCCTGCCGCTTGTAGGTTTTGGGGATTACAAGGGAAAAAGTTAATGTTTTACCAAAAAGTAAAAAATTTAACAATCCTGCCCTATGTAAGCCTTGTTGGAATGACTAGTGAGATTGCACAGTGGCTTGCATAGGAAAAAACAAACCCCAGAGTAAAATGGTGAGCCGGAAGTGCTTTCCTGCTTTGTGTCGTTTTCCCAGTTACAGACAGGAAACATTCAAGTGTGTTTTCAAGCACAGAACATTGGACACAAA
Organism: Prionailurus viverrinus; assembly: GCF_022837055.1. Lineage (NCBI taxonomy): Eukaryota > Metazoa > Chordata > Mammalia > Carnivora > Felidae > Prionailurus > Prionailurus viverrinus. The sequence goes on along the minus strand of NC_062576.1, from coordinate 18,633,524 downwards.
GAAGGCTCTGACGAAGCTGAAAAAAGACCCGTATACAAAAAGTTTAGGTCTGTGGAGCAAAATGTCTGATTGAAAACAATCTGATTTAGCAAGTGTTTTTTTTTTTTACTCGTTGGCTTGTGTTGTCTCTAGGTGCCTTGATAAGCTTAACATATTGCTCTCCCTGTTTTCTTTATTCATGAATTTTTAAAATCTGATCAGAAATCACATCTCAGGGGCGCCGGGGTGGCTCAGTCGGTTGAGTGTCCCAACTCTTGATTTCAGCTCAGGTCATGATCTCGTGGTTCAGATTGTGAGATTGAGCCCTGCATCAGAGTCTGTGCACTGATCTCGAGGAGCCTGCTTGGGATTCTCCCTCTCTCTCTGCCCCTCCCCTAGTCACACTCTCCCTGTCTCTCTCAAAATAACTAAGTAAACTTAAAAAAAAAATCACATCTCAGTAAAAACCAAGTTTCTGTGGCTAATAGACTCTTTGAATGGGCACCGTGGCCAGTATTCTGAGTAATTGCTAGACTTTCCCTGGGTCAAAATTCTACTGGCAAATTGTCTGGTAAAGATGAACACTCCCAAACAGTTCAGCATAGAAAGGGCTGCTGGGCTGAGCCTTGGACCAGACACAGTGATGAGAAAGATCGAGTCATTTGGAGCACATATCGGGGGAGGTAGGGACCATGGTGGTTCCCTAAAATTAAGGTGGGGACAGCATAGACCAATGGGGGTATCTCAGTGTGAAGGAGCCCCCCCAATTTGTATGTTACTTTCCAGACTCATGATTCGTCACGAAAAGTAATCTTCCCAGATAGCCTGTATTCATGGTTTAGACGACTTAATGTTATTAAAACCTCCATACTACCCAAAGCTGTCTACAGTTTCAGTACAGTTCCTATCAAAAGTCTAATGGCGTTCTTCACAAAAAAAGAAAAACAATTGTCAAATCCACATGGAACCACAAACGACTGAAACAGCAAAAGCAATCCTGAGCTAGAAGAACGAGGCTGGAGGCGTCACACTTCGCGATTTCAAACTCCTTGATCCTTGAACAACGTGGGTTTGAATTGCATGGGCCCACGTATATGCAGATTTTTTACAGTACAATACTGTAGATGTATTTTCTCTTCCATACAATTTGCTTAATAACATTTTCTTTCTAGGGGTGCCTGGCTGGCTCAGTCGGTTAAGCGTCCAACTTCGACTCAGGTCATGGTCTCGCAGTTCGTGAGTTTGAGCCCTGCATTGGGCTCTGTGCTAACAGCTCAGAGTCTGAAGCCTGGTTTGGATTCTGTCTCCCTCTCTCTGTCCCTCACCTGCGCGCGCTCTCTCTCTCTCTCTCTCTCTCTCTCTCTCAAAAGTAAATAAACATTAAAAAAGTTTAAAAAGTAATTACATTTTTTTTTATTTTTTATTTTAATTTAAAAAAAAACTTTTTTTTTAACGTTTATTTTTGAGACAGAGAGAGACAGAGCATGAACGGGGGAGGGTCAGAGAGAGGGAGACACAGAATCCGAAACAGGTTCCAGGCTCCGAGCTGTCAGCACGGAGCCCGATGTGGGGCTTGAACTCACGGACCGTGAGATCATGACCTGAGCTGAAGTCGGCCGCTCAACCGACTGAGCTACCCAGGCGCCCCAGTAATTACATTTTCTAACTTTCTTTATTGTAAGAATACATTAAACAATGCACATAACATACAATACATATTAACCAACTATTTATGTTCTCAGTGACGTTTCTGGTCAACAGTAGCTACTAGTAGTTAAATTATCAGGGAGTTAAAAGTTACGTGCCAAGTTTTCACTGCACAGGGTCAACACCCCTAACTCCTATGTTGGTCAAGGGTCGGCTGTATATTACAAAGCAGTAGTCATCAAAATAGGATGGTATTGGCATAAAAACGATACATAAATGGAACAGACTAGAAAGCCCAGAAATAAATCTGATTAAGAAGAGATATTGGATATCTTTCTAAAATTAATTTTATCAGTGTAATATGTGGCTGAGTGTCCATAAAGGCGGGAAACATAGTGTCCACTTATTTTCAAGCTGTATGTTAACATTTTCATATAATATGTTCCACATAGATTTCAGTCTCCAGATACCTTTTTAGGTAAAGTACCTCTAACTTGAAAGCAAAGGGTCTAGTTGGTAAAATGAAAAAAAGGATAAATAATACATTGATTTGCTTTGTAATCAAATGACTTGATTACAGGGGTGTCCAATGACTCGACTTAAATCACTGTTTGAACCAGAAGTCCCACTATGGCACCTCGAGTGCCATCATTCTGGGTATTACGTACAGCAACAGTGCTGCCCCTTTGGGCTGCAGAGGAGTCCTCGGAAAGTACCGTGATCTGGCAACTGAGGCTCGAGCAATTCAGGCTGTTCCTCTGCCGATCGATGGCCGCCAGGTCGGCTTTCTGGAAAGGTCTACCTAGCTAATAATAATTGGAAAGCATGAGTGGGAGAAAGCTGTGAAAATACTTTGATACTTTGTTTCTTTTTAAAGTAAAGATGAGATGCCTGAAGGAAGGAATACTCAGTTGTTACTATTTGTGTGTGTAGTATTGAATCACGTTCCTGGATTTGTGACAAACTTGTTTCAGTAAGGCTGTCAAGCTCAGAAATGATCGTTTTAGGAACTGAAGGTTCAGCTTCTCTACAGCGGTCTTTATTTATTTATTTATTTATTTATTTATTTATTTAATGTATTTTAAGTAGGCTCCATGCCCAATGTGGGGCTCAAACTCATGACCCCCAGATCTAGAGTTGCACATTCTACTGACTGAGCCAGCGAGGCGCCTCTAGAGCAGTCTTTTCTCCAGGGGTGGCCTGTGGGTCTCGGCCGTGGAATTCTGGGAGGAGAGGGCCTCTTAAAGAAGCAGGATCTTGGGGCGCCTGGGTGGCGCACTCAGTTAAGCGTCCGACTTCAGCCAGGTCACGATCTCGCGGTCCGGGAGTTCGAGCCCCGCGTCAGGCTCTGGGCTGATGGCTCAGAGCCTGGAGCCTGTTTCCGATTCTGTGTCTCCCTCTCTCTCTGCCCCTCCCCTGTTCATACTCTGTCTCTCTCTGTCCCAAAAATACATACACGTTGAAAAAAAAATTTTTTTTTAATAAAAATAAAAAAAAATAATAAAGAAGCAGGATCTTATTCCAGACCTGCTTTTGAACAGAGGTGAGGCCTGGAAACTGGCATTTTAAATCCGCACACTCCCCACCCTCGTGATTCTATACACGCCCAGGTCTGGGAGCCCCTGGTCTTGAGGCTTTGTTCTTGTGTGGGGTTGCTATTCTTTGCAGACATTTGTTTGCTGGTTTTTTTCTTTGGTTTTGCTCAAGGAGCCCTCTGATGTCAACATTGGTGGAATTTCTCCCCACGTTATCATTCATTTCTGCCTGTTTTGTTTATTTTTTATTTTTCTGTTTTAGAGAGAGAGAGCATGCATATACAAGCGGGGAACGGGGGGAGACAGGGACCGAGGGAGACAGAGAGAACCCCAAGCAGGCGCCACCCTGCACACAGAGCCCGACGTGGGGTTTGATCCCACGACCCTGGATCATGACCTGAGCTGAAGTCAAGAGTTGAGCGCTCAACCCACCGAGCCACCCAGGCGTCCGTCCCTAGCTGTGTTGTTTTAAACTCTGGGATAGTAATTATTAAATTTCACGAGTTCCTTTGCATTTGTGGATTTCTGACTCTGAGCTTTTCATTTTTCCCCACAGAGCTGAGAAAACAGAAGTCCTCAGTGAAGATCTGTTACAGGTAACAAAATAAAATCTTCTTAAAGTGCTTTGCTTAAAGAGGAAAACAAAACAAAGCCTCATCGGCGAGAACTGAAGCAGATCTGTGTCCGTACGTCTGTATGTATGATCTGAGACACGATGAGACTGATCGGCCTGGTCCCGAGCAGGAAAGAAAAGCAGTTGGGTTGCACGGTGATGAAAAGGGGATCTGGAACTTCGGTGTCATGTTGTGAAGTTCAGATGGGGCTGTCCTGCTTTCAAGTGCCAGGTGTCGGGGTGGGGTGGGGGAGGCGCTGGCTGGCCTGGCCGGTCCACCGGCACTGCAGCCTGGTCACGGGTCCCGGGCAGGCTGCGTGCGGGCCTGTCGCTCGCTGCTGTGACGGTGTCCTTGATGGGACAGGCCCTGCCAGCAACAGCCTAGAGTTTCCACTTCTTGCCTCTCATGCTATCATCCTCCACTTCTGGGCTGAGTTGGCTCCTGAAGGACTTAGCGTCTCAGTGACGGTGACCAGACCTGTCAGAACCACCCTGAGGCCCTGAGGTGGCCTGTTACCAGCCTGGACTTTTCTGCCCTGCAGGAGGGATATTTCCTGCAGGGACCTCGGCCGGGGCCACCGCACTTCGTCTCTCACAGGCTTCCCTAACTTTGGGGCTGGGGGTTTCTTCCAGAAGGCCTGGGACCCTTTGTACACATCCCTTCACTCGGCCTCAACCCCGTTCCGTCTCCGCCCACCCCACAGCACGCCGGGAAAGACAGAACCCTTCTGCACTGAGGTTTCTCTTAAGCCTCCTTGCTTGTGTCCTTGCTTCTCGTTCCATGACCTTCGGCAGGTCTTTTCACCTGAGCCCCTGAAGACCAGCAGTCTGCTCCCGGGTGACTTTCTGTCTCTTCCCACAGACAGGAGCTGGCATAGCTTAGAAAAATGGTGCCATGCCAGCCCATGTCAGAACATCCTTCTAAATTATGACAGCCACCTGCAGGTAGAAGATTCTGAGAGCACGTTTTTTTGTTGTTGTTGTTCTTTTTAAGGACCAGAAGTTTTTATTAAGAGTAGGAGGGTTTTTTTTTTTTTTAAGAATTATTAGATAATCATATTCATTTTTTTTTCATTTTTCTTTTTAATGTTTATTTTATTTTTGAGAGAGAGAGAGAGAGAGAGAGAGAGAGAGAATGTGAGCAGGGGAGGAGCAGAGAGAGCGGGAGACACAGAATCTGAAGCAGGCTCCGGGCTCTGAGCTGCCAGCACACAGCCCAATATGGGGCTTGAACTCCTGAACCGTGAATTCATGAGCTGAGCCAAAACTGGACACTTAACCAACTGAGCCACCCAGGAACCCTGACAATCTTATTCTTAGTAATATTTCCTCATTGGCTTTTATCGTATATTTCAGCTTCACTTTCAGACTTTCAGAAATGTTGCTTGGGCTCGATAACCTTTAACTAGACTAGGTTTCACATCAGTGTTCTCTCTCCCACATCCCACGTTAGTAATAAATATGCACAACCTCCTTGAACCCTTGAAGCCCCAAGCCCTGCAGGCAGTTTGAGGACTGCAGAATTCCCACAGGAGGCAGGTGGCAACTGTCTGCTCCTGTCCTTTCTTAGAACATCCACGGGGGCCTCAAGAGTTTGCCAGTTTCAAGGAACGCCTTGTTTCATCATGCAGATGCTTACCCCCCCCCCCCCCCCACTTCCCCCTCAGTCAGCAGAGAGCCTGATGCAGGGCTCAAACTCATGGACCGCAAGATCGTGACCTGAGCCGAAGTCAGATGCTTAACTGACAGAGCCACCCAGGCGCCCTCCTTTTTTTTTTTTTTTTTTTCAACTAGGCCCCACACCCAATGTGGGGCTTGAACTCACGACCCTGAGATCCAGAGTCAGTTGCATGCTCTACCGACTGAGCCAGCCAGGTGCCTCCCCCACCCCGCATTTAAAATGTACACCCTTTCACTCAGCAGTTCTGCCTTTAAGAGTTTACCCTGTATGTACAAAGATGTACATTCCAGAATATTGACTGCAGCCTCACAGCTGCATCATAGCTGTAACCGAGGAGAGCTGGGTTCAAGAGGTTACGGCGCACTCACACAACTGGAGGATATGCAGCTATCTGAAAGAACGCGATGGGTCTGTGTGCACCGACCTGGAACAGTCTCTATGGCTCACCGTGGAATTCGAAAAGCAAACTGTAGAGTAAATAACGTGCAGAGTGCGCTGCTATCTACGTAAAGAGCAAGTGGGGGACATACGTGCTTCCACATGCATAGCTCACTTCTGGAAGACACAGGCAAGGGCACTTGTCTCTTGAGAGAAGGTGGTAGGCTCGTGGTGAGGGGAGCAGGATGGAAGGGTTGGTCTTTGTACTCCACACTGTCGTCTTCTGTTTTGTTTTATCATGTGCTTGTATGATTTTTTTCAAAAGAGCATTTAAATAGAAGCTTTAAAATATACACACAAAGAGGCGCCTGGGTGGCTCGGTCGGTTAAGCGTCCGGCTCTTGATTTTGGCTCAGGTCACGACCTCACAGTTCATGGGTTCAAGGCCCTCACCTCGGGCTCTGCACTGACATCATAGAGCCGGCTTGGGATTCTCTCCCTCCCTCCCTCTCTCGCTGCCCCTTCCCCACTCGCGTGCTCTCTCTGAAAATAAAAATAAGTTCAAAGAAAAAATCTGCAGGCAGACTTTTCCCCCTCAGAAGCCCTTGGGCAATGTCATCTCCCTCCTCCAAAACACAGGGATTGTGCAGAATTGCCACCGCACAGGGTGCTCTGGGAGTGCGTGCGACAGTTGTGACTGCTCGTTTTGACCAAAATAACCTGCTCGGGCACAAACTCTATCTCCGTTAGTGGCTAATGAGTTCCTCTCAAGGTGCTATGGTTTAGCCTGTATTAGCAGATTAACATGGTTCAAAATATATCTAGTGAGGGTTGGAGGCTTGAGGTTTGTTTTGTGTTTGTGTTTACATTGAAGACAGTTATGCCTTTAATCAATCAGAATTGTTCGCCGTGAAACTAAACTCCCGCCAGTCCGCACCTGCTCGCTTCAGCCTGAGGCAGTCTGCTGTACGCTTCCATCACGTCGACGGCTGATGCTGTTTCCCACCCATTCGACAGGAGCCGTTCTTTCTAGAATGTGCAGCGGAGAGAAAAGGCAAGGTACGAGGCACTGTTGCACAAATCCAAGGCACTCTTGGAGCACACGAGAACTTGTCTCAGATGACTCCTTTTTCAAAAGCCCGTCCCAGCCCCCATCTTTCTTCTTTATCTTTTCCAATTTTCTACACCGAACATGCATTGTTATCATGGGAGAGAAGTCACTAATGTATATTTAAAGAGAAATAAAGGAAGGAACTCCTCCGTGAGCAAGAGTGTTTGAATGCGTTCGAGGGGTAAGGTGACATATCTCACCTATTTAATAGGGGCAGGGGTGGGTGGTGTCTCTTCAGCAAAAAAAAAGAAAAAACCAAAGAAACTAAAAAACAATAAATAAAAGATATTTAAAGTCTCTATTACAGATTCTAAGAAACGTAAGGGACGTGTCAAGTACAAAGTTTGGACCGTGTTTGGATCCTGTTTCAAACACACCACCTATAGAATTTTTTTCTGTTTTTTTTTTTTTTGAAACAACTGGGGAAATCCAAACACGGACTGTGGAGTAGGTGCTACGGAGGAGTTTCGGCTGATGTGTGAGGTTCAATAATGATGTTACCATTATCCCGGGGTGGGGGAAGAAAATGCTTACTGGTTATTCCATGCAAGTATTTATGGGGATAATGCTATACTCTCTGGAAGTGCCTTAAAATATTCCAGTGACAACACCGACGAAAAATGGGGATAAATAAAACAATATTGAAAGATGTGACTCACCAAAGTTGGCTGATGGGACATGGGTTTTCGTCCTACCGTGCCCTCTACTTTCATGTTGTTTGAAAATATGCATACTGAAAACTTGGAATAATAGGGTATGGGAAATGTGAATGTGTATTTTCCAAACCAAGACGGCGGCCCAGGTCTTGGACTTCTTTAGCGTGACGAACCAGTGGGCCACGTGGAACCCCAGCTGCCTGTACAGGTGGGCACTCGACAGGGCTTCTCACATTCTCTGATCTGAGAAGGGAGTGTGCCCTTCCCTGGGGGGTTAAGGGTACCAAAGGATGTCCCCGCCCTGCTCTCCGACCTGTGACTCTTAACGGCTTGCGGGTCTCCACTCCCGCCAGGTCACACTGTCGCCTCCGCAGGTTTTCGATCGCGATCTGTCCAAACCGGTCGTCCGTGTTCACCTGGGAAGGGAAAGAGGAGGCTGGGCAATGCCAGAAGGGCTCCTCGAATACGCAAAATCAGACAACAGTATTCTGTTTCTGAGCCGTCAAGGCCGATGTTTGCTAATAGCCAGTGCAGTCAGCGGAGTTGGGGGCAGGCACGGCACGCAGGGCCGACGAGAGCGTCGTCTGCTGCCGCCCCCTGCGGGGCAACCAGGCGGTGTGCGCTCGGCCTGGGAGCCGGTCAGACCACTGACCGGCTGCTCCACAGGTAGACTCCCACGTGCACGCCAGGTGCAAGAGGGTTTACTCCGCAGCATGATGTGTAACGGGCCCTGTGACGGAAAGGACTCACATGCCCATCCGCTGGGGTTAAAGCAGCTGTGGCATGGTCGTTTAATGAAATATTGCATTGCCATGAAAACAGCAAGAGGACATCCAAGTAGAGGTAGGTACAGATGTAGACACACATACAGACACAGATACAGATGTGGAAAGATTCTCAGATAACAGACTCTCGAAAAGTACAGTACAGAGGGATGTGCATAACATGCTCCTGTCTGCCCTTAAGAAAAAAAAATCTCTAGCTACATTTACATATGCACAGAATAATTCTGGAATCTGGCAGTGTTGCTTCCCAGGTTGGAGGACTCACTAAGGTCCGGGGTAGAAGAGAGACTTACCTTTCCCTGCATACCCTTTTGTACTATTTGATTGTTTTTTTGAAGTTTTGCATGTGGTGTTACTTATCTAATGAGAAACCACTTAAAACCCCCTTCTTACAACGTTTATTCGTTTTCGAGAGAGACAGAGCATGAATGAGGGGAGGGGCAGGGAGAGAGGGAACCACAGAATCCGAAGCAGGCTCTCCAGGCTCCGACCTGTGAGCCCAGAGATCGACGTGGGGCTCGAACTCATGAGCCGTGAGATCATGACCTGAGCCAAAACCAGATGCTTAGCTGACTGAGCCACCCATGTGCCCCCCATTTACCACTTCAAAAAAACCATTAACGTATCTATACGCACAAATGTCACAAAACGTACGTGATACACTGCGCACTATTATTACTTTGTCCCAAAACGTCAACAGTTTACTATACGAAATGATTCCCAGAGCTCCTGTGACAACGGTGGCAGGCAAGAAGCAGCATCACTCTCTCTCCGTGGACGTGTGAGGCTTACGTGGCACGGATGGTCACACTGGGTGCCTGTGAGCACCTGCTCCGTCGTCTTCCTGCCTGGGTCTGAATCCTGGCCTGAAACTTACCAGCCGTGAGGCCGTGCGGCCGTGGGCAGCAAGCTGTCCAATCCCTCTGTGCTTCGGTCCCCTCACCGGCCACACCCGCCACATCCCGGTTACTGTGACAAGTCGGTTAATACAGGTCACACTCATGGAAGGTGCCTGCTATATAGCAAGCAACTTCTACAAGTTCGCTACCCTTATTATATCAGTACTGAAATCTGCATCACTCAGGGCGCCTCGGTCGGTAAGCCACCGACTCTTGATTTTTGGCTCAGGTCATGATCTCACAGTTTGTGGGTTTGAGCCCCGCACTGGGCTCTGTGCTGACAGCAGGGAACCTGTTTGGGATTCTGTCTCTCTACCCCTCCCCTGCTCGCTCTCTCTCTAAAAAATAAATAAATATTAAAAAAAATTTTTTTTTCATCATTCATGTGGTTTCTGTCATTTTAAAATACTGATTAGGAATCACGGAAAGCATGTGAGCAATTAGTACACCTGAGGAGGCTGATGGTTTGCATTTGTTAGGAAATTGCTGAATTAAGTGAAAACGGACACATCCCCAGGCTTGCTCCCAAGTGACTGGGTCCGTGGTCAAGATTCACTTCATCCACCATTGCTATATGATGTTGAATAAGAGAATGCACGAATGAAACAAGGTGAACAGAGCAGGGTGAACACCCACAATGTGTGAAAACAAAGCAGAATTCAGGGGCACCTACGTGGCTCAGTCGGTTAAGCGGCCGACTTCGGCTCAGGTCACGATCTCACAGTTCGTGAGTTTGAGCCCCGCGTCGGGCTCTGTGCTGACGGTTCAGAGCCTGGAGCCTGTTTCAGATCCTGTGTCTCCCTCTCCCTCTATCCCTGCCCTGCTCGCACCCTCTCTCTCTCTCTCTCAAAAATAAACAAACGCTAAAAAAAATAAGATAAATTTAAAAAAGAAAGCAAGCAGAATTCATTTTCCCCAGTCCTGGTATCCTGCAAGCAAAGACAGATTCCCCGGACTTACAGAAGCCAGATGAGGCCAGCTACCACTATGTCCACTCACCAGGACTGAAGACTGAGTCTGAGGAATGCCCCCAGTTACACAGAGGGAAGGAAGAAAACTCCACCGAGAACCACCTCTACGGGAATGTGGCCTGGAGCATGAAGGGGTGAGAAAGTCAACCAAGGTCTAGCCTTAGATCTGTCCATAATTATGTGACACGGGGCGAAGCCTTTACTGCTCTCATCCGTAATGGAATTTAAAAATAAAATGAGATGAAAAAAATAAAATCAATAAACTTAAAATGAAATTAGCCACCACGTATTCAGTCACGTGCCCCCCCCCACTACACATCATCTCATGAACTCCCATAATAGTCCAGAGAAGTTATCCCTTTAGAAACAAAGCCCTGGCGGGGGCACCGGGGTGGTTCAGTTACTTGAGCGTCCATCCCACCCATATTTCGGCTCAAGTCATGATCTCACAGTTCGTGGGATCAAGCCCCGCGTCAGGCTCCAGGCTGCCAGCGCAGAGCCTGCTTGGGATTCTCTCCACCCACCCCCACCCCCACCCCCACCCCGCTCCTTCCCTGCTCATGCTCTCTCTCAAAATAAGTAGAGAACTTTAAAAACAAATTGAAAACAAAAACAAGGACCTGGGGCTCAGAAAGATCCAAATAACAGCTAATAACCTGCTCAGCAGCCGGGCAATCCTGAAAACGCTCCTGTACAAATTAACTCGCTTACTCCTCACTACACCCTATTAACGTCGAGACTGTTATTATTCTCATTTTCCTGATAAAGAGACGGCACGGAGAGGTTATGAAACTTGTCCAGGTCACACAGCTAGGCAATCTACCTCCAGAGCATGGACTCCCAACCACCCTACAATTCTGCCTAAGGGCACCCGGCCAATCATAAGAGCCAGGGCCAGGACTCGGACCCACGCTGAGTATTTCCAAAGCTCTAAAACAGAACTCTTCCCACCAGATCAGAGGAGAAAAACAGGCAACCAGCGGGCCAAACTCGGGGATCTTACAAATTAGGAATTTTACAGTAAAATTCTACACTGTAACTTCTCCTGAAAAATTGGGGGCTCTCAACTCCAGGCTCCCATGTCCACATTGGAACAAGGTGGCACTGAGCAGGGGTGAACTGTAGTTCACCAGAGTCCCCAGCACTCCTGTCTGCCTTACACCTGGCCAACTTCCCCCACTGCATCACCTGCCTGCCTCGGAAGGGATCAGGGTTCGCTACCCTGACACCCATATGTTAGCCAAAATTCCTTCCATCGCGATCTATGACTCTGTAATTAATACAACGGTAAATGTGAACTTTACAAAGTTTTTGTAAAGACCAAGAGAGAAGTTCCAAAAACCCTGGCTGCGAGTTTGCAGGAAGTTAAGAAATCAGGAACGCTGGGAATTGCTAGAATCGATTAAAAAGGAGATGTGTGTGTGGCCAGAGGTGGAAGGAAAAGAGTGAGTGGAAATTTATACTGAGGTTGCTCAGGGTTAGCCAGCACGCGAACGCATACAGCACGCAGAGGTCTTGAGCTTCCTTTTACCTGTTCATGGTTTATGAACATAGCTGTCTCAAAACCGTTAGCTGCCCACTTGAGAAGGTTGGCCGACTGCTCCGGAGTCATGTAAACCAGCACTCGTTCCGTTATCAGTAGTGTTGGCAACTTCAGAGAAGAAAAAGGCACATAAGTATGTATTCATCAAATCGGGACTCTAACGGCAGCCACGGATGGTGCTGGCAGGGCAGGAAAACCCTGGGGTGCACGCCGCAGGAAGAGGAGAAGCCCCGAATAGCGCGTCAACTATCAGGGCGTTAAGAGGTGGAGAGCCCTGTTGTGACCCAAAGTTTCAGACCGTAACAACGTGAGCACTGAGCAAGGTTTTGTCTGGCTTGCTCCAAATTCTCCCCCGGCATGCCCGCACATGGTGACAGGGTGGCCCTGCAGACCCCTTGCTCCGAGGTAGTCTAGTTCCCTTCCCCTGGAATCTGGGTTAGGCCTGTAACTTGCTGTGGCCAACACAACAGTAGCAAACACGACGCAAGCGGAAGCTGAAAATCACTTGCACGCTGGCCCTTGCCCTCTTGCTCAGAAGCCTGAACCAGTGTGGCAATGAACCCAAGCTGGCTTGCTATCGGAGGGGAGGCCCTGTGCGTGAGAATGAGGCATCCGCATAGGAGGGAACCCCAGGGGATCTCAGCTACAGGAGTGAACCCCAGGGAACCTCAGCGGCAGCCGGCTCCAGTGGAAGAACCGCCCAGCTAAGCCCAGTCCAAATGGTCAACTCACACAATCCCGAGCAACTTGTGAACTGCTCTGAATTGTGAGTTGTTCGAGACCGCTGAGGCTGCAGAGATTTTGGTACACGTCAAAAGCTGACTGATAAAATGCAGAAATACTGCTGTCCCTTCAACAGAATCTAATTCTTCTTACACAGAGTTTTATCATCAAGAATTAAAAACAACACCAACCATCTTCAGCAAATGACACACTAGTATGCGGTCTGAGTTACCAGACCCGGAGTAACGAACAAATTACGAAAGAGGAAAAGCAATCAACTCCTACAGAAATCTCTAAAAGCTTTACATGTTGGAAGGGAGCACAGGCAGCCCTAAATTATGTGAGCTCTGCTGATTTATTCCTGCTCCTTCTGACTCCTTTACTGTCCTCCTCCTTCTCTGCCCCTTTACGCTGCTGTTCCTCATGGCTGGTTGCTAGTTTTCTCACAAAGCAAGTAGGTTATTTTTGCCTATTTGTATTGGCGGGGAATTTCAAAACAAGTAAATTGTCTGAACTGAAAATACCCAAGAAATTTGCTGGAAAGAACATCGTGTACGCTAGTGTCAGAATGTAACCCATGCAGCTAGACTCAGTGCCTGGACTCATGATCACCAGAGAGAAAGGCTACCCACAAATGCTGCTGGCTTTGACCTGACAGTCCCAACTATCCACTGTTACTGTTTATCAGGATTTCCTTTTTTTTTTTTTCTTTTTTTGACAAGGAAATGTGGTATAACTCAAGTGACTTAAAAATATACATCCAGGGGTGCCCGGGTGGCTCAGTCGGTTAAGCATCCAACTTCAGCTCAAGTCATAATCTCACAGTCCATGGGTTCGAGCCCCACATCGGGCTCTGCTCACCGCTCAGAGCCTGGAGCCTGCTTCGGATTCCGTGTCTCCCTTTCTCTCTGCTCCTCCACGGCTCGTGCTCGCACTCTCTCTCAAAAATAAATAAACACTAAAAGAAATTAAAAATATATATCCAGGTGCGCCTGGGTACCTCAGTCAGTTGAGCATCTGACTCTGGATTTCGGCTCAGGTCATGATCCCAGGGTTATGGGATTGAGCCCTGTGTTGCGCTGCATGCTGAGCATGCAGCCTGCTTGGGATCTTATCTCTCTCTCTCTCGTTTCTTCTACCCCTCTCCCTGACTTGCACATGCTCTCTTTCTCTCTCTCTAAAATAAAAATATATGTATGTGTATACAAATACACACACACATATATATGTATATATCTACCAATGCTCTCTGGACCCAACTGGGTCATGGTACAAAGAATGAGAGAACTAAATCCAGAGGATAGACAATGAAGTCCAAGTTGCAGATGAAGTTGAAAATCAGAAAGAAAAACATTAAAAGGAAGTTTAAAGTAAGCAATTTTTTTTTTAAACTAAGCCTAAAACCCGAGATTATATCAATAGGAACGATTAGAAAAAGTGAGTGAGTGGAAAAAAAAGTTTCAAAACCTCAATAGGTTGGTAATTAGAGAAAAACAGTTCCGAAAACGTTTTTATTGATTAAAAAAAATTTTTTAATGTTTATTTATTTTTGAGAGACAGAGCACAAGCAGGGGAGGGGCAGAGAGAGAGGGAGACACAGGATCTGAAGCAGGCTCCAGGCCTCCAGGCTCCAAGCTGTCAGCACAGAGCCTGACGCAGGGCTCGAACCCACGAACCACGAGACCATGAACTGAGCTGAAGTCGGATGCTTAACCGACTGAGCTACCCACGTGACCCTCCAAAAACCTTTTTAATGCAAAAGGCACCGACTATTACATACGGTATTACCACATGGGGGGAAGCCAGGTGGAGAAGGACACGTGGGAATTTCCTGTACAGTTTTTGCAACTTTTTTTTTACAAATTTGAATTATTTGAAAATGAAAAGTGAAACACGTTTACAGTGTAGTTAAGAGGTAGCTTCGCCAATATTAAAAACAGGATTGATACTTTTCAGAAGAGAAGTCTAAGCGAAGCAAAAACAGCCCACGGAGGAAAACACAGCACAAATGAACCCTAGAGAATTATGGATGTAATTCTAATACTTGTGTTAGCCGCTGTTCCTTATGCATTTTGTAGATCTCCATAAGTGAGGCAAACTTGCCTATCAAGAGCTCCCCTGATTAATTTTTTTTAAAGTTTATTTACTTCTGGGGCGCCTGGGTGGCGCAGTCGGTTGAGCGTCCGACTTCAGCCAGGTCACGATCTCGCGGTCCGGGAGTTCAAGCCCCGCGTCAGGCTCTGGGCTGATGGCTCGGAGCCTGGAGCCTGTTTCCGATTCTGTGTCTCCCTCTCTCTCTGCCCCTCCCCCGTTCATGCTCTGTCTCTCTCTGTCCCAAAAATAAATAAAAAACGTTGAAAAAAAAATAAAAAAATAAAGTTTATTTACTTATTTTGAGAGAGACAGAGGGCAAGCAGGGGAGGAGCAGAAAGGGAGGGAGAATTCCAAGCAGGCTCTGTCAGCACAGAGCCCAATGTGGGGCTCAATCTCATGAACCAGGACATCAGTACCTGAGCCGAAATCAGAAGTTGGATGCTTAACCAACTGAGCCACGCAGGCATCCCAAGAGCTCTCCTGATTTGTAAGTGATTATTTCCCTGGCTATTTAGCACGTTTGCCCAAATGGTGTGTTTCTACGTTCGCAGCAGGTTGCTGCTGGTTACCACTGCAACTGTAATAATCTACAGATTATAGTTTATGTGCCACTTGCTGTTCAACTGCTTTCACACGCATACTTAATATAATCTCCAAGCTGTCAGCGCAAAGCCTGACATGGGGCTGGATCTCATCAATCGTGAGATCATGACCTGAGCGGAAATCAAGAGTTGGACACTTAACCAACTGAGCCACCCAGGCACCCTGCAGTTATAGGCTTCTATACATATAATTATCTTCTCTCAAACTTTATGGTATTAGGCATCGGTACGTTATAAAAGCAATACACGTGATTCTGATGTGAAAACAGGAGAAACATTGCCTCTCAAAAACTTAGAAAACCTCCCTCATAGCCATGAAGTGATAAACATTTCAGAATTAAAAACGGAACACGGGTCTCATGCTGCACTTTCAGCTGACCTTATTTCGCATTCGCATGAAATCACAAACGCGTAACAGGTTAAAACAAGATCTCACTGTAGATTCATGTTGCATTTCTTTAGCTTCTCTTCGAGTTCAGGTAAATCTCGGAGATCTGCTCCAATAATGGCATAGCTCTTTGAATCCACAGGTGTCCATCTGGAAAGCGATTATCATTTCAACAGAAATTCATCCAGAGTTGATCATTTCAATGGATCTTTTTTTCAAAATTAAATTATTTTTTCTCCAATACAGAAATACATGTCCCACCGCAAAAAGGAAAAAAAAGTCAGGAAGGAGGAGGGTGGAATGAACGAAAATCACATCGTCCAACTAGTAATGTTTTCGTATAGAACGTTCCAGTCTTTCTTCTATACATACAACATAAACCCATACACACAACATAAGCACGTTTTCTGTCACACAAATACGTACACACACATCACACAGGAAAAAGAAAACAGGGCCAATTCTTCTTTTGAAAACTGCTTTTCCTACTTAACAGTAATATCGATGACATCATCGTCTGTAATGATTTCCCAGCATTCCATCAGTGGATAAAACGACTTACTCAGCCGAGCCCTCACGATTAGGCCTGTGGTATCTCCAAATTTTCTCCATCTGAGGCAGTGCGATGAGCATCTTTGTATAGACCTCATGAAGCACCTGTCCGGTTAAGTAGGTCTCTAGGAGTAGAATTAGGAGGTCAAAGGGTGACCTATTTATTGGTACCGATCGGCTGGCCACTCTCTAAATGTCGTGCCAATTTGTGAGACACTATGTTTAAAAGAAAATAGCTTCTAAAGTATTTACAGATACAATGATAACATTTGCTTGACAATACTCCCACAGAGATCGGACAGCATGGTTTCTATAGTGGTTCTGGAGCTTTGGCAGTCATCAGAATCACCTGGCGGGCTTGTTAAAACAGACTGATGGCTTCTACCCCCCGGGTTTCTGATGTAGCAGATCTTCCAGAAGTAGACATTTTCTCAAACTCTTTCAAAAGCTAGACATCTGTATTTCCAACAAATGCTCCGCAGTGGTGATGTCACTAGTCCAGGACTACACTTTTAGAACCACTGGTACGGATGAAATTGGCCACAGTTAAAAGTTCAGTGATGGGTACGTGGAGGTTCATTTACTTATTTATTTTGAGAGATGGGGGGGGGGGAGGGAGGGAGAGTGGAGTAAGGGTGGAGAAAGAGGGAGAGAAAGAATCCCAAGCTCTGTGCTAATAGCACAGAGTCCAGTGCAGGGCTCAAACTCATGAACTGTGAGATCCTGACCTGAGCCCAAATCAAGACTTGGCCATTTGACTGACTGAGCCACCCAGACGTCCCCCTTGATTTACTCATTCGGACTGACTTTTCATTGTGTGCCCATTTAGATACTTTTAAGTTTCACCTCATGCATATTTCAGCTTTAAGAAATGATCAATTTCAAGATGCGTATTTTTTCTCAGTTTCACATTTCTGAAATGAGGATGCATCAGTCAATAACGTTTCGGTTTAACTTATCAGCACCTTTTCTTTCCTGACGGTAAATAAATAGTGCGATTCTTGCAATCACAGCCTCAAAGGTTTAATGAAATAGGGCAATTTTTCAATGAAAATGTGTCAGTGTTATCATCGCCTATCACTTTTCTCAAATTTTCACTCACGTGTATTTTCATTAATTATTATTTCAACTGTCCCTCTCCCAGTATGATGGCAAGATCAAAACCTATCCAGGCCAGGACTAGAAAATTTGCCTACACGAGACACAAACCCAGAGTTAAAAACCAAGTGAAAGGCTAAGAAAGAAATCTGCCAATCAACAGTTGACGAGGGATTTACATCAAAGAACACTGCTTTATGTTGTAAAGGATTCCTATAAATTGAAAAGAAAATGAAACAACGCAACTGGAAAATATATGAGCAAAGGAAATTTACAAAGAAATCCCACAGGCCAACAGAAGGAAGGAAGGGTACTCCGTTTCACTAGCACGTTCAAAGTTATAAAAAATTTAAAACAAACAAAAAAAGTTACAAAAAATTTTTTAATTCATAGATTTGGCAGACAGGAATTTTTTAAAATGGTAGTAGCCAGTGTTAGTGAGGGTGTAGAGAAAGAGAACCCTCATCTACTCTAGTGAAAATACAAATGAGTCGAAAGGGTCTTGAAGCACGGCTTGGCAGTAGCTATTAGAATTCATAAGGTACAATTTTTTGAACCGGCAATTCCTGCAAATATGCACATATAACTAGGCTTTCTACAAAACTGTTTCACAGGAAACCATAAAGAAGGCGGCAATCTAAAGGACCATCAGTAGCGAATACGTTAAGTAAAATGGAATTTCCATGCAGAGGAGTACTACGAAGTCACCAGAAGTAACGAGGTAGATCTAATATGGCAACATGAAGACAGCCGTGATTCACTAGGATGCACGAAGAACAAGTTTCAAAACAGTACGTGTAAATGATTCGCTTTACTAAAATTATACATAAAACTGTATTTATTTATTTATAGAAGTATAGATTCACTCTTTCAACAAATGCATGTTGATCTACATCGTATATATTTATTTATTCAATATACGCATACATTCCTTCAACAAAAATTGACTGAACCTTTTGCGGGCCGGGCACGGGATTCTATTCACATGTGTATTTTCTTAGGCGTGATATTTACCTGCCTCTAGGTACACTGTCCATCCACAGGAGAAAACACCCTGCACGGTGGTTATCGTGGTGGGGGGAGAGATTACGCAGGGTCTTTACTTTCTACTTGACCTGTTTCTACACTGATGGGTCGAAGGCAACGCAAAGGGCTAACCCTTTCATTACAGCTAATCCTTCTGACGCAAATATTAACCAAATACACAGAAAAGTATGACGGCTACAATGTAGAGAAAGCAGATGTGCCAGCCAACGGCAAAGCCTGAGGAGTTTCTACTCAAAATTTGTACGAGGGAAACAAAGGATGGAGGAGATATTCGTTTCTGTGGGAGTCTGTTCGCTAGGAGCGTGACGAGGGCACTGTGCTGGTGTAGAGGCCTGTCTAGTTGCCTGACGTTTCCTGTGTTATCTGTGCCCACCATCTAAGGCCATCCTCTCTGAGCATGTTTTCTGACCTGAATTATTAATAAGCCCCTTGAACTTCTCTGTCAGACACACACTGAACACAATGGAACATTCTGGAAGAGTGTTTGTGATCTTAGTTTTAAAGGCTCAGAGGGGAGGAAAGAGTTGTTGGAAACACTCATACTGAAAACTTACGGGGAAAAACTGAACCCCGGGGCCAAGGACCTAACGTAACAGGTGAAGCGGGTCAGGTACGAGACAACAGTGGTCGGGATGTGCATTCCCTCTCAGCGAAGCAGCCATGTAGGAGTCAGGGTCTGAGGCTGCCGGACTGGATTTTTCCAAGGAAAAGATGTTCGGGAAAAAGCTCCTATATTGAAATGTTTGCAACTCACTGAAATGTTTTTCAAAAGATTTAAGATTGGGACCTATGGACATCTAAGAGGGGCCATACAAAAAATTGTTTCAAGTTCCTTCACAGTAAATGTGATGCAGAAGTATACACCCTGTGACCTCATGTGCACACACGCGCAGACTCAGACGTGCAGGCTCACACACACACACACACACACACACACCATCTTTAAAAAGAAAGGGGGAGAAAAGCAGAGAGGTAGCCCATACTGTATTACTTAGGTTAAGGGTACTTGCCAATTTGCAGTGTGTCCTCTGAATGTAATTCTATAATGGATTGTAATAAGAAAGGCTTGTGTCTATGGGAAGATGGGAAAGAGAGAGAAAGGAGTCAAGTAGCTTAGTTAGTGAAAAAACGCAAACACCCACTACCGAAATGGCCAATAGTTACCGCTACTGCTCAAAGCAAGGGCGACTCCAGAGGGCCTGCTGCTTAATCACGTCTGACCCTAGGCACACACATGAAAAATTCAGTGGGTCAGCTGTCAGAGTAGGTCAGTAAGCATTACACTCCGAACCTGATGTCAAGTCACAAACTGATCATGAAACACTCAAGACGTAGAAATCGCCAAAGATAGGCTAGCGAGGGGCGCCTGGGTGGCGCAGTCGGTTAAGCGTCCGACTTCAGCTTGGTCACGATCTCGTGGTCTGTGAGTTCGAGCCCCGTGTCAGGCTCTGGGCTGATGGCTCAGAGCCTGGAGCCTGTTTCCGATTCTGTGTCTCCCTCTCTCTCTGCCCCTCCCCCGTTCATGTTCTGTCTCTCTCTGTCCCAAAAATAAATAAAAAAACGTTGAAAAAAAAAAAAAAAAGATAGGCTAGCGATATGTTTCCAAACGTTCCAGTGTTTTCCAAGCCATCTCTCGTTTCCTGCTTCTGCTCACTCAATTAAAAATTTTAACCATTATTAATCACAGACAACTAAACAAACCGATTCCTACTCAGACCTGACGTTCAGTACATTTCTGTGATGACTATGCTCTCCTCCAGAATGTGCAAAAAATTAGACAGCAGAGAGCCGATTTCAGTATCGCAACCACCATACACACATCTTTCACCCCAGAAACCTCCTCTAGGCTTAAGTGAGAGCCCACCTGCTCTTATTTGACTTGGTGTCCTAACAAGCTAGGTCGTATTCTGTGGCTGCACAGCGTCAGATGCCATAGCGCATCTCAAATGCACACTACGTGGGGCGCCTGGGTGGTCAGTCGAGCATCCAACTTCGTTTGGCTCAGGTCATGACCTCGCACACAGCTCGTGAGTTTGAGCCCTGCGTTGAGCTCTGTGCTGACAGCTCAGAGCCTGGAGCTTGCTTCGGATTCTGTGTCTCCCTGTCTCTGTGCCCCTCCCCAGCTTGTACTCTGTCTCCCTCTCTCAAAAATAAATAAATACTAAAAAAAAATTTTTTTTAGATAAAATGCACATTCCGTGTAATATAATCTTGTATTTGGAAAAGGGGAAAACTTGTTTCCATAGGGTAAGTTAGAAAAAAAAAACAAAACTTGAAAACTATTTCTAGCTTGTGGGAATTACACATCTTTAAAGGACAAGGTGAAAGTTTTAATGTTTACTAAAACTTTTTTTCAATGTAAGACTTAAGATTTTGTTTAAATGACTAATTTAAAAAGAAGGGGAAGAAGTATACGTGAAAAACCACTGAGAAAATCTGACCTTGGGCTTGAGGTCGGGGTTTAAATTTCAGCTCTACCCCTTTGTCAACAGGTAACCTTATGGAAATTAGCTTAACTTCTTTGGGCTTTGGTTTCCTCAACTGCTAATAAAAGCATGTCATTCCCGAGTCGGCTCTGAGGGCTGAATGAGATCATCTGAGTGAAGCATTTCACATGGTGCTCCAAAAGCTCTCAGCAAAGATTCACAAACTCGTCATCTATAACTGCAGAATTCTTAAAACATGGACTCAGGGTGGCCCCCATACTATCTCATATATAGTAAATGGCCAATTTGGCCTCCCATTATTCATTCAAACGCTATTTACTACACATCTGCTCTGAGCCAGGCCCCTTTCTATGCTCTGGAGGTACAGAAGTAGCCGGAGCACACGTAAAAATTCAGATTATCGGAGCGCCTGGTTGGCTCACTCGGTTAAGTGTCCAACTTTGGCTCAGGTCATGATCTCACGGTTCATGAGTTCGAGCCCCACATCGGACTCTGTGCTGACAGCTTGGAGCCTGGGCCCTGCTTTGGATTCTGTCTCTCTCTCTCTCTCTCTCTCTCTGTGCCTCTCCCCCACTCATACTCTGTCTCCCCCTCTCTCTCTCTCAAAAATAAATTAAACATTAAAACACTTTTTTAAATTTCAGATTAAAATTAAACCACTATAGGTCATTTCTATTAAGTGTTCAGAGAATTACGTTAATGGACAGAAGAGTTGCAAGGGAGGGGATATTTCATTTTGAAGACAGTTTGGAATGGGGATCTTGGGGCCAGAAGGAAAGTGGGAAGGGGGTGAAAGAGAAGAGTCCCCTAAAATGAGGTGTC
Organism: Prionailurus viverrinus; assembly: GCF_022837055.1. Taxonomy (NCBI): domain Eukaryota; kingdom Metazoa; phylum Chordata; class Mammalia; order Carnivora; family Felidae; genus Prionailurus; species Prionailurus viverrinus. Next base: position 18,611,954 of record NC_062576.1, on the reverse strand, counting down.
TGGCGTTCAGACCGGCCACCTCCTGAACGCTGCCCCTGAATCCTACCGGGCTCTCTCCTGTGGTCAAAGCCATACTCACTTGATGCTGTGCAGCTTTCTCGTGACTCTCACGGGAAAGTCCACTTCACAATATTTACTTGGGAGAAGATCTCAATCCTGAGGAAAAACACGCAGTAAGCTTTAGAATTATGTTTTCACTCCTACATTTACTGACCACCTTCATGTACCGAGCGAGTACTAGGCCCCGAAGAGCATCAGGGCACTTAAGGGTTTGACATCCAGGAACGATATGGGCAGAGATGTATTTTCCAGATGACTGTGGTCTCCGCGTGGGGACTGGATGGAAGACAGGAGTCAGGGGTTCACAGCTGTCCAGGGAAGAAGTCACGGGGAGCCTGAACTGGGGGAGCAGTGCCTGGGATGGAGGTGGGGGTATGTGGAGGCGCTGGGGGAGTAGGACCTGACAGAATTTTCCAAAAAGCAGATCGAGATGAATCAGAGAGGGTCAGGACACCAATGCTGACCAGCATTTGAGGGATAAAATGGAATAAAACAGCAAATATCCCGTAGCATCGCACACAGTGGGGATGAGTACTGTTTTGTGACACGTTTACTTTTTTCTGTGAGGGGACGATACAGCGGGTGGTAAAGGGCAGGTGCTCTGGAGCAGGGGACGGGGGTTCGAATCCCAGCTCCACCGCCTGTCTGCTGCGAGGCCCCAAAGTCACTCCACTCCCTGGGCCAAGTTTCCCTCCTCTGCGAAGCAGAGACAGGGACAGCACCTCACGGGGTTGTGAGGAGTAATGAGGAAATAAGGACACACAAGGGACACTCAGAACAGGGCCTGCCTTAGTAAGTGCCACGTGTGTGCCTTTATCATTGACTGTCACGGGGACAGGGCGCCGAGGTGGCTCCGTCGGTTAAGTGTCTGACATTGGCTCAGGTCATGATCTCACGGCTCGTGACTTTGAGCCCCACGTAGGGGCCAGGGCCCACTTTGGATCTTCTGTCCCCTTCTCTCTCTGCCCTTCCCCCATGCGTTCTCTCTCTCAAGTTAAATAAATAAACTTAAAAACCTTATTGACAAGGGTACTTAGAATTAGGTCTTGGCCTGGGGTGTACATTTGTCTTTACTGAGGGCTGCAGTAAAACGTGGCAGACGCGCGCGCGCGCACACACACACACACACACACACACGACCCTGCTCCCCCTTCTGCATCCCCGGACTGGTCTCCCCTTGGCCCCCTGGCCATCCTAGCACATTCTCTGTCACGTCCAACCAGTCCCTCAGCCCCGATGCGTATTCACGAACGCATTCTCTCCTCCTCAGCTCGCCAACTGCACACACTGTAAGGACACCGCTGTCTGGACTCTCAGCGACACCCTGCGTGTTGCCTGCAGCAGCTCCCGACGCCCCTGACGCTTGGGGAAAGAAACAAGGCGCTCCACAACCTGGTGACCTGCCCGGCGCCCCCCCAAAGCGCTCTTCTAACGCCTCCGTATCCACCTGTACTTACATTCCACAAGTACAGAGCCGCTTACTTAAAGTGGAAAGAAAGACCAAGAAAAAGACAATGGTTGGTGCCCAGAACCCGGTGGTGGGCCTCACAGGTGTGGGCCGGGATTAAGGAAGAGCTGGGGTGAGGATGACACCCCTCTTTCTGACTTGAGCAACTGCGCAGAACACCATTTACGTGCACAGTAACGAGCGATGGACAGCAGGGACAGAGAGGGAGCGGCCCCCCAAGACAGCATGTTGGCGGGGGAGTGGGGGGCTGCAATCACCAGCAAGCATTTTCCAGTAGGAGGTGACCTTAAGGGCAAGTGTCAGAACTGTGAGAGCCAGCTACCCCTCAGCCCTTGGAAAATCTCAGGGGATCTGGTCTGGGGGACAGAGGGGGAGGGAGGAAGGGGGAGACAGGAAGACAGAGACAAAGACAGTCTCCTGACCCATCAGAAGAGACACGCTCACCGATCTCAACCGTTCTCTCTCGGTGCTGCCGCGCTCCCCTGCCCGTGTGTAGGGCAGGGCCGGGTAAAAAGCTGTCCGAAGGTATTTGGAGGAAACGTTTAGAGCATACCAGAAGATGACTTTTGCTAGGAAATTCCAGAACACCCTCTAAGGATTTCACTCAGACGATATGAAGTTAAGGACACGCTAAAATTCGAGGCCTGGAGAACAAAAGCAAATGAAGGACAGCATACGATCCTGTAGCTCGTCTAGGACTTCTGACTTTCTAAACAGCTTGCCCACTCATCAGCTACTTGCCCTCTTAAGAATGCCGATTAAGGGGTCACCATGGAGGGAAAGCTTCCAAAAGGCACACCTGGAGCTTTTAAGGAACAGACATCTTCTTTCTTGCCTTTGGGAAAGGGGCAACAAATGGCTGTGGGACATGAGGCTTCAACTTTGTATTCTGGCATTCCCTGAGCCCTTCCGACACTCCACTCGCCAGTAGCTCGCACGTCACAGGAGGCATGGAAGGCAACCAGGACCGTGGATAGCTACCGGAGGGCAGCCGGGGACAACCGTGACGAAGAGTATCCCGTAGGCTCAAAGGAGATCCAACGTGGCCGACCGCTGCACAGGCTGCCATATTGAGACTGACCCCCTGCGTCCTTGATCCTCTGGCCGTGTGGAAATAGGATTCAAGAGACACCAAGAAGCTGAGGTCCCTTAAAGGGTGTCACTCACCCTTTATTCTTTGTCTGGGGTTGTCCTGGCTTTCCTGCACCCTACTCTCACCCGCTGCTTGAAGGTGGGAGGCTTCAACTGTCCCAATGGTCTTGGGGCCTGACGTCATACAGAACGAGCTCACACACAGCGGCAGCCAAAAGCCTGTGACCCACAGCCAAGCCTCTGCTGGTGCAGCCAGGGGACCCTCCCAGGTGGAAGGTGCCCGAGACAACAAGACTAGCCGACGAGATTTCCCCTCCTCTTTTACAGAAGCACACAGAGCTCAAAAACAGGGATCAGCGAACGTGCTGTCAACAGCCAGTACTCTAGCCTTTGCAGGCCAGACGGTCTCTGCTGTGACTTCTCCACTCTGCCGCCGTAGGGCTAAAGCAGCCATAGGGAAGATGGAAGGAACTGGGAGTTGGCTGTGTCGCAGTAAAACTTTATTTACCAACATAGGTGGCAGCCTAAATTTGGCCCGTTCAGCTCCTGCTCCAAAGAGCAAACGAGCATCATTTTTCTAAAAAGAAACTTAGATTTTTTAAAACCCTTTCGACTAATGTCATTATCAAAACGAAAAAACTCCACCAAATGTTTCAGAGCCTGCACTATTCTCCTTCCTCGCTCCTCACAGATAACCTTTTTCTTGGAAGGGCCACATGAGCTTCAGTGTACCGTGCTCAGAAATAAAAATCTCAGATTTAGTAATGATTAACCCACCTACACGGCGGGGGGAGAAAGCAAACCACGGGACCACGTTGAAAAGGGTGTCAAGCCCAAAGGAGGAGTTTCTCCCGTGGCTTCTGTTCACACTGCACACCTTCTGCCACTGCATTCTCTTCCAGTTCCTTCCACCACACCGTGGTCTCTGAGGCCCAGAGGCACCGCCGACCTATAGCAAAGAGTCCCCCACCCCCACCCCACCCCCGAGCAGCTGCAGGGCTCTCTGGAGAGAACAAGGAGGGAATCTGGACGTGGACGAACTGCAGTCCGTCGTTTGGAGCATGGAAGCTCCAGTGCCACTGGCTGTCCGACCTGGGGACGGCACAAGCTCTCGGAGCCCGCCTTGCCCCATCTGGGTAACCCCCTCCCCCCACCTGCAGAGCGCTCATGTTCATTCCCAAGGTCATGGATGTGCACGCCCTTCAGAAACGTTAGCTATCTTATCCTGAATGAAGAATGCAGAGGCAACCGGTTAATACTAAGGCTGTGCTGAGGCCACTGATTTCTGGCCTCAGTGAGAGAGAGGCTGGGGGCACCGATGACCAAAGACCTCATCGGGTGAGCTGATGAGGGACAAAATACACACTCAGGTCGCATTAGGCCCACACGCTCTAGTTTATCTTGGTGTACTCCTGCAAGAATCTGGGGAAATGCACGTACCCACGACTGCCACATGACCGACCTGACAGAAGAACCAAGAGAGATCTGTACAAACCTACAAAAAAGAAAACGCAATCAGTGAGATCGTTGTAGAGAAAAGGTTTGGTGCTACAATTCCAGCCCGGAATCAAAGACCAGGCCTGTGGTCCTGATTCTGCCACTGACTGGACCCATTTCCTCTTCTGTGAGGGAGTGTAATGATACCTGCTCTTGAACCCTAACGAAGGAGGTGAGGGACCAAATCAGAGAATGGAGGGGCACCTGGATGGCTCAGGCAGTTGGGCTCTGACTCTGGATTTCGGCTTGGGTCACGGTCTCGTGCTCCGTGGGACAGGCCCCGCATCTAAGCCCCACTTAGGATTCTCTCTCTCTCTCTCTCTCTCTCTCTCTCTCCAAATGAATAAATAAACTTAAAAGGGCTATGTGTCATGCTACCATCACCCAGCCTTGCAAATCTCCAAGCTATACTGAAGACACCGTCACGACGACAGTGAAGTCTTTTGTTGTCGTCAAAACGGCAAATGCACGGGCCCCTGGTCTCAGCTACTCCACTGGCAGGGCTCTTGCACACACGCAGAGAATGTATACAAGGATTCTGATCGAAAGCCCTGTTTGTAACAGCAGGAGCTCAGAAGCAAGGTACATATCTAGGGCCCTGGTGACATCACGTACGTGGCTGACAGTGGTGGCACAGCAGGTGCAAGCAGATGGGGACAGGGACGCGAGACAGGCAGTCACCGCATTCCTTTTGAATAGATTTCTAGCGTTTAAAAAAATGTTTATTGACTTATTTGGAGAGAGAGATGGGGGAAGGGCAGAGAGAGAGGGAGAGTGAGAGAGTGACAGAATCCCAAGCAGCCTCTGTGCCGTCAGCACAGAGCCCAACGCGGGGCCTGAACCCACAAACCGAGAGATCGTGACCTGAACCGCAGTCAAGGGTCGGGTGCTCAACCGACAGAGTCACCAAGGCGCCCCTGACATTTTTGAACCCGGTGGGAACCTTCACAAAAGTAAACAATTGGGGAAACAAGGGGGCGGTATTTTTTAATTTACCTTGAGTCTCCAGAAGCTGGTATCCATCCCAGCCCCAAGATTTAGAATCTGACAGGGACATTCTGTCTTCCGTAGAAATGCCTTTATCAGCTGACTGACGCCATGGACGCGAGCAACGTATCCTGAGAGAGAGACAGAGACAAGCCATGACTCGGTGATGATGGAAATAAGCCTTGCCAAGTTCACCACACCAGGAGGACAAAAGGCAACCCTTCTGCCCTTCTTCAGGGGTCGCGGTTTAGGTTATCCATAGACCTTATGGGAGAAGTAACGACTTTCAAATTCTCTTCCTTTTTTTTTTTTTTAAAGCCATGTGAACCAAAAGAAGCACAATCTATCTAATGGTTGGATCAACTACCTTAAGGAAACCGCAACGCCCCCTAATTCCACATATGAAAGAAAACTATTTTACATGAAAACATGGGATCTAAATGTCCCTCTTAGAAATGTGTCTTTTTGTGGCTAAGTGAGAGCTACTCAGAATTCGGCTGAAACTCAAAATTGGGAGACTGTCTGGAAAGTATTCTGGGGTCAGGAAATGGGGCAGATAAATGTCAAAGCAAAGACAGCCATATTTCTTACCGTGCTCCCTTCGTGTCCATCCTGTGCGGGTTAGAGCCTCGATGTTTGTAAAACATCACAGGCGGGGTTGGGCGGGGGGCGGTGCACAGGCAAATGGTGCCTAATAAACCGACTTGTGAAGCTCTGGCGTGGGAAGCTGGAACCGAGGAGACAAGAAATAAAAGAGGGTGAAAGGAAGATGAAATTGATCTGTGTTCTAAAGCCCTTCTGCTTACAGTATTACTACTTTAAGAACAAAATGTGAGTGGCATTTAGACACTTACTGCAATTTGACATAGGGATTTCGTGTCTATGGATTCTACTAGTAAATAATTTGAGCTTGTCTTTTTACATGTCTCTTTTGGGGCGCCTGGGTGGCTCAGTCGGTAAAGCGTCCGACTTTGACTCAGGTCATGATCTCACAGGCTGTGAGTTCGAGCCCCCTGTCAGGCTCCGTGCTGACAGCTCAGAGCCTGAAGTCTGTTTCAGATTCTGTGTCTCCCTCTCTCTCTGACCCTCCCCTGTTCATGCTCTGTCTCTCTCTCTGTCTCAAAAATAAGTAAACGTTACATGTCTCTTCCATTTTACTTTTCTAGTAAATCCTTTTTACCGTGGGTTACAGAGTATCACCCACAACGGACTGGACATTGGAAAAATTTTAAAAATGCTCCCCACACGCTGTTTCGGAAGCACTCTCCTACTATGGGGCCTAGTCTAGCGATGCCAACCCAGGGAGAGGAAGAAGGCCGTAGGGCTGACCTGCTGCCCATGGCCCCCAGCACCCAGGGCACCATGGTGGGGCCCTGCCTCTGCAGCGTCTGTTAGGAAAGTGTCCTCAAGAGTGCGGGAGGGAGGCTTAAGGCCTCTTAGCCAGGCCTTGTCCAATCTTACTGATGCCTGGTTTCACCCTCAGCTCAAAGTAAGTACCATGTCCTTATTCTCAGGAAGCACCACTTTAAAATTTCTTTGCATTTCTCATTGAAACTACCCATAGGATCCGTCTTTAGGGCCAAGATGCCCTGCACCCACAAGAACGATGGTCATTTGGCCAATTTCTCAATCTGGCTGAGACTAAGTCACCCTCCTGCCTCAAATCCTTTCACTGCCTTGATAGAAATGAGTTGTACAGCCTAACACGGTTACTATCACTTTAATAAGGCCAAAAAAAGTCATTCCTTCCATGAACAGACAGTTCACAGTAAAAGACATATAAATGGCTCTTCAACATATAAAAATGATCTTGGGGCACCTGGGTGGCTCAGTGGGCTAAGCAAGTGTCCGAATCCTGATTTCAGCTCAGGTCATGATCTCACGGTTCAAGGGTTTGAGCCCCACATCGGGCTCTGTGCTGACAGCATGGAGCCTGCTTGAGATTCTCTCTCTTTCTCCCTCTCTCTCTCTGTCCCTCCCTGCTTGCAAGCAAGTGAACTCTCGCTCGCTCGCTCTCTCTCAAAATAAACATTTAAAACAGATATTAAAGAAATAATCATAATGATCTTCAACTTCACCCCAAAATAAGAGGAATCTAAAATAAAATTACTGTAAGACACCATGTTTCATGGATCGGATTAACACAGATGAAAAGTTTCATGATGCACTGTGTTGGTGAGGATGTTGGGAAGTAAGCACTTTCATATACTACCGGAGAGAAGGAACGCTGGAACTCTCATGTTCAGAACGAATCCCTCTGTTACACTGCTGGCTTTGCAATGGAGAAGGGGCCATCTTCCATGGAATGTAGGTGGTTTCTAGAAGGTAGACAAGAAAAGGAAATAGGCTCTCCCCTATGGCCTCCAAAAGAAACGGCCCTGATGACACTTTGATGTTAGCCTAGTGAGACCCATGTTTGACTTCTGACCTTCAGAACTGTAAGATAATAAATTTGTACTGTGTAAAAAAAAGAAAAACGAATGAATCCCTAAAACCCCAGGCCTCTCAGCTGATGAGGGAATAGTGAGAAGGGAGGGGATCACTTGCATCTGTTAATTTCGGGGGCCTTCCTCTCCTTAGACAGTCTTACCAAATGCTGGATGTAAGGGTCATGCCAGTAGCCAATGTTTACCGCAAACCTGGAAGGGATAAAAAGGAGGCAGGTGAGTAGACGTCACTGGATTCAGGTTCTCGGGAACCAGGTCAAGGAGGGAAACCATCTACTTCACAAGGCCAACACACTCCCATTTAGCACTCCGTTACACATGTAAACAGACTCAGCCATCCGCCGAGGTGCTCACTTACACTCCTCTCACCCTTCCCACGGCGGCCATGTGTCACCTCTCTTTATTCTGACTGCTAATTCCTCTCCCAGGACCCTGGAGAGCATATAACCTCACCTCGTCCCTCACCCAGAAGACGTGCAACCGTTCATTCACTCGGCAAACTCGCTGGCCAGGACTATTCAGACAACCCTACTCAACCAGAAGTTCTGGATCCACAGGAAAGATCTAGAATTGTTTTGTCAAACTCACTAATGACTCCCTAAGTATTTCCCCCGGCTCTGTCATTTCACGTCCCTTAAGGAGTAAAAGGGAAAACCAGGAACAAACAAACAGAACAGCTACAACCTAGAAAATTTTGCCGTTGTAGCTTACCCTCTCTGGCATGCACTACAACCTGGAAAATGCTACAGTAACCTAACCTCTCCTCAGGCCACACGACAGGGAATCAAAGCTCTAGTGTTCTAAGCCAGGGATCTGAAACCCCAATGACCACTTAAGGTCTTCTGGCAACCATGAGTGGAACCAGCCTTAGGACAAGGACACGTAATGGGAGAAACCTGGATCCTTAAGGCCGAGCCCCTGTGGGCCTGCACCCCGCTCTACCTCTCCACAGACATTTTGAGAGTTTCCAAATGTCTTTATGGCTTAAACCAAACGGAGTCAGGCTTCTGTTACCTGCTACACCCTGAAGCATCCTAAGCGATATCCTGAGTGTATGAGCTCATTTCCGTGTTTCTTGATGAACAAGTGGAGAGGGGAAGGGGTGAGTGACTGTTACCCAGCTAGAGTCTGAGCTCCCAGAGGCAGATATGATACCTTCTCTTTACGTCCACTGACAAGGCTTACCGCTGCCTTGACTGTGGTCGGTGCTAATCCTGTACAAACCTATCCCCCCCAGTCTCTCTCATGTCCACGTTCACACAGCTGCACACGCGCGCACACACACACACACACACACACACACACACATAAGGAAGCACATACTTTTGGCTTCTCGAGGCAGCAAGTCAGCACGGAAATGCACAAAGTACTCATTAAGGGACACGATTCGCTACGGGCCCAGACTGTCCAAGTTTTCCAAGGGTGAACAGGCTCAGCTGTCTAAAACGGTGCTTTTCAAACGATGAATTATGACCCATCCGTATAATAAAATCAGTGTAGTAGTTTGCAAGTCTTCATCTGTGAAAATGCAGTCGAATAGAGTGAAATAGAAAATATCAGGGGCACCTGGGTGGCTCAGTCGGTTAGGCAGCCGACTTTGGCTCAGGTCATGATCTCACGGTCCGTGAGTTCGAGTCCCGCGTCGGGCTCTGTGCTGACAGCTCAGAGCCTGGAGCCTGTTTCAGATTCTGTGTCTCCCTCTCTCTGACCCTCCCCCGTTCATGCTCTGTCTCTATCTCAAAAAAATAAAGGTTAAAAAAAAATTTAAAAAAAAAGAAAATATCAGTATGCATTCCACACTGTAAGAGTTAAGACGGTTTTGTGAAGCTTTTGTTGAAGTGGGTGTTTGGGGTAAAATGCAATGAAAAGTCTGTTCTCCGAACAACCAAAATCGACTCTGAAACACAGAGAACAAGGTGGTGGTTGCCAGAGGGGGCGGGGGGATGGACAGAATAGGCAAGGAGGGCTTAAGAGGTACAAACTTCCAGTCCTGTAAGTAACGCACAAAGATGAAAAGTGGAATATAGGGAATCCAGTCGATAATACTGTTATAACAGTACGGTGACAGATGTGAGGACACCTAACCGTGGTGAGTGCTGAGTGATATGTAGATTTGTCAAATCACTCTGTTGCACGCCTGAAATGTGTGCACATTGTATGTCACATTGTATGTCGACTATACTTCAATAAGTAAAAAAAGAAGATGCTGTTCTCACTGTTGGCGGATTTGAGGAGCCCCGGCCTCAAAGGAATCACCTAGTGCCATCTAGTGGTAAAGGCCGTATCTGCAGTCCAAGAACCACAGACTAGTGATGCGAACATCAAACATGGACCTAAGGGTTGGAGGCGGCCTTGGAACTGACCTGGTCAACCCTGACATCCGATGCCAGAATCCTTCAACAACACCAAGCCACTGCCTGACTATGCACCACAAAGAAGGCACTCACTCCAATGCCCAGCAGCCCTACCTGCCGAAGAGCTGATCGAGTCGCCCCCCTCCGCAAGCTCTGCGTTGGACTTACTACCGCCCTCCTCTGGATGACAAGGAGAGGTTTCCCCTCCTCTCAACCGTATTCTCCGTCAAGTTAATACTACTGATTCCGTCAAGCCATCTTTGGTGAGGGTCTGCTACGTGCCAGCCATTGGGGATACGGTAGTGAACCAGACACAAAGAGAAGGAAGGGCTTGTGACAGATGAAGGACAACAGCATGGAGGACGGATGGACCTACGTTAGAGAATGTGAGAGGGAAAGCCTCTCTGAAAAGGGAATGGGCTGAGTTGGGTCCTTACACAACTGGAGAAAGCTGTGCAAAAGGCGTTCTAGACAGGAGGAAGAGCAGACAGAAATGCTCTGGACAGGAACCGCCTTGGAATGTTCCAGTCACAAAGTCGGTAGGGAGGCTGGAGAACAGCGGAGAAACAGGAGAAACTAGAGAGGCGGGTGGTGGGAGCCAGGGAGAGACCTCTGCAGCCACGTGCAGCGGCCCCAAACCACGGCGAGGTGCACAAACGTAACAGGTGGGGACAGAACACAAACGTATCCGGTCACGAGTCCTTACGACTCCCGCTTCCTAATGTTTCCAACACGCGTCTCCTTCCGGTCTCCAGATCTAGAAGACTGCCCGTGGTTTCTGGGAGGAAAAGGATGTCACTGATCTGCCCTTCAGAGTGGCTAACACGAGAAGATTTACAGAGCACTGCTAAGAAGACTAAGGGTCAAAGAACTAGTGGGCACTGCTGATGGGGAGTTCCAAAGGGAGATGGGCAACCTGGTTCAGAGCTTAGAATTCTGTCACCCCTGGGAGCCCAGCTGAACATGGTGGATCCACACAAGGAAACGCTAACCGGTCATCTCAGACATGAACTACAAGGATCAGACATGCCAAGATATTCAAGACACCGTGAAGGGAAAAATGTTAGGCCAAAAACCTATGTAGCCAACGTGCCCGTGAACACGTGTATGTGCGTATCTACAGACGAGTACTAGGGAACTGGCGATTTCTGGTGTGTGTGTGTGTGTGTGTGTGTTTTAATTTATCTCTATGTTTTAAACTTTTTCTCCATGAACTATATGCCATATTTCATCTAAGACATTATCAATTATAAGACTGAAAAAAGAAAGAAGAAACACTGCCAGTTAGTTAGCTTAATGTTTTTCTTATTGCTTACAATTTTAATTTTGTGCTTGTTGGAAAAAGCCCGTTTACTTGTTTGTTTAATTAGTTTTCCAGTAGGCTCTGTGTGCAACGTGGGGCCTGAACTCACAACCACATCCAGAGTTGCACGCTCTGTTGCCTGAGCCGCCAGACGCTCCGGCAAAAGCCCTTTTGTGCTTATTTAAACGGATTGAAAGGGAATGGATGAATGCAATAAGAGGGTTAAGGCTTCCCTTTTGGGGTATCTGTGAGTTTCCACACAATATGGACCTTCGGGCCGCCAAGGGCATTGGCAAGGCTGCATCCCCAAGAGATCACCGTCATCCTCTCCAAGATTTCCTTCCACGCTACCGACCCTCCGGTGCAGGTTTTGTTACTGAGCCTTTCTCGATCTCATCAGGAGGGATCAATGGATGGTTCTCCAACAGCATCAGGATTTGTGCTCCTTCTGCAAATGGCCCTTAAAAGGCACGTGGCCAGAAGCACCCAAGAGCTGACGCTGTAGTCCTCCGGCCATGCCGCAAGCAACAATGACCACATCCACTTGCACAGGTAATGACAACTCTAACACGACTTGGCAGTGACCGCGGGACACATCGAGAATAAATCACAGCTGATGGCAAAGACGGAAGAACGTGTGTCACAGCATGGATCAAATACAGTATTGCCTTCACCACATGAGCAACAGTAAGCTTAGATATCATAAGCAAACATAAGAGGCAAATATTAAGCGATGGAAAGTACCTGTGACATCACAGAGTAACATCCTTAAAACATAAAGAACTTACAAATCAGTAAGGAAAAAATTCCTAATATCCCAGAAGAAAGGCCAAAAATGGGCAGTTCACCGAAGAGCCAAGTGACCACTGAATATACAAAATAAAGAAACCCAAAAATGCAAAATGAAAGCAGAAACAGCAAGCAGTAAATCTGCTATCAAATCAGCCACAAAACCGCTTAATAGAACCCGGCTTTGGTGAGGATGAGAAAGAGGGCACCTGAGCCGCCAGAACTGTAAACTGTCACTGCCATGCCACGAGGCACTTCGGCTGCTGGTACTCAAAGCTGAAGAGTTCTATTTACGCGATGACCAAGCAATCCCACTTCTAGGATTTTACCCTAAGGAAATAGTCAAGAATGAACACAACAAGGTTTCGGTGTAAGAACACTGAACCTGGGGTTACGCTATCAGGTGAACAAAGCAAGCTACAGAATTCTACGTACAGAATGTTCCCAATTCTGTTAGATGAATGCGTACATCCACGTACACGTGAATATACATACGTGTACAGTATACATATCGAGACTTCCCAGAGTAGGCACCAAAAGGTGAACAGTGGTCGCCTCTACACTGACGCTGTGCACCTAGTGCTGCTGTCTGTCTGTCTGTCCCCACCACAGTCCTCTGTTGCCCAAACCCAGAAAATAGCCCCTCTCTTTGTGTATCCTGACTTTGTTTAAAACCCAAAGCATCAAAAATCTCAGATTTGGGAAGACCTATTTCGCAGTCTTCGGTCAATCCCTATTGCTTTTGAAATTTTCATGACATTCACATACCACCTGTTCAGCGTAACATTTCTTTAAATCAACTCGCTTTTTTTTAGTACTCGGGTCTGACGTGCTACCTGGGAGTTTCTTCTAACACAGGCTACAATAAATACCTAACTATTAAAATTTCAAACATCTGTGTGCCACCTAGTCATTTCACATTCCTTCCGTGGGAAACACTGATCTGGGCCAACCGCCTACTCACTCGAGAGCATTTACTGACTCTGCCCTATAGGCATGAGTACCACCTGCAACAGGAAGGGGGTGACATGCTCTCCGCCAGGGATTTCTTCACCTGAAGGAAAGGGCAGGGGCCCTCCGCGCTCTCCCAGCCAGTGAGGATCAAGGCCAGGTTCATTTTACTTCTATCCACACTCCTGAGAGCTGACTACAATGCCAGGCATCATTCCAGATGCTTGACCGATAGGAACGGAACGCCTACAACCCTCATAATGACCGCCTGCGGAAGGCACTGCTTTACAGACTGAGGTGAAGGTCAGTCCCTCAAGCTGCGGAACCTTGTAGAAAATTTCATTCTATTGCTTTTCAAACCTATTTACCCACCTGGATTTGGATCCCTCCCCCGACACTTCAGTTGCTTAAATGATATCTGTGTGTGCGTGTGTGTGTATATATGTACACACACACACATATTTATACATTAAACACATATATGTAACGTATGCACACGTACACATACATACAACGTACTTAAATGCAATTGCAAAAATCAATCCGATACTCTTAGCATCAATTTTTAAGTTTGAAATCTGAACTACATACTGCATACTAGCCTAAGATACCGCTCTACCTCTTATTGTTAATTTTATTGTTCTTTTTTTTTAGTCTCATTTTTTTTTTTGTTTCTATTTCTTGGTCGTTTTATTCTTGGTTATAAATGGAAGGCAGGAAGCAAAGTCTTAAGGGCAACAGACTTTGTACCTCAACAGACTTTCAGTTTGTTTCCTTTCTTGTGAGCTCTGTTGCTTTCTTAAGTAGATCCATAGGCCTCTGTGCCCCCACCTATAAAATGAAGTCTCTTCCAGGGCAGGCCACACAAACCTTCTCTGTAAGTCTTGGTAGAGCCCTAGAAATACTGCTCCTATTCATCGGCCGTTACTGGGGGCTCCTGCCCTCTGCCAGTTTTCAAGGCGCACAGATGAAAAAGTACCCAGAGTTTCAGGACACTGGCCAACGTAACAGACCTCCCCCGCTCCTCAACATCACCCCAGTGTCAGAGGTGGATGGAGGATTCCACACCTCCCTGCAGGTTACCCAGCCCTTGGTAGCCTCACAGCATGTGGTACCACAGCAGGGTCTCCCCAACACCTGGAACGTTGATGCTTTCTGGCCCACTGGAGAAAGTCCAGTGACCCCGTTAGCCCAGGGCTCGATGTGGCCACAACTGCTCCTGGAGAGACCATGAGGCCTTCAGGAATGGAGCTGTGGACAGGAGCTGGGATAGAGTTAAGGGAAAATAAAGCCATCTGAGCCATCAGATTGGGGTACGTGGTGCCCCTAGTATCAATCTTAAACACAGGTGCCAGGGTTGATAAGGCCTGGCACAGATGAGGTCCCCAGGACCCAGGTGGGTAGCAGGTAACCCAGATGGGACCAGGGCCCTTCAGGAGCGAAGGATTGCGGTTTTCAAGCCTCCCGTCACTCTGTTCCCTGTGTTTTCAGGGCCAATTTCTAGGCCCCTAAGTAACCTCCATCCTTCCTCATACCTGCCTCTTTCCTATCAGAGGGAGAATGGGCTGGTAAAGCTAGAAGTCCTGGTGGTGACGGTTAACCCTTCTGGGTTTCTGTAATCCTTTCCCGAACTTTTCCAGATCCCTCGGGCCAGGAGGGGAACTAGTGACTCAGAGTACTCAAGCCTACTTTGCCAGCAGGGCGCATCATCCCCCTTGTGCAGGAGAGGCTCGGAAGGAACGTCACTTTCAGGGGCCCAGGTTCCAGATTTTCTGATTCTCTCTTTATCACACCCCTGATTGGATCCACCCATTACGTTCACAGAGCTGCCTTGCTAACAACCCTCCCCACTTTAGAGAGCAGCTGAGGCCTGGAGGGAAGTGACTTGCCCAGGGTCACATGGCTTGCAAAGGGATTGAGACCCAAATGGATGGACAGGGATGTCTTATCAGCTGCCTGTCTAACTAGGTAGCTGAAGAAAGGGCGGGGACTGTGGATGAGGCGCTGGGTCCTTGCTGGGCTCCCTGTGTGGGATGAAGAAAGCTCTGCTGTGGCCAGGACAGCCATCCCTCATAACCGCGCCCTAGCTTGAGGTCGCCCACTAAGGTGGGCATCAGAAACCCACGTGTAAGCCCCCACTCGATAGGGCCTAACGGGTCTCTTCTGTCCGGGGAGGATCTGCTGGGAACCGGAGAAAGGGGTTGAGAGGCAGCAGCACCGCAGGGAAGGCTGGGGACCAGAAGGAGAGACAGCTCATGCCTCCAGATCTGCCTTCAGCAAGCCCCTCTCTCCTGCTCTGTGCCTCAGTTTCCTCACCTGTAAAACAGGGTTGAGTTCTAAGCTTTTTCCTCACAAAAGATCCCCTGATTTTGCTCCCTCAAGCTTGCAGTTTGAAAGATGTCATGTCAGTGCTGTGTAAGTGTCACGTCAGTTTCAGTTCCCCACCAGCCATACTGATACTGACAGTAAGGTGGTGTGTTGTTGTGGTTGACTAGAAAAGACAAATCCTGAGTAACCGTGGCAAGGGTCTTGAGCGGCTCAGACCCTGCCAGCTCTGCGAAGGAGCTGGAAAAGAGTAGGCTCGCAGCCCACATCAGCATGGGGGCTCCCACCCACCAAGGCCTGTTCCTGTGGTCTAGGGTATTTGGAGGCATTCCCCGGCTCCTGCTATGGGCCAATCTCACAAGGTAACTGAGGGGGAAGCTCAAGGGCAGGTCATTTCAGCAGACCCAGCATTCAGGTGGCCATCAGAGTCTGAGAGGTACCAGAAAATAAAGCCATTTTATTTTTTATCTGCCATCGTGGCCTGGGGAGAAGGGTACGACTGGAAGGGAGGGAGGTGATGCTGTGGCCCCAGCTGAGGCCCTCAGGTCCTCTACTTGGCCTGGACTGTCTCCTCCAGACTCTCCAAGCGCTTCTGTAGCTCCTGCACGGTGGCCTGGAGCTTCTTCATTTCCTCCTCCAGCCGGTGTATGGCGTCCTGGGGGACCCATCGTTGCGTGAGTCCCAGCTCCATCCCGGGCTCCCCTGACCCTGGCAGCCCCCCACCCCCCTACCAAGAGCCCCAGGGCCTGGCCCTTCTGTCTCTCAGCTGGTTGCTGCCCAGACAGCTGCAGGCCAATAAGCTTGAAACCTGTTTTCTGAGGCCTCAGGATCACCCACTCCCGGCCCCCAAAGGATCCCCAACGTTGTGAGTGTGAGGGGGCCCAAACACCAGCCACCTTCCACGGGGACAATGACTCCATCTATCAGTAGCAGCCCCTGCCCTATAGGTCTTCTCGTCCTGCCTCCCAGGTTCCCGTCCACTTCTCACCGAGCTGGGGGTACCACCGGCCTCTGGTGCTGCCTTTCTGCGCCCGGTGTCCAGGCCCCGGTTGACCCTCAGCTCCCGGCTCTTTGGGGGCACATAGCCATCCTTGAGGGAAATGAGGAGGGGCCCGGCATCCTGGCCCTTCAGCCACTCCTCAGCCGTGAGGGCAGCGTCAGGCCCCGCGGTGGGTGGGTAAAGGTCCTCCTGGAACAGGTCCGACTGTGGGCAAGGCCAAGGCTGGGTAAGTGAGTGCTTGGGCCACACCACCACCACACAGCAAGTGTGTGAGGTCAGTGCCTGGCCCGCAGCCCAGGAAGGGACATGGGAGCATCACCTTTCTAGGCACTGTCATGGCAATGGGCTCACACCTCCGCTCGTGCAGCTTGTAGAATCTGTGGAAACGAGAAGGTGAGCAGCGCCTGCGGCATGGGGGCGGCTGGAATCCAAGGTCGGCACGGGGTCAGCACAGCCCAGGGAGCATGCTCGGGGCAGGGGCAGGGGTCAGTCACCTGGCAATCTCACACTTGTTCACCTCCAGGCCGCGTTTGGGCATGTAGCCCATGCCCCGCTGGGACTCCTTGGAACTGAACATGGAGAGATAGTGCAGATATGGGGCCTCGGAAGTGATCTCGAAGTACCGGATGGAGCTGTCACCCTGCAGGTGGCGCGTGCAAACCCTGGGATCAGCACCGACAGATCCCTCTTGCCTGGTCCTCTCCAAGATCCACCCCCGCCCCCCGCCCCAGACCCCCCTCCTCCCTCCACGAGCCGCTGCCCGACTGGGACACCTTGCCACAGAGGTAGACTATGTTGGTGTCGGGGTCAAAGAAGGGCAGCAGGACGCCACTGCTCGTGTCCAGTTCCTGCAGGGACAGTGGCTCCTCCAGGTGTTTCTGTAGAGATGGGTGAGACAGGGAACAAGGAGCTGGTCCAAGTCAGGCCTGTGAAGCCCACCGGGCAGGGACTCGGGGAAGGCCCTCACAGAACAACCAGCGGAAACCTCCATCCCACAGAGGGTAAACTGAGGCCCATGGCTGTGTGGGATCATGCAAGTGGCAGGGCGGGGACTAAGCCTCCAGTCCTGCCTGATCGCCGCTCCCCACCCGGCACTCACCGTGTCCCACAGCGCCACCTGCCGCTCACTCATGCGGCTGAAGCCTGTGGTCAGGATCTTCCCATCAGATACAAACACGGCGCGCACAGGCCGGGTCCCCTCATGGGGACGGTCCTTCTCCTGGAAGGAAAGGGAGGTGGTCAGTCAGTACCCGCACACTCATCCTAATGACCAGACTCCAGGTGAGAGCAAGGGAGGGCAGCATCTAGGGACCCGGCTGGTGGTGTGTACAAGGGTAAATGTCCTAGGGTCAAGGGGCACGATACATGGCAACTCACAGCTACAACAGTGCCTTTGCGGGGCTCGATGATGCGCACGCGCTTGTCGCGGCAGGAGGTGCAAATGAGCGCGCCATCTCGGCTCCAGTCCACACTGTAGATTGTGTCCGGGTGCACGTCCGAGCCGAGCGTCAGCACAGCCGCCCCGGTGCCCACGTCCCACACCAGGATCACGTTGTCGCAACCTGGGTGATATCCCCACTGTCAGAAGCCACGAGCCTCGCTGTCACGTGACCAGCCCACCCCTCCTCTTCCCCCAGGCACCTGCACTGAGCAGCACATTCTGGGCTGTGGGGTGCCAGGCCACGATGCCCACGCGCTTGGTGTGGCCCTCCAGGGTGACGACAGGCTCCCTCAGGGGCAGCGTCAGGCCCCCATCAGGGATCTCCCACACCTGCAGAGAGGGGGCAAGTGAGACTTGGGGGCTCCAAATATCAGATCTGGTGCTGGAGCTCTCCCGGCCCCCGTGTCCCCCCCCCCCCCCCACTCACCATGACTGTGCAATCCTCAGAGCCACTGGCAATGACATTATCATTGTGCGGGCACCAGGCGATGTCCAGCACCGGGGCTGTGTGGCCGCAGACCATGGGCGCGTTCTTGTCCACACGTCCAGTCTAGAGAGCACAGCAGGATTCTGAGGGAGGTGTTTTTGCTCTCCAAACCTGATCCAACCTCCCCAGACCCTTTCAGAGAGGCACAGAGGAAGGCAGTGGGGTCCCTGTCCGGGCAGCTCAGAAGGGCTGGCCACAAGTAGTGCAGGAAGGGGATGCCACACCGGCCGCTGGTCCTGCCTTAGTGTTAGACCCTGGCCAAGGTCCTGACATCTCACCTATGCCCTGGGGCTGGCCCCCGCCCCCTTCCCTGAGTGAAGCTTCCAGGGGATGACAGGCCAAGGCTCTAGGGAAGGGAGGTTGCATTAAGATTAAGGTTCCCCAAGGAAGTGTGGGGATGGGGATGGAGATGGGTCCTTCCAAAAGGACAGGGACCAGGAAAGGCCGTCATAATTGGCCCCAGGCAGGAGCAGAGGTTTGGAAACGGCTGCTTCCGGGGACGGCTGCTGCCTCGGCAAGGCTTCCTGTGTGAAGAGCGCACCCAGCTCTCACCCCATAACCACTTCCTCTTCTCTCTGCTTCCATCGGCCCTTTTAAGGTAACATCTTAGGGCCGATCTCCCCTTCCTGTCTCACCCCCCAAGAGCACAGGAGTGTGCTGGGGGTGGGGGTCAGCAGAGCGGATGGGGGTGGCTGTGAGCAGGACCAGAGGAAAGGCAGGTTTGGGGGAGGAGAGAGGGCCTCTTACATCCTCCCTGCCTGCAGCAGGGGGGGGCCAGGGCTCAAGCAGGCCCAGGCCCAGAGCCACCCCTACCCTGAGAGCACTGCTGGGTCTCCCCTCTCCCCACGGAGCCCTCTCTGTGCTCCACAGGGGCATCAGGCTTGGGAGACCAGGCCCTGGGTCTGCAGGACTCGCCGTGTGACCTTTCTGGTGTCATCTGAGCTCCAGTTTCCATGCGACCACTACATGTAGGAGCTGGAGGAGGCGTAAGGCTCATGTGGCCCAGCTCAGTTTTACAGATGACAACGCTGCAGCCCGGGGAGGCTTAGCGACAGCCATCAGGACCCCCAAGGGGCCACTGGATGGCCAGAGGCCCCCTCAAGTGGAACACTGCTGCTCCAGGGGCTCACCTTGCCCAGGGACAGCACCAGGAAGGCCCCTCCCCCGCTGGCCTCACAGATCAGGGCAACGAACTTGGGGTTGACAGCACAAAAGCCACTGTCCCAGGTGGTCTGTGAGACGCGCACGTCCTCATAGCACTGGTCGGCCTTGGCTGGCTGTCCAAACACGTGGCGGAACTTGCTGGAGCGGACCACCTGCCGGCTCATCCTGGGGGGCGGGGAACGTGGGGTTTGAGGGCTTTGAAGGGAGCTTCAGGTCAACTCTGACCTTAGAGTGTCCTCTGTGCCCCCCAGAACACCCCTCCGCCTGGCCTTTAAGGTCTCAGCTAATTCATCTCCCTGGGCTCCCTGCCCCCTCCACCATAACTGCCATCCTGTTGCCCTCATGCTCGCCTTCCTCACCCCTTCTCACCCCACCCCCCCACCCCACCCCCCGGCTAACCTGCAAGGCCAACCTTCTCTACCCACCCCAGGCCTCACGTCTGTACCCTCAGCCTCTAGGGCAGAGCCTGGTGTGGGGTAGCACCAAGTGTCGATTTGTCGACCGCTGATGGACACAGCCCTTCCTCTCTGAGGCCTCACTCCCACACTCTGGGGGCTTCAGTGTAGATAGCCTGGAGGGTGGGTTCGCTCAGTCACAGCGGCCAGGCCTCACATCCTTCACACCTACATGGGGAGCTTCCTGAAGGCAGGGACAGGGCTGGCCCCCCATCGCCTGCTGGCACCGGGCTCCACAGACACAGGGAAGCAGCGTGCGGGCCTGCCTGGGAGGCAGGTCCTTGGGGTCAAGACAGCTTCCCCAACAGGTCTCTGGACACCAGAAACAGGCAGATGGCTTGGGTCCTACTATCTCCTTCCCACACCTCTGCTTCTAGAGTCTGCCTAAGCAGGTGCCCTTAAATACTGTCTCCACCTGCACTGAAACTATCCACAGGGAGAGGCGGCGCTGACTTCTCTGAGGTCCAGTGAAGACGGTTCCCCCACCATGGCTGGGCGGAGAGCGATTAAAGCCAAGGGGACTGCCTCTGGCTCCCCAGGTTCCAGACCCCATCCTGACGCCCACCTGCATCACCTTCCTGCTGAGCCGCGGGGCCACGCTGCCGGCTCAGAGGGCGCCCTGCCAGGCCTCCACTCCACCCGCCCAGCTTCACCCCTTCTCACCCAGGCACCCCCACCCCCCCCCCACCCCCCGGCCTGGCCTGGGAGGTTCCAGGAGGCTCCAGGGCCACCTGCCCAGAGAGCAGGTGAGGAGCATTGTGAGAAGGAGCAGTCTGGACACAGGGGGATCAGTCCCAGGTGAGAGACCTGGGCCTGGGGAGAGGGGAGCCCCAAAACCGAGGTTGGGGGACAGGAAGCCGGCGCCCCACCCTGCCTCCTCCCCCACCGCAGGTACCAGGCCCAGAAACCGCGGAAAGGGGAACTTGGTCTTTTCTTGTTTTGCTCTCAACCCCTTCCTGTCTCCAGGCTCAGGGCAGCTGCTCGGCGCACCCCACCCTGTCCCCACCCCCACCCCCGATGCCCGTTCCGGGGAGCGTCAGGCACCCGGCTCCCCCACCTCCATCTTGGCTGCGGTGGTCCCTCACCCTGGCCTGCTCACAGCGCCCTGGGACACGCGGATGGGCCTTCCCACGCACGCCCACCCCCGGGGCCAGTCCCCTCCACGGCGGCGCGGACGGTGGGCTCTCTCCCACCCCCGGGCGGCGCGCGACAGCCCGGCCGCCCCCACAGCCGGCTTCCGCCAAGCTGACGCCGGCCCCACAGGTGGCCCGGGGCAGGGATGCCTAGTCCCTTGCCCGGGGACCCAGGCTTACCTGCCGCTGAGAGATGAGTGACCCACCCCCAAATGGAGGAGGGAGAGGAGGAGGAGGAGGAGGAGGAGGAGGAGGAGGAAGGAGCCGGCGGAGCCAGAGACTGCCCGCTGAGGATGCTCTTGTCAAGACAATGAATGAGAAGCGGCGGCTGCCCGCCTCCTTCGGGGTGGCAGCGCCCCTTTGGGCGGAGCTCTTAAAGGGGATAGCCCTTCTCCGGGCGGAGGCACCGCCCCCCTCCCCCCCCCCGCCCCCCGCCCGCGGCCGCCCTCCCTCCGCCCAGCTCGGCCTCGCCTGCCAATTCCGAACCCAAACAGATGCTGCCGGCCAGTCGCTGACAATCTCATGGGCGCTTTTGTAATGTCAAAATGCAAAAATACCCTGTTCCTTCTTCCCTCCCTCAGTCCGCTCCCAGCCCACTCACCATCCTGTCCCTGGCGTTCGTAGAAGCGCCCATCAGCCCCCACCCCCCACCGCCCACCCCCAGCTAAGGCTGAGCTGCCTTCCGCAACCCCCCCACCCCACCCCCGCCCCCGCCAGACAAGGAATGGAGGGGGAGGGGCTCGTCCAGGCTCCTGCACTTACAAACGGTGGCCTCGGGAGGGTCACCACCTCTCGCTTCTCGTGTCTTCATCCGGGAGCGCCTCCGCCCCGCCTGCCTCGCGGAGAACGAATGAGATACTCTGGCATCACGGAGGCTTCTTCGTGCCCGGGGTTGCAGAGGTGAATGAGTCAGGGAGGGTCAGGTGCCTGCCCCGCAGAGAGCTCTCAGCCTGTTGGAGGGAGGGGAGCGAACGAACGACGGCTCCAAGGATGCTAAGCAGAGGAAGAAGCCCGACTTCCTGCTCAAGAGGAAGGGGGAGTCCACTGTCATCCTTGGACTCAGAGAAGGGATCATGGAGGCTGCAGAGGGTACGAGAAGCCTTCCCCAGAGTCAGACTGCTCTCTGAGTTGGGCTCCTGGCTGCCCCTGCTGAGTGATCCCGGGCAGGCTTATTTCACTTCCTTCAGCCCCAGTTTCTCCCCTCTGTAAGACTCATACCCAGCTCAAGAGGTTATGGGGAAAGCAAAGCCTTATGCACTTCGTCCCGAGAGATACAAGTGGTTAAGAAGTGTGGGCTCTTATCATTTTTACTATTTTCAGGGCACCGGGCTGGGCCTGAGAAGGTGGGAGGGGGGCCAAGAGGCATGACTGGAGGAGGCCTTGTGGGCTGAGGGGCAGCCGAGCAAAGGCCCAGTGATGTGATTCCTCGAGGGACTGGGTCAAATCCCACCTCCACCAAGGACTGGCGGCACGATCTCGGGCATGAGGTCTGACCTCTGACAACCTCAGTTTCTCCGTCTGCAAATGGGGGACAAAGACCGTGCGACCTGCCCTCTTCACAGAGGTGTAAGGCTCCAATGAGACAAAACTCGTAAAAGTGTTCTACACATTATTAAATTGTAGAAACCTATGGGTGGTGTTGTACCTGAGAGCCTGCCACTGGGCTGGCCTGGACCGGACTGGACGGGGATGCTCGGGGACTGCCACGGGTCGTCTCCACCCGAAGTGAGGAGAATAACAGCCAGCATTTACTGTGCGCCTACTGTGTGCCAGGCGCTGTCTCAACACTATAAATATGTTACATCCTTAGCATAGGAAACCCATCCGTCCATCCTGAGGAAATCGTTTCATCCCTATAACACAGATACCACCTCCCTTTTACGGAGGACCCAGGCACACTTTGCCTTCGGCCCTGGAGTGCCCCGCTTCCCGGCAGGAGACAAGTGGACTGGCCAGAGGCCTGAAGACCATGGCCCCCGGAAGCGAGAGCCTGACAGGCCTACAGAGGGACAGGCTGGGAACCGCAGATGCCGCTTGCACATCCCAGCAGGTGTGCGGCGTGTGGTGGGACGGACAGGTATGGGGCTGCCGCAGATGACAGATGTGAGGCCAGTGGCACCAGCTACGGGGAAGCAGGTGTCCGGGGAACGCAAGCCCGAGAGGCAGTCCAGTGGTGGGTGGTGAAGGCCCTGCCGCGAGGCTCCTCGTGTACCTAAGGAGGGGCAGACGGCTCCCTGAGAGGGGCGTTGGGACAGTGTGCCTGTGGCGTGCTTCTGGCCCAGCCTCTTAGCGTCCTTTTCCTTTGGGGAACCAACCTTTCCACACTGGCAGTCTCTAAACTTCAAGAGGGGGTCCGAGGTGGGCACAGGGCCACAGCTCCCCAGTCAAAGCAATCTTTTCTGATTGGTTCAGGGAGGGCCGCTGGATTCAAGGCCATGTGATCAGAAGCAGACGCGTCGGAGCTGCTGGCAAAAAGAGCCCACTTTCCACTGGGGGTCAGTAAGCCAATAGGCTATAAGCCCGGCACTAGCAGTGACCATCTTGTCACCGTATAGGAAAAGCTGGCCCGAATCAGCCCACACAGACACCTCCAGAAGCAAGATATGAAGACTAACATGTTCTTGGCGTCATTTGAGTACCTGGATCGAGCTGTGCCTGAACCCCTTAACCTTTCTGTCACATAAGGCATAGGTTCCTTTCTCCACATAAGCCAATAAGTCTGAGTCGGATTTCTGACACTTACAACGGAAAGAGGTCCTGATGGGTACACCCACTCTGAGAGAGACAGGACGGCCCTAAAGAGACTGTAGAGCATGATGGAGTCGGACAGACCTGGAGAACCGTAGCTTTGCATGTCCTGCTGCCCAAGCAGAGTGATAGTTCCTAACCGCTAAAAGGTACACAGCACTGCTCACTTTCTAGAACACGTACCCATCACCCAGCTTTCACAATTATTAACAGGTACCCAGTATTGATTCATTTCTTCTTCCACATTATTGTCTTGTCTATTAAACAAATAGACATATTTGTCTATTAAAACAAATCCAAGACGTCATAGCATTTCAATACTTAAATAAAAACTTAAGTATTTCAGGGGTGCCCGGGTGGCTCAGTCGGTTGAGCGTCCGACTTCGGCTCAGGTCATGATCTTGTGGTTCGTGGGTTCGAGCCCCGCGTCGGGCTCTGTGCTGACAGCTCGGAGCCTGGAGTCTGCTTCGGATTCTGTGTCTCCCTCTCTCTCTCTCTGCCATAGGTATATAATAGTTTATATTATATAGTATATTATAAGTATAGGTATATTATAGGTGTATTATAGTTTTGTAACCATTTTGAATGGATTCTTCTTATCCTAGAATGCTTTCTTTCCTTCTAAAATCGCTTTTATTTACAATAAAATACGTCTTTCTTTCCATACAATGAAACACATTCCTTTTAAAAGGCATGATTCAATTAGTTTTGACAAATGTATATGCCCAAGTAATAGGCACCATAATCAAGATGTGAAATACTTCCATCTCCCCTAAAAGCTGGCTCATATCCTTCTACAATTAATCCTCACCCTCAGCCCCAAGGAACCACTGATCTGCTCTTTATCAGTCTGGAGTAGTTTCGCCTGTCCTGGAATGTTCCACGCAAATGCAATCATACAGTATGGGTCTGACTTTTTTCATTGAGCATAGTGTGTTGCAATCCATCCACGTTCCTGTATGCCAGATAAGGATTTTCACTCCACCTAAGCACAATACCATCATGTAATACACAATTACACCTTTAAAAAGCTAGCAATAATTTCTTAACGCAATCTAATGCCCAAGTTATGTTCACGTTTACATGATTACATTAAAAAAAGGACTTCAGGGGCGCCTGGGTGGCGCAGTCGGTTAAGCGTCCGACTTCAGCCAGGTCACGATCTCGCGGTCCGTGAGTTCGAGCCCCGCGTCGGGCTCTGGGCTGATGGCTCAGAGCCTGGAGCCTGTTTCCGATTCTGTGTCTCCCTCTCTCTCTGCCCCTCCCCCGTTCATGCTCTGTCTCTCTCTGTCCCAAAAATAAATAAATGTTGAAAAAAAAATTAAAAAAAAAAAAAAAAGGACTTCAGCAGTCAATCTTAACCTCACTATTGGATCTACTCGATTCCCTAGATCTAACAGTTAGTTTGTATGAAATACTGGGGGGGGGGGGGGGGGGGGGAGGGGGGGGAGGGGGGAGGGATAGAAAACCAGGGTAAATGACACCATGGGGGGTGCAATGACATAAATCTGCATGTGAAAATGTGTGAATCTAGAAATGTGTGAAAACCCTATGGGACAAATAAACCAGGTTATTTGTCATTCAACAAATGAATGGCATTCAAAGAAAAGGAGGGGAAACGGTATAAGAGATTTTTGAAAACATCAATCAACTGTAATATCTGGGCTGTCCCGTGGATCCTGATAGAAACAAATCAACCGCAGGAGATTTTTTATATTCGGTTCTGTCACTTACAACCCAGAGTCCCGACTGCTCCAAGCAGTACTAGGTCCCCCGTGCAGCACTAACATTCTGTCCCTGAGGAGTCTCGGGAACCCTGTCAGGTGTTTTGCTGTCCCTCTTTTCCAAATGATGAAATCGAGGCTCAGAGGAGATAAGTGACCCACCCAAGAGCACACAAAGTGGCATTCAAATCCAACCCCTCAAGGCCGGTGGGTTGACAAACTGGAGTGGAGCTCTTGGCCATGGCTGGAGCCTTGGGGGCTTGGGGTCAAGGGGAAGGTGGTGAAGCTGGGAAGATCCGCAAGAAGCAGATCCGGAGGGTCCTCAACTCATGACTTCTCGAGGAGTTTGCTGCCAAGACAAAGAGAAGCAGGGCGCCTGGGTGGCTCCGTGGGTTAAGCATCTGACGCTTGATTTCGGCTCAGGTCATGATCTCATGGTTTGTGAGATCGAGCCCCACGTGGGGCTCTGCACCGTCAGCGTGGGGGTCTCTCCCTCTCTCTCTGCCCCTCCCTCTCGCTCTCAAAAGTAAATGAATAAACATTAAAAAAAAGGGGGGTCTCTCCCTCTCTCTCTGTCCCTCCCTCTCGCTCTCAAAAGTAAATGAATAAACATTAAAAAAAAAAATGACCAGGGGAAGCACACACAAGTCTCTAAGCAAAGAAGTGGTGGGGCCTCATTTGCAGGGCGTTACTCCGGTAGCCTGGCCCCTGCCCCTGTGGCCCCCCAGGCCTTCTCTCGGCTGTGGTCCTCCAACTGCCTCCAGGCTCAGCTCTAACCCACATCGGAGAACCAACCCTGACCTTAAGCAGGAGGCTCTAAGGGCGCCGTGGCCACAGGCTCTGGCCTAAGTTAACCTTGCCAGTCGCTTCTTGCCGACCATCTGCCCAGGCGGCCTTCCTCGAGATGATCGCCGCTCCTATTGTATGGGGAAAAGAGGTGAGAACTCTTCTGAACCCTCCGCTCCCATCCCACCAGCGACAGCACCTCCACTTCCTCTGACCAGCCAGACACTGTAATCACACAGACGTCCCACTTGGGCCCAAGGCTGAGTCCTCCTCCTTGGGACGCATTCCTTCCCTTTGCCCTAGTGACCTCACTCGGTCCCTCTTTCTCCCGCACAGCCGAGTCCTACTCTCCACCAACCTTCTCTCTTCGCCGTGTACCAACGGGCTTAAGTCCCCTGTGCCTCTGGGGGGCGGGGGGGAAGCTCTCTCAACTTGGCAACCTCTAAACCACTTCCCTATCTCATTCTTACCCTTCACCATCAAGTTTCTTGACAGAGCTGTTTACACTCACGGCCTCCACTTCCTCATCTCCTACTCTGGCACCTACGTGAGACTGGCTGCGGTTCCCACCACCAGACATCGCCTCGCCCTCGCCAAGGCCACCGATGCCCTCCTGATCGTGAAATCAGACGTTTTGGTGGTGAGGCCGCCAAGCTGATGCCACTGACTACTCCCTCCCTCTGGACTCTTGCCTTGGGGTCCCCCTCCTGCTTCTCTGCTTTGCTCTGCAGGTTTCTCTCTCGACCCCCTGCAGAGCGGCTCCCTTTGCTCAACTTGCAAGATGCTCCCAGGACTTGGCTGCTTCTCCTCGCTCCCAAACTCCCCACCCCATCGCATCCATGTCTGCGGCTTCAACTACAAATGTTGACGCCCCCCCCCCGCCCCCATCTGTCTTTGTGGCCCAAACTTGCCGCCTGTGCTCCCTGGTTCTGACTGACGACTCCCCGGCTCGACCTGTTAGCACCTCAAGGGAGGGCCTCCCAGAGGAGGAAGTCTTGACCTTGAATCTCTCCCTTTCCCTCCGTGCCCAGCACCGTGGCCTGAGTTGTGTTGCTTGGGCCATCGCCCTAGCTCCCTGTCTAGTGACTGTCCGCTCTCTTATGCCATTGCTAGAGTCACCTTCCTGGTCATAATATGCCTACCTTACAAAACGCTACCATCTCCTCAAGCAAAAAAAGTTGAAACTCCCCCAGCACGATGTACAAAGCCCTTCCTGATCTTCCCCTTCCGGCCTTGCTGTTCATGATGACATGCTGCCTCCCTCCTCCGGTCCGGAGGCTGGACCCTCGGATGTCTACAAGGGGAGGAGAGCAGGTGGCTGGTCCAGTTACCTGTTGCAGGGTAAACTAGTCCCAAACTACAACCACTTCTTTATCTCTCTTTATTCTAAGGTTTTGAGAGGGAGTGTGCCAAGAGAGAGCCCTCCAAGATGGTAAGCCCATGATTGACACGGGGTCTTTCTACTACATTCTACTGGGTGAGCAGTCACACGACCAGTCCAGATTCCAGGGGAGAGGAAATTAACTCCTCCTTTTGGTTCTTTTTTTTTAAATTTTAATCTTTTTTTAATGTTTATTTATTTTTGAGAGACAGAGACAGAGCGTGAGCAGGGGAGGGGCAGAGAGAGAGGGAGACACAGAATCTGAAGCAGGCTCCAGGCTCCAAGCTGTCAGCACAGAGCCCGACGCAGGGCTCAAACTCATGAACTGCGAGATATGACCTGAGCTGAAGTCAGATCCTCAACTGACTGAGCCACCCAGGCGTCCCTAACTCATTTTGATGCGGAGAGTGACAAAGAGCTTGCAGTCATCCTTAATCGGATGCAGAGGACTGGGCAGGTAAGATGAATAGTTGATAAGGGCCAGGTGAATTACGATAGGGAATGGAGGGGGTGTGGCTGCACTTGACCTTTCTACCACAAGGGAATTCAGACGCTGAGCTAAACCTTCTGGTCTTCCTTCCTTCCTTCCTTCCTTCCTTATTTATTTATTTATGTATTTATTTATTTAGAGAAAGAAAGAACGCAAGTGGGGGAGGTACGGAGAGAGGGAGACACAGAATCTGAAGCAGGCTCTGAGCTGTCATCATAGACCCTGATGCAGGACTCGAACCCATGAGCTGTGAGATCGTGACCCGAGCTGAACTTGGATGCTTAACTGAGCTGAACTTGGATGCTTAAGTTCACTGCTTAACTTAACTGGGCACCACCCAGGTGCCCCAAATGTTTATTTTTGAGAGGGGGGGAGGGGCAGAGAGAGAGGGAGACACAGAATCTGAGCCGTCAGCACAGAGCCAGATGCTGGGCTCGAACCCATGAACCGTGAGATCACGACCTGAGCTGAAGTCGGATGCTTACCCGACTGAGCCACCCAAGTGCCCATAAACCTTCTGGTTTTTCAAGACAAGTTAGATTTATGTATTTTTATAGGAAAGCTCCAGATCTTTCAATGTTGGCAACTAATTCAAAAATTTCTAAAAATATTATATGAACAAAACTAAATGTGTCTTTAGTTTGAATGTGGTTTTCCTGGGCAACAATTTTTTTGGACTCTCTTCTTTGCCCTTGGCATAGGCCTGAAATCTCTTATTCCACGTTTGCTACCAAACTCTTATGTGCCTTACTTATCCTTTAAGACTCAGGTTAGGGGAACCTGGGTGGCTCAGTCGGTTAAGCCTCTGACTGCAGCCCAGGTCACGATCTCACAGTTCATGAGTTTGAGCCCCGCGTTGGGCCCTGTGCTGAAAGCCTGGAGCCTGGAGCCTGCTTCGGATTCTGTGTCTCCCTCTCTCTCTGCCCTGCCCTGACTCGCGATCTGTCTCCCCTCTCTCTCTCAAAAATAAACATTAAAAAAATTGTTTTTAAATAAAAAATAAAAGAGACTCGGGTCAAAATTCCCTTGTCTGTGAAGCCTTCCCTAACACCACACAGCCCCTCCCAGAGTGATTTCTTCCCCCCCCCCCCCATGCTAGTGACCCCTGGTGCATTCCTCTATCATGGCAATTTGTATATTGCATAATAATTGTTTACAGGTCTGACTCTTCCACCAGATTGTTTTATTTCCCCAGCACAGGCCCAACACGCAGCTGGCATTCAATAAAATCCTCCTTCCTTTCCCAATACTGCTAACCAACCACCAACTCACGCACACTCTACCTTCACCCATTTGATTTCCTGCTCGGTCCCTCCTCCATCCGATTGCCATTACCCCAGTTCAACCCCTCCTCGCTTCTGCCCAGAATGATTCCAAGAGCCTGCTAGCAAATCTCAATTCCAGTCTCCTCCATTGCCCCCGATCCCTGTCCCTTAACCAGGCTCCTAATGCACAGATCTGACATGTCAACCCCATTTCAAGATTCCTCCTTTACTCTTCAGAATAGAATCCACTTCATGGGGTGGGTTGGTGGATCTTAGGTTTTGTGCCTGTCCATTATGGCTGGTCCAGTAGACCCAATCAATGTCAGCCTTGGGTCTTTTTCTGGAGCCATTTCTGTCACTATGAGAGGAAAGCCTTCCTGAGAATGAGGCCAACAAAGGAAAACCAAGTGGGAGTGAAAGGTGAGGAAAGAAAAAGATACAGGTTGATTCAGTGACCGTGCTGAGCCCCTCAATCTAATTGTGCCTGAAGCTGGGTACATTCCAGGCTCTTCTGTTCTCAGAGTCAAGTGAGATAGCCTGCTAGCTAGGCTCAGGGGCCTGGTTTGACTGATCTGAAAAGCAGAAGTGATATGTACATAAAACAAAGGACATTCAGCAAAGAAGACTCCTGCTTGATTTATTTCCACCTTGCTGCATTTTCCAAGAACCAGACCCACCACGAATCAACTTCCATTTTGGAATTGACAAACCAAATTCACCGCACGTTAGCTCTAGAGAGGGGTTTTATCCCAAAGCTTTGTCAGCCCCAGGGAGGGTCTCTCCAAGTGATACAGATTCCTCCTGTAGCCTCCCTTAGGGGCTCTGCGATGGAATCTTGGGACACCAACACTAGAAGGGATCTTTGCCCAGCTGCCTCTTTTTATGGGTGACGAAACCAAGACCCAGAGACCAGTTGGACAGAGTCTGAACAAAATTTTTCCCAAAGTAAAATCAGAGCGGAAGAAAGAATAGTCCTTGGCAGGCAAAAACACAGACTAAACTGCATGATTTAGGTGGCTATTGTCAATGAATCATCTACGTTTCTGATGCTATAGGAGTCTCACGGCACATAAATATTAGGGTAAAGAGATTTTGAGTGGTATTTACAAAAGTTGCTCTTATGTTGTTATCAGAGTTGCAGAAAAGCATGTGTGCCTTTTTTTATTGCTAGAAGGCTATATTGCTATATATATATATATATATATAGCTATGTATATGCTATGTGGAGATATATATATATATTCAGTAGCAGGGCTATTTAAAAGCTAGAAAGAATAATTCCATTTGAAGAAACAGGGCTAAAGAGTGAAGTAATCTCTAAAATCACCCAATAAGTTAGGAGCAGAGTCCAGTATATAAGTTTTTCTCACCACATCCCAGCTGTTTCTGATGGTGCCGTAGACATCTGTTTTTTTGCCTGGTCATCATCCATTCTATACTCCAGTAATAGGAACCAGAATTCCCTTTGGAAGTCTATAGTGGTGCTATGATGGTTGCCTACCTAAACCTCCATTCCACTCCAAACAATGAGTCTAATTCAATCATGGAAATTCTATTCTTCATGCTGAACCTCATTGGTTCAGAAATGATCGTTAGTCTCAAACTGGCCAATGAGACCAGAAGAAGTCATTAGGGGTGGCTTCATGTAAAGACTTCCTTGCTCACAAAAAAGATAGACTGGTGATCCCTACCTTCCAAAACTTGTTATTTTTTTCTTATTTTATTTTATTTTATTTTTTTGTTTTATTTGAGAGAGAGAGAGAGAGAGAGAGCACTTGCATGAGCAAGGGAGGGGAAGAGAGAGAAAAAGAAAGAGAGAATCCCAAGCAGGCTTTGCACTGTCAGCGCAGAGCCCAATGCAGGGCTTGATCCCATGAACCACATGCAATCATGACCTAAGCCAAAATCAAGAGTCAGATGCCCAACTGACTGAGCCACCCATGTGCCCCTAAAACATATTATTATTCAACTCTTTTATTATAACCACCTTAGTAAGTATGAATGGAATCTTATTGTGCTTTTTATGTGCATTTCCCTAATGACTAATGATGTTGAGCATCTTTTCATGTGTTATTGGCCACTTGTATATTTTCTTTGTAGTAGTGTCTGTTCAGATCTTTTGTCCATTTTCAATTGGGTTGTCTTTTAAATACTGAATTGTAAGTTTTTTATATGTTTTGGATATAAGTCCTATATAAGATGTATGATTTGCAAACGTTTTCTATTCTGTGAGTTGTTTTTTCACTTTCTTGATGGTGTCCTTTGAAGAACAAAATTTTTAATTTTGATGAAGTCCAATGTATTTTTTTTTTATTTTGTTGCTTATGCTTTTGGTGACATATCTAAGAAACCACTGCCAAATTCAAGGCCATGAAGACTTATCCCTATATTTTCCTCCAAGAGTTTTATAGTTTTAGCTTTTACATTTAGGCTTTTGATTGATTTGTAGTTTTTGTATATGGTGTGAGGTAAGGAGCTCAAATTCATTCTTTTGCATGTGTGTCTACAGTTATGCTAGAACCATTTGTTCAATGACAGTATTTTTCCCATTGTATTGTCTTGGCAGCCTTGTGAAAAGTCAATTGACCATAGATATATGGGTTCATTTCTGGACTCTATATTCTCTTCCATTGATCCATGTGCCTATCTTTATGCCAGTACTACACTGTCTTGCTTATTGTAACTTGGTAGTGAGTCTTGAAATTGGTAAGTGTGAGTCCTCAAAATTTGTTTTTTTTTTTTCAAGATTATTTTGGCTATTCTAGGACTGCTAAGCTCCCATATGAATTTTGGAATGCACCTGCCAATTTCTATTTTAAAAACCCACTGGGGTGGGTGTTAAACACATAGGGATTGTGTTTAATCTGTAAATCGATTTAACAATGTTACGTCTTCTTATCCGTGAGCATGAAGTGTCTTTCCCTTTATTTAGATCTTCTTCAATATCTTTCAACAATTATTTGAAGTTTTGAGAGTATATGTTTTGTATTTCTTCTGTTAAATTTCTTTTCAATTACATTATTCTTTTTTTCCTTTTTTTTTAAATTTGAATTTTAGTTAGTTCACATACAGTGCAATATTGGTTTCAGGAGTAGAATTCAGTGATTCATCACTTACATACAACACCCAGTGCTCATCATAGCAAGTGCCCTCCTTAATACCCATCACTTATCTAGGCCATCTCCCACCCGCCTCCATCCATCAACCCTCAGTTTTTTTTCTCTATCATTAAGAGTCTCCTGTGGTTTGTTTCCCTCTCTCTTTTCCCCCTTCCCATATGTTCATCTGGTTTTTTTCTTCTCGAATTCCACATATGAGTGAAATTATATGGCATTTGTCTTTCTCTGACTGACTTATTTCACTTAGTATTTATACTCTAGCTCCATCCATGTCCTTACAAATGACAAGATTTCCTTATTTTTGATGGCTGAGTAATGGTGCTATTATAAATTGATTGTTTCCTTAATTTCCTTTTGGATCATTCATTGCAAGTGACCATATTATAATTGATTTTTACATATTGACCTTGCATCCTACAACTTTGGACCGACCCATTAATTAGTTTTTTTAATTTTTATTAATTTTTAACTAACTTTTAATGTTTATTTACTTATTTTGAGAGACAGAAAGAGAGTGCACGTGCACATGTAAGTGGGAGGGGGCAGAAAAGAACGAGAGAGAATCCCAAGCAGGCTCCACACTCAGCACAGAGCCCGACACAGGGCTTGATCCCTCAACCACGAGATCATGACCTGAGCTGGTACCAGGAGTCAGGCACTTAACTGACTGAACCACCCAGGCAACCCCCAATTTTTTTACAATAGTGAAAAACATTAACATGAGACCTACTGTCAACAATTTTTAAGTGTATAGTACAGTATTGTTAACTATAAACACAGGGTTGTACCACAAATCTCTTTTTATCTTGGATCACTGAAATTTAATACCCATCTAATAATAACTCCCTATTTCCTCCTCTCCTCAGCCCTTTTGTTTCTATGAATTTGACTACTTTAGACAGCTCATCTAGTAGAATCATGCAGTATTTGTCTTTTTATGACTGGTTTCACTTTATGTAATGCCCTCAAGGTTCCCCCATGTTGTAGCATATGACAGAATTTTCTTTTTCATGGCTGAATAATATTCCACTGTGTGTATATACCACATTTCCCGCCCCCCACCCCCACCCCGTTTCATCCATCAGTGGACACTCAGGTTGTTTCCAGATCTTGGCTATTGTGAATAATGCTGCAGTGGAGTTGGGTGTGCAAATATCTCTTCAATTTCCTGATTTAAATTCTTTTTGGATAAATACCCAGAAGTCAGACTGCTAGATCATATAGTCATTCTATTTTTTTCGAGGAACTTTCATACTGTTTTCATAGTGGCTGCACCATTTTACATTCCCCCCAAGAGTGCACAAGGGTTCTAATCTTTCCACACCCTCATCAACACTTGTTATTTCCAGTTTTATTTTATTTTTTTTTATAATAACCATCCTAACAGGTGTGCAGTGATGCCTCACTGTGGTTTTGATTTGCATTTCCCTGATGATTAGTGGTGTAGTTCTAATTTTTAGTGGATACCTTAGCATTTTCTACATACAAGATAATGTCATCTGCAGATAGAGGTAGTTTTATTACTTCCTTTCCAGTCTGTATGCCTTTAATTCATTTTCTTGCCTAATTTCCCTGGCTAGAATATCCAGTACAATATCAAACAGAAGTGGCAAGAGTAGACATCCCCGTCTTGTTCCTGAACGTTCACCATTGAGTATGGTGTTGGTTGTAGGATTTTTGTAGATGTCGTTTATCAGGTAGAGGAAGTTCCCTTTTATCTTTAGTTTGTTGCCTGTTTTTATCATGAGAAGGTATTGGATTTTGGCAAAGGCTTTTTCTGCATATATTAAGACGATTATGTAGGTTTTTTCCTTCATTCTAATAATGTGGTCTGTGACATCAATTTATTTTCAGATGTTAAACCAACCTTGCATCGCTGAGATACACCTCACGTGGTCATGGTCTATTATCCTTTTTATACTTGCTGGATTCCGTTTGCTAGTATTTGTTGGGATTTTCACCTCTAAATTCATAAGCAATATTGATGTATAGTTTTTGGTGTGTTTTTTTGTTTGACGTCTTTGTCTAATTTCAGTAACAGGGTAATACTGGCCTCATAGAAAAAGTTGGCAAGTACTCCCTCATCTTCTATTTTTGGGAAGAGTTTATGAAGAAATGGTATTCATTCCTCTTTAAATGTCTGTTCAAATTCACCAGTGAAGCCATTTGGACCTGAGTTTCTATTTGTATGTGGGAAGTTTTTTGGTTACCAGTTCAATTTCTTTGCTTGTTATAGATCTATTCAGATTTTCGATTTCTTTTTGAAATTTGCCAGTTTTTGTCTTTCGAGGACTTTATCCATTCCGTCTAAGATATCTAATGTATTGGCATACAGGTGTTCATAGTATTCCTTCATAATTCTTTTTATTTCTATAAGATTGGTAGTAGTGACGTCCCCTAGGTGTCTAATAACAAATTGGCTTTAATTAAATAGAAACTGAAATAGATCAGTTGAACCTAAAATAACTTTTTGGGGGTCAGGTACTATGTTTTAAATCCCTTTCATATTGCTGATAAGAAAAGCCATCTGTAAAAATAGACTCCAGAAATTACTAATCAGGTTTAAAAAAACTTCACTTGTGTCTTGTCTGGAATAGGCAAATCTTTAGAGACAAAAATTAGATTCATGGTTTCCAGAGATGCGGGGTGTAAGAAGGAGTCGGGGAATGACTGCTAATGAGTGTGGGGTTTCTCTTGGAGTGATAAAAATCTGGAATTAGGTAGTCGTGATTGATACACAACTTTGTGAATGTAGTGAAGAACAAAACCACTGAACTTTTTAAAGTTTATTTATTTTAAGAGAGAGAGCGAGAGAGAGAGAGAGAGCACATGAGCAGTGGAGGGGCAGAGAGAGAGGGAGAGAGAGAATCTGAAGCAGGCTCCGAGCTCTCAGCACAGGGCCTCGCGCGGGGCTTGATCCACCAACTGTAAGGTCATGACCTTAGCTGAAATCAAGAGTCAGATGCTTAACTGACTGAGTCACCTAGTCGCCTGAACTTTAAAAAGGTAAACTTTATATACTATGTATTGTATTTCAATAAAACTGTTTTTTTTTTAAGACTACATGTGGCCTTACTCTGTTCCCCATTTTAAGGAACTAAAATGTTCCTTAATGCTGTGTTTTCCTGTCATTCAATGAAAGAGATAAGAGCTCTCCTGCTGTCAATTTATTTTGTTACCACTTAAATTTTTTTTTAACGTTTACTTACTATTGAGAGAGAGACACAGAGCGTGAGCAGGGGAGGGGCAGAGAAGGGGGGAGGCACAGAATCGGAAGCAGGCTCCAGGCTCCGAGCTGTCAACACAGAGCCCAACGTGGGGCTCGCACCCACAAACCGCGAGATCATGACCTGAGCTGAAGTCGGTTGCTCAGCCAACTGAGCCACCCAGGGGCCCCAGAACTTTTCATCTTAAAAGCAATACATGCTCATTGTATATTAAATCCTCAACAATAAATACAGAAAAAGTTAGGGGTGGCTGGGCAGCTCAGTCAGTTAAGTGTCCGAATCTTGATTTCCACTCAGGTCATGATCTCACAGTTTGTGAGTTCGGGCCCCACATCAGGCACTGCGCTGACAGCACAGAGCTTGCTTGGGGTTCTCTCTCTCCCTCTCTGTTCCTCCCCCACTTGCGCTCTCTCTCAAAATAAATAAATAAACTTAAAAAAAAAAACAGAAAAAGTTAATCCTTCCATTGCCAACCCTGCATTCTCATTACCCCGAGGTAACAAATGTCAACAATTTTTTTGTCTAAAAAAGAGAAAAAAATTATTTCTTTTTATTTTTTAAATTTACATCCAAGGTAGTTAGCATATAGTGCAATAATGACTTCAGGAGTAGATTCCAGTGATTCATCATCCCCTATGGATAACACCCACTACTCATCCCAACAAGTGTCTTCCTTAGTGCCCCTTACCCATTTAGCCCATCCCCCCACCCACAACCCCTCCAGCAACCCTCAGTTTGTTCTTAAGAGTCTCTTATGTTTTGTCCCCCTTCCTGTTTTTATATTACTTTTGCTTCCCTTCCCTTGTGTTCATCTGTTTTGTATCTTAAATTCCACATATGAGTGAAGTCATATGATATTTGTCTTTCTCTGACTAATTTTGCTTAGCATAATACACTCTAGTTCCATCCACGTAGTTGCAAAGGGCAAGATTTTATTCTTTTTGATTGCCGAGTGATACTCCATTGTATATACATACCACATCTTCTTTATCCATTCATCCACCAATGGACATTTGGGCTCTTTCCATACTTTGGCTATTGTCGATCGTGCTGCTATGAACATGGGGGTGCATGTGTCCCTTCGAAACAGCACACCTGTATCCCTTGGATAAATGCCTAGTAGTTCAATTGCTGGGTGGTAGGGTAGTTCTATTTTTAATTTTTTGAGGAACCTCCATACTGTTTTCCAGAGTGGCTACACCAGTTTACATTCCTACCAGCAATGCAAAAGGGTTCCTTTTTCTCCGCATCCTCGCCAACATCTGTTGTTGCCTGAGTTGTTAACGCTAGCCATTCTGACAGGTGTGAGGTGGTATCTCATTGTGGTTTGGATTTGTATTTCTCTGATGATGAGTGATGCTGAACATTTTTTCATGTGTCTGTTTGCCATCTGGATGTCTTCTTTAGAAAACTGTCTGTTCATGTCTTTTGCCCATTTCTTTACTGGATTATTTGTGTTTTGGATGTTGAGTTTGCTAAGTTCTTTATAGATTTTGGAAACATTTTTGTTTTTATACTTGACATACAATGTTAGCTTCAAGTGCAATGTCAGCAGCTTAATGTGTATTCCTGCCCACCTGGTAAAGAATATCCTAAGTGTAGGTATTTCCCAGACAGCCAAAAAAGTCCTGGCCAACATAAGCATTCAAGGGAAGATGCGCCTAAGCAAGAGAATAAAAAGAGAAAGCTGATGGGCTGGAAAAGGTATGGGAAATCTTTTTGAGGAGATGAAAATGTTCTAAAAGCAGATTGTCATAATGGTCACATGACTCCCATGAATTTGCTAAAAGTCATTAAATTGAACACATAAAATGGGTGGACATAAATTATACCTCAATGAAGCTGATTTTTTGTTTTTGCTTTTTATTTTTTTAAATGTTTTTATTTATTTTTGAGAGAGAGACAGACAGACAGACAGAGCGTGAGTGGGGGAGGGGCAGAGAGAAAGGGAGACACAGAATCCGAAACAAGCTCCAGGCTCTGAGCTGTCCGCACAGAGCCCGACGCGGGGCTTGAACTCCTGACCCTCGAAATCATGACCTGAGCCCAAGTGAGACGCTGAACTGACTGAGCCACCCCGGCACCCCTGTTTTTGTTTTTTAAAGCAGCCAGGGAGATAGGAGGAAAACCAGGTGCTGGGGCACAACATGGGTGTGAGAGAAACTCTGCCCTATAGAAGCCACAGAATAATGCCCCTTCAGGGATGTCCACGTGGATAATGCCCCTTCAGGGAGGTCCACACCTAACCACTGGAACCTGTGAATATGTTATCTTACATAGGTAAAAGGACTTGGCAAATGTAACCAAGTCTGCAGACCTTAAAATAGGGAGATTATCTTGGATTATTCAGGAGAGCCCAATCTAATCATATGAACCTGTAAAAGCAGAGAACTTTCCCAGCTGGCAGCCAGAGAGATGAGGCACAAGGGGAAGTCAGAGGTTCCACGTGGTGCTGCAGGCTCTGGGCTGGAGGGCTGTGTGCGAGCGCAGGAGTGAGGTCTCTGGGAGCAGAGGGTGGCCCACAGCAGACAGCAGCCAGGAAACGGGAGCCACGGCCATACTACAACCACAACGAACTAGATGCCGTCGACTACCTGAATGAGCAGATTCTTCACAGAGCCTCCCGAGTCCGGCCGGCCAGTACCTTGATTTCAGCCTGGTGAATCCCAGAGCGGAGAAACCAGTGGAGCCAACCTTGACTGCTGAACGACAGAATTTGCGTGGCAATAAATTCGTGTTAAGTCTCTGAGTTTGTAGTAACTGGTTAGGGCAGCAATAGAAAACGAATACGATACCTAAACAATAAATCTGAAGGCGGACCCCATTTCAAACCTTCATGACCTTTACTGCCTAAAACCAAATAGAGTCTAAACTCCTTAATGGAGCACCGATGGCCCTCCGCAACCTAACCCCTGAGTCACTCAGCCAGAGGTTATATATCCACCTGAAAGCCCTCTGCTACCTCTCACCTCCCTTTTCCCTGGTATGCCTTTCTCATTCTGTGGGTCTACACTCAAGCATCACCCGTTCCAGGAAGACTCTCCTGTGTTCCGTGGCACCCTCTGGATATTTCCAGCATGATACTACAGTATAATTAATAATAATAATAATAATAATATAGTGTATAACTACACTTATAAAGTATTACAATGAACCATTTACATACATGTATTCCCCACTTAGGGTGTAACTTCCTTTGGGACAGGATCAAGTCTTACCTTTGCTTCCCCAGGTGCCCTGTACACAATGGAGTCTCAATAAATATTATTTACATGTCCCATTTGGAAGAAGAAGTTTTGGTAACTAAGAAGCTCATTCGTCTAGAGGGGCATCTGGGGGGTTCAGTCAGTTAAGCATCCAACTTGCGCTCAGGTCATGATCTCACAGTTCATGAGTTCAAGCCCCACATCCAGCTCTGTGCTGACAGCTCTGTGCCTGAAGCCTGCTTCGGATTCTGTGTCTCCCTCTCTCTCTGTTCCTCCCCTGCTCACTCTCTGTCTCTCTCTCAAAAATAAACATTAAAAAAAAAATTTTTTTTTAAAGAAGCTCATTAAACTAGAAATAGGCTAGATCCTGAAGTGCTATTCACATGTCCCTTTATTCGTAAGGAGGTAAGCGGGGGTTGGGCTTGTGTTGCCTAGATACATTTTCATGAAACAGAACTATGTGTTAGTCCTCAAACTCTAAAACAAGCTCCTCTTACCCTCTTTCCAGATGTTTTTTTTTTATGTTTATTTATTTTGAGAAAGAGAAAGCGTGCACTCGTGGGGGAGGGGCAGAGAGAGAATCCCAAGCAGGCTCTGCACACTGTCAGCAAGAAGCCCAACACAGGACTCGATCCCATGAACAGTGAGATCATGACCTCAGTAGAAATCAAGAGCCAGACGTTTAACCACCTGAGCCACCCAGCTGTCCCCTCCTTGCAGATATTTTCTAGAACACTGCTGTTGACATCCGCGGCAGAAGAAAACCTCCTCCCCCTTTATCTCAGTGTCAGAGTGACCTCCTCGCAGCTACACACATCCACTCTTGCCACCTGGATTTGGATTTGGATGCTGTCCGTGTCAGAAGGAACTTGGGAGCCTGTAAGCTTCCTGAACTAACATCAAGCTAATAGGCCTTGGTGGCGTTCGGCCATCACCTTTCCTCTTTTCTTGACGATTAACTTCAATGACACATTTCTTCGGGTTGCATAATGAGATCTTTGTTTTTCGGGATGGACTTCTATTGGGGAGAAATTCATCTCATGTACGCATGACCCCTCCCCATTTTCTTACGACTTACAATTATTTGTTGCTACCTGCACACTTTCTACTTCGTCCTTTTGACACTGATGAGGGATGGCAGGGTTCACAACGTTTGTAAAACACCTCGAAACCAAGCCCGAACCCAGGAAACACACGAAAGATTAAGGGACAATGCTGACGCTGAGTAATGCTAAAAGGACCCACACAACCATTAATTCCATCTGTTGGTTCAAGCAGAATTGGCACATGCTTTTTCTCGCGTACAGCTTGCTTTTTCCTGTAAAGATCTGTCCGCTGAGCAAGGGAAGAAAACCTTGTGCTTTGACTTGAAATTAAAATTGTGTTATAACATGACAGCATGCACATTTACAGGCAAATGTTCAAAAGGTTCACCATCAGCCTCCGCTGATTGTTGAGGATGATAAATCCTTTTGTTTTCTACACTTGGTCCCATCTCCTCTTTTCAATAAACGAGCGCCAGATAAGTTCCACCTCGAATCCATCGTGGAACCTAAAGGTGACCGCACGTCTTGGCAAAGGAGTTTCACATTTGCGTCTCCAGCACCGCGGAGCCCTTGGTAACCTTTTCCTTTTCCTTCAAACCCACTTCCAATGCTCCAACATCAGGTACGATCCTGACATCCTGAACCTCTACTTTTTCACCCACACTATACCGGGTGCAATCATATGACATCAGTAACACCAACTGGGGAGCTTATCGGGAAACGGTACAAATGGTCACATTTTGCCTATTTTTGTAAATGCCCTCATCAACATTCAAATGTGTGAATGTTTTCCTGCAACACCCTGAAGCTGAGTAACATGACAGAATACTCTCTCCTGGCAGAAAATCCAATCTTGTTATCCAAGCCTTCGGGATTTCTTCATAATTTGCTCTGTCGATTCTTCAACACACAGCTCTAATTCTTGACCCCTTCACTTCAGGCAAATACACTGTCTTCTGCATTTGGTTTTCTCATCACTTCCTCCTACCTAATCAAACCCCACCCGCATCCCCGAAATCCCGGTTTTTCCATGAAGCTATTTCTCTTCTGAACTCCTAAATAATTTCTTAAGAATCAGACAACTTCCCGCAAACAAACCGGATGTCTATCTTATACTTCAAGAAAAGATTTCCTGGGGGCGCCTGGGTGGCGCAGTCGGTTAAGCGACCGACTTCAGCCAGGTCACGATCTCGCGGTCCGGGAGTTCGAGCCCCGCGTCGGGCTCTGGGCTGATGGCTCAGAGCCTGGAGCCTGTTTCCGATTCTGTGTCTCCCTCTCTCTCTGCCCCTCCCCCGTTCATTCTCTGTCTCTCTCTGTCCCAAAAATAAATAAACGTTGAAAAAAAATTAAAAAAAAAAAAAAAAGAAAAGAAAAGATTTCCTGTTAAAAACTGGAACGCTTCAGATTAAAAATGGTGTGTTCGGGGCGCCTGGGTGGCTCGGTCGGTTAGGCATCCGACTTCGGCTCGGGTCATGATCTCACGGTCCGTGAGTTCGAGCCCCGCGGCGGGCTCTGTGCTGACCGCTCAGAGCCTGCAGCCTGCTTCCAATTCTGTGTCTCCCTCTCTCTCTGCCCCTCCCCCGTTCATTCTCTGTCTCTCTCTGTCTCAAAAATCAATAAACGTTGAAAAAAATTTAAAAAAAAAAAGAAAAAAAGAAAAATGGTGTGTTCAACACAGGTATTTACCTCTGCTCTGGCCCGATAATGAACATGGCAGTAAGAAGATGTTTTCAATGCCAGAAATCTACAGCCACCATGGGATTGGGAGGGAAGGCTGTAGGGACACGATTTTCAAAGCCAGTTAATAGATGGACGTGTGGTAATTGGTTTACTAGAACCCAGAAAGCAGCATCTGGAGCTGGCAGTGGAAAAAATAAGTCAACGGATTTTCTTTGCAGAAGCCACAAAGGACACACCTTCAGGCAGGAGGAAGTTGGAAGAACTTTCGGGAGAGGATCTGGCCGGCTGGGTCCCTGCGATGAAGGCCACGGGAGAAGCCTGCCCACGTGTGTAGAGCTTTCAGCTGGCCTTGTAACTGTCCCACGATTAAGAATGAACAGACCCCCAGGATTCACCAGACATTTGAGAAAGCATGCAATACACAAGGAACAGAGACCAACTGCTTGAGTGGGTAAACAAAATATGATACACACACACACACACACACACACAATGAATTATTCTGCCTTATGAAGGAAGGAAATTCGACACATCCTACAACAATGATGAGCCTCAAGGACCTTATGCTAAGGGAAATAAGCCAGTCACAAAAAGGCAAACACTATGTGACTCACTTATATGAGCAGTCAAATTCAGAGACAGGGAGTTGAATGGTGGCTGCTAGGGGCTGGGGGGGGGGGGGGACAAGGGAAGGGAGAGTTGTTTAATGGGTACAGTTTTGGTTGGGGAAGATGAAAGGAGTTCTGGAGATGGGCTGCCCAACAATGTGAATGTACGTAACACCACTGAACTCTACACTTGGAGATGGCTGAGGTGGTCAATTTTATGTTACGTGTAGTTCATTCTTATAAAGTCCCAAGCAGGTGGAACTAAACTGATTGCTTAGAGATCTATCCATGGGAGGAAAACCTACCAAGAGAAGCAAGAAGATGGTCATCAAAACAGTCATGATGGTCACTAGACCCCCAGGGGAGGGACCCATCTGGGTTTTGAGACTGGGCTTCTGGGGATGCTGGCAATCTTTCACGTCTTGATCTAGGTGATAGGCTTTCTTTCTTTCTTTCTTTCTTTCTTTCTTTCTTCTTTCTTTTAATGTTTATTTTTAAGAGAGCGAGAGACAGAGCATGAGCGGGGGAGAGGTAGAGAGAGAGAGAGACACAGAATCCAAAGCAGGCTCCAGGCTCTGTGCAGTCAGCACAGAGCCCGATGCGGGGCTGGAACCCACAGACCTTGAGGTCATGACCTGAGCTGAAATCGGACGCTTAACCGACTGAGCCACCCAGGTGCCCCTAAGTGATAGGCTTTCTTAGTACACATTTCTACTATTAAAAAAAATAAAGAAAAAATATGTAGGAAATGAATTTCCAGACTGGTGGGACCCAACACAGTGAAGGGAAACAGATCCAGACCAAGAAATTTGTTCGTTTGTTTGTTGTTCGTTTGTTTGTTTGTTGAGTAATCTTTACACCCATTGTGGGTCTCAAACTCAAGTCCCCGAGATTAAGAGTTGCATGCTTACCGATTGAGCCAGCCAGGTGCCCTGAGACCAGGAAATTTTGAACACTGGGGCTGGAGAAGACCCCCACATGCTTCCAGAGAGACAAAACCATTTTCTAAAAGTCATGAACCAGAATGAAACTGGATTTCTCAAAGCTGACAACAGAAGACATAGCTGGACAGGGGTGCCTGGGTGGCTCAGTCAGTTAAGCATCCAGTTTTGGCTCAGGTCATGATCTCGCAGTTTGTGGGTTCAAGCCCGTCAGTCTCTGTGCTGACTGCTCAGAGCCTGGAGCCTGCTTCGGATTCTGTGTCTCCCTCTCTCTCTCTGCTCCTCCCCAACTCACGCACATGCTCTCTCTCTCTTTCTCAAAAATAAATAAGCACTATAAAAAATTGTTTTTAATGCTAAGGACAAATGATTTCCAATCTTGAATTCTCTACCCAAGCTATTAAGTATGAAAGTAAAATAAAGACATTTTTAGACAACCAAGTCTCCAAAATGCACTCTTACTTATTAAAGTATTAGAGAATGTAGTCACCAAAACAAGGGATGAGGCAAGAAAGGGGAAGATATGGAATCCAGAAAAGCAGGGATCCAACTCAAGAAAACCATGAATGAAGTCTCAGCAGGTGGTGATTAGAGTTCTC
Source organism: Prionailurus viverrinus (assembly GCF_022837055.1). Classification (NCBI taxonomy): domain Eukaryota; kingdom Metazoa; phylum Chordata; class Mammalia; order Carnivora; family Felidae; genus Prionailurus; species Prionailurus viverrinus. Next base: position 18,568,181 of record NC_062576.1, on the reverse strand, counting down.
AAGGACCCGCTATGCAGCAAGCCTGGAGAATAACCACCCCAGCTGGAAGCAGGTCAGAAGGCTGCGTAGGGGTATTTTTTAGAAAATAAAACCAATAGAAATCTAATGTGCTTGAACGTCATGAGATATTTACACCTCAAAGCAGAATTTAAGATTGAATTAGTGTTGTTGGTACAATGCAAACAAACAATAAGAACAGGACGTAATTATTAACTTAGTGGCAGGGAAAGTTGGGGGGGGGCAGACAAGAAGTGCAGGAAAAGAAAAGTAACTACATGGTTCAGCGCTGTGGATAGCATTTACATAGTTACAGTGTTGCAAACTGGGAATATCTACGTAGCCAAAACCGTGTGCGATAGAGTAACATGGGGGGTGGGGGAGATGCTGAAGACCGGAAGTTTAGAAAAGATGAAAGAGTTAAAGTCTCAACTTTCAAAATGATCACCGATAATGCCCAAAACCAAAAAAATCAAGAAGCAGCAAATGAGCACACTACTTATATATATAGAGAATACAAAGGAATCCGCCAAAGGGGTTGAATGTGGTGCTTCTGGGGAACAGGAAACGAAGGATAGAGGACCCTGGTTTTTATAATAAGCCACACAGCATTCCTAAACAGGTGCATATGTAACTTTGGAAAAGAAAGAAAGAAAGAAACCAAATTGAGATGGAGAATTTTCTCACTTTCCACACGTCTGAGTTTTTATAAGAAGCATACATTTATTTTTTTATGCAAAGATGGCTTCATTGATCAAAAGGATAAATGTTTAAAGTAAATATTTCTGGGGCACCTGGGTGGTGCAGTCGGTTAAGAGTCCAACTCTGGATCTCGGCCCAGGTCATGATCTCACAGTTTGTGAGTTCAAACCTCATTTCAGGCTCTGCTCTGATGGTGTAGACCCTGCTTGGGATTTTGTCCCTCCTTCTCTCTGCCCCTCCCCCGTTTGTGTGCTCTCTCTTTTTCTCTCTCTAAAAATAAATAAATATAAAAAAATTCTTTAAAAAATAATAAAATAAAATAAAATAAATATTTCTGGTCACTGGTTTGGCCACCATCCAGCCAGGGACATATACCTGACCTTTATAAATAATTATTTGTAAAGTTGAAGCATGTTTAAAACTGGGCTATAATTTTTTTTTTTAATGGCTTAAAGCAATACTGTTTTATTTGGCTTACAATTCTGTGGGTTGGCTGAGCAGTTCTTCTGAGCCATAAATCCTTTGACACTCCTAACATAGGTGTGGCCAAGGTCCTTCCCCTTCCTCTGGGCAGACCGTGACTGCTGCAATTAAAACAGAGTGTGGTGGAAGAAATGCTATGAGACTTCCAAGGAGACTTTAAAGGCCATGCAGTTTTCACCTTGCTCACTGGAATGCTCGTTCCTGGAGTCCGGAACTCCCGGGGAAGAAGTCCAGCTCCCCTGCCATAACCAGGCTAGTAAGGACAGCCATTGGTACTACAGTTGACAGTCCCTGTCCAGGTGGCAGACAAGTCAAGAAGCCATCTTGGAAGGGGGTCCTCCAGCCGTCGCTCTCCAAACCCTGGCTGTTAGAGTCGCCCCCTGCTGTTCAGGTCAAGGAGCTGAGGCTGGACATTGCGGAACAGAGTCAAGCTTTTCCTGATAAATGCCTTTTCCAAATTCCTGACCCACAGAATCAGTGAGTATTTAAAAAAAGAAGTCATTTTTATGCCACTAAACCCTGTGATGATTTGTTACGCCGTAATAAAGAAACAAAAGCCAAGGGAAAAAGTTGCATGGCTAGTTTATGCATAAGTGCATGAATGAGGCGTCGATGGCTATATTAATGAACAATTACTACATGTACTAAATCTTTTTCTTTATATTCCAATACTAAATTAATATGTGAGGTTTTAATGATCATTTTAAGAATATTCATCTCCCCCAAAGAAAAATCGTCACCCCTTCATCCCTTTTAGATCTTGATGAGGAAGCAGTGAGGGAGCATTTAAAGGGACAAGGGTGGCTGCATAGGAGACTCTATGAGAAAGGACAGAAGAACCACCTTCTTCTACATGGTTCAGCTGTGGATAGCATTTACATAGTTACAGTGATGCCACCTGGGAATATCTATGTAGCCAAAACTGTGTGAGATACAGTATAACATGGGGGGGGGTGGGGAATGAACCGTGTGAATAAACACAGAAGGCTGGTATAAACCTGTAAGACTAGTGTCCGGATGGCCATAACGCAGAATCAGCTGAGGTTGTGAAACATGCTATAGACAACAACAAAAAAAGGGTTTTTATAGCTATATTTGGAGCAAGAAGAAGGAAGAAATGGGCCCATGGCTTAGGGTAGATGGTGTAATATTAACAGATGACCAAGAGAAAGCAGAACTTTTCAACTCTCATTTGGCTTGTCTTTATAAGGAGAATGATGCTCAATATTAACATTGTCCAAAGTTGTAGTGAGGAGGAAAATGAAGCCCCAAAGAAGTGAAGAATGATAAGAGAACATTAACTCAATTGAAATGTTCGAGACTCAGATTTGGATGCAGTACATCCCCCACAATGAGGAAAGAAAGATACGGTTTTGGAAACATTGCAGACAAACTCTGAGACCTTTTGGAAAATAGGAAGAGGACTGGGGACGGGCAAATATTCTGACTGTCAAGACATTTTCAAAAGTAATTGGTAAGATGGTTCACTGATTATGTTGGTATTAATCACCCTGACAAGGTTCTGGATGCGACATTCTTTCCAATAATTTGTGAACACCAAGTGGCAGAAGCAGTGAGGAGTACTCACTTCCCTTTTTCAGTGTTACAATAAGGTTACAACATTGTGAGACAGGGGAACCTTTAGGACTTCACTTGCCTTTTTTTTTCCTTTAATTAACTTTTATTTAAATCCAAGTTAGTTAATCTACAACACAGTCTTGTCTTCAGGAGTAAAACCCAGTGATTCGTCTCTTATATATGATACCCAGTGGTCATCCCAACAAGTGCCCTCCTTAATGCCCATCACCCATGTAACCCCTCCCCCCACCTCCCTCCCCTCCAGCAACCCTCACTTTGTTCTTCATGCTTAAGAGTCTCTTGTGGTTTTCCATAACCGGTAAAGAAATTGAATTGGTAATCAAAAATCTCTCCAAAAAACAAGAGTCCAGGGCCAGATGGATTTCCAGGGGAATGCCACCAAACATTTAAAGAAGAGTTAACACCTATTCTCTTGAAACTGTTCCAACAAACAGAAATGGAAGGAAAACTTCCAAACTCTTTCCATGAAGCCAACATTACCTTGATTCCAAAACCAGACAGAGACCCCACTACAAAGGAGAACTAAAGACCAATTTCCCTGATGAACATGGGTGCAAAAATCCTCAACAGGATATTAGCCAACCAGATCCAACAATACATTATAAAAAATTATTCACCACAACCAAGTGGGATTTATACCTGGGATGCAGGGCTGGTTCAATATCCGCAAAACAATCAATGTGATTCATCACATCAGTAAAAGAAAGGACTAGATGGGGCGCCTGGGTGGCGCAGTCGGCTAAGCGTCCGACTTCAGCCAGGTCACGATCTCGCGGTCCGGGAGTTCGAGCCCCGCGTCGGGCTCTGGGCTGATGGCTCAGAGCCTGGAGCCTGTTTCCGATTCTGTGTCTCCCTCTCTCTCTGCCCCTCCCCCGTTCATGCTCTGTCTCTCTCTGTCCCAAAAAATAAATAAACGTTGAAAAAAAATTTAAAAAAAAAAGAAAGGACTAGAGCCATATGATCCTCTCAATAGATGCAGAGAAAGCATTTGACAAAATACAGCATCCTTTCTTGATAAAAACCCTCAAGAAAGTAGTGATAGAAGTATCATACCTCAAGATCATAAAAGCCATACATGAAAGACCCATCGCTAATATCATCCTCAGTGGGGAAAAACTGAGAGCTTTCCCCCTAAGGTCAGGAACAAGACAGGGATGTCCACTCTCGCCACGGTTATTCAACATACTATTGGAAGTCTTCGCTTCAGAAAGAAGACAACACAAAGAAAAGGCATCCAAATCAGCCAGGAGGAGGTCAAACTTTCACTCTTCGCATTTGACATGATACTCTGTATGGAAAGCACAAAAGATTCTAGCAAAAAACTGCTAGACCTGATCCTTAAATTCAGCAAAGTTGCAGGATATAAAGCCAATGCACAGAAATCGGTTGCATTCCTATACACCAACAATGAAGCAACAGAAAGAGAAATCAAGGAATCGATCCCATTTACAATTGCACCAAAACCCATAAAATACCTAGGAATAAATCTAACCAAAGAGGTGAAAAATCTATACACTGAAAACTATAGAAAGCTTGTGAAAGAAATTGAAGAAGCCACCAAAAAATGGGAAAAAATTCCATGCTCCTGGATAGGAAGGACAAATATTGTTAAAATGTCAATACTACCCAAGGCAATCTACATATTCAATGCAATCCCTATCAAAATAACACCAGCATTCTTCACAGAGCTAGAACAAATAATCTTAAAATTTGTGTGGAACCAGAAAAGACCCCGAATAGCCAAAGCAATCTTGAAAAGAAAACCAAAGCTGGAGGCATCACAATCCTGGACTTTAAGCTATACTACAAAGCTGTAATCATCAAGACAGTATGGTACTGGCATAAAAACAGATACTCAGATCAATGGAACAGAATTGGACCCAGAAATGGGCCCACAAACATATGGCCAACTAATCTTTGACAAAGCCGGAAAGAATAGCCAATGGAATAAAGACAGTCTCTTCGGCAAGTGGTGCCGGGAAAACTGGACAGCGACATGCAGAAGAATGAACCTGGACCACTTTCTTACACCAGACACAAAAATAAACTCAAAATGGATGGCAGACCTACATGTAAGACAGGAAGCCATCAAAATCCTCGAGGAGAAAGCAAGCAAAAACCTCTTTGATCTTGGCCACAGCAACTTCTTACTCACCACGTCTCTGGAGGCAAAGGAAACAAAACCAAAAATGAATTACTGGGACCTCATCAAAATAAAAAGCTTCTGCACAGCCAAGGAAACAATCAGCAAAACTAAAAGGCAACCGACAGAATGGGAGAAGATATTTGCAAATGACATATCAGTTAAAGGGTTAGTATCCGAAATCTATAAAGAACTTATCAAACTCAACACCCAAAAACCAAATAATCCAGTGAAGAAATGGGCAAAAGACAAGAATAGGCACTTCTCCAAAGAGGACTTCCAGATGGCCAACTGACACATGAAAAAATGCTCAACATCGCTCATCATCAGGGAAATACAAATCAAAACCACAATGAGATACCACTTCACACATGTCAGAATGGCTAACATTAACAACTCAGGCAACAACAGATGTTGGTGTGGATGCAGAGAACGAGGATCTCTTTTGCATTGTTGGTGGGAATGCAAACTGGTGCAGCCACTCTGGAAAACAGTGTAGAGGTTCCTCAAAAAATTAAAAATAGAACTACCCTACCACCCAGCAATTGCACTAGTATGTATTTATCCAAGGGATACAGGGATGCTGTTTCGAAGGGACACATGCACCCCCATGTCCATAGCAGCACTATCAACAGCCAAAGTATGGAAAGAGCCCAAATGTCCATTGATGGATGAATGGATAAAGAAGATGTGGTATGTATATACAATGGAGTATTACTTGGCAATCAAAAAGAATGAAATCTTGCCATTTGCAACTACATGGATGGAACTAGAGTGTATCATGCTAAGCGAAATTAGTCAGAGAAAGACAAATGTCATATGACTTCACTCATATGAGGACTTTAAGACACAGAACAGATGAACATAAGGGAAGGAAAACAAAAATAATATAAAACCAGGGAGAGGGACAAAACAGAAGAGACTCCTAAATATGGAGAACAAAGAGAGGGTTCCTGGAGGGGTTGTGGGAGGGGGGATGGGCTAAATGAGTAAGGGGCATTAAGGAATCTACTCCTGGAATCATTGTTGCATTATAGCTAACTAATTTGCATGTAAATTAAAAAAATTTAAAAAGGGAAAAAAAGGGTCTCTTATGGTTTGCCTCCCTCTCTGTTTTTATCTTATTTTTCCTTCCCTTCCCCTGCGTTCATCTGTTGTGTTTCTTAACTTCCACGTATGAGTGAAATCATGGTATTTGTTATTCTCTGGCTGACTTATTTCATTCAGCATAATACCTTCCAGTTCTATCCATGTTGCAAATGGCAAGGTTTCATTCTTTTTCATCACTGAGTAGCATTCCAGTGTGTGTGTGTGTGTGTGTGTGTGTGTGTGTGTGTTTATCTATATACCACATCTTCTTTATCCATTCATCAGTCGATGGACATTTGGGCTCTTTCCATAATTTGGTTATTGTTGATAGTGTTGCTATAAACATTGGGATGCCTGTGCTCCTTCGAATTAGCATTTTTGTATCCTTTGATTTTCTGCCTTGATTTCAAGGAATAAACACAATCTTTCAGGACATCGTTGCAGATCAGATAAAGAAACCTGAGCACAAGCACAAGAATTTAGTGAATCTATAGTAGTTTGAACATTAACATTAATTAAATGTTCATCTTGGTGGTGTCATCAAAAATAGCAAAGAAAGGACCTGTGCAAACTCACTCCTACCTACATAAAAGCAATGAAAAAGCCCACAAAAATTGCCAGAATCAATTTCTTCAGAACTCTGGAAAGTAACCAAAGGCCTACAGCCACTTGAGGAATGCTCATTAAAGAAAAATGGCTGAATCTTAGTAAGGACAGTGAACTTTGTGACGTTTTAACTTGCCCTAGTCCTATCCCCCACTCTCCAGCTCTGTTACAACCTTGAAAAACAGACCACATCCCCAATGCAACCTGGCAGTCAATGAAGAAAACAGTACAGAGCCAGACCTCTTTCTGGGTCTTACTCCCAAAGAAACGTCATTATTGGCACTGTCTTGTGGTTCCTTGGAAGATTACACTTAACGAGGCCAGCTATATTTGGAGTTGGAGCTTGCTCAGAATGAAAAAACTTCTCCCTAGGGGTAATTTGCTGAAAGCATTTACAGACAAGTGTTTTACTTTGCAGGTGCCTAAGTTAGTGGACAACTGTTAGGACAAACAATAGACTAACCAAAAAGCTTAAAAAGAAAACCTGGGGGAGGGGTGCCTGGGTGGTTCAGTTGGTTAAGCGTCCAACTTTGGCTCAGGTCATGATCTCAAGGTTTGTGGGTTTGAATCCCTCATTGGGCTCTGTGCTGACAGCTCAGAGTCTGGAACCTGCTTTGGATCTGTGACTCTCTCTCTTTCTCTCTCTCTCTCTCTCTGCCCCTCCCTTGCTCACACTGTCTCTCTCTCTCAAAAAAAATTAACATAGAAAAAGAAATAAAACCTGGGGGAGATCAAAGTTTTGAGATGATGTGAGGAGCTCTGTATACCCAATACCCCCCAAAACAAAGCTGGTTAAAATTAAAATTAAATTAAATTAAATTAAATTAAATTAAAATAAAATAAAATCTCTGGAAATTGTCCTAATGACATATAGCCAATGAAGACCCATTTATTTAAGGAAACCTCCTACAACTTAAAATAGGGAGAGTCTGCAGCATAGGAGCCACAACCAATTCCCTCCCTGCTTCTCACCCTCTCTGTCCCCAGCTCAGCTCGAGGGAAACTCCATTTTGAGTCCGTGTAGTCAAAAAGAGATTCCCAGAGTGCCCGGCAGTTTCAGTTAGTGGGGTATGTGACTCTTGATCTCAGGGTCGTACACACTGGGTGTAGAGATTACTTTAAAATCTTCAAAAAGAGGCGCCTGAGTGGCTCAGTCGGTTGAGCTTCCGACTTCGGCTCGGGTCATGATCTTGCGGTCTGTGAGTTCTAGCCCCGTGTCGGGCTCTGTGCTGACAGTGCAGAGCCTGGAGCCTGCTTCGGATTCTGTGTCTCCCTTTCTTTCTGCCCCTCCCCCGCTCATGCTCTGTCTGTCTCTCTCTGTCAAAAATAAACATTAAAAAAAATTAAATCTTCAAAAAAAAAAAAAAAAGATACAGTTCCCTCTCCCGTAAGCTCCCAATCAAGTCTTATCATATCTCACAAGGAGGAGAAAGCTTTCAGCATTTCTCATCGTCCAGGGGACAGGCAGTCCATAAGAAAAGACACCTGAGACTTTCTACAAAGGAACTGACTTTATTTGAGACAAGGTATGTGAAAGTTCAAGCCTAAGGGCACGCTCAAAAACAAAACCAAGCCAATAGCTCCCCACTAGGCTAAACCATAGGCTATTTAATCCTCCAGAGAGAACCTGGGAAAGAGACTGCTAAGAAAAACCCTCCTGAGGTCAAGACAAACTTCAAAGACCAGCCTCAAATTTACCCCTCCCCAATTTAATTGGGTCGGAATGCTATGTAATATATGCCCCAGGGCACTGTCACAAACACTAGAGCCATCAGTCAGTAATTAGTGGAGCCTAACTGTTAGTGTGTGATACCACACGAAGAGGACAGCTTAACAGAGAAGTCAGGGAAAGACACCATCAAAGAGAGCCTGCTACAATTACTATCATCCCAAAGTGACTGCGCACTTGCCCAAGGCTATGCCCTCTGAGAAGCAAAACCAAATGTTTCCCACTGGGGGTGGGGAATATGCCTAACCAAAATAGTGGAGTCAAGTCAGGGAACAAACAAACAAGCAAACAACAACAAAAACAATACCCAGGCAGGGAGAAGGGAATCGGTATTCAGAGTTGCTACGATGTACTACGTAAAATGTCCAGTTTTCAACAAAAATTATGAGACATGCAAAGAAAGAGAAAAGCGTGACCCATACACAAGCAAAAGATCAGGTTACAGACACTGACTGAGAGAGGAACCAAATGTCAGATTTAACAGACTTCAGTGTAGCCCTTCTAAAAATGTTCAAAGAACAAAAGAAAGCCATGCTTAAAGAAACAAAGGAAGGCATGGCGACAATATCTCATCAAATAGAGAATATCAATAAAGAGGTAGAAAGTATTATTTTTTAACAATAAAAATTCTGGAGTTGAAAAGTACACTAATCAAAAGGGAAAATTCATTACTCAACAGTAGGTCTGGACTGGCAGAAGAATCAGAAGACTTGAAGATAAATAGATAGAGATTATGGAATCCAGAGAACAGAGAGAAAATGAAATGAAGAAAAATGAACGGAGTCTCAGAGAAAAGTGAGACATCTTCAAGAATACCAATATAGGGGCGCCTGGGTGGCTCAGTTGGTTGAGCATCCAACTCTTGATTTCGGCTCAAGTAGTGATCTCCAGTTTGTGAGATTGAGCCCTGTGTTGGGCTCCATGCTGGAAGCTCAGAGCCTGCTTGGGATTCTCTCTCTCCCCTTCTCTCTCTCAGCCCCTCCCCTGCATGTTCTCTCTTTCTCTCTCTCTCTCTCTCTCTCTCTCTCTCTCTCTCTCTCTGTCTCAAGATACATAAATAAACATCAGAAAGAAAAAAGAATACCAGCATAGATGTAATAAGAGTACCAGAGGACAGGAGAAAAGAACAGAAAAAAAGTTGAAGAAAACTTGGTTAAACACTTTCCAAATTTGCTAAAATATGAAGCTCAATGAACTCCGATGTATGTACCGATAAGTACAAAGAGATCCACACCCAGAAACATTACAGTAAGAGCACTGAAAGACAAAGAGAAAGTCTTGGAAACATTAAGAGAAAAAAAAAATCATCACATGCAAAGCATCTACAATAAGATTAACAACTGACTTCTTATCCAAAATGATGGAGGCCAGAGGCAGTAGGATGACATATTCAAAGTACAGTTGAGTCCCATTGTTCATGGTAGTTATATTCTATAAAGTCACTGCAAACACTGAGTTAGCAAATACTAAATCGCTGTTCTTAGGAGGAAATACAAGGTTAAGTTCATGCCAGCCTCTGGTCACAATATTTTTGTCAACTGATCAATATAAGGTTGACCCTTGAACAGCACAGATGTTGGGATGCCAATCTCCCATAGAGTCAAAAATCTATGTATAACTTTTGACTCCTCCAAAACTTTACTGGGAAGCCTACTGTTGACCAGATGCTTTACCAATAATATAAATAACACATATTTTATATGTTACATGTATTATACTATATTCTTACAACACCTAACTTTTTCTTAATTGTTTGGCATTTCTAGGCTACATGGTTTATCTATGTGTTTTTATTTTTTAATTTTTTTAACATTTATTTTATTTTTTTGAGAGACCAAGAGAGACAGAGCACTAGCAGGGATGGGGCAGAGACACAGAATCTGAAGATACAGAAGGAGACACAGAATCTGAAGCAGGATCCAGGCTCTGAGCTGTCAGCACAGAGCCCAACACAGGGCTCAAACCCATGAATGCAAGATCGTGACCTCAGCTAAAGCTGGACATCTACGAGTTTTCTTATATTGTAAATTTCAATCTTCAAAAAATTTTCTAATCTATTTATTGAAAAAAATTCCATGTGCAAATGGACTTGTGTAGTTCAAACTCATGTTTTTCAAAGTTTGTATAACCTTGTTTTATGTGTGTTTCTGCTTAAAGACACCTTATTTAATATATATTATTGATTCACTAACGTTAAACTCACGGCCAACCGCACTATAATTCATGCCTGAATGAACCTCCTCTAGCACGTGTATTTTTCTCCTAAGGCACATTATGGCCTTCTTGCATGTAGGAACATTGGACAGCACTTCAACACTATTTTGGGAAATATTTAAACAGTGAATACACCAATAAAATGCACAGAAATGCAAAATCATGGCACTAACTAGACCACGACAGGGACACTTGTTTATTATAAGAGCTGAAATAAGAGGGCAGAGCATCACTCTGTTCAACCTCAGCTGGGAGCACGCGCAATAAAATTTAGTAAGTAAGCAATTCTCAAATAGAGAATCTGTGAATAATAAGGATCAACTGTACTGAAAGAAAAAGAATCAACCAATAAATCTTATATCCAGCAAAACTATCTTTCACAAATGAAGGTAAAATGGGTGGCTCGATAGGTTAAGCATCTGACTTTGGCTCAGGTCATGGTCCCATGGCTCATGAGTTCAAGCCCTGCATTTGGCTCTGCACTGACAGTGTGGAGCCTACCCTGGATTCTATCTCTTTGCCTCTCCCCTACTTGCTCTCTCTCTCTCTCTCTCTCAAAATAAATAAAAAACTTTTAAAACTTTTATAAAAATTAAGATATTATCAGATAAACAAAACTGAGAAAATTTGTTAGCAGACCTGCCTTACAAGAAATACTAAGAAATATATCAGGCCGAATGCAAGTAAACCCAGACAGAAATTCAAATCCACACACACAAAAAACAAAAGTACCAATTAAGGTGATTATGTCATTATGTCAGTACGAATGCATATTTTTGTTTTCTTCTCTTAAATGATTTTAAAAGCAATAGTATAAAACAATATGCGTATAATTGTGTTGTTGGGTCTATAACATATACAAATGTATATATAAAAACACATAAAAATATATTTGACAACAACATCTCAAAGAAGGTGGGTGGGATGAAAGTTGTATCGGTGTAAGTAAATTATGCCAGATGGTAACGCGAACCCACAGAAACAAACTAAGAGAACCAGAAATGGTGGAATAAATATAAGGAATTCTAAATAAAATGGTGCCTGGGTGGCTCAGTTGGTTAAGCACCTTTCTTTTGACCACAGCTCAGGTCTTGATCTCAGGGTGGTGAGTTCAAGCCCTGTATTGAGCTTCCTGCTGGGTGTTGGAGCCTACTTAAAAGAAAAAAAAAAACAAACAAAAGGAAATGCTAAATATATACTTGTTCTTTCTTTTCTCAGCTTTTAAAATGACATAAAATGATAAAAATGTATAACAATGTATTGTCAGGTTTGAAACATGTAGTGATATGTGTTAACACTAACAGCATAAAAACGGGAAGGGGGAATAGAGTGACATAGGAGTAACATTCTATATCCCCATGGAATTAAGTTGGCATAAATTCAAAGTAGATTCTGATTAGTTAATATGCATATGGTAAGCCCTAAAGCAACCATTAAGAAAGTAAATGAAAGGGGCGCCTGGGTGGCGCAGTCGGTTGAGCGTCCGACTTCAGCCAGGTCATGATCTCGCGGTCCGTGAGTTCGAGCCCCGCGTCGGGCTCTGGGCTGATGGCTCGGAGCCTGGAGCCTGTTTCCGATTCTGTGTCTCCCTCTCTCTCTGCCCCTCCCCCGCTCATGCTCTGTCTCTCTCTGTCCCAGAAATAAATAAACGTTGAAAAAAAAAATTAAAAAAAAAAAAACAATAAAAAAAAAGAAAGTAAATGAAAAATCAGTAAAAAAAAATTATAGAAAAAAATGATATATGACAATATGTACTCAATGCAAAATAAAACAATAAGGGAAATTTAGATTAAAAGATACAAATAGGTTGAGGGCACCTGGGGGGCTCTGACTCAGGTCATGATCTCTCGGGAGTTCCAGTCCCACATTGGGTGAGCTCAAGCCCCGTTTCAGGTGAGCCCTGCTTCTCTCTCTCTCTCTCTCCCTCTCTCTGTCCCTCACTAACTTGTGCCCTCTCTCTCTCTCTAAAACAAACAAACAAACAAAAAACAAATAAAACAGAAAGATACAAATAAGTTGAAAGTAACTGAATGGAAAAAGATCATGCAAAAAGCAATCCTAAAAGAGATGGAGAGAGAGAATCCCATGAGGGGGCACAGAGACGTGTAACATGGGAATATCCTTTGCGGTTTGGAGACCTGCATATTCAAATATGTCCAAAATATTATTACTGTACCTCCCAACTTGGTGAAGTAGACAGCATCAATTTTATCATCCCAAATTTGCATTTGATAAAACTAAGGTTTCAAAAAGTTCATACGTAAAAGTGTTTCAGTCTCAGCATCCCTATGAAGTAAGTACTGTATCCTCTTTTCCAGGTGACAAAACTGAGGAAGAAGTTAAACCACTACGTGGTGAGCGGGTTCAAACTCAGGCAGTCTGATTCCAGAATGTGTATTTTTGTTTTGCTTTTCAGGACTTTTTGGGCTTGTTTTGTCTCATTTATTCAAGAGAGACAGAGACAGCATGAGTTGAGGAGGGGCAGAGAGCCCACCGTCGGGCTCGAACTCACGAACCGTAAGATCACGGCCTGAGCTGAAACCAAGAGTCGGATGCCTAACTGACTGAGCCACCCAGGCGCTCCTTGCTTTGGTTCAGATTAAAAGAAAGCAAAATGACATGGGCCACGCAATATGCATCTGCGAGCTGAATATGGCCTTGGGCCACCATTTGAAGCCTCCATCCTGGAGTCAGAGGGACACGGGTTTGAGTCCCAGGCCTGACACTTATCCCATGTGTGGTCTTGAGCAAAAGGTCGACATCTACCTCACAAGGTTCGTGCGAGCCCCTCGGGAGGCACGCAGGTTCCCCCTCCAATGTAGCCATTGCCCCCTGGCACAAAGGAACTCAATAAAAGTGTGTTGAAATAATAGAACTCAAGCTTCTGGAGCTAACCTCATTTCTCCACAGTTCTGGGAAGTAAATTCGCAGAAGCAGGAAGAAAAGGAACCTTGCAGCCCCCACACTTACAGTCATTGCCCTCCGTCACCTCGCAAAGGGATCGGCAAGAACAAATTGTGATAAGTTCCACGCAAGAAAAGAACACCGTGAGGGAGGCTTATAAACAGCATATATTTCAGACTGGGGGTTCAGGGAGAGTCACTGTGTGGAGGTAGATAAAATATTGGTCCAATGCAAGGGAAGCAATACTCCTGCCGCACTCCCACTGGTCAGGCTACATATAGAAAATGGTATTCTATTTTGGATGCTGCATTTTAACAGGAACAGAGTCAACCCTGCACTCATCCAGAAAAGCGCCATCCCAGCTGATGAAAGGTTTAATATGCACCATAGATATTCAGGTCCCTCATCCAACAAATATCTATTGAGTACAAAACACTACTTGATACTAGAGAGAGTTTAAAAATAAAGACACCAGGGGGGCCTGGGTGGCTCAGTCGGTTAGGTGTCAGACTTCGGCTCGGGTCATGGTCTCATGGCTGGTGGGTTCGAGCCCTGCGTGGGGCTCTGTGCTGACAGCTCAGAGCCCGGAGCCTGCTTTGGATTCTGTGTCTCCCTCTCTCTCTCTGTCCCTCCTCCACCACCACTATCTCTCTCTCTCAAAAATAAATAAACATTAAAAAAATTGTTTAATGTAAACATTTAAAATAAAAATAGGGACACTAGCATTGTGGCCTTCTGGAAATTTTACAACTTAGTAGGGAGGGCAGGGTGAGTACATAAGGAAATAGAATGCAAAGCTGACGTTTGCCCCAAGACATAAGAAGTATAGATACAGCACGTACAGGTGTGGCAGGTGCAGCATCTCATAAGAGGGTGGTATTTGAGCTAATTCTGGAACTGGAAAGGATTTCTTTTACTGAAAAACCCATGCCACCTAAGGAGAATCCAAAATAGCAGCATGAGCGGAGGTACAGAAGCAGGGATGTATGCCAGTGAGAAGTCCAGTTTGGCCAGAGCAAAAGGTTCATCTAGGAAGTGAGCCCGGAAAAATAGATTTGGATCAAAGTAAGTAGGGTCTTAGATGTTGGTAAAGGAATTTGGACGTTATTTGATAGTTAATGGGAAGAATTAAGAATTTCTAATGAGGAACATTGTAATGAACACTGCTGTTCTGCCTGGTCAGCACTTTCTGGGGCTAGGGCCCCAATTTTCTTTTTTATTAAATGTTCTTAAACATTTATTATTGAGGGAGAGAGAGAGAGAGCATGAGCAGGAGAGGGGCAGAGAGAGAAGGAGACACAGAATCCGAAGCAGGCTCCAGGCGCTGAGCTGTCAGCACAGAGCCCGACACGGGGCTCGAACCCACGGACCGCGAGATCATGACCTGAGCCAAAGTTGGACGCTTAACCGACTGAGCCACCCAGACACCCCTAGGACCCCAGTTTGCTGTGGGAAACCCATCCCTTCCCCAGCCTAGTTCAGGTGACACAAGTAGAGATAGCTAAACCCTCAGTTCCACACTGATTGGTTCAGGGATTTTTTTTTTTTAACATTTATTTATTTTTGAGAGACAGAGCATGAGCAGGGGAGGGGCAGAGAGAGGGAGACACAGAATCAGAAGCAGGCTCCAGGCTCCAAGTTGTCAGCACAGAGCCCGACATGGGGCTCAAACCCACAAACCATAAGATCATGACCTGAGCTGAAGTCGGAGGCTTAACTGTCTGAGCCACCCAGGCGCCCCTTGGTTCAGGGATTTGTACAGCCTCCAAGCAGAACCAATAACCAATGGGAGTCAAATCTGAAGTTTTTGGTACAAGGAGACAGAGAGAGGTCACCTTTTCCCTCTGCTGGAGTTACTGGGGGAAAAAATCAGACATAAATCTAGAACTGCTGGCATTCTTGATGCCATGAGAGGAACCACCTGAGACAGGAATCAATTCAGAAGAAAGCAGAGCTTAGGGCTGGGACCCAAATCTGAATGATATTGAGTCCCTGAGCCAAATGCACCTTAATATCTACCTTTAAACTTTTCAGTAAGCTAATAAATTCCCTCTCTTGTTTAAGTTGGTTTGAGCTGGGTCTTTGACCTCTTGTTACTGAAAGATTCCTGCATGGGATGCCTGGGTGGCTCGGTCGGTTAAGCCTCTAAGTCTTGATTTTGGCTCAGGTCATGATCTTATGGTTCATGGGTTCGAGCTCCGAGTTGGGTTCTGTGCTGACAGTGCAGAGTCTGCTTGGGATTCTCTCTTCCTCTCCCCCACCATGCCCACTCTTTCTTTTCTTTTCAATTTTTTTATTACATTTGTTTATTTTTTTATTACATTTGTTTATTTTTTTATTACATTTATTTATTTTTGAGAGACAGAGTGAGACAAAGTGAGAGTGGGGGAGGGGCAGGGAGAGAGGGAGACACAGAATCCGAAGCCGGCTCCGGGCTCTGAGCTGTCAGCCCAGAGCCCAACGCGGGGCTCGAACCCACCAACCTTGAGATCATGACCTGAGCCGAAGTCGGACACTTAACCGACTGAGCCACCCAGGTGCCCCTCACTCTTTCAAAAAAAAAAAAAAAAAAAAGCATGGAAGATTCCTGCTTGATACAAACCTTATAAGGGCTGACGAAAGGAGACTAAATCAATACAATAGTAATAGGACAATATAATAGTAAAGACTAAGGAACTGGGAGCCCCTGGGTGGCTCAGTCAGTTAAGCTTCCCACTCTTGATTTCAGCTCAGGTCATGATCTCGAGGTTCGTGAGTTCAAGCCCTGCGTCAGGCTCTGTACTGACAGTTTGGAACCTGCTTAGGATTCTCTCTCTCTCTGCTCCTCCTCCGCTCACACTTTCTCTCCCCCACAATAAATAAATAAACGTAAAACAAAACAAAAGGCTAAGGAACTGTTAGATTAAAGGAAATGAAGGAGTCATAACAACTAAATGCAACATGTGATCCTAAATTGGATCCTGAACCAGAAAACGGAGGTTAGTGGGACAATTGGCAAAATCTGAAAAAAAATAAATAAATCTATAGGTTAACTCTACTGATGTTAATGTCTTGATTTTAATAATTGGATTGTGCTAAAAAAAAATAATCGTATTGTGTTTATTGACACTTAACATTTGCAGAGCATTGATGAAGGGTATGCGGAAATTCTTTGAACTATTTTTGCCGCTTTTTGGTAAGTTCTGAAAACATCTAAAAAGTTAAAAAGTAAAAAAATTAAAATATGAAATTTGAGTTTGATCAACAGTAGAGGCGATGGCCTTGGGAACGCCGATGGTAATAAATTGGCAAGGACTTGGCTGGATACGGAGAGGAGTGGAAAAAGGAGACAATATCTGGGTTCAACGCTGAGAGCATTGTGGCCCTACTCACCGCCACAAGCACAATCTGGAAGGCAAGCAGGTTTGAAGTAGAAAGGGCACATTTCACAGGATGTGCTGAATTTTAAGTACCAGCAAGCCTCCAGGTGAAGCCGTCCAGCAAACGCTGAAACTTTGCAACTGGGATTAAGGGCAAAGACGATGCTAAGGACAGACGTTTCCATAAAGGAGAAAGTTGACAGCACAGGAGTATGATGTGACCAAGGGTGACACTGTCGAGGAAGGAGCCCAGTGGGGCAGGCAGTGCTGACCACAAAGATTTCAGAGAAGGGATAATCATCTGCAGAATGCTTATGCCAGAGGAGGGATGTTTGAGTACAGTTCATCTCGGAGATATGAAGAAGTGTCGAAACAAACAAGAAAATTCTATCAGAGGTTTTGGGGGTTAAAAAAAAACCCTAGTTCTTAAATCTTCATAAATTATTAAATGTGTTTTGACTCCTATTCCTGAACACTGGCTGCCTTCTTGGATTGTGCTAACTGGTTGAGTTGGTAGAAATGGGAACATTCACTGGTGCTCTTCAGATGTTACTCCCTCGTTAATTAATGTTCAATAACGCTCTTCAAATGTTACTCCCTCGCAAATTACCCACTGGCCTGTCTTGGGACCTTAACAACACAAATAAGGACTGGTTTAACATTTAATCTGGGTAGGGGCGCCGGGTGGCTCATTCGGTTAAGTTTCTCACTCTCGGTTTTAGCTCAGGTCATGATCTTATGGTTCATGAGTCTGAGCCCCACATCGGGCTCTCTGCTGTCACTGCACAGTCCTCTTCGGATCCTCAGTCTCCCTCTCTCTCTCTGTCCCTCTCCCCAGCTTGCACTCTCTCACTCTCTCAAAATAAATAAATAAACTTAAAAAAAAAGACCTGGTCTGGGTAGATTCAGAGGCTAGAACTAAGCCATATATGCGGCAGTCGTTAGAAAACCTCTAACAGTGCAGTGAGCTGTGAGGTAATGAACTGTCTGATGGAGAAAATTATTCCTAAAGCTCCTTCCAGATCAGTAGTTCAGTAAGCTTCTGGGTTTGTGTTCCTTTTAAACGTTCAGAGTATCTGCTTCATACGGCTTCTGTGAGGAGGACAGAAGATAAAGTACATTAAAGTGCCTGCAGCAGAATAGCTGTTCAGTCTTTATTAGTCAGATACCAATCTATGAAATAGACCAAGAAATCCCAAGGAAGTACCAACCTCGGCCACTAGAGGGGGATTTCAGTCACCCTCCTTAAAAAGACACTCTCCGATACCGCTTGATGGGGCAGACACCCCCTCCCGATGCACCAGCCTTTCCTCTGCCGGGAAAGCCAGTCCCACTCAGGAAACCTGGCTCCATGGTGTTTTCTCTGAGTCATTATATTCTCCCACAGTTGCAAAATGATCTGGCAAAAGGCTTTTACTGCTTACTGAGTAACATCCAAACTCCCTGCCTGAATCCAAAGCCTTCCTCAGTCTGGCCCCAACCTACCTCTCCAGCCTGAACTCCCTTCAGTCCTTTATACTGCGGCCACACTGGACAAATCAGCTCCTGCCTATATGTCAGGGCACATGCAGCTCCTTCTTGACGCCTTCCCTCTATCCTGACCTTCTGAAACCGTACTTCTTTTTCAAGAATGTAAATGTACCTCCCCCTTAACTCCCTTCTTACTTCTCTAGAAAAAAGTGATCTCTCCCACCGTTGAGCTCCCACACCATATATTATATCCATCTATCTTGCATTTCACTGATTTATGTATGTGCATCTTGTCTCTTCAATAGATTAGGAACTCTTTGGGTAGAGAAGCCAGGGAGTAATCTGCCCAGGATCACACAGCGAGTAAAGACGGGATTCTAACCCAGGAAATCCAGAGAGCTCTTGCTCTTAACCACGAATTCACAGCTATATAGTAACCTTTCATCAACCACAGTGCCTAGCTCAGAGCTTTGCACACAGTGCTATGCAATAGCTTATCAAATGTATAACTACAAAACAAAAAACAAAAAACAAAAACCTCCCCCAAACATTGATCTAATTAGCATCTCTTAAACCTTCACCGACTCCTGGGCTATTGGGAAGCAGCAACTGAGTCTCATTAATCTGCACTACAGTGCCTGGCTGTAGATCTAATTATGAGCCATTTCAGAAGCATAATTACTGTTCCATTTGGTCTCTTGATCTGTAATGCATATAAGGATCTACTCCCAGCTTCTAAAGGATTAAAAAAAAACCCAACGTGATTACTTTCTGAGGCCTGAGAGATGTGTTTTGTGAAGTTTCAGCTCACATCTTTTCTGTGAAGTGAGGGGGGTGGACATGGTGGTCCTTTCTTTGGTTTTAAGTCTATGATTCTGGGAGATAGGAAGGAATAAAAAAGAGCCTCTGCTTCTGCGTCAGAAGATACCATTTTGAGTCTCAACTCCCCAACTCAGATTCCCCATGTGTAAAATTTGATTCATCCGGTCAAAAAGCTTTGAATATCTGAGTGCCCCACAAGGGAGGGGCAGTACAGTAAAGAGCAAGGCAGAAGTGGTCCCTGCTCATCCTGCTAAGAAACTCGGTGGACACCTGTAGTGTGGGGTTGTCCTGTGGAAGAAACTCAAGTGGTCAAAGTATGGTGTAAACTACAAAGTCTGGTACCAAATCAAAAGCTGATCTTGACAGGATCCCGGTTTTGTCAAGTCCAACGACAACAAAGCTTATCTCTTTTGCTGTTTTGGGGAAAAGGCTGATAGTGTGTTTTAACCAAACCTAACCAACACCGCACGCAGCTTTTGTGACTTTCTGCGGCAGTTCCACGTAAAGGTGGGCTGAGGTTATCTGTCCTCACTTCCGGCACTGGCCGGTTGCTGGGAGAGGCCAAGTTCCTAGCCCACTCCCGCAGGCCTCGGTCAGTACGCCGTCAGGCTGGGAGCCTGGGCCCCTGGGTTCTCCAGCGGTCAGTCGTCTGACGGGCTCCCAGTGACCAGACCCGGCTCAGGCGTCATTCAATGACCTCGTCTGTGAAAGGCAGGCCACATCCGTGAAGAAGCCTGGCTCGGGGAGGCCACCCTCCAGAGCTCTGGGGAGGGTTCCCTTAAGGTTCTATCTCGAGCCCCAGGCTGCAGCAGAGCTGGCAGGGCCAGGCGACTCTGTCCCGGTCCCCGGGCCCGTGTACACTCGCAGGGTGGCTCTGGGGAAGGTCACCGGGCGGACCTGCCGGCTGCTCCGCGTTCGACGGGAGGCCTCAGGACGTGTCCAGACGGCCCCCGGGAGCCCCTAGACTGCCTGGAGCAGCCGGAGCGGCGGGGGTCGCTGGACCAACGCGGAGCAGGGGGTGAGCCGGGCGCGCTCGGGCGCAGGTCACGTGGCGGGCGCGGGGGCGCGCGGGGGCGGGGCCTGGTGCGCGCGGCTCCGCGGGTGGCAGGGCGGGCGGGAAGGGGCGGGGCCT
The DNA here is from genome assembly GCF_022837055.1 of Prionailurus viverrinus. Lineage (NCBI taxonomy): Eukaryota > Metazoa > Chordata > Mammalia > Carnivora > Felidae > Prionailurus > Prionailurus viverrinus. The sequence goes on along the minus strand of NC_062576.1, from coordinate 18,547,932 downwards.
CGGGCGGGGCCGCCGGGGGGAGGCGGGCGGGCCGGCGGGAGGGGAGGAGTGGAGATGGCGGCGGCGGCGGCTCAGGGGGGCGGGGGCGGGGAGCCCGGGGGAGCTGATGGGGTCGGCCCGGGGGTCTCGGGGGAGGTGGAGGTAGTGAAGGGGCAGCCGTTCGACGTGGGCCCGCGCTACACGCAGCTGCAGTACATCGGCGAGGGCGCGTACGGCATGGTCAGGTGAGGGGGCGTTCCGGGAGGAGGGGGCTCCTGAGGATGGGGGACCGGGAGGGATGCCGAGGGCCTTCTGGGCCGGGGAGACTCCCAGGGTCCTGAGGAGGCGGGGGCTTTCGGGAGGCTGGGGGGAGTCCCACGGAGGGGGCCTTGGGCTGCTTTCTGGGGGAGCGGCGCTGCGTACGTTCTAATGGGAGGGGGCTTGGAGGCCGCAGAAGCGCCCGTTCCGTTGTGAGGGGAGGGGCATCTGAGTGTACGTGGGGGAGCTGTGGGGCCCTCGGGGACCCTACGGACTCGGGGAGAGGCGGAGAAACTAAGTATTCTTGGGGAGGTGATATCGTCAGCGAAGAGCGAGCGAAGGACCCTACTCTGGGGAGAGGATGCCTTGGATTCTCCCAGTAAGGCCTGCCAAAGAGTTTGGGAGAGAAGAGCGGAGCTCAGGGCTGGACAGGGTGGGGCAGGCCTTTGGGCCTGGGGCCAGGGGCCCAGTGAGCCATGAGGGGTCCAGGAGTGCCCGCTTGCAACTTTTAGGAGGGATCTGTGAGCTCTCTCATCCCCACTGTGTGCTCTGGGCCTTTGTTCATCTGGGAAGAGCTCTCCTGCCCAGGTGCCTCGCCCTAACACCCGTGTCTGTCTCAGCCCTTCTTTCCGGTCTCTCCTATGACTCCCTCCTTCTCACTGTGTGTGCCTCACTGTACATCCTCCACTCACGTCCCACCCCCTGGACCTGTCTTGGGTTGAGGGAGCCCATCCTGGATAGGGGAGGATGAGAGGTCAGGGCAACTAGAATGGACAGGATTGAGGCAAGGGGAAGTCAGTGAGCGGTCAGTCTCTTCCTCTGTTTGTGAAGTCACTGAAGGGCTGCCTGGCTGGTCCCCAGCTTTCTCCCTGGAGATCCCAGGCCTTCACAGCAGGAAGGAACCAGCATTGTTTATGACTTGGCCAGAATCCTCTCTTGCTCCCTCCCCTCCCTGCTCAGGCCTGGGTGGGGCCCCCAGGCCTGGACGCCCCCTATGTAAGGCCACACCGACAGCATCTCTCTGGCCCCCTCAGCTCAGCTTATGACCACGTGCGCAAGACTCGCGTGGCCATCAAGAAAATCAGCCCCTTCGAGCATCAGACCTATTGCCAGCGCACACTGCGGGAGATCCAGATCTTGCTGCGCTTCCACCATGAGAACGTCATTGGCATCCGGGACATTCTGCGGGCGCCCACCCTGGAAGCCATGAGGGATGTGTATCCTTCACCTTGGCCAGATGGCTGGCCAGGCATGGCCTCAGAGCTGGGCTGGGAGAACGTTGGCTTTCTTTCTGTTTCCTTCTTCCCTGCCACACTCCAAAACAAACCCAGTGAATGAAACTTGCCAGCAGAAAAGAGGCCACAGAGTGTAAGACGACTGGGAGGCCCGAGGTGGATCCTGGCCTGCCTGCCGCAGACAGGCTGTGTGGCCTTGGGCAAGTCTGTTCTCCATGCTCTGCCTCATTTGGAGGGGAGGGAGGGGAGGGCTGGGCTCTATGGGAGCTTTGTCTTTTGACATCTGCAGTTCTGTGACGTGATCCGGCCTCTGCCCACAGTCAGTTCTTGTTTAACAGACGATGATTCTTTTCTCTCTGGGTCCTCAGACGGGAAGGAAGGCAGGAAGGAAGAGAACTGCCCCTTTTTTGAGGGCCTACTATGAGTCAAGTGCAGTGCATCCCCAGTACTTTGACATTTCTTGTTCTACCTCCCAACTGCTGTCTGAGATGGGTCATCAGCTCCATTTCAAAGATGAGGAAACTGAGCCTCAGAAAGCCTAAAATCAAGTGCTACCCTTGCTGCCTCCTACCCTCCCCCAGATGAGAACTGTCCTTCTTTCTCTGGGACTTCCTGCTCAGAGCCGCACCCCAGTCACCTGTGGACTTGCACTTTGCCCAGGGAGGGACAGCCTTGCCTTTGTTGCCCTTCCCCCCACCCCCACATTGCTTTCCTAGCTCGCTGTCCACTTCCTGCCAGGCTCTGTTGTTAGCAGCTTGTAGCACCCATCACCTCTCCCCACCCAGCCCACCCCCGGTTAGTCCCAGTTCCCCACTCAAATGTGGGGATTTGCGCTGCACTGTCTGCAGCCCCCACCACAAGCTGTGGGCAGGAAACCTCCACAGTCACCCCCAGCTTGCTGTGTGACCTTAAATCAGGCACTGCATCTTGCTGGGCCTCTTTGTCTCTTAAAACAGCAGGATTGAGCCACACGTTTTCAGAAGGCCCTTTTGAGGCTGATTCTAAAAGACAGTCCTGAGGGTCATCTCGCGGAATCTTCATAACGACTCTCTGAAGAACCGTTCTTTCCCCTATTTTACAGATAAGGAATTAGAGGTGCAGCCAGGGTGAGGTCATAAGGCCAATGAGCAGTGGCGTGGGGGTCTCAGACACCGGCAGGACAACTCCAGAGCATTGCTCTTGACTGTGAAGCTCTCCCGCCTCCTGCAGTGTGTTATCCCCGTTTTCCCAGGAGGGAAACTGAGGCTACAGAATTGAAATACTTCTGCTCAGCGCTCCCAGCTGAGATGCGGCAGGGGGCCCGAGCCCAACTGCTGAGTCTGGGCCTTGTCCAGCTCGTGATAAGGGCTGGCAGATCTTTCGAGTCCTAGCTGGAAGGGGACGTAGAGCCTAGTCACCAGAGCCTGTTCTTCTTAACCAAGTGTCTCCTGCTGCCCCCACGTGGGGGGTCTCCGGTGCCATCTTCAGCTACATTGTGCAGGACCTGATGGAGACAGACCTGTACAAGTTGCTCAAAAGCCAGCAGCTGAGCAACGACCACATTTGCTACTTCCTCTACCAGATCCTGCGGGGCCTCAAGTATATCCACTCAGCCAACGTGCTCCACCGGGATTTAAAGCCCTCTAACCTGCTCATCAACACCACCTGCGACCTTAAGGTCAGAGGATTAGGTACCTGTCCCTTCTTCCCGTGGGTCTGGGGCTTCCAGGCGGCCATTCCGGCCCGCTTGAGTAGAACGTCGCAAGCAAAGGGAACATTGTGGGCAGAGGCGTGGTGAGGTGACCTCTTGGGCCTTGGAGGCCTTAGGCACCGAGCTTAGCAGCCTGGGTTGGCTTCCAGATCTGTGATTTTGGCCTGGCCCGGATTGCCGATCCTGAGCATGACCACACTGGCTTCCTGACAGAATATGTGGCCACACGCTGGTACCGGGCTCCAGAAATCATGCTTAACTCCAAGGTAAAGGGGCCACCCGTGCCTGAAGGAAAGGGACCAGGTTCCAGAGAGCTCTAGAGCCACCTCTGAGCCAGGCATGACCCCTAGATACAGGAAGTCTGCCCCCAGGCCTAGTCACATGACTCTGGTGCTTAGGCTCTGGAAAGAGGCTGAGCATTAACTCCTCCAGGCCTGTGCCCTCTGCCTCCGTGGCTGGTATTAAGTCTAGACTGGAGTCGTGGCTTGGCCCAAATAGCAGGGCCCTGCTGAAGCTGGCCTAGGAGCCCACTACTTTCTCCTCCTCCCCAGGGCTACACCAAGTCCATCGACATCTGGTCTGTGGGCTGCATTCTGGCTGAGATGCTCTCCAACAGGCCCATCTTCCCTGGCAAGCACTACCTGGACCAGCTCAACCACATTCTGGGTGAGGGGGGCCTGGCCAGCTGAGTGGGGGTGGGGGGAGATTAGTGGGAGGTGACGTTTCTTTATAGTCCAGGTACCACCACATGTGGAGCCCCTACAGCATCTCACAGTATTTCGATGAGATACAGGTACTATCCCCATTCGATAGATGGGAAAAGCAAGGCTACACCCCACACTTAGGAAGTGCTAACATCAGAATTTGAACATAACGACTGCCCAAATCCAGATCCCTTGCCCTTCATCACCATAGTATTGGCTGAGAGATTAACTGTCAGGGCCTAGAGCTCGATGGTGGGGACTCTAGTTTCTCTAGTTTCTGTTCCCAGAAGGGAGAGGAGAACTCTCAAAAAGGCACCTGCCTTACCCACAGGGATCCTGGGCTCCCCATCCCAGGAGGACTTGAATTGTATCATCAACATGAAGGCCCGAAACTACCTACAGTCTCTGCCCTCCAAGACCAAGGTGGCCTGGGCCAAGCTTTTTCCCAAGTCAGATGCCAAAGGTGAGAGAGACGTGGGGGTCGGTATGGGGTAAACACACAGTGCAGAGGAGGGAACATGAGCCAAGCCCCTGGCTGAGTAGACAGAAACCTGGGCATGAGAAGCAAAGCAATGCTTCTGGGAACTCTTCCAGCCTCCCTTTTGACCCCTGACTCTTGCCCTTACCTAGCCCTTGATCTGCTAGACCGGATGTTGACCTTTAACCCCAACAAACGGATCACAGTGGAGGAAGCACTGGCTCACCCCTACCTGGAGCAGTACTACGACCCAACGGATGAGGTGGGCCAGCCACCAGCAACAGGGCTGGTGGGTAGATGGATGGGTAGGCGACCCTCAGTACCCGGCCTGGGCCTGACTTCTTTACTACCCCAGCCAGTGGCCGAGGAGCCTTTCACCTTCGACATGGAGCTGGATGATCTACCCAAGGAGCGGCTGAAGGAGCTCATCTTCCAGGAGACGGCCCGCTTCCAGCCTGGGGCACTGGAGGCCCCCTAAACTGGACAGACACCTCTGCAGTTTGAGGCCTGGTGAGTGCTCCCCACAGCCCACGCACAGATTCAGCCTACGCCAGTGCTCCCGGCACGCCTCCATATAGTCACAAGCTTGTTCACGCCAATGAGGCGTGTGCATGGTGGCCACAGAAAGGCTAGAGCCTGCCCGGGCCACAGACCTGGGGGCCACAGGTTCTTTACATCCATCTTCCTTTCCCCTAGTCCCAAAGTCTCCCCCCCGGGCAACACCCTGCACCCTCCAGCCCCCTCAGGGACCTCAGGCCCCTCTCTCCCATCTGAGGGACAGCCAGAGTTCGGCTCTCCCGGTATGGGCAGAGAGGCAGGTGGGGCAGTAATTGCTTTGGGAGGAGCCAGCACCCGGCCTGACCCAGATGCCAGGCTTCCTCACACCTGGTGCCCGGGTCAGTGGTTTGCTCACCACCCACGCAGGGCTCCTTCCTCGAGTCTCCTTTCCACCTTTCCCGCCAGCCGCAGCTTGGTGGAAGGAAGGCACACACACCTGGGCTCAAATTCCAGCCCTGCCCCTTAGTAAGAGCTGTGTGATGTTGTGCAAGATACCTCACTTGTCAGTGCCTCAGTTTCCTGGGGAGAGCCCTGATGACGAGAGCAAACATAGGGCACTAATCATTGGTCCGAGAGGCTTATGTGTATTAACGCATTCAGCCCTCCGGCTGTCCCTTGAGATAGGCACCGATGTTATCCTCGTTCGCAGTCAAGGAAAACAAGACACATCCCAGTCAGCCGTGAGGAACAAATGAGGGGACTTGAGGTCAGGGCTCTGGCAGGTCATCTGGTGGGTGCTAATGGCTCCTTTCCTGCCTGCCTTTCTGTTTAGGCCCTGCCTCCTGCCTGCCCCTCCCCTGCTGGACTGTTAGAAAATGGACACTGTGCCCCGCCCAGACCCCCCCGGCAGACCGGGTCAGGGCGGAGGGCGGGCCTGGCCACCTTCCCTGATTTTGCTCTGGCCTCCTGCTTCAGGCAGGCCAAGGTTCCCTCCGCCCCACCCCCCTGTCCCTCCCAGGACCTGAGGGGCTTAGGTGGCCCCCCACGCAAACTACCCTCTGCAGCTTGCCTTTGTCTACCCCGGCTATCCCAGTCTCTGGTAGTTCTGGAATGGAAGGGCTCTGGCTGTCCCAGGACCTCCTGAAGGGCAGTGAGGGGATGGGGGACGCTGAGTAAGGGACTCAGGGCAAGCCCTGACCCACTAAAACCCCGCCCCATTTTCCCCCGAAGGAATATTCCTGAGGCTCAAGGGCTAGTATCCCTGAGGAGCAGGGCCCAGGCCGAAACCCCCTCCCCCAAAGCTGCCACATCTAACACCCCCTGCTGCCTGTGTGTGTGGGCGAACAGAAGTGGGGCTGGGGGCACGAGGAGAGCCTGGTGCCCCTGCCCACCCCTGTGCCTGTATCTAATATATAAAGATAGAAACGTGTATATGATGGCCCTGGCTCTGTCTGTATCCGCCGATGCCCTACCCTAACCATTACTTTGAGGACTGACTCGCCTGCCCAGCCCCTTCCCAGCGGGGTGGCTTTCCCCAGTCCTGATGCTCCTTGGCTCCCCGGGTGGCCAGGGTTGAAGATGGGAGTGTGAGGAGCGCCAGACTCCTGGACAGAGTGGGGTCAATTTTCCCCTTAGTCACTGTCCTCTCCCCTCCCAAATGGCCTCCCATCTCGCTGGCTGGGGTGATTCGGGGGTGACTCAGGGACATCCTACACACCCCTGGATTCTCTGGAAATGGCAAGGGGTGGTGTGCTGTATACCCCGGCCACCAGCACCCATGGGAGGGGGGAAGGTTGTAGCAGACCCAGCGCTTGGGGTGGGGGTGGGGGCTGTTTCCCTAGCATGGCCGAGGAGAGAGGGGTGCTGGGGTCCGTGGAGGATCTAGAGGCGTGAGAGCCAGAGCTGCCGGGCACCTCTCCTGCCTGTACCCCCTCCCCGGCTGAGCCCTGCAGCCTGGCCCCAGGCCAAGAGCCGGCTCAGCAGGTCCCAGGGGTGTGGTGGCTACCAGCAGTGGAGCCAGCCTACGCTGGCCAGGCAATCAGCAGAGGCAGCACAGTCCATCAGGAGCAGCCGAGTGTGTGGCAGCGGGAGCCCAGAGAGGCAGCGTGACCATGAGCTCTCTGCTGTCCTACGCCCTGCCCGCCCTGGGCAGCTATGCCATGCTGTCCATCTTCTTCCTGCGCCGGCCTCGCCTGCTGCACACACCCTGGGCTCCAGTCTTCCTGCCACGCCTGGGGGCCCACCGAGCAGGTACGCTGGGCGGCGGTTGGGCGGGAGGATGGTGATGGTGACTGCTGAGGGTGGAGTAAGGACAGCAAGGTGCCAGCAAGGGTGGACGGCAGTGGGGGAGGTCCAGGCGGCGAGCTGTCAGGAAGAGGGCAGAGCCTGAGGTAGGAGAGCAGGACGGCAGGGAAGGACGTGGAAGGGGGAAGAAGAGGCAGGGGTGAGGGGAGAGGAGGGAGGCCAGGCTCCTGGGACCCACCCAGCTGCCCCACACAGGATCTGGAGAACTACTGGAGAACACCATGGAGGCCATGGAGAAGTGAGTGCACCTGCCAGCTGTGAGCTGCGAGACACCAGGAGGCGCCACTCACTTCCTAGTCTGAGTGACCGGGGCCCTCTGGAGGTGTGCAGTGTACAGCCTGCCCATCCTGCCGTGAACTCTGGCCCACGCTCCCCTAAACCTCCCCGCTGTCCTGTGGTTTGTCCTGTTCCTTCCCCCGGGCCTCTCCGCACTGACCTTCACTCCCACAGCTCCCTGGCCCAGCGATCAGACTTCCTGGAACTTGACTGCCAGTTGACACGAGATGGCGTGGTGGTGGTATCTCACGACCAGAACCTGTCCCGCCAGTCAGGCGTGAACAGGGACGTGAGCAGCCTGGACTTTGAGGTGGGCCTTGCCCCAGCCCCCGCCCCACTCTACCCAGAGAGCCACGGTGCCTCCACGCGTGCCCCCTGGTGACATGCTCCCTCTTCTCCCCAGGAGCTGCCCCTCTACAAGGAGGAGCTGGAGGTCTACTTCTCACCAGGTGAGAGTGTGACCTCACGAGTGGGGTCCTGGCCTCAACCTCCTGCCCTCCCTTCTCCTCTGGGACTCGTCCCCCTCCCCCTGGGCTCCCACCCCGCCCATCCCCCTCTGATCCCTCTTGCCACAACCCACCCAGGTCGCTTTGCACACGGGTCGGACCGGCACATGGTGAGTCTGGAGGACGTGTTCCAGAGGTTCCCTCGGATGCCCATGAGCGTGGAGATCAAAGAGGAAAACGAAGAGCTCATTAACAAGGTGGTGCTGCTGCGGGGCTGGGGTGGGAAGGGACCTGGGGCTGGAGAGAGGCCTGACTCCCCTTCACCTCTTCCTTCTCCTCCTCCCAGATAGCAGGCCTGGTGAGGCACTTTGACCGAAATGAAATCACCGTCTGGGCCACGGAGAAGAGCTCGGTCATGAAGAAGTGCAGGGCTGCTGTGAGTCCCTGCTCCCTCCCTGCTCCAGCGGCCCCTTCTCCCAGGCGCTGGAGGCTCCAGGGGCCTAGGCTGGACAGGTGTGGGGTGTTGTGGAGGAACCAGCCCTGAGCAGAGTCTCAAAGGGTAGGATGCCGAGAGGAGAGGGGTGGGGACAGGGGGAGCACAGGCATTGCTGCTGGAGACCCAGAGGGTGCGGTCAGGCCTGAACGCTGGGCCGACATACAGCTCCGATCCCGCAGGTGGTGGACCTTCCTGAATGTCCAGCGCTGTTTCCCCTGCAGCCCAAGTCCCCTTTCTGCTTTCCTGGGAGCAGACTGACCCTCTTCTCCCTTCCCCTTGCCTCCCAGAACCCCGAGATGCCGTTCTCCTTCACCATCGGCCGAGCTATCTGGTTGTTACTGCTCTATTACCTGGGGTTGCTGCCCTTTGCATCCATCCCGGAGAGGTTTTTCTTCTGCTTCCTGCCCACCATCATCAATAGGTACCTGCAAGGTCCCTGCCTGCCTTCTACATCCTCCCCCAGGCCCCCAGATGCTTTTGTCCTCAAATAGACTCCCCCCACTTCAAGCCCCACTACATGGGGTCCCCAGCTCCCTGGCCACCCTCAAGGAGATCCCCCCAGGGTCCCCTGAAGAGAAGGATTTTCAGGAGCATTCATGAATACTGAGGAGCCAGGAGGCTTCCTCTTCGAACCCTTTGAAATTCTATGCAAATGTGTGTTGATGTGGATGGGTTTGAGGACAGAGTATTCATGTATTCATCCATTTCATCCAACAAATATTTATTGAATGTCTCCTCTGTTCTGGGCACAGTGACACTAGTAAATAAACCCAGTGTGAGTGGAGTAAGGCCCTCGGTGAGCTTATAGTCTGGCCGGGAGACAGATATCAATCAATTATAGTATTCTCTGATTCTCAAAAGGAAAAGCAAGTTTTTTCCTGCTGGGAGAGTGGGATTAACAAAGTAACAGCTGGGTAAAGTATCAGAAATTTGGATACTTCACCAACTCTGAAGCCTGGCCCCTCCCTTCCCTTTCTGAGAACTCTGTGGCAGCTCTTAGGCTTCCTTCCCCCCTATGTTATCCTGAGGGAAGCTCTCAGCCAGCCCCCACAATCTCTTGCTACAAAGACATCATTAGACTACCAAACTTTGTGTACAGACCTTCTCATACAGTGTTTGCAAAGTGTTTTCACATCCTTTGGTTGGTTAGAGCTTTATCTGTGGCAACCCAGAAGGTACTAGAATCATGACACCGCCCCCTCAGTACCCATGGAGAATCTGAGGCTCAGAGAGGTTCTGTAATTTGCTCAAGGCCACACAGCTAGAAGCGCAGGGCCTGGGTTTGCCTGGGTCTGACCCCAAAACCTGTGCTGGGACATTGCAAAGGGCCTCTAAAGTCATCCCTGGAGCGGGCCAATCATGGGCAAGTAGCCGACTCACTGGAGTATTGTCTGGTCACAAGAAGCTGGTCGGGCCCAACCAGGGGACCTTTAGATTGTGCATCTAGCTTGAGAATCAAGCTGGGTTCTGGTCTTGGCCCTGACCCCACCACAGATTTGCTGCGACACCTTGGGCAAGTCACTTTAGCTCTCCAAAACTGAGTTTCCTCCTCTGTACAACAGCGAGGGAGGGCACACTCTCAAAGTATGGAGGCACAGATGTGCACATAGAAGAATCTCACTAAACAACAGGTGACTTTTTCATATGGGCTTCTAGAGGCGCCAGGGTAACACCGGTCAGGGGTCACTACCACCCCACTCCTGTGACAGAGTGAGACGCAGGGGGCTGATCATGATTCCACCTCTCTGCAGGACCTACTTCCCATTTTCCTGCTCTGGGCTGAACCAGCTGGCAGCTGTGATTTCCAAATGGTGAGGGGGTGAGGATGCTGGATGGCGTGTCCCCGTGGAGACCTGCCACTGCCCTTCTTAGTCCCCTCTCATCGTGGCCTTTGCCACCCTCTCCCCACTAGGTTAATCATGAGGAGAAGTCTGATCCACCACCTGGAGCAGCGAGGAGTGCAGGTGAGGCTTGACCTCCACGCCCTCAGCAAGTGGGTGATTCACAGTGTGGGCCTAGCACAGCGTTCCAGTGAACAGCTCTGCTACCGACTAACTGGGTCCCCTGGGCAGGTCACCTTCGGAGTCTCAGTCTCTTGATTTGTGAAATGGGGGTGATGGTACATTTAACTGGTACTTAGTAATGGCTTGACAAGTGTAGCCATTATCGCCATGATGCTGCATTGAACCTACTGTCCTGATTCCTGAGGAGGGGGTGAGTGGGGCTGGGGAAAAAAAACCGGCCCGGCCCCTCCCCTGAGCATCCACTTTGATCATTTAACTAGCAAACCTTTGTTGAGAATGGACTACATTCCAGGCACTGTGGTACCAGGGGTGGAGCAGGGAGTCAAATCAGGGGCAGAGGAAGGAAACGGGCACTCACAGGCACCAAAGTGGACAGAAAGGAAACAGCACTGTGGTCTGTGGGGTCACAGGAGGCCCTCTGGAAGAAATGAGGAGCTGGCTCGCACGGAGGGGGAAAGGAGAGCATCTCAGGCAGGCTCAGCCTGTGGGAAAGCTGCGGGGAGCAAGAGGCCACGGCAGGAGGAGGAGGAGCTGAGAGAGGTTCCACCAGGCCGCGGCGTGGGGCGAGGGGAGCTGGAGGAGGCGGCCGAGGCTGAGGCAGGCGGCCTGTGAACCTCAGTAGGGAACCTGGACTTCAGCCTGGAGGACGGGAAGCTTTGGAGGGCCTGAAGCAGGGCAGAGACCTGATCCAGTGGAGTCTGATTAAGGGTCACTCTGGCCACGATGTGGAGAAGCGATCATGGGCGCCAGGGTAGGAGCAGAGAATCTCAGGAGGCAGATGCCGCCGCTGACTGGTCCTGGGCTGAGGCGTCAGCAGTGGGATGGGTGGACCAGCTGGCTGACGGGCCAGCAGCACTCCACAGCCCGGAGGTGGGGGTGAGTGAGGCATGGGGAGGACGCGCCTCTTTCAGATTAGCACCTCCACAGCGCCTCCACTCCGTGGGCCTTCACCACAACTCTGGAGGTTGGCCCATCGTTCCCATTTGTCACGTTAAGAAACCGAAAGGTCCAGTGACTTGCCCAGGGTACAGACACCATCTCTACCTACCGCCATGCCCACGAGAGAGGATTCAGGAGGCAGGACAGACACAGAGCAGCAGCAGATTCGGGCAGGCCTGGAGACCTCACAGCCGGCTTTCCAGGGGAGGGGGAACAAAATGCTCTGATTTGAGCAATAGACGATTTATTTCCCTGGGTGTGCATCCTCTCACCTTGTCCGATTTCAGGCCACCAACATGAAGTCACTGAGCACAGAGTTGGGTACTATTTCCACCTTACACATTCAGCAGATGCGCACAACCGCCAGAGCGTAGGTAACAGTAAAATGTAGTAAAATCATTAGGAAGTGATGAGTTTTGAGTATTTATTACCTTCGTTTTTAAAGTAATTTATTGAATTACACGTTTATACAATTTAATATTTAATAATGGCTGTGTTTAATAACCAGTTTGCAAAAAAATCCGGACTAACAATCCACTCCAGCATCCCACTGCCGGGAGGTCTCCGCAGAGGAGGAGAGCTCCCACCATCTGGATTCAAGGGGAAACTCCAGGTAAAGTTGTTTGAAACTATGAGCCCCTCCCTCCCCACGCAGGTGGTCTTTTGGTGCCTTAATGAAGAGTCGGATTTTGAAGTGGCCTATGGCCTGGGGGCCAGTGGCGTCATGACAGATTATCCCACAGCCCTGAGGCACTACCTGGACAACCATGGAGGAGCTGCCCAGGCGTCCTAACAGCCCGGAGGCCCTCACCCTCTCCTCTATTTCTCTTCTTCAATAAATATTTTCTTTTCAGTCATGTGGTGGTGTTTGGGGGGCATGGGTGGGAGGAGGTCCTAGCAGACTGCAGAGGGCAACTTAGGGCAGAAGAGGCCAGCCTAGGGCCAGAGTCTGGGGCCCTAACCACCTTGACCCACTGGTTCCACCACATTCCAGGCCCAGTAATGCCACACCCTGTGCCAGCCTGGCCTCCACTCTCCTCAGGAATGTCCCTTGCAGGAAGGAGCAAGGCTCCTGCCCCTTCGGGGCCACAGGTTCCATTCTCTTGAGGCTATGAAGAGCCTTAAGACACAGGCACAGGACAAGGGACTTCATCCGCTCATGGCGCCGCAGATGGTGGACATGGCCTCAGAGGCTGAGTTTAGGGTTTGCTCATCTGCTGCTTCAGCCTTCCCAACCTTCACTTCCAGATCTACTCCAGAAGTTCCCCAAACTCCTCAACCCTCTCCAACCCTAGAACCTTATGCATTGAACGAATCACATGTTTCACAAACCTTTGTTGACTACTCTAGACCAGGCTACGTACTGGGGCCACTGCAGGGAACAAGACAAGTCTCCTAGGGCAGACGCACACATTTTCCCGTTCAGAGTCACGTGAGAAGCCCACAGCAGACACCTAACTCAGCCTGCAGAGGCAGGGGCATCAGAGGAGGCTGCCTGGAAGAGGTGATGCTCAGCAGTAGGAACTGGCTTGTTCCCAGGCTCCGGCTCCCAGAGATCTAACACAGACGGACGGGCACCGTTAGCTCTTCCGTTCCAGGAGCCTGTCCCGGGTGCTATGGCAAAGACGGTGGAATCGGACCAAAGTGAGAATTCCAACTTTGCCTCTTCCCGGCTGGATAACCTCGGGAGCGTAGCTAGACCTCTTTGACCTCTGTTCCCCGTAAAATGGGGAACAAAAGCTGCCTCATAGGATTGCTGCGGGGATTAAGAGAGTGGGGCACCGGGTGGTTAAATGCAGATAATTATGGCTATTATCTCCCCGGGGACGTGCGTCCAGACACCTAACCCCGAGCCAGGTCTGGCACCGCAGATCCTCGCCCCTTCAAGGACCGCGGGAGGCCAGAAGGGCGACGAGACCCGGGCCGCGGGGCTGTCTGGCTGGCTTGCGGGCCGCAGCCGCATTTCCGGGCCGGCCGGAGCCCGGAGCAGGGGGAAGGGCAGCCGAGGCCTGCGCTGGCCGCGGTGTGACGCGCCCCCTCATTTGCATGCGGCGCGCCGATTGGCCACGGCGGCCGCCGGGACCAGAGGCCGGCCCCCTCCCCCTCCCGCCGCAGCGGCGGCAGCAGCTGGTCTCGGTGTAAACAAGTCGCGGCGGCTGCGAACCCGGGCCGGGGGGGACGGCGCCCACCAGGAGCGCCCCCCACTCCCAGGCCAGGCCACCTCGGCGGACCGGGCCCCCGCGCGCCCAGGCGAGGTGAGGCCCGCATCGTCAGGGCTGCGCGTCGCCCCGAGCCCCCGCCCCGCCAGCGAGGACTGCCCCCTTCCCCCGGCGTCCGCCCCCCACCCCCGCGCCCCAGGTGAGCCCCGGGGTCTCAGGTAAGGCTCCGCGATGCAGGTAAGAGCCCCTCGGCATAGACAGGGCCTCTGCGCCCCCCACCCCCCCGCCCCAGGTAAGAGCCCCTCCCCTCCTAGGTGACCCTCCACCTTCAGTGAGGGCCTCTGCCTCTTCCAGGTGAGGGACCCTCTCCCCAGGTGAACTCCCTTGTACCTCAAGTGGAGCTGCTAACCCCCCACCCCGCCCCGCCCCGCCCTTGGCAGTTCAGGTGAGGTCCTAAGGACCCTCCAGCTCCTAACCCCTCCATACTCCCCCTAAATGAGAACTGACAGCTCATCCATGCCAGAGCCCCTTCCTCCAGCTTCAACTGCCAGGTCCGCAGGGGTGAGGCCGGAATTAGATGCGTGACTCACCTCAGGCTTCTCCAAGCCTCAGTTTCCCCGTGATGCAACTTGAGGCCTCCTCAGTGAGTCAAAACTGAGCCGGTTCCGGCCCCTGGAGAAGCTGCTGCCTCTGGGGAGAGGAGACAGCAGCCAAGTGTGACGGAGAGAGTCCCCATGGCCCTGGGTGTGCCCGCGTATGTGTGGCCCTGGTCCTGACAGCCCACTCCCTCCCCGGCAGGCACTGGGCTCCCTCTGCTCCCCGTGGGCCGCTCCCCGGGTGGGGCCACTGCCCCCGGCCCCCGCCATGGTGCGTATTTCAAAGCCCAAGACGTTTCAGGCCTACTTGGATGATTGTCACCGGAGGTATAGCTGTGCCCACTGCCGCGCTCACCTGGCCAACCACGACGACCTCATCTCCAAGGTAACCAGGTCCCAGTTGGAGGCGAGAGGGGCTACCTGGCAGCTCTCCCACCAATGGCCCTGACTCCCTTCCTTTCTCCCTCCACCCTTTAGTCCTTCCAGGGCAGTCAGGGGCGTGCCTACCTCTTCAACTCTGTGTGAGTATTTGGTCCCCCTTCTTTCTTTCCCTGACCTCTGTTGTGACCTGTGACCCCTGGCATCGTGCTGAGACTCCCAGAGTCCCCTGATTCAGGTTGGAAGCTGATGTGATCGCCCTTCTCTTGGATGCTAAGAACAGACACAGTTGGATACAAGCTAGCGGGGGGCTTTGTGATGGCGGGACCCTCCCTGGGACTGCCCCCATGTCCCTGCAGGGTGAACGTGGGCTGCGGGCCAGCCGAGGAACGGGTACTGCTGACAGGCCTCCATGCTGTGGCTGACATCCACTGCGAGAACTGCAAGACGACTTTGGGCTGGAAATATGTGAGTCCGTGACCCCTGACCCCAGGCAAGCCTTTGACCCAACCTCACTTCCCCTCCTCCTCACAAGCAGTCATCTGGTAACCTTCCGGAGCGTACAGGCCCAGCTCACTCAAGTCAGACTGTCTTTTCATCCCCTGACCATGCCCTCTTCTGTCACATCTTGCAAGGGCTTTTAGAATTTTTCTCTCCACCCATCCCTCACGTGCACATGCGTCCCATTTTAGAGATGAGGCGATCAGCAGAATGACCGACCATTTATTGAATGCTTACGTGCCACGCACTGTTATGTGCTTGGCATATGTTATCTCATTTCATTGTTACAACAATCCTGTGGGCAGAGTCTGTAATTATCTCCACTTTACAGAAGAAAGGAAGGCCCAGAGATGGTAGGTAACTTTCCCAAGGTCACACCACGGGTAAGGAACAGAACAGGTACCAGAATCCTGGTTGCGTGTTTTGTTGTCTGTCTGTTTTTAACTCCAGATCCTCGGCCACTGGCTTCCATTGTCATTCAGAGGTTCAGAGAAGTTGCCCCAGACCCCACAGTGACATGGAACTTGGGTCCATGAGCTTCCTTTTCCCTGCCCTCATGGCCACAGCTGCTATCCGGGGTCTGATTTCACTACCTGAGTCTCATTTCCTTATCTGGCTGTGGAGGATGAAGCCACCACCTGGCACCCAAAATTGTCATGGGGATCAGATTAGATGCAGCAAAAAAAGATGCTCTGTAGGGGCAACTGTAGGGGACATGGTTGGTTCCTCAGGCTTCACTTGGAGTTTTGGTGCCTCTGAGAGGTGGATGCCCCCAGCAGAGGCAGGCATCCCGCCCTCATGTGAGTTCACGCCTGGCCTTGCCACAGATTTGTGCTTTGTGTCCCCGGACAGGTGGCTCGGCCTCTCTGGACCTCTGTAAAATAAAGAGATGGCCTAATCCAGATGTCAAAAACTCAAGGGTTTGCAGGGCCAAGCGCATACTGTGGGTCTGCAAAAGAGGCACCATAGATCTGGGGTAGTGGGGGAGGAGGGTCTGTAGCAAACTGGAGTAAGCATGGCCTGCCTATATCCTAGTATTTTTAAGTTATTTTTACTAAACTCTCTGATGGCCAAATGAAACACCTGCGTAGGCCAAAATTGCCCTTCAGGCTACCAGTTTGTAATCCCCGGATCTTTTAGAAACTTCCATATCCTCTCTGTTGGAGCCAACATTAGTACTTAAAAAGTACCGGTGATTCAGAGAGCTCTGTCTGTCCCATTAGTGAGAAACCTGGCTCTGTCATTTACCAGCTGTGTGTCTTGTGGGCAGGTGGTTTGGCTTCTCTGCATGACAGTTTCCTTATATGTAAAATGGGGCCAGTCATATCTATTCCCCAACCCGATCCCTTTTGGGAAAGCCCTTGCTCCAGAGATGCCGTCCTCTCCCCTCTTTTCAGGAACAGGCCTTCGAGAGCAGCCAGAAGTACAAAGAGGGGAAGTACATCATTGAACTCAACCACATGATCAAAGACAACGGCTGGGACTGACCCCTGCTCCTGCCGCATGTGGCTCGAGCCCGGCCTGACCGCCAGGGGGCGCCACTGGCTTCCCTCCACGAGAAGGGAGCTCTGGACCCTCAGGGCTCCTGCAGAGGACGGATCCAGCTCCTGTACATATATTTTATTGCATGCACTGTGACCTTGGGGGGAGCTCAGAAGGAGGACGACACCCCCGCACTTCCCTGCGATCTGGCTGGCTTGGATCTCGTTTTTAACCCCTTCCTGCCCCGCCTGCCCTATAGATATGGCCTGTGTGCTGCTCTCCTGGCCCCAGTGCACCGTCTGCCCTGTGAACTTCTCCCACCGGGCCCCTTTTACCCCACGCGTGTCTGCTCCCCTTGTTCTGTAGCGTTTGTACATAATAAAACAATGGAGTGGAGACAGCCCCAGGCTCACGTGGAATCCGGGAAAGGGGGACTCAAATGCAGATTCCTTCCTCCGTCGACCTGTTCTTTTCTGGGCCCCCACAAGGCATGGAGTAGGCACTGCGGTCAAAGCCGGGAGCCTGCCCTCCGGAGACTCAGCCATCTGAGACCCGGGACCGATCTCACTGTCCGTGCAGATTCCCGAGCCCACTCTGGCTCCCTAGGCCTTGACCTCGGCTGATCTGCGCCTTCTCAGCTTTAGCGTTTTGCCGCCGCCTAGGGGCGAGCTCTCCTGGGAGGCAACCGCGCAGCCGGCTTCACCGCCCCTCTCGCCGCCACTACAACTTCCAGCGGCCCCAGCCGCGTCCGTCCGTCTCCTCCGCACCGAGTCTCGGCGCTGCGCCTGCTGGGAAGCGTAGTTCCGAGGGTTCCCCAGCGCGGGACCTTCTGGGAAACCCAGGCGCCAGCCGTCAGTGGCTGTCGAGCGGTGGGTGCTTCGGCACCTCGGAGACTCGGCGGAGGGTGGAGGTTTTTCAGAATGGGAAGCAGGAAGGACTACAGGGTTCAGGCCTCGGCTGCGGAGTCCTCGAGGTCCCCAGTGCCCCGCGTGACAATAAGCTCAGGCCGCGTCCCTCCAGCCCTGCTCTTTCCCTCAGGTCATGCTTCATCCCTTCCAAGCTCTGGCCTCCAAGTGAAGGGGGATGGAGGGGGTGGGGGTCACCTGCTAGAAAAGTGTGGGGCGCCAAGGTCTGCCCCGGGACTCTATGGACTCCATCCCAGGGTCCAGGCCCCGCCCCTCAGTAGCTTATCCCTAGCCGGGGCTCCCCCCGTGGGAACGGGGACCAGCTGGCCGGAAGCGCCAAACTGCGTCCCTGTCGAGCCCCGGGGATCAATCAGGCCGAGGAGTTAATTATGTAATGAGGGGGCAGGGGGTCGGGGCTAATGAAGCCTGGGGTGGGGGGAGAGAAGGGGAGGGTACCCAGGTATCCGGCCCCCTCTTGGACCCCTTCCAGGCCCCAGGGGTCTCCACCCAGCCCCACTCCAGGGCCCCAAATAGGGGAGGGGCTGTGATCCTGGGTCTGGAAGGGGCTGAGCTGTGAGCTATAAAGGGGGCATCTCTCAGCACCCGGGGACTCTAGGCAGCGTGACCTGAGGCCAGACAGGACTACTCCATGTACCATCCACGAGAGTTGTACCCCTCCCTGGGGACAGGCTACCGCCTTGGGCCCCCCCAGCCGGGAGCAGATTCCAGCTTCCCGCCTGCTCTGGCAGAGGGCTACCGCTACCCTGGTGAGCATGGGGGCCAGCTCCGGTGTAGAGGCCGTGGGGGGCTGTGGCCCTCTGCTGGCTCTCATTCCTCCCCCATCTCCAGATCTGGACACTCCCAAGTTGGATTGCTTCCTCTCCGGGATTGAGGCTGCTCCCTGCACCTTGGCCGCTCCCCCACCCCTGCCCCCGCTGCCCCCAGCCCTGGGCACTGAGCCGGCCCCCCCAGCCCCAGACGCCCTTCATTCGCTCCCTGGAGTCAGCCTGAGCCTGGAGAACCGGGAGCTGTGGAAAGAGTTCAATTCCGTGGGAACAGAGATGATCATCACCAAAGCTGGGAGGTGAGGGGCTGGGCCAGGGTCAAAGGGCCCAGTGTGCTCCTGGTGGGGGTCTTTTGGGAAAGGCAGAGTTCCTGGTGAAGGGGCTAGGTTTGGGGGTTCCTAGAGGGTCTAGAGCGCTGCCTAAGTTCAGGGTGTGATTGTGGCCTGGGTCACAGGTTACTCTACGGCAGGATCAGGGGTCATGCTGTGGCAAAGGTCAAGGGTCAGTCTGTGGAGTCTGTAGCTGGTTTAAGGACCAACCTACGGCAAGGGTCCTAGGTCAGTCTGGGCCTGGGTCAGAAAGTCTGGCTGGGTTATAGTATAATTCATATGTGGCCCAGATCAGGGGTCAGTCTGTGACTGGAGCCAGGGTTCAGACTACGATTGGGGTCAAGGGCCAGCCAGTGACCAGCATTCAGAGAAATCTGGCCAGGATCAGGGTCAGTATGTGACTTAGGTCTGGGGTCGCCCTGGAGGCATGGCGTGTGGCCTGTGAGCCAGGAGCTCGGGCCTGAGCGTGGTAAGTCCTCGGTCCCGCTGAAGGCAGGACACTGTTTTCCTGAAGCAGGTGTGTCCAGCAGTGTAGACTGTGGTGCTGGAGACTAGGTGAGGAGACCAGAGTGGGGAGCAGTAGGCTCTTGGCAAGACTTTAGGGACAGAAGCGTGTCACCACTGCTTCTGCAGATGGAGTTTGAGGGCTTAGGAGTCCAGAGTCTGGCTCTGCTCCTAATCTGTGTGACCCCGGTCAGATCACCTGTCTGTCCCGTCACTTCCGGCTCAAAGACCCTGCCCTCTGGATTCTAATTCCACCTCTCTCAACGTTTCTCTGACGAAACCGGGTGAGCGCCGGTGGTGGCTGCGCCCACCCCTGGCTGGCGGGTCGCGCCAGGCCTCTCCCATCCCCTCCCCTGTCCAGGCGCATGTTCCCTGCTTGCCGAATATCAGTCACTGGGCTGGACCCCGAGGCCCGCTACCTGTTTCTCCTGGATGTGGTTCCAGTGGATGGGGCTCGCTACCGCTGGCAGGGCCGGCGCTGGGAGCCCAGTGGCAAGGCCGAGCCCCGCCTGCCTGACCGCGTCTACATTCACCCTGACTCTCCTGCCACCGGTGCCCACTGGATGCGGCAGCCCGTGTCTTTCCATCGTGTCAAGCTCACCAACAGCACGCTGGACCCCCATGGCCATGTGAGGCCCTGGCTGGGACAGGCTGGGGGTTGGGGGTGGGACCCCGGGTGGGGAGTCATCTCGTTTCTTCCCTCTCAGCTGATCTTGCACTCCATGCACAAGTACCAGCCCCGCATACACCTGGTGCGGGCAGCCCAGCTTTGCAGCCAACACTGGGGGGGCGTTGCCTCCTTCCGCTTCCCCGAGACCACATTCATCTCTGTGACAGCCTATCAGAACCCGCGGGTAAGTGACCCTGCTGGAGGGGGTGGGGGGCCCCACCCAGGCCGTGGGAGCTCTGACTCCGCATGTGTGTCCCCAGATCACACAACTGAAGATCGCAGCCAATCCCTTTGCCAAGGGCTTCCGGGAGAATGGCAGAAACTGTAAGAGGTGGGCATTGCTCATTCATTCACTCCTTCCTTCAGCAAACGTCTATGGACGGCCCACTGTGTGTCTGGCACTGTGCTGGAAGCCAGGAACACAACAGTAAGGAAAAACACTTATTCGCTCGATGATCCCACAGATACTTGTCTTAGCACCTGCTGTGTGCCGGGCACAGTTCCAGGCACCGGAGATCCATCATGAAGAAAAGAAATGAAGCCCCTGCCCTTATGGGACTGACACTCTAGTGGGCAGGGTAGACAAGTAAACATGAGAAATAAGTAAAATATAATGTGTTAGGGAGAAGTTCTGAAGAGGAAAGAAAGAAAGGAAGACAGGAAAGACTGGAGTGGGGTATTTATTAGATTAGAAGCCTGTTCCAGGTCCTGAAGGAAGTATGGGAGGAAAAAGTCCTGAAGGAAGTGGATATCTGAGGCACAGCGTGCCAAGAAGTGGGAACAGCATGGGCGAGGGCCCTGAGGTAGGAGCACACCTGCGGTGCGGCTGGAGTGGAAGAGGCGAAGAGGCAAGTGAGAGGCGAAGAGGAGCCAGGCTTTGTTGGACAGTGAAGGTTGATTTAGGACTTTGGCTTCTGTTCTGAGTGGAGCTCTCTCAGTCGAGCTGTTCTTTGCCCTCAAGGGGTGTACAGTCAGGCAGAAGAGACAGCCGTTAATCAAAGGGTCACCCTAACAAATATACAGCAGAACAGTTGACAGATGCTATGAGGGTGGTGGTGTAGTGCCGGGGGAAGTCGGAGGACTTCCTTGAGGACGTGAGACAAGAGCGTGAACTGAGCCAGGGATGAGCTGAACAGGTGAGCAGGGGCAGACGAGAGGATTCCAGAGGATGGCTGCCAGGCAGCCGGTGATGGGGAGGTGGCCTCAGCCCACGCCCTGGCCTTCTAGCTTGGGAAGGAGTTTCCCAAATGCAATGAAGGCAATAGGAAACCACTGGCAAGGTTTAAGTGGGAGATACTTTGCCCTTTCTAGTCCCTTAATTCTCTGGCCTTGAGTTCCTTCATCTGTAAAATGGGTATAATAATGGCACCTCCCTAACAAGGGCCCTGGGAGGGTGAAAGCCCTGGCACCTGGTAAGTGCCATTATTACCATCATCATCATCACCACTATCATCATCATCATCATCATCGTCACTGTCCTCTAGGGAGCGAGATGCCCGTGTGAAGAGGAAACTGAGGGGCCCAGAGCCAGTGGCCACAGAGACCTATGGGAGTGGAGGTGAGCGTAGTCTCAATAGCGATGGGGGCCGGTCCTCAGATGCTGTTCCTCCTTAGCCCGACCTCTCTCTTCTGCCTTCCCCAGATGCACCAGGGGGCCCCTGTGATTCCACACTGGGGGGGGATGTCCGTGAGTCAGATCCCGAGCAGGCCCCAGCCCCCCGCGAAGCGGTCCAGGCCCCGGCTCCTCCGTGTGGCGGCTCCAGTGCCGAAGCCTACCTTCTGCACCCTGCCGCTTTCCACGGGGCTCCCAGTCACCTTCCAACCAGGCGAGTGGGACGAGGGCGCAGAGTCGGGCTGTTTCAGGTCGGGGAGCCCTGCGTCCTGTCCTGACACCTCCTCTTTACTTCAGGAACCCCAGCTTCCCTGAGGCTGCGGACTCAGGGCGCCCGGCCCCCTACTCGGCCGCATTCCTGGAGCTGCAGCCTGGGCCCGGGGGCTCAGGATACCCAGCAGCTGCACCCCCAGCCCCCTTCGCCTCGCACTTCCTCCAGGGGGGCCCCTTCCCCCTTCCCTACCCCGGCCCTGGGGCTTACCTGGACATGGGCTCCAAACCTATGTACTGAGCTCTTGCTGGGCCCCTCTGCCTCCCTCCCTGTCCTCGGTCCCAGACCTCCGCCACCCTTCCCCCAGGCCTGCAGCCCCATCACTTCCACTGGCCCCATCCCCCACACCAAATGGCGGCCCGGGGGGGCCTCCCCCACCCCACTTCACACTTTGATTTCACTCCCACCCACCCTGGCTTCAAAGCTCTGGCTAAGCTGCTGGGAGTCCAGCTGGGGCCAGCTTCCCCTTCCAGGCTCTCACCTCGGTGTGAATGGAGGGAGGCTCTGCCTGGCCAAATGGGGCCACTGCCCAGCACCCCCTCCTCCTGGGCCTCAGCCTTGGGCTCTGCAAGTTCTACCCCCTCGCCCCAGGACAACCCACACCAGTTTGTTCTCAGGACCAGAGTATTTTTGTTAATAAAACTCAAAAAAGACCTCAGTGCTCTGGAAACATTGGCTAATGGTGTTTAGCCCTGGGCAGGGCTGGGTGAGCAAAGGTTTTGTGGGGAGACCCGAGCCCCAATTTACACTTGCCAGTTTCCAGCTGCATGACCTCGTGCATGTAAATCAACCGGCTTTGGTGCTGTTTCCTCTTCAGGGAAGTGGGGAAACGTGAATGTCCTGACCCTCCCTGTTTTGAGAATTAAGTAAGGCTGCTTCTGAGAACCCAGCCCTCTGCCTGGCACGGCGGAAGCCTTCCCAGAAGTCACTGTCACTGGATGCAGACCAGGAGGCTCTGGGGCAGTCAAGGTCCTCAGGTCTACCCCAGGCCCCAAGGCCGGCATCGCTGCTCAATACCAATCGAGTCTGACACAAACCCAAAGACCATTTTTCTCCTTTTATTAGAATTTTTCTTTCTCTCAAAATTTTTTTATCTAAAAACAAACAAAAAAAAAAAAAAGGAAAAAAGAAAAACAAAAAATTATTGGAAACATCATGGTTCAAGTGGGGAGAAAGGAGAGGAGCATGGAGCGGAAGCTCCAAGCATCTCCAGAGAAAGTCCTCACCCTCGAAGTGCCCTCTCTGGGGGGAGAGCAGAGCCGAGACAACCCCCCAACGCCCAGCCTCCGTCTGGAGAAGAGGGCAGAGTCACAGTGGTCCGAGGGCCAGAGGGGCTGGAGGGATCACAGGAAGTAATCGGCCACGGGTTTCTTGGAGGGGATGCCCCGGGTCTCCTGGGGCGCAGCCTCGAAGATGATGAAATCTTTCTGGAGATGCTCATCTAGCTCCAAGATGGCTGCCACATTCCCACAGCTAGAAGCGGAGGGCAGTGGTGTGAGAGGAGTGGGTCAGCCCAGGCCCCCACCCCCACCCCCACTCCCTGGCCCAGGCAGCTCACCGGTAGCAGTAGTTGGGAGCCGACCACACAGTGAGCACAGTCTCATTGAAGTGCCACTTATAACCTTCCATCACCAGTTGGTGGGCGCGACAGATCATGTCAATGTCGTTGGCTGCATTAAACTGGGCCACCACGTCACTGCCAAACAGGTAGCCAGCCCCACGGGGGCTCACGCCCCAGCCTGTTGTGTCTGAGGCAAAGGAAGGTAGGGATGGGGGGAGAGGGTGTCCTCGAGGTTTCTCTGGTGCCCACCGCCCTTCGAAAGAGACCATCCTGTCCCCCTCTCTCAATCAAGCCCCACGGGGCCAGAGCACACGGCCTGTGTTCTGGGGTATCCTGGAGACAGGACAGCAAATGCTGGAGAAAATCAGCTCCAAAGGAGAAAGAATTTTCTGACGGTTGGAGCTACCCCATAACCAGAGTGACCATGTGACTTACAGGCCAAACAGGTGCACACAAAAGCGAGAGAAGACACTTATAATGACCACACTGGTCCAGCAGGTGACAACAAGGGCTGTCCTGGCCGCCCTGGGAGCAGTGGCCAGGCAGGCGGGCACGGCAGTGAGGGGGCGGAGGCTGTGCGTGTTACAGCAGGAGCTCTGGACTGGTACTTGGGAGACTCAGCGTTCAGTCTTGGCTCTGCTCTGTACCAGCTGGGGAACCCCACAAAATGAGGGACGTTCGTGGGGCCGTCGTTCTCGGAGTGTGAACTCTGCAGAAGCCCCTTCAGGTTCAGGGGGCCAATGATTTCGTCCCAAACAAGCCTCTGAGCGATGAAATACACACCCATCCCCTCTCCGAGCTCACGAGCACCAGCTGCCCACACTCCTCCTCCTCCTCTCTGAGGGTGCCAGGGGGCAAGCCGGCCAAGTGCAGACACCAGTGAAGACCAGCTCCACTCTGCTCTTCCCTAAGCCCGCCTGGCCTGTCTCTTCAAGGCGCTTGCTTTAGCTACAAGACCCCCTCAGTCTCCTGCCACACTAAGGGTAGAGCCACCCTGCCCTGCCTGCCTGCCCTCACCTTCAGGGTCAGACCAGAGCAGGTCACACATGGGCCCGTCATGGGGCACTTCTTGCTTTCGGTCAATCGTCCGGATCTGGTCCAGGGTCTGGATAGACGGGGAGAGGCCCCCATGCACGCAGAAGATCTACAGGGGGACATGAAAGGAGTGAAGGCCGGCTAAGCCCAGCGCCTCTTCCCCCGTGAGTCCGATCCCCGCGGGAGGGGTAGCCGGCCCACCTTGCCATCGATGATGGCCGACAGGCTGAGGTAGTCAAAGATCTCAGTGCAGTAGCGCCACACGGTCACCGAGCCATATTTGCGCAGACACTCGTCGTAGAAGCCGTAGACCTGGGTGATCTGGCGGCTTTCGTGGTTGCCCCGGATCAGGGTGATTCGGTCAGGGTAGCGAAC
Source organism: Prionailurus viverrinus (assembly GCF_022837055.1). Lineage (NCBI taxonomy): Eukaryota > Metazoa > Chordata > Mammalia > Carnivora > Felidae > Prionailurus > Prionailurus viverrinus. The sequence continues at coordinate 18,523,442 of NC_062576.1, read as the reverse complement.
CTGGAGGGGGCCACCGATCCAGGGCTGGGGGCTGGGCTCTGTCCCTCCCTCACAGCCCCACCGGCCCTTCCCAGATCTCCTCATACCTGCCCACCCTGTCACCTCACCACTACCCCGGCCCAGAGTCATGCCATCTCTTGCCAACCTCACAGGCCCTGGTCCCTCCTCTAGGGGATTTGAGGCTGACCCCTCCCCATCAACTACAACCTATCGGTTCCCCTTTCACCACTAAGTCCTTACCGAGACCCTCAGGTGCTCTGTCATCTGGCCTACCAACGGATACCGCACCCAGGTGAACTCAACACCCTGCCACTTTCCGAGCACGGGGAGCCTCTATTCCCTCCCCTCCAATGGCGCAGCTCCGCCTTCTCCTCCAGGAACCCCATCAGATGCCCCGAGCCAAGGAAAGCTGCTCTGCCCATCCCCGGGCAAGCTGAACACCAGCAGGACGGCTCAGAGCTGGGGGTGGATGGAGAAGGAGACGAGGGCAGGAAGGACACAGGTCAGGCCGGAGGCGGCCCGGGTGTGGGCACCGGAAGCCCAGGTTCCCACCTTAAGTGCCAGCAGCAGGAGGAACGTTTCGACGCTGTAGAAACCACGATCCACAAAGTCCCCCATGAAGAGGTAGTTGGTCTCAGGGACGTCGCCACCCACCTGGGGAGGGAGGAGCGGGGGGAGAAGGGTTTGCTCGATCCTCACCTGTCCCCCGCCGTGGCAGCCCATGTGCCGGTCAACTTGAGGCCCTTCTTTCACAGAGGGCCCACCAAACAGGAGGCCTCTCACTCACCCAAGTCAAAGCTTCCACTCTCAATTAAAGGGGTCTTCCAGTCACCCCCCAGGTCACCTGTCCCAGAGTCTCCCCACACTCACTCTGAACAGCTCCTTGAGGTCATAGAATTGCCCGTGGATGTCGCCGCATACCTAGGAAGTGAGCAGAGCTGGGTCGGAACTCGCACAGCCGGAGAGCCTCCGCCTCCAGGGGCTGGCCTTCAGAACACCCAGTGCTTTAGTAGCTCCTTATCGCTCCCAGCGAAACCTCAACTTCTCAGGGCCACCAATCTACTCTCCTACCCGGACTTCGTCTGCTCTGGAATCACCCCCCATCCCGCACTGAGTGCCAGCTGTTCTGTGGGCAAGAGCTAAAACTAGGTCTCTCGAGCTAGGCCTGTAGCTTCTGGAGGACCTGGCCCCTTCCTCTCCGTGTTTCCCTCAAGGAACCCGGAATAAAGCTACTAATGACACAGAATACACAGAAACGCGTGGGGTAGAATCACTCACCAGATTCAGAGTCCTTCTGCCCTGACCAAGAGTATCCCCCCATCGGCTCAAAAGACCCTTCCCGTAACATCCATTTCGTATAGCAAAGCTCCCTTGAAGATGGGAGAGGGATACACGGGACTTTCCGGGCTCTCAGGGATGAGGGGCAGACCTCTGTAGCCCACAAGATTAAGGGGAACGGCCATGTGCCTAGGCTCTGGAAGGCCACGCGGTACTCACTGTGACTGGCGAGTCCACCCTCTGTACGTTGCTCTCCTCTACCAAGATCTCTCTGGGGACAGGAGAAGACCAGGGTCACCACAGCCAGGCCAGCCCAGCTCAGCCCAGCCCAGTTCCTCATCTTTTGGAAGGGAGGATCTGAGGTGGGCCTTGAACCTCTAGGGGGCAGGAGTGAGGTGTGCAATATCCCCAGGATGGGCTGACTGCAGGCCTCCCCAAGGCCAAGAGGCCAGAGCCCAAACTCTTGCTGCGGCATTCAAAGCCTTTCCAAGGAGACAGTGGCCTTTCAAGCCCTGACCCTCCCTGTTGCCCTCTTTCACACATCCAGTGCTCGCTCCAGAGAACAGACCCGCTCTCCACGCAGAGAGCTCTCTGCTCATGCTGCTCCCTTGGCCTGGAGCGCTCCGAGACCGTGCCCCCGGCTGAGCCTCCTCTCCGCCCGTCACGGAGGCTTTCCCCAGACTGTCCAAAGGCACCCAGTGATCAAACACACCATCAAAGTGATGCGCTTTTGCCTTACTTAGAGGGAGCGACAACTTTGTTCTTTCGTTCCTCCCTGCAGTGAAGTCTACTACTACTCGAGAGCGCGTGACGTGAAACCACTCTGTCAGCTACACACACACAGCGAAGTAAGCGGTGCCACGTTTCCAGATTTCACCCTTGGTGATGATGGCAGCAGTGACCGCTCCAGTTCACGCCACACCCCAGGACCGTAGTAAGAGCTTGGTGTCGATGACACAAACCCAACGGCCACCCCCCAAGGCGGGCACTGTGGTGACACCCACTGCTCAGGCGAATAAACTGGCCACGGTCATACAGGTGGGATATAATTCAGGCAGCCTGGCGCTGCCACCTAGCTACTCTGGTGTGGGGGGTGCCCAGGCACTGGCCTTTTTCTGCCAGCCTCCTCCTAGGAGACAAGCAGCTCCCTGAGCTCCGAGAACGGATGCTTTCACCTATGGCCCTGAAGATGCTCTCTATGAAAAAGGTGGCTTGAGGGAAGTGCGTTTGCTTGGCTTTCTGGGAATGGGGGGACGTTCAGGGGAAGGCACTGGCAGTGATCGAGCGGCCATCCAACAACCAGGCCCTCCCGCTAGGAACGCATCTGGCGTGAAGCACTGTTCCACACCAACTGCTTATGATGACCTCCCCAATGGACTCGGGGAGGTTCTTTCCCTCCTCGACAGAAAAACCAAGGCTTAGAGAAAAAAGGGGGCAGGATCACGGTCACGAAGCTGGAGAGTGAATGAACTGAACTCAGGAGCCCAATCTCCTATGAATCTGTGCCGGCCTCATCCACAGATTCCGGGCCCAGCCTCCAAGCCCAGCTCTGTCACTCACAGCACATCATCCGCCCTCTCAGGGGTCACACCCGCCCACCTTTACTTCCACAACGAATGCTACCTTTAGAAAATGCCTGCCAAAGTGCCAGCCCCTGTCCCTACAGATGCAGAATCTCATCTGAGCTCCGTAAGGACTTCAAAGACTTGGAGAGATGGAGAGACTTGACCAGGATTACATCGTTTATAGGTGACGAAGCTGGGACTCATATTGAAAACCACCGGATTCAAACCCTCTGCTCTTTTCCTGTACTGGTATTTTTAGTAGGACTGAGTTCAGTCCACACACAGAGGGGCAGACCTCTGTAGCCCACAAGATTAAGGGGAACGGCCTTGAGGCCTCTCTAGTTCCAAGGGTTTGAGACTATGTACCCTGTGAGCAAAGGGAGGTTCCTGACACTTTCAGCCTTGGCTGGGCCCCTGGTGGGTCTCCAGGAGGCCATGGCCAGGTGCAAGAGTTGTTCCCCCTTCAGAATGGGCCCAAGATAATACTGGCCAACTTGGGCCTCAGCCCAGTACCTCCCAGGCCCTTCTCAGTTTCGGCTGGATGGGACTCTCCCACTCCTCAGTCCTCTATAGCTCCCCAGTGCTTTGTACACAGTTTAAGTGTCTCTGCTTGGCTGTCAATGAGCATGGAGTACAGTGAAAGATCTGGATCCAAAATGAACCTCCCCTCCAACGAGCTGTGAAACTGCAGGCAAGACATTATCTTTTCAGAGACTCAGTTTCCTCTTCTGTGAAACACTCACGCTTGACCTGACGAAGCCACAGGGCTGCTGCCAAGAGCAATGGAGACGGAATAAATTACCTCTCTGTTATTCTGAAAACTCCACCGTGCTATTTGAGCATTAGCTATCCTCACCACCAAATCAATTCAGGCCCTCTGGGCAAGATGAGTCTAACAGGAAAAAGAACAGTGCCAGGCAACAGTTGGTTTAAGTTCCTAAAAATGCCACTCAAGACAGAGAGAACAGGGATGACTAAAAACATCTTGGGGCTCTTCCAGTCAGGGAAATTTTCTTCAAACGGCAAAACACAGTCACAGACAAAAAAGGGCCTTGCCTGTTCACCAAACAGGCCTCGTCTCACTGCTATGAGTCTGTCTGTGTGAAGTAAAACCAAGCAAAAGTCTGAGAGCCACAAGTTCAGAACCTAGCCCCGCCACGTTCTCTCTGGGTGACCTCAGTCAAGTCATCAGGCCTCCAGGAGTCACGTTAAATGGAGCAAATAGTCCTGACCTCACAAAACTGCTGTGAGGAAGACGGAAGTTCCTTGCCAGTACGAGGCCTGTTGTGGAACCGTGGGCCTGCTGTTCAACAAACGTACGGTGGTTCTCCTGGCTCTTTCCCTACAATTCTCCGGCACGGTGCAAGCTGCAAACAGTACCTTAGGGGAGGCAGGTTTAAGTGGTCTCCTTGCTGGTGCCCACACATCTCGGGGCCTCCACTCCCGCCCTCATCCTACTACGAATGTCCTTCCTCCCTGGCCCTGCTCCCATCAGCCAGCCAAATGATTTTCATCCTTCCAGGCCACCTTCTCTTAGAAGCCTTCCCTGATGACTTCAGTCCATATCAGCAATGCCCTCTTCCTACACGGTAACAACAGTAACACCTAAGGATTAGTGAGCACTTACGTTGTACCAAGGAACTATGCTAAGCCCACCCCACGCACCAACTTACTGACTCGTCACAGCCATCTTAGTAAGTACTATTATCCCCAGTCTACAAATGAAGAAACTGTCAGGGACCTCAAGATCACCAACACAGCCGGTAAGTGGCAGAGCTCACCTCCCAACCTAGAACCATCACATTCCAAAGCCTGAGCTCCTAACCACTACATCATCCTACTTCCCACAGAACTCAAGGGTTGGGCTTATCCCCAAAGTTCAGTTCCTCCAAGAAACCTCTGTTCCTCCGGCAGGTAAAGTTGTTTCCGTGAGCTTCCTAAGTATCTTATGACTCTCTAACACCACTGAAAACGCGTCACTTCATACTTTCGGTGTCTTTATCCAGGTCTGTCTTCTCCCAACAGGCTGGTTGCTCGAGGGAAGTGGCCCTATTCTGCTCCTCTCTGGGAAAGATGCCAGGATGATCCAGGCCCCAAGTTCTCACTGGCTTTGCCCCAGACCGGAACCCCCTCGGGCAGCGGGGCCACCAGGCTCACCTGGCCTTAGCGCACAGGGCCTTGACTTCGCTCTCTTTGATGAGCTCGCAGCGCCGCAGTTGCTCGATCTGCCGGTCCAGGTCGCTGATCTCCGCCATGGCCCACCACCCGCCCCCGGCGCGGGTCAGAGCCGGGGCCGCCGCCCCCTCCGCACCGCACAGGGGTCTCCTGAGGAACGAGAAGACGAGTCCGTGGATCAGAGCGTCCGTAGGGGGAGCGGGGGGGGTGGGGTGGGGGGGGAGGCAACTAAATTCTGGAGCCGGCCCGGCCCCCCCCACCCCCACCTCCCCTCACATCGGCCCCGGGACCCCCAGCGTCCCACGGCCCTGGCCGCTCCCCGCTAACTCCCGCCGAACCCCGCGATCCCGCGCTCGGGACGGTGGCCTAGAGGGGTCTCAGCCTATTACCGCCGCCGCGACTCCGGCTCCGGCTCCCGGACTCCCTGCCTGCCTTCCTCCTTCCCTCCGCTTTGGGCCGCCGCCACCGCCGCTTCTACTTCCGGCCCCGCCGCGGAAGCAAAGGGAGATCAGTTCCGCCGCGCGCCGGATGTGGCGTCATACACACCTTCCCCCTCGCGCGCCGCGCCCTTACCCCCACCTCCCGGAGCAGAGGAGTGGGGATGAGCCGAAGGAAGCGGATGTGGGCAGCGCGCGGGCGGAGGTCACCGGGGGCCCGGTGGACCCGCCTCTTGCGAGCTGATGGACGCCTCAGTCCGCCCCACTCCCATCTCCGTTAGGGAAGCAAGCTGAGCCGCGGGGCCGCCGTGTAATTTTGTGACACGCTTTTATTTACCTGTTTGAGTCGGCCTACCCATCCCTGAGGGTCACCCTTGCAGCCCTGGTGCTTAGAACGAGGCCTGGCACAGTAGGCATACCTAAACATTTGTTCAGGGGCTGGAAGAATCCTGTCCAAATCTCTTTCCGTGGCCCCAGAGAAATCTCTGCCGTAGAGGACCTCCGAAGTTAGAGGCAGGAGTCCACCTTGCCCACACCGAGTCTGGGCCTCAGTCAAAATGACCTCCCCAATTCCAGAACAGTACCCCACCCCCAACACCCCTCAGTTGCTTCCTGTTGCCTGCAAGTTTTATTCCTTTTTTTTTTTTTTTAAGGAATTAGTTCTAGTATCTCCACCTATCACACGTTCTGGAATTCACCGTTAGTATAAAAAGCCCACCCCCCACCCCCCACCCCCGCCACTGGTATTTGGGGAAGTGACTGGTCTGTGAGCATACTTGGTGTCTGAGACTTTGCACATGCTGCTCCCTTTTGAAAACTCCTTTTTGCTATCTTCTGTTGCCCTTCAATTTTTATTTGCTTTCCTTAACACTTTGTTTCAGAGTATTGAGTGAGGCTAGGCACAGAAGCGAGGCCAAAGTTGAGAGAGGCACTGGGAGTGGGGTTGGTTTTGTATGTAGGTAATAGATGCAGATGTGCACTGAAGGAAATGACCAAGGTCTTAAACTCCTAAAAAGTCCTAGGTTAAGTCAGTTCTATGCACATCACTACAGGAATTCAGTAGGTCCAGAGAGATCACAAAAGTCAACGTTATTTTTTTCCCTCCAGAAGGGAGCTCAGACAGTCAAGGGCCCAGAGGGAAATTCAGGAAGTGGCAGGACTCACTAAGATCCCTGGTTAGAACTAGGGCCTTTAACAGCTCAAGAGACCTGATGCAGTTACTGCTACAGCCCAACCTGGGTGACTGGGAAAGGGTTCAAGGTGTGGCAGAGGCGTTAAGTACGGGGCCTTCATTCTGGCTTCACGGAACGCAGCAGCTACTTTGGCCCAGTTCTTAACCTGGAACCTGCGCCCTGTGTTGTTGAGGGGGCTGAACAATCTGTGTTGTTGAGGGGGTTGTTGGAATAAATTCCAGGTTCTTCAGGCGGTTCCATGGTCCAAGGAAGATTAATTAAGAAACCAGTTCTAATCCCATCTCCTGTTGAGATGGGAAAACAGACAAGCTCAACAGTACAGATTAAGGACATAGGCATTAATAATCTTGTCTTCATCAAGAAAGTGCAACCTCAGGCAGCACGGACTTAAGCGGGAGATGGGAATAACAACACCCACTCATACAGATCACTTGCGTGGTGTCATGTCGTTGTCACCTGGCTCATACCACTCAGGAAATGTTGGCTTAGGTTAGTGGCTGTTTTTGTCACAGGGGCCTTGTGCACCTGGGAGTTCTGGGTCTAAAAGTGAGACTGAGCCTAACACATACTCCCCCCCACCGTGAGCCTTATCAGGTGCTGCTGGTAAAAGCGGATGGGGAGCTTGATGGTAGGGAGAAAATGTCACGAGCTCTCTTCTTGAAGCCCTGGGCAAGCATAAAACAAAGCAGGAAGGTCCTCTCCCAACCCATTCACTTTTCTCCTGCCCAGGAAGGAAGAATAGGAAACAAGGGATCTTTCTTCTCCTAGGCTCTGCCACCTCCCCTGGCCCTCCCCGGTCCTGAACACCAGACACGGACGGCACACTCCCCCTTAAATAGATGTTTATTGGCAGTGGGCTGGAAAGAGCAGTGGAGTTAGCATATACAGACAACACCACACACCAATGTCACATGGGAGGCAAAAGTGATGGGAAAGAGCAGCCTGGAGCCCTGGGTGAAGTCCCCTCCTCCAGAGTGAGTGTGGGAGGGGACGGGGCCTGGAGTGTTGAGGGGGCAGCCTTAGGACACCTCCGCTTAGTAGGCATGGTTAGAGATGAAGAGAGACTCGCTGGCTGCGGCCCCAGCCTGACCACTTGGGGTGTACTTTCCTTGGCAAGCGAGGCTGTTGGCCTAAGAGGGGAGAGGAGCCAGAGTGAGGTCTCATCAGAATCCCGTCCGCCCCGGCACCCCGCCCGCCTCTTGCCCCCATCCTTACCAGGGCTCGCTTGACATACTCCTCCTGGGCAGCCTTCAGGTTCTCCTTCTTTCCACCCCAGGCCTTCAGGGCAGAAGCCTGCAGGGCTCGGCCATAGGAGAAGGTCAGGGCCCACGGCTTCAGCAGGGGGCATTTGTTGATGGCGTTGAGGTTGATGGATGCCTCCTCCTCACTCTGGCCTCCAGACAGGAAGGTGATCCCTGTAGAACAAGGGGTGAAGGGGGGGAAGCAGATATAGTCAGAGACTCAGGGCTTGGTAGGAGCCCCTAGAAGCTGAGCTGGAAGTCAGACCAAATGGGCGTAAAGATTGTGGGCACAGTTCATCTACCTCCCAGAGGTCAAGATGAGGACGTGGGTCTCACCAGTGACAGCGGGGGGCACCGTGCGGCGCAGAGCTGTGACCGTTGCCATGGCAATCTCCTCATGAGAGTATTTATGGGTGCAGGCGTGGCCTGGGGTTACCATATTGGGCTTCAGCAAAGTGCCTTCCAGGTAGATGTGGTGGTCACTCAGAGCCTTGTAGACAGCAGCCAGCACCTAGAGCAGAGCAGGGCCAAAGTCGGTTGTGATCGAGGCGGGGGAGGCAGGGGGAACAGGGGTCAGTCCTACAGCCCTTCGCCCAGTCGCCTATCCACCATACTGCCCAGGCAGGCAGGGAACTTACCTTCTCGGTTACATACTGACAGCGCTTCAAGTCATGGTCCCCATCAGGGAGGATCTCGGGCTCCACGATGGGCACGATGCCATTCTGTGGGGTGAGGGACAGGGTGGCCATGAGGCCTTCTAAGCTGAAGCCCACCCATAGCTCTCCACAGCTATCAGCCAAGATCTTATCTCCATGCCATGGTGACAGCGACTCATGGCCTCACGGCCCTCAGCAGACTGTAGGGAATAGGCATCTCCTCCAAGACACCCACACAATCCCTATTCTGCCCCTCTGCTCACAGAGCCCCCGAGTGTCCTCCACAGGCCCGAGCCTGATGCTTGGGGAAGATCCAGAACAACTGCGCTGGGGGAGGTACGTATCCTGGCAGATGGGTGGCAGGCTAGCTGACACTCTGGAACCAAATGAGGTGGGAGGTGGCCTGCTGGGGAACTGGAGGCCCACCTGCTGGCAGATGCTGGCATAACGGGCCAGCACGTTGGCGTTTTCCATGATGGCAAGGGCTGAGGGGGTGTGTTCCCCAATCTTCAGCACACAGCGCCACTTGGCAAAGTCGGCTCCGTCCTTCTTGTACTGGGCACAGCGCTCAGACAGCCCATCCAGCCCTGGAGAGGGAACAGAATCGTCAGAGCACAGCAGAGGAGGGGGCAGGCGGCTCCCCACTCAACCTCGGCACCCAGAGGGCTGGTGGCCTGGGTGAGTCAGTCCGTAGGGCAGGCAACGGTCCTCACCTTGGGTGGTAGTCTCCCCGTTCGTTCCTGCCAGGGGTACCACGCCCTTGTCCACCTGTTGGGGTGGGGGGGGGGCAGCAACAACATAAGATAGGAGGAGTGACCTCTAGTACTCCACTCTGCCCCTCACTTTACTTAATCTTAAGTGATACCTCACGGTTTACAAATGTTTTCAGTTAGTTACAATACCTGGGCCTAGGAAGGAAAATACACGGGGAGGTTACTGGACAAAGCCTGGACTGCCACCACTTACTAACTCTGCGAGCCAAACACTTCACTGCCTGGAGCTTCTGGGTCTTAGTCTGTACAAGGGGAACGCCTTGCTCTTGGAGTTACGAGGATGAAAAGTGCCAAGCAGGGGTACCTGGCTGGCTCAGTCGGGGGAGCACGTGACTCTCGATCTTGGGGTTGTGAGTTCGAGCCCCACACCGGGTATAGAGATTACTTAACTAAAATATTAAAAAAAGAAAAGAAAAAGAAGCCAAGCAGTTCCCATACGTTTCTGGCTTTTCTCACACATGCTTCGGAGGTGGCCTGGGGCAGACTCCACTCACGTCTCCAGGCTCCCAACCCAATGTCCACCCCCACCCCGGCCTGCCACTCTGATTTCTTTCCCCGAGATCCATCTCATATCCTGAGACCCAGCCCCCTCACCTTGATGCCCACAACACCGCCCTTGGATTTGATGACTTGGGGGAAGGGGCGGCCATCGTCTGTCTTCTGGTACAGTGTCTCATGGAAGAGGATGACACCCCCAATGCAGGGATTCACACGGTCGTCGGCAGTCAGCAGCAGCTGGCGGTAGAAACGCCGGTTCTCCTCGGTGTTCTCGGTGCCGATGGACTGCAGCCGCTTGGCAATGCTCCCTAGGAGGGGACATCGTATAAAAATAAGAGGATCAGCCTGTCACCCTCAACCCTGGGCCCTCCTCCCACTGTGTCCTGCCCGTACCAGTGGACTCATCTGCAGCCAGGATGCCCTTGCCCGGAGCCACAATGCGGTGAGCGATGTCAGAGAGCTCCTTCTTCTGCTCTGGGGTCAGCGCTGGGTATTGGTAGGGCATGGTGCCGGTCAGTTCCTGGCCAAAGGAGGCAGACAGGGGAGGAATGGTTAGCTGGGTCTTCCCATGGTCTCCCCACAAGCAGGGCCCCTTGCCTGGAGGTCAGGACAAAGGTTCCCTACCTCCCCTAGTCCACACTGGGCAGGTCTTGGGGCACTTCCTGTGCCCAAGCCTCCCCTACACCCAACTTCCCTGTACTAGGCCTGCCTCCTGTACCTTCCCTCACTTTGTTTGTTGCTGGGTGTTTCCCACCTTAGGGTGGGGTTGCGTACTGGCATCTGTGGTAAAGCAATAGGCCAGAGACATGGAAAGACAGGTCATGTAGAAGCTGGACCCTTCTGGCTTGCGCTCTGCCATGGGGTCACCTTGCCTAGAAGCAGAACCGAACCGGAGTATTTTAGAATTTAGAGGTCGCACATCAGGCAGAGGGCCCAACAGAAGGACCCAGAGAAGGGAAAGCTCTGGGCTTCAAGTCCCACAGAAACCAAGGGCCAGAGCTGAGACTAGAACCCAGATCTTCTGACTGCTGTACGGGATCCACCCAAGATTCCAGGGCCCGCCCAGGCTCCAAAGCCTCAAGGACATCCCAAGGTCAAGCTTCTCCTCCCAGGGTTGGGGGAGGGCCTTAGGAAAAGGGTGTTAGAAAAAAGGGCAGGAGGGTAACGGGAAGCCCAGGAAAGGGCAGCAGAGGAAGCCCAGCCCAAGGGGGAGGAACGGGGTAAGGTTTACCGATCCCATTGCTCATACAGGGTAAGAGAATTGTAGAGAGGCGAGCGGCCCCACCCCTTCCCCTGAAAATGCTCCTGTCTGCCCGCACGGCTGCAGCTGTTCCAGGCTCACAATCAAGGTCACCAGATAAGTAAAGGCACGGAAAGTGTTAACTGAGCAGCACGCGCCTCCAAGGGGTTTCCCCTCCTCGCCAGGGGGGTCCCACCTCCCTGGGCAGGGACCAACCACGCTTTCGGAAGCCCTGAGAGTATACGAGCTGGCCCCCACCCCCTCGCTGCCTCTTAGGATCACCGCAGAGGCCAAGGGGCCGTAATCCTTTGCACCTGGGATCCCAGCAAGAAAAGGAGAAAAGGAATGGCCCTTCATCTCGTCCTGCTTCCTCCTCCGCCATGACTCAGCGCGCGTAGTCGCTGCATTGCGCAGCAAACCAAGGAAACTCAAGCTGAAGAGGGTTGAGGAGTCCGGGCTGGGAGCATGTATGTGGGAGGTAGTGGGGCGGGGGGAGATGCTGGGACGGGGGAATGGGGGTGGGCTCCGACCCGACCGGCCACTGCCCCCAGGATCCTTCTCCAGGGTCCCTGACCTTCGCACACGGCGAGGGGAGCTCACCTGGCACGGGAGGGGGCGGGTTTGCGGGGTGCGGCGGTGGAGGGCGACGGGCCGGCGAGCGGACTGAGGGAGCGAACGCGGCAGTCGTCACCAGCACCCTGGTTCTGCGGCGCGTTCCAAGCGGAACGCAGCCTACTCAGCTCCGGAGGGGGCGGCGCAGGGGGCGGGAAGCAGGGAGGTGGCGCCGGGCTTATAAAGGCACCGCGCCAGCCTCCGCCGGGTTTTTTCCCTTGAAGGGGGCCGGGAGAGCGCTGGCGTCCAATTGCAGGAGAGGAACGGTGGAGAGGCCGCCCCCGAAAGGCGAAGCCCGGAGGCGGCGCTTGGGCGGGGCCAGCGCTACGAGAACACGATCCCTGCCCCCCCCCCCTCACCCCCCGGCCCCCTAGGACGTGACTCGGGCCACATCCTTCGGGTCGCCTGGGCTCTCCACCCCCCCACCCGCCGTCTCCCTTCTCCCCCCAGTTGGCGCGTTCTGGGGAGCCGTGACTCAGCCGATTAGGGGCCCCGGAGGAGATGGGAAGGGAGGTGGGGGCAAGTGGGTGCAAGAGCCTGAAAGGACGGAGGCTCAGCCTCCCGGTCTAGGCCCAGCCGCGCGGCCGCGGGGCAGCCCCAGCTTCCGGCCTGCGCTGATGCAGCGTGTGTCACACTGTGACAGAACCCGGAGGTTGGGCGTCTGCCGGCCTCGCCTGCAGGCTCGACTTGCGGGCTCTGGCGCGCGGGGCCGCCCCTCCCTGGGTCACCAGCCCAGGCGGAAGAGCGGCGGGGGGAAAGGGCGGCGAGTGGCTGCCCCGGGAGGAACACGACAGGGCGGCGGGGCTGGCGGGGGGGCGGAGGCCGGGCGGCAGCCGTTCCGGGTGGCCCGCCCGCGCCGGTGTAGGCGCCCCAGCTGCCCGGGTCGGGTCGGGCTCGCGGCCGCGGGGGACCGGCCTCGCCGTGCGTGCGCACGCCCTCTCCGCCCGGGCCGGCGCAGACCCGCCTGCGGCCTCCGCCGCCATCCACAGCCAGACTGCGGCGGAACCGGCCGGCCGCCGCTCGCCCCAGCGAGTCTGGAGATGCAGCGCCAGAGTCCCCGCGCAAACGTCTCCCTGGGACCTGACTTCCCCCTCCAGACTCAAACCTGTCCCTAGCCGGTCGGCCCCCAGATACATTCCGAGTCCCTCATCCTACCAGCCAAGCCTCCCCTCCTAATCTGGACCCCTTAGGCCCAACCCCAACCCTGCGGCGTCCTGCTGGCGCCCACCTGCGAGGAGGCTGAAGGAGCGGGCAGAGCCTGGTCAGCAGCGAGTGAGCCAGGCCGCTTCTGGGCTGGGTTATAAGGCAGCTCCTGCCCTCCCCCCCAGCCAATGTCCCCAACCTTCTCCGGTGACCCCTGCCCTTTCCTTGCCACGGATCCCCTGGCAGGGTCCTATATTTAGGGAAACCTGAAGCCCCTGACATTCAGGCCAGCGTGGGGCCTAAAGTGAGAGAAGGGGGAGGAAGCGCTGGGCCTGCCCTAGTTGGGGGACAGGGGGAGGGCCCCTGCCCACTCACCCGTCCATCTGAGGAAATTTCTTCCTTGGAAATCCAGCCCGAGGCCCTCAAAGGTTGTCAAGAGAAATCAGTCTTTGCCAGGGATCTGTGGGGAGGGAAGGAGAGGAAAGGGGACTCAGATCTGTGGCCCTCTCTGCCTCCTTCTCAACCCCCTCCCCTCTGGGCCCTGATGATGGCTGTTGTGATTCTCAGGAGACCAAGCTTTTGGCGGGAGAGCAGCTGCAGGCACTACACTCACCTCAAAATAACCAAGAGTCCGTGGACAAGGTGTGGTTGTGGTACCCCTATATCCTGACGCTCAAGGCTCAAGTTTGTCCCATAATGTGGTCTGTGGTGAGTAGTGTCTCCCACCCTCACCTTCAATTTTAACAGTTTATGTGGGGAGGAGGAGAGGCGGGGAGGGGCACCTGCCAGAGCACTAGCCCCTCTCCCTCCTGGCCCCCCAAAGGGGTTGCAGTCCAGCGGGCCAAGGGCTCTCTGAGTCCTGCTCTGCAGGATGCCAGGCTCTCCACAGCTGGTTCCCGGGCTGATGAGCTGGGCAGGCCATTTGTGGCCTAGAGAAGGGTGTCCAGTCGCCCCTCAGGGAAAGGGACATGTGGGCCCAGGAGGTTGGCCGCTCCCCAAAGGGCAAGGACTCCGGGTCCTCATCGGAGCTTGATCTCAAAGCAGAGACAGTTGAGGCTCTGGCAGTCAGGAAGTTGGCACGCACAGGCACAGTCGCAGAGTGGGCAGCAGCGAGGGCAGCGAGAGGCCCAACCCTGAGGGAGAGGAGAAAGGGGTGAGGGCGGTGGGCAGGAGGAAGGGTGACCAGTGCCCTACGCTGTTTCCCTCTCAGGGGAGAAGGGAACAGAGAGGCCTGGAGAGTCCCATTTGCCCAGTGGAACAGAGGGTACCGTCTACCATTCTTGGGAACAAATCAATTCCCTGTGCTATTAAATCAGCAAGGAGGCAGTGTTCCAAACAACTGAGTTCAGGCGGTTCTTTCCTTCTTCCTGTTTAATAGACAAGGAGACTGAGGACCAAATAGTCCTGTTTGATTAAGTCCCAATGTTCAGCTCCAAGATGATTCTACTATATCCTTGTGGCCTCATTCAATTCCAAGCCAGGAGACCGGGGAAAGCACACATTTTCTGTCCATGATGAAAATGACTTGGTTTTGTGAATTTCTTCCTTGGCATGAGACCAGATTGCAGGATCTCGTTCATCATTTCTGAGCGCCTACTCCACGCAAGGCACAGACTGTATTCATGAATGACTTTTAAAAAATCTCAATTGTCTTTGAGAATGGTAACGTACAGATCTAAGAAAATTTTTTAGTGTTTCACACAGAGTCACCTCTCTTTTATGTATCAGAACCTTGCACAGGGGGCCTCTTTACAAAAGAGGCAATGGAGGCTTAGAGAGGGGGATACCCCTCAACACCAATGCCAGGAATACCAGCTTCTTTCTGGGTCTGCTGGGACAGGGACAGTTTATCTCATGTCACCACTGGCCTAGCACGGGTACTCGCGCTCAGTAGGTATGTGAGAAACAAATGAATGTTGAATGAGTGGATAAATCAAATCATTTCCCCCTCTTTGGGCAAAGAAGAAAGAAGAGGGCTTCAAGGAAATCAGAAGGGTCTGTCTCTTGGGAACTAGGAACAGCATGTCCTTAGTGACAAGAACGGAGAACTGTCCTATGTCTCCCTTCCTGCCCTGTGACAAGGGTGATCTGTGACTGCTTCACGCATGGACTGGAGTCAGGCCAAGTGGCTGGGGTGGGACACACCCAGGATGTGACAGGAGATTGGCTCCTGGAGGCCTGAGGCAGAGCTAGTGACAGTCACAGTTGCACAGCTCAATCAGACACCAGGCCAAGCCAGGAATAGGGGAATGACCTTTCAAACAGCTGAGGTTTGGGGGTGCGGTGTCAGATGACTGGTGAGATCAGATATCAGTAGGGGCTGCGGTGAGGGGAGGGGATCTGCCTGCTGCAAGGACAGGGGTCTGAACTGGGCTGGTGTAGTGCCAGCAGAATTGTCTCTCAAGAAGGAGGCTAGAGGTGTCATGGTGGAAGGGAGATTGAAGTGGTTCCCTTGTGTTTGATGCTGGGGTGGTTTGGGGCCTCCCTGGGGACTCCCAGTCTGGGCATGAAGCGGGCTCTGTGGGGTTTTGGAGGACCACACCGTCACTCCCTACACAGGACTGGTGGCTGAGAGACGCTCCGTTGCCATCAGCTCAGAGGAGAGGGTATGAAAAGTATTTCTGGGCTCTGTCCACTGGAAGGGTTTACGGCTAGTCATTTATAACTGTCTAATGGATTTCTCGACTCTCACAAGCAGCCATGTGGCTTCTCGAAGGAATCTGCTACTTCAGTACATTAGGCAAGAATGCCACAAGACCGTTAACCCTTGTGTGTTAGGCTCTTTCCGCTTCGATTTCTCTCACTTTGATTTTGGGAAGGCCAGCCATCTTTAGTGGTTAGAGCTCAGGCCCGGATGTGAATCGAATTCAGGCCCAGGTTTGGCTAATTCATGTTTCGAGCCTCAGTTTTCTCATCCAAATGTGCCTCCTTCATAGGCTCATGGCGGCAAGGACAATGCCTGGTACACAGTGAACACTCAATGGCAGGCAGATATTCTTGTCCCCGTTCTCTCCCCCAGGTTTTTAAATAGGCTCCGTGCCCAGCATGGAGGCAAACCGGGGGCAGGGGTGGGGGGAGGGGGGCGTGCCGACTTTGCCGCAGGTCGTGATCTCGTGGTCTGAGAGTTCGAGCCCCGTGTTGGGCTCTGTGCCTACAGCTCGGAGCTCGGAGCCCGGAGCCTGCTTCGGCTTCTGTGTCTCCCTCTATCTCTGGCTCTCCTCCACTCGCATTCTGTCTCTCTCTCTCAAAAATAAATAAACATTTAAAAAAATAAATAAAATAAACATTAAAAAAAAAAAAAAAGAACTGAACCAAGATCAAGAGTCGGCCGCCCAACAGACTGAGCCACCCAGGCACTGCCCTGAGCAATAGTTCTTAACCCTGATGTGCCCCAGGGTTTGTTTAATTAATTAATTAATTTGTTAAAAATGCACGAAATCCAGGGCACTTGGGTGGCTCAATCGGTTGAGCAGTCTGACTTTGGCTCAGGTCATGATCTCACGGTTCATGTGTTCGAGCCTCACGTCGGGCTCTCTGCTGTCAGCGCAGAGCCTGCTTCACATCATCTGTCCCCCTCTCCGCCCCTCCCCTGTTCGCACTCTCTCTCTCTCTCAAAAATAAACAAACATTTAAAAAAATTTTTTTTGATTCACAAACTCCAATCCCATCCCAGACCTACTGAGTGTGGGGCCTGGACGCGTGGTTTTCTATGTCTCATATGTGCCTCTGATCACACACAGGGCTGAGAACCAACCACTGCGCTGTATGACTTCATTTCTCATGGTCTAGCATAACTGCCTACTTTTTCTTCTCTGCCCTTCATTCGAATAGAAGCCCTGTGCGGCCGGGACCGTGTCCAGCTTGTTTTGCTGAGCCCCTAGGGCCTGGCACAGGGCTTCAACAGTGACTCCATAAATCTTTGGTAGGTGAATACATAAGTGAATGAATAAATGAATGAGTGAATGAATGAGATCCTTGCCACGTGCTTGTGAAAGAAGCAGAGCAGGCAGGTTTGTCCCAGAAAGGAAAAGACACCTGGGTTTGTGTCCTGGCCTAGGCCTCAGGTGACTCACTCAAGCCTCTGTAAGCCTCAGTTTCAGACAGCTATAAAGTAGGCAAGAGCTTTGTAATATTTGTGGTCCTTGTTACTATAAGGAAACTGAAGAACAGACACTTTACTATACTTCGTACAGAGACGGCTCAAGGACAGAATGATCCGCCCTGCTCTGTGTCATTCTAGAATCCTTCCTTCCTGGCTCTGGCTGAAGCCGGAAAGATCAGGCCCTGAGGTCTCCAGGTCCAGAATTCCTCACTCCATCCTCACGGGTCTGACCAGGGAGGAAAGGCCCAGACTGACAGAAGGGGCAAAGGGCAACCTCCCTCCCCCCACCCACCCCCCCACCCCCCCCCCCCCCCCCGCGCCAGGAGAGGGGGCCAGAAATCACTTTGTAATTCAGCATTTCCTATAAAATAGGAGTTTTTAGGACCCTGGGTCTTCGTTTTCCCCTTTGCCCTCTTACCCCCAGTCCTGGGCTCCTCTCCCGGCTACCCCTCAGAAACCAAAAGCAGATTATTTGAAGGAGAGCCCCTTGCCTCATAATTTATTTCAAAACTCACAACTTCTCCCAGGAATTTAACCAACTAAGGTCCGCACAAGTTAGGAATTTGCTGGGTCTTTTATCCTCCCTCTTTCCTCCTGGGGAAGGTCACCACTTCAAAGGCAAGAGCTTTGCTGTCTAAATCTGAGCCCCAAATAGGAAGGTGGTCAGTTACATTTAACATCGTAAAACCCACAAAGGCAAAAATGGCCTGGCCTCTGGGAGCAAGGCTCCTCCCTGAGGATTCTGTTTCAACACACAATGGAGCGATTTGCTCTGCAAGACTCTGACCGAACCTCCTGGAGGCAACTTGTCCCCCTGCAAAAACAGGATAAAAATACTTAACTATCTACACACACAGGCATAGCTAGGGGGTCAAGGTGTGATGTCCAGGTAAAAAGGGCAAGTAGCAGTTGTGATGAAACAGTATGTGTGGTATGACCCCATCTTTACCAAATAATGGCATAATATAGCAGGAATAGTACTGCATATTAGTATATGAGGGATGTACACAAAATGTAGCAACCTTGGTTATGGAGCTGGTTTATAAAGTGACTTGTACTTTCTATGTTTTTCGACACGCACACTGTAATCAATGCTTTTCATAATCAGTACTATATAGCTTTTTAAAAAATACCCAGCGCTCTTGGGGCGCCTGGGTGGCTTAGTCGTTTAAGCGTCTGACTCTTGATTTCAGCTAAGTCATGATTTCATGATTCATGAGATCGAGCCCCACGTCAGGGTCTGTGCTGACAATGCAGAGCCTGCTTGGGATTCTCTCTCTCTCAAAATAAATAAACATTAAAAATAATACCCAGGGGCACCTGGGTGGCTCAGTTGAGCATCTCACTTCGGCTCAGGTCATGATCTTGCAGTCCGTGAGTTCGAGCCCCATGTCGGGCTCTGTGCTGACAGCTCGGATCCTAGAGCCTGCTTCGGATTCTGTGTCTCCGGCTCTTTCTGCCCCTCCCCTACTCGTTCTCTCTCTCTCTCTCTCTCAAAAATAAATAAATGTTTAAAAAATACCCAGCTCTCAGGGTTGCTGAGAAAATAATAATGCCAGTAAAAGTGGCACACTGTCTGGAATGTAGTGCTCACTCAGTGAACAGAAGGAGCGGTGAGAGGGGTCGTTTATATTTCCGTTTTCGGAAGCCATTGTGTGCCCTACATGGTACTCACCTTTCTCCAGCTGCCGCCCTATTTTCTTCTCTCAAAGTAGTTTTCAGCACCAGAAAAGTATGTGATGTGCTGTATATGGTGTCTTGGGCTGTCTCCCACTGAGCCAGGATCCTGAACGGGGCCTGGCCTAAAGCAGGTGCTCAGCAATCAACGTTGTTGAACAACAACAACACAAAAACGCACAGAGCGCGCCCAGGTCGGGGCTCGGGGAGCCAGGGACAGGACAAGAACTCACAGCTTCGGTGGGCTGGGGGCAGCAGGCATCCAGGCAGCGGGCAGGGCTGGGCAGAGGGAAGTCGCAGGCTTCCGCACAGGTCCAGCAACAGTCCTGGGGCCGGGAAGCGCCTTGCTTCCTGCAGGGGGAGCTGCAGTCCGTGCAGCAGCCCTGGGCCTAGGAGATGGAAAGGACTCAGGATGCGGGCCAGGTGGCATGCGGGGGGGGGGGGGGGGGGGGGGGGGGGGGGGACAGGAAAGGAGGGACCGTGATAGGTACAGATGCGGGGACTAAATGGCAAAGGAGCCTCAGAGTAAGGGCCTGCAGATGAGGGCACCGACTGACCGCCTCCTCTTCCCCAGAGCCCACCCTTCAGCCTCCACCAGGCCCCTCACCAGCAGGCAGTGTCTCGTCAGCAGCACTACACCGAGCAGCAACAAATAGATGCCCACAGCGATGAAGACGATGGCGGGGATGGGGAGCAGCAGGGAGGGACTGCTGACGGGAGCCGGGGTTGGGTTCCACGGGCTAGAGGAGGCCTGGACAAGCACAGGAGGAAGGGGTGACAAGGAGGTGGGAGGGGCTGCAGGAAGGCAAAAATACCAGGAGGGACACCGGAGGTGGCTGGGAAGAGGGGAGGAACAGCCATCAGATGCTGGGGAGAGAGTCATTGGGACTACATTATCCTGTTCCCCAAATGTGACCTTCCTCTGTCGCCCCCGTTTCAGCACCATCGGTACCTGTTGATCATTCTAGAATGTTCCAAGATGTGTTGCTCTTCCTCTCAGAATGCCTCTCCATAACATATCTATTGTCTCTGATTCCTCTGTACTACTTTACTGTCCCTTAGGCCACATTACTGGCCGCTGACTGTCTCACAACCCGCAATTCTGCCCCTTCCCATCCCAGCTGTGTTGTGTATCTGTCCTTTCCTTCCAGTCCTTCAATGGCTCCCAGTGACTCAGTCCAAACTTCTTATCTTGGTGACAAAGCCCCGAGCTAGCCCTGCCCACCTCAGCCTCCCTCCTCCTCTCCACTCCAGCCATACCGAAGTCCCAGCAGCTCCCCAAACGCCTACCCTCTCTCCCACCCCCGAGGCTCTGCCCGAGCTGCTCCTCCAGCCTGGGATGCCTCTTCTCCTTGATTACTTGGCAAGCATCTCATCTTGCCAAGAAGCGCGGGAATGTGCGCTCCGTGGGAAGTCTATTCCCGGCACTGTCTCACAGCTCTCCTCCGGAGCTCGAAGGGTCTACGTTGGGTACAGAGCCCCCTGTCCAGTCCGGGCTCGAAGGCAGGCAAAGTCAGGGCGAGTTTAAGGCACTTAGGGGGTCCCTCCGGGAAAGGGTAAGGGGCCTAGGACTCACGTCCATGGGGCAGGACAGCGCCGGTCAGTCCAGGAGCTGCAGAGGAGAGAAAGTCCTGGGTCTCAGAGGCTGAGAGGGGCCATTGGACTGGGGTGCCCGATACCCCCCGCCCAGTTTGGAGAAACTGAGGCCGAACGATGGCTACTGGTCGGGACAGTGGGGTCGGGGGTCCGGGGGATTCGGGGCGGCGCCCCCCTCGCAGGCCCCAGCCTGGCCCTGGCCACACCCTTGACTGTCCCCACACCCGGGCCCCCTCCGTCCGCTGGTCCCCAACCACCTGCACCCGCGGGGCCGCGGGCAGTTCACGGATTCCGCGCCGCGCTCATCCAATCCGCCGCGGCGGCAGCACCGCCCAGAAGCTCCCGCTGCTTCTTGCCGTTGCCATGGGGATCCGAGCGCCGCTCCTACGGCGGCCGCCGAGACCCAAATTCCTTCTCCCAGCCGTTCTTCCCCGGCCAGATCTTCTGCGGTCACCAGCTCCTCGTAGCCGTGGTCGACCAGGTTTTCCCGCCGTTACTGAACGGAAGTGGCGATTTCCCGCTGCCACCTGCCGCAGTCGGACCCCCATCTTGTGCGGCGTCCGGCGGCGCTGCAAAGAAAAGACTGACACCCGGGGCTACACCAGCAGCGTGCTGTGTGACTTCGGCCAAGTCACTGAGCCTCGCTGAGTCTGTAAAACCGGGAAACGCCTGCCTTACGGGGATGTTGTAAAAATCAAAGCTACTTGTTAACTGTATACCGCTATTCTTTTTTTTTTTTTTTTTTTCCCCAACTTGGCCGCACCCATTTCTATTGACAGTGTCCTAATTTAAGACTTCAGCGGGCCTCTTTAACCTTCACATAATTGTCAGAGTGATTTCCTCCCACCCACATCAGATCTTGTCCCTTTTCCGGGGGGCTGGGGGGCTCAGTTGGTTAAGCGTCAGGCTTCGGCCCAGGTCATGATCTCATGGCTCTGGGTTCGAGCCTCCAGTCGGGCTCTCTCCTGACAGCTTGGAGCCTGCTTTGGGTTCTGTCTCAGGGTCTCTTTCTCTCTCTGCCCCTCCCCTGCCTGTGCTCTCTCTCTCTCTCTCTCTCTCTCAAATATAAAAATAAACATTAAAAAAATAAAAAAAAAGGTCTTTTGTCTCTTTTTTAAAGTTTATTTATTCTGAGAAAGAGGGAGAGAGAGAATGAGTGGAGGAGGGACAAAGAGAGAGGGGACAGGATCCCAGCCGGGCTCCGTGCTAACAACAGAGAGCCTGATGCGTGGCTCAAACTCATGAGCGGTGACATCTTGACCTGCAGGGAAATCAAGAGTCGGACGCTTAACTGACTGAGACACCCAGGCACCCCAGACCATGTCCCTTTTCTATTTTAAACCTCCGGAGGCTCCCCAGCCGACTCCAGGATAAAGCCCAAGTGCTTAGCTGACAACATCATCCACCCTGGGCCCCTTTTGTCTTCCGTTTGTTCATTCACAGCATATCTAGGCTCTGGGACTCTAGCAGAGAATAAAGCTGACAAATTTCCTGCCCTCATGTTGCTTACATTCTACTAGGGGAGGGGAATCAGATAATCTGTAAAACCATAACTAAATAACAATATGTAATCATTCTTCCAAATTTCTACCGTAGGACCTGTTCAAGTTTCCTGAACCAGTGCAGAGGGTCTCACAGCTCCACACATTTGCAGATGCTGTTCCCTCTGCCTAGAACACCCTTCCCCTGTTTCCCTCTGAAGAGTTCCCTCATCCTTCCAGCCTCTGCCTCAGGGAGGTCTTCTTGCCAACTTCACGGGGAGGTGGCTGCTTATAGCACCATATATGCACCGCTGTCCCAGCACTGATGACAAGCTATTTGAATTCTCCACTTTGCTCCCCGGTTAGACGGCGAGTGCCTGGGTCTGATTCATCCCCATATCCCAAGCCCTGGCAGTTCCTGTGGTCTTGGGGGCCTCGAGTGAGTACTCACTGATTCTGTGAATGAATCAAATCCAATGCCATCCAACAATGAAGTGTTGTTATCCAGATGCCCTACCTCCTTTGGCTCTCAAGCCACTCGGGCCTCCCACTTTTCATTCCCGACCTTTCTGGTTCTACGCAAACAATGCTTGCGCTCGTGGACACTCACGGAAGCACGCCTCCCCCATGGAGGCCACAGACTTCCTCCATGATTACTGTATCTGGGCATGTTCCCCTGAAAGCAGTGCCACCGTGTACCTACTTTTGTCCACGTTGTCCACCCCGAAGTACCTTGCCACACTGCTGCCCCTGGGGATCTCCTGCACCACAAGACAGCCACAGAAATCACCAGGGTCTGTGTCCCTGGTTCCCAAATCTCCCTTCTCACCTTCAACCACACTGACAGAGTCCCGCCCAGCACCACCCTCCCCCCCCCCCCCCCCGCCCTCCCCAGCCCTCTCAGTGGGAGCTTCAAGCCCAGAAGACAGGGGGTTAGCTGTCCCCAATGTCACATTGCTGATTCTAAGTCAGGGGCAGATTGCCTTCTTGGGACTGTCTTCTTGTCTGCCCCATCTTCTTTGCAAAACCCCAAGGCCCAAGATGAGGCCCGTCCCCACCCCAGCCCCAGGAAAAGTCTCAGGTGACACCCACTCCCGCCCTCTGTTCATTTCCTGCCAAGAGAGACGTCAGCCTTGGCAAGGCTTCTGGACACGTCCGTGGCCTGCAGTGGTCAGACTCACTGCCGATGGTATTCTGTTCCTACCAGGGGCTCATACATTATGCAGGATGGTGGACAGTGCACCGGGCCTGCTCGCCGTAAGACCAACCAATAAGATGGGTGATGTAGGCACCCCACTCTGCCAAGGCCACCTCTGCCCTCCCTATTGGAGGCAGGGAGAAAATGACTTCAGAATAGTCAAATAGCCATAAGGTCTCCTTCTCCCTGAAGTTCAAAGCTGGGGGTGTCAGATATGATCGCATGGAGTTTTGCTCTGCCCCTGGGAAGGAGACAAAAAGACGATGTACTCTCAGTGGTCATGGGCTGGGCGGGAGACCTGAGACCCACTGAACACCCAGGAGATGAAGGAAGCCTGGGCGGGCCTGGGCTCGGGCGTGGGAACGGAATCTGGCAGCTCTGATTCTGATCTTGGACTTTCAGCCCCTCCTGTGGACATCAGACAATATTGCCTCGCAGAGACTAAGAGGAGGTCCTCAGCCTCCTTCTCAGGAAAATTGAAGGCCTTTGCTCAAGTAGGTACCCTGGGGGAATAAGAAGTTGAGGTAACCAGAGCGAGAGCAGCCATTAGTCAAGGCCTCTTCCCAGACTTTATCTTCCTGAATCCTAACAGCAGACCTGAGTGGCAGCAATCATTATTTCCATTGTAGAGATAGAAAAGAATCCTGACCTGGTTGGAAAAGAATTTTAGGCCAGGCAAGATCTAGGTTTGAATTCTAGGTCTGCCACCGTGTGTCTCAGTGACCCTGGGCAAGTCAGTCGACCTCATTGTGCCTCAGTCTTCCTCATCTGGAAAGCGGGGATCACCTAACAGCCTCAGAGGGTTTGTGATGGTCGAAGGAAAGGTATGTAGACTACCTGGCATAGAATAAGGGCTCATGAGGGGTGCCTGAGTGGCTCAGTCAGTTAGGCCTCCGAACCCTGATTCTGGCTCAGGTCATGATCTCACAGTTCGTGAGTTCAAGCCCCGCATCCGGTTCTGTGCTAACAGCACAGAGCCTGCTCGGGATTCTCTGTCTCTCTCTCTCTCTCTGCCCCTCCCCTCCCCCCGTCTCTCAAAAATAAACATTAAAAAAAGAATTTAAAAATATATAACCGGAACAACTAGGAATGAATATCACAGTACTTACAAGGCACCACATAGGAGCTGTGCTTTAGACCCTTCTCATGCCCTAATCCTAGCAGCCCTGCTCCTGGCCCTGTCCTCATCCTAAGAGGAGATGAGTCACTTGCACAACTTCTCCTGGCTACTGAGTGACAGAACTAGGATTTGAGCCCGGGCAATGGGACTTTGTGTGTGTACGACTGAGGCTCAGAGAGGTTCTGACACTTGACCAAGGTCACACAGCCCATCTATGGGAGGAAAAAAAAAAAAAAAAAAAAAAAAGCCTGGCTAGACTCTTGGTTTTCTCACTCCCAATGCCCCTGTTGTGCCCCTCAGCTTTTTCTATCGCACAGATAAAGGGGGGGACTGGACTTGCTCAGAGCAGTACCTAGCCTGGGACAGGCACAATAAAAGCACTAAATAATAAATGTTCTGGCCCGCTGGGCGGGACTCTTTCCAGAGCACGGGTAGGGGGAATTGGACCCTTCCCCGGGTATCATGTGGGAAACAGGCCACTTCTGGCTGCTTATTGTTTACTTATTCACAGCCTTCGATGATATCACACCTGCACAGCTCCCAGGGCCGTCGCGGGAGCCTGAAGTAGCAGGAAACGGTAAACTCCAGGCCCCGGGTGAATTGTGTGACGGGTGTGTGAGGACCGCGCGGGGGCGAGAGACTCACCTGAGGAAGCACGCTGGGCCGGGAGAGCGGGTCCCGCGAGCCTGGCACCCGGGGAGCGCCACCCACGCCGTCCCTCTCGGCAGGCGCTGTCCGAGGAGGCGCGTGGGCAGGGGCCGCACCCCTGCGCGGAACTGGCCGGCGCTGTCCTCCTCCGGGAAGTTCAGGCACTCCTAGAAGGCCCAGGCGAAGGACCACGGTGTGTGGAATGCGTCCCATCTCGGGTTTATTTCCCACGCTGCGCCCCTCGGCAAGAGAGCGAGCGCGCGAGCTCTTCTCTTTCCAACTCCTTTTCGACGCTTCTGATTATTCCAGGAGCAAGTCTCGTTTTGCTGCCAGAAGCCCTTTAACACCTCTCTCTCCGGGCTTATCTCGCCATGTCTTGTCTTTAACAGAGAGAGAGGGGTAGGCCTCCGGCTCAGAATTCCGAGCAGGTGAAAATATCGAGCTAGAAGGTTAGAATGAGTTTGTTTGTTTTTCATTTCATTTATTTTTTGTTACCTTCTATTTACAAGTGATATTGGTTTTCTATTTTCGGTAGTGAGAAGACGTTTCCCTTTAAAGTACATGGTTAAAAGCAGGTCCTCTGGAAATTAGACTAACTAGGTTCAAATCCCAGCTATGCCACTTAACTGCCGATGTGACCTTGAGCAAGTCTTGCAACCTCTCTGTGCCTCACTCAACTCCCTCCTCTGTAAAGGGAAGTGATAACGGCATCTCCTCCTTATGTTATTGCAAGGATTATATTAGTGTATGTAAAGGGCACCGATGGGTGCCTGATATGTAGGCTGTGTAAATGTTTGCTGTTAGGTTAAATAGGGCAAAAACAAACAAACAGACAAACCGACAAAACCCCGAGGTTTAGACAAAATTTCTTTGCACCGACCCCACCATTTTCCATGTGAGGAAGCAAAGTTTTGGAGAAGATAATTAAGTGGCTAAGCTAGGATCTCCGCAGGTCTCTGGATTCCCCATCCACTTACCAGGCATTTCAAACTTCGATAATTAATATAGCTTCTCGCAGTATTCAGGTGTGCAATGAGACTAATACTATTTCACTGATGTTGAGATGGTGTGTGTAAAGGTGGCTCAGAACACGAGTTGGTGTGATGGCCCTAATGCATTTCAACAGGGGTAATATCGCCCCCAAGGGGACAGCAATAGGTTCTTGAGGGAAAAAAAAAAAAATTCTTAACTTTTTTTTTTTTTAAGGGTTTTATTTTTAAGTAATCTCTACACCCCCGTGGGGCTCCAATTTACAACCCCCAGATCAGGAGTTGTACACTCCACCGACGGAGTAGCTAAGGAAGCAAGAACCATTAACAGAGATAAGTTCTGAAACTGTGACTGGCGTGAAGTTATTTTTTTTTAATCTTGCAGTTCCTTTAGGAAAATGAGTTTATGGGTTTTCTATATCGGCTTAACATTATAGAGACCAATGCATTCAGAAAATAAGATTTTAAAAATCCTACTTTGTTCACGTCCTGTGTAACTCTGGACAAGGTACCAAACCTGTCTGTGCCTCTGTAAAGTAGACACAATAGAAAACAACTCATAAAGCTGTTCCTTTGTTGATGAGGAAATGAGCTGATATTTTTAAGAGCCCAGATCAGTGTCTGGCCCATAGTAAATGCCATATAAGTAGCATTTAACAAACTGGAATTATTATTATCCCACAAATGAAGAATTGACCCACAGAAATTGACCCACAATCATTCAGGGAATGGGAGAGCCTAAATTTGTTTAGCATTTTTAAAATTCCAGGGACGACTGGGTGGCTTGGTCAGTTAAGCGTGGAACTCTTGATTTCGGCTCAGGTCATAATCCCAGGGGCATGGGATCAAGCCCCGAGTCAGGGAGACTGCTTGGGGAGACTGCTTGGGATTCTCTCTCTTTTTCTCCCTCTCTCTCTCTCTCTCTCTCTCTCTCTCTCTCCCTCTACTCCTCTCCCTCTCACATGTGCTTGCACACACTCAAAATAAAAAAATAAAGTAAAATAAAATAAAATAAAATAAAATAAAATAAAATTCCAGCTTAATTTAAATAAAGCGCACACCATTTTAAGGGTATGCCTTGGACGTGTTTATCCATGTATACACTCGTGATCAACATAAGGGTATTCCTAATCTCTCAGAAGGCCCGCTGGGGTCCCCTCTCATCAATACCTCCCACCAAGTTAAGTGCTGTTCTGATTTTTCACTGAAGATATTCTGCCTGTTTTGAATTTCATCCAAGTGGATTCATACAGTATGTTTCTTTTATTATACACGGAGCCTGAATGTGAAGCCCAGATGGTCCCAGCCTAGAAATTGCCATCTTAACTCTTATCCTATACTGTACTGCCTTTTAAAGCCACGACTACTTAGGGTGTTATCTTCTCCCTCCCCTTTCCTTACTCCTCTTTTAGCTCTGGGGGAAATGTAGCTGTCCACTGAGCCATGGCCAGTTCTAATCGGTCAGTTCTGCCTTAGAAGGCCCCACAGTCCACCCGCTGCCAGCAAGCATATGATAGGGCACAGGTGTCAAGAGTGGGCCAATGGGAGGATAGCATGGTCTAAACCGCCCACCAGTCCACCAATGGGAGGGAAGTTCCCGCCCTCTGCAACTGCCTCCCCAGAGCAGAGCCGCCTCAGCCTCGTGCCCTTGCAGTTTGACACTTTCCTTGTATCCTAAAAGAAGGTCCCCTCACTGCTGCCTAAGGGATGCAGGATGGCGGCCCCAACTCCCTGCATTCCCCCCTGGGCTTTCTCCACCCCTCCCCTCCCTGGAGTGGACGGGAGGGGAGGCTTTTCCAGACAAAAATAACATATATGTAAATACGTCTGTTTTCAGGGATTCTGTTGTTTCTTGATTTTTTTCCCCCTTTGTCAATGGGATAATGCTTTGGCCTTCCTCTTTCTTTTTTTTTAAAAAGGTTAGTTTTAAAATTCCAATATCTTTACGATGTGAACACCCTCTTTCCTTTTTCTGAATTCCGGGCGCTGATGAGAATCATCAGCCTTCCTCCGTAGCCTCCACCTCGTCCCCTCAGAGGTGAGGACCTAGGAGAAGGGAGAGGTGACCCGAAGAGCTTGGGGATGGGGCAGAAGATGGGACGGGGTAGAGTTAAGAAAGAGCAGGCACATCCTTAGGGTTGAGGATGAAGAGAAGAAATTTTAAGGTGTGAGATGGACTGGGAGGTATAGACCAGCTTCGAGGGTGACAGGGAAACTGCTTGAAATTGTTGGAACAGGTTGATAAAAAAAAAAAAAAAAATTAGGAAAAAAGGATGTCCAATTGCCCTGGATGAGGGACATTTAAAGAGCAGTAAAGGTCCCAAAGAGATTAGGGAAGAGAGATGCCTGGTGGTTTTTGGTGCTTACAGATGGGTGGATCCCATGGGCTGTTGAGTGATTGGGGTGAAAGGGGGGTCTGGGGCTGAGGGACGCCAACCGTGCTGAGGCGTTCTCATGGTCACCTTTTCTCACCTTCTCTACCCCCTCCCCAACAGGCATGCCCCTGCTCTTTGTACTGGGCTGCATTTTCTTCCCACTGAGCTTCACTGTCCTCTGCTGGGGCCTGCAGAACCACTCCCACCTGCGGATGGAGAGACCAGAGGCTGTTTTGGTGGCGTCCAAGTAAGAGGACAGAGTGAGGGCACCCTTCCTGGGGCCAGGGCTGGTGGAGCTGATCCCCTGCTTTCAGGAAGAGTCAGTGGTGAGAGCAGAAGCCCAGTATGCGCGCGTGCGCACGTGCGTGTGCGTGCGTGTGCGTGTGCGTGCGTGCGTGTGCGCGTGCACGCGCACCAGGGGAGATGAGTCAAAAAAAAAAAAAAAAACCTGGCTCTGGGATCTTTCGCAAGTCATTTCACCTCTCTGAACTTCAGAGCCCTCACTTGTAAACGGGCTTACTAAGAACACCCACCATCCAGTCCTTGTGGAGATGTTGGGTTGAGTTGAGTCGGTTGAGTTCCTGTCTCCGAAGTCGGGGCTGCAGACTCCTGCAAGTCACACGAAGGCCACAGGCTCCGTGAGGACTGGTGAGCTCATCAAATGGGGCAGCGGCTGCTCAGCTCCAGCCAGATAGTATGGACCTAGAACGTGGGCTCCATGTCGTCTGGCCTTTGGATTCTTTCCTAAAGGAAGTTGAGCTTTGGTGGGAAATCTCCTAATTTTCAAACACTGACACATAACTTGGAATTTCAGAAAATTCTGTATTGGCAACTCTATACTAGCCGAACAAAGCATGCCTGTGGGCTGGATTGGGGCCCTTACACTGCAAATTTTTGACCTGTTTGACACAGCTTAATGTACATGTGACCTATCATGGAAACTTAGGTAGGAGAGAGAGCCGGCAGAAGGCAGAATTCACTTGGGTGTCTAGGTGAATTCTTGGAGGACAGAAAAGTGTCTCTGCCTGCTGTAATTCATGTCATCTGCAGAGAAGCCACAACTTGGCCAAGTTTGCCGTGCTCAATCCAGTAGTTATGGTGCCCTACCATCCCCCAGGATGGTGCCCATCCTCCCCCAGACTCAGTGGCTTTACTCTTTGCCTTTGGAGCTATCCAGTTTTGCCAGTTTTCGTAGCTGTGTTATCTTGCTCAGGTTTTTTTGTCTTTTGTTTCTTAAATCTCTAAACCTGTTTCTTGTCTATCAAACATAAGAATGAACATAAATCACCTTGCCTCATGCCCAGCACACAGTGAACACTCAAGAAGTTGGGTTCTGGGGCATCTGGGTGGCTCGGTCGGTTAAGACTCCGACCCTTGATTTCAGCTCAGGTCATGATCTCGCAGTTCATGGGATCGAGCCCCACATCTGTCTCTGTGCTGATAGTGCTGAGCCTGCTTAGGAATCTCTCTTCCCCTCTCTCTGACCCTCCCCCTGCTCTCTTTCCCTCTCTCAAGATAAATAAATAAACTTAAAAAAAAAGTTGGGTTCTTTTCCCCCTGAAGGGAAGCCCTGGAGTCAGGAAGCTGGGTCCACTATTGTCTCTAAATTGTCCCCAACTTCTGCCTAAGGCCAGAGACCTCTCAGGATCTGTTCCTTCCTCGTGCCACTAGAGGGCAGCATAAAATTGCAAATCCAGCCCTTTGCCTCTCTTTTGGGGAGGAAATGGAATGGTCTGAGGACAGGCAAAAGCAAATCTTAGGGCTGCTAATTGAGGTGCACCTTAGGGCAGGCCTGGAAACGAAAGTATGGTGTGGGTACAGGCCCCACATCGTGCAGAAGTCCGTAGGACAGTTGGGTGCAGGCCAGGAAGGCCAACTTCCAGGAAGGCAGCACGAAAGGGTGAGAAGCCGCTCAGAGGGTTCCAGCTGGGCTTTGGACACACAAATCACTGGGCCTTGATTTCCTTGTGCTTGAATGAGGGGCTCGAACCAGCTAATCCTTGAGGTCCTTTTCTGGGAAACTGGGCTGTTCTGTGAAGTCGCAGACGAAGGGGAGCCAGGAAGATGATAAACCTGAAGAAAAAGCACAGTGACCAGTGCTTAGGGGAGGCCAGGAGAGGCCAGGCAGCCTGAAGGACAGCGGCAGGGCGTCCTTGTGCTCCAGGTGGGTTTTCAGAGAGGCAGGTGTTCTTCTTCAAACCCTGCAGCCACTCTGACACCCAGCACGAGAAGGTTGCTGCCTCTTCTTAGCTATGGGACCTTGGGGAGGGCCACTGAAGGCTTCAGGACCATTTTTTGACCTGTAAAAAGGGGATAAGTGCTGTCACCTCGGTGCTATTACGATAGTTAGACAAGATTACAGGGCAGTCTTGCAGCAGTCAGGAGACACCTCATGTATACCTAGAATTTTCTTCTTCCCATTGGAATGAAGGATGTGTTGTTGGCGGGGGGCGGGGGGTCTCAGAGCCTGAAAGGATGCTGTGTTGAGGTGTTTTTATTCCCATGCGTCCTTAAACTCATCCTTCAGAGACAGCAAGATGCACCACTTTGTCTTGCTCCCTCCTCCAGGGAATCCTCTTTTTCTCTTTGCTGGAGGGACACCCCTAAACTGGGACCCCAGGTGGTCACTGAGGGACAAGTGTCGGGAGGCATTGGCAGCGGAAGAAATGGTAGGCATTTGCAAATGTACTGGTGGGAAACAGGGTCGAGCCCCCATCTGACGGCTCAGAGCCCCCTCCCAGCTAGCCAGGGAGCCCAGGGCCACCTTCCTCCCCAAGAGGAGAGCTGACCCTCCCCTGGCCCTTGTCCCCAGCAGCCCCCTGCGCCGCAGCTGCTGTCTCTTTAAGGGCCTCCCCCTCCCTCTTTCTCTGCTCCCCCCATCTCTGTCGCAGCCGCTGCTGTGGCTCAGAGCTGCATGGGAGACGCGCTGCAGGTCCGGTTTCTTGGTGTCTGGTCGGTGCCATCATTCCCCACCCCTCCCCCGCCCTCCCCAAGCTGGTGACTCCCCCTCCCCCTCCCCCTCCCCTCCGAGGGGGCAGGGGGCTGGGCACGAACTCTCTATAATGCCCCGTGCAGCCTCTGGGGCCGGGCAGCGGGGACCGTGGCAGCAGCGAGAGGCAGGAGAGCAGTGCTGACCGCTGACCACTTGCCCGGCCACTCCTCTGTCTCCCTCCCTCCCACCTCCCTCCCTCCCTCTCTCTCCCTCCCTCTCAGGGCTGGCACCACAGTCCCACCCCGCCTTCTCGGGTCCTCCCAGCCTCTCCACGTAAGCCCCCCCTCCCCACCTGCCTCTTCTCTCCCTCCCCTCCCCCACCCGCATCCTCCTCCTCCGGTACCCTCTCCCTCTCTGTCCTCTGACCAAGTCCTCTCCTCCCGTCTCGCTTCCAGCCCTCTGGCCAGCTTCCTCCCGCTCCCTTTCCCAGATCCTCCTTCTCCCCAGCCTCTCCCCATTTCCCCAGTCTCATCTAACTCCCATTCTCCCTTCCTCTGGTCTGACTCGCCTGCCCCATCCCGTCCCCGCCCTGTCCCCTTTGTGCCCCTTTTTCTTTTTCTCTCTCCTTCCCTGGTTTGGTGTCCCTTCTCCACCTCGAACTCCCTTCAGCTCGGCCTCCCTGCCCCCTCACGGCCTCTCGCTTCCCTGCCTGAGGCCTGAGCCACCATGCTGACCCCAATGGTGGCTGGGGGGGTGGTGTTCCCCGGTCTCTTCCTCCTCTCCAAGAACACGCTCCAGCGGCTGCCCCAGCTGCGCTGGGAGGAGGCCGACGCGGTCATTGTCTCAGCCAGGTAAACTGCCTCCCTTCGTCTCAGCCCCTCTCCCCTCCTCAAGCATTATGGGGGTGGAAGGGATCCCATCCTTCCCTGGACCCTTGGCTCATGGGGGATTGGGGGTTCCTGAAGTGATTGGTGGGCTTTATCTCCAAGCTTCCTTCCTCCCTCACTGCCTTACTCGCCGTCCCAGGAGACCTCGTCCAAACCCAGCCATCTGGTCTACTAGTATCCAGACTGCTTTTCCTTCCTTTCCCCCACTCACCCTCCCAGCCTCCAAAACAGGGCCAGCGTGTGACTGAAACATTCCTCTAAGATATAGGGAAGGCGGCAAGGGGCAGAGAGCTGTGTATTTGTTGTTCAGGGCATATGTTTGAGGGCACAAGGGACAGAGGAGTGAATGGTTCAACTCAGTACAACCCCAGAATAAGGGCCCGAGTTGAGGAGGGGAGCACGGGGGCACTCAAAGAGTGAGTGGGAAAGTGGCCAGGGGGAACTTGAGGTCACTGAGGGGCCAGGTGATGAGTGGCATGACTGGGTGGCTGAATGTTGCAAGAACAGGCCCAGGGCTCCCCCTTGCCATCCAGTGCTGTCCCTTTCCTGCCTCTCCCTGGGAAGAGACCTTGTTATCAGCACCGTCTCACCTCAAGATGACCTCCCTGGTCATGAGAAGAGGGCGACTCAGTGTCCACAACTGAGGGAAGGAAGATGGCAGTGAGGAGTTGGGTGGACTGAGGAGTAGCAGCTGGGCAAGTCCCCTAGCCTGAGGCTGGGGGAAGCCCTGGGCAAGCCAGCCTCAGGCAGAGATGGGCAGAGAGTGGCCCGAGAGGTGACCTGAGTCCAAAGCGCAGTAAGTGGACAGTAAAGAGGAGAAACTGAGATCTGCGTCTCCTTTGTCTACCATGGCTCCCTCTTTCGCCCTAGGCTAGTGTCCTCTGTCCAAGCCGTCATGGCCTCCACAGCTGGCTACATCGTCTCCACCTCCTGCAAGCACATCATTGATGACCAGTAAGTGCCATGAGACCGCCTTTGCCCAAGTTTCCAGCAGCCTGTGTGTGCGTGTGACTCCCGAGTACCCCAGGTCTTCTACGGGACTCATTCAATGGTCCCCGAGCCCTTCACTTGGGACTGAGCAAGTTAACTGCGTTAGCTGCAACTCAACACCCAGGGATAAATTTATCCTTGTCCTGTCCTTAAAGGTCAGAACTAGGAGGAGAAGGAGTGGCGATCAGAAAGGATTGTCAAAGCAGCCCCTAGGCTTCCCGGCCTCTCATACCCTCATACTAGTAGGTCCTGTGTGTCCTTCCCTCCCGACTTCTTCCCACCCTTACATCCCTCAGACCCCTTTTCTAACCAGCACCCACATGGGGTGCCTTCCTCCTCATGCTGGGCTCACCCCTCACCTCCTCCCAGAACCCAGGTGTCCAGTCCAGAGGAGAGAGATGACAGAGACAAGGCCACTAATGGTTAGGCAGTGGGGGAGGGGGAGGAGAAGGGTGAAGAGGCCCAAATTTGGCACTGGTAGCTGCTGCAGTGCCCGGTGCTTGCCAAAAAAGCCCAGGCCTGAGGAGGTGGGGCGGCCAGAGGAAGGAGAGGGGCCCTGTCCGTGGTGCTGACGGGCCGGCTCCAGGCGACCCACGGGCTGCTGCAGAATTGCCTGGGAGGGCGCTGAAGACCCCCCACGCCTGACTTCTGGCCCTGACCCCCTTCTCTGGTGACTCTGGGGCCACAGGAACGTTGTCTGGATGACCCTGACCTGGCGTGCCCCTCTTTCTCTACAGACGAGTTCCCTTATCTGTGGGGTGAGGTACATCCCTTCCGGGAAGCGCTGCCATGAGGAGGAACTGAGCTGTGTGTCAAATGCCTAGAGCAATTCTGGCTGCCGCACAGTGGGTGTTTAAGTCTTCCTTCACATCTTGGTGACTTGGGTTCCTCTTGCCCTCTTCGCTTCTTCCCCACCCCTGGGTCTAAGATGAGCCTGGATTCCCAGGCTTATCCTGCTCTCGCCTCCTCACACAGAGGTCACCTTTCGGCTCTTACGTTTCCTTCCCCCAACTCAGGTCTGTTCTCGTCCCTCCCCCTTTAATCCTCAGGTGGGTGTCCAAGATCAGGGTTAATGCGGGGACAACAGCTGTTCCTACTTCTGAGCACCTAACTGCTGAGAGGGTGGGGATGGGCTTAACTCTTCAGGGTGCAGCGCCGGTCCTGGTCCTCCCTCCCCACAAGCCACTCAGCTCCTGGGGCCAGCTCTCCCAGCCACTCCCACTGTAACTTCTCTTGGGACAGTTTGGGCTGCCTGTCCTCCTCCAGGCCAGTCTGGCCCAGGGCTTGCATTCTGTTTTCTGTTTTCATCTCACCCCATCCTTCGCTGCGCTACCGCCCCCCGTTCCCCGCCCCCCCCCCTCCCCCGGCCTCATTCCCCTTCTCCCTTCAGCAGCTCTTCATATTTTGTCTCCACTCTCGTTCTGCATCACTCTGGCTGACTTTGCTTTCATCCCTCTGCCTTGCTGGGCGAGTTCCCAGGGCCCTACCTCCCTGATCTCCCACTCCCACCTCAGAGCTGCCACAGGGCTACAGGATTGAAGAGACAGTGTCCAACATGCTGAGTCAAGAAGAAAAATGCAATGTTGCACATTCATGCACTTTTCATTTTTGTTTACTCCCAAAGTACACAGAACTTTCTCTGCTCTTGGCTCCTTTCGCTCAGCGTGTTCGCCTTAGTGCTTGGCTGTACCTGAAAAAACAAGAGGTTGGACCACATTCAGGCGGAACAACCAGCACTGAAAGCACCACCAAATCCCTAGCAAAGGCCCGTCTGTGACACCTGTCTCGAATCTTCTAGAGACAGTGGGGCTGTAGGTGAAGGCTGTGAAACCAGACTTCTCTCATGGTTATTCCTTGGCCAAGTTACCTAATCTCTCAGTTTCGTCGTCTTTGAAATGGGGGTGATAACCATACCTACTTTGTATGAAGTTTTTTGTGGGGAGGGAGTAAGTCTGTGTATGTGAAGGGTTTTAGCTATTAGGACAGCGCCTGCTTGTAATAAGCAGTCAATGGATGTCGGCCACTATGATCCCTCTCCACTGCTCTTGCCTCTTCTGCCGTTATTTGTCCTAACCTCAGCTGTCTCTCATATCTTGCTGGAACTTGCTTTCTCACTCTCACACTGCCCTATGGTCTGTGGCTGTCTTTGGGTATCTTTTCCCTTTTCTTGCCTACCATATTGCAGAAAGAGAGAGAGAAGAATGAATGAATGAATGAATGAATGAATATGAAAAATGGGTGGGCTCTGAGATCAGACAGTCTGGGTTTGAATTCCAGCACTACTACCTACCAGCGGTGTGACGGTGTGACCTTGGGCCAGTTTCTTGCCCTCTACCCTTGGGTTCCGTCATGTAACTCGAGAGTCCACTCTCGCCTCAGGGTTGTTGTGAATATCACTTGAGATCTGACTCATGTGGCACGTCCAGTGCTGACTGTGGCACCTGGTGGCTGCTCTGTCCCTCTCCTTTCCTCTTTGATCTCTCTCTCTCTCTCTCTCTCTCTGCCCAACAGACACTGGCTTTCCTCTGCCTACACGCAATTTGCAGTGCCCTACTTCATCTATGACATCTACGCCATGTTCCTCTGTCACTGGCACAAGCACCAGGTCAAGGGGCACGGAGGGGACGAAGGGGGGGCCAGAGCCCCAGGCAGCACCTGGGCCGTGGCACGCGGCTACCTGCACAAGGAGTTCCTCATGGTGCTCCACCACGCCGTCATGGTGCTCGTATGCTTCCCGCTGTCGGTGGTGAGTCGGGGTGTAGAAAGCCAGGGTCTCCTGTCCCGCTCATGCCAGTGGGAACCGGGGAAGCCCTGTGGCCGGGTCTCAATAGCAGGACAGGTTCGGGAGAGTCTCCACAGAGGGTTTCCCGAGCACCAGACCGGCCCCAAACGGCGTGAGGGTATGGGGTCAGCCTGGCCTGGGCTGGACATGCCCAGCCGTGGTGCTTGGGACCTGTGGCTGCATGTCTCTGAGCCTCAGTTTCCTCATCTGTGATATAAGGGTGAGCGATCTCACCTGCAGGATGACGGTTGGAGGGATACAGTGAGTGATGCTCGCAGCTTTGCCGCTATACGCACGTGTTCAGACTTTCAGGGTCAAGCATCTCCGCAAGTGGCCAAGAGGAGACAGGGAGGGAGTCCAGGGTGAGGCCAAGCTATTTCCTTCCTCTCCTCGCAGGTGTGGCGTCAGGGCAAGGGAGATTTCTTTCTAGGCTGCTTGCTGATGGCTGAGATCAGCACCCCCTTCGTCTGCCTTGGCAAGATCCTCATCCAGGTGAGAGGGTACCTGAGGGTGTAGCGGGCCCCACGGGAGGGCAAACCTGGGAGGGGCTACAGGCTGGGGTCGGGGGAGGCAGGGCTCTGGGGGGCTGAGTGGGGGCAGTGGGCCGAGGGTGGAGCCCCTCGCCCCGCTCACTCTGCCCCCTGCCCGCCCGCAGTACAAGCGGCAGCACACTCTGCTGCACAAGGTGAACGGGGCCCTGATGCTGATCAGCTTTCTCTGCTGCCGGGTGCTGCTCTTCCCCTACCTGTACTGGGCCTACGGGCGGCACGCCGGCCTGCCGCTGCTCGCCGTGCCCCTCGCCATCCCGGCCCACGTCAACCTGGGCGCCGCGCTGCTGCTGGCCCCCCAGCTCTACTGGTTCTTCCTCATCTGCCGCGGGGCCTGCCGCCTCTTCAGGCCCCGGGGCTCCCCTCCGCCCTCCCCTTGTCAGACCCAAGACTGAGGGTGGGGCCGGGGGACCCTCCCCATCCCACCCCTTGGGGACGGGGCTCTGGGGCCGCTGGGCAAGGGGTGGGAGCCAGGGGCCTCTTGCCCTGACAGCCCGGGGACTGACAGATGGACTCTGAAGGGGCCGAGGGGCGGGACATCAGCCCTCAGGGGCAGAGGGTCAGGGACCAGGTGAAAAGGAAGGCAGGGAGGGGGAACCTCTTCTCCCAGCAGTGCCTGAGCTGAGGGTAGCAAGCCCCTTCCTGCGCGGCCCCCCTTCTCCCGTCACCAACCCTGGGGCTCTGGGGGGAGCAAAGGACCAGAGGAAGGGGGCATCACTTCCTATCCACTGAGGGCTAGAGGGCCGTGGGGAGACTGACTCAAGGGGACCAGGACTCGGAGAATGTGGGGGAGGCCCTGCTGTCAAGGCCATCCCAGCCCCCCTGCTGCAGACTCCTCTCGGTTCCCCACCATCTGGGAGGGAGGGGACACCCTAACTATCCCCCCCACCCCCACCCCAGGCCTCGCTTGGGGCTAGCTGCCTCCACTGCTCCTCCCTAGGGAAGGCCAGCCTAAGGAAACTTATTTATTTTATTTATTCGCCCAAATTCATACTAGTTTGTAGGGATGGGGGGAGGGAGGTGGCTGCTACCCCCCAACCTTCCCAGTGCTGAGCAACCCCGGGGGCGGGCGAGGGGCACCCAGTCCCTTCCCCATTAGGCTGCACATCTTGCCCTCGGGCCCTGGCATGTCCCTGGTGCTACAGACCTCTCAAGGCTTCCTCCAGTCTGGGGTCAGGGGACCCTGGGAGGTGCTTTACAGACCGCTAATAAAGACGATCTGCGTGAACGCCACCAAGGCCCTCTTCACCCAGTTCTTTGGTGCTGGGAAGGGTGGGGGGGGTCTGGGGACAGAAAGCACAGATGACCACAGGACGGGGCAGGACCCCCTGGATGGCTACCGAGCAGTCAGGGAAGAAAAAAGCAGACTTTTATTCATCAGCGGGAAAGGAGGGCAGGTTTGGGCACTCAGGGCAGAGTGCAAGGCCCTTGTCCGGCTCCTTAGGCCCCTTTTTGGCAGCTCCTATGGGGTATGAGATCAGAAGTGGGAGGCCACGCCCTGCCTCCCTAGGCTTTGGGGTCCTTCAGCCTCTCCCAAGGAAAGCTGGGGTGGGGCGGGAGGCCGGTAGGGGCCGGGGGTGGGGGGGGGCTTACATGTGTGTGCAGAACTGGAAAAGGAGGAAGAGGAAGGCCACTACCAGAGCACCCACTAGGATGTGATAGAAGAACTCAGAGTTGTATCCTGTTAGACAAGAAGGGGGAGATGGGGACCCTGGACTCACCTCCAATTGGAGGGCCAAGGGCAGCTCTTCTCCAGACCCCGGCAAGGAAGGAGGCCGTCTCAAGCTGGTTCATACCTGAGTTAACAAAGATGACGGGTTTCTCTCCAATAAACCGGGCCACGGCCAGGAGCCTGGCTTGGTCTGAGTCCGGGTAATCAAAGAAGTCAGGTCTGTCCAGGAAGAGCACAGATTCTGCTCCCCGGGTCAAGGTGTTGGCCCTCTGTGGGCTGGGTGCTAGGGAGCAAAGTCTACCTCAAGAATCCAGCAGACCCATGCCCTCTACCCCAAGAAGCTGACGCCAACCCAGGACCCTGTCAGGCCACACGGCCTTAGTGTGGCTATGGAGGGGCTTGGTTTTGTTCCAGGAACCTCTCAAGGATCAACTGAGCTCTCCATGAGAAGGCCCATGCTGGATGGAGAGAAATGTGGAGGGCAAGAGGAAGGCCCAGCCTTGGCCACCCAGCTCCTCGGGCAGACTGGCCCTTTAACCCCCAAGACTTTCTCCTTCCCGCGGCTCCCGGGACAGCTTCCCACCTGTTTCTATGGCCCCCAGCCCCAGCAGCCACACCCACACCCAAGCCCACAGCCACAGCCTCATGACTCCTCTCCTCCTGTGACAGGGGTGGGGGCTCTGTGATGTCACAGCCTGGAGCCATTCTGATCAGGAACTCCGGGTTGAGGGGAGAAAGTACTGGAAGCTGGGACGAAGAAGAGGTGCATTTGTGTGTGGCAGCCAGTTCTTCCTGGAGGGAGGGCAGGGATAAACACCTCCAGTTACCCCTGGATCCACCGCTTAACACAGATGACTTACTTACCCATCACAGCAAGCCTGCCTGCATTATACAGAAAAGGGACAAAGAGGAGCAAAGAAAGCAATGTAGGCAATGCACACTTCCCAGGGGTGTGCATCTTTCTCTCGGACGCTCCCCTTTGCCTTGTGTCACCAAATTCAAGGGCCTAGGGATCTCTTAGGGGTCCGTTGAGGAAGACCCTGGGGTTGGCAGCCAAGAGAAATAACAGGCTTGTACCACTAGGTGGCAGCGGCGTCCACGTTTGTCTGTTTCCCTCCCACCCGGGATGGCCCGGCTCCAGCCCTTCCAAGCCCTCCTCCCGCCTCTTCCCGCAGGTGCTGCAGGAAAAGGTACTGCAGGCGCGAGGTTTGTCAGAGGAACCCCCCCGCCCCCCCTCCCCCCGCCCATCTCGACGCGGGTCTCTTGGTCACCCACAGAGCCCTCGTAGGCTCCGCTCTCTGGGTGGGCTCCCCCAAGGGCCCTCCCATTTCCCGTTTCCAGTCCCTGCTTTTTATTTGTCACTTCCCAACAGCCACTTTCCGTCCTGCAGGCCCGTCTCAGCCTCTAAGAGTTAGCTCCCCTCGGATTGGCAGGTGGGCCTGTCTGTCACAGATGTGTCCCGCCCCACTCAAGCCCAAGGACACTTCAGGGTCTCCTCAGTTCCGACTACACAATTGCCTGTTCAACAATCTCTGACAGTGGCAGTTCCAGGACTTACCCCCACACCAGGCATGGGTCTGTGGTGGGTTGGGACGTCCTCTGCCCTACGATGGAGGCACCCCCCTCCACTGGATCCCCACCCCTCATCTTTCTTGCGCTCAGGGTCTACCCATCTATTCTCCTCCCCTTAGTCTTGGGAGGTCCTTGCCGTGCTCAACTTCTATTTCCTAAACCATAAAGCCCAGAGAGAAGAAAATGGGGGGGGGGGGGGGGAGGGGGGAAGAGGCAGACTAACATCTATGGGACCTCCTGTGGGACTGTTTCCCCTTCACTTCTCTCCCCAAAGTCACAGGCATGGGAGGAGCAGGGGGATGGCTGGGGGGAGGAGTGGGGGGGGTGGAGCAGGGTTCCCACCCCAGGCCTGTGTGCAACTGCTCCCCATCCTTTCCCTCGTTTAGCTGGGAGAAGGGGTCCAGAGCCTTTGGCCATTGGCGTGGATCTTACAGTTTTCTCAATTGCCCCAAAAGGATACAGCTGTCCTCTCTACCAGGAAAGGCCCTTTAGACACAGGCAGTGAATTATCCGTTCATTTATTCATCCAGTCATTAGGTACATGTATTGAGCTCCTGCTATGTGCTGGGCTCCATGTATGGCTTCAGTAGAAATCGCCAGGGGATGGTCTCTGACCTCAGGGATCACAGGGGCGAGAACTCAGAGTATAGACGGACAACCCCTCGGGGCTGTCTACACTCGCTGTCTCCATTCCCTCACCTTTAATGTATTCTTCAACC
This sequence comes from Prionailurus viverrinus, assembly GCF_022837055.1. Taxonomy (NCBI): domain Eukaryota; kingdom Metazoa; phylum Chordata; class Mammalia; order Carnivora; family Felidae; genus Prionailurus; species Prionailurus viverrinus. Next base: position 18,483,343 of record NC_062576.1, on the reverse strand, counting down.
CCTCCCAACCTGGTTTGGTCCCCAACACTCCACTGAGGCCACTTTTGCCAAGTCTACAAATGACCCTTTAACTTGCCAAATCTAAAGGTTACTTCCTCTGTCCATTCTGTCTGTCTCTCAGCAGGGTGTGCCTGTCCCTGCCTCACCAGTTTTCAGGGTTCCTCCTTCTCCAGCCAGCTCAGCCTTGGACCTTCTCCTTCCTGTCTATATTCTCTCTCCCTAGGTGATCTCATTCAGTCTCATGGCTTTAAATACCATCTATATGCTGGTGACTCACAAATGTATATTTCCAGCCTAGTCCTCTCCTCTGGGCTCCAGCCTCCTCTACCCAACTTCCTGCTTCGTGTCTCTGTACGTCCAAAACCATCTCGAACTCAATAGATCCCAAGTGGAGTTCTTGGTTCTCCTATCACAAACTGGCTCCTGTTTTCCAACGCTGTGAATGGTCTCATTGTTCATCTAGATGCTCTGCTCCACACAAACACCCAGGAGTCAGGTCAACCCCTCCCTCCCTCCCTCCCTCCCCCCCCCCCCCCACCTCCTGACAAAGCCATCATCAGGACCTGTTGGCTCAATTTTCCAACATGAATCTCAAGTTCGCCCACTTCCCTCCCCCTCCGCTGCTGCCCACTGTCAACCCCATGCCTCCTCTGGTATTTCAACAGCCTGTAGACTGGTTGACTTCTCTCTGTTCACTCTTCCCTCAGGGAGAACAAACCAGAACACTCGGACCCACCACTTAAAGCCCTCCAATGGCTTCCCGTGATGCCTAGTGAATTATGAACTTCTTACCCTGACCTGCAAGGCTCTTGCCCAGCCCTGTCCACCTCCCCACCTCAGCTCTTGCCGCGACCTCCCTCCCTTGGCACATGCCACCCTTTGCACACGCCTGTGCCTACGACACGCTTGCCCTTGCACTTGAACCGGCCGACTTCTCCTATCTCCCGGGTCTCAGCTGAGAAAACACTTCCCCTGGGAAGGGAACTCCCACGGCCTTTTGACCATCTCCCGTCACCGCATCAATCTCACTGCACTGGAGGTGTCTCTTTGTCTGCCTCCCCTACAAGGCCGTGAAGCTAGAGATCATTGATCTTGGTCACAGTTGTCACCAGAGTATACAGTAGGTGTTCCATAAATATTTATCGGCTAAATGGATGGAAGAGAACCTTTCCACCTGTGAACATGCCGGGGCTCAGCACTGTCTGCCATTTCCCCTGCTATTGGCTTGAGCTCCAGCTTTATCCCTGTTTCCTCCAATAAGGCTTTGTGTAGCTGGGCTTCTGGGCCTGAGCTAAGCTGTGAAAAGGGGCCACAGTGGAGGAGGCAGGACCGCTGGCTTCTTGTCCAGCTTGCCCCTCCTCTCACGCAGACCCAGATCTGCCTCGCTCCAAACCTGCCGGCTCTGGTCCTGGACAGGGTCTCCGAGTCCTACTTCCTCTCTGATCCTGGACATCCCTGAAGGAAGCCTGATGGTTGCCTTTAAATACATATTATTTTAATATTTTTTAACGTTTATTTATTTTTGAGACAGAGAGAGACAGAGCATGAATGGGGGAGGGTCAGAGAGAGGGAGACACAGAATCTGAAACAGGCTCCAGGCTCTGAGCTGTCAGCACAGAGCCCGACGCGGGGCTCGAACTCACGGAGTGTGAAATCATGACCTGAGCCGAAGTCGGCCGCTCAACCGACTGAGCCACCCAGGCGCCCCTAAATACATATTATTTTAATGTATTCTTTTGAATAGGCAGGATATGTGCACGGTACAAAATTCAAAAGGTACAAAGGATGGAAAGTAAGTCTTTCCTATTCCTGCCCAAACCTCCCTCGCAGCAATCTCAGAGGTCAATGTAGTTACCACTTTCTTGGGCAGCCTTCCAAAGATAAGTTAGGCACACATAAACAAACATATATGAACTCTCTTCTCCTCATTCTGTACGTGCTGCCTTGCACCTTACTTTAAGTTAACTTGAGACCGCATGATGACTCTACAAGTACAAGCACAGGGGCCTCTTTCTTTGTCCTGGCTGCATACTATTTCATCGTATGAAATTGTGTCATCCCTGATTGAATGAATCCCCTGCCTGTGGACACTTAGGTTGCTTCCAGTCTTTTGCTGTTGTAAACGCGCTGTGGTTAATAATCCTGAACTCCAACGGTTTTGCTCATGGGCCAGCATGAGGATAAATTCTAGGATTTATCTATAGGATAAAATTCTAGAAGCGGAATCTCTGGGTGGAAGAGTCTGTGTATTCGTCATCTTGGTATCCACCGTCAGAATGGCCTCCGCAGATGGGGGTGCCCATTTACCCACAGCGTTGCACACGTTGTGTGTTAACAGATGCTTTGAGTTTTGTCATCTGGTAGGTGCTAAGTGCTATCTCAGTGTGGTTTGACTTTGCTTTTCTCTCATTAAAAAAAAAATCGTGCGTTAAAAAAATACACATAACGGTATTTCTTTCTTTCTTTCTTTCTTTTTTGAAGTAGACTCCATGCGCAGCATGGGGCTCAATCTCACGACCCCGAGATCAAGAGTTGGATGACCTACCGAGCCAGCCAGGCACCCCAACAATATTTCCGTCTTAAGCATTTGCAGGCATACGGTTGAGTACTGTTGAGTATATTCACATGACTGTGCAGCCACGTTTCTCTTACTTTAAAATCACAATACTTACGGAGGCCAATTTAGTGCTAGGCCTGCTTGGGGCGGCCTCCATGGCATTCCCTGGTGGGGGGTGGGGGAGACATGACAAACCAGGGTGGTGAGAACTGAGTCTAAGATAGCACATTGGGAGCTAGGGGGTGTGGTGGGGGTGCTCCAGAAAGGCTCCAAGGAAGAGGTGACCCAGGGTGACCCCTGAAGGAAGGGAAGGTCTTCCAGGCAGTGGAGGTCCTGTGAGCAAAGGTCGAGAGACCTCAGGGATCCAGGTGTGTTCTAGGAACTGCAAGAACATTCCTGCCAGCCAGTCAAAGGTCACGGAGGTGACAAGATGGGAGAAGCCAGGGTCTTGGGCTGGAAGGCCTTGACGGCCACTGTGAGAACTCTGAGGACTCAGTCTTGGGCAGGGATGGCGCGGGTGGGGTTGGGGGATGGCGAGTTCAGGGCAAAGAAGAGCAAAGATCTCAGGCTGGAGTTTGACAGGCAGATGGCAGGGTTCAGGTGGGAAATGGCAGGCTGGTGTGGAGCTGAACTGCAAGGCTCAGGGGCATTCAGAGCGAAGCCGGACGGCCCTTCCCGCCTGACGGACAGAATCGGAGATGGCAGGGGGTGGGGTGAGGGAGGGTGGATCCCCAAGGGAGATGCCATCCCTGAGAAGGGGACCCCGGCCCTCAGAGGCTAGGGTGGGCCACAAGGAGAGACGCCTGAACGGCAACAGAGAAGAGGCTCGGACCTGTTTCCTCCCTCAGACGGTGAGGCTCCCCAAGCCTGGCTCGGGGACCCCCAGATCCCAGGCCAGAGACCGCGGGCGGATCAGATCCCCTCCCCCTGCCCACCCCTGGGTCACTGCGGAACTGTAAGCCCCGCCCCTACGGGTCTGGGGATGGGGGGGGCCTGATTACCTACTCCCTCCCCGACACGCTCTCCGTGGGGGAGGGGCGTGAAGCTACTGGGGGGGGGGAAGGGGGAGGAGGAGCGGGCGTCGCCATGGCAACCAGGCGGGTGGTCGGGCCCCGCAGACCCGGCCTGGAAACGAGGAGACCACAGGGCAGAGAGGGCCGCGGGCCCGGCGCGGGGGCGGGGGCGGGGGCGGAGGCCCGGGTCCCCGGGGAGTTGGGGAACACCGGGCAATTCTCGCTGCCGGTTCCCGGTGGCGCAGGGAGCCCGTGTGTCTCCGAGTGTGTGCATGCGAAGTTCTCCGGGGTGGGTTTGTGCATGTGTGCGAGCGTGCACACGTGGGCGCAGGCGTGTGCGCGGGAGTGCCCGTGTGTGTGTGTGCACTCGCGTGCTCCCCTAAGTGTGCCCGGCGGACGCCGGCGGGAGAGTCCCGCCCCCTCCCCAGCCTCCGGCCGCCCCTCCCCGCCCCCCGCCGCCTGCGCCGGCTGCTTCCTCGCCTCCACCTCGCTCACCCCCTCCTCCTCGCACTTTCTCCTGCTCTCCCTCCCTCCCTCTCGGCTCTCACCACCGGACTCCGCGCTCTTCTCGCTGGCCGCCCCGGGAATCGCCGGCTGCCACCGCCCAGCCTGTACCCGCCATCCCCCCAGTGCTTGGGCACCTGTTGGAGGCAGAGACACAGGTGCAGAGGGCTGGGCCGCCGGGGGGCGTGAGGGTGACAGCGAGCGTGTGTGTTAGCTTCTGTGCCGATGGGGTGTTTAGCTCCCCGGAGGCTGCAATTTCTGGCTCCTCTTTGGAGAGCCAGTCTCAGGAGGAGGCATCGGAGGCAGGGGTCCCGGGGTTGGGCTGCAGGGTTGGGGGGGGGTGGTACCAAGCAGGCAGGCAGGCAGGTCCTGGGGCTGAATGAAGGGGCAGTGGGCAATGAAAGCCTAGAGGGAAGGTGACACCCGGTCCAGAGGAGCGCCTGGTGCAGAGGGATGGACAGAGCTTAAGAGAGATAGAGGAGGGGGCCTGTGGGGCTGCTTCCCAGCAGGCAGAGCCCAGGGGTGGGGTGGGGGGGCAGACGGCCGACCAGGAGGAGGGGCAGGAGCTGGGAAGATGACATAGGGACAATCCAAAGGCATGTGGGCATGGCTGAGGTGGCGCCAGGACTTATGGGGTGGGGGGGAGGGCTGGCAGGCCAGCCCCTGAAGAGCAAAGCTTGGGGTCTGGAGGGTCCAGGCCTCCTGCCTGCCCACCAGCTGGCACAGGCCACCCTCTCCCTGGACACCTGGGAAGGGAGGCCGGTGAGGGCCCCACCAACTGGGGAGGTTGCCGCCTGGCCCTCAGCCAGCAGCCAGCAGGTATGAGGAGTCCGTCTTGGGCTCATGCTCTCCTGGACCTCCCTCCCGCAGCCAAGGGTGCTGCATGAGGGGCCGCAGGGGCGACCGCATGACCATCAACATCCAGGAGCACATGGCCATCAACGTGTGCCCCGGGCCCATCCGGCCCATCCGGCAGATCTCTGACTACTTCCCCCGCCGGGGACCAGGACCCGAAGGCGGGGGCAGGGATTTCAGGGAGGCCCCTGCTCGTCTGGCCCCCCTGGCCCTGGCCCCCCCTGCAGCCCTCCTTGGGGCCACCACGCCCGAGGAGGGAGCCGAGGTGGACAGCTACGACTCGGATGATACCAGTGAGTCTGGGGGCTTGAAGGGCCCTGGGGCTAACAGGGGGTGGGGTGGGGTGGGGTGGGGGACCACCTCAGGGCTGTGGAAAGGGGCTGGGGCCCTGCTGGGCGCGTTGGGGGAGGCGGGCCCACCACGGCTGCAGTCAGTGTGGAGGCTACAGTTTCAGCAAGGCTCAATATTCAATATTTCTGCTGAGACACTCAACCACCCACACAGCCCCAGTCACGGCCCAGCCAGGGACCCAGATGCGCGCACACACTCGCAGGCTGACAGACACAGCCGGGCACACACCTTCACCGCCAGCACAACAGCCCGTCTGCCCACCGGTCTCACACACCTGTCTTCACACACTGACTCTTCCCTCTTCTGCAGCCGCCCTGGGCATGCTGGAGTTTGACCTTCTCTACGACCAGGCCTCCTGCACTCTGCACTGTAGTATCCTCAGGGCCAAGGTGGGTTCTCCCCGCCCCCAAGCCCTGGCCCTGTTTGCCTCGCACCCTGGGAGGGGTGACTTTCCACCTTTCCTTCCCTGGGCTGGATCCCTTCTCCTTCTTCCTCCCCCTATCCCCCAGCACCCTTCTTCTTGACTCTCCACAACCACTCTGCAGAGGGAGGGAGGGAGGGAGAGAGGGAGGGCTGGGAGCCTACAGCCCTCTTCCCTCCGCTCCCCTGCAGGGCCTCAAGCCCATGGATTTCAATGGCCTGGCCGACCCCTACGTCAAGCTGCACCTGCTGCCTGGAGCCTGCAAGGTAACGTCCTCCTTCCTCCCCTAGCCTGACTCGGCCTGTGGGTCTGCCCCCAACCTTCCCCTACCTTCAGCCTCCACGGGTCAGGGGGACATGTCCTGAGAACGTTTGCCCCCACACCTCAGGCCAATAAGCTAAAAACTAAGACTCAGAGGAACACGCTGAATCCCGTGTGGAATGAAGATCTGACGTACAGTGGGATCACGGATGATGACATCACCCACAAGGTGCTCAGGTGAGCGCTCCATTCTCCCTGTTACCAAGGATTCCATCTCAGTTGTCCTCTGGGACAGCTGTCATTGGCACCTTCTTTGGTTGATCTGCCTCCCATTAAGTGCCTCTCAGATGCTCAAGAACAATCACGGGCTCCCCATCCCCTTTGGCAGTAGGTCAGAGGTTTCCCTGGCATTCCTGTTCCCCAAATATCTCCTCCTACTGCTGCTCCAACAGAGGACTGCTGTCTTCGGAGTGGTCAGGTTCTATGCTCCTGACCTTTGCCTGTTGTGTCTCTTCCATGGAAAGTGCTCCCTGCTTCCTCTCTCTTGGCCAGACTAAATCCCACTCAAAATGTAGGCTGTGCCTCTTCCTGGAAGCTTTCTCTGGTCACCGAGACCCCTCCTCCGAGCCCCTGACAAGTCAGACCTGTGTAGCAACCATGCTGTTGCCTGTGTCTCCCTAACATCCATCAGGACAGGAAACCTGCTCCATCAGCCCAGGAGAGGGAGCTGTGGGGGGTGTAGTCCCCGACCTGAGTGAAGGGCAGCAAAACCCAGGCTTGGGAGACCTTTATCGGCGCTCTTGGCAAATTGGGAAACCAGGGGAAGGTTTGTACTGGGGCAGGCGCACAGTCAGGGTTGTGTTTTGGAGATCGCCCTGATGTTGGCTGTGAGGCAGACTGGAGGGAAGGACAGACCTGACTCCAGGAAGGCTGGCCCATCTTTCAGATGGGAGAGAATTAGGCCCAATAACTGAGTGCTCACTAGTGCTCCCAGCCCTGGGCTATGCGTCTTTACATTTATTTCCCTTGATCCCAATAGTTCTGGGAGGTAGGTACTCATTATGGGAGTGGGAATTGAGGTAGAGGGAGCTTAAGTGACTTGTCCAAGGTCACATAGGTGGCCAGCAAGTGGCAGAGCTGGGGTATAAATATCCCTACGTGACATAGCTCCTCAAGAGCATCAGGACAAAAGAAAGTGCAGGGGGCTGCAGAAGGGGACGCATGGAACTAAAAGCAACCATTGCTTCATGGCTGGGCTCCCGTATTCCTCCCAGGCTGGTTCCCCGGCTCCATGCAGAAAAGGACACGAGCGTCAGAGGAGGTGTGGGATCCTTGTCCCGCTGCGCAAGGCTGCTCAAGGCCCTTCTAGCCCTCACATACTGAACCTGTGACCCACATCCACCAGTGCATGCCCTGGGCACATTCAGTTGGATCCTGTCCCCAGGCTCTTGAGTGGAGGCAGTGGAGGGTAGTGGGCCTCAAGATCCGGGAGGGCTTCCTACAGTGGCGGCGCAGGTCCTGATGGACCGGGGATGGCCTGGGCAGCTGGAAAGGGAGGGGTGGAGGAACAGAGCAAATCAAAGCACCCTTCTCAAGCTCCGGGCCTGGTGCTCACCACACGGCCCGTGAGACAGGCGAGGCGCAGAGTATTTAGGGTACAGCCAGCACTGGCTTCAGGTGCTCAGAGTTTGGTCGGAGGACCCTTCTCCCCACACTGGAGCAGGTTCAGGTACGCCAGGGGGCCCTGACCCTGCAGTTCCCTGCCAGGATCTCCGTCTGTGACGAGGACAAGCTGAGCCACAATGAATTCATTGGGGAGATCAGAGTACCCCTCCGCCGCCTCAAGCCTTCACAGAAGAAACATTTTAACATCTGCCTTGAGCGCCAGGTCCCGGTCTGTGTGGGGCTGTGGGGTGCCGGGTGGGGGGAGCGGGCCCTGGGGAGGCCGGTTTCCAGAACCTTCTCTCTGCCCCCTCAGCTGGCTTCACCCTCCTCCATGTCAGCAGCGCTGAGGGGCATCTCCTGTTACCTGAAGGAGGTGAGGCACCTCACAGGGACCACACCTGGGTGGGGGGTGGTGAGGATGCAGGCTGACCCCTGCATCTGCCCCACAGCTGGAACAGGCAGAGCAGGGCTCCGGGCTGCTGGAAGAGCGTGGGCGCATCCTGCTGAGTCTCAGCTACAGCTCTCGGCGCCGGGGGCTGCTGGTGGGCATCGTGCGCTGCGCCCACTTGGCCGCCATGGACGTCAACGGCTACTCCGACCCCTACGTCAAGACGTGAGCCCACCCCTCCCTCCCCAGGGAGCCTGACCTCTGCCCCATCCTCCCCCGGGGCCTCACCTGCCCCTGACCTCCCCACTCCTCCGCCACCCCCTCCTCGGCAGGTACCTGAGGCCTGACGTGGATAAAAAATCCAAGCATAAAACGTGTGTGAAGAAGAAGACTCTCAATCCAGAATTTAACGAGGTAAGTGGGGCAGGGCTCAGAAATCAAGGGGGGCTGGGGCTCGGGACAGGGGCCAGGGCCTCAGGGAAGATGTGGCCTGCTCTGCCCCAGGACTTCTTCTATGAGATGGAGCTCTCTGCTCTGGCCAGCAAGACTCTGGAAGTCACAGTCTGGGACTATGACATCGGCAAATCGAACGACTTCATCGGTGAGGAGGGAAGCCTGCCGGGTGGCGCTGATGGGGGTGGGGGGGCGCAGACCCGCAGTGAGATGGGCCCTGCTTTTGCCTGCCTCTCCCTGCTTCCCAGGTGGCGTGTCCCTGGGGCCTGGGGCTCGGGGAGAGGCCCGGAAGCATTGGCGTGACTGTCTGCAGCAGCCGGACGCAGCCCTGGAACGCTGGCACACCCTCACCAGCGAGCTGCCCCCTGCGGCCGGGGCTCTGCCCTCGGCCTGAGCGGGACCACACCTGCCCAGCACAGGGCCCCCCCCTCCCCCGGGGCCAGGTCCAGTACCCAACCTTCGCACGAGTGTGTTGCACGTTTACACGGGGTGGAAGCCCCGCCCCCCACTACCTGTCTTATTTTGTGAGAGTCTGCGTGACTGTGGGTCTGTCTTCTCGTGAGGGACCGTGGAGATCTATATTCACATATGCAAACTTCCTCCTGCCTGACTCGCTACTACGCAAATATGCAAACACCCATCCTGTGCACACCTGCAGGGGGCTGCGCTCCTCTCTCCTGCCTCTCCAGGCTGCCCCGTCCCCCTCGGCCCGCAGGGAGGAGGTCGGATTGGGGGGGGTTTGGAGGAGGAGAATGTTTCCAAAAAAGAGGACGAAAAACAAAAAAGAGCCACTCCTTTAATACAGAATCTTCGTTAAAAACCAACCAACCAACCAACCAACCTAGCCCTGTACAGCTGCCCTTTTAAGTGGGGGGCCACCGCAAGGTCTCTGCCTCTCGGAGAGGTGGCAGTGCTCCTGGCCACTCATTTAAATAACTGTCCCCTGGATGGGGCTGGGATGTGAGGGCAGGGCCTGTGCCCTCCCCAGTGGGGACCCACCTTCCAGGGGACGTTCGTGCATGTTTACGCCTTTTCTGATTGTGTCAGTGGCCGCAGCATGGCAACTGGGCGTCAATAAACGTCTCTGCGGAAGCCGGGGGCTCGTGTGTGCTGGCATTGGGCACGGGGCAAGGGCTTGGCCGGGGGTGGGGGTGGGGGTGTCACTCCGGGATGTCAATCACCAGGTCATCATCCCCGTCCAGGGCATCGTCCCCGCTGCCCGCGTCGCTGAACATCTGCCGAGGGACGGCGCTGAGGATCGTGGGGGGAGGCATCTTGGGGGGCGGCAGTGGGGCCAGGGCTGCCCCCACCCCAGCCCCAGAACCCCGGCCTGGGAAAGTCAGCGGCCCTCCCACAGGGCAGTCAGGGGGTCCCACGGCCATCTGCAGCAGGGGGAAGAAACACAGGGTGGGCTTGTCAGGGAGGCACTGGAATCCAGGGGGCTGGCAGTGCCTCCTAAGGCAGTTCTGGGGGATGGGGAAGGGGGCAAAGATTCATCCAAGGGGTAGTGGACACAGCCGGGCCGGCCAATGCTGGAATCAGGGGCCTGCCCCACCTCAGCCCCTTGAGCCTCGAACCAGCAAGTGCCTGGAGGTGAGGGGTGGTGATGGAGGCGGTGATGAGGGTGGTGGTGGTGAGGGGTCTTACAGAAACCAGGAGGGGAAGGCCTGGCCCTGCCCTCTCCAGGGAGGCACCTTGGCTGCCCCTGTGTTGGCACTCACAGCCGGTCAGAGTCAGCCTCCGGTACCTGCCTGCCCGCCCACCTCTGGGCACCCCAGACCCCACTTTGCCAGCACTGGCCTCCTCTCCTCCCTCTTACTTCGGGACTCACTGGTTAGGTGGAGGGTGTCCAAGGTCTCTGCACCCCCCCACCCCCAGCGGGAGGTTTCTACCTCTTATATCTTGGATGGGCCCCTCCTTGGGATACCCGCAGCCGCTGGCCCAGGCCAGGCCCTCCTCTCACAGCTCACCTGGGCTACGGTCCCAGCCTCCTAACTGGACTCCCTGCCTTCAGCCTCTCCCAGAGCCAGCTCTTCCTCCACACTGCAGCCAGAGTGAGCTCTCTAAAACACAAACCTGAGCACGTCACTCCTCCACACAAGGGAAAGGCTCCTCGCTGCCCTTGGGACAGGTGGTAAGGCGTGCCTGAGAACAGGCCGGTCCCTCCACCTGGAGTGCCTTTTTCTATTTACCGAAAGTCCTGCTTTGTCCTCTGAGGCTGAGAAGTGGCCTCTGTCCTGCCCGACCCTCCAGCCTCACCGTCGCCGGATGTCCTCCCCACAGAGAGCTCTGGGGGGGGGGGGGGGGGGGTCTCACCCTTTGCCTGTGGGCACAAACTGAGCACCTGCTCTGTGCCAGGTGATTTCCATTAACAGTCTCTGACCACTCCGAACACCCTCGAAGGGAGGGGAGGTCATGGGCCAGAGGAGGAATCTGAGACTTGCAAAGGGAGACTTTTAAGGCACAGGGCTCCTGGGACCCCAGTGGGCAGTGTGTCCCATCTGGCCCCAGGTCGGGGTGGCAGGAAGCGCTTATATGTGTCTTTACGGTGGTCCCTGGGATTGCTTTCACACCTTCAGCCCTCAGGCTGCTGTCCTTGGGGTGGCGGTGGCTTTTACCTCCTGGTCGGTGCCTCCAGGTACAAGAGTCTGCTGGGACCAGTGATAGACAGGAGGCCCAGCTCCATGAGGAAGCCTCCCTCCTCTGGCTGCCACCACTGGATCCCCACCCTCGTCCCCACAGCCCACACCTGCTTGGCCTTACTCAACGGCTGCCTCTGTGTGACCGAGAGCACTCCTGTTTACCCACAGCTTACCAGGGACCACGCACTGGGCTACGTGTTTTCTCTTCTTTAACTCATTTTATCCTACACTAACCCCACTGAACAGAGAAGAAAGTCGAGGCTCAGAGGGGCAAATGACTTGCTCAATGTCACAAGGTGGGTGCCTGGAGGACCTGGGACTCAAACCCACTCTGTCTGACTGAGGCCCAGGCTCCTAACTAACCTGTTCCTGTCTTTGTGCCTGTCTCTTGTCTCCTCAGACGAAGTCACCAGAAAGTTCAGTGACCCCCACCCCTTAATAGGACATCCTGGCTCTGGATACCCAGGCCTTCTGCGGCCCCACCTCACCCTGTCTTTCCTTCCGACGTCCTTCTCTCTTCTCACTCCTGCGTCAGCCCAAACAATATTCTCACCATGTCTCTCGTCTTCCTTCTACTCCTGCTCAGCCTGCAAATTTCCAAATCTCACTTTCCCTGGGCCCAAACATGACCTCTTCTTGGAGGCCTTCCCCGACTTATCCCTTCCTCCACCACAGCAACAGATCCCAGCCCCTCTCTCAACCAACCTTCTCGTGCTGGTATGATCAGAACTTAGCTCTTCAGGACCCAGCACTTTAGAAAGCGTCAAACCGCCATGCCACACCCCTACCCATCCGCTCCAGGCTTCGCTGACCCCTGCTTTCTCCACCATCCTGCCCTACAGACGAGAAGCAAAATCCCTGCCAAGGAGATCGAAGGGCCAGCATTATCACGCATTATCTACCCATTTCTCAGGCTCAAGACCCAAGGTCACCGAAGGAGTAAGAGACACAGCTGAGATGTGAACTCCAAAACCCACACTCCTAATCGCCACAAAGCGACCTTTCAGTTTGCTCCTGGCTCCAGGGCCTTGTGTCTATAGTCTACCCACTTTGAAAGCTGTCCTGCCCAGTCTGAATTCCACTTGGATTCAGAGCTGGGAGGGCACTGTGTCCTCTGTGCCCCATCTCTCCTGGGGCTCAGTGCTCAGGCCTCTTCTGTTCTCCATCCACGTTCTCACCCAATAATCGCGCCCGCCTCCACGCTGATGACTTCAAAACGCGCACCCACGAGCCCCAGGCTCACGTTCCTCTGTTGTCTGGCTGGCATTTCCAGCCAACATCTTGATGCATCCACAACCAAACTCGTTTTCCCTCCCAAAGCTGCTCCTCCCAGATCTCCTGGTCCCAGAGAAAGGCTAGCCCACTTCTTCCCTGGCTCGGGACCCACACCCTGGACTCGCCCTTGCCTTTGCTCTCTCCCACAGGCCGTGCTGGTCTTCCCATGGCTCAATCTTTGAAATCGATCCAGCAGCCACTTCTCAGCGGCTCTACCCGCTTCCCCGCAGGAGCCTCCCCGGAGGTCTCCCCACATCCATCCTGACCCAGCCCCTCCCCAGTCCACTCTCCACACAGCAGCGAACCACGTAAACTGGAGCAGATTCCTCTCTGCCCGACCTTCTACCATGGCTCCCCGCTTTATTCGCAGCACAAGTAAAATCTTTACGATACCCAGAAAGCTCTCCACAATCCTGCCCCTTGGTTATTTCTCTGATCTACTCACTCTCCCACCTACCCCTCCTTTGCCTCCGACCACACCGACCTCCTTCCTGGTCCCTGAACAAGCCAAACACCCACCCTCCACGGGGCCTTCGCGCTGCCTGTTCTCCCTGGAACACTTTCCCAGAGAGCTGCATGGCTGGTTCTCCTTTCTTTTAAGCCTCTGACCGAATACCGTCCCAGACCAGACCCCCATAAGTATCAGCTCCTATCTACCCTGGAGTTTCCCATGCTCTTCACCTGGGTCCATGTCTTAGCACTGGCACCGATTTATCGGGTCCATTTTCCCCCGCTCTTGCTAGAACAGGGATTTCTTGTCTCTTTTGTTTACTACTGCATCTGCAGCACCTAAGACAGTACCTGGTACATAGCTGGTGCTCCAGAAACCCTTGTTCATCACTCATTCATTTACAGACGCAAAACTGGAGATCTAGAGGGTCAGAGAGACCTGCTCACGGTCACGTGGTTTTTAACTGGTGCAGCCTTGACTTTGCCTGTCCCCTGGGACTGCCTGGCATCACAGAACAGCTATGAAAAACGAGACTGGCCTCCAGGAGTCTTCACTCTGAGTCCCACAAGGCTGGTCCTACCCCTCATTTTTCTCCTCACCAAGCCTATGGGCCAGCACTTCTCTGACCTGGCCCTCGGCGCCTGGCCCTGGGTTGGGCCCCCAGCAGCCCTAAATCAATCCCTGGAAGTTTTTGGACAGGCCCCAGCCCCTGTCTTGAGCCTCCCTCAGCTGGCTGTCCTGCTGCCATCCTGGCCCCTCCCTAACATTCCCCAATCAGGGTACCTTGAGTTTCCGGGGCAGGCGGGGCCGTTTCTCCCGCTTGGGCCTCAGGGGGCTGGGCTCGGGCAGCTGCAGGGCCAGGTAGTCGGAAGGGAATGGGGGGTAGGTGGGGGAAGCCAGCTGCAGGCAGGAGTCAAGGGGATGGAGATGGGAAATGGAGTGGATGGGGTGGGGGGTGAAGGGAAGAAACGCAAACAGGAGGAAGAATGGAAAAACAAGAGATGGTGATGAGTGTGGCTCCTGAGAACAGAAGGGGAGGGGACAGCAGCAGGACTTTGTCCTGAGCTCTGCTCTCCTCAGTCACGTCTGTCCCCCATTCCTACGCCAGAGAGAAGCGGGCAGCCCCGACTCACACCCCTCCAAGGAACGCTTGCTGGTCACACCCAGACAGACGCCCCCAGGGCTGGGCCGGCCTCACCCCTCATGAAGCCCATCTGCCCAAACGATGCCCACCTTCTTCCCAGGCATCTCACTTATACTTCCCACCCTTGACCCCAACTCACCGAGCTCAGGTATGGGGAGGGGGCCCCCGAGGCCTGAAGGGGAAACCCTGTTGAAGGAGGCAGGGAGAGGCTGGAGGGGGAGGGGACACCCCCCAGTGGAGGGCTTCTCTTCCTGGAGAAAGGACAGGGGAGGGGGCTGGTCAGAAGCAGCTAGGAAGCCCAGGTACCCCCCCTACCCTCCACCCCCAGAGAAGAACGATGGCTTCTTCTCACCTCTTGGGGGCTGGCGTGTCCGACAACTTGGGTGTTCCCTCTGTCTCGCTGTTATCTGAAGATGCAGTGGCATCTGAGTCTGTGAGGGGGGAGGGCTGATCAGTGGGGCAGCGGGGGGGAGGGGGGTTCCAGTCTACCTCAGAGAGGTGCAATCTCAACTCTATGGAAGGGCCCCAGGGAACCTGACTCCCCAGATGGCACATACATGCTATGCTGGGAGGCCCACAGCCTCTCCAGCTTCCTGAAACGTCCTTGACAATGGACTTCCTGCCTGGACTCCATCATAACACATCTGTCAAGCACTTAACTGTGTGCCAGGCTCTGAAAGAGTGTTCTGGGTCACTGTTACTCCCTGTCTTCATAACCAACCAAGGAGGAAGTTGAGGGCATCACATCCATTTTCCATAGGAGGCCACTGTGGCTCAGAGAGCAAAGTGTAGAGCTGGGACTTGAACCCACATCTCTGACTCCTTGACCACTTTAGACCACTGGCCTTTATTAGGTCGGGCCACCATCAAAATCACCTCTAAGTGATCTCACCTCTCCCTCCACCCACTGAGTACTTCAATTCCAGAATGATCTAAAGGTAAAGTCGATCACGGCCTTCCTGGTGACGTTCCCCACTGCCTGCAAGCACTCGGAGTGCTTCTTAATCTGGTATCAACCTACCTTTCTGGTCTCCCAACCAAATTGTACTATCCACATCATGCCCACCTATGTTCTCAAAAAGAAATTCATCTCTCGGTTCTGTACTTCACCTCGAAGGCCCATGGTTCACTTCCAAATAACTGACAGGGGCACCTGTGTGGCTCAGTTGGTTAGGCGGACAACTTCAGCTTGGGTCATGGTCTCAGTCTGTGAGTTCGAGCCCCCACATTGGGCTCTGCGCTAACAGTGTGGAACCTGCTTGGGGCTCTCTCTCTGTCCCTCCCCACCTCTCACACGAAATAAACTTAAGAAACAAAAAAACCCGAGGCCAGTGATCATATGCTGTTCCCAATTTCCCTGCTCAGAGAGATCCTTTAGGAAGCGGATTAAATGCTACCTCTCTGGGAAGAATCCTTCTGGAATCCTTCAGGCTCAGTTAATTGCGGGCTCTCCCACAACTCGCTACTCTCACTTGTCATGGTTTTCCTCACACTGTGCTAAGATGTGTCGTGTGTGGGTGTCTCCCTGACCAGACTGTGGGCTTTTCCCGGATAGGAGTGGTGGCTGACAGCTGTGGCTGTCACCCCTCAGATTCACTCCACTGTGACCGTGAACTTGCTGGTTTTCTCATAGCTCCTGTCCCGAAGTCCCCCCTCAAACAGCAAACTAACTGGAAGATCTCAGGAAAGGAGTAGATAGACAATGAGAAACAATAAAAAGCCAAACGTTTTGCCTTGACCTACACGAGCTGGCTCCTGCCTGTTTCTCTGATCTCACGCATCATCCGCCATCCTATCATACATAAACAAATGGGCGTCGTGTGTTCCAATAAAACGTTACTTAGAAAAGCAAACAGCCTCGTTGACTGTTGCTTGACCACCCCTGCTCCAGACCAGTGTTTAAAGGCACCATGGGGAAGAGGTGACCGTATTTCAAATGAGTTACATGGACCGGACCCTGGAACGGGACCACAAATGCCCACCTTTGTACTTTTTCAAACTGTGGGTCTCAATCCATTAGTGGGGTCATCAAGTCAATTGATTGGTTTGCAACCAGCATTAAGTTTTTAAAAAAAAAAAAAAAGAAAGAAAGAAAGAAAGAAAGAAAGAAAAAAGTCTACACACCAACAGAACAAATTGTATACAATGATCTTAACATTGTTTTTTCATTAAATTGTTTTATAAGTAAGTATGCACGGAGGGACCTGGTCTGATGTAATGAGTCCCACGCTCAAAACAAAGTCTGGAAACACTACATGCTTCAGCCCTGCTGCTCTCCAGACAGCCTGGTCTGTTCTTCCCTCTGCCTTTGTCATTTCTTCCACCTGAAAATCTCTCCCTTCTATCTTTCCAAGATTGATTTCTGCTTCTTATCTCGGTCTCAGCTCAAATATTACTTCCTGAAAAAGGCTTTTCTTGAGCACTGTTGACGCTCCCTGTCACCTGCTTTTACACGGTCTGCAAACTAAGAATGGCTTTTACATTTTCAAATGGCTGGGGGCAGGGATAAAAAAAAATGCTATTTATGACATGTGAAAATTACATGAAATTCAAATTTCAGTGTCAATAAATACAGTTTTATTGAAACACATCCAAGCTCATTTATTTACAGATCACCTCTGGCTATTTTTGCACCAACACAGCAGAACTGGGTAGCTGCAACAGCTCTGCAAAACGTGAACTATTTATTACCTGGTCCTTTACAGAAAAAGCTTATCAACCCCTGCTCTGCTCCAATCACTACCATACAACCCTGATTTTATTCCTTTCACATCTGAGACCCTAGCTGCTTTGCTTTCCTATCACCCTCAACCAGAATGCGAATTCCACTGTATCCCCTGTGCAAAGCAATAAATGCTTGAGTGAAGGATAACCGATAGATTTAAGAACCACCGGAGGTTTTTACCAGCCTCCGCAGCCTAAAAGGAGGGGCCCAGGAGGCTTGCTGAAGTGCCAGGAGCCATGTCCTCCAACAATTTTTCATGACCTTGCTCACCAGAAGAATCTTCATCCACGTTCTCGTACTGCAGAAGTCGGTCTAGGAGGAAACTAAGGGAAGAGGCGGGGAGAACAAGAGTGTTTGTTGCCATCCCAGTAACATTCTCCCGGAACCCTGTCCTGTCCAGTCGGCCCGTTGGATCCTTGCAACAGCCCCAAGGAAGGCGCCATGCATTTGTGGCCTAATTCCAAGGACAGGGTCCGAATGTAGATCCACAGGAGCCATATCACCCGCAGGCATTCCCCTTCCCCCCACTCCCCCACCCCCACCGTGTCCCACCTCTTATCCCGGGACACCTTCAGCAACTTCCTCTGCGCCTTCCTCAGTTCCTCCTGGAAGCACTCGTGTTCCTGTATCACAGGCAAGGTGGGGCGCTGAGCCAACGGCCACCCGTAAAGACGCCCGGGACCTGGGGACAGCTCACTCCACTCCCCTTTACACGTGGGTAAACTGAGGTCCTACAGACTCCAGGCCTCACCCCCCACAACCTCTCACGCCGGCACTCACGTAGATGAGGAACTTGAGCTTCCGCTTCAGGTTCCGGTACTTCTTCTTGTAGTCCACTTCGCCGTCCGCCGGCCCGTTCATGACCTGCCCCGGGAGCAGTGCCCCAGCAGGAGTCGGGCGTCCCGCTACCCGGAGCCTGCTCAGCCCGGCTTCTCACGCCTCCACTTCCGGAGACTTCGCAAGGCTGTGTCCGCTGGGACTACAACTCCCGGCGTACCCTGCGCCCAGGAATCTTAAACACAGGGGCTGCCCTCTTAGGGAACACCGGGAAAGGAACGTTGCTTCCAGGGACTACGCTGAAGATGGCGTCGCAGCGACGCGATGAGGTCATAAAGATGGCGGACGACGGAGGCACGTTTACTGGTTCCAGATGTGCTTAGCAATCAGAAGCCGCAAGACTTGCCTCCAGGGATTCTTAGTTTTCAGGCGAGGATATCCTTTTCCATCTGTCTTTCGAAATCACAGTCGCCTAGCTAGGGCCTGTGACCACGAGAGGAGGCAGTGTCGCAGGTTGATTACGTTACACCCAAAGGTTGCGGGCGCCCAGTCGGTTTCTAACGAGAACTTGAAAAAACGATTGGTCCTAAGAAAAGGAGCCGCGAGACCCTCCAACTACCCGAGGAAAACAAGTTTTGTCTGGCAAAGTTCTCGGTCCAAGCGACCCGCCACCGACCCCCAACCGTCCCTCCCCTCACCGCGTCACGACCCTCCCGAGTGCGCAAGCTCCTGTCAAACGCGGTGACGGAGGCCGAGAAGAAAAAAAGGCGGGAGCCACCAATCCCAGGTGGAGCAAAATGGCGCGGGAGAACGAGATGCAGGAGTTCATCCGTAGCTTCTTCCGAGGCCGCCCGGACCTCAGGTGCACTAGAGACTGGAATTGGGGTTGGAAAGGGCAGGGGCGGGACGGGGACTCCGTCTTGACACATGTCTCCGCAGCACGCTCACGCACTCCATAGTGCGGCGGAGGTTCTTGGCTCACGCGGGCCGCGACCACCTGGAACCCGACGAGAAGCAAGCACTAAAGCGGCTGGTGGAGAAGGAGCTGCTGAAAGTGCAGGTGTGGGCGCGAGCCTGGGCCGCGGGAGGCGGGGTTTGTTGCTGAGGAGGAGGGGCCTGGGATGGCGTAGGGAACACAACCTTCCTACACGTTTTGACCTCTTGCGCCCACGCAGGTGGATGAAGCAGGTGCCAGGGAAGAGAGGCCAGATCTTGCCAAGAAGGCTAAGAGGCCTCCCACCCCCAGCAGTGGCCCTGGGAGAAAAAGGTTCCGTTTCGATTCGGAGTCAGGTTAGTGACTTTTGTATAGTTGGTTCATTCAAAAAGTATCGTGCATGCATTATATCCCAAAGCATTAGATGAGGGTACGAGGCCAGTGAGTCAGGAACCAGGAATAGGGTGGACCGATTGATAGCTGTGTTTTCTGTTGCCCTTCCCTCCATCTGTCAGAGGTAACCAATCCCAAGTGGAGGGAGAAGGGACAGGAGGAACCCATCCCAACCTTCTTTTCTCTCCATATTCCAGAGCCCAGCTCTGCAGCCTCCAGTCCAGACTGTTTTGGCCTCTCAGCAAAGAATGGGATGGCAGCAGAAGTCAGTTCAGCAGAGGAGGAGAGTCCAAAGCGAGCCTCAAGGAAAGCAGTTGAGGAGAGCAGTGATGAGGAACAGCAGAGGGACCTGGCTGCAAAGACTGGATTAGAGAGGGAGGTGAAGGAGAGCAGTGGGGAGGAGGAAGAGGGCTCTGCCAGAACAAGTAAGGTCTCAAAGGAAGAGAGCAGTGAGGAAGATGAGGAAGGGGACGAGGAGGAGTCCAGAGGCAGGATTGGGAAGAAACCTGTGACAAAGAATAAGCAGGCACCGGGCAAAACCTCAGCCAGTAGGAAGCTGGCCAGGGAAGAGAGTGAGGACAGTGAGGAGGAACCTGCCCAGAGGACAAGAAAGAAGGCGGAGGGAAAGAAAGGTGCTGAAAGCCACCAGGAAAGTGCAAAGGACAGTGAGGAGGAAGACACCATAGCCAAGAAGAAAGAGAACAGAGAGAAAGAGGAAAAGGATTGGAAAACTGGAGCCCGGGGCAGTGGAGGGAAAAAGTCAGCTTGGGAGGAGAGGAGCTGCGAGCAGAAAAGCAGGGCAGCCAGGCTACTAGGAGACTTGGGGGAAACAGAGGAAGAAGAGGAAAAAGCAGCAGCAGGCAGTGGGGATAACAGCGGGGGAGATGAAGAGCCCCTGGTGCAGAGAAAGAGCAAGGACAGGACCCCGCAGAAAGGTGGGAAAAGGCAGAGTGGAAGCAGTGAGGATGGGGAAGACAGTTGGAGAAAGGTGAAACCAACTGCTGAAGGTGCTGGAAAGACAGCCAAAGCGGGCGGTATCAGTGGTGAGGCGAGTGACTCAGAGAGGGAGGTGAGTGACAGTGAGGCAGAGGATAGCCCTAAGGGGGAGAGGGGGAACCGCTCTTCCAAGAAAAGCTCCAGGAAAGGCCGGGCACGAAGCTCCTCCTCCTCTTCCACAGATGGCAGTCCGCAGTCCAAAGGCAGGAAGGTGAGGGTGAAGATGGGCTGGGAGGCCACCTTTAGGGAAGACGGAGACCTCGTCTCAAACTCTGAAGGTTTGGCCTTCAGCTGCTGTTTTTCCTTGCCAGGCTGGCTCCGGTCGCCGTGGTGAGGACCACCCAGCCGTGATGAGGCTAAAGCGCTACATTCGGGCCTGTGGTGCCCATCGAAACTACAAGAAGCTTCTGGGCCCCTGCCGCTCACACAAGGAGCGCCTCAGCGTCCTCCGGGCAGAGCTGGAAGCCCTGGGCATGAAGGGTGAGGCCGGGTGTGCCCTGGAGGCTGTGGGAGAGGGCCTTGGCTGCTGGGGAAGAGAGGATCATGAGCCTCTTCTGCCCCAGGCAATCCTTCCTTAGAGAAGTGTCGGGCCCTGAAGGAGCAGCGGGAGGAGGCGGCTGAGGTAGCCTCCTTGGACATTACCAACATCATCAGTGGTTCAGGTGAGGGATTGCCTTCCACTCCCCAAGAGGTGGGGCTAGGGTTTTCTCAGACAACTGATCTCCTGCTTTTCCTGCCTCCCAATCTAGGTCGGCCACGCAGACGCACAGCTTGGAACCCTTCAGGAGAAGCAGATCCCCCAGGGGAGCTATACCGCCGGACTTTGGGCTCAGAGGATGAACAGCCCCGCCCCCCACCCCCAGATTGGTCACATATGCGTGGCATCATCAGCAGTGATGGGGAGAGTAACTGAGCTCACCTTTCCCAGGAGGCTTTCCACTTGTAGAAAGCAGATATGCTGCCCGCCAACCCCCCACTCCAATCTGTGCCTGCAGAGCAGAAGCCGCTTTCTTCAGAGGACTTTCTTCAAGGACACAAATTGTTGGGATCCTACTTCTCAGCTTCACGTTCTCAGTTTAAGGTGTTTACAGGGATTATTTTTTAAGACTCAATAAAGGAGTTGTTTGAATCACTTGGTCAAAACTGGTCCCCACTCGGGGGGTGCCTGGCTTAGTTGGGAGGAGCAACTCTTGATCTCGGGGTCATTGAGTTCGAAGTGTAGAGATTACTTAAATAAGATTAAGTGACTAACTCTCGGTTTGGGCTCAGGTCATGATCTCATGATTCATGGGATTGAGCCCCATGTAGGGCTCTGTGCTGACAGAACAAAGCCTGCTTTAGATTCTTTCTCTCAAAATGAATAAATAAACTTAAAAAATAGTGAAACAAAAAACCGGTCCCCTCTCTTACCCCTATACCATGGGCCAGGAAGATGAGTAGCCATTGCCTCCCTACCCCACCCCATTCCCTTTCATTTCCCTCAGGTTCTCCAAAGGAAGTCCCAGCCTCCAGACCCTGCCATCCAATCTGCCACCAGGCTCTATCAGAGAAGAGGGTGGCTCCTACCCTTCTTCCTCCAGCCTGACCAGCAGGGCCCTCATTATCATCACGCTTTTAGCTATCAAACCTAATGCCTACTTGGGAGGAAGGTCTGAGTAACTGGCCTTAAGAAGAATGTGAGGAACATAATTTTAGAACTTGGGGACAGCTGGTGTATACGTCTTCCTTTTCCCCCTGGAAACAGCCATTTAGTCCCTGAGCCAATTCTTTTAGCCTTTAAGGGGTGGGTACAGGGTGTAGACCTGGTCAGGAGTACCCCAGGCCTCTGGCTACAGACTGAGCCAATGAAGTCACTTTAGGACTTTGCTGGCATTCTTGCTGTTGAGATTGCTATGAAGATACAGGCTTGGAGCTGCCAGGAGCCTGGTGTGAAGCGAACCTTTTGAAATCTTTGAAGTCAAAACAAAGGGAAGCAGAAGTCAGGAGATGGATGACCTCCTTTAAAGTTGTGGATCCAGTCCTACCCGAAGTCATTAAAATCACTGAAATTTTTAGTTACACATCCCAATAAATTCTCTTTTTAAATACAAATGACACTATCACCTCCCATGAACGGTCCTTAATACACACTTTAGACAGAAAGGGTGAGTCCTGGGGTCTGTTAGAATAACCAACAGTTTATTAAAAGCTTGCTGTGGGGCTCTGTGCCAACCCCATAGCTGGGAGGGGTTCCCACGACTGCCCCCAGGTCTGGAAGCAGCCCCTTCCAAGGTCCTTCCCTTGTTCCCCTGCCCCAGCTCTGATCTCAATAAAAAAAAAAAAAAAAAAAAAAAAGAAAGAAAGAAAAAAAAGAAAAAGAAAAAAGATAAAGGACAAAACGGCACAGGACATCAGACAGCAACAGGGGAATGGAGAGACCAGGCATCCTGACCCCAAGACAACATCCTGATCCTTTCCTAGGAAGGCCTTTTCCTTCTGTTCTCCCCACCCAGACCTGCTCTGCCACACCTCAGGTCTGGGGGGCCTGGCATCCCCAGTCCATGGCCCCATTACAGGGGGTAGTATAGTTCTCTGAATATAATATATCTAGACCCACCCTTCCCCTCCCCCAGGGGACCAGATGAATATTTGACACGCACATCTCCCTCCTTTCCCAAGGCTGTGATGGAGAGAGACCCTGGCACCATGGTGGGGAGGCAAGGGCTCCTGGTCAGCCTTGAGGCACCGAGGCCCAAGCTGGCCCTGGGCCACTGGCCAGCCCAAGAAGCTCATGAGATGAGGAGGTCTAAGGGGAGCTGGAGCCAACATCCTGTCCCCCACCTGTGGGTGGACCTCAAGCTTACAGCCCTCCAGGAACCGGCTCCACCCACCCCTGCCCCTGCCCCTGCCCCATTCATCTGCTCATCCACCCTGCACTTCAGGAATAGAAGTGGGAGGAACCATTGAGGATGTGGGAAGCGACACTGGTGCTACGGCTCAGAGGCCCAGGCACTGCAGCAGCAGGTGGGCCCACGTTGTCGCTGCCACTGCCCCCTGAGGCTGCCCGCCGCAGGGGCTGAGGGCTGTTTCTTAGCAGCAGCAGGGCTCCACCACGAGGTGTCCCACTCTGTGTGGGGGGCCCCAGCCAGTTTGGGGGACCCGGAGGAGCCAGCAGAGAGGGCTGACGCCAGGCTGGGGGGGGCATGCCCGGTGGAGGAGGGCCATGGCTCCAGTGTGCCCCTGACCGGGGAACAGGACGGGAGGGCCAGGCAGGGGCAGGAGGTGGAGCAGGATAGCCCTGTGCAGCAGCCTCGGCTGGGATGCCCCCCAGAGCCATACTGGAGAAGCCCAGCCTCATGCTCTCAGCATCGAAAGCCTCGATCTCACGGGCCTGCCGCTCGAGCAAACTCCGGATTCGCTCGGAGCGCCCTGTCTGCAAGGCCAGCAGCTCCTCTTCCACCTGGGACACCCAGAAAAGAGGTTAGCGCATCCAGGGGCAGGAGGTGGGGAGCCTGCCCTCCCCAGCGCCTCTTGGTGCCAGAGCCCCCTTACCCGCTGCTCCAGCAGCGCCCGCCTCAGAGCTACCCTCTGCTCCAGCTCCCGCAGCTCCCGCTCATGCTGGCTCTCGGTGCGGATCTTGATCTTGCTCTGGTAGGCGTTTAGCAGCTCCAGCTCCTGCTGCAGCTGCTGCCGAAGGGCCTGGAATTCTGCCTCCTGGGTCTCATCAAGCCGTAGCTGGCAAACAGGGAGAACTAATTTTAGGGGCCTCCTCCCCCACCCCCGCAATCCTCCCCTGCCCCAGGTAGGCCTGGGCCCTAAGGTTTCAAGAAGCAGCCAGTCTCAACATCTATCAAAATGAAAGGTCGCCATACCCTGTGACACAGCAATTACACTTCCAGGAATTTATCCCCCAGGTATACTTGCACATGTGCTCGAAGGTGTTCACTGAAGCGTTGTGATAGCAAAATACTGGAAACAACCTAAATGTCCACCAATAAGGGATGGGTTAAATAAATTATGGTACGTCCATACCATGGAAAATTCTACACTGTTTAAAAAATGAGATAGGTGTACTGACATGGAAAAATGTCCAAGAAATACTAGGTGGAAAAAGAAGAGAGCAGTATGTACAACACAATCCTACTTTTGTTTACAATTTTGTGTAATCTTTCAAATATGCATAGGGAAAAAACCTAAAATACAATTATTAACAGTTAACTGAGATTGGGTCAGAGAATGGGATTGGGTGAGAGAATGGCAATGAATAGGGGCACTGTCACTTTTTACGCTATGGGTATTTTTTAATTGGCCCATTCCAGTGTTGTTGTGTGATCACTTTTAGAACAGCAATCTTCAAAATCCTCAGAAGTCTGGGTAAATCGGCCCAAGGGCCACGATCATTTTGATTTGCTCCCTGTTCACACATTAAACTAACTCAGGCCCAGGAAACAATTATAGCCACTCTTTCCTTGGTGGTTCTTGGTAGAGTAGTCAGGCTGGCTTTGTCAAGACCTTAAGAAAATACTCAAGAGAGATAAAAAAAAACCATTGTGGAGAATACTAACAGTGGGAGAGTATCCAAGTTTCCCCCAAGAACAAAAGCCCCATCTTTCCCCGCACTCCCCCACTTCCAACTTCCCATAACCAAGGCGGGAATACAAAGGCCAGCCTCCACCACGCTCCCTCCCTGGACCCCAGGCCTCACCGCCTGCGAGCTGAGCATCTCTGAGATGGACTGGTCATACTGCTCGGCTAGAATCGCCAGCTTGCGGGTCTGTTCTTCCTTGAGCCGCTTAAGGAGGCTCTTGTGCTGAGCTTTGGGTGTGGTCTCCAGCAAGTGTGCCCGCAGGGCCTTGTACTGCCGAGTCTGGATCTTACACGTCTCCTGGAACTGCTTCTTGATCTGCAGCTCCTTAGACTATGCAGTGGACGGACCAAGGGGAGATGGGGGCAAGGGAGAGGAGGAGGAGGAGGAGGAGAGGAGGAGGAGGAGGAGGAGGAACAACCAGGGGAGAAGGGGAGAAGAGAGAGAGGAGGAGAGGAGACAGAAGCAGAGACAGGGAGAGGGAGAGAAACAGAAAACATGTTAGACAGAGGGGGCGGGGGGAGCTGTATACAGACAGACATGGAGAGATGGGATTGTGCTGAAGAGAGATCAGGAAGATTCTCAATGGGCAAGAGATACAAGTAAACAAGAGCATGTTCCAAGAGCATGTTCAGGGTTGGGTAGAAAACACAAGAAACAGCAGGAGAATTCGTGGACAGAGAACTGAGAATCTTTAGGGTACGGAGTACACACAAGAAGCTCTGACCATGCAAAGACAGAGGAAATACAACCCAGAGACAGAAACCAAGTGAGCAGATACAGAACGTGCACAAGAGTGAGAAAATCAAGTCACATAACACACCCATGGAAGAGAGCGACACAGCTAAGGAAAGACAGAGAAAGTCCCAGGTTCAACACCTTAGGGTGGGAGGGAGGGAAGGAGGATAAGCTCCGAGCTGAGAAATGGATAAGATGGGGTGGCCCCATCTAGGGCCACGTAAGGGAAAGGGGCAAAGGAGGTGGCCAGAAAGGGCCTGACAGGTTCAATGGGCCAGCAGCTGCTACCCTGACCAGATCTCCACGTCCCAGCCCAGCCCCTTAGACACTCAGCTCCCACTCCAAGCCCACAACCAACCCCATTTCCATGCCCCACTCTCTGCCTGGCCCCCCAAACTCACCACCCCCTACTGTAGTTTGCAGTCCCTTCCCCAAGCCCTCTAGGGTAAAGCCTAATTAATGCCAGGGGAGATATTCAGTTCCCAGAAGGGAACCACATAGGGAAGGGGCTGGGACAAAAGGCAGGTTATAAGGACAAAAGGTCCCGGAACCTAAGGACACTCTCTGGAAAAGAACCCACCAACAGGGGAGCTGTGGGGCCAAGAAGTTCTGTGGAAGCTCAACAGGGGCCCAGACCTCTGAGCTGGTGGTGGTCATGGTGCAACGAAGCTATGAAGGCAGAGAGGATGAGGCTGAGGAGTGAAAGGGGTTAAGATAACGTAGATGGGGGTGAAGAGGTCATGGAACTGGGGGCCAAGGGTCCAGACTGGGGGCATACCGGGGAGGCTAGGCGGCAGGACAAAGCAGACAGAGGCAGCCTGGGCCAAAGGTACAGTTCCGCTCAGATATTTTATTTGTGTTTGTCTTTTTCTTTTTTTGGTGGGGGAAAGGGGACAGGTTGGAAGGGAGACAGAAAAACAAAATCAAAGAGAGAAAAAAAAAACATGACTTCCCACCCACTGCCACCCCTGGCCCCAGGCCTGAGTTGATGAGGGTGAGGATGAGCACACACACAGTGGGAGAACAGCAATAACTTAGGGTGGGGAGGAGTGTCAGGAGAACACAAAGTGTAACTTCCGGACTCCTGGTGGAGGAGGCTGCCTGTCTAGAGGTCCAAAGGACTGGGCTGAGGTGGGGAAGTGTACTAAGGAGGGAGGGGTGAAAGGGAGGAGAGGACTGGAACTGGAGAAACATCACTGAGTAGTGGGAAATAAAGTGCTCGATGCTCTAAGATTCGGGCAGGGGAAGAGCTAGTCGGTTACCTCCAAGGAGGCAGGGCCCGGGACTGGCGGGGTCGGGATCGCCGCCCAATTAGAGTCCCGGGCGCTGATTGGCGAGAGGCAGAGGGCACTAGCCGGCGTTGGCTACGGGGCAGCAGCCGGGGGATACGGCTGGGCCTCTCACCTCGGAGCAGGCCCCAGCTGGCCAGTGTGTGGATAGCCCAAGGGGGCAAGTGGGAGGCTAAACCCTGGCTGGCCCGTGCCAGGCGCCAGTTCCAGCCCTTGCACAGGGTCCAAAACCTCGCCAACAGGGCTAGCGGGTGTCGGGCAGTGCGGGGATTACCCCGCCGGGGCCCAGGAACGGGCAGACGGCTGCGGAAGCCATCCTTGTTGGTCTTGGGGTAGAGTGCAAATAGGCCTCGGTCCCCCACAGCTCCGCAGCCCTGTAGGGCACAAAAGGCCACAGGCGACAGGCGCAGCAGAGCCCGCAGCCAGAGTCGAGAGATGCCCCGGCGCATCCGGGGGCCCTGCTGCCGCACCCATTTGCCCCCAGCTGCCAGAGCTGCCAGAGGTAGAGCCAGGCCTGGCCAGGCTAGGAGCCAGGCAGCCCCAAGGCCCAGAGGGACACCCATAAGGCCACGGCGCCAGCTCAAACCCAGGACAGCCCCCAGTGCAGTGCCCTGGGCCAGGAGGAGGAACAGACTGGGGGGCAGGTGCAGAGCTGTACAAAGAAGTAGGTAGGAGGCCCCCAGGCCCACCAGCCCGACCTCAAGGGCCAGGAGCGCTGCCTGCAGGCCACCCCCACCCTGGGCTGCCAGCAGTGGGAGCAGCAGCAGAAGTAGCAGGGGCAGGAGGCCAGAGGAGGATCCCACTGCAAAGGAGAGGCCAGCCAGGAGGCCATGGGACAGGAGTCCAGGGAGCTGGCTAATAGGGCCATGCCTCAGACGTGTTGGAGGGGGTTCAGGGGGGATGTCTGGTGAGGGACAGCCATCTCCAGGATCCCTCGGGGTCCTAATTGGCGCCCCCTCTTCCTCTTCCTCATCTTCCTCGGGGACTGGGGTCAGCGCTGGGCCCGGGATCCAGCCAAGCTCAAATTCCTCATCCAGGAGGCTCCCGTCCTGCTTCTCCCATAACCTCCATTCCCCAGCTGCCTCCTGGCCCACAATGCTCCTCTCTTGGGGCGCCAGGGATGGGACCCTAAGCTCTTCTATCTCCTCCTCAGGCAGACCCCAACCTTCCTCATCAATCAAACTATGTTTTTGTGGGTTGGGAATAGGGGTTCCTGATTCTTCCCCCAATATCCTCTGTTCCTCTGGCTCCAGGGTAGCCCCTTCCTTTCCCAGAATCCTTCTCTCTGGAACTGCTTCCTCCTCCTCCTCCTCTCCCAGAATTCTTTGGTTCAGGACTGCCTCCTGGCCAGATGAACAGGGCTGCTCTTCTCTAGGGGTGCCTGTGCTGGGTGGTCCCAGAGCCCCAGGAATGGGGAGCGGGAGGCCCGGGGGACGCTGGCCTGCACGTACTTTGAGGCTCTTGGGCTGCTGGCGAACCTGGGCTGCATGCTTCTGCCGCAACTCTTGCTCACGCCGCTTGTTGTACTCCAGCTGGTTGCCCAGCTCTGTCTGGTGCTGCAGGCGGGTGAGTTCGGCCCGTGTGCGCTGGACAGCCTGGAGCTGCCGTAGCTCCAGCTCTCGCGTGGCCTCATGCTGCCGCAGCAGCAACGCACACTCCAAGTCCTTCTGGGTCTGCTTCTTGTTCAAATCCTGAGGCAGAAGGGAGGCAGGGCCCAGAGCTCAGTCAGGAAGCCTTGTTGGTGTCAAGAGAGCCCCAGAACTCCCTGGCAGAGGGAGCTGAGCATGGGGAGCTGAGGGGTGTAAAGGAGCCAAGCTGCTGGCTGGCCTGGGAATGGAAGCCCAGGGAGCTCTAGCAGGGTGACAGGCACGAGGAAACAAGGGGTGTGGAAGAGAAGCCAAACCACAGCATGAAAGAGGGTAGAGGGAAAAATAGGTGCCTGTGCTGTGGGGAGGGGGATGGAGGGTGGGGTGGCCTACCTCCCGCAGCAGGTCCTGGTCCAGGCTGTGACGGGCCAGCAGCATCTTGCGCTTATACTGGCGACACTGAAGCTCAAAGTACTGACGCTGTCGCCGCAGCAGCCCCGCCTCCTCCTCTGCCTGGCACTGCTGGAGTTGCTCCTTCTGCCGCAGAAGCCACTCGGCCTTCTCCCGCTTGGGTGTGCTGGGGTTCTCCTGGAGCTCCTGGGCAAGGCCATGGGGAGGGCAGGGAGTCAGGGCACCTCACCCACCACACAGGCCCTGTCCGTTGCTGCAGCCCCACCTCACCTCCTTTAGCTGCTCCTTCCGAAGTTTGTAGGTTCGCTTCTGTGCCTCCAGCAGGGCCGCTAGCTCTTTCTTCTGCTGCCCAAGGATGTGCTGCTGGAACTTTCGCTCCTCGGCCTGGGCGGCTCGTGCCTCCTTCTCACCAATGGCCTGGTGCCGCCGGGACAGTTTTTCTGCCTCAGCCCCAAAGCCGGCCCGCTGTGCCTCAAGCTCCCGCTGTAGCCGTGCGCTATGCTCCTCACGTTCACCCCTCAGCCGTGACTCCAAGGCCAGCAGCTGTTTCTGGTGCTGTCGTCGCATCCGCTTATAGCCACTCAGCTGCTCCCGCAGGGCTGAGTCCTGCTCATGCTCCTGGATCTGACGGCTGACCTGGGGCAGGACAGAGGATGAGAAGTGGGGCTCAGTCCTGGCCTCATCTCATTACTAACACGGTTTTCATGCTCTATTGGTGAACACGGATTTCAGACTCATGGGTTCGGTTCTCATTTGGTGCCTTCATCACACGTAGCCCCTCTGAGTCTGCCACCTCCACTGGATGATGGAGATACAGTCTATTTCACACGCTGATATCACTGAATGAGTCGATAAAAGGTGCCGCGCGCAGGGCCCGATGCAAAAGTGGCAACAATTCAGGTTAGTTCAAAGTCAAACATACCTGGGCCCAACCCCCAGCTTGGTCACTTACTAACCAGGTAACCTCAAGCAAGTTAATGACACTAGCCTCAGTTCCCTTATCTGCTAAATGGGACAATACCACCTCCTTATAGAAAGCTGTGGAGATTACGCCTGATACATGCATAGTGTCTAGAACACTCTGAACTAACAAACACTGTTTTTCTTCCCCTTCAGCAAACACTGAGGACTCATTACAGCCCAGGTATGCAGCTGGGATCTGGGCCCTGAGATGTTGGGAGTATCAAGAACACTGGGCCTGGATGTCCACATCTGAGGTTTGGAGCTCAGGTCCCATTGTCAAGTGGGCACAACTCCAACTAGTCCAGGTGGCCAAGTCCCTGGAAATCAGGGACCGGAAGTCAGGTCCAGGAAACCCTGGACCTCTCTACACAGTACAACAAAGCACTAAGCATCACAGGATCTGAAGAGCTGTCCCATAAGAATATACTAGACCAATCACTGGCCCATAACGGAATTAATGTTGGTGTTTGCAACTAAGCAAGAATGAAATCTAAAGGTTTACTCAAAGTATGGATGAAAGACTGTGTTTTATGAAAAGTCTACCCATCTTTTCCTGTGAACTGAGAAAAACATTACCATGACTTGATCTTAGGAAAACCAGTCTTGCTTAATTTGAGAATCTGAAAACCACCAAAGGTGTTTCGGCAAGTGCCTTGGACAAGCAGAATGTCTGAGTCACCACTGCCTCATCTCTCAACTGGGATCATACCCTCTCTCTCCAGAGGAGCTGGAAGGATGAAATACTCAGGCATGTGTGTGAGCCTGAGAGCCAATCATGGTATGAGGCAGACACTGGCCACTATTCCTGCCCTCCAGGAGCATAAAATCCAGCACACCTATCATAATGTCATTTAGAAGCACCACAGCACAGGGATGTGATACACCTGGCTGGTCAAGAGCCTGGGAAGGCACCCCAGGACATGCTACTTAAGCCTAGCCATGAAAACGGAGGAAGAGTTTATCAAACTAGGAATACCCACATCGGGCAATGTGACCAAAACAGTCCGTTGGGAGAAGAGAATGGAGAGGGTCAAGGAGAGGAGAAAGTGAAAGACGGCAACAAAAAGTGAGAGCGGAATCTGAACTTAATCCAGTGCCAGAGGGGAAAAACAAATCATCTCTGGACTTAAGAGTTTGGGGCATCCAGGCTGAGGGAGGATGGCTACACTTACCAGGGAGGCAGTACGGATGGTGGCAAAGTGATCCCTGTTGCGGCAGTAGGCCCGGCGGCGGGCAGAAGAGGTGGTAGAGGTGGGAGCTGGGGCTGCGGGTGGCTGGAGAGGACCTGGGGTCATCTCCGGCTGGTAGGGGTCATCATACAAGTCGTCAGAACCCTAGAGGAAGGGAAGGTGAAAGGGATGCCCAAGGTTCAGAGGCCACTGGGCCCAAGAGGAGATCCCTGGAGACCCAGTCTGACTTAGAGGAGGAGCAATCACACTTGGGAGGGAGAGCTGGGGCTCGGCCTTGTCACCATCAGGCCTCCTGAGGGTGAGCTGCGTACCGGCAGTCGGTGGATGATGGAACTATGGGAGGTAACTGTATGCTCCCCTTCTTGCATCATGGCCATCTCTCGGGGTTCAGGGCCTTCCTCTTCCTCCTCTTCCTCTTCCTCCTCCTCTTCTTCCTCCTCGTTGTCCGAGGCATCAGCTAGGCTATTGACTGAACTGCTCTGGCTGGAGGCGCTGATGGACATGCTTGGCACTGAGTGGCTACTCTCTAGACTGGTCAGCGTCCCAGCCCGGTGCATGTAGGGCTCGGCCTCCTGTGGACAGGGCGCAGGCTGTTGGGCAGGGAAGGGGAAGGATAAGGGGTATGTATATGGAGATAGCACAGGGAGACAGAGGGCAGGAGGAAGGAGAAGGAAGGTGAGCCAAGCAGCTGCTAGGAGGCAAGCAAAACACAGTGGGGAAAAAAGGGTGGCAGGGTAAGCTGGGTCACCTCCTCCTCCTCTGGGGCTTCAGCACCAGGGCCATTGGGTGCTTCTTGGAACAGTATCTTCTTCATCTTTCGGTACTGCAAATTGTCCAGCTCCCGCACGGCATCCTTGGTCCTCTGGATCAGGTCCATGATGACTGTGGGTGGCCGCTCCCGGAGCACAAAGCGGTGCTGAGGGGAGAGAACACTGAGGCCTGCTGCAGAGCACCTACCCCCACCCCAAATATCCCATGGGCCCTGACACTCCCTCTGGCCTGAGGAACTTCCCTGGGGCCCATGCCCACCAGGAGCTGATGCTGGCCTTGTGCTAGGTAAGCCCTACCCCCATATTTTCACCACCCAATCACCCCTCCCCAGACAGGCTCCTGTTCCTCCAAGCACAGCTGACAGACAAGAACAGTCAGGAGATCTGGATTCTAGTCCAGGTCCTCTATCAACATGCTGTGTGCCCCTGGACATGTCATGAGGCCTCTCTGGATTTCATAAGGTATCCCACAATTACAAAACAAGTAGGTCAAACTAGACTGTCTACATCAGTTCCCAACTAGGGCTCCTTAGGCCCCACGGATCTGTGAAGGGAATGGGGGCCCCTCTACTTTTGATATCTCAAAACACACCTAAGGGAAATCATACATTTACCCATGACAAGGCTACCCAGGCTTTTGGCTTGAATTACATCAGATCAGTGTGGTAACCCTGGTTATCGCACGCAGACCAGAAGCTCTGGCTGGCAATTATATACGTCTTTGATTAACAAAAGATGGGAAAACAAATTATTACTTAATAAATAAAGACAGTCTGGTAGACAAAATCTTGCAAAACACAGAGTCCATTGGGCACTGGGAATGCAGGTGGGAATTCATACATGAAGTTCTTGGTGGAGGAAGAGCTGGGAAATCACTAATTTCACTGAAGGGTTTTGTGGTTCTAACAGGCAACGGTTCTAGGAGAATGCTAGGCCAGTGAGCCCTTACCTTCAGAAGAACCTCTGAGGTTGGTCTGTCTTGAGGGATTTTCTGAAGACAGGAGTCAACAAAATTCCGGAAGTACTCAGACCTAGAAGTCATGGGAGGATGAGGAAGGGGGGGAGGCCATAAGCCAGGCAGCCTTACCCTATGGCCTAACCCCTGGGCCCAGGAATCCCAGTCCTCACCAGTGTCCTGACTGGAGCACGGGGGACTCGTTCTGTGCAATGTGGTATAAGGCACTCATCGCATTCATGTTAAACAGCGGTGGTTTCCGTTCCGCTACAGAGAAAGGTGAACAGGGAGAAGGTGAGAGGTGGCAGATGGGCAGAGGAGTGGAATGGAAATCAGAGGATTTGGGTTCACACCCCAGCTCCCTGACTTCCTTGCTGTATGGCCCTGAGCAATTCTCATCATCTCAATTAATTTCCTCCATAAAATGTAACACCCATCCTCTCCCCTGTACACAATGGAATAGAGATCAAAGGCAGAAAGAAGCAGTTATCAGCCCAACTAACATTCTATTAGGTGCCAAGTAAGAGCAAAAAACTTGCTAAGTGTTAAGGGAAAGATAAGGAAAAACAAGAGACAGGCTCTGTCCTCAAGGAACCTCTAGCCTAACAGGAAAGATTAAGTAAAACTCAACAAGTACTATCAAGTTACAAGAGGGAGACAGAAAAATGGTTGGGAAGCTGGGAGTGCATGTGGGTTCTCAAGCTGGTAGGTGTGCAGGGGATTAAGGGCAGGTCTTTTGGAAAAAGGGATATTGGAGCTGGGCCTTAGATTAGAAGTTGCAAGCCAGGAGTTCCTCGAGGCCCAGACAAATGTTTTGTTATGTTTTTGGCCCAAATAGCAATTTTTAAATTACATTCCAACTTAGCAATTTAGTAATAATAACCGAAATGTCCGGTTTCTTCTAAAAACTTAGATGTGGTGAAAAGGAGCCGACGCTCACGCATAACGATGGGCTAGAGCAAAGCAATAGCAGTCTCCAGTTTGCCATAATCTTTTTCACATTACTTCTTTGATACGCACTATCTGCTTATAACCAGGACTGGTGGTTTCCTTTCAGTAACAGAGAAATATTTCTCGGCATCCACATCTCTACCAAAAAGTAGGAATAAAATGGACAGCTCTATATTTTTCTTCTACCTGGCTTGTTCCAATGTATTTGCATCACCTGCCCAGCTGTGGTCTCGAGTGACAAATGCACATATGTGGACATGGAGGGAAAGGGCGTGTCCAAATCTCGGACTTCGGGCAGAAGACAAAATACAAACCAAGTTAAGAAAGTGGAAAAGTTCATGACACACTCAGGGTGTGGAGCTTACAAAGGTGAGAGCCAACTTTCAGAAAGCGGGGCTTTTAGCTTGGTGGAAGGAAGCACAGGGATGGCATAGGTCTTGAAGGGAATGGGGAGCACTGATGGCTCTGAGGAGGGGAGCGAAGCAACAGCACCCGGCTAGGGCAGATCTCTCTGACATAAGAGAGACTGGAGGGAAGAAGAGACTGGAGGTAGGAAAGATCATGGCAGGAAGTTGTTGATAAGAGAGACTAACAGCATCTCTTTTCTTGGGCAACTGTCTGTGCCGGGCACTGTGTTGGAGGCTTTACAAACATTACCTCACTAATAGTTAATTTCAGTAGCATAGGCTGGCAGAGACGAGAACCCGGACAGGCTTCAAGGCCTCATGAACTCACGTGAGCCTTACTCTCTGGCCTTATCATTCACTGCTCTTTACATGGCATTACCGGCAATATTTCAAACAACTGAAGCCAGTCTCAGCTCCGCATGCCTGCTCTTACCTATCTGGAATGCTCTTCCCTATAGTCTTTCAAACAGCTATTATCTACTTTATGGTTCTGCTTAGATATCTGCTGTAAGATATTCCTTAGCCCCTGAAATAGATCAAGTCTCTTGCTTTATGGTTGTACTGCTCCTGTAACCTCCATTCAGCTTCTGTCCCAGTAAAAGAAAACACATCTGTTTCCCCAACTGGAATGTAAGTTCCACAAGGCCAAGAACCTCATTCATTGCTATACCCCCAAAACCTGCTAGCATAGCGTGGTACAAAGCTAGCACTCAAAAAAAAAAAGTAAAACTAGAGTAGTGGACAGGAAAAGAATGCTCTGATATCCTTAGGTCTAAGAACTGGCAGGATTTGACAGCTGCCTGACTTGGGGGTCAAGGGTACAGTCAAAATGGACAGGAGCTTGGAGGCCTGAGGATGAAATGGTATGGGGATGGAAAGAGACAGAGAAAGAGAAAGCAGTGGAGAGAAAAGAGGATGAAGAAACAGAGGATGTCGTCCTTACCCAGCTCGATGCAGGTTATCCCCAAGGACCAGACATCCACTTTGCCATCGTACTGCCCCTCATCCATTGCGAGGATCACCTCTGGAGCCATCCTGGGAGAATGGTCAGGAGAAAGAGGCTTATCACCTGCCCAGACTCTGCCAACTATTGCTCCCAACATCCTAGGGGCTCCCTCCACTCACCACCATCCCACTCACCAGTACGGGGTGCCCACAAAGGAGTTGGCGGGTGCCATGATAGATGCAGAGCCGAAGTCCCCTAGCTTCACCAAGCCTGGCTCTGATAGCAAGATGTTTCCAGCCTTCACATCCCTGCCGGAGATGAAGCACAAGGATGAGGCATACATCTCAGGAAGGCTGGGCAAGGGGCTTTAGCACCAGGTTTCCAAGAAGGCTGCAGCCCAGCTGAATAAGTGGTGTAGAGCGCACCCCCTCCCAGCCATTGTCAATGTTCCTTGTACCTATGGATCATGTTGTGGGAGTGCAGGTAAGCCAGGCCCTGAAGGGCCCCATGGGTCACAGCTGCAATCTCCACCTCCTGAAGGGGCTTCTTGTGCACTGGGGAGTGAGGGAAAAACATCAAACTGAGGGAGCCCAAGGGTGGGGCTGGAACAAGCTCCCCTGATCCCTTTCCCAACAGCTTCTTTGCTCTTCTCACTTCTCCCACTTGTTGGCCAAAGAGCCACTTACCTTCTAGAAGGTCAGAAGCTGAGCCCAGGCAATACTCCATCACCAGCTAAGAAAGGGTGAAGGGTCAGAGATAAGCACATCTGGTCACCCCTGGCCCACCTCTCTTGGGCAGAGATCCAAACAGAGAGCTTCTCTGCCTATCCTTCACTCAGGCATTACCTCCAGGGTGAAGACAAAGAGGAAGGACAACTGAGAAAACATGGTGGTGGTGGTGGGAGAGTTCCTAGTCAGGGCCTCCCCTAGGAAGGGGAGACAAGATACCACAACTCCCATCTGAATCCTTTCAAAGCCCCATTATATCTCCATTTCCTCCAGCCCATATGCCCCTTTCCAACTACTAACAGTTTATGACTCTCTTCAAACCAGCCTCTCTTTCTGGAGACATTGTTGTCCATGGGTTTGCCTGAGGACTAAAGAGGTTGGGAGAGACTTCCTCCCTTCCAAGGTCCCCATAATGGCACCTGGAACAGGGCCCACTAAGAGACTGGACCAGGACAAGGATGGGGGCAAAGATCAGGCCAGATTCAGTGGGCTAGCTCACCCAAGCCGTGTGCTCCCTCAGGTAACAGCCCCGGTACTGAATGGTATTGGGGTGCCGGAGCTTCTGCAGGAACCGCACCTCCTTGATGATGTCCTGCCACTTCTGAGAGGAGGTCAGGGGAGAAGAGGTTTACTCAGCCCGCACATTGAGCCTGGGGTCCCCTGCTCTGTCCCTTACCATTCTTGTCAAACCTGACCCACCTCATTTGACTGCTTCCCACTATAGGACATCTTCTTGATGGCCACCACCTCACTATTCCGGACATCTCGGGCCTAGAAGACCAGACCAGAAGCTGGTGAAAGCCCTTGGTGAGAACTGGGCAGCAGGAAGATTTTTTGGCCCAAAAGGAGAGGGCGGGAAAGGCTGGTGTGGTACGGCAGCACAGAAGGAGGCTTGGAGGTCCACAGGGGGAAGAAGAATGCAGTGCCCATCCCTACCCCATTTTCCTAAGCCCCAACTTACAAAGTACACGGCTCCAAAGCTGCCATGGCCAATTTCCCGGAGATCAGAGAAGAGCTTTTCAGGGTCATCCTTGAAGAAGAGCTCAGCCACATCAGGGTCCTTCAGGCTCCCGGCCCGGCCCCCAGCTGGCATGATGGCCCCTGGGGGCCCTGAGAGTGGGGCCTGACCTGGAGAATGAAGAGGGGACCCTTACAGCGAAGATGAGACACTCAGAGAGAGGCAGGGACCCCTCAAATTTCTGCCTTCTCCTCCCCTAGTTCCCTGATGAGGGGGAGGCACCGCTGAGGAAGGGCAGGGGGGAGATTAGGAACAACATCAAAGCTCCAAAAAAATGAAGTTGCCCTAGCAACCAGAGCACGGGGGCCGGGTCCCTGGAGTCCCTAAAACTGCTAGGAAGACTGAGAGCTAAGCATCCTCACCACCCCCCTCAGCCAGATCCATTTCCCTACAACCCCCCTACTTCTCCCCTCAAGAATAAAAGATCCCACCTCCTAGACAGAACCCCAGATTCCCAAGTGTCCTGTCCCACAAGTCCCATACCCCAAATATTTCCAGGCACCTTCCTGTTCCCCTTGGCGTCGAGGCCCCCTCCTCCCTCAACCTCTCACACCCTGGAAGAGAGCAGGAAACGGCCAGGCCGGAGGTAGTGGAAATCCGGCCATTGTTAGAAGTGGGTATTGGCCCAGAAGGGCCAGAAGACTTGCTCTCAAAAAGAGCTAGGGACATTGTGGCAGGGAGGATGGGAAGGACAGGGACAGAAATGGTGGCTGGCTTTGGGGACCTCTCTGTGACCTGGGTTGTCTTACTTGACCAGTCCAATTGCATATGCATCACACACAGGTACAGGACATTTGTGGTGTACAAATAACATTTATTGAGCATGTACAGTAAGCACCTTACATGCATCTCTCTCATTCAACCCTTGCCACAACCTTGTGAGGTATTACTATCGGGGTACCCTTATCTTGCAACGAGGAAACAGGCTCAGAAAGGTTAAGTGACATCCAAAGCTGGTCCTCTACCACTGTTTTTAAAACAGCGATATGAAACAAGCAGGGCAGGATAGTGATCACCATTTCACAGATGAGGTGACTGAGGCATAGAAAGGAAGGAGGACTTCTTCAAGGTCAGAGAAGAGGACCTTCTCTCCAGTCAGGCCTGTGTGCTTATTACTCTCTTAGCCCCCTCCTGCAGGAAGCCTCCCTTGACCACTTCAGCCTTTGGGGAGAGCTCCTAGAGCACCCAGCCAAACACCCAGAGAAAGAGCCTGCAGTACCTGGTAGCCAAGGACCCCGCCCCTTTTCCCCAGGGAATGCCAGGCCAAGCTCCTGGCTAAGCACTTGTTGGAATTTAGGCACAAAAGAGCCTTCAGCAGAGCTGGACTCCTAGGGCAGAGTTCTAGCTCCTTTAAAGCACCTAACAATTTAGCATGTAATTATATTCTGTCGGGCCTTGTTTCCTGTTGTGTTGTTAATTTTGTCTCAGCCCAACTGGAAGCTGGAGGGCAAGAAGTAAGCCTGACTCTCCGGTGGGCCCCCAGGGTGCAGAGGGCTCAGAATAGCCTAGGAGATTGATTGATTGCCCTCAGCCAAGCCCTCAGCAGCTCCCAAGCTGCTCAGAATCGGCCCCCTTCTCCATTCTCCTGCCAGCAACCCTGCCAAGCACCCCTCACCCCCACCACACACCCACACACAAAGGCAGGTGCTCACAACTTGCCAAAGGAATCTTCTTGACCTCTTTACCAGCACCCAGCCCAGAATGTCAACCCAGGACCATAGGCCACATGTAAGGATGCCAACAAAATATCACACGGGGCCTCTTCCTCAAATAATGAACATTTGAGCAATTACCAAGGTCTGTGCTAAATCACAGCCACCTTCTCAAGGGACAATGTTATCACCATTCTGCAGATGGGGAAACCCAAGTCTGTCTGTCCCTAAACTACACTAACAGTACACCTCATCGACAACATACAGCAACAGGGTTTTGAGTAAGTTCCTTATGCTTGGTCTTCTCTTCAGTAAAACGGATTACAGCATAGGACTGTTGTGAGATTTTTAATGACATCTCATCCTTAAGAACACTATGCAGACACTCAGCATATGGATTTTTCCTTCCCTGCCTCCAGGGTCACCACAAAAAGGACTTAAGACTTTGGGGATCATCCTACCCCAGCAGCTTGGCTTTAACTGTGAAGAGACACCACTATGGCTATCATTTGTCAAAAGACAGAACCCTCTCAGGAACCTAGACCAAAGACTGGAATCAGGGTAGAGATGAAGGTCACAGTAGGGAGAAAAATCCATGAGACAGAAGACAGGAGCCAGAGCTTCCCATCAGGGAAAGCTTCTGAGTACAGTCCTCCTAAAAAGGAAGCTCTTCTCCCCACCCCACCCCCCATTCTTCTATCTCACCCCAACTCATTCCCCTTTGGACCCCTGGCCAAGAAGAGACGGCAAGAGACAGGTATGGAGCAGGGGCAAAACTTCATCAAGAACCTGGGTTCAAATCCTGATTCTGCTACTGTGTGACCTTGAGCAACCTCTCTGAGCCTCAATATTCTCAACTGTAAAATGGGAAGACGGCAATAAAAGAGGCCCCCACAGGGTGAATGGGGGGGGTGTCACATGAGAGAACAGATATAAAACACTTGTAAATGACAGACCGCTTGACAAATGTATCACCATCAGCAGGAGGTTGGAAGGTAACAATACAGGTGGGGGAAAATATTGCCAGGCATCCCCAAACACAAATGCACACACACACTTCCTTCAAAGGACAAGAAATCCAACCAGATCATGCCTAAAAAAAAAAAGCTAAGTGGACCCATCATAGAGATCAGAGGCAAGGGAATCAACACCCCAGAGCAATCAGGAGAAAGAGGTATAATGGAGAACAGGTAGCTGTGAGGGACAAAGTGAACATGGGAGAAGAGCAAAAGAGTGCAAACCCATCTAATTAGCTCAAGCAACTTAGGGCGTGACCCCCATGACATCAAAGACCCTGTCACCTGAGGTCCCCCATGAAACAGATATTATGAAGGAAGAGGAACAAGGTGGCAGCAGAAGGCACGGCTAGCCAGAGGCTGACCACTGGCCCACTGGGCTTCATCCTGAGGAGAGGGCCTACCCAGGCCCAGTTCCTCAAAAAGGAGCACGCTTTCTTCTCAATGCTAGACACAGGGACCCGCGCCCCTGCACCCCGTCTCACCTGGTAGGGGTCACTATGGTGCCCCAGCGCTTCCGCCTCCTCCTGGGGTCCTCCAGCGGCTCTGCCAAGCAGGGAGAGGGGCAAGGAGACCTTTCCCCTTGCCACCTCTTCCTCGGCTTTCGCCCTTCCTGAGGGGCGGGCCCGGGAAGCCTCCCCTGGAGGGGAGGGGGTGACAACCTGATCTGACCTCGCGGTCCAGTCCTCCTCCTCCGCGAGGGCGACAGTTGCTGAATCCCGGATTTCTGATTGTGGGGTCTGAACCCCAGATATTTGAACGAACGGAGGCTGAATTTGATACCTGAACGCGTGGGGAATGAACCCCGGATACTGGTGCACGCAGGGACCTGAACCCGATATTTGAAATCCTATGAAACGGAGCCCCAGGTTTAGAGAGGTTAGGACCCGAGTCCTGGATATGTGGGATCTGAGGGGCTGATACCCGGATATTTGAGAAGCGAGGAGTCAAGCCCGGAAATTCACGACGGAAGGGCCTGAGCCCCAGGTCTTCGGCCACCGACAGGGGGCCCACCCCGAGGACGTCCGGCCGCACGGCCCCTCTCACGCCGGGGTCCGAGGGTGACAGCCCTCACTCCCGCCCCGGTCTCCTCCCTTTCCCCCTTCCTCTCCTGAGGGCAGCTGAAAGACTGTAGCTATGGGCGGTCCCCGCGCCTTCTCTCCCTCTCCTCTTCTCAGCCTCAGCCTCTCTCCGCACCACAGCCCCGGTCTCGTCCCGGTCTCCCTCTCTCTCTTCCTCCCAATTCCAAGATGGAGACCGGGCGGGAGCGCGCAGGCGCGGTGGGGACGCCGGGCCAAAGGGGGCGGAGCCCTAAGTGAATAGCCCCGCCCCTCTATCCTTACTGCCGCGGCCAGGGAGATGTGCAGCCACCAAGCCGGAGTGCGCGCGCGCCCCGCCACGCGGACCCTGGGATGGAAGGAGGCGGGGAGAAGGGCTAGGCTTGAAGGGGGAGGAGCTCAGCGCGCAGTCCGACAACTGGCGGTGGAGAGGGCTTCGGCGCATGCGTTCGCTCCTCCTCAGCGCAGAGCCCGAGCTTGTTGCTAGGGGAAGCTTTGAGGGGGCGCAAGTGGAAGGAAAGAAGAAGCCGTGATCTGCGCCTGCGTGTAGGGTAGCTGTTGGGAGGGGCAAGGGAGGGAGGCTTGCTGGGCTCGGAAAAGGCGGGAAAATGGACTGCTCTGGTTAGTAACCATACAGCCAGGACGTGGGCTCCTAAGTTCGAGGAATCTGCTAGGAAAACTCAGTCTGTCAAATCCCTTCGGGAAGCAGGCATCTCACAATTGCATGACCTGCCCAAGGTCACAAAGCCTTTATGTCAGAGCATCTCCATGACCATACCCACCTAATTCTATCAACTAGTGGGAACTATCAACCTTATTTCATACAAGAAAACAAGACATAAAGTGGCAGAGCTGCGATCAAAAGGTGTTTTCCAAAGGCAAAAGGAGGATAGAGCTGCAGTAATCCACGCCCTTTGCCAGCCTCTATCCCAAACTGAAGATTCAACAAGGTAAAGTCCCCCAAACCTGTCTGCCCTGAAATTCCCACCTCCATCCAATCCCCAATAAACACCCTGGGCGACATTGGGCAAAAAAGCCTTTTATTTCCCCCCACATTCCAGCTCTCCATTTTTTGTAACATCTCTTCGAACTCAGAACAAAGGCCAGAGAAGTTGATTCACACCTGGAGAAAAAGAAAATTAAAAACCAGGGCAGATCACAGGGCCCTTGGGGGAAGCTCTGGGATGGCTGCAAAGTAAGGAGCAGAGGCAATGGCAGCTAGAGATAGGTACAAGCACTTATCTTGACTGGGGTGCATAACTTCAGGACCCCAGGATCTGCCAGGAGCCAGAGAGGCTTCCTTTCCCAGTCCACTCAGATCTAAGAAAGGCTAAGAGAGTTCCACCATCTCCCATCCCAGGCAGATGGATAGGGCAGTGAAGTCTAGCCCTGAGCAAAATAAGCAAGGTTGATTTTCAGCAATCCAGTTCCTTTGGCCAGAGCCCCTCCCTGGGCTTGGGCAGTTGCCGCTTCTCCCCAGGTTATTTCCTAGGGCACAGCAGCCAGTTGTTGAAGCTGAGAATAGTTTAAGAGTTGGCTGCACAATAGGTAACTTGCATATTATGTGAGATCCATCTGACAGAGTGAGACTTGTTTACAGAAAAAATTTTTTCTTTAATGAGCTGACACATGAAATGGTTAGCCAATATGTCCCCCACCCACTGCTACCTTTGTGAGGTGTGTTCCTCCAAAGATCCTGTTAGCAGAATCAACTTTTTCTAAATGCAGTGAAGGCTGATGGAAAAGAGGTGTATGTAAAATGCTCGGGCACAAAGTATGTGCCTAGTAAATGGGCATCACCAATCCTTTTGAGCTGTTCAATTTGAGTTTTACAAAAGCTGCATCATAAAAATGGGTATCAGGATGTCAGGACAAAAGCAAGACAACCCTAATTCGCATCCAGGATGCATCATCAAATTTGAACCCTCTTGACTCCCACTGTTACCAAAAAACTTGGAGGTGAACTACAGCTATGCATGAAATCTTAAAAATCAGAATGTTAACTGAAAGAAGTCAGTCACAAAAGAATGCATGGGATTCCATCTACATAAAGTTCAAAAATAAAACCAAACCATATTATTAAGGAATGACTCTATCTCAGTTATAATTGCCACCCCTACTCCATCCCCTACTCCCACAGGACTGGGGCAAAGAACCTTACCTGAGAACAAGTTGGGAACTAGGCCAGCGCCCTCAGAGCCGGGTTCTAGACCAGTGGGATTCCCGGCGCGGGTGAAAGCACACAGCAGTGAGACAGCAGAGAAGGCCACAGAAGAGAAGCAGGAAGGAGCCCAAAACAAACAGTCTGGAGCCACACAGAGCCAGCTCCTCCTAGGGATGGGCACAGGAAGGGAAGGAGGCATGAATGAGAGAGGGAGGGTGGAGAATCTTCCCCTGGGAAGACATCTTATCCCCAGGCCAAGAACTACAGAGAGAAGCCCCCATGGGGGAGAGGGCTCTCTACATCCAGGAGAGAAGGAGAACCCAAAGAGAAAATGTAATTTCTGTATAAGCTAATTGTCTCGATGGTCTACAAACTGCTTTCTTGCCCAGCCATTTATGTGAAATCCCACAATGTCTCCAAGAGGTAGGCAAGTCCACTACTATCCACATTTTAAAGATGTTCAAGTAGGGCCAGGTCTGGAAACAAGTATTTTCTCTGGTTCTAAACTCCCAGGTGATGTTCCTCACCAGGGTCCTTGCAAGTGTGAGGAAGGAGTACACAGCAGCCTCCTAACTGGTCTCTCTCCTCCCACACAGCACCACTGGACCCCCTGGCCTACAGTGTCAAGTTGTAGCATTTTAGCCTGGCATCACGGTACCTCATAATCAGGCCTCTGCATCCCTTCTGTCTCTTCCCCTCAGTCATTCCTAAGCCCCTCAGCATGGAGTGCCCTCGAAGGCCGAGCACTTTTCAATCTCTAGGCCTGTGTTTGTGCCGGTCCTTTTGCCTGAAATGCGTTCCCCCTCTCCTGAATCCCCTCTATTGCATTCTCTATCCACATCTTCCTCCTCTTCAAGGGTCACCGTGAAAGGGCAGACAAAGCCTGGGACTACAGTCAGAAGGCAGGGGTTGCAATCCTGTGTCTGCCACTTAACCAGTTGTGTGGCCTTGGGCAATTCGCTCCCTCTAAGCCTGTTTCCTCATCTGTAAAATGGGATAATAACAGCTACCTCAAAAGGCTATTTTAAGATCAAATGAGATAATGAACTTGAAAGCACTTGGTACATTATAAACTACTGTACACAATTCCCTTTCTTAAATGCCACCTTCTCTGTGAAGCACTCTCCATAAATGTTCAAGTTAGGGTTAATTGCTCCTTACTCCATGTCTGAATAACACTTTGCTCACATCTCTATGATAGCAATTAGCCCATTCTGCCCCTTCTTACAGCTTCCAAATTCCTTTATTCTGTTTAAAGACAAGTTAATAGTAATAGCTGTCGTTTATCCAAATCTCTGTTATGTACCAGGCATTGTCCTGAGCACTTGACATTAATTCTCATTCATCTTTATTTGTTGGAATCAGGAGATAATATTATGTTTTCCATTTTACAGATGATGTTTCCATTTTTACAACTCAGAGAGGCTCAGATGCTTGCTCAAGGTCACACCCCCTCTGAGGCAGAATTATAGGGCCCTATGCCTTTTTCTGTTAGGTAAAACTGCCTCCAGAAGCCTTCAAGACACAGCGTTCAGCACGGCAGTCTATGAAACCCCAACAACCTGAGGTTCTTACCGACGTGAGCAGCTTGGTGAGCACAAGGCCTTCGTGGCTCCAGACCCTGACACACTCCTCAGCCATCCTAGAATTCAAGGTGGCATTTCCTGCTCCCTCCTCTGAGCAGGATATGGGGGGCTGGCTGGCGGGCAGGATTCCTGGGGCAGCACTAAAATACAGGCAGGTTCCTGGGGTCCTCTCTGCGGTCACCCTGGCTGTAATGAGGACCAGCTCTGTTGCAGAGGATCCTATGAGAGACACAGGAGAGGGGTTGGAAGAAAATGGAGGGTGGGTTGGAAGCCATCCATCTTCAGACTTACATTCATTTCTAAGGCTTCCTACAGTACCAGGTGTTTGGGCATTGAGGCTATTCAATAAAGTACTCTATGTGCCATCATCATGTCATTGAGAAATGACAATAACTGTGTACCAATATAAACAAAAAATTAAGTCAGCTTACAATCAATAAAGTAATCATACCAGTACTCACAAAGCTGCAGTGAAACTGGGGCAGATACACATTGCCAATGTCAGTCTGTATAAACTAGTT
Source organism: Prionailurus viverrinus (assembly GCF_022837055.1). Taxonomy (NCBI): domain Eukaryota; kingdom Metazoa; phylum Chordata; class Mammalia; order Carnivora; family Felidae; genus Prionailurus; species Prionailurus viverrinus. The sequence continues at coordinate 18,439,025 of NC_062576.1, read as the reverse complement.
TGTCCTTTTTAAGAAAGTAGCTTTCTACTAGGTACCAAAATCCATTGAAAGGTTCACACCCCATTTCAAATTAGCGGGAAAAGGATGGCCTATTTAGTCAGTGAATTTGGAACGATTTCCATTTGTGGAAAAAAAAAAAAAGTTAGACTCATCTCACACTATAAAATAAAGCCCAGATGTGCTAAAGACCTATACTAACAAACTAAACAAAACAAAACCCAAAGAAAATACAGAAGAATATTTTCTTATTTTATTTTATTTTATTTATTTATTTTTAAACTTTCCAACTTTTTTTTTTTAATTTTTTTTAACGTTTTTTATTTATTTTTGAGACAGGGAGAGACAGAGCATGAATGGGGGAGGGGCAGAGAGAGAGGGAGACACAGAATCGGAAGCAGGCTCCAGGCTCTGAGCCATCAGCCCAGAGCCCGACGCGGGGCTCGAACTCACGGACCGCGAGATTGTGACCTGAGCTGAAGTCGGACGCTCAACCGACTAAGCCACCCAGGCGCCCCTATTTTCTAATTTTAAAGTGAGGAAGTCCTTCCTAAAAAAGACACAAGACCTAAAAGCCTGAGTAAAGAATGAGAGCAATAAACAACTCATAACAGTTAAAGACTTCTCTACAGTGAAAGAGAACTTAAAAAAAGTAACAGAATGGATGAAAATACCTATGTTTAACTGGCAAAAAGGTTTACTATACAGAATGTAAAAGGATCTTCTAAAAATCAAGAAGATAAAAGTAAACCATTTTTTTCTTTTTTTCCCCCCCCACAAAACCGCAAGACAAATAAAAGTAAAATGGGCAAAGGATATGAACAGGAAATTCACGGAGGCACAAAAATGGCCAATAAACCAAAAGATGTTCAACCTCACTAATAATCGGGAGAAAGTAAATTAAAACAATCAGGTAATTCCTTTGCTCATTAAATTGGTAAAAATTAAAAAGACTGATAATAATAAGAATTGCTGAAGATTTGGGGAAATGGGCAGTTTTAATGAGTGACACCTTTCAGAAAAATACAATTTGGCTGTTTCTATCATAATTTCAAATGGGTACAGAGAGGGACTAGGAAGATGCCCATCAAACTGTGGACTGTGCAGGGGAGATGAGGAGGATTTTTTGTTTTGTTTTTCTGATAGAGAGAGAGTAGGGGGTGGGGGGACACAAGGGAGGAACAGAGAGAGAGGGAGATGGAGAATATGAAGCAGGCTCCATGCTGACAGCATACAGCCCGATGGGGGGCTCAAACCCACGATCTGTGAGATCATAACTTGAGCCGAAGTCAGTCACTTAACCAACTGAGCCATCAAGCACCCTGAGGCAAGGAAGATTTTTACACCTGCTTTGTATACTTCTATGTGCTCTAAATCCACAACAAAATGAATTTGTCCATTAAAAAAAGGTCCATACCCTTGGACTCAGTCATACCACTTGTAGAAACTAATCCTAAGGTAAGGATTCAAAAGAAAAATGCCACGTATACCAAGATGTTTATTGTGATTTCACAAAAAATGCCAAAAAATAAGAAACAGTAGAGATGTTTAACACTAGGAAAAGCATTACAAGTGATGGCCTAGCCACTTAATGGATCACCTTACATCCATTAAAATAATAACATTCAGGCTGGGCAGTAAGAAAAAAGAATGATGTCATAAGGAGAAAAAAGAGAAATAGAAACCAGTACATATATCATAATGAGAACTGAGAAATGTACATGTAAAATTTGCTAAGAGAATGCCCCTTTTTCAGTGTTTTCCAGATCAAATTAATTACTAAAGTCCTGTCAATCCCACACTGCCAATGTCTCTTAGATCAGTCCCGGTTTTTCACAGCATTGTTTTAGCTCAGTTTTTCTTATCATCTTCTTTTTTTTTTTCCAAAGATTTTATTTAGGGGTGCCTGGGTGGCTCAGTCGGTTAAGCATCTGACTTTGGCTAGGTCATGATCTCACGGTTCATGAGTTTGAGCCCCGCATCAGGGTCTGTGCTGACAGCTCAGAGTCTGGAGCCTGCTTTGGATTTTGTGTCTCCCCCTCTCTCTGCTTCTCTCTCGCTCTATCTCCCCAAAATAAATAAATGTTAAAAAAAAAGATTTTATTTAATTTTTTTTAAGTAATCTCTACACCCATCATGGGGCTTGAACGCACAACCCCTAGATCAAGAGCCGCAGACTCCACCAATTGAGCCAGCCAGGTGCCCCTTCTCATCATCTTTCTATTGCAACCACCTCCTAACTGGTCCTCCTCCATCTGGGCGCATTCCTACCAGACAATCAGCCAACAGACTGTGATCTTTTAAAAGAACAACAACAAAACCCTACTATTTTTCTGCCTAAAATTGTGAGTTTGCCCAACGTACTAAAGTTCAACTACCTGGGCTTGGCACATAAGACCTTCCATAGGATTCTGTCTGCTCTCTCCAGTCCATCTGTTGCCACTCACTCAACACTCCTTCCCCTGCACCAAAATGAACCCCTTGAAGTTCTCAAACATGCCATTACGGTCCCCATCTGCATACTTTTGTATGTGCTTGTCCCTCTGGCTGGAAGAGCAAAGCCCTAAACCTCCCTCAAGCCAGCTCAGGCACTGAATCCTTGGAAAAGCCTGTTTTCACTATCCCTGCTTGGCAGGCTCCTAACTATTCCACTGTATCTTGTGAGCTACTACATACATTGAAAGGTATTTACTTAGGGGAGGCTGGGTGGCTCAGTGGGTTGAGCATCTGACTCTTGATATCAGCTCAGGTCGTGATCCCAGGGTGGTGGGATTGAGCCCCAACTTGGCTCAGCAGGGAATCTGCTTGAGATTCTTTCTCTCCCTCTGCCCCTCCCCAACTTGTGCACATGCTTTAGCTCCTTCTCAAATAAAAATTAAAAGGAAAGAAAAGAAAGAAAGGTATTTACTTCTGTTCATGTCTGTATCCTTGCTAGACTGTAAGCAGCTTGGAGTGAGGACCCGGGTCTTATACATCTCTATATTCCCCATGCTTGCTACATAATAGGTGCTCAATAATTATTACTTAGGTGATGCAATCATAGGTGGGTTACATTTTATTTTTGTCCAGAGTAATCTCTCATGATATTATTCTGGTTCTAACCATTATAAAAAGAACAAGGGCTTGTTTGCAAAAACAGAACTGGAGAAGTTGATCCTAAAATTCATATAGTAATTAAAGGAATCTGGAATAATGACAATTTTTAAAAAGAAGAACAAAGTTAAGGACTCACATTTTCTTTTTTTTTTAAGGTTTATTCATTTTTCAGAAACAGAGAGAGACAGAACTTGAGGCGGGGGGGCAGAGATAGAGGGAGGCACAGAATCTGAAGCAGGCTCCAGGCTCTGAGCTGTCAGCACAGAGCCTCACATGGGGCTCGAACTCACAGACTGTGAGATCGTGACCTGAGCCGAAGTTGGATGCTCAACTGACTGAGCCACCCAGGCACCCTGAAGACTCACATTTTCAGATTTCAAACTTAATACAAAGCTACAGTAATTAAAAGAGTGTGGTGCTAGCATAAGGATAGACATACGGATCAATGGAATAGAACTCAGAGTCCAGCAATAAATTCATATATACATCCATGCTCAGCTGGTTTTCAATAAGGGTGCCAAAATTATTCAGTACGAAAGAATAGTCTTTTCAACAAAACATATTGGGACAACTGAATAGCCACTTGCAAACAATGAAGTTGGATCCCATCCTCACATCATTCACAAAAATTAACTCAAAAATGGATCATAGAGCTAAGTGTAAAGTCAAAACTACAAAATTTTAGTAGAAAATATACAAGTAAATCTTAGTGAGCTTGAGTTAGGCAAAGCCTGCTAAACCAACACACTAAAAGCACAAGCAACAAAAGAAAAAATTGATAAACTGGATTTCATCAAAATTAAAACCTTCGTGCTTCAAAGAACACCATCCACAAAATGAAAAGACAACCCAGAGAATGGGAGAAAATATTTGCAAATCATACCTCAGATAAGAGACTTGTATCCAGAAAATATAAAGAACTCTTATAGGGGCACCTGGGTGGCTCAGTCGGTTGAGCGTCCGACTTCGGCTCAGGTCACGATCTCACAGCTTGTGAGTTCGAGCCCCGCGTCGGGCTCTGTGCTGACAGCTCAGAGCCTGGAGCCTGCTTCGGATTCTGTGTCTCCCTCTCTCTCTGCCCCTAATCCACTCGCATTCTGTCTCTGTCTCTCTCAAAAATAAATAAACATTAAAAAAATTTTTAAAAAAGAACTCTTAGAAGTCAATAATTATAAGACAAATTATCCAATTATTTTTTCACAAACTCCAAATAAACATTTCTCCAAAGGAGATAGACAAATAAGTGCATGAAAAAAAGACGTTCAGTATCATTAGCCGTGCCAATCAGAACCACAGCGAGATACTATTTCCCACTGCCTAGGATGGTTGGAATAAAAAAGACCGACAATAACAAATGTTGGTGAGGACGTGGAGAAATTGGAATTCTCATTCACTGCTGTAAAACAGCCTGGAAGCTCCTCAAAAGATTTAATGGGAACACCTGGGTGGCTCAATCAGTTAAGTGTCTGACTCTTGATTTCAGCTAAGGTCATGATCACAGAGTTGTGAAATCAAGTCCTGTGTTGGCCTCCAAGCTGAGAATGGAACCTGCCTGGGATTCTCTCTCTCCCTCTCTCTTTGCCCCTCCCTTGCTCATGCGCGCGCTCTCTCTCTCTCTAATAAAAATTAACATTAAAAAAAAAAAAGATTAAACAGAGAGTTACCGTATGATCCAGCAACTCCACTCCTTAGTATTTCATTTTCCTCAAGAGAAATGAAAAGGTATGATCACACAAAATCTTGTATGAGAATGTTCATGGCGGCATTGTTCATAATAGTAAAAAAGTAGGAACAATCCAAATGTCAACGAACTGGCGAATGGATAAATGAAAGATGGACTATTCATACACTGAGCGCTATTCGGCAATAAAAACATGAAGCACTGGCAAGTGCTACGACATGGATGAACCTTGAAAACATGCTGGTTGAAAGAAGCAGTCACAAAAGACCACATATTGTATGAAATGTTCAGTACGCAAATCTACAGAAAAAGCAAGATTAGTAGTTGCCTGTGTCTGGGAGGTTAGGAGGAAAAGGGGAGTGACTGATAATGGGTTTAGGATTTCTTTTGGAGGCAATGAAAATGTTCTAAAATTGACAGTGGTGAGAGTTGCCCACTTTTGTGAGTATGTGAAAAGCCATTTAATTGTACATTTTAAATGTGTGAATTTTATGGTATGTGATCATATCTCAACAAAGCTCTCGTATATATATTTAGAAAATAAAAAGCACAGGAAAAATCACCCCAAGTCTGTATATATCAGACACCTGCCTTTATTCTCATCCTTTGATCACACATATGTATACCTGGACATAAGAGACCTCCTCCTGCGACACACTCAGCTACATATGTAATTCACAAGAGATGCTTAGAATGATAGTGTCGAAAAGGACCTCAGAAGCCAGACAGTTCCACCTTTCTCTCCTCCCTTTTCATCTCCCCAGTTTCAGACAAGGAACTTGAGGCCAAATCTCATGCAGGAATAAACTGACACACTCGCTCTCGCTCTCGCTCTCTCTCTTATCATTTTCCCAGATGACTCTAAGCTCTGTGGGAATGGAGATGCCTAATTTTTTTCTGTATCGTCCACAGCACATAGAGCTGTGGTAAGAACAAAAGAGAAACTTAGGACACTTGCTTAATTGAAGGAGGACATGCTTCTTGAATATCCCCGAGGAGAAAGAAGGTAGCCTCCAATAGGAGAAAGCGGTAGAGATCAAGAAGGATGAGAAAAAACATTAGGTCAAATCTACCCCATCTCATTACACCTCCAAGGATGGAACCAAAAAACCTCAGGGGCACCTGGATGGCTTTGTCTGATTTGATTTCAGCTTAGGTCATGATCCCAAGGTCATGGGATTGAGCCCCATGTCAGGCTCTGCACTCTCTGTGTCAGAGCCTACTTAGGAATTTCTTTCTCTTTCTCTCTCTCTCTCTCTCTCTCTCTCTCCCTCTCTCCCCCCCTCCCCCGCCCCCACTCATATTCACTCTCTTAAAAACAAACAAACAAACAAACAAACAAACCCACCTCAGAGCCGGAAGGGGAGAAAGAAAACACTTGTTCACTGAAAGTATCTAGCCCTTACTACAGCAGAAGTGACTAAGGCCAAGGGATATGCCCAAGGTCACCAGGTTGGGGAGGTCAGAGACAGGGCCCACCCCTAAGTGTTCTGATGCCCAACCCCTATTCCTCCTTGATCTCACCTTTCAATCCAATATGACTACCCAGGACCTGGGTTTCGAATGTCTGGGTCTTGTTCCTGTCTGGACCATCTCCGAAGCTCAAGGTGGTCAGTAAGCCTACAACGTGAGATCCACGCGACTTCCGTGCGGCTGTCCCATTCACAGGGCACAGGGTCAGCTGGCCAAAAGATCTCAGGAAAGAGACCCAGTCCTGTGTGCAAAAGAAAGGTGAGAGGTGAGACATTAGCAGCATGAGCAGACCTGTATGGAAAGGATGAAGGTACTCACCTGAGGGATGTCAGGGCTGCGCAGGCCAGTCCTGTGGGTGAGGAGGAAGCTGCCAAGGCCCAGGCCTGAAAGGCCAAGAAGCAGCAGGATCAAAGTGGCACAGACCAGAGGTGGGTGGTGGGCGAGACAGAGATGCAGGTTGTGCCCTGCCTGGCAGCTGCCCATGGGGAGGAGAGGGGTCCGGGCCTCCACGGAGAGCCTGCTGGAGGACAGGAAGGAAGAACTGGACAAGAGCCTGAGAGTCAGAAGGCACTTACCCATTTTTATTCAAAGGGAAGCTAAAGCACTGAAAAGACAGGGGACTTGCTCAAGGCTCCACGGCCAATAGTGGCAGAGCCAGGACAAGAACCCAAGGCTCTTGACTCCAAGTATTCATCCCCCTGCACCACTCAAAAAATGTCTGCTGTATTTCATTTCTGATGTGATCAATGCAGAAGCAAAGTAGAGCACACTGTGCTCGAAAACGGAACCCAAATGGAGAGTTCTCAAGGGGAGAAATTGAGGAAGCAGCTGTTCTGGGGTTAGGGTTTGGCTGAAGAACAATTCCAGCCAATAGCCTAGACAAAGGAAGTGTCTGATGAAAAGAACTCCACTTTGGAGCAAAAACTGTTCAGTCTGAAGCCTCCTCTGCCACTCACTGGCTATGTGAGAAAAATCTGTTAACCTTTGTGAGCTTAAGGATCTGTGAAGGGAAGGAGGGTGAAGGGTGGTTCTAAGAACACCAAATAATGAGGACTAAATGTGACAAATAAAGCAGTTTGCACAGTACTTGGGCCTTGCAGGGACGCAACAAATGTCCATTTTCTTTCTGTTTCTCTGTGTCATAATGATCTTTAAAACTAGGTGAAGCAAAGCAAAAAACACTGTGGTGGAAACTGAGGTTCGGGGACTTTAACAGAGGAGGGGCAGGGCCAAGGTCTGAAACCCGTTTTCTGCTTCCAGGTAGAGAGAGTGCCCTTTGCCAAGCAAGAAGCAACAGTATTATGAAAAGGAACATCTGGAAGACGGGATAAACATATTGGGTGGGGGGAGAAGGAAGGCTCCAGGGAAATACAGGTGTCCCAAAGGCCCAGCCCCTGCCCTGCCTCCCGTCCCGACACATCTGGAAAGAGGGAGGAAGCGCGAAGGGGGAGGGCAGAGCCTGAGGTCAGCGGCTGGTGGTGCCCCTGGGCCTCCCCTCCCCCCGCCCCAAGCCCCTCCTGCATGAACTCAACACCCGCAACATCCCTTTCCCGGTCTTGCGGCGTCGGTTCCGCCTGCCGCTAGCTCTCACCGCTCGGAGCCGGGCGGAGGCCGGCGCCCCCCGCGACGTCACGCGTGGAGCAGCGAAGGGGCGGGGTCCGTGCTCCCACTCACCCACCCCCACCCTCGCCGTGGGATTCGCATGCGCAGTGGCCACGCGGGCGGCCGCCCGGCCTCTCCCAGACTGGGCGGGGGCGTACCAAGAGGAAAGGTAAGGAAGGGGCAACGGAGAAGAAACTACCCCGCGGTAGCTGAGTGACAGGGAGAGAGGCAAAGGCGCTGACTCCAGGGACGTTGTTAGAACTGGAAAGCCTCACTCCGGAGACACTGTGGGGCATTTCAACGACAATCCGGTCGCGGGCATTTTTCTGTTGTTGGTCCCCCACCCGCGCCAGTCGCACAGCCCAGCCGCGCCCAGGTTCCGGGTAAGAATTTGGGGTCCGCCCGGGGGCGGGACTCCAATCCTAGGACTCTGGCCTTCTGGGCTGTTTGGGTTCGGCTCTTCTCTGCGGACGTAACGTCTACACTTCACGCTTGGACTGTGGTTTTAGCGACTCCTTAATGCGTAGGATAGCTGCAGGGCTGCTCAATAAAGACTGTCTTATTTCACTTCTGCCCAGATTTTAGAGATGAGAACACCTGAAATAGCGAGACGCATGGAGCCAAGAACCGTGGATTCAAATCCTAACTTTGTGCCTGCCTCTGCATAAGCCATAACCGTGCTCTTTTGGGGAGCCGAGTTTGTTAAAGGGGTTCATCCTGGGGTGCCTGGGTGGCTCAGTCGGTTAAGTGTCCGACTTCATGATCGCACGGTTTGTGAGTTCGAGCCCCACATCGGGCTCTGTGCCGACAGCTCAGAGCCTGGAGCCTGCTTCAGATCCTGTGTCTACTTCTCTCTCTACCCCTCCCCTGCTCGTACTGGGTCTCTCTCTCTCTCTCTCTCAAAAATAAATAAACATTAAAAAAAAAAGGGGGTGGGGGTTCATCCTACCTACCTCACTGGTTGGATGGGAAGCTGAAGAGGCAAAGTGTGGGAAAACATGGGCCCGGTATGCACTGAGTGCAAGTGCACTCGACAAATAAATGCTCCGTGAAGCAAAATCTTAATATTCAACTCTCCTGACGCTCTGTTAAGACAGAGACCATGTCATTCCTGTACCACCCCGCTTCCCAAAAGTTTATAGCCCCAAACCCTTTCCTAAATCGTAAAATAATATTCAACAAGGGTGCAAAGACCATTCAATGAGGAGGAAAAGCTAGTCTTCTCAACAAATGGTGTTGGGAAGACTAGAGACCCACATGTTAAACCCTTAACCTTACACCGTATGTAAAAGTTAATTCAAAATGCACCAAAGAACTAAATGTAAGAGCTGAAACTATAAAACTCTTAGAAGAAAACATGAGGAAATCTTCGTGACCTTGGATTTGGCAACGATTTCTTGGATATGACACCAAAAGCACAGACAATGAAAGAAAAGATGAATCGGACTACATCAGAATTTAAAACTTCTGGGGGCGCCTGCATGGCTTAGCTGGTTAAGCATCCAGCTCTTGGTTTCAGCTCAGGTCATGATCTCATGGTTGATGAGTTCTCAGGCTCCACACTGTCAGCACAGAGCCTGCTTGGAATTCCCCCCCCCCCCCCCCCCCTCACTCTCTCTCTCTCAGAAGAAATAAACTTTAAAAATGTTTTTTAAACTTTTGTACATCAAAGGACACAAGAGAGTGAAAAGCAACCCACTGAATGGGAGGAAGTATTTGCAAATCACGTATTTGCTAAAGACTAAATAATATCCAGAATATATAAAGAGCTCTTACGGCTCAACACAACCACCACAAAAACCCTGGTTTAAAAAATAGGCAAAGGACTTGAAGATGTTTCTCCAACGATATACAAATGGCCAATAGGCCCATGAAAAAATACTAAACATTACTGATCATTAGGGAAATGCAAATGAAAACCACAATTAGATACACCTCACAGCAATTAGTATGGGCACTATTAAAAAAAAAAAAAAAGAGGAAGAAGGGAAAATAAGTGTTAGCAAGAGGAGAAATTGGAATGCTTTTGTGCTGTGGGTGGGAATTTAAAATGGTACAACCAGTACAGAAAACAGAATGGTGGCTCTTCAAAAAATTAAAAATAGGGGCCCCTGGGTGGCTCAGTCAGTTAAGCGTCCGACTTCAGCCCAGGTCATGATCTCACAGTTGGTGAGTTCAAGCCCTGTGTCAGGCTCTGTGCTGACAGCTTGGAGCCTGGAGCCTGCTTCAGATTCTGTGTTTCCCTCTCTCTGCCCCTCCCCAGCTCATGCTGGTACTCTGTCTCTGTCAAAAGTAAATAAACTTGAAAAATGAAATTAACAATAGAATTACCAGAGGTGCTTGGCTGGCTCTTGATCTTGGGGTTGTGAGTTTGAGCCCCATGTTGGGTGTAGAGATTACTTAAAAAAAAAAAGCCTTGGGGTGCCTAGGTGTCTCAGTCAGTTAAGTGTTTGACTTCAGCTCAGGTCATGATCTCACGGTTTGTGAGTTTGAGCCCTACATTGGGCTCTGCACTGACAGGGAGGAGCCTGCTTCACATCCTTGGTCTCCCTCTCTCTCTGCCCCTCCCCTGCTCGAGCCATCTCTCTCTCCAAAAGAAACATCTTAAATAAATAAAAATAAAATCTTTAAAAAATAGAATTACCATATTATCCAGCAAGTCTAATTTTGGGGTATATACCCCCAAAGAATTGAAAGCAAAATCTCTAAGAGATATTTGTATACCCATGTTCATAGCAGCATTGTTCACAAGGGCTAAAAGGTGGAAGCAACCCAAGGGTCCATCAACAGATGAATGGATAGATAAAATATGGTATATACATACAGTGAAATATTTTTCAGTCTTTAAAAGGAAGGAAGTTCTGATACATGCTACAACCTGGATGAACCTTGAGGGCATTATGCTGAGTGAAATAAGCCAGTCACAAAAAGGCAAATACTGTATGATTCCATCGATTTAAGGTAGTAGAGTAGTCAAATTCACAGAGAAAGAAAGTAGAATGGTGGTTACCGGGAGCTGGGGGGGGGGGTGTGGAAATGGGAATGGGGAGTTACTGTTTAATGGGTACAGAGTTTCAGTTTTGCAAGATGAAAAGAATTCTGGAGGTGGATGATGGTAATGAATATACTTCACACTACTGGATTTCTGCACTTAAAGATGCACAGAAATGGTTAAGATGGAGGGCCCCTGGGCAGCTCATTCAGTTGAGCATCTAACTCTTGATTTCCGCTCAAGTCACGATCCCAGGGTTGTGGAATTGAGCCCCTAGCATGGAGCCTGCTTAAGATTCTCTCTCTCTACCCCCACCTCTGTCTCTTCTTCCCCAACCCCCAGCTCATGCATGTGCGCTCTCTCTCTCTCTCTCTCTCTCTCTCTCTCTCTCAAAAAAAGAAAAAAAAGGTTAAGATGGTAAATATGTATGTTATGTATATTTTGCCACAAACATAATTAAAAAAAAAAAAAAACCTTGGGGTGTGTGTGTGTGTGTGTGTGTGTGTGTGTGAGTGAATTTATGGCACAGTCTCGTAGAGTATAGTGAGTGACGAATCCATTGATCAACTTAATTGAAATTCCAAGCATAGGAAGTATTTTCTTCTCACAGGAAAAAGAAGTGTGGCCGACAGAGAATTTTAAAATCTAAGAATCGGAAGGCACTCAATAACTGAGCAAGTTCCACAATAACCACCCCCACTTCCACTTTATTTTCCGGGTGCTAAACTGATGTCTGGAGAGGTTAAGGGACTTGCCCCAAGTCTCCCAACCAGTTAAACCTCAGCCAGAACTAGAGCCCAAGTGTCCCAACACCGAATCTAGTCCTTTCTCACCAAATCCTCCTTGCTAGATCCTGCCAAGGGATCTCTCCTGAAAACCTGTAAAAGTCTCTGCCCATCTGACTCTCAGCCACACCCAGCCCCGTTGGAGCCAGTGAGGTCACCTTTCCCTAGTCTCAGTTTTGTCTCCCCAGCCTCTACCACAGTTCTTCGAATTGTATGCTCTCACAAGCCCCAGTTTTCATAGTTTGAGTACAGTATTTACTCAATAAATATTTACTGACTAATGTATTGAAAACAGCTTGTTGGGTTTTTAAAAAATATTTTAATGTTTACTTATTACTTATTTTTGAGAGAGAGAGAATACAAGCAGAGGAGGGGCAGAGAGGGAGGGAGACCCAGAATCTGAAGCAGGCTCCAGGCTCTGAGCTGTCAGCACAGAGCCCGACGTGGGGCTCGAACTCATGAACTGTGAGATTGTGAGCCAGAGTCAGATGCTTAACCCACTGAACCACACAGGCACCCCTTGAAAACAGCTTCTTACAGGCCAATTTCACTGAGAACTCACCAATTTTTGGTTTCATTTTAAGGTTGGGAGCACATCTGCCCATGCTGAATGGTTGTGAAATTTAGGTTAAAAGATAAAAGAAAGTTTATTTAGTCAAGAATTATATTTTAGTGTCTACTGGGGTCCAGGCACAAAATTAGTATCCATATAGCAAAAACTTTGTCAATGTTTCTACTTAATGACAAGTCTAATTTGCAGGGTTATAAGATAAGGCATGAAAGTGCCCAGGGTGGTACACAATAGGAAGTCAACAAATGTGAATTTCCCTTTATTATTCTTGTACTGCAGAGCAACAGGGAATGTTTGGACAGCAGTTCTTGTAAATGACCATAATTAATATTTACTTATGTAGTCCAATCAACCAATTCTACGGACCAGTAGAGGCAAACTGGTTAAAGCATTGAACTGCCTCAAGGCCTGAGAATCAGGGTAAATGGATGTAAACAAATGTCTTACACAGAAAAAAAAAAAAAAAAAGTTGGGGCGGGGGTAGCCCAAGAAGACACACAATTGGTTGTGCAATGTAATCCATCAGCATTATAGCTAAATTCTGGTTTGGTAATCCACTCATCAGGCCCTTAAGGTGAGTGTTACTGGGGAAAACTGGTCCTAGACAGCTTCAATAATTTAACCAGGGTCACACAGATAGTGGGAGGCAGAAGTTGGCTTATGATTCAAGCCTGAATACAAATGTAAGAATCTACAAATGTGAGAATCAGAAAGCCAATTGAGAAGGGAAACCACCCATTCCTTTGAAAGGAATCGAGGGAGGGGTTCCTCCATCACTCCATAATGATAGATTCCTCTCCGAGCTCTGGCCCAGGTAAAAGCTCTTAGGGATCTGTTTGATTTTTTTCCTTCTATATTATTGAGCTCTAAAACTTTATGGAGTCACAGGCCGCTTTGAAAATCTGATGCAAGCTTTCATTCAGTCAGATATTCATTCAGTAAACATCTCTGAGCGGCCAGGCACTATTCTCCAGGCGGGGAATACAATGGTGGATCCCTGACTTCCTAGAAAGTAAAATCCGCCAATGGAAGTTCTCCCTCGAAAAATGCGCTTTTACCTGAACATTTGCAGTTTCAATCAGCAGAAACTCAGTTCTGTTGGAGCCTATCCTCGGACAGGAGACCCTACAAATTTAATAAGTTTCCTTCTACCCTAGTTTGACTTCAGTTTAGTGTTTAATTTCATATCAGGACTGCTTGATAAAATTAGCCCTTCTTTCTCTTTTACTTCTTGATTTTATCTTGTGTTATTCACCTATTCAATCAACTCATTCATTCATTCAACAAACATTTGAACACCTGTTAAATGCCAGGTACTTGGTTAGGCACTGAGGAAGCCACATTTCCTACCAATGAAAATCCTTACTAAAAGAGACAGATACACAAAGAATTATGCTAAAATGTTAAATACCATAATAGATAATACCATAATATAAAATAACAATAGCTACCCTTTTCTGAATAACTTCTAAGTGGGTCAAGCATTTAATGGCCTTCAAAAGTTATCTAGTTCAAACTTATCAATAGCAAAAGCAAATCAGCATTATCCCTACTTTACGATGAGAAAGCCAAGGCTTAGCAATGTTAGGAAGCTTGCCCATGGTGTTCAGCTGGTCAACAGCTACATGTAATACATACATACAAGCACACACACACGTATGCATGATACACCTATTGGAAAAAAGAATATTTGCAAACTTGGAATGAGATACTTTCTAAAGTAAGGCAAATACCAGAAACTATAAATGGAAAAATGGATCAACTTAGCTATTTTTTTTAGTTTTTTTTCCTTTTTTCTTTTCTTTTCTTTTCTTTTCTTTTTTTTTTTGAGAGAGAGAGAGGGCTGGTGGGAGTGGGGGGAGTGCAGCAGAGGGAGAGAGATAGAAAGAATCCTAATCTCCATGCTCAGCACAGAGCCTGATGAGGGGCTCAGTCCCATGACCCTGGGATCATGACCTGAACCAAAATCAAGAGTTGGATGCTCAATGGACTGAGCCACCCAGGCACCCCATGAATCAATTTAACTACTTAAAATTAAAAGCCTCTGCAGTAATCTCTTGGACATAGCAACATATTAGCCTTAGCAACATATTTATGGATATGTCTCCACAGGCAAGGGAAACAAAAACAAAAAAAAAAACTATTGGGACTACACCAAAATAAAAAGCTTTTGCACAGCAAAGGAAACCATTAATGAAACAGAAAGGGTACCTAGTGAATGGGAAAAAATATTTGCAAATGATATGTCTGATGAGGGGTTATATGCAAAATATATAAAGACCTTACACAACTCAACACCAAAAAAAATTCAATTTAAAAATGAGCAGAGGACTTGAATAGACATTTTTCCAAAGAAGACATCAGATGGCCAACAGACACATGAAAAGATGCTCAACATCACTAATCATCAGGGAAATACAAGTCAAAACCACAAGGAGATATCACTCCACACCTGTCAGAAAGGCTAGTATCTTAAAGACAATAAATAACAAATGTTAGATGTGGAGAAGATCCAAAGGATGTGGAGAAGAGGGAACCCTCGTACATAGCTGGTTGGAATGTAAATTGGTGCGGCCATGTGGAAAACGGTATGAAGGCTCCTCAAAAAATTAAAAACAGAAATACTACACAATCCAGTAATTCTGCTACTGGATATTTACCCAAAGGAAATGAAAATGCTAATTTGAAAAGATACATGTACCCCTATGTTTATTGCAGCATTATTTACAATAGCAGCCATGATACAGAAGCAAGTGTCCATCAATAGCTGAATGGATAAAGAAGATGTGGTATATAAACACAGTGGAATATTAGCCTTAAAAAAGAATGAGATCTTGGGGCGCCTGGGTGGCTCAGTCGGTTAAGCATCCAACTCTTGGTTTTGGCTCATGATTTCATGGTTTCATGAGTTGGAGCCCCACCTTGGGGCTGCACTGTCAGTGCAGAGCCTGCTTGAGATTCTCTCTCTCTCCCTCTCTCTGCCTCTCCCCAACTCACGCTGTCTCTGTCTCTCTCAAAAATGAATTTAAAAAGGGGCGCCTGGGTGGCTCAGTCGGTTAAGCGACCGATTTCGGCTCAGGTCATGATCTTGCGGTCTGTGGGTTCAGGCCCCACATCAGGCTCTGTGCTGGCAGCTCAGAGCCAGGAGTCTGCTTCATATTCTGTCTCTGTCTCTGCCTCTCTCTGTCTCTGTCTCTGTCTGTCTGTCTCTCTCTCTCTCTGCCCCTCCCCCACTCATCCTCTGTCTCTCTCAAAAATAAACATTAAAACAAATTTTAAAAAATGAATTAAAAAAAAAGAATGAGATATTGTCATTTGCGACAACATGGATGGGCCTAAGGGCATTATGCCAAGTGAAATAAATCAGAGAAAGAAATATCATATGATTTCACCTAAATGTGAAATTAAAAAAAACCCTCAAAAACCAGAGTCTTAAATACAGAGAAGAAACTGGGAGTTTCCACATGGGAAGTGGGTGGGGAGATGGGCAAAATAGATTAAGGGGATTAAGAGGTACAAAAAAAAGTTTAAAGCCTATATATGTTAAAGGACTTCATGCAAGTGAGAAATAGGAGAAACTGTATATATTAATGTCAAATGATTAGTAGCAGCTAATAGTGCCCCCCCCCGGTGAAATTTACATGAAGTGCACAGATCTTAAGTATGAAATTTCTAAGTTTTGACAAATGTAATGCCCATGTAAACACTCCAATCAAAACATAAAATATTTCCCATCACTCCAGGAACTTCTCTCATTCCCCTTTCCAGTTATTCCCCATCTCCTCTGTCCAAGGAAACCACTATTCTCACGCTATCATCAAATACTTAATGTTTTTTCCTTAAATGTCCAAATTATCTTACTAGATTGTAAGTTTTTTTGGTTTGGTTTTGTTTTTTTAGATTGCAAAATCTTTAAATGAGGACCTGCCTGATTTTTTTGCTTAGTTTTCCTGATTTTTTTTGCTTAGGGTTGTTTTTGTTATTGTTGTTGTTTGTTTGTTTGTTTTGGTGTAATAAATTACATATAATAAAATTTCCCAGTTTATTTTTTTAATTTTTATTTTTTTTCAATGTTTATTTTTGGGCAAGCACAAGGGGGGGAAGGACAGAGAGAGGGGCACAGAAGATCTGTGCAGACAGGCTAACAGCAGTGTGTGGGGCTCGAACTCACGAACCATGAGATCATGACCTGAGCTGAAGTGGATGCTCAACTGACTGAGCTATCCAGGTGCCCATAAAATTAGCCATTTTAATCATTTTAAAGTATACAGTTCATTCACAATGTTGTACAACCATCACCACTGTTTATTTCTAAAACTTTTCATCACCCTGAACAAAAATTCTGTAACCATTAAGCAATAGATCCCCACTTCCCCCTTGACCCAGATCCCCAAAACCGCTTTTCTACTTCCTATTTTTACAAGTTTGTCTATTCTAGATATTTCATATAAGTGGAATCATATGATATTTGTCATTTTGTGTCTGGCTAATTTTAATTAGCATAATGTCTTCAAGGTTCATCCACGTTATAGCATGTGTCAGAATTTCTTTACTTTTTTTTTTTTTTAATAGAGTTCATTCCCAGCATGGGGCTTAAACTCATGACCCTGAGATTGAGAGTTGCATGCTGTACCAACTGAGCCAGCCAGGTACCCCAAGAATTTCTTTCCTTTTTAAGGCTGAATAATATTCCATCATACATACACATCACATATTGTTTATTCATTCATTTATAGATGGACACTTAGACTGTTTGCACATTTTGGCTATTGTAAATAATTCTGCTACAAACATTGGTGTACAAGTAACCGTTTGAGTCCTTGTTTTCAAATCTTTATATGCCTGGTAATGGAATTGCTTGGTCATAAGGTAATCCTGTGTTTTGTTTTGTTTTTAATTTTGTTTTTAATGTTTATTTATTTTTGACAGAGACAGAGACAGAATGTGAGTGGGTTAGGGGCAGAGAGGTTGGGAAGCAGAAGCAGGCTCCAGGCTCTGAGCTGTCAGCACAGAGTCCGATGCGGGGCTCGAGCTCACGAGCTGTGAGATCATGACCTGAGCCGAAGTCGGACGCTCAACCAACTGAGCCACCCAGGCGCCCCGGTAATCCTGTGTTTAACTCTTTGAGAAACTGCCAGACTGTTTTCCGCCATGGCTACACCATACTACATCTCCACCGGCAATGTGTAAGTGTTCCACTATTGCCACATTCTCACTGACACTTGTTACTATCTTTTTGATAATAGCCATCCTAGTGTGTTGGAAATAGTGTCTTATTGTGGTTTTTATTTGCATTTCCCTAACAACCAATGGTGTTGAGCATTTTCCATGTGAGTATTTATCATTTGTACATGTTCTCTGAAATAAATCAAATCCTTTGTCCGTTTTGGAATTAGGTTGTTTGCGGTTTTGTCATTTGAGTTGTAGGGTTCTGTATATGTTCTGGAAATGAATCTCTTAACAGATATGTGATTTGCAAATATTTTCTCCCGGTCTGTGTTTTGTCTTTTCACTCTCTTGATGGTGCCCTTTGATATACAAGTTTTTCATTCTAATTAAGTCCAATCTTTCTACTTTTTTTCTTTTGTTGCCTGTGCTTTGATGTGATGTTTAGGAAATCATTGCCAAGGTCATGAAGATTTACCCCTATATTTTCTTCTAAGAGTTTGGTAGTTTTCGTTTTTACATTTAGGTCTATTATCTACTTTTAATTAATTTGTGTATTTGGCATAAGGGTCCAGCTTCATTTTTCACCATGTGGATATCCAGTATTTATGGCACCATTTCTTTTTTTTTTTTCAATATATGAAGTTTATTGTCAAATTGGTTTCCATACAACACTCAGTGCTCATCTCAAAAGGTGCTCTCCTCAATAGCCATCACCCACCCTCCCCTCCCTCCCACCCCCATCAACCCTCAGTTTGTTCTCAGTTTTTAAGAGTCTCTTATGCTTTGGCTCTCTTCCACTCTAACCTCTTTTTTTTTTTCCTTCTCCTCCCCCATGGGTTTCTGTTAAGTTTCTCAGGATCCACATAAGCGTGAAACCATATGGTATCTGTCTTTCTCTGTATGGCTTATTTCACTTAGCATAACACTTTCCAGTTCCATCCATGTTGCTACAAAGGGCCATATTTCATTCTTTCTCATTGCCACGTAGTACTCCATTGTGTATATAAACCACAGTTTTTCTAATCCATTCATCAGTTGATGGACATTTAGGCTCTTTCCATAATTTGGCTATTGTTGAGAGTGCTGCTATAAACATTGGGGTACAAGTGCCCCTATGCATCAGTACTCCTGTATCCCTTGGGTCAATTCCTAGCAGTGCTATTGCTGGGTCATAGGGTAGGTCTATTTTTAATTTTTTGAGGAACCTCCACACTGTTTTCCAGAGTGGCTGCATTTATGGCACCATTTCTTAAAGAGACTCTTATTTTCCCCATTGAATGATCTTAGCACTCTTGTAAAAAAAAAAAAAAAAAAAAGTCAGTTAACCAGGGGCACCTGGGTGACTCAGTCAATTAAGCTTCCAACTTTGGCTCAGGTCATGATCTCACAGTTCATGGGTTCAAGCCTAGCATTGGGCTCTGTGCTGCTAGCTCAGAGCCTGGAGCTTGCTTTGGATTCTGTGTCTCCCTTTCTTTCTGCCCCTCCCTTGCTTGCACTCTGTCCCTCTCTCTCTCTCTCTCAGAAAATGAATAGACATTAAAAAAAAAAATTTTTTTTAATCAGTTAACCATACAGAGGCATGGCCACTAGCCAATTTTCAAGACTTGCAAAATACGGATCTAATCGTTTTTCACAACCTTTTTTTTTTTTTTTTTTTTACTACAAGAAAGTTTTTTGTCATATACCTTCTCACTGGCTTCATTTAATTTACATACAAATATTTATCTCTATTCATTAACAATATAAAAACAAAGCAACCCTGAATTCCTTTTATGAAAACCACCCTGTCAACAACACCATTGTCTAATTCTTTTTTGATTGTACACTTCTATTAGGAAGAACTTTTGAGCCTATACCTTTAATACATATGTATTTGTTTACTTATAAAGTTTTTATGATATTGCTCTACTAATACATTATTTATTGTATAAAACATGCAAAAATAGATAATTCGATGGTGTGAAAAGTCAATTGACTATAGATGTGAAGGTTTACTTCTGAGTTCTCGATTTTATTCTATTCATCTATATGTCCATCCTTATGCCAACACCACACTGTCTTGATTACTGTAGCTTTATAAGAAGTTCTAAAATCAGGGAGTATGAGTCTTCTAACTTTGTTCTTTTTCAAGATTGTTTTGGCTATTTGGGGTCTCTTGTAATTCCAAATAAATTTGAGGGTTGACCTTTCCACTTCTGGAAAAAAAAATGCTATTGGGATTTGATAGAGATTGCATTGAATCTAGAGATCTCTTTGATTAGTATTGTCATCTTAACTATGTTAGGTCTTCCAATCCAAGACCTTCCAATCCAAGGATGCCTCTCTATTTATTTAGGTCTCCTTTCACCAATATTTTGTGGTTTTCAGTGTCAAAGTTTTGTGCTTCATTGGTTAAACTTATTCCTAATTGTTTTATTCTTTTTGATACTATTGTAAATGGCATTGTTTTCTTGACTTGCTTTTCAGATTGTTCATTCCAAATGGTCAACTTTTACTGAAAGTTTACCATGTACCAAACATGGTGCTATGGTCTTTCTATGGGATTGTTTCATTTAAATCTCAAATAAAAACTACACAAGAAATAAACTATTTATTATGAGCACTCCATTTTATAGATGAAGAAAGTAAGAGTAGTTTATAAAAGTTACACATTTAATAAGTGTTGGGGCAAATATTTGAACTGAAGCAGTCTAAATCTAGATCTGTGTTTTTAACATCTGTAGTATATTATGTCTAGAATAATATCTTGAATATATCATATAAACTTTGCTGATATCTTTCCAAGATAAATATTTAAAAAGCTATTGCCAAATATCTGTGTATATATAAGATATACTTTTTTTAAAGTTTATTTTTAGAGGGAGTGAGAGAGAGCAGGGGAGGGGCAGAGAGAGGTAGAGACAGAATCCCAAGAAGGCTCCTCACTGACAATGGGGATTGAACTCAAAAACTGTAAGGTCATGACCTCAGCCGAGATCAAGAGTCAGATGCTTAACCAACTGAGCTACCCAGGTGCCTCAATATAAGTTATAGTTTTATATAAAATTATATATGTACATACATTTTATGTAAAAAAATATATATACATATATATATATATATATATATATATATGTATAAGTTATATACACATATAGTAAAAATAGATAGTACAGGGCACAGGACCAGTCATTAAATTTAGGGGGGCAGGTGACAGTAGTAATTTTGTTTTGTCCTAAAAAAGAATTTATTTAATACTGATGTAATTTGAAAACAGCTTCTGTTTCATCAATGGCTTCAATCACCATCTATACATTGATGATTCAAAAATCCCTATCTTTAGGTCATTCAGAAGCCAAGTTTAAGGTTCATATTTTCAAATGTCTTCTTAAAATCCCCATTCATTCAACAAACATTTGTTGAGTGTCCCCTTGTGCAATGAACTTCTAAGTTCTGGGTATCTAATGGTGTGGACAGATATCTGGCTTCAAGAGTTCGTAACATTGTCTACTCTTGGTGTCAGACAGGCACCTCACTTAGTACATTTAAACTGAGCACATGGAACAACATCAGTGAGAAGGGCAGGGTAGAGACCTCTAGCAGCCCGTTCTCCCCAGAACTAGCAAAAATTGTCAGAATGAACATATCAGAAGTCTGGACGATAGCAAAGGTTTACAGCAACTATGTGAATGCTTAACCAAAAGAAAGGTCACAGAAACCAGGTAGGAGAACTTTGTGGTGCTTTAACGTTAATGTTACTCCATCCCCATCCTGCATAGTGACAGTCTTGAAGATTGTGTTTCTGGTGTGGGTACCTGGTCCCAAAGGGAAGAGAATGGATCTCATTCCTAAGGAATTATATTTGTGTTTTGACCTGCCTATGGGTTCCTTGAAGGACTGATGAACTTGTTTTGTCTAATTCAGAACACTCTCAGGACAAAGAAGTGGCTATAGTGTAGGAGGACCTTCCCAGAACACAGTAAAAGCTAAATTAACAAGCCAGTGCCAACTAGGGGGAAAGATAATGGGAGAGGCAAACTATAGGTATACCAAAAGCCAGGGAGAGAAAAAAAAAACCAAAAAACAGGAAGTGAGACTCTTTGGAATATAGGGCTTTGAAAAGTTCCCACCTCCAGGGCTCAGAAAATAACCTGAGAAGACCATAAGTTTCACTTCTGGCTGGTCTTTAGGTTCTGCACAAGCAGTAAGTGAAGCCTGAGGCAGAGTTGTGAGTGGCCTGGCTAAGTGTTGAAGGAGTGCTCTAACACAGAGACGATCTCCAAAGACCTGGAAAGTATTTTTAATTTTATTTTGTTCTCCTCTCTTCTTCCCCTCCTCTCCTTTTCCTCTTCCTTCCCTCTCTCCTGTCTCCACATCATATTTTCAAAATGTTCAGTTTTCAGAAAAAATTACAAAGCATGCAAAAAAAAAAAAAAAAAAGCCCACAGTAAAATATGGCCCACTCACAGGAAAAAGAAAGTAATAGAAACTGTCCCTGAGGAAGCACAGACTTTGGATTTATTAAACAAAGACTTTAAATCAACTGTCTATAATGCATTCAATAAGCTAAAGAAAACCATGGACAAAGAACTAAAGGAAACCAGAATGATATCTCAACAATAGAGAGTATCAATAAAGAGATAGAAATTATAAAAAAGAACCAAATAGAAATTTAGTAACTGAAAAGTACAATAATTCTTAAAATTTTTTGTGGCGCCTGGGTGGCGCAGTCGGTTAAGCGTCCGACTTCAGCCAGGTCACGATCTCACGGTCCGTGAGTTCGAGCCCTGCGTCAGGCTCTGGGCTGATGGCTCAGAGCCTGGAGCCTGTTTCCGATTCTGTGTCTCCTTCTCTCTCTGCCCCTCCCCCATTCATGCTCTGTCTCTCTCTGTCCCAAAAATAAATAAACGTTGAAAAAAAAATTTTTTTTAAGTTTATTTATTTCGAGAGAGATGGAGACAGAGAGAGTGGGGGAGGGGCAAAGAGAGAGGGAGAGAGGAAGCCCAAGCAGGCTCTGCACAGAGCCCGATGAGGGGCTCCAAGCCACAAAATCACAAGATCATGACCTGAGCTGAAACCAAGAGTCGGATGCTTAACCAACTGAGCCACCCAGGTGCCCCAATTTTTTTTAAGTACAATGATATTTTAAAATGTACACAGAATTTGTTTTTATCAGGTATGATAAGATATTGAAATTAAAGTCATGAAGGAAGAAGTTTCTACACTCAGAGATACCTAGAAGCAGGAGGCACAGCACAATATACAGGTCAACATGGAGAAGTACCAGGACAAGTGCCTTTATTGTGGTTTTACCCATGGGAAGGAATGGGTAAGACAGGGTAAGCATGCTTAGGATTGGCTAGTTTGGATAATTTCAGTGGGCCCTGGAGTGTTGAAACTGTCTCTAGTTGTATCTAGCCCTGGGGTGATTAGGGCAGGGGCATAATGGCCTGAAATGTAGGAGGTTGGTAAAGGAGGTGGTTGGGGATATGGGCTTTGGGTTGTTTGGTTTGCATATGAAAAGCACACTTGCAGATGAATCCTTTACTATGCCTAGGAATTGACTAGCCCTGGGAAGAGCGGTCTCTCTCAGGTTAGCAAGTCTCCATATATAAAAGCATCAGGAAAAACAGAAAAAACTTTTTTAATGATTAATAAAATGAAAAAGAAAAACTTTCTAGAGGGGTTCAACAGCAGATTTGAGCAGACAGAAGAAAGAGTAAGTGAACTTGATGATAGGTCAAATAAAATGATCCCAATCTGAGGAGCAGACTGAAGGAAAATAAGAAGAGCCTGAGAAACTTGTGGGACACCATCCATTGTACCAACATAAAAATAATAGGAGTCTTAGAAGGAGAAGAGAGAGAAGGGAGAAGAAAGAATATTTGAAGAAATAATGGTTGAAAACTGCCCAAATTTGATTAAAAAGAAAAAAAAAAGATATGAATCTACACATCCAAGAAGCTTGATGAACTCCACATAGGATGAACTCCAAGTAAAATAAACTGAAAGAGATCAACACTAACACATTGTAATCAAACTGTCAAAAGCAAAAGCTAAAGAGAAAATCTAGAAAGCAGCAAAAGAGAAGCCACTTGTAGTGTATGAGGGATCTTCAATAAGATTAACAGCCATTTTCTCATCCAAAAACTTGGTGGTCCATGGAATAACGTGCTTAAAGTGCAAAAAGAAAAACAATTGTCAAACAAGAATTCTATATCTCACAAAACTGTTCTTCAAGAATGGAGGTGAAATTAAGACTCACACGTAAACAAAAGCTGAGGGAGTTCACCACTGGCAGACTTGCCTTACAAGCAGTGCCAAAGAGAATCCTTCAGGCTGCAATGAAAGGACATGAAACAGTAACTTGAAGCTATCTGAAGAAATGAAGAATACTGGGAAAGGTAACTACATAGGTAAATATCAAAGTCAGTATTATTGTATTTTTTATTTTGTAACTCCCATTTTTTCCTATATGGTTTAAAAGGCAAATGCATAAAACAGTAATTATAAATCTACATTAATCAACACAATGTATAAAGATAGAATCTGTGACAATAACAACATAAAAGGGAGGGGGAGAGCTGTATAGGAGCAGAGTTTTTGCACATTATTGAAGCTACATTGGTATTCACACTAGGTTGTTCTTAGTTTAAGATGCTAATTGTAATTCTGAAGGCAACCACTAAGAAAATAATCATAAAAAAATAGAAAAGGAAGTGAGAAAGGAACCAAAAAGTTACATTACTTAAAAAAAAATCAAATAAACTTAAAAAGAAGTTAGGAGAAGAATGAAGGAATTGAGAAACCAAAAAGATATGACATACAGTGCACAAATAACAAAGTGGCACAGGTAAGTCCTTCCCTATCAGTAATCACTTTAAATGTAAATTAATTGAACTCTACAGTTAAAAGGAAGAGATGGGCAGAATGAATAAAAAAAGGAAAACATCTATGTGTTATTTACAAAAGACTCACATTAGATCCAAAGACACAAAGAGGTTGAAAGTAAAAGGATAGAAAAAGATATTCCAAGGGTGCTTGGGTGGCTCAGTTCGTTGGGCATCCAACTTTTTATTTTGGTTCAGGTCTTGATCTCACAAGCCCCACATTTGAGCCCCACGTCAGGCTCTGCACTGACAACGTGGAGTCTGCTTGAGATTCTCCCTCTCTGCCACCCACCACTCTCACTCTCTTTGTGTCTCTCAAAATAAATAAATAAATAAATGTAAAAAAAAGATATTCCATGCAAATAGTAATCAAAAGAGAGCAGGGTGGCTCTGCTAATATCAGACATAAAACTTTAAGTAAAAAATTGTTTCAAGAGACAAAGGGCATTACATATTGATGAAAGGGTCAATTCATCATGAAGATACAACAATTACAAAGATTATACACACCTAACAACAGAGTCCCAAAATATGAGAAGCGAAAATTGGTAAAATGGAACGGAGAAAGAAACGGCGTTTAAATAATAGTTGGAAATCTCTGTATTTTCAATAATGGCTAGAACAAATTGAAGATCAATAAGGACGTAGAGAATTTGAACAGCGTTTTAATTTAACAATTAAATCCAACACACATTGAGACATTCTACCCAACAATAGTAGAATACATTCTCCTCAAGTGCACGTGTAAGATTCTCCAGGATAGACTGTATATTAGGTCACAAAACGAATCTCAACAAATGTAAAAGATTAGGATCATACAAAGTATATCCTCCAACCACAGTGGAATAAAACTAGAAATCAATAACAAGAAGAAAACTGGAAAATTCGCAAATGTGTGGAAATTAAACAACACACACAAATAACCAATTATTCAAAGAAGAAATGACAAGAGAAATTAGAATACTTTCAGATGAATGAAAATGAAAAAATATATGGAAATATATTCCCAAATATATATGGAAATAAATATATATATGGAAATATATATATGGAGATATATATATGGAGATATATACATGGAAATATATATATGGAAATATATATATATGGAAATATATATATATGTATTTCAAAATTTAAGTTTTACATCTCCCATAAGGGATGCAGAGAAAGCAGTGCTCAGAGGAAAATTTATAGTTGTAAACACCTACCTACAGTAAAAAAAAAAAAAGTTCTCAAATTAATGACCTATTTTAATACCTAAAGAAACTAGAAAAAGGAAAGCAAACCAAGCACAAATCTAAAAAAAAGAAGGAGTTAATAAATTTTAGAGTGGAGATAAAATAGAGAATAGAAAACAATAGAGAAAAACAATGAATACATAAGTTGGTTCTTTGAAAAGTTTAACAAAATTGACAAACCTTTAGCTAAATTGACTAAGGGGGAAAAAAAGAGAGACACGACTCAAATTACTAACAAAAAATGACAGTGGGGACATTATTGGCAATCTTACAGAAAGAAAAAAGGGGCACCTGGTTGCTTGGTCAGAAGAACATGCGACTCTTGATCTTGGGGTTGTGAGTTCGAGCCCCATGTTGTGTATAGAGATCATTTAAACAAACTTTTAAAAAATAAAGAAAAAAGATTATGAGAATACTACAAACAATTGTACAGTAACAAATTAGAAAACCTAGATGAAATGGATTAATTACTGGAAATACAAATTATCAAAATTGATGAAAAAGAAATAGAAAATCTGAACAGAACTATAACAGACTGAATTGGTAATTAAAAAAAAAGTAAAACCTCCCCACAAAGAAAATCCCAGGACCAGATGGCCTCGCTGGTGAATGTTACCAAACATTTAATGAAGAATGAACACCAATCCTTCAGAAAGAGAAGAGGAGAGAACACTTCCTAACTCTTTCTGTGAGGCCAGCTTTACCCTGATACCAAAACCAGACAAAGGCATCACAAGAAAACTACAGACTAATATTACTTTTGAATAATGATGCAAATACCCTCAACAAAACACTAGCAAATCGAATCCAGCAGCATATTAAAAGGATTATATACCATAACCAATTTGGATTTATCCCAGGAATGTAAGGGTGGTTCAACATACAAAAATTGATCAATGTAATATACCACATTAAATAAATAGATACAAATATACAAATATAAAGTATAAATAGGATGGAACTAGAGTGTATTATGCTAAGCAAAGTAAGTCAGTCAGAGAAAGACAAATATATGATTTCACTTATATGTGGAATTTAAGAAACAAAACAGATGAACATAGGGGAAGAGATGGAAAAATAAAATAAGATAAAAACAAAAAGGGAGGCAAACCATAAGAGACTCTTAAATACAGAGAAGAAACTAAGGGTTGCTGGAGGGGAAGTGGGTAGAGAGAGGGGCTAAATGGGTGATGGGCATTAAGGAAGGCACTTGTGATGAGCACTGGGTGTTATATGTAAGTGATGAATCATTAAATTCTACTCCTGAAACCAATACTACACTATATGTTAACTAGAATTTAAATAATAAAAAAAAAAGAACGGGGCATCTGGGTAGCTCAGTTGGTTAAGCCTCCGACTTCAGCTCAGGTCATGATCTCATGCTTCATGAGTTCGAGCCCCAAGTCAGGCTCTGTGCTGACAGCTCAGAGCCCGGAGCCTGCTTCGGATTCTGTGTCTCTTTCTCTTTCTGTCCCTCCCCACCCCTCAAAAATAAATAAACATCAAAAAAATTATAAAGGTCATAGAAGAATAACCCACAGCTAACAATATGCTCAGTGGTAAAAGACTGAAAGATTTCCCCTAAGATCAGGAACAAGACAAGGATGCTTACTTTGGCCACTACTTTTCAACACACACTGGAAGCCCTAGCCAGAGCAATTAAGCAAGAAAAAGAAGCAAAATACTTCCATGTTGGAATGTAAAAAGTAAATTTATGTCTTCCTACAGATGACTACAAAAAATTTTAGGAGCTAATAAATGAATTCAGCAAAGTTGCAGTATATAAAAACACATAAAAATCAGTTGTATTTCTACATATTTGCAACAAACAATCTGAAAAAGAAATTAAAAAAAAATGATTCCACTTGAAATAGCATCCAAAAAATTCTTAGGAATAAATTTAACCAAGGAGGTCAAAGACCATATACTGAAAACTACAAAATATTTCTGAAAGAATTTAAGGAGACCTAAGAACATCCCCTGTTCATAGATTGGAAGACTTAATATTGTGAAGATGACAATATTACCCAAAGCAACCCCCAGATTCAGTCCCTACCAAATCCTAATGGCATTCTTTAGAGAAATAGAAAAACCTATCTTAAAATTCATATGGACTCTCAATGGACCCCAAATAGCCAAAACTGTCTTGAAAAAAAAAAAAAAAAAAAGGAAAGAACAAAGTTGAAGGATTCGCTGTCCTGGTTTCCAAACATACTACAAAGGTACAGTCATCAAAACAGTGTGGTACTGGCATAAGGATAGACAGATAAACCAGCGGAATAGAATAAAGAACCCAGAAACCTTTACATACATGTTCAATTGATTTGCAACAAGGGAGCCAAGGCCATTCAATGGACAAAGGACCAACCTTTGGTAAGTGGGGAGAGGAAAACTTGATCTCCACATGCAAAAGAATAATGTTGGACCCTTATTTTACACCATGCACAAAAGTT
Source organism: Prionailurus viverrinus (assembly GCF_022837055.1). NCBI lineage: Eukaryota > Metazoa > Chordata > Mammalia > Carnivora > Felidae > Prionailurus > Prionailurus viverrinus. Next base: position 18,411,096 of record NC_062576.1, on the reverse strand, counting down.
AACTCAAATGGATCAAAGATCTAAATTTAAGTGCTAAAACTATAAAAATCTCAGAAAAAAATAGGAGGGAATCTTTGTGGTATTATATTTGTCAATGATTTCTTGAGTATAACACCAACAGCAAGGCAACACATTTTTTTTTTTAAAGATAAATTGGGCTTCATCAAAATTTGAATATTTTGTGGGGCACCTGGGTGGCTCAGTCAGTTAAACACCTGACTCCAGATTTCAGCTCAGGTCATGATCTTGTGGTTGTGGGATTGAGGCCCACATCAAGATCTGCACTGACAACATGGAAACTGCTTGGGATTTTCCCTTTCCCTCCCTCCCTCCCTCCCTCCCTCCCTCCCTCCCTCTCTCTCTGCACCTCCCCCACTCACGTGCACATGTGCATACTCTCTCTCTTTCTCAAAATAAACTTTTTTTTTTTTTTTTTTTTTTTGGGACAGAGAGAGACAGAGCATGAACGGGGGAGGGGCAGAGAGAGAGGGAGACACAGAACCGGAAACAGGCTCCAGGCTCCGAGCCATCAGCCCAGAGCCCGACGCGGGGCTCGAACTCACGGACCGCGAGATCGTGACCTGGCTGAAGTCGGACCCTTAACCGACTGCGCCACCCAGGCGCCCCAATAAACTTTTTTTTAATTTAAAAGTTTTGTGTATTCAAGAACACCACCAAGAGAGTGCAAAGAAAACCCACAGGAGAAAATATTTGCAAATCATGTATCTGATAAGGGGTTAATATAGGATATATAAAGAACTCCTAACAACTCAACAACAGCAAAAAACAGCCCAACTTTTAAAATGGGCAAAGGGTTTGAATAGACATTTCTCCAGAGGAGATATACAAATGACCAATAAGCATGTGAAAAGATGCTCAGCATCATTAGTCATTAGGGAGATGCAAATCAAAATCACAATGAGATAATACTTCACATTCACTAGGATGGCCATAATAATAATAATAATGATAATAATAGTAATAATAAAAGGGAAATAACACATGTTGGTGAGGATGTAGAGATTTTGGAACCTTGTACATGGCTAGTAGGAATGTAAAACGGTGAAGCCACTGAGGAAGTTACTCAACAAATTAAACATACAACTACCATATGACCCAGCAAATCCACTCCTAAGCATATACCCCCCAAGGTTGAAAACAGGTGTTCAGACAAAAATCTGTACACTAATGTTCACAGTGTTTCTATTCATAATGGCCAAAAGGTGGAAATAACCCACATGTCTATCAGCAGATGAATGGATAAACAAAATATGATGGATATAGAAAATGGAATACTATTTAGCCTTAAAAAGGAAGGGTATTCTGCCGCAGACTGCAACATGGATGCACCCCGAGAACATTATGCTAAGTGAAATGAGCTAGTCACAAAAAGACGCATACTGTATGGTTCCACGTATATGAGGTACTAGAGTAGCCAAATTCATAGAGACAGAAAGTAGAATGGTGTTGCTAGGGGCTCGAGGGAAAGGAGAATGGGGAGTCATTTTCAATGGGTATAGTTTCCGTTTGGGAAAATGAAAAAAGTTCTGGAGGTGGACAGTGGTGGTGGTTACACAATGTGAATGTACATAATGCCACTGAACCTTGCCCTTAAAGATGGATAAAATGGTAAACTTTATGTTACATATCTTTTAACACAATAAAAAAGATGGGGAAATAAAGAATGAAGTACTGACATGTGACACAACATGGATGAACCCTGAAAACGTTATGCTGAGTGAAAGAGGCCAGGCACAAAAGGTCACATATTGTATGATTCCATTTATATGAAATGTCCAGAAGAGGCAAAGCCATAGAGACAGAAAGTAGACAAGTGGTTGCCAGAGGCTAGGCAGAAGGGGTCTAGGGAATAACAGTTTAATGGATGTGGGATTTCCCCTAGGGTGATGAAAATATGTTGGAATTAGATAGAGGTAATGATTGCACAACATTGTAAATGTACTTAATGCCACAGATTATGCCCTTTAAAATGGTTAAAATTGTATGTTATATGTATTTTACCATAATTTTTTAAAAAACTGAGCTTATTACTTTTGCTCTCTTACTGTATCTTCATCTCAAGTAACAGTATCATTATCTACCCAGTCTCCAAAGCAAGAAACCTCTGAGTCAACCTTGACGCCACCCTCCCCCTCACCCCCCACACTCCATCCATCATCAAAACTGGAATCCCTCCCCTTCTCTCCATGCCTACTGCCTTTGATTTCTTGAGGCTGTCATCAGCTCTCATTGGGACTACAGCAGCCAGGTGTCTCCTCACCCTTCTCACTGCCTCCAGTTTCTCCTCCCTTCAAACAATCAGCCACATTGCCTACTGGGTTAGCTTCCTAAAAGAACAATCCCAAGATTCCACTGCTCTGCTAAAGACCTTTGCTGACTCCAGGAGAAAGTTCTAATTCCTGGTACATATAAGATCCTTTACAACCTAGCCTCAACCCTGCTTTCCAACAACGCCTTCCATTTTCCACTCCAGCCACATAAACGTCTTGCAGTTCTGCTATTCCCCACCACCATACTTTTGGCCAGCACTGTTCTGTCTTCCTGGAACACACTTACTTACTTCTACCTGGTACACACTTTCTTTCTTCAAGACCAACCTCTAAGGGCACAACCTCTGTAATGTTTTTTTCCTACTCTCAAGAGTCCCCACCCTCATCATGCCTCTCTGCAACACTCCATCCATTACAATACACAGCATCCTGCATTCCAACTTTCTTGTAGAAAGTCTCCTTTGAGTTGCAAATTCCTGAAAGCAAAGACTGTTTCACATCCTCCTTATCTCTTATACTTCAACACTCATCTGGTAGCTGGCATGTGGTAGTCTCAAAATGTTGGGGAGTTCCCTCTCCCATTCTCCTCAGTAACTGTTCCAAGGCTCTCCCACTCTCCTTCAGATCCTTTACCCAACCTCTGAAACTTCCATCTGAGTTGTCAACAGGTGACCAGAAAGAAGCCATCAACCATGAAACCCTTGGACTCCATGCCCTTGCCACACACCCACCATACCCCACAAACACACTTGCCTGCATACCCACCTAAGCTTTTCTCCTTGACTCTGTCACAGAGGAGCATGTATGTGTCCCTCATCCAGCCCAAGGCCAATCCCCTCATTGTGCTCCAGATCCCCTCTCAACTCCTCAGTGCTTTCTCCAACATCTTTCTCTCCTTTTCCACCTGCATTCATTCTACAAAAATTTACAGAGCAACCCTATGTGCCTGGATGCTAGGATTATAGTGGGGAACAAGTTCGATAATGCTCCAGACCTCATAAAGCTTCCATTGTAGTGAGAAAGATAGACCATTAACAAGTAATTTTGAAATGGATGTGAAGGAAATGAATATGAAGATACAGGGAATAAGAGATGGGTCACTTTAAATAAGGGAGTCAGATAGGTGTTTTTTTGGGGGGGTGTTTTTTGGTGTGTGTGTGTGTGTGTGTGTGTGTGTGTGTGTGTAAGTGACATTTGAGCTGATACCTGAAGTTTTATGTGTGAAAGTCTGGCAGATGATCATTCCAAGTAGAAGGAATAGCAGTGATAAACCCAGAGAGGAAAGGACTGGCTTGTAGGGAGTCAGGGTGACCAGAACATGAAGGAGGGGAGGGTGGTATGAAAAGAAGTTGGAGAGCTACTCCAGGGCTGGGGCCTTGTAAACCATTGTAAAGAGACTGGAGTTTATTATAAAGAGAAATGGGAAGCCAATGGGGATTTTAAAGGAGAATAATATGATAATATATGCATTTGTAAGTGATCACTCTGGCCTCTGGAAGGAGAATAGACTGAAAGGAGGAAATAGAGGGAAAAGGGAAATTAGGAAAAATTCCCAAAGTGCGAAGAAGATATGATGAGCTAGTACCAAGGTCATCACATGGGGTTGGAGAAAAGTGGTTGAATTGAAGATACCAGAAGCAATAGGATTTGGTGATGGAGGGAAAGAGAGAAATCTAAGACTATCCTCTGCTGGTTCCCCTCCCTCACCCAAACACACTCATACCCATGGTTTTAACTATCCTTTGATAACAATTAGTTATCAAAGGAAACTATCCTTTGATAACAATTAGTTATCAAAGGATCCAAAACCCTAAGAACAAACCTTTTGGCTAATATATCTAACATCCAACTGTCACCTCCAACTCAGCATATCTAAAAGGACTCATGATGAGCTCGTGTTCTATCTGCAACTGCTCCCCTCTACCTCCACTGTTCCCTGTCTGATTGACACCACCACCTGTACTCTTATCAAACCCAAAATCTTGGAATCCATCCTTGCCTCTTCCTGACTCCTGAACCCCCCTATCCAATCAATCTGAAACTCTACCGCCCTATAGGTATTTCTCAAATTCACTCTTCCCTCTACCTTTCCACTGCCACTGCCTTGGTGCCGGCCCTCAACACCTCTCTTGCCTGTTCGAAACCATTTCCAGACTTGTTCCCCAGAATCCTTTCTCTCAGATGAAGAATGATCATTCTGAAATACCAGTTTCAGAAGATGAAGTTGAAGTTGAAGTTTAAAGAAGGTAAAGTTGGGGCGCCTGGGTGGCTCAGTCAGTTAAGCGGCCGACTTCGGCTCAGGTCACGATCTTGCGGTCGGTGACTTTGAGCCCCGCGTCGGGCTCTGTGCTGATAGCTCAGAGCCTGGAGCCTGTTTCAGATTCTGTGTCTCCCTCTCTCTGACCCTCCCCTGTTCATGCTCTGTCTCTCCCTGTCTCAAAAATAAATAAAACGTTAAAAAATTTTTTTTTTAAATGAAGGTAAAGTTGAAGTTTCTTGGTTTGTCCCATACCCTTGGCAGTCATGCTCCTGCTGACCTCTGCAGGGCTATCCTCTGCTGCTGTAACCCCCCTTGTACTTTAAACCCCAGTGAAAACTGAACACTTATGGTTCCCCAGACATAAGTTGCTAATTCAAATATTTATGCCTGTGCTCAAGCTGTTTCTTTCACTAGATCATTCCACACCCTTATCTGCCTCAAAACCCCCCATTAATCATTTACATGTGGAATTTATATTTCTTGTCTAGACCTTTCTCTCAAAGTCCACATTCATATTGTTCACTGCCTATGTGAGATCTCCACTTACATGTCTAATAGGTCTCAGAAACTTAAAATATCCAAAACTGAATACTCCATCTTACCCCCTGAAACTTCTCTTACCTTCAGCCTGCATGTCTCCTTTGAGGGTAACTCCATTTTTTTTTTTTTTTCAGTAGCTCAGGCCAAAACCCTGGAGGTCATTTTTAACTCCTTTCTTCCTCTCTCATGCCACTTCCAATTCTGTGGCTCTACTTAAATACATGTCAGAATCCAACCACTTCTTAGAATCTCCACAACCATCATGTTGGTCCAAGCCTCCATCATCTCACAACTGACTTACTGGTCTCTCTGTCTCTACCTATACCCCACCACAGTCTGCTCTAAATACATCTAGAATAATCTTTTTCTTTTAATTTTTTAAAGTTTGTTTATTTAGAGAGAGAGAGTGCATGCACATGCGAGGACATACATAGAGGAGGGGCAGAGAGAAAGAGAGACAGAATCCCAAGCAGGCTCCACGCCATCAATGCAGAGCCCCACGCGGGCTCGAACCATGAGATCATGACCTTGGCAGAGATCAAGAGCTGGACGCTTAACTGACTGCACCACTCAGTCACCCTACATCCAGAATAATCTTTAAAAAAATTATTTTAGGGGTGCCTGGGTGGCTCAGTTGATTGAGTGTCCAACTTCAGCTCAGGTCATGATCTCATGGTTGGAGTTTGAGCCCCTCATGGGGCTCTCAGCTGGCAGTGCAGAACCTGCTTGGGATTCTCTCTCTCTCCCTCTCTCTGCCCCTCCCCCAATGGTGCACTCGTGTGCATTCACTCTTCCTCTCTATCTCAAATAAAAAAATTATTTTATTTTATTTTTTCTTTTAATTTTTTATATTTCATTTATTTATTTATTTTTAAGTAGGCCTCAGGCCCAGCATGGAGCCCAGTGTGGGGTCGGAACTGACAGGCCCAAGATCAAGACCTGAACTGAGGTCAAGAGTCAGGTGCTTAACTGACTGAGCCACTAAAGGGAAAAAAATTTTTTTTAAGGAAGATCATGTTACTCTTCTGCTTAAAACCATGTAGTGACTCTCATTTTACCTAGAGGAAAAACCAAAGTTGTCTCAGTGGCCTATAAGACCCTACAAGCTGTGGACCATATCATCTCTCTGACCTCCCTCTTCTACCATCCTTCCCCTCCCTCAGTTCACTGGCCTTATTGCTTCTTTTCAAATATGTCAGGCCCACACTCACCCGAGAGCCTTTGTGCTGGCTGTTCTGACTACCTGGAAAGCTTTTCCTTAGATATTTCCTAACCAACTCCCTTTTGACAGATCTTCGCTCAAAAATCACCTCCTTGATGGGGGTGCCTGGATGGCTCAGTTAAGTGTCTGACTTCAGCTCAGGTCATGATCTCACAGCTTGTGGGTTTGAGCCCCGCATCAGGCTCTGTGCTGACAGCTCAGAGCCTGGAGCCTGCCTCAAATTCTGTGTCTCCCTCTCTCTGCCCCTCTCTGCTCACGCTCTGTCTCTGTCTCTCTCTCTCTCAAAAATAAATAAAAACATTAAAAAAAATCACCTCCCTGACAAGGTCTACCTGACTATCTTACTTAATGTTGCTATTCACATCCCCCTCTACCAAAGATACTCCTTATTCCCCTTACCGGATTTTGCTTTTTTATCTTTTCATAATGCGCATCACCTTGTAACATGTGATGTAATGTACTTACTTATTATATCTACTAGTTATTGACTCACTAGGATGTAAGTTTCATGAAGCAGGAATCTTTGACACTAATACGGCCTAAGAATCCAGAACAGTGCCTGGCACATAGCAAGCACTTAACACATATTTGTTAAATAAATGAATTCTTCACAAATTATCTCAGATATCTGGTTCTTCACCAAGTTTTCCCTGACTGTGAACAAACCCCACTGTCCCTCAAACAGATGAAATTAACCTCTCCCTTTGTTGTGCTACCTTTGTACCTTATACCGTTGTTGCATTTTCCAGATAATACTGTAGTTTGCATGTCTCAATTATGAGGGCAAAGTTCAGGACTTGTCCTTTTCATTTTTACATTCTTGTGCTGAACTCAGGGCCTGACAATAATATGCATCATTTTGATGAATAAACTAATAAAGCTGCACCAAGATCGAATGTCTGGAAATATCCTATTGGTGGGGGGATGGGAAAATAGGCCCACCCTCAGTGTAGATGGGAGTCTAAATTGATTTAAGCTTTCTGCAGGACAAAGTGAAAATATCTGTCAAGATGAACATAACCTTTGACCTTTACCCTTAGGAATTTATCTGACAAACTTATTTATGTATTTCAAGAAGTATTACAAATATATTCATTGCAGCATTGTTTATACTATCAAAACAAAGAACATCACTGGAATTGTCCCCTCAGTAGGGCCAAAATAGAATATGGTGCAGCTGCTGAGACATATCTATATGTACAGACCTGAAATAAGTCCCAAGTGGAGCTTATTCAGGTGAAAACAGTATAATATAAGAAAACATATAGTATGTTAATTAGTGTCTTTCACAAAAAGGAGATTAGATACACGCGTGCTTATACATGTATAGTGTGTTTTGTAAAGATAAAGAAGAAACTCTAAACAGGGGCTGCCTCTAGAGAAGAGAACTAGAGGTCAGGGTTAGGGGTGGGGGAGGAAATGAATTTTATACTGCATACTCTATTACTGTTTGAATTTTTTATCATGTGTATCATATTTTCAATAGGAATTAAAAATTTCCTAACTACTAAATAAGACCCAAAGGTGCATATTGGACAAGGATAGAGAAGAGATGTAGCCCTCCATTATGCCTTGGGTGATTGATTGATCGACTGAAAAACGACAGATCTTTTTTAGGGGCCTCTGTCCCCAACACATCTCTCTCCTCTTCTTTTCTCTCTTTATCTCATTTTTTTTTTTTTTTTTTGTCATCTCTTTCAAAATGAGCAGCTTGGCCAGAGAGACATCTTGTCAGTAGCATGGTCGGGGTGAGAAAGAGGACAAGACTGGGGCTGGAGACCTGGGCTGGGAACCTGGTCCTGCACAGAGCCACTCCTTGATAGATGTGGCCATGAGCCACAGGACTGTGTCCAAGGCATCTTGATTCAGGCTGTTCAGATCCATATAGTACACGAGAGGCAGTCAAATACTCTCTGTAGTGGCTATATTCAGAATGTGGTTCTGAGTAATCAGTTTCTTACATCAAGGCTCAGCCTGACATTATGAGCATAGGAAGACGGTCTTGACTCCAAGGGCCAGCATTGGCCAGGGGAGCTAGAGCCAGTCCTGGGGAAACTGTTTTGTCATTCGGGGAAATTGAGGCAGAAACGTTGGCCCACATAGCAGAGAAAAGGGGAAAGGCAGGGGTTTTATGGGCTTAAGACTCCCAGGGCTCACCTTAGGCAGTCAAAGGAAGACATAGGTCCCTGGGCTTTTTGGAGAATAGAGTGAAGGACATATGGTGTGGGAAATGGCAAGGATACAGAAAGGGAAGTGAGTTAGTGGGAGCACTTAGCCTAAAGCTTTTTCTGTTTTCTCCCATCTTCACAAACCAAAGATGTCATAGAATTGGGTCCCTTGCTCCTATGATTCCAGTGCTGGAAGGATCCTTAAAGATTCTAGCCAATGCCCCGGGTGATGGTAGAATCCTTCTATACTCTAGGCACAATTCATACACTCAGAGATCTGGTAAAGCCCTCAGAGACCATGCTACCTGGTATACAAGCCCCTTTCTCCTGCTTTCTCCTCCGGAGAAGCATGCCCAAAGGATTTTTCCCCATAGCCTTTTTCTGCCTGCCCCAGACCTAGCTCCCAAGAAGAAGCCCATACCTGAGACAGCTCCACTTTCTCTTCCTCCAAAGCCAGCTGGAAGTTAGGAGGTGGCACACTGCTGAGAAGCCCAGGAAGCCCCTCAGATTGCTCTCCAGTCAGACCAGCGTCATTAAAATGAACTTTGTTCCCCAGGGACTTGATCACGGAGATGTTATTGTGTACTTGATCACAGTTCCTATGGCTACAGGCTCACAGTGGGAAGGGAACAGGTATACATTAGCATTTTCCTGTAAAATAGGGATTTGACCTCATTTATAGTCAAACATGCAGCAGGCGACCTTGCAAATGGCACAGCATGAATAGAATTCAGGGAGTTCTGAATGACTTATGCAGAAAAGAACATTAAATAAAACAGTACATGTGAAAGTATGTGTTCAGTCCTTGGTTCAGCTTAGGTACTTAATGGCTGTTAACTATTCATAATATTAATCTTTACATCCAGAAGGGAGATCTTCCAACTGAAAGGTTGCAAATTGGCAGCCCTCAGACCAAATCAAGCCATAGACCTGTTGTGTATGATTTCAGACTTCTTAAAACTTATTTTGAGTTAACTTAAAAAAAAAATCAGTATCTTTCAGTGAAAACAAACAAACAAAGCCAATTTCCAGTGGCAATGTCCTCCTGTCAAAGGCAACCAAGAACACACCTATAATTGAACAAAGTTGGGTTTATTGACTCATTGCAATGAGAGAGACCACACAAGATGGAAAATTGTAGAGCATTTCAGTATAAGAAGATGTTAGAAATGACTTCGTATAGGACTTGAGCTTGGGTTAAGTTTCTGGAGAAGACCCAGGGAAAGGGGCTTTGCTCTGGTTTGAATGCTATGAGGAAATGGGGATAGTTCCATGATTGGGTATCTTAAAATTTTTTATATAAAAGGTGGGAAGAAGGGTGCCTGGGTGGCTCAGTTGGTTAAACATTCGACTCTTGATTTGGGCTGAGGTCATCACCTTGCAGGTCACAAGATTAAGCCCTGCAGAGAGCTCTGTGCCAACAATGCCCAGCCTGCTTGGGATTCTCTCCCTCTCTCTCTGCCCCTCCCTCGCTCTCCCTCTCTCAAAATAAATTTAAAGGTAAACTTTAAAAAATAAATTAAAGGTGGGAAGAAAGGAGCAAGACTAAAGCTATAATTGATAAAGGAGCATAATTCTCATTAGCCAGGATGGAGAATATTTGGTCATTTCTGTTTGGCTAATGCTTGTTTTTGTCGGTGTTCAGTCATGACAGAATGGTCATGTTTTTGCCTTGATACATCACGGTGGTAGCCTTGTCATGTTAGTGTTTTGTGAAATTGTTTATGTTTATTAAGGGAAACCCACAGTTTAGCTATGAGTGTCATACGAATTCCGATCAACACCAAAGCCTAGATGATAGTGTCAGGCAGGCTCCAGGCTGTCAGAGGATGCTTTCTCTTTCTCAGTCTCCCTCTTGGCCAAGGGCAGATGGAATCAGGCCTTAGGATTTTAGTCTACTACTCAGCTCTTTGCCATTGCCAAGATTTTTCTCATTAGGAGATTGCCAAGAGAACATCTATAGTTCAGCTTAGGTCAGTCTCACCTTCTCCTTTTGTTACAGCAAGAGTTGTTGAATCCTCTGACATGATTTTGGTTACATAGTAACATTTAAGACTCTGAAGACAAGGGGCACCTTGGTGGCTCAGTTGGTTGGGCATCCAATTTTTTTTTTAATGTTTATTTATTTCTGAGACAAAGAGAGACAGGGCATGAGTGGGGGAGGGGCAGAGAGAGAGGGAGACACAGAATCAGAAGCAGGCTCCAGGCTCTGAGCTGTCAGCACAGAGCCTGATGCAGGGCTCGAACTCATGAAGCATGAGATCATGACCTGAGCTGAAGTCGGACGCTCAACCGACTGAGCTGCCCAGGCACCCTGGCTGTCCAACTCTTGATTCCGGCTTAGGTCATGATCTCACAGTTCGTGTGTTCGAGCCTCACGTCAGGCCCTGCACTGTCAGCATGGAGCCTGCTTGGGATTCTCTTTCTCCCTCTCTCCGCCCCTACCCCACTCACTCTTGCTCTGTCTCACAAAATAAATAAATAAATATTTTTAAGAAAGACTCTGAAAATGGTACATCAGCCAACTACATTACAGGAAATTACCAAAAACAAACTAGTTTCTATTGAACTATTACTTCTTGTAATAGGTCCTCAAGACAGTGGCCCAGGTTATCAAACCCAGGCAATGAAACCATGTCCAAAAGCCCAGCTTGTCTTTTTTAGAGATTCAAGTGACTTATTCTTTATTTTAATATTTATTTATTTTGAGAGAGAGAGAGAGAGAGAGAGAGAGAGAGAGAGAGAGAGAGAAGAAGAAGAAGAAGAAGAAGAAGAAGAAGAAGAAGAAGGAGGAGGAGGAGGTGGTGGTGGGGCAGAGAGAGAGGGAGAGAGAGATTCCCAAGCAGGCTCCATGCCCATCACTGAGACCCACACAGGGCTCAATCCCACAACTGTGAGATCATGACCTGGGCCAAAATCAAGAGTCTGATGCTTAACCGACTGTGCCACCCAGGTGCCCTTCAAGTGACTTCTTTTAGCACAGTTGCAGACTGTTCTACTTGACCTGTATTTTGCAGGTGCAGCAACAAGTGTTTACAGAAGCATAACTTTCACCTTGGTTAACAAATTTAAGTTTAAGTTGGTTGTTGAGCTTCTGAGTAGATGTATTGCTTATGATGTCTGGTGAGGTTACGGACAAGTTTTGCATCCTCTTTTCCAGTAGTCTTTTCCCTCTCTGGGAAGTGAAGCTCGTATCACATGCATGATTAGGGAGTAGGTTATCCCTCCTGGGAGTTTATCTGAGTAGCCTATTCTTGTCTCATTTCAGAGATTTCTAGGTACCATTCTCAGGAAAACATGATCCACTGGAAAGGTGGTTGTTGAAAATACCGGAAAGGCTCTAACAGTTACCCTGAATCTGTAGGATAAGTTAGTGTGTAGCAGCAAGTAAGAGCTTGATGTCTGAACAGGAAGTATGACCCCAGCAAGGCATAGGTTGTATTGGGAGATAAATATCATGTATCAAAATAAGTGTATCCAACTTTTGAACTCCTGAGGTAGACAGATTCCTTGAGTGCGATTACATAATTACTATAAGTAGGCTAGAGTGTCTGTAGCAAGAATAGCCCCAACATTAGTTCCCATTCCCGATAACCTAGGTTTTACTAGTAGGGTTATAATGACCTCAGCAAAAGCATTTTGTTCAGGTCCAATTTCTACAGGACTAAATTTTGGAATTAATTATGTAAGGAGAACTCAAGACTGGAAAGGACTTGTGGAAGGAATTCTACCTTCTGGAAGTTTTTTGTTTTTTGTTTTTTGTTTTTGCTTTTGTTTTTTTGTCAGCAAGATTAGCTGGAGAGGCGACAGGTCCAGCAATGAGTTAAATTCAGAGCAATACAAATAACAAGTGTTGGTGTGGATATGAAAAAAAGGGGAATCCTCATGCACTGTTGGTGGGAATGTGAATTGGAAATGTGCTTTCTACTGTGGAAAGCAGGATGGCAGTTCCTCAAAAAATTAAGAATAGAAATACCATATGATCCAGTAGCTCCACTGCTGGACATTTACCCAAACAAGATGAAAACACTGAGGCGCCTGGGTGGCTCCGTTGGTTAAGCATCCGACTTTGGCTCAGGTCACGATCTCACAGTTCATGGGTTTGAGCCCCACATTGGGCTCTGTGTTGACAGCTCAGAGCCTGGAGCCTGCTTCAGATTCTGTGTCTCCCTCTCTCTGCCCCTCCCCTGCTCATGCTCTGTCTCTCAAAAATAAAAACAAACAAATAAACAAATAGATAAATAGATAAGTAAATAAATAGAAAATGAAAATGAAAACAGTAATTCGAAAAGATATATGTACCCCTATGTTCATTGCAGCATTGCACTAGCCAAGATATAGAACCTAAATGTCCATCAATAGATGAATGGATAAAGATGTGGTATATATACATAATGAAATATTACTTAGCCATATAAAAGAATGAGATCTTGTTATTTGCAACAACATAGATGGACCTAGAGGGTATTATACTAAGTAAAATAAGTCAGACAGAGAAAGACAAATACCACATAACTTCACTTATATGTCGAATTTAAAAAGCAGAGTAAATGGACAAACAAAAAAAACAGAAGAAGATTCATAAATACAGAGAATAAGCTGGTGGAGGCAAAATAGGTGAAGGAGATTAAGAGGCACCAATTTTCCAGTTATGACATAAATAAGCCATGCAGTTGAAAAGAACAGCATAGGGAATGTAGTCAGTAATTATGCAGTTAATAATACTGTTATACTGTTGGGTGGTGACTACACCATATTATAGTGATGAGCATTGAGTAATGTATAGAATTGTCCAATCACTATGTTGTACACCTGCAACTAATGTAATAACATTGTGTGTCATTTCTATTTTAAAAATAGAAAAAAAATTTAATGGAATGTTGTACTTTACTTAGATTAGTGATAGATAACATTTAAAATGTGATTTTAATGTTTTTGTAATGTGCACATTGTAAAATAATTAAACACTGCCTACCTATCTGTGAAAGAAAATTCAGAGCAGTAGCTAAGGTCTGAGAAATATGCACCAGCATTTTTTTTCCTTAAGTAACAAAAAGAAACCACTGGGGTTCAAAAGTAACAGAATGACGATACAGAAGATCATATTAAGAAAATATTAGTCAATTAAAGAGGGGATGTTAAAGACAATAATAGGTAGAATTACTAGTAGAACAAAGGGTATGGAAAAGGGTACAGAAGAAATAAAAAATTAATCTTGTCTTCTGTAGAAGCTGTTCCATTAGCATCCTGTTCCATCATCTGGGACAGAAGCTGCCCACAGTCAGCAATTTCTAGAGAAATGCCAAGAATCCTCATTTTGAGGTCCCCTATTGGACTAGATGCCAGTATTCAGGAGAAAGTGATATATGTCTTTTTAGTTGGGAAATATGAGCCTCAGGGTAAACAATTTGGAGTTTATTATCGTATCAGTTATTTGTTAAAGGTAATTTGTTTAGAGGATCAAGGGCAGTTGTTGTGGTTGTTGTTTTTCATTCTTTTCCACAAGACCAAATCTCTAGGTATCAGATCATGCAGAGCTGCTTAGGTGGATGTTTTGCAAATACTTATCAGTGGTAAGTCTGGAGGTATTATACGAGTCCCTGCAGAAATTAGTCATGTAAGTTTATAACAGGATCAGTCTAGGATTAGAAGTAATTCCCAAATGCATGGGGCCGTTAACTCAGTAGGAAATAACTTGTGAATCCTGGAGGGAATTGATCTTGTGGTACCAAGTGCAGTGGCAAAGCTTGGGGTTTCTGAGAGTTTTGATAATTATGAGCTTTCAAATTCCTTTAGTTCTCTTATTTTTGTTGAAGATAGTGGATGATATAGAGAGTTTATTTTCTGAGTAAAAGAAATTAAGAAAATAATGGTACCAGTGCATGTGTTTCTGTTATCAGAGAGATAAATTGAGACACCCCCCGCCCCAGCACCACCAACCTCGGGAATTTTAAAATCAAGTAATTTTTTCTCCACTAGTACGTACATAGCTCTCCAGCGAGAGAAAAACTTAATCCATCGTGATTAAGTTAAACCACAATAACCAGAACACTCATAGTTCATCTGGAGGTGTTCACAGGGCCTGGGAGGCTTTGGTTCCTGTTCATGTCCTACCTTTATAGATAGTCTTGCAGGGAATATGTCCTTGGCAATTAGGGCATGCATTGGAAGCATCCTCCGCAAGACCCTGAAAGTTACCCCCACCCATGTTGGTTCAGTGTTGTTAATTTATCTCTGCTATATGGGCAGTATCAGGAAGCATTTATGCTAAACTCCATTTTGACTATGTTTACCTCTTAGATAACAGCAAAACATCTAAAAGTTCTTTTTTTTTTTTTTTTAGTTTTTTTAAATGTTTATTTATTTTTGAAGGAGAGAGAGAGCATGAGCGGTGGAAGGGCAGAGAAAGAGGGAGACATAGAATCCAAAGCAGGCTCCAGGCTCTGAGCTGTCAGCACAGAGCCCAACATGGGGCTTGAACTCAAACCGTGAGATCATGACCCAAGCCAAAGTCGGATGCTTAACCGACTGAGCCATCCAGGCACCCCAAACATCTAAAAGTTCTTAATTTGCTGTCCATTTTAGAGGGATATGTCAGGAAATCTGTTTCTTTTTTAAAATTTAATAAGTTTTTATTTGGAAATAATAACATATCCACAAGTAATTCCAGTAATTCTACTTCTGGGCATTCACCCAAAGAAATGGTAGCAATCCCAATGGTAACATCTTACATAACAGTAGTGCAGTGTCACAATCAGGAAATTGATACTGGTACAATCCACAGACTATTCAGACTTCATCAGTTTTACATGCATTCATTTGTGTCTGTGTATATACAGTTCTGTGTACATACTGAATTTTATCATGTGTAGAATTATGTAACCACCACCACCATCAAGATACAGGAGCCTGCTTGAGATTCTCTCTCTCACCCTCTGCTCCCCCCGCTCAAGTTCCCCCCCACACACACACACAAAAAAATTTTTAAATAATTTTATGTAAGTGACCTTGAGGTCTAAGTCGTTGTATGTTTCAATAGTTTGTTCCTTTTTATTGCTGAGTAGTATGATAACCAATGGCCGAGAACCCTAACAGGAGGTGGTAAGCTTCTCCAAAAATTAACAATAGCTGAAAGCTGTTAACCACTCTTAGGATGGAGGGACAAAGTTTAGTGTTACCAGATCCTAGGGTCAGGGTCACCTGTAGAAGTTGGAATTATGGCCAGCCTCTCCCATGGGAGATGTGATAGCTACAGCCATCATAGGGTATACTATGGGAATAGGAAGTGAGGGTGGGGGAGGGTGCTGGTAGAGAAATACCCTGGCTCCTCCCTTCCTTCTGCTTTACATTCTCCTTCCATTGCCTTCCATTGCTTGAACCCAACTGGAAGCCAGCTGACATGGCTGCTTGAGATGGGTAGCCTGTAGCAGTCACCCAGCCATAAAACTGAGCACAGCAGGGGACTATGAAGAGTGGCTCCAAGAGCAATTAGGCCCAGAACCTGCACAATAGCATATATGAGTGTTCAATTTTATGAGATGAAGCCACACCGTTTTTCTAAGTTAGAATGTCTGTTTCCGATGCATTTTGAAGTCAGGAATTGACCTAAAAGTGTAAACCCAGTCGGTATGAATATTTGTTTTATTATCTTTCATCAGTTTGCAGGCCTGGGTGAAGGTAATTCATTTACCATCTGAACTGATTTAACATCTGGAACAAGCTTACAAGGATAAATCCAAGATTGTGATAACATAGGCTGCTTGGATTTTTTTTTTAAATTTTTCTTTCTTTTTTTTTTTTAAGTTTATTTATTTATTGGGGCACCTGGGTGGCTCATTGGTTGAGTGTGCAACTTCGGCTCAGGTCATGATCTCACAGCCCTGTGTTGGGCTCTGTACTGACAGCTCAAAGCCTGGAGCCTGCTTGAGATTCTGTGTCTTCCTCGCTGTCTGCCCCTCCCCCACTCACACTTTGTCTCTCGAAAACGAATAAATCTTTTAAAAATTTTAAGTTTATTTCTTTATCATGACAGAGAGCAAGAGAGCACAAGCTGGGGAGAGGGAGAGAGAGAGAGAGAGAGAGAGAGAGAGAGAGAGAGAGAGAGAGAGAGGATCCCAAGCAGGCTCCGCACCACCAGCGCCTAACCCAGTAGGGAGCTCAAACCCACAAACTGTGAGATCATGACCTGAGCCAAAACCAACCAATGCCCAACCGACTGAGCCACCCAGGTGTCTCATATATTTCTCTCTTTTCTAAATTGTTAGTTGTGGTAAAATACACATAAAGTAAATCTCATTTTATGGCTTAGCATCTTAGCCATTTTTAGCTGTACAGTTCAGTACATTTTTAAGGTACATTTTAAGAGTACATTCACATTGTGCAACCATCACAACCATCCATCTCCAGAACTTTTTTCATCTTGCAAAACTGAAACTCTGTTCTCGTTAAATAATGACTCCCCTTCCCCTTTTCCCCAAGCCCTGGCAACCACCATTCTACTTTCTGTCTCTATGAATTTGACTACTCTAGTACCTCATATCAGTGGAATCATACAGTATTTGTCTTTTTGTGACTGGCTTATTTCACTTAGCATAATGTCTTCAAGGTTCACCATATTAGAGCATATGTCAGAATTTCCTTCCTTTTTAAGGCTAAATAATATTTCATTGTATGCAGATACCATATTTGGTCTATTCATTCATCTGTTGATGGGCCCTTGGGTTTTTTCTACTTTTTGGCTCTTGTGAATATGCTGTATACATATGGGTGTACAAATATCTCTTTGATACTCTGCTTTCAGTTCTTTTGGGTATATATCCAGAAGTGGAATTGCTGGATCATATGGTAGATATGAAGTGGTAACTAACTGTGGTTTTGATTTGCATTCCCCTAATGATTAGTAATGTTGACCATCTTTTCATGTGTTTTTGGTCATTTGTATATGTTCTTTGGAAAAATATCTATTCAAGTGCTTTGCCCATTTTTTAGTCAGGTTAATTTTTTTGTTGTTGCTGTTGTTGAATTGTAGGAGTTCTTTACGTGTTCCTGATATTAAGTCTTTAGCAGATACTGGATTGGCAAATATTTCCTCTCATTCCACAGGTTCCCTCTTCACTCTGTTGATTGTGTCCTTTGATACGCAGAATTTTAAATTTTTATGTAGTTCCCGTTTATCTATTTTCTTCTTCTTTTTTTTTTTTTTTTGTCTGTGATTTTGGTGTCTTATTTAAAAAAACATTGCCAAATCCAACATCATGAAGCTTTTCCCCTATGTTTTCTTCTAAGAGTATAATTTCAGGTCTTACATTTAGTTCTAAATGCATTTTGAATTAATTTTTGTATATGGTGTAAGATAAAGGCTCGACTTCATTCTTTTGCATGTGGATATCCAGTTTTCTCAACCATTTGTTGAAAAGACTAGCTTTTCCCCATTGAATGATGTTGGTATCCTTGCTGAAAATCATTTAACCATATGTTTGAGAGTTTATTTCTGGACTGTCTATTTTATTCCATTGGTCTATATATCTATCCTTATGTCAGTGCCCCACTGTTCTAATTGCTATAGCTTTGTGGTACATTTTGAAATCAGTAACTGTGAGATCTCCAATTTTGTTACTTTTCAAAACAATTTTGGCTATTCAGGGTCCATTGGGATTCCATATGAATTTTAGGATGGATTGTCCTATTTCTGCAAAAATCACTATTGGGCTTTTGATAGGGGACTGCACATATCTGTAGATGAATTTGGGTGGTATTGACATCTTAACAATATTAAGTCTTCCAACTCATAAACTTGGATTTCTTTTGATTTATTTGGTTCTTCCATAAGCTCTTTCAGCAACATTTTATAGTTTTCAGTGTACAAGCACTTTGTCTACTTGGTGAAGCTTATTCCTCAGTATTTCATTACTAAAAATTTGTTTTATGTTTTATTTTACATTTGAGAGAGAAAGAGAGAGAGAGAGCAAGCAGAGGAGGGGTAGAGAGACAGAGACAGAAGCAGACTCCAGGCTCCAAGCTGCCATCCCAGAGCCTGATGCAGGGCTCGAACTCACGAACAGTGAAATCATGACCTGAGCCAAAGTCAGATGGTTAATGACTGAGCCACCCAGGTGCTCCAGTATTTTATTATTTTTGATGCTATTGTAAATGGAATTGTTTTCTTAATTTCATTCTCAGATTGGTCATTGTTAGTATGTAGAAACAACTGATTTTTGAGTGTCAATTTTGTATTGCACACTTTGTTAAAATTCCTTTATTGGCTCTAGTGGGTTTTTTGTGGAATCTTTAGGGCTTTCTACGTATAAGATCATGTCATCCTTGAATAAAGAAAAATTTACTTCTTCTTTCCAATTTGGATGACATTTTTATTCAGTTTGGATGACTTTAATTTTTCTCTTGCCTAACTGCTGTGGCTAGGACTTCCAGTACTATGTTAAATACAAATGGCAATAGTAGGCATTCTCATTATTTTTCTGATCTTAGAGGAAAAGCTTTCAGTCTTTCCTCATTAAGCTCCATTATGTCTGGTATTGGTATTTATCTTTTTAAAGTAAGATTAATCAACAAACGCAATTAAAGCAGGGGTACAAGGGAATCTCTAGACGGTCTTTCCAGGATTTGTGAGTTCCCTGAGAGAGAAAACAACCATGGGCTTCTCCTCCTCCATGTAAGAAAAGGAGGGTGTCTGATTTACAGGGTTGCAGTGACGGACAATGACACGTAAAGGGAAAATAATAGTATTTCATAGGGAGATAGGCCACCAGCTGAGAAGTGTTGAGTGTTTTCTGTCAGTAGAAGAGTCTTTAGAATGGGGAACCATAGTTAGCGGAGATAAATCAATGGAAAGTTGTATGCATTCTGCTGTTGTTTCTATAGCTCTTAGACAAGGTAGGTATGCCGTGGCTATTGGATCTAATGAAAAACTGAAATAAGCAGTAGGCCTCTGATGACCCCCATCTGAAAGTTGACCAGTACTCCTAATCCTTGTTCAGACTTTTTTTTTATTATTAAAAAAATTTTTTTTACATTTATTTATTTTTGAGAGACAAAGAGAGACAGCATGAGCGGGGGGGGGGGGGGGGGGGCAGAGAGAGAAGGAGACACAGAATCCGAAGCAGGCTCCAGGTTCCAAGCTGTCAGCACAGAGCCCGACGCGGGGCTCGAACCCATGAACTGTGAGATCATGACCTGAGCCGAAGTCAGACGCTTAACCCACTGAGCCAACCAGGAGCCCCTTGTTCAGACTTTTCATGAAGATAAAGGAAAGATGCTTGTGACACTAAAATCTTGGAAACTGATCTTTTTGTAGATAGTTATCACACCAATTTTTGTGCTTAAAAATGATTATGCTTGGGGTGCCTGGGTGGCTCAGTTGGTTAAGAGTCCGACTTCAGCTCAGGTCATGATCTCGCAGTTTGTGAGTTCGAGTCCCACATTGGGCTCTGCACTGGTAGTGTGGAGCCTGCTTGGGATTCTCTCTCCCTCTCCCTCTCTCTCTCTCTCTGCCTATCCCCCACTTGTACTCTCTCTTTCTCTCTCCCCCCTTAAATAAATAAAAACTTAAAAAAATGATTATTTTTTTTTTTACTAAAAAGCATATAATCATTGACAGATATTTACATTAACCTACACTTTAGTCACGTGTAAATAACTTAGGAAGAAAACTCTTTGGTTTATTATTTTTTAATTATGAGTATAGAAGACAAAAGAGTTCTTATTTAATGAATTCAAACTAATAGGAGAATTTAGAGGAGTTTGGAGAATTCCTGGTAAACCTAATGATTCCTATTGTTCTTCATTTTATAAAGTAAAGGAGAAGATCTCTGTGTTACCTAATGGCTTTTTTAGAAAATCGAAGCTAATTTAGGCATAAAAAATATCCTAATAGTGTTATTAGTCTAATTTTGAGGACTGAATCTAGGAAAGGAAAAATCAAGAATAGTTGTAGAGGAAACAATATACAGGAAACAAATATCTAAAGAAAAGAGATATTTGGTGCCTGGGTGACTCAGTTGGTTTGAGCATCTGACTCTTGATTTCAGCTCAGGTCATGATCTCATGGTTCGTGAGATTTAGCCCTGTGTCAGGCTCTGTACTGACAGTACTAAGCCTTCTTGACATTCTCTCTCTCTCCCTCTCTGCCCTTCCCCCCAAAAAATAAATAGATAAACTTAAAAAAAAAAAGTACCAAGAGTTAATAATCCCCAAATTTTTATGGTGTTACAACAGACTCCAAGTAGCCAAAGCAATCCTGAAGAACAAAGTGGGAGGTATCACAATTCCTGATTTCAAGTTATCCTACGAAGTTATAGTAATCAAAACAGTATGGTACTTGCACAAAAAATAGACATATAAATCAACAGAACAGAAAAGACCCTAGTAATAAACCCACACTTATATGGTCAATTAATCTACAACAAAGGAGGCAAGAATACACGATAGGGAAAAGACAGTCTCATCAATCAACAGTTTATCCTGGGAAAACAGGACAACTGCATGCAAAACTGGATCACTTTCTTACACCAAACACAAAAATAAACTCAAAATGGATTAAAGACTTAAATGTGAGGGGCGCCTGGGTGGCTCAGTCAGTTGAGCGTCTGACTTCGGCTCAGGTCATGATCTCTCAGTTTGTGAGTTCGAGCCCCGCGTCGGGCTCTGTGCTGACACCTCAGAGCCTGGAGCCTGCTTTGGATTCTGTGTCTCCTTCTCTTTCTGCCCCTCTCCCACTTGTGCTCTATCTCTCTCTGTCTCTCAAAAATAAATAAACGTAAAATAATTTTTAAAAAAAGACTTAAATATGAAACCTGAAATAATAAAACTTCTTAAAGAACACATAAAAGCAGTAACCTCTTGGACACCAGCCTTAACAACATTTTCCTAGATATGTTTTCTCAAGCAAGGAAAACAAAAGCAAAAATCAACTATTGAGACTACACTAAAATAAAAAGTTTTAGCACAGCAAAGGAAGCTATCAACAAAACAAAAAGGCAACCTACTAAATGCAAGAAGATATTTGTAAATGACTATCCAATGATGGGATTAGGGTGTCTGGGTGGCTCAGTCAGTTAAGTGTTCGACTTTGGTTCAGGTCATGATCTCAACGGTTCATAAGTTCAAGCCCCACGTTGGGCTCTGTTGCTGACAGCTCAGAGCCTGGAGCCTGTTTTGGATTCTGTGCCTCCCTCTCTCTCTACCTCTCCCCCGCTCTCTCTCTCTCTCTATCTCTCAAAAATAAATAAACATTAAAAAAAACTCCAATAATGATATTTTTACCTGAAATATATAAAGAACTTATACAACACCAAAAAAAATCTGACTTTAAAATGGGAAGAGGACCTGAATAGACATTTTTCCGAAGAAGACATACAGATAGCCAACAGATACATGAAAAGATTCTCAGCATCACTAATTATCAGGGAAATGCAAGTCAAAACCACAAGGAGATATCACACCACACTAGTGAGAATGGCTAATATCAAAAAGACAAGAAAAAACAAGGGTTGGCAAGGATGTGGAAAAGAGGGAACCCTCGTGCACAGTCATTGGGAATGTAAATTGGTGCAACCACTGTGGAAAACAGTGTGGAGGCTCCTCAAAAAGTTAAAACTAGAAATACCATATGATCTAGTAATTCCACTACTGGGTATTTACCCAAAGAAAATGAAAATACTAATTCAAAAAGACATATGCATCCCTATGTTTATTGAAGCCAAGGGGTTATTTACAATAGCCAAGATATGGAAACAATCCAAGTGTCCACTGATAGATGAATGGATAAAGAGGATGTGATTGATATGTATATTCGATGGAATACTATTCAGCCATAAAAAGGCAAGAAATTCTGCTATTTGTGACAGCATCGATGGAACTTGAAGGCACTATGCTAAGTGAAATAAAGAAAGAGAAACACCATAATATTTCACTTATATGTGGAATCTAAACAACAACAACAACAACAAACAAAACTAATAGAGACAGAGAACAGATTGGTGATTGAAAGAGGCAGGGGTTGGGGTAAGGGAAATGAATGAAGATGGTCAAGAGGTACAAACTTCCAATTATATGATAAGTTCTGGGGATGTAATGTACAGCATGGTGACTATTTTATTTTTATTTGAGGGAGGGAGGGAGGGAGAGAGAGAGAGAGAGAGAGAGTGGAGGAGAGGGGCAGAGGCAGAGAGACAGAATCTTAAGCAGGTTGCATGCTGAGCACAGAGCCAGATGTGGACCTCGATCCCATGATCCTGGGATCATGACCTGAGCCAAAATCAAGAGCCAGACACTCAACTGACTGAACCATTCAGGCACCCCAACATGGTGACTATTTTTAAAAGAAAAATATTTTAAGGAAAATAGTATCTGAAAACTATGATAATTTACTTAACTTTTAAAATCAATATAAAATATAAGAAGGTTTAAATCACAAGAAGACTGACACTGATCTTATACAAACCAAAATATCGTACTGGTATTATTTTTACATGGCAAATTTAAATTTAAAGACATTGGATTATGCCAAAAGCTCTTCATTTATCTTTGAACTGAGGCCTTTTCTTATCTTGTACTATAATAACAAAGCCTATTACATAAATATACTTTTCAGTGCACACTGAGGAAATCATATATAGTTTAACAATTAGTTTAGACATGTTTGTTTAACTAGATTAGATATTTCTAGAGTGCACACATTCAACAGAATAATTCCCTAAAGTTTTCCAAGAGAAGAAAATGGACAGCAAAAAAAAGTCAGAGGTAGCTACTTAAGGCTATAAAACTATCACTCTAAAAGCTAATTCATGTTTTTCCTGCAAGGAGAAGGAAAACAGTTTAAATGTTAAAAAAAACAAAAAACACATTTTGACATACACACACACACACACACACACACACACACACAATGATATTCCAGCCTATTTAAAAAAAAATAAATGAGGCACTTGGCAATGTAATACAGCTATACAATTAAAAAGTCAGCATTTATTAATCTCCAAAGTATGGAAATGAAATAATCACCTATGTTAAACAAAATAACCTCTCTCTCTCTCTCTCTCTGTCTCTCTCTTTCTTAGGTAGGCTCCACATCCAATACGGAGCTTGAACGCACAATCTTGAGGTCAAGAGTTGCACACTCTACTAACTGAGCCAGCCAGGCACCCCATAAAATAATCTCTCCTTTTGACAAATAAGACAAATAATCTCCTCAGGAGACTTTCTTCCTTTTTTTGTTCTAAGGTACCTCTCAAATAAATAATCTTGTTAGGGGCCACTGCAATTCTAAATTGTCCCTAGTGAGACTGTGTCAGAGAGATAAGGGTACAAGTTAGTATAATTGTGAGAAGGAAGCAGGTATTTGGCCCAATCTTAGTTGAGACAAGGATCCATAAGGATGCTGTGCAACCTTGCATCTGCAGAACTTTGCCAAAGGCCAATTTTCATTGACAGGGACCAGAGAAAATGTCCTGATTCTGGTCAGAAGAAATGAAACAAAGAAGTTTGCAGGGACACAAACAAAACTGAGGAAGAAGACCTTATAGCAATTTAAAATGGCAATCCGCTGCAAAGTTTATCCAAAAGACACTGGTCTGAGGATACCTTTTGAATTTCATAGCCTCTGAGACTCGTTATAGCACAGACTTATTGGGCATTGGTTGATAGAGTGATTTGTCTGGTTTATCCTCGTAATAAATGACACTCCAGCATGCTAACTAGTTATATGACCCCTGAGTGGTTGGCATCTCCAGCTTTTTTTTTTTAATTTTTTTAACGTTTTTAATTTATTTTTGAGACAGGGAGAGACAGAGCATGAACAGGGGAGGGTCAGAGAGAGGGAGACACAGAATCTGAAACAGGCTCCAGGCTCTGAGCTGTCAGCACAGAGCCCGACGCGGGGCTCGAACTCACGGACCGCGAGATCATGACCTGAGCCGAAGTCGGCCGCTCAACTGACTGAGCCACCCAGGCGCCCCCCCCTTTTTTTTTTTTAAATTTTTTAACGTTTTTTATTTATTTTTGAGACAGGGAGAGACAGAGCATGAACAGGGGAGGGTCAGAGAGAGGGAGACACAGAATCTGAAACAATCTCCAGCTTCTTAAAGGGACAAGTGACATTCAATCATTAGAGTTTGAGCAGTAACAGGTCTGTGATGACCTTAGACATCCAGCACTGTGTACCTGTCCTTTCCCTAGAAACGTTTCCTGTTATAGACAAATGGCATTCAAAACACTAGACAGGAGGTCAGACCATAATAGCAGGTATAAAAAGCCCGAAAACAATTTTACCAAGGAAAAATAAAAATCTAATTGGATAACCAAAAAACCAACGGGGACATTATACCAAGAAAACCAAAATAATCCTAACACATAAGGGTCTTAACAAAATATTAGAGCTCAATATAGTGAGAACTTGGCTCCTGGTCATGGACAGGATGGCACCTCCGAGACACAAGGGATCTCAGATGTGTACATTATTACTAGAGTGGAGGGTTCCAGTCCACGGTGGTAAGGGCTTTAGCTGAATCTCTGTGGATTCCCCATTTCTGACAATGCCCTCCAGCCAAAGATCAACGGGAACACACCTGTAGTTAAACGGGCGATGGCACACCATGGGGAACCCCATCATGGACATCTCAGCAAGCGTGTGTTAGGAAGGACTTATTTATTATAGGATTTAGGCTTGTGTCGGATGATTTTCAAGGAGGGTTTGAGAAACGGGAGATTTGCACTAGGTTGGAAGTTGTCAGGAGGTAGGGATAATTCTTTTTGGTTATCTTAATAATTCTTATCTAGAATTTAGGAGGAACGGATCAAGGATTAAAGCCGTACTTGGTAAAAAAATAAAAAGGCAGTCACTCAAACTGGGGGGGAGAAAGAGTTATGTTTGGTCATTTTTGTGGTTGGGACAATGTTCTTGTTTTTGTGTGCAGACATGATTATGAAACGGTCTTTCTCTCAATCCATCAGAGACTGCCTTTGTCTGATGTTGGGAGTTCTGTGAAATTGTTTACGCTCAAAAGGACAACACCATAGCCCGGCTGACAGTGCTAGGCCAGCTCCTGGCAATACCAAGGCTTCTAGAGGGAGAGTGCCCACCAGCTCTCAGCTGTGATGGGCTGCTTTTCTCTTTTTCACCAGCTACACTTGTAAAATCACAATCGACAATCCCTTCTGGTAAAACATGAACTCTCTGGGTCACCCCAGGCCCCATTACTCCCCAGTGCCTTACAATGGCCCACCCCACTCATTTACACTCCCGTCCCCGGGCACTGAAATCTGCACCCCTCGCTAAGCAAAAAAGGAACCAAGCCCAGAGAGAGGTGGCTTGCCTAGGATCACTCCGTGAACTGGGAGCATGGTGGAAACTACAACTCCGTTTTTCCCTGCTAGACATTAAAGGCCCATTATTAAATCTCTGAAGTAGCAGCTTCTAGAAGGAAAGTAGATTCAGTCAGATAAAACACACGCTCTTGTCAACAAGGTGTTCCGATCTTATTCCTTCTTTCTTTCAGGATTGGCTGTCTCGTGACATCAGCCGGGATTCTGAGACCCTAGCCTGGCTGCGGCAGCCACCCTTGACATTCATTCTCCTCCTCAAAACCACCAAGCGCGTTCTGGCCTGGAGTCTGTGTTTGTGCCCTTCCCACAGCCCGGAACTCTTGTCCCTCACACCTCCACGTGGCCGCGTCTTCTCTGCTTCGGCCCCGCATCACCTCCTCAGGGACGCGCTCCCTCTAGACCTTACCTACTCACACCCTGCATGCCCTAGCACTCCTGTCACCTCCTCTAGAAGGCCACCTCACAGCAGTCTCTTGTAAGAGTCTCCCTTGGTGCTTTGTTCGCAGCTCTTCTCAGTTTGTCAAAAACGCGGCGATGGGAGGCGGGAAACCTTGCCCTTCACGCCCACGAAGCGCTCTGAGGGCAGAGACCCAACGACGCGGAGGAGACCTCGTTTTCCACGGCAGACTCGCGACCGGGGTGGGGGGAGGGTAGTGGGGGGGGGAAGCCTCCTACACTCAGGGTCCCGGGCTCGCGGAGGGGCGCCCACCTTGCACAAGGCCCCGCCCCGCCACAGGCGGAGCGCTGTCTGTCTCCCAACCGGGCCCAAGGCCAGCACGCATGCTCCGCACCGCCGGCCCGCGAGGTCGGGGGCGGGACCTTGAGGCGCCTGCGCAGTTGCTCGGCCCCGGCTTCCGGGCGGTATCGGCGCGATGGAGCTGAGGGCCAGTGCCGCCGAGTAGCGGCGGCGTGAGGTCGCGCGGGCCGGGTGGTGTGACCCGAGGGCTTGGGTCTCCGGGTACTTGGGAGCCGCCGGAGGGTGCGGAGAGAGCCTAGGATAGCCGTCCGCCGCCACTCCCCGGCATGTCGGCCGAGGCCTCGGGCCCGGCGGCGGCCGAGGCCCCGTCCCTGGAAGCGCCTAAGCCCTCGGGTCTCGAGCCTGGCTCCGCCGCCTACGGTCTGAAACCGCTGACCCCGAACAGCAAGTACGTGAAGCTGAACGTGGGCGGCTCGCTGCACTACACCACGCTGCGCACCCTCACGGGACAGGACACCATGCTCAAGGCCATGTTCAGCGGCCGCGCAGAGGTGCTCACCGATGCGGGAGGTACGCCGCGCCGCCCTCACCTGTGTGGTCTTCCAGATCCCCGGCTGCCTTTCTTCGCCCAGTCTCCTCCTACCCCCTCTCTCGTCTCTATCGTCCACTCAACTCTTATTCACCTCCCTCCAGCCCCACATCCCGTCTTATCTCCCCTTTCTCATCCATAATCTCCCTCAGTCCTTCACCCCCTGCAAATAACCAATGTTTATGGAACATCACTTCCCCCCCGCAACAGGTGCTACGGTTGTGATTCAACATGTCACTTCAGAATTTTTATTATCACTTCCCTCCAATTCTCCCACCCTTTGCTCCTCTGCCCAAACGACTTGGGAACCAGCCCTTCTGCCAGCAGCGCCCTTCCAGGCAACCTTCAGGTTCCTTCTAACTGCTTAGCCTTATGTTTGCGTCTCTACCTCAGCACTGCTAACCACCAGCCGGGAGGAGTTGTCTGTTAGCGTGTTCCTGTAACACAGGTCCCTGTACACTCTAGGGATTCATCTGTAAATGCAGATTGTAGAAAAGGGCTGCTTTGGGTTTGCCAGGGACACCAGAATGGAGGGTGGACAGTTCTCTTTGGCAGGTGAACCTTACGTTCTTGGAGTGTTGCCTTCAGGGTTGGACACACATGCCCCGGTGGAACCTTAAAGTTTTTGTGAGGGGCGGGGGGGATTTAGAGGGATATAACGAGGATTGTAAGAGCAGGAGAATTAAAATTTCAGAGGTGGAGTTCAGTCTTCAAATATCTGAAATTGAAGAATGTATTTATTCAGCAATTATTTGTAAAGCGCCAGTTAGTGCCCGAGATACTTTGGTAAATGAATCAAACAAGATTAGTCTTGTGGACTTTACTTTTTTGTGGGAGCAGGAGGAAAATAATGAGCAAGTACACATGCAAAAAATACATGTAATTGCAGATAGTAATAAGTTCTATGAATAATATAAACGTTAAAATGGTAGTGAACTGGAGGATGGGGTAGACATTTTAATTAAGTAGGATGGTCAGAATTAACACCAAAGGTTAGAGTTTGTTGATACGGTAATCTGTAATAACTTACGGTGAGAGCTTTTTCAACATGGGACAGACTTGGAAGGG
This sequence comes from Prionailurus viverrinus, assembly GCF_022837055.1. Lineage (NCBI taxonomy): Eukaryota > Metazoa > Chordata > Mammalia > Carnivora > Felidae > Prionailurus > Prionailurus viverrinus. The sequence continues at coordinate 18,382,924 of NC_062576.1, read as the reverse complement.
AGTTAATTCTCTGTGTCTGCAATATGTTGTTAAAAAGGGGCCTATGGGAGAACTCACTGGAGATTTTTAAAAGGGATGTTCTTGGTGATGGCAGCGGTCTGAGACAGATCAGTGTTCAGACTCGAAGAGGGAAAATCTGTTTTTCATAAAAGTTTAGTAGCTCCGGAGCCACCTGCAAAGCCAGCCTTCCTCCTGCCTCTCTCCACCCCACCAGGTTGGGTGCTGATTGACCGGAGCGGCCGTCACTTTGGTACAATCCTCAACTACCTGCGGGATGGGTCCGTGCCACTGCCTGAGAGTACCAGAGAGCTGGGGGAGCTACTAGGCGAAGCGCGCTACTACCTGGTACAGGGCCTGATTGAGGACTGCCAGCTAGCACTGCAGGTGAGGGTCCCTGGGTCCCACCCTATGCCTGTGTCCCTGGGAGAGCTGCCCAAGCAGTTAGATACTAGGACATTAAAAAAAAAGAGAGAGAGAAAAGAGGCATATGGGGTACTGTCCAGAGATGCTGCCTGTGGCCTGGCCGTGACTGGTCATGACCACAGAAAATTTGGGGGTGCTTTCCACTGTATCCCTGCTGCCTCAAGAAGGACCTCTTTCACCACCTCATGCCAGGACTAATGCAGTTGTTAAATAACTGCTCCCTCCTTGCTGTTCCTACCTGGCTAATGGAGCTCTCACACTACCACCTGAATGATGATCCTTAAACACAATCCCAATCTCTTCTCCTCCTTGCTCAGAAATCTTAAATAACTCCATGTGCCACTAGGAAAAAACAAAAACAAAAAACTAATTTAAACTAGAATATAGTGACCTGTGTGATTTGTTTCTGTCCTGGGAGGCAGCATTCCACCTCCAACCAGGTTTGGTTTTTTTTCCTTTTCTTAACTTTTTTTTTTTTTTTTTTTTTTTTTTTTAAATAGCGTTGAAATCCTAGAAGCAGAACTGCTCCCAATACAACAGGTTGGGGGTTCCAGAGCCCCAACTGCTGGGCTTCTCTTCTATGGATCTCTTAGGATTCTGAGGAGATAGAAAGCATAGCCAGGACCTGTGGGTTAAGTGTCACTTCTCCCACAGCTCACTGAACGACCTTGATTGAATCAGTTCCTACCTCTGGCATTCTGTCCTCATGTTCCAAAAGATAGGGAAACAAGAAAAATATGTACAGTGTAGTGAGTTTTACATAAGCCTTTTATTCTGTTCTACTTTTACAATGTTAAACATGTCCTTTCTTTTATGATACAATATTAATAGGAGATAATGAGGTTTTTTTAAATGCCCTTTATGTGTTAAAACGTGGCAACTATTAACAACTTTCAGTTGTCTTGGTGAATACTTACTGGTTCTGGAAATCCAAAAATATAGAGTTCCTTTGGGCAATATCCATGTTTTTCAAACTGCATCCCATAGAAGAAAAAATGCATTTTATACTCACATATATATAACTTAAATAAGAGTTTTATGAAAAGATACTTTTAGTGAAATACACACTGATATATTCTGTTCTCTTTTTAATGCTTTTTGGGACCCATTAAACTTATTCATGACCCACTAATGAGTCACCACTTGCAGTTTGAAAACCATTGCATTAAATGATCTTGAAAGTGGGTTCCTGCTCTGTAGTTCTACATTTATCCAGTGTTACCTCACACCCACTGTGTGTCAGGAGCAATTCTGCTATCTATTTGTGTGTACATCTTGTACCTCCTGTTTGACATAAAGGAGGGAAGTTGGGGATGCCTTCGAGGTCAAAGAGCCAGTAAGCTGCAGAGCTCAGATTCCCAGGTGCAGTGCTTTTTCCTCTGTACTCCAGCTGCCTCCTTTCCAGGTTTCCCTGACACCATTCCCATCCTCACCCCACTCAGAGTTTTCTTGTTTGCCTGGAGGTTTTGTTTTTGTTGTTAAGATTTGGGTTTAGAGAATTGAGTTCATCATACTCCTCAGTGTGTGGTACTTAATCATTATTGGTGTATACAAATCTTCTCTCTTTTTACTTTTTCCCTGTCATTCCCAGTCCCTTCCCCATTTCCCTTTGACCCATAGATAGCCCTCCAATTCTAATGTTTTGATACATATACTTGGATTATGTTTGTACCCTTGAAAAGCTAAAAGCATTGTTTTATATATGTACGTTTTAAATATCCATAAATGGCATTGAGCTATTTGATTGTGTTTTCTGTTTGAACACTTTTTTCAAGATCTATTCATGTTGCTATATGTACATTTAGTTTTTTACTTCTGACTGCTGCACAAGAATCTATGGCTTGTATTCACCATATTTTATTTATACATTCCCCTGAGGTTGGAGACCTAGATTGCCTCCTACTTCCTTCCCCTACAAACAGTGCCACCTGCCACTGTTAGTGTGGATCCTGGGCCAGGGTTTCTCATGTTTGGGAGTGGAATTGCTGGGTCACAGAACACATACAAATAAATTTCAGCAAGTATCATCAGATTACTCTCCCCATTGACTGTAGTACTTTATACTCTTGATCAGCAATGCTTAAGGGATCTCGTTTCTGCATATTCTCAACCACACACAGCATCATCCAGTGTTCTAATTTTGCAAATCTGATTCGTATGGAGTGATCTCATTTTAATTTGCATGCCTCTGATTACTAATGAATTGAGCATCTTTTCATATGCTTAACTCACTTTTTTGGTTTCCCATTCTGTGAATTGCCTATTCATATTCTTTACCAAATTTTCTACTGAGTTTCCTATCTTTTTCTTGTTGCTTTGCAGAAGATCCTTGCATATTTTAGTTTAGTTCCTGGGGAGAATTAAGCCCTCAGGCATATATTGTACATAATAAGTTTATTCTCCTCCTGTGCAGCTAGAATGGTACTGTTTGCTTATCATCCTTGGAAGAATTGAGAAAATAGTTACTCAAATTATTTATTTGCTGGGTTTGTGATTTGGGTGAGGAATCCTAGTTGAGAAAATCTGTTTCAGATAATTTCTAGTCAGTTTTAATTGTGGCCAGTATTTTCTCTTGAAATGTCATCTGTCTGTGGCATCTGTTGTTGAATAGAAATCCTTGATTTTTTTAATTATAAATAACTATTTATTATTTTTAAAGCAGTATACATATGTATTGTGGAAATTTAGAAAACACAGATAATCAAAAAAAAATAAAAGCACCAAATATCCTTCCGGGTCTATTCGTGTGTGTGTGTGTGTGTGTGTGTGTGTGTGTGTGTGTGTGTGTGTGTTTGCCAAATTATGGTCGTGCTGTATGTGCTGTTTTGTAGTCTGGTTTTTTTGTTTATTTGTTAATAATTGCCATCTTTCCATGTCAATAAAATTTTTTCTTATCTAACATCCAGGGTATACAAATTCTCCATTTGTTCCAGAAACATCTTTTATAGCTGACTCATCTAAACCAGGATCCAGTCTAGATCTTTGCATTACATCTGGTTATTATGTTCTTTAAGTCTTCTTCCAGCCGATAACCATCCCTTTTGTTCATGCTGACTTGTTAAAGAGACCACCAGCTGTCTTGCACAGTGACCCACTTTCCAAATTTGTGTGGTTGTTTACCTGTGGTGTCATTTGGTTTGTTACTCTACCCTATTCTGAGTTTTCTGTAAACTAGACTGTAGATTTAAAGACTTGACACTAAACATTTTGGTTAGAATACATTGTAGGTAATTTTATGTATTTCATACTATGTTATATGAAGTGACCCATGATATTGTTAATATGACCCATCATTGGTAATGCTCAGAATTGGCTCCTAGATTCAGGTGATAATGGTCTGATCCCTCCATTATAGTTACACTTCCTTCATGACAGCTATAAAGCAATCTGTGTAATGTTTATGCACTGTGTGAATGGCAGTTATCTATCAAACACACACCAGTTGAGAATCCTTATGTGAATCAGTAGTTTCATTAGGGTTGTGGAGTAATTATAATTGTTATTATTCCTTCAACATTATGACCTGGGGTTATTTGTAAAGTCACGTTTTCCGTTGTTAACTGGAGAAATTCTTGATTTTTTTTTAATGTTTATTTTTTTTGAGAGAGAGAAAGAGAGAAACAGAGTGTGAGTGGGGGAGGGACAGAGAGAGAGGGAGACAGAATCCGAAGCAGGCTCCAGGCTCTGAGCTGTCAGCACAGAGCCTGATGCGGGGCTCGAGCTCATGAACCGTGAGATCATGACCTGAGCCAAAGTTGGCTGCTTAACTGACTGAGCCACCCAGGTTTCCTGTGAAATTCTTGATTTTTAATGTCAAATTCCTCCCCGCTCCTTTATTTCCCCCCTTAATGGTATATCCTTTCAGGGTCTTGCTTAAAAAGGTTTTTTGTTTGTTTGTTTTTCCATTCTACATCTTTTATTAGCTTTATGGTTTTATCTTTCATATATGGGTCTAAATGGAATTCACTGTTATAAATGTAAATTATGAAGGGATTTAACTATTTTTTGTCCTCCATAGAGTGAACTAGTTTTCCCAATGCCACCTACTAAATATTCTGTGGTAGCCAGTGTCCAAGATGCCCACCCGCAATTCTTACTTCCTCCTTATTCATGCTCTTGTTTAGTCCCCTTCCACGCTGAATAGGGCTGACCTATGTAATCAGTAGGATATTGCAGAAGTGATGGTGTGTGACTTCTAAAGCCAAGTCATAAAAGACATTGCCATTTCTGCCTATCTCGGGTCACTCACTCTGGGGGAAGCCAGCTGCCACACGAGGACAAGGGAGGTTCACTTGGTGAGGAACTGAAGCCAATGGCCAGCTTCAGCCAATAGCCAGCACAGACTCCCAGGCATATGGGTGAACTATCTCAAGCAGATTCTCTAGGCCCAGTCCAGTCTTCGGATAACTACAGCCCTGGCCAATGTCTGGACTCCAACTTCATGAGAGACCCTGGGCCAGGACCACCCAGCTAAGGTGATCTCAAGTTCCCAATCCACCGAAACTGTGTGATAATAAATGTTTATTGTTGTAAGCTGCTAAATTTGTAGTAATTTATTACCCAGCAATAGAGAACAGATTGGGTATCTGGAGTGGGGTTCTGTGGTAACAAAACTCTAAAGTGTAGGAGTGGCTTTAGAACTGGGAAGTGGGCACAAGCTGGCATGGCTTTGAGGAGAATATTAATAAAAGCCTAAAGAGCTTGAGAGGGTCTGCTCACAGAAGTCTGATGACCTTGGAGGAGGCTGCTGGGATGAAAATGTTACTGGAAACTGGTGTAAAGGGGATCCTTGTTATGTAGTGGCAGAAGTTTAATAACACTGTCTCCTACAGTAATGTAGAAAGTGGAAAATGTACCTAATGATCTGGGTGGTTAGCTAAAGAGATTTCCAGAAAGAATGTTGAAGGTGCCACTGGGTTTATTGTTGCTGATAGTAAAATAGAAGAGGAGAGGGTAAGCAAGAGGAAAAACAATTGAACACAAAGGAGCCAGGTATTACTGGGTTTGAAAGTCCCCAGCCTTTCCAGGTAACGCATGATGTTAAAATTAACAAATGGCTTCCAGGCAAAGATCAAATATAGGGCATTCTCAGTAAAACATGATCTAAAGATGAAACTGAGGATATGATTGTAAAATCCTTTGTTAAGACTTCAGAAATATCCAAGAAGATGCCTCAGAGAACCTTTGAACCTCTCAGAGAACCTCAGCAGTCTCAGCACAAGCCCAAAGTAGAGGACAGCTTATCTCACGAAGATTTGTGGGTGTGGCATTTGTCTAATGAACTGAACCCCAAGACTCACAAGACACCCATTAAGTTTTTAAGAGAGTTATATTGGCAGAAACACTGCCAGCTTGGACCAAAAGTGACAGACCGTGCAAGACCTTTGGACCCCCAGAGTTCTACTGGCAGGAAACCATGGAGCTGCGAGCATGGATTATCTTTCATGGGAAAGGAAGGATGACTCAGGGCAGAGCCAAGAGCCATAGAGAATCATTTCTGAATAAGAGTAGGCATCAGAGAGCTCCCAGTATTCATCCAACTGGATTACAGAATTGATACGAAACAGTGACTTCCGTGTGCCACCTACCTCCTCCCCAACCGTTTGAACGAGAGTGCCCCGGTGATTGTGCTAATGCCTGTTCCACCACTGCATAGTAGGTATATGGGAGAGATGAGTGGTCTCTTTAGTTCACAGGTCTTCAGATAGAGTGGAAATGTTTACGGAGCTATACTTAAGGAACTACACCTAAGGAGCCTCATCCCAACCTACACTGACTTAGATAACAAGATTCTGTACTTCAAGTGATGCTGAAATGGGATGAGACTTTGGGGGATCTTGGGAGGGAGGAAGTGTGTTTTTCAATGGGAAGGAGTTGAATCAAAGGAGCCAGAAGGTGGCCTGTAGAGTTAGTTAGCCTCCAAGGCAGTCCCCGGTGATTCTTATTCCCTAGTATTCATTCTTTTATGTAGTTTCCTTCCACACTGAACAGAGCTGACAAAACTAGGTCATGAAAGACATTGAGCCCATCACCTTGGTCTCTCGGATCATCTGCTCTGGAGAAGCCAGCTGCCATTTTGTGAGGACACGCAAGCAACCCTGTGGAGAGGTCCAGATGACAGGGATGAGATGTTTCCTGCCGACAGCCAGCATGAACTTGCCAGCCATATGAATAAGCTTTCTCAGACACAAACCGTCCAAATCAGGCATGTCTTCAGATTCCTGCAGCACTGGGTGACATGACTACAACCTCAAGGGAGACCCCTATGCCAAAACGACCCATCTGAGCCACTCCTGAATCCTTGACCCACAGACACTAGGGTAATAAATATGTATTGTTGATTTAAGCTGCCAAGTTTGGAGATAGTTCATTACACAGCAATAACCAATACATACTTCATACTTGCCCCCACTGATATGTGGTGTCCTCTTTATAAATATGTTTTCACATATATACCAGCCTGTTTCCAAACTCTCTGTTGTGTTCCATTGGTTTCTTGTTTGTTCTCCCAAACCAAAACCACACTGTTTTCTTTAGTATGGCTTTGTAGGATACATTAATATATGATAGAGTCAGTCTTTTCTCTTGGTTCTTTTTAAAAATTGACCTAAGTAATAGACTTTTATTTTTCCATGTTAATTTTAGAAAAAGTCATATGAGTTTTTTTCCTTTAAAATTTTTTTTTTTCAACGTTTATTTATTTTTGGGACAGAGAGAGACAGAGCATGAACGGGGGAGGGGCAGAGAGAGAGGGACACACAGAATCGGAAACAGGCTCCAGGCTTTGAGCCATCAGCCCAGAGCCCGACGCGGGGCTCGAACTCCCGGACCGGGAGATCGTGACCTGGCTGAAGTCGGACGCTTAACCGACTGCGCCACCCAGGCGCCCCGAGTTTTTTTTCTTTTAATGTTTGTTTGTTTGTTCGTTTGTTTTGAGAGAGAGGAGAGGGGAGAGAAATTCCAAGCAGGCTCTGCGCTTTCAGCACGGAGCCCGATGTGGGGATCAAACACATGAACCGGGTGAGATCATGACCTGAGCCAAAACCAAGAGTCAGACGCTTCACTGACTGAGCCACCCAGGTGCCCTAATTTTTGTAACTCTTCTGGAATTTCTAGTTAAGAGATCTTCTGGTTGAGAGAGGTGAGAGGGGTTTTGGCATAAAGATTCTTAAAGACAGGAAAGAGGAAAGAAGCCCATGTATCTGGTTTTGCCTCAGACCTCATCCCACCCAACCAAGTTCATTTATTGAACAGACACTGAGCATCCACTGTATACTAGGAATTCCCTAGGTGAGAAGAGACCAGATCATAAGCAAACATACCCCAAAGTGAGAAAATGTGAAGAACTAAGAGCCATGAAGAATGAGCTGTTAATGTGAAAAGGAAGTAGAGGAGCCTACTTTACTCTAGTAGTGGTCAGGGAGCTTCAGGAATTGGACCAGCACCCTCTGGGGGGTACTGTTTGAGTTATCTTAATGGTATGAAGGGGCCAGCCATACATACAACAGTGTAGACCATTCCAGGCAGTGGGAACAGCAAACACCTGGGTGGGCACAAGGAACAGCTATGGGTGGGGCTGAAGCCCAGCAAGTAGGGGAGAGTGGTAGAGATGAGATCGGAGAGGTTGAATCCTGCAGAGCTTTGTGGACCACTAAGGAGTCTGAATTTTTTTCCCAAAGGCAACAACAACTTTTGACAGCTTTTAAGTGGGGGAGTGAGTGACCTTTGGTTGTGCTGTTAACCACCTTCCGCTTCTTCTCCAGCAAAAAAGGGAGAACCTGTCCCCGCTGTGCCTCATCCCCACGGTGACATCTCCCCGGGAGGAGCAGCAGCTCCTGGCCAGCACCTCCAAGGTGAGGCCCCTGAGCCCTGTAGGGTGGAGGCTGGGGGCCTCTCCTTGCAGCCTGACCCCCACCCTTCTCCATGCTCTCTCCGCCAACAGCCCGTGGTGAAGCTCCTGCACAACCGCAGTAACAACAAGTACTCCTACACCAGGTGACCACCACGGGGCGGGAGGTGCACCGGGTGGAGTCCTGAGCTCAAGCACACCCCAGGTCTGGGCCCAGGGGGAGGGACAGAGGGACAAAGAGAAGGCCTGCCTAGATCAGGGTTCCAGCTCTGCCACTTACCCACTGGGCACTTTGGGCAGGTCATTTTCATTCCTGAGCTTCAATGTGATCACCAGTAAACAGGCTTGAGGTGAGGATTAGATGATAATGGCTGGCATTTACTAAGTGCTTTTCCGTAACAGGCATTGCTGTCAGTGCTTCACACATATTAACTCCCATCATCCTCACAGTCGTTTGAGGTCGGTACTATTGTGATCTCCATTTTACAGATGAGGGAACTGAGGCACCAAGAGGTGAAGTAGCTTTCCTGGTGTCACTCAGTTAAAAAGCAGCTGGTCTAGGACGTTAGGTGAAGCAGCCCAGCCCCAGAGCCTGCACTGGGAGCCATTCCGCTGTGCTGGGATTTGCTCCGCAGATGCTGGTCCTCCCTGAGGCCCGCTTAGCCTGGCCCCAGGGGTGGAAGAAGCTCCCTGCTGGGCACCAAACCCCTGGGCAGGACCAGAGTGCTGGGTAGGGGGGCCCCTAGGCTAGGGGAACAGCGGGCAGGAAGCCAGTGTACTGAGGCCTCCTGGCCCCTGGTCCTCAGCACTTCAGATGACAACCTACTTAAGAACATCGAGCTGTTTGACAAACTGGCCCTGCGCTTCCATGGGCGGCTGCTTTTCCTCAAGGATGTACTGGGGGACGAGATCTGCTGCTGGTCCTTCTACGGGCAGGGCCGCAAAATCGCCGAGGTGTGCTGCACCTCCATTGTCTATGCCACGGAAAAGAAGCAGACCAAGGTCAGAAGGGGTTCAGAGTCTGATCAGGGAGGGCTGTGGTGGTGGGCAGCACCAGGACCCTGGACTGGACAAAGGCAGCTCAGCAGACCAGGCAGCGGAGAGTCCGTTACTGGGAGCTAGGAGCTGCAGTTCCAAGTTCCAGGGTCTTTTGTAACCTTGGGCATGTCACCTTACTTCTGTGGGCCTGTTTCTCTGCCATGAAATGAAGGTGTTGGATTACAGTGGGATTCTTTACCTAGGCCATTTGGGTCTCCAGGCTATCTGGAAGTGGTTTGCAAGTTTGGGAGTGTGTATGCATCTTTCCATTTAGAAAGACCATAGTTGTTAGAATCTCAGAAGGGTCCATGACTCAAAATAGGCTTTTAAAACCTCAGGACCTTAGAACACACAGGTCTTTTAGAACAAGTGAGTGTATAATTCCTGAGTCATTAACATGACAGTCATCAGCAGATAACTTCCTGAGCACCTACTCTGCACTAAGCTTTGCACCAGGCTTCAAATCAAGGTGAGTGAAATGTCTGGTTAAGTACCAGCCCTCTGTCATGGCATCTACTTCCTTCTGCCCTTGATACGAGGGAAGAGCCTCAGATACACCCTCTGAGCACCCAGTGCTATCTCATACCTCCCCACCTTTGTACACACTGTCCCTCTTCTTAGACTGTTTCCTCAGCCCCGTCTGCCTAATGAACTTGTGCTTAATCTTTAAGACGCAAGTCAAGCACAGCTTTCTTTGGGACACCTTTGCTCATGAACTTTCAACCCCACAACCCCAGAGTTGATCATACTTCCTTCTTAGTCTGCAGCAGGCAGAGGCGGAGATAGGGGGCTGTCACACCAGCAGCAAGGGGTTAGCTTCTTGAGCGTAAGGGGTCTATCTTTTCTTCCTATCTCTCTAGTACTAGACAGGCACTTGCCACACAGCGAAAGCTAGGAAACATTCATTGAATGCATGCATGAATGAATGAGTGACCAATCCACCTTCTAAGAAGTTTCCACTGTAATTGGGAAAACAAGATAAACCAGTAATGAGAATGCAGCTTGTTAAGAGTTAGTTATATCCCTCCAGGCCACACAAAGAGACCCTCCATCACTTCCTCACTTCACTCCTTTCCATTCTCTCCACTGCCTCCCTCCTTACTATACTAAGTGCACTCCTGCCCCAGAGCTCTTGCACTTGCTGTTGCCTGTTCCCCAGACTGCTCTTTCTCTGCTTATCCACCCGGCTCCTTCCCTCCTCCTTTGTCTCTTGGTTCAATGTCACCTTTTCCACAAGACTTTCTCTGAACTCCCTCTCTAAAATTGTAACATTCCTGGCCATAACAATCCCGCCCCCTTTTTATTACTTGTATGTCTGTGTCCTCCCCCTAGAATGTAAACTTCCTGCAGATAGAAACTTTGTTTAGTTCACTGCTATCTTCTCAATGTCTAGAACAATGCCTGGTACAGTGCAGTCACTCAGTAAAATTTGTCAAATGAAAGAACATACCAAGAGACTTGGCAGCAAAGGAGAGAAAACAAATAACTCTGCCTGACTTTAGAGCTGGACCTTGAAGGATAAGTAAGACTTTGCTGAGTAAAAAATTTGCAAAGAAGATAGTCCAGGCCAAAGAACTTGTGATTGCAAAGGCTCAGGGGTGTGCCAGTGCAGGGCCAGCTGGGGGAGGGGCACGTCTGTGTATCTGGATCAGAGGGTTGGAGCTGGGCGTTGCTGGCCTTTTGCAGGTGGAGTTCCCAGAGGCCCGAATCTTTGAGGAGACCTTGAACATCCTGATCTACGAGACTCCCCGGGGCCCAGACCCAGCCCTCCTCGAGGCCACAGGGGGTGCAGCTGGAGGTGGTGGGGCAGGCCGAGGGGAGGATGAGGAGAACCGAGAGCACCGTGTCCGCAGGATCCATGTCCGGCGCCACATCACCCACGACGAGCGTCCTCATGGCCAACAGATTGTCTTCAAGGACTGACCTTTGACCTTTCTCCCTGTTTTCCTCCTGCCACTGGAACCCAGTTCCTCTCTCTTTCCCTCCTTTTCCCATACCTTTGCCCCGGCTTTGCTGGCCAAGTCGTGGGCCCATCTTCTGTCCCTTCATCGCATGGTACATTTCACTGTGGCCCTTTTCCATTCATTCCCACCTCACTGCTAACAGCACGGTACATTCCAGCCCCCTCCCTAGGTCAGAGCCCTTCAGAAGGCCTGCATTTGTTCCCTTATCCCATTCTTGTCCTGTTCTTCCCTCATCAGCTGGTTTAGAGTGATTTAGAGCTCCCTTTCTCCCCTTCTCTCTCCCCACCCTGTCCCCCCCCCCCCGTTTTTTCAGCACATAGTACACGCCAAAGTGTCAAGCCAGCCCTTACTGAACCACCTCCCCACCGTCATGCAGGGTAGTTTCCCTCCCTCGTCCTTCCCCCACCAGCCCCCCCTCCCCCCCACCTCCTTAACTTTGTACTAGGCTGGCCTGGGCTTGCACCAGCTCAGCCATCTTCTCAATCTATTTCATATTATTTATTTTAATTTTCTATTAAATTATTGGCATAAAGTTGAGTTGAGGGTCTGGTGCTGGCTCTGAGGGAGAGGATTGGGGAGATGGCTTGTGTTAAGGAGGTACTTGGTTAGTTGGATGGGACAGGCCAGGAGCTCCTGCCCAAAGCCTTGAACTGGGCTGGTAGCTAGAAAAAGGTAGTCAGGAGTTAGGAGAGGATTTAAAATCTGTATTTCAGTGTTGGCTGGTCCGTTCCCACCCGCAGCCCCACCCCACCCCCTGCAGTGGAGAGGCGGTCCTGGCTACCACTCAAGCCATCCCTGAGTGCAGCATCTCTCCAGCCCAGATGTCTGAAGGGAGCCCCTTGCTTCAAGGGTCTGGTGCGAAGACAAAGTCAAGGGCCTGGCGCTCAGCCCCAGCCACGTTGGGGTGCCAAAGGTCCACGATGAAGACCACTCGAGGCCCATCTTCTGGGGAGCCTAGGGCACATGGGGATGGAGACAAGAGAGCAGCTGACATTAATTACTTATATGCCAGAGCACTCGCCAGGTGCTCCTAACAGCAAACACTTTGTAAATAAGTGCCAGGCATTGTTCTAACCCCTTGTATGTGTTAACTCTTAATCATCAGAACAAACTTGAGGGTCAGTACCACAATTATTCCCGTTTTATACAAAGTAACTGAGGCACAGAGAGATTAAATAACCTGCCCAAGATCACACAGCTAGTAAGTGCCAGAGGTAGGACTGGAACCCAGGTGGTTCAGGCCCAGACTCTTGTGCTGTTAACCACTTGGCTATGCACCTACATTAACTTATTTAATCCTTGCAGTCACCCAATAAAGAAGGTGATCGCCCCATTTCACAGGTGTTTGGGGAAGTTATAGGACTCGTTCAAGGTCATGCAGCTGGAAAATGATGGTGCTAGGACAGGAAGCGGGTTGGGCTTGATTCTGCAGTCTCTATTCCCTTTCACTCAGTCTCTCATCCCTCCTAGCAGAACGGGAGCCCATTACCATTATGAGCCACTGTGTGCAGGAAGGAGTCGTCCACCAGTAGACAGTGTCCTTCAGCCCAGCACTGGGGCTCTCCCCCGACCACCAGCTCACAGCCAGGAGGAATCTTCAGGCCTGTGGAAAGAGACCCAGGCATCCAACACCCCTGCTTCCATCAAATGGGCCCACCCCATTTAGTCAAAATGCAGAATTGCAAGTCTTAAGCACCCCATGTAGTGTCCCTCTTTGCTGTCTGGAAGGTGACCCAAATGTAATTACGATATAGTAGCAGCTGAAGTGCTGGGAGATACAGGAAAGGCAGTGCAAAGCACAATATTTGTTTCAGAGAAAAGGGAAGGCTCCCTGGAGGAAGTGGCATCTTTTCTTGGGCTTCTGCCAATTCAACTCAAGAAGCTACTTAATGTGTGCTTGGCCCTCATTAGTATAATACTGATGGATCCACTCTGGCCCCAGGACCACAACACAGTAGAGTGCTGTGAGAAAAGTGGGCACCAACTCCAATGATGGGGAATAGACCTCCCAGAGGCAGTGCGGCACTTGAAAGTGGAGTCCTGAAGGCTGAGTAGGATTTTTCCAGGAGGTGATAAGGGAGAAAGAGATTCTAGACTGAGGATAGCGTGAGTGTGGCATCTGCCAGGATCAGCCAGAAAGCTCTCATGATTTAACACATGGTGGGAGGGAAGGGGAGGAAGGGAACTGGTGGGAGATGAGGAGAGAAGGAATCTGGACTTGATCCTGAGACCGGTGTGCTTCGAAGTGAAGGACACGTCAAACTGGTAGCACACAAAATGCTTTTAGGCAAAACAAGGTTTTAAGTAACAGCACATTAAATAACAAAAAATGTTTCCTTTTCCATTTTCTTTCAGCTTTTAAAACATGAAGAGAATCTCAGTTTGGTGCTACCATAACTTTAACACCCCACCAACACTGCTCCCTTCTAAAGGAACAGAGTGGAGGCTTCAGCCTCAGAGAGACTAGAGTATTTAGCTGGGATTTTTAAAGCTTGCTTCTTTCTTTAAGTTTAAATTTGTTTTTATGAGTCCTTTCTATTTGGAGCAAGTAATACTGATTATCATTGTTCTCTAAAGATTCCTTTTAAATAAGCGAGACAAAATGTAGGGAGAATCAGTATCGAGAAAAACAGTACAGGCGGAAAATGACCATGGCAAAGCTTATGAAGATGGTTCGCAGGTAACTGAAGCTCAGGAAATGCTGCTGTGGGCAACAGGGAGTCATGGAAGATTTCTGAGAAGAGAGGCATGATCAGAACCATAGTGTAGAAAGCTCTGGTGGCAGAGAAAAGTCTGGAGGAGGAATCGTGGAGGCAAAGAGGTTGTCTGTAGGCAGCATCTACTTACCCAGATGGCATCTCACCCGGGCATTGGTGGGCCCACAGCGACCCTCAAGCCGGGCCCCAGGCAGGAGGACAGAAAAGCCAGCATTGCCGAAGGTGTTGGCACTCATAAAGCTCCGCAGCCCCCTCAGTGCCCGATAGGCCCCTGGGCACCGGCGGCAGTTGCTGGGTTGGCACCGGCCTGCTTGGTACAGCAGGAGCTGGTAGCACCCAGGGGCCAGGGGTGGGGACCAGCCCCGAGGCAGAGGAGTTGTCCCTGAGAAGTCCCAGCTCACAGCCCCAAAGTCCCGCAAAATGGCAGGGAAGCTGCTCTCCAGGAGCTCCACATCATGCCGCTGGGCATCCCGTGGCACGAAGGGGACTGAGGGCAGGTCTGGCAGGAAAAGCAGGCCTGGGCGCTGAATGCCCAGGACCCCTGGCCCTCCCCCAGGGCCTGGACCACCTTGAGCTGCCCTCCTCACCCTACCCATGCCCGCCCAGGAGTAGCGCCTGGCATAGGCCCGCAGGCGACGGCTCACTAGGCCTTCTGTCCTGAGTCCTTCCCCAGGCTCCCCAGAGCTCCCAGGGCTTGGCCTGCCAGTCTCAGAGCATCCCCTAGGCCCTCCACTGACACCCCCAGCCCGACCCCCAGCCTCCAGGGCCTGCATGTCTTGGGAGCCCAGACGGTAACAGTACCAGAGGAAAAGGGAAGTGAGGGCTCCAAGGAGCACGGTAAGGGCTGAGGAGGCCAGGGGCGATGGCCACGCAGGCACGATGGGCAGGGAGGCCCTGGCCAGGAGGCCTGGGGCATCTTCCAGACCCCAGTTCCCCTGTCCCCCCAGTTCTCCACCGGTTCCCTCTGTGGCTGCTCCAGGGTTACCCCCTGGGCTGTTTCCCCTCCACATTTCCCACTCTTGGTTCTGTCTCCTTCTGAGGTCTTCTCTTCACCTTCTAGCTCCCTCTTTCTCACCTCCTTCAAATACCTCCAACCCTCCTTTCTCTTTCTTCCCTTCTATCTCTCTCTCCTTCTACCTCTTTTTTCTCCTTCAACACTCTCCTCTTCCTCCTCCCCCACCCCCTCTCCTTTCTCCTTCCGGCAGTTTCCTCTCTCCCCTTCAGCCTCTCCTTTCCCCACTCTCTCGGTCTCCCCCTCTCCTTTCTCCTCTCTTCCCTCTCCTCCCCGCCCCTCTTTAAGCTCTCCCTCCCTTCTAGCTTCCCCGGACAGCAGTTCCTACCCCACCTGGACCCGCAGCCCCGGGAACCCGCAACCAGTCGTCCTCCGCAGCGGCTTCTCTCTCCTTCCTCCCCCTTCTCCCCTCTGCCCTCGCTTCTCACTCGACCCGACCCGCGGGTCTTCTCTCCCTCTCTCTCTCTCCTTCTCTCTCTCTCTCTCTCTCTCTCTCTCTCTCTCTCTCTCCCCCTCCCTCCCTCTCTCCTACTCGTTCCTTCCTTGGCTCCCACTCACCCTGACGTCACCCATCCCCACAGTCCTCTCAGCTTAGCTACCCCCGCCCCCACCCAGTGGCAGCCGCATCTCAGCCGGGATGGGGGGAGGGGGGGGGTCGTCTCCGGATTTGCCTCCCCGCCCCGACGGGGCGCCACGTGGGGCGCAGGGGGCACTGTGCCAACCTCCAGCCGCCCCGCAATGCGAAAAGGAGGGGCGGGGGCTGAGGAGGGGCGTGGCAAGGCAAGGGGCGGGGCGGGCGCGCGGACTGATGGACAAGGCCGGCGCTCGCGGACTGAGGACAGGGACACTGCGGCCCGTCCATAGGTCTGCAGATCCCTTGACCAGTCGGCCTGTGACTCCCCTCCCCCTCCGCCTTCACTAGAGCCGGCCCCCGGCGGGAGACTGATTGATAGTGAGGGTGGCTTCAGCCAATCGCCGGCGGCGCGGGGGGCCGGGCCCGCTCCGGCTCGGCCGAGAAGAGCTGTCCGCTGGCTGGTGGTGCTGAAAAGGGCGCCCCAGAGGCGTGGTGACAGAGGCCAGGAGAAAAAAAATCAAAGTTGAAGCTGCCTGGCCGCTGGCCGGGGTCGTGAATGTAAGAGAAGGGGTTTCCCCTCCCCAGATCCCGGCCTGTCGCCCCTGCGACTTCTCATAAACGTGTAAACTTGCCATTCTCCTGGAAGAGGGGAGCCCATTGCACATGAGCTGTAAAACAGAAAGGGAAGTCCTGTGGGGGGTGGGGTTCCTGGATGTGGGTAGGGGGCATACTGGGGAGCCGAGCAAGCGTGAACCCAGCTGTGCCGCTCCTCGGCACCCTGGGAAGAGGAGATTCAGATTCCAGATGTGCTGGAAAGGCTGGGGGAAGAGGTTGTAATTACAGCTAGGACCAGAGTTTCCTTTGCCTCCCCTAGGGGCCGCGGGAGTGAGGATTACGGTCTGGCTCATGTGGTCCCTCCTTCCTCCATCTGCACTTCCTCCTTCTCCCTCCCCCCTCCCCGTCGCCCCCAAATAAATCCCGGCCCCTCCCTTCGCCCGTCCCCAGGATCTGACGTGGGTTCGACACCTTTCTCAGCTTCTCCCTCCCGCAGCTCCTGTGCCCGAGCTTCGGCTCTCCAGGTTCCGCAACCCCCTCCCCTCCCCGCCAAGCCCCGCTAGAGCACAGTAGGGACCCTCCTGATCCTCGACCCCACCCCAGACCCCCTGAAGCTGTCTTGCCTCTCCCCACTCCCCCAGCTTGGGATCCAGCCAGCTGGGGGGACCCAGGCGCCCGAGCGAGAGGGTAACCCAAGCGACCCGGCCCCTTCGGCCTTCTTGGTCCCACCCCCTGCAGCCGGAGCCGCGCCCCCTCTCCCACAGACCCGAGAGCAGAAGACAGAGGAGATTGGGCAAGGAGGGGTGGGATCCAGGCGACCTCCAGCCCAATTCTGCCCCTCCATCCCAAGGGGCAGAGAAATTGTCTTTCTTGCTCCATGCTAGCAGGGAAAAAAATAAATAAGTAAAGGGAAAGATAAAAGGAGACGGAGGAAAGGTGACAGATTATTTAGGAGAGACGCAGAGGAGAGAAATCGGTGTGAGTCGCCATGGGGACTCCCAGGGTCCAGCACCCGCCGCCTCCCCAGCTGCTGTTCCTAATTCTGCTGAGCTGTCCCTGGATTCAGGGTAAGGACATGGGAGCGTGGGGGTAGGCCCGGGGAAGGTCCTCAGCTGGGTCTTCTGCCATCCTTTCTCTGAACATCCTGGGCTTTCTGAGCTTCTGGGAGAGGGGAGGGGTACAGCTGATGGGGAAGGGGCAAGCCAGGGCTTTCTCGCTGGTGCCTGGAGCCCTAACCCCCAATGCTGAAGAGGTGGGGGAATGAATGAGGGGAGCTTTTACCAGAGCCAGGGGCGGTGTTAAATACAGGAAGAAGGGCTGGGGAAGTTGGGGGGATGTCTGCGGAGGCGGCATGAAGCATGCAGGGTACCTGGGTGGGACACGGAGGTGGTGGGAGAAACGCCAGGCACTGCACACACAAACGCTCTTGGACGAATGGACAAAGACAGATGAACAGAGGCAGTGCTCAGAGACCAGAGACCAAATATTCAGTCCTCTAATCTGACCCCTCGCCAGACTCCAGGGAAGCTGGCAGAGACTGCAGAGAGGGAGAGAGAGACAGAGACAGAGAGAGAGAGAGAAAGAGAGAGAGAACACCACACTGCAGAGACAGAAACCCAGAAAGAAAGCTGGGCACTGCGGAAGCAAGGGCTGGGAGGTACTGCCAGACCCTCTGCAGAGCTCCAGGGTTGGGGAAGAGCACCAGTGAGGGGAAAATGAAGGTAGCACTGTGGCCACGCTGCTGGCGCTGTCCAGGGTTCACTGAAGGCCCACTCAGCCTGGGGGGTGGGGGGAGAGGGGAAGGTGCAGGAGTGTGTGAGGCAGCTGGGAGCCCCTCCTCCAATCTTGGCTCTCAGCCCAGTCTGGGACCCTCTGAGCTCCTGCAGGCCCTGTTGACTGGGGAGAGGGGAAGAGCTCTGGAAAAGATCTTTCCAGAGAAGGAAAGAGTGTGGGGCAGTGGAAGGGCTCACACAACTTCATCTCCTAGGTCTGCCCCTGAAGGAAGAAGAGGTACTGCCAGAGCCCGGAAGTGAGGCCCCCACAGTAGCCTCCGAGGCTTTGGCTGAGCTGCTCCATGGGGCCCTGCTGAGGAGGGGTCCAGAGATGGGCTACCTGCCGGGTGAGGCCCCCAGAGTGGCACGAGTGGCATACAGAGAGGGAGGGAATAAACTCAGGGAGATGGGAACCCAAGCCAGTGACGTTCAGAGAGTGATGGTTAGAGCGTGTCAAAACTGGGCATAGGCAGAGACCCAGGGAAATCGAGACAGAATGATCAAGAGACAGAGCCAGACAGAAAAACAGACCATCAGAGAGAAACACAGATGGAAACTCAGAGAACCAGATTCGGAGGAACAAGGGGGAGAGAGACACAGAAAGAGAGAGAAATGCAGAGAGTAGCAGATTTAGACTCATAAAGTCAGAGAGCCACGGGAATACTAAACAGAGAAGAGTTCCAGAGACAGCGAAAGAGAGAGAGAGAGGAGAGAGAAAGGGGTACACAGGAAGGGGAGCCGGATCTGAAGGGGGAGGCATGGAGAGGCTCAAGGAGACTGTCAGAGTGGAAGGACCTAGGCAGAGAGGTGGCGAGGGATGGGGGGTCAGGCTGTGGACGCCTTGGGAGGAGGCTCAAAGTTCGGGTGGGGAAGGGAGACGTGGGGGGGGGCCTGCACCTTGTGGGGGAGGTCTTTGGGGTTCAGTGGGGGAGCCCCCAGTTTCCCTCAGCCCTGCTCCCTACCCATGGCCCCCCAATTTGCTCCTTCTGTGCCCTGACTTCCGTTGCACTGTCCCAGGATCTGATCCAGACCCCACACTAGCCACCCCTCCAGCCGGCCAGACTCTTGCAGCGCCCTCCCTGCCACGGGCCACTGAGCCAGGGACAGGGCCTCTGACAACAGCCGTAACCCCTAAAGGGGGCAGGGGGGCAGGCCCCACCGCACCAGAGCTGCTGACCCCGCCCCCAGGAACTACGGCCCCGCCCCTTCCTGGCCCCGCCTCCCCAGGCCCACCCCTCGGGCCTGAGGGAGGAGAGGAGGAGACCACGACCACCATCATCACCACGACAACTGTTACCACCACGGTGACCAGCCCAGGTGAGGCGAGCGAAAGGGGATGGGGACAGTGTGCAAGAGTACGAATGTGGGAGAGGAGCGGGTGTGCAGGGGGAGAGGCTGCTGGGATGGTGTGGAAGAAGGGGTCTGGGCTTCCGCTCAATAATAATAAAGGCTGGCATTCATATGCCCTTGCTATGTACCAGCACCTCTCTATGTGTTTTATCTCCATTACGGTTGGGGAAGGGAGTTGTGGGCACGGGGGAGGGGGAGGGTGGAGAGGGAGCACCGGATAAAGGTGGTGAGAGGGGTGCTGGGGCCAAGACAGGTGAGGACCCCCAGAGTTGCTTGGCTGGGGGGGCAAGAACACAGGGATTCTCCCAACTCCAGCCACTTGTATCTCTTCAGTTCTGTGTAATAACAACATCTCTGAGGGCGAAGGGCATGTGGAGTCTCCAGATTTGGGGAGCGCAGCCAGCCGCACCTTGGGGCTCCTGGACTGCACATACAGCATCCATGTCTACCCTGGCTATGGCATTGAGATCCAGGTAACTGGACTTTGAAGCCCCCAAGCCCTTTCCTCTAGGCCCAGGGGTGTGCACAAGTTTGGCCTGGGAACCAGAGAACCTGTTTCCTAACTGAAATGGGCCTGTTTTCCGAGGATCTCAAAGACTCTCCTAGAGTTCTATAATTTGACCGATGTCACAGTGATATTTGGCTGCCACACGCAAGGGAGGGGAAGGCAAGGGGTGGGGGACTTAGGGGTCACCCACCCTCACTGACTTGTCCCGGGGGGTCTGGGTCTGGCTTCTTTAGGTGCAGACGCTGAACCTGTCTCGGGAGGAGGAACTCCTGGTGCTGGCTGGTGGGGGGTCCCCAGGCCTGGCCCCCCGACTCCTGGCCAACTCCTCCATGCTGGGAGAAGGACAGGTCCTTAGGAGTCCAACCAACCGACTGCTCCTGCACTTCCAGAGTCCACGGGTCCCAAGGGGCGGTGGCTTCAGGATCCACTATCAGGGTGAGGAGTCTGGGGTGCTGGTGGAAGGGGAGGGGCCACACTGGGCACAAGGGACATCACCAGGAGCCTTTCCTCCTGGCTAGGACCCTGGGGGCAGAGCCCATAGAGGAGATCTACATATACTTATTTCACACACTCACAGACCTGTGTCTGGGTGTGCACACATCCAGGTGGCATTTCACCCATTCACTCGACAAATGTTTATTGAGCACCCGTTTCATACCGGCCCTGTGTTATCCCTGGAGGGAGAAATGAACAAGCTAGATGTAAATCATCAAGGAACTCAGAATCTAGGTAAAGAGATGGGCAAGTAATCAGGATGATTATAATTCAGTGAGATTCGGACCTATATCCCTATGATGAAGGAAACACAGGCAGAGGGAACAAATTTCAAAGGGACTTAAATTTCTCCTAAGGGATACAGGGACACCTTCTTGGAGGAGGTAACTAAGCTGGGAACTAAAAGATGAGCTACTAGGGGAAGGTGGGAGGGGGAGAAAGAGGCAAGTGTCCTGACGGATGAAAAAGCATGGCCTCCTTGAGGAGTTGAAGTGATTCAGCATGGAAGACAGAATTGTCTTAGCTGTGTGACCTGGGGCGAGTTACTTAACCTTTCTGTGCCTCACTTCTCACCTGAAAAGTGGGGATCATAATACTTAGCTCATGGCATTATTAGGAAGGTCAAATTAACTAATACATGTCAGGTGCTTAAAATAGTGTCTCGTACAGAGTGAGAGCTCAGCAATGTCAGTTGTTGCTACAGAAAAACCCAGAAAGTGGTGGGTGGGAAGCAGGCTCTAAGAGACCAGACTGGGAGGTAGGTTGGATTCAGATCATGAGGGGCCTTATCAGCTTCAGTAAGGAGTACAGATGACTTTATCCTGCAAGGGGCACGGAGACGGATTGAGAGGTTTTAAGCAAGACAGTGACAGCCTCAGATTTGTGGCCTAGAAAGATCCTGCTGGGTTTGGGGGGCGTAAGAGGCACAACTGCATTCATGAGCAACCACCCACAGACAGCCTACAGACAGGTGGACATTGGTGCTCACCCGTGTGTACGGGAACCTTCCCACAGTGCAAGGGTATGTTCTAGCATACACGTGTGTATGAGGCAACAGTCCCAGCCCACTGTCCCATTCCGGACCCTGCTGCCATCTCCAAAGTCCCTGTGTTCCTTGGAAAACAGAGAGGGAACTATGTTTGGGGCCAATGTCCCCATTTACATCACCTCATGGCCTTGCCTGCCTCTTGTGTGCTCTGCTGCCCCCCGTTTCCCTTGTGGGCTTTATCCAGCTCACACAGCGCCCGTACCCCTTCCTCACACCCTTTCGAGTTTCTCCTGAGGCCTCTGCCCAGCCCCAGGGGCTCATGTGTGCAAGGTGGAGAGACCTATTCGCGGAGAACCCAGTGAGGTGGGGGCCATGTAACTGGTGGTCAGATCAGCAGGAAGCAAGGGCATGGCCCAGGGCCCGGGCCCAGGGCAGGACTTCCGATTTTACAAAATGGCTCCCCGCTGGCTCTCTTAAGCAGCCACTTCCCTAGGGCATTGAAAATAGGACTCTTTAGACTAAGTAGAACATTTGGGGAAGCAGGGCTATTGCATAAATTGGCCTTCATTACCTGCCTCGGTCTTCCCTGCTTTGCAGCTTCTCAGGGCACCTTTGGGACCGAGGCCCTGTTTAAGCGCTCCCCAGTCTGCACTAGCTAGGGCCTCTGGTCCAAAGTGGCCTCATTAGCTTCTCTGAAAGGCCAAAGGCTCCATCACTGCTTGCCCCAAGCCCAGCGAGCGTTCCCATTTACAAAACCCCTGCGCCAACTGTGGTTTCCTTTGCATCTCCCAGCACCCCTGAGAGTGACCCCCAGCTCTGAGAGGATGAAAGGTCAGATGGATGCTAAACCACCTGTAAGTTCATTGCAGAGTCAGCAGTCAGTCCCCAGCCCTGACTCTGAGGCATTCATTAATTGAGATGGAGTGGCAAGTGATTAAGCTTTTCTGAGTACTTTCTATGTGTCAGGTGCTTTGCGTGTTTCTTTCCTTTAACCTGAAGGCCAGTTGTCAATGATAGTGGTTATTACTGCCATTTACAGGTGACAGGCCCTAGAGGTGACATCACCTGCTCAAGGTCATACAGCTAATAAGTCTTGGAGCTGGACCCAGAACTCAGGTCTGCCCGGTTCCAAATCCAGTGCTCTTGTGTATTGTTCCAAAAACCCTCTTCGCTGCAGCATCAGTGGACCAGTTAGGCTAGGCTTTGGGGAGACAAAATAAATAAGGTGTGGTTCTGTCTCATCATGGCAATAGACAGCAATGTGATGATAAGATTATGCAGGTGCATGTGAGGAGGCAAGAAAGAAACAAACTCAATTGGAAAGGGGAGGGGTGAGGAAGACTTCCTGGAAGAGGTGGTTCTTAAGTTACTCCTTGAGAAATGAAAAAGGGCGAGAAGAGGGCTTTGCAGGTGGGGGAAATGGTGTGAAAAGATATGGAAGTCACAAAATTATATTGTGTAGGATATACAGATTGCGGGTGCTAAGACCTGACGCTGGGAGTGTTGCGCTGGACACAGCTATGGAAGGCACTTGAATGTCAACCCAAAGCATTTGGACTTGATTCTGCTAACTGTGGAGAGTCATCAAGAGGCTAATATGTACTTAAACCACTGTATTCTAGAAGGTTTTTGTGTTTGTCTTCATAGACTGTGAACTCCCGAAGGGCAAAGCCTGGGGGCCCTTTTCGCCTCTCTGTGCCCAGCACCCAGCCAAGGAAATGCTTATTGAATTTTGAAGTAGGGAGAGACCAGGTCTCTGACAGAATCACTTAGGGCTGGAGAGTTAGCAAAAACAAAGGCCCAGGCAAACTGGTACCTTCCCAGCACGGTTACCCAGAGCCTACCCCTGCTACAGAGACCCAGCTTTGGTGCACCTCCGCCTGGCAGCCCTTCCTGATGAACTGTGACTGGTCTGAAACAGACACACAGAACTGTGTCAGGACCAAATTTAGAGTCCATTGTTTACTACCAAGTCTCTTCCTTTCTTTTTCTTTGTTCCTTCCTTCCTTCCTTCCTTCTTTCCTTCTTTCCTCCTTCCTCCCTTCCTTCCTTTCCTCCCTATTTTCTTTCATTCTTTCGTTCTTTCTTTCTCTTATTTAATTAGTCTCTACACCCAACATGGGGCTCAAACTAATGACCCTGAGATCAAGGGTCGCATGCTCATCTGACTAAGCCAGCCAGGCATCCCCAAAGTCACTTTCTATTTATTTCTCTCATAGGATTCCACAAGGTTTTCAGGAGGCTTTCAAAAAAGAACACAGCAAAATTAAATAAAATAAGAAGAAAATTGGTGCCAGGAAGTGCGTATTAAGGATGAAAAAATAGACGTGGATGGACAGGCCCTTGTTGCTAGGGACAAGCCTCGATCTGGTTCCGAGCGTCTTAGCAGCCAGCACAAAAAGAGAGATTGGA
Organism: Prionailurus viverrinus; assembly: GCF_022837055.1. Classification (NCBI taxonomy): domain Eukaryota; kingdom Metazoa; phylum Chordata; class Mammalia; order Carnivora; family Felidae; genus Prionailurus; species Prionailurus viverrinus. The sequence goes on along the minus strand of NC_062576.1, from coordinate 18,359,267 downwards.
TAGTTCTCACTGCAAGAGAGGAGGAGAGAAACAAAGGAAAGCAAAGCTTTCCCTAGCACTTCACTTTCACTGGAGGATTCATTTAGGGGGCACTGAGTATGAAGGTCTTTAATGACAAGATGGTCAAAGTTCCTAAAGGAGTTTCATGTGGCTCCTCTGGTTGAAAGCTGAGGGAATCCTACCACCACGCGCCTCCGTGGAAGAGAGTCTGTATGTGTGTAGAAGGGAGAAAGCATAGGGGCGCCTGGGTGGCTCACTTGGTTAAGCCTCTGACTTTGGCTCAGGTCATGATCTCACGGTTCGTGGGTTTGAGCCCCGTGTCAGCACAGAGCCTGACGCCTGCTTCAGATTCTGTGTCCCCTTCTCTCTCTGCCCCTCCCCCACTCATGCTCTCTCTGTCTCAAAAATAAATAAGACATTTAAAAAAATGCTTTTAAAGGAGGGAGAAAACATGGTGAGGCACTTAGTAACCAATTTCTACATCTGGAAAACGTATCACAGTCTTACTCTGGCTACCTCAAAAGTGCTGCATAAACTCACCTTAGCAGCTGAACAGGCTCTGGAAATACTATTTGTTATTATTAGAGCTGGATGGGTTCAGAGTGGTCAACTGATTTGCCCGAGGTCACACACCAAATATGTACCACAGTCAGAATGTCTTTGAATCTCAGATACTTCATCTCTAAAATGGAAGCCAAAGTGGGTAGATTACAAAGATTAGGGGAGATAAGAGATATTGAAGTTATCTCTTCATTAGACCAAGTAGCCATGTGAAAACTCCAGTAAGGAGCCAGTCTGTGCCTCCAGGGGGATGTGGAAAGGGGGAAGGAAGTGCTGGGTGATTGGTGAGAGTGGCCTGGAGAAAAGAGTCCTTCTCCCTGCTCTGCCTTATCCAGCCTATCTCCTGAGCTGTGGCTTCCCTCCCCGGCCGACCCATGGGGATGTGAGCGTGACAGACCTGCACCCTGGGGGTACTGCCACCTTCCACTGTGATTCGGGCTACCAGCTGCAGGGTGAGGAGACCCTTATCTGCCTCAATGGCACCCGGCCAGCCTGGAGTGGTGAACCCCCCAGCTGTATGGGTGAGTCTCCTGCATGCTAAGTGGGGCCTGTCCTGGGAGCCCCATTGGGAGGGTACTATCTTGGGCATCTCCATCTTTGGGGAACATCCATCTTGAAGTGGTTTCTGCCTAGAAGAGTCCCTATCCTGGTGTCTCCATCTGGAGCTCCTTACACTGAATGTCCCTATCCTCTGAGAATCTCCATTCTTGGGGGTCTCTATCTGGGGATGTCCTGCCTAGAGGGTTTCCATCTGGGGAGTCACCATTCTGGCTGCCTCTTCTCTTAGGGACTCCTCATCCTCAAGGAAACCATTCTTGAGGTCCATATCTAGAGGGTCTCTATCTATCCTGGAGAGTCTTCATCCTGGTGATCCCGTCTGGAAGATTTTCCATTTGAGGGCTTCAATTTGGGGGATCCCCCATAACTCCAGATGCCAGGGTATCCACATCTGGAGAGTGTTCATATTAGCAGGATTTCCATCCTAGGAGGTGTCCATTCTGGGGTTTCCTATTTTAGGGCTGGTTCCCTACCTGAGTGGTGGCCTGGAAATGTCCTGTCCTCTGCTGTGAGCCTGTAGGGCACCCTGAGGCCAGGTCCCAACCAAAGGTGTGGATGTAACAGCTCTGAAGACAGGAGGACAAGTCACCTTAACATATCCCCCCCCCCCCCCACAGCATCCTGTGGTGGCACCATCCACAATGCTACACTGGGCCGCATCGTGTCCCCTGAGCCTGGGGGAGCGGCAGGGCCCAACCTCACCTGCCGTTGGGTCATTGAAGCAGCTGAGGGACGCCGGCTTCACCTGCACTTCGAGAGGGTCTCACTGGATGAGGACAATGACCGGTGAGGATCTGCGCCTTGAGTCAGAGGTCCCCACCTCTGGGAAACAGGGAGGCTGCAAGGGGTGGTCAGACAGGTCTGGAGTGGATCCCAGTTAAAATTTGTGTCAAATACAGATTGGTCCTTCCCTTTCTTAGGCAGTATAGCTGTGTCAACTTAGATGAATCACTGAACTTCTCTGTGCCTCAGTTTCCTCTCCTGTAGAGTGGCAATAATAGGACCTCCTTTTGAAGGTTTCTGCGAGGATACATGTTAAGACACATGAAATACTTAGAAGGATGCCTGGCCCACAGAGAGCACTGTAAATGTGCTTGGCATCCTCATCATCATTGGTACCCCCTCTATCTAACTGCTATCGCAGCTCTGCCACGAGTTGCTGTATGATGTTGGGCAGGTTATTTACTCTTTCTGGGCCTCCGTGTCCTCATCTCTAAAGTAAGGAGTAATAAAGAGTACCCACTCAAGGGCTCTTGTGAAAATTAAATGAGACAAAATGTGTAAAGTCTTAGAGTACTTGGCATGTAGTCGACCTTTGAAAACAATAGCTTGAAAATGAGTGAGGAGAGCCTGGCAAGAGGTGGGGCAGCTTCTGAGGGGAAACTGAGCTCCTGACGACCCTTCTGTCCATCTCAGGCTAATGGTGCGCTCAGGGGGCAGTCCCCTCTCCCCAGTCATCTATGACTCAGACATGGATGATGTCCCAGAGCGGGGTCTCATCAGTGATGCCCAGTCCCTGTATGTGGAGCTGCTCTCAGAGACACCTGCCAATCCCCTGCTGCTAAGCCTCCGATTTGAAGGTAACCGCCCTCCTCTCGGGGCCCCAACTCCTGCACTCTCCCCTCTTCCTGATGGCCAGGTACAGTCACAAGCACAAACACTGTCCCTGTTCATCTCTGTGTTTGGATCCCTGGAACCTAACTTGCTTTCCCACCCCAAAACTCTAAAAATCCCCTCTGATGGACCCCTTCTAATTCCTGAAGTGGCTTTTTCTCTTTAAGTTTCATATATGGCTGGCTCTAGATACATAGCCAAGAGGCCAATTACCTTAATCTCTCAGTTCTTTGCTCTGTGTTGGCTTCATTGTCAGGCTCTCATATGTGGTGGACCTAGCAGTTCTGACTGATAAACCACCAACTTAGTAAGTCAACCAGAAAGAGAAAGTATAGCACTTTCTCAGCAGAAATGCCAAGAAGGGCTCTCATTTCCCTGGCTTAGGTCATGTGCCTACGCTCGAGCCTCATTAAAGCTAGGGTCAGGTGGTGTTAGGATTGGCAGATCCACATCACATAACCATCCAGAGTTGGCCCCAACCGGACCTCATTGACCGGGGAGGCATGTATCCCAAAATGAAAAAAGGAGTGCTGTAAACAGAAGAAGGGGGACCGGATGCTGGACAGGTAGAAACAAGGAGGTGAGCCGACCATGGGAGAAGACGTGTTTGAACACCTTTACAGGATAGAGAGAATTTTGAGAGTCTCATACTCTACCTACTGGCCAGGCTCTGGGATAGAGAGAATTTTAAAAGTGGGGGATTAGGGGCACCTGGGTGGCTCAGTCGGTTAAGGGTCTGACTTGGTTTCCACTCTGCTCATGATCTCATGGTTCGTGAGTTGGAGCATTGAGTGGGGTTCTGTGCTGACAGTGTGGAACCTGCTTGGGATTCTCTCTCTCCCTTACTCTGCCTCTCCCCCACTCATTCTCTCTCAAAATAAATAAATAAACTTAAAAAAATAAATAAATAAAAGAGGGAGATTAGGGATGAGCATCTCAGGTGAAAGGAACAGTGTGAGCAATAGTAAAGAGTCATAGAAAGGCCTGGTATGTTTGGGAAACAGGAAATTTCAGTGTGACTGGAGCAGAGGATTTGTGCAAACAGTAGCAGGAGAGAGATAAAGAAAATGAAATGCTCAGAGATGGGAGGGGCTGGTCTCTGGTATGAATCAAGGGAGAAATGGAATTGGCACTGGGCCCTGATGGGTGCATAGGATTTGGACATGACACTTAACCTCATCGGGTTAAATAACAGTAAACTACAACAGTGGATCTAAAAAATAATTTGCATTTTGTCTTTGAAAATGTGAAAAGAGTTCCAGGTTTAAGGCCTGCCTCCCTAGTTGTGGGTCATTGCTGTTCCATGAGCTTCAGATTCCTCTTCACGTATAGTTTTGCAGCTAAGATATGATCACGTGGGCCAAAACTAAAATGCTCTCCAAATGTTTATTTTTGCTGACTTAGTCCAAAATCAAAATTGAGTAGCTTCTGCATTCACTGCACTTTTGGATTCTAGCCACAGCATGGATGATCAGGGGTAATCAGAATCTGTTATTTTTGAGGGGAGAGCACACTTACATGAGCCAGTTCTCCAAAGGCACCCTTTCCTCTCCCTCCTCTGGAGTTTCTAAAACCAAGTGTCTCTATCTGGGAATCATGCCATGTGAGTCTGAGACCTGATTCTGCCACTGCCCTAGTGTATGACACTGGGCAAGTGACTTTTTGTCCTTGGACCTCAGTTTCCTCATCTGTGGAATGGGAGCTGGGATTTGACTAGCCTAGCAGTTTTCCTCCAGAGGCCAGGAAGGTAACAGAAATGTGTAAATGAGAAGTGTTAGGGTTTGGAGGAGACTGGAGAGTGAAAGTTAAGCCCTAAGCATTCCATTGTAAACAGACCACGGAATGGCCAAACGACACTTGAATTCAGCCTAAGTCCCCCCAGTCTGAGTCCCCTGAGACCTATCTTAATGCTTAATTTCTGTGACTGACTCCTCTCTAGCCTTTGAAGAAGATCGCTGTTTCGCCCCCTTCCTGGCACATGGCAATGTCACCACCACGGACCCTGAGTACCGCCCAGGGGCACTGGCCACCTTCTCGTGCCTCCCAGGATATGCCCTAGAGCCCCCGGGCCCCCCCAATGCCATCGAATGTGTGGATCCCACAGAGCCCCACTGGAACGACACAGAGCCAGCCTGCAAGGGTGAGCCCTCGACATCGGCAGGAGGTCCTTCAGTCTACAGACTCTCCCTGGGCTGGGAATCTTAGGAAGGCCATTCAGGGAGGAGACTTGCCTCTCCAAACCTAATAAACCCAGGCCTTGGGCAAATCCCTGTCCCTTTCAGAAATAGTTTTCTTAACTAAATAACTGGTGTGTTTGTTACAAAACTTAGGGGTCACAACCCAAATGTCTTGAAGAGCTAGAAATAGAACTAAGTTATGGGTTGGGGGGGGGGGGTAATGCATAGGCTGGAGCATGGGCAGGGCTAATTGAGAGCAGGGCTGGGGATTGGGTACAACAGGACTGGGTACATCGAGAAACAGGTGTCTTAATAGATAACAGGAAACCTGTGAGGTGGTCTAGTGCATGCAGTTGGGAACAGTGAGGTCTGTGGTGAACTGGAGACCGCCCTCCCACCTGGGTTCTGAATCTGACGACCCTCCCCCCCCTTCCACCCTAGCCATGTGTGGAGGGGAGCTGTCAGAGGCAGCTGGTGTGGTCCTCTCTCCTGACTGGCCCCAGAGCTATAGCCCCGGCCAGGACTGCGTGTGGGGCCTACATGTCCAAGAAGAGAAGCGCATCTTGCTCCAAGTGGAGATGTACGTTTGGGTGCTGCAGGGGTGTGGCGGGCGTGGGTCGGTGAAGCATGGTATGACAACGCCTAGCCTGCATTCTGAGCCTGGCCGGCTTGCACGTTTACATGAGATTTGGTGAATATACGATCTAATGAAAGAGGCAACTAAGGGTTCAGGATGGGGGAGTGCGTTGTCGGGTAGACCTAGGTACAAATTATTAGCCAGGCGATTTTGGACAAGGAAATGGGCTACTGCAGTCTTCTGCGGCTGAGGGGGGGGGGGGGGGGGTGGGGGGGTGGGTAATAGTGAACAGGGGGTTCTGGCCTGGAGTCTCCCACTCTTTGGCTGTTTCTGAGGCCGCCCCTGGAGTAACTTCCAGGGACCCAGGCCCAAGCTATTGTATCACCACCAGCACCAGAGGTGGGTGTGGGTGTGAGGAGAATCCGGTGAGCTGATTTGGTGTGAGGTGGTCACGTGACGAACCAGAAGCGGGCCTGCAGATACTCAGGTGGGGCCTGGAGTTGGGCTGGTGGTAAATGAACATGGCCTGTGATTGGTCAGAGCGGGGCTTGTGCGAGACTGTGGCTCACCACGTGATGGAGGAGGGACCAGAGAGTGCGAGGTCGCAAGGAGTTGGACTGGGAATGGGGAAGCAGGAACTGGGAAGAGCCACAGAACAGGTGGAACCTGGAGTGGTTAGCACAGAGAAGCCCAAAATTGGTCAAAAGTCGGGGCGGGCCTGAGATGGAAGAATGTGGGCAGGGCTGGAGAGTAGGTAGGGTTACTAATGAACTGAGTTAGGGATTGGGCAGAACCGGATAGGAGGGGCCGATCATAACCCAGCCCCCTTATCTGGTCCCACTCCCCGCAGCCTGAATGTGCGCGAAGGGGACATGCTGACACTGTTCGACGGGGACGGTCCCAGCGCCCGAGTCCTGGCCCAGCTGCGGGGACCCCAACCGCGCCGCCGCCTCCTCTCCTCTGGGCCCGACCTCACGCTGCAGTTCCAGGCACCGCCAGGGCCCCCAAACCCGGGCCTGGGGCAGGGTTTCGTGTTGCACTTCAAAGGTATCGAGGTCTAAGCTCCTGAAATGGGCAGGGGTCCGGCAGGCCAGAGATCGCGGGAGGAGGTCGAGGTCCCTGAGGCTGGAAGGGCTCCCCGAGTCATTCGCAGGGTAGTATCCAAACTCTCTGTCTTTCCCCTGCAGAGGTCCCGAGGAACGACACGTGCCCCGAGCTGCCACCCCCGGAGTGGGGCTGGAGGACAGCCTCCCACGGGGACCTGATCCGGGGCACCGTGCTTACTTACCAGTGCGAGCCTGGCTACGAGCTCCTCGGCTCCGACATTCTCACCTGCCAGTGGGACCTGTCCTGGAGCGCAGCGCCGCCCGCCTGCCAAAAGAGTGAGTTCGGGCCCCGCCCACATCTCTCGTGGCCCCGCCCCTCCCCATCTGGGTTTCGCGGCTCAGCTTGGGCGCCGCCAGACCCCTCTGCGTCCCGCTTCGGTCCCTTTGTGTCCCCGCCCCTATCCCGGCCGCGTTTCATCCCTTCGTTCTGGATTCTGCCCAGATCTTGCTCAGGCCCCGTCCCCCTTTCCCTTTGGGGTCCATTCCTCCGATCCTCGGTGTCCCAAAACTGTCCCCTCTGGACCCACTCTCATCTCCGGGCGGCATCCCTCAAGTGCACTGTTCTGGGCTCTGACCCCGCGTGCCCTGGGTTCAGCCTCACCTTTTCGCGGCCCCGCCCCACAGCCTACTGGCCCCGCCTCTGCTGAGGCCGAGTTCCACCCCTCCCGGCCTTCCCGGTCAGCTCCCGCTTGCTCTTTTCGTTCTAGACCCTGCTCCAGTCTCTCAGTCCCTAACCTTTGACCTTACGGGGAGTCACTGTACTAGGGCCGAGGCTGGTCAGAGAATTCGGTTTGTTTTAATGCAGTCTTTGAAGCCCCATGCGGGGTTAGGGTTATGCAGAGGGTCTGGGGTCCCTCCCGACCCTGGCAGAGCTCACAGTCCAGGAGGGGGACAGACGCTTAAATAAATCAGAATATTGCACAGTGGTAACTGCGGGATGATTTGGGGCAAAGTGCTTAACATCTCTGAGCCTTGGCTGCCTCATCGGTGAAATAGGAAAAGGGGCTGTGAAGAGCAAATCAAGTTCACACAGCGCGCGTGTCAGCAGTAAGTAGTAGCTGCTATAAATATGAAGAAGGGAAGGGAAGGGGGGTCGTTGTTCCAGTGATGGGACAGGAGATTTCGCAGAGGAGGTGACATTTAAAGGAGCTGGGAGTGTTTATCTCTTAGAATAGCAGAAAGGGGTGGTTGCTGTCATTTTCTTCAAATTTGGGGAAGCCGGCCATGAGGACATGGGATGGGAGGTCTTCTACCTGGTCCTTGGGGGCAACGGTGGGCCCGATGAGGTTAAGTTCAGGAAGGCAGATTTGGGCTGCGCACAAGGAAAACGTTCTGGATGACGCAGCTCCCCATCTCTGGAAGGATTCACAGGATGTCCAGTCTGAAACCCAGACAGGACAGGACAGGGACAGAGACAGAGACAGGAAGGGACGGAGGCAGGACCCAGAGGGGATAGGGGACAGGGGATAGGGCCTGGCCAAGGCAGCACATTGAGCCTGAAGCTGAGCTGTGACTCAAGTCTCCGAATCTCAGCCCAGTGTTAATGGGGCTGTGACCTGGCTGAGTGGCCATGGACCAGTTATTTGACCGCCTTGAGCCCTGGGAGACACGTTGGCCTTTTGGGACCATCAGGGTATAGGATACCGTGGATGTAAAACATTTAACAGGGTGCCTTGTGCAGGTCTAAGTACAAGAAATGGCTATGATTGTTACTTCCTACAAGTAAGTAAGCACCTGCAGGGCGGGCTGTAGGAGCGCGCAAGGGGCTGGGAAGGACAGTGATGAGCTGAGCAGGAGGGCTCTAAAGAGGACAGCTGCTGGACCTCTGGGTGGCTCAGTCGGTTAAGTGTCCGACTTTGGCTCACATCATGATCTCACAGTTCGTGAGTTCGAGCCCCACACTGGGTTCTCTGCCGTCAGCACAGAGCCTGCTTTGGATCCTCTGTTCATCTCTCTCTCTGCCTGCTCCTCCCCGGCTCATGCTCCCCCTCTCTCCCCCCTTCCCCTGCCCCCCCTGTCTCTCTCTCTCCCTCTCTCTCTCAAAAATAAAATTAAAGAGAGCAGCTGCTGTCCCACCCAAGATCCACCACGCAGGGCTGGCAGTGCTGGAGTGTAGCTGGTCTGCTCTGGTACAGGGGCCACCATATTTCAAATTTCACCCTAGGGTGAGGGCCTGGGTTGCCCCCACCACTCTTTTCTGGAAGAAGCCTGAAACCTAAAATGCATGGGGGTTTAGGGCTTTCCAACTTCTGATCTCTTCATTCAGAGGAAATAGGGGGAGAGGGGGGGGCTTGCCTAGAGGGAAGACGGCCCACGGCTCAGCCCTAAGCTTTCTGGGAGATCCTTTAAGGGCCGAGTTCCCCCTGACCTTGCCCTCCTGCCAACAGTCATGACTTGTGCCGACCCTGGTGAGATCACCAATGGGCACCGTACCACCTCGGACGCTGGCTTCCCTGTTGGCTCCCACGTCCAGTACCGCTGTCTGCCCGGGTACAGCCTGGAGGGGGCGGCCGTACTCACCTGCTACAGCCGGGACACAGGCACACCCAAGTGGAGCGACCGGGTCCCCAAGTGTGCCTGTGAGTCTGGGGACACCCTGGGAAGGGTGGCTGGGTGGCCTGCTCAGCAGCGAGCCGGCCTGTGACTGACATGTGCCCTGCAGTGAAGTATGAGCCGTGCCTGAACCCAGGGGTGCCAGAGAATGGCTATCAGACGTTGTATAAACATCACTACCAGGCGGGCGAGTCTCTGCGCTTCTTCTGCTATGAGGGCTTTGAGCTCATCGGCGAGGTCACCATCACCTGTGTGCCCGGCCACCCCTCCCAGTGGACCAGCCAGCCCCCACTCTGCAAAGGTGCCTGGGCAGACAGGGCCGGAGGGGGCGCAGCAGTGTCTGGGGAGTGACAGGGCTGGGAAAGTCAGGAAGCGAATTTGAGACCAGCGGTCAACCCTGCCGAGCTCCCCCTTCACCTACGGAGGGCTCTGATCCTCACGGGTATTACAGAATTGTCCTGAAGGATGATGGAGCAGAGGGGGCTTTGGCTTGGAAGTCCCGTGTCCTCTGGAGCAGTCTCCACTTCCCTACTTTTGACAAATTCCACAGACCTGATTCATTTAGACTGCCCAAGAAGGCTGAACTTTTAGGGGTCTGGAGAAGGAGGAAGAAGGCCCTGCCCTGACTACTCCTGCCACGCCCCCGCCAAGGGAAGGATAAAGTTTAGGGTGAGCAGAGGGCAGAGAGACCCAGGCTGTCCAGCCCAGCCCCCCTGGGCTCCCGGCCTCTACCCAGCCTCCTCCCCTCCCTGGCTCAGACCCCGTCCCCTCCCCCTCCTCTCCCTGCAGTGGCCTATGAGGAGCTCCTGGACAACCGAAAACTGGAAGGTCAGTGAGGGCACAGGTGGAGAACCAGGCCTGGCCGAGTCGGGGGGGCAAGGCAGAGGCCGGGGGCAGGAGGCCAGGCCCCGGAGGGGTGAGGCCCAGGGTTCGAGGCCCAGGGCAGGAGGCTGGGAGAGCCCAGGGCTGGACCCAGCCCCAACTCACTGGCCTCTCCTCTCCCCAGTGACCCAGACCACAGATCCGTCGCGTCAGCTGGAGGGTGGGAACCTGGCTTTGGCTATCCTGCTGCCCCTAGGTTTGGTCATTGTCCTCGGCAGCGGCGTCTACATATACTACACCAAGTAAGTACCCTACTCGGGAAGCTTCGAGCCAGGGCAGACGTCCTGCCTGCCTGGCACAGACGCCTGGGTGAGGGGGGGTTGGGGGCTCACCTCTCGATAAGCCCCTCTATCTCCTCCCTTTCCCAGGCTACAGGGAAAATCCCTCTTCGGCTTCTCGGGCTCCCATTCCTACAGCCCCATCACTGTGGAGTCAGACTTCAGCAATCCACTGTATGAAGCTGGGGTGAGCCCTTCCCCTGCCCCCGGAGCGCCACACCTCTCAGCTCCCCCAGGACTCCATAACCTTCTCTCAAAGTCTCTGTAATACCTGTCTGGGGAATTTCAACCTCAGCTGCCTACCAAGGCCACGCCAATGAACAAAGCAAGTCAGGTGTGAACAATAGAGGGTGGTGAGGACTGTGGCTAAATGGAGACCTTGCACCCCATCGGGTCTGTAGTGGAGACTCGGGCGCAGTTGCCAGATCTTCCAGTTGTTCGAGACAATCCAGAAACTCTGATTTTGTATGTGATTTTAAGATACTATAAGATAAACCGAACATCCCCTGGCTGTTCCCACCCCCTGACTCCCAAACCTCGCGATCAATGTTATTTGTAAAAAGCCCACGGTCTCTCCCCTTCCTTGTGGGTGCCTCCTCTCACTTTGTTCCCTCCTCCATCCCCCTCCCACTCCAGCAACTGATCCCACCTCTCTGTCTCCAGGATACACGGGAGTATGAAGTTTCCATCTGAACCCCAAGACTAAGGCCGCAGGACCCAGGACGCCCCTCCCCTCCCCCTCCTGGGCAGGGAGGAGTACAGGACCTTGCCTCTGGCTCCCTTTCTCCCTGATGTGTAAATAGTCTCCTGGTCCCACGAGGGGGCTTTGATGGCCCTTGGGGACCCTACAGTAAATAAACCAGCATCCTGCCGCCCAAGCCTCCTCTTCTCAGTTGCCAAACAAGGGGCCTGCCCCTCCCCTCTGGCCCTACTGGCTTTTGGACCCTGGGAGGGGAACTCAGCCCCCCGCAACTCCTGGGACCCCTCCAGCCCAGGGCAAACCCCCACCCCCACCCCCGCCGCCCCCTGCCAAAGGACTGCCTGAGAGCTCTGCATTCCCTTGGCCATGAAGCCTCTTCCCAGACGCTCTGGCCCCAGGCCTAACCCCTGGGCTCTGGAGAGTCACAGGAAGAGAGATGTAGGGGGAAAACAGGGACAAGGCCCCTACCCACTTCATGCCGTCTCCCAGTCCACAATCTCCCCGCCTTTGCTTATGGATTTTTGTTTTTGAGCAATAAACAGAAAACCACCATTTGTAACTGGGCTGGTGGGGCGTGGGAAGGTGGGTCACAGAGTGCTGGACACAGTGACGGTGGCCCATCTGGAGAGAGGCCTGGGGAAAGGGGAACAATTTGGAAAAAAGATGGCGTTCCAAGACTGGGCACAGGGCAATGTCAAGGGGGGTTGGCTAGGGGTCAAAAAGTCTGGCTTTCGTCTCACCCTCTGTGGAAGCTGAGCCCCCTCTGGGCTTCAGCTGTCTCTCCGCCAGGGCTTGGTGCTTCTAGGCTCATATAGAAGCACCTAGTCAGGAGATGGCGGACAGTAGGCAGGAGGCAAACAGCTTTCCATTTGTTTCATAACCAGTGTACCTAAAATGCAAGCTCCTTTTGAGAACTTTTGTATCCATCCAAGTATACCATTCTTTTGTCCCCTAATCTGCTGTTACGCATCTACTAAGGAAGGGTCAAATTTGTAGCATTTCACAAAGAATGAGCTTGTTTTTTACCCTGTGGGCTTCCTTTTCCGGCATATCCACTTTTGAACATTATAAGGAATTTGTAGCCCATTTGTCTAAAGAGTCTCCGAATTAATTGCATTTCACTTAATTCAGATTTTTATATTTAAATATAATTAAACAGTCTTAGGACACTCTAAAGGACACTGAAATACTCAAAAGGAGGTTGAATTTAGGAGAACATGATGCAAGCTGATCTTACTAATAATAACAGCCTGCATTTCTGGGCATTTATTCTGTGCCAGGCATTGTGCTAAGCACTTTCTATGCATTATGTTTTTAACCCCTACGAGGACCCTGTGAGACAGGGACAATTATTCCCATTTTTCTCACAAGAAAACTGAGGCTCAGAGATGTGAATGGACTTCCTCATGAGGCTCCAATAAGTGGCCGGACCAGATTTATTTTTATTTATTTATTTATTTATTTATTTATTTATTTATTTATGTTTTTATTTAGAGATACAGAGACAGCACGAGTGGGAGAGGGGCAGAGAGAGAGAGAGAATCTCAAGCAGACTCCACGCTGGCAGTGCAGAGCCTGACATAGGGCTCGATCTCATGAAACCGTGAGACCATGACCTGAGCTGAAACCAAGAGTCAGATGCTTAACCAACTGAGCCACCCAGGTGCACCCCAACCCCCCCCCCCAACTCAGATTTAAATGCAAACTCTACAAAGCTGGCTATAATGAGTGTGACCTGTTCCCCTAGGCATGAGGCCCCAGAGCTTGGAGGGGAGGCCTCAGCACTGCCATTAGTGGCAGAGAAGCTCCTCAGATGCCAGAAGCAAGGGTGTATCTTCTCAGATGCCAGAGGCCTAGACCTTAAGCTGTTGGAGTTTGGCGAGGAGGCTGGGTTTGGATCCATGAACTCATCTCTGCCAACAGGTTGACTGATAACAGTTTGTTGACTGCCTATATTAAAGCCATTCCAATAATATGGAATATTCCTGTCCACCAATATGCCCACACATCTGGCAAAACAAAAAAAGGAGCAGGAGGAGGGGGGAGGAGACGAAGGAAGGAAGGAAGGAAGGAAGGAAGGAAGGAAGGAAGGGGGAGATAGGGCCACCCTCTCATATCCCCACCCCAGAGAAGTCACTCCAGAGCATGACCTGGGTTGGGAGGAGGGAAGGACCTCTGTCTTTTTATTAAAGCCTTTGATTTCTGGTGATGTTCTTGCCAGTTGAGGGGGAGAGGTGTGTGATGGTTCCTGAACACCTAGGAAGCTTCCAGGGGTATGTTGCTCATGACCAGAAGTCCCAGCAAAGTGAAGTGTTAATGACTCGTGAAAGAGGAGCTCTGATGCACGTTCTAGAAGGACAGAACAGGGGAGGACTTGAGAGGCCAAGAGCAGCACCAAAGGGGTTTGGGGTCATCCTCCAGATGTTAAGCTGCTAGGCAGAGCTCTCTAGAAAAGCAAAAGAGCCTTCTGATTCTTTGGACCCAAGGCTCATGTCTTCTTATCCTTCTATCCTTCACCTATCCATCTAACCCATATACCCCACTCACCTATTTATGCATCCACTATTCCCTATTTACCCACTCATCCATCCATCCATCCACCCACCATCCATCCATCCATCCATCCACCCACCGTCCATCCATCTATCCATCCACCCACCCACCCACCCACCATCCATCCATCCATCCAACCATCCATCCACGTATTTATCCACATATCAACCCATCATTCTTCATCAATCTTTCTGCTCATCTGTCTGCCCATCCACCTATCCCTCATTCATCCATCCACTCACTTACCTCTCTTCCACCTAATCACTCCGCCCCCATTTAAACTTCTCAAAAGCAGGGACTCTATCTTGCTCACTTCTAGCCTGCAGCCCCTACAGCACTGCTGGCACATAGAAAGTGTCCAATGAACATTCAGTGAATTTACCTAACCATTTATCCATTCATCCATTTGCCTACCCTCTCCATCCACTCACCCATCCCCCCACTCAACATTTCGATCACCTACAATGACCTATATTTCAAGGGGCAATTCAAAGGTCTGTAGGCTTCCACGTTCTTTCTCGAGGAAGGAAAAAATCCGTTGGGATCATGGGGTGCTTCCCGGGGGGGATGAGAGGGTATTGGCTCAGGATGAAATTCTCAATCAAGTGCCATTTGGGAAGAAGCAGGAAACCACTGTATGGGCAGGTAGGGCCCTTACAGAGCATCTTGTCCAAGGCTCCCATTTGACACATGGGGAGGAAGAAAGCAACTTGCTTCCTATCTAAGCTAACTATCAGGTTGACACCAGATTAACCCAGGGTTTTTCTGCTACTTCAAGCTGCTTCTAACACCAAAGCCCAATTGGGAGACCTCAAGTGTCCCAAAGGCACTAGGAAGCCAGCTCCCTGAGGATAAGAACAGTGGATTGTTCTCAGCTCTCTTGTGCTTCTGGTCTTGGTCATGAACATTTGAAGCAGCAGCCCTGGAGAAATGACTATCCCTCAGACCTGGTGGACTGGGCACGAACAAGACACTCAATAAACATTTGCTGTCAGTTCCTTTTCATGACCCCCGTCTCCTCCTCCACCAACTCCTTACACGGAGACACTCTTCAGGGCTCTGCCCTCAGGGTCCTCTTTTTTCTTACTCTGCATAACCCCCACCTCTGGGGGCAACCACACATCCTTCAACTGCCAACTCCCTCCGAAATCCAATTTCTATCGCCAGCCCAGATGTCTCCAGTGAGTTTTAAAGCCGTATTTCCAACTATCTACACTACGTTTCCACACGGAGTGGGATCTGTCCAAAGGCGGGAGCATGGCTGCCATACTCCAAGAAGAGTGAGAAGGCTGGCATGACTGGAACAGGGGCAAACAAGGGGAAGGAGAGAGATCATGTAGGGCCTTATAAGCTATGATGGGCTATGGCTTTTACTCCGAAATGGGGAACTAGTGTGGAGTTCGGAGCAGAAGCATGAGGTCATCAGACTTGTTACCTAAGTCAGAAACCTGGGGGAAGGGAGGGGTCATCTGATTTCCTCTTTTATTTGTTCCCCTATCATTTCTAATCAATTACCAAACTCAGTCTTCCTGGTCTTTATTTCTCATATCTGCTCCTCTTCTCATCTATACTATCACTGTGACAATTCGAGACCTAATCATCACCGACTCAGTCTCTTGGCACAATTCCTAACTGGCCTCCACCTCCGGTCTTCCCTTTCCAGGTCATTCTCCCCACTGACCACCAGAGTGACTGATCTAAAATTGCAGCCTCTCTTGCTCAAATCTCTTCAGTGACTTCTGATCTTAGTAAGCACACACAAGGTCTCTGAGTAGTCCCTGGCTACCCTGCCTGAGTCCTCCCACAGTTAACCTGCCTCTCGTCCCACCCTCTCCCCTGCCCTAAGCATCCATACACTCCCATGCGCTCTAGTGAGACTCACCTTTGTGTCTTCGCTCATGCAAGCCCTACCACTTGGAATACACTGACCAATCCATTTTTTTTTTTTCTAGAAGATTCTTTCTTTCGGTGTCACCCCCTCCAGGAAGTCCCATGATTCCTTTCCTTGCTGTTCCAACTGCAGCTGGAATAAGGGCTCTTCTCACTGTTTCCACTTCTATTCCACTTCTATTACTTCTATTACAGGGCTCTTATACATATTATGCTATAACTGACCATCTACCTGACCGGTCCCACATGACACCGTGAACTCTTCAGGGGCAGAGACCGTATCGTTCGTTTCTGGGTCCCAAACTCCTGAAACGGGGACTCGCATAGCCTGTGAACTCCACACGTTCGGTTAATACTGAATGGCGTTGTCATTCATGGACTCGGTACAAACCTTGTCACGAGGGGATGGCAGGAGGTGGGTCTTGGTGCGGGTACGGTTTCTGTCAGAACTAGAGATGGCGGACGGAAAGGGGAGGGCTGAGAAGTCTGAATTTGAGGATCAGACCAGAAGAGAATCGGACTTCCCGGTTTAAAAATCCCCCTGCCCCGCTAGGATGTTGTCAAACCCTCCCTCTCTCCCCTCCAGGCTCCTTATCCTTTTCCCAGGACAAAGGGCATCTCCATTGAAGATTTACTCACCGGGTGTCGGTGCCTCGGGTCTTGAAGAACACTAGAAGTAGAAGCCCCAGTCAGAGAATTTCCTACCCCTCTAGCCAGAAAGAGATGTGGCTAGAGAGGAAGGGGCTGAGGTGATTCCTGGCCAGCAGTGGGGAGTGGGTACCGGGTGAGTTGTGCGGGGGAGCACTAAGCAGTCCCAGGGAGGGCTGTGAGACGTGAGATTGCTGGAGAGCTCAGCTGTGGTTGGAAGGGGTCAGGGATTGGAACTAGGGGTATGGTGGGGTCTCTGGACACAGTGGTCCTGGAGGTGGGGTCACCGTGTTTGGATATCTGAGTCCCTCGGTCTTGGGTCTGTTTATCCTTGGTGGGCACAGGGTTCGTGCCATAGCCAGCGGTAAACAAGGCCTCATCAGTAAGTTCTGTGCTGATCTGGGTCAGGAATTCCTCAGAACGGGATAATGAAACCTGCAAAAGGGGAAATCAGAGAGACTCAGCCTAGGAGTCCCCACATGGGAGTCCTGGGTCTGGGGGCTCTCAGGCTGGGGCTCTGGGTCTAAGGAGTCTGGTACTGGAGGGCTGAGTCTTGAGATTTGACAAAGGCGGCCCTGGAAGTAGGGGGGCGTTGTGGGTTTTTTTTTGGGGGGGGAGTTTCTTTGAGGACCTGAGGGCCTAGTGCTGGGGGCTATGGGCTCAGGGTTGAAGCTAGCCTCTCAAGGCTGGAGACTCTAACCCTTGGCCTAGGAGCTCTCCACTCCATCTCACCCCCATGCTCACTGGACCTCCACCCAAGGAGGTTGCAGCTTGGGACATCCTGCTGCCCTTTTCCTCCTCATTCCTGGTAGGTGTGGATGCCATCCTCCTGGGAACAGGTGGAGCCTGTGTTAGGCTGAGAAACCAGCCCACTTCCCCCAGACCCATCCCACCACCATTCCTCGGGGCCAGATTTAAATAAGGCCTTTAGGTGAACCATCCTGCTGTCTCAGTTCTCTCCCTGGGTGGGGGAAATCCTTGCCTTAAATCTTCCTGGGGGGAAGGAGTGGAATAGGGACGCTCACAACAATCCTCTCCCCACCCCCACTTCTCCCAGGGACACTCTCCTTCCTCCCACCTAAGGCCCTTCCCAAATCAAGGCAGCTGGCTTGCCGGCCCAGACCTGGCAGGAGTTGAAGTCTCGGGAAGAGGTAAACGGAGAGGGCTAAGGAGCTCCTATTTAGGTCTCAGGGGACGGGGAGTAGGCGCTGGGGAGGAAGGTTGGAAAGAGGGGGGGACCGGGGTGGTGCGGCTACCGTCGCTACAAAACCCTTGGTGTCTGCGGACGTTCTGCAGCCCGGTTGCCAGGATATTAGGGATTCTAGAACCAAAGGCGGGGGCCGGGGAGGGGGAGCATTTTCCCAGCATGTCGCGTTCGCTCCTCTGGTCTCCACTCCACCTCCTTCTGGGTCCCTCCTTGGGGATGCTGGGCCCAGCACCAGAAGTCTGAAAAACTTTGGAAGATCACAGGTGGTGCCTGGGACCCAGTCCTCCTACCACTAGGGGCACGCAAGAAACAACCCCGCCCTCGGCCGCCTTCCAACCTCTCTAGCCATTCTCTCGCTCCCTGGAGCCTGCGAGAGCAAGGGCGAGACAGGGGCGGGGAAGAAACCATGTGGGCTGTACTAAATAACCTTGTATCTCAGGGACGCGTAGGTCTAGGAGGGCGGAATATTTTCTCCGTGTCTTCGTCTCCAGGAAGCTATACCCTCCGGAGAGAGAAGAGTAGAAGCAGTTCCTCTGGGCCTCCTTTTCTTTTGACCTCTCCTTCTCGGTTCCCTCCTCGGCGTCATGGGTTCCTTGCCCCCCTCCTCCCTCTGCGTTTTGGTACGCGCCGATAGAAAGGGGCGGACGGAGGAAAAGGAAGAGGAAGCGGGCAGGTCTTAAAGGGGCCGCAGCCATTTTAAGCTTTTTTTTTTTTTTTTTTTTTTCTTTTTTCTTCCAATTTTGCCCGGTGGGGCTCAGCTGGGGTGGCGAGGGCGGCCGCTGGAGGCGCGAGGGCCTGCCCCCCGGGGAGGGCGGTGTGTGCGCGCCCCGGCGCCCGACGCATCTGGGCCGGCCGGTGCTCCGGCGGGCTGCGAGCTCTAACACCTGCGGCCGGCCAGGCGGGGACAGCGGGGAGCTGCGCGCTCTTGGCGCTGCCGATGCGCCGGGCCGGAGGGTGAGGCCGCGCGGCGGGGCTGGGACTCAGTTGCCACCTCCAGATCGGGCCCGGGGCTGCAAGGGGGTCGCCGCGATGCCAGGCGAAAATATCTTCCTGTTTGTGCCTAACCTCATCGGTGAGTGCTGCCCGCGGCTCCGGGCCGGACGGGAGGGCGAGGGGCCTCGGGCGGGGTCTCTGATTCCACCCTCTCTGCCCCCGTCCATCCCAAGGTTATGCCCGGATTGTCTTTGCCATCGTTTCTTTCTACTTCATGCCCTGTTGCCCCCTCACGGCCTCCTCCTTCTACTTGCTCAGTGGACTTCTGGACGCTTTCGATGGACACGCTGCTCGAGCCCTTAATCAAGGTGACTGACACCTCCTCCCAACCAGCCTTGGGGCCCGACAACCCTCGGTCCCCTTTTCCTGCTTCCTGAGGACCTTAGGGCGGGCGGGTACTCGGAACCAGAGGGCTCCGTCATTCCCATCTCTAGAAGGCAGAACAGAATGGCCTGATTTTGTAACCGAAGGGATTTTAGCGGGCTCTGAAGAAGAACTCACTGATAGGGTGTGGGGTAAGCAAGACGAGGTGGCAGTGGCAGTGCTGAAGGTCTCTCTGAATAAAAATCCACTCGACAGGTGTTTGCTGGGGGGTCTCCTGTGTGCCAGGCACAAGGAATAGGGGTTCCAGAAGGCATGTTTAGAGGGAGACTGGAGAGGGAAGACGGATGGTTTCTGGAGGGTTGTTTTTTTTTATTCTATTCTGCAAACCCACCAGCAAGACTTCCCCTAAGACTTTAAGTCTGCTTGTCTTGAGTCCCGGACCATTGATTCTGGGATTGAGGAGTTGTAGACCTAGCCTTCTCAGGCCCTGCTACACGCTCCTGTGTCTCTGCATTTCCTGCATGGTGACCCTTGTCCATTGACCTCACACCGCACGGATAGCAGCAGACTGTTTTCCTCCCCAGGCAAGTAGGTGGTGACATTTTCAGGCTTCTTTTAGACTCTGCATCAGAAAGACACAGCAAACCGGGTCCCTGCCCCTGATGGCCCCTTCCCACCTAACAGCCCCCGTTTTTCAGGGACCCGGTTTGGGGCCATGCTGGACATGCTGACGGACCGGTGCTCCACCATGTGTCTGCTGGTCAACCTGGCCCTGCTGTACCCACGGGCCACCCTTCTCTTCCAGCTCAGCATGAGCTTGGATGTGGCCAGCCACTGGCTGCACCTCCACAGGTCTGCGATTCTGGGGTGCCGGCCAGCTGAAGAAGAAACTAGAGTGGGGAGGGGAGAGACTGTCTGGGAGGGTGTTTGGGACGGCTTCCGGCTTCCTGGGAGGTCTCCCTTTCAGCTCTCCTTTGTTAAAGGACCCTGGGCAAATCCTCTGTCGGTCAGCTCTTGGTCCTGTTCGCAGTTGAATTAAGCAATCCCTAAAACTCTTCAGACCGGATGGTCCCAGAATTCCAAATAGATAACAGCTGGGGGCTTTTGAAACAGCCTTCGAATCCTGACTCTGCTAGGTAATTACCAACGAGGTAATTGTGTGGCTTCAGGCCACTGTGCCCCACTTCCTCTGTACGGCAGGGACGATCCCAGCACCTACGTCGTCGTGAGGGTGGATAGGAGGATTAGATGGGTCAGGAGTGCTCATGGACTCCCCTTGCTTTCTCCCCAAGTTCTGTGGTCCGAGGCAGTGAGAGTCACAAGATGATCGACCTGTCCGGAAATCCCGTGCTTCGCATCTACTACACCTCCAGGGTGAGCATTTCCTGCCCCTCCCTTATTCCCTCAGCTCCCTCAGCTCCTGGGGGGGGGGGGGGGCCCAGCCCTAGTCCTACCTTAGGGGTCAGGAGGGAGGAACCAACCCAGAGTTTTCTCGGGGGGGGGGGGGGGGCAGGGGAGGCCTGTAAGCTGAGGCACGAAGGGGAGGGCAGGATTGGTGTGGAGGACTTGTGCAGGCAGCAGGTGGGCTGGAGGCCCGGTGCACCCAGAGAGGGGCAGGTGCATCCAGAGAGGGGGAACCTGCCCTGGAGGGAAGGAGAGAGGGAAGCCAGATTGGCCTTTGGAGCCAGTGCGCAAGGAGTCTTAGGCCATAAAGTGTGGGCTTTATTCTGGAAGCGGAGGTCGTGTCTGAAAGGATGTTTCAAGAGAGAAGCAATAAAGAGAGAGCTGAGATTGCTCTTTCCTCTCACCCTTGCCCCACCCTGCACACCCATTTCCCGGGTCTGGTTCTTCCCGGCTACCCATCCGCAGAGGGTTCTGGTCCCCCCTCCCTTTGCAGGGGGAGGGGCGGCACTACCCTTGCTGAAGCAGCCGATCTGCTGTTTGTGCAGCCCGCTCTGTTTACCCTGTGTGCTGGAAACGAGCTCTTCTACTGTCTCCTCTACCTGTTCAATTTCTCCGAGGGACCTTTAGGTAGGAGGCGAGGGGCTGGGCAGGAGCGTGGGAGGGGGGCCTGGCCTGCCCCGGGGTGATGAAGGCCTGAAGGCCGCCAGCTCCCAGGCCTCTCCCTCACCTGCATCCCATTTTCTTTGTATCCTCCCCGTGCTCCCTTCTGCAGTTGGCTCTGTGGGTCTTTTCCGAGTGGGCCTCTGGGTCACTGCCCCTATCGCGGTGCTCAAGTCTCTCATCAGTGTCGTCCACCTGATCACAGCCGCCCGCAACATGGCTGCCCTGGACGCCGCGGACCGTGCCAGGAAGAAGTGACCCCGGAACCTCCAGCCCCTGGCTGCCCACCTGCCCTGGGAGTCTCGCTGTGCCACGCGGCTCCCCCTCTCACTCCCGCGAGGTCCCAGGCTCACGTCTTCCTAATGTGTTGTCCGGCCTGCTGGGAAGGGCGTCGGCCTCCTTGGTGATGCCATGTTCTCTGAAATCCTGAGGACCAGTCCCACCAGTAGGATTCCCCAGGACCTGGACTTCAAATCAGGAAGGATGCTCAGGAGGCCCCGCCCATACGGGCAGTGCTCCTAGGGCACCAAGAGACCTGTCTGAGGACCGGGCATTGTCGCACCTGCTGGCTCAGCTCTGGGGTCTGGCTTGGCCTGAGGCTTCAGAGACACCTGAATGAGGGAGATGGGGTAGGGGCCGGGTTTCTCGACAGGCAGGGAGTCAGGCCTGTGCCCCTGGCCAGAGGAAGCCTGCGGTCCCACGGCCAAGAGAGAAGGAGCCGAGCAGATCCTTTCCCATCCCAGCCTCCTGTGTCTGGTCTATCCCAGCTCTGAAAACCTCTGTAATAAAGGGGGAGGGGGACGTCACTCTCCAGGATTTGGTTTCCTTTGAGATACAGTTGGACCAAGGCCTGGGTTGAGGGGAGCTTGGGGAAAAAGAAGATTCATCTGGATGCTTTCCCCTGGTTGCTTACTGTCTGGCTCTGTCCTGTCGTTCCACAGTGACCTCAGACAGAGGCCCTCCCTGCCACCCAAGCTCGTACCCTGTCTCTGCCTAGTTTCTTGATGACCTCGTCACTGGCCGTCTCCATTTATTTGTATACCTCATATTTTCTATCCCCACCAGAATGTAAACTCCCTGAGGGCACAGACTTTTCTTGTTCTTCCTCTGTCCCCACAATGAAGATTAACCTGAACCTGGCAGATCATAGCCACTTAATAAATATTCACGAACAGATCAGTTGGTTTCTCAAGAGTGCAGTCTTTGGATCACCTGTGGATTATTTCTTTAAAATTCAGCTGCCCGGACCTTGTGCCAGACCTTTGGAGTTGGAATCTCTAGGGATGGGCCCCGAGGTCCGCAAGTTTAATACACTGCAGGTGACCGATTCTTCCCCATAATGTTGAGAATCACTGTTCCTTCGTAAACAGTTCTGGGCATCTGTCCCTAATAGCTACCTACCCTTGCCATTTGAGCTTTCTCTGCTGTCTGGCACCAGCTTGCTTTTTAAGGCTATATTGAGCCTACCATATGCCAGATCCTGTGCTGGGGGGTTGCGGATGCCACTCACTTCATCCTTATAATAGCTTGGCCAGGAGGCCTTCGTGTCCCGGAGAGCTGAAATTTAGCAGATGGGTATTGAGCCTCAACGCCTGTGCTAGGCCCAGGGGATTAGGTCAGCCCTCCTGGAGGTCACAGGCGAGCATGCGGGGGGTGGGGGGAGTAGTCTGGTGGTGCTTGGAGGAGGGGACAGGAGAAGGAAGTCCGGAAGTCCCCCCCCAGAGCGCTTAGGTGTGGCTGAAGCGGGTGGGTGTCTAGACCGCTGCTAGGGATTGGGGCGGGAAGGGTTAATGTATCAGAGAGGGTGGATTCGCAGCTGAGACTTCGGGAGCCTGGAGAGGCCAGAGAGCACACTGAGCAGTTGCAGAAAGGGAAATGGAAACAGATCGATGTGCCTGGAACGCTCAGCGCTGGGGACTGGGGGCTGGGGGGCGGGTAAGAGATGCCCTCAAGCCAGCGGGGCAGCCCGAGGAGTCCCGTAGGGCGTTTGGGTTTTGTCCTGAGGGCCACATGGAGCCACCGAAGAAATCTTTCCAAATAATAGGTAAAATATTCGTGCGGCAAAGATACTAAATCGTGACCAAGTCTGCCTCCTTAAGCCCCCACTCCTCCCCAGAGGTGACCAGGGCTCCTCAGAGCTCAGACGTCTGTCTCGGTAAATTCTCCATGTCTGCACGCACACATTCGCATATCATAAACCTCATCCTGCGGGTGTGCTGTTCCACTCTCCCAAGCCACTCTCGTGCCAAGTGCTTTTTGTGTGCGTCTGTTCCCTCACTTCGCCCCACACCTACGCTGTCCTGTGTACTAGACAGCACGACAAGCCTTTTATTGTGCCCATTTTCCAGAGAGTAGGTCGAGGCCCTCAGAGGCGTCCATCTTGGTTGGCCTGGCTCCAGAGCCTGCACCCTTAATGTTTACCGCCCACAGCCGTCCACGTCGGCAGTCTGCTTAATGGTGGCACAGAATTCCATTATTTGTTTCACCAGGTCCTGCCACCAAAACAAATGAGGCTGTGGTAAATCGCCTGTGCCCTCTTTTGGAGGGCACTTGTCTAGGCAGGGATAGATTTATACTTGAAGCTAGTATACGTTAGTCAGCTGCCATTCCAATGCTTCAGGGGTCCCTCTGCCTGGCCTGCTCCCAGATTCCCATCTGTCTGCCCACTGTCCTTCATCCCTCATGAACCAGCTGTCCCCTCCAGAGGGATGCATCCTTTCAGCACTCAAGATGGCTCCCTCCACCACTGGCCCTGCCTCCTTGGCTCTTTGACCCTAACCATTTACGGCGACACCAGGAGTCTCTAACTTACATAAACCCAGCAAACCATGGCCTAAAAAAGAGAGAGAGGTGGGCAGGGGAGTGTGAGTGTCTCCACTCAGAAGAATACACCCCTGAGGCCTGAGGCCCCAGTATCAAAGACTCGTGAGTCCCCTCCCCTGGTAGGGCCTGGAGGTCAGCCTGTGCCTTTGGTCCCATGTCCAGTGGCTGGACTGAGCCCAGCAGAGTGGCCTGGAGGAGGCCAGCGGGGAAAGTCTAGGCTGAATTTGATCTAAGGAACGTGGTGGAGGAGCGCCTGGGTGGCTCAGTCGGTTGAGCATCCAAATTCGGCTCAGGTCATGATCTTGCAGTCTGTGAGTTCGAGCCCCGCATCGGGCTCTGTGCTGACAGCTCGGAGCCTGGAGCCTGCTTCGGATTCTGTGTCTCCCTCTCTCTCTGCCCCTCCCCTGCTCATGCTCTCTCTCTGTCTCAAAAATAAATAAAAACATTAAGAAAAAAAATTTTTAAGGAACATGGTGGAGCCATATAGTTACCATGGGCTAAGTGTTTGTATGCTCCTAAAATTCATGTTGAAACCTAATGCTCGATGCGATGGCGTTTGGAGATGGGGCCCTTAGGAGGTGATAAGGTCTTGAGCCTTCATGAATGGGATTAGGGACCTCACAAAAGAGGCCCCAGAGAGCTCTCTTGCCCCTTCCACCAAGTGAGGACAAAGTGAAAGGTGCCGGCAGGAAGAAGCAGGAAGAGAATTCTCACCAGAACTTGACCGTGCCGGTGGTGCCTTGATCTTGGACTTCCAGCCTCCAGAACTGTGAGAAATGCATGACTGTGGTTTATAAGCCCCCCAGTCTGTGGTATCTTGCAGCCCGAATGGACTAAGACATCATATGTGCAGTAAGAGCTTTCCGGATTTCAAGTATATGCTTTCAGAATAAACGAATAACCACCATGCAAGACATTCCATTTGCTCATCCCACTCAACGGGCTCAAGCCTCCGGGAGGGCACGGCCTGGGCACCGTGAATCTGTTCTTCCCTCCGGTAAGCCTCACCGCTATAACAACCTCAAGAGGCACAGTGGCTCGATCACAACAGAAGTTTATTTCTGACTCCTGTTAAGTCCTCATCAGGAGCTCCCGACTGGGAAGCAGCTCTCCTGAAGCTGAGGCTCAGGGAAGCCGCCATTTTCAACACAGGACTTCCAAGAACATTCCACCCTCGCGTTAGCTAGGCGGGGGAGGTGGGCCTGGAGGATTGTCTGAGGATGGCTTTTAGGCGAAGCCAGGGAATTGGCACGTCTATTTCCCTTTACTTTCCATTGGCTACAACTCAGTCATGCAGCCACATCTCTATGCAAGGGAGGTTGGGAAATAGAGATTAGTTGTGGGCTTAGGAGGAAGAGAAAATAGACTGGGTAAACATCTTACCACGCTGAGTGTGATTTCACTGTTTAAAGATGCACATTTTTCTTTCTTTTTAAATTAAAAAAAATTTTTTTTTCTTTTTAGCATTTATTTTTGAGAGACAAAGACTGAGGGAGAGCAGGGGAAGGGGCAGAGAGGGAGACGCAGAATCCAAAGCAGGCTCCAGGCTCTGAAGCTTGTGGGCTTGAACCCACAGACCACGACATCATGACCTGAAGTTGGGAGGGAGCTTAACCAAATGAGCCACACCAGGTGCTCCATTTTTCTTTTTAAACTTTTAGAGGAAACCAATTTGACAATAAATTTCATATATTGAAAAAAAATTAAAAAAGTAAAAATAAACCATGTCCTTAAAAAAATAAATAAATAAATAAAATAAACTTTTAGAGAGAGAGAGAGAGAGAGAGGGGAGAGGGGCAGAGGGAGCGAGAAAATCTAAAGCAGGCTCCATGCTCAGTGTAAAGCCCCGTGCTGGGCTCAATCCCATGACTCTGGGATCATGACCAGAACTGAAATCGAGACAGACAACCAACTGAGCCACCCAGGCGCCCAGACACAGATCTTTCTTACTCAAAGGGTCCTTAAGTCAATTACTTTATCAGTATTCAAGCAAAGAAAAGCCAATTGCTCGACTGCTGGAGGAAAACAGGTTGTGTTGAACTTCATCAGAGGTCACAGTGTTCTGTATTTTATGGGCAATTTAAGGGACTCTCAAGGGTAAATTTAGTACCAAAGGGACTGGCTTAGAATCCGGCTCACATCCGGCTCACACCGGACAATGTGAGCTCCACATTATCTCCAGTGAAGCCCCTTTTCCTGTCATTGGGGTATATCTGGTCTCCCTCACCCTACAATCAGTACCGGGCCCGTCTTCCTGCGTACATTTATTTATTTTATTTTTTAATTTATTTTTGAGAGAGAGAGAGAGAACATGAGCCGGGGAGGGGCAGAGAGCGAGAGGGAGACACAGAATCCAAAGCAGGCTCCAGGCTCTGAGCTGTCAGCACAGAGCCCGACGCGGGGCTCGAACTCACGGGCCGCGAGATCATGACCTGAGCTGAAGTTGGACCCTTAACCGACTGAGCCACCCAGGCGCCCCATGTGTACAATTTAAAGAACAGCTTCCCCCATTGCCTTACCAGACTACAACCTTGTGAGGTACACGGAAGTGGTCAGGATAGGCTAGGTTACGCTATGGTAGCACCCCCCCCCCGCCCCGCCCCGCCCCTGCAACTTCGGTTCCCTAACACAGCAAACATTTCCTGTCCCTGTGGCAGGTCTACTGTGGGTGAGCTGTGACTCTGCCTCATGCCATTTCTCTCTCGGGAACCCACACCGACAGAACAGCCTCTGTTTGGAATATTGCCTGTTACCACGGAAAAGGGAAAGGAGAGGACAGTGATGCCACTTCCCCTTGCATTTCACAGGCCAGAACAAGTCATACAGCCAAGCCCAATGGCCATCAGAGAGCCATGTGGAGACATCAACTCAGTTGGAAAGGAGTCCAGAGTTCAGGGGTGAGGTCAGGGATAGAGGACTACATTTGAAGTCCGTGGGATAGAGATGCTCTAAAGCCATGGGACTGGCCAAGGTTGTCACTAAGAATGGGGTTCAGGGCAACCTGTGACCGAGACGGAGCAGAGGGAGTGGAGCTGGCTAGGGAAACAGGAGTGGCCCCTGAGGTGGAGGCCATGTCATGGGAGCCCAGTGTGGAAGAGGGACGGCCCCTGTCCCGAATGACGGCAGAGGCTGAACAAAGAGAATCTAACTGCGGGGTCTAGCAACAGGGATGTCATCGGTGATGCCAATGAGAGCGGTTTCCATGAAGGAAGGGGTGGAGACAGCAGCTGATGGGAGTGACATGAGGAGATAATGAGAGGTGAGGGATGGAAACTAAGAAATGTGGCTGCGAAGGGAAAATAGAGGAGGGGGTGCAGCGGGAGGGAGGGCAGGGCCCAGGGGGAGCTCACTCGTTGAGTCTGTGTGGCAAAAAGTAGAGCACACACACCTGCTGGTGACAGGGAGCCCGGAGGGGGAGAGATTGACAGTGTGGGATAGAAAGGTGATCCGTGGAGGAGTGGGCTCAGGGACTTGAGATTGGTGGGTTGTAGAGCTCAAGGGGAGGAGTGGGGCTCAGGGGGACACATCCCCAGTGGGAACGGGGGGGGGGGTTGGAGTCCAGGTGCTGGTAGTTTGCTAGATTTGCTGCTGGGAAGCAGGGGTGGGGGGGCTTCCTGCCCAAAGTGCTTCTATTTTCTCTCAGAGGTGAGAGAAAGTGGGTGGGGATGTGGGAAGCTGAGGGGAGAGGTGTGAGTGGTAGTTCTGAAGGAGATCTTGCACAAGCGGGAGAAGCGGAGTCAGAGGCCCTAGGTCTCCCTTGAGATGTGTTGCCAGGAATTTAAAATGAGATCAGTCAGCATGTGGGCTGTACCTCCCCCAGCAACATGCAGCTGGGCAGGGGCGGGCAGAGAGGGCGGTGGATGGTTTAAGGAGGGACAGGGCTAAGTAGCCCAGGGGATGGGGAGTGTGGAGTTAAGGACGGAGGTTTCTTGTGAGTGAATTACCCAGACATGCAAAGGGTGAGTGTCAATGTTGAGGGGGTGGTCAAGGTCACTGAAGGAATGGTTTTTGGAAGGTGAGGGTGAGGCAGCAGTTGTTGGTGGCAGAAGTGGGATGGTCATTAGTAAAGACAAGCAGAGGGACGGCCATAGGAGCCGGTTGCTGAGGGGTAGGAACGTACCCACCTCGCCTGCTGTCACCCATCCCCAGAGGCCCTTGGCCATAAGCTGTGATAACATAGCATGTAAAGCTCTTCAGCTGGTACCAGGCACATGTTAAGTTCATTACCTCTCTCAAGGGACAATATAGGACAGTTAGAAGGAAGCTGGGCTGGAGGGGCCAATTCACTTGCCTGCCCCGTCAACTCTGAGCCAGCTCCACCAAGTGCTGTGGGCTCAACAGTCAGCCCCTGGCCTCAAGCTCAGACTTGAGTGGAGCCACTGGCCACACAAATGCACCTCAACTCGGAAAGAGACCAGGCTCGTAGGGTCAGGCCTCAGTGCACGAAGAGGAAGAAGGCCCTAACCAAGCATCAGCCCTGTTCAGGAGGAGAATTCCTGGCCTCTTTCACGGACAGAGGAGATCAGAGAAGTTGCCTTCCTCAGTTATACCGAAAGTAAACCCAAGCTTCTCTCTCCCCAGGATCTTTTTACTTAGTTATCAACCTAGTACCTACGGCTCTACCTGGGCAAAGGGCTGGTGCAGCCTCCTCTGTGCAGCCAAATTCGATCACGCCTGATCTTTCCTTCAGAAAGGGCTCTGCACTGGTTGCAAATTTGATCACGCCTGGATCCTTCCCCCAGAAAGAGCTCTGCACTGGTTGCGGGGGAGGGTGGAAAGAGGGAACTCCTCCCTCGATGCTTGGGAAGAGCCCATATCAGAAGCCCAGAGAGCCACTCCAGTTCCTGTGGCCCCTGGGCAGGATCCTGACATCCCATCTGAGAGGGACAAGTGCACAGGCCTGCCGGCTATGCGGTGGGACCAGCAGGTGGTGCCAGAGAGAGAGAGAGTCTCCCAAGTGCTGGGAGGCGGGGGAGGGGATGCAGGGGTGGATGCACCTGCGGCCTGAGGGCTAGATTCCAAAACCCGCCCAGCCTGCAGTTTCCTGGAGGAATTAGCAGTGAGGAGAGACGTTGCTAGTGCAGGAGCCATCCCAGGGAGGCTGCCTAGGCAGGGCCCCATTCTCTCCCCTGTGGTATCAGCTCCCCCACCTGGGGTCTAAGGGAGCTGACCACCAAAGACAGTCCGACTAGTTGACTAGCCATGGCGCCTGGGTGGCTCAGTCGGTGAAGCCTCCGACTTCAGCTCAGATCATATCTCCCGGTTCACGGGTTCGAGCCCCATGTCGGGCTCTGTGCTTACAGCTCAAAGCCTGGAGCCCGCTTGGTTTCTGTGTCTCCCTCTCCCTCTGCCCCTCCCCTGCTCGCGCTCTGTCTCTCTCACTCTCAAAGACAAACAAACATCAAAAAAAAAAAAAAAAAAGAGTGCGACTAGTAAGACTTTGGGGTCACATTCCCATCAGCGTGACTGTTCCCTGCCTCAGTTTCCTCTCCACCTCACAGGCGAGGATAGTCTCTCGTAGCTACCTTGAGATTTCAGGCATTCCACAATGCTCCCTTGTGACAGAGACTTGAGGCCCAAGGTTAGAATGCCCAGAAATGTTTAATTTGTCGGTTGCAGCACAGCGCTAAGGGACAACATGGTTGTCTCCAAGAGACTGAGGGGCAGGAGGGGACCGGAGAAGCAAGCCCTCTTGGGGGCTGGGCATGCCGGCTGCCTTTTTGGTTGGGGGCTGGGCCTCCGACCCCAGCCCCAGGAGACCCAAGGCTGTGTTGAAGAGGTTGATGGGGGTGGAACCATCGGTGATGAGCGTTGATTTCAGGCCCAGGCTCTGGAGCAGTTTCACCTTGAGGAGCAAGAGGGAAGAGTCAGGCCCCTGTTCCTTTTCTTGTCTCCTTGGCCACCACCCACACTTATGGGACTCTGCAGCTGTCACCCGAGCCATCCTCCTAGGATTAGTCGGGGACAATAAGCGAGGTGTATCAGGGGAGACTGAAGGTTTCACCGGGGCTTAGAAGGCCTGAAAGACCCGGCCCCACTGTAGCTGCTTCCAGAAGCTCACCATTCCACCCTCGGTCGCGGCCATTCAGTCCTTTCTGTTCCTTAAACGCACTGAGTTCTGTTGTCCTTGTGTCTTTGCACATGGAGCCTCTCCCAGGAAGCTCCCGTCAACTCTACATCGGCCTCAAGTATCCCCTCCTCTGAGGGACTCTCCCCAAACCAGCCAGCATCCCTGGCTCGACTTCCTTCAAAGCACTTGCCATGGACTGGGGTTCCACTTGATGACCATCCGCCCCAGGGGCTGCAGCTCCCTGCCGAAGCTAGCACAGTGCCTGACAGAGGCCACCGTGCACAAGTGCTACAGGCCAGGACATGGGGACAGTTCCACCTCCTCTCCCCTCCGCCCCCAGCATCATCTTTCCAGATACGTCTGCCCCAGCTCTGCCTTCTTGGTTTCAAATATGGTCCCAACACACACATACACACACACACACACACACACACGCACACACACACCAGCCCCCTCCCCACTCTGACCTGCATCTCTGGCCCAGCCACAGCAAGGTCCCTGATGGTGCTGGGGCCCAGGGCCTCCGTCATCTGCTTGAACTTCTTCACCTCCACCTCCGCCAGCTGCTGGGCCTTGCTCACCTCCAGCTCCAGCTGGGCCCGGGCATAGACCAATTCTAGTTCTCGCACTTTCCGTACCCGTTGGAGCTCAGCCTCCTGGAAGGGGGTGGGGGGAGAGAACGCAGGATTGTGTGGCCCCTGGGAACTGTCCCAGCAAGCCAGAGGGAACAGAGGCCAAAGGGATGGAACTGCAAACGGATAGTCAATTCGGGGTGACTCCTGGCCAGGCTGCCTTGTAGCTGGGAGTCCTCAATCCAAGCCTTGGTTCTGCCATCTGTAAAATGGAGATAGTACCTGCCGCCTGAATGGGACTTCAGGCATTAAATAAGACCGTGTGTGTAAGACACGTGCAGCACTTTGCACAAAGCTGGCCAACGTGTGAGTGCACATTACACAGAAGACAGAGGTCATCATGCCCGGAGAGGAAGGGTGGTTAAGCGAATAGACACAGGGCAAAGGACTTTATAAACCATGGAGTATTTAAATAGGGCTTTGCATCAGGACACCTGGTCTCCCACTCCTCTCCAGGGCTGCAGTGATGGGGCCTCTTCCAGACCCCCGGGGCCGCACCCTTCCACAGGCATCGCCCCCACTCACCGTCTCAATGGCCAAGGCCTCGGCTTTCAACTTGGCCTGTAGCACGGAGCCTTCTCCCTCGATGCGCAGGGCCTCAGCGCGGGACTCGGCCTCCGCCTTGGCGGTCCCCGTGCTCTCCACGGCAGTGCTGGAGGGGCGGCGGGGGTCAGGGGACGCCAGGAGGAAGCCCAGCCCTGCCCTCCTCCACCCTCACTTCTGCGCAGCAGAAGTCACACTCGTCTCAGTCCCTCCACCAGCTGCTTTCCAAGACCGGGCCCTCTTTTCCTCTGGTTCTCAACCCACCTCAGAGCCTCCAGCTCCAAGAGTTCGCGGCGAGCCTTTTCAGCTTCGGATTGGTCCAAGATCTTCTGCCTCTCAAGCCGGCCGCGGGCTTCTTGCTCAAGTCTCTGAGCCTCGTGCCTGGACGGGAGAGGGGACTGGGAAGATGCTGGCCATCTTCGAAGATGCGAGCCAGCTCTCCAAGGGCAGGGACCGCCAGTCTGCCGGGGGTGCCCGCGGGAAGCACTCAACGTGCCAACGGAAGAACGGCGTGCGCGCTAACAGCCTGGCACGATTGCAGGCGCAGGGGAAGGGACGGACTGGTGACCCGAGGCCCCCGCTTCCACACAGCCCACCCTCCAGTGGGGAGAAACAAAGGGACGTGGTTGATTTCGGACAATGACAAGTTCCCTGAAAGTGGGTGATGGGACACCAAGCAGAGCGGGTGCTGCTTCAGTTGGGGCAGAAAGAACTGGGCTCTGCGAGGAGGCGAGCTTCGGGCTGAGGCCCGAGGAGGAGGCCGGCTGAAGCACTCTAGGCGAAGAGCATTCTGGCCGGAGGGAACAGCCAGCGCAGAGGGCCCGAAGCGGGGAGCCCGGCTGTGCATCTGAGGGGCAGAAAGGAGCTGGTGGGATTGGAGCACGTGAGCCTGGGAGAGGCCGGAAGGTGAGGTGGGGGAGGTAGGCCTGGATCCCCGGTGCCTGGAAGGACCACGGAACAAGTTTGCGTTCTAGCACAAGCAAGGTGAGAAGCCACAGGAGGGGGATGGCACCTAGTCATAATTTTTTTTTTTTTTTTGAGAGAGAGAGAGAGAGAAGTCAGGAAGGGGCAGAGAGAGGAGACACGGAATCCAAAGCAGGCTCCAGGCTCCGAGCTGTCAGCACAGAACCCGACGCGGGGCTCCAACTCACAGACCATGAGATCATGCCCTGAGCCGAAGTCGGACGCTTAACCAGCTGAGCCACCCGGGCGCCCTGTCCTAGTCGTATTCTTAAGTGGGCCATGCCATCTGCTAAGGGTGATCGCAGGCCGACCGTAGGCGGGGGCGGGGGAAGGGCACCTTGTTACCCAGGTCGTGGCAGTGGGCCGAGGTGAGGACTCTGGAGAGGTCTGGCCCGCAGTGGGCACTGTGGGCAGTGGGGAAGCCCTGCCCCCAGGCCTCACTCACTTGGCAGCTGCCTCCTGGGAGTTGGTGGTGATCTCAATGGCCAGTTGGACGCTGCGCTGTAAGGCGTCCCGGGTCCTCTGGTCCACGGGCTCCACCGACTGCACGTCCACGCTGCTGACCACCAACCCGTTTTGGGGGAAGACGGCCCGGTCCCGGGGCTGGAGCAGAGCCCTGCCGTCGAGCCCCTTGGTTTCTGGGGTCTCAAAGCCAAAGACAGCAGTACGAATAATGCGGGCAGAATTCTTATGGAAGTCATCGAAGGTGACGGAGGCCACGGCCCCCCGCACCCGGGACGCGATGGCCTTGCAGGCGTCACCCACGAAGTCAGGCACTGAGAAGAGCTTGGCTGTCTCCTGTGGGTCCTTCCGGTCCCTCAGCTCAAAGTGCCTGTGAACAGAGAGGCCCAGAACAGGGAAGCCATCTTCCTCCAGGAAACGGCCACTCTCGTCTTTGAAAAGGACTCCGACCCCCACCCCCTGTCACTGGCCAGGGTCTCCCACGACAGAGGACGAGAATTGCTACCCACCACGGGCCCAGGTGAGATGCCATCTTGTTCTCCCAGCCACCCTAGGAGGTGGGGATGAGCACTATCCCCTTTTATAGATGAGGAAAGAGAGGCCCAGAGAGGTTAAGTGACAGGCCCAAAGTCACATCATATGTGGCAAGCCAGAAAGGTGAACTCAGGCAGCGTGGCTCCAGGGTCTATGCTCTTAGCGACCATGCTGCAGTGCCCCCCCCCCCCCCCGCCCCAGAGAAGTCAGCGCCCCCATCTGCCCCTGTCACAGTAGTCCTGGCCACTCCGCCCAGAGGTGGGGGTGGTGGGGCACAGCGACCGTATGGGACTCCCCTCCCCCGACTCCGGTCGCTGCCATTTGAGCTCTAACTACGTACAGGGCACTGTTCCAATTCTCACCGCATCCCTTCGACCGCCCCATGAGGCTGACGGTTGTCACTCTCATTTTACAGATTGGGAGATGGAGGAAAGCACCGAGTCACTGGCCTAGGTCCACAGCTAGCAAACGGCAGGGCCGGGACCCAGGCAGCGAGCCCCAGAGCCTGTGCTTGGGGACATCTGCCCACTCGCACTGGGTGTGTCCAACCGACATTTTCATGACCTTGCAGTTATGTGGTTGGCTGAACGTGAGCCCAGCGCTGCGGGACCCAGGGCTCTTCCTCCTGGCTCCCCCACCCCGGGCCGCGCCAGCACCCCAGCCGAGCCCTCCCCACCGCTCACCAGTTGTAGGCGAGCTGCAGCTGCAGCCTGGCATGGTCTGCTGTTTCGATGGTGATGACATCTGTGAAGAAGTCAGGCCCAAGCAGCAGGCAGAGAGCGCGGCGGGCGTGGGGACGCTTGGGCCTCCCGGCCGAGAGGGACAACACGGTGAACTGCTCCTCGGGACCCAGCGACACCAGCTCGGGCCCAAAGACCACACTGCAGAGGGAGCCGGGAGTCAGACACACGGAGAACCCCTCCCGCCTCGTCCCCCTCGCCCCCGGTGGCCCTTCCTGCCTCCCCCCCCATGGCCCCTCACCGAGCTCTCTTCTCTCTGTAGTCATACACCTGCACGGCAGCGTTGTGAGGGACCCGGTAGCTGACCACGCGGGTCTTGTTCCGGAGAGGGGAGGGCTGGGGGGTCTTGGGCATCTCCTTCACACCCCTGTCTGCCAGCGGGTCCTGCCCCTTGTTCAGCAGATCCTCCACCCCAGGAGGTAGCTCTTTCTCCCACAGGACTTCGTCCTGGGTCAGCATGTAGGTGCTTCCAATCACAGCTCGTACCTTGAGAGAGAACGGGGAGGGATGTCACCCGGGAAGGGAAGGGGGAAGGACCCAGCCAGCAGCCCGGTGGGGGGGGAGGTGGCGGTGTGGCCAAACATGGTCTCTGGAGCGAGGCTGTATTCAGATGCACCGGCTGCTAGCTCGGTCGTCTTGGGCGCACCCCTGTTTTGGTTCCTCATCCGCACAGGGTTGAGGAATGTATGACATCTCATATGTCTAGTGCTGAGAACTTGGCACGTGGTAAAGGCTTCAGAGGATTTCTTCTGGAACTTTCCTTCTGGGGGCAGCTTGGAGGGCATCGGAGGGACAGATGCCATCAATCCTAGGACCTAGGTAACATTCGCTAACACTTCCTAGGATTCTGAGCTCTACTTTTAGGTTGGTGTCTTAGAGAAAGAGGTTGGAGATGTGGTCCTAGGTCAGAGCAAGGTCAAGGCTTTAGATTAGGGCGGGGGGGGGGGTGGTTGGCAAAGAGGAAAAATTCCACCTGGATAAGGGGATGGGGGAGGAATTTGGTTCTTGCTGTTCCCAGGCCACTCCCCAGTTAGATCTTTATGCTGGGGCCAGTTCCGCAGTGGAGACAGAGTCCCCGTCCTTAAACCTGGCTCCCTGGGGAAACTTAAATCTTCTCCCTGGGGAACTTCTCAAGTTTGCACTTCGCTATTTACGACAAAGGGAAGGTAGATACTCCACAGAATGCCGGCCTGCTCGGATGCCACCACCAAGGCTGTCGAAGTCTCCTCCCCCATCTCCACCACGCACCTGTCCCCGTCAGCCCCGAGCAGGCCACCACCGTGGCCGCACAACAGTAAGGGTGCCCATCCCTCAGCTGTTACCCTTCCAGTCTTGACATCCTGCACGTAGATGCCCTCATTCTCGTCCAGAGGGATGGCCTGACGTTCTTCCACCACCTCTACCTTGGCAGAGGGCACGTACTCCAGGGGCCCGCGGATGAGCCAGTTGTCCCCAGCCTGGTGGGAGACCTTCTCCTCCTCTTCTCCCTCCTCCAGGGGTTGCAGGGCCCTCAGCAGCAGCCCCTGCTGCTCTGACAGCACATATATATCCTGGATGCCTCGCTCCAGCCTCTCTCCAGGCTGGAGGAAAAAAGACTTCTCGCCCTAGCGGAAAGACATGGGGTTAGAAGAGGTTTCCACCCAGAGTTGTGACTGCCTCTGATAGCACCTCTTTTGGTTCCTGTGGCCGCAGGCTTCTGATGAGGACAGGAGCCCCAAAAGACCCTCCTGACGTACCCACCGTAATACAGCGAAGCATTATCGGGACCATGAGGCTCTCGACAAATGCCCACAGATCTTGTCCGGTCAAACTGCCCTTGATAAATCCTGTAAACCGTCAGGACCTGGACCCTCACAAGCTCAACCGTTAAGAATAAACCTCTTGGAGAGCCTGGGTGGCTCAGTCACTAAAGCGTCCAACCCCCCCCCCCTTTTTTTTTTTAATTCATTTTTGGGAGAGACAGAGCATGAGTGGGGGAGGGGCAGAGAGAGAGGGAGACACAGAATCCAAAAGAGGCTCCAGGCTCTGAGATGTCAGCACAGAGCCCGACGCGGGGCTTGAACTCAAACTGCGAGATCGTGACCTGAGCTAAAATCAGACGCCCAACTGAACCACCCAGGTAAGTGTCCAACTCTTGATTTCAGGGCAGGTCGTGATCTCATGGTTTGGGAGTTTTGAGCCCCACATCTGGCTCTGTGCTGACAGTGTGGAGCCTGCTTGGGATTCTCTCTCTCTCCCTCCCTCCCTCCCTCCCTCCTCACCACCCCCGTCCCTCCCATGCACTCTCTCTCTCTCTCTTTTTCAAAACTAAACATTGAAAAAAAAAAAAAAAAAGCTTTAAAAAAATAAGAATGACCCTCTTGTTGCTCATTTCTCCCATGCGTTGTTTTCTTGGGATGGTGTCGTCTGGACATTGGCAAACTCAGTTTCTGGGCCAAATCTGGCCACTATTTTTTTTTTTTTCCACAATCTATTTGAGATATAATCTATATACCATACAATGTTTCCGGTTAAAGTCTACAATTCAGTTGTTTTGGCATATCCACAGAGTTGTCCGGTCATCTCTAGGATCTAATCCCAGGGTTTTCATCACCCTGAAAAACTCATTAGCGGTTCCTCTCTGTCCATCCCTCCCCCCTCTAACCACTAATCTATTTTCTATCACTACGGATTTACCCATTTGGGACATTTTGTATAAACGGAACCACACAGGGGTGCGTGGCTGCCGCAGTCAGTTGAGTATCCAGCTCTTGATTTCAGCTCAGGTCGTGATCTCAAGGTCATGGGATCAAGCCCCACATCGGGCTCTGCACTAAGCGTGGAGGCTGCTTGGGATCCTCTCTCTCTCCTCTCTCTCTGCCCCTCCCCCCCCAAAACTACATTTTAAAAAGTAAAATAAATGGAATTAAACAATTCCAAGTACTAGCTGAAATACTCATGTCGGTTTTTTTTAATGTTTATTTGTTTTTGAGAGAGAGAGAGAGAGAGAGAGAGACAGAACGTGAGTGAGGGAGGGGCAGAGAGAGGGAGACACAGAATCCGAAGCAGGCTCCAGGCTCTGAGCTGTCAGCACAGAGCCCGATGTGGGGCTCAAAGTCACGAGCTGTGAGATCACGACCTGAGCTGAAGTCGGACGCTCAGCCGACTGAGCCACCCAGGCGCCCTGAATGCTGATCATTAGCACACGAGCATCCGTACATGCTTATTTCCTTTTATAGCTGAAGGATATTCCATTGTGTGGATATGCCTCAATTTGTGATCTGTTCATCCACCGCTAGACATTTGGGCTATTTCGGGAAGTAAAATGTTACAGGAACACAGAGGCACTCGCTCATTTACAAGCTGTCTATGCTTTTGCTCCACCAGTACAGTGGAATGTGCTCCCAAAGCCCAAAGTATCTACGATCTGGCCCTTTACAGAAAAGTGTGTCGATCCCTGATAGTCCCATGTAGAGTTAAGAGAGGGGTGAGGTGGGGCGGGGAGAAGCGTAAACCAAGAGGTTTGTTTTATGCAAGATGACAAGGTTTCCAGAACAGCAGGCACGGATGGGACCCGGGAGGTGCTCCCAGAAGAAACTGTGTGGAAACTGAGGTTGGGGGCCACCAGGGAGATCAGGGGGACTCTGTCTCAAAAGACAGAACTAGACGTGCAAGGACACAGAGGGAGCCAGAACAAGCTTGGTGCTTCTAGAGCATGTACCTGGGGTGGGAGGAGGGAAGGAAGAGGTCCGAGGGCCTCCAGTCAAGGGCATTCGCCCTCCCAGAGCAGAGCTCCAGGTGAAATGGAGGCACTCACCTTGACCACACGCTTCTGCCCCAGCTGGTTCTTGCCATCCGGTCCCACTGGGTCGAGAATCACACAGTAGTTGCGGGGGCCCAAGGTGGTGATGGGCACGACCCCCAGCACCTCCTCGTAGACGTCTGGCACATGGGCCTCCGTGTCCTGCACGGTCACCAGCCACTCCTCCCCCGTGCGACGGGTCACTCCTCTCAAGTCTCGGAAGTTCTGCCGAGCCCGGAGGTGCAGGGCCGTCTGTAGGACAAGAGGTCGGGGCGTTTGGGGAAACCGATCTCCAAGTTCCTCAGGGGACCTGGGAGCCCCACTGGCCACTAAGTGCTCCCAGGCCTGACCGCCAGTCTCCACCAACCCAGGAGGGCATTTTAACCCTCTCAGAGGACTCAGGATACCCCTCAGGTATCTGACCTCTGCAGTTTTCTTTTAGTGGCCTTAGAAATATTGCTTCTCTTTCACGTTCATGTCCTCTGCCACTATTCTCTGCCGCTCAGAGTGATCCCTACCCCAGGGTCTCTTAACCCCCCAGAGCACAGACCTTTTCTGTGAGGATCACGGCGTCCACCAAATCCAGAACCTCCTCAAACACTCCCGGGAGATATGCCCCCACGGAACGCACCAGCCATTCTTCCCCTGGGTCGGGTGAAGGGTGGGGGTTGGGGGGAGGGAGAAGCCATGTCAACATGACAACAGGGTCAGGGGAGAGCCCGCACAGGGGGGGTTAGGGAAAGCAGCAGTGGGCAGCCCCCAAAAGCTTATAAGAGAGATCCCAGGGAAATACTTCCTCCCAGGCTGCCAGTGGCCATCCCCAACCCTGCGGGCAGAGCACGGCCTGTCCGCCCCCATCAGCACCCCTTATCGACCCCACCTGTCACCCTCTCCTTGCCGTCCCGGTCCCAGCACTCCTTGCGGGCCCTCAGCCGCAGGGCCTGGTTCTGCCTGATGACCGTGGCCTGGATAATCTCCAGGACCTCCACCTCCTTCTGGGGGATATATGTGCCTGGGGAGGGGAGAAGAGGCTGGAGGTGAGCAGGTATCAGAGCTATAATGGAAAGGCCAGGAGCCTCTGACCCGGACTCTGGCCAACGGAAGGAACTTACCAGGTCCTTCAAATAGCCACTCATCTCCTGCCACCACCTTCTCTCCATTCTTATCCTCAAAATCCAGCAACGCCTTAAGATGGAGGGCAGTGTTGGGCATAACCACCTGCAGTGGAGTGATGTCCTGACAAGGGAAGAAGGGAGGTCATGGGACATCCAGTAAGTACTGTGACTCCAGGAGTCACGCCCAATACCTTGGAGGTCAGAGTCCGCAGCACCCATCTTTATAGGTCCCCCCAAAAGCCGCCAAGTGGAATGTACAAGGTAGGGGTAGTCCCAAAGCCATCTGACCTGAAGAACTAAAACAGCTGACCGAGCAAGAGGAAGCCACTACCAAGGAGCCAAGAACACGCGATCCTCTGTAGGAAGTGCTTAGAAGTGGTTCTGAATTAGAAACCTAGGCTGGGAAACTGGGACACACCTCAAGGCCTAGTATGCCCCGGGGAAGTGCAGAAAGTAAGGAAGTGGGAAGCCTGGACGGCTGTAACAGGCATGCTTTGGCACGTGGCTTTGTCATCGGGGTCGCTTCATGGTCACAAGATGGCCACCGTGCTCCAGCCATCACGTCTCTTTTCATCAGGAAGGGGGACCTGGCAACAAGCATCCAAACCTTTTAGAAGTTTGTAGAAAGGTTTCTAAGAGTAGAACTTCACTTGGTCTTTGATCTGAGGGAGGCAGGAAAGGAGAGAAAGAGGCTCAGAGAGGCTGGAAGAGATATGCCCAAGGTCACACAACTAGTGATGAACGGGATCCGGACTTGAACCTCAGTCTTTAGTGAAGCTTAGCTGCCTGCCGCTCCTTTCGCTGACCAGAGTGACCCAGCGCAGAAAGGTCGAGCAGCTCTACTCTCTCCCCACTGACCACA
The DNA here is from genome assembly GCF_022837055.1 of Prionailurus viverrinus. NCBI lineage: Eukaryota > Metazoa > Chordata > Mammalia > Carnivora > Felidae > Prionailurus > Prionailurus viverrinus. The sequence goes on along the minus strand of NC_062576.1, from coordinate 18,320,057 downwards.
CACTGGGTTGGAGGCAGGCGAGCCCTTCCTTGTGCATCTTCAATGGGCACAGCACCTGGCTGATTGTGGTAGGGGCAGGCCACACACACACACACACACACACACCCATCTTCCTGGATTGGAAGTGTCCAGCAGGTGATAAGACAGATACAGACCCCTGTCTCCAAGCACACCGTGGACAGTGTCAAGGGACAGAGGTTGCAGAAACCTAGGGCACATCAGGAAAAGCCCTCTGGGAGTGGCATTTGAGCAGGGGCTCAAAGGAAGAGCTGGCTTTTGATATAAAGGTGCAGGAAGAGGAGAAAGTGAGATTTCTGGAAGGAACGTGGGGGTTTTTCACCTCCCACATCTACTCTATCATCATTTTCTCCCTGTTCCTCTGAAAGCTACATCTGCCTTTACCGCTGCCATTCCCCTCACCTAAGTCACCATCTCTTGCCTGGATAATGGAAAGATCTTCCTAATCTGTCTCCTGGCGGCCACCCTGGTCTCCTTCCTGTCTATCCCCCACGCCACTGCAGGCTTCCAGCTCAGGTGACTAGGTACCCAGTAGTATCGCCACATAAGATTGGGAATGCGGGAGAAGAGCAGATTTGGGGGGAAGGGAAAGTGTCGGGTTTGGATGTCCAGTAGGACGTGGCAGTGGGACATCCAGGAGAGAGCCTCACACAGGCAGCTAGGGGCTCAGAGGTCGGCAGCTCCCAGCGACGGTACAGGGGTGGATGTCTAACATAGACGAAGTGGTCAAGGCCACAAGAGCATGAGAGGGCTCACAGGAGGTTCAGGACAGAATCTGAAGGCAGAGGGCAGGAGAGGAGAGGGAGACATAGAAGAAGATGGAAAGAGATATCCACAGAGTAAAACAGGAAGATAAGTTTTAGCGGGGGGCCGGGTGGAGGGGAAAAAAGACAAGGTTTTTTTTTTTTTTTTTAAGTGTTTATTTTGAGAGAGAGAGAGAGTGAGCAGGGGAGGGGCAGAGAGAGACGGAGACAGAGAATCTCAAGCAGGATCCATGCCCTTAGCACAGAGCCCAATGCGGGGCTTGAACTAATGAACCATGAGACCGTGAGCTGAGCCAAAATAAAATATCAGACACTCAACCAAGGGAGCCACTCCAAAAAGATAAGTTTTAATAACAGGGCAGGTCAACAATGGTTGTGGCTAAGAAGACCCGTGAGACACAGAATGTCCACCCAGGTTAGGGATTAGGAGTTGGGAGGCCTTGGAGCTTTGTGAAAGCAAGTTCAGTGGAGGTGAGGGGTGGGGGCAGGGACAGATGTAGGGGCTTGTGAGGAAATGGGGCAGAGGACATCAAGCAGTTATCAAAGGGTAAGTATGAAAGGAAAGCAGCAGCAGTAAATAGCTAGAAATTGGATTTATATATAGGGCCCTCATAAAAGTTCCTACTTTTAAATTTAAATTTCAGGGGCGCCTGGGTGGCTGAGTCGGTTGAGCGTCCGACTTCAGCTCAGGTCATGATCCCGCGGTCCGTGCGTTCGAGCCCCGCGTCGGGCTCTGCGCTGACAGCTCGGAGCCTGGAGCCTGCTTCAGATTCTGTGTCTCCTTCTCTCTCTGCCCCTCCCCCACTTGTGGTTTCTCAAAAATAAATAAATGTAAAAAAATTTCACGTGCGTATCCTGGGACCCAGCAATTCTTAATAGTTTCTACTCTTAAAGAACAGGAAACACTATACGTGCCAGGTTGGCTTAAGTTGGTAGAACATGGAACTCGATCTCAGGGTTGTAAGTTCAAGCCCCAGGTTGGGTGCAGAGATTACTTAAAATCTTTCTTTCTTTTTTTTGTTTTTTTTTTTTACATTTATTTATTTATTTTTGAGAGAAAGAACACAAGTGGGGAGGGGCAGAGAGAGAAGGAGACAGAATTCAAAGCAGGCTCCGGGCTCTCGAACTCAGAAACTGTGAGATCATGACCTGAGCTGAAGTTGGAGGCTTAACTGACTGAGCCACTCAGGCGCCCCTAAAAATAAAATCTTGAGAGGCCCTGATAGCCGGTTAAGCGTCCGACTTTGGCTCAGGTCATGATCTCACGGCTCCTGGGTTCGAGCCCCACATCGGGCTCTGTGCTGACAGCTCAGAGCCCAGGGCCTGCTTTAGATTCTGTGTCTCCCTCTCTTTCTCTGCTCCTCCCCCACTCACATTCTGTCTCTCAAGAATGAATAAACATTAAAAAAATTTTTAATTAAAAAAAATCTTGAAAAAATGTTTTTAAACACACACACACACACACACACACACAAACAGCAAACAGGAACATGAACAAGGACACACAGATAAGGATACTCGTCACAACACTTTTTCCTTATAAATCGGAAACACCATGAATGATACTCAACAGGAAAATGGCTGAGCTTTTAGCATCATCTGGAATTACATAGAACAAATGAGACTTATATAACAATATGCAGAAGCTCATTCAAAATACACTGGCAGGGGCACCTGGGTGGCGCAGTCGGTTAAGCGTCCGACTTCAGCCAGGTCACCATCTCGCGGTCCGTGAGTTCGAGCCCCGCGTCAGGCTCTGGGCTGATGGCTCGGAGCCTGGAGCCTGTTTCCGATTCTGTGTCTCCCTCTCTCTCTGCCCCTCCCCCGTTCATGCTCTGTCTCTCTCTGTCCCCCAAAAAATAAATAAACGTTGAAAAAAAAATTAAAAAAAAATACACTGGCAAGTGACAATGTGATAGCTTTATGCAAATAGGTTATAGTTGATATGATTTTTTTTTTTTAATTTTTTTTTTTTCAACGTTTATTTATTTTTGGGACAGAGAGAGACAGAGCATGAACGGGGGAGGGCCAGAGAGAGAGGGAGACACAGAATCGGAAACAGGCTCCAGGCTCCGAGCCATCAGCCCAGAGCCTGACGCGGGGCTCGAACTCACAGACCGCGAGATTGTGACCTGGCTGAAGTCGGACGCTTAACCGACTGTGCCACCCAGGCGCCCCTGATTTTTTTTTTTATACATACTGATGTTAATGCATAAACATATCTGGAAGCACAGACCCTGAATGGATGACAGTAGAGGGCTCCGGCGAATGGCGAGTAGAGATTGGGGGCAGAAGTCACGAAGGACCTTACAGCCTTCTGGATGTATTCTTTAGAATGAAAGCTTCTGCAAGTAAGCCTTTAAGGGCAGAGAAGGATGGAAGAGACAGAGCATATTTATTGGCCAAGAGAAAGGCAGCAGTAGTGGGGAAATTAAAGACAGAGAGGAAAGAGAAGCTCCAGGTGGGGTTACAGGTTAAGTGTTGGACGGCTCAGGTCATGACCTCATTCATGTTCAGGACTTCGAGCCCCCCATCGGGTTCCACGCTGATGACGCGGCACCTGCTTGGGATTCTCTCTCTCCCTCTCTCAAAATAAATAAATAAAAAAGATAGAAGTATATAAACTTACCCAGGGAGGTGAAAGACCTGTACCCTGAAACTACAAGGCATTGATGAAAGAAATTAAAGGAGACACAGATGGAAAGACATTTTACGCTCATGGATTAGAAGAATATTGTTAAAACGTCCATACTGCCCCAAAGCAATCTACAGATTTCATGAAATCCCTATCAAAATACCAACAGCATTTTTCAGAGAACTAGAACAATCCCAAAATCTGTATGGAACCACAAAAGACCCAGAATAACCAAAGCCATCTTGAAAAAGAAAAACAAAGCTGGAGGTAGCACTATTCCAGATTTCAAATTCTATCACAAAGCTGTAGTGATCATGACAATATGGTCCTGGGGCAAAAATAAACATAGATCAATGGAACAGAATAGAAAGCTACAATTATATGGTCAATTAATCTTTGGTAAAGGAGGCAAGAGAATGCAATGGGAAAAAGTCTTTTCAACAAATGGTGCTGGGAAAACTGGACAGTTACATGCAAAAAAAGAAAAAATGCAACGGTACCGCTTTCTTACACCATACCCAAAAATTAACTGAAAATGGATTAAGGACCTGAATGTGAGACCTGAAACCATAAAAATCCTAGAAAAGAGCACAGACGGTAATGTCTCTGACATTGACCATAGCAACATGTTTCTAGGTATGGTCTCCTGAGCAAGAGAGAGAAAGCAAGAACAACCTATTGGGACTACATCAAAATAAAAAGCTTCTGCACAGCCAAGGAAATGACCGACAAAACTAAGACAACCTACAGAATGGGAGAAGACATATCCATAAAGGGTTAGAGTATCCAAAATATATAAAGAACTTACACAACTCAACATCAAAAAATAATCTAAATTAAAACGGACAGAAGACATGAATAGACACTTCCCCAAAGACATCCAGATGGCCAAAAGATACATGAAAAGATGCTCAACAGGACTCATTATCAGGGAAATGCAAATCAAAACCACAAGAAGATATCCCCTCACACCTGTCAGAATGGCCCAAATCAAAAACACATGAAACAATAAGAGTTGGCGAGGGTGTGGAGAAAAAAAGGAATCCTTGGGTACTGTTGGTGGGAATGCAAACTGGTGCAGCCACTGTGGAAACCAGTATGGAGGTTTCGCAAAAAATTCAAAATAGATCTACCCTACGATCCAGTCATCACCCTATGGGGTATTTACCCAAAGGATGTGAAAACACTAATTCGAAAGGATATATGCGCCCCTTTGTGTATTGCGGCGTTATTTACAATAGCCAAATTGTGGAAGCCCAAGCGTCCATCAACAGAAGAAAGGATACAGAAGATGTGATATATACACACAATGGAATATTACGCAGCCATAACAATAATGAAATCTCGCCATTTGCAACAACATGGATGGAGCTGGAGAGCATGATGGGAAGCGAAGTAAGTTAGAGAAAGACATACCGTATGATTTCACTCATATGTGGAATTTAAGAAACAAGTGAATAAAGGGAAAAATAGACAAACCAAGAAACAGACTCTTAACTACAGAGGACAAACAAACTCTGTTACCAGAGGGGAGGTGGAGGGGGATGGGTGAACTAGGTGAAGGGAGTAAAGAGGACACTTATCCTGATGAGCACTGAGTAAGCATATGGCATTGTATGGCACACCCAAGTCTAATACTGTAGGTTAATTACACTGGGATTAAAATAAAATTAAATTAAAAAGAGACACAGAAGGATAAGCCAGGTTCCCGGGGCCACCTGATGGAGTCCCCAACAGGTAGAAAGGAGATGAGCACAGATATAAAATAAGGGAAGGGGATGCAGACCCAGATCCTGCCAGATGGCCTGGACTTCTAAGTATGTGGCGAAGTGAAGAGTGAGTGGGGCACCCAGGTGGCTCAGTCAGTTAAGCATCTTACTCTTGATTTCGGCTCAGGTCATGATCTCATGGTTCGTGGGTTTGAGCCGAGCCCTGAGTCGGGCTCAGGGCTGACATCGTGGAGCCTGCTTGGGATTCCCTCTCTCCCTCGCTCTCCGCCCCTCGCTCTCCACCCCTCCCCCACTCGTATGTGCTCTCTCTCAAAATAAATAAACTTTAAAGGGCTTCTTAAAGGGGCACCTCGGTGGCGCAATTGGTTGAGTGTCTAACTTCGGCTCAGGTCATGATCTCACGGTTCGTGAGTTCGAGCCCCGCGTCGGGCTCTGTGCAGACAGCTCGGAGCCTGGAGCCTGCTTCGGATTCTGTGTCTCCCTCTCTCTCTCTGCCCCTGCCCAGCTTGCACTCTGTCTTTCCCTCTCTCAGAAATAAATAAACATTAAAAAAAATAAAAATAAAATAAAATAAAATAAAATGCTACTAAAAAATAGGATAGAAAATAGGAAGGGAGTGGAAAACGATAAATATTTAGAGGCATGCAGAAAAAAAGTGGAGAGAAATCTGGTTAGGAAGGAAGAGAACCACTGAACAGAGCTGGTCTGGAAATGAGCCACTTGACCCATCAGCTACTTGTAATACTGTCATCTTTGTGGATCTGTCCCCATGGCCACGAAGCCCCTCCTGGGTATGAGGACAGGAAGGACAGGTCGGGGTCACAGCAATCCAGGACCGGCTTTGGCCACAGGTCCTGCACACAAGAGACTGTTAAGATGACAACCTCCAGTTGGTGTAGGAAAGAGACCAGGAAGAGAATCTGAGGGACAGAAGACGGACTGAAAAGCCGTGAGGGGTCATGACAACTGAGGAGGCTGGGGTTGAGTTTCCAGGGTGGGGGAGGTGGGAGAATAACCAGGTCCCGGAGTGGACTGGCACCAGGAGGGGCTGCAGCAGAACAGAAGAGTTGAGGTCAAGAAGGCCAAGTCATTGACAAGGTCATCACAAGGACATTAGTGAGGCTCCCATGAGTCAGAAGGGGAGGGGGAGGGAGGCCTGAGGCAGGCACCTTCTCAGTGGAGACCGGAAGGGAAGAGGTGTGGGCAGAGAGGGTGGAAAAGGAACGGCTCCATGACATTGGGCTCCAAAGAGGGAGAGGCCCTGTCCTCCTGGCCTGGAGGATGTGGAGTTTGAGAGAATGAGCTGCTGTGGGCTGGGGAACCTAGGGAGCTTTCAACACTGCCCCCCCTCCCGGCCCCCCCAACCACTCCCCACCCAGAGAGGGACTGAGCTGATCCGAGGTAGGGCCTGGGTATGGGGGATTTTCAGGCCAGGGCCCGAGGGCCACGTAAACGAGGGCCAGGCCACAAGCGCAGGCCTGTGATGCCTTCCTGAGGAACAGTCACCAGTCCCCGAGCCCAAACTCATCTCGTCCACAATTGCGGTCACTGCCCACCAGACTGCCCAACAGTCTGGCACCGTTTGAGTGGATGAAATGCTCACACTCGGCATAATTGTTTAGCACCAGAGTGGTCGGGAGCTTCTAGCAGGCTCCAGAGCCTGGAAGGTCAGGAGGGGAGATGGGCTGACAGCTCTCAAAGGAGGGGAGGGTCTGCTGTGGGCATGCGAGGAGGAAGGAAGGAAGCAGCAATTCTGTCCTTGGGGAGAACCTGCAAATGTTGCCCCCACCCCCTCCCACAGCCCCAGTTTGTTTTCCCTTCAGAAGGCAGCGCAGAGCCCTAGGACAAGGCGGCAGAACAGGCAGAATGATTATAGAGGAAGCAAGCCAGGTACCTTTTCCAGCACCTCCCCTGGGTACAGGGGGAAGGGGTCCTGGGCCAGCCGGATCTCTAGGTCAGCGTGGCGGAGCCGTACTTGCCCTGTGACGTCGAACAGCACCAAGCCCTGGGGATCCCGGGACACCGGGTTGGCCACTGTACAGTAGTGGCGTGGGGGGACAGTCACCATGCGCATGGGGGCAAACAGGACCCTGTAGGAGGGTGAGAAGCAGTGTGAGGACCTGGGGGACCGTGTTCTCATTTCTGAAGGGGACAGTGAATGGGAGAGAAAGCGTCACCCGACCCAGGGTCAATCCTGCCTGGGAACAGGAAGGAGATGGACGGTCATGCCAGCCAGACTAACAGGCACCCCACGGCACAGTCCCAACACCAACCTCTCATTGTCCTGCCGGATGTAAGTCTTTGGCCCGACCTCCACGCGGGACACGTTGCTGTTCTGGTCCAGCACGTGGATGTAGTGGTATGGGGGGATGCGGATGATGGACTCTTCGGTTGCCATGGTGACTCCTGAGCCCAGGGCAGCAGGAGGACAGACAGGTGGGGAGAAGATCCAACAAGATGAGCACAGGGAGCCGGCACGGGGCCAGCACGAGCCGGAGGACTGGCTGGAGATGGGGGAGTGGGCCTGTCCTCCTCCAGCTCGGATTATTTCACCCTTTTGAGCTCCACGCCGGCCGCTTCCTCTGTTCTCCCCACCCAGGGCACACAGCCCATCCAGACCTCATCCCTGCCGAGACCTGCTTGACACCATTAACCGCGGAAGCCCAGGTTGTTCTCTGCCTATTCCTTTCCCTCCCCAAGCTGCCTGCAGCACCCGAAGGGGCTTTAGATGAAGACTGTGGAGGTGCCGGAGGTGGCCTTCACCAGCAGAGCAGGAGCAGTGGCTGGGTGGCTCCCCGGCTCCTCCAGACACAGGCTTGTTTATTTCAGGGGATCCCGGGACCCAACTGTATTGCAATGGTAGCCCACAGCCTAAGAATATTTACACTATCTTTGCACCCATGCCCCCCACACACATTTTAAGCAATCTGGGATGAACTGTTCAGACACGGGCCACCTCTCAAGGGAGGGATCCCTGGCGGAACTGGTGCTCCCATAGTCAGCTGGGTTGCAAACCCCAACCAAATTAGTCCTTTTCTCTCCAGTTCTCTCTGGTCTGTGGTCACTCTTGGTTTCCTGTGTTTGCAGGTAGGGGTGGGTGGGAAGGGAAAGGGAATGAACAAGTGAGTCTCTCACCCACCCCCATCCTACCTGCTTCTGAATCCTGGGTGGTTCAGGAAGGTCATGCCTCCTGCCTGAACCCCCGTCCCTATCTCCAGCAGGCCTTGGACTTTGGACGATACATCCCTTGGGGTCACACAGAGGGAACCAAGTTTATTAGACAACTCAAAGGCCTGCCCTCTGAGACTTTGGTCAGGCCATTTTGAAGCCACCAGCAGAAAAGGAGGGACACTTCATCTGCCCCACCATTCAACTAACTTCTAACCTGAGAAGCGGAAGCGAGGATGGAGTGGCTTAGCGCAGGAGAAACAGGCTGAAGCCCCAAAATTGCAGAAGCCAGGGAAAGGCACAAGAATTCTACTTAACCTACACACTCTGTAAAATTTTTATTTATTTTTTTGCTTAGCAATTGTGAGTTTCCACAACCTCCTGATTCCTGCTTCTCTTGAAGAATTAGGAGCTACACCCTACATTTCCACCTAGCAAAACTGGCTAGAGTCAAGTCACAGCTGCTGCCTATAGATGTGACACCCCCCACCGCCCACGCCCGCCTGCCCCCTCCCCGCCAATCGTGTGCTTACCACAATCCCCACGTGCTGTCCCTGTTGTCTTCTACCTAGGCTGCCGCACTCAACGTCACCTGCCTGGCTCCTGCTTAAGTCTCTAACTCAGCATCATCTAGTAGAACCTTCTGTAATGATGGACATATTCTAAATCTGGATTCTTTGGACTGGTCACAGGCGGCTACTGAATACTTGCAATGTGACCAGGGGAACTGAGGAACTAAACATTAAATTTCCATCAAGGTGGCCAAATAAGGTTGGTCGGTCCCACATTACAGTGTACCTCCAAGTAGCTGAGTCCCAGGTAGGGACTATGGATCATTAGAGGCCACGCAGCAAATCAGTGGGATGAGAATCCCCGTGGAATGCTTGGTCCTGTCCTTCTCTGGTGGCAGCCATGGGACAGTGGTTAGGGGCACAGATTCAGCCAGACTGCCCGGTCTTACGGTTCTGATTCCCTGCCTTGTACTGTTTCCTTAACATCTTACCTCATTTTGAAAGGTTACAGTTTTCACCTGTCTTCCTGGTACACTTTCTGCATCAAAAGAATGTTCTGCTCTCTATCTTGCAACTTTGTATGGGATTTGACCTCGATACTTTTTTGTTGCTCTGGTTTATGTGAAGTTAATTCCCCGGGACTTGTAGGAGTGGCTTTTCTAACGTCAGGGCTCCCTCTTCTGTTGTTTTCAGGCAGTGTTTGAAAATACAGGGGCTGCCTTTCTGCTTTCCTTGATCTGTTCTCCTCCCCACTCTTATCTTGACCTTCTCTTTCCTTCCTCCCTACTGCCCAGTCTCTCTCTGCTGTGCTTCCAAAGTGGCTTCCTGAGGAAGCCCCCCGAAGAGCCCCCAGGAGCCGGAAGTACCTGCATCCCTTACTGGATGGGGTAACCTCAGACGAGACTGTTGCCCTCCCTATACCCGTTTCCCGGCCTGTAAACTGTGAACGGATAGGGCATCTACCCGAGTTATGAGGACTGAGGTAATCATAAAGTACTTGGAACAGAGCCCGACTCTTCAGAAGCACTATGCTACTTATTGCTGAGGCAGGAATAGCCTGAGGCCCAGCTCCCATAATCAGTTAGGGGATGGGGCCTAGCACCAGAGACCCCCTAACCCACCCGACCTTAACCCCCCTTGCTGAGTGGTCAGAAAGCTGGCAAGTCTTGTGTCGCCCCAGCTGTGGGGCTAGAATGGCAGCAAAGAAGGGGCATCTGAAGGCTAAGTGAAGCCTTTGCCAGGTTCTCTGCAGGGTAGAAGCCTGGCCAGGAAGCCAGATGGGGGAGAGGAAGGGCTAGGGCTATAAGCGGAGGTGTGGACAGGGCTCCGTGAGGCACCCCCTAGGGAAGATCTGAACTCTAGAAGGCCATGCAAGGGCTGGGAAGCAGGCCCCAGGAACAGCCTCCAATGACTCCTTTTTGGACAATCCCCCACTCCCTATGGCTGAGGCCTCTCCACCATCTGTCATCCCAGCTGGGCCCAGTCAGGGGGGCTGAGAGCCTCACCCAGCTCAGTGACTCAGCTGAGAATCATCCTTATAGCTGATCTGGCTGGGCTTCCGCCTTGTTCCAAAGCCAAGCCCTTGTTTCAGTACTGGGACCCTATCTTATCCCCCCTGACTGCCCACTACCATACCCTAAAGCTGTGCCTTCCACCTAGACCCCCTGCTGTTCACCCCAGAACAGACTTTGCTCTTATCCTCTTGCTATCTGTAAAAAGAAGCCTCCACGTATGACCTCTCCAGGGAGCCAGGGAAACCACTTGACTCAGGCAGCTCATTTGTGACAAGTCCCAGATTTACACTTTTGGGGTGTGCCAGATGACATGGATAGTCAGAACATAAAGCCCCTCAAAAAACAATGGTTAAGGATGATGTTGGCCTTTGGAAGGTCCTGCCTAGACCTTGGGGCTGGCCCCGGCACTCCAAATCCACTCATCCCCTCCCCTTCGGGGCCTGCTTCCAGGATCTGCCCCCTAGTCTGCTCTCTGCATACATGCCCAGCTTGGTCTGATCACACTTCCCCCAGATGTCATGAGCTTCCTGCAGGAATCCGTCAGCTGTTGCCCAAAGTCTCAGACACTGCACCACACCCACGAAGAAGGGGGGCGGGTAGTGGGTGGAAGGGCAGAGAACAAAACCTGTAGGCAGAAGCTGCTTCATCCGCTAGTTAAGACGCAGCTATAGACCCGTGTCTTGGCTCCAAAGGAAACTTACAAAAAGGAAACTTACACTACAGCAAAACTCAATGAGCCTCTCTGGTCACTACCCGTCAGAGATCTTCAGGGTCAACTGTGAGCGCCTGGCACAGTGATTCAAACAGATATCTGAGTGACCAGCTTTATGGTGTACTGGTCTGTAGTGAGCGACATCGGCATCACCTGAAGCTTGTTAGTAAGGGGGCTTCTCAGGCCCCACTCAAGAGCTGCTGAATCAGCCGGCATTTTAACCAGATCCCTCGTGATTTGGGCACATATTAAAGTACCAGCAACTCCGGCCTCAAGCAGCCACTCTCAGTCCTGGCTGTACTTGAGAGTCACCTGGAGGTCTTCGAAAAGCACTGATCTCTGGGGATTCTGACCTCAGTGGCCTGAGGTGGGGTGCAGGCATGGCTAGATTTAAAATCTCTCCCACTGACCCTGATACACAGCAAAGATTGAGCTCTGTCAGTCTGGGGCCACTTGCTAGCTCTGAGCCTTAGTCTCCTAGACCGAGAAATGGAAAGGAAGGACTATTTCCTGGGCCTAAAGAGATTAGTGACTACAGGATGGCTCTAGGGCACAGGAGCTCAGAGGGCGGCTGGGAGGAGGGAGAATAAAATGAGCTCAGATTACAGACGGCTCAAGGGCAGGGCATTTCGTTCAGCCTGGTCCATGGCAGGTCCAAGGAGCCCCCAAGCAGACCTGAAGCTGGAGGGGAAGTCGGTGACTCAGCCTGCCACCATCCTCCCTATCAAGCTCAGGTTTAGGGAAATGTACAGGACGCTCAACATACACAGGGGCTCATTGTTGCCGTTTCCCTGTGTAAACATTCTAGTCTTTGGAGAATGCAAGAGTCACATTACTCAGGGACTGCTCAGAGGCTGTTTATTTACCAGCTTCCCAGTTTAGGGAGATTATTTCCTTCTATAGGGGGACTAGAGTGGAAATTCAAGAATTTGTCTCCCACCAATCAGGTTTAAGAGCAGCTTTTTGGGAACTTTTCTTCCTAGGAAAGTGTTCTCTGAGCTCCAGCTCAACTACCTTGTGGGAGGAGGGGCAGCTTGGTGGCCTCACTGGGGACAGAACAGTTCTGCCAGCTCAGGATGCTCCTCGCCCTATCTTCACCCTACTTCCTGGATGCTGCCAATTAATGCCACTCAGTGAAGATGAAGGTTGTCCAGTTGAGAAGTGACCCAGGAACCAGGCTTCAGAACCCCTGATCTAGATCAATGTTTTCTAAACTTGCTCCATCACAGGAACCAGCTGAGAGTGTTGCTCCTGTTCATGCTGATTCCCAGGCCTCATCCAGCCCCACCGCACCAAAGTTTCCAGGAGACTCTAGAATGTGTATCTTTGGCAAGAGTCCCCCAAATAACAGCTCCCGCTTATTAGGAACTTAAACTGTGCCAGGCATTGTGTTAAGGACCTTTAATTCATTCATTTAATCCTCACAAGAACCTAGATTAGTTAGCAACATCACTCAGGATCATGCAATGATCAAAGGACAGAGCCAGAACTCAGCCTGGGATCGCTGCTGCAGAGCTCCCAAACCAGGAAGCACAGAACAAGAACTTAGGACCCGGGTGGGGCAGATTATTCTCTGGGAGACAGGGTCAATGGCACTTCACAGCCGAGCAATTTCTGCAAGGGGAGGGGGGTTGGGGGGGAGGGAACTCCTCCATCCAACAAGGAGGCCAGAGTCACCTTGGAGCCCTCAGGCTGTCCCTGGGCCATCCACTCAGGGTGGCTGCTCCAGAGAGCTGCCTCACCCAGAAAGCTTCACCCGGGGTCAGGCTGGGTGCACTGTTTGCCAAGGGCAGAAACAGGCAGAAGTTTCTAGGGAGCCCCCTGACTGCACCCCATGTAACAGCCAGCTTTCCCCCCTCACAACCCAGGGGACCACCCAGGCGGGAAACAGACAACACAGGGGACATCTGCCTCAGTTACCATCCCCCACCCCCATACTTCACTCCTGAGAGCCAGCTCTAAGATCCCCATAATCACAGGCTGGCGGATCCAAATGAGTTTCCTGTTTCTTGATTTCAGCCCCCACCCTTCCACCCCCCCCCCCCAAAAGAGAAAATGAGAGAGCCTTGCTCAGCAACCCCCAAGCCTTCTAGAAGTCAAGCCTACCTTGAGATCGCTTTGCTAACCACCTCCCAAATGGCCTGCTAGGATCACGGTCAGCATAGCCTTAAGTGAGGCTGTGGGAAATCCTCAACATTTGGCACAGATGAAGGATCTCAGTGTGTGGGGGGCGGGAATCACATTCTAAAAGCTCAGAGAGGACAGGCCAGAGCCGAAGTCCTTAGGAGGAAGAGGCAGGGGCCTACAGCAGGGACCCAGGGACCCAGGAGAGAGTGCGAATGGACCCGACTTGCCTCTGCCCTAACTTCTGATATGGGAGCCTGAAGTCAAGAGGCCTTCGATTTGGGGGGTGGAGGAGTGTTGGCAAGATAACAAGTTGATCTACGTTTACTTCAAAAGACAAAAAAAAAAAAAATCCAGCAAGGAAAGCAAAACCTCCCACGGCCAAGCCTCTACCCACCTTCTTCCTCCTCCGGTTCAGAGATGTCTTACCTGCCCCGGCAGAAGCAAGGCCTTAGAAGGCAGGAGGGGACTAGGCGAGCCTTAAGGGGCACAAGGTCCCACCAATTGTTTGGGGGCTTTGGGACCTGCACGAAGTATAACCAGAAGGAGTGCTGCCTGCCCCAGACCCCTCAGAGGGGGAAACTCCCAGGCCCAGCCCTAGGGATCACTTCCCGGCAGGGCAGGCACTCAGGGGTGGGGCCTGGCCATTTAAAGGGCCCTCGCAGCTGGTTCTTTCTTCCTCCTCTGGGCGGCTTCTACTGCAGCTGAAGGCACTGCAGCCTCTTGGCTCTCTCGCTGAGGTCCCACCTCAGAGCCAGCTGGCAGTGCTGGAATGAGACCGGGAAGGGTCAGAGGGGCAGGTGCTGAGTTCACCTCTGCCCCACGTGACTTTCATTTCCCAATCTGGCTGAATATGTTTCTGCCACCCCACAACTGTTTGGGCTCCTGCTGCAGCCCAGCCCCTAAGAGAAGATAACTTTGTTGTTTTTTATTTTAGATTCAGAAAAGTCAACCCAGGTTCTCCAAAGAGATGTTCACCAGAAAACGTAAATACACACATGTCCTCCTTCTGGCAAGGTGTGGTGTTGGGAGCTTGGGAGTCTCTGTCCTCTTCCCCAGTGCCCCGGGTCAGGGAAGGAGGGCCCAGGTCCCAGGACGTGTACACCCTGCATCCTAAAGGTGGCGGAAGGAGCAGCAGTCAGTATTTCCGCTGCCGGGGGAAGAGAGTACTCCCTGAGGACCGGAGTGGGGGGCTGGTGGGGCTGGGGTCCTCGGAGTCCAGGCTGAAGAGGTCCCTGCCAGTGCGAAGGATCTGTTCCTCCAGCTTTTTGTGCCGCTTCATGTCTGAGAGGACCTTGTCCAGGCGAGCCTCCCGTTTCTGGCTCCGGGCTGAGCTCCCTAGAGAAAAGTAAGGTAAGAAATGTGGATGGGAAACAGTGTGCACCAGACCTGTCCAGATGTTAATTAATTACTTGCGGAGCTCATTAAACATAGAGAATTCCAGACCTCTGTCGTGGAGGTTCTGAGGTTTAGGGCTCGGCCTCAGATGGGGTAAGCAGTGAAGGTCTGAACCACGAGAAGGGGCCAGTAATGTGGAGACCAGGGAAGGGTATCCAGGCAGGGGAAGGACAAGTACAAAGGCCCCAGGCAGGAGCAGGGAGGCCTGTTCAAAGAAGAGTATAGAAAGCTGGGGGAGGAGACTGAAAGATGTGCTCAAAGAATCGACTCACAGGCCAAAGTCATGAGGAGTGGCTTGGATCTCTTAGTTTAAATGGAAATGTCCTTGGAAGCCTTGGTGACCCAGGGAGTGGCAGAGTTGGGGGGGGGGGGACAGGGGAGGGGAGTTGCAGTGTATGGATTCTCTTGACATGCTCTTTCCTCCAGTGATGGAATCCTTTGGAGAATTTTAAACACAGTAGTGACGTGATTTATATTTTAATAGGATCGTTCTAGTTGCTGAGAATGGAAGCAGGGAGACCAGTTAGGAGCCACTGCAAATATCCAGGCAAGAGAAATAATGGCTTGGATGTGGGTGTGGTATTGGAGGCGGAGAGTAGCAGATGAACTTGGAAACATGGAGGTAGAGAGCTAACAGAACTTGCTGCTGGCTTGAATGTTGGGGTAAGAGAAAGAGAAATCAAGAATGGCTCTAAGGGTAAATTCTAGGAAGGCACATGGGGTGTTAAATTGGGTCAGGTTAGGAGATGTACTCGGGAGTAGAGGGATGAGGATCTAGATAATAATGAATTACCAGAAAGACCTGAACTTTTAGGGAGACAGAGATAAAAGGAATGGGGACCATTATAGAATTATTCGTGAAAGTTTTGTAAAGGAAGATAAGGTATCTAACCAAGCCGGAAGGAGGGCACCACTGGGGGAAATGCTCATTCCTGCAGCTACAAGTTGTGTAGCAACCAAGGCACCAAGCATAGGCCTCTTTTAAGCAGTCACTTTTTAGGTCAGTGGGAGTAGAGGCTCTTCACCACTCCCCCCCCCCGCCCCCCTTGTCTGTACCTGGGGTGCGTCTCCGGTCAATCAGGGAGTCCTTTGGTGTCATTGGCTCATCATCAAAGTCAAATTCTGTAGGCATGTGTGGTCTGGGAGAGGTGGACAGAGGGTGAATGGTGAGAGTGGTCTCCCCAAATACCCCACCCTGCCGGTCTTCCCCCCCCCCTTCTGTGCCAACACTTTCCATGCTCCAGGGTCCCACCTCCCCTCCCAATTTCCTCCGGGCATCACAGGAAGCAAGCCCCAGGAACAAGGTGTAAGGGTGTGCCCTCACTTTTCCTCTTCCTCCTCTTTGGGCTCAGGCTCCTCATCGGATCTCTCCTCTTCACTCTGGGCCTCAGGTGTCGGTGGCCGGCGGGGCAGGATCTCAGCCCGAAGCTCCAGGGTACCGTGGGCAGCCAGAAGTTCATAGAGCCGCTGGATTTCGGAGGGGGGAGGCATCCAGGCCTGCCCATCCGCGGGCAGCTCCACCTCCTCATCACTGCAGGGCACGTACCAGTCTTCGGATTCTCCCTTGGCCTGCTCTTCCCCGTCAGCACTGGGGGCTTCTCCCTGCACCTCCTCAGCCCCGGACCCCTCATGCTCCGTCTCCTCCCGGCCTCCTTCCCCCTCTTCTTCGGCTTTATTGGCCGAAGCAGAGGGGCCTCCGGTATCCTCCACGGCCAGAGCTTGGAGGCCAGAGGTCACTTCCCCTTCTTCAGACAGAGGCGCCGCCGTGGTGGCCGAAATGTCTCCATGACCCCGAACAAGGGACATAGGCTACTAGGGGAGGGGCCTTGCGATGATAGGGGATGCAGGAGTAGTAAGCCGGGGGGGGGGGGGGTAGGGGGCGCTGGAGGGGGGGGGGGCCTCCCGTCCCCCTCCCCCAAGGGATTGGGCTGCCCAGGAGTTTAGGAATTGTCTCTGCAACCAATCAGGCTCCAACAACGGTCCCTGCGACGAGACCGCCGGTTCCCAAGAGGGGGCGCTGAGTCCCCTCCGAGGACCCCGCCCCACGGATCCAGATCCGGTACTCCAAGATTCCCAGGGATCACCGGAACCACTTTCTGGGCCAGAGAGGGGCGGAGCCGCTCTTTACGCCTTCACACCGCCCCTCTCCACACCTGGATCCGACGCCCTCTCCCCACACCTCGCAGTTCCGCCACTTCAGCCGCCGTACGCACCTGGAGCTAAGACCCGCCTCCCGGGCTGCGCAGGGCCACAGTACGCAGGCGCACAGAGATGGCGCGGAAGGCTCCGCTCTAGCCAAAGCTACTTGGAAAAGGAAAGCAAGGGGAGGATTGCACATGCGCAGGTAGGCTCGGGCACAATTGGCTTCGGCCCACAGTAAAGATGGCCACCGGGTCGTCGCATGCGCACACCACCCAGTAGGTTCTGCCCGAAAGAGGGCAGTGCCACGGGCCCCGGCGGCGGCGGACAGACGTAAGGACCAACTGAGGCTTAGAGGCGAGTCTCATGCAGTCTCCGTTTATTGGTGTTTCAGACTCATGCAGCATCCGGCATACAAAGAGGGAGAATCTGTTTGATGTATCTTTTTTTTTTTTTAAAGACTTTTAGTGTTCCCCCACGCCTTTTTTTTTTTTTTTTTTTTTTTTTTTTTTTAAGAAAACAAAACCCGCCAACTCCAAACAGCGTCATAGCTCGGTCCCCGCCTCCCTAGCGGACTGTCGCGTGCAACAAACCTCTCTCGTCCTCTTGGAAAATAATTATAGAGCTTCCCGCCCCTCATTCGCTCCCTGCATCTGGGAGCTTTGGATCTATTTCGGGGTTCTTTCGCTACAAAGCACGTGAATGACCCCAGTCCCGACGCCTTTAAGAAACTCGCTGACCGGGTTAAAAAGCCCAGGTGGGGCAGGTCAACTCGGGATGACCGGAGAGGGTCAACAGCCACGCCCCTTCCTCCTCGCAGGTGCGTGTTCAGAACAGAGCTAGCAAGAGAGCACGACACCCTGCACAAGTCCCCAGACAAGGCCTGGCTTGCCAGCTCTGCGACCCAGAGGCGCTCCGGGGGCGTCAGGACCTGGGTGGGCCCAGCAGAAAATAGTCGGAACCCAGGCTGGGGAGCCCTCCCCTGATACCGCTCCCCTCCCCCAGCCTGACCTACGTGCTGGAGTTTTTGCAGAGAAAACGGTGGCAAGAGGGAAGAGGAAAGGATCCTGAGGGGAGGAAGAAATGCTGAGGGGAGATGAGGCAGGAAGGGGGCAGAAGGTGTGAAAGGAGAAGGAGAGATGATACCGGGGAGAAGGAAGAAAGGAATGGGGAAATATGCCACGACAGTGAAAGTTGAAAGGGGGACACTGGGGCTGAGGTGCAGGGAATTCGGGAAGTTGGGAGGAGTGCAGGGAGGGTGAGAGCAGAGAGAGTTTGTGAGACCTTCAGGGAGATTTCCAGAAGTGCAGGGAGGTTTCCAGAAGTGCAGGGATAGGGAGGCCAAGAGGCTGGAGGGGATGCAGGCAGAAGTGCAGGGAGGTTGGAAACAGTGCAGGAAGAAGAGAGGCCTACGGTTGGCACAGGAGCCTGGCAGGATGCAGGAGCAGGAAAGAAGCTGGCTGTAAACAAGGCCGCTCAGGCTCCCTTGGTCCCTATGGGTGCGGGCCTGGGCCATCGATTGGGCTCCCCCCAGGGGAGGATGGGCCCAAGGCAGCTCCCAACAGGAAGAAAAATCTTGGAATGCGGGGCAGAGCCCCTCACTTATACACTGTGGGAGAGGAGAGGGAGGGACAGACAGAGACAGTAGGGGGGAGGGGGAGACAAGGAGAGACAAAGGAGAAGTAGGGAGGACAGACAGGAGAGAGCAGGGGTAGGGGTTAGTAAAGCTGCCCTTGCCAACCCTTCCATTCCTCCCAGCCTGTCCCAGACCCCCACTCACCGCCTAAGTTGATGACGCAGGAGGCGATGATGATGAGGACCCCCCCTACCAGCGCCACGATGCTTAAGAGCTTTGCCACGCGGCCCAGACGCTGGGCCCCATCCACGTCCCCCTGCTGCAGGCTGTTCCGGGACTGGGGTTAGGGTGAGGGGTGGGGCACCATGGCCCAGGTCAGGAGAAGGCAGCCCAGCAGGGATCAGGTGAAAGAGTTGTCCAGAGGAGACAGGCGGGCCCCCGTGGACAGTGGTTAAAGGAGGAAAGAGGGTTGGGGAGGCAGGGGGAGGAGGGCACAGGTCAGCAAGGTGGCGTGAAACACGCCTTGGCATCCCTCCCACCTGACGGGGTAGGGCAGTGGTGGCTCAGACGGTAAAGTCCTAGGGAGAGGCCGGGAAAATCCCCATAATTGGGAAGTGAGATCCATGCAGAGAGGAGAGGGGAAGACAAGGCTACTCCCGGGGTTCTGTCCAGGTGCTGGCAGGAAGCTGGGAGCCACAGCAGGCCTGGGCCAGGGTCCCATGGGGCTCACCATGACAGCATAAGCGAAGGCCACGATGTTGACAGGCCACATGGGGCAGAAGCAGGACAGGATGGCGAGGATGATGTAGTCCCGAGGTTTCTGGGTGCCTTCACCCCCCTCCACCCCAGACCCTGCCAGCTGGGAGCTGGGGTGGCGGCTCAGGCTACCTCTGGGAGATCCTGGATGCCCACTGTGAGCCCTTCCTAGTCGATCCTCCTCAACCAGCTGCTGCAGCACGCGGGGAGGAGCCCCATTGGCTGGGTGGGTTTTTGTTGAGGGTGGCGAGTGAGGCTGAGGGGCTGGGCCCTCTTCCCCATCGCCAGCCTGCAGGGGCACCACTGCCCCATTTTCTTGCTTTTCCCCCACACTCTCAGTCAGGACCTCAGGGGTGGGGTCCTCCTGGGTAGGGGGCTCTGGCTGAAGAGCTGACTTGGGGGTGGGCTGGGAATCTGGCTGGCAGTCTGGCTGAGGGTCTGACTGGGTGTCCAGCTGGGGAGCAGACTCTGAGGCTGGCTCAAGTGGGGCTGTAGACCCCAGATCAGACCCCTGGTCTGCAGTGGCCTCTTTATTTGCTTCTGGTTTGGGTGCCGGCTCTTGGTGTGCTTCTTTGGGGCTGGGGTTGGCATTTGACTCCCCTCCTGGACTTGAGCTGAGGTCTCTGGCCTGGGCTGTTCCTGGGGCCCCAGTTAGGGTCTCTGTGGTTTCTGGAGCCAGTCCAGCTTTGGTTTCTGAGTCCACAGGGGCCCCAGTGTCGTCTGGGCCGGGCTGCAGGGCCTCTGGCTCATCTGGGACCCCAGCTGGGACCTGGAGAGGGCCAGTTTCGGCTTCAGAATGGCCAGGCCCTTCTCCTTGGGTTTGGGGACCCTCTTCTATCACCTTCATCTCCGAGACCTCAGAGCTGCTGGCTGCCATCTTGAGAGGGGAGAGAGGAGAGGACCTCAATGGAGTGGATGGAGCAGCAGAGACAGCAGCAATCCTGGAAGAGGAGGAGACAGGTTTGGTGTGAGGAAAGAGGTGGCTCTCGGCACTGCAGCCCAAGAGGGCTATGCTCCTGTCTTAGGGCCAGCCCTGGGCTGCCTCTGGGGAGAAGAAGAAAAGTTGGGGTTTCCTTTGCCTTAGGGTGGGACATCCCTGGGGAGGACTGCTCTGCTCAAAGTCTTCTGCTGGGAGAGCCCCGGGGAGATTAACCCTTTTGAAAACAGGACCCTCCCCATGGTCTCTTCCTGGGTCCACCCGTTAAGAGCCAGACTCTCAGATCCTAGCAGATGCCCCAGCACCCCGAAATCAACAAGCTGTGCAGACGCTCGTAACACTCCGACAGGCAGACAGGCACACTGGGCAGAGGACCGATACTCACATTCCACTCCCTCTGCATCCTCCCCTCCTCCCTGGGTGCCCCGCCGGTGCAGTTTTCTCACTGCGCGTCTGGGGCGCAGACGCCCCCGCCCCTCCCTGGGGGACCTGGGCATTTCCTCTGAGCCCCTTCTCAGCCCCTCTCTCAGGGATTCCCTCAACCCCCGGGGAACCGGCGCCTCCTCCTCCCATCGGCGTGGCGCGCCCAGCACCACCAGCCAGTCCGCCAGGCGCCCGCATTCCGGTGCAGCCCTCCCGGCGTCCGCCGTCTGTCCTCGCACTCCTACCCGCAGCCTCTGTCCATCCCCGTCTCACCTCGACGCCGGCTTCTAGACTGCTCCCGCTGCTGCTGCCACCGCCGCCCCGTTGCAGCAGCCGCAGCCCGGGAGGGAGCGAGTCAGCGAGCGAGGGAGGGAGGCGGCGGGTCTCCCCTCCCCTCTGCTCGTCCCCTCCTCTCGCTCCTCTCAGGTCCCCTCCCCTACGCTCCGCTGCCGCCGCGCACCGCCCCCGCCCCTAGCTCGCCTCCCGCCCCTCCCGGCCAGCCCCAGGGAGCCACGCGTGCCAGGCCCCGCGTTACCCGGGCAACCGGCCGGGTAACCACTCGCGCCCCCTCCCTACCCCTTCCCACGCGCGCCTCCTGGGGGTGCCCCCTTCCCAAGCCCCGGGCCCCTCCCGCCAACGGTCACCGGGGGTCCTGGCAGAGGCAGGGGGCCGGGGGAAACCGAGAGGGGTCTGCGAGGAGACGGGACCTGTGAGACAGGCGGGACCCGGTGGTGGCACCCCAACAAGCAGAAAGAGGGGAAGGGAGATGAGGCAAAACTTAGGGAGGCTGCTCAGGAAGAACAGGGTGGGGTTTTAAGAGAGCGGAGCCTGCAGTACAGGAAGTCCCTCTACCCTCGAGGAAGCAGCAGCAGAAATGGGCGCTGGAAGGCTCCAGGGCCCCTGGAGCAGGACTCAGAAGGGAATTCCAGGGCAGAGGCTGCAGGGGCAGTCTGGAACAGGAAGGGGGCTGGGGCCGCGGAGCCCGCAAACGCAGAATGGGCCACGCCTAGGGTGAAAGGGACAGGTGGGGAGCAGTGCGGTTTTTCTTCTCGCCCTCACTGCTCCCAGTCCCGGGGCTGACTTCCCCCGTCCTTTCTGCAACTCCACCACCGGCCGTCACCTCTTAGGGCCTTGAGGGTGTGCAGGTATTCGGCGGGGGTCTCAGCAGCAGGCAAGGGGTGTGGATGGGGGAGAGCAGCGTTTCTGTCTGGTAACTGTTTGGGTTTCTAACCCAGGCGTCTTCAAACCTCCAGTGGCTATTCTGGGCCTGCCCAGATTGGGTATTCCCCGGAGACCTGGGAGTCCTGGAACCTGCTCTCCAGTCACTGGAGCCTCGGCCCCACCCTGGATCTGGACTGCAGCCACTGGTGCTGCCTCCGGTGAGGGTGAGGGAGGAGCCAGCGCCCCAGAGCCACGCTGGGTCGAGAGCAAGGCTGGGACTGACACCCGGCTGAAACTCCTTGGGGGTGGGGACAGAGGGTTTGGTGAGAGCAACTCATCCAATCCAGAGTCAGAGACAGGTTTTTATTTAAAATTTATTGTAATGGGGTCCGCGCAAAAGGAGGGGATGAAGGGTGGGGAACATGCAGGGGACACAGGAACACGATGACATGGCCAGGGCCACAGCTTCTGTCTTGGGGGAGAGGGATGAAAAGAAAAGGCCAGGGCTGGAGCTGGGGTGGAAGAGGGACGGGGGAGACACTGTGACTGCATTCCCCCCACCCCCAGGAAGCACCTCTAGTCCCTGGATCCCCCCGTTTACCCTGGCACCCTAAAATTCCATCTCTTATCCTGCCTCTGGCCCTAGTGGCTCCTTCTTTTGCTCCCCTTGACGTGTTTTCCCCTGACAGATTCTAAGTAGGACAATGTTTAGGGCCTGACCCTAAACAACCCCACCTTATGAAGGTACTACCGTTGCCTTCCCTGCTTCTGCCCCTTCTCCAATCTCACCTTTTCCCCTCTGGGACAGAATCTTTGATTCCCCTCCTTCCTCTCCTCCCTCCCCCTGAAAAAAAAAAAAAAAAAAAAAAAAAAAAAAAAGCACCAACTCCCCAGGGAGGGGCAGCAGACAGTAGTGGGGGGTGGGGGGAGATGGAAGGAGGAGAGCAAGGACCATCAAGGAGAAGGCTCACAGATCCCTGGAAGGGCAGGGCAGGGGGTTACAGGGAGGAGAGGGGGTGAGGGCAGTGGCCACTCCTGTCCTCTGCCACCCCTGCCCACTGTCCAGGGGGCTTCAACACAACCGAGGGGACAGGTGTTTGTGTGGGGTCAGGTCTGACAGGGAGAAGAGAGGAGCAGGAGAAACAAATCGTTAAAACCTAGCGAATTCCCCTAAGAAACATCTCTTCCTCCTTTCCTTCTGGAGGCTCCTTGGTTGGTGGGGAAGTAGTGAGGAGTTGGTGGGAAGAGAGGGGAAGAGGAGACGGTACCAAGGGACTTTCCTCCACTTTCCGCTCTCCCCGCCACCAACCTGGAGCTCACCAGGGCTGAGAGGGAAGTGGCTGAGAGCTCACGGGCACCCCCTCGGCCCCCGAGAGGGAGCCCACAGCTGTCGGGGGAGCCGCCACCGCTGCCGCCGCCGCCGCAGCTGCCGCCGCCGCCGCCGCCGCCATAGGACAGACCTCACCGGTACCTGCACAGCGAGAGACACCAGGAGATCACAGTACAATCTGAAAGGCAAGAGCCTCGCCCCCTGCCCCAGACTCATTCCCAGACTCCCTCCCCTGGGACACAGCCGTTGCTCACTTCCTGTTTGGTCCCCAGAGGCCTCCGCCTGCATCCTTACCCAGTTGTCCTGAAGGGCCTTCCCTGTCCCCAGAAGTCTCCCTAACTTCAGTGATGGATGGGCATCCCTGGCCTTCCTGAGATCCCCTATTGGGCCCTTTGAGCCCCCTCGTCCCACACAACCCATCCCACCCCCCCCAGCCATGCCCCACGCCTTGCCTGGTGGGTGCGGGGGTCCCCCTCAGCAGGTGGGCTGTGGCTGGGGGGCGTCTCCCGGGACAGGGGGGGCGGCCCCCCCCAGATGGGTCTGCATGTGGCCGGCCAGCTGGGCAGGGGTCTTGCAGTGCACGCTGCACAGCTTGCACAGGATGCGGTCAGCCCGCGGGGCCTGGAGCCCGTGGTCCTTCACCGCGTGGATGCGCAGGTATGCTGCTGTGGTGAAGCCTATGGGGGGGGGGGGTGGATTGGGATGGGGGATGGGGGGTCAGCCAGGTGGAGACCCCAGAGACGGGGCTGTTCTCCTAGGCTGGGGACGCCCTGCTCAGATGGCCCTGTCCTCCTCCCACCATATCCTTGGTAGCCTGGGGCCAGCTACTCTGTTGGGGCTGGTGGGGCACATTTCCTTCCCTAAGTTTGGGGCCTGGTTGAGTGGTGTCAGCTTCCTAGCCTTGGTGCCCACAGAGCCTATTCTCCGTGGCTGGGGGACCTCTTCCGGGATGACAGCCCACTGATTCCTAGCCACTTGAAGAGTTGACCCTCAGCAGAGACGGCTGTGTCCCCTCCCTCCAGGGCCCCATACAGTCTCAGCCCAATTACTCCATGAATATGTGAATCTGTTTAAAAGCAGCTTTTTCTGCTCCTGGGGCAGGGCGCGAGCTTGTTAAACCCCTGCCAACGCGCTCTGCTTGCCCCAGGAGCCAAAGAGCAGAACATGTGGCCACACAGCTGAAACCCTGGCTTCCAACCTTTGGGAACTGGCTCTTGACCACTCCTTCCCCACAGCAGTCCTGCTCCCACCCTCCCTACCCACCCCGAGACTGACTCTTCCGGGTAGGTCATCTCCTCCAGTCAACACCTCTCAAAACTTAATGAGGTTCAGTCCTCCTGATGTTGTTCCATTTGCTTCCTAAAGGGCTCTAAATGCCATGAGCTCTGGACTACAACACCTTTAACCCACGTCTGTGGAAGGGCCTCTGGCTTTGTCCCCTACCCATTGTCCCTGGCCCTCCCAGCATCTTTCAGCATGTACCTTTGTTGCAGAGCTCACAGACATGGTGAGGGCCCTGGCTGTGCACCTTCATGTGGTCCGAAATATAAGCCGAGCTCAGCATCTTGCCACACACATGACATGGCACCTTCTCCTCGTGTCGTACTGTGTGCGCCCGCAGTCGATCCTTCGTAGCAAAAGCTGCCTCACATTTCTGGGGAAGGGGGGAGGGGCGTGGGGGGGTGTCAGGAGAGTTAAAGCTTTGGGGAGTGGGGAGAGGGGGGCAAGAGGTTAAAGGAATCAGAGCCTTGGGGATCTTTGATCTGTAGGAAATGGGAGTGAGATGACAGGGTCTTGAAGAAGAGATGAGAAAATGGAGTGAAAAAGCAAAAAGAAGAGAGAGAAAAAGGGGGTCTGAGAGGCTGAGCTCAGACAGCTACAATGAGGATCAAAATCATGAAAACCGGGACAGGAGGCGGCGGGCTTCCTACCTCACATTTGAAGGGCCGTTCTGTTGAGTGCACTTGTCTGACGTGACTGTTGAGGTGATCCGGCCTGGGAACACGTTGGGGTTGGGGTTAGGGGCCTGGGGAGCGGACGCGCTCCCAATTCTACCCAACTTAGCACGACCGGCCTTTCCAAAGACCCCTGCCTTTTCGGCCCAGCCCAAGGCTTCGGAGCGCTGGCGCGGCAGGAAATCCCTCCCCCTGACGCAGGGCGGGCTGGTCCTCCTCCCACGCGAAGCTTTCTTACAACCGGAGGACCCACCTCCTTGGCTAAGTACCACCCCCTGCTCCCTGGTAACCAGGAGAGGCTTTCCTCCCTCCTCCCGGGGAGTGGCTCCCGGTCCCCGTCCTCAGAAACCTCCTCCCTCCCCGCCAGCCAAGGCCAGGCCACCTCCGTAGCCGTCCCTCCCTCCCCACCCGCCCAGTGGGCGGCCGAGGCCCCGTGCACACCGGGAGAAGCTCTTGCCACAGTGGGAGCAGTTGTAGGGCTTGTGCACAGCGCCGTCATGTGAGCGCACGTGGTAGCTCATGCGGTCCTTGCGCTTGAAGCGCTGCTGGCACACCGGGCACTGGTAGGGCTTCTCGTCCGAGTGCGACAGCTTGTGTCGGTTCAGGTGGTAGACGTCGCGGAAGGCCTTGCCGCACATCTCACAGGCGTGGTTCTTCCGGATGCGCTTTCCCGAGGCGGTCGTGGTCACCACGCCACCCGCGGCCACGGCGGCCGCTCCGCCGCCCGCACCCGCTTCTCCCCCTCCCCCGCCGGCTCCGCTCAGCTGGGGCACGCTCAGGAGGCTCAGGGGCACCATGGTGGGCATCTTCATAGCACCCGAGGGGACCCGGCCGGCCTTGGCTCCCGTGTGGATGGCCTCGTGCCTCCGGAGGTTGTAGCCGTTCTTGAACTCCTTGGCGCACAGGGCGCAGATGTAGGGCCCCTTGCTCTTTGTTTTCTTCTCCAAGGCAGATGCGACCGGGGCCACGGCGACCGTCGAGGTTGGGGCTACGACGGCGGTGGCCGCGGCTGCGGCGATGGTGGCGGCAGAGACAGGGGGCGCGGCCTCGGCAGCGGGCGCCGACACCGGCGGGGGCGGCGGCGGGGGCGCCGGCGGCTGCTTCAGAGCCGCTGTGTCCACTGTGGAGGCGGCGGCCGGGGCCGGGGGCGCAGCAGCGACGGCGGCGGCGGCGGCGGCAGCTGCGGCGGCGGCCGCGGCGGCGGCCGACTCCTGGGCGGCGGCGAGAACCGGGAGCAAGTCCACCTGGAGGGGCTCGGCCGCCGGGGGCTGGGGCGTGGGTGGGGGCGCCGGCGCGGCCTGCGAAGACAAGGCGCCGTGTGGGCCGCGGCCGCGGGTCGGCGCCCTCCCGGCCCGGCCCGCCACGGCCGGCCCCTACTCACCTGGAATGGACTCTGGGCGCAGCCCTGGGAGGCAAAGAAGCGGGACTGGAGCTCAGCCCCGACCTGCAGGGGGTTCTGGGCGTGACCCTGAGGTGGCGGGAAGGAGTTCATGAGGCCGCCCACCCCCCGGGAGTCCAGGCCCAGCACGGGGAAGGGGGGGGCCAGCAGCGTGCAAGGGAACACGGGGAACATGGCCTCGGCCACGGCGGGGCCCCCGGGGCTCAGCGGGGGCCGGGGGCGCGGGCCGCGCGGGGCCCGGGCTCGGGGCGCCGCCCCCGGCCGGCCGGGCTGGGCCGCGCCGAACGCATGGCCCGCGGGCCGCCCCGCCGCCCGCGCACCCCGGCCGGCGGGAGGGAGGGAAGGAGGGCGCCTGGCGGGCCGCGGAGCGCGGCGGCGACGGCAGCGGCGACGCCCCCTGGGTGGGGGCGGGAGGCCCCGCGGGGCCGGGGGCCGGGGGCAGGGGGCGGGGGCCCGGGCGGCGGCGGCGGCGGCGGCGGCGGCGGCGGTTGGAGCCTGGCGGGGCGGGGTGGGGGGAGCGAGGGAGCAGCCTCGGCCCCCGCCGCGCGCGCGCCCAGCCGGCGCCTCGGGGAGGGCGGGGGAGGGCGCGAGGGAGGGAGGGGGACAGCTGCGCGCGCACCGGGCGCGCGGAGGGGGGGTGGGACGGGAGGGAGGGCGGGCGGGAGGGGGTGTGGGAAGGGGGGGTGGGGGGGCGGGGGGAGGGGGTTGTTACCTGGAAGATGAAGCTGCTCCAGTTGCCGGGATCCATGGCGGAGGGAGGGAGGGAGGTGGCTCGAGCTCACCCTGGGGCGGGAGGAGGAGGAGGCGGCGGTGGGGGAGGGGGAACCCAGGGAGGAGGCGCGCGGGGCGGGCGGGAGGGGGGAAGGAGGAGGAGGGTGGGGGGAGCGGAGCACACTGCGCGCGGGGAGGGCGGGCGGGGGGCGCGAGGACACACAAGAGGCTGGAGCGGGCGCGAGCGCGAGCGCGCGCGAGGCCAGCGGGAGGGGGGAGGTACGAGAGGGACTCTTGGCGGGAGGAGGGACGGGGGAGCCACCCAGCAGCCCGAGTCGCCCCAAGCGCGAGACCCCTGAGACGGCCGCTGATTGGCTGACGATGGCGCAGGTGGTGGGCGCGCGGGAGACAGGGCGGCTTCTCTCTTCCCCCCCCTTCAAAGATTCCACCCCCCTCCTCCCTCCGCCAGCGGCCGTTATTTCGCGCGCACGCGCATAAAACCGCTGTCGTTGCTGAGCGGGAGAACAGGGGAGCGCGCGCCGGGGGTACGGATGGGGCGGGGCTAAACACGAAGCGCGCGCCCGCCTAACGGTCGTCCTTCTGGGGCTTTTGCGTTAGTGTTTTGATTCCTTTCGGCCACCGTCCTTCCCCTCTCCCCCATTCCAGCGGTTTATTTACAATCCTGCCCCGCTTCTTTCCTGCTTGCTCTTCCCAAAGATGGCGCCGAAAGAGGTTACGCGGCGGAGCTTGTGGCCCATCCCAAGGGCAATTATACCTTTGGCCCCACCCCCGTAGTCCCAAGAATCAGGCTGAAGCACCAGAGTAAAAACTGTATTTACACGACACACGGTTATACGAGAATTTAAAAAAAAATGGCCAAGTGAGGAAAGGAGCCTGCAGTCAGGAGGTGTCGCAGCGATGACACGCGGCGAGACCCAAGATGTTCGCCTGCAACACAGGAGGGGAGAGCAGCGTTAGAGCTGGGGGCGGGGCACAGGCCAGGGTGAGGAGGGGGCCAGGCCGTGGGCTCACCTTCAGGAATGACTCCATCTGTTTCCCGGATATGCCCTCCACGCGTTCCAGGTCCTCCACCTGGCAGGACAGCAGCGATAGGAAGGGGCAGGGGAGGAAGGGGGGTTGCCGCGCTTCTCCTCTGCCGCCCCCCATTCCAGGCCACCCTCGCGGGGCCGTTACCTGGCTGAAGGGGCCGTGGAGCTCCCTCCAGCCCACGATGAGCTGGGCCTTCTTCTGGCCAATGCGTTGCAGGCTGCGCAGATCCCGGGCTGAGCCTTCGTTCAGCAAATCTAGTATTTTTTGGCGCCCATGGGCCAGTAGCTCTGGGCTGATCTGTAGCTCCCAGCAGTCCTCAGCCTTCTCCTCTGGCTCTGAGGCATCCAGGGACTCCAGCTATGAGGCAGGGGGAGGTGAGTGACAGAAACAGAGTTTGCTATTCAGCCTGTGGCAGCAAACTGCTTTAGACTCCTCTGCCAAGGATAGGAACCTAACAGCAGCTACCTCCCCGCCCTTCCTAGCCTCTCTTTCCTTCAAGTGTTTGTCCAAAAACCCTCCTCCCCGGTCACTCTCTGGGCTGATTCTCATTTTATCTGACTTGTGAAAGAGTGGGGACTGTTGCTGAGGACAAAGCACATAGTAAGCTCTTAAATCTGCCTCATCTCCAAAAATCATCTTTCACTCCTAGGGAGGAACACAGAAGGCATGCGATAAATGATACCCATGCCCCCAACATATCATCTCAGTTTTTAGGTAATTTTTTCGGTGCTGTTTCATTTCTTGAATGCTTAGGTCATGTTTCCCTAAGTGGGCTCTTAAGTTGGTAGAGAGTGGGACTCAGGCTACACAATGTACCTAGCAAGTAGCTACTGACTGAGGGTGAGAGCCATCAAGAAGAAAGGGAAGTAACAGGTGTTGGACACCCTCTCCGCTAGGTACATACTGTATGTCATCCTAAATGCCCTATGAGGTGTCTCCATATTCAGAGGATAAATAACTTGTAAATTGCTGGTACGTGTTTTGACTCCATGGCCAGTGCTCTTCTCACTAGAGCTTACTACCCACCCTTTTCCGCTCTAAGTGTAGCCGAAGCCTCCAGCTGCTCTCACCTTTCTCTTCCGGCCTTTCTTCTTCAGGATATGGATCTCAGCATTTGGGGATGCCGCCTGCTCCTGAACTGAAGGCAAGAATTGTGAACCAGAATCATGGCAGAGGCTACTTCTTCTCACCCTCCCTGGTGGCCCCTTGGTTCTCCCATTTTCTGATTCCTTGGGTCGGTCCCCTCCATCCCAAATTAACCTCTTCTTTTGTTGTTTCCATGTGACCTTTCTTGTATTGGAAAGTAGTCTGTTGTTAGTCTGTATGTTAGTTAACATACTAAATGCCTGAGAACAGAACACTCAAGCTCTATTTCAGACAGTCCTCACCCCTCCCTGGGGTTGCAACATAGTGGGAGCACACAAATGACATGATGAAAGCTGCTCCAAACACCTCTTCCCTTTCCAAGATGTGTTATCTGGCCCTCCTGGTCCCCACCGCCACACTTACTCAGTTGCAGGGGCATCACCACAGCCTTTTTGAGGGGCTTAGCTACTGTGACTGTGCGGCGTGCAAGCGGTCGGAGCACTGCAGGAGAGGAGTTTTCTTTATCCTTTGGGTCTACAGCCTCCTGGGCCAAAACCTTGGCTTCCAGTTCTTTTTGCTTCATCTTCAGCCTCTATTGGAAAGGATCAAGGAGACATGTCACCTAGAACCAACGACTTTCAGGCAGCTTGGATGGCAGTGGATTAGGAAAGTGAGTACAGGGCTCTGACGCCCTAGCAGGCAGGGCAAGGACCAAGGAGAGAAGCTACCAGGAGACAACTGGAGCCACTGTAATTAAGGGCTTTCTAATGATCAGGGATGCTCAGAGGTGGAATGGGCCCCTTTGTGAAACACTGAAGGGAAAGACCGTTCGAAAGTCCTAACTTAATTTGAGCTGGTGTTACAAAATGACCGTCTCTTCTATTGTTCCTTTTACCTGGATTTCCACCCCCCTCACCTCCTCACAGCTGATCAATTATTTTCAAGGTCCAGCCACATTAAGGACATTCAAGCAGAAGCTGAAGAACGGATTCCCGGTTAGGTAGAAATCGGATGCTGGTCCAGCCTTTCAGTGTCCTTCCCTATTTGAAGATCCTCAGATTGCTTCTCAAGGCCAATAGGAATCCCAGCCCCACCTGCCCAACACTTACCTCAATCTCCAAATCCTTCTCTTCCATGGTCTTCATGAGCACCATCCGCTCTCGCCTCGGGGTGTTCAGCCCATGGGTTCCTTGGCTCCCCTGGGAGCCCAAGAGACGGTCCAAGCTGAGGAGGCGCTCCAGCACAGCTGGGTCCATGCTGCTCAGCTTCTGTAGGGGGCTGAGCAGACAAAGGTTACTCCACACCCACCTCTCCTCTTATCGCCCTCTCCACAGCAGGATTCCCTTCATTATGCCTTAAATTGGTATATTCTGTGATTCCAGATTCTGCTATTAAGTTGCTGGGCAACCCTGAGCAAGTCATTCAGACTCTCTGGGTGCAGTGTCTTCATTAAGTGAGTGAGGATCAATCACTAGGAGAAGCATGTGGGGAAAGATTCACAAAGGAAGTCATCCTCAGCAGGGCTTTGAAAGCCGCTGCAGACCTCAAATGCCAAGCCTTCTTCCCATGGGCAGTAGGAAAGGCATATTCGAGCTGAGTCCTGACTTAATCTGAGCATAATGCCTAACATTTGTTCCTTCTGCCTGGAAGTTTCCCCCTCACAATTATCATTCAAAAGTCAATCTGATACCACCTTTCCCGTAAAACCCAGCTTGATTGTATATCTTCTTTCCTATACTGTGAACTAGCTCCTCAAGGACAGGGACTGCCCTGTTCTTTGTGTGCAAGTGCCTAGGAAGAGCAGGATCAGAAAATATGGGTGAATACCAGAAGTCATTTCTTCCTTCCTGGCTCTCACAGAAGCAGCTCCTCTTTCCTTACTGCATCCTGTACTACCTACCCTCCATCATATACTGATGTTCTAGTCTTCTTCCTTTAGAGCCCGAGGTCAAGGTCTGACTAGGTCTGATGTGCCCCATCTCTGAGCTTTGCCTATTCACATGTGCAGGGGTGTACATTTCTGCTGACAAATAGCTTGGGAGAGACAAAACTGAC
Source organism: Prionailurus viverrinus (assembly GCF_022837055.1). Classification (NCBI taxonomy): domain Eukaryota; kingdom Metazoa; phylum Chordata; class Mammalia; order Carnivora; family Felidae; genus Prionailurus; species Prionailurus viverrinus. The sequence continues at coordinate 18,288,904 of NC_062576.1, read as the reverse complement.
ATGGAGTTCTAAGCAAGCAAGCACCTGTTGCTATATGCCATCCATCCTCAACTACAGCAGCCTCCCCAGGGCAGAGGATGTACTAATCCTTGACCTCCTCTGGTCACCCCTATTCACTAGTCTTTAGACTTACAGTTTAGAGAGACTGTACTTGGGCTTGGGTAGAAACTGGGCAAAGTAAAAACTGTGGCTGGCTCCCTAGAATTATTAGGGGGGGCCAGGTGGCCAGACACAGAAAGCTAGGCAAGACCACTAAACAGCAGTGACCTAAGGATTCAAGCATACTGGGCCATGAGCTGGGGCCATCAGAACTAGGGAGACTCGCCATACACATAGAAGGGAGGGACTCAGTGACTCTGGACTGAGGTTAGAAGCAAAGTTAGATAGCAACGGGCTCCTTGTAGGGTCCTGGACATGCTGGACTCTAACGCACAGACTGAGAGGTCTCAGGGACACATGGCTCTTCATCTCCTCCTTGTCTCTTTGCTTTGCACTTATCCTCTAGACCTGAAAGACCTGATCTAGATTACTTTTTGAACCAGAAAGAGCTGCCCCCAAATGTGAGGTTTTGCTGACTGCCTAAAGGGATTGGAAAATGGAAAGGGAAGGGCTAGGAACTCAAGGAGGAGGCTTTCTTCAGGCCCCGGGCAGCAGCACCAAGGACAGAGTTTGACCTTAGCACTTCAGTGAGTTCGGTAGAGTAGCATTTGGGGTGAATTCAATGAGGAACAAGTTCACAGACTAAACCCACTACTGCCCTGCACCCAACCCAGACACAACAGAACAGGGAATATACCCAAGGCCCCTCCCACTCTGCTCACCTGAGTTTCTGAGAGGCAGAGGCTGGAGCTGCTGTGGGCTCAGGACTCCCAATCTCCTCTTCCTCAGGGCCTCGGGCTCTCTTTGCCTCTGATGGGCCTACCAGTTCTTTCTGAGACAGTTTAATGGGTGCCAAGACTAGGAAAGATGTGGGGCGGGGGGGGGGGGGGGGGGCGGTCAGCCTCTATGCTGATGCTTGGCAGAGTCAGCAAACTCCCCAGCTGTCCAGATCTGGCTTTTCCACTCTTGCCAACCCCAGTCCTCACCACGAAGCTGCAGACTCTCGTTGGTAAAAGGACGATTGATCACCTCCTTGGACCTGGCAGCAAAGTTCAGTGCAGAGACTGTATCTAGGTAGAAACGTCTCTCGGGGGCAATGTTGGCAATGAGGATGCTGTGGGCTGAGCCACCCAGAGAATCCTGAGGGATGGGGATGGGCAGGATAGGCAGATCAGAAACCCCACATTTCCGTTTTTTTTTTTTTTTTTTTTTTTTTTTTAATGTTTATTTATTTTGAGAGAGAGAGAGAGTGCAAGCAGGGCAGGGGCAGAGAGAGAGGGAGAGAGAGAATCCCAAGCAGGTTCTGTTGTTGTCAGCAGGGCTCAATCCCAGGAACTGTGAGATCAAGAGCTGGAGGCTCAACCAACTGAGCCACCCAGGCATCCCCCAACGTTTTCATTTCTTGACTGCTGTTCCCCACCCTCCCAGCACACCTAAGAACCTCCTTCTCCAGCCCCTTTTCGCCCTGAGGTGGGTGGCCTGACCTGCAACAGGCGAGTGAGCTTGCTGTCCCGGTAAGGCACACGAGGGAGGCCCTGGTTCAGCGCATCCACCACCTTGCCCAGTACAAACAGGGACGAGTTGATAGCTCCACTTTCCTTCAACCGCAGACCCTTGTTACCCGTACGCCGGTTGTCCTCTGAACCAGCCAAGTCAATCAGGTAGAGTTTACCCTCCCGCTGGCGGAATGGGGCCAGACGTTCCCGCTGATCCACCTGGAGTTAAGAGCAAGGACCCCCAACTTAGTTCAGGTTCTAGGGGCTTCCCGGGTCCTCACCCTGTCGGCGGGCCTCACCTTAACCAGGAGCACAGCATGACTGCGGGAGGAGCGCTGGTTGAGCCGGGTGGCTCCTACAGTCCGGTTTCTACTGGCTGGCAGGAAGTGCCGCTCAAAATCAGCGAAGCTAGTGATGGGCTTCTGTGTGAGGCCCGGAATCAGGATGTTTCCTCGACAATCTTCTCGGATCACCAGGTCTCCTGATGCAGGGTCCAAGAGGTCTAATACCTATCGGAGCAGTGAGAGGTAGGGCGGGTTCTGCAGACCCAGGCCACTTACTTCCTGGGCACCAGTCTCCTTTTCTCTGCTGGGCTGTCAGAGTTGTACCATCTGCTACCTCAACCTGTTTTTCCGGGTCTTGCCTCCTTGCTAGAGCAGAGCTTCCTGCTTAAGAACTGGATCTTATTCTGACTTTTGTCTTTTCCCTCCCCAACCAGAGTGGGGGCGGGGGGGGGGGGGTGCTCACCTTTTCCTGGTAGATCTCTAAGTAGGACATAGTGACAGAGAGAGCCCATGGCCGGCCCTCGCTGCCCTCCTCCCTTGTGAGCTGTAGGAGGTCCATGAGAGCCCGGGGAATCACTCCAGGTTGCTCTGGGCTGCCCAGCATTGTGTGCGTCTTCCCTGGGGAAAGAGTGGAGATCGCTGTGAGATCTTCCTCCCCACTCTGAAGCCCTTTCTGACCCATGGCTATTCCCTATCTGGCTCCCTCACCTGCCCCTGTGGGCCCATAGGCAAGCACACTGGCATTCTGCCCTTCCAGCAAGTGCCTCAGGATGGGCTGCACTGATCCCGCATAGATGTCCTGCTGAGAGCTCCTCTCTCCATAGAAGGCATCAAACCTGCAGACAGGAAAAATGGAGGGGATTAGTGGAGGGTTCCATTCTCACCCAGACTTACAGGGTAATACTAGCCACGGATTTAAAAGAGTCTCTATCCCTTTTCTTGCATAAAGACCTTAGAAAGCACCCACTGAACACCTGTCCTGTCCCTGTCTCTGTACTGGTGTTAGAAATAAAGAGATGAATCTGATGCCCTGATCTTGGGAGTTCTGTAGTCTGGTGGGATAGAAAGATACCCATCCTTTGTTGTGATTCAGGAAACGAAGAGGAGGACACACTAGAAAGAATAAGTGAGTCTGCTTGAGCAAAGAGGATTTTGCCAGAGACAGAGAGGAGAAAGATATTCCACGTATCAAAAAGAGCACACAGGGGTGCCTGGGTGGCTCAGTCAGTCAAGTGTCCAACTCTTGATTTTGGTTTAGGTCATGATCTTCACTGTTCGTGAGATCTCACAGACAGCGAGGGAGCCTGCTTGGGATTCTCTCTCCTCTCTCTGCCCCTTCCCCGCTCGTGTTTTCTCTGTCAAAATAAATAAACATTAACAAAACTTAAAAAAAAAATAGCACAGAGAAGGCATGGTGTGCAAGAGCAGGGCTTCCTGATCTTTCCCCCAACACAGTGTATATAGGAAGCAGTATTGGTACACCACGATGGCGCAGAGGATGCTGCTTCTGACTAGGAGAGACTCCACTCACCTGCAGTCTACTCTCTATACTCTGGTAGAGAAGCCGTGGCTGAGGCCACAGCAGAGATTAGTATTTTAAGTGGAGTGTAGCCTGTGTTGGGGGGAATGAGGCTGGTAAGAAATAAGTCCAATTGCCAAGGGCCTAGAATGAGGTTGTCAAACTTTTTCTGTAAAGAGCCGGCTAATAAATATTTTAGGCTTGGTGAGCCATAGGATTCCTTTTGCAGCTATTCACCTCTGTCATTATAGTCAGAAAGCAGCCGTGGACCGTATGCAAATGAACACGTGTGGTTCTGTTCCAATAAAGCTTTTATTACAAAAAAAGATTCCTGGTCAGATTTGACCTGCAGGCTGTAGTTTGCCACCCCCTAGCCTAGAACGAGAGGCCGAAAAGTCTCAACTTTCCACCTCCAGTGGGGTTTTAAGGTAGCTGCCCTTGTGAGTTCTGTCCCCAAATCCGGATGGCTTCTGTCACACCCAGCTGCAGCCTGGGCTGGCTGGCTGGCTGGTCTATGTTCCTCCCACCCTTCCCACACCTCCCTGATCCTAGCTGGGGCTCCCCTGGTCACCCTTGCTACTCCTTCCCCACTTTGTGCCTATTTCCCCCATGAGACTGTGAATAGTAATATAAATCTGGTTCAGCTGCCAGTCTTTCCCCAAGTATCCTACAGAACACTGGTCACAAGTGGGCACCTATGAACATTTCTGAAAGCCCGAACGAAGGTGTGGGGAACAAAGTTGTGCTATGAAAGGTGGAGATTCTAAAAAGGCACGTCTGAGAAACTGTCTGGGCAAGTGATAACATGAGCTAGGAGAGAGGAGAGGGACAGGAGGGAAGAGTGGCCTGAACCTTACTGGTATTTGAGAGTCTCCTGGTGGTTCCTCCAGTTGGCAATCTCTAGTGAACAGCTGTCCAGGCCCCGCACACAAGGGGGCTCACCTGCTGCAGCTGTCCCATCCACAAATGGTCGCAGCCTCACGGCCACCCTTACCCGAGCTGGAGGTGGGCGCCGGCCAGCCCCCACCTTGCTTAGCCGACAGCGACCAGCTCCTAGAGGAGAGAAGGGAAGTTTTTAGGCATGAAATATGGTGGTAGCACAGAAGTTGCAGGAGCCGGCTTTGCAGAGAGGTAACGGTAGGAGTCTTACAGGAAGAGCTACTTGATAGAGCTGAGCTCTGACGGATGAATAGCAGCTTGCCCAGCATTCCAGGCAGAAGGAATGGCATATGCAAAAGCATGATGGTGTGAAAGCATGGCCCCCTGGAGAACTGGTGAGGCGGGACTCTGTGTTCTGTTAGTGAGGATGACCAGAGAAGGGCAGGATGGAAGACAAAGATGAATCAGATACATGGTCTCAGGAGGAGTACGGTGGGGGTTGGAGGACAGAGATTACCTACATACAGGTCAGGGGTTGCAAACCATATCATGTACTTAGCAAACATTAACAGTAACATTAGCATTAACATTAACATTAACAGTAAGCACTGGCTACATGTCAGGTACACCACTTTAATCTTTCATGGTCTCCCGTGGTGTCCCCTCTTAGTGCCATTTTACCAACAAAGAGGCTTATGGAGGTGCAGCAGCTCTTCTGAGCACGTCGGTATTTTACACCTGGGGCCTTGTGGCTGTCGCACCTTGTTTCATAGCCTACATTTTGTCTTTTTGCTCCTCGAAAGAGTAAGCACAGCCTGAAAACAAAACAAAACCCCAGCATCTTAAGTAGACTAGAGACCCACATAACCTTGACAGAGGGGCAGGGAAGATGGACTGGAGGCTAAGGTCGTGGGGACACCATGGGAGGGCCAGGGGCCACAGCTCATTTCGGGGAAGCTCTTTCCACCCTGGCTGTAGTGTGGGTGTCCCCAGCTTGGCCCAGTTCTTTCCTTGCTCCACAAATAAGTCCAGTGGGGAGTAGATTGTCATGTTTACACAAGTAACCTGGAAGCTCTTGTTAAAATGCCGATTTCACTTCCGTCCCTGGAATGATGCCTGAGATTCTGCATTTGTAACAAACTGCCAGATGGTGTGGATGCTGATGGTAGGACATGCTTTGGATTGCCAAGGTGTTGTAGACCAGCATCTTGTAAGGATTAAAAGAGCTGACATTTGCCCCTCCCAAAACCAGTCAATGAACTGCCTGACTCTTCTGTGCTTCTATTTCTCACCTGAGGTTTACAACACACACTTACCTGTACATGTGTGTTACATACACAAAACTGATGGTTTTCTCTTGATGGAGCTTATGTGGGTTTCTTTTGTTACCCAGTTCTGTGATGCTCTAATGTTTGCATTAAAAAAATAAGTAACACTGTGGATGGACACCTTTGTTTGGAAGGGATGAGGTTGAAAGGCAGCCCAGTCCCTTTCTGCCCCAGCTCAGTCTGCAAAAGGCATTAACATGCAATCCTCCTCTGTTGTAAGCTTTCTGTTTAGTTTGCTTCCAATAATTAAATTTAAGTCATTAAAAAAAAGAGAGATTATAAATATTTTTATCAGAAAACACAAGATAAAACTTTGTTTTTTCAACGTTTATTTATTTTTGGGACAGAGAGAGACAGAGCATGAACGGGGGAGGGGCAGAGAGAGAGGGAGACACAGAATCGGAAACAGGCTCCAGGCTCTGAGCCATCACCCCAGAGCCTGACGCAGGGCTCGAACTCACGGACCGCGAGATCGTGACCTGGCTGAAGTCGGACGCTTAACCGACTGCGCCACCCAGGTACCCTGAGATAAAACTTTTTTAAAAAAGCCTGTTTTGAGGGGGGCGCCTGGGTGGCTCGTCGTCATCTGACTCTTGATCTCAGCTCAGGCCCTGATCTTAGGGTCATAAGCTCAAGCCCCATGTTGGGCTTTGCACTAGGCGGGAAGCTTACTTTAAAAAAAAAAAAAAAAAAAAAAAAAAAAAAAGCCTGTTTGGGGTGCCTGGCTAGCTCAGTCAGTAGAGCATGAGACTCTTGATCCTGGGGTGGTGAGTTCGCACCCCACAGTGGGTATAGAGACTACTTAAAAAAAATAAAAATTTAACAACAAATAGCCTCCTTATTTTCATGAGGACGGAATGAGCTAAAAAATATCTCATGAGGAGGGCATTTCTCTATTTTATGGTGCAGGATACCACACAGTACCTCACAGCTAACAGCAGAATTCCAACCTGGATCTCTTTGCCTCCAAAAATCTGCTTTCAGTGAGGATGCCATATTGCCTATTGGGAAAGTTCTTGGCATCTCTGACTCTCTCCCTTTTTCTAGTGGTAACAGCTGGTTGTCGGGGCCATAGGCCTCAGAGAAGGCAAGAGGCTGGTATGTGTGACCAACACAGGAACAACGAGATGAAAAGGTGGGCAGACTACCCTTGCTGAGAATCTTACACATAAGGCATGCCCATAAGCGGATGGCCTACAAAACCCGGGCTTCTGCTCCCTTATCTGACAAACGAAGCCAGTAATACCCCTTCTCATTCCATGGTTTACAAGGCACTTGGGCATCTAGTTTTCGCTCGATCCTCAGGAGTCCTGAAAGTCCGTAACAAGAGAAACCTGCAGATGCACCCATGCAGGTGAGAACACTAAAGTGCAGAGAGGTTCACTGACTTGTCAGAAATGTGTGCAGGGGCTTCTCCTTGCCTATCTTTCCCAGGGTTTGGGGGAGAACAGAGAAAGTTGGCAGATACAGACACATTTAAGGAAGTTTAAGGGGAAGGGGAAGTCTGTGGTGATGTACTTGGGTCAGACAGAGCTGAATTTCAATTCCAGCTCTAACACTTGTTAGCTTGTGACCTTGGGCAAGTGACTTAACATCCAGGTGCTCTGGTTTTCTTTGTTTATACAATGGGGTGGGGTGGGCCTCGGAGAGGCTTAATGAGAATTAAAAGAAGTAACATGTAAAATACCAACACAGTAACCAGCACACAATAAGTAGGTTCGTTATTCAAGGTAAGATGGCCTGGGTTCAAAGCCCAGCTCTGCCACTTACAAGGAAACGGGTACATAATGGTCTATTCCTGTGCCTCAGTTTCCACAATTGTAAAATGGGAATAAATATGTACTCGCTGGGTTGCTAAGGGAATAAATGAGGTAATTCATGTCAAAGTGCTCAGAATGGCATTTGGTACATTGGTAAAAGCCTTGGTGTTTTATTTTATGTTCATCTTTCATTTTCCAAATGTGCAAACCTCAGTATAGAGAGGTTGGCTAACTTGCCTGTGGTCAACAGCTACCTAGTGACAGAGCTTCAAATGAAGGTCTAACTCTGAAGTTCACTGTATGAGTCCCCAGACCTTCTCAGCTCATCTTTGTATCCCCATGGGCCTGGGAGTCAGAGACAAGTTCCACCCACCCAGTAGCTGTGTGAGCTTGGGAAGCCTTCTTCACTGTTGCAAGCCTCAGTTTCTCTTTATAAAATAACAGTATCATAAGATTGTGAGAAGTCAAAAAAAGAATGTACATACAATGTTTGGCACAGTGGGTGGCATCAGGGGCTCAGTAAATATTAGTTATTGTTATTATTGCACTCTTTTACTTATTTACTCTTGTTACCCACTCCTCCAGGTAGCAATTCACTTCAGCCCTCACCATTCAGCAGGGTCACTAATAACCTCCCTAATGCTAAATCCAGTGGACATGCCTGGTCCCCAACCTATTTGACTTCCCAGTAGGATCGGACACCCTCGATCTGCCTTCCTTTGAAAAATACATTTTCCCCTAGTTTCCATGCCAGAGGGCCAAGGTGAACAGCTCTCTGCTTACTCCTTCTAAGTTTCTGCCAATCTTAAATATTTTTCCAGGCTCCTTCTATCCTTTCTCTAGCCTGAGGTCACTCAACTTTGGCCCTAATATGTTGGGCTACATAATTCTTTGTAGTGAGGCTGTCCTGTGCACTATAGGGTGTTTAGCACATCTATGCTAAACACACATGCCAGTAACATTCTGCACCCCCCCCCCCACCTCCTCTTAAAGTCGTAAGGTACTTCAAACCCCACCTATCCCAAACTGAACCCTTCCCCATCTCTCTTGCCACCTGGTCCTCCTCCTATGCTCTCTAGTGTAAATGAATGGAACCAACCCCAAAGACGGGAGTCTTCCTTAACTCCAGCTTCTTTCTCACCTTCTACATCAGTTATTCAGTATCTGTCAATTCTGCCTTTTTAGAGGAGTCCACTTCTCTCTACCCCACTGCACAATCTTCGCAAAGGCAACCATCATCTCAACAGTCTCCCACATTGGTCTCCCTTCCTCTAGTTTCACTCCCCTCCAGTCGCTCTCTTCCCACTTCCTCCCTTGCACTATAAGCTCTCAGCCACAATGACCTTCCTACAGTTCCTACAACATGCCCAGTTCTCTCACACCTCTGGGCCTTTGCACATGCTATCCTCTCTCCCCGAAGTATCTTCCTTCTCACCACCACTCGCCATGTGACTGAGGTAAATACACCTTACTTCCTCTAAAAAACCCTCTTTTGTAAAATTACTCTCCCATGAAGTTGTGTCCATGGCTCTCTGGCTCCTCCATCCAAGCACTCATGACATCCCACTGTAACTGTAGATGTGTCTCTGTGCTCCATCTGACTGTGAACTCGGTGACAACAAGTCTTACTCTGGTCACCTTTATATCCCCAGTGCCTGGCACAGAGTAGTTCTCAGGAATATTTGCTGAACAAATTAAGTTTTGGTGAATGAACATAAAGCATTGTCTTGTTTCTTGTTTTCTTCATAAAAATGGCTCCCTGCTATTCCTGTCCCAAAGCTCACAGCCCAAGGGAGAAGGAAAGGAGAGGCACATGTATACAAGTGCTTATAGTACAAGAGTCTATCCCTTTCGTCATAAAAGCAACTTTAAGGGTTGGGCAAGGCTAGCACTTACTTCTTCTAATTTCCTCCCTCTCACAATTCCCCAACTTCATTTGGTTTAACTCCTCTTTTATTGATGAGGAAATTGAGCCAAAGACAGCATCATTGGCCTCTTTATACATCATAAATAAATCACTCGGTGGTCTTTTCATCCAGCTGAGGCCTGATAAACTCCTATCCGACCCTTGAAACCCACTTCAGGGGCGCCTGGGTGGCGCAGTCGGTTAAGCGTCCGACTTCAGCCAGGTCACGATCTCGCGGTCCGTGAGTTCGAGCCCCGCGTCAGGCTCTAGGCTGATGGCTCAGAGCCTGGAGCCTGTTTCCGATTCTGTGTCTCCCTCTCTCTCTGCCCCTCCCCCGTTCATGCTCTGTCTCTCTCTGTCCCAAAAATAAATAAACGTTGAAAAAAAAATTAAAAAAAAAAAAAAAAAAGAAACCCACTTCAAATATCACTTCCGTTAATTAGGTCCTCCCAGAATATCCAAGGGTTTACTTACTTCAGATTTTACACTCTCTATCGCAGTTTATACATATCTCTCATTGCTTTTCATGATAGCATATATTTATACGATTATCCACTGAAACAGATTATAAACTTGTCTGGGAGAAGGGTCAATATTCATTCAAGCATTTTAACCATATCTACTATGTACCAGGCACAGTGGGTGTCAGAAAAGTGAGGGGAGGGAGGCTGTGCTCCGAAAGCAGGAGTATCATGTGCTTGGGCATAATGGTTAAGAGCAGAGGCCCTAGAGTAGGACTGCCTGAGTGAGAATTCAGACCCCAATATTCACTAGTTGTGTTAACTTTGAGCAAGCTATTTAACCCATCTATGCCTCAGTTTCCTCATCTGTAAAACAGGGACAATAACAACCAACCACCTCATAGCATTGTGTAGCAATTAAACGATTCATCACCACAAAGTGCTTACAACTGTGCCTGGCACCTAGCAAGGGCTCAACATGTGTTTGACATTCTGCTAGACAACTTTGTTTCTCCACGGGGCCTGACCAACAGCAGGGGACTCAAATCAATTACTATGGCATCTACCATAATCAATGACCAGAATTCAGGGGACAGGAAGAGAGCAGAGACATCTGTAAACAAACACTCACAACATACAAGATTCGTAATGTCCCAACAGCCTTTCCAACCCTAAAATAGCACTGACTTCCACGGCTAGAGCGAAAGGAAACAGTCCCTTATTCCCCCTATTTGTGATCTGGGCACATCTTATACTGTCAACTCACACCCAGCTGCTGTGCCTCGGCCTGCCCTCCAGCGTCTCCCAGGGATCTCCGCTCACCCGAACAGCACGTCATACACAGAACCCTCCCCTCGCAAAATGCGCATCCAGCTCCTTTCGTCTGGTCCCTACGGGTCAGTGTCAGCTACTCTTCGCTCGCTTACTCATATAATCTCCCGAGATGGGGTAACTGTCCCCATTCTACAAAGAAACTGGAAGCTCACAGAGGAAAAGTGCGCTAGGCTCAAACAAAGCTCTATATCGGAACTGGGTGTTTTAACACGGTCAATTGACCCGCACGGAGGGCTGGAAACAAGTGAGACGGGAAGAGCGAGGTGCGCTGACCAGCTCGAGACTCCCACCTTCCCCTCCCCTCCCCGCCCCCGCGCCATTTCGGCCTCTCCCCGACAACCCGCAGAACCCGGACCAGGCTCCGGCACATTACTCCACCAGGTTCCAGACTTCGGCGTCCTGCCCAGGCCGGGCTCGCGTACCTGAGATCGCCGCCGCCATCTCGCGTCGCCTCAGCTGCGCGGTACCCCCCGCGTCCATTCCGCTCCCTCCGTTGGCCCGCCTCTCCCATTCGAATTTCCCGGTGCCCCGCCCCCCGTCCTGGCCTCCACCAATCACGGCTACTCGCTACCGGAAGCCCCTGCTTTGGTTCGCAACCATCCCGCCCTCTAGGGCTCGCCTCAGGGTCCTGCAAGAAAAAGTTTCCCCTGGCGGAGGACGCATGCGCGCAGGATGGCCACCCGGCCGTGGACGCCCCGGCGCTCGTCGTGGCTTGAACTCTGGCGCCCGAGGCTTGGGCGGCGGTGGCGGTCGGAGGAGCCGCTGAGCGCCACTGGGCACTGGACTCTCTGTACCTTCTGGCTTTCGGATTTCGAGTCGTAGATTTGCGTAAGTCCAGACTTTTCGCCTCGTGTTTCCCCCTCAACCACGAATTTTGGTACTAATCATGCGAGTGATCGAAGACTTCTTAATCGATTTTACTCCCAGATTTCCCTGAATTGAATACAATTTTAGCTGTTTTAGTGGCAGAAGAGGTGATTATATGAAAAAGGGAGACGTGCGTGTAAACGGGTTATTCAAAGCGAGTTTCACTTTCAGCAGTTTCTTCAGCTTGTTTCGCGCTCCGTGGGTTCGTGGGTTTGTGGGTTCTCGGACTGGAACTCAGTGCCAGTTCACGGTACTTTACCGTCTGGTCACTTCTGTAGGTCTGACCTGCGCTGTCTGGTTTGTAGACAGTCGCGTTACACTCCCCCTCTTGCTAAGCCCACATCACCATGCAGATACCAGGTGACATGTGTCCTCTTATGACCAGCGGAGGGGGGCTGGTCTCGGATGTTCCTTGCTTTGTAACTCAATATATCGGAGTGAGCCTTAAAGGCATGTTCAGTCTGTTACTTAGCTTCATCCACGGTCCCAGTGTCCTAGGGGTTCAGCCATCTGTGAAGTCCCTGTCCCTTCTGGAAGCTTAACCAGGGATGAATGTCCCATCTCTGAGCTCCTGATAGAGCCCTGGGTCAGACATGTCTAGACTATTAAACAAAACAAGTGTTAGACCAGCGGTTCTCAAATTTTTTGGCATTGGAATCCTTTACATTGTTAAAAAAAAAAAATGAGGCCTCAGGGACACCTGGCTGGCTCTGTAGGTAGGTACAGGCTGCGACTCTTGATCTTGGAGTTGTAAATAACAGCCCCAGGGTGGGTGTAGCGATTACTTAAAAGTTAATTTAAGGGACGCCTGGGTGGCTCAGTCGGTTGAGCGTCTGACTTCCGCTCAGGTCACGCTCTCACGGTTCCTGAATTCCAGCCCCACATCGGGCTCTGTAGTGACAGCTCAGAGCCTGGAGCCTGCTTCAGATTTTGTGTTCCCCTCTCTCTCCGCCCCACCCCTGCTTGTGCTCTGTCTCTCTCTGTCTTTCAAACATGAATAAATGTAAAAATAATTTTAAAATAATTTAAAAATGTTTTAAAAAATTGAGGCCCAAGAGATCTTTTGTTTATATGGGTTGTGTCTTCATACTTATTGTATTAGAAATTAAAACGGGTGCCTGGGTGGCTCTGCTCTGGTGGTTAAACTCCCAACTCTTGGTTTCAGCTCATGTCAGGATCTCAGGGTTAGTGAGTTTGAGCCCGGAATGGGTGCTAACAGTGTGGAGCCTGCTTGGGATTCTCTCACTCCCCTCCCACCTCTCTCTCTCTCTCTCTCTGCCCTTACCCCTCTTGCTCTCTCTCTCAAAATAAATAAACTTTACAAAAAAGAAAACAAATTTTAAATGTTTATTAATGCACTTAAAAATTGCAGTAACAAATCCATAGAGACAGTAGATCAGAAGTTGGTGAAGTGTTGGTGAATTAGGATTATTGCTATTAGTTAGGTATAGAGTTTCTTTCTGGGTGATAGAAATGTTCTAGAATTAGTGTGATAGTTGTACAGCATGGTGAATATACTAAAAACCACTGAAGTATACACTTAAAAATGATAAGTGAATTGTACCTCCATTTAAAAATCTTCCCCCAAAATTACAATAACAAACCTATTACACAGAATATAAATAACATTTTACTTTTAAAGATAGTTTTTAAATGTCCATAAGATTTACCATTTAAAGTTTATTTATTTTGAGAGTGAGTGAGTGGGGAGGAGCAGAGAGAGAGTCCTAAGCAGGCTCTGCTCACAGGGCTTGAACTCATGAACTATGAGATCATGACCTGAGCCGAAACCGAGAGTCGGATGCTTAACCAACTGAGCCACCCAAGTGCGCCCCAAAAATAAATTTGGAAATTTTTTCCAAAGCAAAACAATAGTGAGAAGAGTGGCATTGTTTTACGTTTTTGTTTTTTTGTTGTTGTTGTTGTTTACAAATATGTCTGGCTGAAGAGAAAATAGCTGTATTCTCATACCTGCTTCTGCATTCCATATGTTGTGATATCAGTACATCATATAGCTTCTTGAGAACTGTAAGGATGCAAGGAGAAAAGTCAAATGGCATCTTAGTTTTATTATGAAAATGGTTTTGGCCTTGTGAACACTCCCTCCCTCCCCCCCCCCCCCCCAACCTCTGCCGAGACACTTTCAGAATCTCCTAGACTACCCTTGGGAAACTATGGACTTACACCATTGGCAGTTTGGTCTCCCCCCACACTTCAGAAAAGGCTCTTCAGGTTTTCACATTTGTTGCCAGTCCCCAGAAATTTGGTAAGATACCTGCCGGAAGTAGTTGCAAAGAGCATAGGTCAGGGAGTCAGGACTTCCTAGGTTGAATAAATAGCTTAGGGACAGGGCTTTGTATCAGACCATCCAGGGTAGGGGTTTAGCCTCTCTGTGCCTCCATTTCCTGAGGTGGTAAAAGGGATTAATGGTTGAATCTGCCTCCTAGGATTTTAAGGATGTGCATTTGCCTGGTGGAAATTAGGTTCTGAAATACCTGACAGGTGAAGAGAAAGAAGCAGTGGATTTTTTTTTTTTTTTTTTTTTTAATTTCCAGATGAGACCCTTGGGAAGCAAAGCAGAACAGAGGAAAGTCATGAGTTTACGCCATAACAACAGGAAGGAGACTAGTTAGCGAGGAAGACGGTTCTGTCCTTTAAGCCTGGGAAGATGTAAATGAGGATCATCTGGGGTGAGAGACACAGCAGCAGTGATGAAGAAGGGAATTGGCGCTGGAAAAGACCAGATCTGGGGGGCCAGGTGGGGAAGGACTCCTGGGAGAGATAACAGAGCACACGGGTGGCCAGGAAGCCTTGCCAGTCTGCCAGGTGGACATCCTTTTCCTTCACGTCATAGACTCTGTATAAGAGCTATGGGGGTTGGGGGGGTGGGGGGAGGTTCCTAAAAGGAACCGCAGGTCCTTTACTGAAGGCACGGAGGTGGGCTCTGAAGGGCTGCTGTGCATAGGCAAGCGTGACCTGCTCACTGCAGAGGACGCCTAGAGAAGACAAAACGGAGTGGCACATTCACATTTACAGCATAGGGCACCTGGCTGCTCAGACTCTTGAGTTCAGCCCAGCTCATGATCCCAGGTTCGTGGGAACGAGCCCTGCTTCAGGCTAGGCGCTAAGCATGGAGCCTGCTTAAGGTTCTGTCTGTCCCTCTGCCCTTCTCCCTAGTGCACACGCGTGCTAAATAAATAAATAAATAAATAAATAAATAAGATCTTGTAATCCCTAGAGCAAGGATTCTCAAAATGTAGTCTGGGGACCCCTGGCCTCTACAGAGTTAAAGCAATTTTCATGATACCAAAGATGTTATTTGCCTTTTCACTCATTCTCTCAGGGGCGTACAGTGAAGTTTTCCAAGTGCTCCATGTTGTCTAATATATAACAACAGTTTGAATGCAGAACAGGCTAAACTAGGCTGTGGTGAAAAAGTCAGAAGAGTGATTGCCTTTTGGGAGTTGAGGGCAAGAAGTGACTGGGAAAGGCCCAGAAGGAATATTTTGGGTGGTGATGGTGACATCTTGATGATGGTATCTTGATGGAGGAGTTTGGGTTCCACAGGCATATATATTTGTCAGAACTCATGTGCAGAAGCATGGCATGGTTTTCTTTCTTTTTTTTATGTTAATTTATTTTTGAGAGAGACAGAGACAGAGCACGAGATGGGTAGGAGCAGAGAGAGAGGGAGAAACAGAATCTGAAGCAGGCTGCAGGCTCTGAGCTGTCAGCGCAGAGCCCAACTCGGGTCCTGAACTCACGATCCGTGAGATCATGACCTGAGCCGAAGTCGGAAGTTCAACCAACTGAACCACCCAGACGCCCCATCATGGCATGGTTTTCCAACTGTAGGATCTTCAGACTGGAAAATCTTGTCCAAGACTTTGTTTCTAAGACGTTTGAAAATCAGACATGTGGAAAATGCCCACATTTCAATGTCAGAAAGACCTGGGTTCGATCCTAACTCTGCTCTATGTTATGTTCGTGACTTTGGACAAGTAACAGCATTTAGCAGAGTGCTTGACACATAGGCACCTAATGAATATTTGTAATATGACTGAATGAAGCCATGTAATTTTCCAGAGCTCTACTTTGTACTGACTCCAAGAAATCTCACTTTCATTTGCTCCACCAAGATTTGGAGGGTTTCTGGGTGAGTTTCCTTTAATGGCAAACCGAAGCAGAGAAAAAACCAAACATGCTTTTGTTTGGGTTTGCTTGGTTATCACCTGCTGGGGAATAAGCAGGGGGTTAAGGATGGAGGGGGAGGAGACACAACACGCCTTGGACATCTGCTGTTGTAACTCTTAAGCCACCTACAGACGTAACTGATTTCTGTCTTGGTGACTTCATCTGAAAAATGAGACCATGCTTACTACCTTCCGATAGGATTGTTGTCATAAATAAATGAAGTACTTTTTGCAGAGTGCCTGAAGTCACAATGGATGCAAAATAAATGTAAGTCCCTCTTCCATTTTTCGTCTCTCTGTACTATTTTGCTTGAAATAACCACACCCCAAAACATGTATGACTGCTAATATAGACTTTCTACCAGAAGTGATCCTTAAACGTTCTCTCATATGTGCTGTGTTAGTAATCGATCTATATTTGCTCTCCTTCCCCATCACGTTACATGTGACAGCGCCAAGGATCACATTGTGTCATTGGCTGGACTTGAATTTATTGGGCTCAAAACTTTCTTGAAACCCACGAACTGTAGTCCAAGGGGAGTCTTCTCTTTCTTGGATAGTTGGGTTGTTTTGTGGGTGGGGATTGTTTAGGGATTTGACCTTAGCTGTCTCCTGGGTGACTGCATCAGCTTGTGCATATTGGGGCTTCTCTATTCTTGGGACTGCTCAAGAGGCCTGGCCCTGCGTTTCCTTAAAATGGCTCTTTCATCGCTCCACTCTGCAGTGGGAGCTTGAGGACTCAGTACCAGCCACTGGGGGGTCCATGATGGTCCAAACTGGGAAGCAGTCATATCACCCAGTTAATTTGGTGACCTCCTGTAGGGAGGGTCAGGGTAGGGTGGGAAGGGTCCTTTTTTTTTTTTCTTCTTCCTGACCTTTATACCTAACATGGGGCTGAAATTTACAACCCCAAGTTCAGGAATCCAGTGCTGTACCAACAGAGCCAGCCAGGCGCCCCTAGCCGGGGGTGGGCTCTTCTTTTTGAGAGATCGCCTTTCATCTCCAGTTGCCATCAGAGGAGCTATGGGTTCTCTTTGTAGTTTGTGGGCCTTTGGGCCCTTCATTCCAGGCATGTTCCAGAGTATTCCCTACTTGGAAAGGCCTCAGACGTGCCCCCATTCCAGGCCACCTCAGGCTATGTGCCTGGGACCTCCTTCCTACACATATCTCCGTTATCCCTATTTAACATTCAACCACCACACAGTGAGGCCAGTTATTTTCATGTAACAGTAAATTGTTAGATTTCTAGCATGTGTGAGCTGGATAGGTCATACAGAGCGTGTGACCCAGAGAAACTCCTTTTACAAATGGGTAACTGAAACCCAGAGAGGTTAAGAGATTTGACTGAGGCCATGTAGCCAAGGGGAGGTAGGACTTAGGTTTCCCAAGTCCCTGTGCAATACTCTGTCAACCCCACTGTGACCTCTAATAGCTATTAGCTAAGTTCCCAGCATTCCTCAGTAATCTTTTTATCTGACTTTGGTCAGCAAACTCCTTCATTCCCTGCCATTGTCCTGATTCCCCACCCCAGCCCTCCTAGGTTTTCTCAGGTGCAACAGGTAGTTTGTGTCAGTTTGGCTAGGCTGTAGTAGAGTGTTAAGTCAAAAGCAGTCTAGGTGTTGCTGTGAAGAGGCTTAGTAGGTGTGGTTACCATCTACAATCATTTGACTTTAAGTGATGATCCTGGGTAAGCTGGGTGGGCATCATCTAGGCAGTTCCAAGGCTTAGAAGCAAAACTGATACTACATGGTGTCACTTATGTGTGGAATCTAAAATCAAAAAGTTGAACATAGGGGCTCCTGGCTGACTCAGTCTGTAGAGCATGTGACTCTAGATCTCAGGGTCGTGCATCTGAGCCCAACCTTCAGGGTAAAGATTACTTAAAAAAAAAAAAAAAGTATTTCTTAAAAAAAAAAGTTGAACACGTAGAAACCGAGTAGAATGGTAGTCACCAGGAATTGGGAAGTATAGGAAATGAGGAAAGTTGGTAAAAGGGTACAGACATTCCACTGTGTAGCATGGTAACTATAGTTGATAATACTGTACTGTATGATTGCAGTTTGCTAAGAGAGTAGATCTTAAGCATTCTCACAAATTTTTTTTTAATTTTTAAAAAATGTTTATTTATTTTGAGAGAGAGAGAGAGAGAGCATGCAAGCAGGAGAGGGGCAAAGAGAGAGATGGAGAGAGAGAGAATCGTAAGCAAGCTCCGCACTGTCAGTGTAGAGCCCGATGTGGGGCTTGATCCCATGAACTGTGAGATCTTGACCTGAGCCAAGATCAAGAGTAGATACCCCACCAACTGAGCCACCCACGTGCCCCCCCCCCCAGTTTTTTTATTTTTTAATTTTTTGTTATTATTTTAAGTAGGCTTCACATCCAGCATGGAGCCCAAATGTGAGGCTTGAAGTCACAACCCTGAGATCGAGACCTGATCTGAGATCAAGAATCAGATGCTTAACTGACTGAGCCACCCAGGCGTCCCCCCCGCCCCCCAAATTTTTTTTAAGTAAGGGTTACTATTTGGACGCCTGGGTGGCTCAGTCAGTTGAGCATCTGACTCTTGATTTCGGCTCAGGTCATGATCCCAGGGTCATGGGATCGAGCCCTGCGTTCAGGGTCTGCGCCGAGCATGGAGTCTGCTTAAGCTTCACTCTCTCTCCTGCCCCTTTCCCTAGCTCACGTGCGCTTTCTCTCTCTCTCTAAAATAATTAAAATAAGTAATATAAAAGAGTAACAATTGATAAAGTAAATAAGATATAGGGATATAATATACAGTATAGGGAATATCGTTAATAATATTGTAACAACTTTATATGGTGACAGATGGTGATCATTTCATAATGTATATAAATATTGAATCACTGTGTTGTATACCTGAAACTAATACAATATTGTATGTCAATTATTCTTCCATAAAAAAAATTTTTTAAGCTAACTCTGAGGCGATGGATGTGTTAATGAACTTGATTGTGGGAGTTCTTTCACAAGGTATCAAATCATCACGCCGTACACCTTAAACATTACAATTTTATTTGCCATTTATACTTCAATAAAACTGGAAAAAGAATTTCTAAAGAAAATTAAGTTACTATGAGTGTAAATTTTGATGATAAATTAATTTACAAGGAAGAAAAGGCAAAACTGGGGTTTCCCTTAGGAAGAGTAAATTCCGCCTCTGGACTGCAGCACCCGCTCCTGCCCAGGAGTTTCCAGACTGTCAGCCTGCCTTACAGACGTCACATTGGCCTCACCCGCCTCCACGGTTGAGGAGCCGATCCCTTGCAGTAAATCTCTTCATGTATAGGGGCACCTGGCTAGTTCAGTCACTAGAGCAGGCAACTCTTGATCTTGGGGTGGTGAGTTCAAGCTCCACACTGGGGGTAGAGATGACTTAAAAATAAAATCTTAAGGGCACCTGGGTGGCTCAGTGGCTAAGTGTACAACTTCTGCTCAGGTCACGATCTCGCGGTTCATGAGTTCAAGCCCCAAGTCCCGCTCTGTGCTGACAGCTCAGAGCCTGCAGCCTGATATGGATTCTGTCTCCCTCTTTCTGCCCCACCCCTTTCAAAATAAATAAGTGTTAAAAATGTAAATAAATAAATAAAAATAAAATCTTAAAGGGGAACCTGGGTGGCTCAGTTGGTTAAGCGTCCGACTTCAGCTCACGTCATGATGTTGCGGTTCACAAGTTCAAGCCCTGAGTGGGCTCTGTGCTGACAGCTGGAGCCTGCTTCGGATTCTGTCTTCCTCTCTCTCTCTCTCTCTCTCTGCCCCTCCTCCTCTTGTGCTCTTTCTCCTTCTCTCACAAAAATAAAGCATTTAAATAAATAAAAACATAAAAAAAAAAACTCTTTATGTATATATGTACGTATGTCTCCTGCTGGTTTTCCTCTGGAAGAATGTGACTCATACAACAGGCAGGTTTACTTATGCAACCGAACAAGTCAAGGTTGGGTATTAATTCCCTCAAGGTTTGCTCCATACCCACTCCCTCTACAAACTAACCTGTACCTTCACTCATCTTCATTTTCTTCTTTCTTAAGGTTTCCTGCCCCAACAGCTACGTAACACATCCTCCCCAATCTCCTGCGAGACCTCGTTCCATCAGTTCCCTCCTCTTTCCTGAATCCTCAGCCTCTTCCTCCCTCTGACTCCTTCTTTGTCATATAAACATGCTCACGTCTCCCCTGTCTAGGAAAAAAACCCAATCTCTCTTTCCTTACATCTCCCATAACTGTGACTAGCCTATTTTCTGGCTTTCTGGAGCCAGACATCTTGGAATATTCAAGTCTTGCTGCCTGTATTTCCTCATTTCCCATTCATTCCTTAGCCAACTGCAGCCTGGTTTCAGCTTCCCCCAATCCCCCGAAGCTCTTTCGGGATTATTCGTGACCTTCTGATTGCCAAAGGCAAAGAATCTCAAGTCGTTCTTTTTCTTGCTTAGATGGCAGTAACAGCTCCATGAAATTTCTCTCTTGCCCCTGAGTGCGTTCCCTCCCCGGCCCCTCCCGTCTCTTTTCTCTAACCAATTCCTCTTTGGTATTCTCCAATCCTCTGACGCCAGCCTTCTTCTCATTTTATATGCCCACAGTTTTCCTACGTGACTTCTTCCACATATCCATCACTGGAAGTCCATTGTCTCTGTGCTTGTGACTCCTGAATCTAAGGCTTACCTGAAAGCTGTATCCGAGCCTTTATTGCTAAATAGTCCTCTGTGTAATGTTGGGTCTCCATCAGGATGTGCCACAGATATGTCAAAATGCAACAGGTCCTTGGGGCAGCTGTCTGGCTCAGTCAGTTAAGCGTCTGACTCTTGATTTCGGCTCGGGTCATGATCTCAGGTTTGTGAGATCGAGCCTTGCATAAAGCTCTGCACTAGAGGCACGGACCCTGCTTGGGATTCTCTCTCTCTCACTTCCCTGCTACTCCACTCTCTTGCTCTCTTTCTCTCTCTTCCTCCCTCTCAAAATAAATATTATTTAAAAATGCAACAGGTCCAAAAGCTAATTTCTTCTTCTGTAGTCCTCATCTTAGAAAGAATCTCTCTCTTCCCAGTTGCCCATACTAGACATGATAGTTCTTCTAGACTCTCCTCTTTGACTCACCTTCATGGGTTCTTTTATCAAGTTCTTCTAAGTCTCCCCTCCCCCTCGAATCTCTCAAATTCCTCCCTCTCTTTTTTCCCTCACATCACTGCCTTTGTTCAGACATCCATCATTTCTGATCTAGACCTAGTCTCTTAACTATTATCTCATCCTGCTTCACCTTCAATCCATTTTCCCCACTTATACAAGGAAAGATGATTTTCGTATAAATCTTACCAATCCCCTGAGCAAAATCTTGGTTCATTGGCTTCTTGTAGCCCATAAAATAAAGTTTCAACAGTTTAGCATGACATGCATGGTCCCTGCCATTCCATGAGGCTTCATCTTTACCCAGTAGAACTTTGCATTTTAACTGTGCAATTGTCATTTTAATGTGTTCATATTTCTGCATAGGCTGATACTGCATAGCCCAGTACTGTGCCCCTATCACACATGCACATGCATACGCTCACACACACACACACCCCTTCCTTCACCAAGTCTTCCCTTTGACTAGAGGAAAAGAAATCTTCAGTGGTCGTTGTATTCCCAAGCACCTAGCAGAGAGCATTTGATAAACGTATGATTAGCTCAATTTAGTAGTTTTAGAACTTTATAAGGAAAGGAAAATTTTCTTTACATAAAATCTTTTACAAAAGCCTAATATGTCAACTACACAAAAGCCGGGAATCCCATGACTTCGTCCTCTTCTGCGGCAGCTGCCTGTCAGGTGCCAGTGACTTCACTGGCCGAGGGTGAGACCCGCTGGTGCAAAGCTGATCCTGAAGTTGACCAGGTATCTGATGTGTCAGATTCAGCCGCACAAGGGAACGAAGTCCTGACACGTGCTACCACGTGGATGAACCTTGAAAATACGCTAAATGGGAGAAGCCAGACACAAAAGACCACACTACTGGACGATTCCATCTACATGAAATGCCTGGAACAGGGAAATCCATAGAGACAGAAAGTAGATGGGTGGTTACGAGGGGCTGGGGGAGAGGAATGGGGAGCGACTGCTTAATGGGGATGGGATTTCTTTCTGAGCTGATGACGAAATTCTGGCATTAGTGGTCATGGTTGCACAATCCGTGAATACTAAAAACGACGGAAATGGCACGCTTTAAAAGGTCAAATATTGGGGCACCCGGATGGCTGGCTGACTCTGGATTTCAGCTGAGGTTATGATCTCACACTTTGTGAGATCGAGCCCCGCTTTGTGCTCCGCACTGAGTGTGGAGGCTGCTTGGGATTCTCTCTCTCTCTCTCTCTCTCTCTCTCTCTCTCTCTCTCTCCCTCTCTCTCCCTCCCTCCCTCTCTCTATCCCTGTGCCGCTCATGCTCTCTCTCAAATAAACTTAAATAACTAAATAAATGGGTGAATTTTATGTACTTTATATCTCAAAACAAATTACTCTGACATGATACTCCATCCCATGTTTCTTTGAGAGAAATAAAGGAATTGTTCTAAAAAGTATCTAGGCATGAGTTTGTTTCTGTAATGTTAATATTCCTTTCTAAAACTACATGTACATAATTGTTATCTTTGTCTAATTGGGAAGAAATGTGACTCTGGCATTCACCATAATGTGAATAAGTCTTTGGGGAGCAATGAGTGACTTCCCTCATCCCCAACCACCACCACCAAAAGGCAAAAACAAAACACTGTGGTAATTTTAGGACTGGGCACTAGAGTCCCAAGAATTATTTCCAAAGTGACTCTGTATCCTTGCTGAATCTATCCAGCCAGTCTGTTGCTTCCCCTGAATGGTAACCAACCCCCGACGTTCATGGAAACCCACCATGGACATCTATCCCTCTTGGAATGCCCTTTTTTTGAGGATGGAATTGGCAGAATAGAAGCTGTTGAGGAGGTGGCAGCTTCCTAGGGAAAGAAGCCCAATTCTGAGCGAGCTAAGCTAATCAGGGAGCATCAGTGCTTATGGGCAAAGGTGGGGAGGGACTAGGCTGGAGTAAGAGACAGAGTTCTCAACAAAAACTTAGGCCAAGCTTCGGGAGACAGGTGGATTCTGGGAAAGCATGAAAGAAAATGGCCCAGGCCACCCAGAGACAGCAAGTGGTTAATGCCAAGAGAGCCAGGTGACAGCCTTTTGGTGGGGAAACACTATCTCAAGGGGAGACAAGGCCTAGAGACTGGGACATCTGGGGTTTGGGGAGGAAGCGAGGCTGCACCCTCAGGCTTAACTCCAGTTTGGGTAAACAGTCTCAGGAGCTATCCTTGAAAAAAAGAGTTGGAGCAATCCAGAATCTTATCTCTTCTCCATAAACCAGGAAGAAAAGCCCAAGACTTTACACCTCTCTCTCTCCCTCCCACTCTTCACCAGAAAGACATCTATAGATAGCCAGAAAGGACATTCACACATCCACAGCCAGAGTCAGGAGGCGGGTCCCAGCTGCACACACCCACATACACTCCAGCGTCAGCTATGTCCTTTTATTATTA
Organism: Prionailurus viverrinus; assembly: GCF_022837055.1. Taxonomy (NCBI): domain Eukaryota; kingdom Metazoa; phylum Chordata; class Mammalia; order Carnivora; family Felidae; genus Prionailurus; species Prionailurus viverrinus. Next base: position 18,265,728 of record NC_062576.1, on the reverse strand, counting down.
TTTTTATTGAACCCTGTAGGTGGGGTAGTGGTAAGGCGGTTCTCACAGCCGGCTGCAGCGGTTCAGCAACTGGTTCAATACCTGCGGTATAAGTCCCAGTGCAGGCTTATGGCATTGATGAGGGTGCCAGCGCGACCACTAATGAATCGTAGTACGGTGTTGTGGTACAAGGGGACAGCACTGAAACTCCTGCCTATGTCTGTCCCAAAAGGCAGGTACCGGCCCTTGTCAGTCACGAAGACGAGCTTCCTCAGGTAGTAGTCGTACTTGCCAGACACCTGGATCACTGACTCCCCGGGGTGCAGGAAAATCTCCTCCAGGTCTCCCTGGGTGCCACCCACATAGTCGCTCCATACCTTGCCATAGCGCACCTGGAGGCTGGGTGGGGGCTGGTGAGGGAGGGAAGACTGAGCAGGGTGACTGGAATTCAGGACCTCTTGGCCTACAAGCCGAGAGACCTGCAAACTGGTGGCAGAGATGACAGGTCCCCTGCCAGTCCCAAGGTGTGTGAGGGATGAGGGAGCCCTTGAGGTCCCACTGTGAACTTCAACTCCTTTTGCCAACAGATAGGCTCAGAGAGGAAAAGTAACTTGGCCGGAGCCCCCCAGACAGTGGTAGAGCTTCACTTTGAAATCTAGGTTCCGGTTGTGCCCCCAACCCCTACGTGGAAGAAGCAGATGGGCCTTTCTGGATGGCTTTCATGAGGGAAGAGACTCTGTTGCCCCAGGATCAGAAGGATACATGTTTTGGGGAGAGGTGTCAGCCAAGATGGAGGATGCCCGAGGGGACCTACACCTCAGGTGGGGCCAAAGTAGCCAGCTTCCCAGCGCCTCAGTGGCTGTGCTACAGATTTGCCCAAGACGTGCACGCTGGGGACTGTAGGGCTGTAGCAGCACCGGCCTCAGACCCCAGCCTCCTGATACCTTTCACATCCCAAGTTGTCCCTGGGACTTGTTGACTGAAACAGATGTGACCCAAAGTGACTGAGAACTTTCCAGTGTGGTAGGATCGGAGATGACCCCCAAACCACAGACACACAAAGAATCTTACCCTATGATGTAGTTGTTGTCGATGCGGACCCGGATGGCAGTGATGGGGCCCTCCAGCTGGTAACCAGAATGGGAGAATTGCTCACCTCCATCGCCTCCATACTCTCCATTGTAGGAGGAGGACCTAGCCTGAACTGGAGGGGACAGTAGGCGTCAGAAGGAGAGAGCTCAAGAGCTCCAGTCCCTCCTCACCACTCCTACACCTCCCACAACTCGACGCCCACCACCCCAAGCCAGCCCCTGCAAGCCTTGGCCACCGGCAGAGCAGGAAGCTGTCTTCCCATGACATTAATACTGGGCTCCTGGCCTCTCACTTACTGGCATTGGCTGAGGCTGATGCACAGACAAGGGCAAGAAGAGCAATGGTCAACATTCTGGGGCTGGAAGGGAAAGAAAGGAGAACGTCAAGGTTCATTCACCCTGTTTCCTTTGGACTTCATTTACCCAGGCTTCCCTGGGTTAGATCTCCAATTGAGACTCGGCCCTCTTTGTCCCTCAACTGAGACCTAATTGACCCAGTCTTGGGCTCAGAAAGAATTGCCCCTAGTCTCTAGTCCTGCTCCTGGCAGGTACGGTGTCCTTAACCCCTCTGTCCTCCCTGGTCTCGAGGTAGTCGACCCCCTTGTTGACCCCCTTGTTGACCATCCTGAGTCAGAAGGTCAGTCCTAAGCCTCTGTCTGGACCAACCCATGTAAGTCCTGGTCCCTCCTGGCACAAAGCAGGAAAAGAGTTTCAAAGAAGTGGAGGCCATCTCCAAACCATAGAGATGGTTGAGTTTACCAAACCAGGATTCTGAGCAAAACCTAACTGCAACCTGCCTGTGACACATGGGGCTGGCTTGGGGGACCTCTGGGGCAGAGTTTAAATTCCTAGCTTTAGCTGGGTCTCAAATCAGAAGGAAAGGAGCATTTTAGGGGTGCGTCTCTGTGTCACCCAGGCAGTGAGGGTGATTATAGACGAGACTGTGCCAATACCAGCATCGGAACAGTTGAGAAACTGCACAACGAGTTTGGACCACAGCTCAAGATACCAGATTCCAGATGCCTGGTCTATTTGTCATAATTCTTTCTCCACTAACACAAATCTGGCTGTATCGATACCCCGAGCATCCCAGGTGTCTCCCGTCCTTCCTCTGAGACCCAGATACTTTGCACCTCCCTCAGATGCCCCAGGTACCTGCCACACAGGTCTCCCCTGCCGCTCACTCCAGGCAGGCTGCTGTCCACCGCTGCTTGAATTCCCCCGAAACTCAAATCCAATCATCCCTTTCACCCCTTAGCCCAGGCCTCTGTCACCCCTCACCTGGCAGTTCCAGGTGCAAAGTAATCACCTGGAAACTTCCAGGTCTTTTATACCAGGTCCAAGCCCTCTGCCTTCTCTTTATCGTGTGGCCTCACCACCTGAGCAAACATGCTCAGCCTCTAGGGTCAGTGGTCAGGCAAGGTCTGGAATACCATATCCTGCTCTCCCCCCAAGAGTTTCATGTGGCAGGGTGGGGTCCAATCTGGGCCAAGGCCCAGATCTCAGGATGGGCAGAATAAACTTGAGAAAAGGTCACCAACCCAAGGGCCAGCAGCTTTTGGTGGGCAAAGTAGCTAAGTGCTTCTGGATGTAGTCTAAGGTTGTCACCCCCCTATTTGGGTGTTCTGCAGGTGCTCCTACCTGCAATCTGTCATCTTTCAGGAGAAACCTTGTCCTCACTGTCCTGCATTTGAAATCTAGATTCTTCTGGGAAGGGATGATACACCCAACACTCTGTACTTAGGAGTGTCTACTATTTTCCAGACAATTTTTTTCCTTCTCATCCCGGTTATTTTATATGAAAAAAACAAATTCAAACATAGGAAATATTTAAAGAATTATACAGTGAACACTCATATACACACCACATAGATTCTACCATGGTTAATACTTTGCTGTACTTGCCTTTTTCTGCCCCCCCCTCCCCCCCATCTATCCATCCTCAATCTGCCAGACTGTTTACAAAACTTTTCTGAGAAGGGTAACGTGTTGCTGCTGGTGGACAACGAACACCTGTCAATCTCCCGCCTGGGAGACAGGCAGTCAGGCCAATAGGCATGTGAGACGCTGAGGAAGTAACGGTACATGGTTCCTCCCTTGGGGGAAATTCTGGTCTCAAGGCCCTCGGGGCTCCTGGGAGCCATGACTGAATCTTCTGGAGGATAAAGCCCACACGGGGCAACAGCTCCTTCCCATAGGCCTTAGATTCGTGTCATAGATTTCTTCTCTTCCGAGGCCCTTCTGTTCCACCGGAGTCTCTAGACGGACTCCTGAGTCCTACTTCCTGACCCCTTTAGGACTGGCTCTTTGACCCTCTGAGTCAGCGGGCCCTCCCAAGCAGAGAGATGGATGGAGCCCAGGGAAGAGCTGGAGTCATTAGCCTTGGTGATTAATGACTAGTAGCTGGACAAACAGAATATCCACCCCTCATAGACCATCTAGGACTGAGGACTCCTCCCAGGAAAGCCAGGGAACCCCAACCTAAGGAGCCAGAAATAGGACAGGGCTCTTGGTCTGGAGATTCCGAGAGCAAAGAGGGCAGCCAGGGTTGCATTGTCTGATCTCTGCTTCAAGTTCAAAACAAGCATGTCCTGGTGAGATAACTTCCTCATTCATCTGTTTTGTTTTGTCTCTCTTGTCCTCTCTGGTTTTCTTTCTTTCCTACTTCTCTCTTTCCGTTTGTCTTGATCTTTCCCCATCATCTCCTGCTCTAAGGGTTCTTTGTATTCACTGTCTCCATCCCTTTTTCCTTCTGCCTCTTCTCTTTGTCTCTTCTCCTCCTCCAAGCTCTCTCTCTAAATCTTTCCTCTGTCTTCTCTCACTATTGTCTGTCTTTCCTCTTCCTTATGAGGAGTATATCCCACAGGATGGAACCAAACACTGGATATCAAAGATGGCAGCTCAGGGGCATCCAGGTGACTGAGTTGGTTAAGAATTGGACCAATAGTGATCTCACCACTCGTGGGTTCGAGAGCTGCATCGGGCTCTGCTGATGGCTCAGAGCCTGGAGCCTACTTCAGATTCTGTTTCCACCCCCCGCCCCTTCCCCACTCACTCTCTCTCTCTCTCTCTCTCTCTCTAAACATAAATAAAAGATTAAGAAAAAAAATATGGTAGCCCAGAGAGGTCTGCAGTGAATGCCTTAGGAAAATACCCTCATATTTCCATACATGACACATCTGGGACCCTCAGGGGGAGACCATCACACTTGTCATAGGTTCACTCTGATGCACTGGCCCCACCTATGCAGAGAGTCAGAGTCTCCCCGATGCCCATAGACTGGTCCCTGGTTCCCCCCAGCAGGCCCTCCATCTCCTCTCCAGAGTGTAAAGAGAGGACTTTATTCCAGTGGCAGGGGTCTCAGGGCTCATCGCCTGTGGGTCCCAGAGACCAGCTAGACCACTGTGCAGCTAATGTTGGTATGCCATCAGGTCCAGTTCCATTGCTCCCATTTGAACTTGTCACATTTTGCCCATGTGTCCCCTGGGGGCCGACCTTCCCCAGTCCTACAGGCAGTGAAGGTCATCCCTGCCCAGTCCCAAGGCTGCGAAGTCCAAAACCTCCCCAAGCTTTCTGCTATGGCAGGGCAGCTGACACTCATTCTCTTGCTGTCTTCCCTGCCCCTTGGCAAAGCGACTCACTCAGCACATTTATGCAGCATCTGTATGTTGGAGGAACCGTCCTAGATGCTGGACAGACAGTCACAGAGGAAGGGTCAAATCGTAGTGCTGGAGCTTTCACTGCAGGGTGGGGGGTCGGACAATTGAACAACTCGTTCCCATGGGCCAGGCCAGGAGGAAATGAGGCAGAGTGAACCAGGAGAAGGGCTGGGAAAGCTGTCTCTCTGCCTGGGAGGCCCCCCTCTCCACGGGTAACATTTGTGAAGACCTCACCAAAGTGATGGAGAGACTACAGACGTTTGGGAGAAGACTGGACCTGGTGAGGGAACGGTACGCAAACCCTGAGCAGGAAGTGTGCGGAACAGTGTGCGGGAGGGCAGGGTGGCTGCTGGGAAGTGTGGCTGCCAGCGGGAGGGGAGGTGTGGGCAGCAGCCGCCGGGCAGGTAGTACAGGGCCTGGGAGGCTGTGGTCAGGAGTTTGGATTCCTCCTGAAGGTGAGGGAAGCCACCGAGTGGTTTCTCCACTCTTTTTTTTTTTTATTTATTTTTTTTAACGTTTATTTATTTTTGAGACAGAGAGAGACAGAGCATGAACGGGGGAGGGGCAGAGAGAGGGAGACACAGAATCGGAAACAGGCTCCAGGCTCTGAGCCATCAGCCCAGAGCCCGACGCGGGGCTCGAACTCACGGACCGCGAGATCGTGACCTGGCTGAAGTCGGATGCTTAACCGACTGCGCTACCCAGGCGCCCCTCGTTCCACTCTTAAAAGTGGAGAATGGACAGGGTGGGGAATGAGGGTGTGTGGAGGGGAAGGGGGAGGGGGAGCCCACCTCAGGAGGCAGGAACAGTGTGAGCTCTCATACCCCCCAACCCTTGTCTCAAGGGGCCCCTGCTCAGAGCACTATTTCCTCTCTCAGACAAAGCCTCTTAAATCCTGGTGCAAATTCACACCCCAGGGGGGAGAATCTGCCCCTTGACTCCCATCACTGATTTTTCAAAATGTATTTCCAAATGATAGCAGATCTCTTTCCTGTTAAGAAAAAAATATTCTCTGTCTCCTCATTTACGCCTTGGGTAGATGGTGGTTTCATTTGAACAAAGGGTTTTACCACAAAAGCAAATGTGAACAGTGCTTTTCTGTTCACCCTTCATGGTTCCCGTGAAGAAAGTAAAGTCTTGAGAGAGAAGTGACCTCACTAAGCTGCAAAGAGGGTCCCTCCACTCCCTGCTGTAGAGGCCACTTGTAGGCAAACAGGCTTGGGTGACAGGAGGTAGAAAAGGGCCACAACGATGGGATGCAAGCTGGTGTAGCCACTCCGGAAAAAGTATGGAGGCTCCTCAAAAAATTAAAAATAGAAGTACCCTACGACCCAGCAACTGCACTACTAGGTGTTTATCCACTGTTTCATGTGCTGTTTCGAAGGGACACTTGCAGCCCCATGTTTATAGCAGCACCATCGACAATAGCCAAAGTATGGAAAGAGCCCAAATGTCCATTGATGGATGAATGGATAAAGATGTGGTGTATATATATATACAACGGAGTATCACTCGGCAATCAAAAAAGAATGAAATCTTGCCATTTGCAGCTACGTGGATGGAACTGGAGGGTATTATGCTAAGCGAAATTAGAGAAAGACAAAAATCATATGACTTCGCTCATACGAGGATATTAAAATACAAAACAGATGAACACAAGGGAAGGGAAGCAAAAATAATATAAAAACAGGGAGGCGGACAAAACAGAAGAGACTTTAAAATGGAGAACAAACAGAGGGTTACTGGTGGGAGTGTGGGAGGGGGGATGGGCTACATGGGTAAGGGGCACTAAGGAATCTACTCCTGAAATCATTGTTGCACCATAGGCTAAATAATTTGGATGTAAATTTAAGAACATAAAATTAAAAAAATAATGAAGTAAAAAACTCTTTAAAAAAAAAAAAAAGAAAAGGGCCACGGCGACCCCCTGGCTGAATACAGACAGGCCCATGGGTCGGGGGCACCTCCATGCATCAGTTATAGGCTCTAACTGACCAATGGGCTGCTTACAACCAGGCACAGTCACCACCAAAGGGGAGAATTCTATATATCCCCATAAGTCCTCACCTTCCCCCTTCCAAAATAGTCCCCCATCCCCCACACTGCCTCTTCTCAGACAGCCTCTCCTCTGCAACCTTGCTGTGTATTCCATAAGCTTCTATCTCCTTTGTTCTGCCTCAGGTGAATTCTTTCACGGCCCAAGCCCCCAGCCTCCACCAGGTGGTCACTGCACATTTGGGGGCCCCCATCTGATCGGGACACCACACCTTGCCTCCTGTCCCTCGTAACCCACATGCCAGTCCCTACACTAGCCAGCTGTTTGCTCCTGCCACTCTGGCTGCCTAAATGTTCTCCTGTCCTGCTCACCTGCCCATCTTCTACCCTTAAGACATTCAGCCCCTACCCCTCCCCCCACTACCCCCTGCACGCACCACCCCCTGCACTCCTCCCTAGGGCTTCTATCATAGGGGTCTCCCTCCAGCCCCTCCACTTCAGACAGAATTCCTTTTTCTGGCCTCCAACTGTGTTTGCTACCTCCCCAGCTCAGCTCTGATTACCCTGCGCTGTAATTTATCTGTGTACACAGAAGCCTTCTCCACCAAACCCCAAGCCCATTCTAAGGCGGAAGGCCTGTCTTGTCCAGCTCTGAATTCCAGGCTCCTGCTTCCCATCTGGCACATTACAGGTGCCCCATAAATGACCGTCACATGCCTTGTCTGCGGTGAGAATTCCATTAAATACTCCTCCTTTGTCTTTTCAGGCCAGTGTCTCTCTTCTGGCAGGCTTGAATTTGGGTTTTCTTGTTTCTTATTTCTGAACCTTCTGGTGAAACCCTGTTCGGTAGCATACTGTACCTAAAGACAGAATTGTGGGTTAAGGTCCTCCATTCCAACACTCATTAGCCATGTGAATTTTAAAAAGTCACTAGGGTGCCTGGGTGGCTTGGTTGGTTAAGCATCTGTTTTCGATTCAGGCCATAATCTCACAGTTCGAGCCCCATGTCGGGCTCTGTGCTGACAGATCGGAGCCTGGAGCCTGCTTCGGATTCTGTGTCTCCCTCTCTTTCTCTGCCCCTCCCTCACTTGTGTGGGCTCTCTCTCCCAAACTCTCATAAATACATAAATAAGCGCTAAAAAATAAAAAGTCACTATTTCTTAGAGCCTGTATTTCTGCATTTGGAACATGAGAAGCAAATGGTCTCGAGATCAACCAAAATCCTCAAGGACAGAGTTCTTCAGATTGTGGGTCTTAACTCACTAGTGGACCATGAAATCACTTTAACAGCTCAAAAACAACGTATTTTTTTAAGTTTATTTTCTTTAGTAAGCTCTCTACCCAACGTGGGGCTCGAACCCACAAGCCCTACAACAAGAATCTCATGCTTTCCCACCTGAGCCACCCAGGTGCCCCCAAACCAACATATTTTAGAATGAAATAGAGAAAGTAAGAGCATCGCATGTAACAAGGCTAAATACTATTTCCTGAGGTAGCGTTTCAGTCAAATACTCTATCCTACGCGTAACTGGCTCACAATATAAAATGTTCTTTTCTATTGTGAACTGCTCTTTAAAAAAAAAATCCTTGAGAAAAATAAACTCTACCTCTATCAAAGGGTACGATTTTTTATATGTCAACACAGTTCAAAACTGCCAGGCCAGAAATGGGTTGGGACACCTTTAGGGTAATAATTAGAGCAGCGCCTGAGACCCAGACTCAAGTATGGAAGAATATGTTGATAATCTTTTTATTTTATTTTATTTTTTGACATGGAATTGACACGTAACATTATATTAGTTTCAGGGATTACAACATGCTGATTCGACATATGTATATATTGCGAAATGTGTTAATCATTTCTTAAAGTCAGAAACCTATAGCAACCTGCCAAGAATTCATGCATAGAATGGTGCCTTAGTAAGAGACATGTCTTTAAATTTTTTTTAATGTTTATTCATTTTTGAGAGAGAGAGACAGAGGGTGAGCAGGGACGGGGTGGGGCAGAGAGAGAGAGAATCCAAAGCAGGCTCCAGGCTCTGAGCAGTCAGCACAGAGCCCGACGTAGGGCTCTAACTCACTGACCACCAGGTCATGACCTGAGCCAAAGTCGGACGCTTAACTGACTGAGCCACCCAGGAACCCCCAGCAAGAGACATGTCGTAAAGCTTGGTTCATGCCCTGCCTCCATGATCCTCGAACTTCAGTTTGTTCATCTGTGATAGGAGATAATGAGTCTAACCAATTTGTGTCAAGCCCCTGACACAGCTCTGGCACATATAATACTGAGTTAACATTTATTTTTTTCTCTCTTCAATTCTCAAAAAATATGGTCTTTCTTTTTCATTTCTTTCAGATAAGGTTGATGAGGGAGCATGGGCTTTCTTTCTCATTTACAGTTAGCTTTATTTTTATGGTTTAGCTTAGTTCAGATCCTGGAGAGCTTTGTATATGCATCATACAACTTGACACAAGAATTTTTTTAATGTTTATTTCTTTATTTTTGAGAGAGAGAGAGAGAGAGAGAGAGAGAGAGAGAGAGAACGAGTGGAGGAGGGGCAGAGAGAGAGGGTTCCACAGAATCCAAAGCACGCTCCAGGCTCTGAGCTGTGAGCACAGAGCCCAATGTGGAGCTTGAACCCATGAACTGTGAGATCATTACCTGAGCCGAAGTCAGCTGCTTAACCAACTGAGCCACCTGGGTGCCTTGGGAACCTGGTTTTAATTTCTGTTTATTGAGCTATGATTACATGGTAGCTTTTTTTTAGCCTTTGTGTGTGGTTGTTGTTTTTTTTGAGATCTGAATGTTAAGTAATCTCTAATCCTACATGGGGCTCAACCTCACAACCCGGAGATCAGAGTCACATGCTGTACAGACTGAGCCAGCCAGGTGCCCCTAACCTCTATCATTTTTGCCTTCAGCCTCCACATCTCTTACCGCAAGGCTTGATCAATTGTAATGCAACTGCAAAACTTGCTTTGTTTATTTTTTCCTTTGTTTCCTCTATTTGTTTTCCTCCTCACAAAGAGCATTCTCCAGAACATAACACAATATAACATCAAATATTGATATAACAGTATCAAATGGGAATGAGGTGAGGTCATTCCACCAGGACACGGTCATTCTTGCTTTGTGTCAGGAACAATTCAGCTGAAAGTATGAGCTGATTTCATTTCCTTCATATATGACTGAGGCTCCAACAGTCACCTGCTCTTGCACTTGGCACGTTCTACAAGCACAGGAAGACAGACGCAGGTTGGAGTGTTTGAGAGGCGCACAGACGGGGCAGGACTCAGAAGCTGGGTCCCTGGGGAAAGTTATATCACTTCTCTCTGCTTCTGTTCTCATCTGAAAACACACACATACACAAACAAAAAGGCAATAATTTTGCCTACCTCCTCAGGTTGCTGTGGTTGTGATGTACTTAACAGAAGTAAAGTTCCAGAACACTGCCTGATGCAAGGCGAGCTCCGAGGAAGTTCTTCTGTTTCTCATCGTCTAAGGAGAGGCTCCATCCTGGCCAGGTATGTTGTGGAGGAGATAAAGCTTAACATTTTCTTGAGACCACCCATCTCCACCAGAATCAGACTAAGAACCTTCGTACGGGCAGGCCCATTTCGTGTAGGAATTGGGAAAAGATGTGGCAGCCCCTTGGGCCCTCCTTTCTCCTGGGAACATCTGGTGGGCAGCCATGTATCACAGGGTGTGGGGTCAGATGCTGGCTACAGAAAGCCTCAGTATAGAATGGACCTCAGTGACTTTCCAAGTGGCATCATGGCAGAGAAAAGGGACCCATGTGCCATTCACAAGTGGCCATGTGGGAAGTTGCCCCTACACATACTTAGCTTCCTTGAGATCGTTCTGGTCCCCTTACCTTCTTTTTTTACTTATTCGTTTTTTAAGTTTATTTATTTATTTTGAGAGAGAGAGAGAGAGGGAAAACAAGTGGGGAGGGGCAGAGAGAGAGAATTCCAAGCAGTCTTCACACTGTCAGTGAGGAGCCTGATGCGGGGCTCAAACTCACGAAGTGTGAGATCACGACCTGAGCCAAAGTCAGACGCTCAAGCGACTAAGCCACCCAGGTACCCCAGGTCCCTTTATCTTCTGATGGGGCCTGTGAGCTTTGGCTGCAGAGAAGTGTTAAGGTATACAAGTGGCTAGATTGGACAGGGACGATCTAAGCAGAAGTGAAGGAAGGCATCCCAAGCAGGCTCCATGTTGTTGTCATGAAGCCCAATACGGGGTTCATGAACCATGAGATCATGACCTGAGCCAAAATCAAGAGTTGGATGCCTAACCAACTGAGCCACCCAGGCACCCTCCAAAAATGTTAAGCTATTTTTTTAAGTGATAAGAGATAGTTAAGAATCAAAACATCTCATTTTGATTCTAGATCATGTCAGATCTTCCTGGTTTTAATAATGTTTACCCTTCTAGTGTTTTGTTTAAATTTTAAATTAAAATTTTATTTTAGTAGGTTCCACACCCAGCATGAGGCTTGAACTCACAACCCTGAGAATAAGAGTCACAGGCTCTACCGACTAGGCCAGCCAGATGCCCTGAGTGGTTTTTTTTTTTTGAAGAATGACTAATTTTTTTTTTAATGTTTTCTTTATTTTTGAGACAGAGAGAGACAGAGCATGAACGGGGGAGGGGCAGAGAGAGAGGGAGACACAGAATCGGAAGCAGGCTCCAGGCTCTGAGCCATCAGCCCAGAGCCCGATGCGGGGCTCGAACTCACGGACCGCGAGATCGTGACCTGGCTGAAGTCGGACGCTTAACCGACTGCGCCACCCAGGTGCCCCGAAGAATGACTAATTAAAACAGAATATACATAATATTCAGATTTTACTTATTTATTAATTTATTTAGATGTAACATTTTTTATTGTTGTAAATACATGTAAAGAAATTTATTATATTAACCTTTTTTAAAACTTTATATATATTTTGAGAGAGAGAGTGTGTGCACGGGCAAGCAAGCAATTGGGGGAGGGGAGAGAGGGAGGGAGGCAGAGAATCTCAAGTAAGCCCCACCCTCAGTGGGGAGCAGGACTTGGGGCTTGAACCCCCAAAACAGGAGATCATAACCTGAGCCGAATCAAGAGTCAGAAACTCAACTGACTGAGCCACCCAGGCACTCTTCTTCTTTTTTTTTTTTTTAAGATTTTATTTTATTTATTTGTTAATTTTTTTGGAGAATTTTGTAATGTTTATTTACTTCTGAGAGACAGAGAAAGACAGAGCACAAGCAGGGGAGGGGTAGAGAGAGAGGGAGACACAGAATCTGAAGCAGGCTCCATGCTCCAAGCTGTCAGCACAGAGCCCAACATGGGGCTCAAACCTATGAACGATATCATGATTTGAGCCGAAGTCGGACGCTTAACCAACTGAGCCACCCAGGTGCCCCGAGCTCTTTTAAACAAACTTGAATACGTGCCCAGGAAGTCTCCTGAAGTGGGTATGGAGGATCCCTCCTTGCCTTGGCCTTTGGTGGTGTGAGTTGTGGCAGCCTGCTCCCAAATGGTCTTAAACTAGGGTTTCCTCACCTTCACAGTATTGACATCTGACCCAGGTAATTCTTGGTGGGGGAGACTTTCCTGCATGCTGTAGGATATTTCACAGCCTCTCTGGTCTCTATTCACTAACCCCATAGATGTTACAACCAAAGATGTCTCCAAACATCGCCAAGTGTCACCTGTGTGAGGTCAAGCTCCGCGTTGGGCTCCATCCTTGGCATGAAGGCTACTTATGTTAAAAAAGAAAAAAGAAAAAGCTAATCAAAGGAAGGTATGAGACGAAAAGTTTAAAAATCTCTCAGGATGTAGAACAAAATGACAACGAAATGGAAAGTATGAAAGAAAAGTTAAGAGATGGAGGGCCAATGTATTCCATATTAATCTAACAGAAGTTCCAGAGAGCACCAAGAAAATGGAGGAGAGGAGATAATCAAAGATTCTATTTGACTGAGAAAAAAACATTTCAAGCAGAGAAAACAGGTCTGTAAAGTGGCTCTCACCTGGCTGCACCCTGGATCACCTGAGAGCTCTTAGAAACACACACACCAAGATCCCTGCTTCTCCTCAAGGTGGAGTCACAGGGACCAGTTTTACCTTCCCGCCAGAAACTGCCACCACCACTGCAACAAAACCAGACAAAACACACGATACAACGGTTTTCAAAACAGTGGACACCAAGCAATGAAAGGCAGTAACATGCCTCGCAATCCCAGAGAGAAAGGAAAACAAGTGAGATTTGTCCTTTGAGGACACCAGGGCGAGAGCCATCTCTGCAGGCAGCTGTGCTCAGGGCCTTTTCGCACCAGCCCGACTAGCAATGTGACAAAGTGGAGGGCAGAGTGTTCAGGAAGGGTTTCACTTAGTAGTGGGGAATAATCAGCCCCAAGCTGAGCACTACTATGCACCTGCCTAACAAATCACACAGATTACCAAAGTATCTGGCACTCGGCAAGGTAAAACTCACAACGCTGGCCAATCAGCCACAGATTATGCATGACGCAGAATGAGGAGAATCATCAATCAATTGAAACCAACCCAGCACTTATACAAACGCTAGAGGGAGCAGAAAAGGACATTAAACAGCTACTCTAATGATATTCCATATGTTTTTAAAAAGTTAAATAGAGACATGGACATATAAGAAAGAAACGAAAATTCCAATGTCAAGGACACTTGGCTGGCTCAGTCTGTAGAGCACACAACTCTTGCTCTTGGGGTTGTGAGTTTGAGCCCCACGTTGGGTGTCGAGATTACTTAAAAAAATACAGAAAATTACAGTGTCAGAGATGAAAACTACACTGAATGGAATCAACAGTAGATGAGACATCGCAGAAGAAAAGATTAGTGAAGCTGAAGGCATAGCCACAGAAATTATCCAAATGAAACACACAGAGAAAGGAAGTTTTTGTTTTGTTTTGTTGTTTTTAATGTACATCCGAAGATTTCAGGAGCAGATACCTTAATGACCCTTACCCATTTAGCCCATGTCCCCTCCCACCACCCTTCCAGTAACCCTCTGTTCTCCATATTTAAGAGTCTCATGTTTTGTTCCCCTACCTGTTCTTATGTTATTTTTGCTTCCCTTCCCTTATGTTCATCTGTTCTGGGTCTTAAAGTCCTCATATGAGTGAAGTCATATGATATTTGTCTTTCTCTGACTAATTTCGCTTAGCATAATAACCCTCTAGTTCCATCTATGTAGTTGTAGATGGCAAGATTTCATTCTTTTTGATTGCTGAGGAATAATCCATTGTATATATATACCACATCCATCCATCCATGGACATTTGGTGTCTTTCCATGCTTTGGCTATTGTCGATAGTGCTGCTATAAACATCAGGGTGCGTGTGTCCCTTCAAAACAGCATCCCTGTATCCCTTGGATAAATACTTAGTAGTGCAATTGCTGGGTTGTAGGGTAGTTCTATTTTTAGTTTTTTGAGGAAAAAAACCTCCATACAGTTTTCCAGTGTGTCTGCACCAGCTCACATTCCCACCAGCAATGCAAAAGAGTTCCTCTTTCTCTGCATCCTCGCCATCATCTGTTGTTGCCGGAATTGTTAATGTTAGCCATTCTGACAGGTGTAAGGTGATATCTCATTGTGTTTTTGATTTGTATTTCCCTGATGATGAGTGATGTGGAGCATTTTGTCATGTGTCTGTTAGCCGTCTGGATGTCTTCTTTGGAGAAGTGTCTATTCATGTCTTTTGCCCATTTCTTCACTGGATTACTTGTTTTTTGGGTGTTGAGTTTGATAAGTTCTTTATAGATTTTGGATACTAACCCTTTATCAGCTTTGTCGTTTGCAAACATCTTCTCCCATTTGTCGGTTGCCTTTTAGTTTTGCTGATTGTTTCCTTCGCCGTGCAGAAGCTTTTTATTTTGATGAGGTCCCAATAGTTCATTTTTGCTTTTGTTTCCTTTGCCTCTGGAGACGTGTTGAATAAGAAGTTGCTGCGGCCAAGATCAAAGAAGTTTTTGCCTGCTTTCTCCTCGAGGATTTTGATGGCTTCCTGTCTTACATTTAGGTCTTTCATCCATTTTGAGTTTGTTTTTGTGTATGGTGTAAGAAAGAAAGTGGTCCAGGCTCTTTTTTCTGTCCAGTTTTCCCAGCACCACTTGCTAGAGAGACTGTCTTTATTCCATTGGATATTCTTTCCTGCTTTGTCAAAGATTAGTTGGCCATACGTTTGTGGGTCCATGTCTGGGTTCTCTATTCTGTTCCATTGATCTGAGTGTCTGTTCTTGTGCCAGTACCATACTGTCTTTATGATTACAGCTTTGTAGTATAGCTTGAAGTCCAGGATTGTAATACCTCCTGCTTTGGTTTTCTTTTTCCAGATTGTTTTGGCTATTCGGGGTCTTTTCTGGTTCCATACAAGTTTAGGATTGTTTGTTCTAGCTCTGTGAAGAATGCTGGTGTTATTTTGATAGGGATTGCATTGAATATGTAGATTGCTTTGGTAGTATCAACATTTTAACAATATTTGTTCTTCCTATTCAGGAGCTTGGAATCTTTTTCCATTTTTTGTGTCTTCTTCAATTTCTTTCATAAGCTTTCTATAATTTTCAGTGTATAGATTTTTCACCTCTTTGGTTAGACTTATTCCTAGGTATTTTATGGCTTTTGGTGCAATTATAAATGGGATTGTTTCCTTGATTTATTTTTCTGTTGCTTCATTGTTGGTGTATAGGAATGCAACTGATTTCTGTGCATTGACTTTCTATCCTGCAACTTTGCTGAATTCATGAATCAGTTCCAGCAGTTTTTAGGTGGAATCTTTTGGGTTTTCCATATAGAGTATCATATCATGTGTGAAGAGTGAAAGTTTGACTACCTCCTTGCTGATTTGGATGCCTTTTATTCCTTTGTGTTGCCTGATTGCTGAAGCTAGGACTTCCAATACTATGTTAAATAACAGTGGTGAGAGTGGACATCCCTGTCATGTTCCTGACCTTAGAGGGGGAAAGCTCTCAGTTTTTCCCCATTGAGGATGATATTAGTGGTGGGTCTTTCATGTATGGCTTTTATGATCTTCTATCCCTACTTTCTTGACGGTTTTATCAAGAAAAGATGCTGTATTTTTTCAAATGCTTTCTCTGCATCTATTGAGAGGATCATGTGGTTCTTGTCCTTTATTTTATTGATGTGATGCATCACATTAATTGTTTTGTGGATACTGAACCAGCCCTGCATCCCAGGTACAAATCCCACTTGGTTGTGGTGAATAATTCTCTTAATGTATTGTTGGATCTGGTTGGCTAGTATCTTGTTGAGGATTTTTTCATCCATGTTCATCAGGGAAATTGGTCTGTAGCTCTCCTTTTTAGTGGGGTCTTTGGTTTTGGAAGCAAGGTAGTGCTGGCTTCATAGAAAGAGTTTGGAAGTTGTCCTTCCATTTCTATCTTTTTGGAACAGCTTCAAGAGAATAGGTCTTAACTCTTCTTTAAATGTTTGGTAGAATTCCCCTGGAAAGCCATCTGGCCCTGGACTCTTGTGTTTTGGGACATTTTTTATTTCTAATTCCGTTTTTTTTTTTTCTGGTCATGAGTCTGTTCAAATTTCTATTTCTTCCTGTTTCAGTTTGGGTAGTGTATATGTTTCTAGGAATTTGTCCATTTCTTCCAGGTTTCCCATTTTATTGGTATATAATTGTTCATAATATTCTCTTATTATTGTTTTTATTTCTGCTGTGTTGGTTGTGATCTCTCCTCTTTCATTCTTGATTTTATTTATTTGGGTCCTTTCCTTTTTCTTTTTGATCCAACTGGCTAGTGGTTTATCAATTTTTTAAATTCTTTCAAAGAACCAGCTTCTGGTTTCATTGATCGGTTCTACTGGTTTTTTTGTTTTGTTTTTTGTTTTAGTTTCAATAGCATTTATTTCTGCTCTAATCTTTATTATTTCCTGTCTTCTTCTGGTTGTGGTTTTTATTTGCTGTTCTTTTTCCAGCTCCTTAAGGTGCAAGGTTAGGTTATGTATCTGAGATCTTTCTTCCTTCTTTAGGAAAGCCTGGATATACTTTCTCTTATGACCACCTTTCCTCCATCCCAGAGGTTTTGGGTTGTGGTGTTATCATTTTCATTGGCTTCCATGAACTTTTTAATTTCTTCTTTAACTTCTTGCTTAGCCCATTCATTCTTTAGTAGGATATTGTTTAGTCTCCAAGTATTTGTTACCCTTCCACATGTTTTCTTGTGGTTGATTTCGAGTTTCATAGAGTTGTGGCCTGAAAATATGCACAGTATAATCTCAATCTTTTTGTACTTGTTGAGGGCTGATTTGTGTCCCAGCATGTGGTCTATTCTGGAGAACGTTACATGTGCACTGGAGAAGAATGTATATTCCACTGCTTTAGGATGAAATGTTCTGAATATATCTGTTATATCCATCTGGTCCAGTGTGTCATTCAAAGCTATTGTTTCCTGGTTGATTTTTTGATTAGGTGATCTGTCCATTGCTGTGAGTGGGGTGTTGAAGTCTCCTACTATTATGGTATTGCAATCAATGAGGCCCTTTATGTTTGTGATTAATTGATTTATATATTTGTGTGCTCACACATTTGGCACATAAATGTTTACAATTGTTAGGTCTTCTTGGTGGATAGACCCCTTATGTATGATATAATGCCCTTCTTCATCTGTTGATACAGTCTTTATTTTAAAGTCTAGATTGTCTGATATAAGTATGGCTACTCCGGCTTTCTTTTGTTGACCGTTAGCATGATACATGGCTCTCCATCCCCTTACTTTCAATCTGAAGGTATCTTTAGGTCTAAAGTGGGTCTCTTGTAAGCAGCATATAGATGGATCTTGTTTTCTTAATCCATTCTGTTACCCTGTGTCTTTTGATTGGAGCATTTAGTCCATTGACATTTAGAGTGAGTACTGAAAGATATGAATTTATTGCCATTATGTTGTTTGTGGAGTTGGAGTGTCTGCTGGTGTTCTCTGGTCCTTTCTAGTCCTTGTTGCTTTTGGCCTTTATTTATTTATTTGTGTTTTTTGTTTCATCTTTTCTCCCCTCAGAGAGTCCCCCTTAAAATTTCTTGCAGGGCTGGTTTAGTGGTCACAAACTCCTTTAATTTTTGTTTGTCTGGGAAACTTTTTGTGTCTCCTTCTATTTTGAATGACAGCCTTGCTGGATAAAGAATTCTTGGGTGCATATTTTTCCAATTCAGCACATTGACTATATCCTGCCACTCCTTTCTGGCCTGCCAGGTTTCTGTGGATAGGTCTGCTGCAAACCTGATCTGTCTTCCCTTGTAGGTTAGGGACTCTTTTTCCCTTGCTGCTTTCATGATTCTCTCCTTGTCGGAGTATTTTGTGAATTTGACTCTGATATGCCTTGTTGATGGTCGGTTTTGTTGAATCTAATGGGGGCCTCTGTGCTTCCTGGATTTTTATGTCTGTGTCTTTCCCCAGGTTAGGAAAGTTTCCCGCTATGATTTCCTCACATAACCCTTCTACCCCTATTTCTCTCCCTTCCTCTTCTGAGACCCCTATGATTCTGATGTTGTTCCTTTTTAATGAGTCACTGATTTCTCTAATTCTTAAATCATGCCCTTTTCCCTTAATCTCCCTCTTTTTTTCTGCTTCATTATTCTCCATAAGTTTGTCCTCTATATCACGGATTCTCTGTTCTGTCTCATCCATCCTTGCTGCTGTGGCCTCCATTCGAGATCACATCTCAGTTATAGCATTTTTTATTTCATCCTGACTAGATTTTACTTCTTTTATCTTCCCAGAAAGGGATTCTAATCTATTTTCAACTCCAGCTAGTATTCTTATTATTATGATTCTAAATTCTGGTTCAGACATCTTGCTTGTTTCTGTGTTGGATAAGTCCTTGGCTGTCGTTTCTTCCTGCTCTTTCTTTTGGGTTGAATTCCTTCGTTTCATCATTTTGAAGGGAGAAAAAGAATGAATGAGGTAAAAAAATAAAATTTTAAAAATACTAAAATTGAAATATATTAAACTTAAAAAATTAAAAACGAAGACACACACACACACACACACACACACACAAAATCGAATAAATGATCCAAGATCCTAGGTGTGTTTTGGTCAGGGCATTGAAAGGGGCTTGATAGATTAGAGAAAAAAGGGGAAAGGAAAAAAAAAGGAAATCATTTGAAAATTTGAAAAAATGAATACACTGAAGTAGACTAAAATGAAATGATGGAAGTAAAATAGAATTAGAAAAAAATACAGAAAATTAAAAAATATAGTAGAAAAACAAAGAAAAATATCTTAGTAAAAATTGAAAATAAATGATTTTTATTTTTTTCTGTATTCAAGAAAAAGAAACGAAAAAGAGAATAAAGAAGAAAGGGAAAAAAAGAAAGAAAATTGAACAGATGCAATGGTGAGCAGACTGAAATAGGACTGAAATTATTTCGTTTTCTCCTAGTAGTCAAACTATGAAGCACTTTATAGTCCATAAACTAAGGAGGCGGAGAGTCTTCTGTTCCTGAAGAGCGAGGTTGGCCCAGTTGGGCGGAACTTAGTGTAATGGCTCCATTCTCCAGTAGATGGCACTGCTTAGCTTGCTGGGTGGACAGTTGTGGCGCTTGTAGGTGTATATGCACATGGGCGGGAGTGGTGAAAATGGCGTCACCCAGTCACCCAGTCTCTAGTATCAGAACTCTGTTCTCCCTGATCAGCAATCACACACCCGTCCTTTGTATTCGGCTTCCATCCACTCCCCGCTTTTATGCAGTTCGTGACCAAGCCCCAGGCAGCACCTCCCTCCTGAGTTTTGTCTCTGATGTGGCTGTTTTTCCCGGCCCCTTACTTCTGAGGGACTCGGGCTTTGACCCGTTCTGCCCCTCTGTGGAGGGCCTCACCGAACAATGGCCTGGTGCCGGCTGCACTCAGGAACGTTTGAGAGACTGTGCTGCTGCCGATGCCCAGAGACTGTGGCCGGGTGCCAGCCTGCCCCAGAAAAAGTTCACACGATAGTGTAGCAGCAGCATTTCAGGGACTATGGAAAATCACAACACGTGTCTGGCACCAGGCTTTACCCCCAACGACCCTGCTCCAGTACCTGCGAATGTGGTTGTTTTCCCGGGTCCACTGGGGCCTTGCCTTTGGGGAACCACACAGGTGTCCTCCCAGCAGGGGAACCGCCTCTCCCGCGTGGCCTGAAGAACCCCGGACCCCACTCTGCTCCTGGGGATTTGCCCTTCCCACCAGAGCACCGCCAGGTATTAGCTGCGGAGTTTCAGCCTCTGCACTCCCTCTGTTTGTAGAGTCTTAATGGAGTTTAAAACTTCTCCTTTCTCCTTCTCCTTTTTTAGTTCATTCCCTGCGGCTGTTTACACTTTTCCACTTTTTCTCCAGCTGCTTTTGAGGGGGGTACTTTTCACCTCCTCCCCCCACCCCCACGTCTCCATCCTCTCTCCACACACAAAAGTGGGTCCCTACCCTCCTTGGCTTCTCTACCTTCCAGTTCATCTCTCTGTGCTGCGTGCCTGCTCAATTCTGTGGTTCAGGTTGTGCACATTGTTGTGTTAAGCCTCAGGTCAGTTTTCTAGGTGTGCAGGATGGTTTAGTGTTGGCCTGGCTGTATTTCATGGATGCGAGACACACAAAAAACTTCCATGCTGTTCTGCCATCTTGGCTCCTCCCCACCATAGGTCCGAAAGGAAGTTTTTTTAATGAAAAATGCATCAGTGTACTGTGGGATGACGTCAAGTGGCCTAGTGTGTGAATGATTGGAGTTGAAGGAGAGGAGAGACAGAGAGATGGAAAAATATTTTAAGAACTAATGGCTGAATAATTTCCAAGCTTGATGAAAATTATAAACATACAGATACAAGAAGCTCAACAAATCTCACCCACAAGAATCTCCACCGAGGCACTCCCAAAGGGGCACCTGGCTGGCTTCATCAGTAAATCATGCACCTCTTGGGCTTGGGGTTGCGAGTTCAAGCCCGAAGCCCCACATTGAGTATGGAGATTATTTAAAAACTAAAATCTTTAGTGGCGCCTGGGTGGGTGGCTCAGTTGGTTAAGTTCCGACTTTGGCTCAGGTCATGATGTCACAGTTCATGAGTTCAAGCCCCAAGTCCAGCTCCATGCTGATGGTGAGGAGCCTGCTTGGGATTGTCTCTCTCTCTCCTCCTCTCTCTGCCCTTTCCCTATGTTCTCTCTCTCTCAACAGTAAGTAACCTTTAAAATAAACAAAAGTAAATCTTTAACGTGGTTAAGATGGTTAAGTGTCCAACTCAGTGGTTAAGCATCCAACTCCTGATCTTAGCTCGGATCTTGATCTTGGGGTCGTGAGTTCAAGCTTTATGTTGGGCTCCATGGTGGGCGTGAAGCTTACTTAAAATAAATAAATAAGTAAATAAAATTAAAAAAAAAAAAGCAAAGCCCAAATTCATAGATCCTAAGAACAGATTGGTGAGTGAAAGGGGTCAAAAGATCCAAAGTAGAGTCATAAAATAAATAAGTCCTGAGGATGTAATGTACCGTGTGGTGCCTATGGTTAACAATATTGTAATCTATACTGGAAAGTTGCTAAGATAGTAGATCTTAAAAGTTGTCATCACAAGAAAAGAAAACTGTGACTAGGTGTGAAGACGGATGTTAACTAGACTTCTTGTGGTAATCATTGTGCAATATACACAGATATCAAATCATCACATTATACATTTCAACTAATATAATGTTGTATGTCCATTACATCTCAATTCAAAAAAAGTGAAGGCAAAAAAGAGACATTTTCAGATTTACAAATGCTGAACCAGAAGACCCACACCCAATGAAATTGTAAAATGACATCCTTTGAGCAGCAGAAAAATAATCCTAGAAGGAATCTGTATTCACAAAAGGAATGAGGAGCATCAGAAATAGTAGAAATTGTAGGGGCGCCTGGGTGGCTCAGTCAGTTAGGCGTCCAACTCTTGGTTCCACTCAGGTCATGATCTCACGGCTCGTCAGTTTGAGCCCACATCAGGCTCCATGCTCACAGCACAGAGCCTGCCTGAGATTCTCTCTCTCCCTCTCTCTCTCTCTGCCCCTCCTCTGCTCTTTCTGTCTCTCAAAATAAATAAACTTAGATATAGGGGCACTTGGCTGGCTCAGTCAGTAGACCACGTGACTCTTGATCTCTGGGTTGTGAGACCGAGCCACACGTTGGATATGGAGATTATATAAAAATTTAAAAATTAAAAAAATAGTAGAC
This sequence comes from Prionailurus viverrinus, assembly GCF_022837055.1. Classification (NCBI taxonomy): domain Eukaryota; kingdom Metazoa; phylum Chordata; class Mammalia; order Carnivora; family Felidae; genus Prionailurus; species Prionailurus viverrinus. Next base: position 18,243,791 of record NC_062576.1, on the reverse strand, counting down.
ATATGGATATATATGTGTATATATATAAACATATATATACATTATACATATATATGTATATATATATATATATGTATGACTTATTTTCTTATTATTTAAGTACCTTTCAAAGATGATTGATTTTTTTCAAAAAAAAGAATAGTATACTGTGGAGGTTAAAATACATATAAAAGTTAAATACATCACAATGATAGCATAGAGGCCAGGAGAGGTGAAATGGAAGTCTACAGTTGCAAGGTTTTTATACTATGTATGATGTGGTGTAATGCTTCTCAGAAGCAGACTGAGAGAGGTTAAAGTTGAATGCTATAAACCCTAAAGCAACTACACACACACACTGAAAGAGGTATAGCTCATAAGTCAACAAAGGAGAAAAAAAAGCATAAAAAAATACCTCCAACAACAGGCATAAGAAGGGACGCCTGGGTGGCTCAGTCAATTAAGCGTCTGACTTCAGCTCAGGTCATGCTCTCAAGTTCATGAGTTCAAGCCCCATGTCTGGCTCTGTGCTGACAGCTCAGAGCCTGAAGCCCACTTAGGGTTCTGTCTCCCTCACTCTACTCCTCCCCAACTCATGCTTGCTAGTGTGTGCACTCTCTCTCTGTCTCTCTCTCTCTCAAAATAAACATAAAATATTTAAATAAATAAATAACCTTAAAGCGGTGCCTGGGTGGCCCCTTCGGTTAAGCATCCAAATTCAGCTCAGGTCATGATGTTGCGGTTCACAAGTTCAAGCCCTGAGTGGGCTCTGTGCTGACAGCTGGAGCCTGCTTCGGATTCTGTCTTCCTCTCTCTCTCTCTCTCTCTCTCTGCCCCTCCTCCTCTTGTGCTCTTTCTCCTTCTCTCACAAAAATAAAGCATTTAAATAAATAAAAACATAAAAAAAAAACTCTTTATGTATATATGTACGTATGTCTCCTGCTGGTTTTCCTCTGGAAGAATGTGACTCATACAACAGGCAGGTTTACTTATGCAACCGAACAAGTCAAGGTTGGGTATTAATTCCCTCAAGGTTTGCTCCATACCCACTCCCTCTACAAACTAACCTGTACCTTCACTCATCTTCATTTTCTTCTTTCTTAAGGTTTCCTGCCCCAACAGCTACGTAACACATCCTCCCCAATCTCCTGCGAGACCTCGTTCCATCAGTTCCCTCCTCTTTCCTGAATCCTCAGCCTCTTCCTCCCTCTGACTCCTTCTTTGTCATATAAACATGCTCACGTCTCCCCTGTCTAGGAAAAAAACCCAATCTCTCTTTCCTTACATCTCCCATAACTGTGACTAGCCTATTTTCTGGCTTTCTGGAGCCAGACATCTTGGAATATTCAAGTCTTGCTGCCTGTATTTCCTCATTTCCCATTCATTCCTTAGCCAACTGCAGCCTGGTTTCAGCTTCCCCCAATCCCCCGAAGCTCTTTCGGGATTATTCGTGACCTTCTGATTGCCAAAGGCAAAGAATCTCAAGTCGTTCTTTTTCTTGCTTAGATGGCAGTAACAGCTCCATGAAATTTCTCTCTTGCCCCTGAGTGCGTTCCCTCCCCGGCCCCTCCCGTCTCTTTTCTCTAACCAATTCCTCTTTGGTATTCTCCAATCCTCTGACGCCAGCCTTCTTCTCATTTTATATGCCCACAGCTTTCCCACATGACTTCTTCCACATATCCATCACTGGAAGTCCATTGTCTCTGTGCTTGTGACTCCTGAATCTAAGGCTTACCTGAAAGCTGTATCCACACCTTTATTGCTAAATAGTCCTCTGTGTAATGTTGGGTCTCCATCAGGATGTGCCACAGATATGTCAAAATGCAACAGGTCCTTGGGGCAGCTGTCTGGCTCAGTCAGTTAAGCGTCTGACTCTTGATTTCGGCTCGGGTCATGATCTCAGGTTTGTGAGATCGAGCCTTGCATAAAGCTCTGCACTAGTGGCACGGACCCTGGTTGGATATCTCTCTCTCTGTCTCTTGCTGACCCGCTGCTGCACTCTCTTGCTCTTTTTCTCTCTCTTCCTCCCTCTCAAAATAAATAAGTATTATTTAAAAATGCAACAGGTCCAAAAGCTAATTTATTCTCCTGTAGTCCTCATCTTAGAGAGGATCTCTCTCTTCCCAGTTGCCCATACTAGACATGATAGTTTTCTAGACTCTCCTCTTTCATTCACCCTCATGTGTTCTTTTATCAAGTTTTTCTGAGTCTTCAAATCTCTCAAATCTCTCAAATTCCTCCCTATCTTTTTTTCATCACATCACTGCCTTTGTTCAAACATCCATCATTTCTGATCTAGACCTAGTCTCTTAACTATTATCTCATCCTGCTTCACCATCAATCCATTTTCCCCACTTATACAAGGAAAGATGATTTTCGTATAAATCTTATCAATCCCCTGGGTGAAATCTTGGTTCAGTGGCTTCTTGTAGCCCATAAAATAAAATTTCAACAGTTTAGCATGACATGCATGGTCCCTGCCTTTCCATGAGACTTCGTCTGTACCCAGTTAAACTTTGCATTTTAACGGTACAATTGTCGTTGTAATGTGTTCATATTTCTGCATAGGCTGTGGCCTGAGCCCAGTACTGTGCCCCTATCACACACGCACATGCGTACGCTCACACACACACACACACACACACGCCCCTTCCTTCACCAAGTCTTCCCTTTGACTAGAGGAAAAGAAATCTTCAGTGGTCTTTGTATTCCCAAGCACCTAGCAGAGAGCATTTGATAAACGTATGATTAGCTCAATTTAGCAATTTTAGAACTTTATAAGGAAAGGAAAATTTTCTTTACATAAAATCTTTTACAAAAGCCTAATATGTCAACTACACAAAAGCCGGGAATCCCATGACTTCGTCCTCTTCTGCGGCAGCTGCCTGTCAGGTGCCAGTGACTTCACTGGCCGAGGGTGAGACCCGCTGGTGCAAAGCTGATCCTGAAGTTGACCAGGTATCTGATGTGTCAGATTCAGCCGCACAAGGGAACGAAGTCCTGACACGTGCTACCACGTGGATGAACCTTGAAAATACACTAAATGGGAGAAGCCAGACACAAAAGACCACACTACTGGACGATTCCATCTACATGAAATGCCTGGAACAGGGAAATCCATAGAGACAGAAAGTAGATGGGTGGTTACGAGGGGCTGGGGGAGAGGAATGGGGAGCGACTGCTTAATGGGGATGGGATTTCTTTCTGAGCTGATGACGAAATTCTGGCATTAGCGGTGATAGTTGCACAATCTGTGAATGTACTAAAAACGTCAGAAATGGCACGCTTTAAAAGGTCGAATATTGTGGCACCCGGATGGCTCAGTCGGTGAAGTGGCTGACTCTGGATTTCAGCTCAGGTCATGATCTCACGGTTTGTGAGATCGAGCCCCGCTTTGTGCTCCGCACTGAGTGTGGAGGCTGCTTGGGATTCTCTCTGTCTCTGTCTCTCTTCTCTTTGCCCCTCCGCTGCTCATGCTCTCTCTTAAATAAACTTAAATAAATAAATAAATAAATAAATAAATGGGTGGATTTTATGTACTTTATATCTCAAAACAAATTATTCTGACATGATACTCCATCCCATGGAATTCTTTGAGAGAAATAAAGGAATTGTTCTAAAAACTCTCTAGGCATGAGTTTGTTTCTGTAATGTTAATATTTCTTCCTCAAATTACATGTAAACAATTGTTATCTTTGTCTCATTGGGAAGAGATGTGACTCTGGCATTCCCCATGATGTGAATAAATCTTTGGGGAGCAATGAGTGACTTCCCTCACCCCCAACCACCACCACCAAACAGCAAAAACAAAACACTGTGGTAATTTTAGGACTGGGCACTAGAGTCCCAAGAATTATTTCCAAAGCAACTTTATATCCTTGCTGAATCTATCCAGCCAGTCTGTTGCTTCCCCTGAATGGTAACCAACCCCCGACGTTCACGGAAACCCACCATGGACATCTATCCCTCTTGGAATGCCCATTTTTGAGGATGGTATTGGCAGAGTAGAAGCTGTTGAGGAGGTAGCGGCTTCCTAGGGAAAGAAGCCCAATTCTGAGCGAGCTGAGCTAAGCAGGGAGCATCAGTGCTTATGGGCAAAGGTGGGGAGGAACCAGGCTGGAGTAAGAGACAGATTTCTTGACACAAACGTGGGCCAAGCTTCGGGAGTCAGGCGGATTCTGAGAAAGCACGAAAGAAAATGGCCCAGGCCACCCAGAGACAGCAAGTGGGTTAATGGCAAGAGAGCCAGGTGACAGCCTTTTGGTGGGGAGACACTATCTCAAGGGAGACATGGTCTAGAAACTTGGACATCTGGGGTTTGGGCAGTAAGCTAGGCCGCACTCTCAGGCTTGGAACCCCAGTTTGGATAAACTAGTGTCAGGAGCTATCCTTGAAAAAAAAGAGTTGGAGCAAGTCAGAATCTTTCCTCTTCTCAATAAACTATGAAGAAAAGCCCAAGACATTACACCTCTCTCTCTCCCTCCCACTCTTCACCAGAAAGACGCCCAACAGATAGCCAGAAAGGAGATTCACACATCCACAGCCAGAGTCAGGAGGCGGGTCCCAGCTGCACACACCCACATACACTCTAGCGTCAGCCATGTCCTTTTATTATTATTTTTATTGAACCCTGTAGGTGGGGTTGGTGGTAAGGTAGTTCTCACAGCCCCACTGCAGTGCCCGGCCCAGGGCAAGGCTGTGGTTCAGCAACTGCCACAGTCGCTGGGATAGACATCCCAGTGCAGGCCGATGGCATTGATGAGGGCACCAGATCGGCCGCTGATGAAGCGTAGCACGGTGTTGGGGTACAAGGGGACAGCATTGAAACTCGTGCCTGTGTCTTTCCCAAAAGGCAGGTACCGGCCCTTGTCAGTCACGAAGACGAGCTTCCTCAGGTAGTACTTGTACTTGCCAGACACCTGGATCACTGACTCCCCAGGGTGCAGGAAAATCTCCTCCAGGTCTCCCTGGGTGCCACCCACATAGTCGCTCCACACCTTGCCATAGCGCACCTGGAGGCTGGGTGGGGGGTGGTGAGGGAGGGAAGACTGAGCAGGGTGACTGGAATTCAGGACCTCTTGGCCTACAAGCCGAGAGACCTGCAAACTGGTGGCAGAGATGACAGGTCCCCTGCCAGTCCCAAGGTGTGTGAGGGATGAGGGAGCCCTTGATGTCCCACTGTAAACTTCAACTCCTTTTGCCGACAGATAGGCTCAGAGAGGAAAAGTAACTTGGCCGGAGCCCCTCAGACAGTGGTAGATCTTCAGTTTGAAATCTAGGTTCCTGCTGTGCCCCCAACCCCTACGTGAAAGAAGCAGATGGGCCTTTCTGGATGGCTTTCATCAGGGAAGAGACTCTGTTGCTCCAGGATCAGAAGGATACATGTTTTGGGGAGAGGCGTCATCCAAGATGGAGGATGCCCAAGGGGACCTACACCTCAGGTGGGGCCAAAGTAGCCAGCTTCCCAGCGCCTCAGTGGCTGTGCTACAGATTTGCCCAAGACGTGCACGCTGGGGGCTGTAGGGCTGTAGCAGCACCGGCCTCAGACCCCAGCCTCCTGATACCTTTCACATCCCAAGTTATCCCTGGGACTTGTTGACTGAAACAGATGTGACCCAAAGTGACTGAGAACTTTCCAGTGTGGTAAGATCGGAGAGGATCCCCAAACCACAGACACACAAAGAATCTTACCCTACGATGTAGTATCTGTTGACCCGGATACGGATGGCAGTGATGGGACCCTCCAGCTGGTAACCAGAATGGGAGAATCGCTCACCTCCACCGCCTCCATACTCTCCATTGTAGGAGGAGGACCTAGCCTGAACTGGAGGGGACAGTAGGCGTCAGAAGGAGAGATCTCAAGAGCTCCAGTCCCTCCTCACCACTCCTACACCTCCCACAACTCGATGCCCACCACCCCAAGCCAGCCCCTGTGAGCCTTGGCCACTGGCAGAGCAGGAAGCTGTCTTCCCATGACGCTAATACTGGTCTTCTGGCCTCTCACTTACTGACATTGGCTGAGGCTGATGCGCAGACAAGGGCAAGAAGAGTAATGGTCAACATTCTGGGGCTGGAGGGGAAAGAAAGGAGCATGTCAAGGTTCATTCACCCTGTTTCCATTGGACTTCATTTACCCAGGCTTCCCTGGGTTAGATCTCCAACTGAGACTTGGCCCTCTTTGTCCCTCAACTCAGACCTAACTGACCCAGTATTGGGCTCAGAAAGGATTGCCCCTAGTCTCTAGTCCTGCTCCTGGCAGGTACGGTGTCCTTAACCCCTCTGTCCTCCCTGGTCTCGAGGAAGACGGCCCCTTGTTCCATCCTGAGTCAGAAGATCAAATCTAAGCCTCTGTCTGGACCAACCCGTGTAAGTCCTGGTCCCTCCTGGCACAAAGCAGGAAAAGAGTTTCAAAGAAGTGGAGGCCATCTCCAAACCATAGAGATGGTTGAGTTTACCAAACCAGGATTCTGAGCAAAACCTAACTGCAACCTGCCTGTGATACACGGGCCTGGCTTGGGGTATATCTGGGGCAGAGTTTAAATTCCTAGCTTCAGCCAGGTCTCAAATCAGAAGGAAAGGAGCATTTTAGGGGTGCGTCTTTGTGTCACCCAGGCAGTGAGGGTGATTATAGATGAGACCGCCAATACCAGCATCGGAACAGTTGAGAAACTGCACAACGAGTTTGGACCACAGCTCAAGATATCAGATTCCAGATGCCTGGTCTATTTGTCATAATTCTTTCTCCACTAACACAAATCTGGCTGTATCGATACCCCGAGCATCCCAGGTATCTCCAGTCTTTCCTCTGAGACCCAGATATCTTTGCACCTCCCTCAGACGCCCCAGGTACCTGCCACACAGGTCTCCCCTGCCACTCACTCCAGGCAGTCCAGCTCTGCTTGAATTTCCCCTAACTCAAATCTTAGCTCAGGCCTCTGTCACCCCTCACCTGGCAGTTCCAGGTGCAAAGTAACCCCCCTGAGACTTCCAGATCTTTTATATCAGGTCCAAGCCCTCCCCCTGCTCTTTATCGTGTGAACTTCACCTCCTGAGCAAACATGATCAGCCTCGTGGGGTCAGTTGTCAGAGTGGTGTCCTCTCTGGGCCAAGGCCCAGGTATCAGGATGGACAGAATAAACTTGAGGAAACAGTCACCAACGGAAGAGCCAGCAGCTTTGGGTGGCCAAAGTTACTAATTTCTTCTGGGTGTAGTCTAAGGTTGTCGCCCCCCTATTTGGGTGTTCTACAGGTGCTCCTACCTGCAATCTGTCATCTTTCAGGAGAAACATTGTCCTCATTGTCCTACATTTGAAATCTAAACTCTCATGGGAAGGGATGATACACCCTATGCCCTGTACTTAGGAGTGTCTACTATTTTCCATACAATTTTTTTCTTCCTCTTTCCTGTTATTTTATATGAAAAAAATCCAAACATAGAGAAAAATTGAAAGAAATGTACAGTGAACACTCATATGCACACCACATAGATTCTACCATGGTTAATATTTTGCCGTACTTGGCTTTTTTTCCCCCATCTATCCATCCTCAATCTGCCAGACTGTTTACAAAACTTTTCTGAGAAGGGTAATGTGTTGCTGCAGGTGGACAACTAACACCTGTCGATCTCCCTCCTGAGAGACAGGCAGTCAGGCCAATAGGCATGTGGGACGCTGAGGAAGTAACGGTACACGGTTCCTCCCTTGGGGGAAGTTCTGGTCTCAAGGCCCTCAGGGCTCCTGGGAGCCATGGCTGAATCTTCTGGGGGATAAAGCCCACACGGGGCAACAGCTCCTTCCCATAGGTTAGCTTGATGTCATAGATTTCTTCTCTTCTGAGGCTCTTCTCTTCCACCCAAGTCTCTAGGATGGACTCCTGAGTCCTACTTCTTGACTCCTCTAGGATTGGCTCTTTGAGTCAGCGGGCCCTCCCAAGCAGAGAGATGGGTGGAGCCCAGGGAAAAGCTGGAGTCATTAGCCTTGGTGATTAATGACTAGTAGCTGGACAAACAGAATATCCACCCCTCATAGACCATCTAGGACTGAGGACTCCTCCCAGGAAAGCCAGGGAACCCCAACCTAAGGAGCCGGAAATAGGACAGGGCTCTTGGCCTGGAGATTCTGGGAGCAAGGAGGGCAGCCAGGGTTGCATTGTCTGATCTCTGCTTCAAGTTCAAAACAAGCAAGTCCTGGTGAGATTACTTCCTCATTCCAGCTGTTTTGTTCTGTCTCTCTTGTTCTCTCTGGTTTTCTTTCTTTCCTACTTCTCTCTTTCTGTTTGTCTTGATCTTTCCCCATCATCTCCTGCTCTAAGGGTTGTTCTTTGTATTCACTGTCTCCATACCTTTTTCCTTTTGCCTCTTCTCTCTGTCTCTTCTCCTCCCCCAAGCTCTCTCTCTAATTCTCTCCTCTGTCTCCTCTTACTACTGTCTGTCTTTCGTCTTCCTTATGAGGAGTATATCCCACAGGATGGAACCAAACACTGGATATCAAAGATGGCAGCTCAGGGGCGCCCAGATGGTTCAGGTGGTTGAGCATCTGACTTCATCGGCTGAGTTCATGATCTCACCGCTCGTGTGGTCAAGCGCCGCATCGGGCTTTGTGCTGACAGTTCAGAGCCTGGAGCCTGCTTTGGATTCTGTATCTCCCTTTCTGTTTCTCTGCCATCCCCCACTTGTATGCATGCTGTCTCTCTCAAAAATAAATATTTTTAAAAAACAGAAGTCACTATTTCTTTGAGTCTATATTTCTGCATTTGGAACATGAGAAGTTAAAGGACTCAAGATCAACCAAAATCCTCAAGGACAGTGCTTTTTATTTATTTTTTAAAAAAATTTTTTAATGTTTATTTATTTTTGAGACAGGGAGAGACAGCATGAATGGGGGAGGGTCAGAGAGAGAGGGAGACACAGAATCCGAAACAGGCTCCAGGCTCCGAGCCATCAGCACAGAGCTCGAACTCACGGACCGTGAGATCATGACCTGAGCCGAAGTCGGATGCCTAACCGACTGAGCCACCCAGGTGCCCCAGGACAGTGCTTTTTAAACTGTAGGTCTTAACTCACTAGTGGACCACAAAATCATTTTAACGGCTCAAGACCAACATATTTTTTAAGTTTATTATTTTTTTTGGTAATCTCTATACCCAACGTGGGGCTCGAACCTATGACCCCTAGAACAGCCAGGTGCCCCAAGACCAACATTTTTTTTTTTAATTTGAAAGAGTGAGTCGCGGAGAGGGGTAGAGGGGGAGAGAGAGAATCTTAAGCAAGCTCCATGCTTAGCGCAAAGCCAGACTCAGGGCTTAATCCCACAACCCTGAGATCATGACCTGAGCCAAAACCAAATCGGATGCTCAACCGAGCCACCCAGGTGCCCCAAGACCAACACATTTGAAAAGTGAAATAGAGAAAGTAAGAGCATCACATGTAACAAGACTAAATACTATTTCCTAAAATACTGTTTCAGTCAAATACTCTATACTGCATGTACTGACTCACAATATAAAAGTTTCTTCCCTATTCTGAACTGCTGTTAAAAAAAAAAATCCTTGAAAAAAAACCTACCTCTCTCAAAGGGTAAGATTTTTATTTTTTTAATGTTTATTTATTTTTGAAAGAGAGGGAGAGAGAGAGAGAGAGAGAGAGAGAGTGTGTGTGTGTGTGTGTGTGTGTGTGTGTGTATGAGTGGGGGAGGGGCAGAGAGCGAGGGGGACACAGAATCCGAAGCAGGCTCCAGGCTGTGAACAGTCAGCACAGAGCCCAACACGGGGTTCAAACTCACTGACCCCCAGGTCATGATCTGAGCCAAAGTCAGACACTTAACCGACTGAGCCACCCAGGAACCCCAGCAAGAGACTTGTCTTAAAGCTTGGTTCGTGCCCTTCCTCCATGATCCTCGAACTTCAGTTTGTTCATCTGCGATAGGAGATAATGAGTCTAACCAATTTGTGTCAAGCCCCTGGCACAGATCTAGCACACATAAGTACTGAGTAAATGTTTATTTTTTTCTCTCTCTTCAATTCTCACAAAATATGGTCTTTCTTTTTCATTTCTTTCAGATAAAGTTGATGAGGGCAGGCCTTGTCTTTCTCATCTGCAGTTAGCTTTATTTTTATGGTTTAGCTTAGTTCAGATCCTGGAGATCTTTGTCAAATGCATCATACAACTTGACACAAGAATTTTTTTAATGTTTATTTCTTTATTTTTGAGAGAGAGAGAGAGAGAATGAGTGTAGGAGGGGCAGAGAGAGAGGGAGACAGAGAATCAGAAGCAGGCTCCGCACTATCAGCACAGAGTCTGATTTGGGCTCGAATTCACAAACTGTGAGATCATGACCTGCTCCAAAGTCAGACACTTAACCGACTGAGCAACCCAGGCGCCCCCTTGCAAAAAGAATTTTTTTAAGTTTATGCTTTTTTTTTTTTTTTTAGTAATCTCCATACCCATCATGGGGCTTGAACTCCCGACCCTGAGATTAAGAGTCACATGCTTGTCCTACTGGGCCGGCCAAGCACCCCTCAAAGAAAGATATTTGTGTAGGTTGATTTGGACAACTAAAGTTAAAGTCACTTGGAAACCTGTTATATATATATATATATATATGTGTGTGTGTGTGTGTGTGTGTATATATATATATATATACACATATTGTTGTTTATTTTTAAGACAGACGCGGGGTGGAGTGTTTGAGAGGTGCACAGACAGGGCTGGACTCAGAAGCTGGGTGCCTGGGGCAAGGTATTTCACTTCTCTCTGCTTCTGTTCTCGTCTGAAAACACACACACAAACAAAAAGGCGATAATTTTGCCTACCTCCTCAGGTTGCTGTGGTTATGATATAGTTAATGGACGTAAAGTTCCAGAACACTGCCTGATGCCAAGGAAGTTCTCTGTTTCTCATCGTCTAAGGAGTGGCTCCATCCTGTGGAAATAAGAAAATCATAAAATTCCTAAATACCCCTCATGTTTTTGTTGTAAACCTAAATCACATTTTCCTAGCCTTCCATACATTTGCTAACATCGTGAGGTTTGGTTTTCCGCCCCCGCCCCCCAATTGAATATATTGCAGGCAAACTAAAGGTGTGTGTCCGCCTGAGGCCAGACGTACTGATTTTAGTACTTCTCAACTCTGGCCTTATCATATCAAGGTTATGAGGATGTCACGTGTCTTCTCTGGTATCATCACCTCATCATGTCTACGCATCTTATAAAAGAGTAAGGGCAAAATGGTCAAGTAACCGGAGACCACTGATACACAGGCCAAGGTAGCTTGAACTGAACATCAAAAGCACCTACTGAGGGCCCTGGGAAAGTGGAAATGAAGTGTCCTGCCCCAGAGGGGCTCACACTCTCCTGAAGGGCAAACCTAATCAAGCTGGTCTTCAGAGTGCAGGGAAGGAGCATAGCTGGATGCATAGGGATTCAGTCAAACCCAGAGGAGGGGACAAGGATCCTGGCTGTGGCCAGGAAGTGTGGTCACAGATGCCAGAATTGCACAGTGAAAAGAGAGAAGCGGGCTGAGGCCTGGCTTTGCCGCTTTCCCCTGGCAAGTTAAAGTCTCTGAATCTCAGTTTCCTCATTGCAAAAGGAAGGATAAGATCCACTTCAAGGGTTGCTTTACAGGATTAAATGAGATATAGCAATGTGCTCAGGGGTGCTTGGCTGGCTCAGTTGGTGAAGCATCTGACTCTTGATCTCTGGGTTTGTGACTTCGAGCCTGATGTTGGGTATAGAGATTACTTAATAAGGAAAGAAAAGAAAAGAGAGAGAAGAGAAGAAAAGAGAAGAGAAGAGGGGTTAGTAAATTGCTAGGCACATAGAAGCGCCTTGGCCAGGAGCAGTAGCTTAGGAGGAATAGAGACATTGGAACAAAGTAGGAAGATCAGCACAGAGGACGAAGTAAGTGGGCTACACCATCCTTCACTGAGGGAAGAAAGTACCAGGGCAGACAGGGCCCACAGGACTGGAGGAAGCCAGTGAGAATCCCCAGGCAAGCCATGAACAGAACCAAGAGTGAGCATGGCCAACCCCACTCTCAGAGGCTGAGAATGAACAAGGCAGAGAGCTCCTGCCTGAAGGCCTCAGCTTTCTGCACAAGAGAGAGAAAGTGTATCCGCGCTGATGGTTAAAGTCGAGGTTGGGCAAAGCTAGTAGGGAAAGGAGAGATAGAGAGAGAGCGTTGCCCAGATCCACATGACAGCATGACTGAGGGACCAGGTGGAGGTGGGGGCACTACACGTGGTCAGTTGTGTGATTTTCTCCAATGTGGCTCACCAACCTGTTAACAGGACAAAAGGAAAGTAGTTGTACTGGTTCCAGGCAGAAGCTTTATGAGGAAGGTGTGTGTGTGTGGGGGGGGGGGGGACAAGGCTGGCAAATGCCAGGAAGAGAGTGGTTGGAACAATACAGCACAAAGTCAAGGTTATAGAGGAAGTGGAGTGAGATTGGGTAGGGCTGGTCAGGAGGGGACTCCAGGATGTGGGCTCCAGGAAAAGAAGTATAATGGGATGGACCAGAAGTGGAGTGGGAGAAGAGGGAGGGAGGCTCAGAGCCCGGGGGAATCTGATGGTTGGTATAGAACAATCTTGAGTGGTAACAAGATTTCAGGTGGGTGAACAGATGTGAAAGGACAGATCCTTTAGGGCCTTTCAAAGATGAGCAACAATGCTAGACCAAGATGGAAGGGGACAGAAGTGCTGAATGCCTACTTTAAGAGGTGCTTTATATAAACTATCTAATATTACCCTCCAACAACCCTTCAAGTTGGGAATTCATGAAAAAATGGAAATCGAATAGATTGCCAAGGGTCTCAACAGCTGTGGAGCCAGGAACCTCAGATTTAATCCCAGGGCTGCCTGGTTCCAAAGCCCAGATTCTTTCCACCTTCCCCGATTTCCCCACACAGGTGGCACTTGGGACCTTTCTAATTCATTCTTATCATTTTTTAAAGTTTATTTATTTAAATTATCTCTAATACCCAACGTGGGGCTTGAACTCACGACCCTGAGATCAAGACTTGCATGTTCCTCTGACTGAGCCAGCCAGGCACCCCCAATCTTATCATTTTTCACAGCTCTCAAGGTTGGAATCTCTGACTCTTGGGATCCTGAGCAGCCGGTAGGTGCCACCCAGCAGGCCCTGAGCAGTGATAAAAAGCTCCTGAGCTCAGCCCTGTGTTTATCCCCTGTCTGGCAGCAAGATAGCTCCGGGTGAGGGCTGGGACTCTCAGCAGGGTGGACCCCACTGCAGAGGGGGTGAGGGTGAAGGGAAGAACAACCGGAAGTGCCTGGACCTTTCTGTTGAAACTCTGAAGGTGTTTCTTATGACTGACCTGCTCAGTAAGTCATTCATTCAGCAGCAGGAGGTTGGAGACGGTCAGATCTGGGTTCCAATTCAGCTCTGGGACTTGAGTTGTGTGACTTTGGATGACAACAACCAACTTTCTCAGTTGACCCAGAATTAAAGTGTTTTCTGGGATGTGGAACTTCAAGTGCTAAAACCAGGATGGTCCCGGGTGCCTGGCTGGTTCATCAGTAGACCATGTGGCTCTCGATCTTGGGGTCATGAGTTCAAGCCCCATGTTGGGCATAGAGCTTACATTTTAAAATGAATGAATGAATGAATGAGTGAGTGAATAAAAATAAGGATGGCCCCAGGCACAATGGGAATGGTTGGTCACCCCGGTTGGGCTACTCAATCCTCCTAAGTCTCAGTTTCCAAGTATAAAATGTGGTCATAGGCCGTCTGCTTCTCTGCTCCTCACCACCTGGGGTTGTGCCTTTCAGAGAACACAAGAGCAGAGAACACGATTTAATTCCGTATGGCCAGGAGATGTTGGCTGACAGGTTGGCTGTATGCTCCTTCATCCACTGAAGCCGCTGAAGCCTCCTTCTGAAGTGCAAAGCAACTTTTTTTTTAATGTCTATTTTTGAGACAGACAGAGTGTGAGCAGGGGAGGGGCAGAGAGAGAGGGAGACACAGAATCTGGAGCAGGCTCCAGGCTCTGAGCTGTCAGCACAGAGCCCAACATGGGGCTCAAACTCACAGAACACAAGATCATGACCTGAGCTGAAGTCAGACACTTAATCCACTGAGCCACCCACGCGCCCCTGCAAAGCAACGTTTTACTGACATTCTGCTTGGAGACCTCAGACTGTAGCTCATGTTGTGACACGGACCCCAAGTCATGAGCTCCTCTACTTGCCCCTCCTCCCCTACCGTTCCTGGCTACTCCCTCTTGTCGCCAGGGAAGCGTGGCAAGATCCGAGCACACCATGCTCCGCAGGCAGGGGTGAGACAAGGGTTGGGTGTGCGTGAATGAAGGCAGCTTGAAACACAAAACCTAGAACTCTGGTCACAGTATCATTGCATAAGAAGAGGTCTTTAGGCTTCAGCCAGGACGGGTGGCGTGAGCATGGAAGGACCGCAGCCATCTTCTTGAAGGGTTGTCTTCCCTCATGCCTGTTGACGGTTGATTCTCCTCTTGCCTGAGGTTGGTGGCCTCCACACGTTTCCTAGAAGCCAAGTGCACGGTGGACCCAACACGGTGCAGGAAGAAGTTGTGGAACCGTTGCTGCTGTCGGAGGGTGGGCCCGGAGCAGAGAGTAAGGAGAGGTGGATGAACTCAGCAGTTATAAATTTGGTCACCCACACTTCCTCAAAAAGGTGAACACAGTGTTGCCATCCGACTGTGAGGTCTGACTCCCAGCTATAGACCCAAGAGAAACTGAAAACATATCCACACAAAAACCTATACATGACTGTTCACAGCAGCATTACTTGCAATAACCAAGAAGCAGAAACAATCCACGTGTCCCTCGACTGATGGATGGATAAAAATGTAGTATAGCCATACACTAAAATATTCAGCTTTTGTACAAAAAAAAGAATGAAGTACTGGGGCGCCTGGGTGGCTCAGCTGGTTGAACGCCTGGCTCATGGCTTCAGCTCGGGTCATGATCTCATGGTTTGTGGGATCGAGGCCCGTGTCTGGCTCTGTGCTGACAGTGTGGAGCCTGCTTGGGATTCTCTCTCTCCTCTCTCTTTGTATCTCCCCCAACAGTCTCTCTCTCAACATAAATAAACATTAAAAAAAAAAAAAAAAAGGAAGAATGAGGTACTGATTCATTAAGCATGGATGAACCCTGAAAACATTATGTGAAGTGAAAGCTGCCAGGCACAAAACGCTGCAGGTTATGTGATTTCATTTATATGAAATGTCCAGAAGAGGCAAATGCATAGACACAGAAAACAGACAGTTGTTGGGGCACCTGGTGGCTCAGTCAGTTGAGCATCCAACGTCAGCTCAGGTCATGATCTGGTGGCTCACGGGTTGGAGACCCACATCCAGCTTTGCGCTGACAGCGTGAAGCCTGCTTTGGATTCTCTGTCTCCCTCTCTCTCTGCCCCTTGCCTGCTCCGTCTCTCTCTTTCTCTTTCTCTCTCTCTTTCAAAAATAAACACTTAGAAATATTTTGAAAAAAGAAAACAGTGTTGCCAAGGTCTGGGGGAGGAGGGAATGGGGAGTGACCACTAATGGGTACAGGGTTTCTTTCTGGGGTGATGAAAATGTCCTGAAATTAGATAGTGGTAATGGTTGCGCAATCTTATGAATATATTAAAACCCACTACTACTGTACTGGGTGAACTTCATAGCATGTGAAGTTCAATAGAAATAATAATAAACGAAGTTTGGCCACTGAGTCCTGTGCATGTAGAAAGTACAGCAGTGGAGTGATGCCTTTGGGCTCCTGTTGATACCCTTTGGCATTGGGATGGGGTGTTAGAAGATGGGTGGGTTTGGATGGGGATGAGTCTCCCGCACCCAGGCTACAAGTGGATCCTCCAATTGGATCACCAGTGGTTAACTGCCTATGGAGGTAGTAAAACTCTTGTGATGAATGGGGCTGTGACAGCCAAGTATGTTGTGGAGGGGATGAAGCTTAACATTTTCTTGAGACCACCCATCTCCACCAGAATCAGACTAAGAACCTTTGTACAGGCAGGCCCGTTTCGCGTAGGAATTGGGAAAATTGTAGCAGCCCCTTGGGCCCTCCTTTCTCCTGGGAACATCTGGTGGGCAGCCATGTATCACAGGGTGTGGGGTCAGATGCTGGCTACAGAAAGCCTCAGTATAGAATGGACCTCAGTGACTTTCCAAGTGGCATCATGGCAGAGAAAAGGGACCCATGTGCCATTCACAAGTGGCCATGTGGGAAGTTGCCCCTACACATACTTAGCTTCCTTGAGATCGTTCTGGTCCCCTTACCTTCTTTTTTTACTTATTCGTTTTTTAAGTTTATTTATTTATTTTGAGAGAGAGTGAGAGAGAGAGAGAGAGAGAGGGAGAGGGAAAACAAGTGGTGGAGGGGCAGAGAGAGAGAATTCCAAGCAGTCTCCACACTGTCAGTGAGGAGCCCGATGCGGGGCTCAAACTCACGAAGTGTGAGATCACGACCTGAGCCAAAGTCAGACGCTCAAGCGACTAAGCCACCCAGGTACCCCAGGTCCCTTTATCTTCTGATGGGGCCTGTGAGCTTTGGCTGCAGAGAACTGTTAAGGTATACTGGTGGCTAGATTGGACAGGGGGATCTAAGCAGAAGTGAAGGAAGGAATCCCAAGCAGGCTCCGCTTGTTGGCACAAAGCCCAATACGGGGCTCATGAACCATGAGATTATGACCTGAGCCAAAATCAAGAGTTGGATGCCTAACCAACTGAGCCACCCAGGCACCCTCCAAAAATGTTAAGCTATTTTTTAAGTGGTAAGAGATAGTTAAGAATCAAAAACATCCCATTTGGATTCCACATCATGTCGGATCTTCCTGGTTTTAATAATGTTTACCCTTCTAGTGTTTTGTTTTGTTTAAATTTTAAATTTAAATTCTATTTTAGTAGGTTCCACCCCCAGCATAAGGCTTGAACTCACAACCCTGAGATTAAGAGTCACATGCTCTACCGACTGAGCCAGCCAGGTGCCCTTAGTGCTTTGTTTTTTTAAGGGATCACTGATTAAAACAGAACATACATAATTTTCAGATTTTATTTACTTATTTATTTAGACTTAAAATTTTTTATTGTTGTAAATACATGTAACAAAATTTATTATATTAACCTTTTTTTAACTTTATTTATATATTTTGAGAGAGACAGTGTGTGCAAGCAAGTGGGGGAGGGGAGAGGGAGAGGGAGAGAGAGAATCCCAAGCTTGGGGCTTGAACCCATGAACCAGGAGATCATGACCTGAGCCGAATCAAGAGCCAGATGCTTCACCGAATGAGCCACCCAGGTGTTCCCTCAACCTTTTTTTTTTTTAAGTTTATTTTTTTAGTAATCTCCACACTCGACGTGGGGCTTGAACTCATGACCCCAAGGTCAAAAGTAACATGCTCTTCCGACTGAGTCAGGCAGGCGCCCCAATCTTAACCATTTTTTGTGTCCATCTCAGTGGTATCAAGTTCAGGTTTTATTTTTTATTTTATTTTATTTTTTAATGCTTATTTATTTTTGAGAGAGAGAGAGTAGGGGAGGGACAGAGAGAGAGAGGGGGGACACAGAATCTGAAACAGGCTCCAGGCTCCGAGCTGTCAGCATAGAGCCCAATGTGGGGCTCAAACCCACAAACCGTGAGATCATGACCTGAGTTGAAGTTGGATGCTCAACCGACGAAGCCACCCAGGCGCCCCAAGTTCCAGTTTTATTTTAAGGCTTATGATCTCATCGGATTATAATCACATCAGGTTTCGGCATATGTCGTAAAGCCAGGAGCCTCGGGACTCTCCATTTCCACCTACCCCCATCCCATGCCACATTTTGTGCTCCTTCTGGCCCTTTCCTCAAAACCACCGGGCCAGACCAATGTGAGTCAGGCTGCCCTTGTGACCATCTTGTAAGACACTAACATTGCAACATATTTTTGTAGCATTTCTCATGAAATGGCTGTCATTTTGCAAAAGCAAATATTAATACCTGGTAAGGATTGTGTTCAGGTTGCTTGCCAGACCAGGAATTTATACCTATGCTTCTCCAGTCCCTCCCGTATACATGGGTTGTGTGACTTGGGGCACAACGTCACCCGTGTGCGGGGCCTGCTTGTCATCTGTCAGCGAGCGAGTGGAACTAGACAATCTCCGAAGGGAGCCGAGTGGCTGAACAACACTCCCTCCTCACTCCTTGCTCCCAGGTTCCTCCGAGCCTCACCCCAGGAGAAGGGAGGCCGGAGGGCAAATGTTCAGGGTCTTGGAGACAGAATTCTCCCAAGAGGCCTACTTTGTTGGTGCCCACGCCTCACCTCACAGATGGCTTCCAACCAAAACTGAGGCTAACTGGCCTAAAGACGAAGAGATGCATATTCATGAAAAGTATGGGGAAGGCTGGGTCAAGCAGGAGGGGGCTGGATGGCAGGGGCGGGTTCGGAGGGGTGCAGTGGGCAGGCCAGGGCCAGGGCCACACCTCGAGATCAGGCAGAGCGAGGGGCCTGGGGCCTGGCTATGGGGTGAGACTGAGTTCAACACAACCACTGCCCATTCCGGCCCCACCTCTCGCCAGGAAACGCCTCCCCACCACATTGACCACATCCCCCCAGGTTGCCTTGGAAACACTCCCCAGGGGCAAGAGGAGTTGGGGCACTGTTGCCCAGCAACAGGTGGTGCCCTCCCTTCCGGCCTCATCTGAGGCAACTGCCTGACACCCTGCACAAGGAGGAGTGCTCTGAAGGGAGAGGCAGGAGCCCTGGGGCCGCCCTGAGTTAAGGTGAGGCGTGGTGAGGGCCCCTGCAGGTGGCAGACCTGGGGGGCAGAGAGAAGCAGGCAGAGTCAAACAAGGGAGGCACGTTTGGCCAGGCCCGGGGCCAGAGCCGGAGAGGAGAGGCGGGGACAGGTGCAGAGGTGGCGCCGGGACCTGGCAGGACAGCAAGCTCAGTGGAACCTGCAGAGAGCAAGACCAAATCCAAGGAGAGTCGTGAGGGCCCAGGAGCACCCAAGGTGCCAGCCAAGCGGTGGGAGGGGGCGCACAGGCAGGGTGGGAGTCGGGAGGGGAGCTTCTCGTTTCTGCACCCACCACTTCCTCTGAGGCCCAAGCAAGACGTGGGGGGAGCCTAGACAGCAGGAAAGAATCTCTGGGGGCCCTTACAGTTTTGTCTGAGGCACCCCGGGGTCTGGGTGGCGGGAGTAGGGGTGGGGGACAGGGCGTCTGGAAGCAGGTTCAGGAGCCAGAGCAGGAGGGCCGGCTGCCGACCAAGGTGGGATCCTGGCTCTCCAACCTTCTGCCTATCTCTCGCCGTTCTGGGCCCTCTTTGTTCCTCTGTCTGCTGGGGTCTGTTTCCCAGGCCGGATGCGGAGCCGCTCGGGCCTCTGTCTCTCCCCTCATTCTTGTTTGGACACACGCTGCCTCTCTCTTCCTATAGGTTGTGCTGACCTTGTCTCATGTGCTTCCTCTCCTGACCCCTGTCTCTTCAGATGCCCTCAACTCCAGAGCAGCCCTCTGGGCATGTGGAGGGACTCCCTGAGTCGGAGCTGGTTACATGGCCCCCGCTGCCCTGTGGGCCCTGCATCCCCATCATGCTGGCCCTGGCCTCCCTCGCCGCCCTCTTCCTCGTAACGACAGCTGTGTTGGCCGAACGCCTCTTCCGCCGCTCTCTGCACCCAGACCCCAGCAACCGTGCACCCACCCTGGTCTGGCGCCCCGGAGGAGAACTGTGGATCGAGCCCAGGGGCACCCCCCGAGAGCGCTCAGAAGACTGGTATGGCTCTGCGGTCCCCTTGCTGATGGATGGGGCCCCAGACCCTCCCATCTCTGGAGGCACCTTGGAGGCCCGAGCCACAGCCCCACCTGCCCCTATAGCCCCACTCTCCCCTCCCAGCTCCTTGGGCCTCCAGAGCCCACCCAGGGCCCCAGTCCGCAGCACCTTCTGGGGGCCCCAGGCCTTGGAGGAGAGGCCCTATGCTCCGGGCCTGGTGAGCTGGGCTGAGCCTGAACAGAGGCCAGAGGCCAGCATGCACCTGGGGAGCCCCCAGACCCGGAGGCAGCGGCTAGGGAGCTCTGATCTGGAGTGGGGCCTCCAACCTCGGGTCACCCTGGAGCAGATCTCTGCTTTCTGGAGGCGTGAAGGTCGGACCAGCGTGGGGTTCTGATTCCCTAGGGCCTGGAGGACTGGCCTCTCCAAGACACTGAGGAAGCCCTTACCTCAGAGGGTCTCTCTGAGGCCTTAAGACCCTGAGGCTCCAGCGTAAGAGCCCAAGTTCATACTTGGGCCCACAGGGAAGAACACCCCTCCCAAGGCCTTTTACATCTGGATTTCAATTCCCTGGATCTGGGGCTGGGCAGGCACCGCATGGACAGAGCCTGTGCTGCAGGGGAAGCCCAGAAGTATCTCTCTGGCTGCCCAGGGTCGCGGCACAGACAATTGGAGGTGGGGCCGACTACGGGCCAGAAGTCGCCAAAATCATGTTCTAGATTAAGAAAGATCTCAAGCTACCAAACAGGTAGGAAATAGGATCGTCACAGAAGCTTCCACCTTCACTGTGCACCTAAGATGCCAACATCGGCGTGCAGGGGTCCTGTGGCTGCCGAACAGACTGAATGTAGATGACCAGGGTCAGTCCTGCCAGCAGGAGAGGACAGGAAGCCAGCCTCCCAGAGCCACGGATCATGCCTCCAGGAAAACACAGACAGAGGTCAAGGCCAGGCAAAGGAGCGTCTTATTACATCCCAACTGTAGCTTTGACCCCCAACTTGCCACAGGAAACTTGGGCAGCCAAATTGGAGAGGCCCCTCCTTGCCTCCAGCTAGGACCTCGAGTCAAGGGAGGTCAGGGGGCAGCCGTCCCATTAAGGTTGAACATGGCAGCCCGCTGACTCTGACCCCTCCGGGGTGAGGGAGGCCCGCCGAAGCGATCGGAGTTTGATCCAATGTGGAAAGGAACACTGTCCCTGGGGAAGAGCAGCTCCCGGTGTGCGGCCTCTGGCCATCCTCCCTCCCAGCTTGCTGGATCAATCCAGACAGATTTGCCCCATGACAGGCTTATTTATAATGCCTCACCCGGTAGAAATGGAGCCCAGAGATGTCCTTGATTCCGCAGCCATCTGTATCAGCTGGCCGCCCCCTGGGAGGGGAGCCAGGAGCTGGGGAGAGGAAAAGGAGATGCACTCCCGGCACGGGGAGGGAAGGGGGGCCCGATTTCCCAAACTTCAGTCACGAATGTTAGGATTTTTGCCTTATCACTTTACCACCTGTACTATTATTTACTTCATATTTTTCCTTAAGATGATTTCCTATTTGCTGAATAAATTGATTTTAGAAGGAACATTTTTTTGTATCACTTCTGCAAATGGAAAACCAGTTATCACGTGCCATAAATAGAAAGTAAAACATGAAAATAAATACAAGGTTAAACAAAGATATTACGTTCTAAGTAGATATTGTTCCCTCCCTGCTAGTAGCATTCATTGACCCAGGGGTCTGCTCTTTTTTTTTTTTAATTTCTTAATGTTTATTTATTTTTGAGACAGAGACAGAGACAGAGGGTGAGTGGGGGAGGGACCGAGAGAGAGGGAAACACAGAGTCCAAAGCAGCCTGCAGGCTCTAAGCTGTCAGCACAGAGCTCGATGTGGGGATCGAACTCACAACTGTGAGATCATGACCTGAGCCAAAGTTGGATGCTCCACTGATTGAGCCACCCACGTGCCCCATGTTGTTTCTATGTTAAAAGAAAAGAGAATTGATGGGTCAGCAAGTGTTAAGAAAGTGTTAGACATTCGAGTACCATCCTGAGACATTCCCCCCGGAAGTACTGAGACAGACTGAGAGTTCTGCACGGGGAGCAGCCACCCTGCGCTATTTGATGGCCAGGAACCTCCCAAGTTCACACGCAGGAAATGCTGCTGGGCAGGGAGCTGTAGTCAGCTCTTCCTTCCTGCTCAGGAGGGCCTGGACCTCCCGCTCGCTCTTTGGGTGCCAGAAGTCAAAGTAACACCGGAGCACCGTCTCTGAGCCAGGCCCTGGGGATGGAGGCGTCAGCCCGGCCCCGGCTCGCAAGGAGCTCAGACTCTCTGGTGACAGGAGCAGGGGTGGAAGGAGGTGCCATGAGATAGGGACACATAACTGACACAAGATAGAGATCAGAGCCCCCCTCCCATCTCGGTCACTCAGGAGCTGGATAAGGCTGTCACTTCTCATTGTCGCCATCAGCTGACGGGACTGGGTTGTGGGGACTCTGCCCACAGGAGCAAACACACAGCCCACCAGGGAAACAAAACAGACATACAGTGTTCAGAGCTTAGATGCTGGCCTGCCAAGCGCTCAGCAGAGGCAGGGCTCCGGCTCTCCATCTGGCTTTGCCGCCCACTCGCTCGGAGACTTCAGAAAAGTGATTTTTACGTTGCTGGGACTCACGTTCTTTTTCTGTACGAGAAAGTCGAAAGGTGAACAGGATGCCCTACGGGAACTTTTCTAGCTGTGACCTCTAAGGATGCTATAAAATGAAAAAGGGGTGGGGTGCCTGAGTGGCTCAGTCGATTAAGTCCGACTTCGGCTCAGGTCATGATCTCGAGGTTTGTGAGTCACGATCAGGTTCTCGGGTTCGAACCCTGCATCAGGCTCTCTGCTGTCGGCTGAGAACCTGCTTCAGATCCTCTGTCTCCCTCTCTCTGATCCTCCCCCACCCTCTGTCTCTCTGTCTCCCTCTCAAAAACAAATAAACTTAAAAAAAAAAAAAATGAGAGAGGGGTGTGTGCCCGCACTGCTGAATGTGATCTTCCTGATGTGGAGCCCAGAGTCCCCGTCCATTCCCAAACCCAGACCAGGGGCCACATGTTACTAGCAGCCCCCAAAAATGAACAGATGACTGAGGGGTGGATTAACAGAGGAGTTAGTTTTACCCTTTCTCCTTTCTGTTGTTGTTTTTAAGTTTATTTATTTATTTATTTTTTTTTTTTGAGAACGAGAGAGCGCTTGTGCACAAGCGGGGGAGGGGCAGAGAGAAGGAGAGACAGAATCCCAAGCAGGCTCTGCGCCATCAGAGCCCGATTTGGGGCTCAAACTCACGACCGGTGGGATAAGGACCCGAGCCGAGATCAAGAGTCTGACGCTTAATTACTGAGCCCCCCAGGAGCCCCACTGCTTTCTCTGTTTTAAACCTCTCTGCCGCTTATTTTTAACACCTGTTAATTACTTTCGCGCATTGAGTCCTTCTTTCAAGTCTTCCGGTGCTTAAAATATACACACTGTACCGTCCTTTGCTTGATGGTTCTGTTGTCTGGAGCTCGAGGGTACTTACTCTCATCCATGACAGATGGTTTCCTCTTGTGCTTTCTAGTTTGGGGCTGTGAACTCAGAGTCAGCAGGGCCTTACCTATGCTTCAAAGGTATTATGAACCCTGAGCTATGTTATTTGTTCATTTTATCAGGGCTGACGATTCAATTTATCATTTTATGCAGATGGTGATCCAGGTAAGGACAAGCCACTGGTAATGGATTCTCAGGAGAGATTTTCTATTGCCATCAGATCTCGGTGAACCAGATGGTTCTTTTATACTGGCTAAGCTGATGGAAATGGAAAGATTTTTTTTTTCTAGTCTACTCTTTTGGTTTTTTAAAGTTTACTCATTTATTTTGAGAGGGAGAGCGCAGGTGAGGGAGGGGCGGAGAGAGAGGGAGAGAGAGAGGATCCCGAGCAGGCTCCTCAATGCCAGCGCAGAGCCTGTTTCAGGGCTCGAACCCACCAACCGTGGGAGCCAGAGTCACAACCTGAGCCAGAGTTGAACATGCTCAACCGACTGGGCCACCCAGCTGCTCCATTTCTAGTCTGTTCTTTCACTGAAGGTGTCTCCCTTTAAGGGGTTGAGCTTTAAATTAAGGTCTCGGTTTTCTTTTTTTTTTCAACGTTTATTTATTTTTGGGACAGAGAGAGAGCATGAACGGGGGAGGGGCAGAGAGAGAGGGAGACACAGAATCGGAAACAGGCTCCAGGCTCTGAGCCGTCAGCCCAGAGCCTGACGCGGGGCTCGAACTCACGGTCCGCGAGATCGTGACCTGGCTGAAGTCGGATGCTTAACCGACTGCGCCACACAGGCGCCCCAAGGTCTCGGTTTTCAATGCCCCAACGAGGCCAGGCCTCATCTCCAATCTCCAGGGGGGTATAAAACCCAATCCCCTGCATTGCCAAGATCTGCACAACCACACAGCCCCCTCACAGCTCTGGTTTTCAATTTCCTCTTTGTGGGCGGGGATTCCCCTTACTAAACACAGTTATGCATTTTAAAGGATGTTTACTTGATTTTATGCTGAATTTCTAAACGCATCAAGGTGGGCATGTGTTTGTCAGGTTATACCGTTCACAATGTCACAAAGCCCAGACTATTTCCTCTGTGAACAACTTCAAATCTCTTCTACCATAAAACAACCAACCAATCCAGCCTCTCATTCTCCATCCTTCACCACACGTTGCCTCCCACCTCCCGCACAGTCGAACTTTCAGAAAGAGCTGTCTGTCCTAACTGCCTACATTTTCTCCTCTCCGGAGTGCCTGCGCCCTGATGCAGGCTCCCACCTGCTTCCAGCACTCTAGAGAGGCCGCTTTCACCAAAATCACGGCCTGCATATTTCAATGAAAGGGCACTGGATACGCTCCTGTCGGCAGCGTTAGACATTTTGATGCTTTCCTTGACACATTTTCTTCGCTTGGCTTCTGTGACTCCACACACAATCTGATCTCCCTTCCCTCCCTCTGGCCATCTTCTCTGGATATTTGTGGTCTGTGTTCTTCAGAGGTCAGTCCTGGACTGCTTTTGATGTCTGACACACTTCCCCTGGGCAATCTGTCTCATACTTGAGAGTCCCTGACTCTCCACCTCCAACAGCGGCAGATACGGTCCATGTTCTGCCATTATTCCCAACTCCTAGTAACAGCGGTAGAGAGACAGAACGATCAACTAAAGGATTATCTTAGAACAACTCCACAGCTATCCCTGGGTACAGAGTCAGTATTCATCCCCAGGATAAAACCAAAAAGAAAGAGGGACGCCTGGGTGGCTCAGTTGGTTAAATGTTCGACTTCAGCTCGGGTCATGATCTTGCGGTTTGTGAGTTTGAGCCCCACATCGCGCTCATAGGTGACCAAGTGGACCAGGGGACAGAGGCGGGAAGGGATCATATGCCTGTCTGTAGGACAGCAGCCACTAGGCTCTACTAATCATGTCTGTCTTGATTTTCCAACAGAAGCTAGAATCCAGATTTTTAGGTGAAAATCAAGCAAAATGTTGGTCACTTTATATAGATATAGATTTAGATGTAGATATAGATATAGATAGATCAGGGTTTCTTGTTCCCCTTCCCCCCACCCAGGTGACACTTGGCGTGTCTGGAGACATTTTTGGCTGTAACATCGAGGGGGATACTACCGGTACCTAGCGGATAGAGACCAAAGAGGCTGCTGAATATCCCACAGCATGCAGGAAAGTCTCCCCCCACCAAGAATTATCTGGGTCAAAAGTCAATACTGTGAAGGTGGGGAACCCCCTGATTTAAGACCATCTGGGAACAGGCTGCCACGCCTCATACCACCAAAGCCAAAAGGAGCAAGGCTGTGGGCCACGTGTGATTCATGACCCATCAGCTGGAGATCACTTTTTAAAATTTTTTGAAATTTCTTCTTTCTATAGAGAAAGAGAGCACATTGGTGGGGAAGAAGGGCAGAGGGAGAGAGGGAGACTCTTGAGCAGGCTCCATGCTCAGTGTGGAGCCCAGCATGGGGCTGGGCTTGAGGTTGTGAGTTCAAGCTTTATGTTGGGCTCCGTGCAGGGCATAAAGCCTACTTAAGAAGAAGAAGAAGAAGAAGAAGAAGAAGAAGAAGGCAAAGCCCAAATTCATAGGTCCAGAGAACAGATTGGTTTTGGCAGAGGTGGGGTGTGGGGGGCAGGCAAAGTGGGTGAAGGGGGTCAAAGATACAAACTCACAGTCACAAAATAAATAAGTCCTGATGATGTAATGTACCACGTGGTGCCTATAGTTAACAATACTGTAATCTATGCTGGAAAGTTGCTAAGAGAGTAGATCTTAAAAGTTCTCATCACAAGAAAAGAAAACTGTGACTAGGTGTGGGGATGGATGTTAACTAGACTTCTTGTGGTAATCATTTAGCAATATACACAGATATCGAATCATCACATTATACACTTCAACTAATATAATGTTCTATGTCCATTACATCTCAATTCAAAAAAAAAAGTGAAGGCAAAAAAGAGACATTTTCAGATTTACAAAAGCTGAACCAGAAGACCCACACCCAATGCAATTGTAAAATGACATCCTTTGAGCAGCAGAAAAATAATCCTAGAAGAAATATGGATTGACAAAAGGAATGAGAAGCATCAGAAATAGTAGAAATTGTAGGGGCGCCTGAGTGGCTCAGTTGGTTAGGCGCCCAACTCTTGGTTCCAGCTCAGGTCATGATCTCACAGTTTGTGAGTTCAAGCCCTGCCTCAGGTCCCTGCTCACAGCACAAAGCCTGCCTGGTATTCTCTCTCTCCCTCTCTCTCTCTGCCCCTCCTCCACTCTCTCTGTCTCTCAAAATAAATAAACTTAGATGTAGGGGCATCTGGTTGGCTCAGTCAGTAGACCATGAGACTCTGGATCTCTGGGTTGTGAGATCAAGCCCCACATTGGATATAGAGATTACATAAAATTGTTTTTTAATCTTAAAAAAAGTAAATAGTAGACATATGGATACACACACACACACGCACGCACATATATGACTTATTTTCTTATTATTTAAGTGCCTTTCAAGGATAATTGATTTTCTCAACAAAAAGAATAGTATATTGTGGGGGGTTGAATATATATAAAAGTTAAATACACGACAATGATAGCATAAAGGCCAAGAGGGGAGAAATGGAAGTCTACAGTTGTAAGGTTTTTATAATATATATGATGTGGTGTATGCCCATCAAAAGCAGACTGATGAATGTTAAAGATGAATGCTATAAGCCCTAAAGCAACCACACACACACACACACACACACACACACAAGCAAAGAGTTATAGCTCAACAAAGGAGGGGGAAAAAACATTGTAAAAAATACCTCCAACAAAAAGCACAAGAAGGGACACCTGGGTGGCTCAGTCGGTTAAGCATCTGACTTCGGGTTGGGTCATGATCTCACAGTTCATGAGTTCAAGCCCTGCGTCGGGCTCTGTGCTAACAGTTCAGAACCTGGAGCCTGCTTTGGATTCTGTGTCTCCCTCTGTCTCTGCCCCACCCCTGCTTGCTCTCGGTCCCCGTCTTTCTTGAAAAGAAACACTAAAAACATGTTTTAAAGGCAGCCAAAGAGGAAAAGGGGAACAAAGAACAAATAAAAAACAAGTAGCAAGACGATAGATTCAATTCTAACCATATCAATGATTACATTAAACATAAATAGTCCAGGCTAGATTGGAAAGGACACCACTTTACACCCACTAGGGTGGCTAGAACAAAAAAGACAGATAACAAGAAGTGTTGGTGAGGATGTGGAGAAATTGGAACTCTTGTACATTGCTAGTGGGTATGTAAAATAATGGCCCAACAGCTTTGGAAAGCAGTTTGACAAGTGCCTGAAAAAGTTAAACATTGGGGCGCCCGGGTGGCTCAGTTGGTCAAGCGTTGGACACTTGATCTCAGCTCGGGTCTTCATGTCAGGGTCGTGAATTCAGTCCTTCACGCTGGGCATGGAGCCTACTTAAAACAACAACAGCAACAACGACAAAGTTAAACACGATCCAGAAATTCTCTGGGTGTATATACCCAAGAGAAATTGAAAACATAAGTTTACACGCACAAAAAACCTGCCCATGAATCTTCACAGCAGCATTATTCATAGTAGCCAAAAAAGTGGAAGCGAGACATATGTGCATCGATGGTGAATGAATAAACAAAATGTGGTCTACTCACAAAATGAAATACTATTCAGCCACAAAAGGAAATGAACTACTGATGTGTGCTACAATGTGCATGAACCTTGGAAATATGCCAGGTGAAATAAGGCAGACACAAAGGGCCATATACTGTATGATTCTATTTACGTGAAATGTCCAGAAGAGGAAAATCCATAGAGACAGAAAGTAGAATAAAGGTTGCCAGTGGATGACGGAATGGGGAATGGGTATTATATAGTGGAAACTATACAGCGGGGATGGTTCCACAACTCCATAAATATACTAAACACCACTGGATGGAACATTTTGAAAGGGTGAATTTTATGGGATCAAATTACATTCTCAATTTTCAAAAGTTAATACATCAAGAAGACGGGATTAGATCTGTTATTTAAAGTTGTATGGGGCCTCTGAGTGGCTTAGTCATTTGAACGTCCAACTCTTGGTTTGGGCTCACGTCATCGTCTCACGGTTTGTGGGTTTGAGCCTCGCGTTGGGCTCTGCGCTGACAGGGTGGAGCCTGCTTGAAATTCTCTCTCTCCTCCCCCCTCTTTCCCTGTCCCTCCCCTGCTTTCATGTGCGCACACTCTCTCTTTCTCTAAAAATAAGTGAACTTCAGAGGCACCTGGGTGGCTCAGTCGGTTGGGTGACCAACTCTTGATTTCAGCTCGTCATGATTTAATGGTTCATGAGTTTGAGCCCCACACCGGGCTCTGCGCTGACAGTGGGAACCTGCTTGGGATTCTCTCTTTCCCTCTCTCTCTCTCTCTGTCCCTCCCATGAGTGTTCCTTCTCTCTCTCAAAGTAAATAAACTTAAAAAAAAAAAACAAACTTTACAAAGGGGTACTTGGGTGGCTCAGTCAGGTAAGCATCCGACTTCAGCTCAGGTCATGATCTCTCAGTTCGAGGGTTCGAGCCCCACGTCAGGCTCCGTGTTGACAGCTCACAGCCTGGAGCCTGCTTCGGATTCTGTGTCTCCCTCTCTCTCTGCCCCTCCCCTGCTTATACTTTGTCTCTCCCCCCTCTCAAAAATAAATAAACATAAACATTTTTTTAAAAATAGCAAAACTAACAAAAATAAAGAAAAGTGTGTACAAGCTAAATTCTTTCTCCTTCACACAAGGAGTCCATAGAGCTTTAAAAACTATAAAGGATCATCTTTACAATTCAAGAGAGCCACCAGAAGAATTAAAAACTTCTTAAAAGTGGTTCTCTCCAGGGAATGGGAGTGCATAGAGACTTTCACTTCTTCATTTTATACCGTGTAACTGAATTAATTAACAAATGAAAAATAAAGGTGAGGATAAATTAACTGTTGGTTCTCCTTTAATTATTGTATGCAGAGCTTCCCTGAGTTGTTGCCACAGACAGGTCATGGAAAACAGTTTTCTTGCACCTTCTCTGTCTTCCCCCATACACTTTTCATTCATTAGAATTCATTAGATTGGAATTAAAAAAAAATTCAAGTCTTGGTTTAACCCCCCAAATCATCCGTCTATTTGGGTAGTTACTTTACCACAAATACAAAACTGTGTCCAGTACAATCCTTTACCTAAAAAACTGCCAAATCTCAATAAATTCCCCTTCCGGCTCGCAACGTTCGAGAAAACAAAGCAAATCGTGCAAAAACTAAAAATGACATAGTTTGGGTTCTCGGTGAGATTACAGTTAAGGGGCTTTTATTGTTGCTTGTTCATATGGGAAGAACGATTTTTATCCAGCCTTTAGGAAATCAGCATTGTCCTTCACATACTGGTATATTATTCGAACAAAACTGCTCTCCTTTGGCTAAAAAGCAACCAAATATCAAGAAGCAAGTGGCTTGTGGGGTAGCTCTTTGTTGGTACTGTCTAAGGCTTTGGAATCCCTCAGCTGAATTGCTGGGAGAGAGGAAAAGAGGTCACCCGGCAACCCACCAAATAGAGATATGTTTGAGGATCTCTGCTTCTGATCATTTTCCAGGAGCACTATACTGGATTCCAGTGGTCTAAACAGCGCTACATACCTGAAATGAAGAAAGCCCTCATCATCTGGCATAAATCTGAGGTGTACGGGGATCAATGGAGACGTTATTCACAGCCTTACGGTCAGATTCCCTTCAGTACTTTGTAGATTGGTTTTACAAGCTGAGCTACTTAGGGCCTCAGAAAGCAGGTCTTAAAATGTTGCCAAGTAACTGCCAAAATGATCTATTACTCGGGAAGTGATTGGAACAGAGTCCACAGGTACTGAAATATTTATGGAATTTTACCTACTATATTGTCTTGAAGGGCTGGCGATAAATTAATATATGTGTCCACACCGCATAATGCCACAGTGGGATCTTTTAAAGATCCGAAGTTGAATTGCTTTCAGATACGGTTTGGTTTGCTAATAATGTCCTGCCGTTTTTAAATGCCTTCAGTTTTTAACTGGCCTTGGCACGCTAAAACTCATGCCCACTGAGTTCACTGACTCTGTCAGCCTGGTGTGACCTCTTTGCCTTCCCCGGCCCCGGCCCCCGCTGGACTCGATGCCCCAGTTGGCGGGTGGAGGGCTGGGAACAGGGACGAGGACATGGAAGCAGGGTGGATGGGTTGGTGAGTGAATAACACTTGGGTAACCTCTGGAGTCCACAGGGCCTTATAAAATCGCTGAGAGACCTTGAGCGGTTGGATGGAGATGTGGTCAGGGGAGTAAGCTGGGGAAGTGGGTGGAAGAAGGAACTGTGGCACACCTCTCCTCCGTTTCCATCCTTGAGCAGCTGCACTGTGTATTCATAGCCTCCTTGGCCGGTATCTTTGGAGCCCAGAAAGGAAGATGGAAGCAGAGAAAGGAAAGGTGGTGTGATCGTAGTGCCCTCTGGTGGTCAAGAGGGGACTCGACATGTGGTATTCTTAGGTACAAATATTTTCATTGTCTAGTCTCCACCTCACCCCCCACCCCAACCCCCCCCCCCCCGCCGCGTCCCCCCCCCCCGCACCCCCCTGATAGAATATAAACTCCACAAGGACAGGGATTTTTGTCTGTTTACTCATTGTTGTACATCCACCGTCTCGAATTGTGCCTGGTACCACAGTAGGTGTTGAATACATATTTATTGAATGAGTGGCTGACGGATTTCAAACCCGGCTCCGCCACTTTATTGATGTACGACCCTGAGCAGCTCTCTTAACTTCATAAATCCTCAGCTTCCTCACGGGTAAAATAGAGACGCTCACCCCCACCCCTCACGAGCACTGAGGGAAAGAGACCCACCTACCCGGGCTGAGCAAGGCGCTCAGGCAATGGGTGTTCCCGCCCACCCACCAGCCAGCGTTGATGGTGCAATATATGCTGACTGCAGCACCCGATTTGATGGGCACACTCGCCATGATGAGCATGGGTCTTACTGGGCATGGGCAGCTTGGGAGAAATCATCCAAACCCAATCCCAGGCTGGCCAGGCAAGAAGGAAGTGTACCCGATAGGGTGATATCAGGTGAGGTGTGAGATTTCTCTCCTCCCAATCCTGCCCCACCCCCCCAGCTCCTTCCACCCCACCCCCCAACTCCCACAGCCACACCCAACTCTTCCTACTGCCACGAACCCATGGGGCTCCATCTGCCCTCTGAGACTTTGCGCATGCTGTTCCCTCTGACCGCAGTCCCTTCTCTCCACCCACATTGCCACAACCCACATTCAGAGCTCTGAGGGGCTGCATCGGCCTCCTCCTGGGCTCCGTGCAGCCACTGCAGCCCCCTCGAACGCATCTTTGTGCCATGGACTCGGTCTAAACTGCAAATATGCTTATCTCACTTTCCAGCTTCGGTCTGTTCTCGGGACAGAGTCCAAGTCCTCTGACCTACCATCTCGTGGTCTGGACCCAGCCCAGCTCCTAGCCATCTCGCCTCTCTTGATCCCATCTTCAAATCTTCCACCAAACAATCCAAGTCATTTCCCACCTCTGAGCCTTTGCCCTTGCCCTCCCCTCTGCCTGGAAATCCACTCCCTGGCAAGGAAGGCATGTGTTGTTTTTGCCTGCTCAGGATCCATTTCCTTTTCCTCTGGTAATGGAATCCTCTCTCAGCTCTCTGATCTGGAGGTGCCTGTAGGGCTGACCCATTTCTGCCTTCAAGGCAGCCTGAGACTCAGCCTGGTAGATTTCTTTTTTCTGTCTTAATTGGGATTTGGTGGGTGCCGTTGGCCGCCGCCCACTCAGCTTTGTCTTATTCCAGCTTCTCCCAAGTATTTTATCAGCTTAGGTCCCGGAGGCTTTGAGTTTGAGATTCCTGGTACATTTCTCCCTTCTGCCTCTGTCAGGCACCGATTCCCTCCTGGACCCCAAGTGTTTTGCCTTCCCATTCCCAGCGCATCCAGGAATCCTGACTTCCTTATTTTGATACTCAGAAGTGCCCCCCCCCCATCCCCCCAGTTCTATTGGTGTTCAGTTATGCCTCTCCGGGTCTGGGGATCTGAGGCTCAGAGATCTAAATTCTTCCAGAGCCGGGAAGTCTGCCTAGCCGAGCATGACTGTTTTCCCTGGAGAAAGGACAGGAGGACCCAGGGGTGGCAGTGTGTATTAAAGAGAACAGGTGCGGCCCCAGGTGGCACGACTGGGCTGTGTCCTGTGAGAATGGTCCCTTCAGACCAGGGCATCACCAAAGGCAGCAGCTTACCACTTCCGCCCGGCATCTTTGCTAGATTATTCTCCACTCTGTGCTCTCAGCCTGGCCACAGCAGGCGCTCAGTGCATAATTAGTGTGTGAATGATGGTCTTGGCTTGTCTGGGGCTTTCACATCTGAGACGAGCTCATTGTTTTCTTGATCTGCTCCCTTCCCAGCAAGGGGTCTCCAGCACTGACAGGGGGGAAGGGGTAGGTTACCTCCCTCAAGGCAGACTGGGACCCCCCCCAGGCTTTCCCTGGGGAAGGGGCTTTGTGGACAAGCTGTTTTTCTCTCCTCCTAGTGGGTTCTAGGAGGGAAGAGGTGGCTCCAGAAGGGAGCCCTTCTGGAAAGTCACCTCAGGAGCCACTTTGCCCTGAGGGACCCCTCATGTCCTTTCCTGCCCGAAGGGTTAGAGAGAGGCGAGCTCCCCAGGCTTGAAGTGAGGGTACAGTAGCCAAACAAGTGAGTGATACCTCAGGTGTGTGAGTGTGTTTGGGAAGCCGGATTTAGATCCTCTGCTTAGACCCCTGAGTCTTGACTTAGCAGGAAAAGTTGATGTCTGAACATGGACTTCCACCTGCCCCATCCCTCCTCCCTCAGGTGACCTCTGCTCTGGCCCCAGCTGCCCACCTTCCTTTCCCAGCTGATGATAGCGCTATGGGACCAGAACCTAAAAGGCCCTCGGCACCCAATGGCGACGCACATCTAGGTTGGAAACCCTGGAAGTGAATGGTCAGGTTCTCACCTCCTCCAAGGAGGTGGTAACAGGAGTCAGAGGAGAGAGGGAACATACTGAATACCCAGTACAACACGGGCATCAACCCAGTGGAATGTTCTAGCTGACTACCAGACCTGATGCCATATACCCTCAAATATAAACTGCCATTGACCTTAAAACACACACGCTATTACTGGAAAAGAGACTTGTCAATTACACTTCGACCAATGTTTTCTTATCATGTAGCAGTTCTTTCTGGTATTTGCTAAAAGAGCTGTCTGGGACTTATTTCAAACATAGATTGTTATCATGTTTTATCTACAAGCTGCATGCTAGGGCCATGATGCATGGCTATGTGATTACTGACGCCTAGCTGATGGTGACCACTAGACGCCATTGGTTAAAGACGCACTTTGACGCGGGAGAAGGTAGTATGTGAAAAAAGGCCTATCTCAGAATCGACGGACTATGGGAATTTCTAAGAGTTACTGAACACTTCTCATGTGTTAATTATCACCCAAAGAAATCCAAAAGGTTGATCATTTATCAGACCCATTTCACAGATGAGCAGAGGTGAAATCAGCCCCTCCACCCCCACATAGGCAGAGCCAGACGTCAGCCCAGGCTAACGCCCGGAGAGTCCTGTACTGCAGACTCGAGGGGCCCAAGAAACTGTGATTCCCCTGCCAGGGGCGCCCTCTTTGGCTTTAGGTCCGGTAGGCGTGGCACACTGGAGTGGCGCCTTCAGCAAACAGCTTGAGGGAGAAATCCAGGGCCGGGGCAGCCTGGGTCAGCATCCCCAGGGAGATGATGTCAATGTGGGGCCCGCAGAACTGAGGCAGGTTGGCCAGGGTGATGCCCCCGCTGGCCTCCACGCCCACACTCGGGAAGCGGGCCTTCAGCGCAGCGGCGGTGGCGTGCAGTTCCTGCGGGACACAAACACAAGCCGGGAGGGAGGGGGGGGGGGGCTGAGAGCGCGGGACGGCGGCCCCTTCCCGGGAAGCAGACCCCACCTTACCTCGGGCTTGAAGTTGTCCAGTAGGACGAGGTCTGCGCCTGCCTCGGCCGCCTCCACAGCCTCCCGCAGACTGCCCACCTCGACCTCCACCTTCAGGGCGAAGTCGGCCACCTGCCGGGCGCCTCGAACCGCCTGTCGGGCAGAGGGGGCAGAGGGGACGGGAGGGTGAGGGCGAGGAGAGGGGCACTTGACATGGGGCACAGTGAGCTGGGCCTGGCGTTGGAAGGGCCCCGAGGGGATAACAAGCTTGGGTTCATGAGAACGTCTGGCATCAGGATGGCTTCTTTTACATGGGGGGGGGGGGGGGGGGAGGAACCGCGTGAGGGGTCTAGCAGACCCCCCCCCCCAACCCCCCAGGGCGTGGTCGGGGAGTCTCAGGTAGAGGGGAAGGGCTGCGGCGGGGGAGGTGGGAGCGGGGCCGGGCAGGGGCCCGGCCGGACACGCACCTTTCCCACACCACCGGCTGCCAGGACGTGGTTGTCCTTCACCATCACCAACCCTCCCAGGTCGTATCGGTGGGCGGCGGCCCCGCCCACCAGGAGCCCGTACTTCTCCACCAGCCGGAAGCCTGGCGTGGTCTTCCTCGTGCCCGCCACGTGCCCGGCCCAGCCGGCCCCCCGCGCGGCCTCCACTGCCGCGGCCGCGGCGCTGGCCACCCCGCTGCATCGGGCCAGCGTGTTCAAGGCCACCCGCTCCCCCAGCAGCAGGCAGTGGGCGGGGCCCCGGACCTCGGCCACCTGGGCCACGGGCGCCAGCTTGGAGCCCTCGGGGAGGAGCCAGGAGACCTGGCAGTTGACTTGGGCGAAGATGGCATCGAAGAAAGGCCTCCCGGCCAGTACCCCGGCGGACTTGGCCCACAGCGCCGCCTGCGCGGGGGCTGCCCCCGTCACCAAGGCTGCGTGGTTGGGACCTGGGCAGTCTTCTCGGAGCCAGCTGTCTGCCAGGGCGGCCAGAGTGGCGGGGGGCAGCAGCAGCGCCAGGCCTGGGAAGGAAAGACAGAGAACAGGTTATGCTTTGGCCCCCTCTCCCGTAGTCAGGGGTGGTTGTCAAAACATGTAAGGACCAGTGGGGCGCCTGGCTGGCTCGGTCCAGGGAGCCTGTGGCTCTTGATCTCCCCGTTTCCAGTTGGAGCCCAGTGCTAGGTGTAGAGATTACTTAAAAATAAAACCTTAGGGGGGGAAAGAACTTTTAACAACCAGCTACATTGGGGACTAGCCAATCAGGACGAAGACGTGGGGGTCCTGGAAGAGGGGTTTGTGGGCAGGACAAGGTTGTCCCATTAAGGAAATAAAAATACAGGGCACCTAGTTAAATTTCTGACAAACATCAAGTTTGTTTTTAAATTTTTTTACTTTTAATGTTTATTTATTTTTGAGAGAGAGAGAGACAGAGTGTGAGCGGTGGTGGGGGGGGGGGGGGGGAGCACAGAATCCAAAGCAAGCTCCAGGCTCTGAGCTGTCACTACAGAGCCCGATGCAGGGCTTGAACCCACGAACCGTGAGATCATGGCCTGAGCCGAAGTCGGACACTTAACTGACTGAGCCACCCAGGTGCCCCTGTTTTTAACTTTTTAAAAAAATTTTTGAGAGAGAAAGACAGAGAGTGAGCAGGGGAGGGGCAGAGAGAGGGGGAGTCACAGAATCCAGAGCAGGCTCCAGGCTCTGAGCTGTCAGGAGAGAACCCCATGCAGGGCTTGAACCCACGAACCATGAGATCATGAACCTGAGCCCAAGTTGCGCACTTAACCAACTAAGCCACCCAGGTGCCCCCCTTTTTTTAGTATAAATATATCCTACGTGATATTTAGAACATACTTACACTTGAAATTTATCTGATTATCTGAAATTCAAGTTTAACTGAGTGGCCTGTATTTTATGTGTCAAACCTAGTGCTAGATCAACAGCTATTTATCAACTGGAAGAGAAGGCACCTAAAAGTCACCAGCAGCCTTTCCAGTCTGCCTGGCATAGGAGGATTAGTTGTGAGTGGAAGCTTCCAGCAGAATGTGTGTGCTCCACAGCACCAAGGGTTTTCCAGCTGGAAGCTCGGCTTTTTACAGATGTGGAGATTGGGGAGAGGCAGGTCGGCTGAGGTCACACAGCAAATTGGTGGCAGGGTCAGACCAACCGGGCCCCTCTGCCTTTGCTCTCTTGCTTGTAGACTCCTCCCACGGCTTATGTTTCCACAAACTGTCCTCTCTCTAGAAATGGGGGCGGTACAAGGAGGAAGGTGCAGGGGAAAATTGCGTTTGAGCCCTTGCTCTATGAGGCACAGCTTCAGGAGTGTGGGTGAGTCCTTTCCCTGCAAAAAAAGAGTTGCGGACAAGGTGGTAGTTCCCGCCAGCGTGTAGCCGCTAACGGGCCCCTCATGTCTGTTGAATGAGTGGGTGACGGCAGAGGCCGAGCTCAGACACGGTGCGACATCGCCATCTGTCGGCCAGGAGGAGACCTGAAGCCTCCTGTGCTCGAGCCAAGGACAGAACTCGTGGCCCCTCTGGGGGAGGGGGGAGAAGGCTGGATAGCACGTTGCAGGGTTTTGTTTTGCTTCCTCATTTTGCTCCAAGTCGAAGACCAGACATTCTGGTTTGCTCTACTCTCAGAATAAGGCCCTTCTTGCCCAGCCTTTCTCCCTCAACGCCAAGCACCCAATCTGCACGCCGCGCCCCCCACCCCCTACCCTCACTCTCAGTGATTGCACCTGACCCTTCTGTCCCACACTCTGCCCCATGTGGCTTCCATTCCTCCCTCAGAACCGTCTGTGCCCTGGCGGGTGCTGGGAGCCGACAGTAAAACCGACAAAGACATGGTTCCCATCTCCACCGTTCACCGTCCAGCCCGCGGACGTAGGACAGAGAGGCGGAAGCTCCCACTCCATCCATACCAGATGCAGTGGTGTTTGC
Organism: Prionailurus viverrinus; assembly: GCF_022837055.1. Taxonomy (NCBI): domain Eukaryota; kingdom Metazoa; phylum Chordata; class Mammalia; order Carnivora; family Felidae; genus Prionailurus; species Prionailurus viverrinus. The sequence continues at coordinate 18,206,646 of NC_062576.1, read as the reverse complement.
TTTTTAAAGTGAATCTGAATCCATCACCCGGTGAGTATATGGTAAACAAGCTGTGAGACTCCCCTGCAGGGTAATTCTCCTGGGCAACAAAGAAAGGAACCGAACACACTCACACACACACACACACACACACACACACACACGACAGGGACACGTTTCCAATGTATTCTAAGTAAAGGAGTCAGATTCTAAAGGCTACATGGTATTTGAGTTCATCCACATGACATTCTGGAAAAGGCAAAAACCACAGCAAGAGAACAGACTGGTGGTTTCCTGGGGGGGGGGGGGGGGGAGGGGCGGGCCACAAAGGAGCAGCCCCCCTGGGAGGGCGGGGGGGGGGGTGGGGTTGGATAGGACTGAACTATATTTTGTCTCTGACGGTGGCTGCACCACTGATGTGTTTGCCAAGACTCATAGAACTAAGCATAAAACTCTCTGTAATGATACCTCATTAAACCTGACTTGAGGACAATAAAAAAGTACGTCACTCTCCTGCTTAGATCCCCGCTTTCGTTGTGTCAGTTCCAGCTGACCCTTCTCTCCGTTGTTTTCACTGAGTCTTTTTTTTAATGTTTATTTTTTATTTTTGACAGAGAGAGAGAGAGAGAGAGAGCATGAGCAGGGGAGGGGTAGAGAGAGAGGGAGACACAGAATCCGAAGCAGGCTCCAGGCTCCGAGCCATCAGCACAGAGCCCAACGCGGGACTCGAACTCACAGACCGCGAGATCGTGACCTGAGCCGAAGTCGGACGCTTAACCAACTGAGCCACCCAGGCACCCCCATTTTCATTTACTTTTTTGACAAGTCCTTATTGAACACCTGCTCTGCGCCAAGGAGTAATTTCTGGGTGACAGAATGGGCAGCTCTTCCTCTTAGCTTTTGGGCCTCAGCCTATGTTGTTCCAAGCCTGTGCCTCTGCCTGGAAGTCCCTTCCCTTCTTCCCCTCACCCCAAACTCCTCCTCCACCTCTACACCTCTTTCAGGTCTTCTCTGGGGCATCAGTTCCTCGGCAGGGGCGCTCGCACACCTCCTAAATCAGGCCACATGCGCAGTCGACTCCTTGTTCTTCATCCACGCTCTACTGTTGTCTCTCTAGGGACAAAAGTGTGTCCATCCAAAGAGTTCTCTGCTCTGTCTCAAGTGCCTAACACACCAAACCATACAAATGTGCCGCTTTTACAGGTCAAAGATGGTCACGTATTGGCGATTTCATGTTATTTAGCTTCACACTAGGTGTTCAATGATATTCATCCAAGTAGAGAGGCCGCCCAGTTCGAGGAACCAGACTGGGGCCATAAGGCCTGCGTTCCAATACTGCCCCAGCCGCCTCCAGCTGAGTTATCTTGGGCAAGTGACTGAACATCTCCAGGGCCTCAAGGGTGCCTCCTTTGTGACAGGGATAACAAAAATAATCGCCTCACAGGGTTGTATGGAAATTAAGTGGGTTAATATTTGCAAAGCCCTCGGGAACACTGGCACATAGCAGATGTGTTTGCCAAAGGGTGGCTGAACATTTACCAAGGGTCGTGGGAGCAAAGACGAAGAAATGACTAAGTGTCCAGGAGGAAGGGGGAGGTGGTTTTAGTGGCCTTGAAGGATGAGTAATGTTTTCCAGGCAGAGTTACAAGGTAGGGAGGGGGTGGGGAGACATTTCAGGCTGAAAAAGCAGGTGTTCAAGGCTCAAAAGTAAGAAAAGAGAGAAAGTTTGTAAGGGAGGACTTCGGGGAAGAAAAGGGATGGCCAGAGTGAAGAAGGACTGAATTATTTAGCTCAGCAATTTGGACAGAACTTAGGGGCCATCACGGAATTTTAAGCCAGAGAATTACTATTTTTTTTAAGGTTTCATTTTTAAGTAATCTCTACACCCATCATGGGGCCCGAACTCACAACCCTGAGATCAAGAGTCACATGCTCCGAGCGGCACCTGGGTGGCTCAGTCGGTTAAGTGTCTGACTTCAGCTCATGTCATGATCTCACTCTCCGTGAGTTCGAGCCCCTCGCTCTCTGCCCCTCCCCCACTCACACTCTGTCTCTCAAAAATGAAGAAATATTAAAAAAAAATTAAGGACGGGCTAGGTGGCTCAGTCGGTTGAGCGTCTGAGCGGCTCAGGTCATGATCTCGCAGTTGACGAGTTCAAGCCCCACATCGGGCTCTGTGCTGACAGTTCAGAACCTGGAGCCTGCTTTGGATTCGATGTCTCCCTCTCTCTCTGCGCCTCCCCGCTCATGCTCTGTCTCTGTCTCAAAAATAAATATAAACATTAAAAAAAAATTTTTTTTAAATTAGAGAGTCGCATGCTCTAGCAACTGAGCCAGACAGGTGCCCCAAGCAAGAAAATTATAGAATTATGATTTTGTTCTAGAAGAATAACTTCATCCACCAACTGGAGACCGGTTGGGAGGCAAAAGGAGGCTGAGGCGATTGGCCAGACAAAAAAAGAGACGAAGCCCTGAACTTGGGCAGGAACCACAGGAATAGCAAACAGGGGCAAACGTGAAAGCTGTAGGAGCCACCGGAGTTAGCAGCTCATGAGATGCAGAAGCCTGGGGTTTCTGCCGTGAGTAGCTGAAAACTGACATAAGGAGAAGTTCAGGGTGGAGGATGGGGACAGCAGAAACCAGCAGCCCGCGTGCCCGCCGTGGGCACCGCACTTCTCTCAGGCTCTCTCCTCGGAAACCCACCACAGGGAATTATTACCATTTTACAAGTACAGACGCTGGATGTCAAGGAGCGTCCTGCGTCGTGCCCTGGTGCCACAGCATATAAACAAGCAGCAGAGCTGGGGGGAAAGAGCGGCTTCGGCTTTGCAGATGTTAAGGTTGCGCTGCCAGCAGGAAAACGTGCGTGGCCGTGTCCTGATGGTGGGACCTGGAGTTCGGAGAGACACTGGGTGAGGAACGGGGATTTTGGAGCCACCAGCAGACATGGGTGATGACTAAGCATAGCGATGCGTAAGATCATCAGGTCAGGTAAGAAGAGGAGGGCTCTGGGAAGCACCAGTATTTAAAAAGAGAAGTGGCACCAGGAGGGAGTGGGCGTCTGGAGCCGAGGGTTTCAAGAAGTAGGATGTGAGCAGAAGCAAATAGAAGGAAGGCTGCAAATGGGCATAAGACTTAGCAGCTGGGAGGCCATTGCCAGAGCAGTCTTAGCACTGGGTAGTGGGGGCAGAAGCCACATGGTCATGGTCAAGGAGTACATGGGAGGAGAGGAAGTGGTGGCGGTGGGTGTGACCACTCTACTTGGCAGAAGCTGAGAGAGCAGGGGGCCCTGCTCCCCGGGGAGCTTTTCAGACAGTCTGCTGCTCAGCCCCAGCCCAGACCAACCGAATCAGAATCTTTCTAGGTGGGTCCCAGGCATCCAAGTTTTGGAAGAGCTTCCCCTGTGACTCAGATGCACACAAGGGCTAAGAACCCATGCTCCAAGGCACCTGACTGGATTGGTCAGTAGAACAAGTGAGCCTGGATCTTGGGGTCATGAGTTCGAGCCCCATGTTGGGTGTAGAGATTATTTAAAAAAAAAAAAAAAAAGAAGAGGAAAAAAAAGAACCTATGCTCACTTGTGCTCACACAAGTCCACACCTCCTGCCTTCATTTATATGAAATGTCCAGAAAAGGCAAATCAAAGAGACAGACATCAGAATAGTGGTTGTCGGGGGTTGGGAATGAACTCTAAATGGCATAGGGTTGGAAGGATGGCAATGACCTGTGGGCACGGGTGCCTGGGTGGCTCAGTCAGTGAAGCATCTGACTCTTAAGCATCTGACTTGATCTCAGGGTCGTGAGTTCAAGCCCCACATTGGGCTCCGTGCTGGCTGGGGAGCCTACTTAAAAAAAAAAAAAAGAGGCAGGCAACACCTTGCACCCCAGTGAACTCTGGGCACTGAAAATCAGGAAGAAAGACAACTAGATACTGGGTGTTCCTGACAGGAGAGCACATCACCACCCAGCAATACTCTGGCCCAAATAGCCAACCCAGAGTAAGATCAGACTTCTAGATGCAACCACCAATTTACAAGAAAACCAGAGGACAAAGGAACGTGTTAAACTCTACCATGGGAATACAGCCAGCAAAATTCAGACCATAGGAAACTCTACCAGAGGACAGTCTAATTTTTCCAACAAATACAGTGCAAGAAAAAGAAAAGGTTAAAAGAATCTTAAAACAGGAGTGCCTGGCCGGCTCAGTCAGTAGAGCATTGATCTCGGGGTCGTGAGCTTGAGCCTTATGTTGGGTGTAGAGATTACTTAAAACTAAAATCTGTAAGGGCACCTGTGTGGCTCAGTCGGTTAAGTGTCTGACTCTTGGTTTGGGCTCAGGTCATGATCTCATGATTTGTGGGATCGAGCCCCTGACAGCGTGGAGCCTGCTTGGGATTCTCTCTCTCCTCTCTCTCTCTGCCCCTCCCCCTGCTCACGTGCTGGCAAACAAAATTCTCTCTCAAAATAAACATTTTTAGGGGTTCCCGGGTGGTTCAGTCAGTTGAGCGTCTGACTTCAGCTCAGGTCATGATCTCACAGCTTGTGAGTTCGAGCCCCACGTCGGGCTCTGTGCTGACAGCTCAGAGCCTGGAGTCTGCTTCGGATTCTGTGTCTCCCTCTCTCTCTGCCCCTAACCCACTCACATTCTGTCTCTGTCTCTCTCAAAAATAAATAAACATTAAGAAAAATTTAAAAAAATAAACATTTTTAAAAACTAAAATAAAATGTAAAAAAAGTTTTTTAAAGAATCTTAAAACACATGCCAATCAATTGCAACATACGGATCTTATTTGGATCCTAATTCAAACAAAGTGAAACCAAATTAGAGCATTAATGAGACAACAGAAAATTTGGACACCAACTGGATGTTTGATAACATTAAGGACTTTTTTTTTTTAAGTTTATTTGTTTTCAAAGAGACAGAGAGCACAAGCTGGGGAGAGGGGCAGGGAGAGAGGGACAGAGAATCCCAAGCGGGACTCGACCCCACAAACCACGAGATCATGGCCTGAGCTGAAATCAAGAGTCTGATGCTGAACCAACTGAGCCACCCAGGCGCCCCACATTAAGGATCTTTTTTTTTTAACTTCGTTGTAAAGAAAAGTTAGTTGTGATAATTGTATTGTGGTTGCAGTAAAAAGAAACATCCTTATGTTTTCTTAGAAAATACATGTCAAGATGTTCATGTATGAAAAGACTGGAGAGCCGGCTTTACTTTAAGGTAATCCTGAAAGGTAGAAAGTAGAAATGGTGTGGCTAGAGCTGGGCTGGCCAAAAGTTGGTGGTTGTTGAGGCTTGCATGATGGGTACATGAGGGTTCATCATCTTTTTCTGTTTATTTTTGTTTGAAAAATCTTTATAATGAAAAAAGTTAGGAAGGTAAGAAGGAAGGAAGGAAAAAAGAAAGAGAGAGGAAGGGAAAAAAGAAAGAGAGAGAAAGGGGAAGAGAGGACCGTCATTTGACATCGGGTCAAGGAAAGTTGTGGGTTGTGTTGTTTTGTTTTGTTTTGTTTTGTTTTGTTTTGAAGTGGGCTTCACGCCCAGCACAGACCCCAATGTCCGACTTGATTGAACTCACAAACGTGAGATCAGGACTTGAGCTTGATCGAGAGCTGGATGCTTAACCAACGGAGCCACCCAGGCGCCCCAAGGAAAGTTTTTTTAGGATGGGTAAGGCAGTCCTGCTCAACCTTGGCTGCACAATGGAATCATCTGGGGAGCTCTGCAAAATGCTGATGCCTTGGCTGCCCTCCCCCCACCCCAAGATTCTAACTGCAATGTGGTAACATAATTTCAATTTGTAGTAGAGCTGAGAGCTTCATAAGTGCAGGAAAAGAATCATCTCTACCATGGGTCAGTGCCTACAGGCCTGGCACGTTGTCACAAATCCTACCCCCAGTTCCTCAAGCTCGAGCTCACTCATATTTACAGGTGGAGATCTGAGACTCAGAAATGTAGAGGAAACTACCTACAGAGCAGAGCCAGGAAATGATAAAGCAGGACAATGACCAGGGTGGACCCAGGTCTCCCCTCTCCAGGCCGGGTGCTTTGGGAACCCCACGAAGCCTCCACCAGCAGGGGTTACTCTCTCGGAGCCTTTGAGATCCATCGTTCGGCGTGCGAATCGCTGAGTGAGAATGTTACAGGCTCCGTGTTCCGTTTGTGAAAAATAAACAAATACCTCTGGTTTGCTTCAGCCTCCCCACCCCATGCATTTCCAACAAAAGGGATTCCTGAGGGAAGCAGCTGTTACTGAAAGGAACTTCAGAGAAGGGAGAGCTGTTGTGGCAACTGCCAGAGGAGACCTTGCCTAGAAACTGCCACCCAGAGGGCGGCTGTCACGCCCTGTCCCGCCTTCTATCCTTGCGGTTGTCCTAGGTAAAAGTCCTCTCAAGGTGCCCAGACTTCAAAGATCATAGTTTTATCCTGTGGGATGTAACTTAGATCTCTTCATTGGCTGTCCAGAATTTCATTAAAATTGGCATCTCGGGGCACCTGGGTGGCTCAGTAGGTTAAGCGTCTGACTTTGGCTCAGGTCATGATCTCGTGGTTCCATGACTCCAATTCCCACATCGGGCTCTCTGCTGTCAACGTGGAGGCTGCCTAGGATCCTGTCTCCTTCGCTCTGCCCTTCCCCCGCTCAAGCATGGGCTCTCTCTCGCTCTCAAAAATAAGTAAACATTAAAAAATTAATGGGAACGCAAGCTGGTGCAGCCACTCTGGAAAACAGTATGGAGGTTCCTCAAAAAACTAAAAATAGATCTACCCTACGACCCAGCAATTGCACTACTAGGCATTTATCCAAGGTGTGCTGTTTTGAAGGGACACATGCACCCCCATGTTTATAGCAGCACCATCGACAACAGCCAAAGGATGGAAAGAGCCCAAATGGCCATCGATGGATGAATGGATAAAGATGATGTGGTATATATATACAACGGAGTATTACTCGGCAATCAAAAAGAATGAAATCTTGCCATTTGCAACTGATCTCACATGATCTCAGTGGATGGAACTGGAGGGTATTGTGCTAAGTGAAATTAGTCAGAGAAAGACAAACATCATATGACTTCACTCATGGGAGGACTTTAAGAGACAAAACAGATGAACATAAGGGAAGGGAAACAAAAATAATATAAAAACAGGGAGGGGGACAAAACAGAAGAGACTCCTAAATATGGAGAACAAACTGAGGGTTACTGGAGGGGTTGTGGGAAGGGGGATGGGCTAAATGGGTAAGGGGCACTAAGGAATCTACTCCTGAAACCATTGTTGCACTATATGCTAGCTAATATGGATGTAAATTTAAAATTAAAAATAAATACATAAGTACATAAATACATAAAATTTAAAAAAATTGGCATCCCTGTTCCTGAGGGGATGCAAAGCATCATGGCATATTTCTTGCCTGCACTTCCTTCCTCCCTCCCTTCCTACTTCCTTCCTTCCTTTCTCCCTCCCTTCCTTCCTTCCTTAAATTTTATTTATCTAAGTGATCTCTACACCCAACATGGGGCTCGAACTCATGACAAGAGTCGTGTACTCTTCCGACTGAGCCAGCCAGGCATCCCTCTTGCACCTTTTTTCTTTACAAATCATGTAAAAAGATACAGATAAAGTGATGACCCTGGCAGAATATATGAAGATTTTCCCCCATGGGCACTTTTGCTGTTCTTGTCTGGACGGTGGACTGATTCTTACTGTGCTTCTGTGTGGCCCTAACTGGATGGTGGCTCCTGGCCGTGAGGGACGAGGCCAAAATGAGAACTTCCACACCTTCCCCTTTCCTTCGGTCGTTTAACTTGCTCCTGTGAACACACCCAAGATGAGTGTAACAAGTGTGTTCTTATTTTTGCGTGTGACGATGTGGACTGTGTCGGCAGCTATGGGGGTGGTATGTGTTCCACCTAAACCCAAGTCAGGGGACTCCTGGGTGGCTCAGTCGGTTAAGCGCCCGACTCTTGATTTCGGCTCAGGTCATGATCTCACGGTTCGTGGGTTCAAGCCCTGGGTCGGGCTCTGTGATGACAGCACAGAGCCTGCTTGACATTCTCTGTCTCTCCTTCTCTCTCTGCCCCTCCCCTGCTCTGTCTCTCTCAAAATAAATAAATACTACAAAAAAAAAAAAAAAAAGGATGGGGGTGCCTAGCTGGCTCAGTCGGTGAAGCACACAACTCTTGATCTCGAGGTTGTGAGTTTGAGCCCCATGTTGGGGGTAAAAATTACTTAAATAAAATAAAACAACAGCTAACACTTTCACAGTCCTTCTGAAGCACTGTGCCAAGCATCTTACATGTATATATAGACATATTCAATCCTCATAACGACCCTTTGAGATAGGTCCCATTATTTCCTCCATTTTACAGTTGCGGAAACTGAGGCACTGAAGGGGCAAGTAGCACCCAAAGTTCACAAATTTCACACAGCTGGGAATGGGGAGTCAGGATCATAAACTCAGGCAGGATGGCTCCAGAGTCCCCTCACTTACCCCACCTCACCACACACTGCCATAATCTAGCACAAAATTATATTTTGAAATTGCCATATGTTTATTACGTCAACATTCAGAGCTCTGCAAACCACGCCCATGGCTCCAGGGCTCTTCCCTACTGACCTCGGAACACACTGGATCAGGGCGTCAGAAACACCCTGGGGGGGGGGGGGCGCCTGGGTGGCTCAGTCGGTTAAGTATCAACTCTTGGTTTCGGTTTAGGTCATGATCTCATGGTTCCTGAGATCAAGTCTCGAGTTGGATTCCAGGCTGACAGTGTGGCGCCTGCTTGGGATTCTCTCTTTCCTTCTCTCTCTCTCCCCATCCCCAATTCACGCGCGTGCGCGTGCATGCGTGCGTGCGTGCACGTGAGTGTGCGCTCTCTCTCTCTCTCAAAATAAAATAACAAAAAAGAAACACCTGGGTTGGAATCTTACTCTGCCACCTACAGGCTGAGCGACCTGAGGCAATCTACTAACTTCTCTGAGGGTCAGTTTCATGCAGAAATCACAGGTTTTCCGGAGGCGAAGATCCGCCCACAAGAACATGCCCCTCGAAGGACCTCCTGCCCCCGTCCCCGGAAGAGGAGGAGAGGAAGCCCAAGAAGCAGCGCCTGGCGCAGAGCCCCAACTGCTACTTCACGGGCGTGAAGTGCCCAGGATGCTACAAAATCACGACCATGTTCAGCCACGTGCAGACCGTGGTGCTGTCTGGGGGCTGCTCCACCGTCCTGTGCCAGCCGACAGAAGGACAAGCAAGGCTCACGGAAGGATGCTCCTTCAGATGGAAGCAGCACTAAAAGCCCTGAGTCAACATGAGTAGGGAACTATCCCAACAAACAGATTTAGGATTAAAAAAAAAAAAAAAAAAAAAAAAAAAGGAAAGGAAAGAAAGAAGAGAAAAGAGAAGAAATCACAGGGCTGCAGGGAGGAGGGGGTGAAGCAACTGACAAAGAGTGCCTGAGCCGATGCCTGGCCAGATGGCTCTGAACCCATGTGTGTGACCCTGGCAGCTTCGTTCTTCCATCTATTTATTTGTTGATCCATTTGTCCAACGCCAGATGGAGACAGAGGTTGGTGAGCACAGCAGTTTCTAGATAAAGTTCTTTTCTTATCTCCTTCTCTCCCTAGAAAGAGAAATTACCTCCAAATAGGGCCACATGGGACCGCCCACCGCACAAGTGGGAAACCGATCTACAGAATTTCAGAGTGACCCAAGAGTAGAGAGCTGAACCGCAGGAAGGGGCCAGACCGAGCAGGCCTTGAATGACAGAAAAGAGTTCGGGTTTTGTTCAACGGGCAATGGGAAAAGCACTTAAAACTTTCGATCGGAAGTCACTTTGACGTTTAAATATTTACATTGTGCCTAGAGTTCTCGAAAGATGCAAGATGGGAGGCTGTTGCCACAGCCTGGGCAAGGAACATTGAGCCGGGATGTGTATGTGAGAAGTGTCTCCCCCAAGGCTGTAAGGAAAGAACACAGCACCAGCACCCTGCGCCCAGACTGGCCCACTCTGGCCCGCCCTGCTCACACTTTGGCCGAGTCTGACTTCTCCATCTTTGCCCACCAGCCTGCCACCTGCTTCTGCCCCAACTCTGTCCTTGCCCTCCCTCTCCCCCGTGTCCCCAGCTTTTGATTCACCCTTTTAATTTGCCTGCTCCCTCCTGGCTTAATTTCCACGGGGCATTGATCCCCGCCAACCCTTCTGACTTGGCCCAGAGGTCCACCAACGTCACCAGAGTGAAGGCACTGAAACAAAGGAAGCCTCCACCAGGCTCCTCCCCCAGAGGGGGGTGGGAACAGAAAAGGAAGAGGTTCAGGTGACACTCTGGTGAAGGCAAGTCATAGGAGGAGGCAGCTGCCTGGATATTGGGGTGTGAGGGAGGATGGGCAAAGATGACCCTGAGGTCAAGTAGGAGGATGGTGAGGTAAGGACAGAAATGGAGCCGACATGGGGCGCCCGGGTGGCTCAGTCGGTTAAGCGTCCAACTTTGGCTCGGGTCACGATCTCGCGGTTTGTGAGTTTGAGCCCCGCGTCGGGTGCTGTGCTGACAGCTCAGAGTCTGGAGCCTGCTTCGGATTCTGTGTCTCCCTCTCTCTCTGCCCCTCCCCTGCTCATGCTCTGTCTCTCTCTCTCTGTCTCTCTCTCTCTCCCCAAAATAAGTAAAAACATTTTAAAAAATTAAAAAAAGAAAGAAATGGAGCCGATGTCGGGGGAGGTCTTTGAGTCTGACACGCCAGGGAGATGTCCAGGTGCAAATGGACCCACAAGGCTTCCAAAGATGGGACCAGGATCTGGGAGGGCTCAGAGCTGGACAGACACACATGGGGAATCAACACCCTCACCGGCATAACGACATCAAGTGATTTCTGTGTAGCTGGCACAATGAGTATTATCTCATTTAATCCGAATCACAACCCAAGCGAAGGCAGTGTTTTCACTTCATCAATGAGGAAACTGAGGCACAGTGAGTGGAAGCGTCCCGGTTCTGTCCGAGGTCACACAGTTAGCATGTGGCAGGGATAGGACTTGAATCCAGGCTCCGACACTGAGGTCATTTCTAAGCCAAAAGCTGGCTTGGACCCCCAAAGCTGGCTCCACAGCCAACCCAGAGGTGCCAGGTGTGTGGGGCCAGCGGATACCTCAGACCAGGGGAGGCAGGTCAGAGCCGGGGAGAAACAGCCCAGGGTGGGGAAAGAGAAAATGCAGGGAGCTCAGGAAGGGCCCTCCTGTCTTCCAGGCACTGGCCAGATACCCTCCAGGAGTCTGTCGTTTGTGAGCTGGGAACTCTCATTGTCATTTTACAGATGAGGATCTGAGAAGTCAGGTGACCTGCCCAACGTCACACAGCCTGTTCCTGGTGAAGCCCAGATTCAAACAGGAGCCTTTGGACTCCAGAGCCTGGCCCGTACCCTTGTGCACACGGCCTCCTTAGCGACGGCACCCCCACCCCAGGCAGAGTCACTGGGCTCCGGCCCCCTCCCCCACCCGGCTGCACAAAGGACCGGACTTTGCTCCCCTCCTCCCCCGCCAGCTATGCAGGGGCAAAGTCCAGAGCTGCTCGCGAAAGCGGCCTCCTCCAGACCACCCTGACCTTTCCTTTCCGGAAAGGAAAAGGTCCGGGGCCCCTTTCTGCCCCTTTCTGCCCCAGAACTCGTTGGGGAACCATAGAAAGAGAAATGAGGGTAAGAAGTAGACTCCTGGAGACAGAAGAAGAGCTTGGGGTTCAGAGAGGTTGGGGGCAGAGAGTAGTGGGGAGGGAGGAGAATAGGGGGCAGGCGCAGTTGAAGGGGGTAAGAGACTGAGATGTGTTGGGATGGGGAGGGAGGCAGGATAGGGGACACGGTGAGACAGGGACGGGGAAGCCAGGCCCAGGAGCCTCCTCTACCTTCAGGGTCCATGACCGCTTGAAGCTGCAGGACCGGCGGCGTGCACTGCTCAGTTCCCCTTCTCCTCGGAGGCCGGAGGGGGTGGGACTGCCAGAGGAAGAAGGAAGGGGCTGGTCCAGCCAGCCCTTCCCAGATTCTCTGGGGCTCCCTCCCTCCTCCCCTCTGCCAGGACCCCTGGGGAGGCACACACCTTCTCCTTCTTCCACTTTCTGCTGGACTGGAAGAGCTCTTGCCTAACTCAAGTCCTCACCCCGTTCCCTCCACACACCCAGCCTTCCCCAGGCCGTGAGGCTGCTGGTGACAGCTGGAAAGCTTCTTTGATGGGTGCCCTGGAAAAATCGCGGGCTTGGGTCCTAGGTTCAGATCCCAATTCCCCATTAGTTCTAAAAATCTGATTTTCTGAATAAGTGTATTTGTCACTTGACCTATTTTCCCCCCCTGAGGCCAGACCCCCACTATATCCAACTTGAACTAGAATAACGCTCTCACCTTGGGCCGCACTCCCTTCAGGCCATCCTCCTGGATGCCCGGTTTACCCAAAAGACAGACAGACCCAAGCTTGCCACAGGTGTACTTGAAATCGTCATTTTTTCATTCACGAATTCATTTATCCCTCCATTCAGTAAACACATATCAGGTAGCTGCTGTGCCGGGCCCTGGACCCTGGAATCACAAAGATGACGCGTGGACTTGGAGGGGCTACACTCTAATGAGTGAGGGACACCGTCACACAGTTACAGCCCGGGTGTCGTGCGGTCACACGAGGTGCCGTGGAAGAAATACCGCGTCTGTTGGGGATGGAAGCGGCAAGGGCGGCTTCACAAAGGCGGTGACATTTGAGCTGAATCTTGACGGTTGAGGAGTTTGGCGTGAAATCAAGATGTGTGCGTCATGGGGCAGGCCGGGGGTGGGCTGGCTTCGTGCAGTCTTGAGTAGGTGGCTCTCTTCAGGACCAGCCCTCCTGGGATGGATCTGGCCCATAGCCCAGCTAGGCTATCCAGAGGCCACAAGCTGGCCAGGCAGGGACTGAGCACCCTGGGAAACTGAGGCACACAGGCACCCATTTGCAGCTCATTGTCCCCGGCAAGGAGATTGTCTTCAAAGTACCCTGGGTTTCCTTTGTCTAAAAGCTCTACCCCAAACCTCCCTAGAGCACAACAGCCACCCACTGTGTAGGATACCCTCGTAGAGTTTGAAAGTTTTCTCTCTACGTTTGGCTGGAGTCTGCTCCTGCAAATATTTTGGGAATCTTAGAATCTTCTGGTTATATTCCTCTCTGGTCTTGCTAACAATCCAGGCTTAATCCGCTTCCTGGCACAGTCACTGAGCTTGGGGCTCAGAGCTGGGGTCTTTCTCATTCCCTCAGCCCAAGGGCTTAGAGGACTCAGAACCGACAGGTGTCACCTCTACTTGTATCCCACCCATCACAGGTTCCGCCTGCCGAACTGAACATGGTCCAGGGTCAGAAATAGGGATGCAGAGGACATTTAGGTGTAAATATCCTTTTTCAGAAATGAAATGTCCTCAGAAGCATGCATGGGGGCCCTTTCTCCTGTCTGCAAAAATGAATTGCATTAATAGCTTTCTCAAGACTTTCTCTAAATCCTTTTACCACCTGGAAATGTCATTTTGCATGACACAGCTTTATTTGTAACCATAGTCTTGAGTGCACTTTTGAGAACAAAATGGAAACGTATTTGAAAATATAAGACGAGGAGTGTCTGGGTGGCTCAGTCAGTTAGGCGTCCGACTCTGGATCTCGGCTCAGGTCATGATCTCACGGTTCGTGGGATCGAGCCCCACAGCGGGCTGTTGGCTCTGACAGCATGGAGCCTGCTTGGGAGTCTCTCTCTCTCTCCCTTGCTCTCTGCACCTCTCCTGCTCATGCTCATGCACACTCTCTCTCTCCAAATAAAAAAAATTTTAAAAATTTAAAGAAAAAAGAAAATATAAGATGAAGTATAGTACATCATGTGTACGTGTGTGTGTGTGTGTGTGTGTGTGTGTGTGTGTGTGTGTGAATCCTGTTATTAAGAAACTGGAATGTGCTGGTAATTAACTTGTTACTGTCTGGACAAAATAAATATTTTTAACATTTTGAGCTACACCCTCAAGCACACATCAAGAAAAACACATGGCCTATTCAGGGACCTACAAGGAATGTGATGTGGCTGGAGGGCATAGAGTGTTTGCACCAAGGGCTGACCAGTCAGGGCCAGATGTCAAAGGGGTCTTATCTTTCAAGCTAAGGCTCTGTCTTGACCTCATTAGGAGGGAATCTGAACCCTTGTAGAAGAGTCATGGGGAGCATCATGGGCAGAGTGTAGAAGAGGTTATGGTCAAGAAACCCAAAGAGAAGTCTGGGCAGGACCCAGGCAAGGTGTGTTGGGGCCTGGGGGAAGGAAAGGCTCTAAGGGACCATGGACGCAGAGTCAGGGGGACTTGGTACCCAAGAGGCAAAGACAGGAAGAAGTGGGGTTTGATGATGGGTCTGAGAGGCCCTGGAAGAGTCTAGAACAGACTTAGGTTTGGTGACCTCCCCACTGCTTTCAGAACTGAATCCAGGGGCGCCTGGGTGGCGCAGTCGGTTAAGCGTCCGACTTCAGCCAGGTCACGATCTCGCAGTCCGGGAGTTCGAACCCTGCATCAGGCTCTGGGCTGATGGCTCAGAGCCTGGAGCCTGTTTCCGATTCTGTGTCTCCCTCTCTCTCTGCCCCTCCCCCGTTCATGCTCTGTCTCTCTCTGTCCCAAAAATAAATAAACATTGAAAAAAAAAAAAAAAAGAACTGAATCCAAACTCCCTAGTCCTTCACAGTGGGGCTCCAACCCGCCCTTCCCACCTCATGTCCTTGAACCAGACACCCCATCCCCCCAGCGAATACCTTCTTGGTACTATTTTTTTCTAATCGTAACAGTGATAGGTATTTATTACATAAAACTGGGAAAATACAGAAAAGTAGAAACAAAGTAACAATCATTCGTAAACCTCTCACCTGACAGATAACCACAACGAACATTTGGGATATTTCCTTCAAGTTCTTTTTTTTTTTTCCACAAACGTCCATGTTTTTGCATTTTCATTACAAACCTAGATTCGTACGTATTTACAGATTAGTAACTAGCTCTTTGTTCCCCGGTGACCTTATATTATAGACGTTTTATTGCATAGTTTTGGAGCACATGGTGTAATAAGCCATTTACAAACATTTTCGTACTCGATATGTTTGGCCCTTTCATTACCACACTTGATAATTTTCTCTTTTGTTTCTCTCCCCACCCCACCCCGGCCCCCTTTTGGTTTTATAGTATCTGCTGCACCCATTCCAACGTGCGCCATGAAACTAGTCACACGGCCCTTATGGCAACTTTGCGTTTACTGCCCCCTCTGCTGAGGGGGCCTTTCCCCCCTTTTCAGCCTGGCAAACACCTTCCACCCAGCCATGGCGGCATGACTGGCGAGGGCTGCATTCGTCCCAGCTCAGCCTGTCCCCAGTCCAAGCACAGGTGGCACAAGCCACGGTGGCCAAGTGGACCCATGGTCACTTTCTACCCCCATCTTCCGTGGCCACTTTCTGTCCCTTCTCTCCCCTCCCCTCCCCGAACCACAGGAACAGATGCACCCCTGAGCTGTTCCCCTCCCCTCCAGGTCAGGCCACGGGCAGTCACACACTCAACTTCCCAAGGGCCTTTCTGTGGGTCAACCTGTCTCCTCTCAGCCACTGCACCCTCTGACTCAACAACTTCCTCTTTGCAAATTTCCTCTTTGTCCTGGGGAAATACCAACTATCTCTGGCGCCCTGTGGCCCCTTGGGCTCTGGCCTGGGGTGGGGTCTTCTCCCCGCTCCCAACCATCCCATCCCAGAACCGCAGGGGAAGCTCCCGTGTCTATGGGCCTGTCAGTCTCACGGACTTTTCTCAGAGAAGGGAAGGAGCCCGCCCCCAGTGGAAGAGGAGATACAAACACATTAAACGAGGGCCGCCTGGCTGGCTCAGTCAGTTGAGTGTTCTCGACTCTTGATTTCGGCTCAGGTCACGATCATCTCACGATCTCACCCTCCCCGCATTTGAGGCCTGCACTGGGCTAGTGCAGGGCCTGCTTGGGATTCTCCCCCTCTCCCTCCGTCTCTGCCTCCTGCACGCTCTCTCTCTCTCTCAAATAATTAAAATTTTAAAATCCACATTAAACAGGTAACAGCAACACCCTCCCCCCCCACCTCAGCCCTCCTCTCCCCTGCCTTGGGAGCAAGCCAGCTGGAGTAGGGGGAGGCTCTGGGCACGGGAAACAGCGGCTGAGCTGAAGAACCACACTCAGGTCACACATGCAGTCTATCAAGCCCCACGCTCTTTATTGGGCTACAGACATGGCTAAATCTTCTGCCGCCTCCACCCCACCTGAACCAAGATGAGGACACAGATGTTCTCAGGGGCTCCTCGGATTGGCAGCTCCCGTCCCCTCCACACGCCGGCCCTACTCACCGCCACCTGCACAAACGCGGCCAAGGCCTGGCCTCTTGCACGCAAGCTGCGCCCATGACAGGACACACGCGGTGCCAGGGTTTCTGGAGGACTACACCCGCCAGGAAACTTTTCTCACCTCTGCCCCTGGGAGGAGAAGGAGCTGCCGCCTCAATCCACAGGTAGGGGGTGGGGAGTGTGGGCCAGGCACCAGCCTAGGATCCGAGAGCACATCTAGGTGACGCCCCCCAGTCCCTGCTCTGATGGCCAGTGGCCGGGCACGGAGCACTGTGCAGTGTCAAAGCAGGTTCGTGGGCTGAGCCGGTAGGACTGTCCTAATCTATGGGGCCAAAAGCACTTTCCAGAGCAATTCTCGGCGAGAGTTTGCTGGGTTGTCCCCATCTTCCTTCCTAGACTCCCATGTCCCTGGGGAGTCCTCTGAGAAGGCATTGGCCAAGGAAGTTTGGCATTGTGGAGACTCAGCAGCTGATTTCAAGGACAAAAACGTGGAGAAGAGGGTGATGAGGACCAGTTGGGATTGATGAGGAAAGTCTGTTGGTTCCGGGGGTGTGGGTGCCACCTGGGAGACCTGGGGTTGAGAAGCCGGATGAGAGCTCGGGATGAACATACAGGGTGAGGACCCAGACGATGCTGCGTGACAAGGAAGCTGGAGGCGATGATAGGAGGGAAGGTGGTGAAGGCCGGGAGCCATTCTGACCTGCGCTCCTGTTTTTCACAAGCACTGAGGGGCCTCCACATCTCCGGCCTCTGGCCCCTGGGAAGCAGGGGCCTCCACAGCCTCATCCTTGCTGCCCACCAGCGGCTCCTCCTCCCCGTTTAGGACGGGGGGCGGCCTGGCCTTCAGCTCCTCCAGCTCCAAGGAGCCTGGTTGCGACTTGCGTCTATCGAAGAAAGTGGTGAGTGTGGGCCGCTGGCCAGACGCTTCCCCCTCGGAGACCCCGGGGCCCTTCCCACCCCCAGACCCGCCTGCTGCTGCTGTCAGGGCCTCCTCGTCAGACACCTGGGCCGGCCCAGCCCAGGCATCTACTACCCCGTTGCGCTTTCCTCCCCTGCTTAGTATCAGGGCCCCTGTCCTCCTCTTCTGCCGCCGGCGCCACAGCAGGAGTAGGGTCACAAGGATCGTGAACACCACCAGGGCCACAACCACAGCCACCAGCAGGGTGCCATTTTTCTTGGGAACTAATGAGGGATGCCTACTGGCTGTGCCTGTAGAAACGGGGGTTGTTTTTGCCGAGGAGGTGGGGAAGCCACTGGGCCCCTTAGGGCTCGCCCGAAAGCCAGTTGACATGGTGAGAGGGGTTACACTGGCTACATCAGAGGTCTTCAGAGAGCCAGTTGCCATGGTGGCAGAGGGTCCCCTGGCGACATCAGAGGTCTCCGGAGGGCCAGTGGCCATGGTGGCGGAGGGTCCCCAGGTGACATCAGAGGTCTCCGGAGGGCCAGTCGCCATGGTGGCGGAGGGTCCCCAGGTGACATCAGAGGTCTCCGGAGGGCCAGTCGCCATGGTGGCGGAGGGTCCCCAGGTGACATCAGAGGTCTCCGGAGGGCCAGTCGCCATGGTGACGGAGGGTCCCCAGGTGACATCAGAGGTCTCCGGAGGGCCAGTCGCCATGGTGACGGAGGGTCCCCAGGTGACATCAGAGGTCTCCGGAGAGCCAGTCGCCATGGTGGCAGAGGGCCCCCTGGTGACATCAGAGGTCTCCAGAGAGCCGGTTACCGTGGTTCCATCAGTCATAATGTGAAGTTCCAGAAAGTCTTCTAGTGATTGAGCATTAGTTTCCAGGTTTGATGACTTCTTGGTGGCAACTTCCCCAGAGACCGATGGCTCAGGTACATGGAGGTCACCACCGGCAGTAGTGGAAGCCCCGAGAAAGAACACCTCATTGGCTGTATAGGAAGCTGAAGAAGGTGGGGAGATCTGGGGCCCGGTGCCGTTGCTCTCCTCGCGGACTCTGGCTGTTGCAGGACTGGGGGTCACTACGCTGAGGTTTGGGGGCTCAGAGAAAGTTGGGGTCAAAGAAGCAGAGGGTCTTGTGGGTGCAGACGTCCCCAAAGTGGTCGCGATGTCCACAAGCTCGGAGTTCGTCTCTTGGGTCCAGACGCCCCCAAAGAGGAGGAGAAGCAGGATCATTCCCATGGCCACGGGCGTGAGCAGGAGCAGAGACCTGAGGGAGGGGAAGCTGGAGAAATACCAACACACAAAGCGCTGAGCGGGAGAACCTGGCCGGGCCCTCCTCCCCGTCTGCCCACTTCCCTGCTAACTGCCAGGCCTAACTTGCGGCTTAACGGCTTTTTCCACCCTTGCTTTTACTATTATCAGAAAGAACAAGGGCACAGATGCTGGCCGCTCTGCCGTCAGCCCTGATCCTCAGGCTCCCTGAGCCCTGGCTGCTCGTGCTCCAGCGATGGCCAGCCCCCTGGCCCTCCCTGACCCCATTCAGCCCCGGTGGCTCCTGATCTTTTCCTGTCATCTACCAGGCCCTTTTCAAGCCACAGCACATCTCCCGCGGCCGCGAAGTCTCCCGCCCCGCCAGGCCGCGCCCCATACCAGCTCACTTGATGAGGGCACAGGGCTGGGACCAGACCACTCCAACTCCTCCTGAGGCTGGGGCAGGACTGGGCAGATGGGCCCCAGGGGGAAAGGAAGTGGCCCTGGCTCCACCCACCCCACCCCGGCATCCTGCCCCACCCGCCCTGCTCCCACAGCTGCTGTGTGATGACAGCTCCATCACTCGCTCTTGCTGGGGTCTGAGATGATGCCAGGGGCTCTGGGGTCTTGGCTGAGGCAAGTGGGGTCGTGGAGGGTGCCGGGGGGAGGTCTGGAACGGGGACCTCGCTGGGAGCCGGGACGGCGAGGGGTGAGGCTGGCAGAGGGATAAGGGTCAGAGCCGGTGTGATGCGAAGCCGCGCTCTAGAACAGGGGGTGCGGAGGAGGACATGAGAGGGGAGGGTGGCTTCCTTTGCATTTGTGGTTCCCAAGTTGTTAGGCCCAAACCCAGGGTAGCACCCTTTCCTGCCCCCGAGAGCAGGGTAGCACCCTTTCCTGCCCCGAGAGCTCCCCGGAACTACCAGGGTAAGAAGCCTCGGCTCTGGCCGGGGGGGCCGCAAAAGCCTTTGCAGGCCGCGTGCAGTCCCGATGGGCTCTGGATGACATCTCAAGACTGGTGGCTTGGGGGGCCACCACGCGGGGTCCCAGTTGTGGGGTGCTTAACTAGACCAAGGTGGTTACGAAGCACTCATTCGTCATGATTTTATTTGGGGGGAAAACTAATAAAGATGTGGGAAGCTATATGGAAAACAGTCTGGAAAAACATCTACCGAGGCATTAACCAAGTTTCTTTGGATAGGTATGAGTAAGGGGTCCTTTATTTTCTTCTTTTGATAGTTGCTGTTTTCTGAATTTCCTCTAATTGTTTTCTTTTTCCTCCTCCTCCTTCTTTTTGTGTGTGTATACACATATTTTTTCACTTCTTCTATTTATTTATTTGTTTATTTCTGTTTCTCTCTTCTAATTTGTAAGCTTTGACTTTCTGCATGAGTGTGATTTTGGCTTTTTGCCTTTCTTTAAAAGAAAAAAAAAAATCATCAAAACCAGAGGTGCCTGGGTGGCTCAGTCGGTTAAACATCCGACCGGCTCAGGTCACGATCTCCCGGTTCACGAGTTGGAACCCCGCATCGGGCTTTGTACTGACAGCTCAGAACCTGGAGCCTGCTTTAGATTCTGCGTCTCTCTCACCTTCTGCCCCTCTCCCACTCGTGCGCTCTCTCTCTCTCTCTCTCTCTCTCTCTCAAAAATAAATATTTTAAAAAATCAAAACCACGTTTTTATTTATTTATTTATTTATTTATTGAGAGAGAGCATGCATGAGCAGGATAGACAGGCAGAGAAAGAGAGAATCCCAAGCCGACTCCACTTTTCAGCACGGAGCCCTACATGGAACTCAATTCGATGACCCTGGGACCTGACCCAAAATCAAGAGTCAGACGCTCAGCTGACGAAGCCACCCAGGTGACCCCAAACTGATTTTTGTGTTGTAGAAGTATATGTATACTTTTGCGTATGTAAAAGTATATGTACGTGATAAGTGATTGAACAGGTCCGTGGGAAGGCCTGGGGTTATATGCCACGAACAAGCTAAGGAGTTCATCTGACACAGATACATGAGACACCTGGGTCCCAGACAGGGGAATCCATCACTCACAGCAGAGCAGGCAGGAGCATAATGTTTGCATCAGTTCCCCTCGCCCCCACGTCCCACAAAGGGTGACACACAGGGGCTTGCCCTGCCGCTAAGGAACTCTGAGCTTGGGGCATTTCCCCCTCTTTGAGCAGGTGGTAAGCAAGCCTGCTCTTCAGGGCAACATTACTGTGTCCCTCAGTCACTCAGCCCAGAGAACATCCCCAAGAAATGGCCCGGATGTAGAGCAGCTGGGACCTGTGTTCTTGGCATGCGAGCAGGAGTGTGCGGGGATGCTCAGCTCCCTGGCGGATTGCCTCTCCTGACAGTCAGGAGAGTGTAAGGAGGAAAAGCTCCAAACCCTGACACCAGATAAACGTTCAGAGCAAAGTTGTGTGTTACATCTGTGCTTATGCAAGCATATATGCATATATTTCATTATATTACATCTTATTCTACATACTGTTCTGCGCTTAACTGAACAGAAGAAGGAAGGAAAGAAGAGAAAAAAAAGAAGAAAAAAACCATTCCATTGTCAGACATTTAGGTTATTTTAACATTTTACTACGGCAAATAGAAAAGTACAAACAATTGGCTGAGAAGTAATTGGAGGTTAAATTTTTTTTAATCGATTTATTTATCTTAGAGAGAGAGCACGAGAAGGGAGGGGCAGAGAGAGAGGGAGACAGAATCCCAAGCAGACTCTGCACGGTCAGCGCAGAGCCTGACACGGGGGGCTCAAACTCACAAACCGTGAGACCATGACCTGAGCCGAAACCAAGAGTTGGTCGCTTAACCTACAGAGCCACCCAGGCGCCCAGGTTAAAATTTCTTTCTTTCTTTCTTTCTTTCTTTCTTTCTTTCTTTCTTTCTTTCTTTTTCTTTCTTCTAAAAAGTCAACCACGGGGCGCCTGGGTGGCGCAGTTGGTTAAGCGTCTGACTTCAGCCAGGTCACGATCTCGCGGTCCGGGAGTTCGAGCCCCGCGTCGGGCTCTGGGCTGATGGCTCAGAGCCTGGAGCCTGTTTCCGATTCTGTGTCTCCCTCTCTCTCTGCCCCTCCCCCGTTCATGCTTTGTCTCTCTCTCTGTCCCAAAAATAAATAAACGTTGAAAAAAAAATTAAAAATAAATTAAAAAAATAAAAAGTCAACCAAAATATTTGTAAGACTACACAGAGATTCCCAGTTTCCCAATCTTTAAAACAATTACTGAAGCACAATGCATTTTTGACAAAATGTCATTTCAACCAAATTGCTGCTGACAAAGTTGGACGTTCTCCAGGCTCTATGTGGGGCCCCAGTTCCGGGGAGAGAAGAGAGAACCAGGCTGGGCCCGGGCTCTAGCCTGAAGCGCTCAAGAAACAGGGACCTATCTGCACAGACTGTAGACCCTGGAGTGGAGGGAGAGATCATGAAAATGTGAAAAAGACATCACAGAAGGGCATTACTTCGAAAATTCTGGTAGCAGCACTCTGCCAGGTACAGAACCAAAGGTTCTCTGTGCATGGTCCCAGCTGCTCCTCACAGCAAGCCCATTTT
The DNA here is from genome assembly GCF_022837055.1 of Prionailurus viverrinus. NCBI lineage: Eukaryota > Metazoa > Chordata > Mammalia > Carnivora > Felidae > Prionailurus > Prionailurus viverrinus. The sequence goes on along the minus strand of NC_062576.1, from coordinate 18,184,595 downwards.
ACAGGTGAGAAGGCCAAGTACAGAGAGATTAAGTGACCTGTCCTAGAACAGGCTAGGCTCAGTGCCAAGCACTTCACCTTTACATAGTATTTACTCTTCACAACAACCCTGTGAGATACCGGTCATCACCCCTAATTCTGCAGGTGGAGAAACTAAGAAACAGAACAGTTCAGAGACTTGTCAAGGCTCAGGCAACCAGCAAGGGCTAGAGATGAGCTTCAAAACCAGGTTGGTCTAAGGACCCAAGGCCAAGGATAAGGATCTCCCAGGTAGTACCAGGGTCAGAAATTTAATTACTGGGTTACATGCAGAGACACGTTTGTGTATAAATGATTCGAATAATAGAAGACCTGCTAAAATTAGGGCTAGAATCAGCCTTGGGAAGCGCCTAGGAAAACTTCAGAGAAGCAAGGTCTTCAAAGGCTGAAAGGAATGGGGACTCCGCTCCTTCCTTTATACCCTACATCTAATGTGTCTGTACATCCTGCGATCTCTACCTTCAAAATGGGGCCAGCACCTGAAACCCAGATCTTGGCTCCTAAATACCTCTCTCCTTGGAAAGGAACCAGGGCTCCTAAGAAAATGGCTGATTCCAAAGCCGGGGCAGGGAAAGCACAAGGTAAGCCTGGAATATCTTGTTGCATCAGGAAGTAAGGACATGCTCAAAGAATGATAGGAACGGGTCAAAGGGACAAGGAACTAGCTTGAAGGAGTTTCCCTGGGGCCAAAGCAGAGACACCTCGAGCATCAAAATGAATAAGTGTAGTGATCGATTAATGCACTGAATAAAGAAAGAACCCATGAGTTCATATGGCTCCTGAAACTACCAGAAAGACAGAGGGAAGGGGAAAGGGAGGAAGATGGGAGAGAGGAGGGAGAGTGGTAGGAAAGCTTTTCCAGTAGGAAAAGCTACTGGATCATTGTAGAAGGAATGTAGAGTTTTAAAATGACCAATCTACAGCCACCATATAACTGATTCAAGTAAGAATGAATTGTGGAGTAAAATTGGGGCAGCAGGGGTGGGGTGCATATATGATATTTTTACAGGCTTAAAATATCTCCCCACCAGATACATACACATTACGAAGGAAAATTAGCAACTTCACGGTGGAGAGATCAAGCAGACATCATCTTAACCGAATGATCGCACTTTTTTTTTTTAAGATTTTATTTTCAAGTAATCTCTACACCCAACGCGGGGCTGAAACTCACAACCCCAAGATCAAAAGTCACTGCTTCACTGACTGAGCTAGCTAGGTGCTCCAACCAAGTGATCAAACTTAACATCACCAGTCATGGGGCAAACCAACATTGGGAGGCTCCAGATATGGTGCACTGAGAAAGACACAAAATCACATCTGTGGTAGTCCCAGCAACAATGCAGAACCTGATTGTTAAGAGACATCGGGCAAGGGGTGCCTGGCTGGCTTGGTCAGTTGAGCGTTCAACTCTTGATTTCAGTTCAGGTCATGATCCCAAGGTCATGAGCCCAAGGTCATGAGCCCCACATCCAGCTCCCCTCTGAGCATGGAGTCTGATTGGAATCCTCAATCTCCCTCCCTCTGCCCCCTCCCCTGCTCATGTTCTCTCTCTCTCTCTCTCTCTCTCTCTCTCAAATTATATATATATATATATATATATATATATATATATATATATGGGAAATCAAATTGAGGGACATTTTATAAAATAACAGGCCTGTACTCTTCAAAAATGTCAGCATTGGGAAGGACAAAGAAAGCCTGAGACATTCTTCCAGATCTTGAAAGAGTGAAGAGATGTGACAACAAAATGCATTATGGATTGGACCCCGGAATCAGGGGGAAAAGTTGCTATCAAAGACACCATGGGAACAGTTGGCAAATCTGAATGCAGCCTGTAGAGTAGACGGTAATATTGAATTCACATTCACTTTCCTGAACTTGATAAGTACATGCTGGTTACAACAGAGAATGTTCTAGTTTGCAGAAAATACATCGTCGAAGCACAGAGGAGTGAAGGTGCACAATGCAGCAACTTCCTCTTAAACGATTACACACATTGGGGCGCCTGGGTGGCTTAGTTGGTTAAGCATCCAACTTCGGCTCAGGTCATGATCTCACAGTTTGTGAGTTTGAGCCCCGCGTTGGACTCTGTGCTGACAGCTCGGAGCCTGGAGCCCGCTTCGGATTCTGTGTCTCCCTCTCTCTCTGCCCCTCCCCAACTTGCGCTCTATGTCTCTCAAAAAAATAAGTAAATGTAAAAAATGAAAATAAAGCAAACAATTTTAATAAAAAAATTTAAAAAAAGATTCCACACAAATAACAGTAATAACAATAAAAGTAATAATGGAGGAGATAAAAATGAAGTGTATGTGTCAAAATGTTCACAGATAGTGGAGAAGCTCCTGGGTTGGTGAGCTGTGGGGATTCGAGGAGAGCCGTGCGCTCCCAGAAGGCACAGAAGCTCCACCCCCTTCCCTCACTGATGCCCTGTGCACAATGGGGCTGTTCCTATATTCTCGTATATTTTAACCTTTTCCTAGGCCATCATTTCCCTCATTTGTTTAGCACCTGCCCTGAGATTTGAGAAGACAACTATGGAATAAAATAGCGAGAAAGAATGTCTTCCAAATCTTAATTCTCTACTCAGTTACTCATAAAAGAAGAGAAAGAAGTCTTTCTTTTTTTTAATGTTTATTTTATTTTTCACACACACACACACACACACACACACAGTGCGAATGGGGGAGGCGGAGGGGAAGGGGAAGAGGGAGACACAGAATCCGAAGCAGGCTCCAGGCTCTGAGCTGTCAACACAGAGCCCAATGCAGGACTTGAACCCACAGGCCGCGAGATCTTGACCTGAGCTGAAGTCAGATGCTTAACCAACTGAGCCACCCAGGCCCCTGAAGAAATCTTTTAATTAGTGGTCATTAACAAAAACGCTGGATGGGGTCATCACACTTCCCCAAGGGCAAGAACAAAAAAACCCAGAGGAGGCTTCTGAGAACTACGAAGTTTTTATGATGTATCCAGATGCCGTACTGAAAATGTATTTCTACCACCCGTCTATTATTTGCTTAGGCATACAGCAGGGGGACATGTTTTTTTGTTTTTAAAGTTTGTTTATTTATTTTGAGACAGAGAAAGAGAGAGAGAGAGAGAGAGAGAGAGAGAGAACACTTGGGGCTTGATCTCAGGTACAGTGAGATCATGACCTGAGCCAAAATCAAGAGTCAGATGCCTGGGTGGTTCAGTTAAGTATCTGACTTTTGATTTCAGCTCAGGTCATGATCTCACGTTTCATGAGTTCAAGCCTGCTTGAGGTTCTCTCTCTCCCTCTCTCTCTGCCCCTTCCCTACTCATGCCCTCTCTCTCTTTCTCAAAATAAATAAGGTTAAAGAAAAAAAGACACTTAACCCACTGAGCCACCCAGGTGCCCCTAAAGTTTTTTATTTTTAAGTAATCTCTTCACCTAATGTGGAGATCAAACCTATGACCCCCATATCAAGAGTTGCACACTCCAGCAACTAGGCCGGCTAGGTGCCCCCAAAATTTTGAAAATAAAACAACACAGAAAGATCCAGAGTCTGACTACTCTCCTCATCACCACTACCCCCTGGTCCAAACCTCGCCTACTCTCACCCGGTACATGCACCAGTCTCCTTCCCCGTGACCTCATCCTCCTTTGGATGCTCTCTTTCCAACAGAACAGCCAGAGGGCCCCAGATCACACATCTGATCCTACCCTTCAGCTGCTCCACACCTGAAGACCGTGCCCACCCGCCTCAAGTCCTCAGAATGGCCAACGAGGCCATACGTGATCTGCCCCTCCCCCCACCCTCCCTCCCTCTCCTGCCCTTATTCCCCCTGCTCCTACCACCAAGGCTTCCATTTGTTTCTGAAAAATGTGAGCCTTGGGGCCTTGGTGCTTTCATGGCCCCACCTGGAAGGCTCTTCACCCAGATATCTAGATGGCTCCTGTTTTCATAGATAGGGGTTTTTGTTTCGTTTATTTTGTTGCTATGGTTGTTTGGTTGTTGTTGTTGTTGTTTCCTCACAAGTTTTTGCTCAAATAATAGCTTCTGGCTCTGTCTGGCCACCCTAGTCAAATTGTGCCCACCCCCCTGGTCTGCACCCCCCCCATTTCCGCCCCCCACACGTTTCTCTCCACAGCACTTCTCACCTTCTCGAATGCTGTATCTTCTACTTCCCTATCTTGTTTCTGGCTGGCTGGCCCTACCAGCATGTGAGCTCTGTGACGGTGCAAGGTGTTTCTGTCTGCTGTCCCGGCAGACCCTGGAAGGTGCCTCGTACACGGTAGGCGCTAGGGTGACGCAAAGTTCTCCAGCCCAGAGAAAGAGAGGGTGTCCTGCAGGGCAGAACGGGGTGAGGTAGGGGTGGGGGCTACTGGCATTCAAAGGGTCTGGATCTGCGACCACCCCTGCCCAGCCCGCAGACATCCAGGAGGTCATCCCGGGTCATCAGAGGGTTTCAGGCTTCCGAGTGACTGGAGCAACTTGTGTTCTATGAAGATAAGCTCTTCCCTCCCAGCCCCTTCCTCACCAGTGTTTGGGCTTGCAGTTCCGACCTTCTGCAGGGCTGTGAGGGGCCGTTTGCAGCCAGACACCACAGCAGATAGGAGCTGGCACCAGAGAGCCTGCCCCTCCCTGCTCCTAAGCCAGGCGCCAGGGGAGCCACAGAAGAGCAGATGGGACACTGGCACCGAGCTGCATTGCCTCCTCTGTGTGCGGCCTAGGGTCGGTGATTTCATCCCCTCTGCCTCAGTTTCTTCATCTGTAAAATAGGGCTAATAACCATTTACAATTGCACCAACACCCATTAAATACCTAGGAATAAACCTAACCAAAGAGGTGAAAAAGCTGCACATTGAAAACTATACAGAAAGCTTATGAAAGAAATTGAAGGAGACATGAAAAAATGGAAAAAGGTTCCATGCTCCTGGACTGGAAAACAAATATTGTTAAAATGTCGATACAACCCAAAGCAATCTACATACTCAATACGATCCCTATGAAAATAGCACAAGCATTCTTCACAGAGCTAGAACAAACAATCCTAAAATTTATATGGAACCAGGGGCACCTGGGTGGCTCAGTCGGCTAAGTGTCCGACTTCAGCTCAGATCTTGTGGTCTGTGAGTTCAAGCCCCGCATCGGGCTCTGTGCTAATAGCTCAGAGCCTGGAGCCTGCCTTGGATTCTGTCTCTCTGCCCCTCTTCCGCTTGTGCTCCCTCTCTCTGTCTCTTTCAAAAATAAATAAACATTAAAAAAATAATAAAACTTGTATGGAACCAGAAAAGACCCTGAATAGCCAAAGCAATCCTGAAAAAGAAAACCAAAGCTGGAGGCATCAGAATCCCGGACTTCAAGCTGTATTACAAATCTGTAATCATCAAGGCAGTATGGTGCTGGCACAAAAACAGATACTGAGATCAATGGCACAGAATAGAGAACCCAGAAATTGGACCCAGAAACATACGGCCAACTAATCTCTGACCACGCAGGAAAGAATATCCAATGGAATAAACACAGTCTCTTCAGCAAGTGGGGCTGGGAAAACTGGACAGCGACACATGGAAAAATGAACATGGACCACTTTCTTACACCAGACACAAAAGTCAACTCAAAATGGATGAAAGACCTAAATGTAAGACAGGAAGCCATCAAAATCCTCGAGGAGAAAGCAGGCAAAAACCTCTTTGATCTTTCCCGCAGCAACTTCTCACTCAACACGTGTCTGGAGGCATGGGAAACAAAAGCAGAAATGAACTATTGGGACCTCATCAAAATAGAAACCTTCTGCACAGCCAATCAGCAAAACTAAAAGGCAACCGACGGAATGGGAGAAGATATTTGCAAATGACGTATCAGATAAAGAGTTAGTATCCAAAATCTATAAAGAACTTCCCAAACTCAACGCCCAAAAAACAAATAATCCAGTGAAGAAATGGGCAAAAGACACGGATAGACACTTCTCCAAAGAAGACATGCAGATGGCCAACCGACACGTGAAGAAATGCCCAACATCACTCTTCATCAGGGAAACACAAATTGAAACCACAATGAGATACCACCTCACCCCTGTCAGAATGGCAAACATTAACAACTCAGGCAACAACAGATGTTGACGAGGATGCGGAGAAAGAGGATCTCTTTTGCACTGTTGGTGGGAATGCAAGCTGGGAAAACAGTATGAAGGTTCCTCAAAAAACTAAAAATAGAACCACCCTAAGACCCAGCAATTGTACTGCTAGGGATACGGGTGTGCTGTTTTGAAGGGGCACATGTACCCCAATGTCCATAGAAGTGCTATCGACAACAGCCAAAGTATGGAAAGAGCCCAAATGTCATCAACAGATGACAGAGCTTCCAGCTCAATAGATGAACATTTGACCCACTGGCCCTGTCTCACTTCCCAGGTTTCCTACATCCTTCTCTTTAGGTCCTTTGTAACTGTAACTAAAGTTGTTTTTTGTTACTTTATTTTTTTTTAATTTTTAAAAAATGTTTTTTGGTTGTTTTTTTTTTTGTTTTTGTTTTTGTTTTTTGAGACAGAGAGAGACAGAGCATGAGCAGAAGAGGGGCAGAGAGAGAGAGAGGGAGACACAGAACCCGAAGCAGGCTCCAGGCTCCAAGCTGTCAGCACGGAGCCTGATGCAGGGCTCGAACCCACAGACTGTGAGATCATGACCTGAGCCGAAGTCGGACGCTCAACTGACCGAGCCACCCAGCTGTCCCTGTTTTTTGTTACTTTAAGTAACAGCTGGCCATGGTCATTGGGGGTATCAGTTAAGCTCAGAGGCACAGTGGTTCAGGGAGTAGACTCTGGGACCAGATGTCCTGAGTCAGATCCGGGCTCAGCCCCTGACTGAGAGTGGTTCTGGGCAACAGATGTGGCCTTCCTGTGTCTGAGGCTGCTCAGCCACGAGAAGAGGCTAACAACAGCATCTGGCAGACGGCCTTGTCCTGAGGATTAAATGACGCGGACGGAACTCGGAACACTGCCAGCACCTCTAACCTCCATGTACGCGGTGTCCACGTTGGCTGTAACAAATCCTCCGTTGTCACTTTGTGGCTTCCCTGCCTTTAGCTCTCTTCTGCCCAGTTTCTGTTATGCGTACATTTACTTTGATAACGTTCTGGGTAGGGGCGCCGGGGTGGCTCAGTCGGTTGAGCTTCCGACTCTTGATTTTGGCTCAGGTCGTCATCCCAAGGTCGTGGGATTGAGCCCCACGGTGGGCCCCACGGTGGGCTCCACGGTGGAGCCTGCTTCAGAGTCTCTCTCTCCCTCTGCCCCTCTTCCTCCCTCTCTGAAATTAAAAAAAAACAAACTATAAAGATCTGGGTAGATTATACTTGCATTCTCTTCTTTGCATGGTCTAGAGCTATACTGTCCCATATAGCAGTCACTAGCCACATGGGGCTATCTGCATTTCGATCAATTAAAATTAAATAAGATTTAAAATTCATGTCCTCCATTGCAACTAGCCAGCTACATTTCACATATTCAAAAACTACATGTAGATCATGGTTACCTTACTGGATAGCACCTCAGCAGAATATATGCATCGTCTCAGAATATTTGCATCGTCTCAGTAGAATATTTGCCTCAGCTCACTGACTTGTCCAGAATTTGAGTATAACAGTGAAAAATTATCAGTTGTCTTTCCTTTTAAAGATTACATAATTTTGTTCAGTGCACAACCAACACTTTACTATGATTATCTCCCCTAACTCATACATCTTTTAATTTTTCCCAGAGTTTCTAATTGCTTCTCATAATTCCTTGTTCCAAGAGGCTTCCTTGCCCCCCTGCCCCTCCCTATTGCTACACAGCTTTATCCTAGAACCAGTGGTATTGTGCTCCCAGGTGGGGTCCCCTATTTCCTGCACCCCACATCCTCCTCTTTCTAGGTTTATCCCCTCATTTTTGCTGGAGCATATCCTCAAGTCATTTTCTAATAAAGGGGACTTCTTAAGAAGAAGGTAAACTTTCTGATTAATCTTTCACCTTCATAGGTCTTTATTTCATTCTTACACCTGCTTGATATAGAATGCTAGGCTAGGGGCACCTGGGTGGCTCAGTCGGTTAAGAATGCCAGGCTAAAAATTATTTCCTTAGAACCTAGAAGGATTATCTTCTTTTCTTCTAGGATCTGGATACTTGATTTTGCTGATGAATAGTTTGATGCTAATCCAAGAGTTTTTCTCAAAAACAAAAAAAAAAAAAAGGAGGGGGGGAGGATTTGAAAATTCAGCCCCTGCGTTAGAAAGCCCTACTCCAGTAAGCAAGGCCCCAATTAGTGTTTTATTAGCTTACTCTGAATGCTGAAAGGACTTTAAAGAAATACCAGATATTCAGAGAAGTGCTGCATGGTGAAAAGAAAGCACCAAAATGAAACAGCCTCAGCAACTATTCTGCCTCCCTCCTTCCTAACAGAACCCCAATCTGTTCAGAAGCCCACTCTCCATGCACATCAGGGGTACTGACCCCTCCTTCAGCTCCCAAAGAAAGTCTGATTAGAGGCTCCTGAATGGCTCAGTTGGTAGACTGTGCAACTCTTGATCTCAAGGTTACAAGTTTGAGCCCCATGTTGGGTGTAGAGATTACTTAAAAAGAAATAAATTAAGATTTTAAATTTTTTAATGTTTTTTTTCTTTTTGAGAGAGACAGACAGAGCACGAGTGGGAGAGGGGCAGAGAGAGAGGGAGGCACAGAATCCGAAGCAGACTCCAGGCTCTGAGCTGTTAGCACAGAGCCGACACAGGGCTCGATCTCATAAACCGTAATGAGATCATGGCTTGAGCTGAAGTCAGACACTTAACTGAGCCGCCTAGGTGCCCCTAATTAATATCTAAAAAAAGAAAGTCTGATTAATCTACAGGAACTACCCTCACCTTTGCCCATGATTGGAAAGGGAAATGTGACCCGATTCTAGCCCACTAAACTGAAAGAAGGGAAGCTTCTTGGGAAGTTCTTCCTTCCTTTTTTTTTTTTTTTTTTTGAAACTTTTGTTTAAATGTTTATGTATTTATTTTGAGAGAGAGAGACAGAGACAGAGAAAGAGAAAGAGGGGATCCCAGGTAGGCTCCATGCTATCAGCGCACAGAGCCCAACACGGGGCTTGATCCCACAAATGGTGAGATCATGACCTGAGCTGAAACCAAGAGTCAGATGCTCAACAGATTGAGCCATCCACGTGCTCCAGAAAGCTCCTCCTTACTTTTAAAAGAAAACCAGGTCACTGACTTCTCTCTCCCTCTAGACGTGATTAAGGACACATTCAACAACTCTGAAAGGAACCAACCCTAGGATGATGACAGTGTTGTGAGTGGCAGGGCAGGGAGACAAAGAGCATGGGATCCCTGAGGCATTGTAATAGGTGGGTCAGTGGCCCCTGAATACCACCTGTCCCCTTCTGTGGTCTTCCTAGGAGTTGGATCTTCAGTTTTTTGTAGTTAAGAGCATCATAAGTATATAAACAAAATGAAAAATAACCTTTGAGGAAACAGAAGTTAAGAAAGAAAGAAAGAAAGAAAGAGAAAGAAAGAAAGAAAGAAAAGGAAGGAAGGAAGGAAGGAAGGGAGATCTGATATTCTTGGAGAATTTTGAGAAGATATTGCTTCCTTAAAATAAGAACAGGATGCTATGAAAAAGAAATAGAGTACAAGACTGAATTCTTAGAAATTAAAACTGTGAGGGGCGCCTGGGTGGCTCAGTCAGATAAGTGTCCAATTTCGGCTCAGGTCATGATCTCATAGTCTGTGAGTTCAACCCCACATCGGGCTCTGCGCTAACAGCTCGGAGCCTGGAGCCTGCTTCGGATTCTGTGTCTCCCTCTCTCTCTGCCTCTCCCCAACTTGCATTCTCACTGTTTCTCTCAAAAATAAAGAAACATAAATTTTTTTAAAAAAAGAAATTAAAACTGTGATACTGAATTATAAAAGTGCTAGAATATAAGATCAAGAAGGGCACCTGACTGAGTCAGTAGAGTATGTGACTCTTGATTTTGGTTGTGAGTTCAAGTTCCATATTGGGTGTAGAGATTACTTAAAAATAAAAACTCCTTGGTGTTATGTCCCGTATTCTTCTGGCCTGTGCCAGTAAGTCCCTTCTTGCTTTTAATACATACATACATACATACAGTACAATCAAGAAACTATCCCAGGGGTGCCTGGGTGGTTTGGTCTGTTGAGCATCCGACTCTTTTTATTTTTTTTTTCATCTTTATTTATTTTTGAGAGAGAGACCGAGTGTGAGCAGGGTAGGAGCAGAGAGAAAGACACAGAATCGGAAGCAGGCTCTAGGCCCCAAGCTGTCAGCACAGAGCCCGACACAGGGGTCGAACTCAAACTGCGAGATCATGACCTGAGCGGAAGCCGGACGCTCAACCGACTGAGCCACCCAGGCGCTCTGAGCATCGACTCTTGATTTCAGCTCAGGTCGTGATCCCAGGGTTGTGGGATCAAGCCCCGCATCAGGCTCCACGCTGAATATGGACCCTGCTTAAGATTCTCTCTCTCTCTCTCTCTCTCTCTCTCTCTCCCTCTGCCCCTCTCCCTCACACTCTCACTCTCTCTCTCTAAAATGAAAAAAATAATAAAAAAAAGAAACTATCCTAGAAAATAACCCTCCCCAAAAGTAGAAGGTGGAGGAGAAAATATGAGAGACAACATGTAAGGCCACATTATTTCAGGTAAATCTATGTGCTCTAACAAAGAGATCCAGTAAGGTAGCCAAAAGAACAAAGTAGATTATTTATCTTTAATGAAACAAGTCCAAGTTAAGTGGTGGTGGTTGGTGACACAGCTCTGTACCTCGCATCATTCAGGGACCAGACTCCTTCCTAGCATTTTTCTGCCGTCCACTGTTGCAGAGATAAATCTCCTGTCTTGATGAAAAGAGAGTATGGAGGAGGCATGCTTTGCCCACCTTCTTAGACTTATGCCTAGAAGTCTTAAACATCAATTTCAAAATATTCTGTTAGTGAAAACTCAGTTGGATGATCATATGTAACTGCAAGGAAGGCTGGGAAATGTAGTTCAGCCATGTTCCCAATGGGAGAGGGGATGACTGGATTTTGGTAGACAGAGTAGTGCTCACCACAGAGACACAGTCGATCAATCCAAGAGGTTCAAGCCAACCACACCAGGAAGAGAGAACCAAAAGAAAAAAAAAAAAAGGAAAGGGGTAATTATTCGAGAAATAACATAAGATACTCATTTAGCTGAAAAAATGCATCTTCAGACTGAAATGCCCATTCCAATAAAAGACTATTTGGTTAAATTTACTCCTATGTATTTTATTCCTTTTGACTCCATTTATTCTTTTTTTGGGGGGGAGTGGGGGAGAACAAGCGAGGGAGAAGGGCAGAGGGAGAGAAAATCTTAAGCAGGCTCCGCCCTCAGCACGGAGCCCAACACAGGGCTTGATCTCACAACTGTGAGATTATGACCTGAGCTGAGATCAAGAGTCAGATCCTTAACTGACTGAGCCACCCAGGTGCCCCACAATTTATTCTTTTTGCTACAGACTGAAATGCCTGCCCAATAAAAGAAGACTCATGCCCAGACATTTCACAATCCCAAAGGTGTCACGTATGACTTACATCTCTCCTAAGGAATAGGAGGCAGTTGAGTCCAAAGCACATAGATGAAATCAGAAATGAAAAAGGAGACATTACAACCGATACTACAGAAGTACAAAAGCTCTTGAGAGACTACTATGAACAATTACATGCCAACAAATTGGAAAACCTAGAGAAAAGGGATAAATTCCTAGAAATATAAAAACTACCAAGATTGAATGGTGAAGAAATAAAAAACCTGAACAGACTGATCACCAGAAGGAGATTGAATCAGTAATCAAAACCCTCCCAACAAACCAAAGTCCAGGATAAGATGCCTTCACTCCTGAATTCAACCAAGCATTTAAAGAAGAATTAATACCAATCATTCTCAAGCTCTTCTGAAAAATAGAAGTGGAAAGAATACTTCCAAACTCATTTTACAAGGCCAGAATTACCCCAATACCAAAATCAGACAAGGACACTACAAGAAAAGAAAATTAGAGGCCAATATCCCTGATGAACATAGACAAAAAAATTCACAGCAAAATATTAGCAAACTGAATTCAATAATACAATAAAAGGATCATACACCATCCTCAAGTGGGATTTATTCCTAAAACCCTCTATTTGCAGATGACATGATATTATATGGAGAAAATACCACAGGCACCTAGGTGGTTCAGTCGTTTGGGCATCTGGCTATTGATTTTGTCTCAGGTCATGATCTCATGGCCATGAGATCGAACCTGCATTGGGCTCCACGTCAGGTGTGGAGCCTACTTGGGATTCTCTCTCTCCCTATCTCTCTCTTCCCCTTCCCCACTCACTCTCTCTCTCTCTCTCTCAAAATAAATAAAATTTTTAAATTTTAAAAAAGAAAATACTAAAGACCACCAAAAAGCTGTTAGAACTCATAAATGAATTCAGTAAAGCTGCAGGATACAAAATCAATAACAAAACTCAGTTGTGTTTCTTTTTTTAAGTATTTATTTATTTTGAGAGAAAGAGAGAGCATGTGCATGAGTGGGGGAGGGCAGAGAGAAGAGAGAGAGAGAGAGAGAGAGAGAGAGAGAATCCCAAGCAGGTTCCACACTGTCAGCTCAGAACCGGACATGGGGCTCAATCCCACAAACTGCAAGATCATGACCTGAGCTGAAATCAAGAGTCTGATGCTCATGGACTGAACCACCCAGACACCCTAAATCAGTTGTACTTCTATACATTAACAATGAATTATCAGAATGAGAAATTAAGAAAACAATCCTATTTACAATTGCATCAAAAAGAATTAAATGCATAGGAATAAATTTAACGAAGCAGGTGAAAGACCTCTACACCGAAAACTATAAGACATTGATGAAGGAAATTGAAGATGACACAAATAAATGAAAAACAGGGGCGCCTGGGTGGCTCAGTCGGTTAAACATCCGACTTTGGCTCAGGTCATGATCTAATGGCTCATGGGTTCGAGCCCCACATCAGGCTCTGTGTTGACAGCTCAGAGCCTGGAGCCTGCTTCAGATTCTGCGTCTCCCTCTCCCTGCCCCTCCCCTGCCCACACTCTGTCTCTCTCCCTCTCTCAAAAATAAATAAACATTAAAAAATTTTTATGGGGCACCTGGGTGGCGCAGTCGGTTAAGTGTCCGACTTCAGCCAGGTCACGATCTCGCGGTCTGTGGGTTCGAGCCCTGCGTCGGGCTCTGGGCTGATGGCTCAGAGCCTGGAGCCTGTTTCTGATTCTATGTCTCCCTCTCTCTCTGACCCCCCCCCCCCGTTCATGCTCTGTCTCTCTCTGTCCCAAAAATAAATAAAAAACGTTGAAAAAAATTAAAAAAAAATTTTAGTAAAAAAAAATAAATGGAAAAACAGTCCATGTTCATGGATTGGAAGAATTAATATTGTTAAAATGTCCATACTACCCAAAGCAATCAACAGATTCAATAATCACATTGAAACAATTTCAGTGGCCTTTTTCACTGAATTAGAACAAAGAATCCTAAAATTTGTATGGAACCACAAAAGACCCCGAATAGCTAAAGCAACCTTGAGATAGAAGAACAAAGCTGAAGGTATTGTGTCATGCTTCCTGATTTCAAACAAAGCTGTAGTAATCAAAATTATATGATATTGGCAGAAAAACAGACACACAGACCAGCTGAACAGAATAGAGAATCTAGAAGTAAACCCACCCACATATGGTCAATTCACTTATGACAAAGAAGCCAGAATATACAAATGAGGAAAGGACAGTCTCTTCAATGAATGGTATTGGGAAAACTGGACGGCCACATTAAAAAGAAAAAATAGGGGCACCCAGGTGGTTCAGTCAGTTGAGCGTCCAACTCTTGACTTCGGCTCAGATCATGATCTCATGGTTTGTGAGATCGAGCCCCACTTCTGGCCCTGTGCTGACAGAATGAAGCCTGCTTGGGATTCTCTCTTTCCATCTCTCTCTGCCCCTTCCCCCACTCATGTGTGTGGGTGCTCTCTCTCTCTTTCTCTCTCTCAAAATAAATAAACATTAAAAAAAGGATTCTCTCCGAGAAAGAAAGAAAATAGACCCTGATCTTATACCATACACAAAAATCAACTCAAGGGGCACCTGGGTTGGCTGAGTCCATTCTGACTTCAGCTCAAGTCATGATCTCAACAGCTTGTGGGTTCGAGCTCTGCGTCGGGCTCTGTGCTGACAGCTCAGAGCCTGGAGCCTGCTTTGGATTCTGTGTCTCCCTTTCTTTCTGCCCCTCCTCTGCTTGCACTCTGTGTGTGTGTCTCTCTCAAAAATAAACATTTAAAAACTTTTAATTAAAAAAATAATAAAATCAATCGAAATGGATGAAAGATTTGAACATAAGACCCAAAATCGTAAAATTGTTAGAAGAAAATAGAGAGGGTAAGCTCCTTGATGTGGGTCTTGGTGAAGATATTTTGGATTTGACAACAAAAGCAAGCATAAACAAGTGGAACCACATCAAAAAGCAGAACTGGGTGGCTCAGTGAGTTAAGCATCTGACTTCGGCTCAGATCATGATCTCATGGCTCATGGGTTCTAGCCCTGCATCAGGCTGTCTGTTGTCAGCACGGAGCCTGCTTCGGATATGCTGACCCCTCTCTCTCTCTCTGACCTGGCCTCTCTCTGTCCCTCCTTCTCTCTTTTGCTCTCAAAAATAAACATTTTTAAAAATTTTTTTAAATGTTTATTTATTTTTGAGAGAGATCAAGAGAGAGACAGAGCATGAGTGCGAGAGGAACAGAGAGAGAGGGAGGCACAGAATCTGAAGCAGGCTCCAGGCTCCTACACAGAGCCCTACGTGGGGCTTGAACTCAAGAACCACGAGAGATCATGGCCTGAGCAAAGTCAGAGGCTCAAGAGACTGAGCCACCCAAGCTCCCCAAAATAAACATTTTTAAAATTTTTTAAATTAAAAAAAATAAAGAACTCATACAACTCAATAACAAAAACAATTCAATTAAAAATGAGCAGAGGAGGACCACCTCTCAGTGGTTCAGTCCGTAGAGCAGGCAACTCTTGATCTCGGGATCATGAGTTCGAGCCCCACATTGGGTGTGGAGCCTACTTAAAAAAATGGACAGAGGATCTGAATGGACATTTTCCCAAAGAACACATACAGATGGCCAACAGATTCATAAAAAAGTGTTCAACATCACTAATCATCAAGGAAATACAAGTCAAAACCACAATGAGATATCACCTTGCACCTGTTAGAATGGCTACGATAAAAAACAAAAACAAAAACAAAAACAAAAACAAGAATTAACAAATGTTTGTAATGATGTGAAGAAAAGAGAACACTTGTGTGCCATTGGTGGAAATGTAAATTGGTGAAGCCACTATGAAAAACAGTACAGAGATTTCTCAAAAACCTAAAAACTGATGAGTTACCGTGTGATTCACCAACTCTACTTCTGGGTATTTATCTGAAGGAAATGACACTAATTTTAAAAGATATCTTCACTGCCATGTTTATTGGAGCATTATTTACAATAGGCAAGACATGGAACCAACCTAAGTGTCTGTCCATCAATGGATGAATGGGGGAAAAAGTGCTATATGTGTAACACACACACACACACACACACACACACAGGAATATTATTTAGCCATAAAAAAGAAGGAAATCTTACCATTTGTGGCCACATGGTTGGACCTTGAGGGCATTATGCTAAGTGAAATAAGTCAGGCAGAGAGAGACAAATACTATACGGTCTCACGTATAGGTGGACTCTAAAACAAAACAAAACAATGAATTCATTGATACAGAGAACAGATGGGTGGTTGCCAGAGGTGGGGACAGGAGGGAGCGGGCAAAATGGGCGCAGGGGGTCAAAAGGTACAGCCTTCCAGTTATAAAATAAGTAAGTCCTAGGATGTAATGTACAGCTTGATGATATAGTTCATAATGCTGTATTGTTTATTTGAAAGTTGGTTAGAGGGGCGCCGGAGTGGCTCAGTTGGTTAAGTGTCTGACTTCAGCTCAGGTCATGATCTCAAGGTTTGTGGGTTCAAGCCCCACATCGGGCTCTGTGCTGACAGCTCGGAGCCTGGAGCCTACTTCGGATTCTGTGTGTGTTTCTCTCTCTGCCCCTCTCCCACTAGCACTCTGTCTCTGTCTCTGTCAAAAATAGAATTAAAACATTAAAAAAAAAAGTTGGTTAGAGAGTAGATACTGGAAGTTCTCATCATAAGAAAAAATGTTTGTAGCTATGTGTCACAATAGATCTTAAGTGGACATATTGTGGTGGTTTCACAATATATACAAATATTGATTGACATATCATATTGATACAAATTATGCTGTATACCTCAAACTAATATAAAATTGTACATCACATTTGCTTTAATAAAAAAAAAAAAGAATATACACGATGAGGTTAATGAGAAAAAAAAACCCAAGCCTAGTAAAAGGCTCATAGAGGGACCAACTTCACATTTGACTGGGAGCTTCCTGGGACTAACCCAGGAAGGGACAATTTACATGATGAGAGGACTTAATCAAAAAGGAGGAAACGCAGTAGTTAGTTCCTCAGAGGAGTCCAGTGTTTTCCTAGTACTCACTTCTAAAATTAGTTTTCGGGGTGCCTGGGTGGCTCAGCTGGTTGAGTGTCGGACTCTTGACTTTGACTCAGGTCACAATCTCACGGTTTGTGGGTTTGAGCCCCACATCAGGCTCTGCGCTGACAGCATGGAGCCTGCTTGGGATTTTCTCCCTTTCTTCTGCCCCTCTCCCACTCGCACTCTCTCTCTCTCTCTCTCTTTCTCAAATTAATTAATTAAATTAAAAAAAATAAAAATAGTTTTCATGTGAGAACATACTTCAATTGCCAGTTGATGTCATGGTTGTAATGGCTGATGGACAACGCATCAGTAGTAAGGGCCCGGGTCTTGAAGTCAGACAAACTAGCTCGCAGGCGACTCCACCAGTCAAAACTGTGCACCAGGCACCTTCCCGGGCCTCAGTCTTCCTGCCCTTTAAAATGGAAATAAAGGATCTACGTCACAATATTTGTTCATTTATTTCACAAATATTTGTTGAATACTAACCATGTGTCGGGCATAGGATATAGTAATGAACCAAATAAAGTGCCACTCATGTGTCTTCCTGGAGGTGACCTTCTCCTGAGGTGAGTCAGACTCTAGAAAAATCCATACTGTTAGGTATTATGGAGGAACATAAAGCAGTAAAGGGGTGCTATTCTATAGGAAAGCCTCTTTCTCAGACAGAGAGGTGTCAGGGTGACATTGGGGCAGAGACCTGTGGGCAGTGGGGGCCCCAACCATGTGATCCCTGGGGAAGGGAATTCCAGGGGAGGACAACGCCAAGTCGGAGGCCTTTTTCAAAACTGGGTCATGCTTGGTGTCCTCTGAGGACCCAGGGGAGGCCAGTGTGGCTTGAGCAGGGCATACCACAAATCGAGGGTAGGAGGGGGAGGTCAGAGAGGAAACAGGGCCATATCCTGTGAGGTGATCTCTTTTTCTTTTAAGTTTGTTTACTTGTTTTGAGAAGAGAGAGAGAGAGCACGCGGGCATGAGCAGGGGAGAAGCAGAGAGAATCCCAGGTAGGCTGAGGACCAATGCCAGGCTCAAACTCATGAAATGTGAGATGAAACCAAGAGCCAGCCACTCAACAGACTGAGCCAACAAGCCACCCCCTCCCCCCCCCCCCCCCCCCCCCGTGAGGTGATCTTAAGGACTTTTGCTCTGAGTCAAAGGAGACCTGTTGATGGGCTCCATCTTTGAAAAGGCTCCCTCTGGCTGCCGCAGGGTGTGGAGGGGGGCACCATGGGAGCAGGGGGCCAGTGAGGAGGCTCCTGCACTGGCCAGGAGAGAGACTACCAGGTCCAAACCAGGATGATGGGGGGGTGTGGAGATAAGTGGTCAGTTGCCGAACGTCTTTTGAGGTACAAGCAACAGGGTCATTTTTAACATAATGGATATGAGGGTGCATGAGAGACGATCAAGGACAACGCCAGGGTTTTTTGGCCCGACAAACTGTAGGCATGGAATTGCATCTTCTGATATGGGAAGCCTAGGGTGGAGCAGGTTTGGAGGAGAAGATAAAGAGTTTATCTGGGAACAGGTTAAGTTTGAGAAGCCCATTAGACACCCAAGGGGGGGTAGAAAGTTCCAAACCTCATAGAAAAGGCCTACTCTGAAGATGTAAATTTGATGAACATCAGCATTTGCATGGCGTTTAAAGCCATAAGTCTGGACGAGTTCACCTTAAAAGTGAGAGTTGATTAAGAGACGAAGGCCCAGCATTGACATGTGAGATGGGTACTGCTCCAATCACAGAGAGGATCATAGGAGCTCAGAGAGCTCAAGCGATTTGCCTAAGGACACGCAGCTTATAAGGGGTGGAAGCTTTGGGGCTTGTTACCCTAGGCTGGTTGTCATGTGCCTTCCACCCCCAGATCCAGCCTCTGCTCTGCTCCATGCCTTGGAGGTCCTTTTGCGCTCTGGCTTCCACTCGGGTTTGGCTAAAGGTAGGATGGGCTGGAGATCAGAGGGAGAGGCAGAGCGAAGGCAGGATGTTTCTTCCCAGATTCCTTCCTAACCTGAGTCACATCTCTGGCACTGGCTTCATCACCAACCCATGTCTAGCATCTGTCAGGTGGACCCCTGTGATATTGGGACTTATTATAAGAAATATATATTTGGTCTCTGTCCCCATTTCTGGCACAGAGCTCCCCAAACCACACACACACACGCACACACACACACACGCACGCACATGCTGCAATTGGTGATCAGAATTTTACCTCCTCCTCTGTATCTCCAACTTTCATGATTTCCTCCCCTTCCCAGAGAGCCCTGATCATAGTAGCAGCTCTCCATTGTGGCTAAGCCCCGAGTGTTTCCACATTCCTTGTAGGTTCTTCTAACTATCCCCACCTCTACATAGAGTCCTAATATTAAAGCCTCTAGAACTGTGTTGTCCAATATGATAGCCACTAGACACATGTAGGTATTTGAATTCAAATGACTTAAGGGGCGCCTGGGTGGCTCAGCCGGTTAAGCGTCCAACTTTGGCTCAGGTCATGATCTCACAGTCTGTGAGTTCGAGCCCCGCATCGGGCTCTGTGCTGACGGCTCAGAGCCTGGAGCCTGCTTTGGATTCTATGTCTCCTTCTCTCTCTGCCTGCCCCCCACTTGTGCTCTGTCTCTCTCAAAAATAAATAAATGTAAAAAAATTCTGAATTCAAATGACTTAAAATTAAATACAATTTAGAATGTGCCTCCTCCATTGCACTAGCCATATTCCAAGGTTCAATAGTGAATGTGGCTAGTGGCCACCATTTTGCTGAGCGCAGATAGAGACATTGCAGTCATTACAGAAGGTTCCATTGGATGCCACTGCTCTGAAATCATTGGAATTGGATTCCGTCCCCTGCTGGGACTGACTGGTACATGCCCCACATCTGTCAAAACTAAGGCATTTTTATCCGGTTTACATATTTGCGAATCCAGTTTTAACTGTCATTGACCCTCAACCATTCTAATAGATATTCAAGGCATAATATTTAACCCTCATACACTGCAGAGAGGAACCTATAATGGTGCAGCGCCTCAAAATGGTAAAACATGCTTAACCATGTGGTCATAACCGTATATGACCCCAAAATTCCACTCCTAGCCATGTGCCCATGAGAACTGAAAACGTAAAAACCTATACACATATGAAAACTTGTTCACAAAGCAGCATTATTCATCACTGCAAAAAAGTGGAAACAATCTACGTGGCCATCAACTTATGAATGAATAAACAAAATGTAGCGTTGCCATGCAATGGGACATTATTCAGCTTTAGAAGGGATAAGGGGTACCTGGGTAGCTCAGTCAGTTAAGTGTTCCACGCCTGATCTCTGCTCAGGTCTTGATCTCAGGGTTGTGAGTTCAAACCCTGCTTTGGGCTCCACCATGGGTGTGAAGCCCACTTATAATAAATAAATAAGTAAATAAATAAATAAATAAATAACTATGAAAGGAATGAAATGCTGATACCTGCTACAGCATGTATAAACCACGAAAACATCATGGCAAGTGAAAGAAGCCAGGCACAAACGACCACATATTGTATAATTCATTCATTTGAACTGTCCTGAAAAGGCAAATCCATAAAAACAGGAGTAGACTGGTGGTTGCCAGGGGCTGGAGAAGTAGGAGAGAAATGGGGTACAGGGTTTCTTTTTTGCAGGGATGGAAATGCTCTAAAATTATCATGGCAATGGCTGAACAACTCCATGAATGTGGGAAATAATCATCGAGGATACACTTTAAATGTGTGAATTATATGGTATGTGACTTTAGCTCCATAATTATAAGAAAAAGACACAAGGTCTAAAAGCAATGAAATAAAAACCAGTATCTTATTAGAAAACATGGAGGTATGGGGCCCCTGGCTAATTCAGTCTGTGGAGCAGGCAACTCTTGATCTCAAAGTTATGAGTTCAAGCTCCACATGGGGTGTAGAGATTACTGAAAAAATAAAATCTTAAAAAAAAAGAAAGAAAGAAAGAAACATGGAGGTAAATACCAGTAGAAATAGCTCAAGAGAGTCTAGAGTAGTTGTACAGGAGGGAGATTTGCGGGGGAGAGTGCAAGGAATTGCTTTTCAAGCGTTGGAAGGCTATTTGAATTCTTAAAATTATATGTATTACGATTTTGATAGAAAAACAAACCATTTTTTAATTTAATTTAATTTAATTTAATTTAATTTAATTTAATTCTATTTTATTTTTAGAGAGTGAGCGAGCACTTGAGCAGGGTGAGGGGCAGAGGGAGGAGAGAGGGAACTCAAGCAGGCTCCATACTCAGTGCGGAGCCCGACACGGGGCTCAATCCCACAACCCTGGGATCGTGACCTGAGCCGAAATCAAGAGTCAGATGCTCAACCAACTGAGTCACCCAGGTGCCTCAAAAACCATAATTTTAAAGTAAAACAAGGCTTAAAAAAAAAGGAGGAGTTTGCTGTCTAAAACAGCTCCTTTAAGGAGTTAGTTCAGAAAATAGTATGGAGGTTACTCAAGAAATTAAAAATAGAATTACCATATGATCCAGTAATTCCACTCTTGGGTATTTACCCAAAGAAAATGAAAACACTAATTCAAAAAGACATATGTGCCCCTATGTTTACCGCAGTATGATTGATAATAGTCAAGATATGTAAGTAGCCCAAATGTCTATAGATAGATGAGTGGATAAAGAAGATATGTATATTTACCTTGCTGCCAATGGCAAGGTTTCATTTTTTTTTTATACTCAGCCATAAAAAAGAATGAAATCTTGCCATTGGTGGCAACATGGATGGATCTGGAGGGTATTATGCTAAGAGAAATAAGTCCGAGAAAGACAAATACCATGATTTCTTTCACTCATATGTGGAATTTAAGAAACAAAACAAATGAACCAAGGAAAAAGAGACAAACAGAAAAACAGACTCTTAACTACAGGGAACAAACAGATGGTTTACTAGAGGGGAGGTGGGTGGGGGATGGGTGAAACAGGTGGAGGGGATTAAGAGTGTACTTACTGCCATGAGCACCAAGTCATGTACAGAATTGTGGAAGCACTGTGTTGTGCACCTGAAACTAATATAACACTGTATGTTCATTATACTTGAATAAAAAAAAGAAGAGCTCAGTTCATGTCACATACACACACACGCGCACACACACACCATGTTTAGAGACGTATGTTACCCAGGACAGTGGTTTTCACATAAATAACTTAGTGTGAGTCAGTAGGCTGCCTTGTTTCCACTGAGGGGCAAAACCATGCTCCATGAGCCTAAGAAAAGGTCAAATAAGTCCTCACGGGACAGGGTAGAAGAACAGGATGTGGGAGGGCTCCATGGGAGAGCCTGGAGTGGGTGTTCCAGAGTGGGAAAGAAGCTTGAACACAGCAGAGGCAGAAAGGGGCCAGGGCTGGCTGGGCTGGAATATGGGATAAAGGGGTATAAAGAAAAACAGTTTGGAAACAGGCTGGGCTCAGAGCTCATGGCATTTGGGCCAGGAAGAGGCTTGTCAAGATCCCTTGTATCCCAAATCTCAGTTTGGCATGATCCCTTGGACCCCAGTCTTCAATTCCCTCCTTGGGGCTGTTGAGACTGTGGGGCTCTATGTAAGTGTGGTCTCCACCTCAAACCACCCTTCCAAGCCCTTTTCAAAGAATACTATTTTTTTTTAAATGTTTACTTATTTTTGAGAGAGAGAACATGAGCAGAGGAGAGGGACAGAGAGTCCAAAGAGGGCTCCGCGCTGACAGCAGACAGCCCGATGCAGGGCTTGAACCCACAAACTGTGAGATCATAACCTGAGCTGAAGTCAGACGCTTAACCAACTGAGCCACCCAGGCGCCCTCAAAGAATACTTATTGAGCACCTACTATGTGTTCCAGGCATGGCAGTCAGTGCTGGGGACACACGGGCCCCCAGTTCTCACGGAACCTACTGCAGCCATCGATAAGGGTTATGAGGGAGGAACACAAGGACCCATGGGCCACATGACAGGAGCCTCTACTCAAATCTGGAGGTCAAGAAAGTCTTCCTGGGGGTACCTGGCTGTCTCAAGTCAGTGGAGCATGAGACTCCTGATCTCAGAGTTGTGAGTTTGAGCCCCATCTTGAGCGTAAAGATTACTTAAAAAAATAATAATAATAATAATAAAATAAAATAAAATCTTAAAAAAAAAAAAAGGAAGGGAGAAAGAAAGGCTTCCTAGAGGAAGAGTTGCCTATGTGTTGCCTAGAGATTAAATAGAAGTTGTCCAGGCAGAGAGAAGAGGGAAGAGATGTCAAGAAAGTGGGAAAAGCTTTAGTAAAGGCCTGGAGGCAACAAAGAGCCTCGGATGTGGAAATTGCTGGAAGGAGCTCAATGTGGCCAGAGTGTGGGGGCTTGGGAAGTGGTGAGAGAAGCAAACACAGACCTGGAGACCCTTGCTGGGAAAGGTGAGAGCAAACCGGCCAGGCGTCCTGTTCTATTATAGGCCCGGGGTCCACACGCAGTCTTTTTTTTTTAATTTTACATTTATTTATTTTTGAGAGAGACCGAGCACAAGTGGGGGAGGGGCAGAGAGAGACAGAGAGACCCACACAGAATCCAAAGCGGGTTCCAGGCTCCGAGCTGTCAGCACAGAGCCCAATGCGGGGCTCGAACTCACAAACCGTGAGATCATGACCCGAGCCGAAGTCAGACACTTCACCGACTGACCCACCCAGGTGCCCCCACACGCAGTCTTGTCAGCAATGACACCCCATGCAGGATCATGCTGGTGCCTTCCCGCCTACTGCCTGTGCTAGAACTTGCATAGCCCACAATCTTCCTGACGTCCCCACAGGAGTCAAGTTCGTTTGGCACACACTGGTGTTGTTAAGATATAAAATAGTTCTTTTTTTTTTTTTAACGTTTATTTATTTTTGAGACAGAGAGAGACAGAGCATGAACGGGGGAGGGTCAGAGAGAGAGGGAGACACAGAATCTGAAACAGACTCCGGGCTCCGAGCTGTTAGCACAGAGCCCGATGTGGGGCTCGAACTCACGCACCGCGAGATCGTGATCCGAGCAGAAGTCGGCCGCTTAACCGACTGAGCCACCCAGGCGCCCCGATATGAAATAGTTCTGTAAAGAGCCGCCGGTCCAAGACATCCCTCCAGTATTCCCCATGCCAGTCACTCTGGCTTCTCCTTTAGGAAACTCCGGAAGGCCTCACTTTCCAGATACTGAAAGGTTTACACCTGGAGAACAATAGTATACCTCATCCCATGATATCATGTAAATAGCATGTGTATCATGTAGGCATCGTGTATATAAAACTTAGCCTAGGGTCACCTGGGTGGCTCAGTTGGTTAAGCGTCCAACTCCTGATTTTAGCTCAGGTCATGATTTCACGGTTCGTGAGTTCGAGTCCTATGTCAGGCTCTATGGAGCCTGCTTGGGCTTCTCATTCTCTCCCTTGATCTCTGCCCTTCCCCACTCAAGCTCTCTCTCAAAATAAATAAATAAACCTTTAAAAATAGTAAATAAAACTTAGCCTCGAGTCTAAGTGCACATCATTAGTGTTTAATAAATTTGGAAGATTGGACATCTCTAGTGGGCTCCAGGTCGATGTCACGTGTCCAGCCTCCTCATGGATCCCAGATTAGCTGGTGGCAATAGGTTCACAGGAAGCCCTGGGACATTGACAGCCAGGCTCTTTCTGCCACCCTGCTCTCCCTAGCCTGCCTCTCGCCCACACTGCTCTTGAAGACAGAGAATAGTGCCCTCTGCTGACCTCCCTGGAGGACTTCGGGTACATTTGTGGAAAACCAGAGTCTGCTCACTGTCTCTACTGCCACTGATATTGGGGCACAAGATGGGATGGGGTTGAGACACAGCATCGTGGAATCAAAAAGCCTGACCGGGGCTTCTGACCAGAATGAAGTAAAAAGTGCCAGGTACACCTGCCTACCTTAAACAAGAAGAAAGAACTTTCGGTCACTGGACAGCCGGCAGTGCAGGTTGGAGAGTCCTAGAGCGCAAGAAGAGGGGACCCAAATAGACTCCAGCAGTCTTCCTGAAGTGAGGAGACAGAGTTCTATAGGGAGGATCCACAGGCCGGAGAGATGAGAGGAGAGAATTCTAGATACCAGCAGAGCTCGGTTGCCACAAGGCTTCATCTGAGTACTGAGCAAACAATCCCCGGGGCTCGAGCACGGCGGAAGTGGCTCATGGTCCCACCAGCCATCGTGAAAAGATCACCAAACGCACAGACATCTAGTAGAGGACTCAGAAGGGCATAGCCTCAGCAGTGGGGCCACGTTAACCCCAGGTCGAAGGCCATTCTGGTCCCACTTAACACGTAAAGGCAAGCCTTGGAAGGCTCCAAGTGTTTCCAAGGCATTCAAACCCTCCAAACTTCTTGGCCAAGTAATAGAACTCTTTCCAAGGACAAAGTTCAAAGTATTTAAAAGAGGAGATTTCCACCTATGGTTGAGTGAGGAGGTCAGCAAGTCCTCTCCCCCAACTCACCTATAAAGCCAGACAAGGTAAACAGTCGCTTCCCTGAGATCCGCCAAAGGCATACCACAATCTGAGAACCCCGCTCAACTTTGAGTTAGAACAGAGGGAGTCGGTGGTGTTCTCAACTGGGGCTGCTCTCTCTCTCTCTCTCTCTCTCTCTCTTTCTCCATTGGCAGCTCGGGAGGTGCAGAAGTTCTGCCGGGGTGGGGGTGGGCCTTGAGGACTGGCAGTTCCACTGCTGAAAGGGGTTTATTTGATTGGGACACTTGGATGATGTTCATGTCCAGGGATATCGCCAGAGGAAGCGGCCAGCTCGGTGACAAGCTAACATCTATTAGCCTGATGTTGTGGTTGTGGTTGAAGGGAGCCTCTTCCCAGCTAAAGCTGTGTGCATGTGCAGCAGGGAGAGCCCACGTTACCCGTTACCCGTACATTCTTGGCTAAAACCCTGGGGCTGTATGCACAGAGAAGGCCCAGAAGGGCCCAGGGGAAAGCAAAGCTATGGTCAACTTGAAAACAGCCTGAACTTTGTACTCTCCTACCCACCCATAGATCCACTGGCAGAGGACAGAATTCTCACTGGCTCAGCGTGACTGAGTACAACCGCTGTCCAATAATTAGCTGACCATTAAGCTACACAGACAGGGGTATTTCTGGGAATCCAGGCTTAAAAATAAAAGCAAGAATTATTTTAACAATTTTCAATGTTTATTTATTTTTGAGGGGGGGGAGGGGCAGGGAGAGAGGGAGACACAGAATCCCAAGCAGGCTCCAGACTCCGAGCTGTCCTCAGAGAGCCTGAAGCGGGGCTGGAACTCACCGACCACGAGATTGTGACCTGAGCCTAAGTCGGACGCTTAACTGACTGAACCACCCAGGCACCCCAAAGCAAGAATTATTTTATTTTATTTTTTTAATTTTTTTTTAATTTTTTTTTCAACGTTTATTTATTTTTGGGACAGAGAGAGACAGAGCATGAACGGGGGAGGGGCAGAGAGAGAGGGAGACACAGAATCAGAAACAGGCTCCAGGCTCTGAGCCATCAGCCCAGAGCCCGACGCGGGGCTCGAACTCACGGACCGCGAGATCGTGACCTGGCTGAAGTCGGACGCTTAACCGACTGCGCCACCCAGGCGCCCCGCAAGAATTATTTTAAATGGGGCAGAGACATCAGTGGATATCCACCATGGGTGAGGCAGATTTCACAGATCAAGCAGAAGCAAATTATTAAACAAAGAAAAACAAACAAAAACCAATGACAACACCGACCTGTAGGGGGCATCAGAATGCAGTCTAAACTCTGGGAAAACAAGTAACACCCCCCCCCCCCCCCCCCCCCCCGCCTCTGAGTGTCCCCAGATGCATTCAGCATCTTTGAAGATAAAGCCATTTAGCATTTAGCAAAGACTTTGAAAGCAGCTATTATAAATATGATAAATATGGTCAAAGAACTAAAATTAAAAAAAAACTCAAAGGAAATTGTGACAAAATAGATCATCTTGGTAAGAGGATAGAAATTATTTATTTTATTATTTTTTTAATGTTCACTTATTTTGACAGAGAGAAAGAAGAAGGCAGTGAGCAGAGGAGGAGCAGAGAGAGAGAATCCCAAGTGGGCTCCATGCTGTCAGCGCAGAGCCCGACATGGGGCTCGAACACATGAACCATGAGCTCATGACCTGGGCTGAAATCAAGAGTCTGTCCTTAACCAACTGAGCCTCCCAGGTGCACCGAAATTATGTTTTTAAATTTATTTTCATGTTTTAAGTTTATTTATTTTATTTGAGAGTGAGAGAAAGTGCGAGTCAGGGATGGCCACAGAGGGAGAGAGAATCGCAAGCAGGCTCTGCAGATCAGTGCAGAGCCCGACGTGGGGCTCGAACCCATGACCCGTGAGGTCGTGACCTGAGCTAAAGTCGGATGCTTAACCGATCAAGTCACCTAGGTGCCCCAGAAATTATGTTTTTTAAAGGAATGAAATTCTGGGGCACTGGGTGGTTCAGTTGGCTAAGCACCCAACTCTTGATTTTGGCTCAGGTCATGATCTCATGGTTCATGAGATCAAGCCCCGCATGGGCTCCACACTGGGAGTGGGGTCTGCTTAAGAGTCTCTCTCTCTTCCCACCCCCCTCCAAAAAAAGGGGGTGGGGAATGAAGTTCTGATACCTACTACAATATGCATGGATGAACCTTCAAAACCTTATGCTAAGTGAAAGAAGCTAGACACAAAAGGAAAAATATTGTATGACTCCATTTCTATGAGGCACCTAGAATATACAAATTCATAGAGACAGAAAAAGCAGAGGCTATCAGGAGCTGGGGGAACGGAGGAATGGTACGTTGTTGTTTAATAGGTACAGTTTCTGTTGAGACAATGTATCATAAAGAACATCTGGAAATGGATAATAGCAGATATACAACACTGTCCACGTACTTAATGCTGCTGGATTATACACTTAAAAATTGTTAGGGGTGCGTGGGTGGCTTCGTGGGTTCAGTGTCTGACTCTTGAGGAGTGCCTGGGTGGCTCAGTTGGTTTGTAGCAGGATTCTCGCACAGAGAGCTGCGACACCGAGGCTTTTTAATTTCCAGGAAGCAATTTTATTCCTGCCGGCACCGCTCAGTTGGGTTCGTACACGAAAGAACTGAGCACCGAACGCCACGTGGCATAGTTTTTTATACATTTTCTATTTCTTTGTCTCCCATATATGGTATAACACACACAAACATGCAGTCTCATCAAGTAGTCTCAGTTTACAAGGTCATGAGTGATGGCGTCACGTAGGCACATAGCCAGGTTACCCTGAAGCTTTCTCTCCCTTTTTTCTCCCTCCTTGAGGAAGGGACCCTACCACATTCCCCGCTTTGATGCTTGGACCCCTCCATTTTGGGTCGAAGAGCATCATCTTGGTTTAGAGGTTTGTATTTCCAGAACATCATTACATGAGTGGCCGTCTTTCTTTCAACCATGGCCTCAATGAGACTGGAGACGGACCGTACAACCAAGGGGACGAAGCAGGGTAAGATCCAGCACCCTCCCAAAATTAGGAGGATCATTCCCATGAAGGTTTTGCATCCTCCGAGAGTTGATTTTCACCTTTCCCTGGGGTTTTCACCTTTCCAGGTCTGGACGGGGGACACGAGCAACCTTTCTCATTCGATCTGTGATCTCCTCCATGACTTTTTCCTCATCATCTGTCTGTAGGCACCAGTTGTTGAGAGAGACACAGAGTATGAGGGGAGGAGGAGGCAGAGAGAGGGAGACACAGAATGCAAAGCAGGCTCTAGGCTCTAAGCTGTCAGCACAGAGCCAGACGCGGGCCTCGAACCCATGAACCGCGAGATCATGACCAGAGCCGAAGTTGGACATTTAACTGACTGAGCCCCCCAGGCGCCCCGTCATTGGTTATAATTTCTACAACTGCTTGCAGTCTAATTATGCGGTTTAGCATGTAAATGGGAGTGCGGTAGCATCCCTGCCCCAGTGGCAGGGCCCATCCTCTGCCCCGGTGGCAGGGCCATAATATTGGATTATATGCTCAGGAGGCCACTCATCATCTTTCCATTTGCCAATTTGCAAGGTACTTCACTTTCTTCAAGCCTATCTCCGTACATTTGAACTCTCAGATGTTCTCCTCCTGCAATGGGAGTAGGAAGAAAGATGGACGGATAGTCCCTAGCACACATGACCCTGACCAACCTGAAGGAAGTACCATAGAGACTCTTTTCCCACATACCCCGTATAGCCCACCTGGGGCCTGCCATTTGATGGCTGCATCAATGTTGTCCCAAGCCTCTTGGAGATGAGACAAGTTAAACAAGGGGTGAGGGTCTGGTTCAATGTGACCGGGGGGCCCCCACCGTTGGGTTTCCCAGGTGGTTGAATTATAAAACCTTTGGCCTATGCATGTTAAGCTTCCAACAGGGATGGTGAACTTTTTCCCCCATCGGGCAAGACAGTTCTTCCCAATGATTGAGGTTTTGAGGAGCCAAACCCCGGTAGTGGAACTGGGGTATTTTGTTCCATTATAAGGCTCGGGGGGATCTAATTCCCTGGCCTCCCATGGCCATTGATCCCCAGGTTGGTTCCCCCACATACATGGCATGAAGAGATCTTTGGGGTCTGGGCTCTAGTCTCTGCCAGGACTAGAAACAAGTTCCTTGCTGGGACTGAAATGGGAGGGGGACTACTTATTTCTTCAGAGAAGGAGTGGAAGACTTGACGGGACGTGGTTGGATGGGTGGTAGTGACCCTCTTGAAATATAGCACAGTCCCTGGGTGTCTGCCACACCCATAGACTCGGACGCCAATTCGGGCGCCCCATTGCCACGTGTAGTCTCCTGGGTTAATGATGGTGAAATTAACAGGGTTACAGGCTTTTGATTGACAACCTGAGTAGCAGCTCCCTCCTGAAGGAGCGCTGTTGTGCCTTTTTTTTTCCCCAAGTAGCCCATGAGACACAGCTCCAACTGGGGCATAAAAACTCAGGTGTACAGGCACATACACCGTTTTCCTCACACGTGCATTTGTCACTGAGTCGGTATTTTAGCTCCCAATCCAAGCCTCCACATGGTATATCAAGAGTCCTCGGGCCCTCCATGACAAGTGCCCGCTTTTCTCGTCCAACAGATGCCTCCGGGCCAATACCTATAACTGCACATACATCAAACAATATTGACACCAGACGCTTGGGGTTAGTGATTTGTGTCCAGCTGATCAAGACCCCCCACTTCCTGGTAAGATCGGACTTCTAAGCAGTCTTCATCTGGGGAGCATTGGGGTATTGACACAAAGCAAGTGTATTGACTCCCCCATTGGCAGATGGAATAGGGGGTCTTACTGTGTATGCAGGGCGCCAGGGTCTTTGGCGTGAGAAGTGGGTATGGTATGGTATGGTAAGGTCCAGGTGACTCCATGGCCTGACCTGGTTATGTGAATACATGGGTCACACGATGAGAGATCTAGATTCACAAACAGGGTCCAGATTGAAAGCAACAAATACCAACAAAGCATCCTGCCCACAAGAGGAAAGTGAGTGCTGACAGCAACCTCTTGCCACATTTTCAGCCGGCTGGGGCAACCTTCGCCAATCCGATAGCAAGAAGTAAGGCAAAAATTACAATAACAGTGAGAGACAAGGGGTGGCAGTGCATCACGGTAAGAAGACAGACATAGAGAACAAGGACAGTCTATTTATTTCACCGGACCGGCGATTCCTCAAGCTTCTGCTGTGTGTAGATTGGTCAGCTTCCGGAGTGACTAAAGCAGGGCAGCGGTCCCCCACTGGAATCCCCGGCGTTGCAGATTGCTTCTTCCAGGTGGTCAGCTTGCGCGGCGTGGATGGATCAGTCCCGGGAGTCCGGCTTCACTCTGCCGTGGTGAATCCGGGGACCCACCTCGGCTACTTTTACTGCAGTAGGGGTGGACACAATGACAGTGAACGGGTCCCTCCAAAGGGGTTTGAGTGGCTGGACTTTCCACTCCTTTACCCATACAGCATCTCCTGGCTCAAAGGAGTGACGATCTGTGGTCAGACTCACAGGCCATCGCTCTTTAACCCATCGGTGTAGAGTGCTTAGAGTAGAGCCCAGGGCCCGCACCTGCCACCTCAGGGTTAGCCTGCCCATTTCCTTTAAATCCCCGCTATGCCCTTGATAATTGAGGGAGGGTGCCCATAAAGGATTTCATAAGGGGGAAAGCCCTGTTTGCTTCGTGGGGCTGCGCCTGATTCTTAATGAGGCTGTTGGCAACACCTGGTCCCGGTGCAGGTGGGTTTCTTGGCACAGCGTACTTAATTGTAGCCTCAGGGTTGGGTTCATTCGTTCCACCTTCCCGGAGCTCTGGGGTCGGTATGCCGCGTGTAATTTCCAGGAGATCTTAAGTCTTTTGCCACCAGCTGCACCACCTCAGCCACGAGTGCTGGCCCGTTATCTGAACCCATAGTGACAGGGATCCCAAATCGTGGGATAATTTCCGTTAGAAGAAGTCGGGCCAGCCCGTGCGCCTTTCCTGTTCAAGTAGGGAAAGCTTCCTCCCAACCTGAGAAAGTGCACACAAAGACCAACAGGTATTTACAACCCGGATCCCGGGGGAGCTCAGTGAAGTCCACCATCACATTTTCAAACGGGGCTGCCCCGACACTCTGCACCCAGGAGCGGCCTGGGCTCCCTGATGTGGGTTATTCCGGGTGCGGGTTTCACAATGCTCACAAAGCGCCCGGGCTATGCTGGAGAGTGGAGGGAGGTAGAAATACCGGCTTAACGCTGTTTCAAAGGCTGTCCTGCCAATGTGAGTTTCCTGATGGAACTGTTTAACAAAGGCTGGCGCCAAGGTCTCAGGAATTGCTACTCCGCTGTCTTCAAATTTTCACCATCCGCCTCGGTGGGGGAGGGGTAGTTTCCATTTTCAGTCTTAAACCAAGTACTTTCATGATGTGAGTAATTAGGGTCCCATTCTGCCAGTGGGTTGGGGAACAGTGAAGCGGTTAAAGCTGCTGATTTTGCTTTGCCTCTCAGTCTGCCTTACGGCTTCCCCGTGCAGCCGCGGTGTCTCCCCTTTGGTGTCCCTGGCGATGCATGACTGCCACACTTTTAGGGGCACACAGAGCGTCTAAGAGTTCAAGGACTTCCTTACCATATTCTATGTCCTTTCCTCCCGAGTTTATCAGACCCTTCTCCTTGTATAAGGCCCCAGGTACGTGGAGGGTGGTGAAGGCATATTTAGAGTCTGTGTATATATTAACATGTATCCCTGCTGCCAGTTGGAGGGCTCGGGTTAGACCAATGAGCTCTGCCTTTTGTGCCGAAGTCCCCTTCGGCAGGGGCTCCGCTTCAATGAGAGAGTTCAGGGTCACCACGGAATAACCTGCAAGACGCTCTCCCCCCTTTACAAAACTGCTACCATCAGTGAAATATTCAGTGTTGGGGTCTTTGAGGGGCTGATCCCTCAAGTCTGGTCGGCTGGAGAACACCTCATCCATGACTTCAATACAGTCATGGTCTGGCTGGCCTGGCCCAGCAGGAAATAGGGTTGCAGAGTTCAGGGCCCGCAGTACTTCCAGATTCTCACATCACATTCCTGATATCTGACCATCCTGGCGTTGGTTAGCCAGTATTGTCCATTGTACTCCATTAACGTCAATACTGAATGTGGCAACCGGACTGTCAATTCCTGTCCCATAGTTAACTTGTCAGCCTCAGACACTAAGAGGGCTGTGGCTGCCAGCGCCCATAGGCAGGGGGACCAACCTTGGGCCACAGAGTCAAGTCGCTTGGAGAGATATGCCACCGGGTGATGCCATGATCCCAACATCTGAGTTAGGACTCCCACTGCAATACCACTGCGCTCATGGACATATGGAAAGAAAGGCTTGGTCATGTCTGGGAGCCCTAACCCAGGCGCATTAGTAACGACTCGCTTTATTTCCTCAAAGACCTTTTGCTGTACTGATTCCCACCTCAGGGGTTCTCTCCCTCCCTGCTTTGTAGTCTTATAGAGGGGTTTTTCCAGGACTGAAAAGTTAGGTATCCAGATCCTACAGAAACCTGCGGCCCCGAGAAACTCTCGAACCTGGTGTCGGGTTGTCGGGCCGGGATTGAACAAACGGCCTGCTTCCTCTCTGGGCTGAGTTGGCGCTGCCCATGGGACAGGTGGAAGCCGAGATACTTAACCTTTTCCTGACAGATTTGGGCCTTTCTCCTGGAGAACTTGTAACCGGTTTTCCATGGGAGGGTAAGGAGCTGCTGATTCCCTTCCATGCAGCCCTTCCGGGACCTCCCAGCCGGCACCAAAGTATCCACGTACTGAAGCAGGACACAGCCGTACTGATCCCCTGGGAAGGCTTTTAAGTCAGAGGCTAATGCAGTGCCAAAAATGGCTGGGGAGTTTTTGAACCCCTGAGGCAACCTGATCCAAGTTAATTGGCCCTTGTCACCATTTTTAGGATCCTCCCAGTGGAAGGCAAAGATCAATTAGCTCTGGGGGCCAGACAGATGCAGAAAAAGGCATCCTGAAGGTCCCAACAGGTGAAGCAAGTGGCTTCAGCAGGAATGAGCCCCCAAAGTGTATAGGGGTTTGGGACCACCAGGTGTATGGTGACAGTTACCTGGTTTACTGCTCACAGATCCTGAACCGGCCGGTAGTTGTCTATGTCAGGCTTATGGACAGGCAAGAGGGGCATGTTCCAAGGCCACTCTCATGGCTGGAGGATCCCATACTTTAAAAGTCTCTCCAGGTGGGGCGCCTGGGTGGCTCAGTCGGTTAAACGTCCGACTTCGGCTCAGGTCATGATCTCGCGGTCTGTGAGTTCGAGCCCCGTGTCGGGCTCTGTGCTGACAGCTCAGAGCCCGGAGCCTGTTTCCGATTCTGTGTCTCCCTCTCTCTCTGCCCCTCCCCCGTTCATGCTCTGTCTCTGCCTCAAAAATAAATAAACGTTAAAAAAATTTTTTTTTTAATTTTAAAAAATAATAATAAAAGTCTCTCCAGGTGTTTTTGGATCCTGACCTGTGCCTTGCGAGGGATGAAGTATCGTCTCTGGCAGGTGGGCTCTGCCCGGACTTTAATTCCACAACCACTGGAGGTATGTTTTGGACTGACTCCTGGTGCGTTGTCTTCAGCCCACGATCCTGGGACCTTAAAGGGAAGCTCGGGCACCGGCTGTGGTTTTGCCTTGAGACTGCAGAGACGCCACTCCTTCCCTTGGGGAATCGTGAGAGTCAAAATCTTTGCATCTGGTTTCAGTAGGGTCAGAGCAGTCTGTCCCCGAGAGCTGAAAGCTACCTGGGCCTGCAGCTTTTCCCAATAGGTCACGGCCCATTAGAGCCACGGGGCAGTCAGGGAGGTACAGGAATTCATGATGACTTCATGGCCACGTAAATTGCATTGCCGAGGCAACAGGAAGGGACGGCATGTCGGACTGCCTGTGGCCCCCACGATGGTGGCTGTCTCTGTGAGAGGGGGCCCACGGGTCGTGTCACTACTGAGTGTTCTGCTCCAGTATCTACCATAAAGT
The DNA here is from genome assembly GCF_022837055.1 of Prionailurus viverrinus. NCBI lineage: Eukaryota > Metazoa > Chordata > Mammalia > Carnivora > Felidae > Prionailurus > Prionailurus viverrinus. The sequence goes on along the minus strand of NC_062576.1, from coordinate 18,150,493 downwards.
CAATGGGTCGGCCCCCCACATTCATTCGGACCATGGGCTCCTGGGGGCCTAACCAAATAGAGCCCGGTCTGTCCTAGTCCTCCTCGTAGTCCTCTATGGCGGCTATCCTCACAAAATCATCTTTGGGGGCCCCATGAGGCCATGATGCTGGTTGGTACCAGCCCTAGACCACAGGGGCTTTTTTTTTTCTGCCTGGGGCCTTGCTGAGAATTACCAGGTCGCTGGGGCACTCGCTGTTCCAGTGGCCCTTCTGACAGCAGGAAGCACACTGATTCCACCCTGATTTTGGTCCGGGCCAAGACCCTCCTCCCTGCCGCTCCCCTTTCTGGCCTTGGCCCTTTTCCCTGTGGGGAACTCTTCCGGGGGTGTTTCAACTGCCCCATCAAGGGGCAGCTAACAAGTCTGCCTGTTTTTGCATCCTTCCGCGTTCTTTCTTCCGTGCCGCCTGGTCACGGTTAACAAACAACTGGGTTGCTACTTCTAGCAACTGACAGATATTCATGCCAGTGAAGCCTTCTGGTTTTTGCAGCTTGCGCCGAATGTCCCCCTGGGCCTGACCTACGAAAGCTGCATTAATCATCTGCTGGTTGGCAGGTGCTTCTGCATCGAAGGGAGTGTAGAGACGAAATGCCTCACATAGTCTCTCATAAAACTGGCTCGGGCTTTCCTCGGGTCCCTGGAGCACTTCTGATGTTTTACTCATCACCCACCCCCGTCCTGCCTTCTTTTTGTCATTTAGAAGGGCTTCTTGATATCATTCAGTCCTTGCAAACCCTCTACCTATACTTGAGTCATTTGGGTCCCTGGGTCCCTCCCCAGGGAAGTGAGCCCAAGCATAGGCCTGGGGGTCTAGTGTCCCAGCCGGGGCATTCTCCTCTAACCATTTTAGGGCTGCCTGAGTAATTCGGCGACCGTCCTCAGTGTTGAAGAGGGTCAGAAGAAGTTGGTGGCAGTCCTTTCAGGTAGGTTTGTGGGTTTGAATTATGGACTGCATTAGGTCCATCATGGCCTGGGGCTTTGTATAAGAGGGGGTATGGTGCTTCCATTTTAGGAGATCCGTAGTGATACAGGGTGGGTACATAAAAACACGTTGGCCTCCTTGGATCTGGCCTTCCTGATCATAATAGATGGGTCCCCTGGTTTCCCTCAGTGGCATCTGTAGGGCTCTCCGGTGTGGCTGCAGGGAGGGGCTGCCTCCACCAGTCTGATTCTCTAGTCATCGTTCAGGAGTCATATACGGGGTTAAGACTGGCGGTCCAGGGGAAGTCGGTCACATTCAGGGGGGCTGGTGGTGCTGGGGGTGGTGAGGCCTCAGGGCTGGGGGCAGACTCTGATGAGGTTTCTGCAGTTAGGGCTGCTGGGGGCACAGGTGGCAGTAAGGGGTGCAGTGGGACATATGGTGTTTCTTCAGGTTCTCCCAACAGTATGGGCTTTTTAATCTCTGGCCAGTATTTGGAGGAAGCCATGATGTGAACCATCATAACTTTACAGCTCTCTCAACAGAGACTTTTTAGCCAAGGCGGCCAGGATAGGACCAGGTCTTGCCAACAGTCAATGTAAGGAAATTGGTCAGGGTGGCCTGGATCCCCCGGGGGATGACCCTGAACACTCGCCAACTAGTTCCTTATCAAGTGAGCCCTGGGAGGGCCAGCCCACCCCAAATGATGGCCAATCAATTTCGCAGAATGCCTGGAGCTTTTCAGGAGTTAATTTCACACCATAATTTCCTGAATATCCCTTTTTGCAGTTTCTCAACATAAACTCTAGGAGAGTCGCTTTACTCTGCTTTCCACCCATTTCCTGCCCCTAACAGATGACTTTCACGCACACGAGGGGGGGAAAAAAGGAAGGAGGGGGACTAGTTTGGAGAGGATGCACACTCCCTTTGTCCGTTTCCCGCCCGCTCTCCTCTCGAAGATATTTCAGGCACCTCTTAGCATTGGCGGGTTCAGTTTCAATTCCCGACCAGGATCAGACTCCCGAGGAAGTCTGACACCGCCTTAAGCCTCACCACAGAACCTCGGACCAGGACTCAACACCCGCTTCGGCCCTTGGTCAGGTCGGAACCTTCCCGTTGTAGTCTCATTCACACACATCCACACAACGACTCCAACCCACCGCCCTACATTCAGCACCTTTGAGTTACAGCTGCATTCCTTGACCCTTGTGGAGAGTTACTAGGGCAACTCTGGGAGGTGATCAGGCTCCCCTCTGCCTCTTAGGGGCAGGTCTGCCAAAACGAACCCGGGTTCTTACCAGTCTGACGGGCGGCACTCGTTAAGCTGGTTCCTGGGCCTCACAGGTTTTGTTAACCAACACGGGGTCCTCGCCCTGGCACCCTGGCACCCCGGGATAGGCTAATCTCCTACGGGTGAAAGGGTCCGCTGGCACCAGGCAAGGTGGCTTCTCCTGGCGCTCTGAGGCTGTACCCCAGTGGCAAAAGAGGTAGAAACGCACCATCTCCAAATCCCCGATGTGAGCCCCCAAGCAATGTAGCAAGATTCTCGCACAGAGACACCGAGGCTTTTTAATTTCCAGGAAGCAACTTTATTCATGCCGGCACCGCTCAGTTGGGTTCATACCCGAAGAACTGAGCACCGGTTGTCACACGGCATAGTTTTTTTAATACATTTTCTACTTCTTTGTCTCCCATATATGATATATGATATCATATGATATCATATGATATATGATAACACACACAAACATGTAGTCTGATTAAGTAGTCTGTTTACAAGGTCATGAGGGATGTTGTCACGTAGGCACATAGCCAGGTTACCTTGAAGTTTTCTCTTTTTCTCGCTCCTTAGGGAGGGGACCCGACCACAGGTTAAACGTCCAACTCTTGATTTCAGCTCAGGTCATGACCTTGTGGTTCCACAGATTGGAGCCTCACATCGGGTTCCGTGCTCACCGTTCGAAACCGGCTTGGGATTCTCTCTCTTCCTCTCTTTCTGCCTCTCTCTCTCTCTCTCTCTCTCTCAAAATAAATAAATAAGCTTAATTTTTTTTTAAAGCGTCTAATTCTTGATCTTGGCTCAGGTCATGATCCTGCGTTTCATGAGATGGAGCCCCAAGTCGGGCTCTGCACTGACACCTGCTTAGGATTCTCTCTCTCCCTCTCTCTGCCCCTCCCTAGCTCGTGCTCTCTCTCTCTCTCTCTCTCTCAAAAAAAAAACCAAACAAAACAAAACAAAACAAAAGGTTAAAATGGCAATAAACTCCAGACCTGAAATGCACAACTCGAGGAGCACCTGACTGGCTCAGTCAGTGGAGAGTGTGACTCTTGGTCTCAGGGCTGTAAGTTGAAATCCCATGTTGGGTGCAGAGATTACTTAAAAATAAAATCTTAAAAATCACTACAGGGGCTCAACAACAGATTTGACATGACAGATGACAGAATCTATGTCCATGAAGAAAGATCAACAGAAACTATCCAATCTGAAGAACTCAGATTCTTGCTTCAAAAGGCAAGAAAAAAATGAATCTTTACGCAGAGATCTATGGAACAACATCAGGTGTACGAACATAAACATAACAGGAGTCCCAGTAGGAAAGGAAAAGAGAGAAAAGAGCAGAAAGATTTGAAGAAAGAATCACAGAGCTTCCAAGCTGAGTTGCACCAGAGGCCACATACTGGGATGGTAGCACACCCCACTTTCATAGAAAGAGAAGCTCCTGAACTTGGGACCCCAAGCTCCAGGACCCCACCCTATGTACTTCTTCATCTGGCCGTTCATGTTGTCATCTGTATCCCTTATCATATCCTTTATAATAAGGTGGTAAACATAAAATAAGACTGTGGGGTGCTTGGGTGGCTCAGTCGGTTAAGCATCCGACTTCGGCTCAGGTCGTGATCTCGCGGTGGGTGGGTTCGAGCCCCACGTTGGGCTCTGTGTCGACAGCTCGGACGAAGCCTGGAACCTGCTTCAGATTCTGTGTCTTCCTCTCTCTCTGCCCCTCCCCTGCTCACACTCTGTCTCCCTCTCAAAAATAAATAAACATTAAAAAAATTTTTTTTTTAAATAAAGACTCAAAGCAATGAAGTGACTTGTCTGGGTTTACACAACTAATAACTGGCAGAGCTGGAATTCAAACCTGGGACACTGACTACGACACCAAAATCTTAAACATTTTGTCACAGAGTATGTCACCACAGGAACTCGTAGAGTACTGCATCAGGGAAAAAAAGGGAAACGATGGCCCAGAACTTCCAAATTTGTTGAAAAATTAATCTACACATCCAAGAAGCTCAGTGAATATGAGGTAGGATCAATGGAAAGGGATTCACAGTTAGACCCATCATAGCCAACCATTGAAAGACAAAAAGGGGGCGCCTGGTGGCTCAGATCATGATCTCACGGTGCGGTCCGTGAGTTCGAGCCCTACGGCGGGCTCTGTGCTGTCAGTTCAGAGCCTGGAGCCCGCTTCTGATTCTGTCTCCCTCTTTCTCTGCCCCTCCCCCACTCACACTCTGTCTCTCTCTCTATATATATATCAAAAAATGAATAAACGTTAAAAAAATTCTTTTTAAAGAAAGACAAAGAGAAAATAATAAAAGCAGCAATGAAAAAGACTCACCATGTGCAGAGAGCATCAACACTGATCTACACAAACTTTTCATCTGAAACAATGGAGGCCAGAAGTCAGTGAGTAGAATGACATATTCAAAGTGCAACAGACCAAAAATGAAATTAAGGAAGTAATTCCGCGAACGACTTTGTGCCAGCAAATTCAATCACATGGATGAAATGGAAAAATTCCTTAAAACTAACAAACTGTCAAAGCACACTCAAGAAGAAACGGAAAACTTAAATAGCCTCACATATAATTAACGAAATTGAATTTGTAGTTAAATCTTCCCATAACGTTAATTGGAGCTCTGTGCCTAAAATAAAAACATTCTCTTTGGAACCAGCACAGACTTCTAGGTACTGAGAGACAAGGTTTTTCTCTTTCAATCCCAGAAATACTTTCTCATCATACAACTTTTTTTCTTTTAGATTTTATTTATTTATTTTTAACTAAACTCTACATCCAACATGGGGTTTGAACTCATGACCCTGAGATCAAGAGTTGCACGCTCCACCCACTGAAGCAGCCGGGCATCCCCATACAATGGTTTTGTTGTTATTTTTCAGGAGCCAGCTTTCAAAATATTTGGAAGCCGAAAGGATTCACTCTCAGGTTTCGCATTGTTGCTTTGCTGGTGAACTTGATAAAACCAATTGAATTCCTTCATGGTCCCCATAAACTGGAGATAATACCTGGAAAAATTCAGGGGAAAACAAATTTCCCACAAAGAAAATTCCAGATACAGATGGCTCCTTTGGTAAATTCCACCAAACATTTAATGAAGAAATAATATCAATTCTACATAGATTTAACATTATTCCCTTCAAATCCCAACCAGGTTTTTTGGGAAATTGACAAGCTGATTCGAAAATTTATTTAGAAATGCCAAGGACAGGGGCACCTGGGTGGCTCAGTCGATTAAGCGTCTGACTTCGGCTCAGGTCATGATCTCGCAGTTTGTGATTTCGAACCCCACATTGGGCTCTGTGCTGACAGCTTGGAGCTTGGAACCTGCTTCAGATTCTGTGTCTCCCTCTCTCTCTGCCCCCTCCCCCCCACTCACACTCTGTCTTTCAAAAATGAATAAAACATTTAAAAAAAAAAAAGAAAGAAAGAAAGAAAAAGAAATGCCAAGGACATAGACTAGCCAAAACAATCTTTAAAGAGAAAAAAGTTAGAGGATGTTCACTACTTGATGTCAAGATTCACCATAAAGTTAGTTATCGGGACACCTGGGTGGCTGAGTCGGTTAAGCATCCAACTCTTGATTTCAGCTCAGGTGATGATCCCAGGGTTGTGAGATCGAGCCCTGCAACCGGCTCCGCACTGACAGTGTAGTGCAGAGCCTGTTCAGGATTCTCTCTTTCTCTGCCAGCAGGAGCACATGTGCATTCTCTCTCTCTCAAAATAAATAAATAAACTTTAAAAAAAAAGGCAAAAAAAAAAAAGCTACAGTTATCAAGACAGTATGGTACTGAGGGGCACCTGGATGGCTTAGTCAATGGGACGTGCAACTCTTCATAGCAGGGTCATGAGTTCAAGCCCCTTGATGGGTTGGCTAAAAGATTACTTTTTTTTTAAAATGAGGGAAAAAAAAAGACAGTATAGTATTAGTATAGAGATAAACATAGAAACCAATGGAACAAAATATGTAATTCAGAAATAGATGAACATATATGGGGACAATTGATGTTCTGGAAAGGGGGCAAGGCAATTTTTCAACAGTGGAAAGGAGAATCTTCTCAACAAACGTGCTCACGTGACTGGCTAGCCATACACAAAAAAAGTGAAGTGTATACAAAAGTTAACACAAAGATATCATAGACCTAAATGTTAAAGCTGAAACTATAAGACTTCTAGAAGAATCAGAAAATGTTGGTGACTCTGAATTTGATGAAGATTTCTTAGATAGGACACAAAAAGGCACAAACTATAAGGGCAAAAAATCCAAAATTGAACTTCATCAAAATTTAAAATTTCCACTCTTCAAAAGATACTGATTAAAAAGAAGTTAAAAACAAGCCACAGACCAAGAGGAATATTTGCAAAAGATATATCTGACAAAAGACTTGTATCTGGGATATGTAACTGTCTGCTACAAACTCAATAATAATAAGACAACCCAATTTTATCATAGACAAAAAATAGGAACAGGGGCGCCTGGCTGGCTCAGTCAGTGGAGCATGTGACTCTTGATCTTGAGGTTGTGAGTTCGAGCCCCAGGTTGAATATAGAGATTACTTAAAAATAACATCTTAAAAAAAAATAGGAGCAGACATTTCACCAAATATTCTGGCTGGACTTCAGGATCACACACACCGGGTTCAAAGGCCAGCTTTACCACTTTCAGGCTGTGCAGCATGAGATAGATCACTTCACCTCTATGAGCCTCGCTTTTCTCATCAGCAAAATGGAGGACATTCGTAACCAAATAGTAGGTAGTCAGAAAGACTACACATAATATTCCTAACTTATTTAAATACTTAAGAAATGCCAGGGGCACCTGGGTGGCTCAGTCGGTTGAGCATCTGACTCTTCATTTCAACCGAGGTTGTGATCTCATGGCTGACGTTGGCGCGGGGCCTGCTTTGGGATTCTCTCTCTCCCTCTCTGTCTGCGCTCCCCCCCCCCACCAAATAAATAAATAAACATTAGAAATGAAAAGAAAAAGAAAAAGAAAAGAAATGCCAGATGCCCTTTCAAATACAGATAGGTTTAGTACCACGTTTTAAGCCTGGGAAAAGCCGACATTGTATTTAAGCAAGTTGAAGAGTTGAGACAGAGAAATGTGTCCAAAACAGGGTAGTGGAGCTGACGCCCCTGGAGCTGCGGGGCAGAGATCCGTAGCGTAGTCAGTGGAGACAGGAAAACGAGGGCAAGAACAATAGCATCAGAACAGGAAAACCAGAGGCTACCCAAGCAAGTCTCAGGCAGCGCCAGCATCTACAGTGGGTTGTACAGGCTTGTCACGTGTGGTGTCTCCACGGATAGGTGGGGTCTTATCTACAGGGCAAGCTGAGCCAGACAAGCTTCCTGGAGAACAGGGAGACTGGTGGGGACAGGGTGAGCAGACCCCACTTGGCCAGAGGGAGATGTGTGCTGGGATGGCCCCCCGGAGGGGGCAAAAGGAGGTCTGGTGGCCGCTTGAACCGACCACAGAACGGCATACCCTTGAACCCGGGGAATGGCCAGAAAGGACCAAGGGGCAAGCTTGGCCTCCAGGTGGAGTTCGGAAGAAACATCATCCACCCTTGGGCCTCGTGCAAAACATCCGCTTCCAAATCCGCCCTTGAAAGAAACTCCCCTTGGGTCTCAGTGTCAGGAAGAGCTGGGCATCTCCAGGGCTTCGACTTGGCCCTGGCTGGGAGCAGAATGGAAGGCAAGCCGCTCAGTCTCAGGCCTCCCCACTGCCTGGGAGCCTGGCATTAGTGGCCCTGCAAAGAGGCATCAAACCAGCCAGGTGGGTCTGGAAGGGGTGACAGGTGTGTCAAAGGCATTAAGGGACCCCCAAACTCCGTGGGCTTTGTGGAGCCTGACTCTTTGCCAATTTTAACTCCTTTTTGAAGTCCTCTCCATCCTTGTCTCCCCCAGGACCCCACCAGATGCCCAGGGGAAGGTGTGACAGCCTGAGCCTGGACTCGCCTTCTCCCACTCTTGCTAGTCTTCTGGAAAATGGCCTGCCACAGACAAAAGGCTCTGGTGTCCCAGATACAGGGATGACATCTGCAGCTTTGACCTTGAGCCCCCCTGTAAATTTGCCCATGGCCTCAGTAAAAATGACCCTACTGATCCTTCAGCCCTGCTCCCTGAGAGACTATTGGGTCTAGACACCGGTACACTGCCCATCCAGGTCACACCTCACCCCTTCTGGGACAGCAAGGACAAAGAGTCCCACCAGGAAAGACTTGGCTCATCCCATAGTCATTCATCAGCACTGAACTCCTGTCTCAGACCAACTGGTGGAGACAGGCCAGCAAAAACTGCTCTGGGTATGGGGCCAGACATCTGTGCTATTGGGCACAGTGGAAGAAACAATGACCAACCAGGGGGGTGGGGAGTGGATTATTAGGAAGCCTGTAGGAAAGGGAGGCCTAGGGGTGCCTGGGTGGCTCAGTTGGTCAAGTGTCCAACTTCGGCTCAGGTCATGATCTCGTGGTTCACAAGATCGAGCCCCACATCGGGCTCTGTGCTAACAGCTTAGAGCCTGGAGCCTGCTTTGGTTTCTGTGGCTCCCTCTTGCTCTCTGCCCCTCCCCTGCTTGTGTGTGTGTGTGTGTGTGTGTGTGTGTGTGCGCACTCTCTCTCTCTCAAAATAAGAAAATAAACATTAAAAAAAAAAAAAGGAGACCTAGAATGAAGTACAACAGATCTATTAATTGGTCTTTCCCAGATAGATAGAGAAGAGAAAGGCATCACTGGCCAGGCCTGGAGAAATCAAATTGCCCTGTTCTGGGATAAGGCTGGAGCCTGGAATCAGGGAAGAAAATGGAGAAGGAAAGCAAAGGCAGATGTGGAGCTGGAGGGGCTGCATCGAGCCAGGCCCCGGAAGACCTTCTCAGTCACCTTCAAGGTTTTGAACTTTATCTTGAGGGAAATGAAGCCATTATAAGTTTCCAGTAAAAGGTTAAGGACTTCACCTCCATGGTCTCCCTCCCCAAAACCATAACTCAAATCCAATCACGAGAAAAATCCCAGACCAAAAAAAAGCACCCAAATTTGAGGAATATTTTACAAAATACCTAACCAATTCTCCTCAAAACTGTCAAAAGTCAGCAAAAACAACTCTGGGGAATTGTCAGACCAGAGGTTAAGGAGACATGATCACTGAACGTGAAGGGGTGTCCCAGAAGATATTCTGGAACAGACAAGGGACAGAAGAGAAAAATTTGTAAAACTCAAAGAAAGTGTGAGGTTTAGTTAATGGTAATATACCATACCTTCATATGGTGGAATAGTCAACAATAAAAAAGATTACTATTGCATATTACATGGCTTAATCTCAAAAACTGGCTAAGTAGACACAGAAGACACAAAAGACCACAAATTGTAGGAGTCCGTTTGTACGAAATGGCCAGAATAGGCAACTCTACAGAGACAGGAAGTAGATTAGTGGTTACCAGGGACTGGAGGATGAGGAGGGTGGGGAGTAAGAGGGGCGGTTTCTTCTACAGTTGACAGAAATGTTCTAAAATTGTGGTGATGGCTGCACAACCCTGTGAATGTTCTAAAAAAAAAAAAACCTCCTGACCTGTGTACACTTCACATGGGTGCATTACATCTCAGTAAAGCTCTTGGTAAAAAATAGTAATTTTATGTACACACCTAACAGTTTTAGGAAAGGCAAAGGAGTGAAGTGCTGATAGGGGCTTGCAGCAGGGCCACAGCCAAAGGGAAGAGAACTCCAGTGATGCTCGTGGAAGGGGAGAGGCATTCAGCTAGGTGGGGTATGTGTTAGTTTCCTATCAGGGCTGTAACAAATAACCACAAACTTTGTGGCTTGAAATAACACAACTTTATTAGGATTCTGGAGGTCAGAAGTCCACAATGGTTTTCACTCGGTTCAAATCCTCAGTGGGGCTTTTTTTTTTTTTTTTTTTTTTTTTGGTAGCAGCTCAGGAAGGACTGTTCTCTTACCTTCTCCAGCTTCTACAGGCCACTGCATTCCTTGGCATATGGCCTGGTCTTACGTCTTCGAAGCCAGCAGCTGTGTTTGACCCTCCGCTCTTTTACTTTATAGGACCTTTGTGATGACATTGGGCCCACCCACCTCTATAATCCAGGATAGCACGGCCCCCTGCCCACCTCAGTCATTAATCACATCTGCAAAGTCTCTTTTGCCACGTAGGGTCCCATATTCAGATTTTGTTGAGGACATGGACATCGCCGGGGAACCATTATTCTGCCTACACAGCCTGACATCAGGAAGGTGATCACAGGAGGACACTGTGAGGGGTAGATGGGGTGACATCTGGATGTGTGGAGCCTGAGGTGCCAGTGGTACATCCAAGGGAACCACCCCCTTGGCTTTCATCTATTAACCCAACAGTAAACACCTCCCATGAGTCAGTCAGTCATTGGGGTTATAAAGGTGACCAGCTGTATTGCTTTTCACTTCTGAAATCCAGATGCACCTTTTAATCAAGGACATCTTACAAATGCAAGTGGCAGGGTTTTCTTAATGACACATAAACACTTCTTACAGCTGAAGGCATTTTGGAATCAGTGACCACTAAGTCTGGGCTGGCACCGGCATGGACCCAATTAATACAGAAGTTGGAGGCCTCACTAGAGCATCAAGTATCCCCAACCTGCCGTCTTTCCTACTTCCAAGCCTGGATCCTTCCACCTGGGGTCCTGGTGCTCAGCAATCCTGTTTCAGACCAGCAGAACCCTGGCCACACATGCTCAGCTCTGCCACCACAGCAGGACCTGGGAAGTGGCCTCTCCGGGTGTAACCTCAGTCCCGAGTCATGCCCAGTGGCTCTCCACCTGTCCACACGTTGGAAAACACCTGGGAGCTTTCAAAAAGCCCGACCCACTGAGCCACTATCTAGACTAATTCATTTAGAATTTGAGGAGTAATTTTACAGCTCCCCCGAGACTCCAATGGACAACCAAGGTAGAAGAGTGGAGGGTTCAACCTAGTTTGGTACAAGAAAGAGCCAGAAGGCAGCACTGGCGAGAGGTGGGAGGTGCTAGGTCCAGACAATACAATTATACCAGTCTCCCTCCCAACCACACCCCCCAGAATCTGAATTCCTGGAAGAGGACTAACCCAGTTATCTCAGCTCCTTCACCGCACTAGCCCACGCACACTGGGAGCTCAGGAAATGTAAACCTCAAGGACTTCAAGGGTGCAAAGAAAGGTCTGGGAAAAGAAGCCCACTGGGGCTGGGCCAGCTCTCTGATTTGCTGTGTGAGCTCCAGGGAGGCACTGGCCCTCTTTGTGCCAGTTCAGGGGTTGGCCCAGGTGGCCTTGAAGGGGCTTTCGAGTGCCAACACTGAGGATGCACTTCCCCTACGAAGCCTAATACAGTGGAGTCAGTGGATACCAGGCTTCCTACTCCCCCCAAACAGATGTCCCAACCCCCAAGGCCTAAAATCTCCACTTCTGGTGCTCTACCTTACACCGGCTACAAAGACAGAGACTCTGAGGTTCTGAAGGCCAAAGACCTAACAACTGCAAAATAGGAGTCCCCTCTGAGGATACCAGAGGACAGCATGTGAGTGAAAGGGATTTTTAGATGGTGAGGAAACTCCAGAGGCCACCTGACAGCCCTGGTTCTGCCCCCAGAGTGACAAAGGTGAAGTCGTTCAAATAACCAGAAACTCCCAAGAAGGAACTTCATGAGAAAACACTCATGAGGCGAGTCCAAAGGGGTCCTTGGCTTCTGGCCATCAGCACAGCCAAGGCCCTAATATGTAACCAAAGGCTTTTATTGGGAAAGGGAAATTGAAAAGTGGCCCCTCAAGTCCTCACTGCCTGAGGCAGCTGGGGCCTCCTCCAGAGAGTTCAGGAAAGAAGGGGCCACCAAACTGGGCCCTCAGCAGGCTCAGGTATAGAGGTCAAAGTCAATGCGTTTGGAGTTGTAGAACTGTCCACCAGGAGGGTCCAGCTTCCGGCAATAAACACCATCTGCGAAGTAGCCTTCGTTCACCCAGGTCTGCAGGAAAAGAGAGCAAGAGCTGGGAAAGGACTGGTATGGGCGGTGGGGGAGGAGAGAAGTGGCAGAAAGAAGTAGAAAGGGGCTTACCTGCATCTGGGTGCTGGTGAAGGGCCCATACAGCTCAGCATCCCCTGTGTTCTCCCACTTATATTCCCACATCACGTCCACCAGACCATCTCCTGGCAACTCTGCTTCTAAAACAACAGACAAGGCCATCTGGGCCTCAAGTTCCCTGGCCCCTGCCCCTGCCCCCAGCACTCCTCCTCTGCCCTCCAGTCTTACCTCCCTTCTGCGTAGGAGTTGGGGTCTCCAGCTCCCCCTCTGCCACTTCTTCAGCAAACATGTCCAGAGAGGGAGGGGGTGTGGGCTCAGGGGGTCCCTGGGTCCGGGACCCCAACCCCTTCAGCCGCATGGCTAATCGTTCCCTTGTCTCCTGATACACGCCAAGGTTGCCCCGGGCCACCATCTGGTCGGCCAACCCAGAGAGCCGATCCAAGCGCTGGGGGGAACTGGGCCGCCCACCCCCTTTGCTGCCCCCTTTGCCTCCTCCTCTGGCCCCCAGACGCCTCAGTGCGCCAGCTACGGTCTCTCTTGGCAACAGCAGCTCCAGAAGGCCCTCCAGAAGGGCTTGGGCACTCATTGGTGTCTGGCCCAGGCTGTCCTCTTCCTCTGAGTCAGACGGTGGGCGCTGATCAGGTGGCCGCTCCCTGATTTTCACCTGTGATGTGAAAACAGGGGTGGGGGTGGTTATCTCCTACAAACCGTGAGCAGGGCCCAAGCCCAGCACTGGCTGCCTCCAGGCCCCCACCATGTCAGCCCCTGGGCCACACCCAGTCAATGTTGTCTAGCCAGCTGTCTCGGATCTGAGCATCCCGGTTCAGGAAGTAGTTGCCATCAGCATCAAAGTGGCCTTCCTCCATCTCCTCCTGCAGGTTGAAGGGTGTGATCCGCACACCTCCCTCACTGGGGAGCGTGGCTGCTTCCTGACCTGCATGAAAGACACAGGCATCCCGTGCTGGGTGCACGCACGCGCACACGCACACACACATACACGCACACACACATACATACACACACACACACACACACACACACACACACACACACACGTGCACGCGCGCGTGCCCTTGCCACCCCCCCCCCATCCCCAAAAGCTCTATCTGTTCCTCCAGCAGAATCAATTCTTGGGTTTAGCTCACCTTCCACATCCTCCGAAGCCAAGATATCATATTTGCTGGACCCCTCCTCTTCATCATCATCCTCCTCATCACTGTCCAAAGAGTGTTTGCCTTTGAAGCGGCTCCCAGGACCCCCTGCCCCAGCCACAGGATCCACTGGCTGTGAGGAAGGGCCAGCAAGTTGAGAGACGCAGGTTACCGGCTATTCCTCAAAATACTCCAGGTAGATTTTTCTTCAAAACCTTCCCCAACTGGAAATTCTCCAAACCCATTTCCCAGAGAACATGGAAAAGCTAGCCCCCTCTCTGCTTTCTTTGCCCCCCGCCCCCTTCTTTCTCTTCTGGCTTCTAGTTCTTTCTCTCCCCTCACTCCTCCTAAGAATGTAGGAGTCTGGCCCCCTCACCTTCTTCTTGGGAACACTAATTTCATCCTCATCATCCTCCTCTCCCACACCTTGGAAGGTCACTTTCCTCTTTGGCATGACTGGACTGAGGAGCCTTCCCTGGGCTGAGCCGAGAGAAAGGATGCAGATTAAGGGAAGTGGGCGAGGCTACTCACCGCGGAAGAGCCCCAGCACAACAAATAATCACCCGGTACGCACTAGATCCAGCTCGGGAGGAGAGGGAGCACAGAATGAGGGGCCGAAAGGGAAGCCGGCCGCCAGGAGGCCCCCCCGGACTTGGTTCGGCATCCAAAAGAGTTGCTGGAGCGGGGGCGGAGGGGCGGTGGCGCAGAGGGGCTCCCCACGGGCAACCCCCACCCTTGACGAAAAAAGGCAGGCTCCCCCACATACCCTAGCCCCGCAGTCCTGGGTGCGACGGGGATCCGCGGGCTGACACCCTCTCCTCCACCCCCAGCTCCCTCAGAGCCCGCGGGGCCTGGACGGACCCAGGACCTGGCGTCCTGGCCACCCCCTCCGCCCCGCGCTGAACACCCCAGCTCCGCGGGGTGACCCCCAACTGTCCCGGGCTAAGTGTACAAGCCTAAGTGTACAAAGAGAGGCGGCAGAGCCGCGGGGATTCGAGCAGCCCCACCGGCTCGCGCTCACCTCAGGATCCACGGGAGGCCGTGGGGGAAGAAAAAGAGAGACTTTCACTAGGGCTACATCCGGGGCGCCGGGCGCCATCACCCGGAAGAGAACTGCGGCAGGCTCCAGAGAAGGCCGGAAGTGGCTTCACTCCGATTAGATGACTAACTGGAAAAGCGGGCGGAAGTACGCCGAGAGCGGGGAAGACAACCCCGCCCTCCCCAGGGTGACGGGAGCAGTTTGGGGGCGACAACAGCGAGAACAGGCCACAAATGAACGCCTAGACCCTGATCAGACGATAGGGATGGCCGGATGCGGTTTAGATTCCCTCCTACAGCAGTTAGAGACTCTGAGGAGAAAGTGAAGCACACTACTTAAAGGGGCGCCCAGCATCATGGAGGGGCGAAGTGGGACAGTGGGTTTCGGCCCGGTTCCCTTTACAGAGTTGAGTCACCTTTCCCCAGGGTTGGCCAAGGGCTTTGTGCCCCTCACCGTCTCCATAGGAATCCTGCTTTCCCAGTCAGCGTCCAGTTCTGTCCTCTCCTAGTCCAAGGTGCGGCCTTGCTCTTCTCCCTGAGGAGAGACCGAGTTCCCACGATGGCCCGCCTGGAGCCCCCAGCTGGCTTTGGGGGCACTTTCCGAACCCAGCTCTCTTTAGGACCCAGGGGAAGTCATTTACCCCACGCCTGTCCCCTGGTTGAGTTCCTGGTTTCAGAGGTGGGAAGAGCCATCACCGTACAGGTGACAGTGGTTCCTGTGTCCAGAATCCAGGCTAGAAGCCTCTTGTGCCCCGATCTCAGGTAGGCCTGGAAAGAGGCAACAATGCCTCTCTCTCAGACCACAGCCTCAGGATAAAGCCCCACTGCTGGCAAGTAGGGCCCCAGCGGCCCCAGCCCAGAATCTGTAAGCTGGCCCAAGGGGGAGAGCTAAAGGGGGGGGTGGGTATGGGTCCCTGTGCTGTGGGGACAAGACCTCTAGCTCTTTAGGACAGTCCTGAATCCCACTAGACTAAGGCTATGCCCAGGAAGAACCTACTGGAGCCCCAGGAGGGCAGCATGGGGTACCCATGATAATAAGGAGACCACCCCTCCTCTCTCCTGCCCCCAGAGTTAACTCCCAGATTGAACTACCATGAAACTACACCGAAAGTCCGTGCTCAGTTTCTTCCACGGATACAGAACACAGGCTCCAGACCGGGAGGGCATCTTGCTAAAGAAGGGAGCCCGAAATATCAGCTATCAACGCCGCTGGTTTGTCCTCCGGGGAAACCTCCTCTTCTACCTGGAGCACCAGGCAGACCGCACACCCCTGGGCCTCATCCTCTTAGAAAACTGCCAGGTGGAGCCACGCCTCGGGGCCACAGAACCCTATGCCTTTACCATCTTGACCCCCGGGGTTGAGGGCACAGAAGGTGGGCGGACCTACAAGCTGGCAGCAGAAAACCAGGGAGAGCTGGCAGCGTGGCTGTGGGCACTGGCTGGGGTGAGCTGGAGGCGGCTGGTGGCGCTACTACCCCCACTGGAGGCCCAGTACCGGGAGCTGTGCCAGGCAGCTGGCCAAGAACCCAGCTCACCCCCAGAGGCCTGTGGCTTCCTAGCCACCCTCAGTCCCCCCTCCAGCTTCCAGGAGTTGCACGAGCACTTTGGGAAAGAGATCCGGGTGCTGCAGGTGGTGCGTAGAGGACTCCAGTCCAGTGACAACAGAGGCAGCAGATCCCAGGCAAAGGGGGAGCAGGAGCTCAACAGTTGTTGATGAGTGACTGAAAGATGGACCAAAGGCCAAAAGGTCCCTCCCTGCCAAGACCAGCTGAGTGCTTCAGCAGACACCCAGATCCTGGCCTGCTCCATTGTTTCCTCCCCACCCCCACCCCACCTAGTTCTTATTCTAACTCCCTTTATCAAATAACAAGGCAGGAGACAGGCCCAGGTACAACAGCAGGTTCTTTTCTGATTCCTCGAAGCGCCGCACAGGGTGGGAGCAGAGACAAGAGAATGTAAACATTGGGTTCCACCCCCTGGAGCTCAGGGGAAGACCCCTTACCCAGATAGGGGCTGGAGGGGAAACAAGGTGGAAGGCAGGGGCCCTGGTAAGACAAAGCAGGAGAGGCCTGAGAACACAGAGGAGGGTGGGTGAAAGAGAACAAGGAGAATGGTAGGTGGGGAAAGGGGGGACATTTCCTGTGCCAGTGCATGTCCCCTTAAATAAACGAGTGCAAGAACATTATGGAAGGAGAACCAAAGGATAGAAGACAGAGCAAGCACCCCCACCCTGGGCCGACCAGCTGCTCTGTACATAATTACAACAGAGATGTCCAGAAGTAGAGCAAGGAGAGCCGTGGCCCCCAGCCAGGAAGTGGGGGAGACCAGCAGGGCTGAAGAAGGGAAAAAGGAACCCAGCTCCACTCATGGATAAGGGGAGCAACTGGAGTGTAAGAATCTGAAAACTGCTGATTCCCATTGCCAAGTCACCCCTGAGGTGACAAAAGGCCAATCAGGACTGCACCTGGGAAAGAACCCCAAAGGAAATCGGGGCAGGAGTGCCAGAGACCCCAGCAGGACCTAACTGGAGGTGAGGGGGCTCCAGACTTGTTCACACCTGCCCCGAGGAAAGGCAGCTGCCCCATGCACGGTCACTGTCCCAGCTGTGTAGGGATCAGCAGCTGGCAAGGAGATGGGAAATCAAACCACTTTCCCCAGAAGGACAGTCTGCCCAGGAAGCTCGGGGCAGCACCCCAGGCCAGGCCTGCTCCTGACTGAGGGGAAAACAAGGGAGGCCATGCAGTCCAGCCCCGGGGACAGAGGTCAGAAGTAAGCATCCTGCCGGGCCTCAGATGCGGAGGACCTGTCCCCACCATCCTGGGGGCCTGGGGGTCCATCTGCCTTTCGACGCAGTGAGAGCTTCCTGCCTTGGGCCTTCTTTTCCTGCTTCTGCCGTTCCTTCTCCTGCTTCTGTTGCTCCTTCTCCTGCTCTTTTTCCCATTTCTGCCGCTCCTTCTCCTGCTTCTCCCGTTCTTTCTCCTGTTTCTGCCGCTCCTTCTCACGTTCCTTTTCCTGTTTCTGCCGCTCCTTCTCCTGCCTCCGAGTCTCCTTGGTGGGACCCAGTGGGGTGCTGTTGCCGGTAGGCGAAGGAAGGGATGGATGCAGTCCCTCAGCGGTGACCACAGGTCCTGGGGCAGGCCCAGCACTGGCCCTGCGGACAGGAGGGGGTGGGGAGGGGGCCCCTCCAGCTGCCCGGGAGCCTCGGCTCTTGAGGCCAGGGAGGCTAAGAAGGCTGGAGGAGGGGCCCAGGGGTGGCTGCTGCCGCCGACGCTCCTCATGGATGGCCCGGGAGCCATGTAGTCGCCGAGAGGGCCGATACTGCAGCTCCCCCCGGGTTTCTCGCCACTTCTTGAGCTGGGCTGTGTTCTCTCGCTCAATCAGTGCTTCTGTCACTGGGAGGTTGGTCACCTAGACGGAGAAGAAACGGGTACCGGAGTGAAGGTGAGGATGGGGATGGGCTGAAGCAGGTGTGGGTGTGCTAAGGCCACGGCCTACCTCGTGCACCAGGAAGTCCTCCTGCATGCACTGCTGGGGCAGGTTGCGCAGCTGCTCCATGGTCTCATACATGCCTTGGCAGGAGCGCAGCTTCTCCACTGAGCCCAACGTGTGACGCAGCAGCACCAGGGCCACGCGGAAGATGATCTTGACGCCTGCAAGGTCAGAAAGAAGAGAGCGCGGGCGATCAGGGCTGGGACCTCAGTGTGTCCCAGTCAGAAGGGACTCAACAGGCCCCATCCCTGTCTACTGCCAACCGTACAGATGAGGAAACTGAGGTCCCACGAAGGGAAATGAGCTGCCATGGGTTTCGAGTTCCTGAGAGGAACAGTAGGTTCTGGACTGATAGCAGAGCCAAGACTAGGCCCCAGTTTCTCCAGCCCCCAGACTGCTTACAGGGAAGCCTAGGTCCCAG
Source organism: Prionailurus viverrinus (assembly GCF_022837055.1). Lineage (NCBI taxonomy): Eukaryota > Metazoa > Chordata > Mammalia > Carnivora > Felidae > Prionailurus > Prionailurus viverrinus. The sequence continues at coordinate 18,132,099 of NC_062576.1, read as the reverse complement.
AGGTAACTTCGGGCAGCAGGCCACTCTCTGGCAGCCACCATGGAAACCCCGGCCCCCTCATGGCCTGAACGGCTACAGAAGTACCTTCACAGAAGAACATATCCCAGACACGCAGCACTGAAGCCCAGGGCAGGGTGCGGGCAAAGATGCACATGAACCATTCTGTCATGTAGAGCACGGGGTCAATGCGTTGCCGCCGCAGGTGTCGGTGTGCCAGCGGGGAGGCCCGGCGCAACAGCGCAAAAAAGATTTCTCCGTCCAGCTGAATGGCCTCCTGGAAGTGGGATGAGCCATGAGAAGAGGCCTACTGTGGCTCCCGTGGGGTAGGACTGTCCCTAGTGGGGGATCCTCACCTCAGTGGGAGAGGCCCAGAGCAGAGGGACAAAAGGACAAAAGCGGGGGGGGGGGGAGAGGGAGGAGGCAGGACAAGGACCTCCCTGCAGCCTCAGGAGAAAGTCATAACCTTGGGTGCACCCAGCCCCCAGACACTCACCAGCCCTGCACTGTAGTAACCGGGGAGGTACTTGTCACAGATCTGCACCAGGCACCAAAAAGCTTGCTGAGAAGAGCGAGAACAAGGAAGGAGGGAGGGGCCTGAGAAACAGGGAGCAGAGAGCTCCCCCATCACCACTGTAGGCCAAGGTCCTCCCAGTCCCTCCCCAACCAGGACCAGCGTATGCTGACCTCAGCAGGCATGTGCATGAGCAGCACGGCGGCCACTGGGGCCTGGGCCTGGCAGTAGCCCTCATCGGGCCGGTAGATAGTGTAAGCCTTCAGGATTCGATACAGGTCCTGTTGCCTGTGGGTATTGGGAAAGACCATGAGGGCAATCACAGGAGTTGGGGGCTCTCTGCCCCAAACTAAGCCTGCCCCCCACAACCAGCCCCAGCCCAGACCCCTCCTAGATCCAGTTCCAGATTAACCTCAGAGGTTCACCACCACGCACCTCCACCGACCTTCCTAGCACTGCTATCAAGGTTAAGCCAATGACCGAGACCATCATCAAAGCATTCCGGGCTCCAGCTTTCCACCCTTGCCTCCACATCCTATGTGCTCCCTACCCGTTCCCCAGCACAGGATGTGCTCTCTCTCCATCCTTCATCTGCCACCACCCCATAGACCTTCAAGGTCACCTTCTTCAGAAAGCTACCACTGTCCACAGCATCAGACCTCCCGTAGCACTGTCTGAATTCTTTGATCACCCCAGAGCAGGGCCTGCCCTATCTGCCTCAGTGGATTTCATCAGTTCTCTGCCAGCATGTCCATTGGGCCCTGGTTCTTGGTGAAGGCTTGAGAAGCCAGCTGTGCCTCAGACCTTTCTCATGTCTCTGTATCCCAAAGAATAAAATCTCTGCCCTAGACCTGTCCTCTTGAGGGTGCCCATCGCTGTGTCTGAGAATTCCATTCACTTAGCCCCACGTTGGAAAAGAGAGCCCTACATCACTCCCCGTGGCTAATCAAGTCTTATCAACACTACATGTTGAGTTTCATTCATGCCTGTTCCTTCTCTCTACCTCCACAGCCATTCCGTAGCTCAGACTTTCATTTCTTACCCAGAAAAAAGTAAAAAGTAATAACCTCTTACATCCCCAAATTCAGTCATTGAAGTGTGATCTTATGTTTTACCTGCATACCTCCCCAGTACTATTTACTTTATATTTTTTCTCCACTTAGCAATAGCATCCGTGAAGTGACAGGTTTGATGTACTAGTTATTTTACCTAATACCTATTAAACATGTAACTCCCACAAGCTCCCATGCTATTTTTACCCACCCACCTGCATCTGTGTCCCTGCTTTCTCCCTGTTGCTGTGGGTGAACTGTCTGTGGTCCTGGCCAAACACAGCTTTTCCACTTGGGTACTGCATCCCATCCCCTCTCACCTACACAGTCCATCACTCCAGCAAGCCTTCCACCTCTCCTGCATCATCAGTTTTTCTCTCCCTACTAGATCATTCCCAGTGGCATACCAGTATCTGTTATTTCCTCTATGTTACAAAAAAAGTCTCTTGACTACCCCCCTTCCCCTCCAAACATTACATCATTTCTCTCTTTACCTAGTCAGCAAAACCTCAGAATACAGACTTGCTGTCTTTAATCTCTTTCCTCCCATTCTCCAGTCAGGCTCTACACTACTGCCCTGTGCAAACTGCCTTTATCAAGGTCACTAATGACCTCTACTGTGCTGAGTCCAGAGGTCAATTTGCAGACTTTACTTTACTTGACCCATCAGCAGCATTCCATACAACTGGTCCCAAAACCCCTCTTCGATTTGCTTCCAGAAATCACACTGCCCTGGTTCTCCTTCTACCTCTCTAGTTTCTCCTTCCTGTGCTGGTTCGTTCTTATCTTCCCATTCTTGAAATGTTAGAGCTGCAGGGCTCAATCTCTGAGTTTCCTTTTGTATCTACACTTGCTGCCTTGATGAGCTCGTCCAATCCCACAGGTGAAATTTAGTCCCATCTAGAGGCCAATAACTCTCAATCTCCAGCTTACCTCCAGTTTAAACTTCTCCCCAAATTCCAGACTTATACAGGTCGTACATCCAACTTTCTTGACATCTCCATCTGGATGTCCAATTAGCATTTCAAACTTCACATTCCTAAACTGAGCTCTTAACATACCCCTCTAACCTCCTTTTCTCATCCACACCAATATATGAACAACTCCATTTGTCTAGTTTCTCAGGCCCAAAACCTTCAGAGTCGGCCTTAATTCCAATCTCTCTCTCTGTCTCTGTCTCTCTCTCATACAGTCCACATCTAATCTATTGGCAAATCCTTTTGGCTCTACTTTCAAAATATAGACAGAACCCAACCACTTTTCCCCATAGTTCCACGGCTACCATTCTGATATATCTATCATACTCTCTCTCCTGGATTATGGAAATAGTCTTCTAACAAGTCTCTCTGCTTCCGTCCTTGTCTCCTTATACTATTCTCAGCACAGCAGCCAGAATGATCCTTTTAAGACACAAGTCAGATCATTATAACCACATCTCCATTCACATTCTCTATTCCCCTTTCTTGCTTTAAACTCCTCTTTAATACTTACCACCCTTTCACATACAACATACTTTCCTTCTTTGTCTTATTTACTTATTGTCTATCCTCACTAAAATGTAATAAGCCCCATAAGGGCAGGAGTTTTTGTCTTGTTAACTGCTATCATCTGTGACTAGACCAGTTCCTGGCAGATAGCAGGTGTTCAGTTAAATATTTGCTGAAAAGATGGACCAACTGATGAAAAATGTGCATCTGAGAGTCACCTAATACCATCTTGCATATTACTAAGGAGTGATATATATACATCTTGGGGAAGTCTAGCATATAGAACAAAAGTACAAGTGCCTCAGAACAATTTTTAAGGCCCTCTGGTGATCTGACCCGAAACTGCTTTTCCAGCCTCAGCTCCACTCAACCCCACATCCCAGAGACAGCTTATATAAACCCCCAGCCAGGAAAAACCTGCCCCTGGCTCTGCTCCCATCTAACCTTCAAAACCCAACTCAAATGCAACCTCTTCAATAAGTCCTTGTTGTGCCTCTCCATCTCCCCTCCAACAACCCCCCAGCCCCGAGTCAGAATCTCCTTCCCAGGACAGTTCCCTCAATATGGCTTGACACTCAATACATTAAGGACCACTTTCCTAGAAGCCCTGGAGGGCAAGAACAGCTTTCAACCCAGCCCTGTATCCACCTGGAGCCTTCTACAGACTGACCCACGTGATCAGGCCATCTTACCCATGCCCTCCTCGAGCGGCAAACATCTCATGGAAAGGGAACTGGCGGTGCAGGTCCTTCTCGATCACATCCAGCCACTTGGGGTCCCCAGGAGCCCGTTCTAGCTCCTGCAGTGGGATATCAGGGATTATCTCAGGATCTAGGGGGACTGATGATACCCTTCACACAGTATCACATGTCCCCATACCCTGGACACACCTCAAACTTGCCAGGGTTCTGCTCCAGGAGTTCCTTGCTATTGGACAGGTACTGCCAGGCCTTGGCTCTGAGGGAGGAGGGGATCCCCTTCCGGCAGCGCAGCTTCACCTAAGGCAGAGTGGCAGGCAGGGTGACAGCTTCAGGGGCTGGCATAGCCTCCAGGCTTTCCCCAGCAGTCCTCAGGCTTCCTGGGACAGCCCTCCCACATCTCATTGGCTTGACTCCACTGGACCTGGCCTGGCCTTCTATGTTTAAAACTACTCCTCCCCCCAGGCCCAAGAACCACCCATCCCCAATGTGGTCTAGAGAACAAATACTATCATGGCTTCCCTGGAGTATATGAGCTCTCCCTAACCCCCTCCCAACTTGTCCATTGCCCTGCCCACCAGTCAGCCTTCCAAACCTTCTGGAAACGCCGTGACAGCCACTTATCCCAGTTACTGAACATCTCCAGCCATTTGAGTTCCCGCTGCCGAGCCACATCTACAGGAATGGAGCTCTCTCTGCAGGATGAAGAAAGCATGGAAAGGGTCAATAGCAGTGGTATAAAACATGGATTGCTGGCGGAACTGAAGCAAGCCACCCACCTCCCCAGGCTCAAATGAGAGACTGGATGTAAAAGCATTTTGTGAGCTACCAAATATCAGGGTATCTGGCCACTTAGCCATCGAAGGGCCTAGTTCACCACACTGAAAGGACTTCTTCCCTTGGAAGGAATCTCTGTACAGAGATGGTGTTCTCATGTTAGATCTCTGTACATGTTGGGTGTGTTCAAATCCTGCTTATGGCACATACAAGTTTGGGGAGAGGGTACAGAATATTTAAAAGCCACAGTTTGCATTAGACCTGGGTCCAAGTTCTAGCTTTACCACTTACTCATTGTGTGACCTTGGGCAAGTCATAGAATTCCTCTAAGCCTCGATTTCCTCATTTGTAAGGTGGAGAAAAAAATAGGATCTACCTGAGAGGTTATATAATAGCAAGTGCTATTTATCCACTGTTATCCATAAAACAGAATACAGAACAAATATAAATATACTTCTCTGCCTCCTTAGAAGCAACTGAGTTTCCTCCTATCAGACTCTTGAGATCCCCTGGGCCACCTGCAATTCCCTCTACCTCCTTCCTGAAGTCACCCGAGATTCTCAAGCAAATGAAGCTTTCCTTGCACTGTTTGCCCATTGTTCTGTCACGGCTTCACACTCAAGATACCCCAGGAGTCTTGAAACAGTTACTTGTAGGAGCCAGTACCAGGAAATGAGTGGAATGGAAGAAAGCGCTTGAATTTCCAGACCAACCTGAGCTCAAATCCCAGTTCTGTCCATTAGAAATTGGGAAATCTTGGCAAGTGATAACCTGAATCTCTTCCTCATCTGTCAAAAAGGGATGCCACCATCTACATCACAAAGGTATGAGAGAACTACTGAGAAACTGTATATAAAGGACTGGCAAATGGATGGGCTCATTAACTATTAGTTTCTTTTGTCTTAGAACCACTTAATCATTGCTCATTAATATTTTTAAAATATTTATTATGTATTTTTGAGAGAGAGAGACAGAGCGTGAGCAGGGAAGGGGCAGAGAGAGAGAGGGAGACACAGAATCTGAAGCAGGCTCCAGGCTCCAAGCTTTCAGAGAGAGCCTGACACAGGGCTCAAACTCACGAACCTCAAGATCATGACCTGAGCCAAAGTCAGACGCTTAACCAACTGAGCTACCCAGGCGCCCATCATTGCTCATTAATTTCTATCATAAGTTGGTTCCAAACCCTACTAAGGATCAGGAAGAATTAGGTAATATCTTTCCTGCCCTCAAGAAGGTCACAAGCTTGCAGGGGAGATAACTGCAATGTGGTGTGGGAAATGCAATAACAAAAATGCACAGGAGAGGCACTGACTGGAGTAGGGGCAGTGGATATCAGGAAAGGCTTCCTAGAGGAGGAGACATCTTCATTATAAGCTGGGAGGGACTGAATAGAACATACCAAGACAAGAAGGAGGAGAAAGGCATTCCTGGCAGGTGGAACAGCCTGAGTATGAAGGGGAAGAGACTACAATCAGTTCAACAGGACCACAGTATTAAGTGCATGGTGAGAAGTGGTGGGAGAGAAGACCAGAAAGACTGGCAAAGGCAGAAAATAAGGAGTCCATCTGCAGAATAAAGCACATGGGACTTTATCCTGTGGCCAGGGGAGAGCTACCATAAGTTTTTAAGGTAACATGTGCCCCAGTCAGCCTGGCCTCAGAAGTATGTTCTTCCAGCATGGAAGATAGATTCTAGAGGGACAAAATTACAAAGCAGAGAAACATAATCGAGCAACGTGCCTGGCACACAAGAGGGGCTCACTGAAATCCAATTCAATCCAAGTTCCTTAGGGCAGCAGAGTATTGAGGAGAAAGCCACTGGTCACACAGATCCAGGTGTGAGTGGGGCAATTCACTCAACTGCTCTAATCCTGTTTCTTCACCTATACATTGGGTACAACAGTGCATCCCTCCAGCATGGGAAAACACCAAGGTCAAACTTCAGTTGCCTTCCTAGGACCATGAATGTTGGTGCTCAATCAAAGGTTTTCTGTTTTTTGTTGGATTATAAAACACCTAGAATACCTTCCCACAGTGTTTTCCCCAACTCCAGGCAGGTGCCCCCCACCCCAACACACATAACACGATTAGACTAAATCCTACTCATTCTTCAGGATTTGGAACAGACTCAGTTGAATTCTGAGTGGGCAAAAGGTCCCTTCCCTAGTACTCACAAAATCCTGTGAAGATCTCTAGGCTAAACCTAAAATACATTGACATCAATTGTTTAAGTATTTGTTTCTCCCTTTTGACAATGAGTGCCTTGAAACAACTATTTTATCCCTAGTACCTAGCACAGGGCCTGGCACCTGGGTGCTCAGGTGATGCTGTAGGTTGAACTGACCAGCAGGTTAAAGCGGTACATGAACAATGGGCAGGATCCTTCCCAGAGAGAGGGAAGGAAGAAGTCAGAGGCAATCACACCCCCACATCAGGAGTGACTCAGGCCCCTGGAGGGAACTAGGAAAGAGTAAGCCCGGCTGGGGAGATGAGGAAATGGGGAAGAGGCCTCCCCCAACCCCTTCCTTCAGTAAAAACACAAGATTGCCCTTCTCTGTTTCGCAGAGGAGCCTTACCCTCACGGTCTCCCCTCTACCGACCAGGCCTCCCCCAGCTCATCATCCCATCAGACCTAGGGCTATGGGGGAGGGAAGATGACTGCATCCCTCCCAGACTCCTTCCCTTTCAGGGACCAAATATCTCTACCAGAATCCCTGCCCAGCCAACCCTCCAGAATATCTGACCCACAGCTGGAGTTTTTCACATCAAGGAAGCTGGGACGACCTTAAATATCACCTCATTCAACCTTTCACTATATAGAGATGGAAGCTGAGACACAGAAATAGGGAAAACACTAGCTCAAGGGCACACAACACACTAAAAGCAAAGCTCAAACCCAGAACTCCTGACACCTGGCCTGAAACTCTAACATGCAAGTGCCACCAAAACCTCAGGATGCTCTGGGCATGACAGGGATCACCAAGTAGCTCACTCCTGCTGGAGCCACTCCCCTGAAGTCCTGGAGGAGGCTGAGCTGCCAGGATCTGGGCAAGGTGTATCATTTCCTCCTCCCCAACCTCTGCTTCCCTGAAGCCCCACGGGGTGCCCACTGGGTACTCACAGACTGCCCGAATACTGGCTGCCCCCAAGGAAGCCATACTTGTCCGTCTTGCGAAGGGCCAGCCCATTTATCTCCGAGTCTGAGCCCATGGAGCTCACATCATCTGCCAAGGACTCCAAGGTCCCAGACATGAGGCTTACAGAGTCCAAGTAGCTCAGAGTGTCCGGGGCCTGCCCTCGAGGCCCAGAGATGCCAGGTCCCAGGCTGGACGTGGAGCCTAGGTCCTGAGAGTTTTCAGCAGGCTCCGGAGCTGGGGTGACCGTCACGACAGTCACCAGAGCCTCACAAGTTCCTGAAGGGCCTGTGCCAGACCCTGAGGGGTCCTCTGGAGCCTGTGCAGTTGATGCTGATGTTGCTGCTGCAGCTTCATGTCCACTTGTCACCTGTCCTGCTGTCACTGCTGCAACCCGCGCGGTCACTCCTGAGGCAGCTGTGGTTCCCGGCTTGGGGGCAAGCGGGGGTTTGGCGGTCAGAACCCCAGGAACTGTTCTGGAAGGGGTCCTGGTGGGGGTACCTGGTCCAGGGGCGGGTGAGGTTCTAGCCTCCTCCGTCTTCGGAGAATCTGTCCCCGGGCCCAAAGCCATGGACATCTCGGCTCCTGCCACTGCCGCGGGCACCAGGGGGTCTGGGTCAGCGGAGACTTGCGCCCTCGGGGCTTCGGATGAGGCCTCCAGAGTCAGCACCACCACTGTGCTGCCTGTGACGGTCGAGGCCGGGGCCGAGGTCTGGGTGGGCCCCGGGACCCAGGCGGGCTTCGCCTCCCCGGGGGCCACCAGGGTGACGGGGGCCGAAGTGGCCGTGGTCACTGGCGGCCCCGGAGCCACCACCACGACAGGCCCGGCCCGGGACCCGCGGGGCGGCGGCGAGGGGGCCGCGGGGGCGCCATGACGGCGCGGCGGGGCCACCAGGGGCGCCGGGCCCGTCTCCATGGCCGCGGGCCACCCCTCACATCACCCCGCCGGGGCGGACGCAGAAGGCGCCGCCCCTCAGGCCGCTCCGCGCCGCCCGCCAAGGAAGAGGAGAAGGCGAAGGGCGCGGCCCGGCGCGCGTCGCAGATGAGGGCGGCGCGCGGGCCGCCGCCGGGCGCGCGGAGGCGTGGCAAGGGTCCTGGGGCGCCAGGCGCCGGGGTCTCGCTCGCGCCCTCTCACCCCTGGCGCTCTCTCGCCGCCGCCCCCTCCCTCCTGCTCCCGGCGAGCGGCCGACCTCGCGCCTGCGCACACGCCTCAGTGCCGGCTAAGCGGCCAGCATTTCGGCGTTTCACGCCTGCGCGCGGGCAGTGCCGTCGCGCTCCTTTTTTCTCCCTCCTCGTCAGAGTGTTTGGGCGAATAATAGGAGAGAAGGAACTGGGTTTCTGCCAATCGTTGGAAGGGTGGGTGGGGCTGGAGGTGGGAAGGGGCTGGGTAATTTGGGAAGAGGAAATGGAGAAGAAGAAGGGCTGGAAGACCAATGAGAAGGGGGGTGAAGGCAGGAGGAGGTGGGACGAAAGAAGTAACTAATAGAAAAGCGCGAGGCTGAACGCCCTGGCCAATAAAAATGGCTAAAGAGTGAATGACCGCGGAAGGAGGCGGGTGCTGTGCGAGAAGAGGCTAGCCTGGCCAATAGGAATACTAAAAAGGGAGCCAATGAAAAGGGCGAGTAGGTGGAGGGCACGTTGACAGACAGTGGTGTCTATTTGGGCAGTGACAGACGGCATCCGCAGTCAATAGGAAGGGCTGAGGAATTCTTAAAGTCTCCCAAGAAGGTCACGAAAGAATGACAGCTGGGGGGGGGGCGGGCCAAATTTGCAATTAATTTGCATTGTCAGCCAATAAACGCATTCCCTCGCTTAAGCAATTGGGAGGAAGATAGACGGCTGTCTCAGCCAATGGAAGCATCCAAAGTGTAGGGGAGCTGCCAGCAGGCGGTGCCAGCCCAGGGATATCGGTGACAACCGGAGACAAGCGCAGAAGGGGGGTGACAGTTGGGGATAGCACTGTGAGGGGGCGGGGGCCAGGGACATTACTGCAGCCCTTAGCCAATAAGAGCATGGCGCTGCTTTGTTTGAGTCCTTTCTGGGCTCCCATTCTGTCTGTGTCTCTCTTTTTTAAGTAGGCTCCACACCCAACGTGCGGCTTCAACTCACGACCCCGAGATCAAGAATCGCATGCTCTACCAACTGAGCCAGTCAAGCGCCTCCTAGGCTCCCCTTCTCCATCCAGCTTCAGAGCCACCTCACTCTCGTGGTCTGTGAGACCCTACCACAGATCCAATGCCTTGATCAAGTCCTCTCAACCTCCACTCCGTCTCTAGTTCTCATCTCGGTCTCACAACCAACTTCAATACTCCAAAGCCCAGGCGACTATAACCAGAGCCTCCAAATCCTCTAAGCGACCCATTTCTCTAGATCCTCCCAAGCCCGTAAGTCCTTCTCCTAGCTCCCCAGCTATCTGAGCTCCTCCCCAGAATCCAGGCTCTAATTCCTCATCCTCTGAGTGCCGCCCCCCAGCATTCTAGTAGGCATCCTAGACCCAAACTATGAATTCCCAGTAACAGGAACTCCCATATCTGTATTCTTATTCTTTTGGGTATCCAGGACCTATCCCATCAACTCCTCTCCCCTCACTGCCACACCTCTCTATACTCCTCATTTTCTAAGAAACCAGACCCCAATCTCCTGAGCAACCCCCCCCCCCCCGCCCTTGCTACCCTAGACCACAAACACAAAGCCCTGACTTTACAAGCCTCTCCTTTCTCGGACCCACATCCCTCTGAGCCTCAGGGTTAGAGGGCCCAAATTTCCATCCTGAAATTTCAGTCAGACCTAGCTCCCAATGCCCAGGTCCTCCTTGGTTTCTGAGTTCTCTTAGGCTACTCACTCCCAGCTCAGACCCAGATCCTGTGTATTCTCATTCAGTGTCTGAATTAGATATACAGCTCCTGATCTCCTCCTCAACTTCCCCACTTTTCATTTGGCCCAAGCTACCTGAGCACTTTCCCTTTTCCCCTCTTTGGAGTTTTCCTCCCCTCCCAGAATCCAGGAATAAGGCTCCTCCCTGGGCCTAGACCCCCATGGTAACCTTATAAGGTGAGACAGCTGTCCACTGAAGTAGGGAGGGGCCAGTGCAGGAGGCCGAGGGCAGCTGCTAAGTTTAGGGTGTCTCCTTCTCTCTTCTTAGAGACAACAGGTGGCTGGGCCCCAGTGCCCAGAAAAGAAAATGTCTTAGAGGCATTGGCATGAGGCTGGAGGAGGGAGACGGAGGAGGCATCTTCCTCAGGACACTGGGTCCTAAAGGAAGCAGATGAAGGAGGAGATGGGTGTCCTTGCCAATCGTGGCCTCCTGGGGTTTCCTCAGCCACTATTTCCCCAGGAGAGGGCACCTCAAAGTCATACAGTCAGCCAAACTTGTTCTTGCCCAGAATGGAGAAAGGGGCCACTGGCCATCCCAGCCCCCCAGGCGGAGGTGACCAAGTAGCAGTCCTCTTGGGGTCTTTGACTCCCCTCTGCTCGGTTCCAACTTTCATAATAGGACCCAAAGAAATGATTACAGACTCACATTCCATTATGTTCTCCTGTTTCAAACCTTTCCAAGGCTCCCAAGTTCTCAACCCTCAGCCTGGCATTGAAGCCCCTCCAGTCTCTGGTCTCCAGCCCCTTGCACCCTCTGCTCAAGCCCCATTACCATTCTGGCAACCTGATCTTTCACTTCTCCAGGCCTTTGCCCGTCTGTGCTCTCTGCTTAGCACACCTGCCCCTCCACTTCCACCTGACCCACTTCTCCTGGCCTTCATAAAGTCATCCCCATACTCCCAGACACGGCTGCTATGCTCTCTACTTCTGTACTCCTGACCAAATGCTGTGAATCATTCTCTGCATTTATCCTGTCTCCACAGCTAGACTCTAAGTCCACCAAGACAGGGCCTAACTATTCATTGTAATGATTATATTTCACTAAACTGTTCCCAAATGGTGTTCATATCCACAAGTTCTGTGGGATGGGAATTAATACCCATTTTATAGAGGGTGGAAACAAGACCCAGGGAGTTGAAGCACAAAGCCCAAACTCACAGAGCAGGCTTTCTGTCTAGTCTCTAGTCCCTGGTCATTCTATGCTTGGCGTTTTTTTTTTTTTCTTGAAACACCCTCCCCTCCACCATGAAGGGGAGGTAGAAGACTTTCCTATTCTTCAGCTTTCCCAGACAGCTGTCTCCCTTTCAACTCTGCCACTACCCCACAGGCATACATACACTTGACTGTGAACTCCACAATGGGAGTTGAGGGATTGTGCTTGCCAAAATGCACCCATGAAGCAGGGCCCAGTGCCTGGCACAGTGTAAGTGCTCAATAATTTTACTGGGTTTAAATCTGGAGGGGTGCCTGGCTGGCTCAGCTGGTAGAGCATGCGACTCTTGATCTCTGGGTTAAATTTGAGCCCAACATCGGGTGTAGAGATTACTTTAAAAAATATACATATTAAAAAAAATAAGTAAAACCATAAAAAACTAACTTCAAAATAAGGAATGTTTCAAAAGTAAATAAATAAATCTGGACCCACCCACTCAGGGATACAGGGGCCTGGTTCATCTCTCCCCCAGTACTGTCCCTCAGATTGGATCCTCTCTGAACTCTGGCACATTCCAGCCCGCTTTTGGGAAAGAGAACATCCCTTTCTGCCCAGGTCCCAGTGAGACATGCATCCCAAGACCCACTCCCTCCTCCCTCCCTGGGCTCCAGCTGCTGCTTGGCCCTCCAAGAAAGGAGAGGCCCTCAGCTGGGCTATTTTGGTATCTGGGGTGGGCACCGAAAGGGCTAAGGTTACCTTGGAATGTTGAGGGCTCCCTGGGGCAGGACTATATAACCCCAGAGGGACTGCCCCAGGCTGACTCTGCTCCTTTCCAGCCAGAGCCACTGCCTTGCCCCCAGGAGACCGAAGACATGGTGAGTGAGAATCCCCCAGACCCCTCAGACCTCAGGGCAGCTTCACTTTTGAAAAGAACATAGCCGATTCCCAGTCCAGTAAGAGAAAAAAAGATGAATCCTCCCTTTCTTGGCATTACTAATGGGGATCGTACAGAATGATGGCCTAAAGGACCCAACCAAGGATAATCTGCCCAGACTCTCCACTCACAGACCTGTCCCTCTCAAAGCATCCTCTGCACCATTCTGCACTCCCTCTTCCCCAACCCCTCTGGGACCAGCCAGGCAAGAAGTCCAACTCCCATTTTATAAATGAGGAAGTAGAGGTTCAGACAGGGTGAATGAGTAGATTAGGTCACACAACAAGTCTGGGACTCAGAGGAGACAGGCTCAGGGCACAGAGAAGGGGACTTGTTGAGAAGTCCCACTTGTTGGGTAGGATGAAGGACAGGAATTTAGGGATACAGATTTAAGCAAGTCCCCTCAGCAGAGGTCATAAGGAAGGGGAAGCCTAGAGCCAGAAAAATGACCCAAAGAACCTGGGTCATTTAGAAAAATGACCCAAAGAACCCTGAATCTAATCCACTGCCTCCAGAGAGGAGTAGGGATTGGCCCATAGACCCCTTTGCCCATCCCTCACCCCCCAGGCACCCAAGAAGGCCAGGAGAAGGGCGGCAGCAGAGGGCGGAAGCTCCAATGTCTTCTCCATGTTCGACCAGACTCAGATCCAAGAGTTCAAGGAGGTGAGAGGAGAAGGGAGACTGAAGGCTGACCAAAGGCACCCCCTGCTGTTCCTCCACCCTCATACCCCTCCCTGGAATGTGCACCTGTTTGGGGGGGGGGGGAGGGGAAGGGTTTAGAATTCCTTGCTCCCCTCCCTGCTTGGCATGTAAGAAGACAGCTGGCTGGGGGCCAGAATCTGATCTGCCTGGGATAGGGATGCTGAAGCCCGGCCATAAGGGACCTAACCCCTCCCTGCCCCTACCTTGCACAGGCCTTCACGGTAATCGACCAGAACCGTGATGGCATTATCGACAAGGAAGATCTGCGGGACACCTTCGCAGCCATGGGTGAGCCCCTTATCCCACCCATAAAGACTCAAAACTGAGGAAGTACTGGGAATATGGAAGCCTTGGGTTTCAGCCCTGCTAGCCCCACCTTGGGCCTCAGCCTGCCCAGGCAAAAAGTGGGTGGGATGATCTGAAATTATGGGAAGGATCAACCCTTGGCCCCAGGACCCCACTCCAGCTCCCCCCACCCTGCTCCAGGGCGCCTCAATGTGAAGAATGAGGAGCTAGATGCCATGATGAAGGAAGCCAGTGGTCCCATCAACTTCACCGTCTTCCTGACCATGTTTGGAGAGAAGCTTAAAGGTGAATGAAGTGTCTTGGGTCTAAGCCCCCAACCGCTCCTCCCCAGACCTTTCAAGGACAGACCGTTCAGGGACCCTTCCGCTTCACATGCCCTCTGACCCTGCAGGTGCTGATCCTGAGGACGTGATCACTGGAGCCTTCAAGGTCCTGGATCATGAGGGGAAGGGCACCATCAAGAAGCAGTTGTAAGTGACCCTCTCCAGCTGCTCACACACAGAAAGCCTCCTTAAATTCTTACCAAGGGTTAGGTATAAGGGAGGGAATAAGGGAAAAATTAGAACTGTGGAAATGGGCAATAGGAGTACATTTTGATAACACATTCGGGAGGGGAAGAGCAAAAGCAGGGAGGCCAGACTGGGAGACCAGTGAGGGATCTACAGTGACTTCGGTTTTGAAGATGATACCAGGAATGACAACAAGGATGAGGTGGGAGGGAGTGGAAAGGAACCACGAAGCCCAGTCTCAACTCCCCATATGTCACCTCTCTCCAGCCTGGAGGAGCTGCTTACCACGCAGTGCGACCGCTTCTCCCCGGAAGAGGTGAGTTGGGGAGGGGCCCGGGAGACGCAGAGGGAGGGGTGAGGGGAGCGTACGCAACCGGTAGAAGACGCCCCTGAATCTTTCCCCAGATCAGGAACATGTGGGCAGCGTTCCCCCCCGACGTGGGAGGCAATGTAGACTACAAGAACATCTGCTACGTCATCACGCATGGCGACGCCAAGGACCAGGAGTAGGGGACCCTCTTAGGCCTCTGCTGGCCAATGCCTCCTGCCAGTCCGACCCCCCACCCCGACTCCTAATAAAACTCAACTGGTCTTTGTTTCTTAGCTGCGGCGCCTTCGGTACATTTGTGGGAGAGGGGCTCAGGTGGGATGCCCGGCTGAAACACTGCCTGGCACCAAGGCAGCTCCCAACAAATGAATGAGTAAAGAGTGGCCCGGAGGCCTGGGTGGGGCGGTTTCACCCGCTACTTATTCCCGCTGGGAAAGCGAAGACGCGAGTGGCTTCAGGGAAACTTTTTATTGAAGTCACAACTTGGGGGAAGAGGGGCGGAGATGGGAGTCAGGGGGCGGGGTGGGAAGCGCGGGGCGGGGCGGGGAGGGGCGGGGCCACAGTCGGAGCTACAAACTCTGGCATTGCGGGAACCTGTTAGCCCGAGAACCCAGCGCCGGGGCGGACTTCTCAGTTTGGGGCTCTGGGATTAAGCGCCCGGCAGCCAGAGGCTCGGGGATTGGACAAAAGACGGACTGAAGGCGGAGCCGAGGTAAAGCAGGGCCGGGGGGGGGGCCTCAGAGTGCGTCCGACTGCTCGCCCTGAGTCTGGCTCTGCTGCATCTGGGCCTGCATCTTCTCCAGCATCTCCTGCATGCGGCGCAGCTGTGCGGGGCAAGATTGCAGGCGGTGGGACCGGGCGAGGCCAGAAAGGGACTTCGCAGAGGACTTGGGTTCTTGGTCGGGGAGGGGGGGGTGGGAAGCGAGGTACTTGCTCACCTCTTCATCTTTCTCGCGGATCAACTTCTCGGTCTCGGCCAGAGGCAGCATGGGCAGCGGGATCTCTGTAGCGCTCTGGCGGGAAAGCTTACTAGAGGGCGGGGGGGGGGGGGGGGAGGACAGGGAATCAAGGACGGGACCCTTGGTTGTGGGTCACAGCCGCGAGGCAGGGCGTGGGGCGAGGTTGGGGTCTAGGAGGCGGGGCCTTGTCCTTCCAATGCCGTCAGCAAAGTGGGTGGGGAAAGATTCTGGGGGATCGGTCTGGATGGTGAAGGCGGGGTCCGGGGTAGTGAGGGCCGGGCCTTGGGAGCATCTAGGACTGAGCTCGGGCTCTCACCTGCGGCTGGCTCGATCACGCGCCCCAGGCCGGGCCAGGCTTTGTAGGCAGCTGGCCCGGTAGCCCTCATAGAGAATATCGTGGGTCACCTCCTTCAGGTCCTGTAGGTGTGTCTGCACCAGCATCCGTCGCAGGTTCAGGAAATCGCAGTGATGTGGGTTCTCCACTGAGGGGCAGACCGGCGAGCGTCAGGGAGCTTCTTGGCCGGGTCAAGTCTGCCCGGAGTCCTGCCCCCACTCTAGGTGAGGGTCTGCAGTCCAAGGACCCCTCTTTTGATTCTTAAGACCCCCGGGACCGGAGATCGTCCCAACTTCATATGTTGGGTGCTGTTAACTCAGCGGCGTTCTGGGCTCCCTGTTGGCCTCAGAACGCGTGCCCTACCTTACTCACCCTCCACAGTACCCCAGGAGTAGCGGCGTCCCCTCACTGGACGGGTCCCACCGTCCCTCACTACCTCGCAGGAACCGACGACTGCGAAAGGGATGCTTTCCTGGAGGGCAGAAGTCAGGGAATCACCGTTGGCCCCTCCTCGCCAGAAACCTCTTTGTCAGCTTCCACCAACACCTCCTCCTCCCCTGCTTCTCTGCCCCTTCCTTCTTTTGCCTCTGCACCTTCATCTCTGCATCCTGCCTCTTGAAGTCTTCGTCCTCATCAGAGTCACAATCGGGAAACTGGTAGATGTTGATCTCCTCCTCCTTCAACTGGTCCCGGATCTGGGAGCAGACACAGAAAGAAACACAGAGGCTGTGAGCAGCAGACATTGCCTGGTGGGAAACAGTGAGATACAGGTCCTGGGTGGTCAGAGACAGAGAGAAAGACATGAAAGACAGAGATGGTGAGAGGTGGACATATAGGATACCCCAAACCAAAATCTCAAAGGGGTGCCTGGCTGGCTCAGTCCATGGAGCATGTGACTCTTGATCTCGGGGATTGTGAGTTTCAGCCCCATGTTGAGCGTAGAGATTACTTAAGTCATTGGAGTGGGGGTCATTATCCTGGGGCTGGAGGGCTATCAAGAGTGATCATATCTTTGCTGCCACTCTCAGGCCTTAGCAAAGCATCCAGCCCAGGGGTTCCATTCTGAGCCTCCAGAGACACAGCTCCTTCAGTCAGCTTACTCCCCATATTCCTCAGGAATTTTCTCCCACAGACTAGCCTGACACATCATGTTTCCAAAAGGCTAGCCCAAGATCAACGAAGTCAAAGTTGAGTTCAGGTTTGATGGCAACTTTTGGTTTCATGTAGGGCCAAAGGTCAGAGGTCACCAGACCTACCCTCTGCTTGAGGGCCTGGGTTTCCTTAGGCATCAGGGCATCTGCTTTGGCAATGACTGGGATGATGTTGACCTTTTCGTGCACTGCCCGGAGAAAGGCCACATCTAGGGGACGGAGCCTGCACCGAGGGATTTGGTCAGGGTTCAGTCTTAAGCCACTGAGACCCTCCCCCACCCCTCCCCAAACACCCCAGTCCCCCAGGGTATCCCCCCAGACCCTCGGCCAAAGGGTGAGATGAAGTAGAGGCAGCAGTGGACACGGGAGTCCTGAATGTTCTTCCGGTTCAGGCCACTCTCATCCCTAAGATACTGCTCAAATTGCTCCTCAATAAAGCGCACTACAGGCAGCCAGCTAGGGTATGGGAGGAGAGAGTACAGTCAGAGATGAGGGGCCACAGCATAGGGAAGGGGCCAAGGCTAGCCAGGACTTGGGGGGGGGGGCAGGGGGACTTGTTTCTTTGGCTCCAACTAAAGACATCAGAGGAGATTGGCAGGGTGTCAGGAAACACTGGGCACTTTGGCTGCATGGACACCAGAAACAGACCCCACCTTTTGGGGAGGGCAGGGGCAGAGCAGACCAGCCCTGTAACTGATCCCTTAGTCTTCATAGAGTAGCCATACCGGGAAGCTTACCCCCCGCTCCTTCCCCTGATCCTCACCAGTCTGAGCAATCCACTGAGTCCCCAAAGCCAGGTGTGTCCACCAGGGTCAGCTTCACCTTTATACCCCCCTCCTCGATCTCCACACCCCGGCGCTCAATGGTCAGCGTTTGTGTCAAGCGAGCTGTGAGGACAGAGAGAGGACAGGGAGGACAGGGAGCTGGGTAGGGGCCTGAGACAGGACTGATCTCCGTTCTCAGAATCACAGTTGCCCCCAGCCATTTTTCAGGGGAGTCTCAAGAAAGCAGCGAGCTGCCTGAGTCCCCCAGAAAGTCATGGGAGACCCAGATGAAAAGAAAGAGAGTGCAGCCTGGGGATGGGAGAGACAGAGAACCTGGAGAGGACGGGAGGATCTTACCACTGGCCTCTGGCAGGTGCCGGTCCTCATAGAGATTGGTGAGAAACAGGCTGTTGATGAGGGTGGATTTTCCCAGGCCTGACTCCCCTGTAGACAGGACAGGTCCTCCTGGTCAGGTGAGGAGAAAGCCAGAGTGGCTTGAGGACCCCCTCCCCCCACCGGTCCCCTATACAAAACCCATCAGACCTGCCACCATGAGTGTGAAGTCAAAGCCTTTCTTGACGGACTTGCGGTGCAGCTGGTTGGGGAGGGCGGCGAAACCCACATACTCCTTGTCCTGTTGGTGGGGGAGTAGACAGTATGAGGCTGCTGGGGGCAGCAGGAAGGGCCCTCCGGTATAACCTGACCTCAGGAGCGAGAAGTCAGCCTACTGTGGGTTGGCCTGGATCTGGCTACTCTGGGGGCTGGGGGCTGAAGGCAGAGATGCCTGTATTCCTGGGCATAAGAACTCACCATGGTCCTGCTAAGCTGTCGCTGCACCTGCTGTCTCTCCCCACTTCCTCTGGTGAGGCAGGAAGTTGAGCGTGGCAAAAAAAAAAGGGGGCGGGCAATGTAGGAAGCTGAGATGCTCAAACTGGGCCGGAGAGGTGGGGAAAGCCAAGACCAAGAATACCTGGAGTTCTCACTTACAGGATCCCTTTGGCAACCCCCCCCCACCCCCCACCATGGGAAGCTTCAACCCCTCGGTTCTCTACACACCTTTTTCCCAAGCCCCCACTGTAGCCCCATCTCCCTGGTGGGAGGTGGGTGTAGGCAGAGAGGAAGGAAGCAAGTTAGTATCTCTAGTAAGTGAGATGAAGGCTTTGACTGGGATGGTTAAAATTTTTTAAAGTTCCCACGGTCTACGTGGACCAAAAGTCATAACAAGATTAGAGGTGGGAGGGGCCGTCAATTTTCCTTACCAGCTCAACTGATTCTTAAAAGGACTTCAAGTCTTTGGACACCCCTGGCAGAGATACCGTACTTTAGAATCCTGGCCAAGGCACTCACCTGCTCTAGCCCCTTCAGGGGCTTCCCAGTGGCCTCAGAATTAAGTCTGAGTTCTGGCCTGGTAGTCAGAGCCTTCCACATCTGGACTCATCACCCCTTCTCTCACTTGCCCTTGGAGAGTGCCCACATCCTTTGTTCTGCCCACATTAAGTTTTTTCTTCTGGTATTCTTGATCTTTCAAGTGTTTGATTCAAAGATCTTCCTCTAAGAAATCTTGCGCAACTACCCCAGGCAGAGTCATTTTCCCTCCTCCAGACCCTAACACCTTTCACAAGCCTCTCCAATGCTCACATTTGTTTATCTGGCTATCTTTTCTACTGGCTGAGCTTTCTGAGGGCAGGGACCATGTTCTCTTCATTTCTATGTCTTCGGTGTCTTGCACAGGGCCTGGCACAGAGAAGGTGCCAATAAATAATATACTCGATGAATGAGTGCGTAAAATAACAAGTGAATGAAGTTGGTCAGGGCCAAAGGCTGGGAGGCTGCGGAACATATAAAAGGAGCCTTGCTTTGGAGGCAGAAAGAACTCTGCAAACCTCAGTTCTACCACTTACTACGTGACCTGGGCAAGTCATTTGACTTCTCTCAACTCCATTTTCCTCATGGTAAAATGAAATACATGCACTTCCACTTAGTTATCAGGATTCAAGCAGTTTCAGATGACATGTGCTTTGGAATCAATCAGCTACATACACAAACCCTGGCGTTAGACTTTACGAACCGAGTGACCTCTCTGAGCCTTTACAGACGATCTCCTTCCTATGGCCTATTGGGCCCTGCTTGATCTGGATCCTGTCTACTGCTCCAACCTCATTTTCTTTTCCCATTCCTTGTGGTTCTATTTATTATTTCCCTATTAACCCCTGTTGCGAACTCAACTGTGTCCCCCTGACCCCAAAATCATGTGATGGAGCCCTAACCCGCAATGTGATTGTATTTGGAGATAGGGCCTTTAAGAAGGTAATTGAGGTTAAATGAAGTCATAAGGGACTTCAATCCAGTAATAGGGCTGGGGTCCTTATAAGAAAAGACACCTGTGATCTCTGCGCAGGCCCAGAGGAGGGGCCATGTGACCATGTGAGGACACAGAAGGTGGCTCTCTGCGACCCAAGGAAACCAGAAATCAACCTCGCCAGAAACCAACTCTGCTAGCACCTTGATGTTGGACTTCCGGTCTCCAGAACTATGAGAAAGTTGATGTCTTTTGTTTAAGATTCCTAGTCCGTGGTATTCTGTTATGGCAGCTGAAGCAGACTAAGGTAGCCTCATAGCTCACTCTTATCCCTCGCCCTAAGGCAACCACCCTAATGTGCTTTGTGTGTAATTTTTTGCTTTGTATACATTTTGAAAAATGTGTAGTATGCAGTGCATGTTGACGCAAACGGTTATATATCTATGAATATGTATTTGTTAACTTTTTCATTCATCAGTTTAAAAAAAACTTTTTTTTTTACTTTTTTTTTTAACATTTATTTATTTTTGAGACAGAGAGAAACAGAGCATGAACAGGGGAGGGTCAGAGAGAGAGGGAGACACAGAATCCGAAACAGGCTCCAGGCTCTGAGCTGTCAGCACAGAGCCCGGGGCTTGAACTCATGGACCGTAAGATCATGACCTGAGCTGAAGTCAGACGCTTAACCGACTGAGCCACCCAGGCGTCCCAAGACAGAGTAAAAATTTTTAAAGTTTTGTTTTCATAATCCCTACACCCAACATGGGGCTCGAACCCATGACCCCAAGATCAAGACTCGCACGCTCTTCTGAGCCAGCCAGGTGCCCCCATTCAGCATTATTTTTTAAGATTCATCCATGTTGCCATGTGTCTATCTTACTTCACACTCATTTCTATTACTGTCCCCTTCATGTAACCTTGGAGAAAACCTCTCTGAGCTTTACTTTCTTTATCAGATAGGATTGGAATCTCCTGCCACACAAAACTCCAATGTTGTGCGAGAGTCCTAGGATTATGGAGACATCGTGATTAAGAAATGTGTGATCGTGGCCATCTGACTTTAACTTCTCTGTGACTTAGTTTCTTTATCTGTTAAATGTTAATAATTCTACCTCTTAGGGTCACAGTGGGGATTCTATGGCCTAATCCACATTAAGCTCTTAGTTGAGTACCCAGCATATGAGATGAGCTCACGCAGAATGCTAGTTATTGCTAGCATTACTCGAGCCGAGGGGTGTGACATGTCATCATCTCAAATCTGCTCCTTGCTGAGGATCCAGACAGTGAATCAGTCAGGGTTTCGGCCCTCTGGGGAGACAGAGACAGCCACAAGTAAGTGTGTCACAGAGCACTGGTGCTAAAAATGTAGTGTAACAAGAAGATAAACAGAGTACTTCGAGAAGCCAAGGGAAGGGCTAATTATACCCCTCCTCATGCCACCACAGCTCTTCCTCCAGCGTTTGTTATCTCCCCGAGCAGCCCTAAGGTCTTAATTAAAACTCTGAGCTCCTCCCCGATGCTCTCCACAAGTGCAGTTGACCCTTGAACAACACGGGTTTAAACTGTGCAGGGTCATCTATATGCAGATTTTTTTCTTTTCTTTTTTTTTTTTTAAGTGTTTATTCATCCTTGAGAGAGAGAGAGAACACAAGCAGCGGAGGGGCAGAGAGAGGAGACAGAATCCCAAGCAGGCTCCAGGCTCTGAGCTATCAGCACAGAGCCCCATGTGGGGCTCGAACCCACGAAGCATGAGATCATGACGCTAGCCAACGTCAGACGCCCAACCGACTGAGCCACTTAGGTGCCCCTATGAAGATTTTTTTTTTTTTCAATAAATACAGTACAGTACTATAAAGGTATTTTCTCTTATGATTTTCTTTTTTCTTTTTTTATTTTGAAGAGAGAAAGAGAGCATGTGGGGGTGAGGGAGGGGGCAGAGGGAAAGAGAGAGAATCCCAAGCAGACTCTATGCCCAGCGTGGAGTGTGATGGGGGGCTTGATCTCACGACCTTGGGATCATGACCTGAGCCAATATCGAGTCAGAAGCTCAACCGACTGAGCCACCCAGGAGCCCCTCTTAAGCTTTTCTTCATAATATTTTCTTTTCTCCAACTTACTTTATCGTAAAAACACAGTATATATACACAATATGGGTTAACTGTTTATCTTGTTGAGGCTTCTGGTCAACAGTATTTCATTAGTAGTTAAGTTTTGGAGAAGTCAAAAGTTGTACGTGCATTTTCAAACTGTGCAGAAGGTTGGCGTCCCTAATCCCTGCATTGTTCAAGGGCCAATTGAATAGCCACTTGGTTTCCAGAACCTTCCTATCAGAAATAATTGGCCTCCTTCTCTTTACACCTTCCACCCCCCTTGCATCTGCCCTGGGTTCAAACTGATCAGGTCTTCCCTGAGTTATTGAAGAGCCTTTAAGAAAATAACATGTATATTCATTTATTTGCTGTATAATCAACACATTCTTACAGAAAAAATAGAAAATGCAAATGGAATAGAAATGTGTGCATCTAGGGGCAACTGAGTGGCTCAGTTGGTTAAGCATCCAACTTTGGCTCAGGTTATGATCTCACAGTTTTTGAGTTGCAGCCCCGCGTTGGGCTCTGTGCTGACAGCTCAGAGCCTGAAGCCTGCTTCGGATTCTGTGTCCCCCTCTCTCTACTGCTCATTTGCTCTCTCTCAAAAGTAAACACTTAAAAACAATTTTTAAAAAGATATATACATCCAGTATCACTACCATGGTATAACCCTATTTTGATGTTTATCCTTCTAGATTCTCTCCTAGCTCTATAAATGTGAATAAACATATTTACAAAACTAGGATCATACTATAACTTTGTTTGGAATCCTGTTTTTGTCACTTCATATGTTTTGTACACTGTCCTATAGTGAATACACATCTATATATTATTTTTTGACATGTTCGTTTATTTATTTATTTATTTATTTATTTATTTATTAAAAAAAAATTTTTTTAACATTTATTTATTTTTGAGACAGAGAGAGACAGAGCATGAACGGGGGAGAGGCAGAGAGAGAGGGAGACACAGAATCAGAAGCAGGCTCCAGGCTCTGAGCCATCAGCCCAGAGCCCGACGCGGGGATCGAACTCACGGACCGCGAGATCGTGACCTGAGCCGAAGTCGGACGCTCAACCGACTGAGCCACCCAGGCGCCCCTGTTCATTTATTTTTAGGAAAATGACATTTAACAATTTGATAAGAGTGCTTTTTTTAAGTTGTTATTTTAATTCCACTCAGTTAACACACAGTGCTATATTAGTTTCAGGTGTACATTATAATGATTCAACAGTTCTACACATCACCCAGTGCTCATCACGACAGGTGCACTCCTTCATCCCCATCACCTATTTAGTCAATCTCTCCACCCTCCTCCCCTCTGGTAATCCCATCAATTTGTTCTCCATAATTAAGAGTCTGTTTCTTGGTTTGTCTCTTCCCCCTCCCACCCCCGCTTTGTTCATTTGTTTCCTAAATTCCACATGTGAGTCAAATCATATGGTATTTGTCTTTTTCTGATTGACTTACTTCATTTAGCATCATATTCTAGCTCCATTCATGTCATTGCAAATGGCAAGGTTTCATTCTTTTTTATACCTGAATAACATTCCATTGCATGTACATATCACATCTTTATCCATTCATCAGTTGATGGACATTTGGGCTCTTTCCATAGTTTGGCTATTGTTGATAATGCTGCTATAAACACTGGGGTGCATATATCCCTTTGAATTAGTGTTTTTTTAATTCTTTGAGTAAATACCCAGTAGTGCGATTGCAGCATCATAGGATAGTTCTATTTTTAACTTTTTGAGGAAACTCCATTTTTCTGTTTCCCACAGTGGCTGCACCAGTTTGGATTCCCACCAACAGTGCACAGGAACTCCTTTTTCCCTATATCTTAGCCTACACCTGTTGTTTCTTGTGTTGTTGATTTTAAACTTTTTTTTTTTAAGTTTATTTTTGAGAGAGAGAGAGTGAGCAGGGGAGAGGCAGAAGAAAAGGGAGAGAATCCTAAGCAGGCTCCACACTGTCAATGCGGAGCCCGATGCAGGGCTCAAACTCACGAACTTCGAGATCATTACCTGAGCCGAAATCAAGAGTCAGATGCTTAACCGACTGAGCCACCCAGGTGCCTCTGATTTTAGACATTGACAGGTGTGAGGTGAAATCTCATTGTAGTTTTGATTTGCATTTCCCTGATGATCAGTGATGTTGAACATCTTTTCACGTGTCTATTCATAGATATTTGGCATTTAGATTGATTCCCATTCTTCCCAGTGATAAACAATGCTGAAATGGGTTGGGCCTGTTTGTGGTGCCATCATTGTGTACTTGTCCCATTTCCTTAGGGGAAGGGGAATTACTGAATCAAAGGAAGTCACGTATCTAAGGCATTTGTGCATATTAACAAATTGTCCTGCAGAAAAGGCTCTCGGTTTGTCTAGTATAGAGATGACATGAATTACTAGTGACATAATATTCATTTACATGTTTATTATTCAAACAAATGTGTCCAGTCATTCATGTTATAAGGTTTGGGGCCTGTTCAGAGAAAGGAAGATCCTGCCTTGACATTCCTATGGGCAATATATGGTGGACAGTTTTCTCATTTAATTATCTAGATTCGTTCTTTTTTCATCTTGCCATCAAACCTGCATAGCTACCTAAGGCCCCACCTGGCGACCCTAGAAGGGCTTCTGTATCTTTAGACCGGAGTTCAGGTTCAGACTTAGTGACTCCAGGCTTTCTCTTCTCAAAGTCAAAGCTAGCTCCAAGAGTGAGTATGGTGTGTGGGCTGGCCGCCTTTCAGGGGAGGGTTCCTCCGAGAGGGGCTAGCTCTTTGCCATTTGGTACCCTCTTACCTCTGTTTGCCGGTACAAGTGCCTGACACATGGGGGACCCCCAGGAAATGTTTGTGGAGCAAATGAATAAACATACCACTCTAGCTTCCACTGCTTTCCTATTATGTAAACTCATGACATCGTGACACATTAAAACAGAACTATTCTCTATTTTCCTCTTTGAGGGTAGGTCTTAGCCATCTTTGGATCCCAAGCTTCTAGCACATAGTAGGTTTTTGATTAGTGTGTAGGCAACTGTTAATGTGGGGGCACATCTCTCTTCATTCAGCCCCCACCTCAGCCAGCTCTGGACTTTGTCGAAATCTTAGTTCTGTCAGGATTAGCTCAAAAATGCCACCTTCTTTCTTGGTTACTCTAGCCAAAAGAGTAACAGCTGATATTTTTTGGCTCAGTGTTTTATACATATTACACATATTAATCCTCAACCATTCAAATTCGGTATTATCATCCCCATTTTACAGTTTAGGAAACAGAACTAATTTCCGCAGTGTCAAACAGTAGTTAAGTGACAAGGTCAGGAATCAGACTGCATAAATGGCCTTAAAGACAGAGTCCACAGCCACTAAACTCTACAGAAGGTATCTCTCTGCACTACATTCCTATTATATTTTGTTCGTCAGATTGGTATAGATCCGTCTCATCGTCGCCACATCTCCATATTCTACTGGATCAAGAGCTCCCTGGGGAGTTTCTTTGTAAGTCCAGGGAGTAGACAGTGTCTAGATATTGGTTCGTGATGCTTAAGTATGTACTGATTGATTTGTGGTCCTAGTTTCTGTGTCTAATACCCATGAATAGGAGGCATCGAGAACCATGCAGACTCACTCCCAATTTAGAATTCTTCCTGCTCTCGCACAGTATCTTGAACTGGTCCATGTAACTCACACCCTTACAATTCTTTTTCATGGTTTGTGTACTTGCCCCTTAAAACTGGTAGCATCCAAGGATATATCTTACATGTGTTTCACCTCCTTATCCCAAACTCTTGGCTTAGCACTGAGGTGCTAATAAATTGTGAATTGATATACAAACCTCTGTCACCCCTCACTTATCAGATAATAAACACTTCCAAGCACTCCCCCATTCCCCAAAGGCAAGCTTGCTGAGTACAGATACTGGGGATCACGCCCCAGGGTCCACTGGAACGGCCCACCAAGCTGGGAAAGATAGTTTAATGTTTTAGCCTCTCCCTGGGTGTGGCCTTTGTAGGGTTGTCGATCTGTCCCTAGTCTCCCTGTGGCCTATTTCTTTGTGTCTCTATCTCTTTGTCTCTGCCAGTTTCTCTGTCTTTTGTTTCTCTGCCTCTGGGCCTGTTTTCTCTGCAGATTCCCTTCCTTTTCTTATAGCTCTTCCGACTGTGCTCCAATAATTTCATCTATCTCTTATGTTATCTACATCTCTTTGTCTCTGGAGGCCAATCTTTTGCTCCTGTTATTTTTGGTTCTCCGCTCTCTCGGTCTCTCTCGGCTTTTGCGTTCTGACTGGGGGTTCTTAGGTTACGACTTTGTGTCTGGCTCAGGGTCTCCGCCCCGGGCCTGATTTCAAAGGCTGACTCTCCCCAGCATTTCCCAGGCGTCTGCCTCTAGCCTCTAGCTGCGGCTCAGGCTTCGGTCTCCCCCAGCCCAGCCCCCATCCCCACCCCACCCCCGGCCCCAGGCCTCTCGGACCCGCCGCGCTTTGTTTCCTGTGTCTCGGCGCCCCGCCCCCGCCCCGTCTGGGGTCTCCGCCGCCCTTTGTTTGCCTGGGTCTCTCCCCCACCCCTTTCCCTGGGTCAGTCTTCGATCTCTCTTTGTCTCTCCGGGCCAGGGTGGCTGGCGCAGTCGGCCAGCCCCGGGGGTCGGCGCAGGTGGCCCGACACAGCGACAATTAGGAAGAGTCTTCGGCCCTCATCACCCGGCTCCGGCCCAGGAGGTACACGGTTAATACCACCGAGTTCGGGCAACTGTCCTCGGCTTAGAGTAGCCCTCTCCGCGGCACGCGGCCTTCCGCCGGCCACCGAGCGCCGGCGGACGCGGGCGGCCTCCACAGGCTTGCAGCTCCTCCCAGTTCCTAGAGCGGCTTGGTGCGGCCTGGCGCTTCCGCTTCCCGTCCCCGCCCCCGGCGGCCGCCCCCGGGACGCCTGGGTCCGAGCCCCCTCCCCATTTGGCGCGGAGCCCGCATACCCCGGCCGCCGGCGGCTCCGGCAGCGAAACCCCGCCAAGGAGCTCGTGAGGGCGCCGGTGTGGCACAGCCGGAGGCGGCTGGGAGGAGAAGGGGGCGCTGCGGGCCGGAAGGAGCAGCAGGTGCAGGGACGGCCGGCGGCGCGGGCGGGGGTCACCGGGAGCCGCACCCCGCACCTCGGACCCGGCCGCTGCCCGGTGCCCGCGCTGGCCGGCAGAGGGCAGCGACAGGGTGCCGCGGGCCGCACATGGCTGTGTGACCGTGGGATTGTGTCTGTCCCCTTGCTCAGGGCGGCGTGCGGGCGATGGAGCGCGCGGTGGAGCCCTGGGGCCCGGATCTCCAGGGCGCAGAGGAGAGGGAGCAGCTGAGAGGCGCCCGCACAGGTGAGGGCCGGGGCAGTGTCCCGCCAGGGGCAGGTAAAGGCTGGGTGGGGACTCCGGTGCCCGGGCTGTGTCTGGCCGAAGCCCAGAAAAATCGGACGTGAACCGTGCTTCCAGGGGGAGGGGGAGGGGAGCAAAAACCGAGGGAGGGAGCCAACGTTTCTGAGCACCTACTGTGCGTCAGGCCGTGAAGGGGCATCATCGCAAGGACTCTCCCCACTCCTGGAGACTCATCAGCAGCCTCACAGCCTCTGCCCTACTTCAGGCCTCTTTCTGTCTCGTCTTGACAATTGCAAAAACCTCCCCACAGCCCTTTTCTCTTCAGTGATGCACTCAGCAGCCACATTGATCCAAGTCCAGATGTAATCCTGTTTGCCTTCTCAAAAACCTTCCCTAGTTCCCTTCTGCCCGCTAATTAAAAGCCTTAATGTAGTGTTCGATCTAGGCCTTACATGCCTAATCTAGTCCCAACATCCCTTTCCAGCTTTATCTTCCATTCCTCTCCATGGTTTACTCTTTTCTGTGCTGTGAAAGCTTCGCCCTATCTCCTTATTTCCTCTTTCTCTTGTGACCGCAGTTTTTCTGAGCCCACAATTATAATTATTTGTGCTTGATCTTACCTCTCCTAAGCATTTTGAGGGACAGGTGTGGGTCTGGGTCCTCTCAGGTATATGCAAGATAATTGAAGTAATACATTACACAATGGGCTAATATAAGAAGATACAATAGAAATAGTAAATAGTAGGTGTTCTATATAGAGACAGTATAATGTAGTGGTTAACACAGGCCTGGAAATCAGACAGACCCGAGTGAGAAACATGGCTTTAATACTTCCTAACCCCATCGCTGCTTGGCCTTTTGGCCAAGTGTAGTATCTGTTCTTACCAGCGTGATGCTTTATAACCTTAAGCAAGTGGCTTAAGTTCTTGGAATCTCCATGTCTGTAAAATGGGAGTAGTAGTAGCATTGTATCATAGGATTGTTTGCAAGGATTCAGTGATGGGTAGTTCAGTGACCGGCACGTATTAAGGGCACGTTGACAGGAAGTTACCATTGTTGATGAGAGGCAGCAATAATAAGTATTTCAGAAGTTCAGAGGAGAGAGGGAGAGACATCCTTGTGACTACAGATCGCCAAGGAAGCCTTCCTGGGGAAGGTGCCATCAAAGATAGGAGCTGAGCCAAAGGGCAGGGTCTACTACTCCCTTTTGTCTCCCCAGGTTTAGGGAGTGAGAATGTGGAGATTTCTCAGCCGGATGAGTTTGAACATCCCCCCCAGGAGGATGACTTGGGGTTCAAGGAAGAGGAAGATCCGGCTCCAGGTCATGAAGTAGGAAATGCCTCTCTCAAACCTGAAGGCATCCAGACCTGGGATGACTTGTGGGTCCAGAGAGAGGGACCGGGAAAACCTCAGGCTCGGGACAGAGGTCCCCGGCTCCTGGGAGAGCCACGCTGGGGCCAGGCTAGCGATCGGGCTGCCGTGTGTGGTGAGTGTGGCAAGAGCTTTCGGCAGATGTCAGATCTGGTGAAACACCAGCGGACCCACACAGGGGAGAAACCCTACAAGTGTGGGGTCTGCGGCAAGGGCTTTGGGGATAGCTCTGCCCGTATCAAACACCAGCGAACTCATAGTGGTGAAAAGCCCTACAGAGCCCGACCACCAGCCCAGGGTCCCCCAAAGATTCCTCGGTCCAGGATCCCGGCTGGTGAGCGCCCCACTATCTGCGGTGAATGTGGCAAGAGCTTCCGGCAGAGTTCTGACCTGGTGAAACACCAGCGGACACACACGGGTGAGAAGCCCTACAAATGTGGCATCTGCGGCAAGGGCTTTGGTGACAGTTCTGCTCGTATAAAGCACCAGCGGACACACCGGGGGGAGCAGCCACCCCGGCCCGTGGTGCCCAGACGGCAGCCTTCTCGAGCAGCCACGGCAGCCCCACAGGGACCCAAGGCCCAGGACAAGCCATATATCTGCACCGATTGTGGCAAAAGATTTGTGCTCAGCTGCAGCCTTCTGAGCCACCAGCGCAGTCACCTGGGGCCCAAACCTTTTGGCTGTGATGTGTGTGGAAAGGAGTTTGCCCGGGGCTCAGACCTGGTGAAGCACCTGCGGGTGCACACGGGAGAGAAGCCCTACCTGTGCCCTGAGTGTGGCAAGGGCTTTGCCGACAGCTCTGCCCGGGTCAAACACCTCCGCACCCACAGTGGGGAGAGGCCTCACGCCTGTCCGGAATGTGACCGCACCTTCAGCCTCAGCTCCACCCTCCTCCGCCACCGCCTCACTCACATGGAGCCCCAGGACTTCAGCTTCCCAGGCTACCCTTTGGCCCCCCTGATCCCCAGCCCACCCCCCAGCTCAAGCCCACCCCCACCTCCTCTTGGCACAAGCCCCCCACTGACACCTCGAAGCCCTTCACACTCAGGTGATGGGCCTTTTGGCCTGCCTGGCTTGGAGCCAGAGCCCGGGGGCCCACAGGCTGGGGAGCCACCCCCACCACTGGCAGGTGACAAGCCCCACAAGTGCCCTGAGTGTGGCAAGGGCTTCCGCCGAAGCTCGGACCTGGTGAAACACCATCGTGTGCACACGGGGGAGAAACCCTACCTCTGCCCTGAATGCGGCAAGGGTTTTGCTGACAGCTCGGCCCGAGTCAAGCACCTCCGCACCCACCGAGGTGAACGGGCTCGGCCACCACCACCATCCACTCTCCTGAGGCCACATAACCCCCCTGGCCCAGCACCCATGGCCCCTCGACCCCGAGTCCGAGCCCAGCCCTCTGGACCCAGCCAGCCCCATGTGTGTGGCTTCTGTGGGAAGGAGTTTCCCCGGAGCTCAGATCTGGTCAAACATAGGCGAACACACACTGGGGAGAAGCCATATAAGTGTGCAGAGTGTGGCAAAGGTTTTGGTGACAGTTCTGCCCGAATCAAGCACCAGCGTGGGCACTTGGTCCTGAGGCCCTTTGGGACAGGGGATGGTCGGGCAAGGCCCCTCAAAGAGGAGCCACCAACAGGACTGGAATGATGGGGTCCAGGGAAGGTGGAAGCCCAGGAGACCAAAGGGAGGGTATCGGCTGCTTAAGCAGAGAAGAAAGGGCCGGGGAGGTGGTGGGAGGGAGAAGAAGGGGAAGAAATGGGAGAAAGGAGTGAATAGATAGAAATAGAGATTGGAGACAATGACCTTGAAGCTCAGGAAACTGTCCTGGCTGGGCTCAGTCAGGATCTTGACAGTGTGGTCTATACCCCCAGCTTCTAGAACACTGCCTTGTACTCTGAATAGTGTAGGCACTCAATAAGTACTTGTTGAATGAATAAACTGGCCTTAGCCTGAGGGCCCTTAAAGAACTCTAAATTCCTGCTGCCTCTTAACCTGTTAAGGATTGCTCCTACCCAACCTTGCCCTTAGGAGACCAGCACCCTGGCCAGCACCAAACAGGGTTTGACCTGTGTTTACAACAGCGAGACTTCAGGAGTTTGGGGTGGTAGAGAGGCAGGAGCATCTTGAACCTTCTGATGGGGAGAGTGTTGCTGTGTGGACTGCAGTACGCAGGCTCAGGCCCCTGGACATGGCCTTAGCCAGGAAGGGCGCTCTTGGACAGCCCAGACCCATCTGCCCTGGAGAACCCCAACCTGCCCTGACACCTGGACACTGGCAGAATAGACCAGAGACAGCAGAAGGAGCACTCCTACACTCGATGCCAAGCCCAGGTCCTGGTGGACGTCAGCAGAGACAAACTGGCTGGGAGAAGGGCAGGACTGGAGTGAGGAGAGGCCAGGGAAGCTCCAAGGCAGGACAGCCACATTTCCATGTATCTCCTTGCCAATAAACTTTCTTGTCTGAAGCTTGGACTCTGTGCTTGTGTGTGTGCGCAGGATGAGGGGTGGAAAAGGTGTCAAAGCCCCGCCACAGGTGAAGCCATGTGTAACCCTGTGAGGGTCTCTTGCCTTCTTTGAGCCCAGCAAATAAAGAAGTTGGAATAGTCTGCCGCTATCTAGGTGTGACATCTGGTTGAAAAAACAGCCACCAGGTTTGTCAGCTGATGCTCCTGACTGACTTCTGGCTGTCCACGGGCGCCACCTACACCACAACGTCGAGCACGGCCCCTAAAAGGAAAAACCTGGCGCCACAGGGCGGGCTGGGGTTGGGGGGTCGGTCCGTGAGCGCCGTTGCTATGGCGACAGGTACCCGGGGAAAGGTGGCCGTCAGTCTAGTACAGGCACAGAAGTCCCCGACACTGATGCTGGGCCTACTGGGAAACGCCACCTCCCTGAAGCCCTTTTTTATTTATCGGGAAACAGGTCGTTTGACTGCATAGTCCAGAGGGAGGGCAAAGGGGATGCCTCTTTAGTCCCTGGAAAAAAACAACCATATATTCTCAGCGACCCATGCGTCATTAGGAGCAGGACTACAATTCCTAGCTTTTTCCGAGGAGGGCGCCAATGGGGAGGCAAAGAGAAACTGACCTGATTGGCCAGGGACAAAGAAGACGAGGGCAGTTAACCCATCTGAGAAATGAAGTACAAGACCGCTTAGCAACTTCGCGAGTTGGGCGTCTCTGCTATTCTGCGTGGGGGGAATGGTCCCCGGATAGACGCTCTCGCGAGATCGTAACCATCCGCCGGGCTTCCCTAGAAACCAACGAAAGCTTGCTAGAGCGCCCTTCCTCCGGGTCTTCCCACCTCTGCCAAGTTGTTAAATACACTCTCGAAACCCTAGAATGCTGCATTCAAGCCTGGGGTTCTTGGAGACTTCGGTCCTTAAGTGCACACACACCCACAGATCTGAATGGAGGTCTCCGGGGGTGTTTGGAAGATCGCCCCTGCTGGGTTCCGTGTTTCCCTTCCCAACCAGTCGACCTCCAAGCCAGCCTGCAGCGAACTTTGTAAAATTACATCTGACTGTGTCGCTCCCCTATTAAAAACCCTGCCGTATTTCCACATTTCTCTGTAAAACGTAACTCCTTGGCATTCAAGTTGGCATTCAAGGTCTTCCACTTGTGTGGTTTCCGCCCTGTGCCTCTCAAATATTGCTCCGTTTGCATGGAATGCTCATCCCCATCCCCACTCCCTCCCCCTGTTAACCTCTCCAAGTCAGAACACTTCAAGCATTACTTTCCCCCACAAGCCTTCCCTGAACCTCCAGCCTGGGTTAGAATCTACTTATTCTCAATACTTAACACCTGCAGAACTTCTTGAGGCTAATTAGTCACTCAACAGCATTACCTACTGTGTGCTGGGTATGGGGGATAGGAGGATGAATAAGACAAAGTCTCTGCCCTCGGTTTCTATGCAGAAGATGGACGTTGGCCAAATAATTCCAAGTGTAGTAAGGACTCTACAGGAAGCAAACACACAGAAGAGAATCCTGCCCGATTCAAAGGCCTCGCCAAAGAAGTGGCAACTAGAAGCTAAGAAAGGGAGTGGGGGATAGGATAGGAGCTGGAGTCTTCTAGGCAGGAAGAAGAGTATGCACCAAGTCTTTGGGCACCCAAGAATTGAAGTAAAGTTCTAGTGAGTCTTAAGGCAAATAGTGAAATGCAGAGGGGTGAGGTGTAAGATGAAGCCTTTTCCAAATTGAACTTTCTACCCCACCCTCCCCCACCCCCGCCCCATCCTAACAGCAGCCTGGCACACAATAGGCCTCACTGAATACTTCGGTGAACGGTGTCCTTGAAACATGGTGGGCTCTTCATAGGAGTTTACAATCCCATAAACTGCTACTTCCTTGTCAATGTAGCAAACTCCCACTCATCTTTGAAGGTCCTTCACATTTTTCTCTTCAGCGAGGGCTGCACCCAATAACCACTCCCTTCCAAGGGGGTTATTCAGTTATTCACTCATCTTACTATGCTGCCGGAACACTTAAATACCTATTGTTTTCCCTTTCATATATGTATATGTATATGTATTCATATATATATATATATATATATATATATATATATATATATATATCACAATCTTTTTTTACTAGACTCTAAGATCCTCAAGCACAGAAACTAGATCTGAGTCCTGGTAAATGCTTGTACACATTTGTAGAGCAAATGGACAGAAGCCCTCTTTTTCCTTTTTCGCAAGCATCTATTCCAAAGCCTTCCCACAGGAGGAGACCCTGCCAGTGGTGACTTTCACTGTTCCCAGTGGAGTCTCCTCACTGACTTGAATCAGGGCAAGCAGGCCTTGCCTTTTGCTAGAAGTGGGGTTCCAGCCATAACCTGGCCCCTCCCTACCTCTTCTCCATCACTCATGTTAGATTTACCCTTTTGCTAACTCACTTGGCTCCAGTCACATAAACCGCTTTCTGTTCCTCAGATATGCCAAGCTTATTCTCACCTTAGGCCTCTGCAGTTCTGTCTCGAACACTTTTCCTCCAGATTTTCAAATGGCTAATCCTTTCTCCCCATTCAAGATTCATCTCAAGTATTATTTCCTCAGAGATGCTCCCCCTATCCACATGAAAGAAACCCCCAATCACAGCCACACTCTCTACTAAATTATCTTGTTGACTTACTTGCTTACCATTTTTACACTCTTAAAAGCTCCATAGCAGCCAAGATTTTTGTCCGTTTTGTTCACTACTGCATCTCCAATACCCAGAATGGTGCCAGGCATGTAATAGAGCCCAAGAAATACTTGATAAGAGAATGAACACAACCAAAGTGGGTCTTGGTGATCTTGAGTGTGAGTATCCAGGCACACTTTCTCTGAGGAAGAACAAAAGTTTACCAGATGTAATCCCAACTTCCAAATTATGCCCTGGCCTCTGAAGACTGAGACTCAGGTTTGAGTCCTAGCTCTGCCACCAGCTTCCCCACGTAACTTCATTTCTGAAAGATAATTTGGTGAAATCGAAAGGACGTGAGCTTTGGAATCTGGTACTTACCAGCTATGTGACTTTGAGTAAATCATTTAAGTTATCTAAGCTTTTGTTCTTTCGTTTGTCAGAGGGAGACATTATTATTGATTCCCACTGGACTGATATATAAAGAGACATAAGGATTATAAGCAATTACTGAATGTTAGTTCTCTTTTCTTTCCTTTCTGAATCTTAGTTCCCCCGTTCGTAGAATGGGAGAATTAAGTATCTTTTTCAGAAGTGGGAAATACAGCTCTTCATACAAAATATCTTAGTTTTTAAAATTTTTATTTATTTTTGTATGTAGGCTTCACACGCAGCAGAGAGCTTGAATCGAGACCTTGAGAAGCTGAGATCAAGAGTCGGAGGCCTAACCAACTGAGCCACCCAGGTGCCCCCATAAAATACCTCAATTCTTAAATGTGGCAAATTAAAATGTGTAAAAGACCTGTATTTTTTAAAACTAATTTTTTTTTTAAAAAGTAAAAACACCCTGAGAGTCAAACAAGATACTTCTGTGGACTGGGTTTGACCCGTGGGACTACTAATTTCCCACTTAGGCTATTACTTGTCAGGGACGCTATGCGAATTCTTACTGTATAACTTACGCAAATCGGTTTTATCTCCCTCAAGTTCTGATAGCTGATCTGTAAAATGGACCCACCTTTGTGCAGATCAAAGATCATGTGTGTAAAACACTTAGCATAATGCCGGCGCATAGTAGGCACGCCACACCCTAGGTGGGTGCGGTAGCTTGGGTGGCTGTTGATTTGCGAAGTACATATTCAAGGGGCAAGACATCCCAGACACCAGGAGACTGGGAGGGCGACGCCGGGAAAGGAGAAAAAATAGGAGAGGAGGAAAAAAGAGGGAAGGGAAGAGGTGAGCAGGCAACCGGGTCCGCCCTCCAGGCGGGGCGCCAGCGAGAGGCCCAGGCCGGGGCGGGAGCGCACGTGGCCTATTTTGGGCGGAGCAGACGCGCTTGGCCGCAGCGGAGATCTCCGAGGCGGCCACAGGAGACGATCCTTGAAGGTAGGTAACAACTGGACTGCGAAGACCTTGGACGCCGGGATGGGGTGGCCGGGGGTTCCTGGGAGTTGGGGTACAGCGGAGGGCGCCAGATCTGGGCTCGCCACCCTCCCGGGGCAGTTCTGGCCGGACGCCTGGGTCCTCTGGGCCCCTCCTCCTCGTGGGCGGGGTTAGGTGACTTGACCAATGACTGGCCGTCTGCGAGGCCCCGCCCCACCCCGCCCCCGGAGCCGCGGCCTCGCAGAGTGCCCAACCGCCCGGCGCCCTGGCCAGGGGCTGTGCGAGCGCCGAATCTGCGGCTGGTGAGTGCGCACCCCACCGGGGTCTCCGCCCCGATCCCGCCCCCAGACCATGCCCTAGAGCTTAGGGCCTCTGGCCCAGACGCGGGGGAGTGACTCAGCGTGGGGAGGGTGCCGACTTGCTGGGGCTGGAGATTCGTACTGCACAGGGCCTTGAATGCCGGGATGAGTGGGGAGAACGAGTGTCTTCGGAGCTGGTCCTGGGGCGTGGGGCTGGGCTGGGCTGGGTGGAGGGAAGAGGGCAGACCCAGAGACCAGGGCAGAGCGGGAGAAGCCCAGGCTTCACCGACTTGCTGGGGTCAGGGCCACGGGGCGGGGTGGGAGTGGGTGCAAGTCCTGAGCTTTTGACCCAGCCCCTCACCCCAGAACACCAAGATGCCTGGTGAACAGCAGACAGAGGAGGAGGAAGAGGAAGAGATGCAAGAGGAGATGGTGCTGCTGGTGAAGGGTGAGGAAGATGAGGGTGAGGAGAAATATGAGGTGGTGAAACTCAAGATCCCCATGGACAACAAGGAGGTACGTGTCCCACACCAGGGGGCCTGGTTTCTCTTATGTCTGGTCGGGTCCAGCCACCCTCAGACAAACCATCAATCCAGCCTAAACTTTTCTCTGCATCTTAGACCTAGAATCTCAAGTTGGTGGCCCATCCTTCTGCTCTATTGCCCATGCTGCCATCATACAGATGTCACACTTGCTCTGCCAGGCTCTGTGCTGGGTGCTGGACAGGGAATGCTCTCCTTGGTTCCCCCGGTTCCCCGTGGAGCTCGAGGACGAGCGGGATTAAACTGACAAGTAACCACACAGCTACAATCCCGTGTGATGGGTGCAGGCACAGGAGGTGTGGAAGTCCAGAGCTGGGAAATTAATGCACACTTAGGGGTGAGGAGGGGGTGGGTGGTTAGGTAGGCAACAGCATTAGGAACACCTGACTCTTAGTAGCATTTGCTATGCACCAGACACTGTTCTAAGTACCGCAAATCTGTACCGTAGTTAGGATTTGTTCCATTTCACAGGTGAGGAAACTGAGGCCCAGGAAACTGGATGGTTTGGTGACTGGCCCAAGGTCTCAAAGTTAGGAAAGGGATAGCTTAGCTGAGGCCAGTGGGGGTCTGAGATTTAAAAGGAATGGCCCCTTACGTGGCCCAGGGGAGTGGGTGGGGCACTGGGAGAAGGGAAGGCACTGGGAGAAGTAGTTCAATCAGGCTGTAGCATGGATGAGAGTAGGGTGGCTGGCAGCCTGGGGCGGGGGAACCTCTGGTTTTACCCTGAGGGTTTTGAAGGTTTAAAGAAAGGAATTTTAAGGAGATCTCAATATGAGTTAGATTTCCCCACTGGAGATCCTAACTGCCACCAGGTATATATTTCCAGTTCCAGAACCCTAGAACTCTCACCCCAAGCCAGAGGAGCCCTGAGTCCAACTGGAGGGCTCCTGTTGGGCGGGGTTTCTGGGCCCAGGCTCCCTCTCATTTCGTTCTGCTAGGGGCCAGTTCTCTGGGAAAGACAGTTCTGCTGCCCCCTAGTGGGTGTGGTGGGCCTTAGGGGGCGGGGGCTGGCTGCTTTGGCAACTGCTTCCAGTCAAAATAACTGTTTAGTTCCGTTTTCCTCAGGCCTCCTTTGGCCTGTCATCCTAGTTCAGCCTGTGTCTTCTGGCTCTGTGGATCCCCTCATCTGCACCTTTGGCCTATAATTTAAGACCCCAGACTCCAGGGCTTGGTGTAGACTTCCAACTCTATCACTTTCCAGCTGTGTGACCTTGGGCAAGCTTCTTAACCTCTTTGTGGCTCAGTTTCCTCATTTGTAAAAGGGAGATCATAACAGCACTCACTTCCTGAGGTTGTGGGGACTAAGTGAGTTAATACATGTAAAGAGTCAGAACTGTGTCTGGTGCATAATAAACACGACGTAAGTATATGCTGCTGACATTCATTCTTCTCCCTGGGGTTCAGGACCGGACACTAGGTATCCTTTTGGAGATGTTTCAAGTCCTTTCTATCAAAGAACTTTGTGGGCTGAAACCTGGGGCTGGGGCGGACAGAGAAGCCAATGGAGGCCTAGACAGAGGACGGAGAGCAGACAACTCAAGGCAATGGGGAAGGCTTCAGGGAGATGACTTGGTCCTTCAAGACTTGGTGATTGGTAAATGGAGGAGGAGAAAGGCCTCCCAGAAGGAAATAGCAAATCCAAAGGTTCAGAGGAGACGAGGCCAGAGAAGTAAGCGGAGCCAAAGTGTAAAAGGCATTGGAAGCCAACATAGAAATTTAGACATAGTCTCAAATCGGAGGAGGGACATGAGTGATTTTCTCTTTAGAAGAAACACTGGCTGCCGTGGGGTAGGTACAAAGCCAGGTAAGGCTGCTCAGGTTTTGACAGCAATGGGGAAAAGAGGGAGAGAAGGGGACATTTGTGAATCCTGATTGGACTGGCTGGAGGTAAGGATGAGGATATGGGGAGTGGGCATGTCTAGTCGTCAAAGGTATGTAGGGCTAGACTCTAAATGGTATCATGTAGCAGTGAAAAGCATTGGTTCCAATCCTAACTGCCAGTCACCAGCTTTGCCTTGGCTTTCTCGTCTGTATAGAGGAGTCATGAGAGTTAAAATCCTTGACTGCCCACCTGAAAGGTATCATCTGGGTTACTGGATTTGGGGGGGTGGCGGGGGTTGGGATTGAGGATGACACACAGACATCCCACGAACTGTGCCCGCAGCATAGCTCATTAACTTGCTGTGTGGTCTCCCTGAGTCTCAGTTTCTATGAAATAGTGACCTCAAAAGCTCTTCCCAGTGCTAACATTCTGTGACTCTTAGCTATCACCCAGGCTCATGGCCAGTCATTGTCCAAAATAGGCCTTAATTATGCTGCACTCAGGGCCTGGAGTATCCTGTCACTGCCCATCAAAATCCAATCTATCTTTAATGAATAGAAAAGATTTTCTCAGAGGGCTCTATGCACATCCAATCCTCTCTCTCTTTGCTTAAACCCTTGAGTGGTTTTCTGTTTCCTTCAGGATAAAGTCTCAGCTCCCTAAGCCTGGCATTCAGAGCTCCTCACCATCTGACCTCATGTCCTGGCTTATCTCTAATCACTCAGCTCCTATCCCAAGCCCTGACTTCAAACACACCTGACCCTTTCTCATCTCTAAGACTTTGTCCAGATGGTCTTTCAGCCTGTAAACCCCTCTTCACCTTTTCTACCTGTTTTCTTCGGGAGCTGCTCTTGTCTCTTCTAGATCAGATTTCTTAACTTTTAACATGCATACAAATCACCTGGTG
The DNA here is from genome assembly GCF_022837055.1 of Prionailurus viverrinus. Taxonomy (NCBI): domain Eukaryota; kingdom Metazoa; phylum Chordata; class Mammalia; order Carnivora; family Felidae; genus Prionailurus; species Prionailurus viverrinus. The sequence continues at coordinate 18,093,240 of NC_062576.1, read as the reverse complement.
ATCTTGTTAAAATGGAGATTTTGATTCTGCAGGTCTGGGGTGGGACTTGAGAGTCTGCATTTCCTTCTTTCTTGTTCTTTTTTTTTTTTAATATATTGTTTTTTAACGTTTATTCACTTTTGAGAGAGACAGAGACAGAGACAGAGTGAGAGCGGGCCAAGGGCAGAGAGAGGGGGTCACAGAATCCAAAGCAGGCTCCAGACTCTGAGCTGTCAGCCCAAAGCCTGATGTGGGGCTCGAACCCAGGAACTGTGAGATCATGACCTGAGCTGAAGTCAGACACCCAACTGACTGAGCCACCCAGGCACCCCATCTTTTTTTTTTTTTTTACTCTTTATTTTCGAGAAAGAGACAGACAGAGCATGAGTGGGGGAGGGGCAGAAAGGGAGACACAGAATCCGAAGCAGGCTCCAGGTTCTGAGCTGTCAGCAGAGCCCGACGCAGGGCTCAAACTCAGGATATGTAAGATCATGACCTGAGCCAAAGTCGGGCGTTTAACCACCGAGCCACCCAGGGGCCCCAAGATTCTGCATTTCTAACAAATTCCTAGTGATGCTGATGTTGATCTGTGGACCACAGTTCCTGTAGCTAGGAGCAAGAGGATAGGGTCTTATTTTATACTTTGTACCAAAAAGAGGGGAGATTCTGATTGCTAAAAGAGTCCAGGGGAGGGAGACAAGCTGTGCAGATGATCTCAAACTTGTCAGTGAGATAGAATGGGATCATGGCAGAGAAGAGGTATTTTGGATGATGACAGACTTTCAGTTCAAATCCTGGCTCTGCCATTGATTAGCCGTGTGGCCTCGGGTAATCACTTTACTGCCGAGTCTTATTTCCTTACTCAGAAACGGAGCAGATGATACCTAACCCAAAAGGTTGTGAGAGTTTAAAATGAGAACATGGATGAAAAGCACTTAGCACAGTTCCTGGCACATAGTGAACGCTCAGTGAATGGTAGTAGTTGTTGTTGTTGTTGTTGTTGTTAATTAGGAAAGTAAAGGCTGAGGAGAATATGAATTTTAAAAAGTGATTAAAAAAAATACTTAAGCAAGGGGGCGCCTGGTGGCTCTGTCAGTTAAGCATCTGACCTCGGCTCAGGTCATGATCTCACGGCTTGTGGGTTCGAGCCCCGCATCGGGTTCTCGGAGCCTGGAGCCTGCTTCGGATTCTGCGTCTCCCTCTCTTTCTCTGCCCCTCCCCTGCTCACACTCTGTCTGTCTGTCTGTCTGTCTCTCAAAAAATGAAGAAACATTTTAAAAGTTTAAAAAAAAATACTTAAGCAGGAAGACAAAAATCACAAACTTCAGCTACCTGGATTTTCATATTATTATATTTGTCTCCTCATAGTACCCTCTTGTTAGAGTGCAAATGCCATTCTAATGTCTAAGTCTACTAGTTGCAGAATTAAAGGCATGGAAGGACCTTTAATGATCCCCTGGTCTGGTACTGGCCAAGCCTCAGTGACCTGTGTGTCACTCACCTGTTGTGCTCATTTATGTACTCTTTTCTTCCGATAGATTCACATCATTTTGTTAAATGAATCTGCCTTCATCTAAACAATAATGCTGATGGAATCGTGGATTTCATGTGATCTACTGTTTTTCTAATGTCCATGAAAATGAATACACAATGGTTATAAGATAGTTTCCCTACATAACACCTAGAGTACTCTTGCACGTACGGGGTGTGCATCCCTCAAGTTGGGAAATTTTTATCTCACCTAGCCTACCCCGCCTTCCTTGGGACACTGAGGCGGGGGAAGGAAGTGACTTGCTTGGGGTCTTAATGAGCTAGACCCTACCTGTCTTACCAAGATTCTTCCTGGAGGGCTCCTGGCTGGCTCTGTCAGTAGAGCATGTGACTCTTGATCTCAGGGTCATGAGTTTGAGGCCCCCGTTGGATGTAGAGATTACTTAAAAAAAAGAAAAGAAAAAAAATTCTTTCTGGGGCCCTGAGTCCTTAAGCTGGCAATACTAAGGTTACTCATGTGAAGATTTCCTTTCACCTGAGTCAGTGAGCCCAGCATAAGAAAGCCCTCAGGCTGGTCAGTCATCTTATAGAAGGGTGCCAAAGAAAAAATGGGCCCCCAAAATGTAAATATAATGAGAAAAATTCTCTCCACAATGGCCGACATGTTTAAACAAACACAACAGATGTCAAAACCAGGGCAAGACTGGAAAGTATGACCTTGAATTCAGACTGTGCCAAATCTGCTGTGCGGAGTTTCTTGATTTAAAGTATCAAGTTGTATTTTAACCTCGAATCCCTCTTGGAGAGCACCAGAGGCTTGGAGTCCAGCCTCTGTCACGTCTTGGCTGTTCTAGTACAGGGAAGCAATGTAGCCTACTGGTTAAGGGCGAGTGCTCTACAGTCAGTCCTGACTCCCTCTGGCTTTGTGAATCTGATCTCAATGAGCCTCTCTGTTTTCTCAACTATCAAAAGATAACACCCAATTCAAGGGGATGACAGGAAGACTTAATACAATAATGTACATAAAGTAGCACTGTCAAAGCCTTAACTGTATCGCTATCACTGTTATCATTATATGTATGTTTAAACCAGAATTCCCATGGCTGATCATTAATTTCCCAAACTGCCTTGTTTTCCAGTTTCTGAGTTGGTTACAGAAAAGCCACTGACTATTTACAAAGGATCTTGAAGGACCTGAAGTTGCTATCCTTGCACTTCAGAAAGAAAAGAGCCTCACTGTTCTTGTCACTCACCCTTTTAAGAGAGTTTCTTTATCTATAAAGTGAGAATAGTAGTAACTACTTTGTGGAGATTGAATATGGGGAGCAGCTAACACTTTCTTGTCCTTAATATGTGCCAGGTATTTCATTTGGTCATGAATTAATGTGCCTGTTTGGTTCATGGTAGGTGCTCAATACCACTTCTGCTGGGGTGAGCATTCTCTTTTTTCTTTTTTAATTTTTTTAAATGTTTTACTTACTTTTGAGACAGAGACAGAGCATGAGCAGGGGAGGGGCACAGAGAGAGGGAGACACAGAATCTGAAGCAGGCTCCAGGCTCCAAGCTGTCACCACAGGGCCCGACGCGGGGCTCAAACTCACAAGCCGCGAGATCATGACCTGACCCGAAGTCGGACGCTTAACCGACTGAGCCACCCAGGTGCCCCACATTCTCTTTTCTAAGGAGGGAATAATGTGCCCCCAGTATTCCCCTTCACTCCGCTGTTAGTAAAAAGTTTTCTCTTCACCTGCCTCTTACAAAGCATTTCTTCTGATTTTATCTCTGGAGGCTCAGACCTCATGAAACTGGCTCATTTTCAAAACTTTCCACTTCAGGCCTTGCCTTCACAGCTTAAAAAATGATAGGTGCTTGCTCTGAAAAGTTTATTAAAGAGCCTGGACTTGGTCCTGGCCTGGCTTCTAAGACACCATACCATGCCTTCCTGGCTCTCCTGCCTCACTGACTGCTCCCGTTCAGCCTTCTTTGCTAGCTGATCACCTTGCTGCCTCAGGTTCTCTCTCCCCATTCCTGGGGTGATCTCATCCAGACTCAGCTTTAAAAACCATCTATAGGCTGCCGGCTTCCCAATTAACATCTCCAAGCATAGGCTTCTTTCTTGAGCTCCAGATGTGTCAAGGAGAACCGCAGATATGCTCCAGAACAGATTTCACCTACCGCCTTGCTCCAACCGCCCTCATCTCTGTAGATGGCCACCCCACTTTTGCAGTGGCCAAACTCAAAATCTGGGCGGAGTCATTTTGACCCCTCTCTTTCATTATACCTCAGAGCCAATCTATTGTCAAATCTGTGGTCTTCAACTACACGATATACCCAGAAGCAGGCCACTTCCACTTTCCACCTGTCACCTGGGTGTGAGCCACCGTCTTCCGAGACGGCTGCAGTATAGTGGCCTCCTCTCTGGGCTCCTGCTTCTGCCCTCTCCCCTCCTTGCTTCTGTTCTCAACGCCAGCAACCTGAGTCTGATCTGTTCAGGTCCCTGCTCCCAATCATCTGACATCTCCTCTTTTGGTTCCCCATCTCATTCATATTACTTGACCCTAAGCTGAGAGAGTCCCAGCAAGACCATCCCATTCATCACTCTGCCCCTCAAGCATTCTGCCCTAGGCACTTTTTCTTGCCCTTCGTGGAACTCAACAGGCAGACCCCCTGCAGGGCCTTGCTTCCTTGTGTAGCCTGTTCTGTCACCTTCTTTAGGTCCCTCTGCTCACGTTTTATCAGTAAGGTTTCTTAACAATCCTATTTAAATGAAGCCTCCCCCTCCCTGCCCCAATGCCAGCAACTTCTTATCTATTCTCCCTGTAGCGGGACTTTTAAAATTTTAATGTTGAATCCCCAGTGCCTAAACATAGCCCGGCATATCTTAAGCACTCAATAAATATTTGTCGAATTAATAACAAAGAGCTTGAGTATCACTAGGCCTTGTGATACGTGCGTTAACATACTGTCTCATTTAAAGCGCACAACCGTCCCGAGGCGGGCACCGTTGCTTTTTCAGTTTTACAACGGGGAACTGAAAGGCTGCGGCTTGCGGAGACCCGGGTCTCCGGCTCCCGCCGCCCGCAGTCAGGGCTGACGTCTCCCCCCCCCCCCCCCTCTCTCCCCGCAGGTCCCGAGCGAGGCGCCAGCGCCGTCGGCCGACCCGGCGCGCCCACACGCGTGCCCGGACTGCGGCCGCGCCTTCGCGCGCCGCTCCACGCTGGCGAAGCACGCACGCACGCACACGGGCGAGCGGCCCTTCGCGTGCACCGAGTGCGGCCGGCGCTTCTCACAGAAGTCGGCACTGACCAAACACGGCCGCACGCACACGGGCGAGCGGCCCTACGAGTGCCCCGAGTGCGACAAGCGCTTCTCGGCCGCCTCGAACCTGCGGCAGCATCGGCGGCGCCACACCGGCGAGAAGCCGTACGCATGCGCGCACTGCGGACGCCGCTTCGCGCAGAGCTCCAACTACGCACAGCACCTGCGCGTGCACACGGGCGAGAAGCCGTACGCGTGCCCGGACTGCGGACGCGCCTTCGGCGGCAGCTCGTGCCTGGCGCGCCACCGACGCACGCACACGGGCGAGAGGCCGTACGCCTGCGCCGACTGCGGCACGCGCTTCGCTCAGAGTTCGGCTCTGGCCAAGCACCGACGTGTGCACACCGGGGAGAAGCCGCACCGGTGCGCCGTCTGCGGCCGCCGCTTCGGCCACCGCTCCAACCTGGCGGAGCATGCGCGCACGCACACAGGGGAGCGGCCCTACCCGTGCGCCGAATGCGGCCGGCGCTTCCGCCTCAGCTCGCACTTCATCCGTCACCGTCGCGCGCACATGCGGCGTCGTCTCTATATCTGCGCTGGTTGCGGCCGGGACTTCAAGCTACCCCCTGGCGCCACGGCCGCCACTGCCACCGAGCGCTGCCCAGAGTGCGAGGGCAGCTGAGCCGCCGTTCTCGTCCCTGTGGGGCTGCTAGCGTCCGGCTGGGGGCAGGGACACGCAGGGACCCCTACCTGGGGCTGCATTACCCTGGATCTCCCCGCCCCACTGGGAAAGGGGTGGGACAGCAGGCCTGACTGCCTTGGAACTGGGAGGCCGGGAGAACGCCCTACTGCGATCCCAGGAAGCAGTGCCCACTCCCTCTCACTACAACCCCTTGGCCCGTGTTAGTGAATAAAGTATTAAATCCTCACCCCACCCGTGCCTGTGAGTGAGGTGAGGGAGGGGAGGAGGAAAGTTGGGGTTTTCCCCAGGCTTGAGTGATATGAATGAGTTACCATGGAGCCAAGTGAGGCTATAAGCCCAAAAGGATTTCTTGCACCGGCTTTACGTGGGGCGGGGGGGGGATTGGCCCTTGATTGTGCTCATAACTTCAGGTCTGGAAGGGTGCACAAATCCTGCACATTCTGATCAAACAGCCACTGCATTCGTTGGTGAGCAGGCATGAACTTCAGTCTAGGAGAGATCGGCTGATTTCATTTCTTAGCTTGGATGATGGGGCAGAGTCAGAGATGAGGGCACAGGATGAGGAGCAGGGCAGGAATTGTGACAATGGTTACGCCCCAGTCTGGACATGTTGAGGGTGAAGTGAACGCAGAGGGGTCAGAGAGGTGATTGGAAATAGTAGTTTGGGGATATCAGGTCTGGAGTGGATGAGAAGGTACCCAAGAAGAGTTCGTGAAAGGGCAGCCACAGCTAGAAAGAAAACCAGAAGTGTCTCGTCCGGAAAATCTAGAGGAAAGTGTTTCATGGAGGGAGTGGTCAGCTCTCTTAGATGCTGTATTTGTAGCTCCGGGAAAGTGGTGAGAAGAGGCGTGGGGGTGAAAGCCATCCTTGAGTGGGTTAGAGTATAAATAGGAGAATGAGGAAGCCCAGCGGATGGGTGTAGACAATCCATTTTAAGAGGCTTGGCTGTGAAAAGCAAGAGCGCAGTGGCTGGAGATTTGTTGGGGTTTTGTCAATAGGAAAGAGACTCGATGATGCTTTATATCTGCTAGTGGAAAGGAAGGGAAGTTGCTTACGTAGAGGAGATAGGAGAGAACTCACCATGGAGAGGGTATGTGATAAGAGATCAATCAGTAAGGATGAGAGTCCTGCTGTCACTGGTAGGGAGGAAAGGTGGGTTTGGGAACACAAAGCTGAAGCGGTTCCAATCTGGATTGTGTTTTACCTGGCAAGTAAGAGGTCACTGGTTAAAGGAGTGAGGTCATCAGTAAAAGGAATGCCTTATTTTGCTGATGTGGAAATGGCTCGTAGGGACAGCAAAAATAGTTTAAACGTTGTTTTTTTTTTTTCCCCCAGCATTACTCTGCACTGTGAGGGAGGCAGGCTGTGGGTATCCCAGAAAGGGAAGTGATGTGCCCGAGGTCACACAACGGGTAAATCATACACACCCAACACTATCTTTAGGTATACAAGTAGAAATTGGCCTTAGGAGGATGGGAGGAGGCAAGAGACCCTCTCCAAGAGGAGGGGGATCCCTGTGATGGGGGCCCACAAAGAGGGGCATTCGGCTCTCACAGGGCTGGGGTCCTGATGGACAGGGATGGGTTTTAGGCCCAGCTCCAACTTAACTGTTGACATTTCCTGCTCTGGAGGCCTGAAAATTCTGAGTTGAAAAAGCAAACAGGTAACTGCAGACTTGGAAGGTCCCTGCTATGTGCCAGGCACTGTCCTAAGCACTCTACTTAAAATAGCTTACTTAAACCTTACAGCCCAATGAGGTAGATCTCATTATTTTCATTTTAGATGAGGAAACCAAAGTGCAGAAAGATGAAGTACTTTGATGAATGTCATCCAGCTCATAACTATCAAAGATGGCATCTGAACCCAGACAGCCTAGCTCCAGAATCTGGGCTCTTAACCAACTCTACATACAGCCTCCAATCCCCTTTAGATGCCCAGACGGGGTCAGGGAATTGTATGACATCAGTGATCTTGGTAGAAAGCCGATCTTTCTGCCCTATAGGTGGGAGATACACTAAAGAAACATGGGAGCTGGGCTCAGAGACATCCCTGGTGCCCTTCTCCCGTACTTGCTGGGATAGAGCCTTCCCAGTTATTCCAGAAAGAATCTAGAAGTTGCTAACCAAAACTTTTATTGAGAGAGAAAATTCCAGGAGGCTGTCTTCTGGAGGTTCTCGGGCCTCAGGCCTTAGGAAGTAGGGCCCCTTGGCCCATGACCTATTAGGAAAGGACTAGAAAAAGTTCTGTGACCAGGCCACTCTCTGCTTCTCAGATGCCATGCCGAGTTGCAGGTCCTGTGCGCGTGGTTCTAGGTTGAGGCCTGGCCTGTGGACTCACAGGCAAGGTCTGCAGGCCCCCCAGCTTGGTCTTCAGAGGTGGCCCCATGGGGTAAGTCTGTATACTTGAGGGCAGAGCCACGGGACAGATGTGCTGGGTAGCGCTGCCGGTTGATGTCCATCTTGGAGAGCACCGCTTGGGGCAGATCCACATGGCAGCGTGCTGCTAATGCCACCAGGTAGATGAGGACATCACTAAGCTCCTCTTGAAGGGCTGCCCGTTCCCTGGGGGGCCAGGCTTGGGGGCCAGGCTCCTCATCAGGTTTCCACTGACTGGAGGCAGAACACACAGGCACAAACACATATGCTAAGACCACAGACTCTGCCTCTCTTGGGAGCAGCCTAGTCCTTGCAGCAAGGAACGCCCACCTCTTAGGAAGTTCCTTCAAGGACAACTCAACCCACCTGCACCCTAGGCAGAGTCAGGGTGGGGAAGAGACCCCGACAGATGACTCATCCAGACCTGTGTGCCCCAACCCGAGCCAAGGAGTGGTCAAGAGAACATTTCACTTGCTAAGACCCGATTGTACTCTCTCCAGCCCTAGCCACTGCCACTCCAGACTAATTCTCAGACCTGCGAAAGCTTGCTAGCTCATCTTCTACTCTTGCTCAGTACCATCTTTCATAAGCAGAAATTACACTTTGTCCCTCCCCTGCTACAATTTCCTCCAACCAGGCTTAAAATAAAATCCAAACGCCTGATCATGCCCTTTAGATCCTGTATGAGCTGTCTCCTGCCTCTTCCAAAGTCATTATCCACCACTCTCCCTCCTGCCCCCCACCTAAAGCCACTCTGGCCCGTCCTGTCTGGCAAACCGGCCATACGGTCACAGGGCCTTTGCACTTACTGCCTCCTCTGCGTTAAATGCTCTTCTCCCTGCTCCCCCACCAGATCCTTCCTGTGGCTGGCTCCTTCCTGAGGTCTCAGCACAGATGTCATCTGCTCAGAAAAGCCTTCTCCTTGTTACTTTCTTTTTCATCACTTTGGGTTATTTTCCCCATAGAACTTTATCACAATTCCTGGTCTTTTAAAATTAGTTTGCTTATTTATTGTTAGTCTCCTTGCACTCTGAAGACAGGAACCATGTCTTTTTTTTTGTTTGTTTGTTTTTTTGTTAATCCCCAAGATTTTAAGTCATCTCTATATCCAACACTGGGCTTGAACTCACAACCCTGAGATCAAGAGTTGCATGCTCCACTGACTGAGGCACCCAGGCACCCCAGGAACCATGTCTATCTTGTTGAAGGCTATATCTCTTAATTCTAGAAGACCTAGCACATAGCTGATGCTCACAAAACCGCAATAAATGAATGGTTTGCCCTTACATCTCTGTGCTCTCGTTTCTCCATTCCCAAAGTTCAGGCCTTGATTTAGGCCTTCCCACCTCTTTGACGGATCTGTATCAGCCTCCTCACAGGTCTCCCCTGCCCTGATTCTCTTGGTGACCCGATCCACCCTGCAGACACAGTGATCTTTCTACCCTTCAAATCTGTCAGGCCTTCTGTTCAAACTCCATCACTTCCTAACTCCAACTTTGTCACTCTGGGTTCATACGCCACCTCTCTCTTCCACGGCCCGCCACTCATTCTGTTATGTGTGAGGCACTCGGGACATACTAGACAACGAAACAGATACAAAATCCTGCTCTCTCTTGAAAAGCTTACCCTGGAGGAGCCTCAGGATCTTCCTGAATGGGGTGCCTGGGTGGTTCAGTCAGTTGAGCGTCTGACTCTTGATTGGCTCAGGTCATGATCCAAGGGTCGTGGAATCAATCCCTGTGTCCAACTCTGCACTGAGCATGGAGCCTGTTTAAGACTCTCTCCCTCTCCCTCTCCCTCTCTGTCTCCTCCTCTGCCCCTCTCCCCTGCTTGAGCTCTCTTTAAAACAACAACAACAAAACAAAAAACTCCCTTAATTTAACTTGCCCTTTCCCACTCACTACCTTGGGAAAGGATTCTTCGGTCTGGAAGGCCACAGGCAGGTCTCCTAAAGAATACTCTCCTTTCCACCCCAGAGGCAGAGGTCAAGGTAGGCTGTCACCATCCCTTCTTAAGACCTGGACCTGCCTTGCTGTTTCCACACCTTTCTTTCCCAGAAGAATGGATGCCCCAAGAGGGCAGGGACAGGTGAGTCATTTCTGTATCCCCAGACACAGCCTGGCATGGATATTTAATGATCAGATAAATGTCCCCCTCCCCCACAACACAGACTCTTCCAAAAAGACTTCTATCTACTCACAAGAGCTCTGCCAGCTCCCCCACTTCCCCCACCAAGGCCAGTAGGAGGTTCCGAGGCTGGTGGAACTGGCCCCAGTCTCGTTCAGCAGCAAATTCAGCATGGAGGCGGCGGCTGGAACAGAAGAAAGGAGTAGAAGCCCAGGTCCCAGGGTTAGACAATGCGGACGACCAGGCAGGTATCTCAGTGATACCTAGTGGGGGCATTAGTTCCGCACCTAATTCTTTGGATGGCCTTAAGCAAACCGTTTCTTCTCTATGGGACTTGGACTCTGCATCTCTAAAGTGGGTGCGCCCTACTCAGACCCTGAACTCTATCAAAACCTAACAATACTGTCTTTTCCATTATTCCACCTCTTGATGCTGCTTCCGCTAATTTTACAAAGTGCAGCTCCAGGAACATTTCCCCTAAGAAGCCCTCCTTGATTTCCTCTAGTAAAAAGTAATGTCACCCACCTCTCAGCACTGCTTTTGCCCCCATCCTACCACCCGCTCCTGGAGGGCAGGGGCCAGAATAGCCATATTTCCCCAAGGCTGGTTCTAATATCACTCACCAGGCATCACCATTTCCCCTGCCTCAGGTGTGCATCACTAAGCCCATTTCGCAGATAAGGAGGTTAACATGGCTCGCTCACGACAGCCAGCCGAGCTGGGCCCCCCAGCATAGCCTTCTTCCAGACCACGTGGAGTGACCCGTCCCAATAGGAGGGAAAAAGGGGGAGACCTCCCCAGGCTGGGGCAAGGACGGCTTACATGTCCTCAAGCGTGGGCTCCGGGCTGAAGCTGAAAGGGCCGGCAGCAGCAGTGCCGTCTCCCCCCGTGTCCCCACGCGCGACCCCATTTGGCCGAGACATGCCACCCACCACACAGCAGCCGGGATGCGCTGGAAAACACCGCGCCAAGCTCAGAACCTGCCTCCAGGACCCCCGACCAATCACAGGCGTTCACGACTACTTCCCGGGGCGGAGCCACGGGAAAGACCAATTACTTGTGTGGAGTTTACACTCGCCTCTTGCCCCCGTCCCTAGATTCCTGCGATTTGGCCTGGCATCTTAAAGGTATAGCGGCCAGATTGGCCCGGGAAGAGACAACGGTCAGAAGGCGAGGAGAGCGCAGGCGCGTCATTTCTCTCGTGGGCGCCAGATGGCGCCAAAGAGAAAGGATGGGGCCGAGGTGAGGCTGGGACGCCCAGGGGAAAACCCCAGAAATGGAGAGTTTAAACAAGAAAGGGAAATTTGTTATAAGGATACAAGAATGTCACCAGGATACAGGAACTAGGTAGGGTAGCCGTTCTAAGCATTTTACATATTTAATCTTCATAACAACCTTATAAGGTAATAGCATCGTCATCCCCATCTTACAGGTAAAGAAACTGAGAAATTAAGTAATTTTTTAAAGTTTATTTTTGAGAAAGAGAGAGAGCACAAACAGGGGAGGGGCAGAGAGAGAGAGGAGACAGAGAATCCCAAGCAGGCTCCGCACACTGACAGTGCAGAGCCCCATCCAGGACTCAAACCTATTAACCGTGAGATTGTGACCTGAAACGAAATTAAGAGTCCCAGGCTTAACCCACTGAGCCACCCAGGTGCCCGGAGAGATGGAGTAATTTAACTCCGCAGCTAATAATGTGGTAGCCAGGTTCCAAATCCAGGCAATTTGGTTTTAGAGTCTGTTTTATTAACCTCTAGACTATATTGCCTCAAATGATAAGTACTATGAAAAATAAAAGTATTGGGGTGCCTGGGTGGCTCAGTCAGTTAAAAGTCCAACTTCAGCTCACAGTCCGTGAGTTCGAGCCCGGCCTCCGGCTCTGTGCTGACAGCTCAGAGCCTGGAGCCTGCTTCAGATTCTGTGTCTCTCTCTCTCTTTCTGCCCCTCCCCTGCTCATGCTCTGCCTCTCTCTGTCTCAAAAATAAATACAAACATTTTTAAAAGCTATTAAAAAGATAAGAAGAAAAGTATTTAAACACTATGGGAAGTGGGAGTAACTTTAGATTGCATGGTCCAGGGATGAGGCGGTAAGCACTGTTGGTTACCAGCTCAATTTCACTTTCCCCTTCTCCATGCTTGCACAACTGTGGTTTTATTCTCGGGTTCACCCTCCTCTACTTGATTGATCATGTCCCATTGCCCTCGCCTGATCAGTTTATGGGTGAGCATGTGGCCTAGATCTTGACAATGAGAAGTTAGAGCAAGTCTGCTGGAGACTCCTGGGAAAGATTCTCAGTTCTTTTGTTTAAAAAAGCACAGGATGTTTCTGCCTTTAGATGTTAGTATGTGAAGGAATCTTTGTGTGGAGAGCTAGCCCACAAACGGGGATTGGCAGATAGGAAGATAGAAAGGACCTGGATCCTTGATAAAATTGTGGGGACACTTATTTTTACAAGTTCCAGAAAAGCCCTAATTCAGGACGCTGGTTATATAAGAAAATAAATCATTTTATTAATCAAACCACTTTTAGTTGGGTTTTCTGTTACTTGTCATTAAGAAAGTGACTTTTAATCTGAGTAAAAATCAAGGGGAATAGAGTTCTAGATAGAGGGAACACCAATGCTTAAAGCAGAAAAATCTTTGCATGTTCTAAAGACAAAAAGAATTCCAGTGTAGCAGGAATGTGGTGAGCAAGGAAGAGTGGTTGGATATGGTATTAGGGAAGTGACAAGAGGCTAGATCAGATCAACCAACCATGAATTTTATCCTATATTTGATTTGGAATTTTAAGTATTATGGAAACCCTTTGGAGGGTTTTGGCAGGGGGGTTATATGATGTTGACTCTGGGCCAGGTTGATGGTGAGTCAAGATGGAGAGAAGTGGATGTATTGGGGAGATATTTTTGGAGGTAGATCTATAGTCTTTGTTGATTTTGAATTAAGAGGCATGGGAGAAAGGGTAGAGTCAAGTGTGGCTTACAGGTTTTGAGTGTTGAGCAACATGGTGGATGGATGGTGACTCATACTGGGATGAGGAAGGTAAGGAACACATGTGGCATCAGGAGTTTGGTTTAAAGCAAAGCAAGGTGAAGCTACATATCAATTTGACAGGTGGATTTGTGAGCCTAAGTTTTAGAGGAGAGATCAGGGCTCAGACTCAGATTTGGTAGTCTCAGTCATTAGATAGCACTTAAAGTCATGGGCCTGAAGAGGAGTAATTAATACAAGAGTCTAGATAGACAAGACTGAGATTTGGGGTACTTCTGCATTTAGCAGTTGGGCAAAAGAGAAAAAGCAGGTGAGACAGGAGGAAAATCAAGAGAGTGTGGTGTTAGGGAGGCTAAGAGAGGAGAGTGTTCCAGAATGAGTAAATATCTGATTTGGATGCTACTAAGCCGCTGGATAAGATGAGAGCACAGAAGTTGCTGATGAGGCAACACAGAAGTTGGATATGGGAGCTGGGAGGAAAGAGGAAGTTCTGGGTTACTCCTGGGTTTCTGGCTTGAGTAAATAGATGGTTAGTTTTGCCGTTTGCTGGAATGAGGACACAGAAGACCCAGGAGTTGGGGTGGAAAGGAAGATAATGAAATCAGTTTGGAGCATGTTCGGGTCAAGATGGCTCTAGAACATCGGGATGATGTCCAGTAGGCAGGTGGCCATACAGTTCTGAAGTTCAGAACATTGAGCTGCCTATGGACCTGGGAACTGAAAGTACCTTCCCTAGCACCTACCCTGATGTTCGCTAAGCTTCTCTGCACAAGAACCCAAAGTCTTTTACTGGAATATAAAACATAGCTTTCTTAGGAGTCCTCTGCATCTCAGATTTTTGAAGAATCAGGGACCAGAGCTCACAGGTCAGATGGTCCTTGGTGATTGACAGGAAGGAGGAGGCGCTTTTTGTGGCAGGCACAGTGTTGGAGGGGTGGGGAAGGCCCTCACGCAGGAGAGGGAACAGACGTGAACATATGATTGGTCCCCTGATCTGGACCCCTCATCCAAACTCTTTCTGCACCCTCACCCCCATGTTAATTCACCTTTTTCCATTCTCCTCCGACACATCTTAGCAACCCAACCTCCCTGCTTTCATCAGGGCCTCAGTGTGCATGGTCTTGGCTTTTGGTTCATGTTTGTGATTAGCCTTTCATGAGCCTATCTCTCCAGGGACTGGGTGCCCTAGTCTTCAAACCAAAGGTGTTTTCTCAGTGTAGGCCAATAAATGTTTGATGACAGGATGGGCAGGCTGGGACAAGCCAGCATTCACATGCACACGCCGCCCTTCTGCTACTCAAGAGTTTGGCCGCCTTCCCCACTACAGCCAAGCCGGTGCAGCTGGTCCCAGTAAGGCTTTTGAGAAACCCTGGAGTGGAGGAGATGACAGTGACTGGAGAACAAAATAGCAGAGACCCATGGTGGTGTTGGGGTGGGGGAACCTGGACTACTGAGGTCCCAGAGACAATAGAGTATCATGGCAAACCAAGAGTCAGGTGATTGGGAAGATTGTTTCTCTTCTCTGAGTTTCAATTTCTCTATCTATGTAATGGGGCTCTGGCCTAGGGGGCCTCCAAGGACCCTTCACGTGTGTGCTGGGAGGACAGGGACAATGTGGTTTTTGTCTGTACCGCAGTGCTGTTCTTATTGGAAGTAGAGCCATAGACCTTGTTGGTTTTGAACTGGGGGGTGACAGAAATGGTGCTGCTATAAGTATTTGCTCTTATTAAAATTTTCAGCGGGGAGTCATGACAGAGGCTTTGAGAAATCTGTAGACTAGCCCATTTAGGCCAAGGAATCCCCACCACCTTCAGAAATCCTTCCTGGAGCATCTGGCTGGTTCAGTTGGTAGAGCATGTGACTCCTGCTCTAAGGGTAATGAGTTCAATTGATTTTGGGGTGATGGATGTCCCTGTTCTAGATCTCCTTTTAGACTGAGTCTCCTGGAGAACAGAAGCATTGTCAGGCTTTTATTTCTCCAGGACCTGGTACTTGAATAGATCTAATAAACACTAATTCACAGGAGCACGTCTTATGGGATCCCCTCCATGACTTCCTCGCTGTAGGTGGATATGGCTATGCCTATTTTACAGGTGAAGAGACTGAGGCCCAGAGACTTATCTGAGATCACCCAGGAAGGTGAAGGCTGAAATTCACCAGCACCACCCCGCCCCAGCGCTTCTTAGCAGGTGAAGGTAGTCTCCCTACCCCCCTGCAAGGGAGTAAAAGAGGCAGCTCCATATGCTTGGTGTGTGCTGAGGTCACCTTGTCTTTTCTTCTGCCCTTCTGTCCTATCTTTTCATCTTCTTTCTTTTCTTCTAGCTTCAACTTCCTCTCCTTTTTTTTTGTGTGTTGGTTTCCTTTCTCTTTTCTTCCATACCTCTTTTCTTTTCTTCCTTACCTGTACCTGTGATTCCGTTATGATTTCTCTCCAAGGCCCTGTCCCCCACCCCACCTGCTGCCCAGCTCCTCCCCAAGGAGAAGTTGGATGCCTATCTTGCTCTCCACCCCTAACCCTTTCTAGGTTAACTAAGAGAACTCAGGCCAGGGAAGCACCCAATCAGTTTCCTCCTTTTGTACCGCCCACTCCAACCTGTTGGAAGAGCTGTGTATGAGAACAAACAGAACTAAGGTCTGAATTCTTCCTCCAAAACCTGGTCTTAAGAGCTTGGTGGTACCAGCCTCCACCACTAGGAGACACCAAGAGCAAGGAAAGTGTGGACATAGAGGGTGCTAGGGTCCCCAGTGTGTACCCCTCACTCACTCACTCACTCATTCATTTATTCAATATATTCTGAGCACTGACTACAGACCAGACAGTGATCTAGGTACTGGGGATACAGAATATACCCTGCCATTGTGGAGCTCACATACTGGCCAAAAAGGACACTTATAAAGTAAACGAACACATTCTCAAGATAATTACACATAATTACATATTAGGTTGGGAGCTATGAAGCCAATAAACAAGGTGATGAGTTGGAGAGTAGCCAGGTGTTGGTTGACGTCAGAGAAAGCTTTTCTGAGGTTTTATTTTATTTATTTTATGAGGTAAGCCTGAGAGGTGAGGTTCCAGACAGAGGGAACTGCAAATAAAAAGGATCCTGATTTGTTTGGACCTACACAGAAAGGCTAATGGGCTAGAGTTTAGTGAGAGAGGGAGGGAGAGTGCCATGAGATGAAGTTGGAGATACATAGCAGGGATTTTATGGAAGCGATGTAAGAGCTTTGGGCAAGAGAAAAACGGATTGAATTTTTTAAATTGATTAATTGTTGTAGTTAGTAGGCTCTTAGTTCTCCAGGGCCTGGTACTTGAGTAATCTAATAAATACTAATTCATAGGAGCACGTCTTATGGGATCCCCTCCATGTCTTCCTCGCTGTAGGTGGATATGGCTATGCCTATTTTACAGGTGAAGAGACTGAGGCCCAGAGACGTATCTGAGATCACCCAGGAAGGTGAAGGCTGAAATTCACCAGCGTCCCCCCCCCCCCCACAGTGCTCTTAGCAAGGTAGTGAAGTGAAGGTAGACTTCCTTCATACTAAATACGATGACATTTCATTTATCACACAAGGTTCCATTTTTCATTGGTGTTGATAACTGCCTCCTTTTATTTTCATTTGCTAATTTTCTATACAGTTAGCATTGATCCATTTTACATCTTCCATTAACCTTCCAATTTTCCACAAAATTAAATGTATCAATACTCTTATCAGGTCCATGTTCCTTTTTCTGGGAGCCTTCAGGCTCCTGTTCCCGTGTGCTGTGTCTGTTCCAGACTGGTTGGGTCTCTAGGCCTGCTGTAGAGCCATTACCTTGAGACCTCCCTTCACCTTCTCTGTGCTGGCTTGGGTTTTTCTCTTTCCTGGTTTGCCCCCATGTTTTCCTGGAGCACATCTTCCAGTGGTTTCTTGAGAGAGTCCCTGGGATGAAACCACTTTGACACCTTGCATGTCTAAAAATATCTTTATTCTACTTGTTTGAAAAATGTGGCTACGTATAGAATTATACAGTGAAAATCATTTACCCTCAGAATTTTGAAGGCATTACTTCATTGTCTTTTAGCTTCCAATTCCCTGTTGAGAAATCTGATACCATTCTTATCCCCAGAACTTTTTTTTTTAAGTTGTATTTATTCATTTTTGAGAGAGAAAGAGAGAGAGTGAGCAAGCAGGGGAGAGGGAGAGAGAGTCCCAAGCACGCTCCACACTGCCAGTCTGATGTGGGGCTCAAACCCTTGAACCGTGAGATCATGACCTGAGTCAAAATCAAGAGTCAGACGCTCAACTGACTGAGCCACCCAGACACCCATCCCCAGACCTTTCTATGTGTTCTTCCCCTCCCCAGAAGAATGGGCTCTGGAGTCACACTGCCTAGCAGATGGCTTGTGCAACCTTGGACAAATTTCTTAATGTCTCTGCATCTCAGCTTCCTTGTTTGCAAAATGGGATTGTTCGCAGTTCAAATGAATTAATATATATGAAACAGTTCTCTTTACCACTGGCATTTTAAAGTTTCATACAATTAGTGTACGTCATTTTTCACTCACTATGCTGGAAAGTCAAAAGATGTGTGATATTTACAACCTTTTAAATTTTAGAAAACTTTCTTGTATTATTTTATATAATTTTTTCTCCATTGGCTTTATTACCTCTTTTTGGAATTCCTTCTAGATGTTGAACCTCCTGACTTACCTCTAATCTCCATCACATGTTTTTCTTCCATTGTACATCTTTTTGTTGTTATTCTACTTTCTGATAAACTTACTCAATTTTAAGTTAATATTGTTTTTTAATGTTTATTTTGAGAGAGACAGAATGCGAGCGAGGGAGTGGCAGAGAGAGGGAGACACAGAATCCAAAGCAGGCTTGAGGCTCTAAGCTGTCAACACAGAGCCAGATGCAGGGCTCGAACCCATGAATGGCGAGATCATGACCTGAGCCGAAGTCAGATGCTCAACCGACTGAGCCACTCAACTTCCCCAACTTTATCGAGAGTCTTCTACTGATTTTTTTAATTTTAGTAATATTTTATATTCTAAGTGCTTTGTTCTCATATCTTTTTATGGACACTTTATATTTTTACCTTTTTTTTTTTCTTCTGCTCCCTGTATTGTCTCTTTATTTTTTTTCTTTTTGCTTTGACTTCTTTCACGTTAGAGGCTTGCCTCAAATGTCTGGTGATCCTTAACTGCCTATATTTAAGAATGAGGCATCGAAAAGAACGTGCTTGGGTGAAACTTTCCATATGAGAGTCTTCCTGATATAGGGATTTTCACCGGGGGCTCCCTAAATACTTACAGGGTTTCTTTCTGGGCACATTCTTTTTCTCCAGAGGAGCAAAAAGTGGTATAAGCTTCCTGGACGGTGTTTTTTTAGTGCCTAGGGGAGGGGGCTGGGACAGTCTCATTTTTGTCTTTATTCTTGTTTTTGGTAAAGCCTCTGTTCTCTACTGCGGTGTCTCTGACTATGCAGTATTTTTAAAACTCATTCCTCAGAAAGTAAACCTCCCTTTACCTACAGAGGTGAGAGGCAGTCATCTGGCTATGTGACATGGGGGAAAGGTTCGAGAACTTCAAAGATCTCATTGTAATTATGCTGTATATAAACTTTCAAAAAGTAGCTGTCTTTATCCCTCCCCTTAACCCCTTAGTACCCTCAGAGCCTAGCTCCTTGCTTCCTATTTGTATTCCCCAACTCTGAAAGCACTTCCTTTGGCTTCCCCTATTCTGCTAAGTCAGTTGTTACCCTTCTCCCGCCTACTTCCAATGTTTAAAAAATTGTTGATACCTTTCTTTTGCGATTTCCTTTCCCACCCTCTAGTCCTTGGGCTTTCTGCCTTTTGAGTCCTTTGCTATCAACTGAGGGGGAGGGCGCAAAACTAAATCTAGGTGTGAAATGCTCTGGTCCAGGATCAGGGAAAACGTTTTCACTCCCAACTTGCCAGAGTCCAAATGTATCAATTGGCTCATTTTATAAGACTGTAAAAGATTCAGAACTCCCAAGAATCCAAATAGTAGTCAGAAGAATTTTTCAACAAAGTCCCTTTTATTTATTTCACTAGAAATTACTTTATTGATTAAATCACCAGAAATTTTCAGTGCAAGATTTAACATCTCAATGACCATCAAGGCTTGGGCTCTGGGGCTTGCTCTGCCTCCCCCAGTCCTTAAAGGGGTTTAGAGGGAGAGACGTCATTAACAGAGACCAAATCAGATGGTCGCAGGTCCTCCTTTCCCAGTCATTGGACAAGCTGCTCAATTCTTGCCCAGAGCAGGAAAGAGCCAGTGTTTCTGAAAACAAATCTAATAAAGAATTTGACATTGCAATGTAAGATCTCTCTTAACAATTTAGTTCTATCAACAGTATTGGTCCAAACTTATTTGCTTCTGATCTAAATCATTTTGCAATTTACCTTTTTTGGTATGTATGTGATTTCAATAACCTCACCCCCTGTGCAGACATGAATCAACCCAATGCTAAGAAAAATCCCTCACACCAGAAGAGCCTCATCTTGTTCTTGGAAAGAAGTAACAGAGGTTTTCCTGCTTCTCTTCCATGTAACAGATGAACAAACCCCACCTTGAAGTCCAAAATGTTACTTCTGGCCTTGGAATGCGCAGCTTGTGATGAGCCGATTCAAATCACCGAGAAAGGGCAGCCGGAACAACTATGCAGGTAGTCTTCTTTGGAAATTTCTTCTTAAAATAAAGTTTTGAGAATCGTCCATGATTGTGTACAAAGACTCTAAGGTCCACACAACTTCTGCTATTCCGTCTCAGGAGCCAGGTTCAGAGGCAGCATTGGAATTGTCAGGAACGAGAGCAGTAGCAGTGGCCCCGCGAGGTAGGACCTCAATAACTCGAGGCTTGTCAATGATCCGAGCTGTCCGGTTTCCCTTTTCCACAATACCGACGATCCATGCTTGGTGACCCTCTCCATACTTGGAAGATTTGATTTCAGAACAAAAGCGAGCTGCCTGTTCTCTCGGCAGACAAATCAGTAATCCCCCAGAAGTTTCTGCTGAGGTTCCTTGAAGGAGCCCAAAGCGCCCACTGGCCTTGCTGATGGCAGCCATCTTGGCAATGATTGGCAGATTATGAATGACAAATGACACCTCATTTCTTTGTTGTTTTGCAAGGTTCTGAGAGTGTCCTAGAATGCCAAAGCCTGTGATATCTGTGGCTGCGTGTGCATTAAACGTGTGCATTAGTCCAGCAGCAGTTCTGTTTAGGGTAGCCATATTGAACATGGCTTCCTGATAAGCTAGCTCTACCTCTTCTCTGGAGACCACCATATTTATTTTATTCCATCTTTCAGGATTATCCAGCCATTGGTGGGCATTGACAGCAACTTGGGTTCCTAAGGGTTTGGTTAACACGAGCACATCCCCAACAACTGCACTGTCCGGCATGATGAATTCATTTGGCTGACATACCACAGTGGCAACCCCTCCGACGATAATCCAAGGGTTTACTACTGTCTGTCCACCAGTCACTGCAGTCCCTCCTTCCTCAGCAGCGTCGCGAAAGCCTTTGATCATGAGCGGTGTTATCTTTTCTCGTTCCTCCTCAGTCATACTCTGGCTGACGCTGAGTAACATCAACATGTTGTCACATTCAGTAATACCCATGGCGTAGAGGTCACTCAGCACGTTGGCACACGCTATGCGCCCCATCATGTAGGGATCTTCCACTAGGGGGTAAAAGAAGTCCGTGGTCTGCACCAGTGACAGGCCCCCGTGCCTCAGGGGTATGACGCAGGAGTCCATCCCAATGCCCAGGGCTGGAAAGGTTGGGTTGGGTTCCGCCCCGGCCGGGAGGCCGCCTTCCTGGGCCGCCTCTTCATGGCTTCCGACCAGGCCCAGACCCGACGGGGGCCGAACGTCTGGCCGCGTCAGTCCCGCCAGGAGTTTGAGCAGCGTCTCCTGGGGGACTTTGCAGCCTCAGCCCTTCATGCCGGAGAAGCCCGTCAGCCGCCAGCTCGGGCTGAGGCCCAGCGCCTGGGGCTCGAAGGGCCGGTAGCTCGAGAAGCCGCGGCCCAGAGACAAGCCGGCGGACCCCGAGCCTTCCGCCGCCGCCACCGCCACCTCTCCGCCGGCGCCCGTCGCCGCCGCTTCCGCCATCGCGCCTGCCCGGCAGGGAGGGGAAAAGAGGAGAGGAGCGCTCGCTTTTATTTTCTACTCCAGTTAATATGGATTAACAGATATTACCGCAGAGAGTCTCCTCCGCACGACTCGCGCAGCCCGACTCACGCCACACCGCGCGCTCCTGGCCTTCCTGGGGGAGGAGCCGCCGGCCTCCCGTACTTATAGCCCTGGTGGTTGACAGCCGTGCCATCCAATGACGATTTCGCAACCGAGGGCGGGCTTCCTTTCATCTAAGAGATGAATTACAAATCAACCAGCAGTTTGCGAAACTGGTGTGGACTAGGTTACCCGTTTGCTATTTGGTTCGCTCCGCTAGTTGTAATTTAAACGATCTCTTGGGAGAGGCTGGCGCGACTTTGCTCCCTAGAGGCAGTTGACCAAGTGCTGCATTTTCGGAGATGAGGAATTTGGGGGTCACTTGGTAGAGCTATTACAGGTCAGAAAGGTCCAAGGGTCACATGACAGCGCACGTGACCAATCCAGGTTAGGAAAATAGCCCAGGGAAAAATTCGGAACGAATAATGAAAAATTAGATACTAAGTTACTACCATTAAGCAAGCAAACTGTAGCATCAAAATAATGAAATGTTAAAATGAGCTCCAAAAAATTGTAAGATTCAGGGGCGCCTGGCGGGCTCAGACGGAAGAGCATGCGACTTTTGCTCTCCCCGTCATGAGTTCAAGCCCCACATTGGGAGTAAAGATTACATTAAAAAAATAAACAATAAAAATAAAATAAAAATCTTTTAAGGCTTTTAAGGGCAGACACCTGCTTGGGTTCCGGTGCTGTTTGCACCACTAACTGCCGGTATGAGTCACTTTCCCTCTCTTGCATCAGTGATGTATCTATCTGGACAACAAAGTAGCTTACCTTCTTTTGTCCTTAGGTTTCTGTATGTCTTTAAGTTAGTATATATGAGAATCTGTGATGTAACCCTGAAGAGCAAGGTTATAAATGCATGTAATACCTTTGGCCCAGCAGTTCCAATTCTAGGACTTTATTCTACAGATGTACTCGTGAGCTGTGAGTGGGAAATGGTAGGGATGTTTTGTTTTCTGTGCTGTTTGTAATATCAACATACTGGAAACAACCCAAATGTTTATCAATTATGATTAAAATAAATTGTGGTACGTTTATATAATAGACTATCCATCCAACCAACTGTAAAACAGAACGAGAGAACATTGATGTAATTCTATTGATAATGGTTACAGTTCTAATAGGCACAGTCCTAAAGGCTTTATGTATATTAACTTAGTCCTTATAAAACTCTTTGAGTTACGATTCTTTCCACATTTTACAGAAAAGGAATATAACGCACAGAGAGATTAAATGCCCTATTCAAGGTCATAGCCAGTTTAGAATGGAGCTGGATATGAATCCAAGCAATCTGTTCCAAAGACTACCAGGCTATACTGCGGATGATGTTTGTTAAGAGAAACAAGCAAGCTTCAGAGCAGTATTTATACAATACTACTATTTGTTGTAAAAGGGGGAAATCTATGCAATAGCATATTTCTGGGAGTATAATCACCAGAAACTGGTAAATTGATTGCCTCTGGGGAGAGAATGAGGTGGTTGGGGATGGGAGATTCTTCAACAAAAAAACTGGAAACAACCCATGCATCTGTTAACAGGGAATGCATAAACAAATTTTGGTATAATCACACGTGGAATATTATTTACCTGTGAAAATGAATGATAGGTATAGGTATCATCAATATGGATAATCTCAAAAACAAAATGTTGGGAGTAAAAAGCAAGTTGCAGAAGTGTACCTAAACTAAGATGCCGTTCATATAATAAAATTCAGCACCAGGCAATGCAATAATATATTGATAAGATATGCAAAATGGTAAACACTTTTTTAAAAGGTAAGAGAGTGGATGATTAACAAAATTTAGCATAGGGATTACTCCTGGGGTAGGGTGCATAAGGGACCCCTGGGCTCCGTTTCCTTCTGTTTCTTGGGCTGGGTTATAGTTACATAATGTTCTTGAAACCGCACACATCTATTCTCCCACACTCTTTGTAGCTCCCACACTCTTTGTATAGCTCAACATTAAAAAAAAGAGAGAAAGTGTGCTATATTTCAGAATTAAAAATACAAAAAGAAAAACAAAATAGTCAAAAAGCAATAGATGTGGAAGCAACAGACATCTGGATTTTGTCTCACCTTTGGACTTGTCAATGAGCTGTCTAGCCTTGAAGAACTGATATAAACTGTCTATGCCTTAGTTTCCACTTTTGTAAAATGAAGGTTATAATCTCTGCTTAGGATCTGGCATAAGGATCATATGAAAATCTCAACTATGAAGATTTCTTTGCAAAGTATTCAGTACATTGTACATGTGAAGGATCTTCCTATCACTAAGGGAAAAATGAAAACATCCCAGTACATCAGTAGTCACTTCATCTGGGTTAAAAAGTGACTAGATCAGGTGCCCCTGGTTATACGCTCTCTTGGTTCTTTGGACTTTTTCCTCTAGGCATTTAGAACAATTTGTAATTCTTTATTCATTTGATAATCATGTGATTATGCCATGACTATCTGCCCCACTAGGCTGTAAGCTCCACAGTCAGGGGCTGCCCTGTTTCGTCCACCCTGACTTCCGTAGCACCTTACATGGCAATGACATTTGATGAATGAATATATCATCTTACAAAATACAGTTTGCTGGGTTCATGTGATGACTGGTGCTGAGCATCTTGTACTCATTCATCTCTTTTATTTTTTTAAAAAAAGTTTATTTATTTATTTTGAGAGGGAGATAGAGAGAACAGGGGAGGGACAGAAGGGTGGGAGGAGATAGACAATCCCAAGCAGGCTCTGCGCTGCCAGTGTGACAGTGCAGAGCCCGACTCGGGGCTTGAACTCATGAACCAAGAGATCATGACCTGAGCAGAAAACAAGAGTTGGATGCTTAACCAACTGAGCCACCCAGATGCCCCATCTCCTCTTTTAATCCTCATAGCAGCCCCAGGAAATCAGCAGTATTATCCATTTTAAGGATGAGGAAACTGAGGTCCCTGATAAGTCAGGAGTGGTGCACAGGGTCACCAGCTGGAATCAACCTAGGGAAAATACAAACTTAGGTCTGTTTTGACCTGAAGGCTGGTGTTCTATCCCTCATCCTGGGGCTTCCCCTTGAGAATACTAACAACCCCCAACATGCCCCTGGAAAAAGCAGGACTCTGAAGGGAAGGTTTCATCCCTATAGTTCCCTGTTGCTTCTGTTTGGACAAAATGTTCGTTCAGGTCAAAAAAGTCATGAATTTGCCTTGGTCAGTGACCAACCCACTAGGCTTAGAACAAGTTCATGTGCCTTTGTGCAGGTGATCCACATGAGTCACAAGGGTGATCCTTATGACTGTATCATGAGCATTTGAAAGCATCCTTTTTATCTTTTTCTTGTTTCTCGCTGAAAGATCCATTGAATCACATTTACCACTTGGGTGAAAGCATATGGGTCAAAGATTGCAAGAGTGAAAACCTGGAGGTGGGGTTGGAAAAGCAGGCAAAGAAGAAGAGGTGGTTTTTGTTTATTTGTATTTTTTTTAATTTTTTTTAATGTTTATTTTTGAGAGAGAGAGAGAGCAGAAGGGGCAGAGAGAGAGGGAGACACAGAATTGGAAGCAGGCTCCAGGCTCTGAGCTGTCAGGACAAAGCCAGACATGGGGCTCAAACTCACAGACTGCGAAATCATGACCTGAGCTATTGTCACAGACCTCGAGATCATGACCTGAGTGTGGTCACAGACCTCAAAATCATGACCTGAGCTGTTGTCACAGACCTCGAGATCATGACCTGAGCTGTTGTCACAGACCTCGAGATCATGACCTGAACTGTTGTCACAGACCTCGAGATCATGACCTGAGCTGTTGTTACAGACCTCGCGATCATGACCTGAGCTGTTGTCGGCCTCCCAACTGACTGAGCCACCCAGGAGCCCCATGTTTGTGTTTTAAGTAGGCTTCAAAACCTACCATGGGGTTTGAACTCATGACTCTGAGATCAAGACCAAACCTGGGGGCGCCTGGGTGGCTCAGTGGGTTGAGTGTCCGACTTCAGCTCAGATGATGGTTTCTCCGTTGGTGACTTCAGGCCTCACATCGGGCTCTGTGCTGACAGCTCAGAGCCTGGAGCCTGCTTCGGATTCTTTGTGTGTGTGTGTGTCTCTCTCTCTGCCCTTCCCCTGCTCATTCTCTCTCTCCCTCTCTCTCTCTCATTCTCAAAAATAAGTAAACATAAAAAAGAAGAAGAAGAAGAAGAAGAAGAAGGCCTGAATACCAGCCCCTCATTTGCTTTTCACATACAACAAAAACACTGAGGCTGGTCCTAGTTTTTCACATTATGATAATGTAGAGTTATAACACTACACTTAAAGGTTTAGGACACTTTATTTTTTAATTAAAAAAATTTTTTTAAGATTTGATTTTAAGTAATCTCCACACCCAACGTGGAGCTCACACCCATAACCCCAAGATCAAGAGTTGCAGTTCCACCGACAGAGCCAGCCAGGGGCCCCAGGTTCAGCACATTTTAAAGAAGTCTTTTTAATTGTGGTAAATATACACTCAGTATATTTCTAGTATACTGAGAATACTTCAGTAAGTTTAGCACCCTTTAAAAAAAATTTTTTTTGGGGTTTCTTTTTGAGAGAGACAGAGCACGAGCAGGGGAGAAGCAGAGAGAAAAAGGCACACAGAATCGGAAGCAGGCTCCAGGCTCCCAGCTGTCAGCACAGAGCCTGACGCGGGGCTCGAACTCACGAACTGCAAGATCATGACCTGAGCAAAGTCGGAAGGTTAACCGACTGAGCCACCCAGGTGCCCTTAATACGTTTGTTGTTTTTTTTTTTTTTAAGATTTTATTTTGGGGCACCTGGGTGGCTCAGTCGGTTAAGCATCCAACCTTGGCTCAGGTCATGAACTCACGGTTCGTGAGTTCGAGCCCCACATCAGGCTTTGTGCTGACAGCTTGGAGCCTGAAGCCTACTTCAGATTCTGTGTCTCTCTCTCTCTGCTCCTGCTCATGGTCTGTCTCCTCTCTCTCTCTCTCTCTCAAAAATAAATAAACATTAAAAATAAATAAAGATTTTATTTTTAAGTAATCTCTACACCCAATGTGGGGCTTGAGCTCACAACCCCCAGGTCAAGAGTTGCATGCTCTACTGACTGAGCCAGTAAACTCATTACAAAATTATTCTGTTGTCCCTGGAGGAAAATCACAAAATGCAGCTTAGTGAAAAGGAAGAAAGTTAAAAGAACTTGAAATCCCTCTTCCCAGAGAGAAGTGCTAGTCATAGCTTCACAGAGTGAATTTTAGACAATTTGCTCTACGCGTAAGGAGGGCCATCACCTCACACTGAACTCCAGGCGGCGCCCTGTCACTTCCTCCAGGCCACATGGACCAGTGTGCTGTGTGTTCTGTGTATTTGCATATATTTTTAATTTTTTAAAACAAAAAAGGGATCATTCCGAGTGTTTCTAGTAAGAAATAACATAATGTATGGAAATAATCTAGCATGTGATAGGCACTCAGCACTCCTGCTGGGTTCCTTCATCAATATTTGTTGAAAACTTTTGTGCACTGGATACTAAAGCTATGGCAATGAATGCCAGACAAAAATCCCTGTCCTCGTGGAGCTGACGTACTAATGGGAAGAGATAGCGATAGGTAAGATCAATCATTTGTTAATTAGGGATAGATGTTGAGGAGGGAGGAATGAAGTCTAGAGAGAGGGGGGATAGGAAGTCTGATATGTGCTTTACGTAACTGTCGCCAGGGAAGGCCTCGCTGAAAAGGTGACTTTGAAGTAAAAGCCTGAATAAAGAGAAGAATAGTGTGCAGATATCTGGAAAAGAGTGTTTCATGGAGGGAACGGCCCAAGTGCAAAGGCTCTGCGGCAGGAATGTACCTGGGGTGTTCTAGGAGCAAAAGACAGCCACGATGACTGGTACGTAGTGAGTGGAAAGACCCATAAGAAATGAGGTCAGAGTGTTGGTGAAGACGACACAGGACTTAGGGCATCACAGGACTGATGTAATCTGACTTTGCTATAGCTTTGAATCTGCATTCAAACCCCACAGGTCCAAAACATTCCCCATTGGTCTGAGCCCCTCCACTCTGGCCCCGACATCCAGATCAGCATCCCCATTGCTGGTCCCTGAACCTGAGCCTGACCCAGGCAAGACACAACCTCTCCCGGGTTTGCCCCCTGGGGCTTCCAGCAATAGGCTCTAGAAACGAGACCTATGCCCGTAGCCCCTCACACTCTTAACCACCTAACAACAGCCTGTATGGCGGGAAGTTTCATCTTTGTATCTGAGGTAAATGTGAGAAGCCCTAATGAGTCATCGCTTGCCATAAGAAGGAGAAAGAGAGACACAGCACAGAAAGAGAGACTCAGAGTGATGGCGAACTCAGAATGGAGGGTCAGGAGACGGAGATAAAGAGTGAGAAGGTGGCTTAGGAGGTGCTGAGGGAGGGAGTCACAGGATAACTTGGGGGAACAGCATTCCGGCAGAAAAACACTCGTGGCAAAGGGCCCGAAACGAGCAAGCTCCATGTGTTGGAGGCACAGTAAGGCGGCCATTGTGGCTGGTGACAAGTGGGTGAGGGAGGGAGCAGGAGGAAGTGATGCCAGAGAGGCAAGGAAGGGCCAGACGTGCGGGGCTCATGGGCTTTGGGCTTTGGCACAGCCTTTGGATTTGGCTCTGGGTAAGATGGGGGCCATGGGGCAGTTTAGACCAGAGGAGTGACATGGCCACTCTGGCTGAAGTGAGGGTAGACAGGGTTGGGAAAGTGGATGAGGAGAGACAGTGCGAAGGCTCTGGCAAAAACCCAGGGGAGAGACGATGGTGAGTTGGTTACACTGGAGATGGTGACAGGTGGTCGCAGTCTGGATATTTTTTGAAGGTGGAGCCAACAGACTTCCTGATGGATTAGATACAAGATCTGATGGGCCACGTGAAAGAATTTTGGACTTTTTGTCCTCAGAGAAAAAGGAAGTCACAGGATTGGTTTTAAGCAGGGAGATGACATGGCTGCATTTGTGATTTTGAAAGATCACTCTATGGGGAGTGAAAGAACACACTGCAGGGGAAGGATGCAGCAGAGGACCACTACTGCCTTCAAGACTTCAGGAAGTTCCTCCCCTGTGATCCCATGACCCCAGAACTTCCTTGTTCTAACAGTTATCATCTAGATTTTCTCTGACTTCTGTGAGCTCCTTACAGCTTGGACCACACCTCACTGGGTTCCATCTGCTCAGGGCCCAGCATGAGCTCTGACACAGAGAAGCCCTTAGAGAGAGCATTTGTTGAATGAATAAATGCAAAGAATGTGAATGAGGTAAGAGATCAGCACCCTGCTATTTGGGGCTCACTAAAGCATTTTTAAAATCCCTTATTATTGTTGTTTTCTGGTTAAAACAGTTATCGGTGCCTTTTATTAAAAAGCCAAACATGACATAATAATAAAAGATCTCTAAAACCTCATCCTCTATACTCTAGAAATAACTCAGGACATCTCTGGAATCTAGGAATAACTATGTAGAGTTCATTAAATATCCTCCCCCCAATTTTCTAAAAAGTTTATTTACTTAAGTAATCTCTACACCCAACGCGGGCCTTGAACTCCCAACCTGGAGATTCAGAGTCACATGCTCTTCCGACTGAGCCAGGCAGGCGCCCCTCCTCCCCCCAATTTTTTAAATGTCTACACCAAACAATGAAGTGTTTAAGAGGTAGAGATGTGGGAGAGAGAGAGGATGAGAAAGGCAGACCTCCTTCCTAGCAGGCAAGTAAGGTGTAACACACGCTATTTTGTAATTTGCTTTTCTTCTACTTAGATCATCATGACAATCTTTCTATGCTAGTACTTGTAAATCTACCATATTTTGTTAAAGACTGAATACTATTGCATAAAATGGATTTATGTAATTGGTATCACCAACTTCCTATTATTGTTAGATATTCCCACACGCCCTTTTTTTTTTTTTTTTTAAATTAAAGGATTTCCTTGAAGATCCTTGTTGCGTTTATTTCTTGGGGCACCAGAATTTTAGGAGGATAGTTGAAACAGGTGTTCGTCCTGGGGCAGTCGGAGGACTTGAGACTTTGCCTCATGGGGACTATTAGGTATAACTGAGGGTGTTCAGCCTGGAAGAGAGACATGTAAGCCTTGTCTGTACTTCTGAAGGGGCTTCCAGATGGGAAAGAGAACAGATTTGTCCCCAGGCATTTCTGCGGGACAGAACCAGGTCTAAGTTATGGATGTCACAAAGAGGCAAACTTGCGTGTCGTAATACAAGAAAGCATTTTCCGGGGCACCTGTGTGGCTCAGTCGGTTAAGTGTCCAGCTCTTCATCTCAGCTCAGGGCGTGATCTCACAGTTGGTGGGATAGAGCCCCACGTGGAGCCCCATGTCTGGCTCTGAGCCTGCTTGAGATTCCCTCTCTCCCTCTCTCTCTCTCTCTCTCTGCCCCTCCCCTGTGTGCTCTCTCTCTCTCAATAAATATATAAACTTAAAAAAAAAAAAAAGAATTTTCCTACAAGAAGAGCTGCCGGAGACGCAGCGGATCTCCTTGGGACAAAGTCATGAGCATCGTGTCTCTGTAGGTGTGTAAGGAGAATTTGATTGAAGATTTAATAGGAGGTATTATATAAGGGACTTTTGCGCAGCAGGCCAAAGTTGAATTAGGTGACATTCAAGAGTCCTTTCAGATCTGAAACTTTATTACCACACTTCTAATCGAAGGTGTCATGAAGGATGACACAAAGAGGTTGGCCGTTTCAAATTCTCCTTCCTAAGAGTGTGGGAATTCAGAGGATGTGTGAAGTGGAGCTGCGGTTGGCCCTGGAGGGCAGCCTTCTCCAAACTTCGTTGAAGAAGTGGGGAAAGGTGGCTTACAGAAAGAGAGAAGGATGGGGACCATGTGATGCCCTCTTCCAGCTGCCTGCAAGACCTGATCGTATTTGGGTTCTTCTAAGGGTTTTGTGATATCCTTGAGACAAATATATGTGTTTGCATTCAGTAAGCCCACATGGGTGCCCGCGACTTGCCACAGTATGACATCTGGCCCAGACCCTCTAAATTAATAGGGACTCATCCATAGCCCCTGAACGAGCTTCAGGAACATTCAGCTGGAGGAGAAGTGGCGGAAAGGGTTAAAAAGGTGGTGAGACAAGGGAGGAAGCCTTCCTAATCATTTAGATAATCAAGAGAGCTTCTGCTTCCCCCAAACCCTCCACCTTGTTGTACAGAGCAAACACATCATACAATGACAAGTCCTCCAGGTTCTGTTTGACTTGTTTTCTAGATGGACTCAAGAGACCTGGTCAGAAGACAGGAAATGTTTTCCTGTTTCCCACTGGGGTAGAGCGATGGCAGGGAGTTTGCTTTCCTTGATGTAACAAAGAAGACAGCTTGAGGTTACCAAGATCCCCATTGTAGGCCAAATGTGGGTTTTGGTCATTTTGGAAGTTCAAGAACAAGTGGGCCGTGTCTGGAGAACTAATGCGGTTCCTATTCAGGAGGGAGCGTAAGAGTGCCCTGAGTGGGGAGGCTCAGACCAGAATGAACTTGACCCAGGAATGAACGTTTAGCCATTAGATGGGAGTAGTGATCCTTCCTGTACATAGTAGCTATTATGCAAGTGTAAGTCTGGCTCAGACCCCTGAACATAAATCCCGTGTTTGAGTGAGACAGAGAGAGACAGAGAGAGAGAGAGAGACATAAGTAAAACTTGAAAGAGCTGCCTTACTAGCCTGCACACCCTGGAGCCCAAACAGTTGGAGCTTGGTGTAACTCAAAGCAGGGAGAGAAATTCTTCCCGACTCTACCCCAGTCTTGGTATTTCAATGGCTTGGGCTAATAGCCAAGAAATGTTCTAGCTCCAGTTTTGGTTATAGAACGACAGCCAAGATGTGAAGCCTTGAGCAGCTCACATACCAGGGAGTAGAGCACAGGTGAAATACCTCTAAAGACTTTCTGAAATAGCAGAGACTCTGCAGGAAGCCGGAGACCTTGTACTAGCAGGTGGGGGTAATACGGCAACAACATGGCGGTGGTAACATTAATATGATCTTGTTTGGACTCATAGACTGGTGAGTCCTGCAGAAGCCTGGGATCTGGGTATGGAGGAAGCAACAAAGGCCCAGAGAGGTGAAGAGGGTCATTGGCACAACATGGCAAGACAGTACTGCTCGGAGCTGGTTCCCAGGTTTCTGGTCCTGAATGATGGGCTCTTTCGGCTACAATCAACCATACGCTGAGGGGCTGGAAACAGAGGCCCTGGAGTGAGGTCACCCAGTGACATCAGGGCCCCGTGAACTGCACGTGAATACTCAAGAGTGCCATCTGTAGGAAATCCCTACCTGTGGTATGTTCAGGTCAGCCCTTCCTCAGAAAATCCAGGTAGAGTTTCTAGAACTTTAGAATGCTCTGGTGTGCCTAGCCATGAGATCATAAGGGCCTTGCAATAGGGTGGGGGCCTCTGAGCCCCTCTGGGCCTCCATATCCTCCCCTCCCCTGAGGCCCCCTTCCGGGGGTAGGGCAGTTTCTCCCTCTCCTGGCAGGTGGGAAGAAGGAGAAGGGGCCCTGTGGTGACCAAGATATTTCTGTCAGAACCATCCTGACCAAAGGGGCCCATGTCACTGTACCCAGGAGGAAGTGGTGGGTGGCGAGCCTGGGCTGGGAGGTAGCAGCTGGGCAAGCACACCATTTGCACCAGCAAGTCTTCTGTGTGAATCAGAAAAGAGAACTTTGCCCCGATTCATCCTGGGTTTGTAGGCAGTCAGGCCTGGTGGATTGGGGGGTAAAGGGGAGAGGGAGGCACCAGCCTGCTTTTCCAGCTGCCCTCTACATCAGCCAGGCATGCCCCGAGGCTCCCTGCTGCCACACCCTTGCTTATTCAACATGTTATTCATTTAAGCACAGGAGAAAGGGTTCAGTGTGGCCCTACTGTGACTGGAACGAGAGAGGCCATCGGGAATGGAGGTAGCCTTTCAGTTGTCACCGTTCCCTGTTTGTAGACCTCATGAATTCTCTCTCATGACATCTATTTCTCTGCATTTCTGCCCTGTTCTCCCCTCACTTATGACTATCCCCTCTGTGTCCTCCAAGTTTCTGTTCTGGAGGGACCCAACTTCTTTCTAACCTGCCACCAGTGTATTATTTAATTTTATATATTAAATTTTTTTAATGTTTATTTATTTTTGAGAGAGACAGAAACAGAATGCGAGTGGGTTGGGCGCAGAGAGAGAGGGAGGCACAGAATCCGAAGCAGGCTCCAGGCTCTGAGCTGTCAGCACAGAGCCTGATGTGGGGCTCGAACTCACAGACTCTGAGATCATGACCTGATCTGAAGTCAGATGCCCAACCGACTGAGCCACCCAGGCGCCCCTATATTAAATAAATTCCTGACTCTGGGAATTCAGGCCTCTTCTTTCAACTCCTTCAACCTCTTCTTTTCGGACAATACAGCTTTTTGGTCCTAAGAGTCTAGACCCTGGAAAGCTTAATTATCCTTAGGGGCAAGGGAAGCCCCAAGCATTCACTCCTCGGTGAATACTTGCTGACTAAATATTTACCTGCTATGCTCCAGGCACTGTTTTAGGTACTGGGGGTACAGCAGTGAATGGTAACAAGAAACAGTATTTCTGCCCTGGTGGAGTTCATATTCTAACAGGTGGACAGTAAACCAGATGGATAAGTAAATTAAGTACTATAAGCTGAAGCCCTATAACTGCTAAGGAGAAAAGTTCAGAGGAGATGATCCAGGAATGAGCCATGAGGCTTTCTTGGGAAACCCAAGGAAGAGAAGAGCAGGTGCAAAGGCCCTGGGGCAAAGGTGTGTTGGACTGAACAAAGAGCCAGGACAGCAGTGTAGTTGAAAAGGAGTGAGCAAGATGGGGACTAGATTTCAGAAAGATAGTGAGATGTATCTGACAACTTAAGTCCCTCTAGGCCACAATGAGAACTTTGGCTTGTATTTTGAGTGAAATGGAGAACCACCGAAGGGTTTTGAGCAAGAAAGCAGCATGATCTGACATATATTTTTATTTTATTTTTTTAATGTTTATTTATTTATCTTGAGAGAGAGAAAGAAAGAGCAGGGGAGGGGCAGAGAGAGGAGAGAATCCCAAGCAGGCTCCTTGCTGTCAGCACAGAGCCCCACATGGGGCTCCATCCCATGAACCATGAGATCATGGCCTGAGATGAAACCAGGAGTCAGACGCTTGACCGACGGAGCCATCCAGGCTCAGCCCCATGACTTGTATCTTTAAAGGATCCTCCTGGCTGCTGTATGGAGAACAGACTACAGCAGGGGCAAGACTGGAAGCAGGGGACCAGTTAGGGGACTGCCACAAAATCCTGGCACTAGGTGATGGTGGCTTGGGCCAGGGAATGAGCAGTGATGAAGATGAGAAATTGCTGCACACAAAATCTTGTTCACTCTCCTGCGCGGAGCAAGAGAAAATTCTCTCTCATCGTTTACAGATGGACCTATAGAAAAATAAGACATATTTGAAATCATTTTACCTTACCACGGACACAGAAGAGCTGAGGCATCCAGGCCGTTGGCTTCATCTTAGATGCACAGATCCTGGGTACCCCAGAACTTCCCAGCGTAGGATCACATTTGTCACTCCTCTGTGACATGATATGCCTGAGTCCATTTTCATGGAACAGTTGGTAAGTGGAGCAACTAAGCCATCCTGAAGAAAGCTGGCATCTTTTGGGTTCAGTCTATCTGAGGCTACCTTGCCCTTGGTTAGCTGTCTCCCTGCCAGCACGATCAGTTTCCTTTTCTCTTTTCTTTTCTTTTCTTTTCTTTTCTTCTCTTTTCTTCTTTTCTTTTCTCTTCTCTTTTCTCTTTTTCTTTCTCTTTCTTTCTTCTCCTCTTCCTCTTCCTCCTTTTTTTTAAAATTTTTTTTAATGTTTGTTTATTATTGAGAGACAGAGACACAGAGAGTGAGTAGGGGAGGGGCAGAGAGAGGGGAAGACACAGAATCCGAAACAGGCTCCAGGCTCTGAGCTGTCAGCACAGAGCCCGACTTGGGGCTCGAACCCACAAACTGTGAGATCGTGACTTGAGCCGAAGTCACTCACCTAACCAACTGAGCCACCCAGGTGCCCCTCCTCCTTCTTCCTTAGAGAGAGAAGGCACAAGTGAGCGAGGAGCAGATTGAGAGAGACAGAGAGACAGAGACAGAGACAGAAAGAAATGGGGCTCACCCAAAGCAGGGCTCATATTTACAGAAGCAGCTCATCTGATGCGTGCCTGATGCGGGGCTCAAGCTCCCGAACCCTGAGATCGTGACCTGAGCCGAAGTCAGATGCTTAACCGACTGAGCCACCCAGGCGTCCCTCTTTCCTATTCTTTTTTAAGATTTTATTTTTAAGTAATCTCTACAGCCAACATGGGGCTCAAGCTCACAACCCTGAGATCAAGAGTCACGTGCTCCCCTGACTGAGCCAGCCAGGCGCCCCTGGCCTGTCAGTTTCATACTGCTCATTTGATGCAGCCAAGATAACATCAAGCAGAAGGCTCCTACTGCAGCTGCTTTCCTCAGAAGTGGGTGACAGTAAGGCCAATGCTTTGAGTTTCATAAAGTCCTCTCTAGATGCTTCATCTGTTTGAACACTGATGAGTCATTTACTAAATCGGAGCACAGAGTCTAGAGAGGCAACAAGGCCCTTGCAAGCCATGCCAACAAGCTTGGAGATGATCGTGTGTATGCAAAAGGAGAATCATCAGAGGTTTTAAAGCCTAAGAGAGACAAGCTCAGGTTTCTCAAGGTTAATATGGACCTTCCCCAGGAGGTGGAACCTTCTCTAGAGGCAGGAGAGTGAAGAAAGGAAGAGCTACAGTGGCAGTAAATTGTTCCCGTGAGAATTGATGGGCGTTTGGGCAAATGGAATGGAACTGAGAGACCCAACTGAGCCCTCAGAGAACAGACTATTTGAGATATGATAAAGGCCTGTGACTAAGGAAGAACTGTGTGTGTGTGTGTGTGTGTGTGTGTGTGTGTGCGCGTGCGCCCACAAGTGTGCAAGGAACATCCTGTCTCAGGACTTCCCCACGTGGTCCCAGCCTCAGATGTCTGCAACCCAACTCTTCAGGGAGTCATCTGCTCTCTCCAACATGGAACCTCTGATTCCCTAGAATCCTTGGGGCTTCCTTGTACTTTTGAGGCTTCCTCAGATTTATAGACCTCAAACAGAAGGGGGAAAAATGTTCTTTTGCTCTTTTAAACTGAAAACCAGGGGCACCTGGGTGTCTCAGTTAGTTGAGTATCCGATTCTTGATTTTGGCTCCAATCATGATCCCAGGGTTGTGGAATCGACTCCTGCATCAGGCTCCATGCTAAGATTCTCTCTCTCTGTCTCTGTCTCTGTCTCTGTCTCTCTCTCTCTCTCTCTCCCTCTCTCTTCCTGCCCCTCTCCCCCCACTCATTCTTGCTGTCTCTTAGTAAATAAATTAAATGAATTAACAAACTGAAAAACAAAATCTGATAAATATGTAAATGAGTATACTTACCTGCTGAAGCATACACATAGACTATAATCCAAGCAGTAGAGACTTTGAGATCATTTCCTGAATTCCTTCCATCCCAGGGGTTGTTACAGATACACTTGAAGTTTCTATAAACATAAGCCCTGATTCAAGAATCTAAATTTTGAAGATGGCCTAGAAGAAAACCTTTACTCTGGAGAGGGCTGATTTGACAATTAATTCTGGGTTAGATGCTCTGTGGGAAGATAATTAGTTTTTCCAAATACGTCCAACCTGTATGGTTAATTATTAGAACTGACATTTTTTTTTTGTCACAAAGAATCTATGGCTCTAAATTATTACCAGTGGTTATTTTTGAGATTTAGGAGTTGGGGTGGATGTTAAAAGAGAGTTTTCTTCCTTTTACTTTACATGCTTCTGTAATGTTTGAATTTTTTTTAATTTTATACTTTTTTTTTTTTCAACGTTTTATTTTATTTTTATTTTTGGGACAGAGAGAGACAGAGCATGAACGGGGGAGGGGCAGAGAGAGAGGGAGACACAGAATCGGAAACAGGCTCCAGGCTCTGAGCCATCAGCCCAGAGCCCGACGCGGGGCTCGAACTCACAGACCGCGAGATCGTGACCTGGCTGAAGTCGGACGCTTAACCGACTGCGCCACCCAGGCGCCCCTTAATTTTATACTTTTAAAAAATGTTTATTTTTGAGAGAGTGGGGGGGAGGAGCAGAGAGAGAGGGAGACACAGAATCTGAAGTAGACTCCAGGTTCTCAGCTGTCAGCACAGAGCCCAACGTGGGGCTCCAACTCACAAACCGTGAGATCATGACCTGAGCTGAAGTGGGATGCTTCACCGACTGAGCCACCCAGGCGCCCCTGTAATGTTTGAATTTTTAAGTGTGTGTTCTTTTTTGTCATCTCAGAACAATAGAAAAGAATTTGGTCAGATGTAAATCATAACCACTGCACAGAGGACCAAAGGAATCAGTCTGAATAATCTGATTTTAACTGAATTTGAAAAAGACTACCTGATATTATCTAAGTACTAGGAGGCAACTTGTCACATTGTAGCTGCCTAGCAGCAGATTATAGATAATCTGTCTGCAAAAGCCTTCCCCAGGGACAGATACTGAAAGTGGCTTTGCAAGCTGAACAGGATTTCTTCACAACAGAGGGAGAATCTGAAGGTCCTTCCCACTTTCCCATAAGCGAAGACAAGTTCCTCAATTCTGTTGTGCTTTTAACTATTTGTATTTTTTTTTAGTTACATAACTTATACATCCTCATTGTAAAAAAAGATCTGACAATACAGAAATGTGTCAACGTTATTCTTCAGAGGTAACCACTGTTTGGGAGTTTGGTTGTGTGTCTTTTCAGATTTTTTATACACACACACGCAATTTCAACTTCTATTTTTTTATTTTTCCATCTGATTTCTTTCATGACACAGTGATTCACTTTTATGGGTGCTCTCTATAAATTGCCAAATATTATAGATTGAATTCAGCTTTCCTTTTTTTTAATTTTATTTTTAATTTTTTAAATTTATATCCAAATTAGCATATAGTGAAACAATGATTTCAGGAATAGATTCCTTACTGCCCCTTACCCATTTAGCCCATCCCCCCTCCCACAACCCCTCCAGTAACCCTCAGTTTGTTCTCCATATTTATGAGTCTCTTCTGTTTTGTCCCCCTCCCTGTTTTTATATTATTTTTGTTTCCCTTCCCTTATGTTCATCTGTTTTGTCTCTTTAAGTCCTCATATGAGTGAAGTCATATGATTTTTGTCTTTCTCTGACTAATTTCACTTAGCATAATGCCCTCCAGTGCCATCCACGTAGTTGCAAATGGCAAGATTTCATTCTTTTTGACTGCCGAGTAATACTCCATTGTATATATCTACCACATCTTCTTTATCCATTCATCCATCGATGGACATTTGGGTTCTTTCCATACTTTGGCTATTGTCGATAGTGCTGCTATAAACATAGGGGTGCATGTGTCCCTTCGAAAGAGCACACCTGTATCCCTTGGATAGATGCCTAGTAGTACCATTGCTGGGTCTAGGGTTGTTCTATTTTTAGTTTTTTGAGGAACCTCCGTGTTGTTTCCCAGAGTGGCTGCACCAGCTTGCGTTCCCATATTTTTCGTTTTTTAAAGATGGAATTCACATACTGTGAACCTCACCATTTTATTATTTATTTATTTATTTATTTATTTTCTTAATGTTTATTTATTTTTGAGAGAGAGAGAGAGACAGAGGGTGAGCAGGGAGGGGCAGAGAGAGAGGGAGACACAGAATCTGAAGCAGGCTCCAGGATCTGAGCTGTCAGCTGTCAACCTGATGCGGAACTCGAACTCAGGAATCGTGAGATCATCACCTGAGCCAAAGCCGGCCGCTTACCAACGAAGCCACCCAGGTGCCCCTTATTTTGGTTTTGATTTGCATTTCCCTAACGACCGATGATACTGAGCATCTTTTCTATGTTAGTGGCTATTTACGTGTCATCTTCAGAGAAATGTTTATTTAAACTCTCTGCCCATTTGAAAAGCTGGGTTATTTGTCTTTTTACTGTTGAGTTACAAGAGTTCTTTGTATATTCTGGATACAAGTCCTGTGTTAGATATGAGATTTGCAAATATTTTCTCCCTTTCTGCGGATTTTTTTTTTTTTTTGCTTTTTTGTTTTTTAGAAGAAAAATAAGTCACTAACTATACTGTCTGTAACTTGCTCTTTTTCTTCAACAGTGTATTATGGGCATTTTTCAATGTGAAGAGAAAGCTATCTCATTCTTTTTCTTTTTCCTACCTATTTCTTTCCTTACTCTTTTTTTTTTTGTGTGTGTGGCATCCCATTATGTTTGTACCACAGTTTATTTGACCAGTCCTTTACTGAGCTTTACAGAGTCTTCCATTTGTGTTGGTGAAAGACAATGGATCAGCAGGCCTTGGGCAGAAGAGGTGGTCATCTGCCTACCGTGTTGTCTGCTCCTGGATGATGTGAAAATGCAAGCAGGCACAGGAAATGTCTCTAACCTGGTTACACTTCCTCTCAACTCATGCGGTTTCACAACCCCTACAGGCTCACCCCCACCCAGTGTCACCAGGCTGGCGCCTCTGTGAGAAAGTCCCACTGCAAGAGGCCCTGGGGCATTGTCATTTTCCTCTTTGACCCTGTCTGGGTTGTCAGCGAATCCCCAGGGCTCTCTGAACCTGGAGCCTTCCTTGGTCAGGTCCCTGCGGCCGCTGGAAGGATGAATTCCTGCACCATCGTAGTGAGGCTGCTGCTGTCTGGGCCTCTTTTCTTTGGTAGGCAAGGGAACAGGGGAGGGTCGGGGAGGGGACATGTGTCTGTGGCCAGGGGAAGGGCAGGGCTTTGTGGAACTGGAGTACTGAGCAGTGGCTTTAAGGGTGGGAATGGCCTTAGCTGATGTGAGGATCAGGAGTCTTGAAGGGAAAAGGGGGAAAGGAAAGAGAGTCCGAAGTAGAGGCAAGGTATGGAGGAAAAGACAGAGAAGGGAGATACAGGCGGCAGTAGAGATGTGGAGTGAGGTCTTAGAAAAAGGCAGATGGCTAATGGGTACCTGGAGCTGGGCTGGGGTCTGGGCCTGCCCTCTCTGGGGGTCAGTCCATTCACCTGAACAAAGGGCGAGCAGCATCTCTGCCATCCCAGGATGCTGTGGAAATAAGCCTGGTGCCTGGAAGGAAAGCAGGGCCAGAATGGACAGTTAGGGGCTTGCAGAGGATGCCCAGGCTGCTTGGGGGGTGGGGGGTGGGGGGGTGGCATGGGGGAATCTGAGAGCTAAGGAAGAGACTGGTGCATGGTGGCGTGGGCAGTAAGGGAGCATGAGATGAGAGGCAGCTTCACAGAAATCAGGGGATCCTGAAACTCTGAGTCTGTGGAAGGAGGCCGGAGGCTAATTATCTTGGGCCGGCGGCCCAAGGGAGAAGTGGGTGTGTAGGGAGATGCACCCTGCTATGGGGCAACCGCACGGCCTGGGGGACGCCTTCCATCTGCCACTATCTCACGGACCTCCGCCTTCTCATCCTTCCTTCTTTGCAGGGAGGCCAAATGGGCTCTGGGTAGTAGGGAGTCGCTCCTTCCAAATTTCCCCGGGGTCAAGGCAGTCAAAGGGGAAGCCCAAGGGGAAAGGTCCGGCTCCTTCTGGGGCGTAGGCAGCTGGCTGCGGGGGTGGAGGAGGACAGCGCCAGGGTTTTGTGGGTGGACCCACCCACTTAGGGCACGTGGGCGCCGGCCAATCGGCGCCCGTGGC
The DNA here is from genome assembly GCF_022837055.1 of Prionailurus viverrinus. NCBI lineage: Eukaryota > Metazoa > Chordata > Mammalia > Carnivora > Felidae > Prionailurus > Prionailurus viverrinus. The sequence continues at coordinate 18,053,368 of NC_062576.1, read as the reverse complement.
TCTGGGGGCGCGTGCGGGGTCGCTGGCCAGCGGAAGTGGCTGACCGCACCTCCCCCCCCCCCCGCCCCCCCACCGTCTCCCTCAGCCCAGGTCTCCAGCTACAACCTGGAAGTCCGCCACGTGCAAAACTTCTCGTTCCCACACGCCGGGAGGCATTTTGGGTACCGCGTTCTGCAGGTTGGAGACTGGTGAGCTGCCTCCCAGGGCCTCCCTGCCCTGCGGAGTCAGGACAGGCGGCCAGGACCCCAGCCCCGGGTGGGCCAGATGGGGAACCAGCGGGTCCCCAGGGTCTTGCCGTCTCACGGAGTCGGGGTGGGATTTCTCGGAAACAGAAGCGAGCCCGTCAGATAGGACGAGGACAGCCCATCTTTAAAGCTCCACATAAGTGTCTGACGGAAGAGTAAATATCACAGCCCCTAAAAGGCTTTGCAACGCTTCCTAGATTTCCCACTGGCGCTCCGACTAGGCAGTGAGCTCCCTGACGGCAGGGATTTCGCTTCTCTTTCCCCCACCTCATCCCTAGCGTATACCCCAGCCTAGCACGTCGTAGATATGCTACTGAATTAATGCTACTGATGAACTGAACTGAATTTGAATTGATGACTGATTGAACGAACTCATAATGTGACATTGTCCCACATCATTCTCTGGACCTCAGTTTTTCTAGACAATAAATGGAAAAAGATCCTTAACTTTCCAGAATTTTGACGCATTGGCTTATCTTATCTGGGATTCCACAGGGAAGGGGTAGGAGCTGAGGAGCCTCCCTGAAAGGGAGTGGCTGCATTGCTTTGAGATTCTTGTGGATCTGAACCCTCAGTGGGTGGGAGTGGGTGGGTAAAAAACGGGACAACTCAATCTCACAGGCGAGATTTCTCATCAGGGTTGTCGTAGGAGCTCCAGGTGAGGGGAACAGCACAGGAAACCTCTATCAGTGCCAGGCAGGCACTGGCCACTGCATCCCAGTCAGCCTGCATGGTGAGTAACTGGTGAGAAAACTGGGAGGAATGGTGTCCCAGGGAAATTGAGGCTGACCCACCACACCTGGGTTGCCTAAATTCCTCCAGCCCAATCTCCTGGTGTCTACAGGTTCCAACTATACCTCCAAGTACTTGGGAATGACTCTGGCGACAGACGCCACAAAGGGAAGCCTTTTGGTAAGAATTTTGTACAGTGTGATATGAGAGCCAGTGAAGCTTGATGCTAAGGAGAGATTGAGAAGAAGAAAGGAAAATGGAATAAAGATCCTGTAGAAGATTAAAAGCATCAGAGACTCTGATTCAATCAGTGTTTATTAAGAATTGAATATGAGCCAGTTATTTTTGAGACCCAATATCAGTTTTTTCCAAATATGAAATATCTGTGACCTCTGATGTACAGAGATGATTTTTGGTGGTATGCAAGCGTTTAATGTTTTATAGTTACATTTTTATTTAATGTTTTTTTTTTAGGAAAAATATACAACACATCAAATTCATGATTTCTTGGATTGAATTGCTTGGGATGAGGCTAAAGTTTTAAGAAAGTAAATTTCAAGTAAATAAAATATCAAATAAATAATAATATGCCTGAGACACCCACATGGCAGAAATTGTCCCATGGTACACAAATGCCTGACGTTTGGGAATCACTGCTTTATCTTTTTTAACCCTTGAGACACTCGGGTAGATAGGGATCAGTATACACATTTTACACATGAGGAAGCAAAACCAAAGAGGTTAAGAGACTTGGCCAAGGTCACATGGTTTTATTTTATTTTATTTTTTATCAAGTTTATTTATTGAGAGAGAGAGAGAGAGAGAGAGAGGCAGGGAGAGAGGGAGAATCCCAAGCAGACTCCACACTGTCAACACAGAGCCAGACGTGGGGCTCGAACTCACAAACCACGAGATCATGACCTGAGCTGAAATCAAGAGTCAGATGCTCAACCAACTGAGCCACCCAGGTGCCCCAAGGTCACATGGTTTTAAAGAGGTAGAGCCAGGATTGGAGTCAAATTCCCATTTGATTGTAAGCCCATTGGTCTTTACAGTTCATCCCAGAAGCATCTTCTGACACAGGTATGTGAGAGATAGAAGGCTAGCTGAGTGAAATATTTACCCAGTATTTAATTTGAGCTTGTTTACTTAGCTGTTATTAACATGCCAGCCGATGTGCTGGGTTCTGATGGGGTCAGAGGAGTGAGATACAAAGATGACATGAGCTCTGACTTTCAAGAAAAATTGCAGCTTGGCAGGAGAGATAGTCATAAATGAAAGAAACAACACTGTATATTCCGGGAATCGTGAGTGATTTGGCTTAAACACAGAATGTGTGATTGGGAATGGAAGAAGAAGGGCCTGGAAATGTGGGGTAGTGCTCAACTGTAAACGATATGAATGCCAAACTCAAGAGTTTAGACTCTGTCCTCTAGGCATAACCAGTTGGATGTGGGGAGTGAGGATAGGGGATGATGACTCTGAAGGTTCTTGTTCTTGACTGATGATGCCCAAAAGACACACAGGAAAAGGAAGCCCTAACCCTTCTTTTTTTAACCTTTGCTTCCTTCAGGCCTGTGACCCTGGACTGTCTCGGACATGTGACCAGAATGTTTATCTGAGTGGCCTGTGTTACCTTTTCGACCAGAATCTGAAGGGTCCTGTGCTGCAAAGTCATCCTGGTTATCAGGGTAAGGAGCTGGGGATCTAATGGGTAAAAATCTCTCCCAGTGGTTGCTCATACGAGGGAACCAGCATGGGCAGGCCAACCCATGGAGACACTTCATTAAGTCCCTTTGTGTCTGGCCTCTGTAGAATGTATAAAGGGCAACGTAGACTTGGTATTTCTGTTTGATGGTTCAATGAGCCTGCAGCAAGATGAATTTCAGAAAATTCTGGACTTCATGAAGGATGTGATGAGGAAACTCAGCAACTCTTCCTACCAGGTAAATATATTAATTAGCTTTTCTGTTTGTAGGCAATACATGCCTACTTGAGCTAGCTTAAGGCATAAAAAAAATTTAGCATGAGGTGTCTCCAGAATCTAAAGCCACGATGTAACTGGACCTCTGGAAGAGTCAAGAACCAGGAAGTAAAAAGCTTGTAGGATTTTCCTTAGTTCTCATTTCTGTTTCTTTTTGGCTTTTGCTTCCTTCTTCTCTCTTGCAGACTAGCTCCCTCAGCTTCTTTGGATCACATGAGACTGTGGAAAGCTCCCAAGTTCACATGTGCAGGTTTCAGGAGGATGGGTTGTTTTTGGGTTTTTTTTTGTTTTTTGTGGGTTTTTTTGGCCTCTCAACCAACCCCTCCCTCTGCAAATTCCAAATTCCCGGAGAATAGATTCTGACTGGCCTAGCCTCAGTCAAGTGGCTCTCTCTCTGTGGCCCAACCAGCTGTAGTCAGTTTAGCAGGGTCATTCAGCACAAATATGGTTACTAGAAGCCATCCCCACTGGTGAGGCAGGCTGACCCAGAGGATAGGAGTTCAGCAGACAGCACGACGTAAGGGATCAGAGGCTTATTTAATTTTATTTCTGTGTTTGTGTATATATTACCTCATTTTCAAAAGAGTTCTTTGAGGCAGGGATGTGGAGTTGGGTTCCCCAGGTCTCGGATAAGAAATAGATTGGAGTATTCCTTGGCAATCAAAAAGAATGAAATCTTGCCATTTGCAACAACGTGGATGGAACTAGAGGGTATTATGCTAAGCAAAATTAGAGAAAGACCAATATCATATGACTTCACTCACATGAGGAATTTAAGATACAAAACAGATGAGCATAAAGGAAGGGAAGCAAAAATAATATAAAAACAGGGAGGGGGACAAAACTTAAGAGACTCTTAAATATGGAGAACAAACTGAGGGTTGCTGGAGGGGTTGTGGGAGGGGGGGATGGGCTGAACGGGTAAGGGGCACTAAGGAATCTACTCCTGAAATCATTGTTGCACTAGATGCTAACTAACTTGGATGTAAATTAAAATTAGTTAATTAGTTAATTAATTAAATAAAAGAAATAGATCGGAACAGACAAGTGGGAAGGGATATGTAATGCCGTTTCATTTCTTCTTTTTCTAGTTTGCTGCTGTTCAGTTTTCCACGGAATGCAAAACAGAATTTGATTTCTTGGATTATGTTAGGGTGAAGAACCCTGATGCTCTGCTGGGCAAAGTAAAACATATGCGGCTGTTGACCAATACCTTTCATGCCATCAACTATGTCATGTGAGTCCCCTTGTGCAGGAGAGAGCCCACTCTTTGTTGGCTTCTTCGGGTTTCAGGGTGTAGGAACTCAACAGGTGGGCTCAGCAAGGGGCGGGTTATTGGAAGAATTCAAGTGGAGCTATTTTAGTACAGTTTCTTCTAACTGTAAGTAACAGAAACCTACTTTATACGAACTAAATCCCCCAGGGCAGTTCTTGGGAGGATGCAGGGATAGCTCATAAACCTTTGGGGCAGGGAGTATGGCCAGACCTCGTGAGGGACTAGAATTAAGACTTGGAAAGTGATTGTGAACATGGAAGCCATGGTAGAGTCCCATCATAGATGGTGATCGGCTTCTGGAGTCAGTGTGTGAACAAAAATCTCTGATAGTCAAAATTGTCCTTGAAGAATTCCTTGAACTGTTCTAAAATTTGACATATTCAAGTCCACGTTGGAAACTAGCATATCCTGATTTCCTAAATCTACTATAGAAGTTTTTTTCCCCCAGAGTTGGACCAGATGGCTTTATTGTTATTGTTGTTGTTGTTGTTGTTTTTGGTGCAAAAAAGGTGGTTTTATTAAAGCACAGGGACAGGACGCACGGACAGAAAGAGATGCCAGATGGCTGTGTTTAAAGTGAGGCCTAGATGAATGTAGCTGGAGTGTGTTGAAGGGCCATATTATGTATTTTATTTATTTTGTTGTTATTGTTAAGGGCAATAAACAAGACATTTACTTTTCATACTCATTTGGGGGAAAGGAGAAAAATCAGTATGCCCTACCCCATGATGCTCTTTCTGAAGGAGTCACCGTTCATCCCATAGAATTGGATAAGTTGCTTGATCTGAAGGTTTTTGTACTTTTAATTCATGAAGAGAACTTCCTGTGACGAGAGTGATCAAAGGGTGAGTCTTTGTGGATGGCTTTGCTGGTGCACAGCCAGGCTCCCTCTCTGAGTGAAGCTTTTCCCACACTGGCCACACAGATAGGGTATCTCTCCTGTGTGTGTTTTGCCTTGCAAGATACGATTCCTCCTGGTGTAGAAACGCTTCCTGCATTGTATGCAGCATAGGGTTTCAGGCCCGTGTGGACTCTGATGTGAACAATTCAGCTTCCTTTCTGACTGAAGGCTTTTCTACACTGATCACATCTATAGGGGTTTTCACTGCTGTGAACTCTTCTTTGAACAGCAAGGTTACTTTGATTCCTGAAGTTTCTCTGACAAACAGCACACTCATAGGGTTTCAGTCCAGTGTGGAGTTTTTCATGAACGGCCAGACTACCTCGTTGACTAAAGTTTGTCCCACACTCCTTGCACTGATAGGGCTTCTCTCCTGTGTGTTTTTGCTGATATGTGACAAGATTGCCTTTGCCCCTGAAGCTTTATCCACAGTGGGTCCACTCAAAGGGCTTTTGACCAGTGTGGATTCTCTCACGCAAGGTTAGACTGCCTTTTTGCCTGAAGGATTTTCCACAGCCCTGACACTCACAGACCCTCTGCCTCACTCCAGGTGAATCTTCCTGTAGTGTCTTTGACTCTGGGGATTTTTGTTCCAGCTTCTCTCTTCTGAAAGGGTTCTGGAAATCCCTTTCAGAATCCTGCGGCCTCGGAGTGAACATGTTTGCGTTGGGCTTCTGTCCTCACGTGCACTGAAAAATGCTACATTTGGGGCATATCTGCCACGGCAATCCAGCAGGGTAGCTGTTGGAAATCCAAACATGTCCACGCCTGTTGTATGACCTTCATCACCACCTCTTCAAATGATCCTTCCACGGGCTGTTCTTGAACACCACCGTGGCCCTTGCCCACAGACGGACAGAGGCTAGCACGAGCCAATAGCAGTGCCAGCACAAGCGGACCAAACTACAACTCCCAGGAGCCCGTTTGTTTATTTTATGTATTCATTCATTCATTCATTCGTTCGTTCATTCATTTCATTTATTTTTTTTTTAAGTAGGCTCCATACCCATCGTGGGGCTTGAACTAGCAACCCTGAGAATTCAGTTGAGAGTTGCATGCTCTACTAACTGAGCCAGCCACGCTCCCCCATATTGTATACTTAAAAAAATACTTACCTTGGGGGTGCCTGGGTGGCTCAGCCAGTTAAGTGTCTGACTTCGGCTCAGGTCATGAGCTCATGGTTCGTGGGTTTGAGTCCTGTATCGGGCTTCTGTGCTGACACTCAGAGCCTGGAGCCTGCTTCGCATTCTGTGTCTTCCTCTCTTTCTGCCCCTCCCCTGCTCATGCTCTGTCTCTCTCTCTCTCTCAGAAATAATAAACATTAAAAAAAAAAATACCTTTCCTGGGGCACCTGGGTGGCTCAGTCAGTTAAACGTCCCACTTTGGCTCAGGTCATGATCTTGCAGATTGTGAGTTCATGCCCCGCATCCGGCTCTGTGCTGACAGCTCAGAGCCTGGAACCTGCTTCGGATTTTGTGTCCCCCTCTCTCTCCCCCTACCCACTCTCACGTTCTGTCTCTCTCTCAAAAATGAAGAAACAGGGGCGCCTGGGTGGCGCAGTCGGTTAAGCGTCCGACTTCAGCCAGGTCACGATCTCGCGGTCCGTGAGTTCGAGCCCCGTGTCAGGCTCTGGGCTGATGGCTCAGAGCCTGGAGCCTGTTTCCGATTCTGTGTCTCCCTCTCTCTCTGCCCCTCCCCCGTTCATGCTCTGTCTTTCTCTGTCCCAAAAATAAATAAATAAACATTGAAAAAAAATTTTTTTTTAAAAATGAAGAAACATTAAAAAAATTTTTTTTTAATTTTTTTTTAACGTTTATTTATTTTTGAGACAGAGAGAGAGAGAGCATGAACGGGGGAGGGTCAGAGAGAGAGGGAGACACAGAATCCAAAACAGGCTCCAGGCTCTGAGCGGTCAGCACAGAGCCTGATGCAGGGCTCAAACTCACGGACCGCGAGATCATGACCTGAGCTGCAGTCGGCCGCTTAACCTACTGAGCCACCCAGGCACCCCTAAAAAATTTTTTAAGACCTATAGTTATTTATTTTGAGAGAAAGAGATGGCAAGAATGGGGGAGGGGCAGAGAGAGGAAGAGATAGAATCCCAAACATGCTCCACACTGCCAGCACAGAGCCCGACACGGGGCTCAAACCCACGAAACCATGAGATCACGACCTGAGCCAAAACCAAGAGTCCGACGCTTAACCGACTGAGCCAGAAATGCCCATCTTTCAACATTAAAGTGGCTATGAAAACTGGAAACGTGGAAACATGGAAGAAATTTGGGGAATAAGAGAATTATGTCTTCCATCTCATGCTCCCCTGGGCACACACTCAAATCCATTGAAAGAGCCGCATGGGCCTCCTGTGCTGTGATGCTTGTTTTTCACATTTTCATTCCTTTGCTGGGCAGGTATAGTTGAATTTGCATTAGTTACACATGCAAGTGATGCAGGTCCTTAAGACTCTACAGATGTGTTTCCACCTCTTTTCTTCTGGGGCTCACTTGACCTGTCCTGTCTGCTTCATTCTTCCCTGTCTATGGACAGCTTTGGTAGGTCCGTGGCAAGCCATGTCCATGGAAAAAATAGCAGCCTCAGTTCCTCAGTTCGGATGAGCAACCCGAATTCCAGCTTCCAGGAGAGAAAATCTGATTGGCCGAGCCTGGGTTAGGTGTCCACGGGTCCATCCAGCTCTGCTCTGTGGCATAAAGTCACATAGCACAGATGTGGATTCTGGGGTCCCACCTCTGTGGGAAGGGGGCAGTTTCTTAGAGAAAGAGGTCATGATAGGATGGAAAGGTACCCCAAAAGGTGTCAACTGCAGAAGCAAAAAGGAGCAGCCATAGAAATATATTTTATAAATATTTCTTGACTACCTGACTGTGTGCCAGGCAGTATTCAAGGCCAGGACTTGGCTAATTTTTTCTGAAAAGAGTTGGGTAGTATATTTTAGGCTTTCTGGCCACATCTAGTATCTCTTGCATATTCTTCTTTGGTTTTTTTTGTAATTCTTTTTAAAAATAGATAAAAGCCATTTTTTACACATGGACCATACAGAAACAAGCTGTGGGCTGGTTTTGGCCATGTATGCCAAGTTCTAGGTTCTGGGAATAGAGCAGTAATTGAAACAAAAATCTCTACCCTCTCGAGGTTCAACATTGTATTAGGGGAGAGAAATGCAACAGATAGGATAAAGAAGTCAATTTGATAATATAGTAGAAGATGTCAGTTTTATAAAGAAAAATAAAGCAGGGGTGCCTGGGTGGCTCAGTCGGTTAAGCGTCTGACTTTGGCTCAGGTCATGATCTCGCGGTTCATGGGTTCGAGCCCCGCGTCAGGCTCTGTGCTAACAGCTCGGAGCCTGGAGCCTGCTTTGGATTCTGCATCTCCCTCTCTGTCTGTTCCCTCCCCTGCTCTCACTCTGTCTCTCTCTCTCTCTCTTTCTGTCAAAAATAAATAAAGATTAAAAAAGAAAAAAGAAAAAGCAAGCAATATTCAGTAGGAAGATGAGGGAAGGTTACCTGTGAGCAAAGACTCGTTGAAGGTGAGGAAACTGTCCCAGGCAGAGGGAATAGCAAAGGCCATGAGATGAGAATGTGCTTGGGAGGCTCCAAGAACAACCAGGACACCAGTGTGGCTGGAGAGAAGTAAATAGGGGTGGAAGTAGTAGGAGGTGAGGTCAGAGAGAACCTGGGAATCCAAGTACTTAGGGACTTGGAGGCCATAGTGAGGACTTTGGCTTTCCCTCAAAGTGAGAAGACAAGTCCATTGGAGGTTTTGAGCAGAGGGGTGATCATCTGATTTATGTTTTTAAAAGGATCCCTCTGGCTGCTATTAGCCTGTGGAGGGGGCAAGGATGGGAGCAGGGAGGCCAGGTAGGAGGCTACCGAAAAATCCAGATGAGAGGTGATGGTGGTTTAAACCAGGGTGGAAATCAGGGCACCTGGGTGGCCCAGTCGGTTAAGTGTCTGACCTCGGCTTAGGTCGTGATCTCATGGTTCGTGAGTTTGAGCCCCACGTCGGGCTCTGTGCTGACAGCTTAGAGCCTGGAGCCTGCTTTGGATTCTGTGTCTCCCTCTCTCTCTTTCCCTCCCCTGCTCACTTACTCACACGTGTGCTTGCTTGCTCTCTCTCTCTCTCTCAAAAATAAATAAACATTTTAAAAAATTTGGAACCTGGGTGGAAATCCATGAACAGCCATGAGAGGCCATGTCCGTGTGGACAGAGTTTGGGGAAACAGTTTGCATCCAAGATAGAACAGGGGTCTCAGCCCTGCCTGTCAGAGCTCCTCCATTCTAAAGCTTCCAGGGGGCTTTCCTGCCCTTCTCTCTGCGTCTCTCCTCCACCTGCCACCGCAGCCCCTCTGTGTGACTTTGAGCTTCTGCTCCCAAAGCAGGTCATGTCCTAAGTCAGGGGTTGTAGACCTGCTACTCTTGGGTTAATTGTCCATCTCTGTTGGCTGTGGGGTGGGGAGGATCAGATGGTACACATAGAGCTGCTGTCCCAACAGAAGCCGTGGGCACCCTCTCTTGCTTCAGAAGGAGGCTGTGGACAGGTGGGACTTTGGAGCCTTGGCCTGTCCGACAGTACTCCCGTCCTCCTTTTATGTCACATGCACTGAGTGCCTACTCTGTCAGGAGCCAGGGATACAGCAGCAAATCAGACGTGGTCCTTCCCTGAGGAACTCGCGGTTTGGGGAAAACTGACATGGAAACAAGTCACTTCAGTCCCCTGGGAGACTTGCTGTAGCAGAGGTCTACAGGCGGCCTGGCGATGGTGGGGGAGGCAGGGTGGATAGGGGGTGCTAGATTAGCTTGCTCTGGAAAAGTGACTTCCCAGTTTTCTCCAGCCGTGGAGACCGTTTTCCGCACTGAAATCTCACCTGGATCCCCAGCATGTCTAACTGGTGAAAGAGTAGTTGCGTGTGGTTGAACTGGAGCGTAGGAAGCCCAGATAGCTCCTCAGAAAGCCTCCCTGTCGCTGCCCGTGGGCTCTGGGGACAGCCCCCTGGCCACCCAGAATTCTGTGGAAGAGCAGGGTCGGCGAGGTAGGGTTAGGTAGGCGGTTCAGAAGAGAACTTTGAAGGCTGGGAATACCTGCCTGGGGGATGGGAGAAGGGCTTTTGCATAATCAGCAGGACAGTGACTTAATGAGCTGGATGAGTCAGGGAGACCATGATCTGGAGGAGTCTTTCACATCGCCCGCCTTCCTGGACACAGGGAAAAGGTGTTCCGGCAAGACCGGGGGGCCCGGCCAGATGCCACCAAAGTGCTTATCATCATCACTGATGGGGAAGCCACTGACTCAGATCAGAACATTGACTCAGCCAAAGACATCATCCGCTACATCATTGGGGTACGGGCCCTGGCCCCTGGCTTGTCCCCTCTTTCCTCTCCTGTTCCTGAACCCCCACTCCCCTTTCTCCTTGGGGCCAGGGCTTTGTGAAAATATTAGAAAATTGGTCTGTGATTCTGGGAATGCCAGCTCTCCACTCTTTACTCCCTCACAGATCGGAAAGCATTTTGAAACCAAGGAAAGTCAGGAAACGCTCCACAAGTTTGCCTCAAAACCTGCAAAGGAGTTTGTAAAGATTCTGGCCACATTCGAGAAGCTTAAAGATCTGTTCACTGAGCTGCAAAAGAAGATCTATGCCATTGAGGGTGAGTGGCTGACCCGGGGAGAGAGAGTCTGGGAAGTTGTTTACAGAAACACTTCTGGGACATCAGACTAGAGACACAGTAATAATAACGCGCGCTTATGGAGTATCTAACGCTGTGTCAGGAGCTCTCCTGGAATAGGACCTCAGGAGGAAATTTAGGCGAGGATGCTTTAAGGACCAGCCTCTGTTTCCCTCTGAAATTCCATCTTCTTTGGAAAGCTCAGCTTGGTCTGGGGTGGAGCCAGAATTGACCCCTATTTTGCTGGTGTCAACCGAGGGCTCTAGAAAGACTATAATTCCGCCCCCTTCTCTGCCAGGTCCCTCATTTTTACTTATCTTCAAATTACTTAAGACGGGCAAGTGGACAGCGGCTGAGTGCAGGGAGCCCATGGGCCCTCTTGGCCCAGAATAAAAGGTTATGACTGTAGCCTCTGGATAGAACACTTGCCTTGGAAGGGTAATTCCCCAGGAATGCTAGTCTGCTGAAAGGTACATGAGTCTTTCTGGGAAGGCCCTTTTGCTAGGACACAGGCTTGGTGTTCAGTTCAGTTGAAGAAGCAATGTATATATGATTTTTAAAATATTTATTTATTTTTGAGAGACAGAGTGAGACAGAGCACGAGCAGGGGAGGGGCAGAGAGAGAAGGAGACACAGAATCTGAAGCAGCCTCCAGGCTCTGAGTAAGGCATCAGCCCAGAGCCTGACGCGAGGCTTGAACCGACGAACCGTGAGATCATGACCTGAGCCGAAGTCGGACGCTCAACCGACTGAGCCACCCAGGCTCCCCGAAGCTATGTATATATAACAGGATTGGGTAGACCACTCAAGAATCCACTCTGTCGGGGGGCCTGGGTGGCTCAGTTAGTTAAGTGTCTGACTCTGGATTTTGACTCAGGTCACGATCATGAGTTTGAGCCCCTCATCAGACTCCAGGCTAACAGTGTGGAGCCTGCTTCGGATTCTCTCTCTTCCTCTCTCTCTCTCTCTCTCTCTCTCTCTCTGCCCCTCCCTACTCTTTCTCTCTCTCTCTCTCAAAATAAATAAATAAACTTTAAAAAAAAAAAAAAAGAATCCGTTCTGCCTGTGCTGTGTGACCTCAGCCAGGTCAGTTTCTCTCCCTGAGGCTCTTTCTCTGCTGAATGGGGATAATACCAATGTCACAGCACTGGAAGGTTTAACTGTTGTTTTAGTTTCCTAGGGCTGCTGTAACAGAGCACCAAAAACTGAGTGGCTTAAAGCAACAGAAATTTACCATCTTGCAGTTCTGGAGGCCAGAAGTCAGAAATGAAGTGTTCGGCAGGGGCGTGCTCTTTCTGATGGTTCTAGAAGAGAGTGCTTCCTTGCCTCTCCTAACTTCCAGTGTTCGCCCACAGTCCCTAGCATCCCTTGGCTTGTAGCTGCATCCCTCCTGCCACCTGGCCATCTTCTCTCTGTGTGTGTCTGTCTCTCTGTGTCCAAATTTCCCTTTTTTATAAGGACACCAGTCATATTGGATCAAGGCCTACCCCGATGACTTCATTTTAGTTTAATTACACTGCAAAGACCCTATTTCCAGACAAGGCCACATTCTGAAGTACTAGGGGTTAGAACGTGAAAATATCTTTTTTTTACAGAACACAGTTCAGGCCCTAACCACTGTTTAGCAAAGTGCTTGGTACCTCATAGGCTGTGTACAAATCGAGCTCTGATCCCCTATCCTGGCCTGCCTTTCCTCATCCTCCAGATCATATTTTATTTTATTTTATTTTATTTTATTTTATTTTATTCTATTCTATTCTATTCTGTCTTATTTTATTATTACTTTTTTTTAATCCTAAATCTGTTTGTTGGGATAGTTCCCCACTCATGTTGACTCGGGGCTTTTAGTGCTGCTTCCATCTGAAGGAGCATCCTTCCGTGAGCCTTGCTTGTCCTTCTGTCGGCTGGCACAGGACAGTGGAGCAGCCCCCAGACAGCACCACGGTCTGCACGTGGCTGAACATGGTGGTGATTTTTTGTAGCGTCCTGGGCACTTCACGCCCATGAAGTAGGAGTTGGGGCTCTGCGCCAGGCGCTGCTTCTTGGGCTTCCTCTCCTCTTCTTCCGGGGACGGGGGCAGGAGGTCCTTCGCGAGAGGCATGTTCTCTTGGGCAGGGCAGCACTGCCAGAAAGTCTCCAGATCGTATTTCAGATGTCCCTGCCTCTGACAAGCTCTCACTGAACTCGAGTCTAGGTTGGGTGTCGTGGTAACGGCTGTGTGTTCCCTATCCTGGCCCCCGAGACTTCCGTTGTATTGAATCATCCGCTCCGTGTCTGCCTCCCACGCCACACTGTGAGGTCTGTCATGGCAAGCATTGTGTCTGCCTTTTGACCGTTGTATCTGTGGCACCAAATATTTAGTTGTTCTAAACATTTATTAAGAGTGAATGAACAAATCTTCACAGTAATCAGTGCGTTTCTTGAAAGCTTACAGGTAATAGACAGTTTATCTGTATCATTTAATTCATTGCTCTCAGGAGCCTTGCAAGGCTGGTGGGATGATTTTCATTGTATTAATTCATGCTTGCACCAACCAGGTACCGGGGCCGTGAACAAGGCACTCAGGGGTAGTGTCAACATGGAGCTCGTATTCGGGTTGGATAAAGAAAAAAAAAACCAAACAGGATAATTAGAGATTATGATAAGTGCTATAAAGGAAATGAATAAGTTGGATAGAAAGGTTTATGGAGGAGTGGGGGAAGCCACTATAGATAGGCTTTTCAAGGAAGGTCTTTCTAGATGCCTTTTTGTTTTCTTTAATGGAGGTGAAATTCACTCTGAGATGATATTTGAACCAAGACACGAAAGATGAGAATCAAACAGCCATGTGAGGAATGTGGGCAAAAAGCCTTATCATCAGCTCAGGGGCCCGGAGGTGGGGGATGGGCAGGCAAGCTGGAGGAACAGAAAAAGGTCACGGTGATAGCAGTGTGGTGAGTAAATGAGAGAAGGTTGGAGAGAGAGGCAAGGGCCTTCCATTTCCTCATCAGTAGCTTGGGTTTTAATCTAAAGAGTGATGGCAAGGGTGCCTGGGTGGCTCAGTCGGTTAAGCATCCAACTCTTGATTTCAGCTCAGGTCATGATCTCATGGTTTGTGGGTTTGAGCCCTGAGTTGGGCTCCATGCTGAGAGTGCAGAGCCTGCTTGAAATTCTTTCTCCTTCTGTCTCTCTGCCCCTCCCCACCCCTCTCAAAAATAAATAAACATTTAAAAATATGTTTTTTAAATAAACAACAAAGAGCAATGGCAAGTAATGAAGAGCTTTTTAAGAAAGGGAAATGTGTGGTCTGATATACATTTTTAAAAAAGATTACTCCAGGGGCACCTGGGTGGCTTGGTGGGTTAAGCGTCTAACTCTTGGTTTCCACTCAGGTCATGATCTCACAGTTCGTGAGTTCAAGCCCCACATCGGGCTCCTTGCTGTCAGCGCAGAGCCCGCTTGGGATTCTCTCTCCCTCTCTCCCTGGCCCTCCCCCGCTTGTTCTCTCTCTCTCTCTCTCTCTGTCTCTCAAAATAACTAATAAATAAACGTTAAAAATAAAAAAAAAATTAAAAAAAAGAAAGATTACTCCAGCTTGCTCTGTGGAAAATAGACATGACAAGAAGAAAGAAGTCAGAGACCAAGTAAGTAAGCTGCTGCAGTAGCTAGGCGAGGGAGCAGAGTGGCTTGGACCTTTGTGGCGGCAATAGTGACCCTTCAGAGAAGGGGGCAGACGCATTGAAGGTAGAACCATCTTGACTTGGTGATGTGTTGGAGGAAGAACAGGAAGGGGAGAATCAGTCTGGTTCGCCAGGAGGGGTGGGGGCTCCAGCCCTTGCAGCGGGGAAGCCTGAGCGGGAACAGAACTCCAGGGCTCCATCTTGGCCGTGCCGAGTCTGGGGCTTGTGCACTTGTGCCTAAGTCACTGCCCAGTCTGACTGTGATGTGGGCTCTTCCTTCTGTGTCCAAAGGTCGGTCCCATGCTTCTTTCTCAATCTTTTCTCCAGTATCACTGTCCCTGCTGCTCCCTGGGGGTCCACCCATGCTCTTTACCTTGTCCCCCAGGCACGAGCAAACAGGACCTGACATCCTTCAACATGGAGCTGTCCTCCAGTGGGATCAGTGCTGACCTCAGCCAGGTGAGTGGCGGGCCTGAAGCAGGGGGCTGGCGGACGTTATGGGAATGTGGCTGAGCCTGCTCGTCTCCTTCCCTGGGCAGGGTCATGGTGTCGTGGGGGCAGTCGGAGCCAAGGATTGGGCTGGGGGCTTTCTAGACATGGATGCCAAACTGCAGGATGATAGATTTGTTGGGAATGAACCGCTGACACCAGAAGCAAGAGCAGGATATTTAGGTAAGTACTTTTCTTTTCTGCTGGGTTCTTTTGATCTTAGGGGCCAGAGTCACTGAGACCAACTTTCAAAATAATAATGAAAGCAATTAATCAACCAGCATGAACAAACTCAGAGTTTAAATATAGCCGTAACATTCTTAATTTTTCCCCTAGTAGCCCCTCTGCTGTGTAGTAATCATGTTTTTATTCTCTGTATTTTATGATGGTTAGACAGCGGGTTTTTTAAAAATTTTTTTAATGTTTATTTATTTTTGCAAGAGAGAGTGAGAATGTGCAAAAGGGGGAGGGGGAGAGAGAGACACAGAATTGGAAGCAGGCTCCAGGCTCTGAGCTGTCAGCACAGAGCCAGACATAGGGCTCGAGCTCAGAAACCGTGAGATCATGACCTGAGCCAAAGTCAGACGCTTAACTGACTGAGCTACCTAGGTGACCCTGATGCTTGACATCTTGAGGCCTCATGAATCCTGGAGAGACTGCCCCTGCCAGGGCTAGCTAGTTCCCACAGAGAGTAAATAAATGACCTGTGAGCAGGCCTTCCACATGCCAACCAGCCAGCCCTGAGCCTGTATTCCCAACCACCTCCTTTACCATAACTTTCACACACCAAGCCCATATTCTCCCTGACCTAAATCTCTAGTCAGCCAAGGACCAGCTCTATAGACCAGAGCCGGCCAACATTGTTCAAATCATCCCATCCTAAGCTTGCTCAAGCTGGCCTATGCTACCTCACATTCCTTCCTACCAAAAGCACAATAAGGGCTCTGGGCCATTTTCTCCTCTCTCCTTCTGCTTCCTCACTGACCCTGGTGCTTCTGCCACGTGGCCCTGCATGGCCTGTCGTGCCCATGCCTCCTGCTATGGAGAGCTATGCATAATAAACTTCTTTCAATGGCAGTGAACCTCTCTGTGTCATCTTTGCGTCTTACCCATAAATTAAATCCTGGGTACATTTTTTTTTTTTAACATTTACTTCTTATTGAGAGATAGAGACAGACAGAGCATGAGCATTGGAGGGGCAGAGAGAGAGGGAGACACAGAATCCGAAGCCGGCTCCAGGCTCTGAGTTGTCAGCACAGAGTCCGATGCGCGGCTTGAACCCACAAACCATGATATCATGGCCTGAGCTGGAGTCAGACGCTTAACCGACTGAGCCACCCAGGTGCCCCTTTCATATACCCTTCTGAGGGAGACTGCTCTCCACAATTTTTTCTTTTTTCTTTCGATATTCTTTACTGAGTATTATGTGTCAGGCACTGTTTTCTTGTTTTTTCCTTTTATTTTAGAGAGAGAGAGAGCGAGTGAGCATGTGAGTCGGGGAGAGGGGCAGAGGGAGAGAAAGAGAATCTTAAGCAGGTTCCATGCTCAGTGCGGCACCTGATGCAGGGCTCGATCCCCCGACCCTGGAATCGTGATCTGAGCCAAAATCAAGAGTTGGGCGCTTGGGGCACCTGGGTGGCTCACTCGGTTAAGCATCCAACTTCTGCTCAGGTCATGATCTCATCGTTCATGAGTTCGATCCCCACGTCAGACCCTGTGCTAACAGCTCAGAGCCTGGAGCCTGCTTTGGATTCTATGTCTCCCTCTCTTTCAGTCCCTCCCCTGCTTACACTCTGTTAGTCTCTCTCTCTCAAAAATAAATAAACCATAAAAAAAAATTTTTTTTAAGTCGGACACTCAACCAACTGAGCCATTTGCATCAGGGGCATCAGGCATCACATGGGTGCCCCTGCCAGGCACTGTTCTAAGTGCATGGGATGTATTGACATATTTTATCTTAGTTTATCTCATTTTATTCTTATAACAACCCTGCGAGTATTTTTATTACCTTTATTTTATAGATGAAGGAGCTGAGCCCAGGAGAGTTTAAATAACTTGCCCAGGGTCACAAAACTAGTAGGTAGAACCCAGGTAGTGTAGCCCCAAAGTCTGTGCTGGTAACCACCACACTCACCCTATAGCTTCTAGTGCCTTCAGGGTGCTTTTGTGTCCCCCAGTATACTGCAAGCTAGCTGGCGGTTTCACTCACTGAAGAAAAAATAACCCAAAGTTTAATCTCTAGTTAAGCACTTGTCACACTAGACACACACACATACACACACACACACACACACACACACACACACACTGCATATATACATATATATATATGGAGAGAGAGGGAGGGAGGGACAGAGGGATGTGATTATAGATGTATATATACATATATATATGTATATATATGTATGTGTATTTTATATGTATATATAGGTATATGATTGCATATATATAACTTTGTGCCAACTATACTTCATAAAGAAAAAAAGAAAACTTTCAACTCCTGCTAAAAAAATAAAAATAGGGGCGCCTGGGTGGCGCAGTCGGTTAAGCGTCCGACTTCAGCCAGGTCACGATCTCGCGGTCCGTGAGTTCGAGCCCCGCGTCGGGCTCTGGGCTGATGGCTCAGAGCCTGGAGCCTGTTTCCGATTCTGTGTCTCCCTCTCTCTCTGCCCCTCCCCCGTTCGTGCTCTGTCTCTCTCTGTCCCAAAAATAAATAAAAAAAAAAAATAAATAAAAAAAAATAAAAATAAAAATAAAAATAAAAAATAAATATAATCTTGGGTGCCTGTGATGCCACTATCCTTCAGATCTTAGTTTAGATATCACTAGCATAGCACAGCATTTTATATCCGTGATCTTCTTTAATCCTCAAAACCACCTTATGAGGTTCCTATTATCCCATTATTTAAATTTTTTTTTCAACGTTTATTTATTTTTGGGACAGAGAGAGACAGAGCATGAACGGGGGAGGGGCAGAGAGAGAGGGAGACACAGAATCGGAAACAGGCTCCAGGCTCTGAGCCATCAGCCCAGAGCCCGACGCGGGGCTCGAACTCCCGGACTGCGAGATCGTGACCTGGCTGAAGTCACACGCCTAACCGACTGCGCCACCCAGGCGCCCCTATTATCCCATTATTTAGATGAGAAAACTGAGTCTACGGCTATACCACCCTGAACGCGCCCGATCTCGTCTGATCTCGGAAGCTAAGCAGGGTCGGGCCTGGTTAGTACTTGGATGGGAGACGAGAAAACTGAGCCTCAGTGGCGAGGCATAATCGATTCAAGATCACACAGCTAGGAAGTATCAGCACAAGGAATAATAACCTCGTCTCTGATTTCAAAGGACAAGTTCCTAACCCCTGTGCTTCAGGAATGTTCACGAATGAATGGGAAAGTGGTTCAGCCTCTTCGCCCTTCCTGTCTGTGCCATATCATCTCGGTTGTCTCTGTTTTCTCACTCACTTGCAACCACTCTAAGCAGAGAAGATGAAATTGAGTCAGTCATCTCTTGAATCAGAGTATTCCTACTAGGTGTATCTTGGCTCAAGCCCAATCCCTGGTCCGGTTTCCTGCAGCATTTCCTCAGACATTCCAGCAATGAAAAAACCTTGCCGCACACACTAGCAATGAAGTAGGAAGATAGCCTGGAGTGATAACTTCAAACAAATTTTTTTCAGGTCTCCTGCTCTATTTTTTTTTTTAATTTTTTTTTTCAACGTTTATTTATTTTTGGGACAGAGAGAGACAGAGCATGAACGGGGGAGGGGCAGAGAGAGAGGGAGACACAGAATCGGAAACAGGCTCCAGGCTCTGAGCCATCAGCCCAGAGCCTGACGCGGGGCTCGAACTCCCGGACCGCGAGATCGTGACCTGGCTGAAGTCGGACGCTCAACCGACTGCGCCACCCAGGCGCCCCTCTCCTGCTCTATTTTTAATGTCCGCGCAGATTTTGCACTCTTCTTGCTAATATACCTCATTGTATTTTTTGATTTTTAAGAAGTGTAGGGGCGCCTGGGTGGCTCAGTTGGTTAAGCTTCTGACTCTTGATCTCAGCGCAGGTCAAGATCTCACAGTTCATGAGATGGAGCCCTGTGTCGGGCTCTGCGCTGGTTGGGATTCTCTCTCTTTCTCTCTCTCTCTCTCTCCCTCTGCCCCTCCTCTGCTCCCGATCTCTCTCTCTCTCAAAACAATAAAGTAAAAACAACAACAAGTCAAATGTGTAGTCTCCCTTACCAGCCTTCAGGTCAGCTGAGCCTCGGGAAGATGCGCCATGGTTACCCTGTTCTGCATGGCTGCTCTTTCCTTGCATGTTGTCCACAGTTTCACAAATGCAACCTTCGACCAGGATGGCGGGATTTGTGCCACGAGAAGCATGTCGCTGCTCTTCTCAGGAGAAGGTTCTCTGGCTGTTTCAATGTAGCTTTGCTACTAACCCAGTTTTCCAGTCTCTGCCCTGTTTGCCCCTGGGTTTTACCTTTTTGCAGCAGCCATTGTGCTCCTAATTCCAAGCACCAGCCCCCTCCCATTCTCTCATTCTCTCCCCCCACCCCACAGGTTACACTGTGACCTGGCTGCCCTCCAACAAAACGCTCACATCGCTGCTGGCGGTTGGAGCCCCCCGATACCAGCATGTGGGGCGGGTGCTGCTGTTCCAGGAGCTGAAGGGCAGAGGACACTGGAGCCAAGTCCAGAAAATAGATGGGATCCAGGTGAGCGTGGCCCTAGGGGATCAGGGACACATGGGGCACTGGTCGTGCTCCCTGCCGTCTGCTAGCAGGCCCTGTGCCAAGCACTGTTAGGTTCGGTCCTCACAAAGCCCTCTGAGGTAAGCTTTGTCACCTCTACTTCCCAGTTGAAGAAACTGAACCTCAGAGAACCCACCTTGTCCTAATTCATACAGGTGCTAGGTGGGGGGAGTCCAGGACCTCAACCTTCATTTGAGGGATTGGAGTAAGACGGACATGGTCCAGCTGAGGGGAGGCAGGTGTCCAGCTCGCAGGTGCTTCCTCAAACGTCTTCCTCTCCCTGCAGATTGGCTCTTATTTCGGTGGCGAGCTGTGTGGCGTTGACATGGACCAAGACGGGGAGACAGAGTTGCTGCTGATTGGAGCCCCCCTGTTCTATGGGGAGCAGAGGGGAGGCAGGGTGTTTGTCTACCAGAGAAAACAGGTGGGGACCAGGACCCTGACCTGAAGGGGTGGGAGAAACAGATCCCCCTGCCGATCCAGGTCCCAGCTATTCTGAAAGGCTTTCTCTGTCTGATCCTGGTGAATCAGATCTTTAGAACAGCCGACAGATAATCGCTGATCCTTGGGTGGGTGGGCTGTGTGCAAGTGTCAAACCTTCTATTTATACGAGACCTCATTTGGTCCTCCAAGTCACCTTTTGAGTAGCTCTGAGCTTTCTTTCATAAACGGGAGCCCTGCTGGGTCACTTTCCAAAGCCCCAAGGTCACACAGACAGCAAGGGGTGGAGGTGGGCCCTGAGCCCGGGTGAGTCTGCCAGCACCATACCCATTCTTTGAGGGACCACGTCTGACCTTTCTTCAGAGTTCTTCCTGTTCGCGGTGCCCCACCCTGCGAATGCTTGCAGAGTGACTGAGTGACCTGTCACTTTGCTCCTTCCCAGCTGGGGTTCGAAGTGGTCTCAGAACTGCAGGGAGATCCTGGCTACCCTCTCGGGCGATTTGGAGCAGCGATCACGGCCCTGACCGACATCAATGGGGATGAGCTGGCGGACGTGGCTGTGGGGGCCCCTCTGGAGGGGCAGGGGGCTGTGTACATCTTCAACGGGCAGCATGGTGGGCTGAGCCCCCAGCCAAGCCAGGTGAGAGGCGCCCTGCCCGCCAACCAAAACCTCTTCCCAGGCACCCAGAAGCCTCCAAGCCCAGACCCCACTCCCCAGCCCGACTCTTCCTCCCACTCCGGCCTGTCCTCTCCCTAGCTTAGCATGAATTTTTCTCTTGGTCTCAGCGGATAGAAGGGGCCCAGGTGTTCTCAGGAATTCGGTGGTTTGGACGCTCCATTCATGGGGTGAAAGACCTTGGAGGAGATGGCCTGACAGATGTGGCTGTGGGAGCGGAAGGGCAGGTGATCATACTCAGGTAAGACGGGACTGCTAATCATCCTTGGAGCAGTTACTATGTAGCAGGACTCTTTTGGTCTTCCCCCAACCCTGTCACATAGGTACCCTTCCTATACAGGCTTCATGTCTTACTCCAGTTTATTTATTTATTTTTTTTAATGTTTATTTATTTTTGAGAGAGAGAGACACAGAGCACAAGCTAGGAGGGGCAGAGAGAGAGGGAGACACAGAATCTGAAGCAGGACCCAAGCTCCGAGCTGTCGGCACAGAGCCCGACATGGGGCTCAAACTCACAAACCGTGAGATCACAACCTGAGCCGAAGTCAAGACGCTTAGCCCACCGAGCCACCCAGGCGCCCCTGTCTTACTCCAGTTTAAACAGCTACAATTCAGTGACAGACTGGGATTTGAACCCAGGCCTGTCTGACATTAAAGATCCTGTGATGGCTTTAGAACCTGGTCACCTGGATTCAGGCTGAAGCTCTGCCATTTACTTCTTGGATGATCGCACCCCAGTCACTTAGCTTCTCAGGACCTCAGTTTCCTCATCTTTGAACTGGTGAAGACATTTCCTGTCTTGACCATATCTTAGAGTTACTGGAGGCATCATGTAACATCATATAGCGAATAGACATTTACTGAGCACCTGCTGTGGAGGGCCGGGAGAGCGCAAGCGGGAGAGGAGCAGAGAGAGGGGGACAGAGAGCCAAAGTGAGCTCTGTGCTGACAGGCTGACAGCAACGAGCCCGATGTGGGGCCCTAACCCACTAGCCACTAGATCATGAGCTGAGCTGAGGTCGGACACTCAACCGACTGAGCCGCCTAGGCACCCTAGCACCTGCTGTGTCTTAATACTGAACCAGCCATTGGGTACAGACTGTGTAGGTGGGGAAATATATAATACAAGATTAAACACACAAGTAGGTGATTGCAAATTGTGGTAAGTGCCATGGGGGAAGTGAACAGCGTTCTGTGAGACAGAAGACTAGGGGAGACTTATTCTAGATCGGGTGGCCAAGAAAGGCTTCTCTGAGGAGGTGATATTTGAGCTGGGACTTGAAAGATGAGAAGGAGCCAGGCTTGCAGAAATCTGGGATGAGAGCTTTCTAGGTAGAAAGCTCAGGATGTGCTGAGGCCATAAGGCAGGCAAACATTTGACTTGGCGGGAACGTCAACCAAGGGAGAGGGTGGGAGGAAATAAGAGTGGAGAGGCAGCCAGTGTGGCATGGATAGTAACAAGTTTGGATTTTATTCTGAATATCATGTAGCATCAGTGAAGGGTTATAAGCGTGGAAGTAGCTGCCTATGTTTTCTCTTTCTGAAAGCTCATCCTTCCGTATGGAAAGCAGATCAGAAGGTTGCTAGAAGAAACCGGGAAGCCCTAGTGAATTATAATTATTATTACCATTTCAAGGAGACAGGGACGTTGAGGTCTGCTTTCAGGAAGGAGAGTCCTCTGGACTCTGGTGGTTGGAGTCCCAGGTCTGACTGGGGACTGCAGTTGAGGCCGAGAGTGAGAGAGCTGGTGGTTTTCTGCCCTGCAGCTCCCGGCCTGTAGTAGATGTCCTCACTCTGATGTCCTTCTCCCCGGCTGAGATCCCAGTGCATGAAGTGGAATGCTCCTATTCAGCCAGTAACAAGAAGAAAGAAGGAGTTAACATCACAGTCTGTTTCCAGGTTAAGCCTATTACCCCCCAATTTCAAGGTCAGTGCCATTCTCCTGCTCCCCAGAGCAGCTGCCCACCCCAGATGCAGGCTTTTGGCCCCAGGATCTGCCACCATCCAACTCCTGCCTTTTCACCCTGCCCAGGGCACCTGGTTGCCACCCTCACTTACACTCTGCAGCTAGATGGCCATCGGACCAGAAGCCGGGGGCTGTTCCCAGGAGGTAGACGTGAACTCAGCAGGAACACAGAGGTCACCCAAGACGAGTCCTGCATCAAGTTCTGGTTCCACTTCCCGGTAAGGGAGCCATAGAGCTGCTGTGCGAAGTGAGGGGGCGGCAGAACTGACTGCAGTGACAGGAGACACTGGGTGCAAGGCACAGCTCGGTCATGTCTCGTGGGGTCACAGGTCGCTTGGATCTCTCTATACTATCATTTCCTCTACTGTGTAATAGTGGTAATAATACCATTGCATATTTTCTCTAGTCCTTAATCTATGTACATCGGTTTTTTCAGCATAATTACCATTGTAAAATACTTCCCATTTTTTCCCCTTTTTCCACCCATCATATATCAATGCTGCTACCCGGCTTTTCATAATTATTTTAATAGCTGCAGAATATTCAGTCACGTGTGCATCCTTATTTCCCAGGTACATGGTCATTTACTGCTAACATCCATCACAGAAAAAGGTTTTTTTTTTTTAATACCATTTGAACAACTGCCATAATACCCAAATTCTGTTTGCTTCTAACAGTCCTGTGTGAAGTAGGGATGGTGGTAAATTCTTCCAGTCTTTTAAATATTTCATAAGAGACTGAGTGTGGGATTGGTGTATAAGATTTTGAAATTTGTTTTCAATTTTTTGTTGTGGGAAGTTTCAAATCTATAAAAGCAGGAAAAAAATAGCTTAATGAATCCCCAAATACCCATCGCCCAGTGTCAACAATTCTGAGCTCACTTTCTCAGCTCGTTCATAGCTCCACTCAGTTCTCTTCTCCTTCCTTGCACCCCCCCCACCCACCCAAAGATTTGGAAATTTTCAACATAAATCTTCCAGAGAAGAAGCAGTGTGTTATGATGGGAAGACCTTAGGCTTGGGAATTGGACGGACTTGGGCTCACTTCCTAGTGCTAGTCCTTAGGAAACTTGGGTCATCTCTTTTGACCTCATTCTCCTCATCTCTAATGTGGGAATAATAATGCCTACATCTTCGGGTTGGTAGGAATTCGGGTGAAGATGATTTGAGTGCTTACAAAGTGCCACTGTGAGGGACCAGTAATAACATAAAAGGCCGAGCCCCAGCTCTGTTCTTGAGGAACTAGGATATTCTAGTTATTCTAGAATATTCTTTTCTTGTGCAAACTTCGATAATGACTGCCTAGAGTGGCCTGGCAGAGATTCAGGGGCTTTGGTCAGGACTCAGTGGGAAAAGTGGGGTGGTTGATTAGTGATGTCTGCCATGGGAATTGGGGCTGAGGGTGACACTTGTGCTGAGAAGTGACCCCGGACTTTATAAACACCAGATACTGGAATCTCATCATTTGTAAAGAATGGGCAAGGTGAGCATTTAACTGGAAGGTTAAACTCACAACACAGGTGGTATTCTCATCACCCTCAGGTGTGCATTCAAGACCTCATCTCTCCCATCAACGTCTCCCTAAATTTCTCTCTCCGGGAAGAAGAAGGGACACCAAGGGACCAATGGCTGGTAAGAAGAGATCACCTAGGGGAATTGATGGGAAACTGGGGAGAGGAGAATTTCAGTTTAGCAAGACTGTATCATAGAGGAGTCTTTGGTTTTGAGTAATAGAAACCAAATACAGCTCACTTCAGCAGGAAGGGAACGTATGGGAGCTTGTATTTGGCCATTCAAGACTGGGAAGAAAGGGAGCCAGGGTGGAGGCGCCAGGGGCTCTTGAGGGGAAGGGATAATGGATGGACTCTTCAGGGCATGGCCCCTTCGGTGAATCTGCTCCAGGTCCCTGCCAAGCGTCAGCTTTACACCTCACCAGGCCCCTAGCGCTGCTCAAAGTGTACACTCGAGGGGGGACACGGCACCCTGCCTGGCCTTACTCGTGGGAAGACAGGGCGCCCTGATCCGCCTTCCCACCTGAGCATATCCAGTTGAGAGCAGGTAGTTCCCTCAAAGCCAAATTGGGGTGTCGTCATGGTGTCAAAGAAGAGGAAAACAGTATCTACCCTCATCTGCCGGACCGCGTACTCCCTACCCGGGGCCAAAGCCAGATCTCATGTCCTCAAATCCTTGACACTCAGTGGTTTAGCTTCTGTCTGAAGGCAGCAGGGTCTGGTGGAAAGAGCCTGGGCCCCCCAGCCTGAGGATGTGGATTGGTTTTTCCTGGCATGAGCACATATGAGCAGGTTCCATCCCTCTCTGGGACTGTGTCCCCATCTGTAAAAGAGGTCCCGACCTTATGAGGCCTCTTCAGAGCTGGAGCGCGGTGGCTGCTAAGTGCACTCTTTCTCGTGGCTTTTGGCAGCATGCACCGAGCGCTCCCCCACGCACGCTCACTCTCTTGAGATCTGATGAGGACGGTGACGTGCTCACCAAAATTAAAGCCCCCGCCCACCAGACGCTCATCATGCACTTAAGGGAAGTTGCTTGAGCACCCGCCTGTGCTAAGCCCTATTCGGGGCACTAGCTCCACCGGAGTAGACAAAACATGGTCCCTCCCCGGAAGGGGTTCGCAGTCTGCTCTGGAGGCCAGACGAGTCAACAGACAGTTACAACATGCTGTGATAAGGCTGTGGTAAAGTTAGATACAGGGTGGCGGTACAATCTCACGCCACACGTTAGGGGGATAAGGAAAGTCTTCCCACAAGACGGGATCCTTAACGTCCCCAGCCATTCAGCAAGATGGCGTAGTGTGAGCACAGGCAGTAAAGATGCCTGAGCTTGTGGGTTTTGGGAGCACGGCTCACTAGAAAGGGTAGAAGAGCACACCCCTTCCCTTTAAGTCTAGTTCCTGAGGGGCGCCTGGGTGGCTCAGTCGGTTAAGTGTCTGACTTCAACTCAGGTCATAACCTCGTGGTTCGTAGGTTCGAGCCCCACATCAGGCTCTGTGCTGACAGCTCGGAGCCTGGAGCCTATTTCAGATTCTTTGTCTCCCTCTCTCTCTCTGTTCCTCCCCCACTCATGCTCGCTCTCTCTCTCTCTCTCAAAAATAAACAAAAAAAGACTAGTTCCTGGAAATCCACATGATGCTTTCATTTACATCTCATTGGTCAGAAATTGGTCATATGGCCACACCTAACTGCAAGGGAGACGGAGAAACAGAGTCTCCTGTCCAGGTGGCCATATGACCAGATAAAAAGTGGAGGCTCTATTTTAAGGGCAGATAGTGAGGAAGGATGTATGGAGACAGCCAGCAGTCTGTGCCGTTGACACTATTTTTTTTTAAGTTATATATTTTGAGAGAGCAAGCGAGAGAACTCGAGCACAAGCAGAGAGAAGGAG
The DNA here is from genome assembly GCF_022837055.1 of Prionailurus viverrinus. Taxonomy (NCBI): domain Eukaryota; kingdom Metazoa; phylum Chordata; class Mammalia; order Carnivora; family Felidae; genus Prionailurus; species Prionailurus viverrinus. The sequence goes on along the minus strand of NC_062576.1, from coordinate 18,027,178 downwards.
AGACAGAACGCCAAGCAGATTTCACACCATCAGCCCAGAGTTGATGCGGGGCTTGAACTCATGAACTATGAGATCATGACCTGAGTCGAGATCAAGAGCCTGACGCTTAACCAACTGCACCACCCAGGCGCCCCAATTTTTTTTTTTTAAGCCAAGCTGTGTGGAGTAGGAACTCAGGGGAAAAAAGAGACCTGAGCCCAGAGTTGACAAGAAAGGCTTCCTGGGGGGAGCGTCATTGTTTCTGGGTCTTTCAGAATGAGTAGCCTTTTGGGTGGGTGGATTGAGGAGAGGCAAAGGGAACAGCATAAGGAAAGGTACAGTGGTACGTTCAAGGGAAACGCGGAGGTGGGCTTAGCTTCTGGTAGAAGGACAACTGAGCAAGACAGAGACCCAGAATGCCCATTTGGGGACTGGCTGCAGTCTAGTGGGTAGCAGGAATCTGTGTTGAGCGTGGGTGGGAGCAGTCAGCAGAGGCTGCCGGGACTCAGGAGTCTGGTGGTTATTTGGCGGGGGGCCTGCAAGTGGAGGCTGGAGTCTTTCTAGAGCATTCAGCTTATAACTCATAAACACTTCTATGACCCCATTACCCTCAGGACAAAGTCCCAACTTTCGATCGTGGCTTGCAAGGCCCAGGGGAACCTAGACCCTGCTTCCATCTCCTGCCCCCGACACACAGCACAGCGGCTCGTCTGAGCATCTTCTTGTCACGTGCGCAGGCTCAACCTCCTGCCTTGTGCCTTTGTGTGGGGCTGTCCATTCTTGCCCCTCCATTCTCTTCGTCTGGCTCTCTCCTGCCCATCCTTTAGATTTCAGTTGAGATCTGTTTCTTCAGGAAGCTTCCCCGATCCCCATGTCGGGGGTAGGATTCGCTTCTACATGCTCTGAATATACCTGTATCTGTCCCATCAAACACTTGAAGATGCCACGTCATTTCTCCCACCAGACTGGGGGCACAGCAGTGCAGTGTGTCTGTTTTGTCCTCTGGTGTATACCCGGTACCCATAACAGGGCCTGGCCCAGAGCAGAAGCCCTGGAAATGTTGGGGAAAACTGGCCTTGATCTGAGAAGAGATGGAACTTTTCAGCAGGGAGATGGGGTTCGCAGAGGAGAAGCACAGTAAGAGCTAGTCATAGGCAGGCGAGCCCAGGGAAGGAGATGGGCTGGGAGGAGCTTTGGAGCTGCTGTGTCAAGGCCAAGATCTCCTGTTCAGGAGAACGGACACCCTGAGCCTCGGCTTTCCTCAAGGAGCTGCTGCCCGAGGGCTGCACAGGGTGGCCTTGGGCCAAGTCAGAAGGGTGAGGTCCCCCTGGGGCAGGCGTTGGCTCCTAGGAGGGGCCAGCCAAGCCAACCCAGCTGAGCCCCAAGCCCTGAGCCCTCCTTCCAGCACTCCTCCAAGAGTTCTGCTGCCTCAACTAACCTGTCGTATCTCCCGGCCTTCCCACCACTCCATGCTCAGCAGGGCCAGGACATTCAGCCCATCCTGAGACCCTTACCGCATGCAGAGACCAAGGAGGTAAGCAGGGACAAGGGGCAGCCGGAGAGGCCAGGGTCCCTCCCCAATGGGTCTGGGGCCTGAGCGTCCTAGTCTTTCTTCTTGGCCTTTCAGATCCCTTTTGAGAAGAACTGCGGGGAGGACAAGGAGTGTGAGGCGAACCTGAAGCTGTCCTTCTCCCCTGCAAGGTGAGGCTTCCAACCCCCCGGACCCTCCTGTTCCACCTGGTGTTTTCCTGAGGCAGCTCATGTGCCAGAAAGGATAGGGGGCTCCGAGTCAGAAGACCCCCATCTGTACTCACTAGATCTGTCCTCTGGGGCTTAGCCCCCTCTCTGAGAAATTCACGTGCCTGGTGCACTCCTGGCAGGATTAGACAAGGTCACACCACTTAAAGCCTGTGCACAAGAGCTGGTTTTTGTGTATTCGTTTTTTCTAGCCTAGCAGATCCCTGCGTTCTGAAAGCCCCTGCCTGTGACCCTGCTTCCTTCACCTTGGTCCCTGTAACTTTTCTCTGGTCTTGCCCCCAGATCCAGAGTCCTACGTCTGACGCCCTCTGCCAGCCTCTCGGTAGAGCTGATGCTGAGTAACTTGAGAGAAGATGCCTACTGGGTCCAGCTCAACCTGAGCTTCCCCCAGGGACTCTCCTTCCGCAAAGTAGAGATACTCGAGGTGAGCACCCACACTGGTCCCTGCAGCTTCTGCTCCCCTCAAGGAGCCTCGGGCAGGCAGACAAAACAGCCTAAAGAGAGGCCAAAGCTGGCCTGCAGAATGTTTAGGGGCACATCCAACTTTTCAGCCTGATGACCACCCTCCAGCTGTGTGCCTGTGACACAAGGTTCACCCTCTGTGTGCCTCAGATTCCACCATCAGTGAGGCTGGGGACACCCGCAGGGTTAGTGAGGGGGTCACATGGAATGGAGAGTGTGACACAAGCTCATGGATCTGGTGACCAAGAAGGTGTGCATAGATACAGTAAACTCAAAATCCTTGCCTCCTAAAGGTGACCAAAGTGTTTTTGCAGGATGGCCTGGATCGTTTTATTTTTATTTTATTTTATTTTATTTTATTTTATTTTATTTTAATGTTTATTTATTTATTTTAAGAGAGAGAACACAGCGGGGGAGCGGCAGAGAGAGGGAGAGAGGGAATCCCAAGCAGGTTCCACACTGTCAGCACAGAGCCTGACGCGGGGCTTGATCTTATGAACCATGATGTCATGACCTCAGCTGAAACCAAGAGTCAGGAACTTAACCGACTGAGCCACCCAGGCACCTCTTGGCCTGTATTTAAAAGTTGTTTTAGGGACATCTGGGTGGCTCAGTGGTTAAGCACCTGACTCTTGGTTTTGGCTCAGGGCATGACCTCACAGGTTCGTGAGTTCAAACCCCATGACGCACTCTGTGCTGGCAGCTTGGAGCCTGCTTGGGATTCTCTCTCTCCCTTTTCTCTGCCCCTCCCCCACTCGCACTGTCTCTGTCTCTCTCAAAATAAATAAATAAACTTAAAAATTTTTTTAACTTGTTTTAAGCACAATTTTATTTTTTTAATTATTATCATAGAAATAATACATGATCACCACAGAAGGTTGGAAACCACACAGCAGTTTAGAGAAAACAATCACCTATTCTAACTCAGCACTTACTACTTTTAATATTTCGATGTTTATTCTTCTATGTATCTATACACGTAGGTACAAATTACATTGTATATTTATTCACTCTATATTTGTTTTAACTAATTGGTATTTTGTTTTCCATATGGTTATTTTTCCTCCATGTTTAAAAAAAATTACTGTGGTAAAATATATGTAATAGAAAATGTACCATCTTAAGCCTTTTTAAGCATACGAGTCAGTGGCATTAGGTACATTCACAATGTTGTGCGACCATCATCTGTTTGCAGAACTTTTCTATCATCTCAAACAGAAGCTGTAGACCTGTTAAGCAATAATTCCCCCTTCCCACTCCCTGTCCCTGGTAACCTTTAATCTACTTTCCGTTTCTATGAATTTGCCTGTTCTCATTTTTCACGGAAGTGGAATCATATGGTGTTGTCCTTTTGTGTCTGTCTTCTTCGCTTAGCATCGTGCTTGTGAGTTTCATCCATGTGAAAACATGGGTGAATTTCCTTTCTTTTTAAGACTGAACAATATTCCATTGTATGGATAGACCATATTTTGTTTATCCGGTCATCTGTTGGACATTTGAATTATTCTTTATACAGACACATTAAATGCTTCCGGAAGGGTCATCTAGTAGAGTGATTAAGAACTTGAGATCTGGAGTCAGACAGACCTGTGTTCAGATTTCTTCTAGATTTCTGCCCTGTGGTGGGACTTGGGGAAGTCACTGAACTTCCCCAAGTCTCTATTTCCCTGTCTAATTCCATTCCCAATCTGAGGCTGAAATCTGTCCTCACAGATGATGAAGATGACTGGTTTTACGCTGCTTAGCCCAGGAGCAAGCTCATTTTTAAAAAGGTTGCCGACGGGGCACCTGGGGGGCTCAGCTGGTTAAGTGTCTGACTCTCGATTTCCGCTTGGGTCGTGATCCCACGGTTCGTGAGTTGGAGCCCCGTGTCGGACTCTGTGCTGCCGGTGCGGAGATTCTCTCTGCCTCTCTCTCTGCCCCTTCCTCTCTCTCTCTCTCTCTCTCATTCTCTCTCTCTCTCTCTCTCTCAAAATAAATAAACATTTAAAAAATAAATAAATAAAAATGGTTGCTGACAGTGTGGATGAAGTAGCGTTTTAACAATCTCACTGTATCCTCTCCTGTGATTGTGCAACACGCGGAACCATTCCTATCTCTTTGAACTATTTGATCACGTCTAGTTTTTCATGATTACAAATACTGGTGCAGTGAACATCTTTGAACTAAACTTTGGCCCCACCTCTCTGAGAATGTGCCCTGGTAGGGACACCGCTGGGGACCGTGGGCCCAGAGGGTTGGTGGCCTGGCCCACTCAGTTTGTTCTTTCTTTTCTCACATGCAGCCCCACAGCCAGATACCTGTGAGCTGCGAGGAGCTTCCTCAGGAATCCAAGCTTCTGACCAGGACCCTCTCTTGCAACGTGAGCTCTCCGATCTTTAAAGCGGGCACCTTGGTGAGTGCTTCAGGCCCCCAAGAACCAAGCCACCAAGGGGCTGTGAGCTCATGTGGGGAAGGAAGGGTGCAGGTAATGGTAAAGACGGACTCACCCCAGGTCCGACCCCAATGGGAATAACAGCCTGGACTTTGGAATCAGACAAACCTGGGGTTGGGTTACGAATGACCTTACACACGTGACTTAACCATTTGGAACTTTGTATCCTCATCTGTGCAATGGGGATAAAGCACCATTTTCAGGGGTAACAGTGGTCTCTATTATTACAGCAGTTGGGCGTGGGGGCCGTGAGGTGCTTCATTCCCCTCTCCTCCCCTGCCAGGTTGCCATCCAGGTGATGTTCCACAAGCTGCTGAACAGCTCCTGGGGGGACTTTGTCGAGCTGCACGCCAGTGTGAACTGGTGAGCAGGCCCCCGCCGGACCCCCGCCAGCGTACCTGCCCCGCTCGCTCTCAGACTGCCGCCTGGCCCTGGCCAAGCCCTTTTCCTAACACTGCCCTCTGCCTCGCCCCAACACAGTGACAATGAGGAGTCAGACCTCTTGGAGGACAACTCTGCCACCACCAGCATCCCAGTCCTGTACCCCATCAACATCCTCACCAAGGAGTAAGTCCTGAGCAGCCGGCCAGCACTGTCCTCCCCGCCTCAGCCTCCCAGGGCCCTCTCTCAAAGCCCCCTCCTTCTCTAGGGCCCCCCCACCAGGAGTAATTAGAACTGATTCCAGCCACAACCCTGATGGTTTTCAACACCCACAAGAGTGGAGGCCCTTTAAGAGTTCTGAGTCAGATCAGCGGTTTACTGATGGGAGAAAAGGCACAGCGAGTGCTGACCTTATGTCAGATGCTGTGCCGGCTGCGCTGTGCAGCTGGGGCTCCCCCCCCACCAAGCTTTCAACACTTTCAACGCGTCATGAGGCAGCCACGCCTCTCTCCACTTTACTGATGAACAAACAGGATCATCAGAGAAGGGAGGAGCTCATCCAGAGGCGTACAGCTAGGAAGCACTGATGAAGCCTCTGAACTTGGGTCTGTCCAACTCCAAAACCCTGTGCTGGATGCCCTCCCATCCTGGGGGGTCAGACATGCTGGAAGAGATTAGGACAAGGTGTTCACAGTGGCTCTTGCCCACAGAGAACTCCTAGTCCGGTAGGAGAGGCCAAGCTCGTATGCACACAGAGTCAGTGAGTCTCAGGAGGTTATATATAACAGGAGTGACCCATGGGGATCACTAGTTGGATTTTCTCATTTACAGAAAAGAGGACGAAGCCAGAAAAGCAGAGGAACTTTCTCAGGTTGGCTCAGTGAGAAGGACAGGGACAGTGACCGAGCCAACGTCTCTGGTGCTTTGAACATAAATGCCAAACACAATGATACTGTCTGAAGTGTCGTGTGAAATTAGAGCCAGGAAAGATGATGTGGGTTGAGGAGAGATGGAAGGGTTCATGGAGGAGGTAGGGGCTTGAACTGGAGTCTGGAGAATGAGGGTTTCAGATAAGGGCCAAGGAGGAGGAAGGATGGTCCAGCAGGAAGAAGAGCCCAGGCAAAGGAAGCAGCAAGCAGTGGGGTGGATTTGAGGAGTAGGGAGTGTGCAGGCTCAGGGGACGGCAGGTATGCGTGGGGCCTGGTGAGCAGGCAGGCTGGGAAGTGGGCAGGCCTGGACATGGGAGGCTTTGGACCCGACCCTTTTGGGCAGCAGGGAGCCAGTGGCAGATTCTGAGTAGGTGGGTGGCAGGATCAGACAGTGACGTAAGAAGGTCCCTGGAAGGATGGGGTGGAGAGGAAGCCAGAGGCTGTGCTGTTATGCAGGAGATGAAGAACCCAGAGGACAGTGGAGACCCTCAAGGGGGGCGGGGAACCCCATGGAGCAGGGAGAATGCAGCTCCAAAGGTACATCCACCTGGGTTCCGGCCCCGTCCCGCTGCCTCAGGATGCGGGGCAACAGACTGACCCCTCCCACCAGCCTTACTTTCCCAAGGGAAACAGCAGAATGCTGGAAGGGTCACGGGGGGTCATGCCTATGAGAGCACTAGCCCAAGGCCTGGTAGCGCAGAGGCTTCCCCTGGCCCGGGGCCCCTGCTTTTCTGGAAACGGGGCTGTCGACATCTCCACTTTCTACTTCTGCTCTTCTCTCTCCACAGCCAGGAAAACTCCACACTGTATGTCAACTTCACCCCCAAGGGTCCCAAGATCCGCCATGCCAAACACATCTACGAGGTAGGAGCCCCCGTGTGAAAAGGCCCTTCTGGGCCACACATTTGTCAGCCCCACCCTGGGGACCGAGGCTGCAGAGACCAGCGGGACACGGCCCGATCCTCAGCAAACCCAGCGCCCTCCACCTCATCCCGTGATCCTTCCGGTAGAGCCTCACACGCTTCCGGTAGCCACACACTCAGCAGCTCCTTTCCACCGCCACCCGGATGGATGGTCTGTGGGATCGCAGCACTTGGGAGAAGCGCTCTGAGAGAGAACCTAGTTTTTCATTCCCCCGTTTAATGAGCCACTGTTCTAGTTTAGATACTTTGCTAGGTGCTGGGGCAGCCATAAGTAAATCGGAGCCCCTGACCGCTCACCCAACCCAAGTTCTGGGCCTGGTGCTTTATATATGCGACCCCCCTGTGATCTTCCACCAACCCGTGAGGAAGAGGCGTTGCCACTCGCATTTTACGGATGAGAAATCCTACAGCACAGAGAGGTCAAGTAACTTGCCAGGTTACACAGCTCATAAGGAGGAAAGGTCAGATTCGAGCACATGTTTGAATGCCCAAATCCATGTGTTTAACCTCTAAGTTAACGATGTGTCGCTTCTCACGCCATATGCTTGGTGCCGTGATAACATCTTTGTTGTGGTAACAAAGAAGAGGGAGGCCAGCCGCTGAGTCTAAAGCTCAAGGACTCTAAGGAGGAGTAGGCATTGACCAAGCCAAGAACATTCTTGTTTTTCTGGGGAGGAAACTGAGGCCCCAAAGAGAAACTGTCTCACCCAAGGCCGCACTGGTATCAGGGCAGGCTGGAGCAGGAACCCAGCAGGAAAGGGACCCCAGGCAGGTAGCCCCCTTAGAACAGAGGCTGCAGTCATGTCACCTGGATATGACAATGGAGGAGCGTGGCCCTCAGGGAGGTCAGATGCCCGTTTGCATTGAGAATGGCCAGTTGAGTTGGTTTCTAGTGCTGCTCAGCGGGATGGCTCTGGGTTCCCTACGGAGGTGGGCAGACCAGTCCTTTTACCACCAGAATAGTGGGAAAGACTTGGACAGGCTTGGATCCAAACCCCAACTCTACCACTCGAGCTCTGTGTGACCTTGGGCCAAGGGCTTGACTATCCATGCCTCTGTTCCCCGCTGTGACAAATGGCGTTTGGAACGAGAACTTCCAGGTGTCGTGAGGTTTAAGTGGGTTGCTTACTCCTCATGGAGTGCTTGGCGTGATGCCCAGGAAGTGGAGGTCGTTAATAGCTGAGGCAGGTGTTGGGCTGTGGCCTTGACATTCCCAAGCTACTGTGGAAGCCTGCTTCCATTCTTGTGCCATTCCACAGGGAGCCATCTCAAACCCTTTGAGCTCCCCTCACACATACACACACCCCATTTATCTCTCTGTCGGGGCTAGATGCCTCTGTCCACCTCACCACCCTCAGCATCTTAAACTCTGCATTTGGCTCCCTGACGCCTGACCCACCACGCAGCCCCTCTTGGCACTCTTGCCAAAGCCCCTAACGGTCTCTGTTTTAACTACAACCCAACATGACATGGGACGTTGGTGATCACTCCCTCTTTTTTTCTTACTGTTTGTTTATTTTTGAGAGAGAAGGAGAGAGTGTGGGAGAGGGGCGGAGAGAGAGAGAATCCCAGGCAGACTGCACTAACAGCAGAGAGCCCGATGTGGGCTCAAACTCACAAACTATGAGATCGTGACCTGAGCCAAAGTCAGAGGCTTAATCGTCTGAACCACCCAGGCACCCCGGGGATCATTCTCTCTTGCCTGAAGCTGTCCCATTAGGCCCTTTTTGCCACCAGGAGGTCAGCTCAGGTTTATAGTAAACTGGACAGGCATGGCAATCCAGTGAGAGCTTGACAGCTGGGCCACGGGGTCTTCTTCCTCATGGTCTCCCTCTCCCCTGGCTGGTTAGGAGCATAGGCCTCAGCCAGACCTGAAGTCTTTCTGAAGCTCTGCCATGTAAAGCTGTGTGGCCTTGGGCAGTTTACTTAACCTCTCTGAGTGTCAGGTTTTCAATCTGTAAAATGGGGACGCTAATAGCATCTACTGTATGGGGTCGTTATAAGGAGCAAATAAGAAAAGGCTTGTTAAGTGTCCTGCGTAGCCCTTGACCCACGAGGGACCAGTCAACCGTGGTTGCTGTCGGCATTGTCGTCATCACCGTCATCCAAGGAAGGCGATAGAGCGCGCCAGTTCCAGCCTCTGGAGTCCCAGCCTAGGCTAAAATGCCAGCTCTACTATTAACACCACTGTATAATTTTAGAAGATTTTCCTTTTTCCAGAAAGATGCCCTGTCCCCTTTTGCAGTCACTCTTCGCCCCACGCTCCCCCAGCTCCCGGCAACCACAACTTTAGTCTCTGTCCATAGATTGGCCTGTTCTGGGTATTATGTGGAGGAGGAATCATACAGTATGTGGTCTTTTTTTTTTTTTAATTTTTCTTAACGTTTGTTTATTTTTGAGAGACAGAGCATGAGCAGGGGAGGGACAGAGAGAGAGGGAGACACAGAATCTGAAGCCCGCTCCAGGCTCTGAGCTGTCAGCACAGAGCCCGACACGGGGCTCGAACCCACGAACCGTGAGATCATGACCTGAGCTGAAGTCAGTTGCTTAACCGACTGAGCCACCCAGGCGCCCCCATTATGTGGTCTTTGGTGACTGGCTTCTTTCAGTTAGCAGAGTGTTTTCGAGGTTCATCCACATTGGAGCGTGTGTCAGTATTTCATTCATTTTTATTGCCAGATAATATTCCAGGGCAAGGTAGGCCGCGTTTGATTTATCCACGCATCAACCGGTGGATATCTGGGTGGCTTCCACTTTTTGGCTATTACAGACAACGCTGCTTGAACGTTCCTGTACAAGTTTTGATGCAGACGTGTTTCATAAACTCTTGGATATACACCTAGGAGAGCAGTGGTTCCTCTTGATGCTTTGTCTTAACATGTTCTAAACCAAATGTATCATTTTCTCCTAAGCCAGCGTCACCTCTGGTTTGCTGAGAATCCCTCGAAGGCACCCTTTCCCTCAAGCAAAACTTCCAAGCCTGGGGGAATTTCTCCCTCCTCTGTGCCTGGGGCCCCTGCCTCTTCAGCTTCCGTTCTGTATTCTCTTCTCTATTTTGCCCCCGCTACTGCTCGGGCTCAGATCCTCGTCTTCTTGCAACTGGACTGTTGGCACAGGCTCCCAGCGTGGACCTCAACCTGCCTTTCCCACTCCTTTCCATTCTGAGCCTGCAGTGAGTGAGTCTCCCTGCCTGCCATGACTCCCCATTGCCTAGCCGAGGGTCCCCTGATCTCTCACCCTTAGTCTTTCCGGGCACACTGTCTCATCCCGAGTCTCCTTTCCAGACGTACCTCCTATCTCTGTCCCCAGGCACCGCACCTCCAGCCGCATCATACTCCCCTGGAGCTGCCCTAACTGCTACATTTTCTCTCTTTGGATGCCCTTCTCTGTCTTTATCCGTTTGACTCCTCTCTACCTTTCACAGTTAAATTCAAACGCTGCCTCTGACATTAGGCCTTTTCAATTTAATTTGAATGATATTTTTCAAGTGTCCACAAATGTTTGTTGAGTGAATAAATGATAGAACCTCTCAAACTGGACATCTGATTCCCTGCTTGACCTCCCTGGGACGTTCACTGGTGCTATTTCTGTGTCACTTTCTTGTCCATATCTGGGTCTTCCAGCCTTAGCACAGATAGCTCTTTCTTTTTTTTTTTAAGTTTGTCTATTGATTTTGAGAGAGAGAGAGAGAGAGAGCGCATGAGTTGGGGAGGGGCAGAGAGAGAGGGGAGAGAATCCCAAGCAGACTCTGTACTGTGCAGTGGAGCCTGACATGGGGCTCGATCCCATGAGCCACAGAATCACGACCTGAGCCAAAACCAAGAGTCAGACGCTTAACCGCCTGAGCCACCCAGGCACCCCGGCTCTTTCATATAAAAGGTACTCAGGAAATGTTTCTTAAACCAAGGCCCTTGGCAAAAGGAGGCTTTCCAACCTGCATCGTGCGAATAATTTTTGCATCTATCCTTGTTAAATGTCATTCATTCAAAAAATGACTTTTTTGGAGGCCTGCTATGCTAGGTAGGGTGTCAAGCAGCAGGGAATTGCAAGCGAAATAAGCCACAGCTGCTGCCCTCAGGAAGCACGCAGTCTAGTGGAGATACACACAGGGGGGAGCCGCCCTGCCGCTGAGGGGATCAGCCAGACCTTCAAAAATGATATTGGAGCAGTACGTTGCTGGATGTGCAAGGGTCTGCCCCGCAGGAGAAAGCACGGAGGCACCCGTAGCCCACGCTGTAAGGCTTTGAGGACAGGGGCCGGGTGAAGCCCGACAGAGCATGGCTTCTCAGGGCTCAGCCCGTGAGAATGGCATCTGGAGTGGCAGTTGGGGGGCGGCTGGCATTTAGGGCTCTGCAGCCCCTCGTCCTCTGTCCTAGGTGAGGATTCAGCCTTCTCCCTATGACCACAACGTGCCCCCCCTGGAGGCCTTGGTCGGGGTACCAGAGTCACACAGCAAGGGGCCCATCAAACACGAGTGGACTGTGCAGATCCTGCCCAGAGGAGGGCAACACACCCAGGTCTGTGGCGGGGAGCTCCTAAAGGGGGACGGATGTGTAGGGTGTGAGGGTGGACGAATCCCGTTGGGCTCAGTGAGTTCTGAATCCACCAAGAGCCAGTGGGACTGAACTGTGGGAGATGCCACACCCCAGGAGGCTGGGGGAGGGCAGGGGCGGGGGGGGGGGGGGGGGGGGGAAAGCCAGGTTCTTAAGGGGCCGGCGTCCTCTCTCTGCTCTGGACTAACTGAAGACCATTCCTAGGATCCTTCTGTGACCTGCCACCGTGAGGATCCGGAGACGCTGCCCACTGTGGCTGAGGTACAGGGGCACGGGCTCAGAGGTTGGGGCCGGGGCTGGCAGAGTGTAGTTGGGAAGACGGGCCTCTGACCGCTGCTCTCTCTATTCCTGGCAGCCTTGTTTGCCCAAAGCCAAGTTCCGCTGCCCACTTACGTTCAAGCAGGAGATCCTCGTCCAAGTGATCGGGACAATGGAGCTGGTGGAGGAGATCAAGGTAGCACCCGCTGGCCGCAGACACCATGGTCCAGGGGGTGTGGGGGGACCTCGACGGCTCAAGGGTGGGCTTCCTCACCACCTGGTCTTCCTGCCTTTTTCTTTACTACCTTGATGGAAAGCCCCGATATTTACATAGTGGCGGATGAAAGAGAACCATGATTTGTTTGAAACTTGCCGGGCTGTGTTCACGGGCCTGCGGGTGGTTCTTCTGGGTTCTCCGTAGGAAAACTTTCCTTCCAGCCGCGGGGAGCGGTCCGTGAGGACGCTATGGTAGAGAGCACGGCGGCCGTGGCACACCCCACTGGGTCCCGTGCTCCTCAGCTTCTCCACGCTGAGTCGAGGTGGGGTGCGGACGTCGGTGGGTCCCGGCCCTTGTTCACCCTGGCCTGACCCCTCCCCCACCCTCCCACAGGCCTCCTCCATGCTCAGCCTCTGTAGCTCTCTCTCCATCTCCTTCAACAGCAGCAAGCACTTCCACCTGTATGACGACAGTGCCTCCCTGGCCCAGGTATGTCTCTGCCTCCTCAGAAGCCCCGGCAGCAGAGGTCAGCAGGGGCATCTGAGGAGCCCCAGGGTCGAGCTAGAAGAGCTAGAGCCAGAAGGGGGACAGCCACGTGGGAGGTCCGGGCTCGGCACAGGGAAGAGCTTCCCGGCCATCAGAGCCGTCAGCCTTGGCGTGGGCCTTGGTGGATGCCCGGGGCTCCCCACCACCACTGGTGGCCAAGCAGCCCCCGAGGTCACCTGTCTGAGATGTGTCGGGCGGAGGTCAACTTGCGGGCAGCTCAGCCAGGGTACCCACCCCATACCCACTCTGTGCATGACGGGAAAGCGCTCCAAGCAGCGTGGGTCGCGAGCGCGGGGGCCCAGGCCACCCAGTTGAGCGGGTGGGCGAGGCAGGTTGAAGAGCAGGAAGCTCAGAGCAGCAGAAGGGACGCTGCGGCTAACAAGGTGAGCGTAAGCCAGATTCTGGAGGCTTTGCACGCTGAGCTGAGATTCTGGCATTTTATCCTGGGACGAAGGGAAGCCATTTAAGCACTGAAGGTGGGTCATGTGCAGCTTCGCCAGTTCACTCCGGTGGCCGCACAGGGGTTCACGCTGGAGGGAAGTGTCTGGGCCAGAGCCTGGTAGTGTCAGGAAGCAACCCTGACCAGAAGTTGCTAAGGCCTAGCCCTTCACAAGAATATTAAAGGTGGAAAAGCCTTCTTCCTACGGTCCCCTTTCCCCCCCTCCTCCAGGTCATCATGAAGGTGGACATCGTATATGAGAAGGACATGCTCTACGTCTACGTGCTGAGCAGCACTGGGGGACTATTGTTGTTCCTGGTGATTCTCGGGGTACTCTACAAGGTGGGAGCTTCTGGGAGTAATGGGCATGACTGAGACAGCCAGGCTAGGGAAAGGGCAGAAAATACCAAGATCAGGGAGCGTTAAAGCTAAAAGCGTCCTCAGCCTACTCCCTCCTTCTGTAGTTAGAACTCCTGAGGCCCAAAGAGCAAGTGAGACTTTCCCCCAGCCTCTACTAGGCACTGGCAGAGCCAGGACTGGGTACCTAGGGAAGGAGGGTTTTCCCACGTATCATGGGCCAGGCAGTGGGACACAGGGGCACGTACCACAGACATTGCCTTCGGGGAGCTCACAGTCTAACGGGGGAGGCAGACAGGAACACACCTGCTAAGGGCCCCACTCAGGGGCCTGGGTGCTGGAGCCTCACTTAGGCTGGGGGAGTCCGGGAAGCCCTCCCAGGAGAGGAGGCATTTGAGTTGGGATTTGAAGAAGGAACAGGCAGGTGAATAGTGCCGGAGGGCAGCTGTTCCACATGAAAACCTCAAATAGTCCAGAAAACAACACAGAAAATCAATTTCTCCCTGTTGCACCCCGCAGAGGGGTGTCATTAGCAACCATTTTGTTTCTATTCTTCCAGGGTCTAATTTTGTTGTTTAAACATACGTATATGTATGAGCATGAAAGAGAAAAAGAGAGAAGTCAGTGTCTATGTATATGTGTAGAAAACACAAATGGAATAATACCATATATACTGCTTGGGAGCTTATATTTCCCACTGGATATTATATCCTGATGTCTCTGTGTGTGTTGCACAATCAGATCTGCCTCTTGCGTTTTCACTTGGCTGGTTTGCTGTCTGGATGCCCCACCTTTTTTTTTTTTAATTTTTTAATGTTTATTATTATTTTTTTAATTTTTTTAAACGTTTATTTATTTTTGAGAGTGAGAGAGACAGAGCATGAGCAGGGGAGGGGCAGAGAGAGAGAGACACACACACACACACACACAGAATCCGAAGCAGGCTTCAGACTCCGAGCTGTCAGCACGGAGCCCGACGCGGGGCTCGAACTCACAAGCCGTGAGATCATGACCTGACCGAAGTCAGCCGCTTAACCGACTGAGCCACCCAGGCGCCCCAAATGTCTGCTCTTGATTTCGGCTCAGGTCATGATCTCATGATTCATATGATGGAGCCCCTCGTCGGGCTTTGCACTGATGACACAGAGCCTGCTTGGGATTCTCTCTCTCTCCCCTCTCTCTGCTCCTCCCCCACCCCACTCATGCTTTCTCTCTCTCTCTGTCTCAAAATAAACAAACATTAAAAAAAAAATTAATTCCTGGAGCTGGAATGGCTGAGCCAAAGAACATATATGTTTTGACCTTTCAACAGAGAGCAGGCTCTCGCTAATAGTATCACTGGATATGGTCAAATCGCCCACCTAAAATATTGCTCCATGAAATTTTGATGAGCCTAAAGAACGCACTATTAAACGTACAGCTTTTTAACATATAGCCAGGAGCTGGGTGTGGCAGAGACCCCCGTCCTGTCCCTGGGGCAGATACCACGCGTCGGTGGCATGTGTGACTCATTAACATTAAGGGTGCTTTCATGTTTTGCCGAGGCTGACTCGTCCAGAGTGTTCCATGGACTGTGGCTCACTCAATTTTTGTCTTCCTACAGCTCGGCTTCTTCAAACGGAATCTGAAGGAGAAGATGGAGGCTACCGTAGAAGCTTCGAATGGAATCCCTAGAGAAGACTCTGGACAACCAGAGCCCAAGGAAGAGGGTGGGGATCCGGGCTGCCTGGAGCCCCTCCAGGAGGAGGAGACCCAGGATGGAAATGACAAAGACTGAGGCCCAGGCCCGATGCAGAGGGCCCAGGACTGGACTCGGGAGGCCTGGTACCACTCTGCCTCTACCTGTGTTTCACTGCGTGTCTTCGGGCAAGCCACTGCCCCCACCCAGGCCCCAGTTTCGCTGTCTGGCACGTGGAGCTCACTCCTGCCGGCCTGCTTTGCAGGTTCATGGTGAGGGATGGGCCAGGAAGGCTGCGGAGGCGAGGCCTTGTAATTCTCGGCTGGTCCTGGCTTCCCCCAGTCCTTCTTAGTATCCTCCCCTGGAAGAGACTGATCTAAATTTGGAAAAAACTGTCATCTCAGGACCTAGTGACCCTCCCGGCCCTCACACCCACCTGCCCTTGGACGTCCTCAGAGGCCCCAGACTCCCAGAACCTCGTCCTTCACTCTCCCCTGCCTGGAGTCCGGTCAGCTTTCCAGTCTGCCACCAGAGAGCAAAGCCAGAGAGCAAATCCGATCTGTGTCACTACATGGCCGCTGCAAACCCCCTGCTCTTTGGCTACAGACCAAGTTCCTTAATACGCCTTCCACGATCTGCGAAATAGCCTTAACATGCCCGTGCAGAATTGGGCCCCTGTTGCCTTCCTGGCCTCCTCCAGAGACTCCCCGCCTCCCTTTCTAAGCTCCGATTACACCAGTCTTTCTCGCTAGCCAGGCTCCTTCCTGTCTCACCGCCTTCACCCAGACTGCTCCCTCTGCCTGGAACATTCCTCCGCAGCCCTTTTCCTGGCTGGCTCTCTCAGCCTTCAGATCTCAGCTGGAGTACAACTGCCTCAGGGCCGCCCCAACCCCTACCCAGGTGGGTTCCCGTGTTACATTTGCCCCTCACAGTACAGCTCACACTGTTACTTAATATTTGTCTCTCAAATTAAACATCGAACTCCGAGAGGGTAGGGACCATACCTGTCATGTTCACCTTGGGATCCCTTGGTGACATCACAGAGCCAGACCCAGTAGGCGCTTGCACAATTTCACTGAACCTAGCGCCTGTGAAAAGATCGAGAAAGTGTTTCGGATGGGCCCCTGGCGTCTCCACCCTTCAAGGTCTTCCCCAGGCTCCTGCCTCCTTGCTCCCAGCCCCCACCAGGACTCCATCCCACCCCGCTGCGGCCCCCACTGGGAGGCTGTGAGCTCAAGGGAGCAGGCCACGGCTGTCCACCTGGCTCACGGTGCCTGCATATGTGTACCCAATAAATGTGAAAATCTGTCCAATTGTGCGATGTTTTCATGCCGGTGCACATTCTGGCCCTGACAATTCATTTAGGTGTGAGAATAGGCCCTCCCTGGTTTTGTTTTGGTTTTTTTTAAGCAACAATTGGTAGAGCCTGACCCCGAGGCCCGCAGCATTTGGAGGGATGGGGGCTCATCACTGCTACCCTCTTGTGGTCAGTAGGATGGGGGCGCGGGGGTGGGGTGGGGCGGCATACGGAGTAATTCTGAAGCCAGCTCTGGGTCCAACAATGGGAGCTGAGAAGCAACATTTGGCCTTCCAAGCAGTGACCTTTGATGGCTCCCTTCTGCCTGCAGGAGAGTAAGCGAACATTCTTGAGCCCACAAGGCCCAGAGCAGTCTTTCAAAGCCTGCCTGCCTCTTCAGCTTCGTCAGCACCCTTCTGGTCCAGCCCCATGGTTCCTCATAGGGAAGACCTGAGAAAGGAAGAAGTGAGGCCCGTGTCCCAGGGAAGGCAAAACTGCTAAAAAGACATGAGATTATCTCTAGGTCTCGAGAAGCCTACCGGCTTCTACTGATTCTTGAGAGCTTTGTGTCAGGCCCTGTTCTGTGCCCTGAGGGCCTGGTGATGAAAACCAGGGAGAAGTCCCTGCCCTCAGGAAGCGTCGCCCCACTGGGAAAACAGTTATAAGGTAGAAATGTGGGGCGCCTGGGTGGCTCAGTCGGTTGGCCGTCCGACCTCAGGTCATGATCTCACGGTTTGTGGGTTCAAGCCCCGCGTCGGGCTCTCAGCTGACAGCTTGGAGCCTGGGGCCTGCTTCGGATTCTGTGTCTCCCTCTCTCTCTCTGCCCCTCCCCCACTTGTGCTCTGTCTCTCTGTGTCTATCAAAAATAAATAAACGTAAAAAATTAAAATAAAGTAGAAATGTGATTCCAGGTGGTGAGGGTGTTGTGAAGAAAAGCAGGATAGCAGGTTAGAGAGTGATGGAGAGGATCCTCTCACCTCAGTGATACTCTGACACACAAACAACAAGTAAATATTTTCACTAAGGTTGGAAACAAGAAAATCTGGGAGGTTCACGTCAGGAACAGACCTGCCCTTGTCATGCCCAGGAATCTATATCCCAACTTGCTTAACAGCTCCTGTCCTCAAATACCTATGTGTCCTTCCCTGCCTCTGTGCCTTTGCACATGCTGTTCCCCTTGCCCAGTCCCACCTCTTCTCTATTCTTTAAAATCCTACTGAGCCTGACTGGCTCAGTCGGTACAGCATGCAACTCTTGATTTTGGTGTTGTGAGTTCGAGCCCCATGTTGGGTGTAGAGATTACTTAAAAGTAAAATATTTTTAGGGGCGCCTGGGTGGCTCAGTCAGTTGAGCGTCCGACTTTAGCTTGCGTCGTGATCTCACGGTCCGTGGGTTCGAGCCCCGCGTTGGGCTCTGTGCTGTCCGTTCGGAGCCTGGAGCCCGCTTCGGACTCTGTGTCTCCCTCTCTCTCTTCCCCTCCCCCACTCGTGCTCTGTCTCTATCAAAAAAATGAATAAATGTTTAAAAAATTAAAAATAAAATAGATAAAATGTTTTTAAAAAGTAAAAAATAAAACAAATAAAATCTTCCTACTTTGAAGCACTTCACAGCTTTTGTCATCCCCTCAGCTCCTGGACAAAATGACCCATTTAATCTCCGCTTTACATACCTCATTGGAACACATAACGCTGATTGTGTGGGCTCCTCGCTCGAGACTAGGAGGCTCTAAAAGGCAGGATTAAGGGGCGCCTGGGTGGCGCAGTCGGTTAAGCGTCCGACTTCAGCCAGGTCACGATCTCGCGGTCCCTGAGTTCGAGCCCCGCGTCAGGCTCTGGGCTGATGGCTCAGAGCCTGGAGCCTGTTTCTGATTCTGTGTCTCCCTCTCTCTCTGCCCTTCCCCCGTTCATGCTCTGTCTCTCTCTGTCCCAAAAATAAACATTGAAAAAATAAAAGGCAGGATTCAGTCTTCACTCACACGTGTGACCAACACTGACCCCTCACCAAGGCTGCCACAAGCGTTTGATTCAGTGGCCCTCACGTGTTTTGGTCTCAGAACCCTTTTATACTCTTAAAAATTAAAGATCCCCAAAGAGCTTTTGTTTATATGGGTTATATCTATCGGTGTTTATCCGATTAGAAATTAAAATGGAGAGGGGCGCCTGGGCGGCTTAGTCGGTTAAGCGTCCGACCTCAGGTCATGATCTCACAGTCTGTGAGTTCGAGCCCCGCATCCGACTCTGTGCTGACAGCTCAGAGCCTGGAGCCTGCTTCGGACTCTGTGTCTCCCTCTCTCTCTGCCCCTCCCCCACTCATGCTCTGTCTCTCTCTCTCTCTGTCTCTCTCAAAAATAAATGTTAAAAAAAATTTTTAAAGAAATTAAAAGGGAGAAAAATGTAAAAACATAAGGACACCCCAGCCCACGTTCCCCGCAAGCTGTCAGAATGATGACACATGTTATCACGTGTCATGCCGCCTCTAGAAAACACTGTACTCATGGCACAAAGTGAGAAAGTAGCATCTTGGTCTCCTTGGGAAAAGAGTCAAAACCTAGTCAGACCTAGGTTGGAGTCCGGACGCTGCTGCTTTGTAACTAAGCCGCGCAGGGCAAGTACCTAACCTCTCTGGGACTCATTTCTTCATCTGTAAAATGGGAATCATAGCTGCATAGACCTCAGAGCTGTTGTGAACGCGAAATAATACTGGCAAGCTGTTGCTAGCACCTAAGTGCTTGATAAAGGTGGTAGATACGAATGGTTTCGTTGCGGGGCGCCTGGCTGGCTCTGTTGGTGGGGCACGCGGCTCTTGATCTTGGAGTTGTGAGTTCAAGCTCCATACTGGACGTAGAGATTTTTTTTTTTAATTTTTTTTAATTTGACGTTTATTTATTTTTGAGACATAGAGAGACAGAGCATGAACGGGGAAGGGTCAGAGAGAGGGAGACACAGAATCCGAAACAGGTTCCAGGCTCCGAGCTGTCAGCACAGAGCCCGATGCGGGGCTTGAACTCACGGAGTGTGAGATCATGACCTGAGCCGAAGTCGGTCGCCCAACCGACTGAGCCACCCAGGCGCCCCAAGATTACTTTAAAAAAAATTTTTTTTTAACGTTTATTTATTTTTGAGACAGAGACAGAGCATAAACGGGAGAGGGGCAGAGAGAGAGGGAGACACAGAATCCGAAACAGGCTCCAGGCTCTGAGCCGTCAGCCCAGAGCCCGACGCGGGGCTCGAACTCATGGACCGCGAGATCGTGACCTGAGCCGAAGCCGGCCGCTTAACCGACTGAGCCACCCAGGCGCCCCGAGATTACTTTTTAAAACATGGTTTAGGGGCGCCTGGCTGGCTCAGTCGGTTAAGCATCCGACTCTTGATTTCAGCTCCAGGTCACGATCTCACCATTCAGTTCATTGGATCAAGCCCCGCTTTGGGCTCTGCCCTGACAATGCTGAGCCTGCTTGGGATTCTCTCTCTCTCCCTCTCTCTATGCTCCTCCCCTGCTCATGCATGCTCGCTCTCTCTCTCAAAATAAATAAACATTAAAATATAGTTTGATTGTACAGGATGATGTGGTAAAAGCGGCTCACTGGACTGCAGGTCAAACGACCTAGTATTGGAGTCCTAGTTCTCCACCGTGACCTTGGGAACGATGCGTGCCCTTTCTGGGCTTGGCCTGCCTCACCTGGGATCTGAAGGTACCTCAGGAGCTCTCATGGGGAAGAGAGGGGTAGGGGCGGAGCAGCTGAGTCTCCCCCGTCATTTGATCTGCTTTAATATATTAAAGTTCTGGAAATAGCATAGAGGCTACTTTATCAATGAACCGCGCCCGGGACCTCCCAGCTTTCAGTGGCCCACAAACACGTTTGGGAGTTGAAAAAGAAAATCAACTCCAAAATATGAAAATTAAATTGTATAACTGGAATAAATGTTAAAACAAATGTCTATAAATGTAATATGTCAGGTGGTCAAATGCAGTTCTATTTAACACATATAGGTACATATATGAAGTCTATCAAATGGGGGAGGTGGAATATTTCATTTAATATTTGAAGTTCTGTGTGGTAGGATGTCTGTACAAAAATGGGCATAAAGTTTACAAAGGTCTTTAAAAGACCAAGAGATGTTACTTGAAAAATAATGCCCCACTTCCAAAACTAAAACTTTAAAAAAAAAACACTAAACACAACCAAACTGCATTGAACCACATAATCTCTAAGTCTCCTTCTAAACCTTGGAGAACATAAGACGCTGAACTGAAATGTGCTTAGAGAAGTTATTTGCTTCTGACAAGTTATAAGGCCCTATAGACGGGCGTGGGGCTGGGGGTGAGGTGAGGATTCTGAGGCCCAAGAGCCCTCATAGAGCGAGGATTCCTCACCTGCCTATGTGGCCGAGCCACCGGGGGCCGATGGAGCCAGGCAGACGTGGTCTGAATGTCTCACTGCCTCTTATCCATGCAGTGACTTTGAGCAGCTCTGCAAACTCATTTTCCTCATGTGTGAAAAAAGAATGAAAGAGCCTGTCCTACTCAACTAAGGTAAAGGCAGGCTACGCCCCAGGAGCTCCCAGGCTCACCCACAGCACCAACTCCTCATCCTTTCCTAAGAGCCAAGTGTTAGGAGGGCTGAGGCTTAGGAAAGAAAAGTAGGCTAAAGGTGGGGTGGGAGCAAGGTGACCCCCATAGGTCTAGGGGTTCCCCAAAACAGGCAGAGCTGTAGCAAATCAGGCACAGCTTGGGGAGTGGGTCTTTTTTTTTTTTTTTTTTTTTTTTCAGTTTATTTTGAGAGAGAGAGGGCAGGGGAGTGGCAGAGTGAGAAAGAGGGAGAGAATCGCAAGCAGGCTCCACACTGTCAGCTCAGAGCCCGACACTCTATCTCACAAACCGAGAGATCACGAACTGAGCCAAATCCAGAGTCCCACACTTAACTGACTGAGCCAGCCAGGTGCCCCAGGTGGGTGGGTTTTAAAGGCTAGACTTGTCCAATCCTCACGCTTGGTCCCACACGTGCCCCCTACAGGTGGGGTCGGAACTGCACACACTCCCTGCAGTTCTGGTGACTCAGGGTCCGCCCAAAGTGATGGTTAGAGGTTCCCGCTGGGGAGAGGAGAGAGCGATGGAGATGGAACCCAGGCTCTAGGCCTGGATATGAGAACAGGGTCTGTTCTCTGGTCCAAGGACAGACCAGACCCTCTGTTTGGTACGAGGGATATCCCACAAAGTTGAAAGCTTTCTCGCACCTCCCACACTGAGTCCCCTCCGTGTGCAGGATTCAAAGCATGAGACATGAACTTGGGAAGATATGGGAAGGTCATGTCTCTGGGGCATCGGATTATAAGATTCTCGTGACACGTGGAACATAAAAGCACTTCCCAAACAAGGCCCTATGGCTTTCACTGTATAGTTGTCACCGAGTGTCTCCCACTGCCCAGGGCACTGTCCATACACACATTTTAAGGACAAGTCTCTTTTACCACATAAAGGTTTTTATTGAACTCAAATTCAGGGGCTCCAAAGCCTGAGGAAGACAAGGGAGGCTGGGGTTTGCACCGAGGCCCAGGCCCCACCCCAGGGTCCCACTCCCCACCCCACTTACCCTCACCCCTTCCTGACTCAACGAGGGTCTCAGTAGCTACCAATCTAAGCTACCCCGCTCTAAGTAACCCTCCCCCCTCCCCCCTCCCTGCCTAGCACTTCGCCAAGCCAGGCACCCACCAAGGGGCATGCTGCTGCCGAGGCCAGATCTCTGCTGACCTCTTTTCTGGATCTCTCCCAGAGCCTCCCACCGCCTGCTTGGCCTCTCTCCAACCCCTCTCCACAGCCCGTTTCCCATAAGTCTCCAGGGCTCGTGACTTCCTCCACCCTGGCCCTCCACTCCTCCAACCTCCTCCAGCTTTTCCACTATTCCTTCTAAAGGTTTCTCTAGCTTCCTGTCCCCTTCTCTTCAGCCCACTGCCTCCCCACCCCCCGAGGGGTCCCAGGTCAGCGGCGGCCAGCTGCGTGGGTCCGCTGGTGGCGGATGAGGTCGGAGCTCTGCGAGAAGGCCTTTCCACAGTCATCGCACTTGTAGGGCCGCTCCCCGCTGTGGACCCGGTGATGCTGCAGCAGCGTGGAAGAGCGGCAGAAGCCCTTGCCGCACACGGCGCACCTGTAGGGCCGCTCGCCCGTGTGGGAGCGCTGGTGCTGAATCAGCGTGGAGGAGCGGTTGAAGGTCTTGCCGCAGTCGGGGCAGCTGTAGGTGCGGCCTGGAAGGTGGGTGCGGGCATGGATGGCCAGCACAGAGCTCTGGCCGAAGCGCTTGCCGCACTCAGGGCACTTGAAGGGCTTCTCACGAGCGTGGCTGCGGGCGTGGGGGATAAGTGCCGAGCGCTGCGAGAAGCTCTTGCCACAGATGCCACAGCTGAAGGGCCTTTGCCCGGTGTGCACCCTCTGGTGACTGCGCAGGGAAGAGTTCTGGCTGTAGCACTTGCCGCACTCGGGGCAGCTGTAGGGCCGCTCGTGGCTGTGGGTGCGCTGGTGCCGCAGGAGGTAGGAGCTGTCACCGAAGGCCTTGCCACAGTGCGGGCACTTGTAGGGCTTCTGACCAGAGTGGGTGCGCTGGTGGCGAAGCAGGTAAGAGCTGTCAGCGAAGGCCTTGCCGCAACGGGGACACTTGTAGGGCCGCTCGCCCGTGTGGGTGCGCTGGTGTTTGATGAGGTCAGAGCTCTGGGAGAAGGCCTTGCTACAGACCTCACATTTATAGGGCTTCTCACCCGTATGGATGCGCTGGTGCTGGATGAGGGTGGAGCCCCGCCCAAAGCTCTTCCCACAGATACCACAGATGTTAGGCCGAGGGCCCTGCCCACCCCTGGCCCGGCCACCCCGCCGGCCTGGCCCCCGAAGGGTCCCGGTTAGGCCCAGGGGATTCTGGAGCATCTCAAACTGGGGTGTAGCCAGTAGGGCCCCTGTGGGCATCTCAAAAGGTGGCCCTAGGGGCAGGGCCCCTGTGGGCTGCTCCCCAAACCCCTGGGTGAAGGAGTCCAAGGGATGGACTCCCAAGGGGATGCTCAAGGGATTCTTTTCCTCCGGATTCAGAAGCATCTCTGCACCTTCCTGAAATTTGGAACTTTGAGCTTCAAATTCAGGGCTTTGGGTTTTGAACTCAGGATTCTGGGGCTCATATCCTGGGCTCTGGGGTGCATATCCAGGACTCTGGGGTTCATATCCAGGGCTCTTGGGTTCATACCCAGGGCTCCGGGGTTCATATCCAGGGCTCTTGGGTTCATACCCAGGGCTTTGGGGCTCATACCTAGGGCTTTGGGGCTCAAACTCAGGGCTCTGAGAATCTGATTCAGGGCTTCTGGGTGCAAATTCAGGGCTTGGGGGCACACACCCAGGGCTTCGGGACTCAAAACCTGGGCTTTCAGGCTCAAACCTGGGGCTTTGGGGCTCAAACTCGGGGCTCTGGGGCTCAAACCCAGGGCTCTGGGGCTCAAGCCCAAAGGGTATCTCTTCGACCTCATAGTCCCCAGTGCCTTCTTGCTGAGACATTTCTTCTTCCTCATTCTCACTCACGTTGCCTGCAGGATCAGAGAATTACAGAAAACCCATATTGCGTGGGGCCTAGAAGGTCATTTGGTCCCAACACTAGTTGTCACAAACCTCTCCCTCCTCCTCCAGCAGGGTCGCTGGCCCTTGAGCAAGTGCTGAAATTCCCACCTCCCCCTTAGCCGACCCAGGACATCCAGTCCCCGCCCCCGCCTCCTCCAAGTCCCAAGTGTCCAAGCCACGGCTCTCTACCCCTCCCACGGCCCACAGCCCCCTCTCCCGCTCCCAGGCACGCTCCCCGGAGAGGCGTTCCCTCCCTCACCTTTGAGGGACCCTTCAGGGCTCCCCAGTTCATCAGGACTTTGCACATCCCCGGGCTCGAGGCCCCACGGCGACGCCTCCCGTTCCATCCCCGCCGGCTCCCAGTGCTGCGGCGGCGGCGATGGCGGACGATCCTGCGACCAGGCCTGAGTGCCCTGAGACCCGGGCCCTCGCCGCCTGCCTGTTCAGCGCCGCCCAGGGGACCCGGCTGCCCAGCCCGGGCCCCTGAGGCCGGACGTCTTGACCCTGGGCCTCTCCGGCCGGCCGGGCCCCTCCCCTACCCGCGGCCCCGCCCCCACCCACAAGGTCTCGCCTTGCCCTGGGGCCCTCAAAGGCCCCCGTGCGTCGTGGCCTCGGAGATGAGGGTCTTCACGACTCGCCCTGCCGCCCCCGAACGTCGCTCCCCGCCCGCGACCCCGCCGTCTGGCCCCCCAGCCCGGGCTGGGCTGCGGCTGTCCGACCCCCTCCCCCTCCCGCACAGGAAGTGTCCGTCCGCGGCCAGTTTCCCCCGCTGGCTAGCGCCACGGCCTCTCTAGGAGCGGCTGGAGGTGGAAACTCGTTGGCATTAACCCTGGGCTGGATGGCCCCGTGGTTGAGGTGGGGGATGACGGGGCGCCCTGGAGCCGGCGGGAAAGGCTGGGGCACTTTGTGTGCTGTGCCCTAGGTCTCCGTCCGTCCAGGAGCCTATCTATCCGTCTCCAGAGCCCTGCGTCCGTCAGTGCCTGTGGCCAAGGGCGAGGCGACAAGCGAGACCAAGGTCAGCGAGAAGGAGCGACGCTTCCCGGCGCCAGCGGGGGCGGTGTCTAGCTCCCCTCCCCTCTCGGGCCTTAGGGTCAGCTCCGGCCGCGCCTCGGGAACCTTGGACGGACTCCCCGTCTAGTGCTCCTGAGTCTGGGACCTCCCTCCCACCCCCAACCCGAACTCTACTTCTCCACATCGGCGCGCCCACCCCGACTCCTCCTGGCCCCCTCCCCTCTCGGTTCCTCCTAATCTCTACCCTACCCCCTCCGGGAGGGCTAGGATCGTTGCCAGGGAAACAGCCCCGCCTCCGGCTTACAGAGACACGGCCTCTACCTCCCAGGGACTACAGCGATTGGCCGGTAGAGCTCGATCGTCCCGCCTCCTCCCTCTACACCAACTGCTAGGCACTCATGGTCGCCAGGGAACGCGAGGCACCTTTCTGATTGGGTGGAGGGGGCGCAGGCTGGCTCCACCTACCCCCGCGGCCAGAAGCGCCAGCGGGCTGAGTGGGAGGCGCTTGGCGTCTGCCTTAGAGTCGGGCGTATGCTTTCAGAACTTTTCCCGCCCCTATTTACCTTTCATTCTGTCTCGCCTTTTTGAAGAAAGCCAGGGACCTGGAGACACACAACCTTCCTACCCCGGTCTTCCGCTTACTTCCTTTCCCAGCACTTTCCTTTCTCCCACACGTTTCTGGTGCTGAAAGGGCCAGTTGGCGGATCCTCCCGCAGAAAGGAGGCGGCTTTCTTTTCTATCACCTGCTTCTCCCTTCCACCTTCCCTGAAGTGGGATCCTTAGTCCCTAGTTCCTGGATTTTCTCACAGGGAGACAGGGATCCTCTGGGAGTTACTTCCACGTGAGGGTGATGGAGTTCAGGAGAAGGAGAGAACCATCTGGCCTTTAAGGGAGCTAAGAACTCTCCAGTCCTGTCTGACTTGGGATAGAAGCTTGTAGAGGAAGGGAACCTGAGGAACACCAGAACTTCAGAACCAGAGTTCTGAATCAAGGAAAAAGTGACTCTGGAAAGACAACTTCATAGGATCCAATGCTTGTCCCTTTTTTTTTTTTCTCTCACCCTTGCTGCTGAAACTATTTTGGTAGTGTTCTTGACAGTTGATGAGCCAAATTCTCCCTGTATGCGTGATCAGGAGCCATGATTGTGTTTTCTTGTTGCCTTCTCAGACAAATGAAGGGAAGAAAGTGGTTAGGAGGAAAGATGGCATCTTCTATTCTCCTGAAAGAGATGAGAACAAGAATCTGGAGAATTCCAAGCGGTAAAAGCCTAGAGAAAGCAGGCTTACAAGTAGAATCACAATTATCTTCCTAGAAATAAAGCAGGAGTAGTTTCCCCTCCAGAGGAACAGCTTCCACCTCCACACCTATCCTAAAGCCTTTGGCAAGGATGGCTCACACCGCCCAGCACTAGATGGTCCACGTGGGCAGAATACATTACTCACGCACTCACACAAATGAGAACGAGTCTCCTTCATTAGACGCTTTTTCTCTGACCGCCAAGCTGCTTACCCACCAGAAAATTTACACAGGAGAGCAGCTGTTCCCTGCAAAGTGTGTGGCGAGGCCTCCAGCCACAGCTCTGAAGTGGTCCCATCGCCTATACTCTCCACAAGCCCCACGTGTAGCAGGAGTCAGGCCAGGGCTTCAGGCTCCTCTGGCACCAGCATTTCCCCATGGAAATTCAGTCTTACTAGTGCCTAGAGTGAAAGAGTGGCTGACTTCCCGGTAGGCTCCTCCAGTACCAGTCCTACCCACGCAATGGACCTTTGAGAAGCAACCAGCCATAGCAGTGAGAGGCTCTAAGCACAGGGAATCCTCTGATGCAGGTTCCAACTTGACCCAGCACCAACTAATCCAAGGCAGGAGTCCACAGACCTTATTCTATCACTGTGCCCTGGTGAGGAAGAGCTGTGTGTGTGTCCTGAATTGGGGGGGGGGGGGGGGGCACCTTGTCCACAGCATCATCCCTGGTGTGCAGCAGCACTGGGGCAGAGCTACTGACTGTGCGGCCAAGGCTTATGGTCCAGCCAACTTGGCCAACACCCGAGCAAAGTTTCTCAGTGTGAGGGGGCTTCTGCGTGAACTGTCATTTCCCTGCATGCAACAGACAAGCCCTCTAAGAGGCCTTCTGTCAGATGCTACAAGAGATGCCCCTGTATTTTCAAGATTTCAGGTCCCCAGGAAAAGCTCAGCCATGGCACAGGCCCCTTTGGGACAAACAAAGAAAATGGGAGTCTTTGTATATGGCTAGGTCATCCTCTGACCTGACACATTTTGCAAAATTAAGAGCAGCTAGAAAGTAATGTTTTGCTCAGCACATCATTACCAGGCATAAGATTCCATCCCAGGAGATTCTGATTCAATAGGCCAGAGACTGGGACGCCTGGGTGGCTCGGTCGGTTAAGCGTCCGACTTCAGCTCAGGTCACAATCTCGCGGTCCGTGAGTTCAAGCCCCGCTTCGGGCTCTGGGCTGATGGCTCGGAGCCTGGAGCCTGCTTCCGATTCTGTGTCTCCCTCTCTCTCTGCCCCTCCCCCGTTCATGCTCTGTTTCTCTCTGTCTCAAAAATAAACGTCAATAGGCCAGAGACAGAACCCAGGAAGCTAGCTACATTTTAAAGTTACTGCATGGGATTCTGTGGCAGAAAGGCCTTATTTTGAAAAAATTCTGGCATAGAGGCACCTGGATGGCTAAGTTAAGCGTCCGACTTCGGCTCAGGTCATGATCTCACAGTTCACAAATTCAAGCCCTGTGTTAGACTGTGTGCTGATAGCTCAGAGCCTGCAGCCTGCTTTGGATTCTGTCTCCCCACCTCTTTACCCTCCCCCACTCGCACTCCCATCTCTCTCAAAAAATAAATAAACATTAAAAAAAAAAAAACTGCCCTAGAGCAGGTTTTTGCTTCTTTGGCTTGTAAACATCTTTGCACATCCGGTTCCTAGAAAGATGCACAAAAACATTCAAAACTGTTTAGGGGTCTTTAAAAGCTCAAGTCAATACTTGTCCTTATTTTACATGCCTTGGACAAGCTAGGAATGGGTCACGTGGTCATGACCTCGACCTTTCACTCTAGCTACGTGGATGGGGCTCATTTTGTCCAGTGCAGACAAGCGTTTCTCCTGATGCACCAGGAAGCCCTAGGAAAACTGTCTTCCTGGCTTAAATTGTTCAGGCTCTGAGCCTCAAAGACCTGTGGTAGCAGAGAGAAAAGGGAGCTCCATCCCTGGTGGCGGTATCCATGCCAAGAAATGAGGAGCTGAGAACAGAGTGAAGCTGAGCCATAAGTTATTTCATTACACTAAAAAATTGATTAGGAGCGCCTGGGTGGCTCAGTTGGTTAGACAGCCGACTTCAGCTCAGGTCATGATCTCGCGGTCCGTGAGTTCGAGCCCCGCATCAGGCTCTGTGCTGACAGCCCCGAGCCTGGAGCCTGCTTTAAATTCTGTGTCTCCCTCTCTCTCTGCTCCTCCCCTGCTTGTGCTGTCTCTCTCTGTCTCTCAAAAATAAATAAATGTTTTTAAAACAATTTTTTTTAATTAGATTAAATGGTGGAACGTTGGGTCACAAAGGCAGGAAGCAGAGGAGCTGGGTCTGGTTTTGGGCCCCTAAGCAAGCCTTGCAAACTTCAAAGCACTCAGAGAAAGTAGCAATTATGGTACCTTTAATTGGTAAGCTGCGGGCAGGGTCCAGATCTGGCTTTGAAGCTGAGCTGACAAGTGGTGTTGCAGGCTGGGCTTTCCCCAGGCAGTGCTGAGGGTTTAGGCAAGGGAAGGGTTGTACACTGGCTTCTCTAGGGAATTAAAAGCTGATACAAATGTAGCTCCTGTTGCCAAGGTGCTCTTTTCACTTCACGTCCCCCTTGTGACGAGGTGGCTCATGAGCCAATCCTCCCAGTAAAACTTAGGGTAAGTCAGGTCTTGGTGGGGTCCGATTTGAAGATTAAGTTGGAATCAAGTCGGTTGATTACTTCACCTGAACAGTGTCTTTTCACCAAATTTTCTACCTCTTCCTTTACAACAAATCTGGTTTCTTCCTAACGTAGGCCAGACACGACTGGGGCTGAGTTGGGTGAAGAGAGCAAGTGCATACAGGCTAGCAGAAGACACAAGACCCTGGTATTACTCCTTGAGGTGAAGGTGAAGGGTCATCCTGGCCAGAGGCAGGTCCGCTCCTGGCTGGCTCCTTCATCACCTGGGCAAGGCTGGACTTGACCACAGAGGAACTGGTAGTAGATGGATAATGGAGTCACAGGTGATACAGCTTGGGAACAAAGATGAGCACGGGTCCCTAGGCTGCTAATCCCACATGTTCCTGGCCTGACCCCTTTGTTCATGATGGGCAGTACTTAAAAAGGAGAAGAGGCAAGCTTTGCTTCTGTTTGCCCTGGAACTCTCATCTTGGGCTGGTTTCTCTCTTGCCTTGCTCTGCTATGTGTGTTTTGTCAGTCGTCTTGTGCCTGGGCTTCACCGATACTGGGTTCCTCTGTCCCTAGTCGAGGTCATTGCTTGGGAGCCATTATAGGGAGTGAGCAGATGCCTCCAGAACCTTGGCTGAGACACTGGCAAGGAACTCAGGAGTGCTGTGGTCAAGACAGCTGTAGACCAAGAACCCTGGAATATCACTCTGTATGTGACCTTGGACAGGTTGTTTGGCCTCCCCCGGTCTCAGAGTCCCCAGATGAAAAAAGGATGGAAAAGCCAAGATCCCTTCCAGTTCAAAAAGATGACGAGGCCCTCCTCGCTGGCTCGAGGGTGGCTTAAAGCCTGAGCAAAAGGGCTCTCCCGGGGTGGCCCGAGAAAGACTGGAGGGCACATTCAGAGCCTTCCTCTTCAAACACAGGAACTGCCGGTCAGCTGAGAGTCATACCGTGGCCTGACAGAGATACCACTCGGTCTGGGGCAAAATATACAATCCTGACAGCCTCTTCCTGACTGGACTGTCCTTCCCAAGCAAGATGGTTCCTTCCTCGGGTGGTTATGAGGACAAAATGAGTTGATGGACAAGACAGTACTTTGTAAATCAGAGAATGTGATACAGCAAACATCTGAAATAAAGCCTGCTTTCACTTCTCTCCTGCCACCCTTTCACATACATGCTACCTGAATCCCTGATTCAGGAGAACATGAATGCTGTGCACCGGTTTGCAAACTCAAATGACTAGAGGGAACCAAGAGGTCATGTAAAATGAGGGGGAAATGCCAGATAAGAGGGCCTGCTTTACCCAGGGGCATGGACAAGTAATGACAAGTGCCAGCTGATGCTAGTCAGGAGGTGACACGGAGCGGTGGGCGTGCTGGACAGCTGCTCCTAGGCTCCTGCCAATTGAGGTTTCGTGGGAGCGCAGGTCAAGTTGCCAAATCTTTGGATGTTTCAAAAGAGCCCAGAAACCTGAATTTTTGCGTGCAACATCCTTTTAAATCTTAACCAAGAATTTGGGACACTTGAAAATGCCGGTTGGGCCAAAAGTAATGTTTTAAATGTTGCTGCGAGCCAGATTCAGTACACGGCCATCAGTTTTTAAGCCCTGCAGTAAAAAGACAACGGGTAGAATAAAGTTCTCTTCTACCTCAATCCTCTTGACACATCTAGGCTGAGAAACGGGCCTTTTCTTCCCCCACAGTGGATGTCTTGTGGAAGTGCTTAGCTCAGCCCTAACTCAGCAAAGGGGGCTTCTAGAATCTGGGAGCAAGGTGTCAACAGATCAAGCTTGTGAAGGCCTAAGATAAGATGGTCCTCGTCCCCCAGGTCCACCTCTTGTCCAGAATTCTGTGACCTCCCTGGAGCTGCCACAGAGGTTCAAGCCCCTGAGCTAAGCCTGGGCCTCAGGCAATGCCTAGACCTTCACCCTTTGCCTTGCCATCTTACAGACCATCACCATCACCCACACTCCTGGAATATTTCCGGGTAGTGCTGGAAGCCCACAGGTGGGTCCAGCTCCCCTTGGCCAGGGGCCAAGGGCACAGGCAACCCGCCGGCACTCCGGCCCCTGTGCCCTCCAGCACCAGGCCTATGGACCCACTGGTGCTTGGCCATGGCTGACTTCTGACCAAAGCACCTGCCACACTGAGGACAGGGGTAGGGGCGTTCACCACTGTGGGTACGCCGATGGGCTGCCATTTCGGAGCTCTGTCGGAAGCAGCGCCCACAGTCTGGGCACGGGTAGGGCTTTTCGCCCGTATGGGTGCGCACGTGGCGCCGAAGGTCTGACGCGTGGGCAAAGGCACGGCCACAGTCCGCGCAGGGGAAGGGAGTCTCGCCACTGTGGACCCGCTGGTGCTGGTAGAGGGCAGAGCTCTGGCTAAAGCAGCGGCCGCAGTCGGCACAGCGGTAGGGCTTCTCGCCTGTGTGGACCCGAAGGTGAGTGGTGAGGGCAGAGCGCTGGGTGAAGGCCCGGCCACAGTCCAGGCAGCGGTGGGGCCGCTCCCCACGGTGGATGGCCCGGTGCTTGCTCAGAGAGGAGGCCTGGCTAAAGCCCTTGCCGCAGTCAGGGCAGCAGAAGGGCTTCTCACCCGTGTGGGTGTACAGGTGCTCCACCAGGGTAGAGCGCCAGGCGAAACTCTTCCCACACATGTAGCAGCCATGACGCTGGTCTGCCCTCGGGACAGGGGGATGGGCACAGAGTGGGGGGCGACCCCGGCGAGGTGCCTTGGATGGCTGCTCCAAGCCATAAGGGAGCCCAGCAGAAGGGTATTTCAGAGTCGTCAGCCCAGCAGGCCGAGCTTCCGCAGAGAGGATCTTCTCTAGTGCCTCAGTCCCTTCTCTTTGTCCTTTCTCTTCCTTGTTTCTGGAATCTGCCAGGAGGTAAGGGGAGAGAGAGCTCAGACTCTGGCTTGTCCTGGTCCTTAAAGCCAAACCCCAAATGGTGACAGAGAAGCCTCTTAGATACAGAGCCACCTTCTGGACCCACCGCTGCTGCCTCTGGGACTCGGCTCAGTACAGGCGGGGAAGCTCAGAGTGACACCTTTTCCTGAGCTGCAGAGGACAGAAAAGACGCAGAGACAAAAAAGGAAGGAACAGGGCACCGTACATTCTACCTCAGAGTTAGGGAAATGGGGGAGGGGAGGACATTTTTGCTGGATCACGGAGGAGGAGTGGATGTTTAAGGATGCTGTCCAGGCAGCAGGAACAGTACAAGAGAGGGATGAATGCGGCTGGCATTGACAAGTACACAGGGACAGGCTACGGTGCAAGGATGAACTGGAGAAAGAAAACAGTGGAACCCAGAGAATGGAGATGCCACAAAAATATAACCAAAAGAAAGAAAACTGAAACAAAAGGCGGCAGAGAAGCTAGAGGGTAGGAAAATGGCAGGAGGGATGATGTGAAGCTCAAAAGAGCTCAGGGACCAACAAGTGGTGAGGGGCACAGATTCGCTGGAGAGGCAGGTAGGCAGGGTCCTGCAGCCCAGCAGGACTGGGCTGAACCCGGCAGCTAGGCAGAGGCAGGCATGGTAACCTCAGCTGGGAAAGCAATTCAGGGAAGAAAATGAGGAGCAGGGTAGGTGTTGGCACAGGGGAGCAGGATGGGTCAGGCCCAGAGGAGGTCCCAGGAGACGCACGCAGAATCCAATACTTCACCTGTGTCTGCTGTCGTCAGACACTGTCCCACCTCCGGATCCCGGGCATCCGGGCCCCACAGGTCGGCCTCTTCCTCCACCCAGGAGATGAGGGCTGGCTTGGCGCCTCGGAACCCTGGGGGAGGAGAACGCAAACCCCACGCTGCCGGGAGGCCCTCCCCCTGCGGTCCCGACTTCCCAGACCTAGGGCCTCCCACTGCCCGAGCCGGCCCGGAGGCCGGGCGGGGTGGGCGGGGAGGTGGCCCAGGCGAGCAGGCGGGGCCTCACCGAGCGCGCCCAGGTGGCCGTAGGTCTCCCGCATCACGTCCCGGTACAGGGCCCGCTGCGCGGGCCGCAGACACCCCCACTCCTCCGGGGAGAAGTACACGGCCACGTCCGCGAAGCACACGGCGCCCGGCCTCCTCCGCTCGCGCCCGGCCGCGTCCGGTTTCCCCACGGGGAGCGGGGCCGGAGGCGGCGCCATGGAAAGTGCCGGGCCGGGGTCCGGGGAGCCTCCCGCGCCAGAAGCAGCCTCCGGGCCGGGGTGCGGGCCGGAAGGCCGGGAGCGCGGCAGCCGGCCCCTCGAGGGCCCACCCCGCTGGCCAACGACCAAGAGCTGCCAGCCGAAGGGACACAGACCCTCGGAAAGAAATGGCGGCAACGCGCCGCGCGAACGTTGCTCCTACGCAACCGTGCCCAGATGACGCCTCCCCCGGGGTCTCCAGGTGGCTTTGTCCTCGAGCCCTCAGCCAAAATGGCCGCGACGGCTACAAATGCCGGTGAGGGCGGCCCGCTCCGCCCGGCCCACGGAGGGGCGGCGGGCCACCACTGCCCCGCATCGGTTCCCGCACCCGTCGCGCCGGGAGGCGCAGTCTCAGCCCCGCTAGGGTTTGCAGAAGGCACGGGCGCGGCGGGAGGTCCGGCCTGACCCCGCCCGCTCTGCCTTTGTGAATTCCACGTTCCTAAATGGGTTTCCACCCGTCACTGGGTGACAGCAGCCTTTTCCGAATGTTGAAAGGAGAAAAATGTAGTGGGTAAAAGAGAACCTTCTCTACTGGACCCTTGTTCGAGCCTGATATTCTGGGAGCTTCTATTTCAGGAGATGGTGGGGGCAGCTGGGGGAGAGTAGGGTAGGGTCTGTAAAAGGTCAGAAGGACCCACTTTCTGCAAGCTTACTCTCCCCCACTTGCCCTGCAGGAGGCCTCTGGAACGTCTGTTTACCTCTAGCTCGAGCCTGGCTCATAAGCTCCTGATCACAGAGCCTCCTGCCGCCCTTGCCCTGCGTGAATGTCCCACTAACTAGCACCTTGGACTAGTCACGGCTGCAACTGAACTCATCCCTTTGGTCCTCCAGCCTGCTCCTCTTGGGGTCTTTATCACAGCAAACGGCACCAACTCTCTCCATCATTTCTACCTTGAACCCCCCTCCCTCCACACATTTAATTGACAGCTTACTCTGTGTCCCTACTTGCCTTCATAAATACCCTTCCCTAAGAAGACTTGATCATTTTCCTTTGGTCAGCTAAATCACAGCATTTCACACACCTCATGGAAATGCACTTCCCTTCAGTAGGTCTGGGGTCTAGTCTGGAGCTTTTCTCTGCCTCCTTCCAGAGGCCTCCCTGAGCCTTGCGCCCCAACACCTTGTATCTGGTGGACACGTCTCCCCACATCGGAGGAGCTGGGCAAGTAGAGTTGATCACAGCAGAAAAGGGGAAAAGGAAAAGACAAAAAGCCTGGAAGAGGTAAGCATGCAGATTTGCCCAGGGACTTGACTGAGCCGTAGTTCCTCCTAGCCTCTCACACCACTGAAGGACATAAGAAAAAAAACAGATTTCCATAAGACTAATGGTGTTTTCTCATCTGTCAGTGCCCACTCCTCATGGTGGTGCCTCTCACACACAGGCCTAGAAGAGCTCTGGGAGTGCTGAAAACCCACAGAGGGGTCTGGATGCTCCTGAGGAAGAACCCAGGGCAGGATTCACACCCATGTCAGCCCCTGAGGGCCATGGCACCAGGCCGGGGTCTCCTGGTGGTTCTCTGACTAAAGTACCTCCCACACTAGAGACAGGAATAAAACAAATTGCCTGTGTGAGTCAGCAGGGAGCATGAAAGGTACTAGTTATGGCAGGAGTGGCCACACTAGCTGCAGGCAAAGGGTCCCTCTCCAGGTGAAAGGTCATGGCAAATCATGCCTGCACTTGGTGCAGGGTGCTGTGTGAGTAGCAGACACTGAGGCTGGGTGTAGAGTTGGGGCTTGGGAAAGGCCTGGCTACATACAGGCACCCTTGGCCACAGGCTCAGACGCCAAGCTAGTGTCTCTCCACCCCAGGGGCTCATGACATCTCCCAAATAGACTCCTTCTGCTGGCCCCTTCCAAATGTATCATTTTTCTGAGTGGCTGTTGTGAAACACAGTAGATTCAAACTCTACTCAACCTTCACAACTGCAGATGAGTACCTAGCCCCTGGAAGCACGCACCTAGACTGTGTTGGTCACAATCGAGGGGGTCACAAGTCAGGGCCATTTCTACTTTGAAACCAACCCAAAGAGATACCCTCATCCAGAGGAGCAGCTGTTACAAGGTACAGGCACCTGGGGACAAAAAGGTGAACGCCCTCCATCCAAAGCTTTAATTCATACACTGCTACTGTAAAAGTTTGGATGATTCATGCTGTGACCTGGCCATGGGACCACTGGATGCCACAGTCAATTGAGAAAGAGAAGGTCAAGACTCCAGTCTCCGGTGGGTAATCATAAATTCAGGTCAGCAAAAAGTAGTAAGGAACACGTAGATGGTGTTTCTTGTTCAACAAAACTTTCCCTTCCAGCTGGAACTGAGACATTACCCCCACCTCTCATCCTTCTTTCTCTCTGGCATCCTCTTGGGGATCCTGAGCATCTAAACCCCACAGCTGGGCCTCCTGCTCCCCCCAGGAGATGAGGACTGGTTTGGAGTCTGGGAGTCCTGGGGAAGAACCCAAAGCACTCAAGAAACAACTCATTATTTAAAGAAAACATATTGGGCATCTCTTGTGTGGCAGGCATTGTTCTAGATGTTCTGGGTGTTGGAGACATTGGTGAACCAAGATAAGATTCCTGCTCTAAGTTTACACTAAGCTCTACATTTACACTAAGGGAGAGAGATGTCACCTATTAGCTATGGGGGCGCAGTAGGGAGACCTTCAGGCAGAGCTATAGAGCTAAACAGCTGCAGTTGAGTCTTCCTGCATGAGACAGAAGGGCTCACAAAAGATGTTGCATTAGGGTCATCTAGTTAGATGTCTGTCCTCCAAAACACAGATTCCATGTAGTTGGAACCCATGGGATCATTCGCCTGTAGGGAGAGATTGGGTTTGAATTGGAAAAGGAGATTAGCATGCCACGAGCTTTCACGCTATGGTACACAGGTTTTGAACTTTTTGCGTAAGTCCTGGGGAGCCACTGGAGGTGTCGGGCAGAAGAGGATCAGTTATAAGTTTCAGTTAGGCCGATCTGGCGGGGATCACGGGAAACGAACCCAACCTAGGGGAGAAGTGGGGGTGAGTCTGGCACCCAGACTTACGGATCTCACCCGCCCCCTTCCCTTGAGATGCGGGACGACCAGACCTCACGGAGCACACCCAAGTAGGTGTAGGTCTCCCGCATCACGTTCCAGCACACGGCCGTCGGCACGGCCCCCCCATTCCTCGGGGAAAAAAATACGCGGCCACCTTCACGAAGTTCGCAGCCCTCGGCCTTTTCTCCCCTCCTCCTTCCTGACCGGCCTTAGCGGGCACCTCAGCA
This sequence comes from Prionailurus viverrinus, assembly GCF_022837055.1. Classification (NCBI taxonomy): domain Eukaryota; kingdom Metazoa; phylum Chordata; class Mammalia; order Carnivora; family Felidae; genus Prionailurus; species Prionailurus viverrinus. The sequence continues at coordinate 17,991,032 of NC_062576.1, read as the reverse complement.
GGGCGCCGGGAACTTGGCCGAGGACGGAGTCGGAGTCCCCACCCCCAAGCACCAAGGAGAGACGCCCGGGATTCCACCTCCGGGGAGCTGGGCTCTTCCGGGCCTAGGGGGCCGGAAGTAGCCTCGGCGGGGCCGCTCTAGGACGGCAAGAAAAGGTCCGTTACGCGAACTTGGTGGTCCCAGGTCCGAGAAAATGAAGGCGCCCTCAGAAAAGATGGTGGCACTCCAGCGACTTCCAGTTTTAGAGCGAAGCATTTAATAGCGTCATTATGGGTCTGGTGGTAATAACCTGGTGTATTCCACCCTCGAGTTGTCTTCTGTTCCGCCAGTTCTCTTGGGAGACCCTCTTGCCCATAGTTAAGATGGCCGTGGCCGCTTCGGCGTCTGTGCTCCGGTTTGGCGAGGCAAAGGGGAAGAGGCTCCGGTGCGTGAGCGCCGGCGGCGGCCCGGGGTCCTACGGAGGGAAAGGGGGCCAGGACTAGGGGCTGCCGGCCTGGCGACCTTCTTCCAATCCGGGTCAGAAGGCCCATTCCGGTCTTACAAGAAAGATTATGTGTAGCAAGTTAGTTCATTGCTCAAAAATAATTTTTTCATTTGCAAGGTACAGCATGATATTCTGTGACGCCTCCTCACCGTTTCTTAAATGCCTCCAGATATAGCCTGTCTGTGGTATTTCCATACATTTGCTAGGTCTTTTTTTTTTTAATTAAAAAAAATTTTGTAATGTTTTAATTTATTTTTGATTGAGAGCGCGAGCAAGCAGGGGAGGGGCAGAGAGAGAGGGAGACACAGAATCCGAAGCGGGCTCCAGGCTCGGAGCTGTCAGCACAGAGCCCAACACGGGGCTGGAGCCCATGAAACGTGGGATCATTACCTGAGCCGAAGTCGGTCGCTTAACCGACTGAACCACCCAGGCGCCCCCATTTGCTGTGTCTTTAACGGAGGACACTGGGCCAGATGCCTCTGGATGCCTTAGAATTCAGCTATTTGACTGAAGAGGAAACAAACCTAGTTGTTCCCAAGGTCAGGCAACCCTAGTGACTCCAGGTCTTGAGACTCCTACTAAATTCGAGCCTCTTCCACCATCTCGCCCTGCTTCCTCCAGGCCTGTTCCAGAAAAGCAGCTGAAGACTTTGAATGTACTGACCCCTGCTGACCTACTGAAAATGAACAGCATTCTCCATTTAAGTGATGACTGTATAAAAAGTAGATGAGTTACTGAAAGACATGGCTCAACTGTTGTTTTTTAAATTTTTAAATATTTTTATTTATTTTTGAGACAGAGACAGAGCATGAGCAGGGGAGGGGCAGAGAGAGAGAGGGAGACACAGAATCTGAAGCAGGCTCCAGGCTCTAGGTTCTGGGCTGTCAGCACAGAGCCTGATGCGGCTCGAACTCAGGGACCATGAGATCATGACCTGAGCTGAAGTCGGCCCCCCAGGCGCCCCTCAACTGTTTTGATACTCCAGTTGAAGGTGCCCCCGGATTTCCCAAGCCCAGGCTCCTCTAAGAGAACAATGGCAGCCTGTACAGGGGATGCAGTGGGTTCTGTGATAACGACTAAGACATCAATAATGTTACTTTGATCACTTACTGTATGCCAGACTGTTCTAAGTGCTTCCTCCGGTTAACTCATTTAACCCTTACAATCCCTCAAAGATAAGTGCCCTTCTGGATCAGGAAGCTGAGGCCCGAGGGGTGACCTTGCCCCAGGCCACACAGCTAGTAAGTGGTGAAGCCAGGATTCAAACCCAGGCAGCCTAACTCCAGAACTCATGTTGTAATGCCTCAAACAATTGAACGTACAACCTCAGCAACCAGAGAGAGGTAAGGTTTCAAGCCAGGTGACCAAGATGCAGTTGTAATACGAGGTGGTTAGGAGGGCAGAAGGGCTGTTTCTGGTCGCATGTACAATTCCATACTGTCATATAAATGTAAAGAGGAAAAAAATGACAGGTTCTGGTAAGTATTGAAAGTAAGTAAAAGGGTTGCATTTAAGGGTCATGTCAGGGCAAAAAATATATGTGTGTGTCATTCAGGTGTTTAGGAGGTATGTGAAATTGCTCTGGAGGAAGGGTGACAGGCTTCCCAAAAGGCACTCTGTTTGCATCTGTCACCAGTGGGCTCCTCTTGCTTAGGCCCTTGATGGTTTGGGCCTGGGTCACCTGGCTGGTGTCTGGGCTTCCAGCTTTCGCCTGTCCCATCCATCTGACACTGCAGCCTGGTGTAGTGAAAAGAGCAGGCTCACCCACTGAGAAATCGAGAGGTTTGGGTTCCAAGCCTACCTCTGCCCCTAATTCAACTGTGTGATCTTAAATAAGGTCTTTAAGATCGGGCCTCAGCCTTTCTCAGAGCGTATTCTGTGGAACAGTATTTACAGGAGAGCTTCTGGAAAGAACAAGCATTCTTCCCCACACCCCTCCTCAGCAAAGAAACCTGTTCCACCCACAGCTTCCTAAACTTTGGAACCAGCTCCCAAGCGCTCCCTTCCAGCTCTAAAATGCTGCAGTCCACCCTGTCGTCGCCCCCACCCCCACCCCAGGGCCCCCCAGGAACTGTCTCCTCCATCCACCTCCTCACTCAGCCAAAACCTTATCATCATTCCAGGCTCCTCTGATGCCTCAGCCCCCACATCCAGCCCACAGACAGGTCCTGTCCTTTTAACTCTCAGTGGTTACCTCTGGTCCTTCTGGTACTCTCCATTTCCACTCTGCTTGTCCCACTGCAGCCCATTCTTAGGGCAGCCAGAATGGGTTTGCAAATCACCTCACCTTGACACTCTGCTTAAAACCTCCCAGTGGTGGGGCGCCTGGGCGGCTCAGTCGGTTAAGTGTCTGACTTCAGCTCAGGCCATGATCTACGGCTCGTGGGTTCCAGCCCCACGTAGGGCTCTGGGCTGACAGCTCAGAGCCTGGAGCCTCCTTCGGATTCTGTGTCTCCCTTTCTCTCTGCCCCTCCCCCCATCCTTCAAAAATAAACATTAAAAAACAAAACAAAACAAAACAAAAAACCTCCCAGTGGTTTCTATGAGGTCCCTAGAGCAGTCAAATTCATAGAGCAGGTGGAATGGTGGTTGCAGGAGCCTGGGGAAAGGAGTCGGGAGTCAGTGTTTAATGGGTACCGAGTTTCAGCTGGGGAAGATGGAAAAGTTCTAGAGAGGGATGGGACGGTGGTGATGGATGCACACAATGTGAATGTACTTAATGCCATTAAACTGTACACTTAAAAATATTTAAAATGGTAAAATGCGTTGTGTATATTTTATCACAAGACAAAAAAAAAAAGAAAGAAAAAGAAAAATCATAACCCAGTGAATTCCCAATATATTTAGAATCAATCCAGACTTGGCACCGTGGCCAGCCAGAGTCCTGTGACCCACTCCCTTCCCCCTCCTCCAAGCTCACCTGTAATTCTTCTCCACTCAGTTCCTCCATCCAGCCACCAGTGTCCTTTCTGCACCTCACCCGAACTCATCCCTACCTCAGAGCATGGCGTCTGCTATTCCGTCTGTCTGGGAACCCCTGCCTGCCCCCGACTCCCAGCCTCTGAAACCCTGCGCTCCCCCACTCCCACATCCTGCCACTTGACCCCTTTCCCCTTGGTTCTTTCTCATCGTTTGGAACTCCGTTCAGAGGTCTCCTCTGTACCAAGACCTGGCCTAAGTACCCATCTGCAACAGGCACTTCGAGCACATCTCTGTCTTAGTACCTTTGTAGTACTTATTATTTAGTTACAATACCTTGTCTTACTTAGGTACTGGCTTATCACTTGTCTCTCCCCACGCTTCTCAAAAGTAAGTTCCAAAATGGTTCCTATGTCTGTTTTCCCTGCTGTATCTTGCACAGAGAATAGTGCCTAGTTCATGGCAAATGCTTACTATTTGTTACTTGTTAAATGGATACACGAGAAAGAAAGCAGACAGCACTCCCTCTGTGCAGTATGCTGGCCTGGGCAACTCTGTGTTTGATACACTGTGCCTGGTTCTGCTCCTCCCTCCCTGGTGGGGCCTCTTCTCTCCAGCTTCCCTTTCTCTTTGACTCATCCCCCTCTAGGACTGGTCATCCCTTGGCCTCTTACGCCCTCCCACTTGCTGGCTCCCTTGCTCCATGTCTCCATGCTTGAACCCTCTGGGGCTTACTTGTTCATAGCTCATATTGTCAGTCACCGAGCCATGCAGATTCTATGGCAGAAGCCTCTCCTGAGTATCTTTCTCCCCAATTCAAAAGTCAGCAAACCAGAGCAGCTGCAAGAAAAAGTCTTGCTGGGGGCACCTGGGTGGCTCAGTCGGTTAAGCTTCTGACTCTGGGTTTCTACTCCAGTCAAGACCTCACAGTTCGTGGGATTGAGCACTGTGTCAGGCTCCGTGCTATATGGAGCCTGCTTGGGATTCTCTCTCACCGTCTCTGCCTCTCCCCTACGTGAAGTCTCTCTCTCTCTCAAAAATAAACCAACCTAAAAAAAAAAAACAAAAGGAAAAGAAAAAGTCTTTAGCCTGATCGCAGCTCTCGCTCACCTTTACCTGGGAGCAAATGCCGAACAGATTCCTAGTCCCGTCTCCTTACTCACATTCCACACTGTTTTACAAAGACATCTTCAGACGGCACTAGTCAAATAGCCCTGCTCCTATTCAAGACCTTTCTATGGCTCCTGAGTCCCTACAGGGTAAACCCCAAGCCCTCCTGCTGGGATCTGTGACCTTCCCAGGTTACTGCAGGTGTCTCCTATGACTCTGTACCTGGTTCTTTACCTTCCACTCAGGTGGAGCCCCTGACCACTCCCTATACATGCCTCATCTGGTTGATATCTTTCCCTTCCTTCAAGGCCAGTTTGAACCACCTCCTCCAGGAAACCTTCCTTGAATCAGAAGACCTGCCCAGGTCTCCTCCTTGCCCTCTTCACATACTATTTTGTATTGTTTTGGAATAACAATAACCACTGTTTATTAAACTCTAACGTGCCAGGTTCTCTTCTGTATTATCTCATTTAAAAATTTCTTTTCTTAATGTTTATTTATTTTTGAGGGAGAGAGAGACAGAGCGTGAGCAGGGGAGGGGCAGAGAGATGGGGAGACGCAGAATCCAAAGCAGGCTCCAGGCTCCAAGCTGTCAGCACAGAGCCTGAAGCAGGGCCCTTACTCACATGCTGTGAGATCATGACCTGAGCCAAAGTCAGACGCTTAACCGACTGAGCCACCCAGGGGCCCCTGTACCCTCTCATTTAATCCTTACACCACTCTTATGAGGTAGGTGCTTTTATTATCCAGGTTTCATGGATGAAGAGACTAAAGCACATGAGAGGCGGGGCAAGAAGTGACTTGCTAGAGACTGCACCGCTATAAAGCAAGTGAGTCAGGGTCCGAACCCAGACAGCCTGACTCCAGAGACCATGCTCTTAACCTCTACTCCACGCCGTGCTGATTTTTATCCTTTCTATGAAACAAGGCTCCCTTTGCCTGAAAATCTCCCTCCCACACACACCAATTCCTACTCTGCTCTATTTCTACTCTCATTCCTACTCATGTCATGGGAAGCACAACCATCTCCTCCAAGCTGCATTTCCTGCATTCCCTTCCCAGACAGGATGGGTTAGGTGGTGCCTCTGGGCTTCCTCCATCATAGCCCCAATCACTATCTTCCCACATGGAACTTGGGACCTGAGTCCGAGTGAGTCTGAGTGTCCCTGGAGCCCAGCACAAAAACCCACAGAGGCCTCATAGGGTGTTTGCTGAATGAATGAATGGGATCGGCCTAATTTATCCCAGAATTCCCTTACCACCTAGCAGTCTCCCACAGAAGCCACTCAACATATGGCCACTGAATGCTGATGGCACTTTCTAAGTGCAAGGTCACCGGCCTTGATGGGACTCTGTTTCCTGCTGAGACTCCCCCAGGAAGGCAGGGCTAGGCCTCCACCCAGGCCTCCTTTCTCACCTCAGCCACACCTGAGCCCCTGATCTGTTTTCTGTCCAGATAGGACTGCCCATTGAAAGTGGTAGATAGGAGCGCCCGAGTGGCTCAGTTGGTAAAGCGTCCGACTCTTGATTTTAGCTCAGGTCATGATCTCATAGTTTGTGGGATCGAGCCCAGTGTCAGGCTCTGTGCTGACAGCATAGAGCCTGCTTGAGATTCTCTCTCTCCCTCCCTCTCTCCCTTTCTCTCTCTCTGCCCCTTTCCCACTCGCTTGTTCACGCTCGCTCGCTCTCAAAATAAATAAATAAGTTTTAAAAAGAAAAATAAAGTGGCAGATTTCTAGGCACTGTGTCAGTTTCCAGCTTTGCTGCCTTATAGCAGTGACGCTTTGAGAAAATCACTTTTTCTCTCAGAGCCTCAGTTTACTCATCTGCAAAATGTGGCTGCTGATATCCATGCCCTGCCTCTTTAGCAGGCTTCTTTACATTTTCTTTAAAGTGCATAAAATATCAACAATAATTTGTTCTTCCCACAAATGTTTATTGCACAATTACTATGTTGTACATACTACCTTGTTAAAATTTCAGCCTTCACAGTAACCCTCTGAGGTAGATATTATGAATCTCTATTTTACAGGTGAGGGAGCTGAGGCTCAGGGATGGCATGTGACTTACCAGCTGTGCCTGGGGACAAGTTGCAGAGACTAGATAGGTGCATCTGTGTTCTTTCCACCCACTTCACTTCCCAGACTCCCTGCTGCTGTCAATTAGCCAGGGCTTCGCCACCCCCTGGGGCCTCCCCAGGCCTTAGTCCCCTCAGCATTTGCTTCCTCTGTAGAGAAGCAGCAAGATCTGAGACCCCAGAAAGATCTCGGTGGCATGCGCTGCTGAGATGAACACTTTGAGAAAAGTCTACCCTCTTCAGTTTTTTAGAAAGCCTGAGAGGGGAGTAGCGTCAAGTTTAATCTATTTGAATCTTTACAGGCACTTTTCTTTTTACAAGTTTGAAAACTTGAGGGATCCTCGAGGGAAGCCCAAGGGATGAATTTCTGGTTCCCAAATCCCTGACTCAGGAGCCTCCCTGGGGGGCCCAGGCAGTCCAAGGTCAGGCTCCACCCCAGCCTGCTGGAGCAGCTCACCCGCACTCCTCAAAGATGTCCGGGTAGTGTCGGAACAGCACCGGCGGGTCCCGGTCCCCCCGCACCGGAGCCCGAGGCACAGCCCGAATCCCAGGCCTCCGACCCCGCCGCCCCCCAGAGCAGGAGCGATGGATCCACTGGTGGGCTTCCACAGCGAACTTCCTCTTGAAGCGCATGCCACACTCGGGGCAGGGGAAGGGCCGCTCCCCTGAGTGCATGCGCCGGTGGCTGACCAGCAGCGAGGGGTAGGTGAAGCGGCGGCCACAGTCCGCACACACGTGACGCCGCTGGCTGTCCTGAGTGTCCACGCCGGGCACCGGGACCGAGGGCTGCACACCTGTGCTCTGGTTCCAGGCAGCGTTGGTGGGTTGCTGTGCTCTTGCCGAAACCTTTCTTACGGTCCAGTCAGGGTTGTGTTTAACCAGCTCTTTAGAAGGCTCCTTCCCAGGAGTCTTTCTGGGTCCCTTGGCTCCTGGCCCTTCCTCTGGTGCCTCTTCCTTCTTGTTTGGGGTGCCTCCTGGGAAACAGGAATTAAGATACGTTTTAAAACACATTTGCTTCCACCGTCTCAGGTTATAGGATTCTTTTACTTAGGAAGTGTCAGAAAAGTACTGTCCAGCGATTAAAACACAGGCTTTGAAGCGTGACTTATCTGGGCCTTGGTGTCTCAATGTAGCAAATGGGATTCAAAGGTTTCTTTACTTCATAGGGTCGCCGGGAGGATTAAATCAGTAGAAGCATGTTAAGCATTTAGCAAATGCTCAAGAAAACAGTAGCTATTACTGTTGTGTTTTCTCAATTTTTTTTGTAGGGTAAGACTTTTACAGACGAGGAAACATTTGCACAAGAGCATTCGGCTAGGGGATGGTGATGGGGGGGAAACCAAGTTGTTGATTACTGGGCATTTTCTCTTGTACCACTTTGCCTTGCTTGAGGAATGTGAAAGGCAGACCTGAAGCCGCTTCCATTCCTAGGGGTTTTTAATTGTTCTTGAAAAGGGAAGAATGGCTGGTGTTTTCTCCAAGTGGGACCTAGAAACCAGAGTCTTGGACTTGGGCTCCTACTTCTCCTACTCTGGTCCTAACGTGACTACTGTCCCAAGTTCTGAAAATTTTGTACCAGGTCTGTCTTCTTTCCTCTTTAATATCCAACATTGGCAGTCTCTTTAATTCCTTTAGGGACGCTGGCAGTGGGGATTCAAAAGAAAATTCTGTGAAACAGGAAGCCCTGGAGCGCCAAGTGGGGGGGGGGGAGGGGGGACATGGGACAATCCCTCACCTCTCAGAGCTCCTCCCAGGCTTTCCCCCTCCTCAGGATCCTGGGCGGCGGGACTCCAAGCCTCACTCTCCTGTTCCATCCAAGAGATGAGGGCTGGTTTGGGGCCTGGGAATCCTGGGAGAGAACAGGGATCACAGTGCTGGCCTGAGAGGCTGTCCTGGGAAGATGGCATCCCCCTGCCAGGGTAAGGGCACCTCCTCAGAACTTATGCTCAAGCTGGACAAGTTCTGCAACGCTCCTGCTTGAAGGAAGCGGATGCCGGATGGAAGCACTCCCTAACCTGAAGCCCTGGGAATGGAGGTGGCTGTGGTGCTGTTGGTGGAATAGTGCGGGATTAGAGCTCACAATCCTCTGGGTCCTCACGTCATCTCCCCTGTGAACCCCAGTGAAGGAGGAGGGGGGGGATTCTGACCCGGGGCCTCACCGAGCGCGCCCAGGTGGCCGTAGGTCTCCCGCATCACGTCCCGGTACAGGGCCCGCTGCGCGGGCCGCAGACACCCCCACTCCTCCGGGGAGAAGTACACGGCCACGTCCGCGAAGCTCACGGCCCCAGGCTTCTTACAACCAACCCCGGTATCCCCCGGTCTCAGCGCCAGGAGCGGGGCTGGGGGGGGCGCCATGGGGCCTCCCGGCCCCGAGCAGCAGCCGCCCTGTCCCCCAGGCCACTGCCTCCCCGCGCGCGGCCTCAGCTTTCGTCGTCCACAGGAAGGGCTCCGGAGGCCGGGGCCCCGCCCAGCCTTAGCGTCCGGACGCAGTCGAGGGCACCGAGGTAGCAGGGACTGGCTGCTAGGGATTCGGGGGGGGGGGGGGGGTGTGATGGGGACAAACAAAACCCCTCGGTGTTTATTCACTTCATGGCAGCTTGGATTTAGACAGCCGGGTTAAGAGACCCGGAAGGTGTCTTCAGAAAATATGGCGACATCCTGGCTCCAGTTGTCTCTGGATTCTTTAAGGGCGCCATTCTTTGATCATATCAAACATGGCGCCTATCTGGCTTCTCTGGCCTCAGCGGCCACTTGCCCTCAACCACAATGGCCGCTGCAAGTGGGGTGGGAGAAGAGATAGGCGGGGCGGGGCGGAATGGGAACTGGGTAGAGGTGGGCTGAGGGGCGGAGCCTTCCTGCCTTCAAGAAAGATGGACGGACGGTGGCTTCCAGCACCGCTCTTTGCCTGCACTGCCAGGCGACCGGTGATTGGTTCCAAGAGCAGGAAGAGGCCGCACCGCCCGGCCGGCCGGGCGAGTGGAGCGTTGGGAAGCGCCCCTGGATCGGCTGGTTGTGGAACTTCTGGCGGCCATCGGCAGGTGTGGAGCTGCGCATTGTGTCCTCGACGTTGTCCCTCCTTGCCTTCCCGCGGCAGGATCTGGAATCCGGTCCCCAGCCCCAGAGACGCAAATGCTCTGGCCAAGCCCTGGGGTACAGCCGAGGTAGAAACCAGGTACACGTTTACCGTTGGGACCACGGCTGTGGATCGCGCCCGACTCCTTGCATCGCGGGACGGCTGTCAGTCTCTGGACTGGAGCTCAGGGGGAGAACTTGGTTGGTGAGGTTGGAATCGGAATGGGGACATTTTTAATTACATTTTAATTTTTTCCAAATTAACTAATAGTCATGGTTTTTAAAAAGTAATGCAAAGGTTTTTAATGAAAAAGGCAGCTCCCCGTACCCTTTTCACTGTGTTCCCTAAAGACCACTTTGAACTCTTTTGTTAATTTGAATTATATTGTACATAAAGTAAAACGCACAGCTCTTCAATGTAAAATTCGCTGAGTCTTGACAAATGCATACAACCGTGTTAACCATCACTCAAAACAAAATATACGTCTTAGATGTCACCCCTGAATGTCTCCGTGTACACACTTTCCAGTCATTACACTTTTTTTTGATTGTGGTAAAATACAGATAACAAAAACTAATTTTATACCTTAAAATTTAATAGCATTTAGTACATTAATAATATGCAAACATTAGCACTACTTTCATCCCCTTAAAGGAAACCCCCAACCCTTTGAGCAGCCACTCCTCATTCTCCCCTTCCTCCATCCCATGGTAATCACGAATCTTTCTGTCTCTATGCATTTACTTTTTCTGGATATTTCACAGAAATGGAATCCTGCAATCTGTGGCCTTTACGTTTCTGATTTCTGAAATAGGCAAAAAGTTTTCAAGATTCATGGATGTAGCATTTATCAGTGCTTCACCCCTTTTATGGTTGAATAATACTCTACTGTATGGATATAGGTTTTCCCTGCTATCTGATAGTAGAATGTTTCTATGAAACCTTTCTTTAAAAAAAAAAAAAAGGTTGGGGCGCCTGGGTGGCGCAGTCGGTTAAGCGTCCGACTTCAGCCAGGTCACGATCTCGCCGTCCGTGAGTTCGAGTCCCGCGTCGGGCTCTGGGCTGATGGCTCAGAGCCTGGAGCCTGTTTCCGATTCTGTGTCTCCCTCTCTCTCTGCCCCTCCCCCGTTCATGCTCTGTCTCTCTCTGTCCCAAAAATAAATAAACGTTGAAAAAAAATTTTTTTAAAAAATAAAAAAAAAAAGGTTTTTTTTACATTTATTTTTGAGAGACAGAGTGAGACAGAACACAAGCAGGGGAGGGGCAGAGAGAGAAGGAGACACAGAATCTGAAGCAGGCTCCAGGCTCCAAGCAAGTGCTCAGCACAGAGCCCAGTGTGGGGCTCGAACCCACAAACCACGAGATCTTGACCTGAGCTGAAGTTGGTCACTTAACCAACTGAGCCATCCAGAAATGGTGTAAAGCCAAGAAACAATTACCATTAACTTATATGGAAAACTTTTTTTTAACATTTCCAGACCCCAAAAATGACCTCTCTTAGGCTTTACTTATACCGTAGGACGCACAAAATAAATCTAGATCAAGAACAGATACTCACACAGTTCAAAGCTATAGTAGCTTGATGCCAAGGGGCTGAGTGTAGTTCCCTGGGAAGGAGCTTGGTGGGGCCACTCTCGCTGCTTGGGGTGCAAGCTGCCTCTGTAAAAGCAAAAATTCTTTTTGGCTTTCTTTCAGTTAGTGAAAACGGGTTCTAATGTACGTTTTTTTGTGTTTTTTTAAACAAATATATTATTTCAAATGGTTGTTTATTTTTGAGAGAGAGACAGAGCACGAGCAGGGGAGGGGCAGAGAGAGAGAGAGAGGAAGACACAGAATGTCAAGCAGGCTCCAGGCTCTGAGCTGTCAGCACAGAGCCCAATGCAGGGCTTGAACTCATGAACCACAAGACCTGACCCGAAGTCGGATGCTTAACCAACTGAGCCACCTAGGCACCCCTTAACGTAGGTTTTTCTTAAAGTGAAGTGGCCTAATGGGAGCTTTTGAAAAGTGAGGGGACACATGTATACCACATTTTGTTTACCCATTCATCAGCTGATGGAAATTTGAGTTGTTTCCACCTTTTGTGTTGCTGTGAACGTTTGTATAAGGCATTTTGTTTAACAGCTTTGAGATTAAATTAGCTCAATAGATACCTCTTGAATTTAAATTGTACAGTTTAATGGGTTTTGGTATGTTACATTATTTTTTCAATTGTAAAATACTCAAGATATAAAGTTTGCCATTTGAACCGTTTTTAATTTTACAGTTCAGTGGTGTTAATTACATTCACAATGCTGTGCAACCATCACCACTATCTACTCCCAAAACATTTTCATCACTGCAAAAGAAAACCGGGAACCCACTAGGTGGTCATTCCCCATTCTCTAGCCTGGCTCCTGGTTAAGTTTTAATCTGCCTTATGTGTCTATACATTTGCCTATTCTAGGTACATCCTGTAAGTGGAACCATATAGCATGTGTCCTTTTGTGTCTGACTTATTTCACTGCCATCTTAACCATCCCCGCCATCCTCTCTAGAACTTTCTCATCTTCCCAAACTGGATCGATACACCTTTTTTTTTTTTTAAGTTTATTTATTTATTTTGAGAGAGAGCGAGAGTGGGATCAGGGGAGGAGCAGAAAGGAGGGGAGAGAGAGAGAATCCCAAGCAGGTTCCACACCATCAGTGCAGAGCCCAACTCAGGGCTCGAACCCATGAACCACAGAGATCATGACCTGAGCCAGACACTCAACCGACTGAGCCACCAAGGTGCCCCTGGATCAATATACTTTGAACTCTTAGCCACTTCTTCTGGAGCTTTCATTTTTAAAAATATGCTTTTCTTATTGTTCTTGATAGACTCATTTTAGAAATTATTTGTGAGCATCCTGCAATGATACTTGCTTGGTTTCTAGCCCCATTTTGCTCACCTTTTTTCCAGACGTGAGGTAATAAATTTGTGAAGTTTCCTATACATGCTGTGATTATGTTTCTCTTCTGGTCAGTGTTTGCTTTTTTTTAAATTAAAATGTATTTGACATATAGCACTGTGTAAATGTAAGGTGTATAACGTTGATTTGGTACATTTACATATTGTAATATTGCCATTGTCATTGTTTGCTTTTAAAAACGTTTTTTTTTCAATTTTTTTTAATGTTTATTTATTTTTGAGAGAGACGGAGAATAGCGGGGCAGGGGCAGAGAGAGGGAGACACAGAATCCAAAGCAGGCTCCAGCTCCGAGCTATCAGCACAGGGCCCAATGCAGGGCTCAAGCCCACGAGCTGTGAGATCATGACCTGAGCCGAAGTCAGGCACTTAAACCAACTGAGCCACCCAGGCACCCGCTTTCAAAAACTTTCTAATTATATTTCCTTTCTCCTTGCATCATCTGCCCTTTCTGCTTCTTTAAGTTGTTCTGAACTACCAGGGATAGCATCAAACCTCAAATTCCCCCCCACCCCCACCCCCCAGGAAACCTCCCTCCTCCCTCCTTGAGCCCTCAAACTGGACTGGGCCTTAGCTGTCGTCCAGGGTCTTACTTCCCCACTGTCCTGGATTGTATCCTCTGCCTCCTAGATTCAAAATCCTCCTAGTTTTTCAGCCGAGATGGATCAGCTTAATGGTTTGTGGCATTGGACTACAGATACTAGATAGCTTTATCCCATTGGGAATATTCCTGCAATCAGGCAGGTGCCATTTGGTCCTTGGATTAACAAAACCCTCCTCTCTGTTGACAGCAGCCCACTGTCTGGTCTGAGAACCACTCCTTGCTTGGCTGTCCTGCCTGCGCTAGCACCTGCTGTCCCCGCCCCCCGCCCTTGTGTTCACAAATTATTCATTGCTGTCCAAGCTAGTGCCTTTTTCCGTGTTTGTATTTTCTTGCCCTACCTTTGCTGGTTTTCACTGGAATACTTCTGGCTTTTGGTGTGCCTTCCACTGATATCACCTCAACAGTTACTTGCTTATTTTATAATTTTTTTAAACTTGAGTCCCGGAGGGGCGCCTAGGTGGCTCAGTCAGTTAAGTGTCCAACGTTGGCTCAGGTCACAATCTCACAGTTCACGAGTTTGAGCCCCATGTCCGGCTCTGTGCTGACAGCTCAGAGCCTGGAGCCTGCTTCAGATTCTAGGTCTTCCTCTCGCTCTCTGCCCCTCCCCCACTCATGCTCTGTTTCTCTCTCTCTCTTAAAAATAAACATTTAAAAAAATTTTTTTTTAAATTTTTTAAATCTTTATTTATTTTTTTGGCACAGACAGCGGACGGGAGAGGGTCAGAGAGAGCGGTAGGCACAGAATCCGAAACAGGCTCCGAGCAATGGGCACGGAGCCCGACGTGGGGCTCGAACTCAGGGACCGCGAGATCTCGACCTGAGCCGGAGTCAGACGTGTAACCGACTGAGCCACCCAGGCGCCCCAAGAATTTTTTTTTTTAATTTAAAAAATAAACTTGAGGGGCGCCTGGGTGGCGCAGTCGGTTAAGTGTCCGACTTCAGCCAGGTCACGATCTCTCGGTCCGTGAGTTCGAGCCCCGCGTCGGGCTCTGGGCTGATGGCTCGGAGCCTGGAGCCTGTTTCCGATTCTGTGTCTCCCTCTCTCTCTGCCCCTCCCCTGTTCATGTTCTGTCTCTCTCTGTCCCAAAAATAAATAAACGTTGAAAAAAAAATTTTTTTTTAAATAAACTTGAGGGGCACCTGGATGGCTCAGTCGGTTAAGCGTCGACTTCGGCTCAGGTCGTGATCTCATGGCTCGTGAGTTCCAGCCCCGTATCAGGCTCTGTGCTGGATCCTGCTTCGGATTCTGTGCCTCCCTCTCTCTCTGCCCCTCCCCTGCTCACTCTGTCTCTCTCTCTCTCTTCCTCAAAAATAAACATTAAAAAAAAAAAACAAAAAAAACAAACCTTGAGTCCTGGAGGGGCCTCACTGCACTCACAATGATGAATAGTGTAGAAATAGAGTAAGGAAAAATGTGCCTCCAGATAGGAGTCTCCTTCCAAGCAGAGAATCAACTTTACCTAAAGAGAAACTACAAAGGATTTCACCTGGACCAAAAAATACTTTTGTGTACTCACGTACAATGTTATAAACCACTTCTTTTTGCACGAGGGATAGAGAAAACTTAAGAAGGAGATAGAGCTAAACAATAAACTTGGGTGTTAACTAATCGTTAACACACCTTCAAGACTAAAACTGTGCTCCATCATAAGTGGCTGAGGTCATGTTGTTTTTCCTGCCACACATAAAAATACAAAGATGCTCTCGCTTTCAAAATGTTTTGATTGCCCACTAACATGTTGTTCCAGAATCTCGATCACATAGGACTATGAGAATTCATAAAACATGCAGGAGATAGCTTTAGTTATAACAGAATGCCGAAGTTTTTTGCGTACAGCTCAGCCTTATGTTGAAGAGCTGAGGAATGATGGGTAATGAGGTCTGCAACTTACTGTGAAATAAAATATGACACATAAATGAACGGACAGGGGCTAGAGAGATGGATCGACATGTGATAAAGCGTAATTGTAGAATCTGGATTAATTGTGGGATCTAAATGATGGGCGCGAGTGTTTACCATAAAATTCTTACAACTCTTTTGAATGTTTGAAAAAATGTCATACAGTGACACGAGGGCACTCAGTCACTTCAGACTATGAAGACATGCTAGGTGCTTTCACGTTTTATCTCCAACAACCCTGTGAGGTTGACAAGTGAGACAACTGAGGCTTAGAAAGGTTGAATGACATGCTTAAGGCCCCATAGCTAGTTGGGACTGAGCCCAACCTGGAATCCAGGTCTACCAATTCAGGAGAGGCTATGTGGTGAGGTAAAATAACACCCAGTTACAATCATTTGGGGAGGGGGGGGCTCCTGGGTGGTTAAGCGTCGGTTAAGCATCCAACTCTTGATGTCGGCTCAGGTTGTGATATTGTTAGTCATGGGTCGAGCCCGTGTCAGGCTCCCTGCTGAGCATGGAGCCTGCTTTGGATTCTCTCCCCATCCCACCCCCGCCCCTCCCCTGCACATGCTTTCTCTCTCTCTCTCTCTCTCTCTGTCTCTCTCAAAATACATAAACATTTTAGAAAATAATCCTTTTTGGAACCCAGGGGTTTTGAGAGCAGTCTTTTGTTCAAAGAGCTATTTGAATCCCCTGGCATGCCTGGCATGCAGACATGCTTAGTCCCATCCACTTCCTTGCTTATTCCTTCAAGAGTTTCCTAATTGAAAATAGGGCTAGCGGATCTAAGTGGGTCACAAAGACCCCTTTTAACTGTTGACACATACAAACGTTACAGTAAAAATTAGACTGGAGATACTAGGCCTTGATTTCAACCCTTATCACCGGTAATTTACTCTTTCTTTTAAACAAAAGTCCCAGCATTTTGTTTCCGCCTGCTGTGGTCCAAGAACACATCTTTATTCAGAAGGTGTAAAATCCAGACAACATGCGAATATCTGAAGAAAAAAAAAAAACACAACATCGTAATCACTAATTCATAAAAGAGGGGAAAAAAACCTTTCAGCTAAGCCTGATACTTTGTGCGCTATGTACAGAGTGAGCACAGGGCACGGCAGCTTCCCAGCTGAAGCCACTGTTCTCCCTGTCGTCACCTTTAGGCCCTTATGACCAAAGAGTGCCAACAGTGGCTTGACACTGCATGTGTCTCCTTGCCAAGTGTCTCACCTGCACTGGCTAAAAGGATCCTTGGATGAGCTTCCCCCACTGGGGATGGGCCCAAGGTGTGCCCTCTATCTCAGAGGGTCCTCGGAGAGGGTGCAGGCTCCTTCCATAGGCTCTTGTGTCCAGGGGATCTCATCTCTGAGGAACAGGAGAGCTACAGTCCAGAAAGCAGAATGCTCTAAGGGAGAGAACAACCCAGGGGGAAAAAGCTAGTTAGGGAAATGATTGGCAGTGAAGAAACTCCACATGGGACTTGGGAGCAGAAGCCTCAGAGAATGGGTTCAGCCCTCAAGTGGCTTTTGATTCCTGCCTCCTTCCAAGGTATCAGCTTGCCCTCTGAACTCAGAGCTTTGTTTTCCTCAAATGCCTCCTTTTTTTCCACTCCTTATCCCGCAAATGCATAAACTTGGCCTTTTCCCTTCCAAAGAAAACTCTAATCATCATTTGTGAGCTCCATCACCCACTTTCTTGGAATATACCTGGAAAGTACTGGAAATGAACTGGAGGCCTCCCAAAACAGGGATCGGCTCTGAAAGCCCTAACACAGGCCACTGCTCCCTCAGGCTCTCACCAGAGTGATGGATCCACTGATAGGCTTCCAAGGCATACCTGCGCTTAAAGCCTTTCCCACATTGTGGGCAGAAGAAGGGTGGGCTATCAGAGTGAATGTGCCGGTGACTGAGGAGGAGAAAGGTATAGGTAAAGCGGAGGCCACAGTCCACACAGTGTGTGCGCCTGTATGTGTGCACCTGAGGATGGCCAGCCAGCAGGGAGGTGTAGGCAAAACAGAGGCTGCAGCTGGGACAGCTGTCGGGGCTTCTCCCCCCTGTGCTTGCCCTGGTGGATGGCTAACAGGTAGGGGTAAGTGAAGCAACTTTTGCAGTCTGGGGGGGGGGGGGCCTTCTCCTAGGTGTGAGCCTGCCTGTGGATGGCCAGGGAACCCCTCTGGTGGAAACGTTGCCCACAGTCAGGGCAAGAGTGGGGCTTTTCACCTGTGTGGAAGAGCTGATGCTGGAACAGATGCTTGCACTGGGAGAGACGAGCCTGGCATTGGTCACACCGGAAGGGCCACTCCCCAGGTTGGCCAGGAGGGAGGGGTAGCTGAAGTTGTGGCCACAGTTTGGGCAAGAGTAGGGTAATTTGTGGGTTGTAATGTCCTTGAACCAAGGCTAGATCGGGCTCTGCCCAGAGTCCAGTAGAGCTCTGCGCAGGTGGCTTTGTGACTGGGGCCAGGTGGCCTGCTGGATGGTAACCACTCCTCGAGAGACACTTCCTCATACGCCATCTCTCTGTTTTGGACTCTTGTTCAGTTCTTTTTCCTCATTGTCATCCCCGGATCCTGAGACAGGATAAAAGATAAAACTTCAAACTTAGCATATTCCATATGGTGGCCTGACCTGGGAAGCAGCATGAATGTCTGAATATATGGCAGTCTGCTGGACTGGGGCTCTTTGAGACTGGGACCTCATCAAACCCAGAAAGCTAGCCTGGAGTAAAAGCAAATTTCATCATCTGGATGGTGTTAACACATGAAAGCTCTGAAAACTGGAGATAAACAGAGGTGAACCCCTACTCTGTCAGGCATTGAGGGTGGTGATGGTCTCAGCCTTTGTGGAGCTTACAACCCTGAACCTATTTATGACCCCTTTGCAAAACAGCCACTAAATGACCTCCCTTGGGCCATCCCCAGTAAGGGGATGTCATCAAAAAGTCTACACTTGGACTGTACTCCAGGTTCCACAGGAAGACCTGGGAATGAGCATTTATTATGACGTGACGGCAGAGAAAACATGTTTGTTTAATGTTTATTTTTGAGAGAGACAGAACATGAGTGAGAGAGGGGCAGAGAGAGAGGGAGATGCAGAATCTGAAGCAGACTTCAGGCTCTGAGCTCTCAGCACACAGCTGAACTCGAGGCTGGAACTCTGAACCAGGAGATCATGACCTAAGCCAAAGTCCCACACTTAACCGACTGAGCCACCCAAGCACCCCAACATGTTTTATTTTAGAATCTCTGATGAATGACATTATCCTTGCATTGTGGTCCACATATTAATACCTAAAAGGAACATTTATCTTCATTTTATTGCACAAGAAAAATCTAATTAGGTATGTGTTTCTCCTTTCCTTTCGCTGCCCTGACAACTCAAGCACTATTCTGTACTAGACTGGGGTTTTCCAGTGTGATTAAGTAGTGCTATTTAGCTGTTCTATGAGCCATTTTGCAGTGAGATTGGAACCTTCGGGAGAGGAGGTTTAGGGATACGCGATGGGGCTTTGGAGGAGGCAGTGTGTGCTATGGATTCGAGTTAGGGGACGAGCGTCTAAGAGGTGCCAATACTGGGTTTGAGTGAAGTACCCGTTACCTTTCCCCCGTCTCTGATGACAGCTGCTGGGGTCTCACCCTCTGGATCCTAGGCCTCCACCTCTCCTTCCACCCAAGAAATAAAAGCGGATTTGGGGCCTAAAAATCCTGCGGAGGGGAAACATTGGGTTCGGCTGAGAACCCGAGAGGGAAGGATGAGGCTGCTTCCTTAGTGCCCCACACTTCCATCCCACTCGAACCTGGGGACATCAGTCCCCCCTTCCCGTCATTCCCCCTAGCTGGACCGCCGGGCCTCACCGAGCGCGCCCAGGCGGCCGTACGTCTCCCACATCACGTCCCGGTACAGGGCGCTCTGCGCTGGCCGCGGACACCCCCAGCCCCCCAGAAGAAGTACACGGCCACGTCCGCGAAGTTCACGACCCCAGGGCTGCTTTCTCACGCCCGGCCTCTCCGGGAAGCGTCATGGAAAAACCCTTCAGTGCTACGCCAAGAGAGGCTTCTGGAATATGTGAAAACGCTAGAGGTTTGCTAGCTTTCTTCTGAAAAAATCCTGAACGGCCACGGCCGTGCCCTTAACCAACATGGCGCCTCTTCGGCCTCAACCTCCCTTGCTTTTCCGGTCTGCCCTTCCTTACCAAGGGGAAAACCAGGAAGGAGGTTGGACCTGCAGGGCAGCAAATCGTAGATGACGTACGTTGATTGGACGGCGCCGGCGATTAGGGGAAGAAGGAAGGCTGTGATTGGTCTCTCCAGAGCGGCCTATTTGAAAGGCTGAGGAGAAGGAGCGACCTGTCTGGAAGGTGGCGCGCGGTGAGAGGCAGTAGGTTCTTTCTCTTTCTTTCTCTCTTCTTAAGTAGGCTTTCTTTTGACCTGGCTTTTCCGGGACAGGACCTAAAAGAGTGTTTTTGACGGTTTGAGGCTACTGCCTTCTACTTACATGAGACCTGTTACGAGCAGGTGCAGATGTCCCGGGCTTGAAGGTGAGTAAAAGCCAAAGGCTGAAAACGAGATGATGGAAGTGAGGGCTGGCCTGCCCCAACCTGCTCTGGGTACCCTGGGCAGGGCTAGCCCGGGCGAGCTGCGGAAACGATTCCTACCAGGTATTTGATTTGGCCCATGCCCCGAGGTCACAGATGTCTTGCCTTTCACAGACGCAGCAGGTTCAAAATCATCTGGCTCCCAGGTTCAGCCAAGTGCTTAGCTAAGCACTTACTGTACCCTGTCTCGATCAGAAATTTTGTGTTCGAATTACAGCTCATAAATGAGTAATCAAACGGGGAAATGAATCAAATCACCTCTTAATCTGTTTTTCAAACTTTTCCAACCAAGTAGTATTCATGGGAGCAGAGAAGGAAAGTTCTACGGATATAACAAAAAGCTGTCCATCCGTACAGTGAAACCACTTTGAAGACGTAATCTAGCTATACAATTCATGTGGATATGCATTCTATTTCATAATATAGTCAAATTCAATAGAGTGCATAGTCAAAAGTAAGTTTTGAACATGTTGAACGTTCTTATACTACAGGTGGAGTGTAAATTGGTACAACTTTGGAAAACTGTCGTATCTACTAAAGCTAAATATTTGCATGCCTATCTACGACCCAGCAATTCCACTCCTACTCACGTAATCAGAAGAAGTGCATACATAGGTTTACTGAACGACACGTACTCAAATGTTCACAGCAACATTAGTTGCAGTAGCCAACAACGGGAAACTGTTCACAACAGTAGAAGAATGAATAAATAAATCATTGGAATACTATTCATGGAATATTATTTAGAAATGAGAATGAATAATCTAGAACTACATGCATAATATGGATGAATCTTACAGACATACTGTTGAGCAAAAGAAGCCAGACACAAAAATAATATGTAATATGTGATTCAATTTACATAAAGTATAAAAACAGGCAAAACTAATCCAAGCTTTTTGTTTATAAAGTGCTGATAATGGGGTGGCTGACTGGCTCAGTCAGTAGAGCCTTGCTCTCAGGGTCATAAATTTGAGCCCCACGTTGGGTGTAGAGATTACTTTAAAAGAAATAAATAGGGGTGCCTGGGTGGCTCAGTCAGTTAAGTGTCCATTCTTGATTTTGGCTCAGTCATGATCTCATGGTTCATGAGTTCAAGCCCCATGTGCTTGAACATGAGTTCAAGCCTCTGTGCTGACAGTGTAGAGCCTGCGTGGGATCTTCTGTCTCCCTCTCTCTCTGCCCCTCCCCTGCTCGTGTGCCTTCTCTCTCACTCTCAAAAATAAATAAACATTAAAGTAAATAAATAAAGCAGGGCACTTGGGTGGCTCAGTTGGTTAAACATCCAACTACAGCTCAGGTCATGATCTCACAGCTTGTGAGTTGGCACCCTTCGTCCGGCTCTGTGCTGACAGTGTGGAGCCTGGAGCCTGCTTCAGTTTCTGTGTCTCCCTCTTCCTCTGGCCCTCCCCCACTTACGCTCTGTCTGTCAAAAGTTAATAAACATTTAAAAATAAATAAAGTGCTGGTAATATTCTGTTTTTAATTTTTTTTAATGTTTTTATTATTTATTTTTGAGAGAGTGAGACAGAACATGAACAGGGGAGGGGCAGAGAGAGAGGGCGACACAGAATCTGAGGGCAGCTCCAGGCTCTGAGCTGTCAGAACAGAGCCTGATTCGGGGCTCGAACTCAGGAACCATGAGATCATGACCTGAGCTGAACCCAGACGCTTAACCAACTGAGCCATCCAGATGCCCCAGTGCTGGTAATATTCTGTTTCTTTCTTTCTTTTTTTTTCTTTTTTTTTTTTTTTTAGAGAATGCCTGTGGGGGGTGGGGGGCAGAGGGAGTGAGAGAGAATCCCAAGCAGGCTGCATGCCCAGCACAGAGCCTGACATGGGGCTCAATTCCACAACCCTGGGAT
This sequence comes from Prionailurus viverrinus, assembly GCF_022837055.1. Taxonomy (NCBI): domain Eukaryota; kingdom Metazoa; phylum Chordata; class Mammalia; order Carnivora; family Felidae; genus Prionailurus; species Prionailurus viverrinus. Next base: position 17,969,465 of record NC_062576.1, on the reverse strand, counting down.
CATGACCTGAGTCACAATCAAGAGTTGGACATTCAGCCCACTGAGCCATCCAGGCACCCCAATATTCTGTTTCTTGATCTAGGCACTGGTTACGCAGATGTGTTCAGACTGTGAAAATTGACCTGTACGTACACTTACATATGTGTGTTATGCTTCAATTAAAAAAAAAAAGTCTCCTTCCTCTACTTCCCTCCCCTTTCCCTTCCCCTTCCTAGAGACAACCTCTGTTGCCAGTTTCTTGTGTCCTTCCTGAGATAATTTAGGTACATGAAAGGATACATTTTCTTCCTTTCATAAGTAGTATAATAAACACACTGTTCACTTTGCTTTCTTTTCTCACTTGATACATCTTGCAGATTGTTCAATTTCAGTACATATAGATCTGCTTTTTTTAATGGCTGCGTACATAGTGTTCCACTATGGATGGAACAGTTTGTCTAGTTCATTTTCTTTTTTGTAATTAAAAAAATTATTAAAAATTTATTACAATTTTTTTTTAACATTTATTTATTTTTGAGTGACAGAGACAGAGCGTGAGCGGGGGAGGGGCAGAGAGAGGAGACACAGAATCCCCTGCAGGCTCCAGGGTTCTGAGCAAGCTATCAGCACAGCTGACCATGAGGTCATGACCTGAGCTGAAGTCAGATGCTCAACCGACTGAGCCCCCCAGGCACCCCTATCTAGTTCATTTTCTGTTAATGGTCAGTTTTTTTCCAGTCTTACTGCCATAAAATAATGTAATCACATCCTTAGATATGATTTTTTTTTAAGTTTATTTATTTGAGATGGGGGGGGGGTTGGGGTTGGGATGCGGGCAGAGAGAGAGAATCCCATGCAGGCTCTGCGCTGTCAGTGCAGAGTCTGACTCAGAGTTGGAACTCAGGAACCCTGACATCATGACCTGAGCTGAAATTAAGAGTCAGATGCTCAACCAACTGAGCCACACATGCACTGCCCCCCCCCCCTTAGATATACTTCTTTAGGCACATATATGAGCGTGTCTGTAGAATAAATCATAGAAGCCGAATTTCTGACTCAGAGGGGAAGTCTAGTGTTATAATCCATTTATTAATTTAAGTTAGTAAAATTGTCTCCCAAATCCATAAGAAGCATATCCAGAATATGTACCATATTTCTTTTCCATCTTCAGGCTACCCGGTTTGAGAAGCATGGTTTTAAGGTCTTTTATTTATTCAGGTGACATGGCAGACAGAATAGTGGGCCCCAGAATGTCCATGTTCTAACCCCTGAAACCTGTGAATATGTTACATCGGCAAACAGAACTTTGCAGGTGTGATTAAACCAAGGATTTTGAGATGGGAAGACTATCATGGATTATCCCAGGGGGTCTAATGTAATCGCAACGATCCTTATAAAAGGGAGGCAAGAGGGTCCTCTCTGGGCTCAGACCTAGTTTGCAGTGACGTGGCTAAAATGCCCCAAGAAGGTCAGAATTGTCGGTAAATACAGGAGCCATTTGCCTCCCTCAGGAAAATGGTGAAGAAAATTGAAATAAGCCAGCACTCCAAGTACGTTTGCTCCTTCTGTGGCAAAACAAGGATGAAGACGTGAACTGTGGGGATCTGGCATCATAGCGCCTGCATGAAAAGAGTAGCCGGTGGCGTCTGGACCTACAAGACCACTTCCGTCGTCACAGTGAATTCTGAGGACTGGAGGAGTCTTTCTTCATTTGAAACATTGCTAGCCTATAATAAATGAGTTATGTAAACAAAAAGGGAGGGAGGCGGCAGGAAGATCAGTGTCAAAGAAGATGTGTCAACAAAAACAGAGGCGGGAGTGACGCATTGCTGGAAAAGGAACACAAATCGAGGACTCGGGGCAGCCTCGAGAGGCTGGAAAGGGCAAGGAATGGATTCTCTAGAGTTTGGAGAATGCGACCTTGCTGACACCTTGACTTTAGTCCTGGAAGACCTATTTTCAGACTTCTGACCTGCAGAATTGTGAGATAATAAATTTGTGTTATTTTAAACCTCTTAGTTTGGTAATTTACAGTAGCAGTGGGGAACTAATATAGGTAACACTACTGAATAGCAATTTCTGAGCTTTGTCAAGTACTGTGTTGGGGATGTGAGCACTCTCCTAGCTCTGAATTCAAGAATTGAAGATCTAAAAGAGAAGCAATAAAGACATTTTGCTGCATGAAAGAAGCCTTAGGCAAAAGAACACACACTGTAGGATTCCATTTATGTGATGTTTTATGACAGCGTAATTGAATCTGTAGTGCCGACATAATTAGAGCAGTAGTCTCTGGCGGGAGGGGGGTGGGTTTAACTAGGAAAGGCCATGAGGGAACTTTGTAGGGTGATAGTGATGTTCTATCTCTTGATGGAGGTTTGGGTGTATGCTTAGCAAATACTTAAAATTTATTTTCATTTTATTCTATGTAAGTTTAACTCAAAAAATATGTAAAGCAAATATTGCACTCTAGCTAATAGTGTGCATGCTGAAATGTTCAGGGGTCATGTGTACTGATGTTGACAATTTCTTTGAAGTGCATCAAAAAAGGAAATGGACTGGTAGAGAGATGGATAGTTACATGATAAGGCAAGTACAAGTACAGTAAAATGTTAATGCTAGAATGAGGTGAGGTGGTAAATATGTGGGTGGTCACTGTAAAATTCCTTCAACTTTACTGTGTGTTTGAAAACTTTCAAAATAAAATGTTGGGAGAAAAAGAAAAGAGAAGCAAACTGCATATTGCCTAGACAAAGCATGATTAGCCATTAAAAAAAATTTTTTTAATGCTTTTTTTTTTTTTTTTTTTTTGGCAGGGGGAGGGGCGGGGTGGAGCAGAGAGAGAGGGAGACACAGAATCCGAAGCAGGCTCCAGGCTCTGAGCTGTCAGCACAGAGCTCGTTGCGGGGCTTGAATCTACCAGCCTTGAGATCGTGATCTGAACCAGAGGCAGGCACCTGTGATTAACCATTTTTAAAGTACAATTAAGGGGCGCCTGGGTGGCGCAGTCGGTTGAGCGTCCGACTTCAGCCAGGTCACGATCTCGCGGTCCGGGAGTTCGAGCCCCGCGTCAGGCTCTGGGCTGATGGCTCAGAGCCTAGAGCCTGTTTCCGATTCTGTGTCTCCCTCTCTCTCTGCCCCTCCCCCGTTCATGCTCTGTCTCTCTCTGTCCCAAAAATTAAACGTTGAAAAAAAAAAAAAGTACAATTAAGTGGCATTTAGAGCATTCACAATGTTTTGCAACCACCACCTCTCAAAACGTCATCACCTTTGGGATTTTGATTTGATTACACTGAATCTGTAGATTTCTTTGGGTATTGCTGGCATCTTAACAATATTAGGTCTTCCAATCCATGAGCACGGATGTCTTTCTATTTATTTAGGTCTTTAATTTCTTTCAGCAGTATTTCGTAGTTTTCAATGTACAAGTCTTTTGCCTCCTTACTTGAATTTACTCCTAAGTATTTTATTCTTCTTCATGCTATTATAAATGGAATTGTTTTCCTAATTACCTTTCTGGATTGTTCATTGCTAATGAGCCCAGCATGAGACTGGAACTCATGAACTGTGAGACCATGACCTGAGCAGAAGTCGGATGTGCAACCGACTGAGCCCCCCGGGTGCCCCATAGAATTTTCTTTTTTTATAATGTCTTTGTCTAGCGTCAGTGTAAGAGTTTATGGATTCAAATCCCTTTCATTTGGGAATATTTTCTCCCATTCAGTAGATTGTCTTTTAATTCTCTCCAAGGTATCTTTTGAAACACAAGTTTTAATCTTGATTTAATTAGTGCATATCTTTTGTCATTTGTCCTTTTTGTGTCATATCTAAAACCATTGCCAGACCAGAGGCACCTGGGTGGCTCAGTCAGTTAAGCATCCAACTCTTGGTTTCAGCTTGGGTCATGATCTCGCAGTTTGTGAGTTCAAGCCCCGCATCAGGCTCTGTGCTGATAGTACAGAGCTTGCTTAGGATTCTCTCTCTCCCTCTCCCTCTGTCCCTACCCCTCTCATGCTCCCTCTCTAAATAAATAAATAAATAAACTTGAAAAGGGCCCAAGATCCAGATTAACACCAAACCACCTGGCCCAAGATTGCAGATTGACACCAATGTTTTTTTTCTAAGAGTGTTTATTTCCTCATTCATTCATTCATTCATTCATTCACTTATAGGAAGAGAAGCCTAAGCAGGCACCTTGCTGTCAGCGCAGAGCCTGATACGGGGCTCCATTCCATGGTCCATGACCTAAGCCAAAACCAAGAATCAGACACTCAACTGACTGAGCCACCCAGGCACCGCCTTCTAAGAGTTTTAGTTTTTGCAATTAGGTCTACGGTCCATATTGAGTTAATTTTTTTTTAGATTTTTTTTTTAAAGTAATCTCTGGGCACCTGAGTGGCTCAGTCGGTTAAGCGTCAGACTTCAGCTCAGGTGATGATCTTGCGGTTTGTGAGTTCGAGCCCCACATCGGGCTCTGTGCTGGCAGCTCGGAGCCTGGAGCCTACTTTGGATTCTGTGTCTCCTTCTCTCTCTGCCCCTCCGCCACTTGTGCTCTGTCTCTCTCTGTCTATCAAAAATAAATTAAGTAAGTAAGTAATGTCTATCCCCAGTGTGGGGCTTGAACCCATGACCCTGAGATTCAATAGCCACATGCTGTACCAGCTGAGCCAACCAGGTGCTCCTTTGAGTTAAGTTTTGTTTGTGGTTGAAGATAGGGATCCAGCTTCATTCTTTTGTATGTGGATATCCAGTTGTTTCACCACCCTTTGTTGAAAAGACTGTTTCACTTTTTGGATTGTCTTGGCATTTTTGTTGAATATCAGTTGCTTATAGGGGCACCTGGCTGACAGTAGAACATGCAACTCTTGATCTCCGGGTCATGAATTCAAGCCCCATGTTGGGTGTGGAGCCAACTTCAAAAAGAAAGAAAGAAAATCAATTGATCATAAATGTAAAGGTTTCTAGAAGGAAATTTTATTTTCTCTTATTTAATAAATTTCTCCCATTTAATCAGTTCCTCCCTCGGTGGCTGGGGAGTGGCCTGTGCTGTGACCTAAATGGGAGCATAATGACTTAACATGAAAATGTTGTAAGGTCCTTCTATCGTGCCTATAGTATGGAGATTTGGGTTATTTTTTTCCTCCAAAAGATAAAAATCTTTTAAATGCATTAGCAAGTCCCTGTGAAAATACTGTGTACAATAAAAGTGAAAGGTGAGTACCTATATCAACCCCAAGAGGTTTGCTATTATTTCGTTTAGCATTATTCCTGTCTCCTGTTTGCCACCAAATGACAAAGTGTCCAGTTTCTGATAGATCAGTGATTCCTTTGCTCCACTGCTGCCAACCGAAGTCATCATTGCTCCCAGAGGCCAAGAAAACTATAGTTCCAAAGATGGCTGTGTTTCCTGCAAGAAAAAGTACAAAAGCTCCCCACCGAGTCAAGTGTGCTTTGGCAAATAGTCCAACAATGTCTGTTGTAAGAAATATGACAAGTTCCTTCCTTACAAGCACTGTATCACTATCACCCATTAATCTTTTGCTATGCAGTGTGGAATAAGTGAAAGGAGGTGGAGGAAGCAAAAGCAACAGAACAGAGGGGCCCAGTATTGGCTAGAAAAGAAAAAAGAAAAATGGGGGCACCTGGGTGGCTCAGTCGGTTAAGCAGCTGACTTTGGCTCAGATTATTTCACGGTTCATGGGTTCAAGCCCCATGTCAGGCTCTGTGCTGACGGCTCAGAGCCTGGAGCCCGCTTTGGATTCTGTGTCTCCCTCTCTGCCCCTCCCCTGCTCACTCACTCACGCGCTCTGTCTCCTTCTCTCTCTGCACCCCCCTTGCTCATGCTCTGTCTCTCTCTCAAAAATAAATAAACATTTTAAAAAAGAAAAATATAAATTTTGCTACTCACATCATGTTTCTTTTTTTCCACATCGTTTTCCTACATGATTTTTTTTTTCTTTTAAGGACCAAAAGAATATTGTGAAGTATAAAACATGATAGAGTAAGCAAGGTACAACCTGGACACTGAGGTGGGAAATTATATTTTGAGTTACAGTACCCCCGAATCAACTACAGCACAACTAACAAATGTTTTGTTTATAATATTAAAATCCGGGAAATTATAACAGTTGGAATCAAGGGCTAAAATTCAAAGTATTTTTCATTTTTTTAAGTTTTATTTGTTTATTTATTTTTAGTAGTCTCTACACCCAGCATGAGGCTCGAACTCATGACCCGGAGATCAAGAGTCGCATGCTCTTCCAACTGAGCCAGCCAGGCACCCCAAAAGTATTTTTCATTTTAGATTAAAAATAGGCATACAGGGCTCACTTCAGCAGTACACATACTAAAATTGGAATGATACAGAGAAGATTAGCGTGACCCCTGCTCAAGGATGACAAGCAAATTTGTGAAGTATTCCATGTTTTGTGCGGTTCCCCAGCAAACTGCCACCCTTCCCAGATGAACTTGGAGGAAACAATATGAGTCAAAGCACAACGTGTGGCACTGAATAATGAAAACTAACATTTCACTAGAAAAATATTTACAGTAGGGGCACCTGGGCGGCTCAGGCAGTTAAGCATCCAACTCTTGATCTCAGCTCAGGTCATGATCTCATGGTTTGTGGGGTTGAGCCCCAAGTGGGGCTCTGTGCTGAGGGCTTGGAGTCTGCGTGGGACTCTCTTTCTCTCTCTCTCTCTCTCTCTCTCTCTCTCTCTCTCTCCCCCTCCTCCTCCCGCCCCCCCCCCCCGCTCACTCTCACAATAAATAAACTTTTTTTTCAATTTTTAAATAATTTAAAAAAGGGTCACCTGGGTGGCTCAGTCAGTTAAACATCTGACTCTTGATTTTTATTCAGGTTGTGATCTCATGGTTTCTTGAGTTCAAGCCCCACATCAAGACCCACATCATGTCTGCGCACTGACCACGCAGAGCCTGCTTGGGATTCTCTGTGTCTCTGCTCCTCCCCCACTCGCTCTTTCTCCCTGTCTTTCAAAATAAATAAACATTTAAAAATAAAATAATTTTAAAAAGAAGTCAATATACAATGACAAATTAAGAAAAATATTCGCAAATTATATCCCAAAGGACTAATTTCCTTATTTAAGAACTACAAATGCATTAACAACTCAGGCAACGACAGATGTTGGCAAGGATGCGGAGAAAGCATCTCTTTTGCAATGCTGGTGGGAATGCAAACTGGTGCAGCCACTCTGGAAAACAGTGTGGAGGTTTCTCAAAAAAATTAAAAGAACTACCCTATGACCCAGCCATTGCACTACTAGATATTTATCCAAGGGATACAGGTAGGCTGTTTCGAAGGGACACATGCACCCCGATGTTTATAGCAGCACTATCAACAATAGCCAAAGTATGGAAAGAGCCCAAATGTCCATCGATGGATGAATGGATAAAGAAGATGTGGCATATATATACAATGGAGTATTACTCGGCAATCAAAAAGAATGAAATCTTGCCATTTGCAACTATGTGGATGCAACTGGAGAGTACTATGCTAAGCGAAATTAGTCAGAAAAAGACAAATATCATATGACTTCACTCATATGAGGACTTTAAGATACAAAACAGATGAACATAAGGGAAGGAAAGCAAAAATAATATAAAAACAGGGAGGAGGACAAAACAAAAGAGACTCTTAAATATGGAGAACAAACAGGGTTACTGGAGGGGTTGTGGGGGGGGATGGACTAAATGGGTAAGGGGCATTAAGGAATCTACTCCTGAAATCACTGTTACACTCTATGATAACTAACTTGACTGTAAATTTTTAAAAATTTTTTAAAAACTACAAATGCAGAAGACAAAGACTAGCAACAAAAAAATAATATAAATGACAATTATGTAAAAGAAAATACAGGGATCTCTTAAAGCATTTGAAAAATTAATCAGAGGCACCTGGGTGGCTAAGTTGGTTAAGTGTCTGACTCTTGATCTTGGCTCAGGTCATGATCTGAGGGTCTTGAGTTCAAGCCCTGGCTTGGGCTCCGCGCTGGGTGTGGAGCCTACTTTTTAAAAGTCACTCCTAATAGAGCAATGCAAACTAAAATTGAATGATAGTATTTTTCACCTATCAGATGAGTAAGGATCAAAAAGTTTGCTAGGGGGCGCCTGAGTGGCTCAGTCAGTTAAGTGTCTGACTCTTTTTTTCTTTTTTATATTAAAAAAAAAAAACTTAAAATTTTTAATGTTTTTATGTATTTTTGAGACAGAGAGAGACAGACCATGAGCAGGAGAGGGGCAGAGAGAGAGGGAGACACAGAATCCGAAGCAGGCTCCAGGCGCTGACCTGTCAGCACAGAGCCCAACACGGGGCTCAAACTCATGGACTGTGAGATCATGACCTGAACTGAAGTCGGACGATTAACCGACTGAGCCACCCAGGCGCCCCTTAAAAAACTTTTTTTAACGTGTATTTATTTTTGAGAGGGACAGTTTGAGCCGGAGAGGAGCAGAGAGAGAGAGAGAGAGAGACATGGCCCCTCCAACGTGGCCACAGCTACAGGTAACAGAATCCAAAGCAGGCTCCAGGCTCCCAGCTGTCAGCACAGAGCTGGATTTGGGGCTTGAACTCACGAACCAGATCATGACCTGAGCTCAAGTCGGATGCTTCACCAACTGAGCCACCCAGGTGCTCCAGGTGTCTGATTCTTCATCTTGGCTCAGGTCATGATCTCACAGTTTTTTTGAGTTCGAGCCCCGAATCAGGCTCCGCACTGATGGGGCGGACTGCTTGGGATTCTCTCTCTCCCTCTCTCTCTGCCCCTACCCCACTCATTCTCTCTTCTCTCTCTCCCCCACCCCTCTCTCAAAATTAATTAATTAATTAAAAAAATAAGTTTGCTGGGGCATCTGGCTGGCTCAGTCAGTGGAGTGTGCAACTCTTGACCTCCGGGTTGTGGGTTCGAGCCCCATGTTGGGTGTAGCAATAACTTTAAAAAATATAAAATCTTAAAAAAAAAGTTTGCTGACACTCCTGTCCCAAAATAATCCCCCTCATCACTTTCATCCCCTCATCCTGCACTGATCACTTCCTGACATTATTTATTTTTTTCTTTAGCCTCAAATCTCCATGAGGGCAAAGACATTACATGGCCTGTGACAGTTGCCCAAAATATCTGTTGAATGAAGCAATGAGTGACGCACTGTGTTTTCACAGGTGGTAGAGACACTCCCACATATTGCTGATGGGAGTGTAAATTCATACAACCTCCTTGGAAAGCAATTTGGTAATAACTATCAAAATTGCAAATGCAACATTCATGTATTTGTTTATTACTTCATGGGTACATAGTGTCTATTTGGGATGATCAAGAAGTTCTGGAAATCGTGGCAGGTTATAAAACATTGTGAATGTACTTAATGCCACTGAATTGTATACTTAAAAATGGTTAAGGTGGTAAATTTTATGTATATTTTACCACAACAGTCCACAGTTTTGTAGCTCTCACAGTACTTTAAGAGTATTTTGGGGTGCCTGGGTGGCTCAGTTGGTTGAGCGTCTGACTTCCACTCAGGTCATGACCTCACAGTTCATGAGTTCGAGCCTGGCATTGGGCTCTGTGCTGACAGCTCAGAGCCTGGAGCCTGCTTCAGATTCTGTGTCTCCCTCTCTGTCTGCTTCTCCCCTGCTTGCACTTTGTATCTGTCTCTCTCTCAAAAATAAAGATTAAAAAAAATTTTTTTTTAAAGAGACCAACTTATTTTGCTTCCAAAACTTATTTCTCTAACACCATTTATAGATTTGTGCAAAGTATCCTGTGAATATAACACTTTATTTGCAAGAATGACTCTTGATTAGCAGCAGACAGGACCAGGAACACAGGCTTCCAACGTGGCCACAGCTACAGGTAACATTACCTGATCCTGTTGTGATAGCTTTTTATTTATTTATTTATTTTGAGAACGAGCGAGCATGAGTGGGAGAGGGGCAGAGAGAGAGAAAGAATCCCAAGCAGGGTCTACTCTGTCAGCGCCTGACGCGGGGACTCGGGGCTCAAACTCAAGAATCCGTGAGACCATGACCTGAGCCAAAATCAAGAGTCAGATGCTTAACTGACTGAGCCATCCAGGCGCCCCTGTTGTGATATCTTTTATTCTAGTTGCTCCTGCCCCTTTCACAGGTGTGTTGACATTCACTTTCAACTCTGCACAGTCAGCAGTTCCTGCTCTTGCTTTTAATGACCTCTTCCAAACCAGCACCTTCTCTATACTTATTGTTAAGCTTTAGCTCACAGGAGAATTATGATACATTTTTTGCACTTTCCCAGTTTCTTGACGGATTGTTCTTGGAATTTGGGAAAACGTGTACATTTCACAAGAAACACTGAGAAGGAATTCCTACGTGTACACACTAGAAGGAACTACAAGAAAATACCAGGAACACTAGAAGAATATGAGGCATGAAAGCTAAGTTACAAGAGACCTCTGGTAGGAAAACTAAAGTAAAAAAGATAAAAACTAAATCATTGATTTGCTGAGTCATCAAGGCATCTTAAAGGACAGTTTCTGTGTTGTAATACCTTGTCTAGCAGCTAGGTTTGGAGTCAGACCTGGCTTGGAAATCATGGCCCTTAGATGTACCACCAGATATGTGATCCTGGACCAGTTACTTAATATATCACTGAGCCTCCTCTATTAAAGGGAAATAATACCTCTTGTCAAGTGTGCAAGTGAAGGTTACCCTACTTACAAAGTAAAAAAATTAGTCTGTTATTGTTTCATGGATGCTGGCAGAGGACAAGAGACTCCAATGTCAGAGACAAAAGACCTTATTCATGGCACACGTCACCTGAGCATCACGTATGCATTGGTTCTTTTGCCTCCTAAGCTCCACAGAGACAACACGGAGGGGCCCAGTGGATGCTAGACACACAGAGTTGCACTGCGGGGGAGGAACAATGAGCTGGGGGAACCTGGCGTTTCATGGCAAGTAGGAAGAAGCTGCTCTTTGTCCCATGTAGAGACACTATTTCTCCCTGACAGTTGCTTCATGCAAACACAACCCTAAGAAATGGCTGGGGAAAGAGTGGTCAGGGCCTTGCATTTTCCCCCCTTTCTTTCTATCCTCCAGTTTGTAGCTAATTAAAGCAAAAAGATACAGATAAAAATCAGCAAAGGCAAAGGGTGCATGGGGCAAAGCCCAGGAGAAACCAGGCACAAACTTGGAAATTTCCAGGTGTCCTTGTCCAGTAGAGTTGCAGAGATGCACTTTATTCCCCCAACAAGGATTTGTGACAATACATGTGAATCGTTGCCAACTAGAGAAACTCAGCCCTGGTGTCTAGGGTCTTTATTGGGGGGGGGGGGGGGGGGGGTCAGTCATACAGACACGGAGTATCCACATGACTGACCTCAGCTACTCAGACTCAGCCCCCCAGAGCAAAAACAGGCATTCATCATAAACCACGTTATTAGGATTAACTCATCTGGTCAGACTGGTAGAGTGCGACTCGAGGCCTCCAGCATACAAAACACCCTAATCAGGCCAAATATTACAAGGGCGAACTTTCTTTGAAATGTGCATGGTTGAAGCAACATAGGCCTGCTGAGTCAACGCTTTTCTACACACGCCTGATCTCCATGAGTCCACTGTGCCTGGTGAACTAACAGTCATGTCTTGGATCTCCGAGAATTAGAAAATGTCTAGATCCAGTGTCCAGTAATCGCTGAACACTCTTGTGACTTCCCCTTTTCCTGTGCCCTGCCACTCTGGGAAATGGCTGCAGGTCCATTTGGAAAAGGCTAGAAGATACACAGCATGTTTTTGCCAGTGTAACATAGTCCTTCATCAAGGGACCCAACCCCTCATTCAGGAGGTTCTAGGTCTGAATCGGCTTGGAGAATTTGCTGAAGGCAGGGCCTTGCATTTTTGGCATACTCAGCTGAATGCGGGGCAAGGTTGGAGACACACTGTGGAGCGTCTCCTAACATTTACTTGAAGGGGTTCTCCTACAAATTAGATTGGAGTGTACAAGGTACTTAACACAGTACATGGCGCATCATTAAATGCTCAACAAAGTAGCTACAATACTGTTGCAGTAGGCCAAAGAATAGAGTGAACATAGGCTACTCCTTCAAGAAATTTAGCTGAGGGGCGTCTGCCTGGCTCAGTTGGTAGAGTGTGCGACTCTTGATCTTGGGGTTATGAGTTATTACTTAAAAATAAAATCTTAAAAAATATTTATCATGTTTAAATACTGGCATGTGTGTGTTCCAGCAAAGAGAGGGACTCTGAAACCATAAAATTAAGGGGAGAGACGAACAATAGCAAAATCCCTGAGAGGACAGATGAAATCCAAGGACAGCTTTGTTGTCGAGCATGGTGCATAAGGGAGTCCCCTGAGGTAGTTCCTGGAAGCAAGTAAATACTTGTCACACTGGTAAATGTGGGGGCAGTGGGGAGTGGAATGTTAAGAGTTCCCATGTGAAACCTTGTGTTTCACTGGTGAAGGACAGAGGGAAGACTTAAGTAATAAGGAAGGCTCAATTGAGGTTGGAGATCAGGAAAGGCGTCATGCTGGCTTTCAGCAACCCTGCAATTTTTTCTTCTTCACAGCTCATACATAGACATGAAGGCAGATGGGAGGTAAATCCATACTGGGACTATAAATCTGTTCGCTCTTTGGTTGCAAGTAACAGAAACTCTACCTAAAACAGAAGGGAGAGTTTATTGGAAGGATACTGGGATCTCCCACTGAAAACAGGGCCAGGATCATAGCTGGTCAATGGAACGGACCCTGGGACTGAAGTGCTTTAGGGAACCTAGTAAGTTGTCACTCGTCTCAACCCTCCACAGACCACACACTGGAACTTGGCCACCAGTGGCTCCCAAGTCTTGGAGTTACAATCCAGGCCAAAGAAAGTTACAAAATTCCTAGGTAAAGAAAGAGTTGGGTGAGCCTGGAGTCTCCTTCTCTCTCTGCCCCTTTCCCACTCTCAGAAATAGACATTAAAAACCAACAAAAAAATAAACTGTAAAAATTTCTAGTCAGTCAAGGACCTATACTTACATTTTATAAATAGTAATTCCACAAGGAACATAATTCATTTATCAGACATTTTAATGAGACCCAATCTGGTACGACCCCCGTCTTGGGGTAGCTCATCCATTCATCCAAGGAGAAACAGTTACAATGCAACTTGCTAAACACCAGAACAGAGGTAACTACAAACACTGTTCCCCAACTGCTCCCCGACTTTGGGGCTGAGATGAGGAGAGCCGAAGGAACAAGCAATAGGGGTAGGAACATGACCCACTCCAGCCGTTGGAATAGGAGAGAAGTCATGTCTGGAAATTCCAATTTGGTGCAGCTACCCAAGGCAAAGTGGTAGGCCTTGTTCATTTAATGCGGTAAAGCTTTACTGAGCATCTACTCAGGGGTAGGTACCAGGGAGGCATATCAAAGATTAAGACACATTGCTGCTGCTGCTTTGGAGAGCTTATGTGAGGAAGGCAGGCATGAGCACAACTTGATGACTGTTGACTCTACCCTCCTTGAATGGCCTCACTCCATTTTATGAAAAATGTTGGCTGAGGACTCCTGGAAGGTCTGTGCTGATGTCTCCTTATTCTGATGAGAAATCAGGGAAGGGTGAGACCCAGTTCTCAAGGGTTTTCCAGCCACTGGCTGCCTGGAACGAATCCAAATCCACTGGATGAAGTACAAGCTGGTCCCAGTTTTGCCTCTTGCTGCTAGACTATAGCTCCCCTGCTTTGCCTTAAAATCAGTCTTCTCCCAGAGCTCACTTTGCCTATGTCCCAGACCCACTGGAACCAATTTTTCAAACATAGGGTGCAGAAGACTTAGCTTCACAGTATGTGGTTTAAAAACAAACAAACAAAAACCTTAGGTATTTAGGTGCCTGCCACCCCATGAAGCCCCCGTGCAGTGCCACCATCCCCAAAGTCAGTGCAATCTAGAGCCACCAAGACAAGTACAGACCAAGGAGGTGTACTGTGCACACTGTGGTGCCGGCTTTAAAAGGAACATTGAAAACCCAGCACCTGTTTGGAGAGTGAGCATGTGTGTGGGAACTGAAACCCTGTCTTTAAGGAATGATGGACCAAACGATGCTGTTTAACCTGAAAACGTGGGGCAAAAGCAGTCGCGATAGAGTTCTCTGAAATGCTGTCACGCACATGAAGTATGACATATTCTGGGCAAGGCTTATAGGGAAGGAGAATGTGGTCCTGAACAGCCTTCTAAAGATCGGAGCTATCCCACAACGAAATGACCTGCCTTGTGAGGTAGTAAGCTCCCCGTCAAGGGAGGTTTTAAAGCAAGGGTTAAAAAAAAAAAAAAAAAAAAAACAACAAAAAACACTTGGCAGGAGTGTCGTAAAAAGAGGGCTAGATCAGGTTGGTTTTAACCACGTATGGAGGAAGGGGCAGAGTATGGGATTCTCCTGACTGTGAAAGAGGACAGGTAACCCCTGTGACAAAGCAAAAGCCAACAGCCTCTAAAGCAGACGGGAGAACTCTCAGTCCTGATATCCACACACAGAAATTCTTTCAGGACAGGGTAGCCGGGAAACAACCAAATGATGTCACCTCTCCTAACGGGACCGTCCGTTCTCGACACATCCAGTAAGGCAGCCAGTGTGGTGGAATACACTGAAGTTCAGGTCTCTGGGGCAGGGAACCTGGGTTTTTGCTCTGACTCTGCCCTGTATGACCTGGGGCTCTCCTTCCCTTCTCCGGGCCCCTCCATGCACTGAAATGAACTGCCACTGTCCTTCCCACACTAAAGGGCATCGCCCTTCTGGCTGGCCCCCCCTAGAGCAGATCTAGCGCTACAGTTTTGGGCCCTGGGGCTACACTTGTGGACGGCCAGAGACCACCTCTGGCGGAAGCAACGGCCACACTCCAGGCAGGGGAAGGGCTTCTCCCCGGTGTGCAGGAGCTGGTGCTGGGCCAGGTGGCTCCACTGGGCAAAGCGCTTGGAGCACAGGTCGCAGGCGTAGGGCCGCTCGCCCGAGTGGACGCGCCGGTGACTGGCCAGGAGCGAGGGGTAGGCGAAGCGGCGGCCACAGTCTTCGCAAGCGTGCAGCTTCTCCTCGGTGTGCGTGCTGCGGTGAATGGCGAGGGAGCCGCTCCGCCGGAAGGCACGTCCGCAGTCTGGGCAGGGGTACGGCTTCTCCCCCGTGTGCAAGAGCTGGTGCTGGAGCAGGGTACTGCGCTGGGAGAAGCGGGCCTCACAGTGCTCGCAGGCGTAGGGGCGCTCCCCGGAGTGTACCCGCCGGTGGCTGACCAGGCGGGAGGAGGAGGAGAAGCGCCGCTCACAGTCCGGACACGGGTAGGGCTTCTCGCCGGTGTGGATGCGCTGGTGGATGACGAGGGCGGTGCGCTGACGGAAGCGGCGGTTGCACTCCAGGCAGGTGTAGGGCTTCTCCCCCGTGTGTGTGCGCTGGTGGATGGCCAGCAGCGAGGGATAGGCAAAGCGACGCCCGCAGCTAGGGCACTGGTGGGGCTTTTCACCCGTATGCGTGGTCCGGTGATTGGCCAGGGACCGGCTCCTGCGGAAGCAGCGGCCACAGTCAGGGCAGTGGTAGGGCTTCTCGCCTGTGTGGATAACCTGGTGCTGCGAGAGGTTCTTGCGCTGGGAGAAACGTTTGCCACACTGGTCGCAAACATAGGGACACTCACCAGAGTGTGCCCGCCGGTGACTGACCAGCAGGGAGGGGTAGGAAAACCGGCGCCCGCAGTCTGGGCAAGGGTAAGGCTTCTTCAGATTCTGGGCACACTTGTGGCTCTCCAGGGCCAGATGATCAGGGAAGGTGCAACCACAGTCAGGGCAGATGGGGCCCCCCGACGTCTGCCTGGGGATCAGTCGGGGTTTGCTGGGCCGCCGCCCTCGCTTCCCCTTTCGGGGTGCCTCCTTAGGTGGGAATACTTCCTTGTCTCCGTTCTTCTTTCTGGTTCTGGTTTCTACAGGAACACAGGGAGAAATTAATTTAACAAATACTGGGCCCCCACCCTTGCCTAAGACAGTGTTACAGGTTGGAACACAAACAGACTCAGCCCCTCTTCAAGGAGTGTCAGTGCCACAGACAATCTGTGTCAGTGCCACGGTGACGTACTACTATAGAAATAGAGGAGATTCCAGGAGTCCCTAACTCAATTTGGAGAAGTCAGAAAAAGTTTCTTGGAGGTTATGCAGATTTTACAAATTAAAAGTTTTTGAACAGGTTAAGTGTAAGGCAAGGAAGCAGAAACAAATGAGCTATGAGCTGGCTATAGGCTATGAGCTATAATAGCTATGAGCTGACTAGGTTCTAAGGCCGTCTAAGCCAATGGGTCTCAAATTTTATTGTGATCAGAAGCATTTGGATAACTTACTGAGACAATTTTGGATTCAGCAGGTCTGGGATGGGGCCCAAGAATCTGTATTTCTAATTCTTTCCTGACTGATGCTGCTGCTGGTCTGAGGACCATACTCCAAGAACCACTGCTGTATAGGGCCTTGAACTATATTTTATCCAGTGGTTCTCAAATCTAAACGTACATGCCAACTGACTGGGGCCGTTACAAACGGCCTAGACATCCATAAGAGTAAGTCAATAGTTCTGGGTCCAGGAAATCTGTGTATTTTTTTTTTTAACCAAGTTCCCCAAATGACTTGATATAACTGACAGCCATTTGCCAACCTGTCGTGGCAAAAACGGACACTTTTTTTAAAATAAAAAAAAAAATTAATGTTTATTTTTAAGGGGGGGGCACGCAGGTAGGGACAGAGAAGAGAGGGAGACACAGAATCGGAAGCAGGCTCCAGGCTCTGAGCTGTCAGCACAGATCCCGATGCGGGGCCCGAACTCACGGACCTCAAGATCATGACCTGAGCCGAAGTCAGAAGCTCAACCGACTGAGCCACCCAGATGCCCCGCAAACAGGTTTTAAGTAAGGAAGTATCACGGTCAGATCTGAATCTTGGAAAGATAGCACTGGTCTCAGAGAATCTGGCACCAAAACTCCAGCTCCGACAGTTACATCCGTCCCTGTGGGTGGATCTGGGGTCCTTCTACCTGAATGGCATCAATCAGAGCCTTGCTTGATCCTGAGAAGAGTACAGATTCCTGCACTGATTAGCAGTCACCCCGCCAAAAGGGCAGAAAGAGGGCCCTACATCCCAGGCAGCTGTTCCCTATGAGATCCGTTCAACCAAAATCCGGAAAACTCAGAAAGGTACCAGGTGCCTCAGGGCCCAATTCAAAGCTAGCTGAGGACAGGGATCCTGGGAAGGACACCGGAGTGTAACTCCTTTGAAAAGCTCACTGGTTCATTCACACAATAGAGAACTGCAGACCGTTAGTTTGCAAACTGATGGGTAAGCCACTGTATGGTGGACCCACCCAACACCATCAGAGAGACAAGACCCTGAAGTTATGAAAACCAACACAGTAAGTAAGTAAAGCATTACAGGACGGGCCAGAGGAACCCCTAGCTACCAAAACTTGAAACTGAGTCATTAGAGGCCGCAGGCCCTCCACAGGCATTTTTCACTCACTTCTTTGGACTGCTACCCCCCGTGGGCACTCCTGCGGATCCAGAGCAGCCGGTTCCCAATCATCGGTATTTCGTTCCAACCAGGAGATGAGGGCTGGTTTGGGACCTGCGCACCCTGGGGAAGGAGAACCAGTCAGACGCCCAGCTCCTAGATAACGCTGGGTAAATACCTACCCGGTGTCATCTCCTGCCAAGACCCTGTCCTCCTCCCCTGACACAACCTGGTCGCAGGCCAGGTCCCTGGACACTCTGCCGTCCCCCCAACCCCCGCCCCTAAGCTCCTCCATCCCTTCGGGCCCCGCGGAAGCGAATTGGGCCGGGCCTCACCGAGCGCGCCCAGGTGGCCGTAGGTCTCCCGCATCACGTCCCGGTACAGGGCCCTCTGCGCGGGGCGCAGACACCCCCACTCCTCCGTGGAGAAGTACACGGCCACGTCTGCGAACTTCACCGCCCTCGGCCTCCTTCCCCTTCTCCGGCCGGGTCTGGCCTCTCCTGGTCCCCGCGCAGAGAGCGGAGCCGAAGGTGGCGCCATTGGACCCCAGAAGCCGGCGCCACGGCCTTCCCCGTCTCGGCCTGGACCCCTGGCGGACCTGGAGATTTGGGAGCCCCCGCCGGACCGGGGCTGAGTGTGCCTGGGGAGGCCCGGAGGGAATCGGAATCGGCCGCCTTGCGGGGCTAACGGAAACCTTTCGCTGTTATTCAGGAAACTCCTGCCCGAACTTGGGTGAAAGGCACCGGAAGATGCCTTCGGGGAAGATGGCGGCGCTGCTCCCGCACCGCCTTAGCCTGGAACACAGGCAGCTTCCAGCTATCGATTTTATTGACCGGAGCGCCATGCCGGCTTCCTAACCTCTTTGCCCTCAAGTGTGATGGCGCTGCGATTGGGCTTCACGCCCTTTTTCCCCCCATTACACGCGCTCATTGGGCGGCGGCCGAAGATCGAGCTTCCTGATTGGGTGCTGTCGAAAGCGGCCTGTTTAAACGAAGCCAACGGAAGCGTAAGGGCAGGAAGCCGACCCTTCAAGCCGGGTGCCTCTGGCCGGTTCTGAGTCCGGCAGCTGTGAGCTAGCCTGGCGTCGCTGACGGGCCCCTATTCTCTGGCACGCGCTGCCTCGCGGAGGGAGGGAAGGATTTGAGTGACGGAGCCACTCTGGCCGGCCCGGGGCTGAGATTACCCGGGTGACCTTCTCAGAGAATTGGATAACTTCCTTGTTGCCTTTTGGGGAGGGAAATTAACGTTGGCGTTTCCTGCGCGCAGGCACCATTCCCCTCTAATAAGAGGGGATCTTATTTATTCTTTGTTACTATTGTGTGAAGTCGTTGGTGGTCACCATCCAGTTCTACCGGTGAGGAAAATCTCAGAGGGATACTGCTAGTAAGGAGAACCAACAGATTTAAACCCAGGGCCGACCGGGTCCTCATTCATACCGCAGAACACGACCCCGTGCCCCGCACTATGCGAATTCGCTGGTCTACTCAACAATCAGAGCTCCTGGCCTGTTTCCAGGTTCAGTCTTATGCACATCTCCGTTCCTTATTTTTACATGACATTTGTTCAGTGTACAAAGCATAGTGCTAGGCAGTTTGGAAATAAGTCATGAACCATGCTCTGAATGAAGATTGTAGTTGAGTGAGGCATATAAATTTACAAATTAACAGAGTGCAGCAAGCATGTATGTGAAAGGCATAGGAAAATTGCTGATGTAACCAGTCGGCTCCCACTCCATCAGTCCCGACTTCTGTCTAAGTGTTAATTGTCCAGGGTTTCACCAGCTCAGGGTCATCTCCCAGGCGATCTAGGGGGCAGGGAATATGCCATTTGCTACATACCTCAACTGGTGACATCTCTCTCTCCAACCCATTGATCAATTTGTTAAAGCACCTTTTATGGATAAAACGCTATCCCAGAGCTGACCAGGAGTGAAGACAACATTTCAGGAATTCACAAGATAACCTTGTGAGGTAGTAAGGCTTTCTGAGGAAGATGACTTTTGAACAGAGGAGGTAGGGAAAAACAAAACACACCAACAACAAAATGACAGTAAATACTGAGTTCTACTCTGTCCCAAGCATAGTGACTGTCTATTGAACAAACTACTGGGGGAGCAAGTGGAATGTCAAGATTGCCAAAATGAATAAGACAGAATCCCTGCTCTGAATGACTTTCCAGACTGATGCATCAAGTGGGAAATGAGTTTGGTCTATGAATGGGTGGAATTCAGAGAGGGCAGCAGTGCTCAATGTATATGTGTTGAGTAAACAGCTGAATTCCATGACCATAAACATCTCTGATACAAAGCCAGGAATTCAGGAAAGTTCTGAGTGTGAAGGGAATGAGGACATTTTCTGATGCAGTGCCAGATACTGTTAGGGTGAAACAAGGATTGAGGGGCCCCTGGGTGGCTCAGTCTGGTAAGTGTTCGACTTTTGGTTTCAACTCAGGTGGTGATCTTAGGGTTTGTGAGTTCAAGCCCCCCGTCAGGCTCTGTGCTGACAGCGCGGAGCCTGCTTGAGATCCTCTCTCTCTCTCTCTCTCTCTCTCTCTCTCTCTCTCTCTCTCCTTCTCTCTCTTCCCCTCCCCTGCTTGCACTCTCTCCCTCTCTCTCAAAAATAAATAAACATAAATAAAATAAAAACCCTGAAGGATTGAAAGGATAGGTTGACACCAGATATTGGATAGTTTCATCCTGCACATCGGGGAGCTCTACACCGGTCTAAAGAAGTGAATTACCTTCTGTTAATATTTTAAGAGAATTACTCTGATAGTGTGCAGGCCAAACTGATAGCTTTGTGCCACACATAGTTCAGTTTGGAGAAATCAGAAGGTAAATGTAGGCTGCTGAGGGAATAAAAGGGCAAACAGACAGCAAACTATTTCATTGGGAAGACAATGAGTAAACAGAGAAGGTTGGGAAGGAATCAGACTTCCTCTGTGGATATTTTGCCTAAATGGTAATGATGCACTGTCAATGATGCTGACATTGATTAGGAAAGATGATGGTTAAATACTGAGGAGAAAGAGTGTTAAGCCCTCTTCCCACATACAGGAGATGGCAAGACAGGCTCAGCCTTGCCCTTTTGGCCCTGGGCTGGAAAGGCCCCATTTGGCCTGGCTTGCCAAAGATGATCTTGGCCAAGGTGATCTTGGTGGGAGCCACTAAGGCAGAGCCTAGGAATCGGGCAGAGTCAGGTGCTCTTACCTATAGGGAAACATTTCGGAGAGAGATGCACCCAGGACTTCATGTGAAAGCAGAGGCCCTTGCTCCCTTCTGTATAAATTCCTGGATTCACACTGGGCACAGGGACACGCGGGGCTCCTCCTGCAGAATGTCCACTGTAGAGAAGGATGGAGAAGATCCAGGGAGTCTACACACCAAGAGGCCACCAAAGGCCCCCTGTTTGGGGTAAAGGGAAATGGTGTTGAAAGCCAGCTAGGTCCCAGGTGCCACCTCGTAGGCACATCGAGATAGATAACCACAGTGGAAATTCACCTTCCAGAGTCCTTTATGAGGATGGTTAGCAGACAGTTGAGCAGACTGCCTGTTAGTAAAGGTGGGGATGAGATTTGAAGCTGGAGAATGTCCTCTGCCTTGCACTGGCAGCTCTAAACTGGGTGAAAGGCTCTGAGCGTCATTTCTCCTTGTTTCATGCTCAGTGAGAGGAAAGCATCAGGCAGTGCAACCTTCGATTTGCCTAAAATGTCATTGCGCCATAAACCCAGACTCCAGCAAACAGTGTTAGTCCTGGGACAAAGTCATGGGTAATGATGGAATCTTCCCGTTCCTTAACAGATTCTTGCAGTCCAGTTCCAACCTGTCCATTTCTGGGTGACATAACTCGCTGGTACATTTCCGATTACCTCTATATCCTGCTCTCTGAAGGAGGACTCCAAGGCACCTATGGACTTTGTCACTTTGTACACCTCCCCCTTTTTTCCTTTCTCTCTTGCCTCCACCCGCTCTGAGTGGTGAACGCTTGACAGGAAACAATGTCTTCCATCATAAACCCCTTCGCAGCACTTGACCCCAGTCACCCACACTCCTGGAATGTATCCAATAGTGGACATGAACTGAGGGTCTTGATCCCCAAGGGAGGAGGCTGGCTCAGGGCTCCCACACCTTGGCCCTTCCGTGTATCCCTGATGGATTCCATGGTGGGCTTTCTGGGCGTGCTTCCTCTTGGAGCTTTTCCCACATTCAGTGCAGGGACAGGGCCTCTCATGAGAGTGGATGTGCCTGTGGCTGAGCAGGAGGGAGGAGTGCAGGAAGCAGATGCCACACTCTGGGCAGGGGGAAGGTTTCCCCGGGTGTGTGTGGGCATCTGTGAACGGCCAAAGGAGCCTGTGGCAGAAACACTGCCTTACAGCCACAGCACCAGAGGGCTTCTTTCCCGTGTGGATAAGCTGGTGCTGGAGCAAATTTTTTTGGTGAGCAAAAGTGAGTACCACACTATAGACCATGGTATAGCAGTGTTTACTCAAGTGCATAAGCAGGTGGTTGGCCGGGAGGCGGGTATGCAAAGTCGCACCCCCAGTCTGCCCACATGTCTGCACTTATGGGCACCCAGGGCGCTTCCCCAGGTGGAGGCGGCGCGGTGCAGTCAGGACGAGGGTGTGTCCTATGTGGAGCAGCTGGTGCTAGATCAGGTGAGCCCTCCAAGAAACGGGGACACCACAGGAGCCACACACACGGGGACAGTCACCGGAGTGGTCTGTCCGTGTCTAACAGTGAGGGGTGGCAAGGAGCTGCCCACAGTCCAGACTTGCATAAAGCTTCTTCCTTCTGTAGGTGGCCAGGGCCCTACTTTTTCAAATGCAGCAGCCACACGGC
The DNA here is from genome assembly GCF_022837055.1 of Prionailurus viverrinus. Lineage (NCBI taxonomy): Eukaryota > Metazoa > Chordata > Mammalia > Carnivora > Felidae > Prionailurus > Prionailurus viverrinus. The sequence goes on along the minus strand of NC_062576.1, from coordinate 17,947,136 downwards.
AGGGGGGGTGGGGGGGGGTGGGGAGACGACTGTCTCACCTGTGGACGGGCAGATGGTGGGGCAGGTTCTTGCACTGAGAGAGCAGCATCCACACTGTCACAGGGAAGGCTGCCAGCACAGTAGGCCTACTGGTGTCTGGCCAGGAGGAAGAGGACAGCCAAGACTCGGGTAGGGTTTCTTCGGAGCCAAACAGCACTGTTGTCCCATAGTTCAGGAGCCCTGAGGTGATATCTGGCCATACCCCCTGGTTCAGGGCCCCTGGTTCTTCAAAGGATTCCTGCCATGCTGCCTAACCAGGCAGCCTCTCTCACACAGGCTCCTTAAGCTTCTTCACCTCCATTTCCCCCTTCTTTTCTTTACTCTTGCTCTCTGCAGAGACAAGAGAATCGGAACTAAAGATTCCGGGGTGCTCTGAATCGCCACTGGTGGGGCAGCACTGGAGACCCAGTGCCTGTTCGTTCAGGGCAGGAGGATCTAAGTGTGAATCCCCGCCCCACCCCCCACCCCTCCACAGCGATCCCCCACCTGCCTCAGGCAGAAGTTTCTAGTTTTCAGAAAAAGTACCATGCCTTCTCACTCCAGGCTTCCAGAACCATAGAGGGTTCCCATAAGGAAGGGCTGAATTCTTTTCAGAGGTAAGCCGGCACCTCTCCCTAGTGAAAGACCTTAAATACAGACATGTCAGTGGAAACGTTCCTCAAAAAACAGACCTCAGTGCCGTCTGAGCACACAAAAACACCTGTTTGCATCCTCAATGAAAGGTGGCAAGGCTTTAAATTCTATAGAGGGCTCTAGGCAGCTTCAAAAGGCAGGATATGCCCTGAGAAGGCCAGGCCAAGAAACCGAAGTGAATGTCTGGTCTCTTTCCAAGGCCAGTCAGAAATACATCATGCATATTCTCTAGGCTTAAGTTAATTAAAATGAAAATTTCACTTCCTCAGGTACACTAGCCACATTTCAAGTGCTAAATAGACACATGTGGCCGGTGGCTTTTGTGTTGGTCACCACAGATACAGAACATTCCCATGACTGAAGAAAGCTCTGTTGGAAGCAATACTCTTAAACACTCAGCAGAAAGAAGGCGAAAGAACCTAAATCCCCAACTGTTGTCTCGTCCCAACCCCCAACTGGAACCAACGGGACCGGCTACCCTTGAACACAAGGAAGCCTCCCGGTCTGGGAAAGAGAACTTTAGAAGAGAAAGTCCATCGGATTCTTATGAATTGGGGTATTTAAAGAGAAGGGTGCGGTGTAGCTGTGGCTGCCGAAAGAAAGGGCCTACCCTGGCTCCCTCCCAAGAGAGGTTGACTTCCAGCTCAGCCCCCACTTTCCTCGCCTATCCCAGATCCTGAGTGCCTTGCCCCCTCCTTCTTGGACTCCGCGCTCCACGCCTCCTACTTTCATCTCCAGGAAATGAGGGCGGGTTTGGGGCCTGCGAATCCCAGGGGAGAAGAGGCTGACAGAGGACTGGGTGAGAGGATGAAGCCTAAAGAGTGGGCTTCCTCTGCAGGGGCAGTTACAGCCTCCTGAATTCTTCCGGAGAAGACCCTCCCCAACAACAGACACTCAGACGCGTCCGGACCGAAGCCGACTAGTACCTCTTTTCGCTAAAAGGGGGACAAGGGGAGGGCTGGGACTTTCCGATCGCGCCCAGGTAGGCAGTCCTGGGTCAGCCGCATCGCTTCCCTGAAGACAGCCCAGTGCGCCGCACCAGAGCCTTGAAGCCTTCGCCCTCAACGATAATGGCGCCGCTGGACTTCACGCCCTTCTCCCTCCCGTGCACAGTCATTGGGTGGCGCGGGGCCGGAAGCAACGAGCCGGCGTTCTGATTGGGTCTCAGAGAATCACTCCGTTGGAGGGAAGCCAGCTGCAGCGTGCGAGCCTGCCTTCTCCCTGGAGCCACAACTCTCCAGGACTCGCCCTGGTTGACCACCTGCCCGGCGCCGTCCTAGGCCGCGCGTGCGAAGGGACGACGGGCCCACAGCACCGCTCCTCCTCCCCGCCCCCACACTCTGGCCGGCTGGGCCTCGGGCCAGAGCGCTGTCTGCGGCTGGGGCTCCCTGCCTCCTTTGCACCTAGATATGAACGACGTTCAAACGTGCATTGGCGCCTCCTGCGTGGAACACAGCTCCAGGAGCCTGGTACAGAGCAGGGAGCTAAACAAAGCCTCCTCGGCCATGGAGGTTACATTGCTGTCTACAGCCTTCCAGATTCTCGAGTCTTCGCCGGGCTTGACCCACGATGTAGTCCTTGAGCCCCCGCAGCTCTTCCTGTCTGATGTGATTAAACGTGGCATCTCCAAACATAATGCTGGGGACTGGAAAGAGGTGGCTCTAAGGGTGGTTGCTTTCAGCGGTACTTACAACCCCGTGAGAGGGACACATAATATGTAAGCAAAGGCATGGGTGCCTAAGCCAGTGTGGTAGTTCTAACATACTCCAGGGAATTATGAGACAGTCTCTCACTTCTGAGTTGAGCACAGAGAAAATAAACATTGAATCACTTGGGGGAAAAACAAAGGCATTAATAGTTTATAACTTGCTGAAATATAGAAAAGAGCTACGAGGGGCGCCTGGATGGCTCAGTGGGTTAACCATCTGACTTAGGCTCAGGTCATTATCTCCCAGCTGGTGAATTCAAGCCCGTGGTAGGGCTCTGTGCTGACAGCTCAGAGCAGGGAGCCTGCCTCAGATTTTGTATCTCCCTCTCTCTCTCTACTCCTCCCCAACTGGAGCCCTGATCTCTCTCAAAAAATAAAATAAACATTAAAAAAAAATTTTTTTTAAGCTACAAAAATCACATTGAAAGAGTTGTTTTCAGCAGGGATGATTAGACAATATTCAAACAACTCTACCTGCAAAGCTTGGGAGGATATATACAGCAAAAAGTATTGTACTAGACAGTTTTAACTGAATATATGTTATTTAATCCTCACAACCACCTTGGGGGCCGGATTCATGTACTTATTTTATAGAAAGATGTAGATGACGCAAGATGCACCAAGGTTGAACATGAGATAAACTGGCTCAAAGCCTATGATCCTCCTCTTCCATTTTGGCTTCTGGTCCAAATTAAGATTTGAACTCCTGAGTTCTAGAGTTAGGGAAAACTGGGAGCTGAAAGCTCAGAGGTCAGCAGTTGGTGCTGGGAGTGGATTGGAGGAGACTCATGCTTTTCCTGGATGGTGCTTCCCTCTGGATGTCCTCCCTCTCAGCTCCAGGTCACTCACAGACTCTAGATGTGGCTCAGCCCCCACTATCTCCTTTTTGATTGATTCCCTTTTCCTCCCCTCTCCTACCCCTCCTATGCCCTCTGTGCACCTCCTTCCCAACACTTGATCAGGGAGAATCTTAAAACACTCGCTCGTTCACGCTGCTGAACTCAGACACTCGCACTACTGAAACATATCAGGAAAATGCCGGAAGTGTACTGACGGTTCCTGACCCTCAGGGACAGAAGCTCGGGCTGGAGGTTGTAACAGAGGTCCGGTGCCCCTCTGACTTGTCCTGCGTGTGCGATGGATCCATTGGTGGGCTTCCAGGGCACTCTTTCGTTTAAAGGTTTTCCCACACTGGGAACAGGGGAAGGGCCTCTCAACAGAATGGACACGCCTGTGACTGTTGAGGACACACGAAGAGGTAAATTGGTGCCCACACTCAGGGCAGGAGTAGGGCTTCTCCCCTGTATGTGTGCGCCTATGGATAGCCAGAGAGCCACTCTGCCGGAAGCAGCGGCCACAATCAGGGCACTCATAGGGCTTTTCGCCTGTGTGAATGAGCTGATGCTGAAGCAGGTTATTTTGCTGGGCAAAACGGGCACCGCAATGGGCACAAGGGTAGGGGCGCTCACCAGAGTGGACCCGCTGGTGATTGGTCAGGAGGGAGGGGTAGGCAAAGCCCCGACCACAGTCAGAACAGATATGGGGCTTCTTCCTCGTGTGGGTGCGCTGGTGGATAGCCAAGAGCGAAGGATGTGTAAAGTGGCGCCCACACTCAGTACACACATATGGCTTCTCCCCACCATGTCTGTGTCTGTGGATGGCCAGGGCCCCCGTCTGGCGGAAGCAGCGGCCACAATCCGGACATGAATAAGGCTTGTCCCCTGTATGAAGCAGCTGGTGCTGGACCAGGTGAGCCCTCTGGGAGAACTGAACCCCACAAGGCCCACAGACATATGGACGGTCTCCAGAGTGGATTCGCCGATGTCTGACCAGCATCGAGGGGTAGGCAAAGAGCCTCCCACAGTCTGGGCAGGAGAAGGGCTTCTCCCCTGTATGTACGCGCATATGAACAGCCAGATTGCCTCTTTGGCGGAAGCAGCGTCCACATTGGTCACAGGGAAAGGGCCGCTCCCCAGAGTGGACCCGCTGGTGGCTGGCTAGGAGGGAGGGGTAGCTGAAAGAACGGCTGCATTCCAGGCAGGGGTAGGGCCTCTTGGGAGTCTCGGTGCACTGGTGTCCCGTGTCAGAGGAGACCTGAGGCAATGAATGGCTGCAGTCTCTAAAACCAGGAACCAGCCTGGCCTTCATCAGTGGCCCGTTCTTCACAGGGGGGTCCTCCAGCTCCTTGGCCCTGATTCTGCTGCTTGGTTCATTCTTCTTTTTCTGGCTTTCTAAAGAGACGAGAGAATTGAAACCAAAGAGTTGAGTGCCTGCATGCCCCCGCCTGTGTTTTCTCTCACCATGGGGAGATGTAGGTGAAGGGAGCAGCAGTCTGTTTCTCTGGTGTATTCCCTGTTTCAGAGCCCCCGGGTTCATCTAAGGCAGCAGCTCCCCACTCCATGGCCTTCCCCGCCCCCCCCCCCCCTCATTTAGGGCTTGGAAAATTAGTTTTGTCAGAAGGTGAGGGACAGTACTGCCTGTCAAAAATAAACAATCACATGGGGGGGCCTGGGTGGCGCAGTCGGTTAAGCGTCTGACTTCAGCCAGGTCATGATCTCGCGGTCCATGAGTTCGAGCCCCGCGTCGGGCTCTGGGCTGATGGCTCAGAGCCTGGAGCCTGTTTCCGATTCTGTGTCTCCCTCTCTCTCTGCCCCTCCCCCGTTCATGCTCTGTCTCTCTCTCTGTCCCAAAAAACGTTGAAAAAAAAATTAAAAAAAATAAACAATCACCTGCCACATTAAAGCCCCTAAAAGTAGGCATTTCAGTAGGGACAGAGATTTCTCAAGGCACTGGAATGGACCACAGGTCAGTGTATACAAAAACAGCAGTCACAGGGGCTCCGGGTGGCTCAGTCGGTTAAACCTCCAACTCTTGATTTCCACTCAGGTCATGATGTCGAGGTTCGTGAGTTTGAGCCCCACAGCAGGCTCTGTGCTGGCAATGCGGAGCCTGCTTAGAATTCTCACTATTCCTCTCTCTCTGCCCCTCCCCTGCTTGTGCTCTGTATCTTAAAATAAATAATCTAAATATCTAAAATATCTAAAATATCTAAAATAAAATATCTAAAATAAATAATAAACACACACACACACACACACACACACACACACCCAGCAGTCACCACCTGGGCCAAAACTAACAATTTCACTAAGTGAACTTCTGGCCCCTTTCTGAGGCATGCAAATGCTCTGGGCACATAGAGAAGGAAGGCTCAATAAATTCTACCCCCCCCCCACCACCACCACCTTCTCTTCCCCCCTACCCAGCTATCCTTGATGTAAGGAAGGCACCAGGTCTGGAAATTTGGAAGTGAAGGTTCAGAAGATCCTCACTAACTGGGCTGTGTGTTGGAAGGAGACTGCCAGGGGAAAGTTCCTGCCCGGGACTCGCTCCCAAGAGAGGGTGACTTCCAGCTCAGCCCCACTTTCCTCACCTATCCCATATCCTGGGTGCCTCGCCCTGTCCTCGGGATCCTCTGCCTCCGGGCTCCACGCCTCCTTCTTTCTCTCCATCCAGGAGATGAGGGCGGGCTTGGGGCCTGCGAATCCTAGGGGAGAAGAGGCCAACAGCGGACAGGGTGAGAGGATGGAGCCCAGCCAAGGCGGGGGACACAGCCTCCGGACCCTAGCGGAGAAGACCCTCCTTAATAACCGACACTTGGACGCGTCCACACCAGAAGTCTAAAAATCCCCGTGTCACAAAAAGGGAGAGAAGGGGGCGGGCCGGGCCTCACCGAGCGCGCCCAGGTGGCCGTAGGTCTCCCGCATCACGTCCCGGTACAGGGCCCTCTGGGCTGGCCGCAGACAGCCCCACTCCTCCGAAGAGAAGTACACGGCCACGTCTGCGAAGCTCAAGGCGCCCGGCTTCCCTCGCTCTGGGTGGGCCTCCCCTTGCTCGCCGGCGAGGCGCGGGGCCCCGGGCGGCGCCATGGGTCCAGCGCTGTTCCCCGGTTCGCTGGCGGGCCCGGGGTTCTGGACGCCGCGGGACCAAACCTGGTCGGTCCTCGGGCCCAGGGCGCCGCCGAGGAAGCCCGAAGGGCACCAGGACCAGCCTCTCGTGGGACCAGCGCAACCCCCTAAAGTGTTATTCTTACAGGTCCTACATGGACCCGGATTAGAGCATCGGAGGATGCCTTCCGCCACAGTGGAAGCGCGCAAGAAGCTCGCTCAACCCCCCCCCCCGCCCCCGCACGGGCGCTAGAAACCCTTTGGCCTCAAGAATAATGGCGCCGCTGGGCTTCACGCCCTTCTCTCTCCCGTGCACAGTCATTGGGTGGCGCGGGGCCGGAAGCAACGAGCCGGCGTTCTGATTGGGTCTCAGAGAATCACTCTGTTGGAGGGAAGCCGGCTGCAGCGTGTGAGCCTGCCTTCTCCCTGGAGCCACAACTCTCCAGGACTCCCCCTGGTTGAGCACCTGCCCGGCGCCGTCCTAGGCCGCGCGTGCCAAGGGACGACGGGCCCACAGCATCGCTCCTCCTCCCCGCCCCCACACCCTGGCCGGCTGGGCCTCGGGCCAGAGCGCTGTCTGCGGCTGGGGCTCCCTGCCTCCTTTGCACCTAGATATGAACGACGTTCAAACGTGCATTGGCGCCTCCTGCGTGGAACACAGCTCCAGGAGCCTGGTACAGAGCAGGGAGCTAAACAAAGCCTCCTCGGCCATGGAGGTTACATTGCTGTCTACAGCCTTCCAGATTCTCGAGTCTTCGCCGGGCTTGACCCACGATGTAGTCCTTGAGCCCCCGCAGCTCTTCCTGTCTGATGTGATTAAACGTGGCATCTCCAAACATAATGCTGGGGACTGGAAAGAGGTGGCTCTAAGGGTGCTTGCGCTCAGCGGTGCTTACAACCTTGTGAGGTAGACACACATATACACAAAGGTCTGGGCGCCTCTAGAGGCGGAAAAGCCTCAGATCGAAGCCAACAATCCCGAGGTAGTAGAGACATCATAATACATTGAAGACTTCACTCCCAGCTTATTATGTCTTCTATATGCATTTGAGAGCTGGGCAGTAGGCCTCTTGCATATTTCACCTCAGGTGACACCCATTTTCCAACGTATTTGCCTGTGAAGATTTATACGGGATTTACTATGAGAAAGCCACAGTGGTAGCCCTGATACACTCCAGGGAATCATAAGACACTCTTTCACCTGAGTTGAGCACAGAAAAAAAGAGATATTGTGAATGAATTAGGAAGAAGAAAGGAAGAAAAAAGGCAAATAGCTCCCAATTGTCTAAAACCTGGAGAACTAGAGAAATTATATTAAAAGCAGTTGTTTAAAACAGGGATGATTAGAGAAAACTGTTCAATATTAAAAAAAAAAAAAAAAACCTGTGTTCTCAAAACCATTAGGATGCCTACTATAAAAAAAAAAAAAAAAAGAAGAAGAAGAAGAAAAAGAAAAGAACAAGTGTTGGTGAGGATGTGGAGTAATTGGGATCCTATGCACTGTGGGTGGAAATGTAAAATGGTGCAGCCCCTATGGAAAACTGTATGCTGGGTTTTATTTTTTTTTTTAATTTTTTTTTCAACGTTTATTTATTTTTTTGGGACAGAGAGAGACAGAGCATGAACGGGGGAGGGGCAGAGAGAGAGGGAGACACAGAATCAGAAACAGGCTCCAGGCTCCGAGCCATCAGCCCAGAGCCTGACGCGGGGCTTGAACTCACGGACTGCGAGATCGTGACCTGGCTGAAGTCGGACGCTTAACCGACTGCGCCACCCAGGCGCCCCTGTATGCTGGGTTTTAAAGAAATTAAAAATAGTTTTTCCATTTTGGGTATATACCCCCAAGAATTCAAACCATGGCCTTGAAGAGACATTTGTATACACATGTTTATAGCAGTATTATTCACAATAGTTAAGAGATGGAAGTAACCCAAGTGTCTGTTGATTGATGAATGGATAAACAAAATATGGTGGATACATGCAATGGAATATTATCCAGCTTAAAAAGGAAGGAAATTCTGATACATGCTACAACTTGGATTAAACTTGAGGACATTATATTAAGTGAAATAAGCCAGTCACAAAAAGGTACTGAATGATTCCATTTATATGAGGTATCTAAAGCAGTCAAAGTCATAGAAGCAGAGGTGGGGTTGTGGTTGAGTGATTGCCGCTGGCTGAGGAGAGAGGGATAGCAGGAGTTGTTTAATGAGTGTAGAGTTTCAGTTTTGCAAGATGAGAAAGGTCTGGAGATTGGTTGCCCAACAATGCGAGTGTACACTTAAAAAAATGGTTAAGGTGGGAAATTTTATGCAGTGTGTATTTTACCACAAATAAAACCAAAAATATTTGACCAAATATACAAGCAGACCAAACCCAGCAACATATAAAAAAAGTGTATACTATGATTGGACAGGATTAACCCAGGAATGTAAAGTTGGTTTAATATCTGAAAAGCAATTAATACATCATATATCAGTAAAATAAAGACAAAAACCCCATGATCATCTTAACAGAAGTCCAAAAAGTACTTGATAAAATCCAACACCCCTTCATGATAAGAGTCTCATGCTCTACCGACTGAGCTAGCCGGGCGCTTCCCCTTCATGATAAAAACACTCAAAAACTAAAAATAAAAGGGAATGTCCTCAACCTGTTGACTGAGTACTTTCCTCATAAGATCAGGAACAAGGCTCTTGCCACTCTGGCCACTTCTATTCTATTCTCCTCACCATTATTATTTTCATCACTTCTATTTGACTACATTGTACTGTTCTAGCCAGAACGATTATGCAAGAAAATGAAATAAAACATCCAGGTTAGAAAGATGTAACACTACTGCTATCTGTAGATGATATGATATACAAATTCTTGAGGAATTCATTTAAAAAGCCATTAGTACTGGGGCAACTGGCTGTGTCAGTTGATAGAGCATATGATTCTTGATCTTGGGGTCATGAGTTCAAACCCCACACTGGGTGTAGAGCATACTTTGACAAAGAAAAAAGAAGCCATTAGTGCAGCCATTTTAGAAGATTGTCAATTCCTATGGGGTGCCTGGGTGGCTCAGTCGGTTAAGTGTCCAACTCGATCTCAGCTCAGGTCTTGATCTCAGGGTCGTGAGTTTGGGCCCAGTGTTGAATGAATGAATGAATGAATATTGTCAATTTCTCACAAAACTAAACATACACTAAGCATATGATTCAGCAATTATGCTCCTTGGTATCTGCCTAAATAAGTTGATAAATCATGTCCACACAAAAACCTGCACACAGATGCTTATAGCGACTTTATTTCATAATTGCCAAATCTTGGAAGCAACCAAGGTTGCTTTTAGTAGGTGAGTGGATAAATGACCTGTGGTACATTCATACAGTGAAATACTGGCACTAAAGAGACATGGGCCATTAAGCCATGAAAAGACATGTAGTAACCTTAAACACATATTACTAAGAGAAAGAAGGCAATCTGAAAAAGCTATATACTGTATGATTCCAACTATATTACATTCTGGAAAAGGCAAAACCATGGAGACAATAGAAAGATCAGTGGTTGCCAGGGTTTGGGGAGAAGGAACAAACAGGAGGAACACAGAGGATTTTTAGGGTAATGATTCTGTAATAATGGTGGATACATAACATTATGCATCTGCCAAAACTCATAGAATGTAAATCAAAATGAACCCTAATGTAAACTATGGGCTTTGGGTGATAATGATATATCAATGTCGATTCATAGATTATAACAAATGTACGAATCTGGTATGGGATGCTGATAGTAGGGAGGCCGGGATAGAGGGTAAAGGGATATGGGAACTCTCTGCACTGTCAGCTTAACCCTAAATTAAAATAAAAATCTAAAAAATAAAATCTATTCAAAATGTTTTAAAAATGGGGTGCCTGGGTGGCTCAGTCAGTTAAGTGTCTGACTCTTCATTTCCACTCAGGTCATGAACTCACGGTTTGTGAGTTTGAGCCCCGAGTCCAGCTCTCTGCTGACAGTGCAGAGCCTGCTTGGGATTCTCTCTCTCTCTCTCTCTCTCTCTCTCTCTCTCTCTCTCTCCCTCTCTCTCTGCCCCTCCCCTGCTCACACTCTCCATCTCTCTCTCTTTCAAAATAAATAAACATTAAACAATTTTTTTAGTGTTTGTTTATTTTTGAGAGACACAGAGACAGAATGCGAGTGGGTTAGGGGCAGAGAGAGAGACACACAGAAACCAAAACAGGCTGCAGGCTCTGAGCTGTCAGCACAGAGCCTGACGTGGGGCTCGAACCCACGAACCGAGAGATCATGACCTGAGCTGAAGTCGGCCGCTCAACCGACTGAGCCACCAAGGCGCCCCTAAATAAATAAACTTTAAAAAAATGTTTTAAAAATAATGATTCATGTTACAATATGGATGAACCTTCAAAACATTATGCCATGTGAAAAAAACCAGACACAAAAGACCACATATCTTATGATTCCAATGATGTGAAATGTCTGAAACAGGGAACTCAACAGACAAAAGTAGATTAGTGGTTTCCAGGGGCTGAAGGAGGAGAGAATGGGGTCGTGATGGCTAAAGGGTTTCTTTCTGGGGTGATGAAAATGTTCTGGAGTTAGATTGTGGTGATGGTTGTACAACTTTCTAAATATACTAAAAATCACTGAATTGTATACTTTTCAAGGGATGAAGTTTATGACGTGTGAATGATATCTCATCTTAAAAAAGCTGTTTTTAAAAAGCAACTACGTTGTAGCCTTAGACAAGGAAAGGTAAATTATTTTTTAAAATAAAAAACCCTCAAGGCTTCCAGGAGGCATTCTAGAATAATCCCTCGGTAAGCCTCAGCCCAATACTCGTCATTTTGCCCTCTGTCCCCCAGCCGCTCTAGGCATTTTGCACTGTCTGAGTGGTGTCTGAGTCTGCAGCTCTCGCCCAAGGACTGGTTTAGACACATTGTGAAAAATTAATAAAGGGGTGTGCAAAAATGGGCAAAGTGAGCGCCCCCAGGTGGCCGTAGGTCTCTGGCATCACATCTAGTTCAAGGCCTTCTGAGCCTCAGATTCTCCACCCTCCCCCGAGAAAAAATACACCACCACCGCGGCGAGGCTTGACGGCGCCCGGCCTCCTCGGCTCGGGTCCAGGCTCTGGGCTCCGCATGGGGAGCGGGGATGCAGGGGGTGCTTTGGACTTTTCCAGTCCCCAGACCCTGGAAGCTCCAACCCCAGGTCCACTGTCTTTTCCGAGCTGAGGAGACACTGCTGCGCTGGGCCCAGCGTCGGAGCTGGCCCGGATCCGGCTTCGCATGGGGGCCAAGCTGCGGTCGGAACAGAGGAATCACGGCGTCGTGGGTCACTCTGGTACTCAGAGTGGACAATGGTACAGGAAAATGCCCCCAAGAGAATATGGCGACCTGCCTTCACAACGGTCATTCAGATACACTCGGAAAGTTGTTACTCGTTTCGGTTGACCTTATTCAAGAGTCAGCTCCAAACGCTCAGCTGCGGCTCTTGAAATTCCTAAGCCCTCTGGGCGCCGGCGGAGATTGGCTAGAGGACGTGCCTTCTGACGGCGCCCAGTGATTGGACCTAGTGAAATACTAGGTCTGCTCTGGTTGGTCCCTGGGGCCAGACTCTAGAACGCTGTTGCTAGGTAACGCCACACGCGTACTACCAGGTGTCGGGAGGAGGTTGTGTGTAGGGAGCCCGCATTGATCAGCGTCCTCTGAGCATTCCACCTCTGTTCCGCTGGCCCACAGGCCTCCGGGAGTGCTTCCTGGCTGCAAAAATGAAGCCAGTTCTAGGGAGCTAAGCATATTTATGGAATTTCTTCATTGTCCCACGTGTGCAACAGCCTTCTTGTGAATCATCTAACTGAGCAACACTCCTTGTGAGGGTAGGGACTGTGGCCCCTGTTTAAGAATAAGGACATTGAAGGGCGCCTGGGTGGCTCAGTCGGTTAAGCATCTGACTTCGGCTCGGGTCATGATCTCACAGATGGTGAGTTCAGCCCCAAGCCAGGCTCTGTGCTGACAGCTCAGAGCCTGGAGCCCCATTCGGATTTGCCCCCTCTCTGCCCCTCTCCCGCTCACGGTCTGTCTGGCTGTCTCTCTCTTAAAAATAAACATTTAAAAATTAAAATCAAAAAGAATAAAAACATTGAGACTGGCTACTGCTCCTTAGTCCAGTGTTCTTTCTGCTGACCTAACACTAGAGCTTTCTCTTCGGAGCCATCTCCGCCCTTGAGCAGTTCACACACACTCCTGGGATAGAAGTCCTGGCCACCAGCTGGGCTCCAGTGACTTACAGAAGTGCCCTCTTCCCTTTTATCCACCGCTCTGAAGGCTGAGCGGCCAAAGTCAGAATCTTATTCTTTGTTGTTCCTAACCATCTAAAAACTGTAGTGTAAGTACAAAAACAACAACCCACGCAATGTGCCAGGAACTGCAAAACACTTCAAAACCATTAGCTCATTTAATCCTCAAGAAACAACCCTAATGAGGCTGATCATTTCACTTTCCGAATGGGGGTGCTCAAACTCAGTTACCCTCTGTAACACAGCTAAATTAAGCAGCCAGCATTAGAATCCAAGGTATCCAACTTTGAAGCCCATTTATCATAACCATGGTGCTACACAGCTATTTCTAAGCACAGCATTGTTCAAAAATATCAAAGGATCTCAGGAGGGGAAGAGAGAGAATCCCAAGCAGCCTCCGCAGTGTCAGAGTGGCACCCAGTACAGGGCTGGTACTCACGAACCGTGAGATCATGAGATCACGACCTGAGCTGAATCAAGAGTCAGAGGCCTAACCGACTGAGCCACCCAGGCACCCTGGGTCCTTTTGCTACTTCTTAATCTGGATTTTTTTCAACTACTGAGGGTGATTCTGCCGATGCTTAATCAGAGCGAGTAGCTAGAACAACACTTCAGGCCTTTAGGAAAGGTGTGAGGTCATTTCCCACTTACTCATTCCGGTATGTCCTTGTAAGAACTGAGAAGGGCCCCCGCACAAGTAGTGACATACTCCTGGGTGCTGCTTCTGTGCTAATCAGTTTCTAGGCCCTAGAGAAGCAACAGTCACACTCAGGAAACAGGCAAGGCCATGCACCTTGGTGCAAATCCAAGGTAGAGAGTTTCCGGAAGGCCCGGTTACAGTCAAGGTAACATACCTGATTCCAGGGTTTGCAGTGGGGGGGTTAACACAGACCAGGACACAGACTTTAGGTCCAAAGATATCAGGGCATCATGAGTGCCAGCCCATGGTCCTCAGTGTCAAGGTGAGGCATCTGCTCTGGCACTGATATTTCTATCTCCCCTAAGTTTCTTGCTTTTGGTCCCTTCCTTCTGCATCTACCACTTCTTGTTTTCTGCTGGAAAATAGGGAGAATCTCAGAACTTAGGCTGTAGCCACTTTTAGTCCATGAGGGTGAGGATGAGGGCAGTGGGCAAATTCAAAGACTTGACTCAGAGCTCCCCTGGACAGTTGATTGAGAGAGGTGTCCCAAGTCCCCACAGCTGGCTCATAGTCCTATGGAAATCTGGGACCATTAATCCCTCACCAGTGAGGATTGAGAGAATGCCTCAGATGGGGCATTATTCTCCACGTGTGAAGGTAGGGTCGCCCCAACTCTCCTTTTCAATAACAGGAACCCTATAGGGAGCCTCTAGGACTAGCTCAGGAAAAAACAAGGGTCCTGAGATCCTCACCCTATAGAGAAACTACTTCAACGTCATTTACATTTTACCTTTCTAAAGGCCCAAGATTGGTAACACATGAGTATTCAGAAACGTGTAGCTGGAAACCTTAAAACAAAAAACAAAACAAAACAACAATAACAAAAAAAACCCAACTACTAGATCTTAACCTCTTTTAATGAGTGGGATACTAAAATTCTGATCTTCACCTTGAAGTGATCATATACATCGACTGATCTTATACAACTCTCCCACCCCAACCAAAGAAAATGAACTCTGAGCTCCCAACTCTTTGTTGGTACCCCTTCCAAAGAGTTCATGTTTCCTTGCAAATTCCCATTTATAAAGCACTCTGATCCTCTGCCCCCCCCCCCATTAGCAAGGGGCCCAACTTCTCTGCCTTAATTTTCTTACCTGTTAAATGGGGATAACCATTTCTTTTTTTCTTAGGGATGTTGTGAAGATTAAATGAGATAATGTAATTAAAGATCCTTTTTAAGAACACTGGAGTTCAGGACCTGAGTTCGGTAAGTGCTGAACCAAATTTATTTATCTCCCTTAGTTCCACCTCAGGTCCCTCTCTCTATAAAACTCACTGGAGAAAAGATGTGTAGAGAAAGAATAGTCAAGGGTTATTTTTACAAACTTATTGTTATATTCCCCAAATCTAGGAGCAGGCTGGCACCACTTGGAATCTGAGAAAATGGAACTAACCTAGAAAAGGTACTGAAATTGCACTAGATAAGTGCCTTTAGAGGGAGAACTTTGTGAGGAATGGATCCTTGAGGCTTCCCAAGAAGTCTGACTTCAGGGATACACTGACCCCCTCAACTCAACAGACTGACTTCTCTGGGACGTGCCTTATCTTTGGGATCTCTTCAGAGGACCACAGACCTCAATTTTTTGTCCCACCCAAGAAACAGAAGTTCTCTCAGATCCTAGGAAAGAATAAATGAGTCAGAGTGGTATAGGAGTCCCAAAGGAAGCGTGTGTGTGTGTGTGTGTGTGTGTGTGTGTGTGTGTGTGTACAACTCCTGTGAGTCCTCAGCTAGGCGTTATTGGAAACATTTTAACGTTTAAAAAACTGGACGTTCAGAAAAATCAAGTGGTTTGCCCAAGCCCACACCACATGTAAGAGAAAGAATCAGGATCAGTATTCAAGTCTGTCTGACATCAGTCCCCAAGTAGTTAACCACTTGGAGATACTGAATATGCTGCCTCTGTGACCCACAGCTTTAGAGCCTCAGAAGCATGGCCTAGGGGGAGTGAGGGGCATAGGGTCTTTGGTCCCAGGCCTTACTTCCAGGAAACTCTGAAACGTAAACTTTTATCTTCAATCAAGTAGTCTGGACCCAGAGACCATTACTGGGCCTTACCTTACCTTGATCTTATGTATTATTTTTCTCATAGAGTTATTTTGTGAAGCACAATTACATTGCAGTGTATTTTTTTTAAAAAATTACTTTATTTATTTTGAGAGAGAGAGAGAGAGCATGAACAGGGGAGAGGCAGAAAGAGAGGGAGAGAGAGAAGAATCCCAAGCAGGGTCTGCACTGTCGGTGAGTGCAGAGCCGAATGCTGGGCTCGATCTCACAAACCGTGTCCTGAGCAGAAACCAGGAGTCAGACACTTAACTGCCTGAGCCAGGCAGGCGACCCGATTGCAGTGGGCTTTTGTGTTAAAAGCTTATGCTAAATGCGCTTTAAGCTATACCACTGTTACACTTTTTGTTTTGTTTTGTACACCCCCGCCCCCACTTAAAAAGTATGGCAGATTTTGAAGGGGGTAGATATGTAGGGCCAGGGCAGTCTGCCGACCCACATCGGCCTGGGGCAGCGCTCCCGGGACGCCTCCTTCCCGCCCACGGATCCTCCCCACTCAGGGCCCCGGGCCTCCCCTTAAGTTTATGAGCCCCTCGTTTTGGATCCGTTTCCTGAGAAAGTCCCAGAGGAAACCCGGCGACGCCAGCTTCACAGCCATTTCCCCCAGAGCCGTGGGATGGCCTTTCCTCGCTAGGTCAAGTTCACCCTCTGAATAGAACACGACTCGTGCTCCAGGCTCCTCGCTGCCCTAGGCACTGGGGCACTGGGCTCCCGGCCCCGCCGGAGCTGCGGGCGGCCCCACGATCGCGCTGGTAGGTGGGCCATTTCCAGTAGCACGCCGAAACGAGCAGCGCGGTGATTGGGCCTCGGGATGGGGGTGAGGGCGGGGAGGTTTGGATGGCGCTTGCGTGGAGTGACCTGGCTCGGCGCCGCTCAGGATCGTGGTGGGGTTGGTGACCGCCGCTCCTGGAGGAAAAGGGAGCGTGTGGCTGCCCTCACTGGCAGTGCAGCGGCCAGAACTGGGGGGAACCCAGGAGGAGCTCGGGGTTAGCTCCTGCCCGCGCCGCTTCGATTTCAACCGGGCTGCTGGAGGACGGCGGACTTCCCACTCAAGATATCCTTGCATCTACAGAGCGATGGAATCCGAAATCCGTGTGCGAGTTGAAGTCTTACACATCCTCAACAGCGGTCAGTCTTGTCCCGTGAAAATAGGGGTGTTGATCCCCAAACAATACTGTAAAAAAATCCCACAAAGTGAAGCCTTTGTGGAAGCCAAATGAAAATGGGTGAAGGTTCATATGAAATGTCCGGAATAAACATATTTGTAGAAGGGCTGGGGAGGGGGTTGGGGAATAGGAAGTGACAGTAAATGGGTATGGAGTTTCTTTCGGAAGGTTAAGAAAATGTTCTAAAATTAGATTGCAGTGATGGTAATAGGAGAAAAAAAAACCCGCCTTTGAATTGCGCTCTTCAAAGAGGTGAATTATGTGGGATGTGAGCTCTCCCCCAATAAAGCTGTTTTAAAGTGTGTTCGTTGTCACTGGCCTAAAATTTAGGGGCACTCTGGTATTGCAAAACTTCCTCACGCAGGGGTGCTGGGTGGCTCAGTCGGTTCAGGTTCAGCGTCAGATGCTTGATTTCAGCTCAGGTCATGCCTGCTGAGTGTGGAGCCTACTTGAGATTCTCTTTCTCCATCTGCCCCCTCCCCCACTCGCACTCTCTCTAAAATAAAGAAAAAAATTAAACAACAACAACAACAATTTCCCCATGTATTATCCAATTTGTCCTCCATCCAATTCTTGGAGGTGAGCAGCATTTAATAAGGGAACACAAATAATTGCAGGGCAGAAGGGACAATGAGAAATGCCCTGAAAGATCAGGAGAAGGAGACACTGAAGAAGTCTTTAGGGAGGAGGTGCCATTTCATCTGGGCCTTCAAGAATGGGTAAATGGAAACCTAACAATGGCCTGGCACAAGGTGGGAAAGCATAGGCTATATAGCCTAGCAATGATTAGATCCCTTTGGCTCTAGTGTAGAGTATCTGAGGGAGAGTTTTTGCAAATGTCCCTGTTCAAGTCATGTTCAAGTCCTAATTGCCAGCAGCTCAGAAATGTGACCTTATTTGGAAATAGGGTCTTTGTAAATGTAGTCCAGTTAAGATGAGATCACACCCAATTAGAGTGGGCCCTGATCTAATAGAACTGGTGTTCGTATTTATTTGTTTTTAAGTAAGCTTTATGCCTAACTTGGGGCTTGAACTCAACCCCAAGATCAAGAGGGGCATGCTCTACCAACTGAGCCAGCCAAGTGCCCCAGTGAGTGATATCTTCATAAGAAGGGAAAACACATACAAAGACAGACTCAAGGAGAACACATGTGATGGCAGCACAGAGATTAGAACGATGCACCTGTGGGCCAAGGAATGCCAAGGACTGGTGGCCACCACCAGAAGCCAGGAAGAAGCAAAGAAGCATTCTGCTCAGGGTCCCAGAGGGAACATGGCCATGCTGACACCTCGGTTTTGGACTTCTAGCTTCCAGAACTGTGAGAGAATAAATTTCTGTTGTTCGAAGCCACCGAGTTTGTGGTACTTTATTACAGCAGCCCTAGGAAACGAATACACTTAGCATATGCTAGGCACTGATGAGTGATAGTTTCCTCCCCATCCCTGAAAATTAAACAAGAATTTTGGTCCTTACACTGTAGGTGGCAGGGAGGTAGTAAATATTCTTAAGCAAGGGGGTTATATGATGGGAAGATTTGGAAGAGGAGAGCCTGGAGGTGAGAAGAGCCTTAGTTCATCCACATCAGAGTAAACAGGGGTCTTAATTCATGGAAGAGTGGTAGAAATGCACAGGAGGGTCCTTTCCAGAACCTTTGGTGGTCTACTGTGTTCTAAAGGAATGGCATGGCTTCATACTGTTTTATTCAGAGAAAATTCTTATGGCTTCCAACCCAGGAAGCCTACCTCTTGAAATTAGTCTGAGGGAGTTAAGGGTCCATTGCAGATCCCATTTCACGGTTTTCTCCAACCTAATTTGTTAAAGCTCTCTGCTCCCTTCTTCCTTCCTTCTAGGGAAGGGTAAAGATTGATACTCTCCATGACTCTCCAAAGATGACGATGCTTTCTCTTTTCACATTTCCCCTGCAGCCTCGCCCTCTCCTTTGATCCTTTCTCTCTGCTTTCCACCCACCGCGATATTCCATATTCGCATTCGGTTGATTGCTTTCTTATTACCAGCTACCAGACTGCCTCTACTTTTTCCTCGCCTCTCTCACCTGAGAGGACACATAGGTGTGCACAAGCACACGCAAACACACCGCAACCAGGGTTTTGTCACACTATTCTATTAAAGCAACCCTCTCCCAAATCCTGCCAACCTCCTCACTAAAACACTCTGCTGTTTGTTTTCATTGACTTCTGAATCCCTTTTTGTTCTGTTGGTTTTGCTTTTCGGCTTTTCTGTCTTCTGTTACAGCCTTATTTATTTATTTATTTATTTATTTATTTATTGATTTGATTTGATTTTTTTGAGCTTATTTATTTATTTAAATAATCTCTGCACCCAACATAGGGCTCGAACTCCTGAGCCTGAGGCGAAGAGTCACATGCTCTTCCTACTGAGCCAGCCGGATGCCCCTAGAGCCCTCATTTTTTTTTTTTTTTTTGAGAGAGAGAGAGAGAGAGAGAGAGAGAGAGAGCATGTACCTCATGTACCCGGGAGAAGGACAGCGGGAGAGAGAGAATCTTAAGCAGGCTTCACACCCAGTGCTGAGCCAGACGTGGGGCTCCATCTCACTCATCGAGAGTGAGACCTTTGACAGACTAAGCCACCCAGGCGTCCCTGGCCCTCCTTTTTAAAGTGCATTTCCCCAAGGTTCAGGCATCCAACCCCTTTCCCTTGGTTTCAATTGTCATTATATCCTCTAGGTCAGTGATCCCCAACTGGAGAGTGATCCCCCTTCCCAGGAACATTTGGCAAAGACTTTTTGGTTGGCGGGCGGGGGGGTGGAGGGTGGTGACAGAGGACAGGGACGCTATGTGTGTGCGCTACTGACATCTAGTGGGTAGAGATTAGGGATATTTCTACTAAACCTCTTCTATGCCCAGGACAGCTCTTCACAACAAAGAATAATCTGGTCCAAACTATTAATAGTGCTGAGGTTGAGAAATCCTCCTCCAGGCCTACACATCTAACTGGCTGCTTGTTATTTTGGGGGTATTTTAATTGACTATTCAACTACACTTCACTCCTGTTACTGACATATCAGACCTACTGTTCCTTTATCTGACCCCTGTTTCAAGGTTTTTCCCTAGCAATCCTGAGAGTCTGTTATATATTAGAAGCTAAGGATAAGTCAGTGAAAAAAACACCAGGCAAAGATCCTCTCCTCAAGGAGCTTACACTGCAAGGGGAGAGTATGGACAATTTCTAATAAACAGAGGTGAAAGATATTTCCAGATGCCTCCTTTACCCTCCCTCTCTTTCTCATGCCCAAAATTCCACCTGTTTGTAATGCATTGCCTCAAAATTTAGTAGATTAAACAACAAACATCTATCATCTCAGTTTCTGTGAAGCAGGGATTTAGGAGAGGCTTAGCTGGATGGCTGTAGCTCGGGGTTTCTCATGAGGATGCAGGCAAGGTATTGACCAGGGCTGCAGTCATTTGAAGGTTTGACAGGGCCTGAACGATTTGCTTCCAAGTTCACTCACATGGCTGTTGGCAGGAGGCCTCAGTTTCTCCCATGTGGGTCTCTCTATAGGGTTCCATAGAGCTACTTACAACATGTCAGCTGGCTTCCTCCAGAACAAGTGATCCAAGATAGAGAGAAAGAGCAAAATAAAGTGTCTTTTCTTTAAGTTTTGTTTATTTATTTTGAGAGAGAGAGAGAGCAAGGGAGGGCCAGAGAGAGGGAGAGAGAGATTCCCAAGCAGGCTCCGAACCGTCAGCGAGGAGCCTGACTCGGGGCTTGATCTCAGGAGCCATGAGATCTTGACCTGAGCCAAAATCAAGAGTTGAACACTTAACTGACGGAGCCACCCAGGCACCCCAAAAGAGAATGCCTTTTTATGACCTGGTGCCCAAAGTCTCATACCATTGGTTCTGCTTTCTTCCATTTATTAGATTCAAGGCACTAGGTCAGCTACTCAAGACGGGGTGCGGGGGGGGGGGGGGGAGTTAGCCTCCAAATCTGAGGGGAGAAGATTCTAAGAATCTATGGATATTTGGTTTTTTAAATGTTTATTAATTTTGAGAGGAGGGGGCAGGAGGAGCAGAGAGAGAGGGAGAGAGAGAATCCCAAGTAGGCTCCATGCTCAGTGTGGAGCCCAAAGTGGGGCTTGAACTCCCTATTGTGAGATCATGACCTGAGCTGACCTCGAGTCAAATGTTTAACCGACTGAGCCACCCAGGCGCCCCTCTATGGATATATTTGTAAGACCACCACACCTCCCACCCTGTTATATCTAGTCTATTTTAATAACTTGCCCTCCCATATAATAGAGTAACTCGCCCATACTCCCAAACCCATCTTGTCCAGGAGTTGCTAAATCTTCCTAAAACATCATCTTAATGTTGTTTTGTCCTTCCTCAAAAATCTCCACTATAAAACACATGACACATTGTAAAGGTTATCATTGAAGCGTTGTTTCTAATACTGATAAAAAACAACTCAAATCCCATCAATAAGAGAGTGATTGAAGAGAGTATGGTGGAATCACACAATGGCCAACTAGGCAGCTGTTGAAAATAACACAGAAGTGCTCTAGGCACTGCTAAGGAAAAAGCTTCCAGACTCATCGAGCAAAGAGCAGAACAGTATATGTAGTATGGTACCTCTTAAGTATAAACAAAGCCAAGGGGAAAATAGTAGATATGGAAATTTGCTTTTGTATGCACAAAGAAACTCTGCAGGATAGATAAGAATCCAATAAGAATGATTTTCTATAGGGTGCCGGGACTGACTAGAAAATTATTTTTTCAAGTTTATTTATTTATTTTGAGAGAGTGAAAGAGTGCAAGAGTGTGCTCATGAGTGGGGAAGGGGTAGAGAGAGAGGGAGAGAGAGAATCCCAAGCAGGCTCTGCACCATCCGTGCAGAGCCAGGAGCAGGGCTTGAACTCAGGAACAGTGAAACCATGACGCGAGCGGAAATCAAGAGTCAGACACTTGGGGTGCCTGGGTGGCTCAGTCAGTTAAGCGTCTGACTGGGTCAGGTCATGATCTCACAGCTCGCAAGTTTGAGCCCCGAGTCGGGCTCTGTGCTGACTCCGTCTCTCTCTGCCCCTCCCCTGCTCACACTCTCTGTCTTTCTCTCAAAAATAAATAAACATTAAAAAAATTTTAATAAAATAAAAACAGAACTGGGGCGCCTGGGTGGCTCAGTTGGTTAAGCGTCCGACTTCGGCTCAGGTCATGATCTCACGGTTTGTGAGTTCGAGCCCCGTGTCAGCTCTGTGCTGACAGCTCGGAGCCTGGAGCCTGCTTCGGATTCCGTGTCTCCCTCTCTCTCCGCCCCTCCCCTGCTCATGCTCTGTCTCCATCTGTCTCAAAAATAAATAAAATATTAAAAATAAATTAAAAATAAAAATAAAAACAGGATAATCAAAAGTCAATAGCTTCTTATTACCTGCAAACATCCACTCATTCATTTGTTCCCTGACTCACCTAACAAATCTTTTTTTTTTTTTCACCTAACAAATCTTTATGGATTCGAGCATACCAGTGCCACTCACCGTCTTTTTCCCCCACTACCTTTCCCCTCCAACTAAGCTGACCTTCGCTGAGCTCTAACTAATCTTTTCACCTCCCATTTCTTTGGGTATTCGTCCCCCCGTTGCTGACCTTTATGCCTTAAATCTGTGGCCCTAAACCAGTGGTCCTCAACAGGGGGCAGTGCTACCCATAGGGACTGTTCTGTGAATTTGTGGGGGCATTTTTTTTTTCTTTATCACAGTGGTGGAGGACCTATTGGCATGTAATGGGTGGACCCAGGGATATCAGTTGTCTTGTATAGTACCAGAGAGCCTTATTCAATGAAAAAAAAAAAAATGTCCCTTGTCCTCCACCATTTTCAGAAGGCTCCGTGGACATTCATGTAGGTAAGAACACATTTATAACTATCCAAGTACAGAACCAACATTCATTTTATATATATAAACATAAAGTTATAAATGGTTCTAATCTCAGGGGCCTGTCTTGCTCAGTCAGAAGAGCGTACGACTCTTGATTTCGGGGTCATGAGTTCAAGCTCCACGAAGGGTGTAGAGATTACTTAAATAAGTAAAACTTAAAAATATATTTAGGGGTGCCTGGGTGGTTCAGTCAGTTAGGCGTCCGACTTCAGCTCGGGTCATGAGCTCGCAGCTTGTGAGTTCAAGGCTTGTGAGTTCAAGCCCTGCATCGGTCTCTGTGCTGACAGCTCAGAACCTGGAGCCTGCTTTGGATTCTGTGTCCCTCTCTCTGCCCCTCCTCCACGTGCACTCTCCCTCTCTCCCTCTCCCTCTCTCTCTCTCTCTCCCAGAAATAATAAAACATTAAATATATGTATATTTAAAAATTTTAAGAATAGTTTTAATCCTGACTTTTTCAGAGAGGCAGACAGCCATATATATCAAGGGAAAATTGTATTTTGTTTTTTTGGAATTTCACCAAGAATTGTTGGCATTTTGGAAAATCGTGGCACAGATGGCCAATTTGAATTTGAGTCACCAATGCAACCCATCTGTGACAGTCTGAGCTTGTAGCTGCAGAATTCATGAAAATCCTATATGTAGATGCAAGCATATGATGACTTCATTATGATCACTTCACTAAATCTTTTGGCAAAGCCCTACCCAAGCATTCACACATTGAGATATACATTACTTAAGTTTTTAAAGAATAATATACAGAAAAGTGCACAATTCTTAAGTGTAAGCTCAATGAATTTTCTGGTGAACATAACCAGAATATAACTGGTGAACTGGTGGATATAACCAGTACCCAGATCAAGAAACCAAAACATTTCTAGCACCTTAGACCCTCCCATGCACTCTCCAATCACTGTCTTTCCCAAGGGTATTGGCTATTCCAATCTCTAACATTATAGATTAATTTTGCCTCTTTTATATTATTATTTTTTATTCATCTGTATACCCAATGCGGGGCTCCAGCTTACCACCCCAAGGTCAAAAGTTGCATACTCTTCTGACTGAGCCAGCCAAGCACCCGTGGTTTTGCCTCTTTTTATGTAATACAAATGGAATCATACTATATATATATATATATATATATATATATATAATACGTACATACATATACAGTATAAAGTATATACATACATACATACTCTTTCGTGTCTGGATTCTTTTCCTTCTAAAGTTCATATTGCTGTCTGTAATTTGTATTCTAAATCATGTATAGTATACTCTTATACTACTGGATACACATTTTAATATCAATGGCCTGTCTTTTATATTGAGGGTTATATTGAGTTTTTAAAAGTCAGACTGTAAATGAATTACTTCTCTATTCATTTATTTCATCATCATTAAAGGAGCATTCAAAATATTTATTCTAAAAGGCGTGCAGGGGCGCCTGGATGGTTCAGTCCAACTTTGGCTCAGGTCATTACCTCACGGCTTGTGGGTTCGAGCCCCGGGTCAGGCTCTGTGCTGACAGCTCAGAGCTTGGAGCCTGCTTCGGATTCTGTCTCAGTCTCTCTCTGTCCTTCCCCTGCTCACGCTCTCTGTCTCTCCCTCTCAAATATAAAATAAAATGTTAAAAAAAATTTAAATAAATAAAAGGCATGCATTATTTCCAACAGGCTGACGACCGAATTGCAGCCTCCTGAGTGTTGCCCTCTGGCCCTTCGCACGAGTGGGGTGACCCATGCACAGTCTCTCTTCCCGACCCCCTTTCCTTTAAATCTCAGATGATTCATCACATTCTCAGAGAAGTCTTCTCTGGCTCTGTTTCTGTGCTCTTTTGGGAAGCTCTGTACAAGTGGATTTTAGTGTTTATCTCCCTATGCCCTGTGTCCATTTATTTGTCTGTCTGAGGAAAAGGACTCTCACTGTCTCATTCACCGTGGTAGCTTTTGTGTCTGGTATGTGGTTGGAATTCAACAAATGTATTGAGCAAATAAATGGACACCTTAGCCTTCTTGACCAGCCAAGGACATTGCTGTCCTCCATTTAGGCCTCTTTCTCTGAAGGAAAGATCATGGCTGTGTGAATCTGTCAGGTGTGTGGGTCATGGTTCTCCCTGCCCCCCCAATTGCCATTCTAGCCCTGAATACCACTGTCCCTCTGCCCCCTCAGCCTGTGACATCAACCACGGTCATTTCCACAAGCCTCTACCTGGACTTGCTTTCTGAGTGCTCCCTAGAGCACTATCCCCCAATCTGAAAACACAGGATGCCAGGAAGCGCCTTTAGACAACATGGGAGCTCTGCAGTTCAACTTCTTCCATCCCAGTTGAGCCAGCTGTCCTCACAGGCACCATCTGCGTGCATTTTCTCCTCCCCGCCCCCTCCTCAAGTGTGATGGGAGCATTCAAATGCCTTTAAGGATTATGTCTACAACGCAGATTTTAAGCCTGTCTTGGAAATGACCGACTGTCTGAAATATCTCCTTGGTTATCACAGTAGGCACTTTCAGATATTCTGTTTTATTTACTGCTAAAACACTAGTATTTTTGTATTCTAAATCATAGAATAAGTCTGCGACCAATCAGGAGAGAGAAACCACACAGTAATTTGAACAAGGACAAGTTTGTTATAAAGAATTATAGGGGCAGCTAGCTGGCTCAGTTGGTGGAGGGTGCGGCTCTTGATCTTGGGGTCGTGGGTTTGAGCCCCGCTTTGGGTGTGGAGATTGCTTAAAAATAAAATCTTAAAGGGGGCGCCCGGTGGCTCAGTCAGGTAAGCATGGTCAGGTCTTGATCTCAGGGTCATGAGTTCAAGCTCCGTGTTGGGCTCCACACTGGGTGTAAAGCCTGATTTAAAAAAAGAAAGAAAGAAAGAATAGAAAAGAATCTTTAAAAAATATATCAACTATAACAGGGAAATAGAGAAATGAGGGTTTGGAATGTGTATTAGTTTCCCAGGGCTGTCCTAACAAGTTACCACAAACTAGGTGGCTTAAGACAACACAAATCCGTGCTCTCATAGTTCTGGAGACTGGAAATCTGAAATCAAGGCATCAACAGGGTCATATGCCCTCTGAGACCCTGGGGAGTATCCTTCCTTGCTTCTTCCTAGCTCCTGGCAGCTGTTAGCAATCTCCGGTATTCCTTGGTTTCTGGATACATCACTCCAGTCTCTGCCTCTGTTGTACATAGCATTCTTCCTGTGTCTCTGTGCGTGTCTTCACATGGCATTCTCCTTTCTATTTGTGTCCAAATTCCCTTCTTCATACAAGGACACCCGACGCTGGCTTAGGACCCACCCTAATCCAGTACGACCTCATTGATTATACCTGCAAAGATTCTATTTCCAAATAAGGTCACAATTAAAGGAATTGGGGGTTAGGATTTGAACATATATTTGGGAGGGGGAGACACAGTTCTGCCCACTCCAGATAGCAGGAAGTAAAGAGAATTCTAAAGAAGGCAGGAATAGGAGATATAAGAAGATGCTAACCCTTCGCTGGGGATATAACACCCAAGGAAGAGCCTCTATCTGGGCCTCCCTGGGGCTGAGATCCAGAACTTTTTAGAGAGAGCACAGAAGTGGCTGGGGTGTCACCTCTGGTGGAACATCTTGGATATCTTCCCTCTGGGATGTCAGGGGAAACTAGTCACAGGAAGGCATCTCACCAGAGGCACTCCACTAGGAAACTGCAAGAGGCACATCAGGGAGAGCTTCTGGCCACTGCGCGCTGGTGCTGGAGAAGCTGCAGAGACTGCAGAAGCTGGGGGCTGGGGAACCCACTTACACGGCAGGAGCTTGACCATAGGGCTCATTGGAACCAGGAAGAAAATCCTTTCTTCCTGCAATGCCTCCCCAGCTGTCTACTGACAATTTAGTACGATGCCAGCTGGCAAAGAAAATATATTTAAAGGGCCCAGATCCCTTTTCACAGAGGAGGCAAAAAGAGTGAATTTGGAGCTGAGAAGTAATAAATTGGTAACTGATACAGTGACACGTCATTGTTTCAGATATTAGTGGACACTTCCCTTCACCTTCTTTTTTATTTTTAATGTTTATTTATTTTTGAGAGAGAGAGAGAGAGAGAGAGACAGCTCGAGTGGGGTAAGAGCAGAGAGAGAGGGAGACAGAATCCAAAGCTGGCTCCAGGCTCTGAACTGTCAGCACAGAGCCCAGCGTGGGGCTTGAACCCACAAACCATGAGATCATGACCTAAGCTGAAGTCCGATGCTTAACCAACTGAGCCACCCAGGCGCCCCAACCTTCTTTTTTCTTTTTAGGTTTATTTATTTTGAGAGAGAGAGAAAGAGAGGGGGAGAATCCCAAGCAGACTCTGCACTGTCCGTGTGGAGCCTGATGCAGGGCTGAAACTCAGGAACTGCAAGATCATGACCTGAGCCAAAATCAAGAATCAGATACTTAGCCAGTTAGCTGACTGAGCCACCTAGGCACCTCTCCCTTCACCTTCTTGATTCTCTACTTCCCCCAACCTTCTCCCTTCCTCTGAAACCCTCACCATAAGCCCTATCACTTCACCATCAGTTCTTCTGACCTTGACACCTCCCTATGATCTCTCCCTCAACAACAGCAACAACAACAACAACAACAACAACGAGACAAGTATAGAACTGATGGCAGGTGGCTCTCTAACTGGGGAAGAGGAGTTAGACCATAGGTAAAACCAGCTTTTCTCAGGATTTGCTTACAAATTCTAGCAATAGCTGACCAGAGAGGAAAAGCCCTCAGAGGTGGATCTTGAAAGCTCCTCAGCTGGGGAACTAAGTTGGTCAGGCATGTGCTGCCACCTGGCTGGAATAAGTCCTTTAAGGTGGAGAGAACAGAAGCTGCAGGAAGTAGTAGAGCCAATGGCAATTTTGTGTACAGGGACTTAAACTCCAACCTCCTGGGAATAAGCACCTGTTTATCCCCAGGGCAGAGCATGTAGGAGGAGTTGAACTCTTGTTAAATGGTTGATGGGAACCACAACAGCAACCCAAACCTGAAGCTTCCTGTCATTTTTTAGGGGTGGTTCTTAGGAAAGCTCTGTCGCTGACCATCCCACCCTTCCCAATCCCCTGCAGCCACGACCCAACTCAACCCACCCCAGCTGATCTGGAGCTCGGGCTAGAGGCTTCTGCAGACAAAGGTACTGAGCAGAGCTGGCTTGAGGGCCAGAAGGGATAGGGTACTCTGAGAGAAAGAAGAGGTGGTTTTTATCTTTTCTTTTTTGACAGAGAGAGAGAGAGAGAGAGAGAGAGAGAGAGAGCATGAGCTAGGGAGGGGCAGATGAAGAGGGAGAGAGAGAATCTTAAGCAGGCTCCATGCAGGATCCACTATTAGATCATGACCTGAGCTGAAATCAAGAGCTCAACTGACTGAGCCATCCAGGCGCCCCCATCTTCCTCATTTTACCGGAGACTTCATTTATCAGGCACATTCAGGTGTGTCTTATTTGATCTTTATCTTTCAAGTCGATTTTGAGATAGGCATGATAGAGTTCATTGCTCCCATTTCACAAGTGAGACCACTGAGGTCAAGAATAGTTAAGCAGATGGGAGACCCAGAGTCAAAGGGACCCAGAGTTTGTTTTTAATGTTTATTTATTTTTGAGAGACAGAGAATGGGTGTGTGCACACGAGCGGGGGAAGGACAGAGAGAGAGGGGGACAGACTATCCGAAGTGGGCTCTGTGTTGACAGCAGAAAGCCTGATGCAGGGTTCAAACTCATGAATTGTGAGATCATGACCTGAGCTGAAGTTGGACGCTTAATCAACTGAGCCACCCAGGCACCCTAGAGTTTCTGAACAATGATGCACTGATGGGCCAACCTCCAGCCACATCACCTGCCCCACTGGAAGTTGTGTGGGGCCTCTTGCCAGTGGATCAGCACACATTGACCAGGCCCTAGAGTGTGTACACAGGTGGTGGGTGAGGTAAGAGTTGTTGAAATGGTAGTCACAAAAAAGGCAGAGGTAACACGGTGAGGCTATCAGGTTTGCTATTGCTGACCTGAGCTTAAGGCCAAGACACCACAGTCTACATTAAACTTCAATTTGATAAACGCCAGCACCCCAAGTTAGGTCTTAGGGCTGGGCCGTCCCTGCCAAATTCTCAGACCCAGACCTTTTCCTTAAGCCTATGTCCTTTGCCATTGCCTGACTTCTTCAGGAGACCCAGAGAATCAAAACTCTGATCAGGCATGCTCTACCCTTGAGTGCTTTTCTTGCCTTGGGGCTGGGGAAGCACCTGTTTAAGAAAGTGAGAGCCTCAGAGGGCCCCTCAACTCAACAAGGTTGAGAAGGATCTCCAAGCACTCACAGCTGCAAGCATCACCAGCCAGCCAGCCCCCATCCAGGGAAGAGAGAACACTTCCAACTGGAAAAGCTGCTGCTCCCCCAACACCAGAAGCCTCATTGTGGATTTCCAGAGGACCCAGCAGGCCTTGTGTTACAAAGAGAATTGCTGTAGGCTTGGGAGAGCTATCTGGATGAGCCCTTGCTTACAGAGTGGGGGAGTCTTCACTTTCCACACCGGCTCTTGCTGAGTCTGTTCTTTCCATATCATTCTCACTATGTCAATACGTTTATCACGAAGTCCCAGAAGGCAGAATTCTGCTGGGTTGGGCTGCACCTTCATCTCAGACCCAGGATTCTAGGCTTCAGGCTTTCTTGTTCCACCACGAAAATTAGGTACTGGTTTGGACGAGGAAATTCTGGGGAAGGAGAACTAGTGGAGGTATAGGCTCTGGTTAGGCGGTGAGAGCCCGTTCACAGTTCAAGAAGCTAGTACTTGCCCACTTCTTCCCCACTAATAGCCCGACTCCTGGTAAAGGTTGCACGATGCAGACTCTCCCAAGCAGTGGGAATGCACCCTCGATCCCTTACTACTAAGGGCTATTTCCAGGCCCCTCTTGAAAGAAGGTTAGCGGGAGCCCGGAACAGAGAGGCAAGCTGCCGGACCCTACGGAGCAC
Source organism: Prionailurus viverrinus (assembly GCF_022837055.1). NCBI lineage: Eukaryota > Metazoa > Chordata > Mammalia > Carnivora > Felidae > Prionailurus > Prionailurus viverrinus. The sequence goes on along the minus strand of NC_062576.1, from coordinate 17,917,698 downwards.
GCCAAGGTGGGTTATTGGTCCCCTGTAAAGGCGCCCCTATACTGAACACTCGGTGTGCGCCGCAGAAACCCCCACACCTCCAGGAAGGTCAACGCCCCAGCCTCCTCCCAATTGTGGCCCAGCCCAGCAGTCTCTCCGGGACATAGCGCAAACACAGGAGCTGGAGGTGGCATTATCATTAGTCTCTGGCCCCTAGTCCCTCCCGATCTTCTCAGCGACGTGGGAACCCGGCTGAGGAATCCCGGAGGGTAACCGGAACCGCCCTCGATGAGGCCTCTCTAGGAAATTGGGAATTTCACATGTCGCTAGCAACTCAGTTCACGTTTATTGGCCTGAGAACAAAAAAAAAAAAAAAAAAAAAACCAAAACCGGAAGATGCCCTTAAAAAACGTGGCGGCACTCTAGTCACTACAGCTGCCTCAGTAGTTCAAGAAACTTGGCATAGTCTTCGGCCACTGACTGGCCTTCACAAAACGACTCCATCCGGTCCACTTCGGTTCTTCGAGGACAGAGCTACCTGCCCTCAACTATAATGGCGGCGCTGCCCAATTTGGCTTCTTGCCCCTAGGGAAGATGGCTGCCAGGTGGCTTCACTTAGTTTCTCACCACCCCGGAAGACGGGGACCGGCGATTGGGCGGCGCCCGAAGGCTCCGAGAAGAAGGCCCTTGGCGGTTGGACAGTGCTGGGTAAGGCTGGTTTTAAAGGAGCCGGAGGTGGGAGCCGTCGAAGACCCGGGATCCGCGGGAGGCGGCGGTGAGCGGCGCGCGGGGGAGGGCACCGAGCGGCTGGAGAGAGGGCGGGAGGAGGGAGGGAAGGAAACATTTGAACCATCTGGTCCTGGGCTGGGGAGAGCACTGGGCGGGGAGCCGGGGAGGGGTGGAGGATGGGGTCTGTGGGTGGGACCTCCCGAGATTGGAGTGAAGGGGGTATCTGTTTGACAGTGGATCCCCGGGGATCCGGACTGAGTTCGTGATGCTCAAGCTCGGGCTGCCCCTGTCTGAGTCGAGCTTTGCGGAGCCCAAACTTACAGGGAGAGGAGGATCCTCGCGGCGTCTGATTGGAGGAACCGCGCTGTAGGATTCTTTCCACAGGGATCCAGTGTAGGGGATCTGGTGGGGCGGGGGGTGCCGTCGGTGTGTGAGAGTATTGCTTCGGAGTTCTCGGCCACTCGCTGGCAGTGGATGAGGATTGCAGAGGGGTCCGGCAGAAAGTGAGCCTCCCAGGACCGGGATCCCAGCTGATCCCGGGGGATCTCAGGGTGGATTCTTCAGGGACAAAGGCCCCACCAGGAGGCTCGGGCCGTGGGAGAACTGGGGCCGCTGCAAGCCAGGTTCTCCCGGCAAGTGCCAGTCTGGGCGCGGGTGATCCACTGATTTCGGGCGACGGCAGCGGGAAGACACTCGCTCCGGACGGCCAGCCGGGGGCGCCCTTTTACGCCCCAGGGCCCCGGCCTGTGGGCTACCGGGAGCCTTGGGCGGACCATGAAGGGCGGAGCCCCAGGGGAGGGGCTGGCCCTCACTCCCCGCTCCCCCGCTCCCCCCCCATCCCAGGCTGCAGCCTGGGATCCCCCAGGGACTCCCCGGAGCCGCCGCTTCCCCCATGGACTTGCCCGGGGACTCCAGGTGAGAGCGCACCCCGCCCGCCTGTCTTGAGCACGGGAAACGGGGAGCCTGGCGACCGTACCGGGGAAACCACAGAGCTAACGACAGACCCAGGCGACTGTCTTCTGCTTCTCTCATCCTCCAGCCCACCTGGCCGGCCACGTCTGTGCCGCCAGCCCCTGGCTCGAGCATTATGGGGAGCCAGGAGCCCCAAACGGCCGAGGCTGCAGTCTCTGGCAGCCCCTTCGCCCTTGGAAAAGGCCTCTCGGCGGGTCCTGGCTGTAGTGCTGGAAGATGTTATGGCTGCCCGTATGGTGAGCCCCCTGAACTGAAAGGCCCCCTTCTTCCTCAGGTCCTCTCTTCAGTACCAAGGTGAAACTAGATCACTAGTGAGGATAATTGAGGTCCAGATACCTCATTCTCACACCCTGCTCAGGCAGTCTCACTAATACTAGAGTTCTGCTTAGCTCTCAATCCAACCTAGATTTGGGCAGAGTCTCTGGTGCCCATTCCCCACTATCAACCCAGCATTGGTGGTTCAGTGGTAGAATCTCGCCTGCCCCACCATCAACCCTGTTGGGCTGCAACCACATCTCTACCCTCTTAAGTATGAGAAACCCTTGCTTTCTTCCCGGGCAAACTTTTAGGCTATCCTTGGGAAGCAGGCTGAGGACTTTTGCTCCATTGCACAGATTAGAAAAACTGAAGCCCCAAATAGGGCAGTGACTCACCCAAGGTTACTCTCTCCCTTTCATTTCGCCAAATAGCCAGGGTGAGATTACTGCAGCTCAGGACACTGTAATATCTGGCCCCTGATTCAGTTCAACTCACTTCATTGGATTCTTAAGTGAATTCTAGCCACAGTCTCTGTCACTTTGATGGCACAGGGCACTGTTAGGTTCAGGGAGGCCCTGTCCAGTCTGACCTCATTCCATCACCTTGCTCTTGACACTTTCTCTTCAATTAGGTTCCCCTGGTGCCCCAAGAAGAGACCACCACCCCACAACACCGCAGCAACCGCCGAGATTCTGTCCGAAACCAGCCGCCTGCCTCGCCATCCCAACAGGCTACGTGGTCCTCGCAGACCAGGTGAGCATGGCAGGATAGAGGGTAAACGGGACACAACTGAACCCCTCTGATATTCCTGTGTCCTCTCTAGGCCTCCCGACCCACTGCACTTATGCCGAGAGCCCTTGAGCCGCACCCACCGGCCCCCTTCTACCCTGAGACGGAGATCAAGGACAACCCCTGGCCCAGAGGAAGGCCCTTCACAAAAGGTGGACTGGGCCCCCCAGCCTACTCTGGTGGTGATGCTAGAAGACATTGCCAGCTCAAGACCCGTAGCTGAGGTATGAGTATTTTGGGGTAAGGATGTCAGGGCTCGTTCAGCTGGGGTAGCTTTTGCTCTGAGTAAGGAGAATATTATTTTAGATGGAAGACATCGAGGAAAGACCTATATGGAAAAGTCTTTGGGTGAACCCCGGCAGGCCTTTGGAGACTTGAGAGGGTCGGAATGTGGGTAGCTAAGAAGGCTGAAGGGGGCTTCCTTGCCTCCCCCAAAACATTCTTTGTTTACACCTAGGGCTTTGCTGATGAGACTCCCAACTTCATCATCCCAGCAAGAAGGTGAGAGGGCTGGGGAAGGAATTATCAAAATGTCCAGGCAACACCTGTTACCCAGGCAACTAGAGTTAGGGACATCAGAATTTACTTGTCCAATCCTTCCTTGTAGCACCTTCAGAAGCCTTAAGGGACAGGGGAGGTGCTGGCTCAGGTGGGATCTGGACCTGGAAGCTCCCTCAGCCTTTACCTTCCCCTTAACCCCAGAGCCAAGCCCATGACCGTGGTTCACCATCCAATGCCTCCGTCCAGGGACCTGGATCCCCCATTGCAGCCATCTGCCTTGCCTGAAGACCCTCTGGAGAGCCCACCAGGAGGTAAGGACTCAGAGGGATGAGATTTAGGGCTCTGGAAAATCCTAGCTGAGTTTAAAAGTATCAGAGGCAAAGGTGGGGGTGGGGCTTAACTCCTTCCCCTCAGGGAGCTCAGTGTGTGAAGTTGGGGTGTAGACTTCAGAGGTCTGAGGTTCAATTCCTCAGTTTAGGACTTAGCTTTTTAGGGGTGGGCTTAGACTTCTGTGGGCAAAGTTTAGTGTTTGGGGGAGGAGCTGAGGCTACTGAAGTAGGGCTTAGACACCTGCAGTTGAGGAATGCCCATCTGAGCCTCTCCTTTCCTTAGCCCCGGATCCTGTACTGGAGCCCCCATCGATCCCACCGCCGTCCAGCCTTTTACGCCCCCGCCTCAGTCCCTGGGGCTTGGCTCCCCTCTTCCGTTCCGTCCGCTCCAAGCTGGAGAGCTTTGCTGACATCTTCCTCACACCCAACAAAGCCCCACGGCCCCCACCCCCATCACCTCCCATGAAGTTGGAGTTGAAGATTGCCATCTCAGAGGCTGAGCAGTCTGGGGCTACTGAGGACACTGCATCTGTCAGTCCCCGGCCCCCTATCCGCCAGTGGCGGGCCCAAGACCACAATCCCCCAGCACCTCTTTCTAAGCCCTCTCTGGGCCGAAGCCACTCCTGCCCCGATCTGGGGCCCCCTGGCCCAGATACCTGCAGCTGGCCCCCTGCTCCACACCACCCGAGCCGGTCACGGCTCCGGCGGCACACTGTGGGTGGTGGAGAGATGGCCCGAGCCCCACCACCCCCTCGGCCCTGTCTCCGGAAAGAGGTCTTCCCTCTTGGAGGAGCGGGAGGCTCTCCTCCCCTCATCACATCTTGTTCGTCCACCGCATCTACTTCCTCCTTCTCTGAACCTGCAGAACCCAGGTAGTGCTCTCAATAAACCCTTCTTAAAGCCCTGGCCACAGTCTGGGCCCAGCCTCCTTCCCTACTATCCAGTGGGCAGGAGATGGGGATATTGCTATGAATATTATTTGTCCCTGAGCCTTGACCTTATCTGCAGGTTGGGCTCAACCAAGGGGAAGGAGCCAAGGGCCTCAGAGGACCAGGTGCTTTCAGACCCTGAGACCAAGGTAGGAGTAGCGATGGGGGGAGGAGACAAGTGGGACTCTGAGTCCATGCTGCACCCTTATCCTCTGCCCTGTTTTTGCAGACCATGGGAAAGGTTTCTCGATTCAGAATACGCAGGACACCAGTCCGTCCTCAGCCAAACCTTACACCAATGGGACTGCCTCGACCAATCAGGTGAGTGGCTCATTGTACATGCAGCTGCCTTGGCCAAATAGGTGTAGGCTTGGACCCTCTGAAGTGGGGCTCTGTCTTCTCTCAGGGAGGAGTCAATTTGGTCTGAACATGGTTTGCACTTAGAACTATATGTCTGTCTCAGGCAGCACTCCTGGCCTCAGTGTGTCCCAGAAACTAAAATATAGACCACACCTTGCTTATCCTTTTTTCAGGGCACAATGGCCCTGGGTTTTTCAATGGCCTCTGCTCTTTGCTCCCAGGTTGAACAAGAAGGAGTTCAGCTTAGAAGAAATTTATACCAACAAGAATTATCAGTCACCTACAACCAGGAGGTGAGAAACTCTGAAGGCTTGGGGGTAATAGAGGGAAGGCTGGAACCAGGGGCCATGCTGGTAACCAGCACCCCTCCCTGCCTGGTCCAGGACCTTTGAAACCATCTTTGAGGAGCCCCGGGAGCGCAACGGGACTCTGATTTTCACCAGCTCAAAGAAGCTTCGGCGGGCTGTAGAATTTCGGGACAGCAGCCTTCCTCGATCCCGGCGGCCATCTCGTGGAGTCCGGGCTGCAGCTGGCAGGACCCTTACCTCCAACGTGGCCCCCAGCCCAGATGTGGGACCTCTGCTGCAGCAGCGGCTGGAGGAGCTGGATGCCTCGCTCCTGGAGGAGGAGGAAGTGGATAGGGAGCATCCCCATCGGACCTAGGAGCTCCATCTGTTTGTCCGTCCATCCTGAAGCATCTGAGGCAGTTATATTTTTTTCTTTATATTTCTAGTAAAGTTTTCAATATGTTTCTGATTCTTTTGTATGTCTCTGGCTAAGTTTGAGATTGACTGACAGTACCAGCTGATGTTTTTACTTTGGCTCCCAAAGACTGGGAAATGGGGGAGGTGCCAGGGAAGGCAATGAGGGTTTGATACGGGAAGCGGGGGAATGGTCATCGGACATACTTCCTTGATTTAAGAATTTTCCTGTGTGGAGGGATACTTGAGAATCTGTTCCAGAAGATACTGGCTCTGGACCCTGGGCAGGGTTCTCTAAATTCACTTACATCAAGGAGGAGACTGAAGGACCCAGAGTGGACCAAGGCCTTGATCAATATGGCCCTGAATTCCTCTGAACATGCAGGCCAGGATTTGCTTCTGGATTCAAGAGATAAGAGTAATCAGCTGTAATTGAGCACCTACAACAACCTGTCATATGTACTTGCCCTGCAGATAGCACTATGAGAGGGAATTATACCCATTTTACACACAAGCAAGCTGGGGCACCTGGCCGGCTCAGTTGGTAGAGCACGTGACTCGATCTCGGGGTCGTGAGTTTGAGCCCCACATTGGAGGTACAGATTTTTTTTTTTTTTTTTAAGTAAAGGAAGGAAGCTGAATGTGTAATGAGATGTCCTTGTTAAAATGGTTAACCCAGGCAAGCAGAGGCCGGAAGTGGCATTCTCCATCTTTGGTAACTTCGGGCCAGAACAGAGCAGTGGCTAAGAGCACAGTTAAGGCTTCTTGAGCCCAAATCCTGTGTAGGAAACTCAGTGTGTATTAATTCCCCTCCCCCTCTGTAAAACGGGGCCAATATCAGTACCTTCCTAAAAGAACTCTTACTGTCAAATGAGTTAATATGTGAGAAAGTGGCCGTGGCCGGCACACAAGTGCAAAGTGTTTCCTATTAGCACGCGGAGGCCACTCTCCCACGCAATGAACCGATAATGAGGACGCAGCTTCCTTCTAGCGCGTCTGGTGCTCGCAAGGCATGCCGCGTGCTCGAGCCACCCGGCACCGAGGGGATCCCGCTGAGTTGCCAGCCGCTCAACAGTACTGCCAACGCGCGTGCGCGAGAAAGCCAGGCGGCCTGTGGACTTAAGGCAAGTGGCGGAAAGGGAGAAACGACGTAACTTGCTTTCGAGAGGCACTTTCCGCGGCCGCACGCCGCCCAGCGGCCAACCGCCTCCTAGAACTTGCGCACCAACTCCTGGCTCCTAGTCTCGACGCTGTCTGAAGACGGGCCAATGAGCAGAGAGCAGGAAGAGGCGGGGTCACCTGAGGGACCGCCCCAAGCGCTTACTTCTAACCAGTCTAGTCACAAGACCTGATGAAGGGCGGGGCTAATCTGACGTATACCCAATCCAAGATTTGAGGGCGGTTACATATTACCCATTCCCCGGAGCTTGGCTCCGCCCTTCGCCTTGACGTACACTTCTCAACCTATCAACGACTAAGCTTGTGGAGGGGTGAGGGGAAAGGGGCGGAGTGTGGGAGGAGGCCGAGAGAGGAAGGAGGCGTAGGCTGAGGAGGAAGAGGGAGGAGGGGCAGGGAAGTCCTGACGAAGAAGAGGCCCAGGACTCCAAAGGAGACAACAGGAGGGTGCGCTGGAGCTACCCCGCTGCCCAACGGCTGTCCCGGATCCCTTACGGCGCAAGTCAGGCAGAGACGGAGGAAAGGAGGAAGAGACTTTTATGTCGGCAGACAGAGAAGCTCTACCCGTCACCGTTGCCTCACATCCGGGGCTTTGGAGGGCTGGACCCGCGGCCCCGCCCCCCCCCCTCGCCTTTCATGGCGACCGGAGGCGGAGGCTGGAAGAGCTGGGCCTGGAGGAGGCCCCTTTAAATCTCCTTAAAGGGGCGGCCACTGAACTCGGCAGACTACATCGGCAGCCTTAAAGGGGAAGCCATCGAACAGAAGCTTGACAAATTGAGAACTGTGCTGTTGGGAGAGCTGGAACGAGTGGGGATTCTCACCGCCGTTTCTCTCTCACGCAAGAAGTCCTTTAAAATCAGCTTAAAGGGGAAGTGGCCGCTTGTGGAGGACCAGAAACTTAACTCCCGGGCCCTTAAAGGGGCGGCCTGCTGTTTGGAGGACCCTGGACTCCTTAAAGGGGTGGCCTCTTTTAGCCGGAGGACTTGAGACACTTTTAAAGGGGAGGTCTACGTTTCGGGGCGAGCTTTCGGTCCCTTTTAAAGGGGTGGCCCTTCCTCTTCCTCGGGGAGACTTGTCTCGACCCCTGGCAGGGGGCGGCCACTGCACTAGGCCGGCTGGACACCATCGGGTCGTCTTAAAGGGGTCAGGGGCTGGACAACTTGAGGCCTCGCCTTAAAGGGACGGCCGCCCCGTTTTCGGCGTCTCGGCCCCGGCGGCCCCACAGGGGGGGCCCTCGGGCTTGTCGCCCCGGGGGCGGCGCCGGCTCCCCGGGCCTTGGCCTTGGGGCAAGCTCGGGGCCAGTAGATCCTGCTTTAAAGGGGAAGCCGTGGCCTTTTCGTCCCTGTGCAGCCGCCAGCGCCGCGCCTGCGACCCCGGGCCTGCGGACAGGTCGCTTCGGGCCCCGCCGCCTCCGGATGCGGCGCTGAGGGCGGTCGCCATGGAGACGGCAGCGGCCGCGGCTCCGGGCCCGGGCTGGGCCGCTGAGGGGGAGCGGCGGCGTCGGCGCTGCTCGCGCCGAGACCGAGACCGGGAGCAGCGGCGCCGCCGAGGTCCCGGCGGCGACGCGCCCCGGGCCCTGTTGGCCGCCCCGCGCGGCTCCTCGTCGTCCTCGTCGCCGCCACCGCCGGCCAGGCCTTGGTCGTCAGCTTCGTCTGGAGAGCGGCCCGGAGGCCCGAGACGACGGCGGCCCCGTCCCAGGCCTCGGCCCCCGCGACCCCGAGCTCGGAAGCGGCCTGCCGGCTCGGGCAGCCGCGGGGAGGAAGAGGAGGAGGAGGAGGAGGGGGGCGCAGACGACGGGGAGGCCGAGGAGGAGCCTGAGGAGGAGGAAGAAGAAGAAGAGGACTTGATCGATGGCTTCGCCATCGCCAGCTTCGCCAGCCTTGAGGCCTTGCAGGTGGGGCCTGGTGGGGCTGGGGACCTTTGGGGGCTTCAGAGGGGCAGAGAGAAGGGTATCGTGCCTGGAGTGGGTGGAGTTGAGGGGGGAATGCTGGCACCCCAAACCAGAGCAACCGGCTCCTCTGGCCAGGCCTCTGCCCCACCCTGGGGTGGGAGGAGGTAGAGTTAGTCTCCAGGGACCAACCAGGTTATCTGGTCTGAGAGCCACTTTGGTAGCCTGGTCACCCCCAGAGAGGTCGGGAGCTTTCCTTTCTCCATCTACTTTAGTCCCACCTCCTCCTCCACAGAAGGATGCATCTCTTCAGCCCCCAGAGCGACTGGAACATCGGCTGAAGCATTCTGGGAAGCGGAAGAGGGGGGGCTCCAGTGGGGCCACTGGGGAGCCAGGGGACAGCTCTGATCGGGAGCCTGGCCGGCCCTCTGGGGATCGGGCCCGAAAATGGCCCAATAAACGGAGAAGGAAAGAGGTGAGCTTGTCATAGATCCTTGTCCTTTAAAACTCTGGGCAGAACGTCCTTCACATAGACCTGTTTTTCATCAGTAATGCCACTGCCCATCGTAAACAGTGATTTTATTTTCTAAGGGCAAAGAAGGCAGAGCAAATTTGAGCCCTCTACTCCTCAGTCCGGGTCTGACGGAGACATTCCTACAGTCAGACTTTTCTGCTTTTGGCTGGCTCTGTTTCAGACATGTTGATAATTCAGAGCTGTATCAGAGATTTCACTGAATCGTAAATGAATTAGATAGGGTCTCAGCCCTCTCTCTTGAGGCAGTAGTAATCTCTCAAGAAAAAAACAATTTGTGAGCAAATACCTAGACCAAAATCTGAGAAGCTATAGAAGGCAGAGGTCTGGGAGAGATGCTGTAGAAACCCACATGAGGAAGCCACTCATTCTGCCTGGGGGATGGGAGGAGGGCTGTGGTTAGGGAAAGCCCCCTAGGATGTCTTAGTCAGGCCTTGAAGGATAGTCATAATTGTGCTAAGAGAAGAAACGAGCCAAGTTGTTTTGAGCAAAAACACAGAGATGTGAGAATGTATTTGGAAGATAGAACATTGGGAACGGTGGGCACTAGCCAGGAGAAGTAGCTGGAAAAGGATTGAGCGTGTCATGAAAGACCTTGAGTTCTTTGCTGGGGAGTTTAGACTTTATCCAAAGGCCTTGCCAGTCAGCCTCCCTTACCTCTGGACTCTGGTCTTTCTCAGGCCTCCTCCCGTCATTCTCTGGAAGCTGGATACATAGTAAGTGCTCTCCACCTGTACTGGTCCCTCCCCTCTCAATTCCTCTTTGGAAGTCCCCTCTCTACCTTGGGCCCCACTCTTCTTCCCTCTTGTGACATCTCTGTCTTTCCTTCTCCCCAGTGCGATGCAGAAAGCGATCTGGACGAGAGGGTGAGTGGGGGTAGAACTTGTGGGGTGGGCAGTGTTACAACTTGTAAAATGTACTGCAGCTTAAAGGTCTCCTATGTGCAGCAGACAGAGCCTCCCCTTGAGTGGGGAACATAGGTTAGGGTGGGCCAGGATTGAATGTGGGGAGGGGGAGGGAGATTGAGAGGGTAAATGACTTCTTTTCTTTAGTAACTAGCGCCAGTTGACCAAAGAATAGAAAGCCCATGTTTTGGTATCCCACGTTTTTCAAAGCCCTTGGAGATACCAGTGGTTCTCCACAGAAATCCTAGGTGACTGTGAAACTAAGCTGGTCCTTCCTGCTAGCAGTTAGTCTGCTGTCACAGATTAGAGTCCCAAACAGAGATTATGGCAGCGAAGATTCTAAACTGTTGTGGTCAGTGTCAGAACAAGTCTTATAAATTAGATTTCAGTTTTTTCATCAGGCTTGACGTGCTTGTTTTGAAATAATGTGTTGTAGCAGTTGATGCTCTACTCCTATAACTAACTGAGTTTGTATTCCCTGATGTGTGTCTTGTTTTAGTTTAAAAAGTTGGCTGGACAGGGGCTGTGGTGAACCAGAGAGTTCTTGTCTGTCTAAAGGAGGTGACCACTGTCTAGTTCTAGCTAATTGTCATGCAAGAATAGGAGCCAGTTTTTAAGAGAACCTGCAAGTCTGAGTTTTTATGAGGACGTCTTGCATTTATCAGCAATTAATTTTCAAAGATTTTGCTAACACTTGTGGACCAAACTGATCTGTAAGTCAGGTAGACATGTGGGCCAGCAGTTAGTGATCTCTAACATTTTTGCTTTGATGTGTTTGCTTCTTTGCTATGTAAGTTCTACCTTGATTCAGTCCTCCTGGCCTAATTTCAGGCTCAGCTATCCTACCCTTTTTCCCAAGGATAGGCCCTCTGGAGCCCATAGTCTTTGCTGGATTTCAGCTAACCTGGTGAAATAGACTTCTTACCATCACTTATTCCTAACAGGCTCTAGAGGCTGTTAGCCTTCCTGTGTTAGAGCCTTCCTGAGCAGAACCTGACCCTGTCCCTACCCTTCTTCCCCAGGTCTCCGATGATGACCTCGATCCATCCTTTACTGTCTCAACCAGCAAAGGTTGGTCTCAAGGGCTGGGGCTGGAGACAAGGGAGGGAAGTTGGGTGAGCATGGGCCTCAACTGAATATGTCTGCTGTCCTGTCCTCACAGCCTCGGGCCCCCACGGCGCCTTCAATGGGAACTGTGAAGCAAAACTCTCCGTAGTCCCTAAAGTGTCGGGCCTGGAGCGGAGCCAGGAACAGCCCCCAGGGCCCGACCCGCTGCTAGTGCCTTTCCCCCCGAAGGAACCACCGCCTGCACCGGCCCCTCGGCCTCCTGTCTCACCCCCTGCACCCCTGCCGGCCGCCCCCAGTCTGCCACCCCCACCCCAGCCCCAGCTGCAGCTTCGGGTCTCGCCCTTCGGCCTCCGCACTTCTCCCTATGGCAGCAGCCTGGACCTCAGCACTGGCAGGTGAGTGGTCCAGGGGTTTGGTCTGGTCTGGAAGGACCTGGTCATTTTGGCGCCAACCCCTGCATTCTGTGGCTGGGACGTGGGATGGTACCTGTGGGATGTGACTTGAAGAAAGGATTCCGAGGCTGAAAAGTTTTAGAGACACTGGGTGAAACAGATTTAAAGAAATTGCTTGCTTGCAGGACTTACCAGAACCTTTCCACCCTACATTCACATGCAGGGAAATCCACTTTGTGCCGTTTCTCAATTTTATTTGCTGGTGAGACCTTCTTGCAGGGCACATCTGCTAGGAATACTGTTCTTCAGAACATACTTTGGGAAATGCTGACATGATGATTAAGGGTGCTGGCTTTGGTGTCAGTCAGACCTGGACTCAAAATCTTGCTCTGCCACATAGTGACTGTGTGATTTTTGACAAGTCACTTAATCTCTCTGAGCCTCCATTTCCTCCTCCTGTAAAAAGAAATAGCAAGAGTACCTTCATCCTAACAAAGCTATTGTGAGGATTAATTGAGTTAATGCAGTGTTTCCCAAAGTGTGTACGTGCATCGTCAGTGGTGCGTGAGATAATTTGAGCTGTTACGTGAGTAAATTTTTTTCAGTTGTTAACTTGCTTTAGAAAAACATGACTAGTATCTCAAACCCTTGATTTCACATGTGTGGCTTGGGCGAGGCTAAGTGAAAAGTCAAGAAAGAGTTAAATTAAAGAAAGAAGTAAATGGTACAGGTGGTTGCACGGACGCAGCAGCAGTTGGGAAGGTGGTGTGACATGTTGGAGATTTGGATTAGCATGTAAAGCAGGTGCCAGCACTTGACCTACAGTAAGTGCTTGTTAAAGGGTAAGAATCACTGACACTATTATTATCATTATCGATGCTGTTCTATTGTTGTCATTCTCATTATTGTTCTTTTTCTTATTCTTGAGAAAACTAAGGCTCAGAGAGGGGCAGTGACTTGCTCAAGGTCACCCAGGGTGTCAATGGCAAGATGGGCCTAGAATTCAGGTCACCTGACTCCTAGGCCAGGCCAGGGAGGTGCTGCTTCCACTGTCTTAGGGTGGGAACCCAGGTGGCTTAGGTTGTATCTAAGCGGCAAAGTGAACGACATGTTTCGTGCTGCAGTTGAGTCAGAAAAGGGCAAGTCATATGGCCAGAGACGTCCGGGCAGCTGTGTGGAAGAGATCTGGAGAGGGAGAGCGTGGGGGTCGCTGGGTGTGGGAGGTACCTACCTCAGTCTGAGGATGGGCTCCCTGGGCGGGGGTGGGGGTCCTGGGGGCCGGGTTCTACCACCTTCCATGTTGGAGAACCAGGGTCAAGGTATCGCCCAGGCTTCTGACCCCATCCCGTCAGAGCTGGCACCTCCCAACCCCTCACTCATCTCCCCACTTCTCTCCCCAGCTCTTCACGGCCGCCCCCCAAGGCCCCGGCCCCTCCCGTGGCTCAGCCTCCCCCCTCATCATCCTCTTCGTCCTCTTCCTCCTCATCTGCCTCCTCCTCGTCCGCGCAGCTCACCCACCGGCCCCCGACGCCCTCACTGCCCCTGCCTTTGTCCACCCACAGCTTTCCCCCCCCTGGGCTGCGGCCCCCCCCACCGCCCCCCCACCCCTCCTTGTTCTCCCCTGGCCCCACCCTGCCCCCACCCCCACCCCTGCTGCAGGTGCCAGGGCACCCTGGGGCCTCAGCCGCTAACGCCCTTTCTGGTGAGTTTGGGGTCCTGGCCGGGGGGGTGGGGGGCCATGGCCCCGGGCTTGGGCCCAGTCGGCTTTGGGGCAGCTGGACCTCAGCAGACATCAGGGCTTGAGGAGGGAGTGGCTAAAGGCCAGAAGGGAAGGCCAGTCACCTGGGCCCAAGGAGGCTGACCTGGTGGCGACAGATATTAAAGCCTTCTCCCCCTCCCCTCCCACAGAGCAGGACCTGATCGGCCAGGACCTGAACTCTCGCTACCTGAATGCCCAGGGTGGCCCCGAGGTGGTGGGGGCAGGGGGCTCCGCCCGGCCCCTGGCCTTCCAGTTCCACCAGCACAACCACCAGCACCAGCACACCCACCAGCACACCCACCAGCACTTCACCCCTTATCCCCCGGGCCTGCTGCCACCCCATGGCCCCCACATGGTGAGCTCCTCATTGGGCTGGTGATGAGGCTCAGAGACTTGGGGGGAGGGTGTGGCTTCCAGGGGAAGATCATGGGTCCCTGGCTGGCAGCTTACTCTTCCCTTCTCTTCCCTAGTTTGAGAAATATCCAGGAAAGATGGAAGGCCTTTTCCGGCATAATGTGAGTGTGTGTGTGTGTGGTGTGTTATGTGATGGATGCATCAATGCGTGTGGCCCTGACTGTTGGGGATCCAGTCTTCAGCTTCAAAAGCAAGAGCCTTGAGCCTGGGAGAGCTCCCTGGGGGACTTTAGGGTGGAGGCCAGAGGATTGATGGGCAGACGAGACGTGGGCTGCCCCTCCACCCCCAGCTTGGACTAGTCCCCTTCTCTCCACAGCCGTACACGGCCTTCCCTCCCGCAGTGCCCGGCCTCCCTCCGGGCCTCCCGCCGGCTGTCTCCTTTGGCTCCCTGCAGGGGGCCTTCCAGCCCAAGGTGAGCTCCCAATCCAGATACCACCACCTCCCACCCTGTACAAACCCAGACGCCCCAGATCCACGTACCTTCTTCCGTTCCCCAAAACCACGCCCATTCTCCTGTCTTACCCTTGTGGACCTAGATTTCTTCAGAGCCAATGCACCCTCCCTGTCCCAGCCCCCAGCTTGGTTCCAGACCCCTTTTCATGCCTGGCGCCAGCTCTCCTGACTGATCCCTCCACTCCCCTTTCCCAGAGCACGAACCCCGAGCTGCCACCACGACTGGGGCCAGTGCCGAGCGGGCTTCCCCAAAAGGGGACACAGGTGAGGGGGGCCAAGGCAGGTCCTGGGGGAACTAGAATATCTGTTGAGGGAGAGCAGGGATGATTGAAAGTGAGCGACTGATCCCTGCCTTTAATACACGATCAGGGGCATCCCTGAGAATCTGACGAGAGGGAATTTCTGTAAAGGACAAGTTTTACCATGCATGAGGAATAGGAAATTTCATGAAGTTGTCCCAGAAGTGAGCTTACTAGGAGAGTAGTTTTTGTAGGAGTTTTCTAATTTTTCAAATTACAAAATCCTTTTTTTTTTTTTTCAAGTGACATCACACCAGGAAGTCCTGTCCATAAAACAATGAATGAAAAGATAAGCTGCTCCTTTGTGAAGTGGCACAGGGAGCAGCCTTAGAGCCCACGGCTCTGGGAATATCATGAAAAGCACAGGATGTGTTTCCTAAAGGGTAGACTAGACCAGAGATTTTGCAACCTCTTTTAGCAGCAGTAAAGGTTTTTTTTACTAGAGGAATCTTCAGCAGAGTCTCACTATGTAAAGCTGTTAGTAGGATAGGTTCTGAGATTGAGAAAGCTGCCTGTCTGCCTCCACACTCCCCAGTCTTCCAAGCAGGGGCACGTCCTTGGGGCCTGGTTCAAGACCTTAGTGCTGGAGGGGAGATACCCAGAGTGGGAGAGATGGGGAAATCAGTCTTGACAGAGGCAGGCAAGGCCCGAGGGAGCCACACAAGGGCTCTGGTGTTTGGGTGGGGATTGGGGACTGTGGAGACGAGGTGCCCAAGACAGTAAACAGGTCTGAATCGCCGCCAATCTCTGCTTTGCCATCCCCAGATCCCCGACCATTTCCGGCCACCTTTGAGGGTGAGTTTGGTGAGGACCTCAGGCTGCATGAGGCTGCGGGCTGGTGTCAGGGTGTTTGGCTAAGGGCGGGTCTTGCTTGGGAATGAGCGAGAAGCCCAAGACGTGGAGGCAGCCAGATGTGGAACAACAGAAAGGGAAAGGCTTACAAGCTACAGACCTGGGTTCTGATGTAACTGGCCGTGGGACCTTGGGCAAGACAGTTTATCTCTCTGAGCCTCAGTTTCCTAGGCTGTGAAATGAACCTAGTCATCCCTCAGTTGTAGGGATGATGAGTGGGGATGTTGTGTGGCAAGGCTGGGCCTAGGACCAGGCCTGGAGTGGGTGATGAGTGAACGTTCTTTCCTTCCCTTTCCCTTTGGTTATCCTTCTGGGGCGGCAGAAACCAGGGAAGTGGTGTGCCATGCACGTGCGCGTGGCTTACATGATCCTGAGACACCAGGAAAAGATGAAGGTACTGGGGCCGGAGGGCTGGGGAGAGCGAGAGTGGGCCAGCCTGAGCCCTGGGCATCTGCCTTTGGCAGAGCTTGGCCGAATTGCTTGGCTCTGTCCCGGTCACTGCCTGAGCGTTTTCACAGTTAGTACTAGGTTGTCTGGCTAACTAGGGGGAGGTGGTCTGAGAAGGCTCTGAGAGAGGCAGAGGCTAGGCACCCAAGCCCCTTCTTGGCGCCCGCCAGCCCTTGGAGGGGACCTAGGGGTGGAAGAGCAAGAGCGGGACTTCACCTGGCTCCTCACTCACCACCCCTCTCCCTGTCCCACGCAGGGCGACTCCCACAAGCTTGACTTTCGGAACGACCTCCTGCCCTGCCTTCCGGGGCCCTATGGGGCCCTGCCCCCTGGGCAGGAGCTCTCCCACCCGGCCGCCTCCCTCTTCACTGCGACTGGTGAGTCTGGCCAGCCCTCTCAGGGCCTGAGGTTCCCTGTCTATAGCCCAAGGCCCACCTTGCGCCCACTCAGCCTCACCAGAATCTCCCACCTCTCTGCCCCAGGTGCCGTCCACGCTGCAGCCAACCCTTTCACCGCAGCTCCCGGGGCCCACGGAACCTTTCTGAGCCCCAGCACCCACATTGGTAAGAGCCAAGGGCATGTTGGGCAACCCAGGCCTTGTCCCTGACTTCAGGAGTTCTCAAGCTGGGGATGGAAATTAGACTTGAGAGGCGGCTGGAATGGGGGTAGGCCTGGTTCCACTTGATTCGTGACCTTGGGCGAGTTACTCTAATCCCTCTGAGCCTTGATCTTGTCACCTGTGAAGTGGGATAGGGAAGGGAGAAGCGATTGCCAATCTCTGCCACCTCAGACACTGTCTCTGAAATAGCCAGTGGTAGGGGGTATAGTGTGCCACCTGGGAGAGGAGGGTGGAGGAAGGCTGTGCACGCCCAGGTGAGAACATAGTCGCTGGCTCCTAGCAGTCTTGTCAGGCTTCGTGGGGAGATTTAACTCGGGTCTGGGTAGACACAAGGGAATTGAGCCTGATAGCATAGGATTAGGTGTTCCTGGAAGAGGAAGATGTGAGATGTTCCCCTAGTGGGGTAGGTTAGTTGTTCTGACTATGTGCATGAAGTTCGGGTCAGGTTGGGAAAGGCCCTGCATGTCAGGTGGGAGGAAGCCAGCAGAGAACTTCGGGTGAATGGTTTGTTCTAGAGCCAGTCTGGGTGGCCGGTGTCGGGGGATTGTGGGGTAAGACCTTGACCTCTGGAGTCAGAGAGGCCTTGGGCTGGGGGTACCATTTACTGGCTAGATGACCGTTGGCAAGTCACTTCACTTCTCTGAGCCTGTTTCATCATCTTTAAGTGGGAGTGATCCTGTCTGCCTAGTGGGGCTTGTTGTTTGTGAGGTTAAACAACACGATGCATGTCAAAGCCTAGTGCCTTGCCAGGCCTAAGGAGATGTTCAGCGCCTGGTGGTTAAAACCAAGACCCAAGCGGCCGAGAGCTCTGGGGCCTGCTTGCTAATAAGCTGCCTCTTCCCTGCCAGTCTTGGTGCCTGATCAGAGCCGGCTGCCAACGCTCTGACCATTCCCCTTTTCTCCCACAGATCCCTTTGGGCGTCCCACAAGCTTCGCCTCTTTGGCTGCCCTCTCCAACGGGGCCTTTGGAGGCCTGGGCAGCCCCACATTCAGTGAGTGCGGGTGGGGTGGGGCGGGTGGGTGGCTGTGGCAGTGGGCTGGGGAGGGGGGGTTGTCCCTGAGTGGGGCCTCCTCCTCGTGGCTCCTGTCACTCCCTGCTTCGCCCTCTGTCTAGACTCCGGCGCCGTCTTTGCCCAGAAAGAAAGCCCAGGGGCTCCACCAGCCTTCGCCTCCCCGCCAGACCCATGGGGCCGCCTGCACCGCAGTCCTCTGGCCTTTCCTGCCTGGGTCCGGCCCCCTGAGGCCGCCCGGACTCCAGGCTCAGACAAGGAGCGGCCTGTGGAGCGGAGAGAGCCCTCTATCACCAAGGAGGAGAAAGACAGGTGTGCTTCCCCGTCCCCCCCCCACTGCCCACACCCCTGGTCCTCCCTCCCCGAAGCCTGGTCTGGTCGCAGCCTGGTCAGACCACTGGAGTACCTCCATTCTTTCCCACAGGGACCTCCCCTTCTCACGGCCCCAGCTCCGAGTTTCTCCTGCTACTCCCAAGGCCAGGGCTGGCGAGGAAGGGGCCAGACCGGCCAAGGAATCAGTGCGGGTAAAGGAAGAACGGAAGGAGGAGGCCGCCGCCGCCGCCGCTGCCGCCGCCGCTGCTGCCGCCGCCGCTGCCGCCGCTGCTGCCACCACCGGGCCTCAGGGCCTTCACCTACTGTTTGAGAGGCCCCGGCCACCCCCTTTTCTGGGCCCTAGTCCCCCAGAGCGCTGCGCTGGCTTTCTGGAGCCAACCTGGTTGGCAGGGCCCCCTCGCCTTGCTAGGCCACCCCGCTTCTATGAGGCTGGCGAGGAGCTGACTGGACCAGGGGCTGTGGCTGCCGCCCGCCTCTACGGTCTGGAGCCTGCCCACCCCCTGCTATACAGCCGCTTGGCCCCGCCACCGCCACCTGCTGCGGCCCCGGGAACCCCTCACCTTCTCAGCAAGACCCCCCCAGGAGCCCTTTTGGGGGCACCACCTCCACTTGTGCCCGCCCCCCGGCCTAGTTCCCCACCTAGGGCCCCTGGCCCAGCCCGGGCTGACAGGTGAGGGAAGGGGAGGGGCGGGGGCCAAGCTCCATCCCCCTTTCCTTTTGACAAGGTCCTAGAGCTGAGGTTTCAAGCCAGAGCTAGAGGGCAGAGGTCATGACCTCACCAGCCATCTCTGAGGTCATGGAACCTGGGAGCAGAAACCCCAACCCCCACAAGATCAAGCATCAGATGGACCTTGGGGTCACTGGGAGGGCAGAGGTCACAATCCTCTAGAGAGAGGGGTGTGTGTGTGAGTGTGTGTGTGCGCGCGCGCGTGTGTACATGTGAGAGAGGAGAGTGGGGGTCATTTCAGAGGTCATAGCTCATGATCTCCTGAGGTACACCATCGCCCCCTCTGAGGGCCCCTAGGCCCTTGGCCTGCCTCCCCAAGGGCTCACTAAGCCAGAGGCCAAAGTGCCCCCCCTCCCCTTCACCTACCACCCAAGTCCTCATGCCCTCTCAGGGCTGGGGGAGGAGGGGCTAACGGAAGGGGGGTTCCATGTACATATTTATCTCCCCTTCCACATAGCCCCCCAGACCTTTTGTACATTTTTACAGGGGTGCCCCTCCCAATAACCCCCCTTCCTGGTTAATTAAATCCTCAGACTGGTGCTGTGTTCCTAGCCTCTGGCCTCTCTGTGGGGGGAGGGGGGATTGTAGAGGGAAGAGCTGGGAGGGGACAGGCAGGAACCCAGGGCTTATCCCTGGAAATATGGAGTCAGCAGGAGACAGAGCAACAGGGGAAGGGACCTGGGTACCTAGGCTGGAAAGAAGGGCAAACGCTTCCTGCTTGGCTAACAGCCCAGGTCCCCCCCCCCGCCCCAACTTGTTCCTGTTACCTCTGTGTGCCACCATTCCCAAAAGGCTCAAATCTCTAAGCTTCAGACTCCACCTCTTAGTGGCTCAGTCCCCCTACTCCATTTCCAAGTGCCCCCAGGACTCCTGGGCCCTGCTCCCCAGAACCCTGTTCCCCAGAACCCGGCCCTAGGCTGGGGGGGTGGGGGGCAGAGAAGGTCACCATGTACCACACACCAAAGAAGGGGGTCGGCCCGGGGGTGGGCCACACAGGCAGCTTCTTCAGCAGCCTCTCGGCAGCAGTCCCAGCCTTCCCAAAGCAGCAGGCGCCCCCAGGCTGGGGCCCAACCTAGAAGGCAGGGGTCAATTTAACAAAAACATAACGTTGACTTTTTTTCCCCGGTGGGGCTTATTCTGTAACATGACTTGCGGATATTTATATAAAAATGAGTGTTACAATGAGGCCCCTTGGCTGCTCTTTCAGTGTGGGGGGGGGGGGGGGTCGTCCGGCGGCGGGCAAGGGGCATTGGGTCAGGGAGGGATGAGGGAGGACAATACTGAAGACAGGACATGTCCTGGAAGGTTCCCCTTCCCACCTGGGAGAGTAGTTATTTTACTTGTAGATGAATTGGGGTGTTGGGCATTGACGTTTTTCACACATTTTTATATAACCCAGGGGTACATACCATACGGGTTCAAACCAGACAGAAGGATGGCAAAACTAAATTTCCCGTTCACCTGCCAACCCACGCAAGCCCTATGCCTTTTCTGAGGTAACCACTCTCGATCATTTGATCTACGTTCTTCAGGCCCATTTCCGTGTGTTTACGTACGCGTACGTGTACTTGCGTAGTTGTGTTAGAAAAAGATCTGCAGTTTTTGTAAACACTAATTTTTGTGTGGTTACTATAAAACAAATGCAAATAACATACTACAGAGGGAAAGCGCCTCATAATATCACCCCTCAGAGATGACCGCTGCTAATTGTCAGGAGTATATTCCCCCAGTTATTTTTCTAGCTAGAAGCTTAAAATACCGTGAAAAAAAAAATGGGATCCTGTGAAATGTACTATTTTTCAAATGTCCTAATTTTCCTTTTTTACACTTAACATTATTTTTTGATGTGATCATTGAAAACCAAGTGACTAGGGGCACCTGGGTGGCTCAGTCGGTTAAGCGTCTGCCTTTAGCTCAGGTCATGATCTCACGGTTCTTGAGTTCGAGCCCCACATCGGGCTCTGTGCTGATAGCATGGAGCCTGCTTGGGATCCTCTCTCCCCTCTCTCTCTGCCTCTGCCTTGCTTGTGCTCACTCTCTCAAAATAAATACACTTTAAAAATGTTAAAAAAAAAAAAAGTCCAAGTGGCTAAACCCAGCTAGAGCCGCTGGCTCCCCCGCAAGCCACCCAGAATTGTCTTGTCCCACTGTATCCATCACCTTAGAAGAGATGCGTCTGACATTCTCTACTGTCACTCACTGTACATACCCAAGACTTCTAGGGAAGACTCAAGCCTAGATCGCTCCAACAAGTCACAAACAGGTTGACCAGAAGAAGAAACTTGGCTTGTAGACAAGATTTCACATGGCAGTCCTCGCTTTCAGCTTCTTTAGAAAAATCTAAAAATCCTTTGACGCCATACCTGCTTTCCCTACGACTGCCCCTTGAGATGGGGCATGATCTTTCCACATTGCCACTGTCTCCCCCACTCCATTGTTTAGGAACGAGCCATTGTCACTATTGACGGTACTTCCCTGATCCCCCATAAACATTTGGGTGTGAAACTCTCAGAAAAATGCTTTCTTTTTTTTTAATGTTTATTTGAGAGAGAGAGGGTGGGGGCATGTGCACATGTGTGAATAGGGGAGGGACAGAGGAGGACAGAAGATCCAAAGCCGTCTTTTTGCTGACAGGAGAGAACCACATGAGGGGCTCTAACTCATGAACCATGAGATCATGACCTGAGCTGAAGTCAGACGCTTAACTGACTGGGCCAACCAGGCGCCCCAGAAGAATAATACTTTCTAGATGTGTATATCCAATCTCTCCTAGATCCCCCCACAAGTAACTCAGATGCCCAGTCATCTCCTAGATCTGACGCTGTGCTCTCCAGCCCAATCCATTTCCATCTCTGTTATCAGCACCCAAGTCAGAAACCCACCTCTTACCTCAATGGATTCACTTGTCTGAACTGCCTTTTATTGTTTCAACCACTCTCACTTCGTCATGCCAGGCACTGAATAGTGGCTGCGGATACAGAGGTAAACAAAAATCCCAGCTTTCCTGAAGCTGACATGTGTGGACTGGGAGGAGCAACCGTACATGCCTCAAAAAGAAACAAGGTTGAAGGACAGGAATCCCCAGGGCTGCCTCTTGGGGCCTGTCCTCATAACCACCGTGCGCCATTTGAACCATCCACACATGTCCTAATCCCAACTCAGGAGCTCCTCAGGCAGAGGGAAGAGAAGACTCCAGAAAGACTGTCAATGCTGAGGAAAACACGAAATCACTTCACTGTCCTGAGGCTGCTATTTGGAAATGCAGTTCTTTGTTCTGGATGAGCTCAGAAGTGTAGCTATGTAAGCTTAAGCCATGGGCTTATATGTGCACCACGGTTTATTTGTGAAATGGAGGGTTTTTTTCGTTTTAATTTGAAGATCTAATTGGATCTATTAAATGATTGCTGAATTGGGCAGCACCCCATCTAGCAAATAGGTGCTCCTAAAATGGAGGATTTTATATTAAGATATAACTCACATACCATATAAGTCACTCACTCTTTTATGACTGGTTTCACTCACTCAGCATTGTAAGTATTCAAGGTGTATCCGTATTGTAGCTTGCATCAGTACTACATTCCTTTTTATTGCCAAACAGTACTCCATTATATGGACGTACCACATTGTGTTTATCCATTCTTCAGTTGCAGATGTTTGTTTCTTTTAACTACTATGAATAATGTTGTGAATATCCGTGTACAAGTTTTGGTATGAACACATTTTTTTTCTAATTTTTTTAACGTTTATTTATTATTGAGAGACAGAGAGACACAGAGCATGAGCAGGGGGAGGGGCAGAGAGAGGGAGACACAGAATCCGAAGCAGGCTCCAGGCTCTGAGCTGTCAGCACAGAGCCTGACACGGGGCTTGAACTCACAAACCGCGAGATCATGACCTGAGCCAAAGTCGGATGCTTAACCGACTGAGCCACCCAGGTGCCCCGAACACATTTTTTACCTTAGAGAGAGAGGGGAGAGGGGCAGAAGGAGAGACAGAGAATCCCAAGCAGGATCCATGCTTGATTCTGCCACCCTGGGATCATGACCTGAGCTGAAAACAAGAGTCGGACGCTCAACTGACCGTGCCACCCAGGCGCCCTAATATGAACACATTCTAAATTCTCTTAGGTATGTACCTTGGGTTGGAATTATTGGGTCCTATGGTAACTCTTAACTCTTAGTTTATCATTTTGGGGAACCGCCAAACTAGTTTCCAAAGTGGCTGCACTATTTTACATTCCTATCAGCAATGTCTGAAGATGGAGTTTTAATGGGTTCTCCTAGTATTACTGTGTGAATTCACTAAGTTAACTAGCACAAACTTCTTAGAACAGTGCCTGGCACAGAGTAGGTGCTCAAAAACTTATTGCTGTCCTTATCGGTGATGCCTTTCTGATCAGAAACTCTTAGAAGCAGATCTTAGAGCTCAATCAAGGAGAATGCTTACTTACATGCCGTTTGTTGGGAAGGCACGTCTTCCAAAACAGACTTTGAGGTGAGGAGCACATATCTAGTGGCACAGAAGGAAGAAGGAGCCTGAGCCAGTGAAGAACACAGATTAAGAGCCTTCTTCATCAGAGAGATCAGAGTTTAAATTTGGTCTCCACCAACCAGCTCTGTGAATTTGGTCTTTAGCTGGTTTCTACTTTCCAAAGAAAATGACAGTTCCAGCCCCCAGGTTCATTGTGATGGTTACATAGAATGATGCAGACAGAGGGTACTTAGCACAGAATTGAGTACACAGTGGACGTTCACTAAATGAGAGTGTTGTTACTGATCGCAGTGGGAAAGATTATAAACAGGTTTCTTACTTCAAGATGGGTAGGTTGAAGTTCAGAGAAATTTATATGATGTATGGAGTTAGAAGAAAGGAGACATACATATTTGGAAAGATTTAAAAAATAAGCTTGATTATTTTTTTATTCTTTTTTTTTTTTTTTTAATTAGAGGTGGGAAGAGAGGAGCAGAAGGAGAGTGAGAGAGAATCTAAAGCAGGCTCCACTCCCAGCATGGACCCCCACGCAGGGCTCAATCCCACAACCCTGGGATCATGACCTGAGCTGACATCAAGATTCAGACACTCAACCAACTGAGCCACCCAGGTGCCCCTAAACTTACCATTAGAACACTCTTAGATGTACAAAAAAAATGGCAAAGATAGTAAAAGAGTACATAGATTTTTTATATCCCCTAAACTCAGTTTCCTGTATTAACACCTATTAACATCTCACATTTTTAAAAAATTTTTTAAAATGTTTGTTTTGAGAGAGAGAGAGAGAGAGAGAGCGCATGCAAGGGGGGGGGGGGAGGCAGAGAGAGAAGGAGACACAGAATCCGAAGCAGGCTCCGAGCTGTCAGCACAGAGCCCGACACAGGACTTGAACCCACTAACCATGAGATCATGACCTGAGCCGAAGTCGGACACTCAACCAACTGAGCCACCCAGGTGCCCCAACATCTCGCATTTGTTAATCAGTTAATCAGTATTGATGTATTATTGACTTAAGCCCATACTTTATTCAGATTTCCTTAGCGTTTTTTTTGTTTTTGAGAGAGAAGGTGCGAGGGGCAGAGAAAGAAAATCTCATGAGGAGCAAAGAGAGGGTGAGAGAGAGAGAGAGAAGCGGGGCTTGTGTTCACCCAAAGCGGGGCATGAACACACCTGAAGCAGGGCAAGAGCTCACCAGATGTGGGGCTCAAACTCATGAACCGTGAGATCATGACAAGAACCAAAGTCAGATGCTTAAACAACTGAGCCACCCAAGCACCCCAGTTTTGTTTTGTTTTGTTTTAATAATTTCATTCATGGGGCACCTGGGTGGCTCAGTCGGTTGAGCGTCAGATTTTGGCTCATGGTCTCACAGGTCGTGATCTCACAGTTTGTGGATTCGAGCCTCTGTGCTGACAGCTCAGCGCTTGGAGCTGTTTCGGATTCTGTGTTTCTCTTTCTCTCCGCCCCTCCCCTGCTCACACTCTCTCTCTCAAAAATAAATAAACATAAAAAACTTTCATTCATTTTTTTTGAGAGAGAGAAAGAGGGCATGAGTGAGCAAGGGGCAGAGAGTGAAAGGGACAGAAAGAGAAGAGAGAGAGACAGAGAGAATCTCACAAGGGGCAGAGGGAAAGGGAGAGAGAGAGAATCCCATGCAGCCTCTGCACTGTCAGTGTGAAGCCCGAAGAGGGC
This sequence comes from Prionailurus viverrinus, assembly GCF_022837055.1. Lineage (NCBI taxonomy): Eukaryota > Metazoa > Chordata > Mammalia > Carnivora > Felidae > Prionailurus > Prionailurus viverrinus. The sequence goes on along the minus strand of NC_062576.1, from coordinate 17,893,094 downwards.
TTAAGCTCATCTGATGTGATGATCGAACTCATCATGAGATCATGACCTTGGCTGAAGTCGGATGCTCGCTCAACCAACTGAGCCACCAGGCACCCCAGATTTCCTGTTTTACCTAATATCGTTTGTGTTCCAGGATCCCACCACAAGGATACCACATTACACGGAGTCATCACGTCTCCTTAGACTCCTTTTAACCATGACTTTTCTAGACTTTCCTTGTTTTTGATGATCTTGACAGTTTTGAGGAGTATTCATCAGGTATTTTAGAACATGTCCCTTACTTGGGCTTGTTGTCTTTCTTAGGATTAGACTAGAGTTACGGGTTTGGGGAGGAAGCAGAGGTAAAGTGCCGTTTTCATCACATCGTATGGACGGTACATGCCTTCGAGATGACTTATCACTGTGGCTGAGGGAGGGCTTATCAGCTTCCACTGCAAAATTACTCTTTCCCCTCCTCTTTGCACATTTTACTCTGAGAGGAAGTCGCTCTGCACAGCCCTTACTATAAGACTTGAGAAATTATGGTCCACCTCCTTGAGGGCAGAGTATCCACACAAATTACTTGGAATTCTTCTGCATGGGAAAGTTGTCTCTTCTTGCTTTATTTATTTATTCTATCATGTATTTATGCTATGATGGATCCATGGGTATTTCTTTTCTGCTTTAGGCCATACTCCAGTATTACTTTACTTATTACTCCCCAGTTTTCAGTTGGCTCCTATGCCCCTTTCATTGTGGGACTTTTTGCTTTTTTGGTATTTTTAGCCCAGACTTACTTTTTACTGTTTATCCTTTTGTATCTTTGGGTCTTTGTCTCCCAGTGTATGTATTACCTGTTCTTAAAAGTTAAAACAACTGCCAGTGTAATTAACATAAAAAGTCTTATAGCTTGTAGCAAAAGACAGAGTCAAAAGTGTCCTTCCTTCCCCTGATACCCTCCTGCCTTGCTCCATTTCTCCTTTCCAGAGATACCATGTTGATTTCCTGTTTGTTTCTCCAGCACAATTCTTTTTTTTTTTTTCCTTCTTTTAAACAAATGTTTACATATAGTACACACTGTTCTGTGTGCTGCTTTTCTCAAGTAACTATCTCTTGCGGGTTATAGCTCGCCTTTGTAAGGCTATACCATAATATATTTAGCCATTCTCCATTAGTGAACATTTAGGTTCTTTCCAGTCTTTTACCACTGGAACAAGGAGTGCTGCAGTGAATACACACCTCTTTGTATACCTGAGCAAATAAATCTGCAGGGTAAATTTCTAGGCAGAGATTTGCTGAGCCAAAGAGTCCATGCTTTCAAATTTTAGATGCTGCTGAGTTCCCCTGCACAAACCTTGTGTCAACTGCCAATTTTCACGCTCGTCCACAGCGTTAAGAGAGGACCTGTTTTCCCATACGCTTGCTAACACAGAGAACTAACAAGCTTTTTGATTTTTGCCAATTCCACAGGTGAAAGATCGTGCCCTGTAGAAATTTGAATCTGCATTTCTTTTAGTGTGAGTGAACCTGAACATCTTGCTGGACATTTAAAATTCTTTTGTGTTTTTGTTTTCTGTGAATTGCCTCTTCAAATGTCTGCCCGTTCCCCTCTCCCCCCGCTCTTTGGGTTTGTTTGTTTGTTTGTTTGTTTAATAACCTTTGTTTTTTTGCCTCAGTGAAAGCTACCCATTCATTTATTCCATCAACAAATATTTATTTACCTACTGTATATCAGACTCTGTTTTAGCAATGTGACAGTGACCAGAAAGAGCAAAGGTATTTTTCTCTGGGAGATTAAAATTCTAGAGGGGGTAGATGGAGAGTAAAGGAATAAATACATGTTGGTTGGCAATACATGTTATGGAGAGAAAGTAAGGTATGGGCTAGAAAGTTCTGGGGTGCTATTTTATATACAAGGATTAAAAAGAGTTTCTCAGAGGGATTTTAAGGGAGCAGAGGTGGGAATGAAATGAGGAAAGGAAGCATGCAGTCATCTGGGAGAGGAATGCTTTAGGCAGAGGGAACAGCAGTGCGAAGTCCCTGAGGTGGAAATGTGCTAGGTGGGCTGGAGCCTGAGGGCTAGCATGGCTGGAGCAGGGTGAGCCAAGGGGTTTGGGAGATAAGTGGAGACCAGATCATGCAGGGCCTTGTAGGCCTTTGTAAGGACTTTGGCTTCTATTCTGAGTGAGGTGCTAGCCACTGCAAAGTTTGTTTATTTTGGCTGTACCTTTTTTTTTTTTTTTTGGAGAGTTTTAGAGCAGAGGAATGACATTATCCAATTTAGCTTCTTTTTTTTAAGTTTATTTATTTTGAGGGAGAGAGCGAACACGAGCAGGGGAGAGTCGGGGGCGGGGGGGAGAAAGAGAATTCTAAGCAGGCTCCATACCATCAGCACGGAGCCTTACGCAGAGCTCAAACCCACGAATTGTGAGATCATGACCTGCGCTAAACCAAGAGTCGGAAGCTTAACCCACTGAGCCACCCAGGCACCCCCCCATAATTAGATTTTTTTTTAATTTTTTTTAACGTTTATTTATTTTTGAGACAGAGAGAAACACAGCATGAACGGGGGAGGGGCAGAGAGAGACAGAGACACAGAATCAGAAGCAGGCTCCAGGCTCTGAGCCATCAGCCCAGAGCCCGACGCGGGGCTCGAACTCGCAGACCACAAGATCGTGACCTGAGCTGAAGTCGGCCGCTTAACCGACTGAGCCACCCAGGCGCCCCAGATTTTTAAAGGACCATACAATAGCATGGTCTGTGAATTGAGACATTACAATACACGTCACTGGGGCATTTCTCATCATTAGCCTGTTCTAACTGCAAAATGTAGGGGGCTGGCCTGCTTTAAGCAAATCCAGTGTGTGAAATTTCAGATGGACCTGATTTTCTCTAAGGGACTGGGCAGTCATTGCCATAGCCATGTGCTCAATTTGGCAGGGCTAATGTGGTGATCCCAAGCTTCTAGGCCCAGGGTTTTTGCTTGTGGATCACAAGTAAACTACCTTTTTCCCCATTGGAAGGAATCATCTCCCCAAAGCTCAGCAACCACTCTCTAGAAGTGCCTCCTGCTGACACCTTCATACAAAGCCATAAAAATTTGTGTTCAAGAATGTTCCCCGAATTAGTGGTAATAATTGAACAACTTTGTGAATATACTAAAAATGTTTGAACTGTATACATGAAAGGGTTGGAATTTATGGTATATGGATTATAATTCTGTAATATAATTCTGGAATGTAATTCTGTAATAACAAACAACAGGTTTCCCAGAAACCCTGTTCACCGTAGCACGAAGACTGGGAACAACCCAAATGTCTATCCACAGAGATCTATTAAATAAACTCGTATGACCATCAGTGGGTAAACATGGAGATGTTAAAAAGAATGAGGTGTAAAAATTTTTTAAAAGGTGGGGGGAGGGGCGCCTGGGTGGCGCAGTCGGTTAAGCGCCCGACTTCAGCCAGGTCACGATCTCGCGGTCCGTGAGTTCGAGCCCCGCGTCGGGCTCTGGGCTGATGGCTCACAGCCTGGAGCCTGTTTCCGATTCTGTGTCTCCCTCTCTCTCTGCCCCTCCCCCGTTCATGCTCTGCCTCTCTCTCTCCCAAAAATAAATAAACGTTGAAAAAAAAAATTAAAAAAAAAAAGGTGGGGGGAACGCCTGGGTGGCTCAGTTGGTTGTGTGTCCAACTTTGGCTCAGGTCATGATCTTTACAGTTCGTGGGTTCCAGCCCTGCGACAGGCTCTGTGCTGACAGCTCAGAGCCTGGAGCCTGCACCGGATCTGATTCTGTGTCTCCCTCTCTCTGCCAGTCATATTCTGTCTCTCTCTCTCTCTCTCTCTCAAGAATTAACATTAAAAAAATTAAAAAGAATGATGCGTGTCTGCATTTGCAGAAACAGAGAAAGCTCTCTGTGATGTACTAAATTTTTAAAAATTAAGTTGAGGAATGCCTGGGTGGCTCAGCTGGTTAAGCGTCCAACTCTTGGTTTCAGCTCAGGTCATGATCTCATGGTTCGTGGGACTGAGCCCTACATCAGGCTCCATGGTGACAGTGCAGAGTCTGCTTGGGATTCTCTCTCTCCTTCCCCCTCTGCCCTTCCCCTGCTGTCCAAATAAATAAATAAATAAATAAACTTAAAGAAAAAAAGGATTACTGCTAATATTGGTCTACCTCCAGCACTGACTGCTTGGGTTGCCTATTTAATAGTAAGAATATAATCAATCTCACACTTATATAGAGAGGCAGGCAAGGCTGGTCTGATCATGTCCATTTTATACATAAGTACAACGAGGCACAAAGATGAAAAGGGCTTACAAAATTAGTGAAAAATTCAAGACAGGCAGAGTTTAGGGACGTACAGAATACGATTTTCAATCCCTGCTTTGCAGGCTATTTGCTTTGAGACTTTAGGCCAGTTACCTCTCTGAGCTCGAGGGACAAGGCTTCAGACCTCACAGGGCTTCAGGGATTAAGAGCTGCTGGAAAAGAAAAAGGCCTCCTATAGTGCTTGGAGCATGGCAGCTGTCCAGGAAATAGCTGCTATTAGGGTAATTATTCTGTAAATGTTCTGAATGATTATAATATTTATGGACTGAGGCATCGCCCGTGTTAGGTGCTGAGGTCAGATGAGAAACCAGGTCTTTGCGGTCTCTGACTCTTTCCCTAATACCAGTTCCTCGCCCTCCCGAGCCCCACTGTGAATGAGGAGGAGAGGCCCTCAGTGATGCAAATGAATGTTGACTTTTCATTAACAAAACAATGAGCCCGCTGACACGGACGAGGGAAATGTTTAAAACTTTGAAAGGAGAAAAATCAGTTCGCAAATGTGTGTTGATATACTCACACCCTGCTCTACTCCTCAATAAACATCTCCCAAGACCTGCTGAGACAACCCCAGGTTGGCCTCCGGTTGAGGTCTCTAAAATGCTCTACGAACTGGGGCCTCACAGTGTCTCAGGCTAATGACGCTAACCCCTCAGGTTCGCTGGTGGGGGGCTTTGAACTGTGTAGGAAGAGCCTGGGAACTCTTAGAAACAAAGCAATTTTTCTTGTCTAAGGAAATCAGTTTATTTTACCCCAAACCTCCCCATCCCACCGTTAATTTCAGGAGAAGCGACTGTAGAGTCCCTGGAGGATGCTGACCTCAACACCTGGAGGTCACAGAGCCACTGTCAGTCTCCTGGGGAAGACATGGGGGAGGAACATGGGGAGGAACAAGGAATGAGGACACCTACAAGCCATAGTGCGGGGGCGCAGGCCAGGCTGGTTAGGTAAGCCACAGAGAGATACTAAAACAACCCCACAACAAACCAAATACTGTTTTTCATATACGTGAAGATATTCACTACAAGTGTATCCACTAAAGTATTGTTTCTAGAACCTAGAGAATGAAAACAATGCCACTGTCCAAAATGGGAGATTGATTAAACACATCATTTGACATTCACAGAATGAAAGGACCAATATGGCTTTAAAATTTTTTTTTAATTTTTAAAATTTTATGTGAGAGACACAGAGAGACAGAGAGAGAGAGAGACAGAGACAGAGACAGAGACAGAGACAGACAGACCATGAACAGGAGACAGGGGCAGAGGTCGAGAGAGGGAGAATCTCAAGCAGGCTTCATGCTCAATGGGGAGTCTGACACGGGGCTCCATCCCACGACACTGGGATCACAACCTGAGCCAAAATCAAGTCAGACCCTCAACCGACTGAGCCACCCAGGCACCCCTGGCTTTTAAAAATATAACATAGATCTGGGGCGCCTGGATGGTTCGGTCGCTTGAGCGTCCAGCTCTTGATTTCAGCTCAGGTTGTGATCCCAAAGTTGTGGGATTGAGCCCTGCATCAGGCTCCATACTGAGCTTGGAGCCTGCTTGGGATTCTCTCTCTGCCTCGCCACTCCCCCCATCCCTTTCTCCTGCTCATGTACTCTCTCTCTCTAATAAATAAACAAAAAAAAACAAAGAAATAAAGAGTTTTAAATATATGGTAGATCCTAACATGAAGATCTGGACTAATCTTCAAGATTTATTATTAAGGAAGTGGAGATATCTTGTGTTCATGGAGAAGAAAACTCAGGATTGTAAAGGTACCATTTTCTCCAAATTGATTTGTAAGAGTCAATACAATGCTACTAAACTTAAAACAGGATTTTTTTTTATGAAACTCAACAAGTCAGTTAAAAAATATATAGGCAGTGGGGTGCCTGGCTGGCTCAGAAGAGCATGCGACTCTTGATCTGTAGGTCATGAGTTCAAGTCCCATGCTGGGTATAGGATTACTATAAATAAATAAATAAATAAATAAATAAATAAGAGAGAGGGAGAGAGAGGAGTAAAGGGCTAAGAACAGGAAGATGTTTCTAAAGAAGAATAGAGAAGGCTTGTTCTCCCAGGATTGTTAAAAAGCTATAGTAATGAAGACAAGTTGGTGTTGGTAGCAATAGGAATTCACCAAAATCGACTAATGAATGTAAGAAGCTCTGACAAGTGATGGGGGGTGGCATAGCACATCAAAGAAGGGACTATTTGGGGTGCCTGGGTGGCTCAGTCAGTTGAGTGTCCGACTTCGGCTCAGGTCATGATCTCACGGTCCGTGAGTTCCAGCCCCGCATCAGCCTCTGTGCTGACAGCTTGGAGCCTGGAGCCTGGAACCTGCTTCCGATTCTGTGTTTCCCTCTCTCTCTCTGCCCCTCCCCTGTTCGTGCTCTGTCTCTCTCTGTCTCAAAAATAAACATTAAAAAATTTTTTTAAAAAGGAGGGATTATTTGATAAGTGGAATTTCTAAAGGGAATTTCTTTCCAGACTTGGGGTAACAAAGAATCTCTTAATTAAAACACAAAAGAGTAATCATAAAAGAAAATATTAATAAATAAAAATATATTAAAATTAAAAGAATTAAATTATAAGCTACAGATTTGAAGAAGATATGTGCAAACACATGTAATCACTCAAGGATACATATCGAGATACTCTGAACACCTTCTGCAAATCAATAAAGAGCATTAAGCCCGTGAAAAACAATGGGTAAAAAACTTGAATATGCACGTGAGAGAAGAGGAAACATGGTTGAAAATCGCATAAAGAGATCCATGCTCAGCATCACTAGTAATCAAGGAAGTACAAGGCACAACAAGCTGCTTTACTGGTTTATATGCAGTCTGTGGCACAAATTAAGAAGTCAAATAACACCAGGCATTGGAGAAGAGAAATACGTCTTCTGTACATAGGTGGTGGGAATGTATATCCATTCAGCCATTTTGGAAAGGCAGTTTATCATTTTCTTGTCAAATTGAACACTTACATACTTAAAACCCAGCAATTCCACTCTTGGGCAAATATCCAGGGGCAAGTGTTGCACCTGTGCTTCATGAGACATACATATGAATAATCATAACAGCAGTGAATACATGGCAAAAAAAAAAAAATAACACACTACCAGCAAAAGAAAGAACTCAACTGCCCTTCAGTTGAGTTCAGAATGGATAAGTACAGGGGTGCCTGGGTGGCTCAGTTTGTTAAGCGTCCCACTTCAGCTCAGGTCATGATCTCACGGTTCATGAGTTCAAGCCCCGCATCAGGCTCTATGCTGACAGCTCAGAACCTGGAGTCTGCTTCAGATTCTGTGTCTCCCTCTCTCTCTGCTCATGCCCTGCTCACACTCTGTCTCTCAAAAAGTGAATAAACATTAAAAAAATATTTAAAAATTAAAATAAAAACAAGTTTTTTAATTCAGCACAGCTGATGTTTTCCAACAGATGTTTGTTTTAAGAGCTTGCTAATTAGTGGTATTGATGAGGGAGGGGCAAGCAGGCACCCTTCATACCCTGCTGGTGGCAGAAAAGTGCAGCTACTTTGGAGGACAGTATTTTTTTCAACGTTTATTTATTTTTGGGACAGAGAGAGACAGAGCATGAACGGGGGAGGGGCAAAGAGAGAGGGAGACACAGAATCGAAGCAGGCTCCAGGCTCCGAGCCATCAGCCCAGAGCCTGACGCGGGGCTCGAACTCACGGACCGCGAGATCGTGACCTGGCTGAAGTCGGACGCCTTAACTGACTGCACCACCCAGGCGCCCCTGGAGGACAATATTTAGTAGTGTCTATGGAAATCTTAGATGCACATATTCTGATCTAGCAAGTCTCTTCCCCTTTAAGAATTTTCTTTATAGGGGCGCTTGACTGGCTCAGTCAGTAGAGCACAAGACTCTCAATCTCAGGGTCATGAGTTCAAGCGCTATGGTGGGCATAGAGATTACTTTAAAAAAAAAGAATTTACAGATTCACTTGTACAGCTCAAGATCAAGTGTACAAGGTTGCTCATCATAGCGCAGTACAAAGTTAGCTACACACATGGTATATCCACCTATATTCAGCACCTATTTAAAAGTAAGATAAGTCTGTATGCATCAACCTGGAGAGACATTACACCTATTGAGTGTAAAAAGGCAAAATGTAGAACAATATATATAGTATGACATCATTTGCAGGCACAAAGACACAGATACTCATGGAAAATTGCTACGCAAAAGCAAACAACTGTTAACACCGGTGCCTTCTGGGGAGTGGAATTGAAAAGGTGAAGGGAAGGACATACTTTCTGTTTTATATTTAATACTGGATTTTATTTTTTATGAAGAGCATACACTTATTACTGCTATAATAAAAAAAATTTAGGGGCACCTGGGTGGCTCAGTTGGTTAAGCGTCCAACTCTTTGTTTCGGCTCAGGTCATGATCTCACAGTTCATGAGTTCCAGCCCCAAGTCGGACTCTGTCCTGACAGTGTGGAGCCTGCTCCGGATTCTATCTCTCTCCCTCTCTCTGCCCCTCCCCTGCTCATGCGTGCATGCTCTCTCTCTCTCTCTCTCTAAACAAATAAACTTAAAAAATCTAACTTAGAAGTTCAAAACAAAATATTATATGTCAATTATATCTCAGTAAAGCTGGGGCTAGTTCATAAATTATAAAGAAGCAATGTGGTCCACCTGGCTGGCTCAGTCAGTGGAGCATGTGACTTGATCTTGGTCTTGGGGCTGTGAGTTCAAGCCCCATGTTGGGTGTAGAGATTACTTAAAATCTTTAATGAAGAAGAAGAAGAAGAAGAAGAAGAAGAAGAAGAGGAGTAAAGAGAAGCAATTTTTTTGTTAAGGAAAAAAAAATTTAAAGAAAATACAGAAGAATATGAGGAAGAAAAGATGAGTTTTTGCCTTCTTATCCTCAACAAGATGTCACATTTAACAGTTTTGGGTATAATCTTTTAAAATTTTTGTCTGCTTGTGTGTGCATTTATATATACATATATATATGTATATATATACATATATATATGTATACATATATACGTATATATATGTGTATATATATATATATATATATACATGTATATATATTTTTTCAAAATGAATCATCTAGGGGGTACCTGGGTGGCTCATTCAGTTGAGCATCGACTTTAGCTCAGGTCATTATCTCATGGTTTGTAAGTTTGAGGCCCGCATCAGGCTCGCTGCTGTCAGTGCAGAGCCTGCTTCTGATCCTCTGTCTGTCTCTCTCTCTCTGCCCCTCCCTCACTCGAACTCTCTCTCTTAAAAATAAATAAAACATTTAAAAAAATGGAATCATCTATGTTGTTAGTTTTTTTTTACATTTTACCATGTTTACATTTTTTACATTTTACCATTTATCTCTACAATATCATTTATTTCCAAAACCAGAAATAATTGTACATTTTTCTGATTAGACAAGTGTGATTCACAAAGAAAATATCTCTATAACTGTGTTGCTAAATAAGAAATGCAAGTTGTAGGACAATATGTACAGTATTATCTCATTTTTGTTTAAAAAAAGGAAGAAAACAGAACGTGTGTGTGTGTGTGTGTGTGTGAGAGAGAGAAGGTCTGAAAAACCAGTCTATGAGGATAGCCATTAAACTCTGTTCAGAGTATTTAAGTGTGGGGGAGATTGCAATGAGGTGGCTTGGGATATTTATAGTGCATTGCTTTCATAATAATGATGCATGTATGTGATCACAATTGTTTTAAAACTTCAGACAAGCATACAAAAATCTGAAATTATCTCTAAATCCTACCACTCAGAGATACCCCCAGTCAATATACTAGTGCACATGCTTTCTTCTTTTCTTCTTTGCCTATAGAAACATATTCATCCTCTCAATTTATAAACTGAAATCCTACAAAATATACTACTCAGGAGGCTCCTGGGTGGCTCAGTGGGTTAGGTGTCTGACTTCGGCTCAGGTCATGACCTCACAGTTTGTGAGTTCGAGCCCTGTGTTGGGCTCTGTCCTGACAGCTCAGAGCCTGGAGCCTGCTTCAGATTCTGTGTCTCCTTCTCTCTCTGCCCCTCACCCCTTATGCTCTGTCTCTGTCTCTCTTTCTCTCTCTCAAAAATAAACATTAAAAAAAAAAACCCACACAACTCTGTGCCCTGCTGTTTTCAATACGTTCCATGTCAGTACATCATTGTAATGACTACACATTATGCCATCATAACAACCATCCCATAATTTAATCATTCGATCCCTTGCTTTTGATGTTTTGTAAACTTTTTTTTTAATTTTTTTTAACGTTTATTTATTTTTGAGACAGAGAGAGACAGAGCATGAACGGGGGAGGGGCAGAGAGAGAGGGAGACACAGAATCGGAAGCAGGCTCCAGGCTCTGAGCCATCAGCCCAGAACCCGACGCGGGGCTCGAACTCACAGACCGCGAGATCGTGACCTGAGCTGAAGTCAGACGCTTAACCGACTGAGCCACCCAGGCACCCCTGACGTTTTGTAAACTTTTTAATTGTAAAGTGTAACACACATTAGAAGAATGTATAAAATACACGTATTTTTTAAAAAGTAATAATTATAAAGCAAACATTTATGTTACCTCTTCACCAGAAAATTTATTTATTTATTTATTTATTTATTTGAGAGAGCTCGAGGGAGGGAGAGGGGCAGAGGGAGAGACAGAGAGAGAGAGGGAGGGAATCTTTTTTTCTTCTTTTTTTTAAATTTTTTTTAACGTTTATTTATTTTTGAGACACAGAGAGACAGAGCATGAACGGGGGAGGGTCAGAGAGAGGGAGACACAGAATCTGAAACAGGCTCCAGGCTCTGAGCTGTCAGCACAGGGCCCGTCGCGGGGCTTGAACTCACGGACCGCGAGATCATGACCTGAGCCGAAGTCGGCCGCTTAACCGACTGAGCCACCAGGCGCCCCCCAAAATTTTTAATGTTTTTAATGTTTATTTTTGAGAGAAAGACAGACAGACAGTGAGTGGGGGAGGGTCAGAGAGAGAGAGGGAGACACAGAATCTGAAGCAGGCTTTAGGCTCCAGAGCTGTCAGCACAGGGCCAGCGGTGGGCTCCAACTCAGGAGCATGAGATCGTGACCTGAGCTGTAATTGGATGCTTAACCAACTGAGCCACCTAGGTGCTCAAAAATTGTTAAGTTTAAAAAAAATGAGAAAAGCACAATGAACACCTGTGTACTTTTCTCCTAGAATTAACAAACATGAATTCTGTTATTTTTTACTTCCTTTTTTTAAATTAACAAGACAACAAAATATAATGTATTTTATTCTTTTAAAAATTAAACAATTTGTTTTTATTTTCATAAGTAATCTCTACACCGTATGTGGGACTTGAACTCACAACCAAGAGATCAAGAGCCACATGCTCCACTGACTTAGCCAGCCAGGCACCACAGAATTTATTTTATTCTAACACCTTTAAAATTTATTCTTATTTTTTATTTTAGAGAGAGGGGAGGGGCAGAAGGAGAGAGAGAGAGAGAGAGAGAGAGAATCCTAGGGAGGCTCCACAGTCAGCTGTGTGTTGGGCTCGATCCCTTGACCCAGTATCACGACGAACAGAAATCAAGAGTGGGATGCTCAACCGACAGAGCCACCCAAGTGCCCCATTCTAACACCTTTTTTAGAATAAAGTACTTGATGTTCACTCTTTTGTGAATACTTCAATGGATCAAGCCCAGTATTGACCTCAGCTCAATAGTCTCCTTTTGAGGTTTCAATAGCATTAGAGTTGGTCCTTTTAGTGAAGGTTCTTGTGTCTTTCCAACAAGACTTCATTAATCTTTGAAAAATTCTTGCTTCCAGAAGATATTATAGACTCACCTTGTACCTTTCAGCGTTAGTCACAGACTGGGCCTTTTCTGCAACTAGCCCTTATTCCTTTTAGAGACTATAATCTGGATGCTAAGATGCATTGTTGAAGTGCAGAATTGTCAGAATAAATGCAACTTGACAAATACAGGCAAAATTCTCTTTGCTCTGAGAAATTATTGTGATCATTTTTAATTTCCCTGTTTTATCATGAGGGTAACCGTCTTTTCGACATATTTACTGGCCACCTGAGTTTCCTTGCCTCCCAACTGCTGCTTCTTTGATCGTTTTTTCTGTTGTTAAACTTTTATGTCATGCCCAGGGGCGCCAGGCTGGGTTAGTAAACACAGCAAACACAGCATACGACTCTTAATCTCAGGGTCGTGAGGTGAGTTCAAGCCCCTTTTTGGGCGTGGAGCCTAGTTAAAATAAAATTTGAAAAGTCTCATGTCCTATCCATTTTTTTCCATTTCTAAATAATGCTGTGATGAACATCTTTGTACATGCATATTTGCTCATCTTACTGACTCATTCCCTAGAGTGAGTTTCTAACATGGAATTTCTGGGGCAAAAGATATATATTAAATTTACAATTTTTTTCTTTTTAAGAAACAATCTTTTAAAACTCAGAAAAAAAAAAAAAAGATGCGTACATGTACACTCCCCCTGCAGCAGCATGTGATCGCCTGTCTTCCCACACCCTTTCTAGAACTGAGTGCCACAATTTTAGTTTCCTTCTTTGAGGGTTGGGGATGTTTTCAGTTGGGGTGTTTGCTTAAGATTCAACATGTAAAGTCCCTGCACAGCGTTGGCTGTGTTCTCAAGAGGTCCCAGTCCTCTCAGAGAGAAGAGACGTGTTCTAGCAGCTCCCCACCCTCTCCTAGCCTCCTGGGACCTCAGCCACTTTACAGCTGCCTTCCGGAAGCTCCTCTCAGAGGTCCCCCCGGAAGAGCTGTTTGCTAAATCTGGCAACCCTACCCCCAGGTTCCCGTTCTACTCCCACCTAAACTGCAGCAGTCGCCTCCAGATCTCACCCCTACAGTCCATTCTCGACCGGGCCTCTGCTCAAAGCCGTCCTGCTACACTCAGAATTCCATGGGAACTCCTTAGCTTGGCCTTCAAAGCCCCCGCCAAATCCAGGCCTGACCCTTCACTCAGACCTCACTGCCAACTGTTCCCCCGTCCCCTGCAGCCCCCTGGGCCTCCTGGTTGTTTCCTGTTAGGATAAGCTGGGCTGGCCTCAGAGTCTTTGTATTTATTTACCTCTGCTTAGAATGCTTTTTCCCCAAAGCATTCTCTGCTCAGATGTCACCACACCAGAGAGGGCCTTGCCAGACCACCTTGTCTAAAACAGCACCTCCCATGCCCCAAACCTGCTTTATTTTTTTTTTCATAACACACAGTACTGCTCATTATTTTATACTTTGACTTGCCTGATGTATTTGTTCTTTGCTTTCCCTCACCAGGAATGTAAGATTGATAAAAGCTGGAACTGAGAGCATTTTCCTGGTGTGTTTTTCCAGTATTATCTCCCTGGTGCCTAGGATGATGCCTGGCACTTCTCAGACCTGGATCTGACAGGCTGTCCTGCACAGCAGTTAAGGGGACACCCGTGAGTCACTCTCTCTGGGTTCAAGCCCCTGCTCTGTTTGCTGCTTCCCAGCTGTGTCACTTGGAACAAATGACTTAACCATCCTTTGTACAATCTGTAAAACAGGGATGATAATCTACTTTAATTGGGTTATTGTGAGGGTGAGGGCAGGCCAAGCTCTGCCTTCTTTTTTTCTTTTCTTTTCTTTTTTTAAAAGTAGCCTCCACATTCAATGAATGTGGGGCTTTCACTCACGTCCCTGAGATCAGGAGTCACATGCTCTACCGACTGAGCCAACCAGGGGCCCCAATTGGATCATTGTGAGAATTAAACTAGTTAAATCATGTAAGAACATAGGCTGGTGTTCAGTGTTTGTCACTATTATAGTTTTTGAGTGGATTTAACACATGGGTTATTGCTATCATACACACAGGCAAATATCAACCAATCTCTATCTATGGATATTTAGTATGTACCTGTCACTCCCCCAGACTATGGGTATAGGCTCATACACAGAAGTTAACAAGACAAATGTGACCTCTCTCTTACCATGAGTCTCCGGGAACTCAAGTAATTATTCCTAGTGTTAAAGTGTTGAGAGGCAACAAAGCACAGAATTTTTCAGGAGATACAACTTAGTCTGGGGGCCAGGAAGAGATTCTGGAGGCAGTGATGTTACTCTGTAAGTTCTGACTGGGTGGAGAGGAAAGAGAGAACCATGTGTGAGGAAGCCCAGAGTGGAGAAGAGCCTATATAGCAGGATGGCCAGTGTGGCTGGAGTGCAGGGGCTGGGAGAGAGGAAGCTGGAGGATCTGGCAGGGACTACCATGCAGGGCTTTGGTGGCCTCAGAAAGGGGTTTCATGGGAGCCATGAAAGGACTCAAAGTTGGAGAGTGACTGTCAGCTAAGCAGTAAGCACAGTTTCCCTGGCTGGTGCTGTTCAATGACCCCCAGAGATCACCTTGTCTAAAATGGCACATCTCCTGCTGCCCCGCCCCCCATCTCTGTCTCTCTGCACCTGATTTATTACATCATAAGCCCTGACATTCTCTCATACTGTCTTATGCTGGTTCTGGATTCACCCATACTGGAATGGAAACCCCCACAAAAGCTGGGACTTTGGGGAGGGGGAGAAACTGGCTGCAGGGAGACTGATTAGGAAGTTGGTGTAGATGGCCCCAGCTCTAGAACTTGTACTTGCTAGGAGGGTTAGGATCAGCCAGCCGTCTGGCTGGTAGAGAGCAGGAGGCTAGAGGACTTGACAGCTTGAAGCCTCATTTGCATAGCACTTTACAGAAGACTGAGAAAAAGGCAATTGTCCCTATCAAAGAATGGAGTGTGGAGGCAGTGGAGATAAGGGTAGTGAGGAAGGGGGACTAAAGTCCAGCAGTCTCAAGGTGCCTGGCTGGCTCAGTTGGTGGAGCATGTAATTCCAGTTCTCAGGGTCATGAGTTCAAGCCCCACATTAGCAGCAGAGCTTACTTCAAAGAAAGTCCCAGCAGTCCCAAAAAGCCAGTTCTTGGTACTGTCCTTGCTTTTAAGTCATCAAGGGCTAAGGATCAGGTGTGGGGCTGGGGAGAACTAGAATAGAAAAATATTAAGATGTAACTGACACATCTGGTGGCTGGATGTGGGACATGAGGGAAAGGGAAGGTGATGGCTACGTTTCTAGTTTAAGTAACCGGGTGGATACTGGTGCCATCGCCTCAGAGCAGATTTTGTGGTTCAACTCATGAGTTCAGTTATGGATGTATGAGTCTGAGGTGCCTGGGAGACCAGGAGGAATCCAGGAGTTAGATGGGAATGCAAGTTCTGAGCTAGGGAGAGTGCTTGGCTTAAGAGATGATAATTGGAATGCACAGTGAAATCATGACAAGATGCCTTTTTCTTATGAGATCTCTTTAGGCAAATTACCAGAAATGCTTACATGCAAATGCTTTCTGGTTGCAAGCTGGCTTCTCCACTTTACCTACACTGCTCTATAACCCCCAGAAACTTCTAGCAATGGAGGGTACCTGTAAAGAAGGGGTCCAGAAGCTAAGCTTCCTTAGCTTCAAGGTATCTGTCTCTGCCCTTGTGGATGTGTTGGATGAGAGAAGGCAATTGAGGGGACAATCTTGAGGAATGCCTACAATTGATGGAGGGGTCCAGGAGAAGTGGCCTGTGAGGGAGACTGAGAGGGAGCATTCAGGGAGGTAGGAGGTAGAGGAGACTGGGGAAAGCTTCACAGAAGGCAAGAAGAATGGCTGTTTAAAGGATCGTTATCATCAGCAATCAACTGTCTGCCAAGTTCTGCTAATTCTTCCTCTGCAGAGTCTCTCCCTCTATCTCCACTGCCACCTCCTGGCCAATAGTCCCCATTACAACTGGGTAATTCCTTTGGCTTCTCTATTTCCAGCCTCTAGTGGAGCCTGGATCATGCCAATCCCTCCTCAACAACTTTCAGTAGCTCCCTGTCACCTCCGAACTAATCCCCCGCTACCTAGGCTGGCATGCTGGGCCTTTGGCCACCTAGTCCCAGGTGACTTATCTGTCTCAGTCTGCTCCCTCATAAAAAAGAATAAGCTCACATATTCACTATCCCCCCAACCCTCAACCTTGTTGCGTCTATGTCATCTTCCTGAAGTGCCCACCCTGTATGCCTAAATTTTTCAAGGCTAGGCTCAAACGACATCTCATGTACCCACTGGATTGGACCTTACCTTTGACCACCTCCTTTTGTGGCATCAGAAACACTGCCCTGATTTTTACCAAGCTCACAGATCATCCCCCGATGAGACTAAATTCTTGAGAGTAGAGACTGTCTTCTTCCCTCCTGTCTCTCCCATTTAACCTGGCACAGGGCCTGACACTCAGTGGGCAGAGAAAATGCTGGTCAGGAGAGCATACATACCCACTACCACTCGTGTGTAGAACAAGAGGTCTCAGATTCAATTGCCTCCGGGAACCAGACAGATAGGACAAATGCATGAAGTTGCTCAGTGCAAGACAATTGGGAATGGTGGGGCCTATGGCAAATAGGAGTCTTCATTTTTCTGCCTAACGTATTACTAACATTCAGAACATTATATAAATCTGAAAACTGAACTTGACCTGAAGATCATGAGTTTCAGACTCTGAAATATGGGTCCAAAATACGCCCCTGCATTAAGGTGGTTCTTTAGAGCTTTCAAAGCAATTTTATATCAACAACTCCATCTCCACCTTATATGTGAGAAAAATGTGGCTCAGAGAAATGAGGTGCTTAAGGAGATATAGCAAGGAATTAGTAGCACAAGGCGAGGTCCAACCCATTCAGACTCTGGCCTGGCCTACTGTCTTCTGAAGGTGTTGGGAAGAGGGTCTAAAAAGATGGGCTTCATTCACTTTTTAAAAATTAAGACTAATTTTTTAGGACAATATTACGTTCACAGCATTGAGGGGAAGGTACAGAGGTTTCCTATATACTCCCCATCCCAACACACGCACTTTTTCTCCATTGTCAACATCCTCCATGACGGTGGGACATTTGTTATAACTGATGAACCTACATTGACACACCATAATCACTCAAAGTCCGTGACTTACATTATATTTCACTCTTGGTGTTGTACAGTTTATGGGTTTAGACAAATGGGCAATGACTTGTATCCACCATTATGGTATCATAGAGAGTATTTTCTGCCCTAAAACCCCTCTGTCCTCCTATTCATCCCTCCCTCACTGACCCCTGACAACCACCGATCTTGTTAGTCTCCGTAGTGTTGCCTTTTCCATAACGTCATACAGTTGGAATGACACAGTAGGTAGCCTTTTCATATTGGCTTCTTTCACTTAATAATATGCATTTAAGTTTCCTTCATGTTTCTTGATGGCTCAATAGCTCACTTCTTTTTAGTGCTGAATAATATTCCACTGTCTGCATGTATCACAGTTTGTTTATCCATTCACCTACTGAAGGCCACCTTGGTTGCTTCCAAGTTCTGGTATTTGGAATAAAACTGTATAAACATTTGTGTGCAGGTTTTTCTGTGGACAGAAGTGTTTTTTTTTTTTTTTCAACTCCTTTGGGAATAAAAAAAGGACCATGACTGCTGGTTTGTATGGGAAGACTATGTTTACTTTTGAACAGTTAAAAAATTTTTTTCTAATGTGTTTTTATTTTTGAGAGAGAGAGAGAGAGAGAGAGAGAGTGGGGGAGGGGCATAGACAGAGACAGAATCAGAAGCAGGCTCCAGGCTCTTGAGCTGTCAGCACAGGACTCGAAACCACAAGCCCTGAGATCATGACCTGAGCCAAAGTCGGACACTTAACCGACTGAGCCACCCAGGCACCTGAGTATGTTTACTTTTGTAAGAAACCAGCAAACCATCTTCCAAAGTGGCTGCACTGTTCCCACCAGCAATGAATGAGAGTTCCCACTGCTCCACATCCTCTTCAGCATTTGCTGTTGTCAGCGTCCTGAATCTTGGTCATTCTAATAGACATATAGTAATAGCTCATGTGGAGCCTCTTTTCATATGTTTATTTGCCATCTGTGTGTCTTCTTTGGTGAGGTGTTTGCTATCTTTGGCCCATTTTTTAATCAGGGTGTTTTCTTATTACTGTGTTTTAAGAATTCTTGGAATATTTTTGAATATTCCTTTACCAGATGTTTTTTATAAATATTCTCTCCCAGTCTGTGGCTTGTCTTCTTATTCTTTTGTCTTCTTGTCTTTCACAGATACGTTTTTAATTTTAATGGAATCCATATGATCAATTATTTCTTATATGGATCATGCTTTTGGTGTTGTATCTAAAAAGGCGTCAATACCATAGCCAAGGTCATCTAGGTTTTCTCCTATGTTATCTTCTAAATTTTTTTAATGTTTATTTATTTTTGAGAGAGAGAGAAAGAGAGAGAGACAGAACATGAGTAGGGGAGGGACAGAGAGAGAGAGGGAGACACAGAATTCGAAGCAGGCTCCAGGCTCTGAGCTGTCAGCACAGAGCCTGATGCGGGGCTTGAACTCATGGACTGCGAGATCACGACCTGAGCTGATGTCGGACGCTCAACCAACTAAGCCACCCAGGCCCCCCCACTCCTATGTTATCTTCTAAGAGTTTCACAGTTTTGCTCTTTACATTTAGATCTGTGATTCATTTTGAGTTAATTTTTGTGAAGGGATGTAAGTTCTGTGTCCAGACTAACATTTTTGCTTGTGCATGTCCAGTTGTTCTAGCTCCATTTGTTGAAAAGAGTATTTAATTTTTTTTAATTTGAGAGAGAGAGAGAGAGAGAGAGAGAGAGAGTGAAAGCAGGAGAGAGGGGCAGAGGGAGAGAGAGAATCCCAAGAAGGCTCCATGTTCAGCATGGAGCCTGATGTGGGACTTGATCCCAGGACCCCAGGATCGTGACCTGAGCTGAAATCAAGAGTTGGATGTTCAACCAACTGAGCCACCCAGGCACCCTGGACAGAGTATTTTTGCTCCATTGTATTCTTTGCTCCTTTGTCCAGATCAGTTGACCATATCAATATGGGTCTATAACTGGGCTCTCTATTCTGTTCTAGTGATCTATTTGTCTATTCTTTTGCTAATATCACTCTATCTTGATTACTGCAGCTTTATAGTAAGTCTTGAAGTCAGGTAGTATCAGTCTTCCAACTTTGTTCTCCTTCAATAATATCTTGGCTATTCTGGGTCTCTTGCCTTCTGATATAAACTTTAGAATCAGTTGTTGATATTCACAAAATAACTTGCTGGGATTTTGATTGGGATTGCATCAGATCTATAAATCAAGTTGGGAAGAACTGACATCTTGACAATATTGAGTCTTCATCGTTCACTTTCATTCAACAAGATTTCATTTGGCAAATGGAACAATCTCCTTTTCACAGGATTGTCTGAAATATTTTTCATATTCAGTAATTATCTAGAGTACTATAAACCTGTGACAATGCCCCTGCTCTCAGGGAGCTTACCTTTTGGGGGGAGGGGAAGACAATAAACAAGGATACAAATAAATCAGTAATTGCAAGTAAGTGTTGTAAAGAAAGCGTGTAATACAGAGTGACTGGCAGTCAAAGGGCTATTTAATGTCAGGAACTTCTCTGAGGAGGCAACATTTGAACTAAGACCGTCATGAAAAGGGAGAGCTAGCCATGAGAAAAAATGTCAGAGGGAACAATAAAGATGAAGGCTCTGGAAGCAGAAATTGATGGATGTTTTGGAGCAGGGCATGATGGCTACAGTATAGCAAACAAGGGGTAAATGAGGTTTTTAAAAAAAAGTAGGCAGGGGTCCTATCTTGTAGGGTTATTTATTTTTAAAATTTAAGTATAAAATACATGCTTTGAGGTATATAAAGTATACAAACTTTAAGCGCGCAGCTCAGTGAATGTTTACACCTGTATATATACCCATGGAAATGACCTCATCCACATTAAGATGGGGAATAACAGTCAGCAGACTTTTTTTGTAAAGTACAAGATAGAAAATTGTTGACTTTGTGGGCCTGTGGCCTCTGTTGCAACTACTCAGCTCTGGTACTGTAGCAGGAAAGCAGCTATAGATGCCATGTAAATGAATGGGTATGGTGGGGTTCTGATAAACCCTTAGTTATGGACACTGAAATTTGAATTATGTATATTTTCATGTGTCACAAAAGGAGTTTTCTTTTGGTTTTTCCTCAACCATTTTCAAATGTAAAAACCATTCTTAGACTTGTGATTTAGACTTGTTAGCATTCTTAGTTTGTGGGCTGTACAAAAACAAGTGCTAGACAGGACTTGCTCTTTGGACCATAGTTTACCAACTCAGGACACGCATTCCTAGTATCCCCCTAGGGAGCTGTGGCTCTTCCCAATTAAAATCCCTCTCTCTCTCTCAATGGTTATATTTTATTTTTAGCAACATCAATTACTTTTGCCTGCTTGAACTTCATATAAATGGAATCGCATGTGTATACTCTTGTGCCTAGATTCTTCATAATGTCAGCCCTATGGAGATTTTGTCATGACACATAATTTGGGTTTTCATTTAAGTGAGCTAAGATGCCATTTGGGGATCTTAAGTGTGACAGCAATATGATCTGATTTATACATTACGGTCACTCTGGTTGCCATGCAGAGAATGAAGTAAAGGGAGACAGGAGTGGATGTGGGAAGCTCATGGGTAATCCAAGCAAGAGATGATGATGGCTGGCCCAGGATGATAGTCATGGAAATAGAAGAGATTTGAGGTTTATTTTCAGTTTGTGCTCATGAATCCAATACCAGTTATTTTGTTTTTAATCAAGTATTATAATACAAGTAATTCACACTAATAAATTTCCTGAATAATCTTTCTGAGAGTGGCATAGTGAATTTACATGTATAAACCATGTTCCTATCCTCAAGGGGTTAATAATACTTTTTGGGGTGGCGTGGACAGACCATGAATCCAGATACAATACAATCAATTAGTACTCTATGAAACCCAGGAAACTATGGGAGGAGTATTAAACCAGCCTAGGGGTGGTCAGAGCAGATCACCTGGGGCTTGTGGCCCTTGAGCTGAATTTTGGAGGAAGAATAGCTGGAAAAGGATGAGAACATTTATGGGAAGGCTCTTCCCATAAATCTCTTATGGGAAGAGATGTGAGAGCTCTTGGTAGCTCAGTGTGGTTCTATGACGGGATCTCAGAAATTTGTAAACTTGGTGTGAAAAAAAAAAGACTTTGAACTGGACCTAAGTGGATGGACATTCATCCACTTTTTCAATCAAATTATCTGTCCTGGATGCTTCCATATATCTTGAGGCTTCAGCGTAGGCCAGAGGTAGTAAACTGGCAGCCTGTGGCTGAATTTGACTCTTAGATGTATTTTGGCCCCCATTTCTGCAGGGTGACTGGAACAGTCGTTTGAACAGCGGCTGTTCTCTCTGGACAGGGCATGTGGTCTCCAGTTCCTCGTATTCCTCACCTGACCCTCTTCACTTTATTTACATGACGTGCCCGGCTCTTTAAAGTTTTTGAACTTTCTTTAAAAAAAAAAATTTTTTTTTGAAGTACAATTAACATAGAATGTTATGTTTGTTTCAGGTGTACAGGTTTTTGAGTTTTCAACCCCTGATCATTGCTGTAAGAAAAATATGGCTCCAAATCAGTGACACAGATTCGATCAACTCTTTGAGTAAAATGGGTTAAGAGCTAAACCGGGTGGACGAAGAGGAGCTGAAGAACTTTTTCAGGGCTTCCTAACCTGACTCTTAGGGTGGGCTTTAGGTGGCAAATTGTATGTGTGTCTCCTTGTGATTTAGGCTGTGTGGTTGTGAACCCTGGCTTTGGGCTCTGTCACTGGTTAATCTAGGAGCCTCAATTCATTTGTAAAATGGAGCATTGTTGGATTAAAAGAGAATTAGTGCACAAAGTGGTCTCAACAGAAGGTAGCTGTTACTATTCTTTCCTGGGGTGAGGGTATCTCAAAGGAGTTCTTAACCTAGAAAGTTGGCCAACAAAAGGCATATAGTTGCTTGGGAGCTATTGGGGATACCACCCTTGTGCAAAACGAAGCAGCTCTCTATAAAGTGGACTGCCTTGGGAATCCAGAGGCCCAAGCTCTACTGCTAATTTGTTTAGAACACCTGACATATTGCTTCAGCTCTCTGGGTGATCTATTAAAAAACGGGGGACTGGTCCGAATTGGCAGCCGCAATGCAGCTCCACAGGCACTTTCTCCGGTGGAGGATAAAGACGCTATGCCGCGGGGCAAGCTCGGAGCCTCCAAGCGGACTACAACTCCCAGTATGCTTTGCGCCTCGGGCAGCGCCCTACGCTAGTACGCGAGCCTTCCCGTTCCCCAACGTCCAGTTACTGCCTCTCGCGAGAGGACGGGCCGCGCCGGCGGTAGCGATAGAGAGCTGTGGTGGTGGTGGTGGTGTTGGTGGTGGCGGCCGAGACGGCGGCGGCCATTTTGGTGGGGCCTCGGAAGCGGCGGCGGCGGTTCGCCGAGAGTAGCGTCTCCCATTTTTCCCACCCACCGTCCGCATCTCTGTGCCGTGAGAGGAGGCAGTGGAAGCAAGGCGGCGGCAGTAGCCGCGAGCCCCAGGGGAATTTAAAGGCCGCGAAGGCGGCGGCCAAGAGGGGGCCCTCCCCCCTCCTCGGCGGGAGGGGGGGTGGTGCGCACGCCCCCGAGGACGCAGGTAAGGAGAGGGAGACAAGATGGCGGACGCCCCACAGTTCCCCCTCCCCTGACGGGTGACTGCGCGCGCATCTTTCCGCCACCGCCTCTCCTCCCACCTTCCCGGGGTGCTGCGCGCGCACCTTCGGCCGGGGCCCCGGGGCCGGTGCGCGAGGCTGTCGGCGCGCGCCCATAGAGACAGGCTGAGGGGGGCCAGGCCGGCCAGCACTGGGCCCGGGCGCATCTCCTCTCCCCTCACGCCCGTCTGCGCACGCGTGCCTGAGCGAGCGAGCGAGCCCTGAGAGGACGGACCCAGGTGCGCTCCTGCCCGCCCACCAACCCCAGGCACCCCCCCCCCCCCAGGGGCGCGCGGGAAGAGGAAGGGGGGCGTGGGATGAGGAGTCGGGGCGCGCGCCCACCATATCCAGTCAGTAACCAGGACCTGGCGGCACGAACCCTCCCTTATGTCAGCCTTTCGCGATCTGGTGTTGGGGAGCTCCCTGACGGGTAGGGATGAGAGACTTCCAGCCTGCGACCCTTGCGTGCGTGGGTTTGGGCTCTGGCGGGAGCCCCCGGGCGGTACGCGCAGCCGGCTCTCTCCACTTCCAGTCGCGCACGCGCGGGCCCCTCCCCCAGTCTGTCGCGCACGTTGGGTGGGGTGGGAGTCCGGGAGGGGGCGGGGCTATCTTAGGGTTAGTGGCGACTTGGGGCAGAGGTCAGGGGTCACGTCGGGTCAGTCTGTTGGAAGGAGTTGGGAGACAGCAGTGAAGCTGGGGGTCAAGAGTTCAAGCTTCTTGGATTCTGGTTAGTTCGGGTACTGTGAATCTGTTGTGGAGGAAGGAGTGAATCGAAGGCTGCTCCGTGGTTAAGGAGTTTCCTTAAACACTGGGGAAACACTTCCGGGCCTTTGGTGGGTTTACCCTGCCTGTTTCCGGGGCATGGTTCTTTGCTGAGCGGTCTTTCTCTCTTCTGATTTCTCCTCTAATGTCTCCTGCTGCAGTTCTTGTGTTTGGGGAAGTGTCTCATGGCGCAGGTATAGGAGTTACGGGGTTCTGCCCTGAGGAAGGGTGGATTCTGTGATTCTGTTCAACCCTCACTGGAAAGGAGAGCAGGCTGCCAGGCAGCCAATGTCTTTTTGAGCTTCTGGATGTGACAGGTTTTTTGTTTGTTTTTGCTTTGTTATTTACTCTTTTATTCAGTGGTTGTAGCCTTTTACACTTAAGCTTTTTAAACTTTTTTTTTTTTTTTTTTTTTTTTTTTTTGCTTCACTACAGTGCTCCTCCTCTAGCCAGAATCTTATGTCTCTAGGGAGTTCTGTTTTCGCAAACCGTGATTTTGCTTTTATTTTTCTGAAACATGAGCCTTTCTTACTACTGTTTAATTCTCTTGTTTTCAGCCTTCGATTCGGGTATGTTTAAAAGCTTCAAAAGTTACTGTAAAGAAGGTTTTGATGGATGTTGTTGGTAAATGTGGATTCGTTTCTCACTCTGTTTTCCTTCCCTCTGTTTGTTTCAGGCGTGATTTCCCTCAGTACGGCGGCACCGTGGAAGTACAGACTTTCACAGGGGGTGTGGTCTCAGCTCACACAGGTGAGGGTTCATACACCATTGTTTGTGTTGATGCTAATAGAGATACTTGAGATGAGAGAAATTATAAGTCAGTATTTTTGGTTTGATGATATTTGTGCAGCAACAAAAGTGGGAGTGTGGATAGAGAAAGGCCTGATCACCCTAGCCCTACCAAGGAGAGTAGCACATTTTCCTTGGTCTTGGCATCAGACTACTTCAGCTTAAGTTTTTCTGTTAGCTTATTACTGTGTGACCTTATGCAAGTTACTTGGGTCTCTTTGTGTGCTGACTTCCTAAATTATAAAAGAGGGAAAATGTTAGAATGCCTCAATTAGGTTAGGGATCTTTTCTGTATGCTTCTATTCTCAGTATATGGAAGGAACTAAATAAAGATTTATTAAGGTGTGAGAAGTGTTTAGGTCACAAGATAGTTGTGAGGATTATAGAACGTATCAAGTCAGTGCTTAGGAAAGTATGACACATAGTGGATGCTCAAGAAATGTAGACCATAATCATTGTTCATTTATAGATTCTTCAATGTGATTGTGGGTTTTTTTTGTTTTTTTGTGGGTTTTTTTTGGAGAGTCGCTTGCATGTGCGTGTGAGTTGGGGGGAGAGCAGAGGGAGAGGGAGAAAGAGAATCTCAAGCAGTCTCCATGCTCAGTGTGGAGCTTGATGTGGGGATTGATCCCACAACCCTGGGATCATGACCTGAGCTGTAATCAAGAGTTGGACATTCAGGGCACCTGGGTGGCTCAGTTGGTTAAGTATCGGACTCTTGATTTCAGCTCAGGTCATGATCTCATGGTTGGTGAGGTTGAGCCCCATCTTGGGCTCTGTGCCGATAGGACAGAGCCTGCTTGGGATTCTCTTTTCCTGTCTCTGCTTCTCTTCTTCTTGCTCTCTCTGTCTCTGTCTCTACAAATAAGTAAACTTAAAAAAAAAAAAAAAAATTGGATACTCAAAGAACTGAACCACCCCGGCATCCTTTTTTTCCCAAGGATTTATTCATCTTTTTAAAACCCATTTCTACTCTTTTAACCCTACCTAAGGTGCTCCAGAGGCCGGTGGACCTGAGCGGAGGCTGGGACGCCCTAGTGGGCCCCGGGCCCTGGAAGGCGGGTCCCGGTGGCCGGTGGCCCAGAATGAGGCCAGCTCCCAGCATGCCCTGCAGCCGGACGCCAGCCCCTCGGCCAGCAGCAGTGGTGATAACGACCCAGTCATTCTTCAGGCGTCCAAAGAGGAGCCTGGGAGTGGGACCATGCAGAGCAGCCCCTCCCCTGCTCACCCTCAGCTCCCAGTCCTGCAGACACAGGTTTGAAAGTGGGGAGGGTTCCTTCTCTGCTTCTGCTTTTGTAAACTATTAGCTCGGATGCAGAAGAAATACGGCAAGTTTTAGCCACATTTCCATGATCCTAACTGTCTGTGTTTGGAAAATTTTTGGTGGTCAGCTTGACCATCAAGCCTGTTAGATATGTTCTATTTGACATTTAGTGTAATGTTGATTTCTGAGTTTGGAAACCCTTTGTTACCTGAAAAGGGTTGAATTAGGCCAGGTTGGATATGGAGGTTGAAACTACATGCTCCTAAGACTGTGAGCTTTGAGAATAGATACATAAGCATTATGGATGGTGTGTGGTATTTCTTCTTTTCTCATACCAAGGAAGTGCAGGAGTAGAAGAAACACGGATTTTGAGAGCAGACATACCTAGATTTGCATAGAGTGGCTTTTGATGGGTATGGATTTAATACTTACAATTTTTCTGTGTACCTGGGAAATTTTGTGACATACAGTTGTTTGTTATTTAACTGAGGTAGGAATTTTAGTGGCACCCTGTGAGGCTTATGTGCTGGAGTGATTTTTATGAGTGTCCTCACTATCAGCATTTAAGTGAGACCGTGTTCTCTACTTATTATTGTTTGTGCAGTACCTTGCAAAGTAATAGGTGGGTGTTTGAGAACAGTTACCAGCTCCTCTCTCCTTCCCTTCCCACCTTCCTGGTAAAGGAAACTCCCAAGATTGATGAGGAACCTAAAGAGGTTTAGATGATCTTCGTTTTTGTTTTCTAAATGTTTATTCATTTTTGAGAGAGCGTGAGCAGAAGAGGGGCAGAGAGAGAGACAGAGAGACAGGATCCAGAGTGGGCTCTGTGCTGACAGCAGCAAGCCTGATGTGGGGCTTGAACTCATACGAGATCATGACCTGAGCTGAAGTTGGACGCTCAACCAACTGAGCCACCCAGGCGCCCCTGTTGTTGCTTTTTGAACATGGTGATAACTTAAATTTATTTTAATAGGTGAATCTGCCATACTTGCTGTGTAAGTGAGGGAAGAATAGAGAGTTGTTTATGTGAGTGAAATCATTGAGGCTCTGAAAGGATCATTAGCGTTTGAAGTTATATGCTGTAATATTATTCTTGAATTTGGGAACTGTGTAAATGTCAGGCTCTAACTCCTCTCGCATGCCAAGTATCTGTGAACTTGGCTCTGTTATCTTTAACATTTTATGAAAAGATCGTCCCAAATATTTGTGTTTATAAAAATGAGGTTGATAATTTACTCCGTAGTTTTTTCTTGTGAAGATAGAGTGAAATAATATGCTTAGAACTTCTGGCACAGTGCTAAGCATTCATTTTATTTATGTTTTTCTAGATGGTGTCGGACGGCATGACAGGCAGCAATCCTGTGTCCCCTGCCTCATCCAGTTCCCCAGCCTCTAGTGGGGCAGGTGGCATCTCTCCCCAGCATATAGCTCAAGATTCCTCTCTGGATGGACCTCCAGGGCCCCCAGATGGTGCCACAGTGCCCTTGGAGGGACTCAGCTTACCCCAGGCTGCTGACCTTGCTAACAAAGGCCCAAAGTGGGAGAAGAGCCATGCTGAGATTGCAGAGCAGGCCAAGCATGTATGTATTGGAAATGCCTATGAGAGTTTTTGGGAGTCTTCCTTCTTTAACTCCTCTGTCCCATGGGCCCTTTACATTTCTTTCCTTGTGGATTTAGAGTATAGGCTTTGCCTTAACTTACATGATCTTGAGCAAGTTGTTTGATCTGAACCTAATTTCCTTTTCTATAAAGTAAACATCATGTAATAGTTCACGGACTTACGAGGTCTGTGTTAAAGGAGAAAATACACATAGAAGTGCAATGTCAAATACAAAGCTCTGAACATTTGCTGGTTTCTGCTTCTCATTTCTGTCCTCTAGCCCCTATTATTTACCCAGCAATAAGTGTAGTCTCTGAACCAGCAGCATCAGTATCACTTGGGAAATTAGAGATGCAAGTTTCTTGGTACCTCTCTTCTACCTATCCATTTAAAGCTTGAGGGGTAGGCTCTAGCAATCTGACTTAAAAAGCACCCCAGATGATTTTGATGCATGCTTAAATTTGAGAGCCATTGGTCTAATACCCAGGTCTTTCTTAATGTTTCCTTCACTGTCAGGCCATTTAGTTCCCTGTCTCGTTTCTGGCTGTAATTTCCTCTGATTTAGTTTTTGTCAGGAGAGGCCAAGCATAATAAAGGCAATTGTTTTGAGTTTTTTAAGTCACTTCTGTTAAATAAAAAAAGTTTCAAGTGCTTTCATCGTTTTGCTTATGAAATTTAACCATTATAGAAAGTTAATTTTTTTTATCACAAAAACTGTTGTTAATCTTTTAGTATTTTCACAAAAAAGTGTACATTGTTATAAAAGTATTTTTCAAAAACAAACAGGATTGTGTATGTGGGGCTTTGTAACCTATTTCTAAGCATGAACATACTCTTGGGCAAGCAGATTTCTACAGTGATGAAGATCCTTTCTATCTAGTCTGTAAGGAAGCATATATTCCTTGCTTCTCTGGAGGCTCCCCATGGATTTCATTTTTCTAAGTCTTTCCAATATTCAATTTTTTTTTTTTTTTAACGTTCAGTTTTATTTTTGAGAGTGAGTGGGGCAGGGGCAGAGAGAGAGGGAGACAGAATCAGAAGCAGGCTTCAGATTCCCAGCTGTCAGCACAGAGCCTGATGGGGGGCTTGAATTCACAAACCACGAGATCATGACCTGGGCTAAAGTTGGACGCTTAACCGACGGAGTCACCCAGGTGCCCCATGTCTTTCCTATATTCATGGGGTGTGGAGATTGAGTGAAATAATGGAAAGAATATGAATTCTGGTGTCTAGAGTCATTAGATGTATTTTGAATTCCCAGCTCTTACCACTTTCTGGTTGTGTGATCTCAAGTAAATTGCTTAATCTCTTTGATTTTTTTTTTTTTTTAATTCACCTGTGAAGATTGTAATACCTACCTTGTAGTATTGGTATGTGGACTTAAGACAGACATAAAACACTCAGTTCAGACCGTGCCTGTACGTAATCAGTGCCCAGGAATTCACCTATGTTCCTGAGGTGGACTTTATGTCCAGTAACTTAATTGACCTAGCTCTTCCTCATTAGGAGGCTGAGATTGAGACTCGGATTGCTGAGCTGCGGAAGGAGGGTTTCTGGTCACTGAAGAGGCTGCCTAAAGTGCCCGAGCCTCCCCGCCCCAAAGGCCACTGGGACTATCTGTGTGAGGAGATGCAATGGCTCTCTGCTGACTTTGCTCAGGAGCGTCGTTGGAAACGGGGTGTGGCCCGTAAGGTATGTCCTCAACTGAGCCTACCTTCCATATTTTTTTTCTAGGTTTCCTTTTTCTTTATACGTGGGTTTGTTGGAAGGCAACCAAACAGAACAGTGTAGGGTGCATATTAATGTCCATAGTCTCGAGGCAAGCTCTGACTTCCCAAATGTCTTGGACTTGATTTTTGTTTTTGTTCTTGACGTGAAGAGGGGATAGGAGACTGGCCTTGGAGTTTTCACTCTGGTTCCTCATTCCCACAGGTTGTGCGCATGGTCATCCGGCACCACGAGGAACAGCGGCAGAAAGAAGAGCGGGCTCGGAGGGAAGAGCAGGCCAAGCTACGCCGAATCGCCTCCACCATGGCCAAGGACGTCAGGCAGTTCTGGAGCAATGTGGAGAAGGTCGGCAGCAGGGATTGGGAAAGGGAAATGCCTTAGGTGTCCTAGGTGGGTAGCATGGTAGCAGGAATGGTCGAAACTTCTCCTTGAGAGAGTGAATATTCTAATTTCAAGCAACTCTAATGACATTTCTGGTTTGTATTGGATGTCTCTAGTGTTGAGTGCCAAGAAGAAAGACAGTGGAAAAATATGGCCCTGCCTTTGGGGAATATTAATAGGACTTTTTGATCCCTCTAGGCCATCTGTCCTTTGCAGGGCATTCAGCATGCTTTTTCTAAACCTCTGCTATTTACCTGCTTAAATGTTTACATCAAAGTTGTCAGATTGTTCTTATATATTGTTTGTTGTTTCTCAAGTACTACCAGGTTTCTTTCTGTATTTTAGTTTTGTCTCCTGCCAGCTCCTTAACTTCTCTTTTCCACTTCAATTGTTCTTTTGTTTTGTACATTTCTGGTAATTTACCTATGGTCTTTTTGCTGCCAAGCAATGCCTTTCTTTTCATTTCCACTTAGGGAACACGTACTTAGTCTTTAAGATTCAGCTCCAGATACACTTGTAAATCTTCCCTGCTGCCTGAAGTTAAACTGGTTCTTCTCTTTCTTGTGCTCCCTTTGTGCTTTCGTCAAAAGCACCTTTAGGGTCATTTAGCTCTTCCCTCTTGGAAAGCCAGCTCAGGGCCTAGCATAGAGGAGGCTTCCCTAAATATTGGATAAAAGAATACATGAATATTTTAGTGACCATCCATTTCATGCTGTGGCAGGTGGTGCAATTCAAGCAACAGTCCCGGTTGGAGGAAAAGCGTAAAAAAGCTCTGGACCTGCACCTGGACTTCATTGTGGGGCAAACTGAAAAGTACTCAGACCTTTTGTCTCAGAGCCTCAACCAGCCACTAGCATCCAGCAAAGCTGGCTCTTCCCCTTGCCTTGGCTCTTCCTCAGCTGCCTCTAGTCCTCCACCCCCGGTTTCCAGGCTGGATGATGAAGGTGTGTGTCCTCTTTGGCTCTGTTACTCTTCCTCATGTACCCTTTCCAGAGCTGAAAACCCACCCTGTGGCTTGCAGGGCCCCGTGGACTTTGTGACCTTGTTCTCCTGCTATAGATGGGGACTTCCAACCCCAAGAGGAGGAGGAAGAGGATGATGAGGAGACGATTGAGGTTGAAGAACAACAGGAAGGCAATGATGCAGAGACCCAGAGGCGTGAGATTGAGCTGCTTCGACGTGAGGGAGAATTGCCATTGGAAGAGCTGCTCCGTTCCCTTCCCCCTCAGCTGCTAGGAGGGCCTTCCAGCCCCTCGAGAACCCCCTCATCTCGTGACAGTGACACTCGAGATGGGCCTGAAGAAGGTGGTGAAGAAGAAGAGCCCTCTCAAGTGTTAAAGGTATAGGGAGAATGGGTAGAGGAAGGGCTCAGAGTGGGAGCAGAGGTAGAGGTTCAAGGACTGAGTTCTGGTCTGTAAGATCATTTGTGGTTTTCAGGAGTCCTCCCTGGTTAAGGGCGATTGGCTCTCATTTGGGGATGGATATGGAAGAGCCTGGGTTTGGGGCAAGTTGTATTTTGAGATGGGCATTTCCTAATGCTGTAATGGAAGAGTATACTGTACTCTTTAATTGCCTCACGGTCTTGAAAAGATAACTCTGGTTCTTGCCACTTCTGTGAAATGGTCCTAATACTCCCTATTGGTTTGTAGGTTTGGACCTGGGATGATAATCTTGAAGTCTTTTCTGGACCTAAGCTCTCTCTTTCTCCATATGTGTGAGCGCATGGGGATGGTGTTGGGGGCCTTATCTAGCACTTTCACAGGTCCTCCCCCAGGCAGTGGGGCCAGGATTTGGTAGCTGGTGCTGAAAGAAAACCCTTGATTGCATCTTTGCCCTGGGACTGTGCCAGTGGCAGCTGTCACTCAGTGGGACAGAGAGACTGTTCTGTGATATCATGTTCAACATTGTACCTTTCTCCTGCTGCTCTAACCTTAGGTCTTCTTCCTTTTTATCTTTTGCCATACAGGTGAAGCCCTCACCCTCTGTCACACAGCGCAACAAACAGCCCTGGCATCCAGATGAGGATGACGAAGAGTTTACTGCCAATGAGGATGAAGGTCAGGCTTGTTCTCTTTGTCCTGTTGCCCTTTACTCTTTGAATCGTCTGGGCCTACCATTTCATGTTTTCTCTTGTCTTCCATTGGGATTGTGTTCTATGATTCTGTTGCCATTGACTTTGCTTTATTCTCTTTCCTAGCGGAGGATGAAGAGGATACTATAGCAGCTGAGGAGCAGTTGGAAGGGGAGGTGGATCATGCCATGGAACTGAGCGAGTTGGCTCGAGAAGGTGACATTCAGCAGACGTTTACTGAACATCCATTTGGTGTCTCCTCTGTGCAGAGTGCCAGGGATAAAGAGATGAATAAGACACTTTTTATCCCCCTTGGAGGAACTCCAGGTCTAATGACAGAGACAGATGTCAACAAATAATTATAAATAGAATTTGAGGACTGGTTGTGATGTAAGTTTGAACAAAGTGATGTGACAGCTAGCTTAGTGGAACTAATGTAAGAAGCTTATTTGACTTGAACCTCAAAGAGAGATTTAGTTTGATATTATCTTTCACAGTGGGAGGCAGCATCCATGGTTCCAGCCCAGGCTGTGGGGCTTGGCTTTAGTAGCTGGTGCTGAAAGTAAACTCTTTCACCTCCCTTCAGACCTGGGCCAAGTAGTGTCTATAGAAACTTAGGTAAAATGATCTGGCACCACTGAGACCTCCCTTTCTCCTGTGCCCCCTTTCCCTTGAAGTTCCCAAAAGCTTATCCTTCGTTTCTTCTCCAGGTGAGCTGTCTATGGAGGAGCTGCTGCAGCAGTATGCAGGAGCCTATGCTTCTGATGCCTCTGCCCCAGGCTCTGGGAGTAGTGAAGAGGAAGATGAAGATGAGGTTGAGGCTAACAGCTCTGACTGTGAACCAGAGGGGGCTACAGAAGCTGAAGAGGTTCCTCAAGAGGATAGTAGCAGTCAATCAGGTGGATGTGTGGTCATGGGCACATCGGAGGGGAGACACTGGAGGAGTAGGTATGGTGAGCACTTAGCCTTCGTTTTGTGTTTTAGAATCTGCTGAGGAGCAGAGCGAGGAAGAGGAAGATGAGCATTCAGAAGAGGAAGAAACAAGCGGGAGTTCAGAATCAGAGGAATCTGAGTCTGAGGAATCTGAGGAGTCTCGATCACAGAGCCAAGCAGATGAGGAAGAGGAAGAAGATGATGACTTCGGGGTGGAGTACTTGCTTGCCCGGGATGAAGAGCACAGCGAGGCAGATGGGGGCAGTGGGCCTCCCACCCCAGGGCCTGCCACTACTCTAGGCCCTAAGAAGGAAATTACTGACATCGCTGCAGCAGCTGAAAGTCTTCAGCCCAAGGGTTATACCTTGGCCACTACACAGGTATTCCCAGGCCCCAGCTTCTGTTTTCTCTTATCTTGACTTTGCTGTTTCTCAGCGACTGATACCTCATTTCTACCCTGATGCCTCTCTCCCTCCTACCAGGTGAAGACCCCCATTCCCTTGCTCCTGCGGGGCCAGCTCCGAGAGTACCAACACATTGGGCTGGACTGGCTGGTTACTATGTATGAGAAGAAGCTTAATGGTATTCTTGCTGATGAGATGGGGCTAGGCAAGACAATCCAGACCATCTCCCTACTTGCCCACTTGGCCTGTGAAAAAGGTAACAAGGCAGGGCCTTTCGTCTTGGGCTGCTTGGCCAGCTCCCTGCAAAGCTTGTTTAATGGTGACCCTAGCTGCAGGATGGTAAAACACTCACTGTTTTGCTGCTGTCCTAGTAGCTTCATTGACTCTGGTTAGTAACTATAAAGATGTTAGCTTAAGTGCTAGGATTCTTAGGAAGGACCATCACGACAGAGTGGTCAGGGTTATACCTCAGGAACCAGAACAGAACCCCAAAGTTTGGGGCACCTGGGTGGCTTAGTTGGTTGAGCGTCTGACTTCGACTCAGGTTATGGTCTCGTGGCTTGTGAGCTTGAGCACCATGTCAGGCTGACAGCTCAGAGCCTGGAGCCTGCTTCGGATTCTGTGTCTCCCTCTTTCTCTCTATTCCTCCCCGCTCATGCTCTGCCTCTCTTTCAAAAGTAAACAAACATTAAAAAAAAAACAAAAACTCCCAAAGTTATATTTCCTTACCATCTCTCATTCTTTTTTTTTTTTCTTTTCCTGCTTAAAATCTTTCTAAGTTTATTTTGTTTTTTTAACTGGAGGTGTAATTGACATACAACATTATGTTTCGGGTATACAACATGATTTTTTGATACCGGTGTGCATTGTGAAGTGATTAGTACAGTAAGTCTCGTTAACATCCACCACTACACGTAGTTAACAAAAATTTTTTTGTGTGTGATGAGAACTTTAAGATTTATCCTCTTAGCAACTTTGAAATATGCGATCCCTTATTAACTATAGTCACCATGCTGTACATCTCTCATTCTTTTGCTAAACAGGTAACTGGGGTCCCCATTTGATCATTGTCCCCACCAGTGTGATGCTGAACTGGGAGATGGAGCTAAAACGGTGGTGCCCCAGCTTTAAAATCCTCACTTATTATGGAGCCCAGAAGGAGAGGAAGCTCAAGCGGCAGGTTTGCCCCTCCATGTGATCACTTCCCCCTGAATGATTGCTCTTTTACTCTTAGGCCCTTTCCTCAGAGGAGCTTTTCCCCCTACCCTTTCTGTTGCTCCCTTCTGCTTCTGGGACTTTGTCTTTCTCTCAGTCTGATTATGTTCCTTGAGGACCTTAGCATATCTTCCCTTTCTCCTTTCTTTTCTTTTCACCCCACTATCTGGTGCTTTCTCCTAATACCTTAGGGCTGGACCAAGCCCAATGCCTTCCATGTGTGTATCACGTCTTACAAGCTGGTGCTGCAGGACCACCAGGCCTTCCGCCGCAAGAACTGGCGCTATCTCATTCTGGATGAGGCTCAGAACATCAAGAACTTCAAGTCGCAGCGTTGGCAGTCATTGCTCAACTTCAACAGGTAGAGATGGAAATGGGGGTTTGTAGGAGGGTTGACTTGACCTGAAGGGTGGGATGCTTGGAAGGTTGGGACCTTGCTGACCATTTTCCCTCTAATTTCCTCTGTTTCTTTGCAGCCAGAGACGCCTACTCCTCACAGGAACTCCCTTGCAGAACAGCCTCATGGAGCTGTGGTCTTTGATGCACTTTTTGATGCCCCATGTCTTCCAGTCTCATCGCGAGTTTAAAGAATGGTTCTCTAACCCCCTAACTGGCATGATTGAGGGCAGCCAAGAGTACAATGAAGGTCTAGTCAAACGTCTCCACAAGGTAGGGCCTATAACAGTTTGTCAGGGGTATTGGGAATAATGAACGAAGGGCAATACCTAGAAAACCTTTATGGAGAGAAAGTCAGTGCTGGGCTAAATTCACTGTTGTCAAGTGACTAACCAATGCCAAATTGAGTGGCCTCATTTTAGTCATCATTTTACCTGTTTTTTCCTAATGGTGATGTTTCTGTCTTTATTCTCTGAGTAGAATGACACTGCTGATCAGTCATTGCTTAGATTTTTTCCTTGCTGGGCTTTCTTCAGCTTTCTTCGGGATCTCTTTTTTCTTTGTTCTTGTTTGTTTTCTTTTTTTCTTTTGTCTTCTCTGGCTCCTCTTCCTTTGTCCAGCTTTTAATATTCTCAATATTGTCTCAATAACATCTCAATATTCTTATTTTTATTTTTTTCTCAATTGACATATCTTAAGGCCTAAAGATCCTCCGTGTATTTTTATTCTCGTGACTCTCTATACCAGTCAACTTGTATTTAAATTTGACTTGATTTCTTTAATTGAAAGTTTCTCTTGAACTCATTCTGTTCTAAGTCAAACAACTCAAGTCTTATAACCTACTATATCTACTCCATGTTGTTCAATCATACCATCATTTTCGTAAATTAAACTAGAAACCAAAAGGTTGTTTTCAGTTATATCTCTTTCTTTCATTTTATTCCTATTTTTCATTTCTTCCATAGCAATTTAAAGACTATGTCCTGGGGCTCCTGGTGGCTCAGTTGGTTGGGTGTCTGACTTTGGCTCAGGTCATGGTCTTGTGGTTCATGGGTTTGAGCCCCACATCAGGCTTCATGCTGGTGATGCAGAGCGTGCTTGGGATTCTCTCTCTCTCTCCCTCTCTCTGTACCTTCTCCACATTCCCTTTTTTGAAAATAAATAAATGAACATTAAAAAAATTTTTTAAAAAAAGAATAAACACATATAAAGACAACGTCCTCTCCGGTTTTACCTCTTGGGATTTTCAGATTTGCCTTTTGTTTTCTATGGTGTAGTCACTGCCACAATTTTTGTTTTCAGCTTCTCTCCTGGATTTACTTTCATAATATTGCAGATTTATAGTTACTCCTTGAAGTGTAATTTGAGCCATCCTTCTTGCAGAGTTAGTTGCTCTGCCCTCATTGTTTTTGTAATAACTTTTTAAAATTTTTTTTTAATGTGTATTTATTTTTGAGACAGAGAGAGACAGAGTATGAACGGGGGAGGGTCAGAGAGAGAGGGAAACACAGAATCTGAAACAGGCTCCAGGCTCTGAGCTGTCAGCACAGAGCCTGACGCGGGGCTTGAACTCACAGACTGTGAGATCATGACCTGAGCCGAAGTCAGACGCTTAACCGACTGAGCCACCCAGGCGCCCCTGTAATAATTTTTTTAAGGTTAGTGTCGTCATCATCGTCTTTATGCATATCTCCTTCAACAGGTAGTAAAGTTCTGGGAAGAGGGCTTACTTTTGACTCATCTTTGTGTGATTGGTTCCTGGCATGCTTCATGGCTTCATGAGTGTTTACTGAAGGGCTAAGCCAGTGCTCTGCTGGTCATCAGGCCAAGACCCAGCTAGAGGGGCTAGGTTGGGGCTCAGTGCCCATTTTTCTCCTGTCAGCCACCTGCTTATTTGCTTTTAGGTTTTGCGGCCTTTTTTGCTGCGCCGAGTTAAGGTGGATGTTGAGAAGCAGATGCCTAAAAAATATGAGCATGTTATCCGCTGCCGGCTCTCCAAGCGCCAACGATGTCTCTATGATGACTTCATGGCACAGACCACGTAAGGGAGGACAGAGGGTGGGCCCTGTGATGCTGTGTTAGAACAGATGTGACTGTCAGCGTGCTCCATGTATTTTTTTCCTCTCTCCCAGAACTAAGGAGACACTAGCCACAGGCCATTTCATGAGTGTCATCAACATTTTGATGCAGCTGCGAAAAGTCTGCAATCATCCAAACCTGTTTGACCCTCGACCTGTTACCTCCCCCTTCATCACCCCAGGAATCTGCTTCAGCACCGCCTCTCTGGTGCTAAGGGCCACTGATGTCCATCCCCTCCAGGTAAGTAGTTGCTCCCAAGATAATTGGCCCTATTCCAATCCTGCATCTTTTTCTTTAGGCTGCCGTCCGATCTTTTGCATCCTTACCTCCCTGTAATCTCAGCACTGTTCCCTCAGTTTCATCGTTTTCTAGCTGTGTGATTTTTGGGCAAGCTAATTATTAATCTCTAACCCTAAGTTTGCTTGCCCTTGAAAGTACTGATTACAAGGTCTATTATCTGTGGTATGTTTGTGAAAATTGTGTTAATGTTTTTGCAAGTGCCTAGCATATTAGTAATACTTACAATGTTTTGTTTTCCTGTTCCTTTCCCTCTTTTTGGTTGCTTCCCCCCCCCAACATTTGGTTTTGTTACGGTAAAATACACAACAGGTTTTACCATTTTACCCATTTTTAAGCGTATGGTTAGTGGCATGAGTACATTCACATTATTCTACAACTACTGCCACCATCCAACTTCAACACTTTTTTGATCTTTGCAGATTGAAACACCATACACACTAATAGTAACTCTGTATTCTCCCCTTTCCTCCAGCCCTTGGCAGCCACCATTGTACTTTGTAGAAGTTTGACTATTAAATAGAATCATATAGTATTTGTTCTTTTGTGACTGGCTTATTTCTCTTAGCAAAATGTCTTTCAGGTCCATCCACGTTGTAATATGTGTCAGAATTTGCTTCTTTAAGTTGGATAATTCTGTATCTTTGTGTATCTATGTGTAGTCACACATGTGTGTGTATATATATTGCGTTTTGTTTATTTGTTTATTCATCAAGGGACAGCTGGGTTATTTTCATCTTCTCATTATTACAAATAATGTTACTGTGAACGTGGGTGTACAAATATCAGTGTGAGTCCCTACTTTCAATTCTTTTGGGTACATACCCAGACATTGAATTGCGGGATCATATGGTAGCTTTATTTTTAATGTTTTGAGGAATTTCCATAGTGTTTTCCATAGCGCTTTCTCCATTTCACATTCCCACCAGCAGTACACAAAGGTTCTAATTTATCAACATCATTGCCAGCACCTTTTATTTTCTGTTTTATTATAATAGCTATCTTTTTAATGGGTGTGAGGTGAGGGTACCTCCTTGTGGTTTTGATTTGCATTTCCCAATGATTAGTGATGTTGAGCATCTTTTCATGTACTTACTGTATATTTCCTTTGGAGAAAGGTCTACTCAAGATATTTGCCAATTTTTTAATTGGGCAATTTTTAAATTACACTTAGTTGAGTTGTAGGAGTTCTTTATATGTTCTGGATATTAACCCCTTATGAGGTACATGATTTGCAAATATTTTGTCCCATGCTATGGCTCGTCTTTTCACTCTGTCAATAGGATCCTTTGATGCAGTGCAGTTTATCAGTTTTTTTTTCTTTTGTTGCCTGTGCTATTGGTGTCATATCCAAGAAATCATTGCCATATTGGTCCCTTTGACGCCATGCTTTTGTGTTCCTTCTTGTACCAGCGGATAGACATGGGTCGGTTTGATCTTATTGGCCTGGAGGGTCGTGTCTCTAGATATGAGGCTGACACATTTCTACCCCGGCACCGCCTCTCCCGCCGGGTACTGCTAGAGGTGGCTACTGCTCCTGACCCCCCACCCCGGCCCAAACCAGTCAAGATGAAGGTCAACAGGTACCAGGGCTGAGGGATAAAGGGATGGGTTCCTAGAAAAAGTGGCTAAAGCTGGCTGGGGGCAGAAATTGGGGTGGAAAGGAGAGAGTTGGAGGCTAGGCTGGAATGTTTATGTGGGATTGATGCAAAATACTGTGAAGGATTTGGGGGAGAGAATAACTAGAAGAGGGAACTGGGAGGGGCCCTCATGTTTGTCACTGATCTTTCTCCATTTCTTTGCTTGGTGCTTTTCAGTCATCTCAAGTTTTTTTCCCTTTTTCTCCTTTGTGTCCTTTCCCTTTACCCCCTTTGCTTTTGTTACCTTGTCATATATTTCTGCCTCATTTTCCTTGTTCCTTTTTTTTTCCCCTATACCTTATTCTCCTTCTCTCCCTACCAACCTTCTTCTTTTTGTCCTCATAGGATGCTGCAGCCAGTGCCCAAGCAAGAAGGCCGGACAGTGGTGGTGGTCAATAGCCCACGGACCCCCCTGGGCCCTGTCCCGGTCCGACCCCCTCCAGGCCCTGAGCTCTCCACCCAGCCCCCACCTGGCCCAGCCCCCCCAGTGCTGCCAGCACCACTGATGGTGTCAGCCTCGCCTGTTGGGCCCCCACTTATTCCGACATCGCGGCCTCCTGGCCCCGTTGTGTTGCCTCCACTGCAGCCAAACAGTGCGCCTCTGCCCCAGGGTGAGTTACCAGGAGGCTAAGATGCTGGGGAGTACCTCATGTATATTATTCAGATTGGGGAAGAAATAATGAAATTGGGAGTGATGAGGAAGCTGGATTGGAGATAGGTGTGCTGTTTGATGGGTTGGCAGCGTGCATGGAGGCTTTTGGGAGCAGGCTAAGGCTCTAGTTAGGGTATATCTGACAGGTGTTTGCTTTGTGTCTACAGTGTTGCCATCCCCCCTGGGGGTCCTGAGTGGGACCTCAAGGCCTCCTACACCAACCCTGTCCCTAAAGCCAGCCCCACCTGCTCCTGTTCGCCTAAGCCCTGCCCCACCTCCAGGCTCATCCAGCCTGTTGAAGCCTCTGACAGTGCCACCGGGCTACACTTTCCCTTCTGCCGCCACCACCACCTCTACCGCCACAGCCGCTGCTCCCACCACGGCAGTGCCGACTACTACTCCTGCGCCACAGCGCCTCATCCTGTCTCCTGATATGCAAGCTCGCCTGCCCTGTGAGTTCTCGGGAGTCTGCGAGTGAAAGACTTGAGATGGCAGGAAGGTTTATGTGCCACAGGGTTGGAGAAAAGCCAGGAAATGTGAAAGAAACTTTTAGGTAGCTAATGTACATAAAGCATTTTGCCATATGCTGGAAATTCATAAGAGCTGTCGAGTCCTGAGGCTGAAAAGGGAGATGACACAGAGATGTGTAAATTGTGATAAACCTAGCAGCAGGAAGTTATTTGAGGTAAAAGAGCAGCACAGAGTTGGGAGTGGTGATAAACTCAGCATGGTGGCAGACCATTAGAGGACGTAAAGGAGATTGCTAGGCAAACAAGTGGGATTGGAAGGAGTCGCACATCAAAGGCTGAGTTTGTTGGAACCTGATAAATTGAGGGGGAGGACTGGAGGAATTGGAGGCTTGTGCCTCATCAGGTGAAGGGGCATTAGGATGACCCTTGTTTACATTAGACTCTTTCTTTGTTCTAGCAGGCGAAGTGGTCAGCATCGGGCAGTTGGCCTCACTGGCACAGCGTCCAGTGGCTAGTGCAGGGGGAAGCAAACCTCTCACCTTCCAGATCCAGGGCAACAAGTTGACTTTGACTGGTGCGCAGGTGCGCCAGCTTGCTGTGGGGCAGCCCCGCCCGCTGCAAAGTAGGTAAAACCCACCCCCTGTCCTGCCTTTTTTCTCCACTTCCTTGTCTCTGTTTTTGTTGCTCTTTTCAAACGTCAGCCTTTATGTTTCTTTCCCTAGCTTTTGGTGGGTGGGGCCCAGGGGAATGTTTGGAAGGGGTCTTTTGAAAAAGGGATGAGGTCATTCTAGAGAAGTTATCCCCTCTCTGTTTTTTCCTTTTCCTCTTGCCCTTGCCTCTACCCTCCTCAGGCTGATAGCTGCTTCTCTTTCTTTCTCTCTTCCCTTAACCCAGGGAATGTGGTGCACCTGGTGTCAGCAGGGGGGCAGCACCACCTCATCAGCCAGCCTGCCCATGTGGCTCTCATCCAGGCCGTGGCCCCGACCCCTGGCCCCACCCCTGTCTCTGTGCTGCCTTCTTCGACCCCCAGCACCACCCTTGCCCCCACTGGCCTCAGCCTTCCGCTTGCTGCTAACCAGGGTGAGGCGCCTGGCCTTCCTATTTACTTAGCCCTTGCTGGCCTTGGTCTTTTCAGGCATGCCCTGGGCTACTGTCTGTCCAGCCTTCCCTCAATGTTGTTTTCCCTTGTCAGTATCTCCAGTATCTGTCTGCTGCCCTCTCCTGCCCCTGGACTTCTTCCATCCTTTGGGTCTCTTGTTTCTTTTCTACCTTCCCCTCAATGTAGCTTCCTCTTGCAGTGCCACCAACCATGGTGAATAATACAGGCGTGGTGAAGATTGTAGTGAGACAGGCCCCTCGGGATGGACTGACTCCTGTTCCTCCGTTGGCCCCAGCACCCCGGCCTCCAAGCTCTGGGCTTCCAGCTGTGTTGACTCCACGCCCCACGTTAACCCCTGGCCGGCTACCCACACCTACCCTGGGTACTGCCCGAGCCCCTATTCCCACGTCCACTCTGGTGAGGCCCCTTCTCAAGCTGGTCCACAGTCCTTCGCCTGAAGTCAGTGGTGAGTCCAGGTGGCTTAAGAGCAGATGTTTTTGCCAGGAATGGAGATAGGGTGGCCCCGAGGGGTTTCTTAGTCACAACAGATTCCTTGTTTAACAGCATACTGACTTGCTTTGTAGTAGGCCCCAGAACTAGGCTGCTGAGCCCTTGCCTCATTTTAGAATTTACTTCTTAGAACATTGGAGGGAAAAGAAATGTTAAATTGTCAGATTCCTTGAATCTTTGACTTCATGGTGTGGGAGTGAATGTTTTCTGGGAAACATGTGAAGTGTGGGGGTAAGGGAAGAGATAATAGGGCAAGAAAAGAATTCTGGGGCTAACTCATGCTCTGTCTCCACAGCTTCAGCACCCGGAGCTGCTCCCTTGACCATCTCTTCTCCTCTCCCCGTGCAGTCCCCACTCCCTGGGCCAGCTTCTCCAATGCCGGTTCCCAATTCCTCTCCCCTTGCTAGTCCTGTGTCCTCTACGGTCTCCATCCCAGTGTCATCTTCACTTCCCATCTCTGTCTCTACCACGCCTCCTGCCCCGGCCTCAGCTCCACTCACCATCCCCATTTCGGCCTCCTTGCCTGTTTCGGCCTCTGGCCCGGCTCTGTTGACCAATGTGACTCCAACACTGGCACCTGTTGTCTCAGCGACTCCTGGACCTCCCTCTTTGGCACCAGCTGGGGCTTCCCCATCAGCGTCAGCTTTGACTCTGGGTTTGGCCACAACTCCATCCCTGTCTTCATCTCAGGCAACTGGTCACCCTCTGTTGTTGGCTCCAGCCTCTTCACATGTTCCAGGGTTGAACTCAGCCATGGCCCCAGCATGTTCACCTGTATTGGTACCAGCTTCTGCTCTGGCCAGCCCTTTTCCGGCAGCACCAAATCCAGCTCCAGCTCAGGCTTCCCTTCTGGCTCCAGCACCTTCTGCATCTCAGGCTCTAGCCACCTCTCTGGCTCCCATGGTGGCTCCACAGACAGCAATCCTGGCTCCTTCTCCAGCTCCTTCTCTGGCTCCTCTTCCAGTCCTGGCCCCATCGCAGACTCCGGTTCCAGTTCTAGCTTCTTCATCTACTCCAGGAACTCCTTTAGCTTCAGCTTCTTCACTGGTGCCAGCCCCAGCTCCTGTGTTGGCTCCATCATCAACTCAGACTATGGTACCAGCCCCTGTTCCGTCACCTCTCCCAAGCCCGGCTTCTACACAGACACTGGCCTTAGCCCCAACTTTAGCATCCACCCTTGGGGGCTCATCTCCATCTCAGACCCTCTCTTTGGGAATGGGGAACCCTCAGGGGCCTTTTCCAGCTCAGACATTGTCATTGACTCCAGCGTCATCCCTAGTACCAACTCCAGCCCAGACACTGTCTTTGGCACCAGGACCACCACTGGCTCCATCTCAGACGCTGTCTCTGGCTCCCCCTTTGACGCCAGTTTCTCCAGTGGGCCCAGCCCCAGCTCACACTCTGACTTTGGCTCCGGTATCGTCATCTGCTTCACTCCTAACCCCAGCTTCAGTGCAAACATTGACCTTGAGCCCTGCC
The DNA here is from genome assembly GCF_022837055.1 of Prionailurus viverrinus. Lineage (NCBI taxonomy): Eukaryota > Metazoa > Chordata > Mammalia > Carnivora > Felidae > Prionailurus > Prionailurus viverrinus. The sequence goes on along the minus strand of NC_062576.1, from coordinate 17,850,424 downwards.
CCAGTTCCGGTGCCCACCTTGGGTCCAGCTGCAGCCCAGACTCTGGCGCTGGCCCCAGTCTCAACACAGGCCCCAGCTTCCCAGGCATCTTCCCTTGTGGTTTCGGCATCTGGCGCTGCTCCCTTGCCTGTCACCATGGTATCCCGGCTGCCTGTTCCCAAGGATGAGCCTGAGACACTGACGTTGCGCCCTGGTCCCCCCAGCCCTCCTTCCACTGCTACCTCGTTCAGTGGTCCCCGGCCTCGACGCCAACCCCCACCACCACCTCGTTCCCCTTTCTATCTGGTAAGTTTTATTGCCTCAAAGGAGAGGGAAGGCAGTTGGGTTTCTTTGGAGTGTTGGTAGAGTGGATGGAATAGAATAATGTCATTTTTATCTTGGTAAATTACAAAGCCTAGTTTTGTAAACCTGATGCTTGAGTGTGCGGTTGGACAAGTCCCTGGGCCTGTACTCTTATCTGTATAATGGGAATGATAATCCATATTCTGGCATGGTGGCTCAGTTGGTTAAGCATCTGACTTTGGTTCAGGTCATGATCTCACCATTTGTGGAGTCAGGCCCCACATCGGGCTCTGTGCTGACAGCTCAGAGCCTGGAGCCTGCTTCGGATTCTGTGTCTCCCTCCGCCCCTCCCCTGCTTGCACTCTTGTCTCTCTCTCAAAAATAAACATTAAAAAAATAATAATCCATATTCTGCCTTTCTCAGAGGGGTACCTGAGGACCTAATGTGCCTTTATTTATTTATTTTAAATACTTTTAAAATTTGTATTTATTTTGAGAGAGAGAGAGCATGTGCACAAGGGAGGCAGAGAGAGAGGGAGAGAGAGAATCCCAAGCAGGCTCCATGCTGTCAGTACAAAGCCTGATGTGGGGCCTGAAGTCATAAACCCATGAGATCATGACCTGAGCCAAAATCAAGAGTCAGATCCCCAACCAACTGAGCCACCCAGGTGCCTCCCTAATGTGCTTTTACAACTATGAATTACCTATATGTTCAAGGCTGTCTTGTTATTATTGGTCTTTTTGGTACTTGCTCACTGTTGAGTTAGTGTTGGCATCTAATTGCCCCATCTTATAGATGAAGAAACTAGCCCACTATATGATGTTATAAATTATAAAGGTTACATGAGTTGTGAAAACTCGTATGTGCTGACTCTGTTGCTTTCTCCTTTCCACACAGGAGGCATTCCCCAGAGATAGACTTTTTTTTGGTTGCTAGAACCATTGTGTTTATTAAGTATTTGAATTTCTGAGGGAAGTCATGGAATACAGTTCCCTAAAGATGATCCTCTGAGTGATGGTCATGTTTTTTGTTGTTTTTTTTTTTAAACTTTCACGGTGATTAAGTGGGCAATAAGAGAACTCTGTTCCCTGTCCTTTCATGAGCTTTGTGATAGCTGTTTTTTTTCCTGTCATATGTATGGTTCTGTATATGTTTGGTTAAGTTCAGCTTACAGTTCAAATGAGAGTAAATAACACGGGAACTAACAGGAAAAAAGATCTAAAAAATCATTCCAGGCCTTCTTTGTCTTTTTCTTCTTTTCTTCCCTTTTTTTTTTTTTGTTTTCTTTTTTTAAGTTTATTTATTTTGAGAGAGATGGAGTAGGGAGGGACAGAGGGAGGGGTAGAGAGAGAACCGCAAGCAGGTTCTGCGCTGTCAGTGCAGAGCCCACTGGAGGGCTCGAAGTCACAAATTGTGAGATGATGACCTGAGCTGAAATCAAGAGTCAGAGGCTTAACCAACTCAGCCACCCAGGTGCCCCTCCCTTTATTTTCAGAGCTGCTTCTTATTCTTTGCCTTAGCCCCAGTCGCCCACTCCATCAGTGCCACTGACTCCACCTTTCATCTTTTTCTAATGCTGTCAGGTTGGCCTGGCTTGTTCAAAGTAGAAGAGAGCTAGATTCTTGCCCAAGGGTGGTAACCCTATGGTCTATGTTAAATTTTGTTTGCTCTGCAAGTAGGTAGAAGCTTAACGCTTTTTTTCTTTAAGCAGCTTGAGATAAAGATTACATACCATACAACTAATCCACGTAAAGTGTACAGTCTAGTGGCTTTTAGTATATTCACATACGTGCAACCATCATTGCAGTCAACTATAAAACATTTGCATGTTCCTAAAAAGAAACCCCACACCCTTAGCCATCATCTTCCAGCCATTCCATCTCTCCTAACCTTTGGCAACCATTACTTTCTGTCTCTTTAGATTTGCCTGTGGAGTCGTATGGTGTTTGGTCTTTTTGTGACTAGCTTTTTTCATTTAGCTTAGGGTTTTTGGGGTTCATCCACATCGTAGCATACGTTGGTACTTCCTTTTTTTGTTGTTGAATAATATTCCATTGTGTGGATATACATTTAATATGTCTATTCATCAATTGATGGGGTCACTTGGATTATTTTTACATTTTGGCTCTTATGAATAATACTGCTATGAACATTCATGTGTAAGATTTTGTGTCTTTCATATGCTTTCAGTTCTATTGGATGTATGCCAGGAACAGAATTGCTGGGTCAGATAGTAACTGTGTTTAACTGTTTGAGGACTACCAAACTGTTTTTCAAAGCAGCTGTACCACTTTACATTCCCATTGGCAGGATATAAGGGTTTCAAGTTCCCCACATTTTTGCCAACGTAGCTATCCTAGTGGATGTGAAGTGGTATCTTGTGGTTTTGATTTGTGTTTTCTTTCTTTTAAAAAAAACAAATTTTTTTTTTTAACATTTATTTATTTTTGAGAGACAGAGAGAGACAGCATGAGCAGGAGAGGAGCAGAGAGAGAGGGAGACAGAATCTGAAGCAGGCTCCAGGCTCCAAGCTGTCAGCACAGAGCCCGACATGGGGCTCAAACTCACAAATTGCAAGATCATGGCCTAGGCTGAAGTTGGATGCTTAACCAACTGAGCCATCCAGGCACCCCTTTGATTTGTGTTTTCTTTTTTAAGCTTTTTTTTTTTTAATTTTTTTTTCAACGTTTATTTATTTTTGGGACAGAGAGAGACAGAGCATGAACGGGGGAGGGGCAGAGAGAGAGGGAGACACAGAATCGGAAACAGGCTCCAGGCTCCGAGCCATCAGCCCAGAGCCCGACGCGGGGCTCGAACTCACAGACCGCGAGATCGTGACCTGGCTGAAGTCGGACGCTTAACCGACTGTGCCACCCAGGCGCCCCTGATTTGTGTTTTCTTAATCGCTATCGCTAATGATGTTGAGCATCTTTTCAGTGGTTGGCCCTTGTGTATCTTCTTTGAAGAAATGTTAGATATTCAGATCCTTTGCATTATTATTATTTTTTTTTAATTTTTTTTTTTTAACGTTTATTTATTTTTGAGACAGAGACAGCATGAATGGGGGAGGGTCAGAGAGAGAGGGAGACACAGAATCGGAAGCAGGCTCCAGGCTCTGGGCCATCATCAGCCCAGAGCCCGACGCGGGGCTCGAACTCACGGACCGTGAGATCGTGACCTGAGCTGAAGTCGGACGCTTAACCGACCGAGCCACCCAGGCGCCCCCCTTTGCATTATTTTTAATTTTTTTTAATGTTTATTTTTGAGGGAGAGAGTGCAAACAAGAAAGAGGCAGAGAGAGGGGAAGACACAATTTGAAGCAGTCTCCAGGCTCTGAGCTGTCAGCATAGAGCCTGATGCAGGGCTCGAACTCATGAACTGCAAGATCATGACTGAGCCAAAGTTAAGCCAAAGAATGCTTAACCAACTGAGCCACCCAGGCACCCCTGATTTTTATTTTTTAAATTTTTATAATTTTTTTGAATTACTTTTTTTTTTTTTTTTAAGTAATGTCTATACTCAACGTGGTTTTGAACTCAAGACCCTGAGACCAAGTGTCACATGCCCTACTGACTGAGCCAGCCAGGCACCCCTGACCTTTTTAATTGGGTTATTTTATTTTATTTTATTTTATTTGAAAGAATTCTTTATATATTCTGAATACAAATAGCTACTCAGAAATATGATTTGCAAATGTTTTCTTCTTTGCTACTACTCTTGAGACCCTGGCCTGTTCTGCTAGGATGCTTTCCTTTTTCACTTTGATCACCAGGAGCCAAGAGGTCAAGTTTAAAGGGAATAGTCAAGAAGGGAAATTTGGCACACTACTTTTATTCAGGACTGTCTGCTAGGATCCAGCCTCCTTCATCTGTTCATTCTAATAACAACTATTTATTGACAGCCTACTAGGTGCCAGATAACAGCTGGATAGTGGGTGAGAATAGCAAAATCAAATATGTTTTGTGTTAATATGGGGCTACAGTTTCGTGGATAGAAAACATTAATCAAAGAATCATACAAATGTGGTAAGTGCTGCAGGAAAGAGTTGTGTCACAACCTGTGAAACCGAAAACACTAGTGATGGGGAAGAACTGGATCAAAGTTCTATAGATTTCCTATCTGCCAGGGCACTCCCCTTTTCTCTCTTAGGGTGATGATACCTAGATGTCTGATTAGCTGTTGCCATCCTACCCCATTCCAGTCTGGCCCTTGGCAGAAACCTGCCATGGATTTGATTAGCCCCTCTGTGTCCTGGTCAGGAATTTGAGGAAGGCTTTTTTTTTTTAATTTTTTTTAAAACTTTTTTTTTTTTTTTTTTTTTTTTTACGTTTTTTATTTATTTTTGGGACAGAGAGAGACAGAGCATGAACGGGGGAGGGGCAGAGAGAGAGGGAGACACAGAATCGGAAACAGGCTCCAGGCTCCGAGCCATCAGCCCAGAGCCTGACGCGGGGCTCGAACTCACGGACCGCGAGATCGTGACCTGGCTGAAGTCGGACGCTTAACCGACTGCGCCACCCAGGCGCCCCGAGGAAGGCTTTTAATAATTGTTTTGGATCCACTTCGAGGAAGTAAATTAACTTGAGTGTTGCAGAGTTATTTAAGAAAATTCCCAGAAATCCTCTATTTTATAAGCTTGTTGGATATGCAGGTCTTTATTTTAAATATTCAGGCATTCTGCTTTGGTAGCATACAAGGGAAGATCAGTTTTTTCTTGCAGAGAAGTTACTTCATTTAACCTTATGAGAGGTATAACATTCATTATTGACAACTTGGAAAACCACTAAAAACATAACGTAATTTTGAGTCTTACAGTTTACATCAGTTATGGTTAATTCGGGGAGGAATGGTCAGGTTTTCTGTGAGGATACTGATTACTTTTTCTGTGTGTGTGTGTGTGTGTGTGTGTGTGTGTGTGTGTGTGTGTGTGTATGTGTGTGTGTGTGTGTGTATTTTTCCTCATCCCAGGACTCTCTGGAGGAAAAGCGGAAGCGGCAGCGGTCTGAACGCCTGGAACGGATTTTCCAACTTAGTGAGGCTCATGGGGCCCTGGCACCTGTGTATGGGACTGAAGTCCTGGATTTCTGTACCCTGCCCCAACCTGTTGCCAGCCCCATCGGCCCTCGTTCTCCTGGCCCCAGCCACCCCACCTTTTGGACTTATACCGAGGCTGCCCGCCAGGCTGTACTGTTTCCCCAGCAACGACTAGACCAGCTGTCAGAAATCATTGAGAGGTTGGCAGGGCTAAGTGTTAATGGGAAGCGGGTCTTGGGGCCTCTGAGTGGATGTAGTGGTTAGGGCTGGTGAAGGTGCACTTCTGGGGCCTTTCAGAATTCCACCTTTTATACTGCTTGCCTTCTTTCTTCACAGGTTCATCTTTGTCATGCCTCCTGTGGAGGCACCTCCCCCTTCCCTGCATGCCTGCCACCCACCTCCTTGGCTGGCCCCACGTCAGGCAGCCTTCCAGGAGCAGTTGGCCTGTGAGCTCTGGCCCCGGGCTCGCCCCTTGCACCGTATTGTGTGTAACATGCGCACCCAGTTCCCTGACTTGAGGCTCATCCAGTATGATTGTGGTAAGTTCATTGTCCAGTGAGGATCCCTTGACCTCTTCCCCTCTTTTAGTAGCGATACTGCTACTTCAGAGAGCTGCTGTACATGAGTCTTTGTGAATTTCATTAAACATTAGACAGTTGTTCAGGTTATGCTTATAGGCAAGACAGAGAAATGTAGGCCTTTATGCTATCTATATTCTTGGAATTTGTGAATTTGATGAAAGTTGAAAATGTGTGCTAACTCATTTATTCATTGATTCAGTGATTATTTTGTGAATATCTGTTGTATTTTGCTAACCATTTGGGATACAGTGACAGATAAGATAGTACAACAGAGTTTTCAGATTCGTGGGGAAAGGTGTGTGGTGGTACAAGACTGCATGGTAACCAGTTTTTCTTTTGGGAAAACACAAGGAACTTTTTTCTTGGTTTTGGTTAGGATGCATTTGACTGCAAGTAAGAGAAAACCGACCAATAGTGGCTTAAACCACAAGGACATTTAGTGTTTACTTAATGAGAAATTCTGAGAATAGTGGTATATGACTGGCTCAGCTTACTGGTGTTTTCATGGACCCAGGAACCTTCTGGTCTTTCTCCATTGCTTATCATCCTTAGCTTTTATCTTTGTAGTCTCATGTTTATTTCTTAATGGTCTTACCATGGCTGCCATAACTCCAGGGAGCACAGCAATGCTTTGAGCAAGAAGCAGGGGTTGAGACAAAGACTCTAAGCAAGTTTCTCTTTTTGGGGGGGTGGAGGGCCGAGTTCTCCCCGCTGACTGTGCTTCACAACTCATTGGCTTGAATTGGGCCATTTGCCCATCCCTAGATTAATCACTAAAAAAAGGGAAATGGCAAAGAGGAACTGTGGCTCATTTAGACCAATCATGATTTATCTTTTAGGATTGGTTGGGGCTCTCTGGGATCAAGGGCTCTCTGCCAGGTGTCCACAGTGTTAAATCAGGTTCTGTTAAGCAAGAATGTCTTTTGGACACAGGAGTGAATTGTTTCTGCCACAACGCTGCAGAGATATTTCTTAATTTTATAAAAAAATGTTCATTGGGGCGCCTGGGTGGTTCAGTTGGTTAAGCGTCTGACTTCAACTCAGGTCATGATCTCATGGTTTGTGAGTTCAAGCCCTGCTCTGGGCTCTGTGCTGACAGCTTGGATCTTGGAGCCTGCTTCAGATTCTGTGTCTCCCTCTCTGCCCCTCCCCTGCTCATTCTCTCCCTCTCCCTCTCCCTCTCCCTCTCCCTCTCCCTCTCTCTCTCTCTCCCCCTCTCCCTCTCTCCCCCTCTCCCTCTCTCCCTCTATCTCTCTCTCTCAAAAATGAATAAAAGTGTTTATTCACTTTTGAGAGTGAGAGCACAAGCAGGGGGAGAGAGAGAGAGGAGAGAAAGAGAATCCCCAGCGGACTCCTCGCTGTCAGTGCAGAGCTCCACAAAATGTGAGATCACAACCTGAGCCAAATCAAGAGTTGGACGCTTAACGGACTTGAGCCACCCAGGCGCCCCTTAATATTCCTGTAGTAACGTTTTTTGGGAATTTCTTAAATGCTTTAGAACATCAGACAACAAAATTTTTATCAATGTGTACTCAAACATTTTATTTTTTTAATATTAAAAAGTTATTTTTAATGCGTGTTTTTGAGAGCGGGAGAGACAGAGCATGAGTGGGGGAGGGACAGAGAGAGAGAGAGGGAGACACAGACTTGGAAGCAGGTTCCAGGCTCCGAGCTGTCATCACAGAGCCTGACGTGGGGCTCAAACTCACAGGCTATGAGATCATGACCTGAACTTAAGATGGGTGCTTAACTGACTGAGCCACCCAGGCGCCCTTCGATAAATATTTTAGTAAAAAAAATAATTTTGTAACGTATGAACCCATTTAGAGTAGATCAATTGAAAGTCTATTAAAAGCATTCAAAATGATTAATCAGAAATGTTATAGAAGTTAACTTTTATGTTTGATGGGAGGTTTAACTAGATAACCGCATAAGATCCTCTCTCCCTAGTTCTGATCTCAGTGCTCTTCAATCCCTGTATGTTAGCCATGACTGCCAGCTGGTGTTGTTGACATTTGTCCTATAAATCTATCTGTTTCAGCTGGCATAATTCATTGTAGTACCTAAGGATTGTAGTACCACCATTGAGGATTCCTTTTTTTCCCCCATGGGTCTGTATGTTATCCTACCTCTGGTTAGACCCAGAGAAATTAGATCCAAGAAAGGAGCAGACTAAAGAGGGGACTCCTTAAGGGAAGAAAATAAAGTTAAATTTTTGATCTCCTAGGCTAATTGAAACCCTGGCCTAAAGCTTTTATTATCTTTCAACTACAACCTTTCAGTACTAAGTGTTCTCCCTATTCCAGCTTATAGCAAATTCCCTGTACCCGTTCATATTTCTTTAGGGAAGTTGCAAACATTGGCAGTGCTGTTGCGACAGCTCAAGGCAGAGGGCCACCGGGTGCTCATATTCACCCAGATGACTCGAATGCTGGATGTATTGGAACAGTTTCTTACCTACCACGGCCACCTCTACTTGCGTCTGGATGGGTCTACTAGAGTTGAACAGAGACAGGTAACCCAGGCATCTGTAGCCCTCAAAGGCTTACTTCAGCTACTGTCTCCCAGAAGGGGCCCCACTAAGCTTTGGGTCTGTTTTTGGGCCTTTGTCTCCTAATACTACCTTTTTTTTTTTCTCTAGGCTTTGATGGAACGATTCAATGCAGACAAACGCATATTCTGCTTTATCCTTTCAACTCGGAGTGGGGGCGTGGGTGTAAACCTTACAGGAGCAGACACTGTTGTTTTTTATGACAGCGACTGGAATCCCACCATGGATGCTCAGGCCCAGGATCGCTGTCACCGGATTGGCCAGACCCGAGATGTCCACATCTACAGGTATTGCCTAGTTTTCCCTCATGTTGTATCCTCTTTACTGATAGGGTTTTATTAACGTATTTGGCTATTTACACATGCCTTCATCACTCCCTAGACTCATCAGTGAACGGACAGTGGAGGAGAACATCCTAAAAAAGGCAAATCAAAAGAGAATGTTGGGAGACATGGCCATTGAGGGAGGCAACTTCACCACAGCCTATTTTAAACAGGTACTAAGATCTTCCAGCCTATGAAGGAGAGAATTACTTCTGCTTATTAAAGAGGATGCTTTGGCCTCTACCTGCCTTTTCAACTAGTGGCACTTATGACTATTTCTAAGAGCTGTTATCTCATAGTTGTAGACCAGGGCCCAGCATTCTATTGGCTGACACTTCTTCCTCTGTTCTCTCCAAAGCAGACCATCCGAGAGCTGTTTGATATGCCCCTGGAAGAGCCACCTGGCTCATCTGTACCCTCTGCCCCTGAAGAGGAGGAAGAGACTGTGGCCAGCAAGCAGACCCATATCCTAGAGCAGGTGAAAAAAGAGTGGGCAATCTATAGAGCAGAGCTAATAGTTATGATGTCTATGATTTGTCAGCCCATTGAGCTTTTGTAGGGGGAAAGGACGTTTTTGCTGCTTTCCAGATTACTGTTGACCTTTTCTTTCTTTTTTTCATTTTCATGTTTATTCATTTTTATTTTTGAGAAGAGAGAGAACATGGGCAAACAAGAGGGGTAGGTAGAGAGAGGGAGAGAGAGAATCCCAAGCAGGCTCCTTGCTGTCAGCACAGAGCCTGATGCAAGGCTTGATCTCACAAACCATGAGATCATGATCTGAGCTGAAAGCAAGAGTCGTAAGCTTAACCAACTTAGCCACTCAGGCACACCCCTACTGTTGGCCTTTGATGGTTGGGAGTAGATTGTTTATTGGTTCACAAGATTTCATAGAAAAAAGGCTTTGGACTCCTCAGTTACAGGTTTGAATTCTAACAGTACTTGTTAATAATTGTGTTTGTTAAGTCAAGTGTGTTTAATCTTATGAGTCTCACTTTCCACTTTTTGAAAGTTAATGAGAAGGAAGTAACTGAGGTTTAAATGGCATAATGGATGTAAGAAGTGCTTTCTATGTGGTGTAACCTCTTATTTTTCAAACACCAGTGCATAGTAGAATCACTTGGAAAGCTTTTTGGTTTTTAATTTTTTTTTAATAGGCTCTACACCCAACATAGGGCTTGAACTCATGACCCTGAGATCAAGAATCACACATTACACCAACTGAACCAGCCAAGTGCCCCAAAAAACTATTTTATTTTATTTACTTTTTTTAAAAATAATTTATTTTTTTATTTTTATTTTATTTTTTTACATTTATTTATTTTTGAGAGAGAGAGACAGAGCACAAGCAGGGGAGGGGCAGAGAGAGAGGGAGACACAGAATCCAAAGCAGGCTCCAGGCTCTGAGCTGTCAGCACAGAGCCCGACACGGGGCTCGAACCCACAGACCGCGAGATCATGACCTGAGCCGAAGTCAGATGCTCAACCGACTGAGCCACCCAGGCGCCCCAAAATAATTTATTTTTAAGTAGGCTCCATGCCCACTTGAATGTGGGGCTTGAGTTCATGATCTTGACATTAAGAGTCTCATGCTCTACTGACAGAACCAGGCAGGTGCCCCTGAAGAGCTTTTCATTTAAAACTGTTTTTATTATTATTTTTTAAATATTAAAAAAATGTTTTTAATGTTCATTTATTTACTTCTGAAAGATAGTGTGCTCGTGTGCAAGCGTGGGAGGGACAGACAGAATCCCAAACAGGTTCTGTGCTGTCCACACAGAGCCTGACATGGGGCACAATCTCACAAACCATGAGAACATGACCTGAGCCAAAGTCAGGAGTCAGACACCTAAGCCACTGTGCCACCCAGGCGCCCCTTAATATGTTATTTTTTTTAATGTTTTTTTTTTGTGAGAAAGACACAGAGTGTGTGTGGGGGGGGGGGGGGCGGGCAGAGAGAGTGGGAGACACAGAATCTGAAGCAGGCTCCAAGCTGTCAGCACAGAGCCTGATGTGGGGCTCCAACGCATGAACTGTGAGATCGTGACTTGAGCCAAAGTCGGACGCTTAACTGACTGAGCCACCCAGGTGCCCCAATATGTTCTTTTTTAATGTTTGTTTTTTTTTGAGAGAGTGCATGCATATAAGTAGAGGAGTGGGAGAGGGGAAGAGAGAGAAGGAAGACAGAGGATCAGAAGCAGGCTCTGTGCTGACAGCAGAGAGCCCAATGTTGGGCTTGAACTCACGAATCATGAGATTATGACCTGAGCCAAAGTCGGACACTCAACTGACTGAGCCACCCAGGTGTTCCCCCCTCGGCTCCCTGAGAGGTTTTTAAAGGATTGATTCCTGGGACCCCATCTCAGAATATACTAAGTTGTGATTTTGGGGGGCAAGGGCTGGGCATTTGTATTTTTTCAGAAGTAGTAGAGACCATGGAGATGTTTTTTCCCTACCAAGTGCCTTGCCCTCATTGCTGAGCACACTCTAGGTTGCATCTCTTGGTGACTTTGGTATGAGCTTCCTGGATATTCATTTCAAGGAAAAGACAAGATGTGGTAGTGTGTTGTCAAGATGGATCTTGAGGCAAAGAAGAATTGGGGATTTTTGTGTATTTAAAGCTTTCTGGGGGCACCTGGGTGGCTCAGTGGGTTAAGCGTCTAACTTTGGCTCACGTCACGATCTCACAGTTCACAACTTCAAGCCCCGCATCAGGCTCTGTGCTGACAGCTCAGAGCCTGGAACTTGCTTTGGATTCTGTGTCTCCCTCTCTCTGCCCCTCCCCCACTCATGCTCGCTCTCTCACTCCTCTCTCTCTCTCTCTCTCTCAGAAATAAACATTAAACAAATAAATAAATAAAAACTAAAGCTTTCTGGGACTTTTTTTTTTAAGGTTTACTTACTTTGAGAGAGTGAGAGATCACCACTGGAGGAGGGGCAGAGAGAGAATTCTAACACATCCTACACAATCAGCACAGAGCCCGATGTGGGGCTCGAACTCACAAACTGAGATAATGCATGACCTGAGCCATAATCACTTAACTGACTGAGCCACCCAGGCGCTCCTCTGGGACTGCTCTTTAAAATTATTTTTATTCTGGGGCGCCTGGGTGGCGCAGTCAGTTAAGCATCCGACTTCAGCCAGGTCACGATCTCGCGGTCTGTGAGTTCGAGCCCCGCGTCGGGCTCTGGGCTGATGGCTCGGAGCCTGGAGCCTGTTTCCGATTCTGTGTCTCCCTCTCTCTCTGCCCCTCCCCCGTTCATGCTCTGTCTCTCTCTGTACCAAAAATAAATAAAAAACGTTGAAAAAAAAAATTAAAAAAATAAATAAAATTATTTTTATTCTTATTATTCACGTATTTATCTTGAGTGAGAGTGCACATGCACAAGCAAGGGAGGGGCAGACTTAAGCAGGCTCCGTGCCCAGCGTGGAGTCCAGCTTGGGGTTCAGTCTCAAAACCATTAGATCACAACCTGAGCCAAAATCAAGTTGGACCCTTAACCACTGAGCTGCCCGGGCCGCCCTGGGACTTTTTTTTTTCTCTAGATGTTTATTTTTGAGAGGGAGAGACAGAGGGCAAGTGGGGAAGGGGCAGAGAGGGACACAGAATCCAAAGCAGGCTCCAGTCTCCAAGCTGTTGGCACAGAGTCTGGCGTAGGGCTCGAACTCATGGACCACGAGATCGTGACCTGAACTGAAGTCGGCCACTTAACTGACTGAGCTGCCCAGGCAGCCTAGGATTGTTTTTTTTGTTTTTTTTGTTTTTTTTTTAAAGGAGATCTAAGGCTGACTTGAATGGAAAAGGAAGCAGAGCTAGAGGTTTCTAAAAACAGTTCGTCACTGGTGGGCCACCAAGTCAAATCTGTGTCATCCTATGTGGAAATACTGCATTGCTTTGGTAACTCTGAGGGCCCAGAAGAGAGTTGAGTTCTGTTGTAAACCTGGTTTGCTGTAAACTTGGCTTCAGATTCTTGCCAGAATCGAACTACAGGATATAAAGTTCTTTAATTTTTGTGGTTTTTTGCTTCCCCACATCCTTGCAGGCACTGTGTCGGGCAGAGGATGAAGAGGATATCCGTGCGGCCACCCAGGCCAAAGCTGAACAGGTGGCTGAGCTTGCAGAATTCAATGAGAATGATGGATTTCCTGCTGGTGACGGAGAGGAGGCCGGCCGGCCTGGGGCTGAGGATGAAGAGATGTCCCGGGCTGAGCAGGAAATTGCTGCCCTTGTAGAACAGGTCAGTGTCGGACCCACTAGTTCTTAACCTCACCCTTCTCAGCTTCTTCCTCTGGACCTTGTGATCCTCCTCCTATCTTCCCTGGTGAAAATAATCAAGGGTGATGGGCCCTGGTTGCCAAGTCCCTATGTTCATCACTGCTTCTCCTTCCCACAGCTGACCCCCATTGAGCGTTATGCCATGAAATTCCTGGAAGCCTCACTGGAGGAGGTGAGCCGAGAGGAGCTCAAGCAGGCAGAAGTGAGTATTTCTAGGGGGTGAGGATAGAAGTGGGAAGTTGCTTCTTTCTAACCAGTCCCAGTCTGCTTGCCTCCCTCTGACCACCCACTGTTCGGGCTCTGTTGTTGGTAGGAGCAAGTGGAAGCTGCCCGCAAGGACCTGGACCAAGCCAAGGAGGAGGTGTTCCGCCTACCCCAAGAGGAGGAGGAGGGGCCAGGGGCTGGGGATGAGGTTTCCTGTGGGACTGGTGGAGGCAGTCACCGGCGCAGTAAGAAGGCCAAGGCCCCTGAAAGGCCAGGGACTCGCGTCAGTGAACGTCTTCGTGGAGCCCGGGCTGAGACTCAAGGGGCAAACCACACTCCTGTCACATCCACCCATCATACCCGCAGCACTTCCACACCCCCACGCTGCAGCCCTGCCAGGGAGAGAGTTCCCCGGCCAGCACCTAGGCCTCGACCCACTCCAGCTTCAGCTCCTGCTGTAATTCCTGCCCCAATCCCTGTTCCAATCCCTGCCCCAATCCCCATTTCAGCCCCAAATCCAATAACCATGCTTCCTGTTCATATCTTGCCTTCTCCTCCACTTCCCCCTTCACAGATTCCTCCCTCTTGTTCTTCTGCCTGTACCCCTCCTCCTGCCTGTACACCTCCGCCAGCTCATACTCCACCTCCAGCCCAAACCTCTCTCTCAACTCCTTCTTCCCCTCTCCTGCTTGGTCTACCTTCTGTGCCCGTCTCCCCCCCAGTCACCAACCTCCCCTTGGGCTTGGGGCCTGAGACAGAACTGTGTGCACAAGCATTGGCATCCACCGAGTCCCCAGAGCTGGCTGATATGGCCAGTTCCGAGACTTCCCCACTTACTCTTGTGCCCCCTAAGGATCTGTTGCCAGTTGCTGTTGAGATCCTGCCTATGTCAGAGAAGAACCTTTCTCTCGCCTCTTCTGCACCTAGCCCAACCCTGGAGGCTGACAGCGTCCCCAACGGTCAAGAGCAGGAAGTGCCAGAGCCTGCTGAGGGGACCATCCTCACAGTGCTGCCTGATGGTGAGGAGGTGCCCTCCTGTCTGAGTGAGAGCAATGGGCTGGAGCTCCCACCTTCAGCAGCATCTGATGAGCTACTTCAGGAGCCGTTGGAGGCTGACAAGAGCTCAGAAGAGCTGGTGGAGGCCCAGACCCCAACCTCCAGCCCAGAGAAGCCACAGGAACTTGTTCCAGCAGAGGTCACAGCCCCATCAACCTCATCTTCGGCCACCTCCTCACCTGAGAGTCCTTCACCTGCCCGGCCCCCTCGGCGTCGCACCAGTGCTGATGTAGAAATTAGGGGTCAGGGGGCTGGTCGGCCAGGGCAGCCTCCAGGCCCCAAAGTGCTTCGCAAGCTGCCGGGACGGCTAGTGACTGTGGTAGAGGAAAAGGAACTGGTGAGGCGACGGCGACAGCAGCGGGGAACTGCCAGCACCCTAGTGCCTGGGGTCTCTGAGACTGGTACCAGCCCGGGAAGCCCATCTGCCCGCAGCATGTCGGGGCCAGAATCCTCACCTCCCACCGGTGGGCCCTGTGAAGCTGCTCCCCCATCCACACTGCCCACCCCAACCCAGCAACCCTTCATAGCTCGCCGTCGCATTGAGCTGGGGGTAACTGGTGGGGGCAGCCCAGAGAACGGAGAAGGGGCACTTCTTGCCATCACCCCTCCTGCTGTGAAACGTCGGAGGGGGAGGCCCCCCAAGAAGAACAGGTCTCCAGCAGATGCTGGGCGAGGGGTGGATGAGGTACCTTCATCCACCTCTAAGGGAAAAACCAATGGGGCTGACCCAGTCCCTGGGGCTGAGACCCTTATTGTTGCGGAGCCTGTCCTGGGACCCCAGCCTAGTCCTGGGTCCCAGCCTCTTGGACCCCAGCCAATTCACAGACCCGAGCCCATCATCCTATCACCTGTGGAGAAAAGAAGGCGTGGGCGGCCCCCTAAGGCACGAGATTTGCCCATTCCTGGGACCATTTCCTCTCCAGGGGATGGCAACTTAGAGAGCCGGACACAGCCACTCCCGCTACCACCTCCCCTGCCACCACTCCCACCACTCCTAGCCTGTCCCACTGCTACTGTCGCCAACACTGTCACCAATCTCACCATTTCAACATCCCCACCCAAGCGGAAACGGGGTCGACCTCCCAAGAATCCACCATCACCTCGGCCCAGCCAGCTCCCTGTCTTGGACCGTGACAGCTCTTCTGTCCTCGAGAGCTGTGGATTGGGGAGGCGGCGGCAACCCCAGGGCCAGGGGGAGAGTGAGGGTAGTTCCTCTGATGAGGACGGAAGCCGCCCCCTCACCCGCCTGGCCCGCTTGCGGCTTGAAGCAGAGGGAATGCGGGGGCGAAAGAGTGAAGGGTCCATGGTGGTGGCTGTAATTCAGGATGACCTGGATTTAGCAGATAGTGGGCCAGGCGGGTTAGATTTGACACCTCCTGTGGTCTCGTTAGCTCCAAAACTGCGCTCTACCCGGCTGCGTCCAGGGTCTCTAGTTCCCCCACTAGAGACTGAGAAGGTGCCTCGCAAACGGGCAGGGGCCCCAGTTGGCGGGGGCCCTGGGCTGGCAAAGCGGGGCCGCCTACAGCCCCCGAGTCCCTTGGGACCTGAGGGTTCTGTAGAGGAGTCTGAGGCTGAAGCCTCAGGCGAGGAAGAGGAAGGGGATGGGACCCTACGTCGCCGGCCTGGCCCCCGTCGACTTGGTGGGGCCACCAACCAAGGGGACCAGCGTATCCTGCGCAGCAGTGCCCCCTCCCACCTGGCTGGCCCTACCGTTAGTCACAGAGGCCGCAAGGCCAAGACGTGAGTGGGCTGCCCCTCCACCTGGGCTTTCCGCCATGGCCCCTCTCCCTCCACAACCAGGCCTGACTCTGTTAACCACTACTTGAAGTCTTTTGAGGGGGAAAGCCTCCAGGGAGACATAGGGGCCTTCTCCCTTCTTTCCACCAAAGTAGGGGGTAGGCAACTGGTTGTCATGGAAACGGGGCTCTTCATATACCCCCTTCCCTTCCACCCCACAAGGCTGGGCAGTGTTAAGGGTGGCAAGATAGTCTCTGTCCCCACCCCCTTGTACTTGATTCCCCAGCTATCTTTCACAGCCCCCACCTTTAGGGGAAGGGGGAGGGGCTTCTTCTCTACCATGAGTTTTTTTTTTTTTTCTTTTTTTTTTAAGAAGAAAAAATAATAAACTTAGTTTCTGTATGAGCATCCGCGTAAGGAGGCTTCTGATTTTCTGGTTTGGTGGAGGGTTGGGTGGGAACTTGGGCATCGTTTTCCTCCTCTCTCTTGTTCTTGCCAAAACCCTAGTACCTGATCTCTAACCCAGAATTATGTGTCTTTGAGGTAGAAATCACCCAAGAGGAGGGAAGATTGGCAAATCTGATCTGGTAGGGTGTCTTTCCCTAAAGTTTCAGTTTTAAGTCACTCCAACTCATACTTTTTCTCTCCTCCTATTCCCTTAGTTCTGGACTTTCCCTCAGAGCCCTCTGATGCCTCAGATTTTCCCCTGCTTTTACTCCTCTTGCTCAGGTGCTTTCACTCCTTTTCCAGAAGGCAGGCATCCTACCTCCAGTTGCTCCATCCGCCTTTTGCTTCCCTCCATCTAGCCAAACTAGTTTGAGTCAGCCACACCCCATTCCGAGCTCCTGGGGCTTTTCAGGAGGTGGCTGGCCACCCAACCCCACCCCTGGGCTTGGCTTGGAGACCTGAGTCAGCTCCTTCTCCACCCAAGCCAAATCAAACCTGAGGCAGGAGCCGAAACTCACAGTCCCTCAAGGCCTATAGCCAGGTAAGAGCCCCTGTTCATTTTTACGTTTCCTTTGATCACTTCTGGACCCTCTCTTTGCATCCCCCCCCCCCCCCAATGACTACATCTGTGTTTACCTCAGCAGTTCTTTCCCCATACCCACTCTTCAGCCTTGTGGTAGAGATTCTTTGCACTCTTCTTATCTTGCCTTTCCTCTTTCCATCTATCCTTTGTTACTTGTATTCAGAGAACTGCAAATGGTTCTGTTTTGTGTAGGATGTAGGGGGATGGTTGGAGATGAGGGTGGAAAGGTGGTTTGATGCCAGAGCTCAGAGGACTTGAGAAGTTAGGGGAATGAGAAGTGATTAAGCAAGGCATCGTTATGTAGTTTTCTGTGTGGGTTATGAGGTCAGACTGGTCCTGGGTTAATTAAAATGGAGAGTAGAGGTAGCAGGGAGTCAGCATAGCAAAAGAGGCCCTGATTTACGCAGGTAAGGATTTTCTGGTGTTCAGTGTCCTCAGCTATAAAGAGAGCTTGAATGGATTAATTTTCCCCTTCCTTTCCCCCATCCCTGTGTTGTCATCCACCGTGTTTTCACATGAAATGATGGCTTTGCTTAAAGTGGGGTATAGGGCTTAGGGTGCTATTTTGTGACCCCTCAATATTCAGGGGCAGCCTCTGAGGAACTTCAGGAAATTTTAAGCCTTCTGAAATACAGTTTAAAGTCACTGACTTATATAGTCTGATTCCTAGCAGCTTTTGAGATGGTTTTTCTCCTGCTTGTCAGTGTGCTCCTGTCATTTTCCTTTCCCCTACATGTCAAAACAGCAAAACAGATAATGCGATATTCACACCAGCTTGCCTTTAAAGGCTCCAAATCTTAGGCTGAGAAAAAAGGATTCTGGCCACACATTTCCTCTCTTGGTCTATGAGTCACTGGAAGAATTCCGCATAAGGCAGCTTACCTGACAGTTGGGCTAGGTCACGAGGACCGATCAGAGAGAGGGGTGGAGTCTGAGCACGCCAGGCCAATGGCTCAGTTGTTGGGCTTACAAGTACCTTGACTGTATCGCCCACAGGTGATGGAGGACGAGGAGAAGGCAGTGGACACCTTGGTGAGCAACATGGAAGCTGCTCATTCTCCATCCCCCATCCGCTGCTGCTGGCTCCGCCTCCGCTACCTGGCAGCTACTAGCATTATCTGTGGCTGCTCTTGCCTGGGAGTCGTGGCCCTTGTGTTTGCCATCAAGGTGAGGAATGCAATTCCTATGGGAGCAGGGGGGTGGGTGTAGTTAGGCAATGGTTTGGTGTATCTGATCTATATCTACAGTGATCACGCAGTTACTAAGTACTTGTCAGAGCTTGGCTCTGGGCCTGCTGTCAAAGGGCTCACCATCTAATGAAAGAGAGAACTGCGAAAATGGATAATTATGACTGGAATGCAGGTCATCAGTACTGTGACAGGAAATACAAGGCATTTGGGGAGCTAGGGAGTGTATGTACGTGTGATTACATACATGTGTATAGTAGAGTAGGTGACAGGAAAATAACCTTAGGGGATGAGTGACTAAAGGGGAAAGGGCGTTCTAGGTAAAGGGAACAGTGTGTACCTGGACTATTAGTTCTGCATGACTGGACCACTGAGGAATAGTGACAGATGAAGCCAGAGGGCCCAGATTCCCAAGCGCTTCCAATGCTGTGCTTGGAGTTTAAACTTTATCTTCAGAGTACTGAGGAGTACTTTTTTTTTTTTTTTTAATTTTTTTTAACGTTTATTTTTGAGACAGAGACAGAGCATGAACAGGGGAGGGTCAGAGAGAGAGGGAGACACAGAATCTGAAACAGGCTCCAGGCTCTGAGCAGTCAGCACAGAGCCCGATGCGGGGCTCGAACTCCCGAACCGCGAGATCATGACCTGAGCCGAAGTCGGCCGCTTAACCGACTGAGCCACCCAGGCGCCCCCTGAGGAGTACTTTCAAGAGTTTTTGGAGAGGAGAGTGACATGGTCAGGCTTGTGTTTCAGTGAGATCTGCTCTCAAGGCCTGCATGGAAGATGGATTGGAAGGGGCAGAACTCGAGGCAGTTGAGCAGTGATTAGAGTGATCTGTAGCAGTTGGGAAGAAGCTGTGGAGTTTTGGAGAGGGCTTCACCATTTCCAAACACCCAACCAAAACTGCACATGGACCTTTTGAAAGGCCACACGGGATAATTTAAACATCATGCTGGAACTTTCTCAATCCTAGTTGGATTTTAATTATCAGAAACTGTATTCTTATCATCATGAGAATTTCTGGGTTTCATTAGGTCAAAATCATAAACAGAATCCTTAATAATGAGAGAGTTGAGACTCATGGGGCTAATACCAATGGAGTGTTGTTTGACTGGACGTGGAGGTCGGGGGGCGGGGCTAAATACTCCAAGATAGCTCCTTGTTTCTTGCCGAGGATTCCAAATTCTGAATGAACCTGGGATGAGTAGAAAAAGATAGGGAATAAAAGGATTGAAAAGTACTTTCCCATATGTGATCTTGTGAGCTAACAATGGCTACTTGGAGAAGTACACAGGGCAGAGTGGGTACTTGCTTTGCAGATGAGGCTTGAGAGATAGACATTGGAAAGGGAGGCTAGGGGTTTGGGTGTCAGGTTTTGAGCCATGACAAGGATGGAGGATTGGTGTGGGACAATGGGTACTTTGGGTCAGAAGCAGGGGGAGAACCTAACCAAAAACCTGCCCCCACAGGCGGAAGAGCGGCATAAGGCAGGCCGGTCCGAGGAGGCAGTGCACTGGGGGGCCCGGGCCCGGAACTTCATCTTGGCCAGCTTTGCCGTCTGGCTTGCTGTCCTCATTCTGGGCCCTCTGCTTCTGTGGCTGCTCTCCTACGCCATCGCCCAGGCTGAGTGACCCTGGGTGGCCTCTGCTGAGAGTCAGTGAGACCTCCTGGATCCTGCAGTGCGGCATTGCTAGGGTCTGGGGCGAGCAGTGGTCCTTCCTGGCTGGAAGGATGGTGCCTCTCTCAAAGGGCTTTGGAAGAGCTCTTCTAGACCTTTCTAAAAGGAGGCAGCAGCTGAGACTGATGAGGGGAGGCCAGCCTGCTCTGTTCTTTCAGTGCCCACCACCCCCTAATTCCCCCAGCCCATCACATCCTAGGGGCCTCAACCCAGAGGTGGGGTTGAAAACCAGGCCTGATTTTATTAGAATTTGTTTTGTAATAAAAATCTTTTTTAGTGGTGAAATGCTCCTGTCTAATTGTTGTTCCCCTACTTTCCCCGGGTTCTTGGTGAGAGCCAGACTGGACATGTGACCGATGGCAAAATCTGCATTTCCCTTTACCTAGGCACTCCGAGAGAAAGAAAGGATTTTTTTTTTTTCTTTCTTTCCACCCCCTCCCTTCTCCTGGTGGTTTCCCTTCTTGGAAACACCCCAGCTTCTCCCGTGCACATCAACAGAGACCCTGTGGCCAGATAGGAAGAGTAATAGCAGCAACCACTATTTACTGAGTGCTTACTGTGTTCCAGGCTGTGTTCTAAGCACTTTATATTTCTTAACTCCTTCAGTCCTCACAGTTAATCGATAGCAGGTACCATTATTTACATTTTATAGCTGAGGAAACAAGCACCCAATGTCACCCAGCTAGTGAGAGGCAGAGCTGGGATTGAACCCAGATAGCTTGCTTCCAGAGTCGAAAGAGGAATGGAAGGGTTGGATAGCAGTCACAGGTAAGTCTCTGCCCTGTGTGTGAAGCTTTGTAGGATTATAATGAATTTTCATATCTTGGGCCTCATGGTAATCTTAAACATATTTTATTTCAAATTTCGAAGTATACATGCAGGAAAATATCCCAAACAAATACAGAGTTTATAAATTAACGCAAAGCAAACATCTGAAAATCACCATTCAATCAAGAAATTGAACATTGCCTTTACTCCAAAATCTCCTTTATATCCCTCCCAATACCACTCCCTTCCTTTTTTCCCACAGGTAACTACCATTCTGATAAGTTTTTTTTTTTTTTTTTAAGTTTATTATTTTGAGAGAGAGAGGGCACGAATGGGGGGAATGGCAGAGAGAGGGAGAGAGAGGATCCCAAGCAGGCTTTGCACTGTCAGGGCAGAGCCCAGTGTGGGGGTCAAACTCATGAAACTGAGATTATGACTTGAGCTGAAATCAAGAGACAGATGCTTAATCGACTGAGCCACCTAGGCACCCTCCATTCTGATTTCTAACAATGGAATTTAGTCTTGCCTGCATTTAAGCATTGTATAAATGGAATCATATGTATTCTTTTCATATCTGGCTTCTTTAACATTATTGCTGAGATTCATTAATGTTTGATTCAGCTATATTTTTCATTACTGTATGGTATTCCATTATATGAATATATTACATTTTATCCATTTCCTGTTGGACTTTTGGGATGATTACAGTTTCGTGATATTATGAATCATGCTGCTGTGGACATCCTTGTACATGTCTCTTGGAGTACATGTGCTCTGGGAATTGAATTTTTGGATTATTTCACCATAATTTAGAGACCAGCAGAGCACGTAAATGAATTAGAGATATTTGTTGCACACCGAAGAGAGAAGATTAAAGAGAAGAAGAGGCACATGATGGTTGTCTTCAGTGTTCTGAAGTGCTCCAGAAAATAAAAGTGAAGAGACTCTATTGTTGGTCCCAGAGGTTAGAGTTACAGCAATGGATAGAAGCCATACCTAGGGCACTGGTGGTCAATCTTGTCTTCACAATAGAACTGTCTGGGGAGCCTTAAAAAGTACTTAATGCCTGGGCTTTTGTCCCTAGGGATTCTGATTTAATTGGTGTAAGCTGCTGCCTGCACATCAGTATAACACATTTTAGATTTCATAAAGAAACTTTTTTAAAGGTAATATTTCATTAATCATTTTCAGTTTCTAGAGGAAACTATCCCATTCCCCCAAACTGATTAAATGAGGTCTTGCTATTTTTTTTAATTTTTTTTTTTTTGATGTTTATTTTTGAGAGAGACAGAGACAGAATGCGAGTGGGTTGGGGCAGAGAGAGAGGGAGGCACAGAATCCGAAGCAGGCTCCAGGCTCCAAGCTGTCAGCACAGAACCCGACATGAGGCTCGAACTCATGAGCTGAGAGACCCAAACCAAAGTCGGACGCTCAACCGACTGAGCCACCAGGGGCCCCAAGGTCTTGCTACTTTTAAACTCAATTTTGAAAAATTTCAAGCCTACTGAACAAAAGAATAGTACAATGAAATCATGTGCTCTTCACCTAGATTTATACTTTTTTAACATTTCACATTTGTTTTATATCTTTCTAAATGCACAAACTGTTATTGTGGAACCATTTGAGAGTAAGTTGAAGGCCCTTCTTTCCTAAATACTTACAATTTTAAAAAATGCTTATTTATTTTGAAAAAGAGAAAGCAAGAGTGGGGGAGAGGCAGAGAGACAGAGAGAATCCCAGGCAGTTTCCTTGCTGTCAGTTTAGAGCCCAATTTCTTGAACTGTGGGATTATGACCTGAGGTGAAATCAAGAGTTGCTTAACTGGCTGAGCCACTCAGGAGCCAGTGTCAGTTTTAATGTAAGTATGGTCCCAGATTGTTTTTTAGTTCAATTTGTTAGATTCATTACTGTCATCCTTAAAATGTTTGGTTGAGGTATAATTTATATGAAGTAAAGTACACAGATCTTAAGTGTGCAGCTTGGTGAACACCTCATATGAAGACCTCTATATAATCACCACCTAGGTGAGTAGAACATTTCTAGCACATCAGAAGGCTCCCCCATGTTCCTCTCAGCCTCATTAATCTTTGTGTTCCTGGTTTTGACCAATGGAAATTCCTTCAACTTGGTTCTTGTGTCCTGCTATGTCTCCACATTTCTTCACTTACTTTCTGGCCCAAGCCTGGGAATTGGCCATTTCTCCCAAGGAGTCCTGGTTCCTTGAACTGAGGACTATTACTTTAAAATGACTAGAGTAGAAGTGCCTGGGTGGCTCAATCGGTTAAGTGTCTGACTTTGGCTCAGGTCGTGATCTCACGGTTTGTGAGTTGGAGCCCTATGTAAGGTTTTGTGCTGACAGCTCAGAGCCTGGAGCGTGCTTCAGGTTCTGCATCTCCCTCTCTCTGTGCCCTTCACCCACTCACTCTCTCTCTCTCTCTCTCTCTCTCTCTCTCTCTCTCAAAAATAAACATTTAAAAAAATTAAAACGACTTAGAGTAGCTGTACTCATTCTTCTGGGATGTTATTGCTTTTAGGCCCTTTTAGAGATTAGAGCTATAACACATCTAATTTTATCTGTTTTAAATCTATTTTTTAAGTCATACGATTTTAATCAGTCATAAGGTTCTTTCTCCCCTTTCACCATCCCAAATTCCAAATTCCCACAGGAAGAAACTTGGCTGCCAATTACATCAACATGTTTATTCATTTGCCCAATTTCTGAATAACTATCCCATTATGCTACCAAACAGCCTACTAAAGTTAAGTTCAAGGTTTCTTTGCGATTTTGTTCAGATTGATGGTATAAAGTCAAAGTACTCAGTTAAAAAGTTACTTGGATTCGTTTTTCTCTTCTATGGTTGTGATCCCAAAGTGACATTTCTAAGATAGTTGCTAAAGATTAAATGAATTCATTCTGTGCCTTTTTTTTTTTTGCTGGAACATAACCTCCACAAGGGTGAGGACTCCTCCCCCGCCCCCCACCACTGCTGATAGTCTAGCGTTTAGACGCTCAGCAAATACTGAATGAGTAAGTGAATGCCAGGGTTGAGCTATGCACTGAAAAGGCTTATGAAGTAAATTGCTCCGGGCAGTATCACACACAATTTGGCAGGCTTAGAACAGAGTGTGATAATCCCCTAAGGCTTTTAAGGAGGCGGTGGTGGAAGACTGGGAAATGTATAACCCCAAATGGTGAGCACGAGGGCTCTGGAGATACTGAAGAGGCGCAGCAACCAGAGGACTAGGAAGCCTCTTCTGGTTGACAGGCTCTGACTGGTCCAAGTCCTCACCCAGTGGCACGTGGGGGTCCAAGCTGCATGCTTTGAGCATTTTTTTTTAAGTGTTTACTTTTGAGAGAGCAAGTGCACAAGCGGAGGAGAGACAGAAAGAGGCGGATCCTGAGCAGCCTCTGCACTGACAGCAGAGAGCCCAATGTAGGGCTTGAACTCACAAACCCCTGAGATCATAACCTGAGCCGAAGTCAGATGCTCAACCGAGCCACCCAGGCGCCCACTCCAAGCCTTTTAAAAGCAGGGAAGTGACTTCTCAAAGCAGGCATTCCTGCTGCCAGGCTGCCAATATAAAAGTTTAAAAAAGAGCCAAATTCAGATAGTGATGCTAGAAGGAAAGGAAGGGGCCATGACCAAGTCCGGGAACCGGAGACGCAGCTAGTCCCGCGACCCAGATACCCAGAAGCCACGCTTCCGGGTAAACCTAACTTCCGGGTACCGTTGGAAGCCTCCAAGCCCTCTAGACAACGAGCTCCGCCCCCTGCTGTCCCCAGCAGATCCTGTGCACTAATTGGCTGCATCTGAAGCCCCGCCCCAGCGTCGCAGCCTTCGGTAACTCCGAGCTCCAACGCCCGCGCCAGCCTAGGGACTCCCCGCTTCCTATTGGACTACGAACTTCCAATCGGAAGGGATTTTGAAGCTCAGTCTTCAGGCGGCGCTGACCCCTCGCCGACAGGATGGGGGCGGGGCCTGAGGTCGTTGCCGGCGCCGCCCTGGGAGTAAGGTAAGGAACTGGAGGCGAACCCGGGACAGAGAGGCTTCGCGTTGACCCTGGCTTCTCTCTCATCACCCGCCGGTGAGCCTGCGCGAGACCCCACGCCCCCTCCCAGTGCCCGCCCAAGTGCGCCTGCGCAGCAACAGCCACCTGCCCGTGTTCCCCTTCCTTTCTTCCTTAGCACCTTTTCCCTTCCCCTCCCCCGTCCCCCTCCCTGCCCTGCCACCCTTCCTGCCCCCTAGGCCCTTTCGCAGGGTCTCCCTAGTCCTGATCCTTTCCCCACCCCGTCCCTATCCCCCAGGATCCTGGCGCCCCAGCCGCAAGGGCTGCGCCTCCGCGAGCCGCGATGTGTGTCCTCCCAGAGCCTGTGGGCCTCACTGCCCTCCCTACCCTCCGTTTCCTCCACACAGGCCCCCACCACCTTCAGAATGACGCTGGACGTGGGGCCGGAGGATGAGCTGCCCGACTGGGCAGCGGCCAAGGAGTTTTACCAGAAGTACGACCCTAAGGACGTCATTGGCAGGTGAGGCTTCATTCAGCCAGAGAGTTCGTTCCAGAGAGATGAGGTCCTAGCCAGAATACACGATTCCATTTGAGGGCTGGATAGTTCTAAATGGGAAGGAACAGTGGTTAGTGGAGCAACATTTGGTGACTAAACTCTTTTTCTGAGCCAACCTCCATTTTTTCCAAATTCACACATTTATGTGTTCAGCAAGCATAGTTGAAGTAACTTACTGTCGGCCATACATGAAGCTAAGCACAGGGAGGGTAGAAGAGTTGTTTGTCCTCCAGTCATGAAGTGACTGAAAGAGACACAAAAAACGTTCAAGTAGTATCAGGCTGTGTAAATAGTGTGATGGGGCTGATAAAACCACAGCTTCCCCCTAAAGGGGGATATTTGGGTCTTGAAGGATGAATAGGAGTTCAGCATGCAGAGAATAGAAGGAAGGCCTCACTTGTAGAGACAGTGCAGATACACTTACTCATCAAAGATTTCCTAAGCCCGTATAGTGTGCTGGGTGCACTGTTTGAGGCACTAGGAATACAAGACCCACAGGTTTTCTGTTTGCCTGGAGTATATGCTAGTGGTAGAGATGGAGGATAAACACAAAAACAAGATAAACGTCATCATATGCTGGGATGATGGAATGAGAGTAATTAATGGGACTGAGACTTGAAGGATGGGAATGAACAGCTTGTGAGCTGAGATAGGATATATTTGGGGCAGAAGGAACAGCACATGCAAAGGCTCAGGCTAGAAAGCGCCTGTTCAAGCAATAGATAGAAGATCATGGTGGCTAGAATGTAGTAAGAGTGGCACAAGGTGGAGGAAATTAAGTTGGAGAGGTAAATAGACATTAGATTATGTAGGGATTTATGCCATGATAAGACATTTAGATTTTATCCTAGTGAAATTGGTGGTTTCACACAGGGCAGTAACATGATCTGATTTACATATTTTTGATTTAGGGGTAGGAACTTAAACTTTCCATGCCTCAGTTTCTCCATTTAGATTGGTTTATAAAAATAGACCCTACCTTGTAGGTTGCTGTGAGGATGGAAAGAATATGATACACTTTAGAAAAAATTTTTTTTCTTTACCTTTATTTTTGAGAGACAGAGTGAGTGGGGGAGGGGCAGAGAGAGAGGGAGACACAGAATCCGAAGCAGGTGCCAGGGTCTGAGCAAGCTGTTAACACAGAGCCCGACGCAGGGCTCAAACCCACTAACCGTGAGATCATGACCTGAGCCACCGTCGGATGCTCAACCGACTGGGCCACCCAGGTGTCCTGATACACTTTTTTTAAATGTTTTATTTATTTTTGAGAGAGAGTGTGCGAACAGGGGAGGGGAAGAAAGAGAGGGGGACAAAGGATCTGTGCTGACAGCAGCAAGCCTGATGCAGGACTCGAACTCACGAACTGTGAGATGATAACCTGAGCCAAAGTCGGACACTCAACCGACTGAGCCACTCACGTGCCCCTTAGTATGATAACTCTTAGAACGCTTCCTGGCATATGGTAAGTGCTCAACACAAATGTGTTATTACATTTAAAAAAGGTTATTCTGGCTCTTGTGTAGACAATGGATAGGAAAAGGACAAGAGTAGATGTGTAGAGATCAGTTAGGAAGCTACTGATGGATTCAGGCTAGAGATGGTGATGTTTAGAATAGAGGAGCGGTGGTAGAGATGGGGAGAAGTGGATAGATTTAGGTGATGATTTGAAGAGAGACTTGATAGTTTCCTGAAAGACTGGTTACGGACCATGAGGGAAACGGAAAGAAACAAGAGTAATGTCTCAGGTTTGGATTTGAGCGCCTGAGTACTGTTTACTGAAATGAAGAAGTGTGAGAAAGATCAGATTTCTGGCAGGGGCAAGCAAGTCAGGAGTTCCATTTTGGAAATACTAAGTTTTGAGATATCTACCTGGAGCTGTAAAGTGGGTACATGTGTCTGGAATTGGAGAGAGAGCTGGGCTAGAGCAATAAAACAGAGGCGTTAGCATATAGATAGCAGTTGGTGAGAAAATAGAAACGAAAGGGGGCCTAGGCTTAGGCCCTGAGGCCTGTCACCATTAAGGGGTTATAGAAGGAGGAGTCAGTAAGGGAGACTAAGATAGAAGATAGCACCTGTGAGTTAGAAATAAAAGCACAAAAAGAATGTGCCTCTGGAAGGTTGGCATGGTCTGCTGTGACCCATGCTGCCCAGGCCAGGAAAGCAGACAGGGGTGTGGCTATTAGATTTGTTCAGACTCTTAAAATATATCACATGGAGATGTCACAAAGGCCTTTGGGATCAGGAATTCTGGAGAGGACTCAAGGTTTGAGACAGTGCAGCAGGAGCCAATTGCACAGTTGGTATTTAAGTCCCCTGGGACTGGTTGGAGGTCATCAGGGGGGAGAGTGTCTGGAAGAGAAGTGAGCTGAAATCCAAGTCCTAAGCTGACATAGGGTTTCAGGACTAGATAAGGGAGGATTCACCGAGGCTGGGAAGAACACTTAGGGAAGGACAGTGTTTCCACTGCCACAGGGTACAGAAAGACCCATTTTGGAGAAAGCAGGTCAGAGGGTAGGGCCCCTGTCATCTCATTCTGGCATTACAGTAGTAGCATCATCCCTGGTCTCCACTGTCTTTTCCCTGCATAGTAAATTACCTGCATACTTTTACTGAATGACTTTTCCCAGAGTACCAGTCTATTCATGTATAAAGGCATGAAGCTTTAAAAGAGCTTGATGCATTCTAGAAATTGATAAGTTATAAGTCACTGAAATAAAGATTGAATAGCAGAGTAATAGCCAAAGATGAGGCTGAACAGAAACTGAGACCATTTCTGAGTGATGGGTGAAGGGACTGGGATTTGACTTCTATCTTGCAGGTAATAGGGATGCAGTATGGAGAGAAAAAAATTTTAAGTGCACTCCACAGTTAACTATAAGGTTGGAATTCTTAGGTCTCATTTCAAAAGAGCACAGTTGTTCTAGGGGGTCCCACTAAGGAATGAGGGAACTGTTAGGGAATTTAAGCTGGAAAACTTCAGCAATGAATGACATGATTCTTATGACAGGACTGTCATAAGAAGCTCATTCTGGAAGCAGTGTGGTGGATGGGTTGCAGTGGCTGAGACTGGCAGCAGGGAGATCAGTGGGGAGGCTGTTAACAGCTATGGGGGTGGAGAAGTAGGAAACAGAATTGAAAAAAAACACAGAACGGAGTGGACTGGTTGCATGTGGTGGATTGTGAAGGAGAGGAAGAAGCCAAGAACTGTACCAAGATTTCTAGCTTGGGAGTCTGGTTGAATGGCATTGCCATTTAGTGGAGATCAGGAAAGTGAAACTGTGAAGTGGCCAAGAGTAAGGCAGTAGGTGTGGGGAGCACTGCGGCAGCTGGACGGGTCTTGTCCCACTTAAGATGGGAATTCATTTTGAAAAGAACAAGAATACGCTGACCAAACAGCGCACCTGGCCAGAGGGTCAATAGTTTATATCTCTTGATGGAACTAGAGATGTGGTTGACAGGCATTCTAAGCAAAGGGGGAGTTACATAAGGGCAAGGAAGCCTTGAGAGCACGGCAGTAAAGTTATGTGGAGGGCAGCCAGGGAACCAACATAGGAAATGTGGTGTGAGGGCCGATCTTGGAGAGATTTGCACTTAGCCTGAGGTACTTGTAGGGTCATATGCAATTGGTGACAGATTCCCAGCAATGAAATACCTGTCTAAGACTTTCTCTTCACCATGCCAAATGGGCTTTTCTGCTTCTATCTCCTTAATGTTTTTCAACATCTCTTCAAGATGTTTTTGGCCACGTTTCAGAGCCGGCAAAGTGGAAGCCCAGAGACCTTAGGTCATTAGGTTACATGGAGGTTAATTAGTGGCAAATTTGGGGCCTACACCAAGGTCTCCTAATTCACAACTTTGGTCTTCCAGTCAATGGTCCAATATTTATTTGGAGCCCCTTGCACTTAACGTATTTTAGGAGAACTTTGGGATTTGGGTGGGGTAATCAGCGAAGTGTGAGTAAAATTTGGAGTGAGGTTTAGGTCATTTCTTCCCACTTTCTCCTTGTGGGGTTCCAGGGCAAGCAAGAGGCAGGCTCTGGAGCTCAGTGTGGAAAAGACTTGCCTAGGCTTATCCACGGAGGGAGTGGCAGAAACTGGGTTCAAACCCAGGACCTCCACCTGCCTTCTCTGTGAGATTTGTGTTGCACCTTGCTGGGTATCCAGGTTGCTTGCTGAGGCTACTGTGAAGCTACTGTAGATCAGAGCGAGCTCCTCGGGAGGCAGCCTTGTCGCCCAGATGGATCTTCGGAATCTGGTGCAGTGGGTAAGAGGATGCCGAGGCACCACTCTGCGTGAAAATGACAGAGCAGGAGGCCTGACTCTTGTGCTGTCTTACTCTGGCAGAGGAGTGAGCTCCGTGGTGCGCCGTTGTGTTCATCGAGCTACTGGCCATGAGTTTGCGGTGAAGATCATGGAGGTGACAGCTGAGCGACTGAGCCCCGAACAGCTAGAGGAGGTGCGAGAAGCCACGCGGCGAGAGACGCACATCCTTCGCCAGGTCGCCGGCCACCCCCACATCAGTGAGGCTGCCTTCCCTGCTCCTGTTAGCTGACAGCCACCTCCTGCTGGCCCTGCCCATAGCCCCGTTCCCCCCACACTGCCTCCATGCCTCTGCTCCCTTCGTCATGGCTCTGCTCCACCTCAAAGTGTGGCCAGCCTTTGGGTCCCTACTGCCTCCTTTTGGTTCTCCTTCCTTCCCAGTAACAGCCCACTGCCACCTTGGGGTGGAAAGCCCCTGTAACATGCATCCGCTCCTTTCCATCTCCGTATTTCTACCTTTCTGCCTCTTTCCCAGTCACTCTCATCGATTCCTACGAGTCTTCTAGCTTCATGTTCCTGGTGTTTGATCTGTGAGTATCTCCCTGCCCTGATCTGAGAAGCCTCCTCCTCCCCTGCACGCGAGGCCCCAGCCTGACAGCGCAGTGGGCTAAGACTACCTTGCTCACACCTTCCTGTGCTCCTGGCTTTGGCCCCTCTCCCTGGGTGCCCTGATTGGGCAGGTTCTTCCAGGATGTTAGTGACCAGCCAATTAAAAAGGGTCTTCATGACCCAAGGGGCCACTGTCCCAGTCCCCCATGGTCGAAAGGTTAGCAGGGAAGAAAAGGCTGTTTTAAGAGCTGGCCACTTATCAGCAGGTTCTTGCTCATCTGTCTCTCGCTGTTTAACACCCTACCACCTTACATGGTGTTTGACTCTGCCCGTCAATTCGTTTTCTGGGTAGTCTGAATCTGAGTGTGAGATGTTAGAAAATATAATGTAAAGCAGTGCAAAGGTACCTCAAAAGAGAATGGTTTAAATAGCAAATATTTAAGAGAGACCCTTGGAAAAAATTCACAAAGTCTTCATACAGAAATGACCCTCTGCAAAAGTTGGGGTGGGGGGGGGGAAGGTAGGAAGTGTCTGTTACCTCATCACACAATGTTGCAAAACACTGATATGCCCCCAGTCAACTCCGGATTTCAAGGACTGATGCAGAGTTGCAGTTAATAACCTCAATTTTTAAAGACAATATAAAATAAGCAAAATTCAAAATAAAGTCCTATTCAACTTTTTACTACTGTTAACTGTAAAATTTTGGTCATGGTCTAGATTCACTTTAAAAGGTCTTCTTCGAGTTTACTCTTACATAATAAGGACCTCCTATAAAATAATTGTTGCAAGAAGGTACTTATTCTTGCTAAAATAACCCTCTCATGGCACAGTGCATACATTTCAACTACCAATCCCCTGGGCCAGGCTGCCCCGGGCATCCAGTTCACTCTTGGAGCACTCTGTCTCAAGACCCTTTGTTTGTCTAAGAGGAATCTCTTTACTGGCCTCTTCCGTGGTATTTTCTGTGAGCCACTGGCTTATTTTCTCAGCCGCTTGTAAGGTACACCTACCTCCCAATCCCTCCTATCCCTTAGGATGCGGAAGGGAGAGCTGTTTGACTATCTCACAGAGAAGGTGGCCCTCTCAGAAAAGGAAACCAGGTAATGGCTGAGCCTGCGGCCGGTGGGGTGAGCAGGGGGCGGGGTGGGGCCGGGCAGGGAGAAGCAGAGGAGGAGACTGCACCTCCCTCAGGTCCATCATGAGGTCTCTGCTGGAAGCAGTGAGCTTTCTCCATGCCAACAACATTGTGCACCGAGACCTGAAGCCTGAGAATATTCTCCTAGATGACAATATGCAGATCCGACTTTCAGATTTTGGGTTCTCCTGCCACTTGGAACCTGGCGAGAAGCTTCGAGGTGAGGGGTCTTGGTGCCCTAAAAGGCTTGGGAGGGAAGGAGACCCAGACCTGAGGCTGGTTAGCTGGGTCTGATAATTGAGTACCCAGGTAACCAAGCAAAGAGGAGAAGACAGCATTTGCCAAGTATCCTCTAGGTGCAAAGCGTTGTATGTATCTCACAGTGGGCTTCCTGATCTGGGGTGGGGATGGGTGGAGAGTCATTTTCAAATGAGGTAGGCCTAAGATATTCTGGAAGTATGCCATGGAATACAGTTTGGCAGTTGCTGGGATGAAAGAATTGGTACCTGAAGTGATAGAAGCAGCTAAAAATAATAGGATCAATAATGGGATCAAGTCGTGGAGGGCTGTGCTTTAGGAGTCTAGACTTGAGCCCGAGACCACAACGGGGAGCCAAGGAAGGGTTTTAAACAAGGGACTTACTCAGTATGTGCCTTAAGAAATCCTATATTCCCACTCGTTCTCCTTGGTTTGAGTGGTGATTCTGCCACACAGAGTAGAGTTTATAGGAGGAGGAGTCCACTTGGGCAGAAAGGAACGTAGAAAAGATTGAAGTTTTGCTTTCCATTTATGTTATACATGTAAAAATGTGGCACAAAGTTGTGTAAGGAGTGGGTAGGTTGGGTTGCAGGTGGCAAATGATATGCTTGGGGAAGACTTTGAAGTCCATCCAAAAATGAGGTTTTCCCCAGGAAGGCCACCAGGAACCTTGGTGGGTATTTGGGTTGTGCAGCAAGGTTAGGGTCTAGTACTGCCCTCAGTGGAGGGCAGGCAGGAGCAGAATGGGAACGCTTATGGTCCTGGCACCGTTGAGGCTCCAGCAGAGGTCTGGAGTTAGGGGCCCTTGAACAGGCCCTTGAGTTAGGGATCTGGTGGCATCCATCAATCTCAGCTCTCTCTCCCCAGAGTTGTGTGGGACCCCAGGGTACCTAGCACCAGAGATCCTTAAATGCTCCATGGATGAAACCCACCCCGGCTATGGCAAGGAGGTCGACCTGTGAGTGTATGGTCTCCCCCCCCTTCCTTTCTCCTTTGTGTCTTGTCCTTCAACACATTTGCCTAGCCCTGCCTGACTCTGGTCTCTTTCCCAGCTGGGCCTGTGGGGTGATTTTGTTTACACTCCTGGCTGGCTCACCACCATTCTGGCACCGACGCCAGATCCTGATGTTACGCATGATCATGGAGGGCCAGTACCAGTTTAGTTCACCTGAGTGGGATGACCGTTCGGACACCGTCAAAGACCTGGTGAGCTGGGGCCATGAGAGGGTGAGGAAGGAGGCCCAAGAGCTGCCTCTCATGCTCTGGGGTTTCCCCTAGATCTCAAAGCTGCTACAGGTAGATCCTGAGGAGCGCCTGACAGCTGAGCAAGCCCTACAGCATCCCTTCTTTGAGCGCTGTGAAGGCAGCCAACCCTGGAACCTCACCCCCCGCCAGCGGTTCCGGGTAAGCCTGAGAGTG
The DNA here is from genome assembly GCF_022837055.1 of Prionailurus viverrinus. Classification (NCBI taxonomy): domain Eukaryota; kingdom Metazoa; phylum Chordata; class Mammalia; order Carnivora; family Felidae; genus Prionailurus; species Prionailurus viverrinus. The sequence goes on along the minus strand of NC_062576.1, from coordinate 17,817,471 downwards.
TCAGTGTCTGGGCCTGTTCCTCTGTCCCATGATCATTCTCCTATGGTGGATGCGCCACTGGAGCTCACATTGCCTCTCCTTCCCAGGTGGCAGTGTGGACAGTGCTGGCTGCTGGACGAGTGGCCTTAAGCACCCAGCGTGTCAGGCCGCTGACCAAGAGTGCACTGTTGAGGGACCCTTACGCGCTGCGGCCGGTGCGGCGCCTCATCGACAACTGTGCCTTCCGGCTCTATGGGCACTGGGTGAAGAAGGGTGAGCAACAAAACCGAGCAGCCCTCTTCCAGCACCAGCCCCCTGGGCCTTTTCCCATCATGGGCCCTGAAGAAGAGGGGGACTCCGCTGCTATCACCGAGGACGACACCATGCTGGCACTGGGCTAGCACCTCAGCCCAGGGGAACCCCAGAAAGCAGGACTCTCCCAGAGGAGGATTTTTATCATTCCAGCCCTTACGGGCTCTGGCCTCAGGCCCCCCTGCCTGGCCATGCCGCCACTGATATATGACCATAAAGACCAGCCCTGTACACCTGTCCCCACCAGCCAGGGCTTTGGGATCAGAGCTAAGGTGGAAGGGCACTGCTGCTCGCAACACCATGCCTAGCCTTGTCAATGCTGCCTGTGCTGCACCTGCAATAAAATCTGCTGCACGCCCGAGAGAGCCAGTGCCCTATGTCTGCTGTCTGGCTTCAGCGGGGAAGCCCAGAAGGTGCTCAGGAGGGGTGGGGGGGCGGGGATGGGGCTGCTCTGCCCCAGGCCTTTATTGGGGAAAATGCTGGGGGTCACTTGGTCTTGTTCTTGCCTTTGCCAGGAGGTAGCTGGAAGGGCCGCTCTAGGATGGTCAACTTGCTGTTGAGCCTTTCCTCGCTGGCTTTGAGCCGCTCCTCTATCAGCTGTTGGAGCTGCCCCAGCTCCTTGCTCATCTGGGTCTTGATGTAGGCTCGCAGGATGGAGACCTGGCCTGCAGGGGCAAGGAAGAAGGGGCAGGTCAGCAGAGATGCCATGGGGCTGAGGGATTGGCCCTAGCTGGTCAAACACAACCTCCAAGGTGCGCCTGGGACTACACAGGTAGCAATCAGGAAAGGCTTCAGTTCAGGAAAGGTCAACTAGCCCTTCTGTGGAGAGAGGTGGGTGGACTGGTCATGCTGGACTCTCTGGATTGCTGATGAGCAGATAAGTGGCCTTACACAGGTGATTTAATCTTTGCGTATCTCTGTTTCCTCCTGTGTACAATGTAGATAGTGCTAGCACCTAGTGCCTAGGACTGAGGGAGGGTTAAATGTAAGATGCTTAACACAGGGCCTGCCTGGCACCCTGTTACTGCTAAATATGTGCTGGTTGTTACTGTCACTGGTTTTATAATTATCCTTTTCTGGAGCTCCTCTTCCGCGCCCCCCCGCCCCCGCAGCTGCACTTTTATTACCTGGTTTGTCATCTTGAATTTCTGCGTGAGGAATCATTTGGAGAAAGGACACTGTGCCTAAAACAGACCTGAAGTCCTGATGTGGTCTAACCCCTTCATTTTATACTTGCTCCAAGTCACAGGGGAACCTAACCCTTCCAGCTCCTCACTTGGCTCTTGCGCTGGCTGGACCACTGTTTCCAGCTCCTCCTCCTGTGGGGTGACTGCCTGCTCTCCCACCTCCTCGCCTTCTTTCTCTGCAGGCCAGAAGCAGGAAGAGGCTTCAGCTTCAGCTTCAGCCTCAGCCCCAGCCCCAGCCCCAGCCCCAGCCCTCTTCCTCACCTGTCTCATCCTCTGGCCAGAGCTCAGGCGGCTGTAGCCCTGTGTAAGTCAAAGATAGGTCCAGCCTCACCTGGGAAGAGGGAGGAGGAGGGAGGCTGAGAGGAGGGCATCTGCACTGAGTGAAAGGGGGAGATGAGAGGTGGCCTCTGTACCTGGGGTGTGAAGACATATTTGTAGAGCTTGAAGTGGCGGAAGTAGGTGTTGACCACATAATCTGCCAGGGCAAGCAGCTGTTCCTCCCTAAAGAGGTTGATACTGAAGGGAGGACGCTGTGGGGATGATTGGGAGTTAGGGGACTGACCACCCCCAGGAACCCTGACCTTTTCTCCAAGTGCCTGGCAGTCCAGGAGCAGGGAGAGCCCCTTACAGCCTTCAGAGAAAGATGAGGGTGATGAGTGTGGGGGAGGGCAGGAGACTGGGCTAGACTTTATCTGGGGGGAGACTGAAGATTCCATTCCAGAGGAACTGACCCTGACTCCATGGCAAAAAAGAACACTGGTGAAGTAGCGGTAACATTCCTCCACGTTGCCCAAGGGGGTTGCTGAGGGGGGAAAGCAAGATGTGACAGTGAGTCCCCTCCCTGATATTCATTCATTTCACTCACTCACCAGCTACTTATTGCACTTTAGAAGTGAGCAAATCTAGGTTTAAGTCCTGGCTTATTTCAGTAATTCACTCAACAAATACCGAGTACCCCGTGCACTGTTCTAGGGCACTGAACAAAACAAACAAGGTCCTGTCTGTAAGTGACATACAATAAAACGAGAAATATGTAATTTTACCTCTTGTTAAACATTGTGCAGAAAAACACAGTTCTGAGAATAAAGTGGGGGGGGGGGGTGGAGGAGGAGCTGTTTTATTGAGCACTGTGTGTATATTTACATCTATTACAATATTTCTCAGAATAGTCTCAGGAAGTTGGTGCTGTATATGAAGAAATGGACGGTTTCAAAGCTGAAACAACTTGTGTGTGGTCATATTGCGTGTAATGACAGAACAAAGATTCCAAGGGAACTACTGCTTCCCTTGGTCACTTTTGCCATCCCAGTCTCCTCTGTCCCCTGGGCTCAAACCCTTAGGTAGCCTGACCCTCTCACCCACACAGGCCTTGTGAAGATCTTGGAGCAGAGCACAAGCTGTTGATGTCTGTTCCAGTGAGAAGCCCTGCTGGCGGCAGAAGATGAGTGCATGGGAGAAAAGGTCCAGGATGATGGCATCCCGCAGGCTCTGCTCAGGAGAGCCTAGCCCCAACAGCTCAGCTAGCACCCTTAGGAGAGAGGAAGGAATGAGCGAGCCTCCCCACACCGATGCACCACATGCTCTGGAGTTGGGCATTCTTCCCGCCCTCCCAGCCCAGCCCTCTCAATCTCCCCAGGAGACAGCTTCTCTGCCCTTCCCTCATCCCCCCATACTCCCTCATCTCCTCAGTGTTGGTGGTCTTCTCCAGCCTGTGCATGGAATGGATGTCCAGGTACTTCCTGTTGTAAGAAAAGAGGTGAAAAGGTGTTGGTGGCCATTGTGCATTAGTCTCCTGGCAGGGCTATGATGGCTAGAGCATTGAACTGGGAATCAGGAGACCTGAGTTTGAGGATTAGCCCTTCCACTACTCTCTCTGGATCCAACTTCCTCCACCTTCAAATAAGGAATATGGCTTAAATGAACTCCTTTGGTCCTCTTCGTTTATAAAGCCAAGGATTAGGAAATTTAAGCTCTTGTCTCTGCCACTCCTCATGTGGCTTCAGTGTCCTCATTTATACAGTGCTCCACAGCAGTTGATATTCCATTTACATCCTTAGTCTTTGGCTCCCTTCTTCCCATCCTCCCTCGTTGGACTGGGGAGGCAGGAAAGCTGGAGATCTAGTCATCTTAGGTAATTGCAGTTTCCTCATCTGTAAAATGGGTAATGCTCTAGCTGTTTGACAGAACTTTTGGGGAAGAATAATGCAAATGTAAAGTGTAACTTTTCCCCCAAGGCTCTTCACACTCACCACATGCAGATCCGGGGCCGGGGCAGCGGCGGCTGCGGAGAGAAAGCGGATTGGGCAGGCAGAGCTTGTCCCTGGCCCCAATCCCTGACCTGTCGCGGATCTCCAGCTGGCCTAAGAACCCGCTAACTTGCCTTCTCATCTTAAAGATTATGTACGAGCAACGCCGGCAGGCCAGGCTTTGATAGGCCCTAAGTACCATTCATGAGCATTTAACAGTCGGAGTTACACACCCCCGCCTCTTCACCAAGGCACCCAGGAAACGTCTTGAACTTTAATAAACATAACAGCGGGTGGCGCCCTCTCGGGGAGCCCTTTTACAAACATTCATGAGCGGACCACTCTGTCCCACCCTCACCGGGAACAAGTTGGCTGCAGGATCTTCATCCGCTTCTACCGAGGCCGCGGTGCCGGACTCAGGCCGCACACCTGTTGCTATCCGCATGACGGACTCATCCAATGAAGTGAGTTCCCTCTCGGGTTCCCGCTGCAGTTCGGAGGGCTGTTCAAGCTCCGACTGCATCTTCAGTCCTAGGAATTGGCTGGACTTCTGACGGATCATCTCGTCGCTCCTCTTTGCCATGGGTCACCACTGGCTCTGTCCCGCCCAGGTCCTGGGAACGCCGGTTCTCGGGCAGCGACGGCCAAGGCCTGGCCCTCTAGCGACGCCTCAGCCAATCGGCGCCGTAGAAAGACCGGGTGCAGCCAATCCGCAGGGGGCGTCTCCCTCCGTTTCAACGGCGACCGTTGCTAAGGGAGCTCGTGGAGGGAGGGAGGAAGTGTAGGGCGCTCGCCAATCAGTAAGACGAGAATGCGCATGCGCAATAAGTTTCAAGCCCCGCCCCCGCGCCCTCCCTTCAAAGTGGCTGACCCGAGGGCGATGCCCTTAGGACTAGGGAATGTAAGTGCGGTGTCAGTTGCCACGGGAACTGTTTACTGGCCAATCACCGAGAGAAAGAGGAGGTGTTCAGAAAGAAACCAAACGGGACCCTAGAGGTGGGACAAAGCGCGACCAATAGAAACAGGAAATGAAGTTTCGCCACATCCGGCATTGCCTGCGGCGCTTGCGCTCTGGGCTGAAGAGGCCGGTGACGTCCGGTGAAGTCCAAGATGGCGCTAGGCTGATCCTGCTGCAGGTGAGGGGCCCGGGGCTGGCGGGGGCGAGATCCAGCAGGTGTGTGCGGGGGTGCTTGGGGCTGCGGAGCGCTGGCAGCCTCCACATCTATGCTCTCTGTCTTCTGCAGGTGACAGAAGTGCCACCCACGCCTGCCCGACGTCCCTCGGGAGACCCTGCGCCGCTCTTCGTCTCCGCGGCCATGTCTGGACCCGGCAACAAACGCGCCGCCGGCGACGGGGGCTCAGGGCCCCCAGAGAAGAAGCTGAGCCGTGAAGAGAAGACCACAACCACGCTCATAGAGCCCATTCGTCTTGGGGGCATCTCTTCCACGGTTCGTGGCTCCTGCCCCAGTCCTCACAACTTGCCAGACTCCCATCTCTGTTCTCCGTCCAAATCGTCCAGAATTTTACTCCCAGTTGCCCAAGCTTGGCACGGTTCACTTTACAGAAGACACTGTTGAAGGAAACGGAGGACACGATTTTTGCCTTCCTTTTACAGATAAGGGAAACATGTTCCCAGGGGGCATATGACTTGTCAAAGACTTGAGAGTTAGAAAGAGGTAGTAGCAGAACTCACAACCAAGATGCTTTCTCTGTGGGTGTCTGAGCCTCTTTAAATCCTGTTAGCGGTTAGTCTGGGGATTTTCTCTTCTCCATTCCAGTTGCTCTCCATTGTTTCTCTCTGTGATTGGTTTCTTGGGCCCTGCTTGACCCTCTCCTCGGCCCCTTTGTTTTCCTTGGTAGGAGGAGATGGACCTGAAGGTTCTGCAGTTCAAGAACAAGAAACTAGCAGAGCGGTTGGAACAGCGACAGGCTTGTGAAGATGAACTCCGAGAACGAATTGAGAAGCTGGAGAAGCGGCAGGCCACAGACGATGCCACACTTCTCATTGTCAATCGCTACTGGGCCCAGGTGGACGCCCCTCTGCTTTCCAAGACCTGGCCTTGATCCTGCTGCCAATTCTCAGACTCCTCTGCTGGGAAAAGGGGTATCATGCTGGGAAGCACCTGAGGGATTTGTAACATTTTTGGTGCTTTCTCCCTTCAGCTGGATGAAACCGTGGAAGCCCTTCTCCGACACCATGAGAGCCAGGGGGAGCTGTCTTCAGGGACAGAGGCCCCTGGGACCCAGGAGGGACTGACACGTGATGAGACCCCTGTCACAGAGCCAGGGACATCGGAGCTGAGGGGTAGGACCGGAGCCCTAGGATCTGGGGAGCTTAATTAAGCTAAGAAAGGTCCTGGAATGGAGAGGACTTTTATATTAGTCTCTCGAATTTCCCGCCGGTCTTCTCACTCGTGTGTACACACACACACACACACACACACACACACACACACACACACACACCTGATTTCATGTTTGGGTGGCAAAAGTGCAGTGGATAAGACCCCAGGCCCCGGGCTTTGGAATCTGAGTGACTTGGTTCATAGTGCGTGTCATGTTTGACACTCATTTAGTTGAAAACTATTAACATTGAGTACTGGTACAGCCTCAGAAGAAACAAAAGACAGGAAGAAACATTGGCCCTGACCTCAGGGAGGAAGTGATTTTAAGCTGTGAGTAAAAAGTACAGGGGCCCTTGAGAGGGAATCAGTGTATGCACACATGTGTGTGGTTCTAATTTAGATGGAGAAGGCTTCCCTGAAGAGTGATTTGGGAGCTCTGTGGCCTTGAGTAAGTTATCTCTCTGAAATAAAGTTGTATCACTTTGAGGATGGGGATACCAGTGTATTACAGGCATTGCGTGTGTCGATTCAGTGAGCCGTAGAGTGAAGGGCTCAGGCTGGAACATCGTATGGAGTGGTGGTAATTGCTGCTGTTATCCTCACAAAGGTCTGTCCATCCCTCGCAGAGCCTCTGCCGGTGCAGCCGCGGCCCCCTCTCAGTGAGCCAGCCTTGGCTTTTGTGGTAGCACTGGGCGCCAGCAGCAGTGAGGAGGTGGAGCTCCAGCTGCAGGGCCGGATGGAGTTCTCCAAGGCAGCTGTGTCCCGGGTCGTAGAGGCCTCAGACCGCCTACAACGCCGGGTGGAGGAACTCTGTCAGCGAGTATATAGCCGAGGTTGGTTCTTCCTTCCCCATCGCATGGGTGTCTACCCCCATTTGCATCTTGATTGTATCCCCTCAATGTCCCAAGCCCAGAGGCAGCCATAATTCTCCAAGGAATAAATCAGCCACGTTCTCAGGGAAAGGGGTGGGTTGTAGATGGGGCCCTGGCTCTGATTCCTGGGGTTGAACTCTAGAGAGATGGGTGGGAGGAGTTGTCGATGCTTATGTGGCCCCTGCCTTCCAGCTGGAGACCTCTTTGGAACACTTTGCGCAAATTTTGGTGGCAGTTGTTGATCTGCAAGGCATAGTAGCAAGTGCCTTGGCTTTGCAGGTTGACAGGCTTCTCCCAGCCCTAGTCCTGTTGTTCTAGCCTGGGCGTTCTCAGTAAATGGCTCTCTTCTCTGAGCTGGTTTCCTCCTTTGTACAGTGGGGATAAAGACTCCTGGCTTTGTCATGAGAGATTGGCAAGACAGCTGGTGGATCACATGGGCACTCACAGAATGAGTTAGTACTTTGCCCCATTGCCTTGGACTTCGCTCTTACCCGAGCCCTGCCTTCCCAGGGGACAGCGAGCCCCCCAGTGAGGTGGCTCGGGCGCGTACCCGGGAGCTGGGTCGTGAGAACCGGCGACTGCAGGACTTGGCCACCCAGCTACAGGAGAAGCACCACCGCATCTCATTGGAGGTGGGATTAAAACCGGGGCAGGATTTGGGTTAGATGGGCACCCAGGTTCTCAGGGAGCCAAGTCCCTTGCTCTAAGCATCTTCCCTATCATTGTCTAGTATTCTGAGCTCCAGGATAAAGTGACGTCAGCAGAGACCAAGGTGCTAGAGATGGAGACGACGGTGGAGGACCTGCAGTGGGACATCGAGAAGCTGCGCAAGCGTGAGCAGAAGCTCAATAAGCACCTGGCGGAGGCCTTGGAGCAGGTGGGGCTAGGGTGCTGGGTCAGATGGAGCTAGGGCTAAATACTTGGAGTCTTGCTTCTCTCCTCCACTCCCATCTGTCTGTCTCTCCACAGCTCAACTCTGGCTACTATGTGTCTGGGAGCTCTTCAGGTTTCCAGGGGGGCCAGATCACACTCAGCATGCAGAAGGTGAGCAGCCGCCATTCTTGGCAGCCCCTCCCGTAACCTTTTATCTACTTTACCCATGAACGTTCCCTCAGAATTAAGGACAGACCACCCACATGGTCTCTGAGGCCCTTGCCTGTACTTATGCTGCTTTGTCTCATTCGTTTATATATTCAGTAAACACTGTTGAATGCTAAATGGTAGGGACTGCTCGGAAGCAGGCATATCAGAGGACAACATAGACAGAAATCAGAGGTTTTTTTGGAGTTTGGGTTCTGGTTGAGGGAGCAAATAAGTACGTAGTACATAAGGTGGCGATAAGTGCCTCAAAGAAAAAGCATAGAAAAGAGACCAATGGAAATATGTTGGAGCTGACTGGCGTTCTTAGCTGGGTAGCTAAAGAAGGGCCTCACTGAGCGGGCTCTATGACTTCTTGGTCGTTGCACTATTTTGTGGTGCTGTGAGGGTCACTGTTTCCTGTGAACTCTTTATTTCAGCTTTTTCTTCAGGTGTTTCAGGAAGGCTTCCCTGACTCCCTGTCAGCCTTGGTTGCCAGCACTGACCGTGCAGTATTTTCTCCCACTTACCTGGGAGCCCTTAGGAAAGTGCTTGGGTTTGGCCTGTCCTTAGGGCTTCAGAATCCATCATTGTCCCCGTGTGGTGGGGATGGGAGGGAAGCATGCATTCTGGCCTGGCCCTACCTGCCATAGTCCCTCCCGCTCCACAGTTTGAGATGCTGAATGCAGAGTTGGAAGAAAACCAGGAATTGGCCAACAGCCGGATGGCAGAGCTGGAGAAGCTACAGGCCGAGCTTCAGGGGGCTGTGCGGACCAATGAGCGCCTCAAGGTGGGCTGTATTTAGGCCTGGTAGGGCCTGAGCCTGCCAGGTAGTTGCTGGGCCCTGAATCCTCCTGCTGATCACTTTTGGGCACCTTGCTCCTAGGTAGCCCTGCGGAGCCTTCCTGAGGAGGTGGTGCGGGAAACGGGGGAGTACCGGATGTTGCAGGCCCAGTTCTCACTGCTCTATAATGAGTCTCTGCAAGTGAAGACCCAGCTTGATGAGGCCCGGGGGCTGCTGCTGGCTACCAAGAATTCCCACCTGAGACACATTGAGCACATGGAGGTATGGCCCTGGAACAGACCTTAGGGTCAGGGCCTTTGGAGGCCTTGTGTGCTACCAGGGATCCCTTGGGAATAAATTTTTCCTAAGCCACTGGGGCCTTAGGTGGGGGGGAAGAAGAGAGGGGTTTGCCAGGGGCTAAAGGGTTGTGTGGGTCCTTAACACCTCAACCTACAGAGCGATGAGCTGGGGCTACAGAAGAAGCTGCGCACAGAGGTTATCCAGCTGGAGGACACGCTGGCCCAGGTACGCAAGGAGTACGAGATGCTGCGCATCGAGTTTGAACAGAACCTGGCGGCCAACGAGCAGGCGGGTATGTGGTGAAGACGGGATGGAGGTGGGGCCTTATCTGGGATTGCTGGTCCCTGGTGGGGGGCTGCTGCTTATCCAGATGCAAGGGGTTAAGCCCCTTCCTTTTGCAGAGCCTCCTGTCCCTGGCCAAAACAGGGATCATAGCACCTGGCTCAAGGGCACAGTGAGGGTCACAACCAGCTGAGGTGGCTGATGGAGCAGGCACAGCCAGAACATGAGCTGTTGGCCCTGTCTGTGGTTCTCTGGCCTTACAGTGTCTCTCTCTTGGAGGTATTCGTTCATTTGTGGATGTATTAAATCTGGCTCTCTTTCGGGCTTTGGGATTATATTAGTAAACAAAATTCAAAGCATCTTTGCTATTGTGGCCTAGTAGCGTAGTGGGGAAAGACAACAAAGTAAAAAATAGAAGGTGTATGTTAGATAGTGGCAAATATATCAAGAGAAATAAAGCAGGGGAGAAAGATATGAAGTGTTAGAAGATTGTGGTTTTGGATGGGGAGGTCAGAGAAATGAAACTCAGAAGATGACATCTATTTAAAAATATGAAAGAATCGGACTAATTTACTTCGATGAATGTTACAGTCGTGTGCTCCTTTGAAGGAAATTTGGAAATACCAAAAAAAGTCTACATTAACAGAAATAACATAAACAGGAGGTTCGAGAGTTTTCTTCTAAGCCTAGGTTATTACTTTGATAAGGTCACACTCCGTACAGGGCCTCAGTTTCCCTCTCCTTCACAATGGGAGTGATGGCTTTGGCTCCCCTTCTCCCACCACTGAGGAGTTGGGCTCTTAGCCCAGAGGCCAGTCTAACCCCTTACTTTCCAACCCTCCCCCAGGGCCCATCAACCGTGAGATGCGCCACCTGATCAGCAGCCTCCAAAACCACAACCACCAGCTAAAGGGGGATGCCCAGCGATACAAGCGGAAGCTGCGGGAAGTGCAGGCTGAGATTGGCAAGGTGAGGAAGGGGATGCCTCGGAAAAGCCTTGGCTAGACCCCAGTAAGCATTGTCTCACCTCAGCCCTGTTCTCTATCTTTGCAGCTCCGGGCCCAGGCCAGTGGCTCAACCCACTCCATTCCGAACCTGGGCCACCCAGAGGACTCTGGCCTCAGTGCCCCAACCCCAGGGAAAGAAGAGGGTGGGCCAGGCCCTGTCAGTGCCCCTGACAGCAGAAAGGAAGTGGCTTCAGTGCCTGGTGCCACCACTGCTGCCTCCTCAGCAAAGAAAGAGGAGCTGGCCCCCTCTGAGGAAGATTCCCAGGCCTTAACTCCTGGGTCCCAGGGCCCCTCCTCCCGGAGCCGAGAACCTGAGGCCAGGCCCAAGCGGGAGCTTCGGGAGCGGGAAGGGCCTGGCCTGGGACCCCCATCTGTAGCCTCAGCTCTCTCAAGAGCTGATCGGGAGAAGGCCAAGGTGGAGGAGGCCAAGAGGAAGGAGTCAGAACTCCTTAAAGGTCTCCGAGCAGAGCTCAAGTGAGACCCTGTTTTTGTCTCCTTTCCACCCCTGCCAAAGTGACCTCCGGCCCCAGTCACCAAGCCTTCCTCCTGTGCTTCTCCAGGAAGGCCCAGGAAAGCCAGAAGGAGATGAAGCTGCTGCTGGACATGTACAAGTCAGCACCCAAGGAACAGCGGGATAAGGTGCAGCTCATGGCAGCCGAACGCAAGGCCAAGGCTGAGGTGAGGGCAGGTAGGGCCTGTGGGGCATACACAGAGGCTGCCCTGGGGGGTTCTGACTAGAGCAGGGCCCTAGGTCAGCAGGAAGCAGTGAGAAGAGCTAGCTCTTTCTTTCTGGTGGCTGTAGGTCGATGAACTACGAGGCCGCATTCGGGAATTGGAGGAGAGGGACCGAAGAGAGAGCAAGAAAATTGCTGATGAGGACGCCCTGCGGCGCATTCGGCAAGCCGAGGAACAGATCGAACACCTGCAGCGCAAGTTGGGTGCTACCAAGCAGGTATGACCCCCTTGTGGTCCCCTGCTTCTGAATATTGGGATACCCTTAACTCCTTGATGGGTACTCCTAGCAGATGTTCTGGGATCACTCTGTGGTCAGTCCTTTTTTCCTGTGGTTTGCCCACGATCATCGTGTCCATCTTCCGTTTTCCATCTTGTCCCTGTCCACCTGCTGCCAGGAAGAAGAGGCTTTGCTGTCGGAGATGGATGTGACGGGTCAGGCTTTTGAGGACATGCAGGAACAAAATGGGAGGCTGCTACAGCAGTTACGGGAGAAGGATGATGCCAACTTTAAGTTGATGTCAGAACGGATCAAGGCCAACCAGATTCACAAGCTACTGCGGGAGGAGAAGGATGAGCTGGGCGAGCAAGTTCTTGGCCTCAAGTCCCAGGTATGGCAGCCCTAGGCTGTAGGGTGGAGCTGGAGAGGCACCAGCTCCCCAGCACTGAGTCTCCACCTCTGACCTCAGGTGGATGCCCAGCTGCTGACCGTGCAGAAGCTGGAGGAAAAAGAGCGGGCCTTGCAGGGCAGCCTCGGGGGTGTAGAGAAGGAGCTGACGCTGCGCAGCCAGGCCCTGGAGCTCAACAAAAGGAAGGTGAGGCCAGGCCCGAGGGCAGAAAGCAACCTGGGATGGTGGCTCACAGCTAAAGCCCTGCTCTACCTCCTCTCCCGGCCCAGTTCACGTCTCCAATACTTACTGTGTTCTAGTTCCTGTGCTAAGGCCTGTCTATGCTGGGTTGCATTTTGGTCTTATAACAATCGTAAGATGGTATTTGTTATCTGTTTTTCATAACTTAGGAAATTGAAGCTCAGGCAGAGCAACTGACTTGCTCAAGAAAGAGTGGACCTGAAATTGGGGCCTGGATCTCCTTAGCTCCAGAACACACCTTTTTTTTTTTTTTTTTTTTAGAGAGAGCACGTGAGCAGGGGAGGGGGCAGAGGGAGAGAGACGATCTTAAGCGGGCTTCATGCTGAGCATGGAGCCTTATGTGGGGTTCGATCCCATGACCCTGGGATCGTGACCTGAGCCAAAATCAAGAGTCTGACACTCAACTGACTGAGCCACCCAGGCATCCCCAGAACTTGCATCTTGAGCACTAAGTTGGCTAGATGTAAAGTAGGGATGCTGGTTCCTGTCACATAGTTGAATTGAAGTTCTGGAATGTCTAGGTCATGGGAAAGGCTTAAGATCAATGTTAGTTTTAGTTTGTTTTCCCTACTGTGCTTCCCCCCCCCCCAACATTTAATTAATTCATTAAAGCAGTATAATTCATTCCCTTGCCATGTACCCCCGGCACTGAGTGCTAGAGAGAACCTGGAATAAGAGGGTCCTACCGGAAATGGGAACTTCAGTCTTGAGGAGGTAGATAGCCAGATATCCCACAGGTAAAATATGTTACTGCAGATTCCAGTAAATCTTGTGAAGGAAACTAAGGTGCTGTGAAAGAAAAATAGGGGGCGCCTGTCTCCAGAACCGACATGTAAGCTGAGGGCTGAGGGAGCCACTGGAAAGAAACCTGTGTGTTGGGGGTGTTGAGGGGAGAAGAGAGAAGAGCCCTGTGGAGGTTCAGAGATAGGAGAGAGAGTTATGCAGGTAGGAAGTGAGCGTGTCAGGAACTGCAGAGATAGAGGTGAAGGTGGAGAGGTCAGGAGGCAGAACTAGCTCCAGTGAAGATCCTGGACTTGATCCCAAGAGCAGGAATCACTGGAATGTTTGACACAGGCATCTGTAGACCATGGCTCCACATACCTGACTCGCCAGGCTCAGGCGAGCCCACCCTTAACCTGTTCCACCTACCCCAGGCTGTGGAAGCAGCCCAGCTGGCCGAGGACCTAAAGGTGCAGCTGGAGCACGTACAGACGCGGCTGCGAGAGATCCAGCCTTGCCTGGCAGAGAGCCGGGCCGCTCGCGAGAAAGAGAGCTTCAACCTCAAGAGGGCTCAGGTGTGTGCATGGGGTAGGGACAGGGTTGTTCAGGGTCACTGATGTGGCCTAGGGGTGGGTGGTTCAAGATGAGGACCCTTGCACTTAGCCTAGCCCTTCTCCTGCCCCAGGAGGACATCTCCCGACTGCGGCGCAAGTTGGAGAAGCAAAGGAAGGTGGAGGTTTACGCAGATGCCGATGAAATTCTCCAGGAGGAGATCAAGGAGTACAAGGTGGGGCCGTGGGGCTGAGTTGTGCCCCAACAACCCAGGAATCTTAGATGGGGAGTTGGCGAGGGCTATAGTGGATAGCCTGGGGACCCCAGAAATAAGTTAGATAGAAAAGGTGGGCAGGGCCCTAGTTATGGAGAATCAAACAGCTGACGACTGTACATGTGCTCATGCCAGGCACAGTGCTTGGCTAGATGTAGGAGGGCTAGGAACTAGCTCTAGTCTTTGATTTCTTGAAACTGACCGTCTGTTGAAGGAAGCAGCCAATATTCTCAGTGATGAGCGATGTGATGGCTAACCCCACGGCAGCTCTGGGGGTTAGCAGGTTTCCTGGAAGGAATGTCCTCCAAGGGAAACCTGAAGAATGAGGGTTGACTGTGAGTAATGAGGATGAGAGGGTTCCAGCAAAGGGAAAGGTAGAGGTCCTTCACTGAGAGCGGTGTGCTGGAGCACAGATTGCTGGACACTGTAATTGGAAGACAGAATGTAGGTTTTGTGATGAGCAGGAAAGCTGAGGGTCTTGAACAGTGTCAGATCCTGAAGGGTGTGGTGAGTCAGGTTGAGACGCTTGGCTTATCCTGTAGGTAGTATGGAGACATCAAGGGGGTTTAAACCAGAGAGTTATATGGCTGGATTTGGGCTAGAGGAGGTAAAGACTAGAGGCAGAGAAATCTCTTAAGCAGTTGCAGTCATTGAGGCAAAAACTGGTAGGGAGCTAGCCTCGGGTGTTAGAGACAAGTAGAAGAGGTGAGGAGATATTTAGGAGGCAGAAGTGCTTGGACTCAGGGATGGATTGATTCATGGAGTGAGGGAGAGGGAGATCCTGAGAGCTCCTGGGTTCCTGATTTGAGAAACTAGTGGCATGTGGTAGGATTAGGAAGACCTCAAAGGAGTAGGTGTTGGTGGACAGTGTTGTATCTCAGGGATGTTGAAAATGTGCCTTTGGGAGGCTGGCTGGGAAGGCATTCGAAGCAGAAGAACTTTCTGGATGATGAGGTTGGAGGATTGTCTGCAGGCAGAGGTAATGGTGGAAGCCAAATAGAACTGTGGTCACCCAGGGAGGGTCTGTGATATGATACGGGATGGGTCATTCTTTTCCCTTAGGAATCTTAAAGCTTAAATGATAAAGGAAGAGAAGCCTGCAGTTTGGCCTTGAAGGGGCAGGGGTAGCTGGGGGAGGCCATGGGGAGGCAGAGGAGGGTTTCTCCAGAAAAGATGGACTTTGATGAGGATGGTTTGACAGCTAAGGGAAGAGGTGATGCTGGGGTGTGGGCTGGCCTGGGCTTTCAAGCGGGGCAGAGGAAGAATGTCGGGGAATGTTGAGTTGAGGGAATTCCTGGAGTTGGACATGAGACCTGGTGGCCGGTAGATGTTTCAGGAGGTTTCACTCTTCGTAGAGAAGAGTGAGTCCAGGGACCCAGCAGGATCTCTGGGCAGCACCAGGGGTGGGCCCAGTTGAGGGTGGAGCTGGGAGATTTCTAGTGGCACTGCTATGCCCAGCAGGTGCGGATGAAGAGAAGGTAGATCGTCAGCTTCAGCCAGGGTTGGGCTTTTGCCAGAGAAGGCCAGAGCGGCAAGAGATAAAGCCCCAAGGCAGGGGAGTCCCGGCTGGGCCTTTGGGTTATTGGCTTTTGAGCAGGGCGGGGAGAACATGTTGCCCACTGGCCACCACTGCCTGGGTTAGAATCCAGATTCTGCTACTTTCTGGTTTTGAGACCTTGGCCTCTGAGCCTCAGTTTCCTCATCCGGAGAGTGCCCATCCCCATCTCTCAGGGTTATGGTGAGAGTTAGATGCAGTCTGCTGTGTGGTGGGCTTAGCCTGGACCACCTCCTGCTGTCAGCTTGGGGTCTGGGGGCCATCAGGACTGTCCCGAGCTGATGCCTTTGCCTGGCCCAGGCGCGGTTGACCTGCCCCTGCTGTAACACCCGCAAGAAGGATGCAGTCCTTACCAAGTGCTTCCACGTTTTCTGCTTCGAGTGCGTGCGGGGCCGCTATGAGGCCCGCCAGAGGAAGTGCCCCAAGTGCAACGCAGCCTTTGGTGCCCACGACTTCCACCGTGTCTACATCAGCTGAACCCGTAACTCAGGGGACTTTGGAACACCCATGGACCCTGGGGGCTGTGCCTCCAGTCCCTCCCCTCCCCACATTCAGTGGCCCTTACCCTCCATTCCGGAACTTGGGGGCCCAGCCCCTCTCCACCTAGTTGGTTTGGGGGTCCCAGTGCATGCTAGTGGGAGTGAGATCTGGCAAGCTCAGTTATACCTTTTCCACACAGAGCTACAGCCTAAGGGGCATCTGCCCTGCAGGAAGGGTCAGCTGTGAGAGGCCTGAGGGTCCAGAGCATTCAACTGAGCTTCCTGGAAGCTGACCTTAATCCTTCTCCAGCTGTCTCCCTGGGCCCATCCCTGTCCAAAGGGTGAAATCCCCCAGGCTGTGACCTCCCACTCAAGAGGAGGCTCACTACCTGCTTGCTTATACACCCACAAGTGAGGACCAAGGGTGGGCCAGTTTCCCCACCTCCTGAACTCTTGGCCCCACGGAGACTTTTCCACACTTGGGTGGGACTTCCCTCCTGTGGATTCACTGGGCTCTTTGGTCTGACCCTTATGCTAAGGGCTGAAGGAGGTACCCCCCTGTAAGGGGGGGGGGGGGGGCGGGAGCACTGTCCTCTTCTGGGAAACTCTGGCAGTTGCAGTCACCTTGCCCTCATCTCAGGGGTGCTGAACCAAGATCATCAGTCTTTATTCTAATCAGCCTCCCCCCACCCATCTGTTTCTCTCCCAAACCCACTTACCCCCACCTCATGCTTCCCAAACTCTGACCCTGCTTTCATCCTGGTGGCCTTAACTTCATGGAGGCATTATGTCCCAGGAGGGGAAGGGACAGACTAGCGGCTGGGCCAACTTCCGATCATTCCAGGTAGAGGAGCTTCATCTAACACCCTGTGACTGAGCCTGTCCCCATGATGCTACCTGTGCTGTCTGCCCAAGCAAACTCCCATGGTTGTGAAGGCAGCAGGCAGGGGCCTGGAAGATGGAGCTGCTGACAGGTGCAAGGGTCCATTCAGACCCACAGGCCCTGCTCTGGAGATGTCTTGTATAGGCTGTTAATGTTATGAATAAACATCCAACCCTCGGCCTGCAGTCCAAGTAGCCAGGCTTCCTGCCCTAAACGTGGTCCCAGATTTTAGCTGCTACACTTCCGGCGCTGTCCTGCCTGGCAGGTAACCCCCCCCCCCCCCCCAAGGGCCTGCACAGCAACCTCGCGTTTCCCACCCCCAGCATCTAGTTACATTTGGATTGCCGTCGTGGATCCTAAACTGGGCTCGTGGGAGGAGCATGTCTGCAGGGAGAGAGCATCGTTCTCCATTGTCACCGGCCTGCCCCTCCTGCTGCTACGGGGGAGGGCTGACACTCCCACGATCCCGGCGTCTCTGCCGCCCTGTCTGCACGCTCTCGCCACGCCCCTCTCAATAATTGGTCGCTGGGATGCCGGGGGTCTCGTACTGAATTCTGGGAAATGTAGTCCCTTAATCATCAGGTAACAAGGTCCTCCGTGGAGACAGCCGGTTCTAGGGTTGTACCGGCCAAAGGCAGACCTGGACGCAATCTGCGGGCTATCGCTCCCCAGCGGCTTCACTCGCCCCTCCCCTCAGGCGGACAGAGGAGAGCAGCGCAGCGGATGACTTCCTTCATTGTAACTTTTTCTGGCTGCTGGCCGTGTTCTCGGGAACCGTGTGTCGATTGGCATCTGTGGGTTCAACTTGCTGTGAGGTCTGCGGCTGGGGCTATCGCTGCGGCTGGGGCGGGGCTCGCGCCGGGGCCAGTGCCGACTGGGCTGGGTGCCGGAGTTGGGCGCGGGGTGACGGTAGTGGCCGCAGGCTTGGCAGCAGTCCCGCCTTCGCGGGGGCTCGCGGCCTTTTCAGCCTTTGGGCCCCACCTGGCGTCCAGCGTCTCGGTGGGGCTGCAGTGGCTGGACCAGGTCGGACTGGAGACGGAGACGCGGGCCACAGTGACTTCCGGTGCTGGGCTGGCCGCGGTGGGCACGCTGGCGGAGACCCGGGCCGCGGCGGGGGATGGCATTGGGCCTTCCAGGAAGTGTCCGTCGCCTAAGGGCAGCGGACGCCAGGATGGGAAAAACGCAGCATATTGCATCATAGAGACGCGGGCCGGCTCTCAGAGGGCTGTGCCCGGGAGAGGTCGGGGTCAGCCAATCCTCTGTGAGCACTACTCGCTTTTCTCAGGAGTCCCCTCCACACGGGCTTTTTAAGTAAATAACAAGCTAACTACACATCACTTTCTGAAAAGTCTCTTCTTGACCAGTCTCCATACCCTGAGAAGTAAAAACTGTGAGTCTTTAATAAAGTAGGTACCAAACCACTTGCTCAAGCCCAATGTGTGGGATAAACGTGCCAGAATTTCAGTGGCAGGATCAAGCACTAATGTGGTGGGAGGAAAAGAGTATTCCCCATGAATGTTGGTTTGCAATCAGTCTGCCCAGTGCTGGGAAGCTCTGTCTTTGGGGTTGGTCAGGTCTCTCCACTCAGGAAGTTTGACCCCTTACAACTCCCAGTAGCCCCAAGTGGCTTCAGTGGCGTGAAACCCTGGGCCCCTGGGATGGGCAGGCCAAAGTTCCTCCTGAACCAACACTGACCTTAGCTGGCCTCTTAGGGGTGAGCAGATATTGGCCTCAGTGGGGAAGGTGCCTATTTTAACCAGAATTGGGGCTACTGTGTGATTGGCTACAGGGTCCAATGGAGCATTTGACACTAATCACTCTCTTTAATCTTGGACTTGTGGTGCTAACTGTCCTGACTGTCCTTATACTTACTGTCTTCTGTTGGTCCTGTTCCTCCACCCCTAAGCTACATCCTCTCCTCTCTCTGCCACTCTTCCTGTGTGTTCGTCCATGGTTTTGGCTACAGCTAAGCTGCTAAGACCCAATCCTCCAGCCCAATTCTCTTTCCTGAGCTCCAGACCTAGAAAAACACCACCAGTTGTTGGGGAGCAGGAGGGGGGTGAGGTCATGTCACTCTCCTTAAAATCTCCTTAAAGATCCCAGTGGTGCTCTACCCCCAAGTTCTTCAGGCAAGATGCTCTATACTCTGGCCTGTGTTCTCTACCTTACCTTAATCTCTACCCCCTCTGTGATCTAACCGCCCACTCCCTGCCACATAACTGCTATATACTCTCTAACCCCCACCCCACCCACCCCTGGCCCCTGTTCTCATGCCTCAGGTCACTTCCTCCAGCCAGTTTCCTGACCCTCTGTTGTGGCGGGCACCACGTCTGGGTCCACAGCCCCTTCTGCTAAGTCTCTGAACCAATCACTGTGCTCCAGTGCCTGTTCTTTCCCCCGAAATCCCCTCACTTTACTGAAGACCTCTGCACTGGAACCAGGGCAGGGAACACAGAATCCAGGAGAGCCTTCATTGCTCACCTCACCCTCCTCCCTTACCTACTACTCTACTCCTCGTTTTCTACATGGGGAAAGGGAAGGCGAGACAGTAAGCCTGCCTTGCGAGTCAGGGTCAGAGAGGCATGGAGAAAGTGGAGAGAAAGCTTCTTGGCTGGGGCAGGAGGCTCCCTGCAGGCTGGGACAGAGGCTGGCTACAGGTTAGAGCAAGTGCTGACCTCAGGTGGCTGCTCGGGGAGCCATGGCCAGGCCTAGGCCCAGGAGATAGCACTGAGGCAAGCCTGGCATTGAGGATTCATTAGAGCAGCCCCACCTGGCCAGACAATGTGGAGCCCAGGCCAGGCCCAGGCAGGCCCAGCGCTGGGGGAGGAGAGGCTTTGTTGGGTGCAGAGCCTGCTCCCGGTCATTCTGGTTTCCCTCACTGCCGTCCTGTGGATCTTGGGCAAGTGGCTGCCCTTCTCTGAGCCTCTTCACACAGTGAGGGCTTATGGGCTACCTCCTGGGGATGAGAGGACAAGCCAGGTCTCCATCCAGGTCTCTTCAGGGTCTAGGAGGCTCTGGCCCAGAGGAGGGCTGACCGGGCCCCAGGTGAACCAGGGGAGGTGGCTGCCAGCTTTTGGAACCAGAGCTTAGGAGCTTTCCCTTGTGGCAGTCTTGGGAGGAGCGTGGTTGCCATGGTCAGAGAGGCCCCCCTGGGGCTGCATGGCTGGATGGGAGCCCACCAGTGCCGGACGCACCAGGCAGCCACCCAGGAGTCAGCATGTCATGCTGGTGCCAAAGCCAGGCACCAAGACCTGCTTGGTTCTGCCACCATCTCAGCACATTCCTCCCCCTTTCTCCCAAGGATATGGATTTTTGAAATCCACAAACCCTCAGGCTCCTATCTGCAAGCACCAGATAGGGATTTGAGGGCATCTGAATGAAGGGTGCAAGGGTGGCCTGGGCTGGGCTGAGCTTTTGAGGTTACAAACGGACCCGGGCTCTGGGAGAGGACAGGCTCCTTCAGCTCTTTCCAGGCTCGAAAGGGAAGACAGAAAACACCCGGGAAATCTTATTCCCTTTATTCTCTTCAACTAATCAACATGACCACCGGTGACACAACACTGTTATTGACACACAACACTCAAAAGTGGGGCCTCTCTTCACTCCACGGAGACAAGTCAGGTGAGTGGGGCTTCCCTAATGGGGGCAAAAGAGTCTGGGGGCTGCTCACCTGAGGAGCGGGTGTCATGGGATCCCACCTCTTGGTCGTGATGGTTTCAAGTTTCCCCACCATTCAGGATTCATGCCTGCTTCTGTTGAGTTCCCATGTGACCTCCGTAGCCATAGCAGTTCCAAGTTGTACCCTAAGCTCAGATCGATGTCCCCTCTCCCCCCTTGCTTTCACCAGTGACTCTGTGACCCTGTCTGTTGGGCTCCTCCCCCAGGGCACTTCTGAAGTCAGGCCTGCATGGAGCTGGACAGAAGGGTTTGGGGACACCACGCCTTCCGGACTAAGTTCTGGTGGCAAGTGCCACGACCGACCCCTGGACCTTTGCCTACTCTGGTCAGAGAGACTCTGGACGCTGCCACCTCCCCAAGCCAGCTCCCTGCTTAGTTCCTCCTAAGATGTAGCTCACTCTGGGAGGGAAGCACCTGGGTAAAGGCGTTTGGGGAGGTGGGCAAGAGAGAACAGGTTACCCCCCAGAGGTCTCCGATTCTGCCCCTTTCCTGCTACGAAACCCCAGACCCCACCTAATCGTGTCCACGTCATCCATTCAGTACCGGAGCCAAGACCGCTGGCCCTCACCCATCCCTACAACATGCGAGCATCCTACTACGTGTGCTACACCCTAGTCCTCAATAGGCCTACAGTTGGCCTTTGACCATACTGACCACCTCCCCTCCCCCCCGGGACCGGCCCCTGAGCCCCAAAGGCTGCTCTCCAGGACTCTCCTGGAGACAGATTCCTCAGACCTGTTTCCGAGGGGCGCTGCTTCTAGCTTTACAAGGGGTTTGTCTCTACAACTGAAGTTTCTTTCTACTATCATCTTAACAAAAAATCTTTGACTTGGAGAATGGTCTCCTCTTCCTCAGTCTCATAGGGACACCCCCTTTGTTGATGCTTCTGTCAGTAGAGATTCGGCAGGCAGGCTCCTTCTCCCCTCTCAGTAGTGCTTTCTGACCTGGCACTTGGGTGGGGTGGGGCTTTACACAAATGGCATAAGGGTCTCCCCACAATCATCCAAGACCTGCCTTTTCCTTCTCCCCAGCAGGCCTGGGTTTTTCCTCTTGCGGTGTTCTAGATTTTGATCCTTTGAATTCAAGGTCATCCCTTTGGGGGCAGGAGAGATGAAGGGTGAAGGGCTTTCACCTTTTGAGCTTTTGGGTAATGGAATTAGAGGTCTCTTCCACAGCTTTGAGGAGTCCAGTCGCCCTCTCCAGGGATGCGACTCCTGAAGGGCCCCCTCACCCGGCATCTCAGTTCTGACTCCAGGACCACAGTGCGTTAGTGGTACCAGCGTGGGTCAGTGGGCACTTCTTTTAGACCCAGCACTGGACAGAGTCCTCGCTTTCCTTAAGGGTCTCCAGGGTGACGCTGTGGGGTTCTTGTTACAGATGTTTGAAGAGTTTTCACTCAACCATTTTATAGGGCAGCAGTCTCTCTCCCCTGCCACACACACTCAGTCACATTAGCGGGTCTGGTGGCGTAATGAAAGAGTGGAACTGTGTGGTGTGTGAAGACAGGAGATGGGTCGGGCCAGGGAATGTGTTTCTCATCCTCCCATTTCCCTCTGAAGGTTGCTGGCTGAGGAGGAGAGGAGCCAAGTGGGTGGGATCTGTCCCCATCCAAGACCACGATCAGGCCGGGGCATCACGACTTCAGAGAGCTCCAAGTACCAGGGGGAGGAAGGTGGCCAGGCCTCCATATGCTCTTCAGGGACCCATGGCCCAGTCTGGGAGGGTGTTTGGACCCCCACCACTACGTGCAGGCTGGCTCATCCCGCCAGCAGCCTCGCGAGCAGCTCAGATGAATAAGTGAGGTTTAAAAGCAGGTTGCTGGGTAATGAGCGCTCTATTCCATCGACTTGCTGTCCCTTGTTGCCACAGAGAACCCACACATGACTCTCACTGACTTGGAAGAGAGACGTCTAGGGAGGATTTAACCACACACAGGCCTTGAGTCTCTGAAGGGCTTTATTCTTTGGAGGTCGACTAGCAGCGGTTCCCCCTCTCCACTAAGGACAGAATTCGAGGAAGTGAGACCTGGTGGCAGTTAGATTTCAGGAGAAACCTCCTGACAGTGAGACCTGAGAATGGGCAGGAGGGACCCTCCAGCCCCGGAGGCCTCTCAGACTAGAAGTTCCCCATCCTGCCTGGCTGGGGGGAGCCCCGGCGGCCTGAGCTGGGATCTGCTTGCACTTGTAGTTTAACAAGCTCCCGGACACAGAGAGGACTGGGCAGCCCCGAATTGGCTGGGTTCCATCCACAGCTTCACCTTGGTTTGCTTTCCTCAAAGCACGAACAGAAATCTCCCTCCTGCCCCCCAATTTTTGCGGTGGCTTCCCAGTATTCTTAAAGTTTCTATGCACCCCAAATTTCAGCCTTTAAAAAGGCTTGCCATCACTTTTTTCCTTCCCCATTTTTTGATTCTTCCTGATAAGGAATTCCATGGGCCTCTTCCTCTAACACACAATCACCTAAGATTGGCCTCATAGCCCAAGGAACCCCCAGTGCG
Source organism: Prionailurus viverrinus (assembly GCF_022837055.1). NCBI lineage: Eukaryota > Metazoa > Chordata > Mammalia > Carnivora > Felidae > Prionailurus > Prionailurus viverrinus. Next base: position 17,794,841 of record NC_062576.1, on the reverse strand, counting down.
GCGAGCTGGACTTTCTCTTCCTAGTTTCTTGGGTCGTTTCTTCTCTGTGGGTCTGGGGGCTCCGCATCACTTATTTTTCGCCTCTCCCCACACTAGTCCCCAGCTGAGCATTTTCCTCAGTGTCACTGTCCAAGTCTTCTGGGGAGAGAGGCTCCCTCCCGTACTCCAGGGGGAGAGAACACTGTGGAACAAGTTCATGGGAGGCTCTTCTACACCTTCTGAGGGTCACTCCTCTCGAGTCAATGCCATTGGATTCCCTGCACTTCCCCGACCCTATAGTTTCACAAGGATTTTGATAACAGTTTTATAGGGTTGTCTAGAGACATATTAGGACCTCTTCCTACAATTAATAGGGCTTTTATCCACTATGGTTTATAGGGTTTTTCTGCTACAGACTTAAAGGGCTTTTTTTTTTTTCCTACATATTTATAGGGTTTCTAACCCAACAGTTTTTCTCTACTGCCTCTTATAAGTGGTTCCCACCAACAATTTTATAGGGTTTCTCATTACTGATGTAAAAGCACTATTTATACCCAGGGTTCTTTATGCTCCGTTTCTCTACAATCTGATAGGGTTTTCCTCCTTTCCCCACATAACCTCTGGGGAGAGCCAGTGTTCCTCTCAGGAGAGAGAGGCCCCTGGTCTCCAGACTCATTTCACAAGGTGACCCCTGGGTGGCAGCTTCTATGGAGGAGGAGGGCCGCGACTTCTGCGAAGCCGTCTCCACACTCAGGGCACAAATAGGGCTTTTCTTCCGAGAGGGTCTTGGGGTTTTCCCCATCCCCATGGCTGCTGCTCCCTGTGGGGGTGGGGGCCTCTCCCTCATCTTCCTGGCTTGTGGGCAGGGTGGCTGGCTCTGGAAGGGGCTCCTCGGGGGTGGGGGACTTTTCTTGGGTGTGGGTCTCCTGGTGCCGGACGAGCGCCAGGCGATCGAGAAAGGAGGCCCCACAATCTGAGCAGCTGTAGGGCCTGGCCCCCAGGGGGCTCCTGAGGTGCTCCAGGAGGACAGAAGAGCTCTTCCCCAGCTCTGGACTCTTCTGGGGTTTTCCACCTGCATGCACTTTCTGGTGCAGCAGCAGCTCAGAGCTGAGGCCAAAGCTTTTTTTGCATTCAGGGCATTTAAAGGGCTTTCCACTTAGGAAGGGACTGGGCCCTGCCCCTTCCCCTAGACCAATCCTATAATCAGGAAAGAGAAAGGGCTTTTCATTGCCGTGGGTGAGCTGATGTTGGAGGAGCACAGCCCGATCCAGAAAACTTTCTCCACAGTGGGAACAAATGTAGGACTTGGAGGAGAGCAGGCCCAGCCTTTGGCCAAAGCTCTCCTGCCCTTCAGGCATTTTAAAGGGCTGTCCTGGGGGTTCGGCTCTGCCCTCCGCAGCACCCGGATAGGAATTCCCTCCGAAAGGGAGCCTGGGGGGTCGGAACTGAGGCGCCTTGGGGGCTGGGTGTGCGATGAGGCCATCTGAATTTTTGTAGGGGTTTTCTCCAATATGGATGCGCTGATGCTGCATGAAAATGCCCTCGTCGTTGAATCCCTTTCCGCAGACAAGACACTTGTGTGGTTTGGCTCCGGGGGGTGGCGTCAGCAGGGCAGGGTCGCCCAACCCCAGCAGGGTGTCGCCCTGAGCTCTCCGGGCTGGGGTCTTGCCCCTCTCGTGAACCACCCGATGCTGCTCCAGCTCGTGCGCCTCCAGGAAGGCCTTCCCGCAGTCGGAGCACACGAACAGGTTCTCATCCATGTGGGTGCGGACATGGGTGATGAGGTTGGAGCTCTGGCTGAAGCTCTTGCCGCACTCGGGGCACTTGTAGGGCTTCTCGCCCGTGTGCGTGCGTCGGTGCTGGATGAGGTGGGAGCTGCGGATGAAGCTCTTGCCACAGTCGGAGCACTTGTAGGGCTTCTCGCCCGTGTGGATGCGCTGGTGGCGGATGAGGGTGGAGCTCATGATGAAGCTCTTGCCGCAGTCGGCGCAGATGTAGGGCCGCTCGCCGCGGTGGATGCGCTGGTGGTTGATGAGGTTGGAGCTGACGCTGAAGCTCTTGCCGCACTCGGGGCACTTGTAGGGCCGCTCGCCCGTGTGCGTGCGCTGGTGCCGCAGCAGCGTGGCGCTCAGCGTGAAGGTCTTGCCGCACACCGGGCACTTGAAGGGGTCCTCGCGCAGGTGAGTCCGCTGGTGCTTGATGAGGGTGGAGCTGTGGCCGAAGCTCTTGCCGCACTCCAGGCACTCGTAGGGCTTCTCGCCGGTGTGCGTGCGCTGGTGCTGGGTCAGCTCCGAGCTCTGGATGAAGCTCTTGCCGCACTCGGTGCAGCGGTAGGGCTTCTCGCCAGCGTGGATCTTCTGGTGCTTGAGGAGGTTGTGGTTCTGGCCGAAGCGCTTGCCGCACTCGGGGCACTTGTAGGGCTTCTCGCCCGTGTGCGTGGCCTGGTGCTGAATGAGGTCCGAGCTGCGGTAGAAGGCCCGCCGGCACTCGCCGCACTTGTACGGCTTCTCGCCCGTGTGCGAGCGCTGGTGCTTGATGAGGTTGGTGCTCTGGGTGAAGGCCTTCTCGCACTCCGTGCACTTGTAGGGCTTCTCGCCCGTGTGCGTGCGCTGGTGCTGCACCAGGTTGGAGCTCCAGCTGAAGCACTTGCCGCAGTCGGGGCACTTGTAGGGCTTCTCGCCCGTGTGCGTGCGCTGGTGCTGCACCAGGTGCGAGCTCTGCGTGAAGCTCTTGCCGCACTCCGAGCAGGTGTTGGGCCGCTCGCCCGTGTGGATGCGCTGGTGGCGCAGCAGCTTGGACCACTGGCTGAAGCTCTTGCCGCACTCGTTGCAGATGTAGGGCTTCTCGGCCCCGGAGGGGCGACCCTGCACCAGCTCCCGCAGGCTGGGCTCGTTGGCCGGGACCACCGGGGGGCTGTTCCACGTGGTCAGAGTCCCCCACTGCCAGCTGGCCTCACAGGCCTTGGTCCAGTCAGACGGGGTAGGGACTACCTCGGGGGCGGGGGGGTCCAGGGGGGTCTGGTGGTCCAAAGGGTTGGGGTGACCCGGTGGGGTCGGGGGGTCCCCGGGGACTGCGGGATCCTGGGAGGGTCTCTCCAGGGGCATCTCTGATGGGTCCTTGAATTCTGGACTCTGAGCTGGATCTCCCAGGATGATCTCCTCCCCAGAACTTTCCTGCTGAGGGCTCTCCTCTTCGTTCCCACTCTCGGCACCTACAGAGAGAAAGGGAGTCTCCAGCCCCCATCTCCTTTCAGAACGCGGGGTCGGGTCTCTCTTCCCTCCCCTGGGTTTCCCCCAGAGTCTGGGCCCCTCCCTGAACTGGGGCCGCTGTCTTGTCAGGACTGCAGTCCCTTCTTGTGCCCCTCACCTCTGTGAGCATCGTTGGGGCTCTGCTCAGGACCCTGCAGATCTGGGCCCCACAGCGCCGCCTCAGGCTCCATCCCAGAGCTCAGGACTGCCCAGTGTTCCAGGGACCCTGGTGGGGGCAGGGGTGGGGGTGGGGGTGGAGAGAGGAACACACAATGGAGTTCATCTGCTTTTCTTTACTCCCCAAGTCCCCACTCCTTCACCTGCCGGCCCCAGGCCTTATTACTCCTTGTGTGAACTTCAGCTTCCCACCTCCCCATTTTTCTGGGCATCCGTTCTCACGTTCTCAGTTCTCACTGTGGGCCCCCTACCCCTGCAGGCCTAACTCCTGCTCCAGATCTTCAGCGCACAACTAAGCCAGTAGGTGAGTTTAAGAGTGTAATTAAAAGCTCATCAGCCATAACCCTTTGAACCCAGACTGGGGGCTAGAGAAGTATCTGACGCCCACAGGGGAAGAAGGCTCTCACCCAACCCCTCTGATGCCCAGAGGCGGAGAAACCTGTTATTTTGCTAATCAGAGGAAGCTCATTAAGACTCTAATTTTCCTCCTTAATGGGGCTGCTAATTGGGGCCAATAAACTTTCCTTATGAGCCCAGAGAACTGACAGTGCCTGGAACACAACACTTGAAGAGTTAAAAAAAAAAAAAAAAAAAGCAATCAGATTTCCCTGAGGGGACAGGGGCTCTCCAAAAGCACTGGGGCATTTTCCCGTTATCTGTTATCCACACAGAAAGAAGGTCAAGCAGCCGGGGAGGGGTAGAGCAGCCAGGGTGGGGAGGAGGGGTGGGGGGCGGTGGTGGCAGTTAAAAGCCATCGGGGGCGATGGGGCTTCAGCAGGAATGACCTTGAGAGGGAAGTGGAAAGGCAAAGGGAGAAGGGACAGGTGTGTGGAGGGTGCCCAGCAGCTGACACGGTGTCTGTGGTGTCCTTGTTATCTCTCCCAATCCTCCCCACAGGCCTGCTAGGGGCCCCAGGAATCAGGTTGTCCATTTTACAGATCAGGAAATCAACACGCAGGGAGATTTCTCCAAGGTCACAGACTGGGAAGTGGCAGCACTAAGACCAGAAATGCAAGGTTCTGTGTCTGGCTTGCCCTGGCCTCTGAGAGGGAGATGACCTTGGGAGTCACGTGAAACTCATAAATGTGGGCTGCTGGCAGGAGATGGTGATGAAGACAGCTCAGACAGAACCTGCTGGCCATGAGATAGAGAAATTCCCAGGACCAAGAGGTTTCCGTGACTTGCTGAATCCAGTGACTAGGCCTGACAGTCTGCACCTGTGATCTCAAAACAGTACTCCCCACCGAAGCCTGCCATTATCACGCCCATCCTGGCACCCCTTCTTCTATTTCCTTTGCTCTGTTTTGTTGGTGCCGTATCCCATGCCTAGGACGGTGCCTGACACATAAAGAGGTGCTTGCTAAGTTTTGTTGAATGAATGAAGGTGAAATGAATGAGATGCCCCTGTCCCTGGAAAACCTGGGTGGCCTAATGCCTTTAAGGGTCAATTTGCAAGGGGATGGCAGCAAAGGAACAGGAGTCCAGAGTGGCCTCCAGGTAAAACATAGGTAGCTATCACTCCAAAAAGGGTGATAGGATTCCAGGATGAGGGCATAAGGCCACGGGAGCTGAATTCTAGGTTCCCACAATGTTTAGAGCCTGAACAGAGTCCCTGGGGAGGCCCGGGGCTGTGAGTGGCTGTGTGGGATGGGCACTGCATGTATGGGGGCAGTGGTGCAAGAAGACGCGGAAAAGACTCATGAGGAGGCAGCTGGGAGACAACCAAAGTGAAGCAGGAGCTAGCCGGACCCTGCCAAACAGCAGCAGGAGGGATGGGAGTTAGATTTTGGGAAGTAAATTAATTTCTTCATCTCTGCAGCAACGTAGGCTATGAGGATGCCCCCTCCCCCATCTGTAAGTGTCTTTGGAGTGGTGGAGGCAGGGAGCCTCCGCTGAGCTGGGGGCTGGCTGCCTATTCTGAAGAGGCCTGCTGTGCTCGCCTAGGACAGGTAAGAGCTCATGTACCTTGAATGTCCCGAGAAATTCAAGCTCAGCTGTCCAGAGCAGAAGGGAAAGGGTTAAAGCCAAGGCCGCCATGGAGTAGGAAAGTGGGAACACCAAGGGAGACAAGAAGTGCTGAGAGCCCACCCAGGCCCAGACCCCAGGGCACCGGCCTTGGACCCCGCTCCAGCCGAGCTGCGGAGGGAACGAGAGAGGGAAGGAGAGAAGCAGGAGGCTGCCTCACAGAGGTGCGGAGAGCGGCCCAGGGTGACCCTGACATGGAGGCAGCTGCGGGAATGCAGCCGCCCTGGCCTCCGAACCTCCCCCCCCCCCCAACGCCCGCACCAGCCCGGACCCTGGACTTCTGCTCGTGCCGGTACCCACGACCCCGTTCCGGCTCCCGGGCCGGAGACCGACATCCCGGTCTCCCCTGCCCGCGGGGCCCCGAGGATTCCGGCGCTCCGCGGCGCCCCGGCCCGCCGGCGGCCCAATTCCCTCTTCCCAGAATGCTCACGCCCTCCCTCCCCTCCCCCACAGCCAGACCCTCGCGCTCTTCCCAGAATCCTCGGCCCCTCGCGGCCCCGGCCCGGCCCCCACCCCACCGGCGCCCGGGGCGGGGAGGGGGCGCAGGCCCGCGCGCCCCCGCCTCCCGCGCCCCATTGTTCCCGGCGGCCGTCCCGGGCCCTCCGGGCCACCCCCCAGGAACCCAGGCGTCCCCAACTCACGGCTCTGGGGTCTGGGGAAGGCCGGAAGGCAGAATCCAGCCCCAGGGGACTTAACCCCTTGAATGCCCTGCCTCGGGGGGCGGGCTGGACGCCGAGGACTCTGGGGTCCTTCTCAAGGGGTGATCCCAGGCTGAGGACCCGGGGACCAGTTCAGGGTGACTGGGACGGAGCAGGAAGTGACCCCAGCTTCCCGGGCCCCTCTAGCCTGGAGTCAGAGCATCAGCTCTATGGGATTTAACCCTTCGCCTCCCGCAGCCTGGGAAAAACAAAAAAAGAGGACGGGGAGCGGGGAGGTGGCCGAGACGACGCCCCTCTGTCTGTCTCTAGCGGGAGAATCTCGGGGGAACCCAGAGGCCAGTGGGGGTCTCCAGATTGCTGGCCACTCTCCATCTTCAAGGGACTCTGTCAGCCACTCCCAGAAAGCCCTATCTTGGATTTGGTGGCTGCTTGTCCCCTGGGCCTGCCTTTGTTGGGACTCAGACCCAGGGATGGGGCTCAGATGAGCCTGGGTTGTGGTGTGGGAGGGAACATCCTACAGACTAAAAATGGCTTAAATGAAATCATAAGTCATGGCAACGAGAATTTGGGCTGAAAGGACAAGCGCAGCCAGGAGGGATTTCTAGCATGCTTCTTTCCCCCTTAGCTGCCCTGGTGGCAGGAGGGAAGTCAATGGAGATTCCCTGACCAAGGAGGGCCTTTCATAGTTCATAGCTAGAGAGACCTTTAAAAACCTGAGAACACTAGGGGCCTCCCAAGGCCCAGGTTACCTGGGCTCCCAGGTTTTAAAGCCTTCATCTCCTCCCTCCTCACCACAGTCCATGATTATTCCCATTTTGCAGGAAAAGAAACTAAGATGTGAGAAGTGTGGTAACATGCTTAAGATCAGGTCATTATTTCACTTGCACACGTTTGTACTGTGGGGAACATAGAGGTGGAGAGATCTCAGAGCCGAACAAGAATCGGGCTTGCCACCCTCAAGAACTCAAGACGTTTGATAGTGTGTATGTTGTAGACACAAAAGATTCACAGGAGAGTGTGAACAGGGTTATCTGCCCAGGGATGTGAGGGAGCGAGCACAGGAACAAACTGTATGCCAGAAATCGCTAAAGAGGACAGCAGCTCCTCTGGGCCTACATCTGGGGTTCAGAGAATGTGGTCACCAGGAGAGAGAGCCCCACTGGGCCCTGGCCCTGCTCACTTCTCAGCGCTGACTCCTTCCCGCACCTTCCGTTCAGGCATGTCTGCATCTTATCTCTGGCTCCCATCACCTTTGACAGACACCTCACTCTCACCTCAGGGCCTTCGCCCCTCCTGGTCTCCCTTTCCCTGCTCTGTTTCTCACAGCACAGCATGCATCACCCCTGATGGAATATTTGCATGTTTGCGTCTGTCTGCACTTGTGCCTCCCTCCTGTGCGCACGCACCTTAATGTCCGTGCCACCAGGGGAGGGGCTGGCCTCTTGGACTCACTGCTGTCTCTCCAACTCCTGGAACAGTGACAGGCATGTAGTAGGTGCTCAATTCACACAACACGTGGGATGGTCATCCTCCCATCTCTTCCAGCTGTTTCTGGGTCAGATGTGGCAAAGTTGGGCAAAGCTGGGCTCTGGCCACACAATCACTTTCATATTTCAGACACCCTTGCTCTGAGACAGGTGCAGAAGAGGAGGATTTGGGATCTGAGTGGCTTGCGGGGCAGATCCAACCGTCACTACCATCTCCTCCCCTCCAAGGGCTGCAGAAGCCTGACCTGGCCTGGGGGGCGGTAAGTTTATGGGAAAGCTGTGCCCTGGAGGCTCACAGAAGAGTTTAAATTGGCCTACACCCTTTTTGTTATGTGTGCGGTTTTTAAACCAAATTAATTGCCACTTTTAGAAATTAGTACTTTTAGGGGCACCTGGGTGGCTCAGTCGGTTGAGCATCCGACTCTTGACTTCGGCTCAGGTCATGATCTCGCAATTCATGGGTTCCAGCCACTGCGTCAGTCTCTGTCTGCACTGATGGTGTGGAGCCTGCTCCGGATTCTCTCTCTCTCTCTCTCTCTCTCTCTCTCTCTCTCTCTTCCCCCCCCTTCCTCTCCCTCCCTCTCTCTGTGCTCCTCCCCAATTGCTCTCACTGTCTCTCAAAATAAATACGACTTAAAAAAAACCCAACAAGTTTAAAAATCAGTATTATTTCATATACAAATCCAAATTTCCCACTTCTTTGGAAAATCCAAAGATATGGCCACAAGACCCAAATTTTCATATGACAGCAACTGGCTGGGCAGTAGCTTCCTTCCTTACAAGGCCACTGGCTTTCTAGTTTGTCAGTCCCTGTGGCTCCTATTGTGACTCCAACCATGAAGCTGAGAGGTGGTCTCAGTTTATCAATGATCATCCATTGTGGATGCTCCAACACCCATTTGACCGTAGGTACTGATTCTGTACCCCTTGGTCTGTGTCCGCCAGGTTTAGAGTAATAAATACAAGGATGATGTCCTCTGAGTAGTTACGTTCATTGAGTATTTACTGCATGCCAGACCTATTCCAAGGGCTCCATGAAACTTCACAACAACTCTTGAAACCAGTATTATCAGCCCAAGGATAGAGGAAATCACTTGCACATAGCTTACGAGGGACAGAGCTGGTTTCACACCTAAGCCTGCTGACTCTAGGGTCACATGGCCCCTAACCACAACTCTCCGAATGGCTCAGGTGTGTCTGGAACCAATCAGCCCTGCTGTCCTCTCCCTCATCTTGCTCCAGGAGCTGAAGAGAGGAATCTGCAGGGTGGAGCATGCCTGGTCAGTCCAAGCCGTCCTCCTCCGGCAACAGTTTGCTTGTCCTGCTCCTAGGAAAGCAAAAGGTGCTCTGACTGTAGGTGACAGTATGCTGTCCTGTTACTTACAGGCAGCTGGCACAGCGGCCCGAAAGGAGACCCTCCTGGCAGGGGAACTCCTAGAAAGATGAGGATGATACCCACCCCCTTTGCCTTTCATGGACAGCCTACCGCCATGTTGTTCTCGGTCAGGGCTCAGCAGCCTTCCACATGGCCCCTGAACGCACGCCCTTGTATCCCAAGGTCCAAGTTGCTGTGAGAGCAGTGAGGTCCTAGAGGCGGACCCTGGTCCCCACCCTGCTCTGTCCTCACCGCTCATTGTGGTCTTGGGCAACTCACTTTGTCTCTTGGGGATTTGGCTTCTTCCTTAGAAAGATGGGCCTTGGTTCCCCAAGGGACGGGAGGGGTAAATGAGATGATACAAGAATTCAGAAGTGATCAACTCTAGCCAGGGCTGCCTCCTTCTTTCTGGTCAGAGCACACAGCCCTCTGCCCAGCAGGAAGGAGAATCAGGAGCCTGGAAACTGTGTCCTGAGAGACACAGGGAGTGTGTAACTTGGGACGACCCAGGGCCTTGAGCAGAGGCTCCAACCATCTGCTGTACGGAGGGGGCCACTCTCAGGCTGAGAGTGTGGAGCTGAGAAGGCTGCTCAGTAGGACGGCTGTCTAACCACAGGCAGGGGAGGCTCCAGCAGATGCCAGCAGGAAATGCTTCTTCCCTGGAGATGTGCACGCCCACAGGGTGTACTGGGGGCTGCTTTTTTAGGAGTGTGGAACTCAAATGTGGAACAAGAGCAGGGTCCCAGAGCTAGGAGATCCCTTCCACCTCTGAGATGCCAGGATCAGTCAATCCTCTGCTCAAGAACCTACAGCGGCTCCCTAAGGCTGCTCCCATCAAGTCCTACCCTCCTGGTGCCTCCTAACCACCATGTCCCTAAGGCTCAGAGCCACGACCTTCCCTTACGTTCTCTTCCTCAAAAATCTCCAGCTCAACGTGGTCAGTACCAAAAATCATTCGTGTCAGTGGCTAGCCCTGTTCCTGTCATTGCAGGCTTGTTCTTTCTCTCCATTTGCCTACCAGACCTGTCCACGTCACAGTCATCCAGATTCACCAGCTCCATTTCTCTACACGATACCTAGTCATCTGCTCCCCAAGGCCTGAAGGGCCGTCCTGTGAACCCCGTTCCTCAGTAGGTCCTCAGGCATACGGCACCCCTGCTGACTCTGCCCACTTCTTCTGTCCCCCCTGCCCCAGGCCACTGTCACCCCCTGGTTCTCATCCCTGAATTACCACAGTGACTTCTGACAGGTTCTCCAGCCTCCTGTCCCCCTGGCTTCTTCCCACCCACCTGGTCCCCCACGGTTCTTCTGAAAAGCATCACTTTGTTCACTCTCAGAATGCCTCTCCTCCGGCCTCATGATCAATAGCGGGTTTTGTTTGTTTTTTTTAATTTTTGAAAATTAAGAACTTTTATATTTTTATTTTTGTTTATGTTTTTTAGTGTTTATTTATTTTTGAGAGAGAGAGAGGCAGAGTGTGAGTGGGGAAGGGGCAGAGAGAGAGGGAGACACAGAATCTGAAGCAGGCTCCAGGCTCTGAGCTGGAGCACAGACAACACGGGGCTCAAAACCCACAGACCTCGAGATCATGACCTGAGCGAAAGTTGGACGCTTAAACAACTGAGCCACCCAGGTGCCCCAATAGATTTTTATATTTTGACAATAACTTTGATTAAGCTATAGGAAACCACATATATAGTTGGGTAAGTAAATGTAGATATATATAATTTAAATACAAATAAAAGTAAATATGGGCACCTGGCTAGCTCAGTCGGTAGAGCATGCTACTCTTGATCTCAGGGTTGTGAGTTCAAGCCCCGTGTTAGGCATGGGTCCTGCTTAAAATTTGTTTTAAATAAATAAAAAATAAAAGCACATAAATATATGTATACCGGTTTGTTACCAAGTATCTGCATGAAGGTATGAGCTGAAATAGCTCTAGTCATCACAATTCTGGGCCTCAGTTATCTCATCTGCAAAATGACACGTCAGATCAAATGTTCTCAATGGTAAGGGTATTACTCTCTGAAATACTTTGTGTATGTTTGACTATTTGGGGAGGATACATATGTGCCTATAAACGATAGTGGTTTCTGGGCAGGAGGACTGAGGATCTGGGGTAAGAGGAAGGCTTACCTTTGGATTCTTGGTTCTGTTTGATGATTTCCAATTTTTAAAAATCACTTTTTACTATTTATTTGTTTATTTATTATAATTCTTGCAGAATATATATTATTTTGTTTAAGGATGCATTTTTATTTTTTTAAGTTTATTTATTTATTTATTTTAAGTAATCTCTATACCCAACATGGGGCTTGACCCTGAGATCAAGAGTTGCACACTCTTTTGACTGAGCCAGCCAGACCGCCCTCAAAATCACTTTTTAAACGGTAAATGTTGAGTATAAGGTTGGAATGGAGATCGTGGGGTTAAAACAACACGTTGATTTCCTTTTCAGGTTTGTCCTGATCCAAGTCACGTTAAATCAAATTCAAAGGATTTCCTACCCATATGTGACACGTGGGCTAACCTTCCAGAGAGGTCTCCAGCACCCTTGGAACAGATGCTCTACTGTAGCCTAAGCATGGGAAAGGAGATTGAAGACAGATGGAGGAGAGGATTATATTGTCACACAAGGTTACAACACTTAAATCAGTAAGCTCTCAAACACTTGAAGCCTGATTCCACCATTGCCACACTCTAGGGAACCTAGACTTGTGGCTGGAAAAATGAAGCCCCAAACCCCCAGAGCGTTGGGTCCCGTCTGAAACCAGCCTTTCTGCCTCCTTTCTCAGAGCCCTCTAATGTGATCCCACCGACACACTGGGTCATAGGCTCCACCCCAGCCTTCTCTAGAATGCTTCCCCTTCTCTCTCCACACGGGCAAGTCTCACCTGTCATCAGGGTCCTGTTCAAATGCCAGCCAACGTGAGTCTCGGCCCTGATATCCACCCCCATTGACTGTTTTATAACGTATACTCTCATTCACATTAAAGAATTTGTTTCTCTTGATACAAGGCAGTTATTCTCACCCCCTTTTTTTTTTTTTTTACTCATAAGGGAACAGTCGGACTTCAGACAGGTCAGTTAACATGTTCCAGTCACAGAGCAACTGTGAGAACTTGGGATCTGTAGGTCTTGGATTTTCTGACTCCGGGTCTGGGGCTTCCCTTCTTCATCCAGCTAAATCCTACCCCTTCCTTCCTGAACTACAGTGTCTCCTAGAGAACCTCCCTCACCTTTTGTCACAATCTGACTGCAGGGATTCCTATGTTTTACCCGCCATCTTGGCCACATCCGGGTACCCCCTGCACTGTTATTTATTTGATATTTTTCCTCTGTTCAGTGCATTTTCCTTCACTGAAAGAAAAATATCTGAGAAGGAAACTCAATGTCAGTGTGATGAATAGGAAATTGCTCCTTATAAATCATAAGTGTAAAAATGAATGCAATGCAAAAGTAACTCCAGATGGTTCAAAGACCTAACACTGGAAAACTTTTAGAAGAAAACTTAGGGGTAAATCTTCATGACTTTGGATTTGACAATGGTTTCTTGATATGACACCAAAAATACAAGCAACAAAAGAAACAATAGGTAAATTGGACTTCATCAAAATTTAAACATATTGTACATTAAAGGAAACTATCAAGAAAGTGAAGACAACAACAGAATGGGAGAGGAAACGTTAGCAAACCATATATCTGATAAGGGACTTATACCCAGCATATATAAAGAACTGTAACAACTCAACAATAAAGACAAACAACTCAATTAAAAAATGGGCAAAGAACTTGCACATTCTCCAGAGAAGATCTACAGATGGCCAACAAGCACATGAACAGATGCTCAACATCACTGGCTATGAGGGAAATGCAAATCAAAACCACAATGAGATCCTACTTCGCACCCACAAGAACAGTTATAATAATAATATTTTCTAGAAACCTGAGAGTAACCGGTGTTGGTGAGGAGGTGGAGCACTTGAACCCTCATATACTGCCAGTGGGAACGGAAAATGGCACAGCCACTGTGGAAAACAATTTAGTGGTCCGCAAAAAGTTACACATAGAACTATCAGCAATTCCATGTCTGTACCCAAGAGAAATGAAAACATAGGTCCACATCAAAACTTATATACAAATGCTCATAGCAACACTATTCATAATAACCAAAAAGTGGAAACAACCCAAATGTCCAACAGATAAACAAAATGTGGTGTCTATTCATACAATGAATTAAGCCATACAAAGGAATAAATTACTGATATGTCCTACAACACGGAAGAATCTTGAAAACATTATGCTAAGTGAAAGGAACTAGATACACAAGGCTGCGTATTTTATGATTCCGTTTCTATGAAGTATCCACAACAGGCGAATCCATGGAGACACAAAGCAGATGAATGGTTGCCAGGAGTGGGGGGAAGGAGGATTGGGGAGTGGCACCTTAATGGGTACAATATTTCCTTTGCGGTGATGAGAATGTTCTGGAACTAGATAGAGGTGATGGTTGCACATCAGTGTAAATGTACTAGATGTCACTGAATTGTATACCTCAAAATGGCTGAAATTATAAATGTTATGTGAATTTTACAGTACAAAATTCAATCAATATTAAATTATGTTAATAAATACCATTGATATATTGTTGCATAATTAGGTGAAGACTCTGGGTCTAAGAGACTCAGTTTTTGCATTGTTTCTGTTTTATTTTGTAAGGTTTATTTATTTTTGAGGGGGGGAGGGGCAGAGAGAGAGAGGGAGACACAGAATCCAAAGCAGGGTCGAGGCTCTGTCAGCACAGAGCCGGGTGTGGGGCTCGGACTCACAAACTGCGGGATCATGACCTGAGCCAAAGTCAGAGAGAGACTTAACTGATGCCCCTAAGGGGTTCCTTTTGTGTGTATGTGAGAAAGTGCCAGAGTCGGAGGCACAGAGAGAGCTGAGAGGGGATAAAGGCCTAGCACCAAGATGAGACTCTCCCCTGGGTGGAATCAAAGGGGCTGAAGGAGAACAGGGAGGGCCACCTTTCTCCCGGGGCTGTCCCAGCACCTGGGCACCACCTTGCGTGCTGCCCGGGCGCTGGTACAGGTTACGTTGTACACAAAGGCGCCGGCCAGGGACAGGTATGATCGCATTTCAACCCTGGCTTCATCCAAAAGCCAAAGGCCATGTTGTAGACGCTGCATGCCCAGAGAAGGAAAATGTCAGCAGTCCGTCTGTCCCGAGGGGGCACCCGTCCGTAAATCACCGAAGGTACCATAGATTGGCAGCTGTCCTATATGGTGAGAACCCTGGTAGTGAAAGCCGAGGAACTGGAAAGCCAGTCAGACTTTGTTTCAATTCTTGTTTCTGCCACATTCAACTGTGAGACCTTGTTCTAATCACCGGACCTTCTCTGAATCTCTGTTTCCTCAGCTGTAAAATAGGGAAACGACCGCTCCAAAGAGTGTGAAGATTGAATGAAGTGTGTGTACATACTGACTGTTCGTTTTTTCCCCCAGTAGTTAGCTTTAGCTTTCACCTTTGGCTTAGATACTTTTTTTTTTTTTTTTTTTTTTGGTACTAGAAAAATAATATAGGGGCACCTGGGTGGCTCAGTCGGTTGAGCGTCTGACTTTGGTTCAGGTCATGATCTCATGGTTCTTGGGTTCGAGCCCCGCATCAGGCTCTGTGCTGACAGCTCAGAACCTGGAGCCCGCTTCGGATTCTGTGTCTCCCTCTCTCTCTGCCCCTTCCCTGCTCATGCTCTGTCTCTCTTTCTCTCTCTCAAAAATGAATAAACATTAAATAAAAAATTTTAACAAAAATAATATAACTAGGGGTGCCTGGCTGGCTCAGTCAGTAGAGCATGCAACTCTTGATCTCAGTGTCATGAGTTCGAGCCTCACATTGGGCAAGGAGCCTACTTTTAAAAAAATAATAAAATAAAAAATAACATAACCATACTAATGAACATATTAAAAAGCGAAATTGGGGCGCCTGGGTGGCTCAGTCGGTTAAGCGGCCGACTTCAGCTCAGGTCATGATCTCGCGGTCCGTGAGTTCGAGCCCCACGTCAGGCTCTGTGCTGACAGCTCAGAGCCTGGAGCCTGTTTCCGATTCTGTGTCTCCCTCTCTCTGACCCTCCCCCGTTCATGCTCTGTCTCTCTCTGTCTCAAAAATAAATAAAATTCTTTAAAAAAAAAAAAGCGAAATTACTCATTTTTCATCTGCTCCCAGTTCAATTATTTTTGCCCCTTGCTGTATTTCCTTCCTATATATTTTTTCTAAGCTTTTTAAAAAAACTTAGTTCTATGTTTTTGGTGCTTTAATGTCTTCCCAGCCAAAATTTTAATGGCTGTCTAGGGGTGCCTGGGCGGCTTAGTTGGTTAAGCATCTGACTTCGGCTCAGGTCATGATCTCACAGTCTATGAGTTTGGGCCCTGTGTCGGGCTCTGTGCTGACAGCTCAGAGCCTGCCTGGAGCCTGCTTCAGATTCTCAGATTCTGTGTCCTCTCTCTCTCTGTCCCTCCCCCTCTCACGCTCTGTCTCTCTCTGTCTCTCAAAAATGAATAAACGTTCAAAAATTAAAAAAAAATTTAATGGCTGTTTGTATTATTCCTGCTAGATACACCATATTTTTCTGAGTCATTGCCCTGTTGAATATTTACACTGCCTTTAGTTTTTGCTCTTACAAATAAAATTTGGTGAACATCTCTGAGAGTATATCTCTGAAATTTCGATCATTTTCTTAAAAGACAGTCCCAGAAAAAGAAACAGTGGGTCAAATCTATGAGCATTTCCCTGGCTTTGGTGGTCCATAATCTTGTAATTAGTTGTGACTCCAAATGCAGGATTTCCAGCCTATATCTATCTTGTCTCAAGGATGTGAGGAGAGGGCGCCTGGGTGGCGCAGTCGGTTAAGCGTCCGACTTCAGCCAGGTCACGATCTCGCGGTCCGTGAGTTCGAGCCCCGCGTCGGGCTCTGGGCTGATGGCTCGGAGCCTGGAGCCTGTTTCCGATTCTGTGTCTCCCTCTCTCTCTGCCCCTCCCCCGTTCATGCTCTGTCTCTCTCTGTCCCAAAAGTAAATAAACGTTGAAAAAAAAATTAAAAAAAAAAAAAGGATGTGAGGAGAGATTTGATTCCATGCCTTGCTGAAATCCATATAAATGAAATCTAGAAAATTTCCTTCATCTGTGAACCTAGTAACCTTATAACCATAGAAAACAATTCCTACATAATAGGGTTGGTGTGAGCATTAACACATTAACACATGACAAGCCTTAGACCAGGGCCCGGCATGAGGGAGCACTCAGTCCCTATTCTTGTTTTCACTGTGTAAAGGAGGCAAGACTATTCTGGGACTGCAGTTCTCTGTGGCCTTCTAGCCTTCCCTGCTTTCCTCACAGGCTCTTAGGGTGTGAGTTTTGTAAGGTTGTTAACACTTGACTAATGGCTTCTGATTACTAAGAGGTTTTGTTTTGCTTTGTAGATTTGTTCATTTACAAATAAAGGTCCATAAAGAGGACCATGAAGTCAAAGATGGACAGCCTTTCTCTAATATATACGGCCTCAGATATTAAAAAGATACCTTTGGGGCACCTGGGTGATTTTTTTTTTTTTAGTTTATATTTATTTATTTTGAGAGAGAGAGGGAGAGAGAATCCCAAGCAGACTCCACGCTGTCAGCACAGAGCCCAACGTGGGTCTTGATCCCACATGGAGATCGATCCCATCACCAGTGAGATCATGACCTAAGCCAGTATCAAGAGTCAGACACTTAACCAACCCAGCCTCCCAGGCACCCTTAAGCGTCTGAGATTTGATCACAACTCAGGTCCTGATCTCAGGGTCATAATTTCAAGCCTGTGTTGGGCTCCATGTGGGGCGTGAAACCCAGTTTAATTAATTCAAATTTAAAAAGACATCTTTAAGTGGCTACCATAAA
Source organism: Prionailurus viverrinus (assembly GCF_022837055.1). Classification (NCBI taxonomy): domain Eukaryota; kingdom Metazoa; phylum Chordata; class Mammalia; order Carnivora; family Felidae; genus Prionailurus; species Prionailurus viverrinus. Next base: position 17,777,960 of record NC_062576.1, on the reverse strand, counting down.
GGAGATGAGGGAATCTGTTTCTTTATTTATACCTTGCTTGGTTTTGAAAAGGACCTGAGGCATTTATAGATAGCCACATATTCTATGACAGGTGCCTGGCATCTAGTAAGACTCACAGCCCCTGGGGTGCCTGGATGGCTCAGTCAGTTGGTTAAGCCTCTGACTCTTGATTTTGGCTCAGGTCATGATCTCATGGTTTGTGAGTTCGAGCTCCCCCTCAGGCTCCATACTGGCAATGAGGAATCTCCTTGGGATTCTGTCTCTCTCCTTCTCACTCTGCCCCTCCTGCACTCTCTCTCTCTCTCTCAAAAACAGAACAAAAACCTTAAAAAAAAAAGACTTAAAAAAAAAGACTCACAGCTGCTCAACATTGGCTGTGATCACTGATAGTAGCAGAAGTAGTAAATGTCATTAACAAGACAAAAAACAAACCAAAAAAAGCCAAAGGGAGTATAAAGGAGAGAATGATGACATGAATCCAGGTGGGTAAGAAAACACATGACATAAAGCTATTGCTACAAGTGTTACAGATTTGCTGAGTTTTCTAGAGATCCAAGCATATGGGTACATAGTCCATGTGAGGCTTAGGAGAAAGTTCTGTGAGTCCTCATCAAAATGACATTTTGCGATGCGGAGGACCATGTCTTCAACCCCATCCCCTAATTCTGAATCCAGTTCAACACAGAGACAGATGGGGAAACCAAGCCCCAGTGGTGTAGGAGATATTTCATGGCTGTGCTAAGTTCATAAATCCAGTCAGTCCAGCTTTTAAAGCCATTGTTAACGGGGCGCCTGGGTGGCTCAGGTCATGATCTTGCAGTTTGTAAGTTCCAGCCCCGAATCCGGCTCTGTGTTGACAGTTCAGAGCCTGGAGCCTGCTTCAGATTCTGTGTCTCCCTCTCTCTCTCCCCTCCCCCGATCCTGCTCTGTCTCTACCCCCCCCCCAAAAAAAAGAATAAACATTAAAAAAAATTAAAGGCACGGCTACAAATCACACATCCCACTTTAAGCAATCCCAGTAAAGGGATTACCTACAGCATGTATCTTTTGGCTTTAGGGGGTTGGTAGATACACAATATTATCTTCTAGCCAGCTCCAGCAGGCATTCACAAAGAATGAAACCCCGTGGCCCTAGAAATACACAACTGGCAAGAAGATGGCTCTGTTTCACATTATCGTAAGGGGAATAATACGTGGAGGTTTTGTCGTTTGTTTGGTTTTTCACCCTTGAGATCTGACCACTAGGTTTGGACAAGCCTGCTTTTTACAGGGGCGATCAAGCTCTGCCTGCTTCCAGCTGTTCTGTGTCCAGGTGATCTTCCTTATGCTCAGGGGTCTAGGGCCTGTAACCCCACAGGGCTTGGATTTGACCTTCTTCCTTCCATTTTAATGGATATCTTTTGTGTCAAGCATTTGATGTGAGTTATTTTAAACTTTTTACAATAACTCCGCCGGTGGCTATTTCTGCCTCGACTTTATGCTGATGAAATAGAAGTTCAGAGATACGTGAAATAACTTGCCCATGGTCACCCTGCTAGTAAGAGCTGTGATTTAATGCAGTCCTTAGGACTCCAGACCCTTATTCTTCCCCGCACCCTACCAATCATCTGTTTAATGGTGTGATTTAAGATTCCCGTTGAGTTAAACATCAAGTTTTCTGCTTTGGTTTGTATTATTAGTATGTTTCTCTTGTTTTGAAAACTAAGACTTCATTTGTCTCCAGATTTTGTGTCTTTTCTCCAATGGGTCACGTGGCTTAAAGCGTTCATTGGCAAATTTTCTTTTTCCTTCTCCAAGTCAGATCAGGAGATGAGGATTAATTCAAGGTGCACAGTGCTTTTTAAAAATTTTACACCTCCAGGGCACCTGGGTCGCTCAGTCGATTAAGTGTCCAACTTTGGCTCAAGTCACGATCTCATGGTTTGTGAGTTTGAACCCCACGTTGGACTCTGTGCTGACAGTGTGGAGCCTGCTTGGGGATTCTCTCTCTCTCTCCCTCTTTCTCTGTCCCTCCTCTACTCGCTCTATCAAAATAAATAAATAAACTTTAAACAATTTTTACGCCTCCAGTGGTAGGTTTCAATTCCCTCTTACCAGTGTTTGTTACAAAAGAAATCTCATAATGCAAATACAAACAACCATGAAATACTATTTTTAACCTAAGAGGCTTGCAAATATGGTTTGCTTATGGACTATGTGGAAGAAAGAGGCACTCTCAAACATTATTAGTAACAGCATATATCTGCACTGCCTCTTTGGGAAAAGGAAAATTTGGCAACCCTGATCAAAATTCAGAATGCGTACACCCTTTGACCTGACAAGTCTGCTTCTAGATCCTACAGGCATGGTGTGCACAGTGATATTCAGCAAAGTGTTGTTTCCATCACAAAAGACTGAACACAACCTACATGTCCACTAACAGGGAAGTTGACTAAATAAATTATGGCATATCTATATAACGAAATACTCAGCAGCTGTGGGGGAAAAAAATGAAGCAGATATGTACAAACTGACATGAGACATTCTCCAAGATACGTTGTTATATGAAAGAAGCAGGGGGAAAAGCAAGTGACTACAACGTGTTGTCATATTTGTGATTTTTGTTACGTATATTTATTTAGTTTGAAAGAGACAGAGACAGTGTGAGTGGGGAAGGGACAGAGAGAGAGACAGAGAGAGAGAGATAGAATCCCAAGCAGGCTCTGTGCTGCCAGTGCAGAGCCTGATGCTGGGCTCGAGTCCATGAACCCTGAGATCATGACCCGAGCCAAGATCAAGAGGCCAAGACCAAGTGTCAGATGCTTAGCGGAACCACCCAGGCGCCCCATATTTGTGTTTTTCTAAAAGGAGACACTTGCATATGCATAGACTATCTTTAGAAAGACGCACAAGAAACTGGTCACAGTGCTCAGGGGATGATGGTAGGGGCTGGGGACAAGCAGAGGCAGGAGGACAGCCTGTTTTCCTTTTTGTCGTTTTATACCATATGATTTTTTTTTTTCAGAATACAAAAAGAAGTTGAGGCGCCTGGGTGGCTCAGTTGATTAAGCATCGACTTCGGCTCAGGTCATGATCTCATGGTTCATGAGTGCGAGCTGCGTGTTGGGCTCTGTGCTGACAGCTTGGAGCCTGGGAGCCTAGTTTGGATTCTGTGTCTTCCACTGTCTCTGTCTCTCTGCCCCTCCCCAAATCGTGCTCTGTCTCTCTCAAAAAAAAAAAAAAAATTTTTTTAAAATATAAAAAGAAGTGAAAAAGAAAAACATAAAAGAAATCTGATTAGAAATCATCTACCCTGTGTTGTAAGACTGGAGGAAGCGTGTATGGTCATCAGACCAGGGTGGCCCCATACTCCTCATTCCGCCCTTGGGTTTGTTGTGTGAGACACCCAGTGCCCTGTTGTGACTAAACCACTAACTTGCAGAATGACTCTGGGAAAACTCGAAGCTTCCTTGGCATTTCTAGGGTGCAGAATACAAGATGCACAATGTCCTGCCCGCTCAAAGCTTAAACCGGGTAGAGGGAGCAGCGTGACCAAGGGCCTGGAGGTGAGAAACTCTCTGGTTCCTCATCTCCCGTGGCCGGCCAGCCCTTTTCCTCAGAGCTTCCATGCCTGCACCCCCCCCCCCCCCCTCCCGGGCTGCCTTCCTGCATGACTGTCAGAGTTGCTAAATCCCTAGGGAATGAAAGACAAGGACAGCCTGACTGTATTCTCCAGGGTTCCACCAACTCAAAAGACCTTTAGTACCAAATGCTGGAGCCCAGTAGAAACTGCCCAGAGGGACCCTGAGAGTGGAAGCAGGAAGAAATGGCCGGTCTGACCGGCCACTGAGGTTTCCACAGGTTGTGTCAAAGGTTGGGCTCTTTGGTAATTGTTTTTGCACCTGAAAACATGGTTTTGTTTTATCCTTAAACAAATAGGGACACTTGATTGGCTCAGTCAGAAGAGCATGCAACTCCTGATCTTGGGATTGTGAGTTCAAGCCCCAAGTTGGGTGTAGAGATGACTAAAAATATAAAAAAATGAATTAAATTAAAAAAAATTTGTACATACACTCAGTGCCTTTCTTTGGATGCCTGCAACTTGCTTCTTTGGAAGGTCACAAGATCCTTTTCTTTAAGCAAGGATAGCGTCTATACTGGGGCAGCACTGTTCATTATTTTTTTTTTTAAACATTTATTCATTTTTGAGAGTGAGAGAGACAGAGCATGAGCAGGAGAGGGGCAGAGAGAGAGGGAGACACAGAATTTGAAGCAGGCTCCAGGCTCCGAGCTGTCAGCCCACAGCCCGACGCGGGGCTTGAATTCACGGACTGCAAGATTATGACCTGAGCCGAAGTCAGATGCTCAACCAACTGAGCCACTCAGGCACCCCAGCACTGTTCATTATTTTCAGCCTGTTGCAGGAGTTAGGTGGTTTTGCACAGCCTCCTCAAATCTGGACTAATGGGACATCCATGTCTGACAGCACTATTGGCTTTGATGGTTTAGTTCAGAATTCCCAGAAAATGTTTCCAAAATCAGAGCTGCAGTGTGGAGAAGAAAGGCATGCACTCTGGAGTCAGAAGGGCCTTGAGTTCAAATGTGACGCTGACATCCACCCATTTCCTAATTTCATCCATAAAATGGGAATAATAGTACTGCTTTCACAGAATTGCCCTAAGGCTATAGAGATAGGTGTATAAGGAACCTAGCACAAAGAAGGCCCTCAATAAATAGTAGCTCTTAGTATCATTTCTATCATGTTCTTCATTCTCATGCCACAAAACTGACCCTCTTAATACCTGTCCGTTTTCCAAAGGTAGCAGTAAAAATCGAAACAATGACAACTAGCATTTACTGAGCACTTATTATGCGAATGGCCCTCTCCTAGGTCGTTTACATGTTCACTGAATCCTTACAGCAAACCCTTGAGGTAGTTACGGTGCTTTTTTACAGATAGGAAAGCCGAGGCTCAGAGAGGTTTAATAACCTGTCCGAGGTGGCTCAGCACCTTCGCCCAGGGCACATGAACCCAGCGAGCTGGGCGCTGTCCTCTTGATAGGGGCACGAGAATCCTCCAACCGTTGTCGGGGAGAACACAAGACAACTCAGCGCTTCGCAGGGAGAAGGGGACGGATGCCGCCAGACGCGGCTTTGGCCGGCTGGGGCCGAAGGGGTTATTCCCACTGAGACGCCGGCGCCCGGGGCTGCTAGAGCGGCCCCGCCGGGGGCGGGAGGAAAGCGCACTTCCGGCCGTGGCCGGACTCCGGGAATCCCACAGGCCGGCTCCGGGCTCGCGGCGCTCGGCCGGGGCCTCGGGGCGGAGAGGCCGGGGCGGGGACCCCAGACCGGCGCTCCTGCCCCGCGAGTTCCGGAAAGGAGCGCCGCGCGCGCTGGGCCGGGGAGGGCCGGATGCCGCAAGCCCAGGGGCGCACCGGGCTGGGAGGGGAGGAGGCGGCTCTGAACGCGGCCGCCGGGTGGCCGGTCGGGGGAGGCACGAGGCGGGCGGGCGGGCGGTTCTCCTGGAAGGGCCGGCAGCTTGGTCCCCCGAGGGACCTCGAACCTTGCAGAGCCCGGGGTAAGAAAGCACCCGCTCATTCCGCCCCTCCCGAGTGCCGGCCCGTCCGCCTTCTCCACAATCCCCACAGCCGCCCGGAGAAGCCGGAGGCATCATCCCCGTTTCGTAGGCGACTCGCTTGTAAGGCCTGTTTCATAAACCGGCTTGTTCCAGGCGCTCGACGGGCCCGGAGCGGAGCCGCACTGCGCGGTGCTGGTTAGGCCTTGCGCTCCCGACCCCTTCCGCGGCGGAGCGGAGCGTCGGGCTGGTTTCTGTAATCTCAGCAAGCTGCACCCGACCTGGCCCGCCCTTCCCTTTCTGCAGGCAGACGTGGGTCACATTGAAGCCATCTTTTCTCCTGCCACTCCCCTCCGCTGCCCGCATCCTCTCCTTTTAGACTTCATCTTTTCATTGTCCATTCTGTCCTTCCAGTCCCACTGCCACCATCTTTCAACTTCATTGTCGCAAACCCGCCTTACTGCAGTCACCTTACATCCAGAATGCTTCCTTCTTATTTCATAGGTCACTCTACACCCCACCGGTCCCCAAGGTCTTGCATCAAACCACGCCCCTGTTCCAAGAACTTTCTTGGTCAAAAACTAAAACCGTCTGTAAGCTCAAATCAAAACGCTTTAGCGCAGCATTCAAGGCCACTTAAAACTTGGCTTCAGCCCATCCTTCTAACCTGATCTCTCTCTTGGTTCCCGGACTAGAAGTTACAGACTGGTAGTTACAACTTGAAAGCGTATTTCAACTGGTGGGCAATTTCTTTCCAAAATTCGAGTTGCTATTTACCTTAAAACTGGGAAATTTCATTTAAAAAACAGTAACAACCAGATTTCTAGCTTTTGATGCATCGTCAGAGCTGGAAACAGTTGGCTTATGTTCTTAGACTAAGCAAGTGATTCAGACTGGGAAGTGGGTTCCCCTTTCAGATAGGACTGTGTCCCTGGGCTTCACTCTCCACCCCCAAGTACGCTCTGTCTCTGAGCCTGAGTACCAGCTGCCATGCTTGCATTGTTTTTCCTGTAATGGGTTCTTGTGTCTCTATCAAAAGTGCACAAATGGATCCTAAGTCAAGAGGCGTTCATGTGTAAAGACAACAGAAGAGGAAGCACCCAGCCTCCATGCATTTCCTGTTCTTTCTTGGACCCTATAGCCATTTGAACTTTCCACTCAAGAACCCTCACATACAGCCAGACTAATGACCTCAAGTCCTCTCAAATGAACCTGAGGACCATGTCTTCGCACACACTCTCCATTAGTAAATTCCATTCAGCAAGTCCTTGGCCAGATCTCCTGCTGTGTGGAACATTTCCTGACAACCAGCCAAGTAACCAGCTCCATCCACCCATGCATCTCATCAGCATGTCTGGAGGCCGCGCTCCGGGCCTGTTACACAACATACACATGGTAGGTGATCAAGAAATAGTTACCAGCTGGGTAAGTGGCATAGTCACACATGTATTATTCCCTTAGGTTATAAGAGCTTTGAGGGAGGGGTCCAAATCGTATCCATCCTTGCACTGCCCTAGCAGCTAGCACACTGCCTGGCACATAGCAGGCATTTGGTAATATCTGAGGATATACGTGCCATAAGGAAGTGCCCCAGAGAAGCAGTGGATACCGAGTTTCAGTCCAGTCCTATGTCTGGAAGCAGCACCCCCACTCCCCCAACCCTGAGTGACGCAGAGGAGTGGAGAGGCAGCCCCAGAGAACAGAGAGCAGAGTCCTTACTCAGTCCTGAAAGCCAGGAGCACTTCACAGACCCCTCGACCTGGTGGCTCTGCTCAGGATTCAGCCGAAGCTACGTCTAGGACCCAGCTGTAACCATGTGACCTTGTGAGTGAAACCCAACCTGATTCTGATTCTGAATTCCAAGCTCTAGAACAACAATGGTTAACATGTACTGAGGCACTCTCTGAGCCAAGCACTGCCAAGTGCTTCATACCCATGGCCTCCTTCCAGCCTCACAACGCTGTGGAGTCAATACTGTATCTCTTTGCAGATGACAAGGCTGAGGCTCCAATGCCCAAGTAACTTGCCTAAGGCCACATAGTAACAGGATGAGCCAGGAGTTCAAGTCCATGTGGGCTGAATCTAGGGCTCATGCTTAGCTCTGTGCTCCCTCTAAACATCTGAGGCTATATTGAACACCACTGAACTGTACATTAAAAATATTAAAACAGTAGGGGCACCTCGGTGGCTCAGTAGGTTGGGCGTCTGACATCAGTTCAGGTCATGATCTCACGGCTCGTGGGTTCGAGCCCCACATTGGGCTCTGTGCTGACAGCTAGAGCCTGTAGCCTGCTTCGGATTCTGTGTCTCCCTCTCTCTCTGTTCCTCTCCTGCCTGTGCTCTGTCTCTTAAAAATAAACATTTAAAAAAACTAAGACGGCAAATGTTATGTGTGCTTTAATTCAAATTTTAAAAAGCAAAACAAAAACAAAACTCTGAGGCCGAAGAGGGATTTGGGGCAGGACCCAGGAACTCAGCATTCCTCTTATTGGGGTTTTGGGTAATATGCCAAGTAGTGTACCTGAAGCAAATGCCAAACCCAACTACCCTTCACTAATTCTCTCTCATGTCCTTCTTTAACTGCCTCCCTAAGTAATTAAAAGTTATACTTTTAGAATTAATATATATCTTCAAAACTCTTTAAAAACCTGAAGAGAATGGGGCACCTGGATGGCTCAGTTGGTTAAGCGGCTGACTTCGGCTCAGGTCATGATCTCACAGTTCATGGGTTCAAGCTCCACATTGGGCTCTGTGCTCACAGCTCAGAGCCTGGAGCGTGCTTTGGATTCTGTGTCTCCCTCTCTCTGCTTGCGATTGGCGACTCGCTCTCTGTCTCTCTCTCTCTCTTTCAAAAATAAACATTTATAAATACACATACATGCATACATACATACCTGAAGAGAAAACTTCAGATTAAAAAGAAAAAAATTGGCAATGTAACTTTAAACTCTTGAGGAACAAGCCTGTGTTTGCAGGAAGAAAAACATCACAGGAGAGAAAAGTAGTTTCCCAAAAAAGGGCAGAGAGGGAAAACAATAATCAGATACCTGCTGCATGCCAGGGACCGACAGCCACTTTCATACTTTATCTCCCCGAATCCTTACCACTGTGAAGGTATTACCCTATTGTGCAGAAGAAGGAAGTGAAGCTTCACAATGTTACGGAATTTTGCAAACGTTAAACTGATTCTGAGAACTGGTGTTGGATCAGAAACCAGTCCTGGTAGTCAGAAAGGTGACTGGAGGGGCACCTGGCTGGCTCAGCCAGAGGGAGATGCAACTCTTGATTGCGAGGTGTGGGTTCGAGCCCCATGTTGGGTGTAGAGATTACTTTAAAAAAATAAAATAGTAGAAAAGAAAAGTGACTGGCATTCATCATCTCTGCATGGATGATCCAGTCAAAGAAACTGTTAACTTACAAGTTTTGAGTTCATCATGCTAATCCTGCACCACCCAAATGTCATCCTGCACCTCTCTCCTCCGACTCCAGAGTTGTGGTTTTTTTTTGTTGTTTTGTTTTGTTTTTAAGATGGGTCCAAATGGGAAAGAAAAAAGAAAAAAAGGCCTCTTTCTGTCTTTGCCTCAGAGCTATGAATCTGTCGGATTTACAACATACTCTTTTAAGACTTTCCCTTTTTATTACAAAAGTGCCCATGGGGCGCCTGGGTGGCTCAGTTAAGCGTCTGACTTCAGCTCAGGTCATGATCTCACAGCTTGTGAGTTCGAGCCCCGCGTTGGGCTCTGTGCTGACAGCTCAGAGCCTGGAGCCTGCTTTGGCTTCTGTGTCTCCCTCTCTCTCTCTGCCCCTCCCCTGCTCACACTCTGTCTGTCTCTCTCTCTCAAAAAATAAATAAACATTAAAAAAAAAAGTGCCCAGCAGCATGCTGTAGTTCAGTCATCAATTTATTCATTCAATAAATAAGAGTTGAGTGCTTACTCTGGGCTCTTCGAGACACTGTAGATACACTTGTGAGCAAAACAGCTAAAAACTAAAATAAAAAACCAAAAATCTCTGTCTTTATAGAGGTTAAATTCTAAGGAAGACAGGTAACAAAGACTGTAATAAAAAAAAGGGGGGGGGTTATAACAGGAAGTGTCAAGGACAAGGAAGACGAAGTTTTGGATAGGGAGGCCAAGGAAGACTTCTCTGAAAAGGTGAACTTTTAGTAAAGACTTAAAGGGAGGAGATGTGATACAATCTACTGCATGATTCTCCCTCCGAGAACTCCTCTGGGAAGAAGGCAACCAAAACCATGAGGAAAGCTACTCAAACACTATCTGCCATCTTTCGAAGTAGCCCAGGAGGGGGAAAATCACAAAGGATTCACATTCTTTTCCTGCTCAACATTCCCTTTTGTTCTTTCTGATTTTCTCTTTGTCTCAATTCTTCAATCTCCCCTGAGACACCTCTATTCTGCCATGTGTATTCTTTCCCCCTCCTTTTTTTTATTTTAAGATTTTTAAAGTAATCTTTACACCCAATGTGGGGCCTGAACTCACAACCTCAGACCAAGAGTCACATGCTCCACCGACTGAGCCAGCCAGATGCCCCATATCTTTCCCTTCTTTACCCCAATTCCATCCAGGATAGGCAGGAAATGAGGTGTCCTGTGAGCAGGGGAATCAGCATGCTTCCTTCAGTTACATGGAGCCGGGCACAGTATAAAGTGGTGGTTGGAGCAGGAGGTAGGCAACCTGGAGGGTGACACACTTTAAGACTCAGGAAGTGTCTGCAGAATTAGATACCCCAGAATAGCCGCTCAGCTCTCCTAAGAATGTGGGGATATATACACATAGAACCCAGGGAAGAAGCAAAGACACGTTTCCTCCCTCCCTCCCTCCCTCCCTTCCTTCTTTCCTTTCTGAAGCTTTTATTTTTAAGTGATCTCTACACCCAGTGTGGGCTTGAACTCACAACCCCAAGATCAAGAGTTGCATGCTCCAGCAACTGAGCCATCCAGGTGTCCCTGCTATTGCTTTCCGGTCAGTTTCTCTCTTTTTTAATGTTTATTTTTGGAAAAAAGAGCACGCGCGAGAGAGTGGGTGAGGGGGCAGAGAGACAGAGGGAGACAGAGGATCCTAAGCAGGCGCACAGAGCCTGATATGGGGCTCAAACTCACGAGCCCTGAGATCATGACCTGAGCCAAAGTCAGACGCTTAAAGGACTGAGCAACCCAGGCGTCCTGGTCAGTCTCTTTTGTTACAGCTTCATCAACATAGAATTCACATACTGTGTACACTTAAAGTGCAGTGCACAATTCAGTTATTTCTAATCTGTTTACAGAGTTGTGCGACTGTCGCCATAATTTTAGAACATTCTCATCATTCCTGGAATAAACTTCATATTTATTAGGAGTCACTTCTTGTTTGCCCTCAATCTCCACTCCTCTCCCCCCCCCCCCCCATACACACTTTAGGCAACTACTAATGTACTTTCCGTCTCTAAAGACTTACCTCATCTGGACATTTCATATAAATGTCACATTTAGTTTTTGGCTTTAGTTGGCTTTGTGTGTGTGTGGATGACCACTGAAGAATATTACAGAGGAGGTTTTGGAACATCAGAAGTTGAGAAGCTCCTCTGGGGAGATAATGGTGACAGAAAGGAAAAGCAGGAGGAGGAAATAACGTGCTTCTGTCTTATTTTTTATTGCTCTGTTTCTGCTTTGTAGGTCACCCCAAATGTAGGCAGGATACACATCTTAAGAAAATGAAAGTGGGAAGTTTCTAATTAATTGAAAAATATTGAATTAAAGTTATAAACTAAATTGTTTTTATTTCTGTGGACAATTTCTTTATCTGTTTTTACGTATTTATGCCTTCTGTTTGCCGACACTATGTGTAAAGGGGCTGATCATGCAGTCAAGTTAGAAAACCTGGGTTCTTCCTATTAGGCTGACTTAGCTACTCATAGTTTTCTCTTCTGTAAAATGAGGGGATCACAGTGTAGAGGATTATTTCATTCTCTCTTCAGCATCGCCTCTTGAACTGCAAGCTATCACCCCTTCAGTATCTGTTGACAGTCCTTATTTTATTTCTAGATGCTCTTCCAGGCTTTTCTCTTCATTCCTGGAACTTCTGGGCACAGAAAGCGAAGGTGGATGAACAGAGAGCAGAGTGAATCGCTCACAATATGGATACACGTCAAACATTAAAAAGAAACTTTACACGTGTTATCAAGGCTGCTTCATAACTAGGAAGAACAAAAAGGGACAGCAGAGGACATCTAGTCCAATCCCTTTCAGGGTGGGATGAAGGAACCAGCCTAGATATAGGATGTGACTTATGCGAGGCCACACAGCGAGTGAGTGCCAGAGCTGGGGCCAATTCTGGTTTTCCCCGATGCCTATTCATTTACACTTGGGGAAGTCGAAGTCCAGGGACTTCCGTGAAGAAAAGGACCTGTCAGACTGGGCAGGCTCCTTGGAGGTCACCTGTTGAGTCCAGTCCCCCTTTTCAACAGCGGCTTTGGCGAGGTGCCTGCCCTGCGCCGAGGTTTCTCAAGAATGTCTTGGCCCTGGATCCCGATCTCTGGGCTTACTGCGCAGCTTGAACGAGAATAACCAGGGAACCTGGGATCTCAGAGTTCCGGGGGCTGAGGCACATCTCCGCGCTCCGACCCTGGGCTATTACTCCGGGAGGGGCTCAAGAGTCGGGGCCTCTGAGGGCTCCTTGCCAAGCGGGAGCGTAGGAACTGATCGACCTACCCTAACCGCTGGGGGCGCGGCGCGAGCCCTGCGGGGGGGGGGGGGGGGGGGGGGCGGCGCGGCGCGAGCCCTGTGGGGGGCGCGGCTCGACAGTGGCTAGCCAATCCCAGGCCGCTCCATGATAGGGGCGGGATGTCCGCTTCCACACTCCGCCCATTTTCCCTCTCTGAGGGGGTACAGCTCCTCCGTGACCTAGGCAACGGCCGTAGGGCAACGCCCACCTGCTAAATTTGCTGCGTCCCGCCCCTCTTGGCACAATATTTCGGAGAGCGAAGTCCTTTAAGGGGTAGAAAGGACAGAGATTTTGATTGGATGAGTGACCCTGGCGCTGGGGGAAGGGGAACATCGCCCAGGTTGAACGCGGTGAGCCTGGGACGCACACTTTCCGGAAGCTGAGCCTTGGGTGAACTGAAAATTCAGTGTTTCCAATTAAAATGGCTCCCCTCCTGGGTGCTGGTGAAGGTAGTGGGAATCCGAGAACCCCTGGATCCCACCACCTGATACTGTTAGTCATACTTCTTAGTTGGAGTATTGCGAGGAATACAGGCATTTAAAGTTTAAATATTTTGAGTTTAAATTTATTGAGTACCTGCCACTGTGACAGACACTATGCTAAGTTCTTGGTCTCAGTGAACAAAACAGACTCTGCCTTCTTGTAGCTTCCGTTCTTTTTTTTTTTTTTAAGTATATATATATATATATACATATATATATATTTAATGTTTATTTATTTTTGAGACAGAGAGAGAGCATGAGCGGAGGAGGAGTAGAGAGAGAGGGAGACATAGAATACAAAGCAGGCTCCAGGCTCAGAGCTGTCAGCACAGAGCCCGACGCGGGGCTCGAACTCACAAACCAAGAGATCTGACCTGAGACAAAGTCGGCAGCTAAACTGACTAAACCAGCTAGGCGCCCCTGTAGTTTCCATTCTTAAACAAGGGAGACATCACACTTTATAATGTGTTAGAAGATGGAACAAGACTGGGGGGGGGGGAGGAGGGGGTGTTGGTGAAGTACAGTAGTCCCACCTTTATTTGTAGGAATATGCTCCAAGACCCCCAGTGGATGCCTGAAACCCCAGATAGTATTGAACCTTACATATGCTATATTTTTTCCTATACATACATACCTATGATAAAGTTTGACTTATAAATTAGGCACAGTAAGATATTAACAATAAGAATAGGGGCGCCTGGGTGGCGCAGTCGGTTAAGCGTCCGACTTCAGCCAGGTCACGATCTCGCGGTCCGTGAGTTCGAGCCCCGCGTCAGGCTCTGGGCTGATGGCTCGGAGCCTGGAGCCTGTTTCCGATTCTGTGTCTCCCTCTCTCTCTGCCCCTCCCCCGTTCATGCTGTGTCTCTCTCTGTCCCAAAAATAAATAAACGTTGAAAAAAAAATAAAAAAAACCCAATAAGAATAAAAAGGAATAATTATAACAATATACTGTAATAAAAGTTATATGAATGTAGCCTCTCTGTCAAAATATCTTATTGTACTGTACTCACCTTCTTGTGATGATGTGAGATGATAAAGGGCCCACATCATGAGATGAAGCAAGGGGAAGGACGTAGGCATGGTAATGTCGTGTTAGGCTACTCTTGACATTCAGAAGAATTATCTGCTTCCAGACCATCGTTGACCATGTGTGACTGAAACTGGAAAGTGAAACCACGGGTACAGGGGGCACTACTGTAGAGCAAGGTACAGGGAGCAGGTTTGGCCAGATTAGACACCCGTGAGAAAGTGAGATCCGAACAAAGAATTGGAGGAGGAAAGATGGTTAACTAATGGGCTATCTGGTGGAAGAGTGTGCCAGGTGGAGGGGACAGGTGTTTGGTGTTACTGAAAAACAACAAGGGTGTTGGTGGAGCATCGTGAATGAGGGGAGAGGGAGTGCACGTCTTGTAGGGTCTTGTATGCTTGGAGTTTGCTCTGAAATAGGGAGCCATTGCAGTGTTTTAAGCAGAAGAGTGACATCATCTAACTTGTATTTTAAAATAACCATTCTGGCTGCTAGGTTGAGAATTAACCAAAGGGACAAGGCTAGAAGCAGGCAGGCTTGCTGGAAGGTTACTGCAATAATGTGTGCCACAGTGTGTAGATGATGGTAGGGTGTCCCAGCGCGGTAATGACAGTGGTGAAAAATAGGTTCCGGACGTATTTTTTAAAGCTTTTTTTTTTTTTTAATAAATTTTATTTTGTTTTATTTTTTATTATTATTTGAAGTTTGACTTCTTTTGGAGAGAGTAGACAGCAGGAGTCGGGGAGGAGCAGAGAGAGCGGAAGACAGAGGATCTGAAGCAGGCTCTGTGCTGACAGCAGAGAGCTGGATGCGGGGCTCAAACTCACGAACTGTGATTCCATAGCCTGAGCTGAAGTCAGACGCTTAACTGAATGAGCCGCCCAGGCGTCCTCTGGATGGATTTTGAAGGTAGACCCCCAGGATTTCTCAAAAGGTTGGACATGGGTTATGAGATAAAGACACAAATTAAGAATCACTCTAAGGTTTTTGACGGGAGCAAGTGAAGGAGGAGTTACTATCAATTGAGATAGAAAAGGCTGGGGGTGGAGAAGCCTTGGGTCTCGGGAAAATAATTGTTGATAACATTTTCAAGGGGAATGCTTCAATCAGAGAAGCACAGATGTTACCAGAACACAGAACAGGGTTTGGTAACTTAGTCAAGGGTCAAGAAGTCTTCCAATGGCCTCTGTAAGGGGCAAGAGTTACCCCAGTGAGTCTCTAATGAGTGATGGGGTCATATCAGAATCATTTGGGAAATCTTTTCAATCTCAACCCATGGAGACAATCTTGTTTACTGGTTGGGGCTGGAAGGGGTGGTGGGGGCAGTGGCTGCTGCCACGTGTGCCCTCAGTCTGGCAGCGGAGACTGAGGATGATGAAGAGGGAGGAAAGGGTATCTGCTCTTTAGTAGAGGGCTCGTCGTGTGGAACAACTATTTCCCCCAAGTTGGAAATCAGCCATCAAGTGACAGGACCAGAGAGAAGCATCCTGTTCAGCCTTATCCTTTTAGTCACATTTTTATTTGTAGAGATGATGTAACAAGACATGAACGGGAGACTTCTGGTTAAATATGGTGGTCTGCAGGCACTTATCTCTAGCTTTTCCAGAAACTCCTTTAAAAGAAGAGTGAAAACATTTTTTTAACAGGTTTAAATACACAAAAACATAATTCTAGAGGAGATGAGAGCTGATAAGAGATTTTTAAAAATTTATTTATTTTATTTTTTATTAAAAAATTTTTTTACATTTTATTTATTTTTGAGAGAGAGAGAGAGAGAGACAGAGCATAAGTGGGGGAGGGGCAGAGAGAGAGAGAGAGGGAGACACAGAATCTGGCAGGCTCCAGGCTCTGAGCTGTCAGCACAGAGTGTGACGCGGGACTGGAACTCACTGACTGTGAGATCATGACCTGAGCTGAAATTGGACGCCTAACCGACTTAGCCACCCAGGTGCCCCTATTTATTTTTGAGAGAGAGAGAGAGAAAGGGAGAGTGTGAGCATGCACACACAAGTTGGGGAGGAACAGAGAAAGGAGAGAGAGGGAATCCTAAGCAGGCTCTACCCTCTCAGCGGGGAGTCTGATTACAGGTTCAAACTCAGGAACTGTGAGATCATGACCTAAGCCGAAGTCAGACGCTTAACCAATTGAGCCACCCAGGCACCCCATTTTTTTTTTTAAGCTTAAAAGCAGAGAATCCTTTATGGTAAATATAGCAGGCTATTAAGACCAATCTGCTTCCTAAAAACAATGAACATACAGGATAAAAGATATAACAATAACAATGATGATGATGATGATGATAATAAACAACTTCTTTAAAGCCCTGAAGAACAAAGAAGGAATTACCAGTCTAAAATCTAGGTGAAAATGTGAGCCCACAGAGGAACCTGAGCACTGAAACTGCCTTCATCCTGAAAGCATTTGCCAAAGTAGGTCAATGTCAGCAGGTGACACAGAACAGAAATCTAAACCCCCGCCCAGTAATTTAGAAGAAATGCCTCCTGCTGGATTTGAAAAGGAGTCAATCAGGAGTAACCTGACCCAGGCCCCCTGCCCTAGGGAATTGCAAAATAAGTCCTTGGTTCTGAGTTGTCAGCCGTGGAGTGGATATGTAGCTCCAAATCTCATCATTTGTGTGGTCAAGGGGAAAAAAAAATTCCTCAAGCTATATATTTAAAGTGAATGCAGATTGGCAGTGTTTAGGCAACTGATAGGGGCAAATACAAATTCTTTCAAATAAGTTTTCAGGGAATATACAGTCAGAAATATCCCAGCACACAGAGAAATAACAGAAAGCAGAAGCCCGGGTGCCTGGTTGGCTCAGTCAGCTGGGCATACGACTTTGGCTCAGGTCATGATCTCACAGTTCATGGGTTCGACCCCCCACATAGGGCTCTGTGCTGACAGATTGGAGTCTGAAGCCTGCTTCAGATTCTGTTTCTGCCTCTATCTCTGCTCTTCACCCACTCATGCTCTCTCTCAAAAATAAATAGACATTAAAAATTTTTTTTAAAAAGCAGAAGTCAACACCTGTAAGTATTTCATATATTGGAATTATTACACCAAAATTATAATCTCTGATTATTACGTTTATTTTTAAAGTTTATTTATTTAAGTAATCTCCACACCCAACATGGAGCTCGAACTCACAACCCCCAGATCAGGAGCCACGTGTTTTACTGACTGAGGTAACCAGGTGCCCCTGATTATTATGTTTAAAGAAATAAAACAGGAGCTCCTGGAGGGCTCAGTCAGTTGAGTGTCAGATTCTTGATTTCGGCTCAGGTCATGATCCCAGAGTCGTAGGATTGAGCCCCTCGTTGGGGTCCGTGCTGAGTGTGGAGCCTGCTTAAGATTCTTTTTCTCTCTCCCTCTGCCCCTCACCCATTCTCTCTCTCAAATTAAAAAAATAAACAAAACATACCACTACAACCACCAAATGACCTAGCAAATTTGAAAACAAACAAACAAATAGAACTTTTAGTAATTAAAAATACAATAACTGATAGGGTATCTAGGTGGGTCAATCAGTTAAGCATCTGAATCTTGATATCACTTCAGATCAGGTCAAGATCTCATGGTTTGTAGGACCAAGCCCCAAGTTGGGCTCTGCTTGGGATTCTGTCTCTCCCTGTCTGTCTGCCCCTCCCCCGAGCGCTCGCTCTCTCTCTCTCTCTCTCTCTCAAAATAAATACATAAACTTAAAAAAAATACAATAACTGAAATTAAAAACTCAGTGGAAGGGAACTTCCTCATCTCACAAAAGATATATAGAAAAAAAATCCACAGCCAAGATGATACTTAAAGGTCAAATATTGTATACTTTCACTCTAAGATTGTGAATAAGCCAAAGATGACCACTTTTACCATATCTATTCGACATTGTACTGGAGGTTCTAGCCTGTGCAATAAGACAAGAAAAAGGAAAGTCATAAGTATCAGAAGAGAAGAAGTAGTCTACGGCCATACCACCCTGAACGCGCCCGATCTTGTCTGATCTCGGAAGCTAAGCAGGGTCGGGCCTGGTTAGTACTTGGATGGGAGAAGAGAAGAAGTAAATTGCCTCCATCTGCAAGTGACACTATTTACAAGGAATCTGTAAAACAGCTGCTAGAACTGATAAATGAATTTAGCTCTGTCTAGGATACAAGGTCAAATTATAGAAATCAGTCATATTTTTTTAAGTTGTAATTTTTGTATAGCATTAGCAACATTTGGAAAATAAAATTTAAACAATGTCCATTCTCAACTCTCTTATGTAACAAAATAATGGGAATTCTAATTCATGCAAGAATAATAGGAATAATTATATTCCTATCAAAATCCCAGTCTTGACACCTGGATGGCTCAGTTGGTAAAGCTTCCAACTTGGGCTCAGGTCATGATATCATGGCTTGTGATTTCAAGCCCCATGTTAGGCTCTGTGCTGACAGCTCAGAGCCTGGAGCCTGCTTCAGATTCTGTGTCTCCCTCTCTCTCTGCCCCTTCTCTGCTCATACTCTGCCACTCTCTCTCTCTCAAAAATAAATAAATATTAAAATAATAATATATTTAAAAAATCCCAGTCTCTACAAAAAAATCATATAAGATAGAGACAAGATTATTCTAAAATTTATATTAAAAATCAAAGGAACTTGAATCACTAATACAATTTTGAAAAAAAGAAGAATAAAATGCAAGGAATTAGTGTATCAGATTTCAAGACTTATATAGCAGGAACTTGACACACAAATATCCCCAAATGATTTTTTTACAAAGGTGCAGAAGCAATGTAATGGTGGTCTAGCAATCAGACATCCATAGCACCCCCCCCCCCACCACCAAAGGACCATATACAAAAATTAGCTCAAAATGAATTATAGACATAAATATTAAATGTAAAAACTATAACACTTTTTTTGAGAAGTGTAGGAGAAAATTTTCAGAATCTGAAGTTAAACTAAGCGTTCCTAGACTCGACACCAAAAGCATGATTCAGAAAAGAAAAAGCAATAAACTGAGCATCAAATTTTAAAACTTAAAAAAATAGCTTTATCGAGTTGTGACTCAGATATCATATATTTTCACCTATTTAAAGTGTACAATTCAATACTTTTTGGATATTATTATTTTTAAAAATTTTGGTTATAACATAAAATTTACAACTTTAACCATTAAAAAAAATTTTTTTTAACGTTTATTTATTTTTGAGACAGAGAGAGAGCATGAACGGGGGAGGGTCAGAGAGAGGGAGACATAGAATCTGAAACAGGCTCCAGGCTCTGAGCTGTCAGCACAGAGCCCGACGCGGGGCTTGAACTCACGGACCGGACCGCGAGATCATGACCTGAGCCGAAGTCGGCGGCTTAACCGACTGAGCCACCCAGGCGCCCCTAACCATTTTTAAATGTACAATTCAGTGACATTAATTACATTCATGAGGGTCGTCTGCGTGGCTCAGTTCGTTGAGCAACTGACTCTTGTTTTTGACCCAGGTCATGATCTCACAGTTCGTGGGTTCTGAGCTCTGGGGAGCCGTTTTGGGATTCTCTCTCTCTTTCTCTCCTGCCCCTACCCACTTGTTCGCGCGCGCTCTCTCTCTCTCTCTCTCTCAAAATAAATAAACTTAAAAAAAAAAGTTAATTACATTCACAATGTTATGAAACCATCATTGGTATCTATTTCCAAAATGTTTTCATCACTCCAGACAGAAACTCTGTAACCATTAAGCAATAGCTGCTCATTTCTCCCTCCTCTCAGCCCCTGGTAACTTTTAGTCTACTTTCTGTGAATTTGCCTATTCTAGATACCTCATATAAGTGGAATCACACATTTGCTTTTTAGCATCTGGCTTATTTCACTTAAGATAATGTTTTCAAGGTTTATCCATGTCGCAGTATGTGTTAGATATTCATTCCTTTATATGGCTGAAAAATATTCCATTGTGTGTATACACCACAATTTTGTTTCTCCATTCATCTGTTGATGGATGTTTGGGTTTTCCACCTTTTGGCCATTGTGAGTAATGATGCAATGAACACTGGCATGCAAATACCTCCTGAGTCCTCGCTTTCAGTTTGTTTGGAAGGAAGAAATAGTTGAAGCGTATGGTAACTCTGTGTTTACCCTTTTAAAGAACCACCAAACTGTTTTCCATAGCTGAAAGTGGGGTACTGAAATCTCCAACTATTATTACTATAGAACTCTCTATTTTTCCCTTCAATTCTGTCAATGTTTGCTTCATATATTTAGAGTTTCCTTTATTAAGTGTGTATATATTTATAATCAATATGTCTTCTTTCACTGAATCTTTTATCAATATATAATGTCCTTCTTTGTCTCTTTTTTAACTTAAAGTCTATTTTGTCTAATAAATAGTCTATTTTGATAGTAATTTAGCCACCTCAGATCTGTTTTGTTTACTATTTGCATGGAATATCTTTTTCCATTCTTTTACTTTCAACCTCTTTATGTCTTTATATCTAAGGTGAGTCTCTTGTAGACAGCATACAGATAGATCCTGCTGTTTTTGTTGTTGTTTTTAAAGATTTTATTTTTTTTTTAATTTTTTTTTCAACGTTTTTTTATTTATTTTTGGGACAGAGAGAGACAGAGCATGAACGGGGGAGGGGCAGAGAGAGAGGGAGGCACAGAATCGGAAACAGGCTCCAGGCTCCAAGCCATCAGCCCAGAGCCTGATGCGGGGCTCGAACTCACGGACCGCGAGATCGTGACCTGGCTGAAGTCGGATGCTTAACCGACTGCGCCACCCAGGCGCCCCTTAAAGATTTTAAAGTAATCTCTACATGCAATGTGGGCCTCAAACTTACAACTCTGTGACCAAGAGTTACATGCTCCACTGACTGAGCCAGCCAGGTGCCCCTGTTGTTGTTGTTTTTAATTCAATATAGCCAGCTCTGTATTTTTATAGAAGGGGAGGATTTAGCCTGTTTACATTTAATGTGATTGCTGATAAAGAATTATTCCTGCCATATAGCTATTTGTTTTATGTGTGTCTTACTGTTTTTTTTTTGTTGTTGTTGTTCCTCGGTTCTTCCATTACTAATTTTTTATTCAGTTGATTTTTTATGGTGCACCATTTTTATTCCCTTCATATGTATTTTATTATTTTTTTTAGTGGTTACCATGGGGTTACAATTACCCTTTTAAACTTGTAACAATCTAGTTTGAAAAATACCAACTTAGTTTCAATACTATACAAACATTCTCCTCCCATACATCTTTGTTCCTGGCTTTTATATGGTTATTGTCACAGTTTATATCTTTATAAATGTATAAAGATATGTGCTCATTAACACAGATTTATAATTATTATTTTATGCATTTTCCTTTTAAATCATACAGGAAAAAGAGATAAGTTACAAACCAAACCAAAAGTACAAAATGCTAGCTTTTATATTTATCTATGAAATTACCTTTATTAGTGTTCTTTAAAATTTTTTTTTTGAGAGAGAGAAAGAGCACACATGCGAGGGAGGGCTAGAGAGAGAGACACACAAAGAATGTGAAACAGGCTCCAGGCTCTGAGCTGTCAGCACACAGCCCGATATGGGGCTTGAACCCACGAACTGTGACATCATGACCTTAGCCAAAGTCAGACGCTTAACTGACTGAACCACCCAGGCACTCCTCTTCAATTTTTTTCTTTTGACTTTGAGTTAATATCTAGTGTTCTTTCATTTCAACCTCAAAGACTGCCCTCAGCCCTTCTAATAGGGCAGGTCTACTAATAATGAGTTCCCTCAACTTTTGTTTATCTAGAAATGTATTAATTTTTTCTTCATTCTTGAGGATATTTTTTTTTTTTTGAGTTTACAGGCCTTTTTTCCTGACAGAATAGAAAGAAGTAGACAATTCAACAATAATAGTTTGAGCCTTCAATATCCCACAATCAATAATAGACCTACTAGACAGAAGATCAGCAAGGAAATAGACAACTTGAACAACACCATAAACCAATCAGACTTAACAGAAACCTGTAGAACATCCCATACAACAACGGCAGAATATACATTTTTATCAAGTGTGTATGGAATGTTGTCCAAGGAGAGAACAAATTTGGGTCATAAAACATGTCTCAGTAAATTTATTTATTTATTTATTTATTTATTTATTTATTATGGTCTCAGTAAATTTAAAAGGATTGAATTATACGACTTTTGTTGAGATACAATTGACATATAACATTATATTAGTTTCAGTGTACAATGTAATGATTCTGTATTTGTACACACTATGAAATGAGTCACAACTTTGACAAAAATAGAGTGATATTAGAAATCAATAACAGGAAATTTGAGAACTATACTCTTAGTCAATGGATCAAAGAAGAACTTACAATGAAAATTAGAAAACATTTTGAGATGAACGAAAATAAAAACATTACATACCAAAATATATAAGATGCAGCTTAAGCAGTGCATAGAGGGAAATTTACAGATGTAAATGCCTACATTAAGTCCAATTTGTCTATTTTTTTCTTTTGTTGTTCATGATTTTAGTATCATACATAAAACTTCGTTGCCAAATTCAAGGTCATGAAGACTTACCACTTTGGGTAGCCTGGTGGCTCAGTCAGTCAAGCATCCGATTTCGGCTCAGGTCCTGATCTCATGGTTCATGTGTTCGAGCCCCGCACAGGGCTCTGTGTTGAGAGCTCAGAGCCTGCTTCAGGTTCTGTGTCTCCCTCTCTCTCTGCCCCTCCCTCATTCATGCTCTGTCTCTCTCTCTCTCTCAAAAATAAACATTAAAAAATTTTAAACAGAAATTCTGTACCCATTAAACGATTCCCTATTCCCATTGCCATAATCCCTTGTCTATTTTCTGTCTCTGTGAATTTGCTTATTCTAGGTACCTCACATAAGTGGAATTATACAGTATTTGTCTTTTTTGTGACTGGCTTATTTCACCTAGCATAATGTCCTTCCTCCATGTTCATCCACATTGTAGCGTATGTTACAATTTCTTTCCTTTTAAAGGCCGAACAACATTCCATTGTGTGTGTATATATCACCTTTTACCAATTTGTTGATGGACATTTGAGTTGTTTCCACCTTTGGCTCTTGTGAATGGTGTTGCTGTGAACATGGGTGCACAGGTAAGCCATGCCTTTTTATGTCCACTGTTCTTTTCATCCAAGGAACTATGTGGTGAGCACCAGCCTTTTTTTCTGTCTAGCATCCCTCCCTTCTGCCACAGCCCCTCCTTCACCAATAATAGAAGAGAATCTATAGTCAGGAATCACCCCAACTGTGCTAAATATCTCTTTTGCCTTGATTGTGGCCCTTTGATCCCAAGCTGAACAAAGCAGGGCAGAGCTGAAGAAAGTGAGGTAGGACACTGTTTGCAGCCTATCAGCTATTGGAAATGCAGCTCTTAGGGAATAAAACAGACCTGAGTAAAGCATCAAGAGATTTGGGGGGAGAGAATGCCCTGGTTCCAGATGCGTCTGTGACCCAGGTGTACTCTTTTCCTTGTTGTGATGACTTGGGGTACTCCAGCATCCTTCTAACCTGCCCCCTCTTCTTGTCTAAGCCAGTACCTTCTGGAGTTATGGCTCTTGCAACCAAAGGGACAGAAACTCAAAAAAAAAAAAAAAAAAAAAAAAGGAGAAAGAAAAAAGTGACATAAGTTCACCACTATGCTCAACCCATATCTGAATTCCTCCTGTCATGAAGGAATGAAGCAGTTTGTCTTAGGTCAGATTCTCCCAGAAGCTTAACCCAGGCCAAGGATTAAAGGGCAAGTGATTTGTTAAAGAAGCGTTCCTGGGAGAAACCAGTAAGGGAGTGAAGCGGGCAGGTCAGCAAGGTAGGCATGTGACGAAGACTAGCAAGTATGTGAGCAGCTCTCAAGTATAAATAGCACCGTGGACTTTGTCCTGCTGCAGCCAAAGGAGCTGGGCCTTGGCACTAACACACCCATCACTGACTGCAAGCCGCCCTAAAGCAGGGAGGTTAAGACATAAAAGTTCCCAGGGATATATGCCTCCAGTGTCCAAGGGCAAACCTCTGAACGTTGCAGGTGTAAGCCATCGGCAGGGAGACATAGAGCATCCCGGCACACGGTGCTGGTGAAAGGGATCTGAGGATCTGAGGTGGAGGACACGGTGTTTGAAATGACATCTGGGGAAAGCGTGGGCCTCTCTCTCTTCCTCGTCTTCCCCCATGGGAAGCTGGAGCATGCCACTAACACTCACGTGCTAATGCTCGGGCTGACCCAGGGATCCTGCCATCAAAGCTGAAGGGTGTCACTTCGTGTTTGCATGCTGCGAAGCTAGCTGTTGGCTTTTTCCCCTTCCTGTTTTTCATTATGACTTCTAATGTCCTACACGAGGCATTCTGTTTACCAAATGTGTACTAGAGAAAAAGAAAGAGGTTCTCCAAGACCTTTTCTCCTTCCACAGCAGAGGCTTCGAATGCCAGCAACGGTCAGCCAGGAGGTAATAACACTGATCATAATAGCGAATTCTAGCTTTACTCAACACTTACCATGTGCCATCCTTTACGTTCATCTCCTTTAATCCAACAATTATATAAGGGAGTTACCATTGTTATCTCCATTTTCTGGATAAGGAATCCAAGCTAATAAACGGTGGAGCTGGGGTTTAAATCCAGGATGTTTTGACTCCAGAATGTGAGCTCTTAACCTCACTTTCTAAAAGATTCAATTAACAATAAAATAATTTCTCATGTGTTAAACAACAAAGATCCATGAAATAAAATATTGAATAATACTAGGAGAAACATGAGAAACAGTTTTATTGGAAATATTCTAACACATTTTCTCAACAAGTAATCCAAAAATAAATAAGGATATGGAGGATATGAACATATAAATTGTTTTAACCTGAAAACAAATAGTATACCTTCTATTCAAGTTCCGTGGACAGTGACAAAATTCAATAAATAGTAAGCTACAGAGAATGTTTTGGTAAATTTTGAAAAGTGGAAATTCTAAAAGTCAGTCTCTGATCAAAATGCAATACAACTAACAATAATATAAAACACACCACTTAGAAATGGAAAAACATCAATAGCATATCAAATCACCCTTAGGACAAGGAGTAAATCAAGAGTAAAAAACAAACTATTTAGAAAATAATTTTAAAAACAGGATACAGTCCAAGCTATCCGCAGAGGTAAAATTAACAGCATTAAGTGCTTTTAGTGTCAAGAGGAGAGAAATAAAATGAATGAATTCAGCACACAAGTTGAGATTTTGGAAAAGAGCATAAAACTAGGTACCCCCCCCAAAAAAAAAAATTGGGGAAAGGAAATATTTGAGATAGAAAACAAAAAAACAACACCAAACACCCAGAAGCCTAAGAGTAGGAGAGACGTGCCTTCCAGCCGGTGGAAAGAGAAGTATGCAGCCATGTTCCAAGTGAACTTGGTCCTCTGACCTGTCCTCAAGCTTCCCCCTTCTCACTGCACATGGTCTGCCTGGTATGCTCATCTATAGCCGAGGCTTCCGTTACCCCAGCTCCTTTCCCTATGTCAGCACCACATCTGGTACACAATGTGTAGTGTGGCATCTTCACGTGCTCTACGATAAATTCTCTCCACTTGTGACTCCTGTTCTATTAGACTTGAGGTCTTTAGAACAGGAACAATGTCCTGATCATCATTGTATCTTCAGGGCCTGGGACTAGCGAGTCGTTAATAAACGTTTGCTGAATGAAACAATGAGTGGATGGGCTCAAGTACTGATTCCTGAGTTGCATTTGGTCCCTAGTTGCTTCTGTCCCCACTGCCCAGCCACAGACCCCAGGCCAATGTCTTGAGGCCCGGAAATGAATTATTCCAACAGTAAGAGGACTAACTATAAAGTAACTGCCTAATGGGGTATTTACATAACCATTAATTGTGTGCACAATGTCAATAAAATATGAGGAAGTGGGAGCTTTGATTTTTTTTTTTCTTTCCTGCTTGAATAATCAAATATTTCCTTCGTGAAATGGAAAATAGTCCTCGCTGTCCTCAAGGCCCAGTTCAAATGCCACCTTCTCCAGAGAACCTTCCCTAATTTCTCCAACCAGAAACAATCTTGCTTTCCTGGACTTCCAGAATATCTGTCTCTCCTTCCTGTCTCTAAAAATTCTGCCTTGCTTATTTGTGTCTCCAGTGGGCTGTTGACATCCTCTAGACAGGATTGTACGGCACCACCCCTGGGAGGTGAAGGATGTGCTAGGATGTTCATCCAGACTCGAACTCGTCTTCCTCAGCACGGGTAGGGGTGTGGAGGGGACAACGTACTTTGAATGGCAGGTTGCATGGTTGACCGAGACCACACTGAACTCAAAGCATGCCAGAGCAGAGGATCACAGTGGCCAGATTCCTGCAAACCTCAGAGACCAGCTCCTGTGTACTCCCACCTACGATGCGGCTGGCTGGGAAAAGGTCCCGGAAACCATCTGTGCAGCTCCAGCTAAAACGAAGCAGGGAGATGGGGGCTGCAGTCATATTACTGGAGGCTGACAAGTGCAGCTGAGGCAGATGGATGATCATCTTTTTTGTGCCCAGGTGAACAAGGAGAGGGCATTTCAGACACAGGGATCCATCTGAGCAATCTTCAGTGGCCAGAGGATGGCAGATTTATTTTAGGAAGAACCATAGTGGCGCCTGGGTGGCTCAGTCAGTTAAGCATCCGACTTCAGCTCAGGTCATGATCTCACGGCTCCTGAGTTCGAGCCCCGTGTCAGGCTCTGTGCTGATGGCTCAGAGCCTGGAGCCTGGAGCTTGCTTTGGATTCTGTGTCTCCCTCTCTCTCTGCCCCTCCCCCAGTCACGCTTTGCCTCTCTCTGTCTCTGAAAAATGAATAAACCTTAAAAAATATTTAGGAAGAACCATAACATTAGCCATTGCCATGGCCCTCCAAATCATCTTTACTTGGCTGTCAGAACCATCTTCCTAAAACTCAGATCATACCCTGTCACTCATTCCCATACTCAGAACCCTTAATGGTTCCCCATAGCCTCAGGATTTGGCGTGACATTGTAGGCTCCGTGTGATGCGCCCCCACCCCCCACCACGACCCCATGCCTCTAAACAGTGAACTCTCTTAGGATTCCCAGTCTGGCCCCTCTCTTTCCTCACTACATATTCTCCCCTTATAGCATTTCATCCAGGACCATGGATTTCAAAATCATTCACATGTGGCAACTCCTGAATTTTCTTCTGGTCTGGATTTCTCTCCAGAGCAATATATCCAATTACTACTTGACATCTTGCCCTGGATGTCAAAGACATCTCAGACTCAGCTGCTGTCTAAAATACCCATCCCGCGCAGCCTGGGTGGCTCAGTCAATTGAGTGCCCGACTCTTGGTTTTGGCTCAGGTCATGATCCTAGGGTCATGGGACTGAGCCCTGGTTCAGGCTCCCTGCTGAGTGTGGAACCTACTCGGGATTCTCACTCTTTCTCTCTCTCTTTCTCTCTCTGTCCCTCTTCCTCACTCCAGCTCTCTCTCTCTCTCTCTTAAAAAAGTAAATAAATAAATAAAATGTCCCAACTGACGCCCTTACTCTGCTTGTCCTCCCCATATCAGTAAATATCTCTGTCATCCACCCAGCTGCTCCGGTCATTACCTCTATGACTCCTTGCACATGCCCTCCACTGCTAGTTCCTGCCAATTCTATCACCAAAGTTTCTTGAACATCCAACTTAGTTCCCTGGTCTAAGCCACATCTCCTACCTGGACTACACAAGAGCCACCTGCCAGGTGTCCTTTCTTCCTCTGTGCCCCTAGAATGCATTCTCACACACAGTCAGGGCCTAATATGCAAATCGAACAATGTCACTCCACTGACGCTGGGATAAAACCTAGCCTTCTAGTTTTTTTTTTTTTTAATGTTTATTTATTTATTTTGAGAGAGAGGGAGAGTGAGAGAGAGCAGGGGAGTGGCAGAGAGAGGGAGAGAGAGAGAATACCAAGCAGGCTCTTAGCTGTCAGCACGGAACTGGACACAGGACTGGGTCTCACCAACTGTGAGATCATGACCTGAGCAGAAATCAAGAGTCGGAAGCTTGGTAGACTGAGCCACCCAGAAGTCCCCAGCCTTCTAGTTTTAAGAGGCTCCCACTGGCCAAATCTGGGACAATTTGAGCACCAAAATAATTAAGGTTAATAACTAAAATTATTGGAAAATAGTAGAAACCCCAAAGTCCTTGCTAACAATAAATACGGAAATAAATGGGCAGAAGAATGTCAAGGGGAGAGAGAGCTGAAGTCATTTTGTAACCCTCCGGACACAGACTGATGTGCTTCAGGCAAAAAGCCTCAGTGGATGTTACATTTTATCTATTCAATAATCTCTGGAATAGGATATCTGCAGGGTTTTAACTATCTCCCTGATCACATATCAGTTACGAGGGACAAACAGTAAATTAACCAGGCAAAAATTTCAATCACCAAGGAGGAGGAGACAGTGTGTGCCTTTTGTTGTCATACCACAAAGACACAATAATATTTATGTCGTCTTCTAGCAGGAATGTGTAATGAAGAAACAGCAGACAAACCCCAAAATGAGGAAGGGGAAAACTGAATTTTCCATAATGTCAGTGTTATAAGAGACAAAGGCTAACTATTCCAGATTAAAGGAGACTAAAGAGAAATGACAACCAAATGCATTACTTCATTTCTAGACTGGACCCTGGACTAGAGGGAAAATGCTATGTAAAGGGCATTATTGAGATCATTGACAAAATGGGTGGTAAATGAGATACTGTATTGCATTAATGTTAAATTTAGTGGATTATTGTACTTGTACACATTGTACCTGTCTGGGGGTAAAGGGTGTGTGTTTGATGTGTAAAACTTATTCTCAAATAGTTCAGAATAAAAGTCACATGTAACATTCCACATATAGAAAGAATAAGTAATTTTAACAGATGAAATTAGGATAAAGGACAGACGGATCTCCACTGTACTATTCACTTTTCTGTAACTTTGAAATTATTTCCAAATAAAAAGTTGAACCAAAAAACCCAGTGTCCTTACCATGGCCTACAAGGCACCTGTCATCCCCCCTAGCCAGCCTGTCCAGTCTTAACTTGACCACTCTTATCATGGCCAGCATACTCCGCTCCATCAACATGGCTGCCTTTCAGTTTCCCCAACATACCAAGTTCCTGCCCACCTCTGGGTCTTCGTGCCTGCACTTACTATTGCCTCAATATGGAATTCTCTTCCCCCAACTCAGTTCTCAGGGGTACGATAATTATCATTTCTCAAAATGGCCTTTGACCACCCACTCCAACCATTAGGCATTATATTCTTTCATAGCTCCCTGAACTTTTCCTTCATGATACTTATCACAGTTTGCAAGAATTCATATTTTGGGAGGATTCCTAATGCCCATCTTCTCTAGTAGCCCGAAAGCTCCCTAAAGCCAGGGATCCTGCCTGTTTCACCCCTGAATGTATCCTCCACCCCTGCTACTGGACTTGGCACACTGCTGGGCACTTAGGAGCCAGTTGATTAAGTTCCACCCTCCAAGTTTACTCCCAAATTGTTGGCAGCTCTCACAGAACACACTCTACGGTCCGCCTCTAGCTCCAGGAATGGATTCATGAGGCTTTGTCTAGGAAGGCTTCTTGGCTTCTTGATTGCTACACCAGTACTTGAAACTAAGAGGCCATGGTAAGGAGGAAGGGAGACTCAGGAGGAGACTTATGTTAAATAGGAATACTATTGGGAGAGAAAGAAAGAGAGAGAGAGAGAGAGAGAGAGAGAGAGAGAGAGGTCACAGAAGGCAAGAGAGGAGGCCAGTTAGGTGCTCAACTCCATACATTTGTGTTTCCTTTTTCCTTGTTCAAGCTCGGCATCTGGCAGCTCGTGAGTTGAGGTGGCCTGGCGGGCGCTAAGGGCTTGGACTCTTGTCTGAATCTTGACTCAACAACAAATAGGCTGCATGACCTTGGGCAATGGTCTTAACTTTCCCAGACTCCAAGCCCCTGTCTGCAAAATGGGAGTACTGCTAGTATTTACTTTACGGGGCTGCTGTCAGGATTACCTGAGCTCATCTCTGGAAAGCCCTTTGATCGTGTTTGGTCTATAGTCTAGGGAGGAATGAACATCATAGGTGCACGCACAGGAGGAGCAGGATGCACCGGTTCCAGCTAATAGGATTGTTTTCTAGGTTTAGGCAATAACAGGGCTTCAGACAATAGTCAAAGAGCCCCCTCACCACTCCCTATTCCACCACGCCCCCTGCCCCTGATTCAATCCCTATTAAACAAACCTACAGTGTGCAGGCTCCATCTAACACAGTCCTTTCTCCAAGCATCTTTTGAAAATCATCTTTTCCACTGTCCCCCAAGTGTGCCCCAAGTCAGACGATGCCAGAGTTCACCTACTTGATTGCAGCTAAACCCTGTTTTCCAGGTAACCATGGTGACACCTCTTCCTCAACACCGCTACCTTCTGTGGGGATCAGTAAGTATTCCCAGGCCCCTTACTTGGAGATAGCTCTAATGTCTGCCAAGGAGCTTCTGACCATCCTATCTCTGAAGGAAAGACAAACATGTGGACACCACTTCACAGCTTGGAAAGCAACTCCACAACACGACCTCCCTTTCATCCTCACAATGGCCCTGTGAGGTAGATACAGCAGATAATAACTATACTGGCCCACGTTTATCCAGCATTTACACTGTGTGAAGCATTTACGTATGTGCTCTCATTTAAACTCACCCAAATCCTGTGAAGTGGGCTCCGTTTTTCCATTTTACAGAGGAGAAAAATGGGGTTCTGAGTGGTTAGCACTTGCCTCCAATCAAAGAGGTAGTAAGTAAATGAATTTAAACCTCAGCCCATCTGACTCTAAAGCCACACTTTTAACCTTTCTACAATACTGCCTCACAAAACACGCATTATTATTTCCAGGCACCATTCTACTCATTAAATTGAAACTCAGAGAGTTAAAGTGACTTGCCCAAAGTCTCACAGCAGTAACTGGGAGAGCTGAGATCCACAATTGGATCTTCTGGCTCTGAGGCCCCTGAAAGCAGGAAGTATCAGTGACTGGGTCTGATGATATTCTCAGTAATTATTTCTGTAACAGACTTGCCTTGCCAATCCTGTTCAGCCCGGAATAGTATATCTGGGCAGGAAGTCCTTCCTGGTGTTTTCCGGGAAATTTATGTTTTTCTGAATCCCAACAAAAATCAGTCAAGAGATTGGGAAAACAGGAAAAAGTGTTATAACTCTCTTGTGAGAATTCGTGCTTAACAATAAATACAGAGGCATTCGTGGTTTGAAGGAATCCACTGACATGAAGTAGAAAGCAAGAGAAGGAAATGCTGATAAACGGCGTCCTAGGTTAAGGGAGACATGTTGGGAACTTGGGTTAGAAGCACTAAATAGGAGAAAAGTGGTTCTGATCATTCTTTTTCATAGCCGTTGCCATATTACAAGTGTATCTGTGGCCCTGTCTGCTGTAAACAGTCATTCTCACAAATAGAATATTAATCTGTTTACATGCATCATGTATCTCATGCAAATCCTAGGAATGATGTTCCAAGAAGCAAGTTTTGGAAACAAGTCCTCAAATTGGCAATTTCAACACCTGCTTCCGTGTAATACAGTTATCTTGCTGAAGATTTAAACATTTTGTTATTCCAATACTACCCAGTTGTGTTGGGTAGTTGGTATTTTCTGGTTTTTGAATATTTGCTGTAGCCTACAGTTCTTTGTAACTACTCTTATTAAAAATATACGCAAAGTTATGAAAATACAGAATAACATGATTTCAGGAATTCCCAAGAATTCCAATTTTTCACTTCCAAATCCTGAAGATTAATATCTGTTGGGAAATCGGAAACCTTAGCCCAGGGGAACTGCATGAACTTCCCAAGCAGTTCAGTGGGATGGCAAACTATGGAGTGGCCATCTTTTGGCTTCCAGGAAGGCTCTGCCCAGGAGCAGGTCCTGGAGTAGGGCTTCCTTGGCCAACATCCCTCTAAAGGCAGAGGTCTTAGAAGAGGTTACTTCAGGATCCATGGGCAGAGCCTGAAGCATTGGCCTTAGCGTGAAAAATCTGGAGTCTCAAGTTTCATCTCAATCATTGGTGTAAATGTTAATTTCATTCCCGAGAGTATCTGCTCGTTTTAGCATAAAAAGTGTTTTATTTAATTACCATGAGAAAAAAATGGATGCTCCATAAATGGATGCCCTGTCAAACCTGCACCCTTAACTCTTGCGCCAGCAGAAGTGGTGCAGCAAGGCCGCCTGTGGAAGCAGGCAGGCAGACCTGGGTCTGTATGCTGGTCCTGCCACATACTGGCTGTGTGACTTTGGGCAGGTCCCTTAACCTCTCTGAGACTTAGTTTCTCCATCTGTAAAATGCTGATAATGAGAACACCAGTGTCACTGGGATATTGTGAGGATTAAATGTGATAATCACTGTAAATCACAATGCCTGGCACAGAGTAAGCTCTCAATAAACGCGAGACATCATTCCCTAATATGACAGGCCCAGCAGTGGAGTTGGGAGAGAAGAGCTTGGTGAAAGCCCTTGGAACCACTCACAGGGCCCATGTGCTCAGGGCCTTCTCCAGGTGGGGATTTTCCAGGGCTCTGGGCCCACCCCCCTGGCCCAGGATGCCTTTCCGCAGGCTGTAAGGCGGGCACCAGGGCAGAAAGGCCTCTGTCCCATGTGGGTTCCCAGGAGACTGGCGAGGTTGGCACTGGCTAGGAGCTCTTGAGGCATGTCCTCTGGCGCTTGAGGTAACCTTGCCGCAGGTTTGGCATCCGTGGGCCTGCCGGTGGACGGGGCTGGGGAGGTGGGGAGGTGGAGTGAAGGTGGGGGAGGTGGGGTTTGGGGTAGGGGTGGGGATAGGCCTTGGGGTAGATGGGGGTACGGTGGCGGGCGGAGGGGGTTTTAGGGTCTCCGCGCCAGCGTGGGCCTCGCGGGGCCTGGCCGGGTGTCGCGGGAGGCCAGAGGCCAGCGGACACAGGGTGGAGGCGCTGGTGCCAGAGGAGGTGGGCACTGCGCCCCCGGCGCCCACCCCGCACCCCAGCGCGGCCTGGGCCTCTGGCGGCGAAGTGTCCTCAGGTGCTGGGTGTGGTCTGAGTTGTGCCCAAGCCCGCTTGACACTTGAGGTGCCGGTGGGCTCGCTCACTGTGCGAGGGTCATTGGCGAGCAAGATGGGTGCTGTGACCTTAGGTTTGGGGCAGGCTAGGGCGGCTCGCCGCCGAAGGTCCCGCGTTGGCTGTAGGGCTGGGAGGCTCTTTCCACCCCCGGGGCACGGGGCGGCCAAGAGAGACCCAAAGGCCTCGCCTTGCCTGAGGAGCCGGCTCACCTCCCCTTCCCCTGGGGGATCGTCCTGGGTGCCCTCGGGGCCTTGCTTCCTCCCCCGGGAGCTCTGGTGTCCGGCAGCACCGTGGAACTGGGCCTGGCGTTTGTCCGGAGGCCTCTCCTGGGAAGGAGCCTCCTGAGGGGCTCGGTCTTCAGACCTTTCTCGTGGAGGGCTCTTCTGGTCATTCTCACTCCCGAATCCTGCAGGAGGAAAACAAGAATCTGGGTAGTGTTTTCTCCTCCCTCTACCCAAGACTAGGAAAACCCTGGCTTGGAATCTTAAACGGGGCAACCTGGTGGAAAATCTTTGCAAATGACAAAGTTGTGTGTTTCTGACGGCAGGTGGAGGTGGAGGCAGGGCCTTGTGGGAACTGGGCGGGTGAAATCTGACAGAGCTGGGCAGCTCTACAATTAGTTGTGGTGTGATTTTAGGCAAGTGTCATAACGTCTTGTGTCTGTTTGTTCCGCTGTAAGGTGGGGATAGTGGTAAAGGCAGCCTCAAAGGACTGTCAGTGTGATCAGGGGGTCTACAGACCATCAGGATGGCAGGGCACAGCAGTGATATGTTAAATCATCGATCAGATGTAAACTTGTGCCTTAAACAAAAATGTTTCTAACTCTGTCACTACCGGGTGAGGTCCAGCACCACCACCCCCCCCCCCGCCCCCGCCCACTAACTATCGTGGATATCCCTAACACCCAGATATTGGTGCCTTATATTATTTACCATTAAAATAACCGGAGTCCTTGGGGGTAGCTGATTCCATTTCTTAGACAATAAAAATCAGAATGGGGCTCCCAGCATCCTGTTGATGCCAGATAACAAGGATATTTTCAAGGATGTCAGGGGTAGTGTTACAAAGACAAATATGCTTTTAGTGAATGGACTACTATTGTCAAAGCTGTAAGTGTTTGAGCACCTAAAATATATAACAATCACTATGCTTCAGGGAAATGTCTGAGAAAGGCTGTGAGTCCCTAAACTACTCAAAAGTATTAAGTTAACATAAAATCTTCAAAAAGGTAGTTAGTTGTACTATAAGTATACTATACTATAGGTAGTTGTACTACAAAGGTGTGAGAATAGAGATGTAGAATTTTGATGATTGTTATAAATAAGAGAGTGTGAATGTGGTATTTTGTTACTTGCATTATTACTCTACTTTTTTTCTTTTCTCTCTCCCTCTCTCTCTTTTAGAGAGAGCAAGCACATTGGGTAGAGGGAGGAGGAGAGAGAAAGAATCTTCAGCAGGCTCCACGCCCAGTGCAGAACCCGATGTGGGGCTTGATCTCACGACAATGAGATCATGACTTGAGCTGAAATCAAGAGTTGGATGCTTAACTGAGAGAGCCACCCAGGTACCCCTATTCCTCTACTCCTATTGATAAGGCATACATATGAACTCATTTCTATCTGTGCAAGGAGGGAAGGATAGATCCAGGGAACTGTGAGCCCAGTGACCCTGGGAAAAGCAGGATTACCATGACTGAACAGCACCGATAAATACATGTAGTAGCCAGGTAGAAGGAGATGTCAGCACTGTTCTGAGATGATGATGTACCCATTTGTTGATGAGAAATACATTTATTTGTTACCTCATCTCCTAAGGAAATAGTTCTCAACCTGAGGAGCTCTAAAAAATATCAAGCTATAGGTCCCATCACAAAAGATCCCCAGATTCTATAATAAATAAGGGATTAATATTCAGAACAAAGAACTCTCACAAATTAACAACAATAAAAGTAACAAATCAACTGAAAATGGGCAAAGGACTTGAACAGACATTTCTCCAAAGAATACCAAAAATGGCTAATAAGCACATGAGGATATGCTCACCATCACTATTAGAGAAATGCAAACCAGAACCACAGTGAGAAAGCCACAAAACCACAAAAATCACACTTGTCTGGATGGGTACTATAAAAAAACAACAACACAGAAAATGACAAATGTTGGTGAAGATATGAAGATTTTGAAACCCTCGTGTGCTGTTGGTGTAAAAGTAAAATGGTGCCACTGTGGAAAACAGTATGGCAGGCCCTCGAAAAAGATGCAGCAGGGACACCTAGATGGCTCAGTTGGCCAAGTGTCCGACTCTTGATTTCGGCTCAGGTCATGATCTCACGGTGCATGAGATGGAGCCCCTCACTGGGCTCTTCGCTGACAGCCCAGTCTCATGAA
The DNA here is from genome assembly GCF_022837055.1 of Prionailurus viverrinus. Taxonomy (NCBI): domain Eukaryota; kingdom Metazoa; phylum Chordata; class Mammalia; order Carnivora; family Felidae; genus Prionailurus; species Prionailurus viverrinus. Next base: position 17,742,697 of record NC_062576.1, on the reverse strand, counting down.
GTATGAGATCATGACCTGAGCCGAAATCAAGAGTCGGATGTTTAACTGACTGAGCCCCCCAGGCAGCCCCAAAACACAATCTTAAAGAAATGTTTGAACACCTGTGTTCATAGTAGCATTATTTGCAATAGTCAAGGGATGGAAGCAACCCAGTGTCAATGGATGGATGAATGGATAAATAAACATGGGATATTATATACAATGGTACCCAGACTTAAAAAGGAAGGAAATTCGACACATGCTACAACATGGACGGACCATGAATATATTATATTACATGAAATAAGCCAGTCACAAAACAACAAGTTCTGTATGATTCCACTTATAAGAAGTACCTAGAGTAGTCAAATTCAGAGTCATAAAGTGCAGTGGTGGTGGCCAGGAGGGCTGGGGGTAAAGGGGAGAGAGGAGCTATTGTTTAATGAATACAGAGTTTCAGTTTTGCAGGATGAAAAGAGTTCTGGAGATGGATAGTGGTGATGGTTTCACAACAAGGTGAATGTACTTAATGCTACAGAACTGTCCACTTAAAAATGGTTAAATGGTAAACTTTATGTTATGTGTATTTTATCACAACCAAAAAAAAAAAAAAAAAAAAAGATTCCCAAATTCTAATGTGCAATCGGGTTTGAGATCCCTGTCAGGGGAAGGGCACAGACGGGTATTTGTGAAACTGGCCATCTTACCAATTATAAGTTAATAACGGATTTTATTAGTGCCAACAGACCAGGTCAATACATCATAATGAAAGGACAATAGCTCAGGTATTAATGGCCATACCAAAATTGAATGTACCATTTCTGAGAAAGACATCAAGGTTCAAAAATTCATATCTGTATAAAAATCAGTTACATGTATCAGATCTTATTTGGATTCTGATTCAAACTGGAAAAATTTTAGTTGGCATTTATGGGACATTTTCAAACTGAAAAATTGGAATATACTGGATAGTCAATATTAAGGAATGATTATAAAAAATTGTAGTTGTGGGATGCCTGGGTGGCTCAGTCAGTTAAGCATCCAACTCTTGATTTCAGCTCTTGTGGTTCGTGCATTAGAGCCCCACGTCAGGCTCTGCACTGACAGCCAGGAGCCTGCTTGGGATTCTCTATCTCCCTATCTCTGCCTTTCCCCCGCTCATCTTCCTTCTCTCTTTCTCTCTCTCAAAAATAAATAAATAAGCATTTAAAGAAAATTTTAGTTGTAGGGGCACCTGGGTGGCTCAGTAGATTAGGCATCAACTTCATTCAGCTCAGGTCATTATCTCATGATTTGTGGGTCCGAGCCCCACATCAGGCTCTGCTGTCAGCACAGAGCCTGCTTGGGATCCTCTGTCCCCCTCTCTCTCTGGACCCCCTCTCAAAAATAAATAAACATTAAAAAATTTCGTTGTAGGGGCACCTGGATGGCTCAGTTGGTTACGCGTCTGACTTCGGCTCAGGTCATGATCTTGTGGTTCACAAGTTCAAGCCCAGCGTTGGGCTCTGTGGATTCTGTGTCTCCCTCTCGCTCTGCCTCTCTCCTGCTCTCTCTTGCATACTCTCTCTCTCTCTCAAGAGTAAATAAACATTTAAACAATTTTTAAAAATTAATTATAATAATGATACTGTGGCTTAAAATCCTTAATCTTGGGGTGCCTGGGTGACTCAGTAAAGCATGTGATTCTTGATATTGGGGTTGTTAAGTTTGAGCCCCATGTTGGGTGTAGGGATTACTTAAAACTAAAATCTTAACAAATAATAATAAAACCCTTAGTCTTTTAGAGAATCATACAGAAATAATTCAGATGACATTCTATTATGTATGAGATTTGCTTCAAAATGACAAGGGAGGAGAGTCAGTAGCCATGAGTTGATATTGTTCAAGTTGAGTAGGGGGTTCGTGGAGATTACATATACTATATTTACTTTTGTATTTGTTTGTAATTTTCCATAATATGTTTTTCTCTAAAGCATGAAAAAGAAATAGAGAAGGAAGGAAGGAAGGAAGGAAGGAAGGAAGGAAGGAAGAGTGAGAAACAGAAAGAAAGAAACTTAAAAGCCACACAAGGTAACAAGAAAATTTTATACAAACAGGCCCAGGGGCTAATGATCAGCAGCTCAGTTTTCAGTCCTCAGAACTGTGCAACCTGATCCCATGTCTCTGGCCAGACCTGTAACCTAAGCTTATTCTGAGACAGTTTCCTTTTTCTTCTGGGTCTAGTAGGATTACAAAAACTCTAAGAAGGTATAAAAATAATAACTGGTAGAATTACTGAAACCCTAGAAAAGTAGAAAAATTAGAACCTCAGGAAGGTTGGAATAAGGACAAGGTGTTAGAATAAGGACAAGAGAAGGTTAAACCCATGGTTTTAGCACTTTTATAACCAGTTTTGATGGTGGGATTTTAGTAAATTCTGTAATTACTCTATTTGTATATGCTTAAAGCATATGAGTAGTCAAAAGGATCCTCCATATTGACTTTGTATTTACAGTTAAATTATTGAACATAATTTAATTGATCAAATTTGTAACCAAAGCCTAAGGCCCTTTTGAAAAAAATGGTTTACGGGAGCGCCTGGGTGGCTCAGTCGGTTAAGCGGCCGACTTCGGCTCAGGTCATGATCTCGAAGTTTGTGAGTTCGAGCCCCGCGTCGGGCCCTGTGCTGACGGCTCAGAGCCTGGAGCCTGCTTCGGATTCTGTGTCTCCTTCTCTCTGACCCTCCCCCGTTCATGCTCTGTCTCTCTCTGTCTCAAAAATAAATAAACGTTAAATTAAAAAAAAAAATGGTTTTCAATTTTTTCTTTTTTGTTATATAGAGTCTAATAATTTGAGCATTAAACAGAACACAGAAGGTATTCAATATTTTTCTCCAGCCCAGAAGCCTCTTAATATGAAATCACCTACTCTGGGTTCTTACTTCACCTTAAACAAGCAGATACAGGTACAGCATTTGGCACAGGGCCTGCAGCATAGGACGATCTCAAAGCCAGTGCAGATGAGCTAATTCACTGGAAAGGGAAGGGGTGATGGCAAGAGCAGACATCAGACAGGCAGAGCCACAGAGAGGGGCTCACACAGGCATGTCGTGTGTCTGGTTCATCGGGTAGCTATTCGGTCATTCAGCAACTGCTAACTGTGCACCAAGAAGGTGCCAATCGCTGGAGATATTATGGTCAAAAGGACAGGCCCTACCATTTTTCCTCCTTCCAAGTCCCACTGGCCATTCTTATCTTGAGGAAACAAACAAGTCCTGCCACACTTCTCCCTTCAGGCCATTCCCATGAATACAGCTAAGACATTCCGGGCCACTGAGGAGCAGCCCTGGCTTCTGTTCAAGAGGCAAAGAGTAAAGGTCTCCATTCAGGGCACAGGCACTTAGCTAATTTCCACCTAACTGGTTAGAAGCCTGGGCTTTGGATATAGGTTTGAGTCCTGACTCAGCTGGGTTTTTTGTTTTAGTTTTGTTTTTTGGCTAGGTGGCTCAGCCTCTTTTATCCTTGACCCTGGGCAAGTGATATAACATCACTAGGCCTGTTTTTGTTTTTTGTTTTTTGTTTTTTGTTTTTTTTTTTTGTCTACCTAGTCGGAATAATAATCCCTACTAGACAGGGTTCCTCTGAGGATTAAATGAGATTGCATATATATGTGAGCGTATGAGTGTGTGTATTACATATACAGCTCATCTATGTCTACACATGGATAGAGACATAGCCACTGAGGAACATTAGTGGCTGCTACTATTACCTTAATATTGTTGTTACTTCAGGATTTGCTCCTTGGAAGATCTTGGGTATTTGTTTATGGTTATAACCCAACAGGTTAGATTTCACTGGCAAAGAAATGTTTATTTTTTCTGAGTATTAGTTTATCACCCTGTTCAGGCCAATTGATGGCTATTCCAGTTCACATTTTCCCCCAAATCATCAGCAGATAAAAATAGATGAAGAATGTCAGAAAGAAGGTTCTGGGAAAACATGTCTCCAGAGACAACAGTGCAGGCAAGGGGTTGGAATGCAGAGGGTGTATCTGATCCCACTGGGATTGGGGCCATCGCTCACAGCTGTGCCCTTCCCCTTCCTGGGAAACAGCGATCGGTAGAGTTATTACAACAAATTTCCAACAGATGGCGGTAATTTGTTTTAAGAAAGGGGCACCTTTTTAAAATTCACACGGTCTTGCTAGGAATTTGCGAACCATTTGAAGAGTTGATTGTGGTCTCTCCAGAGGAGAGAGCTTGTAACACACTTTCTTGTTTTTTGTGCCAGGCAAGGATCTAAGAAACCTGGAGCAGGCTGGAACTGCCTTCTCTCAAGGTCTGGGGCAAAGATGAGGATTTCTTGTGTGGTAGACAGAATTTGAAAGATAACCCCCTAAAACTCCTGCCCCGTGGTTTTTCATACACTAAGGGATTCTGCAGATATAACTAAAGATGTAATTAAAGTTCCACGTCAGTTGATGTTAAGATACAGAGATTATCACTCAATCCGGTAGCCACTTAAAAACAGAGTTTTTGGGGGCGCCTGGGTGGCACAGTCGGTTAAGCGTCCGACTTCAGCCAGGTCACGATCTCGCGGTCCGTGAGTTCGAGCCCCGCGTCAGGCTCTGGGCTGATGGCTCAGAGCCTGGAGCCTGTTTCCGATTCTGTGTCTCCCTCTCTCTCTGCCCCTCGCCCGTTCATGCTCTGTCTCTCTCTGTCCCAAAAAAAATAAATAAACGTTGAAAAAAAAAAAACAACAGAGTTTTTGGGGTGCCTGGGTGGTGCAGTCGGTTAAACCTCTGACTCTTGTTTTCAGCTCAGGTCATGATCTCATGGTTCGTGAGTTCCAGCCCTGTGTCAGTCTCCGTGCTGACAGTGAGGAGCCTGCTTGGGATTATCTCTCTCTCCTCCTCCCCTGTTCTCTCTCCCTCACACACAAAATAAATAAACTTTAAAAAATAAAAAATAAAAGCAGAGTTTTCTCCAGCTGGTAGCAGAAAAAGAAGTCAGAGACTTGAAGCAAGAGGAGGATTCTGAGCTATTGGTGGCTTGAAGATGAAGGGAGCCACGTGATGAGGAACATGGTGGCCTCTAAAGAGCTGACAGCCAGCAAGGAAACTTCGAACACAACCCTACACAGCAAGGAACTGAATATGGCCAACAACCTGAATTTGTTTGGAAGTAGAATCTTCCCCCAGATTCTAGGTAAGACCCCAGCCCAGCCAACACCTTGACTTTGACCTTAAGAGACTCTAAGCTGAGAACCTAGCCAAGCCAAGACCCTGAGCTGAGAACCCAGCAAAGTCCATAGGACCTGACCTACAGAGCTATGAGACAGTGAAGGGGTGTTGTTTTAAGCTGCTAAATTTGTGGTCATTTGGTGTGGAGCAAGATAAAACTACTGTAATATGCTTGGTGTCATGAAAGAGCTCAGCTGGTAAGAACCTGGGAACCCCTTCAGGAAAAGGCTATAGCATCCCTCTTGCATAACATTGGTGGGGAGGTCACATTTTCCCACCCCTAATATTTCCTTTTATGTAAAGGGAGGACTACAGGTCTATACTCCTGCCTTTCTCCATCTCCTGACTTACTTAGGAAGGAGAAATGTATCCACATACCAGTTCCTTCCTCTGCTTTCCCCTTGAGAGTGATTTGTTGGCTAAAACTTGGGTTCTGCTCTACTCCTCCATGTTCCACGTTTTACAAGGGGAAGGTGGTCATGGTCCATTGCTGCCAGTGACCATGAATAGATAAATAATTAATTCTGGGATTTAATAACATGGCTCAGAATGCAAGAACTAGGGTAAAAATATGCCATCCCTCCCCCTCCCCTGATGTGCAACCCTGGAAGAACCTATCTAATCTGCTCACTTTTGCAGACCTGGGAGGGAGTTATACGCATAAACTGCTTACACTTGACTGCTTGATTACTGCCTGTACTTGAACCCTATAGGTGAAGCTTCCTCTTAGTGTCTTAGCAGATAATGGCCTTCAAATTTGTTCAGTATCAGTTCTTATGGGCCAAATTGTGTTCTCCCCCCACCAAAAAAGTTATATGCTAAAGTCCTAACCCCTAGTACCTCCAAATGTGACTGTATTTGGAGATCAGGTGTTTAAAGATGAAATTAAGTTAAAAATAAAGTCATTAGGGTGGGCCCTAAGCCAATATGACTGGTGTCCTTAATAAGGTGAGATTAAGACACAGACACACAGAGGGAAGATAATATGCAGACACAGGTAGAAGACAGCCATCTACAAGCCAAGACGAGAGGTCTCAGAAGAAACCAACTCTGCCGACACCTTGATTTTGGACTTCCAGCCTTTAGAACTGTGAGAAAATAAATTTCCCACAGCCACCAGTCTGTGGCACTTTGTTATGGCGGCCCTTGCAAATTAATACACTGGCCCACTAAGAGGAAAATGTTTCCCTATATCATTTGCCTGTTTGCAAGAGCCTAGTATCCTGTTCTTACTGCTAAGAGTAAATAAAATCATGGACAGTTAAAGAAAAGCTAACAGCCCATCTAAGGGGACTCAGAAACCAAGCTGGGCTCCTGAATGAAATGGCTCTAACTGAAGTAAAATTGATTGAAGAAGACTATTTTTTTTTTAAGTTCATTTATGTTTGAGAGAGAGAGAGAGCATGAGCAGGGGAGGGGCAGAGAGAGAGAGAGAGAGAGAGAGAGAGAGAGGGACACACAGAATCCAAAGAAGTCTCCAGCTGACAGCTGACAGCTCAGAGCCTGACGTGGGGCTGGAACTCGCGAACCACAAGATCATAACCTGAGTCAGACACTTAACCAACCAAGCCACCCAGGCACCCCTGAAAAGGGCTGTTGTTTTTTTTTTTTTTTAATTTTTTTTAACGTTTATTTATTTTTGAGACAGAGAGAGAGAGAGCATGAACGGGGGAGGGTCAGAGAGAGGGAGACACAGAATCTGAAACAGGCTCCAGGCTCTGAGCTGTAAGCACAGAGCCCGGCGCGGGGCTTGAACTCACGGACCACGAGATCGTGACCTGAGCCGAAGTCGGCCGCTTAACCGACTGAGCCACCCAGGCGCCCCTGAAAAGGGCTGTTTTAAAAAAAAGGTTGAAGAGCTCAAACTTCCTTGTTATCAGTCTTCTAATCCTGTTCCTTCCAAGTCCCACACCATCCAGCCAAACCATTAGCAACTGTCCATGAATTAGTATAGTTGTGTACTTCTGGCCCTTTCTGATGTCAGACAGAGTGAACAACTGTACTGCTTGAAGATCTGTCCACTGCAAGGACTTTTCTTCACCCCCATCCTTCAGGTTCACCCTAGTGGGGTCGTGGGGCTAACAGCTGTCCCTGTCAGGTCATAACTACATATCAGACAGACGCATCTATACAGGCTTGAGTTTTTTCTTCCTCAGTTGGCTGGGAATAAGGGACACTTCAGAATGTCATAGGCATTGGTTGATTGAGGGAGAGAAGACAATGCAACAGGAACCATCTGCTCATGTACATGGGTCATACCTTCTGGATATTTCCAAGCCTGGTCTCTTATATGCATTTTCACTTGATAATACACTACTGCTGTTCACGCCCAACCTTATGGTTAGGTTGGACAGACAACACCCCATTCATGATGAACATCCCAGGTGGCATGGTCACCTGAGGTCACCTAGGTAGCTGTTCAGTCCCTGCCAAGTCCCAACAGCAAACCAGAAACTGTTTCTCAAAAGTAGTATAGTTGTCTGTAGAAAATGGCCTACATTTATCAAATATCCCATGAATCTGTGCTTTAATTCTGCTATTAGTGAATACTCGTTCCCGCTAGAGGATCCATATGGCATCCCTGTTTGCCATGGACACTTTGGGTATCACTGGCTCTGCTAGATCATCAGCACCAAGTGGTAGGGCACTGCGGCCTGAACTGGCAGCAGAGTCTATTCTTGCTCTGGTCCCTACTCAAAACTGGCCCCCACACGTGACTCTATTGAGGAGTTATGTTACCTCCAAAATCCATGGACCTACAACCATTGTGCCTCCTTGGGGGTGAGTAGGTTGTATGAGGTGCAATCTGTCTTTCACCTTGAAAGAGACATCCTTATATACTTCAGACTATGGAATTTCCAGAAACTTCACTGAGGTGGCAGGCCCCTGAATTTTTTGTGGGGTTTATCTTCCACTTTCTAATTGTGTATGTCTTACTAAGGCAAGCAAAGTATTTGTTACTTCCTGCTCATTAGATCTAATAATACTGTCAATATAATGGACCAGAGTGACGTTTTGTGGAATGTTAAGATGACCAAGATCTCTGCAGATTATATTATGTCATAGCAGAACTGATACAACACTGAAGCAACCTGAAGATACATGATGGCCTTGCCAGCTAAAAGGAGACTGCTCTAGTGGACGCTGCACACTGTCCCGGAGAGAAAGCCAGGTCAATAGCTGTATGCCAAATACCATGGCATTTGTACTGTACTGACTTGCTCTGGGAAAGATACCAAATCTGGGACGGCAGCTACAATTGGAATCATCACCTGATTTAAGTTCATAACCATCCACAGCCATTCTCCAAGATCCATCTGACTTCTGCACAGGCCAGACTGTGAGTTAAGTAGGTATGTGATAGGTCTCACTGCAACTGCTTCTTTCAACTCTTTGACCATGGCATGAATCTCTGCTTTTCCCAGGGATGTATTTTTACTGGGTTGTTGTCTTTCTAGGGAGAGGATTTTCCAGAGGCTTTCGCTTTGTCCTTCCTACCACATTGGCCTCCAGGCTATGGGTGAGAGAGGAGCCTATGTGGGGATTCTGTTACTACATCAGTTTTCAAGGTATTGTCTCTTAGCTCCAAATTCACCCTCCAGTATCTGCTCTGAGATAACGGGCTGGGCTACTTACGGGTTTCTCAGTGTACGGAGCATGATGTTAAGCTTTGTCAGCAGAGGGCGCTGGAGGGCCATTTAAAGAGCAAGGAGATGCCCTTCCTGATTCTAGTCCAGTCGAGGTTTCATTTTTCTTGCTCTTGCCGCAGTTTTGCAGGGCTACTGTATGTGGGCACATCCAGTGGGCTTCTGCCTTACGTGTGTGACCAGGGTGAGGAGTTCTTTGGTGGGAGCTCATTAGATCCCAGCTTGCAACCACCTTGCTGCACCTCCTGTACCTGGACTCCAACACCACAAACCACAGACCACATGCTGCCTTTGTGGTAATTGGATTCCTTACACTTGGACTCCTTTTGCACACTCACCTACCAGTCTTCACCCTCATGCAGCTTTCTCTAGCATTGGACTTCTGCAAAGCAAGCTTCCTCTAGCACTTGACTTCTACAGTGGTCTGGTTTTCTCTAGCACTGTGCTTTACCAAGTGCACTTTCTGTTTGACTCTCTACAGTACTTGATTCCTGCACTGGCGAAGCTCTCTCCAGCACTGGGCTCCTGCAGAGTATATACTTCCTATAGTCTTAGTTCCAGCCGTGCTCAGTAATTAGCAACTTCACCTGACACTCCCAGGGCAGCTTTCCAGGAAGCTGCATTGTTGAGGCACACGGCTGAATTTTCTGCCATGCCCTTTCTTCCTTCCTTCTTTCCTTCCTTTCTAAGTTTTTTTTTTCCCCTTAAGTAATCTCTACACCCAACGTGGGGCTCAGACTTACAACCCCTAGATCAAGAGTCCAAGGCTCTTCCAACTGAGCCAGCCAGGTGCCCCTCTACCATACCCTTTCAGATGGAGCCTGGATCTTAGACCTGGTAGAAAAGGACTTTTCCTTGGGTGTTTTTTCTCAGCCCTAGGGATAGTAGCTGTTGTTTATATCTGCTACTTCGATATTCTTTAGAATTCTCTTTAGCTCTCATTAGCCTATTCCCTAATATTCCAAGCCCCTGTTAATAATTCTTTATGTTAAACTTTCCCATTGTGGCTTCTGTCTCCTGACTGGAGCTTAACTGATCTAATAATTGGTACTGGGAGTGGACCTAGGAACAAACGCACAAAGATGGGGTTTTGCAATGGATTTGATCATACTTCAGCAGTGCTGAGTTCTTTGCCAATGGGAAATGGTATGCTAGTAACCCACAGTATGCAATAGCATCACAGTTAAAGCTGTCACCTGTGGTTCATTGTGATGCAGCACATGCCTTGGGAACCCAAATGACGGCTGCCCTTGACTGCTTTTGGCAATAGTAATGACTAATGACTGTGGTGTAGCATGGATTCTTTTCAGTGCATTTGAGTGATTACAGAGAAAATGACAAGCTCAGGTCTACTAATGCCCAACACAAGTCAGTCTAAGAGCCAGGGTGTTTACATGACAGACCTAAAACCATATCTTACTTACCTAGACCCAGAGCTAATACTGCTAAAAGTCAAACACAAAATATGATTGTGTAGGTTGCTAAATTATAATAGCAGTTGATTCAGTATTATCAAATTTGTCATGAGATAACTAGGGCATTGATCAGGAAGGAATAGGATCTAGAAATCGGGAATGATGCATCTGGTTGGACCCATTTGAAGTGGACAGTATTGAACTTCCCTGCTATTTTGCATTATCCCTTGCCAGTGGAAGTAGCTTACCCTCCTGTCTGAAGAGACTAGCTTTCCTGTTTGAAAACTGTGATAACCTCACTTAGGGCAAATGCCTTGAGAAAGGGCATTCATTCCCCTTAAAATACACCACAAGTTCCCTGTTGCCAGTAAACCTTTTTTTTTTTTTTTTTGAGAGAGAGAGAGAGAGAGAGAGCGCACATGTGCAAGTAGGGGGGGGGGAGAGAGAGAGAGAGAGAGAGGGAGAATATTAAGCTCAGCATGGAGCCTGGTGTGCAGCCCAATCCCACAACCCTGGGATCATGACCTTAGTCGAAACTGAGAGTTGTACGCTCAACCCACTGAACCACCAGGTGCCCTGCCATGAGGCCTTCAACTAGGATTAAATCTCAGCATGTTCCAGGTACAGTGTGTACAAGTACACACTATGGGCCAGGAGGAAACAGTTTATATATCAAAAAGAATTGCAATATGTTGCTAATATGTTGGCAGAAACCTATGGAGTGTGTGAGAATGGACTCTAAGGGTGCTAAATCAATGAGAGTAGACTATGACACTAAAGGGCTAAATTCATAGAAATGGGTGCATTTACTAGGGAATCCAGACTTAACGGGCTAGCTCATGTACCTGAAGTTGGTTCTAAAAAGTTACGTGATTCATTGACTGAAATTTGGGTCTGGGGTACCTGGCTGGCTCATTTGGTAGAGCATGCAACTCTTGATCTTGGGGTCATGAGTTTGAGTCCCATGCTGGGTGCAGAGATCACTTAAAAACAAAAATCTTAAAAAAAAAAAAAAAAACAGAAGAAGAAGAAGAAAGAAATTTGGATTTGAGGGTGGCCTACTGTAAGCGAAGTTGAGACCCCAGAGTTTTCCTGGCATTGCATGGAAGGAATCTGAAGGCTTAGGGTAACAGACTTGGTTTATCATGTACAACCTGTCAACTGTATTCTGTGAGAGGATCCAGAAGACACTTCCTTTGCTAAGGCATTGAAGGGAGGATCTCCATCCTTGAAAAGTTCTATGGTTATTCTCCTTTGTAGGCCAGAAATGGCTGTAGACATATCATTAATAACTAATGAATACCCACATTGAGATAGGCTCCCTGATCTCAGTGGATATGATGAGATCTGACAAGGTGAACACATCAACTGTAAAGGGCATCAAGGACTATCAGGCAATCTGATTTCTTGGCTTGCAGAGGTCTTTGATAATGGGTAATTAAAAAAAATTTTTTTAATGTTTATTTTACTTTTGAGAGAGAGAGAGCGAGAGTGAGCACACACAGGGGAGGGGCAGAGAGAGAGGGAGACACAGAACCCAAAGCAGGCTCCAGGCTCTGAGCTGCGAACACAGAGCCGAATGCGGGGCTGAATTCACTAACTGTGAGATCACAACCCGAGCCAAAGTTGGACACTCAACTGACTGAGCCACCCAGGCACCCCAATAATGGGTAATTTTTAATATTTTTATTTTAGTAATCTCTACACCTAATGTGAGGCTTGAAGTCAAAACCCTGAGATCAAGAGTCACACATTCTGCAAGTTGAGCCAGCCAGGTGCCCAGGTAATGGGAAACTGATCACAGTGTCCCTAGGAATGAAATAGTTAGGCAACCTACTCTAGTATTGCTTGATCTATTTCCTTGTTGATCTTCTGTCTGGTTAGTTTATCCACTATTTAAAGTCAGGTACTGAAGTCTCCTACTATTATTGTTGAATTATCTATTTATCTTTTCAGTTCTGTCAGCTTTTGTTTCATGTATTTGGGGGCTCTTTTGTTGGGTACATATAGGTTTAGAATTATTATGTCTTCTTAATGGACTGACATTTTTATCATTATAAAATTTCTTTTGTCTCTAGTAACGACTTTTATCTTAGATTTCTTGTCTGATTTTAGTATAGCTACTCTGCATCTCTTATGGTTCTTGTTCTATCCTTTTACTTTCAATCTATTTGTGTCTGCAATTATAAAGAGCATATAGTTGGATATATTGGTTTTTAAAAAATCCATTATGCTAATTTCTGACTTTTGACTGAAATTTTTAGTCCATTTACATTTAATGTAATTACTAATAGGCTAGGATTCATGCCTATCACTTTGCTATTTTTCTAAGTGTCATCACTTTTTCCCCTATATTCCTCCATTCTTGCTTTCTTAGGTATGAAATATTTTCTAATATTCCATTTTAATTCCCTGTTTCTTTTACTTTGTTCTTTTGAATTACCTTCTCAGTGGTTTCCCTGGGTATTACAATTAATGTCTTAAAACAATCTAGTTTATGTTAATGCCAACTTAATTTCAATAGTATATAACAATTTTGCTCCTATATATCTCTGTTCCTTCACTCCTTTATGCTATTATTGCCGTATAAGTTAACATTATATAACTCCATACACAGTTTTACAATTATTGCATTTTGCAGTTGTCTTTGAACATGCAAAAGAAAAAAATTATAAGCAAAATATTTATACTGTCTTTTCTAATATATATATATATAGTTTCTTAATGTTCTTTATTTCTTAATGTGGATTTTTAAAAATGTTTATTATTTTGTTAATGTTTATTTTCTTAAAAAAATTTTTTTTAATGTTTATTTATTTTTGAGAGAGAGAGAAAGCCAGAGCATGAGCAGGGAAGGGGCAGAGCTGTCAGCACAGAGCCCGATGTGGGGCTTGAACCCACAAACCGTGAGATCATGACCTGAGCTGAAGTCAGATGCTTAACCATCTGAGCCACCCAGGCGCCCCAATGTTTATTTATTTTTGAGAGAGGGGGAGAGAGAGAGAGAGAGAGAGAGACATAGCACCAGTGGGGAAGGGATAGACAGAGAGGGAGACACAGAATCTGAAGCAGGCTCCAGGCCTGAGCTGTCAGCACAGAGCCCAAAGTGGAGCTCCAACTCACAAACCATGAGATCATGATCTTAGCCAAAGTTGGAGGCTTAACCTACTGAGCCATTCAGGTGCCCCTCTTCATGTGGATTTGAATTACTGCCTAGTCCTTTTATTTCAGCCTGAAGGACTCTATATTTCTTGTAGGATAGGTCTGCTAGGAACAAATTCTCTGTTTTTGTTTATCTTAGAATGTCTTAATTGATTCTTTTTTTTTTTTTTTTTTTTTTTTTCTTGAGAGAGGGAGAGAGCTCACATGTGAGAGCAGGGGAGGGGCAGAAGGAGAGGGAGAGAGAGAATCCTAAGCAGGCTCCATGCCCAGTGTGGAGCCCAACACAGGGCCTGATCTTATGACCATAAGATCATGACCTGAACCAAAATCAAAAGTCAGACACTCAACTTACTGAGCCACCCAAGTGCCCCTAATTCTTTAATTTTGAAGGATGGTTTTGCTGGATATACATTTCTTGGTTGATGGGTTTATTCTTTTAGCAATTTGAATATGTGATCCCACTTCTGGCCTCCATAGTTTCTGATAAGAAGTCAGATGCTAATCTTATTGAGGCTCCCTTGTGCGTGATGAATTACTTTTTCCTCTTGCTGATTCCAGTATTCTGATTTCAATATTCTTTGTCTTTCAGAGTTTGACTATGATGTGTCTAGATGTGAATCTCTTTCAGTTTATCCTATTTTGAGCTTCTTGGATATGTAGATTAATTTTTTTTTAATCAAAGTTGGGGGTGCCTGCGTGGCTTAGTTGGTTGAGGATCTGACTTTGGCTCAGGTCATGATCTCACGGTTCCTGAGTTTGAGTCCTGCATCAGGTGAGCTTGAGCCCCACTTCAGGTAAGCTCATGCCCCACTTTGCTTGAGCTCATGCCCCACTTTGGGTGAACACAAGCCCCGCTTCCAGTGAGCCTCATTTCTCTCTCTCTATCTCTCCCTGCCCCTTGTAGGATTCTCTATCCCAGTCTCTCTCCACCCTTATTCACTTGTGCCCTCTAATAAAAAATCAAAGTTGGAAGGTTTTTTTGTCTATTATTTCTTTCAGTATTCTTTCTATCTCATTCTCTCCTTTCCTCTAGGACTCTCATTATATATATATATTAGTACACTTGATGTTGTCCCACCAGTCTGTGGGGTGCTATTCATTTTTATTCATTCTTTTTTCTTTCTGTTTCTCAGACTGAATAATCTCAACTGATTTGTCTTCAAGTTTGCTGATTCTGTCTTCTTCTAGGTTAAATCTGATATGGAGCCTCTTTAATGAATCTTTCATTTCAGTTATTGTACTTTTTAAGTCCATAATTTTTATTTTTTATTTTATTTTTATTCTTTTTAAGTTTATTTATTTTGAGAGGGGGACAAGGGCAGAGAGAGATAGAGAATCCCAAGTAGGCTGCACACTGTCAGCTGCAGAGCCCGACATGGGGCTCGAACCCACGAACTGTGAGATCATGACCTGAGCTGAAGTCAGATGCTTAACCAGCTGAGCCACGCAGGCGCCCCCCCCCCCCCCCCCCCCCCGCTCAAGACATTCTTATACTCATGATTTTCACACATTTTCGTTTAATTATTTGAATATATTTATAACAGCTGACTTAAGGACTTTTTCTAGTAATTTCAATGTCTAGACTTTCTCAGGGACAGTTTCTTTTTACCGCTTTCTCCCTTTGCATGGGCCATACTTTCCTGTTTTTTTGTATGTCATAATTTTTTTGAAAGTGACATCTTAAATAGTGTAATGTGGCAACTATGCAAATCAGATTCCACCTCTCCCCAGACTTCGTTGTTGTTACTGTTTGTTTGTTTAGTGACTCTCCTAGACTAATTCTGTAAAAATTATATTCTTTACTGTGTGGCCATTGAAGTCTCTACTCAATTACCTTAGTGATCAGCTAATGGTTGGAGAGATTTCCTTAAATGCCTTCAAACAATAAGTCCCCTGTGGGCCCTATCTGTGTGTGCAATACTGCTTTGATCTTTACTTCTTGCTTGTACAGAACCTCAAGGTCAGCTAGAGGTGAGAACTTAGGATCTCCTCAGATTTTTCCTGGGTATGCACACAACCCTAAATATGCTTGTGAACATCTAGGAATTCCCAAAATATGTCAAAAGTTTTCAAAGGCCTAAGAATATCTCAGTCCCTAGTTTTTCCTTTTAAGTTTTTTTATCAGCCTCTTGTTACCACCAACTGATATTGTCACCTCCGGTAGCTGCAGTGTTAAACAATTGCCACTGATTGTTTTCAACACATGCCCTAGGGTTTTGGCTTTTAGCACAGTGACAGTTCTGACTTAGGTCAAATAAAGACAAACTCTGAGAATTGGCTTTTCAGAGAGCTAATGGGTCAAATAGTGACACTTCTTTGGGGATGGAGAAGTTGTAGAACTTCAAACCTGTTCTGCCCCCTCTGGTGGCTACTAGGGCACTGGTTTTCACAGCTTCCTTAGTTATGAGGCTTTTAGTTTTCAAGGTTTCTGCAGACCTGGGGAGAGGAGAATGGGACTGTAGCAAGTTAAAATTCCACAAAATTTACTGCTCTCAGTAGGATACAGCTATTTTTTCTTAAAATAAACATTCCTTGGATTGTAACTAACCTTTAGTTAGTTTCCAGAGTTTTGAAAAAACTTATTTGGACAATGTTTTGCCAGAAGTTCTTGTCGCTTTTATGGAGGAGGGGATTTTTGGAAGTCTTTACTATTCTGGAAGTGTTTCTCTCCTGCTTGATCTACACAATAGTACAAATCCTAGGTCTGGAAGCCAAAAAAAGTGGACAGTCACAGATTCTTATCACTTCCCATACACAATATAGACCCGAAGACCCTGAGCCCCTTGATTGAAGGTGGTGCTGAGTCTTCTAGAGGAAGGAACCTCCATCATTGCTGCAAATACTCATCATAAATCTTCCTGCAAGCCTTCTCCAAAGGGACCTATAGCCATTTAGTAGGGTATCTGTGCACTGGATAAAAGGACATACCCAGACCTTTCTGGGATTATTAGACATTGGCTGTAAATGGATTTATTCCTGTGGACCTAAAATGCCACTGTGGTCCACCATTCCAAGTAGGGGCTTACAACAATCAGGTGATAGATGGAGTCTTTAGTCCAGGCCAATTCAATGGGCCCAGATGGCTCTTGGACCCATCCTGTGGTTATTTCTTCAATGCCTGAATTTATAGTTAGAATAGATACACTTGGTAATTGGCACAGACACTAATGAGAGACTCAAAAATACTGGAAGAAACCTTACAAGACATCAAACATATAAGCGAGAGGAAATCATGCCATTAAATGTAAATTTTAAGGACAGATCCAGAAGACCTAACATGCAAATAATAGGAGTCCCAAAAGAAGAGAAAAGTGACAGATGGAAAGGGAAATCTGAGCCTGAAGATTAAAAGGACTGACATGAAGAAAGATAAGTATCTAGACATAGCCTGATGAAATTCCTGAACTTATGAAATAGGAAAAACAACAACAACAACACAAAAAACCCCTAAAAACCCACAAAAAAAGCTTCTGGACTAGGTTATTTATAAAGGAATGAGAATCAGACCAGTTTCAAGCCACGCATCTGCAATACTATAATTTAGGAGACAGTAGAATACAGACTCCAGGAGAAAAGAATGTAACCCGAGAGTCAAAAGCAGCAATTGTGTCACTTTCCAGCCAGGGCAAAAGGAGGACATCTGGCATACAAGATCCAGTGCATATATCACGTGCCCTTTCTGAGGGAAGTGCTCAAGAAATTCAGTAGTGACGGAGAGCCAATATAATGACAGACGAAGACGTGACGTAGCAAAGTGAGCAATGACTCTTGCAATCCATATTTATAGAGAGAGAGTTCAGTTTAAATGATAGCAGTAGACTGGGAACTTGGGCTTTAAGTGTTAAATAAGGATTCCTTTGCATAAGTGATTAACTTTAATGAAAAACCTAGTAATAGATTAAATTAAAAAAAACTAAGCTATCATAGTAAAACTCTAGAAGTAGGGAGAGTGAGGAAGGAGCATTCTAGAGCTATCATCTTTTGGGGGTTTGTGAAGAAGTGGGCAAGTAAAATATTTGATGAAGGAGTAGGATTATGACCATGCACAAATACAACAATTTAAGAAAAATTGTGATTGTTAGGAAAAAGAAGATAAACACTAGCAAGTTTACAAAGAGGGGGAAAGGTAATAAATAGAAACCAGACCAAACCCACAAAAGTTAAAAAAAAAAAAAAGCAAACAGGAGAATATTAATGAAAAAATAAATACTACATGTAAAATAAGGTGGAAAGAAAAAAAGTATATGGATTAACACAATAAATATGAACGGATTGAATAAGCATTATAAGACAGAACCTGTCAGACTAAGCTACTTTTAAGATCTGCTATAAGCAAAAGAAATTTTACTTATGTATTCATTTTTATAGAGAGCACAAGTGAGCAAAGGGCAGAGATAGAGAGAATCCCAGGAGGGTCAGAGAGAGAGAAAGAGAAAGAGAGACAGAGAGGGAGAGAGAGAGAGAAAGAGAAGCAGGGCTTGTGTTTTTTTACCCAAAGCGGGGCTTGTATTCACTCTAAGTGGGGCTTGTGCTTACCAATGTGGGACTTGAACTCATGAACTGTGAGACCACGACCTGAGCTGAAGTCTAGATGCTTAATGACTGAGCCACCCAGGCACCCAGCAAGAGAAAAATTAACAACAACAACAACAACAAACTTTTAATCTGCTATAAGCAATTTATAAGAAACACACATAAAATGACAAAATGTTTCAAATAAATAGATGGACAAAAAAATTTCAGGCAAATGCAAACAAAAAATATGATTAAGTGGGGGGTTTGCTGAGATTCTGGCAATGTTTATTTCTTGCTTTGGGCGATGGTGGTTAGGGTATTTTAATAATATTATGTTAAACTATTTTTCTATGAATGTTTATGCATTTGCATGATATTTCATTACTGGGATAGGCAGAATAATGGCCCTTGCTCTAATTCCTAAAATGCCCATGCCCCAACCCCCAGAACCGGTGAATGTGTTACTTTACATGGCAGAAGGGACTTTGCAGAGGTGATTAAGTTAAAGACCTTGAGATGGGGAGATTATCCTGGATTATCCAGGTGGTCCAGTGTAATCGCATGGGTCCTTAAAATCAGAGAACCTTTTCTGGCCGTGGACAGGGGGAGGTGTGACAGTGGAAGAAGGGTCACAGGGAAGTGACATTGCTGCTCTGAAGATGGGGGTAGAGGATCATGAGCCAAGGACTGTGGGTGGCTTTTGGAAGCTGGAAAAGGCAAGAGAGTGGATTCTCCCCTAGATCTTCAGAAGGAACACAGTCCTGCCCACATCTTGATTTTAGCCCAATGAAACCCATGTTGGACTTGTGACCTATAGAATTGTGAGATAATAAATCTGTGTTGTTTTAAGGCACAAAGTTGTGCTAATTTGTTACCATAATAAAATACTAATACCACAAAAAAAGAAGATTTTAAGAATTTTCCTTCCTGTTGTGACTTCTGTTTCACCTTCCTTTTCTTCTCAGTATCACTTTTAAATTAATCTATAGTTTCTTCATGGCCATAGCTTTGGGGGGGAGCAGTCATGGGGAGAGAACAAGTGGAAAGGCATTGAGCTGAAGATTAAGGGACCAGAGTTGTAGCTCTGGCTTTGCACTAACTTGCTGTGTGACTCAGCCTACTGCTTTCCCTCTCTGAGCCTATAACTTTAATTATTTTAATTGAATTTGTGATTATAATTATATATTTAATAAAATATTTAGCTCCTATATATATTTAGCTAGGCATTGCTCAGGAGTATAATCCTTCCCCATTCACAAAGTCTACTTACACAAATTTCTTAAATATGTGGGTTTACTTTTAGGCAACTGTGAGAATTTCAGACCCAGTATATACAAATCTCAAGTCATTCTTTGTCATGACCTGGGGACTTGAAGCGGTAAAATTAAAAAGACAGGAAAAGAGGTGCCTGGATGGCTCAGTCAAAAGAGTATACAACTCTTGATCTCAGGATTGTGAGTTTGAGCCCCATGTTAGGTGTAGAGATTACCAAAATAAATAAATAAATAAACTTAAAGGGGCGCCTGGGTGGCTCAGTCGGTTGAGCGTCTGACTTCAGCTCAGGTCGTGATCTCACAGTCCATGGGTTCGAGCCCCGCGATGGGCTCTGTGCTGACAGCTTGGAGCCTGAAGCCTGCTTCTGATTCTGATTCTGTGTCTCCCTCCCTCTCTGCTCCTCCCCTGTTCACACGCTGTCTCTCTCTCAAAAATAAATAAGATTAAAAAAAATTTTTTTAATGTATACAAAATAGGGGCGCCTGGGTGGCTCAGTCAGTTAAGTGTCCGACTTCGGCTCAGGTTGTGATCTCATGGTTTGTGGGTTTGAGCCCCACGTCAGGCTCTGTGCTGTCAGCTCAGAGCTTGGAGCCTGCTTCGGATTCTGTCTCCCTCGCTCTCTGCCCCTCCCCCATCCATGCTCTGTCTCTGTCTCAAAAATAAATAAACATTAAAAAAATAAAAATAAAAAAAGAGGGCATGTTACCTGTCCCAAAATAACCTGTGGAAAGAATGAATCCTAAAATATTTCAAGAAAATAAGGAAGGGTATGCAGAATACGCATTAATAGACAAAGTAGTTTTACATTATTTAAAATGTCACTTACTGCCTCTTCACTGACTTTCAATAAAAGAAAAAAACATTTACAGGATTTTTCATAGGTCTAAAAACCATCTAGCTGCTGAATGCTCATGGTAGAGTCTTACAGACACCTGGGACATTGACCATGCCCTCTGAGGCACACGGAAGTTATGGGGTCCCTAGAACCAAATTAGAAGTGATACATTCATTGACAGAACGGTGACCCCACCAGACTTCTGATATGGACTCTCATGGTTCCCTGTTTCAGTCCACTTTTTCTGGGTCTGCTTTTCAAAGTTCCCAAGAGATCAGCCAATCAGCTGGGTAGGCACAATGCAATTAAGCAGTATTTCCAGGCTCAAACACTTCACCAGGTCACCAGGTCACCCATAGGAGTCCAGTGTCATTCTGGACAGGATGTTTATTGTGTGGGCTGCCTAGTGAGTTACAAGATGATCGATCAGCATCCCTTGGCTTGGCTCCCTGCATGCCTGTAGTGTCCTGAGAAATTATGACAATCGAGTCTGCCCTCGTAACTCTCCTGATGCTCATGCCCAGGGACCACTTTCTTGTAGAAAGTTAGGAAATACAGATAAGCAAAAATAAGAGTAACACTATATTCATACCATCCTTATTGCTGACACCTGGAATTGGTCTTTTCTATCTATTCTTAGAGCTTGGCCTGGGGCCTAGCAGAGAATAGAAGCTCCGTGACTGTTAAAGGAGTGAAATGATTCTTCACCTCCAAAGTAGGAGTTAGGATGAGGTGATCTCAACAAAACTCCCATCCAAAAATCCAGAGAAGTTCGGTGGTGGATAGAATAAAAACGTGACCTCTAGCATATGTATGTGTGTGTGTGTGTGTGTGTGTGTGTGTGTGTGTGTGTGTGGAGAGACAGAGAGAGAGACAGCGAGCAAAGGAGTGCTTAGCCCAGGGTCTGGCACATTATGAAGACCCAGTAAATAGGAGCCATTGTTACCATCATGTCCTTGCTCCCCACACAGGCTCAAGTGTCCCCATCTTTTCCCCAAACTCCAAGCCCCCCAGCCCAGTTGCTGTTCTATAACCCTAGGCAGAAAATGTCTCCTTAGGGCAGACAGTATGACCCCCCCACCCAAAGAAGTGAAACTCCTTTCTTTATGAGAACACCCTCTTTTTTTATTAAAAAAAAAACCTTTTTTTAAAATGTTTTTATTTTTGAGACAGAGAGAGACAGAGCATGAGCAGGGGAGGGGCAGAGAGAGAGAGGGAGACACAGAATCCAAAGCAGGCTCCAGGCTCTGAGCTGTCAGCACAGAGCTCAATGGGGGGCTCGAACTCATGGACTGTGAGATCATACCTGAGCCGAGGTCGGACACTTAACCGACCGAGCCACCCAGGGGCCCCGAGAACACCCTCTTTACAGTGGTCTTTGAGTCTAATTTTGAAACTGAAAACAAAAACGAAAACTTTTCCCAAAATTTCATTAGGAAGTTGGGAATAGGAGGAGGGTAAAAAGAGATTTTGCAAATACGAAAATGGAGCCAGAGTGTGAGACACTCACTAGGGCACCACAGCCAGTCATTGCCTCCCAGGAACTCACTGATGTGGCCCTCAGGTCTATAAGGTCACTAAAGCGTTAACAGAGCATGAGACTCAGAGATGGGCATCCAGGTTGCAATCCTGTTGCTCCATTCACTAGCTGTGTGATCCTGGGCAAGTCACTTGGCCTTGCTAAACCTATTTGCTTGTCTGTAAAATGGGGATGATTCCTTGATGGGCTGTAGCAAAAAACAGAGAAATTATACATGTACCTAGCTCCGCATGGACACCGGACACATTAACAGTAACTTGGGGTGGCAGTTTTGGGGTAAGGGGAACAGCTATTAGTTAACTTATGTCCAGAGAAGCAGGAGCTGGGGAGGGAGAAATGTGTCCTGAGAGATCCAGGTCTGAGAGTGCTCAGACTCCTCTTTGGGAAGGAGAATCCTCAATCCTGCTTCCCAGGTAGCTACAGACTACTTTCCAATATATATAGAACACAGAAATCTTACTGTAAATGGAGGAAATAGTCTGACTTCAGAGTGTGTGCTCTGTGTTTGAGAGCACACACTCTGAAGGCAGACTATGTGGATTGAAATCTGCCTTTACATCTGTTGGGATGAGCACTGGGTGTTGTATGGAAACCAATTTGACAATAAATTTCATATTAAAAAAATGAAATCTGCCTTTGTTATTTACTAACTGTGTGGCCTTGGACAAGAAACTCAACTTCTCTGTGCCTCGGTTTTCCCATCTGTAAAATGGACACAATAATAGCACTTACCTCACAGAGTTGAAATGATTTTTGTGAGATTATGGCATGTAGAGCTCTTAGAATAATACGTGGATCAACGTTAGTTATTTTGTTTTATATGGTCAAAATTACTCTCAGATCTAAGTTGTTTGGAGTTAGGGCTGAGACTCATTCAAGCTGAGTAACAACAGATGGACCCCAATTGCCTTTGAAGGAGGACGGGTATAGTTAACTTCAAGTTTGGGTCCAAGTTGAATTGCACATCTATGAGATGAGAGGACTGAGTTACAAAGGTGATGACAACAGTGTGGTAGGATTTAGTTGTTCTGTCTTCCCCTTGCTACTTTTTGCTTAAGGTTTAAAACTTAAGCTGTCTCTCTACCTTTGAGGAAAAGGAAACTAGTTTTATTGGAAATGGGCTCTGAATTTAACGTGCTATTGAAGCCCAGAGTGAAAAAATAAGAAGTGGAGTAAGAAGGTTTTGTAAGGGAGGCAGAGGCTCTTAGTGAAGGTCCCTGGCCTGGAAAAGGGGAGAGAGAGTCCTGGTACATGCCCCATAGCCATGCTCCCGAAAGTAGCCAATCTTGAGAGCAGGTGGCTGCCTGATGTTTCAGGAAACACGGGACCCTACCTACGAGGAGTCTTGGCCAACCCAGAGATTCTGGTGCCCCACCTGTGATATAGCGCAGAAGTCACGAACTAGAAGGGAACACTGTGGGTGTAGACAGGGATACCAACATCAGTCAAGATGAACCAGAGGTTAGTCTCCCCAGCACCAACACACACCATGTGCTTGCACACACACACGCACACATACATCCTGGCTGTCCAGGCAACACCTCCTGGATTCCGGTGTGCCCTTAAGACAGGAAGAAAGCCCCATGATGACTGAAATGAGATCTCTATTTAAAGTCACAAATTATTTATAAAAATATCTGCATATTTGTTTAAAGGGGTACCGAAAGCAATGTAACCAACCTGGTCCCCACATGTTTTGCTATAGTGGCTAGAATCCTCCCTCAAGCCTGCTAGCCCATTCCTCACCTTCAATTTTATGTCCAGACTTGGTAAGTGGGTGGTCTTTGGAATTGGACAGACATAGGTTAAGTCTAGGTTCTGTCACGAGCTGTGTGACCTTGGACAGGTTACCATACTTAACTTTTTTGCACCTGTTTCTTCATCAGTAAGATGATGTGCTTCCTCACAGTAGTTGTGAAGAGAGTGAAATGGAATAGGAGGGTGGTTTTCAAGCCACATTCTGGAGAACCTCAAATCAGACAGTCTAGTGGTTTCCAAACTTCATTCATGTCCTATCTTCCCAACTTTGAGACATACTTATGTGCCATCTCTACTACTATTTACTTAATCTTGTCCTTTAGAAGTATCAACTCAGTTTTTTTATGGAAACAAATGTATTCAAAAAAGAACTTTATGTCACTACCACAAACAGGAAATACCTATCATTTGCTCTAGAGTGGTAAAAATAAATACCACAAAATCAAAACAATGCTGTTCAATTCTAGCTGGCTATGGCTTCAGGCCAAAGCTCTGAGGTCAAAGCCTGGACTTTTGTTTTAAAAACGAGATTATCTTGGGGAGCCTGGGTGGCTCAATCAGTTGAGCTTCTGACTTAGGCTCAGGTCATGATTTCACAGTTAGTAGGTTCGAGCCCCACGTCAGGCTCTGCACTGACAGTGTGGAGCCTGCTTGGGATTCTCTCTTTCCCTCTCTCTCTGCCCCTCCCCCACTCAAGCCTACACACGCTTGCTCTCTCTCAAAATAAATAAACATTTTTTAAAAAGTTAAAAAATAAAAAGATTATCTCAGTCACAAAAGGCCATGTATGGCCTTCTAGGAAATGCCCATAATAGGCAAACCGACAGAGACAGAAAGTAGATTAGTGGTAGTTTAGAGCTAGGGGGCAGCAGGAGGGTGATAAAAATGTTCTAGAGTTCACTATAGTGATAGTTGTACAACTCTATGAATTTACTAAGAACCACTGAACTGTGCATTTTAAATGGGTAAATTGCACAATATCTGAACCTTATTCTTCTTTTTTAAGTAGGCCTCACACCCAGCACAGAGCCCAATGTGGGGCTTGGAGTCAGGACCATGAGATCAAGACCTGAGCTGAGATCAAGAGCCGCTTAACCCACTGTGCCACCCAGTTGCCCCTGAATCTTATCTTAATAAAACTGTTACTAGAGAGAGGTGCTAAATCTGATTCTTTCACTTGGAGGAAAATGAAAGGACACAAAGACACTTGACCCAAGACCACTATTATTTAACTTAGCCAGGTCTGTGACATTGCCCCCATCATCTCTCAGCTTTTGCTCCTTTGTGAAAGGATTCAGTCGTAAGTGCTATTAGCTAATATTCTCAAAAACAGATCTGCTAGGCAAGTGAGACAAACCTGAGTTTATACGTCTCGCTACTCAGCACTGACCTGCATCACACCTGAAGAAAATCGCTCTGAGCCTCTCTTTTCTTACTTTTAAGTGTGGATAACAGCACCTGCCTCTGCAGGTTGTAATAAGGATGAGAGGAGATACCTGGGTACTGCTCCTGACACACACAGATGTCCTCCCCCTCCCCCTGCAGCACCGCCAGTGCAAGAATCAAGGGATATGGCCTGGAAGTAGGCCTCTGCCCCGACTAGACAAGCGAGTGGGAAAGCATGCCTTTGCTATTCCAAAGTAACTTGGCCTTCCTGAGTCTCAGTTTCCTGGACTGAACAATGGGGATACAGTGCATTCCAGGGTGCAAGTAATTTAAAGAAACCGATTGTCCTCGGCCAGTCCCGGGATCCCCACACCCGCACTACAGCAAGGGAACCCAAGGCCAGCCAGAGGGGCTCAAACGCGGCCCACCGTGGAACACTGCTAGTCCGGAATTTGGGGGAGGGGTCACGTCGGCCAGGGGCCCGGCCTAGGTGACCCCAGGACGCCGCCGCAGCGCGGGCCGAGCCTCAGAGTGGCAGTCCTCCACCCAGGCGCCCGCTGCCCAGGAACAAACCGCGACCCCGCGCGCCGTACACCCGCCCGGTTCCCTTCCCGAAGCGCCGGCGTGCCAGCCCCCGAACCCCGAGCGCCCCGCGCCGGAAGTCCGCCCGCGCCCGCTCTAGGACGGTAGCGCGGCGCTCGGTGCCCTTAACCCCTGCGGTTCCGCGGCG
The DNA here is from genome assembly GCF_022837055.1 of Prionailurus viverrinus. Classification (NCBI taxonomy): domain Eukaryota; kingdom Metazoa; phylum Chordata; class Mammalia; order Carnivora; family Felidae; genus Prionailurus; species Prionailurus viverrinus. The sequence goes on along the minus strand of NC_062576.1, from coordinate 17,717,235 downwards.
CGCTCGCCCGCGCTCGGGCCGTTTCGGAGGCACGCGTCCCTCCTTTGTTTCCTCGGAGCGTCACAAAAGGCTGTGTGGGAGAGGGCCTGGGGATCCCATTCTACAGATGAGGCCACTTAAGTCACAGAGCAGCTGAACCAGAGCCCAGGCATCCCTTTTGGAGCGGTTCTCATTTACCCCAACCGCCTCTCTCTGCTTCCCTCACTGTATCTTAAAAATACATACGTTAAAACCTCAACTCGGGTTGTTCCAGATTACCACGGGCTTTTACTTTTCTTTGGCACTGCATTTCCTAAATCCTAGAGAGCCTGCAATCCTACCGGTGATTCTAAAAATTAAAGGTTGGAAATAACTGTTCACTTCACAAAAATTTGGTTTACATACAGCTTCTCAGGTGCTCACTCTGCACTTGGTTCACACTGTTCCTGACATGTTTAAAGATGTTAGACCCCAAAGATGAGGAAACGATTATTGGCTCCATGTTTCAGATGAGGCAACTGAAGTCTAGGTGGGGAAGTGACTTGCCCAAGATTACACAGTTAAGACAAATCAGTTGAATCTGAAAAACCTCCATTCCTAGACTGCATCCTGACCATTGCTATACCACAACTGCCTCTCAGAGCTGACAGGAGAAACAAAGGAAGGGATTGGCAGAAAGGCCATTGCCAGCTGAAAATCAACAGATAAATGGAATAGAAAGTTAGTTATTATACTCTACCTGTGTGCCTGCTCTGTATGGGGCCCTGGGTTGCCAACCATGCACAGCCCTGCCTTCACAGGCATGCAGAGACCCAGTCAACTGATGTGGGGATTCTGTCCATTGCTGAGTATACCTATTCCAATTACGCATTATGACCTTGGGGAAACAACCGGAAAATGGGTTTGGGGACCCACTGGATTGTGAGATAGACCTGAGCTCAGTGAGATTTGGGATCTCCAAGAGAACCGAGTTGAATATTACAGTAGAAATGCAACCAGAAGAGTAGAAGTTTTGCCAGTGGAGAAAGGGACGTGTGCTTCCTTTTGTCATTAATGAACACCTACTCTTTCCCAGGCACTTCACAATCTGCCTAGACCCCAGGGGGACAGAGATGAACAACATGGCCTTATTCTAGCAAGGGAAGCGAGATGTCAGGCAAAAGAGGAAGTGCAGTGACTAACCAATGACCTGACCTAGTTTGAGGGTCAGGGAAGCTTCCTGAAGAAGGAGATGAGATCTAAGGCAAGGCCTGAAACATAAGTAGGCATTGACCAGGAAGAAAGAAAGAAAGAAGAGAGGAAGGGAAGAGTTTCCCAGGGAGAGGCAGCAAGTGCTAGGATAGGAACTAGCCTGGCAAGCCTCAGTGTGTTAGAAGTTTGGTGTGGTAGATGAACTTGGGAAAGAGGGCAGACAGAGGCTGAAGTGGCCAAAGTGAGCAAGGCCTTGTCTGTTTTCATAAGGAGTTTGGTGGGAGGACTGTGCAGGCAAAGGTGGGTATGAAAGGTACCCTGAGGCCCATGTGGCTGGAGGGCGGGAAGTGAGATGAATGTACTGGAACAGTTACGGAAGAGGCTGAGGACGTGAGAAGAAGCCAGCACCTGGAAGGCCTCAAATGCCTTGCTACAAAGCTGGGAGGTTAGCCTGTAAGCTGTGCAAATGAACATAAATGAGCAGAGAAAGAAACTATGGAGTTGTAAAGAGTTGTAACCAGAGAGCACACGTTTTGTCTCCAGGTGCAGCTGGTGCTACACACCCCCTGGTGATTACCATACTTGGAGGCACTCAGTGTCTCAGATCTTCTGCTTTGTCAAAGGTAGCCGGGAGTCTAGATTTTTATATGAAATCATTTGATTTTAAATGTTGGCAACATATTCAACACCACATAAGGGAAGCAAATCATATATCCATAGGCCAGTGGTTCCCAAACTTGGAAGCATATCAGTGTCACCTGTGGAGCTTTTAAAACTCCTAATGCCCAAGTCACATCCCATACCAATTAAAATGTCCGAGGTAGAAGCCAGGCATCAGAATTTCCCGAGCGATTCCATTGTGCAGCAAAGATTGAGAACCAGTGACATAGGTTGAGTACATCTCTTGGGTTGCCAGGTAAAGCCATGGGGAGCCCTGGGAAGTTTTAGACCAGGGAAGGAATAGATCAGTTTAGTTTACGGAAAATCAATCCTTAGGAGGAAGGGGTCAGAAAGGGCCTGGGGCCCTAGGGACAGTGTTGGGATCCTGCCAGGGCCATCAACCATCCCAGTTTTCCCAGGGTTTCCCAGGAACAGGACTTGAAGTGGTAAAACTGGGAAAGTCCTGGACAAACCAGGATGCTTGCTTGGTCACCCTACATCCTGTCCCTGATATAGTTATGTTTCCCCAGATTCTGGGGGACTGATGTCATAGACTACATCCTAGAAAGGTCCTAGGGAACAAGCTGTCTGTCTCCCTAGGATGCACTCATCCAGTGCTCTGAGCCCACAAGGCTTGACAGGCTTGTGCAGGGAGCTAGAAACAGGGAGAGGACTGTTCTCCACCCAGTAGAGTGTGCTTAGTCAAAGCCAAGTCTACGGACTATAATCTAGCAATAGAAAGGAACACACTATTGATCTAAGCAGCAATACAGATGACTCTCAAAAACATTATGCTGAGTGAAAGAAAGAAAGATGTGAAGAAGTACATACTGTATAATTCCATGCATATGAAGTTTTAGAACAGGTTAACTTAATCAAAACAAAACCAGGACAGTGATTGCCTCTGGGGGCTTGGGAAGGGTGGGAGAGGGGCACAGGAAATTTTCCAGGAGGATAATGATGTATTTGATAAGAGTTTGCATTATGCAGATGTGTGCATTTATTGAAACTCCCTGAATCATACAATTAATACCTGCGCATTTCACTATATAGATATTTGTTTCAAGGGCAAAGAAAGACAAACCTGTAAAGAAATACTGGACTCTCTGCCCCTCCCCCGTTCATGCTCTGTCTCTCTCTGTCCCAAAAATAAATAAACGTTGAAAAAAGAAAAAAGAAAAAAAAAAAAAAAAAAAAAAAAAAAAAAAAAAAGAAATACTGGACTCTAGTCAATGACCTGCATGCTTAAGGACTTAGAGGGAAATATACCAGTGTCTCCAACTTATTTTGAAATGTATCAAGAAAATAAGATAGATTGATAGATGGATGAATGGATATGGATACGTGATAAACAAATACAGTAAGATGGTACAGAATCTAGGTGGCGGGTATATATACATATATATACAATTCTTCCAACTTGCTGCATGTTTGAAACTTTTAAAGGTTTTTTTGTTTTGCTGAAGTAATCTTTACTCCCCATGCGGACTTGAATTCATGACCCAGAGATCAAGAGTCGCTTGCTCTTCCGACTGAGCCAGGCAGGCACCCAGAAACTTTTTATAATAAAATACTAGGAGGAAAAAAACCCTAAGTCTGATCATGTCACTTCTCTGCTCAGACCCCTTCAATAGCTCTTCATCTCGCCCAGAATAAAAGCCAAAGTCCTGACAATGGCCTCCAAGCAGGATTGATTTTGATTGCCATTTTATGATTGTGACCTGCCTATGAGGCCCTACAAGAGCTGACCTCACTTCCCACTGCTCTTTCCCTACTTCCCTGTGCCCCAGTCACACTGATCTCATTTCCAGGGACACTCCACCTCAGGGCCTTTGCACTGGCTATTCCTTCTGCCGGGAATGCTCTCCCCCGGGATATCTGCATGGCTCGCTCCCTCACTACTTCAAGCTTTTCTTCAAATGTCTCCTCAGTAGGGCCTCCTCTGATCTCCCTATTTAAAATTGCAATCCGCCCTTTTCCCATCTCCCTTGCTTTATTTTTTTTAGAGTGCTTATAACTTCCTACAGATGATACAATTTATTGAAGGTAAGCTCTGTGAAGGCAAAGACTTTTTTCCATTTTGTTTATGCTCTATCCCCAGGGCCTAGAATAGTGCCCACCAAACAGTACGTGTGGAATAAATACATGTTTCTAGGAATAAAGGAATTCTCCTCCCTCCTTGAGCTCAGTCTGGTGCCAAAGACCCAAGTCAACACAGATCATCACGAGGCAACACCTGATGTCCCATGAAATGGCAGAGGAGGAGGCAGGGGGCATGACAAAAGAAGTCACCAGGAAGCCAAGTTTAGAAAAAAAAAGAATGCATCTCCCAGATGAAGAGAGGATAAGAAGAGATCTGCTAGCAGCGTAAACAGCATGAGCAAAACCCTAGACTCAGAAACAGCAGAGTGATTATAAGCAGTTCTCAGGGAAGCAGTGCAGGGGTGGGGTGAAGCGGCAGGAGGTAGCCCCATCCTGCCAGGAAGGGGAACTGCAGGGTTCTCGCCAAAGGCAGTATCATGGGCAGATGTGAGTTTCTGAGACTGCCCAGCTGCTGGGTGGAGAATGGATTGCGGTGGGCAAGAGTGAAGCAGGAAACCCACCAGGAGGAACCTAGCAAACAGAAGGGCCCTAAAGAAAGGGGTAGATGGGAGAGTTATTCAGGACAGAGACTTAATGAAACATGATAGTTGATGGGACTCTGACTTCTGGGTGCTCCAGTCTGGGATTGAGGGGCCATTTCTGGGTACAGGTGATGGTAGGAACAGGGTGGGAGGAGAAGGATGCTGAGGGTCTGGACATCCCAGTGGAGATGTCATGCAGGCATCTGGCTGAGTCTAGAGGTAGGTGCAGAACCTGGATGCAGAGATTTGGGAGCCCTTGATTCAAAGGGTAGGTGGACCCAGCAGGGAGTGTGCATGAAGAGAAGAGCTAGGCCAGGGCAAGAGATATTTAAGGGATCAGAAGAGAGTGACAGAGCAGAAGAGAATGGGGGAGCACTAGAGGCCAGAACCCAAGAGTCAGGGGTGGAAGAATTTCCAAAAAGAGAGTGTAGACATCCCGAGGGGGTGGGAAGCAGGGAGGCGGGGAGGCAGGGAGAGTATTATAAGGTGACAAGTGGGGGTGTGGCTGTGGAAGAAGTGGACTTTAAACCAGGTCACAGAGTGGACCACAGAGAGGGTGGGTGCAGGCCTGGAATAGGGGACAGATGCCTGGGGTCTGGGGCCAAGAGAGGAACAAGAATGGGGGAGACTCAAACTTTAGCCTTTCAAGGCTGCTCAGATATGGACTCCTCCCCAGTCTCACGGACAGGCAAGAGGCAAGTCTCTGGCCTCTATCCCTACACCCTTGTATCCTCATCTGCAAAATGGAGTAATAGGAAAAACAGCTGTCATTTATTGAGCACTTATTATGTGTCAAGCCAAGGACACTCTCTCCATTATTTCCTCATCTAATCCTCACAACACTCTCACCAGGCTGACATTAGTATTATCGCCAGTTTACAGATGAAAAAACCGAGGCCCAGACAGGTTAAGTCACTTGGCTCAAGGCCACAAGCAAACGAATGGAGATGCTGATATTCAAGCCCAGAACCTATTTTCTGGGCTTTAACACTGTACGACTAACCCATACAAGGCATTTCACAGTTTACAGAGCACTCCCATCACCTCATGGGGTGGTCAAAGGGAATCGTGAGATGACCTCTATGCCCAAGAAAATGCTGAGATTATTACCACAGGTAGCAGGCTGAATAATGGCCCTCCGCAGATGCCCACAACCTAATCCCCAGAACCTGTGGATGTTACTTTATGTGGCCGACGAGATTTCGCAGGTGTGATTTAAGTTTAAGGGTCTTGGGAAGTGTCACCTGCATCATCCAGGTGGGCCCAATGTAGTCACAGGGGCCTTAAGAGAGGGAGGCAGGACCCGAGATGTGAAGATGGAAGAGACAGGGAGACCAGAAGGTGCCATGCTGAGGACGGAGGGAGGAACCCCAAATCATAGGACGGGTGGCATGGAGGAGCTGGAAAAGGCTGGGAAACAGATACTCCCCTGCAGCCTCTGGAAGGAACCAGCCTTGCTGGTACCTTGGCCTTAGCCCAGTGGGACTAATTTTGGACCTCTGGCCTCCAGAACGGTAAGGTAATAAATGTGTGTTTCTTTAAATCACGAAGTAAATCTGTGGTAATTTGTCGCAGCAGCAAAAAGCAGCAAATATTCCACATCACGATACACCTGGCTCCCCTGGCCAGCCTTGGCTCAACTGTCACTAGTTCAGCTGCTATCAGGAAGCATCCCTCTGTTTTTAAATAGTTCTTTAAAAGTTCCAGTGTGGTCCCTCTGAACCTCAGTCTCTTCCTTTGTTAAAAATAAAAGTAGGGCTAATACACCTGACTCTACCTCTTTTGCAGGCACAGACTGAAGGTGCCGTATATCATTTGAAGGTTCCCACAAATCACTAGGGCAGATGAGGCCTCATTGTTGTCCCCATTGCTCAGATAGACAAACTAAGGCTCAGAGAGGGGAAATGGCTTGCATACAGCCACACACCTAGTGAGTAACAGAGCCGGGGTTTGAACCAGGACCTCTGACTTCAGATCTACCACACTGAGGTTCATGTCTCACATGCCACCGCCCTGTCAGAGAAGCCTTCCCAGATACCACGGCACATTCATTTATTTGGTCACTCATCAAACAGTTGCTATAACTGCTCTATGCCCAACGTGGTGCTAGATAAGACTGGGGACCAAGTTCTGCACTCAGGAACCCACAACCTAGTGGCAAAACAGACAAACAAAACAGCCATCCTAAACAGCCTGATAAATGTCTGCTGAGACAGAGGGGAGGAGGCACAGTGGGTGATGGAAGCCCTAAAGAAGGGAAACCGAGTCAGGGGTCAGGGAAGACTTCCTGGAGGAGGTAGTGATTGGGCTGAGGACAAGCAAGACTCAATGAGAAGTGTAGGCAGGGGTTCCGGTGGAGAAATGGCTAAGCAGAGGCCGGAGATACAAGTTGTAGCTTCTTGAGGGCAAGCAATGTGTTGGGTCATTTCAGACCCCAAAGTCCCTCTGGGCTTCTGTGTTCCTATGTATGAATGGGAATCATGGGCCAGGGCTTTGGTAATTGCTGGGCCCAAGGGAGTGCTGAACAAGAAGTGGGGTCCTGGGATTCCCAGAGGAGGGCTGAAGGTCAGGAAGGGTCCAAGGTAAGGAGGACAGGGCAGGGTGGAGGGAGTTTTGGGGAGGAAGGGTCCTGGCTCAAGCTCCCATTCCATGTCTGACTCATGGTATGACTATAGGAAGATCCTCTTTGAGCCTCAGTGACTCCATCTGAGAAACAGAGCATGAGACAAAACTGTCTCCAAAGACCCTCCCCAGCCCTGACGGGGAAATGACATGACACAAAATTACAAAAGGGTCTTTATTTGTAAAAAGCCAAAGGGGCCCCTGGGGCGACAGGACAGGCAGGCCGGCTTCTCAGGGGTCAGGGGCATTTGGGCAGATGCGCTTGAGTGGGGGGGCGCCCTCCGAGTCCTCTGTGTCACCCTGGGCTGCCTCGGGGACAGGTGGCACTGGCTCAAAGACGGGGTAAGCTTCGGGGGCCTGGAGAGGAAGGGCGGACAGGCGTGAGCTCCACCCAAACCCAGGAGTACAGCCTCCTAGCCTCTGCCTTCTCCAGCGCCTCCACTCCACTCCCCTCCCGGACCTAGGAGTCTAGCCCAGGGCCAGGGACCCAGGAAGTAGATTAAGTGGGCACCGGAAACAACAACAACATCGTTTGGGGGGAAAGAAGCTGATACTTGATATTTCTGGAAAATGCATCAAGGTAGTCCTTGTGGAAAAAGTCAGAAGTCTGTCGGGGATCTCTTAAGCTAATTTTATAGTTTAAGATAAAATAAAATACTTGGAGGAGCACCACGATCTTTTCAGGCTTTTAATGGTCTTAAATCAGCCCCGATCCAGCCCACAGGACTTTGTCTTAAAACACCCTTTCCTTTTCAGCCCTAAGAACCCAGCCTCTGAGACTTGAGCTGTGTCTGAGGTCTACATTTCCTACCTGGACCTCAGCAGTGCAGCCCCCAAGCCTTTGGCTGCCCCAGAGCCCCCATTGCCTTAGAGACCCAGGAGTCCAGCCCTTTGGCTTCTCTCACCTCAGCCTCCAGCAATTCTGGAACAGGCTCCTCCTTGGTCAGCATTGGGGGTTCATCCGTGCTGCCTGCAGTTATGCCCCCAGGATCTGGAACATCAAGTTAACAGATATTCCCTGAGCAGCTGCTCCATGCCACAGCACAGACCAGGGCTGAGGGACACCGGAGAGGGAGCTGGGGACCTGGCTGCAAGCCAGGAAGAGAACACAGGAAGGACATTTAAGTGGGATCTTGACAGGTGAGTAAGATTTCATCAGGTAGACAAACGGGGAGTGGAGCACATTTTAGGCAAACAGGACATATATTTAGTGAATACAGATTCTGAGGTTGGACTCCTGGGTTCAAATCCTGACCTTGGGCAAGTGACTTAATTCCTCTGGGCCTCAGTTTCCCCATCTGTAAAGTGGGGAGAATGATAGTAATCACCACATGGACAGTTGTGAGGATTAAGTGAGATAATACAGGTAAAGCCCTTAGTAAAGCATCTGGCACATAGTAGGTGCTCAATAAATGCCTGTTATTATTTTTATGTTAGTAAAGGTGCACAAGTGCATGGCACAACCTAAACATAGCCCATAAGCCTAAGTCATGGTATTCTTAGAAAGGAATAATGAGACCAGCAGGGGTAGTTCAAGAAGGGCCCGGAGTGCCAAGTGGAGGAGTCAAAGGTATAGGGAGCCATTGAAGGCTTTGAGGCAGGAAAATGAGCCTGGCAAACTTGTACTTTAGAAAAAGTTGCTCTGGCAGCTATGCAGAGGTGACTGGGGGAGAGGAGACCCATAAGGAGGCTGGAGCCAGGTGGGGGTAAGAGACAGCTCTTCTAGGAAGGCAGACACATTTGAGACATGGTTCAGACCAGACAGGGGATTGTACAGAAGAGAGAGGAGGTGAGGAGGAATTATGCCCAAGATATGGGCTCACTGGCTGTGTGAGCTTGGGGTACTTCTCTGAGTTTCAGCTTCTCATCTACATGAGGGGGTGATAGCCCCCATAGGGTTAGGAGGATTACGTGACCTACAACACATTCAGAAGGGCATCTGGCACACAGTCAGAGCTCGATAGGTATGGGCTGTTATTATCACTTATTAACCACCTTCGGAATATCGCTATTATTTAGTCCTCAACAAATATTTATTGAGCACCTTCTATGTGTCCCACATTGTTCTGAGAACTCAGTAATGAACAAGATCAACCTGGACCCAAGGTTCAGGAAGCTGACATGAGGTGGGGGTTGGGGGGAGAAATAGTAAAAAAAAAAAATTTACATGAAAATCTCAGACGATGATTAGTTATCTAAAGACCCAAAGAAGCCAGAGGAATGAGACACAGTCGCTGGAGGTAGGATGGTGACTTTCTGTGAGAGTCAGGGAAGACTTCCAGGAGCGGGTAACACAGGAGAGGAGTAGGTGTTGGTAGATGTAAGCTGGTGGCTTCAACTTTGCCGAGGACAAGAGTCAGAGGAGAGGGCTCTAGGGAGGCACCTGGTCCTACCTCTTTCTTGGCCCAGACGTGGGGGCTGAGCATCCTCTGGGACCCCTTCTGGTGGTCCAGCAGGTGACACAGGGCGGCTGGGCTGAGGGGTGCCCCCAGGGCTGGGCTCAGTGCCCTTTTGCAGGGAGCCTTCCGAATGGAAACTCTGGTTACTGTTCTCATCTGTGGGAGCAAAAGCCGAGAGGGTTGGGCCTGAGGGCCCCAGTTCTCTCCCTCATCTACAGCCCACACCTCCCCCTGAAATTCCAGGATCCCTACATACCATTGAGATCCAGCAGGATGAGAGGGCCACCCCCTCGGGGACTGGCGCCCCTGCCCCGTCGCTCCCGGCCTCGAGATCTCTCTGCCCCACCACCTGCCCTCCGCCGCTCCTGGGGGTTAAAGGGGTGAGGGTCAGTGGCAGCTTTCCAGTTAGTGCTTGCAAAGCCCCCACTGTACAAATTAGTAAACTGAGGCACAGAGAAGCAAAAGACCCTGCATGAGGTGACAGAGTGTGGCACAGTGAGTTAGGTCTTGAACTCAGGGGTCGGAAGCAGGAAAAAAGGAGAAGGGGGTGGAGTTGCTAATAATTGTTAACATCTGTCTTGGCTGCTGCATTTGAGGTCTCAGAGCGGGACTGGAGGTGGAGGCCAGGGTGGGGAGGGGCTCGCCTGAGGTTGCACAGATGAAGGGCCTGGTGTGGGAGAGCTTGCTCACCTCCTCCTGGGGGTCCACCACTGGCACCCACTTGAAGATACGAAGGGAAGTGTCGCCCACAGTCACCCAGCGCTTCTCCCTGTGGGAGGGTGGGGGGACTGGGTCAGAGTTCTGAGGAGAGAGCCCCCCCAGGAGCTGAACACATCTGGGGAGACCTGCAGAAGTAGGGGTGGTGCAGTTTTGCTAATGGGGCATAGTTAGAAGGAGAAAGTCCTGCAGACCCCAGGCCTTACGTGGGGGTGCCTCTAGAAAGAGAGTGTGGCTTGGGGCCATAGCTCTGCAGACCCCTGGGGTATACAAGAGAGCAAGACTAATGACCCAGCCGGGGACCACACCAATGAAGATCCTAGGCTTACTTGAGGGAGGAGTGGCAAAGCTTTAGGGGGCGGGGCATAAATGAGGGTAAGGCTTGGGAACACGCTTTGTAGACCCTAGGGTGTAGCCAGAAGGGGGACAGAGCCCTATAGCTCCAGGGCGCAGCTGGGGGGTACACCTAACACCTGGGGGCCACGGCAGGCGAAGGGAGGGTAGACGCATTTGGGAGAGGAGTAGCCCCGCCAGGTCCCGTCCCTGGCCCCGGGGCAGCGCTCACCATCTCCGGACCTTCTCGATGGTCGCCATCACCTTCTTGATGTCATCCTTGGCCCGGCTCCGGGTCTCGGCCCGCACGGTCCGGCCGGCCATGCTGGCGGGGCTGGGGCCGAGGCCGAGCCCGCGGCTGGGCCGCCTCCCGTCCGGCGGGCTCAGGTTCGGCGCCAGACCCGGGCGCCGCTCTCTCCGCCTGCCGTCCCTCCGGGAGTTGGCCGCGCCCTCCCTCGCTCCCCAACGCCTCCGCGAGTCCCCGCCCCGCTTCCTGCCGCCGCGCCGCGCCCCGCCCCGGCCCGTCCCCGGAGCGGCCGGGCGGCGCGGGCGGCCAGAGCCCAGGCCTGGAAGCCGGCCGGCCCCGCCCCGACCGGGCCCGCCCCCTCGGGGCGCCCGGACGCACAGCGCCCCCTACCCGCCACCAAGAGGGAGGGTTGGGGACAGCTCGGCGCCAAGACGCGCGCAGCTGGGCTGAGGCGGTGCGTTCAGACCACGTGGGCGCCAGAGGGCGCGAGGGGGTCACGGTCCCGGCGAGCTGCGCGGGGGCGGCCCCGAATGCTGTGCGCAGAGTATGTGTCCAGCCTCCCTTGGCTCTCGCTCCCAGACTGTTTTTCTCCAGCCATTCATTCAGCTGTCTCTTCACTGACCGCCCATTACCGGCCAGACGCTGCAAATATGAGTAGGTCTCCACCTACCAGAATGGCTAAAATGAGAACAACAGACCATATCAAGTGTAGACAAAGAAGTAAAGCAAGCAGAGCTCTCATTTCTGGGGGAGTGGAAACTGGTAGAGACGCTTTGAAAAACTGGCAGTTTTCTAGAGAAGCTGAACTTACACGTTCCAGCAATTCTACTCCTAGGTCATCAACACTCAACAGAAATACACAGGTATGAGCACGAAGAGGTGTGTACTGGAATGTTCATAGTACTGTCGATAATGTCCTCAAACTGGAAACGGCCCATCGAGAGGAAAGTGGAAAATGAATTGTAGCCTGTTCACACAGTGGACACAGCAGAGTGATGTCTTGCTACACATCCAACAATAGGGACAAGTCTCATGAAAGAAATCAAATACAACAACACACACTGTATGATTCCTTTTATATGAAGTTCAAAACAGACAAAACTGATTTGTGGTGTGAGAAGTCAGGATAGTGGTCACCCTTAGGGCTGAGAGGGGCTAAACGGGAGCTCTTGGACTGGTCATGTTCAGTTTCTTAATCTGATGTTGGTCCCCTCCCCCCAACATATTTACTCTGAATATTCACTGAACTGTACACTTTAGGATGAATGTACTTTTCCCTATGCATATTATACTTCAATTAAAAGTTTACTTCAAATGAGTATGTTTAGGTTGATTTTATTTGAAGCTGTGTTTGCCAGCAGATATGACATGGGTTGCTATGTGTGTGTGTTGCAAGGGTGGGACTCTGGCCAGAGGGTTTAAAGGTATAAGAGAGTGATTATAACCAAATTTCTGGAGCCAAACTGCCTTGGGGAAAATCCCAGCTCTGCTTGTCCAGTGACCTTAGACAACTCACTTATCTCTCTATTCCCTCAGCTATAACATGAGAGTAAGTTAATATGTAATGTAGCTCCTGGAACAATGCCTGCACATAGGAAATGCCCAATAAATATTCGCTGTTAATAAGTGTGTGATTGTGGCCCCTACCAACAGTTGGCTTCAATTGTACCTGCTATGGCCTCTGCCCGTTAATGCCTTCTTTTATTCTGGCAATTATCTGCTTCTGGCAATACCCTCACAGACACACAGGCCTCCTTCCCAGTCCTTTCACTCACAAACCCCATTACCTGCTCTGGTCTCCCACATCAGACCGAGCTCCTCAGGGGGCCAGAGACCAAGTATGGATCATTCCTGGGTCCCGGAGCCCAGGGCAAGTAGGTACTTGGGAACAATTTATGGGTGTAAGTGTGTACAGACCTTTCATCGTTTATCTGCATCAGGTGAGTGGGGTGGACATGTCGGTACGACCCCTCGTACCTTGTTCCTGGGTGAGAATGAAGGTCTACATGCAGTAGATGTATGTAAGTGGGAGGGGTTCTCTTACTGGGCCTGATAAGGTGAAGTGAGACGGTGTATCTGTTACACTCCTAGTAGGTGTGATAATGAGAGAGAGGGGGAGAGAGAGAGAGAGAGATAATGAGAGAGACAGAGAAAATATCTAAGACCAGAAGGTATTTGTCTGGGTAGGTGTGGCCCAAGCCTGAGGGCCCTCATCGCGGTTTCCCCCCCACCCCCCTTCCCCCAAACAGGAGGTAGGACCAGCACATTCCTGTCCTGCCAGCTCCACCCTTTCCTATCCCTCCCCACCCCCCACCCCCATCCCCCATCCCCCATCAGCTTTCTCGGAAAAGAAGCTCCGGCCCTAAGTCTTGCACAGGTCAGAGCCTGAGCCTCCTCCTCCCCGCGGGACCAGGGCTGCCTCCGGGCCCCGGCACACCCAGCCTCAAGGTCTTAAACCCACCACGCAGACAACCTGCTAACCTTTCTCAGGCCCCTTTCCTGACTGGGCTGCGCAAGTAGGGAGCTGAGCTCAGAGCCAAGGAATCCTGCCTGGGGCGGGAGGGCGGGGGGGAGATTGTTTGGGGTCTGAGCCCTGATTGGCTGAGCCCGGGCCACGCCCCTACCCCTTCCCCTTCTCCCCCCTTCGGAAGGGGGGCGTGGAGGCAACCGGGATCAGCCAGGGGCCAGCATGAGCCGGAGGGAGGGAAGTCTGGGTAAGGGGCTGAAGGGCCGGATGTCGAGTGTCCGTGGGGAGCAGGGGTCTGAAGGGCTGGAAGCTGGGGTCAGGGTCCCAGCCACCCCGGGTCCGGGATGGGAGCGGCCTGAACTGGGGAGAGCAGGGCCCCGGTGTCAGGTAACGAGCGGGTGAGCTGTGGGTGAGCTGTGGGAAGGGACAAGAGCCAGAGTTTAGCGGAGGCCTGGGCTGTGCCTTCACAGGGACTTGGGCTCAGGGTTTCTAGATCACGGGTTCGAGTACACCCTGGGAGAGAGGACTGGGAGCTGGGTTTGGACGCCTGGATCCTCTGAGTATTGGGAAAGAATCAGAGTTGGGGGCCAGAGGGAAAGATAGAGTTAGGGAAGGAAGTTTCTTTGGACCACAGGAACCAGTGAGTGACAACAGGAGATGAAAGTCGAGGTTGTTAAGGATAGGGACAGGCGGTGGGAAATTCAGACTTGGGGTGGGGGGGCGGGGCGGGAGTTGCCGGGCCAGGACTACATTCCCCAGCATGCCTTGGTAGGCGCGCTGTGCAGTCCGGGAAATGTAGTCATGCTTCCGGGGCTCCACCCTCTAGCTTACGCTGGGAAAGGGCTAGTCGTGGATGATGCGGGTTTCTAGCTTTTTGCACAGAACGTCCTTTGGGGAGGAAATGGGACTTCAGTCTCCCAGTCTGTAGAATGGGCTTAAAGGAGCATTCCGACTTGAAATTCTGTGCTTCAATGATGTTAAACTTCACCATCACTGAGGTACCGAGATATGTGAAACCTATCCTCAAAGGGCTCCCAGACTGAGGCAGATTCACACAAATAAAGGAGCCATTAAAAAAAACTACCTTGGAAGTATGAGTAAATGGCCTAAAATAAAATGAAAAAGTTAATTTAAGGGAGGGGTGAATCCAGAGGCTGCACTGAGGAGGCAATATTTGAATTTGGCTTTAATAGGATTTCAACAATGATTTGGTATCAGAGAATACATTTCAGGTAGGACAACTGTTTGGCGAATGTCTGGTGCCTCATTTACCATCGGTGGGAATGGGACATAGCCTGCCCGGCTTAAAAGTTGGAGAATTCAGAGCAGAGCTTCTCGATTCAGGAAGGAAGAGCCAGCCTGCAAGAAGTGGTCAAGGCGTAGGGGTTTGGGCTGCCCTCATCCCTCCCCCTTTTTCCCACCAGAAGACCCACAGGTTGACTCCTCAATCTCACTCCTTCCCCACTTGGAGGCCAAGATCCGTCAGACACACAGCCTTGCCCGCCTCCTCACCAAATATGCTGAGCAGCTGCTCCAGGAATATGTGAGTGGGAATGGGGATGGGCGTGCCAGAGGCCTGAGGAGTGGGGAAGTACAGATCACAGAGGTTCCTGACCACCCATTTTTCCACCCTCATTTCCCAGCTGCAGAAAAATGGGACACAATTTGCCATGCTGGCAAATTGGGGAACTGGCCCCTCTCTGTGCCCCAAATGCCCCTGTGTCTGCCCCAGCTTGGAGGCTCCCCTACCACACTGCATTAAGACAGAGGCAGAGAGAGTAAAGAGAATTGAGTGAGTGAGTCAGGAAACCTAGGTTCTAGGCTCTCTGTGATCTTGTCACCTTACCACCATGGGCCTTGGTCTCCCCAGCTATTAAAGGAGGCAGTTTAACAAGATGAGTTGTAAACTCATCTACCTGTGCTATACAGAGAGATCAAGAAGGGGTTTCAACATGGGGCAAAAATTCCAGTCCAAGAAGGGACTTTCACAGAGGAGGGGGATCTGCCACCATCTTTGGTTAGGCATAGGGCGCTACCCAAGGAAGGAGGGTATTTCCACCAATTACTCTGGTGTAGTGGAAGGAGGGTATAGCTTTGAATCAGAAAGACTGTAGGTCTGCTAACTTGCTGTGACCTTGGACAGTAATGGTAACATGAAAAAAAAATGATGTAACAATTATGAAAGTGGAATCAGAGAGAGAACTAGCTTTGTAATTCTGTGAACATTGGTTCAAAATCCAGCTCTGTCCTTTCCTAGATAGATGACCTGGGGCAAGTCAATTTACCTCAGCAGCCTCAATATCCTCATTTATAAAATCATCATCATCATAATCATCACATCCATTATTGGAAAGATTAGGAAATAGTGTGTTTAAAGCAGCCAACAGTGCCTGAACCAGAGACAAGTGTCAGCAAAGGATAAATGGTACAGTTGTAGCATGTTTACAAATTACAAATCTCTTTTATCTTTCATTTGTTCATTTGTATGACAGTTATTCAGTGAGCCCCCTGCAGGTGCAGAGATAGTGGAGGATGGGGGGAGAGAGAAAAACAGACGGTTTTCAGCAGTCTCTGTGATTCTCAGGAAATCCTTAGTAGAAAGACAGGACAGGGAGCTGATCCCGCATTTTACAGATGAGAAGAGTAAGACTCAGAGAAGGGAAATGGTATTGCATGAAACTGCATTGCTAGCAAGTGGCAGAGACAGGATTTGCGCCCCGGTCTGAAAGATGGCATTAATAAAAGAACTAACATTTATTGTGCCCTTCCAGTGGGCCAGGATCTGCTGGAAGCATTTTTCCATGCTCGGAAATACCCTGTGAAGTGGATACTGTTATCTCCATTTTAGAGATGAGGAAACAAAGGCACTGGTGTAAAGCCCACTTTTTTTTGGGGGGGGGGGGTCGTGTTGTCGTATCAAACACAACAGTTGTGTTGGGAGGAATGTGTCATTTGCGAGGTGGGGAAACTAAGGCCCCAGAGAGCGGGAGGAGTGGAGAGTGGAGGAATTCTGTCGCGGCGCCTCTCGGGGAAGGGCGGGGCCCCCCTGACTGCCGTGTCTCCGCAGGTGCAGCACCAGGGAGACCCCTTCGGGCTGCCCGGCTTCTCGCCCCCGCGGCTGCCAGTAGCCGGCCTGAGCGCCCCGGCACCGGGCCACGCGGGCCTGCCCGCGCCCGAGCGGCTGCGGCTGGACGCGGCGGCGCTGACCGCGCTGCCACCGCTGCTCGAAGTGGTGCGGCGCCACCAGGCGGAGCTGAACCCGCGCGCGCCGCGCTTGCTGCGGCGCCTGGAGGACGCGGCGCGCCAGGCCCGGGCCCTGGGCGCCGCGGTGGAGGCCGTGCTGGCCGCGCTGGGCACAGAGACTCGCGGGCCCCGGCCCGAGCCCGCCACCGCCGCTGCCGCCGCCGCCGCCGCCGCCACCGGCGCAGGCGTCTTCCCTGCCAAGGTTCTGGGGCTCCGCGTGTGTGGCCTCTACCGCGAGTGGGTGAGCCGAACCGAGGGCGACCTGGGCCAGCTGGTGCCCAGTGGCCCGGCCTGAGCGCGGAGCTGCAGCTTGCTGTCACCCCCTCCTAGTCCGTCTCTGTCGGTGCCTAATGAGGGCGGACTGTCTGCGTCTCTCTTGTCTCTGCCATCTCTCTGTGCTTTGTAAGCGCTCCGTGTCTCTTTCTCTATCGGACCTCCTTGTGTCTGTGACGTCCCATGTCCATCATTTTCTTGCTTTCCCCCCTCTTTTCCATTTTTTGGGCCTGCCTCCGTCTCTCTTGGTCTCCCCCTTCACCTGTCTCTGGGGGGGGTCTCTTTGTTTTCCCTTTTCTCCATCTCTTGTCTCCCTTTGGCCCCATGTGAGCAGGTGTACCTCTCCGCCTCATCTCAAGGAGGGGACACCTCATCAACTCTGTTTCTTTCACTGCCTGTCTCTGTCCTTTCCTGGCCAGGGACCTGGCTGCCAGCCCTGGTGGGAGGGCTACTCCAGACAAATTTCAGCCACCTTCCCACAGTGCATCACTCCCCCTGCTTGCTTCTCCGTTTGATGTCCTTTCCCTCCTTCACCTCCTCTGCCCTATCCCCATACATCCCCCCACCAAGCCAAATCTATGGAGAGAAAAAAAATCAACACCTTAAAACAGTTTTATTCCTGAGAATAAATTAATTTTTTGTAAATAAAATGTTTAAAAATAAAAAAGAACACTAAAGTTACCAGTATATACAGTTGCCGAAAATGGGGAGACACCTTTGGGGAGAAGAGGATCCTTGGGGCACAATCTGGTCCCCCAGACATACCCAAAAGCTACAGTATAAATAGGAGATTAACAAATGCCCCCAGGCCAGGGATATTGTCCATCACTCTAGAACAGGAAGTAGATGTGTCCTGAGCTGGAAACATCTATATGAGTACTTTTTCATTTGGACTTCCATTGATTGGGAAGTGAAGTCCCTCAAGATGGAAAGTTGGAACAGTGGCTATAGTCAGGAAAGTAGACTAGGGGAGGCAATGAACTCCAGCAAGAAGGGGAGACCTATCTGCTCAGAAAGCCCATAGCTTCATACAGAAAATGAGGTAGAAACAAAAAGGCAGCCCCTGGACCTCCTCAAAATTACAGGAAAAGGAAGGTCTCACGGAGAGCCCTGGCATTCTTTCCACCCAAGATGGGGGCAACCAGGACCACTGGATTGAAAGAATCCACAAAACAATACCCATAGAGTCCCACCCAGATCTGGAAGGGAGGTCATAGGACCTAGGCAGGAAAGACCCAGGCAACAGGGACTTGAGGCCTGGTTCCTAGGAAATATTCCCAAATAAACAAGCCCTGTCTGCTAGACAAGATGTGTCTCCTTTAGTGAAGAAGCAAGGCAGGAAAGAGTCCATTGGGAAAGAAGTGTTGCAGCCTCTGGCAGGAAGTCCTGCCTCGTCTATCCAGGGTATTTGGCCTTGAGCAGAGCCAAGTCCCTCACAGCTCGGTCTGTCCAGTGGCCATATTCCCGGGTCACTACATAGCCTCGACATTTCCTCTCAAAGGCTGAAGCCCCAAAGGCAACAACACCGAGAGTGTCCTCTTCCGGGGGGATGGGCAGGCCCAGAGCAGTCATGATTGCAGCCATGTTGCCCAACAGGCCTTGGGCCCTGAGTCTTGCGGCGCCGAGCTGAGCCAGCAGGATAGGACTGCCAGGGTTCAGGTCTCTCTGGTCATCCCCTACGAGCTGGAGGTGCTGGGTCAAGGCCAGGAAGGCCCCCTGGGCATGGCCCAGCCGCTCCCCATCATCCAGGGCATGCCAGGTCTTGAAGGAGACAGCGGCAGGAGGCAGGCTGCTGAGCTGAAGCTCAGGGGCTGAGAAACCAGGGTCGCTAAAGGGGCTGCCCTGGTACTGGAGCTGCATGAGAAACAGAGACAGATAGGAATGCGGGGACGTCCAGTGGTGCTGACTTCACATCTGCCTTCCATAAGACTGACATTTTCCCAGGGGGAGGAGTTAGTGGGATGTCCTAGCACAGAGCCTGGGCTCTGTTAGGTTCCAGGTTCATGTATAGATTGTACAACTTTGAATCACAGCTTCAGTAATTCCCATGCGTAAAAATGATAAGAAGTAGTATATATAAAGCACTTAGCACAGCACTTGGCATACAATAAGGGCATGATAGGCCACTATATTACATTAATATCATGACATCATGACACTATGATTGTGTTATTTATTATACTATTTTCAGTCTAAATATATTATTGACCACGTAGTTATAGTCTATATGTATCTTTATTTATAGCATTTAGTTGTTTATGCTTATTAATTTTATTATAATCATTAATAAATAATTGTTAACATTATTAAATTTAGTTGAGTGCCTTCTCCATTAAAGTTCTTGCCTCCATAAACCTAGACCCACAAAATCTTAGTGCGCACTGATAAATCCCCAAACTGGTAGCCCACCTAGTCCTCCATCACTATTTTAGGTGAAGAAACTGAGGCTCACGGTGCCCAAAGCCACCCAGGGAATGATGGCAGCTATGGCACGAGAAACTAGATTTAGTAAACTTGACATGGGCCTGGAATATAGCACAGGGGAGGAGTCACAAATCCTAGGGTCTCCAGGAACCAGATGGATTGTGTAACTGGAGGAAGAAGGCAGAACCAAGATGGGGTGAGGAGGGGCCAGGAGGGTCCCTGTGCCTGTTTTAGACAGGCAGTCATGTTCAAAATTTGAACAAGGATTTCATGGCCCAAACAGAAAACATCTGTAGGTCAGATTCAGCTAGTGGGCCACTGCTAGTTTGAACTTCTAGACAGTGTGGGGGTGTTGCGGGAGGATTGGCACTGCCAGTGATTAGCTGTGTGACCTTAGGCAAATTATTCACCCTCTCTAAAACTCAGTTTCCTTATCTGTAAAGTGGATTATGATTCTATCTCTCAGAACTGTTTGAAGAGTCAGCAAGATAATGGGCAGAGTGCCCAGCCCGGGCACATGGCTCAAGTAAGCACATAGCGCGAGGTGATTGTAGAAATAATTATGACCCTGTAAAGTCTTTCTCTGTATGTGCTGTCTTTGACTCTTGTAACAGTCCTGAAAGGTCAGCAAAAGCAGGATCACAAATTCCATTTTGCAGATGAGGAAGCTGAGACCCACAAAGAGAGAGAGAGAGAGAGAGAGAGAGAGAAGGAATGACAGCCCAAGGTCACCAGCTATCAGTGACAGTGTTTGAGTGAGTCTCTAGTTGACAGAGCCCCTGTGCCCTCAGATTCATGGGGGAGCCTTCTCCTGGCCTTGCTCTGCTTCTCCTACTTAGAGTTGGGCAAGGAGGGCACTTTCCCTCTCCCCTCATCCCCTGCTTGTGCCCAGTGTCACTCACGTAAGTCTGCAGCAGTGTTGATGTATTCTTCTGCATGTAGAGGGCCAGGCTGTAGGCTTGACTGATGGGCTCAGCTGGCGAGATGGGAGCCCCAAGACTGAGGGGTAGCAGCAGTAGGGTCAGCAGGCAGAGGGGGGCTGTCAGAGAAAATCGGAGGTCAGATCAAATTCCTGAGCCTGCCTGCTGGTTCGTTCATTTTAAAAAAATGTTTGTTTGTTTATTTACTTTTATTTATTTATTTATTTATTTATTTATTTTGAGAGAGAGAGAGAGAGAGGGAGTGAGAACCCAAGCAGGCTCCACCCTGTCAGTGCAGAGCCTGACGTGGGGCTTGAACTCACAAACCATGAGATCATGACCTGAGCTGAAACCAGGAGTCACACACTTAACCAACTGAGGCACCCTGGCGCCCCAGTTCATTCACTCTTTGTAACAACTCTTCAAGTGGCCACAGACTTTGTGGCCTGCAACAATCTTGTGTATCCAAGTCAGGACAGAATCACCCTGTAAGTAGATTATTTCCAGCCCAGAACATTCCCCTGAACTCCAGACCTGTGTATTCAACTTCCTGCTTGACATTTTCCCTTGGATATTAATAAGATTCTCAACTCAAAATGTCTAATACTCAACTCTCGATTCCCCTTCTACCCTCCTCCCCTAGTCTTCCCCCTCTCAGGCAAAGCTGCTTCCTTTCTTCCAGTTGCTCAGGTCAGAATGTGGGGTCCTCTCTTTGATGCGTCATTCTCTCTTGCTCTCCACATTCACCCCCACAGTAAATCCTATCGGCTCTGTCCTTAAAAGGTAGCCAGTGCAGGTCTGTGTTTCTTGATCTGAGTGCTCATGACAAGGATATGATCACTTTGTGAAAATTCATTGAGCTGTACGCTTAATGAGTTGTACACTTTTATATTTGTTATTTTCAATAAAAAGTTTTAAAACTTGAAAAGATGGATCCAGCATCTACCTACTTCCCCCCTCCTATTGCTACCACCTGAGTCCTGGCCACCAGCACTTCTCACCTGGACTGTTACCACAGCCTCACCCCTGGTCTCTGCTTTCACCCTTGTTCCCCCTCCCCCCCCCCCCCCACCCCTTCCAACTCCTCAGTCCAGCTAAATCCCTCCTCTGCCCGAACACTCCCTCTGCTCCCACCTCACACTGTGAAAATGTGTAAGCCAAAGCCCCCAGTGGTCTACAAGGGCTAGCCCCTCTGTATTGGCCTCCTATCTTCTCTAAGCATTCCTCCTCAGGCCTTTGGCCTTGCTGGGCCCTGCAGGACCACCCCCAAACCTTTCCAAGGCTGGCTCCTTCTTGTTCTTCAGGCCTCAATTCAGATGAGCTGTCCTGACTGCATATCAAAAGCCCCTTCCCTCTCCCCGATTTATAGTCTTCAGAGATTTGCTATTTCTCTTTATTTATTTGTCTACTTGTTTGTTACTGTCTCTCCCCCTAGAATGTTGGCTCCAGGAAAGGAGAAACTCCCCCTGGTTCATTCGCTGCTGGTTCCCCAGCATCTAGCACAGAGCTTAATAAATATTTGTTGAATGAATGCTGCCATGAACATCCTTATCCCAGGCTCTTTGGGCACTTTTTCAAAGAGGGAATGTCTGGATTGGAGGATGTGCTCATTTTAAATTTGAGTAAATGCCGCCAATTGTCCCCTTAAAGGGCAGGCCCAGTTGTTCCCAGTGTGAGGCTCGGAGAGGAGGAGAATTACCTAAGGTCACCAGCAGGAAGCAATGGAGAGGAGAGGCAAATCAGGATGGCCTCCTTTGTTCCCCTTTCTACATTCCCGAGTTCCCTAAATTCAGAACTTAAGGGAAGACTGATAGTGAAGGCCCATTCATTCATCCATTCATTCAACAAGCTTGGATCTTAGCACTCACCTTCGATCACACAGGCATTATAATTTCCTTACTTAGGACATTATTGTCTGTCTGCAGAATGAAATCTCCATGAGATCATAGATTTTTGTCTGTTTGTTCACTGCTGTATCCCCAAGTGCCAAGAAAACTGCCTAGCACATAATAGGCGCTCAATAAATATTTCTTGAATGAATGAATGAATGAATGATGAATGAAGCCTTCTGCATGTAAGGATCTGGCGGCTCCTAGCATGCAGACAGCCAGGTGCATGAGTCATATGGGCTGAGGGCCAGTGAGTACCCCTTCCCTCCTGGTCTCTAGGCCCTGGCACTCTGTCCCCCTCACTCACCTAGCAGATAGCTCATGCTCCCTCCTTGGTTCCTTCCTCTCTCCAGTCTCTGGGTTCTTCTGGGGCACCTATCCTCCTGCCCCTCAGGTGGCTTTATACCTGGGCTGAGCCCTGAGACCGCCCGAGAGGGAGGGAAGGAGTCACACCCTGGGGTGGGTGTGTGTTGGGGGCGCAGGTGCAGAAGCCCCAGAAGCAAGGGACAGCAGGGAAGGGGACACTAAGGTGACACCCTAGTCCCCTACAGCCCCCAAACTCAACCTTAAACCCTGGTTGCTGGGAGGGAGGGGTCAAAGGCGGGAGGGGATTATCGGGGGACAAAGGGGCCGCCCTGCTCCCTGCTGCTCCTCACGTCCTGGGATCCAGTTTCTCGTGAGGAGGCGGCCTCCTGCCCCGCCCCATGTGGACCGGGCGCTGCCCACTCTGGCTCCCTCTCCCCAGGAGTTTGGAAAAAGGATGGGAGTGGTGGCATGTGAGCAGCATCGCCAACACCCAGGTACACCCTTAGACATAGGAACATGTGCACGTCTACACACAGGCTGGCACACGGGTGCACACCAGACGTGTGAGCACACTTGCATACGTTCATTCATTTAAGTACGTGTTCCCACCGACTGTGCTGCTCCCTGTTCCAGGTGCTAGGATAGGACCAGAACAAGTCCAACAAAACCCCTGCCCTCAGAGAGCTGACACTCTAGTGGACATGGCTACGCGTATACTGAATCACACACACCCTGCCAGGCCTACACGTTACACAGGGAGAATCAGACACACAAGTGCGGACGTGTCCTCACGAATGCATGCAGACAGGTGAACACATAGCCACACCCAGGGGCCCCACCAGAGACACATGCGTGGAGCAGACATGTACATATATGGGGTGTACACACACCATGGTCACGTGTGTGCACACAGACACACATGCGGCGGGAGGTCAGGAGTCCTGAGATCTAGCCACGTTTTAGTCTCTGCTGTCCTGGAAGATCTTGGGCCAGTGGCTGCCTTCTGCCCAAGACACAGCGCATGCCAGACACATAGACATACCTAAGGCCTTTTCCAGCTAGGGAAGCCTTGTGGCAGAGAGGACTATGGGCAGACAGGTGCTGGGTTCTGGTCCTTCTTCAGAGCTTTCCCAGTCTCTCCATAAGGAAGCACTGTTCAGTTCTAAGCACCTGCCCACCCTCTCTGGGTCAGAGTGTTCAGGCAGGCCCCTACCCTGCTTCTATCCTGTTGGGGGATGGAATATTGCTCTACCTTCTTCCCTCATGTGGAGGAAGAAGGCCCATACCCTTCTTACAAAGGCAGGAGATACATCTGTTTACTCATTCACTCATGTATACATTCAATCAGCAGATATCGATGGAGCCTCTACTGTGTGCTGGTACCAGGGCGAATGTAAGATGGGCCGCACCCCCACCTCACAGGGTGCACAGCCCAGAGTTCACAACAACAAACATGTGAACTGATAAAAAACAAATTTCCTGAAGCGACAAAGTTCTAAGAAGAACCCAAATAGGTTGATGTGATTAGCTTGGGGAGTGGGGGGGTGGGGGTGGGTGGGGTTGAGGAGATTTAGATAAGGAGCCTGAGGCCCAGAGAGGGACAGCTACTTACCTGGAGTCACACAGCAAGGCCAGAACAGATCCTAGACTCCTGCCCCCCAACTTGGGACCATATCTGGGTTGTCCCCTCAAAACTGTGAACTGAAAGAAGGAGGAAGTTGAAGGAAAGATGGGCTTTGGGGTGGGGTATCCTAAATTGGGTCTCTGAGGCCAGGAGCTGCCAGGGCTGCCAGAAGGGGCCTGTGCTAGGCAGACAGTGATGTCAGGGGATTAGCCTAGGCCCTTTGAGTGGGTGCACTGAGGCGTAGGCCAGGCCAGGTAATGAAGGGGGAGGTGGCAGAGGAGGAGGGCAGGAGGGGAGGAGGGGAAGAGGGAGGCAGATACTCGATCTGGTGCTATTCACAGGTGGACAGTGGACGTGGGGCTGGGCCTCACTCGAGAAGGCAGGCTCACCCTCACCCGACCTTATCACGTCCTGCTTCTCTTGGGGGTTTCTCTCTCTGGACCCCTAGTTTCCCTTTGCAGCTGGAGGAACTGGCCCCCAGCCCAGGCCTGGCTTTGTCCCAAGGCGTCTGTCTTGGCAAAGGGCATCAGCTCTGCCACCCTGTCCGGCCCCACCTCACAGGCCATCTGTCTCCATCTCTGTTTTGGTCTCACCAAAAGCTGCTGCCCGGGGATCCCCCCCAACTTAGGAGCCAGCAGACGTGGATGCGAGTCCTGCCTTTGTCCATTGCTAGTTGGGGCCGAACCCCCAACCTCTCTGAGCCTCAGTTTGTTTCCTCATCTGCAAACGGGGTAATAATTCCCACCACCTGGGCTCTCACTGACCCCACCCACCAAGTGCCTTGACCCCTGCTCCCCCCAGGCCTCCAAGGGTTACCCCAATGGCACATAAAGCCTCCAACCAATGGCAAAAGCCTTGATGCTGCACAACCCCATGTTTGGAGGCCAGTCCCCACAGGCCATACATATGCTCCCAAGAGATCTGTCCTGTCCTTTTCCCAGGACACTGAAGCATGACCCTAGTGTCACCCAGCAGGTCACATAATGAGACCTATTCAGAACAGATAAATGTGAACTTCAAACCAGATCCTCACCCTGACCCCAGTATTAAGCCCAACCCCATTTGTACCCCTACCTCTCCAGGCAAAGAGAACAGTAAGTACAAAGGCCCTCATGTGGGAGCAGGCATGACCGTTTTCAGGAACAATCAAGGCCAGCAGAGAGAGCAAAGAGACTGGTGGTTGGTGAGGTATGACAGGTTGGGGAGGAGCAAGAGTCACCTTGCCCTCTCCTGCCATCTCCACATCTCCCTTGACTCCTCAGTGCCCTCAGGACACAGTCCAAACTCTGCAGCCTGCCCTTTGAGGCCTGCAATCCCCTAGTCCCTGCGCAGCCTTGCAACTCACTTCTTGCTTTTTCCTACATTCTCCCTCAGCTCTGCAACCTACTTATAGGCCTGCTTAACACCAGGCCTTCCTCATGTAATTCTCCCTATATAGAGAGCGCTCCTGCTCCCTCTTCACCAATACAATCTCATATTTTAAACTTTGACTTGGGTTTTACCTCCTCTGGGAAGCTTCCCCTGTCTCCTCTGCTCCCTCTGGGTTTCCACAGTCCCCGAGTTTCCCCTGTCCATTTACTGATCACCATATGTTGTGATTCTCGGTCTCCCAGTGTCTCTCCCCAATGTAACAGGAGGCAGGGACTTGTCATCTCTGCAGCCCCAGCACCAGGCCATGTACAAAGGAGACACTTCAGTGAGTGTCAGGTGAAGGAAGACAAACATAACGGTTCCAGTTCCAAGGAGGCTGGTCTACTGAGAGGAGCACCTGATCTCTCGGAGCCCCCTCGTCAGTGCCTCATCCTAATGGAGTGGCAGGATGGAGGGGTGTTGAGGGCTCTTGGAAGAGAGGTCCCCAGCACAGGGATCATCAGGGTGAAGAGCACAGCCCATTCCATTCAAACCCCATGGTCCTCTGCTGCACTGTTCCAGAGCCCCAGCTGGTAGCCATTGAGGCTGGGCACCTGTCCTCCCGGAGCAGCTCAGCCCGGCAGCTCAGCCTCATCACCTCCAACATTTCTCCAGTGCTTCCTAGGGGTCTGGTGTTGTTTGAAGCCCTCGTATACACTACCTCATGCTTCCTTTATAGAACTGTCTTCCTCTTTCACAAATGAGGAGATTGAGGCACTGCCAGGTTAAGTGATCACCCCAGGGTCACATGGCTAGCAGGGAGCAGTGCTAGGATTTGAACCCAGGCTCCAGAGCCAGAGCTCTTTATTGTTATCATCACCTATAATCTCTGGGGTTTGACACTTTCCAGTTCATGAGCCCTTCCCACAGCCCCTGTTGCCCTGGGTTCCCTTCAGGGTTATCTGACAAGGGCTGGCATCCCCATTTTGCAGATGAGATCCAGGAAGGAATGACACGAGAAGGTGAGAAAGAAAAGAATGCTTTTTTTTTTTTTTTTTTTTTTTTTTTTACCAGTCACTCTGTACCTAGACATTATCTCACTTAATCTTGTAACAACCCTGGGAAATAGGTTTTATGGTTACTAATGAGGTTGAGAGAGGTTCAGTGACTTGCCAGGATCAGACAGAGAATGAACTGTAGAGACCTTGAACTCAGGTCAAGGTCTGACCCTGAACTCAGGTCAAGGACTGGCTCCAGTGTCTGGGCTACTCCCTGCCATTCCCAGATGAATCTCCTTTGCTGTCTGCACCATATCTGCACCACCAACCATCCCCATGCTGGTGGGACACCATGATGGCCAAGTGAGAGACACAGATCCATCAGTGACCTAACTGTATGTCCTAACCCAGTCCCACCCCAGTCGTTGGCAATATCTGCAATCCAGCCAAACTTTGCCTTTGCTTCCTGGGCAGCCCTATGCTTGAGGAGGAGGGCCAGAGGAAGACGTGTAACATGCGGTGTCTTAGCAGAGTCTGACTGGGGATTAGGATTAGGGTATTGATTTAAAAACTGGGAGAAAGTGGAGAGCCAAAAGGGCTGTCCTCTGTTCAGCAGTTGCATATTGAATCCTCTCTGTGTGAACTGAATTTCCCAAAGTGACACATAAACAGGGTCTTGTCAAATGAGCAGACTCTCCCAAATAAGAAAAACTTCCCCAAACTCTATTATATTAAACACTATGTGACAGAGATGTGGAACTGGACAAGTAGGTCAATGGAACAGAATAGAAAGACCAGGAATAGACCCATGTATACCTAGGAATACAGGCTATGATAAAAAATAAGGGAGGGGGCATCTGGGTGGCTCAGTCGGTTGAGGGTCCAACTTCAGCTCAGGTCATGATCTCACGATGCATGAGTTCAAGCTCGGCGTCAGGCTCACTGCTGTCAGCACAGAGCCCTCTTCGGATCCTCTGCCCTTTTCTCTCTCTGCCCGGCCCCCATTCGCACGCGCTCTCTCTCTCAAATAAATAACACATTAAAAACAAACAAACAAGTAAATAAATAAACTCATTAACTAATTGAGGGAGGATAAGAATAAACTATTAAAAGGCATTAGGATAGCTGGAGGAATGCAAACTGGTACAGTCACTCTGGAAAACAGTGTGGAGGTTCCTCAAAAAATTAAAAATAGACCTACCCTATGACCCAGCAGTAGCACTGCTAGGAATTTACCCAAGGGATACAGGAGTACTGATGCATAGGGGCACTTGTACCCCAATGTTTATAGCAGCACTCTCAACAATAGCCAAATTGTGGAAAGAGCCTAAATGTCCATCAACTGATGAATGGATAGAGACATTGTGGTTTATATACACAATGGAGTACTACATGGCAATGAGGAAGAATGAAATATGGCCCTTTGTAGCAACGTGGATGGAACTGGAGAGTGTTATGCTAAGTGAAATAAGCCGTACAGAGAAAGACAGATACCGTATGTTTTCACTCTTACGTGGATCCTGAGAAACGTAACCGAAACCCGTGGGGGAGGGGAAGGGAAAAAAAAAAAAGAGGTTAGAGTGGGAGAGAGCCAAAGCATAAGAGACTCCTGAAAACTGAGAACAAACTGAGGGTTGATGGGGGGTGGGAGGGAGGGGAGGGGAGGTGATGGGCATTGAAGAGGGCATCTTTTGGGATGAGCACTGGGTGTTGTATGGAAACCAATTTGACAATAAATTTCATATATTAAAAAAAAAAGAACAGGTGGAAAATTATACGTGAACGTTTGGATGAGATCCTATAATGCACGCAGCTGGTGCATCCCTTTTACTAGCAGTGCACCTATCTCGTGGCTGATGTGACTCCTGCTACTAGTGACTCACAGCTGCTTCCTTCTCCCCCTGATCCAGGGACCCATTTACAGCAAAGGAAGTGCTGTGGTGGACACACTGCCATTTGCCGTACCATCAAGAAGCTGCTGGCCTGTTAAGGTAACGGAACGGTCTCTGGAAGGTGCAGCTGAGATGCTGGCGTGGAGACCATACAGTATTATTATCTTTTAGAATGCAACATATGCCTTAGACCAATGGCTGTTTTATGGTGCTGTGCCCAAGAACATAGGTATATGAGTCTGGAAACCTAAGATTAGAAGCAGGAGTGGTCCTGTTTACCATTAGTCCCAGTAACCTCCTTGGGGAATTTGTGCTTGCAGCCCCCTAACTTTAGGTCCTATGGGTCTAGAGATCCCAATTCCCAGAGTGCGGAGGGACATTTCTGCAAGGGGACATGGCAAGAGTCCCGGTGAATTTTGAGCGACACCTGCCACCTGGTCACTTCTGTCTCCTTGTGCCAACAGACCAAGAGGCAAAGAAAGGACTTGCCAAAGGTCATCACCAGAAGGTAGGACAGCTGCTATGGAATAGGGGCAGGAGGAACATGTTTAGCACGCAGGCAATCAATCCATTGGTACATCTCTAGATACCTGTCCTGAGTTTTATTTGTAAATGGGCAAGTACAATAGCCATGGCCTGACAGGTCATGATAACTAGGGACTCAACCCTTCTGGGATGATGGCCAAGGTCAACTTACCAGCAAGCTATTGAGACTAGCAGAAAGACTAGTTGAAGCCCAGGGTAGAAGGGAAGGGGAGAGCTAGAATAAGTGCGTGGCAGAGGAAGGAGATGATGACTATCAGGGGAGGAACTAATTCTCCTCTTCTAAGTTTACCCAGAAATTGTGACCAATCAGAATGCTAGAGAAGCTGTACCTGGATGGAGTGAACTTCAGGGGAAAAGCAAGTAGATCTGAGCAGTGCAAAGGTGAAGTGTCGTGCGTGCTGCTGCTGCCCCACCAGATCCCTTTATCAATAGTACACCCATCGCCCAGCTGCCCCCATCTCTGGAGAACTGCCCAGCACTCCTCCTCCTTAGCCAATGGCAGACTGGCACAGATGTGTGAAAGGCCTTACCTCCAGGTGGCACTAACCTATTAGTACAATGTGGGCTCCAGAGCTTTTTCTAGCATCAAACCAAAGCTAGTCAACAGCCAAGACCACATTCTTGCTCAGTTTTCCTCACTGCCCTAATCCTGATGACCTAATTTTTCTTCTGAGAACGTTGTCTATGTCACTTGGTCAAGAATCCCCATCTCAGGCTGTTTCTGGGGACCCTACAGCATTTCCCCTTCTAACACCATTAAGAATAAATAAATGATAAAGACTTACATGTGAAAGAGATCTCTGAAATTATGAAGCAAAAATATAGAAGAATATTTTTAAGTCTTCAGTTTGAGCATTATATTTACAAGAGCCAAGACAAGGCAACAACCTAGGTATCCACGACAGATGAATGGAGAAAGAAAATATGGTTTGAGGGGAGCTGGGTGGCTCAGTTGGTTGAGCCTCCAACTCTTGATTTCAGCTCAGGTCCTGATCTCATGTTTCCCCTATGTCGGGCTCTGTGCTGATAGTCTGACAGTGCGGAGACTGCTTGGGATTCTCCTCTCTGCCCCTCCCCCCCCCACTCTCCTCTCTCAAAATAAATATATAAACTTAAAAAAAGAAAGTGTGGTGTGTGTGTACAACGGAATACTATTTAGCCATAAACAGGAAGGAAATCCTGATATTTCAGGGTGGACTTTAAGGGCATTATGCTAAGTGAAATAAGTCAGACCAAGAAAGATAAACACTGTATGATCTAATTTATTTGTGAAATCTCAAAAAAACAAACTCATAGAAAAAGAGATCAGATTTGTGTTGTGAGGTGGGGGTTGAGGGTGGAGAATTACGGGAAGATGGTCAAAAGGTATAAACTTCCAGTTATAAAATAAATAAGTACTGAAGATGTAATGTACAACATGATGACTATAGTTCCCAGTGCTGTGTGATATATCTGAAAGTTGCTAAGAAAGTAAATTCTAAAAGTTCTCATCATGGTGCCGGGGGAACACTTTTGTGTTACTGCATGAGGTGATGGATGTTAACTAAACTTATTGTGGTAATCATTTAAAAATATGTAGATATATGACATATATATGTCAAGTCATTATGCTATACACTTTAAACTTGTATGGTGTTCTATGTCAATTACATATTAAAACTGGAAGGGAAAAATAAAAGAAAACCTTGGGCTAAGAGAAAGCTTTCTTTTTAAAAGTATTTTTTAGGTTTACTTATTTATTTTGAGAGAGAAAGAGAGCACAAGTGGAGTAGGGACACACAGAGAGGGAGAGAGAATTCTAAGCAGGCTCCACACTATCAGACTGTAAGACTGTTAATTTCTTAAATCTTCAACATTTCGTATGCAATTGAGCTGGTTTTCCCATAAATAGTTTTTTTTTCAATTTTTAATTTGAGAGAGAGAGAGAGAGAGAGAGAGAGAGAGAGAGAATCCTAAGCAGGCTCCAGGCTCAGTGTGGAGCCTGATGTGGGGCTCAATCCCATGACCCTGAGATCATGACCTGAGCCAAAATCAAGAGTCGAACACTCAACTGACTGAGCCACCCAGGTGCCCCTTTCCTGCAAATAGTTCAAGTTGCCTTAGCATGCAGAAGGGACTTTTGTATGGCAAACTGAAAAACCAAGTTGGTTCTCCTGTGCAAAGATTTGAGTGTGTATGTGCTTATCAGTAACATTGAGTGTGTGAAAATTTCCCAAGGCCCATTTCCCCCATTCTACCTACAACCTAATCCCTTTCTCGTGAAGTAGGGCAAATCCATGAATCAAGAGAGTAGGAAAGGAAACATCTAGGTACAGCATTTTACAGAGTAAATACTGTAAGGATCATATCCTGCAGATGAGGAAACTCAGAGAGGTGAGGGCACACAATGCTCCACAGATAGTGTTAAAACCAAGCCTCTAAACCAACTCTATCTGATTCCAGACTTCAGTAGACAAATGAATCCCCTGGGATGCTCTTAGAAGTACATATTTTTGGTCCCCACTCAGAGATTCAGTAGGTTCCAAGGAGCCCAGGCATCTGCATTTTTAGTATGGGAGCTATTGCCACCCCATCTCCTGGGGGATTCTGGGTCCCACTTTGAGGGATACTGAATATTACATACAACTCTGTCTTCCAAACAGGACCAGGCCTGGCAAGGAAAAAAACCACAAGAGGTAGGTGAACTGTTGTAGATTAAAGAGATTCAGGAGACATAACAACAGGATTAGTTATCTTTTGCCATGTAACAAGTTTCCCCGGAAACTTGTAGTTTAAAATAACATTCATTATTTCCATTTCCATTTCTGTGGGCCAGAGGCTGAGACTCTCAGCAGCCTGCAAACACTGTCAGGGTGCAGTCATCTCGAGGGGCACAGGTATCTGCTTCCAAGTCCATTTATGCGGTGTTGGCAGGATTCAGTTCCTCAAGGGTTGTTGGTCTGAAGGCTTCAGTCCTTCCCCTGCTTGTAGCGGGAGGTTGTTCTCAGTTCTTGCCATGTGGACCTCTCCTTGCGGCAGTTCACAACAAGACATCTTGTTTTATCAGAGAAGCAGAGAAGAGTGCCAAGATGGAAATCACAGTCTTTTGTAGCCTTATCTTGAAAGTATGGTCCCATCACTTTTGCTGATTCTATTCATTGTACAGGCAAGTCACTAGGTCCAGCCTTTGTTAAGGGGAGGGGAAGGCCAGAAGGCAAGGATCATTTGCAGCCATGTCAGAAGCTCCCTATTTCAACAACCAAATGTATGAAGTTGGTTTGGGTTCTGATTTCACTAAGCCAACTGTACAGACACATTTATGAGATAATCCAGGAAATCTGAACATGGACTATGTATTAGATGATATTAATTAAGGAATTACCATTATTTATTTAGAAGTGACAAATGTCTGTGGTCATGCTAAAAAAAATTCCTTAGGTCTTAGAGACATACCCTGAAGAATATCATAAATGAAATGTTATGATGTCTGGGATTTGCTTTAAAATAATACAACAGGGGTTGGAGGAGGGGAGGAGTGGGGTTATAGTTGAAACTGGATTAGTTATACGTGGATAATGGTTACACGGATATGGGGGGGGGGTTATTATACTGCTCCTACTCTTACATGTGTTTGAAATTTTCCACAATAGAGAGTTAAAAATCAAACTGAATTGAAGCTAAAAATGGTACACCGCAAGTTGAAAAAACATACAAAGTCTAAAGCTGTTGCATACTGAGTGTATTTTAATTGGTGGAAAAGACAACAACAAGAGTAACATTTCAGATGGGGAAAGATGACCATAAATATGAAAAAGAGGGGGGAAAAAGGAAGGAAGGAGTGGGGGGAGGGTGGAGGAGGAATGATAGAATTAAGCTTGGCAGCCGGCTGGCTACAGGAGGTGGTTGATCCCTGACCTCTGCTTAACCAAAGTAACAGGGATTCGGGTCATTCTAGTGGAACTGAGAGCTTGGGGCAGCAGCAAATCCAAGCCCTCAGGGCTTTTAGTATCTGTGAAGGACTAGCTGGAGTTTAGAGTTTGCCTTGGGCCTAGAGGGATGGGGAAGCTGGGACCATTTCAGAAAGGGCATAGAAGCAGGAGGCCCAGTATCAGCTGGTGGGGAGGTATTACATTGGGGTTCAAAGTTCTCCACAGTTCATTACAAGGATGCAGTACTGTGCAGGAGGCCACAGTCTTGTCTTACAGATCCTAGAGGGTGGGGAGAATAAATCCCAAACCCTCATCTCTAGACATTCTGGATTAGGCCAGGAAATTTGCATCAAAGCTGCCTAGCATGGGGCTTGGCATACAAGAAGTATTTACTACCCATTTATTCAATCTAGTGGCAGTGGTAGTGATCCTCAACCAATGAGATGTGTACTTCAGAATTTTCTAGAAAATGTCATTTGATTCTTTACAATTGTGGTTCTTTACAAAGGTAATGTAGTCATTTGGGGACAGATAACTCATTTGGTTCAACACGCAAAAGGGCCGAAAAAGCATCTGTTCAGTGCAAAGGTTTTCTCCTACCTGTGCTCCCCAGCCACCCAGTTCCCCTCCCTGGAGGCAACCAAGGCTACTTGTTTCTTCTGAATATTTTCAAGGACATTTTATGTATCTGTAATCAAATTTGTATGTTTGGATTTTGCCTTTGTAAAACAAACAGTAGCAAACCACACACGTTATTCTGCTCCTTGCTTTTTTCACTCAATATTTCTCAACTATTTGCAGTGACATGGATAGAGCTGGAGAGTATAATGCTAAAGGAAATAAGTCAGAGAAAGACAAATACTATATTATTTCACTAATATGTGGAATTTGAGAAACAAGACAAAGGGGAAAAAATAAGAGAGAGAGAGAGAGAGAGAGAGAGAGAGAGAGAGAGGCAAACCAAGAAACAGACTCTTGACTATAGAGAACAAACTGATGGTTACCAGAGGGGAGGTGCAGGAGGGAATGGGTGAAATAGGTGATGGAGATTAAGGAGGGCACCTGTCCTGATGAGCATTGGGTGATGTATGGAAGTGTTGAATCACTATATTGTATATCGGAAACTTATATAACACTGTATATTAACTGACTGGAATTAAAAAACTTAAAACTAAAAAACAATGTTGCTCAAAAATCATCTCATACTAGTTCTTTGTTTTAAACCACAATTTTATCTGTTTGTTCTACTTTTACAAGAAAGTGGAAGAAACTGAAATATGTCTGAAAAGGTTCCAAGTAATATTCTGAGTTCATTGCATAATTTAAACCCCTAACTTCTATATCCATTCTAAGCTAGAAGACTTGTCACAATTGTGTTCTTCTTCCCCCCCTCCCCCATTATAGTATAGTGGATTGTTGTTGTTTATTGTGGTCAAATACATATATACGTATATATTTATTTATTATATATTTATTATACATATATGTATAATACATATGTATATAAATACATATATGTACTTATATATGTATTTATTATATGTGTATATATATAATACAATTTATCATTTTAAAAACTTTATTTATTTTGAGAGAGAGACACAGGAGGGGCAGAGAGAGACAGAGGCGGGGGGGAGAAAATCCCAAGCAGGCTCCACACTGTCAGTGCAGAGTCCAATGTGGGGCTTGAACTCGTGAACCATGAGATCATGACCTAAGCTAAAACCAAAAGTCAGCCACTTAACCGACTGAGACACCCAAGTCCTCCACCATTTTATTCATTTTTAAGTGTACAGTTCAGTGGCATTAATTATATCCACATTCTTGTGGACCATCGCCACCATCTATCTCCAGAACTTTTTAATATTCTGACTGAAACTCTGTACCCAGTAAACACTAACTTTCCATTCCATTTCCCCCAGGCCCTGGGTAACCACCATTCCACTTTGTCTCTATGAATTTGATCACTCCAGGTACCTCATATCAGTCGAATGATACTGTATTTGTTCTTTTTTTCTGGATTGTTTCACTTAGCATCCTGTTTTCAAGGTTCGTCCATGTTTTAGTGTGTCAGAATTTTATTCCTTTTTAAGGTTGAAAAGTATCTCATTGTATATACATATATATATATATACATAATTGTGTATATATATACACACACACATATATACACACATATGTATATGTATATGTATATGTATATGTATATGTATATGTATATGATTGCTGCAGGAACCCACTTAGCGCATAGATCCCAGCTCCTGAACGGAAGTGGATATCTGCAAAAAGAAATGTCATATATCTACATGATAAATTTGAAGAGGTTCAGGAAGAAATTTCTACTGGTAGTCCATGCTACGTGGTAGTCCATGCTACCAGTAGAAACTCAGCTTACTATGGACATCAGATTCTCTGGGAACACTAGCAAGAGCTCTACTGAAGGTTTCTGTGGCCAGGTGAAGCCACACCCATTGCCGAGCATTTCACTTCTGGGATCTTCACTAATCAGATCCAGGCAGCCTTGGGGGAGCCTTGCTTTTTGTGATGATTGATCCCAGGGCTGACTATCAGCCCTGTTCACTTGTCCACTATAGTTCAGTATATATCAGACTCCTTCCTACTTCATATGGACGATGCCAAACCATAAGACAATAAGAGTTTACTCAGCAGGTGTCTTGTGCTGGGTGCTTGCCCAGAAAATCCCCTATATGGTGACACTAACTTTCCCTAGGACCCTTAAGAAGATGTATTTGTCATTAAGGTTGCTCACAAGTATGCCAGTTCTTCTCTTAGGCATGTGAAGAGATCTCTTCTCTGCCCCCTTTGAAGTTAGGTAAAGTTATGGACTGGTCAATACAAGGTGAGCAGAAGTGTCACATGGAGTCACATACACATATCAAGATGGAGCTTGTTTCCTGAGTGACTAGAATGAGCAGACCCCACTAGACATGCAGAATGAGCAAGAAACAGACCATTTTTGTTATAAGCCACCAAACTTGGGTGTTATTTGTTACTACAACATAACCTAGCCTATCCTGGCCAATACAGAAGCTATGAATGTCTACAGAGATCCAGAAGAGATCCAGAAGGAAGACCAGCCGCTGCTAAAAAGGAACTTTGGGATAAATGGGCTGCTCCAGCTCCTGAATTCAGTGCGCTCATTCTAAGGTTGCAGATAGTTCTGAAGGCAGACGGGTGCCCTCCATTCCTTTTTAGCAGTTCCTCACTAGAGACTGAGTGGTCCGACCTGTTTCTCAAAGTGGTCTGTAGTCCTATAGCCTAGGACCTCGGAATGAAAAACACCACCACTGAGTGGTCTTAAGTCATCCTTGCAAAGTGTCTTATACAAAATGCGTAAATAAGGTTGACAGAAAACAGCCATCATTTTTGTACAAATGAAAAGGGGCTCATGAGTGCCGTATTCCTTGAGTTTACTGATTTTTGAGGTCTGTCATCTTTTTTTTTAATTCTTTTAAAACATTTGTTCATTTTTGAGAGTGAGAGAGATAGAGTACGAGTGGGGGAGAGGCAGAGAGAGAGGGAGACACAGACTCAGAAGCAGGCTCCAGACTCTGAGCTGTCAGTACAGAGCCCGATGCAGGGCTCGAACCCCCGGACCGCGAGACCATGACCTGAGTGACGCTTAACCGACTGAGCCACCCAGGCACCCCTTGAGGTCTGTCATCTTTATATTTTAATGTCAACATGGTCGAATTGTAGTCTTTTCAACTCCTGTAAATGTTAACAATATCTGCTCATGGTAAAAATGTCAAACTGCAGAGTAGAGTGTAAAGTGAAAAGTAAAAGTCCTCCTATATCTTATATATGCAATCTCACTCTGCCACCCCCCACCCCCACCCACCCAGCTGGGGGCACAGGCACAGAGCCTGGCACTGGGGTGTTATACATATAGTGTAAGAAATGGTCTTGGGGCGCCTGGGTGGCGCAGTCGGTTAAGCGTCCGACTTCAGCCAGGTCACGATCTTGCGGTCCGGGAGTTCGAGCCCCGCGTCAGGCTCTGGGCTGATGGCTCAGAGCCTGGAGCCTGTTTCCGATTCTGTGTCTCCCTCTCTCTCTGCCCCTCCCCCGTTCATGCTCTGTCTCTCTCTGTCCCAAAAATAAATAAACGTTGAAAAAAAAAATTAAAAAAAAAAAAAAAAAAAGAAATGGTCTTGACCCTCAATAGGCTCATTCTGGTTGTCTCAGTTAATGGAATGGGGCCAAGAATGCTTACATTCAAACTGAAGCAAGCTGGGAGGGGACTGTGTTGCACTGGTGAGTACATGTCTTATCCAAAGCAACAGCCTTTTGCTCAGGTCCAGTTGTTTCTTGTTCAAGGAACAGAGACTCAGTGTTACTAGATTTCAGGATTTCAAGTGAAAATGGAAATCCATTTTTGCAGGAGATACTTGTTGCTATGCCAAACTAAGCACACATGTTTGGCTGGATTTGATCAGTTTGCAGATGTTGCAGTAGTCCTCAGGATGGGCTCTGGAGTCTGGGTTTGAATCCTGGTTCTACAACTCATCTATCTGGGCCCTAGTTTCCTCATCTATAAAAGGGGATTCTACCTCATTGGATTCTTCTGAGAATCAAGTAAGATGCTGAAAGCACTTAATAACATGTGAGGTGGACACCTCATAAAGCTTACAATGTAGGGAAAGAGTCAATAAATGAACTTCATGTGGGAATTGCAGGAAGACTTCATTGGGACAGTGGCATTTAAACAGAAACCTGAAGAATGAATAGTTCATTGGGTAGAAAAGTGGGAAAGAAGGGGAAGGAAATAACAGGCAGTGGGAAAAACCCGTGAGAAAGCCCTGAACAATCATGTAAGCCAACGCTAAAGCAGTGAGGACGTAGAGGAAACAGCCGTCTGGAAGCCAAGGATTTCCTGACAAAGTGGTAACTGGAAGGAGCTTCAGTTCAGCCTGAGGGAGTCCCTGCAAACTTAAGACTTCATACTACTCTGGCCACTGTTAACTTCCCGGACAGAAAAACCACACCCACCAGGTCTTCTGCAGAGCCCTCTAACCCTCTTCTCTCAAACGGAGAAGAGGGCGGGCGGGGGTAGGGTTTGGCCTTGGGGTCAGAAGTGAGTAGTTTTCCGGCAGAGAAGGGAGATCAAGACGGTAGGTAGGAAGGCACAAAGGTGGGAAGCAACCCTATTTGCTCTGGCGGCTGAGATGTTTAGAGGGATGCCTCCAAGGCTGGCTGGGCGGGATGCAGAACCTAGTTTCAGGCTGAGCAATCTGGCCGGCTGCAGGACCTCAGTCAAATGGAGAATGGGCGCCCCCTGGGAGCAGTGTTCGGTAGTGGACGCTGGAGAACCAAGATGAAGTGGGCGGGGAGAGGAGGGGGTGCGGCTCAAGATAGGGGGAGACTGCCTGCCACAGTTTTCTTCTCACAGGAACTGACCCCTTTCGGCATGATGGATTCCTGGGATCCCAGAAAAGCTGGGCAGGAAGGGACCTCGAAAAAGGAACTACCAACACGTGCCCCGTGTCAGGCCCTGAGCTGGGCACTTTCGTGAACATTGTCCTAGTATACCTAACTCTACTTGGAGATAGGTCTCCTTATCCCCATTTTTCAGATAAGAAAACCGAGGTTTGGTGATTTCCCAAGGAAGGGCGGGGATTTTGTATGACTCCAGAGCCTTTTCCCTGGAGTCCTCAATACTTGGAAGATACCTATACCAGGAGGTTTGGGGGAACAAGCATCGGGTGTGAGGCATCCAAGCTCTCCAAGAGACAACAGCATGATGGTACTTTCGGCGAGAACCACGCCTCCCTTGTCGCGACAATACTGATTACTGTTGCTTTCCTTTACAAGCCTTACCATCAAATATGAAGTCCTTGCCATACGCGAGGACGGACATTATATATTACTTAGATCGCCCGACGTGTTTCTCCCTCACCTACATTGATCCCCACTGGTGACATAAATTCTCCCCCTCCACTAGCAAGACAAGGCGTGGGACTACATTTCCCGGCAGGTCGTTCAGAAAGAGGTGGTGGGGAAAGGAAGACGGAGACTCTCGCTTTCCGTAGGCTCGCAATTTGGCGTGTCCGCCGTGATGCACATTTCAACAGCCCACGTCCTTTCTCTGGAGAGCTAAGGAAGGGACTACGTCCCCCAGCAGGCACTGCCGCAGAGAGTGAGTGATAGGCAGCCATCATTACTGTAGTCAATTTTTCCCGTTTCCACAGGGAGCAGCCTTAGTGCGCGGACTACAAAACCCAGGTCGCCGTCTCCCCTTCCCTTCGGCCCGCATCTTTCTCGATTGTCCCCGCCCCTTTCCCCTTCCATTGTCTCGACCAAAGATAATGGAGCGGAGCTGGGAAGACTGCAACTCCCGTCAGGCTCTGCGCCACAGGGAGGGGGGATTTCGATATTACAGGCAGGCGAGGAGCCCAAGGTGGCAGAATGAGGCGACGGGGAGAGGCCAGGTAGCCTGCCATCTTTATGGTAGTCTCCTTATTCTCGCGGTTCCGCCATTCTTAAGGCACACTAGAGGACTAAAAAACTACTACTCCCATCGCACCTCCTAAGACCGACTGCTAGTCAGGTGTACGCCCCTCTTCCGCCATCTTGTTTGTAGTCCTCATTCCTTTTCACCTTTCCATTGTTCCTGACGAGTAGAAATGGCAGCGGGAAGGCAGCAGATGGACTGCGACTCCCGTCAGGTACCACACACGCGGAGGGTTGTGGACCGGAGGGCGTGTGAGTGCCTGGGAAGGAGGTCGGGTCGGGGGAGAAGGCCATCTTGTTTGTAGTCATCGTTCCCGCTCCTTCTCTATCCTCTGCAACGGGGAGCCTCGGGGCAACCGGACTATAACTCCCGGCATCCTCGGCTCCCGGCTTGGCACGCCCTCCGCCATCTTGTTTGTAGTCCCCGCTGGCCCCAGCGTCCCATTGTTCCCACGGTATCACCGGCGTCCGCAGGACTACGATTTCCGTCGTGCCCTGCGCGTGTTCGCCCTGGAAAGTGGAGGTGGTGGGGAAAGGAGGGGGCAGGGGGCGGGGTTCCTCTGGGAGAAGGAGGGAGTAAAGAGGAGGAGGAGGAGGAGGGAAGGAGGAGGGAGGGGTGGGGGAAGAGAGGAGGAAGGAGGAAGGAGCTCTGGAGGGATGAGAGAGGCGGCCAGGGCCCCGGGCCGAAGCAGCGCGGGGCTGGGGGACCAGGGGGGCTGAGGCACCCCAATTGCCCCCTCCCCCTTTCCCTGCCCCCTTCCATCCTTTCCTTCCACCTTCCAGCTTAAGGAAGGGGATTTATTCAAATTTTATTTAAACCCCTATCTCCGGAGGGTCGCGCGCTGGGGGGAGGGGGCGAGGGCGGGGGCGCGCGCAGGCTGGGGGGGCGGGGCCGAAGCAGCTTCCTTCACCCCCCTCCGCTCGCCCCGTAGCCCTAGGGCAGGGGGCCGCAGTCTAGGGGCGGGCCCAGGGGAGGGGGGCAGGTTACAGGGACCCCCCCCTCCCCGGGAACCGGCGGTGGGCGGGGCTTGAACCCCGGAAACGGTGGGGGGGCCCAGGCCTGGTCCTGGACCCCTGGGCAGTGGGAGCCGGGAAGGGGCCAGTTAAAGGGCCGGGGGCACTGTGGAGAGGTGGGGTGGGGGGAGGGGAGCTGTGACTCAGACCCCGGACTGAGTGGGGCCCGGGCAGAAGCTGAGCACCCTGCGCCCGAGGAGCCCCCGTTGGCCTGGGGGGGCTGAGGGACTGAGCCCCCCAGAGCAGGACCTCCCCCTGGAAGGGCCGCGCCGCAGCCCGTGGGAGGGCCTCGCCCCTGGCGCCCCCCATCTCCACTCGCCGCCGTCCCGGCCTCCGCCGGAGGGAGGGGCCGAGCGCCCTCGGGGGGCCGTGGACCCCGGCGTTCTGAGCGTTCCGCGCCCCGCGCCGCCCGGCCCCCCCGCCGCCGATGGCCGCCGACCCGCCGGGAGCTGCCGAGAAGGGAGAGATGGCTCCCGGGACACGTGTGAGGTGGGTTCATGCGGCTCCTCCTCACCCCCAGACCTGGGCAGCTCCCACTCCCATTCATCCTCAGCCCGGCCTCTCTCTGCCTTCCCCGCCCCCAGCCTCGCCCTCTCTTTGCTCCAAACTCCTCATCTCCAGCCCTCCTTCCTGTTACCTCTCAACCCTGGGGAACTGGCCTTCCTTCCTAGACCCTGCTTCCCCTTGCAGACCCCCATCCCTGCCTGCAGTCGCCGCCCTCCAGGCCCCTCCCCTGGAGCACTGGAGGGCCCCTTCCCCCCATGGATGGGTCTGGAAGTCCCTGGAAAGGGGGAAGCTGGGGTAAGACTCTGGCCACGAAGAGACCCTCCAGGCCTGCTGAGTCTGTATGGGATCTTGGAGGATCTGGTTTCCATGGGAAGGGGAGCCCAAGGGATTCTAGACAATTAGGAATGGAAAGCAGCCTGGGAAGCTTGGGGGTTGGGGGGGAAGACATGTAGGACTGAGCCCATCCTGAGTTCTGTGGAGATGTCAGGGTGGATTCTAGAATGCCAGGGAATCTGGGAAATTGCCCAGATTGACATGAGAGATCCAAGAGGAGGGTGTCTTGGGGCAGAGGGAGCTCTGTGGGGAGCAGAGGAGTTGAGATGTTGGACTGAGGAAGAGCTCTGAAGCAGCATTGGGGGGAGGGGTGTCTCAGAGCCCTGGGCAGCAGAGTGAATCTTTAGGGATGGGGGAGGGAAGCATCCCACTGGATGTGTTGACAATGTATAGGTTTTGGAGGAAGAGAGATTGGGTGGTAGTTGTGTGTGTGAGAGAGAGAAAGGAGGGAGGAAGAAAGGTCTGGAGCTTCTACCCAGGAATCTGTGGGTATTTTGGAGGTAAGTCTGGGAAATTTTAGGTTGGAGAATGCATGGGGTGTATTACATTTGGGTAAAAGAGGAAGAGTTG
The DNA here is from genome assembly GCF_022837055.1 of Prionailurus viverrinus. Taxonomy (NCBI): domain Eukaryota; kingdom Metazoa; phylum Chordata; class Mammalia; order Carnivora; family Felidae; genus Prionailurus; species Prionailurus viverrinus. The sequence continues at coordinate 17,675,728 of NC_062576.1, read as the reverse complement.
GGGCCTCTCTAAGGTAACTCCACAGAAAAGGAGCCCCTGGCTTTCCAGGGAGCTTTGGTGTGGGGATGTCAGTGCAGAGGCCCTAGTCCCTTCCTCATCTCTGGGCCAGGCAAGAGGACACTGAGGAAGTGTTAGAGGAAAGAGGAGTGAGGTCAGGAAGCCAGTTCTCAGACTCCCAGAGGAGCCAGGTGAGCTGCTTTGGAGAGAGAGGCCTTGAGTGGAGGGAGTGTTGTTCCCCCCCACCACCACCCCCCCACCTCCCCTGCAGGAGGGATGACCTCCTTGTCTCTCCCTGGGTAAGAGGGCAAGCTCTGGTTGCCTAGGAAAGAGGGGATCTGCGGGAGTTTCTCAGGCCAGGGCCTCAGTGGGCTCACCTGACCTGCCACCATTTACCCATAGCCCTCGGCGTTGCTGACGCCCCCAATGTCGTCGAGCAGCCGGGGGCCGGGGGCCGGAGCGCGCCGACGCCGAACCCGCTGCCGCCGCTGCCGGGCCTGTGTGCGAACTGAGTGCGGGGACTGCCACTTCTGCCGAGACATGAAGAAGTTCGGGGGGCCCGGGCGCATGAAGCAGTCGTGCCTGCTCCGGCAGTGCACTGCCGTGAGTTCTGACCCCACCTCATCAAACACCCTTGGGGCTTTGGGTACCCTTCCCCAGCTGGCCCAAGGGCCTTTCTGGGGGTGGCTTCCTGGCGTGTACTGTAGAATTGCTGTTTATTCATGAATTTTTTCACTATTTTGTTTAAATGTCCACCAGGCCCATTTTCGCTCCAAGCTGGGGGCAATGTTAGGGAACCTAGGAGAATCTAACCTAGTGCCTGCTTTCATGCTTTTCCCAGCTTCAGAAGCACAGACCCATAGAGAGCTCACCCTGTCTTGGTCTTGTACCCCTCCCTGGAGGGATTTGTGTACAGAGGCCCACTTCCAGAGCCAGCCTCGGTGAATAGGTCTTAGCCTTCTTTGGCCTCTTCCTCACCTGCCAGAGTGGTCTTGAAGTTGAGGCAGGCTTACCCTTTGCTTGACCTTGAACAAACACTTTGAACCTCAAGGTGTCTTTTCTGTGAAACGTTTTCTTTGCCAAGTGTAAAGATTAAACAGTGGCATGGTTGTGAGTGTTCCTGCTACTGGGCCCAGCACACAGTAGGTATCTGGAGAATGTGAGTTTTTTCCTTTAAGCTTCCTGGGGCTCCAGAATGTGGCCCTTCTCCAGCAACCTTAAGGAGCCAGCTGCATCCTGCGCCCCCTCCTGGAGGACCACCACCTCCTTTTCCTTCCAGCCACTTTTTGCTGCTTCTTTACCCCACAGCACTCCCTTCTCTCCTTTTGTACCCAAACCCTTGCCTCGCTTTCCTGTTTCTCCTTTCCTGACCTACTTTTTCCTTGGGCCTGTCTCCCGACCTTCAGCGTCCCTCAGATGACTACGTGTTAACCACTGCCCTTCCCAAAGTCAAGTTGTCTCAGGGCTGCTCTCTTTCTCATGGGACTTTTTAGTGTTCCCAGGAGTCTTGCCAAAACCTGGTTCATTGTAGGCTCCAGAGCAACCCTTGGGCTGCCCATTGAGCGAACTCAGAATCATCCCAAGCTGTTGCCACGTCCTCTGCAGCTCTCTCTCGGTAGTATTGTCATATTTCCCATGGTTTCTCTTCTTCGGCAAAGCCAGCTACAATTTTCAGGGTCACACACACAGACCCTGACTCCAGCTGCAACATTTCCAACAGCGATAACAACTATGTATCCGGTGCCTCTCATGCATTATCTCATTCTTCCAATAGTCCCACAGAAGAAAAATGCTTAGCACCATTTTACAGATGGAGAAACAAAGACATAGGGAGGTTAAGTCACTTGTTCAAGGTTACACTGCCAAAAAGGAACAAATTCGGGATTTGATCTCTTGGCTCGTGGGTTCTGAATTTCATCCAGCATTGGCCAGGCTCCCCAGACGGAAGGGTCTCTCCCCTGTTGCTTGCTTTCAGGGTCCCTAACACCCTCTCTTCCCCAACAGCCCGTGCTCCCACACACAGCTGTGTGCCTCTTATGTGGGGAGGCTGGGAAGGAGGACACAGTGGAGGGAGAGGAAGAGAAATTTGGTTTGAGCCTCATGGAGTGTACAATCTGCAATGAGATCGTCCACCCTGGCTGCCTGAAGGTGATGGCCCTGGGGGCCCTGGAGTCTGAAGGTGATGGCCCTGGGGAATGCTGCCTCTGGGTTTACTGGCACCCTACATCCACTCCCTGCCCTCTGCCTACAGATGGGGAAGGCTGAGGGTGTCATCAATGCGGAGATCCCTAACTGCTGGGAGTGCCCTCGATGCACCCAGGAAGGCCGGACCAGCAAGGTAAGGATAGGGGCTGGGCTGGGTGCTGGACTCTGGGTAGGCAGTGGGTCGGAGAGCTGGATAGAACCTCACCCTCAGCTTCCATCTCCCCAGGATTCAGGTGAGGGACCAGGCCGCCGCAGGGCTGACAACGGCGAGGAGGGCGCCAGCCTGGGGAGTGGATGGAAGCTGACGGAGGAGCCGCCGCTTCCACCACCCCCACCCAGGCGCAAGGGCCCCCTACCTGCTGGGCCCCCCCCAGAGGACGTGCCTGGGCCCCCCAAAAGAAAGGAGAGGGAGGCAGGGAATGAGCCCCCCACCCCAAGGAAAAAGGTGAGCCAGGGAGCATGCTCACTAGGTCTAGCACAAAGGATTCTGGGAGCAGTAGTCTTGTTCCTTGTTGGGGAGGGTGGGCCTGGGACGCTGTGCTCTGTGGGTTCCCCAAGGGGTTTTTGGGAGATGTAGTTCAGGAGGTATTGGGAGGAGGATGGAGCATGCTCAGTGGGGAAGAGAGGTACAGGTGAGGTGCAACTTGTACTGGGCAGGGAAGCTTTGGGAGCTCAGGGTGCTTCAGGTAGGAGGGAGAGAGCCTGCTCAATTTAGCTGCTAGAGAGGAAGAAGGAGGGGCTGGGAAGGGCCTGAGGGGGAAGAAAGAGAAGAGGAGAGCATGCTCAGTGAGCCAAGACACTGTTGGGGAGGTGAGCATGCTCAGAGTTCTTCCTGAGATGGGGGCTTCTGGGATTTGTAGTTTAAGAAGAGAGCATGGATCTTAGCTTTCTGGACAATGAGGGGCTAATGGGGTCTTTCCCTTTCCCCATATTTCCCTCTTACTCTGGTAGGTGAAAGGAGGCCGAGAGAGGCACCTGAAGAAGGTGGGTGGAGATGCCTGCCTCCTCCGAGGATCGGACCCAGGCGGCCCCGGCCTTCTGCCCCCCAGGGTTCTGAATCCAAGCCAGGCTTTCTCGTCCTGCCACCCTGGGCTCCCTCCCGAGAACTGGGAGGTGTGCCGGGGACCTCCTCCCTCCCCCTCCCACCTTTCCTTGCCCCACCCTCCACCCTGGAGACAGAGATCTGTCCCTTCCTGCTCACCTTGTCTGCCCCTGCCCCATTTGGCCACAATGGGCATCTGGACCCCTGGGAAGAGTGGAGGGGGAGAGGTGGGTTGGGGCCAGGCTTCAGAACTTTCCAAGAACCCTTGGGGTGTCATCTGATCCATTTGCATCATCTTTCCACGTCTTAAAGGGAAAAAGAACTGAGTTCAGATCCCTGCCCACTGACTCCCTGTGTGGTCTTGGCAACTTGTCAGCTGTTCTGAACCTTGGTTTCCTCATGTGTGAAGGAGATGATACTGCCTACCCTACCCACCTATCTCACAGAACTGTTTACATCTAATGAAAGTAAATGAGTTTTGTGAACTGTGAAATGTACCTAGGGTTGTGGAAAAGGAGGCCCAGAAAGGTTAAAAGACTTGCCCAGGGTCACACAGCAAGGCTGAACTTCAGGTGTCACTTTGCCCTGACACACAAATGCAAGGGTCTGCCTGATTGTGTTCAAATCCTGCTTTTGCCATTTGTCATTTTATAATCTGGGCTAGTCACTTAGTCTCTCAGAGCGTCCGTCTCCTCATGTCTAAGAAGAGTGGCCCAGGTTGCCATTCCATGCAAGCACTGTGAGAGTATGTTGAGTTAGCGTGAGATGCTCTGTCACTCTCACATCCTTGAACAGATACTTGGAATCATCTAGTCCAGCATTCTGTGTTGCAGGTGATGAGCCAGGGGTTTCCAAAGGCCACAGAGAGTTCGATAGCCAAGCCGATACACAAAACTACATCTCTAATTCTCCATATTTCACTGCGTTTGGAAACTCATAAGCTGTTGAAACCCATAGGGCTTTTAATTCTTTGAATTAATGCCTTCATGTGACAGATAAGGAGACCAAGGTCCAGAGGGACATGGTGTGGCTGAGGCTTCACATCGTTCGGGGGCATAGCCATGACTGGAACTCGGGACTGTCTCTTGGGCTGCTCATCCCCTGCTGACTCCTCAGGGGCAGGGAGGTGGGACAGTGCACCCCAGGCCCTAGAACAGCCTCCCCCTATCTCCTTGCAGAAACCAAAGCCGCCTTTGGCCTCTGCTGAGGGCCCGGCAGTGCCGTCCCCATCGCCACAGAGGGAGAAGCTAGAACGTTTCAAGCGCATGTGCCAGCTGCTGGAGCGGGTGCCTGACACCTCCTCGTCCTCCTCAGACTCGGATTCTGACTCCGACTCTTCAGGCACATCGCTGAGTGAGGATGAGGCCCCTGGCGAGGCCCGGAATGGGCGACGGCCAGCCCGGGGCAGCTCGGGCGAGAAGGAGAACCGCGGGGGGCGGCGGGCTGTGCGCCCTGGCAGTGGGGGGCCCCTCCTCAGCTGGCCCCTGGGCCCCGCCCCACCGCCCCGGCCCCCACAGCTGGAGAGGCACGTGGTACGGCCCCCACCTCGAAGCCCTGAGCCCGACACGCTGCCTTTGGCTGCTGGATCCGACCACCCCCTGCCCCGTGCCGCCTGGCTTCGTGTCTTCCAGCACCTCGGGCCCCGAGAGCTGTGCATTTGCATGCGAGTCTGCCGGACTTGGAGCCGCTGGTGAGTGACCTGGACAGGCCTGGGTTCTCACTTGCTGTGTGACCTGCAACAGCAGGTTGTGATCTCTTTGGCTCCTGGTCTGTAATCTGTGCACATTTTAGTCTGATACTTTTGTATTTGCTGTATGCAGGCTGCTTTCCATTTGTGAGCTCGTTGAACTCTCATAACAACTTTGTGAGGTGGGTACTATTATTCCCTTTTATAGATGAAGCTGAGGTCAAGGTCATGGAGGGGACGTAGTAGAGCTAGGAATTTGAACCCAGGCCCTGTGGCTCCAGAATCTTTTAATAACTGTCATTTACGAATGTTCAGTATGTGCCAAGCATAGTGCTGACTGCTGGACATGCGTCACCTGACTTGTTTTTCACGCAGTCTTTTTTCTGAGGACAGTCTCATTATAGGTCCTATTTACAAAGAAGAAAGGTCTTTGCTGAGGTGGCCCCTGCCCTCTCAGAGGCAGCCATTCTTGAGGCCCCTGACTCCCTTGGTAATTTCTTTCTGCCCCGTAGCCACCACCAGCTCCCTTTGCCTATCCTCCCCTCATCTCCCCACTGCTTTCTCAACCTTGTTTGTTCAGAAATGTCGGTCATCCTCCCAAGCCCCTGGTCTTCCTCTTTGATCCTGCCCCTGACAAAATCCTCCCCCAACCCCATCAAACTCCCACCGTACTCTGTTCCCTCTACAGAGCACATAGAGGTCTTTTGCCTGCTGATCAGTTTTCACTCAATGATTGATTTTCATGTTCATGTCCCTTGTTGGCATGGTACTTTGTCTGTTTTATCTGTATGTCCCCACCATGGGACAAGGGCAGTGTAGGTGCCCGAGAAAGAATTCATTAAATGAGAACATTCAGGCTCTTTCCCAGGCACTTACTGTAGACCAGGCATTGTTTTGGGCACTTGGCAAATTGTTGGCTGACTTGTTCCTCGTAATAGCAGCCCTGTGAAGGAATGAGGGACACCTGAAGTCACAGCGCAAGTTCGTGGCTGAACTCAAACTTTAGTCCTTTTCCTTTAGACTCTGGGGCATTAGCTCATGCCTCTGGTCCCTGTGGAGGCTGTAGAACTAAGAAGATGGGAGTACAGGCTCTGGAAGCAAATTGCCTATGGTTGCATCGTATTCTTTCTCTGATAAGCTGATGCTGCTGGGCTTAATTTAGAAGTTAAGTTTCTTAACTTCTCTGTGCCAGTTTTTTCTTCCATCTGTGAAGCCAGGAGAACCAAAGCATTTACTTCGTAGTGTCTTTGTAAGCTAATATACTTAAAGAATTGAGGATGCTACCTAGGAAATAGAAACTACTCCATGCCTTAACTGTAATCGTTATTATTCACTCAGTTGCAAATATTGCTGGAAGCACAGACTTTATATCCTCAGAACACAGGTCTGTGCCCTTGAAGAGTTCCCAGTCAACCCGCAACATAGAAGCAAATAGAGCAATTACTGGGGATCATCACCCCAGCTTGTGTAGTGATTCAGGAAATGTTTGCTGAGGTCTCTTCAAAGCCAACTCTGTGCTGGGCACGTGGGATCCAGAATTGAAGAGGACTTGATTTCTGCCTCAAGGAGAGACTTGCGACCGGAAGTGGACAAAGCAGAGAGGCTGGACTGCACAGTGATTTCTAGCTGGGGTCCTGGAGTCTGGCCTTCGTGGGTGTCATCCACTGGGACTTCCGCACTTCCTGGATGTATGGCCAGGGGTGGATAGCGATACATTTCATGGCCTGTTTTCTCATCTTTAGTCTAGGGTTCATACTCTTACCTTGTGGGGATTAAATGAAGTGGTCCTTGCAAAGCACTTAGCACACTACCTGAAAGGCACTAAACACTATATAAAATGGTGGCTTTTGATAAGGTCGAAGGTAGGGCGGAGCAGAGGTTCAGTGGGACCAGTCAGGAGGCTCGGTCAGGCCCGGGCACAGAAGTAGGGGCAGGAGGGGTAGAGAGGAGGGACTTGGAAGACGGCTGTGCTCACCACTATACCACCAATGCTGGCAAGAGAGGAGGCACTTGGGCTGAGAACTTTTTAAGAAGCAGAATGGCTTGCACTCAGTGACTAAATGGCTATGAGAGCAGCAGAGTGACTCTTAGCTGAGTTTCTGGCCCACAAGTTTCTGGGTGGGCAACAGTGCCGTTCCCTAAGCTCAGGAATACCAGAGGAGGAGCAGGTTCCAAGGAAAGCAAAGTGCTCAGCTCTGACATAATTTGGCCCAAAACTTCTGTGGTTCAGTCAGGAGCTAGCAAGACAGCAGATGGATGTACAGGTCTGATGTTTGAGAGAAAGATCCAAGTTTGGAAGTTTTCATCCTATAGGTGGCAGCTTCCAGAAAGAGGACAGAAGACGGAATGTTAGTATTTGTGAATTAGACAAAGAGCAGCCAGAGACATGGAGGAGATGGTGGTGGTATCCTGAAGAAGAGAGATTGAGGAAGGAGTAAATGATAAAGTGTAGGGTGTTGGCGAGAGGTGGTAAGAGACCAAGAACCAGGAATGGCAATTGGATTTGCTATGAGAGGCCTTGGTATCCTTGGCTGTGCTACAAAGAGTTAGGGGGACCAAAGCCAGGTCGCATGGAATCAAAGATGTCAGCTCCAAGGGAAGCAATTGGATTTGCTATGAGAGGCCTTGGTATCCTTGGCTGTGCTACAAAGAGTTAGGGGGACCAAAGCCAGGTCGCATGGAATCAAAGATGTCAGCTCCAAGGGAAGGACTTAATCTGTTTGCTTCTGTGTCCCTAGTTTCTAAGATGGTATCTGGCATACAGTAGGTTCTAAGACAGTACTTGTTTTTTTGTTTTTTTTTTTAATGTTTATTTTTGAGAGAGACAGAGCGTGAGTGGGGGAGGGACAGAGAGAGAGGGAGACACAGAATCCAAAGCAGGCTCCAGGCTCTGAGCTGAGAGCCCGATGCGGGGCTCAAACCTGTGAACCGCAAGATCATGACCTGAGCTGAAATCAAGAGTAGCATGCTTAAACGACTCGGCTACCCAGGCGCCCCTAAGATAGTACTTGTTGAATGGGTGAATGAATGAATGGAAGTGAGGAAATCAGGATGGTGTGTGGAAAGAGGTAGTGAGGGTGGAGCTAGAGAGGAATTTGTAGGTGGGAGAGCAGGAAGTTGTAGGCTTTCCTGTCTGGTGGCTTTTATCTTTTGGCACTGGGAGGCGAAGTCAGTGTACCAAGAGCGAGGGGAGGGGGCAGCCAGAGGAAGTATGGTGGAGTTGTTGAGTCACAGGGAAGAGGGTTGGAACTTTGGAGGACATGGGCAGAGAGGGTGGCAAGGAAGGGACTAGAACACAGGGTCAGGACCAGTTGGGGGCTGGGAATAAAGGCCTGGAGATGGGTGGGTAGGAGGACAGCGGTGGCATCAGGGAGTCCAGATTGCTGAGAGGGAAGAACCAGTTTGGGCTGGTAAATCTGCATCCCCAAAGGGCCTCTGCAAGACAGAGGTTTAGAACTAGATTTCAGATTTGGGAGGTGGGCTTAATGGGGTGCTGACTCAGTCAGGGTGGCCGGGGTCTAGGAAGAAGTGAACGGGTTAGGGAACTCACACATCAAGCCCTGACACCCCTAGATGAGCGCATGTGGTGCCTCTTAAGAGTTCTTCTTGCCTCTCACCTTAGGCGTCCTTCCCCAGCTTAGAAAGAACATATCCATGGCTCCCTGCTGCCCTCACAACAGACTCCCACAATTCTGTTGGACGTTTGGACATGTACAGTACCTCACTGACGACACGAAGTATTTCCCACACTTCTCCCGTACGGTCTGCCTTCATCTTTGCAGCAAACCTTTGAAGTACCGCCTTTACTCTCTTATGGTTTGGAGAATGGAGGCCCAGAGAGGGTGACTCAAAGCATGGAGCTGGCAGAGCTGGGATTCAAATTCCTATCGAGCTCACACACTTTACCTCTAGGCTCTCGTGGGCATGACAGTCCAGCCTGGCATTCCAGCCCGCCTTGACACGGTGGGCCTCCCCTGGGCCTCCTCTGAGGTCTTCCCCCGGCCTCTAAACCAGTCACAGCTCAGGCTCTCAATCCAGACCAGCTTGGTTTAAAGCCTGGCTTTGCTGCCACTTGGTAACTCTGGGATCTTGAACAAGTTTCTTAATCTCTTTGCCTTAACTCTTAAAAAGGAGATGATAATAACAATATTTACCTCCTAGGGCTGTTGTTGTGAGGTTAAATGCCTTATCTATAGACAAGTACCTGGCACATAGTAAACTCTCAGTAAACACTAGTTGTTAGTACCATAGGCATCATCCTCACCTTCCTCATTATGGTGAGCTGATGAATTGCCCTTTGTTCCTGCTGCCTGAGTTTCTCAGAGTGCTCTGTTTTCTCTCTGTGTCCTAGGCCTGGACACTGGTTCTTCCCCATCTGGAACATAACACCCACTTTCCTCCCCTCACTAGAATAACTGCTGTCTTCTTAAAGTCTCAAATCAGGCTGTCTCCCTGGGAGGCTCCTTGTCCAGTCCTCTCATTGACCCTTATTATATCCTTTGCTGCTTCAGTTACCATGGACTGGCCGTGTTTCCCCATTTTCTGATAGCCCAGTGGAGGCTGGGCGCTTAGGATCAGTAGGGCAATCGGTGATTGTTGGCTGCCGTTCTTAGGTTTAAACCCAGTGTCCTGGTCATTCAAGAGTAAAGGAACCAGTTAGTTCAATCCCGGAAAAGTCCTGGGAGACTTCCTGGGAGAGGAGGCACTGGAGCTGTGTGTTGAAAGCTCTGGGTTGGTTGGCATTTCTGGCAGAAGCACAACATGTACCAATCTATGTTGGCTCCAGGCAGCATTGTATGTCAATAGGCAGGCAGGTCGTTTGGCCTGGCTGTCGTGAAGTGGGATACAGAAACAACTGGGGGGCCCATGTGTGCCTTCAGGGAGAAGGGTTCCCTTCTAGCTGTGGAAGATCCAGGAGGGCTTCAAGATGATAGTGGCAGTTGAGCTGAGATTCAAGACTGGGTTGGAGTGGGCAGGATTTCACTGAGTAGAAAAAGAAAAAGGGCAGGACCTAGGGGCAGAAGCTGCGTTGAGGATAGGTTGGGTTTTTTCCTTTTCTGTTTTATAATCGGAGAGATTTGCAAATGTTTATTGGTTGAGTGGAAGGAACCAGGAGAAGTAGAGGCTAGAATGCCAGAAGAGGGGGGGAAGTGGTAGGAAGCAGCAGGCGGGAGTGGAGTTGTTTGGATTGAAGCCTTCAGTGTCTGTGCCCCCAGTATTCCCTAAAATGTCATACAGGGCGCTGGCAGTTTCAAGTGGCACAAAAGCATGGCTTAATCCTTTTGTTAGTTTTGAAAAGGAAGTCTCTCCATTGGGTGCTATTGTGTCTTTAACACTTCTCAATACTTACCTCCCTGTTTAACAAAAATAGTCTTCAGGTGGTAGCCTAAAGCCACAGCAACACCTGCCTAGAACTTAATAGCCCTGGTCTGTTTTTATTGTACATGTTTCTAAGGTTAACATGTGTATATGAAATGCACCTTTAAGTGCGAAGTGGGGATCAATTTAAAGATAAATCCATGTTCTGCACAGAAGGGGATAGCAAATAACCGGAACTGGGAACCACTGCCCCAGCTCAGGGCTTCTTGCAGGGAAAGCCCTTCAGTATGAGGGGTGGGAGGCAGGGAAGACACAGCCTCCTGGGCCCTTCCCACGCCTGCTGCTTCTGACACAGTCCATCTAGCCCAGTGAGAATTTCCTGACATGCCTCTGAAAACTGGAAGAGAGTTTTCTAACTAAGTCTCAAGGAACTTTAGTGTGCCACAAAGTGTTTATAGGTGACCTGGGGAGAACACCGGAAGGTTTCCTGGTAAAATAAGTTTGGGAAGCCCTTCTCTGGTTTTGCTGCACGTTGGACTAGTCAAGGCTCTCAGAAATGCTGGGATCAGGAATTCAAATTCAAATCAGGATTTGAAACTGAATCCTGGGCCCTACCAGGCCTTCCATAAACACTGATTAAGTGAATAAATGAAAAGCTGAGATGAAATATGTTGTGGGGGAGGGCCCGGTGGAAGCTTCAGGGAATTCACACTGGCTTTGCACCGTTCCTTCATTCAACAAATGTGCAACAGATCACCTGGGTGCACCTGGCACAGTGCTGGGTACTGGCCCTACCAAAGGAGAAAAGCCAGACCTGCCCTTGTAGAGCCTCCATTCTAGTTGAAGAGACCCAATGATCAAAGAGAACAGGGTTGTAGGTCAAGCCTCAGGCAGTTGGCCATCAGAATGGGGCAGATGTGGCTCAAAGGCAGAGATTAATAAAGGATATGGGAAATTCCCATGAGTCATCATAACTTAGGGAGAACTCAAGAAGTCCAAGGTGGGGTGGGGGTGGGGGTGGGTAGGGGCTGCTGACAGATCCCTATGGTGTTACATTAAATACACCATGTAGGGTGTTTGTGTCTTTGCTAAAATGCTTTATAAGCTGTAATGCCTAAAAACATACAGAAGCCCTGTGGGGCTGACTGAGTCTGGATCATTATCCTCATTTTATAAAAGGAGCATCTGAGGCTCAGGGAGAGGAATGGACTTGCTTGGGGTCTCACATCCAGTAGGTGATGAAATAGAACCCCAAACCCAGTGCTCTTGTCCTGAGGAGGGGAGCTTCCTGCCACCCCCTGCTGTCTTTGTGGGCCAGCCAGGAGAGAGCTGTCTGTGGTGGACCCTTAGGTAGGGAGTTTTGTGGGCTCCCTGAGAGCTGAGAGCTCTGTCTCCCTCTTGTGGCTGATAGGTGCTATGACAAGCGTCTGTGGCCTCGAATGGACCTGAGCCGGCGAAAGTCACTGACCCCGCCCATGCTCAGTGGTGTGGTTCGTCGCCAGCCCCGAGCCCTGGACCTCAGCTGGACAGGTGTCTCCAAGAAGCAGCTCATGTGGCTTCTGAACCGACTGCAAGGTAGGGTTGGATGGCAAGGTAGGACAGAGTGAAGAGGGAGACGGTCCTGGGATGGAGCATCAGCTTCCTGACCTTCCCTCCAACCCCCCAGGCCTGCAGGAGCTGGTGCTCTCTGGCTGCTCCTGGCTCTCCGTCTCTGCCCTGGGCTCAGCCCCACTGCCGGCCCTGCGGCTCCTGGACCTTCGCTGGATTGAGGATGTTAAAGACTCCCAGCTGCGTGAGCTGCTGCTGCCTCCACCAGACACCAAACCAGGTGTGGCCCCTGTTGGCTCATTTGCAGAATGGGTTGGGCAAGGGGAGGGAGTGGGTATGAGGCCTCCAAGGTCTCTTCCAACTCAAGCTGGATGTTAAAAGATTTGAAGAAAGGACAAGCACAAGTTTGATTAGAAGGCCTTACTTGGCCATTGTTCATCTGCTGTGCGTTCCACTGTGTGATAGGAGCTGTAAGGGAACAGGGATGAAGAGGAAGTAGCCCCTGCCCTCTAGAGGGGAGATGGTTATGTGATGAAACACGGTATAAAACAGGAGGATGATGTAAGAATTCTGGAAGAAGCCAGGGGCATGGCTGATGGCAGATATGAGTGAAGTCACTGGGTGTGGTGGGCACTATTGGAGAGCCTCCAAAGGGAGCAGCGGCAATTGCCAGGGAAGAATGCAGGCCCAAAGAGCCAGAGATGGATTTTTCTATGAGATATCCATGATTTTATTTTATTTTTTAAATGTCTGTTTATTTGGGGGGGAGGACAGAGAGAGAGGGAGAATCCCAAGCAGGCTGTTAGCAGGGAGCCTGACTTGGGGCTTGAACCCACAAACCGTGATATCATGACCTGATATCATGATGACCTGAACTGAAATCAAGAGTTGGGCACTTAACTGATTGAGCCATCCAGGTGCCCTGAAATATCCTTGATTTTAAATGATGGCAGTTAATTTAACATTCTTTTGCTTATTTTATATATTTTTAAATGTTTATTTTTGAGAGAGAGAGAGAGTGTGTGTGTGTGAGCAGGGGAGGGGCAGAGGGGAACAGAGGATCTGAAGCGGGTTGTGTGCTGACAGCCGTCGGCCCAATGCAGGGCTCAAACTCACAAACTCTGAGATCATGAGCTGAGGTGAAGTCCGATGCTCAGTCAACTGAGCCACCTAAAAGAATGTCCCTAACATTCTTTTAAAATTCATGTGTGGACCAGTAAATATATGGCTGAGCAGTAGATTTGGCCCTTATGCCCCCTTGCCCTGTAATAAAAGGATAAGGGTTTTCCTGAGAGGATGGAGCAGAAAGAGGGAGCCAAATGACTTGGAAGGTTGCATAGGGCTGGTGGTATCATGTCCTGAGTCAGGCCAGGTACCTGTCAGGTAAAGTCAGCTTTTGTTATTGAACACATACTCTGGCCCTGGCCCTGTGTAGGGCCCTGGAGATCTCAAACTGAGTTGGTCCCATTCCCTACGCTGGTGGAACCCTAGTAATGCAGAAGAGAGAGAATCAGAAATGGAAAGTTATGGTGTGATAATGGTAGTGGCTATGGTCAGGGCAGGGGTGGGGAGCAGTGAGAGAATTCCTCCCTGAGTTGGTGCTATTTGAACTGGGTCCTGAAAGGGACAGGGTTGTCCCAGGGAGTGTGCAGCAGGAATAAACAGTTTCTTAGGGCATGAGGCCCATACTGACAGAGGGGGGTGCTGGGAGCTGAGGCTGGTCAGATGAACAGAGGCTGGTCACAACAGAGGTGTGGGTTAGGAGCACTGAGGCCCGGAGCTTCCTTGTCTAGCCAGGAGATGTGATGCTAACAACAGCTTCTCTGGCCCCCGCTAGTCTGTTCTCCACACTGATGCCAGGGGAACCATCCAGAAGGGCAAATCTGTCCATGTCTGCCATGTGCTCTAAATTATTTCTCATAGCCCCTTGGTGCTCTCTGGATAAAGACTAATACTTTGTCGCTAAGGCATGGCATGGTCTGGCTCCCACTGACACAATACTATCCCTGCATTTCAGCCCCTCCAGCCCCAGAACCTTTGCCCAGTCTTCTTTGTCTAGAATGCTGTATCCTCCTTTGTCTAATTAAGACCTAGTCATCCTTCAGGCTTCAGCATAAGTGCCACTTCCTCCTGGAAGCCCTCCAAGATCTGCACCACCCCCCACCCCGCCCTGCACTGTGCACTAAGATCAGAGTTCCTTTAGAGCTTTGAGAGCAGAGGGGCCCTGGGTGGCTCAGTTGGTTGGGCATCTGACTTTGGCTCAGGTCATGTTTTCATGGCTTGTGAGTTTGAGCCCCGCATCAGGCTCTTGCTGACAACTCAGAGCCTGAGCCTGCTTTGGATTCTGTGTCTCCCTCCCTTCCCCCACGCACGCGCGCTCTCTCTCTCTCTCTCTCAAAAATAAATAAACATTAAAAAAAAAAAATTTAGAGCTTTGAGAGCATCCACTCCCAGCTATCACTACATAGTTGTGAAGTGATTTGATGAAAACCCATTTCTTCTCTTAAGCTCCAGGAGGGCAGGGGCTGTGCTCACTCTAGCCCTTTGCTTTCACAGCTCACTTTTCAGCACCTTTCTCCCCACCCCATTCCCCTTCAAAGCAGTCTTGGAAGGGGGTAGACAAACATCTAGAAGTCTCTTACTATCTGGACAAGCCACCAGAGGCCCAGAGGGACTGAGTGACTACTGCAAGGCACACAGGCAGAGCTAGCCCAGAGAACTTCCCTGTTGCCCACTCTTACCAGCATTAGACTGAATCAGGAAAGTGGGGGTGAGGGTGGGCATTGGGAACTGTTTAGTCCATGAAGTGAGAAAGTGCTGTTTGGCTGGCACACTGACCCCAGCTCCTCCTGCCTGAACTACCTGAGGAGCTTCCAAGGATGAACCTTCCAGGTCCTTAAGACCTGTTACACCCACCTTTCTTTCTTTCTTTTTTTTTTTTATAAATTTTTTCTTTTTGACATTTATTTATTATTGAGAGACAGAGAGACACAGAGCATGAGCAGGGAAGGGGCAGAGAGAGGGGGAGACACAGAATCCAAAGCAGGCTCCAGGCTCTGAGCTGTCAGCACAGAGCCCGACGCAGGGCTCGAACTCACAAACTGCGAGATCATGACCTGAGCTGAAGTCGGACGCTTAACCGACTAAGCCACCCAGGCGCCTCTACACCCACCTTTCTTATCTTGGCTCCCTGGCTCTGTGCAGCATTCCTGAAGCAAAATTTCAAGTTCTTCTATTTCCTTGCTTTCATCCCGCTGTTCTCTGCCTGGCGTGTTCTTCTCTCACTTCTCTGCATGTTTAAATCCTTGAAAGCCCAGCTGAAATGCTGCCACCTCAGTGAAATCCTTGTAGATGCCTACTTCCCCTGCCCAAGCCAGGAGTGACCTCTCTTTCCTCTGCTTCCTTCTTTTTTTTTTTTTTTTAATTTTTTTTTTTCAACGTTTATTTATTTTTGGGACAGAGAGAGACAGAGCATGAACGGGGGAGGGGCAGAGAGAGAGGGAGACACAGAATCGGAAACAGGCTCCAGGCTCTGAGCCGTCAGCCCAGAGCCTGACGCGGGGCTCGAACTCCCGGACCGCGAGATCGTGACCTGGCTGAAGTCGGACGCTTAACCGACTGCGCCACCCAGGCGCCCCACCTCTCCTCTGTTTCCTTCTGATGGCTTTCAGCTGTGGCCCGAGATTGAAGGCATCTGTAGGTGTATCCCCTTTCTAGGCTCTCTACTCCTTAAAGGAAAAAACGAGGTAGAATCCAGTTTGCCAAGTCAAGTGTCCACAAAGGTGGCCTGGCAGATAACAGAAGGGTTGGGCTTGGTGAATGACTTTAGGGAATAGCATCTTGCAACCCAGCTCCCAGCTAATCATTTTCAGGTGAAAAAGATAGCCCAGTGGTGCCAGATCTTATAATTTTTGAAGGAAAAGCTCTACCTAAATTTCTTTATGGAAATGTCCTTTTTGTAGCATTAGTCATTAATTTAAGAAAATTTTTAGCACTGGGGCACCTGGGTGGCTCAGTCGTTTAAGCATCCTACTCTTGATTTCAGCTTAGGTCATGATCTCGCAGTTTGTGGGTTCAAACCCTGCATTGGGCTCTGTGCTGACCATGCAGAGCCTGCTTGGGATTCTCTCTCCCCCTCTCTTTGCCCCTCCCCTGCTCTTGCTCTCTCAAAATAAATAAACTTAAAAGAAAAAGAAAGAGGAAAATTTTTAGCACTGTGCAGACTCCATAAAACACTTGTGAAGGCTAGTTTCATAAGTTTGCGACATCTGATTTAGTTTATCTGTGGGCTAGGCCGGTGCCTGGGAGGCAGATAGTGTTGTGGTATGTGGTCTGTTGTCCTACTCTGTTACTTCAGAGTCATGTGACTTCCGACAGATTGCTTAATGATTTTAACCTCAAAGTTCTCATCTGTAAGCAGGAGTGATAGTTACAGTCTCCCACAGCTGTGGTTCTTACAGTGCAGTCCAGACCAGCAACATCAACACTACTAGAAAACTTGTTAGAAAAATAAACTCTAGGGGTGCCTGGGTGGCTCAGTCGGTTAAGTGTCTGACTTCGGCTCAGGTGGTGATCTCACTGTTCATGAGTTTCAGCCCCGCATCAGGCTCTCTGCTGTCAGCACAGAGCCCACTTCAGATCCTCTGTCCCCTTCTCTCTCTGCCCCTCCTCCACTCACGCTCTCTCTCAAAAATAAAAACATTTAATAATAATAATAAAATAGAAACTCTGAGGCCCTACTATCTAAATTCTGGTGGCAGGGCCAGCAACCATTCTAGGCAGCCCTCCAGGGGACGCAGAAGAGTCGCTGGCCTTGGGGCAGGCTGCCACTTAGCCCACCTTAGCTGGTGCCTGGCCCACACTGAGTGCTCAATTAATGATGGCTAGTGTACCCTAGGCACTTAGTTTAAAAAGCAAAAAAGGGGCACCTGGGTGGCTCAGTCGGTTGAGCGTCCGACTTCGGCTCAGGTCACGATCTCGCGGTCCGTGAGTTCGAGCCCCGCGTCGGGCTCTGGGCTGATGGCTCAGAGCCTGGAGCCTGCTTCCGATCCTGTGTCTCCCTCTCTCTCTGCCCCTCCCGCGTTCATGCTCTGTCTCTCTCTGTCTCAAAAATAAATAAAAAACGTTAAAAAATAAATAAATAAATAAAATTTTAAAAAAGCAAAAAAAAGTAATGCAGGAATGTGGTAGATACAATAAAAGAAAAGCAGGCCACATGCTTTGGGTGTAGAGATGAGGGGCATGAGTTCTTCTACCCTGGAGATGAAGAAGAGGCCTCTAAGCTCAGACCTAAAAGCCTGGGACACCAGCCAGGCATAGGATTGAACTTCGGTGTTCACAGGCAGAGTCTCAGAGCAGGGTCACCTATGGAATTTGGCCCAGGTGTTTGGGAGCACAGGCGTGGAGTTAGGAACTGAGACAGGGATGAGACCTAATAGGAACTGGAATGTTGTAACCAAGGAGGTGCCTTCAGGGTTTTTGGTAGAGGAGCCTGTATTTGAGAACAGCTCTCTTTGGATGCGAGGAAGGAGAGGAGAGACTGGACTGGGTGAGGAGGCTGTGGCAGGAGTTCAGGCAGGAGTGGTGTTACCCCAGAGGGGTGTCTGGGGAATGGAGAAAAAGGGATTCAGCTGATGATGTTACTAATGGAAGGAGAGGGAAGTAGGAGGGGAGCCTGGGATGGCAGTTCCATTGGGGATGGCATTTGTTGGATGAGTGAATATATATTGAGCACCTATGTCCCAATTGTTAGGGATAGAGCAAGAACAAGACACAAATTCTTGCCTTGGTGGAACTTACATTCTAGTGGGAGGAGAGAAAAAAAGATGTCACATGTTAGAAAAGGGGAAAAAATAATGCAGGGAAAGGGGAGGAGTATGTGGAATGTTACCGAGTCAAATGGAGTAATCATGGAGGGTCTCACTAGGGAGGTGATGTGAGCAGTGAACAGATTAGATGAGGTCAGGTTGTGTGGGTGTTTGGGAGAAGAGCAGGTGGTGCAGGTGGAGGCTCTCTTATCTCGGAAGCAGTTTACGGATCCGTGAGGAATAGGTGTAGAGACACAGGTAGGCTAGATGCCTAGGTTTGGGCACAGGAGCGGCCAGGAGTGCTGATCTCTCACCTGCCTGCCCAGGGCAAACAGAGAGCCGTGGGCGGCTGCAGGGGGTAGCAGAGCTGCGCCTGGCGGGCCTGGAGCTGACAGATGCCTCCCTGCGGCTCCTCCTGCGCCACGCACCCCAGCTGAGCGCCCTGGACCTGAGCCACTGCGCCCACGTCGGAGATCCCAGTGTCCACCTACTCACAGCCCCCACTTCCCCACTCCGGGAGACCCTGGTGCACCTCAATCTTGCTGGTAAGCAATCTGTCTGTCCATCCTGCTAGTGTGTTTGTCCCCGAGACCGGTGGCCACCCTCTACTCACCTTCCTAGTCTCAGTTACCTCTACCCCACCCCTAGGTTGCCACCGCCTCACGGACCACTGCCTCCCGCTGTTCCGCCGCTGCCCGCGCCTCCGCCGCCTAGACCTGCGCTCCTGCCGCCAGCTCTCACCTGAAGCTTGTGCCCGGCTGGCAGCCGCTGGGCCCCCTGGCCCCTTCCGCTGCCCAGAGGAGAAGCTACTTCTCAAGGACAGCTAGTTGGGTGCCCCCCCCACCCTACCCCAGGACTCATCAGGAGCCTGGACCTCGGGCCTTCATTTTATCCCTGCCAGGAGGCCAGGTTACCCACCTCATGACTTGGGATTCCTGCCCAGGGACTCGAGCCAGCCTCCCCCCCCTTTCTGCCCCCTGCACTGATATCTCTGGGGGTCTCTCCTTCCCATCCCCTCTCCCTTCCACCTGCTTCATTGTCCATCCCCTGGGGGGAGTGGGTCAGAGGTACTGGGGGTTGCTGAGCCAAAGGGATGGTGGGAGGGGGGTAAGGTGCAAGTTTGAGGGAGGGAAATCGGGGAAAGGGTATCTGCACACAGGATACTGGGAGCCAGGGGGCTGGGGGAGGTGGAGGATGGGCTGGGGGAGGGGGGACAGAAAGCAGACCACCAAGGGTTCAGGGAACAAAGACCAGATACTTGGAGTTGGGGGGTGGGGGGGGCCAAAAAGGGAAACCAGAGGAGTAATTGGGGATCCACATGTCAGAGGTGGGGGGGAATCGGGGAAACAGGGGAAAGCCAGGGCTGAGCGAGGGGTGGGGGCAAAGAGCAGGTGTGGGGGCAGTAGTACCCCCTCAGGGGGTCACACCCCTCTCCTAACTCCCTCCCCAGATTTCAGTTCCTTCCCCCACAAGCCCTGACTCCTTGAACGTCACTGACAATGGCAGCTATTGCGAGGAGTGGGGGCCCGCGGGGTTCAGCGCGGCCCAGGGGAGTGGTGAGGGGTACCCCAGCCCCCTGCCTGCCTCCCCACACAATACTTGAACATTCATCTGTACTGAAGTGTTACTTGAACCGGGGGAACCTCGGACCTGGGGGAGCCAGAGTGAGGGGACTGATCCGCTTGGACTGAGACTGAGACTGGACCAGTGGGCACCCTGCTTGGACTGCGCCACCCCCAGGCTCTCTCATGCTTTACTGTATTGAGCAGCTCCACCCTCCTGACCGGGGGGTGGGGGAGGGGGTGGGGTGCCAGCCCAATGATGGGAAAGATGGGACTCCTCCAGCCTGGCTCTTCCCTCTCTTTCATCGTCATGGAAACTTGTATCCCATTTGCCCAGGGAACTGCCACTCCTGGTTGCCATGGAAATAGCAGCCAATGGACACCTCCCAAAGCCAGTGCTAAGGCTGGAAATGGCCCCTCTTAGTTGCCATGGGAACTTAGTAACAGACTCTTGGCCCTCCCCTGCCCCCCTCCAGGATGGGGGCGGGGTTTGAGGAGGCAGGGGGAGGAGTTGGGGCCAGGTCCCGCCCCTCAGCCCCGGCCTCCCGGGGCAGCCGGGTTGTACCATGTAGGGGAGAGGGGATCTATCCACATACCTCAGGTAACAGGGAGGTGCGAGGGTGGGGGGAGGGACTGGGCGGACCAAAGGCCGGAGGGGAGGGGGTTCTGGGTATGGCGAAAGGCTTGATAATGGGACCGCTTGGGGAGGGGGAGGAGGCAGCCCGGCGGGGGCAAATGGGGGTCCCAGCCGGGCTGGGCCCCTGGGCCCCGGGTCTGTACAATACGGTTTGCTATAAAACTCAAAATCTTCCAGCCAGTGCTGCCGCGTTCGTGTGTGTCTCTTCGGCGTTGGGGTGGGGGGGTAGAGCTGGCCTGACTGGAATGCTCATGCTTTGGGCCTCCCGAAGGGGGCTGTTTGGATGGATCTGGAAGTTCTTCGCGTCCCCTAGGCTTCCCGGAACTGAGGATGCCGGACGTCCTGTAATCCCTAAAGGTGGATAGGTTTACCTTTCGCCAGCTCATCATTTAGGGGGGAGGGGATTGGAGGTCTGGACATCTAGGGGGTGTCCAGGTGTGCCTCAATGGTCCAGGGCTCGGGGACCCCCAAGTCACATGCTGGGGCTAGGCGTTTGCCTCCTCGGGGTTCCGGCACCTGGGCGATAGTGAAGTGGCCTTGGGTCGCGGGGTCCCTCGGGATCTCGGCCCACAGTCCCCCGGCTCCACCCCATCATGTGGCCGCTCCGACTCCGCCTCCGTCCTAGTTCCGGTTTCGGCCTCTGCTGTCCCGCTTCGGCCCCTAGGTCTCCCTGCAGACGCCTGCTCTTTCGGCTTCGCCTGGGCGCCTCTTCGTGGGAGCCCGCCGCCCGCATCCCCGCTAGCCCCGCCGTGGGATGGGGCCTTCTGCCGGCCGGGACCTGCCCTCCTGGGGCCCCCAGGGCGACTCGGGGCCCCCGTGACCGCCCAGCCCGCCCAGTGCTGCAGCCCCCAGGATGAAGGGCGGCGAGGGGGACGCGGGCGAACAGGCCCCGCTGAACCCGGAGGCCGAGAGCCCCGCGGGCTCGGCCACGTACCGAGAGTTCGTGCACCGGGGCTACTTGGACCTCATGGGGGCCAGTCAGCACTCGCTGCGGGCGCTCAGCTGGCGCCGCCTCTACCTCAGCCGGGCCAAGCTCAAAGCCTCCAGCCGCACGTCTGCCCTGCTCTCGGGCTTCGCCATGGTGAGGGGAGGGAAGGGGCGCACAGGGTGGGGGTGAGGCACATGGGGGCATGGGGTCGTGGACGAAGTAAACGGGTACCCACGGGAGACGGGACAGAGGAAGGGGTTTTTAAGAGGTAAAGGAGTACAAACAAGGTCCCAAGGGACTACTCCAGTCCCTTTTTCTGAGTGTGTGTGTGTGTGTGTGTGTGTGTCTGTAAGTGTGTAAGAAGACCCCTAGCATAAACCGGGCCAGAAGGAGGATAAACAAGCCTGAAAGGTGTCCTGAGGGGAGACAAATCACCAACGGCGATATATATGCAAGGGTGGGGCAAAGAGGTCCCAAAGGAGCACGTCCCAGGCAGAAGTCCTTACTAGGTTACCATGAGAGATTCAAAGGCAAATCAGAGTTTGGTGGGAGCTATAAAAACAGGGCTGGGACAAAGACAAAAAAATGAATAAACGTAGTCACCCAGCTGAAGGTGGCCCCATCCCAAAGAGGGTGGCCAGTTCCTAGCAATCACAAAGAGTGCTTGGTGTAACGCAGGACAGCTCTGAGCAGAGAGGATGCCTGTGAGGAAGCTGCTGGGGAAAGAAGCTGATTAGGAAGCTGATATGTGATTTCGGAACTGATAAACTGCAGGTGTGGGAGGATGATATCAGCCAACAGGCCCAGTGGAGGAAATGGGACTGAGGGAATCTCAGGGTCAGGAGGAGTCAGCAGACACAAACCCTGGCTCCTCCCAGCCTGTGGCCAGCTGTGTGACCCTGGACAGGCATCCTCCCCCTCGCAGTCCAGTGGGAAACTGAGATCATGGAGGGTGCCCTCTCTGTAGCTTGCAAGTACCCGCCCCAGGATGAGCTGATTCTTGTCATCAAACTCTAGATCCCAGCATGTCAGAACAAGACACGCATCAGAGATGGTTCAGCCTGTCTGTTAATTGGAGAGGCATGGAAGCCAAGGCCCAGAATGGGGCAGTGCCTCTGCCAAGAGCACTCAGCAGATGAAGGATACAGAATGAACTAGGGCCCAGGATCACTGGACTCAGTCCAGAGTTTCTCCACCAACACGACAGGAAAAAGCAAGCAAGCTGGTGGGGAGTCTTCATAGGAACATACGGACATGGGGATAGAGGAGTCACAACACTAGGTGATTTGGGTTAGTCTCTGCCTCTTTCTCTTTACCATAGCCTATGTATTTGAATGATGAGAGGAAAAGTCTACCCTTAAGGGT
The DNA here is from genome assembly GCF_022837055.1 of Prionailurus viverrinus. Classification (NCBI taxonomy): domain Eukaryota; kingdom Metazoa; phylum Chordata; class Mammalia; order Carnivora; family Felidae; genus Prionailurus; species Prionailurus viverrinus. The sequence goes on along the minus strand of NC_062576.1, from coordinate 17,653,631 downwards.
CATCCAAGTTCTATCATTTTCTATATAGGGACCCAGTATCCATAGGCCAGTCCAGTTTTCCTTGATGTGGGGTCAGCTAGAGACAGTGAAGTGGCTCTTTTTCTCCTGTACAGACTGTAGAGGGAAGGAAGCAACTTCCTGGACCTAGCTGAGAGAGGTCCCCCACCCCCATCCATCCCATGGTCCAGCCTGTTCCCAAGGGGACAATCTGGCCTGCTGCTGGACTTGCATGTTGCTGAGGTGACAGCTTAAGCACCAGGACCTTCTCTGCAGGATCAAAAGACCAGATGAGTAGGTTCTGGGGGCAGACTGGCCCCACTCTGGCCAGGGGAGAGCAAGACTGGGTCAGGCTCTGGGAGAAACCAGGACTAGGCCTGGCCCAGATCACTGTCAGTGGAAAACACCTGCTAACACTCACCATGGCCCAATTTCCCAAAATACTTAGCCTTGTCTTCCTACCACCACCTTCCAGGTTCTGTACCTTCTTTCTCTCAGCCCCAGAGCAATATAATGGATCCTGTAAGAACTAGACATGGGGAAAGATCCAGATTCTGGTATCTGGGTAGCCTGGGTTAGAATAACCTACAAATTGTATTACACTGTCATGCAGTACCAGGCAATGTGCTTAGAGCTTTTACGTGTATCACGTTTATTATTCTATGAAGTAGGTACCACTACTATGGCCATTTTACAGATGCGAAAACAGGATCAGAGATTTAAGACACCTGCCCAGGATCCCACAGCAAGTAAGTGGCAGAATTTGAACTTAGGTAGTCTGGCTCTAGAATCCAAATTTACACAAGCCTAGAACAGGATCACCAGCGCAAATGTTTGCAAAGGACAGGCAGTTTAATATGGACTCCAAGTTGGCTGGGTGGGGACTGTGGCTATGAGGAGACCCCATGACCTGTCCAAAGGGAGCAGGGGAGCAGTCATGACTCAATTCTAGCTGGTAGTTCCCATGCAGGAATGCGGGCCTAGTGTAACCAGATCTTCCAAATTTTCAAGAGGATCCAGAAATAGAGATATTTATATGAAATCTCTAGAGTTAAAAAAAAAATTTTTTTTTAATGTTTATTTATTTTTGAGAGGCAGCATGATCAGGGGAGGGGCAGAGAGAGAGGGAGACACAGAATCTGAAGCAGGCTCCAGGCTCTGAGCTGTCAGCACAGAGCACAATGCGGGGCTCAAACTCAAGCCGTTAGGTCATGACCTGAGCCAAAGCTGGACGCCTAACTGACTGAGCCATCCAGGTGCCCTGAAATCTCTAGAGTTTTAAAAGTTCAACCTAATTCCTTAAGCACAGTGTATGAGCCAGGCAAAACATGTGCAAAGCTGGCTTGGATTCATGGTATACCAATTTGCAGGCATTAGCCTTGGACTTCGGTGTTTTTTTGTTTTGTTTTTAATTTTTTTAATGTTTATTTTTTGAGAGGAAGAGAGAGAGTGCAAGTGGGGGAGATGCAGAGAGAGAGGGAGACACAGAATCTGAAGCAGGCTCCAGGCTCTGAGCTGTCAGCACAGAACCCGACGCGAAGCTCAAATCCATGAGCCATGAGATCATGACCCAGTTAACCAACTGAGCCACCCAGGCACCCCAGACTTCAGTGTTAATAACACTATTGACAGTGTTAAGAACGCTAGTGTTAATAACAGTTAATAATTAATAATAACACAATTAACTAGCACTTACTCTGTGCCTTATACCATTCTTATTACTTGGTGTACATTATCTCGTTTAATTTTCACAACAACCCTGTAAGGCAGGTAGATATTATTATCAATCCCCACTTTCCAGATGAGGAAATTAAGGCATAGAGCTATATGTCACTTGTCAGCTTGTAGAGCTGAGAGTGAACCCAGGTGGCCCAGCTCCAGAATCTGTTTTTTAACCCCTAGGTGATAACAAGGTAAGATTTCCAGAAATGTGTCATCCAGCTCTCTCAATAGCCAGGTGCAGAAACCAAAGCCAGTAAAAGGACAGAGCCTTACCGAGGCTACCAATTCATTCACTCAACAGAGACTAAGCACCTTCTTCCTGCCAGGCACCGTTCTAGGTCCTAGGGATACCTTGGTAATGTATACCAACAGGTAAAACAACCCTCTACTGCCAAAGAGGTTATAGGCACTCAATCCATCTCTGTCCCCACAGGTGGCCATGGTGGAGGTACAGCTGGAGAGCAACCACGAATACCCGCCAGGCCTGCTGGTGGCCTTTAGTGCCTGCACCACCGTGCTAGTGGCTGTGCACCTCTTTGCACTCATGGTCTCCACCTGTCTGCTGCCCCACATAGAAGCCGTTAGCAACATCCACAACCTCAACTCTGTCCACCAGTCTCCACACCAGCGACTCCACCGCTATGTGGAGCTGGCCTGGGGCTTCTCCACTGCCTTGGGCACCTTCCTTTTCCTCGCTGAAGTTGTTCTGGTTGGCTGGGTCAAGTTTGTGCCCATTGGGGCACCCTCGGGCACACCAGCCCCTTTGGTACCTGCCTCCCAGGTGCCTGGGACTCTGTCACCAGTGACCACCTCCCTTAGTCCAGCTTCCAAGCCATCCTTTACTTCTGTAGCCCCATCACAGGCTGAGCCATCTGAGGCCTGCCCACCCCGGCAAGCATGTGTTGGTGAAGGAGCCCATGGACCAGGCTGGCAAGCAGCTATGGCCTCCACAGCAATCATGGTACCTGTGGGGCTTGTATTCGTGGCCTTTGCCCTGCATTTCTATCGCTCCTTGGTGGCACATAAGACAGACCGCCACAAGCAAGAGTTAGAGGAGCTGAGTCGCCTGCAGGGGGAGCTGCAGGCTGTTTGAGGCTGATGTTAACCACTACTGTAAACACTGCCTCCCTCCGGTCTGCAGGAGGACCCAGGTCCACAGACTCCATTCCTTGCCCCTGCCTGGAGCCACTCCTGTGGCCACTCCCAGGTAGAGACCAGCCTCCTGCTTTCTGAGTCCTTTGGGGTGGGCCCCGGGGGCAGCTTTTACATTCCCAGGGATTCTCCTCGCTGTCAGTCTATCTCAGTCTGTCTATATCTGGGCTGGGAGGAACAGAGGAGGAAGTAGAAGGTCTTCAGTCCAAGTCTCATGTAGCTAGAGGGGAGGCAGGGAGACCCTGGTCAGACCTTTGGTGCTGACCCTTAACACCTTAACCCTGTACAGGATGTGGAAGTCAGAGGTTACACACCCACCCAGCTGCCTCAGAAGGTAGCTAACCCTTGCTTTATTTTTGTAGAATCTACTTTATGGTTGGCATTTTGGGAAAGCTTTTCCCCGTCTCCAGATTTTGATGGGTTCCACATTTTTTGCTTTAGTTGCTGAAGAGAAGGATTTGGGTGTTTCTAACCCAGACATAGGTCCACTCTTTCCTAGGAGGAGCCTCGCTATTTATGGAGGTTCAAGTGCCTGCCCCACTGCCCTAGACCCACACTTAAGCTTCTGCGTCTGGTTCTCACTCTCCTGGGCCAGGGCTGGAGATCTTTGGAGACTGAGGGCCTGTGTGCCCAACCTGACTCTCTAGTAAGGGTTTGGGGTGGGGAGGTTTTAAGGGAGAGGATCCAGTCACTAGCCCTTGGAATACAGAGCTATTCTCACACTGAATTTTTGATGCACCTTGTTTTGTATAATAAAATGTGTTTCACAGATGTCCCTGTAGCTGTGAATGGGGTGAAGAGGGGGCCTCCTTGGGATCAGGTGACTCACTCCTAAGAGCCAGGTGGAAGCAGGTGTACCTGGAGGGGGGGGGGTGCAGAAGAATGGTTCCAGATATGATCCCCTTCTGGTGCTGGCAGGGACCAGTATCTTCGGATTTGGAGACTGAGTTATTCCAAGGCTAAAATTTTGCATTGTTGTTCTTGGGTCTCCATCTCTTCCATTGATGATTTAGACTTTCTTTCTAAAGTGTAAGTTTCTTTCTTGAGTACTACATACTAGGAGCAAGGATATCTTATTTAACCCTCACAACGACCTCAAGAGACAAGTCTTCACCATTTCCATTTCAGAAATAAGGAAACAGGCCCGACAAAGTGGAGGATCTTGCCCAAAGCAATGAAAACTTGGACTACCTTTACCATAACATGGGAAATCTCCTTCTGTCTGATATAAGAAGCCAATCAATACCTTTCAACTGGGACAAGAGAAAGGAATCGCTCTTATCACCTGTGCTTTCATATAAAAATTAGGCTTTCATGTAAGTCTAATTTTCCTCAAAAATTTAAGGGGCTCTAATCCTTGCTCCTCTATTCTTAGCATGAGACCTTGGTCCAGTCCCTCTTTTCTCTTTTCCTGTAACTTAAAATTGTGAATTTGTATGAACCAGGCCTCAGGGTCCTTTCCCGCACTGTTTTTTTTTTTTTTTTTTTTAATGTTTATTTATTTTTGAGAGATAGCTTGAGCAGGGAAGCGGCAGAGAGGGAGAGGGCCAGAGGACCGAAAAGGGGCTCCACGCTGACAGCAGAGAGCCCTATGCAGGACTCGAACTCATGAAACGCAAGATCATGACCCGAGCGGAAGTCAGAAGCTTAACTGACTGAGCCACCCAGGCACCCCTCCTTTACTGTTCTGACTGCTATAACATTCCTGTGAGACAGGAATGAACATCCATTTTTCAGAGGAAGAATCTTAAATTTTGAGAGGTCAATGGCTTGCCCAAGGTCACACAGGGAGGAACGAATGTAGGCAGAGATGTCTGAAACCTAGAGCATCCTCAGCTCAAGCAGGGGGTCCTTCTGAGAGTGCGGTTACCCAGAAACCAGGATGCCCTGCGTCCAAGCGAAATAAAAGGGTACCCAGCCTCGGCGACGTTAGCGCCTGGGCTGGTGCTGCCCTCCAGCGGTGGGACCACGTAAGCATAGCCCCCCGCCCCGGCTCCAAGCTGAGGGCACTGGGAGCATGGTGCTTGGAGAATCGACCAGCCCAGCCTAGCTCCAGTAGGTACTAGTTTATTTTTCACGAGACCTGTTCTAAGACCTTTATGCCCCCCAAGACTTTTCACAGAACTTTGAGGCAGCCTCGAATTTAATTACGAATGGCGGCTCGATTATAGGTAAAATGCGGCACCTTCTGCGGCCTCAGTCTCCCAATCTGTCAAATGGGCATCTGAAACAGCTGGGGCCCAAGGGGACAGCGAAAGGAAAACGTTCCCGGCATTGTGTGCGACACCAGGCAAACGGCCTGAGTCACCGCCGTTAGTTGTATTTTTCCATCTCCTAGGCGCCCCTCCCAGCCCGCACGGTTTCGGTGGGTCCTACAGGAAGCGCCCCCGCGACGCCGGGCTTTACACGCCCTGGCCACGCCCTCTGCGCGCCGCGCGTTGGCTCCGCCCACAGGAGGATCCGCAGATTCGCTAGGCCAGCTCTTCAGAATTACTTGGGCCTCTCTATACCAGGCTGGAAATTCTCATCGGCCTCCGAGAGCAGCTTTGGGCTGTAGCCATTTCTCCGGGGTCGAAATTGGGCATTCCCCAAGCTCTGCTAGTAAGAAAGATCCGGGAAAAGTGGCCAACTCTGCCAACGGGGCTTGGCTAACCAGGCATTATTTTCTTGACTCCACCAAGGCGGGTGAAGGGAGGCGACAGCTGAGGCCAGGACCACAGGACCTGTGGCGAATCTGCAGCCTTTCAGGCCTTTGGCCGCACAAGGAAGGAGCAGGAAAGAAGAGCAAAGGAGCGCGCATCCCATCCACCGATTCGCCCCGCCCGCCTGACGAATCTGCGCCTGTTCAACGCGCCACTCAAATCTCCCCAGCTCTGGCTGGCCTCCTCCCCTCCGCCCCGCCCCCTTTTCCTCAGGGATTAGTCGCTGCTTTCGTCGCCGCCGATTCGTCAAGGACCCCAGGCCAGAGCAGCTGGGTAGTCGTGGTGAAGCCCACTCTCCGGGGAATGCGGCCAATCTCCAGGCTCCCTGGGCCGCAGCTCTGGAGCCTTAAAGGGCGCCGGCCGAGGCGAAGCCGCTTTCCTCGGCCCCGTGGGTCTCCCGGCGGCACCCGTGGCGAAAGTGCGAATGTAGACCCTGTGCCCGCTGGGCCTCGCGCAGGTGGCGGTGGTGTTTGGTGCGCGCGCCGGGGAGGTGGTGGTGGGGGGGCGCCGCCGCCGCCACCGCTGCGGGGCCGGGTCTCGCGCTGCCGCCGCCGCCGCCGCCGCCGCCTCGCGCCGCTGAGGTGCCGCGCGGGGTGGGGGGAGGGGGAGCCGCTCGCCACGAGCGGGTGAGTGAGGCCTCGCCGCGCGTGCGCGGAGATGGGGGGGCAGAACGCGCCGGGGCGGGAGGAGAGGGCAGCGGCGCGCGTTCCCCCCCCCCACCCCCCCGCCCGGATTCGGGGCCGAAGCCGGGTCTCGAGCTCGGTCTCGCGGTGTTTCCAACGCCCCGAAGAGGTGCCACCTCTTGGCCAGAGGATCGGGGCGCGGGGACGCAAGCGGGTGTGTGGGAGCGAGAGCCGGGCTTGGCCCGGGCCGCTGGCCGGTGAGGAGGCGGGAGGGGGCGGGGCCTGCTAGGGGGCGGGGGAGGGGTCTTGTTCTGAGGCCAAGTGGGGCGCGCGCTAAGCAGAGCGGGAAGGTAAGGGGGCGCGAGATGGCCTGGGGGCCTGAGGGGAGAGTTGGGAGGTGGAGAGAGAATGGGGTGTTGTGAGAGAGGGTACTTGGGGGAAAATCTGGGGGAGCCACGGGTCATGGTGAGGTGTGGAAACTGGGGTGATGAGCGGACCTGAAGTCTGGGCTGGTCGGTGAGGGGCAGCAAGGGGGTCAGGCCTAAGCCCTGAACCCCCTTGCCTATTCCTCTTTCCTGACAGTGTAAATGAGCAAAGATGGATCAGGAAGGTGGGGGAGATGGGCAGAAAGCCCCGAGCTTCCAGTGGCGGAACTACAAGCTCATCGTGGATCCTGCCTTGGACCCTGCCTTGCGCAGGCCTTCTCAAAAGGTGTACCGCTATGATGGAGTCCACTTCAGTGTCAACGTGAGTGCCCCAGGCCTTGTCATCTAGGGAACTCCAGGCCCCATTCTCCTCTGTTCAGCATCCTAAACTCCCATACCCATAGACTGCCTTTCTTAAAAGTGTGCAACCAGAACTCAGCTCTTTTGCATGTGAGTCTCCAAATGGGCTTCCTAGAACTCAACAGTTTCACCTTGAGCTGTCTTTCTGTTCCTGCTTTCATTCCTAGGACTCAAAATACATACCAGTCGAAGACCTCCAAGACCCCCGATGCCACGTCAGGTCCAAAAACAGAGACTTTTCCCTCCCAGTCCCTAAGTTTAAGGTATGTATCTGCTAGACCCTGGTGTGGTGGCCCTTGGGAGGTGTGGAGGATCCATCCTGGCAGTTTTTGTCTCAACCTGATAAAAGTGGTTTTCCTATGAAAGGATCACAACCAAGTCTTAAAAGCTCGGAGGCTGTGAGACTGAGTTGTTCTGGAGAGGAGTTGTGTTTATCTTCTAGAAAGTTATAGGTTAGGTGTCTCAAGCAGGAGTGCTGACTTCTTGAAGGATGAAGTAAAGGCACATTTCTTTGCTGTACCTATCACTGTGTAGTCCGTGTCACAGCATGACAATGCCCTGGTGTGATATGCCAGTTTCTCAACAATTAAGGGTAGCGACAAGGCCAGGAACGCCATCCTTGGAGTTTTCTGCTCTTCACCCCTCGTTTGGTGCCTTGATCCATCTTGTTTCCTCAAAGTATTCCTCTTTCCCTGTGTAGGCAGGATACTCATCAGGCCTTGGACTGGCTCTTGAAAACTGATGGGTCTTGGTTTTCTTCACTAATTCTTTATTCTTCTTTATTAAATAAATACTTGTAAGGTTGCCACTCCATTTTTTTCACTTTGTGTATTCTCCCTGGACAGTCTCTTTCACATACACGATTTGGATTGTTACTGAGACATGGTGATTTCTAAATTTCTGTTTCCAGCCAAGATCAGTCTCTTGAACTCCAGACTTTTATGCCTGGTAGAGGGACAGCTCCACCTGGAGGCCCCACAGACATCTCAAACTCAAGAGGTTGAAAAGAAGTTGTCTTTACTCCTTGATCCTGCTTTCCTTTCCATTTCCCTTTTACTGATGAATGGTAATACCATGTACTTAGCTGCACAAACTAGGAACCTGGGAGTCATCCTATGGTTGTCCTCTTTTTTATTACATAATCTATCACCAAGTCTTGCTGATTCTTTTCTAAACACATTTCCTTTTTATTTTAATTCTTTTGTTTCCATTGCTGATTTTCTAACACAATTTCTGTATTCATTTTATGGGGTTTCTTGCCTCCATTCTCTTTTCCCATTTCATGCTCCACCACAGATGGCTCCTGCCATTTGTATTTTTTATTTGGCTTTTACGTTATTTTTGTTGTCCATGTTTTTGTACATTGGCACATATGATTATAGATTTGGCTAAGCCTCATCTCCTGCCTTGATGCTGTGTATCTGTGTTCTACTCTACTATACGTTTTGCAGTTTCTAGAAAATGTTAGTTTCATGTCTTAAGTCCTTGTCATCTCTTGAACTCTTGTTACCCAAAAAGTCAAATAGGAGTGACACTGTCTTTGTGAATTCTTCCTTGCCTCCACTCGGAACAACACTTTTCTTCTCTGGGTTCCTAAACACCCTGTCTACACTTTTGCGAACATTTGTGTCACAACAGTGACTACGTATATATGTCTTGTCTGCTTTCCTGAACAGGAATCTTTTTTTTTTTTTCATCTTTGTATTTCTGTTGCCCAGTCCATGGTAAAAGCTGAACTACTAAATTATTTTCTACAATTAATTTCTTTGACGTATACTTATTTCTCAGTTGTATGTTTTTTTTTTCCTGATTTATTGTATTATTCTGTGATGAGAAGAACTCAGAGCAGAGAGAGGTCAGACTGACGTATCTATCACCTGTTGGAGCCCCTCTTCCCCATTCCTTTGCCCGTGTTTCCCAGTCGTCTCTCTCTGAACCAAGTTCCCAAAAGGCAAAGGAACAGTAGTCAGTATTGAGACCCCAGACTCAAGACTCCTGTCTTCTCCACAGCTGGATGAGTTCTATATCGGACAGATTCCTCTGAAGGAAGTGACTTTCGCGAGGCTGAATGACAATGTGCGGGAGACCTTCTTAAAGGATATGTGCCGAAAGTATGGTGAGGTGGAAGAGGTAGAGATCCTTCTTCACCCCCGTACTCGCAAGCACCTGGGCCTGGCCCGCGTGCTCTTCACTAGCACTCGGGGAGCCAAGGAAACAGTCAAAAACCTCCACCTTACCTCCGTCATGGGCAACATCATCCACGCCCAGCTCGACATCAAAGGTGAGGGCTCTCTTGCCTACTGCCTAAGGTTGGGTTCCAGCAGAGACTTTATATGCAAATGCCTGTTGGGGCCAGGTGAATGATCAGGTTCATGATTCCTCATCTGCAATTCTTGGAGCCAGATGTGTTTGTGAAATCAGAATTTTACAGAGGGATTGTGGTTTTTATGTGTTTCGTGTGTGTGTTGGGGGGGGGGGGTCCTTGGCAAGGTTGGGTAGCATCTTACAGTCTAGCATGTAGCATGTTTGTAAGAAAACATATGAAGGGTTATACTAGGTAGCATCAATAAAACCTAGTAAATAGCCTCAGTTCAGATCAAGTTTTGAGACCAAATTCAAAAAAATGTTTGGTTTTAAGTTTTGGGGGGTTTTGAAATTTTGGATCGAGAATAGGGACCTGTACAGATAAGTGAAGCAGTCTGGGTTTCTGTGTTGAGAAACAGTAGGGAGGAGTCGGGGACTGTAGAGTACACTGTCATCTGAAGGAGACGGCTATTAGTTGGTATTAGCCAGTTTGCACTTGGGAATGAAAACTACTGTTGCCAAATAATGCTTTTATATTAAGCCAGGAATCTAGGTTTTTGTGTGAAATCTCATTGTTTTTAAGTGCTGAAAATCCCTCCCTCCCCCCCCCCCCCCCCCCGCCAAATTTTTAAGTGATTGTGTAGGGCAAATAAAACCCAACTGTGGTCTGGATTTAGCCCTCAGGCTGCCATTTTGCAAACTTTAGTTTGTAGGATGAAGAGCATGGTGGGATCTAGCATCAGACGACCTGGGTTTGAATTCCAGTCTGCCACTGACCAACTTTGTGACTTTGTGCAGGTCAATTTTCTTTGAGCCTATAAAATAGGGGTACTGATGCCTTTCTCTCCTGGTGATTATCCAACTTAGATTACTAATTTATGAGTGAAGATGTTTGATTATAGATTGTAAAGTGCCGTTCAGTATGTTGTTGTATCATTAGGTAGAGATGAGGTAGGAGGTCCCAAAGGTAGAGACAAGGTAGAAGACCTGAAATCCCTGAACTCAGGACTCCAAGAAATTATAGGAAACTTGAGGCCTGAGAAAGAAATGGGAAAGCCAAAGAAGGAAGGAGTTGTTTCTTCCATCTGACTCTTGATGGCTCCCATTTTCCTCCCTCCAGGACAACAACGAATGAAATATTATGAACTGATAGTCAATGGCTCCTACACCCCTCAGACGGTGCCCACTGGGGGCAAGGCGCTGAGCGAGAAGTTCCAGGGCTCTGGTGCAGCCACTGAGACGGTAAGAAGCTTGTTGCCACAGCCCTAGCCACGTGGGCACAGTACTTGGGTGCCAGGAACAGTATTTGGGAGGTTCTGGACTTCCATTAAGGATGGCAAGAGCCAAGAAAAGATGTAGAGATGCTTTCAAAAGACAGGGAACTGAGGTTCTTGGTTTGGGGAAGGGCAAGTTGTTGTATGGTACTTGATGTCTTCTTTTCTCCGTGCTCTACTTTTGCCCTCTAGACTGAATCCCGCCGCCGCTCCTCCTCTGACACGGCTGCTTACCCGGCGGGCTCTGCTGGGGTGGGCACTCCTGGCAATGGCACCCCCTGCTCCCAGGACACAAGCTTCTCCAGCAGCCGACAAGACACCCCATCTTCCTTTGGCCAATTCACCCCTCAGTCCTCCCAAGGAACCCCTTACACATCTCGGGGCAGCACCCCCTACTCTCAGGACTCTGCCTACTCCAGCAGGTGCAGAGTAAACACCCTCTGGGACCCCCAGATTCTGGGAGTTGACACTAGAAAGAAGAAACCTGGAGTCTCCCTAAAAGGGAGTCGGGAGTAATTTGTTCTGGTTTCTCTTATGGATTCAGCCAACGGAATCCCTGCCCACAGGGAACCCCCTGTCTAGCTAGAAACCCAACAGATCTTCCTTTGGGGGCAGTGTCAAGGGCGCCTGGGTACTGAGAACCAGGACACTAGGGTTTGGTCCTACAGAACTGAACCTAGCTAACTCCTGCACTCTTTCTCCAGCACCACTTCAACCTCCTTCAAGCCTCGGCGGTCAGAGAACAGCTACCAAGATTCTTTTTCCCGCCGCCATTTCTCTGCATCTGCAGCCCCCACGACCACCTCTACAGCTGCCTCCGCCACTACTGCAGCCACTGCCTCGTCCTCCTCCTCATCTTCCTCCTCCTCTTCGTTGTCCTCGTCCTCTTCATCCTCCTCTTCGTCCTCATCCTCTCATTTTCGTGGTACTGACTCAAACTACCCAGCGTACTATGAAAGCTGGAATCGCTACCAACGCCATGCTTCCTACCCTCCCCGCCGTGCAACTCGGGAGGAGCCCCCTGGGGCATCTTTTGCTGAAAATGCAGCTGAGCGCTTCCCACCTTCCTACACCTCCTACTTGCCCCCTGAGCCCAGCCGGCCTGCTGACCAGGACTACCGGCCTCCTGCCTCAGAAGCTCCACCCCCGGAGCCTCCAGAACCTGGTGGAGGCGGGGGTGGGGGAGGGCCCAGCCCTGAGAGAGAAGAAGCTCGGACATCCCCCCGCCCAGCCTCACCTGCCCGCTCCGGCTCCCCAGCCCCAGAGACCACCAATGAGAGTGTGCCCTTCGCTCAGCATAGCAGCTTGGATTCCCGCATTGAGATGTTGCTGAAGGAGCAGCGCTCCAAGTTTTCATTCCTGGCCTCTGACACAGAGGAAGAGGAAGAGAACAGCACCACAGGCCCTGGGTCTAGAGACATAGGGAGTGAGGTGCCTTCTGGGTCAGGTCATGGGCCCTGCACGCCCCCTCCAGCCCCAGCTAATTTTGAGGATGTGGCACCTGCAGGGAGTGGGGAACCAGGGGTTACCCGGGAGTCTCCCAAGGCCAACGGACAGAACCAGGTGAGGTTGGGGTTAGCCAGCAGTGATGACTGGGATCTGGGAGGAGGGTTGGGTCTGGTGGGGTGGGGGAGGGAATTAGATAAGAGAACAGGGATTTGAGGAAAAGCCCATGGAAAAGGCAGAAGTTTCATGTGACCCTCCTCTGCATTCCTACAGGCTTCTCCGTGCTCTTCGGGAGAGGATATGGAGATCTCTGATGATGACAGGGGCGGTTCACCCCCTCCGGCCCCAACACCCCCCCAGCAGCCTCCACCCCCTCCTCCACCACCCCCTCCTCCTCCTCCCTACCTGGCTTCCCTACCCCTTGGTTATCCTCCCCACCAGCCTGCCTACCTCCTCCCACCACGCCCTGATGGGCCACCACCCCCTGAGTACCCCCCACCTCCTCCGCCACCCCCCCACATTTATGACTTTGTGAATTCCCTAGAGCTCATGGATCGACTTGGGGCTCAGTGGGGAGGGATGCCCATGTCCTTCCAGATGCAGACCCAGATGTTAACTCGGCTCCATCAGCTGCGGCAGGGCAAGGGATTGACTGCTGCCTCAGCTGGCCCCCCTGGTGGGGCCTTTGGGGAGGCCTTCCTCCCATTCCCACCCCCCCAAGAGGCAGCCTACGGCTTACCCTACGCTCTGTACACACAAGGGCAAGAAGGCCGAGGGGCATACTCCCGGGAGGCATACCACCTTCCTTTGCCCATGGCAGCTGAGCCCCTGCCCTCCTCCTCGGTCTCTGGAGAAGAGGCCCGGCTACCTCCCAGGGAGGAAGCAGAGCTGGCAGAGGGCAAGGCCCTACCGTCAGCAGGCACCGTGGGGCGTGTGCTGGCCACCCTAGTCCAAGAGATGAAGAGCATCATGCAGCGAGACCTCAACCGCAAGATGGTGGAGAATGTGGCCTTTGGAGCCTTTGACCAGTGGTGGGAGAGCAAGGAAGAGAAGGCCAAGGTGAGGACCAGTGCTTGGGACTAGGGAAAGCCTGGGGCTCCATTGGAGGAAGTAGACTTCTGGCTTTTCCAGGCTACACAGCTCAAAGAAAAAATAGAGACGATCAAGGCAAGTGGAGAGAGAGACTGTGTAACCACTTGATGGGGCACAGCGGTTGAGCAGGAGAACTGGGGCAAATGGAACAGTAGGAAAGCATAAGTTTGAGGGGCCTCTGGGTGGTTCAGTCGGTTAAGTGTCCAACTCTTGATTTTGGCTCAGGTCATGAGCTCAGGGTTGTGAGATGGAGCCCCGCATTGGGCTCTACACTGGGCGTGGAGCCTGCTTAAGATATTCTCTTTCTCTCTCTCTCTCTCGCTCGCTTGCTTGCAGAAAAACAAAACAAAACAAACATAAGCTTTAGAGTCAGAGGAGCTTTGTTCTAGCTCTACTGTTTGCATGCTTCTGGCAGACGAGGCCCTTAAGTCTCTCTGGGCTTCAGTCTTCAATGTGTCCATCTGTAGACTAGGAATAATAAAGGGGGATGGACTCAATGAGCAGACTTTGAAGAAATGTCTGTACGGGGGCTGGTGCAAGGGGGGTGTGGCGTAGATCTGTGTCAAATAGAGGAGTGAGTAGATGCATTTCTGTATTCCTGGGACCTGGGAGTAGTTCTCAGGCAGGAGGCAGGAGGGAACGCCTGGGTTCTGGGGCTCAGTCCCCCTACTGCCCGCAGCCATTCCAGAATGCAGCCAAACAGCAAGCCAAGGAGGAGGATAAAGAGAAGACAAAACTCAAAGAGCCAGGCCTGCTGTCCCTCGTAGACTGGGCCAAGAGTGGGGGTACCACGGGCATCGAGGCCTTCGCTTTTGGGTCAGGGCTGCGAGGGGCCCTGCGGCTGCCTTCTTTCAAGGTACCCAGAACTGGTCTTGCCTAGTAGGGAGGAGACAGCAGGGTGGGAGTTCCCTTCCTTGGGGTAGGGGTGGTTGGGAACCATGAGAGTTTGAGTTCTAAACAGGCTCTGTCTCTTTCGGTGCCCCAGGTAAAGCGAAAAGAGCCTTCGGAAATTTCAGAGGCCAGTGAGGAAAAGAGGCCCCGGCCCTCCACTCCAGCTGAGGAGGATGAAGATGGTGAGTGGGAAGTCAGATGGAAGGAGAAAAGGGAAAGGGTGCTAGCTTCTGACAGGAAAGTAATAAGCAGAGGTAAAGGGTGAAAATGTCAGAGGGCAAGTAGCCAAGTAGAGGTTTTGGTGCAAGGTTAAATGAAAGCAGTTCTGAGATGTGTGAGAAGCTTAAGATGGGGTCATTCCTGGGTTCTAGTTGTGGTTCTTACTCTGGCGTGCTGATTGAAGTTTTCTGTATTTCAGTTTTCCCCTGTAAAATGGAAATACTTTCAACATTTAGAGTCGTAGGATTTCAGGGTTTAACAGGTCATCGGCCCAAGTTCCCCATCTGAAGCTCTTTTGCAACCTCCCTCCCAGTTTCCCTAAGTCTGAGCTATCGGTTGACAGCTTACGTGGCTAGGAAACTTCCTTATTGAGTCCCACTTGCTTCCCTGGAGACCCATTTACCTTAGTACTGTTTTCTTGGTCAGGCATAACAAGTCCTCTCCCTCTTCCACCCAACCCAGAAAAGGATGAAAGGTAAAACGGGTGCAGTATGTTTAAACTCTATAAAATGTTATAGGTAGCTCTGGGGTTTTGGGTTTTTCTCTGTTGAGCTTCAGCTTCTTGTCTGTAAAATGAGGTCTGTCTTGTCGGACTGTCAGGAAGATCAGCAGTGGTGTGTGCAAAAGCTCCTTTGGGCCAGGGGAACGGGGACTGTTAACTGCTGATGGTAAATTGCTCTAACGGCCACTCACATGCACCTAGACCCTGAGCGAGAGAAGGAGGCTGGAGAGCCGGGACGTCCGGGAACCAAGCCCCCAAAACGAGATGAAGAGCGAAGCAAGACCCAGGGCAAGCACCGCAAATCCTTTGCTCTGGACAGTGAGGGGGAGGAAGCATCCCAGGAGTCCTCCTCAGAGAAGGTGAGGGGCGCCCGGTTCTTGCCAAAAGCCTACTTGCTGAGTTCCTGTCACCACAGCCACCTTCTCTCTGGGCTGGAGCCCAGGTAGCTGTGCCTCCGGGAGGATAGTTGTTCTTCTCCTGTTAGTCCCTGTTTGTCTTTTTCTTTAAGGATGAGGAGGATGATGAGGAAGATGAAGACGATGAAGAACGTGAGGAAGCCATGGATACTACAAAGAAGGAGACAGAGGCATCAGATGGTAGGTACAGACAGAACACAGTAGAATTCTGGCTCAGGGAAGAAGGAATTCAGCTGCCTGTCTATCGCTTCCCTGAGTCCACAGAAATTTCATGCTAGATTTATTGGCCACCTTTGCCTTTCCCAAAAGCAGCTGTCCTTTAGCCCTATCCTTTGGAACGCTTGGCCCATTGTAAACAGTAAGTCCAATACCCAGAACACTCCCTTCTGCTTACCTCCTATACTGAAACTTTGCTCCTTTCTGAAGACAGCCTAGCAGAATGTACTTAATTTGCCCAACCCCTCAAGATAAGTGGTCCATGTTCTCCTGCCAGCCCTTGATAACTACCAGACCATGCCTTTCTGCCTTTGAGCACTGCTCTTCCTTTAAGGTCCAGCCACCGAACCATGCTTCCCCTTCCTCCCCTCTCCCCTTAGCTGCCATCACCAGACACTGCTCTGCTCTTCAGTTGAACACCTCCTCCCTCCACATCCGTTGAGTCTTGGATATACGGTTTAGTCTTTTTTCTCATTCATTTGTTCAGAAATCGCTGTTGAGCCTCTACTGTGTACCAGGCGCTGTTCTGGGTATTGGGGACACATCTTCCATGCAACTTGTGATCAGTTGGAGGGGAGGAGGAGACTTGACGAGTGAACAGATAAAAGCACCTCAGAGATACATACGTTGCAGAAGAGAAACTAGGTTACTGGGGTAGAGAGTAACGGGTGGGGGAGCTGGGGAAAGATGGGCTGTTCTAGATCTCTTGGAGAAGGAGTGCCTCTGAGAGGTGCCATTTCAGCAGAGGCCAGATGGGAGAATGAGGATCTGAGAGCCTATCTTTTCAGGAAAGAAGAGGGCAGGGTCACCTCCTCTAAGGGGGCAGAATGTTGTACATCCATTTTGTCACTGCTTTCTGTCAGTTTCACCACCTCAGTGTTTCTTGGATTTGTTGCCTTCATTGTTCCTGCTGTTCTGTCTTTTCTCAGTTAAGAGTCTTCAGCAGTTTTGATTGATTACCTCGTCTTTGTTTCCATCCTTCTTCCTCCATTCCAGTCCATTTTCCAGTCTGCCAATGGCATTTTCTTTTCTTCAGCGAACACCTGACCCTGTGACTTCCTCCATAAAGTCGATTCCTAGCGCCCTATTTTCTATAAGATGACTCCTCCTCTTGATACGTTAGGCCATTTATAACCTAGCTCCCATTTATCTGTTCAGCTCTATCTTGCCATTCTCCAGACCCATCCTTGGCCACCAGCACTGTCTATTCTAATTTATCCAGTTGTGTTCCTCAGACACTTCAAATTTCTTAACTTCTTACAGAATTCTTCCAGTGTATTGCCCTTTCCCAGAGGCATAAAACATATATTTTTAAAGCTTCTTTTATCCTACAGTCCTTTTTATGAGTCTGTCGTCTAGGCAGCATTTATAAGACCCACTTTGGGAAAAGCTTAAAGCAGACCGCTTACTGGTCTCCAGGTGTCTCACCTTCCCTCACCTTTGACATCCCTGTTCAGCCCTCGTGTCTGCTTAGTGTACTTTTTTTTTTTTTTAATGTTTATTCATTTTTCAAAGAGAGACTGAATGCGAGTGGGGGAGGGGCAGAGAGAGAGAGGGAGACACAGAATCTAAAGCAGGCTCCAGGCTCTGAGTTGTCAGCACAGAGACCCAACACAGGGCTCAAACTCATGAACTGTAAGATCATGACCTGAGCTGAAGTCAGACACTTAACCGACTTAGCCACCCGGGCGCCCCTGCTTAATGTATTTCTACTTGTCCTTCTTGACTTCAGCATCTCCCTCCCAGGGATCCCTTCCCTGACCGGATCTTCCAGGTAGAATCCAGGACTTCCCTTTGCCATGGTCCCCTAGCCTTTCATGTTGAGGTTTATCTCACCGTGAACAAATAGTGTGTTTATTCAACTCCTTGAGGGGTGGACTTCCCAGCACCTAGCACAGTGCCTAACCTGTCCATGGTAGGGAGTCAGTGAATGAACCCATGGCTTGACCAAGGGAGGGGTGTTCCCACCTCGCCTGATTGCCCCTTCTGGATTTCCAGGCGAGGACGGGGAAAGCGATTCGTCCTCCAAATGTTCTCTGTATGCCGACTCAGATGGTGAAAATGATAGCACGTCAGACTCCGAGAGCAGCAGCTCATCCAGCTCGTCATCGTCCTCATCTTCCTCCTCCTCATCCTCCTCATCCTCCTCATCATCTGAGTCCTCCTCTGAAGAAGAAGAGGAAGAGGAGCAGCCAGCAACCATACCTTCAACGTCCCCTCCCCCCAGAGATGTCCCTGCGCCCCTGCCAGCGCCTGTGGAAGAGCCCGAGCCAGAGCGGGTTGCAGGCTCCCCAGTCACACCTCTCCCTGAACAGGAGAAGTCTCCGGCAAGACCTGTAGGTAGGTGATGCTGAGCTGTTCATTTGGTCTCTGTTTATGTGTCTGTCTGTCTTTGTGAGAACAGTGACAGGGTTAGCAGTTTTTAATTATGTACAAGTATGTGACTTTGAAAACGAAAGTCACCATCTCCTGTCAGTCCTTCCTTGGAGACATTTATGGCCACATTCAAACTGCTGTCACGAGCAGTTTACAGAGCCAGGGCAGGGTGTTTGGCTAACAAGGAAAACAGAATGGTCTCCAAGTTAATTAAGGAAAATCCCAATTTAACAAATTCCTCCTATTTTTCTTGAGTCTGTGCCTTAAATGTGTAGTGGATACTTGCAGGTGATTAAATGGACAAATAGGTGGAAAGCAACTAGTAACAGCATTGGCTTGGAACTTAATTTTATCTTTGCTTTCTTTTGTGGATTTGTACATTCAGTTATTTTATAGCACATAGACATAATTTGTCCTTCTGAGTGAACTGTTCATTCAGGCAGTAGGTATTTATTTACTGAGTACAGTTGACCCTTGAACAATGTAGGGGTTAAGGGCACCAACCCCCCTGCACAGTCGAAAATCTATCCATAACTTTTAACTCCCTTCAAACTTAGCTGTTAGTAGCATACAATTAACTGGAAGTCTTACTGATAGTGTAAGTAGTAGGTTATCACATATTTTGCATGTTATATGTACTACGTGCTGTATTTTTACAAGAAATAAGCAAGGTAGAGGAAAAAACGTCATTGAAATCTTAAGGAAGAGAAAATACATTTATGATACCTTACTGTATTTATCAAAAGAAGTGTGTATGTAAGTGGCCCCGTACAGTTCAAACCCATGTTGTTGAAGAGTCATCTGTACTTTACAGTAGGTGCAAGGGATACAGTGGTAGGCACAATAAGTCCTGTTCTCACTATCCTGAAGCTTATGGTCTATAGGGAGAGACAGTTTAATTGAGTAATAAATACCTAAGAAAATCTGTGGTTACAAACTGATAAACACCACCACAATAGAGGACTCTGAGAACCTGACTACATCTGTGGAGACATCTTTGCTGTCTTCTGTGCTGAAACATCATTGAGCTGAAATCAAGGTAAAGCAGGCAGCCGGCATTAATGACTAGCATGTGCAAAGGCCCTGAGGGCAGAGCAAACAGGATGTTGGAAGACATAAAAGAAACCTTCTGGATGGTGGAGAGTGAGGAGAAGCTGGGGTGACTTCTGGAGAGGTGAGCAAGGGCTGGGTCGTACAAAATGGGTAGATCATACGAGGAATTTGGTCTTTATCTTGAGGGCAGTGGAATGCCATCAGAGCAATGACATGATCATATTTGTGTTCTGAAAAGAAGCAGTGCCTAGAAAATTTGGAGAGGGGCCAGAGTTTGTGGAGGAAGAATAAGAGGCTATTGCAGTTAGTAAGTAAGGGAACCAATGGTGGTAACTTGGAGTAGGGTGTTCTTAGCATGGAATTTATAAGTCAGTTTTCAAGATAGGCTTCATAAATGCATGTGGCCTTCCAGACATCTCTCAGATATTACTGAGAATCTGGTCTGAGATGGACAGTGACCACATGAAGACCTCCCAGCACTGGTGCACTCTGTTCTGGTGCAGACCTCATGAGTCAAAGCTCTCATTAATCCTAAAACACCTCTCCCAGCCTCTCCTGAGTCTGTCTGTAGCAGAAGAGCTGGTGGTGGTCAGAGGGCATCAATCTCAGTAGGGTGGGATGTGGTCAGTTTTGCATTTTGCCAGAAAGATCATTCTGGCAGGAAAGGGAAGGATTTGGAGAGGTGAGGAAGGAGGTAGGGTGACCCGTGTAAGAGTTTGAAGGGATGCGGGTAAGTGAAGGGCGTGAACCAAAGCAAAGGTGGTTATGAGTGAGGTGTAGGGAGTAGAAGTGGGGATGAGGATTTGAGAAATTTAGGAGATAGAACCACTTGGTCGAACTACTTTTTGGGCAGGGGAAGTCAAGGAGGAGAACCAGAATTAGGAAGAAAGCTGATGTGATACTTTAGGGTTGACTTTGACATGCCTCTGGGACCTCCAGGTAAGAAACATCCAACAGGCAGTTGGATCAGTAGATCTGGGGCACCTGGGTGGCTCAGTCAGTTGAGCGTCTGACTTCAGCTCAGGTCATGATCTCATAGTTTGTGGATTTGAGCCCCATGCTGGGCTCTGTGCCGACAGCTCAGAGCCTGGAGCCTGCTTCGGATTCTGTGTCTCCCTCTCTCTCTGCCCCTTCCCTGCTCATGCTCTGTCTTTCTCTCTCTCTCAAAACTAAAAAATTAGAAAAAAAACCATAAAGAATTAAAAAAAAAGTAGATCTGAAGCTGTGTAAAGAACCAGTGGGCTGGAAATGTAAATACTTGGGAACAGGGCAAGTGTGGGTGTGAACATGCTCGTTGTATACCCTAGAATGATGTGATAAACCCTAGAACAAGAGAAGGGCTCGTGCCTTACCATTGTGTAAGAGACAGGTGGGCAAAGGGGAGCCAGAGGAGGCCAAATAGGAGCTATCAGCAAGATAGGAAGGAAACCAGGACGCTCAGTTTTCAAAGGGAAGGAGTGGTGTGTACCAACAGGCTGAAAGAAAGGTTGTAAGATAGGAAAAGCTTCTGCTGGATTTGGCAGTTAGGGGGTCACTAGTGACCTTATCAATTTCAATAGAGCAGATCAGACTGGAGCCAAGTTATGGGGTGTTCAGGAGTAAAGGCAGGTGACAGAGATAACCAGCCTTTTGGAAGGGTAGACTACTCTTGTGAAAAGAGAGAGAGTTGATAGGCTGTAATGAGTAATACATTTCTTGAGTGCTTCCTGTGTGCCAGGCTATAGGCCTAGGACATTGCAGATTTGTCATCTTATTTAGTCCTCATTCCATCCCTGTTACTCCCACTTTACAGATGAGGAATCTGAAGCTTAGTGAGATGCTCAAAGTCACCCAGCTGGGATTGGAGAGACAGCAAGAGAATACAGGGTTGATGGAGGCTTAGTTTTCCAAAATAAGTGAGACTGAAGCATGTAGATATAGGGCAGAGAGGAGGAGGCAGATAGGCCAGGAGAGAGAGAGCAGTATCTGGGGGTAGAGGGGTGGACTCTAGGTCTGATGCACATCCGTAATTGGGGAGGCAGGGAGATGTGGGATTTCATGCGTGAGGGCCTTCTGTGCATCAGACCTAGAGGGCATTTTCTGAGCTCCATGGAATGACTGGAGGAGGAGCCTTGGGGAAGGAAGTAGAGAAGGGAGTAAGGTTGAAAAGGGACCCGGGGGGCGCCTGGGTGGCGCAGTCGGTTAAGCATCCGACTTCAGCCAGGTCATGATCTCGCGGTCCGTGAGTTCGAGTCCCGCGTCAGGCTCTGGGCTGATGGCTCGGAGCCTGGAGCCTGTTTCCGATTCTGTGTCTCCCTCTCTCTCTGCCCCTCCCCCGTTCATGCTCTGTCTCTCTCTGTTCCAAAAATAAATTAAAAAAAAAAAAAGAAAAGGGACCCGTGCTTGGTTCAGATGCCCCGCTGAGACTGGGGCTCAGGGGTGAAAGAGGAGGGAGCACAAGTGGTTGGGCAGAGTCAGGGTTGGAGGT
This sequence comes from Prionailurus viverrinus, assembly GCF_022837055.1. Taxonomy (NCBI): domain Eukaryota; kingdom Metazoa; phylum Chordata; class Mammalia; order Carnivora; family Felidae; genus Prionailurus; species Prionailurus viverrinus. The sequence goes on along the minus strand of NC_062576.1, from coordinate 17,632,394 downwards.
CTCCATACAGGGTGGCTGTGGCAGCTAAAGGATGTGGAAAGTGCCGTGAAAGGAGACGACAAAGTGAGGGCCCTGCAGGCAGGCACAAGAAGAAAGGCAGCTCATTTAGGAGGACAGGCTAGAGGGAGCTAGAAGGTGGGGAATTGAATAGGTGTGGTGCCATGTGGTGAACTGAAGAGACCTGGGGAAATGTGATCAGAGGGCAGGGCGTCAGAGTGTAGGGGTCTGAGGTGGCACCATTCCAGGGATAACAAGGTCAGGTATGGGACTGGTGGAGGCTGGCTGAGGATGAATGAAGGCAGGCACTGGAGAGGGGAGAATGGGGTGAATGGGTGAGATATCAGAGTCTCTTAGGTAGGGTGCCTGGGAGGCTGAGTCAGTTAGGCATCTGAGTCTTGATTTTGGTTCAGGTCATGATCTCACAGTTTGTGGGCTCGAGCCCTGTGTCAGGCTCTGTGCTGGCAGTGTGGAGCCTGCTTAGGATTCTCTCACTCTCCCTGCACCTCCCCTGCTCTCACGCTCTCAAAAAAAGAAAAAAAAAAGCCCCTTAGGTAGATGGCAGAAATGGGAGAGGAGAGGAAGGTTAAAGCAGGTCTCTTGGCTTTTACCGAATGATAGGGATATTTGAGTTCCCAGGATGCACCTTGATAGAGGATATGTGGCCTGATGGCAAGAGAGGGCTTGTTTAGTGGAACCCAAAGATGGGACCTGGACACCCTTTAGGATTTGCCTCTCCCCCTCCCCCTCTGCCGCCTCCGCCTCCTCCTCCCTTTTTCTTCTTTTTTTAAAAAATGTTTGTTTATTTTTGAGAGAGAGAGGACAAGTGTGGGAGGAACAGAGAGAGAGAGAGAGAAGGAGACACAGAATCTGAAGTAGGCTCCAGGCTCTGAGCTGTCAGCACAGAGCCCGACGCGGGGCTCGAACCCATGAACCGTGAAATCATCACCCGAGCTGAAGTCAGATACTTAACTGAGACACTGAGGCACCCCGATTTGCCTTTATTCTATCTTCTGGTGTGGTTCATTCCTTTCTCCTGCAAATGGGCTTCCCCTGCTTCTTTATTTTAGCAGATGTCCATGCTGCAGAGAAACCCATTCCTATCTGAGATCCTTATTCTCAGGGAAGTTTCTGGTTGGGCTGCCTTGGGTCAGGTAGTCATCAGTTAATGATGGATGGGCGCAGGGAGTGGGGCAGGTCATGTAGCAGAAACATTGGCTTCTGGGAGTTGTAGACCAGAAAGGTACCCCAAAAGTTGTCTCCCTAAATGAAAGGTATGGCCAGGTTTCTTTCAGGATAGGAAGCAAAAGAAAAATCTATGTGAAGAAGCTGAGCCAGGAGGGGAATTTTTTCCCTCAAGAGCCAGACTTCCAGAGGGCACAGTGAGCTAGGTTGGAATGATGGGTCAGAGGCAGGGCTGCCCCAAAACAGCAGAGAGAAGAAAAGGCGAGAAGACTGGAGGACCTGGGACGAACACCCAGGACCACCCTGTGGCTCACTGCTGGCTGAGACACCAGATGCTGTCCAGAGTCTCAAGAGATAGCAGGCTGAGGACGTTGCTGGGGTGCCTGGTTGGGGAACGTCTGTTAAGTCAGTGGACACATGTTGATCACTGCCTGCTTGGGTCAGGCCTGGAGCTGGCTGCCCTTTAGTTCTGGGAGTGTTAGAGCAAGACATGAAACCACAGAGCCCCACTACAGGATGTCCAGAGCAGCATGGGGAGGTGGATAAGAGCACAGAATTCAACCCAGGCTGTCTGGGGTGAGCTGTGTGACCTTGGGCCAGTTATTAACCTCTCTCTGCCTCAGTTTCCTTATCTGTAAACTGGGTTTTATTAATAGTCCCCATTTCACGGGCTAGTTGTCAGGAATGAAATGAGTAGTCAACATATGTTAAAGTCTTATATTGGTACTTGGCACAAAATATTAGCTAATAATCTGCCAGACTAAAAAGACTGGCACTTAGGAAGCACTGGCCTTCTGGTTCTGAGAGGAAGTCACTACCAGTGTCTGAAGAAGCTGGGGAAGCCTTCACAAAGATGGCGTTGAGCTGGGGCTGAAAGTTGCATGTGAGCTTTCCCAACGTGCAAGAGGAGAGAAGCATTCCAAACAAAGGGAGCCACGTAAATGAAGGGCCAGGGGTCTGAAAGGCCATGCCTGTTCTGGTGGCTGAAACCTAGGAAGAGAGAGGGTCAGTCTGCAAGACAGGGTCTGCCTCAGGGAAATGTGTCTGGCTTGAGCTGTATTCAGACCCTCTGTTGGGACGCCCAACAGAGGGAAGCTGTGTCTCTGGGGGACTGGGGAGAGGACACCGCCTGCCCAAGACAATGTGTCCCCTCCCCAGGCCACCCCCCCATCCTTAGGATCTCAGCTTCACTCTCACCTTCTTTAGGGGAGTCTTGACCCCTGTGCACTTTGGCAAATCTCTAGTACTGTTTGGCATGTGGTGGGGAGGAAACAAATTTTATGCAGTGTTTTAATACAAAGATTCGGCTTTTTACATTGTATCTTTCTCACCTCACTAAACAGAGAAAGAACATTGTTTGTAGTTGAAATAACGGATACTTTAATTCAGAGCCTGGTTAATTGCATCCTCATTATACACTGCCTGGCAGAACTCGTCTTGGCAGGTGTGCCTAGTCCTTGGACATAGTTCAGTCAGTCACCACCAGTCTTGGTAAACAGGCTACAGTCTAAGTATTTGTTTCCCTGGAGCTCCTATCCCGACTCTTCACAGTTTGGGCTGTGCCTTTGTCCCCATTGGATTATAAGCTCTGTGAGGGTTTTGAAAGTGTCTGCTTGACGTGTTTTTCCCACGCCTGCCAGAGTTGGTGCTCAGTGGCTGTTTGTCAAATCTCCTCCCGCCGCGGGAGCCCACAGTGCTGAGGACATTGCAGCCGGGAGGCAGCAGTGTGTTTGCTGAGTGAGCCCAAGTGTCTGCTGGCAGTGGGGACGAGCATGCAGCCTGTCAAAAGGCAGCCTGGACATGGCCTCCTCAGCGAGGCGGCCGGTGCCCTGCCCACGAGGAACCTCTTGTCTGATGACGTTGGTCCAAGTTGCTGACCCTCTCCTTTTCCCTGTGTTCTTCCTTCCCCAGGTTCCACCGAGGAACCACCTCCCTGTGTGCCCCAGCCTCCCCCTGAGCCACCAGCAGGTCCCCCAGCCCCCGCCCACCGCCCTGACGAGCGCCCCTCCTCTCCTATCCCTCTCCTGCCCCCACCCAAGAAACGCCGGAAAACCGTCTCCTTCTCTGCTGTGGAGGAGGTGCCGGCACCAGAGCCTCCCCCAGCTGCCCCACCACAGATCAAGTCTCCTGGACCCGTCTCCCGCAAAGTTCCCCGGGCCGTGGAGCGGACCATTCGAAACCTGCCCCTGGACCATGCGTCCCTGGTCAAGAGTTGGCCTGAGGAGGTGTCCCGAGGAGGTCGGAGCAGGGCTGGAGGCCGAGGCCGCTCTACTGAGGAGGAAGAAGCTGAGCCAGGGACAGAAGTGGACCTGGCAGTGCTAGCCGACCTGGCCCTGACCCCAGCCCGTCGTGGGCCAGCCGCCCTGCCTCCTGGCGATGACTCGGAGGCCACAGAGACATCAGATGAGGCGGACCGCCCCGGCCCCCTCCTCAGCCACATCCTCCTGGAGCACAACTACGCCTTGGCCGTCAAGCCACCGCCCTCCACACCAGCCCCTCGGCCCGTGGAGCCAGTTCCTGCCCCTGCAGCCCTCTTCAGCTCCCCAGCAGATGAGGTCCTAGAGGCCCCTGAGGTGGTGGTGGCTGAGGCAGAGGAGCCAAAGCAGCAGCAGCAGCAGCAGCAGCAAGAGGAAGGCGAGGAGGAGGAGGAAGAGGAAGAGGAGTCAGAGTCATCCGAGAGCAGCAGCAGCAGCAGCAGTGACGGGGAGGGTGCCGTTCGGCGTCGCAGCCTCCGCTCCCATGCTCGGCGCAGGCGGCCTCCCCCGCCCCCCCCACCCCCTCCACCCCCCTCCTTCGAGCCCCGCAGTGAGTTTGAGCAGATGACCATCCTGTATGACATTTGGAACTCAGGCCTGGACTTGGAGGACATGGGCTACCTGCGGCTCACATACGAGCGGCTACTGCAGCAGACAAGCGGGGCTGACTGGCTTAACGACACCCACTGGGTCCATCACACCAATATCCTGGGCCCTAAGGCCGGCCTGCTCTGGACAGGAAGGCAGGCCCCAGGGGTGGGGGCAGGCTTCCCTGGGGTTGCACGGCTGGGTAACGTCCCCCTCAGATTGCAGCTAGCACCTTTATCTCCCTCCCTATCCTGTTCTGTCTGCCGCATTCAGCTTGGGTATTTCTCCTCTAGCTTCCGGGCCAGCCTTTTCTCTCTGTCTCCTGCCCCTTCTCTGGCTCCCCAAGTTTTTCTGGCAGAAAATGGGGGATCTGAGACTTCCTTCTCTCTCTTTTTCTATCCTCACTAAATATGCTGAGGACCTCCAGCTAAGTTCAGTCACCCTTTCCTTGGGCTGGGACTGGGGAGACAGGGGAGGGGCCCCAGGGGTCTGGCCAGTCAGGAACCCATTTTCTTCCTTAACATCCTGCACTCACCAACCTGAGCACTCCAAAACGCAAGCGGCGGCCCCAGGATGGGCCCCGTGAGCACCAGACAGGCTCAGCCCGAAGTGAAGGCTATTACCCCATCAGCAAGAAGGAAAAAGACAGGTACCTGGATGTGTGTCCTGTTTCTGCCCGGCAGCTAGAAGGAGCGGACACTCAGGTAAGGCTCTGCCCTCGTATCTGGCCCACCGGGATCTCTTCCCATGGTTTCTCCTGTCGCTTACCTCACCTCTGTCCTATTTCTCCCAGGGGACTAACCGTGTGCTTTCGGAGCGCCGGTCTGAGCAGCGGCGGCTGCTGAGTGCCATTGGCACCTCTGCCATCATGGACAGTGATCTGCTAAAGCTAAACCAGCTCAAGGTGAAGAGCAGGGACTTGGGGGAAGAGAGGCTTGGTGGGAGGGCAGCATCATGAAGTCCCCTAGGGGTGGGCATGGAGGGAGGTGAGTGGCCAAAGAACCCTCCTGCCCTAGAGGTCTGCAGGAAAAGCAAGGAGTTAGGTCGAGGGAGGCACCCAGCAGCACGATCTGCCTTCTGCCCTCTAGTTCCGGAAGAAGAAGCTCCGATTCGGCCGGAGCCGGATCCATGAGTGGGGACTGTTTGCCATGGAACCCATCGCAGCTGACGAGATGGTCATCGAATACGTGGGTCAGAACATCCGCCAGGTGAGGCCCCGAACCCAGCCCCCAGTCAGAAGGGATGCTGACATGAATGCCATCCATTCTCTGCATAAAGCCCCATATAACCTCCCAGCTCCAGGACATAGTCGGTGAAGCCTGCCTCTTTCTGTTTTTCCTTCCTTCAACAGTTAGTAACGGATACTAGTAAACTAGATGGTGATGATCCAGCAAGAAACAAGACCAGTATTCTCTCTCCCTTTAAGCACCTCGCACAGTTTAGTGGAGGAAGACAGGCGCTGCACAAACAACTGCAGGAAAGGATGGCCTTCGGTTGATCAGAAAGGGGCTCAGGGAGGCAGCAGCGATGGGCGCACGGTGATGTTTAAGGCAGGAGCTGAAGGATGATGAGAAAATACCAGACTCAGATGAGGGGAAGGATGCTCCCAGTTGCCCAGCAGCACATGAAAAGGCAGGGTAGTCCAAGGAGGGCAAGGAGGTCACCGTGACATAACCCTATAGAGGCAGGCGGAGCCAGTCTCCACGGAGCTTGGGAGCCATGTTGGTGAGCTGGGGCCAGGGGTAAGGGGAGGGAAGCTGCCGTGAAGCACCAGGCACTGGCTGCGGTGGGACAAAGGGGACAGCTAGAGACGAAGACCAGTGGGGCGCTGTTGCGGAGATCCCAGTAGGCCCTGGTGGCCTCAAGTAGTGGCAACTGGGGTAACAGAGGAGCCTGTGGGTCCAAGGTAGCTGGCGGGACCAGACGACAAGTTAGCTCTGGAGAGTCAGGGCAAGGGCGAGGTGAGGCCACCTCTCAGTGCTGCTCTGAGCAGCTAGGGTAGGTCGCCTGCCAGTGAGGTGGGGAGTGAGGAGGAGGAGCGGCTCTGTGGTTGAGATGAGTTCCAATTGGCACATGTGGAGTTGCAGGGCCCCGGGGACATCTAGAGGATGACGCCCAGCAGCTCCACGGAGGTGGATTTTGGCTAGAGATGGAAGTTTGGGAGGAGTCCCCACCACTTTTCTGGCAGTTGAAGCCCTGGAAGAGAGTGAGATCACCCAAGAAGAGAATACAGGGGGCCTTATTGTGCATTTCCTGGGAAGTAGTTACTCCTCCTTGCACAGAATGTGGGCACTAATGGTGACAGGTGGCAGCCATTGGGTGCTTGTTTTGGAGAGAGAGGGTCCTGGGAGAAGAGATGAACAGGAGTCAGTCCATGAAATGGCCACTGTCATCTTGGGAAGTGGCCCAGCCCCACCATACACTGGGGGCTCCACTAGGGGCCAGGCAGAGGCTCCAGGAGGAGCCAGTGGCCACTGCTCCTGCCCAGTGACCACCACAGTGGCAGCCAAAGGTGTCAGGGTTGGAGAGGCCCTATGAGGGAGGGCTCCTGGAAGCAGTGAGAGAGTATCATCGCCTTAGGTTGACAGCCAGAGAAGAGCTACATAGGTCCAGGACAGGTTGATGTGGCCCCCAGGGTGGTAGGTGGGTGACTGTCCCGATCCCCTTCACGGGGGCCGGTGGGGTCAGGCCTGGTCTGGCAGGGAGCTGAGGGACAGCACCCTGACTGTGGCGGCACCCCATCCTACCAGATGGTGGCCGACATGCGGGAGAAGCGCTACGTGCAGGAAGGCATCGGCAGCAGCTACCTGTTCCGGGTGGACCATGACACCATCATCGATGCCACCAAGTGCGGCAACCTGGCGAGGTTCATCAACCACTGCTGCACGGTGCGCGGGGGGCCAGGCCAGGGTGGGATGGGCATGGGGGTGGAGGGCGGCCACGGCTCACACTGCCCTCCCCTCCTGTAGCCCAACTGCTATGCCAAGGTGATCACCATCGAGTCCCAGAAGAAGATTGTGATTTACTCCAAGCAGCCCATCGGTGTGGATGAGGAGATCACCTATGACTACAAGTTCCCGCTGGAGGACAACAAGATCCCGTGTCTGTGTGGCACTGAGAGCTGCCGTGGCTCCCTCAACTGAGGTGGGGCAGGACTGGTGCCCACGCCCCTATTTATTCCCCTTGGTGCCCTGAGCTCCCAGCCCCCCAGCCTTAGTGGGCTCAGCAGGGCCCACATGCCCCCATCTCCAGATATGGGGTTGGGAGGCCCTGAGCCCAGCAAGGGAGCCTCAGTCCCTTGAGGCAACTTCTGCCTCCCCTGTCGCCCCTGCCCACCCACCCTCTAACTTTTTTTTCTTTGCGGAGAAGAAGCTGTAAATGTTTTGTAGCTGCCAGCAGCTGTTTCCTGTGGAAACCTGGGGTGCCGGCCTGTACAGATCCTGTTCTTGGGGGGCTGCATAGCCCCCTTGCTTTGTGTTAATGGGGACTTCCCCTTTGTGCCCTGCGTGCACCCCTCCCCAGTTTAGGGGGTCTCTAGGGGCAGTGGCCATGTTCTCCCCCTGGGGGGGGGCTCTGTGCCCCCAGTCCTAGGGACTCCGTGCCTGGAACCCTGCCTCATCTTCTGTTCCTGCCAGACCCTGTGGGTCACCCTCCCACCCTGGTGTCTGGAAGCTCCTGCTCTGCCAGGCCAGGATGGTGGGGGGGGCGGGCCCTTCCTGTTGGGCTGGATTGTACATATGTTAATAGCGCAAACCCAACGCCACATTTTTATAATTGTGATTAAACTTTATTGTACAAAAGTGCTTGGTGAATGAATATCTTTGGGAAAGAGCAGGGTGGGGGGATGGGGGTTGAGGACAAAGGATGGGGCAAGTGAAGAGAGGGGGAAGTGGATGGCCTGAAGTGTGGGGTGGGTAGACCTACAGACTCAACCACCATTGTTCTGGGTCACCTAATAGGCTGGAATAGTCATCCAGAAATCCCCCACCAAGGTCAGCCAGAGCTGGGCCAAGGTCAGGCCTCTCTTCCCTTCCCAGAACCACAGTTACTGCTGGGCTTCTGGCATCCTGGGAAATCCAGCAAAAGGGAAGGACTGACATCATGCAGTGGGAATGAGGTCACCCCACCTGCTCCATCCTCAGTAGCCACCCGGCTGGTTCTGGCTTCCCTAGCCCCTTCCCCAAGTTCTTTGCTGGAACCCGATGGCAGTGGAGTGCAGAGTGGCCACCAGGGGGTGCCCTATGGCAAGAGTGTGAGGGACAGAGGGGTGGAGGCTGGGCTGGTGTCTGTTCCTGGAATGGGCCAGGAGGGAGGAGCAAGCAGAAGGGGACGGTGTGTTGGCCGGCTGGCCCAGGCGCCGAGAGAAGAGGGTCCCTCCTCCGGTGGCCAGTTTGGGCACCCTGGGACTGTGGCTGCAGGTAGGCAGAGGTGATGCCAGGGCCCACGGGTCCCTTTCCCTAGTTACAGTCTTCCCCATCTCCCTCTCCCTTCCTTCCCAGCCCCTTAACTCCTACCCTCCATTTTTGTCCCAGAACCTCCCCCTCCAGCTCAAACCCTGAGCCCTTCCCAAATGCCAAGCCCTCCCCCTTCTTATCTCAGTAACTGCAGTCAGAGGGTGGGTTAGCCTGGCTGCTGCAGCCTCCAGGAGCAGCTCCGGCCACTGGATCGCTGATCCAGTCCACTGGGCCAGAGGCCCTGTCTAGGAGTAACAGGTGAGCTGCTGGCACTGGGGTAGGTGATGGCAGGCAACTCCAGTTCTCCTCCCCAGCCAGGCATGGCAGACTCTGCAGAGACCCGGAAGCTGGTGTACCTGGTCACAGGTGGCTGCGGCTTCCTAGGGGAGCATGTGGTGCGGATGCTACTTCAGCGGGAACCCCGGCTCTATGAGCTGCGGGTCTTTGACCTGCACCTGGGTCCCTGGCTGGAGGAGCTGAAGACAGGTGATCGTGGAGCAGAGGGAACGGGGGTGGTGGGTGGACTCCCTTTGCCGTGGTGGAAAAGATGATGCCTGTTTATGCCTTCCGGTGCACATGGATGGGATGAATGAGTCACGCTGGGAACATGTGGCTCCCGAGGGTGTAGGCTGAACCCAGCAGCTGGCCGGTGGCCCCAGCTCTGACACTGCCTCTGCCTGCTCCTATCCCTACCAGGGCCCGTGCAGGTGACTGCCATCCAGGGGGATGTGACCCAGGCCCATGAGGTGGCAGCGGCTGTAGCTGGAGCCCACGTGGTCATCCACACAGCTGGGCTGGTGGATGTGTTTGGGAGGGCCAGTCCTGAGACCATCTATGAGGTCAACGTCCAGGGTGAGGTGGCTGTTTGTTCCCCACCCCCTCTTTGACCTTGACTTCTGTGATCCTCCTGTGGAAACCTGTCCTCTGGGTACTCCTGCCCCTGTAATAGCAGGTCAGCAGCCCTCACTGACCTGCTGTGGGACCTGGGGAAGGAAGCCACGGGCCCTCACCCAAATTGGGGATGGGGGTGGGTGGGAAAGATGCAGAGAGGGAGGAAGTTTTAGCTCGGGTACACCCTCTCCCCACCACCTCTCCCAGGCACAAAGAACGTGATTGAGGCTTGTGTGCAGACTGGAACACGGTTCCTGGTCTACACGAGCAGCATGGAAGTTGTGGGGCCCAATATCAAAGGCCACCCCTTCTACAGGTAAGCTGAGGTTCCCCTTGATACTGTAAGAGCCCCATCTCCCCTCCGCATTAAGACCATTCCCTCTCCCCAGGGCACCTGGGTGGCTCAGTCGGCTGAGGGTCCCACTCTTGATCTGGGCTTAGGTCGTGATTTCACGAACCCTGAGGTCGAGCACCACATCGGGCTCTGCGCTGGGAGCATGGAGCCTGCTTGGGATTCTCTTTCTCTCTCTGGCCCTCCCTGATCTCTCTCTCTCTCTCTCAAAATAAGTAAAACATTAAAAAAAAAAAAGAATTCTCCTTCTCCCCCAACTAGGGGCAATGAGGACACCCCATATGAAGCAATACACAGACACCCTTACCCTTGCAGCAAGGCCCAAGCTGAACGGCTGGTCCTGGAAGCCAATGGAAGGAAGGTGAGACAGGAGAAGAGACACAAAGTGGGGGTGTGGAGGGCTCCTGGTCAGAGGCAGAGCCAGGGCCAGCAGGACTTTTTTGTATCCAATCTCCAGGTTGAGGAGGCCAGTTCAGGCCTCTGGGTCCTAGGTCTTAGCCCTGCCTGCCTTTTGCCCCCAGGTCCATGGGGGACTGTCCTTGGTGACATGTGCCCTGCGTCCCACTGGCATCTACGGCGAAGGCCACCAGATCATGAGGGACTTCTACCACCAGGGCCTTCGTCTGGGGGGTCGGCTCTTCCGGGCCATCCCAGCCTCTGTGGAGCACAGCCGGGTCTATGTGGGTAAGGCCCAGCCTACACAGCAGGCAGGCTAAGAACAGGGCAGGACCCATGTGGTCCCGGGTGGGCGGTGTGTGCCCTGGCTAGAAAAGGGTGAGCCATATGTGGACCAGAGTAGACGGAGATGCAGGCGTTGTCTGCGCAGGCCGCAGAGGAAACTGCAGTTGTGTGAGTTGGGAAGGCTAACGTAGAAAACATGCCACAGGCTGAGGACAGGACTGCAATTACGGGAGCGGCCTCTCCCCAGGAGAGGACAGGGGCAGCATCTCCACAGGGCCAACAGAAGAAGTAGCATCCATGCAGGCCGGCCCGGGAGGGCAAGTGGCTACAGGGCAGAGGAGAAAGCACCCTTCACCAGCGCTGTGGTTATGTGGGCGTGCCTACGTGAGCCCACGGAGGGGGTGTGGCTTGGACACGGGCCTGCCCAGGGGAGAGCAGCGTCTGCGTCGTCTCCAGGGCACTCAGGGGCACATTCGCCTCCCCTCCTCCACTGGCAGGCAATGTGGCCTGGATGCACGTGCTGGTAGCCCAAGAGCTGGAGCAGCGAGCTGCGCTGATGGGCGGCCAGGTGTACTTCTGCTATGACGAATCACCCTATAAGAGCTACGAGGACTTCAACATGGAGTTCCTGGGCCCCTGTGGGCTGCGGCTGGTGGACACCCGCCTGCTGGTACCCTACTGGCTGCTGATGCTCCTGGCTACTCTCAATGCCCTGCTGCAGTGGCTGCTGCGGCCACTGCTGCTCTACGCCCCCCTGCTCAACCCCTACACGCTGGCCGTGGCCAACACCACCTTCACCGTGAGCACCAACAAAGCCCAGCGCCATTTCGGCTACAAGCCCCTATTCTCGTGGGAGGACAGCCGGACCCGCACCATCCGCTGGGTACAGGCCGTGGAGGGTTCAGCCCCTTAACAGTGGAGCTGGGGCCCTGGAGCCCAGCATGGCACATCCATCCAGGTCCAGAGCCCTCAAACCCTGGGTGGGGAGGGAAGGCTGCATTCTAGAGCTGGAAGAGGGGTCTGGTGCCACACTGGTTATCCTACAGCTCTCCACAGTTTTAATCCCATGAGCCTTCAGTCCATGTCCTGATGCGTCTAAGTTCTAGGGCAGGGTTTTGGGGCAGGCATGTCTTCACTCTCAACCCAGGCCTGATGGCTGGTTGGCCGATGTCTGATTCCCCTGATGTTCTCAACTGCCCATCCCATTTCTGGCTTTTCGAGCGGGAAGTGAATAGGAGTTCCATGGGCTTCATGCTGGCTTTCTTGTGTCCAGGTGTGACCCTCAGGCCTGGATTCAGAGTGAAGATACTTTCTGGCTCCTGTCACCACCTTTGGCCCTCCCTCAGGGATCACAGTCCCATTATTTTCAAACATTGATCACCTCTGGACAGCTCTTTTCAATGAAGCCTACGCAAATCTGTGTATTTTTCCTTCTTCCCACCCCTCCACCCAAATTAGTTCCTGCAGTAATGTTTGATCTCTGCCTGAGGATGCCCTGGTAATGCTGTACCTGGCCAAGCCCTAGATTAAAGTTCCTTATCCAAGCCTGTGCCCATCTGCCTGTCCAGCTCTCCCTCCCGCCTCCCACCATGTCTCCCCCTTCCCCACGGCGCCTGTCCCGTGTGGGGACAGAAGGAAGTGAGCACACAGCACGCCCGCTGTTGGATTGGTTGCTATTTCTCCCGTCCCACGGGGCCCGACCCGGCCCGGGGTGGGGGTGGGGGGGGGCTCTGGGGACAGGACATGCAGGGCAGGGGGCGGGGCAGAATTTTCCTGTGTTTTATCCATTTGCAACTTGGTCACCAATAGAGAGAAATGGGACTCTGAGGGCTAACAGGAGAGGGTGGCCTGGCTCTGAGCCCCCAGCCAGGCCCCAGGAGTCCTGTCCCCTCTGGGGAGGAAAGGGAAAGAGCTCTAGAAACCAACGGAGAAACAGGAGGGGCAAGGGCTCATGTCAGCAAACACGGCTACATCACGTGACACGCCAGCGACACGGAAACACACGCCAACGCACACGGCTGCACAGCGGGAAGGGGGCGGTAGGGGGAAGAAGGGAGCCGGGCGCCACCCATCTTGTCCTCTGCGGGGCAGGCTGGGGGGACAGGGTGAATGCATAGAACACATCATGTACACACGCTCAGGGCGTGGCAAGAGCGTGCATCGACCCACAGGCACATGGGATGGACACGCAGTGTGCTTCATGAGAGGCGGGGCTAGGGAGAAAGGGGACGGGGAAGCAGCGAGCCCTGGCCAGGCCCAGGACCACCCACAGGGCACACATGGGCTTGGAGGTTGTAGGTGCACGGAGGGTGAGCAGCACACTCGTCCAAGAACATGCAAAAGCCACCAGCCCCCAGACAACATTCCAGGACACGTACAGACACGGCAGCCAACAAGCAAACACATCATATGACCTGTGGGACTTGCAGAAGGTGGGGCACAGCAGACCCTCGGGGATCCTCTGGTCCAATGGAGACCCAGGAATGGACAGCTATGGGCCTAATACCACTCAAGGAGGCAACAGCATCATTCCAGCCGTGGCTCCACCCTTGTTCTTGTGGCCCCAAGGCTGTAGGAATTCCGGAAACACAGGGGCCACAAGGGTGTCCTGGCTAGGCAGCAGGAAGCAAAAAGGGTGGGGATGCTGGGGCCTGCTCTGATGTCCCCAAAGAAGCCTGAGATGGGAGCAGGAGGGCTGTAATCAGACACTGGGGCAAACTGCCTGTCCTGAAGAAGGACATTCTTGGAAGGGACGGACAGGCTCCCCTCCTCAACAGAGCCCACCTTGGGGGTTACATATATTGGCGTCACACAGGCAGGGCTCACACAGCTCAAGTAGGGTCAAGCTACTTGAGCTGGGTGAGGGTGGGAGGGGTATTGTGTTCCAGAAGGTCACATCCGCATTGTCTCCCTGTGTCTTTGTCTCCCTGTCTCTCTCTCTCTCTCTCTCTCTCACACACACACACACACACACACACCACTTCACATGAAGGGGGACCCCGGGAGACAATCTGCACACACACACCCAACCCTGGGGCAGGGCGTACTTCTTGTGTGTTCAATCCTGTATATGTGGGTCTTTTGCTCATGCATCTCCTGCAGCCCCGCCACCAACCTTACCCCCCAACCCTCCATGCATAGTGCATGTGCTGTCTACACAGTGAGGGAGGAGTGGGCCCTTTCTTCACCCTCAGAAGCTCGGGCCTGTGCCCTCACCTTCAATCTCAACCCAGGGGACGGGCGGGCGGGGTGGGGGGACAGCTATTGCCAACATTTCGGCAGGGGATGGGTCCTGGAACTCGGCTCACCCTGAGTGGCTGCTGCCAACTGACCATTCCAGTATTCCTGAAATAACAGTTCCAGTCCCTGAGGCAGAGTCCAGAGTGTCAGATGTGGTGGTGAGGACAAGCCCTGGCCAGTTCAGAGGTAAATGTGTGGAAGGCAGGAATGCCCTAATTTTCGGTCTGTCTGGGGTGGCCCTTGACATTCACCTCGTCAGTAACATTTCCCACAAATAGCCCTTTTGGGTGGCATCTACATGCAAGTGGGTGCAGCCTGAAAGGGCACCACGCCCGTGGGAGCGTGCATGTTCCTGTGTGTATGTATGTGCCTCAGTGGGCCCCCCGCAAGAGGTCCCCTCAGCCTGGGCATGCGTGAGCACACCGAGGTGCACCCGCTCTCAACAAAGGTCTACCCTCTGGCAGAGACACAGAGAAACACAGGCGTGTGGGCACGTGTGCACAGGGGCTCTGAAACCTGGCAGGGCAGGAAGCTGCAGTTGCACAATGTTGATGGGACGGTGTGTGACCACACCAAATGTTGGTCAGCAGCTCTGGGGAGAGAGGGAGAGGGCAGATACGTCCAGATAAACAAACCTGGACGGGGACGTGTCTTTAAAGACAAACGTGTGTGCATATAACACACAGGCGGGCAGAAACACACCATGTAGAAAGCCTCTAGACACACACATGGGCGCACGCGCACACACTCTCACACAGATGTATTCCACATAGCACAGAAATGTGTATTTTTGGGCCTACCCAAAATGGGTGTCCAGCGCACAATATGGAGAGCTCTGTCCGAGGAGAAGACCCATCAAATTTCAGGCATGTCCTTGAGACACACGCGCGCACACACACACACACGTATTCCTCACATTACCTGCTGGGGGAAATGCACACGTATACACAGGCCGAGCTAGCTTATTTACACGCTTCCACTCACCTTGGCTAAACTCCACAGGCTCACAATGCACACACATGCACACACACGCTCCCTGGGACACATGCCAGCCCCTGGGGTGCCTAAGCCAGGAAGGTTTGCTTAACATCACACTGGGGTGTCTGCCATGGCCTATGTGTGTCTGGGCCCACCTGGATCCTCTGGGAATGTGAGTGTGAGCGTCTGTACACTCACGACTGGCCCTACCTATAGCAGACATGGGGGAGGTGGGGATCCGTGGAAGAAGTGCTGTTGTGTTGGATTCAAACACTCAAACACAAAATTCCATGTACGCGAATTGTGTGTCTGTGGATCTGTGGCCACACACACACACACACACACATCTATTCACAGAAGACAGAGCGGGGCTTGGTGGGCTGCTGTGTTATACCCGGCCACAGTCTACACACAACAACCCAAGTGAAAGGGGGAAGCTCAGAAGACACACAGACCTGAGGCGGCGGGGGGGGGGGGGGTGCAGAAGGGTGATTTGGTGCTTCTACACACATCTACACACGTACACACACACGCTGGGGTGTCCACACGTCTCGAGCATGTGCTGGCGGCATGCATGTTGGTGTGCATGTGTAATCACGCCTGCTGCTATCTACGTGCGGGGGCAGGGGTGGTCCATGGCAGGGTGAGGTCCAGGGACTCCAGGGTCTGACGGGGGGGGTGGGAAGGGGGGGCTGCCTGGGTCTGTCTTGGGGGTGAGCCTGGAGCAGGGGATGGAAGGGGATGGTGGGGGTATTGCTCCCAATGTGGTGGGGGAAGGGTCTGGGAGAGATGGGGGGTCTACAAGCCCAGCGTCCCCCCAATGGATGACGCCAAGACCACCCCCAGCACCACACAGCAAATGATGATCATGATTTTCTTCTGCAGGCAGAAAGGGTGACAGGGAAGAAGGAGGAGAGAGACAGAGAGATAAAGGGAGACAGACAGATGCAGGGAAAGATGGGGAAGCAGGTGTAAGGAAAAAGAGGAGGGGAGAGAAAACAGAAAAAGGAAGAGGTCAGAGCCAGAGATAAGGCCTCCCTCTGGATTTCATCACTCACCTCAGCCCTGGCCTGAGCCCTGCCCCGACCGCTCAGCCCAGCCCACCTGTCCCACAGGCCCACCCGCCCCAGCTCACCCTCCGGGCCTTGCTCTGATATTTCACAGCTTTCTTGGTGTCAGACACAGCTCGCTCCACATAGTCCACGGAATGTTCCACGTTGTACTCAATGCGGTCAATCATCTCACCCTGCAGAGGAGATGTGCACAGGACAGGGTAGGGGTTGGGCTAAAAGAAAGAACCCCAGGGACGTAGGGCAGACTCCTAGAATGTGCGGGAAAGGCAGTACCTGGCTTTCCACGAGCATGGCCATGTCCACAAACATGTCATGCAGCTCTCGGATGCTGGTTTCCAGTTTGATGATCTCGTTGTGCCTCGTCTCGATCTCATTCAGTGCCTGCTTTGTCATCTGCGAGTCCATTTTGATCTAGGGCAATGGGGGTGGGGGACAGGGGGGAGGAGCTGCAGACCACCCTTCACTCCCATGAGTTTGGATTCTGCAGCCAGAGCATCTGGGTTCAAATCCAACTGTCATTTACCAGCTCTAACTGTGGGCAAACCGTTTAACGTTTCTAGGCCTCGGTTTCCACACCTAGAAAAGGTGGATAATAGCAGTGCCCACCTCCCACAGTTGTGCACATTAAGTGAGTTAATATGCATACGCTGATTACAACAGTCCCTGGCACACAGTAAGGCACTAAAAGAGGCCTGTTAAGATACAAGAAATAAAAACCAACCTGAGCCCACCACCTCACCCAGGGCTTCCTCTAACACACACACACACCTGGGAAGCCCAGGGAGGAGAGAGATAGGGGTGCAGAGCCACCACTAGCATCGGGGGCGCCCGTCTGGTCAAAGGTAGACAGGGTAAAGAAAGAGGACACAACAGAGAAAGCAAGTAGGAGAAGAGGACCAGAGGAGAAGGCAGAGTGCCCACTCTGGAGCCCCTGTGACATTAGATGGGGGAGAACTAATAAAGAAATGCACTGGAGCACCTGGGTGGCTCAGTCGGTTGAGCGTCCGACTTTGGCTCAGGTCATGATCTCGTGGTCCATGAGTTCGAGCCCCGCATCAGGCTCTGTGCTGACAGCCCAGGGCCTAGAGCCTGGAGCCTGCTTCGGATTCTGGGTCTCCCTCTCTGTCTGCCCCTCTCCTGCTCATTCTCTCTCTCTCTCTCTCTCTCTCTCTCTCAAGAATAAATAAACATTAAAAAAGAAAAAAAGAAATGCACTGTAGCCCTCAAGAGTCAGGGGGAGAGAGAGATTCCAACCCACAATCAGATATACCTCCTCCCCACAGACAACCTGGCCTGAGCCAGGCCACTCTCTTCCCAAACTCCTCACTGTTCAGGCTCCATGAGGAGCCACTCCTCTGCTCTAAAATCCTCCAGGGCTCTCCTCTATTCCTCCCCACTCCCCACCACCACAGGTTACACACCTTTACTCTAGCCAGGGTTCAGTCTCCCTTTCTGCCCTCATCTCCTACATATCCTCTATGAGCCCAAATCATTCAATGGCTGTTTGGCAAGTGGTTCCCTCTCCCTGTCTTTGTTCAGTCTGTGCCCTTTGTCTAGTGGGCCCTTTGCCCATCTCACCATGTCCAAATGTTCCTTGTTTCCTAAAGCACAGCTCAATGCTACTCCCCCCAGGAATCTTTCCCTGACTCCAATAGTTAACCACTACCTTAGGACCTGTCTGCAGGCAGGGCATCCCTCAGGCAAGATCCCAACCACCCTGCATTGTAATGATGCGTTTCCATTGCAGTGATGGTGGCTTTGCTGGCGGGGATCAGTTCTGTCCTCTTGGAACCCACCAAGCTCCTCTCCGTTCTCAGACAGAGAGACTGGGCAGAGCTGTTTGGGAGGGCTCCAGGTTAACGGGCCCTAATCAATTGCTCAAAGCTAATTTAACAAAGATCAGTTCTCTAAATAACAATTTACTGAAAACTGCTAGATAGTCACTGAACATACTTGAATTCTGGTCTAGAAATCTAAACCAGAGCCATTCTGCCAGCAGAAGCAGGGAGACAGAACTGGGCAGGCCAAGGCAAAATCTACAAAGAGAAAGAACTACAGTGGGGAAGCCCATCCAGTCACACTGAAGATGACAAGGGCAGGGTGCAAAATGTCAGCAAAAGTAAAACTGGTACTTTAAAAATTTTTTTCAACATGTAGGCAAATTAGTCATTTGGTGAAATGACCCGCTTCAGGAGGGAGTAGTGTATCTTAGCACTGAAGAGCCCCAGCCCTGACAGGAGACCGCAGGTCCGGATCCTGGCTCTGGGGCCTTGGATGAGTTATTTAAACCCCATCGCTGAAATCTGGCTGCCTCGGAGGGTGGTGGTGAGGGCTGAATGAAGTAGCAGGTAACTGTCAATATGTAAAGGGTTTAGAACATTATCTGGCTACTCAAAAGGTTGGCCTTTTTTATGAGGGTGCCTTCCTGCTCTGCTCCCATGGAATTCCCCGGTTCCAGGTCCTGGCTTCCCACTCTTTGTTATTCCACGATGGACTTAAGACCTTAGCTCGGCCTCGGCTTGGGGAGGGAAGAGAGTAAATGGTTTCCAAAACCAGACCCACCCCCACCCGGGGCTCACATCATCGGTGAAGATGGCCAACTTCCCGCTCTCCAGCATGTCTTCCAGTTCTTCGTTCGTCGTGGTCCTTCCAGCTGTGGAGAGAAAGCCCTCCCTGCTCAGGGACTGGGCCAGTCTGGGGGCCTGAAGTAGTGGGATGGGGCAGAGGCCCAGGAGCCCACCCTCCCCCCACCTGGCCTTAAGGTCTCCAGGGAGAGGAAGGGCCTGGAAGAGGGCTGGGGCAAGCCTGGGGATTTTGAAAGGGGGCACACGCACTGATCTCCAGCTGCCGCTGGATCCGGTCCTTGCAGCGGTCCCGGTACTTGGACTGGGTCGCATTATATTCGGTCATTACTTCCACGAACTTCCGGGAGAGTGTGGAGTGCTAGGGTAGGGGTACAGACACATCAGGAGGGGTCAAGGAGGCAGTGGAGGGGGGAGGAGCCGAGATGGCCTATGGCCCTTCTTTAACTCGCGCTGCGATCCCAACCCTAGACAATTGGTCAGTCCCTGGACGCCCCCGCGCCAGGTCCCCCATTCAACTCGCTAACCGGCGGGGTCCCAACCAGAGCTGGGAGACAGGGCCTAGCCCCGCCCTCCGCCATAACCCCGCCCAGGCTCCTCACTGGCCACGCCCAGCGCTTTGCTCGGCTCTGGCCCGCCCACTATCTTTTCGCCTGGCTCCCGCCAGGAGTCCTCCCCCGTCGGATCCGGCTCCCCCCCAACCCCGCCAGGCTGCCACCTCCTACCTGGGTCTTGCGGATGCGCAGGTCCGCGGAGGAACGGTTCAGCCCCTCCTCTTGTTCAATGCTTTGCTCGATCGCTACGGGAGAGAGGGTGCAGTGACCGGCGGGAGACCCGGGGCATGTGGGGCAGGGGTCCGGGACGTAGGAAAGGTCGACACCCCGAGGCAGGCCCCAGGCCTGTGAAGAGATGTCATACCCATGGCGAGGGCAGACAGTAGAGGATCCAAGGGGCAGGGGCAGGAGGCGGGTGAATAGAGGGACAGACGTTTCAGGGCGTCTGGAAGGCAGGTAGGAGGGGAGGTTGAGGGTTCGCGGGTCACCAGACAGAAAGGGGCTACTTGTTCAGGAGGAAGTGCTGGGTCTTGGAAAGTCCCACAGCTGTAACTCGTGCTTAACCCCACTGAGGGGGGTGTGGGCCCAGTCCACTGGAGGGTCTCCAGTATGTGGAGAACTCTCCATTTCCTAAGGCCTCTGGAAAGAGGGCAGGAACCCATCCTGAGGTTTTTCTGGCAGAAGGCAGGCACTTCCAGGTGGGTCAGGTTCTAGTGGCCGCCCTTTTCTTCCAAAATCCTAGGGTGAGGGAGGGATGTTCCAATAGAAAATAGCTCTCCCCCAGCCCTGCAAGGTGACCCCTAATTTGGGAATTCCCACTTCTACAAGATGTTCTGGAAAAGCTGCACAGATGAACTGGGATTCCTGCTTCTGGATCATGCACTCCTACCATCTATCATTCAGATTTTCTAAAAAAGAGCTTGTGTGTGATAAGATCTACAGTGCTCTGAAAATGCAGCAGGGATGAATCAACCAGGCCCTCCAGACCTGGAAGGGCCTCCAGGCCATTCTTGAGAACATCACTTCTCTGTTCTGCTGGCAGCAGGGGAGATATGGGGCTGAATAGCACCCCCGATGCTCCCCTACCTGCAATGGTGGGCACAGTAACTGAGTGACACCTCTGGCCCACCTGCTGCTGAAAAAGCACAGGAACACACACCCAGGGAAGTCAGAGCCTCCGGCCCATACTGGGACCCTATTGTCAGGCTTGGGACTGGAGCCAAGCCATGGAGTGAGGGGGCCTTTACAGGACCTCACTGACTTCTTACAACAATCCTAGGAATTCAGTCCATGTTTTACACTAGAAGCTGAGGTTCAAATGGGTAAAACAACTGACCCAAGGTCACACACAAAGCCCAAGCTCATGCCACCAAAATAGCTGGAGAAAGATGGAGAAGAAGAAAATTTCCTCTCTTTTTCTGGAGGCCTGGAAGGTCAGCTTCTCTACATCACTCCTACTTTCTCTGGGTTCTTTCTTGGTCTGTTCCTGGACTCCTGATCCATGGAGCCACCTCTTGGTCTTATAGAGAGTGTTAAGGTCAGAGCTCAATGGGCCCAGAGAAATCTTTGAGCCCAGGAATTTTTAAATGGTGTTCCATGGAACACTGCTTCTGAGAAAGAACTTCAAGGACTGTTGCCAGGAGTAAAGGGGAGGCGAGGTGGGTAGGGCCCTGGGTCTCCCAACCCCAGTACAGCCAGAATAGCATGACTTTTATGTGTTGTATATACTGGAGTTCTCTGTAAGATTTCATTTAGAGTAAAAAAAAAAAAAATGCTACAAAAAAAAACACACACACAAAACTAAAAACCTGCTTTGCAATTGCTTCTGTTTTTCTTACTGTACCAATGAGAAAGTTGAGGTGAGGAATGTGTTGATGATGGAAGCTGTCCAGAACTGAGTTGATGATGGAAGTTGAACTCTGTCTGTCTGGATTTGTACTTAATGCACTCCCAGTTTGGGCCATTTTCCTTTCCAGCACACAAGTGTAAAGGGCTTATTTTTACAGATCAGCACTGGAGGCTCACACATGACCTCCCACTGACTCGGGGAAGGCATGGAGTCCCTGTTCTCCTCTCTCTGGACAAAGGTTAGTATGCTCAAGGCCAGGCATCTGACATGACACCTCTCCCCCAAAGCCCAGCAATGTGCCTCAGACAAAGTAGGTGCCTGGCAAATGTTTTCTGATACTGAATTACCACCTCACGGTAACACTGCTATTCCCCTGGCACCAGCAGACAAGGAGGTTCCCAACCCACAATGCTTTGAGGGAAGGTGGTTATTACCAGCACCCAAGTCCTTAAATTAGAGCAAATACATAAGCATTTGGCAGGTCCCTCCTGAAAGCTTGCCAGCTCCTGATGTCAGCCACACAGTCCAATCTGTCCTGAGCCGACGATACCAATTCAGAAGCATTTGCTGAGCCCACCTACTGGGTGCTTAGCGCTAGGCCTGGCACCTGTTCTGGAGAAATAAGGATTTAATGAAACTAAAGCCACTTGGTAGACTGTATTTTCTGGTGGACCTTCATGCTGATGGATCCAGCAGAGTACAGACGCAACTTGGACAACCCCCCCCCCCCCCACTTCCTTGTCGTGTATCTTTCTCCAAAGAATCTGGAGCAAGGAGGGGAATCTGGGGGTTTTGCGCTTTCTCACTGTTTAGAAATCTGGGTCCTGGAAATTTGTAGACGTTCCTTATAGAAAGGCATGTTTGGTCCAACGAGGGCACAGTTGTTTTCCTCCTTAGTCTGGGGATTGCATTCCTCACCTTTCAACTTGGACCGAACCTTGTTGGCAGTCTTCTTGATGTCTGCGGTGAGGTCCTCCAGCTCCTGTTTGGTCTCTGGGGACACAGCCAGAGAGGATGACACGTATGGACGGGAGCCCAGACCCCCTACACCACTCCCCTACTTGTCTAACCCCATCCCCCTTACAGCCACCCAGAAGCAGCACTCACTCTCATCTGGGTTGGGGGCGGCCAGGATGGCACTGTGCTGTTTTTTCACTTGCTCCACATCCTCTGACAGCTTCTCAATGCAGCCCCGGATCTCTTCCACCTGGAGCAGCAAATCAGCTATACCCAGCCAAGTCGCTGAGCCAGGCAAGGGACCCCGGGGGCTCAGTCAGGGTTCAGGTAAATGGGCAAGATCTAAGGGCCAAGGGGGTGTAGAAGTGGAGAGCAGGGGCGGGAACAGGGCAAAGGAAGTTGTTGGCTGGGGGCCAGCTTCTGGGTCTGAGAGCATCGGAAGCTCAGTTACCTGTTCAAAGAACTCATCCATGAAGTGGTCCCGATCCACATGGACCACCTCCTCTTCATCATCACTGTCTTTCGCCTGGGAGGCAAGAGAGGCAGAATCCATGAACAGTCCCTACCCCGAGTCTGATGCTCCCAGCTCTAGGCTCAGAGCAGAGGTCTTGGGAGAGGTCATATGCAGGGGGGGGGGAGGTCATATGCAGGTCATACGCAAGGGCACCAAGCAGTCAGAATGAACACTGGCTCTCTTGTGGAACGGGGTCCCGGAAGCCAGGTGGCCAACAGCCCAAAGGACAGGGTGGAGGGAATCAGAAAAAGGCACCCTCTCAAGGGTGGAATTGGCCCAGTCACCCTGGAGGTGGGTGACACTCAGGACAGCTGCTGTGAACCGGTATCATATGAACTGGCTAAACGTCAGCCTTGCAACATCTGGGGTCTGGAATGGAGGCCCAGGATCCTGACCCTGTCCACCATCCCTCCCGGCCGCTCCTGCCCAGGCCTTACTTTGCTCCCCTCCAGCTTCCACCCGGCCAGCCACGTCCCCTGTGCAAGGTCACTTCACTGCCAGCTGCGGGCGCCAAGTTGAGCAAGCAGTCAAGTCCAGGGAGGGCTGGAGGAGAGCCACAGGCAGCACCCCCACCTCCCCGGCTCCCTGCGTCTTCTTCCCCTGCCTGCACTCACCCCCTCAGCTGCTCTGCCCCTCGTATTCACTTCTTTCATCCAGCCTCTCCCAACTTCACACCCACCTACTCTCACTTGCTTGGATTTCCCAGTTGCAACCTGCAGCTGCTCAGCCCTCCACCCCCAGGGCTCAGAGACACAAAGGGATTTACCCACCCACACCACCACCGCCACCGCCACCGTCAGACAGACCAGTGACACGGACAGAAGGGCTGACACACAAGACACACAGAAATAGGCCCACTGACACCCACACGGAGAGACGCTGACATGCTGACGTTCACCCACACACGGCAAAGCTGCCCTCTGACACGTGTGGCAACCCCAGGGACATTCGGGAGGGCCCTCTGTGCCTCTCTGACCCTCAGGTCGGCACACTCATTCAGAGCTGGGGAAGAAGAGAGGGGACAGGGTGGGCTCCCCAGTGCTACACACTCTGGGCTTGAGACTCTTCTCTGCTTGGGACAGAAGTCTGAGGACAAAAGCTGAGCCTGTCAAGCTTAATTACATGAGGAGCTCTAATCGGCCCCAGTAGAAATTGAAACAGAGTTCACCCGGACCTCCAGAAAGAACCTAGCCAAAAGAATCTGACTACCAAAGCCTGAATGAAATCAAGACAGGATCCAAAAGTGTCCACTTGGGGTAGAGCCTGTTGGGATCTAAAGACAAGCACTCACACGGAACCTCAACAGGGTCTGAGCAGATCACAGACAGGATCTGACAGAAACCAGACAGGCTTCGACCGAACTAGACTCGGGGCAGACAGATCCCAGACAAGCTCAGATCGAACCTAGACAGAGCCAGATGGGACCTAGATGCAATCTAGGCAGCCAAGTGAACTCGGAATCAGCAGAGCCCCAGCAGCACCGGGAGGAGCCCTCCAGCTGCACACTCTCAATGCCACCCCAGCTTCCTGCCCAAATGGAACTCAAGGGATTCTCCCCACAGACGCTGGGCCCCACCCCATGTCAGAAAATGTGTTCAGCACTTACATTTAATTTCCAGACCATCCCAAACATCCCCTGGGAAAGGGAGGCTCCTCCGTCTGCCCACAGCTGCCCTCAGAAGGAGAGGTAATACCAGGCCGGGCTCGGGGACTCTGATAGGACGTCAGGCTTCTCAAGTCTCCACCAGACCAGGGCTATCCCGATAAACTTTGGCCCGGAGGGGCTCTGGGATGCTCATCTCATCTCTGAGGACCCACTGGCTTCCCCTGATACTGTGTCCTCAAGCCAGCTGCACCACAAGGTCTCCCTCCCCTACAGCCAAAGCCATTCCTCTGCCACTTCTCTGACTTCAGCCCTCTGCCCAGCTGCCCACCGGTCATGAGGCGTGTCTCTGGCTCAGGTGCCTGGGAACTTTCCTGTTCTGTCCCTTTCCCACACTGACTTTTGATTTTCTAAAGTCTAATTTCCCTCTCTACTGTTGTTCCCAGAGCCAGTTCCCTTAGGTTTTGCCCTGGGACATCCCTGGCTGCCTGTTTACTTGTCCTTGAGAGAGGAAGAAAGGTAGAGGCCCGAGAGCTAGTAATCCTCTACAGGGTACAAACACTTTTCCATCTATAATCCCTTTTGATCCTCACCACACAGCCCTGAGAGAGAGGCTGAGCAAATATCCGTGTCCCCATTTCACAGATGAGGGAACAGGAGGTCAGAGGGGGAGAAGGGAAGTGACTTGTCCAAGGGCACCTGGGCTGAATGGGCTGGAAATCATAGGCATCTAAGACAGACCTCCCCCACAGCCCCTTCTAAGGCTTGAGACCAGGCCACCTCCTTCCACCAACTCTGCCACCACATGTTTTCCCGCTCAGGTCAGCTCCTGCTAAGGCCCAATCTGGGTGAGGCTCTGTGCCCCGAAATCCTAGGAAAACATTATTTTATAATAACACCTTCCACATAGGTCTTATATTCTTGTTATCTCATTTAATCTTTATGTAAAGTCTATAAAGATCACTGGCTAGTATAATTATAATTATGGCAAACATTTACAAAGCGTGTTAGAACGAGCTGGGCACCATTCTATGCCCTGTGTGTACATTTGTCCCTTTAATTCTCACAATAGCCTCCTGAGGTAGATATTATTATAGCCCCCTTTTATAGATGGGGAAACTGAGGCACAGAGAGGCTGAAGAACTTGCCCAGGTTAGCAGCTGCAAAGCCACATGATTTCTGCCTTCTGAGCTTCAGCCTCTGCATTCACTGAATGGCGATAACGTCTACTCCAAATGCTGGGCAGGTGGAGGCAATGAAACCAGGCAGGAAAAATGCCTAATGCTGCCAGAGAGAAGCAGTGTTTAGTGAGGGTTGGCTATTACCTGCTGCCCCTCCCATGTTATAGATGAAGAAACAGGCTCAGAGAGGTTGCTTGACCTGCCTAAGGCTTCACAGCAAATAAGGCCAGAGGTGAGACTTGACCTGCCTGGTGCTAATCCCAGGATCTGTCCCTGCAGTCCTGCTCTGCTGTGTCCCCAGTACTGCTGAACTCCTGTGGCCAGGGGAGATAACCAGTAAGGGGCCGGGCTGCAGGAAGAGCCCAGACAGGAAGCCAGGAGTTCTACCTTCCCTTGCCCTATTCTGTGATCCTAGGCAAATCTCAGCCTTTCTCTGAGCCCCAGTTCATTTGCAAAAAGGGCAGCCTGGTGCACCAAGGGCCCTCCCTGCTCTGCAGTGTGCATGTTCGCTAATGAGCATGGCCTCCATTTCTGGAAGAAGTTGGCCAGCCTAAAAGAATGCAGGCTATGGGCAGATGAGATTACCCAGAAAAAGACGATTGTATGCGCTCGATCTGCTTTACGGACAACTCAAGCTTCAGTTTCCTCATATGCAAAATGAAGAAGATAAGAAATCTAACACATGTTTACAGATTGCAGTGAGCTGGGCCCTGTCCAAAGTGCCTTGAGTGTCTCTTATAACCACTCCATGAAGTAGATACGATTCTTATACCCATTTGACAGATGAGGAAACTGAGGCACGGAGAGATTAAGTGACTTGCTCAAGATTATCCAGTGGGTGCTGTATGGGGTGCTGACAGGGCGGCACCTGGGTTTAAACTCACAGTCGCTGCTCTTCCTACTCACCAATTCCTCAAGTGCTTGAAAGGATGAAGTGACAGAGTGCAGAGGTCCTGGGCACCTTCTGGAACCGCCTTGGGAATAGGGGGCATCAGATCCAAGTCTCTAGCTTCAGTCTTTCCCCATCAGAGATACAAGGGCCCTCGTGTACGTTGGTGTGGGGAGACCACATAGACAGATGCGTGGATGGAAGGAGGGGGACAGAGTGAGCTAGCAGGTCAGAGATCAGAGATCAGAGACAGATGGTAAGAAGGTGACTAACACAGGCAGAAAGAGCCTGGTGTTGGGTGACAGAAAAGTCAGAGTGCGCGTGTGTGTATGTAAACACACGTGTGCCAACACGCACTGCACACACATGCTCACAGGTGCTCCTCAGGGGTGCAAACATCATTTGATCTAGAGGCAGCAGCCTCTCTCCACCGCACCCCCACTCCTGTCCATCTGTCTCCCTGACTGGGCCTCTCTGCCCTCCCAGCACCCAGCATCGCCCTCCCTCCCCCAACCTTGCCACTCTGCCCTCCCTCCTTACCCACCTACTCCCTTCCTCATCCTCCCTGTGCCCCACTGAATCATTCATTCACCTGGCAGCTATGTATGAGCAGAGCCAAGTTCTCTAGCTGCTGCTGAGAACACAGAGGTGGACAAGACAGGAAGAAGGTCCTAGCTCCAAGGAGCTGACGTTCTATTGGAGGGAGACGAAGAATGAACAAGACGATTTCAGACTATGCTAACTGGCAAGGAGGGAGATGAACCCAGTGAGAGGGAGAAACGGCTATCAGGGGTGGCCCAGGATGGTCAGGGAGGGCCTTTCTGGGGGTGGGTGACATTTGATGACACAGAATTCAAGTCAGAGGGAATAGTGGTCCAGGCAGAGGGAAGAGCGTTCAAAACAGGGGGACCAACAGAAGGAACAGCAAGTGCAAAAGCCCTGAGGCAGGGGTGAACTTGCTGTGCTTGCACAGCAGAAATGCGCCCTGTGCAGCTGGGGGGCAGTGGTCTATCACCAGGGTTCTCCTGATCCCTGCCCTCTCACACTGGGCTGCTCTTTCACTATTTCAGGTCTACCACTGAAAGTCCTCCCTGTGCCTATCCCATACCTAAGTACTACATAGATGACTCAGTTCCTGTCCTTAGAGTGTGTGACTTGTCCTTTAACGGCCCCCATTCCCACCCGGCCTCAAATTTGAGCCTCCTTCCCTACAGGACTCATCTTCCCCACCCCCCAGGCCTCCTGCCTTCCCACTCCACAGTCCACCATGCAACCCCACAGGCTTCTCTCCCTCCCCAATCTTCCTCTCCAACTCACTTGCTCCCGTTCTCTCCTCTTGAGCCCTGGCCCTGACCCTGGCCCTGCTCCTTGGACCCTGGGACAACAATCCAGCAGATTAACTCCCCATCATAGCCTCCACTCCAGTCCAGCACCTCCCAACTCATGCCCAAAGGTGCTTGGTGAACTGGAAAACAGAAAACCCTGGTTCAACACTAGCTCTGCCATTAACAGCTGTTTGACCTTGGTCCGGTTGCCTCTCTGGCCCTCAATCTACTCCAAAATAAATTAGGGGTCACATCCTGCCCATCCCAGGGGGCTGATATGAGGTTCAAGGGAAACAAGCAAGTCAAATGTGGAATAATAAACGCTCACAGGGCCCTGCTGTGCCCAGGCCCCTTCTTGGTACTTTTTGATATTACCTAATTTCAATCCTTGGGACAATCCTGCAAACGGGTACTATTATTACTCCCAATTCAAACATGAAGAAACTGAGGACCAGAGAGGTTAAGAAACTTAACCCAAGGTGACACAGGAAGTAGCAAAGCTAGGATTTGGGAGTCTGACTCCCAAATCTGTGCCCTCACAGGGTATTTGATAAACAGATCTGAGTTCCCAGGGGAACTCGAAAGTATTGTTGGGAAGATGATCAGGTCCCCTGAGCTGACATCCCCTCCCACTACTGCCCCCCACTACTCTCAGCATCTCAGAGACCTCTTAACCAGGCCTCCAACACCCTGCCCGGTCTCTCCTGCTTCCCAGTCTCCTCGCTCTCAACTCTGATGGGGAGACCCTTGCACTCCTTACATCTGGCAGCTTCTCCCCACCCCACCCAACCCCTCCCAAATCTCTAGTCTCTCTGAGCTGTGACTAACACCAGAGCCACCAGCACTTACCCAACTCCTTTTACCCCTCCATGCCACCCCCCCCCAACACTGCCTACCCCCTGAAGCCCCAGCAGACAGGCCTCCTTGCCTCCCTCACCTATGTGGAAGAGGACTCCATGCCCTGCCTCCCCTTCCATCCTTGTCTTGGAGCTTCCCCCCCCACCCCCCAACTATACCATGATTTCACCACTACCTCACCTCAACTGCTTTCCATTTCTCTGGGTTTTAGAGTGATAGAATTGTCCTGGCAGCAGGGGATCTGGGTTCAAATTCACATTCCTCACTTGATGGCTGTGTGACCTTGGGCAAGTTATTTACCCACTCTGGGCATCAGTTTCCTCAGCTTTAAAATGAGGTAGTCTCTTAGTCCACATACCTTACCAGGAGGTCAGTGAGGGTCCAATGAGATTACAAACAGCAACCTGCTTTGAAAAGTGCATGGCGAGAGAAAGGGAGTTTAGAGCACCAGTGATGGAGCCAGCTGCTTGCCTGCCTTTTACTAGCTATGTGACTCTGATCCAGAACGCTGATCCCTGATACTTAATGTCTCTGGGCTTCAATTTCCTTATCTGTAAAATGGAATCAGACTAGTACCAGGGTTGAGGTGAGGATCAAAATGAGTAAATATGAATAAAACACTCAAAACAATATCTGGCACTAGGGGGTTAGTTGTTTTTATTATTGCCATTTTCTAGATGCCTGACCCTTACATTCAGTGGAAGTTTAATAAAGAAAACTTCAAAATTCCCTATTCAACCACCAGTTTCTTCTTCCTTCTCATTTGCCAACCCGTCTTTCCCCAGAGATGACAGTCACTTATCTTCAAGCCCCTTCCTCTTGTTTTCTGTAATCTGGTTTCCCACCCCCATATCCAGGGGCTCTCCAAAGACAGAGCTTTTTACCCCCAGTGTTCAGACTTCTGTTTCAAAGACCAAAAAAGCAGAGGCACATGTCAACTTGCCAGACTGGAAACCCAGATTCCAGTCTGATCCTCCCACCCACTTGCTTGGTGACCTTGGACAAGTTCCTGCTACCTCCAAACCTCAGTCTCCTCATCTGTCAAATGGGGTAACAACCCTGGGAGCAGGGAACCACCAACAGGCTCCTCCTGAGAAAGACCCAGTGCATCAGGATACATCATGGCGGGGGCTAGTACTTTAGTAACATCACACCACAGGCCTGGAGCACAGAGCAAGCTGTCAGCTTTGCCTTCTGGGCCCCCAGGTCATTTCTACAAATCTCCCAGCATTCTCCCTACCCTAGAAACCATTCTCATCAAGCCCCCACTCCCCAGCCCCTCCAAATAGCAGCCTTCACTGCGGACATCAGTGCCGCCCTCCTCCCCCTGTCACCCAAACACATACTGCCTGGCCAGACTCCTGGAGCTAGGCCTCTTCAGGCCTGCAGACCAGGGGTCCACATCAACCTGCCCCTGACTGTTCAGAATGCCCCAATTCCCCCCAGCAAAGCAGTCCATGTCACAAAACCCAGTTCCGTGGCCCTGTGCATGGAACCTCCTCCCCCTCTCCTCTGCAGCCCCAACTCCCACCTCTGGGGTCACCCAATCTCAGGCCTTGGCCCTCTGGCTGTCTCCTGAGGCCACCACTTCCCTCCCTGCCTCTGAGAGGTGCCCCCTCCCCACAGGGAGCAACATACGCGTGCACACACAAACATCCACTTCATTCACTGCCAGGTGTTGGCATCTCTGGCCCAACCTGTGTCCTTCCCCAGAGCACCCCCCAAATCTGGGTCCCGCTAGACTCAGCCTGGCCCAGTAACCGCCCCCATCTTTCTCATTCTGCAAATCTGCCCAGGGGATGACAGACAGTACCCTCCAATTCTCTCCTGATGTTCACTCTCTCCCATCCCCAGATTTGACCCCAGGGCTCTCCTGGGAATGTGGGTATCCAAGGCCCCTGAAATCTCTCCTGCCCCCTTGAGTCTTAATGGCCTCCAACCTCTTCCAGCCGCTGTCCCCAAAATGCAGGTTCATTGGAGACATCAGGTGCCTCCAGATACTGGGGTGTCCCTACTACCAACCTCCAGTCCCATCATTTGCCCCCATGTCCCAGCACCTCCCCCACTCCACCCCCACGCGCTCCCCCAATATTGGGGTCCCGCCCCCCCATTTCCCCACCCCCAAGCTCACACTCCGCAGCTCCTGAGTCCGATCCTTCATCCTGCGACGGCTCCTCCTCCTCCTCCTCCTCGTCCTCCTGCCTCTGCTGCTGCTCCCTGCCTCCTGCCTCGGTGCTGGAGGCCGGAGTCTGGGGGCGCCGGGGGGCACCGGAGCCGCTGGGGGGGGGCCCGCGGACGGGGGCGGGGCCGGGGGTGGCGAGCCGAGGGCCGGGCAGGGGCAGGGGCCTGGGCCGGGCTCGGCTCTGCCGGGGCTGCGGTGGCGATGCGGCTGCGGCACAGGCTCGGATGGAGGGATGCGGGAGCCGAAGCGCGGGGGAGGGGGGCGGAGGGAGGTAAGGAGGAAGGGAGGGAGGGGGGAACCGGGAGGGGGCGGGGAGCAGGGGGCATGCGCAGCGCCCGGGGCTGGGGGCGCCTGGGGGTTGTAGTCCGGGGGAGGGGGACCCAGGGAGAGGGGGAGTGGAAAGGCCTAGAGGAGGGTGGGGAAGGGCAGAACCAGAGAAGCAGGGAAAGATTCGGAGAGAGGCAGAGGAGATGCGGCGGGAGGCAGCGAGCTGCTGGGTTGGGGGGGGGGGGGGGGGCGGTGGTGATGGCAGAAAGGGGGTAAAGGAATGAATTAAGGGAATAACCCAGGGAAGGGTTGCTGTGCATCCCTTTACACCAGGAGATATAGATAGATTTTATGTTTGGTATCTGTGAGTATCTGTGCGAGCGTGTGCACGACCACCTCTGTGTATGTGTCCCTGCAGGAGGTTCTTTGGACACTAGAAACAGCAAAACCGACCCTCTAGGTGGCTTTTGTGATGCAAGGAATCAGCCAAGCCTGGAAGGACAGGGACTTGTTTGTTTTGGGATTTATTTTGCACAGCCTTGCCTGGTCTGTGACAGCCATGGGTCTCAGAGCTCTGCTTGTCTACCTCCAAGGACAGGGGGCTCACTACCTTACCAGAACTCTTGGCCTATCTTTACATGGCTCTGAATGTTGAAAACGAAATTTGTCCTCATTGGGAGGGGAATGAAGGTACACCTGAAGGTCCAAGTACCCTGTGTCCTTCTCCTTGATGCCCACCTCTCTTCTCCCCTTCTCCATATTTTAACATCACACCAATTGTTCCACCCCTGCAGTGGAGCTTTGGCCCCTGACAGGCCTTAAACCTGCTTTTGCCAAGTTACCTGATCACCTCCTTGATGCCAAATCCATCGACCACTAGTCAGGGGCCTTACCCTTCATGATCTTTCAGTGACATAGGACCCTTATGACCTCTCTCTCTCTCTTTTTTAAACTTAAATCCAAGTTAGTTAACAGGAGTAGAATTTGTTGATTCATCACTTACACATAACAGCCAGTGCTCATCCCAACAGACGCCCTCCTTAATGCCCATCACCCTTTTAGCCCATCCCCCCTCCCACCTCCCCTCCAGCAACCCTTAGTTTGTTCTCTGTTTTTAAGAGTCTCTTATGGTTTCCCTCCCTCTCTGGTTTTATCTTATTTTTCCTTCCCTTCCCCTATGTTCATCTGTTTTGTTTCTTAAATTCCACATGTGAGTGAAATCATATGATATTTATGTTTCTCTGACTGACTTATTTCGCTTAGCATAATACATTTGAGTTCCATCCACATTGTTGCAAATGGCAAGATTTCATTCTTTTTGATCACCGAGTAATAGCCCATCGTATATACATACCACATCTTCTCTATCCATTCATCAGTCAATGGACATTTGGGCTCTTTCCATAATTTGCCTAGACCTCTCTCTTCCTGAAACCCTCTCCTCCCTGGCTCCCAGCCTGCCTCCTGCCTCTCATGCCCAGTCCCCCCGCCCCCCAACTCTGAATATTGTTTCCCAGCCTCCTTCCAGATCCTTCCTTTCTCCCACAACCCCTCTACATCGGGTTTCCTGGGCCCTGCTCTGGGTTCTCTTCTCTTCTTTACTCTCTTACTTCCCAGGTTCAGCGGCACCTACTTGCCTACAGTACCCACATCTATACCTGCAAGCCAGGTCCTCCTCCTCAGAGGCAGCACCTACTACAAGGCTGAGCACTGAGCTGGGCACCAAGAACACAGAGGTGAAAGATGTCATTAGAAACATGAGTAGATCCATAACCATAGTGAGTGAGGCCAGGGCTTTGATGGAACTTCCAACGCTGTGGTGGCCTTGCCTTCTCCTCCCAAAGTGCCCCTTCCTGTATTCTCCATCAGAGATGGCATCTCCATCAGCCAGTTACTCAAAGCAGACTAAAAGCTGACCTTGGTTCCCTCCCCTGTCCTTATAATGCTGCTGTGTTCTGAGCATGCACTATGTCCTAGGTGCCACGCTTAGTAGCTCCTAGAATCTTCCCAACCAGGTAGCTGCTACTGCCATTATTCCAAGTGTACAGATCAGGAAACTGAGGTTCAGATGTTAAATAATGGATCTAAGTTCACAAGGTTTGTAAAGGACAGAGCTGGGGCTCTTGCATGCTGGGGCTTTGGATTACAAAGCCTATTCTTGTAAAACCACAATGTTACAGCTCCTCCCTCAACTGCCAAACCCAGAGCTGTCTCCTGGGTCCTTTCCCTCCTCACTCCTTCCACCTCCTCAGGTCAGTCTAGGCCCTCATTGGCTTTCACCTGGACCATCCTAACACCCCCTCTCTGGTCTTCCCACCTGTAGCCCCTTCCCTGCATATCCAATTTTCTCCCCAGGTGTTAGTGCGATTGTCCCCTAAACAAATGTGATCATATCAGTCTCCTGCACCAACAACTCCACCACCCATCATGGCCTCCCGGATTTCACTTAGTAGCTACCCTGGCATTTGAATCCCACCACCATCACCTCATCCCTCCTACCACTTCCCTCCCTGGGCCACAGACCCCAAGCCTTAATCACGCAAAGGGATCAGGGACCCCTGGCACCCTGGAGTCTTTCACTGTGCCACTTCCTCTGCCCAGTACTCTGTTTTGTCCCTTCCTGAATAGTCAGACTTCCCATCCTTCCAAGCCTCTCCCATAAGTCTAGGCAAACAACCTCATGAGGTGTGGGCTGAGTCAGCTTCCCCACTAGACCAGACTGGGCCTGACTCATGTCTACTTCTCCCCGGCAACCAAGGTCAGGCACAAAGCAGATGTTCACTAAAAATTTGAATGAATGAATGAATGAATGAATGAATAAATGAATGGTATACGCCTTCACTCCCTTACCTGGGCATAAAGACAAAGAAAGTAAGTTCCATGAAGGCAGGGACTTTTGTTTGTTTTGTTCATTGCTGGTTCTCCAGTGGCACTATGGCACCCAGCACATAAAAAGGTGCCCAAGTATTTAAGTAAATGAAGGGGTGAAAGGCATTCATCTCAAATCTGGCTGTGGCACTAAAGATGGAGACAGGAATATGTGATGTGGTAACAGTTGTAGTTCTTCTTATTGTTCAGTGATTCTTAAAGTCATCCCAATATCCCAGGTGAGGTGGGTCACGTGCACCATGCCCCAGCCTCCTATGCAGTCTCCCTGCCTGACTGGCCTCTCTAAAGTATCAGTATAAGCCGGCCATCCCCTGCTTCCCCACTGTTGGTGAGATAAAGCTCAGACTTCCTCACCTGACTTCCCACTTCAGCACATACCATCGTGGCTCATGTACCTGATTCCAGTCCCAAGCCATCCCCTGCATTTTTCCCACCTCATGCTTTTCCTCATGTTCCTCCTAACCTCTGGAACACCCTTCCCTTTCATATGCCCAAGCCCCACTCCTATCCTTCCTTGGACTTTAGCTGCTCAGTCTTTCTTGACCCTTCTGAAGATGAAGGGAAAGCCTGTTAAATATGCAGATTACCAGGATGCGTCCCTGGAAATTCTGATTCAGTAGATCTGTGTGGCGGCCCAGGAATCTGGGTTTTTAGCCACTACCTCTAGAAATGCTTATTTTTAGTCAAGTTTGGGAACAATAGTATATCTAGGCAATGCCAAGGCTAGGTTAGGCTATGTAACAAACTTCCCCCAAATCTCAGTGATTTAATACAACAAAGGCTTATTTTTGCAGTGGGCTTGGGTTACTTCCTGTCCTTCAAGGCTCAGTTCTTCAGGTGGAGAAATTTATTCATAGCTTATCAACCCACTGGACTCTGAGTGCATGTTTAAAGACCCCATCTGATTAATCTCTGCCTCCCCATGGTAACTGGCACAGGGCCTATCATACCTGCTGTGCTTAGCATCAAAAGAATGAATATCCATTTGACTTATTCATCTATTAACCAGTAGGTATTTTTTGAGGCCCTACTCTGTGCCAGGACTATGCTGTGGTGCTAGATGTACCGTGGCAAGCAAAATAAACATCAACCTGCCCATTTCCCTGGAGGTAATTTCTCTAAGCCCTAGGTCCAAAACTCTGTAAAATGGACTGTAATACTCACCCCACCCCCCCCCCCCCCCCCCGCCAGGCACAGTGAGGATTTACTGAGAAAACAAGCATAGGAGCCATTTGTAACTAAAAAATCTCAATTCCAGGGGCACCTGACTGGCTCAGCCGGTTAAGTGTCTGACTTCAGCTCAGGTCATGATCTAGTGGTTCGTGAGCTTGAGCCCGGCATCAGACTCTCTACTGTCAGCACAGAGCTTGCTTTGGATCTCTGTCCCTCTCTCTCTGCCCCTCCCCCCTAGCACTCTCGGTCTCTTTCACAATAATAAGCTTAAAAAAAAAAAAAAGAAAATCTCAGTTCAGGCAGATGCGAAAGAGCATTGTTATCCTGTTCTTCCATCCCTCACATCCAACTTTCAGGTCTTATGCATTAGGCCCCTGGAATTTAGTTGCACATCCCTCTCCCTATTTCCACTGCCCATTCAAACCATCATGAACCTGTAAAGTGAATATAATGTTAATAACCTTGATAATAGTAGTGATAGTAATAGCTAATTCTTACATAGTGCTTATCATGTGTCAAGCTCTAAGTGTTTTATTTGTATTATTTAATCTTCACAACAACCATCTGAGGCTACTGCTATTATCTCTATTTACAGACAAGGAAACACAAGCACAAAGAGTTTAAGTAATTTATTCAAGGCAAGAGCTGGGATCCAATCCAGGAAGAAGTTTTTGACTATCGAA
The DNA here is from genome assembly GCF_022837055.1 of Prionailurus viverrinus. Classification (NCBI taxonomy): domain Eukaryota; kingdom Metazoa; phylum Chordata; class Mammalia; order Carnivora; family Felidae; genus Prionailurus; species Prionailurus viverrinus. The sequence continues at coordinate 17,597,194 of NC_062576.1, read as the reverse complement.
ACATTCTCTTAGCCAATTGGTATCTGGCTTCCCACTGAGTCACGCCAGCCCTTCTGTCCTTCAAAACCAGAGTCAACGTCATGCAGCAGAGACACTGGATCATGGTGCTGACTTTGTAGATATATTTTGGAAGAACTGATGTCATTACAGTATTGAGTCTTCCTATTCATTTACATGGTATATCTATCCATCGGTTTTGGATTTCTTTAAAATCTGATAAAATTTTAAATGTTCTGTCACAAAAGATATTAACATATTTTAAAAAGGTTTACTTAGGCACTATATATTTCTATAAATGGTACTTTTACATTTTCTAATAGTCTATTGCTGTGATTTATAAAGGTAATTTATTTGAAATACTTTCTCTTATTCCAGAAAACTTGTCTCCACATACAGCAAGAGCCAGATATCCCGAAGTGATCTAGGACCCTCCTACTCCCTCACCAATTTTCCCAATCTGCAACCATGTCTGATAGACTCTGTTAACGGAGGTTCCATCCCCACTTCCAGGCCTCATTATTTTTGGCCTGAGGTGATTCCTGATTTCCCAATCAACCTTCACGTAACCAGGACTATTGCCAACCCTTACTGCACCTGTGTGCAAATAGAAACAGGTTTGCCTTCCTCATGACACTCTACTTCCATCTGTCAGACAACTGTAATAAACATTGATATCTACGATGTGGTTGGTGCCTCTCTCATGTGATAGCTCCCATAGTGCCCACAGGCACAGCCATCTGTGGTGGCCACCAGCAGGACCCTTGTAAAATGAAAGTTTGATCAGAGTATTCTGTTATGGGCGGAATGTCTGCATTCCCCCCCCCCCCCCCCCCCCGCCCCGCGTTCATTTGTTGAAGCCATAACCTCCACTGTAATGGTATCAGGAGGTGGGGCCTTTGGGAGGTAATTAGGTTCAGATAAGGTCACAAGGGTAGAGACCCTGATCGGATTAGCGCCTTTTAAGAAAAGGAAGAGACACCAGGGCTTCTTCTTTCTTCCATGCTGAAGATGGAGAGAGGCAGGAAGAGACCCCTCACCAAGAACCAAATCTGCTGGCACCTTGATCTTGCACTTCCAGCCTCCAGAAATGTGAGAAATAAATGTCTATTGTTTAAGCTGGCCAGTCTATGGTGTTTTGTTAGATCAGCCCAAGCTGACTAAGACAGATATATTCCTTCATTTGAAATTATTCAAAGGTACCTTCTTTCTTTGATACAATTATTTAAAATAGGTAATACTTCCATATGGTTCAAAAAATCTAAATAATATAAAAGGTTTACAGTGAAAATTCTTACTCTTGACATTGGTGCTTACCACCTTGTTCTCAAGAAACATCCATAGGGAACAACTTTTATTAGTTTCTTATGTAACTTTCCAGGATTTCTCTGAGGATATAAGTATACACACACATACACACACACATACATGCACACACACATTTTTTTCTTATACCACGTTAGCATGATATCCTCATTCTACACCTTGATATCTGACTAACATAATGAGCATCCTCATCCTTTTTGACAGCTGCTTACCCACTGATGGACAAACCTGCAAACAATATCCAATGAATAACACTGACGTATATGTCATTTCATACATGGTAGATATAGTGAAATAAAATTCCATTTCTCCCCCCTTTGCAGCTGGCATGGACTTGTGACTTGCTTGGACTAACTGGATATGCCACAATGTTGCACAACTTCTGAACTGGGCCTCAAGAGACTCTGAAGCTTCTATTCCCACCCTTTTGGAACCATGAGGACACTATGCTATGAAGAAGCTCAAGATGGGGGCACCTGGTTGGCTCAGTCAGTAGAACATGCAACTCTTGATCTCGGGGTTGTGAGTTTAGGCTGTATGTTGGGTGTAGAACTTACTTAGAACACACACACACACACACACACACACACACACACACACACACACACACTCTCAGGGTGAAGTACCACAAGGAGAGAGTGGCTCAGCCATCCCAGCTGACCGAGCCATCAGAGCTAAGGTCTCAGACTAGTGTGATAGCCATCACAGGCCATCCAGCCCCAGCTGCGGTGTCAGCTGACTGCCACCACTTGAGTAATCTAAGGTAAGATCAGCAGAAAAACCACCCGACCATCCTTAGAATCTGGAGAAACAATAAATCGTTGTTGTTTGATGCCAGTAACTATTAAGGTGATTTCTTCAGAAGCAATAGCTAACTGATACAGGTAGATTTTCAGATAGATTTTCAAAAGTGAGAATGCTGGTTCAAAGTGTATGTACATTTAGAATTTTGATAAATATTGTCTGGGTTGTATCATTTTTCATCCCTACCAACAATGGGTGAAAGTCCCTGTTTCCTCACGGTCTTGCCAAAAAGTGTTTTTGTTTGTTTTTGTGGGTTTTTTTTTTATTTTTTTGGTCAGACATATGGGTTATTGCTAATGCAATAAAAGAACAAAATGGTTTTTCATTGTCTTTTCATTTCCCTCATTACGTGTGAAGTTGAACATCTGCATGTGTTTAAGGCCTTATGTATTTTCTTTTTTGTGATCTGTCATGTTCTTCGACCATTTTTGTATTGAACTGTTGGGCTTTCTTATCAACATGTGGAAGCTCTTTAAACAGTAGAGAGAAAAAATATGTCACCTGTTGTATATGATAAGAATTACAAATACTTTTCCTAGTTTATTGTCTTTTGATTTTGCTTTGATGTGTTTTTTTTTGCCATGCAGAATTTTTTCCATGTAAACAAATGTATTAATCTCTTATAGCTTCTAAATTTTGAGTTGGAGTTGGAAAGGCCTTCCTCACTCCTAGAGTTATAAAGGATTTTTGCCCGCATTTTCTTCTAGTATTTTTAGGGAGCTTATCCTGACAAATTGTGTGATCCATCACTTTTAGAATGAAGTTCAAGACGAGGGTTATGGCACACGTGACCATGTGTAACCCACAAGGAGAGGAAACAGGAGGAATAGAAGCTAGTTTAGGAGATTTCCAAGGGGAGACAATGCTTCCTGTTTGGAACACGTTGAATTTAAGGTATCTATGTTCCTTAAATCCAGGAGGGGATGTTCTGGAGGGGACCTCTAGAAGTGGATTCAGAGATCTGGCACTCAGGAGAAAATTTGGGACTGGAGACATGGATCTGGGAGCCAGCATATCCATGCCAGTTAAACCCACAAGAGTGTGTGTAGCATCTGAAGAGAGGTTCTCAGATGGAACTCTAGGGAGTGGTCAAGGGCAGACCACAAACACACTCATGAAGAGAGAGCTGTGGGGGCTTCATCTCTGGGAGCCTTGGCACAAAAACAGCCTCGGAGACATTGGTAGGATAAACAGAAGCCCTTTATGTGAAACGGGCATGGATATCTTTGGCTCCTGGGGACACAGCAAACAGGAAGATGGAAGAGGACAAACAACCTCCCCAGCAGTCAGCCCCACCCGGCAGGTGTGGAAGAGAGACCCTGTGACAGAGGAGTGGAGAAGGCTCAGTCTTGCAGGCAAAGTCAGCCCCCCTCTCCCTACAGATGATCTAAAACAGGGCATCTGTAGGTGGCAGCAAGTTCCCAAAGGTAGATGGAACCCAAGGAGCCTCCCCTGGCCCGCATCTTCCTTGGATCATAGTGGAGTGGATAAGAGCACAGAACCTAGACCTCCACTCTCTGGCTTCAAATCTTGACTCTCTCATGCACTAGTGCGCAAACCTGGGCACCTAATACCTCTTTGTCTCAGTTTCCTCCTCTGTAAAATGAGGACAATAACAGTTACCTATCTCCTAGAACTGCTATGAAGATTGAGTTAATATTTACAAAGTGCTCATATTGGTGCCTGGCACATAGTAAATGCTATATAAATATTACATTAAAAATAATAATCTCATTCATTCATGAATATTCCTTGACCAGCTACCACATGCCAGGCACTGTTGTAGGTGCTGGGGACACAGCAGTGAATACAGCAGGTGAAAATCCTTGCCCTCATGGAGCTTACATTCTGGTAGATGGAGAGGAGGGGTGAAGACAGACAATATATAGAATAAATGGAAACAATGTAAATAATATCAAATGAAATATATGGCATGTCAGAGCCAAGTGGAGACATGAGAGATGTGCAGAAGCTGGTAAGGCTGCTAGCCTAGTACCTGATGCAGAGTGGGCGCAGGAGATGGAAAGCAGGAGGATACCCTGGAAGAGCAGCAGAGTGGAATCCCCGGCAGAGACACTAGGGCTGCTGACCCCCTCAGGGTAACAATCATCATCATCACTGTCATATAATAGCAGCAAGCGTTTATATAGCACTTATTCCATACCAGGCCCTGTTCTATTCACTTTTCATATATCATCTCATTTAATCCTTTTGGCAGTCCTATGAGGTTGGTACTGTTATCGTTTCCATTTTTCAAGTGAGGGAACTGAGGCATAGCAGGGTTATGTAACTTGGCTTAGAGCGTTGTACAGTAGGTGAATGAGCTGGGATTCCAGCCCAGGTCATCTGGCTTCAGTGTAGGTAGGATGTTGGTAGGATGGACCTGCAGGTGGAGGGGACAGGACAGTCTGCCACGCCTCAGGACCGGGCAGGGACTGACCTTCACACAGACTGGAAGGAACACACACATCCCTAATACCTACACAGCCAAGACCCCATATACTTAACACACACTTCAAGACTGTTTAGGGGCCCCTGGGTGGTTCAGTCGGTTAAGCATCTGACTTCAGCTCAGGTCATGATCTCGTGGTCCGTGAGTTCGAGCCCCATGTCGGGCTCTGTGCTGACAGCTCAGAGCCTGGAGCCTGCGTCAGATTCTGTGTCTCCCTCTTTCTCTGCCCCTCATCTGCTCATGCTGTCTCTCTTGTCTCTCAAAAATAAACAAAACAAAAAAGACTGTTCAGAGGGCCCAGAAGGAATAACCCGAAAACCATGAAATAGAGATAAAGGCTCAGCTTTAGAGAATTCCAACCCCAGAGCTATTTTCCCTATATGGCCCCTGCTCCCCACCCCCTCCACATTCCACTCCATGAGGCTCTGAGCCCAGCCTCCTGTGACCTTAAGTCACCATTCCAAAGCCCTGTGATCCCACCCAGAGACCACAAATAAAATAATGAGTATCACAATCCTGGGAAGTTTAACAAAGGCACCAACAACTACAGATCACAGCAGGAACCAAGAAGGCAAACCATCAAGAGGCTAACAAACAGACAGGTGGGACTGGTGGTCCTAGAAAGAGCTGGAACCTGTGGTCATAAAAGCCCACAGAGGAGGGGCACCTGGGTGGCTCAGTTGGTTAAGCGTCTGGTTATTTTTTTTCAATTTTTTAGTGTTTATTTATTATTGAGAGAGAGAGACAGAGCATGAGTGGGGAGGGGCAGAGAGAGAGGGAGACACAGAATCTGAAACAGGCTCCAGGCTCTGAGCTGTCAGCACAGAACCCAACGCGGGGCTCGAACTCACGGACAGTGAGATCATGACCTGCGCCGAAGTCGGATGCTTAACCGACTGAGCCACCCAGGCAGCCTAAACGTCTGATTCTTGATTTCAGCTCAGGTCATGATCTCACAGTTCATGAGTTTGAGCCCTACATCAGGCTCCATGCTGACAGTGTGGAACCTGCTTGGGATTCTTTCTCTCTCTGCTCATCCCCTGCTCTCTCTCTCTCAAAATACATAAATAAACTTAAAAAAATAAAACCCCACAAAGGGGCAACTCTCAACAGTTCACAAGACCCCTCCATAGTCTTTCTAACCTAACAGTCTTAATAACTGTTCAATTCTTACCTTAGGCAAGACAAAAATTACCAGACCAATTTGTCAAATGGAGAAATTAAGTCCCAGAGAGGAGCAATGAGTTATCCCAGATCACATGCAGAACTAGGAGTCAGGTGTCCAAAAGCCCTTCCACTGTCGCACTGAGAGAGAGAGAGAGAGAGAGAGAGAGAGAGAGAAGGGAAGCGGAGGGAAGGGAGGCAGAGGATGACACAGAAGACCTAAGAGTGGAGAAATCCTTCCTCATGATCTCCAGGGGACCCCATGGGACAAGGCTTGGCCTCCTGAAAAATTCTCCAATGCTTCATTCCTCCTGTCAGTTGATTAGTGCAGCACCATCTTCACTCCTTCATTCCCAGCCCCAGGTGAGCTGGGTTCTGAAGGGAAGAGAAGGATCAAAGCCCTTCCAGTAGAATCAGAGCGTATTTTACAGTTTCCAACCTCATAATCAATGAACTTTAGAGCAGGGAATACCCATAGAGATTATCTCCCCATCCCTCTATGCCACCCATTGTACAGATGGGAGACTGAAGCCCAGAGACAAGAAGTGACTTTCCAGAACTCCGTGCAACTCGGTCACAGGACTCTAGATTTCCTTACCAGGGCATACTAGAGAGAGGTCATTCTTCCTTTGCTTGAACCTTCATGTCAATTGCCTGTAAAGAGGGGCACCTGGGTGGCTCAGTCGGTTGAGTGTCTGACTTCAGCTCAGGTCATGATCTCACGGTTCACGAGTTCGAGCCCCATGTCGGGCTCTGTGCTGACAGCTCAGAGCCTGGAGCCTGCTTCCAATCCTGTGCCTCCCTCTCTCTCTGTCCCTCTCCCCCTCACACTCTCTCTCAAAAATAAACGTTAAAAAGATTAAATTCCCTGGAATCCAGGAGACCTGACTTTTATTCTGGCTATGCTGAGACTCACTGAATAGCCCTGGGGACGACTCCTACATAATGTAAGGTCCACAAGTGAAAGGATTTTTGTCTGTTAGGCCCTGATTTATCTCCAGCCCGTAGAACAGTCTCTGGCCCATAAGTGCCCAATAAATATGCATTGCATGAATACCGTCTAGAGGGTTAGGTAAGTGTCGTCATGAGAGGCTAAAGTCTGAAACACAAGAACCACCAGCTTTATCTTTAGGTACATGAAAGGCTAAAGGTCTGTCCACAGATATTTACCGAGGGCCCATACTGAACTAGGCACTGGAGATTCACGTACGAACAAGACTGTCATGCCCTGACCTCAAGAGCTCACAGTCCACTATAATGTGGAATGAGTGCAGATTTTTTTGTGGGCTTCAGAGGGTAGACCCTGATGAGAGAGATGTAAGTGGCAGACTGCTCAATAGAATACAGACACTTTTCTCAGCTTTAGTTGCCCTGAAATGGTCTCATGCTCGGAAGGTGGTGAGTGCAGCGGAACTGCAGTGTTCAAGCAGGGCGCCAGCCGCCCACCTGTGAGGCTGAGCCAGGAGCATGCGGGAGATTTCTGTCTTGGGTGAGGTCACTTTCCACCCCCAGATTCTCTGTCTACAAAACCCTGCAATTCTCTGACGCTGGATCTTATTATTTCCTGAATTCAAGGTCCCATGATGCTAACAGCTCCGAATTTTAAGTTCTCTGCCCACGCCCCTGGGCGCAAAAGAAAGAATTCAGCAAGGGTCCTACCACCCACTGCCTCAAAGGGTCTCTGAGGATAGTCGGCAGACCCCTCCCCGCCTCGTGGGGGCTGGAGGGGCGTAGTTTGGGCGCCGGGGTGCCGAGGACTTCGTAGGGAGGAAGGGTATTCCAGCGATGGAGTCTACAGCGCCGAGACACGTGACAACCAAAGCGTCACGTTCTGTGGTCTTCGAGGGTGGGACTGAGCCGGTCATGTGACGCGGGGGGGGGAGGGGCACCATGGCGTGATATGAGATGCAGGGCCTCTCAGATTACGTACCAATGACGCATTCCCACCCGGTTTGGCAACTAGATTTCCGTTGGAAGATGCGACGGTTCCGGCAAAGGGGGCGGGTTCTCACGTCCGGGCAGCTTTGCTTCCGTTCGGGGCGCTACAGCTTCCGACCTCCGCCTCTCCCTCTGGCGAGGAAGAGACGCGACCCCACGCGCATGCCCCGATCATCCCAGAGGGGCGGGGCCGAGGCTAAGGGAGAGGGAGGGGGGGAAAGAAAAGGGAATTCCAACCTGTGGAATCTTGGGGGTACCCAAGGTCGGCTTCTTCGCATTGACTGTGGATGGTACCTGGCACAGAGCCTCTGGTGGCTCGTGGGGAGCTTGGGGGTCCGCAGGGTGAGGGCGGAGGGGAGTGTCAGTGTCAGAGTGTGAGTGGGGTACGGGAGTTCTAAACTTAGTCTTGAGGCCCTCGGGTCTCCCGTGCCGGGGAAGGGAGCTCGGGCCGCCATGCGCGACAGGACCCACGAACTGAGGCAGGTGAGAAGTAGGGGCTGCAGAGTTGGGGACGGGCGGACGGGATGGGGTCTGGCTGGAATACAGGACTCCTGGTCTTAGGGGTAGGGAGGGGTGGCTGAGGGCTAGGAAAGGAAAGACCCGGAAGTCCGTGAGTCCTGCGGGGAGAGAGCAACAGCAGGGAAGTGATGCCAGCAACCCCGGCCCTGGCAGGGGGATGACAGTTCGGACGATGAGGACAAGGAGCGGGTCGCGCTGGTGGTACACCCGGGCACAGTACGGCTGGGGAGCCCGGACGATGAGTTCTTCCAAAAGGTAAGAGGCTGGGGTCTCGGCCTGTCTTCACGAGGGGGCTGGATGACCCAAGGAGCAGCGCAGTCTGGAGTACCCCCGTATCTCCTTCAGCCCTCTTGGTCACCTTCCCCAGGTCTGGACAATTCGACAGACTATTGTCAAGCTGGAGAATAAAGTCCGAGAGTTGGAGAAGCAGCAGGTCACCATCCTGGCCACGCCCCTTCCCGAGGAGAGTGAGTGAAACCCGAAGCGCCAACGCATGTTCAGCCAGAGGGATTGTGGGGATTGTAGTATGATGCAGGTGGTGGCTAGGGAGGTTTGTTGAGATGGGGGCTACTGTTTGGGAGTCATGGCTTTCTCTTGTTCAGGTATGAAGCAGGACCTGCAGAACCTGCGTGATGAGATCAAACAGCTGGGGAGGGAGATCCGAGCGCAGCTGAAGGGTGAGCTCCTAAGACCTCAGACATCCTTCCCTGTGGTCCTGCCCAGCTCCTGGTATATCTGGGGAGTATGTGGCCCAGAGAGGCCAGTGATGTATCCAGGTCACACAGCAGGCCTAGGCCTAGAATCTTTGTCTCTTGGCTTCCAGTCCATAGTACTTTCCACAGCACATGCCTGCCTCTTGAGCTCCTTTATTTATAAGGAAACCACTTACTCCTACAATTCTTGCTGCCCAATGTGCACTCTTTGGACAGGCAGATAGGAGTTTGTCAAGAGGCCTCTGCATACCTGTGGGAATTCTCTGATGTATTGTGAAGAAAAATATGCTTTCTCCCATCAGAGGCTCAGAATTAGTCATTTATGATAAATTATAATTCCCAAAAGAATCTTGTAGAGATAAGCACCTTTCTATTGTATGGATGGGGTATGGTCCTGGCCCTGTGTCCTGGTCCCCACATGATTTTCCGAAGCTACAGGTCAAACCCCCTTCCCCACCAATACCCTGTGTCTTCCCACAGCCATAGAGCCCCAGAAGGAGGAAGCTGATGAGAATTATAACTCAGTCAACACAAGGATGAAAAAAACCCAGGTAGGTTTGTTATTCCCAGAGCTCAGACATTTTGCAAGTGTTCCTAGATCATTAGGTGGCAGAAATAAGAAGGAAGGACCCTTAGAGATCATCAAGTTCAACCTGATGACTTTCAAATGGGGAAACTGAGACTGAGAGAAAGAAAAAATTCACCCAAGGTCAAGACCCAAGGTCTCCTGACTCCCAATCTATCTAATATCCTGCTCTGGCTTCTCCATTCAAGTTTCAGGGTCCCCAGATCATGCCCAAGGACATGTTGGCTGCAGAAGCCATGCTTTCTAGAAACCAAGATGGGGAGTCAAACTTGAATAGGTGGCAAAGACATTATTCAGGTAGGGTTTGGTAGCTAATATCCCTTCCCAGGGAAGAAGAGGATATAGTCATAAATGAGTGGGAGGTTTCCTGCCCACGGGACAGAGGATATCCCTGTCACATGGGACATCCTCTGCCCCATGGACAGAATTCAAGAAGTCAGGAAGAGGAACTTCCTTGGAAGGGGAAAGTCACTGAATCAATATCTTATTAACTCCTAAGATTTGAGGCGATCTAGCTGCCTCCCTCTGGGTACCCAATGAGGAGTGGTTTGGAGTTCCTGGAGGTCAGAGTTGGAGTAGGTGGGCCCAGAGCTCAGCACGGACCCCAGATTGAAGATAGAGTGGTTTGGGCATCTTGCAAGGGTGCAGCTGAAGGTTGGAGAGCAGATATGTTTCTGAGGAAGGAGCTCCAAGGAATGAGCACATGGAAGACAGCAGGGGAATGGACAAGGTGAGAGGACATTTCAGGAGGAGCCTGTGGTGGTCATTAGTGTGAGAGGCTGAGGGCCCAGCTGGACCTGTAAAGTCTGGGCCATAGGCTGACTTCCAGGTATACCAGCACACCTTTAGTCTAAGCAGTCAGGCTGGTGTTCAGCAAGCATTCACAGGTATGTATTGAGTGCCTGCTGTGTGCTAGACTCTTTTCTAGCTGTTTGAGATGTAGCAGTGAGCCAAAGATCCCTATCCTCCTGGAGCTCACATTCTGGTGGGGAGAGACAAACATCATAATAAAGCAGTACACTATTTTAGAATATAGTTAAGGGAAAAATTGAGGAGAAAAGGGATTGAGAGTGCCGGCAGAAAGCAGGTTGGTTTTAATAAGGTAAGAAAACTTTGTTCAGAAGGTGATACTGGAACAAAGATTTAAAGGCTCCTGTGGGGCACAAACATTCTAGGACCAAGGAGCAGTGAGTGCAAAGGCCTGAGGTAGAAGTGGCTTTGGTGGGAGAGGGTAAAGAGCCCACTGTGGCTGGAGGGAGTGAGTGAGAGAACAGCTGGGAAGATAAGGTCAGAGGGGAAATGGGGGAAGGGAAGGTCATATAGGGCCTTATAAGCCCTGGTAAGGGTTTTGGCTTTTAATTTGAGAGAAGGGTGGTTAAGGGGGCAGGCACTTGTACTTATGCTGTTTGCTCGCTCTACCCGTGGGGATGCTGAGGCCAAATCCTCCTGGGGTGCCCAGCCTATATTCTCCATCCTTAGCATGGGGTCCTGTCCCAGCAATTCGTGGAGCTCATCAACAAGTGCAACTTGATGCAGTCGGAATATCGGGAGAAGAATGTGGAGCGGATTCGGAGGCAGCTGAAGATCAGTGAGTTGTGGTGTCTGGCCCACAGGGTCAGGTAACCCGACCCAGCTCTGAGCCTGGCCTTTTCCTTCGCAGCAAATGCTGGAATGGTGTCTGACGAAGAGCTGGAGCAGATGCTGGACAGTGGGCAGAGTGAGGTGTTTGTATCCAATGTGAGTGGCGACAGCCCGCTTCCTCTTCTGGGATTCCCATCTTCTCTGAGGCCTGGCCCTTTTTGATTGAGGGAATACTGAGGCCCAGAGGGGAGTGAATTAGCATGCCTAGAGTCACTCATCAGGGCCCTAGCCCCACTTCTAATCCCAAGGGCTGCCTGAAAGCTCAACAGGAACTTCTCACTTGCTGCTGATTTCCCTGTGACCCATCTGTCCATTCCCGTCCACTCCCCAGATACTGAAGGACACACAAGTGACTCGACAGGCCCTAAATGAGATCTCAGCCCGGCACAGTGAGATCCAGCAGCTTGAACGCAGTATCCGTGAACTTCATGAGATCTTCACTTTTCTGGCTACTGAAGTGGAGGTGCAGGTGGGCACCCAGGATAGCTGGCTGGGCTTGACCTAGCCCCGGGATGTGAGACCATGTTCAGTCAGAACCCCAGCTGTGGGGGCGCCTGGGTGGCTCAGTCAGTTAAGCATCTGACTTCACCTCGGGTTATGATCTCATAGTTTGGGAGTTCAAGTCCTGCATCAGGCTCTGTGCTGACAGCTCAGAGCCTGTGCTTCAAATGCTGTGTGTGTGTGTGTGTGTGTGTGTGTGTGTGTGTGTGTGCGCCCCTCCCCCACTTGTGTTCTTTCTCTCTCTGTCTGAAAAATAAATGGATAAACATTAAAAAAAATAATAAAGAAAAGAACCCCAGCTGTGACTGTCAGCCCATCTCCACCCTTAAGCCTTTCTCCCTGAGGTTTTTATCTTCCTCCAGGCTGGGCCATGCCCCCAGGCTGGCCCTTATTTCCATCCTTAGCCATGCCCCAGAATTCCTTCTACCTCCACAGTTACCCAGGTGGCCACTCCTCTATATGCAGCATCTCACCCTATCCACCAATTTAGCCCACCCCAGGTATAGCCCCAACCCTGGCTCCTCCTTCACCAATACAATCCACCCTTATACCTCTAACAGCTCTAGTCAAAGTTGTCTGACAGTGGGCCTTTGTCCTCAAATCTGTATAAGGTCGGGGTGGGAGGTAGTGTTCTTCTCCTGGCCCTGGTTGTATGGGGTGAGGTAAGCTTCCAGCGCTGTCGTGGAGGAGCTGACTCACTAGTGCTGCAGCCAATGCCCTTGTGTAGCTGGGAGTCATGGGGAAGGGATTTCACTCAGTAGGAGCACCAGGACCTGAAGGCTGGCCGGGATGAGGAGGCAGGGATGGGGAGGGCTTCACAGCTGTTGAGAGGCAGGCCTTAGAACAATGGGCAAATTCAGACAGATTTACAAGGGGACAAAAGTTCACCCTCTGTGAAAAGGTGTGAGCCTCTTAAGGTACTTGGCTCCAAGCCACCACTGCAAATGAAGGTTTTACGGGGTAAGGGAGCAGAGCAGGAGGGACCACATGATAAAAGGGGTCCTGGAAGCCACCCTCAAGAGTGTGAACTTTTGTCAGATGTGGTCCTGCCCCCGCATCTTTGTCAGTGCAGTGTTTTCTGCCAGAAAATGTCCTTCAGGCACCTGAACTAGGGTGAGCAAACAGGAGCCACTGGGCCCTCTACCCCCAGTTATCCCCACCTGCCTGAACCATCCTCTCTTCTGAGCAGGGGGAGATGATCAACCGGATTGAGAAAAACATCCTGAGCTCAGCAGACTATGTGGAACGGGGGCAGGAACATGTCAAGATGGCCCTGGAGAACCAGAAGAAGGCACGGAAGGTGAGCTTCCCTGTCCCCCTTGTCCCATCCCAGGCCCTGGGTGGCCTTCCCTTCCTTCCTGAGTGAGTTTCTCTGAACTCCTCCTCTCCCACAGAAAAAAGTTTTGATCGCCATCTGTCTGTCTGTCACTGTCCTCATTGTGGCAGTGATCATTGGTGTCTCCATATTGGTTTGAGAACATCGCACGTTCTTGGTGAGCTATTGTGGGCCTGCCCCCTGGCTTGCCTCATCCTGGGCCCCAGCCTTTCCTCCTCCCCTCAGACCCTGTTCTCCCTCCTTCCCTTGCAGGCACTAAGAGCACCAGGGACCCAGGTCTGCCTTCTCTCCCAGCAGCTGAGGGGGGAGGGCAGGACAGAGCCTCCAGCTGGACCCCCTTCCTCACATTGGCCCTGTGCAGAGGGGCAGACAGTTCTTCTGGGGTTGACAGCCACTCATTCATGGGGGCTTCCCCACTCAAACTGCAATGCCTGGGAGAGGGCCTGCAGTGTCCTCTTTGGCTGGAACACATGGTTTTGTAAGAAATTAAAAAAAAAAAAAAAGAGCTTGGAGACTCCCCTGTGCATGTGTGTTCCTGGAAGGGCTGTCCCAGGACCTCCAGGTATCCAGCCTCCCCTTTTCCTGGCCATCCTTGGGGCTAGACCCAGCCCAGGCAGACTCAGATCAGACTGTTCCAGGTGCTATGACCACAGCAAGCTGGTATTGCCCTCCTACTATCCCATAGGAACAGGTGGGGCAGGGAGGGGATAACACCCACATCTGGCTCAGTATTGTTCCTGGGGAAAGACTAACTGTGAGTACCTAATGCCAAAGCAGTGAAGCTGGGCCAGGCCACGCTGGGATACAGGTGAGATTGTGGGGCATCGGTGGGCATTCCTGAGGCTAAGAAGAAGCACTGTGAGTAAGCACCGTGTATCTGAGCTGTTGCTTCACATACAGTGAACAGGGAAAGGCTTGTCTCAGAAGGAGCGACATTTGAGTGGAACGTTAAATGAGGAGGAGCCAGTTACAGGAAGAAGCAGGGGAAAGGTTGCCAGGCAGAAGGAGCAGCCCTGTGCCCAGAAAAAAGCATAGGCTTTGACATAGGAGTTCAGCTTAGAAAGCCAGTGACTCTAGATCAGCACACTTGGTTTCTATGTGGTTATGTGGCTAAAGCAGTAGAAGAGACAGAAGAGCCTGACACCTGGTTTCTATGAGGCACCTAAACTCCAGACCCCAACTCTAAATTTCTAAGAGTTCCGAATCCCAAGCCTAGTTTCCGAAGCTGGGCATGGCACCCGTCCTCAGACACCTAGTTTCGTGGGTAAGCTGGCTTCTGGCTCTGAAGCCTGGTTGGAATGGGGCGGTGCCTGTCCCCAACCAAGGTCTGGGGGGTGGGTTCCAGCCGCCCTGTCCTATCCCATTTTCGATCCCACAGGTCCCTGCTGCTGATGACGCTGCTGCTCCAAGCCGCCCTTGCCCAGCCCATCTGGCCACAGTACCGCTTGCTTCGGCTACACACATATAGTTGCTGGGGTGACACGAGTCATGGAAGGGCTGGACGTGTGTCCCTCGGTGCAGTCTCATTCTCCGCCCCTGGGCCTGGCCTGGGGGAAGGAGCCGGGGGTGGGGGGTGGGGGTGGGGGGTGGGGTTAGGCCCCGATGATCCCTGCCTGCTCTGCCTCCATCCATCTGGGCTCCCGCCTGCAGCGCCTCCCGGTGGCCCTCAAGTGACCCTGGCGCGGCTGTTGCAAGGCGCCTGCGCCAGGTCCAGGTCCAAGCGTAAGCTTGGCTCTGAGTCTAGGAGGCGTGGCCTTGTGGGAATTGGAAAATGATTGGCCTGCGGAACTAAATGTTGTTCCTAAAGCGCATCGGGATTGGCCTGTTAGACGTCCTGGGGAAGTGAACACTGGGTATTAAACCACAATTAACCAAATACTGATATGGGAGGGGCCTCAGCGAGTCCTCAGTTGCACCCAAAAGTGATTGGATCACAGGGCGTCGGGGGCATGATCCAAACTCTAACAGGCGGAGGGGCACGAACTTGTGAGTCTGGATGGGGTAGTGAGTCTGGTTGGGGTAGTGAGTCTGGCTGGGGTAGTGAGTCTGGCTGGGGTAGTGAGTCTGGGACTTCACCCAAGAAGGCGTGGCTGGGTCCCTCTCCCTCTTCGCTGAACTGGGCAGCTGTGCAAGGGTACCCATGCCTCCGTCCTGCCTGAGATCGTGTATCCCGTGTACAGATGAAGCCCTAGACATCTACAGGAAAGGTGTGCAAACACAATCTGGATGTCGGCTCAATGGGAAAACTGCGAGGTAGGACGGATCCTGCCCCAGTAGAAGACTGATTTGAATACGGGGCCTCTGGGTTTCCCTAATTCTCCCTCTCTTCCCCTGCGGCCTGCATCTTCAGCGGAACTCTGTCCTGTTGTTCGCCTTTGCCCACGCACTCACCTTTCTGCCTTCAGAGGAAAACTGCACGACCTGTGGCACCTACTGGGATCTGATAGGAGACTATCAGACCAAGGCAAAGACTGTGTCACATCTACGCAGCTGGGTAATGCAGCTGGGTATCCGTGTGGGGTATGCGACTTCTGATCGGTTTTGCTAGACGGCGTCACCCCTGAAAGCCTGTTTACCTCTCTGTCTCACCCAGGAAGCTGTGCAGAACCTCCTGAAAGAGGTAGCTAGATGGCCCAGTGAGGTCTCGGATGCTGGCCCGGTAGTTTGAACTTTTCCTGTGGGCTAGGGGACACATGGAAGGGTTTTGAACAGGTGAGTGGCAAGTTTGGGGCAAATCTCGCAGTCAGGTGGACCCATGCACTGGAGATTTCACTCCAGTGAAAATCCACAAGGTGGCTCTCTTGTCGATACCCTCTCCTGGGGAAAACTGAGCTCAGTGAGGAGGTAGGGGCAGATTTTGCGCTGAAGTCCTGTCTTGGCTGCTGTTCAGGGAACAGGGTCTTGGTTGAGTGCGGTTTTCCAAATCCATCTTGCAGCATATTTTTTCATCTATAGCTCTCCCCACTTATTGCCTCATTCACTCATCACTCAATATTTCATGGTTCAAATTACTAGGAAAAGAAACCTGACTGGTCTGGGTCAGGCTACTTTGACCAGCCTATATAAATTATCTACCTCGAGGGGTGCCTGGGTGGTTCAGTCGGTTGAGCTTCTGACTTTGGCCCAGGTCATGGTCTCATGGTTTGTGGGTTCGAGTCCCATGTCAGGCTCTGTGCTGACAGCTCAGAGCCTGGAGCCTGCTTCGGATTCTGTGTCTCTCTTTCTGCCCCTCCCCAGCTCATACTCACACTCTGTCTCTGTCAAAAATAAATAAACTTAAAAACGTTAAAAAAAAATAAATTGTCTACCTCGAATCAAGACTTTGTCTTTGACTGAGATGTATGTGAAGTCTTACTTGGTACAAAACTGTGCAGCAGAGTGTGTATGAAGGAGTGGATGAACTCAATGATTGACATTTCTGCAGCCCTGTGATAGATTGTATTGTTGTTCTGAATATATACTGTCCTTCCTGTAGACTACTCACTGTAGGACTGTAGACATTCATATCCCACTTAGAATAGGCTTAGGTGTAGCACTTGCTTTGGCCAATGGGATATGAGTAGAAATGTAAAGTATCACTTCCAGTAGAAGCTTTAAGTACCAGCAAGTAGTCTGGCATCTTGCCTTTTCTTTTCCCACTTGTGAACCACTGATATTTGGAGGCTAGTTGTTGTTATGTCAGAATAAGTCTAAAAAAAAAGAACAAGTCTAAACCAACTGTCACAGAACTAGGACCCAGAGGTAGGGTATTACCACATTAAAAATGAACCTGAATTATATGGCATTGGCTTTGGAGCTGGGCAGTGGCTGATGAGGAAGCCATCAGTGAAAGTTGGAAAGATGGTGACATGTGTTAGGCAGTGGTGAAGCATTTGGTTAAACTCTAAGCTGGAAATAACTAAGAATGTAAATGATGTCCAAATGAGCTTGGGGCTTTGGGGGAAAATTTGAGAAAGAATATTAGTAGCATACTTTGATTGCCTTTGGATGCATTTGACAAGTTATTGTAAGAAAGAGATGACCTAGAAAATAATTGGCCAGTTTTTAAGCAAAAATGGAAGAGAATATAGAAACTTCTGGGCAGGTGGTCTACATTTTTAGCCAGTGAAAGATACGACTGATAAGGCCCTTAAACCACAAAGTGATTAAAACTCATCTTTGTGGCAAGGGTGATGTCAAGTGTATGGCTCTCGTGCCTTTTGTAAAAACCTCTGACTTGGTCAAAGTGGTTCCCAATAAAGCCTTTCAGTTAGTCAAGATGATTCAGAGAAGAGATTTTAAGAGTGTAATTCTCCCAAAGGAGTGAGTAGGCTCCATTTGCTTACAATTAAGTCTAAAGAGAGAGGCATGTCTGAAAAGAATTGGTGGGTTTGGCAGTTGGCCCACAAGTGACTGGAATCCAATAGATAAGAAGCCTCTTTCCCTCCTCACAAAAAGGCACTATCATGGATTTTTAAAAGACCATGAGTGTTTAAGACCTTGAGGGCTCCCAAATTTCTATGGGCATGAAGGAGGCAGAAAGCTGCTTTGCCTCAGAAGGGCATAACTTCCAGTGTTTTCTCAAATGTGGCCAAGGAGAATAAATGGGAACAGATGAGCTACTTAATGGGAACTAGGGAATTAATCCCAGAGAGCAGTCCCACTCTCAGGAAAAGTGGGGGGCCTTTGCAACATCTGCTCAGCAAGGTATTAGAATTACTCTGGGCCAGTAAGTGCTGTGTGTCTTTGTCCTTCTAATTTTCTTTTTCTTTTTTTTTAATTTGAGAGAAAAAGAGTGCCTGCATGCAGGGGGGTGGAGGGAGGGTCAGAGGGAGACTGAGCGAATCTCAAGCATGCTCCACACCAGCATGGAGCCCAACATGAGGCTCAATACCACGACTCTGGGATCATGACCTGAGCCAAAATCAAGAGTTAGATGCCATCCAACTGAGCTATCCAGGTGCCCCTCTCATTCTTCTTTCTAAATGGGAGTGTTTACTGCCATTATCCTGTCTCTGTTCCACTTCATATGTTGAATGTGTGTGAGGGGGTGGGGGCAGAGATAACTTGTGAGGAGGGGGAGAAGGAGGAAGGGGATGAGGATTTTTGGTTTATAGGTCTCTGGATCAAGAGAAGCCATCTCTGGACCTGATATAGAGACTATTAGAGGTCCTGCTCTTGATTCTGATGCCATGATTAGATGGGTCATTTGGGTGGTCTCCCCTGGGAAGGATGCATATTTATTTTGCATGTGGAAGAAACACAAAGGTCATATTTGTGACAAAGAAGGCAGACTAAGAAGATTCCACAATTGTTCAAAAACATTCATTAACCCTCTCTATGGGGTCCCACCATATGAAGAGATTATATATACCTACTGTGCTGACATCAGCTTTGGGTATGTGGGGCTTGCTTTTGGCAACGGAACTTGAGTAGGAGCAACATGTACCACTTCCAAGAAGAAGCTTTAAGAGCCATCAAGACATCTGCCACCTTTCTCCTCTTCTTTGTCTTAAAATTCCAGATTGAGGCTGTTCCTCCAGACTGGATTCTGGAAGGAAGAGGATATAGAACAGAGCCACAGCTGTCCCATGGAAGATGTTGTACAACATCCTCTGGCGCTTCCCAAGTGAAATTGGAAATTGGCCCCTGTACACAGAGGGCAGGGGAAATCAAACAAAAAGGGCCACTGCAGATTGGTAAGTGGGAGGTTTAATAAGGAAGGGGACTTAGGGGCACCTGGCTGGCTCAGTCAGTGGAGCATGATTCCACTTGATCTTGGGGTTGTGGGGTTGATCTTGATCTTGGGGTTGTGGGGTTGATCTTGATCTTGGGGGTGTGGGTTTGAGCCCCATGTTGGGTGTGGAGATTACTTAAAATCTTCAAATAATAATAATATTATTAAAATAAGCAAGGGAAGTTACATGCAAGTTGGTCTTGGGCAGCCACCAAATGAGTAGATCTCTGCACCTCCCACCAAATATATTTTTTTGTACCTCCCACCGAATCTTAAACTTTTTTTAAATGTTTTTATTTATTTTTGAGAAAGAGTGAAGGAGAAGGGAAGGGGGAGAGAGAGAGGTAGGCAGAGGATCTGAGGCAGGCTCTGTGCTGACAGCACTCATGGACCGTGAGATCATGACCTGAGGTGAAGTTGGATGCTTCACTGATTGAGCCACCTAGGTGTCCCCAAATCTTAAAAATTTATATAGAGGCATTGGGACACCTGGCTGGCTCAGTTGGTAGAGCATATGACCCTTGATCTCAGGGTCATGGGTTCAAGCCCCACATTGGGTTTAGAGCCTACTTAAAAAAAATGTTTATATAGAGGCCTTAAGTGGATTCAGTCATGTGTACCATCCACATGGTCTCAACAACACAGTGCTTTCTCAAGGCTGTGTCCTTGGGGCAGCCTCTAGGGGCAGGGAAGGCAAGCTGAATGTTCACTCCAAGGAAGGGGAGCCTTTGATTGTGAAGTCGCAACTCATCAGTCAACTGACAGTTACATCCTCTTGATGACTTCCCCCAACAGAGGACATGGAATATGAGTAAGAAAACACATTTGTTGTGCGCCACTGAAATTTTGGGATAGTTGTTACTGCAGCATAATTTGATCCTAGATGACTGATAGAAGCTCCCTCAATTTTGCAGAGACTCTCTATTCAGTTCTCCTTTCCTATCTCCAAGACAACTGGCATACCAAAATGAGCTGTGGTGGTGCTACAAGGTCTGAGGCTTTGCCCCACAAATGGCACTATTACAAAGGACTTGTTCAAAAGGAAAAAAGAGAAAGTAAAACCCAAACTTCCCTTAAGTGTATGGATGTCTGCCCTCCCAAGAAGCCCCAACATAATGGATAGTAAGTGGAAATTCTGTGTTTGTGAATGGGTACAGCTGCATGAAACAGAGACTCAAACTAACCATGGCATGATGTCATCAGTACCCATGAACAACAACAACAAAATAGTAAATTATTTTATTTATCTTGTTGTTCCTTCTCTGGGATATTGCCCTCACCCACATGATCTAAGATGGTCCACCACCACTTTCACAGTTTAGTCCTTGTGAAGGAGGAAAGTGGAGGGGGCAGCTTGCCCTTCACCCTTAATTGCAGAAGTCGTACCAATAATTTCTGCTCTAATCCTATTGGCCAGAATGTAGTCACATGGCCAAGAAATATAATCTTCATCCTGGGCAAGCTTTTTGTCCATATTAAAGTTCTAGGGGAACTGGGGAACTATTGCCAGGAAACAAGCTAACTTTAGAAGGATGAATATTGGGGGGGGGGCGTCAGCAGTTACAGCCACACACTATGAGAGTTAACCCATCCCAACTATATTAGTTTCCTATTACTCCTGTTACAAATTACCACAAACATAGTGGCTTAAAGCAACACACATTTATTGTTTTATGGTTCCAGAGATCAGAAATCCAAAATCAGTTTCACTGGGCTAAAGTCAAGGAGTTGGCAGGGCTGGCTCCTTCTGGAGGAACCTTTTACTTGCCTTTTTCAGCTTCTATTGGATGCCTGTATTCCTTGACTTGTGGCCTCATACTCCATTTCAAAGAATATTATTCCCTTCTTACCTTCCATTGTTACATCACCTTTTCCTCTGATTCTGACCACCCTGTCTCCCTCTTATAAGGATACTTACGATTATTTTGAGCCCACCCAGATGCCCCAAGATAATCTTCCATTTTACAATTTTTAATTACATCTGCAAAGTCCCTTTGGCATATAAAGTGACATTCTCAGGTTCCAGGGATTAGGATGTGGACATGGTTAGGGGGACACTGTTTAGCCTACCATACCACCTTGTTCCACATTTAAATCATTCATTCATTTAGTCATAAAATATTTATTGAGCAAGATTTATGTACCTGATACTGTGGAAGGTGGTGGAGAAATAGAGGTGAAAATACAGACAAGATCTCTGCCTTTCATGGGGTTTATACTTTAGCGGAGAGGACAAGAAAAGAAATAGCTAAGGTATTCCAAAACCATGACATATATTATTAAAAATTAAGCAGCATGCTATGACAAAAAATGACAAGGGGTTGGAGATGGCTGTGCTAATAAGTAGTCAAGAATGGCTTCTTAGGGAAGGTGACTAATCCAAAGGGCAACCTGAGAGCTTAGGGCAGAACAGAGCCATGAAGGATTCTTTCTTGGCCTAGAAACCTAAGGGAATTCACTTAACTGGATTTTGGAATTCCAGTGACTCCCCATTTTGAGCCAGAATGTTTATTATCCTATGCACGTCCCACCATTGCACGTTGGGAGTACATGACTTGTTTCTTTCTTTCTCTCTCTCTCTCTCTCTCTTTTTTTTTTTTTTTTTTTTTTTTGAGAGAGCAAGCGCACATAAGCAGGGAAGGGGCAGAGGAAGAGGGATAGAGTGAGAATCTCAAGCAGTCTTCATGCCTGGCAGAGTCCGACATGGGGCTAGATCCCATGACCTTAAGATCATGACATGAGGTGAAATCAAGACTCTGACACCCAACTAACTGAGCCCCCCAGGTGCCCTTTGTTTCTTTAGTTTCATAGGTCCACAGATGGCAGGAATTGTGCTCCAGGAAGGATTATACCCATAGCTTCATCTGCATCGGCTTTTAGATAATGGGATTTAGGACTTTGGGTTTGATAAGATTTGTATGAGATTTTTTTTTTTTTTATTCTGAATTGATGCTATAATGGGATGAGACTTTCTGGACAGTGGTGAGACTTTTAAGAACCTTGGGAGGAAGTGAATGTATTTTGCATGTGGACTAGACATAAATCTTTGAGGGCTAGAGGGTGAACTGAATAATGGCCTCCAAAGATTCCACGCCCTAATCTCTATGAATATGTTACCTTACATGGCAAAAAGGGCTTTGCAGGTGTAATTAAGTTTAGTAATTGGTTGAGTTTTTTTTAAGTTTATTTATTTTGAGAGAAAGAGAGGGTATGTGTGTGTGCGTGCACACACATGCACCAGTGGGGAAGGGGCAGAGAAGAGAAACAGAATCCCAAGCAGGCTCTGCACCATCAGCACAGAACCCAATGTGGGGCTTGAGCCCACGAACCTTGAGATCATGACCTGAGCAAAAATCAAGAGTCAGATGCTTAACCAACTGCACCATCCAGGTATCCCATGTTTACTAATTGGTTGACTTTAAGATAGGGAGAGTATACTGAGTTATTCAGGTAGACCCAATGTAATAACATTAACTCTTAAAAGCAGAGAAGCTTTTCCAGCTAGCAATAGAAGAGGAAAAGTCAGAAAATTTGAAAAAGGAGGACTCGATGTGCCATTGCCAGTTATGAAGGGCCCCCAGCCAAGGAATATAGATAGCCTTGAGACGCTGAGAACCACCTCTGACTGACAGCCAGCAAAGAAACAGAGACCTCAGTCCTACAGCCAAATGGAACTGAATTCTGTTAATAACCTGGATGAGTCTGGAAGTGGACTCTATGGCAGAGCCTCCAGATAAGAGCCCAGACTGGCCAAAACCTTGACTTCAGCTTTGTGAGACCCTTAGTAGAGGACCCAGATGGGTCCACCTGGACTTCTGGCTCACAGAACTATGAAATAAGAAATAAGTGTTATTTTAAGATGCTAAGTTGATGGTTATTTAATATGCAGGAACAGAAACCTAATAACTGTATGGCTGGAGCTGAGACTTGAATGAAGAGAAAGTATCACAGATGGGCAAATCTGGGGAAGTGTGTTCCATCACCAGGGAAGAGCAAGTGCAAAAGCCCAAAGACTGGGAAAAGGAAGAAACAAATCAATAGAAGGTCCTCTTGGTTGAAGCCTGCTGACTAGGAGTAGGTACATGAGGTCAGAGCAGGGATAGGGACTGAAAGGAAGGTAGGCTCCAGCTGGAGGGATTTATGTTGAGAGTGGACTGTGTGTAGATAATTGAGAACTGGTCTGCAAATCTCCTTTGTTGAATCCAGAATGATTGCCCCAGCTACAAATCTTGCTGCCTTCCCCCATCTCCTCACCCTGTTCCTGGAGCATACTCCTGTGAGGAGCCCCTAATTTCTCCAGCCATTTGGCTGGGAAGGGAATGATGACTGTAGTCTGTAGTACAGAGTGAGGAGTGATACCAGCTGCTGCATATGGCATATGGCATCAGCAGCAGGGCATATGATTTTGCACTCCCAAGATGGACCCATTACCTGGGACAGTCCTGGTAGACAGCCAGGGAGGTAAAGGAATTAGGGCAGAAGAAAACTGAAGGCCAGAAGTCAGACTGGGCATTATCCAGATAATAACACTGGACAAAGACATCACAAGAAAACTACAGATCAATATTTCTTATAAGAATCTGCAACAAAATACTAACAAACTGAATCTAGCAATGTATAAAAATTATCATACAGCATGACCAAGTGGGATTTATTGCACGAATGCAAGGTTGGTTTAACATCCAGAAATCAATTAATGTAATTCTGAATATTAATAAAGAACAAAAACCATATAATCATCTCAATAGAAAATACATTTGACAAAATCCAACACCCTTTAATTACAATAATAAAAAAGCTTAAGAAACTAGGAATAACAGGAAACTTCCTTTTATTGCTAAGTATCAAAGGGCATCTATAAAAAAATTCACAGTTAACATCATACTTAAATGGTGAAAGACTGCATGTTTTCCCCCCTGAGATCAGGATGACTGCTCCCTTTAACACTGTACTGAAAGTTCTAGCTGGGGCAATTAGACAAGAAAAAGAAATAAAAGGCATCCAGATTGGAAAAGAAGAAGTAAACTATCTCTATTTTCCAGGTGAGAAGATCTTGTATACGGAAAAATCCTAAAGAATACACACATAAAAACTATTAGAGTTAATAAACTAGTTTAGCCAGGTTGCAGAATATAAGAATAATGTACAAAAATCTATTATATTTCTCATCACTAGCAAAGAAACAATCCAAAAATGAAATAAAAACAATTCCATTTATAATAGAAACAAAGGAAGTAAAATACTTACATATAAATTTAACAAAAGATGAGTAAGATTTATATACTGAAAACTACAATATACTGTGGAAAGAAATTTAAAATCCAAATGGATTTTTAAAATCCTAAATTCATGGGGCAGAAGATTTAATATTGTTAAGATGGCAATACTCTTCAAATTGATCTACAGATTCAGTGCAGTCCCTATCAAAATCCCAGCTTTTTTTTTGCAAAAATTGGCAAGCTGATCCTAAAATTCATATAGAAATGCAAGGAATCCAGAAAAATTAATCTTGAAATATAAGTTGGAGGAATCACAGGTCTTGATAAAACTTATTACAAAGCTACAGTAAGCAAAATAGTGTGATACTAGCATAAAGAAAGTAAAGATAGTAGATAGATAGATAGATACGTATATCTTCATGGAATACAATTGAGATTCCAGAAATAAACCTGTGTACAGTTAATTTTCAACAAGGATATCAAGCCACTTCAATGGAAAAATAAGTCTTTTTATTATTTTATTTTATTATTATTTTTAATGTTTATTTTTGAGAGAGAGTGAAAGAGCGCAAGCGGGGGAGAGGCAGAGAAAGAGGGAGACACAGAATCCAAAGCAGGCTCCGGGCTCTGAGCTGTCAGCATGAAACCCGACATGGGGCTTGAACTTACAAACCACAAGATCATGACCTGAGCTGAAGTCAGATGCTTAACCAACTGAGCCACCCAGGCGCCCTAGTTCTGGGACAATTGGATATCCATGTGCAAACGAATGAAATCGAACCCCTATCTCAAACATACACAAAAATTAACCCAATATGGATCAAAGACCCAAATGTGAGAGCTTTGAGCTATAAAACTTTTATAGTTTACCAAAAATAAACTTTCTATAAAGTTTAAGCTTGTAAGTTTATAACTAGGTTGTAAACTTTATAAACATGTGTAACACTCTTAGATAAAAACATAGGCATAAATCTTCATGACCTTGAATTAGGGAATGGTTTCTTACATATGGCTCTGCAAAGCACAAGCAACAAAAGAAAAAAATAGATAAATGAGATATCATCAAAATTAAAAACTTTCGTGCTTCAAAGGGCACAAAGAAAATAAAAGGACAACCCACACAATGAGAGAAATTTTGCAAATCATAGGAAACTTCTATCTAGAATACATAAAAAGCTTTTATTACCGCTCAACAGCAAAAAGTCAAACAGCCCAATTAAAAAATGGGCAAAGAACTTGAACAGACATTTATCCAAAGATGACATACAAATGGCCAATAAATACACACAAAAAAATGCCCAACATCATTTGCCATCAGGGAAATGCAAATAATAACCACAAATTCACACCCACAAGGATGGCTATAATAAAAAGGCAGATAATAACAGCTGTTGGTAAAGGTGTGGAGAAATTGGAACATTCATATCCTGTTGGTGGGAATGTAAAATGGTGCAGCCATTTGGAAAACATTCTGACAGTTCCTCAAGTGGTAGATACACAAACAAGAGAATTAAAAAACATGTCCACATAAAAACTTGTTCATAGACTGTTCATATGAATGTTCCTAGCTGCATTATTCACAATAGACAAAGGAAACCCAAATGTCCATCAATTGTGAATGGATTAAAAAAAGTATCTCCATACAATGGAATGTTATTCGACAATAAAAAGGAATGCAGTACTGACAAATACTACAGCATGGATGAACCTTGAGAACAGTGTGCTAAGTGAAAGAGGCCAGTTGCATATTGTATGATTCCATTTACATGAAACATCCACAGGAGGCAACTCGGACAGAAAGTAGATTGGTGATTGACTAGGGCTAAGGGAAAGGAGTTGGGAATTGGGGTTGGGGGCAATAGGGGGTGCCAGCTAATGGGTATGGAGTTTCTTTTAAGGGGATGAAACTATTCTAAAATTAGATTCAGATGGTTGCATAACCCTGTGAATATACTAAAAACCACTGAATTGGATACTTCAAATGGGTTAGTTGTATGGCATGTAAATTATTTCTTAATAAAGCTGTTAAAATAATTAAAAAAAAAAGTCAGACCATCTGAGTCCTCAGGGAGCAGGAACTGGAATGTGGGATGCCTGGGGTGTCAGAGAGGAGGACCAAGGTATGGGTGTGCTATCTGGTCCCAGAAAGGGAGCAGAAGTTGTGGATTTCTTCTAAACCTCCACAGGACCCACTTCATCCTTCATTGTAGATAGATACCCGTGGGTGTCTGTTGACTAGGGTCTATGGTATCTTTGTACCAATTTTTAAAAGGTGCCTCGTCATCTCCAAGATAAATCATCTTGCTCAAGTTCACAAGTCAGTAGTAACAAAAATCTCCATTTCCAATACCCTAGTCCAGTTTGTTTCTTCCTTGGATTCTGTCCGACTTTGATGCCAGCCTGTACAGGCAGAAGGCCTGGAGTCAGTGCTTGTCTTACTTTGCGAATGGCAACAGGCAGTGAGTGTCCTTGGCCAAACTGGTGTCTCTTCCCACAGCTATGACATCCTGGTCCCTGCTGCTACCATGTGGCCCCCTTGTGCTGCTATGGAGAACAGGGATAAGAACCTCTTCTAGAGCTACTGTCTGAGGACCTGGGCATGACAACTCTTGAGTGAAGTCCCTGACATCAAGGGGATACTTGCTATTTCTGTTCCTGGAGCTACCTGGTGTTAACAGTCCTGACTTTACCAGCTACTGCAAAGTCCCCTATGACTGGCATGTGGGCCTGGAGAGGGGGTGCACATGGGTCACTTCCTGAGGCTGCCAACTTGGTCTAGTGTTGATAAGAGCAAGTCTAGAGATGATAAGAGCATGGTAAGGAGGAACTGGTTCACTCTGACCTTTGGTTTCATTTTGGCTTATAAATTGGGAAGGCCCTAGTGGCTGGACTTTATAATCCAAAGTCTGTTCTTGAGTGTCCTTCTAAAAATATTCAAGGGGCGCCAGGGTGGCTCAGTCAGTTAAGTGTCTGACTTTGGCTCAGGTCAGGATCTAACGGCTCGTGGATTTGAGCCTCGCATCAGATTCTGTGCTGACAGCTCACAGCCTGGAGCCTTCATTGGATTCTGTGTCTCCCTCTCTCTCTGCCCCTCCCTTGCTTGTGCTCTCTCTGTCTCAAAAATAAATAAATAAACTTAATGGGAACATGCTAACCACACTGCTTTGTACCTTATTTTTTTCACTTGACATATTTTCAAGATATCTTTCAACAAAATAAGTTAATAAGCCTCATTTTTTAAAAACAGCTGCATAATATATTTTATAGTGGCTAGCTTTATGTAATTAGTCCTTTGCTAATGGACATTTAGGGTATTCCCGGTTATCACAAATTTTGCTGCACCGAGCATTCTTGTCTTCAACTTTGCCATGGAAGTGGAAAAAGAACTCTGTGGTGTAAATTTTTTGACATGTGCTTGCCAAGTCAAAGGGTATATGCATTTGAATTTTTTAATAAACATGCCCAAATCATCTCCCCCCAAAATTATATCAATTTATACTAAATGTGAGGTTTCTTTTTTTCTTTTGTCTTTAAAAAGTTGTGTAGTCTTCCAGATTATGGATAGGACTGTAATTGAACAGCCATCCTTTCCCCACTGATTTGAATAATCATATTTACCATAAACTAAATTCTCAGAAATAGGGCTGTTTCTAAACCCTCCCACCCCCAACTCCATTGGCTGATTTATTCTTGTGCCAATAATAACCTATTTTAACTTCAGTGCTTTGGTGTTTATCTAGTATGTCAAATACATCACCTCCATTGGTTCTTAAAAATGTATTACAGGAGTTTTGGGGTTTCAAGTTGTGTTAATAAATCTTTTTGGGTGACAGTGAATCTAAGGATTAGACTAGGGAGAATGTCTTTCCATGCAGGTACATGGTATGTCTCCATTTAGTTAGGTCTTAAAACCTTCAGGACAGTGATACCATTTTCTTCATATAGGTTTTGCATATTTCTTGTGAGGTTTCTTCTTTTGTAGTTTATGGGTTTTGTTTGTCCCTCTTTGTCCCCCAAGTAGTTTTTCTAATTTATTACTGTAGTATACAGGAAATATACTAATTTAGGACCTCTGTGTATTATCTGTAGAAGGACAGAACTAGTCAGTAAAAGGTTTCCAGGATGAAATAACTATGGGCAGAGCTAAATAGATGTTCATTGTAGGATTTATCAATGACTTTAGTACACTCTTGATCACCAACAATCCCCAAGAAGGGCACAGGAAATTCCTGGTACTTCCTTGACCAGGGAACCCTTTTTCAAAAGACATTCTGAAAACATATGTTGGGAAACGATGCATCCAAAGACCCTTCTAGTTTCTTATCTGTCAATCCAGGGGTCTCCACTGAACCTTATCTGATGTCCAAACTCCCACTCCCTTTCCACCCAACCAAAACACAGAAGACAACTCAGTGTCAAAGTGAATGCTTTAATGAGTGTTACTCAGAGAGAGACACACATCTCTCAATAGCTGCTGCCCACCTCCATCGTCCCCAGCTCTTTGTTGGCAAGGAGAGCTAGCTGCCCGGGGATGGGGCAGGGATCTGGAGTCTAAAGAGTGAGCCGGGGCAAAGAGAGGTTCAGGACGCACCCCGTGAGGCCTGGGCTCCTGGGAGTGAGGTGGCGGGGCATGGGCTTCACGCTGGTCCCTCTTCAGGCATTCCTAGCAAAGCCACAAGGGGCTCGAGGGGCGTGGGGGTCCCGATGGGAACGGGGTGGGTACGCTCATGCTTGCGCAGGTCGCTCGCACTCAAGAAGGCCTTGGGGCAGTGGGGGCAGGTGTAGGGGCGCACAGAGCTGTGGGTGCGGCTGTGTTTGCGCAGCCCAGCCCGGTCAGAGAAGCTCTTGCCACACTGGGTGCAGGGAAAGGGCCGGAGCTCTGGGTGTGAGCGCTCATGCCGTCGCAGCAGCGTCAGCGTGGAGAACGTCTCCTTACACTCCCGGCACACAAACTGCGGTGGCTTCTCGTCAACTTCCTCACCTCCCACCTCGCCCGCCCCTGCCAAGGGACCAGGAGCCTCCCCAACCCCAGCATCTTGGCACTCCACATGTTCCACTGTCATGCCTACCACTTGCCACTGGGTGGCCATCACACCACCTGATTCGGGGGGCAGCCCTAGCAGCCCTGCTGGAGGGTCCCCTAGCCCTGCACCTGCTGCCGGGGCCGTTGAGCCCTCGCCTGCCACACTGACAGGCAGTGCCAGCCCTACTACCAGCTCCTGTTGAGGGGGAGCCCCTGCGGCCTCACTACTCCGATGGGTCCGCTCATGCTTCCTCAGGCTGGACGATACCACGAAGGATTTTCCACAGGCGTTACAGTGGAAGGGGCGCTCACCTGAGTGCACCCGGCTGTGCTTAGTAAGGCTGGCTCGCTCGGCGAAGGCTCGCCCACACTCCTCACAGCGAAAAGGCCGTTGGCCTGAGTGGACCAACGCATGGCGCTTGAGGTCCCAAGACGCCACGAACGTCTTGTCACACTGCAGGCACTTGAACGGCCGGTCGCCTGTGTGCACCCGCCTGTGCATGGCCAGGTCTGCGGGCTGCCGAAAGTCTTTGCCGCACTTCTCGCAGCGATAAGGCTTTACCCCCTCGTGGGCCCGCTGGTGGCGCCGGAAGCTTGAGGGGTCGGAGAACATGCGGCCACAACGCGGGCACAGGAAGGGCTTCTCTCCCGAGTGAGTGCGCTCATGGCTCTGGTAGGAGCTGAGCTGCGTGAAGCCCTTGCCACAGGCTGGGCAGCGATAGGGCTTCTGTGCCGCATGGATCCGCTGATGGCACGTGAGAGAGGACGAGCGGGAGAAGCTCTTCCCACACTCCGAGCAGAGGAAGGGGCGCTCACCGGTGTGGGACCTGTGGAGTGTGGAGGATGGGTCATGAAGGTGGCAGGTCCTTCACCTGACCACTGCCGCCTGTCTGCTGTGAGTTAGGGGCTCCTAACATCCCGGGGGTAGGGGGTACATAGGGCTGCACCCCAGAGTAGGGAATCTTCAGGCTAGGTGTCTAGATCCCAGATAAGACCCCACCAAGAGCCAGATCCCACTCCCACCTACTAACCTCCACCAGAGACCCTCCCGGTGGCCCAACTTCCAGCAGGTCCCCTTTCCAGTCGGACCCAGGCCAATCAGATCCCAACGGAATCCTCCAGGGCTCCCTCCCAACACAGTCTGCCCCGCCCCTGCCCAACCAGGGGCACCAGCTTCTCCCCACGGCCCAGCCCCACTCACCTTCCCATTGGCTCTTTTCCCTCTTTGCGCCTCAACCCCACGCCCGGTTGGTCACAGGGCCACCGCTGTTGCGCCATATCCCTCCCTCCTCCGCCCCTGGTGGGTTCTTCCCAACCCCGGCTCCCTCACCACAGCACCGCACCCTCACCGCTCATGGTTGCGTAGGTCCTTGAGCTCAGCGTAGGCCTTGCCGCAGCGCTCGCAGCCGTAGGGCCGTAGGCCCGCGTGGGTGCGCCGGTGCTTGCGGAACACGGAAGGGTCGGCGAAGCTCTTGCCGCAATCGGAGCAAGCATAGGGCCGCTCGCCCGTGTGACCACGCTGGTGAATCTTGAGCTTGGAGAGCGCGCCATAGGCCTTGGGGCAGTGAGCACAGCGGAAGGGCAGCTCGCCAGCATGTGAGGCCAGGTGCACACGCAGGCACACTGGCTGCATAAAGCGGCGGCCACACTCGGGGCAAGGGAAGGGCTTTTCACCAGTGTGGCTGCGACCGTGACTGCGCAACTCAGGTGCCGTTTTATAGGCCTTGGGGCACAGCGGGCATGCATAAGGCCGAGGCTTTGCCGATGCACTTGACACCTTGTCCCCACTGGCATCCTCTGCTTTGGGTTCTGTCTCCGGCTTCAGCTTCGTTTCTGCCACCTCCTCTGTGTAGTCTACAGGACCATGGGTGGCAGCATGACGCGCTGCCCTGGGCGCATTTGGAAATGTCTTAGTACAGGACAGGCACTTGTAGCGACGGCCGGATCGCTTGTAGCCGAGGGTGGAGGATGACCGGGCCTCCGTAGACTCCACCTCCATGGCCTCAGAGGGCGGAGCTTTTCTAGGAAAGAAGCAAAGTTAGACACAAGCCACATCCTTCTGCCATTCTCTAAGGCCTCTATCCTTAACAAGGCCTCAGAGAGGAGTTCTGTCTTACCAGCATTTCCCATGGGGGATGGCCACATCCTTCTTTCCAAACACCCCTGGGTCTAACACTCTGCACTCAAGTTTCCTGTCTGGTCTGTTCATTGAGGAAGGAAGTTGGACCAGGTAACCTCTGAGGGTCTAAGAGAGGAGTCTGGAGTCATCAAAATGTGCACCTGCACTTCTCTCCCCAGCCTCTGGGCTTTTCCAAACCCTGCACATTCCCAGAAGGCCCAAGTTCCATCCATCTCACCATCTTCCTTTTCCAGCTCAGCATCTAAGGCCTGTGCCAGGACACAGAGTCCTATGCATGCCTGCAGACACAGAGGCTACGTAGATGTGGGTCAGACCTGAAGGTTGCCAACTGCCCAGAGAAGACAGAGGTAGGTTCAGAAGAAGGCAGAACTAGTGGGCTAACTGGTGATTGGCACCGTCTGTCTGGAAGAAGTAGGTCCCCAGTGTATGTATTTTGTCTTTCCCTTCTGGTTAGTTAGCTTTCAGAGGCAGCAACTGTTCACACAGAATTCTGGCCTTGCACAGCTGTAAGGTACTCCACCCTAGACAGGAATCCTGGTCCACCCTCTGCTCTGGAATTGCTGTTGAGCTCCTGCTCCCATAGCTCTGGTAATGGGGAGCTCAGTTACTCTCAAGGTGGCTTGAGCCATTGCTAGCAATTACATGTGTCTCAGTATAATCAATATATCTGATTTAGCCTGGCCTCCTGGGACACCTGCTCTGGATAAGCCCCCTTCTTTCTCATTCACAGCCCAGACACCCTCCATCCAGCTGCTCCTGGGGATCAAGGCTGGGAGGAAATAGGATTAATGGCTGCATTAGTCTTAACACCAGCTCATCCTCCCTAGGGGATGAAAAGAAGAGGATTATGGGCAGATCCACTTAGGAAGGGCTCAGCAGCAGCTGCTGGGGGTGGCCAGGGGGAGGGAGGATGCTGCTATAGACAGGGCAGGGGAGCCAGGTGTGTGCAGAATCCAGTCTGGGAGGTAAGAAGCCTGAGTTCTACTGCTCCTTTCTAGGCCTGTTTCCTCATCTGTATACCTCAGGGTTTGGTGGCTTTGAAGTTCTGACCCAGGGAGGAAGTTCTGACCCAGCCAGGGCTGCATCTTTATAGTCAGCACCCTTCTGCCTAGTGGCCCTGCCTCAGTCCCCACCCCTACACACATCATCTGCTATGTGCACAGACAGCTTCTTCATAAAGTATCATGTGACACTTTGTCCCCTGCTCAATAACTTTCCATGACTTCCATCATATCACGCAAACTCTCAGGTCCTTCCTGGCTGTTACAAATCCCACCAATCCTTCCTTTGAGCCCCACTCCCCCCAGGAAGCTCTTCCTGCATTTCCCCTCTGGTTTTTGGCCCCAATCCTACACAACTCTGTTCCACCCTCAGCTTGGTTCTTTTCACTTTTCCCACTAAGTACTGGCGCTGGAAGGTGAGTTAAAGGGCTTGAGGACCAACCTTCCCCGTGGTTTGAATTTCCCCCTACAGTTCCCAGGGGATCCTTCCCTGTCTCTGGATGAGGCAGTCACTACCTCCTTTCCAGACCATCTCTGGACAGACTGCCTGATAAAGTTTCTCTTTAATAAAAAAGATAGCTCACATTTACTGAGCACTTGCTAAATAAAAGGCAGTTTCCTAAGCTCTTTACATATATTAACTCAAACTTCACATCAACATCGCAATAAAAGTTCTATTATATAGATTCCTTTTTTACAGATATGGGAAGGAGGCCCAGAGAAACAATGTAGCATTGTGGTTAAGTGTCCCGTCTCTGAAACCAGACTGCCTGGCTCTGAATCTTGCCTCACTCACTTCCTAGCAGTGACCTTGTGACATTTACTTTATGCCACAGGACCTCAATTTTCTCATCTGAAAAATGGAGGTAATAGTACTTACCTCACAGGGTTGGATGAAGACTGAATGGAAGTGATATGATATGAATAAATGCCCTCAATTACTGAGAGTCTTCTGAGAGCCAGACACTTTGCTGAGCACGCTACCTTATTTAGTTCTCTTACAGCTTCCTGAGACAGAGATCTTATCCTCGTTTTACAAACAAATGAACTGAGGTTCCAAGGGATTTAGTGACTAGCCCATGGTCACAAAGCTAGACTCAACAGCTGGGACTTGAATCAGATGTTTAACTTGCCTTGAGTTGCTGGGCCCTTGATCAGTCGTCTGGGCCCTCCCAGACTTGTCTGCTGCTGGGCCAACCTTACAGTGACCAGAACCCTGAATTCAGGCCACATCTTCATCTTCTCTCATCCCTGTAGAACTGCCTTGAGACCAGAACCAGCACCCTTTATGTCTGTTTCCCTCTCAGAGGGCTTGACCCCTGCGTTCTGAGCTCTGGGCCTCAGTGTTCCCACCTGTGAACCAGAAATCAGAGAGCTGGAGGTATACATCTCTCCTCCTGAAGCACTTCCCTGGGGAAAAGGTAGGGAAGCACTTTCCTGGGGAAAAGGTAGGGAAGTAGGCTGGTCCCAACAGGTGCCCAGCTCGATAAAGAGCAGAGGGCCATGTGGGCTAGGCCCCCGTCTAAATCCCACCATTAACTCCTCACTTCATTGTTCACTGAGGACTCTTCCACTCATCACTCCCTAGAGTTATGTTTCTCCAAGTCAGGTCTGTGAACCCCGTCCCCTGCATGAGAATAATCATCCAGGGAGCATGAGGATGGACTCAGAAAGCTGTACTTTATTTATTTATTTTTTTAACGTTTGTTTATTTTTGAGACAGAGAGAGACAGAGCATGAACGGGGGAGGGTCAGAGAGAGGGAGACACAGAATCTGAAACAGGCTCCAGGCTCTGAGCTGTCAGCACAGAGCCCGACGCAGGGCTTGAACTCACTGACCGCGAGATCATGACCTGAGCCGAAGTCGGCCGCTTAACCGACTGAGCCACCCAGGCGCCCCAGAAAGCTGTACTTTAAACATCCTCTCAGGGCCATGCCAACCAACACTTAAGAAGCAAAGACGCAACCTTGGGTCTTCACAAAGCTTCTAGGAGAGGCACTACGACGCCTCTTTTTCATATACGGAGGTTAAGGCCCCAGTAAGGAAAAACACTTTACAAGCACACCTAACTAGTCAAGAGGCACAGACTCAATCCAAGTCTTCAGGCCCCTGGGTTCTTTCTCTACCAGTCTTCATTTACTTCAGGTTTATGAGACAAATCAGGGGACTTTCCACTGCTCCTAAGACAAAGACCAGTATCTTTTCCATGGCTAGCAAGGCCCCGAATGATCTAACTCCTGCCTACCTCACCTTCCCCTCCATTTCATGGTGTCACTAGGCTCCATTCACACAGGCTGTCTTTCTTTTCCAAAAATAGCTAAATTCCTTCCCACCGCAGGGCCTTTGTACTAGTAGTGCCCTCTGCCAGAACCACTATTCCCCAAGGATCATTGTGTAGCTATCTCTTTGATTTCATTTGGGCCTCAGCTCCCTGTCACCTCCTCAAAGAAGGCTTTCCTGACTACCTTTCTTTTTCTTTTTAAGTTTATGTATTCTGAGAGAGACAGAGACCGTGTGAGTGCAGGGGGAGGTGGGCGGAGAGAGAAGGAGAGACAGAATCCCAAGCAGATTCCATGCTGCCAGTGCAGAGCCCAACTTGGGGATTGAACTCATGAAACTCTGAGATCATGACCTGAGCTAAAACCAAGAGTCTGACGCTCAACCGACTGAGCCACCCAGGTGCTCCTCCTGACCGCCTTTCTTAATGCCATCTGCATTCTTGCTCCTCCTCTTTAGTTCCCCTTACGATGCTCATCTGGATAACATTCCTTGCAAGGTTACCATGGGCCAGGTATCATTCTATGCATTTTGTGTGTACTACTCAAGTTAAGCCTCACAACTGCCTAGAAGTTTCCTATGGACTGAATGCACACATGTATGGAGAAAGCCATGTGAGGACATAACAAGAAGGTGGACATCTACAAGTCAGGAAAAGAGTCCTCACCAGGAACTGAATTGGCCAGCATCTTGATCTTGGACTTCCCAGCCTCCAGAACTGTGAGAAATAAATTTCTGTTCTTTAAGCCCTTCAGTCTTGTGGGGTTTTTGTCATGGTTAGCCTGAACGGATTAAGTTAAACAGTATTATTTTCCCCATTTTACAGACAAGGATACTGAGGCACACAGAAATGAAGTAACCGGTCATGGTTACAGCCAGTATTCAAAGTCAAGTGGTCTGCCTCCCAAATTTCTGCTCTCTGTCCTGACTGTTGCTTTGGTAGCACTTACACATTTTATAGCTTGATTGTTAACTTTCTGTCTCCAACACCAGAGTCTAGGCTGGCAAAGAGCCAGGAACCTTTATTATTTTATATCCCCTACACCTAAAACTGTGATTGGTGCCCCAAAACAAAGTGAATGAATCAACCTCTGAGACAGAATTCAAACCCAGGCCTATTGCTTCTGCCTCCCCTATAGTAGGTGTTTGTGAGAATGAATTTCTCTGCCTTTCCAATTTCACAAGTTCCAAAAATCGCCCCATTATCCCATAGTGGGTTCATTGCTCTGGTGAGGGAGGTTTCTCTTTGCTTCACTACTGGCTTAGGAGGGGGATGCGGGCCTGCTGCCTGACCAGGCTGTAAAATGCCAGAGATGCAGGGATTTAATTCCCAGACAGCTTAGGCTATGACGCGGTGAGCAAGGATGAGGTTTAAAAAAAAAAGGAGCTGCTTTTTCTCTTCTCTGCATTTTGGTCTCCCCCATGTGTAAACAAGTAGATGCCAGTAAGGCCTTTGAGCCTTTGAGATCTGGTGAGATGATGGATGGGGAACTGAGAACTGTGCAGAAGTGAAAGCTAATCATCTCCTAGGCCTCCAAACTGGTCAGTTCACAACCTAATCCTAACCTACTTTTTCAGCCTCAGCTCCAGCCGCAGTGTGTCCCCCTCCCAACAGCGAACTAAGCTCCAGCCTCAATTCTCAAACTTTTTCACCTAAATGCATCTCCACTTGCAGTTCTCTCTGCCTCAGCAGCCCTTGCTCGCCTTCTCCCATGGGAAAATTCTTTTGCATCCTTCAAATACCTGCTTTCTCAGTGCCCTCAAAAATACTTAAAAGGCAGTAGAGGTAAGGGCGCCACGGTGCTCTGGGCCTCAGTTTTCTCATTAGTTAAATGGGGTCTCTGAGGTTCGTCCGAGTTCGAAGGGCGTTAGGGCCTAGGAGACGTGGTGAGAAGGGGCCGAGAGCGGCAGAAACCCGGCGCTTCTCGCTCTCTGCAACAGTCTATCTGTCGGCGCTCCCACCAGACAGACAACCCCGCAGGGCAGGACCCTAGGCTGACTCGTCTCCGAAGGCTGGGAAAACGGGGCCTCGGAGAACGAGGCAAGAAGGAGCGAACGAAGAATGAGAGAATGAACAAATGAATGGGCCAAGGACTGGATGCTGGACAAAGGCCTGCAAGATGGCGTTCTCTAGGACCGCGGGAGGGGCGGCCAGGACCTCGGCCGGGGAGGGGTGCCGCAGGCGCTGGGGACCTTGTTAGGCGGGCCGCGCGCCTGGGACAAAAGCCCGCAACATGGCGGGCTCTAGGACCCCCAAGGCCCGCACCGCGCAAGGCGGGCAGCTGTGCCAGCCGAGCCCAGAAGTCCACAGCAGCCGGCCCGCGGGGACAGCCGGCGGGTTCTAGGACCCGCTGGGCCGGAGCCCGACTGC
Organism: Prionailurus viverrinus; assembly: GCF_022837055.1. Taxonomy (NCBI): domain Eukaryota; kingdom Metazoa; phylum Chordata; class Mammalia; order Carnivora; family Felidae; genus Prionailurus; species Prionailurus viverrinus. The sequence continues at coordinate 17,560,469 of NC_062576.1, read as the reverse complement.
GCCCTCCCGGGGCCGCACTCCTCCCGCCCCGCCCGCGCTTCTCGCGCCAGGCCAACCCCATCCGCCCTCTGCACCCACAGGGAAACTGAGGCCTCTCGGACTGCGTCTGCGCTGGGGCGGCCCGGGGCGTCCCTGCGGCTTCCCGCCGACGTTTCCTACCTCAACGAACTTGGGCTGGCTCCGTGGCGTCTGCGGCAGCTGCTCTGACCGACGGAGCCCGGACACTGCCAGGGAGGGGCAGGCGCTAGGACCCAGCGGGGGGGGGGGGGGGGGAGGAGGGGAGGGAGAGGCGGGGCCGGAAAGCGGAAGTGGGAGGGAGCTTTCCCAGCTAGGGAGGAAGGCAAAGTTTACCCGAGCACTGCAGGTGAAAGTGGCGGAGCAACATCTTGAAAGGGGTCTATGTGGGTGCTAACGACAGAGGACGCCAGACAGGTTTACGGCATATACCGGATTATTGCTATCTTGTGGCCAGATCACCAAGAACTGGAAGGCGGGAATACAGAAGGGCCATGCGCAAGCTTTGTAGCACTGAAATCCACTTATATTCCACCACATCTCCCTCAGTAGCGAGGAGTGAATGAAGCTCCCTCCATCTGTCTTGGGAAGTTGTTTTCAGGGAGCCCCACGAAAAATGTCGCCAAAGTACTGAGGCCAGAACAGCAGAACCCTTTTTTTCCCTCTTCTGCTTTCAGCCAATATGCACCGGAACGATTTTCGCAGCTCTTGCCGGAAGTGTGGCTTAGACTAATGCAAAGCAACGCAGAATTTTGACCCTCGTGGGCGGAGTCAGAGTCGCGTTTCAGCTACCTCTCCCTTAGCCCCGGAAGTGTGTCTGTGTACAACTGCTGCTTGCAGGCGGCACAGGAAGTGTTCTCCAGGCAGAGGTTTCGGGGGGAACCTTTTGCGGCTAGGACACTTCCTGTTTCCTAGTAACAATAGGAAGTGTCCGCGGAGCTGGGGGTAGACTCCTGGCTCGAGCCAGCTGCGCCTTCTTTCCTCTACCTCCTTCCTTCTCCGTTTTCCCCTTTCCCTTTTCCCCTCCCTTCCCACCTCCCAGGAGCCCTGGCGGAGTGTGCGTCTGTGGGAGCGCGAGAGCCCCCCACAGCCACCCCTTGGGGCGCGCGGCTGCAGTTAGGGTGAGGGTCCCAGTGCGCAGGCGCGCTCCCGTTCGCGGTCCCCAACGGACTCATCCGCGGCGGGAACGAAAAGGGGCCACCCGAGTGAGGTAGGGGTCCTGAGAAGAAATTGGCCAAGGAGATGAGTGAGGCGAGAAGACCTGGTTGGTGGTTGATCAGGAGAAGGGGCTCAAGCGAAGGGGCTTTGTGAGTTGAGAAGTCGAGGAGCAGGTTTGGAGGGGCTTTAGATCCGGAGATATGAGTTGTACATATAGGGATCCCATGGGAGTGAAGAATCAAGAGTCAGCGAAGGCCAATGTGATATAGGAGACATGGGGGCCTGCTATGGAAAGAGTAAGGGCTTTGGAAAGAAAATTGCTTGAGTCAGTGGGTTTGCCTCTGTAAACTGGACTAAGGAGGCACTGCAGGGTGTTGTGAGGATTAAGTGACACAACGAACGTTCTTTACTTAGCACAGTGCTCCGCACATGGTAATGCTCAGCATGCGTTGTTGTCATAAGTATTTTGAGAGAAGATAGAAAAAATAAGAAGGGATGGTGAGGGTATAGTGAGGAGGTGTAGGAAAGAAAAAAGGTAGGGGGTGAAGAGCAACCAGAAATGGGTTGGAATTTCCAAGGTAGAAGATGATTTGGACTCAGGGGAAGTAGGTGAAGGAAGTGGCCAAGAGAGTCTTTTAGAAAAGAGACTTTGTGACCCTGAAAGGAATAGGGGAGGTGAGGGAACAGGCCAGCCCATTCTCTGAAGAGGGCTTTAAGCCCCCACCTCTCACATCCTCAGCTGTCAACTGGAGAAAAAGGCTGCTTTTCAATGTCTCTAGGCTACTCTGTTTAGCTGAGGGATCAAGGAGAGAGAATTAGACTTCTCACATTGAAGGTCCTAGAAAAGTTTCAGGTTTCCTTTGAAAATGTCACAGGAGGTAGGTTGGTTGGTTGCTCCAGAATTATAGAGAGGAGAAGGTTAGATTTTGTGGATTTGGTCTGATGAACAGAGGTAGGTTGGTAGGTCTGTGGTAGGTTGCATCCCTCTAGACTTTAGTTTTCTTATCTATACCTCTAGGATGGGTTAGGCCTAGAGGAGCTCTCATATTTGGGGAGCTTATGTGCAGGAGGCCTTAAATCCAAGAGAAAGCAAGTCCCTGGGCATTACTGCTTGGGGAACATTTCTGTGACCTCTGATGATCTTGCTGCTTATAGAGCCAAGAGGCAAAGTTAATTCAGGTCTTCCTTCTGACCACCACCCCCTCTTCCTAGGCCTTGGCCCCTCCACCAGAGGAAGATGCTGCTGCCACCTGCCTGCTCTTCCTGAACCTCCAGGTTTCTGCCACACTGCCCCATGGAGGACGTGCCCACCTCACTCAGCTGCTCTGACTGTCAGCGCCACTTTCCTAGTCTTCCGGAACTGTCCCGGCACCGCGAGCTGCTCCATCCATCTTCCAAGCAGGACAGTGAGGAGGCAGACAGCATCCCTCGGCCCTACCGCTGTCAGCAGTGTGGGCGGGGCTACCGTCACCCAGGGAGCTTGGTCAACCACCGCCGGACCCACGAGACTGGACTTTTCCCCTGTACCACCTGTGGCAAGGACTTTACCAATCCTGTGGCCCTCAAGAGCCACATGAGGACTCATGCTCCGGAGGGCCGCCGTAGGCGCCGGCCTCCCCGCTCCAAGGAAGTCATTCCACATCTTCAAGGGGAGACAGCATCCTCTGACTCCAGGGACCACAGGCTCAGCCCTGGGGAAAGCTGGACAAGCCAGAAAAAACATGAGGAAGAGACCTTTGGCTGTGAGTCTGGGCCTGACCCCAGGGCAGCTTTGAGCACTTGGGAAGATCCACCCACCCGACAAAGAGAAGGCTGGGAAAGCCAGCCAGATTCAGAGGAGGGTGCAGAGCGCTGGGGGCCCACTACCAATTCTACCAGAGCCACCCCGCTCCCCACCCCAGCCAGCACCCTCCTTAGCAATTTGGAACAGTATTTGGCTGAATCGGTAGTGAATTTCACAGGGGGCCAGGAGCCCACTCAGTCCCCTCCTGCTGAGGAAGAACGGCGGTACAAGTGCAGTCAATGTGGCAAGACATACAAGCATGCTGGGAGCCTCACGAACCACCGCCAGAGCCACACCTTGGGCATCTACCCTTGTGCCATCTGCTTCAAAGAGTTCTCTAACCTCATGGCTCTGAAGAACCACTCCCGACTCCATGCCCAGTATCAGCCTTACCAGTGTCCCCACTGTCCCCGTGCCTTTAGGATCCCCCGAGAGCTGCTGGAACACCAACAGTCCCATGAGGGTGAAAGGCAAGAGCGGCTATGGGAAGAGAAAGAGATGCCCACAACCAACGGGCACACAGATGAGAGCAGCCAGGATCAGCTCCCTAGTACACAGATGCTGAACTGCTCTGGGGAGCTCAGCACCTCTGGGGAGCTAGAGGACAGTGGCCTAGAGGAGTATCGGCCTTTCCGTTGTGGAGACTGTGGCCGTACTTACCGCCATGCTGGGAGCCTCATCAACCATCGCAAGAGCCACCAGACTGGTGTCTACCCCTGCTCCATCTGTTCCAAGCAGCTGTTCAATGCAGCTGCTCTCAAAAACCATGTGCGGGCTCATCACAGACCCCGGCAAGGAGCTGGGGAGGACGGGCAGCCATCAGTGCCACCAGCTCCCCTGCCTCTGGCTGATACCACCCACAAAGATGAAGAGGTCCCCACCACCACCCTGGACCACCGCCCCTATAAGTGTGATGAGTGTGGTCGGGCTTACCGCCACCGGGGGAGCCTGGTGAACCACCGCCACAGCCATCGGACAGGAGAGTACCAGTGCTCACTCTGTCCCCGCAAGTATCCTAACCTTATGGCCCTGCGGAACCATGTGCGGGTACATTGCAAAGCTGCTCGCCGCAGCGCAGGCCCAGGGGCTGAGGGTCCCCCCAGCCACCTCAAGGTAGACCTCCCGCCTGACCCCATGGAAGCAGAGGCAGCCCCACCCACTGATCAGGGGCATGGGTGCAAACACAAAGAGGAGACCACTGATGTCCCCCCAGCAGCTGACAGGACAGCACCACAGATATGTAGCATGTGTGGGATGCTCTTTGAAGACACTGAGAGCCTTGAACATCATGGCCGGACCCATGGGGAAAGGGAAGACAGCAAGACAGAGACTAGGGTGTCCCCTCCTCGGGCTTTCGCATGCCAAGATTGTGGAAAGAGCTATCGTCACTCAGGCAGCCTTATCAACCACAGGCAGACCCACCAGACGGGGGACTTCAGTTGTGGGGCCTGTGCCAAGCACTTCCACACTATGGCTGCCATGAAGAACCATTTGCGACGCCACAGTGGGCGGTGGAGCAAGCAGCACCGGAGGCGAGCTAGCAGTGCTGGCAGTGGGGGAGAAGCCAAAATCCCATCCGGCGGGAGCTGGGCCCAGGAGTTGGTGGAAAACAGTGAGGGCCTGGACTGTCCGCAAGACCCTTCAGGGGGAAGTCCTAATGTAGCCCAAGGCAACTTGGAAAGTGATGGGGGCTGTTTGCAGGCTGACACTGAAAGGGATAGATGTGGGCTTGAGAGGGATGAGGCCTGTTTCCAGGGTGATAAAGAGAGCAGAGGTACTGAGGAAGGACTGGAAAAGAAGGAGGCTTGTTTCCTTGACAACTTGGACATCCCAGATGATGAGGAAAGCAATGGGACTCGCTTCTGTGATGATCTCAGTGGGGTGGGTGAAGGCCAGAAACTAGCCACTGACCAGCCCAGCTCCTCTTGCCACTCTCCAGAAGCTGTCACTAGCTGGCCGGCTGAGGTCTCCCACACGTGTTCTGACTGTGGGCATTCTTTCCCTCATGTCACTGGCCTGCTGAGCCATAGGCCCTGCCACCCCCCAGGCATCTATCAGTGCTCTCTCTGCCCGAAGGAGTTTGACTCACTGCCTGCCCTGCGCAGCCACTTCCAGAACCATGGGCCCGGGGAGGCAGCCCCTGCACAGCCTTTCCTCTGCTGCCTTTGTGGCATGATCTTCCCAGGACGGGCCGGTTACAGGCTTCACCGGCGCCAAGCTCATGACTCCTCTGGCATGACTGAGGGTTCAGAGGAGGAGGGGGAAGAGGAAGGAGCATCAGGGGCAGCCTCCACTCGTAGCCCTCCACTGCAGCTCTCAGAAGCAGAGCTGTTGAATCAGCTGCAGCGGGAGGTGGAGGCACTGGATGGAGCTGGCTATGGGCACATCTGTGGCTGCTGTGGTCAGACCTATGATGACCTAGGGAGCTTGGAGCGTCACCACCAAAGTCAGAGTTCTGGGAACACCATAGACAAGTCTCCCAGCCACTTAGAGTCAGGTGATGCAATGGGAAGGGTTGCAGACCATGATCATGTCTTTGAGGACGCAGTGGCCTGCCTCTCTGGGGAGGGTGGGGACACAAAGTCTGGAGAGGGAGTAGGTGGCATGGTTGTAGACAACCTTTGCATGCAAGGTGGGGAAAGTTTGCTGGAGGCCCAACCCCGCCCCTTCCGCTGCAACCAGTGTGGCAAGACCTACCGCCATGGGGGCAGCCTGGTGAACCACCGCAAGATCCATCAGACTGGAGACTTCATCTGCCCTGTCTGCTCCCGCTGCTACCCCAACCTGGCTGCCTACCGTAATCATCTGCGAAACCACCCCCGCTGCAAAGGCTCTGAGCCCCAAGTGGGGCCCGTGCCAGAGGCAGGAGGCAGCAGCGAGCCCCAGAACGTGGCAGAAGAAGGGCTGGGGCAGGCAGATGTGGGAAAGTTTCAGGAGGAACTTAAAGTGGAACCCTTGGAGGAGGTGGCAAGGGTGAAAGAGGAGGAGTGGGAGGAGGCCGCTGTGACGGGGGAGGAGGTGGAGCCAAGGTTGGAGACCGCAGAGAAGAGCTGCCAGACTGAGGCCAGCTCTGAGCGGCCCTTCAGCTGTGAGGTGTGCGGTCGGTCGTACAAGCATGCTGGCAGCCTCATCAATCACCGGCAGAGCCACCAGACTGGACACTTTGGCTGCCAGGCCTGCTCCAAAGGCTTCTCAAACCTCATGTCTCTCAAAAACCACCGGCGCATCCATGCAGATCCCCGGCGTTTCCGCTGCAGCGAATGTGGGAAGGCCTTCCGCCTGCGGAAACAGCTGGCCAGCCATCAGCGGGTGCATGTTGAGCGGGGTGGGAGCGGGGGCACTCGGAAGCTGATTCGGGAAGATCGGCCCTTCCGGTGTGGGCAGTGTGGACGGACCTACCGCCATGCTGGCAGCCTCCTAAACCACCGGCGCAGCCACGACACGGGCCAGTACAGCTGTCCCACCTGCCCCAAGACCTACTCCAACAGCATGGCCCTAAAGGACCACCAGAGGCTGCACTCAGAGAGCCGGCGGCGGCGAGCAGGGCTATCTCGGCGAGCAGCTGTGCGCTGTGCCGTCTGTGGCCGAGGCTTCCCTGGCCGGGGATCTTTGGAGCAGCACTTGCGAGAGCATGAGGAGGATACCAAAAGTGGTCTGAGAGGTCCAACTGGTACAGAGGGCAGTGAGGGGAACCTCGCTAATGACCAGGGACTAGAGGACACATCAGGTGGTACTGAGTCAGTTCTCCAGCTGGAGGATGGAGCCAGGAGGCTGGGGGGGCAGAGTCTGAGCCCCATCAGGGCAACAGGTTCAGAAGCCACAGAACTGGTATCCTGGGACATGGGGAATGCAGAAGGGAGGCAAGGAGATGGGGGACCAGTGGATCATGGTGGAGATTGGGTTCCTCAGGGTCATATACTGACCAAGCCAGAAGATGAGTCAGGGAACAGCATCCCCAAGAGTCCTTGCCACCTTGGCAACAGCCAGTCCAATGGACCTAGTCTGAGTCCAGTGGATAGCTGGGACGATGGAGACAGCCGACCTGAGCTCCGTCAAGACAGTCACACCTTTTCCTGCAGCCACTGTGGCAAGACATACTGCCACTCGGAAGACCCTTTGAACTGCCAAAGCACTTCCAAGACAGACCGCCACTATTGCCTGCTCTGCTCCAAGGAGTTCTTGAATCCTGTGGTCACTAAGACCCACAGCCACAACCATATAGATGCCCAGACCTTTGCCTGCCCTGAGTGTGGTATGGCCTTTCAGTCCCATCATGAACTAGCCAGCCACCTACACACACATGCCAGCGGCCTCAGTCAGATGCCACCCCTGAGAGAGGAGGCCAGAGGTCCTGAAGGTGGGGCTGTGAAGGATGAGGTGGATCTCCCTGGCCAAGGGGAAATCCAAAAGGCCCCATCAGAACCCCCCAGGACCCCAGGAGAGAATACTGGGAGTGCTAATGGGGGGCAAGGAGTAAAGTCCACAGTGGCTGAAGACGAGGAACGGCCCTTCCGCTGTGCCCAGTGTGGGCGTTCCTACCGCCATGCCGGTAGCCTGCTGAACCATCAGAAGGCCCACACCACTGGACTCTATCCCTGTTCCCTCTGCCCCAAACTTCTACCCAACCTGCTGTCCCTTAAGAACCATGGCAGGACCCACACAGACCCCAAGCGCCACCGCTGTAGCATCTGTGGCAAGGCCTTCCGGACAGCTGCCCGGCTGGAGGGTCATGGACGAGTCCATGCACCCCGGGAGGGGCCCTTCACCTGCCCTCATTGTCCCCGCCACTTCCGCCGCCGAATCAGCTTCCAGCAGCACCAGCAGCAGCACCAGGAGGAATGGACAGTGGCCAGCTCTGGTACGGGGACATGAATGGCTTGGGCAGAGGACGGAAGGGCTTCAGAGTAGGTGGGCAGAGTGGCGGTGGGGGGACAAGGAGTGAGAGGAGAGGGTCACATGGCTTCCAAGAGGTTGTGCAGGAGTGGAGGGTGGGGAATTGGATATGGAGGAAACTGGTCTGAGGATGCTGCCTGGTGAGGGCAGAGATCAGAACTCCTGAGTCAGGTAAACAGCATGGTGGGTTGGACAGTGGGCTGGGGGGAGGGGGTGGTTGTGGGCAGGGGCAGAGGCAGCTGCCGTGCAGGAACCAAAGAAGAATGGGCTTTTTGTTTGGGGAGGGGAGGCAGCCATGTGTCTACTATATCTGGAAACTCCTGATCCAGCCAGTAAAGGAATGATTTCCAGAGAAAAATGGCCTAGGTGGTGCTCTTTCCCTAAGTAGGCAGGGAGCAAGAGGGTGAAGAATGGGGTTGGGAGGCACCCCCAGAATGGACTGCTTTGTGTTTTGTGCTGACCTGGTCAGGGAAACTGGTCACTGGTTGGCCCCCAGCTCCCTGTCCCTCTTTCTCTGAATTTCGTCTCTGGTCCCCCTCCTCTCTTCTTGGAAACTAGACCTTTGGTCCTTAGGTACTGATACTGCCTCATGTCTCTTCCCTATATTGAACCCTTTACCCTTTCTTCTCTCTGCTGTGCATCTCCTTTTTAGGAGCCAACCAAACCACTTTTTCCACCTGCATACCCCCATTCCCTCCAGCACACCTTTAACTGGAGGATTGAGTCACAGATAATTGTTTCTTTGAAGCCAGGCCCAGCTGAGGCAACAACAGTCATTAGCCCCTATCTCCCATCCTCTATCAGGGGGAATTTCCATGGAAAGTCACTCCACCCAGCCCGACGGAAGGATGAGGCTGTGTGGGAGTGGGGCAGCCTGTTTCCTCAATCTGTTCTTGAGCCCTGGGCTCATGTCCTCTGCCTCCTCTAGAGATCTGTAGGCCTTCTTCCAGGATCTATTCCATTTAGTGGCAACCAAGGGTGGGTATCCCCAAGATGGCGGGCCCTTGACCAGAAATGATCAGGGAAGGAGGGGATGGTGGGTGAGAGTATCGTGAGAGAGCTGACAAGATGGCTTTCAGGATAAAAGATTTCTTGTGACCTCAAGGGAATGAGTGAGGAGCCAGTTAGGCCTGGAAAAATCATTAGTTTACATGCAGGCCTCTGGGGTTGGGGGTAGCAGCAGAATGGCCTGCAGGCTAGGGAGGGGGTGCAAGCTGTGTGGGGTTTGCCGGCCTCAGTCAGTGACCTCCTCTCTTTCTCCCCAGGAGCCCCAAAGGCACCAGCAGTGGGCAGACGGGACCTGTCATTGCCCCCTCCACCTACCCCCACGACCCCACTTCTGGATCCTTCACCCCAGTGGCCTGCAGACCTCAGCTTCTCCCTCTGAACTTCAAGTCTCCAAAGATCAGAATACGGGCGGGGTGGGGTGGGCGGGTTGTAGGGAAAGGCTTGATCTCCATGTTTTGCTCAGGAGTAGTTAGGCATCCCCATCTCTTATTTCCCTCTCCTGCTGTGAAGAGGACCCAGATCTGGCCTCTTGCCCATGGAAGGGGTAAGGTGTTCCTCATATCCCTGTCCTTGAAGGCTCTCCTTTCCCCAGCCTTTGTCATTATGCTCTTCCCTATGACCAGCCCTGCAAGAAACCCGGTGCCAGGCTCTGCCACAATGTGGGGCCGCTGTCACCAGCCAGATTCCAACAAGAGGGAGAGGTGGATTCAGAGAGCCACAGGTGGGAATGTTGCCTATGGAAGGGGAGCCTTTTGCTACAATTTGTAACTTATTTTCTAAAGTCTATTTTGTAACAATTTATTTAAGTTTAAAAAAAAGGAAAATTGCTCCCCCCCAAAAAAGAAAATTTCAAAGTAAGCGGCTGGTGTGATCATATCTGAGGGGAGGAAGACTAGGGAAGGCTGGGGACGCCTGCATCGGACGGCGGAGCTGGGTGTAGGGAAGCATCCACAGGCGACATCTCCCTGGCCTGCAGGGTGGGGAGTAAGGGCAGTTGCTGGTCCAGGCGTGCTCCTTCCCAGAGCCCACGGGGCTGCTGGGCCTGCCCCAGTGCCTGGAATCATGCGTGGGTGGAGGGAATGGGGGAGGTACAGGGGCAGTGATGCAGGAATTGTCTCACTGCGTCTGCAGCATCCCAGAGCCACCTGTCAACAGCCAGCTGGTTTGCCTGTCAGGAAGAGGAAGGAGGGTGGGGTTGGCCTCATCCTCAAAACTTTTCTTCCCTCCCTGGAAGGAAGAGGAAGAAGGTGCTACTTTAACCCCTATGACAGATGAGAAAACTGAGGTTTGAAGAAGTTGAGGCCTGCTCCAAGTCACAATGATGAGGAACCAGAATTATGTCCACTACCCCACCCAGGGCAGCAAGAGGTTGGGTCAGAACGGATCTTTCCCTGGATTGAGAGAGAATGGGTCTGGAGAGGGAAGTGTTAGCAGGGAGGCCCCAGGGCCACGTACTCATGTTAGCCAAGCAGCTTCCAGTCTCTGCCTCGGGCTCTGGCTCCTCAGCAAAATAGACCTGCCAGTCCAAACTGCTGACCCAGTTCTCATAGGCGGGAAGTGCCGCGAAGACTGCAGGCCTTGCAGGGCCTTGGCAGGCATCTCCAAAGCTGTGTAGCCCAGCCAGGAACCATGTGCCCCTCACCTCGTGCACCAGTGGTGCCCCGGACAGGCCCTGTCAGGAGTCAGGTGACACTGGGTGACTTCCTCTTTTCCCTAGGCAGCTGTGGGGGCAGAAGGGGCTTGGGGCTGGGATGAGGCTCTGGCTCTTTGGGAGCCAGTTGGCAGAAAGGCCCAATTTCAAGTGCGAGGCGGGTCTGGAGGCCAAGCCTGGCAGGTCTGTGAGTTATAGGATACAGATGCCAGGGGTCTGTGGAGTAAGGTTTGGAGGACTGGGGCTCACCTCACAGTGGGGGGGCTCACCTCACAGTGGGGCGGCTCACCCACAACACTGGTACACACCATTCCTGGCAGAATGGGGATACTGTCGCTCCCAAGAGCTGTATGCAGCCGGCTGCAGGCCCTGGGTCCCAAGAGGGTCACAGGCACTGTCTGAGGGGAGCTGGCACCTATAGGGCAAGGGAAAAGACCCAGCTGCCCCGACAGCCTCTAGGATGGATGGACAGCTGCTGATGGGCCTGTCCTACATACCTGCTTCTTGGCGGGGCAGCCCCAGGACCCAGCCATGTTCCCCATCAGGCAGGTGGTGGTCGGCATACGGCAGGCAGAGGGGCCGAAGGCTGGGGCCCAGTGTCACAGGTTGGGCCAGCAGCAGGAGTGCCACATCGTAGCCCCCCTCTGGGTGGGTATAAGCCCCATGTAGGATGAGCTGCTTCAGGCCCCATTCCTCTGGTCCGGTCCCCAGCCCTATGCTCCATTCCTCTGGGGTCTGGCGCCTGTGCAGAGAGGCATCATTGACAGCATCGAGTGGCAGGCCTGCCAGCGAAGGCATGGGCATGAAGGCAAGAGAGACATGGCTCACCCAATGAAGCAGTGGGCAGCAGTCAGCACTACCTCCTCTGACACCAGGGCTCCACCACAGGCCAGCTTCCCCTGGTGCTTCAGCCTGGCATCCCAGGGCCATGGGGAGGGGGCTCCTGCCTGGGGACCTCCTCTCCTCAAGGATCCACAGGCTGGAACAGACAGATTACATCATCTGCCTTCTTGCTAAGTGCTCACCGCATGCCTGGCCCTGTGCTAAGCACTTCCCACGTACTATCAAATCCTCACAATATCCTCTTAAGTTGGATTTTGTTACCCTCATTACCAAAGTAACCAAAGTTCCAGAAAGGTTAAGTGACTTTCTAGCTCAGTAACCACAGGCAGGTAGCCGACTTAAGTCTCAAAAACCAGGGAGGGCCTAAGCTTTTAAACCCTGATGGTCTAGCCTCATGGGAGTGGCCCTGCTCATTATTCTCTGTCTGTGCCCCTCCGGGCTTGGACTGGCCCCAGAATTCCTGGCTCACTAGTACTTCTCTTAACCATCAAGATACAACTTCGTTCCAGGAATAATTTTGCATGCAATTTACATGTTAGTTACTTAATGCCAGAATCCTGAGCGGGAGCCTGCCCTGTCCATTCTCACTGGGTCCCTGCTTGGAAACTTGCAGCTTACCCCCACAACCTTCAATCAGATCTCAGAGATCCCTCTTCATACCTAAACTCTAAATACACAAAGTTCTAGGGGTGCCGGGGTGGTTCGGTCGGTTAAGCATCTGACTTCAGCTCAGGTATGATCTCACCGTTCGTGAGTTCAAGCCCCGCATCAGGCTCTGTGTTGATAGCTTGGAGCCTGGAGCCTGTTTCAGATTCTGTGCCTCCCTCTCTCTCTGACTCTCTCCCACTCACACTCTTGTGTCTCACTCAAAAATAAATAAACATTAAAAAATTTTTTTTTAATGCACGAAGTTCTGAAGTATCTGTGCCCCTTCAGCCCTTAAATGGAATGGTTCCCATCTTAGAGGCTGAAAGGGGCCTTAAATGCCCCCCTAGTTAGCCCCCAGCAATGTGTGACTGCCCTGTACCAATTCTCTGTTCTGAGCTGAAACTTGCTTCACTGTGCTTCTGTCTGCTGCCCAGAACACGTCCCACTCCTAACATCCCCTGCTCATACCTACACAGCTGTCCTCATCACTGATCTCTGGGGTCTCTGGGTTCTGGGACAGGAAGGCTGCCCCCTGAGCTCGAGCCTGCAGCCAGGAGCTGTGAGCAGCCATGTTGGTCAGCAGCACAGGAGTGTCTTCTTGGGCACAGCTTGATGCAAAGCTGATGATCCCAGCCTGAACCCAATGTCCATCAGGCTCACGGCACACCACGGGGCCCCCAGAATCTCCCTGGAGCCGGGAAAAGGAGTCAAGTATAGACACTTCAGCCCCAGCCATGGACAGACACCCTTTAACAGCAGCAGGTCCACCCTCCCTGTGGATCAAGCACCCAGCTCAGGGCTAGGCCTCCTCCCCTTCTGCTCCCTTCTCATCTTCCCCATCAGACCTGACAGGGCCCCTGCACCCCAGGCTGGGCGCCCCCACACAGCATCCCAGGCCGAGCTGGGCTGGCCAGCAGCCGCTGGTGCAGCCGGTTGTAGAGACAGTTACATGTGGGGCGGCTGATTAGACGCAGGCGCAGATTCCGTAGAGTCCTGGGAGCTGGCAAAAGAAAGGGAGTTGGCGGGGGGGGGGGGGGGGGGGGGGGGGAGGTACAAATCTGACTGAACACAGGGATGGTTGGCAGCTGAGGCTGCGTGACCTTGGGCAAGCATAGTGCCTCTCTGGGATTCAGTCGGGGACAGCACTTACCATCATTGGTATCCTGATCCCAGCCAGTAGCCCAGCAGGAGGTCCCAAAAGGAAAGCGATGGGTAGACTGAGGCAAGCAGAGGGGTGTGCGGGCCATGGGGTGGGCGAGTCGGAGCAGGGCCAGGTCTGAGCCTTGGCTGTAGTGGTTATAGGCCCTCGGCAGCTGCAGGGCGGTCACCCCCACCTCCTCGGCCCCTGGGCTCAGCTCCTCACGTTGCAGAGAACCCAGGACAACTGACCAGGAGTTCAGTTCTGTCACTGCTGCCCTGGAAGGGGAGGGATAAGGCCAAGGCATTGAATGCAAAGGGGGACAGTGACACCAACCGGGACACTACCAGGTAGGTGGAAGATGGACAAAAATCAGCCCAGAGCTTTAAGCAAGGTCCTTCCCTCTCCCAACCTCAGCTTTCTCATTTGTAAATCTTCTAGCAAGGCTTAACTTGATAATGTGTACCTGGCACATGGCACACTTTCAGTAAATGATACATTGTGATTCTAGGGGCAGGAGTCAGTTTTACAGAGTTTGGAGGACATATCACCCACCCCACCCCCAAAAGTCGGAAACTCTGACCCCAGCCATGACTCACTTTTCAAAGCAGTGGGCAGCAGTGAGGACCCAGGTATCTGCCACTAGGGATCCGCTGCAGATGTGGACCCCCCGCCTCCTCACACTGGCTTGCCAGGGCCACTCACCAGGTGCTGTGATGCCCTCCTGAGGCTCGGGGGGGCCAGGGCCACGCTGCCCACATACTGTGGAGAGGGGTGGATCAGAATGACAGAAGGTCTCTGTCCTTCCCTCATCACAGGCCCAAGCCAGACCTAAGGAAGGCCTGGCCGCATATCCCCAAAGCTTACCGTGCTGAGCTGCTTGAAGACCTGGGAAGAAAGAGACACAGATGAGACTTAGGGGAGTCTTACCTGCATGGCCCAGCCTTGGTGGAAGGGATAGGTTTGGGGGGATGGGCCCTGGGTCCTTGCCTATGACTGTGTGGCTACCTTACCAGCCCCTCCCAGAATGAAAATATATGAGGCCAAGAAACAGCTTTTATTGGAACCTATTCAGAGCGTACACTCAGTAATTAATTCTCCTCCCTCAGCTGTGCTCAGCACTCCTGAGTCTGAGAAGCAGGGCCAGGGTTCATCTTGGGACTAGTCCCAACTTCCTCCAGGCTTCAGATCCCCTAACTCCAGCCCCCGCCACTGAGTCAGGGAGGCGGCCTGTATATGTGGAGAGCATTAGCTTAATTGTGCCCTCAGTCGTGAAGGCCTAAGAGGAAGGATTAGAGGCCGACGTCATGTCTGAGTGGGGGAGGGCTCCAAGAGATTGAGAGTCCCCACCCTTGTTCTGACAACTCAGACTCCCCTACCTTTCCACAAACCACCAGAGACTTTACCAAAGGATCCCCTACCCTGCCTCTTCCCCATCACAGGCACAGAAACATCTGGGCCAGGAAAGATGGGACATATGTAGAGACGGGGAGACTGAGGCCAAAGGGCCCCCAGAACTTGCCTAAGGTCATTCTGGAAGTAGATAGGCAGACGGGCACAGGGTACACACACAGGCATAATGACTGCAGACATAGATTGTAATCTAGCCCTAGAAAATCACACGCATTTTGACAAAGGTGGCCACATACACCTCCTCTGATACACAGCCAGACATGGTTACATCGCCACAGGCAGACCATCGCTCCCCTAGGCATGCCCCTCACATACACACCAGGCTGCAAGGCTGCTGGGGCAGAGGGTGGCCCCTGAACACCTACCATACCACTCCCCTACCCAAACATGGGTGGCTCACCCTCCATGAGAACCACTGCTCCCAGGATGAGCAGCTCTGGTCCCCAGCTCTGCTTCATGCTGCTCCAGGCCACTCTGCCGCCTGTAGTCTGGTTTTCAGAGAGGCCACCTGGGTCTCCCTAGCTCCACCTCTGCTCCGCCCCCCAGTTGGCTAGGAGTCAAGTGCCAGAAGGGAGCCAGCAGCTCCTAGCTCTGGGGTTGTGACTGTGTTACCCTGGGCCATTCACCACCCCTCTCTGCGCCTCAGCCATGGCCAGACTGCCTTGGTTCAAATCCCAGTTTCCCCATGTACTATGTGAGTGACCTTGGACAATTAGCCCCTACGTGCCTTGTCTGAAAAACTCAGAATTGTTGAATGTAAAAACCTTAGAGTCCAACATAGAGCAAACTTGCTCCCACCATGGAAGTCGTCCTCTGGGAACTGGGAAGGGCACTGTGGGCAGACCCTCCCAGTCCCTCTATTTTAGCTTCCCCACCTCTCCCCCAGACCCACGTGCAGGTGGGTTTCACATACCTTCTCCCATCTTGCTTCAGTGGCAGTGTGTGCAGGGCTGAGTATTGAGGGCTGGGGCTCTCTGCTACTTCCTGGCAATGAGACTGGAAAATCTCAACACATCTCTACTGCCTCCCCAGGAAACAGGGTTACAGTGGTGCCTACGTTTCTTACAGGTGGTGGAAGACTCAATCAGGAGGGAAGAACACTCAGTGTGCATTCTTTTTCTCTTTCTGACTTCTAACTCAGGCCAGCCCCAACTGTTCAGGAAACCTGACCCCAACACAGAGGAAGCTGTGTTAAGAGCATAGACACTGGTGGGGCACCTGGGTGGCTCAGTCGGTTAGGCCTCCGACTTTGGCTCAGGTCATGATCTCACAGTTTGTGGGTTCAAGCCCCATGCTGGGCTCTGTACTGACAGATCAGAGCTTGGTGCCTGCTTCGGATTCTGTGTCTGCCTCTTTCTCTGCTCATCACCCCCCACCCCACTTGCACTCTGTCTCTCTCTCTCTCTCTCTCTCTCTCTCTCAAAAATACATAAAACATTTAAAAACATTAAAAAAAAAAGAGGGGTGCCTGGGTGGATCAGTTGGTTAAGTGTCCAACTTCGACTCAGGTCATGATCTCACAGTTTGTGAGTTTGAGCCCCACGTTGGGCTCTGTGCTGACAGCTCAGAGCCTGGAGCCTGCTTCAGATTCTGTGTCTCCCTCTCTCTCTGCCCCTCCCCAGCTCATTCTCTGTCTCCTTCTCCTTCAAAAATAAATACACATTAAAATTTTTTTTTCTTTTTAATTAAAAAAAAAAAAGAGAATAGACACTGGAGCCAGATGGCCCTGGTGAAGTCAAATCCTGAGGGCTCCCTAACCCCTTCCCCAGCACTAGCTGTGTGATCTTAGGCAAACTACTTACGCTCTCTACCTCAGTTTCCTCATCAAGATAGGGATAAGAGTACCTACCTCATACAGCTGGATATATAAAGATTATGAGTTAACACATGTCATATTCTTAAGCAGTGCTTGGCATGTAAATGCTTAGTATATATCATGAAAAATAAAAAATATTCGAAACATGTCCCTGGTCCTCCAGAGCTGCCAGGACTGGCTTGGGGTGGTAGATAAGACAGCTGGCGGGGTTAAGGTCAGACCATAGAAGAACTTCCCAGCAAGCATGGACAGAACTTTGCCCTTGCAAGTGTGTGCTTGGCTTTCCCAGGAAAGAACGTTTGGCTCTCGTTGGGCAGCAAGGATAAGCCACCAGCTTGCTTCCTGGGGGTAGGGGCCGATGGCGCCCCAGGTCTTGCTGACTCCACACGCTGGAGAAGGGACTAACCACCCTTCTCAGGCAGGCCCTCCACTCTCCCTCTGACTCATCCTTCCACTCCAGAGGAGGCAAGACTGGGGGAGGCTCAACACTAGGGTTCCTCGTAGACAGATGGCTCAGACTTAGCTAATTTATTTAAGAAATTTTATTGCTCAGAACCTTCTCTCCTTGGGCAATGGCAGGAGCTTTGGAAACCAGTCCTTGGGGAGAGAGACAGAGGCACTAGAGTTGAGGAAAGAGTGTGGCACATTTGGTCCATTGTCCTGTGTGGGAGTATGGTGGGGTCAGGTTGCAGACTTTTATAAGGACAGAGACAGGGCCCTCTTGGGCAAGGCTCACATGCCAAAGCAGAGCATGAGGTCAGCCTGGCTTGGGTGAAGGCTCAGTGCCCCTTGACCTTGCCCTGGGGTTCCTGGACCTTCCGGAAGCTGAGTACCACCAGGCCCACATTGATGGCATAGGTGGTGATGCAAACGATGCACAAATCATAGAGTACGAAGAATAGGATCCAGGCCAGGTAGACAGAACCGGCAAGAGACACCAGGGAACTCAGCACCAGCAGGATAGATGCCCAGCGGGCCCGGAGGCAACCTGCAAGGCAGACAAGGCTCAGGCATGGGCTTCAGGGACTGGCCCCTCTAGAATACTGCCTTGACTTCATGGTACCACCCAGATATCAGGGACTGCTGGGGAAGAATCTCCAAACTGAGAGGCTCTGATGAGCCTCACCAAGGCCTTGGTTCTCCTATCTGTTCATTGATCCATGGAACCCAAATAGTGAATTTTCCTGCTGAGCTCTACATGAAACGAAAGAGAAGCAGCCCTTGGATTCCTCCCAGAGAGTAACTTCTGAGTCTTTTCCATAAAACTGGGGTCCTAGGAAGTCTTTAAGGGCACTTTTGGCTCTGATAGTAAGTAAACCAAGTGAAACACTTGTTAGTTCCTGCCCACAGAGTGTTCAGTGATGAGTAGCTTGCTGTCAAGTGTCTGGGTCACCATGATTATAAGGAATGGGGATGGACTGGCCAAGGGGGAAGGGGCCGGTTAGGAAGAGGAGGTGGGGCCTGCAGGGAATGGGCGGGGCCACTCACCTAACAACAGCTGTAATGTGTAGAAGATGCAACCGAATATGCTATTGGATTGATTGAGGATGCTGTCCGGGCCAAGCACATGTTCCACCAGTCCGAACCCCCGGCCCCACCTGGTGGAGGGGAGGGCTCAGGTTAGGAGTGCCAACCCAGTGCGTCCTGGAGGGGTGATTTCCAAAAAGCCACCCAGGCTGTACTTTCCCTCCCCCCGCCCCACCCTGCCCAATGCCCTCCTGAGTCCAAGGTTCGAAGGCCTCCTGGCTAGCTCAGGATTCCACGTCAATGCCCCTATCCTATCCTATCCCCAGGCCAGGTCAGGCATGGCCATGGCTCCACCATACACCCCTCTTTTCATCCTAGACCTTCAGTAATTCTTAAGATGGCAAGGTAGGTAGAAGGGTTGACTTGGCTTTATAGTGTTACCAGAGACTGGGAATCCACTGCAGAATCTCACTGCCCTGGACCTCTAAATCTCCAGCTCCCTGGCTACACACTCCCCTCCTCGAGCATAGCCAGGCCCTCAAGCATAGCCAGACCTAACCACCTTATCCTGTTACGGCCATCCCCAAGACCTCAAGACCATCATCAGTCCCTATACACTATCCCATTCCCCCTCCTGCCCGGGTACCGTTATTCTTTGGCATTAGGATCTACGTGCTTCTCCCTATAATAAACCCAGCGCCCGGCCCTATCTGTAGCCCCAGCCCCAGGCCCCACACTCCTAACTCAGACACAAAGTTTCGCCAGGCAACGCCCCCTCGAGCAGCCCCGCCCCCATGCGTCCGCTCCCAGGGATCCCGATCCCAGGCTCCAGAATCTTTTGGCAACGTGGCCACTAGGACAAGCAGCCCAGTCCCCCAAGCCTCCTACTCCCGCTCGCACCTGGAGGAAAAGACGCGCGAACAGCTGATGGCGGTGCCCACGTCGCAGAGCGCGCGGTAATCCTGGTCCCGGGCGCGCGCCGCCTTCACGTGCAGTGCGTAGAGCGAGAGCACTAAGCCCGCGAGGCAGAGCGCGAGCCGCACCCATCCAGGGTTCTTCCAGGTAGCGCCCATGATTTACGGTACCTCCCGAGGCGCCAGCCCGGAGGGAACAAGCCACGGAGCAGGGGCGGGGCAGGATGTGGCCACGCCCTCTCCCGCCCCTCTGACTGGGCGATTGGCCTGACTGGTCTCGCGCTCCCTGATCCACTGGTTGTTCCTAGTACTTGATGGGCGTGCTGGCAAGGTAGGAAAACAGGGAGGAATGCTGGGACCGAAAAACTAGATTAGGGATTAGGGGTAATTACCGAGCACAAGGCCTGTCAGGCATGATGGGAGTAGTAGTCCGAGCGGCCGCAGCGCCTCAAGGGAAATGGAGTCTCTGAGTTAAAAAAAAAAAAAAATTATATTAATGTGGCTAACAGTATAGCGCTTAGGCTATGCCAGACTCTGTTCGAAGCACTGGAACATCCAGGACCTAGAGACCAGCGGATCAGGGAATCCAGCGAATACTGCGGTCCGATCAAGAACCAGCATTTCCCCTGAAATTATTATTTCAGATACTATTAGCACTATAATCTCCAATCCTCAGTGCTTGCTCAACCATTCCCTCCTGCCTCATCAGCCGCTCCTGCCGACCAGTCTCTCTCTTCCTCAAATTCCCAGCGCCATCACCACCGCCACACCCTTGACATTATCCTAACCTCTGTTTTATTGTGGCAAAACCTGAGTCTGGATCAACCCAACAGTCCCTCTTTTACAAGCCTTTGTTCGGTAGGCTAGCTGTGCTCTTTCCATCGCAATAATGGCATCTATTGATGACCCATTTCTCCTATACCTCTTCTTCCTTTTCATCTGCATTGAAACTCGGTTCTCTTTCCCCATTTTAGAAACAGTGACAAATCTCCCTTCACAATCAAGTTTTTGGGAAGATTTTACACTTCCAGTCTGTACTTCCTCACTTCTTCCTTGCAGCCCAGCACAACATAAACTAGCTCCTGCTCCCAAACACTCCCTTGACAACTGATGGCTGATGTCACCAGGATGTTAAATCCAATGGATATATCTGTATATATCTATATATGGATATATTTTCTAGTAATCTCTGCACCCAAAGTTGGGGGCTCGAACTCGCACTGCGAGATCAAGAGTCACATGCTCTTCCTACTGAGCCAGCCAGGTGCCCCTCCAATAGATATTTTTGAGTTCTTATCATTCTTGACCTCTCAACAGTATTAGTCACTGTTGAGCATTCCTTCCCAGGAACTTTCTCTGGATTCTGTGATATTTCACTTTCCTGATGGCTCTCCTCTCTCTGTGGCAGTTCCTTCTCAGAGGCACTCTTCTTCTTCTAGGCAGCATGGTGGTAGAATACAGCTCCCAAAGATGCCCATGTTCAAATCCCTGGGACCGGTGGATATGTCAGATTCCATGGCAAACAGGAATTAAGGTTGCAGATGGAATTAAGGTTATTAATCTGCTGGTTTTAATAAACTTTTTAAAAAGTTTATTTATTTTGAGAGATAGAGACAGAAAGTGAGCAGAGGAGGGGCAAAGAGAAGGAGACAGAGAGAACCCCAAGCAGCCTCCATGCTTTCAGCTTAGAGCCCAATGTGGGGTTCGATCTCACGAACCGTGAGATCATAACCTGAACTGAAATCAAGAGTCAGATGCTGAACTGACTGAACCTTCCGGGCGCCCCTAATCTGGTTTTAAAATATTATCCTATGGGTCCAATATAATCACAGGGGTCCTTAAAGTGAAAATGGGCTGGGGTGGGGGGCATATGACTGGCTCAGTCAGAAAAGCACGAGACTCTTGATCTCAGGGTTGTGAGTTTGAGCCCCACCTTGAGTGTAGAGATTACAAAAAAAATAAACTTTTTTTTCAAAAGTGAAAAAGGGCAGGGGCACCTGGCTGGCTCAGTCTGTTGAGCATCGGACTTAGGCTCAGGTCATGATCTCACAGTTCATGGGTTCGAGCCCCATGTCGGGCTCTGTGCTGACAGTGAAGAGCCTGGAGCCTGCTTCAAATTCTGTGTCCCCTTCTCTCTCTGCCCCTCCCCTGCCTTGAAAATAAACATTTAACATAAAAAAGTGAAGAAGGGTGTCAGAGGGAGGTGGGACTATGGCAGAAAGGCACAGAGAGATGCAATGTTGCTGGCTTTGAAGATGGAGGAAGGAGGTCGTGAAGTAAGGAGTGTGAGTGGCAAAGCAGGAAGAGGCAAAGAAATGGATGCTGCCTAGAGTGTCCATAAAGGAACTGCTGACATCTTAATTTTAGCCCAGTGAGACCCATGTTGGACTTCTGAACTGCAGGACTATAAGACAAGAAATTCATGTTGTTTTAAGCCACTAAATTTGTGGTAATTTGTTACAGCAGTGATAGGAAACCAATACAGAGGGCTAGGACTTAGGCCTCTCTTTCTGTTATCCTGTGGGGTCAGGTCGGCCCTGTTCAGTGTGGGAAGAGACTGCTGACTGGTATGAGTACCAGAAGGTGGGAATCACTGAGAACACACTGCTGTTCAACAAATCACCACACAAAAAAGAATGGCTTAGAATTATAACAGTCACTTTATTTGCTTTTACATATTTTATAGGTTAGGAATTTGGAAAGAGAATTTTGGCTGAGGAGTCTGGCTCCCATATTTGCAGTCAGATGATGGTTAATGCTGGAACAATGAGAGATTGAAGTAGCTGAGGGAGAACCTAACAGTTCTTTCTCTCTTAAAAATAATTTTTTTTGATGTTTATTTATTTTTGAGAGAGAGAAAGAAAGACAGACAGAATGGGAGTGGGGGAGGGCAGGCTCCAGGCTCTGAGCTGTCCACACAGAGCTCAATGCGAGGCTCAAACCCACAAACCATGAGATCATGATCTGAGCTGAAGTCAGATGCTTAACTGACTGAGTCACCCAGACTCTCTCCCTCTCTCTCTCTCTCTCTCTCTCTCTCTGTAGTCTCAAGATCCATGTAGTCTCTCTATAAGGACTAGTTTGGGCTTCCTCCCAGCATAGCAGCCCCCAGGCTACAATAGTCAGCTTTCAAAATTGCTCTGAATGATTTCCATTTTCTAGTATTCACACCATTGTGTAGTCTCTTCCCATGTTAGGCAGGGTTGACCTGAGCCTGTAGGATAATACAGAAATTATAGTGTGTCACTTTCACAGCTAAGTCATAAAGATATGGCAGCTTCCACCTTGCTTCCTCTTAGATCACTGGCTCTGGGTGAAGCCAGTTGGCATGTTATGAGGACACTTAAGCAGCCCAAGGAAACAGTCCACCTAGTAAAGAACTAAAGCCTTTTGCCAACAACCAGCATTAACTTGCCAAACATGTGAGACAGCCACCCTGGAATTGGATTCTCCAGCACCAGTCAAGCCTTCAGATGGCTGTACTTTCAACCAACATATTGATTGCAACTTCATGAGAGACCATGAGCCAGAACCAAGCAGCTTAGCTGCTTCCAGGTTCCTGCCCCAAAGAAACTGTGTGACATAATAAATGTTTGTTACTTTGAGCTGCTATGTTGTGGTAATAATTTGTTACACAGTGATAGTTGATTAATATAGGGCAGTCAGACTGCTTACATGGGAGCTCAGGATTCTAGTACAAGTGCTCCAGGGAGCCAAGTGGAAATTGCATCATTTTTTATGATTTAGCTTTTATTTAAAACTTTTTAAAGGTTTATTCATTTTTCAGAGACAGACAGAGCATGAGTGGGGGAGGGGCAAAGAGAGGGAGACACAGAATTTGAAGTAGGCTCAGGCTCTAGCTGTCAGCACAGAGCCCGATATGGGGCTGGAACTCACGGACCGAGAGATCATGACCTGAGCTGAAGTCAGATGCTTAACCGACTGAGCCACCCGGTGCATTTAAAGTCACATAGTATCCCTTTCACCCTCCTCAGTTCCAAAGGGAGGAACATGGAACTCTCTCTCTCTCTCTCTCTCTCTCTGAGAGAGATAGAGAGTCTCTCTCTCTCTCTCTCTGAGAGAGATAGAGAGTCTCTCTCTCTCTCTTTTTTTTTTTTTTGAGAGAGAGAGAGAGAGAGAGAGAGAGAGAGAGAGAGAGAGAATCCCAAGCAGGCTCCACACTCAGCACAGAGCCCAACACGGGGCTTGATCCCACAACCCTGGGATCACTACCTGAACCAGAATCAAGAGTCGGACTCTCAACTGACTGAGTCACCCAGGCACCCCAGAACTCCATCTCTTGATCTGAGAAGTGTCAAGGTCATATTCTAAGAAGTTCATGTGGGGCGGACCATTTTCAGAAATACAAACTGCTACACGGGGTAACATTATTTTCTCCCCTGTCTTCTCTTACTTCCTGCAGGTCACAACTTCCAACCTCTGACCAGATCTGTCTCCTGGGCTCCAAACCCCAGAGAAACACCTCTTAGATGTCACCATCTGGATGCCTCATAGGCCAATGAGATGCAATGCAATGCACCCAAAAGTGAACCCCTTACATTCCCCCAAACCTGTTCCTTCTCTGGAGTTTCCCATTTTAAGTATGGCCCCTCCATCCACCTAAGCCACTCCTCTTGGACTATTTTCTCAATCCTTGTAATCTATGCAGACCACTACCCTGGTCCAAGCTACCATCACCTCCCACCTAGATAAATACAGTAGTCTCCTCACTGGTCTCCCAGGAATACTTGTCCAGCATCCACAGATTGATTCTACATACTGCAATCAAAGTGATCCATTTAAAAAATAATGAGGTAGGGCACCTGGCTGGCTCAGTTGGTAGAACATGTGACTCTTGATCTCAGGGTTGTGAGTTCAAGCCCAGTATTTGGCCTGGAGTTTATTAAAAAAAAAAAAAAAAAAGATGATGTAGTTCTGTCACTTTCTGCCTTTAAGTAGTGTCCCATTTCAATAGCTCAGAAGATAAAGCCCCAAATCTCCTTCATTTATCTAACAAATGTTTATTGAGCACATGTTATGTGCCAGGGGATTGTGTTAGGAGCTTGGGATAAATTAGGAAAC
Source organism: Prionailurus viverrinus (assembly GCF_022837055.1). Taxonomy (NCBI): domain Eukaryota; kingdom Metazoa; phylum Chordata; class Mammalia; order Carnivora; family Felidae; genus Prionailurus; species Prionailurus viverrinus. The sequence goes on along the minus strand of NC_062576.1, from coordinate 17,536,640 downwards.
CAGAGAAATAGTCATGCTCTGGTCTTACACTGTAGAAGAGGAGGAAAAAAGTGAGCAGTTAATATCATCCATACATAAAATATATAGTATGTTGTTAGTGATAAGTGCTACAAATAAAAGGTAGAGCAGAGTGAGGGGAATGGAGGTGACTGCAGTTTTGAACAGGATGGTCAGGGTGGGCTTCATTCAGTTAACATTTGGGCAGAAGCTTGAAGAAGGTGAGGGAGTAAGCTATGTGGATATCTTAGGGAAGGGTGTTCCAGGTAGAGAGAAAGCCAGTGAGAGGTTCTGAGGTGCAATGTTACTGGTATGTTTAGGGAGCAACAGGGAGGCCAGAGTGGCTGAAGCCAGTGCATGTGGGAGGAAAGGACAGAGAGGAAAGAGGGGAACATGTATTTTAACCTTTCTGTAAAATGAGGATAACAATAGTACCTGCCTCAGAGGGCTGTTACGAAGATGAAATTAATACACATAAGGCTCATAGAAGAGTGCCTGGGCAACGGTGAGCTCTGTATTATGAAACTCTAGGGTGTATTTCCAGATTCCGCCGCCGGGTGGCAGCAACGAGCTAAGGCCGAGGGCTGGTCTAGCGCTCAGGGTTAAAAGGGGTGAAGCCCTGCCAAGACGCCACCAGCATCTGTGCTCCGGTGCACGCCGCGGCCGCGTTGAGCGCCGAGTTCTGGCACACTGCAAGCACTCTGAGTCCTCTGCTTCTCTGCGCGTGCTGTTCCCCCCCCCTCAAACCCTCCACTCCCCCCCACCCCCGACCGAACCACCCTTCCTTCTTCCTTCTCCACCAGCCCAAGCCGTGCCTGCCTCCAGAGCTGAGTGGCCTTCTGGCCCCACTCCGGGATATTGCCACGATGCTGGGAAAGAAAGGATGGGAATGGTGTGGGGATGAGGGGGAACAGAGGAAATCCAGAGACTCAGGGAACCTTATCCTCATGGTTATGCCCACCTTCCCCCAATTCCTCAGGCAGGTCAGCCACAGTGAAGGGTCCCACCTCTGCTGAAGTTTAAAGACAGACTTTGGGCTCCAAAGATGTTGCCTGCTTCACTTAACACCATATTAATTTAAAAATTAAAAAAAGGGGCTCCTGGGTGGCTCAGTCGATTGAGCATCCGACTTTGGCTCAGGTCATGATCTCACGGTTCATGAGTTCCAACCCCGCATTGAGCTTTCTGTTGTCAGCACAGAACCTGCTCCAGATCCTCTGTCTTGCTCTCTGCCCCTCTCCCACTCTCTCTCAAAAATAAATATTATTTTTTTTAATATTTAGAAAATACATAACCACGGTAAAGAAAAATCCAATCAGTACAAATCCAAGTACACACAAACACACACATGCTGAAAAGTCTCTCCCCAATCATCTCCTCCTTGAAAAAAGTAATTATTTTTTCACTGTCTTTCTGCATTTGGTTTCACTGACTCCCACTCTCCCAATCACTACTGCCAGAGGGTTCTGTCTAATGAGCAGATTGAATTAAAACCCTCAGTGACTTCTTAGTACCTCAGGACAAATGCAGACTCCTTGCCCTTCATGATCTTGTTCTGGTCACCCCCTTGGACCCTTCTCCTTCCTAGCCTCCACATGGCTGCAGGTATATCCACAGATTGTCCAGGCTATTCTCTGTCCTGCCATACCCTTCCCACTCCAGCTGAGGCTCCTGAGTCCTACTCATGTTGTACCTGTACCAATGTCCCAGACCCTATTTAATGCTTCCATCCTGTGCAGCCCTAATCAGGATTAATGACACTGAAACTGTCTTTCTCTTTGGGGCAAGGAAGGGTCTACTTATTTGATTCAATACCCAAGCCCCTCTGCTGGCACAGAAAAGTTACCCAATCAGTGTGGCAGGTGTGAATGAATAATAGTAACATAGCCACCACATAGTGCTAATCCTACACCTGGCACTGTTCTAGGCAATTTACATATATACTCACATACCCACACGACAACCCCAAGGTTGATACATCCTCGTTATACCAACATGGAAACTAGACCATTGAGCAGTTTAAGTAAGTTGTCCCAGCTAGTAAGTGCTGGGCTGGGGTTTGAACCAGCAGTTTGATTTTCCATAAATGCGTCAAGAGATGGAAGGAGAAGGTTGGGACAGCAGGGAAAGAACCCAGGTAGAATTTGGTCTGTGTGCTTTGCATCTAAGGATCTTCCCGCCCTCTCTCATTTCGCTCCCAGAAACCCCATTTTATGAAGCAGGAAAGAGAGACCCAGGGCGACCACAAATAACTCCGAGAGACCTGTGGAGGGAGCCGTGGAATTTATTTGGGGGTCCAGGAGCACGGGTGTAGCCGGTATGGGCTGGCTCCAAACTACAACTCCCAGGAGGCACCGGGCCCCCACAGCCCACGCGACGTCACAGCGGCAGAGGGCGCAGGCGGCTCGGCTGGCCCGGCCGGTGGACTGTTGGGCCGTTTCGCTCGGACCTCGGCCCTGGCCCTGGCCCTGGCCCTGGCACCGCGGTAAGTGGAGCAACCCGCGCCAACCCTGCCTGCAGGGGCTTGGCGGCGCGCGCTCGTAGCCTCCGCCATTGAGCTGGGCTGTGGAGTGCGCGTGGACCGGGATGGCATCTACCATATAGGGGGGATACGGGCCGAACCAAGTGACCCTGCGGAGGGGAAACCCAGACGGCGACTCCCAGGCCGCTACTTTGGGGCAGTTGGGGGGACCATACTGTGTGCCACACATACGCAGACCACACTCGAGGGGCCCAGGTCTAAAGGACGCCGAGTAGGGGTCAACCCCGCCCCCTGAACGGGGGTCCCCAGGACCATAGGGAGCGGGGCGTTGTTTTCGGGCTGGACGAGTCTGAGGGTCCCCAACCCTCCAAACACCAGATAGAGCCTCAAGTTGAAGAATTGCCTCGGAAAACAAGGTTTACAGGCTCGGTCTGTATGTGTTTGGGAGGTGGTTGAATGGGTGGGCAGAGATTGCCCAGGTCTGATGATACCAGTGCCCACGTGGAGAGATGGATTGTCTGGATTCGGATCTTTACAACTACCCCTTCCCTTTCCCTGACAGATGGGAACTGTTCCCTGGGGACTGAGCTTGTCAGCATCCTTGACCTGCTGTCGTCCCTGAAGTCAGAGAAGAGACCCTGCGGACCCACACACACCCCCTGCCCTGTTTCGGGGTCGTGTTCTTGTATCGGGTCCTCTGCCCCTAGCAGCCGTCTAGTCCGACAAAGAAACAAAGGAGCAGAGCAGAACGATGATATTGGCATCCGTGCTGGGGAGTGGTCCCCGGAGCGGGCCTCCACTCCGGCCCTTACTGGGGCCTGCACTGTCGCTCCGGGCCCGCTCCACATCAGCCACCGATACGCACCACGTGGAGATGGCACGGGAGCGCTCCAAGACTGTCACCTCCTTTTACAATCAGTCGGCCATCGATGTGGCAGCGGAGAAGGTGCGCAGCTGGCAAGAGGCCGGGTCCGGAGCTGGAACGGGTGTCCAGGGAAGGGGTGGAGCTAATGTGGTGGGGGTGGGGTGTTGCAGATCCAGTGCTCAAAGCCCATCTGCCCCCTCCAGCCCTCAGTCCGCCTCACTCCAACCATGATGCTCTATTCAGGCCGCTCTCAGGACGGCAGCCACCTCCTGGTAAGATTTCTGCACCCTATTTCCCTCTTGGTCCCTGGAGCTCTGGCCCAGCCACTCATGTCCTGGCCCTGACTTCCCTCTTCTTTTCTAGAAAAGTGCCCGGTATTTGCAGCAAGAGTTGCCAGTGAGGATCGCTCACCGCATCAAAGGTTTTCGTAGCCTTCCTTTTATCATTGGCTGCAACCCCACCATATTACACGTGGTAAGGTGGTCTCAGGGGGCATGGGTTTCTCTAGAGGGGACCTTAGATCATTGTGCCCACTGCCCAAGGGGCATATTGGGAGATGGGACTAGAGTGGCAGAGACTTGTCTGCCAAAAGGTTTCAGGGCCATAGAAGACTCAGATCCAAGCCTTCAGAGGCCAAAGTTGAATATTCATGGAGGCTTAAAAGGCCATGACGGGAGTTTAAACCAAGTGAATTGGGGTGGATGGCAATCCCCATGGGTAAGCATGGGTGGCTGCTCTCTACCCAGTGCCCACAACATCCCTGTGAATTCCCACACCTCTTCCTTGCAGCACGAGTTGTACATCCGTGCCTTCCAGAAGCTGACAGACTTCCCTCCGGTGAGGGCTGGGCCAGGGTAAGGTGAGGGGCTGAGAGGTCAGGGCTGGAACATCCATGCTTATGACTCTGTGGCCTATAGATCAAGGACCAGGCGGATGAGGCCCGGTACTGCCAGCTGGTGCGACAGCTGCTGGACGACCACAAGGATGTGGTGACCCTCTTGGCTGAGGGCCTGCGTGAGAGCCGGAAGCACATAGAGGTTAGGGGCAGCACAGTGGGCACCCAAGACTACTGGGGGGCCTGGGAAAGGTACAGAGTTTCTGAGACTCCACTCTTTACAGGATGAGAAGCTTGTCCGCTACTTCTTGGACAAGACACTGACTTCAAGGCTTGGGATCCGTATGTTGGCCACACATCATCTGGCGCTGCATGAGGACAAGGTGGGGTGCTGGGATCTGAGACCTATCAGGTGGGGCAGAGGGGACTGAGGCAGGGGCCCCCTTGGGCTGGGGACTGGGCCAAGGGCCTGGGGAGAGGTTTGGGGCTGCTTCAGAGGTCCAAAGATTGCAAGCATTTGGTGGCCAAGGTGTGGGTCAAGGTGCTGCTTAGTCTTGACTTCTTTCTCCTGCCAGCCCGACTTTGTTGGCATCATCTGCACTCGCCTGTCGCCAAAGAAGATTATTGAAAAGTGGGTGGACTTTGCCAGGTGAGGCTAGAACAGCTAAGGGGGTGGATATCTTCCAGCCCAGAAGGCTTGGGTCTGAGCCCTTGCCTAGGGCATGGTCTAGGGCAGGCTTTCTCAAATGTGGCACAATTAACATTTTGGGTCAGATAATTCTTAGGAGGTGTTTCATGCTTGTTAGGATCTTTAGAAGGGTGCCTGGCTTTTACTTAATACAACTCCTAGCTGTGGCAAGCAAAAATGTCTCTAGAAATTGTAAAATTTCTCTAGGGGTGGTGGGGGCAGAAATTCCTCCATCTGAGAATCACTGGTCTAGGTTTGAACCCTTGCTCCTATCTACAGACGCCTGTGTGAGCACAAGTATGGCAATGCCCCCCGCGTCCGCATCAATGGACATGTGGCTGCCCGTTTCCCCTTCATCCCTATGCCACTGGACTACATCCTGCCTGAGCTCCTCAAGAATGCCATGAGGTGGGCTGGCTGGATATGTTGGAAGGGGGCAAGACAGGAACAGGGGTGAAGCTGGGGTACCACTACCTGCTGATCTTTCTTCCCTGCATAGAGCTACGATGGAGAGTCACCTAGATACTCCCTACAATGTCCCAGATGTGGTCATTACCATCGCCAACAATGATATCGATCTCGTCATCAGGTTTGCCCTGAGTGGGAGTTGAGCTGGGATATATGGGGGTTCCAGGCACTGTTTCTGACTTGCTCTATGACCTTAAGCTATACCTGCCCTGCCCTGAGACAAGATACACTTTGTTTCTGAGAATGCCATGAGCTGGATATGAATGGATCTGGGGTCAGCTGGTTTCCAGGGCTCTGTGCTTGTCAGCAACTGAAAGGCCTGGACTGAGGAGTCAGGAGTAACCAGTCCATGATGCTGGCTTGAGAATAAATGTAAAATCCTGTGAGAAGGTATAAGCAACCAGTGGCTCAGCAGAAGTGAGGATGGAAGGATATCACTTATAAAAAATAATGCCCGAGGGTCCAGGTGGACTACATTCCATCTTTGGGTGGAGGGGGCAGGAAGGCTGACTTAGCACTATTTGCTTGGGAGGTAGTGAGCCCCCACCAAAGCTGAGCCAAGCCCATGTTATCAACATCCTGCCAGGATTTCAGACCGGGGCGGGGGAATCGCTCACAAAGACCTGGATCGGGTTATGGACTACCACTTCACTACAGCTGAGGCCAGCACCCAGGACCCCCGGATCAGCCCCCTTTTTGGCCACCTGGACATGCACAGTGGTGGCCAGTCAGGGCCCATGCACGGGTGAGGCCCCACCTGGCCACAATGGGAGGGTGGGGGTCCCCGGGAGACTCAAGCCTCTGAAGCCTCTGTCCTGTCCCCCATCCATTCTAGCTTCGGCTTTGGGCTGCCAACCTCACGGGCCTACGCAGAGTACCTCGGTGGTTCCCTTCGGCTGCAGTCCCTTCAGGGCATTGGCACAGATGTCTACTTGAGGCTCCGTCACATCGATGGCCGAGAGGAAAGCTTCCGCATCTGACCCCACAGCCCTTGGCCTGCTTGCCTGCCTGGCCCAGGCTGCACACCCTGCCAGGACCTTCTGGGTGAGGCAGGGTACCACCCTGCTCCACATGCTGCTGCATCTGGGGTCTTAGGGCCCCAAATATATGGAATTACATGGAGCCCGGTGCTGCCCCTCCTCTACAGAGGTCCGTTGCCTCCCTGCCTCCAGGCCTTGGAGGAGAGGAAGTGGGGACCCTTGAGGCCTCCAGCACCAGCTCCGTTATTCTTGTTCCTGGGGAACCCCTACCTTGACTGCTGTTTGTTATTAAAGTTCACATTTTGAATGCCCTCTTGGGCCCCGTGTGTGGGGAGCGCAGGTGAGCTTTGGTTTCCACCCTATTCTGGTTCCCTGGGCCCTTGGGTTTAATTAGCTCATGTCTTAGTCTCTAACTGTCCTGACAGCCTGGCAGGCTATGTATAGAATTGCCCCCAAATCTCTTGCACATTTGGTTTGGCGGGAGTTGGGATGGCTCTGGCAGTTTGTGCAAAGACCTTTCATTCATTTCACTTAACAAATGTTTCTGGGTCCCAGATAATTTTGAAGGCCCAACTTGGCCCAGCTTCAGGCCTCAGTTCTGACTCTTCCCTTCCTGGCAGTCACAGGTTCTGGAAGTGAAGGTCACCAGACTGGGCAACCTGAGCCACCTGATTCCTGAGCCTGAGTAAAGTTAAAAATACTGCCTGCCAGCTGTGCCTGCTTCTGCCAAGGAAAAGGAACACACAAGATTATACCCTGGCAGGTGCCAAGGGACAGTGGGGCATTGGTAGGGAGGGCTAAAGGAAAGGGCTCTAGAGAGCAGGTGGGACCCAGGGGAGGGGAAGACAGGCCTGAAAGCCTGCTTTGGTGGGACTGGTGATGGAGGTGGGGGATTGAGGGGAGACAGGAATTGTATCTGGAGGTCAAATGCCAGGTGGTGGAAACCACAGTGACTTACCAGACTGAAAATCCTGCTGACTGCAGTGCAGGGGGTCAGGCTGGAGTACAGCCAAGAAGCATGGGCTTTTTACTGCAGGCAGCAGTGATCCATGGACAGATTTTAAGCTAGGAAGGGATGTTTCCACTTGGATTTCGTAGAAGCAGATGCTGAAAGGAGGGTTTGTGTCCATGTGATTTGTTGAGAAAGTGCTCTGGTTAGGGAGTAGGGGAAGCAGGAAAGGGAAGGGCAGGAAACCAAACAAGGATGTCATCTCAGGCAAAAGTCCAGAGCTAGTAAGTTTTGCCTTAGAATTGAGGCAAGAGAGCTAAGTTCCACAGTCATTGATGGATTCCTTTACTTGACAATCATTGGTTAATGTCTATGTTGGGAAGTAGGGGTGGGTAGGTACTTAAACACCCAAACTGAAAACTTTCCTTTTCAGCTTCTTAAGGCAACACAGCTCTATTAGTCCAAGGGATAATTTGACAAAGAGCCTCTGGCTTTTGAAAGCACATCAAAGGTAATCTGGATCTGAAGAGGCAACAAAAAGAGATTCCAGAGGATCTGGGTGAAGCATCTACATAGTTCTAGAAATAACAGATTTGCACAATAGAAGGAGGATTAGAAGGAGAATAGTGAGGAGGTTGGTGTAGTAACCTGGATCAGGGATTTATAAACCCTAGGTTAATCCTGAACTAGAGAGGAGAGCATCCCTGCAAGATGTTGGGTGAAGTCAAAAGTGAGGCACCAGAACCTTAGGTGGATAGAGTGACAGTCTTGAAGATGGAGAGTGAGAGAAGGCATTACAATTTTAATCTTGTCTTGCCTAACTTATTTTTTCAGATTCTTATGCAGCCAGACACTTGGCATTCATTGCCCACCTCCAATTCTTTAATTTCCCCAAAGCCGAGTTACCAGCACTTCCCATTGCCATCACCCTCCCCACCTCCCATATGGAACTCCTATTTTTCTTTTCTTTTTAAAGTTTATTTTGAGAGAGAGCGAGGGGAAGGGGCAAAGAGAGGGGGGCAGAGGTCCGAAGTGGGCTCCACACCACAGCAGAGAGCCCGATTTGGGGCTCGAACTCAACAGCCATGAAATCATGACCTGAGCAGAAGTTCAAGGCTTAACCAATTGAGCCACACAGGCACCCCAAGAACTCCTACTGATCTGCAACCTGAGGCCCCATACGCAGGCTTTGAGCATTCCACCCCAATAACCAATTTGAGCTTCTAAGCCCAATAACTAATTTATAAGTCAAAGAAAATTAAGAGAATGGCAAAAAAACATTTATTGAACACCTACCTTGCTTGATACTGTGCGATACACTTATATACATAAGGGATACCCTTTATATAGTTATATGGGTTATACAGTTATGTATAGTTTAACATTTACCGACCCTCTGAGAATGGACACCTTTGTACAATTTACCCAGAGTAGGATCAGAACCCGGATTCCTCACTAAGCCCAAGACGCTAATATGTCCACTGCGTCTAATTTGTCTAGGGGACAAATTAAGCCTTTAAAAAGGCTTACTTCTATGAGAGCAATTTACTAGCTATCCCTGGACACAGCCGTCCTGTTTCCTTCACCGTGAACAAGGACGGCAGTTTCTTCAATCTTTACAAAAGGGGTGACGGGGCTTTAGGTTGGCGGAAGTGGGCAACGCAGAAATGGGTGTTAATTCCAAGCTCAAAGCCCTACTGCAGCCAGGGAGGCAGCTCTGGCTCCGTCCCGGTACCGGGTAAAGTGGGGGCAGTGCCTCTGGTAACTGGCACCTCCTGGCTTCCTCAGGCACCAGGCCCTTTAAAAAGATCGGGCTGAGTCATCACACATCACGAAGGTCTCCTCTTTCAACTCAGGGTTCAGCCATATTTCTATACGGAAAAAAAAAAAAAAAAATTCCAGCGCGATTGGCACACGAAAGGTCAAACTTGTCAGGGACCGCTAAAACGCCGCACTAACCAGTGAGCTCTTGCTACGCCACAGGCCCCGCCTTCAGGGCGGTAGCTGCCTCCGCCACGCGTCGCTGACCCGGAACTAAAAGCGCTGCGTGGCGCCGGATTCCAGCGTCATTTCCACTACGACGATGGCGGCACAGGGAGCAGCTGCGGCGGTTGCGGCGGCTACTTCAGGGGTCGCGGGGGAGAGCGATCCCGGGCCCGGGGAGAATGCGGCGGTCGAGGGGACCGCCCCGTCCCCGGGCCGCGTCTCTCCCCCGACTCCAGCGCGCGGCGAGCCGGAAGTCACCGTGGAGATCGGAGAAACGTACCTGTGCCGACGACCGGATAGCACCTGGCGTGAGGGCGGGGCCCAGGGACAGGGGGCGGGGCATGAGGGCGGGTTCTCTGAGGGGCTGACGTTGTAGGGGCGGGGCTTGAGGGAAGAGCGCGGAGTTTCCGCCCCTCCCGGGCACCGCCTACAAACCCCACCAGTCTGGCTCTCCTGGAACACAAGCAGCTCCCGTTTAATTGTATGTAGAACTCCCATTCCACTTGCTTATCCAATCTTAGACTTCATTCCCTTTTTAAACAAAACCATCGTTCCTTGCTGGTCTCTCTGATCTCTGCGACTTACTTTTCCATCCCTCTTCTACAACCGCCAGCAGAGGGGACCTACCAAAACACAAAAATGAGCTTCCTTTTTCCTTTTCTTGTCTTCATCTTCAGAATAAACCCCCAATTCCTTAGAAGGACGTACATCTTTGTGACCTGTGGTTTTTAGACACCCCTAGCAAAGGCCATTGCCAGACTAGACCACACTGTACTCTCTGAAGACCACATGCCTTTTACCACCTGTGCCAAATGCTTGAATGCCCTTGCCTTTCTTGTTCACCTAGCTAGCTCCTACTCATCCTTTAACACACCATATCCCTTGTGATGCCATTACTGACTCCCTTCAGGCAAAGTGAGTCCTTCCCTTATGAATGTGCCTACAACATTTTCTTCATACCTCAGCTAGCCATAGTATATGTGACATTATGTAGTCATCGTCTGCGTCTTCCCATATCAAAGTGGGAACTTCTGGAGGGCAGGACCTCTTGTGATTCACTGCTGTGTCCTCTCTACCCAGCAATAACATAGCATAGGACCAGACACGCAGTGGTTGCCTTACTCATTTGTTGAATGGTTGGCTAGTTGTCAGGCGCTATGCTACATGCTTTAGAGGCATTAGCTCACCCTCTGAGGTGGGCACTATTAGTTCTGTTTTGTAGATGAAGAAACTGAGGCTCAACCAAAATAATTTGCACTTAAATATAGGAAGTGAGGAGCTAGAATTGTATATAAACCCAGAGCCAGCCTTCATGACTCCTGAACAAATGAGCAACTAAGTATAGTAAAACAAGCATTGCATTTAGTAAAATGTTAACTTCTTATTGTTTTTCAAATATGTGAGCCTGGGTAAGCTTCAGTTTTTCATCTGTAAAGTAAGAGTAACAGCTCCAACCTGGCCCACTTCACAGGCAGCGATTGATGGAATGGCAGATGTAGACGAGTGATGTTAGCTTGTGTATGTCCCTGGAATCTGGAAACTGCTCCTCAGTGTGAAGGATTCTTCTTGTTCCAGCCCTGCCTTTCTGATGATCCTATCCTTTTTCTTTCACAGATTCTGCTGAAGTGATTCAGTCTCGAGTGAATGATCAGGAGGGCCGAGAGGAATTCTATGTACACTATGTGGGCTGTGAGTGACTTGGGGCTTTCTGGGCTTGGACGGGGGAGAGGGGTGGAAGTACAGCACCCTCATGGCCTATCCTCACAGTTAACCGGCGACTAGACGAATGGGTAGACAAGAACCGGCTGGCACTGACCAAAACAGTAAAAGATGCCGTGCAGAAGAACTCAGAGAAGTACCTGAGCGAGCTGGCTGAGCAGCCTGAGCGCAAGATCACTCGCAACCAAAAGCGCAAGCATGATGAGATCAACCACGTGCAGAAGGTCTGGACCCCCTCCCTTTCCCCAAGGCCCCAGGAGGCTCAGCTGCCTCTGCCAACTTCCTTGGGTCCCAGTGCCAAAACCATAGCAGCTCCTGTTTCTTTTTTCTTCTTTCTTCCTTTTTTTTAATGTTTATGTATTTTGGCGGGAGAGAGAGAAGGAGACAGAGGATCTGAAGCAGGCTCTGCTTTGACAGCAGCGAGCCTGATGTGGGGCTCGAACCCCTGAGCCATGAGATCATGACCTGAGCTGAAGTCGGCTGCTTAACCGACTGAGCCACCCAGATGTTCCAGCAGCTCCCACTTCTTAAGCTCTTATAATGTGTAAGGGACTTTACTTATGTTTTGTGAGATACTCTTCACAGGTAAGAAAACTGAGGCTCAGAGAGGGCAAGCACTTGGCTGCAGTCTCACAGCAAGGAAATGGCACACCTGGGACTGGAACTCAGGCCTCCTGCACCAATAGCCTCCTTTGTCTCCTATTTGCTGTGCCACCGTAGACAAAGAATTGAAGTCCGAAGAGAAGGAAGAGAACATATGATATTGGGTGCTTGCTGTTGCCAAGCACCGTGCTGAGTCCTGCGTGTATATAAGGTTAATGCATCTTTCCTAACAGTTCAATGCCACAGGAATAATGGTTTCTTTTTGTAGATGAGGAAGCAGGATCTGAGAGGTTAGGTAACATGCCCAAGGTTACACAGCTAGTAAAAGGGCGGACTGGAATTAGAATAATAATGGTAAACATTTATTGGCTTGTGAGCCAAAGTTATAGGCTAAGTGTTTTAATACGTGATCTCACTGAAGTTTCACAGCAGTCCTGTGAGGTAAGCATTGTTATTATCTCCAGTTTACCGGGGAGGAATAGATGGGTTTAAGAACCTAGTCGGGGGGCGCCTGGGTGGCTCAGTCGGTTGAGTGTCTGACTTCAGCTCAGGTCATGATCTCACCATTTGTGAGTTCGAGCCCCGCGTCGGGCTTTGTGCTGACAACTCAAAGCCTGGAGCCCTTTTCGGCTTCTGTGTCTCCCTCTCTCTCTGCCCCTCCCCCACTCACACTCTGTATCTCTCTCTCTCAAAAATAAACATTAAAAAAAAAAAAAAGAACCCAGTCAGGAATTAGATTTGCCAACTAGATTGTCCTACTTCAGGGCACTAGCCCTTAATCATGACTTTGACATGTCCTAGAAACTTGGGCCACTTGTTCCAAAGTCTGGGTTCTTTTCACCCCTGCCCCTGGGGGATACTTTTCCCCCACTCCGAGTCTCAGTTTCTTTTTGTAAAATGGGGAGTGCACATGAGTCCAGGGCTTATTGAGATTTCAAGGCACTTAGACATTCATTACTTTCAGCCAGTGAGATTTCATCCTTCTGCATGTTTGTTGTGTGCTTTGGGGCAATGTTTTCCCAACTGTGGGGTGCAGCTTTTAGTAGATTGCCAAATTAGTTCAGTAGGTTGTGATCAGCGTTTAAATTTGAAAATGAGAGAAAGAGGGGTGCCTGCCTGGTTTAGTTGGTAGAGCATGCAACTCTTAATCTCAGGGTCATGAGTTTATGCCCCGCATTGGGTGGAGAGATTGCTTAAAAAATAAAGATAATAAAAAAATGAAAGGAAGAAATAGGATAAGATAGAAAATGTCAGAGTACGTTGTGCTTTATCAAAGGTAAGTATTATTTTTGAGAAGCACATAGAGATACACACATATGTATACACAAGCAGGTCAACTGGTTTACAGTGCTAACGGCTCTTCCTGTTGGGGGTTGTGAAAAAAAATTTTGAAATCCCTGAACCAGGAAGACCTTCAAGGTCTAAGGCAGCACTGTCCAATTGATCTTCCTGTGACAAGTGGGAATGTTTAATATCTATTGTCTGATAGCGTAGCCACTGGCCACATGTGGCAATTGAGCACTTGAAATGTGTTTGGTGTGGCTAAGAATTAAATTTTATTTAAATTTATTGAATTTAGGGGCACCTGGGTAGCTCTGTCGGTTAAGCATCTGACTTTGGCTCAGGTCATGATCTCATGGTTTGTGAGTTCAAGTCCTGTGTCAGCCTCTGTGCTGCCAGCTTAGAGCTTGGAGCCTGCTTCAGATTCTATGTCTCCGTCTCTCTCTGCCCCTCCCCTGCTCACACTCTGTCTCTCTCTCTTTCTCAAAAATAAATAAACATTAAAAAAAAATTTAAACAATGAGTTTAAGTAGCCACTTGTGGCCAGTGGCTCTTCCGTTGGAGAACATAGGTCTGAGTATCTCTTAGTTCCTCGACCGGGTTGCACTAGCAAATTAAATCTCAAAAATGTACCTCAAAGCTGATAGTCAGCAGGGTGGATGACAGTAGGCCAGTGGTGATAAATTCAGAGGATGGATAATCGGCGAGTTAATGAGTCAGATTCTTCACAGCTTAATTAACATTTAATTCTAAATAAACTGCAGCATTTGAAAAAGTAGTGTTTTTGTAGTTCTTTAATGCATTTGCAGGAGAGGATTGTATTTTGTGAGAGCTGGGAAGTGGGTTTTTAAAGAGGCATATGAGGAAAATCTTTCTTCCCTCATCTTTGCAGGGGTTAGGCTCAGGGTTGGACAAACTAGGGGCCTGTGCCTGACAGTGCTGAGTACCGGTTCTGTAGCCTCACCTCTCTGTGCCTTAGTTTCCTTTTTGTGCAGTATGGATAATGAGCACTCTTGTCCCTGGTTCTTTGTGAGGACTAAATGAAGTAATGCCTATGGAGTGCTTGGCACTTGGAATAAATGGCAGCTGGCTACCCCCAAGGGCAAGTGACCTCACCTCTCCCTGCCTGTTTACTTCCCTGTAAAAAAGAAATAAGAATGCTCTGTTTTAGGGTGGCTGAAAAGGTTAAATGGGGCCATACAGGCAAAGTGCTTTGTGGAAGGGGGTCTGGGTAAAATGCTGGCTCCTTTCTCCCTTCTCAACTATAGGGCAAGGCTGCTGTCTCCTCTAGTGTAGGTCATGGGCCTTCTTGGATCCCCCCTTCATTGTTAGGCTGTGCTTGCTTTGCTTCTACAGAGTGAGTGTGACATGACTTTTAGTCCCTGCTTTCTAAGGACTTGGAAAATAGGGGAAACCAACTGGGGGCAGTTAGAGGGAATTGTTGTTAACCACTGCATTCCCAACTTGAGAAGGAGAGGGCATATTCTGTGTCAGAAGAATCCAGTCCGGTCTGCTGGAGGGGGCAGGAAGGGTGCGAGGCCTTGAAGGACAGGAAAGAGCACAGTAAAAACAATTACCCATGATGGCTCATAAAACTGCCTCATCTCACACTCACCTGGCTTATGCTCTGCTTGAGGTTGAGTAAGCATTTTTTGGCAGAAAGAGGAGAGGAAACTGCATGTGCAAAGGCACGTTGGCCTCAAAAAGAGAGTTATCGATAATGTAGATTTGAAGGGGCTAAGACTGGAGGCTGGGAATCTGCAGGGGCTTAGGTAATTATCCAGACTTGAGATGGTGGCAATGGCTATTTGGAGCTGGGCAGAGAATTCCAGAGAGGGGTCAATTCCACAGATGTCAAGGAGGTAAAATTCACAGGACTCGGCCCTAAATTGAATGCCAGCTTCCTGAGAGAAGGAGTCTTAAAAGCAGACCAGGGGCACCTGGGTGGCTCAGTTGGTTAAGCATCCGACTCTTGATTTCAGCTCAGGTCATGATCTCACGGTTTGTGAGTTCGAGCCCCTCATCAGACTCTGAGCTGGCAGTGTGGAACCTGCTTGGGATTCTCTCTGCCCCTCCCCCGATTCTCTCTCTCTCTCTCTCTTTCTCTCTCTCTCTCTCTCTCTCTAAAATAAATAAAAGCACTTAAAAAAAAAGAGCAGACCTGCTATTGGTCTTGGACAATTGGACTGAGGGGATGTGCCCAGTGAGATGGGGACCCCAGGAGGACGAATAGGTTTGTAGGGAGCACAGGTTTAGTTCCTTTCTAGACACCTAGGCACCTATGGGAGTGACCCATGGGGCAGGCAGCTCCCTGGATCTGGTGCTCAGGAAAGAGGTCCAGCCACACCACGGAGTCTAGTGCCAGTTCCTCCTGTTTGCACAGAAGACAAGATCCATTACTCATCTGCCTCACGACAATTTTGGCAGAGCTGGTTGATCCCATTGTATAGCTGAAGGTTTTAGCCCAAGGAGACTGGAACCAGGCCTGATCCTAGCCATGTTCATCTGGCAAAAGGTCTAAACTTGGGCATCAGGGATGTGTGGGTGGGCGGGGAAAGTGAGAGAGAAGCTTGGCCCACCCAGCTTCAAAACCAGATAAAACAAGTCAGCTGTTCATGTGGTTGTTGTCATTTGGAGGATGAGGTCTGGAAGATGGGAAGGAAGCACTGGGTTCTGGTTCAGGGGAGGGACGGCTTGACCTCCACTTCTGTTCACCTCTGTCCACTGCTCTGTCCTTGCCCAGACCTATGCAGAGATGGACCCCACAACAGCAGCCTTGGAGAAGGAACATGAGGCGGTAAGCAGGGGCAGGGCTCCTGCCTGCGGGTACCCCCTCTCCCAGCTTTCCTTGCTCTGACTGAGCCATCCACCGCCCTCCACTCCCACGTTACCCACAGATCACCAAGGTGAAGTATGTGGACAAGATCCACATCGGGAACTACGAAATCGATGCCTGGTACTTCTCACCGTTCCCCGAGGACTATGGGAAACAGCCCAAGCTGTGGCTCTGCGAGTACTGCCTTAAGTACATGAAATTCGAGAAGAGCTACCGCTTCCACTTGGTGAGACTGGGCCAGCCGGGTCTGGTGAGAGAGGCAGGCGTGGAGGCGAGGGCTGCTGAGGCTGCAGCGATAGGGAAGAGAGACAGGTCCAGAGGAGTCGAGTACAAGGAAGAGCTGCCCGGGGTCAAGAGACCTGGGTTCTAGGCCTGGCCTTACCTTTGCTCGAGTGACCTTGGCCAACTTGCTGCCTTTCCCCAGACCTCGGTTTCCTCTTCTGTGGAATGGGGACAGTAATCCCTGCCCTTACCACTTCTTCAGGTCAACCCAAACACCACATGTTAATCAAGGCCAGCGCAGTGCCAGGTTCCTCAGTGCAAAAGAGGAAGCGAGCATAGCCCCTGAGCAATGGGACTGTAAGGTGTGGACAGATGGGAAGCATTGGCGGGGAAGAGGGGGGAGCTGTGTCGGGGGTGGGGTTGGTGTGGGGGTGGGTGTTGCCGGGGGCTCGCATCACTAGTGCAGCAGGGAACACTAGGATATTTCCCAAAGGGTGTAACCTGAGGCAGATGTATGCATTTTAGGCAATCGCCATTGTCATGGATAAGAGCGCTGGAGAGTCCTCCCAAGCCAGGCTGCTCTGAACTTGAAACCATCTAGCTGTATAATATTCAAGCCAGTTATTTAGCCTCTCTGTGCTTCTTCATCTATAAAATCTATAAAATAGCCTATAAAATAGGTTCTGTCTCCTCAGGGAGTTGGGAGGATTCCTTGACATAGGTGAGGTATGGAGCCCAGAGTCTGTAGATGGGGAAACAGAAGCAGAGACCTGTTGGAAGCCACACAGGGTTGTATGGGTGTACCTAGCAGAGAACCTCAGGGTCTCAAGCTTTTGTCTCCCCATCCCCACCCCCAGGGGCAGTGTCAGTGGCGGCAACCCCCAGGGAAGGAGATCTATCGCAAGAGCAACATCTCTGTGTACGAGGTGGATGGCAAAGACCACAAGGTGAGTTAGATGGCCGAAGTGCTGTGGGGAGGTGGGGAGAAGCACTGGCACTCTTGGATGATCCTCGTTGTCACCAAAAGGGTAGAAGCCAGTCTTGGGACAAGCCCCCACCGGGAAAAGGCCTGTGGGATCATGCTTAGCCTTGGTAGACACATGGCCCTGTGGTGTCAGTTTTTGGGACTGAGTTTCTGTTCTGTCCCTGAAGACTTTTCTCCTGATGGTAGCTTAGTATTGGGCAGTTTTGACACCCAGAATAGACTGTCATGCCGGAGGGTGCTTTTAGAAGCGCTTTCTCTTTCTGCCTGAAGGAAAGGTTTCTTTCCCGGGAGGAGACTGCTTGGTGTGAGACTTTCTGCCTGAGACCAGTGTGGCTCTGACAGCTGAGTTCCTGGTTTCTGGCAGAAAGACTTCAGTGGGGGAGGGTGGGGCCTTTAGGGTCTGCTTTGCTGCAATTGAGAACCTGGCCTTTACCTGGTCAGTCTGGGAAGGTCTCACTAAGTGTCCCTGTTCCCATGGAAGGGCAGTAGAGTGTGAGGAAGAGAGGGCAGGCTTCTGAGTGGCTCCTGCTTCAAATTGTCCTGTCATTTAGTAGCTGACCTTGGACAAGTTACTGAACGTTGTTTGTTCCTGTTTCCTCATCTATAAGATAAGAGTCATGATAATGTTTACCTAATAGGGTTGTTGGTGGAACAAATGAGACAGCAATGGCAAGTAGTTAACACTGTGCCTGGCATCAAGTAGGTGCTTAGTAAACATGGGCCTTTGTTACTATTGGTGACCTCTTGGGCTCAGTCAGCCTTGTGATAAATAGCTTGGGGAATATTAGCCCTTAACCTGGACTGAGTCCCCTGCTTTGCCTGAGCATGAACAGGGGGAGTGGCACAAAGGGCTCCAGCAGGAGGTGTGGATGTTCTTTCTAGCTCTACCCTTGGTTAACTTTGAAGCCTCAGGCAAGCACTGCCCCTTCCCAGAGCCTCAGTTTCTTCCTAAGCAAAGTGCACTAGCAATGCTGGGCTTCACAATTGTTGGGTCAAATAAGAGTGGGTGTAAAAGGTGTCCTAAATCAGTGGGCCTCTTGATCTGTGCCATGAAGCCACCCTCACGGTCTCATTGTCCCTTCTGATGTCGGTCTCTAGCCTGAGTGGGTATCTGGGTCTCAGCAGAGTGTGGCCAAGTGGGCAGACAGCTCAGGCTTTGGAGTCAGGCTCAAAGCTCACCCATTCAGCAAACATTTACCAAGCACGAGGCTAAGCATGAAGCTTGGTGCTTGCTCTGAACAAGACAGAACGTCTATACCAGTTTGAATCCTGCTGTAGCACTCAGCAGCCGTGGGACCTCATGCCAGCCATAGCTCCTCTGAGCCTCAGTTTCCCAATCTGAAACATAAGATTTAATGTCCCTGAAGATTGAACTCCTATTTAGCACTTAGAAGTGGTAACTGAGGGGTGCCTGGGTGGCTCAATCGGCTAAACTTTCAGCTCTGATTTCAGGATTATGAGTTCAAGCCCTGCTTTGGGCTCCAAAGCTGGGCATGAAACCTATTAAAAAAAAAAAATGGTAACTGAATGGGGCCCTTGGCTGGCTATTGGTGGAGCATGTGACTCTTGATCTCAGGGTTGTGAGTTTGAGCCTTATGTTGGGTGTAGAGATTACTTAAAAATAAAATCTTTGGGGGGCGCCTGGGTGGCGCAGTCGGTTAAGCGTCCGACTTCAACCAGGTCACGATCTCGCGGTCCGTGAGTTCGAGCCCCGTGTCGGGCTCTGGGCTGATGGCTCAGAGCCTGGAGCCTGCTTCCGATTCTGTGTCTCCCTCTCTCTCTGCCCCTCCCCCGTTCATGCTCTGTCTCTCTCTGTCCCAAAAATAAATAAACGTTGAAAAAAAAAATTAAAAAAAAAAAAATAAAATCTTTGGAAGAAAAAAAGGAAAGAAAAAAAACAAAAAAAGAAGTGGTAACAGATTAATCTAGCTCTCTGGTTTTCAGTTTCCCTGTCCATCAGAAAATGACAGTAAGACTCCTTCCAATTCTAAATATTGTGAGGAGCCTGCTTCTCACTGGCCTGGCACTGGCTGCTCTCTAATGCCTGGCACTTGCATAGCAGGGTGGCAGCCACAGCCCAGGCCGAGGTGGGAGCGTTATACCTGCTCCCTGAGCCTGCTTCTACCTCCCCACTCCTCAGATTTACTGTCAGAACCTGTGTCTGCTGGCCAAGCTTTTCCTGGACCACAAGACGTTGTACTTCGATGTGGAGCCCTTCGTCTTTTACATCTTGACTGAAGTGGACAGGCAGGGGGCCCACATTGTTGGCTACTTCTCTAAGGTGCTGGGGTGGGGAGCCCGGGTTGAGGGAGGGTGGGGACTATGAACCAGAGAAAGGACTGAGCCTCCCCAGAGGTCCTGACCACACACCCCTGTAGGAGAAGGAGTCTCCAGATGGGAACAATGTGGCCTGCATCCTGACTCTGCCCCCCTACCAGCGGCGTGGCTATGGAAAATTCCTCATTGCTTTCAGTGAGTGGTTCCTGGCCTGTCAAGGAAGGGGCAACTACGGTGGGGGTGCCACCGCAGGGCCGGGTCCTCAGAATCCTTCTTTCCACCACTGCCAGGTTACGAGCTCTCCAAGCTAGAGAGCACAGTAGGCTCCCCTGAGAAGCCACTGTCTGACCTGGGCAAGCTCAGCTACCGCAGCTACTGGTCTTGGGTCCTGCTGGAGATCCTGCGAGACTTCCGGGGCACACTGTCCATCAAGGATCTTAGGTGAGGGCCCTGGAACCCTTAAAGAGGAACCCTTAGAAGAATCTAAGGTTGGCCATGATCTTGTCTGTCTCCTTGTCCCCTTTTGCTGTCCCAGTCAGACCCCACAAGGGAACTCTCCCCAGCAACTACTCCAATCCCTTTCTGCAGTCAGATGACCAGCATCACCCAGAATGACATCATCAGCACCCTACAGTCCCTCAATATGGTCAAGTACTGGAAGGGCCAGCATGTGATCTGTGTCACACCCAAGCTGGTAGAAGAACACCTCAAAAGTGCTCAGTATAAGAAACCACCCATAACAGGTAGGGGGGCGGGGGCTGCCCAGGTTGTGTGTGGTAGGGGGTAGGTGTTGAGGAGCCAGAGCTACCTTTTTGCTGTCACATGATCCCAAACTAGTCTGACCAGCTCCCAGGACTGAAGCCTGGGGCAGGCTAGTCAGTCATTCCCAGGCTTCCCTGCCCCCTTCCCAGGACTCAGTCTGCCCTTGTTCTCACCTAGAGGTGATACCTGGCCTGGGCCCAGAGGCCCAGCCCTGCCTCTCATGTCTGTCTCCCCACAGTGGACTCTGTCTGTCTCAAGTGGGCCCCCCCCAAGCACAAGCAAGTGAAACTCTCCAAGAAGTGAATGGCCTGTGCCCCTGCTGCTGGACCTTTATCTCCTTGTCCCCTAGCCTGTAAATAAATATGTACAGACCTGTTTCATCATTTTTTAAAATAAAGTAAGTTCTGCCGTGGTTCTGGACTTTGGAGGTGGGAGGGAGAGGCTAAGAGCTGATGTTCTTTGTTGCACGCCACACACAGAGCCAATTGTGCTCAAAACATTTTACTCCTTGTTCTTTCTACCCCTCACCCCAGATCCAAGCCCAAGCCCAGTTCCGGTGGGGGCTCAGTCCTCCGGAGTCTAGGAGTTGAGGTTCGAGGAGGGCATGGCAGCCGATGGGGCAAGATTGGGGCCTTTTCTGTTCTTGAAAACATGCTGCCCAGAGGCAGTCCCCGCTCAGAATACAGGAAGAAGGTGAAGTGATGGGGCTCATCAGGCAGAACTGGTAGGGTGCTAGAGCCAGTTCTTTAGCAGCAATTAGCTGGGCAGGTACCCAGTTTTCTAGAAACAGGGTAGGGAGCCTTGGCTCATTTTCATAGCTAAGGGTCCTTGGGGGCTCCATAGGAGCCCAGTGAGGAGGGTTGTGAACAGTAGGTGGGGGTGGCTAGAGGTCCTAGCCAATACCACAGGTAGTAAAACACCTGACTGTGGACCGTAGTTGCAAAGAACAAACCTAGAAGAGTGGGCTCAAAGGTCAGGATAGTGCCTTGGACTCCCACAGGGTTCTGGGAGGAAGGAGTGGCTTAAGCCAGTCCCAAGACCCAAAAGATGTCAGGGAAGGGCCAGGTCCATTCCTGGGCCAGGCATCTGTCCTTGGGGGCAGTGTGGAAGTCCTGGAAGCGGGGTCAGCTCTCAGGATGACTAGCTCAGCAGAGGAGGCCCAGGGTCAGGCCTAGTGGCAGCAGAAGGATGAGCCCCAATACGGCCTGGGCTGGGGCAGAGTTGAAGGCCTGGTGGTTGACACAAAGATGGCCATCGGGCTGAGACTCCTGGATTTGGGGCACCACACGAGGCTGGAGCTCTGTCACATGATAGTGAATCCAGGAGGCATAGCTGGAGGTCAGAGTGTACACGCCAGGCCTGTTGGGGGCCCCACAGGCATCGCCCCAGCTCACAATGCCTGCCAGGTACCAGAGGCCCCCCACAAGGCAGGAGAGTGGGCCCCCAGAGTCACCCTGAAGAGAAAAGTCATAACTGTCAAGACTAGGCCCCAGGCCTCCAGTCATCCACGCCAGCCCCATCCGGCCCTCATCTCCCAAGATGCGCTCGTCTCACTGGAACCCCTGCATTTACCTGGCAGGCATCCTTGCCCCCCTTCACATAGCCAGCACACAGCATGTCCTGCTGGATAAAGTGGGGCTCCTCAGGTTTGGCGTCAATGTTGTACAGACAGTTACATGTCTCTCGGCTGATCAGTGGCACCTCAAGTTGCTGAAGCTGCCGGGGGGCCAGGAGGCTCACTGTAGGAGCAAAAGATGCTTACCTGGGGCCTCCTACCCTAAGTCAGGCACCCCTCCCTGCCTCTAGGCATCAGCGCCCACCTCACCTGAGGGCGCCACATGGCCCCATCCAGTGACAGTACATTGGAGGCCATTGGGGAAGGAGGCGTTGGCTGCAGGGAGGCAGATGGGCCGGATGTAGCGGGAGAAGGTGACAGGGCTACTGAGACGGAGGAGTGCAATGTCACCCTGGGAGCCCTCCTGGTGGTAGCTGGAGTGGGAAATGACCTGTGCCACGGTGCGGACCTCGGCCTCAGGCGTGTAGGAGTCCAGCTGGTGGGCCCCAAGCTTTACCTCATAGTCTTCCTTGACGTGCTCCCTGCAGGCAGAGGGGCCAAGGCTGGGACCCAGGAGACCTCTCCTAGTTCCCTGATCCCTGTGGGCTTGTTATATCCAACCCCAGATTCTGATCCCAAACTGCATGCTAGTTTTACCCTGTGACCTGTCACCTCTGACCTTCACTGCTGACTGATCCTTTCAGACTTTATTGATACCCCTCGACCCAACCCAAGAATCCCAACCTCTGGCCTAGACTGATACACCTTTGACTTCCCCCCCATGCCCACCACCCAGCTGGTACCTTGGGAAGCAGTGAGCAGCTGAGAGCACCCACTGCTCAGACACGAGAGAACCACCACACGCGTGGGTGCCATCGTAGGTGATGCTGACCTGCCAGGGCCACTGGCCAGCGGCTGCACTGCTACCACCTGTGATGCGTGCTTGGGAGGCCACACCGCAGAAGGCTGCCCAGGGAGGAAGGGGAGGGGGTCAGGTCCTTCTGGGGCCCCCATACCAGGTCCTCAGCCCTGCCGTTCCCCATACAGCCCAGACAATCTGGTTTGGAGCTTGGGAAGTGAGTTCGCAGGAGCCAGCCACCCCTTTGTCCTTGCCCCACTGCTCACTGGGCATGGTTAGTTCTGCCCCCTTAACCACCCTCATTACCTAACCCAAGTTTCATGCGCCTTCCTTTCTCTCAGATCCTCCTACCTTCCATTCAGTCCACTCCTTACAAGTCAGAAGATCTTTATAAACCACAAATCTGATCAGGTCATACCTCAGCTTAAATCCTCCCCAGGGCTCCACATTGCCCTTAAGATACATTCTCTACCTTCCATGGCACTACCATTTACTCCAGCCATCCCTCTGGACATTTACACTGGGCCACACACTTGTTTGCCTCTAGACCTTTGCTTATCCAGGTCCCTCTGCCTAGAATACCTTTCTTCATCCCTACTCTGCTATGCAGACCTATTTGCCTACGGAGACCATTCAAATGTCAGGCACTCCTTAACCTGCCCTGAGCCTGCTGGCTGAGTTAGACAATGCTGGAAGCTCCCAGGGCCCATACTTTACCCAGCACTGCCCCATCACACAGTCATGATGGTCTATGACTGTTTCAACTGCAGCAATCTGGGCATTCCCTAGTGACAGGGACTGGAGCAGATCTCCTTGTCCCCAGTGCCGAGCACAGGGCTGGACACACAGAGTGGTGGATGTGTGTTGAACAAACAACAGGATTCCCACACTGAACATCTGGTTTCCAGGACTGCCTCACCCCCACCGAGGCTGCCGTTTGGAGCAGGACCCAACAGCCTTTCACAAAGTCACCTTCCCCGGAGCAGGGAAAACTGCCCGGCCAAGCTCCTCCTTCTCTCCTCATAATAACTACAATAGCTACTATTTAGTGACTGTTCAAGCAATGCCAGGCTGGGAGAGGGCTTTC
This sequence comes from Prionailurus viverrinus, assembly GCF_022837055.1. Classification (NCBI taxonomy): domain Eukaryota; kingdom Metazoa; phylum Chordata; class Mammalia; order Carnivora; family Felidae; genus Prionailurus; species Prionailurus viverrinus. Next base: position 17,513,204 of record NC_062576.1, on the reverse strand, counting down.
ACTTCTATCTCCATGACTCCTCACTGGGCCCCAGGAGACAAACATAACCAACTTCCATTTTTGAGGTGAGGGGACTGGCCAAGGATACATAGCCAGTAGTATCTGGTGAAGTGGGAATTGAAAACCAGACTCAGAGTCAAGTGGTGAGCCTTAGAAGAAAGGAAACCTCTGGTTCATTTTCCTCAAAGGACCCACCTTTGGGATCAGATCTGGGTGTAAAATCTCAGCGACACCTCTTATGGGCTGTGTGCTCTTGGCTAAGTCACTTCACTCTCTACCTCAGTTTCTTTCTCCGAAGAATTAGGGCTCTAATCCCCATCTTTCAGAACTAATGGGGGGATTTACATAAGGTAATAAGAGTGGGTGAGATGGCCCTACAGAGAGGGTCAGGCACTCATGAAACACTCCATTGGAATCTGAATCCCGGTTCCCTTCCTTTCCCCTCCCCCATGCAAGGCTCACCTTCCTGCCCATCAGCTCCTGGAGGGAGAGAGCAAGAGGAAAGGGTAAACAGGAAAGACCAGAGTTCCCAGGCCCCTTAGCACCTACCACTTCTCCAGAGGACGGTCCTCCCCACCCCCTTGACTCCCCGGAGGCCGAAGCTGAAGGGAGAGACAGAGGCCAAGATCTAGGGAGGCTGAAGCTGGGGGATTCTTGAGCCCAGGATAAGGGATGTGCCCAGAAAAAGATTATAGCCTCAGTTTACGTGCACCACCCCTTCCCTGAGCCCCACACTCTCTGACCCACACATACTCACCAAGACCGGACCGGAATAATCCAAGTAAAAGCAGAATGGCCACAGCCTCGAGCTGTGTAAGTCCCAGGCCCGCCCTGTGGGCCATGGCCCAGAACCAGGGCCCCTGGGGAGACACCAGGCACCCAAGGGAAGGGACCTGGGGTTGGTTTCGAAGGCAAGATCCAGGTGTCGGGCCCAGTGGGAAGGGATCCTAGAATCCTCGCTGGGAAGGGGGAAGAGATGTCCAAGGCAAGAATAAGGCACAAAGGGAGACGTTCGGGTTTCCGCAGCTGCCGGTGAGGACACGTCTCCCGCTCGGTTTGGCTACGTAGAGACCTTCCAGAGTGGTGGATCCGTGGAGAAAGGCACCTACCTGCCTGCCCCTCCCCTAGCCCCGCCCTCCTCACTTAGCTCCGACAGCTTTTGTTGCCAACACAGTCCTAAGTCCTCCCAGACCCCTAGGCCCTGTGTGTGTGTGTGTGTGTGTGTGTGTGTGCGCGCGCGCGCGCGCGCGCGCGCGCGCGCCAGGAGGGACTGGAAACCCCTGACAGCTGCACTCCTTAGAGTGTGACCCAACTGCCGTTTGCCCCAGGTCTTTCAGGTCTCCCAGACCAGTTATGTCCCCCAGGGCCTGGCCCAGCCTTTGTTGTCCTGGGGCCACTGTGCTCCTCCTTTCTTCCCTCCTTCAGCCTGGTATCTGAGCTCAGGACACCTGGGTCTGCCCTGGACCTGCCGTTTCAGGCCCTTCTATAGAGCCTGCGGCCTCCTCTGTGTGTGCTGAGGTGTGGTGAGTGCGACTGGCAGTGCCAATAATCTCATAAATATTTCCTGAGTGCCTACTATGTTCCAGGCACAGGAGACAAAACAGACACCATCTCTGCCTTCGCTGAGCTCACAGTGAAGTTAGAGGTGACAGCTTTGAATCAAATAATCACATAGCAATTATAGAATAATTTCAAGCTAGGCCCTCTGATAAAGAAGAACGGGTGCTCTGGGGGCCTGTTCGCAGGAGCCTGACGTAGGCTGGCATAAAGAAGGGTTCCTCAAGAAGGTGTTGTTACAACTGAGGCCAGAGGAGCTATGAAAGAGTGTTAAGGCAAATATGGGAGGAGAGTGGTCCAGGGAAAGTCTCAGGTGGAGGGTGCAGGTGGCACAGGTCCAGGAGAAGAAAGCTCATGTGACCAGGTTGGGGTCAGGTTCATCCTAAATCAGTGTATAAGTCTGTGGACAACTGGGCATGTGTGTTGGCTTCAAGCCTCAGAAAAACAGACCCCACTTCCCCACCTAATTTCCATAAGACTGGGGACCTCCCAGCCAAAACTTTGGGGCCTCTCCTGGAGGGCAAGGAATTCCTGGAGTGGGTGAGGGGCTAGAAGCTAACTGGCTAACTCGGAGGGAGTCTAAGCCAGGGAAGAGGGAGCAACATTGGGCTGTGGTGGGTTTGGGGAGAGGATGGGTGTATTAAATGTTTATGGGGAATGGCATATGGGTGACTGGGTATGGGACACAGGTGGGGATGTATGTCCTTGTGGAGATTCAGGGGAATAGTCTCTTTGGGATCTGGCAGCTAATGATAAGCCTGTCCCTTTAAGAACCTCTGCCCCTCTCCACAATCTCCCAGGAACTCCCTGCTTCCCCTCCCCCATCCTCTGCCCACTCTACCTATAGATGGTGACTCCAGCCCCTGAGGTGACCCCTCTGCCACCCTTATCAGCCGGCTTCCACCCTAGCACTTCCCCTTCCCCAGGTCTCCATTTGCCCTTTTTCTGTACTCAAACATCAACCTTTTCCATGACCTATTCCTGATGCCCAGCCAGGGGTGTTCCCTACTACACTGGGAGCACTTCATGGACTTATCTATCAGACCCAGACCCCATGACTTAGTAGTTAGCAGGGAATGTGGTTGAATTCATGCAGGGAGGTGCACTAGTAAACGGTGGGTGAGGTAGTGGGATGTACATACAAGGACACATGCTGGTGCCCAAACTCTGGAGGCACTGGGCAGGATATGAAAGTGGACCCTTGAAGGGTCCCACATAAGTGTCATGTGTGTGTACTGAGGGCACTGGAGGTGTATACTCTGGGGCATTCATCAGGGTGTGTTTAGGAGGGGTAGCTGTCTGTAGATATAGGATAAGGCAGACAGACCCTCTGCACTCCCAGACTCCTGGACTCTTCCTCTAACGCTCACCCTCAGTCTGGGAGGGGTGGAGGATGGCAGGGGGCAGAGAGAGAAGGGAAGTAGGGTCTGAGCTAGGGCTGAAGTGTCTATCAGGTGCTAGGGATGCTGATTCCACTGGGGAGGTGACACACACCCAGCTGCCACCCAACCTCCCCCGCCCTGGGGCAGGAATGAAGGACAGCTGCCACGTTATCAGGGACACATTTCCTGGGAGCCCAAGGCCTGACTCACAGAGACCCAGAAGGGATGGGCCCTATCCCTTGGGCTTCCCCCAGCCCCTCAGCCTTCCCCCAGCAATGCCACAAGGCCACGTGTCTGTGTTTACACCTTTATTGGCCGCTTCCCACTGCCCCCAAGGATTCCCGTGCCCAAAATAGCCAGGCACAGAGGCCCAATAATCTGAAGCCGCTGCAGTCTGGGTGGGTGGGGCCCTCTGGAGGTTCCGGCTAGGGAACAAAGCCGGTTAGGCCACATTCCAGCCCTACAGGGCGGGAAGTGGAGGGCTGGAGGGGGTGGAGGAGGAGAAGGAGAGGCGGCCAAGGGACCCAGGCCCCCTCAGCCCTGGATCAGGGGGAGCAATAGTAGCAGCAGGAGCAGAGCAGCCTGAGGGGAGCCTGAGGCCCTGGCCAGGTCAGGGGGGCAGAGGTCGCTGCCTTCAGGGGGCCAGTGGGGGTAGCCATTGGGAGGCAGGAAATGGGCCTCCCCTACTGTCTGGGCGATCCAGGCTTCTTCAGGGCCAATGGCAGCAAATAGCTCCCGGCTCCCTCGAACAGCCATGCCCATGAGGACCCAGGAGCCTCCCTCGGTCTGGCACAGGAGCGGAGGTGCTGAGGTCACCTGCAGTGTCAGGGCCAAACCCAAAAGGGTCTCTTACCCTTCCTTCTGATCCACAGCACCTTCTCCTTAGAGTCCAACCACAAAGCACTACTTCTCTACATCCTTAGGCATCCAGGCCCCTGGTCTCTCTCCGAGGTCCAGCTAGGAAGCACACTTCTTCCCATTTGGGGCCCAGCACTCAAGAATTCCAACCCTGCTCTCTCTCTAGGGTCCAGCTGCCCAGCACTGCCTCTCCCCTCCCTGGACCAGGACGCCCAGGCCCCTTTACCTCACACCTATCCTCTTGACCCTCTGAATACAGAACACAGAGAGTCCCAGGAGGCAGAATGCCTTGATAGAGACAGTGACAGAGTCGTGGCGTCAAGATGGAGACAGCTGCAGCCACAGGAACTAGAGAGAGGAGAGAGGGTTGTCACAGGGATTCTGGCCTTCAGTCACCTCTCACACCCAGGACCCTGGGCTCTCTCACCTCGGTCTCGGGGGTCCTTCCAGCCCAGCACCCAACAGCTGGCCCCCAGGGGGATACCCCCTGGGTGAAGGCAGATGGGCAAGGCTGATGGCGAAGGTTCCACCCGGGAGCTCAGCTCCAGGAGGGCAAGGGGGGGCCTAAGTCCCAGGTGTCGGGGCAGACGGATGCTGATGACCAACCGGGATACCTGGTGGCCCTGTGGGAGGGGGCTAGCCCCTGCCCGGCCCAGGTACACTTCAATATAAGGCACTGTTGTAAAGCCCGGCCTGTTGGAACAAAGCCCAATGTGACCTCCTGCTCCCCGAATTGCTATAAAGTCCTGCCCAATCCAGAGGACAGGGCAGAATGAACTCCAAGGTCATTCCACTAGCTCCTTCATTATTCCTCTTTCCAAATTTCTCTTCTATCTCAAAACACTTGTAGTGGTTCCCTGTACTTTAAGAGCCCTAAAGGGATTATATCCCACTATTTTAAAAGTCCTTTTGAAAAAAAAAAAAGTTCTTTTGCCCATCTTTCCATTTCTTCCCTCTTGCCCAAGAGATGGGTGAGACCCACCTGAGGACACAGTGAGTGGCTGCCACGACCCAGCCTGGGGCCACGAGGATCCCAGTGCAGACTTGATTTCCAGCCACATGCACTTCTGCCAGCCAGGGCCACAGGATACCCATCACAGCTGGCTCTGGCCGCAGGCCACAGGCTAGGGGAGAGGAGGTGACCACCTAAGTGAGGGCTCCACAGCTGACCCCTGAAGGGTCTGCCATGGATCTTAGCACACGCAGGAGCCCCAAAGCCCTCTTAGCCCTAAGCCCTCACCACCATGTTCTGTGTGAGGGGGACAAGCCTGTGTCTCAGTCTCCTCCCCCTCAGGGCCCCAGTCCCAAGTCAGCTGGTCTTCCAGGTAGGCTCCCCGAGTCACATGGCTGATCCATGGGCCATGGGTCTGCAGGGGGTAGAAGGCTCTGGGACGTAGGCAGCCACTGGAGAAGTCGCTGATTCCAGCCAGGAACCAGGTCCCCTCTTCCTGGCACAGAAGGCTCCAATGAGAGTAGTTCTGCAGCAAGAGCATGTGCAAGTTGATGAGAGGCTATCAAAGGTCCTGGGGCTTTCCTGTACTTCTCTCTCTCTCTCTCTCTCTCTCTCTCACTCAGACAAAACAAGTCCCACCTCCTCCAAGCCAGGCTCCAATAGTAATCTGTGTAAGAAGTCAGCCCTCACTTTAAGATTCTCTTTAAATCTAGGGGTAGCAAGAAGGTCAGACATCGCCCAGGGCCCGTCTCAGGCCCCTCCCCAAAGTCCTCCAGGGCTAGGCTCCGCCCCCAGCGAGAGGCCCCGCCTTAATCCCGTCCCTGCCCGCAGAGTGCTCGGCCTCATTCCTAGTTCCTCTCAGACCCTGCCCTGGCAACCACTCGCATTAAGACCCGCGGGCCCCGCCCCCGTCGCTCACCCAGCAGCGGCCCGCCTCCTCCTCTTCCTGGTAGGCGGGGCAGAGCGCGTGTGGAGGGTCTCCTGGCGGCGGCACTGACTCCCCCTGGCGGCCATACAGGCAGTGACACCACCAGCCGCCCAACAGCTCTGCCTCAAGCAGTGTGCTGGGTCCGGGCTCAGGTTCTGGAAGAGAAAAGAAAGGGAGCCTGCGCTGCAGAGGAGTCCGGCCCGGCTCCGCCCAGCCCTGCGTGGGGCCCCTGCTCACCCCCGCGGCCCCAGCGCGCCAGGCGGCAGCGGCTCCTGGGCAGGAAATAGTGTTCTGGGTGAGGTAGGCACACTGGCCGCGAGGCGGTGCTCAGGTTCACCGGCGTTTGCAGCTGCAGCAGCGCCAGATCCGAGGTGTCGTCCCATGAGGCATTCTCGTGCGGCACGAAGCGTGCCACCAGCTCTGCGCGCGGACGCGAGGGCAGTAGCACGCGCCAGTTGTCTAGGTCTCGGGGCAGGAGGTCTGAGTTGATGGGGCTGCGGGTTGGGGGAAACTGGGACGTGGGCCACATCCTGCGCACTCGGCTCAAACCCGCACATGTCTGGCTTGGACTCTGGATTTCCAGAGAACCCGGCATCCTTGATAGAATTTATACTACCCCGTACTTGCCCCCAGTAGACTAGGATCCCGCTTTGCAAGCTGGATCCTACACCTGCCTGTGAAACCCCGCACTCCAGACCGATGTGCCCTTCCACCCCTACTCCTACCCTACCCAGGGGAAGGGCTGGGGACAGGTCGATAGTGTCTCAGGCAGATGGGGGGGGGGGGGGCGGAGGGGAAAAAATCTAAGACTGCGTTTTCACTCACTCCAGAAAGCAGCTGGCAGGTGCCAAGACCCAGCTTTCAGACACCAGCGCCCCATGGCAGGGTCTGGATCCTGGCACCATCACCCGCGCCTCCCAGGGCCAGGTCCCTGGCCTTGGTGCCTTCCCGCACTCTGAGGGGTGAGAGACTTGGGTCAGGGGGCCTCCCAGGCCACCAGCAGTTTCCACCCCAACTCAAATCTTCCATGTCCAGGTGACATCTAGGGGTCCTTCTCCCTTACCTGGCAGGGCAATGGTGCAGTTCTCATCAGTGGGCTCCCAGGGACCTGGCTGGGGCTCCCAGGACTGGGTGGGAAAGGCAGGCCCAGGTTCTGAGCCCATCACCTGTTCCCGTATCCATGCCTCATAGGGGGCCACAGCAGTGAAGACTCCAGGGCGGTTCCTCCGTCCACAGCCAAAGCCAAAGCTGGTGATTCCTGCCTGGAACCATTGGCCGCCTTCCTCACAGACCAGGGGGCCCCCAGAGTCTCCCTGATGGTAGATAATTCAGTGTCAGGGGATCAGCCCAGGGACCCACCAGCTTATACTAGGCCACCTCACAAAGATTCTAAACCTCTTCTTGTTGCCAAACATAGAGCCACCTTCTGGAAACTGGCCCTGGCTGTACTTGTCCTCTGCATTCCCTGCAACTCTAAACAGAAGAAAACTTTCTAAGGCAGAAAGGCTGATGAGCAGCCAAAGCCAAAGGCAGCAAGCTAATGCATTAAAGGCCACGTTAGAGAGGCCTTCAGGTCTCATTCAGAGCCAACTGATTCTTGTTCAATAAATGGCTCAAATAGGGGTGCCCGGGTGACTCAGTCGGTTAAGGGACCAACTCTTGGTTTTGGCTCAGGTCATGATCTCCTGGTTCGTGAGTTTGAGCCCTGCATCTGGCTCTGTGCTGGCAGTGTGGAGCCTGCCTGCTTGAGATTCTCTCTCTCCCTCTCTCTCTCTGCCCCCCCCCACTCTGTCTCTCAAAATAAACTTTTAAAAATTAAAAAATAATTAAATTAAATATTCAATTTTTCAGTTACACTAGCCACATCTCAAATGTTCAATAGCCAATGTGGCTAGTGGCTATCATACTGGACATCACAGGTATAGAACATTGTAGGACGTTCTAATGGACAGTGCTTGGTTTAGAGGAATTTGAATTGTTTGCAATCCTGTCCAAGAAGGCAGGGGATTATGTCCCTAGGTCTTGGAACCTCGTAATTGGGAGGGACGCTGAAGACTATCTAGCTTGAATTCCCATCACCACCATTCACGCTTGAGTGCCCTCAAAAATGTGTGCCATTGGAGGAAAGTTCCTGGGGGAAATGGTTAAAATATACTATGTTTTGTTTTTAGCAAGATATCTGGAAAATTCTCATCTGTGAGGAATTAATTCATTTTTTAAAATGAACCTACTAAGTAATAGGTGCGGTGCTATGGACTGGGATGGGGGATAATAATAATAGCTAATGCTTATTTGAACTCTTATTAAAGACCAGGCACTGTCCTAAGTGCTTTTATTTAAAAAAATTTTTTTCAACGTTTTTTATTTATTTTTGGGACAGAGCGAGACAGAGCATGAATGGGGGAGGGGCAGAGAGAGAGGGAGACACAGAATCGGAAATAGGCTCCAGGCTCTGAGCCATCAGCCCAGAGCCTGACGCGGGGCTCGAACTCACGGACTGTCAGATCGTGACCTGGCTGAAGTCGGACGCTTAACCGACTGCGCCACCCAGGCGCCCCCTAAGTGCTTTTATATATACAAATTCCTATAATCATCATAGCCACCCTATGAAGTAGGGTGAAGCCACCTATAAAGTATCATCTCCATCTTCTAGAGGAGAAAGTCTGAACATATGGACGTTAAATAACTTAGCCAAGGTCACACAGTTGGTAAGTGGTGGTGCTGGACTTCCAACCGGGCTGACTCACTCTGGAGTCTTGGCAGGTAACCTCCGCACTGTGCTGCCATAAGTAACAGTGCCCTCTTGTTGAGCCCCAAGTTCTGTCCATTTATAATCTTCTCATCAATCCTATCCGTTGGCAATCTTGCCCTCTTTTTGCAGATGAGGCTCAGAGACATTGAGAGAGATATTTGTCTATTCCTCATGCTTCCTATTGGTTAGGGCTCTGCCTGGCCCTGTGAGGCAGATGCAGGGGCCTCCCCTCACCTGGCAAGTGTCTCTGCGGCCCTCCGGGTAGCCAGCACACAGCATCCCTGGCAATAGCTGGAAAGTGAGGTTGAACGGGCCAGGCCGGCTATAGAGACACTGACAGGCGGCCTCTCCCAGCAACCTGAGCTCCACTTCTTGTAGCGCCCACGGGAGAGGCAGGGGGTCTGCAGGTCGAACCAGAGAGCAAATGCTGTGAGGCAGATAGGAAGTCCCCTGTGCCCCAGCTCGGCTTAATGCCCTTCAGCTGCCTCCTGGACATCTACTTAGATACCCCATGGCACCCTGGACTGCTACACTCAAAACTAGTCATTGTCACCTCCTGCTCCTCTCTGTTCTTCCTATATCCTCATCTCAGGAATGGCCCTATCAAGCACCTAGTGAGAGCCTCCATGGATGGTTGTGCAGTAAGAGCAGTATCCAGACGATAAACGAGGCCTGTGCGGGCTAAAATCACTAAGATCTGAGCCCTGACATGGGCTGTGTCAATCTTGAGAGGGCACGCTTTTCAACAAAGGTGCCATGTAGACTAAGGTGTGGTCCTGTACCAAGCTGCCAAGCATGGAAGCTGGGTTGTCAGCTGTGACCCCTGTCTCAGCTTCCTCTCCCCAATCAGTTCCCAAGTCCTGAAAACCTCTCATTTGTGACTTCTTGGAATTGTCACTGCAACTGCCCTAGTTTAGAAGGTACAACTTTGGGCCTGGATGATTGGCCCAGGCTCCTCACTGGTGCCTGCCACAAGGAGGTGTTCAAGAAATACCTGTTGAATGAAGGAAAGATGAACTGAACGAATGAATGAGTGCAAGTAGGGAGAAGACAGGAGGTGGGAAAGTAGAGAGATGAGTGAAGGGAGGGGAGGGGAGGATGGGAGGAAGAGGGACAGGGGAATGGAAGGCAGAAGCTGACATTGCTGAACGCTTAGGATATGCCAGGTGCTGTGCTTTAGTGCACCATCACCTAGGGCAAAAATATCTGAAGTACATTAATAACTGCTGTTAGGTATTGTGCTATAAACTTTACATGGATTTTCTCATTTAATCCTTAACCCAACAACCCCAAGAACTGGGCACTATTTTTCCTTAATTTTCAGAGGGGGGAATGGGTTGGATGAAGTGGTTTGTCTGAAATAGCCGAGCTAGGATGGGAACCCTATTCAGATCCCATATCCAGGAAAGGAAAAAACAACAACAACAACAAAAACCTGGAAGGAAAGGTGAGGAGGGAATCGGGGTGGATGAGTCAGTTAGTCTTAGTTTGAGAGCCCTTGGGGAGGAGGATAGATGGACAATTGCACAGCATTTACCTGCAGCGTGGCAGAAATCTGCGCTCCAGGACCCCACCCAAGGCCCCACTCAGTGGGCCCCGCCTCCTGAGCCCCCGCCCTGAGGGCCCACCCACCCAGGGCCCAGCTTTTAGGACTCGCCCCGAGGTCTTCCCCCAAGGACCGCTCAGTAGGCTCCACCTCTCCGGTAACCTGCTTCCCGGGACCCCTTCATCTCACTCACCCGCTTCCTGGATGTCCCCCCAGCCAGTGGCCCAGCAGGCCGTGCCATGAGCGAAGCGGTGCGAGGCCCGCGGCAGGCAGATCGGCCGCACGGCGGGGCCCAGCCGGGCGGGCGAGGCCAGGCGCAGGAGAGCCAGGTCTGCGCCCAGTTCCACGCTGCTGTAGTTGTCCGGCACGAGGATGGCGGCCACCGCGCGGGCGTGCGCGCTGTCCAGAGGCCCGTCCTGGGAGTGCACGCCCAGCAGTACCGACCACTCGGTCGCGGGCTCCAAGGTCCCGTTCCTGCGCGGAGGCCCAGGCAGGAGGAGGTTAGGTTGACCCCAAGGTGGGGACAGACTCTCGTGGGGGTGGGATCTCGCTCAGAGCGAGGGAGAAGGTGGGATCAGTAGCAACCCAGGAGGGGCAGAGTGGGATCCAGATTAGGGGCTAGGGCGATCCAGGTTGAGATAGATTCCCAAAAAGGGGAGGAGTGGATGCGATTTGGGGATGATTGATTGGGGGACATTGGAAAGACGGAATTCAGACCCGGATATTTGGTGGAGCGGTGGGTCGAGTCTGCAGGTGGCGTCCACCGTATTCAGAACAAGGATACCCTCGAAGAGAACTTCGAGGTTGGGCAGGGAGACTGGCGCAGCTCGGTTCCAAGTTGGCGGTGAGTGCATGGGATCAAGCTGCGGGGCTGGCTTGGCTTTTGAAGAGGGTTTGGACGTGGGCGAATACTCACGTCACGAAGCAGTGAGCAGCGGAGAGCACCCAGGAAGGGGCGATGAGGGAGCCCCCGCAGATGTGGCCCCCCCTCTGATGCAGGCTCACCTGCCACGGCCAGCTGCCTGGCTGCGCTTCTGAGCCCCCCATGATTCGGGTAGAGGGCTCAGGGCGGCCGCAGTCTGCAATGGGGTACCATGGAGGTCATAGCCTGCCTGGTCCCTAGGCACGAGGCCCAGGTAACTCAAGACAAAGCCCTGTCTCTCGCGCGGCTTCAGTTTGCACCTCTGAACAAAGAACAAAGAGGACTTAGGCACTTTTTTTTTTTTTATGTTTATTTATTTTTGACAGAGGGAGAGAGGAGAGAGAGAGAGAGACAGAGCATGAGTGGGGCAGAGGCAGAGAGAGAGAGAGAGAGAGAGAGAGAGAGAATCTGAAGCAGGCTCCAGGCTCTGAGCTGTTAGCCCAGAGCCTGACACGGGGCTCTAACTCAGGGGCTCTAAGTCACCAACCAGAGATCATGACCTGAGCCAAAGTGGGACCCTCAACCCACTGAGCCACCCATGTGCCCCGGGACTTCCACCTTCCTCACTGCCTAGCCAGGCTTAACCTTCTTTAAGATCTGAGGAACCCCCACTCTCCTTACCTAGATCTTCATGTTCTTCTTCGGTAGGACTGAGAGCTGGGAGTTGGAGGGTAAAGAGAGAGGAAGGTACTGGTGACTTCCAGTCCCTGACACTTCCCAGTCCCCATCTTCCTGTTCTCCCTCCCCTACCTCTCTCCCTTTCCCCAGTTCTCTGTTCTTTTGGCATCCCCTTGGAGCACCCATGCTACCCCTCCCATCTTTTCTGCCTCCCATGTGATACACCCCCCACCCCCACCCCCCAGTCCAACTGCCTTACCTGAGTCCTGGAGAGCTCCTGGGATGGGGCTGATGGCTGGAAAGAGGGAAGCAGGAAGAGGCTAGAGACCTATAATTTGATGAGCCCTCCCTGCCTCCCTGCCCCCAAGCTTTAGAGCTACGCCATCTCCTGGCATCCAGGCCCCTTTCCCCTCTGGTAGGCTATTCTCCCTTCTGACACCTCACTCCTTCATTCTTCCTGATGTCTTCCTCTCTTTCCTCCTCTGACACCCCACTACCCACACAGAACCCAGGCGTTCTGCTTTCCAGCTTCCCAGATACTAAGGCCCAGGTCCCTTGCAGCCATCTCTTATCCCCTGAGTTACCAAGGATCACAAATGGAAGGAGCAGGTGCTGGGACATGGCACATTTGAGTCAGCTGGAGGCACGGAGATGGGTGAAGGTCTGCTCCCAGCCACAGCTCTGTCACTGCCTAGGCAGCCTGTGACTCCTGATGGTCCCAGGAGCCGCCCCACCCTCCCTGGCTGGAGCCCATCTCTGGCAATCTGAGAGGATCTAGGGCTGGAAAGGGGAAGCAGGGAGCCTAGAGGCCCCACCCAGAGCCCTGTGAGCATCTCATATCTCTGGAGGCCCAAGGTGGGGGTGGGAAGCAGATGTCCTAGCTCCAGGACACTGTTGGGTGGGGGGTGGAGGAGTGGAGAACCCTGTGGGCAAAGGTGGAAGATGAGGACAGCTAGGTGCTGTGAGGCTGATGTTCTGGGTCCTTGGTGAGGCGGGCTGTAGGTTAGCTCAAGCCCTTGGGATGGAGCAGGTGGCCCCTCAGTGGCGTGACTCACCAGAGACCTCACCTCTATTCGGGGTGCGGCTTACCCCAGTGGCTTGGCCTTTTCTTCTCACACAGCTCTGGTTACTGGAGTTGCTGGCCAGGTCTGGGAAGGGAGCCCTAGGGAATTCAATCCCATCCCAACAAAAGGATCACAGATTCCGTCAAGTTGCGCAGGGCCAAGGATTCTGGGAGGGGCCTGGGCAGGCTGGCACAGCCAAAAGGACGTCACCCTTTTCTGTGTTAGAGTGCTCTCAAGTGTTGTCACTTACTCTTTGTGTGACTTTGGGAAAGTCACTCAACTCTTCAGTGTATTTCGATGGCAATCCGCCTAAGAAACATATGGTGCCTCAAAGGAATCAAGGAGAGTTTAATTAAAGAACTATTTACAGAGGTCTAGGCAGGGATAAGGGAAACCAGCAAGGGATGGGTGAAGCATGCTGGGGCTAGCAAGAGTGGAGAGCCCTTCCTGGAGAGGCCAAGAGAAGGAACACATACTGGAGCTGGAAATGGAGAGCCTGGAGGAGAGAGCTCAGTGGGAGCTCCTTCAATGGAGAAATGTGACCTTTATCAACATGTGGCTCATGCAGGGAGGGAGCTGGGAAATAAAAGTCACCATCTCGCTTTCCTCCTACCCTCCCATCACCTGCCAGCTCCTCCCATCTCTGAAACCTCCCAGAAGCCAGATTGACAGGGAGGCCATGATGTGGCCCATAAAGGTCACTCTGGGGGAACAGATCAGAATGGAGAAGGGTGGAGGAGAATGGAAATGAAGAGTTGAATAGCCACACACAGGTTTTCCCTGCTATCCGGAAGTAGAGTATTTCTATGAAAACTTTTGGAAGCGGAAAAGGCATAAAGCAAAGAAGCAGTTACTATTAATTTATATGAAATTAAATTTATATGAAAAAAATTTTTTTAGCATTCCCAGATCCAAAAATCAACCTCTTTTCCTTCCTCCTTCCCTCCCTTCCTTCCTTTCTTCCTTTTTTTGAAAAATTTATTTTTAGGTAATCTCTACACCCAAATGTGGGGCTTGAACCCACAGCCCTGAGACCAAGAGTCACATGCTCCCCTGGCTGGGGACTCATCTCTAAAAGCCTAAAGCTTTTCTCATACCTTAGGTCATATCTTGCTAACAAATGCACAATATAAATTGAGATCAAGCACAGATGCTCACATAGTCCAAAGCTATGATGGCTTGATGCTGGGATGCTGAGTCTAGTTCCCAGGGAAGGAGATCTCCATGACAGTTGACTGCAAAACAAACAAACTCTGAGCACCATTGTCACTTTTCACCTTTTTTTTGAAAAAGTGAAAATCCCTTCTGGATTTTTTTTTTGTTAGTAGGTCTTTCCTAAAAGCAAAGTGGTGGGGCGCCTGGGTGGCTCAGTCGTATGAGCGTTCATGATCTCACGGGTCATGAGTTGGAGCCCTGCATCGGGCTTGCTGCGTCAGCACAAAGCCCACTTGGGATCCTCTGACCCCTCTCTCTCTCTGCCCCTCCCCGGCTTGCACTTTCTCTCTCTCTTGTGAGTGCATGCTCTCTCTCTCTCTCAAAAATAAATTTAAAAAACATTAGGAAAAAAAGCAAAGTGTCATAACATAAACTTTTGAAAAGCAGGGGATACCTGTATATCTATTTTGTTACCAAGAATATAAGCTAATGATGACTCTATTAGTCCAGTTTCCCTAGTAAATAGAGGTCTGGGCAAACCCTACATGCTTGTGCCTTATTGGGAGGTACAATCCCAGTGCAACAAGAGCAGGGGAAAATAAGATCAGGTGACCAGGGAGAGAGAAAATGCAAATATCGGGACCCAACAATTGAGTGGAGTTAATTGATAACCTTGCTAACCTTAGCTAGTCTGCGGACACAATGAAGGTAAACTTGGTGGCAATAGCTTCATAATAAGTTTATTTATTATTAAAAACATTTTTAAAGTTTATTTATTTTGAGAGGGACAGAGATAGTGCAAGTGGGGGAGGGGCAGAGAGAGGGGAAGAGAGAGAATCTCAAGCAGGCTCCTCACTGCCAGCTTGGAGCTTGGACTCATGAAACAGAGAGATTATGATCTGAGCCAAAACGAAGAGTTGGCCTCTTAACCAACTGAGCCACCCAGGTACCCTAAAAAAAAATTTTTTTTTTAATGTTTATTTATTTTTGAGAGAGAGACACACACACAGAGAGAGACAGAGAACGAGTTGGGGAGGGGCACAGAGAGAGAGGGAGACATAGAATCTGAAAGCAGGCTCCAGGCTCCAAGCTGTCAGCACAGAGCCCAATGTGGATGGAGCTCCAGTCCACAAACCATGAGATCATGACCTGAGCTGAAGTTGGCCACTTAACCAACTGAGCCACCCAGGCGCATCCCCCCCCCAAAATTTTTTTTAATGTTTATGTATTTTTGAGAGAGAGAGAGAGAGAGAGAGAGAAATAAAGAGAGACATAGACAGAGTGTGAGCGGGGGAGGGGCAGAAAGAGAAGGAAACACAGAATCCAAAGCAGGCTCCAGGCTCTGAGCTGTCAACCGACTGAGCCACCCAGGTTCCCCTATTTATTTACTTTTTAAGTAAGCTCTGTGTCCAACCTCAGGTTTGAACTCAGGACTCCAACATCAAGAATCACATTCCTGGAGTTTCTAAGTCTCCTGGGGCGCTCATTTGCGGGCATTTGCCCCTCCAAGGATAAAGAACTAGTTATTCAGACAACAAACATTCAGAAAAAACAGGCAATTGGCAAATAAAAGTAGAAAAAAGAGAGTGTATGGGATGGTTAAAGCAAAACATGCATACCAGGAGCACTCTCGCCTACAAAGTATTTGCTGCAATTCAGTAGTTCTCAAACATTTTGGTTTCAGGACCTCCTTACACCTTTATTTGTATTTTTTTATTAAATTTTTTTTCAATGTTTTATTTTATTTTTTGAGAGACAGAGACAGATCATGAGCAGGGGAGAGGCAGAGAGAGAGGGAGACACAGAATCCAAAGCAGGCTTCAGGCTCTGAGCTGTCAGCACAGAGCCCGATGCAGGGCTTCAACCCATTAATGCAAGATCATGACCTGAGTCGAAATCTGACACTCAACCAGCTGAGCCACCCAGGTGCCCCAACCTCCTTACACTTTTAAAAATTATTGAGGAATCCAAATAATTTTTGCTTATGTGGGTTATATCTATCAATATTTACTGCCTTTGAAATTAAAACTCAGAAATACTTAAAATTATTTATTAATTCACTAAAGAATTACTGTGTTACATGTTCATGTAAGTAACATATTTTTTAATGAAAAATAACTATATTTTCAAAAATCATACTGAAGGGGCGCCTGGATGGCTCAGTCGGTTGGGCCTATGACTCTTCGTTTCAGCTCAGGTCACGATCTCATTGTTCGTGAGTTCGAACCCCATGTAGGGCTCTGCACTGACAGCACGGAGCCTGCTTGGGATTTTCTCTCTTTGCCCCTCCTCTGCACACCAGCTCTCTCACTCGCGCTGTCTCTATCTCTCAAGGTAAATAACTAAACTTAAAATTTTTTTTTAATGTAATAGAAAATAGTGAAAAGAGTGATGTTTTAAAAGTGAAAAGAGTGACATTTTTGCAAACCTCACTAGTGTCTGGATTAATAGGCTACAGCTGGATTCTCATATCTGCTTTTGCATCCAGCCTTTTGGAATATCACTGGTCAAGTAGCTGTTGGAAACCTGTATTGTACACTTGATATCATGAAAATAGTTTTGGCCTTGGGCACCCCTTGAAAGGGTCTGTGAACCCCTCCAGGACTTCCAGGATCATATATGAGAACTGCTGTTCTAAAATAATTCTCTCTCTCTCTCCTTCCTTCCCTCTCTGTCTCTCTGTCTCTCTCTTTTTTTTTAAAGTAAACGACATCCAGGGGCGCATTGGTGGCTCAGTCGGTTGGGCGTCCAACTTCGGCTCAGGTCATGGTCTCAACAATTCGTGGGTTCGAGCCCTGCATCGGGCTCTGTGTTGACAGCTCAGAGCCTAGAGCCTGCTTCAGATCCTGTCTGTCTGTCTGTCTCTCTCTCTCTCTGCTCCTCCCCCCTCACACTCTGTCTCTCTCTGTCTCTCAGAAATGAATAAGCGTTAAACAAAATTTTAAAGTAAACTACATCCAATGTGGGGCTCAAACTCATGACTGTGAGATCAAGAGTTGCATGCTCTATCGACTGAGCCAGTCAAGTGTCCCTAAGACAGTAATTCTCAACACTTTCTTCAAATCAACAGACCTGAGAAATAGGACTTGCTCCTTTAGATATGTCGATGCAAAAGGAACAAACCTTTCAGAATCCCTAAAAGTGAGGAAGGGAGTTTTGTTTGAGCCCAAGTTAGGACAGTTGCTTGGGAGACATGGTCTTCACAGGAAGAAGGTGCTCCAGAGGATAAAGAGTTTTTACAGGGTTATACACTTTTTTAAAATGTTTACTTACTTATTTTTGAGAGAGAGAGACAGCATAAGCAGGGGAGGGGCAGAGAGAGAAGGAGAGAGAGAATCCCAAGCAGGCTCCACGCTGACAGCACAGAGCCCAATGTGGGGCTCAATCCCATGAACTGAGAGATCATGACCTGAGCCAAAATCAAGAGTTGGAGGCTTAACTGACTGAGCCACTCTGGCACCCCAAGGGTTATATACTTTTTTTACCTGTTATAAAAGTCAAGAGATTATAGATTAACATATAGGCAGGAATCACAAGTTTTAATGTCAAGGAATTCAGTGAGTAGGTGCACTGACCATATCTTATGGATATAATGACTTTCTTTTAGGCTCCTCATTTACAAAGCAAGGGTACAATGTATGCTGGGTGTGCCATAAATCAGGCTTTTGTTTTGTTTTTTAATTTTTTTTAAATGTTTATTTATTTTTGAGAGACAGAGACAGAGCTCAAGCAGGGGAGAGAGGGGCAGTGAGAGAGGGAGACAAAATCCAAAGCAGGCTCTAGGCTCTGAGTTGTCAGCATAGAGCCCAACGCAGGGCTCAAACTCACAAACCTTGAGATCATGACCCGAGCTGAAGTTGGATGCTTAACTGACTGAGCCACCCAGGCGTCCCTTGTTTTGTTTTTTAAGGATTTTTTTTTTAAGATTTTGTTTTTTAAATAATCTCCCTACCCAACACAGGGCTTGAACTCACAACCCTGAGATTAAGTGTTGCATGCTCCATGGACTGAGCTAGCCAAGGGCCACCCCCTCACCCTGGCTTTTGGTTTAAACAAAGTTTATGTAGTCATGCTGACTTAGAAATCTAAAATGGCTTCCCTTATGTATCAGGCCTTTAGAAAATTTTGTCTGTCATCAAATAGCACAGTGGCTTGGCAAAGCGATGGATCTTGTGGGAGGAAGGGGGAACAGTTTCCTCTAAGGAGACAGATTGAAATTCCTGGGGGATGCAAATACAGTTTGCAAAAACTGCCCTGGTGATTCTGGTAGTTCTTCTGGCCCAAGGTGTGCTTGCATGAGAATCACTGCTCCAAGCTTCCTAGCAGCCAACAAAGAGGGAAACCCAACCAGGAGTCTCTCTTCCAAGTACTAGGACAGAAAATAATTTTCTGCAGGTTCTGATGGAGAGAAAACTTTGGTGTAATGAAATCTTCCTCAACCACACCATTATGGTAAAAGCAACAAAGAGTTTCATAAGGTTGATGTTTATAGTGCTGCTTAATGTCATCCAATAACCCCATAATCAAACCACAAGTCAATAAAATAATTATATGATGGTTGCCTCTGGGTAAGAGAGGCAGTACATAGACACACAGTTCTCTGCTGGTCTGATTCATGGAAGGGGAAATTACAGATCAGCTAATGTATTCGTTTTCTATGGTTGATGTAACAAATTACCATACACTTAGTGGCTTAAAACTACACAAACTTGTTATCTTCTTTTTTTTTTCTTTTTTAAAGTTTTTACTTATTTGTTTTGAGAGTGACAAAGATAGTGCCAGTGGGGGAGGGGCAGAGAGAGGGGGAGAGAGAGAATCCAAGCAGACTCCACACTGTCAGTGCAGAGCCCAATGTGGGGCTTGAACTCACAAAACCATGAGATCATGACCAGAGCAGAAACCAAGAGTCAGACGCTTAACTGAGCCACCTAGGTGCCCTGAAACTTGTTATCTCCTAATTCTGAGGATTTAAAGTCTGACATGGGTCAGGGCTCCTCGGTGGCTCAGTTGGCTAAGCATCCAACTCTTGATTTCAGCTCAGGTCATGATCTCAGGGTCATGATATCAGAGTCATAAGATCAAACCCCACGTCAGGCTCTGTGCTGACAATGTGGAGTTTACTTGGGATTCTCTCTCTCCCTCTTTTTCTGATCCTCCCCTCTGCACGTGCTTGTTCTCTTAAAATAAATAAATAAACATAAAAAAAAAGGTCTGATGTGGGTCTTGCTGGGCTAATATCGCCCTGGGTATCAAGGGGCTGAGTTCCTTCCTGGAGCCACTAAGGAAGAATCCATTTCCTTGCCTTTTCAGCTTCTAGAGGCTGCTTTCATTTGTTGGCTCATGGCTCCCTTCCTCCATCTTCAGAGCCAGCAAGGTTACATCTCTCTGACCAAACCAGGAAAAGTTCTCTGAGTTTAAGGATTCATGCAATTAATGGGCCCACCTGGGTGATCCGTGATACTCTATCCAAAATTCCATACTTTCAATCACATCTGCAAAGTTCTTTTTGCCATGTAAGGTAAAATATTCACAGTTTCTGGGGATTAGCTGTGGACATCTTTGGGGTTTATCGGCCTGCCACAGCCAGAAAGTACTGACTACTGTCCCCTGTCTTCCTAGTGTGTTCTGAGATCAAATTTTCGGAAGGCCTTTATTTTTTATTTTTAGTATTTTTTTAATGTTTATTTATTTTTTAAGGAGAAAAAGACAGAGCATGAGGGGTGGAGGGACAGAGAGAAAGGGAGACACAGAATCTGAAGCAGGCTCCAGGCTCCGAGCTGTCAGCACAGAGCCCAATGTGGGGCTTGAACTCACGAGCCATGAAATCGTGACCTGAGTTGAAGTTGGGCCCTTAACTGACTGAGCCACCCAGGCACCCCTGGAAGTCCTTTAAATTCAGATGAGGAGGGGGCCCCTGGGTGGCTCAGTTGGTTAAGCATCTGACTTTGTCTCATGTCATGATCTCACAGTTTGTGAGTTCCAGCCCTGCTTTGGGTGAGCCCGCTTCTCTCTCTCTCGTGGGATTTTCTCTCTCTCTGTCTCTCTCTCTCTCTGTCTCTCTGCCCCTTGCTCACTTGTGCCCTCTCTCTCTCTATCTTTCAAAAAAAAATTCAGATGAGGAAATTGGGGTTCAAATGGTGCCAATGTTAGCATATTACTGCACTGCAGTAATATTACTGCATATTTTATTTTTAATTTTTTAATGTTTATTTAATTTATTTTGAGAGAGAGAGAGAGAGACAGCATGAGCAGGGGAGGGGCAGAGAGAGAGAGGGAGAGAGAGAGAAAGCAGGCTCCCTCTGCTGTCAGCACAGAGCACATTGTGGGGCTCAATCTCATGAACCGTGAGATTATGACCCAAGTCGATATCAAGAGTCAGACTCTTTTTTTTCTTTTTACCTTTTTTTTTTTTTTAATTTTAAGAGAGAGAGAGAGAGACAGAGCATGAGCAAGGGAGGGACAGAGAGAGAGGGAGACACAGAATCCGAAGCAGGCTCCAGGCTCTGAGCTGTCAGCACAGAGCCCCATGCGGGGCTTGAACCTATGAACAGTGAGATCATGACCCAAGGTGAAGTTGGATGCTTAACTGACTGAGCCACTCTGGCGCCCTGGGTAGGACTCCTAACTTACTGAACTATCTGGATGCCCCTGCACTAGTATTTCTTGGCCATGCTGGCTGTGAATACATATTGGTTCAATTTAGGCATTGTGAGGGTCAGGAGAGTGGTTTATGGAATAGCTAAGGCTCATATGTGGGAAGCTGTATTGATTTTTATGATTAAAAGTTAGCACAGTTAACCTTATTTATTTGCAATGGGAAGATTCTCATTTTAAAGAATCCTTAATCAAGAAGCACTAAGGTGGTGCCTGGGTAGCTTAGTCGACTGAGCTTGCCAACTCTTGATTTTAGCTTGGACCCCTGTTCCCAGGGTCATGAGTTCAAGCCCCATGTCAGGCTCTATGCTGATCTCATGGTTCATGGGTTTGATCCCTGAATCAGGCTCTCTGCTCAGTGCAGAGCCCGCTTCAGGTCTTCTGTCTCCCTCGCTCTCTGCCCCTCCCCCGCCCATGCATGCTCTCACTCTCGCTCTCTCAAAAAATAAATTAACATTAAAAAAAATAACAACTAATTGCCATTGATGGAAGTCAGAACAATGGTTACCTCTGGTGGAAGTTTTGACTAGGAAGGGACACAGAGAAACTTGCTGGAGTGCGGGAAAGTTCTATATCTTGATCTGGGTAGTGGCTACACAGGTGAACACAAATGCAAAATTTCACTAAGCTGAACTTTTTTTTTTTTTCAACATTTATTTATTTTTTTGGGACAGAGAGAGACAGAGCATGAACGGGGGAGGGGCAGAGAGAGAGGGAGACACAGAGTCGGAAACAGGCTCCAGGCTCTGAGCCATCAGCCCAGAGCCTGACGCGGGGCTCGAACTCCCGGACCGCGAGATTGTGACCTGGCTGAAGTCGGACGCTTAACTGACTGTGCCACCCAGGCGCCCCTAAGCTGAACTTTTAAGATTAGTACACTTTATCACTTTACTGTATGGTCATTATACCTGAATGGAAAGAGATAAAACACATCTTACAAGTAAGTGGGTTTTGGGGTCAGTTAAGGATAAATGAACTGAACCAGATCCAAAAATGCTTTCCTAAACCACAAACTTTGGTAGAAGGTGGAGCATTACATCAGATACACCAGGGAGTACGTTATGTAGTTTCTGAAAGTTTAACCAAAATAATGAAACCCTTTAGCAATCGGAGAAACAATAAAAGCATGCTTAAGCAAAGTTGTTGCTATTACATTCCTGATAAAAAAAAAAGACATAATCTCTTTTTTAAAAAATTTGGTAACAGGTTACTTATTTTCTGAACTGGGCTTCTTCTCACTAAAAAGGTTGATTATCACTGACCTAAAAAAAAGACATTCTTCAGATAATCCTTTAAAAATATTGTTTTGCAAGGTGCCTGGGTGGCTCAGCTGGGTTAAGCGTCTGACTTCGGCTCAGGTCATGATCTCATGGTGAGTTCGAGGCCTGCGTCGGGCTCTCTGCTGACAGCTTAGAGCTTGAAGCCTGCTTTGGATTCTGTGTCTCCCTCTCTGTCTGCCTCTCCCCCAGTTGCACTCTCTCTGTCTCTCTCTCTCTCTCTCTCTTTCTTTAATAAACATTAATTTTTTTAATAAAAATATTGTTTCACTTGTATGTCTATTATTTCTTAATAAAACTGGAAGAAAAATGTTGTTTCTATCAGCCAAGCTTTTGAAAGGTGCTGAATGGTGGGAACAGGTGACCGATTCACGAGCGGCATAGCAACATACAGGTTACATAAGCTGAGGCGGACAGCGCTGCATCTCCCTGTGATAAGAGGAGGTGCACAAACTGGAAGTTACTCCACTTCTGGTCAGAGCTCCTCTGTGAAGATCTTGCTGGCAAGACCCTCTGTCTCCTCAGAAAAGAATCTGGGGTGTCTACTCGAATGCACCCCAGAACAGGTAACCCTGCAAAGCAAGTCTGTAAGTATTTCAGTTTGGAAAACTGTTAAGGCAGATGTAATGCCTCGCAAGGTTACTAGATAAAATAGAGAATGTTCAGTTAAATCTCACATAATTAATAAATTTTTTGGTATAACTATGTCCTATGCAATATTTGGGACATGCTCATACTAAAAAATCATTTGTGTTTTTCTGAAATTTAGATTTAATTGGGTGTCTTGTATTTTTACTTGGTAAATCTGGCTACCCTGTTACCTTGGCCATAATATTGTCTTGCTAAGTAACTGTGTTGTCTCCTCTGCTTGGAAGAATGAGACTTTCTGGGGTGTGCTCCAAAAAACTTGATGTAGAGTCTAAAATGCACAGTCTAGGGGCACCTGGGTGGCTCAGTTGGTTAAGTGTCTGACTCTTGATTGTGGCTCAGGTCATGATCTCATCGGGAGTTCGAGCCCTGCATGGGGCTCTGTGCTGGCAGTGCAGAGCCTGCTTGGGATTCTCTCTCTCTCTTTCTCTCTGCCGCTTCCCTGCTTGTGCTTTCCCTCTCTCTCTTTCTCTCTCCAATAAATAAAATGCATAGTCCATGTTACTCGATGGAGTGATCCTCTGGGGATATTTGAGAAATTATTATTATTTTTTTAATGTTTATTTATTTTGAGAGAGAGAGAGAGAGAGAGAGAGAGAGAGCGCCGGGTAGGGGCAGAGAGAGGGAGAGAAAATCCCGAGCAAGTTCTGCGCTGTAAGCACAGAGCCTGACAAGAGGCTTCTTGTGAACCGTGAGATCATGACCTGAGCTGAAATCAAGAGTCGGTCGCTTAACTGAGCCACCCAGGCAACCTTGAGAAAGTATTGATGAAAGCTGAGGACATACTGACTCCACTCTGTATGAGAAGCCTGGTCAACAGGTAGGATCCAGTTGTGCCTCCTGGTGCTCCCCCTTGTGACAGGAAGAGTAACTGTTCCTCTTTCCATTTTTCTCTGCTGGACCCCCAGCCTCCATCACCTGGGCTCCAGAGACCATGTTGTTACCAAGTCACCACCTGAGTCATCTCCCAACCTTTCTCCCAATATAGCCCTGGAGCAGGTGAGGCCCACTGGAGCCAGAAATTGCCCCAGTACTCAGCACTTTGGTTTCAAATAAGCAGCCCTACTTCAAGAGTACCTCAGGGGCGCCTGGGTGGCGCAGTCGGTTAAGCGTCCGACTTCAGCCAGGTCACGATCTCGCGGTGCGTGAGTTCGAGCCCCGCGTCAGGCTCTGGGCTGATGGCTCAGAGCCTGGAGCCTGTTTCCGATTCTGTGTCTCCCTCTCTCTCTGCCCCTCGCCCGTTCATGCTCTGTCTCTCTCTGTCCCAAAAATAAATAAACGTTGAAAAAAAAATTAAAAAAAAAAAAAGAGTACCTCATCTTAGTGAGATGCATTATATGCCATTTGGAGAGTGGCTCTTGAGAAACAGAGGAAATGATCTGGTTGGTTTCAGGGATAGCTCTGTCTTGGAGGAGAGCAGTTGTGGGGTTCTTCACAAAATAGATGAGTGTGGCTAAGCCAATGCAGTCCCTGGGGATGAAGAGGGGAGGCCAGGAGAGGATGGAAGTGAGGACTAGATTTTTTAAAAATGTTTACTTATTTTTGAGAGAGAGAGAGAGAATGCACACATGTTTGAAGGCTGGAGAGGGGCAGAGAAGGAGGGAGACAGAGGATCTGAAGCGGGCCCTGCGAGTGACCTGAACTGAAGTCGACACTTAACCCACTGAGGCCCCCAGGCACTGTAAGATTTTATTTATTTATTTATTTATTTATTTATTTATTTTGAGAGAGAGAGAGAGAGAGAGAGAGAGCACAGGCGAGCATGGGAGGGGCAGAGAGAGACTCTCAAGCAGGCTCAGCAATCAGTGCAGAGCCCAATGTGGCTCTCAAACAGGAACCTCAAGATCATGACCTGAGCTGAAATCAAGAGTTGGACACTTAACTGACTGAGCCACCCAGGTGCCCCAAGGGCAAGAGTTTTGAGAAGTGTCTGGAGTAATAGGGCCCTGACTTGGAGGCCTGTGGGTTGTTTTTGCTTTCTGAATTCTAAATATCTAAAATAGTGTATTAGGGGTGTCTGGGTGGCTCAGTCGGTTGAGCGTCTGAGTCTTGATTTTAGCTTAGGTCATGATCTTGTGGTTTGTGGGATCAAGCCCTGAGTCCAGCTCTGGAGGCTGCTTAGGATTTTCTCTCTCCTTTTCTCTCTGCCCCTTCCCTACTCTCTCTCTCTCTCTCTCTCTCTCTCTCTCTCTCTTTCAAAATAAATAAATAAACATTAAAAAATAAAATAAAATGAGTGCATGAGGGGGTGCCTGGCTGGTAGAGCATGGGACTCTCCATCAGGGTTGTGAATTTGAGCCCCACATTGGGCAAAGAGCTCACGTACATACATACGTACATAAAATGAGTGTATGAAGAAGAAAACTGTAGGAAACAGAAGTCCATTCAGACTATCTTTGTTTGTTTGTTTGTTTGTTTGTTTGTTTTAGGAGAGAGAGAGAAATAAAAGTGTGTGTGCACTAGTGGTAGAGGGGCAGAGAGAGAGAGGGAGAGAGAGAATCCTAAGTAGGCTCCGTGCTGTCATCACGGAGCCCCCAACTCAGGGCACCCCTCCATTCAGACTACTGGGGTTTCTCACTGAATCCCAAGAGCTCCCGAGGGACTAGAGCTACATGTGCTGGACTTCTACACCTGTACTGTCCACTACAAAGGTCACTAACCACATTGACTACTAAAATTAGAATTAAAATTAAAATTAAAAGGGTGCCTGGGTGGCTCGATCAGTTGATCATCAGACTCTTGATTTCTGCTTGGGTCATGATCTCATGGTTGTGAGAGCCCTGCGTTAGGCTCTGAGCTGACAGCATGGAACCTGCTTGGGATTCTCTCTCTTCTTCTCTCTCTGCCTCCCTCCCCCCCAATAAAAAAAAATAAAATCTAAAAAAAGATTATCAATAAATAAAACAAAAATCTCTAAAGTTTGAAAAAGAAAAAAGCTGAATGTGCTTGACAGAACAAGATATTCACTGGGAGTGATGCTGAGAGGGAGAGGTCAGGAGTTTTGAGTATTATAAAGGAGTTTTGATGGTAACATGCTGATTAAGAATTAAAAATCAAGGGGTGCCTGGATAGTTCAGTTAGTTTAGCTTTTGACTTCACTCAGGTTGTGATCTCGAGTTTGAGCCCTGTGTCGGGCTCTGTGCTGACAGATCAGAGCATGTAGCCCGCTTCAGATTCTGTGTCAATCTCTCTCTCTGTCTCTCCCCTGCTTGTTCTCTCTCTCTCTCTCTCTCTCTCTCTCAAAAAATAAAATAAAACGTTAAAAAAATTTTTTTTAAAAAAATGAACACTTTGGATAGAATGGAATGAGTCCATAGGTCTGACCCAACTGGTTAAAACAAGTCCCATTGTCATTGGCTAGGAAGGAGTCTTCAGTTTATTCCCATAAGGGTCTGGCATCCAGGAGTCAATCAAAGTCCACACCTGTTTATTAGCTTCAGCTGGTTAGAACCAGTTGTGATGAAATACAATATTCAGTTTTTCTATCTCTTAGACAAGTGTTTCTCTAAATGGAAATCTTCTCTTTTAAGAGACACACCTCTGGCATCAGTGGTGCCTGGACTGGCTCAGTAGAGCTTGCGACTTTGTCTTGGGTCACGAGTTCAACCCTCACATGGAGGGCAGAGTTTACTTAAAAAAAAAAAAAAGAGGGGCATCTGGGTGGCTGAGTTGGTTGAACACCCGACTCTTGATTTCGGCTCAGGTCATGATCTTCCAGTCATGACATCAAGCCTTGAGTCAGGCTCCACACTGACTATGAAGCCTGCTTAAGATTCTCTGTCTCTCTCAGGAGCACCTGGGTGGCTCAGTCAGTTGAACATCTGACTTCAGCTCAGGTCATGATCTTGCAATTCATGAGTTCGAGCCCCGTGTTGGGCTCTGTGCTGACAGCTCAGAGCCTGGAGTCTGCTTTGGATTCTGTGTCTTCCTCTCTCTTTGCCCCTCCACCACTTAGGCTCTGTCTCTCTCTCATTCAAGAATTAATAAACATTAAAAAAAAATTTAAGATTCTCTCTCTCTCTCTCTCTCTCTTTCTCTCTGCCCCTCCCCCACTGATTGTGTACTCTCTTTCTCTCTCTCAAAAAAAGTCTGTCAAAAAAAAGAGATACTTGGCACACCTGGGTGCCTCAGTTGGTTATGTATCTGACTTCGGCTCAGGTCATAATCTTGTGGTCCTTGAGTTCAAGCCCTGGGTCAGGCTCTGTGCTGACAGCTCAGAACCTGGAGCCTGCTTCAGATTCTGTGTCTCCCTCTCTCTCTATGTCTCAAAAATAAATAAACGTTAAAAAACTTTTTTTAATAATAATAAAGAAAGAGATATCTTAGGTACCTTAAGTATGTTTCCTGCCTATTTCAACATACTATTTGTGATTGCCATTGTGAGGGCAGACCAAAACAAAAAAGGGGGGATGATGGTGATAGCCATTCCTCTCCTTTTTTCTTGCTAACCAGACTCCAATTTTGTTCAGCCATTGGGTGGGCAGCAATATGTTCATGGATGTAGGTCCCCTACCCTCTGCCCAGGAGTGCATGATAATGGTGCTGAGGCTGTTTGGATTAACACTGCTCCTCTTTACCAGCAATTGGTCAAATTCTGACCCACAGAAAGTCTGTCGGGGCTTCTGAGAAAGACTCTGTTTCCTTATTGAAAAGAAAAAATATTTTCAAGGAGAGAGGATCATTTTCACATGATAAGATTGTACTTCCCCAGCCCCTCCTTGTGGTTGAGGAGAGCCATGTGACTACTTCTGGCTAATGAATTGTGAATGGAAATGAATGTACAACTACTGGGCCAAAGCTTTAATTCTGAGACCTTCTGGTGCTAGCTTTTTCACCATTGCTCCAATAACCAGCAACGTTCCACTTTGGTCCCCGAATGAGGATGATACAGAGCAGAGCCCTCAGTGGACATGCACATAAGCAAAAAGTAAACTTATGTGTGTAAAACTACTGAGATTCTGGGGTTGTTTATTGAGATAACATAATAATCTAGTTCAGCAGTTGTCAAAGTGAGGTCTGGGGACCTCTGTGGGTTTCCAAACCCTATCAGAGGGCCTGTGAGATCAAAACTATTTTCATAATAATACTAAGAGGTCATTTGCCTTTTTCACTTTCTGAAGTTTTCCAGAGACTACATAACATGTAATGATAATTTAAAAAGTATCAATTTCTGGGGTGCCTGGGTGGGTCAGTCCGTTAAGCATCTGACTTCGGCTCAGGTCATGATCTCACTGCTGCTCAAGGGTTCGAGCCGCATCCAGTGTTAGGCTCTATGCTGACAACTTGGAGTCTGGAGTCTGTGTCTCCTCTCTCTGCCCCTCCCCTGCTCACGCTGTCTCTGTCTCTCAAAAATAAATAAACGTTAAAAATTTAAAAAAATATATCAATTTCTAATACAGTAATGTAGATAGAGGTAACCTATGCAAAGGAAAGCTTTTGGCTAAGTTGGCTAAGCATCCGACTTCATTAAAAAAATTTTTTTTAATGTTTATATTTGAAAGAGAGAGACAGAGACAGAGCATGAGTAGGGGAGGGGCTGAGAGAGAGACACACACAGAATCCAAAGCAGACTCTAGGCTCTGAGTTGTCAGCACAGAACCCGATGTGGGGCTTGAACCCACAGACTGTGAGATCATGATCTGAGCCAAAGTCAGCTGACTGAGCCACCTAGGCACTCCTGAGGGTCCAGCTTCAGCTTAGGTCATGATCTCTCGGTTCATAGGTTCGAGCCCCGCATCAGGCTCTGTGCTGATAGCTCAGAGCCTAGAGCCTGTTTTGGATTCTGTGTCTCCCTCCCTCTCTCTGTCTCTCTCTGTCTCTCTCTCTCTCTCTCTCTGCCCCTCCCCCACGTGCACTCTGTCTTTCTCTCTCTCTCAAAAATAAATAAACATTAAAAGATTAAAAAAGAAAAAAGAAAAGCTTTTTGGGTGTCCTTTCTTTTTTCTCCCTTTTCCTACTTTCTTTTTTAAAAATGCTTATTTTATTTATTTTTGAGAGAGGGAGCACGCGCATGAGCCCCAGCACACGTGCACAAATTGGGGAGGAGCAGAGAGAGAGTTAGAGAGAGAATCCCAGGCAGGCTCCACACTATCACCATAGAGCCAGACACGGGGCTGCATCTCATGAAGCTTGAGATCATGACCTGAGCTGAAATCAAAAGTCAGATGGTCAATGGACTGAGCCACCCGGATGCCCCTTCCTTTTTCCCTACTTTGTTTTCATGAATATATACATTTTCCCCAAATATTTGTTTTATGACATGTATTAGCACACAGAAGTATATGTTTAAATTACTGTGCTATCCAGACCTTTGTATTTTATCCGGAGGGAGCATGATTGCACATCCCACTTGGAGTCTGAAGTACTAATATAGTTTACATACAGAGTGGATGGCCAGCATATCTGTTGAAACAGTGCAATGGTCCCTGTAATTAGCACATCCTGAAACAGCCCCTGCAGCGTGTGGGTCCCAGCGGTGCTCCCAGCCAGCAATGTCAAACACTTACAGCCATAGGGTCCCCAGCATGCCAGCTGGAACCCACACTGTTGCAACCTATTTTTGTATTTTCCAATGTATAAAATCATAGGCTCTCCGTGTTACAGGAAGTTTCCTTATTGTTCCTTTCCCTGTGTTAGGAGCGAAAAGCTTACATCCTTGTGTTTTATTTTACCATTTCTGTGTAAAGATTCTCCAGGTTTCACCCACTTTTCAAACATGTTTTGTCTTTAGGTCTGTGCCCATTTGCTCTCTGGATTCTTTTTTTTTTATTATTAAAAAAAATTTTTTTTAACGTTTATTTATTTTTGAGACAGAGAGAGACAGAGCATGAACAGGGGAGGAGCAGAGAGAGAGGGAGACACAGAATCTGAAACAGGCTCCAAGCTCTGAGCTGTCAGCACAGAGCCCGACGCGGGGCTTGAACTCACGGACCGTGAGATCATGACCTGAGCTGAAGTCGGACACTTAACCGACCAAGCCACCCAGGCACCCCTGGATTCTTTTTGAGAGAGACAGTGTTTCCAGGGTACAGAGATTAAAGATTAAAGGTTTTATTACTCAGACATTTTAGAGGGTAAAGTAAAAGTCTGAATTATTGAGAATTACTAGGGAAAGCAGGTCCTGCACATCTATTTGCTTTTGGTAATAATTAAATAGCTTAGACCAAAGCTGAAACAAAGTTATCTTCAGGGAGTGCTTGGCTGGCTCAGTCAGTAGAACTCAGTAGAACTCTTTCTCTTTCTTTCTTTCTTTCTTTCTTTCTTTCTTTCATGTTTATTTATTTTTGACAGAGAGCTAGCAGGGGAGGGACACAGAGAGAGAGGGAGACAGAGGATCCGAAGTGGGCTCTGCGCTAACAGCAGAGAGCCCAATGCAGGGCTCGAAGTCATGAACCTTAGATCATGACCTGAGCTGAAGTCAGATGCTTAACCCACTGAGCCACTGAGGCACCTCTACTTGAACCATTTCAATGTAAATACTACTTGTTTGTCTTAGGCCAGTAAAAGGAAGTTCTGAAATATGAAAACCTTGGTGAATCACAAATCCACAATTCCCCTGCATTTAGATATATTTTGATACGGTTATCACAAATTTCCACACAACTTTGGTACTGGTCCAGAGGGTTTTGCCTATTGTCATAGAAAAGTATCAAATAACAATTATATTGGGCAGGACTATGTTATTTTTCCCTGTGGACTAAAACAAACCATGTCTGCATCTCCAATTTTATACTCAGTGGTGGTTGGCTTTGGGGATGATGTCTTTCCTCTATCACAGAGAAGAAACGCGTCTTCGCTAGAAATTACTAAGGCCAAATTTACCCATAAAATTGCCTTATTTCAGTAAGGATCATCAGGTAAGAAAATGTCCAAAATGAGAAGCAAATCTTCCAGTTTTATTATGCTATGTTTTTCAGACTTCTTTTTTCTTTTCTTTTTTTAAAGTTTACTTATTTATTGAGAGAGAGAGAGAGAGAGAGAGAGAGAGAAGCAGAGAAAGAGGGAGAGAGAGAGAATCCCAAGCAGGCTCCATGCTGTCAGCACAGAGCCCAACGCGGGGCTCAGTCTCCAGAATCCATGAGATCATGACCCGAGCAAAAATCAAGAGTCAGACGCTCAACCAACTTAGCCATCCAGGCACCCCTCTTTTTTTTTTATTTGAGAGAGAGAGAGAGGGAGAGTGTGAGCAGAGGAGAGGGGCAGAGGCAGAGAATGAGAGAATTCTATGCAGGCTCCATGCTCAGCACAGAGGGATACTCAGGGCTCCATCCCCCAACCCTGGGATCATGATCTGAGCCAAAATCGAGTTGGGTGCTCAACTGACTAAGCCATCCAGGTGCCCCTGGGCTTCTCTGTTTTTTAATTAACTAATTACTTTTTTTTAAAGTTTATTCATTTACTTTGAGAGAGAGAGAGAGAGAGCATGTGAGCAGGGTAGGAACAGAGAGAGACAGAGGGAGAGAGAATCCCACACAGGTTCTGCACTGTCAGCAACAGAGTCTGATGCAAGGCTTGAACTCTTGAACCATGAGATCATGACCTGAGCCAAAAGCAAGTTTTAAAATTTTTTTTTTTTTTCAACGTTTATTTATTTTTGGGACAGAGAGAGACAGAGCATGAACGGGGGAGGGGCAGAGAGAGAGGGAGACGCAGAATCGGAAACAGGCTCCAGGCTCTGAGCCATCAGCCCAGAGCCTGACGCGGGGCTCGAACTCCCGGACCGCGAGATCGTGACCTGGCTGAAGTCGGACGCTTAACCGACTGCGCCACCCAGGCGCCCCATGTTTTGAACGTTTAACTGACTGAGCCTCCTGGGCACCACTCTTTTTTTTTTTTTTCAAACAAAACTTTTGTAAGTTATTTCATATGAAACTTTTACTAAAGAAATGAGTTGCTAAATTCTCTGGTTTCTAATCAGCTAAAAGGCAGGAGTCTTAGGACAAATTCTTTTTTTTAATTCTTTTTTATTTTTGTAATGTTTTATTTATTTTTGAGAGAGAGATAGAGTGTGAACGGGGGAGGGGCAGAGAGAGAGAGGGAGACACAGAAGCCGAAGCAGGCTCCAGGCTCTGAGCTGTCAGCACAGAGCCCAACGCGGGGCTCGAACTCACGGACCGCGAGATCATGACCTGAGTTGAAGTTGGATGCTTAACGACTGAGCCACCCAGGTGCCCCTCGTTTTACTTCTTAAAATATTACTCCTAAAAAATTTAAAGTACATAGGTGGATTATACTGCTCTAGATAGTTCTCTTGAGACAACAGTTTACAGAAGAAAAAGTTTCATATGTGTAATTTTCCTTTTAATTGCCCCACAGAAAGTCAGAACTCTTACACCTTTCTGTCAAAATATGCAACTGAATCTAAAGTATATATATTTTTGGCGTGTGAGGGTTTAAATCTTCTTTGCATGAACAAGTCAAGCATAAACAAGTTTTGTCAGATTCTTTTGCATATTTGTCTGGCAGTCCCAATTTCTTCTGCTCTACCCTCTCCCTTTTCCTTTGTCTTTAGAGCTGAAGACCCTAAGGGCCCTGGGGCCTCGAAAAAAGCAATGATGCAGGAATGCTACCAGAGCCTTTTATGTTACATTTTTCATGAGCCAGGTACCAGAATTTGCATACGCCCAATTTGTTCCCTTGGGACATCTACCCCATTTGGAAGTGATTGTGGCACAAAGACGGGACAGTTTCCCACTGTCCCCAGGCTCCTCATCCTGTGCCTGTTCAATTTCCTCGCCCTGCCTCCTGGGAGGCCTTGCCCTTTGTGTTCAGACCCAGTGACCTGTGTGGCCCTTTTCCAGCTGGTGCAAGCAGCTTTTCTCTTAGTGCAGCCCAATTATCTGCCTGGTATTTACTTTCCCAGTTCTGTTTACCATGACAACCTCTTCTAGAGACACAAAACCTGAGTGGGCCCCATAGGGGCACTTCCTGTCCTGCCCAAGGAAATAATAAAATAGTTATTTCTTTCTGGAAGCTGTACATCTTGAAGGAGGGTGAGAGAGAAAAGGACGTTTACTCATGCCTATTATGTTCCAGATGAAGTTACAGGTGATTTGCAAATGGAAATATCATTTGATATTCACAACTGATCTACAAGGTCACTTTCTTCTATTCCTGTTTTGAGTGGTATGAAGTAAGCGTCTTTTTATGCCTCAAGGCCTCTGCTTGGGATGGTATGGATTTTGTCCTACAGAAAAGCTAATTGGGGCAGAGTGAAATTCAGCTCCTGGCTGGGGCGCTTGGCTGGCTCCGTCAGTAGAGCGTGCAACTCTTGATATCAGGATTGTGAGTTTGAGTCCCAAATTGGGAGTAGAGATTAGTTACAAAGGGAAAAAAAATTTTTTTAATTAAAAAAAAAAAAAAAAGGAAAGAAACTTAGCTCCTGCTCCTTTCCCCAAGGCTTCAGCCCTGCATTTGTCACATTGGCCTAGAGGAAGGAATGAGTTTCTCTACTTAGCACTGCAGGCTGGAAGTGGCCCAGGTCTGGTCTACAGCCCTAACACTATCCCTCCACACTGTTCCTCAGGCTGTGAACACTCCTGAGGGACATTTTCAGTTCTTCCTTCTGGATCTGGTAGACAGGGACCCAGCCAAAGTGCAAGGCCAGGACAAGAACTCAGTCAAGTTGTCTCCTCCCTCCTTCCTCTGTTCTCGCTGGATTTAGGCTGATAAACTCCAAGCTGAAATGTCATCACCTCAGGGAAGGATAACCCATTATATTCTACTCAATGCAAAACTAATCACCCCTCTCATCCTAATGGTCCCATTCTGTAAAATCCTTTTACCATCTTTGCTGTGCTGCTCTGTAAAAGTCAATTTCTTTTTTGTAATTTCTTTTTTGAATTGGTCAATATACATTCATAGTAAGAAATTAAAATATAAAAGAGGATCCAGGAAAAAGTGAGTTTCCTTTAAACACTTCATATATATAAAAAAAAAAAAAAAAAAAAGAAATGGGGCACCTGGGTGGCTCAGTTGGTTCTGACTTCCAGCTCTGGTCATGATCTTGTGGTTTGTGACTTTGAGCCCCATGTGGGGCTCTGTGCTGACAGCTAGGAGCCTGGAGCCAGCTTCCAATTCTGTGTCTCCCTCTCTCTCTCTGCTCCTCCCCCTCCCCCGCTCTGTCTCTCTCAAAAATAAATAAACATTAAAAAATTAAAAAAAAATAGGGGGTCCTGGGTGGCTCAGTTGTTTAACCGTCCAACTTCGGCTCAGGTCATGATCTCATGGTTTGTGGGTTCAAGCCCTGCATTGGGCTTTGTGGTGATAGCTCAGAGCCTAGAGCCTGCTTTGGATTCTGTGTCTCCCTCTCTCTCTCTGCTCCTTCCCCGCTCACGCTTTGTCTCTCTGTCTCTCTCAAAAATAAGTAAACATTAAAAATTTTTTTAATTAAAAAAATAAAATTATAAAATAAAAAATAAAGACAAATGAAATTATTCCTGGTACACATGCCATGCAGATTTTCCTTTTCAAATTACCTTTGATATGGGTTCTAGAAGTTCCTTTGTAGGTTTGATACTTTTTACTACAGAAAAAATTGAGGGCTGTGCCCTAGGCTTTCCCACAAACTCCTACTAATTTAAGCCCTTTTGGTTCAACACCCTTCATCCACCCCATTGGAAGGTCAGTGTGACTCTGGAGTAAGACAAAGGGAAGTCCATCACTCATTCATTCATTAATTCTACAACTATTTACCAAGCACCTACAGTTTTCCAGGCACTGTTCTGGATACATTAGTGTGCAAAACAGATGAAGCAATTTGGTAACAAAACTAATATTTAATAATAATAATTTTATTTATCTTATTCTTCACAATAAAAGGTTGATGTGAGGATTGCATCTTGCAGATGAGCAAATAGGAACAGAAATGTCCAAAGCTATGCCCAGGGCTATACAGAAGGTAGCAAAGCCAGAAAGCCAGGTCACCTGGTCATAGTTCCTGCTCTCAACTTTTATGCTTCAGCAAACATGGTTAAAGCACTGCATAATATGTACTGAGCATGTGGCAGACTTGAGAGAGGAAGATGAAGAAGATCCAGTCCCTGAATCACAGAACTCCAATCAACATATTTCTTCCTTTTTAAAAAAAAATTTTTAATGTCTGTTTGTTTGTTTATTTATTTATTTATTTATTTATTTATTTATTTATTTATAGAGCATGAGCAGGGAAGGGGCAGAAAGAGAGGGAGACAGAATCCAAAGGAGGCTTTGCACTGTCAGCATAAGGCCCGATGTAGGGCTCGAACCCATGAATCGTGAGATCATATCTCGAGCTGAAGTCGGATGCTCAACCAACTGAGCCACCCAGACACCCCCTGTTCAACATATTTCTTCCTTTTTTTAATGTTTATTTATTTTTAAGAGAGACAGAGACAGAATGCAAGTGGGTTAGGGGCAGAGAGAGAGGGAGACACAGAATCAGAAGCAAGCTCCAGGCTCTGAGCTGTCAGCCCAGAGCCTGACGCGGGGCTCGAGCTCATGAGCCATGGGATCACGACCTGAGCCTAAGTCAGACGCTCAACCAACTGAGCCACCCAGGCGCTCCAACATATTTCTTAAAAACATCTTTGTGGGGGCACCTAGATGGCTCAATCGGTTGAGCTACTATGATTTGTTGTCTATAGACACCATATTGAGAAAAATGCTAAATGCCAATTGGAGGTTAGTAAAAAAAAAAAAAAGTAATATTTTTCTGTCCAAATTTGTTATTCCCTGGATGCTATTTTCAAACCCCTAGTGGGGACTCCAGGTTAAAAACTAGGTCTAGACAATCTTATCCACATTATGCCTTCAGCTCCCGGATGTGTATGTCCAGCCATGACCCTCTCAAGTTCCATGTGTGTCTCTTAATCATCTCCTGTCCAATTTTGTCAAGCAGATGCATCACACAAGATTGGAGACAGCAACCATTTGTGGGAAGTTCAGATATTCTGGCCAGCATAGTATCTCAAGCTTTTGGTCTGTCACAAGTAGCTCTTATGGAGGTTATAACATCCCTAGTATAATTTACGTCAATGGCATGAGGTGACAGCACTGGAATTTATTTCTACCAGAAAAGGTCTCTGTGGTGTCATTGGACCTTTGGACTGCTATGTGTTATTGGCTAGGAAGCATCCAGGCTTGATTTTGACTCTATCAGAAATGTGGTAACTGCCTATCACATTTTTTTTTCTGCTTAAACTAAAGTGGATTATGTCATCTGCAACAAAGAACTCCCAATTTATACCACTGTCATTACAGGATGGTCTATATATCAAAATATTATAAGTCATCTAAGTACCTATCCATAGGGAATCTGGTCATCTTTATTACATGGCAAGGTTTCTCAATCTCAGCACTATTGGCATCTTGGGCCTTGTTGTGGTGGAACTACTCTGCATATTGTAGGGATATTTAGCAGCATTCCTGGCCTCTACCCATATTTTTAAAGTGTTTTACTTTTTTTCTCCCCCCCCCCCATTTTTTAACAGTTAATTTACATATTTTGAGAAAGAGAGAGAAAGAGCATGTATGTGTGCATGCTAGAGAGAGAGCAGGGAAGGGTCAGAGAGAGAGGGAGAGAGGGAGAGAAAATCCCAAGCACTCTGGCTCAAACTCACAAACTGTGAGCTCATGACCTGAGCCAAAATCAAGAGTTGCTTAACTAACTGAGCCACCTAGGTGCCCCTCTATCTATTTACTTACTTATAGAACACGTGGGGGCTGGGGGGAGTGCAGAAGGAGAGAGAGAATCCCAATTAGGCTCCTCCCTGTCAGCTCAGAGCCCCACACCGGCTGGATCCCACCAACCATGAGATCACAACCTGAGCTGAAATCAAGAGTTGAATGCTTAACAGACTGAACCACCCAGGCGCCCCTGTCTTGTTTTATTTAATACTTTAAAATTTACTTCTTTAGGCAAGGCTGCTTAAAATTCAAATTGCAAGTTAATTTGAATTTCACTTTTTGTCCTTGTACTCACAGGGAGTGAACAGGCTTCAGAGCACTGCAAAGTGTTCATTTAACCAACTAAAGCAGTGTTTTGTGGCTACGAAGACCTCTGCTCCAATCAGGTTAAACCTTTAGCCACTCTATAATCTGTATTGCACTTGGTCTTAGTCTCCTTTCTTGTCTATAAAATGGAGACACCTTTACCTTCTTCATAAGATTGTGATGGAAAAGCAGTTGATTACACTTTTTTTTTTTTTTTAAGATTTTATTTTTAAATAATCTGTACACCAATATGGGGCTGGAACTCACAACCCTAAGATCAAGAGTCGCAGGCTCCACCAACTGAGCCAGCCAGGCGCCCCTGATTGTACATTTTGAAACCACTTAAGCTCTATCTAAATATCAGTTATTACTGGATATTCCCATTGGTTCCTTGCTAGGGCTTCAAGAAAATAAAAAGCTCCGTATCAGTAGAAGGCTGGGAGACCGGAAACTAATCCCAACGCTCTCTGAGGTCCAGAGGGCCTGGGCTTTCTGGTCCTACCGCTAGTCAAGGGCAAAACCCTGAGGGTTTGGTGGGGTACCAGTGCTGGACCAGATTAGGACAACTCTATTCCTTCTTGCAGGTCAGCTGTCACAATCCACAAATCCTGGCAAGAACTAAGGAAATGCGACCCCGAAAGACGATGAAATCGAGATACAGGAAGGGAGAGGTTCGGTGTGTGTTTCGGGGGAGGAATGTTTGAGCCAGAGAAGGTTAGCGCCGGAGTTACCAAGCTCCTGGGGCAGTGGATGGGCTATAGAGCGCAAGAGCTTGCCATCCTGAGTGAAAGTGGGGCCCAGTGAAATGGGCCAGCCAGAAGAATTTCGGTTCCCGCCCCACGACTCCCGGCTTTGACTACAGTTGCGTCCGCAGACGCCTTAGGCCCCTTGCCCCGCCCCCAGAGGGTAATCAGACCGTATCATTATACCTTTATAGGGGTGAAGGTGGATACTGGGCTAGTTCCACAGGGCGAGTCGAAGTGCTTTGCCAGAAAAAATAGGATTATATACGTTATTTGCAAGTTTCTTAGTTAATATGCCTCTCCTCTGTCTGTTCGGGCTCTTTATACTCCCTGAAGATTGGTAGGAATCCGGCCACGCTCACCCCTTTCTTTCCAGCATTTGGTACATTCCTCCGCGGTACGTAGGCGGGGAGGACTACATAAGCCTCGACGCAGGAGGCGGGGCTGCTCAGTCCTCGAGGCGTCGGTGCTCTGTGGTGTTGGAATCTAGTTGCTTGTCGGCCTGTGCGCGCGTGCGCGGACATGGCCTCAAA
This sequence comes from Prionailurus viverrinus, assembly GCF_022837055.1. Lineage (NCBI taxonomy): Eukaryota > Metazoa > Chordata > Mammalia > Carnivora > Felidae > Prionailurus > Prionailurus viverrinus. The sequence goes on along the minus strand of NC_062576.1, from coordinate 17,475,644 downwards.
CGGTATGTAAGGGCGGAAGGCGGCGGTGGCGCGCCGGCGTGGGGCTTCGTTCCCTCCAGTTGGGCTTTTGTTTTTCGGTGGGACCCGGGCGGCGATCGCATGTAGGGTCTTCTCGCACCACTGTGGCGGGAAGCAGCGAGAGGGGTGGAAGGGGGAGGCCGATGTCGCCATTTTGTTTCGCTCCTCTGGCGCCTTGCGCGGGGCAGGGGATTTTCCCTTCGTAGTCCCTTTACTTGAGGTGAGATTTGAGAGGGACGTTTTTTGGTGATTTGAAACGTGAGACACGGATGGAAATGCTCGGTCCTCGAAGCTTTTTTTCCTCTCATTCCCAGCCCCGAGCTCGGCCCCGCTTTGTCGCAGTGCTGCATCCGGGCCTTCAGTGCGCGCACGCGCTCTGCTGGCCCCTCCCCCCTTTTTCGCGGCGCGAACCCCCTCCCGCCTCGTGTTAGCCCTGCTTTTTGTCGCGATACCCTCCGCTGGAGACTCCGCGGCGCGCGTCCGGTGTGGGCCTCGCCCCCGGGGTCCCTTGGGAAGGGGCGGGACCGCCTGGTTCCCGCCTCGGTTGCCACGCGGCCGGGGGCGGAGGCTGGGGATCGGGGCAGTGCGCCCGCTTAACGGTTTGGGGGAAGGCCTGGGGGGGGGGGGGTCGTCTAACGGACTTGGGACCTGGCCGAGGGTTTTCCCGCCTAAATTTCCGCTTTCTATGGTGGGAACCAAAGGAATGACTGCTTGAGGCCACACCCTCTCCCGGTCCTTTACCCTTTTCCTGCGGGGGAAGCGGCCTCGTTTCCTGTACTGAGGAGATGAGTTGATCTGCGCGTTCGGTGTGGCGGTTTAAAAGCGCTTTCGCTGTCTTTGGTTTTCGAGTCTCCTCACAGCCCCGAGGAAAGCAAGGTAGATGAAAAAACCGAATCGGAGCCACGGGACTGGGGACTTGGGTACCCAGATTGGGCTCCCAGGGAGAACTCTGATGATCTCTGTCATTTGGGGTCAAAGCGTTCTCTTGGTTACCTGGTTTTCCTCTAAGAGCCAACTTTGCCATTCTCCAAAATTGGGCAAAGGGTGAAGCTTGGCCTTGGTCGAGAGAGTGGGGAGGCCCATCCTGATCATTGCTGTCCCCCGCTTGCGTTAAAACCTGTCCCACTTAGGTAAATCTGTGACTTTAGTTTGACTACTGGTGATCCCTTCCTCTTAGAGTGGGTGTGAAAATAAAACGTGTGTAGGTTTGTGCAGTTCCTGGCATCAATTGAATTTGCAGAAAATTGTAGTGTTTCACCAAGATTCTAGTTTATTCCAGTAGTCAAGACTTAGTGGTGTCTGTAAAGATTTGCTTTTTTTCCCCCCTTTTCTTTATTGTAAGTAAACCTGATTATGACCTGCCACCTTGTCCTTCCGCTCAACTAGTGTTTTATGAGGGAATTTCTGCCTTTTTCCAAACATAGTTGATATTATCTGGAGGCCCTAGGGCTTGAGTTAAGAGATTTAATTCCTTTCCACTCATGTAGGGATGGCTGAGGTAATGTAACTATATTTTTCTTTTGCAGACTATACCCAACAAGCAACCCAAAGGTGAGTGTCATTTCAGGGCTTTCAGGAGTTTGTACAGGGGCAGGGGAGGCTAAGGTATCTTTTCCTGATTGCAGTGTTTTTCTTTTTCTCCAGCTATGGGGCGTACCCCACCCAGCCTGGGCAGGGCTATTCCCAGCAGAGCAATCAGCCCTATGGACAGCAGAGTTACAGTGGTTATGGCCAGTCAGACACTTCAGGCTATGGCCAGAGCAGCTATGGTTCTTCTTATGGACAGACCCAGAACAGTGAGTCTCTTTGAGTGGGTTACCCTGCCTCTTCCTGCTCTTTCTGAATGTTGCTTTTCTTAAACTTAAGTGGTGCTCTAATGTTGGAATTGTCATATGTTTTTTTTCCCTTAACCAGTCTGTAACCCTTAAAACATTTTGGAGTCTGAATCTTTTCTTCTTTCTTTTCTGTTTTTCTTTCTTGGAGTCTGAATCTTTATTCAGAGTCCAGTCTTTTCAAACAAATACTAGTTTGTAATTCTGGTTTCTTTTTTTGACTTATTTTTCTGTTCATGGTCTACTTTTCCCTGTTTTCCCTCAGCACGACAGTGAAATGTGGGGGTGAGGATTTCCTAAAGGGAGAAAGTTTTAAGCTTTTCATACAGGGAGAAAATATTAAAAACAGTTAATGAATAGGGATCTCTTGGGTTGTGGGTTGTGATTAGTAGTGGTCCTGGAAACTGGCTTTGGGGTAGGTGGGATGAGATGGGAACTCTGAAGCTGGTAGAAGTTAGAGTTATAAGCCTTAGGGTAGAAGGGGAAGGGCATCTTTGATTTAAAAGATTTGCAAGCAGCTTCTAAGAGGCTGACTTTCCAAGTATGGGTAGCATTAAGTGGTACATAATGATTCTTCAACCTATTACCTGTCTTTTTTCTCATAGTATTTGTGACTTCCTTTCTTTTCCTTGTTAGCAGGCTATGGCACTCAGTCAGCTCCCCAAGGATATGGCTCAACTGGTGGCTATGGCAGTAGCCAGAGTTCTCAGTCATCTTATGGGCAACAGTCCTCTTATCCTGGCTACGGCCAGCAGCCAGCTCCTAGCAGCACCTCGGGCAGGTAAGGTGTTTGGGGAGGGGGAGGCCTGGAATATGGTTAGGTGTGAATTGATAAGAATTCATTTCTCCCTAGGAGCAGCTAGGAGTAATGTCGGGGGGAGGAGTCTTTGTAACGGGGGTGGGTACAGGGAATGGAATGTGCCAAAAATGAAGTTTTGGACATACTGGCATTATGATTCTGTTTTTTTCTTTCTCCTTAGTTACGGTGGTAGTTCTCAGAGCAGCAGCTATGGGCAGCCCCAAAGTGGGGGCTATGGCCAGCAGTCTGGCTATGGTGGACAGCAGCAAGGCTATGGACAGCAGCAAAGCTCCTATAATCCCCCTCAAGGCTATGGACAGCAGAACCAGTACAACAGTAGCACTGGAGGTGGTGGTGGAGGGGGTGGTGGAGGTGAGGTGTCTTCAGTTTTGTCTCATGCCTGTTTTCTGTAGAGACTTCTGTTCTACCGTTTGGCCCCTTATCCTAAAAGGTTCTTAACATTTTGTTTTCTTGTTCCTTAGCTGTCTTTTTATTCCCGTTGTCTAAGTGTTGGCACTGTTTTTTCCCACTTCAGTTTTTTCTTTAAAAAATTCTTTCACTTCTGACAGGTAACTATGGCCAAGATCAGTCCTCCATGAGTGGAGGTGGCGGCGGTTATGGCGGTCAGGACCAGAGTGGTGGTGGCGGTGGCTACGGGGGAGGCCAGCAGGACCGTGGGGGCCGCGGCCGGGGCGGTGGCGGTGGTTACAACCGCAGCAGTGGTGGCTATGAACCCAGAGGTCGCGGAGGTGGCCGTGGAGGCAGAGGCGGCATGGGGTAGGTGTTCTTGTGAGCCAGGGAGTAACATCTCTTGGGGACTGTGGAGGGTTGCATGAATATCCCTTGAAGCCCAGTTCCTTAGTGCATGATTAGTTTTATTCTAGGGATTTGTGAGGGCTTGGAGTTGGGGACATTGATGGTTTCTTCGTACATCCCCATTTTTTGGTGAGAATTTGGGAGGCTGAACTCTCACCCACACCTTTGAATAGAGATTTGAGTACTGACGTTTTATTTTCAAAGAAAAAGGAAAAAATATGTGGGTGTATATGGACTGGAGTCATTGATATCCTAGGCAAGAAACATGGAAGTAAAGTCTTCTTTGCAAGGGAAACCGATGATCCCACTCCTGGTAGTAGGGAAACTTGTTAAATGTATTCCCATGTGTCCTCTAAAGGAGTTGTTAATGCTTAACCTGATGACTTTAGCTTCCAGGAATTGGCTACTCTTCCCGCATTTTGTAGTTATTTGAATCCATGCGCTTGATGGCAGTAATTTGACTGGCAGTAATGATTCTGTGTGTGACTTGGTTTATGGAGCTGTCTGAAGTGTGCAGACCTTTTGGACAAAATACGCTTGACAGTGGTATCCCATCTATTTGCTCCACTGTCCCCCTCCTCCTGCTACTTGTCCAGCTGGACCTTCTCTTTCTTCCCCTTCCCGCTGTAGTTGAAGTATAAAACCTTAGATTTGATGTTAAAGCATTGGTCAAATCTGTTGGTGAATATGTTTGAAGGACCTTCCTCTGTCTCCCTTTGAAAAGGGGAGGAATGTCAGTGTGTTAACTCCTTTTTTGGAAAAGTAGGGTTTTTAAATGAGAGTTTGCGTGTGGTAAGTATTCAGAGGTGGGTGGGGGCAATCTCAAAAACCTTACAAAAATAAGGAAAACTCTGTTGTGTGCGTGTGTTTAATGCAAAACTTTGAAAAGAAAAACAACTGTTATGTGACTGTTAACTTGCTCTGCATTTTATGTGCCACAGGTATGAAAGGTGACATTGCAAAATACTCCGCTCTTCTCGCAGTGTAGAAGGGGTGACCCCGGGGGTGGGGGGAGATCAAAAACAGCTCAGTAGTTAGGATAGGGCTTAGCGAAGTTTGTCTTGCTTTAAGGGGAAATTGCCTTTGGTTTTGACTTTTTATGGAATGGGGTTGGGTCTGCTTGCTGCTTTCAAAGCAAAAACCACAAAAATGTGTTCAGGGCTACCCCAGCCTGGTGTGAAATGTCTTCTGGGTGAATTGGGGGGTAGGGTTTTTAAACGAACTACTGGGTTGTCAACCACTCGCGACAAGAGGAAAAAACATCTGCTACATCGGAAGAACGACCAAGGAAAATGGGTCATTTTTTTTTTTTTCCAGAGGAAATAGATACATAACCTTTTAAAGCAAAATCCTTAAAAACTGTGTCTGAGAAATTGCACACGAGTGTGTGACATGCTCAAAGGTCAGACAAGGGGTGGTCAGGAAGGGGAATGGATTTTAGTAGCCACTTGTATCTTTTTCCCAAAACACCAACTCACGTTTGGGGAATGTTAAACAAAATCAAAAAACGCCCTTTTGTAGCCGTTGGAAGCTTCATGTCCTTTCTTCTAACTTGTCTTCTCCAGCGGAAGTGACCGTGGTGGCTTCAATAAATTTGGTGGTAAGTGAACAGAGTTTCCAAAATTCCCAAATCCCAGCAATGCTTTGTCTGATTGTTCATTTGCAGATGTCTTAGCGTGTTTTAAATGTCAAAGGTATTGGAAGTGTCCAGAACCACCTCCAGAAAGGGGTGGGGTAGAATACCACCTGCTGCCAGATGGGTGCTAACCTGGAGGCAGGCGGGGTAAGACTCAGCAGTCATCTGGTGCCAAATTGGTTTGACCCAGGTTAATAAGAGGTGTTTAGTAGGCCTCTGACAGGACTGTTGCCACACCTGGCACTTAGTGACCACCGTTATGTGAAACTGGAGAGTGTGTGCTGGAACACGTGGTGCCAACTTGGCTTTAGGATCCTTTTGATCAGTGTGTCCAAGGCTAGTGTGTGTGTGTAACAATCTCCAAATGTTTTAATTCTGGAAGGGGGATGTGAAATATTGCCCTGCCCTGAAGACGGTGAAGTTGGTATATGTTTATATATTAAATACTGAATGGTGTCAATGCATTTCTACATATATGTACTTAAACTCAATTCAGATGAGCAAATAGAAACTAGCTCTGGGAAGGAAGGTGTGGACTACTACAAGAAAGGTTGGGAGCATGTGTGGCTCATGGGAAATAACCAGGTCTTAACAGCACAAACTGAATTCATGGAAAAATGGCAAATTTGAGAAGTCTCCCAGTAAGCTGGAACTTTTCTGGTTTGGTTAACTAACAAAAGGTTTCTTGATTTGTCTCAACATTTAAAGCCAAAGGCTTGGGTTCATGATTTAGGTGTCATTGAGTGTGGGTACAATATTTATATATGGTGAATTCAGATAAACTTTGGTCAAAGATGGTCTCTGGAAAAAAAATAGAGGCTGCATTATGGAAATAAGATTTCTGGTCTGTTCCCTGGGACATGCTTTAAAAATACAATAGCTGTTATGTATGTTTTTTTATCTACATGTGGTTGGGGAAACAACATGGTTTTAAGAATGGTTTTCTAAAGATGAAATTAAAAATTGTTCCACAAGGGATAAGTGTCTTTGGTGTTAAAGTTTGGAGAAACTGGATGAATGCATATCACATTGCTGGTGGTGAGCCCATTTCTCTCTGGTGTGAGAGAACAGGGCCAAGCTATGAGTTGGTTTTGTTAACTGCAATGGGTCTCATTCCTGGCCCCCCCCAGTCTGTGCTGAGGACATTTCCCAGCCTGAGCTGGGGGAGGCAGAATTTTCTGAAGTGTGGAGTTGTCCCTGTGGGGACTCAAGTTACATACAGATCTTATGTATGTGTGTCTTCCCCAGCCCTGTCTAGGGTTTTCTCTGGGTAGGTAACCCAGGACAGGGTTTGGATGAGGCTGTGAGCACTTAACCTGATAATTTTGCAAGAGTTTGGATTGGTGTTAATTTTGTTCCTTGTCTGTCTCTCCCTGTTGACTAACAGCCTCTCTTTCCTTGTTTTTTTTTTTTTTTTTTTTCATGTCACTTAAGGCCCTCGGGACCAAGGATCACGTCATGACTCTGGTGAGTCCACAGTTGGCATGAAGGAATGGCTAATGTGGTGTCAGAACTTTTATTGGTTGTTCTTTGATACTTAAAGGAGTCTGAAAAAGGTTGGGTAGAGAAGAAGGAAAATGAAGGGAATTTAGGCATAGTTGTAGTTAGCAGTTATCTGTAAATAAATGAGCATATATCAGAAATACTTTCATGAGTGGTTTAATTCCCCAGCAATTTAGTAGGTCTGGGGGGAGCCTGATAATCTGCATTTCCAATAAGTCTGAGGAGATGGTGATGCATCTGTGTGTAGATCATACTCTGGTACTGCTGATTTAAAGCAGTGGTTTTTACATATGTGGATCATGACTAAATTAGTAAATGAAAAGACCCATAAAGGGAAGGATTTAGTCTCTGTTGGCCGTGTGTTGGATTGTAGTGTAAAAAAGGTTTTTTACTTTGAAAATGGACAAACACTGTATACTTTGTAACCTTGGGCAGTAAACTCCTGAGCCCTGGTTTCTTTAATGCCTATTAACATGTTTCAAAGGATAGTTGTAAAACTAAATTTGTGAAATGGCTAGCATATAGGCACTCAAATACTAGAAGGGAGGTAGGTAGACTTCTGTCTTTTGTCTGACCTTAAATCAGATTGGTTTCTTTAGGATTTTTTTTTCTTTGAGAGCTTAATAACAAGTATTAAAGTTGGGTTAAGAGTCACTGTCACTTTTTTTTTTTTTTTTTTTTTTTTTACCTTTGCTAGTGTTCTCCATATTCACATTTCTTTTTTTGTTCAAGCAGAACAGGATAATTCAGACAACAACACCATCTTCGTGCAAGGCTTGGGCGAAAATGTTACAATTGAGTCTGTGGCTGATTACTTCAAGCAGATTGGTATTATTAAGGTACTGTGGAGCATAGTAGTGCTGTCTTTTCTGTCAGTGTTGGAAGTTTATGGATTTCACACGTTAGTAAAAATAAAAGTCTTAATGGTTGCCAGCTTAATTTTTTGAGGAAAAAACATTAGCTGTTGCCATTTTCTGAAATAATACATCTTCATGCAGAAAGGCACAATTGAAAAAAGAGGGGGAGTGTCCTAAACTTTTGAATTTGCAGTTTATAATCTTTCAGTATTGAAGTGAGACATAATTGTAGTCAGTGACTTTAATTCAAGTTACATGATATAGGAAATTGTAACTGGGAAGAGAGGAGCTGAAATACGGTTATGATCAGCCTCAGATTCTTGAAGAAAGGTGGAAGGTGGGTAATGCTGTCTTGTAAGATGTTATCTCATGTTGCTTTTTTCAGACAAATAAGAAAACAGGACAGCCCATGATTAATCTGTACACAGACAGAGAAACAGGCAAGCTGAAGGGAGAGGCAACGGTATCATTTGATGACCCACCTTCTGCTAAAGCAGCTATTGACTGGTTTGATGGTATGTATGAGGAGGCTGGTGGAGTGTGCGGGATAGGACAGCTAGCCTTGGGAGATAAGTTACATTTTAATGTTTCCTTTTACATCTTCAATGCTGTTTTTTTTTTTTTTTTCTTGTAATGTTTATTCGTTTTTGAGAGGGTGAGTGGGGGGACGGGTAGAGAGAAGGGGACAGAAGATCTGAAGCTGGTTCTGTGCTGATAGCAAGCAGTGAGCCCAGTGTGGGGCTTGAACTAATAATGAACCTTGAGATCATGACCTGAGCTGAAGTTGGATGCTCAACTGACTGAGCCACCCACGTGCCCCATGTCTTCAATGCTTTTTACCTGGTGCTTTAGTATATATACAGTTGACTCTTCAACATTCTGGGGATTTAGGACTGCTGACCTCTTGTGCAATTACAAATCTACGTATAACTTTACTTCCCCAAAACTTAATTATCAGTTGCCTACTGTTGACTGGAAGCCTTACTGATAAGTTGATAAACACATATTTTGTACATTATATGTTACTAAGACAAGTGTAAAGAGAAAATACATTCAATGTACTGTACTGTGTTAAAGAAATACATGTATAAGTGGGTCTGTGCAGTTCTGACCCATGTTCAAGGGTAAACTGTAGTATTTGGCTTCTGTCTCATCTGATGATAAAGCTTTTTTAGGAAGGTGTAGAATCTTTTGATTGTACCAAACTTGCTTTTGGATTCATAGGTCTTAATAAAAAGTCTCATTTTAAACCTTTATTTCTTCAGGTAAAGAATTTTCCGGGAATCCCATTAAGGTATCATTTGCTACTCGGCGAGCAGACTTCAATCGGGGTGGTGGCAATGGTCGTGGAGGCCGAGGGCGAGGAGGTGAGGAGCTACTCCCTGCTGGTGGTATAAAGAGATGGGTAGAGTGGAGAGGATGGTAAGGGCTTGCATAGGAAAAGAAGGTTAGGTTAATGAAACTTGGAAGGGGAGCAGACTCCTACTTTTATCTACACTAGGACCCATGGGCCGTGGAGGCTATGGAGGTGGTGGTAGTGGTGGCGGTGGCCGGGGAGGATTCCCCAGTGGAGGTGGTGGTGGCGGTGGACAGCAGCGAGCTGGTGACTGGAAGTGTCCTAATCCGTGAGTGACTTTTTTCCTCAGTCCTGTTAAATGTGTGTCTTTTGATACTGTGGCAGAGTTGGATATTTTCTGGACAAATGTCAAGGGTACAGTGATGGGGACAGAATTTGGTTGAGAGCTTACCTAATTAAGGTTGTTATAGTGGGAAAGATACTGCACTGGATTTAGTAATCTGTACTTTCTCTTCCTGGTTCTGTTCCTGAGAAGACTTTTTGCTTTTCTGAGGCCTCTGTTTCCTTGCTGTATCTCTAAAGTCACTAGAATCTTTTCCTAATTCTTGGGTCTTGTTTACTCCCACTTTTCCAAACTAATTGTTGGTCTTTTTCTCAGTATATGTGAGAACATGAACTTCTCTTGGAGGAATGAATGCAACCAGTGTAAGGCCCCTAAACCAGATGGCCCAGGAGGAGGACCAGGAGGCTCTCATATGGGTAAGAAGGGGCAGAACTGGTAATAAGGAGTTGGGATCACAGGGCCCTTAATTTTAAGCAGGGAGGTTAGAGGGAAGGTAGGGATTTGGGGGTGTATGATCTATCCTATTTGTTTTGTCCTAGGGGGTAACTATGGAGACGATCGTCGTGGTGGCAGAGGAGGCTATGATCGGGGCGGCTACCGAGGCCGAGGCGGGGACCGTGGGGGCTTCCGAGGGGGCCGGGGTGGTGGGGACAGAGGTGGCTTTGGCCCTGGCAAGATGGACTCCAGGTAAGACTCTTAAAAAGTAATTGAAGGGAGGTCATATGATAGGAAGGTTTCATTTTGAGAGCTAGATTGGAAAGCTGAGATTATAACCATAGTGGGGGTATGGAAGGAGAGCAGGAGGATTATATTATCTTGGAGAACTAATCTATAGACCCACATTTATTTATACTCTATACTTGTAGAGAAGAGACCTCTCTTGGTGGTAGGTAGCAGGGGCAGATAGGATTTTGGGGGTTGGATGGGTGGAGAGGTTGGTAATTCAGACCTAATGGATACTCTTTCTTGCAGGGGTGAGCACAGACAGGATCGCAGGGAGAGGCCGTATTAGCGTGGCTCCTGAGGTTCTGCAACAGCTTTTCTTCTTGTACCCAGTGTTACCCTCATTATTTTGTAACCTTCCAACTCCTGATCACTCATGGGTTTTTTTGTGTCGGACTATGTAATTGTAACCATACCTCTGGTTCCCATTAAAAACCATCATTTTAGTTAAAATTTTTTCCTTCCTCCTCTTCACTCTGCTGGAGGATTGATACCTGCCTGGGTCAAGAATGTGGGAGTTTTTCTCTTTCAGATCATCCTGCTTAGCAGGAACTGGAATAATCTGTTCCTGTTTAGCAGGAACTGGAATAAAGTGTGTGATACTTAGTCCAGGGGAGAAAAAGTTAAGTGGCATCCTTGAAAGTAGAGATTCAAACTTTTCTGTCATGACAAAAGTTGGATGTATAAATGGGATAAGTGAAACTTGTGATGTCATGACTGTGGCCCCAAAATATGTCCCACTATGTGGGGGTTTTTCTTTTACCACCTTATACCACATTTATTTATGTGTTGGTCTTGGTTTACTAGTCTATCCGTTTTACCCTTTTTAAGGACTTTTGGCTCTGTTGACACTTTTCTAAGGTGGGCTCAAACAGATTAGATTGGTTTTGGGGGCAGTATTCAAAGTAACTATGAAGGAGAGCACATAGCCAGCCAAATTGGGTCTTTTGTAGGAAGGAGTGTGTACCTGCTTATGTCAGAGCTTCTGTGGCCTCACTCACTCTATAGGCAGATGATGATGTGCATGGGGTTATGTGGCTCTCAGAATCAGAACATGGTAGAGCCAAGATTGAGGCCTAGTTCTTGGAACTTCATTTTCATTTCTTAGCATTTTCATTCAGAAATCATTGTTCTCAAGGGGATAAACTAAAGCTTTTTTGTTTGCTTAGGTCTTAGGAGGATGCTAAATTTGAGGGAAGAGGGAAGGGAACAAGTTGATGGTAAGAGGGAAGGTTAGCTGGGAAAGGAAGGTAGAAGTAGCTCCTTATTATATTTTCAAGGTGAGTGGGGCCTCCCCCACCCTAGTTTTCCTGAAGGTGGGGCTTGGGTAGATAGGAGACAGGGTGTCACTTTTGTATCCTGCCTGCACTTAGAGGGCTAAGGTCTTGGGTATTTTGAGATTTTAGGCTTGAGCCTTAATGACTGGTGGAATTGGTGGTGGAAAGCCCTCCCTTTTCCAGGGGGTGTGTTGGAGATAAGAAAGTAGGGGCAATGAGTTGAAACCTTAGACAGTTCTCAACTCTACCGTATGCATTTCCTGACCCCTCAAACCCTTTGTTTTCTGTGTTTTTTTTGAAAACCTTTTTAATGTTTATTTTTGAGAGAGACAGAGTGTGAGTGGGGGGAGGGGCAGAGAGAGAGAGAGACAGAGACAGAATCTGAAGCAGGCTCCAGGCTCTGAGCTGTCAGCCCAGAACCTGACACGGGGCTCGAACTCACCAACCGCTAGATTGTGACCTGAGCCGAAGTGGTACACTTAACTTGCACCACCCAGGTGCCTCTCCATTTTTTTCAACTCTCAAATGGGAGTTTAGAAAACTTGCCTGTACCTGCCAATGAGTTGGTGAGTATGAATTTTAGTTAATATAGGACAGAAAATCACAGCCAGTAGAAAAAGGTATATTGCTGTCAGAAACACAGCTTGTGGAGTTCCAGGGACTCTTAGTTTGGAAGTGTTTTCCTCTTTGTTGAGAGTTGTCGAGTGTGCTCAAGGCCTTCTCTATAGAAGGTTGCTTCAAATTTCCAAGACAGGGAAGTGGTGGCCTTGGAAGTAATAATTGCTTTACTCTCCCTACTGAGTGGAGGGTGCTCAGTAACCAAGAGTAGGTTGAGATTGGCTGAGGTTCTCCCAGGCAATCCTTTGGCTTGACTGTGGAATTTGGTACATGTGAGAAGCCTTCATTTAGAGCCAAGGATGTGGTAGTTCTCTTTGGTGTGATTGGGCTGCCTTTACTATTTCTTTGATCTGTTTTTTGAATCTGCTTAAGTGATTGATTTGAATAGTCTTATTCCAAAGGAAGAAAAAAAAAGACTGATTCATGTTTCTAAAAAGTTTGTTTCTGCTTCAACTACTAGGGTTCTGGTGTTAGGGTTCAGTTGTGGTTCCTTGATCCTGCTGCAAGGGGTGAAGGAGGTTGGAGTTTTTTGTGAACTTGATTACTGACTGGGTCTGCTAGTATTACTATCTTATATCCTTTATTAGTATTTTTTAAAAATGCTACATGGGGCACCTGGATGGCTCAGTTGGTTAAGCTTCTGACTAAAGCTCACGTCATGATCTCATGGTTCGTGAGTTTGAGCCCTGCATCGGGCTCTGTGCTGACAGCTCAGAGCCTAGAGCCTGCTTCGGATTCTGTGTCTCCCTCTCTCTTTGCCCCTTCCATGTTCACGCTCTCTCAAAAATAAACATTAAAGTTTCATTTCATTTGTTTTTGTGAGAGAGGTCGGAGAGGGGCAGAAAGAGGGAGACAGGGGATCCGATGTGGGGCTGGAGCTTATGAACCGTGAGATCAGGACCTGAGCCGAAGTCGGAAGCTTAAACCGACAGAGCCACCCAGGTCTTCTGTCCTTTAAAGGGCTTTAGCGATTGGCATTGCTCTTAAAGGAAATAGGGTCCCAGGTGTCTCAGATGTCTGGTTAGTAGGTAGATCCAGTTTGGAGGCTTTCCCAGGACAATGGATGAAGATGGAAATAGCAGAGAGAATGTTGGTTCTGAACATCTTGTTCTTTTTTTCAGCTTATTTTGAGAGAAAGTATGTGGGGGTAGGGGCAAGGGCAGAGAGAGGAGAGAGGACTCCAAGCAGGCTCTGCAGTGTCCTGTGGGGCTCAGAGCCACAAACCCTGAGATCATGACCTGAGCTGAAATCAAGGGTCTGGTCCTAAACCGACTGAGCCACCCAGCTGCCCCCTGAGCAGCTTGTTCTGATTGCAAGTGCATTGGTGAGAAGATGAGACCCATGGGGTTTTGGAATTTGGACCTTCTGTTCTTTGCTGCATTCCCTTGTAAAAGTATGGCCAGCAATAGCTAGTCATGTTTGGTGAGGATTTTTTTTTTTTTAATTTTTTTTTAATGTTTATTTATTTTGAGACAGAGACACAGCATGAACGGGGGAGGGGCAGAGAGAGAGGGAGACACAGAATCAGAAGCAGGCTCCAGGCTCCGAGCCATCAGCCCAGAGCCCGACGCGGGGCTCGAACTCGCGGAGCGCGAGATCGTGACCTGAGCTGAAGTCGGACGCTCAACCGACTGAGCCACCCAGGCGCCCCATGGTGAGGATTTTAGACTAGTCCTTTTTTTTTTCTCCTAAAGAATACATACTGAAGTATTGAAAACAATCTGGAAGCAGGTGTCTGGCAGTTTTTGGATTGAGATTGGGGCAGGCTAACTAGGAAGGAAGGGAGAAGGGTAGGTGGTGAGTGGGGAAAGGTGTGCTGCAGATCTGTTTGCTGCCTTTTGATTTCGTTCTGTGTTAGTCTTCTGAGGTATTTTTTGCCATCATATGCTGCATCTGTCCAGGTTTGAGTACCTTTGGCATGGGGTGAAGTCATTGATGGGTAGGTAGACTGGGAATTAAGGTCTAGGGTGCAATCCTATGAGACAGCACATTACATCCTTATGCATGTTTCTTCCCAGCCCACTCCATTCTGTTGTCCCTTGATCATCCATCATGGGTTTTGTCACCAGATCTCACTTCCACACTAGTCTGCAAGGGAGGCTAGACTCAAGTGTGAGCTGTGGGGTCTTATCTGCAACCATTCCTGCCCCAGTTTTCCAGAACTCAAATTGTTTCCTACCTTGGAGCCCTCAGTACTTAGCCTTTTTCCTTTCATCTTTATTATTAAAAAAAATTTTTTTTAATGTTTATTTTGAGAGAGGGGAAGAGAGAATCTGCTGTCTGTGCAGAGCCTGATGCAGGGCTCCATCTCATGAATGTGGAGATCATGACAACTGAAATCAAGAGTCAGACGTTTAACTGAGCCAGCCAGGTGCCCCCGCTCATCTTTAGTTTTTATTTTGAAATACTTAAAAATTTTTAAAAATGTTTATCTATTTTTGAGAGGGGGGACGGGCAGAGAGAGGGAGACACAGAATCTGAAGCAGGCTCCAGGCTCCAAGCTGTCAGCACAGAGCCTGACGTGAGGCTTGAACTCATAAACTGTGAGATCATGACCTGAACCGAAGTTGGACGCTTAACCAACTGAACCACCCAGGCGCCCCTTGTTTTGAAATACTTTTAGACTTAGAATTACTTATTAAGTTTATTAAAATCGTCTGTTTTACCTTTCCATGAGATAACAATCTTTATGGTACTGACACATAAGAGCTGAAGAAGTAATGTCAAGCGGATCTTGCCAGCACATTTGACTTTAGGGCTTGGCTTGTTGAAATTATTGGGCCCGTAATCCCATGGTGTTAGTAGTTAGAAAAGCTTGTGGATGCTGTTCAATCTAAAATCCTGGTGTTGGGGCGCCTGGGTGGCTCAGTTGAGCATCTGACTTCGGTTCAGATTATAATTTTATAGCTTGTAAATTCGAGCCCCGCGTTGGGCTCTGTGCTGGCAGCTCGGAGCCTGGAGCCTGCTTTGGATTCTGTGTCTCCCTCTCTTTCTCTGCCCCTAACCCACTCGCTTTCTGTCTCTCTCAAAAATGAATAAACATTAAAAAATACATTTTTTAAAAATCCTGGTATTGAGGCAGGAATAAGTGAGGAAAGTATTTGCCTCATGAGCAGGAGTTTGGGTCTGGAAATCAGGTACCTTGCTGATGGATAGTGCTCTCTCAGCTCTTTGGACAATGGCTTTAGTCCTAAATCTTGGGGCTGTAGTGCCAGAGAGAAGGGTTCCTTTAACAGAACAATTGAGCCACTAGTGTGAGGAGTGCAGACAAGAGTGGAGCTGGGACTGCTGGATTAAGGATTTGGGATTTCCTGTGCTGTAGTGGGAACCAAATTAGATGGCTAAGTAGAGAACCCCCCCAAGGAGGGTGAGTGGGATGGGTATGGGAAGAATAAACACGGGAGCAGGAGCCAAGCCTTCCAGGTAGCGTCCTGCACACACACCTCAGGGTGGCAGTGTTACACCGTTGTACGCATTCCCTGTAGCTTTTCATCAGTGTCCTGCAGGCCCTGTAGGGAGTGGGGACTTGTCTGTTAGATCTAGACTGACAGGGCTTTTATAACTATTTTTTTTCCAG
Source organism: Prionailurus viverrinus (assembly GCF_022837055.1). Taxonomy (NCBI): domain Eukaryota; kingdom Metazoa; phylum Chordata; class Mammalia; order Carnivora; family Felidae; genus Prionailurus; species Prionailurus viverrinus. The sequence goes on along the minus strand of NC_062576.1, from coordinate 17,460,348 downwards.
AGTTTGAGAGAAAACTGGCCTACCCTGTTCACTGTCTCCGAGTGAAAAAGCACATCCAGGGGAGGCCTCTGCAAACCTCAGACTGAGATGGTGGAGCCAGTTCCTCTACAGCAGTGTCTTAAGTTGAACCCATTGAATCATTTGGGAATTTTGTTTGCATGTGGATTCTGATTGTGTAGGTCCAAGTGGGGCATGAATTCTCTGGCAATGTTGATGTTGCTGGTTCAACTGCACACTCAGAAAAAAGACTTTTGCAGAACTTTTGCAGAGGTTCCTTTTATGCTAGCTCACTGCACTTTCCACTTGTGAAGAGGAACTTGACATTGTGTGTAAAACATTCTACATAAATGGTGTTAGCTAGGAACTAAGCTAAATGTCGTTCATAGAAGGTTGAGTCCAGCTTACAGAATTTTATTACAATTTTTATTTTATTTTGAAAAATTTTATACTTTTTAGCAATTTAGTTTTGAGAGCATGAGTGAGCGAGGGGCAGAAGGAGAATCCTATGAGGGGCAGAGGGAGAGGGAGAAAGTGTGGAGCCATAAGTGGGGTGAGATCATGACCGGAACTGAAGTTGGATGCTTAAGTGACTGAGCCACCCAGGCGCCCCTGTTCTTATTTTAAAACAACTATTCTGGGGATAGAATAACAGTCATGGTACTAGGTAGGGGTATATTCAGATCTGCAAGGGTGTCAGTAATACTGTGTTGTTTTCCTTTAAGCTTTTTTTTTTTTAAATGTTTTTATTATTTTTATTTTTGAAAGTACACGTGATAGGGAGGGATACCCAGAATCAAGCTGGCTCCAGGCTCTGAGCTGTCAGAACAGAGCCCGACATGGGGCTTGAACCCACGGACCATGAGATCATGACCTGAACTAAAGTCAGATCCTTAACTGATTGAGCCACCCAGGTGGCCCTAAGATCTTTCTTTTACGTAATCTACACCCAGTGTGGGGTTTGAACTTAAAAGTCCTGAGATTGAGATTCACGTGTTCTGCCAACTGAGCCAGCTAGGCGTCTCTGGTCTTTTTTCAGTCTTGGGATGCTTGGAGATTAAAGCAAAAGTTGATTGTTTCCGGTGCTATTTATGTTAAGTCATTGGGTAGGTTAGGAACAAAAACATCCTTTTTTAATTTTTAAAAATGTTTTATTTTTGGGACAGCATGATCGAGGGAGGGGCGGAGAGGGAGACCCAGAATCTGAAGCACAGAGCTGAAGTCGGATGCTTAACCGACTGAGCCACTCCAGGAACCAAAACACTCCAGTGGAGATACTTGCTAATGCTAATTTGTACTAGCTGTGGGCCAGTTACTGTTCCATTCCTATATCCCTATTTGAGAGATGGGGATGCTGAGGCACAAACTGGCCTAAAAGTCTCATAACTTGATATGAAGTGGAGCAGGGGTTTGAGTTTATGTCCTTTGGCTGTAGAACTTGTGTCTTTGACTACTATTGTACCGTGCTTAAAGACTTCAGGCAGGGGGTGCCTTGGGTGCCTCAGTTGGTTAGGCGGCAGATTATTGATCTCGGCCTAGGTCATGACCTCGTGGTTTACAAGTTTGAGCCCCAAACTGAGCTGTACCTGAGACCATGGAGTCTGCTTGGGATTGTCTCCCTCTCTGCCATTCCCCACCTCAAAAGTAAGTATTAAAAGCATTAAAAAACAGACTTAAGGCAGGATTCAGTTCTCCTATGCTTCTCCCTGGCACCCCAAGGGGAAAAAAAGCTCTGGAGAAATTTTGACTTCAGGAGCAGTTTCTTAGAACCATTTCTTTTGTCTCAGGCTTGCAGTTTTTTTTCTTTTTACTATTTGAGTAGAGAGCAAGTGTGGGGGGGTGGGGAGGGAGAGAATCCCAAGCAGGCTCAAGTCCACATGCAACCCCACACAGGGCTCAAACTCAAACCGTGAGATTATGACCTGAGCTGAAAAGCAAAAGTTGGTCACTTAACTGAACCACCTAGGCACCCCTGTGCTGGTTTTTGTAACTTGTTTTTAAGGATCTCTGTTGTGCAAGCAAATGCTAGCTATGCTCCCATCTGCTGAGACTCCTTAGGTTCATGTGGAGTTTTAGAACAAACCCTGTAGAGATAAACAAGTTACCATTTATTACTTTCTGTATGCAAGGCACTTGTTGGAAAGCTGTCTTTTTTATGGGGGGGGGGGGCGGTCAGTCTAATGGGAGGATCTTAAGTAAGAACAAACCAACATGGTTTGCTTTACCATAGTGACATGGAAGAGCTACTGGAACGCAGACAAAGGCATGCCTGTGGGCATGCTAGGACAGGTAGAAGTTTCAAGGTGTCCTAGTTAAGGGACCAGCGTGTTCTAGGGATTGGGGTGAGCAAATAAATATTTTTGGGATCATGGGATATGTGAAAGGGAGATAGAGGTTGGATGGAGTCTTGAAGGGCCAGGCTGGAAGAGTTTAGGTGTCCTAATGTTAGAAGTGAAGCCATCATCTCCATGATCAGTTTTAATCATTCCAGCCCTTGAAGGTAGACTAGAGGTAGAGAGCCTGTTGCAGGTGAGATGTTAGGCATTAGCCAGGTGGCAGCAGTGAGGTTGAGAAAGAAGGCGGTTGGATGGATGTAAGTTAGTCTTGGATGTTTTTTTTTTTTTTTTTTAACCTAGTCTCCATGCCCAACATGGGGCTTGAACTCATTACCTTGAGATCAAAAGAGTCGCATGCTCCAATGAGCCAGCCTTGCCCACCTGGATGTTAGTCTTGGAAGAGCTAGTAGCATCAAGCAAGACTAAATCTGGACTTTTATGGAACATGCTAGGATTTCTTGTTTTCTTTTTACGCTGATACCACCTTATGTCAAGATCCAGGGATGGTGAAAGGAAGACCGCTTCAGTTTGAACATGGTGAACACATCTCAGGGTTGAGTATGGAATGGGGACCATTAACATTTATTGTATGGGGTAGCTGGCTTAAGAATGATGAGCCCACAGGAAACTGAGTGTTAGGGCTGATTGCTGCTTTGGGAAAGCTCTGCTCTTCTGGAGTCCCAAGTAGCATTAGGAACAGTCAGTCCCATGTGACTGGGTGGCCCTGACAGAGGCCACATCTTAGCTTGGTAGCTTCTTCTAGCCAACTACGTACTTGCTTTCTCCTGTTGCTCTGGTGATCCGGTAGATCAGGATAGGGACATGTTAATACAGACTGTTCAGGATATTGTGCACACACCTCTGAGGGAGTTCTTGTGTCCTCTAGGTGAGGGTATTCAGAGTGAAGTCTGCACAGCTTTTCATTGTGAACTCGTGTGTCATTGTGAGTGGCACAGAAGCAGCCACATTGTACCCGCATACCTGGATCCTGTGTCTGATGATCTAACCCCTAAGAATGGGATACTGGGCTGGTGTGCCAGCCTGTTGTGCTTAACCTCCCCCATCCTGTCTCAAAGCCAGAATTTGGGTGCAATGTGTACTTAGGGTGTAGTTCTAGGATCCTGGTTCCCTGACAGCCTTTGAAGAAGACTCCTTAAGTGCGGTTTCCTAGAGAAAAATATATGTTCCTCTGTAGGCAAAAATTCAATGAAAAGAAGAAATGGCTACTAGAACTCACTTCCAAAGTCTTGCTTTTGTGGTTGGCATGTTTTCTGGGCAAAGTGTAATCTTTAACCCCTTCCTCCAAGGTGGGGAGGGAACAGAGGGGGCAATGAAGCCTGCTGAAGGCCGTGCCAGTCCCAGAAGGAACCCTAGAATTATGCTTGATTTCTTGTGCTCTTCTGTGTTTTTTTTTCTTTTTTTAATGTTTATTTTTGAGAGAGAGTGCCTGAGTGTGCGCAGGGGAGGGGCAGACAGAAGGAGACAGAATCCTAAGCAGGCTTCATGCAGTCAGTGCAGAGTAACGTGGGGCTCAAAACTCATGAACTGTAAGATCGTTACCTGAGCCAAAATCAAGAGTTAGATGCTTAACTGAGTCACCCAGGTGCCCCATTCTATCCTGTTTAGAGGATACTCTGTCTCTGCCCTTGAAAAGTGCTCTAATTTTACAGTATTTTTTTCCCAAAGGAAAACATGAAAGAAGCTATTGTAGGCTAGTCTGCTGATAAATGTCTCTGACAAGGCTAAACCGTTTCAGTTTCAGACCGTTTGTACACACCTCTCTTAACTTTTAGACTTTGGCCGCAGGGCTAACTATGACCTCAAGGACAGACTCTGAAGAGCACTGGAGGAGCTACCAAATGGTAAATGAGGGGTATTTCATGGTGACTGAGGCAGGAAGGATGAAGTGGTTGGGGAGCCGGCTGCCCTAGGAACAGGCCTTCACTTGGCCTCTGTGGCATTTATAAAGTAGCTTAGCTCTGCATGTACCTTCAGGCTGGGAGTAGGAAAAACACACAAGTACGAGCTGGATTTTCCTCTATTATGCATAAGAAAAATCATATGGGGTAAGTTGGCTGGAACTGCCAGGGGTTGTACATGGGGCCACTGCTGGCGAAGATACCTCAGCTTTGCTCCAGGTCAAGCACCAGGTAGGGCTGGGTGTCCCTCAGGGCCTGAAGGAGCAGATCTTTGCAGGTCACGTTCCAGGCTGGAGTGAAGCTGAAGAGCTTCCTCATCTTCAGTGCATTGGTGGGCTCTGCTCGCACTGCCTGGTACAGCTCCTCTGTCAGGACCTTTCCGTACAGGGCATCCAGCACCCCGTCCACATCTGTGACCCGTGTGATAAGGGCCATCCGGTGCTGGTCCACAAAGTGCATTGCTGGGGGCAGGATGGAGGAAAGCAGATGAGCCAGTTCCCAGGGCAGATACTGGGGCCTGTTTTGTTGATCTCTCCCTCCCCTGAACCCCCTCCCACCAGAGGTGGCCAAAGGGGCATGTAGGTGAGTGGGAAGGGTAGGGCCCAACCTTCTTCAGTGTTCCTGGCTGTGGGATACAGCTGCAGGCCTGCAGGGGTGGGGTGTGTGGTGGGGTGTGGCTGTAAAGGTTGGGTGTGGAGGCCTCACCTGGCTTGGCTGCCTTCAGGTGAGAATCCTGGATCCCAGCAGGTGCGGCTGCCTGGTCTGTAAGGAAATTAGTCAAGTGGTCCCCTTTGCCTCCTACCTTATCTCCAGTCTCTGGCAGGGGCCCCTTGGTCAAGAAGCCAAGATCAGGGCCAAGCACAGGAGGTCAGGAGGAGGAGTTTTTGCAATTTTAGTCCGTAGGAGGAACAGAAAGCGAAAGAACCCAAAGGGGCAAACGTTCGAGTGGGGGTGGTGTAGTGTGGGCATGTAGGAGGCCCAGCGATTGGGGCCCCTCCAGAGCGTGGAGGGAGAGTGCTCACCTTTGCGCGTGATCTGTTGCAGCCGCTCTGATAGCTCTTTCATGCCAATGTCGCGCAGCACGAGCGCCGTGAGCTCTGCGCCGTACTCTTCCAGATAGGAAGAGACCAGCTTGTCTGTGAGGTCCATGGCGTCCATGGACAGCAGGGACCCCCGCGGGATGCGCCCATAGCCTTCGCGCAGGGGCACTGAAAGCAGCTTCAGCTTGAACTTCTTGAACTCCTCTGCAGTCAGGTTCTCCAGTGCGTCCAGGATGGCGTCGCGAGTGCACCCCATGGCTCCCGGGTCCCCTGCTGCAGTCGCTCTCCTGGATTGTCTGCGGACCAGGAAGTCTGCTCCGGGGCGGGACCTGGAACTCCCCGCCTTCTCCCAATAACCGCCTTTGCCCCAGCCCGATACCCTGGGGCACAGAGTGCCGGACTACCCCATTGGTTCCTACACACCAAGGCCTGCAGACTGTAGCCTGGCCATTGGGGGGCGTCAGGATCGCGTCCTCCAGCTGACGCGCGAGGTGAGACCCCGGAGACTGGCAAAGAGAGGGGCTCATGGGGTAGCGCCTGCATCTCCAGGTTTGCAGTAGCTAGCACCGACCAGGAACCTGGGTTTTTGAAGCACCAAGTCTTACAATCTTGGAATTCTAGAACGCTAAAATCTCCATGTTTCCCTGAATCTTAACATCCTCTCTTACGTGTCATAGAATCTTTAGAATCATAGAACCCTAACATCCAGAACCATGTAGCTTACCAAATCCCACATGCTGGGGAGAAATGAGATGTAAAAAAAAGGGGTAGAGAATAGCTGTGTGTGCTTTTTCTGTATGTGCCTCAGTTTTCTTATCTGTAAAATGGGATAACACGCATCCACTCAGTAAGTATTCCAGCATAACATGGGCTACCTGATGGCCTCTCAAACCTTGCCAAATGCTGGGGCAGCCAGGATTTGGTCTCAGGAGCTGAATTTCTAGGGAAGTGATGATGAGACACTTGTGATGAATAGTTGAGAAAATTCATGAGGGAAAGTCATAGGTGGAGAGCCACTCTGGGCCCAGGGGGCTTGATCTAGAAGAGCAAATGAAAGGTGGCATGGATAGGGATCGGAGCCCAAGCTATGCCCCAAATCTTTAAGTTGCCTTTACTGTGTCTGGGAAGGCCCTGCTGGTCTGGTGCCCGCAGACCTCACTAGCCTTGTCTTGTGTCACACCCTGCTCTCCCTCCATCTCTCAACCATATTGGCCTCTCAGTTCTTCAGATGTGCCAGACTCCTTTGCTTCTACAAGCCTTTCATGTGTTGTTCCCTGTCTCTGGAAGTCTCTTCCTTCACTCTTTGCCTTATAAATTCTTGAGACTTTAGGGCTCCAGTTAAATGTCACTTCCTCTGGAAGGCCAGGTTTGGAATCCCTCCCAGACTAGTTCATAACACCTGCTCTCATAGCAATTGTGACTAAATTGTAATTATGTGGATTTGTTTAGCATCAGTCTTCTTTGCCAGTCTGTAGATCATGCTTGTGCAGACACTTATATCCACAGCATCTAAGACAGCGCTTGGCCTATGATGGTTGTTCGATAAATCTTTGTGGAGTCAGTAATGAATGAAGGGGCCTTGTGGCTAAAAGGAGGATACTGGTAACTGGAGGGTGTGCTTTGCATCTAAATGTTCAAAGGGAGGCAGCTGCTAGGAGCTAAAAGACCATGGACTTGAAGCTGTACAGTTCCTAGTTTGAATCCTGGCTCTCCTTCTTAGGTGGATGTTGGAATCCTTCATTTTTCCATTTCAATTCGGTTGTAACAATCACCTTTCCTTTTACTGATGTGACCCTGACATGTACATTTATTCATTTATTGGACATCCATCTTCCCATCAGAATGTGAGCTCAGTGAGGTCAGAGACCTTGTCTGTCTTGTTCATTGCTGAATCCCCAGCATCAAGAGTACCTAGTAGATGCTCAGTGATGACTCGCTGAATGAAGGGATAAATGAGGCCATTGTTACCTGCAACCTGTTACCTGTTCAAGACTTTCCAGCACAGTAGCAGGGTCCACTCTCCATCCTCGTGCATGTTGCAGTCACATGGTCTGGGTGTATTATGTGCCATTATCCTCACCATGGCTGGCACTTGTGGCCCAATAGCCAGTGTTCCTTGGCTGATGGCTGTTTATTTTATTTATTGTATTGTATTTTTAAAATGTTTATTTTTGAGAGAGAGAGAGAGGGGGAGATAGAGTGTTAATGGGGGAGGGGCAGAGGGAGAGGGAGACAGAATCTGAAGCAGGCTCCAGGCTTTGAGTGGTCAGCATAGAGCCTGACATGAAGCTAGAACCCATAAGCCACAAGATCATGACCTGAACTGAAGTCAGATGCTTAAATGACTGAACCACTCAGTTGCCCCTATTTTTTATTTTTTAAAGTTTATTTTACTTTGAGAGAGAGAGAGAGAGAGAGAGAAAGAGAGAGAGAGAGAGGGAGAGAGAGGGAGAGAGAGGAAGTGAGCAGGGGACGGGCAGAGAGAGAGGGAGAGAGACAATCCCAAGCAGGTTCCTCAATGCAGCATGGGGCTCCATCTCACGAGTAGTGAGGTCATGACCTGAGTCAAAATCAAGAGTCAGATGCTTAACTGACTGAGCCACCTGACTTATGGCTGTTTATTATTGTTCTTCTTCACTGGTCTTTATCTTTTCAGAATATCCAACTCATTTTTAAAAAATGTTTATTTTGAGAGTACGTGCATGGGAGAGAGTGGGGGAGGGGCAGATAGAGGGAGAGAGAGAATCCCAAACAGGCACCATGCTCAATGAGGAGCCCTATTTGGGGCTTGATCTCAGGACTGTGAGATCATGACCTGAGTTGAAATCAAGAGTCAGAGTTGGAGGCTTGACCGACTGAGTTACCTAGGCGCCCCTCCAACTCATTTTGTACACTGTGGCCCAAAGGCTACATCTTTCCAGCCTACACACTGATCTTGCCCCTCTTGCTCAGAACTCTGTGACTCCCTAGTGTCCTCAGAATCAAGTCCAAGCTCCTCAGCTTGGCCTTCAAGGCCCTTGCTAACCGCCTCAGCTGCACCTTCTATCTTTTGGGCCTCTGGACTTCTCTCCACATGCAGCACCTGTTCTCTGCTTGGCCTCTTTTCCCATCTGGTCTGCTTGATGAGTTCCTGCTTGTCCCAACATTCATCAGTAGTCACTTTTTCAAAGAAATAAAATTTTGAGAACCGCTTTAGGTTGTGATCATACGTTATTTCTAATCCTGACAACAATCCCCTTGGGACAAGGGCTAGTAGCTCCATTTTACAGGTGAGAAGACTGAGGCTCAGAAAGGTTGAAGGACTTGCCCAAAGTCATATAGCTGAGGGGATCATATAGCTTGTCTGTCTAGCTTCTGAATTTGTCCTCTGTCTACTCTTCCCTGTTGATTTTTCTGTCATCTCTGCACAAAACTATTCCTTTATGTATCTGCAGGATGCCTTTATGATGCCTTTATCATACAGTGTGTCTGTTCACTCTGTTTTCCCACCAGAGTGAGAGCTCCTTGAGGACCCTCTGTGGTCCCCGGCACCTACCACAGGGCTTGGCATAGTTCTAACCATTATAAGCTTTTATAGAATGACAAAAGAATTCTGGAATCTAGAATCATAGAAACCTGCTCTTTTCACATTTGTTAGAATCTTTAATGCTTTGGATTTTTGAACAATGGAATTTTAAAAACGATTGCCTGATTCAACCCCTACATAGAGCAGGGATCCTCTTGACCACATGGCCATTTGACTTTATCTCCCTCTCTTTTTTTTTTTTTAAAGAAAGCAGTTACTTTTTTTTTTTTTAATGCTTATTTATTTTTGAGACAGAGACAGAGCATGAACAGGGGAGGAGCAGAGAGAGAGGGAGACACAGAATCTGAAACAGGCTCCAGGCTCTGAGCTGTCAGCACAGAGCCCGACGCTGGGCTCGAACTCATGGACTGTGAGATCATGACCTGAACCGAAGTTGGATGCTTAACCGACCAAGCCACCCAGGCGCCCCTGACTGTATCTCTTAAACCCCTGTTTGGATGGGATGGCCTTGGCTTTAAGTAAACTTAATGTAACATATTCCTTTTTTTTTTTTTTTTTTTTAGTGTTTATTTTATTTTTGAGAGAGAGAGAGAGAGTGCACAGGTGAGCCCAGGGATGGGGAGGGGCAGATAGAGAGGGACACAGAGGATCCGAAGCAGGCTCTGCACTGACAGCAGAGAGAGCCCCATGCAGGGCTCAGACTCATGAACCTTGAGATCATGACCTGAGCTGAAGTCAGACCTTAACTGACTGAGCCACTCACGTGCCCCCTCCATGTAACATATTTCAATGGAAACTGTGGGGCTGCAGGAAATTGCTTCTGGGGGAGTATGAGTTGTGACTAGGAGTAGAGGGTGGGCTTCTCACAAGTGGCTTTTTTTGGAGGTGATCAGATTGAGGATGTGTGTCATGGTGGTGTGACATTTTGTCCTTCCCTTGTTCCTACATGTGACTACCCAGGACCCTTTTGAGCCCAGCTTGTTCCTGGTGTCCAACCCCAGTCATGTTTTTGCTTACACACACATTCTGCCTGGGACACAGAAATCCAGGCTGTGATTTTCACCCAACGTCTCCTCAGAGCAAGTGTTAGCCTGTTGGTGTGATGTCAGAGGGAAGGAGAGGAGTGGCTGGAAAAACAGCTATTCCTCTCCTAGAACTGGAAGTCTCGCTCCTTCCAGTGGTTTCAGGCTGGAGCTCAGTGAGAATAAGGACACTTTTTGGCAGGTGGATGTGAACTCAGAAAGGAACAAAGTTTTTTGAGAATCTATTTTACTCTAAGATGTATTAAGCATCTACTAGATGCACAACCACATGGTAAGTGCTGGTGGGAGGCAGTAATAATTGTAATCACAACTTCCATTCTTTGGAATTTACTATGTTCTAGGCACTGTGCTAAGCACTTAACATACATGATCTCATTTAAACCTCCAAACAGCCCTGTGAGCTGTGTGTATTTACCTGCTTTGCAGAGGAGAAAACTGAATTTTTCAGAGTAGTCACTTTTTCCAAGAAATAATAAAATTTAAGAAATTAATTTTTTAATTTAGAAATTTTAGTTAAGAAATTAATTAAAATTTAAGAATTAAGAAATAATAAAATTACTCTGAAAGCTGACAGTGGTAGTAAACAAGGAAACACAGATTGAACCATCTGACCCATAGGCCCAAATTCCAACCACCTAAAAGTCCTAAAAGTCTCACTCCCCTCAAAAATTGATAAATGGCTTGGAGAGATTATGTATATGGAAATTTATTCCTCCTTTGGACTGTCCACAAATATGGAGGGCAGATGTTATAATAATGATATTAACTTCCTCCTTTTTGCAGAAAGCTCTAGAACTAGTACATTCAGAAGATTGTGGAATAGTGGGAAAAGCAGGAAATGAGTGGTGTCAGACCCACTCAGATTCAATTCCCAGATCCTCTCTTAGCTGTGTGACTTAGGGAGGTCACAGCCTGTCTCTGAGGTCTGCGATCTGTAACATTAATGCATTCACCTCATCAGCCCATAGGGAATCAGGACCCTGAGAAGGGCAATGACTTGGCCAGGGTCCCCCACGGAGATAAAGGCAGAGCCTACTTGTCAGGGTGATTTCCATCTGGGGAGGTGAGGAATAGGTGTGGATTTCTCTGGGAAGCCATGATAATCTCTTCTCCCTCAATACCTCCTTTTCTGGGGGAAGTGCTCAAAGAGAGCTCTGAGCTTTGATCTCTGGAAGGAAAGAACCTCCAGGTCTTACCTCAGGCCCACCCTTGCCCCCTGGACTAGAGCCAGAGCTATTGGTACTGGTAAGGTGCCTTCTGGGTGTGCTCCCTCCCCCCCCCCCCCACCAACAAAAGTGACCTTTGATTGCTGGAACCAGATTGCTTCTTCTGCAGCCAGAAGAACCATAGACTACTAGAACATTATTAATCTTGTGCCTCATTGCCTCCTTGTAAAATAGGAACAATGCTGGGGTGTTACAAGGTTATAAATGAAGTTATGAGGTTATAAATGGATTAAGAATGGTGAAGTACTTGGAACAGGCCTGGCACATGGTAGGTGATTTTGTCATTTTTTCTTTTTAATTTATTTTTTAAAATTTACATCCAAGTTAGTTAGCATATAGTGCAACAATGATTTCAGGAGTGGATTCCTTACTGCCCCTTACCCATTTAGCCCACCCCCTTTCCCACAACCTCCCCAGTAACCCTTTGTTTGTTCTCCATATTTAAGAGTCTCTTATGTTTTGTCCCCTCCCTGTTTTTATATTATTTTTGCTTCCCTTCCCTTATATTCATCTGTTTTGTATCTTAAAGTCCTCACATGAGTGAAGTCATGATATTTGTCTTTCTCTGACTAATTTCACTTAGCACAATAGCCTCCAGTTCCATCCATATAGTTGCAAATGGCGTGATTTTGTCATTGTTAAGGTTTCTGAGCCTCACTTCCCCCAGTCTTTGGAGTAGGGATGATGTTATTGGCCTACAGGGTTGTAGGGAAGATTCATTGGAATACTTAGTAATAATAATTGTAATATCAATAGCCAATGTTTACTGAACATTTCCTATGGGCCTGACATCATTCTGAGCGCTTTATATGAATTAGCTTGTTGAATCTTCATAACAATCCAAGAGTCTTAATAAAAATCTTTACATGATTCCCATTTTATAAATGAGAAAATCAGGTTAAATGACTTGCCCAAAGTCACATGAGGAAAGAGCAGAGTCAAGATTTGAGTCTGGTGGTGGCAGTCACTGCCTCCTAAGCCCCTGGGTGCCAGCATACTGTCCCTGGCGTTTTAATATAATATCTGGTTTAATCCTCATAACAACCCTACAGGGATGGTATTATTATCCTATGTATCCTTATATTGTGGCTGAAGGTGTTGGAGCCCAGAGAGGCAGGCGATCTTCCTGGGGACGCCCAGCATGAGTCTGTGATATCAGCATTCAGGACCTCCTTCTGCCCTGGCCCTGATTGGGGGATTTCTACCTTCTTTCTGCATTTATCCAATACAAGGAGGTCTTACCTCTGATGGCATTTATGACTTCAGCCATTGGGAAGCTCCCCTTAGGGCAAGCTGAAATCTGTCCCCTCTGAGCTCTGGGCCCCAGGGACCTCACAGAGCTTCTTAGGGTTAGCCATACAAGTCCTTACTTCTTCCTCCTCTAGATATTGTTTGTTCCTGCCCCCTTCTTATCCTCCAAACTGCTGTAGACAATCAATGTCTACGTTGTCAAATCTGGCCCATTTATGAAGAGGGATTGAGTTGACTGTCCTCCTTGTCTTGGGCACCAACTCCTATTGACCAAAACCTTTAGCCTCAGCCTGGCAGTGATGAAAACTCCAGGTGAGATCTATATTCAGTATGTTGACTTTTTATTTTTATTTTTGAGAAAGAGACAGAGTGTGAATGGGGGAGGGGCAGAGAGAGAGAGGGAGACCCAGAATCTGAAGCAGGCTCCAGGCTCTGAGCTGTCAACACAGAGCCAGATGCAGGGCTTGAACTCACGAGCTGAGTGATCATGACCTGAGCCGGAGTTGAATACCTAACCGACTGAGCCATGCAGGGGCCTCTTGACTTTTGAGTGGAAGTAAAGTGGTTTGTAGTATTAGAGACCAGCTCCAGATATGCTCTTGTTCTCCCCCCCCCCCCCCCCCCCCGCCCCGACACACACCTCCTGTTTGGGGAAATCAAACTTCCCTGGGTTTCTCAGCATTCTCATAAAAAGCCCTGGTAGCTTCTTAAGACTTTTCAATACCTTGAGGGTAAAATCTGTAGTCATCTGTGTAGTCAATTGCTATGATCCAAAAGATAATAAAATTTATCTCTTTCTGAGGGCCTAAATGATTATAGCCTGTATAATGTTCCTAGGTTAAGCCTCTGAGGTGCCAGGAAGCCTGGGGTATCTTCCTAAGTGGGCCAGCATGTAACATGCAAGCACTTCAAGTATTCAAGAAAAAATGAGCCTCAGAGCTTGGAGACAAGTTCAAAGACTTGTCATATTTAAGGTTTACTTATGCTTTTGAGACTGCAATTCATTGTTTATCTGGACACTGCTTTGGGATTTAAGAAATTATTAAAAGGAATGGGAGTTTCAGTTCATAAATAAAACTTTTGTAGGGTGACAAATACAAGAATGCTCTGCTTAAATAACAGAGTTCTTTTTTCTCCCTAAATTCTGCATTTTCCTAGGATTTTGATCAAGCACATAAGCACAAATCTATAGTTAATCAACAAGGCTTAATAAGACAATCTTTAATATTCATCTATTATAAGATCATTGAGATTATAGAGCTGTGCTATCCCATTTGATAGCCACTATAAACATGTGGCTCTTGAGCACCTGAAATGAGGCTATTCTGAAATGAGATTTGCCCTACATGTAATATACACACTTGATTTCAAAGACTTAGTATGAAAAAGAGAATGTAAAATATTTTGTTAATAATTAATTTTTTTAATGTTTATTTATTTATTTATTTATTAAAAAATTTTTTTTTTCAACGTTTATTTATTTTTGGGACAGAGAGAGACAGAGCATGAATGGGGGAGGGGCAGAGAGAGAGAGAGACACAGAATCGGAAACAGGCTCCAGACTCTGAGCCATCAGCCCAGAGCCTGACGTGGGGCTCGAACTCATGGACCACGAGATCATGACCTGGCTGAAGTCGGACGCTTAACCGACTGCACCACCCAGGCGCCCCAATGTTTATTTATTTTTTGAGAGAGTATGAGTGGGGAAGGTGCAGAGAGAGAGGGGGGCACAGAATCTGAAGCAGTCTCCAGGCTCTGAGCTGTCAGCACAGAGCCCGACATGGGGCTCGAACCCATGAGCTGTGAGATCATGACCTGAGCTGAAGTCGGATGCTTAACCTACTGAGCCACCCAGGTACTCTTCATTAATATATTTTTAAAAAATTTATTTATTTTTGAGAAAGAGAGAGAGAGAGAGAGAGAGAGAGAGAGAGAGAGAGAGAGAGAGTAGGGGAGGGGCAGAGAGAGAATTCCAAGCAGGCTCCAAGCTGTTAGCACAGAGACGTGGGGCTTGAACTCATGAACCATGAGATCATGACCTGAGCTGAAATCAAGGGTCGGACGCTTAACTGATTGAGCCATCCAGGCACTCCAATAAATTTTTTTTAAAGTTAGCTCTATGCCCAATATAGGGCTTAAACTCACTACCCTGAAATCAAGAGTTGCATGGTCTATGTCAGTAGGATGCCCCACATTAATAATTTTCAAATTGGTTACATGTCAAATGATAGTATCTTGGATACATTAGGTTAAATAAAATATATTCTTGAAATTAAAAATAAGTAAATAAAAACAATCAAACAAAAGATGAGCTGAGATGGGCAGGGATCTACCTGGCTTCTGGGGAGATTTATTTACTTGGCAAAGAGTTGCAATAAAAATATCTTCAAGGAGGGGAGGGGAACAGTTGATTTCTACTCCTTGAAAGGAATTCTTCCTTGTTGCTCACATATAAGGTGTCTGGCTACCCTCATGGGAAAATTGACCTGGCTCTCATCCCATCATCCTATGGCACAGGACATTTACTGTTTACTGGGAAATATTTAATAACTCTGTCTCTTATTAAAGAACACCTCATGTGCACATTTGGGATAAAATTAATAAAAATGAACATTAAAAACCCAAGAGGCAAAAAGAGAGTCCAAAGGGGAGAGTAAGACTGAAACATAAGCAGAAACTCAGATTAAGACAGAATGCCATTGAGGGAGAAATGAACAAATACAGGGAAAAGCTGAGAGAAAGTGACTGCGAGGCCAAAAGAAAAGGACCCAGTGAGCTTGTGTGTTTATTCATTCACTGAGTATTTATTGTGTACGTGCAGTGTGTACACACTTTATTCTAGGTTGGAGACAAGCAGTGTAAAAAATTTATATTCCAGTAGGAGGAATCAGACTTTCAAGAGCCAATAAGTAAAATGTTGCTTGTCAGATGGTAATACATTTTATGGGGGAAAATAGAACAGGCAAGGGAAATGTGAGATTTAAAATCAAGGAGTTAGGAAAAGCCTCACTGAAAAGGTGACACCGGGTAATGATCTGAGGCAGAACAGGAAGGAAACCAGCTGTACAGGGGTTTGAAAGAGTGTTCCAGGCAGAGGGGACAGCAAGCCCAAAGGCCAAGGCTGGAGTGAGCAGGTGGGGAGGGGTGAGAGAAGAGTAACATAGGGCCTTGAAGGGCACAGTGAGGACTTTGGTTTTCATTCTGAATGATACGTAAACTGAGAATCGAAGGCTAAGCATGTAAAGGCCTGAAGCTCTCAGGGCAGAATCAACTTCTCGGTTGCAGGCCCTGGATTCAGTTCATTAATTTATTCAACTGTCCCTCTAACATTCATTTCCCAAGCACTTAGGGAAGCCAGCTTTGCCCCAGGGATTCTGCTGGGCACTGGAAAGACCAGCAGGGAAAAGCCTTTCTCCTCAAGTCTGGAGGAAGAAAAGCTTTCAGGGTGGGCTGAAGTCCTGTCCTCCTGCAGTGTGATCTTGGAGAGCCATAAACTTGGGGAGTAAGTGGGTGACAAACTGGGGAGGGACCACAGGCAGGGAAAGGGGAGGCTAGAGAGTGTGGAGGTGGGGGTGGAGGAGAAAGGAGAGACTCCTCCCAAACATGTTCCTGGTTTTTTTTTTTTTTTTTTCCTGTGGTATGACAGGCCCTGCCTCCCTGCTGGTTGTGATTTCTGGCTCCAGGCTGAGCCAGGGAAGGGACAGTGGGATGGGCCAGGACAGGTGGCCTTGACATGTGATGCTTGTCCCCTGACCACTCAGTCCTCACTTTTAGAACGGTTTCCAGAAGTGATGGGAAGGGGTGGGCAGGGCAGCTAAATATAGTCCTGGGGCCAGGGCTCAGTCTGGGAGGGTCTGTCCATTATTCACTGTGTGCCTTCCCGGTGGTGTCCACTGTTAGCTGCCCCTGTGAGTTCCCGTCCTTGCTCTGAGTTTGCGGCTTGCCCCTTGCTTGTCTTCAGACACAGCTTTGGCTCCCTGTAAGGTTAGGCCTGACCTTGACGGGGCCTCCTGGGAGTCTCTTTTTGCCCAAGATCTCCATCCAGACCTGTGAGTCCTATGGGTCCTCGGGAGGCCTGGAGATGTGGGGGAGGGGAGGGCTGGGGATCCTGGAGAGGTGAGTGAAAGAATGGTAGGGCCTGGGGGGCTCTGGGGAATTTGGGGCTGGGGCTGAGGCCTGGGGTTAAGACAGGGAAGGACAGTGGGTAAGACTGCAACCGGAACTCGGGTTTAGGACCTG
This sequence comes from Prionailurus viverrinus, assembly GCF_022837055.1. NCBI lineage: Eukaryota > Metazoa > Chordata > Mammalia > Carnivora > Felidae > Prionailurus > Prionailurus viverrinus. Next base: position 17,443,771 of record NC_062576.1, on the reverse strand, counting down.
GGATTGAGACAAGGTCCCTCTTAGAAGCAATTTTGGGGGCTGAAGCTGAGAAATGCAGCTGAGGCTGCTTTGGGGATTGAAACTGAGTCCCTCTTCCCCCTTGCCCAGAACTAGAGTCCTTTTGTGTATGAGATGTGGGGTCTTTATAGGCTGGGGATCCCCCCTGTCTGGGTCTGGGGCCGGGCCTATCTCGCGGCTCCGTGGAGCCTCCCTGACTGACCCCTCCTCTCCTCAGGTCCGTCATGTCGGCCGCGCCTGGTCTCCTGCACCAGGAGCTGTCCTGCCCGCTGTGCCTGCAGCTGTTTGACGCGCCTGTGACGGCCGAGTGTGGCCACAGCTTCTGCCGAGCCTGCCTGAGCCGCGTGGCGGGGGAGCCGGCGGCGGACGGCACTGTGCCCTGCCCGTGCTGCCAGGCACTCACGCGGCCACAGGCGCTCAGCACCAACCTGCAGCTGGCGCGCCTGGTGGAGGGGCTGGCGCAGGTGCCGCAGGGCCACTGCGAGGAGCACCTAGACCCGCTCAGCATCTACTGCGAGCAGGACCGCGCGCTCGTGTGCGGCGTGTGCGCCTCGCTCGGTTCGCACCGCGGCCACCGCCTGCTCCCCGCCGCCGAAGCCCATGCGCGCCTCAAGGTGCGGGGCTCGGGAGGCCTCAGGCGGCAGTGGGGGGCGGTGGCGGAGACCGGGGTGGGACGAGGTTGTTGGCTGGAGCGGAGTTTGGCCGATCTGGAGGTCACTGCATTGACCTGGATTCTGAGCTTCAGGGCCCAGGGCGCCTGGAGTTTCGGGGGACGCGGGCGGGGCGAGGCCGCTCGGGAACGCGGGCTGAGGAGCTGAAGGCGGAGCCTGCCGGGGCCGAGCCAGGAGCCTGGAGGAGGCGCTCAGGGGCTGCGGCCCAAACGTAGATTTTCCGGGCTTAGCTACTGGAGCGCGCCCAGAGACGCGGGGGCCACCGCCTCCAAGCCGAGTTGGGTGGAGGCCCGGGAGGAAATGACTAGATGGGCGGGGCTTGGGGCCAGGTCAGGCGGCTGGGGGCCTCCGGCTGAGGCGGCTAGGCTGCTTCGCCCACGTTCTCCTCGGAGCTGCAAAACTTGTGCGGGCCTAAGGATCACAATATCTGGCGGGGAGGGCAACGCAGGTCTGTGCGCAGGCCCCCTTTGGCACCGAGACCCCAAACCAGGTTGTTTTTCTAGATGGAGCTGGAAGTCTAGAACGCTTCCAGAGCCCACACACAATTGTGGGCACCCCAAGGTGTGCAATTGCCACGGGTGCCCAGAAAAGACACCCAGACATTAGCAAACAGGGACGCAGGTTCACGCTGGTTCGTCCATGTCAGACGTGTGCCACATCTGAGGGCATGTAGCTGAGGGAGAGTATGTGTCTACACAGGCCCCTCAAGGTGTCATGAAGCATTTGTTGGGCTGTGGAAGAATAAAGGACAGCTGTGGGGAGCTGGAAGAGGCGGGTTCTGGAGGCAGGCAGCGGTCCTTGCTCCCCCGCAGTGAAGCTGCCATTGTCTTCTCCTGAATGAGGAGTTGGGTGGGATTCTGCGGATTATCTTTGCCCACAAACATCAGCATTGCACTGCAGCGATTCTGCCTGGTCCCCAGACGACGACGACTTCCTCTTCCTCCTCCTCCTCCTCCTCCTCCTCTTCTTCTTCTTCTTCTTCTTCCTCCTCCTCCTCCTCCTCCTCCTCCTTCTCCTCCTCCTTCTATGTTTATTTTTCAGACAGAGAGAGAGAGAGAGAAGCAGGGGGTGGGGGTGGGCACAGTATCCGAAGCTGGCGGGCTCTGTGCTGACAGTAGAGTGCCTCGTGCAGGGCTCAACCCATAAACCTGAGATCATGACCTGAGCAGAAGTCTAACGCTTAACTGACTGAGCCACTCATGCACCCCAGGCCCCCAGACTTCTAAAAAGAGTAGACCACCTCCTCAGGCTGATATTCGAGGCTTCCAGACTCCTCCAGGGAACCAGCCTCACCATTCCTCCAGCTCCTGCCTTGCCCAGTTCTGTTCAGTGCTGACTGGTGGTCCCCTAGATCAGTGCAGGAACTTCCTCTTCCCAGGAGCCTTCCTAATCCAGGCTCACCTTTGCTGTTAACCCCAGAACTCCCAATCTGGTCGAGAGAGAGAGAGAGAGGGAGAGAGAGATCTGCAAAGAGAGAATAGAGAGAGAGGGAGAGAGAGAGAGAGATCTGCAAAGAGAGAATAGAGTCTGCGAAATGGAACAGAGCACCAGGTGACCCAGGAGCCTCGAAGGGGCAGGTGGGGCAGGATACATTCCTGTCAGGGTATGCCCTGGCCGCGTGGAGGGGCTGGCAGGAATTCTGAAGAAGGGACGCCAGGAAGAAGTCTGAAGGAGGAGGGAGACAGGAAGGCTGGGGCGTGGCTGAATGCCTGGGTCCCTGGCGATGAAGAGGGACTGGGTCCATAGACCATGTGTCCTCAGGACTCAAGAGTGGTTGAATGGGATCTGCCAGGACTCACGCCATCCCCTGAAACCTTGCGGTCTCTTCTTGCATACCGATGTCGCGCAGCAGGACTGCCTTGAGCTCATAGTCCTCGAGGCAGAGGGTGTCCAGCTTGTAGGTGAGATCACAGCACGTCGAGGCCCAGCAGCCCAGCGATCCGGGCGGGATGTTCTGAAAGCCTTCCGGGAGCGGCTCCTCCCCTCGCTTCAGTTTGAATTTCTTGAGCACATTGGGAGTCAGGGGTTCTGGTCGCACTTCTGCCTCATGGCTTAGCCCTGCCACCTCTGAACCTCTGACGGCTCCATGCTGAGAGCCACCAGGCCCTCTCTGTCCTGTGCAGGCGGGGCCATTGCCCAGGAGGGCGTCCCAGGAAGGAGACGGACCTGGCGCCTGGCCAGGTGACCATGGTCTCCATGGTCCAATCCTGGGGCTACCGCCAGCCGTGGACTCACGCGCAGATAGAGCCTAGAAAGTCTCTCAGTTTCCCTTAGGGGGAGTGGGGAGAAGGCCGCCAATTTGTCATAACCACAGGTGAGGTGAGGGTGACTGCTCACATTCTGCAAAAGAGGAAACTGAGGCTGGAAGCCATGGAAGCAGGACTGGAGCCGTCAGATTCTCCTTGTGGAGAAGAGTGACTTTGGCTGGAGCTATTAGGAGTTTTCCCTACACTTGCGTTTCAGCACTCACCAACTGACAGACCTACAGATGTGTTTAATTGGCTAATACGGCAGACTTTTTTTTTTTTTTTTTTTTTTTTTTGTAACATTTACCCCCCAAGGTAGGGCTGGACCTCACGACCCTGGAGATCCAAGAGTCTCATGATCTACTGACTGAGACAGCCAGGTGCCCCAACGCAGCAGACATTTTTATTAAATTGCCACAGCCCTCAGGTGTGCAGGAAGGCTGATTGGGGTGTTTTGCTAATGTTCTGCTTTTAAGGATAGGGTAAAGCCCAGGGAGAGGGGGAGGCCATATTTCTTCTTCATACAACCTACACTCACCCTGTGAAGCCTGTGTGCCACCACTGTACCCCTGTTTGGTGGAGGACCCCACATTTGTGTTTGCACTCTCACAAAGACCTGTGCTAGGGGTGCTGACTGCTGAGGGGGTGGGATCAGGGAAGGCAAGGCCAGGGGAACTTCCTTAAATACACAATGGGAGGGTAAGCATTCTAGACATTGGCAAGATCTGCACATGAGTTTGGGGAATGGTAAGATGTCAGCCTGGCTGGAGGAAGAGCTGGCATTGAGGCTGAGCCAGAGATGGCAGGTTTAGGGTGGGAGGTGAGGGTTTGGTTGGGGGGGGGCGACAGCAGCATAACTTCTTTATGCCTCATCCCCCCCAGACGCAGCTGCCACAGCAGAAGATGCAGTTGCAGGAGGCATGTATGCGCAAGGAGAAGAGTGTGGCTGTGCTGGAACATCAGCTGTTGGAGGTGGAGGTGAGGGGCTCAGCATGGCAGACCCTGGGGACTGGGCATCCAGGTTGGGGGTCCCAGCCAAGGGATTTTGCCTGTCTGCTCCCACAGGAGACGGTGCGTCAGTTCCGGGGGGCTGTCGGGGAGCAGCTGGGCAAGATGCGGGTGTTCCTGGCTGCACTGGAGGGCTCCTTGGACCGTGAGGCAGAGCGTGTGCGGGGTGAGGCAGGGGTTGCCTTGCGGCGGGAGCTGGGGAGCCTGAACTCCTACCTGGAGCAGTTACGGCAGATGGAGAAGGTGCTGGAGGAGGTGGCGGACAAGCCACAGACTGAGTTCCTCATGGTGAGCACTGGATGACCTTCCCTTTCTGCCTCTCAACCAGAGTTCAGGACCCAGAGAGGGACAGGGACAGAGTCAGGGTCATGCATCAAGGAGGGGTGGGCCCCAGGACTGCTGTTATGGTTGTTTAGGCTAGACGCTGCACAGACACTGAATCTTAGTGGGCACCATTCCTGTCATAGACATTGGAGGTTTGTGTATTTATTTGGATAATCTTCTACCAGGTGGAATCGGTTTTTTCTTTTTTAAATTTTTTAATGTTTATTTATTTTTGAGAGAGACAGAGAGAGAGAGAGAGAGAGAGAGAGAGAGAGAGAGAGGAGGCACAGAAAGAGAGGGAGACACAGAATCTGAAGCAGGCTCCAGGCTCTGAGCTGTCAGCACAGAGCCTGACGCGGGGCTTGAACTCACAGACTGCGAGATCATGACCTGAGCCGAAGTTGGTCGCCTAACCAACTGAGCCACTCAGGCGCCCGGGAATTGGTTTCTTGAAGAAGGCGGGGTACATTTTTTTAATTCACACAGAGGTAAAGGGCTAGGGTTGGCTTCGAATTCTGGGTTTCTTTGGGCTTTTCTGAGTCTTCCTGACACCACACTCAGCATTCCTGCTGGTCCACCCATTCTCATAAGTCTCCAGTGTCTCCCCTGCCTGCTTCACCTCCGTTCTCTTTTTCTCTCTTTCTAGAAATACTGCCTGGTGACCAGCAGGTGAGACCAACTTGGCTCTTCCCCTTTTCCCAAATTGCCCTAGTCTTCAGGGACACTGGCCGGCCAACCCTCTAACCACAGGAAGCTCACACACCGCCATTCTATCCACCTTGATCTCCCTGCATTTGCGTTGAGCACAGAAAGGAACCTGACCTGGTCCTTCTCCTCAGGCACCCCCCAGACTGGCGCTGGGGACAGATGTGGGCAGGGACACAGCTTAGTGCTGTGTGGCAGGAAAGGGGTGGCCGGGGAAGGCTTCCCAGTAGAGTGCACATTTGGTGGGCCACTGGAGGAATGACAAGGAGAGGTGAAGAGCTGGGGGAAGAGGTGCTACAGGCAGAGGGAACAGCAGGTGCCAAGACTGGTAAGAGGGAGAGAAGACAAAGTCGGTGTGGTAGATGGGAGCAGACTGAAGGGCTGCGGAGTGTGGACCTTATCCCAACAAAAGGTTCTTCTTAAAAAAAAATTACAGTATAATATGCATGATATAAAATTTTCCATTTTAACTATTTTTTCTTTTTAGTGTACATTTTAATTTCAGCGGCATTAAGTATGTTGCCACCACCTCTCTCCAGAACACTTTTGTCTTTCCAAACTGAAACTCTGACAGAGTGTTAGGGCAGGGTATGATGCAGGAGAGATCCTGGGACTCCACACCATGGCCCCTGTCCTCCTCTCTTTGGGATAACATCTCTTGTCCCCCTCACCCCCACCCCATGCCTCCTCCAGGAAGTCCCCCCACAGACACCTCCCCCCACCTTTCCCTCCCCGCTCCAGGCTACAGAAGATCCTGGCGGAATCACCACCGCCTGCCCGGCTGGACATCCAGCTTCCTGTCATCTCAGATGACTTCAAATTCCAGGTGTGGAGGAAGATGTTCCGGGCTCTGATGCCAGGTACTGGGAGGTGCTATCTCCGGGTTTCTGTTTGTAACTGTGTGGTTGAGGGGAGGCTCCAGCTACACACAGAGAAGCCTCAGTCCCGACTTGGGGAAGTCATCAAAGAAGGTACCCATTGCCCCGTTACTTCTGGGGTTTCCCCTGAACCCTCATAACATGTGCTCAGAGAAGGAACTTTGAGGGCATGGGGTTTACGGGTGGGTGACTGACATGGGGAGGACTCTGCCTACTAAAAAGCTGCTGCTGCTGGCAAGGAGGGGAGGCTAGGGCTGGGGGTTGAGGCTTGGTGATCCCTGGTCAGTTCCTGCCCCTTCTGGACAGTGGAGATGATAATCCCTGCTAGTTGGAGGCTGAGGATCTGCATTGCTGGCACCCTGGGGGACTGGCCAGGGCCAGACACTGACTCTGGTGGCCTGTGGCTGGGGAGGCCCAAGGGCTCTCTGCTTCCTTTCCGTGAGAGCCAGATTGCTGTGAGGTGCCATAGATTGTAGAACTCCAGGACTCATATACATGGCTGGCTCAGCCCTAACTGCCTTGAGGGGAAGTGGGAATGCAGGCGGGTTCTGTTTTATCCAAGGCAAGACTAAGGCCCAGAGACTGGCTCAAGACTGACTGAAGTCACACAGCTGGGTGAGGTGGGGACTGACCTAGGACCAGGCTTCCTGACTCTCTCCTGCTTTGTGACCTGGGCCTCAGATACTGACTTAAATGCCTTGCATCCACATACTGACTTAAATGCCTTCCTACTGTGGAGGAAGTCAGTTATGGCTTTGTTTTTCAGCTGAGCAGACTGAAGCTCAGAGAGGTACAGTCTTTGGCCCAGGCCAGAAGCAGAGAGGAAGGGGCTCACTAACCAAAGATATTGGGGGGATTAGAGCAGACAGGCCCCTAAATTGGTTGGGAGAAGCTCACAGGAGGCAAACATGTAAGGGTCTGACCACTCTTCCCCTGGCAGCTATGAAGGAACTGACCTTTGACCCGAGCACGGCCCACCCGAGCTTGGTGGTGTCTCCCTCCGGCCGCCGCGTGGAGTGCTTGGACCAGAAGGCGCCCCCGGCCGGAGAGGACCCGTGCCAGTTCGACAAGGCCGTGGCGGTGGTGGCACACCAGCTGCTGTCTGATGGCGAGCACTACTGGGAGGTGGAAGTGGGCGATAAGCCACGCTGGGCACTAGGCGTGATCTTGGCCCAGGCCAGCCGCCGAGGCCGGCTGCACGCTGTGCCCTCGCAGGGCCTCTGGCTGCTGGGGCTACGCGAAGGCAAGATCCTGGAGGCGCATGTTGAAGCCAAGGAACCGCGCGCGCTGCGCACCCCGGAGAGGCGGCCGTTGCGCATTGGGATCTACCTGAGCTTTGGCGATGGCATCCTCTCCTTTTATGATGCCAGCAACGCTGATGCCCTCGAGCAGCTCTTTGCTTTCCACGAGCGCCTGCCCGGGCCTGTGTACCCCTTCTTTGACGTGTGCTGGCACGACAAGGGCAAAAATGCTCAGCCGCTGCTGCTGGTGGGGCCTGATGGTGAGGAGGCCTGAGCTGCCTGCCAGATTGGGGAGGGGTGCAGGGTCCTGCAGGCCTGGAAGAAGATGGGTGGGCAGGGGACAGGTTGCGAGGGCTGAAGGCAGGGCTAAGGGGGTTGGGGACTGGGAACTCGGGACTCCAAAATTTCTGAGAAGTTAAGGGTTTCAGGGGCTGGGTGGCTGTGGGGAAGGAAGATCTAAAGTCAGGTCAGTGAGGAAATTCCAGTTTGGGAACCAGGAAGCCCAAGGATTCCAGGAAGAAATTGAAGTTCAGGGGAGGAGTGAAAAGAGCAGGAATATGGGGGAAGGGGGACTGAAGAACTCTGTAGAGCAAGGAGCCCCTCACATTCCCCTCCTTCTTGGTGGCCTTGGGGCAGGGGTTCCAGATTCACCATACAGAAAGATCTTTCACTTAGTGGTTCTCCAACTTGGCCAGGCATCAAAACCACATTTTCAAAGCATGTAACAGTGACTTGTTAAAGCAGAGTGTTGAGTTTCTGGTTCACTAGGTCTGGGGGCAGACCAAAATTTAGTTTTTGTAACGAGTTCCTAGGGTGATGCTCTTGCTGCAGGTTACAAGTGGCGTCACCTGGAGAACTGCTGACTTAAGACACTGGTCTGTTCAATCAGCTTCCGTTATACGGAGTCAGTTATCGATAACTATTAGCTCTCAGGCATAGGAAAACCACAATATATTCCTCTGGAGATCAACAGCCATTTGAAAACTGCCAGAGCCCATGCGAGTGAATAAACTGATCCCCAACTATTTCTCTCTGCCTCTGGAATATATTTACTGAGTGTCTTGGACGTTGAAGAAATACCCCAAGTTGCCAACCAAGAGGAAAAGCCTGATGTTAACTCCAGCCTGGGCCCTGCTGCTTGTGGAGAATAGAAAGCTATTCCCCTATCCCTCCACCCATTGGCCCCTCACTGCTTACTTCCTGGTTCACACATTCTTTGGTTTTAGCTCAAAGGCCCATTTCTTGGACTCTGGAGTAACCACTGACGCCCAGAGAGTCCCTCTTACTTGGAGAGGCCTTGGGGGACTCAGGCAGGTGGGATTAGAGGCTACTGCCCCTCCTGTCATGAGAGAAGTTGATGGTGTGGGGCCATTTGCTCTCCCAGGTCAGGGATGCTGCTGCTGATGTGTGAAAGGATCTGGGGAGTCCTGGAAACTGGTGCCAATATGGGAATTTTCTTGGGGGTTAGAGAGAAAAGAAAGTGGGTAGGATAAGGGAGGCCTCAAGGTCTGGCTGTGTCTCCCAGAGGAATAGGTCTGGGGAGAAAGGATTAATTTGAGAAGTTGTTTCATGATAGAAAGTAAAATAAAAGAGTTAGTTGGTTGTGAAATCCAGTGGCATTAATAGAGATGATTATATTCAGACTCTTTCCCCATTAAATCTGTGTGAAAGACAAATGACCTATCGCCAGGCCTAGTAACCTCCTTATTGTCCACCTGGCTTTCATTCTTGACTCATTTAATATTTCTTTAATTTTTTTTTAACATTTATTTTTGAGACAGAGAGAGACAGAGCATGAACGGGGGAGGGTCAGAGAGAGACACACACAGAATCCGAAGCAGGCTCCAGGGTCTGAGCTGTCAGCACAGGGCCCGACGCGGGGCTCGAACTCACGGACAGCGAGATCGTGACCTGAGCCGAAGTCGGATGCCCAACCGACTGAGTCACCCAGGCGCCCCGACCCATTTAATCTTTCTAAAAATGCAAATGTTGTCCTATGATCCAGTTGCTCAAAACTTTCAAAAACTCCTTGCTGCCTGCAAGAAAAAGCCCTAGATATTTGGCCCTGCATCTGAGATACCCTGCTATTCTCCAGCCTCATCTTGTGCCACTTTCCTGCATACATCTTCACTCTGGCCCTACTGAACTCCTTGGGTCCCTGCAGCACCAAAGCACACAACTATCTGTTAGGAATGCCTTTTGCCTCTCACTCACCCTACAGGAATTTCCCCCAAACCACCTTCTCCTATCCTCTCTTGACCTCAGCACGTCTTTGCAAGGTGCATTCCATTGCACTCCCTGTCATGAGCTGGTGATGTCCAAGAGCCCAAAGCCACTTTCTGAGTAATTGGGTACTTTGAGAAACAGATGTCAAGACAGCATTAAATGTGCAAGGATTTTATGAAGGAAGATGCCCATGTGGGAGCAAATGGGGCTGTCAGATTGTGATGCCAGTCTGACCCTGAGTGAAGGAGAGACAGCAGGAAGGTTGGGTGGCAGTGTCCTCAGTAGTTGTGGGGGTTTCTCTACAAGCTACCTGTGCAAGGAGGCTGCGTGTGCTCAGAAGGGGCCTGCCTTTGTGTCCCTGCCATGCTCTGTTACTGCCGGGAGCAGCCTATGGGATGGCTGTCACAGCTCTTCAGCTGCTGCCCTCAGTCTTTGCTCCCCTTTGTTGGAGTTCTATCAGGAAAATTTCTTTTCACACCCTCCACAGGTTCCTTCTACATAAAGTTACCCTGGCTTGATCTTGTGCATTGAGGGAAGTGACCTTGTGACATGGTCTGTGGCTGCCTGAGTGAGAGAGGGGGTCCCTGAGGCAAAGGCTGTCATGATGGGGCAAGTTTGTGGGAAACTATGCCTAGTTAGAACGTTCCTTTTTGAGTGGTGGCCACCTGACCCATCCAGAATCTCCCTGGTAATGTTGGAAGGTAAAACGGGAAACCAGAACTGGGTCCCCCCCGTACTTGTGTCTCAAAAGATCAGAATCTTCTCCTTTAGTACTCCCCGCTCATGGAGACTCTGGAAATCCAGAGCAACTGGCTGCTGAGAGGTTTCCTGAGCCTCGTGACTTCTTGTGTACAAGAACAAACTGGCACCCGTCAAGGCCATGCTAGACTGCAAGCAAAACCCTTTATCAAGAGCTTGTTACTTGATATGTGTCCTCACAGCACTAGGCTTCACAATGACAAATGCCTGACCAGGCTCTGTTGCCTCTTTCCCCGAAGTTCAAGTAACCCCTGGGAACATGATGATATACCATGAAAGACCCAAATCCACAGGTACATGATGAATCTTGGAGTATCAACTTTACACCAAGATTATTATTCTTTTTTTAAAAAAATGTTTATTTATTTTTGAGAGAGAGAGAGAGAGAGAGAGAGAGAGTGGGAGAGAGGCAGAGAGAGAGGGAGACACAATCTGAAGTAGGCTCCAGGCTCTCAGCTGTCAGCACAGAGCCTGACACAGGGCTTGAACTCACGGATGGTGAGATCGTGACCTGCGCCGAAGTCAGATGCTTAATCGCCTAAGCCACCCAGGTGCGCCAAGATTATTATTCTTGGTATGGTGGTGGTGAGAAAGTTGTGTAATTTAACCAATAAGTAAACATTGCAGGCATCAGGTTTGTATTAAAACAAACATATATATACTTCTATTCTCAAGTTAGTTAACATACAGTATAGTCTTGGCTTCAGGAATAGGATCCAGTGATTCATCACTTACATACAACACCCAGTGCTCATCCCAACAAGTACCCTCCTTTTTTTTTTTAGTATATGTGCTGCCAAAGCCAGCACCCAAGAAGTGCCCTCCTTAATGCCCATCATCCAATTCTCCACCATCAACCCTCAGTTTGTCCTCTGTATTTAAGTCTTTTATGTTTTGCCTCCCTCTCTGTTTTTATCTTATTTTCCCTTCCCTTCCCCTATGCTCACCTGTTAAGTTTCTCAAATAAAACAAACATATTATGGAGTACAGAATTGACATGAATTTTTGAGATTAAATAAGAGATATTCACAAACTTTTGCATTTGTACTGGCTGTTGGGATCTAGATCCTCAGGGATGTGAATTCTTAAAATTATTTTTAAAAATTAAAAAAAATAATGCACAAATATACTTAAGAGTATCTTACAGACAAGGGGAAATTTCTTCAACCATGTTCCCCTCCCCTCCCCATTCCTAATTACTTCTCTTCCTCCCTCATTAGAAATAATGTCTGTTGTCAATTTGGTGAGTAGTTTTCCAGGATTTCCTGTACATATATATGTTTCACAGAAAATATACAGTATTATGCTATTCTTTCTATATAAATGATGTTATATTCTACATGAATATGACATTTTTTTAATTTTAGAGAGAATGAGAGCACAAACAGGGGAGAAGGGCAGAGAGAGAGAGAGAATCTTTAGCAGGCTCCATACTCAGCACGGAGACCAATTTGGGGCTCGATCCCACGACCCTAGGATCATGACCTGAGCTGAAATCAAGAGTCAGATGCTCAACTGACTGAGTCACCCAGGTGCCCCATGTCTGCAGCTATTTTTAGAATGTGGGGTAGTGTTTCAAACACATGCTGTCCTTAGCTTTGGGGCTTTAAACAAAAACTGTACTAATTTACACTCTTAACAGCATCATGTGAGATATAGTTTCCCTAAATTTTGTCCAGCACTCAATATTCTCAAACTCAAATTCTTTTTTCTTTTTTGCCAATGTGATGGGAAATAGATAAATAGTATCCTGTTTTTCTTTTACTCTAATTTACATATTTCTCATTATATCCACTTATTGACCAGTTATAGTTTCTCTTACAAATTGCCTATTCAGGGTGCCTGGGTGGCTCAGTTAAACGTCCAACTCTTGATTTCAGCTCAGGTCATGATCTTGCAGTTAATGAGTTGGAGCCTCACATCGGGCTTTGCCCTGATCCTGTGGAGCCTGCTTGGGATTCACTGTCTCCCTCTCTTTTTGCCTCCCCCCCCCTCAACTTGTGCTCTCTCTCTCTCAAAATAAATTTAAAACATTGCCTGTTCATATCACTTGCTTATTTTTATTAATGAGTTATAGTGACTTTTTACGTATTCTGCATATTTATACTTTGTCTACTACAGACATCTATAGTAAGTATTGTCTCCTAATCTGACAGCTTATCCTTTAACTTTATGGAGTTCTTTTTCATGTGTGTGTGTGTGTGTGTGTGTTTTAATGTTTATTTATTTATTTATTTTTGAGAGGAAAGAGGCAGATAGAGAGGGAGACAGAGAATCCTAAGCAGACTCCATGCTGTCAGTACAGAGCCTAACATGGGACTCAAACTCATAATCTGTGAGATCATGACCTGAGCTAATATCAAGAGTTGGACACTTAAACGACTGAGCCACCCAGGTCCCCCTTTTCTTGTTTTTTTTTTTTTTTTTTTTTTTTTTTTTTTTTTTAAGAGGAAAAGTTTAAAAATCTGTGGCCTAAGTGTCATCTGAACAGGGCATTTTTGTGCCCTCTAAGTGCCTGAATGATGACACATGCTTCTCTCTGTTCTATGAGTTCTTCTCTTGGGTCAAGGCTTATGAATTTTGAGCTTCCCAACATGTGCTCTACCACTCTGCCTGGTAGAAAGATTCCTTGTACCTAAAATATTTCTTTCTTTTTTTTTTAAATTTTTTTTCAACGTTTATTTATTTTTGGGACAGAGAGAGACAGAGCATGAACGGGGGAGGGGTAGAGAGAGAGGGAGACACAGAATCGGAAACAGGCTCCAGGCTCTGAGCCATCAGCCCAGAGCCTGACTCGGGGCTCGAACTCACGGACCGCGAGTTCGTGACCTGGCTGAAGTCGGACACTTAACCGACTGCGCCACCCAGGCGCCCCTATTTCTTTCTTTTTTTAATGTTTGTTTATATTTGAGAGAAAGAGAGAGAGAGAGAGAGAGAGAGAGCGCAAAGGCACAAGCAGAGGAGGGACAGGGAGAGAGGGGGGCAGATGATCCGAAGTGGGCTGTGTGTTGACAGTAGAGAGCCTGATGTGGGGCTGGAACTCACCAACCGTTAGATCATGACTGCAGGTAAAGTCAGATGCTTAACCGACTGAGCCACCCAGGTGCCCCCTTGTACCTAAAATATTTCTAACTAGAGTTTGAACTTTGAAGCCTAACTTATTTAGAGCATCTCAATTCCTAATTTTTTTTAAATGTTTTTATTTATTTTTGAGACAGAGAGACAGAGCACAAGCAGGGGAGGGGCAGAGAGAGGGAGACACAGAATCTGAAGCAGGCTCCAGGCTCTGAGCTGTCAGCACAGAGCCTGACGTGGGGCTTGAACTCACGGACCATGAGATCATGACCTGAGTTGAAGTCGGACGCCTAACCGACTGAGCCACCCAGGTGCCCCTCAATTCCTAATTTTTGTTACAAAGGGAGTGCTTTAGAATTTATTAGTTTAATTTATTAAATTTAGTAATTTAATTACAGAGTGCTTTCAAATCTATAATGTTATCTGATCCTCTTGGAGGGCTGGAATTATGTCTCCATTGTGAGAAAACTGAAGCTCTCAGTAGTTCCCAATGGTAATTGAATCATGCTGCCAAGCCTGAAGCCCTAGTCTGTTCCTTCCAAACTGTGGCCTCTTTTGGCATGGTCTCCTACACAGCCATTATTTAATCCCCATCTTAAAAGAATTCTGAAGAATTTGCCAGGAGGATGTGATAGGTACTTTGAGATTCTCAGATGGCACAATAACAGACACATAGACCAGTGGAATAGAATAGAAACCCCAGAACTAGACCCACAAACGTATGGCCAAGTAATCTTTGACAAAGCAGGAAAGAACATCCAATGGAAAAAAAGACAGTCTCTTTAACAAATGGTGCTGGGAGAACTGGACAGCAACATGCAGAAGGTTGAAACTAGACCACTTTCTGACACCATTCACAAAAATAAACTCAAAATGGATAAAGGACCTGAATGTGAGACAGGAAACCATCAAAACCTTAGAGGAGAAAGCAGGAAAAGACCTCTCTGACCTCAACCGTAGCAATCTCTTACTCGACACATCCCCAAAGGCAAGGGAATTAAAAGCAAAAATGAATTACTGGGATCTTATGAAGATAAAAAGCTTCTGCACAGCAAAGGAAACAACCAACAAAACTAAAAGGCACCTAACGGAATGGGAAAAGATATTTGCAAATGACATATCAGACAAAGGGCTAGTATCCAAGATCTATAAAGAGCTCACCAAACTCCCCACCCGAAAAACAAATGACCCAGTGAAGAAATGGGCAGAAACCATGAATAGACATTTCTCTAAAGAAGACATCCGGGTGGCCAACAGGCACATGAAAAGATGCTCAACGTCACTCCTCATCAGGAAAATACAAATCAAAACCACACTCAGATATCACCTCACGCCAGTCAGAGTGGCTAAAATGAACAAATCAGGAGACTATAGATGCTGGAGAGGATGTGGAGAAACGGGAACCCTCTTGCACTGTTGGTGGGAATGCAAACTGGTGCAGCCACTCTGGAAAACAGTGTGGAGGTTCCTCAGAAAATTAAAAATAGACCTACCCTATGACCCAGCAATAGCACTGCTAGGAATTTACCCAAGGGATACAGGAATACTGATGCATAGGGGCACTTGTACCCCAAGGTTGATAGCAGCACTCTCAACAATAGCCAAATTATGGAAAGAGCCTAAATGTCCATCAACTGATGAATGGATAAAGAAATTGTGGTTTATATACACAATGGAGTACTACATGGCAATGAGAAAGAACGAAATATGGCGCTTTGTAGCAACGTGGATGGAACTGGAGAGTGTGATGCTAAGTGAAATAAGCCATACAGAGAAAGACAGATACCATATGTTTTCACTCTTATGTGGATCCTGAGAAACTTAACAGAAACCCATGGGGGAGGGGAAGGAAAAAAAAAAAAGAGGTTAGAGTGGGAGAGAGCCAAAGCATAAGAGACTCTTAAAAACTGAGAACAAACTGAGGGTTGATGGGGGGTGGGAGGGAGGGGAGGGTGAGTGATGGGTATTGAGGAGGGCACCTTTTGGGATGAGCACTGGGTGTTGTATGGAAACCAATTTGACAATAAATTTCATATATTGGAAAAATAAAATAAAATTAAATTTAAAAAAATGAAAAATAAAAAAAAAAAAAGTTAAAAAAAAAAAGAATCAGCATGCCAGTTAAAAAAAATACTGGCATCTTAATTGAGATTACTTTAAATCTATAAACCAGTTTTGAATAAATGACATTTTAACAATAAAAAAAAAAGAGATTCTCAGAAGGAATACTGTGTTAGTAAAATTGAAGGTCATCATAGACAATCTAAGTTGTTGCTATTGTTTTTCTAGCTTTTTCCTGAGAGGAGATGCTGAGTAGAGAATTTAGCAAGGCTGGGTGGAGCTGGCCCTTTTAGGAAAGGACTTGAGAACTAGGAAACACCTCTTGCTTAGTTGCCCAAAGCCTGGCTGAATAGAAACAGCTCCATGGTTTAAATATATTTCCTTTTCCTTCAAATAATTGTGAAACTTTGTGAGATATAATAGTGAGGAGTTTTTAATGAAATGGGAAATATTCATGTTACGAGTGAGCAATGAGAAATAAAACATTGTATCAAACTATGTAACCACCATGGTTGCAATTATGAGAAAAAATTTCTCTGAAAAACAAACAAACAAACAAACAAAAAGATGAAAGAAATACCAAAACATTCTTGGTGATTTAGTTTTTCTTCTTTTTATTTTTATTATTTATTTATTTATTTATTTATTTTAATGTTTATTTTTTAATTGAGACAGACAGAGTGTGAGAGGGGGAGGGACAGAGAGAGGGAGACACAGAATCTGAAGCAGGCTCCAGGCTCTGAGCTGTCAACACAGAGATGACGTGGGGCTCAAACTCACCATGAGATCATGACCTAAGCTGAAGTTGGACGCTCAACCTACTAAGCCACCAAGGCGCCTCTGATTTTTCTTCTTTTTATTTCTCTGCAGTCTCCCCATTTTTGTTAGTGAGCAGGTGCCATCTGAATGTCTACGAGGTGGAGGAATGAGGGCTCTCAGAGAGAACGATGGGACTGCTCTCTTAGGAGTGTTATTAGCTGGGGACTATCAGTGTTGTTTTCTCTTTCAAACCAATGAGGATACTGATACTCAGAGAAGGTAACACAGATAGCAAGTGGCAAAGCTGATTTGAACTCAGAGCTGGTTTACTGCTCAAGGATATGAAGTAAGTTCTGTCTCTGGTAGGGATGGTCTACCAATTATAAGTTGGTTTTACTGGGACAAACTTGGCATTCATCAGTGACTGACACATGAGAATGTTATTTTTTTTTTTTGGTGCTTCCATAATCCTGCTGATTCAGGTCAGAAGAAAGTCTCCATTTGGGATTTAGCACCTCTCTGACACTCTCTTACACCTTAGCACTTCTCTGACACTCATTTTTGTAACAGAAAGAACACATCTTAGGCTCAGACCCTTTAAAAGCAAAATCTTCTAGGAATTTAATTTTTTTGGTATTTATTATATTTATGTTTTACCATTACCTTCTATTCTTAAACAAGTGATACTGGTTTTTAGTTATAGTTTTGATATAACATTAACTTCTAAAATATATGTATTAGAGGGGTACCTGGCTGGCTCAGTCTGTAGAGCATGTGATTCTTGATCCCAGGGTTGTTGAGTTCGAGCCCCATGTTGGGTGTAGAGAGATTACTTAAAAATAAAATCTTAGGGGTGCCTGGGTTGTTCAGTTGGTTAAGCATTTGACTCTTGATTTTGGCTCAAGTCATGATCTCACAGTTTGTGAGAAGGAACCCTGAGCTGGGCTCTGTGCTGACAGCATGGAACCTGCTTGGGATTCTCTCTCTTCCTTTCTCTTTGCCTCTCTCCTGCTTGCATGCACCTGCTCTCTCTTTCTTTCTCTCTCTCTTGTTCAAAATAAATACATGAACTTAAAAAATACAATGTTAAAAAAACATGTATTAGAGAAAATACACATATGCACACTTGTATAGTCCAAGATTTTCTTGGGAAGGAGATATAAGAAACTGGTACTATGGTTTTGGGAGGACTGGGAGGGAAACTTTTCACTGTGTACATTATTGTACCTTTTGAATCTTGAACGATATGAATATATTATGTACTAAAAATACAATTTTTGTTTAAAAACAGAAATTAACATGGAAAAAGGAAATTTAAGTAAAAATGAGTCTATTAAAATGTATTAATTTACATTTATCATGATGAGCACTGAGTAATGTATAGAATTGTTGAATCATTATATTGTACTCTTGACACTAATGTAATACTATATGTTATTTATACTTGAATAAAAAAATAAATTAAAAGTAAGAAGATGGGTGGGGGATGGGCTAAATGGGTGATAGGTACTAAGGAGGGCACTTGGGATGAGCTCTGGGTATTATATGTAAGTGATGAATCACTAAATTCTATTCCTGAAACCATTATTACACTATATGTTAAATAATTTGGATTTAAATAACATTAAAAAAGTATGAAAAAATAAATTAAAAAGTATATTAATTAAATAGTACTGGTGGTAATGTGGGTATGACAAGGATAAAGAGGACATGTGGCTTGTGGCAAAAACTGTGAAGGTAGTATGTGAATAAATGAAATCTGGAAAACACTACTTAAAGGATTTGAAATATTTTGGCAAGTTCTCTTTCAAGTAGAGGTGGCCATGTGGGTGGAAAGTCCATGGTGATGACTATGTGTTGGGGGAACAGGTCATCTTTCCTCTCCGGGTCTCAGTCTCATCTGTAGTGGGAAAGGGCTGGCCTAGAGAATTCTCTGAGATCCAACTGTCTTCATTGGGTTCCCCCAGAAGTGGACCTTAAGGCAAAGATCTTAGTGAAAACAGACTTATGAAGTGCAGGAAACACCCAAGGGTTGTGGGGAAGCCATCCAGGGAGTCAGGGAAGGTGCATTATGAAGCAGGTTAGCACTGTGGGGAGGGGCGCTCCCTCCTGCTGAGAAACAGGGAAAAGCACTCCCCTCATCCCACATGGGGTTAAAGAATTTGGGCACTTAGACACTGACTCCTGTCAGTCCTGGTGGAGGGTGCCCCCAAGGGGTGATAATTCCCTTGCACTTCCAGCCTGCTTTTCACAAGGGCAGGTCATTTTCTGAGCCTTGGGAGAGAGTCCTCAGGCAGGGAGAAGCAGCTATGGTGGTGACAAGTCCTGCAGCACAGAGAAGTGTGAGGCCCCAGCCAGCAGCCAGCATCAGTCACACCCTCCAACTCTGATTAGCTTAGAGTCTCTGTGCTTGGAGGCTCCCGAAAAAGATGGAGGCAGTGAAAGGGCTGGATGTGGGCTCAGTTCCTGGATGTGAGCAAGACAGGAGAGAGGCAGGAGGACACATGAAACTGGCTTGGGAGGAACACAGTAGCAAAGCAGGTTCCCTGAGTATTTCCTGTTTCAGGCTGAGTCACCCCTGCTGTGAGGCCAAGTTACACTCTGACCCTGCCTGCACCTGGGAACAAACATTTGGGCCTGGGGAAGGTGGTGTGTAGGTGGCTTTGTGAGCCACCAGGCCTTGCCCTGGTTCTACAGTTACTGAAGGCTGAATGGATTTCCCAAGAATAATTAGAGGCTAGGCCAGGGTGTCTGGGTTTCTGGGTGGGAAGTAGGAAGGGGGAGGGGGAAGGGAGGTTGAAGGGGCAGATGTTGGGTTTGGGAACATCAGGAAATGGACTCAGCACTTGTTCTACAAGAGAGAGGAACCAGGGAAGAATGAAGGCCAGACCGAGGGTCCTGGAAGGTGACTGGGAATGGAGAAGTGAGGCCCTGGGGGAGGTTGTGAGGGGTGAGGTCTCTCTGCTGTGGGGAGGGGCTGTAAGCCTATTGCCAGAGAAGCCTGTTGTGTTTTGCCTCTTGGCCCAGTATCTGACCATCCTTTCTGTCTTAAAAGGAGCTTCAGCAACGGTTTGGCCAAATTGCTCATTCTATAGGTGAGGAAACTGAGCTAGCCACAGGAATTAGTTTCCAAAGCAATGTGGCAAGTTAGTGGCAGAACAAAGGCCAGGAGCTCTCTTTCCCAATTCCTAGTTCAGAAATCTTTTTGAGATACTACTCCCACTTTTGGAAGTGTAAGATCCATGGTACAGAAAACATATACTGTACTTATTTTGGGTTAAACCTCAGGTGCATGGAATTGGATTATGTGCAAGCCTTCATTTGTACACTATCATCAGTTGGTCTATGAATGCCTCTCTTGTATTCTGTAACTTATGTATTGAAAAACCTGAGCAACCATGAATCCAGTATCTAACCCCACAAGTAGATTTTTTTTCAAAGAATTTACTCATGAATGGACTTCTCCCCTATCCCCAGAGGTGACAATTCACCTGGATTTGTTTTTCATTTTTCCTGCTCCTTCTTTTAATTATCACATATGTTGTTAGTTTCATTTGACTTGTTTTTGAGCTATATGAATGTGGCATGAAAACATTCTGTCTTCTGGGAACTGGCTTGTTTATTAAAATTTTTCTTATTGTGAAAATTTTAAACCCACAAAACAGAGAGAGTAGGAATATCATCAACCTCAATATGCCCATCACTCAACTTCAACAATTATCAATATTTTGCCACTCTTGCCTCACCTATCACATTTTTCTTTCTTTTTCCTGGAATATTTTATGTATTTATTTTAGAGATTTTATTTTTAAGTATTCTCTACACCCAACATGGGGCTCGAACTCACAACCTGTGTATCAAGAGCCACATGCTCTATCGACTGAACTAGCCAGGCACCCTTTCCCTGGAATATTTAAAAAAATTTTTTTAATGTTTTTATTTATTTTTGAGAGACAGAGAGAGACAGAGCACGAATGGGGGGAGGGGCAGAGAGAGAGGGAGCCAGAATTTGAAGCAGGCTCCAGGCTCCGAGCTGTCAGCACAGAGCCCAACATGCGGCTTGAACTCAAGGACTGTGGTGAGATCATGACCTGAGCTGAAGTCAGACACTAAACCAACTGAGCCACCCAGGCACCCCTGGAATACTAAAAAGAAAAGGTTTATTTATTTATTTTGAGGGAGGGAGAGAGAGAGACAGAGAGAGAGAGAGAGAAAGAATCCCAAGCAGGGTTCACCGTAGTCAGCGCAGAACTCACGAACCCTGAAATCAGACCTGAGCCAAAGTCAAAAAACTGAGCCACTCAGACACCCCTCCCTGGAATACTTTAAAGCAAATCTTAGAAATCTTATGTTTCACCAAAGCCCTTGTTACTGGGGATGTAAATTTGCAAGGCATGTGTTAAAGTAAAAAGCTACCTTCCCATATTAGGAGACACAAGTTTATAAAAATAACTTTAATAAAGGCTATAATTCAGCTGTCAGAAAAAGTGTGCTTGTTGTGGGTAGGGCAATGGGTGAAATAGGTGAGGTGAAGGGGATTAAGAGTAAACTTATTGTGGTAAACACTGACTAATGTATAGAATTGTTGAATCATTATATTGTATGCCTGTAACTAATATATAACACTATGTTAATTACACTTGAATTAAAAAATAAATTAAAAATTGTACTTCTACATACAGTCACTTATACATACTTCAGTACTCATTTCTAAAAACTTTTGAGACTTTTACATAATCATATTACTATCATCACACCTAACAAAATCAGCAGTTACTCAGCACCATGCAATACCAGGAACCTGATAATTTGACTTAACGTTATGTTTCTAGGATTCATCGATGGTGTTTCATTTGGCTGTATATATTCTATTTATACATTACATCTGTTCATTCTCTTATCACAGACATTGGATGATTTTTTTAGCCATTATAGATAGTGTGAATATGAATATTCTTACATTTGTCTTCTGGTGCGTATGTGCTAGATTTACCTTGACAAATACCTAAAAGTAGAATTGCTGGACAAGTTATGCAGTGTTTGAGCCTGTGTTTCAAAAGTTGTTCCATCAGTTTTCATACTAACCAGCAGTGTATTAGAGATCCCATCGGTTCACAACTCCCCTAATACTTGTATGTATGGACTGAGTTGTAAAGTAAAATTCAGTTTTTTACTATAGTTACATTCAGAAATGTTTGAAGAAGCTTGGCTTAAGAATCAAATGGTTATACAAGGTTTGTCACAAAAGCTACAGTCCCTTGGTCGCCTCCCCTCCCCCCCCCCCTGCCTCAAGCCATCACTTTTGCTAATTTTGGCATTTATTTTCATAACTGTAAGCAACATCCATATAAAGTGACTACTCAACTTTTAGGCATGACCTATTAGGATTTCCTGCTATGGAAGGTGGGCTTTCTCCTGTTTTACCACTCCTCTCTTCTATGCTCCCAATACAGTGAAAGCTTTATTTTTGATTAAATTGACGACTTTGTTATCTATTATGACGGTGTACATGTTATTCATGGCCAAGCCATCTAATGTTCTGATTTGTTTTTCTCTCTTGTGTAACTTTTGTTTTCTCTATAGTTAATAATCGTCTTTTTTCTTTTCTTAGTTTTCTTAGTGGTTACTATTAATTCAGTTACCAACCTCTTTGCGAGTTGTCTAAATCTCTTGGGTATGTCCAGACATATGTCCTAGAGGTAGATACTCTATTCAGTGATCTGTGCATCTCATCTATCTCCCTGTCTTCCCTGGCCACATGCCCATGGCCATCAGTGCTTCCTCTTCCTGGTGTGGAGACCATAGTTACTTTGTTTTGTTTCTTCAAGCCACAGCAGTCTGGTTTCCACATGCTCCACGGCTCTGCAGTGACCTTTGTCAAGGTCAGGTTTGTGTTGCTAAATCTGATGGGCACTTTTCTTTTTCATCTTTATGTCTCAGCTGTATTTCACACCCTGGACATTGGACTTCCTTGAAGCAGTTTTTTGTTTTTTTGTTTTTTTTTTTGTTTTTTTATCATCTGTATCTACCTTGGGTTGTGTTCTTCCAGAAGCAGACCCTGAGGAAAGATTTGGGTAAGGGGGTTTGTTTGAAAGGTGTAAGGATTGCTCGCAAAGGGTCATAGAGGAAAGGCAGATAATAAAGGGTACATTAAGATTTTTTTCCTCCAGCTTTATTGAGGTATAATTGAGAAATAAAAATTGTATATATTTATAGTGTACAGATGCTTTTATATATGTGTATATTGTGAAATGATTATCACATTCAAGCTAATTAACATTTTCATCATCTCACATAGTCATCTTTTTTAAGTTTATTTTTATTTTTATTTTTTATTAAAAATTTTTTTTAAGTTTATTTATTTATTTTGAGAGAGAGATAGTGCAAGCAGGGTAGGGGCAGAGAGAGGGGGGAGAGAGAGAGAGTCTGACATGGGGCTCAAACCCATGAACTGTGAGATCATGACCTGAGCTGAAGGCAGATGCCCAACCAACTGAGCCACCCAGGCACCCCTAAAGTTTACTTATTTAAGTAATCTCTACACCCAATGTAGGACTCAAACCATTACCCTGAGATCAAGAGCCACATGCTGTTCTTACTGAGTACCCCTCACAGTTATCTTTGTGTGTGTGTGGTGAGAACATTTAAGATTTACTCTCTTAGCAGATTTCAAGTATACAATATAGTATTATTAACTATACTCACTTTATTGTACATTAAATCTCCAGAATTTATTCATCCTGTATAACTGAAACTTTGTACACAGGGTGCATTAAGTCAGTTACCTTAGTGGGTGACTGGACCTTAATCCAGAGGGGAAATGTGGGAAACAATGAAAAACATACCTCAGAATTATGCCACGTAAGACATGAAGGACCGAGGGCATTTATATACCAACTTCTGAAAGTTATTGGTTGAGAGCTGCTTTTGGGGTGAGGTGGGCATTAACTTCTCTGCACTTCCAGCTTAATGGGTTGCAGCCCTAGCAGCCTTCTGGAAGTTGCCCAGTGGGTTTGAAGGGTGTTAGCATCTGAGGGATTTGAGGATAGGGAGCTGACAGTGTCTGCTACACTCCCCAACTACAACTGACCCTTGAACAAC
Source organism: Prionailurus viverrinus (assembly GCF_022837055.1). Classification (NCBI taxonomy): domain Eukaryota; kingdom Metazoa; phylum Chordata; class Mammalia; order Carnivora; family Felidae; genus Prionailurus; species Prionailurus viverrinus. The sequence continues at coordinate 17,420,699 of NC_062576.1, read as the reverse complement.
ACAGGTTTGAATTACATGGGTCCACTTACACGCAGATTTTTTTCAATAAATATACATATAGTACTGTAAATGTATTTCCTCTTCCTTATGATTTTCTTAGTAATATTTTATTTTCTCTAGTTTATTGTATTGTAAGAATACAGTATATAATACAAATAACATACAAAATATGTATTAATTGACTGTTTATGTTGTCAGTAAGGCCTCTGGTCAACAGTAGGCTATTACTAATTAAGTTTTTGGGAAGTGAAAAGTTATACATGGATTTTTGAGTGCATGGGAGTCAGTGCCCCAAACTGTGTATTGTTCAAGGGTCAACTGTAGAACATAAGGTCTAGGAGGGCAGGGATTTTCCATGTTTTGCTTACTTCTAGATCTCTAATGTTTGGCACATAATAGTTGCTTAATACACGATACTGAATTTTAATGAACACATGAATGAATGAGGAATTCATGGATTCAATTGTAAGGGTTTAGCAAGAAGCTAAAAACTGTAGCAGTAGATGGGTTCCTGTGTGGCTCAGTCAATTGGGTGTCTGACTTCGGCTCAGGTCATGATCTCACGGTTTGTGAGTTCGAGCCCTACATCAAGCTTGCTGCTGCCAGCGCAAAGCCCACTTCAGATCCTGTCCTTTTGCTCTCTTTGTGAAAATAAACTAACAAAACAAAACAAAACAAAACAAAACCTGCAGCAGTAGATATTGAGGAAGCTAAACACTTTAGGCAAATGAGCCTCATATACACATGGAAAAGAGGAAGCAAGGGGAACCCTTGTAAAGAGGAAAACTTGAGAATAATTCAGTTTAACATAACCATGGAATTAAAATAAAATGACATGAAATCACTGGGTTCTTGTTTTTACACTTTTATTTTTATTTATTTTAAGGTTGAGGAAGATTTTAAAACTTTATCATTATTCTAACTTTTTAAGTAATTTTGACATCCAACATGGGGCTTGTTATCATGGTCCTGAGATCAAGAGTCATATGTTCTATTAACTGAGACAGCCAGGCACCCTGGAATCACTGAAGTTCTTTTTTTTTTTTTTTTAATGTTTATTTTTGACACAGAGAGAGACAGAGACAGAGCATGAGCAGGGGAGGGGCAGAGAGCGAGAGGGAGACACAGAATCCGAAGCAGGCTCCAGGCTCTAAGCTGGCAGCACAGGGCCCAATGCGGGGCTGAACTCACTGACCGCGAGATCATGACCTGAGCCGAAGTCGGACGCTCAACCGACTGAGCCACCCAGGTGCCCCATTGAGTTCTTAATAATGCCACTGAGCTGCTGAGTACCCAACTCTGGAACCCACCTCTGGTTTTGTTCTGTGATATGATACACTGGTTAAGGTTTGAATTTGTATCTCCGTTATTTGTAGTCCAAAGCATCCCGACAGACATAAGCACTGTTGCAAAAAACTTGGTATATAATTATATATAACTTTTATGTGCTTCAGTTTCTTCATCTCTAAAATGAGCGTTATAATATATTCTTCATAAGATTTCTATGAAGATTGGAAGAGTTAACACACTTAACAGAATAAACAATCAATGTTGGTTGTAATTAGTGTTTTATTATTATTATTTTAAAATATAACGTGTTATTGTAATATGTGTTCACTATTTGTCCTATGTTATTAAAATGTTCAATTTTCAGAATTTGGCATTTTTCTATTTTTGGTATTTTCTATTTTTACCTTAATGTATCATGATCAGAGAATAGGGCATTATTTCTGCTCTTTTGTGGCATAAAATTGGAATGGTTTTTGTAAAATGTGCTTCAGTGTTTAAAAAACTATATTCTATTTCTGAAAATTAATCTTTAATATATGTCTATTAATGCTGCCTATTAATTCAGATCAATCAGTTCATTCCATGTCTATAACTAAATCTGAACTTGTCCTACCTTTTCTACTTTCTAAATCTTTCCAAGATTCACCTCTCCCTTCCAGGTTCTAAATGGACATTATTCCAACTTCTTCTCAAATTCCAGTTTGTTTCTAGATTCATTGCTTTACATTTAAGATCTTTGTGTTCTATACTCTTAAAATAACTTTCATCAAGATTCTGGAAGAAGACTTGGCGCTATGGCTTTTCTAGCATCATTAGTGGACCCCATTTTATTCTTATTTTTATCTATATATTTATTTTGGACCCCTTTTTAAACCACACTTCTTTTTGTTCTGTTTGTGAGCAGGAAGTGTCTGAAACCAGATGTTCCTCCTTTCTATATGCTGTCAAAATTTAGCCTCCTTCCCTCCCCCCACATTGTTCCGGGCATTCAGCTTTTGGCCACATTATTGCTCCAGTTCTCTGTTGCAATGGTTCTTACACTTTTATATCTGCAGACTAATTTTTTTGAGAGCAGAAGACATTATGGAACCACCCACTACAGCTTATCTAGGCTTCATTGACATTTTTATGACCCAGGAAAGGAGTTTTCAGTGTGAGCTAAAGAGCTAAGAGTGAGACCAGTTTTACAATAATATCTTTGGTACTTTTCCTTACTGTTTCCTTTTTTCTTACTCCTTATTTGCAACATTCTTTGTCTTATCCTGAATTGAAGTTTCAGTTATTATTTATTCAATCAACATTTGCTAAGCTCTATTTAATGTGTCATGTACCATGCTTAGTCTTGAGTATATACATTTGGATAATTAAAAATTGTTGCCTTTTTGGGTCATGATCTCATGGTTAGTGGGATTGAGCCCTGTGTTGGGCTCTGCGGTGACCACAGGGGGCCTGCTTGGGATTCTCTCTCTTTCCCAAAATAAACATTTAAGAAAGTCATTAAGAATTTTAAAGAATTTAAAGAATTAAAATCCAACCAATAGAGACATCAACATAAAGCAGCTGGTAATACTGCTGTCTGTCTATAGCTCTTTTGTACAAAGGTCTCAGTGATGAGTCTTCTACTGGGGTGCTATGAAATGAAAACAAATCTTTTTTTCTTTTTAAAAAAATGTTTATTTATTCATTTTGAGAGAGAAAGAGAGAGCCCAAGCGAGCTGGGGAGGGCCAGAGGGGGAGAATCTTTATTTCTGCTCAGATCATGATCCCAGAGTCCTGGGATCCAGTCCCAAGTAGAGCTCCACGTGGAGTGTGGAACTTGCTTGGGATTCTCTCTGTCTCTCTCTGTCTCTCAAATAATAATAATCATAAAGTAGAAAAAAATTTTATTTGCTCATATTTCAATATTTCTAAAAATCACTACTTTCTAGATTCTTTGCCAAGGAAATGCAATCAGCAAATACTTCTTGGGAAGATAGCTTTAGTTCTTATCTTATGTGAATTATGTCTAATGATACACACACGTACATATAAAATACAATTAAAATACTTCTTAAACATGTAAAAAAATTGTTGCCTTCAATAAGCTATAGTGGGAGAAATAATCTCATAAACACTTAATGAGAATACAGTGTAAGAACTGCTAATAGAGCTGTGAACAAGAGAGCCTGGGTCTGAATAGGGAAATCAGGGCAAGCTTCTCAGAAGAGGTGAGTTTGATTGACCTTTGGAGGAGTTTCTAGCAAGTTTCTAGAAGTAAGAGTTAATAACAAAGAGAGGCAGAAGGAAGGCATTCTACATGTGTTCAATGGTAGGTTGTAGTTACGTAAATCTTCCAAATAAATGATTCCAAACTGAGTGGCTTAAAGCAACATTAATCATTGCTGGTGGACATGCAAAATGGCCCAGCCACTTTGGAAGACAGTTTGGTGGTTTCTTACAAAATTACTTTACCATACAATGCAGCAATCATGCTCCTTGATATTTAACCAAAGGAACTGAAAGCTTATGTCCACACAAAACCCTGAACATGGATGCTTATAGCAGCTTTATTCATAGCTGTCAAAACTTGGAAACAACTGAGATATCCTTCAGTAGGTGAATGGATAAATAAACTGTGGTACACCCAGACAATGGAATATTATTCAGTGCTAACAAGAAATGAACTATCAAATCATGAAAATACATGAAAGTTTCTTAAACATTTGTTATTAAGTGAAAGAAGCCAGTCTGAAAAGGTTACATACTGTATAATCCCAGCTCTATGACATTTTGGAAAGTACAAATCTATGGAGGCATCAAATATATCACTTTGGTGGAAGATGTTGATAATGGAGGAGGCTAAACTCATGTACAGATAGGAGATGTATGGGAAATCTTTCTATCTTCCTATCAATTTTGCTGTCAACTTAAAACCGCTCTAAAAAATAAAAGCTTTCTCAATCCCCCCCCCCCCAAATAATGATTTCTTCCATGATTTATGTGGGTCAGGAAATTGGGGATTGTGTGACTGAGCAGTTCTTAGTGTCTCTCATGACGTTGTGGTCAGATGTTAGCCAGGGCTGCAGTCATCTGAAAGCTTGACTGGTGTTGAAGGATCTATTTCCAAAGTAGCTCACTCACATAGAAGGTGAGTTGGTATTGGCTATTGGTGCGAGATCTCAGTTCTTCCCCATCAGGGCCTCTTTACAGGGTAGCTTAAATGTCTTCACAGCATGGTGGGTGGCTTCCTCCAGAGTCCAGAGCTAGCAATCCAAGGGACTAAGGCAGAAGCTTAAATGCTTTGGAAGCCACACACCTTCACTTCTTTTGCATTTTATTAGTTACCCAGGCCAGCCATAATTCAATATGGACGGGGTGTGAATATTAAGAGAGGAAAATCATTAGGAGACATCTCGAATGCTGGCTACCACATACGGCATGCTAAATGTAACTGATGCAGTGAGCTTGGGTTATGTAAATGGTTAGGAATGAGGCTGAAAGTTATCTATATACTAAATTATCAGGGGCTAAGGAGTTGGCTTTAACAGTTGGTGGTAGGGAAATATTGAAAGATTTTAAAGAAGGCACCTCTAGAGGGTTGAACTGTCTCTTCTTATCTAAATTTGTCAGCAAGGTATCCAACACATTTAAATAAGCTCCAAACGTTCTCTGCTTTTTCTTTGGCCTATTTGAAAATTCACATAGATTTACATACATCCCATTGTTTAACTTGTGTTAAGCTGACATTTGGAAACTGTTAGTTTGTATCATATGCCAGCTTGGATATTCTTCCACTATGTAAAACTTAATATCTCTGTATTAGTTGGGATACTTACAGTTGCAAATAAAAAATTCTACTCACAATGACTTAAGCAATAAAAATAATTTACTGGCTCATGCAACTGGAAAGTTCAGAGATAGAGAAGATTTCAGATGTGGTTTGATCCAGAGTTTCACATTTTCAGGAGGCATCTGGCTCTGTTTCTATGCTGTGTTGCTTTATCCACAGGTGGAATTTCTTAATGGTAGCAAAAATGTCTGCAGTGGTTCCAAGTTTTATATTACACTGGAAAGAGAAAAAACTCTTTGTCCTCAGATCCACTTTGATGAGTCTGGCTTAGGTCACATGCTCACACTTAAACCATTTGCTGAAGTGAGGGGTATGGAATATAAAGATTGGCTTAGTTTAGTTCATATGCTCCACCCTTGGAGCTGGAGAGAACCTTACATCACATAGTTCTCTAAATGGATATTAAGAGTTGCTGGGAAGAGGGAACTGGATGCTGGGAAGGTTACACGGATGATGGGGATTAAGGAGTGCACTTGTGATGAGCACTGGGTGATGTTGGAATTGTTTAATCACTATATTGTACACCAGAAACTAATATTACACAGTATGTTAATTAACTGAAATTTAAATAAAAACTAAGAAAAAAAGAGTTGCTGGGAAGATGGAAATTGGATGCTAGGGAGGCAACCACAAGTGTCCAATACAAAATTAAACTGTGATGTGGTTCATCTAAACAACATTTCCTGAGACCCAGCAAAATATAGTGTTGGGTCCTGGGATAGAGCCATATTGTACACATACAATATATGTGTATATACTCACTACACCATATAAGGTATATTTCTAGCTCAAGGACTACAGTGACAGGGGTGTGATCTACTCTTTCATTCCTCTTTCTTCTCTTTCCTCTTCTTAAATTTTTTAAAATTAATTTATTTTTTAGACAGAGGGCATATTTGCAGATGACATGATAGTCTATGTGGAAAACCCAAAAGACTCCACCAAAAAACTGCTAGAACTGATACACAAATTCAGCAAAGTTGCAGGATATAAAATGAATGTACAGAAATCAGTTGCATTTCTATATATCAATAATGAAGCAGCAGAAAGAGAAATCAAGGAATTGATACTATTTACAATTGCACCAAAAAACATAAGATAAAAGATCTGTATGCTGAAAACTACAGAAAGCTTATAAAAGAAATTGAAGACACAAAGAAATGGAAATATATCCCATGCTCATGGATCGGAAGAACACATGTTAAAATGCTGATACTACCTGAAACAGTCTATACATTCAATGCAATCCCTACCAAAATAACACCAGCATTCTTCACAGAGCTAGAACAAACAATCCTACAATTTGTATGGAACCAGAAGGACCCTGAATAGACAAAGCAATCCTGAGCAAGAAAACCAAAGCTGGAGACATCACAATTCCAGACTTCAAGCTGTATTCCAAAGCTGTAACCATCAAGACAGTATGGGAATGCTACAAAGGCAGACACATAGATCAATGCAACAGAATATAGAACCCAGAAATGGACCCGTAAATGTATGGCCAGCTAGAAAGATTATCCAATGGAAAAAAGATAGTCTTTTCAGCAAATGGTGTTGGGAAAACTGGACAGCGACATACAGAAGAATGAACCTGGACCACTTTCTTACACCATACACAAAAATAAATTAAAAATGGATGAGACACCTACATGTGACAAAGGAAACCATCAAAATCCTACAGGAGAAAACAGGCAACAACCTCTTCGACCTTTAAGAGTCTTTTATGGTTTGCCTCCCTCTCTGTGCCCCTTTGGATCAGCATTTTTGTATCCTTTGGATAAATATGTAGTAGTGCAATTGCTGGGTTGTGGGATAGTTCTACTTTTAATTTTTTGAGGAAACTCCATACTGTTTTCCAGAGTGGCTTCACCAGTTGGCAGCAACTGGTGCCATGTCTCTGGAGGCAAGAGAAATAAAAACAAAAATGAACTATTGGGACCTCATCAAGATAAAAAGCTCCTGCACAGCGAAGGAAACAATCAACAAAACTAAAAAGCAACTGACGAAATGGGAGAAGATATTTGTAAATGACATATCCGATAAAGGGTTAGTATCCAAAATCTATAAAGAACTTATCAGACTCAACACCCAAAAACCAAATAATACAGTGAAGAAATGGGCAAAAGACATGAACAGACACTTTTCCAAAGAAGATATCCAGATGGCTAACAGACACATGAAAAGATGCTCAACACCACTCATAACATCATCAGGGAAATACAAATCAAAACCAGAGGGTTACCATCTTGTCATAATGGTTAAAGTCAACAACTCAGGAAACAACAGATGTTGGTGAGTTTGTGGGGAAAGGATGCACTGTTGGTGAGGATGCAAACTGGTGCAGCCACTCTGGAAAACAGTATGGATGTTCCTCAAAAAATTAAAAGTAGAACTATCCCATGACCCAGCAATTGCACTACTAGGTATTTAACCAAAGGATACAAAAATGCTGATCCAAAGGGGCACATGCAACCCAATGTTTATAGAAGTGCTATCAACAATAGCCAAATTATGCAAAGAGCCCAAATGTCCACCGACTGCTGAATGGATAAAGAAGTGGTATATGTACACAATGGAATATTACTTGGTGATCAAAAAGAATGAAATCTTGCCATTTGCAGCAATGTGGATGAAACTAGAGTGTATTATGCTAAATGAAATAAGTCAGAGAAAGACAAATACCATATGATTTCACCCATATATGGAATTTAAGAAACACAGCAGGTGAACATAGGGGAAGGGAAGGAAAAATAAGATAAAAACAGAGAGGGAGGCAAACCATAAGAGGCTCTTAAATACAGAGAACAAACTGAAGGTGGCTGGAGGGGAGGTGGGTGGGGGGGTGGGCTAAATGGGTAACGGGCATTAAGGAGGGCATTTGTTGGGATGAGCACAGGGTATTATATGTAAGTGATGAATCACTAAATTCTACTCCTGAAACCAATATTACATATATGTTAACTAACTTGAATTTAAATAAAAAAAGCAGACAGAGAGAGAGAGAGAGCGAGCGAGAGAGAGCAAAGAGGGGCAGAGGGAGAGGGAGAGAGAGAGAATCTTAGGCTCCACGCCCAGTACAGAGCCTGATGCAGGACTTGATCTCATGACTGTAAGATCTGATCTGAGCCAAAATTGAGTCAGCTGTTTAACCGACTGAACCAATCAGGCTCCCCACCTCTTTCCTCTTCTAATTGTAGCTCCAAGGTGAGACACTGGGAGAAAAAAATTGGAGAGATGACAGAGGGTTCCTTACATGCCTGGCTGGCTATTGTAGTCACCTCCTAATCACTCTGGTGCAGGCTGCCCCTAGTCTTCTCCCTTGCTCATGGTTTTCGGGATCTGAGGTTTAAGGTGTTCTTTGGTGTGATATTTAGCTTTACTATGGGTCCTTCCCTGCTGAGGAGTCCCTTGGAGGGGGAAATGCGCAACTCATTTTGCCTCTCTAGGATTAGCCTATTTCCTAACACGTGTTTATTTGGAACCATGAAGTCTCCATCTTCCTGTTTCTTGGTCTTATTTAAGCTGCACATAACTTTTCTGGAGGAAGAATCTTATACATACAGACTTTCCCCAAATCTCAATGTCTGTAAAGCCCTAAATATGGAGACCCTGAAGCTGAATGCGACAGTAATGATACAAGATCAAGTTATTTGTCAAACTGTACAAGATGTTCTAACCAGAGGAATGATAATGATAATATGGCAGAGAGAGCTGGTTGTCTCCTGGTATCTATTTTCTTCTTCTTCTTTAAAAACTCAACTCCAAATTTTATTTTATTTTATTTTTTTCTGATCAGTAAGCGATAGTGATTTTTATTTTTATTTATTTTTATTTTTTTGTTATTAATCTTTATTTTTATTTTTTATTATATGAAATTTATTGTCAAAATAGTTTCCATACAACACCCAGTGCTTATCCCAAAACATGCCCTCTTCAATGCCCATCACCTCCCCTCCACTCCCTCCCACCCCCCATCAACCCTCAGTTTGTTCTCAGTTTTCAACGTTTTTTATTTTTATTTATTTTTGGGACAGAGAGACAGAGCATGAACGGGGGAGGGGCAGAGAGAGAGGGAGACACAGAATCGGAAACAGGCTCCAGGCTCCGAGCCATCAGCCTAGAGCCCGACGCGGGGCTCGAACTCACGGACCGCGAGATCGTGACCTGGCTGAAGTCGGACACTTAACCGACTGCGCCACCCAGGCGCCCCTGTTCTCAGTTTTTAAGAGTCTCTTATGCTTTGGCTCTCTCTCCCACTCTAACCTCTTTTTTTTTCTTTTTTTTCCTTCCCCTCCCCCATGGGTTTCTGTTAAGTTTCTCAGGATCCACATAAGAGTGAAAACATATGGTATCTGTCTTTCTCTGTATGGTTTATTTCACTTAGCATCACACTCTCCAGTTCCATCCACGTTTCTACAAAGGGCCATATTTCATTCTTTCTCATTGCCACATAGTACTCCATTGTGTATATAAACCACAATTTCTTTATCCATTCGTCAGTTGATGGACATTTAGGCGCTTTCCACAATTTGGCTATTGTTGAGAGTGCTGCTATAAACATTGGGGTACAAGTGCCCCTATCAAATTTTAGCTAGGCATATGATTACTTGGAGTAAAGACTACATTTCCCAACCTCCTTTGCAGCTATGTGTAACCATGTGGTTAAGCTCTGGCCAGTGAGATGGAAGGGGAAATGATATGTGCAGCTCTTAGGTCATACCCTTAAAGGAAAGAGGCACACTCACCATATCCTCTATTTTTCCTGCCAGTGGGAAGGTGGACATGGTGGTAGGCCATCTTTGATGAGGTGGATGAGGACATACCTTGGGATAACAGAACAAACTGCTAGAAAGAGCCTGGCTTTCCAATACTGTGGATACTCTCTAACTTCCCTGGACTGTCAATAAGGCAGTCTGGCTTAAAGCTTTGTGATTTTTGGGGTCTTTGTTATAGCAGTGGAACCTCAGCCTCAACCAATACAAATTACCATTGGTTGGGTACATCCTACATGCCAGGCACTGTGATAAGCTTATCACATACATTATTTAATCCTTACAACTTTATTGTTGTTGTTAAGTAGTGCATCACTTAGGGCCTATTGGGAAAACAGACTCTGGCTAACAGGTAAAAAATGGAATTTACTGGTGGCTCATAGGATGGAAGGAAAGCAGACTCAGAGAGGACAAGAACCATTGCCTTGGCAGTCCTGACAGGAGAGGAAGAAACCAAATATTAATTTTATGCCTTTGCATCACTGTGCTCAAAATTCAAATTAAAAGTAGAGAGTCCAGGGGCGCCTAGGTGGAGCAGTCGGTTAAGCGTCCGACTTCAGCCAGGTCACGATCTTGTGGTCCGTGAGTTCGAGCCCCGCGTCGGGCTCTGGGCTGATGGCTCAGAGCCTGGAGCCTGTTTCCGATTCTGTGTCTCCCTCTCTCTCTGCCCTTCCCCCGTTCATGCTCTGTCTCTCTCTGTCCCCAAAATAAATAAACGTTGAAAAAAAAATTAAAAAAAAAAAAAGTAGAGAGTCCAGGGTGCCTGTGTGGCTCAGTTGGTTAAGTGTCCACCTCTTGATTTCAGCTCAACTCATGATCTCATGGTTCAAGCTCCGAGTTGGAGTGCCTGCTTGGGCTTCCCTCTCTCCTTCTCTCTCTGTTCCTACCCTGCTCATGTATGCTCTCACTCACTCTCTGTTTCAAAATAAAAAAATAGGGGCGGGGCACCCGAGTGGCTCAGTTGTTAAGCATCTGATTTCAGCTCAGGTTATGATCTCACAGTTCATGATTCGAATTCCACATCCAGTAAGCTCAAGCCCTGCTTCACGTGAGCTCGAGTCCCACTTCAGGTGAACACAAGCCCTGGATGAGCCCCACTTCTCTCTCTCTGCTCCTTGCTCACTTGCACCCTCTTTCTCTCTCAGAAAAAAACCTTCAAAATAAATAAACGTTAAAAAAAATAGAGTCCATTTGATCTTACTCTGGTTAAGAGGCTACTCATTTAGTTAAGGGAGGGTGTCACCTTAACATACATGGACTTACTGTATCACCAAGAAATTTATACAATGGTGGAGAGTTAACTGGTCAAAAGGAAACTGGCTATTAGCAAAAGAAGGGAAGAATGGTACTTAGGTACTGAGTGGCCTAAAACAACAAATATCCACTATGAGTAAGTAATATGATTTCCAATTATGTGAAAATTAATAAAAGGAAATCTCACTAAAGCAGAGAGAAGAAGGAGCCGTACCATTCAACATCAAGGAAGAATTGTTAATTACAGATCCCAACAGAAGACTCTTCAACAGGAAAGAATGATAAATTATAGGCCCCAACAGAGAAAGATGTGTACTGCATCACCTACAAGAAATTGATCACCCCTGCAATTCAGCCAATGAGTAATGGTCATCATCCTGAACTCTTGCTTCTCTCCAGTGGACTTTTGTTCAAAATAACCCCTCCCAGCTTCTTCTTTCTTTTCTATAAAATAAAATTCCTCTCTTTTGTTTGTTGGACTTGCCTGTGGTTTTGCCATAGCTTCTATATACCAAACTGCAATTCTCTGCTATTGTTGAATAAACCTATTTTTGCTAATAAAATAATTTACTGTTTTATGTTTTATGTTTTAATAATTATTAGGAAAATAAGTAGTTATAGAGGTAAGTTAACTTGCTCAAAGTCACACAGCTAGTAGAAAGCAGAGCTGGTGACTGAACCCAAGTCAACGGCCGTGCTCTTTAACCATGATGCTGGGTGGCTTCCAGAGGCTAACTCAGACCAAGTATATTTATGTTTGAATCTCCACAGAGCAGTTCTGTGGTCAGTTGGCTTTCTATTGAGTGATGCTGCTTCAAATAGGGTATAAAAATGGATCTGATGCTAGCCCTTTTCTCTATTGATGCTTGAATTTATTTAGCCAGAAACTGGGGTCGTACTTTGACAACAGAACAAAACAAGTGAAGTTGTCTCTACAGTCTGTTTTATCCTGCAGTGTTTTGCAGGATACAAGTGGTTCAGACAGCAATCAATGGGCCTCTCATGTATGAACACCTTCCTCTCCTCTTGTGGCACAGGAAGAACAAAACCCTAATTGCCTCAATCCTTTGAGTCCACCAATGTGGAATATAAATTACAAGAACACCTGTAGTATCTGTGGGCTTGACTGTCTACAAGGAATAGACACCTGCCTGAATTTCTACAAGAAAATAAGGGCTTGGTATGAAGACACGTAGGGATCAGGTATGAGGATATGTGGGGGGCTGAACTAAAACTGGAAAGCACCCACAGAACCCAGGCTGCTCCAGAACTCACTCTACATCTGTCTGTCTCAGGGGCTGTGTGGCTCCCTCATGGTATCTCCCTCCTCTCTGTGAATAGACTTCATTTCTTTCCTGTTACCTCTCTATTTCTTCACAGCTTAGTTCTCTCCAATCATCACTTCCACATTCTAGGCAGGGGGTTCAGGGAGGGGAAATATCTGCCTCTTTGTCCATCAAGGTTTCCCTTACATCTCATTGGTGGGAATGGGATCGTATGGCCACTCCTGGCTGTAAGGCAGGCTGTAGGCAGCTTTTCCAGTCTCTTGGAGGCACAGGAGAGGGAGCTGGAGTTAACCTACTAAAGTATCTGCCCCAGGAGGTGGAATTTAGGTTAGTCTGCCAGGGTGGTTGAAATAAAATTTATCAAATGGCTTGAAACTATAAAGCACTGTAAAATGTTGGCTTCAAAATGGAATGCCCATTTGGAGAGTCATTTGGCAGTGAGTACAAAGGGCCCCAAAATGTGCATCTAATTTGCCCCACTCATTTCATCTTAAAAATTATATCTGGAAAAAAAATTCCAAAGAAGCAAAAAGTTGTGTGTAAAAAATTATTTAATGAGCATTACCTAAAACAAAACCACTAAAATGTCTCAATTGAATGGAATACTTTATACCCATTAAAATGAGAATTCTGTAAAGCTGCATGAAATATTTGTGCTAAAATGTTCTATGACAAAACCACGATACAGAATTAAGCCTACCCTATCATGACAAATTTGTAAATCATATCTTCTGGGAGTGAGTGCAGAAAAGCTGATGTATGAAATACTGTTCGCGTGTTAAAACGATCAGGAGAAAAAAAATACAATCACTGTGGTTTCGTAGGCTTGGCCTAACTTCTCAATGATTGAATAGAGTCATGTATCTTGGGACATATCTGACCTACTCCCCAGAAATGATCTATCCTGTGGAGTTGGGGAGAAATTTTTGCCCTTTGACATTTGTTTACCCCTCTCCTCTAGAAGCAAAAATATCAGATCAAAGAGTTTGCAGTTCTTCTCCTTCTGTTCTTTTCATGTGAAGGAAGTGTGGTTCTTTTGTCCTATTCCAGGATTTAGTAATTTTCTCCTCTGTCCTGCTCAGGTCAGGCTCTGAGCCACTTCTTCTTTCAAGGATGGGAAACAGGAAGAAGTATTTTAGGGGTGGTGGCAGTGCATAGTTGACTCTGCCCTGAAAGTGACCCCTGGCCAACCATACCCTTAGGGTGATCTTGGGAGGAATACCCCCAAACTCCCACAAAGCCTATGATATGACTGTTTATCTGACTTGCCTGAAGTTTGACTTACTGCTTGGCAACTGAGGGAGGATGTGGAACAGTCTAGAATGCTTCTGAGTAAGTAACAGGCAACTTTGAGGCCAATACCCCCTTTATGTATCATTGGGATTGTGCTAGCCATATCATTGGTTAACTCAATAATATAATTATAATATAATTATATCTAATGTTGATTGAATATTCACTACATGCACTGTGACGTGTATTATCTCATTTAATCATAACAACAATTCCAAGAAGTTAAGTACTATTATTACCATCATTTTCTAGATGAGGACAAGGACTTAACTTGCTTAATTAAGGTCAAAAAGTCACTTATTGAGATATGATTTTTAACCCCCTTAGTCTGGCCTCAGACCTCAAAGGCTTAATAAGATTGTTAAGAATGGCATTCAAGTGGATCTTTTGTCAGCAGTAAGTGTAATGGAAACAATATTTTGTTATATGTATTTTTCCAGAACCTTCTCAGAAGGTAGATCCTGTGTGTCTAGTTCCTTTAAATGTGGTGAGTCAAGAAAATTGAAGAGGTTTAGACAGAGGTAACTTGTCTGGGTAGGTGGCAGAAAGAGATTTGGAGAGATGGGTCTGGGAGATTATATTGGAAGAGAGGAGCCATGATCCTAGGTGCCATGTGGGGCATGGGAGATTAAGGAGACCCTGCTACCTTCATTCTCTTGAAAGCAAAGCCAAAATACTAGGGAGAAGAAACATGGTAAAGAGGATTTATGAAGTTGAATATAGAGACTTGAGTATGAGCCTTGAAGATCTCTGGGGGAAGAATAGTCCAGTTAAAGGGAGCAACCAATGTGATGGCCTTAAGATGGAAGTGTGCCTGGTATGTCTGAGGAACAGCAAGGAAGCCAGCATGGCTAGAGTGGAAGGAATGAGGAGTCAAAGAGGTGGTGAGCTGAGAGAAGTAAAGGTAGGAGAATGGGACAATATGTGCACAGTCACACAGGGCACTATTGCCATTGACTGAATGTGGGAGAACATCTCCACAATGGTGCCTTGGCCATCTGGCACAGCCACATAGGCCACACAGGCAAAGGCTTGAACCACAGCTTGTCTGATTTTTGGTAGAACGTCTGTGATCTTCCCAGAAGAGAGAATATGGGAGGGCTTTGAGGAGCTGCTCTGGGGCCATCTCCTGCTTGCCTCTCTCCTTCCCTTAGGAGGCCATGATGAGCCAGTTTCTGTGGTCTCCCAGGTTCTGATGAAGTATAAAACTTTCTTGGGTAGAGAATGGAAAAGCGATAAAAAAAAAAGAAAGAAAGAAAATAAAATAAAAAGATAAAGAAAAAAACCCCCAGACAAATAAAGAGAAGTAAAATTTCCTTCTAAAAACTTATATTTTTTTAAAGTTTATTTATTTTGAGAGAGAGAGGGAGAGTGTGTTTGCATGTGCAAGAGCACTAGCAGGGGAGGGGCAGAGAGAGAAGAAGAGAGAGAGAATCCTAAGCAGGCTGTATGGAGCCTGGCAAAGCTTGAACCCACAAACCCTGAGATCATGACCTGAGCTGAAACCAAGAGTTGGACACTTAACTGACTGAGTCATCCAGGAGCCCCTGAAAGCTTATTTTTTTAAAAAATTTTTTTGCCACTTATTTATTTATTTATTTATATGAAATTTATTGTCAAATTGGTTTCCATACACCACCCAGTGCTCATCCCAATAGGTGCCCTCCTCAATGCTCATCACCCACTTTACCCTCCCTCCCACCCCCCATCAACCCTCAGTTTGTTCTCAGTTTTTAAGAGTCTCTTATGCTTTGGCTCCCTCCCTCTCTAACTTTTTTTTCCTTCCCCTCCCCCATGGTCTTCTGTTAAGTTTTTCAGGATCCACATAAAAGTGAAAACATATGGTATCTCTCTTTCTCTGTAGGACTTATTTCACTTAGCATAACACTCTCCAGTTCCATCCACGTTGCTACAAAAGGCCATATTTCATTCTTTCTCATTTCCACGTAGTAGTCCATTGTGTATATAAACCACAATGTCTTTATCCATTCATTGGTTGATGGACATTTAGGCTCTTTCCATAATTTGGCTATTGTTGAAAGTGCTGCTATCAGCATTGGGGTATAAGTGCCCCTATGCATCAGTATTCCTGTATCCCTTGGGTAAATTCCTAGCAGTGCTATTGCTGGGTCATAGGGTAGATCTATGTTTAATTTTTTGAGGAACCTCCACACTGTTTTTCAGAGTGGCTGCACCAGTTTGCATTCCCACCAACAGTGCAAGAGGGTTCCCGTTTCTCCACATCCTCTCCAGCATCTATAGTCTCCTGATTTGTTCATTTTAGCCACTCTGACTGGCGTGAGGTGATATCTGAGTGTGGTTTTGATTTGTATTTCCCTGATGAGGAGTGACGTTGAGCAGCTTTTCATGTGCCTGTTGGCCACCCGGATGTCTTCTTTAGAGAAGTGTCTATTCATGTTTTCTGCCCATTTCTTCACTGGATTATTTGTTTTTCAGGTGTGGAGTTTGGTGAGTTGTTTATAGATTTTGGATACTAGCCCTTTGTCCGATATGTCATTTGCAAATATCTTTTCCCATTCCGTTGGTTGCCTTTTAGTTTTGTTGATTGTTTCCTTTGCAGTGCAGAAGCTTTTTATCTTCATGAGGTCCCAATAGTTCATTTTTGCTTTTAATTCTCTTGCCTTTGGGGATGTGTCAAGTAAGAAATTGCTGCGGCTGAGGTCAGAGAGGTTTTTTTCCTGCTTTCTCCTCTAGGGTTTTGATGGTTTCTTGTCTCACATTCAGGTCCTTTATCCATTTTGAGTTTATTTTTGTGAATGGTGTAAGAAAGTGGTCTAGTTTCATGCTTCTGCAGGTTGCTGTCCAGTTCTCCCAGCACCATTTGTTAAAGAGACTTTTTTTTCTATTGGATATTCTTCCCTGCTTTGTCAAAGATTAGTTGGCCATACATTTGTGGGTCCAATTCCGGAGTCTCTATTCTATTCCATTGGTCTATGCATCTGTTTTTGTGCCAATACCATGCTGTCTTGATGATTACAGCTTTGTAGTAGAGGCTAAGTCTGGGATTGTGATGCCTCCCGCTTTCGTCTTCTTCTTCAATATTTGGCGGTTTTGATTGGGATTGCATTGAATGTGTAGACAGCTTTGGGTATTATTGACATTTTAACAATATTTATCCTTCCAATCCATGAGCACGGAATGTTTTTCCATTTCTTTGTATCTTCTTCAATTTCCTTCATAAGCTTTCTATAGTTTTCAGCATACAGATCTTTTACATCTTTTGCTAGGTTTATTCCTAGGTATTTTATGATTCTTGTGCAATTGTGAATGGGATAAGATTCTTTATTTGTCTTTCTGTTGCTTCATTATTATTGTATAAGAATGCAACTGATTTCTGTACATTGATTTATATCCTCCGACTTTGCTGAATTCATGTATCAGTTCTAGTAGACTTTTGGTGGAGTCTATCAGGTTTTCCATGTATAATATCATGTCATCTGCAAAAAGTAAAAGCTTGACTTCATCTTTGCCAATTTTGATGCCTTTGATTTCCTTTTGTTGTCTGATTGCTGATGCTAGAACTTCAAACACTATGTTAAACAACAGTGGTGAGAGTGGACATCCCTGTCATGTTCCTGATCTCAGGGGGAAAGCTCTGTTTTTCCCCATTGAGGATGATATTAGCTGTGGGCTTTTCATAAATGGTTTTATGATGTTTAAGTATATTCCTTCTATCCTGACTTTCTCGAGGGTTTTTATTAAGAAAGGATGCTGAATTTTGTCAAATGCTTTTTCCGCATTGATTGACAGGACCATATGGTTCTTATCTTTTCTTTCATTAATGTGATGTATCACATTGATTGATTTGCGAATGTTGAACCAACCGTGCAGCCCAGGAATGAATCCCACTTGATCACTGTGAATGATCTTTTTATATGCTGTTGAATTCAATTTGCTAGTATCTTCTTGGGGATTTTTGCATCCATATTCATCAGGGATATTGGCCGGTAGTTCTCTCTTTTTGCTGGATCTCTGTCTGGATGGCAATCAAAATAATGCTGGCTTCATAGAATAAACCTGGAAGTTTTCCTTCCCTTTCTATTTTTTGGAAGAGCTTGAGAAGGATAGGTATTATCTTTGCTTTAAATGTGTGGTAGAATTCCCCAGGGAAGCCATCTGGTCCTGGACTCTTATTTGTTGGGAGATTTTTGATAACTGATTCAATTTCTTCACTGGTTATGGGTCTGTTCAAGTTTTCTATTTCTTCCTGTTTGAGTTTTAGAAGTGTGTGGGTACTTAGGAATTTGTCCATTGCTTCCAGGTTGTCCAGTTTGTTGGCATATAATTTTTCATAGTATTCCCTGATAATTGTTTGTATCTCTGAGGGATTGGTTGTAATAATTCCATTTTCATTTGTGATTTTATCTATTTGGGTCATCTCCCTTTTCTTTTTGAGAATCCTGGCTAGAAGTTTATCAATTTTTTCAAAAAACCAACTCTTGGTTTCATGGATCTGCTCTACAGTTTTTTTTTTAGATTCTGTATTGTTTATTTCTGCTCTGATCTTTATTATTTCTCTTCTGCTGAGTTTGGGGTGTCTTTGCTGTTCTGCTTCTTGTTTCTTTAGGTGTGCTGTTAGATTTTGTATTTGGGATTTTTTTTGTTTCTGGAGATCGGCCTGGATTGCAATATATTTTCCTCTCAGGACTGCCTTCACTGCATCCCAAAACGTTTGGATTGTTGTGTTTCCGTTTTCATTTGTTTCCCTATATTTTTAAATTTCTTGTTTAATTGCCTGGTTGACCCATTCATTCTTTAGTAGGGTGTTCTTTAACCTCCATGCTTTTGGAGGTTTTCCAGACTTTTTCCTGTGGTTGATTTCAAGTTTCATAGCATTGTGGTCTGAAAGTGTGCATGGTATGATCTCAATTCTTTTATACTTATGAAGGGCTGTTTTATGACCCAGTATGTGATCTCTCTTGGAGAATGTTCCATGTGCACTCGAGAAGAAAGTATATTGTGTTGCCTTGGGATGCAGAGTACTAAATATATCTGTCAAGTCCATCTGATACAATGTATCATTCAGGGCCCTTGTTTCCTTATTGATCCTGTGTCTAGATGATCTATCCATTGTTGTAAGTGGAATATTAAAGTCCTATGCAATTACCACATTCTTTTTTTATACATATGAAATTTATTGTCAAATTTGTTTCCTACCACATTCTTATCAATATGGTTGCTCATGTTTGTGATTAATTGTTTTATATATTGGGGGCTCCCATATTCGGCGCATAGACATTTATAGTTGTTAGCTCTTCCCACTGGATAGACCCTGTAATTATTATATAATGCCCTTCTTCATCTCTTGTTACAGCCTTTAATTTAAAGTTTAATTTGTCTGATGTAAGTATGTCTACTCCAGCTTTCTTTCGACTTCCAGTAGCATGATAGATAGTTTTCCATCCCTTCACTTTCAATCGGAAGATGTCCCCAGGTCTAAAATGAGTCTCTTGTAGACAGCAAATAGATGGGTCTTTTTTTTTTTAAAATCCATTATAATATCCTATGTCTTTTGGTTGGAGCATTTAGTCCATTTACATTCAGTGTCATTATTGAAAGATATGGGTTTAGAGTCATTGTGATGTCTGTAAGTTTCATGCTTGTAGTGATGTCTATGGTCCTTTGTGGTCCTTGGAACATTTCACTCACAGAACCCCCTTAGGATCTCCTGTAGGACTGGTTTAGTGGTGATGAATTCCTTCAGTTTTTGTTTGTTTGGGAAGACCTTTATCTCTCCTTCTATTCTGAATGAGAGACTTGCTGGATAAAGGATTCTCGGCTGCATATTTTTTTCTGTTCATCACATTGAAGATTTCCTGCATTCCTTTCTGGCCTGCCAAGTTTCAGCAGATAGGTCTGCTACTATTCTTATGTGTCTACCTTTGTAAGTTAGAGAATATTTAGACCTAGCTGCTTTCAGAATTTTCTCTTTATCCTTGTATTTTTTCAGTTTCACCATGATATGTCATGCAGAAGATTGATTTAAGTTACGTCTGAAGGGAGTTCTCTGTGCCTCTTGGATTTCAATGCCTTTTTCCTTCCCCAGATCAGGGAAGTTCTCAGCTATGATTTGTTCAAGTACACCTTCAGCCCTTTTCTCTCTCTCTCTCTCCTTCTTCTGGAATTCCTTCTGGAATATCCATGGATATTGTTCTGTTTGATTGCATCTCTTAGTTCTCTATTTATTCCCTCATACTCCTGGATTTTTAAGCTCTCTTTTTCTCAGCTTCCTCTTTTTCTATAATTTTATCTTCTAATTCACCTATTCTCTCCTCTGCCTCTTCAATCCAAGCTGTGGTCACCTCCATTTTATTTTGCACCTCATTTATAGCATTTTGTAGCTCCTCATGACTATTTCTTAGTCCCTTGATCTCTGTAGCAATAGATTCTCTGCTGTCCTCTATGCTTTTTTCAATCCCGGAGATTAGTTTTATGACTATTATTCTAAATTCTTGTTCTGTTATATTGCTTAAATCGTTTTTGATCAATTCATTATCTGTCACTGCTTCCTGGAGTTTCTTTTGAGGAGAGTTCTTCTGTTTCATCATTTTGGGTAGTCCCTGTGGTGGCTCCAAACTGCAGGGCATTTCCCCTGTGCTGTCTGGAGTAACTTGTGTTGGTGGGCGGGGATGCATACCCAATGTCTGTCCCTAGCCCACCACTGGGCCACAGTCAGACTGGTGTGTACCTTATCTTCCCCTCTCCCAGGGGCAGGACTCACTGTGGAGTGGTGTGGCCCCTGTCTGGGCCACTTGCACACTGCCAGGCTTGTGGTGTTGCTTCGATGGGATCTGGCCAAGGGCATATTAGCCGGGGTGGATCCGCTAGGTGCACAGGGTCGGAAGAGGCAGGCTTAGCTCACTTTACCATCGGTGGTCCCCTGAGGGAGGGGCCCTGCAGCACCAGGAGGGAGACAGGCCCATGGGAGGGATGGATCCACAGAAGCACAGTGTTGCGCATTTGCGTGGTGCAAGCAAGTTCAGTGATGGGAACTGGTTCTCTTTGGAATTTCGGCTGGAGAATGGGAGAGGGAAATGGCGCTGGCCAGTGCCTTTGTTCCCCCACCGAGCTAAGCTCTGTCTTCATGGGCTCAACAATAGCAGAGCTGTTGACTTTTAACATTCCAGATGTTAGGTCCCACTGCCTGTCAGAATTCACGGAGTCCAGTTCCTCCACTTTTGCAAGCCAGACTTCGGGGGCTCTGCCTTGCTGGGCAGGCTGCCCCTCCACCTCCCTGGCTCCCTCCCGCCAGTCCGTGTAGCACACACCACCTCTTTGCCCTTCCTACCCTCTTCTGTGGGCCTCTTGTCTATGCTTGGCTCCTGAGAGTCCTTTCTGCTAGTCTTCTGGTGGTTTTCTGGGTTATTTAGGCAGATGTGGGTGGAATCTAAGTGATCAGCAGGACGAGGTGAGCCCAGCCTCCTCCTACGCCACCATCTTCTTGTTTCTCCCAGTTAAAAAAAAATTTTAATGTTCATTTATTTTTGAGTGAGAGATAGAGTGTGAGTGGGGGAGGGGCAGAGAGAAAGGGAGACCCAGAATCTGAAGCAGGCTCCAGGCTCTGAGCTGTCAGTACAGAGCCCCACCCAGGGCTTGAACCCACAAACTGAGAGATCAAGACCTGAGCCAAAGTCAGACACTTAACCGACTGAGCCACCTAGTCATCCCTTTAGTTCCTTTAAAAAGTTATTTATTTTGAGAGAGAAGAGAGTGAGAGTGCACACATGTGTGTGTGACTGTGAGCCAGGGAGGGGCAGAGAGAGATACAGTGAATCCCGAGCAGGCTCTGTGCTATCAGCACAGAGTCCAATGTAAGGCTAGAACCCATGAGCCATGAGATCATGACCTAAGCCAAAATCAATTCTCATACACTTAACTGATTGAACCACCCAGGCGCCCCTGAATTTCTGATTCCTTAAATTGTAAAGTTAGGATATTGATTTCAGGTCTTCCTTTTATTTTAATGTGTTTATAGCTATAAATTTTCCCTTAACACTGCTTTCATGTCGTCCCATTTTAAGTTTTGATATGTCGTGTTTTTGCTTCATTCATCTCTAAGTATTTTAAAATTTCCCTTGTAATTTCTTCTTTGACCCATTGTTTGTTTAAGAGTGTATTGCTTAATTTTTTTACAAATTTGTGAATTTCCCAGTTTTCCTTCTATTGTTGATTCTAATTTGCTCCCATTATGGTTGGAAAAGATACTTTGTATAATATCTATCTTTTAAAATGTATTGAGAGTGGGGTTTCTGGCTGGCTCAGTCAGTATAGCACACATCTTGGGGTAGTGAGTTCAAGCCCCATGTTAGGTGTAGAGCTTACTTAAAGAAATCTGTTGGGACTTAAGGGGCACCTGGGTGGCTCAGTCAGTTGAGTGTCCAACTCTGGATTTTGGCTCAGGTCATGATCTCATGGTTCCTGGATCAAGCCCCGTGTTGGGCTCTGGGTTGGCAGTGCAGAGCCTGCTTGGGATTCTCTCTCTCCCTCTCTCTCTCCCTCTCCCCTGCTCTCTTTCTTTCTCTCAAAAATAAATACATAAACATTAAAAAAATAAAGTGAGTCTTTTATGGAAAGCACACAGCATATAGTTGGATCCTGTTTTTCAAATCCATTCTATAATCCTTGTCTTTTGTAAAGAGGTTAATCCATTTACATATGAAGTAATTACTGATAAAGAGGGACTTACTTCTGTCATGTTGTTGTTTATTTTCTTTATGTTTATGACTTTTATATCCTTCATTTTATGCATTACATTTTTTGGGTTTATTTTATTTTATTTTTTTTTGCAGTGAAACATTTAAATTCCATTCTCATTTCCATTTTTGTATATTGTATACATGGGGTTTGGTTACCATGGGGATTACATTTAACATCATAGTTATAACATTTTAATTTTAATTAAAAAATTTTTAATGTTTATTTATTTTTGAGACAGACAGACAGAATGCAAGTGGGTTAGGGGCAGAGAGAGAGGGAGACACAGAATCCGAAGCAGGCTCCAGGCTCTGGACTATCAGCACAGAACCCACTGCAGGACTTGAACTGTGAGATCATGACCTGAGCCGAAGTCAGATGCTCAACTGACTAAGCCACCCAGACACCCCTAATTTGAATTTATACTAGCTTCACTTCAGTAACATACTAAACCCTGCTTTTATATAGCTCCATTCCCATGGAATTTGGCTTACTTGTTTATTTATTTATTTAGAGAAAGAAAGAGTGGGGGAAGGGCAGAGGGAGAGAGAGAGAGAGAGAGAGAGAGAGAGAGAGAGAAAGAGAAAGAAAGAAAGAAAGAAAGAAAGAAAGAAAGAAAATGTTAAGCAGGCTCAATGCCGAGTGTGGAGCCTGATGGTAGGGCTCTATCTCATGATCATGAGATTATGACCTGAGCTGAAATCAAGAGTCAGATGTTTGAGGCACCCAGATGCCCTCCACCCTCCATTTTGCTTATTTATGTCACAAAATTACATCTTTATACACTGCATGACCAAAAAATAGACTAATTTTTTTAACTTATTAATAGACTAATTAATAGACATGTTTTTAACTATGTATTAGTTTCCTAAATTATGTAGAAAATAAAATGTGGCATACAAACCAAAGCTAGTAATACTAGCCTTTAGATTAGTAGTTTACAAAGTGCATCAATCTCTTAAATTGTGTAGAAAACCAAAAAAAGGAGTTACACACCATTGTTACAATAACACTAGTGTTTACTACTGCATGTATTTACCTTTAACTGAGATTTTCATTTCTTCATATGACTTCAAGTTGTTGAGTAGTGTATTTTCACTTCTTTTTTTAAAGTTTATTCATTTTGAGAGAGAGAGAGAGAGAGAGAGAGAGAGAGAGAGAGAAGGGGAGGGGCAGAGAGAGAGAGGGAGAGAGAACCCCAAGCAGGCCCCCTGCACTTATCATGGAGCCTGATATGGAGTTTGACCCCACTAACCATGAGATCATGACCTGAGCTAAAACCAAGAGTCGGACCAAGAGCCCAGGTGCCCCTAGTGTCCTTTCATTTTAAACTGCAGGACTCCCTTTAGCATTTGTTTCAGGGTAGATCTAGTGGTAATGAGCTCCTTCATCTTTTGTTTACCTGGGAATGTCTTGATTTCTCCTTCACTTTTTTTTTAATGTTTCTTTATTTATTTTGAGAGAGTGTGTGTGTGAGCAGGGGAGGGACAGAGAAAGAAGGTGAGACAGAATCCCAAGCAGGCTCCATGCTGTCAGAGAAGAGCTTGACACAGGGCTCAATCCCCCGACTGAGATCACCACCTGAACCAAAATCAGGAGCCAGATGCTCAACCAACTGAACCACCCAGGCACCCCTCTCTTTGACTTTTGAAGGACAGTTTTGTGGGATATAAAATTCTTGGCTTAAAATTTTTTTCTTCCAGTACTTTGAAAATATCAGCCCAATGCCTTTTGGCCTCCAAAGTTTTTGATGAGAAATCTGCTGAAATTTTATTTAATATCCCTTCTTTGTGATGATTCACTTCTCTTTTGCTGCTTTCAGACTCTCTTGTCTTTGGCTTTTGACAGTTTGATTATAATATGCCATGTATGAGTCTCCTTGAGTTCATCCTGCTTGGAATTTATTGAGCTTTTGTAATATATATATTCATGTCCTTCAAAAAATTGGGAATTTTAGCCATTATTTCTTCAGAAAATCTCTCTGACCCCCTCTCTCGTCTTCTGACACTTCCACAATGTGTATATTGGTCTGCTTAATGATGTTCCACAGGGGGCTATCTGGGTGGCTCAGTTGGTTAAGTGTCCAACTCTTGATTTTGACTCAGGTCATGATCTCATGGTTTGTGAGATTGAGCCCCAAGTTGGGCTTTCCAATGACAGCAATCAGTCTGCTTGGGATTTTCTCTCTCTTCTCTCTGCTCCTCTCCCGCTCTCTCTCTCTCAAAAATAAACATTAAAAAAAATCATGTTTCACAGATCCTGTACACTCTTTTAACTTTTCTTCAATTTTTTGTTGTTTCTCAGACTCAGTAACTACAGGTTATTGTCCTACCTTTAAGTTTGCTAATTCATTTTTCTGTCTGATCAAACTTGCTTTTGTAACTTTCTAATGAATTTTACACTTCAATTAATGCACCTTTCAGCTCTAAAATTTCTTTTTGGCTTCCTTTTATTGATATTTCCATTTTGTTTATATATGTATAATATAATATACATATGTATTATATAATATAATATACATATATATAACATACATATATATTATACATATGTATATATATGTATGTATATATATATATACATACATACATATATATGTAATTTCTTTACTTTCTTTATGTTTTCCTTTAGTTATTTGAGCAATTTTAAGCAGTTGTTTTATTTACTTATTTATTTATTTAAATCCAAGTTAGTTAACGAGCACTGCAGTATTGGTTTCAGGAGTAGAATTTAATAAATTATCATTTATATATAACACCCAGTGCTCATCCCAACAAGTGCCCTCCTTAAGGCCCATCACCCATTTAGCCGTTCCCCCCACCCAATGTCCCTCCAGCAACCCTTGTTTTTTTTTTTCTCTGTATTTTAGAATCTCTTATGGCTTGCCTCCCTCTCTGTTTTTATCTTATTTTTCCTTCCTTTCCCCTATGTTTATCTGTTGTGTTTCTTAAATTCCATATATGAGTGAAATAATATGGTATTTGTCTTTCTCTGACTGACTTATTTCACTTAACATAATACATTCTAGTTCTATCCATGTTGTTCCAAATAGCAAGATTTCATTCTTTTTGATCACTGAGTAATATTATATTGTATAAATAAATAGTTATATTTATTTATTTTTGAGAGAGAGAGAGAGAGAGAGAGAATGAGTGTGAGTGAGCAAGAGGTGGAGAGAGAGAGAGGGAAAGAGAGAGAGAGAGAGAACCCCATGAGGGGCAGAGAGAGAGAGAGAGGGAGAGAGAGAGGGAAAGAGAGAGAATCCCAAAGTGGGACTCAAGCTCACCTGATAAGGAGCTCAAACTCATGAACTGTGAGACCATGACCTGAGCTGAAGTTGGATGGTTAACTGATTGAGCCACCCAGGCACCCCTATATATCACATCTTCTTTATCCATTCATCTGTCGATGGACATTTGGGCTCTTACCATAATTTGGCTATTGTTGATAGTGCTGCTATAAACACTGGGGTACATGTGCCCCTTCGAATCAGCATTTTTGTATCCTTTGGATAAATACCTAGTAGTGCAATTGCTGGGTTGTAGGGTAGCTCAATTTTTGATTTTTTGAGCAGACTCCATACTGTTTTCCAGAGTGGCTGCACCAGTTTGCATTCCCACCAACAGTGCAAAAGAGTTGCCCTTTTTCCACATCCTCGCCAACATAGGTCATTGCCCTAGTTGTTAATTTTAACCATTCTGACAGGTGTGAGGTGGTATCTTACCGTGGTTTTGATTTGTATTTCCTGATGATGAGTGATGTTGAGCATATTTTCATGTGTCTGTTAGCCATCTGGATGTGTTCTTTGGAAAAATGTCTGTTCATATCTTTTGCCCATTTCTTCACTGGATTACTTGTTTTTTGGGTGTTGAGTCTGATAAGTTCTTTATAGATTTTGGGTACTAACCCTTTATCTGATATGTCATTTGCAAATATCTTCTTCCATTCTGAAAGTTGCCTTATAGTTTTGTTGATTATTTCCTTCTCTGTGCAGAAACTTTTTTTATTTTAAAGTTTATTTTTGAGGGAGAGAGTGCAAGTGGGGGAGGGCAGAGAGAGAGAGAGAGAGAGGGACAGAGGATATGAAGTAGGCTCTGTGCTGAAAATAG
Source organism: Prionailurus viverrinus (assembly GCF_022837055.1). NCBI lineage: Eukaryota > Metazoa > Chordata > Mammalia > Carnivora > Felidae > Prionailurus > Prionailurus viverrinus. Next base: position 17,394,151 of record NC_062576.1, on the reverse strand, counting down.
AGAGCTCGGTGCAGGACGTGAACCTATGAACCGTGAGATCATGACCTGAGCTCAAGTCAGACACTTAACTGACTGAGCCATCCAGGTGCCCCTAGATGCCTTTTATCTTGATGAGGTCCCAATAGTTTGTTTTTGCTTTTATTTCCCTTGCCACCAGAGACGTGTCTAGTAAGAAGTTGCTGCTGCTGAAATCAAAGATGTTGCCTGTTTTCTCCTGTAGGATTTTGATGGCTTCCTGTGTCACATATAGGTCTTTCATCCATTTTGAATTTATTTCTGTAGATGGTGTAAGAAAGTGGTCCAGGTTCATTCTTCTGCATGTCACTGTCCAATTTTCCCAACATCATTTGCTGAAGAGACTATCTTTTTTCCATTGGATAATCTTTCTAGCTGGCCATACATTTGTGGGTCCATTTCTGGGTTCTGTATTCTGTTGCATTGATCTATGTGTCTGTCTTTGTAGCAGTCCCATACTGTCTTAATGATTAAAGCTTTGGAATACAGCTTGAAGTCTGGAATCGTGATGTCTCTAGCTTTGGTTTTCTTTTTCAGGATTGCTTTGTCTATTCAGGGTCTTTTCTGGTTCCATACAAATTGTAGGATTGTTTGTTCTAGCTCTGTGAAGAATGCTGGTATTATTTTGATAGGGATTGCATTGAATGTGTAGATTGCTTTGGGCAGTGTTGACATTTTAGCAATATTTGTTCTTCTGATCAATGAACGTGGATTTCCCCCCATTTCTTTGTGTCTTATTCAATTTCTTTTATAAGCTTTCTATAGTTTTCGGCATGCAGATCTTTTACCTCTTTGGTTAGGTTTATCCCTAGGTACTTATGGTTGGTTTCTGGTGCAATTGTAAATAGGATTGATTCCTTGATTTCTCTTTTTGCTGCTTCATTATTGGTGTATAGCAATGAAACTGATTTCTGTACATGGATTTTTATATCCTGTGACTTTGCTGAATTCATGTGGCAGTTCTAGAAGTTTTGTGTTGGAGTCTTTTGGGTTTTCCACAGAGTATCATGTCATTTGCGAAGAGTGAAAGTTTGACTTCTTACTTGCTGATTTGTATGCTTTTTATTTCTTTTTATTGTCTGATTGCTGAGGCTAGGACTTCCAACACTATGTTGAACAACAGTGGTGAGAGTGGACATCCCTGCTGTATTTCTGACCTTAGATGGAAAGCTCTCAATTTTTCCCCATTGAGGATGATATTAGCTGTGGGTCTTTCATATATGGCCTTTACAATTTGAGGTATATTCCTTCTATCCCTACCTTCTTGCGAGTTGTTATCAAGAAAGGATGCTGTATTTTGTCAAATGCCTTTTCTACATCTATTGAGAGGATCATGTGGTTCTATCCTTTCTTTTATTAATGTGATACATCATTTATGGATATTGAACCACCCCTACAGTCCAGGAATAAATCCCACTTGATCATGGTGAATGATTCTTTAATGTATTATTGGATTTGGTTTGCTGTTATCTTTTGAGAATTTTTGCATCCATGTTTATCAGGGAGATTGGTCTGTAATTCTTCTTTTTAGTGGGATCTTTGGTTTTGGAATGAAAGTAATGCTGGCCTCATGAATGAGTTTGGAAATTTTCCTTTCATTTCTACTTGTTTTGGAACATCTTCAAAAGAATAGGTGTTAACTGTTATTCAAATGTTTTTATTAGAATTCCTCTGGGAAGCCATCCAACCCTGGACTCTTGTTTGTTGGGAGATTTTTGATTACTGATTCAATTTACTTACTGGTAATGGGACTGTTCAAATTTTCTACTTCTTCCTGTTTCAGTTTTGGTGGTTTATATTTCTAGGAACTTGTGCATTTCTTCCAGATTGCCCTATTTGTTGGCATATACTTACTCATAATATTCTCTTATCATTGTTTGTATTTCTGTGGTGTTGTGATATCTCCACTTTCATTTATGGTTTTATTTATTTGGGTCCTTTCCTTTTTCTTTTTGATAAATCTGACTAGGGGTTTACCAATTTTGTTAATTCTTTCAAAGAACCAGCTTCTGGTTTCATTGATTGGTTCTACTGAGTTTTTTTTTTTCTTCAATATTATTCATTTCTGCTCTAATCTTTATTAGTTTCCTTCTTCAGCTGGTTTTGGGCTTTATTTGATGTTCTTTTCCCAGCTCCTTTAGGTGTAAGGTTAGGTTGTGTATTTGAGACATTTTTTTTCCTTCTTTAAGAAGGCTTGGATTGCTGTATACTTATGATTGCCTTTGCTGCATCCCACAGATTTTGGACTATCATGTTTTCATTTTCACTGACTTCCATGTACTTTTTAGTTTCTCTTTTATTTCTTGGTTAACCAATTAGTTCTTTAGCAAGATGTTCTTTAATCTCCAATTATTCATGATCTTTAAAAATTTTTTCTTGTGGTTGATTTCAAGTGTCATAGTGTCATGGTCTGAAAATGTGCACGGTATGATCTCAATCTTTTTGCATTTTTTGAGGGCTGATTTGTGACCCAGTATGTAATCTATTCTCAAGAATGTCCCATGTGCACTCAAGAAGAATGTGTATTCTGCTGCTTTAGGATGAAATGTTCTTAATATATCTGTTAGGTCCATCTGGTCCAGTGTATGGTTTAAAGTCATTGTTTCCTTGTTAATTTTTTGCTTAGATGATCTATTAATTTCTATAAGTGGGGTGTTGAAATCCCCTACTATAGTGGTATTATTATTTTTTAAATCTTTATTTATCTTTGAGAGAGAGAGAGAGAGAGAGAGAGAGACAGAGCATGAGCAGGGGAGGGGCAGAAAGAGAGGGAGACACAGAATCTGAAGCAGGTTCCAGGCTCTGAGCTGTCAGCACAGAGCCCGACATAGGGCTTGAACTCACAGAGCACAAGACTGTGACCTTAGCTGAAGTCGGACACTTAACCAACTGAGCCACCCGGGTGCCCCTATTATTATGGTATTATTATCAATGAGTTTCTTTATGTTTGTAATTGATTTATATACTTGGGTTCTTGCAAGTTGGGGGTATAAATATTTGCAATTGTTATAAATCTTGGTAGATAGACCTTAATTATGATATAAAGGCAATTGTTTTTTTTTTTTAATGCTCTCCTTTTGTTTTTTTAATTTTTTTTAACCTTTATTTATTTTTGAGACAGAGAGAGACAGAGCATGAACGGGGGAGGGTCAGAGAGAGAGGGAGACACAGAATCCGAAACAGGCTCCAGGCTCTGAGCCGTCAGCACAGAGCCCGACGCGGGGCTCGAACTCACGAACCGCAAGATCATGACCTGATCCGAAGTCGGACGCTTAACCGACTGAGCCACCCAGGCGCCCCATAAAGGCAATTGTTTTAAAGTGTCTAGGTCTACCATCTGGTCTTCCTCTGGAATAGTTTCCTTTTTTTTCCCCTTTGAATTGGGCCATACTTTCTAACAATATAGTAGCTCTGGAAATCAGATTCTTTCCCTTCCCCAGGGTTTGTGTTCTCTCTGTCTCTCTCATTCTCTCATGTTGTAGGCTATCTCTGTGTCAGGGATCAGCTTGAGGTATTAATGTCCTCTTTGGGCACTTATGGTGACTTTCCAGACTCTTCCATGTAGCAGTTTCTTTTTTTTTTAATATGAAATTTATTGTCAAATTGGTTCTATACAACACCCAGTGCTCATCCCAAAAGGTGCCCTCCTCAATACCCATCACCCACCCTCCCCACCCTCCCACCCCCCATCAACCCTTAGTTTGTTCTCAGTTTTTTTTTTTTTTAATTTTTTTTTCAACGTTTATTTATTTTTGGGACAGAGAGACAGAGCATGAACGGGGGAGGGGCAGAGAGAGAGGGAGACACAGAATCGAAAACAGGCTCCAGGCTCTGAGCCATCAGCCCAGAGCCTGACGCGGGGCTCGAACTCACGGACCGCGAGATCGTGACCTGGCTGAAGTCGGACGCTTAACCGACTGCGCCACCCAGGCGCCCCTGTTCTCAGTTTTTAATAGCAGTTTCTTTTGAATGTCCTAGTTCTTAAATGGCTGGCTCCCCCCAAAAAAAGAAAAGGAGAAAAAATGGAGAAGAAAATGTCAGGAGCCCTTTAAATCTCCTGGATTTTGCTTCAGTCAGAGATGGAGGGGCTTGCATATCTGTGGAGGATGGAAATCCAACATGGCTGCCTGCCTGTGTCTGAAACTCTGAGATCAGAAGCTGCAATCAACAATCAGAACACTCCTGCAAGCTGCATGCAAGCTGCTCCTGGAACATAAACACAGCTTCCTGCTGCCAGACTGTGGGAGATGGGAGATCCATAGCTGCTGCAATAATAAGAAATGAAATAGATTGAAATTAGCCACAAGTGTATACATAGACTCCAGAGTTCCTATACAGTCCCACCAGACAGATCATGCCATTACAATTGCTGTCTAGGTAGGGAGAAGAATTCCTCGTTCTCCCTACTTTGCTATCTTTTGGAATCATCATTCTGTTTCAATTAATTTTGAGGGGATCTTTATTAGAACCAGCCACTGTTCTGTGCACTGGAAATAGAGTGATGAGCAAGACACACAAGAGTCTCTGCTCTTAGAGAGGTTATATATTATAGTTGGGAGTCAAACAATAGAAAAACTAAATAAATACATAATTTCATTTCATGATAAGTGCTATGAAAAAATACTTGAGTATCTGTAGCAGACATCGTAGTTTCTCCACTCACATCCCAATCAGTGTTTAACATTCTTATGTAATCTAGTCAGATTTCTAGCTATCATTGCCTGCAAGTGCTTGCCTGACCGTTCTTTCTGTTTCTTGGAGTCTCTATGTGGGTGTAGGTCAGGCAGGTTGGGAGTACCAGAGAATTAGGCTACCACAGAGAACACCCCTCAACCAATAGCTGATGTGAATTGTGGATAAGAATTTAGACCCCTTGCCCTTCAGGTGGATAACTTTGAGGCATGTTTATTTATTTATTTATTTATGTGTGAAAAGAAACTTATTTGCATAATATTATTGAATACAAAAGAAAACATACAACTTGGCTGTGAAGACCAAACACACATGACATAACTAACAATAAACAATATGGTGGAAATTTGTAAACAAGAGTTAAATAATTAAGAATAGTAAAGTCTTGACTATCAGGATGTTTTAGACAATTATCAGCTAGTTGAATTTTCCAGATAACTGAATTGTATTCCTTTCAGAATCCAAAAGAATTTTATTTTACTCATTATCCTTTCCAAATATTTATGCAATCCCTTGACTTTTTAAATAGAGTTAGCTAACATGATGCAATCTAAAATTAACGTTATCTACCCTCTCCCATGCAAGTACTAACCAGGCCCGACCCTGCTTAGCTTCCGAGATCAGACGAGATGGGGCGCGTTCAGGGTGGTATGGCCGTAGACGACCCTCTCAAAATAATACCAGCATTCTTCACAGAGCTAAAACAAACAATCCTAAAATTTGTATGGAACCAGATAAGACCCTGAATAGTCAAAGCAATCCTGAAAAAGAAAACCAAAGCTGGAAGTATCACAGTTCCGGACTTCAAGATGTACTACAAAGCTGTAATCATTAAGACAGTATGGTAGTGGCACAAAAACAGACACATAGATCAATGGAGCAGAATAGAGAATCCCCAAATGGACCCACAAATGTATGGCCAACTAATCTTTGACAAAGCCTGAAAGAATATCCAATGGAATAAAGACAGTATCTTCAGCAAATGGTGCAGGGAAAACTAAACAGTGACATGTGGAAGAATGAATCTGGATCACTTTCTTACACCATACACACAAAAAAACTCAAAATGGATAAAAGACATAAATGTAAGACAGACAGCCATCAAATTCCTAGAGGAGAAAGCAGGTAAAAACTTCTCTGACCTCAGCTGCAGCAACTTCTTTCTCAACACGTCTCCAAAGGCAAGGGAAACAAAAGCAAAAATGAACTATTGGGACCTCAAAATAAGAAGCTTCTGTACAGCGAAGGAAATAGCAAAACTAAAAGGCAACTGACAGAATGGGAGAAGATATTTGCAAATGACATTAGATAAGGGGTTAGTATCCAAAATCTATAAAGAACTTATCAAACGCAACACCCAAAAAAACAAATGGTCCAGTGAAGAAATGGGAATAAGACATGAATAGACACTTTTCCAAAAAAGACATCCAGATGGTTAACAGGCACATGAAAAAATGCTCAACATCTCTCATCATCAGGGAAGTACAAATCAAAACCACAATGGGATACCACCTAGCACCTGTCAGAATGGCTAAAATTAACAACTCGGGAAATGACAGATGTTGGCTAGGATGCAAAGAAAGAGGAACCCTTTTGCACTGTTGGTGGGAATGTAAATTGGTGCAGCCACTCTGGAAGACAGTATGGAGTTTCCGCAAAAAATAAAAAATTTAGCTACCTTATGTCCCAGCAACTGCACTATTAGGTATTTATCCAAAGAATACAAAAATGCTGATTCAAAGGGGCACATGCACCCCAATTTTTACAGCAGCACTATTAACAATAGCCAAAGTATGGAAAGAGTCCAAATGTCCCAAATGTCATCTACAGATGAATGGATAAAGAAGAGGTGGTATATATACACAATGGAATATTACTTGGCAATCAGAAAGAATGAAATCTTGCCATCTGCAACAATGTGGATGGAACTAGAGTGCACTATGCTAAGCAAAATTAGTCAAAGACAAATATATGATTTCATTTATATGTGGAATTTAAGATATAAAACAGATGAACATAGGGAAGGGAAGCAAAAATAATATAAAAACAGGGAGGGAGACAAAACATAATAGACTCTTAAATACAGCAAACAAACTAAGGGTTGCTGGAGGGGTTTTGGGTGAGGGCATGGCCTAAATGGACAAGTGGCATGGAGGAGGGCACTTGTTGGGATGAGCCCTGGGTGTAATATATATAGGTGATGAATCACTAGATTCTACTCCTGAAATCATTATTACTCTATATGCTAACTAACTTGGATGTAAATTAAAAAAAATAAAAAGAGATAATAAAAAAATAAAATTCACTTTACCTAGAAAAAACACAAAATCCTTCTTTAATCTCACTAATTATAATATGGGTATTTCTTTTTTAAATTTATCAGTACATGTAGTAATCCTAAGCAGCAGGCACTGTTCTTAGTATTTAACATATCTGCTAAATCAGTTTCTTATTATTTTTTTAAAATATAATTTATTCTCAAGTTAGCTAACATACAGTGTATACAGTGTGCTCTTAGCTTCAGGAGTAGATTCCCACAGTTCATCACTTTTCTCTTTCTCAATTTTGAGAGAGAGAGAGAGAGAGAGAGAGACAGGATGCGAGCAGGGGAAGGGCAGAGAAAGAGGGAGATATAGAATCTGAAGCAGGCTCCAGGCTCTGAGTTCTGAGCTGTCATCCCAGAGCCTGATGTGGGGCTCAAACAAATGAACTGTGAAATCATGACCTGAGCTGAAGTCAGATGCTTAACCCACTGAACCACCCAGGCATCACACAATTTTATGGTATTCTTCCTATTCCCACTTCCCCACCAGTGTTTCTTGCATCACCTCCCAAATAAATTACTTGCACTTGGATCCTTGTCTCAGGGTCCATTTTTAGGGGAACCCAAGCTAAGATTTTATCAAGAGGGGGCCTGGGGATGGATGGGAAGGAATGACAGGGACCCTATAAATAGGTGCCCACCTGTGGTCACTTGGTCAGGTGCACACCCATTGCCGAGTCATTGAGAAAGTCTCCGTGGTTTGGATAGCTATTCTGAAATTTTATCTATGCCTTTATACATAGTGGACGCTTGGCCCTGCTCAGGGCAAAAAAGGGCCCTCATGTCTGAGCTATAGCAACTTCCTGTGGTGGTCAGAGTGTGAAAGCTTTTTTTTTTTTTTTTTAAAGCTTATTTATTTTTGAGAGAGAGAGAGAGAGAGAGAGCGCTAGAGCACATATGAGCAGGGGAGGGGCAGAGAGAGAGGAAGAGAGAGATTCCTAAGCAGGCTCCAGCTCAGTGCAGAGACTGATGTGGGGCTAGCACTCATAAATTGTGAGATCGTGACCTGAGCTGGAACAGAGCGTGAAAGCTTTTACCAAAACAAGCCAAGCATATTCATGAAACTACTCCTCCACACCCTGATATTCTCTCATCCAGAGCTTATGGTCTTATTCCTCTTTCTTCAGCTCCTTTTCCTGTTAATAGGTATAGGCACTTTGTTGTTTTAAATTATTTACTGGTGTTTTTATTTTCTTTCTGATCATAAAAGTCATTTTTTTTTGGTATAAAAAATTTAAATACAAGAGAATTACAGAAGAAAATTCATAAACCACAATTCTTTGACACAACTCACATTGAGAAGTGGGATCTATGTCCCCTCTCCTTGAATGTGGATGAGATCTGTGACTGCTTGACCAATAGAATATGGTGGAAGTGACTCTGTGACAGTTTCCAAGTCAAAACCTTATGAGGCTTGACACTTTCAATTATTGTTTTTTGGAATACTTATTCTTGAATTCTAATCACTGTGCTGTGAAAAGCCCAAGGAATATAGAGAGGCCACATGAAGGTACTTCAGTTTACAGCCCCAAATGAGCTCCCTGCCTGCACCACTGCCAGTTATGTGAGTGACCAATTTTGAAAGTCCAGCCCAACTGAGCCTTGGATGATTCCAGCCTTAGTCATGATCTGACTGAAACCATGTTAGATTTTATGAGAACAGCTGAAGCTAGACAGTGCACAGGACAATGAGACAATGAGTTGCTGTTTTAAGTCACAAAGATTTGTAGTGGTTTGCTACACAGCAATAAATGATTGGAACAAACTCGTAATCCACTGTCTAGAGATAACCATTATTAACATTTTGCTTTTCTTACACACACACACATTTTTATCTTTTTGAAAAGTTAGTTGTTAGTTAATTTAAAACGTTTATTTATCTATTTTGGGAGAGAGAGAAGGAGGAGCAGAGAGAGGGAGAAAGAGAGAATCCCAAGCAGGCTCTGCACTGACAGCACAGGGCCTGATGTGGGGCTCTAACTTATGAATGATGAGATCATGACCTGAGCTGAAACTAAGAGTTGGATGATTAACTGGACAATTAATCAACTGAGCCACCCAGCAGCCTCCATACATATATGTTAAAATAAGTTAATTAATTAATTAATTAGTTTTGAAAAAGAGGGAGAGAGAGCAGGGGAAAGGCAGAGGGAGATAGAGAATCTTAAGCAGGCTCCATGCTTAGTGGGCCCAATCCCATGACCCTGGGACCTGAGCCAAAATCAAGAGTTGGATGCTCAACCAACTAAGCCATCCAGGCACCCCTAAATAAATAATTTTAGAAAAAAATGAACAGAGGAGTGGCTGAGTGGCTTAGCCGGTTAAACGTCAGACTCGTGATATCTGCTTAGGTAATGATCTCATGGTTTGTAAGATGGAGCCCCGAGTTGGTCTCTGTGCTGAGAGCATGGAGCCTGCTTAGGATTCTCCCTCTCCTGTTTCTCTGCCCCTCCCCGACTCATGTACAACCGCATATTCTCTCTCTGAAAATAAATAAATAAATAAATAAATAAATAAATAAATAAAATATTTAAAATATTTAAAAAATGTACAGATTTTTAATGGATTTTTAAAATTTATTTTTATTTTATTTTATTTTTTCAATGTATGAAATTTATTGTCAAATTGGTTTCCATACAACACCCAGTGCTCATCCCAAAAGGTGCCCTACTCTATACCCATCACTCACCCTCCCCTCCCTCCCTCCCCCATCAACCTCAGTTTGTTCTCAGTTTTTAAGAGTCTCTTACTCTTTGGCTCTCTCCCACTCTAACCTCTTTTTTTTTCCCTTCCCCTCCCCCATGGGTTTCTGTTAAGTTTCTCAGAATCCACATAAGAGTGAAAACATATGGTATCTGTCTATCTCTGTATGGCTTATTTCACTTAGCATCACACTCTCCAGTTCCATCCACGTTGCTACAAAGCGCCATATTTCATTCTTTCTCATTGCCACGTAGTATTCCATTGTGTATATAAACCACAATTTCTTTATCCATTCATTGGTTGATGGACATTTAGGCTCTTTCCATAATTTGGTTATTGTTGAGAGTGCTGCTATCAACATTGGGGTACAAGTGCCCCTATGCATCAGTATTCCTGTATCCCTTGGGTAAATTCCTAGCAGTGCTATTGCTGGGTCATAGGGTAGGTCTATTTTTAATTTTCTGAGGAACCTCCACACTGCTTTTCAGAGTGGCTGCACCAGTTTGCATTCCCACCAACAGTGCAAGAGGGTTCCCATTTCTCCACATCCTCTCCAGCATCTATAGTCTCCTGATTTGTTCATTTTGGCCACTCTGACTGGCATGAGGTGACATCTGAGTGTGGTATTGATTTGTATTTTCCTGATGAGGAGTGACGTTGAGCATCTTTTCATATGCCTGTTGGCCATCTGGATGTCTTCTTTAGAGAAGTGTCTATTCATGTTTTCTGCCCATTTCTTCACTGGGTTATTTGTTTTTTGGGTGTGGAGTTTGGTGAGCTCTTTATAGATTTTGGATACTAGCCCTTTGTCTGATATGTCATTTGCAAATATCTTTTCCCATTCCATTGGTTGCCTTTTAGTTTTGTTGTTTGTTTCCTTTGCTGTGCAGAAGCTTTTTATCTTCATGAGGTCCCAATAGTTTATTTTTGCTTTTAATTCCCTTGCCTTTGGGGATGTGTCAAGTAAGAAATTGCTACAGCTGAGGTCAGAGAGGTCTTTTCCTGCTTTCTCCTCTAGGGTTTTGATGGTTTCCTGTCTCACATTCAGGTCCTTTATCCATTTTGAGTTTATTTTTGTGAATGGTGTGAGAAATGGTCTAGTTTCAATCTTCTGCATGTTGCTGTCCAGTTCTCCCAGCACCATTTGTTAAAGAGACTTTTTTCCATTGGATGTTCTTTCCTAAAGATTAGTTGGCCATACATTTGTGGGTCTAGTTCTGGGGTTTCTATTCTATTCCATTGGTCTATGTGTCTGTTTTTGCACCAATACCATGCTGTCTTGATGATTACAGCTTTGTAGTAGAGATTAAAATCTGGGATTATGATGCCTCCTGCTTTGGTCTTCTTCTTCAAAATTACTTTCGCTATTCGGGGCCTTTTGTACATGTGCATATTCTCTCTCTGAAAATAAATAAATAAATAAATAAATAATAAATAAATAAAATATTTTAAATATTTTAAAAATGTACAGATTTTTAATGGAATTTTTTTTAAGAGGACAAATATTTATTTGCTCTGGTTATTAAGCAGGTAGGACTAGGGGCAAGAGAAAATGTGTTAGAGATAGAGTGAAAAAATCATTGGCTTGGGGAATCACATTAGTAGTCATATACAAGGTGCAGTTTGGTGTTCTATATATTTCATGTGTGACTGAATAAAGGAAACCTCATTTATTTATGTATTTATTTTTAATATTTTTATTATTTATCTTGAGAGAGAGAAAGCACGAGTGGGGGAGGGGCATAGAGAGAGAGAGAGGGAGAGAGAGAATCCCAAGCAGGGTCTGCACAATCAGCACAGAGCCTGACATGGGGCTTGAACCCATGAATAATAAGATCATGATCTGAGCCGAAGTTGGATGGTAAGCCGACTGAGCCACCCAGGTGCCCCAATGCTGCATTTAAAATGGAGTCAGGAGGGGGTGCTCAGTTGGTTAATCTTCCAACTCTCAATTTGGGCTCAGGTCATGGTCTCACAGTTGGTGGTGAGATAGTGAGATCGAGCCCCTGAAATTGAGCCCTGCATAGGGCCCTGTGCTGGGCATGGAACTTGCATAAGATTCTCTCTCTCCCTCTGCCTCTCTCCTACTCACTCATTTTCTCTCTCTGTCTCTCTCAAAAAAAAAAAATGGAGTCAGGAAAGCAGTAAGGGAAGCTCTCACACTCACTGCTCCTGGTCATTTGCAGGCTCCAACAGAAAGGGACTGCATTACACAACAGGAAGACACTTATACTTTATATTTTCTTTCCTTTTTTAAATTTAAATTCAAGTTAGTTAACATACAGTGTAGTTAGTCTTGGCTTCAGGAGTAGAACCCAGTGATTCATCTCTTATATATGACACCCAGTGCTCATCCTGAAAAGTGCCCTCCTTAATTCCCATCACCCATGTAACCCATCCCCACCCACCCAGCTCCAGCAATGCTCAATTTGTTCTCTGTATTTAAAAGTCTCTTGGGGCGCCTGGGTGGTGCAGTCGGTTAAGCGTCCGACTTCAGCCAGGTCACGATCTCGCGGTCCGTGAGTTCGAGCCCCGCGTCGGGCTCTGGGCTGATGGCTCGGAGCCTGGAGCCTGTTTCCGATTCTGTGTCTCCCTCTCTCTCTGACCCTCCCCCGTTCATGCTCTGTCTCTCTCTGTCCCAAAAATAAATAAAAACGTTGAAAAAAAATTAAAAAAAAAGTCTCTTTTGACTTGCTTCCCTCTCTGTTTTTATCTTATTTTTCCTTCCCTTCCCTATGTTCATCTGTTGAGTCTCTCAAATTCCACATAGGAGTCAAATCATATATTTGTCTTTCTCTGAATGACTTATTTCGCTTATCAAAATACCCTCTAGTTCCATCTATGTTGTTGCAAATGGCAAAATTTCATTCTTTTTGATTATCAAGTAGTATTCCATTGCATATATATATACTACATCTTCTTTATTCATCAGTCAGTGGACATTTGGGCTCTTTCCATAATTTGACTATTGTTGATTGCATTGCTATATACATTGGGATGCATCAGCCCCTTCGAATCAGCCCTTTTGTATCCTTTGGATAAATTACTAGTTATACTTTATATTTTTTTCCTCCTAAAAGATTTTTTCCTTGCTGACCAACAGCCCAGTCAGTGAGAGAAAATGTCCCAACTCAGGAATGAAAAGCCACTATACTTTGAACTCCCAGTTTACTCCAATGGAGTTTTTGTTTATAACTGCCTTTCCCAACTCATTTCCTTCCTCTATAAAAGAGCTTTCCTGTCCTTTGTTTTTGGGACTTGGTTTTGCCATAGCTTGTAAGTCCCAAATCACAATTTCTATTATTCCTGAATAAACCCAGTTTTGCTGGTAAAGTAACTGACAGTTTTGTTTTGAAGGTTAACACATGAAATTATCTCTTTGAAAACAGATTTAGAAGTGAGTAGTCATGATGGAATGTAAGGATGTATCACAGAGTGAGACATCATTCAACCATCCCTCTGTTGTTGGCTATTGAAGCAATTCTAGTTTTTTGTTATTAAAAACAATGCCACAGTGAACAAGCTTGTAAATACATCTTTGTACTTCTCAACTATTTTTTAGGATAAATTTCTGGAAGTGAAAATTCCTAGACAAAGTGTTTGAGGCTTTTTTTTTTAAGCAAAATAATATTTAAAAAGCACTGGGTTTCTCTGTACCTGACTTGTCCTTTCTGATGGCTATAAAAGGAGGACAGCTGTGGCTGAAGGGTACTCCTATTTCCTTGGGCAGGAGGGAAGGACATTTTGCAAAGTGTACTTTCAGAGAGACACAGTGTGACTGTCCACATATGCTTGGTCTGTATTAATATTAGTTTAGACACATGTTCCAGGAGGCAGACCCTAAGTTTCTTCAGCTTGCTTTTCTTTTTTAAATATATATATATATATATATATATATATATAAAATATTTATTTATTTTAGAGAGAGAGAGGATGAGCAAGAGGCAGGGGAGAGGGGTGGAGGGAGAGAATCTTTTAAAAAAAATTTTTTTTAACGTTTATTTATTTTTGAGACAGAGAGAGACAGAGCATGAACGGGGGAGGGGCAGAGAGAGAGGGAGACACAGAATCGGAAGCAGGCTCCAGGCTCCGAGCCATCAGCCCAGAGCCCGATGTGGGGCTCGAACTCACGGACCGCGAGATTGTGACCTGGCTGAAGTCGGACGCTTAACCGACTGAGCTACCCAGGCTCCCTGAGGGAGAGAATCTTAAGCAGGCTCCAAGTAAGCAGGCTCCACACTCAGTGCGAGCCTGTCACAGGACTTGATCCCAGGACCCTGGGATCATGACCTAAGCCAAAATCAAGAGTCAGATGGTCAATGAGCTGAGTCACCCAGGCACCCCTCAGGTTGCTTTTCATAATGCTTGGCCAACCCTAGAAGCGGGTGGGCAAAGAATACCTTTGGGACAGTGATCTTGTTGGTTTGGGCCAGGAATATGGTTAGGGAGGGAGCACAGGCTGTTTGTAGTCCAAGGAAGAAGGTTGAGCAGGACTGTGCTCACTAAGCCCCCGCCCTCTTCCTTTGAATCTCTAATAGACTTCTGCCTCCTACTTCTCCTTTTCTGTCCTTCCTGTCTTTGGTGGCTTTCTTGAAGTGGCTCAGTGGTGCATCCAGCTCCACAGTTTCTGCTCCCTCCAGCTATGACTCACAGAGTTCTTCTGTTAACAGGTACCCTAGGGACTTGGTGGTGGTGGGGTGATCAGAGTGAGGAGACGGGGACCTTTTGAGTCTCTGAGTGGAGAGAGAGGGCACAGAATATCTAGGAGTTAGATGGGGGGAATTTGAGGAAGGACAAGGGATTTAAGAAGCAGAGAGAACTAGACCAAGATGGGATGACCAGGGAAGCTTGAATGAATATTTGAATTTACAGACAATGCAATGGGGCTTGGCTGTCCCCTTCACTTTACAGATGAGGAAACTGAGGTCCCAGATAGGTGGAATGATATGCCCAAAAGTCAACATATATTGGATTCTCAGAGTGTTTCTTGGATTCCATTTTACCATCTCCACTTTGTCTACAGTTCTATTTTCCAAGGAACCAGGTGTAAATGTTTGTTGAATGACCAAAATGATTCAAATCTGCTTCCTTTCATGCCTGTGCTTTGTGGAGAATGAGCCAAATAAAGGAAAAAAAAAATGCTTGAGAGTTGCATACGAAGGAAATTGCCTAATAGAGAGTCTTTAAGAACTTGTTAGGCAAATCAGCAGGGTAGGAGCATAGGGTGGAGCTCAGAGAGGGACTGATTGTACCCCATATTAGTGGTCTTTGGGCCAAGAGTCAGCAAAGTAACTTATGCCTGTGGCCATAAGGCATGGATTCCCCTACCTGTTTTTGTACTGTGAGCCATAGGTCTCAGGTGAACATTTGCAATTGATTCATGATAAGGAAAGCTAACTCTGAATCCTGGTGAAGTGACACGTTATTTTCCCAAAAGAATTCCATTTGTCTCATTAGTAAATTTATATTACAAAAAAGCTGTACTCAATTATTATATTTTGAATTTCCCTAGTGAAAAATTTGTGGAAATACATTTTCTCTCTTGTTGTGTAAGTACTTACCTAATGTACTCTACTAGCTTCTTGGCCCACAAAACCTAAAATATTTACTATCTGGCCCTTTATAGAAAAAGTGTGCCAACCTCCACTTCAGACAGTTGGACAGTAAGACAGTTGGACCTGGGAGGCAGATATCTCCATGCTGGGTTAGGGTGAATCCCAGCAGGTAGATGCACAGAGCAGGAGGGCAAGTTGCTTTTTTAAAAAATTTATTTATTTTTATTATTATTAGTGTTATTTTTATTTTTATAAAGAAAGGCAGACTGCCACGTGCAGCGCCTCATTTGGATGTGTCTGGAGTCTTGGAAGCTTGACTATCCTACGTTCTCCTACAAATGGACCTTGAGAGCTTGTTTGGAGGTTCTAGCATGGGAGTGCAGCTACTCATATACTTGTGGCGGAAGAACGGTCCTCCTCTGTCAGGGAAGGTCGTCCTCTTCGACCGAGCGCGCAACTTTGGGAGGGAAGCACATGGAGCGGTGAGGGAGGAAGGAGACACCCGCCTAGCCAGTCAAATCAGCCGAATCAACCCTGGCAATCAATGGGGTGACAGATGTCGCAGCCAGATCACCCTCACATCCAAGTTGCTTTCTTATCTCCTTATGTCCTCCTGACCCTCAGGCTTTCTCCTCCTTCTAGCCTTGGCCTTATTATGTCATGGGTTCAACCTGGATACTAAGCATGCAACGCTATTCCAAGAGAATGCAGCGGGCTTCGGGCAAAGTGTGGTCCAGCTTGAGGGATCCCGGTAAGGACCACATGTGGAGGTCTCTGTATTACACTTCTCTTTAACACTTATATACTTGAAAAAAAAATCACAATTTTGTGGATTTTTTTCTTGATTTACTTTTTGTATAGGTAATACAGATAGAGAGTTCTAAATTCAAAAGATCCTAAAGAGTGCAATAGTAAAAAGTCTCCTCAGCACATACTCCCTTCCCCCATTCTTTACCCAGGAGGTTCCCTGTTAAATGGTTTCTTGTGGGTCCTTGCAGAGTCTATGTTGTGTGTACCTCCAAATTTCCTTAACTCCCATTCCCCACACAATTTGTAGAACACATTGTATTCAAACTACTGCTGCCTATTTTTGTAAATAAATTTTATTGATCCCATCCTCATCCCAACTTGCTATTCGTTGTTTATGGACACTTTGGAGCTACAATGGGAGAATCAAGAGGCTTCAACAGGGAGTATATGGCCTGAAAAGCCTAAAATATTTGCCTATATAAAAAGAATTATGGAAATAGTATTATCTTTCCACAAAAAGTTTGCCAGCCTCTGCTCTATTCTGAGCTTCGCATTTTTTTTTCTTAATAGAGCTTGGTAATTTTCCCAGATACATGCATAAAAACTTTACCCATTCTTAAAAAATTTTTCTTAAATGTTTATTTATTTTTGAGAGAGAGAGCACAAGCAGGGGAGAGGCAGAGAGAGAGAGAGAGAGAGAGAGAGAGAGAGAGAAGGAGACACAAATCTGAAGCAGGCTTCAGGCTCTGGTGAGCACAGAGCCTGATGTGGGACTAGAACCACAAACCATGAGATCATGACCTGAGCTGAAGTTGGACACTTAACCAACTGAGCCACCCAGGTGCCCCCTAACTCATTCTTTTAAATTCTTGCATCATATTCTATTATTTTGAGGTACTATAGTTTACATTGATATTACATTTAAATCTCTTCTTAAAAGACATTAGATTGTTTCCAAATTTTTGTGATGTGAAAAATGCTGTCCTTTTGTACATGTGTGAGTATATTTGGAAGCAAATTCCTAGAACTAGGATTCCTGGATCAAAGGAATGCATATCTGATGTTAATAGATGTTTCCAGATTACCCTTGGTGGAGGTGGAAACAGTTTGCACTTACACCAGAAATTTATGGAAACACTTACTTCCCCAACCACCTGCCAACCCAATGTGTAATCAAACTTCTTGATCTTTGCAAATTGAATAGGTTAGATATGGTATCTCAATTTAGTTTTAAATTGCATTTATTTATTTATTTATTTATATTTATTTTTGAGAGAGAGAATGTGCAGGTGCTCATGTGTGTGAGTTGGGAAGGGGCAGAGAGAGAGGGAGACAGAGGATCTGAACTAGGCTCCTCACTGTCAACGCAGAGCCCTGTGTGATGCTCTAACTCACAAACTTTGAGATCATGACTGAACAGAAGTCAGACTCTTAGCCACCCAGGTGCCCCTTATTTTTATTTTTTATTTTTATTTTTTAAAGCGTTTATTTATTTTGAGAGACAGAGCAAAAGAGCAGGAGAGGGGCAGACAGAGAGGGAGACAGAATCCCAAGCAGGGTCTGCTATGTCAGGGACTCAAACTCATGAACTGTGAGATCATGACCTGAGCTGAAACCAATAGCTGGATGCTCAACTGACTGAGTTACCCAGGAGTCATACAGGTGCCCCTTAAATTGCACTTGTTTTTAAATGAGAAATGTATTTCCTTTTCTGTGAACCTTTTTCTTATTTATTGCCCATTTTTCTATTGTTTTATTTCTTTTTTCTTTATTGATTTGTAGGAGCTCTGACTATATTGAGGAAAGTAGTCTGTGGCATGAGTTGCTAATCTCCCTCTCACCAGTTTATTGTTTGTCCTTTAACTTTGTATATGGTAGTTTTTCACATACGGAAATTTAGAAAAAAGTTTTTGTTCTCTATAGTTAAGAATCTGTTTCTTGGTTTGCCTTTCTCTTTTTTTGTCCCTTCGCTTATTGCTTGGTTTCTTAAATTCCACATATGAGTGAAATCATACAGTATTTGTCTTTCTCTGACTTATTTCACCTAGCATAATAGTCTCTAACTCCACCCATGTCGTTGCAAACAGCAAGATTTCATTCTTTTTTATGGTTATTAATATTCCATTGTGTATGTGTGTGTATATACATATATATGTGTATATATATATCATATTATCATCATCATCATCTTTTTTTTTAATTTTATTTTATTTTATTTAAAAAAATTTTTTTTTTCAACGTTTATTTTTGGGGCAGAGACAGAGCATGAACGGGGGAGGGGCAGAGAGAGAGGGAGACACAGAATCGGAAACAGGCTCCAGGCTCTGAGCCATCAGCCCAGAGCCTGACGCGGGGCTCGAACTCACGGACCGCGAGATCATGACCTGGCTGAAGTTGGATGCTTAACTGACTGCGCCACCCAGGCACCCCTAAGATTTTATTTTTAAGTAGTCTCTACACCCAGTGTGGGGTTTGAACTCACAACCCAAGATCAAGAGTCACACACTCCACTGACTGAGCCAGCCAGGCTCAGAATACACCATATTTTCTTTATCCATTCATCAGTTGATGAACAATTGGATTTCTTCTATAATTTGGCTATTGTAGATAATGCTGCTGTAAACATTGGGATGCATGTATCCCTTTGAATTATTGGTTTTGCATTCTTTGGGTAAATATCCAGTAGTGCAATTGCTGGATCGTAGTATAGCTTTATTTTTAACTTTTTGGGGAAACTCAATACTGTTTTCCAGAGTGGCTGCACTAGTTTGCATCCTACCAACAGTGTGTGAGGGTTCCCCTTTCTCCATATCCTCACCAATACCTGTTGTTTCTTGTGTTTTTCGATTTTAGCCATTTTGATAGGTATAAGGTGATATCTCATTATTTTTTTAATGTTTATTTATTTTTGAGAGAGAGAGCATGTGCACAAGCAGGGGAGGGACAGAGAGAGAGGGAGGGAGACAGAGGATCGGAAGCATGCTGACAACAGAGAGAACTCACGAACCACAAGATCATGACCTAAGCCAAAGTCAGATGCTTAACCAACTGAGCCACCCAGGTGCCCCCAAGGTGATATCTCATTGTAGTTTTGATTTGCATTTCCCTGATATCACATACAGAAATTTATTCAAAATGACTGAATTTAAAATGGTTGAATTTATTCATCAAACATTTTTCTTTAAATTCCAGTATAGTTAACATACAGTGTTATATTAATTTCAGGTGTACAATATAGGATGCAACAACTTTTTTTTAAATTTTTTTTTAATGTTTATTTATTTTTGAGACAGAGAGAGACAGAGCATGAATGGGGGAGGGGCAGAGAGAGGGAGACACAGAATTGGAAGCAGGCTCCAGGCTCTGAGCCATCAGCCCAGAGCCTGATGCGGGGCTCGAACTCACAAACCATGAGATCGTGACCTGAGCTGAAGTCAGACGCTCAACCGACTGAGCCACCCAGGTGCCCCAGGATGCCACAACTTTTTAATGACTTCTTGGTTTTGTGTCATTCTTAAAGAGGCCCTTCCCCTTCCAATATTTAAACTTTTCCCATTTTTTTTCTTTGCTGAATCTTCCTCCTATTTCAGGGAATTGGGAAATACTGAGGGTTGTCTCTTCTCACTTTCCTTTGAGTGGCAGAACTTCCATGGTCTCCTTCTTTCCCACATGCCATGGTTTTCTCTTGTCCCTGTAGTGATCTTTTCCTAACTCTCCCCCCAGGTTGGTGGTTGGAGCCCCCCAGGAGATAAAGGCTGCCAACCAAACAGGTGGCCTCTACCAGTGTGACTACAGCATGGGCAAGTGTGAGCCTATCTCCCTGGAGGGTGAGTCACTGCCCCTCCCTGGGATCCAGGGCTAGGCTTCCACCTGTGTGTACACCTGAACTTGCCAGGCATTCCTTTTGTTCTGAGCGTCTGTAGTTGGGGGCCCAGGCATCCAGTTCATCAGTCTCTGTGCTGTATGCAGACTCTACCTCAGATACTTTCAGGCACCCCCTTCATGTTCCTTTCCTGTGACTTAGGTTCACCTTGATCTGTTTAGTCTGCATGTCTCCCAGGTTAAAGTGACCGCTGTTGACCTTAACATAGCCCATTTTATGCCCCTGAAGGTGACCATGTATATATATATGTCTCCTCAGTCCCCCTGGAGGCGGTGAACATGTCTCTGGGCCTGTCTCTAGCATTTGCCACCAACCCTTTTCGACTGCTGGTGAGTTGTCCTGGGTCATGGGATTGTTCTGAAAGAAGGAGTCAGGGGCTTATGGCTGCTGGGGCTGGGGTCTGTGGAGGGTGGCGATGCTGAGGTAAAAGGACAGGAAGCAGGAACAGCCCCTCCCACATGCAACCTTCCCCCAGGCCTGTGGTCCCACTGTGCACCAAACTTGTAAGGAGAACACCTATGTGAATGGCTTATGCTTCCTGTTTGGATCCAACCTACGGCAGCAGCCCCAGAGATTCCCAGAGAGCCTCAGAGGTAGGTGGCCTTTGGCAAAGAATACAGATGGGTAGTGTGAGCATAAGGGCAGGACTGGGATGGGGACTATTCACAGCCTGAGGGGTGACTTAGGGATCTAGGTGCAGAAGTGGGAGGCAACTAGGTTCCAACAGAGATGGTAGGAGTTGATGCTAGGATTTTGCACTTTAAGAAAAGTCCTGATATATAAATATAAATATAAATATAAATATGGAAAGTCCTGATATGCCCACTCATCTTTGTGAGATGATGTCCCAACCATTGTCCTTAGAATAAGTGCCTAAGTCTCCTAATCATAGCCTTTGAGGCTCTGAATGGTATGGCTTCTTCAACTTTTCTCCCATCCAGTCTACCTCAGCCACTGTGCTCCAGCCACTCTGGCTGCCTTTCTTCAAGAACAACACCAAGTTGTCCATGTCTTAGGGCCTTTGCACTCACTATTCCTTCAGCCTGGAATGCTCTTCCCTCAGATCTTACCTGGCAACCCATTATTGTCAACTCAGCTCAAATGTCACTTCTTCAAAGAGGCCTTTTCTGAGTGGATCTTTTCCATCATCACTCCCTACCACATTGTCCTACTTTACCATTTTAATACTTGTATGTACATATTTTACTTGTTTATTTTATATCCTTTCTTCTGGAATGCAGGCTTCATGATAGCAAGGATACTACTGTCCAGCTTGTTCATTGTTCTATACTCTCATATCTATTGCTGCTTAACAAATTGCCCCTGAACTTAGTAGCTAAAAACAATAAATGTTAATTATATTACAGTTTCTATGAATCAGGAATCTGGGCATGACTTAGCTGGGTAGCTCTGCCTTAGGGTTTTTTTTGTGAGATTGAAGTTAACTTGTTAAACTGGAGCTGTGGTCTCATCTGAATGCTTGACTGAGAAAAAGATCCACTTCCAAGCTCATTTACCAGATTGTTGAACTGAAGGCCTCTGTTTTCACTGGCTGTTGCTGGAGGCTTCTCTCAGTTGTTTGTCACATGGGCTTCCCTATAAATAATCTCATAACTGCTCCCCACAGAGCAGCTGGCTTCCTCCAGAGTGAGTAAACAAGGGATTAGGAGAGCAAGAGGGAGAGAAAACACCCAAGGAAGAAAACACAGTAGTTTCATAATCTAATCTCAGAAGTAAAAACACATTACTTCTGTAATTTTATATTTCTTTGAATTGAGTCAAAAAGTCTAGCTCACACTCAAGGGAAGGGACTATGCAAGGGTGTTATTTCCATGAGGTGAGAATCTTGGGGACCACCTTAGTGACTACCTACCACATTCTTGTTCCCCAAACATTTGTTGACTGAAAGAGTGAGTGACTGACTGAATCTTTTTTTTCTAAACTACTTTTTGCCACTTATTTCTTCAGCTGCTTGGCCTTCTTTTTCTTGTCTTCAAGTTGGTTCTGGAAACAAGGGCAGATATATCTTCCTTTTGTAAGTTTTTTTTTTCTCTCAAGCTCTGCTCCTTTGTACTTTACTCTCAAAAGATAACCTTCCTTCTTCACAAAGAAAATCAAAGTTGCCAGGGATGAACTCCCTCCACTTACCCCTTCTCCTTGTTCAAATTTTGCAATGGTATCACCCTTGCTTTTAGAGAAAGACCTGTCTCTCCACCTTTCCATGAATCACTCTTTTCTCTGGGCTTTTGAGGCTCTCTCACCTCACCAACTTGAAATCCACATCCTAAATCTTTCATTCTCTCTAGGAGCTTAAATTTCTACCCCTCTTTTGAATGTAAACATGCTCATGCTTATCCATATCTTAAAATCAATCAACCACCAAAATTACTAGCACTAAAAATACCCTTCTCTCTCCTTGATCTCCTCTATATCTTCTGCCATTTCTCCTTACCTTCACCACCACACTTCTTGAAAGGGCTCTCTCTCCTTGTTTCCATTTCCCCCATATCACCATTCTTCACCCTCTGACATCTGGCTTCTGCTCAACCATCATATAAATCTTCCTCTTGCAAACGGCATTTATGATTCCCTAAATGCCAAATCTCTTTTCTGCCCTCATATTTACTGACTTTTCTGATGTGACTTACAGGTCATCTCTTCTTTCCCAAAAAACTTGGCTCTAGATTTCTCCCTTCTCCTCCCTTCCCCTCCTCCTTTCCTCTCCCTTCCCCTCCCTTCCCCTCCCTTCACCTCCCCTCCTTCCTCTCCTCTCCCTTCCTCTCCTCTCCCTCCCCTTCCCCTCCCCTCCCCCTCTCCTCCCCTTCCTTCTCCTCCCCTCTCCTGCCTTCTCCTCCCCTCCCCTTCTCTCTTCTGTCTTTGCTTCTCCCCCTGCCAAGGGCTTCTGTTAAGCTTCAGCTCCAGGCAGCCTTCCTCTGCCTTCTTTGCATGCATAGGGGTACCATGTTACAGCTTCTATTCTTGTCCATGTGTTCTTCCTGCCCAATCACATCCAGTTCTGTGGCTTCAGCTCCACCCTCACATTTCTCTCTTCTGTTCTCACTCTCAGGATTCAATACTTTTCTTTTACAAGTATTTTTAAAAGTATTTTTAGGGTGCCTGCGTGGCTCATAGCTTAAGCATCTGATTTTGGCTCAGGTCGAGATCTTATGATTCCTGAGTTGGAGTCCCGCATCAGGTGAGCACGATCCCCTCTTTGGGTGACCTTGAGCCCCAATTTGGATGAGCATGAGCCTCACTTTGGTAAAAGAAAAACAAAAACAAAAAAGCAAAAAAAAAAAAAAACCCGCAAGCCCCACTTTGGGTTAGCCCTGTTTCTCTCCTTCCCTCTCTCTCTCTCCCCCTCCCTCTATCTCTCTCTCTGCCCCTCGCTCACTTGTGACACCCCCTCTAAAAAAATAAAATAAAAAACATCTTCAATTCTTTAAAAATGATTCAAAATTCAAAAAGTACTAAAGGACACACTATAAACATTTCATTGCCAGTTTCTCGTCTTATTCACAAGCATATACATATCTAGAGTCTTCATTTTGTGCCACAAATGGTGGCACATTCTGTACACACTTGATCCTTTCCAGTTAACATATCTTTGAGATTTTCAAACATTTTTTTGATTAATTTTCTTTGTATATTTTCTTTTTTTTTTTTTAAATTTTTTTTTTTCAATGTTTATTTATTTTTGGGACAGAGAGAGACAGAGCATGAACGGGGGAGGGGCAGAGAGAGAGGGAGACACAGAATCGGAAACAGGCTCCAGGCTCTGAGCCATCAGCCCAGAGCCCGACGCGGGGCTCGAACTCCCGGACTGCGAGATCGTGACCTGGCTGAAGTCGGACGCTTAACCGACTGCGCCACCCAGGCGCCCCTGTATATTTTCTATAGTTAATTTTCTTTGTATATTTTCCATATAAATGTTAGAATCTGTTTATTTATTTTTAAAAAGCCAACGCTTTTTTTGGGCAATTTAATTTTTTTATAGATCATACAGTAAAATTGACCTTTTTCTTTTAGTGTACAGTTCCATGAATTTTAAAGTATTTACGGGTTTGGATAAAAAACTAACGTGAACATGGGGTGCCTGGCAAGCTCAGTCAATACAGCATACAACTCTTGATCTTAGGGTTGTGAGTTTGAACCCCGTGTTGGTTGTAGAGATTACTTAAAAATAAAATCTTAAAAAAGACAACATGAACAGAAAACAAGAGTTATATTACTCCTTTAAAAAATCCTTCATACTATCTTTTTATAGTTAGTTGCTTTCTCCCCCTCCACTCTAGTACCTGGCACTCACTAATCTGTTCTCCATCACTGTACAGTTTGTCTTTTCAAGAAAGCTACATATATGGAATTAAAACCTTTTGAGATTGGCTTCTTTCGCTAGTATAATACACTTGCATTTCATTCATGTTGTTGTGTGTATTAGTAGTTCTTTCCTTTTTTAAATTGCTAAGTAGTATTCCATTGCATAGATTTACCACACTCTAGGACATTTGTGCATGTTCAGAGACAGTCAGTGGTTGTGACAGGTTCTGGTCAGTTTCTTTTTCTTTTTAAAGCTTTTAAAATTTATTTATTTATTTATTTATTTTAATTTTTAAATGTTTATTTATTTATTTTTATTATTTTTTATTATTTTTATTAAATATAATTTATTTTCAAATTGGTTTCCATACAACACCCAGTGCTCATCCCTCCTCAATGCCCATCACCCACTTTCCCCTCCCCTGCCTCCCATTAACTCTCAGTTTGTTCTCTGTATTTAAGAGTCTCTTGTGGTTTGCCTCCCTCCCTCTATGTTTGTAACATTTTCCCCCCTTCCCCACCCCCATGATCTTCTGTTAAGTTTCTCAAGATCCACATATGAGTGAAAACATATGGTATCTGTCTTTCTCTGACTGACTTATTTCACTTAGCATAATACCCTCCAGTTCCATCCACGTTGCTGCAAATGGCAGGATTTCATTCTTTCTCTTGCCAAGTAGTATTCCACTGTATATATAAACCACATCTTTATCCATTCATCAGTTGATGGACATTTAGGCTCTTTCCATAATTTGGCTATTGTTGGAAGTGCCACCAACTGAGCCACCCAGCAGCCTCCATACATATATGTTAAAAGAAGTTAATTAATTAATTAATTAGTTTTGAAAAAGAGGGAGAGAGAGCAGGGGAAAGGCAGATGGAGATAGAGAGAATCTTAAGCAGGCTCCATACTTAGTGGGCCCAATCCCATGACCCTGGGATCATGACCTGAGCCAAAATCAAGAGTTCGATGCTCAACCAACTGAGCCATCCAGGCACCCCTAAATAAATAATTAAAAAAAAAATGAACAGAGGAGTGGCTGAGTGGCTTAGTCAGTTAAACATCAGACTCGTGATATCTGCTTAGGTAATGATCTCATGGTTTGTGAGATGGAGCCCCGAGTTGGTCTCTGTGCTGACAGCATGGAGCCTGCTTAGGATTCTCCCTCTCCTGTTTCTCTGCCCCTCCCCAACTCATGTACAAGTGCATATTCTCTCTCTGAAAATAAATAAGTAAATAAGTAAGTAAATAAATAAATAAATAAATAAATAAAATATTTAAAATATTTTAAAAAGTACAGATTTTTAATGGATTTTTAAAATTTATTTTTATTTTATTTTATTTTATTTTATTTTATTTTTTCAATGTATGAAATTTATTGTCAAATTGGTTTCCATACAACACCCAGTGCTCATCCCAAAAGGTGCCCTCCTCTATACCCATTACCCACCCCCCCTCCCTCCCTCCCCCGTCAATCTCAGTTTGTTCCCAGTTTTTAAGAGTCTCTTATGCTTTGGCTCTCTCCCACTCTAACCTCTTTTTTTTTTCCTTCCCCTCCCCCATGGGTTTCTGTTAAGTTTCTCAGAATCCACATAAGAGTGAAAACATATGGTATCTGTCTATCTCTGTATGGCTTATTTCACTTAGCATCACACTCTCCAGTTCCATCCACGTTGTTACAAAGC
This sequence comes from Prionailurus viverrinus, assembly GCF_022837055.1. NCBI lineage: Eukaryota > Metazoa > Chordata > Mammalia > Carnivora > Felidae > Prionailurus > Prionailurus viverrinus. The sequence goes on along the minus strand of NC_062576.1, from coordinate 17,368,224 downwards.
GCCATATTTCATTCTTTCTCATTGCCATGTAGTATTCCATTGTGTATATAAACCACAATTTCTTTATCCATTCATTGGTTGATGGACATTTAGGCTCTTTCCATAATTTGGCTATTGTTGAAAGTGCTGCTATCAACATTGGGGTACATGTGCCCCTATGCATCAGCACTCCTGTATCCCTTGGATAAATTCCTAGCAGTGCTATTGCTGGGTCATAGGGTAGTTCTATTTTTAATTTTTTGAGGAACCTCCACACTGTTTTCCAGAGTGGCTGCACCAGTTTGTATTCCCACCAACAGTGCAAGCATCTTCTAAATTTTGTTGTTTCTTTTTCACTGTATTTCTTCCTTCAGCTCTGTGATTCTATTTGCATTCCTTGAAAAGTTGTTTATTTTTTGTTGTTATTCAAAAGTAACATTGACATATTCTACTGATGCCTTCCTCATGGTGACTGCCATCTTGAGACTGTGTCCATGTTTTTATTAAGCTTGGAGCATGGGTTGCATATTGTTTACTTTTTATTTTCACTGCTTAGTAGAGGGTTGACATGGAAAAGAATTAATCCCAGTCTCTAATACTTAATCAGTTCATGCTCTTTCTCCTGTTTCCCAAGAGTGCCCTCGGCAAGACAGTGATATTGCCTTCTTGATTGATGGTTCTGGTAGCATCATCCAGAGCGACTTTCAGAAGATGAAGGATTTTGTCTCAACTGTGATGGGTCAATTCAAGAAATCCAAAACCTTGGTGAGGGCAAATGGGTTGGTTAAGAAATAGTTCATATAAAGCTGGAAAATCCATGGCAACCAGTCTGCCACTTTTCTCTTTTACTTCTATTGCAAAATTGCCAATTAATCATGTTTTCTTTCATGATCCTCTTTCCTGCTCTTTCTGGATGCAGCCTCAGCATTCTTCCAGCCCTCTGTAAAGCAGGCCGCTCTGACTAATTGATAAGGGTTGGCATGGGAGATGAAACTTACCTGTCATCTCTGGCTGAGTTCTAGTATTTAGAGGTGGGAGCTGATGGCAGATCTCTGTCCTGGTGTGGCAGAAGAATTGGGGGCAGTGTAGAATTTGGAGGGATTTGGAGACTTGAGTGTTTCAAGATTTATGTAACATTTCCTAGGAGGTGGGCAAGTGTGAGGAGGGACACTTTCTCCAGTGTAATACCAGATGCCTGTTCCCAGTTTTCTTTAATGCAGTACTCTGAAGACTTCCAGACTCATTTCACCTTTAATGAATTCAAGAAAAACCCTAACCCATCATTGCTGGTGAGGCCAATAAAACAGTTGCGTGGGCGGACACACACTGCCACAGGAATCCGCAAAGTAGTGTAAGTTCTTTGCTTAGGATGGAAGGAGGAGGTGATTTTTTTAGTTGGGATTTGAAGAATGAAGGCAGTTGTTCAGACAGGGACGGGGTAGAAGATATTTATGGTGGAGGGAACAGCATGAGTAAAGGTGTGGAGGAGGGACTCTGCATTGTATGTTCATGAAATACAAGTTGTGAGTAAAGGTAGGAGTGAAGGGGAGACGTGAGGGTAAAGCTAGAGGGTGGCCACAGAGATTAGTTGAGGTCAGGTCCCTTAAGGCAACTGAAAAGCCAGTGGGGATCCACTGAAGGTTTTAAGCAGTGGGGAGACGTCACCACATCTTGTTTTGGAAAGTTCACTCTGGTGTGTGTGTGTGTGTGTGTGTGTGTGTACGTGTATAGAGGTGAGGGTGGGGATTGGGACAAAAGTATAGGAAGGTGAGCTAGAGACCCATTGCATCAAACCAGGAAAGGTTTGTGAGGGCCCAATTAAGCTTAAAAATTTTGTTTTAATTTAAAATAGTTTAAAAAATCAATATATGCAAAATTATATAAATGCAGTGAAGATTTCATTTCCTTCCACTCTTCTACCTTCTCCTGTTGCCTTTCCAGGTCATGGGGCAGCCACATCTCAGTGTTCATTCCAAAGGAGCCCAAACCCCTCCTAGCTACATCTGAGCCAGTGACTGCTGATGCTTCCTCCTTAGCATTAAGAGTATCTCTATTCACATTTGACTTTTCTTTCCTCTTCCCTGGACAGAAGAGAATTGTTTCAGAGCAGTAGTGGAGCGCGGGAGAAAGCCTTTAAGATCCTAGTAGTCATCACGGATGGAGAAAAGTTTGGCGATCCCTTGGAGTACAAGGATGTCATTCCTGAAGCAGACAAAGAGGGGATCATTCGCTATGTCATTGGGGTAGGAAATGTGGCTCTTTGGCCTGAGCTTCTGTGGCCTGATGCTTCTACTTGGATACACCCTCCCTTCAATTTGTAAATATCAGTTAAACCAAGGTAGGGCAAGGTCACTGCTAGCCCACATGAGCCTGTGTCAGTTAATTATTGTTACAATGATGCAGTACAACAAATTATCTCAGATTTCAGTCCTTTAATTTTTTTAACAATTTATTTTTATTTTTGAGAGGGAGGGAGAGAGAGAGAGAGAGAGAGAGAGGGAGACATAGAGTCTAAAGCAGGCTTTAGGCTCTGAGCTGTCAGCACAGAGCCTGATGCAGGGCTCAAACTCATGGGCTGTGAGATCATGACTTGAGCCAAAGTCGGATGCTCAACTGACTGAGCCACCCATGCGCACCAGAATTCAGTCCTTTATTTAAAAAAAAAATTTTTTTAGGGGCGCCTGGGTGGCTCAGTTGGTTAAGCGTCCGACTTCGGCTCAGGTCATGATCTCACGGTCCGTGAGTTCGAGCCCCGTGTCAGGCTCTGGGCTGATGGCTCAGAGCCTGGAGCCTGTTTCAGATTCTGTGTCTCCCTCTCTCTCCGACCCTCCCCCGTTCATGCTGTCTCTCCTTGTCTCAAAAATAAATAAACGTTAAAAAAAATTTAAAAAAATAAATAAAAAAAATTTTTAAAAACGTTTATTTATTTTTGAGACAGAGAGACAGAGCATGAACGAGGGAGGGGCAGAGAGAGAGGGAAACACAGAATCAAAAGCAGGCTCCAGGCTCTGAGCCATCAGCCCAGAGCCCGACACGGGGTTCGAACTCACAGACTGTGAGATCATGACCTGAGCCGAAGTCGGACGCTTAACCGACTGAGCCACCTAGGCGCCCCCAGAATTCAGTCTTTTAAAACAATAAGTAAGTCTGTAGTTGAGCTGGACAATTTTTCTGGCTTTGACTAGGCTCACTCTTAAATCTGTAATCATTTGAAGGTTGCTTGGCAGCTTTGCTGATCTTGGCTGGGCTCTCTCCATTTTTGAGGGTTGCCATCTATGTCTGTCTGCTGGACTGGAATGACTGGAACAACTGGGGTAACTTGGCTCTGCTGCTCCCAGTATCATCTTACAGTGGGCTAGCCTGGGCATGTCCTCATGGTGAAGGCAGGGGAACAAAAGAGCAAGTGGGGGCACCTGGGTGGCTCAGTCGGTTGAGAGTCTGACTTCAGCTCAGGTCATGATCTCATGGCTTGTGGCTTCAAGGCCCCTGTCGGGCTCTGTGCTGACAGCTCAGAGCCTGGAGCATGCTTCAGATTCTGTGTCTCCCTCTCTCTCTCCACCCCTCCCCTGCTCATGCTCTGTCTCTCTGCCTCTCAAAAATAAATAAACATTAAAAAAACAATAAAAAAAGAGCAAGTGGAAATGTTTCAAGCACTTTTTTTTAAAGCATCTGTCTGAATCATGTATGATAATATCCATTGGCTGAAGCAAGACACATAGCCGGACCCAGAGACAACAAGCAGGGCAGATTGCTCTGCCATAAATAGGAGGATACAGCAAAGTTTTGGGGGAAAGGGCTTGGATATAGGAAGAGGTATAGAGTTGGGGATCAGTGTAATCAAACTACCACAGTACCTTGTATGACACAGAAAAAAGTATCATCATGGGTGCATGGGTTGGCAAGTAGGAAACCCCTTCATATAGAGAAAAAGACTCCCTTTACTCTGGGGAGAGGTCAGCTCCATACCAGGAGGCATAGCACAATAAAGGGACCAAAAGCTAATTTCTCCCTTGACAGAATGTTATGTGCAGTGCATAACCTGCCCTACTATACTTGGTAGCCCTGTCCCTATTCTGGTGCATTTCTTCATCTGACAGATATTGTTTCAGATTCTTTTCCCACAGAATTTTCTTTGCTGGATGAGACTGATACCCCCAGATGATGTCTGACTTGGCCTCTATTCCTTGATAACAGGTGGGAGCTGCTTTCAACAGTCCCAAAACTCGTGAAGAGCTTAATACCATTGCATCAAAGCCTCCTCGTGATTATGTGTTCCGGGTGAATAACTTTGAAGCTCTGAAGACCATTCAAAACCAGCTTCAGGAAAAGATCTTTGCAATTGAGGGTAAGCTAAGGTTCTATATTCCTGTAGCAGCTCCAGAGGCAGCTCCTTATCTCCAAACATGCATTTCCTCTTTAGTAGCTAGAACCTCTTAACCCTTGATATCCTCTCAGCATTAACTCTTTCTCCATTTCCTCTAGTTCCCAGCAACTCTGGCCTCACTTGGCCATTTCCTTTGAAATCAAAGAATGTAGACTTTATATTTACTTTGTAAGCCTTGGCTATAGGCTGAAAAATTGGAGGATAAGGGAGCCAAATCTCAGATAGTATTTTTCAAAAAATTTAGATATGCTACCAACATTTGTCCGTTTGAGTCACTGCTGTATTTCCAGTGTCTAGAATAGTGCCTGGTACATAGAGAGTTCTCAATAAATGTTTATTGAATAAATTAATTCAAAAATTAGGGAAAGGTTCATACACAATCTGGATTTATGGTTTCTCTTGAAAAGTTGGAAGGTTAGACTGCATTCCTACTTGGCAAAAAGAAGGTGGGACCAAATTGCCACCTTCTCTTTAAAAGGAGTACATGCTTTCTAGTGCAACATAGCTCCCATGTGACTCTCTTTTTGTTTGGTCAACATAACATTTGAGTTTCCAGCTCTTCTGCTTTCTTTAATGTAGAAAGTGCTCCTCCTCACAGGTACTCAGACAGGAAGTACCAGCTCCTTTGAACATGAGATGTCTCAGGAAGGCTTCAGTGCTGCCATCACCTCTGTAAGTGGTCCTTTATTAAATTGTGATGGGGCAAGAAGAAGGGGGTGAAGAGGTGCAAGGGTATGGTGGCTTTTATCTGCAATTGGTATTTGTTGGGAGGCATGTCTTTGATGGGGAGCAGTGGTCCCTTTTCTTTTCCTTATCAGACCTTTTTTTTTTTTAAATGAGATATAGTGGACATATGGTATTATCTTTAGGTATACAACATAATGATTTGATGTATGCATGTATTGTGAAATGATCAACACAATAAGTCTGATTAATATTCATCACACATTTAGGTAAAAAAATTATTTTTCTTGTGATGAAAACTTTAAGATTTATATTCTTAGCAACTTTCAAATACCAATACAGTGTTATTAACTATACTTACCAGGGTGTACATTATACCCCAGACTTTATTTTATAACTGGAAATTTGTACCTTTTGACCACCATCACCATTTTGCCTACCTTGCCAACAAATTGCCTTTGGCTACCACCAATCTGTTCTCTGCATCTATGAGTTTAGTTTTTGTTTTGTTTTAGATTCCATATATACGTGAGATCATACCATATTTGTCTTTCTCTGACTTGTTTTGCTTAGCATAATGCCCTCAAGGTCCATACATGTTACAAATGGCAGTATTTCCTTCTTTTTTATGGCTGGTTAATATTCCATTGTATTATATATAACATTTTCTTTATCTGTGCTTCAGTGGACACTTAGATTATTTCCATGTCTTGGTTATTGTAAATAATGCTTCAGTGAACATAGGGTGCAGATATCTTTTTAAGTTAGTGTTTTCATTTCCTTCATTTCTTTCTTTCCTTTTTCATGACAGTCATTCTAACAGGTGTGAGGTGACATCTCATTGTGGTTTTGATTTGCATTTCCCTGATGATTAGTGATGTTGAGCACTGGCCATCTGTTTATCTTCTTTGGAAAAATGTCCAGATCCTCTGCCCATTTTTAATCAGAAATTTTTTGCTATTGAGTTGTAGGAGTTCTTTATATATTTTTTATATATCAACCCCTTACCAGAGATATGATGCACAAATATTTCCTCCAATTCTGTAGGTTACCTTTTCACTTTGTTGATGGTTTCTTTTGTTGTGCAGAAGATTTTTAGCTTGATGTAGTCCTATTTGTTTATTTTTGTTTTTGTTGCCTTTGCTTTTGGTGTCAAACCCAAAAAAATCCTTGCCACGATCAATGTAAAGTTGCTTACCACCAGTTTTATTCTTGGAGTGTTATGGTTTACAGTCTTATGGTCCTTTTTGAATTGCTTTTTGTAAGTGATGTGAGATAGTGGTTCAGTTTCATTCTTTTGCATGAGACTTTTCACTTTTCCCAATCCCATTTATTGAGAGACTGTCTTTTCCCCATTGCATATTCTTGAATCTTTTGTTGTAAATTAATTGACCATATATGTATGGGTTTATTTCTGGGATGTCTATGTATTCTGCTATATTTATCTATATGTTTGTATTTATGCCAATACGATACTGTTTTGATTACTATAATTTTGCAATATAGTTTGAAATCAGAAAACATGATGCCTCCAGCTTTGTTCTTCTTTCTCAGAATTGCTTTGGCTATTTGGGGTCTTTTGTAGTTCCATACAAATTTAGGATTGTTTGTTCTATTTCCATGAAAAATGCCATTGAAATTTTGATAAGGATTGCACTGAAGCTCTATGTTGCTCAATCTTGTTCTACCTTCTTTCCCAGAATAATCTCTTGCTAGGTGCTGTGGGAAGCTTTGACTGGGCTGGTGGAGCTTTTCTGTATGTGTCAAAGGACAAATTCACCTTCATCAACACAACCAGGGTAGATTCAGACATGAATGATGCTTACTTGGGTAAGTGGAGATGGCAGGGTAACTCTAAGAAGGGGTCTTGATAGGGCATACCTCAACTAGCATAGACATCACTGGATCTTTCAAAGGCCCTTGGAATAAATTTAAAGACAGAAATTTCAAAATTTCATTTTAGTTATGTTAAAAAAGGGGGATATAGTGCAGGGTCCAGTTATCCCAACCTACTAAGCATGGGGCTACTGCAGTGCCCCTACTCTAAGGATAGGTCTCCTAGAAGGGGCTGAGTCTGTGAAGGAAAGCACTTATCCTCTCAGATCACCATCTTCAGGTTATGCTGCCGAAGTCATATGGAGGAGCAGGGTGCAAAATCTGGTTCTTGGGGCACCTCGATATCAGCACACTGGCCTGGTGGTGATGTTTAGAGAGAATGCTGGTACCTGGGAGACCAACACTGTTATCAAGGGTAGCCAGGTAAGTGCAGAGTATGTGGAGCATAAATGTGCAGAGGCACCCTGGGGGCTTGACATTCCAGTATGGGCATCACCAGGTGCTATGTGTATCAGAGTTTTATAAAGGAGCTTTCAGAGGGCTTTGAGCTGGACAGTCACAAGAATAAGAATGTTGTGTTTTCACTTTTCTAACTACAATAAATAATGACACTTGACTTGTGCAGAGCTTTCTGTGAGTCTCCCTGTGCAAAGAGCTGGTATTTAACCAGTACATAACCAGTATAGCCATATTAATTATTAGAATATGGAAAAATTCCATATCTGTCAATCAATAGATGCTTTCCTTAGATTAATGCTTTCTTCCCCCTCCCTTGCACTCTGGTCTCTTCCTCATTATTCTTTGAACTTCCCCATGATTCAACAACTATGAGGTGAGACAGGGCATCTCAGGGGAGCTTTTGGACCTACTTCATCTAAGCCCATAGTCAGTGCCTGAGCAATCCTAACAGTTTAATATTTTGATTTTTTAAAATGTTTATTTATTTTTGAAAAGGAGAGAGAGACAGAGTGTGAGTGGGGGAGGGGCAGAGAGAGAGAGGGAGACACAGAATCTGAAGCAGGCTCCAGGCTCTGCACTGTCAGCACAGAGCCTGATGTGGGGCTTAAACTCATGAACCATGAGATCGTGACCTGAGCCGAAGTAGGACCCTTAACCCACTGAGTCACCCCGGTGCCCCTAGCAGTTCAATATTTTGAATATCACCCTGAAAAAGCAGTGTGGTTGCATCTTATGTGTGGCATCATATGTGGTGTGAGACACAAAAGTTTCTAGTTCAAATTATCCTTGAAAATTCCTGAAATAGGGTTGCACTCATGTGTCTGTAGTTCTGTGTGTATTCCTTTCATTTTTATCACTGGCTCACTTTGGTCTGCAATTAATGCATCATATGTGGATACCTGATTGCTCTGATACCTGAACAGCTTGTCATAATTCTTTGCCATAGTCAAATTCTTCATATGGTCTTTTCATAGTTTTTATCAACACATAAAACATAGGCATCAGTGCCTGACACATATAAGGGGTAGGGTGGGGGAGAATACATAGGGGAATTCTAGGAAGTCAAGTGTGAATGTGATGCTACTTCTCTGTTTTAAGTGTGTGTGGTCCAGAATTACATGGAGAAGCCTGGATGGTCAACTCTTTTACCATACACAGGTATTACACATACAAATTAGAATCAAGGATGATGAATACTAAACTGGGACAGTCTGAGTGTTATGAGAGTAAATGGGAGGGATATCCACACAAGGATGTTAAGGAAAGTTTCCTAGAGAAAGTGACAATTGATGTGGAAGAACTAGAGAAATGAAGAATGTGGAAAGAAGAGGGCCAAAGGAAGGAGAGAGCATGAGACACAGTTCAGAGTGTATGTATTGGGGTTTGGGGAGTGTGGGTGAAAACACTGGGAAGAACTAGATTAATGTCAAATCTATCACTCCCTCCATTTCTAATGAAATCAGCCTGGTCCATGCCATCATTTCCGTGGACCTAGCTTTAGGTTCCTGTGGGTCTCCCAAAGTCTTATGTTTCCTCTCTTTAATCCATAGAGGGAGAGTGAACTTTCTAAATGAGAAACTGTTGATATCAATCTTTAAAACACTTTGTTGACTGCAGACCAATATTTAATAAAAATTTAAATCTATAAAAATGATAATGCATCACAACCAAGTGTAGTTAATCCCATGAATGCAGGGCTTGTTCAATAATGTTCCAGAAATGGACAAGCTGATTATAAAGTTCACATGGAAATGCTAGGGACCCAGAATAGTCAAAATATTTGAAAAAGAAGAATTTCCAATGTCAAAACCTACTACCAATCTACAATAATCAAGACAGTCTGGTATCAGTGTAAAGATAGACCTACAGGTCAATGGAATAGGACGAGGGGTCCAGAAATAAACCTATACATCTATAATCAATTGATTTTTGACAAAGGTACCAAGTTCATTCAATAGGGAAAAATAATCTTTTCAACAAATGGTGTTGGGATAACTGGATATCTCCTACCTCAAAATATACAAAAATTAATTCAAAATAGATCAAAGACCTAAATGTAAGAACTAAAGCTATAAACTTCTTGGACTCATAGGTAAATTTTTGTAATTTTAGATTTGGCAGTGGTTTCTTAGATATAACACCACAAGAACAATAAAACAAAGAAAAAATAGATAAATTTGGCTTCATCAGATTGAAAACTTTTGAGCATCAAAGGACACTATCAAGAAAATGAAAAGGATGGAAGAAACTATTTATAAACCATATATCTGATAAAGATCTGGTATTTAGAATATATAAAGAACTCTTACAGCTCAACAATAAAGAGACAAAACATGCAATTTAAAAATGGGTATAAGATTTGAACAAACATTTCTCGAAAGAGGATATATACAAATGGCCAATAGGCACATGAAAAGATGTTCAACATTATTAGTTTTTAGTGAAAGACAAATCAAAACCACAATAGAGATATCACTAGAATGACTATTTAAAAAAATAAAAAATAACAAATATTGGTGAGGATGTGGGGAAATGGGAGCCCTCATGTACTGCTGGTGGGAATGTAAAATAATAGAATCTTTTTGGAATACAGTTTGGCAGTTCCTCAAAAAGTTAAATATAGTTTTACTACATGACCCAGAAATTCCCTTCCTAGATTAGATATATAGCTTCCCCCCAAACAAAAATAAATGTTCAAATAAAAACATGACTGTTCATAGCAACATTATTCATAATAGTCAAAAGGTGAAAAAAATCTAAATGTTCATCAACTTTTGAAGAGGTAAAAAAAATGTGGTACATCTATACAATGAAATACTATTTAGTTATAACAAGAATGAAGTGTTGACACATGCTACATGGGTAAACCTTGAAAATTTTATGGTAAGTGAAAATAACTTGTCACAAAAGTCTACATATTGTATGATTTCGTCCATCTTAAGTGTCTGACTTAGACAAATTCATAGAGCTAGAAAGTAGATTAATCGTTGCTGGGGAAAAGAGGAAAGAAGGAATTGGAGTTGATGCTAACAGAAAGGGTTTCTTTCTGGAGTGATGGAAATGTTCTGGAATTAGTGCTGATGGTTACACAACATAGTTTATGAACTAAAAACAACTAAATTTTAAATGGTGAATTTTATGTTATGTAAATTTTATCTCAATTAAAAAAAGCTATTCTGAGAAAAAGAGCAATCAATGAAATTTACCATAACAGCAGACTTAAAGAAGAAAAAAAAATCTTAATAGATACAGAAAAAGAATTTGACAAAATATAACATTCACTCATGATGTTTAGTTCTCAGCAAACTAGGAACTAACATTTTTTGAGTTTTGTAAAAAAAAGTACAGCGAGCATCACACTAAAAAATAAAAGAGAACTTTTCCCCCCTAAAATTGGAAATAAGAATATTCACCTTCATAAGTAAGTAAATGAATAAAGAAAGAAAAGAAAAGAAAAGAAAAGAATATTCACTTTTACCACTCCTATTCAGTCTTGTACTGACAGATGTAACCAGTGCAACAAGACAAGAAAAAGGGGAAAAAAAGCATACAGAGTGGAAAGGAAAAAAATAAAACTGTCTTATTTGCGGATTACCTGTTGCATGGAAAATCCTAAAGAATCTACAAAAAAAAGCTCCTATAATTAATAAGCTATTTCATTAAGTCATACAGAGAAAGACAAATACCATATGTTTTCATTCTTATGTGGATCCTGAGAATCTTACCAGAAGTCCATGGGGGAGGGGAAGAAAACAAAAAAGAGGTTAGAGAGGGAGAGAGCCAAAACATAAGAGACTCTTAAAAACTGAGAACAAACTGAGGGTTGATGGAGGGTGGGAGGGAGGGGAGGATGGGTGATGGGTAGTGAGGAGGGCACTTTTTGGGATGAGCACTGGGTGTTGTATGGAAACCAATTTGACAATAAATTTCATATTAAAAAATAAGCTATTTCAGTAAGTTCTTAGGTTACAAGATGAATATATAAAAATCATTTGCATTTCTATACTACCAATGAACATTTGGAAATTTATTTTTTATTTTTATTAACTTGTTTTATTTTTTATTTTTTAAAATTTACATCCAAATTAGTTTGCATATAGTGCAACAATGATTTCAGGAGTAGATTCATTAGTGCCCCTTACCCATTTAGCCCATTCCCCCTCCCACAACCCCTCCAGCAACCCTCAGTTTGTTCTCCATATTTATGAGTCTCTTCTCTTTTGTCTCCCTCCCTGTTTTTATATTATTTTTGTTTTTCTTCCCTTATGTTCATCTGTTTTGTCTCTTAAAGTCCTCATATGAATGAAGTCATATGATTTTTGTCTTTCTCTGACTAATTTCACTTAGTCGTAATACCCTCCAGTTCCATCCACGTAGTTGCAAATGACAAGATTTCATTCTTTTTGATTGCTCCATTGTACATATATACTCCATTGTACATATATACCACATCTTCTTTATCCATTTATCCATCGATGGACATTGGGCTCTTTCCATATTGGGCTATTGTTGATAGTACTGCTATAAACATGGGGGTTCATGTGTCCCTTCGAAACAGCACACCTGTATCCCTTGGATAAATGCCTAGTAGTGAAATTGCTGGGTCATAGGGTAGTTCTATTTTTAGTTTTTTGAGGAACTTCCATACTGATTTTTAGAGTGGCTGCACCACCTTGCATTCCCACCAACAATGCAAAAGAGATCCTTTTTCTCCGCATCCTCGCCAACATCTGTTGTTGCCTGAGTTGTTAATGTTAGCCATTCTGACAGGTGTAAGGTGATATCTCATTGTGGTTTTGATTTGTATTTCCCTGATGATGAGTGATGTTGAGCATTTTTTCATGTGTCGGTTGGCCATCTGGATGTCTTCTTTGGAGAAGTGTCTATTCATGTCTTTTGCCCATTTCTTCACTGGATATTTGTTTTTTGGGTGTTGAGTTTGATAAGTTCTTTGTAGATTTTGGATACTAACCCTTTATCTGATATGTCGTTTGCAAATATCTTCTCTCATTCTGTCGGTTGCCTTTTAGTTTTTCTGATTGTTTCCTTCGCTGTGCAGAAGCTTTTGATTTTGATAAGGTCCCAGTAGTTCATTTTTGCTTTTGTTTCCCTTGCCTCCAGAGACGTGTTGAGTAAGAAGTTGCTGCAGCCAAGATCAAAGAGGTTTTTGCCTGCTTTATCCTCGAGGATTTTGATGGCTTTCTATCTTACATTGAGGTCTTTCATCCATTTTGAGTTTATTTTTGTGTATGGTGTAAGAAAGTGGTCCAGGTTCATTTTTCTGCATGTCACTGTCCTGTTTTCCCAGCCCCACTTGTTGAAGAGACTGTCTTTATTCTCTTGGATATTCTTTCCTGCTTTGTCAGAGATTAGTTGGCCATACATTTGTGGGTCCATTTCTGGGTTCTCTATTCTGTTCCATTGATCTGAGTGTCCGTTCTTGTGCCAGTACCATACTGTCTTGATGATTACAGCTTTGTAGTATAGCTTGAAGTCTGGGATTGTGATGCCTCCTGCTTTGGTTTTCTTTTTCAAGATTGCTTTGGCTATTTGGAGTCTTTTCTGGTTCCATACAAATTTTAGGATTATTTGTTCTAGCTCTGTGAAGAATGCTAGTATTATTTTGATAGGGATTGCCTTGAATATGTAGATTGCTTTGGGTAGTATCGACATTTTAACAATATTTGTTCTTCGTATGCAGGAGCATGGAATCCTTTTCCATTTCTTTGTGTCTTCTTCAATTTCTTTCATAAACTTTCTTTCAGTGTATAGATTTTTCACCTCTTTGGTTAGATTTATTCCTAGGTATTTTATGGTTTTTTGTGCAACTGTAAATGGGATTGATTCCTTGATTTCTCTTTCTGTTGCTTCATTGTTTGTGTATAGGAATGCAACCAATTTCAGTGCGTTGATTTTATATCCTGCAACTTTGATGAATTCATGAATCAGTTCTAGCAGTTTTTTGGTGGAATATTTTGGGTTTTCCATATAGAGTATCATGTCATCTGTGAAGAGTGGATGTTTGACCTCCTCCTGGCTGATTTGGACGCCTTTTATTTCTTTGTGCTTTCTGATTGCAGAGGCTAAGACTTCCAATACTATGTTGAATAACAGTGGCGAGAGTGGACATCCCTGTCTTGTTCCTGACCTTAAGGGGAAAGTTCTCAGTTTTTCCCCATTGAGGATGATATTAGCGTTGGGTCATTCATATATGGCTTTTATGATCTTGAGGTATGCTCCTTCTATCCCTGCTTTCTTGAGGGGTTTTATCAAGAAAGGATGCTGTATTTTGTTAAAAGCTTTTTCTTTATCTATTCAGAGGATCATATGGTTTTTGTCCTTTCTTTTATTGATGTGATGAATCACATTAATTGTTTTGTGGATATCGAACCAGCCCTGCATCCCAGGTATAAATCCCACTTGGTCGTGGTGAACATATTTTTTAAATGTATTGTTGTATTTGGTTGGCGAATACCTTGTTGAGGATTTTTGCATCCATGTTCATCAGGGAAATTGGTCTATAGTTCTCCTTTGTAGTGGGGTGTCTGTCTGGTTTTGGAATCAAGGTAATTCTGACTTCATAGAAAGAGTTTGGAAGTTTTCCTTCTGTTTCTATTTTTTGGAAGAGCTTCAAGAGAATAGGTGTTAACTCTTTCTTAAATGTTTGGTAGAATTCCCCTGGAAAGCCATCTGGCCCTGGACTCTTGTTTTTTGGCAAATTTTTGATTACTAATTCGATTTCCTTACTGGTTATGGGTGTGTTCAAATTTTCTATTTCTTACTGTTTCAGTTTTGGTAGTGTATATGTTTCTAGGAATTTGTACATTTCTTCCAGATTGCCCATTTTATTGGCATATAATTGCTCATAATATTCTCTTATTATTGTTTTTATTTCTGCTGTGTTGGTTGTGATCTCTCCTCTTTTATTCTTGATTTTATTTATTTGGGTCCTTTCCTTTTTCTTTTTGATCAAAGTGGCTAGTGGCTTATCAATTTTGTTAATTCTTTCAAAGAACCAGCTTCTGGTTTCACTGATCTGTTCTACTGTTTTTTCGATTTCGATAGCATTAATTTCTGCTCTGATCTTTATTATTTCCTGTCTTCTGCTGGTTTGGGGTTTTATTTGCTGTTCATTTTCCAGCTCCTTAAGGCGTAAGGTTAGGTTGTGTATCTGAGATCTTTCTTCCTTCTTTAGGAAGGCCTGGATTGCTATATACTTTCCTCATATGACCGCCTTGCTGTGTCCCAGAGATTTTGGGTGGTGGTGTCATCATTTTCATTGACTTCCATATACTGTTTAATTTCCTCTTTAACTTCTTGGTTAGCCCATTCATTATTTAGTAGGATGTTCTTCAGTCTCCAAGTATTTGTTACCTTTCCAAATTTTTTCTTGTGGTTGATTTCAAGTTTCATAGCATTGTGGTCTGAAAATATTCACCATATGATCTCGATCTTTTTGTAGTTACTTAGGGCTGATTCGTGTCCCAGTATATGGTCTATTCTGGAGAAAGTTCCAAGTGCACTGGAGCAGAATGTATATTCTACTGCTTTGGGAAGAAATGTTCTGAATATATCTGTTAAGTCCGTCTGGTCCAGTGTGTCATCCAAAGCCATTGTTTCCTTGTTGATTTTTTGATTACATGATCTGTCCATTGCTATGAGTGGGGTGTTGAAGTCTCCTACTATTATGGTATTACTATTGATGAGTTTCTTTATGTTTGTGATTCATTGATTTATATATTTGGGTGCCTCCACATTTGGCACATAAATGTTTACAATTGTTAGGTCTTCTTGGTGGATAGACCCCTTGATTATGATAAAATGTCCTTCTGCATCTCTAGATGCAGATTCTAGATTGTCTGATACAAGTATGGCTACTCTGGCTTTTTTTGTTGACCATTAGCATGATAGATGGTTCTCCATCCCCTTATTTTCAATCTGAAGGTGTCTTTAGGTCTAAAGTGGGTCTTGGAAACAGCATATAGATGGATCTGGTTTTATTATCCATTCTGTTACCCTATATCGTTTGATTGGAGCATTGAGTCCATTGACATTTAGAATGAGTACTGAAATATATGAATTTATTGCCATTATGATGCTTGTAGAGTTGGAGTTTCTGGTGGTGTTTTCTGGTCCTTTCTAAACTTTGTTGCTTTTGGTATTTATTTATTTATTTCTCTATCATCTATCTATGGTTTTTTTTCCATCTTTTCTCCCCTCAGAGAGTCCCCCTTAAAATTTCTTGCGGGGCTGGTTTAGTGGTTACAATCTCCTTTAACTTTTGTTTGTCTGGGGAACTTTTTATCTCTCCTTCTATTTTGAATGACAGCCTTGCTGGATAAAGAATTCTTGGCTGCATGTTTTTTTTGATTCAACACATTGAATATATCCTGCCACTCCTTTCTGGCCTGCCAAGTTTCTGGGGATAGGTCTGCTGCAAACCTGATCTGTTTCCCTTGTAGGTTAGGGACTTTTTTTCCCTTGCTGCTTTCATGATTCTCTCCTTGCCTGAGTATTTTGTGAATTTGACTATGATATGCCTTTTTGATGGTCGGTTTTTGTTGAATCTAATGGGAGTCCTCTGTGCTTCCTGGATTTTGAGGTTTGTGTCTTTCCCCAGGTTAGGAAAGTTTTCTGCTATTATTTGCTCACATAACCCTTCTACTGCTATTTCTTTCTCTTCCTCTTCTAGGACCCCTATGATTCTGATGTTGTTACTTTTTAATGAGTCACTGATTTCTCTAATTCTTTTTTTTTTCAACGTTTATTTATTTTTGGGACAGAGAGAGACAGAGCATGAATGGGGGAGGGGCAGAGAGAGAGGGAGACACAGAACCGGAAACAGGCTCCAGGCTCTGAGCCATCAGCCCAGAGCCTGACGCGGGGCTCGAACTCACGGACCGCGAGATTGTGACCTGGCTGAAGTCAGACGCTTAACCGACTGCGCCACCCAGGCGCCCCAATTTCTCTAATTCTTAAATCATACTCTTCTGCCTTAATCTCCTTCTTTTTTTCTACTTCATTATTCCCTGTAAGTTTGTCTTCTGTATTGCTGGTTCTCTGTTCTGCCTCATCCATCCTTGGCGCCACTGCATCCATCCATGATTGCAGCTCAGTTATAGCATTTTTAATTTCATTCTATTTTTTTTTACTCATTTTATCTCCACGGAAAGGGATTCTAATCTATTTTTGACACCATCTAGTATTCTTATTATCGTGATTGTAAATTCTAGTTCAGACATTTTGCATGTATCTGTGTTGGTTAAATCCCTGGCTGTTGTTTCTTCATGCTCTTTCTTTTGGGGTGAATTCCTTCATTTTGTCATTTTGAATGGAGAAAATGAATTAATGAGGTAGAAAAATTAAAATAAAAAAATTAAAGTTAAAAATATTAAAATTAAAAAATTAAAACACGCACACACACACACACACAAATATAATAAATGATGCTAGATCCTAGGTGTGTTTTGGTCTGGGTGTTGACAGTGGTTTGACAGATTAGAGAAAAAAAGTGAGGGGAAGGAAATCGTTTGAGAATTTGAAAAAATGAATACAGTGAAGTATGCTAAAATGAGATGATGGGAGTAAAATGGAATTTGAAAAAATTTACACAAAAGTAAAGAATATAGTAGGAAAAAATTAAACAAAAACATTTTTAATAAGTAAAAATGAAAATGAAATTTTCTCTTTATGTATTCAAGAAAAAGAAAAGAAACAAAAAAGAAAAAAGAGAAAAAAATCATTTGAAAATTTGAAAAAGTGAGTACACTGTAGTAGACTAAAATAAAATGATGGAAGTAAAATAGAATTTGAGAAAACTTACATAAAAACAAAAAAATATAGTAAAAAATTAAATAAAAATATTTTTAATAGAAATTGAAAATAAAAATGAATTTTTTCTCTTTATTCAAGAAAAAGAATAGTGTAAAAGAGAAAAAACAAAGAAAAAGAAAGAAAGAAAATTGAACAGATGGACCTACTAACAGATTGAAATAGGACTGATATTACTTTGTTTTCCCCTATACATTAGACCATGTAGCGCTTTATAGTCCATAAACTAAGCAGGCGGTGAGACTTGTGTTCTTGAAGAGTGAGGTTGACCCAGTTGGGCGGGACTCAGTGTAACATCTCCATTCTCCATTAGATGGCGCTGCTAGCCTACTGGGGTGGATTGGTGTTCATGCGTGGGAGCGGTGAAAATGGCATAACCCAGCTACCCAGTCTCTAGTATGGGAACTCTGTTCTCTCTGATTAGCAATCGCATGCCATTAATCATTATGGAAATGCAAATTAAAACCACAATGAGATACTACTACATACCTATTAGAATGATTAACATAAGGAAATAAATTGGTAATACCAAGTACCGGCAAGGGTATGCAATAACTAAAACATTGCCATCTGAATGAAAAATGGCATGCCTACTTTGGAACCAGTTTGTCAATATCTTATAAAGTTCAATATGCAGTTACCATATTAGTAATCCCACTTTTAGGTATTTATGTAAGAGAAATAAAAAGAGATGTATACATGAAAAACTGTATGTGAATGTTTCTACTGGTGGTATTCATAATTGCCAAAAACTAGAAACAATCCAAGTGTCCCTCAACTGGAAAATGAATCAACAAACTGTGGTACATCCATACAATGGAATATCAGAAATACTGGAAATTTAAAGGAATGGACTACTGATAGAACAACATGACTACATCTTAAATGCTTTATTATACGTGAAAGGAGCCAGACGTGAAAGGTTACATACTATATAATGGCATATATATAACATTCTGGAAAAGCCAAAACTATAGGGACAGAAAATCGAGCAGTGGTTGCCAGGAGTTGGTGTTTGAAGGAAGTGGTTGATTACAGTAGGGTATGAGGGAATATTTTAGGAGTGGTGAAACTTATATATTTGATCATTGGTGGTGGTTACATGACTTTATGTGTTTTCAAAACTTATAAAACTATACTAAAAATGCTGAAATAGGCGTGTCTGGGTGGCTCAGTTGGTTAAGTGTCAGAGTCTTGATTTCAGCTCAGGTCATGATCCCAGGGTTGTGGGATCGAGCTTCATGTTGGGCTCCTCGCTGAGTGTGGAGCCTGGTTAAGCTTCTCTCTGTCTCTCTTCCTCTGCCCTTCTCCCCTGCTTGTGTTTTCTCTCTCTTAAAAAAAAAAAGCTTGAACTTTATTGTATGCCAGTTATACCCTAATCAACTTAACCTAAAGACAAAAAAATCCTATTGACTCTTTAGGTTAAAGCTTAAATGCCTTTATTGGGACATTAGTGAGGTCTCCTTCAATTGTGTGTGGGGCAGAAATCAGATTGCAGTGAGTCATGTGTGACGTCCCCTGCACTTTTCCTTCCTAGAACTTGCCCCCGTTTGAAATTGCTAAATACTCCTCCCTGTTTATCTGTTACTATTTCCCTCTGCTCCACTCTGCTGTACTGAGAGCTCTGGAGGAACTGTTTTTCCACTACACAGACTTATGCTCAGCAAATAGCAAATACTTGCTGTTGAATGAATGAATGAATGAATGAATAAAAGGATGAATCTTGTTGATGAATTCTACATATTGACATTAAACATATTTTTTTAGAACATACTTTAAAAATTATTTTAAAAGATAGACAGTACTTCTCAATATCATGCAAAAAAAATCCTGTAGCAATAGTTATTTTTAATCTAAGCCAGTTGATTCCTTACTAGCAGGACAGTCAGCTTTGAATTTTTTATCCCCATCCCCACCCACAGAGATTTACAATATATTGCAAAGATATCCTGTGTGCTCTTCCAGGCTTTTCTGTGTAGTTTCCAATCCAACTTCTTCTTTGCTATATTAATCATCTCCTTGGAACACCATTTGGGGTAAATCCTCAGCCAATGCCCATCAACTCTATATTTTTCTCTAGCTAGCAGTACACTCAAATGAGAATTTGAATCATATGGAAGATCACATCTGCTCCAAAGGGCTTTCCCTGGCTGAAATTATTTTTCTTCACAGGAAGAAAACACTCACACTTTGATTTTGGTGGCAAGAGATATATGTGTGATCCTGGACTCATCTCTTTCAGATTGGCTCCTACTTTGGGGCCTCCCTCTGCTCTGTGGACATGGACAAAGATGGCAGCTCTGACCTGGTCCTTATTGGGGCCCCCCATTACTATGAGCCGACAAGGGGGGGCCAGGTGTCTGTGTGCCCCTTGCCTCGGGGGGTGAGTAGCTGATGGGGTCTGGGCTGGGTGGGGCCTGGGCATGAGCTGGGAGTTGCCCAGGTTGGGACCTGACACTGTTTTTGTTCAGCAGAGGGCTAGATGGCAGTGTGAGACTGTTCTCCATGGGGTTCAGGGCCACCCTTGGGGCCGTTTTGGGGCAGCCCTGACAGCGCTGGGAGATGTGAATGGAGACAAGCTGACAGATGTGGCCATTGGGGCCCCAGGAGAGCAGGAGAACCGGGGTGCTGTTTACCTATTTCATGGAACCTCAAGACCGGGCATTAGCCCTTCCCACAGCCAGGTGAGGCCAGGTCACTGTCCCTGTCATGACAGTAGCCTCTTTGCTGATATGTACTTTTCTTTCTTTCTTTCTTTCTTTCTTTCTTTCTTTCTTCTTTCTTTCCTTGTTTGTTTCTTTCTCTCTCTCTTCCTTGGTGTCCTTCCTTTCTTTTTTAACATTTATTTATTTTTGAGAGAGAGAGACAGTGAAAAGTGGGGGGAGAGGCAGAGAGAGAGAGGAGGACAGAAAATCCCAAGCAGGCTCTGCACTGTCAGCATAGAGCCCCATGCTTGGCTTGAACTCATGAACCATGAGATCATGACCTGAGACGAAGTCTGGCACTCAACCGACTGAGTCACCCAGGTGCCCCTCTGTCTCTTTCTTAAAATTTTTAAAAATGTTTTATTTATTCTTGAGAGGGGGGAGGGGCATAGAGAGGGAGACACAGAATCCAAAGCAGGCTCTAGACTCTGAGCCGTCAGCACAGAGCCCAACACAGGGGTCAAACCCACAAACCGTGACATAATGACCGAAGTCGGGCACTTAACTGAGTTACACAGGTGCCCCTTTCCCTTTCTAATTAAGCATCCTCAGAGCTGCCAGATCAATTCTCCCAGTACTGGATTTTTAGAATCTTCAAAAATAATAACACACTTCATAGAAATTCTTACCACAACTATAGGAGGTGCATGGGGGCACAATCACCCCCTCTTCACAGATGAGGAGATTAAGGCTCAGAGGTGGTAAGTGGTTGGCTGGGAGTGTTGGGATGCAGGCTTTCCTTTCTTCTGAATCTCAATCTTGGTAGAGTGACCAGTAGTCCTGGTTTGCTCAGATCTGTCCCAGTTTTAGTGCTCAAAGTCTTGAATCTCAGGAAACCCCTACAGTTGGTCACCCTATAGGACTACATGTTCATGGGTTGGTGACCTATACAGCCACACAGAAGGGCCCTGCACTTGGTTTAATGCTCTGTTCATGCTGTCTTGAAATTCTTAATTTTGAACAGGGTGTTCTGCATTTTGTTTGTTTTTTTGTTTTTTGTTTTTTGTTTTGGTACTGGGTCCTGCAAATTATGTAGTCCATCTTGATGGTTGGTCACCTGAAATCTTGGTCACCACAACTGGTTTCCTCTCTAAAATGGCTCCTTGCTTCTTGCTAGATGGAGCCCACTGTTTGGAGGGATCCCAGAGTCTGGTTCTCTCCCATCACTGCCAGCTGAGACCATCTGGTCTTCTACCCTTGGATCTCTGACTTTTTTCCAGCCTTACCTTTTTCTTATGTTCTTTTTCTCTCTGTCCCCCATCGCTTCTACCAAATCCCTCACACCAGAGTTTCAATCATATGAACGCATTAAAATTACTTGAAGGCCTTGGGACACCTAGATGGCTCAGTTGGCTAAGTGTCCGACTTCAGTTCAGGTCATGATCTCACGGTTTGTGGGTTCAAGCCCTGCATTGGTCTCTGTGTTGACAGCTCAGAGCTTGGAGACTGCTTTGGATTATGTGTCTCCCTCTCTCTCTCTGCCCCTCCCTCATTCATGCTCTGTCTCTGTCTCTCAAAAAAAAAATAAACAGTAAAAAAATAAAATTACTTTAAGGTCTTAAAAGGCACAGATGCCTGGGCTCTGCTAATAAGAGCTCCAGTTTAATTGGTCTGGGGCAGTGTGCCAGCTATCAGTAGAGTTTTCCAGCACTATTTAGAAAAATTTCAAATTCACAACAAAGTGAAGGAATTGTACAATGAACACCCATATATTTACAACCTAGAATCTACAATGAACATTTGACTAAATTTATGTTATCACAGATCAAACCTTTTATTCATCCTACTTCTATCCATCAATCAGTCCATCTTGTTGTTTTAAACTACTTTTTTAAAAAAGTTTTTGTTTAGAGAGAAAGGGTGTGTGTGCACATGAGCAGGAGAAGGGCAGAGAGAAAGAGAGAGAGAGAATCCCAAGCAGGCTCTGTGCTGTCAGCATGGAGCCTGACATGGGGTTTGAACTCACAAATTAGGAGATCATGACCTGAGCCAAAACCAAGAGTCATATGCTTAACTGACTAAGCCACCCAGTGCCATTGTCCATCTTATTTTTAATGAATTTTAAAATTCTAATTCAAAATAAGTTGCAATGCCCCTAAATAGTTCAGTATGTTTATCATTAACTAGAATTCAATATTTGCTTACTGTTGTTTTTAGGATAAAGTTTACAGACAGGAAACGTGCAAATCCTTTGCCACTCAGTGATTTTGATAAATGCATACACATGTGTAACCCACACCCTTATCAAGATATAGAACATAATCACCACTCCAAAAAGTTCCCTCCTGCCCCTTTCCAGTTAATTTCTGACCCCACTCCATTCCAGAGGAAAGCACTGTCCTGATTATTTTCCACCATGAGTTTTGCCCATTCTAGAATTTCATATAAATGGAATAGAATGAGATGCAGGCCCCAGTATTTTTAAGACACTTGTTAGTTGCTGCCAGGGATAAGAAGCACTGCCTAACCCACTTCTCTCTGCACCAGGGAGCCTTTTTCTACACACAATTGTATGAATATTGCAATTAGGCCTCTTTTCACTGACACCTGTTGCTTCTCTGTGTCAATGCAGTGTGAAGGCTCTGATTTTACTTTATTTTATTATAAAACCTTGACATGCTCGTATAAATTTATTAATCTAAAGTAAACAGTGAAAGCCCTAGTTCCCTCTCCTTATCTGCATCATAACTCACTTTGCAAAGGAAAACAAAGGTAAGGGGAGGGTGCTTTATATGTACACACACACACACACACACACACACCCCACAGACCCAGGAATTAAAAACAAATGCCAAAAGGATTATCCTCTCCTTTTCTACTGTTTACTATCTTATCCTTTTCTACTGTATGTATTTTTTTACTTGCTTTTTTTTTTATGATTGAGGATAGTATTGGTAGTGTTTGGATAAGTAAATATGCTGTGGATCTCCCAACTGTGTAATTTTACTTTATAGCTAATGACAAAACAAAACTTCCTCCAAACAGAATACAATAAATTTTTCTCAAAAAACGTTGAGGTATAATATACATACACTAAACACATAAATCTTAAGTGATGAATTTTCACATATCTGTGAACCCAAGTAAGCACCATTTAGATTTAGATATAGCATATACCCAGCATCCCATGCTTCCTCATCCTTCCTTTCCGTTAACAAAATTTGTAAAAAGTGTGGTAAAATATATATTACATAAAAGTTTTCATTTTAACCATTTTAAGTGTAAAATTCAGTGGCATTAAGTACATGACAAGATGACTTTTAAATTTTCTTTTTATTTGGTTGTTATTCTTTCAGTGTTATTCTTGCACATAGATTAAAGAGTAAAAATTGTTCTTATATCTCATTATGAAAAATAACAATCACCACACTCACACTGCAACTTCCTCTTCATTTTCCCTTCTCTTGAGGAAACTTTATTTCAGATTTTTCAATTATTGTCTATACTCCCCAATAAGATGATTATTTTGCTGCTTCTTGACTTTTATTTTAGCATTGACTTCCCTCTATGAGAGGTGAGCTCTCTTTCAGAGGGCTTGCCCCCTTGGCCCTTTCACCTCTTTGCCCCATTCCTTACATTTATATGAGAATTTTGGTAGATTGATATTCAGTTGTTTGCATTATTTTGACATGTCAATGATATTAGGTGAGTCAAATAGCATGCTATGTCACTTCTTTCCTTTTTTTAAAAGTTTTTTTTAGATGTTTCATCATTTTGAGAGAGAGAGAGAGAGAGAGAGAACATGAGCAGGGGAGGGGCAGAAGGAGAGGGAGAGAGAATGTCAAACAGGCTCCACATGGTCACCACAGAGCCTGGCGTGGGGTTCAGTCCCACGAACTGTGAGATCTTGACCTGAGCCAAAATCAAGTGTTGGACATTCAACCACCCAGGTGCCCCTGTAATTTCTTTCCTGTAAAACTTTGTCCTGGAAAACCTACGTGATTGATGGAAACTTTGGGTGTCATCTCAAGGCTGTGGTCTAAAGCTGAATGGTTTCCCTAATTCCCTGAGAAGTTATAAGAGATGAGACTTGAGTGGAACCCAGACAATCTGTCCTCTTGGGTCATTCTGGATAACCGAGTTACACACTTCCCTATTCTTTCCCACTCCCTTTCTCTCCTCTTTTCTACCTTCAGCGGATTGAAGGCTCCCAGCTCTCCCCCACACTACAATATTTTGGTCAGTCACTGAGTGGGGGCCAGGACCTCACAATGGATGGACTGGTGGACCTGGCTATCGGAGCCCAAGGCCATGCACTGCTGCTTAGGTAAGAAATTCTTTTATAGCACACCAAATATCTTCCCTTTCAGGAGTGGCTTTGCTGTCTGAAGGCCCCTGATGGTCCTCTGGTGTCCCTACAGATCCCAGCCTGTGCTGAGACTTGAGGTGACCATGGAGTTCACACCCAAAGAAGTGGCAAGGAATGTGTTTGAATGTCGTGCAAAGGTGGTGAAAGGTCAGACTGCTGGGGAGGTTAGAGTTTGCCTTCGTGTCCGCAAGAATACACGGGACAGGCTAAGAGAAGGTGAGGCTGGGTAGGTAAGTCTGAAAGGTTTAAATAACTGGAGATATTGATGGGTGTCCCAGTGCAGTCTTCCCAGCCTTCTGGCAGTCCAGAGCAAACTTCCACAGGCTTCTACAGCCTTTTCGAAGCTTGGCTGGAGTGAGAAGACAGTTCCCTGACTGGGTACAGAGGCCCAGAAAACCTCACCAGAAGTGAGCATGTGGCACTCCTTTATTCTCTCAGTTCTCCAGAGAAACAATGGCCCCACATATGTGAAATAACCAGGATTTTTTTTAAGTCAAGAGATAACTCATTTAAAGGGCAGGTTGAGTTGATGAAGCTAAACACAAGTTCAGAAAACATTTAGGCATGGCATTTTATCACAACTAACTTGACTTTCTCCTTGTCTCTAATCTGAAAGAATGGCATTGTGCTGGGTGTGGGGGAATTATGATGGTACTAGAGAGAAATGAGGGAATAAAATTAGGTTTCTAACAGTAATCTTACTAGGCTGAGGAGACAGCTTTCATGGCTAGACATTAATATAAAAGTGTTGGAGAGTAGAGAATCATGTAGAAGGTGCCCCCAAACCTACACATAAATTCCTGTCAAGTCATAGGCTGACTTCATCAGCAATGTATGTCTAGATCAATACTCTAAGAAACTCAGTAGAAGACAGCAGCCAAAGAGTTGTATAGAAGTTCAGCTCCCTAGTGCTGGGGAAACAGAAATTTGAGAGGGGTATTGGTAAGCAACTTGGTCTTTCTATTGGAACAATGTGTATTCAGACCAGCAACTAAGAGAAACAATAGACAATAGAAATAGACCCACAGGTGATTCAGAAATTGGAGTTATTAGGAATCTAAAAAACAACTACAGTTAATATCTTCAAGAAAAAAAGAGAAAATGATGGAGAACTTCAGAAAAGACCTGGAATTCATAAAATAGAGTAAAATGGAAACTATAGAACTGAAAAATACCCTGACTTAAATTAAAAATTCAATAAATAGATTTGATAGTAGGTTCAAAGTGGAACAAAGAATTAGTGAACTGGAAGGTAAATCAATTGAGAGTATTTAGATTAACACACCCAGAGAAAAGAGGATGAAAAATACAGAAAAAAATCGTAAGACATATGGAGCATGGTGAAAAATTTAATAAACGTAATTTGAAATTGAAAGAAGAGAGAGAATAAGAAAGAAGCAACAAAATAGAGGGAAAATTTTTTCTTTTTTTATTTAAATTTATTTACTTATTTTGAGAGAGAGAGAGAGAGAGGGAGAGAGAGAGAGAGAGAGAGACAGAGAGAGCACAAGCAGGGGGAGAGGCAGAGAGGAGAGAGAGAATCCCAAGCAGACTCCAAGCTGTCAGTATAAGCCTGAAGTGGGGCTCATGTGAAATCATGACCTGAGTCAAAATCAAGAGTTATACCCTTAACTGAATGAGCCACCCAGGGTTCCCAGTAACAATTTTTTTTAAACTGATGAAAGACATCAAGATTCTCTGCCAAAACAAAGCAAGATAAATATAAAGGAAACCATACCATAGTACATTATACCTATGTATATGACATACATTGTACCATTCCAAGGCACAAATTACTGAATGCCAATGACAAAGAGAAAGAAGTTAAACGCAACCAGAAAAATATACTTAGTTTTCTAGTGTGTAACAGAATAGCTACTATTTTTTGAGTACTTTCTGTGTGGCAGGACTGTGATAAATGCTTTATAGACACTATTTCATTTCATTTTCACCACTGAGAAGGTACAATTATCTTCCTCAACTTAAAAATAAAGAATGGACAGGGTGCCTGGGTGGCTCAGTCGGTTAAGCATCCAACTCTTGACTTGGGCTCAGGTCATGATATCAAGGTTTGTGAGTTCGAACCAGCTGGCTCTGTGCTGACAGCATGGAACCTGCTTCGTATTCTCTCTCTCCCTCTCTCTGCCCCTCCCTTGTGTTCTCTCTCTCTCTTAAAAAAATAAGGAATGGAGACTCAAAGAGGTCAGGTAGCATGCCCAAAGTAGAGCTGGGCCTCAAACTCATGCTTGTCTGACTCCAAAGCTGGGATCCTCACTACCATGCTGCCCTGCCCCTTCAGGAGAGATTCAGAGCAACATCACATATGACTTGGCTCTGGAGCCAACTCTCCCACATCCCCGAGTTGTCTTTGATGAGACAAAGAACAGCACACGCAGACAGACAAGAATCTTGAGGCTGAATCAAGAATGTGAGACCCTAAAGCTACTGTTACCGGTGAGCAA
Organism: Prionailurus viverrinus; assembly: GCF_022837055.1. NCBI lineage: Eukaryota > Metazoa > Chordata > Mammalia > Carnivora > Felidae > Prionailurus > Prionailurus viverrinus. The sequence goes on along the minus strand of NC_062576.1, from coordinate 17,341,575 downwards.
GGGTTGGCCACACTACTGGGTCCTCCATGCATGGGGTGGGTTTGGGAATCTAAGGAGGGCAAACCCTCAAACCCCCTACTATCTCTCAGTATTGTGTAGAGGATTCAGTGAACCCCATCATCCTGCACTTCAACTTCTCTCTGGTGGGGAAACCCTTGTCCTTATTCGGGAACCTCCAGCCAGTGCTGGCTGTGGATGCTCAGAGACTCTTCACAGCTTCGGTGAGTTCTGGAGTTGGGGTCCTTCAGGGTCATGGAAGACACCAGAGGCCAAGATTGTTGAAGAACATTTTATTTCATTTCACATAATTTTATTTCAATATTTTATTTTATTTTGACTTAAATTTTAGTTAACATACAGTGCAATATTTGTTTCAGGAGTAGAATTGAGTGATTCATCACTTACATACAACATCCAGTGCTCATCACAACAAGTTCCCTCCTTAATACCCATGATCCTTCTAGTCCATCTCCCACTCACTTCCCTCCATCAACCCTCAGTTTATTCTCTGTCATTAAGATTGTCTTGTGATTTGTTTCCCTCTCTTCTCTCCCTATCCCCTTCCCATATGCTCATCTGTTTTTTTTAAGTTCCACATATAAGTGAAATCATATGGTATTTGTCTTTCTCTGATTGACCTATTTTACTTAGCATAATACACTCTAGCTCAATATTTTATTGTTTCATTTTATTCTTTCCTTTTCTTTCATCATACTTTATTTTTTTGTAGTTTCCTTTTGAGCAGAATTGTGGCAGTGACAACATTTGCCATGATGACCTCAGCATCACCTTCACTTTTATGGGGTGAGTTTCTTTTCCTCACTGCTACCTGAAAACCTGCACCACAACCTGGTGCTCTGTTCTGGCCTCTGAGGGAGCCTGGAACAGAGCAGCTGCTTTGGAGGTGTTTGTGTGGTTGCCCCATCCACTGTCTTCTCTCTCCGAGAGTCTGTGCCACCAGAGTAGACTTGCCACATGGAGGGCCTCAGCGTCTCACGGCCTGGCTTGTTCTTTCCACAGTCTGGATACCCTGGTGGTGGGTGGTCCCCGAGACCTGAATGTGACATTGACTGTGAGAAACCAGGGAGAGGACTCCTACAGGACTCAAGTTACCTTCTTCTACCCACCTGGCCTGTCCTATAGGAGGATGTCAGTGACTCAGGTAGTCAAATCCTTCTCAGGCTCTGACTTTGCTTTCCTTGTCCCCACAGGTTCTGGTTCACATCACCATCTCTGTCTCCCTTGCCTTCCAGAAGCAGCGCTCACAGCGACCATGGCGCCTGACTTGTGAGTCTGAAGACTCCACCAATGGGCCCGAGGCTTTGAAGAATAGCAGCTGCAACATAAGCCACCCCATCTTCCCAAACTACTCAGAGGTCAGGCTGCTGTCCCCCTCTCCCTTTCTCTTTTGTCTTTTTCTGAATTCTTTTCTTATTTTTTAAAAGTAGAGGCTCCTTTTTTGTTTTGAAAAATAGCTTTACTGAGATACAATTCGTATACAAATTCACACCTATTTCAAGCAGACAATTGGGTGGGTTTTTAGTATGTTCACAGAGTTACATATTCATCACCATGATCAACTTTAGAATATTTTATTACCTCGAGAAAAGACGCTGCTCTCCTCAGCCATCAATTCTAGTCCTCTCATTTCTCCAAGCCCTAGGCAACCACTAATGTATTTTCTGTCTCTAGGTTCACCTATTCTGGACACTTCTCATGTATATTTGCAGCATCTATCAATATTTTATTTCTTTTTACTGTTGCATAGTATCCTGTTGTATGGAAGCACCACATTTTATTTATCCATTCTTTAGTTGATAGACATTTAAGTTGTTTCTTCTATTCTTTTCACTGTCTCTCCTCTCTCTAACTCCAGATCACCTTTAATATCACATTTGGTGTGGAATCTGATGCTTTCTTTGGAAACAGACTACTACTCAAGGCCAATGTGACCAGGTGTGCTGTGCCTATCTTACCCCCTTTGAGGCCCCAACCCCCTGCCCAGGATGGACCACTGCCCTCTCCCCACTGGTTCTCTCCTCAGCTTAGTCAGTTATTTATTCATTCATTCAATAAATACCAACTGAGCACTCACCATGTGCCAGGCATTGTGCCAAGTGCTGGTGAGACAGTGATGGACAAGACAGCTGTGGTTCCTGCCCTTACAGAGATTATAATTTAGTGGAAATATACACAGGAAATCTCTCTGTTTCCCTTTAGTGAGAACAACACAACTAAGACCAACAAAACTGAATTCCAACTGGAGTTGCCTGTGAAATACACTGTCTTCGTGGTGGTCACCAGGTACTGGATTCTAGGGCTTTAGCTCTGCCTTTACCATTATGCTGGACATGACCCATTGTGTATTTGTGTGTGTGAGTCTATGCACATGAGTGCCTGTGTATATGTGTTTATATGTGCCTGGGAGTGTATTTGTGCCTGTGTGCATATGTGTGTGTGTAACCCAAGCTAGCACATCCTGTGTGTCTGACACACATCCCCCCCTGCTTACTGCCCCACTGGCACCTTCTCAGGACAGCATTACCCATGTACTTGTTCACTCCCTTACATACTTAGCCCAAGACTCTTTATCAGGACACCTCTGATGTCCTGAAACCTCCTGTACTTTCTTCTTTCTCCCATCAGCCATGAAGTCTCCACCAAATACCTCAGCTTCATAGCCTCAGAGAAGACCAGCCACAGTATAAAGCACCAGTATGAGGTGGGGAGCTGAGAAGGATGACAGGGAGGGAAATCAATGTGCTGGGAATGCAATAATGGGAAATAATGATGGGATACATGCCTCAGGTGCCTACTATGTTCTGGGCTCTGTTCCAAGTTTACTTTCACCCTATACACACAGAACCACACACACAGACACACACACACACACACACACCTCATTTTATCCTTACAATGAGTCTTTGAAGGAGGCACTATCATTATCTCCAGTTCACAGATGGAGAAACTGAGGCTCAGAGAAGTTAACAGAACATGGCCACAGTGTCCCCACTAGTAAGTGGAAGAGACACCACTTATTACCAACCTATCTGGGTCTTGAATGTGTGTTTAAGTGCTACAATTTGCTGCATCCCAGAAAGCATCAAGACGCAGGCTGCTTGGGTCTGTGAGGCCTTATTTAAGTGTACTGGGGTGTCAGGAGTGGGAAGACTGATTCTGGTTGCTGGTGTAAGTGGAAAGGCCAGAGCTCTGAAGTCCACTGCCTTCTTCCCACTGTGCAGGTCAACAACTTGGGACAGAGGAGCCTCCCCATCATTGTGGTCCTCTGGGTGCCTATCAAGCTGAACCAGGTGGCTGTGTGGGACAACCTCCAAGTCACCTTTTCCCAGGTAAGCCCAGCTGGGCTTGAGAAGTGTCCTAACTCCTCCCTCCGTAGCCCTTGTCTTTCCTAAAATCTCTGTTTTATTTTGGAGAGACTTTGACCTTCTCCTGGACTTAGGCCATTTCAGCTTCCTTAAGCCTGGATTCACAAGCCCTCATTTCTCTCTATTCTCATGGTGTCTCTTTTCCTCAGAACCTCTCCAGAACATGCAACACCACGGAGAATTCTCCCCCTCTCTCTGACTTCATGGCAGAGCTTAAGAGGGCCCCAGTGGTGGTAAGAATAAGCCAGACCCAGCACTGTCCCCTTGTTGATGCTCAATACCATCTGTCAACTGAGTGGGCTGGGTGCATGAGCATTTTTGCATCCAATTTCTTTAGTCACTTCTCCCCTTTCTTCCCTTCCCCAGAACTGCTCCATTGCTGTCTGCCAGAGAATCCAGTGTGACATCCCATCCTTCAGCATCCAGGAAAAAGTCAACATTACCCTCCAAGGCAAACTCTCATTTGACTGGTATATCAAGGTATGTGAGGGACAGGACTCAGCTGGGCATGGACATGATATTTCAGAGGGCCCATGGGTCCAGATTCAATCTACTCTCTCCTGTAGACTTCAGCAAACTACCTTCAGGTTGTGACCACGGCAGAGGTCTTGTATGATGATTCGAAGTTTGCCCTGCTTCCAGGACAGGAGGCATTTCTGAGGGCCCAGGTATCTATCTTTGGCACAGAGGGACTATTGGAGGTAGGAGCTGAGGCTGGGCTTGTGGAGATCTCTGGGTAAAGAGCTAGAAAGAGACAGAGGAGGAGGAGTGGGAGGAGGAGTGAAGGCAGAGGGAGGGGCCAGTCATTGGGTTAAGTGGGGGCAGAAGGTCTGACTGGGGAACCCCCTAGAAATTTGGGGTTCCCCTGATGTACCCTCCCTCCCCCTGCTACAGATAGAAACCAAAGTGGAGCCAAATGAAGTGCACAACCCTGTACCACTTATAGTGGGCAGCTCAGTGGGGGGGCTGGTGCTTCTGGCCCTCATCACCGCTGGACTGTACAAGGTATCCCCTCTTCCTGTTTGCTCTCCTCTATCCTCACTGCTTCTTACTCAGCAGCTCATTATTGGGTTCAACTCACACCAAGTCACAGAGTCTCAGTTTCTTCAGCTATGAAATGAGAATATAAATAATACTTTGTGAAGGTAATTGGGTTAATATATATGTAGTGTACTTAGAATGGTCCCTGGTACAGAATGACCACTATGTAAGGATTAATCCTTCTCCTTGTATGTTTTATTTATTTTCACTTTCCTGACTCTAACATCAAAGCCATCTCTTTCTCTGCCCCACTTTCCCCAGGTCTCTTTACACTCTGTCACATTATTCTTTGTGCCTCCTGGCCCCTATGTCTCCCCTCCTGTTCTGCATGGCCTTCACCACTTCCCTGACTTTGGTGGCCCTTACTCCTCTGTCTTTGCCTCCACAGCTTGGCTTCTTCAAACGGCAGTACAAGGACATGATGAGTGAAGCTGGTCCCAATGCCCAGCCCCAGTAACAGCTCCTTCCCCATTGAGTGGCCTCTCCTGCAGCAAGTAGGATTGTGGTTAGACCAGCATGCAGGTCCCCAGGCTGTTGGGCAGACTCCGCTATTAGGAGAGTGGGGTGGTAACATCTCAGTCGAAAAAGAACTGCTTGGGTTTCCATTCATGTGTGTGTGTGTTTGTGCAAGTGTGTGTGAAAGCATGTGCATGAGTTGTGTGTGTGACTCAGATGTCTTTTGCATGGGGATGAGTGCTGTCAGTACAACCTCTCAGGCAGAAGAGAATTGCTTAGGCTTCTTTGTGTGTGGGTGAAGGTGCCATTGGGCCTTCCTCTTGACAGAAGTGATGGCAGATTTTGTGGGTGAAGATAAAGGGAAATGTAACAGATCTTGTTCCTGCTGAAGGAAGCAAGACCTTCTTTCATGGGTGAGGACACATATCTGCAGGATGCTTTGCAGCTGGATCAAGACCACATGGAGGAGCTGTGATGGAGCCAGGATCTGATTAGCCACCAGGAGCCTGTCCACTCATTCCATTCCATACTAGAGCTACATAAGGTCCAATGAGCAATGGTGCACCTCCTTTTATGTATGCATTTACTTATTATTTTAATATTACTTTTATTTTTTGGAAGGGTAAACCCATCGACAGAACAAAAATCAAAAGTTGTCCAAGCATGAATGATGAAAATTTTCCCTTCCATCCTGGTCCCTCTAGCCATTCAAGTCCTTCCTAAGGGGTTATAAGGTTATGTGTTTTGGGGTCTTCTTCACAAAGATTTTAAGCATATGCAAACACACACACATAAGCTTTTTTACACAAATGGTAATAGGTGTTATTTATACTGTTTTGCATCTTGCTTTATTTATCAATATGGCTTAGATGTTTTATATCAAGACAAAGTATTTTTTTTCATTCTTTTTTACAGCTGTGTAGTATCCCATTGTATGGAAAGATCATGATGTATTTAACCAGTTTCTTTTCGGTATATTATTTCCAACCTCTCGCAACTACAAACAATGATGAATTAATAAATTGAATATATGTAATTTTTGCATATGTGTAAAGATAATTTATAGGATATATTCTCAGAAGTTTGGGTTCTCCCAGAAACAAATTCAAGATAAGAATTTGAGTGAAAGAAGTTTATTTAACAGTGGCCCCAAGAAATAGGGGAGGGATGTGAGCTGGGAAGGAAAGTCATCCAGGAAAGTCATCCATTTTCAAGAGGGACCACTCTGAACCCTTGGAGCATAACCCTACTGGGATTTCTGGGAGACAGTGTAGAATGCACACCTCAACATTGCCCCACTTGAAGACAGAAGGAGATGAAATAGTTGACCTTTGAACAACGCGGAGGTTAGGGGCACTGACCCCTCACACAGTTGAAAATCCATGTATGACTTTTGACTCCCCAAAAACTTAATTACTAAGTCTTACTGACATAACATAAATAGTCAACACATAATTTACATATTGTATGTATTATATTGTATTATTTTATGTATTCTTATAATAAAGTAAGCTAGAGAAAAGAAAATGTTATTAAGAAAATCACAAGGAAGGGGTGCCTGGCTGGTTCAATCAGTAGAGCATGAGACTCCTGACCTTAGGGTCATGAGTCCAAGTTCTATGTTGGGCATGGAGCCTATTTAAAATAAAAATTAAAAAAAAATTTAAGAAAAAGAAAATCATAATGAATAGAAAATACATTTACAGTACTATATGTATCTTCATTGGAAAAAATCCACATAAAAGTGGACCTGTGCAATTCAAACCTGTGTTGTTCAAGAGAACTGTCCACCAATTCTGCAGTTATTGGCTGAGGTCTGCTCTTGGTGGGGAAGGGAGTCATTAATTCTCTGGCACTTCTGGCCTGTCCTGAATGAGGACAGAGTGGGCTCTGGTGGTCAGAGAAAGAGATAACAGGTGCTGCTAGTTGGAAGTCTGACTGATGAGGCTATGCTCCCCTGGCAAGGTTCACAGGGATCTGGGCAGGGCACCAACAGCACTTGCTACCAAGGGTGTGTACAGGTAAAGTTTTGATAGCTGTTTCTAGGTAGCCTTCCCTCCCCCCAGTGCCCATCTCCCATACCTTTGTCAGTGCAGTAGCCACAACTCTGGCTTCAGCATGTATCCTAATTCTCACACTAGTCCTGCTAAGTAGCCACCACTTGCTAGTTAATAACATTGCTATTTAATATACCTGAATTTCACTTATGAGAAAACTGAGGCTTGGAGAGATCACACTAATGGCCTGAGGTCATTACAGATAGGACTAGAATGGAGCTGGGATTCAAATCTGGTCTGTCTGGTTCCAAAGCTTTCCTCCTTTACTGTCCTGATGATTTTTGAGGAATGGGTGTGCAGCAGGGGCAGTCAGGAATGGGTGTGCAGCAGGTACGAGTTAAATGTCAGGAGAGTGACTTTTATTCAGCTGTTATAATAATATTAGGTGAGCCATATGAAAGTGCCAACATGTTGACAAAAATGACAATTTCATGGGGTTCATCAAAATACAAGAAAATCATGGTTTAGATTAACAGAAATGCAAGAAAATCATTGCTCAGATGGAAGTCTGTTCCAGATGTGATAGGAAGAGGGAAGGGATCTTCCTGTTTGGGAAGGTTTGGGAAGAGACCCCAGGGTAGGCAACACCTGAATCAAGTAGGGGCCGAAGTGTTCCAGTTAGGGGACAGCATAGATGAGGCTGGAGAGTGGGCAAGAGCTTGGGCAGATGCACTTTGTAAGCCAGAGTGGAGGAGTTCTAATTTTATTCAAAGTGCAATATGATGTCATCAAAGAGTGACTAATGAGGGGCGCCTGGGTGGCGCAGTCGGTTAAGCGTCCGACTTCAGCCAGGTCATGATCTTGCGGTCCGTGAGTTCGAGCCCCGCGTCGGGCTCTGGGCTGATGGCTCAGAGCCTGGAGCCTGTTTCTGATTCTGTGTCTCCCTCTCTCTCTGCCCCTCCCCCGTTCATGCTCTGTCTCTCTCTGTCCCAAAAATAAATAAACGTTGAAAAAAAAATTAAAAAAAAAAAAAAGAGTGACTAATGAGACAATGGCCCTTTGTATCCTGGGGGTGCCATTACACATGTCAGATGATTCCACATACACATTTAGATGATTTAGATACACATTTAGATGATTCCACACAATTTTCTCTTCTGACTTTAAAATCCATTAAAAATGTTTTTTTTCCTTTCTTAAGTTAAAAGATAAATGACCTTAATATCTGCAGAAGTCCTTAAATGCCCCAGGAAAGAGGGCCTCTGTATCTGCAGGGACCTGCTCTTGGATGAGCAGCTAAGGTCTTGTGGGCTCAGAGTCCACATTGGCATCATTGAATCGGAAGCTTGTGTCGAATTCAGCCAGATAGGAGTTTTTTTTTTAATATATAAAATTTATTGTCAAATTGGTTTCCATACAACACCCAGTGTTCATCCCAAAAGGTGCCCTCCTCAATACCCACAGATAGGAGTTTTATGATGGGTTGGAAAAGAAATAATTTCCAGTGACAAATTCTCTTAACATGACCAAAATGTTACTAATAAACAGGGCCATAAATCTCTCATGATAAGCAGCCAAACCAGGAAAGTCTGCCTTTGATTTTACTTTTTGGGGTCCCTTGATTCAGAATAAATAAATCCCTTCAGTCTCTACCCTCCTTTTCTTACTTAGGGTTCTTATCTGGGCCACCATGGAATATTGTTAGAATTATAATCTCCAGTGAATTGTGCCTCTTTGTATTCCACTCCTTTGCACTGGGACATTGTGCTCTTCCCATCAAGTGGAGGGGCCTATCTCTACTCCCTGGAATTTGGGCTGGTCTTGTGGCTTACTTTGACCAATAGAATGTGGTGGCTTAAGGGATGTGTTGGAGTTCCAGAGCCTAGGCCATGAGAAGCACTACAGCTTCTGCTCCCACCCTCACACCACCATGCTGATACCCATCTAGCTCATTGGAGAATGAGCAGCCATATGGAAGAGACGACTAAGGCTCCCAGCTGATAGCACAGCTGCATGCCCGAGGCCATTGTGGCTCTTCCAGCCCAGTCCTGGAATCTGATGACTGCAGCCACTGGCAAGTCCAACAAAAGAACTGCCCAGAACTGTGGGAAATAATCCACTCTGCTTTGGAATAGTTTGTTATGCCACAATGGATAACAAATATGGCCACCCAGTTAAAGAGCACATTTCCCAGTTTCCTATACAGCTATGATGGCCATGTGGCTATTTTCTGACTAATGGGATATGAGTAGGGTGAGTGAACAACTTTGGAGTCTGGTCTTCTGAGAGAAGAAGTGTACCTCTTTTCTCCTTACCATCTTTTTACCAACTGAAGTGTGAGTGTCATTCACCATTTTAGACTTTGCTGACAAGGGCAACACTTAAGAATGCCAAAGTGAGACAGAGTTTGGGTTCTAACTCTGTAGAACCACTATGTTATCCATGGACACCATAATCTCATATTGTTATAAGAAAGAGAAATCTTCTTTAAGGCACTGGTATTTTGAGTCTTCAACACAGCAGTTGTCCCTGTATTGTAACTAATAACATTACCTTCTCAAGAGTTTTTACCTACTTGGTCAAAGAAACTAAACTTGTGGTAAATTCTGATAGTGCTGCTACCCCAGTTTCTAGCATTTCAGTCCCCTCCTTCTTGTCAGGACTTATGATATGACTGGCACCTAAAATGGGGGGGGGGCTGGAGAATGTTCCACTCTATCCATTCTCAGGCTGGTCACAGGCATCAGTAATACTTTCTTCATCGATGGGATCTTCCTGATGAGCCCACTTGGGTTGGTCTCCAGGATTTATCCCCAACCTCTGAGATCACAAAAGTGGGGTCCTTCCTGCTGGCTAAATGACCTCATAGAGAAATTAATTGTCCTGTTTCACCTGTAGATGCATGAGAAAGGTACTTGGAAGGTATTCCTCCTTTCTCTGTCTTGAGAGATTACCAGAGATGTGTGTCCTGATGGTGTGAATTTCCCCTCCCCAGGGAAAGTTCAGAGCCTTTAAAAAAATCTATTGCTTTTACTCACTTACAGCTTATTTATTCTTGTTTGTTTCAAATTTTTATTTAAATTCTAGTTATTTAACTTATAGTAATATTGATTTCAGGAGTAGAATCTAGTGATTCATCACTTATATATAACACCTAGTGCTCATGCCAACAAGTGCCCTCCTTAATACCCATGACGCATCTAGCCCATTCCCTGCCCACCTTCCCTCCAGCAGCCCTCAGTTTGTTTTCTATAGTTAATAGTCTGGAATGGTTTCCATCTTTCTTTCTTTCTTTCTTTCTTTCTTTCTTTCTTTCTTTCTTTCCTTCCCCTATGTTTATCTGTTTTGTTGTTCAAATTCTACACATGAGTGTAATCATATGGTATTTGTCTTTCTCTGACTGACTTATTTTGCTTAGTAAAATACACTCTAGCTCCATTCATGTTATTGTAAATGGCAAGATTTCATTCTTTTTGGTGGCTGAGTAATAGCCCTCAGGTTTTAGCCTACATAGTTTTGTTTGCTTATTTGTTTTTGATTAGTTACTGACATTTTATTATTAAAATTTTTTTTAATGTTTATTATTTTTGAGAGAGAGACAGACAGCAAGCTGGGGAGGGGCAGAGAGAGAGAGAGAGAGAGAGAGAAAGAGAGAGAGATACACAGAATTGGAAGCAGACTCCAGGCTCTGAGCTGTCAGCACAGAGCCCAACGCGGGGCTGGAACCCACAGACTGCAAGATCATGACCTGAAGTCAGCCGCTTAACCAACTGAGCCACCGAGTCGCCCTGAGTTGATGACATTTTAAAATTGGCAGATTTCTTAGAGAAATCCAAATTTATGGCTTTTATTGAAAAATGGGAGTGAGACAACATGAGGCTGCAGCTAGGTAGAGCCACCATAAACAGGCAGGACATGGCTTTCCAGTTCACTCCATATAGCGCTCCTGCTCTGAGGTTAGGGTCCATTGGATTAAAGGTGATCTTGAAGCCGTATGTGATCTGGTCACTGCCTACCTCGGTAGCTCACCTTCTGCTCCCTTCCCTCTCAACCTCATATTTCTCAAATGCACCATATCTAGCGTGACCAGTCAGGACCCTTTTAAAAATGAAAGGAAGTGTGAATAATAATTGCATTGGGATGTCAAGCCTAAACATGACCTGTTGAGGACAGGTCAAGATGTATCTGTTCCCCTTCATTCCCTCTCACTTCCCAGTCTTTGTCCATGCTTTATTCTTTGCCCAGAACTCACTTCCTTTCCTCCTTCACTTGACTCTTGTCTCAGCTTGAATGTCACTTCCTCCAAATCCTCCTGAATCCCTAGCCAAGAGAAGCTTCACCTCTCATATGCTGTCAGTAACCTATTTTTTTATTCCTGGACACTGTACATTACTGGAATGCAGGAACCCCTATGACAATATTTGGAACACAGAGCAAACAATTGCTGAATATATGTGTTTGGTGAATGAATGAATGAATGAATCAATGATCTTGGTTTTCCTGGCTTCCTGTTCTTGTTCCCTCCACCAGAAGACAGAGCTCTCAAAAGTCTGTTTCCCTACAGCACAACGCATTTCTTCAGGACCATATAGTATCTGACTATATGTAACTACTTCACATTTTCTAAATCTTGAGAGAATGAATGGATAATGGACAGACTATACATAGAAACAGAGCTCTGACCCACAATCAGCCCAAGAAACCCATCCATTAACTATAATAAACAGCCCAAGAAGCCAGTTTGCCACCTGTAAGTCAGATTTGTAGGAAGTCAGACCTTTAGCAACTGGTCCAGGAAGCCAAACAATAACCCATGTAATAATTGGCTCAAAATGACCAGAGCTTGATTAATAACTGACAGCTTCCCTAATTTTTGTTGCTGTATCCAACTTAGGCCCAACCAGGAAAAGCCAAATATGCTCCCCTGACCAATCAAAAGATGTTCTGCTTCCAGTTAATCCACTCCAGCTTCCCTGGGCCAACAACCTCCAGTCAGGGCACACCTGAAAACTTCCCTTTTTATACCATAAAGCCTATCCTCTCCTCCTCCCTTGCTTTTGGGTATTTGTCAAAATGCAAGTGATGGTGGCTGAATTTCTTGCTAGAGCAAGCTCTGAATAAATAGCCTTTGCCTATCAACAGACATTTTGTTGGTCTTCATTTATTTTCTCAATCCTCTGGTCCAGCTACTACAATTAAAAAACAAACAAACCACAATGATCTCCTTTCCAGTTTCTCTGTGGGCATTCCCATTTTGGCACAGACTTTGAACAATTGCTGAAATGGGTCTCCTTATCTGCCCCCATCTCTTGTTGCCCATTGAAGTTCCAAGGCCCCTCTGAGTAAACATGAATTGAATGCATTGATTGCCATGTTCTTCCATATATATATTTGCCTGTTGAGAATGATCTTGTTACTGGGTGTTGTATGGAAACCAATTTGACAATAAATTGTATTTAATATATAAAAAAAGAGAATAATCTTGCTACCAAGCCAAGAGTAAGATACAGAAGCTAAGCCTGATGACCCAGCCTTACCCCTGTTCTCTGGAATTCTCCCTCCCCTAATTCCCACAAGCGTCTCCAGACCAGCCCCTCCCATGTGCAGCACAGCTGCTGTGCTTGAGCCTCTATTAAAGTCAAGGCATCAAAAAAATGATCGAAAAAATTTTTTGAAAAGGATACAATATTTGTAATTGACAAACACAAAGAAACATCAAAATATTGGAAGGAAAACCAGAACTTTGGATACCTTTCTTGCACTTACTTTTTCATTTAGAATTTTTTTGAGTCACAAAGTGGAGTAGGCAGAAAACCACTGTGTTTTCTGATTTAAGAGCACCTTGATCTATGTGTTACAGTTCAGGTGTAATCAGCCCATTGTTCACGCTATTTTCCATGGTATTTTGAGGGGTGCGCTGACCAGACTCTAGCTCAGACAGGGCTGGAGAAGTCCTGCCCTGAAAGTCAATTCAGTTCTCATTAAATTCTTCACACCTGCCCATTGAGGTGGATATTATTGTTCCTATTTTGCAGAAGAGGATACTGATGATTAGTGAGGTTATGTTAACTTGCCCAAAGACTTCCTATAGCTTGGACTCCAGCCCAGCTTTTCCTGATCATCTTTGTGAGTTGAATCTAAGGCTGGGAATTGAGGCAGAATTATGGAGCCTTCAGATGGAAAGTATGAATGTTCCCTCCAAGGGAAACCCAGAAGAAGGTAGGTCAGTCATCAATACTCAGCCCCTATCCACCTTACTCTGACCATATCATTTCTGCTCTCTTTCCTCTTCTCTGTCTTTCCTTTTCCCAATGAATTATCTTTGCTTCTCATTTTCTCTTCTATTTCACAGAACTTAAGTGCAAATTAAGTACTATGTTCCTCTAATTCCAGTTAAATCACTTGCCAGCAGTGGGAGTTAAAGGACAACCATTTGACTCTCCAAGGGGTTTTTGCCAATGTATGTAGAGAAGCCAAGCCAGTGTTCCTTCCTCTTCCCTTCACTGTTGCCCCAGGCTTTTCCTCATCCACCGGGCACACGTTTGCTGTGTTCCCTAACATTCTTCTACTTATTTCCTACAGCATTTACTCAACCTAAACAAATACCTGTTGTATCCAAAATTTGCCCCAATTCATTAGTTTGCCTCCTAGAAAGGCTGCTTTTGCCTTGTTCTGAGGCAGCCTTCGATTTATACAACAATTGGGGGAATCCCAGGGTGATCTGGGCTGAACACTTGGTCTATTACCTTCAAATATGTGCAGATTTCCTTTCCACATACCCATCCACCCCACTTATCCATTCATCCACTCATCCTCCCATCTACCCAGCCACCTTCTCATCTGTCCACACACAAACTCATCTACCCTCTTATCACCCAACTACCCACATACCCAACAGACATGTTTGACCCCTGGTTGTATCTACTCTAGGTCTAGTGGCCATCCTTGGAGAAAGAAAGAGAAATGAGTGTCTGATCTCAATGAGCTGTCATTGAGAGGGTGTCACTTTTTATTCTTCACTAAGAAAAACTGTGAATTCTCACCCTTATCCTCAACTTATAACAGCTATAGCAACAAACAGAAGCAAGTGCTATTTCCCAGGCACATAATTGAGGTGCAACAGTGACTGAGACCAGAACTGTTGAATGTTCTGTACAAAAAGGCTTGTTCCCTTGACTGGGATTAGCTCTGCCCTTCTTTAACTTCATGCAGGCACCAAGTATTGATTGGGTGCTTCCTATGTGTCAGGTGTTGTGCTGAATGCAGGGGATAGAGGACCAGAAGGATACAGTCCTTATATTGAAGAAGTCTATAGTCTCTATACCAATCCCTGGTGTATAAAAGCACCACCCCCCAAGAATCTCCTTCTGAGATTCACCAAAGCAGAGCTAATCACTTCCTCCCTGAGCCACTCAAATTATTCTGCTATCTAGTAAAACTTGTGATTTGCATGTATCAGAATATTGTTTCCCTTGTAGGGTATGATCTCTTAGAAGGCCAGCACCCTTTCCTGCTTGTTTTGCTTCCCTAGCAGCCAACCCACAGCCTGGATCACACGAGAAGCTCCTGTGTGTGGGATGAATGGTTGAGTGAACAAATACTGCCCAGGCAGTAGGTGGGGTAGAAAGGAGGAAGTAAGATCATTAGCAGTGTGGTCAAGACTCCAGTGCCTTGATATCTGTCTTTACCTTGTACTAGCTGGCAACTTGAGGCAAAGAACTCAACTTCTCTGTGCCTTAATTCTGCATCCATAAAATGAGGATAATAGCAGCTCCCCACCCCCATAGGGCTGTTGAGAAGATTCAGTGAGCTAACAGACATAAAGGGCACAATGATACGTTAGTATTACTCAGTTCTTTTTTTCTGCCATAAAGATGTTATTACCCTATGCCTGCTTCTCACTTACATGTCCCAAACTTCCCAACCACTGGCTAAAATCCTCTAGCATTCTCAAATAATCGATCACAACAGAATTCCATGCCCACGGCTCCTGGAGTGTAGGGAGAACCAGTTGCTTTTGGAAAGCAGCCTCTTCCTGAGAACCTGAGTATACATGTGTGTATTTCTACACTATAGAGTTAAATAAATTGTTTTGGGGTGCCTGGGTGACTCAGTCGTTTCTGACTCTTGGTTTCAGCTCAGGTCATTATCTCACAGTTCTTGGGTTTGAGCCTTGGGTCAGGCTCCATGCTGACAGTGCAGAACCTGATTGGGATTCTCTTTCTCCTCCCCCTTCCCCTTCTCTCTAAAAAAATTCTGTTTTGAGAAAATTTGGTGGTGAGGTGGCCAATTGTCCATCAAAGAAAGAGAAGTGAGACAGAGTGCATATGGTAAGAAGAAGGGCAGAAACTCTAGGGAAAATCCATTCAGGCCTCATGGGTAAGTGTGGGGGTAGAAACAGACTGAAAAATACCAAAGTTTCCACCCACCAGATTTCTGTTCTCTTTCCATGGAAAAGAAACAACCCAGGAAACAGACCCAAAATTATTCAGTTCCACTTAGTTCAGGTAAATCAGACCTGAATTAAATCAACATCTGTCCTGGTTTCTCCATTTCACACCCTTGCTCCAGTATGTGACAGATCAGAAGCAGCACCTCCTGCCCCACCATCCTACCAGAATCTTCTTCAGTCAGTATATCTAGTCTCAGGGACAGAGCAGAAACTTATTGAGTGAGGAATTCCAGCAGTAAGAAAGGCTGGCTGCTTCCAAACTTCCCCAAACCCTCCCATTCTTCTCTTGACTTCTTCCACCGGCTCAGCCTTGGCTCTGAACAACCTACAGGTGTCAGATGGACAGAGTTGGATGTGACTGAATCATGGTCCTACTGGGCTGAGGAGATTAGGGAACTTGGGTATCCACCCTTTCCTTGCTTATATTATCCTCCTCAGCTGCCATCCTTTTTCTGGAAGTGTCACAACATGATTCACTGGAATGAAAAGGGGATGTGAGTTTTAGAAACCCTAAGTTCCTATCTGGAGCCTCACTGCCTTCATGGATGGCTTGAATTAAGGACACATCCTGTTCTACACTTTTATGATACAAGTTATCTTTGTTAAAGGTGAGATGTCTTACCTTGCTTGGCTTTTCCTGAAGTATCATAGAAGTATGTTGGGCGGCTTGAAAGAAGAATTTAAGTCTTAGTTGTCCAATATTCTTGTTTTGTGTACCTCATCCATCAAGAGTGGAACCCAAGCCCTGGAAAGGCCAGGATTCAAGGCACCTTCAAAGGCTTGGTGGTTCTCTTGTACTTACCCTGTCTGTGAGTCCAGTCCTGAGTCTTCTAGACATCTCCTGGCTTGAGTTATTTCTGGCTTGCCTTTTATCTTGTGTGGAGTCTGGGTCACTTCTTTCTTTTTATTGGGTTTCTGTGTCTCCATTTCATTCTCTTTCAATTTTTTTTTCATCTCCAAGAATTCCAGGGATTTTCTCCAGTCATATTGTATCTGAGGTCCCTACAAGGCTGCTTATCTTCAGGTGGCATTAATGTCCACATTACTCACTCCCAGCTCCTCCCCCACTAACCTGGCACTGCCACCTCTAGGGTCCCTGATAGCCTCTGTTGCCATATCTGGGGACTTCTTCATTTCTCACCTCACTTGACATCTAGCAGCTTGTGAAATTATTTACATTCCTCTCCAGGTAGCCCTTTCATGATTCCCTTTTTTCTCCTGGGCTTCTTTCTCCCTCTTTGAGAACTCCTTCCTTCTCAATATTTCTGGGCTTCTGCTCTGCTGCTAACACTGGTTTCCTTCCCCTCTTCCACCCATCTTTCTCTTCCCTCTTCACACTCCCACCAGGATCTCATTCAGCACTTCTGATGGATCCAAAACTCTTCTCCAACCCAGAATTGTCTCCTGAGCTCTAGCCCCGTTCACTCAACTGCCTCTAGGACATCTTCTCTTGGAAGGCCTTCAGGCCCCTCTTACCTAACACAATAATCGTCAGAGCATAGTACTCATAATAGCCAATGACAGAAGCTCATATACATTTTTCTCAGCATTTCATACTAATTCAACCTTCCCAGAAACAAACAATAGGAAATGTGTACTTTTAAAGTTTTAAAAAATGTTTATTTATTTTTACAGAGAGAGAGAGAGAGAGGGAGGGAGAGAGAGAACACGAGTGGGGAGGGTCAGAAAGGGAGAGAATCCCAAGCAGGCTCCATGCTGTCAGTGCAGAGCTTGATGCGGGGCTCAAACTCACAAACCATAAGATCATCTCCTGAACTGAAATTTAGAGTTGGATGCTTAACTGACTGAGCCACCCAGGCACCCTAGGAGATATGTAGTTTTATTATCACCCTCATTTTGTGGAAGAGGAAACTGGAGCCTAGAGAGATTGAGAGCCCAAGCTCTTAAAGACTAAATTTTGGCTTTCTAAAAACCGTAACTATCCTAGTCCATTGTCCCTCCCTTCCTCCAAGTATGCTCAGGGACCATCACCACTGTCTTCCCCTTAGAGACCAGTCAGCCTCCAGTCCATCCCCATGGCCACTAGCTCACCCCACAGGGCCCCGTTACCTCTCTCTTAGCTGGTCTGTCTCCAGCTAGTTCCCAATGAAACTATCCCCCATACTGCTCCTCTTTCTAGCTTTCTGAAATGTAAATTTGAAGATTTCAGTCTTCCCAATTTGATTCAATGCTTCCCTCTGCCCTCAGGATAAAATCAACATACCTTAAGGGGGCTTTCCAGACTTGGGGCCTGCTTCCCCTTCTCCCCTTCCTCCATGGCACTGACCTCATCTCTTGTCACTTCCCACCTCCCACTCTCTGGTTTACCATCACTGGTTTCCCAAGAGGCCCTCCAGTCTCATGCCTTGGTCACATTTGGCTACCCCTTCTGAAATATGCTCCCCTATAGTCAGTTGCCTTCAAAACTCAGCTCAAGTGCCAGGAATCCTTTTCAGAAATAGACACCCTTCTAAGTGAGTAAGGTACTCTGTGGTCAATGGGCTTCTCATCTCATAGCAATACCTTGCTCTTTGCCCATTTGCCTTCTCTACTGACCCCAGGGCTGGGCCTTGTGGTTTGTGTTTTATCTCTTTGCTAATAGAGAGATGCGTAATTAGCCTCAAATGAGGCTTGTTGAGTAAATGACTAAATGCCCACTCCATTTTCCTCCTAAGGTCCAGATGCTTGCTTCTTAGCCCAGAGGTTTCCAGGTCTGAGAGTACCCACCAGAGTCTCCATTAGGGCCCTAAATTGACCCTGGCATCTGCCTGTTTTCCCTCCCCAGGCTAACTGAAGTTTCAAGGTCAAGAGGAAACTTCTGCCTGTACAACTAGAGAAGCTAAAGAGGTGAGGCAGGGAGGGGATTTGCATTCATTTAAGTCTAGTTTGGTAAAGCAAAAGAAGCAAGCCATCTCTGGTTAGAAAGACTCTTGGACCCAGGATGTGTGGGCTGCTTCAGCCCCTTTCTCTGTTTATTTTAGTCCTATTCTCCGCCCTCCACCTCTGAGTCATGCTGACAACTTCCCTCTCTGCTTCTATTCTCCTGACTACCTCTCTGCTCACTGGCCCCTCTGTACCTTTGTCCAGTTCCCTCAGTGGCTGAGGAACTCAGAAGCCCATATCTTACCTTCCAGTCATGACCATGATCAGGACCTTCCTCCTGTTGATGGGTAAGTGGTGGGCTCCAATGAAGAGACGTGAGAGCATTGGGGTCCAGATAGGGAAAGAGCTGAGAATGTACATGTTTTGGACGCAGACATTAGGGGAGGGATCTGGAGTTACACAGGGCTTGGTATCTGGAGTTTTTGGAGGGAGAGGGAGGGGACAGTTGCCTGAACAATCTAGAGATTTCCCAAGTAGGTAGAACAAGTCAACCTTGTGCTCTGTTCACAATGTCACCTTGGCCCAAGTTTTCCTGGACTCTTTCTCCTAGAAGCCCCAGGGTGGCAAAGGAGTTAGAGTCTGGGTGTTTCTCTGTGAAAATGGAGAATTGAAACTTTCCAGCAGGCCAATGAGTGAAGAGCTGTCTCTGGACTTCCTGCAGGAGAGAAGCAGGACTGGGGGAAGCCTGAGCCTAAGAGTTCAGAAGTCCAGGAGACACTAGGGCATTGGACCTGGAGAGGAGAGCAAATCTGGGGTCTGGGGAGATGGAATAGGAGGAAGACCCTTCTTCAGAGCTTCTCTTCTCACCTCACTTTCCCAGGCTTGGCTTCTTCTCTCTGTTTCAACTTGGACACAGACCAGCCAACAACCTTCCTTATGGAGAGTGCTGGGTTTGGATACAGTGTGGTCCAGTATGCCAACTCCTGGTGAGGACTCGGTGGTGACTGGCTTTTGGTTCTCATCAACTCCTTTCCATGCACAAAGTCCTGTCCTTCCCCATGATTCTCTTCTCCAGTGCCCGGTGTAGAAATTCTCTTAGGGATATGAAGAGTTGTACTGAAAGCAGGTACTGTCTTGCCATCTTGATGATTACAACTAACATTTATTGAGCACTTTCTAAGTGCCCAGCACTGTGCCAAGCATGCTTTATGTGATCACTGATTTATTTTATTTAAAAATTTTAAATTTAAATTCCAGTGTAGTTAACTTATAGTGCTATATTAGTTTCAGGTGTAAAATAGAGTGATGCAAAATTCCATACATCATCTGGTGCTCATCACAAAAAATGCATTCCTTTTAATTTATTTGTTGTTTAATTATATCCAAGTTAGTTAGCATATGGTGCAACAATGATTTCAGGAGTAGATTCCTTAATGCCCCTTACCCATTTAGACCATCCCCCCTCCCACAATGCCTCCAGTAACCCTCTGTTTGTTTTCTATACTTAAGAGTCTTTTATGTTTTGTCCTCCTCCCTGTTTTTATATTATTTTTGCCTCCCTTCACTTACGCTCATCTGTTTTGTATCTTAAATTCCTCATATGAGTGAAGTCATATGATATTTGTCTTTCTCTGACTAATTTCTCTTAGCATAATACCCTTCAGTTCCATCCACATAGTTGCAAATGGCAAGGTTTCATTCTTTTTGATTGCCCAGTAATACTTCATTGTATTTATATACTACATCTTCTTTTTTTTTCAATATATGAAGTTTATTGTCAAATTAGTTTCCATACAACACCCAGTGCTCATCCCAAAAGGTGCCCTCCTCAATACCTATCACCCACCCTCCCCTCCCTCCCACCTCCCATCAGCCCTCATTTTGTTCTCAGTTTTTAAGAGTCTCTTATGCTTTGGCTATACCACATCTTCTTTATTCATTCATCTGTCAATGGACATTTGGGTCCTTTCCATACTTTGGTTATTGTTGATAGCACTGCTATAAACATTGGGGTGTATGTGCCCCTAGAAATAGCACACCTGTATCCCTTGAATAAATACTTTGGATAAATAACGTACTTAAATTTTTAATTTTTTGAGGAACCTCCGTACTGTTTTCCAGAGTGACTGCACCAGTCTGCATTCCCACCAGCAGTGCAAAAGAGATCCTCTTCCTCTGCATCCTCGTCAACATCTGTTGTTGCCTGAGTTATTAATGTTAGCCATTCTCACAGGTGTGAGGTGGTATCTCATTGTGGTTTTGATTTGTATTTCCCTGATGATGAGTGATGTGGAGCATTTTTTCATGTGTCGGTTGGCCATCTGGATGTCTTCTTTGGAGAAGTGTCTATTCATGTCTTTTGCCCATTTCTTCATGGATTATTTGTTTTTTGGGTGTTGAGTTTGATAAGTTCTTTGTAGATTTTGGATACTAAGCCTTTATTTGATATGTCATTTGCAAATATCTTCTCCAATTCCATTGGTTCCCTTTTAGTTTTGCTGATTGTTTCCTTCGCTGTGTGGAAGTTTTTTATTTTGATCAGGTCCCAATAGTTCATTTTTGCTTTTGTTTCCCTTGCTTCTGGAGACGTGTTGAGTGAGAAGTTGCTGCAGCCAAAGTCAAAGAGGCTTTTGCCTGCTTTCTCTTTGAGAATTTTGATGGTTTCCTGTCTTACATTTATGTCTTTCATCCAGTTTGAGTTTATTTTTTTGTACGGTGTAAGAAAGTGATCCAGGTTCATTTTTTGCATGTCGCTGTCCAGTTTTCCCCAGCACCATTTGCTGAAGAGACTGTCTTTATTCCATCGGATATTCTTTCCTGCTTTGTCAAAAATTAGTTGGCCATACATTTCTGGGTCCATTTCTGGGTTCTCTATTCTGTTCCATTGATCTAAGTGTCTGTTTTTGTGCCAGTACCGTACACAACAAATGCACTCCTTAATCGCTATCACCTATTTAACCCATAACCCTACCCTTCTCCTCTCTGGTAACCATCAGTTTATTCTCTATAATTAAGAATCTGTTGCTTGGTTTCTCTCTCTCTCTCTTTTCTCCTTTGTTCATTTATTTTTTTTCTTAGATTCCACATGAATGAAATCATATTATTGACTTATTTCACTTATTTCACTGACTTATTTCACTTACCATTACACTCTCTAGCTCCATCTATTTCACTGCAAATGGCAAAATGTCATTCTTTTTTATGGCTGAATACATAAGATTGCTGTGACGACTAAATTAGTACTCACCTAGAAATGCAAATCAAAGCTACACTGAGATATCACCTCACACCTGTCAGAATGGCTAAAATCAACACAAGAAACAACAGGTGTTGGCAAGGATATGGAAAAAAGGACCCCTCATGTACAGTTGGTGAGAATGCAAACTGGTGCAGATATATATATATATATATATATATATATATATACATATATATAGTGTGTGTGTGTGTGTGTGTGTGTGTGTATCCCACATCTTCTTTATCCATTCATCAATTGACATTTGGGCTACTTCCATATCTTGGCTATTGTAAATAATCCTGCTATAGACACAGGGGTGCATGTATCCTTTTGAGTTAGTATTTTTGTATTCTTTGGGTACATACCCAAGAGTGTGATTGCTGGATCATACAGTAGTTCTATTTGTAGCCCTTTGAGGAAACTCCATACTGTTTTCCACAGTGACTGCACCAGTTTGCATTCTCACCAACTATACATGAGGGGTCCTTTTTCCATATCCTTGCCAACACCTTTTGTTTCTTGTATTGATTTTAGCCATTCTGACAGGTGTGAGGTGATATCTCCATGTAGTTTTGATTTGCATTTCTAGGTGAGTACTAATTTCGTCATCATAATAATCTTATAAGATAGGTAAGGATCAACTTTTCAAGAAATATTTATTGAGCACTTACTACTAAAGGAGCCAGACATATACAGGAGAACAAAACAGACAAAAACCCCTCCCATGGGTAACTTAAATTGTTATTAATCTCCACTTTGCAAATAAGGACTCTGAGGCTTAGAGATGAAGCAAACTTGCCGAGTGGCAGTCTGGTTCCACTGTCCATATTCTTAACTTCAGTGTTCTTTGTCTTCCTCCCCCCAGGGTGGTGGTTGGAGCCCCCCAGGAGATAAAGGCTGCCAACCAAACAGGTAGCCTCTACCAGTGTGACTATAGAACGGGCAAGTGTGAGCCCATCCGCCTGAAGAGTGAGTCACTGCCTCTCCCTGGGACCCAGGTCCAAACTCCACTGCTCTGGGGACCTGGGGGGAACACAGAAGATACACTTCCCAGTTCCAGCTCTGTCTGCAGACCCTTACCCTCAGACAAGCTTCCTGATCCCTTCATAGCCTCTTTGTCCATCACACCCCTTACCATCATGGCTCTATCAAGACCTGAAAGCCCCCTTCACTTTCCAGACCTCTTTGTCTTGCAGGTTTGAGGTGACCCCTGCCCAGATCTTACACAGATCTGAGGGTGACCATGCACATATCTGTCTCCTCAGTCCCCCCAGAAGCAGTTAACATGTCCTTGGGCCTGTCCCTGGCAGCCTCAACCAACCCCTCTCAACTGCTGGTGAGTTACCTGGGTTGCAGAGCTGTCCTGAAGGGAAGAATGGGGACCTGGGGTTAGTGGGGCTGGGGACTTTGGGGAGTGTGAAAATACTGGGTTGGAAGGATGGAATGGAAGCAGGGACAGCCCCTCCCATCAGACACCTCTGTCCTTAGGCCTGTGGCCCCACAGTGCACCATACATGCAAGGAGAACATGTACTTGACTGGGTTCTGTTTCCTGCTGGTTTCCCCTTCCTGGCAGGCCCAGAAGCTCCCGGCTGCCCTGAAGGGTGAGTGTTGGGGGCTACTGGTTCCTTTGAGGAGCCCACACACTTGTGATTGGGAGTGTAGTGGGCCAGAGACACTTTTGCCAGAGTGGATAAAAAAGACATCTGGAAAAAATATGTACTGGATGGTATAGCAGTTCCAGACTTGAGTTGGGTAGTCACTGTATGCTTTCACATCTTGCCACATTACTGTTCCACTTTTCTATGACCTAACCCTCTTGGAGCTTCAGTTTCTTCATTTGTGAGATGGGGATAATGACACCCAACCCTGAGAGTGACATAAGATGATCCATGGCCAAGGTTTAGCACATAGTGAGGGCTCAATTAATGTTAGCTGCTATTATTTTTAGGGAGAAGGGAATTTATTTTCAGTCAATACGCCCTGGGTATAACCAATTTGTGTAACAGAATGGGAAAGAATGATGAAGGCGCAGACAATCTGAGCAGTGTGTGTATGTGTGTGTGTGTCTATGTACATGGATGTATATATGTGTGCATATATATGAACATGCATATGTGCCTGTATGTATATTTACATGAGTGTATATATATGAGTATGTGTGTATATGTGTGCATATGAGTATGCATGGGTTTGTTTGTGCACATGCACAAATGTATGTGTATGTGAATATGTATGCATGAATGTATGTGTGCACACTAGGCCCCTCCCTGGTTTCACATTTCCACTCAAGCCCTTGGGGAAACTGACATCTGGCCACTGAATGGAGTTCTCTTCTAGCACCTCCTAGACTTTGCCCATAGGAATCTGGGCTCCCATAAGAACACCCAGGACACCACTGTCTGGTGGGAACCTCTGGAATGAAAGAGGGAGGCTGGGAGGTCTCTTCTTGGAGAACTGGGAGAGCTTCCTCTTTTTGACCAATTTTGAATACACTCAGGAGGGGAATAGGGGCCCATATTTAAGCTGAGAACAGAAGAGGGCCAGTGTGTGGTTATTTCCAGGGATGACATTAAAAATATTTAACAAAAGCACAGTTTGGCATTGAGTAATGAGGACAGATTCTGGCCAGGGGCTGAAGCAGGCTCCTTTCATTGCTGGATCATGGGGATATGGGAGAGGGAGTGGGATAGGGCTTGGGAGAGGGGCACAGACAGCCAAGGTAGAAGGAGGGGCTCCCCGTTTCTTACCATCTGGATTGGAGGAACTTCACTTTTTTATCACCTAGGCTGACTACACAGGTGTGAGCAGCTGAATCACAGATATAGCCTCTTTAGGGACTTAAGGAGGCCAAAGGACCCTATTCTAGGCAGTGGTTAGGGAGGTCCCTGGGTTGGGGGGCAGTGAGTTCTTGTGGCCAGGATGCTGAGGTTCTGGGCTCTGGGAGTGTTCCTTGGAGAACTGGTGCCACTTCCTTTCTCAGAGTGTCCGAGGCAGGAGCAGGATATTGTGTTCCTGATCGATGGCTCAGGCAGCATCTCCTTCAGAGATTTTACCAAGATGTTGAATTTTGTGAAGGCCGTTATGAGCCAGTTCCAGAGACCTAGCACCCAGGTGTGTCCTTGGGGGAGGGAAGGCAAGTGTGCAGGGGCCCTGTGGGAGGTTTGTGGGTGGGGTGCCTGGGGTTTTGGTCAAGTGGCCTTGGCTCCCAGCCCCCTTCAATTCTCCCAGTTCTCTCTGATGCAGTTCTCCCACCATTCCTGGGTGCACTTCACTTTCAAAGACTTCATATACAGCTCAAACCCACTAGGCCTGTTGGATTCTGTACAACAGCTGCGAGGGTTCACTTACACAGCTACAGCCATCCAAATGGTTACGTGAGTCCTCCCTTCTCCGGGGTCCTTCCCCAAAGCATCTGGGTCTTCCTTTAGGCCTCACCTATCTCCACGAGAGAGGGACAGGCTGGGACAGAAATTCAGCCTGTGGTCTCCTCACCAAGCTGGGGGCCTACAGGTGGGACTGGGACCTCCAAGAGAAAGGGTAAACAACTTGTTCTCAAAAGGCATAAGGGACCAGTAGCAGTTCTGTTCACAGGTCTTTGGATCTTCTTCTCTGACAGAAATCAACTGTTCAGTGCCTCAAGGGGGGCCCGAAAAGATGCCTCCAAGATCCTTATTGTCATCACTGATGGTCAGAAACAAGGAGACCCCCTGGGTTATGAGGATGTTATCCCTAGGGCTGAAGCTGCCGGTATCATTCGCTATGCAGTTGGGGTAGGATGTGGAAATGCCCTCCCACCGTTTCCTCCCTTCACTTCCTCTTAAAGCAACTTCCCTTTCTAGGACAAAAACCTCAGCTCTCTCAGCGTCTACTACCTTCAATATGAAAGCTGTGTTCCAGCCTGGGGACCCTGATCCTTTTCTTTAAATTCCCTGATGTTGTCTGAGCCTCATTTTTCTCATCTGTACACAGAGTGTAATAATACTGACCTTGTGGAGTTATTGGGGGATATGCACCCAGCGTTTGGCAGGCATATTAAATTTATTATTATTTTCACTGAGTTGGTCTTTGTTGGGGACAGGTGGGATTGGCTTTTCAAAATCCACATTCCCAGAAAGAATTAAATGACATTGCATCGAAGCCCTCCCACGAGCACATTTTTCAAGTGGAGAATTTTGATGCTTTGAGAGACATTCAAAACCAACTGAAAGAGAAGATCTTTGCCATTGAGGGTAAGTCAGAGATGAAAGTACTCACTTTAGAAGCCATAACCCATAAATGCTTTCCCTTCTTGGACCTGGACCCACTTGTCATAGCCACCAATTCCTCCCTTTGGGTATTAATGTCCAACATTAGATCTTCTAAAGCTGAGATGTCCTTTTCAGACTTGGTAAAGCCTGTATTTCCCCCTGGAACCCTGGTGTCATGTCTTCTTCCAGGTACGCAGACCATAAGCAGTAGTTCCTTTGAATTGGAGATGTCCCAGGAGGGTTTCAGCGCTGTGTTCTCACCTGTGAGTGGGGCCGTTTTCAGGCCATTGATGTAGGAGGTAGGGAGTGGTGGGAGGAGGGAAGGTAAGGATAGGTGTTAGATGAATGAGTGGAGAAAGAGAATTCCAAATAATAAGTGGAGTCAGGGGGCACCTGGGTGGCTCAGTCTGTTGTGTGTCCAGCTCTTGATTTTGGCTCAGGTCATAATTTAGTGGTTTGTGGGATTGAGCTCTGTGTATTGGGCTCTGTGCTATTGGCATGGAGACTGCTTGGGATTCTCTTCCTCCCTCTCTTTCTGCCCACCTGCTTCTCGTTCTCTCTCTCTCTCTCTGTCTCAAAATAAGTAAACATGAAAAAAGAAAAGTGGAATCAGTGGTAGGCATTGCTTTAGAATAGGCTGTCTTTTTTTGACTCAAACCTGCTTAGCCCTGGAATCCTTTCCTCCCAGGACGGGCCAGTTCTGGGGGCTGTGGGGAGCTTCAGCTGGTCTGGAGGAGCCTTCCTATACCCCCAAAATATGAGCCCCACTTTCATCAACATGTCTCAAGAGAATGTGGACATGAGGGACTCTTATCTAGGTGAGAAAAGGCTGTGATTGGGGGCACAGGAGGGAGATGAACTGCCTGGGAAGGGCAGGAGCTCGGGGAGTAAGGAGGAAGCTTTTATGCTGAGGCCTGCCCCCCTCAGGTTACTCCACTGAGCTGGCACTTTGGAAGGGGGTGAAGATCCTGATCCTGGGGGCCCCCCGCCATCAGCATACTGGGAAGGTTGTCATCTTCACTCAGGCATCCGGGAAATGGAGGCCGAAGGCTGAAGTTGCAGGGACCCAGGTTGGATGTAGAGGAAGCCAGAGTGAAACACGAGGGTGGCAGGGTCTTCAGGGGCAGAGAGGGAGGACAAGGGGTTTGGGGATCCATGGGGGAAGTCCCTGGTGACTGGGGAGAGGAGGGACCTATCCTAGAAGGGGATGCCTCTGACAGAGGTAGGCAGGATGACTTCACACTCTATCCTCCAGATTGGTTCCTACTTTGGGGCCTCCCTCTGCTCTGTCGATGTGAACAGAGATGGCAACTCTGACCTCGTCCTCATTGGGGCTCCACATTACTACAAGCCAACCCGGGGGGGGCAGGTGTCCATGTGCCACTTGCCCCTGGGGGTAAGTGTCTGATGAGACCTGGGCTGGGTGGGACCTGGGTGTGGGGTGGAGGGGTTGCCTGGTTGGGTCCTGACACTTGTTTTGTTCTTCAGAGAGCTAGATGGCAGTGTGAGGTCATTCTCTGTGGGGAGCAGGGCCACCCCTGGGGCCGCTTTGGGGCAGCCTTGACAGTGCTGGGGGATGTGAATGGGGACAAGCTGACAGATGTGGCCATTGGGGCCCCAGGAGAGCAGGAGAACCGGGGTGCTGTCTACCTATTTCATGGAACCTCAGAACTGGGCATCAACCCCTCCCACAGTCAGGTGAGGACTGGTCGCAAATTCTGTTGTTACAACCACCTCCTCCTTGCTTCTCCCTGTCTTCTGCACTGCCACCAAGAAAATTCTCCTTTTCCTTATCTTGCTTCCTTTGCCTAGCCCTGGGCACCTTGTAGGCAGCAAGGAAAATCTGGAACTTTAGATACGGACACATTGGTATGTTCCCTGTTTCTATGAGGACTTGATTCTTTTTTTTTTTTAATATGAAATTTATTGTCAAATTGGTTTCCATACAACACCCAGTGCTCAACCCAACAGGTGCCCTCCTCAGTACCCATCACCCACCCTCCCTTCCCTCCCACCCCCCATCAACCCTCAGTCTGTTCTCAGTTTTTAAGTCTCTTGTGTTTTGGCTCCCTCCCTCTCTAACCTCTTTTCTTTTCTTCCCCTCCACCATGGTCTTCTGTTAAGTTTCTCAGGATCCACATAAGAGTGAAAACGTATGGTATCTGTCTTTCTCTGTATGGCTTATTTCACTTAGCATAACACTCTCCGGTTCCATCCACATTGCTACAAAAGGCCATATTTCATTCTTTCTCATTGCCACGTAGTATTCCGTTGTGTATATAAAATTTCTTTTATCCATTCTTTATCCATTTTCTTTATCCATTCATCGGTTGATGGACATTTATGTTCTTTCCATAATTTAGCTATTGTTGAGAGTGCTGCTATAAACATTGGAGTACAAGTGCCCCTATGCATCAGTATTCCTGTATCCCTTGGGTAAATTCCTAGCAGTGCTATTGCTGGGTCATAGGGTAGATCTATGTTTAATTTTTTGAGGAACCTCCACACTGTTTTCCAGAGCGGCTGCACCAGTTTGCATTCCCACCAACAGTGCAAGAGGGTTCCCGTTTCTCCACATCCTCTCCAGCATCTATAGTCTCCTGATTTGTTCATTTTGGCCACTCTGACTGGCGTGAGGTGATATCTGAGTGTGGTTTTGATTTGTATTTCCCAGATGAGGAGCGACGTTGAGAAGCTTTTCATGTGCCTGTTGGCCATCTGGATGTCTTCTTTAGAGAAGTGTCTATTCATGTTTTCTGCCCATTTATTCACTGGGTTATTTGTTTTTCGGGTGTGGAGTTTGGTGAGCTCTTTATAGATTTGGATACTAGCCCTTTGTCCGATATGTCATTTGCAAATATCTTTTCCCATTCCCTTGGTTGCCTTTAGATTTGTTGATTGTTTCCATTGCAGTGCAGAAGCTTTTTATCTTCATGAAGTCCCAATAGTTCATTTTTGCTTTTAATTCCCTTGCCTTTGGAGTTGTTTCAAGTAAGAAATTGCTGCAGCTGAGGCCAGAGAGGTTTTTTTCCTGCTTTCTCCTCTAGGGTTTTGTTGGTTTCCTGTCTCACATTCAGGTCCTTTATCCATTTTGAGTTTATTTTTGTGAATGGTGTAAGAAAGTGGTCTAGTTTCATGCTTCTGCATGTTGCTGTCCAGTTCTCCCAGCACCATTTGTTAAAGAGACTGTCTTTTTTCCATTGGATATTCTTTCCTGCTTTGTCAAAGATTAGTTGGCCATACATTTGTGGGTCTAATTCTGGGGTTTCTATTCGATTACATTGGTCTATGTGTCTGTTTTTGCACCAATACCATGCTGTCTTGATGATTACAGCTTTGTAGTAGAGGCTGAATTCTGGGATTGTGATGCCTGCCGCTTTGGTCTTCTTCAAAATTACTTAGGCTACTCGGGGCCTTTTGTAGTTCCATACAAATTTTAGGATTGCTTGTTCTAGCTTCGAGAAGAATGCTGGTGCAATTTTGATTGGGATTGCATTGAATGTGTAGATAGCTTTGGGTAGTATTGACATTTTAACAATATTTATTCTTCCAATCCATGAGGACGGAATGTTTTTCCATTCCTTTATATCTTCTTCAATTTCCTTCATAAGCTTTCTAAAGTTTTCAGCATACAGATCTTTTACATCTTTGGTTAAGTTTATTCCTAAGTATTTTATGCTTCTTGGTGCAGTTTTGAATGGGATAAGTTTCTTTATTTGTCTTTCTGTTGCTTAATTATTAGTGTATAAGAAGGCAACTGATTTCTGTACATTGATTTTGTATCCTGCGACTTGGCTGAATTCATGTATCAGTTGTAGCAGACTTTTGGCTGCATCTATCAGGTTTTCCATGTATACTATTATGTCATCTGCAAAAAGTGAAAGCTTGACTTCATCATTGCCAATTTTGATCCTTTGATTTCCTTTTGTTGTCTGATTGCTGATGCTAGCACTGCCAACACTATATTAAACAACAGCGGTGAGAGTGGACATCCCCCTGTGTTCCTGATCTCAGGAGGAAAGCTCTCAGTTTTTCCCCATTGAGGATGATATTAGCTGTGGGCTTTTCATAATTGGTTTTTATGATGTTTATGTATGTTCCTTCTATCCCTACGTTCTCGAGGGTTTTTATTAAGAAAGGATGCTGAATTTTGTCAAATGCTTTTTCTGCATTGATTGACAGGATAATATGGTTCTTATCTTTTCTTTTATTAATGTGATGTATCACATTGATTGATTCGGGAATGTTGAACCAGCTCTGCAGCCCAGGAATGAATCCCACTTGGTCATGGTGAATAATTCTTTCTATATGCTGTTGAATTCGATTTGCTAGTATCTTGTTGAGAATTTTTGCATCCATATTCATCAGGGATATTGGCCTGTAGTTCTCTTTTTTTTTTCTGGGTCTCTGTCTGGTTTAGGAATCAAAGTAATGCTGGCTTCATAGAATGAGTCTGGAAGTTTTTCTTCTGTTTCTATTTTGGAAAAGCTTGAGAAGGATAGGTATTATCTCTGCTTTAAATGTGTGGTAGAATTCCCCAGGGAAGCCATCTTGTCCTGGACTCTTATTTGTTGGGAGATTTTTGATAACTGATACAATTTTTTCGCTGGTTATGGGTCTGTTCAAGTTTTCTATTTCTTCCTGTTTGAGGTTTGGAAGTGTGTGGGTGCTTAGGAATTTGTCCATTTCTTCCAGATTGTCCAGTTTGTTGGCATATAATTTTTCATAGTATTCCCTGATAATTGCTTGTATTTCTGAGGGATTGGTTGTAATAATTCCATTTTCATTCATGATTTTATTTGGGTCATCTCCCTTTTCTTTTTGAGAGGCCTGGCTAGAGGTTTATCAATTTTGTTTATTTTTTCAAAAAACCAACTCTTGGTTTCATTCATCTGCTCTACAGTTTTTTTAGATTCTATATTGTTTATTTCTGCTCTGATATTTATTTCTGTTCTTCTGCTGGGTTTGGGGTGTCTTTGCTGTTCTGCTCTATTTCCTTTAGGTGTGCTGTTAGATTTTGTATTTGGGATTTTTCTTGTTTCTTGAGATAGGCCTGGATTGCAATGCATTTTCCTTTCAGGACTGCCTTCGCTGCATCCCAAAGCATTAGTATCATTGTATTTTCATTTTCATTTGTTTCCATATATTTTTTAATTTCTTCTCTAATTGTCTGGTTGACCCATTCCTTCTTTAGTAGGGTGTTCTTTAACCTCCATGCTTTTGGAGGTTTTCCAGACTTTTTCCTGTGGTTGATTTCAAGCTTCATAGCACTGTGGTCTGAAAGTATGCATAGTATGCTTTCAATTCTTGTATACTTATGAAGGGCTGTTTTGTGGCCCAGTATGTGATCTCTCTTGGAGAATGTTCCATGTGCACTTGAAAAGAAAGTATATTGTGTTGCTTTGGGATGCAGAGTACTAAATATATCTGTCAAGTCCATCTGATCCAATGTATCACTCAGGGCCCTTGTTTCCTTATTGATCCTGTGTCTAGATGATCTATCCTTGTTGTAAGTGGAGTATTAAAGTTCCCTGCAATTACCACATTATTATCAATAAGGTTGCTTATGTTTGTGATTGTTTTATATATTTGGGGGTTCCCGTATTTGGTGCATAGACATTTATAATTGTTAGCTCTTCCTGATGGATAGACCCTGTAGTTATT
Organism: Prionailurus viverrinus; assembly: GCF_022837055.1. Lineage (NCBI taxonomy): Eukaryota > Metazoa > Chordata > Mammalia > Carnivora > Felidae > Prionailurus > Prionailurus viverrinus. The sequence goes on along the minus strand of NC_062576.1, from coordinate 17,310,269 downwards.
TTATAATGCCCTTCTTCATCTTTTGTTACAGCCTTTAATTTAATTCTAGTTTGTCTGATATAAGTATGGCTACTCCAGCTTTCTTTTGACTTCCAGTAGCATGAATGGACCTGACCTCTTCAGATCTAAAATGAGTCTCTTGTAGACAGCAAATAGATGGGTCTTGTTTTTTTATCCATTCTGATACCCTATGTCTTTTGGTTGGAGCATTTAGTCCATTTACATTCAGTGTTATTATTGAAACATATAGGTTCAGAGTCATTGTGATGTTTGTATGTTTTATGCTTGTAGTGATTTCTCTGGTCTTTTGTGGTTCTTGCATCATTTCACTCACAGAATCCCCCTTAGGATCTCTTGTAGGGATTGTTTAGTGGTGATGAATTCCTTCAGTTTTTGTTTGTTTGGAAAAACCTTTATCTCTCCTTCTGTTCTGAATGACAGACTTGCTGAATAAAGGATTCTCAGTTGCATATTTTTTCTGTTCATCACATTGAAGATTTCCTGCCATTCCTTTCTGGCCTGCCAAAGTTCAGTAGATAGGTCTGCGACTATTCTCATGTGTCTACCTTTGTAAGTTAGGGCCTATTTAGCATTAGCTGCTTTCAGAATTTTCTCTTTATCCTTGTATTTTGCCAGTTTCACTATGATATGTCATGCAGAAGATCGATTTAAGTTATGTCTGAAGGGATTTCTCTGTGCCTCTTAGATTTCAATGCCTTTTTCCTTCCCCAGATCAGGGAAATTCTCAGCTATGATTTGTTCAAGTACACCTTCAGCCCCTTTCTCTCTCTCTTCTGGAATTCCTATTATACAGGTATTGTTCCATTTCATTGCATCACTTAGTTCTCTAATTTTCACCTCATAGTCCTGGATTTTTTAATCTCTCTTTTTTTCAGCTTCTTCCTTTTCCATAATTTTATCTTCTAATTCACCTATTCTCTCCTCTGCCTCTTCAATCCGAGCTGTGTTCGCCTCCATTTTATTTTGTACCTCATTTATAGCATTTTTTTTTTTTTAGCTCTCATGACTGTTTCTTAGCCCCTTGATCTCTGTAGCAATAGATTCTCTGTTGTCCTTTATACTTTTTTCAAACCCAGCGATTAATTTTATGATGATTATTCTAAATTCTTTTTCTGTTATATTGCTTAAATCATTTTTGGTCAATTCATTAGCTGTTGCTATTTCATGGAGTTTCTTTTGAGGAGAATTCTTCCATTTCGTCATTTTGGATAGTCTCTGGAGTGGCGCAGAACTGCAGGGCACTTCCCCTGTGCTGTCTGGAGTAACTTGAGTTGGTGGGTGGGGCCACAGTCAGACCTGATGTCTGTCCCCAGCCCACCGCTGGGGCCACAGTCAGACTGGTGTGTACTTTATGTTCCGCTCTCCCAGGGGCAGGACTCACTGTGGAGTGGTGTGGCCCCTGTCTGGGCTACTTGCACACTGCCAGGCTTGTGGTGCTGCTTTGATGGGATCTGGCATATTAGCTGGGGTGGATCCCGTAGGTGTACAAGGGTGGGAGGGGCAGGCTTAGCTCACTTTGCCATCAGTGTTCCCCTGCACAAGGGGCCCTGCAGCACTGGGAGGGAGGCAGGCAGACCCGTCAAAGGGATGGATCCACAGAAGCACAGCATTGGGTGTTTGCGTGGTGCAAGCAATTTCAGTGACAGGAAATGGTTCCCTTTGGAATTTCGGCTGGGGGATGTGAGGGAGAGATGGCGCTGGCCAGTGCCTTTGTTCCCTGCTGAGCTGAGCTCTGTGTTCCAGGGCTCAACACCTCTCCCTCCTGGTGTCCTCTCACCCTCCTGCTCTCTGAGCCGAGCTGGTGACTTATAACATTCCAGATGTTAAGTCCCACTGGCTGTCAGAACTCATGCAGTCTGGCCCCTCTGCTTTTTCAAACCAGACTATGGGATTCCACCTTGCCAGGTAGGCTGCCCCTCCACGCCCTAGCTCCCTCCCACCAGTCCGTGTAGCACGCACCACCTCTCTACCCTTCCTACCCTCTTCCGTGGACCTCTTGTCTATGCTTGGGTCTGGGGAGTCCATTCTGCTAGTCTTCTGGCGGTTTTCTGGGTTATTTAGGCAGATGTGGGTGGAATTTAAGTGACCAGCAGGACGCAGTGAGCCCAGCGTCCTCCTATGCCACCATCTTCTCCTCTGTAAATCTAGGACTTGATTCTTGAGTGAGCTCTCTATCCAGACCTGTTAATCCCCCAGCAGCTTTACAAGGTATATAAGCCAGGCATTAGCAAACCTACGTTGGAGATGAAATCTGGGGCATGGAGAAAATCAGTGATTTGTCCAAGGTTTATAGTGGATTAGGAATGGTGATGAGGGAGGCTTCAATTTCCTGACTTCTAACCCAGTGCCGGCTCTCTTGGTGGCTCCCTGTTGCCAGTTTAGGTCGGGCTGCCTCTGTGTGCCTGTCTATTCACCCCTTCTCCTTTGATGCTTTATGACTATTTCCTCATGTCATTAGTAATCCTGCCAAATATCTGTCTAGCAGGAGTACTTTATCCATGGGGCAGTTTCTCCTGAAAAGGGAGGGTTTCTTTTCATGGCAAAAGTTAAAGAAAGCCTCAATTAAAAAATAGGCAAAGGATTTGAATAGACATGTCTCCAAAGATGGTATACAAAGGACAAATATGCACATGAAAAGATGTTAAACATCATTAGTCATCAGTCATCAGCAAATCAAAACCACTGTGAGATACCATTTCACAGTCACTGGCATGGCTAGAATAAAAAGATAGATCATAAGTAGTGTTGGTGAGAATGTTGAATGTTTGGTATCCTTAAACACTGCTGGTGTGAATGTAAAATGCTGCAGCTACTTTGGAACACATCTGGCAGTTCCTCAAAAGGTTATACGTGGAGTTACCTTATGACTCAGCAATTCCACCCAAGAGAATTGAAACCCTATGTCCACACAAAAAGTTATACATCAATGTTCATAGGGGCATTATTCATAATATCCAAAAGATGGAAATAATCTAAATATCCATTAACTGATGAGCAGATAAATTCTGTTGTAAATAAATACCTATATGATGGAATATTACTTGGCCATGAAAGGAACGAAATACTAGTATTTTCTACAACATGGAAAACTTGAAAACATAATGCTTGAAAACAATGCTAAGTAAAAAGAAGCCAGAAACAAAAGGGCACTTATTGTATGATTCCATTTATATGAAATGTCCAGAATAGGTAAATCCACAGAGATAGAAAGTAGATTGGGGGTTGTCAGGGACTGGCAATGGAGGAAAATGAGGAACATGGGTGTGGGTGATAAGGGGTATGGGTTTTCTTGGGGGGTGATCAAAATGTTCTAACATTGATTTGGTGATGGTAGCATAACTCTGAGAACATCCTAAAACCACTGACTTGTATGCTTTAAAAGAGTAAATTGTATGGTGTGTGAATTATATCTCAAAAAGCTGTTACAACAAAAATGTCAAAGAAGGTCTCTACAGTTCTGTTACTTCCCAGCTACATGGTCTTAGTCATTACAGTCTCTCTGTGTTCAGTTTCCTCATCTGTAAAATGGTGATAATAAGAGAACCAACCTCACTTGGCTGCTTCTGTGAGGATTAAATGAGTTAGTACATATAGAGTACATACATAGTATAAATATACACATGTGCCTGGCATATAATTGGTGTTACAGTATTATAATCAACTATTGTTAATACAGTTTAACTGTGGGAGGGGTTCTAAATAACTTGGAAATTTTTTTTTAAGTTTACTTATTCATTTTGAGAGAGAGCAAGAGTGAGGGTGTGCTAGTAGTAGAGGGGCAGACAGAGAGAGGTAGAGAGATAATCCCAAGCAGGTTCTGCACTGCTACAAGCTGGCAGATCATGACCTGAGCTGAAATCAGGAGTCAGACGCTTAATCTACTGACCCACCCAGGCGCCACTAAAGAACTTGGAAGTTTAAGAAGAGGGTGAAAGGCTTTGTTGACAATAACACCAGATGTCAAGAAACTGCATTCATTCCACACCACCTGTTTAACTTCACGTTGCTACAGCTGCTTAGAAGCATATCTATGAAAAATCTCAATTGCAAATATCACTTGAGTTATACCCAAGAGGGTATAAGGACTCTAAGAGGAGACCTTTCCAGATTTGCTGGCCCACCATGATTTTCCTCCTTCCCACCATGATGTATCCCACAACATACTTGACTGGGAAGGACTTACCCTATTCCCACTGGGCCCCACACAAACCTGAGGATATGGTGGTAAGATCAGTTTTCTTGAGCATGAAGCCATTTGGCTGGGTTTGTATATCACTTCCTGCCTCTTCCTTTCTAGACATCCTTAGTAATTGGTAAATTACTCTTTATTTAATATGACTATGCTTAATGTCTTCCAGTCCCAGCAGTGTCCAGAGATTTTAAAGGACACATTCTTCAAGGGATTTGTCATTACAGGGGAATGGAAATAAAAGGAAGGAATGCACAGGGGAGGCAAGTTTCCAGAGCATTTTCTTATGGGTACAGCCACTTCCCATCCCTTGTCCTCTGAAGAGATATGGTCGCCCTTGGGAGCAAAAAGCGGCCTTGGGCATGGTGTCAGAGGATCTGATTTCAGATATGGAGCTGATCTCTTAAAGATCATGTGGCCTTGGCACTGTCCGAAAAGTAGGAGGTGGGGTCAGATGAGCTCTGAGGTCCCATTTAGCCCTAATACTCATCATAATCAGTAACTGACTAGTGACTTTTCCAGGTGCTGTTCAAAGAACTATATGCATTAATTCATTTACTACTCACAGCTAAACTCTGAGGTATTATTATCCCCATATGAAGCATGAGGAAACTGAGGCACAGTAAGATCAGATCCTGGCCCAAGGCCTCATACTCATGAGTGGAAGCTCCATAATTGAACCTGAGACTAAGTAAATTAATGAATGTATGAGACCCAGGTCGCCAGGCCAGACTTTCAATCACCATGTCTTCACTTATGTCTTAGGGATCTTTCCTTTTCTTTAGTCATCATTGCCCCACCCCACCTCCTCTTTTTAAGTACTTCTGGTGACATCTTTTCACTACTCACCTCTTCTTTCTGTCTCCCACATTCATACCTTCCTGTTCCTTTTGTTGCTAATTTCCAACTCGTTTCCCTCACCCTCAACTTGACTTGCCGTTCCCTTTCTCACCAGCGGATCTCAGGCTCCCAGCTCTCCCCCAGCCTCCAGTATTTTGGGCAGTCACTGAGTGGGGGTCAGGACCTTACCTTGGATGGACTGGTGGACCTGGCTGTGGGGGCCCAGGGGCAGGTGATGTTGCTAAGGTGAGAAAGCCTTTCTCAGACACTTCCAGATGGTATCCTAAGTCCACGTAGGACTCCAGCCGCCCAATCCCCATCCCACGTTGTCTTCCTGGGATCAAGGGCCTGCCATCAGCTCAGTTTTCCACTCATAGGACCAGACCTGTGCTCAGGGTGTGGATGAATATCCAATTCACATCTTCAGAGATTGCCAGGTCTGTGTTTGAATGCCGGGAAGAGACAGCCTCTGTCAAGGCACTGGGTGATGCCAACGTCTGCCTTCGTATTTATGAAAGTCCCAAGAATCAGCTGGGTGAGTCCTCTCCTCTTTGGCCCAAGAAACCCTGACACTTGGAATCCCTCAGCTCAGGACTCCTGTCTCCTGCCTTGAACCTTGTCCACCTGAGGAATTTCTGGCTCTCTCATCTCTCCTTATCCCCTCCTTTCCCCTGCAGGTGACATCCAAAGCTCTGTGACCTTTGACCTGACCCTCGACCCTGGCCGCCAGAATCCCCGTGCCATCTTTGAGGAGACAAAAGCCCGGAATCTGACTCATGTCCGAGTCCTTGGGCTGAGACAGTACTGTGAGACCGTGAGGTTGCTCCTCCTGGTAAGGGGACTTTGAAGTCCTGGGGATGGCAGAGATTCTGAGGCTGGCAGTGGGCTGGGCAGGGAAAGAACAGAGTGTGTTCTGATTCTCACTGTGGTTCAGCCCCAGCACAGCACCTGGCATACAGGAGGTGCATAACATTGTTAGCTGAATGAGTGAGTGAGCAAACGAATAAATGGATGGGTCACTTGTAATTGCTGAGGCTACATAGCTGGATTTTAGGATAGAACCACTGCTTTAGAGAGCTATGGGTTGATGTACTGGGATTCTTTTAGGAACTGCTTCTCTGAGACAGGCCTTGTCTGAGGCACTGGGGACACAGCATGATCATGGGAAACTCTAGGGGAAGGCCACAAGCAATCAAGTTCCTAGATAATAGATGTCAGATAGTGATGAATGCTATGAAGAAAGATAAAGTCGGGGCACCTGGGTCGCTCAGTCGGTTGAGCATCTGACTTCGGCTCAGGTCATGATCTTGTGGTTCATAAGTTTGAGCCCTGTGTCAGGCTCTGTGCTGACAGCTCAGAGCCTAGAGCCTGCTTTGGATGCTGTGTCTCCCTCTCTCTCCCCTCTCCCACTTGCTCTCTCTCTCTCTCTCTCTCTCAAAAAAAAAAAGAGAATAAACATTTAAAAAATTAAAAAAAAAAGGATAAAGTCAGGGAGGAGAGCAGAGAAGGTATTGGGGAGACCTCTTGAGCAGGTAGAGTTTGGGAAGATCCTGAATAGAACGAGTGAGCTGTGTAGGAGGCTGGGGGTAAGGAATTCAAGGCAGAAAATAGGCAAAGCAGAGGTTCTGCATGGTGGAATTATAGTCATTGCGCACAGATTTTACATTTTACAGATGAGGGAACAGGACACAGCTAGTGACTGTGAGGATGCGTTCCTTAGCTACTGCTGTTTTCAATGTCCATTCTCTAGGCCTGTGTGGAGGACTCAGTGACCCCCATCACCTTGCGTCTCAACTTCTCCCTGGTGGGCAAACCTATCCCTTCCTTTGGAAACCTCCAGCCTATCTTGGCTGTGGATGCTCAGCGATACTTCATGGCCTCTGTGAGTCCTGGTACTGGAATCTTCCAGAAAAGAGTGGAGGGTGTGGGTGTGGACTCCAGAACTTGGGGAAAATGTCACTTTGCCTTCCCTTTCAGCTTCCCTTTGAGAAGAATTGTGGAACTGACCATGTCTGTCAGGATGACCTTGGCATCTCCTTTGACTTCTCAGGGTGAGCTACCACTCCTTAGACCTGCCCTGGTTCCCCAACCCCTCTTCTTGAACCTGGAGCTCCTGCTCTGGCTCTTCCTAACATTTCTACCCTGTGCTCAGAAACAGACAACCTGTACCCCATTTCTTCCCTACTTCCTCACTCTGTGTTTTATCCCCAGACCATTTCTAGCCCCAGTCCCAGAATTATCTCCTGCCCTCTACCCCAACAACTAGCTTGAAGACTCTGGTGGTGGGGAGTACCCTGGAGCTGAATATGAAAGTGACAGTGTGGAATGATGGTGAAGACTCCTATGGAACCACAATCACCTTCTTCTACCCTCCAGGGCTGTCTTATCGTCGTGTGGCAGGGAGCCAGGTATCTGGGGAAGAAAGCAGCTGATGGCTGGGGGTCAGCAGAGACTCCTGTGTTTGGTTTAGAGCTCAGGCAGGTGCCACCATTGCTTAGCAGCCTCTTGTAAGCCAAGAGGACTGGGGTGATCATAGTTGGATGAATATGGTTATATTGCTGGAGCTTGCCTTGGCTCATGCTGTATTCAACTCTGGGTATTGTATTTTAGAAATACTATCAGAAATTAATTCCCACAAGGCTGCAAATGTGGAGAGAAAGGGGACCCTGCCTTAAATTTCTTTGTTTTCCACACCATATAAGTATTCCTCTTTAAATAAAACATCTTGGCCCTCAAATAGTTTAAAACACTGTTCTGTAGAAGAAAGAGTTGAATTTATTGGTTTCTATAGATCAGGGCTTTGGATAATTTGGTAATAAAACCTCAGTCTGTATGCCTAGTGCACAGCAAAGCCAGTCACTGAGACATTGAATATGCAGCATGGGAAGGGTTTATTCGAGAGGCAGCCCAACCAGGAGATGGGAAAGCCAGCCTCAAATCCACCTTCTCTAAGGGGGAGAGTCAGAGATTTTTAAGGCAACAAACAAAAAAAGAGTCTGGCTATAGGGGAGAGGAGCTACATTACTTCAAAATCAGATAAAGGAAATTAATAAGTAGGGGAAGGTTGAAGTCATTTTGTCATCTGTGCCTGCGAGAAGCTTCTGCATATGTTTTCATGCAATCCACAACCAGAGATTGGTGTCCATAATATGATCTGAGAATAGGGTTTTAGGCCCTTCTATGTCAAAAGTTCATACATTGGACATATGTGCATTCTCAGAGACAGTCAGTGGTCATGACTGGTTCTGGTCAGTTTCTTTTCCTTTTTAAAGCTTTTATTTATTAATTAAAAAGTTTAAATGTTTATTTATTTATTTTTATTATTTATTTTTTATTAAATATAATTTATTGTCAAATTGGTTTCCATACAACACCCAGTGCTCATCCCAACAGGTGCCCTCCTTAATGCCCATCACCCACTTTCCCCTCTCCCCCAACCCCCATCAACCCTCAGTTTATTCTCAGTATTTAAGAGGCTCTTATGGTTTGCCTCCCTCCTTCTCTGTAACTTTTTTCCCCTTCCCCTCCCCCATGGTCTTATGTTAAGTTTCTCAGGATCCACATATGAGTGAAAACATATGATATCTGTCTTTCTCTGACTGACTTATTTCACTTAGCATAATACCCTTCAGTTCCATCCACGTTGCTGCAAATGGCCAGATTTCATTCTTTCTCATTGCCAAGCAGCATTCCATTGTACATATAAACCACATCTTCTTTATCCACCTGTCACTTGATGGGCATTTAGGATCTTTCCATAATTTGGCTATTGTTTCCATAATTTGGCTATATAGCACCCATAAAAGCTGCTGTATGGGTACATGTGCCCCTATGCATCAGCACTCCTGTTTCCTTTGGATAAATTCCTAGTAGTTCTGTTCCTGGGTTGTAGGGTAGTGCTATTTTTAATTTTTTGAGGAACCTCCACACTGTTTTCCAGAGTGGCTGCACCAGTTTGCATTCCCACCAACAGTACAAGAGGGTTCCCGTTTCTCCACATCCTCGCCCGCATCTGTTGTTTCCTGAGTTGTTAATTTTAGCCACTCTGACCAGTGTGAGGTGGTATCTCAGTGTGGTTTTGATTTGTATTTCCCTGATGATGAGTGGTGTTGAGCATCTTTTCATGTGTCTTTTTGCCATCTGGATGTCTTCTATGGAAAAGTCTCTATTCATGTATTCTGCCCATTTCTTGATTGGATTATTTATTTTTTGGGTGTTGAATTTGGTAAGTTCTTTATAGATTTTGGATGCTAAGCCCTTATCTGGTATGTCATTTGAAAATATCTTTTCCCATTCTGTCTGTTGCCTTTTAGTTTGGTTGATTGTTTCCTTTGCAGTGCAGAGCTATTTATCTTGATGAGGTCCCAATACTTCACTTTTGCTTTTAATTCTCTTGCCTTTGGAGATGTGTCAAGCAAGAAATTAATGCGGCTGAGGTTAAAGAGGTTGTTGCCTGTTTTCTCCTCTAGAGTTTTGATAGTTTCCTGTCTCACATTTAGGTCTTTCATTCATTTTGAGTTTATTTTTGTGTATGGTGTAAGAAAGCGGTCCAGTTTCATTCTTCTGCATGTTGCTTGCTGTCCAGTTCTTCCAGCACCATTTGTTAAAGATACTGTCTTTTTTCCATTGGATACTCTTTCCCGCTTTGTCAAAAATTAGTTGGCCATACATTTATGGGTCCAATTCTGGGGTCTCTATTTATTCCATTGGTCTATGTGTCTGTTTTTTGTGCCAGTACCATACTGTCTTGATGATTACAGCTTTGTAGTAGAGCCTAAGTCTGGGATTGTGATGCCCCCCGCTTTGGTTTTCTTTTTCAACATTACTTTGGCTATTTAGGGTCTTTTCTGGTTCCATACAAATTTTGGGATTGTTTGTTCTAGCTTTGAGAAGAATGCTGGTGCAATTTTGATTGGGATTGCATTGAATGTGTAGATAGCTTTGGGTAGTATTGACATTTTGACAATATTTATTCTTCCAATCCATGAGCATGGAATGTTTTTCCATTTCTTTGTGCCTTCCTCAATTTCCTTCATAAGCTTTCTATAGTTTTCAGCATACAGATCTTTTACATCTTTGGTTACATTTATTCCTAGGCATTTTATGGTTCTTGGTGCAATTGTAAGTGGGATTGAAGTCTTGATTTCTCTTTCTGTTGCTTCATTATTGGTGTATAGAAATGCATCAGACTTCTGTACATTGATTTTGTACAGTGACTTTGCTGAATTGATCTATCAGTTCTAGCAGCTTTTTGGTGGAGTCTTTCCGGTTTTCCATGTGGAATATCAAGTCATCTGCGAAAAGTGAAAGCTCAACTTCTTTGCCAATTTTGATGCATTCTATTTCATTTTGTCATCTGATTGGTGATGCTAGAGTTTCCAACACTATGTTAAACAACAGTGGTGAGTGTAGACATCCTTGTCGTGTTCCTGACCTCGGGGGAAAGGTCTCAGTTTTTCCCCATTGAGGATTATATTAGCTGTGGGCTTTTCATATATGGCTTTTATGATGTTCAGGTATGTTCTTTCTTTCTTTCTTTCTTTCTTTCATTATTTTTATTTATTTTTTATTTTATTTTATTTTATTTTTTTATTTTTTATTTTTATATGAAATTTATTGACAAATTGGTTTCCATACAACACCCAGTGCTCATCCCAAAAGGTGCCCTCCTCAATACCCATCACCCACCCTCTCCTCCCTCCCACCCCCCATTAACCCTCAGTTTGTTCTCAGTTTTTAACAGCCTCTTATGCTTTGGCTCTCTCGAACTCTAACCTCTTCTTTTTTTTTTTTTTCCTTCCCCTCCCCCATGGGTTCCTGTTAAGTTTCTCAGGATCCATATAAGAGTGAAACCATATGGTATCTGTCTTTCTCTGTATGGCTTATTTCACTTAGCATCACACTCTCCAGTTCCATCCACGTTGCTACAAAAGGCCATATTTCATTTTTTCTCATTGCCACGTAGAATTCCATTGTGTATATAAACCACAATTTCTTTATCCATTCATCAGTTGATGGACATTTAGGCTCTTTCCATAATTTGGCTATTGTGGAGAGTGCTGCTATGAACATTGGGGTACAAGTGGCCCTATGCATCAGTACTCCTGTATCCCTTGGATAAATTCCTAGCAGTGCTATTGCTGGGTCATAGGGTAGGTCTATTTTTAATTTTCTGAGAAACCTCCACACTGCTTTCCAGAGCGGCTGCACCAATTTGCATTCCCACCAACAGTGCAAGAGGGTTCCCGTTTCTCCACATCCTCTCCAGCATCTATAGTCTCCTGATTTGTTCATTTTGGCCACTCTGACTGGCGTGAGGTGATATCTGAGTGTGGTTTTGATTTGTATTTCCCTGATAAGGAGCGACGCTGAACATCTTTTCATGTGCCTGTTGGCCATCTGGATGTCTTCTTTAGAGAAGTGTCTATTCATGTTTTCTGCCCATTTCTTCACTGGGTTATTTGTTTTTCGGGTGGGGAGTTTTGTGAGCTCTTTATAGATTTTGGATACTAGTCCTTTGTCCGATATGTCATTTGCGAATATCTTTTCCCATTCCGTTGGTTGCCTTTTAGTTTTGTTGATTGTTTCCTTTGCTGTGCAGAAGCTTTTTATCTTCATAAGGTCCCAGTAATTCACTTTTGCTCTTAATTCCCTTGCCTTTGGGGATGTGTCGAGTAAGAGATTGCTACGGCTGAGGTCAGAGAGGTCTTTTCCTGCTTTCTCCTCTAAGGTTTTGATGGTTTCCTGTGTCACATTCAGGTCCTTTATCCATTTTGAGTTTGTTTTTGTGAATGGTGTGAGAAAGTGGTCTAGTTTCAACCTTCTGCATGTTGCTGTCCAGTTCTCCCAGCACCATTTGTTAAAGAGGCTGTCTCTTTTCCATTGGATGTTCTTTCCTGCTTTGTCAAAGATGAGTTGGCCATACGTTTGTGGGTCTAGTTCTGGAGTTTCTATTCTATTCCATTGGTCTATGTGTCTGTTTTTGTGCCAATACCATGCTGTCTTGATGATGACAGCTTTGTAGTAGAGGCTAAAGTCTGGGATTGTGATGCCTCCTGCTTTGGTCTTCTTCTTCAAAATTCCTTTGGCTATTCGGGGCCTTTTGTGGTTCCATATGAATTTTAGGATTGCTTGTTCTAGTTTCGAGAAGAATGCTGGTGCAATTTTGATTGGGATTGCATTGAATGTGTAGATAGCTTTGGGTAGTATTGACATTTTGACAATATTTATTTTTCCAATCCATGAGCAGGGAATGTCTTTCCATTTCTTTAAATCTTCTTCAATTACCTTCATAAGCTTTCTATAGTTTTCAGCATACAGATCCTTTACATCTTTGGTTAGATTTATGCCTAGGCAAGGCAATTCTCTTGCCATTCACAATTGCTTCTTGGTGCAATTGTGAATGGGATCATTTTCTTTATTTGTCTTTCTGTTGCTTCATTGTTAGTGTATAAGAATGCAACTGATTTCTGTACATTGATTTTGTATCCTGCAACTCTGCTGAATTCATGTATCAGTTCTAGCAGACTTTTGGTGGAGTCTATCGGACTTTCCATGTATAATATCATGTCATCTGCAAAAAGCAAAAGCTTGACTTCATCTTTGCCAATTTTGATGCCTTTGATTTCCTTTTGTTGTCTGATTGCTGATGCTAGAACTTCCAGCACTACGTTAAACAACAGCGGTGAGAATGGGCATCCCTGTCGTGTTCCTGATCTCAGGGAAAAAGCTCTCAGTTTTTCCCCGTTGAGGCTGATGTTAGCTGTGGGCTTTTCATAAATGGCTTTTATGATCTTTAAGTATGTTCCTTCTATCCCGACTTTCTCAAGGGTTTTTATTAAGAAAGGGTGCTGGATTTTGTCGAAGGCCTTTTCTGCATCGATTGACAGGATCATATGGTTCTTCTCTCTTTTTTTGTTAATGTGATGTATCACGTTGATTGATTTGCGAATGTTGAACCAGCCCTGCATCCCAGGAATGAATCCCACTTGGTCATGGTGAATAATTCTTTTTATATGCCGTTGAATTCGATTTGCTAGTATCTTATTGAGAATTTTTGCATCCATATTCATCAGGGATATTGGCCTGTAGTTCTCTTTTTTTACTGGGTCTCTGTCTGGTTTAGGAATCAAAGTAATACTGGCTTCACAGAATGAGTCTGGAAGTTTTCCTTCCCTTTCTATTTCTTGGAATAGCTTGAGAAGGATAGGTATTATCTCTGCTTTCAACGTCTGGTAGAACTCCCCTGGGAAGCCATCTGGTCCTGGACTCTTATTTGTTGGGAGATTTTTGATAACCGATTCAATTTCTTCGCTGGTTATGGGTCTGTTCAAGCTTTCTATTTCCTCCTGATTGAGTTTTGGAAGTGTGTGGGTGTTCAGGAATTTTTCCATTTCTTCCAGGTTGTCCAATTTGTTGGCATATAATTTTTCACAGTATTCCCTGATAATTGTTTGTATCTCTGAGGGATTGGTTGTAATAATTCCATTTTCATTCATGATTTTATCTATTTGGGTCATCTCCCTTTTCTTTTTGAGAAGCCTGGCTAGAGGTTTGTCAATTTTGTTTATTTTTTCAAAAAACCAACTCTTGGTTTCGTTGATCTGCTCTACAGTTTTTTTAGATTCTATATTGTTTATTTCTGCTCTGATCTTTATTATTTCTCTTCTTCTGCTGGGTTTAGGCTGCCTTTGCTGTTCTGCTTCTATTTCCTTTAGGTGTGCTGTTAGATTTTGTATTTGGGATTTTTCTTGTTTCTTGAGATAGGCCTGGATTGCAATGTATTTTCCTCTCAGGACTGCCTTCGCTGCATCCCAAAGCGTTTGGATTGTTGTATTTTCATTTTCGTTTGTTTCCATATATTTTTTAACTTCTTCTCTAATTGCCTGGTTGACCCACTCATTTTTTAGTAAGGTGTTTTTAACCTCCATGCTTTTGGAGGTTTTCCAGACTTTTTTCTGTGGTTGATTTCAAGCTTCATAGCATGTGGTCTGAAAGTATGCATGGTAAAATTTCAATTCTTAAACTTATGAAGGGCTGTTTTGTGGCCCAGTATATGATCTATCTTGGAGAATGTTCCATGTGCACTTGAGAAGAAAGTATATTCTGTTGCTTTGGAATGCAGAGTTCTAAATATATCTGTCAAGTCCATCTGATCCAATGTCTCATTCAGGGCCCTTGTTTCTTTATTGACCGTGTGTCTAGATGATCTCTCCATTTCTGTAAGTGGGGTGTTAAAGTCCCCTGCAATTACCACATTCTTATCGATAAGGTTGCTTATGTTTATGAGTAATTGTTTTATATATTTGGGGGCTCTGGTATTCGGCGCATAGACATTTATAATTGTTAGCTCTTCCTGATGGATAGACCCTGTAACTATTATATAATGTCCTTCTTCATCTCTTGTTACAGCCTTTAATAAAGTCTAGTTTGTCTGATATAAGTATGGCTACTCCAGCTTTCATTTGGCTTCCAGTCGCATGATAAATAGTTCTCCATCCCCTCACTCTCAATCTAAAGGTGTGGTCAGGTCTAAAATGAGTCTCTTGTAGACAGCAAATAGATGGGTCTTGTTTTTTTATCCATTCTGATACCCTATGTCTTTTGGTTGGCGCATAATCCATTTACATTCAATGTTATTATAGAAAGATATGGGTTTAGAGTCATTGTGATGTCTGTATGTTTTATGCTTGTAGTGATGCCTCTGGTACTTTGTCTCACAGGGTCCCCCTTAGGATCTCTTGTAGGGCTGGTTTAGTGGTGACGAATTCCTTCAGTTTTTGTTTGTTTGGGAAGACCTTTATCTCTCCTTCTATTCTAAATGATAGACTTGCTGGATAAAGGATTCTCGGCTGCATATTTTTTCTGTCTAGCACCCTGAAAATCTCGTGCCAATTCTTTCTGGCCTGCCAGGTTTCAAAAGAGAGATCAGTCGAGTCTTATAGGTCTCCCTTTATATGTGAGGGCATGTTTACCCCTTGCTGCTTTCAGAATTTTCTCTTTATCCTTGTATTTTGCCAGTTTCACTATGATATGTCGTGCAGAAGATCGATTCAAGTTACGTCTGAAGGGACTTCTCTGTGCCTCTTGGATTTCAATGCCTTTTTCCTTCCCCAGTTCAGGGAAGTTCTCAGCTATTATTTCTTCAAGTACCCCTTCACCACCTTTCCCTCTCTCTTCCTCCTCTGGGATACCAATTATGCGTATATTATTTCTTTTTAGTGTATCACTTAGTTCTCTAATTTTCCCCTCATACTCCTGGATTTTTTTTATCTCTCTTTTTCTCAGCTTCCTCTTTTTCCATAACTTTATCTTCTAGTTCACCTATTCTCTCTTCTGCCTCTTCAATCCGAGCCGTGGTGGTTTCCATTTTGTTTTGCATTTCATTTAAAGTGTTTTTCAGCTCCTCGTGACTGTTCCTTAGGCCCTTGATCTCTGTAGCAAGAGATTCTCTGCTGTCCTCTATACTGTTTTCAAGCCCAGCGATTAATTTTATGACTATTATTCTAAATTCACTTTCTGTTATATTATTTAAATCCTTTTTGATCAGCTCATTAGCTGTTGTTATTTCCTGGAGATTCTTCTGAGGGGAATTCTTCCGCTTGGTCATTTTGGATAGTCCCTGGCTTGGTGAGGACCTGCAGGGCACTTCCCTTGTGCTGTGGTGTATAACTGGATTTGGTGGGCGGGGCTGCAGTCAGACCTGATGTCTGCCCCCAGCCCACCGCTGGGGCCACAGTCAGACTGGTGTGTGCCTTCTCTTCCCCTCTCCTAGGGGCAGGATTCACTGTGGGGTGGCGTGGCCCATCTGGGCTACTTGCACACTGCCAGGCTTGTGATGCTGGGGATCTGGCGTATTAGCTGGGGTGGGTAGGCAAGGTGCACGGGGGCAGGCGGGGCAGGCTTAGCTCACTTCTCCTTAGGTGATCCACTTCAGGAGGGGCCCTGTGGCAGCGGGAGGGAGTCAGATCTGCTGTCGGAGGTTTGGCTCCGCAGAAGCACAGAGTTGGGTGTTTGCGCGGAGCGAGCAAGTTCCCTGGCAGGAACTGGTTCCCTTTGGGATTTTGGCTGGGGAATGGGCGGGGGAGATGGCACTGGCGAGCGCCTTCGTTCCCTGCCAAACTGAGCTCTGTCATCCGGGGGCTCAGCAGCTCTCCCTCCCTTTTTCCTCCAGCCTTCCCGCTTTCCGAGCAGAGCTGCTAACTTATGTCCTCCCAGACGCTAAGTCGCGCTTGCTGTCGGAACACAGTCCGCCAGGCCCCTCCGCTTTTGCAAGCCAGACTCAGGGGCTCTGCTTGGCTGGCGAGCCGCCCCTCCGCCCCAGCTCCCTCCCGCCCTCCGTGGAGCGCGCACCGCCTCGCTGCCCTTCCTACCCTCTTCTGTGGGCCTCTCGTCTGCGCTTGGCTCCGGCGACTCCGTTCTGCTAATCCTCTGGCTTTTTTCTGGGTTATTCAGGCAGGTGTAGGTGGAATCTAAGTGATCGGCAGGACGCGCGGTGAGCCCAGCGTCCTCCTACGCCACCATCTTGACTAGTCTCCCAGGTATGTTCTTTCTATCCCGACTTTCTTGAGAGTTTTTTATTAAGAAAGGATGCTGTAATTTGTCAAATGCTTTTTCTGCATCTGTTGACAGGATCATATGGTTCTTAGCCTTTCTTTAATTAATGTGATGTATCACATTGATTGCTTTGCAAATATTGAACCAGCCCTGCATCCCAGGAATGAATCCCACTTGATCATGGTGAATAATTGTTTTTATATGCTTTTGAATTCAATTTACTAGTATCTTGTTGAGAATTTTTGCATCCATATTCATCAGGGATATTGGCCTGTAGTTCTCCTTTTTTTGTGGGGTCTCTGGTTTGGGAATCAGTGTAATGCTGGCTTCATGGAATGTGTCCAGAACTTTTCCTTCCGTTTCTATTTTTGGAACAGCTTGAGAAGGATAGGTATTAAGTCTGATTTAAATGTCTGGTAGAATTCCACTGGGAAACCATCTGGCCCAGGACTCTTGTTTGTTGGGACATTTTTGATAACTGATTCAATTTCTTCACTAGTTATCAATCTGTTCAAATTTTCTGTTTCTTCCCGTTTGAGTTTTGGTAGTGTGTGGGTGTATAGGAATTTGTCCATTTCTTCCAGGTTGTCCAGTTTATTGGCATATAATTTTTCATAGTATTCTCTGATAATTGCTTGTATTTCTGAGGGATTGGTTGTGATAAATCAATTTTCTTTCGTGATTTTATCTATTTGGGTCCTCTCTCTTTTCTTTTTAAGAAGTCTGGCTAGGGGTTTATCAATTTTACTTATTTTTTCAAAAAATCAGCTCTTAGTTTCATTGATCTGTTCTACTGTTTTTTTTTTTTTGATCCTATATTTTTTATTTCTGCTCTGATCTTTATTATTTCTCTTTTTCTCCTGGCCTTGGGGTTTCTTTGTTGTTCCTCTTCTAGTTCCTTTAGGTTTGCTGTTAGATTTTGTATTTGGGATTTTTCTTGTTTCTTGATAGGCCTGGATTGCAATGTGTTTTCCCCTTAAGACAACCTTTACTGCATCCCAAATGGTTTTGACTGTCGTGTTTTCATTTTCATTTGTTTCCATATATTTTTAAATTTCTTCTTTAATTGCCTGTTTGACCCATTCATTCTTTGGTAGGATGTTCTTTAACCTCCATGCATTTGGAGGTTTTCCAAACTTTTTCCTGTGGTTGATTTCAAGTTTCATAGCATTGTGATCTGACAATGTTCATGGTATGATCTAAATTCTTTTATATTTATTGATGGCTGTTTTGTGACCCAGTATATGATCTATCTTGGAGAACATTCCATGTGCACTCGAGAAGAATGTGTATTCTGCTGCTTTTGGATGAAAAGTTCTGAAAATATCTGTCAAGTTCATCTGGTCCAGTATATCATTCAGGGCCATTGTTTCTTTATTGATTTTCTGCCTATATGATCTGTCCATTGTTGTAAGTGGAATATTAAAGTCACCTGCAATGTCCATATTCTTATAACAAAATTGCTTATGTTTGTGATTGTTTTATATATTTGGGAGCTCTCAAAATGGGCGCATAAACATTTATAATTGTTAGCTCTTCTTGATGGACAGACCCTGTAATTATGACATAATGCCCTTCTTCATTTCTTGTTACAGCCTTTAGTTTAAAATCTAGTTTGTCTGATACAAGTATGGCTACTCCAGTTTTCTTTTGACTTACAGTAGCATGATAGATGGTTCTCCATCCCCTCACTTTCAATCTGAAGGTGTCCTCAGGTCTAAAGTTAGACAGAAAATTGATGGGTCTTTTTTTTTTAATCCATTCTGATACCCTATGTCTTTTGATTGGAGCATTTAGTCCATTTACATTCAGTGTTATTATTGCAAGATGTGGATTTAATGTTATTGTGTTATCTGTAGGTTTCATCTTTTTGGTGATGTCTCTGGTCCTTTGTAGTCTTTGCAACATTCCTCACAGAGTCCCCTTTAAGATCTCTTGCTTTTATAATTCTCTCTTTATCTTTGCATTTTGACAGTTTCACTATGATATGTTATGCAGAAGATCAATTCCTGTTACATTTGAAGGGAGCTTTCTGTGCCTCCTGGATTTCAATATTTGTTTCTTTCCCCAGATTGGGGAAGTTCTCAGCTATGATTTGTTCAAATTGCTCCTATCTCTGTCCCTTCTTATTCTGAAATTCCTATGATATGGATATTATTACATTTCATTGAATCACTTAGTTCTCTAATTCTCTCCTTATGGTCCAGAATTTTTTTTTATCTCTCTTTTTCTCAGCTTCATCTTTTTCCATAATTGTATCCTCTATTTCACCTAATCTCCCCTCTGTCTCTTCAGTGTTCACTGTCAGCACCTCTAGTTTATTTTGCACCTCATTTACAGCATTTTTAAATTCATCATGACTATTTTTTAGTTCCTTGATCTCTGCAGCAATAGATTCTCTGCTGTCTTTTTTTTTTTTTCAATCCCAGTGATTAATCTTATGACTATTATTCTAAATTCTTGTTCAGTTATATTGTTTATATCTGTTGTGATCAAGTCTTTAGCTGTCATTTCTTCCTGGAATTTCTTTTGAGGAGAATCCTTCTGTTTCATCATTTTGGCTAGTTTTCTGTCCCTTATGTGTTTTAGAAACTTATATGTCCTGCACCTGCGAGCACTACTATACACCGTCCAGGACCTGGACCTTCAGGAGGTGTTTTTTGGAGTGTGTTATGTACTCTCTGTTGTTGTGACTCTAGTTTCTTTATCTCCCTCTTCGTAGTGATGTTTTGGACTCTGTACCAGGTGTGCTTTGATTTGTTCATTAAAGTAACCCTGGAAAAAAAAATTTAAAAAAAGGGGGTGGTGGTAGTGGTGGAACAGGCCTTATCCCATACAAAGAGAAAAATGACCGTGGACGGGAAAAAGAAAAAAAAAGAAAATTGACCAGGCAGGAAACTATATGGCTTAATTCAGAGAGAGAGAGAGAGAGAGAGAGAGAAGAAAATAAAGAGGGAGATATAGAACAGGTATAAAGAAAATAGATTAAATATGTCTGCTTAAACAAACCAACAACCTGAATACCCAGACTAGGGAAGGGAAGAAATAAGGAGAAAAGGAAGAAAAAATATATAAACTAAGAATTGTCCAAGAATTAAATTTGGAAAGGGAAAACCTCTGGGTGCCTTGGAACCAGTGGCAGCGCTCATCTGGAGGAGGGGGTGTCTGGTTGGTCAGTGTCAATCTCTGGTAGATATGTAGTCACCTGGTGTTGAAGGGTATGGTTTGGTGTAGGTGAGTCCTGCCTCCACTGTGGGCCTGTTGTCCCTTCTCTGAAGCCCCACCTTGTTGGTGATGGGGAGAAAAATGGTGACACCCCAGTCTCTCCTCCCCAGACCAGGTGTCCCAAACCACTCTGTTCAGGTAGTCCTCGCAGCACTGTGTGGGCATAAGCAGGCCTATTTTTTTTCTTTGCTCCACTGACTCGACTCCTATGCCTCCCTAGTGCTCAGCTGGGATTCAAACCCTGATGTCTTAAAGGGTCCCACTCTGTGCACCTCAGTTCTGGGAGAAGTGCCGCTCCACCCCACCGATAAATGGTTTCTGGCTGGTGGGCACAGGCAGGGTCCTTTTTCCTTTGAATGGCTGTATACATTCTTCCCACAGCACACGAGGGAGGGGATTGCTTTCTCCCACTGTGGACTGTGTCTCTGAACTAGTTACCGAGCCCTGGGTTGGCTCCCCTCCTTTCCAGGTGCGAGAACAGGGCAGCTGACTCCAGTCCAGAGAAAGCCTCGAAGTTAGAAATTGGATTTTTTTTTTTTCTGATCTCAGGTCTATGGTTTCTCTCTTGTCCAAATATAGTCTTACACTTCCACAGCCCTTCTCTCCCCTTTGTCTCTCCACAGAAGGGGATCCCTCCCCTTCATGCCTATGCCACCCATTTTATCTCTCCCAGTTCACAATCATACACCTATGGGCCAGGTTGTCCTTGTGGGCCCCTGGAGATGTCTCTGTCACTCTGTGGCCCGGACTCTTGGAATTCAAAGTCCTTTGGCCTCAACACTGCTGTGTTTGAGGGACTAGGAAGCTTTGGGTCCCCCTACCTCTCTGCCATGTTGTATTCCCTGGTTCTGGTCAGTTTCTTAGTGAAGGCTTGAGTCTCTGCAGGATAACTAAATCAACCTTCTGTTATCATGGCATCAGGCAAGACTGTTATCTACAGAGACATGGTGGCAGGCTGCATTCTGAGAACAAGCAGATTTGGGTAAAAAGTTGCAGTTGCACTTATTAGTCCTGTTAACTCTTTGGTTACTGGTTTCCATACCCACTGTCTTTTGATTATTTCTCATTCTTGAGGGAACTGGGATGATGACTACTCTAGCTATTTCCTGCTGAAATAGTGTGTAGATCAGGGTTAGAGGAATGGAAACTTTTTGCACTTATTTGGAAATATCCTTTGTTCCATGTTGTAAGTTAACATTCTGCATTACCAAAATTTTGTACTTTGGTTAATAGTTTTTGTACATTTTATACCACATTTTATGATTAAATAGCAAAGGAGAAGTAGGAATATGAATAATCCTAGGGAAATTGATCTAATTTCTTGGAGGATCCAAGAAAATAACCTGGAAAACGAGTCCAAATCTGAGTCTGGGACATTAGGGGAGACTTGTAACCAAGTAGCTTGTTGTCTTATTTTGTAAATACAAGCTTCAATTTCTGAGGAAGTGCTAATATATATGCTGCATGATGAATTAGCTTTTACACAAACACCTCCTTGCTCTGCTAAAATATAATCTAAATTATGTTATATAAAACTATTATATATTATATTATATAAATTATATATTTTATAAATTATATTATATTAAATTATATTATATAAAACTATTCCTGCCCAAGGCCTTTTGTTGGGCTGCTATGGCTTAGGAAGTTTTATTTTATTTAATAATTCCTAAAGTTACTGAACAATTTCTTATCATATGTTCATGTGATGTCATTCAACACTTTGGCAATAATGGTCTCCCAAACATGTACCAAATTCCATCTTCCTGACTTCTGGGAAAATAATCAGAATATTTTGTGATTTCTCTCTTTAACCTGTAGAACAGTTGAGAGGACTGGTCAAATGTCTGCCTTTATTAGAATTATATATGAAAAAAGGGGTGACCAAATGTCCTAGGAGACAAGTACCTCCCATGTGCTAGCCACATAAACATTCATGTTGCCAAGGGAAGTGTTGATATCCACAAACAAAAATGTAACCTGGGGTTCACATAGCACTCCTCTTAGTTTATTGGGGTCAATACTTTCATTTTTCAAAATCATTGTATTATTTGAAACCAAGAAGAAGTATAGTTAAGTTTGGTGTAATTGGTAAGAGAGTAACACAGAAGGGTGTGGGGGTCTTATGTTGTCAAGTTCTTTTAGTTTTCAGTATTGTACAGAGAGGAGCAGGACAAGATGAGTAACTTTTTTTTCAATTTTTAAAAGTTTTTTTTTTTAAGTACACATTTTATTTTATTATTGTTTTTTAAATAATTTATCGTCAAATTGGCTAACATACAGTGTGTACAGTGTGCTCTTGGTTTTCGGGGTAAATTCCAGTGGTTCATCATTTACACACAGCACTCAGTGCTCAAGATGAGTAACTTTTAAAACAGCATATTTCTCAAAAATATCTAAAAGGTGATGAAAGGAAAAAGGGTCAATTAATTTAAAAAGAGGTGAAATTATTAACTGTTATGATTATATTGTAAACAAAAGGAGAAATACAAGCTTCTAGGGTGTATTCCAATCATTGAATGTGAGAGGCCCATATTTTGGGATAGTTGGGAGAAAAATAAAGGATAAGAAAAATGAGGGAGGCCAAGTTGATTAACCTGATTCTGTAAGCTAATGGAGTGCATTGATTTAGATGTATTGAAAAATTAGGGATCAGAGAAAAGTTGGTTACAGGCATTACTATTGATTGGGTCATTGTGGTTGTACACTGAGTGTGGTTTAGGGTGACATATCCAATAGGTATATGACATTTGAGAATTCCTAATCATGGAATTATCTTTCCAAACTTGAGAGATTGTAATAGGAAATTACTTAGGAAATGTAAATAGGAAATATAAATAGGAAATGTAATAGGAAAATGCAAATAGAAAATGGAATAACATTCACAGTGTATAAACTATTAATAGGTCATAAGTTATTTGTTACTTATCTATTGGTTTCTTTAGACCAGTTCTCCCAAGTAGCAGTTTCAGGCCCATCTCAGGCTTTCTGGTCCAAGCAGAGTTTTTCCCTATGTTCTTGTTGACAGGACATAGGGAACCAATGGATTCTTGTGGAACCAGTTTGAGTGTGGTAAATCTATGGCTTAATTCCCTTCAGTTTCACTGAAGAATGGTGGTCAACAGCACCTCATAAGGTCCTGTCAACTGAGGTTGGAGTTGATCCTCCAGGTGCTTCTTATTCAAGGTGTTTAATAACACCAAGTCTCCAAGATTCAAGCGGTGTAAGAATACATCTGTGAAATGCATCAACCTGATAGAAGCAAATGTATGTATAGCACTTAGAGTATTTCCCAAAGATTGAATGTACCCAATAGTATCCAAATCCCTAACATGAGCCCCACCTGGAACTCCTAAGTCATGAAAAGAATACAGAAAGTGTCTTTCATAAAACATTTCATAGGGGATTAAACCAAGCCTACTTCTAGGAGCCACTCTTACTGAAGCAGGGCAACTGACAAGAACTTTTTTCCCAGTTAAGTTGGTTTCTTGGCAGATTTTTATCAAAGTTTTTAAGCATATGGTTCATTTTTTTCCCTGTTTTCCCAGAATATTGGTGTCTCTATGAAGTATGTAGTCTCCATCAAGTGTCCAAGGCATTAGATACTGCTTGTGTGACCTTAGCCACAAATGCTGCTTCATTGTCTCTCTGAATTGTTAGTGGCAATCCAAACCTAGGATTGGTTTTAAAGTGTTTTGAAAACTTCTGAAAACTTCTCTGAATGGCATGAAAAAAACTCAACCCAACTTGTAGAGGTGTCTGTAAATTCTAGCAAATATTGAAAGTTACCTGTTGTTTTCGGCATCATGGTAAAATCTTCCTACCAATTTTCTCCAGGTTTGGTGTCTCTAAGTTCTATTATCTTTTAGGACTTGTGGGGGTTCGGTCCTAGGATTTTTTTTAGCACAAATGTCACAAAAGAGCAGCATTATGTCCATAACAGGTGCTTTGTGAATATCACTAATTATCTCTGCCAAAAGATATTCTAGGTTAAGGTTTATTCCTTATTTATTATATTTCCAGCCAGTTTCAATGCCATAAATATGTCCAAATATCCATTTCTTAGCTCTTCTTAGGTCTTCAGAGGAAGGTTAGAGTTGATAGGTTAGATAGAGTTGATAAGGTTAGTTAAGTCTATGTCTGGTACTAAAGCTGTTATAGAGGGTTTTGAAGTCTTTGTATGATCATGCCTGATTGTTACCTTTGGCAAGAAAACAGTCCAATTTCTGGTGTCCTCAGCAGGGGACAATAGCTACCTCCTTGAGTTCCAAAACGGCTTCTAGTACTTCTAAAGTCTCTTTGTCATGTTCAATTTCCCTATTTCCTGAATTTAACAAACTTCTTTCCTTCCAAATGGCTCTGAATATGCATGGACTGGTAAAAAGGTGTATTTAGAATAAGTAAAAATAGTCACTGTCTTGTCATACCTAAATGGAGGGCTCTTATGAGAGCTATGGCTTCAGCTTTCTGAGTGAAGGTACCTGGTGAGAGAGCTTCTACTGATGGGTCATCACTGCATATCCAGCTCTTTATTGTCCGTGATCCATAATATACTGCTCCAGTCCACAAACATCTCAAAGTCTGGATTTTCCAGTGTCAGATTCATAAAATCAGGATGGCTGGAATAAACTTGTTAATTATCTGTATACAGTCATGTATGGGTCCCTCAGTGTTGTTGGAGAGCAATGTGGCTGGATTCAAGGTGGAGACCGCTTTCTAAGTAACATTGGGGTTGTACAAAAGGACAACCTGATATTTGCCTAATCTTCTAGAGGTGAGCCAGT
Source organism: Prionailurus viverrinus (assembly GCF_022837055.1). Classification (NCBI taxonomy): domain Eukaryota; kingdom Metazoa; phylum Chordata; class Mammalia; order Carnivora; family Felidae; genus Prionailurus; species Prionailurus viverrinus. Next base: position 17,285,651 of record NC_062576.1, on the reverse strand, counting down.
AGCCACTCTTTTGTTCCAGTAGGAAGAGTACATAAATGTAGAGTATGCAGTGTGGTAGGATACCCCAAAGCAAATTTTTCTACTTGTAATAGATTACAAGTGGCTGTTATTGCTCTCACACACATTGGCCATCCCTTAGTTGTTAGATCTAATTATTTAGAAAAAATAGCAACAGATCTTTTTATGTTGCCCAAATTCTGAGTTAGCACTCCCAAGACTGATCCCCTGACTCTCATGGACAGACAAATCAAAAGGCTTCCTGATATATGGAAGGCTCAAAGCAGGAGCTGTGAGTAGCTTTTCTTTAACAACTTGGAATGCCTAATGACATTCTCCAGTCCAATAAAGAAGTTCATTATTTCTTCCTTTAAGAATTTCATAGAGAGGTTTAGTGATGAATCTTAAGGACTGAGAAAAAACTAAGGGTAGATGGTGGTGGGAGAAAGGGGAAAGTGGGTGATGGGCATGGAGGGGAGCACTTGTTGGGATGAGCACTGGGTGTTGTATGGAAACCAATTTGACAATAAATTATATTAAAAAAATCAGGAATCCAAATGTGGAAAAATCCAGTGATGCCTAGGAGTCCATGCAACTGTGTGGTTAATGGCTCTTAAATTTGTACAGGCAAAATAGGTGTATTGTAGGGGTGCCTGGGTGGCTCAGTTGGTTGAGCATCCAACTCTTGATTTCATCTAAGGTCATGATCTTATGATTGTGGGATAGAGCCCTGTGTTGAGCTCTGCACTGAGTGTGGAGCCTGCTTGGGATTTTCTCTCTTCCTCTCTCTATGCCACTCCTCCACACTCACATGTGCTTGCATGTTCTCTCTCTCTCAAAATGAATAAATAAACATAAAAAAATAGGTGCATTGTATGTGGACTGGCAAAAGTGGAGAAGGCCAAATTCTAAGAAGGCAGAGAGAACAGGCTGAATTCCCCTTTTAGTTTGTTTCTTTAATGGATACTATCTGAAGTTTGGCATTCCCATCACAAAACTTAATATGTACAAGTGTCCCTGCTTTTGCTTGTCCTGGCTTCCTATCCATCCAAACATCTGATCTTACTTTTCAGATGACTTCTTCAGGCAGCTCTAATAGAACTTCTCTATCTTGATGAAGCTTGTTCTGGTGGTACCTTTATATCTATGGATCCAATAGCAAAATTAACTTTAGCATTCAGTTTAGTTAATAGATCAAAGCCCAGTAAAAGGATGGGACATTCGGGCATATTCAGAAACCTGTGTTTAAGGTGAATTTGTCCCATTTGGCAGTTTAGTGGTTGTGGGAAGGTTTTAGTCAATACTTCTCCCAAAACTCTTGGTACAGCTATAGCAGAGAGAACCCAGAGTACTGAATATGTGGCCCTCACATCAGTAAAAAGTCCATGAGTCTATTTCCCATTGCCATTGTTATTTGGGGTTCCTTGTGGTATATGATGATAGGCTTTACAAGATTTAAAGGAACCCCTGGTCCCCTTCATTCTTAGTCACTATCAACCAGTTAAGGTATCTGGTGGGCATTTTGGGACTCTGTCTCCTTAAGATAACTCATGAGCCTAAGATATTCTCTTTTCCAATGGCCCTCTTCTTTACAATAGGCATATTGACAAGACCCAAATTGGGGCACCTGAATTTCTTATCTGTTGTCGATCTCACCCTCTAGGGGTCCCTGGCCTGGTCTTGGATTTTCTTGAGTTAAGGCGCAGTTAACAAGGCAACATGCTGTTTCATTTTCTGGTGCTCTTTTATTTCTTGTGCTTGGTCTCTGTTGATACTGTTAAAAACTTCAAAGACAGTTACAAACAATTGTGAAGGGCATTACCAATGCAGCTTTTGGAGTTTTTTTTTTTGAATTTCCAGATATGTTTTGTTTGATAAACATCATATTGATCATCTTAAAAATTTCTGGTGCCTCAGGATCAATATCAGTTTATTTCTGATGTGTCTCAAAAATTCTTTCAGGAAATTCTGAAGGGTTCTCATTCAGTTTTAACTTCTTGACTCTTATTTACACTCCTTTGCTTAGGGACTCCTTTTCTTAATCCAGCTAAAATGCAATCCTGATAGTGTTCAAGCTAACTGTAGTCTCCAACGTTGACACTCCAGTTGGGATCCACAGTAGCAATGGCCATCATGGAATCAGCTCTTAAGGGATTAGTGGGGTTTCAGCATGTAGCTGATTAGCTTCTTCTCTAGCCTTTTCCTGGCCACATGCAGCATTCCTTAGAAGTGAGGAAAGTATTTAACAGATTTTGTACCTCTACCTAAGTGGGTTGTGAGTGGCAAAAATAGATGAAAACAAATTTTCCATCCCCTTGGGGTCATCTCTATAAGAAAGCATACTGTTTTTTCAATTAAACAAATCTGAGGTAGAGAATGGAGGGTGGATCCAAATCATTCTTCCAGCGTCTGAACATCCAATTGGGATCTGTGTTAGCAGATATTGCCATCCTCAGGAATCAGTGATTCCCTGGATGAATTAAACACCCTGCTGGGTATGAGAAGGGGAAATCTTTCCAAACTCTGGCCCTCCCCCCCCCCCAAGGTAAGGGGACCTGGTTCAGGGTCCCTTTGGTGCTCAAGTTGTTGGAATGGAGCTGCTGTGGAGGGGCAGCTGCTGTGGTACCCCCTTTGGGGGTTTAATTCAATAATCAATAAATTATCCTCTTTTCTCCAGTTGGATTCAGGCAACACAGATTTTTTAGTGTCACTGTGCTGTTGGAGTAAAATTTTACATCTTTTCTGAGCCAGCTTATTCTGATACAAAATCATAAAAGACTGAACAGAAGGTATTTCATCCCATTTACCTTCCCTTTTACAAATATCTAACTGTAAAATGTAAAATAATTTATGAATCCATTAATTAATGGTCATTTTTCTCCAGAATGTAACATATTTTGGCCAAGCAGTGTTGCAAAAAAAGATAATTTTTTCATAGTTTCATAACTAAACACTGCCCAATTTTGGAGAGTATAACCCAAAGGGCTACATGCAGAAATCAAATAGTCATTTCTCATTTTCTAATTAGAACATGGCTGGTATTATGCAAAGATACCAAAAGCTGCAGCAACAAACATACCAGATGAAGCTCAGAGAGTACTACTGTAAGCATTTAGTTCCTCACTAAAAGTTAGGGCTTCACCTACTGAACCAAATGGCTTCCTAATCTCTAGTTCCTCTTTGAAAGTTGGGTCTTCACTGACTGAACCAAAAAGTTTTCTAGTCAACTTTTTCTTTTTATGTTTATTTTATTTTATTTTATTTTATTTTATTTTATTTTATTTTATTTTTTTCTTCCAAGATTTTATTTAAATTCAAGTTACTTAAGGGGCGCCTGGGTGGCGCAGTCGGTTAAGCTTCCGACTTCAGCCAGGTCACGATCTCGCAGTCCGGGAGTTTGAGCCCCGCGTCAGGCTCTGGGCTGATGGCTCAGAGCCTGGAGCCTGTTTCCGATTCTGTGTCTCCCTCTCTCTCTGCCCCTCCCCCGTTCATGCTCTGTCTCTCTCTGTCCCCAAAATAAATAAACGTTGAAAAAAAAAATTTTTAAAAATAAATTCAAGTTACTTAATATAGAGCATATAGCGTAATATTGGTTTCAAGAGTAGAATTTAGTGATTCATCACTTACATATAACACCCTGTGCTCATTCCAACAAGTGCCCTCCTTAATGCCCATTACCCATTTATCCCATCCCCCCATCTACTTCCCCTCCAGCAACCCTCAGTTTGTTCTCTATTACTTAAGAGTCTCTTATGGTTTGCCTCCCCCTCTGTCTTTATCTTATTTTATTTTTCCTTCCCTTCCCCTGTGTTCATCTGTTTTGTTCCTTAAGTACCACATATGAGTTAAATCATATGGTATTGTCTTTCTCTGACTGACTTATTTCACTTAGCACCCTAGGAAACTTTTCTTAGTTAAGCAAGAAAAGGAGGCTAAGAGAACCAAACCAAATGCCCCTACTTATTTTGAGGCAACTGAATGAGAATAAGAAATAAGCTCACATGCTATGATACCAAAATACTCTTGAAGAGATGTCTGTCCAAACCAAAAGATGTTTCCTTGCCACAGAGTTAAATTAAACAGAAAGCCAGTGGTGCCAAGTTGGGGTGGTGCCCCTGGGATGGTCTCTGGAACAAAAGAGCCTAGGACACTGCTTGGACTTATCACCAACCTCCTGTTACTTTTACTGGCTGGAGAGTAGACAAATCATAGGCAGAGTTCCTGGCTGGTTTGTCAAATTTGTAATCAAATCCAAGTCCATACCCTCAATGTGCAGTAAAGCCAATCATTGAGACATTGCATAAGGAAAGGGAGAGTCAGGGATATTTAAAGGCAAATAAAACAAGGTCTGGTTATAGGGGAGAAGAGTGATATGACTTTAGAATCAGATAAAGGAAGTTAATAAGTAGGGGAGGATTGCGGTCATTTTGTTATCTGCACCGTGAGAAGCTTTTGCAAAGCTGTCATGCATGTTACGTATTACCAGAAGATGGTTTTCTTAGCATGATTCAAGAGTGGAGTTTTAGGCCCTTCTATGTCAAAAGTTCACCCCTTGTGCATTTGTGCATGGTCAAAGAGGCAGTCAGTGGTCCTGATCAATTCTGGCCAGTTTCTTGATGAGGCCTGAGTCTCTGCAAAACACCTAAATCAAGTGTTTTGTTATCATGGTTTTAGGCAAGACTGTTTCTACAGAAATGTGGTGGTAGGCCACATTCTGAGAACAAGCAAGTTTGGGTAAAAAGTTGTAGTTGCACATATTAGTCTTGTTAACCATTTGGTTACTGATTTCACTTTTTCTATGAAGGACTAGATGATAAATATTTCAGCTTTGTGGGTCACACAGTGTCTGTCACATCTATTCACCTCTGCTGTTGTAGAATGAAAGTAGCCATTGACAATGAAAGTATGTATATGAATGAGCATAGCTGTTTTCCAATAAAAATTTATTTATAAAAATTGATGGTGAGCTGTCATTTGGCAATTTCTATTCTAGAAGATAGAACTAGGACAACAGGGAGTCAAAGAGAAACAGGTTGTTTAATGAAAATTTTGTTATGAAAAGTTAAACATTTACAAAAATAAGAGGTAGTTCAACAAACCTCCCCACAATTTATCATCCAAATTCAACAATTATTAACATTTGACCACATTTATTTCATCTGGGTTTTTTCCCTTTGCTGATGTATTTTAAAACAAGTCCCAGACAACATGTCATTGCATTCCTCCCACACATCTTACATGACCCCAATATCATGATCACATCCAACAAAATGAATGATTCCTTTGTATTTAGACCATAGTCTAATTTCCTTAATTGTCTCAAAAATATCTTTTTTACAGCTGGTTTATTTGAACAAACATCTAAACTAGGTCTATACCTTCCATTTGGTTGGTTGGTCTCCTATGTCTCTCTTAGGCTAGTAATATTCCTAATGGGAGCATATTTTGATTTATGTATGAAGGAATGCACTAGGAATGGCAAATTCTGGCTGTGTGAGGGTTGAACACCCTATCATTGAATGTATTACTACTAGATGTGTCAACCAAATGCAATATGTGAACCTTCGTTGGATATTGATTTTAAAAATAGCTGTAAAAAATAAATAAAAATGAGCTGCAAAATAACATTATTGGAGACAATGTGAAGACTGAACATGACCTGGATATTAGCTAGTATTAAGGAGTTATTTTATTGAGTGTGATTTCTTAAGTCTTGTGGTTATGTTAAAAAATACCCTTATCTGTTAGTGGCATACACTGAAGTGTTTCTGGATACAATGATGTGATATTCAGAATGCGCTTTAAATTATTCAGAAGAAATTGTCAAGCAGCTGAATAAAACAAGAGTAGAAATTTAAATTGAGTGATGGAAACAAAGAGGGTTGACTTATCTAGTCTGTCTTTCTACTTTTGAGTATGTTTGAAAATTTCCATAATAAAAAGCTCTTTTAAAAGAATAAAAAATAAAAAGAGGGTAAACTCTAATAAATCTGGCATTTCTACATTAGGAAGAAATTTGACCAGATAGTGTCTGAAGATATTTTAAAAAACATAACCTTAAGATACATACCAGGAAACTCACTACTTCATGGAGTCTCTAGAATATTAAAAAATGCTTGCCTGCCTTTTCTTTACTTGCCTTTGCCTAGAACCAGCTGCAGGCACACTCCCCAAGCCTGACCTGTGATGGCACCCCAGCCCAGGGCCAGAGTACTCAGAGCACCCGTTGCAGCATCAACCACCTCATCTTCCATGAGGGTGCTAAGGTCAGCCTTGCTTCTGCCCACCCACTGCTTACCTGCCCCTACCCTGTCTCATTTCTTGGTGACTCCCTCATTCTTGTCTCTTCCTCAGATGACCTTCATGGTCACCTTTGACGTCTCCCCCAAGGCCATACTGGGTGATAGGTTGCTTCTGACAGCTAACGTGAGCAGGTGAGCTGGGCCAGGCCTGGGGCAGTGCCTCCTTGCCCCTAGCCTCCTCCTCTGGGGTCCTTGCCAATTAGGCTCCTCCTCTTTCTCCAGTGAAAATACTACTCCCAGGACCAGCAAGACCACCTTTCAGATGGAGCTCATGGTGAAGTATGCCATCTACACTGTGATCAGCAGGTACCATACCACCAGCTCAAAAGCGTTCTTCTCTATCACTCTGATGGGGCTAGGAAAGGATTTTACCCCCTGCAGCAGTTCAACATCTGGAACATTCAGGTTTTATCACCACCTTTTCAATTGGTAGATGATACTGCTAGCACTTACTAATTAAGCACCGAGTGTTTATTGAGGGATAGCTATGATAATAATAATTGTAGTATTACTATTGTTATACATTTAATAGAGGTTACAGTTCTCAGAAGGCTTTTTTAGAAACACCAAGATTTTCCTGGGTTTCCTGAGAAATATGAGACATTTCCATGTCTCAAGATTCCTACAGCTTTATTTGGAAGTGAGGTTACTCTGATCCAAGGCAGAATCTCATCAAGGACCTCTCCATGGTTCTGTACTCTGAGGCTGTATGAGTTCCCAAGAGCAGCTAGAGCCTTCTGTCAGGGGAGGCCTCTGCTAAATGTTAGAGTCCATGGCATTGGGATTAGCCAGCAGTGGTTCTCAAAGGAGTCATTGACATTTGGGTGAGACAATTCTTCATTGAAAGGAACAGATTTACACCTGCAGGGCATTAGACCTGCTACTCCTCCTCTTCCCAGTCCCTTTTGGGAGGTACAGAGACAAATGACCTGCTTGCTGTAGAGGTCAAATTTCAGGGAGAAGTTAGATAAAAGAAAAAGAGCTTAAAATGCTGCTCCAGGAAGGGTAATAGATGAGGTGTTTAAGACTCAGGAGTCAAGTCATGTGTTGGAGCAGATACCTTCTTTCAGTAAATAGCTTCCTAGCATTTTCTGTGTTCTAAGCACAGTGCTCTGGCTGCTTTCCATAAATTCATTTGAAATTCAACAAAAATTTATTGAGTCTGTATTGTATAATCAAAACCAGACACAATCTCCTGCCCTTGTGGGATGTATACATCCATGATATGCAACAAGTCTGTGTGGCTTAGCCTGGGTACCTTTCTCTGTGCTAGTTCTGCCCTGTGCCTCATTGGACACCCTCCTCCTGCCCAGTGTCATGTTCTAATTCACATCTACACATTGGGAGGTCTCAGCAGCCCAGCCAGGTGCATGCTCTGAGCTTGTTTGCTGGAGTGTGTACTGGAAACACATGGGCAGGGCATATCTTAGGCATATTTGGCCCTACAGTTCAGGTGTACTCAGCTGATTTGACTCTGTGGGTGGGAGCATTCAGAGAGGCCCACAGGATGAGGCTGGGGCATTTTGGGGAAGCTCCTCACAGAGGAGGGATGAGAGTTTAGAGTGGAAGTGGTCTAGAATTAGGACTGTGTGGGCAAAGGACAGGTACCCAAGAAGTGGAGCAAGAAGGGCCAGAGGTGAGCCCACCCACCTGTGTGAGGAGCCAGGATGGCCACTGGGTCTCCACACATGGGCTTGGGTAGGGCTCAGCAGGAATTGTTATGCTGAGATCCAGTAAAGAGTACTGTTAGGCCTTCCCTCACCTCTAAGTCCCAGCACCAGAAAAGCCAAGGAAACAGGAGAGGAAGGAAGGTCTGTGGGAGGCCAGACAGTGGTAGTGTCCAGTAAACATTTATCAATAGTATAAGTCCAAGTCTCCCCAAAACTTTGCTGGGTCTCACATGCATATCCTGTATCCTCTGTGCCCATGAGGGCCTGAAAGGAAAACGGAGACACAAAGAGGGATGGTTTGGCCCCTGCTCCCTAGTGAGTCAATGGCATAGTTCTGGGTCCCTTTCACGGTGCTCTCTGCCAGCCTCCTTGGCAGTTTACTCCATTGACAGCTTCTGCAAGAAGCTTGCACCCAGCTTGAAACCCAGCCCTGCTCCCTAAATCCTCCCATTACCTCAGATCAGTCACAGAATTCATTGAAGGCCACCCCAAGGCCCCACTGGCTACCTATCCTGTCATGATGCTAATGTGAGCCTCTTTAGGAGTCCCTCAAGGAACTTCAAATCCATCTGTGCCTCTTTTCTCCCCAGCCATGAAGAGTCCACCAAGTACCTCAACTTCTCAGCCTTGGACTGGGAGGAAAGCAGCCAGGCTCAGCATAGATACCAGGCAAGTGATGCTGACTCAAGAGCATGGGCTGTGGCAGGGGGTTAGGAGCCAGCAATTAGGGAGGGATATGGCATTTGGCATGTTCTTTGCTCTCACTGCCCTCTGTGCAGGTGAACAATCTGGGACAGAGGGACCTGCCTGTCAGCATCAACTTCTCTGTGCCTGTGGAGCTGAATGGGGTGCCTGTGTGGACAGAGTTAGGGGTTTTCCACCCCCAGGTACTCAAGGGCTGTGTACAGCTCCCCAGCTAATGCCCTTTACTTGGATCTCTCTGTCCCTCATGAATTCCTGATGCCCAACCCCCTTAGATGCTTGTTCTCTGTGTTTTTTCCTAGAACCCCTCCATTCAGTGTTCTTCAGAGAGAATGGTGCCCATAGAGTCTGACTTCCTGACCCACATTCAGAAGAATCCCGTGCTGGTAAAAGGAGGGCTCTGGGCCATTTCCACTTCAAAGCACACACCAGAAGAGTTTAATTCAAGAACCTGTATTACATTCAGATGGCTGTCTGCTGAACAGCCCTCTTGAATTCAATTGTGACTGCTCCTCTCAAATCAATCAGTTTTATGCTGTCATCTGCCTTCAAAACCACCTTTCTCTGGCCTAATGCTACTTCTCTGTCCCTAGAACTGCTCAATTGCTGACTGCCTGAGGTTCCATTGTGACCTGCCTTCCTTTGGCGTCCAGGAGGAACTTGACTTCATCGTAAAGGGCAACCTCAGCTTTGGCTGGGTCAGCCAGGTGTGTAGGCCCAACAGCAGAGTCCACCCACCCCCCACTGCCCCACCACAGGATTCAGGTGCCACCAGATGATGTCTGTGTCCATCCTCCAGCCAGGACATTTCTTGAACTCTGTGCCTTTCCCAGTGCTAGTTCCTCATCTGTGCCCCCTCTGTTTTGTAGACATTGCAGAAGAAGGTATTGATTGTGAGTGTGGCTGAAATCATGTTCAACACATCTGTGTATGCCCAGCTTCCAGGACAGGAGGCATTCTTGAGAGCTCAGGTAGTGACTGTGTGGTAGGCAGTGGCCAGGCTGGTAAGAGGGCTCCTAATGCAAAATCTGTGGTGCTGTGAGGCTCACAAGCCTGGAGGGAGGAAGGATGAAGGTCCCTCAGCAGGAGAGGTGTCCCCAAGCCTATGAATTTTTCTGTCACCCCTTGGAGTAAAGGAAGGAGGGGAGAGAGTTAATTGGGGAACCTGGGAAGAGTCTGGGACAGCAAGAGTTCTGATACTTTCTGATGAGGTCACCTCCACTCCAGATGGAGATGGTACTGGAGAAGTATGAGGTCTACAACCCTGTCCCCATTATTGTGGGCAGCTCTTTGGGAGGACTGCTGCTGCTGGCTCTCATCACAGTCATTCTGTATAAGGTGAGTATTTTCATCCTGCTCTTGACACTACCAGTTTTTTTTTTTTAAATTTCAACATTTTTATTTATTTTTGAGAGACAGAGACAGGGGAGGGGCAGAGAGACAGGGAGACACAGAATCCGAAGTAGGTTCCAGGCTCTGAGCTGTTAGTACAGAGCCCTGCACGGGCTATAACCCATGAACTGTGGGATCATGACTTAAGCCGAAGTCAGACGCTTAACTGACTGAGCCATCAGTTTTCGATCCCATTGTTTCTGCAGTGTAGGGAAGAACTCACCTTGGATATAGATACACATTCTTGCTAACGCACTGCATATGAGAGATCCCCTCCCACATATGACATCACCAGTCCCCAACACTCCCTCATGCCTTCCTGTCTGATTCTCAGGCCTCCTTATGTGTTTTTCTTCCAAATTTTTATTTAAATTCAGGTTAGTTGATGTATGGTGTAGTATTGGTTTCAGGAGTAGAATTTAGTAATTCACCACTTTCATATAATACCCAGTGCTCATCATAATTCCTCCCTTTAATGCCCATCACCATTTATTCCACCTCCCACTCACCTACCCTTCAACAACCTTCAGTTTGTTCTCTATTGTTGAGTCTCTTATAGTTTTCTTCCCTCTCCTTTTTTTCCTTTCTCGTATGTTTATCTGTTTTGTTTCCTAAATCCACATATAAGTGAAATCATGATATTTGTCTTTCTCTGACTGACTTATTTCTCTCAGATTAATATACTCTAGCTCCACCTTGTCATTGCAAATGGCAAGATTTCATTTCTTTTGATATCTACAATCTTCTTTATCCATTCATCAGCCTATGGACAGTTGGGCTCTTTCCATAGTTGACTATTAGTGATAATGCTGCTATAAACATTGGGGTGCATGTATCCCTTTGCATTTGTCTTTTTGTTTTTTCTTTCAATTTTAATTTGTTAAAGTTTTTTATTTATTTTGAGAGAGAGAGAGAGAGAGAACAGAAAGAGGCAGAGAGAGAGAGAGAGAGAAGGAAAGACAGACTCCCAAGCAGGCTCCACACTGTCATCATGGAGCCTGATGTGGGGCTCAAATTCATGAACCATGAGATCATGACCTGAGCCAAAGTCAAGAGTCGGATGCTTCACTGACTGAGCCACCCAGGTGCCCCTTGAATCTGTATTTTGTATCCTTGAGTACCTAGTAGCACAATTGCTGGATTAGAGCGTGGTTGTGTTTTTTTTTTTAATTTTGGGTAACCTCCATACTGTTTTCCAGAGTGGCTGAACCAGTTTGCACTCCCACCAACAGTTTAGGATGGCTCCCCTTTCTCTGCATTGTTGCTAACATCTGTTGTTTCTTGTGTTGTTAATTTTAGTCAGACTGCCTTTAATTGCTCTCCTTGTCTTTTCCACTCTCGTCTTTATCACTACATGTTTCTCTTCACAGCAAATTATAAAATAAAGCACAGCACTGGATTGGGTGCTGACACTACCACTGATTCTTCCTGTGACTGTAGGCAGTGACTGGTCCATGCTGGGTCTTGACTTCTCATTCTGAAGGTGATTTCATCCAACTCACAGAATTTTGGTAAAGGCTAAATGACACAGTGTGTCTAATGTTTCTAGTGTAGTGCTGGAACATAGTAGGGGCTCCAGCAATGGTGATCCCTCTCCCTCCTCAATCATCTTTTTTCCTCTCTTCCACTGGATTTCCTAATTCTCTTTTCCTTCCTCTCCACAGGTTGGCTTCTTCAAACGTCAGTATAAGGAAATGATGGAGGAAGCAAATGGACAGACTATCCCAGAAAATGGGACATCAGACCCTCAAGCTTCCCAATAAGAAATTACCTCCTATTCTCCCTTGAACCTGTTCTCTTCTGAGAGGTTTCCTGGCCCTCTTACTCTCAGCTAAGTTAGGCCAGCAGGGAGAGAAATGCTCCATGTGAGGGAGGCCAGCTTTCTCCCTTTGGGAGGATGCATTGTGTTCACTGAAAGTTCTTGCCAGGGAAGGGCTATTTGTTTTGTCAAGGCTGCAACTGGAAACCCCAGAACAGGATTTTCACCATGCCCTTGGGTGGACTTGACTTTGATTTTTACCTAGAAGTACATGAACAATAGCCTCAGGCTCCAGTCTCTCTTCACTAGCTACCAATGATCTTTCTAAAATACAATACTAAACAAGCCACAATCCTCATCTATCTTTGGTGGCTCCCTATTAACATAGGATAACTCCTGAACTCTCCAACTTGATGTTAGGAATCCAGTTGAATTTCCAGAAGGTGGGCTTTGATGTACACACCATGAGTTGCTTTGTGCTTTCCTATCATCCTCATTCCTAGTAAATACTGTCAGTATCAGCTTTTTGTCTCAGAAATTTCAGCCCGCATTTTGAAACTGAACTGGGAATAAAATGTCTACACATTGGAATTTGTAAACATGGCTTCCAGGCTTTGTCAGCATTGCTGGCTTGGAAGGAGAAGTAGAACCCCAGCAGGGATATTGCCCCAATGTCACTCTGGCTCAACTAGCTCCAGCATCTCTCAAGAGACCAAGATCCCCAGGATACTTCCATTTTTTTGAGGTTCCAAATATAGCGAATGAAGAAACGCTAAAGCATTATTCTAAAAATTGTGTATTTTAAAGTTTGCATTAACAATTTAACACATTGCACAAAAACAATGCATGCACCTTTATTGGAAAATATGTCAAAGGTATAAAATTAAGGCCTTTTAGGGATGTGAGTCATGTATAGTGGTCAACCTATGGTGTCCCCTAACCATGGTGGACACCTGCCAGCCCTGAAGCCTGAGGCCAGGACAGGTAAGTTAAATAGAGTGAGGATTATTAATGTTCTTATGTTGGGTAACCTGACTTCTTAATCTACTCACTCGATTCTCAAAACTGTCACTGATGGGAGGCTGATGGGGCTGTGACAGGGGCATGAAGAAGGGGCTTATCTGGAAAGGTCATTAGAGTGGATCAACACACAGGTGTTTCTTACAAATCCTAGGATGTAGTGAAGGGGACATTGTTTGCATATGGTAAGTGATTGGAGAGCACTTTGAAGTCTTATATCAGAGACCTGTTGCCCCAAATAAGGCCATTCTTACTATTATGCCACCAATCTTAGCATAAAGCACAAAGTGGTGCATGGCACTGAGCTGGGGGTCAACACATAGCAGGCCATTCCTTGCCTGGAGAGATCCCACTGCTGCTGCCACCCCTTAGGTGTTTGGGCCATGTGTATGTTTGCATTAGAAACACAGAAGGGTGAAGCAGTTGATGAGTGATTTAGGGGAAGCTGGAAAATAACCCTTCATAGAAATCCTTTCCATGAATAGACTTTCATGGAAATCCTGCCATATACCTAAGTAATTATGTTCCTAAAGGTGTTCCTAGACTCTAAGGACTGCAGCAATCTCTTGTCTCAAATGAAGGCAACAGGGGCGCCGGGGTGGCTCAGTCAGTTGAGCTTCCGACTTCAGCTCAGGTCACGGTCTCACAGTTCGTGAGTTCGAGCCCTGTGTCGGGCTCTGTGCTAACAAACAGCTCAGAGCCTGGAGGCTGCTTAGGATTCTGTGTGTGTGTGTGTGTGTCTCTCTCTCCCCCTCCCCTGCTCATGCTCTGCCTCTCTCTGTCTCTCAAAAATAAATAAGTGTTTAAAAAATTAAAAAAATAAAATGAAGGCAACAGGAGTTATTTTCACATATTTTCTGTGCATACTATTGCTTACATTAATTTTATTAACATTTTCAGGGTTGCCATTGTGTTGTGTTATATCCCCAAATCATAAAAATGGATCAATGGCTTAAAAATTTTTCTTTGAAGCATAAAAGTTGTGGTTCCAAAAAAAAGTAAATTGCTTCAACTTAGAATAATATCATCAAAATCAATGAGGTTCCAGTGCACATTTAGTATCAGGATGTGTAAATGGTGGGATGAGTGGTTCTGAGCAAAATTTAAATATATCTAGAATATATTATACCATTGAAACTGTATTTTATTGGATCACATATCTTTTTTCTCCTAAGGTGTTGTCCATTATGAAACTTTGTTAGATGGCTTAAAGCTATCAAAGCTTTTGTGTCATTTTCACACATGACATAATGACCTCACAGACAAGGCAACAAAGACTTCTTAGAATGATTGCAACATATTGCTTTCCCATCCCAAAGCAATAATTTTATCATTAAATACAGAGAAGACAGCAAAACTACAGTGGCATAAATCAAAGTTGCTCTTACAGCAAAATTATGTACAAGTCACATAATTTCAAAGAAGCTTATAAAAGCAGCAATAAAGTTAATGTTTATGCTGGAAGGTTGCTCTTGGCTATAAGTAACAGGGGACAATCAAAAGCCTTCCCACATGAAGTTCAGATATAGTCATTGGTTAATTCAGTTCCTCGATAATGACATTAAGATGTAGCCATCTTGTGATGCTTTTGTCTTAGACTATGCCCCTCATTGTTGCAAGATGACTGCCATTGTTCCAGGCATTTTGTCCTTGGATAATAGCACCTAAAAGCAAGAGGAGCGGTTTGTTGGAGGAGATCATCGAGAGGACATGACCATTGGTTGGCTCTGGGTATAAAGAGGCTTCTCACTCCCTGCCCTGTCCTTGGAATGTATACTCTGCCTACCATTTCCAAAGTGGGAACCATTTTGAAAGACACAGCCCTGAGAGAACAATGCATTATTGAGTCTATCTGGATGGTACATGTACCTGAACCTAGTTAAAGCCTCTATATAAACTTAAGATTCTAGTGGGCCAGTGTAAAGATCTACTTTTCTTGAAGCTGCCCAAGTCAAGCCTCTTATTTCCCTCACTTATTAACCCTGCTAAAGCCTGCCTCTTTCTGTCTGCTTTCCATATGGGGGCTGGTTTCAAATTTCATTCTGGGAATACCTGAGGTTGCAAACCAACAATTTGCTAGCCAGCCAAGAGACTGAAAGATGGGTCTTGGGAGTTGTTCATGACCTTTTTGTGGGGAGGGATGAGACATAGGTCAGATGCTTGTGGACTAGTGCATGAGTACAGGGATGTTCTCTAAATGGTGACTGGTCTGATACTTTTGTTTGAGGAACTGTGCAGAGTGCAGTGCAGCAAAGAAGAGAAATACACAGCTGTGTAGTTGTCTGGCTTCTACTGTGGGCTGGCCATTAGTACCCAACTAGAGGCTGAAACTTGTGTTATAAAGTTGGAAGAAGAGCTGAGGTTAGAGAAAGATGGGCAGGTTTCCACTACTCTGCTGGCTTTGAGGGCTGGAAGACAGGATGCAAGAGCAGGATAATTAGTTTGAGATCCTAGCATTCTTCTTTACAAACTAGGAGATGACAAGCTGCAATGGAGTAAGGTCCAAGTGTTTATGACAAAGCCTGATTGGGACACAAAGAGGTGGAATACCTGGGAAAGTGAGGAAAATGAGGAGGACGATTTTATGGTGATTAGCAGCGAAATGAATGAAACACCTGGTGTTGTTTGATCCTTAATACACAGGAAAGCAAAAGCAGAACAACAGCAATCCCAGCCAGTGGGGCAGCCCACAGTTCAGGAAACATTCATGATGGGAGAATATACTCCCCCTGAGCTTATTGGTGTAGCTGCTAAGTTTAGGAAAAGACCAGGGAAACTATCCTGGCATGGTTACTGCAGCTATGGGATATGGTGGGTGATGGCATTTCTCTGACCAGGTAGGGGACAGAGAAAATAAGCAACAACACACACACAGTCTTCCAGCAGTTCTGGCCTGGTGCTCAGGGGTTTAAAGTTACTCATTCCCTTATAGATTGGATTATTCTAGCCTACAGGGAGGCTTGGCCCAATGAAAGGGAATCTCCCTAGGCATGTGGGATCCTGGTAATCTATAGATCTATGGAGGAGTTACAACAAATTTGTAAGGAGTTGGGAATGAGACAGGCTGTTTTTTTTTTTAAATTTTTTTTCAACGTTTATTTATTTTTGGGACAGAGAGAGACAGAGCATGAACGGGGGAAGGGCAGAGAGACAGGGAGACACAGAATCGGAAACAGGCTCCAGGCTCCGAGCCATTAGCCCAGAGCCTGACGTGGGGCTCGAACTCACGGACCGTGAGATCGTGACCTGGCTGAAGTCGGACGCTTAACCGACTGCGCCACCCAGGCGCCCCGAGACAGGCTGTTTGAGACCAGTTATTAAAAGCTCTGATTAGGTGACATTCACTGCAGGAACTAAAAACAGGATAACTCAATCTACCCTTAGCACCTGGTATGGGACACTGATATCCATGCAGAGTCCAGTCATAAGACAAGACATTTTGATGATGTTGGACAATCTATTGCTGATCTGGGGAAAACTGACAAATCCTGGGAACAGGTACAGTTTATGGGAAAGACCCAAGACAGAGAGGGAACTCAGAAAGCAAAAAGACTATCCCAATATAACCATAGTGAGTCTGACAAAAATAACCCAGAAACAAATGTGGTTTGATCTCACTGCTGCTAGGACCACACCTGAAAAGAGACTGGAAACCTCAGGAAACATCATACTGTGCCTTAAAACCTGGACACCAGTTAAGACCTGTCCCCTGCCATCTTTGAAGCCCTGTCCACTCTAGTAGAGGCTTCAAGAATATTGTCATACTCAGGGTTGATGCATCCTATTCTCCAGGTATAGGAACCAGGGCAAGACTGCCTCCAGGTCAGAGCCATTGGAGGCAATTGGAGACCTCATGTTGAGCTAACAGTCGCTCCCCAGAAATAAACAAAAAGTGATGGCTCTAGTTATAGTGGAGCTAAATGTATTTTGTTACATGGTAACCTTCAGGAGTTTTCTGCCCCACCTCAGCATCCTTGATGGATACAGAGGACAAATCATTATGGTCAAGAAGGTCTCCTGGACAGCAATGTGCAGAAGGATGAAACTAGACCACTTTCTCACACCATTCACAAAAACAAACTCAAAATGGATAAAGGACCTGAATGTGAGACAGGAAACCATCAAAACCCTAGAGGAGAAAGCAGGAAAAAAACCTCTCTGACCTCAGGCGCAGCAATTTCTTTTTTTTTTTTTTTTTTTTTTTAAATTTTTTTTTTCAAAGTTTATTCATTTTTGGGACAGAGAGAGACAGAACATGAACGGGGGAGGGGCAGAGAGAGAGGGAGACACAGAATCGGAAACAGGCTCCAGGCTCTGAGCCGTCAGCCCAGAGCCCGACGCGGGGCTCGAACTCCCGGACCGCGAGATCGTGACCTGGCTGAAGTCGGACGCTTAACCGACTGCGCCACCCAGGCGCCCCAGCAATTTCTTACTTGACACATCCCCAAAGGCAAGGGAGTTAAAAGCAAAAATGAACTACTGGTATTTCATAAAGACAAAAAGCTTCTGCACAACAAAGGAAACAATCAACAAAACTAAAAGGCAACCAACGGAATGAGAAAAGATATTTGCAAATGACATATCAGACAAAGGGCTAGTATCCAAAATCTATAAACAACTCACCAAACTCCCCACCCAAAAAACACATAACCCAGTGAAGAAATGGGCAGAAAACATGAATAGACACTTCTCTAAAGAAGACATCCAGATGGCCAAAAGGCACATGAAAAGGTGCTCAACGTCACTCCTCATCAGGGAAATACAAATCAAAACCACACTCAGATACCATCTCATGCCAGTCAAAGTGGCTACAATGAACAAATCGGGAGAATACAGATACTGGCGAAGATGTGGACAAATGGGAACTGTTTCCACTCTGGAAAACAGTGTGGAGGTTCCTCAAAAAATTAAAAATAGATCTACCCTATGACCCAGCCAGCAATAGCACTGCTAGGAATTTACCCAAGGGATACAGGCTTGCTGATGCATAGGGGACACTTGTACCCCAATGTTCATAGCAGTACTTTCAACAATAGCCAAATTATGGAAAGAGCCTAAATGTCCATCAACTGATGAATGGATAAAGACATTGTGGTTTATATACACAATGGAATACTACGTGGCCATGAGAAAGAATGAAATATGGTCTTTTGTAGCAACGTTGATGGAACTGGGGAGTGTTATGCTAAGTGAAACAAGTCATACAGAGAAAGACAGATACCATATGTCTTCACTCTTATGTGGATCCTGAGAAACTTAACCGAAGACCATGGGAGAGCTGAATGAAAAAAAAAGAGAGGGAAGGAGCCAAACCATAAGAGACTCCTAAAAACTGAGAACAAACTGAGGGTTGATGGGGGTAGGAGGGAGGGATGGGTGTGTGATGGGTATTGAGGAGGGCACCTGTTGGGATTAGCACTGGGTGTAGTATGGAAACCAATTTGACAATAAATTTCATATATTGGAAAAAAAAAGAAAAGAAAAGAATAAAATAAAATACAGGAAATAAAATAAAATTTAAAAATTTAAAAATTTTTATAAAAATAAAAAAGAATTTGCTCTTTCCATATCCAAGAAAGAAAGAAGAGAAAGAAAAAAGAAAACAATTTAAGCAAAAACAGAAATAAAGAAAATGAACAAATAAATGAACCAGCAAACAGATTTTACAAACCATAAGAGACTCTTAAATACCGAAAACAAACTGAGGGTAGATGGAGGTGTGGGGGAGAGGGAAAGTGGGTGACAGGCATTGAGGAGGTCACTTGTTGGGATGAGCACTGGGTATTGTATGGAAACCAATTTCACAATAAATTTTATTTAAAAAAAAACAGAATGAGACCTGAATGAAGTTACATCCAATTTCCCCTAGGACTGAAACTTTGAAGCACACTATATACAGTTCTTAGACTAAGCAGGTGGGAGGGATTTGTGCTGGTTTTCTGAGGATGTGCTCAGAGGGTGAAGTTGGGAAGGACTTGGTGTAACAGCTCCATCTTCCACTTGGTGGCACTGCTTAGCTACTGTGGTGCATCTGTGTGTGCTAGTACACATGTGGGTGCACATGTGCCCACATGCGCTCAGGGTGAAATTTGATTCACTCAGCCCCCTAGTCTCTGGTACAGGAACTTTGTGCTCTCACTGATCTGTGATCAAGCACCCCTCACTTGTCTCAGACCGCCACCCACTCCCCACATCTACCTTGTCCATGTCCAAGCTGTCTCCCTGCCAAGTGGCACCTCCCTCCAGAATTTTATCTCAGATGGGGCTGTGTTTCAAAACCCCACACTTTAGAGCCACCCGCATCTTAGACCTGTGCTGATTCTCTGGGGGAGGGTCTTGTGGAGCAATGGCCAGGTGCCAGCTTGTCCCAGAAAATATTTGCATGATCGTGCAGTGGCAGAGGTTCAGAGTTCATGGCAAATCACAACACACAGCTGGCACCAAGTTTTGCCACACTCTGACGCCTTTGTCCTAATATCAGCAAACGTGGTCGTTCTCAGGAGTCCGCCAGGATCTTTGCCCAAGGGGAGGATGTATGGCCTCTATCAAATGCACTCTAATCACTTCCCATGTGGCACTTGGACCCCTCAGACTACACTGCCTGCTCCTGGGGATTCAACCTGTTTCCTTACCAGAGCACTGCCAGGCACTAAGCTCTGAACCTGAGGACTCTGCACTCCATTGCTTATAGAACAGTAATAGATAATAGAACAAAACCTGGTGGTATTGAAACCCTCTCCTATATCCCCATCACTGGATACTTCTTGTCCAGTCCCCTGCAAGTGCTTTCACTCTTACTTTCTCACTTTCTCTCCAGGTACTATGGGTGGAGTGATTTTCTTGCACGATCCTGATACATTGCATTCCCCCTCTTTCTCTTTCTGTCTCGTCCCCTCTCTGAAAAAACAGCTCCCTACCCTTCACATCTTTGTGGCATTTATCTCCCCCAACTCACCCTTCACACCACATACCTGTCAAGTTCTGTGACTCAAATTATGCAAGATTGTTGTGTTAATCCTCGGATAAGTTTCCTAAGTGTTCACATTGGTTTGGTGCTGATCCAGCCATGTTTCAGGGACAAGACAAACTCAGAGTCCCCGTACAACTTCTCCATCTTAACTCCCTCCTCTGTACACAAACTCTTAAATCATGGCAGGTGGGTGTGGAGATATGCTTGTCCTGTGGCTGCCAAAACAATCTCTTGCTTATTAACCCTGCCACCTACCAGTCTGGAGCAGCCTACCTCTTTCTTCAGTCTCTCCTGACCCTCTGTGCACAGGGGCAATTTTCAGAGTTCATCCTGGCGATTCCCAAGTTTGAAAACCCATGCAGTTTCTCCTCTCGTCTTTATTATTAGGGAAATAAATCTTTTCCGTAGATCCTCAGATTCCCCCTTAGGTCCTGTGGACCTTGATTCAAGTAAGTTCCATCCCTAGGTTACATGAGTGCTGAGAGAGTAGTCACCTGCCTTTTAGAAGCCTAATCATAGAAGTAATAGTGCTAGCCAGGAAGAAATAGCAGGACTGATGGCTATTGAATAGGCTACCCTGAGCTTTTGGCAAATGTTATATCTGAAGAATAAGGTAAGGCCAAAATCCCTTTACCAAGGAACAGCTTGAACATTGTATAGTCTCAGAAGTATATGGTGGAATATCAATGACTAAATCATGTGTGGCAGAATAAACACACCACTTTATACTTGGATTAAATCAATGATGTTGAAAGTCTGAATCAGCCCTAGGCTCTTTGCAGTGCATATATGAGGGAGACGTGCTTGATGGATTTTTGTTTATTGCTGAAAACCCAAGTAACAGAAAATGAGGTTTGGTTGTTTGTTTGCAATTAATGCTTACCCTGTGAGTGGCAGAAAACTGGGTGGGATCGCTGCTGATGGAGCATTTCCCTAAAGAGGTTGGTCTACATATATTTTATTTGTTGCGGATGGTGCAGTTTGTAACAATATACCTTTTAACCTTGATTAAGTGCTGAAGGAGAGAGAGAAAATTTTAAATCTGACAAAATCACGGCCTCTTGGTGTTCATCTTTGCAGTGCTGTATGGAAATATACATTAGTAGGAGACTCCTTTCACACTAAAGTAATGTTAGGGAGAAATACAGTCCTTTGAATTTTTTTTAATGTTTATCTATTTTTGAGACAGAGAGAGACAGAGCATGAATGGGGGAGGGGCAGAGAGACAGGGAGACACAGAATGTGAAGCAGACTCCAGGGTCTGAGCTGTCAGCACAGAGCCCGACCCGGGGCTCGAACTCACAGACCGTGAGATCATGACCTGAGCTGAAGTCGGACGCTCAACCGACGGAGCCACCCAGGCGCCCCCAGTCCCATGAATTTTTATTTTTATTTTAAATTGTGGTAAAGTACACATAAGATGAAATGTGTCATCTTAATCATTTTTACGTGTATAGTTCAGTAGTATCAAGCACATTCCCATTTTTGTGCAACCATTCCTCCCATCCTTCTCCAGAACTCTTTTTGTCTTGCAAAACTGAACCTCTATATCCATCAAACAATGACTCCCTATTCCCATCAACTCCCACCATCTTACTTTGTGTCGCTATAAATTTGACTATTTTAGGTACCTCACCTAAGTGGAATCAAAGAGTGTTTGTCTTTCTGTACCTGGCTTATTTCACTTAGCATAGCGTCCTCAAGTTTCATCCACATTATAGCATATGTCAGAATTTCTTTCTTTTTCAGGCTGAATAAGCACTATTTCATTAGCATTTTATTTATCCATTGATGGACACTTGGATTGCTTCTATCCTTTGGCTATTGTGAATAATATCTCTATGAACATGAGTGTACAAATATCTCTTCAAGATTCTGCTTTCAGTACCTTCTGGGTACATAGCAGAAGTAGAATTCCTATGTCATATGGCAATTCTATTTTTAATTATTTGAGGAACCACCAAACCGCTTTCCATAGAAGCCACACCACTTTACATTTTCATTAATAGTGCCCATGGGCTGTAACTTTTCCATATCCTTCCCCAAACTTGTTATTTTCTATTTTAAAAAAGACAATGTTCATCCTAATGGTTGTGAGGTGGTTTTTCATTGTGGCTTTGATTTGCATTTCCCTAAATGATTAGTGATGTTGAACATCTTTTCATGTGTTTGTTAGCCATCTGTATATCTTTGGAATATATATTATATTATATATAAATTATATAATATAATATAAAATTTAATATATTTAAACATATTTAAATTTATTAAATATATAATATATATTTATATATTATAAATATTAAATATATTTAAATATATTTATATTATATATTAAATATATACATTATAAATATATTACATATGTATATTTATTTAATGTCTTTTGCCCATTAAAAAATTGTGGTTATTGCTGTTGAGCTGTAAGAGTTCTTTAGATATTCTGGATATTAACCTCTTATCAGATATATGATTTGCAAATATTTTCTCTTATTCCATCTTTTCACTCTGTTGATGGTGTCCTTCAATGCACAGAATTAATTTTGATGAAGTTCAATTTATATATTTTTTGTTGTTGTTGTTGTCTGTTCTTTTGGTGTCATATCCATGAAATGATTGCCAAATCCAATGTAATGAATTTTTCAGGAATCCAGCTTCTCCTATTTTCAAAGGGTGTTGTAAGTTAACTAACTCACTTAGGTCTTTGAGCCATTTGAGTTATTTTTTGTACATGTTTGAGCCATTTTGAGCTAATTATAAAGATATACAATAATTGTCTCCTCGGCATTGCATCTGGGCACATGTTTGTTTATTAAATAAAATATATTTTTTCTTCTTAAGGCTAGCTAAAGAAATATTCTTGAGGAGGGTTAGTTTGTAAAGCAATAGACAGACAAAATTTGAGTATATAATATAATCCAAGGATGATAGTATGTCAGAAGGGGAAAAGACCTTGCACCATGGTCTTCATTTATTCCAGCCAATCTTGGGCTCTGAGAGCACACTCCCCATCAAGTTCACCCCTTTTAAGGCCACTCAGGCAATGGTAAGGGGCCAGCTTCAAGCTTTTAGATGTGGGTATCCAGTTTTGCCACCTTGTGCCTCTTTTTAATCCTCTCTTCCATCCTCAGGCAACCACTGATCTTATTTCTGTTACTATATGTTAGTTTGCATTTTAAAAAGATTTTCTATACATCATATCACATAGAATTTGTTATTTTTCATTAGGCTTCTTTCACTCAAGATAATTACCTTTATTTATTTGTTTATTTATTTATATTCAAGTCAGTTAACGTACAGTGTAGTATTGGTTTTAGGAGTAAAACCCAGTGATTCATCGCTCATATAACACCTAGTGCTCATCCCAACAACTTCCCTCCTTAATGCTGTCACCCATTTAGCAGATACCCCTCTCCCCGCCTTCTCTCCAGCAACACTGAGTTTGTTCCCTGTATTTAAGAGTCTCTTATGGTTTGCCTCCCTCTCTGTTTCATCTTATTTTTTCTTCCTTCCCTTATGTTGATCTGTTTTGTTTCTTAAATTCCACATATGAGTGAAATCACATGGTATTTGTCTTTCTCTGACTGACTTACTTTGCTTAGCACAATACACTCTAGTTCCATCCACGTTGTTGCAAAAGGCAAGATTTTATTTTTTTACTTTTATTTTTTTTTAATTTTATTTTTCAATGTTTATTTATTTTTGGGACAGAGAGAGACAGAGCATGAATGAGGGAGGGGCAGAGAGAGAGGGAGACATAGAATCGGAAACAGGCTCCAGGCTCTGAGCCATCAGCCCAGAGCCTGACGCGGGGCTCGAACTCACGGACCGCGAGATTATGACCTGGCTGAAGCCGGACGCTTAACCGACTGCGCCACCCAGGCTCCCCAAGGCAAGATTTTATTTTGAGATTCGTCCATATTGTTGTCGGTATCAATACTTCTTTCCTTTTTATTGCTGAGTAGTATTCCATTATAATCATATGGGATTTAAAAATTAACGAGGTTTAAAGCATCTTATCAGAGTCAGAAGATAACTTGTAGGTCCAGTTTTAAAATTTCAAGTAGTTTTTCAAGCTTCACATCTTAGCAATATATTGTTCCACATATTAAAGAGACTAAACCTGTCCCGCTAGGACCAAAATAGCACAATTTTAAATATTAAGGACAAGCTTTGGGAATTTCTTAAGACCAAATTGTGTTACAAACTTTCCCCCAGACTTTAAGATGTTCTTTACTCATCAAAGAAAGACAAAGAAACAAGTGATGCATTGTTAGACATATTTTAACACACATCCAAATGGTGCAGCACAGCATAGAATCTTTGATCAAATGCAATCAAAGACAGGGCTAGAAGTCCATTTGCTACTATCCTTGAATCTCAGCACCCAAACTTCTCTCTTTGGAATTCTCATTGACTTAAAGCCTAAGAAAATTCTGAAAGTGATCTGAGAGACTTCTCCATAACTTAGGGTTTACATTTTATCTGAAAATATAGAAATATACACAGCTGTCAACACATGCTACTATCCTGTTGACTTATAATTTTCATCAGGATTTTCTTGTTTAATCAAATAAAAAGTAGGGAACAACCCCCCCCCACCCCCCGCCCACACACACACACACACACTCACTAAATGTGGAAATTAAGCTGTGTGGACCTGTGGTCATGATTTCCATTACTGAGGCAGGCAGAAGTCATTCTGGTGAAAGATGGGAAACACATCCTCCTTCACACTGATTTGAAAAAATTATTAAATGTGTTGCTTAATTTTTTTTTTAAGTATAGCTATAATGGTTCTGAGCATCCCAATCCCAATGAAGTTTGTGTGTGATGTTTTCCCACAAATGAGCAATTCTTCAACACCAACTGTGTGCCCTACAACTCAACTCAATTTGACACTATCTACCTGGAGATTCCACAGATTAAGGATTCAGTCCGACAAGACTGCCCTCTACTGCCATTTCAGATGCCGACTGTAGGTCCGGTTTGCCATTTGTGCTTCTGACCAACAGACTATAGACTGGAGGTTTCAGCAACCCGCCCCCATTGGGTTAATTTGCTAGAGCAGATCACAAAACTCATAAAAACATTTTACTTTCCAGGTAACCAATTTATTATAAAAGATATAAAGAAGAATAGTGAGACAGGAGAAATACACGTGGTAAGGTTTGGGAAAAGGTGAGAGCTTCTGTGCCACCTCCAACTTCATCACTCTCCCTAAATTTCTGTGTGTTTACCAACCAGAAGCTCTCCAAACCCATCCCTTTGGGTTTTTCTGGAGGCATTGTTACATAGGCATGATCAAATCATTGGCTGTTGGTGATTGGTTTAACCCTAGCCCCTCTTCCTTCCCGGGATGTTATTTCAGGGTGGACCTGAAGGTTCCGAACACATTGTTGTACCTACTGGCAACTAGCCCCTACCCTTAGGTGATTTTCAAAGTCACCTCAGCAATGTAACAGAAGATACCTTTATCACTGCACAGTGAAAGTGTTGTAAAACTGGCCAAACAGCACAAACTTGTCAAACCCCCTGACCGGTAAAATGGGTTCCCTAATCACCATGAAGTTTTAGAGGGGTTCCCCAGGTAGGGATAATCTTTTCTAACAGAATTTTAGCCACGGAAGAGATGCAAGCCTATCCACGAAGGAAAAGATTTGGTCCAGTGAGAAAACATACAAACTACGAGATGGAGAAGTTGTATGAAATCCATCCGTATGAACAGCTTTTCCTGGATTATACTTTGGACAAGTGGGACAAGTAAGGTAGGCCCTTCTTATGGTCTTATTAACTGTTCTCCACCAATATGGGTCCACGAATGCTGTCATTTTGTCAGTACACCAATGGCTTAATGCATGTTACAATTACAAGTATTGAGAATTTTAGAATTACTGGAATGACCAGATTGTTATTTGGCCGAAACCAGAGTTCTCTCTCTCTCTTTTTATCAAACCAATAATCAATAAATTTCCAATATTGCTTCTCCTTTTCTGTGGTCATGTTTCCCCAATTTTTTTCTGGTCAATTTTCCCAAAACTTATCATTTGGGAGAACATCCCTTTGGAACATGACAGAGATTTGGCTATTGGTCTCATTATAAGCAGCATTTTTGGTACATATATCAGTGAGGTGGCTTCTGTTGGCATCTATGGAGTTGAGTCTGGAATACCCCAGAACCTTAATAACAGCTAGAGCCACAGGCAGAAGTATGACATCTAATAAATGTTGTACATACGAGCCATTTTAAATCTTATCCCCATTGGGGGTAAGGAAACCTCATTGTTTCTATAATATTTGAAAATCATGAGCTACTCCAGAGGCATACTGACTATCAGTATAAATATTTGTGGTTTTATCCTTGGCTAACGTATAAGCTTGAGTAAGGGTGTATAATTCAGCTGTAATAGCCAAAGGTAAAAGTGCTGCAATGACTGCAATGACTTCAAAGAGAGTTGCAATAGCATACCCAGGACAATATTTACCATTTTTATCCTTTAAATAAGAACCATCAGGAAACTATGAACAACGTGTATTGGTTAGAGGAGTTATCTGTAAATTTTCATTGGGATTGAAAAGGTAACCTGCCGGTATTAAGCAGTTGTGAGGAGTTTCTTCTGGATCAAATGCAGTCCTTGTTTTGAGATCCAATTCCCTAAGTATCTAACCTGAGCCTGAGTAAACTGTAATCTTTCTTTGGAGACTTTGTGTCCTTTAAGGCCAAGAACTTTTCTGTGAAGAGGTTTGAGGAAGGGGAAGGGAGAAGCAAATCGTCTGTATACCGTAATAAATTAGAGCCTGTAGAAGATTTTATATCATCTAAATCAGCTTTTAAGATTTGTAAAGGTGGGAAGGACTCTCTGTGAATCCCCGGGGCATTATTGTCCAGGTGTATTTCTGTTCTTTCCTGTAAAAGACAAAAAAATATATTGGTTATCTTTATCAACTGGAATACTAAAAATACACTGCATAAAACAATTATAGTGAAGAGTTTGCTCTCAGTGGGAATGGATGTTAGCACATGGGGCTTATGAACTTTAGGGTACTGAGGGATAACTGTGGTTATTTGTATTTATTGCTCAGAGGTCTTGGAGAAACCTCCATCCGTGGCCATTGGGTTTTCTCACAGGTAAAACAGAGGTGTTGCAGGGACCATTGGAAGGGGTAATTAGACCTTGAGCTTTATAATCTTTTATAATGGGCTTGATGCCTTGAAGGACTTCTTTATAAGGTATTGATTATTATGGGAGGAGGTTTTAAAGGATCTATTTAAATCCTGATGGGAGATGCAGTGTAGATTCTGCCCATATAAGTTGAGGGTTTTCCTGCATAAAGAGGATGGTATCAGATCTAATAAGAATAAATAATCAGTGTCCGCAGACTCAGCAATAGTACTGTCAGAGACAGAACAAACAAAAGATGTCGAATGGTCATTTAATTCCCCTAGTGGCTACTTTGGTTACAACTGTCAAGTTCTGGAATGATTTCCCCCTTTTGGGAGAGATTTTGCTATGATACTTTTCTAAGAAATCTTGGTCCAATAAATGAATAAGGGCATAAGAACAAAGGAGAAAAAGGATGGGTGTCTCTCAAGGGGCCTAGATAAAAGAAAATATGCTCAGAGGCAGGAAACTATTGAAGCTTATTAGACACCCCCAGTATTTGAGCTGTTTTAGTGTTCCAAGACAGGGACTGCTTTATATCAGGGGTGTTAAGCGCTGAGAGTGTAGGTCTGATGTCAATAAGGACAGGGAGAGATTAATTACCAATCTGAAAAGTGTTTTTTCTGAGCTGATTAGGAAGAAGGATTGGGAAGAGCCCTTGTAGTTCCCCGGACCATGTCACTGGCAATTCAGAGGGCTTTGGAAAGACTGACCAGAGGGCTGAGGATGCATGGAACATTTAAATTTGTAACAATCTCTCTCTCTTTTTAAATTCAATAATAGCAGAAAGGCTATTTGGTTTTGTTCAAGGGTCTTCATTTTCTGGAGTTGAACATTGAGAATTTTAGCAATCTTTCTTCTAGTTGACTCCTGTAGGGCGTGAGTTGGTTTGCCATATTAAGTATATTTGGAGTGGGTTACTTACCATTCCATTCTGCTCCTCTTTTTTTTTTTTTTTTTTTTTTTTTTTTTTTTTTTAAATTTTTTTTTTTCAACGTTTATTCATTTCTGGGACAGAGAGAGACAGAGCATGAACGGGGGAGGGTCAGAGAGAGAGGGAGACACAGAATCGGAAACAGGCTCCAGGCTCTGAGCCATCAGCCCAGAGCCTGACGCGGGGCTCGAACTCACGGACCGCGAGATCGTGACCTGGCTGAAGTTGGACACCTAACCGACTGCGCCACCCAGGCGCCCCCTGCTCCTCTTTAACTAAAAGAGAAAAGCTTAACCCTCTGATAAACATAGAGTTAAATGCTACCTAGGTGGATTCAACATCTAAAAGAAGATCAGAATTTTACTTAAAGACAATTTAGAGTTGATTGTAATAATCATTAACACATTCATCAAGCTTTGGTGTGCAAGCCTGAATTTTGTTCTAATCAACAGGCTTAGGAAAAGTTATTGATTTTTTTTAACATGAAATTTATTGTCAAATTGGTTTCCATACAACACCCAGTGCTCATACCAACAGGTGCCCTCCCCAACACCCACTACCCACCCTCCCCAACCTCCCACCCCCCATCAACCCTCTGTTCCCAGTTTTTAAAAGTCTCTTATGTTTGGATCCTTCCCTCTCCAACCTTTCTTTTTTTGTTGTTCCTTCCCCTCCCTCATGGTCATCTGGTAAGTTTCTCAGGATCCACATAAGAGTGAAAACATATGGTATCTGTCTTTCTCTGTAGGACTTATTTCACTTAGCATAACACTCTCCAGTTCCATCCACGTTGCTACAAAGGGCCATATTTCATTCTTTCTCATTGCCACGTAGTATTCCATTGTGTATATAAACCATAATTTCTTTATCCATTCATCGGTTGATGGGCATTTAGGCTCTTTCCATAATTTGGCTATTGTTGAGAGTGCTGCTATAAACATTGAGGTACAAGTGCTCCTATGCATCAGCACTCCTGTATCCCTTGGGTAAATTCCTAGCAGTGCTATTGCTGGGTCATAGGGTAGATCTATTTTTAATTTTTTGAGGAACCTCCACACTGTTTCCCAGAACGGCTGCACCAGTTTGGATTTCCACCAACAGTGCAAGAGGGTTCCCATTTCTCCACATCCTCTCCAGCATCTATAGTCTCCTGATTTGTTCATTTTAGCCACTGTGACTGGCATGAGATGGTATCTGAGTGCGGTTTTGATTTGTATTTCCCTGATGAGGAGCGACATTGAGCAGCTTTTCATGTGCCTGTTGGCCATCTGGATATCTTCTTTAAGATATCTCGTGTCTATTCATGTTTTCTGCCCATTTCTTCACTGGATTATTTGTTTTTCAGATGGGGAGTTTGGTGAGCTCTTTATAGATTTTGGATACTAGCCCTTTGTCCGATATGTCATTTGCAAATATCTTTTCCCATTCCATTGGTTGCCTTTTAGTTTTGTTGATTGTTTCCTTTGCTGTGCGGAAGCTTTTTATCTTCATAAGGTCCCAGTAGTTCATTTTTGCTTTTAATTCCCTTGCCTTTGGGGATGTGTCAAGTAAGAGATTGCTACAGCTGAGGTCAGAGAGGTCTTTTCCTGCTTTCTCCTCTAGGGTTTTGATGGTTTCCTGTGTCACATTCAGGTCCTTTATCCATTTTGAGTTTATTTTTGTGAATGGTGTGAGAAAGTGGTCTAGTTTCAACCTTCTGCATGTTGCTGTCCAGTTCTCCCAGCACCATTTGTTAAAGACACTCTCTTTTTTCCATTGGATGTTCTTTCTTGCTTTGCTAAAGATGAGTTGGCCATACATTTGTGGGTCTAGTTCTGGGGTTTCTATTCTATTCCATTGGTCTATGTGTCTGTTTTTGCGCCAATACCATGCTGTCTTGATGATTACAGCTTTGTAGTAGAGGCTAAAGTGTGGGATTGTGATGCCTCCTGCTTTGGTCGTCTTCCGAATTACCTTGGCTACTCGGGGTGTTTTGTGGTTCCATATAAATTTTAGGATTGCTTGTTCTAGCTTCGAGAAGAATGCTGGTGCAATTTTGATTGGGATTGCATTGAATGTGTAGATAGCTTTGGGTAGTATTGACATTTTAACAATATTTATTCTTCCAATCCATGAGCATGGAATGTTTTTCCATTTCTTTGTGTCTTCTTCAATTTCCTTCATAAGCTTTCTATAGTTTTCAGCATACAGATCTTTTACATCTTTGGTTAGGTTTATTCCTAGGTATTTTATGCTTCTTGGTGCAGTTGTGAATGGGATCATTTTCTTTATTTGTCTTTCTGTTGCTTCATTATTAGTGTATAAGAATGTAACTGATTCTGTGCATTGATTTTGTATCCTGCGACTTTACTCAATTCAGGTATCAGTTCTAGTAGACTTTTGGTGGCATCTGTCGGGTTTTCCATGTATACTATCATGTCATCTGCAAAAAGCGAAAGCTTGACTTCATCTTTGCCAATTTTGATGCCTTTGATTTCCCTTTGTGGTCTGATTGCTGATGCTAGCACTCCCAACACTGTGTTAAACAGCAGCGGTGAGAGTGGACATCCCTGTCATGTTCCTGATCTCATGGGGAAAGCTCTCAGTTTTTCCCCATTGAGGATGATGTTAGCTGTGGGCTTTTCATAAATGGCTTTTATGATGTTTACGTATGTTCCTTCTATCCCTACGTTCTCGAGGGTTTTTATTAAGAAAGGATGCTGAATTTTGTCAAATGCTTTTTCTGCATCGATTGACAGGATCATATTGTTCTTATCTTATCAAAGTAATGCTGGCTTCATAGAATGAGTCTCCTAGTTTTCCTTCCCTTTCTATTTTTTTGGAACAGCTTGAGAAGGATAGGTATTATCTCTGCTTTAAATGTGTGGTAGAACTCCCCAGGGAAGCCATCTGGTCCTGGACTCTTATTTGTTGGGAGATTTTTGATAACTGATTCAATTTCTTTGCTCGTTATGGGTCTGTTCAAGTTGTCTATTTCTTCCTGTTTGAGTTTTGGAAGTGTGTGTGTGCTTAGGAATTTGTCCATTTCTTCCAGGTTTTCCAATTGTTGGCATATAATTTTTCTTTTTTTTTTCATTCCTTAATTTTTTCTTTTTTCTTTTTCTTTTTTTTTTCAACATATGAAGTTTATTGTCAAGTTGGTTTCCATACAAACCCAGTGCTCATCCCAACAGGTGCCCTCCTCAATACCCATTACCCACCCTACCCTCCCTCCCACCCCCCCATCAACCCTCAGTTTGTTCTCAGTTTTTAAGAGTCTCTTATGCTTTGGCTCTCTTCCACTCTAACTTCTTTTTTTTTCCTTCCCTTCCCCCATGGGTTTCTGTTAAGTTTCTCAGGATCCACATAAGAGTGAAACTGGCATATAATTTTTCATAGTATTCCCTGATAATTGCTTGTATCTCTGAGGGATTGGTTGTAATAATTCCATTTCCATTCGTTATTTTATATATTTGGGACATCTCCCTTTTCTTTTTGAGAAGCCTGGCTAGAGATTTATCAATTTTGTTTATTTTTTCAAAAACCAACTCTTGGTTTCATTGATCTGCTTTACAGTTTTTTTAGATTCTGTATTGTTTATTTCTGCTCTGATCTTTATTATTTCTCTTCTTCTGCTGGTTTTGGGGTGTCTTTCCGGTTCTGCTTCTATTTCCTTTAGGTGTGCTGTTAGATTTTGTATTTGGGATTTTTCTTGTTTCTGGAGATAGGCCTTGATTGCAATGCATTTTCCTCTCAGGACTGCCTTCGCTGCATCCCAAAGCGTTTGGAATGTTGTGTTTTCATTTTCATTTGTTTCCATATATTTTTTAGTGTCTTCTCTAATTGTCTGGTTGACCCATTTCTTCTTTAGTAGGGTGTTCTTTAACCTCCATGTTTTGGAGATTTTCCAGACTTTTTCCTGTGGTTGATTTCAAGTTTCATAGCATTGTGGTCTGAAAGTGTGCATGGTATGATCTGAATTCTTGTATACTCATGAGGGGCTGTTTTGTGACCCAGTATGTGATCTCTCTTGGAGAATGTTCCATGTGCACTCGAGAAGAAAGTATATTGTGTTGCTTTGGGATGCAGAGTTCTAAATATATCTGTCAAGTCCATCTGATCCAATGTATCATTCAGGGCCCTTGTTTCCTTATTGAACCTGTGTCTAGATGATCTGTCCATTGTTGTAAGTGGAGTATTAAAGTCCCCTGCAATTACCACATATCAATAAGTTTGCTTATGTTTGTGATTAATTGTTTTATATATTTGGCGGCTCCTGTATTTGGCACACAGACATTTATAATTGTTAGCTCTTCCTGATGGATAAACCCTGTAATTATTATCCAATGCCTTTCTTCATCTCTTGTTAAAGCCTTTAATTTAATTCTAGTTTGTCTGATATGAGTATGGCTACTCTAGCTTTCTTTTGACTTCCGTAGAAAGTTCTCCATCCCCTCACTTTCAATCTGAAGTTGTCCTCAGGTCTAAAATGAGTGTCTTAAATACAGCAAATAGATGGGTCTTGTTTTTTTTTTTTTTATCCATTCTGATACACTATGTCTTTTGTTTGGAGCATTTAGTCCATTTACACTCAGTGTTATTATTGAAAGATACGGGTTTAGAGTCATTGTGATGTCTGTAGATTTCATGCTTGTAATGGTATCTCTGGTACTTTGTGGTCCTTGCAACATTTCACTCAGAATCTCCCTTAGGATTTCTTGTAGGGCTGGTTTAGTGGTGAATTCCTTCAGTTTTTGTTTGGGAAGACCTCTATCTCTCCTTCTATCCTGAATGATAGACTTGCTGGATAAAGGATTCTTGGCTGCATATTTTTTCTGTTCATCACATTGAAGATTTCCTACCATTCCTTTCTGGCCTGCCACGTTTCAGCAGATAGGTCTGCTACTATTCTCATGTGTCTACCTTTGTAAGTTATAGCCTATTTAGCACTAGCTGCTTTCAGAATTTTCCCTTTATCCTTGTATTTTGCCAGTTTCACTCTGATATATCATGCCGAAAAATGGATTCAAGTTATGTCTGAAGGGAGTTCTCTGTGCCTCTTGGATTTCAATGTCTTTTTCCTTCCCCAGATCAGGGAAGTTCCCAGCTATGATTTGTTCAAGTACACCTTCAGCTCCTTTCTCTCTCTCTTCCTCTTTTGGAATTTATTATACAGATATTGTTCCATTTCAATGCATCACTTAGTTCTCTAATTTTGACCTCATAATCCTGAATTTTTTTTATCTCTCTTTTTCTCAGCTTCCTCTTTTTCCATAATTTTATCTTCTAATTCACCTATTCTCTCCTCTGCCTCTTTAATCCGAACTGTGGTCGCCTCCATTTTATTTTGCACCTCATTTATATCATTTTTAAGCTCTCATGACTATTTCTTAGTCCCTTGATCTCTGTAGCAATAGATTCTCTGGAGTCTATATTTTTTTAAAGCCCAGCGATTAATTTTATGACTATTATTCTAAACTCTTGTTTCCTTACATTGCTTAAATCGTTTTTGATCAATTCATTAGCTGTCACTACTTCCTGGAGTTTCTTTTGAGGAGAATTCTTCCGTTTTGTCATTTTGGATAGTCCCTGGGGTGGCATTGAACTGCAGGGCATTTCCCCTGTGCTGTGTGGAGTTAACCTGTGTTGGTAGGCGGGGCCACAGTCAGACTCGACATCTGTCCCCAGCCCACCGCTGGGGCCACAGTCAGACTGGTGTGTACCTTATCTTCTACTCTCCCAGCGGCCAGACTCAATGTGGAGTGGCATGGCTCCTGTCTGGGCTACTTGCACACTGCCAGGCTTGTGGTGCTGCTTTGATGGGATCTGGCATATTAGCTTGGGTGGATCCACAAGGTGCACAGGGGCAGAAGGGACAGGCTTAGCTCACTTTGCCATCTGTGGTCCCCTGCAGGATGGGTCCCACAGCACTGGGAGGGAGGCAGACTTGTCAGAGCGATGGATCCACAGAAGCACATTGTTGGGTGTTTGTGCAGTGCAAGCAAGTTCAGTGATGGGAACTGGTTCCCTTTGGGATTTTGGCTGGGGAATGGGAGAGGGAGATGGTGCCTGTCAGCACCTTTGTTCTCCACAGAGCTGAGCTGTCTTCCAGGGCTCTACAACTCTCCCTCCCGGTGTCCTCTCACCTTCCCGCCCTCTGAACAGAGCTGACTTTTAACATTCTAGATGTTAAGTCCCGCTGGCTGTCAGAACTCACAGAGGCCAGCCCCTCCCCTTTTGCAAGCCAGACTTCAGGAGCTCTGCCTTCCCAGGTGGGCTGCCCCTCCACCACCCTAGCTCCCTCACGCCAGTCCATGTAGCACGCACTGCCTCTCCCCCCTCCCTCATCTCTTCCATGAGCCTCTTGTCTACCCTTGGCTCCAGAGAGTCCGTTATGCTAGTCTTCTGGCAGTTTTTTGAGTTATTTAGGCAGATGTGGGTGGAATCTAAGTTATCAGCAGGATGAGGTGAGCCCAGTGTCCTCCTACGCCACCATCTTCTGAACCTCCCTTATACCAGCCTTATAGTTTTTTGATTCTCTGTTTGGTCTTCTTTTCTCCCTTTTCATTTTTCTCTTTTTATGGGACCACTGACCAGTGGGATAGAGCAGCCAAAATGAAACAACAGAGTGCATGCAAGATACACCAAAAATGCTATCTGAAGTGCCAGACCCTGGACAGTGTATGGCCCCTTTTTAAAATAGCAGTACTCTCAGTTGCAGGAAACATAACAAGCTTTTAAAACATGAAAAAGACAGAAATTTAGTCAAAATGACAAAACAGAAATTCTCCCCAAAAGAAAATTCAGGAAGAAATCACAGCCAGAAAATTTCTCAAAAAGATATAAACAATATATACGAACAAGAATTTAGAATGACAGCCATAAGACTAATAGCTGGACTAGAAAAAAGTATAGAAGAATCTCTTGCTGCAGAGATTAAAAAAAACAAGAATTAGTCACCATTAATTTTAAAATGCTATAATTGAGATGCAAAATAAAATAAATACAGTGATAGCAAGGGTGGAACAAGCAGAGGAGAGAATAGTTGAAATAGAATATAAAGTAATGGAAAATAATGAAACTGAAAAAAAAGGACAGGAAATTACTAGATCATGAGGGGAGAACTAGAGAATTAAGTCATTCCATGAAATGAAACAATATCCATATCATAGGAGTTCCAGAAGAAGAGCAATGGAAAGGGACAGGTTTATTTGAACAAATTATAGCTGAGAACTTCTCTAATCTGGGGAAGAAAACAGGCATCCAAGTCCAAGAGGCACAGAGAACTCCTTGTAAAAGCAACAAAAAACAGGTCAACACGATGACATATCATAGCAAAACTAGAAAAACACAAAGATAAAGAGAGAATTCTGAAAGTAGCTAGGGCCAAATGATTCTTAAACTACAAGGGTAGACATATATGGTTAGTAGCAGACCTATCCACTGAAACTTGGCAAGCCATAAGAGAGTAGCAGGAAATATTCAATGTGAAGAATAGGAAAAATTTGCAGCCAAGAATCCTTTATCCAGCAAGGCTATAGTTCAGAATAGAAGGAGAGATAAAGAGTTTTCCAGACAAAAACTGAAGGAATTCATCGCCAGTAAACCAGCCCTACAAGAGATCCTGAGGCGGACTCTGTGAGTGGAAAGGAGCAAAAACTACAAAGGACCAGAGACATCACAACAAACATGAAATCTACAAATAACACAATGCCACTAAATTCATACCTTTCAGTAATTATTCTGAATGTAAATGGACTAAATGCCCCAATCAAAAGACATAGGGTATCACAATGGATTAAAAAAAAACCATATCTATCTATATGATGCCTACAAAAGACTCACTTTAGACCAGAGGACACCTGCAGATTGACAGTGAGGGGATAGAGAACCATCTATCACACTAACAGACATCAAAAGAAAGCCGGAGTAGCCACGCTTATATCAGACAAACTAGATTTTAAAGCAAAGACTGTACCAAGAGATGAAGAAGGGCATTGTATCATGGCATTATATCATAATTAATAAATATATCCATCAAGAAGAGCTAAAAATTGTAAATATTTATGCCTCCACATGAAACACCCAAATATATAAATCAATTAATCACATACATAAGCAAATTTTTGGATAATAATACCGTAATTGTAGGAGACTTTAATACTCCACTTACAACAACGGATAGATAATCCAGGCAGAAAATCAATAAGGAAATAACAACTCTGAATGACACATTGGACCAGATCACATTTTGGATAGATCACATTTTGGGTCACAAAACAATCCTCAACAGGTACAAAAAGACCAAGATCATACCATGCACATTTTCAGATCACAACGCAATGAAACTTGAAATCAAGCCCACAAAAAATTTGGAAATCCCCCAAATACATGGAGGTTAAAGAACATCCTACTAAAGAATTAATGAGTTAACCAGGAAATTAAAGAAGAAATTTAAAAATACATGGAAGCCAGTGAAAATGAAAACATGACAGTCCAAACCCTTTGGGATACAGCAAAAGCAGTCCTAAGAAGAAAATACATTGCAATTCAGGCCTGTCTCAAGAAGCAAGAAAGGTCCCAAGTACACAACCTAACCTTACACCTAAAAGAGGCAGAAGAGCAGCAGCAAATAAAGCCTAAAGCCAGTAGAAGTAGGGAAATAATAAAGATTAGAGCAGAAATAAATGATATAGAAACAAACAAAAACAGTAGAACAGATCAATGAAACTAAGAGCTGGTTCGCTGGAAGAATTAATAAAATTGATAACCTCCTAAAAAGAGTTATTAAGAAAAAAAGAGAAAGGATTCAAATGGATAAAATCACAAATGAAAAAGAGAGATCACAACCAACACCACAAAAATACAATACAAATTGGGCCATCTGGGAGAAATGAAAAAATTCCTAGGAACTCACAGACTACAAACACTTAAACATAAAGAGATAGAAAATTTAAAGAGATCTATAACCAACAAAGAAATTGAATCAGTTATCAAGAATCTCCCAACAAACAAGAGTTCTAGGCAAATGGCTTCCCAGGGGATTTCTGTCAGACATTTAAAGAAGAGTTAATACGTATCCTTCTCAAACTCTTAAAAAAAAAAAAAAAGAAAGAAATGGAAAGAAAGCTTGCAAACTCATTCTACAAAGCCAGCATTACCTTGATTCCAAAACCAGACAAAGACTGCACTAAAAAGGAGAATTACAGGCCAATATCCCTGAAGAAACTGGATGCAAAAATTCTCAACAAGATACTAGCAAATTGAGGACATTAAAAGAATTATCCACCATGACCAAGTGGGATTTATTCCTGGGCTGCAGGGCTGGTTCAATATTAGCATATCAATCAGTGTGATACACCATATTTATAAAAGAAAGGACAAGAACCATATGACTCTGTCAATAGATGCAGAAAAAGCATTTGACAAATTACAGTATCCTTTCTTGATAAAAATGTTCAAGAAAGTAGGGATGGAAGAAACATACCTTAACATCATAAAAGTAATATATGAAAGGTCCACAGCTAATATCATCCTCAATGGGGTAAAACTGAGATCTTTTTCCCTAAGATCAGAAATGCAACAGGGACGTCCATTCTTTCCACTGTTGTTCAACATAGTATTGGAAGTTCTAGCCTCAGCAGACAACAAAAAGAAATAAAAGGCATCCAAATTAGCAAAGAAGTAAAACTTCCACTCTGTGTAGGTGACATTATACCTGGAAAACTTGAAAGCCTCTACCAAAAAACTGCTAGATTTGATGCATGAATTCAGCAAAGTCCTAGGATATAAAATCAATGTAGAAAAAATCAGTTGCATTTCTTTTTTTTTTTTTTTTAATTTTTTTTTTCAACGTTTATTTATTTTGGGGACAGAGAGAGACAGAGCATGAACAGGGGAAGGGCAGAGAGAGAGGGAGACACAGAATCAGAAACAGGCTCCAGGCTCTGAGCCATCAGCCCAGAGCCTGACGCGGGGCTCGAACTCCCAGACCGCAAGATCGTGACCTGGCTGAAGTCGGACGCTTAACCGACTGCGCCACCCAGGCGCCCCAAAATCAGTTGCATTTCTATAAACCAAAAATTAAGCAACAGAAAATGATATCAAGGAATCGATCCCATTCACAATTGCTCCCAAACCCATAATACCTAGGAATACACCTAACTAAAGAGGTAAAAGATCTGTATGCTGAAAACTTTAGAAAGCTTATGAGAGAAATTGAAGAAGCCACAAAGAAATGGAAAAAAACGTTCCATGCTCATGGATTGGAAAAACAAATATTGTTAAAATGTTGATACTTACCCAAAGCAATATACATATTCAATAAATCCCTATCAAAATAACACCAGCATTCTTCACAGAGTTAGAACAAACAATCTTAAAATTTATATGGAAGCATAAATAGCCAAAGTAATGTTAAAAAAAAAAAAAGCTGGAGGCATCACAATCCCAGACTTTAACCTGTATTACAAAGTTATAATCATCAAGACAATATGGTATTGGCCCCAAAACAGACACATATATCAATGGAGCAGAATCAAGAACCCAAAAGTGGACCCACTAATACATGGCCAACTAATCTTCGATAAAGCATGAAAGAATATCCAATGGAAAAAAGTCTCTTTAGTAAATGGTGCTGGGAGAACTGGAAATCAACATGCAGAAGAATTAAATTGGACCACTTTCTTATACCATACACAAAAATAAATTCAAAATGATGAAAGACCTAAATGTGAGACAGGAAACCATCAAAACCCTACAGGGGATAACAGACAACAACCTCTTTGACCTAGGCTGCAGCAACTTCATATTTGACATGTCTCCAGAGGCAAGGGAAATAAAAGCAAAAATGACCTATTGGGAACTTATAAAGATAAAAATCTTCTGCACAGCAAAGGAAACAGTCAACAAAACTAAAAGGTAACCAACGGAATGGGAGCAGATATTTGCAAATGACATATTGGATAAAGAGTTAATATCAAAAATCTATAAAGAAATTACCAAACCCAACATCGCCCCCCAAAAACAAATAACCAGTGAAGAAATGGGCAGAGCACATGAATAGACACTTTTCCAAAGAAGACTTCCAGATGGGAAACAGACACATGAAAAGATGCTCAACACCACTCATCACCAGGGAAATACAAATCAAAACCACAATGAGATACCACCTCACACTTGTCAGAATGGCTAAAATTAACAACTCAGGAACCAATAGATGTTGGCGAGGATGTGGAGAAAGAGGAACATTTTTTGCACTGTGGTGGGAATGCAAACTTGTGTAACCACTCTGTAAAATTATGTAGGTTACTAGGAAATTAAAGGACTTTAAACAATGCTGATTCAAAGGGGCAGATGTATCCCAATGTTTATAGCAGAACTATCAACAATAGTTAAATTATGGAAAGAGGCCAAATGTCCATCAACTGATGAATGGATGAAGAAGATGTGGTATATATATGATGAAAAATAATTAATTCTTGACATTTGCAACAACATGATGGAACTGGAGGGTCTTATGCTAAGTGAAATAAGTCAGTCAGAGAAAGACAGCTATCATATGATTTCAGTCATACTTGGAATTTGAGAAATTCAATGGATGAGCATAGGGGAAGGGAAGGAAAATTAAGATAAAAAAAAAGGGAGGCAAACCATGAGAGACTGTTAAATACAGAGAACAAACTGAAGGTTGCTGGCTTGGGGGTGGATGGCGGTGGGTTAAATGGGTGATAGGCATTAAAGAGGACACTTTTTAGGATGAGCACTAGGTGTCATATATAAAAGATGAATCACTGGGTTCTACTCCTGAAGCCAAGACTACACTGTATGTTAACTAACTTGAATTAAAAAAAAATATCCCAAGAGTGCCATGTATTAATGAATATTCTACCTGCTAATAAGTCTCACACAAAATGGTGAGATACAGGGAACTCTATACTTTCTGAATGTTTTGTGAGTTTATGAAAGTTATTTTTCAAAATATTTATTTGAGTTCCAAAATAAAGTTCACTCTGAGGAAAGCAGGCTTTTCTATGGACTCATCTGATTAACAAGGCATGAGATCCTAGAGGACATGAGGTCTGTCTGAGGCCTGTTAGAAAACCGAATGGAAGTCATCCAGCAGTCATTAATGAAATGGAGTCAACGTGTGCAGAAGCCCTTATAATCAAAGGCCTGTTTCCCTGCAGCAGCCCCTCATCACCAGAGAAGGAGGAAAGTACCCCAGATCCTTTCAGGACTCTTGGTCTTTGGGGCACAATACAAAATGTGTGAGAGAAGCGAGAGGAAAATCCCCTGGATCCCCGCAGGATTAATTTATTTTAAAAAAATAACAGAAAAATACTCAACATGCCAAAGCCTTGTGAAGAAAATGAAGGAAAACCACAGAACATGCCAAAGCCTGTGACAGATCACTCTTCAGAAGATGTACCACAGGAGGTGGAAGGAAATCCTCACATTTCCAAAGAAGGTTCAAGCCAGGAAGCCTAAGGAAACAGAGGAGGGCTGACCCACCTGACTAGGGTTTTTTGTTTGTTTTGGTTTTTCAATTTTGCATTATTTGTTTAAATTTTTATTTAAATTTTGCTTAGTTCACACATAGTCTTTGCAGGAGTAGAATTTAGTGATTCATTACTTACATATAACACCCAGTACTCAACATGACAAGTGCCCTCCTTAATATGCATCATGCATTTAGCCCTACCCAAGTCACCTCCCTCCACCAGCCCACAGTTTGTTCTCTGCTAGAGTCTCTTATAATTTGTTTCCCGCTCTCTTTTTTCTTTCCCCTTATGTCCATCTGTTTTTTTCTTAAATTCCACATATGAGTGAAATCATTATGGTATTTTCTTTCTCTGATTTATTGTGCTTAGCATAATACACTTCAGCTCCATCCATGTTGTTGCAAATGGCAAGATTTTATTCCTTTTGATGACTAATATTCCATTATACACCTTCTTTACTATTTATCAGTCGATGGAAATTTGGGGTCTTTCTATAGTTTGGCTATTGTTGATAATGATGATAAACATCAGGGTGCATGTAACCCTTCATCTGTATTTTTGCAGCCCTTAGGTAACTTTCTAGTAGTGCAATTGCTGGGTCACAGGGTAGTTCTATTTTTAGCTTGTTGAGGAATCTCCATACTGTTTTCCAGAGTGGCTGCATCAGTTTGCATTCCCACCAACAGCACAAGAGGGTTCCCTTTCTCCAAATCTTCACCAATATCTATTTGTTCCTGAGTTGTTAATTTTAGTCATTCTGACAGGTGTGAGGTGGTGTCTCATCATGGTTTTGATTTGTATTTCCCTGATGTTGAATGATGTTGAGCATATTCTCATGTTTCTGTTAGCCATCTGGATGTCTCCTATTCATGTCTTCTGCCCATTTATTAACTGGGTTATTTGCTTTTAGGTGTTGAGTTTAATAAGTTCTTTATAGATTTTGGATACTAACACTTTTCAGATATGTTGTTTGAAAGTATCTTCTCCCATTCCATAGGCTGCTATAGTTTGTTGATTGTTTCCTTCACTGTGCAAAAGCATTTTATCTTGATGAAATCCCAATAATTTTTGCTTTTGTTTCCCTTGCCTTTGACGACGTGTATAGTAAGAAGTTGCTATGGCTGAGGTCAGAGAAGTTGGCCTGGCCATGGGTTTAAACAATTTTTTTTAATGTTTATTCATTTTTGAGAGACAGAGAGAGACAGAACACGAGCAGAGAAGGGGCAGAGAGAGGGAGACACAGAATCTGAAACAGACTCCAGGCTCTGAGCCATCAGCACAGAGCCCAACGCGGGGCTCGAACTCACGGACTATGAGATCATGACCTGGGCTGAAGCCGGACGCTCAACCGACTGAGCCACCCAGGCGCCCCTGGCCATGGGTTTAAAGAGGACATGCCTGTGAAGCATTTGGAGCCTGAAGAAATGATAAGAGGAGTAGATGAGGTGGAAA
This sequence comes from Prionailurus viverrinus, assembly GCF_022837055.1. Classification (NCBI taxonomy): domain Eukaryota; kingdom Metazoa; phylum Chordata; class Mammalia; order Carnivora; family Felidae; genus Prionailurus; species Prionailurus viverrinus. Next base: position 17,243,808 of record NC_062576.1, on the reverse strand, counting down.
TTCTTAGGGAAGAGATAGGAAGAGAAGAACAAAACAAGTTTGTGGTGATGCATTGGAAGCAAAGGCATTCATAGAGCCATCCTTATTCTGTATGCTTTAGGCTTGAATTCTGTTCTTGACTGATATTAAATTCTGGCCTCTGCTTTCTTACTGCCAGCATTCTCTGATGTATCTTTGACTCCCTTGTACTTTTAATCATCTGATGGAATTTTGTAAAAGAACAAAGTTTCCTTGTTACCAACATCTCACTGGACTTTGTATTTTGACCCATTCTCCAGGTCTGTTTTTCAATTGGAAAGCTTCACATATATGCATGAAAATATATTCATTCTCTTTTGTGAAGTAAAACATAACAGGTTATAAAGCAGTATGTTTAGTATCAGCTCACATTTGCAGGATTAAATGCTAAATTGTGTGTGAATGCATATGTATATACATACATACATATATCCAAAAAAATTTTAAGTTATATACAATATTAACCATGCTGTCATCTATACCATCCAGATAGTCTCAACAACACATTGATCTTTTGAGGCTTCTACTGTGGAAATGGTGGGTAGTGTACAGGCCAAGTACAGGGGAGAGAGTAAGGAGCGTCCCATTGCCCAGGTCCAGCTCAAGAGTCAATTGGTGGCCACATCCTGTCAGTGACCTCCTCCAACATTCTACCCCTTGTGACTGGCTATGAGAATGTTACACACACCTCTCTGCTGCAATGTGCCCTGACTGGTCAGCAATGAGTTTCACTAGGATAGCGGCAACTCCTTTAGCAGCTATTTGCATGCACTGCAGGCAGATACCACAGTAGCAGTAGAGGCACATGCAAGAGAAAACACAGATGAAGATAATGATTCCTAAAATAAGTAACCTTTTTTTCCACCAAGAGCCCCATAATCCATACCATTTATTTATTAAGTCCCCTAGTTTTGGGGTCAGATCATTCAAGGCATTCACTTGTGTCCTCATGGGATTTAATAAAGATGATACATTAACAGACTCATCAGATATGAACACACAACACTCTTTTTGGGTTATAGCACAGGTTGTCTCCTTGTGAGATAGCAATAATATACAAAGTGATCCTACTTTGGAGGACATCTTTTCTCATTAGAGATATTTCAGTATTCAGTAAATACAGGCTTTGTCAGCTATAACTTAAGTCTTGGTGGATGAATTTAGTAAGGGCTTCTGTGTGTGCTATTATGTCCTCCAGACCAATTAAGAGAACAAAGACAGCAGCCAAATGATCTTATCACTGCAAAACACCTTTCCCATCCGGCCTTGAGGAGAGGGGGGATAGCAATTTTTGTTACTGTGGGGTAAACTCTCCAATTCTCCCATGCCCAAGGAAAACCCAGGATGCAGTGTCCCAATCACCCAGGTGGAAGCCATGGCCAAAGATTTGTCCACACAACCACTGGGTCCCATTCAGGGTTACCCAACAACTATCTGGGCAACTCAACCAATCAGTCCCAAACCAGTCATTATCCTTTAAAGTGATGGAATGACTACATAGTTCCAGTGATATCTATCCCATGGCCAACTCCCAAGACCCATTTTTCAGTCTCCTGGCTAGCTAGAAAGTTGTTGGTTTGTACTTCAGGAATTCCCAGGATGAAATTTGAAACCAGTCCCAATATTGAAGGCAGACAGAGCCTGAATAAAGAGTCAGGCCACTCCAGATTGGTAGGTAGCAGAGTTAATAAGCAAGGGAAATATGAGGCTTGTCTTGGGCAGCTGCAAGAATAGTAGATCTTTGCACATGCCCACCAGAATCTTAAGTTTATACAGAGGACTTAACTAGATTGAGGCACATGTACCACCCAGATAGACTCAGTACATATTGCTTTCTAAGGCTGTGTCCTTGAAAGTGGCTCCCACAGTGGGAATGGTGGGCAGAGTATATATTCCAAGGACAGGGCAGGGGATTAGAAGACTCGAATTACCTGGGTCAACCAATGGTCACCTCCTTTAAATGACCTTCTCCACCAAAGTGCTCTTCTTGCCTTTGGGCACTATTATCCAAGGACAAAATGCCTGTAGCTATGGCAGCCATCTTGCAATGATGAGGGGGATGGTCTAAGACAAAAGCATCACAAGATAGCCGCATCTTAATGTCATTATTGAGTGACTGAATTAATGACTATATCTGGACCCCTTGTGAGAAGGCTTTTTATATACCCTTATGTATTTTGATGTTCCCTGTTACTTACAGCCAAAACCAACTTTCCAGTATAGATATTAACCTCGTTGCTGCTTTTATAGGCTTCTTGGAAATTGTGTGACTATTACATACTTTTGATATAAGAGCAACTTTAATCTATGCTACTGTAGTTTTGTTGTCTTCTCTGTATTTAATGATAAAATTGTTGCTTTGGGATGTTTTGAGAAACATGCTTCAGTTGTTCTGAGAAACCTTTGTTGCCTTATCTGAGAGGTCATTATATCATGTGAGAAAATGACACAAAAGCTTTGATAACTTCATGCCATCATTTGACAAAGTTTCATAATGGATAATGGCCTAGGAGAAAATATATATGTAACCCAATAAAATCCAATTTCAATGGTATAATATTTTCTAGATATATTTTAATTTTGGGCTCAGAATAACTCATCCCACCATTCATATCCCTATACTAAATGTGCACTGGAATCTCATTCAATATTGATTTTCATGATATTATCCTAAGCAATTTACTTTTTTTAAATCACAACTTTTATGTTTTAGTGAAAAAAGTTTGAGCTATTGACCCATTTTTGTGATTTGGAGATATAGCATAACACAAGAGCACCTGTGAAAAATGCAAATAAAATTAATATAAGTAATAATATGCAAATATGCAAACAGGTGAAAATAACACCTGTTGCCTTCATTTTAGGCAAGAGCCCACTGCAGTCCTTAGAGCCCATGGACAACCTTTAGGAACACAATTATTAAGGATATAGCAGTATTTCTATGAAAGTCACCAGTTTCAAATGTGTGAAATGTATGGGTTCAAAACTGTTCCTTGCTGTTTTTTTTTTCTAAAACTTAGCACTTAGGAGACCACCAGACACCACTGTGATTCATGGAACAAATTTTGAGAAACAACATTCTCAAGCTTGATTTTCATATACTCTAATCTTAAGGCCCACTCATAGTTATTGCATAGTATTTGGTCCTTCTGGAAACTCCAAAGGGATTTTGGGCCCTATAATGGTGAATGCAGGAGATATTTTTGGTTGGCAGTAAAGGGTCATTTTCCAGCTTCCCCTAAAATCACTCATCAACTGTCTCACCCTTCTGTAGTTTTAATTCAAACATCCAAATGGCCCAAACTCCTGGGAGGTGGCAGCAGCAGTGGGATCCCTCTAGGGCATGGAATAGCCTGCTATGTGTTGACTCACAACTCAATACTGGGCACTGGTTTGGCCTTTATGCTAAGATGGGTGGCATAAGAGTAAGAATGCTTATTTGGGGCGGCAGGTCTCTGATATAGGGCTTCAAAGTGCCTTCTAATCACTAGCCATATGCAAATAATGACCCCTTCATTACATCCTAGGATTTGTAAGAAATATCTGTGTATTAGTCCACTTTAATGACCTTTCCAACTGAGCCCCTTCTCCTTGCCCCCACCACAGCCCATCAGCTTCCTATCGGTGACAGACTGGAGAATAGAGTGAGTAGATTAAGAAGTCAGGTTACCCTAACATAGGGACATTAATAACCTCCATTGTATTTAAATTTCTTGTCCTGGCCCCAGGCTTCACAGCAGGCCAGCATCCACCATGGTTAGTGGACACTATAGGCATCACTATATAGGACTCCCATCCCTACAGTTTTAGACCTTTGACATAGTAACCAAAAAATGTACATGCATTGTTTTGTGCAATGTGTTAAATTGTTAATGCAAACATTTAAAATACACAATTTTTAGGATAATGCTTTAGCATTTCTTCATTCACTATATTTGGAACCTCAAAAAATGGAAGTATCCTGGGCATCTTGATCTCTTGAGAGATGCTGGAGCTAGCTGAGCCAAAGTGACATTGGGGCAATACCCCTGCTGGGGTACTACTTCTCCCTCCCAGCTAGCAATGCTGACAAAGGCTGGAAGCCATGTTTACAAATTCCAATATGTAGACATTTTATTCCCAATTCAGTTTCAAAATCTGGACTGAGATTCCTGAGACAAAGAGCTGATATTGATAGTATTTTACTAGGAATTAGGACAATAGTGAGGCACAGAGCAACTCATGACGTGTGTATCAAAGCCCACCTTCTGGAAATGGAGCTGGATTCCTAATATCAATTGGAGAGTTCAATTGCCATTCTATTAAAATTAGGGATCCACCAAAGATAGATGAGGATTGTGGATTGTTTAGTACTGTTCTTTAGAAAGATCATTGGTGGCTAGTGAAGAAAGAGAGACTGGAGCCTGAGGCTATTGTTCATGTATTTCTAGGTAAAAATCAAAATCAAGCCCACCCAGGGGCAATGGTGAAGATCCTGTTCTGGGGTTTCCAGTTGCAGCCTTGACAAAACAAATAGTCCTTCCCAGGCAAGCACTTTGGGTGAACACAATGCATCTCCCAAAGGGAGAAAGAAACCTGATCCTGGCCTCCCTCACACAGAGCATTTCTCTCCCTGCTGGCCTAACTTAGGTTAGAGTAAGAGGGCCAAGAAACCTCTCACAGGAGAACAGGTCCAAGGGAGAATAGGAGGTAGTTTATTATTGGGCAACTTGATGGTCTGAGGTCCCATTTTCTGAGATAGTCTGTCCATTTGCTTCCTCTATCATTTCCTTATACTGACGTTTGAAGAAGCCAACCTGTGGAGAGGAAGGAAAAGGGAATTAGGAAATCCGGTGGAAGAGAGGAAATGAGACAACTGGGGAGGGAGAGGGATCACCATTGGAAGAGCCCCTACTATGTTCCAGCACTGCACTAGAAACGTTAGACATGCTATGTCATTTAGCCTTTACCAAAATTCTGTGAGTGGGGTGCAATCACCTTCAGAATGAGAAATCAAGACCCAGCATGGGCCAGGCACTGCCTATAGTCATGGAAGGAATCAGCGCTGGTATCCACACCAAATCCAGGTCTTTGCTTTTATGTTACAATTTGCTATGAAGGGAAACATGTAGTGAAGAAGAGGAGAATGGAAAAGACAGGGAGAGCAATTAACAGCGTCCTGAGAATCAGATAGGAAGGCACATTCATAGGGACTAATGAGGACTGGTGATGTCATACGTGGGAAGGGATCTCTCACATGCAGCGACCTAGCAAGAATGTGCACGTAGGCCAGGGGAGGTCTGCAAACCCTGGTACTGGTTGTGTGTTGCGATTTACCATAAACTCTGATCTGCTGTGTGGTCAGGCAGCTGTCTTCTGCAACAAGCCAGCACCAGCCACAAAACATGAAGACCCTCCATCCCTCCATGGGCATCCAAGAGGAGACCCTCCATGGGATCAGGTCATCCAAGGAACTGCGGGGCTGGGGTGGGGGGGCGGGCGTCTGTGAAGTGGAAGGTTTTGAAACACAGTTGTGCCTGAGTTAAATCACAGAGTGCTGCACCGTTTGGCAGGCAGACAGCTCAGGCACAGACAGGGTGAAGGCTCAGGCACAGACAGGGTGATAGAAACCAGGGACACAGGCAGTGTCACTGCACATCTGTGAGGGCTTGCTGAGGAGGGGTGGCATGCATTTCCCACTCCAAAGAAGAGAGAACAGGGCCAAACCATTTTCTTGTGACACCCATCAGATTGAAACACTTCAGTAACTGAACCCATCAAATTGAACCACTCAGTGAGCCACCAAGTGGAGAATGGAGCCACTACACCAAGCCCGGTGACACTGTGCCCTGCAGGCATATCTCCATTACAGCAATTGTACCAGAGAATCAGAGAGGCAGGCCCCACTCCCAGAGGATCAGCACAAATCCCTTCACACACTAAGTCTATGGATCATTGAGGGCTGCAAAGTTTCAGCTCTAAGGGAAAAAGTGCCTAGTGCCCCATGGGGGCCTTTCTTTCTTTCTTTCTTTCTTTCATCCTTTCTTTTTGTTCTTTTATTTTTGTCTTTATTTTTGTTAGATACAGAAAGAGCAATTTTTATTATTTCATTTTAAAAATTTCTATCATTTTTAAATTATATGTATATATTTTTCTTTTCTTTTTCTTTTCTTTCCTTCTACATTTTTCTACCAAGCTTCTTGTAAAAAGCAGACCAAAACACACCTAGGATCTAGCTTCCTTTATGTATTTTATTTTATTTATTTAATTTCTTTTTCTTTCTCCAATTTTTAAAAAATTTATTTGGTTGTATTTTGATTTTTCTTTCTTTCTTTCTCTCCAAAATCACAAGATGGAGGAATTCACCCCAAAAGAAAGAACAGGAAGAAATGACAGCCAGAGATATTTAGTCAATACAGATATAAGTAAGATGTCTGAACTATAATTTAAAACAATTAAGGGTGTTGGCTGTGCCTGAAAAAAGCATAGGAGACACTAAAAAATCCCTTACTGCAGAGATAAAAGAACTAAAATCTACTTGGGCCAAAGTTTAAAATGGTATAAACTGAGATGCAATCCCAAATCGAAGCTATAAAAACAAAGATGGGTGAAGTAGAGGAGGAAATCAGTGATATAGAAGATAAAATTATGGAAAATAATGAAAATGAAAAGATGAAGGAAAGAAAGGTCATGGATGACAATGACAGACTTAGGGAACTAGGTCGCTTATTAAAATGTAATAACATCTATGTCTTGGGAGTCCCAGAAGATGAAGAGAAAGAAAACAGGGCAGAAGGTTTATCAGAACAAATTATAGCTGAAAAACTTCTTAATCTAGGGAAAGACACAGATATCAAAATCCAAGAAGCACAGAGAACTCCCATTAAATTCAACAAAAGCGGGTCATCACCAAGGCAAGTCATAGTCAAATTTACAAAATACACAGATAAGGAAAGAATCCTGAAAGCAGAAAGGAGGGAAAAGTCCTTAATCTACAAGGAAGGCAGGAATCTATTAGGTTCGCATCACATCTGTCCACAGAAACATGGCAGGCCAGAAAAGAGTGGCAGGAAATGTGCCAGGAAATATTCAACATGCTGAATGCAAAAAATATGCAGCCAAGAGGATCCTCATCCAACAAGGCTGTCATTCAGTATAGGAGGAGAAATAAGGACTTTCCAAACAAACAAAAACTAAAGGAACTCATGACCATTAAACCAGCCTGGCAGAAAATTTTAAGGGAGACTCTGAGTGAAGAGGAAAAACAGAAAGACCAAACAACAGACTACAATGGACCAGAGAACATCACCAGAAACACCACTGTACAGTCAACAAAATGGCACAAATTCATATCTTTCAATAATTACTCTGAATGTAAATAGACTAAGTGCTCCAATCAAAACACATAAAGTGTCAGAATAGAATTTTTTTAAAAAAAGGTATATCTATATTCTGCCTACAAAAGACTCATTTTAGACCTAAAGGCACTGGCAGATCGAAGATAAAAGGATGGAAAACTATCTATCATGCTAATGGATGTAAAAAAAAAAAACACGCTGGGGTACCTATATTTCTATCAGACACATCAGACTTTAAAACAAAGAGTGTAACAAGAGATAAAGAAGGGCATTAGATCATAATTAAGGCATCTATCCATCAGGAAGATCTAACAATAGTAAATACTTAGGCCCCAAATTGGAAGCACCCAAATACATAATTCAATTAATAACAAACATAAAGAAATTCATTGATAATAATACAATAAGAGTAGAGGACTTTAACACCCCCAAGGAAACAATGACTTTGAATGACACACTGGACCGGATGAACTTAATAGATATATTCAGGATATTTCATCCTAAAGCAGCAGAATACACATTCTTCTCAAGTGCACATGGAACATTCTCCAGAATAGATCACATACTGGGTCACAAATCAGCCCTCAACAAGTACAAAAAAATTGAGATAATATTATGTATATTTTCAGATCACAATGCTATGAAACTTGAAATCAAGCACACAAAAAATTTTGAAAACCCTCAAATACATGAAGGTTAAAGAACATCCTAACTAAAGAATTAATGAGTTAACCAGGAAATTAAAGAAGAAATTTAAAAATACATGGAAGCCAGTGAAAATGAAAACACAATGCAGAAAAGGCAGTCTTAAGAGGAAAATATATTGCAGTTCAGGCCTGTCTCAAGAAGCAAGAAAGGTCCCAAATACACAACCTAACCTTACACCTAAAAGAGGCAGAAAAGCAACAGTAGAAGCCAGTAGAAGTACTGAAATAATAAAGATTAGAGCAGAAGTAAATGATATAGAAACAAACAAACAAAAACAGTAGAACAGATGAATGAAACTAAGAGCTGGTTCTCTGGAAGAATTAATAAAATTGATAACCCCCTAAAAAGAGTTATTAAGAAAAAAAGAGAAAGGATTCAAATGGATAAAATCACAAAAGAAAAAGAGAGATCACAACCAACACCATAGAAATACAACAATTATAAAAGAATACTGTTAAAAAGTATATGCCAGCAAACTGGACCATCTGGAAGAAATGGGAAAATTCCTAGGAACTCACAAACTACAAAAACTTAAAGAGAAAGATACATAAAATTTAAAGAGATCCATAACCAGCAAAGAAATTGAATCAGTTATCAAAAATCTCCTCAAAAAACAAGAGTCCTGGGCCAATGGTTTCCCAGGGGATTTCTACCAGACATTTAAAGAAGAGTCAAACAGAAGAGATGAACATAAGGGAAAAGAAGCAAAAATAATATAAAAACAGGGAGGGGGACAAAACATAAGAGACTCTTAAATATGGAGAACAAACAGAGGGTTATTGGAGGGGTTGTGGGAGGGGGGATGGGCTAAATGGGCAAGGGGCATTAAGGAATCTACTCCTGAAATCATCGACTATATGAACTATACTGAAACTATATGAAAGATATTGAAGAGGACACAAACAAAAGGAAAAGCCTGTATGCTCATGAATTAGAAGAAAAAAACATTGTGAAAATGTCTGTACTACCCTAAGCAATCTACACACTTAATGCAATCCTTATCAAAATACCACCAAGACACCTGTTGTGATGAGCACTGGGTGTTGTATATAAGTAATGAATCATTGGATTCCACTCCGGAAACTAATATTGACTGTATGTTAACTAACTAAAATTTAAATTAAAAATGAATTAAAAAAGTAAGTAAGTAAATAAATAAATACCACCAGCATTTTTTGCAGAGCTAGAACAATCTTAAAATTTGTATGCAACCACCAAAGACCCTGAATAGCCAAAGCAATCCTGATAAAGCAAAACAAAACTGGAGGCATCATGATTCCAGATTTCATGCTGTACTGCAAGTCTGTAGTCATCAAGACAGTGTGGGTACAAAAATAGACACATAGGTCAATGGAACAAAATATAAAACCAAGAAATGGACCTACAACTATATGGTTTACTCATCTTCAACAAAGCAAGAAAGAATATTCAATGGAAAAAAGATGGTGTCTTCAACAACGGGTGTTTGGAAAACTGGGGAGTGACATGCAAAACAATGAAATTGCACCTCTATCCTATGCCATACACAATAACAAATTCAAAATGGATGAAAGACCTAAATGTGAAACAGGAGACCATCAAAATCCTAGAAGAGAACAAAGGCAGCAACCTCTTTCACTTTGGCTGTAGCAACTTATTACTACACACGTTGCTAAAGGCAAGGGAAACAAAGCAAACCTGAATTACTGGGACTTAATCAAGATAAAAAGTTTCTGCACAGTGAAGGAAATAAGAACGAAACTAAAAGGCACCCTGTGGATTGGGAGAAGATATCTGTAAACAACATATCTGATAAAGAATTTATAAAACTCAGTAGCCAAAAAACACACAACCCTGTTAAGAAATGTGCAGAAGACATGAATAAATACCTCCAAAGAACACATCCAGATTGCTAACATGAATATGTTCAATATCACTCATCATCAAAGAAATACAAATCAAAACCACAATGAGATACCACCTCACATCTGTCAGAATGGCTAATATTAGCGACACAAGAAACAACCGGTGTTGGCAAGGATTGGGAGAAAGGGGACCTCTTGCACTGTTGGAGGGAATACAAGGTGGACAACAATATGGAGGTTCCTCAAAAAACTAAAAATAGAACTACCCTAGATCCACAAATGCCCTATTAAATATTCACCCAAAGATAAAAAAAGACAGATTCGAAAGGGTACATGCACTGCATGTTTATAGCAGTATTATCAACAAAAGACAAACTATGGAGAGAGAACAAATTTCCATTGAACTGATGAATGGATAATGATGTAGTGTGTGTGTGTGTGTGTGTGTGTGTGTGTGTGTATATATATATATATATATATATATATATGATGGAATATTACTCAGCCATCAAAAAGAATGAAATCTTGCTATTTGCAATGATGTGGATGAGCTAGAATGTATTATGCTAAGTGAAATAAGTCAATCAGAGAGGACAAATACCATATGAAATCACTCATATGGGGATTTTAAGAAAGAAAACTGATTAACATATGGCAAGAGGGGAAAGAAGAGAGAGGGAAACAAACCACAAGAGACTCTAAGTGATATAGAACAAACTGCAGGTTGATGGAGGGAGGTGGGTGGGAGTGGGCTAGATGGGTGATGGGTATTAAGGAGGGCACATGTTGTTATGAACCATGGGTGTTGTATGTAAGTTATGAAATACCGAATTCTACTCCTAAAACCAATATTGCACTAGATGTGAATTAGATTTAAAAAATTAATAAAAATTTTGATAATAACAAAAAATAAAGAATGTGTACCTATATCCAAGGTGAGCTCTTCCCCACAATGCAGAAAGAATGGGATCAAAAACTGGTGGTATCAAAAGCAGGATGAAAACACTCACCTTGTAGAGGATGGCTGTGATGAGAGCCAGCAGCAGCAGTCCTCCCAAAGAGCTGCCCATAATAATGGGGATGGAGTTGTAGACCTCATACTTCTCTAGTACCATCTCCATCTGGAGTGGAGGTGACCTCATCAGAAAGTATCAGAACTCTTGCTGTCCCAGACTCTTTCCAGGTTCCCCAACCTTTAGCTCTCTCCCCTCCTTCCTTTACTCCAAGGGGTGACATACAGAAAAACTCATGGGTATAGGGACAACCCTCCTGCTGAGAGACCTTCATCCTTCCTCCCTCAGGCTTGTGAGTCTCCCACAAGGCACCACAGATTTTGCATTAGGAGCCCTCTTACCAGCCTGGCCACTGCCTACCACACAGTCACTACCTGAGCACTCAAGAATGCCTCTTGTCCTGGAAGCTGGGAATACATGGACCTGTTGAACGTGATTTCAGCCACACTTACAATCAATACCTTCTTCTGCAATGTCTATAAAACAGAGGGGGCACAGATGGGGAACTAGCACTGGAAAAGGCACAGAGTTCAAGAAATGTCCTGGCTGGAGGATGGACACAGACGTCATCTGGTGGCACCTGAATCCTGGGGGGAAGGGGGGGCTCTCCTGTTGGGCCTACACACCTGGCTGACCCAGTCAAAGCTGAGGTTGCCCTTCAGGATGAATTCAACTTCCTCCTGGATGCCAAAGGAGGGCAGGTCACAGCGGAACCTCAGGCAATCAGCAATGGAGCAGTTCTAGGGACAGGAGAGGAATGAAGTTGAGGAGGGTCTTAATTTAGGCAAGAACGACAGAAAATAAACTCTGTCAGGCTTGGGGTCGAGAACAGATGAACAATTATAGGACATATGTATACATCTGCAACCCAGCAAGTGCATTTCCCTATATACCCCAATATGCAGCTGGTCCTGCAATGGGAATCCAGGGTCTTTCTCACCAGTACAAGACTCCCTGGAATCTGGGTCAGGAATTCAGGATGCTGGGGAGGTTCCCTCTCTGACACACAGGGGAGACTCTAGTGAGAGAGAGAAAATAGCCACAAAATGACCAACATTTCACTGGTAAGACGGTGTGGGGCACTGTGGGGTCAGACTCCGGAGCATTAGGAAAGGCAAGCAGGCACCTGTGAAGGGGCCACAACAGCCACATCCCACACAGCCACACCATTCAGCAGGATAGGAACCCAGAAATGAATGCTGATGGCCAGATCTCGCTGACTCAGGTTATTCACCTGCAGAAAATTGAGACACAACGTTATTGTGGTCCTAGAGCATCCCCAATCCTACTCCTTTCCTGGATCTAGCCCTCAGGTACACTGCCTGTCTCTTTTCCACAAGCTCCAAACATTAGCAGCACCATGGGAGGGAAGATATGGACGCTCCCTGGCTTCTCACACGATAACGATGCTCAGCTTCTTTCTTGCTCTTCTCACCAGAAGTTGAAAAGTTGAAGTACTTGGTAGATTCTTCCTGCCTGGAGAGAGAGGGCTTGTTGGTGAGAAACAGCTACGGAGCCATCCTCACTTTTGCCCCAGTCATCTTCCAAAGGCTCTGTGGGCCCAGAAGAATGCCCAGAGATATAATTACAGTCCCCACATGCCTCTGCAGACTCAGCTTCAGCCCTTCTCCCATGACTTTTGCCCCAGTCACCCAGAACTGCTAGGTTGCCCTCTGATACCCTGGCTCTTTCAAGTTCCCATAACTTTGTTCAAGTTCTTTCTTTTGCTTGGAATGTAATTACCACTCCCCTTCTGGAAAATGTCACTTAAAGGCCCAACTTAAACATTACTTATTATAACATTTAAACACTTTCCCATGAGAAGAAGGCATTCACATGGCTTTCTCCTCTAGTAGGTACGTGGTTGGCCTTAGGTAATGCTTGCAGAGGCCACTGCCAGAACAAAAAAGCCTAAGGGGACTCAAGGGAATCTTGGTTGGATCACTCAGGAAAAAATGCAGTGCAAGCCCCTCCAGATGGAAAGAATAAAATAAATGTGGCTATCCTGGGGCAGCTAAGTAAATGTGAAAAAGGATGGTGCATGAACACAAGACCCTGGAGCGGACATAAATGTCCCAGGCTGCAGGTGGGTTTCCGTCCATCTATCCATGCATCCATGGCCTTCTTCAGTAAACATTTACCCTGTGACTGGCTGTGTGCTTGACTCTGGAGATACAACAGTTAACAAGCCATAATCCCTGTCTTTCCAGAGTTATCATCTAAGGTCTCAGTGGAATCAAGCAAACAAGCAACGGGACCCGCACATTTCACCAGCAGCTAGTGTACAGAAGCCAGGCCAGCCATACAGAAATTCCATGCCCCCCCTCCCCCCCCCCAGTTTTCCCACAGATGTGACTGTCAGTTTGATGATTAAGAACACAGGTTTTGGAGCCAAGCCATCTGGGTTCACATTTCAGTCTACCACTTCCTACCCAACTAATTTAAGGCAAGCTACTAAACCTCTCTGGAGCCCTGTAGTTTCTTCCTCTTTAGAATGAGGATGCTAATAACAGTGCCTGTAATAGAGTTGTGAGGCAGTTTGCAGCAATGACATAAATGTTAGAATTTATTTTTTCCCTCAGTGTGTTTGCCCTCCTCTATGCTCCTGATCCCAAATGTTTCTCTCTGTGCTTCAGTTTTTTCACCTTAAAACTTCAATTCTAACTCTCTTTTCAAATTTGAGTAAATCACTCGGTTTCCCCAATCCTTGGAGAGGCACAGTAGTATATGGGCATGAGCACAAGCTCTGGAGCCAGACCATCTGAGTGATTCGTGGTGCTATCACTTCCCAGCTGACTGACAGGGGCAAGTTATTTAACCTCTTGATTTCTTTGTTGCTAAAAAAGGGTGGTTAACAATAACTATGTCATAGAGTTATTCGAAGGATTAAAGGAATGCAGATACGTGTCAAGTACATTTAAAATGCCTGTCATATCATTAAGTATATATAACTGGAAGCTCTTAAATTATAAGTTTCGCTGTTCTCCCATGGTTAGAAGGGGAAATTAGGACACGGAGTTTGGAAGGGCAATGACACACTGTTTGATCAGCACCCCAACCCAGTTCCCCTAAAATTTCATGTGTCAGCAGCAGCAGCAGCAGCAGCAGCAACAGTAGCAAACTCTGTCCCATGGCAATATTATAAGCTTCTGACCAACTCACTAAACCTCTGGAGTTTGGTGAGGTATTCAGGGCTCTTTGCTCTGCTTCCAGCCTGACCTGCCCCTGCTCCTCCACCCACCTTGAAAACTGAGAGCAACAGCCCTGCACTTGCCTCTCCTGTGGCCTGCTGCAGCCTTGGCCTCTTAGAGACTTTCCCAGCAGTTTCTCACACCTCTGCTCTCCTTCTGGTTTGGTGAAAACCTGACCTTTTATTTCCTCTGTGTGGTGACAAACCATATTCCCCACTTCAGAGTGCTAAAAAAGCCTCAATCTTAACCTAGTTAGTTTCACCTCTGCACATTCATATCTAGCACCAAAACCAGAATTGGCTTCATGTTAAAGGAAGCTTCCATCTTAGAGAAAAAGAGAGGAGTGCACAATGGTGGCAAATGTGCATCCAAATAGTAGGCCAATTCATCAGAGAAGAAGCAAGAACTGTATGGTAGATGGTATTATAGATAAATGTACGGCTGGTCACAAGTATTTCCATGTGAGGAATCAGAGGGGATAGTTTAGATACCCATCCTTTCAAGAGCAGGCTGGGCAACCATGGGAGGTACTAGGCTTAGAGGAAAGTCAGAGGTCAAGGGAGGGCAGGTATTAAATACCTGCTGATCACCATGTAGACAGCATATTTCACAGGGAGCTCCAGCTGGAAGGTGGTCTTGCTGGATGTAGGCTTATTATTCTCACTGGAGAGAGAGGGGGGGGAGCCCAGTTGGGAAGGAATCCAAGAGAGAAATCTCTGACTGGGGCATGAGATGGAAGAGTGAGGGATACACCTGGACTCACCTGCTTACATTGGCCCTCAGAAACAACTTGTCTCCTAGGGTGGCCTTGTAGGAGACATCAAATGTGATTAGGAAGGTGCCCTGAGAGGAAAAGAATGAAAGAATGGGGATAAGGAAAGTCATGGGGGAGTGAGGGAAGAAAATGGGTAAGGACAAAGGAGCAGAGTGATGAGGATTTGGGGGGAAGCATTCACCTTAGTGCCCTCGTGGAAGATGGGATGGTTGATGCTACAGTTGCTGCTCCTCAGGCTCTCATTCCCTGTGGGCGCTGCCTCACATTCCAGTCGCAGTGGGCGCTGGTGTGGTTGCTTCCAGAGGAGGAAAAGAAATTCAAATATGTTACCCATGCGCATATGTGGGCTAGATATATAACAGTGGGGCATTGCAGAACAGTAGGGAAAAGGACAGACTTTTCAAAAAATGGTCTTAGGAAAATCGGCCTATTCAAAACAAAATAAAACAAACAAAAGAGCAAAACACATTGGATCCCTACCTCACTCCATACATTAAAATATTCCAGCTAGATAAAAATTCTTAATGTGAAAAGGCACAATTATAAAGCTTTTAAAAGATAATACAGGGGATTATCTTCATAACCTTGGAGTAGGGAAGCATTTCAGACAAGATCCACACATTAAAAAAAAAAAAAGACAAAGGAAAATATTTGATAAAATTCAACCACAATCAAATTAAGACATTTGGCTCATCAAGAGACAATATACAGAGACTGAAAAGACTGGGAACAGGACTGTAAAATATACTTAATACATATAACTGGAAAAGTATTAGTAACAAGAATATTAAAGAGCTCTTAACAACTAGAAAACTATGGACAACTCAGTAGAAAAATAAGGAAAAGACTTGGACAAGCACTTCCTAAAAGAAGAAATCAAAATGACCAGGAAATGATTAAAATTTGCTCAACTTCATTAAATAAATGTAAATTAAAACTTCAAGGAGGTATCAACAGGTAGACAAAAATTTTAAAGTCTGACAATGCCAAGTGTTGGAGTGGATGGAAAGCCACAGGTGATGGAAGTGCAAATAGGTGGAAATGGTTTGACTTTACTTATTATAATTGAAAATATGCATACTCAATGATTCAGAAATTCCATAACTGACATACATCTTCCAAATATTATGCATATGTGTACCAAGATACATGCTCAAGAATAGTCATGGCCAATATCAGAGAACAACTCAAATGACCATCAATTGTGAAATGGGTAAATAAGTTGTGGTACAGTCATACAAAGGGATTCCAAATAGCAATAAAAGTGTTTTACAGCCACAAGGAACAACATGGATGAATTTCACAAACATATGTTGAAGAAATGAATAAATACACAAGAGAACATATAACATGTTTCCATTCATATAAATTTCAAATATTGGCAAAAACTCACTGGTTTTATCTAAGAAACGGCAATCACTATTCTTACTGTGATCATCAGTTCCTAATATACTTTAGTGATTACCTTCAGGGAGAGAGTGAGGTTATAAGGAAAGGCACAGGGAGGACATCTGGGGGTGCCAGCAGTGTATTATTTCTTGACCTGATGCTAATTACATAGACATTTCATTAATATTATTCATTATACATAAGCTTTATGCACTTCTCACTCTATTTCCCTTCCTCCCTCCCTCCATCCCTCTCTGACTCTGGAACTCTGTGTGTGTGTGTGTGTGTGTGTGTGTGTGTGTGTGTGTGTGTGTTTATATTTCACCAGAGAAGAATTAAAAGAAAACTACTATAACCCAGAGCAGGGAAGAGATCCCAGCAACTGGAGCCCAAGGGAGCTATTTACCTGGGTTCCTAACACTCGTCGATAGGACAGCCCTGCTGGATAGTAGAAGTTGATCACAGTTCCATAGGAATCCTCACCTTCATTCCAGAGAGTCACTGTCACATTAAGCTCCAAGGAGCTCCCTACCACCAGGGTCTGCAGGCTGGAGGAGGAAGGACAAAACTGAAAAAGAGGCTCCATTGGAAATGAGTTGGAATTGGATAGGGGGTAGGCGTGGGACTGTGGGAACTCATGAACTATTGGCTGAGAACACTCCGATCAAAATTTCTTTGTTAGAAGGAGAGCCAAAGGGAAACAAAAGTACATCTCATCCTATGAGGATGGGAGACCCAAAAGCTCAAGTGTCTAGAAATGAAAGCAGATAGAGCTCACCCTGAGGAGATGAGACTGACACTCAGGTCTCCTTCACAGAGGTGATCTTGTCCACAGTTCTTCTCAAAGGGGAGCTGCAGCAAAACAGAATATCTCTTCCCATCCATGTCTCAACCTTTCTTCATTCCCCTCATTAGGAGCACTCCTCCTAATAATGAGTAATGCTCATTATTGAGTATTACTGAACACCCACTCTGCACCCAACAGTGTGCTAGACACTGACAAGAAGTGGGGCAGTAGGGAAGGGGCAGTTAGAATATAAAAGAATGATAAGAACTTTGGTTTCAAGGGGCACAGAATTTAGTTGAGGAGTTAAATCCAACTCACATTGGAACAATTATTCAACATTGTTAAGTAACAATAAGGGGGTGGGTAGGGAGTTAGAAAAACTGGAAACTACAGGTGAATTAGACATGGTTCTTGTACTTATGGAACCCACAATTCTAAAGGACCCACAAAAATAGATGCAGATTGCTATGATTCCAGTCATGTAACATTGGTATCACCATGAAGTAATAGGAAGCCAGAGAAGTGATAGATGCTGAATGTGGTTTCCAAAAGAGTGGAAGATAAGACTGGAGCTTTGGGGACTAGAGAAGATCTTTGGGGTGGAGAGAAGGAAATGTTTTCCAAGTAGGAGATACCACATGGAAAAAGGAACAGAAGTAGGAATGAGAAAAGTTGGGAAGGATTTGAAAAATGAGAACCAGAGAGTTTATATTGAGATAAAGTGGGCACCAGCTGGGACACGTGTAAGGGTCTTAGCTAGGCTGGGCCTTGGTAACTGGGTGGAGGCAATTTGGACTTGATGTGGTTGGGAACCAAAATAGGTTTTGAAGCACACAGAGATACAGTGAAAATCAGTACATCCCTGGGATTTTGTCAGAAGACTCACAGAAGCAGTGAAGAGGTCACGTGAGCCCACAGCCAGCACAGGGCGAAGGTTCTGAGATGAGGGGATGGGCTCCCCAGCCAGGGAGAAGTTGAAGTGTAGGATGATGGGACTCAACACGTCCTCCACACAGTCCTGAGGGAGAATAGGCTTTCAAAGCCCCACTATCCTTCTCCTTACTTTCCACCACTGGCCCTTCTCAACTGCATCCATTTCCTGCTGTCCAGTCAGAATTCTGTGCAAGCTGTTCAGCCAGGTACTCTGGCCTCAACTTTCCTCTCTCAGGCCCCACTCTCCCCACCCTTTCCACCTCACCCGACAGGCAGCAGAGATGCCAGAGATTATCCTTGGGCTCCTTCTCCCCCCACCTTTCCCAGAACCCAAAGTCCTTACTGGTAAAAGCAGCTTAATGGTTTCACAGTAATCCCCCAGCCCCAGGGTTTTTCTTCGAGACAAAGTCCTGTTCTTGGTCTCATCAAAAATGGCACGAGAAATCAGGCGGCTTGGGTCCAATGCCAGATCATACCTGACAGAGCTTTGGACATCACCTGGAGCAGAATGGGAAACAGAAGACGAAAAGTCAAAGAGAACCTCTGAAGTTCTATGTTTTTTTTTTTTTATTCGTGCAATAAATATTTGCTGCGCACTTTCTATGGGTCATGAGATGTAACAGGTGCTGGGGATAGAGGTAGAGAAGGAGATAGAGAAATATAGCCCCAAGCTCACAGTCTAGGAAAAGAGATGAGCATGTAGGACTTAATGTCACACCATGATCAACTCAACAGTGGGATCCTCAGTTGTACCAAGGAGGGCTTGCTGGACGTCAGAGGTGCCTCCCTGGGTGGGCCTTGTCTGATCTCTGACCTGGAGGATGAGCAGGGGTTGGTGAAGAATGGGGAAGAGAAAATCCCAGACCATGAGAATGGTGGCTAAGACCAGAAGGGAGAGAGAGGATGGCACATTTACAAAAAGGGAGAGTGGGATGAGGTGAGTTTGGAAGGGCAGAGAGGAGCAAAGTCAGCAAGGACATTGTAGGGAAGGATTTTGGTCTCTCTAAATGCAAGAAGAAAGTGGTTGAAGGGTGTTAAGCAGGAAAGTAAGGAAACTAGATTTGCATTTTAGGAACAATCCCTATAGTTTCTCTATGGAGATAGGGTGGGAGCTGCAAAAAACAGACATGGGAACAGCTCAAAGTATAGGTAGGAAAGGTAGGAGGTGGCTGGGGCCAGTGGGGAGAAATGGGCAGATGTATCCTGGAGATAGAACCTATGGCCTGGGTGTGGGGAGAGGGGGAGAAAAGGGACCCAGGTTTCCAACACTGGCAGCTGGGTGGATGTGGAGGTGGTATTTGGATTCCTGGGCCCATTCTCTCCTGACGATAGGGTGGGAACCTTTATGGGGTAAGGGGCTAGATTCACTAGGAAGAAACTCACCTAACTGGTCCAGTGAAATTTTGTGGATAGTGAGACAGACTGTGGCATTTCCAGCTTCCAGAGTGGTGGGCACCTCTTCCCAGCACTGGTACACAGCCTTTGCCACCTCCGAGGGCATGAATCTCATAGTCACCCCCACATTCAGCACTGGCTGACTCCTGAGGGTGCAAAGAGGGGCTGAGGACCTGACTCTGACCTTGGGGAGGAGAACAAGGGAGGGGGCAGCTTTTGAACTGGACACACAGAGGGAAAGGGTGGGATGTGGGGAGTTATCACCTGAGCAGCAGCACCTGTCCCCGGGCCCCCACAGCCAGGTCCACTAGTCCATCCTGGGTGAGGTCCTGACCCCCACTCAGCGACTGTCCGAAATACTGGAGTGTGGGAGAGAGCTGGGAGCTTGCAATCCGCTGGCCAAAGAGGGAAAGGAGAAGTGGAAGTCAAGGGAAGGTCATTTGAAAGGTTTGAGAATAAAGATTTGGAAAGGAGAATACAGTGAATGAAAGTAGAACTGAATGGAAAAATTGAAAGGGAGAAATGAAGGGGGAGGAGTGGAAAGCAAGTGTAGTGAGACCCCAGGGATCTCAGACAGAGAGAGGCAAGCTCCTTTGGTCCAATTCATGTGAGGGTACAGGCTAATGACAAAATTAAAGCATAGCAATAGAAATACAATAGGTTAATTTACTCATCACGTGTATCTTCCTTCATAAATATTTGATGAACAGAGTACTTAGTACTCTATTGAGTCATCTTTACAAGAAGCCTATGGAGTTTATCATTTAATGTTTCATAGAGGGGAACTGAGGCTCACAGAGGTTAAATCGTCACTGCCTAAGGCAACACAGCTGACATGACTGGCCAGGCATTTGACCAGGGCCTGCAATCTCTTACCCACTAAACTGCCCACAACAGATTGGAGTCTGTTTGGAGCCAAAGGACAAAAGAGAGATAATTTGCACTTAGCTGGGCCTGGTGAAATTCATGGCAATAAACCCCTAAAAGGAGAATAGCTACTACTAAGGTCCATGACAAGAGGCACAGGGCCATCAGGCACATCTAAGACATGGGAAAGGAGGTGGAACTGGAAGAGGCTTCAGAGAGGGGCCTCACCTGGCTGTGGGAGGGCCTGATGCCCAGTTCTGAGGTTCCATGAAATAGGTAGACAGCACCCCGGTTTTCTTGCTCTCCTGGGGCACCGATGGCGACGTCTGTCAGTTTGTCCCCATTCGCATCCCCCAGCACTGTCAAGGCTGCCCCAAAGCGGCCCCAGGGGTGGCCCTGCTCCCCACAGAGAATGACCTCACACTGCCACCTAGCCCTCTGCAGAACAAAACCAGTGTCATGCCCCAACCCAGACAACCCCTCCACCCCACTCCCAGGCCCCACCCATCCCAGGTCTCATCAGACACTCACCCCCTGGGGCAAGTGGCACACGGACACCTGGCCCCCCCACGCCGGCTTGTAGTAGTGTGGAGCCCCAATGAGGACAAGGTCAGAGCTACCATCTCTATCCACATCCACAGTACAGAGGGAGGCCCCAAAGTAGGAGCCAATCTGGAGGGCAGAGCGTGAAGTCACCCTGCCTGCCTGCCCCCTGCCACCAGAACCTTATCCCGTGGTCCCCCAAACCCCTTCATCTCCTCCCTCTCCATCCTTGGACACCCTGCCACCCTCATGGTCCACTCTGGATTCCTCTACACCCAACCTGGGTCCCTGCAACTTCAGCCTTTGGCTTCCATTGTCCGGACTCCCGGGTGAAGAGGACAACCTTCCCAGTATGCTGATGGCGGGGAGCCCCCAGGATCAGGCTCTTCACCCCCTTCCAAAAGGCCAGCTCAGTGGAGTAACCTGGGGTGGGGGGGCAGGCCTCAGCACAAAATCTTCCTCCCCATCCCTTAAGCTCCTGCCCTTTCCAGGCAGCTCATCTCCTCCCGCCTGTGCCCCCAACCACAGCTTTTTCTCACCCAGGTAAGAGTCCCTCATGTCCACGTTCTCTTGAGACACACTGATGAAAGTGGGGCTCATATTTTGGGGGTATAGGAAGGCACCTCCAGACCAGCTGAAGCTCCCCACAGCCCCCAGAACTGGTCCATCCTGGGAGGAAAGGATTCCAGGGCTAAGCAGTTTTGAGTCAAAACAAGGCAGCCTATTCCAAAGCAATGCCTGCTACCAACTCCACTCATTATTTGGAATTCTCTTTTCCTTCCCCAGTCCTGTCCAGCAGCTTCAATCCCTGACTCCTAATGTCTCTCTCAGTCCATCCCCAGTGCCGCTGCTCCAGTAAGTCCCAGCTCTTCTCACCCACTGCCCTTTCTGCCTCCTATTGTGTTCTTCTCTGCTCCACCCTCCTCAGTGTTAGGTTTCCTCAGACCAAATATATAGTCATTACCCAGCTGGCAACCCAAGATGGCTCCCTGTCACCAAGACCCTGAGGATGGTATCTCAGGTCCTCCCCAGACAAACCTGTGCAGTTGCTCTATGCTTTGAACACACCAAGTGTTTGACCTGGACACCTCTCCTCTCTTTCTGAGACGCAACTCCTCTCTTGGGAAGAGTCATCCTCAAAGCCACCTTCTCTGTGAGGTCTTCCTTGGCTCCCTCGGGGAGTAATAGGTGTTTCCTACTCTGCATACCTTGTTTATTGCCTTTCTAAACTTTTGATTATAGATAATTTAGAACATATACAAAAGTAGAAAGAAATGCACAATGAACTCATAAGTACCCAGGTTCAACGATCAATTCATTACCAACCTCGATTCATTTCTATGTCCCTCCAACTCACCCCCAAAACTCTTTTGAAGAAAATCCCTCTGGATATTTTTAACACACATCTGCTTTCACATAAGTCATGCTATTTTGTCATTTCTTTGGTCTGCATGATCTGGCCTTTCCCATCTCTCCACCCACTCCTTCCATGCTGCCCCTCACTCACCCTGCTCCAGCTATGCTGTCCCTTTCATCTCTCTAGGGCAGTAACCTTGTTCATGCTTCAGGACCTTTGCACTTGCCTTTTCCTCTCCCTGGAGCAATCTCTCCCCAGATTTTCCCACACCTATCCCTTTCTCATCATTCACCCTCAGTTGTTATTCCTCAGGCCTCCTCTGATCATCTCTCTTGCTCTCTTCTAACACTGAGCATAATCTGAGGATCTTTTGTTTGTGTTTATTGTCTCCTCCCACTGTATATGTGCTCTGTGTGAGAGCAGGAACCTTGGCTATCCTGTTCTCTGCCGTGCTCCTAGCACCTACATACACTGCCTATATGTCTCTCTCTAAACGGACAGTGACCTTGAGGACAGGATCTCCTTCTTATTTACTTCTGGGTCCCAGGACCCAGCACAGGGCTGGCCCAGGATTGGTGCCTGAGACCTGTTTATCAAGCATATGCTCCACCTACCATGGTGAGCACTGAACTGAAGCCTTCTTGTGACATCTCATGCTGGAAGGAGCTACTTGTCCTCGACTGGGTTCCTGTGGGAAAACAGGTCACTTAGGCTCTGGGGACCATGAGACCACAAGGACTTAGAAGGAGAAGAATGAGTCTGGGTCTCAGGTTCTGGGGCACAATTTTGGGTGACATGTGAATAGGGATGGACCCTCAGAACTGTAGGGAACAATCGGGGTGGGAACCTTTGGATTCCAAGACCCAAGCTTGCCCTGTATTTACCCTCCACTGCAAAGATCTTCTCCTGCAGCTGCTTCTGGATGCTGCTGAGTGCTGCAAAGTTGTCCACCTTGAACACGTGATCCTGAGAGGGCACTGAGCCAATGGTGTTCAGCTCCTCCCTGGCAGTGGGTTCCTGGAAAGCATCTCCCACCTGTGGCAGAGAGGCAGCTGAGGAAGAGCCCACCAGCCTTTCTGCATGCGTGAGATGCAGTCTCAGTCTGAGAGAGCCACGAGGAAGAGGACGTACCCCAATGGCATAGCGAATGATGCCAGCTTTCTCTGCCAGGGGCATGACATCACTGTATTCCAGGGGGTCTTTGTATTTCTGCCCATCTGTGATGACAATGAGAATCTTCTTGGCACTTTCACGGGCACCATTCCTACTATGAAACAGTTCTTTCCTGTCAAGGAAGAAAGGGAGTTGGCTCTCCTGAGATGAAACTGATTTTGAAAAGAAATCATTTGCAGCTCTAGAAGGTCATCTGGGGAGACTTTGGTGTTCTGGTACCCTTTGACTTTACCAGGAAAAATGTTAAGAAAATGCTTCAGCTACGGGTGCCTCAGTGGCTCAGTTTGTTTGGTGTCAGACTTTGGCTGAGGTCATGATCTCACATCTCATGAGTTGGAGCCCCACATGGAACTCTGCACTAACAGCCTAACCAATCTCTCTCAATCTCTCTCTTTCTCTCTCTCAAAAATAAATGAAAACTTAAAGAAAATAAATAGTCTCAGCCCTTTATGAAAGCCATACAATGATTATTAAGAACAATAATAAATGTACTCCTATGTCTTGTTCTAAAAATCCTGCCATTATGGAACCTCATTTCCAGGAGACAGTGTGGTTCGGAGTAGGAGCTTTGGATTCAGACACTTGGTCAATTGCTTTACCTCCCTGAACCTCTGCTTGTCTTCGTGGAATATGAGAATAAGAATTGTGCCATAGCTCATCTTCAATGTTGGCCCCAGTGTGCCACATCTGATTCCCTTCCCATATTGAATCTGACCTGTGACTTGTTTTAATCAGTAGCATGAAATGGAAATGACACTATTCTAGTTATGGGCTTAAAAAGCCTTGGTAGCTCTTGCACTTTGGGGAGCAAAGTTGGTAGGGGAATGCCTTGTTCAGCATTTCTCCAGCACCACCCCTAGAGTGGTACCCTGGGGTGCACAAGTCAAAGATCCCAGACATTCACCCAGTTCTTTCCCAGAAGAGCCACATCTTCTGTTCTGGCCCCACCACCTAAGCCATTTCTTCATGGTCTGCCTAGCACCCAATGCTGGACAGGCACATGGTAAGCACCCAGTTAATGCAGAGAACTCACATAAATGAGGATGTTGGGGTAGAGGGATGTGAGTGAGGAGACAGGCAGAACACACTTGGCAACAATTCCTGACTCTCTGCCAGGGATGTCAAAAAGGGGCGCACCATTTTCTGGATAAAACTCTAACCACTTGTCCAGCACTTCATGTTCAGAAGCACCTCATGCATCAGATCTCATGTAATCCTTACAACCAAGATGTACGTTTATCCTTATTTGACAGTTTACTGAGACTTATATTCAGTAACTTCCAGTGTTGCCCAGGTTATCAGCAGGGAGCCAGAATGAGAACTCTGATTGTCTGAACCAAAGCTTATGTCTCTGCTGCCCCAGGTGGAGTCAGAATCTAGCCAATCCAAGGCCGGCAGAGAGGAAACACACTGCAGAAGAATCCCACACTATATCGGGGGGAACACTCCAGGGAGGACAGCCCCTCCACTCCCCTTTAGAGCCCCTTTCTCCAGAACTTCCTAGAGCTGTGCAGACCAGCATGAGGAAGTGGTGTGGCAGTGTGTCCAAATGAGGCAGAAGGGAGAACTTACACTACTTTCAGGATGCCTGTGGCTGTAAAAGTCAGGCCTTTCAGTTGTCTGATGGGATCCACGAGGCTCTGAGGGCTTGAGCTTCTCTGGAATTTAGTGAAGGTGAAGTGGATCTCCAGATGGTTGGAGTACTGCATGAGTGAGAACTGCAAAGACCAAGAGGAAGGCCCTGGGTCTCAGGAGTTATTTTTAAATTAACTTTTATTTTGGAATAATTTTGGATTTACAATTGCCATGTATTTTTTGAGGCTAAAACCCAGGAGGAAATTGGCCCCAAAAAAACTAGGAAATCAAAACCAAATAATGCTTCTTTCATACTTTGGAAATACTGCAATATTTGTTAAAATAAGATTTTTTAAAAACTTTCATAACATATGAAATAAACTTGTAGGCTATATTTCCTCACTTCTCAAGAATTCATACACACATGTACACTAATTAGTGAGAAATAAAATAAGAGAAATCATGAGTTGCATGGAAAACACAACAAAGAAATCATTAAGTATTTGGCCAAGGTATCTTCAGTCTAATTTCATAGCAAAACTATTTTTGCAATCCTTTCAATGCTTTTTAACAGTAAAAAAAAAAACATATTTCCTGGGCCATATAAAGAGATATTAAATGTCACAGGGGAATTTCCTCAGGTAAGGGCACAAATCAGCCCTGCACTGAGACCTTAGCCTTATCATGGCATAGGTCCACTGAGCCCACCCCCAGCAATGCCAGGCCTCCTCCTAGGTTGGCCTTTCCCAAAGGCAGCCACCACCACCCCAGCACTCCCCAGGTCTCAGGGACCCAATCTTCACCAGTGTGTTGGTGCCCTCAAACTGTCCCATCACAGCTATGACAAAGTCCTTCATCTGCTTAAAGTCCCTTTGGTCAATACTTCCAGAGCCATCAATCAGGAAGACAATGTCCATCTCTTGACTTGGACACTCTGTAGAGAAGGAGGAAGGAATCAGAGATGCTAGTGTGGGGCTCAGCCATCTCCCAGGACCCAGAAACCCTTTCTGCTCCACAGACTTACAGTGTCATTCCTGGATTAGGAATCAATTCCCACCAAGTTTCCAGCACCCTCCACTGCCCAAAATTTAAGAAACCAACCAACCAAACAAAGAGAGAGAGAAAGAGAGAGAGAGAGAGAGAGAGAGAAACACAAAGAGAGAGGCAAACAAGAAACAGACTTTTAACTATAGAGGACAAACTCTTGGTTACCAGGAGGGAGGTGAGTGGTGGATGGGTGAAATAAGTGATGGGGATTAAGGAGCACACTTGTCATGATGAGCACCAGGTGATACATGGAATTGTTGAATCACTATTTTGTACATCTGAAACTAATATAACACTGTGTGCTAACTATACTGTAATTAAAATTAAAACTTTATTTTAAAAAGCATTCTAACCACAAAAGAAAAATCTGTTGCCCAAGCCCCTTCCCCCTCATCAGGGTCCCTATTGCTTCCCACCTTCCACAAGGCCTAGAACATGGAGGAGGAAGGAAAGGACAGAGACAAGGTGGGCTCCTCATTCACTTAGTCAACAAATATTTATTGAATACACACTCTAGGAATGTTGTAGAGCACAGGGGAAAGCAATTTATGAAAGTGATTCAGAGTGTGTATTCTGAGCATGCCTGGGCTCAAATCCCAGCTCTTGCATCTACTAGTGGTCAATTCAAGCAAGTTATGTAACTTCACTGGGCTTCAGTTTTCCCCATCTGTAAAATGGAGATAATAATAGTGCCTAACACATGGACTAGGATAAAAAGTAATATGTGTATAAAATGCTTAAGATTGGTCCTGGCCCCCCATAAAGGTTAGCTCCTATCACCATCATCACCATGTGCCAGGCATTGTTTCAGGCCCAAAAACACACCTGCATGGATGCTAAGTTGTGCCACCAAGACACACCCCCTATCAGGACGGAGGTGCTTATTATCAGCTGCAGGTAGTTGGCTGTTGATGGCTCCCAGCTGATAACTAAGCATCAGGAGTTGCCCACAGTTACACCTCCTGCTCCTGGGGGCAACCTGCATGCAGTCATGTTCCAAGCTTCTCTGAGTTGGCTGAAGCCTCTGTTCTGATCCATCACAGTCCACCCTCTTTCTCTAATGAGTCCTGCTTCCTTCATGCTCTCAGAAGTATTGCTGCTGAGAATATTCCCAAATGAGACACAGAGTTCATTTCTCAGGAAATCTGGTCTAAGTCCATAGTTTTAGAAAAGATACCATCCCTGCCTTCATGGAGTCCACACAGGGTAAAGGCACACCTTATACCCATGAACAAATAAGACATTTCAGACCAACCCCAAACTCACATAAAGTGTGTGGCTTGTGTAAAGGACACAGTTGGTGCCTCCACCAGTACCCCACATCCTGTGTTGCTCTCAGTGTGGTAAGAGATCAGGCCACCACAGACAGCAATGAGGCATGATGCTGAACTGTGGCAGCTGGCCTCCTGCCACTGAAACAAAAATACTTTCTCCTCACTCCCCACACCTCCCCCATCTCGCCTATTCAACCAGCTGGTGCTTCACCCATGCTGAAAAGAAATGGAAGATCACTTTCCTCTCTGCTTCCTTGACCAGAAAATTCAGCCCTCCACATGGCTGGCCAAGAAGCCCTAAGGTGCTCCCCTTCTCACCTGTTATCTTCCAACAGCTGGGTAGATGAAGTTCCCTGTCCCCACATCTTTCACTTGTGTGCACTTGTTAGCTGGACCACAAAACCACCCACCATATCCTCTCTCAGGCCAGCCCAGTGGCAAGTTCCCTCACAATATCACTTATGTTCTTTGTTCCTTTTATTATATCCACTGGGCTCCCAACAGCAGGCACCAGGCTATAGCTGAGCACTGCCTGAGAAAAGACAGGTTAACATCAGGAAAGGTTGGTTTCATCTCTGAGCTTTGTTACTTCCAAACAGTGGGAACTCAGCTCTCTAAGACTCAGTTTTCTTGCTTGTGAGACAGGGATCATCCTGTCTACCAACCAGAAACTATGAGGATGCAATAAAAATGCACATCACACATCCAGCACTGTCTGGCATGCAGTCCCTTCATCCTCTACTCAAACTTGCCTTGCTTACACCAGGCTTATGTGCCTAAGTTGCATTTTCAACAAGCATCCCATCTCATGAGCCATGGAGACATCTAGAATAAAGGAGTTATGTCCTAGTGCTGAAATGCCACATCCTCTATTTTGACTGCACAGACATCCAAGGCAGTTCTTGGCACCCCCAAGATCCTGGACACCCCTTCTCCACTCTCTCTGTCCCCTCTGTAGACTCTGCTCTCACAGTTTGATTGAGAGGTGTTTCTGCTGCTATTTCACCTTTCCCTAAAATCCCACCATGCCTGGTATCATGGCTTCTCTAGTCCAAACCATTGCTCTCAGTCAGCACCTCGAGTGCCCCTGGCTCTCACTTGGAGCCCAGTATCTCTTCTGATGCCACAGAGAAAAGAGTTTACCTGTATCTTCCTCCTGGTCTAAGCACATGGTTCTAGCTAGCTAGAATATCAGTCATAACAGTAGTCACATATTATGTGCCAGGCAGAGGTCTAAGTGTGTGTACATATATATATATATATATATATATATATATATATAATCTTTTAATCCTCATAACCACCTCGATTATTAAGACACAGTTGACCAAAGAGGAAATGAAAACCAGGGAATTAGGTCACTTGCCCAAGGACACAGAAGACAGACTTATTCAGAATGACTCTCAGAGAGATGATGTTCAGTGTCCCTGGCACCACTCTCTGTGGAAGACATCAGCAACAAAATGTGCATCACATTTTCCATGGCCCTAACGTTTGCTCCCTTTAGAAACTCATCAGTGAGTGATAAGGAATGGCCTCATACTTGGATCCCTGGATCTATCATCCTCACCACATTTTCGACCATCCAAGGCCTTTCCTTTGAAAGCCCAAGAAGCATCTCTGCACCTGTTGGCAACTGTGAGGTCCTCATGTCTCCTGTTGCCAGCACGCTGAAGCTCCCTTCCGCCTCATCCAAACCTTTTCCCCTCGACCAGCTTAGAGAACCTGTTGTAAGCTGCCCTTCTTACAAGGCCAGACCATGTTCCCAGACCTTCTTGGGCTCACTGAGGCCTCTGGGAAGATGCCATGAGCACAGGAAGCCAAGACCATAGTCTCAGGCTCTGCCCACTCCTCTGTGCCAGTATGTGTATAAAACAGAAATGCTGTCTCTAAAGGGACCTACTTGGCAGGGCAGCAGGCACTGTCCGAATGGTCTGCAGGTGGGAGCCCAACAGGAAGCAAAAGCCTTCTGCATACATATTCTCCCCACAGGCTCTGTGCATGGTTGGGCCGCAGGCCTAGAGGCAGAGACCTGTGTGAGCAAAGGGGCCCCAGAATTCTCCATATTCTTCTCCCCCAGCCCAAGCCTCCTCTGGCCCCTGATCCTGCCCTTGTGACCCTTCTATGACCCAGAGAAACTCACCAGCAGCCAGGAGCGATTGGTGGAGGCTGCCAGGGACAGGCCCAGGGACATGTTCACGGCCTCTGGTGGTGCTGAGGGCAGATACACATGATCATACTCATGGGCACACCTTCATTTGGGGGGAGAATCAGGACTAGAGGCCAAGGAGAGACATTCTTGTACAGGAGGATTGAGGGCCCCAATTCCCAGGTGGAGTCACTCACTGTGCAGTGATATAGGTTGACATAGGCCAGTGGCAGCTGCACAGTCATACAACCGTCCTGTCCGGTTGACCGCCACCACCTCCAGGGGGGCTCCCACCACGAGTCTGGAGACACAAGCATGACATATAGTTGTATGAGGGGTAAGGACACAGGGCGCTTCAGGTGAGGAAGTATCACCATGTAACAAGGAAGTGAGAGTTTGAGAGGGAAGCTCTTGGCATTTGCCACTCATGAGGCTATTCAAAAAGGAGAGCTTCATTTTATTTATACAAATGGTTTGAGTGCTGTTTTTTAACATTAACCAAAAATAAATATATTCAAAAGAAAAACATTTTCCAGCCATGAGTAAGTGCATTTTGTTTCTGGGGTACCATCATTCTGAGCCACCCAAGAAATAGATCACCTCAAGTTACATGGAAAAAAAAGAATTAAAAAAAATTTTTTTAACGTTTATTTATTTTTGAGACAGAGAGAGGCAGAGCATGAACGGGGGAGGGTCAGAGAGAGAGAGAGACACAGAATCGGAAGCAGGCTCCAGGCTCTGGGCCATCATCAGCCCAGAGCCCAACGCGGGGCTCGAACTCACGGACCGTGAGATCGTGACCTAAGCTGAAGTCGGACACTTAACCGACTGAGCCACCCAGGCGCCCCAAAAGAATTTTTTTATATTAAATATAACTTATTGTCAAATTGGTTTCCATACAACACCCAGTGCTCAATCCAACAGGTACCCTGGAAAAAAATTAAAGGTTATTTATTTTTGAAAGAGAGAGAGCATGAATGAGCTGGGGAGGGGCAGAGGGGAGGGGAGACAGAATCCCAAGCATGTTCCGTGCTGTCAGCACAAAGCTGAATGTGTGGCTCTAAGCCACAAACTGTGAGATCATCTCCTTAGCCAAACTCGGATGCTTAGCTGACTGAGTCAGCCAGGCACCCCTACATGGAAAAATTTTAAGCCATAAAGTATCAAAACAAAAAGATTATTCTGTAATTAATTGGATAATTTAAATATAACATAAGCAATTTGAGTTGGACAACTTAAAGCAAAAGCATCAGACTCCATATCAATATCTACAGTCATATAAGTGCAAAAATTTATTTATAAAACCTTTTGAGAGGAGAGAATTTTTTAATTTTAAAAAAATGTTATCTCTGCCAATAATCTCTCCACTCAGATGAGAAAACTAGACAAATATTTGTGTGTTTTTAACTAATTAGCCAGGCAAACCACATTAGGTTAACATTTAAATCTTCCTTCTAGAAAGCTATTCCTTTATGGAAAGCTGAGATCCTTGTGGGTCTAACACTTGCTGATGAAAACCTAAATAGATGGTTAGAGATGTAGCAGTTTGGGACCTGCTGGCATAAATGGATGAGCAAACTTTTCATCTACATGTTTTTCTTTACCCTATCTATTCCTGATTCATAGGCTTGGTCTTTTCAGTGTTTGGGTTGTGTTTCAACAGACAACAGGAAAAACAATAGCTTTGTAGCAATCAGCATGTCATCCAGTCTATATATTTACTTTTTTGTAAATACTGGTGAACAGCAGTCAATCAATAGTTTATAGATGTGTGTGTGTGTGTGTGTGTGTGTGTGTGTGTGTAACCGATGGTGATGGAAGTGGGACAGTGGCTATCTTTGAATTTGTTGGATTTTGAGTGATCAGAAAAGGCCTAAGGGAATCCAGGGGAGTGGACCTGAGGATGTTCTGTACCTGGATCCAGGCGGCAGCTACCTGGGTATACACATATGAAAAATTTATTGAGTTGGACCTTCCAAGATTGGGCACTTCAGTTTTTGCCCTGTATATTTCAAAATAAACAAACAAACCAAAAAAAAAAAAAAAAACCATAACTCTGACATCTGGCATTTTCTTCCATGCCCCAGCCTGCCAGCTGGGTGAGGAAGGGGGATGGATGTGCTTTTAGAACTCAGTGACCTCAATATGCTACTTCTTGGCCAATTAAATCTTCTTGTATTCTCAGGCTCATTGCCAACTTGACCTCCTCTGTGAAGCCTTCCTAGAATTCCCTCCTGGGTTTGATCTCTTCCTTCTTATGCCTCCAGATTTCCGTTATACTTGCATCACATTGGGATTTTAACAACTTGGGTCCCTGCTGCTGGGACCTGAGAATGTGAGTTTCTGGAAGCAGGGTGAGGTACATAATTGACAGTCCCAGTGTGAAATAAAAATGTGGGCCTTTTGTTCTGGGAGAAAAAAAGTTTTTTTCCCTTTTTTTTCCTCCCCATGATCCTCCTCTTTACCTGTCCTGTCTTTACCTGTTTGCTACTTAGTGTTGAATTCCCCAAGGCACAGGGATTTTCCCAGGGCCAGTGCAAACCCCACAGACTGGGCAAACTGTGCACAGCCAACCTTGACCTTGACTAACTCATACCAGGGGCTGAGGGCAGCAGGGGTCACTGGATAGGTGTGGGGAAGCAGGAAGCTAAGAACCACTCCACAGAAGGCTAGACTGCATGTGAGCCAAAGCTCCAAGCCTCCAGCACATCTCCACTTCCCCATCAATCTTAATGACCACACACAAATGCTAAGATCAATTCTTAATAATTTCAAGAAGACTGCAAAACATTATTACAAGTGCAAGGGTAACTGTACTGGTCACTTACACTGGTCACATGCCACAAAGCGAGACCTGTCTGGAGGAGATTCAAGATCTCCCTCCTGAAGGAGTGTCTTGTCCAGAGTTTGTGGCCCTTCCTGGAACCGTGAATAGTTGGTAGTAGTGGTGTCAGTGGTGTCAGACTTTGCCCATGCTGCCCTTCCTCCAGTACCTCCTAACCCATGTTCATCCATTTGCCTGAAGGCTGAAGGGGTGAGGGTGGGGAGAGTGGGCAGGGCTTACCTCGATCTGCCAAACTGGGCCACACTCTGTCCAAAGCTAACTCCATCCTCTTGAAAGACCATGGGCTCCTCCACATCCAAGTTGAACCCATAATAAGAAGCAATGACTGAGGAATATGGAGAGGGAAGTGAGGGTGGGAGGAACAGTCAGAGAAGCCTCATCTCCTCTGGATACCTGACTTTTGGGATCTTGATGCCCACCCCAGTCCAGCTCATCTTCCCAGGAGAAGGGTGTTCTTTTTGTTTCCTGATTTGCCATCTGTGTGGCTCCTGTCTCTCCCTTCCTCAACAATAATCAAACCACAATACAAAGGGCAACAATCCAGAGAAATGCCCCCTCAAGGATATTTCAAAGGACATGTACAACCTGAAATTGAGCCTGTCACCTCATGGTATGTTAGCTCAAGAATGTCCCTTATGATAATACAATTCATTTCCTAAACTGAGACCTTCTGAGAATGAAAGGGACACCATTAATAATTACATCATGGTCCACCCTAAGGTCCAGATGGGGAAACAGACTTAGAATTTTTTGATTAATTATTTATTCTTATGTGTTTCCCATGCCCCCCTTCCTTGGTGCTAGGCTCTAAGACAACAAGGACTGCAACCATCTTGTGTTGGTGCCTGAGGCAGTGCCTGGCCCTTAACAGGTGACTAATTATTATTTGTTGGCTGACCCAGAACTGCACAGGAAGTCCCTGGTATAGCCAGGATTCCAACCCACTCTCCTGATCCTTCACATTCTCCTCTCTGGTGACTAAGCTCAAAAACCTCAGTGGAAGGCCCCCTACATTTCAAGGGCTTTTCCCACAACTCTCACTCCCAGACAGCAGGTTTCTTCTCCATTTCTACTAGAATTCCCAGCTGTCTCTGGATTGAGGAGTCAACTCCAACCCCAAAGTAGGGAAGCTCTAAGAATATAAAGCATTAGGCCAGGATGTGACAGGCAAGGTCCAAACAACTGAATCTTGGGGTTCTGGGAAAAGGCCAGATGTTGAAGGTGCCATAATCCTACCATGGCCACATGCAAGGGAGCTTCACATCCCAAATCTCCTCAAAGGATGATTCTATTTCTGAGTCTGAAAAAAGAACCTATGACCAGACAAGTAGGGTGATGCCAAAAGTCTCAGACTGAAATGTCTCAGAGGCCAAGAGGGTGACATCAGTGAGTGAAGTGGGTGGTGTGAGTACCAGGGAATTATGGGCACTTAGAGCATGTGGCCCTTTTAAAGGAGGTAAGCATTACCAGGGTCTAGAATTCAGAGCTCCAGACCTTCCCATTTCTCAAGAGAAGCTGAAAGCCTGGATTTTTGTGTGGAATCTGATTTTTGACTGACACACAAATGATTTCAAATGACACAGAAATGTGATCCTGTTACAGGTTCAGTTTCTGGACTATTCTCTTGGCAGTCGTGGAACAACCTACCTGAAATCAAAACCAAGGACCAAGGATGAGATATCCAAAGTTTCCCCTCCCTAGTGACTTCTATGGCCTTCCCCCCTGGGGCTCTGAGGCTGACTCCTGTCAACCATACCACCACACACACACACACACACACACACACACACACCAGGGGCCTGACAGAAGGTGGGGGGAAGCCTTGGGGAATGTGGAGAAGTAGCTTATTCTCCACCCAAACTTAGCCTATGAGTCCATCTTATCTCATCTTTGCTCAGGTTATGACCCTCCCCTGATTCCAGGCCATTCCTCTTTCCACACCAGAATCTAGACACTAAGACACTCCCTTGCCTCACCTCCTCCACAGAGCTATATGAGCTGACCACCAGCCCCAGAATGCCCTATCAGACAGAGACGCCCCCGCCCAGACCTCTTCCAGCTCTGAGGCCCCACTTACCACCTAAGAGGAGCATAATTCCAAAAGCCATCATTGAGCAGGGTATTGAAGGAGGCATGAAGAGCTGAGCAGTAGAGCACTGAAGGATGCTCAGTGTCCTCGGGGAGAATTAAAATAATGACTCAGGCCTTCAAGTGACAGAAGGAGGGGCATAGTGAGGAAGTCTTTGGTTAATCATAGAACAGAGGCAGGGACAGGAGGCCAAAGACACTCTTGGAGAAAATCGCCCATACTCTCCCACTGCCACCACCTTTAGAGATCTGGCTTCCTTGTCCAGGGTTTGGCTTTCCCAAAAGTCCACCCTCCCCCATCCCTTGAGACCCAGTTGATACCCAGGGAACTCTGGGACCCCCCTGGAGCCCAGAAACCAAAGTGCATATGACTGAAAGGGGGTGAAACAGATGGCTACAGAGCCCCCACTTCACGGATGTGAGCCTGGAGAACGGCAGACCTCCACCTCAGATAGCAGTGTTGGGGGTGTAGCAGGAGTTACAGTGTTGTTTATAAAACCAGACTCCATCGAGAGGAAAATGGATAATCAAACTGGTAAATGGGCTTAGTAGCCATAAAAGGGCTTACCAGTCAACAATAAAAGAGAAGAGACTACAGATAGGTGTAAGAACATGGATGAATCTCAACTTTGTCATAAGTAATAGAAATCAGACACCAGACTGCAAAATGTTTGATTCGTTTCACATGAACAGGCAAAACTAATCTGTTAAGGATAGATATAGAACAGTGATTGCCTCAGTTTTGAGGTGGAGAGGAAACTTCTGACATTTGTTAAAATTAACATTCAACTCTTGATATTTTAATATTTAATACTTTAATATTTTAACATTTTTAAATGTGGAAAAGATAGATAAATGTGTGGTTGTTATTTATTCTCTGTAATATTCTTTGTGTTTTGAATATTCTATAATTAAGCATGTTTCTCAAAAACATGAAAAAAAGGTACTGAGTATAGTACCAGGAATAGAATTAGAAGGCTAAAATATATGACAAAATCCCTAACTATGGCATGTTATTTTAGGTATATATGTGACAGTTAAAATACTAAAAATGTAGTTTACATGTCAACTATAGACAATATAAAATCATCTCAAAACAAAAATTTTAGGTCAATTTATTGCGTTGATATTTAATATACAGAAAAAAATTAAGTAGATGGTGGGAAGGGCACTGATGCAGGGAATGGGGCCAAAGATTATGTATGATTGCTGGCTTTGAGGCTGATTTACCTACTTCCTGCAAAGAATGTCAAGGACAGTTGAGCAACAAGCTTCTCCCTCTTGTGCTAAGGTGTCTGTAGCAAACGGCACCCTCTCATCAGTTCTGTGAACCTGTGAACTTCTCTCTGTGTTTGGAACCACAAAATAATTTTTGGTGGTCTTCCTTAACACAAAATGTAAAGATATCTTCGTGTCCTCCATCTATAGCACACCTCATCTTTTAGACACAATCTCAAATGAATTAACATTTCATACATAATCTTTAATTTGGGACTTCCTTTCCCAAGCAAAGCTTGAGGGTAACTAATATTTCGCTGATTTCAGCAACTGTAAAGATTTCCAATTTTGCTCAATTTTATTATCACTTGTCTCAGCAAAAGTTTTTCTGTTTAGTTTCCACTCATTAAAAAACAACAACAATAATAAGGGCATATTGCAAAAAGATATTCAAATACTTATGAAAACCACACAGTGCCACAAAAGTATCTTTCTCCTAGGCCTGTTAATGAGTTTTCCTTCAACAGTTGCTGTAGGTTGATGTTCCTCAACTCTAGTATCTTCAGGGCACTTAATAGGGGTTCCACACTTAGCAGAACCACCAACTCTTTGTAAAACTTTTAAAGCTTTTGATATGATAA
Source organism: Prionailurus viverrinus (assembly GCF_022837055.1). Classification (NCBI taxonomy): domain Eukaryota; kingdom Metazoa; phylum Chordata; class Mammalia; order Carnivora; family Felidae; genus Prionailurus; species Prionailurus viverrinus. The sequence goes on along the minus strand of NC_062576.1, from coordinate 17,207,641 downwards.
TTTATAATAAACATATATTTGGTCTTTGTCTTCTCTGGCACAGAGCTCCTAAAATTCTTAGAATTCCTAAGTTATAAGAACAATATAAGTGTCTCATGTTACAAGGGGACCTTGGGGAAGCAACTAAAAATGGGAATTGGTCACAGTGACTGAGTGGCTCAGTTAGTTGAATGTCTAACATCAGCTCCATCATGATCTCATGGTTTATGAGTTCAAACCCCATATTGGGCTCACTGCTGTCAACGCAGAGCCCGCTTCAGATCCTCTGTACCCCTCTATCTCTGCCCCTGCCCCACTCAGTCTCTCTCTCTCAAAAATGAATAGATATTTATTTTAAAAATGTGACTGGCTGCCAGTAGAGCCAGTCATGGGATTAGAGGTTTGGAAGTTTCAGTCCCACCTCCCCAATTTCCTGGGAGGAGAGAGGGGCTGGAGATTGGGTTCAATCATCAATGGGCAATGAATGATTTAATTAATCACACCTATGTAATGAAGCCTTCATAAAAATCCAAAAGCACGGAATTCTGGTAGGCAAAAACATGGAGATTTGGGGAGAATGCCATGATTGGAGAGGACATGAAGGCTTCATGCCCTTTCCCTATACCTTGCCCTAGGCATCTCTTCCATCTCACTGTATGTGAGTTATATCCTTTTATAATAAATCTGTAATTTGGTAAGTAAAATGTTTTGCCGAGTTCTGTGAGCTACTCTAGGAAATTAAACCCAAGAAAGGGGTCGTTGGGACCTCCAATGTATCAGAAATGGGTGAGAAGCACATGTGTTGTATACTGGTTTAATATGATTTCAAATCCCCTTGTTTATAACCAAGACAAAATAAAATTGCTTTTAGAAGTGAAGTTGTTTTCATCATCAAAGGCAAGGGAAACAAAAGCAAACATGAACTATTGATACTTAAAGATAAAAAGCTTCTGCACAGCATGGTAACATTCAACCAAACTAAAAGGCAGCCTAGAGAATGGGAGAAGATATTGGCAAATGACATATCTAACTAAGGGTTAGCACCCAAAGTCTATAAAGAACTTATCAAACTCAAAACCCAAAAAACAACCCAGTTAAGAAATGGGCAGAAGACATGAATGGACACTTTTCCAAAGAAGACATCTAGATGGTAAATGGACACATGAAAAGATGCTCAACATCATGTATCATCAGGGAAATATAAATCAAAACCATGATGAGATAACACCTCAAACCTGTCTGAATGGCTGAAATTAAACACTAGAAACAACAAGTGTTGGGAGAAAGGGGAAACTTCTTTGCACTGTTGGTGGGAATGCAAACTGGTGCAGCCACTCTGGAAAACAGTGTGGAAATTACTCAAAAAATTAAAAATAGAATTGTCCTATGACCCAGCAATAGCACTGCTAGGAATTTACCCAAGGGATACAGGAGTGCTGATGCATAGGGGCACATGTGCCCCAATGTTTATAGCAGTGCTTTCAACAAGCACCTAAATGTCCATCAACTGATGAATGGGTAAAGAAGATGTGCTTTATATATACAATGGAATACTACTTGTCAATGAGAAAGAATGAAATCATGCCATTCGCAACAATGTGGATGGAACTGGAGGGTGTTATGCTAAGTGAAATAAATCAGTCAGAGAAAGACAGATACCATGTGTTTTCACTCACATGTGGATCTTGAGAAACTTAACAGTAGACCATGGGGGGAAGGGAAGGGGAAAAAAGAGTAACAGAGAGAGGGAGGCAAACCAAAGAGACTCTTAAATACAGAGAACAAACTAAGGGTTGATGGGGTGGGGAAGAAGGGAAAGTGGGTGATGGTCATTGAGGAGGGCATTTGTTGGAATGAGCACTGGGTGTTGTGTGGAAGCCAATTTGACAACAAATTATATTTAAAAATATATATGAAGAAGCAACTCTCAGAAGGGGACATTTAAACTACAAATACCAAGAGTTTGTGAGGGATATCCATGAGTATTTAGTCTGAGCAAGGCTACAATTTACTGATCTGAATAGCCTTCTGAAGACCTTGGGGAAATTAACTCCTGCCATGGTAAAACTAGCAATGGTGAAAGCCATGCAGCAACTCTGTGAAGGAGATCATCTTGCCCACCTACACCTTGGCATCTTTTCCTATCAACATGCTGTAGTAACCAGGGAATTTTACTTTCGCACTGGCAGCTGGACATCAGTTCTTGGTTGGCTAAACTGTCTCTGCTGATTATCAACTCTATAAAGACACACCACAACTAAACTTGGATTCTACTCCTTTCATCTCCCCTCACCTGGAACAATAGTGTGACAAATCCATCATTGGTTTGGAGTATGTTATTTCTTTTTTTTTTTAATGTTTATCTATTTTGAGAGAGAGAGAGAGAGAATGAGCAGGGAAGGGAATGAAAGAAAGAGAGAGAGAGAATCCCAAGCAGGCTCTGTGCTGTCAGCACAGAGCCCAGTGTGGGGCTCAATCCCCCAAACTAAGATTATGACCTGAGCTAAAATCAGGAGTTGGGTGTTTAACAGACTGGGCCACCAAGGCACCCCTGCAGTGTGTTATTTCTTTAATGACTTATTAAGAGACATTATCCTGCATGTTATTGGCTTGTGAAATTCCCACAGTTAAATAAATTGCCGGCAAAGATGAACTTAGTTTCTGAGGGTTAATTCTCCCCCAAACAAAATAATTGGCATAATTAGTACACAACATTAAGTAATAATATTTGAAGCAGTCAGTGCTGTGGGTTATATCATACCCATTGCAAATTTGAAATACAGATTGACAACTTATGTTCAATTCATAATTGACCAAAACCTGATAAAGCCCATTATTGAACTGGCAAAGTTTAAATTAAATATGCTATTTACCATCTGTGGCATTCTATGGAAATTATAAACAGCCTGTGAATAGACAAAATTTATAGAGCTATTATAGTTTGGGTGCTAACATTGACCACAATAATTATCGTAATACTGCTTTACCATTATGAACATTTTGGCATGCTTTATTAAACACCTTTAAAATGAAACTTAGAGGGTACCTGCAGGGCTCAGTCGGTTAAGCATCAAACTTCAGCTCAGGTCATGATCTCATGGTTCATGAGTTCAAGCCCCACATCAGGCTCTCTGCTGTCAGCACAGAGCCTGCTTTGGATCTTCTGTCCACTTCTCTCTGCCCCTCTCTCTCTCTCTCAAAAATAAATAAACATTTTTAAAAGGTAAAATAAAACTTTGAACACTGTTGTGAAAGACAAAAGGGCAATACCAAACATCTCTCACCTATTAACCATACACAAATTACTCAAGGGGGTGGTTTAGGGGTAGATTGGATTATATATTAACTTCTGAGGACTCCTAGAGTCTTATTTAAGATTTAATCTGGAAAGAAACTCCAGATGTTGGCCTCATTTCCCAACCCAGTGAGTTATATCTTATATTTAAAAGACCAAAGAAGGAAGACATCCCAATGCTCTTCTTAGGAACATTAAATAACATAGATACCAATAGATGGGGGGGGGGAGGGAAGTGATATAAAAGTAGTACAAAAAGTGACCCCAGAGTAAAAAGAAGTCCAGATCCTTTTGTTCCTAAAAGTACCAATCCACAGCCTGAGAACAATAATTATTTTAACCTTTTCAGCCCTGGTAACTTTAACTTACTAAAAGTTAAACCCATGAAAATAGACAAAACCAAAATGAATGATAATATGGAACCAGTTAGAGTCACGGAGGAGAAATCTTATACTAGATAAGAAATGACAAAAAAATAGGAATTCCAATAAACTGATTTAGACACAGAGACCCAGCACCTATTAGATTTATGGGTCAAATGAGAGCATATTCTGACCCTCACAGGAACAGAGGGTGTGCAACCCAGACCGATTACCACTGATGCTAAATTTAATTAATATTTAGGGCCTTTTGAGAAAATAATACTAATTTACAATGACCTTCGTTTGACTGGGTAGCAACAACTGAGACAGTAAGATACCGTCTATCTGATGCCATCCCTCAAAACATCTCAATGGAAAGTAGCATGGGAAGCTACTCATAAAATAATGAAATTAAGGTATTGGCTATGATTTGAGAAGGGACAGAAACTCTTACTGCTACATGTGGAAGTAACAGAAGAAATTTAAAAGGTCATCCTAAAAACTAAAATAGCTAAATACCTAAATAGCTAAATACCTAAAAAACCTAATAGCTAAAAACTTCCCTAACATGGGGTAGTAAACAGACATCCATGTCCAGGAAGCACAGACAGCTCCAAACAAAATGAATACCAGGAGGGCCACTTCAAGACAGAGCCCAAGTGTCCATTGATGGATGCATACACACATGCACACACACGATGGAATATTATTCAGCCATTTGGGTGCTAACACACAAATGATATGGATGGGGCTAGAGAGTATAACGCTAAGTGAAATAGCCAGAGAAAGACAAATATCATATGATTTCACTCATATATGGAATTTAAAAAACAACACAAACAAGAGAAAAAAATAAAAGAGAGAGAGAGAAAGAGAGAAATCAAGAAACATACTCTTAATTATAGAGAACAAACTTATGGTTACTGGAGGAGAGATGGTAGGGAGTGGATGAAATAGATGATGCAGATTAAGGAGTCCACTTGTCATGATGGGCACAGGATAATGTATGCAAGTGTTGAAACACTATGTTGTACATATGAAACTAACACAGCACTGTATGTTGACTATACTGGAATTAAAATAAATATTTTATTTTATTTTATTTTATTTTAATATATGAAATTTATTGTCGAATTGGTTTCCATACAACACCCAGTGTTCATCCCAAAAGGTGCCCTCCTCAATACCCATCACCCACGCCCCCTCCCTCGCACCCCCCATTAACCCCCAGTTTGTTCCCAGTTTTTAACAGTCTCTTATGCTTTGGCTCTCTCCCACTCTAACCTCTTTTTTTTTTTCCTTCCCCACCCCCATGGGTTCTTGTTAAGTTTCTCAGGATCCACATAAGAGTGAAACCATATGGTATCTGTCTTTCTCTGTATGGCTTATTTCACTTAGCATCACAATCTCCAGTTCCATCCACGTTGCTACAAAAGGCCATATTTCATTTTTTCTCATTGCCACGTAGTATTCCATTGTGTATATAAACCACAATTTCTTTATCCATTCATCAGTTGATGGACATTTAGGTTCTTTCCATAATTTGGCTATTGTTGAGAGTGCTGCTATGAACATTGGGGTACAAGTGGCCCTATGCATCAGTACTCCTGTATCCCTTGGATAAATTCCTAGCAATGCTATTGCTGGGTCATAGGGTAGGTCTATTTTTAATTTTCTGAGGAACCTCCACACTGCTTTCCAGAGCGGCTGCACCAGTTTGCATTCCCACCAACAGTGCAAGAGGGTTCCCGTTTGTCCACATCCTCTCCAGCATCTATAGTCTCCTGATTTGTTCATTTTGGCCACTCTGACAGGCGTGAGGTGATATTTGAGTGTGGTTTTGATTTGTATTTCCCTGATAAGGAGCAACGTTGAACATCTTTTCATGTGCCTGTTGGCCATCTGGATGTCTTCTTTAGAGAAGTGTCTATTCATGTTTTCTGCCCATTTCTTCACTGGGTTATTTGTTTTTCGGGTGTGGAGTTTGGTGAGCTCTTTATAGATTTTGGATACTAGCCCTTTGTCCGATATGTCATTTGCAAATATCTTTTCCCATTCCGTTGGTTGCCTTTTAGTTTTGTTGGTTGTTTCCTTTGCTGTGCAGAAGCTTTTTATCTTCATAAGGTCCCAGTAATTCACTTTTGCTCTTAATTCCCTTGCCTTTGGGGATGTGTCGAGTAAGAGATTGCTACGGCTGAGGTCAGAGAGGTCTTTTCCTGCTTTCTCCTCTAAGGTTTTGATGGTTTCCTGTCTCACATTCAGGTCCTTTACCCATTTTGAGTTTATTTTTGTGAATGGTGTGAGAAAGTGGTCTAGTTTCAACCTTCTGCATGTTGCTGTCCAGTTCTCCCAGCACCATTTGTTAAAGACACTGTCTTTTTTCCATTGGATGTTCTTTCCTGCTTTGCTAAAGATGAGTTGGCCATACGTTTGTGGGTCTAGCTCTGGGGTTTCTATTCTATTCCATTGGTCTATGTGTCTGTTTTTGTGCCAATACCATGCTGTCTTGATGATTACAGCTTTGTAGTAGAGGCTAAAGTCTGGGATTGTGATGCCTCCTGCTTTGGTCTTCTTCTTCAAAATTACTTTGGTTATTCGGGACCTTTTGTGGTTCCATATGAATTTTAGGATTGCTTGTTCTAGTTTCGAGAAGAATGCTGGTGCAATTTTGATTGGGATTGCATTGAATGTGTAGATAGCTTTGGGTAGTATTGACATTTTGACAATATTTATTCTTCCAATCCATGAGCAGGGAATGTCTTTCCATTTCTTTAAATCTTCTTCAATTACCTTCATAAGTTTTCTATAGTTTTCAGCATACAGATCTTTTACATCTTTGGTTAGATTTATTCCTAGGTATTTTATGCTTCTTGGTGCAGTTGTGAATGGGATCAGTTTCTTTATTTGTCTTTCTGTTGCTTCATTATTAGTGTATAAGAATGCAACTGATTCTGTACATTGATTTTGTATCCTGCAACTTTGCTGAATTCATGTATCAGTTCTAGCAGACTTTTGGTGGAGTCTATCGGATTTTCCATGTATAGTATCATGTCATCTGCAAAAAGCGAAAGCTTGACTTCATCTTTGCCAATTTTGATGCCTTTGATTTCCCTTTGTGGTCTGATTGCTGATGCTAGAACTTCCAGCACTATGTTAAACAACAGCGGTGAGAGTGGGCATCCCTGTCGTGTTCCTGATCTCAGGGAAAAAGCTCTCAGTTTTTCCCCATTGAGGATGATGTTAGCTGTGGGCTTTTCATAAATGGCTTTTATGATCTTAAAAAAATTTTTTTTTCAACGTTTTTTATTTATTTTTGGGACAGAGAGAGACAGGGCATGAACGGGGGAGGAGCAGAGAGAGAGGGAGACACAGAATCAGAAACAGGCTCCAGGCTCCGAGCCATCAGCCCAGAGCCCGATGTGGGGCTCGAACGCACAGACCGCGAGATCGTGACCTGGCTGAAGTTGGACGCTTAACCGACTGCGCCACCCAGGCGCCCCTATGATCTTTAAGTATGTTCCTTCTATCCCGACTTTCTCAAGGGTTTTTATTAAGAAAGGGTGCTGGATTTTGTCAAAGGCCTTTTCTGCATCGATTGACAGGATCATATGGTTCTTCTCTCTTTTTTTGTTAATGTGATGTATCACGTTGATTGATTTGCGAATGTTGAACCAGCCCTGCATCCCAGGAATGAATCCCACTTGGTCATGGTGAATAATTCTTTTTATATGCCGTTGAATTCAATTTGCTAGTATCTTATTGAGAATTTTTGCATCCATATTCATCAGGGATATTGGCCTGTAGTTTTTTTTTTTTTTACTGGGTCTCTGTCTGGTTTAGGAATCAAAGTAATACTGGCTTCATAGAATGAGTCTGGAAGTTTTCCTTCCCCTTCTATTTCTTGGAATAGCTTGAGAAGGATAGGTATTATCTCTGCTTTAAACGTCTGGTAGAACTCCCCTGGGAAGCCATCTGGTCCTGGACTCTTATTTGTTGGGAGAGTTTTGATGACTGATTCAATTTCTTCACTGTTATGGGTCTGTTCAAGCTTTCTATTTCCTCCTGATTGAGTTTTGGAAGAGTGTGGGTGTTTAGGAATTTGTCCATTTCTTCCAGGTTGTCCAATTTGTTGGCATATAATTTTTCCTAGTATTCCCCGATAATTGTTTGTATCTCTGAGGGATTGGTTGTAATAATTCCATTTTCATTCATGATTTTATCTATTTGGGTCATCTCCCTTTTCTTTTTGAGAAGCCTGGCTAGAGGTTGTCAATTTTGTTTATTTTTTCAAAAAACCAACTCTTGGTTTCGTTGATCTGCTCTACAGTTTTTTTAGATTCTATATTGTTTATTTCTGCTCTGATCTTTATTATTTCTCTTCTTCTGCTGAGTTTAGGCTGCCTTTGCTCTTCTGCTTCTATTTCCTTTAGGTGTCCTGTTAGATTTTGTATTTGGGATTTTTCTTGTTTCTTGAGATAGGCCTGGATTGCAATGTATTTTCCCTCTCAGGACTGCCTTCGCTGCGTCCCAAAGCGTTTGGATTGTTGTATTTTCATTTTCGTTTGTTTCCATATATTTTTTAATTTCTTCTCTAATTTCCTGGTTGACCCACTCATTCGTTAGTAGGGTGTTCTTTAACCTCCATGCTTTTGGAGGTTTTCCAGACTTTTTCCTGTGGTTGATTTAAAGCTTCATAGCATTGTGATCTGAAAGTATGCAAGGTATAATTTCAATTCTTGTAAACTTATGAAGGACTGTTTTGTGATCCAGTATATGATCTATCTTGGAGAATGTTCCATGTGCACTCGAGAAGAAAGTATATTCTGTTGCTTTGGGATGCAGAGTTCTAAATATATCTGTTAAGCCTATCTGATCCAATGTATCATTCAGGGCCCTTGTTTCTTTATTGACCGTGTGTTTAGATGATCTCTCCATTTCTGTAAGTGGGGTGTTAAAGTCCCCTGCAATTACCACATTCTTATCAATAAGGTTGCTTATGTTTATGAGTAATTGTTTTATATATTTGGGGGCTCCGGTATTCGGCGCATAGACATTTATAATTGTTAGCTCTTCCTGATGGATACACCCTGTGATTATTATATAATGCCCTTCTTCATCTCTTGTTACAGCCTTTAATTTAAAGTCTAGTTTGTCTGATATAAGTATGGCTACTCCAGCTTTCTTTTGGCTTCCAGTAGCATGATAAATAGTCCTCCATCCCCTCACTCTCAATCTAAAGGTGTCCTCAGGTCTAAAATGAGTCTCTTGTAGACAGCAAATGGATGGGTCTTGTTTTTTTATCCATTCTGATACCCTATGTCTTTTGGTTGGCGCATTTAGTCCATTTACATTCAGTGTTATTATAGAAAGATACGGGTTTAGAGTCATTGTGATGTCTGTATGTTTTATGCTTGTAGGGATGTCTCTGGTACTTTGTCTCACAGGGTCCCCCTTAGGATCTCTTGTAGGGCTGGTTTAGTGGTGACGAATTCCTTCAGTTTTTGTTTGTTTGGGAAGACTTTTATCTCTCCTTCTATTCTAAATGACAGACTTGCTGGATAAAGGATTCTCAGCTGCATATTTTTTCTGTTTAGCACACTGAAGATCTCGTGCCAATTCTTTCTGGCCTGCCAAGTTTCAAAAGAGAGATCAGTCATGAGTCTTATAGGTCTCCCTTTATATGTGAGGGCACGTTTATCCCTTGCTGCTTTCAGAATTTTCTCTTTATCCTTGTATTTTGCCAGTTTCATTATGATATGTCGTGCAGAAGATCGATTCAAGTTACGTCTGAAGGGAGTTCTCTGTGCCTCTTGGATTTAATGCCTTTTTCCTTCCCCAGATCAGGGAAGTTCTCAGCTGTAATTTCTTCAAGTACCCCTTCAGCACCTTTCCCCTCTCTCTTCCTCCTCTGGGATACCAATTATGCGTATATTATTTCTTTTTAGTGTATCACTTAGTTCTCTAATTTTCTGCTCATGCTCCTGGATTTTTTTTTGTCTCTCTTTTTCTCAGCTTCTTCTTTTTCCATAACTTTATCTTCTAGTTCACCTGTTCTCTCCTCTGCCTTTTCAATCCGAGCTGTCGTCGTTTCCATTTTGTTTTGCATTTCGTTTAAAGCGCTTTTCAGCTCCTCATGACTGTTCCTTAGTCCCTTGATCTCTGTAGCAAGAGATTCTCTGCTTTCCTCTATACTGTTTTCAAGCCCAGCGATTAATTTTATTACTATTCTAAATTCACTTTCTGTTATATTATTTAAATCCTTTTTGATCAGTTAATTAGCTGTTGTTATTTCCTGGAGATTCTTCTGAGGGGAATTCTTCCGCTTGGTCATTTTGGATAGTCCCTGGAGTGGTGAGGACCTGCCGAGCACTTCCCCTGTGCTGTGGTGTGTAACTGGAGTTGGTGGGCGGGGCCGCAGTTTGACCTGATGTCTGCCCCCAGCCCACTGCTGGGGCCACAGTCAGACTGGTGTGTGCCTTCTCTTCCCCTCTCCTAGGGGCGGGGTTCACTGTGGGGTGGCGTGGCCCATCTGGGCTACTTGCACACTGCCAGGCTTGTGATGCTGGGGATCTGGCGTATTAGCTGGGGTGGGTAGGCAAGGTGCACGGGGGCAGGAGGGGCAGGCTTAGCTCGCTTCTCCTTAGGTGATCCACTTCAGGAGGGGCCCTGTGGCAGCGGGAGGGAGTCAGATCTGCTGCCGGAGGTTTGGCTCCGCAGAAGCACAGAGTTTGGTGTTTGCGCAGAGAGAGCAAGTTCTCTGGCAGGAACTGGTTCCCTTTGGGATTTTGGCTGGGGGATGGGCGGGGGAGATGGCGCTGGCCAGCACCTTTGTTCCCCACCAAACTGAGCTCTGTCATCCGGGGGCTCAGCAGCTCTCCCTCCCTTTGTCCTCCAGCCTTCCCACTTTCTGAGCAGAGCTGTTAACTTATGACCTCCCAGACGCTAAGTCGCGCTTGCTGTCGGAACACAGTCTGTCCGTCAGGCCCCTCCGCTTTTGCCAGCCAGACTCGGGGGCTCTGCTTGGCTGGTGAACCGCCCCTCCGCCCCGGCTCCCTCCTGCCAGTCTGTGGAGCGCGCACCGCCTCACCATCCTTCCTACCCTCTTCCGTGGGCCTCTCATCTGTGCTTGGCTCTGGATACTCCGTTCTGCTAATCCTCTGGCGGTTTTCTGGGTTATTTAGGCAGGTGTAGGTGGAATCTAAGTGATCAGCAGGGCGCGTGGTGAGCCTAGCGTCCTCCTACGCCGCCATCTTCCCTCTCTCCTCACCAAAATAATTTCTAAAAGAAAATACTCCAGAGTAATTAACAGGCATTAACTACCCAAGGAATGGAACAAATAGGAAGTTCAGGTTCTAAGGAGCTGCCTTGTTTATGCCAGTGGCCCCACGCTAGCTCTTTATTAATTGCACCACCTGGGATGCTGATAGCTTTGGAATTCTGAGCCATGCAAATATATATTACCGAACTGAGCTTTGGAACATTTCAGGTCTGGCATGGAATGCAGTTTTTACACAAGTGTCTTGTGGTTCAGAAATCCGATTTCACAGCTTATCTTCCTTTAGATGAAAGTGTTTATGGTGTGTCTGGAGCTGGAGTAAGTTCCTGCAGGTGCCCAAGAGCAAGGGCCTCCTCTCTCCTCTCATTAATTTGCTGATGCCTACACTGATGCAGCGGTGAGATACTGGGGAGAGAGCTAAATTGTAGTGATTTTAGAATGTGTATGACTTAAGCCATCATAAACTAAAACTAAGCTGCCATATCCATAAGATGTTATATATGAACCTCATGGTAACCACTAACCAAAAACCTATAATTGATACAAAACCATAAATAAAGAGAAAGGATCCAAGTGTTACACTTAAAAAAGTCATCAAATCACAAGGGAAGAGGAGAGAGGCTGGGAAGATGGTGGAGTAGGAGGACCCTAAGCTTTCCTCCTCTCCTGAATACAATTAGATAACACTTAAATATAAATAACCCAGAAAAATGACCTAAAAATTGACAGACTCCACAACTAAAGGTGGAGAAGAGGCCACATAGAAGAAGTTAGGAAGAATGGAGACACAGTTTGGGAGCAAAATGGACCATGGCCACCCACAGTTAGAGGGAGCTGAGGTCACAGAGAAGGGTGAGAAATAGGCTATCAAATTGGAGAGTCCATATGGAGAAGATTAATCCCCTTAACATTTGGCTTTAAAAGTGAGAGGGGCTGTTGTAAGTTCTTACAACCATCAGAACTTAAAGCATGGGATTTTAAAAACCCATGAGCTTGGCTCTGAGAGAGCCCTGAGTGAATTAGGAAGCTGAGTGAGTCCCTGCCCTTAAAGAGACAGTATGACAAACAGCTCCTGCAGATACAGCATAGAACCAGCAGTTTGAAAGCTGCCTGGGACTAACTTGAGACTTATTTACTCATTTCAGAGCATGGCCTAGAGAGGCAGGGATTGTGGAGAGACCCTACCAGGACCAAAGGAGCTGGTAGGTGCCATTTCCCTCTCCACATCCCAGCATAAACACACAGCCACCTTCAGAAACCAGCTTAGTGCTGACAATCACTTCCTAACTTACTTGCTCCAAGCCCACCACCTCCCATCCTTCAACAGATCCACCCTTTCCAATCATGCTTGCCTTAGTCCTGGAAATGCAGGACCCCTCCCCCAGAAGACCAGCACAAAACCCACCAACACCTCATTAACAAATGTGAACATTTTGTGGGACCTTGGTTCCAGCAGTGGCAGTGGTGGCAGTTCTCAATTTACAAGCAGGCCATTGTACACCTTGTTAAAATGTACCCTACTAGGTCCAGGGCCAAACACTTCCCACAACAGGCAAAGGGAGCTTCTGCAGACAATTGGACTAAGGAAAAGGAAGGCTAGGACTCAATAGCAGAGCACACACAACACATAGGAGACACTCACTGAAGCACAAAGCCCTGGGGAACAGGGGGCACTGCACTAAAGGGCACTACAGGATTTATTCTTCATAAAGCCATTACCTTCAAGAGCAGAAGACATAGCTGACTTTCCTAACACAGAGAAACAGACACAAAGAGTTAGGTAAAATGAGGAGACAAAAGAATATATCACAAATGAAAGAACAGGACAAAACAACAGCAAGAGACCTAGGTAATACAGATATAAGTAATATTCCAGATAAAGAATTTAAAGTAATGATTATAAAGGTACTCACTGGCCTTGAGAAAAGAGTGGAGGACATCAGTGAGACCTTTAACAAAGAGTTTTTTAAACGACCAACTTGAGATAGAGAACACAATAAATGAAATAAAAATATGCTCAATTAAATAAATAGCAGGCTAGAGGAAGCAGAGGAGTGAATTAATGACCTGCAAGGCAGAGTAATGGAAGTTAATCAAGCTGAGCAAATGAGGGGAAAAAGTATGTAAACCAGAATAAACTGGGGGAACTCAGTGACTCAATCAAGTGTAATAACATTCACGTTATGGGCATTCTAGAAGAAGAAGAAGAGGGAGAGAGAAAAGAGGGCAGAACATTTATTTGAAGAAGTAATAGCTGAAAACTTCCCTAATCTGGGAAAGGAAACAGATATCCAGATCCAGGAGTCACAGAGATCTCTCCCCAAAAAAAATCCACCCAAGGAGGTGCACACAATGACATATAGTAACTAAAATGGCAAAAGGTAGTGATTAAAAAAATTTTTTTTGAGCAGCAACAGAAGAAAAGATAGTTATATACAAGGGAAATTCCATAAGGCTCTCAGGAGATTTTTCATCAGAAACTTCCCAAGCCAGAAGGGAGTGATATACTCAAAGTACTGAATAGAAAAAATCTGCAGCCAAAAATATTCTATCCAGCAAGCTTATCATTCAGAATAGAAGGAGATATAAAGAGTCTCTCAGACAAAAACTAAAGGAGTTTGTGATCATTAAACCAATCCTACAAAAAATATTAAAGGGGATTCTTTGAGTGGAAGGGAAAATGAGAGTATGAAAAATAAATATAGCCATAAAAATCAGTCAAGGGATTAACAAAATAAGAGGATGTGATATATGATACCATATACCTAAAACCAAGGGACTGGGGGAAGAGGAGTAAAGAATGGGCTCAAATTTAAGTGATCATCAACTTAATATAGACTCATATATGCAGAAGATGTTATACAAATCTATGGTAACCACAAATCAAAAACCAGTCATAGATATGCAAAGAATAAAGAGACAGGAATGTAAGTATAATCACTGAAGAAAACCAGAAAACCATAAAAAAGAGAGAGAGAAGAAAAGTTCAGAGAAAAACTATAAAAACAACCACAAAAAGTAACAAAATGGCAATAAACATATATCTATCAATAATTACTTTGAGTTAAAAGGACTAAAAGCTCTAATCAGAAGACATAGAGTGACAGTGTGGATTAAAAAACAAGACTTATCTATATGCTGCCTACAAGAGATTCATTTCAAACCCAAAGACACCTGTAGATTGAAAGTGAGGAGATGGAGAAACATTTATCACACAAATGGAAGTGAAAAGAAAGCCAAGGTAGCAATACTTACATCAGGCATAGTAGACTTTAAAACAAAGACTGTAACAAGAGACAAAGAAGAACACTATATAATAATAAAAGGGGACAATCCCACAATAAGATATAACAATTATAAATATTTATGAACCCAACATGGAAGCACCCACATACACAAAAAAGTTCATAGCAAACATAAAGGAACTAGTTGATAGTAATACAATAATACTAGGGGACTTTAAAACCCCACTTACATCACTGGAAAGATCATCCAAAGAGAAAATCAACAAGGAAATAGTGGCTTTGAATGAAACACTGGACAAGATGGATTTTTTTACATGTTTATTCATTTACTTCTGACAGTGAGAGATTGTGAGCAGGAGAGGGGCAGAGAGAGGAAGACAGAGAATCCCAAGTAGGCCCTGTGCTGTCAGCACATAGTCCCATGCGGGGCTCGAACTCATGAACCATGAGATCATGACCTGAGCCAAAATCAAGAGTTGGACAGATGCTCAACCAACTGAGTCACCCAGGCACTCCACTGGACAAGATGGATTTAACAGACATATTCAGAAGATTCCACCATAAAACAACAGAAAACACATTCTTTTCAAGGGCACATAGATCATTCTCCAGAATAGGTCACATGTTAAGTCACAAAACAAATCTCAACAAATTTAAAAAGATCAAAGTTATTTCTTAAAAAAAATCAAAGCTATATCATACATCTTTTGGACCATAATGCTATGAAACTAGAAATCATCTACAAGAAAATACCTGGAAAGAACAACAAATACATGGAGGTTAAATAACATGCTACTAAACAGTGCATGGGTTGAATAAAAAATAAAAAATAACATGGAGACATAAAGGAAGAAAATATAAAATAACATGGAAAGTGAAAACACAATGGTCCAGAACATTTGGGATACAGAAAAAGTGGTTCTAAGAGGAAAGATTATAGCAATACAGGTCTGCTTCAGGAAGCAAGAAACATCTAAAATAAACAACTTAATCTTACACCTAAAGGAGCCAGAACAGGAAAAACAAAACCCAAAAACAGCTGCAGAAAGGAAATAATAAAGATTAGAGCAGAAACAAACAAAACTGAATAGAACAGATCAACAAAACCAGGAGCTGGTCCTTCGAAAAGATCAACAAAATTGATAAACCTTTAGCCAGACTTATCAAAGAGAGATAAAGAGAGAATTCAAACAAAATCATTTAATGAAAGAGGAGAAATAATGAACACCACATAAATACAGACAATTTTAAGGGAATATTGTGAAAAATTATATACCAAAATTAAATGCCAAAAATTGGGCAACATAGAGGAAATTGATAAAGTCCTACAAACATATAACCTATCAAAACTGGAGCAGGAAAAAATAGAAAATTTGAATCAACAGATTACCATCAAGGAGATTGAATCTCTAATCAGAAAACCCCAGTGAACAAAAGTCTAGGACAAGAGGGCTTCACAGGTAAATTCTACCAAACATTTAAATACATAATCTTGCCAAACTATTCAAAAAAATAGAAAGGGAAGGAAAATTTCCAAATTCATTCTATGAAAACAGCACTATCCTGATATTAAAACCAGATAAAGTCACCACGAAAAAAAGAGAGCTACAGGCCAATTTCCCTGAGGAACACAGATGCAAAAATTCTCAAAAAAAAAAAAAATACTAGCAAACTGAATCCAACAAGACATTTTCAAAAATCACACACCACAATCAAAAGGAATTTATTTCTGGTATGCAAGGATGATTCAATATTTGCAAATTAATCAACATGATACATCATATCAATAAGAGAAAGGGTAGAATATATCATTTCAATAGGTACAGAAAAATCATGTGACAAAGTACAACATCCATTCATAATAAAAGCCCTCAACAAAGTAGATTAGAGGGAACATAATAAAGCCCTAATATTAAAAACTCACAGCAAACATCACACTCAATGGAAAAAAAAACTGAGAGATTTACCCCTAAGGTCAGGAACAAGAGAAGGATGTTCACTGTCACCACTCTTATTCAACATAGTACTGGAAGTCCCAGCCACAGCAGACAACAAAAGAAATAAAATTTGGCAAGGAAGAAGTCAAACTTTCACTGTTTGTAGATGACGTGATATTCTATATAGAAAACCCAAAAGATTCCGCCAAAAATCTACTAGAACTAATAAGTGAATTCAGTAAAGTTGCAAAATACAAAATCAACATACAAAAATCTGTTGCATTTATATACACTAATAACGAAGAAACAGAAAAAGCAATAACAAAAACAATCCCATTTGCAATTTCACCCAAAATAATAAGATATCTAGGAATAAATCTACCTAAAGAGGCGAAAGACCTATACTCTGAAAACCATAAAACAGTGATGAAAGAAACTGAAAGTGACACAAGGAAATGGGAAGATATTCCAAGTTTATATTTGGGAAGACCAAATATTGCTAAAATGTTTATAACTACCCAAAGTGATATACACATTTAATGCAATTCCTATCAAAATACCAAGATCATTTTTCACAGAACTAGAAGAAACAATCCTAAAATTTGTTTGGAACCATGAAAGACCCTGAATAGCCAAAGCAATCTTGAAAAAGAAAAACAAAGCTGAAGACATCAAATCTGGACTTCAAGTTATATTATAAAGCTGTAGTACTAAAAAACAGTATAGTATTGGCACACAAATAGACACATAACATCAATGGAACAGAATAGAAAATCCAGAAATAAGCCCACAATTATATGATTAATTAAATCTTTGCCAAAGCAGAAAGAATATCCAATGCAAAAAAAGAGTCTCTTCGATAAATGGTGTTGGGAAAATGGGACAGCAACACGCAAAAAAGAATGAAACTAGACCACTTTCTTATATCATACACAAAAATAAATTCAACATGGATCAAAGACCTCAATGTGAGACCTGAACCCATAAAAATCCTAGAAGACAACATAGGAAGTAATTTCTTTGACAATGGCCATAACAACTTCCTTCTAGATATGTCTCCTGAGGCAAAGGAAACAAAATAAAAATAAACTACTGGGACTACATCAAAATGAAAAGCTTCTGCACGGAGAAGGAAACAATTAACAAAACAAAAGGCAACCTATAGAATGGAAGAAAATATGCAAATTACACACTTAATAAAGAGTTAGTATCAAAAATATATAAAGAATTTATAAAACTCAACACTCAAAAAACAAATAATCCAATTAATAATGGGCAGAAGACATGAACAGTCATTTCTCCAAAGATGACATCCAAATGGCCAGCAGAAACATCATCACTTACCATCAGGGAAATAAAACAAACAAAAAAAAAAACTACATGAGATATCACCTCACACCTGTAAGAATGGCTAAAATGAACAATACAAGAAACAACATTTGATGGTGAGGATGTGGAAAAAAGGGAACACTCATGTACTGTTGGTAGGAATGTAAACTGGTGAAGCCACTGTGGAAAACAGTATGGTGTTTCCTCAAGAAATTAAAAATAGAACTACCCTACATTCCAGCAATTTTACTACTGGGTATTTACCCAAAGAATACAGAAACACTAAACCAAAGGGATACATGCACCCCTGTGTTTATGGCAGCACTATTTACAATAATAGCCAAGCTATGGAAGCAGCCTGTGTCCACCAACTGAAGAATGGATAAAAAGAGGTGTGTGTGTGTGTGTGTGTGTGTGTGATGGAACATTACTCAACCATAAAAAAAGAATGAAATCTTGTCATTTGCATTGACATGGATGGAGCTAGAGAGTATAATGCTAAGTGAAATAAGTCAGAGAAAGACAAATACCATATGATTTCACTCATATGTGGAATTTAAGAAACAAAACAAACAAGCAAAGGGAAAAATAAGAGAGAGAGAGAAATCAAGAAACAGACTCTTTTTTAAATGTTGATTATTTTGAGACAGAGAGAAGGAGGGGCAGATAGAGGGGGAGAGAGAATCCCAAGCAGGCTCTGTGCTGACACAGATGTGGGGCTCGATCTCATGAACCGTGAGATCATGACCTGAGCTGAAATCAAGAGTCAGACACTTAACTGACTGAGCCACACAGGCGCCTCAAGAAACAGACTCTTCATTTTAGAGAGCAAACTGGTGGTTACCAGAAGGGAGAGGGGTGGGAGGATGAGTTAAATAGGGGGTGGGGACTAAAGAATGCACTTGTCATGATGAGCACAGAATGATGTATGGAACTGTTGAATCACTATATTGTACACCTGATACTGATGTAACACTATATGTTTAATTAATTAAAATTAATTAATTACTTGAATGGAGTTCAGAGACCAGAAGGGGGAGCTCTCACATTGTAACACTCCTTGCAGCCCCCCTTTTTTTTCAGAATTAAATGTGTTTATTAACAACAGTGTTCTGCACCCAGAGGAAATAAAGTTTTAAAATGGATTTGCTTTTATCTGAAGTAGGCTTTTACTTAGAATGAAATAAAAGCTGAAAAAATACAAAAAGAAAATTTTGTTCTCTTGACATGTGAATGTGGCTTATAGTCAAAAATAGATTGTTACATACACTCACAATTTTACTTAGATATATCTTCAATCTTGACCTCTGAGTGTGAATGTTGGAACTCTGTATTGTGCTCTTACAAAGTTGCCTATTTCTGAAAATTTGTCTCTAGGTACAGAATTTATCAGGTCATAAATAATTAGAAGAACATTATTCATTAGAACATTATTCATTAAGGATAAATAATTATTTCTTCACATAAAATTGACTATTACAGATGTTAGTATTAACTAAACAGCAACAAAATCACCATACATGATGAAGAGTGAACATTTTGTTTCATTGAGACGAGTGATGAGGCATTTAAATGGCCTAGAAAACATCATGAATTTATCACAAAGCTGATTCCCTAATCATCCTCTGCCCTGCTTCTGGAAACTGCTTTGAAAAATACAGATTGGAGCTTATAACTCTTCACAACCCTGTTGATTCCTCAGTGTTAACAGATTCTTCCTCATCAGAGTCAGCTTCATGGGTGAGTGAACTATGCAGTTGCACAGAGCCGCACATTTAGAAGGGCTCTGTTCTTGGTTTAGTGCCATGTCATCATTTTGAAGTGATTAATAATTTTGAATAAAGTGTCCCACATTTTCATTTTCCACTGGTTCCCAGAAACTATGTGGGAAGCCTTTTTCAGCTGCCCCAGACAGAATTTATTCTTTCCTCCTCTTTGTTCTTTTTTTTCCTTAAGATTATTTATTTATTTATTTATTTAATTTATAATGTTGATTTATTTTTGAGAGACAGAGACAGAGGATGAGTAGGGGAGGGACAGAGAAAGAGGGAGACACAGAATCAGAGGCAAGTGCCAGTCAGTGAGCTGTCAGCACAGAGCTGGATGTAGAGCTTGAACCCATGAACAGTGAGATCATGACCTGAGTTAAAGTCAGATGCTTAACCGACTGAGCCTGCAGGCACCCCAGGTTTTATTTATTTAAATAATCTCTACACCCCATGTGGAGCTCAAACTCATGACCCTGAGATCAAGAGTCACATGCTCTTCTGACTGAGCCAGCTGGACACCACTCCTCCTCTTTGTTCTTATGCTTATTTTGGTACCTGTCTGAACCATGATACCAAATTCCACTATAAGTTGAGTACCATCTACTTGCTATCCCAGACCATTGCAGTGGATGCTGTTGGTACCCACTCAGATCTTTCTTCCCAATTTGCCAATCTTCTAGTTGCTAGAATGCTGGCTGCTAATGGCCCACAATTGGCCTTCTCCCTAGAATTGTGCTATTACAGAGGTTTGAAAGTTTGATCTTTGCCTTAAGGTGGGCTCTGTGATGTCATTCATATTGCATAGCTCTTTCTGGTCTCCTTTCAATCAGACTAATGTAGACTATAGCTGAGCCCACATCTTGTCTCACTTCATCTTCTGACCTTTCCTCCCACTCCCCTCACTATTTTTCCTCTTTGAACATTCTTTTAACAGTACATAATTACCACAATCCCCATCTTAGGCTCTGCTTCTAGGTACTCCTGTCTAAGCCAATCATGAATTAGGACAAGGACCATGTATTTCTTATCTCTGCATCTCCACCACCCAGCACAGCTCCTGGCACGTTGTAGGTGTCCTATAATGTTTGAATAAAAGACTTTCTAGGATAGTTCATTTGAATGGTAAAGTTCTTTATAAATTTAAACAAAACTAAATTGTTTTGTCCAAAACATAATTGTGGAGGGTATAAAATTTGCTCCATTACTCTTTCTTCATTGATACTCTGTTTTCTTCAGCTTTCTAGTATGGTCTTTCTAGTCATGACCTCAGCTTCTAGTCAGAACCAGCTTGGTTTCCTCTCTCAGACTTCTAAAAATGTTTACTTCTCTGAGTGCCTAACTTTTAACTCGTTGTTTCTTTGAAAGATTTTGAATTTGTAGAATATTAGAATGAGAGGCACCTTAGAGAATATTTGGAAAGGGACTGGTAAAAGAAAAAATATTGGAGCCTCAGGAAGCACAAAGAAAGGAAACAATGGAAATATCAGAAGTATGAGTACATATAGTGGACTATCCTTTTCCTCATGGGTTTTATAAATCATGTTTTAAAGACTGTAACAAAATTAGAACACCATTTGACACACAAGACAATTGAAGGCAAAGGGACTTGAATTGAAGTGAGATGTCCACACTTAACTGAGAGTAGAAAAATGTTGATGCTAGCAAATTATTATAAATCACATGTATATACTGTAGTGCTGAGAGCAACACTAAAAAAACTAAAGAGAATTACTCAGAAGCACTAAAAGTAATTCAAGATGGAAGACTAAACAATATTCAAGTAAAAAATCCAACATCTTTTTATGATTAAAAACTTTTGGCAAGTTAAGAATGATGTATGCAATTTTGATAGGGATTACATTGAATATGTAGATTGCTTTGGGTAGTATTGACATTTTTTTAAATATGAAATTTATTGTCAACTTGGTTTCCATACAACACCAGTGCTCATCCCAACAGGTGCCCTCCTCAATACCCATCACCCCACCTCACTCCCACCCCCCATCAACTCTCAGTTTGTTCTCAGTTTTTAAGAGTCTCTTATGTTTTGCCTCCCTCCCTCTCTAACCTTTTTTTTCCTTCCCCTCCCCCATGGTCTTCTGGTAAGTTTCTCAAGATCCACATAAGAGTGAAAACATATGGTATCTGTCTTTCTCTGTAGGACTTATTTCACTTAGCATAACATTCTCCAGTTCCATCCACGTTGCTACAAAAGGTCATATTTCATTATTTCTCATTGCCACATAGTATTCCATTGTGTATATAAACCACAATGTCTTTATCCATTCATCAGTTGATGGACATTTAGGCTCTTTCCATAATTTGGCTCTTGTTGAAAATGCTGCTATAAACATTGGAGTACAAGTGCCCCCTATGCATCAGCACTCCTGTATCCCTTGGGTAAATTCCTAGCAGTGCTATTGCTGGGTCATAGGGTAGATCTATTTTTAATTTTTTGAGGAATCTCCACACTGCTTTCCAGAGCGCTTGCAGCCCTTTGAAGAACGAACAGGAAGAGATTTACCTTGCATTCCCAACGGGAATAAGCCTATACCTTACTACCCCAGTCAGGAGAAAGAAAGATTTTCTCCCTTCCTGGCAACTGCTTAGCCAATGAGGGACTGTCGCAACTCAGCCAATGAAGAGCCACTACAGTATGGACTTTTAGTTTATAACAGCCTTCCCAACTAACCTTTTTCTCCATAAAAACAGGGTGCCTCTCTCCTTTGTTCTCTGAACTCATCTACATTTATGCTGTAACTCTTTGTCCCACATTGCAATTCTGTTTTATTGCCAAATAAACCTTTTTTTTTTCTGGTACAATAACTGGCAGGATTTTTTTTAAAGATTAACATTACTTAAGGATCAGAACCAACATCCAGAGAGGACCCTCCAATGACTGCAGGGTTTGTAAGCTAATAGGTACAGAACCCACAGACCTGAATGGGTTTTCTCACTGACCCTGGAGTTTGATGGTAAATTTTCTCCAGGATTTCAAGTTTCAGGCCTTGTTATGAGCTCTCCAGGCTTTATTCAGGACATATCTTAAGGCCTTGGTTGTGTTGTTGTTGTTGTTGTTATCTCTGACAGTGTTTGTTTGGAGTTTAGATGGACTCCTTTCCAGAATCAGACTGTTCCTGATGGAATTGTGCTAGCCTTCAGCCTAATTCCTGCAGGGAATCAGACTGGTCCTTCCAGAACTGTACTAGCCTTTTGTTTGGCTTCTTTTTGGCACTAGGATGTTCATGTTAGAACTGTGCCAATTGGCAATGAGAAAGAATGAAATATGGCCCTTTGTAGCAACATGGATGGAACTGGAGAGTGTTATGCTAAGTGAAATAAGCCATACAGAGAAAGACAGATACTGTATGGTTTCACTCTTATGTGGATCCTGAGAAACTTAACAGAAACCCATAGGGGAAGGGAAGGGGAAAAAAAGGTTAGAGTGGAAGAGAACCAAAGCATAAGAGACTCTTAAAAACTGACAACAGATAAAACCACCAGAAGACTAGCAGAACAGAGTCTCCAGAGCTAAGTGCAGATGAGAGACCCACGGAAGAGGGTAGGAAGGGCGGCAAGGTGGTGTGCGCTACACGGACTGGCTGGAGGGAGCTGGGGCAGAGGGGGGGCCCGCGGCCAAGCAAAGCCTCTGAGTCTGGCTTGCAAAAGCAGAGGGGCCAGACGGAGTGTGTTCCGACAGCAAGCGGGACTTATCTGGAAGGTTATAAGTTAACAGCTCTGCTGGTAGAGTGGGAAGGCTAGAGGACAACGGGAGGGAGAGTTGCTGAGCCACCGGACGACAGAGCTCAGTTTGGCAGGGAACAAAGGCGCACCAGCGCCATCTCCCTCGCCCATTCCCCAGCCAAAATCCCAAAGGGAACCAGTTCCTGCCAGGGAACTTGCATGCAGCGCACAAACATCCAACGCTGTGCTTCTGCAGATCCATCCCTCTGGTAGGTCTGACTCCCTCCCGGTGCCGCAGGGCCCCTCCCGAAGCGGATCTCTGAAGGAAGAGCGAGCTGAGCCTGCCCCTCCCACCCCCATGCACCTTGCCGATCCACCCCAGCTAATACGCCAGATCCCCAGCACCACAAGCCTGGCAGTGTGCAAGTAGCCCAGATGGGCCACGCCACCCCACAGTGAATCCCGCCCCTAGGAGAGGGGAAGAGAAGGCACACACCAGTCTGACTATGGCCCCAGCGGTGGGCTGGGGGCAGACATCAGGTCTGACTGTGGCCCTGCCCACCAACACCAGTTATTCAAGACAGCACAGGGAAGTGCCCCGAAGTCTCCCACCACTCCAGGGACTATCCAAAAAGACGAAATGGAAGAATTCCCCTCAGAAAAACGTCCAGGAAATAACAACAGCTAACGAACTGATCAAAAAGGATTTAAACAATATAACAGAAAGTGAATTTAGAATAATAGTCATAAAATTAATCGCTGGGCTTGGAAACAGTATAAAGGACAGCAGAGAATCTCTTGCTACAGAGATCAAGGGACTAAGGACCACCCAGGAGGAGCTAAAAAATGCTATCAATGAACTGCAAAATAAAATGGAGAAAACTACGGCTCGGATTGAAGAGGCAGAGGAGAGAATAGGTGAACTAGAAGATAAAGTTATGGAAAAAGAAGAAGCTGAGAAAAAGAGAGATAAAAAAAAATCCAGGAGCATGAGCAGAAAATTAGAGAACTAAGTGATTCACCAAAGAGAAATAATATACACATAATTGGTATTCCAGAGGAGGAAGAGAGAGGGAAAGGTGCTGAAGGGGTACTTAAAGAAATAACAGCTGAGAACTTCCCTGATCTGGGGAAGGAAAAAGGCATTGAAATCCAAGAGGCACAGAGAACTCCCTTCAGACGTAATTTGAATCGATCTTCTGCACAACATATCATAATGAAACTGGAAAAATACAAGGATAAAGAGAAAATTCTGAAAGCAGCTAAAGATAAATGTGCTCTAACATATAAAGGGAGACCTATAAGACTCGTGACCGATCTCTCTACTGAAACTTGGCAGGCCAGAAAGGAATGGCAGGAGATCTTCAATGTGATGAACAGAAAAAATATGCAGCCAAGAATCTTTTATCCAGCAAGTCTGTCATTTAGAATAGAAGGAGAGATAAAAGTCTTCCCAAACAAACAAAAACTGAAGGAATTCATCACCACTAAACCAGCCCTACAAGAGATCCTAAGGGGGATCCTGTGAGACAAAGTACCAGAGACATCGCTAACAAGCATGAAACCTATGGACATCACAATGACTCTAAACCCATATCTTTCTATAATAACACTGAATGTAAATGGACTAAATGCGCCAACCAAAAGACATAGGGTATCAGAATGGATAAAAAAACAAGACCCATCTATTTGCTGTCTACAAGAGACTCATTTTAGACCTGAGGACACCTTTAGATTGAGAGTGAGGGGATGGAGAACTATTTATCATGCCACTGGAAGTCAAAAGAAAGCTGGAGTAGCCATACTTATATCAGACAAACTAGACTTTAAATTAAAGGCTGTAACAAGAGATGAAGAAGGGCATTATATAATAATCACAGGGTGTATCCATCAGGAAGAGCTAACAATTATAAATATCTATGTGCTGAATACAAGAGCCCCCAAATATTTAAAACAATTACTCACAAACATAAGCAACCTTATTGATAACAATGTGGTAATTGCAGGGGACTTTAACACTCCACTTACAGAAATGGATAGATCATCTAGACACACGGCCAATAAAGAAACAAGGGTCCTGATGATACATTGGATCAGATGGACTTGACAGATATATTTAGAACTCTGCATCCCAAAGCAACAGAATATACTTTCTTCTTGAGTGCACATGGAACATTATCCAAGAGAGATCACATACTGGGTCACAAAACAGCCCTTCATAAGTATACAAGAATGGAAATCATACCATGCATACTTTCAGATCACAATGCTATGAAGCTTGAAATCAACCACAGGAAAAAGTCTGGAAAACCTCCAAAAGCATGGAGGTTAAAGAACACCCTACTAAAGAAGAAATGGGTCACCAGACAATTAGAGAAGAAATTTAAAAATATATGGAAACAAAGGAAAATGAAAATACAACAATGCAAACACTTTGGGATGCAGCAAAGGCAGTCCTGAGAGCAAAATACATCGCAATCCAGGCCTATCTCAAGAAACAAGAATAATCCCAAAAACAAAATGTAACAGCACACCTAAAGGAAATAGAAGCAGAACAGCAAAGGCAGCCTAAACCCAGCAGAAGAAGAGAAATAATAAAGATCAGAGCAGAAATAAACAATATAGAATCTAAAAAAACTGTAGAGCAGATCAATGAAACCAAGAGTTGGTTTTTTTGAAAAAATAAACAAAATTGATAAACCTCTAGCCAGGATTCTCAAAAAGAAAAGGGAGATGACCCAAATAGATAAAATCATGAATGAAAATGGAATTATTACAACCAATCCCTCAGAAATACAAGCAATTATCAGGGAATACTATGAAAAATTATATGCCAACAAACTGGACAACTGGAAGAAATTCCTAAACACCCACACGCTTCCAAAACTCAATCAGGAGGAAATAGAAAGCTTGAACAGACCCATAACAGCAAAGAAATTGAATCAGTCATCAAAACTCTCCCAACAAATAAGACTCCAGGACCAGATGGCTTCCCTGGGGAATTCTACCAGACGTTTAAAGCAGAGATAATACCTATCTTTCTCAAGCTATTCCAAAAATAGAAAGGGAAGGAAAACTTCCAGACTCATTCTATGAAGCCAGTATTACTTTAATTCCTAAACCAAACAGAGACCCAGTAAAAAAAGAGAACTAAGGGCAATATCCCTGATGAATATGGATGCAAAAATTCTCAATAAGATACTAGCAAATCGAATTCAACGGCATATAAAAAGAATTATTCACCATGATCAAGTGGGATTCATTCCTGGGATGCAGGGCTGGTTCAACATTCGCAAATCAATCAACGTGATACATCACATTAATAAAAGAAAAGATAAGAACCATATGATCCTGTCAATCAATGCAGAAAAGGCCTTTGACAAAATTCAGCAACTTTCTTAATAAAAACCCTTGAGAAAGTCGGGATAGAAGGAAAATATGTAAACATCATAAAAGCCATTCATGAAAAGCCCACAGCTAACATCATCCTCAATGGGGAAAAACTGAGAGCTTTTTCCCTGAGATCAGGAACACGACAGGGATGTCCACTCTCACCGCTGTTGTTTACCATAGTGCTGGAAGTTCTAGCATCAGCAATCAGACCACAAAGGGAAATCAAAGGCATCAAAATTGGCAAAGATGAAGTCAAGCTTTCACTTTTTGCAGATGACATGATAGTATACATGGAAAATCCGATAGTCTCCACCAGAAGTCTGCTAGAACTGATACATGAATTTAGCAAAGTCGCAGGATACAAAATCAATGTACAGAAATCAGTTGCATTCTTATACACTAATAATGAAGCAACAGAAAGACAAATAAAGAAACTGATCCCATTCACAACTGCACCAAGAAGCATAAAATATCTAGGAATAAATCTAACCAAAGATGTAAAAGATCTGTATGCTGAAAACAATAGAAAGCTTATGAAGGAAATTGAAGAAGACACAAAGAAATGGAAAAACATTCCCTGCTCATGGATTGGAAGAATAAATATTGTTAAAATGTCAATACTACCCAAAGCTATCTACACATTCAATGCAATCCCAATCAAAATTGCACCAGCATTCTTCTCAAAGCTAGAACAAGCAATCCTAAAATTTATATGGAACCACAAAACACCCCGAGTAGCCAAGGTAATTCGGAAGAAGACCAAAGCAGGAGGCATCACAATCCCACACTTTAGCCTCTACTACAAAGCTGTCATCATCAAGACAGCATGGTATTGGCACAAAAACAGACACACAGACCAATGGAATAGAATAGAAACCCCAGAACTAGACCCACAAACGTATGGCCAACTCATCTTTAGCAAAGCAGGAAAGAACATCCAATGGAAAAAAGACAGTGTCTTTAACAAATGGTGCTGGGAGAACTGGACAGCAACATGCAGAAGGTTGAAACTAGACCACTTTCTCACACCATTCACAAAAATAAACTCAAAATGGATAAAGGACCTGAATGTGACACAGGAAACCATCAAAACCCTACAGGAAAAAGCAGGAAAAGACCTCTCTGACCTCAGCCGTAGCAATCTCTTACTCGACACATCCCCAAAGGCAAGGGAATTAAAAGCAAAAGTGAATTACTGGGACCTTATGAAGATAAAAACTTCTGCACAGCAAAGGAAACAATCAACAAAACTAAAAGGCAACCAACAGAATGGGAAAAGATATTTGCAAATGACATATCGGACAAAGGGCTAGTATCTAAAATCTATAAAGAGTTCACCAAACTCCACACCCGAAAAACAAATAATCCAGTGAAGAAACGGGCAGAAAACATGAATAGACACTTCTCTAAAGAAGACATCCAGATGGCCAACAGGCACATGAAAAGATGTTCAGCGTCGCTCCTTATCAGGGAAATACAAATCAAAACCACACTCAGATGTCACCTCACGCCAGTCAGAGTGGCCAAAATGAACAAATCAGGAGACTATAGATGCTGGAGAGGTTGTGGACAAACGGGAACCCTCTTGCACTGTTGGTGGGAATGCAAACTGGTGCAGCCGCTCTGGAAAGCAGTGTGGAGGTTCCTCAGAAAATTAAAAATAGACCTACCCTATGACCCAGCAATAGCACTGCTAGGAATTTATCCAAGGGATACAGGAGTACTGATGCATAGGGGCACTTGTACCCCAATGTTGATAGCAGCAATCTCAACAATAGCCAAGTTATGGAAAGAACCTAAATGTCCATCAACTGATGAATGGATAAGGAAATTGTGGTTTATATACACAATGGAATACTACGTGGCAATGAGAAAAAATGAAATATGGCCTTTTGTAGCAACGTGGATGGAACTGGAGAGTGTGATGCTAAGTGAAATAAGCCATACAGAGAAAGACAGATACCATATGGTTTCACTCTTATGTGGATCCTGAGAAACTTAACAGGAACCCATGGGGGAAGGGGAGGAAAAAAGAAAAAAAAAAGAGGTTAGAGTGGGAGAGAGCCAAAGCATAAGAGACTTAAAAACTGAGAACAAACTGAGGGTTGATGGGGGGTGGGAGGGAGGAGAGGGTGGGTGATGGGTATTGAGGAGGGCACCTTTTGGGATGAGCACTGGGTGTTGTATGGAAACCAATTTGACAATAAATTTCATATATTAAAAAAAAAAGAAAGGATAAGAACCATGTGATCCTGTCAATAGATGCAAAAAAAGGATTGGACAGAATACAGCATCGTTTCTTAATAAAAATTCTCAGGAATGTTGGGATAAAAGGAACATACTTAAACATCATAAAAGCCATTTATGAAAATCCCACAGCTAATATTATCCTCAATGGGGAAAAACTGAGATCTTTCCCCTGAGATCAGGAACACGACACGGATGTCCACTCTCACAACTGTTGTTTAACATAGTGTTGGAAGTCCTAAAATCACCAATCAGATGACAAAATGAAATAAAAAACATCAAAATTGGCAAAGAAGTTGAGCTTCCACTTTTCGCAGATGACTTGATATTCCACATGGAAAACCAGAAAGACTCCACCAAAAAACTGCTAGAACTGATAGATCAATTCAGCAAAGTCACTGTACAAAATCAATGTACAGAAATCTGTTGCATTTCTATACACCAATAATGAAGAAAAAGAAAGAGAAATCAAGTCTTCGATCCCACTTACAGTTGCACCAATAGCCATAAAATACCTAGGAATAAACCTAACCAAAGATGTAAAAGATCTGTATGCTGAAAACTATAGAAAGCTTATGAAGGAAACTGAAGAAGATACAAAGAAATGGAAAAACCTTCCATGCTCATGGATTGGAACAATAAATATTGTTAAAATGTCAATACTACCCAAAGCTATCTACACATTTGATGTAATCCCAATCAAAATTGCACCAGCATTCTTCTTAAAGCTAGAATAAGCAATCCTAAAATTTGTATGGAACCACAAAAGACCCCAAATAGCCAAAGTAATTTTGAAGAAGAAGACCAAGGTGGGAGGCATCAGATCTCAGACTTTAGCCTCTACTACAAAGCTGTAATCATCAAGACAGCATGGTACTCGCACAAAAATAGACACATAGACCAATGGAATGAAATAGAGACTCTAGAATTGGACCCACAAAAGTATGGCCAACTAATCTTTGACAAAGCAGGAAAGGATGGTCAATGGAATAAAGACAGTCTCTTCAGTAAGTGGTGCTGCTGGGAGAACTGGACAGCAACATGCAGAAGAATGAACCTGCGCCACTTCCTTACACCATACACAAAAATAAACTCAAAATGGATGAAAGACCTAAATGTGAGACATGAAACTATCAAAACCCTAGAGGAGAAAGCAGACAACAACTTCTTTGACCTCACCTGAAGCAATTTCTTGCTCAACACATCTCCAAAGGCAAGGGAATTAAAAGCAAAAATGAACTATTGGGACCTCATGAAGATAAAAAGTTTCTGCACTGCAAAGGAATAATCAACAAAACTAAAAGGCAAACAACGGAATGGGAAAAGATATTTGCAAATGACATATCAGATAAAGGGTTAGTATCGAAAATCTATAAAGAACTTACCAAACTCCACACCTGAAAAACAAATAATCCAGTGAAGAAATGGGCAGAAAACATGAATAGACAATTTTCCATAGAAGACATCCAGGGGGCCAACAGACACATGAAACAATGCTCAACATCACTAATCATCAGAGAGATGCAAATCACAACCACACTGAGATACCACTTCACACCAGTCAGAGTGGCTAAAATTAACAACTCAGGAAACAACAGATGCTGGTGAGGATGTAGAGAAAAGGGAACCCTCTTGCACTGTTGGTGGAAATGCACACTGGTGCAGCTGCTCTGGAAAACAGTATGGAGGTTCCTCAAAAAACAAAACAAAACAAAACAACGACCAAGCAATAGCACTAGTAGGAATTTTCAAAGGATACAGAAGTGCTGATCCACAGGGGCACATGTACCCCAATGTTTATAGCAGCGCTTTCAACAATAGCCAAATTATGGAAAGAGCCTAAATATCCATCAACTGATGAATGTATAAAGAATATGTGGTTATGTATAGACAATGGAATAGTACTTGGCAATGAGAAAGAAAGAAATCATACCATTTGCAGCAACATGGATGGAACTGGAAGGTATTATGCTAAGTGAAATAATTCAGTCAAAGGAAGACATATCATAGATTTCAGTCATATGTGGATCTTAACAGAGACCATGGGGGAAGGGAAGGGGGAAAATAGTTAAAAACAGAGAGGGAGGAAGGCAAACCATAACAGACTCTTAAATACAGAGAACAATCTGTGGGTTGATGTGGTGGTGGGGGAGAGGAGAAAATGGGTGATGAACATTGAGGACTTAGGGCACTTGTCGGGATGAGCACTGGGTGTTGTATGTAAGCATTGAACCACAGGTATCTACTTGTGTAAGTACAACTTACACACTGTATGTTAGCTAATTTGACAATAAATTATATTAAAAAATAAAATAAAATCTGTCTTAAATGAAGGAAAAAAATAAAAATATTATCAAAGGAAAAAAGTTTCCCCAAAACAAAATAATTGACATAGTTGGTACCCACCCCAAAATAGTAATAATTAAACTTGGTCAGTGCTGTGGGTTATATCATACTCCATGCCAAATTTGAAATTCAAGTTGGTAACTTATGTTAAGTTCATAATTGACCAAAACCTGATAAAGCCAATTATTGGACAGGGAAACTTTACATTTAATATTCTATTTACCATTTATGGCATTATACCAAAATTATAAACAGACTGTGAATAGACAAAATTTATAGAGCCATGATAGATTGGATACTAACATTGACCACAATAATTATCTTAATACTGCTTTACCATAATATGAACATTTTGGAATGCTCTATTAAGCGTCTTTAAAACAAAACTTTGAACACTGTTGTGAAAGGCAGAAGGGCAATCCCTCATTCATTAACCATATCCAAATTACTCAAGGGGTGCTTTAGTGGTAGATTGGATTATATAATAACTTCTGAGGGCACTTGGAATTTTACTGAAGATATAATCCAGAAAAAAGAAACTCCAGATGTTGGCCTCATTTCCCAAGCCAGTGAGTTATAGCATATATTTGAAAGACCGAATAAGGAGGTCTTCCCAATGTTCTTCTTAGGAGCATTAAGTAACATAGATGTCAATAGGTAGAAAAAGAACAGTACAAAAGTAGTGCAAAAAGTAATCTCCAGAATAAAAAGCACCCCTGACCTTTTTGTTCCTAAAAGCCCTGAAAATAATAATTGTTTTAACCTTTTTGATCCTGGTAACTTTAACTTACTAGTAGTTAAGCCCATGAAAATAGACAAAACCACAACAAATGATAATATGAAACTAGTCAGAGTCACTGAAGGGAAAGCTTATACTAGATAACTGAAAAAAAAAATAGAATTGAGTCCCAACAACTGATTTAGACACAGAAACCCAGCAGCTATTAGAATTATGCTGCAAATGAGAGCACAGTCTGATCCTCATAGGAACAGAGGATGTGCAACCCAGACCTCTTACCACCAATACTGAATTTAGTCAACATCTCAGAGTATTTGGAGAAAATAATATTAATTTACAAAGATCTTTGATTGGATAGCATAGGCCTAGACAGTAAGATGGCCTATATCTAATGCCATCCCTGAAAAACATCTCAATGGAAAATATCAGGGAAGCTACTCATACAATAATTAAATTAAGACTATTGGCTATGTTTGAGAAGGGACAGACACTCTCATGCTACATGTGGAAGCAACAGAAGAAATTTAAAATGTCATCCTAAAAACTGCTCCCATTGGACAGAACAGCACTATTTACAGTATTTTCAGGCACCAGAAACACAGAAGAGCTGATTGATTTTATAAGAAGAGCAGAGCAACTTAGTCAAGAAAAAGCTATTGATAGCTTTGAGAAAGTGGGAGAAAATGGCAGAATAGGAGAATCCTGAGCTCACCTTCTTCCATGGACATTCTGAGGCAACATGTAATGCAACTCACCCTGACAGCAACCTGAAGACTGTCAGAAGAGACCTTCTGCATCTAAAAACATAAAGAGAAGGTCACATCAAGAAGGGTAGGAGGGGCAGAGACATGGTCAGGCACCAAACCCCCATCACAATGACCCATAAGTCAGAAGGATATCACAGGCACAGAGGACTGAGAGGGTCAGGCTCCACACCAGACACCCATGGCTCTGGGGACCTGCACGGGGAAGAAGAGGCCCCATGATGTCTGGCTTTGAAAATGAGCAGGACTTCCCTCTGGGAGCTTTGAAAATCAACAAAGCTTAATTAACTCTGGGATACCTGAGGGCTATAGGAAATGAAGTCTTTGCTATCAAGGGGCCAGCACACTGTATCACTTTGTCAGAGCCCCAAACAGAAGCATCCATATGAAAGCACCTGGTAATAAATGAAGGAGATTTATTGACTAATTTTAGGGTGTGTGTTGTAGGGGCAAGTTTCTGCAGGAGGTTTCTCCTAAAACAGAAGTGCTGATAAGCACCATTTTTCTTGCCTTTTTTCAGCCTATCTGGCCAGAGGCGTTCAGAAGCCAGTTCTCATGCCATCCACGTTCTCATTCTAGCACTGCTTGCCCCACCCTGACATTCCCCTTTGGACCTACCCCACTCAACCCATCTGCCCTAACAGGCACTTTTCCAAAGATTCTCCTACTGCACCACACCCGACAGGCAGCATTGGTCAGGACCAGTCTCCCTCTAAAGTGACTGCTAGGGTACAGCAGGTAGTTCTGGTTGGGACCAGAAACCCTTCCAGAGTGGCTCCTGCCCCAAACTAGCCCCAGCCACCAGCACACATGAAGTAGCTACTCAGCCAGCAGCACAGGATGCAAGCCCTAACTACAAGTTCACACACAGTAGTCATGGCCAGTCATTGCTGACAACTGGGCTGAGGGTCTGCCTCACTGACCAGCATGTCTGCAGTAGTGACAGATCAGTCACAACAGGAGGACACAAGCAACCCACAAAAAGCACACTTCTGGAGCACCTGGTTCTGGTAACCAGGAGATTGTGCTACTGGATACCACAGGATGTCTTGTACATAAGGCCACCAATTTTAAGACTAGGAGACATAGCTGATGGACCTAGTACACAGAAACAAACACAGAGGATTAGACAAAAGGAGGAGACAGAGAAATATGTTCCAAATGAAAAAACAAGACAAAGCTCCCAAGAAATAGTAAAAGGAAACACTGATAAGCAATTTGCCTAATAAAGAGTTCAAAGTAATAAAATACTCGCCAAACTTGGGAGAAGAGTAGATCAATTCAGTGAGAACTTCATCAAAGAAACAGAACACATAAAAAGAACCAGTCAGAGATAAAAAATACATTAACTGAAATGAAAAATACACTAGAGGAAATCACTACAGATTAGAGGATGCAGAAGAATGGATCAGCAATCTGGAAGAAAGGGTAGTGGAAAGCATCCAAGCTGAACAGCAAAAAGAAGAATTTGTTAAGTGAGGATAAGTTAAAGGATCTCTACAATAACACCAAGCATAGTAACATTAGCATTATATGAGTTGTTGGAGGAGAAGAAAAAGAGAAAGGAGCAGAAAAATTATTTAAGAAGAAATAAGTAAAAACTTCCTTAATCTGGGAGAGGAAATGGATATTCAGGTCCAGGAAGCATGGACAACTCCAACCAAATGAATGCCAGGAGGACCAAGTGTCCATCAATGGATGAATGGATAAAGAGGATGTATGTGTATGGGGTGTGTGTGTGTGTGTGTGTGTGTGTGATGGAATATTATTCAGCCATAAAAAAGAATGAAATCTTGCCATTTTCTATGACATGGATGGAGCTAAAGAGCATAATGTTAAGCAAAGTAAGCCAGTAAGAGAAAGACAAACACCATATTATTTCACTTATATGTGGAATTTAAGAAACAAAACATACAAGCAAAGGGGAAAAATGAGAAACAGACAAATAGAAAAACAGACTCTTAATTATAAACAGCAAACTGATGGTTAGCAGAGGGGTGAAAGGTGAGGGGTGATGGGGATTAAGCAGTTCACTTGTCACTATGAGCACACAGTGATGTATGGAATTGTTGAGTCACTATATTGTACACTTGAAACTAACACAGCACTGTATGTTAACTATACTAGAAATAAAATAAAAACTTAAAATTAAAAACGTTAAAGAGGGGTGACTAGGTGGCTCAGCTGGTTAAGCAGCTGACTCAATTTTGGCTCAGGTCATGATCTCACAATTTGTTAGATCAAACCCTGTGTCAGGCACTTGGGGCCTACTGGGAATTCTCCTTCTTCTTTCTCTGCCCTCTATCTCTCTCTCTCTCCCTAAAAACAAATAAATAAAACTTTTTTTAAAAAAAAAAAAGCAAAAGATCTGTATGTCGAAAACTATAGAAAGCTTATGAAGGAAATTGAAGAAGATATAAAGGAATGGAAAAACATTCCGTGCTCATGGATTGGAAGAATAAATATTGTTAAAATGTCAATACTACCCAAAGCTATCTACACATTCAATGCAATCCCAATCAAAATTGCACCAGCATTCATCTCAAAGCTAGAAAAAGCAACCCTAAAATTTGTATGGAACCACAAAAGGCCCTGAATAGCCAAAGTAATTTTGAATAAGACCAAAGCAGGAGGCAACAGAATCCCAGACTTTAGCCTCTACTACAAAGCTGTAATCATCAAGACAGCATGGTACTGGCACAAAAATAGACACATAGACCAATGGAATAGAATAGAAACCCCAGAACTAGACCCACAAACGTATGGCCAACTAATCTTTGACAAAGCAGGAAAGAATATCCAATGGAAAAAAGACAGTTTCTTTAGCAAATGGTGCTGGGAGAACTGGACAGCAACATGCAGAAGATTGAAACTAGACCACTTTCTTACTCCATCCACAAAAATAAACTCAAAATGGATAAAGGACCTAAATGTGAGACAGGAAACTGTCAAAACTCTAGAGGAGAAAGCAGGGAAAAACCTCTCTGACTTCAGCTGCAGCAATTTCTTACTTGACACATCCCCAAAAGCAAGGGAATTAAAAGCAGAAATGAACTATTGGGACCTCGTGAAGATAAAAAGCTTCTGCACTGCAATGGAAACAATGGACAAAGCTAAAAGGCAACCAACGGAATGGGAAAAGATATTTGCAAATGACATATCAGACAAAGGGCTAGTATCCAAAATCTATAAAGAGCTCACCAAACTCCCCACCTGAAAAACAAATAATCCAGTGAAGAAATGAGCAGAAAACATGAATAGACAATTCTCTAAAGAAGATATCCAGATGGCCAACAGGCACATGAAAAGATGCTCAACGTCGCTCCTCATGAGGGAAATACAAATCAAAACCACACTCAGATATCACCTCACGCCAGTCAGAGTGGCTGAAATGAACAAAACAGGAGACTATAGATGCTGGAGAGGATGTGGACAAATGGGAACCCTCTTGCACTGTTGGTGGGAATGCAAATTGGTGCAGCCACTCTGGAAAGCAGTGTGGAGGTTCCTCAAAAAATTAAAAATAGATCTACCCTATGACCCAGCAATAGCACTGCTAGGAATTTACCCAAGGGATACAGGAGTGGTGATGCATAGGGGCACTTGTACCTCAATGTTTATAGCAGTACTTTCAACAATAGCCAAATTATGGAAAGAGCTTAAATGTCCACAAACTGATGAATGGATAAAGAAATTGTGGTTTATATACATAATGGAATACTACATGGCAATGAGAAAGAATGAAATATGGCCTTTTGTAGCAACATGGATGGAACTGGAGAGTGTTATGCTAAGTGAAATAAGTCATACAGAGAAGTACAGATTCCATATGTTTTCACTCCTATGTGGATCCTGAGAAACTTCACAGAAGACCATGAGGGAGGGTAAGAAAAAAATGGTTAGAGAGGGAGGGAGCCAAAATATAAGAGACTCCTAAAAACTGAGAACAAACTGAGGGTTGATGGGGGGTGGGAGGGAGGGGTGGGTGGGTGATGAGTACTGAGGGCACCTGTTGAGATGAGCACTGGGTGTTGTATGGAAACCAACTTGACAACAAATTTCATAATAAAAAAAAGAAAAAAGAAAAAAAGACACATAATAATTAAAACGGCAAAAAATAAAGAGAGAACCTTGAAAGCAGCAAGAGAAAACCAAACAAGAATATTTTATCCAGCAATGTTAACATTCAGAATTGAAGAAGAAATAGTTTCCCAGGCAAAATTTAATGGCCCTACCTATGGCATATCATTTTAAGTATACATGTGACAGTTATTTAAAATACTGGAAATGTCAAATACACGTTATAATTATAAAATCATTTCTAAACAAAAGTTTTTAGCTCAATTTACTTGAGCTGATATTTAATGAATAGAAAAAATTAATTAGAAGCTGGGAAGGGCACTGATGCAGGGAACAGGGCCAAAGATTATGATTGCTGGCTTTGAGGCTGACTTACCTACTTTCTGCAAAGAATGTCAAGGACAAGTTGAACAATACCCTTCTTCCTCTTGTGCTAAGGGGTCCGTAGCAAACAGCACCCTCCATCAGTTCTGTGAATCTGTGAACTTCTCTCTGTGTTTAGAACCACAAAATGATTTTTGATTATTTTCCTTAACACAAAATGTAAAGATATCTTTGTTTCCTCCATCTACAGTACACCTCATCTTTTAGACACAATCTTGAATGAATTAACATTTCATACATAATTTTTAATTTGGGACTTCCCTTCCCAAGCAAAGCTTGAGGGTAACTAATATTTCACTGATTTCAGCAACTGTAAAGATTTCCAACTGCCTCAATTGTATTATCATTTGTCTCAGCAAAATTTTTGCTTGTTTTGCACTCATTAAAAAAAACAATAAGGGCATATTGCAAAAAGATATTAAAATATTTATAAAAACCACACAGTGTCATAAAAGTATCTTTCTCCTAGGCCTGGTGATGAATGTTCCAAGGTTCTGATTCCTCCAACTTGCTGCAGGTGATATTCCTCAACTCTAGGTATCTTCAGGGCACTTAATGGGGGTTCTATACTTGGCAGAACCACCAACTCTCTGTAATTTTTTTAAAGTTTTTGATATGGTAATTTATAATAAATACATATTTGGTCTTTGTCTTTTTTCTGGCACAGAGCTCCTAAAATCTTGGAATTCCCAAGTGATAAGAACAATATAGGTGTCTCATGTTACAAGGTGAGGTTTGGAAAGCACCTAAAAGTGGGAACTGGTTGCCAGTAGAGCCAAACATGGAATTAGAAGGTTAGAAGTTTCAGTCTCAACCCCCCCTCCCCAATTTCCTGGGAGGAGAGAGGGGCTCTAGATTGATTTCAACCACCAAAGAGCAATGACTTAATAAATCATGCCTATGTAATGAAGCTTTCATAAAAATCCAAAAGCAGAGTTCTGGTAGCTTCTAGGTAGGTGAACAAGTAAAGATTTGGGCAGATTGCCATGATTGCCATGAAGCCTTCATGCCCTTTCCCCATACCTTGTCCTATGCATCTCTTGCATTTGGCTATTCCTGAGTTACAACCTTTTTAATGAATCAGTAGTTTGGTAAGTAAAGGGTTTTACTGAGTTTTGTAGTTGCTCTAGGAAATTACTCAAATCCAAGGAAGGGGTTGTTGCAGACCTTCAAGCCATAGCCAGTGGGTCAGAAGCAAAGGTTTTATGTATTGGTTTAATATGATTTTAGATCCACTAGCAAGACAAAATAAAACTTGCCTTCATAAGTAAAGTTGTTTTGATATAAAAATAAAAGAAAATAAAAAAGTTGTTTCAGGATGTCATTATCTCATCTTTTCTCACTAATAAAAACTCAGTAGCTCAGCTGCTGAGGGCCCTGCTGGAGGCTTATCAGTAAAAATATGTGAAGAAGCAACCCTGAAAAGGGGACATTAATACTACAAATACCAAGAGTTTGTGAGGACTATCCAAGAGTGTTTAGTATGGTCAAGGCTACAATTGGCTGATCTAAATAGCCTTCTGAAGACCTTGGGGGAAGTTAGCTCCTGCCATGGTAAAACCAGCAATGATGAAAGCCATGCAGCAACCTAATGTAGAAGATCATCTTGCCCACTTACACCTTGCCATTGTTCTCTATCACATGCTGTAGCACAGGGGAATTTTACCTTTGCACTGGTAGCTGGACATCAGTTCTTGGTTGGCTAAACTCTCTCTGCTGAGTATCATTTTGCCCTGTATTTTAACCTTATAAATCTATTCCTGGACTTTGATACTTTGGACCTTTTTTCATGTTTTTGAGAAACATTTGTGTATGCTTAATTATAGAATATTCAAAACACAAAGGAAATTACAAAGAATAAATACCCTTATCTACCCTTATCCCATTTAACAAATGTTAAAATATTAAAGTATTAGATATCAAAATATCAGGAGTTGAATGTTAAGTTTAACAAGTTCAGAAGTTACCTTTCCACCTCATCTGAGGTAAACATTGTTCCATATTCTATCCTCATAGATTAGTTTTGCCTGTTCATACAAAATGAATCAAACATTGTGCAGTCTGGTGTTTGACTTCTTTTCCTAATAACAAAGTTGAGATTCATCCATATTGTTACATCAATCTGTAGTCTGTTCTCTTATTATGGACTAGTAAACCCCTTGCATGACTACTAAGCCTATTTGCCAGTTTGATTATACATTTTCCTCTTGATGGAATCTGGTTTTTAATTTACATTAATTTTTTAAATTTAAATTCAAGTTAGTTAACATATAGTTTATTATTGGTTTCAGTACAATTTAGTGATTCATCACTTACATATAACATACAACAGTGCTCATCCCAACAAATGCCCTCCTTAATGCCCATCACCCATTTAGCTCACCCCCACCTACCTCCCCTCTAGCAACCCTCAGTTTCTATTCTGTATTTAAGAGCCTGATACAGGGCTTAAACTCATGGACCATGAGATCATGACCTGAGTTGTAGTCAGTCACATAACCGACTGACCCACCCAGATGCACCGAGTCTGGTTTTTTAAACAACAGCCTCCTAACTCATGCTCAATCCCCAACACTGCTATCTGAGGGGGAGGTCTGCCTTTCTCCAGACTCACATCCATGTGGTGGGGCATCTGCAGCCATCTGTTTTACCCCTTCAAGTCATATGCACTTTGGTTTCTGGGCCCCAGGGGGGTCCCAGGATTCCCTGGGTATCAACTGGATCTCAAGGGATGGGGGAGGGTGGACTTCTGGGAAAGCCAGGCCCTGGACAAAGAAGCCAGATCTCTAAAGGTGGTGGCAGTGGGAGAGTATGGGCGATTTTCTCCAAGAGTGTCTTTGGCCTCCTGTCCCTGCCTCTGTTCTATGATTAACCAAAGACTTCCTCACTATGCCCCTCCTTCTGTCACTTGAAGGCCTGAGTCATTATTTTAATTCTCCCCGAGGACACTGAGCATCCTTCAGTGCTCTATTGCTCAGCTCTTCACTTCTCCTTCGATACCCTGCTCAATGATGGCTTTTGGAATTATGCTCCTCTTAGGTGGTAAGTGGGGGCCTCAGAGCTGGAAGAGGTCTGGGCGGAGGCGTCTCTGTCTGATAGGGCATTCTGGGGCTGGTGGTCAGCTCATATAGCTCTGTGGAGGAGGTGAAGCTAGGGAGTGTCTTAGTGTCTAGATTCTGGTGTGGAAAGAGGAATGGCCTGGAATCAGGGGAGGGTCATAACCTGAGCAAAGATGAGATAAGATGGACTCATAGGCTAAGTTTGGGTGGAGAATAAGCTACTTCTCCACATTCCCCAAGGCTTCCCCCCACCTTCTGTCAGGCCCCTGGTGTGTGTGTGTGTGTGTGTGTGTGTGTGTGTGTGGTGGTATGGTTGACAGGAGTCAGCCTCAGAGCCCCAGGGGGGAAGGCCATAGAAGTCACTAGGGAGGGGAAACTTTGGATATCTCATCCTTGGTCCTTGGTTTTGATTTCAGGTAGGTTGTTCCACGACTGCCAAGAGAATAGTCCAGAAACTGAACCTGTAACAGGATCACATTTCTGTGTCATTTGAAATCATTTGTGTGTCAGTCAAAAATCAGATTCCACACAAAAATCCAGGCTTTCAGCTTCTCTTGAGAAATGGGAAGGTCTGGAGCTCTGAATTCTAGACCCTGGTAATGCTTACCTCCTTTAAAAGGGCCACATGCTCTAAGTGCCCATAATTCCCTGGTACTCACACCACCCACTTCACTCACTGATGTCACCCTCTTGGCCTCTGAGACATTTCAGTCTGAGACTTTTGGCATCACCCTACTTGTCTGGTCATAGGTTCTTTTTTCAGACTCAGAAATAGAATCATCCTTTGAGGAGATTTGGGATGTGAAGCTCCCTTGCATGTGGCCATGGTAGGATTATGGCACCTTCAACATCTGGCCTTTTCCCAGAACCCCAAGATTCAGTTGTTTGGACCTTGCCTGTCACATCCTGGCCTAATGCTTTATATTCTTAGAGCTTCCCTACTTTGGGGTTGGAGTTGACTCCTCAATCCAGAGACAGCTGGGAATTCTAGTAGAAATGGAGAAGAAACCTGCTGTCTGGGAGTGAGAGTTGTGGGAAAAGCCCTTGAAATGTAGGGGGCCTTCCACTGAGGTTTTTGAGCTTAGTCACCAGAGAGGAGAATGTGAAGGATCAGGAGAGTGGGTTGGAATCCTGGC
Source organism: Prionailurus viverrinus (assembly GCF_022837055.1). Classification (NCBI taxonomy): domain Eukaryota; kingdom Metazoa; phylum Chordata; class Mammalia; order Carnivora; family Felidae; genus Prionailurus; species Prionailurus viverrinus. The sequence goes on along the minus strand of NC_062576.1, from coordinate 17,166,617 downwards.
TATACCAGGGACTTCCTGTGCAGTTCTGGGTCAGCCAACAAATAGTAATTAGTCACCTGTTAAGGGCCAGGCACTGCCTCAGGCACCAACACAAGATGGTTGCAGTCCTTGTTGTCTTAGAGCCTAGCACCAAGGAAGGGGGGCATGGGAAACACATAAGAATAAATAATTAATCAAAAAATTCTAAGTCTGTTTCCCCATCTGGACCTTAGGGTGGACCATGATGTAATTATTAATGGTGTCCCTTTCATTCTCAGAAGGTCTCAGTTTAGGAAATGAATTGTATTATCATAAGGGACATTCTTGAGCTAACATACCATGAGGTGACAGGCTCAATTTCAGGTTGTACATGTCCTTTGAAATATCCTTGAGGGGGCATTTCTCTGGATTGTTGCCCTTTGTATTGTGGTTTGATTATTGTTGAGGAAGGGAGAGACAGGAGCCACACAGATGGCAAATCAGGAAACAAAAAGAACACCCTTCTCCTGGGAAGATGAGCTGGACTGGGGTGGGCATCAAGATCCCAAAAGTCAGGTATCCAGAGGAGATGAGGCTTCTCTGACTGTTCCTCCCACCCTCACTTCCCTCTCCATATTCCTCAGTCATTGCTTCTTATTATGGGTTCAACTTGGATGTGGAGGAGCCCATGGTCTTTCAAGAGGATGGAGTTAGCTTTGGACAGAGTGTGGCCCAGTTTGGCAGATCGAGGTAAGCCCTGCCCACTCTCCCCACCCTCACCCCTTCAGCCTTCAGGCAAATGGATGAACATGGGTTAGGAGGTATCTGGAGGAAGGGCAGCATGGGCAAAGTCTGACACCACTGACACCACTACTACCAACTATTCACGGTCCCAGGAAGGGCCACAAACTCTGGACAAGACACTCCTTCAGGAGGGAGATCTTGAATCTCCTCCAGACAGGTCTCGCTTTGTGGCATGTGACCAGTGTAAGTGACCAGTACAGTTACCCTTGCACTTGTAATAATGTTTTGCAGTCTTCTTCTTGAAATTATTAAGAATTGATCTTAGCATTTGTGTGTGGTCATTAAGATTGATGGGGAAGTGGAGATGTGCTGGAGGCTTGGAGCTTTGGCTCACATGCAGTCTAGCCTTCTGTGGAGTGGTTCTTAGCTTCCTGCTTCCCCACACCTATCCAGTGACCCCTGCTGCCCTCAGCCCCTGGTATGAGTTAGTCAAGGTCAAGGTTGGCTGTGCACAGTTTGCCCAGTCTGTGGGGTTTGCACTGGCCCTGGGAAAATCCCTGTGCCTTGGGGAATTCAACACTAAGTAGCAAACAGGTAAAGACAGGACAGGTAAAGAGGAGGATCATGGGGAGGAAAAAAAAGGGAAAAAAACTTTTTTTCTCCCAGAACAAAAGGCCCACATTTTTATTTCACACTGGGACTGTCAATTATGTACCTCACCCTGCTTCCAGAAACTCACATTCTCAGGTCCCAGCAGCAGGGACCCAAGTTGTTAAAATCCCAATGTGATGCAAGTATAACGGAAATCTGGAGGCATAAGAAGGAAGAGATCAAACCCAGGAGGGAATTCTAGGAAGGCTTCACAGAGGAGGTCAAGTTGGCAATGAGCCTGAGAATACAAGAAGATTTAATTGGCCAAGAAGTAGCATATTGAGGTCACTGAGTTCTAAAAGCACATCCATCCCCCTTCCTCACCCAGCTGGCAGGCTGGGGCATGGAAGAAAATGCCAGATGTCAGAGTTATGGTTTTTTTTTTTTTTTTGGTTTGTTTGTTTATTTTGAAATATACAGGGCAAAAACTGAAGTGCCCAATCTTGGAAGGTCCAACTCAATAAATTTTTCATATGTGTATACCCAGGTAGCTGCCGCCTGGATCCAGGTACAGAACATCCTCAGGTCCACTCCCCTGGATTCCCTTAGGCCTTTTCTGATCACTCAAAATCCAACAAATTCAAAGATAGCCACTGTCCCACTTCCATCACCATCAGTTACACACACACACACACACACACACACACACACATCTATAAACTATTGATTGACTGCTGTTCACCAGTATTTACAAAAAAGTAAATATATAGACTGGATGACATGCTGATTGCTACAAAGCTATTGTTTTTCCTGTTGTCTGTTGAAACACAACCCAAACACTGAAAAGACCAAGCCTATGAATCAGGAATAGATAGGGTAAAGAAAAACATGTAGATGAAAAGTTTGCTCATCCATTTATGCCAGCAGGTCCCAAACTGCTACATCTCTAACCATCTATTTAGGTTTTCATCAGCAAGTGTTAGACCCACAAGGATCTCAGCTTTCCATAAAGGAATAGCTTTCTAGAAGGAAGATTTAAATGTTAACCTAATGTGGTTTGCCTGGCTAATTAGTTAAAAACACACAAATATTTGTCTAGTTTTCTCATCTGAGTGGAGAGATTATTGGCAGAGATAACATTTTTTTAAAATTAAAAAATTCTCTCCTCTCAAAAGGTTTTATAAATAAATTTTTGCACTTATATGACTGTAGATATTGATATGGAGTCTGATGCTTTTGCTTTAAGTTGTCCAACTCAAATTGCTTATGTTATATTTAAATTATCCAATTAATTACAGAATAATCTTTTTGTTTTGATACTTTATGGCTTAAAATTTTTCCATGTAGGGGTGCCTGGCTGACTCAGTCAGCTAAGCATCCGAGTTTGGCTAAGGAGATGATCTCACAGTTTGTGGCTTAGAGCCACACATTCAGCTTTGTGCTGACAGCACGGAACATGCTTGGGATTCTGTCTCCCCTCCCCTCTGCCCCTCCCCAGCTCATTCATGCTCTCTCTCTTTCAAAAATAAATAACCTTTAATTTTTTTCCAGGGTACCTGTTGGATTGAGCACTGGGTGTTGTATGGAAACCAATTTGACAATAAGTTATATTTAATATAAAAAATTCTTTTGGGGCGCCTGGGTGGCTCAGTCGGTTAAGTGTCCGACTTCAGCTTAGGTCACGATCTCACGGTCCGTGAGTTCGAGCCCCGCGTTGGGCTCTGGGCTGATGATGGCCCAGAGCCTGGAGCCTGCTTCCGATTCTGTGTCTCTCTCTCTCTCTGACCCTCCCCCGTTCATGCTCTGCCTCTCTCTGTCTCAAAAATAAATAAACGTTAAAAAAATTTTTTTTAATTCTTTTTTTTCCATGTAACTTGAGGTGATCTATTTCTTGGGTGGCTCAGAATGATGGTACCCCAGAAACAAAATGCACTTACTCATGGCTGGAAAATGTTTTTCTTTTGAATATATTTATTTTTGGTTAATGTTAAAAAACAGCACTCAAACCATTTGTATAAATAAAATGAAGCTCTCCTTTTTGAATAGCCTCATGAGTGGCAAATGCCAAGAGCTTCCCTCTCAAACTCTCACTTCCTTGTTACATGGTGATACTTCCTCACCTGAAGCGCCTTGTGTCCTTACCCCTCATACAACTATATGTCATGCTTGTGTCTCCAGACTCGTGGTGGGAGCCCCCCTGGAGGTGGTGGCGGTCAACCGGACAGGACGGTTGTATGACTGTGCAGCTGCCACTGGCCTATGTCAACCTATATCACTGCACAGTGAGTGACTCCACCTGGGAATTGGGGCCCTCAATCCTCCTGTACAAGAATGTCTCTCCTTGGCCTCTAGTCCTGATTCTCCCCCCAAATGAAGGTGTGCCCATGAGTATGATCATGTGTATCTGCCCTCAGCACCACCAGAGGCCGTGAACATGTCCCTGGGCCTGTCCCTGGCAGCCTCCACCAATCGCTCCTGGCTGCTGGTGAGTTTCTCTGGGTCATAGAAGGGTCACAAGGGCAGGATCAGGGGCCAGAGGAGGCTTGGGCTGGGGGAGAAGAATATGGAGAATTCTGGGGCCCCTTTGCTCACACAGGTCTCTGCCTCTAGGCCTGTGGCCCAACCATGCACAGAGCCTGTGGGGAGAATATGTATGCAGAAGGCTTTTGCTTCCTGTTGGGCTCCCACCTGCAGACCATTCGGACAGTGCCTGCTGCCCTGCCAAGTAGGTCCCTTTAGAGACAGCATTTCTGTTTTATACACATACTGGCACAGAGGAGTGGGCAGAGCCTGAGACTATGGTCTTGGCTTCCTGTGCTCATGGCATCTTCCCAGAGGCCTCAGTGAGCCCAAGAAGGTCTGGGAACATGGTCTGGCCTCGTAAGAAGGGCAGCTTACAACAGGTTCTCTAAGCTGGTCGAGGGGAAAAGGTTTGGATGAGGCGGAAGGGAGCTTCAGCGTGCTGACAACAGGAGGCATGAGGACCTCACAGTTGCCAACAGGTGCAGAGATGCTTCTTGGGCTTTCAAAGGAAAGGCCTTGGATGGTCGAAAATGTGGTGAGGATGATAGATCCAGCAATCCAAGTACGAGGCCATTCCTGATAACTCACTGATGAATTTCTAAGGGGAGCAAATGTTAGGGCCATGGAAAATGTGATGCACATTTTGTTGCTGATGTCTTCCACAGAGAGTGGTGCCAGGGACACTGAACATCATCTCTCTGAGAGTCATTCTGAATAAGTCTGTCTTCTGTGTCCTTGGGCAAGTGACCTAATTCCCTGGTTTTCATTTCCTCATTGGTTAACTGGGTCTTAATAATTGACGTGGTTATGAGGATTAAAAGATTTAATATAAATATAAAGTGCTTAGACTTCTGCTTGGCACATAATATGTAATTACCATTATGACTGAAATTCTAGCTAGGACCATGTGTTTGGACTAGGAGGAAGATACAGGTAAACTGTCTTCTCTGTGGTATCAGAAGAGATACTGGGCTCCAAGTAAGAGCCAGGGGCACTTAAAGTGCTGACTGAGAGCAATGCTTTGGACCAGAGAAGTCATGATGCCAGGGAAAAATAAAATAGCAGCATAAACAACTCTCAACCAAACTGTGAGAGCAGAATCTACAATGGGGACAGAGAGAGTGGAGGAAGGGTGTTCAGGACTTTGGGGGGTTCCGTGACCTGCCTTGGATGTCTGTGCAGCCAGGGTAGGGGATGTGGCATTTCAGCACTAGGAAGTAGATTCTTAATCTCTATCGTCTATTTAACCCATCCCTCCACCTACGTCTCTTCTGAAAAGGATCAGTTTGTTGTCTATAGTTGAGAGTCTGTTTCCCTGTTTCTCTCTTTCTCTCTGTCTCTATCTCTCTTTCTTTGTGTTTTTGTTTTCTTTCTTAATATTTGGGCAATGGATTTGGGCCTTTTCTGTGGAGGGTGTTGGAAAATTGGTAGTAATTGGTTCATAGACCAAGAATGACCCGGTAAGTCTGTTGAGCAGGAAGGATTTCTGGGCCCTGGGAGACAGCTGGGCCCCACACTAGCATCTCTGATTCCTTCCTCCTTCTCTACAGAGTGTCCAAGTCAAGAGATGGACATTGTCTTCCTGATTGATGGCTCTGGAAGTATTGACCAAAGGGACTTTAAGCAGATGAAGAACTTTGTCATAGCTGTGATGGGACAGTTTGAAGGCACCAACACACTGGTGAAGATTGAGTCCCCAAGACCTGGGGAGTGCTGGGCGGGGGGTGGTGGCTGCCTTTGGGAAAGGCCAACCTAGGGGGAGACCTGGCATTGTTGGGGGTGGGCTCAGTGGACCTGTGACATGATAAAGCTAAGGTCTCAGTGCAGGGCTGATTTGTGCCCTTACCTGAGGAAATTCCCCTGTGGCATTTAATATGTCTTTATATGGCCCAGGAAATATAAGCTTTTTTTACTGTTAAAAAGCATTGAAAGGATAGCTTTGCTATGAAATTAGACTGAAGATACCTTGGCCAAATACTTAATGATTTCTTTGTTGTGTTTTCCATGCAAGTCATGATTTCTCTTATTTTATTTCTCACTAATTAGTGTACATGTGTGTATGAATTCTTGAGAAGTGAGGAAATATAGCCTACAAGTGGATTTTATACACTATGAAAGTTTTTAAAAATCCTATTTTAACAAATATTGCAGTATTGCCAAAGTATGAAAGAAACATTATTTGTTTTTGATTTCTAGTTTTCTTTTTGGGCCAATTTCCCCCTGAGTTTTAGCCTCAAAAAACATGGAAATTGTTTATAAATCCAAAGTTAATCCAAAATTAAAGTTTATTAAAAAATAACTCTTGAGCACCAGGGCATTTTTCTTGGCCTTTGCAGTTCTCACTGATGCAGTACTCCAATGATTTGGAGATCCACTTCACCTTCACCAAATTCCAGAGCAGCTCAAGTCCTCAGAGCCTGGTGGATCCAATTCTCCAATTGAATGGCCTGACGTTTACAGCCACAGGCATCCTGAAAGTGGTGTAAGTTCCCCCTTCTACCTCATGTGGACACATTGCCACACCGCTTCCTCATGCTGGTCTGAACAGCCCTTCTCCAGGACTATGGGAAGCTCTGGGGAAAGGGTCTATAAAGGGAAGTAAGGAGGCTGTAGGGGGAATGTTCCTCCTTGGATCTGTTCCCAGATATAGGATGGAACTCTTCTGCAGTGTTTCTTCTTTGCCTGACCTTGGATTGGCAGGACCCAGATTCCGCCTGGAGCAGCCAGATTCCACCTGGAGCAGCCAGATTCCACCTGGAGCAGCTTTGGTTCAAATAATCTGAGTTCTCATTCTGGCTCCCTGCTGGTGACCTGGGAAAACCTGGGAGTTACTGACTTTAAGTCTCAAATAACTGCCAAATGAGGACAACTTACAACTTGGTTGTAAAGATTACATGAGATAATATGCACCTCATGCATGGCATAGTCTGAGGGTACCAGGGTTCCCTAGTCTCCCCAGATGACCTTCTAGAGCTGCAAATGATTTCTTTTCAAAATCAGTTTCATCTCAGGAGAGCCAACTCCCTTTCTTCCTTGACAGGAAAGAACTGTTTCATAGTAGGAATGGTGCCCGTGAAAGTGCCAAGAAGATTCTCATTGTCATCACAGATGGGCAGAAATACAAAGACCCCCTGGAATACAGTGATGTCATGCCCCTGGCAGAGAAAGCTGGCATCATTCGCTATGCCATTGGGGTACGTCCTCTTCCTCGTGGCTCTCTCAGACTGAGACTGCATCTCACGCATGCAGAAAGGCTGGTGGGCTCTTCCTCAGCTGCCTCTCTGCCACAGGTGGGAGATGCTTTCCAGGAACCCACTGCCAGGGAGGAGCTGAACACCATTGGCTCAGTGCCCTCTCAGGATCACGTGTTCAAGGTGGACAACTTTGCAGCACTCAGCAGCATCCAGAAGCAGCTGCAGGAGAAGATCTTTGCAGTGGAGGGTAAATACAGGGCAAGCTTGGGTCTTGGAATCCAAAGGTTCCCACCCCGATTGTTCCCTACAGTTCTGAGGGTCCATCCCTATTCACATGTCACCCAAAATTGTGCCCCAGAACCTGAGACCCAGACTCATTCTTCTCCTTCTAAGTCCTTGTGGTCTCATGGTCCCCAGAGCCTAAGTGACCTGTTTTCCCACAGGAACCCAGTCGAGGACAAGTAGCTCCTTCCAGCATGAGATGTCACAAGAAGGCTTCAGTTCAGTGCTCACCATGGTAGGTGGAGCATATGCTTGATAAACAGGTCTCAGGCACCAATCCTGGGCCAGCCCTGTGCTGGGTCCTGGGACCCAGAAGCAAATAAGAAGGAGATCCTGTCCTCAAGGTCACTGTCCGTTTAGAGAGAGACATATAGGCAGTGTATGTAGGTGCTAGGAGCACGGCAGAGAACAGGATAGCCAAGGTTCCTGCTCTCACACAGAGCACATATACAGTGGGAGGAGACAATAAACACAAACAAAAGATCCTCAGATTATGCTCAGTGTTAGAAGAGAGCAAGAGAGATGATCAGAGGAGGCCTGAGGAATAACAACTGAGGGTGAATGATGAGAAAGGGATAGGTGTGGGAAAATCTGGGGAGAGATTGCTCCAGGGAGAGGAAAAGGCAAGTGCAAAGGTCCTGAAGCATGAACAAGGTTACTGCCCTAGAGAGATGAAAGGGACAGCATAGCTGGAGCAGGGTGAGTGAGGGGCAGCATGGAAGGAGTGGGTGGAGAGATGGGAAAGGCCAGATCATGCAGACCAAAGAAATGACAAAATAGCATGACTTATGTGAAAGCAGATGTGTGTTAAAAATATCCAGAGGGATTTTCTTCAAAAGAGTTTTGGGGGTGAGTTGGAGGGACATAGAAATGAATCGAGGTTGGTAATGAATTGATCGTTGAACCTGGGTACTTATGAGTTCATTGTGCATTTCTTTCTACTTTTGTATATGTTCTAAATTATCTATAATCAAAAGTTTAGAAAGGCAATAAACAAGGTATGCAGAGTAGGAAACACCTATTACTCCCCGAGGGAGCCAAGGAAGACCTCACAGAGAAGGTGGCTTTGAGGATGACTCTTCCCAAGAGAGGAGTTGCGTCTCAGAAAGAGAGGAGAGGTGTCCAGGTCAAACACTTGGTGTGTTCAAAGCATAGAGCAACTGCACAGGTTTGTCTGGGGAGGACCTGAGATACCATCCTCAGGGTCTTGGTGACAGGGAGCCATCTTGGGTTGCCAGCTGGGTAATGACTATATATTTGGTCTGAGGAAACCTAACACTGAGGAGGGTGGAGCAGAGAAGAACACAATAGGAGGCAGAAAGGGCAGTGGGTGAGAAGAGCTGGGACTTACTGGAGCAGCGGCACTGGGGATGGACTGAGAGAGACATTAGGAGTCAGGGATTGAAGCTGCTGGACAGGACTGGGGAAGGAAAAGAGAATTCCAAATAATGAGTGGAGTTGGTAGCAGGCATTGCTTTGGAATAGGCTGCCTTGTTTTGACTCAAAACTGCTTAGCCCTGGAATCCTTTCCTCCCAGGATGGACCAGTTCTGGGGGCTGTGGGGAGCTTCAGCTGGTCTGGAGGTGCCTTCCTATACCCCCAAAATATGAGCCCCACTTTCATCAGTGTGTCTCAAGAGAACGTGGACATGAGGGACTCTTACCTGGGTGAGAAAAAGCTGTGGTTGGGGGCACAGGCGGGAGGAGATGAGCTGCCTGGAAAGGGCAGGAGCTTAAGGGATGGGGAGGAAGATTTTGTGCTGAGGCCTGCCCCCCCACCCCAGGTTACTCCACTGAGCTGGCCTTTTGGAAGGGGGTGAAGAGCCTGATCCTGGGGGCTCCCCGCCATCAGCATACTGGGAAGGTTGTCCTCTTCACCCGGGAGTCCGGACAATGGAAGCCAAAGGCTGAAGTTGCAGGGACCCAGGTTGGGTGTAGAGGAATCCAGAGTGGACCATGAGGGTGGCAGGGTGTCCAAGGATGGAGAGGGAGGAGATGAAGGGGTTTGGGGGACCACGGGATAAGGTTCTGGTGGCAGGGGGCAGGCAGGCAGGGTGACTTCACGCTCTGCCCTCCAGATTGGCTCCTACTTTGGGGCCTCCCTCTGTACTGTGGATGTGGATAGAGATGGTAGCTCTGACCTTGTCCTCATTGGGGCTCCACACTACTACAAGCCGGCGTGGGGGGGCCAGGTGTCCGTGTGCCACTTGCCCCAGGGGGTGAGTGTCTGATGAGACCTGGGATGGGTGGGGCCTGGGAGTGGGGTGGAGGGGTTGTCTGGGTTGGGGCATGACACTGGTTTTGTTCTGCAGAGGGCTAGGTGGCAGTGTGAGGTCATTCTCTGTGGGGAGCAGGGCCACCCCTGGGGCCGCTTTGGGGCAGCCTTGACAGTGCTGGGGGATGCGAATGGGGACAAACTGACAGACGTCGCCATCGGTGCCCCAGGAGAGCAAGAAAACCGGGGTGCTGTCTACCTATTTCATGGAACCTCAGAACTGGGCATCAGGCCCTCCCACAGCCAGGTGAGGCCCCTCTCTGAAGCCTCTTCCAGTTCCACCTCCTTTCCCATGTCTTAGATGTGCCTGATGGCCCTGTGCCTCTTGTCATGGACCTTAGTAGTAGCTATTCTCCTTTTAGGGGTTTATTGCCATGAATTTCACCAGGCCCAGCTAAGTGCAAATTATCTCTCTTTTGTCCTTTGGCTCCAAACAGACTCCAATCTGTTGTGGGCAGTTTAGTGGGTAAGAGATTGCAGGCCCTGGTCAAATGCCTGGCCAGTCATGTCAGCTGTGTTGCCTTAGGCAGTGACGATTTAACCTCTGTGAGCCTCAGTTCCCCTCTATGAAACATTAAATGATAAACTCCATAGGCTTCTTGTAAAGATGACTCAATAGAGTACTAAGTACTCTGTTCATCAAATATTTATGAAGGAAGATACACGTGATGAGTAAATTAACCTATTGTATTTCTATTGCTATGCTTTAATTTTGTCATTAGCCTGTACCCTCACATGAATTGGACCAAAGGAGCTTGCCTCTCTCTGTCTGAGATCCCTGGGGTCTCACTACACTTGCTTTCCACTCCTCCCCCTTCATTTCTCCCTTTCAATTTTTCCATTCAGTTCTACTTTCATTCACTGTATTCTCCTTTCCAAATCTTTATTCTCAAACCTTTCAAATGACCTTCCCTTGACTTCCACTTCTCCTTTCCCTCTTTGGCCAGCGGATTGCAAGCTCCCAGCTCTCTCCCACACTCCAGTATTTTGGACAGTCGCTGAGTGGGGGTCAGGACCTCACCCAGGATGGACTAGTGGACCTGGCTGTGGGGGCCCGGGGACAGGTGCTGTTGCTCAGGTGATAACTCCCCACATCCCACCCTTTCCCTCTGTGTGTCCAGTTCAAAAGCTGCCCCCTCCCTTGTTCTCCTCCCCAAGGTCAGAGTCAGGTCCTCAGCCCCTCTTTGCACCCTCAGGAGTCAGCCAGTGCTGAATGTGGGGGTGACTATGAGATTCATGCCCTCGGAGGTGGCAAAGGCTGTGTACCAGTGCTGGGAAGAGGTGCCCACCACTCTGGAAGCTGGAAATGCCACAGTCTGTCTCACTATCCACAAAATTTCACTGGACCAGTTAGGTGAGTTTCTTCCTAGTGAATCTAGCCCCTTACCCCATAAAGGTTCCCACCCTATCGTCAGGAGAGAATGGGCTCAGGAATCCAAATACCACCTCCACATCCACCCAGCTGCCAGTGTTGGAAACCTGGGTCCCTTTTCTCCCCCTCTCCCCACACCCAGGCCATAGGTTCTATCTCCAGGATACATCTGCCCATTTCTCCCCACTGGCCCCAGCCACCTCCTACCTTTCCTACCTATACTTTGAGCTGTTCCCATGTCTGTTTTTTGCAGCTCCCACCCTATCTCCATAGAGAAACTATAGGGATTGTTCCTAAAATGCAAATCTAGTTTCCTTACTTTCCTGCTTAACACCCTTCAACCACTTTCTTCTTGCATTTAGAGAGACCAAAATCCTTCCCTACAATGTCCTTGCTGACTTTGCTCCTCTCTGCCCTTCCAAACTCACCTCATCCCACTCTCCCTTTTTGTAAATGTGCCATCCTCTCTCTCCCTTCTGGTCTTAGCCACCATTCTCATGGTCTGGGATTTTCTCTTCCCCATTCTTCACCAACCCCTGCTCATCCTCCAGGTCAGAGATCAGACAAGGCCCACCCAGGGAGGCACCTCTGACGTCCAGCAAGCCCTCCTTGGTACAACTGAGGATCCCACTGTTGAGTTGATCATGGTGTGACATTAAGTCCTACATGCTCATCTCTTTTCCTAGACTGTGAGCTTGGGGCTATATTTCTCTATCTCCTTCTCTACCTCTATCCCCAGCACCTGTTACATCTCATGACCCATAGAAAGTGCGCAGCAAATATTTATTGCACGAATAAAAAAAAAAACATAGAACTTCAGAGGTTCTCTTTGACTTTTCGTCTTCTGTTTCCCATTCTGCTCCAGGTGATGTCCAAAGCTCTGTCAGGTATGATCTGGCATTGGACCCAAGCCGCCTGATTTCTCGTGCCATTTTTGATGAGACCAAGAACAGGACTTTGTCTCGAAGAAAAACCCTGGGGCTGGGGGATTACTGTGAAACCATTAAGCTGCTTTTACCAGTAAGGACTTTGGGTTCTGGGAAAGGTGGGGGGAGAAGGAGCCCAAGGATAATCTCTGGCATCTCTGCTGCCTGTCGGGTGAGGTGGAAAGGGTGGGGAGAGTGGGGCCTGAGAGAGGAAAGTTGAGGCCAGAGTACCTGGCTGAACAGCTTGCACAGAATTCTGACTGGACAGCAGGAAATGGATGCAGTTGAGAAGGGCCAGTGGTGGAAAGTAAGGAGAAGGATAGTGGGGCTTTGAAAGCCTATTCTCCCTCAGGACTGTGTGGAGGACGTGTTGAGTCCCATCATCCTACACTTCAACTTCTCCCTGGCTGGGGAGCCCATCCCCTCATCTCAGAACCTTCGCCCTGTGCTGGCTGTGGGCTCACGTGACCTCTTCACTGCTTCTGTGAGTCTTCTGACAAAATCCCAGGGATGTACTGATTTTCACTGTATCTCTGTGTGCTTCAAAACCTATTTTGGTTCCCAACCACATCAAGTCCAAATTGCCTCCACCCAGTTACCAAGGCCCAGCCTAGCTAAGACCCTTACACGTGTCCCAGCTGGTGCCCACTTTATCTCAATATAAACTCTCTGGTTCTCATTTTTCAAATCCTTCCCAACTTTTCTCATTCCTACTTCTGTTCCTTTTTCCATGTGGTATCTCCTACTTGGAAAACATTTCCTTCTCTCCACCCCAAAGATCTTCTCTAGTCCCCAAAGCTCCAGTCTTATCTTCCACTCTTTTGGAAACCACATTCAGCATCTATCACTTCTCTGGCTTCCTATTACTTCATGGTGATACCAATGTTACATGACTGGAATCATAGCAATCTGCATCTATTTTTGTGGGTCCTTTAGAATTGTGGGTTCCATAAGTACAAGAACCATGTCTAATTCACCTGTAGTTTCCAGTTTTTCTAACTCCCTACCCACCCCCTTATTGTTACTTAACAATGTTGAATAATTGTTCCAATGTGAGTTGGATTTAACTCCTCAACTAAATTCTGTGCCCCTTGAAACCAAAGTTCTTATCATTCTTTTATATTCTAACTGCCCCTTCCCTACTGCCCCACTTCTTGTCAGTGTCTAGCACACTGTTGGGTGCAGAGTGGGTGTTCAGTAATACTCAATAATGAGCATTACTCATTATTAGGAGGAGTGCTCCTAATGAGGGGAATGAAGAAAGGTTGAGACATGGATGGGAAGAGATATTCTGTTTTGCTGCAGCTCCCCTTTGAGAAGAACTGTGGACAAGATCACCTCTGTGAAGGAGACCTGAGTGTCAGTCTCATCTCCTCAGGGTGAGCTCTATCTGCTTTCATTTCTAGACACTTGAGCTTTTGGGTCTCCCATCCTCATAGGATGAGATGTACTTTTGTTTCCCTTTGGCTCTCCTTCTAACAAAGAAATTTTGATCGGAGTGTTCTCAGCCAATAGTTCATGAGTTCCCACAGTCCCACGCCTACCCCCTATCCAATTCCAACTCATTTCCAATGGAGCCTCTTTTTCAGTTTTGTCCTTCCTCCTCCAGCCTGCAGACCCTGGTGGTAGGGAGCTCCTTGGAGCTTAATGTGACAGTGACTCTCTGGAATGAAGGTGAGGATTCCTATGGAACTGTGATCAACTTCTACTATCCAGCAGGGCTGTCCTATCGACGAGTGTTAGGAACCCAGGTAAATAGCTCCCTTGGGCTCCAGTTGCTGGGATCTCTTCCCTGCTCTGGGTTATAGTAGTTTTCTTTTAATTCTTCTCTGGTGAAATATAAACACACACACACACACACACACACACACACAGAGTTCCAGAGTCAGAGAGGGATGGAGGGAGGGAGGAAGGGAAATAGAGTGAGAAGTGCATAAAGCTTATGTATAATGAATAATATTAATGAAATGTCTATGTAATTAGCATCAGGTCAAGAAATAATACACTGCTGGCACCCCCAGATGTCCTCCCTGTGCCTTTCCTTATAACCTCACTCTCTCCCCGAAGGTAATCACTAAAGTATATTAGGAACTGATGATCACAGTAAGAATAGTGATTGCCGTTTCTTAGATAAAACCAGTGAGTTTTTGCCAATATTTGAAATTTATATGAATGGAAACATGTTATATGTTCTCTTGTGTATTTATTCATTTCTTCAACATATGTTTGTGAAATTCATCCATGTTGTTCCTTGTGGCTGTAAAACACTTTTATTGCTATTTGGAATCCCTTTGTATGACTGTACCACAACTTATTTACCCATTTCACAATTGATGGTCATTTGAGTTGTTCTCTGATATTGGCCATGACTATTCTTGAGCATGTATCTTGGTACACATATGCATAATATTTGGAAGATGTATGTCAGTTATGGAATTTCTGAATCATTGAGTATGCATATTTTCAATTATAATAAGTAAAGTCAAACCATTTCCACCTATTTGCACTTCCATCACCTGTGGCTTTCCATCCACTCCAACACTTGGCATTGTCAGACTTTAAAATTTTTGTCTACCTGTTGATACCTCCTTGAAGTTTTAATTTACATTTATTTAATGAAGTTGAGCAAATTTTAATCATTTCCTGGTCATTTTGATTTCTTCTTTTAGGAAGTGCTTGTCCAAGTCTTTTCCTTATTTTTCTACTGAGTTGTCCATAGTTTTCTAGTTGTTAAGAGCTCTTTAATATTCTTGTTACTAATACTTTTCCAGTTATATGTATTAAGTATATTTTACAGTCCTGTTCCCAGTCTTTTCAGTCTCTGTATATTGTCTCTTGATGAGCCAAATGTCTTAATTTGATTGTGGTTGAATTTTATCAAATATTTTCCTTTGTCTTTTTTTTTTTTTTAATGTGTGGATCTTGTCTGAAATGCTTCCCTACTCCAAGGTTATGAAGATAATCCCCTGTATTATCTTTTAAAAGCTTTATAATTGTGCCTTTTCACATTAAGAATTTTTATCTAGCTGGAATATTTTAATGTATGGAGTGAGGTAGGGATCCAATGTGTTTTGCTCTTTTGTTTGTTTTATTTTGTTTTGAATAGGCCGATTTTCCTAAGACCATTTTTTGAAAAGTCTGTCCTTTTCCCTACTGTTCTGCAATGCCCCACTGTTATATATCTAGCCCACATATGCGCATGGGTAACATATTTGAATTTCTTTTCCTCCTCTGGAAGCAACCACACCAGCGCCCACTGCGACTGGAATGTGAGGCAGCGCCCACAGGGAATGAGAGCCTGAGGAGCAGCAACTGTAGCATCAACCATCCCATCTTCCACGAGGGCACTAAGGTGAATGCTTCCCCCCAAATCCTCATCACTCTGCTCCTTTGTCCTTACCCATTTTCTTCCCTCACTCCCCCATGACTTTCCTTATCCCCATTCTTTCATTCTTTTCCTCTCAGGGCACCTTCCTAATCACATTTGATGTCTCCTACAAGGCCACCCTAGGAGACAAGTTGTTTCTGAGGGCCAATGTAAGCAGGTGAGTCCAGGTGTATCCCTCACTCTTCCATCTCATGCCCCAGTCAGAGATGTCTCTCTTGGATTCCTTCCCAACTGGGCTCCCCCCCCTCTCTCTCCAGTGAGAATAATAAGCCTACATCCAGCAAGACCACCTTCCAGCTGGAGCTCCCTGTGAAATATGCTGTCTACATGGTGATCAGCAGGTATTTAATACCTGCCCTCCCTTGACCTCTGACTTTCCTCTAAGCCTAGTACCTCCCATGGTTGCCCAGCCTGCTCTTGGAAGGATGGGTATCTAAACTATCCCCTCTGATTCCTCACATGGAAATACTTGTGACCAGCCGTACATTTATCTATAATACCATCTACCATACAGTTCTTGCTTCTTCTCTGATGAATTGGCCTACTATTTGGATGCACATTTGCCACCATTGTGCACTCCTCTCTTTTTCTCTAAGATGGAAGCTTCCTTTAACATGAAGCCAATTCTGGTTTTGGTGCTAGATATGAATGTGCAGAGGTGAAACTAACTAGGTTAAGATTGAGGCTTTTTTAGCACTCTGAAGTGGGGAATATGGTTTGTCACCACACAGAGGAAATAAAAGGTCAGGTTTTCACCAAACCAGAAGGAGAGCAGAGGTGTGAGAAACTGCTGGGAAAGTCTCTAAGAGGCCAAGGCTGCAGCAGGCCACAGGAGAGGCAAGTGCAGGGCTGTTGCTCTGTTTTCAAGGTGGGTGGAGGAGCAGGGGCAGGTCAGGCTGGAAGCAGAGCAAAGAGCCCTGAATACCTCACCAAACTCCAGAGGTTTAGTGAGTTGGTCAGAAGCTTATAATATTGCCATGGGACAGAGTTTGCTACTGTTGCTGCTGCTGCTGCTGCTGCTGCTGACACATGAAATTTTAGGGGAACTGGGTTGGGGTGCTGATCAAACAGTGTGTCATTGCCCTTCCAAACTCCGTGTCCTAATTTCCCCTTCTAACCATGGGAGAACAGTGAAACTTATAATTTAAGAGCTTCCAGTTATATATACTTAATGATATGACAGGCATTTTAAATGTACTTGACACGTATCTGCATTCCTTTAATCCTTCGAATAACTCTATGACATAGTTATTGTTAACCACCCTTTTTTAGCAACAAAGAAATCAAGAGGTTAAATAACTTGCCCCTGTCAGTCAGCTGGGAAGTGATAGCACCACGAATCATTCAGATGGTCTGGCTCCAGAGCTTGTGCTCATGCCCATATACTACTGTGCCTCTCCAAGGATTGGGGAAACCGAGTGATTTACTCAAATTTGAAAAGAGAGTTAGAATTGAAGTTTTAAGGTGAAAAAACTGAAGCACAGAGAGAAACATTTGGGATCAGGAGCATAGAGGAGGGCAAACACACTGAGGGAAAAAATAAATTCTAACATTTATGTCATTGCTGCAAACTGCCTCACAACTCTATTACAGGCACTGTTATTAGCATCCTCATTCTAAAGAGGAAGAAACTACAGGGCTCCAGAGAGGTTTAGTAGCTTGCCTTAAATTAGTTGGGTAGGAAGTGGTAGACTGAAATGTGAACCCAGATGGCTTGGCTCCAAAACCTGTGTTCTTAATCATCAAACTGACAGTCACATCTGTGGGAAAACTGGGGGGGGGGGGAGGGGGGGCATGGAATTTCTGTATGGCTGGCCTGGCTTCTGTACACTAGCTGCTGGTGAAATGTGCAGGTCCCGTTGCTTGTTTGCTTGATTCCACTGAGACCTTAGATGATAACTCTGGAAAGACAGGGATTATGGCTTGTTAACTGTTGTATCTCCAGAGTCAAGCACACAGCCAGTCACAGGGTAAATGTTTACTGAAGAAGGCCATGGATGCATGGATAGATGGACGGAAACCCACCTGCAGCCTGGGACATTTATGTCCGCTCCAGGGTCTTGTGTTCATGCACCATCCTTTTTCACATTTACTTAGCTGCCCCAGGATAGCCACATTTATTTTATTCTTTCCATCTGGAGGGGCTTGCACTGCATTTTTTCCTGAGTGATCCAACCAAGATTCCCTTGAGTCCCCTTAGGCTTTTTTGTTCTGGCAGTGGCCTCTGCAAGCATTACCTAAGGCCAACCACGTACCTACTAGAGGAGAAAGCCATGTGAATGCCTTCTTCTCGTGGGAAAGTGTTTAAATGTTATAATAAGTAATGTTTAAGTTGGGCCTTTAAGTGACATTTTCCAGAAGGGGAGTGGTAATTACATTCCAAGCAAAAGAAAGAACTTGAACAAAGTTATGGGAACTTGAAAGAGCCAGGGTATCAGAGGGCAACCTAGCAGTTCTGGGTGACTGGGGCAAAAGTCATGGGAGAAGGGCTGAAGCTGAGTCTGCAGAGGCATGTGGGGACTGTAATTATATCTCTGGGCATTCTTCTGGGCCCACAGAGCCTTTGGAAGATGACTGGGGCAAAAGTGAGGATGGCTCCGTAGCTGTTTCTCACCAACAAGCCCTCTCTCTCCAGGCAGGAAGAATCTACCAAGTACTTCAACTTTTCAACTTCTGGTGAGAAGAGCAAGAAAGAAGCTGAGCATCGTTATCGTGTGAGAAGCCAGGGAGCGTCCATATCTTCCCTCCCATGGTGCTGCTAATGTTTGGAGCTTGTGGAAAAGAGACAGGCAGTGTACCTGAGGGCTAGATCCAGGAAAGGAGTAGGATTGGGGATGCTCTAGGACCACAATAACGTTGTGTCTCAATTTTCTGCAGGTGAATAACCTGAGTCAGCGAGATCTGGCCATCAGCATTCATTTCTGGGTTCCTATCCTGCTGAATGGTGTGGCTGTGTGGGATGTGGCTGTTGTGGCCCCTTCACAGGTGCCTGTTTGCCTTTCCTAATGCTCCGGAGTCTGACCCCACAGTGCCCCACACCGTCTTACCAGTGAAATGTTGGTCATTTTGTGGCTATTTTCTCTCTCTCACTAGAGTCTCCCCTGTGTGTCAGAGAGGGAACCTCCCCAGCATCCTGAATTCCTGACCCAGATTCCAGGGAGTCTTGTACTGGTGAGAAAGACCCTGGATTCCCATTGCAGGACCAGCTGCATATTGGGGTATATAGGGAAATGCACTTGCTGGGTTGCAGATGTATACATATGTCCTATAATTGTTCATCTGTTCTCGACCCCAAGCCTGACAGAGTTTATTTTCTGTCGTTCTTGCCTAAATTAAGACCCTCCTCAACTTCATTCCTCTCCTGTCCCTAGAACTGCTCCATTGCTGATTGCCTGAGGTTCCGCTGTGACCTGCCCTCCTTTGGCATCCAGGAGGAAGTTGAATTCATCCTGAAGGGCAACCTCAGCTTTGACTGGGTCAGCCAGGTGTGTAGGCCCAACAGGAGAGTCCCCCCTTCCCCCCAGGATTCAGGTGCCACCAGATGACGTCTGTGTCCATCCTCCAGCCAGGACATTTCTTGAACTCTGTGCCTTTTCCAGTGCTAGTTCCCCATCTGTGCCCCCTCTGTTTTATAGACATTGCAGAAGAAGGTATTGATTGTAAGTGTGGCTGAAATCACGTTCAACAGGTCCATGTATTCCCAGCTTCCAGGACAAGAGGCATTCTTGAGTGCTCAGGTAGTGACTGTGTGGTAGGCAGTGGCCAGGCTGGTAAGAGGGCTCCTAATGCAAAATCTGTGGTGCCTTGTGGGAGACTCACAAGCCTGAGGGAGAAAGGATGAAGGTCTCTCAGCAGGAGGGTTGTCCCTACGCCCATGAGTTTTTCTGTATGTCACCCCTTGGAGTAAAGGAAGGAGGGGAGAGAGCTAAAGGTTGGGAAACCTGGAAAGAGTCTGGGACAGCAAAAAGTCTGATGCTTTCTAATTCCCAAATTAGATGGAGATCATGCTAGATAAGCATGAGGTATATGATCCCATTCCCCTTGTTGTGGGTAGCTCTTTGGGAGGACTGCTGCTGCTGGCTCTCATCACAGCCATCCTCTACAAGGTGAGTGTTTTAATCCCACTCTCAACACCAGCAGCATACAACCCAAGCCCTCTCAGAGACAGGATGGTATAGTGGAAAGAACTCAGACAATGGAGTCAGGCCAGCCTGTGTGTGCATTTTGGCGCTGCCTTGCTCACTCTTTAATGTCAAGCAATTTGCTCTACTTCTCTGAACTTGTTTTCTCATTTTTGAAATGATAATCATGCCTATATCTACAAAGTAGCTGAAGTGAGACAGAAACGAGGACAGGGTATGTGTGTAGGCCTGCCTATGAATCTATGCTGTTTTACTATAGCTTATATGCATAACCATTGTGCTTGGCACACAGTAGATAATACACAATAGCTGTTGTTCACATAAGTGTTCTGGCACAGAAATGCAAGCCAACTTCTCTTCTCTTTCAGCCTCTTCCTACTCCCAACTTTCTTCCTTGCCCTCTTACCCAGCTTTTCTGATTTACTTCCCCTCACAGCTTGGCTTCTTCAAACGTCAGTACAAAGAAATGCTGGATAACAAACCTGAAGAGACTGCCACATTCAGTGGGGAAGATGTCCACTGTGAGGCCTCAAATTTGCCTTTGTCCTAATAATTCACTTTTCTGTTTGTATCTACCCCTATTGGCTGGGCTTGACTTTGCCTACAAATCTATTTCCATGGGAATAACTTCTGTATAGATATGGACTGGACTGAGCAACTTACCAGGTGCTAAGCCACTTTCTCAAGGTATTTGAAAGGTTTTTATATTTTAACATATTTGTCAGAGTTCTTCAGTGATGACTCACTTTTTACAAAAGCAAGCATTATGCCAGCATAAATTTTCATATATAAGAATTGCCATATTAAATAAAGATGTTTATAAAACATTCTTCTTTAATCAAAGAGCTTTAGTTTAGGGACCTGAGTACTATTCTAGGAAGAGTTGAGGGACCCTGCTTGTGGGCCTAGAAAACATTCACTCACTTTTTCAGGTGATTGAGGCCTGAGATAATCTTTTTTTTAATGGCACTATATATGTAGCATCAGGGGAGTAGCCAAAGGAAGAACTCAATGTGTCTGTTTCTCACGGGTTTCAGCACAGGCTTCAGGCTCTTTGGTAATGTGAAGTGAGCAGACTGTCCTAAGAGGTGAGTGAAATGCCCTGAACTTGTTTGAACCGATCTCTCCCTTGAATGAGATCCCCAGAGGCTAGGAGAGCCAGGCTTCCAGAAAGGAGCATATGATTTCCCAAACTAATACAGAAGACTCATTAAGGGTGGTCATAGAGAATAGCTAAAATATTCCAAATCCAAAACTAGGTCATGAAGACTCACAGATAAGGCTATAGTTCCTCTGTTTGAAATCAGGGTTGTTTCCAAAAACCAGAATTCACAAAAGCTGTGAATCAATGTCAAGAGACAAGTGGTACTTCAGAGTCTGCAGCCCTGAGTTTCCAGGGACTTCTGAGGAGGGCCCTTATTTAAGTCATTTAATATCTAAGAATCTCATTTCCTCGTCTGGAGAAGGGGAACCAAAATTATATCTTGTTCCCAGAGTTACTGTGAGGTTAGTGTTATGTGAAAGACCTTTACAGGCTATAGCCCTAATTATCAATAGGTGAGAGAAAGGGAGGATGGAGATCTCCTACCTAGTCATCAAGGATGTTCCCTGGAGCACCTCCCAAATCACGGCCTTGGGAAGAGCATGTAGACCACAGACTGCATTGTGCGCATGCACCCAGTGGAACTCCTTGGAGGCCCCTCCAGCCCCTATCCTGGTCCCCAGAGAGCCTGCGGACACACAGTTTTCACACCTTTATTGGGGCTGGGGGCATCCACTGGGGCCTCAGGGCCATTCACTGTTCATAGCCGGTGGGCAGAGGGTTGACACGGGGGTTATGGAAAAGAGTATGGTTGCCGTCTCCCCAGGAGTAAGGCTGTGAATAGAGGGAGAGCAGATTGTCAGCGAGGTCCCGGCCAAGGGGTCCCCCAGCACCCCTTGCCCGTCTGAACCATGCTCCCGCTCTGGGGGCCAAAGTTTCAGGCCAGCATACCTTGGTGCGGATACGGAGGTGGTGGTATGGGATGAACTTGGGGCGTTCACGATGGCCCGCGTGGAGCCAGGAGTTAAGGGTGCAGAGGGCCACACTCGGGAGCGCCAGCACGAAGGTCAGGAGGCGCCAAGTGCTGGCTACAGCAGGGTGGGGGGAAGGCAGAGATGAGAGAGAGGTGGGGAAGGGAGGGCCTCTGAAGGTTAGAGTTAAAGGGTGGGTAGGGGGGAGGCGGAGTGGGGGGCGGTCCTCAGAACCGCGGAAGGCCAGACAGGCGGGAGAGGGGTACAGGTATGTAAGCCACAGGGTCAGGCAGCAACCCCACTCACCTCCTGCCCCTCCATGGTCTCCCTTTGCTGTGCTTGCCAAGCCCCGACTCAGGGACCTCAGAGGCAGAGCCATTGTGGTGAGAGAAGCTGGAAACAGTGAACTGCCCTTTCACTCTCCTTCACCACGGCCTAGATTCCACTCCCTTTTTTTTGGGCCAATCACCTGTTGAGTCTGTAACATGGGTGGCTATTTTTAGGGGGTTTCTATATTTAAAATGAGGCCTTTACTGGCCTGAGGTCCTTCTCTCTAGACATCTGCCATTTGGTGCTTCTTATTTTGATAAGGGGACATTTAAAAACAATATGCCATTCTTTTTACAGTTGCAGGGAACTATTTCCTTCAATATTCTATTCCCAGTGGGTGTCACACAGCAGGTTTTTAGTATTGTAGATTGAATAAAGTGACCTTTTGAATCTCAGTTTTTTAATCTGTAAAATGTATAAGAATTTATACCTTAAATGAAGTTTATGAAGTTTAATCAAAGTAACATAGGAATATGCCAGCATAGAGTCTAGCACATAACAGTAGCTCAGTATATGCATTAGTCACAATATTTTACAAAGAATAGAACTCACTCTAACTGGTTTTTAAAAGATAAGCAATTGAGAATCTTAGGTATCTCACAGTACCTCTGGTATGGCCAGAAAGGCCAATAATCTGTGCAGTCAAAAACAAACCATTCTGTGGGCCAGCTGCAGTGAGACACCACCATAATTTGCACTGCTATACTCCAGATGCCAAAAACTTCACCCATGCTTCCCTGGAAAAACAGATTCTTCCACCCTCACACCCTCTGGAAAGTGGATTTTTCATGAATTTTGCATCCTTGCGTTGGTGTCTTCTCAATCAGAGAAATCATGTGGACCCCAGTTGACAATAGGTCATTGCCTGTACCCAAGCTTCAAGAAAGGCTTGGAAATTGAGTTTGCATTCTGCCTTAAGGAGACAGGAATTATATCTTGAAGAAAATCCCCAAATACAGGAAGAATATTCAAAAGATACTGGGTGCAGTACCCGGGTGGCTCAGTCGGTTAAGCGTCCGACTTCAGCTTAGGTCATGATCTTGCAGTTTGTGAGTTTGAGCCCTCACTGGGTTCTGTGCTGACAGCTCAGAGCCTGGAGCCTGCTTCAGATTCTGTGTTTCACGCTCTCTGCCCCTCCCCCACTTGTGCTCTGTCTCTCTGTGTCTCTCAAAAATAAATAAAAACATTTAAAAAATTAAGAAAAAGGTAGCCACAGACTTGACAAGTATCTACTGCTAAGTATGTTATTTCAAGCTGAAAAATCTGATTACATGGAGGAAAAAGAAAGCCTGGGTAGACCTGTGTAAGCCCTGTATCAAAGCAGGTCATTAGAAATATACAAGACAGCGGAGTTGATTTCTGCCTGGCTCACTGTTCTGTCCTCAGCACTAGCACAGAACCTGGCATGAAGTAGTTGTTCTAAAAATGTGTATTTATTGAATGCTCGAATGATGTTACATTGGTTAACCCTATATAAATGCCTTTGCCAAAGTACAATCCTACAGGATATCTCCAGCTTGGATCAGGACTGATGTGATGGACCTAATATGAATGTAATATATAAAAGAAAACATGATTTTTTGTATCTAATATGAATTACGAAAGAAAAATGAGGAAGGTACATTTTTAGGAAGGGGCTCCATACTTCTTCCTCCTGTTGGTTTGAAACTGAACACTAGCTTCTACTTAACTTTCTGAGGCTTTTTTTTTCTAAGTAACCTTGTTGAACATTCAAATGGTATATAGTGTTTCTAAATTGTTCCTGAGCCCTCACTGAGCTATAATGGAATTCTTCCTAGGACTGCTTTTTCCCACTTGGACTTTGGAATTGCTACTGAGAAGATGGGCCTTATTCCAGTTCAGGTTGTTTGGCATTTCCCTCCACATACAGTCTCCTCAGCTTATGATTATGGCTTCTAGAGAAAGCATATGACCAGGGGTACTTTTACTTGAAAACATTCTACGTCCTTCTCCCTCCACTCAGAGCTTTGTTGGTCACTGCCTAACAATTGCCTGAGTGTTCCCATCCCTTTGTCTCAGCTTGGAAATTTCCAGGAAGAGTTTTCTTGCTGGTACTTGGTGAATGCCCCTAGAGATGCTACCATTCTCTGCTACTGTCACGCTCATGTGATGCACCTATCCAGTACTCAGTTTTCTATTTAGGTAGTCTGTGCTTTCCTAGATTGATCAGTGTAGAGGCAATGTAGAGCAGGTCCTTCAGTCTTTGTACCCACCATTTTTTCATAAGGTCTCTCTCACACAGTCAATTAATTGGGCTGCTTCCAAAGCTTCTAGTTTCTAGAGGCTTAGATTTTTCTTTGCTTTAGGTGGAGGGGAGAACTTTCCAGTTGTTAAGTAAACCCCAGTGGGCAGCATCCCCAGCCCTTTCCAGACATTCTTCAGCTATTGGTGGTGAAGAGTGTGGAGAGACGATTCCATGCCAGTTTCTCTTGTGCCTCTTTCCTAGGATGCTACATATCATCACCATATTCTCCAAAGCAAAGATCAACATCTGATCTACTAAATACAAATTTTGGGTGGGAGGCCGACCAACCTGGCAGAGAAGTAGGGGGATCTATACTTCCCACATCTCTCAAACAAAGAAGGGCTGAAGTCAAAGGACTTTGAACCCCAAGAGACTCTGAGGAAAAGAGACTGAGTCTAACAAGAAGACACCAGGACAACCTGATGGGCTATAGGTGGGTGATTGCAAACTGGAGAAGATAAAATGGGCTGCATAGGCATGGAGGGGAGAGATCCCCTTCTGCAGAGAGACAAAGGGAAGAGAAAGAGCGGCGGGGGAAGAATAAGACTGTATCTGGACAAGAGAAAAACCTTGGACCAGGATGGAGAGGGATCCCATCTCTAACTGCAGGGCTTTCTTCAGACTGGGGCTGGCTGCCCTGTTCATGCACCTTGGGAGAAGGGGAGCCACCCCCAGTTTCACTGGTAGGTCAGGGCACAGTCTGCAGGAGAAAGTGGTCCTCCCTGAAGTGCTGCAGCACAGGACAAAACCAGCCTGGACCACATATCGGTCAGTATAGAGAGGCACTTCCCCAGTGCCAGGGTGCATGGAGTGGGAGTTTAAATCCCAGCCAAGCACCAGGCCATGGGAGTCGGCAGAGCGAGACAGACCATCTCATCTGCACCTGTGGCACAGTGAGGACAGCTCAAATGGAGTGATTTGGGACACTGGGTCCATGGAAAAGACAATGGGGGGGTCGCCATTTTTCTCCCCACCACCACCATCAAGGCAGGCCTCAGGGATTGGTCCTTGGGGCTCACAGTGGAGGCAGGACCTGCTTACACCAAATCATGTCCCTCCTGGCTGGATAACTGCATGTCTACTGGAGCTGGATAGATGCTGAGGAACCAGACAGCTCCCTCCTCCAGACCAGTGCTGCTGCATTGCCTGGGTTAATTCTACGAAATTCTTGTTATTTAGATATATTCTTCCTTCCTTTTCTCCTTATCTCTTCCCTCCTCTAGGCTAGTTACTCTGGTTTTTTGTTTGTTTAAACAGACATATTTAATCCATTCTCTTGATACATGTTCTACACCTCCTTCTTTACATTCCTTTCTCTTTCTCTGGAATAATCAAGCCATGTAGTTTCTCTATGGGGATAATTTTATCTTCATTTCTTTTTCCTCTCATGTCCTTCTTTATTTTCCTTTCTCTCTCTCTGGATTAAGCCATTTAGTCTCTCTGCCTGGTCAATGTTTATTTTTTCTTTTTCCCTGCCCCTGTCATTTCTCTCTTTGTATGTGCTCTTCCATCAGCACTGCCTCCACCATGTTCTTTACTTGCAGCTGGTGTTTCTGGTTTTTTGACTTTTGGATTTTTGTTTTGTTTGTTTGTTTGTTTTATTTGTATTTTTGTGTGTTCTTTTCCTGTTTGTTTGTTTTCCTTTCCAGGGCTTTTTCAAAGAACAAATCAAAGCATACATGGTGGAGGGTCCAAAACATCACTGGGAGTAGGGAAATAAAATAACCAAAGTCACAACAACAGAGAGCAAGTAAAACTCTCCAAAAAACACCTTCTGAAGGGCCAGGCCCTGGACAGCATATGAACCCTCTTTAACATAGCTGTGCTCGCAGATGCAAAGCACATAACAAGCTTTTAAAACTCATAAGGGACAGAAAAGCCAAAGAGATGAAACAGAAGAATTCTTCGCAAAAGAAATTCCAGGAAGAAGTGACAGCTAATGAATTTATCAAAACAGATATAAGCAATATAACTGAACAAGAATTTAGAATAACAGTCAAGATTAATCACTAGGTTTGAAAAAGGCATAGAAGACAGCAGAGAATCTATTGCTACAGAGATCAAGAAACTAAAAAATAGTCATGATGAATTAAAAAAATGCTATAAATGAGGTGCAAAATAAAATGGAGGCGGCCACAGCACAGATTGAAGAGGCAGAGGAGAGAATAGGTGAATTAGAAGATAAAATTATGGAAAAAGAGGAAGCTGAGAAAAAGAGAAAAAAACATCTAGGATTATGAGGGGCAAATTAGAGAACTAAGTGATGAAATCAAATGGAACAATATCTGTATCATAGGAATTCCAGAAGAAGAAGAGAGAGAGTAAGGGGCTGAAAGTTTACCGGAACAAATCATAGCTGAGAACTTCCTCAATCTGGGGAAGGAAAAAGGCATTGAAATCCAACAGGCACAGAGAACTCTCTTCAGATGTAACTTGAATTGATCTTCTGCACGACATATCATAGTGAAACTGTAAAAATACAAGGATAAAGACAGAATTCTGAAAGCAGACAGATATAAGTGGACCTTAACATAAAAGAGTAGACACATAAGGGTAGTAGCAGACCTATCTACTGAAACTTAGCAGGCCAGAAAGGACTGGCAGGAAATCTTCAATGTAATAAACAGAAAAAAAAATGCAGCCAAGAATCCTTTATCCAGCAAGCCTGTCATTCAGAATAGAAGGAAAGATAAAGGTCTTCCCAAACAAACAAAAACTGAAGGAATTCATCACCACTAAACCAGCCCTACAAGAGATCCTAAGGGGGACTCTGTGAGTGAAATATTGCAAGGACCACAAAGGACCAGAGACATCACTACAAGCATGAAACCTACACAATGACTCTAAATCCATATGTTTCAATAATAACACTTAATGTAAATGGACTAAATGCTCCAACCAAAAGACATAGGGTATCAGAATGGATAAAAAAATAAGACCCATCTATTTGCTGTATACAAGAGACCCATTTTAGACCTGAGGACACCTTCAGGTTGAAAGTGAGGGGATGGAGAACTATCTCTCATGCTACTAGAAGTCAAAAGAAAGCTAGAGTAGCCATACTTATATCAGACAAACTAGAATTAAATTAGAGGCTGTAACAAGAGATGAAGAAGGGCATTATATGATAATTACAGGGTGTATCCATCAGGAAGAGCTAACAATTATAAATATCTATGCGCCAAATAGGAAGCACCCAGATATATAAAACAATTCATCACAAACATAAGCAATCTTATTGGTAAGGATGTGATAGTTTCAGGGGACTTTAATACTCCACTTACAACAATGGACAGATAATCTAGACAGAAAATCAGTAAAGAAACAATGGCCATGAATGACACACTGGACCAGATGGACTTGACAGATATATTCAGAACTTTTCATCCAAAAGCAGCAGAATACACATTCTTCTCGAGTGTATATGGAAAATTCTCCAAGATAGATCACATTCTGGGTCACAAAACAGCTCTCAATAAATATAAAAGAACTGAGATCATACCATGCACACTTTCAGATCATAGTCCTATGAAAGTTGAAATCAACCACAGGAAAAAGATTGGAAAATCTCCAAAAGCATGGAGGTTACAAACATTCTACTACAGATTGAATGGGTCAACCAGGTAATTAGAGAAAAAATTTAAAAATATATTGAAACAAATGAAAACAAAAACACAATTCAAACCCTTTGGGATGCAGCAAAGGCAGTCCTGAGAGAAAAATACATTGCAATCCAGGCCTATCTCAAGAAGCAAGAAAAATCCCAAATACAAACTCTAGCAGCAAACCTAAAGGAAATAGAAGCAGAAGAGCAAAGACACCTCAAACCCAGCATAATAAGGGAAATAATAAAGATCAGAGCAGAAATAAACAGTAAGGAATCAAAAAACAAAACAAAACAAAACAAAACAGAACAGATCGATGAAACTAAGAGTTGGTTTTTTGAAAAAATAAACAAAATTGATAAACTCCTAGCCAGACTTCTCAAAAGGAAAAGAGAGAGGACCCAAATAGACAAAATCACAATTGAAATGGATTTATTATGACCAATCCCTCAGAAATACAAGCAGGGAATACTATGAAAAATTATATGCCAACAAACTAGACAACCTGGAAGAAATGGACAAATTCCTAAACACCCAAACACCAACAAAACTCAAATGGGAAGAAATAGAAATTTGAACAGACCCATAACTAGTGAAGAAATTGAATCCATTATCAAAAATCTCCCAACAGATAAGAGTCTTGGCCCAGATGGCTTCCCTGGGGAATTCTATCAGATATTTAAGCAGAGTTAATACCTATCCTTCTCAAGCTGTTCCAAAAAATAAAAATGGAAGAAAAATTTATGGATGCATTCTATGAAGCCAGCATTACTTTGATTCCTTAACCAGACAGAGACCCAGCAAAAAAAGAGAACTACAGGCCAATATTCCTGATTAATATGGATGCAAAAATTCTCAACAAGATACTAGCAAATCTAATTCAACAGCATATAAAAAGAATTATTCACCATGATCAAGTGTGATTCATTCCTGGGCTGCAGGGCTGATTCAATATTCACAAATCAATTAATGTGATACATTATACTAATAAAAAAAAGGATAAAAACCATATGATTCTGTCACTAGATGGAGAAAAAGCATTTGACAAAATACAGCATCCTTCTTAATAAAAACGCTAAAGAACGTTGGGATAGAAGGAGCATGCTTAAACATCATAAAAGCCATATATAAAAAGCCTACAGCTGATATCATCTTCAATGGGGAAAAACTGAGAGCTCTCCCCTGAGATCAGGAACACGACAGGGATGTCCACTCTCACCGCTGTTGTTTAACATAGTGTTGGAAGTCCTAGCATCAGAAATCAGACAACAATGAAGTAAAAGGCATCAAAATTGGCAAAGAAGAAGTCAAACTTTCACTTTTCTCAGACGACATGATACTCTACATAGAAAACCCAACAGACTCCACCCAAAGTCTGCTAGAACTGATATGTGAATTCAGCAAAGTTGCAGGTTACAAAGTCAACGTACAGAAATCAGTTGCATTTTTATAGAACAATAATGAAGTAAGAGAAAGAGAAATAAAGAAACTGACCCATTTACAATCGCACCAAGAAGCATAAAATACCTGGGAATAAACCTAACCAAAGATGTAAAAGATCTGTATGCTGAAAACTATAGAAAGCTTATGAAGGAAATTGAGGAAGATACAAAGAAATGGAAAAACATTCATGCTCATGGATTGGAAGAATAAATATTGTTAAAATGTCAATACTACCCAAAGCAATCTACACATTCAATGCAACCCAAATCAAAATTGCACCAGCATTCTTCTCGAATCTAGAACAAGCAATCCTAAAATTTGTATGGAATACAAAAGACCCCAAATAGCCAAAGTAATATTGAGAAAGAAGACCAAAGCGGGAGGCATCACAATCCCAGACTTTAACCTCTACTACAAAGTTGTAATCATCAAGACAGCATGGTATTGGCACAAAAACAGACACATAGACCAATGGAATTGAATAGAGACTCCAGAATTGGACCCATAAAAGTATGGCCAACTAATCTTTGACAAAGCATGAAAGAACATCCAATGGAAAAAAGACAGTCTCTTTAGCAAATGGTGCTGGGAGAACTGGACAGCAACATGCAGAAGAATGAAACTAGACCACCTTCTTACACCATTCACAAAAATAAACTCAAAATGGATAAAGGACCTGAATGTGAGAGAGGAAACCATCAAAACCCTAGAGGATAAAGCAGGAGAAAACCTGTCTGACCTCAGCCTCAGCAATTTCTTACTTGACACATCTCCAAAGGCAAGGGAATTAAAAGCAAAAATGAACTATTGGGATCTCATGAAGATAAAAAGCTTCTGCACAGCAAAGGAAACAATCAACAAAACTAAAAGGCAACCAACGGAATGGGAAAAGATATTTGCAAACGACATATCAGATAAAGGGTTAGTATCCAAAATCTATAAAGAACTCACCAAACTCCACACCTGAAAAACAAATAATCCAGTGAAGAAATGGGCAGAAAACATGAATAGACAATTCTCTAAAGAAGACATCCAGATGGCCAACAGGCACATGAAAAGATGCTCAATGTCACTCCTCATCAAGGGAAATACAAAACAAAACCACACTGAGATATCACCTCATGCCAGAGTGGCCAAAATGAACAAATCGGGAGACTACAGATGATGGCGAGGATGTGGACAAACGGGAACCTCCTTGCACTGTTGGTGGGAATGTAAACTGGTGCAGCCGCTCTGGAAAACAGTGTGGAGGTTCCTCAAAAAATTAAAAATAGATCTACCTTATGACCCAGCAATAGCACTGCTAGGAATTTACCCAAGGGATACAGGAGTGCTGGTGCATAGGGGCACTTGTACTCCAATGTTTATTGCAGCACTTTCAACAATAGTCAAATGATGGAAAGAGCCTAAATGTCCATCAACCAATGAATGGATAAAGAAGTTGTGGTTTATATATACAATGGAATACTACTTGTCAATGAGAAAGAATGAAATATGGCCTTTTGTAGCAATGTGGTTGGAACTGGAGAGTGTTATGCTAAGTGAAATAAGTCATACAGAGAAAGATACCATACGTTTTCACTCTTATGTGGATCCTGAGAAACTTAACAGGAGACCATGGGTGAGGGGAAGGGGAAAAAAAGTTATAGAGAGAGAAGGAGGCAAACCATAAGAGACTTTTAAAAACTGAGAACAAACTGAGGGCTGATGGGGGGTGGGAGGGTGGGGTGGGTGTGTAGTGGGTGTTGGGGAGGGCACCTGTTGGGATGAGCACTGGGTGTTGTATGGAAACCAATTTGACAATAAATTTCATATTTAAAAAAAAACATGAGTACCACTACATATCCATAAGAATGGCTAAAATTAACAGACTGACAATACCAAGTGTCCCCAGGATGTGAAACAAATGCAACCCTCATACATGGCTCTTGAAATGTGAAATGGTCCTGCCACTTCAGAAAGCAGTTTGACAGTTTGTTAACAGTAAATTAAATGCACATTTACTGTATGACCTAACAATTCTACTCTTATGTATTTACCCAAGAAAAATGAAAATATGTCCACGCAAAGCCTTTTTTTTTTTTACAAATCTGCACAGCAGCTTTATTCATAATAAGCAAAAACTGGAAACAGTCCAAATGCTCATAAAAGGTGAAGGAATAAACAAATTGTGGGATCTCCACATAATGGCATTCTTCTCAGCAACAGAAAGGAACAACTATTTTTACATGCAACAAATAGATGAATCTCAAGATTATGTTAGACCAAAGAAGCCAGAAACAAGAGTATACACTATATGATTCCATTTATATGAAATTCTACAATTAAGGCATAACTATAGGAGCAGAAAGCAGGCCAACAGTTGTCTGGAACTAAGGGAGAGGCTGACTAGAAAGGGGCATGAAGAAAGGGTGATGGAAATGTTCTACATCTTAATTGTGATGGTGGTTATGCTAGTGTCTACATTTAGCAAAAATCAGACTACAAATGTACTGACAGCTTTATTGAAGTTATGGATAATAAAATACACCCTTAAAAATATCTAAGGTTTTTTTCTGAGTGTAGAGGGTAGACAGGAGTATCAATAATGATTGGTCAATTTTTAAATGATTTTATTACATTATAAATAAGTTTAAATAGCTAGCACTTATAGAGTACTTACTATTTGCCAAGTGCTGTTCTAAGAGTTTCACATATTAGATTAAGCCACCCAGCAGCTCTCTATCATAGGGACTATTACCCCATTTTACAGATGAAGAAATCAAGCCACTGAAATGTCTTAATCTTGCCAAAGGCCATCCATTTGTTAAGTGACAGAACCAGGACCCAAATGATCTGGTTTGAGAGAGCTTTCCCTAATTTCTATGCTACATGCCTCTCTCTAGGACAGTTCTGAAAAAGGAGTCCCCTTTCCTCCATATTCCAACCTTCTCTAAGAAAAATATGTTCATGTTTGCAAGTTTCTTCAGGCTTTGCCCATATTCTTGCAAATTTAAGTACTCTATTATCACAGTTTAGTACTGAGCAAGAGGAAGCTACTCCAAGAAAAATATGAATCTAATTCTTTTTTCCAAAAAGAAGATTCTTTTTCTTATGAATGTTTTTGGTTCATTCATTTTTTTCATAATGATATTTTAATGCTAACTTTTTAAGATAAATTCTTTTGTTTAAAATACCTTGTTTTATTCATTTCCTTTATTGTTGGAATATATCATTATTATAGATAATTCTATAATAAGCATTTTAATGCCATTCATAGAGCTTATTTTTTCCCTGTTGAATCTCTAGTGAGTTATCCCTAGGAGTGCGGCTGCTGCCGCATATCAGAAAGGGCCTTGGGCCACCATAAAGCACAAGCTCTTCTTTTTTTTTTAAGATTATTTTAAGCAATCTCTACACCCAAAGTGGGGCTTGACCTCACAACCCCAAAATCAAGAGCTGCATGCTCCACTGACTGAGCCAGCGAGGCACACCAAGAAGCTCTTCTGACTTTATGGTTGTGGTTAAATTTGCTAATGCCTGAGATTGGTCCAGCCACAATAATCCCAGCCTATTCGTGGTCTTGAAAGTCCTAGAAAGGCTACAGAAGTTCTGGTGACTCTCTTCTGGGAGTCAGCTACAATATGTCGGTGCAATCAGCCTTTATGACAGTTAAAAGAGCCACAGCCTGCCAAAAACTTTGATCTAGGTGACCACTACAGTCCCTCATTCTTTCTGTGACTGTCACAACTGTCCCCTCCTACATTCCCTGTCATTAATCTAGCCTGGGCTTTCTTTACCTCATCTGGAGATTATTGTATGTTTCCTAGTTGGCCTTTTTGGAATGTTTCACCTTACTTCCAATTATCTTACACAAACTTGTCAGACATGTTTCTCATTATATGGTAGTGCTTCCTGACTATTTTCACAGCATGGGACACATAGAAAATGTTAAAAACAATTTGTGCAGCATACTCAGATGAAGGGTTGAGGCTGCTTCCAGCTGGAAGTACCTGGCCCAGTGCTTCTGGTCATCCCAGACCCCACTCACCTGCCCTCAGGGTTAAAGCAGTGGCTCTCAACCCTGGCTGCACATTAAAATTACCCAGTTTCTAAAAATTCTCTTGCCCACACTGCACCCAGGAGTAATAACCCAGATAGAATATAGCCAGAGTTGAGAAGCTTTGAACTAAAGGGATATCTCAGTTAATTCTCAGTAACCTCTACACCTTGTTCGTCTTTCACCATAGAACTTGCTTCTTAGGAATGGGTCCAGGGTATTAATAAACTAAGGTGAACTTGAACTTAGGTGTGTGGACACACCTGAACTTAGGTGTGTGGAGCTCTCAATAGCTGGACTCCACCATGCCACATGATAATAAAACTTAACCTTACCAAACTGTCTAAGGCTAAATGAGTGTCCTAGGCTGGGAATACACAGACTTTTAGTAACAGTGGTGTAAAGTTCTGAGAAAGCTGGACCCGAGGGCCTGAGTATTTGCACCTGTGTGGTGGGGCGGGGCGGGAAGGGGCGGGGGTAGGGCGCTTAAAGGCAGAAATCAGTGGTGGCCTTGGGAATAGTAGGAGGCCTGGATTCTAGGGCCAGGAGGGGCTGTGGCACAGCAAGTGCTGAGGTAATGGTTGGGAAATGAATTAGTTAATGGAATAAGCAGGCTCTAGGAAGAGAATGGAGACCACAAAGCTGAAATGGGCAGTGGAGATGCTCCTCTCACCCCTTCCAACCCTGATAATACCAAAGTACTTGCGGGGGTTCATGGGGCGACCCATCAAAGGGGTTCGATGGATGCATGCGTTCAGAAATTCCTCCTGCTCCAGGTAAGAGGCAGCAGGCTCAGTCTACTGCCCTTCGTTAGCCCTTACCCAGTGAGATCCCATACCCACAGGTTTACTGCATGACACCTGGGAGTGCCGCCAAGCGGGGCCGGTCACCTCCACTCTCCGGACCCCAGACCCCAGTCCAGATGCGTTGCAGTGGGACGACGCTCTGCGAGGGCTCACCCTGGAGGGAACGCGGCGACATCGAGGTAGCGTCCTCGGAGCCGGGAACCCCGCTCCGGAAAAGAGAGGCCACCGAGGCTCCACGGACAGCAGTCTCTGCGGGGCCAGTCAGGAAATGTAGTCGCCCGCAAGGGGTCTCGGAAGCGGTAAAGGATTGATCCTTGCCCCGAAACCACTTATGTGAGAGTCTCCCCAGTCGCCGAGACGGGGATGCCAAAGGCCCCGGGCACTGTTACCCAGCCTCGGCCAGGGGCGCTCCGTTTCCAGCCCGTCCTGCTCGCTTCTCACTTCCAAAAAACTGCCCCCACATATCCCCTGGTGTTCCCAAGAAGGGGGCGAAATAGGGCAGAGAGCACACCCAGAGAACCGCGTAGGAACTGCCATTCCAGTGCCCAACTAGAATGTGAGAGGAAATGGCTCGGGGCGAACTGTACTCAATCGAGAAGCTTCAGACCCGCGCACCGCGCCAGGCCGAGTTGCACTCCTCGGGAATCACCCAGGCCCCGCGGCTTTAAGTAGAGCGCTCGCGCCGGCCATGCCCCGGGGCGTGCTCCTCCCCTCAGTCCCCACGACTCGCGCCTCACCTGGGAATTGAGAGAGAAGGATGTGGAGGGGGCTGGACGACCGCGCCCTCTAGGGACAGAAGGCAGTGGTGAGGACCAGGCTGGAAAGCGTTGGAGAAAGTTTAGGATGGCGAAGTTTAAAACAGACGCTGGGTTGCCGGTCTGGGATTAGGGTCAGAAGAGTGAGGTGCTGGCTTCTGGCACAGAATTTAAGGAGGTGCCCAAGAATATAGTAGTCAAGGTAAACATTTTAATGCAATGTCTCAAGAAAATCATAATTAATGCAAAAAAAATCCATCATGAACAAAATACTAAAATTTTAAATAAAGACAAAATTCAACCCTATGCTTTCACAACCTTGCTTCACTTATCTTGTCCTAATCGTAGCCCTGGTCCAATGAAATCTTATTTACAAAAACAGGTGGTTGCACAGGCTGTAGTTTGCTGATTAAAAAAAAAAAATCAAGTATTAATCTTCATTGCCAAGTATCTTCGTTCCCCCTTATATTTTGCAGTGCCCCACTCATCTTATCCTGATGCCACCTGTGCCAAGTTCCCTCAGATTTGGGAGGCACATATCTGCCCTCGTACTGGGAAATGGACTACTTCCCGAAAGGACCTTGAGTATGTTTTGAGTTCTGCCACTAGCTGCCTGAGTGACCTTGGGCCAGTCACATGCCTCCCCTCCCTCACAGTTGCTACTTGTAGAATTAGGGAGAGTCCAACTGCATGATGGAAAAGAGTCCTGATAGTGCTCACAAGCAGTGATTCTCACAAGATGGAACAGAAGAAAGTTCACTAGAAACTCACATACCTGTATATGACTACAAAATGGTCCTAGAATCATTGTTCCTAATAGCCAAGAACTGAAAACAATGGATGTTCATCAGCAGTTAAATGAATATATAAATTAATGGTATTTCAAACACTGGAATACTATATAACACAAAAATGGATGACTACAACCATGTATAACTACCTTGCAAACACTGTAGCACAAAAGAAACAAGACAGAATATATACAATCCAATTCCATTTCCATAAGATTCAAGATCAGGCAAAATCACATTATATTGTTTAGAAATTCATATATAGATAAGAAATTATCATCACAAATGTCTGGATACTGCTTATAGCCCCAGAAGAGAGGAAGAAGGTGTGAAGGGGTGCTTTGGGGTACAACATTTCTGGCCTTGGGTAATGGTTATGCAGATATTACCTTTTAATTATTCTTTAAAGTGCACTTTAGAGGGGGCACCTGGCTGACTCTGTCTGAAGAACATGGGACTCTAGATCTCAGGGTTGAGAGTTTGAGCTCCATGTTGGGTGTAGAGATTACATAAATAAATATGAGCACATAGGTTTTATGTACTTTTCTGTACATAGAATATTTTTTTTAAAATTTTTTTCAATGTTTATTTATTTTTGGGACAGAGAGAGACAGAGCATGAATGGGGGAGGGGCAGAGAGAGAGGGAGACACAGAATCGGAAACAGGCTCCAGGCTCTGAGCCATCAGCCCAGAGCCCGACGCGGGGCTCGAACTCCCGGACCGCGAGACCGTGACCTGGCTGAAGTCGGACGCCCAACCGACTGCGCCACCCAGGCACCCCTAGAATATTTTTGAAATACTTGAACAGATAGGAAAGTATCTAAAACAGTGCCTGGTACATGGTAGGTGCTTGATAAATATTTTCAAAATTGATGAAATAAAGTAGTGCTGTAACAGACCCTTGGTCACACAGTAAGTGCCAGAATTAGGATGGCCCTGAGGTTGTTGCTTGAAGGTCTGGGTCAGAAGCTTAGTGACAATGAAAATCTCAGAGTAGTGGGATTTTATTGCACTAAACATGAAGAGCAAGTAAGTGTTCTCAAATCATTACTAGAGATGTGTAAGAGCTGATGTCCAAGTAAGGTCCTGCCAGGTCTCAGGGATCCTTGAAGTGGGGAAGAGGAGAGTTACTAAACCTCTTATCCCCCAACCACATAATCCTGAAATTCCAATCAAACTACTGTACATGGTTACAGAAACGACCACATTATCTAAATCTAACATCTGGGGTCTTGATGTAATTTCTTGCTGCACCTCACCTTGTCCACACTTTGTATTATAATGGCCACTCTCCCTGCCTAGTCCTCATGGGTTGATAACCTATTTTAATGGACATGGGAAATTAGTTAAAGTCCAGGGAAGGGCTGGAACTGATGGTCTTACTAGTTTCATAGTCCTCCTGTTTAGAACTGTCTCCTGACTGCTTCTCAGTTGCACCAAGTCCTGGGGATGCTCAAGAATCACATCCCTCTTTGGAGAAGTTTACACTGTATTAATTTTTTCAAAATTCAAACTCCTTTAAAGCTTGCCCAGTAAGTTAATTAATTAGACAACAATATATTATCAGCTATTTGCTCTTATCAGAAGGTTCACATTTCTAAATTGCTGCTAATAGATAATAGAGAAACTAAGGGGTATCAGCTACATTATTTTCTTGTTGAGAAAGAGGAGAATAGCAGGCTTGGAGGGAGATATTGGGAGCTGGGAGGGTGTGTATAGACCTTGGAGTGAGAGTAGGAGTGGAGGGAGGAATCTTTTAACAGACACCTATCCTGCAGCCTTGGCACCTCTATTGCACAGTGTATTTCCCTCTATGAGAGTCGATGTTCACCAAAGTTCCTATTGGCAGCTTCATAACTATGTAGAAGGCATAAGCATTGTTAATTTTTGTGCCAACAAAGCTAGGATAGCCTGGGTAAAGGTATTCTTTGACAGATTCAAGAAAACCTCCATAAATAGATTCTGAGGGTTATTTACTTGTCAGGAGATCTTGGTGAGATGAGATGGTGAAGGGGTTTTGGATGGAGCTTCAGAAAAGGCCTAGAAGTGGGAAATGGCATCATCAAGTTGAGTGGGTTAGCCAAGGCTGTTGGTCCCCTGCTGGAAACCTCTCATTCTTACCAGCTTCTGTACACACCTGATTTCTAACTACCAGCACCCATGTTCTTTGACTGAGGACCCTCTGTGGACTCCAGAGTCAGCTGTGCCTGCTGCTTGGCAGGTCAGAAGCGTGTAATGAGAAAACAGCTATTTTGAGTTACTGCCTAGGCATTTTACTGTATGACAAGCCTGCTCAAACTCAGAGTTTGGACATTTAGATAAAGAGCTGAGCTTAGGATTCCTGCCCTAAGTTCATATTTTGTTTTCCCTAGGGCATATTTTAAAATAACTACTTGGCAGCACCTGGGTGGCTCAGTCAGGTTAAGCATCAGATTTCAGCCCAGGTCACAAACTCATGGTTCATGAGTTCCAGCCCTGAGTCAGGCTCTGTGCTGACAGATCAGAGCCTGGAGCCTACTTTGGATTCTGTGTCTCCCTCTCTCTCTCTCTGTTTTCCCCCCACTTGCACTCTGTCTCTCTCAAAAATAAAGATTAAAAAAAATTTTTAAATAACTACTTGGATTTGAGCCCTCAAGAATTTAGTGACCTCTGTCCTAACCACCTTAGGTGCTTTCTTAGGTAGGTGCTTGCTACTCTGCTATCTCCTGTGGTCATGATCTGGGACAGAGGGCTGCCCTTCCCTGAGCTAATTGCCTCTCCATGTCTGGGATTTGTGACTAATAAATCCTGTGACTTTACTTTCTTTTTGTGAGTATACTGAAACTGTGCCTTCAATCAAAATGACTCCAGAAGTTTTCACTTCCCCAAAGTGGGAGCTTGGGTGCTAAGGGGGTTAGCTACTGACCCAGTGTGGGTGGCTTGTGCCCCTTCATCCAGTGGATCATAAACTGCATATTCTTTTTTTTTTAATTTTTAAACTGTTTATTTATTCTTGAGGGAGACAGAGACAGAGCATGAGTGGGGAGGGGCAGAGAGAGAGAGCGGGAGACACAGAATCCAAAGCAGGCTCCAGGCTCCTAGCTTGTCAGCCCAGAGCCTGATGCAGGGCTCAAACCCACAAACTGCAAGATCATGACTTGAGCTGAAGTCGGATGCTTAACTGACTGAGCCACCCAGGTGTCCTCTGCATATTCTTTTTTTTTTATTTTTAATGTTTATTTATTTTTGAGAGAGAGACAGAGAGAGTGGGGAAGGTAGAGAGAGAGGGGGACACAGAATCCGAAGCAGGCCCCAGGCTCTGTGCTGGGGCTCTGCTCTGTCAGCACAGAGCCTGATGCGGGGCTTGAACTCACGAACCCCAAGATCATGACCTGAGCCGAAGTTTGACGCAGGTGTCCCCCACCTGCATATTCTTAATTTAATATAACAGTTATAGGCCTCCCAACACAAGAGTATACAATATATTATATAGATACTTGATCTCTACATGTAAGAGAATAAATTTGGAGCCCTACCTCACAACCACACACAAAAATTAACTCACAGTGGATTATAGACTTAGATGTAAAAGCTAAAAGTATAAAACTTTTAGAATTCTCATGACTTTGGATTAGGCAACATTTTCTTATATATGATACCAAAGCACAATCAGCAAAAGACAAAATATAAACTGTATATCATCAAAATTAACACCTTTTGTGTTTCAAGGGACATCACTGAGAAAGTGAAAAGGCAACCCACAAAATGGAAGAAATGTTTTGCCATATATCTGATAAGGGGCTTGTACCTAGAATATATAAATAACTATGGCAACTCAATAATAAAAAGACAAATGAACCAATTTAGAAATGGGCAAATGACCTGAATAGATAGTTCTTCAAAGATGATGCACAATAAGCCAATAAGCACATGGAAAGAAGCTAAACATCAGCAGCCATGAGGGGAATGCAAATGAAAACCACAATGAAGTACCACTTTATACCCATTAGGATGACCATAATAAAAACGACAAATAGGGTACCTGGGTGGCTCAGTCAGTTAAACATGACATCTCAGGTCATGATCTCACAGTTTGTGAGTTTGAGTCCCACATCCAGTGAGCTCAAGCCCCACTTCGGGTGAACACAAGTCCTGCTTCCAGTAAGCCCAGCTTTTCTCTCTCTCTCTCTCTCTCTCTCTCTCCCTCTCTCTCTCTCTCTCTCCCCTCTCTCTTTTTCTTTCTCTCTCTCCCCCTCTCTCTCTGCCCCTCATTCACTAGTGCCCTCTTTCTCTCTCTAAAATAAATAAATAAATAAATGACAAATAATTAACAAATGTTTACAAGGATGTGGAAAGATTGTAACAACCATACAATGCTGGTGGTAATGTAAAATGACACATCTGCCTTAGAAAACAGCTTGGCAGTTCTTCAAATGGTTGAACACAAAGTGGTATGTTCCAGCAATTCCTAAATATACACTCCCCCCAAATAAAAATATATTCCCTCAAAATCTTGCATATGGATGTTCATAGAAACATTAGTTATAATAGTCCCAAAGTGGAAACAACCCAAATTTCTAGCTCTGATGAATGGATAAAGAAAATGTGCTATTTCCTTAAAATGGAATATTATTCCCAATAAAAAATAATAAAGTACTGATACATGCTACAACATGGATGAGCCTTGAAAACATTATGGTAAGTGAAAGAAGCCAATCATAAAGACCCATATGTTGTATGATTCCACTTATATGAAATGTCTAGAATAGGTCATATATAGAGATAGGAAGTATATTAGTGAGTTGCCTAGGGCTGGAATGATAGGAGGTATTATGGACTGAAAGTTCATTTCCCCCTGAAGCTCATACATTGAAACTCTAAATTTTTTTTTTTCAACGTTTATTTATTTTTGGGACAGAGAGACAGAGCATGAACGGGGGAGGGGCAGAGAGAGAGGGAGACACAGAATCGAAAACAGGCTCCAGGCTCTGAGCCATCAGCCCAGAGCCTGACGCGGGGCTCGAACTCACAGACCGCGAGATCGTGACCTGGCTGAAGTCGGACGCTTAACCGACTGCGCCACCCAGGCGCCCCCATACACTGAAACTCTAATGTGACTATA
Source organism: Prionailurus viverrinus (assembly GCF_022837055.1). NCBI lineage: Eukaryota > Metazoa > Chordata > Mammalia > Carnivora > Felidae > Prionailurus > Prionailurus viverrinus. Next base: position 17,126,073 of record NC_062576.1, on the reverse strand, counting down.
TTTGGAGATGAGGCTGGCAAGGGTGTGATAAAGGCTAAATAATATAATAAGGGTGGAACCTTAATCTGACAGGTCTGGTGCCCTTATAAAAAGATAAAGATACCAGAGTGCTCTCTCTCCCTCTCTCTCTCTCTCTCTCTCCATATGAGAATACAGCAAGAAGGCAACTGTCTGCAAGCCAGGAAGAGAGCTCTCACCAGGAACCCAACTGACCAGCATCTTGATCTTGGAATTCTCAACCTCCAGAACTATGATAAAGTAAATTTCTGTTGTTTAGGGCACCCAGTCTATGGTATTTGTTATGGTAGCCTGAGCAGACAAATACAGGGGATTGTGAGATTATAACTAATGTGTATGGGATTTCTTTTGGGATAATACAATTTTTCTAGCTTGATTGTGGTAATGATTGTACAATTCTGTGAATATACAAAAGCCATTGAATTGTACACTTAAAAATGGTGAAGTATATGGTATGTGAATTATATCTCAATAAAGCTGTTTTTCAAAAAGACACTATAGCTTTTCTCCTTCTCTTCTGCCCTACACTCAGATCACTTACTCTTGGGGAGGTCAGCAGCTTATTGTCATTAGCCCTGTGGAGAATCCTACATAGTGAGGAACTATGAAGACTTCAAACAATAGCCCGTGAGGAATTGAGGCTTTCTGACAATAGCCATGATGATAATGGATCTTGTAGTCCCAGTCATGACTTCAGATGGCTGCAGCTCATCTGGATGGTAACTTGACACTACTCTCATGAGAGACCCTGAACCAGAATTGTCATAGACTCTGGGACTAAAGTTCTTTCTTGTTTAGCAAGAAAGCAGGATGCAGGATTAAAATATGAGAGATGGCTAATGTCCAGGAAAAGACAAGAGCCCTGATTAAGGGTCCTTGCTCCATTTTTATTAAGATCAGAAAGCTTACAAACATGGTGATGGACGTGCACAAAGGGACAATGAAACTGTGAACATTAACTCATGGGTGTGAGAGAGAGGGGATTTTGAATATATGTGGAGTTAGGGGTTTGGGCCAATACAAAACAAAATCCTGGCGCCTGGCAGCCAGGCAGAAGGTTGTTTACAGCAGATGTGAGGCGCCACCTCTGTTTACCTAAACTGATCTAGGGGACAAGAAAGAGCATGTAACCTCAGGGTCAACAAGGCACCTTTCTTTTGTTAATTAGCTCCTCTCTGGGCAACTTCACCCTGCAGAGGTCTATAGCCCTATTTACTTGTTTACCTAATTTGGTCATTCCTTCCTGTGAAAGCAGCTTTCTGCTATAGTACTAAATTGGGGGGAATATCTGCCCTCAAAACCTAATCTTATTTACCTCATATACCTTTGTATTGGGGCCTTTCCCCCCACCTGTATCCTGGGGTCCTTTGACCCCCCCCCCTACTCAATCCTGGGAGCCTTTGCCTTCCCTACTCTATCCCTGTTTAAACTTGGGTGTGAGCATCCTATGGCTTTGTAATTCTTTATGCCTTGTTAACCCATCAGTGCAGGCTCAGGGAATTCCTAAGCTTATTCCCCACACAGAATCACCAGCTAAACTGCTCCTGAATTTCTGGCTCTCAGAAACTGTGTGAGACAATAAATATTGTCATTTTAAGCTGTTAAATTTGGGGATAATTTGTTATGCAGCAATAGATGACCAATATAGTAGCTGTAGTAACAGCAGTCACAAATGTGTGAAACTTCCCAAGACTCTGAGGTTCCTTCCATCTCTAAAATCCTGTGATTCTGTGATACCTGCTTCCCCAGGGAGGAGAATCTTTAGCCAGTTCAGGGAGTAACCTGGCTAAGTTTCTTTGCTTTTAGTAAGAGTTAAATCAGTGGGGTTACTTCAGGCCAAACCACACTTACTGAGTGTGTAGAGGGGGAAGTATAACTTCTGTTTGGTTTTGGGAAATGTTGACAACTCTCTGTCTCTTATCACTGCCTACACAATCTCCCCCTTTATGAAAAGAAAGGATGTCAGACTTGCTGGAAGGGCAGTGTTTCTATCCCACTCCATATTCTGCCTCTTCACCCTCCAGGTAGAGAGGATCGAGTGTACAGCTGAGGGGTATAACAGGGAAGGCAGGAGAATCAAGGATTCCAGCATGGCAGGAACTCAGGGATTTGAAAGAATAGTAGTTTCCTAGGACTACATATATTACCATCTACTAGGTAATTACCAATATATGGTGTCTTAAAACAATAGAAATTTATTCTCTTGTAGTTCTGAAGGTTGGAGTTCTGAAATCAAGGTGTTGGCAGGGCTGTACTACTTCTGAAGGCTGTAGAAGAGAATCATTCCTTGTCTTTTCCAGGTTCTGTTGGCTGTAATATTCCTTGGCTTCCTTGGTTTGTGGCCATATCACTCCCATCTCTGACTCTGTCTTCACATCTCCTCCTCTGTGTGTGTTGTCTCTTCTTTCTTTTATAAGGACAATTACCATTAAATGTGGGACCTACTGGGTAATCCAGGATGATTTCATCTCAAGACTCTTAATTTAATTACATATGCAAGGACCCCCTTTTCCAAATGAAGCAACATTCACAAGTTCCAGGAATTAAAACGTGGGCATATATTTGGGGGGGGAGGGGTCACCATTCAATCCACTGCTAGAAGCAAATGGACCTGTTTCAAATCCCAGCTCTAACACTTTGTAGTTGAGTGACCCTGAGCAAGTCACTCTCCCTTTCTGAGACTTGGTTTTCTAACCTGTGAAAGGGGGACAATTGTACCTATGGTGTGAGGAGGATGTAAGGAAAGCTTAACATAAGGGAAGTACTCAACAGGGTGGCCACTGGGAGGCAGTTGAAATAGTTCCCTCTCCTGAATTCTTCTAGAGCCTTGGCATTCTGTCCTACTCCTTTGTCTCTCATTCATTGTCCTTATTATTTCATACCAAAGTCTTATCTTTTCAGTGAGTTTTCACCTCTAGAAGGCAAGGTCAGTTTGTATTTCATCTGTTACCTCTTTATATTCCCTAGAATTATAATAATGGTGAGAGATATCATCACTGAGATCCTGTATGTGCTGGATACTTTATATAAATTATCTCATTTTCACAGTAAGTATTATATAAACCATTGTACATTATTTAAATTTCACTGAAGTTTAAATAAGTTAGCATACCCTATGTGTGACAGTGTCAGGGCAAAACTAAAGTAGTTTTGAGCAGTACATTAATTGATTACAAAACTGTTGACTAGGCTAGACTTATGAGGATGGCTCTGTTAATACTACCATATTGACTCACTGAAGGAGCTTCTGCTACAATCATGAAGTGAGGAATCAGGTGGCTGCATTTCAAGTATTAAGTTTAAAATCCACACAACAGTAACTAAGGTCACTTGTGTACAATTGTGCAGATTGTACCCTACCAAAAGATTCCTGGATGGAGGGTAAATGGAAATTGAAGTCAAGCCCATGTTCTACTCACCAGGCCATGTATCCTGATGTGGAACTGCCTTCTACTAGGGGGAAGGTGCTAGATTTTCTTTGCACAAATGCATTTTTGACTCCCTAAACAACATGCACTCAGTGTGTGTCTTCCTAGGGAGGCACCTTTTTCTTCATATGGTGTTATATAAGCTAGAGGAGACTTGGATTATAATCTAAGCTATAGCTATAGCTGCAGCTATAGCTGAAAACCAGGGATTAAGAGGCTGCTTCAGGGGTGCCTGGGTGGCTAAATTGGTTAAGTGACTGACTTGATTTCAGCTCAGATCATGATCTCACAGTTGTGAGATCAAGCCCCCAGGACAGGCTTTGTGCTGACAGGGGGAACCTTCTTGGGATCCTCCCTCTCCCCTACTCCCTCCTTCTCCCCCACTCATAATATCTATCTCTTTCTCAAAATAAACAAATAAACATTTTTAAAAAAGGTTGCTTCATTACCTCCAACCTGCCTCTTAACCCAAAAGGCAGGAGATTGGATACTGCAATATTGCTACAGAAGACTCCCATGCTTACTCTCCTCTACCTTACTAGTCATCAGAAAATAGCCAATAGTAGTAAGAAAATGGCTCCTGTTTCATTTCCCCCTTCTAAATCTCATGCAAGGACATCTAGATGGAAGAACCTAATGTGCAAAGGGATGCAGGAAATGCAGTATTTAGTTTTCCAACATTTACAGTCCAAAGAGGGTCATTAGAAGGTAAGAATAGAATCTGGGTGTCAAATGTCACCCAAAGTAGTGGGAAAGACAAGATTTTTTTTTCCATTTACATCCAAGTTAGTTAGCATATAGTGCAACAATGATTTCAGGGGTAGATTCCTTAAGGCCCCTTACCCATTTAGCCCACCCCCCCATAATTCCTCCAGTAACACTCTTTGTTCTCTGAAAAGTCTTTTCTGTTTTGTCCCCCTCCCTGTTTTTATATTATTTTTACTTCCCTTCCCTTGTGTTCATCTTTTTTATGTCTTAAAGTCTTCATACAAGTGAAGCCATATGATATTTGTCTTTCTCTGACTAATTTCGCTTAGCATAATACCCTCTAGTTCCATCCATGTAGTTGCAAATGGCAAGATTTCATTCTTTTTAATTGCCGAGTAATACCAAATTGTATATACATATACCACATCTTCTTTATCCATTCATCCATTGATGGACATTTGGACTCTTTCCATACTTTGGCTATTGTTGATAGTGCTGCTATAAACATTGGGGTGCATGTGCCCCCTTCAAAACAGCATACCTATCCTGTGGAAAAATACCCAGAAGTGGAATTCCTGGGTCGTAGGGTAGTTCTATTTTTAATTTTTTGAGAAACCTCCTTACTGTTTTCCAGAGTGGCTGCACCAGTTTGCATTCCACCATAAATACAAAAGAGATCCTCTTTCTCCACATCTTTGCCAACATCTCTTGTTGCCTGAGTTGTTAATGTTAGCCATTTTGACAGGTGTGAGGTGGTATCTCATTGTGGTTTTGGTTTGTATTTCCCTGATGATGAGTGATGTTGAGCATTTTTTCATGTGTCAGTTGGCCATCTGGATGTCTTCTTTGGAAAAGTGTCTTCATGTCTTTTGCCCATTTCTTCACTGGATTATTTGTTTTTTGGGCATTGAGTTTGACAAGTTCTTTATAGATTTTGGACAGTAACCCTTTATCTGATATGTCATTTGCAAGTATCTTCCCCCATTCTGTCGGTTGCCTTTAGTTTTGCTGATTGTTTCCTTCGCTGTGCAGAAACCTTTTATTTTGATTATGTCCCAGTAGTTCATTTTTGCTTTTGTTTCCCTTGCCTCTGGAGACGTGTTGAGTGAGAAGTTGCTGTGGCCAGGGTCAAAGAGGTTTTGCCTGCTTTCTCCTCGAGGATATTGATGGCTTCCTGTCTTACATTTAGGTCTTTCATCCATTTTAAGTTTATTTTTGTGTGTGCTGTAAGAAAGTGGTCTGGATTCTTTCTTCTGCATGTCGCTGTCCAGTTTTCCCAGCACCACTTGCTGAAGAGACTTTCTTTATTCCACTGAATATTCTTTCCTGCTTTGTCAAAGATTAGTTGGCCATACGTTTGTGGGTCCATTTCTGGGTTCTCCATTCTGTTCCATTGATTTGAGTGTCTATTCTTATGCTAGTACCATACTGTCTTGATGATTACAACTTTGTAATACAGCTTGAAGTTCAGGATTGTGATGCCTCCTGCTTTGGCTTTCTTTTTCAAGATTGCTTTGGCTATTCAGGGTCTTTTCTTATTCCATACAAATTTTAGGGTTGTTTGTTATAGCTCTGTGAAGAATGCTGGTGTTATTTTTATAAGGATTGCATTGAATATGTAGATTTCTTTGGGTAGTATTGACATTTTAACAATATTTGTTCTTCCTATCCAGGAGCATGGAATCTTTTTCCATTTTTTTGTGTCTTCTTCAATTTCTTTAATAAGCTTTCTATAGTTTTCAGAGTATAGATTTTTCACCTCTTTGGTTAGATTTATTCCTAGGTATTTTATGGTTTTTTGTGCAATTGTAAATGGGATCGATTCCTTGATTTCTCTTTCTGTCGCTTCATTGTTGGTGTATAGGAATGCAACCGATTTCTGTGCATTGATTTTATATCCTGCAACCTTGCTGAATTCATGGATCAGTTCTAGCAGTTTTTTGGTGGAATTTTAGGGTTTTCCATATAGAATATCATGTAATCTGTGAAGAGTGAAAGTTTGACCTTCTCCTGGCTGATTTGGATGCCTTTTATTTCTTTGTGTTGTCTGATTGCTGAGGCTAAGACTTCCAATATTATGTTGGATCACAGTGGCGAGAGTGGACATCCCTGTCTTGTTCCTGACCTTAGGGGGAAAGCTCTCAGTTTTTCCCCATTGAGGATGATATTAGCTTTGGGTCATTCATATATGGCCTTTATGATCCCCAGGTATGATCCTTCTATCCCTACTTTCTTGAGGGTTATTATCAAGAAAGGATGCTGTATTTTGTTAAATGCTTTCTCTGCATCTATTCAGAGGATCATGTGGTTCTTGTCCTTTCTTTTATTGATGTAATGAATCACTTTAATTGTTTTGTGGATAATGAACCAGCCCTGAATCCCAGATATAAATCCCACCTGGTTGTGGTGAATAATTTTTTTAATGTATTGTTGAATCAGGTTGGCTAATATCTTGTTGAGGATTTTTGCATCCATGTTCATCAGGTAAAATGGTCTATAGTTCTCCTTTTTAGTGGGGTCTTTGGTTTTGGAATCAAGGTAATGCTGGCTTCATAAAAAGAGTTTGGAAGTGTTCCTTGTATTACTATTTTTTGGAACAGCTTCAAGAGAATAGGTGTTAACTCTTCCTTAAATGTTTGGTATAATTCCCCTGGAAAACCATATGGCCCTGGACTCTTGTTTTCTGGGAGATTTTTGATTACTAATTCGATTTCTTTACTGGCTATGGGTCTGTTCAAATTTTCTATTTCTTCCTGTTTCAGTTTTGGTAGTGTATATGTTTCTAGGAATTTGTCCATTTCTTCCAGATTGCCCATTTTATTTGCATATAATTGCTCATAATATTCTCTTATTACTGTATTTCTGCTGTATTGGTTGTGATCTCTCCTCTTTCATTCTTGATTTTATTTATTTGGGTCCTTTCCTTTTTCTTTTTGATCAAACTGGCTAGTGGTTTATCAATTTTGTTAATTCTTTCAAAGAACCAGCTTCTGGTTTCACTGATCTGTTCTACTGTTTTTTGTTTGTTGGTTGGTTGATTGGTTGGTTTTGATAGCATTGATTTCTGTTCTAATCTTTATTACTTTCTGTATTCTGCTGGTTTGGGGTTATATTTGCTGTTCTTTTTCCAGCTCCTTAAGGTGTAAGGTTAGGTTGTGTATCTGAGATCTTTCTTCCGTCTTTAGGAAGGCCTAGATTGCTGTATACTTTCCTCTTATGACCGCCTATGCTGCGTCCTGGAGGTTTTGGGTTATGGTGTTATCATTTTCATTGGCCTTCATGTACTTTCTAATTTCCACTTTAACTTCTTGGGTAGCCCATTCGTTCTTTAATAGGATGTACTTTAGTCTCCAAGTATGTTGTGGTCTGAAATATGCACGGTATAATCTTGATCTTTTTGTACTTATTTAGGGCTGATTTGTGTCCCAGTATGTGGTCTATTCTGGAGAATGTTCCATGTGCACTGGAGAAGAATGTATATTCTGCTGCTTTAGGATGAAATGTTCTGAATATATCTGTTAAGTCCATCTGGTCCAGTGTGTCATTCAAAGCCATTGTTTCCTCATTGATTTTCAGATTAGATGATCTGTCCATTGCTGTGAGTGAAGTGTTGAAGTGCCCTACTATTATGGTATTATTATCAATGAGTTTCTTTATGTTTGTGATTCATTGATTTATATATTTGGGTACACCACATTTGGCGCATAAATGTTTACAATTGTTAGGTCTTCTTGGTGGATAGAATCCTTAATTATGATATAATGCCCTTTTTCACCTCTTGTTACAGTCTTTATTTTAAAGTCTAGATTGTCTGATATAAGTATGGCTACTCCGGCTTTCTTTTGTTGACCATTAGCATGATAGATGGTTCTCTATCCCCTTATTTTCAATCTGAGGATGTCTTTAGGTCTAAAGTGGGTGTCTTGTAAACAGCATATAGATGGATCTTGTTTTCTTATCCATTCTGTTACCCTATGTCTTTTGATTGGAGCATTGAGTCCATTGACATTTAGACTGAGTACTGAAAGATATGAATTTATTGCCATTATGTTACTTGTAGAGTTGGAGTTTCTGGTGGTGTTCTCTGGTCCTTTATAGTCTTTGTTGCTTTTGGTATGTATGTATGTTTGTATGTATGTATTTATGTACATATTTTTTCATCTTTTCTTCCCTCAGAGAGTCCTCCTTAAAATTTCTTGCAGGACTGGTTTAGTGGTCATGAACTCCTTTAATTTTTGTTTGTCTGGGAAACTTTTAATCTCTCCTTCTATTTTGAATGACAGCCTTGCTGGATAAAGAATTCTTGGCTACATATTTTTCTGATTCAGCACATTGAGTATATCTTGCCATTCCTTTCTGGCCTGCCAAGTTTCGGTGGATAGGTCTGCTGCAAACCTGATCTGTCTTCCCTTGTAGGTTACAGACTTTTTTCCCTTGCTGCTTTTTGATTCTTTCCTTGCCTGAGTATTTTGTGAATTTGACTATCCTATGCCTTGTTGATGGTTGGTTTTTGTTGAATCTAATGGGAGTCCTCTGTGCTTCCTGGATTTTGATGTCTGTGTCTTCCCCCAGGTTAGGAAACTTTTCCGCTATGATTTGCTCACATAAGTCTTCTACCTCTGTTTCTCTCTCTTCTTCTTCTGGGACCCTATGATTCTGATATTGTTCCTTTTTAATGAGTCATTGATGTCTCTAATTCTTAAATCGTGCTCTTTTGCCTTAGTTTCTCTCTCTCTCTCTCTCTTTTTTTTTTTTTTGGCTTCATTATTCTCCATAAGTGTGTCCTCTATATCACTGATTGTCTGCTCTGCCTTGCTGCTGTGGCATCCATTCAAGATTGCAGCTCAGTTATAACATTTTTTATTTCATTCTGACCAGATTTTACTTCTTTTATCTCCACAGAAGGGGATTCTAATCTATTTCCAACTCCAGCTAGTATTCTTATTATCGTGATTCTAAATTCTGTTCAGACATCTTGCTTGTATCTGTGTTAGTTACGTCCCTGGCTGTTGTTTCTTCCTTCTCTTTCTTTTGGGGTGAATTCCTTTGTTTCATCATTTCAAATGGAGAAAAGGAATTAATAAGATTAAAAAATTTTTAATTAAAATTAAAAAAAATTAACATTAAAAGATTAAAAACAACAAACACACAAAAAATCAAATAAATGATGCTATATCCTAGGTGTGTTTTGGGTGGGTGTTGAAATGGGCTTGATAGATTAGAGAAAAAAATGGGAAAGAAAAGAAAATAAATGATTTAAAAATTTGAAAAAATGAATACACTGAAATAGAATAAAATGAAATGATGGAAGTAAAATAGAATTTGAAAAAATTTACACAAAAGAAAAATATATAGTAGAAAAAAGTTAAAGAAAAATATTTTCAATAAAAATTGAAAATAAAAATAAACTGTTTCTCTTTCTGTATTCAAGAAAAAGAAAAGAAATGAAAAAGAGGAAAAGAAGATAATTGAATAGATGGACCAGCAAACAGACTGAAATACGATTGAAATTACTTCATTTTCCCAAGATGTCAAACTATGAAGTGCTTTATAGTCTGTAAGCCAAGCAGGTGGAGAGACTTGTGTTCCTGAAGAGCAAGTTTGGCCCATTTGGGCTGGGCTTAGCCTAATGGCTTTGTTCTCCACTAGATGGTGTTGCTTAGCTTACTGTGGTGGATTGTTGTGGCACTTGTAGGTGTGAATGCTCATGCTGGGAGTGGTGAAAATGGCGTCACCCAGCTACCCAGTCTCTAGTGTTGGAACTCTTCTCCCCGATCAGCAGTCACGCACCCATCCTTTGTCTTTGGCTTCCATTAGCTCCCTGCTTTTACACTGTCCGTGACCAAGCCCCAGGCAGCACCTCCCTCCTGAGTTTTACCTCAGATGTGGCTGTGTTTCCTGACCCCTTAGTTCTGAAGGACTTCAGCTTTGACCTGTTCTGACCCTCTGCAGGGGAGTCTCAGTGCACAATGGCTGGGTGCCGGCCACACTCAGGAACATTCATGGGACTGTGCTGCTGCTGATGCCCAGAGACTGTGACTGGATTTCAGTCACAGAAAAAGTTAATGTGACTATGTGGCAGCAGTGTTTCAGGGATTATGGCAAATCACAACATGCATCTGGAACCAGGCTTCACTCCCAATGACCTTGTTCCAGGAGCAGCAAATGTGGTTGTTCTCCCAGGTCCACTGGGGCCTTTATCTTTGGGGGATCCACACAGCCTCTACCAGATGTCCTCCTAGCAGGGGAACCACCTCTCCCCATGTGGCCCAAAGACCCCCAGACTTCACTCTGCTCCTGGGGATTCACTCTTCCCACCAGAGCACTGCCGGGTATCAAGCTGTGGAGTTTCAGACTCTGTACTCCCCCTATTTATAGAGTCTTAATGGAATTTAAACCCTCTCTTTTCTCCTTTCTCTCTTTTTAGTTCAGTCCCTGTGGCTGTTTCCACTTTTCCACTTTATTTCCAGCTGCTTTTGGGGGTAGGTGCTTTTCTTATATTCTCCCCCCACCCCATTTCTGTCCTCTCTCCACAAGCAAAAACACCTCCCTGCCCTCCACAGCTTCTCTCTCCCACAGTTCACCTTTCCGTGCCACATACCTGCTGAGTTCTGTGGTTCAGGTTGTGCAGATTGTTGTGTTAGTCCTCAAATCAGTTTTCTAGGTTTGCATGATGGGTTAGTGTTGATCTGGCTTTATTTCATGGATGTGAGACACAATGCTGCTCTGCCATCTTGGCTCCTCCTGGGAAAGCCAAGTTTAATGCAACTAAGAACACCTGCTTACAAGCATGCACCCTATATATAATAGAATCATTAACTCATTTCAGGATAGCTCTGGAAAAGGCCTTGAAGACCATTTAATCCTGTTGCTCATTTTGCAGATGAAGAAACTGAGGCCCAGATAGAGAAAGTGATGGGGGGTTGTTAAAAAAAAAAAAGTGGCATAAAATGGTTGGCATGGATTGACTGAAAGAAGAATTTTCAGGAAACTTCTAGGTGTCCAAAGAGTTTCTGACTTTACAAAGATTGAATGTGTTGATTCTAATTCAGATCCAATGGGATGCTGGTCATTAATAGATGCAAGCATTTTGAACTGGGAGAAGATAAGAATAAAAAGGTCCATGTGATCCAATTCTAAGCTTTAGGATTTTTTGTTGTTGTTCTAATTTTAAGGGGGAAAATGTTGAAACAATAGAAAAATTACATATAGGAGAATAAGTACAATGATATTTTTACTTCCAAAAAAGAAAAATCTGCACAGGGTGCCGACAAAGCTCAAAATCTCCAGGTTGCAAACACTTTCACATCTGCTTATATGTGAGAATATAGTGACTTGTGCCTAATTACTTAGAAAATGTGATCAACTGCTGAACAGAGCAGCAGTGTCATGCACAACGAAGGTGATGGAAGTAGTTCTCTGTACTTTGCCCTTATGTCTCTCTGACTTGTTCTACACCTCCATGTCCTCACCCTTGCCAAGGTCTTCCTTCCAAACCATTCGGGGTTTTTAGCCTAGAAAATTGCTACCATCAAAATTAGGGTGGGATCTAGGGAGAATGTTACATTTGACAGACAGAAACATTTTACAAGGCATGTGTGTGGTCAATGAACTCCTAGTTCAACTAGGAGTATGGAAAACGACCTTGAAGATAGGCCCAATTATTTCTACCTCCTAATACTCATGCCTTCCTATAATCCCCTCTCCTTGAATGTGGACTGGATTTAGTAGACTTCCTTTTAGCAAATAGAATGTGGCAGAAATGATGGGATGTCACTTCCAAGATTAGGTTACAAACAGATTGGCTTCTGCTTGGGTGTCCTCTCTATCTTGGTTGCTTGGTCTCTGGAAGCCAGCTGCCATGTTGTAAGCTACCCTAAAGATTGACCCACATGTCAAAGAACTTATGTCTCTGGCTAATAGCTGTGAGAACCTGAGGCCTGTTGAGAACTTCAATAGTTATGAGAATGATCTTAGGAGTGGATACTCCTCCTGTCAAGGCTTGATATGACTGCAGTCCTGGCTGACACCTTGATGCCAAAGGCACCCAGTGAATCTGAGACAAAATTCTTGACCCACAGAAATGGAGATGATAAAGATTTGTTGTTTTAACTCTCTTAGGGAAATGATACAGGAGTCATTTACTGACTACTGTTGACTGTTTTCTGGTGGCCAGTAAGATAGAGACATGGGGATTTCCTATGGCAATGTTGTAGTGATAGATAATCAAAAAAGGAAGAAAATAATCTATTCATTTCTTATATGTAACTGAACCATGGTTTTCCTTCCATGTTAAGGCCTCACCAAGCTGAAGTTGGCAAGCTATCTGGAGTTGGACTAAACTGAGATTCTCAAAAGCATGTGGGCTCCTCTTGTGAAGCTAGCCTTTCCTATACATCTCCTACCCTTTCCCTTTGATACCCAGTCCCAGTCCCTATTTCCCACCGCCATCTTTCTGACATCACCAAGACCCTTAACTCTAGCCCCTTGTTCTGCCCAATAAGCATTAATAAAAAACTATGTGCAGAAGAGTGGGTTCTGGGTTTCCAAACTCCAGCCCTCAGATTTCCACTGGGGGAATCCACTCTAGACTCTTGCAACTATTACACTGGCTCTGGGGCTCTCATTTCCAAGTATGCCCACATAGCTCAAGATGAAGTGAGTGGAAAGAGGGAATACAGAGTAATCCCACGTTAATATACTGCAACAAAAACTCAGGCGTGTTTTGGGAAACTGAATTGTTTGCAGAAAGTGTTTGCCCTTATCAGATCGAAATCTGTATGCAGTGTCATTATTTGAAATACTGATTTCCTTGTTTTCTTAAATGGAAAGCAAAAAACAGAAAGAAAACAGAAAAAACAAAGCCCTAGGGCCTTTCTGGTCAAGCCCATCTCCTCTGGGAAGCCTACCTGTCTTCTGGAGCTACTCCATCCTCTGTTTTCTTAAGGCCTGAATCAAGAAGACTGTGAGTTCTTTGAGGGAAGAGATGATAATTTATTCCTCAGACTGAAAAAGCCTTGAGAACTGAGACCACATCTACTTTGTTCACTGATGTATTCTCAGAACACAGCACAGAATCTAGCACTTGGCAAGCATTCAGTAAAGGATTATGAATGAATGAATGAATGAATGAAGTTACTTAGTATAGTGTAAAATTTTTGATGATTCTAGGCCACAATTAAGGACATCAATTTTCTTTCAACCTTTAACACAGTGGTATTTTTTCTGGTGTAGGTCTAAGCACTCAAACTAAGTACTTCGATTATTTTCCTAAAATTCTTTTTGAAAGAAAAAACTTACAGAAAAGTTGCAAATCTAGTACAAGGAACTTTTACCCCTGAACCATTTGAGAATAAATTGATGCCTTGATGTATTATCATCTCTGAACACTTCAGCATGTATTTCTTATAAACAAAGCCATTCTCCTATATAACCACAATACAATAATCAAAATCAGGAAATTGCTATCAGGACCTCAGACACTGCTTGAGTTTTATCAGTTAACCCAAAATGTCCTTTACATCAAAAAGATCGATTTCAAAAGCATATATTGCATTTACTTGTCATGTCTCCTTAGTTTCCATTATTCTACAATAGCACTTCAGCCTTCTCTTGATGTTGATCATGTCAAAATTTTTTGTTATTGGAATGGCATTGCTCCAAGACTCTTCAGAACTAGGGAATATATTAACATATACGTGTGTATATACATGCATATACATTTATACCTATATTTATTTCTGTATCTATACGTTTGCTGAAAATCAAAGCCACTGATGCCTCCAGGTCCAACCTAGAACCAGAAAGGCTGCCTGAGTTTTCTCCCTTTCCCTATTTGTGTCTTCCTTTTCTGACACTAATATATGTAATTATTTGATCAATACCCAATTTAACCAGACTTCTGTCTCCCCTACCATTTCTTTCTCTTCCATGATGCCCTCCTAACCCTGTCAGGCTCTGACACCCAATGCTAGGCCACTGTCTCTTGTGGACACTCTCTTTACCCTGCCAGGGCTTACACACAGTACTGACCCACTGTGTTTCACCCCACCCTCAGTAGGTGACTGTCTTTCTCTGCCCTTTAAAGGATTTAAGGCCCAATTTTTCAGGAAGGGCAGGGAAGGGAAGGGGGAGGCAGAAGGAGGAAGAGCAGATCTCTTTTGAAGAATTTTTCTTTTTCTTTTCTTTCCTCTTTTTCTTTTTGTGTGTCCTTTCATCTGCCTAATTCTAACATTCTTTTCTTTTTCTAATTTGCTATTTCTAGTAAGTCACTGGGTTAGAAACCAGATTCACTAATTCATTCACTCACTCTTTCTTTGTACAATTTTTTTATACTGCATAAACTGAGAGGCCCTAGGTTCTGAGTGTGGTCTTTCCTGGGGGTTGACTGCTTGAGCTTGGAGACATAGACTTGGAGACATTTGAACTTCCAGAGGCCCCCTTTGCTTCACTCCTGGACTTCAGCTGGATTCTGCATAGGGGAGGTTGGCAGACCTGGGAGAGGTCACACATGGATGTGCTCTGTATCACTTAGGGAACACCTAGGATCTTAGAGTCTGTGGTTGGCTTAGAGAGCTGACACTGGTGGAGAGAGGTAGAAGAGTTGTGTGATTGGGACCCCTGAGGTCCAGAAGAGGAGAAATGTGGGATACTCTGGTGGCAGGTGTCCTGAGACACAGATGATAGAATTCAAATCCTGGCTTCTTCCAGTTGATCCTGGGGATAAACTGTGAGCCCTCTGGGTCCCTCTGGGTCAGAGCTTTGCTCAGAGATGGTAACAGGAGTAGGGGTTACTTCTCTTGCATAGCTCATGAAACTTCTCCATCCCCAAGTCCTTCACAGTCATGGCCCCAGATGGAGGCTCGGTCTCTCCCCTCCTCCCTTCCAACTCAGCACAACTGCAGCACAAGGGCTCAAGTAGATCTGAGTTCAGAGGAGGTGAGACACAGCATGTCCATGACCTGTAACAGTTTGTGGGGGAAGGTAGGCTCTAAGGGCATGTCCCAGGAATCAGATTCTTAAGCCATGAGCTCTTAGCCCTTAACCAGGAACTACTCAGACATTCCCAGAGATCTTCACACCACTGACATAAAATCAGGCAGGAGTAAGGTGGAGATGGGAGTGTCCTAGAGAGGGAGCTGTCATATTCCTGTACTTCTTTGTCCCTTCTCCCTCTCCCACCCTCCATGAATAACTGGGATCAGGGAATCCCTAAGCCTCTCCCTTTGCAGGTCTTGGATCTGGCTAGCTACTCCCTCCAACTTTCTTCCAAATGATCCCTTAGTCTCTGCCCCTTCCCAAGGGTTCACCCACCCCCATGTCCTGAAGTTAACATCCCTAGCCACTTCAGTCCTGCAGCTGGACTGGGGTATTTTCTGATCCTCCTTCCCCTCCACTCCTCTCCTCCAAACAGCAAATTGGAAATCTAGATTGTGGTGTGAAATCTCCTGATTTCAATGTTGGTTCAATTGTGTAAACACACACACACAGTGCT
Source organism: Prionailurus viverrinus (assembly GCF_022837055.1). NCBI lineage: Eukaryota > Metazoa > Chordata > Mammalia > Carnivora > Felidae > Prionailurus > Prionailurus viverrinus. The sequence goes on along the minus strand of NC_062576.1, from coordinate 17,110,425 downwards.
TATGCCAGAGATAGTAAACTTCACTGTGTGTTTTGAACTTCACTGTGTGTGTGTTCACACAACTGAGCTATGATAGTTTTATTCTTCTTGTTGTAAAAACCATTAAAAATAAAAACTAGAAAACTAAATTTTAAAAATTCCTGGGTAGAGATAAGTTGGTTGGGGTAGTAAGGGGACCCTGGGCCTGTCTCATGCTTCCAACACAGCTAGACCAACATCAAATCATTTCGAACACCTAGGAAATCAATGTGAGCATTAAGGTAACAATCTGCATATTTTGAGGGAGAGAATATAGCAGGTACATGGTGTGGAGAGGTGAACTGGGGGAGAGGAGAGCCATGGTGCCACAGAGGGGAGGGAGCCCTTTTCATGGAGAGGACAAAGATAGAAGGGGAGAGAGACCAGCACATTTGGTTCCTGCAAAAAAAGCACTCCCTCTGAAAGTAGCTAGAGACATAGAGAAAGAGTAAAAACAGGTGCAGGGACTGCACAAAAAAACTGGTCCCCTAAACAATTAATGGGCACAAAGGAGAGTTTCAACACGGCCAGGTTTTTTTTTTAAGTTTATTTATTTTGGAGACAGAGAGAGAGCAAGCACACAAGTCGGGGAGAGGCAGAGAAAGAGAGGGAGAGAGAAAGGGAGAGAGAGAAAGAGAATCCCAAGCAGGCTCCATGCTGTCAGCATGGACCCCAACATAGGGCTCCAACTCGCAAGCCAAGAGATCATAACCTAAGCCAAATTTGACTACTTATCTGACTGAGCCACCCAGGTGCCCCAACTGCCATTTTTTTATAAGCAGTGAAGTTCTGAGTCTGAAGTTTATGAGCTCAGCACCTGGAGGTGCTCCAGTGAGGAAGCAGGACAAAACCCTTGGAGCTGGCAGCAGGGTCTGAGGATCCCCTGGGTTGCATGGGGAGAAGCAGTTTCCCTGCTTGGAGCGGGATAAGGCCTCTCCGCAGGCAAGAAAGAAAAACAAGAAACAAAAAACAAAATAACAAAAAACAAAAAACAAACAAACAAAAACCACCATAGGTGTCACAAAACTACCCCGTTCACAGGTATAGGAACTCCTGCTGAGAGCAGCAAAACCTAGTGCCAGCTGTGTGTTGCTGTTTACCATAGACTCCAAGCCACTGCCACTATGCAGTCACTCGACCATTTTCTGGAACAAGCCAGTACTGGCCACAGCATGGCAAGACCCTCCCCCAAAGGATCAGCACAGGTCCCAGCCACGTGGTGTTCTGAGAAAAAACATAGGAGAGTAGTGCCGCCTGCAGACAGACAGCTCAGAAACAGACAGGGTGAAGGCAAGGAGCTTACAGAACCAGGGGCACAAAAGGGGTGATTGAACTTTCCATTCTGGAGATTAGAGAGCATGGTGAAGCCACTTTCACAGCCCACCAGCACTGATCAACCTCAGTGAGCTAAACAGTGCCACCAAGTGGAGAATGGGGCCATTATACCAAGCCCTGCCCTCTGTGCCTTCCAGGCACATCTCCACTAGGGCAATCACCCTGAGAATCAGAACAGCAGGATCCTCCCCCAGAAGACCAGCACAAATCCCTTCTATGCACTAAGTCTACTGATCATAGAGCTCTGCAAGGTTTCAGCTCCACAGGAAACTAGATCTAGCTTCATTTAGGTTGTTTGTTTGTTTGTTTGTTTGTGTTGCTTCTATTTTTTTTCCCCTTGGATACAGAAAGCCAATTTTTATTTTATTTTTTGTTTTATTATTTGTTAATTTTTATGTTTTTTCTTCTCTTTTTTTCTTTTTCCTGTAAAGTTTCTCTTAACAAGCAGACAAAAAGACACCTAGAATCTAGCTTCATTTGTTTGATTTAAAATTTTTAAATTTTATTATTATTATTTCCCCCCAAATGACAAGATGGAGGAATTCACCCCAAAAGAAAGACCAGGAAAACATGATGGCCAGGGATTTAATCAATACAGATATAAGTAAGATGTCTGAATTAGAATTTAAAAAAAACAATTATAAGTACTCTATCTAGCTGGGCTTGAAAAAGCATAGAAGACATTAGAGAATCCATATTGCTGAGATAAAAAATAAAAGCTAAAATCTAGTCAGGCCAAAATTAAAAATGCTATAACCAAGATGCAATCTTGAATGGATGCCATGAATGCAACGATGAATGAAGCAGAGCAGCAAATCAGAAATATAGAAGATAAAATTATGGAAAATAATGAAGCTGATAAGAAGAGGGATACAACACTTAGAGAACTCAGTGATTTGTTAAAGAGGAATAACATCTGAGTCATAGGAGTTCCAGAAGATGAAGAGAGAGAAAAACAGACAGGAGGTTTATGTGAGCAAATTATAGCTGAAAACTTTCCTAATCTGGGGATGGACACAGACATCAAAATCCAAAAAGCACAGAGAACTCCCATTAAATTAAACAAAATTAACCATCACCAAGGCATATCAGTCAAATTCACAAAATACACAGACAATGAAAGAATCCTGGAAGCAGCAAGGGGGAAAAAGTCCTTACACTACAGGGAACACTTTGAAAAATTAAATATTACCTAAAGGAGAGAAGAAGATATTTATGAGCAGCGCATAACAATTTTAGAGAAGATGGAGGCCATGGATACTTGCCTTAATCTGAGAAATTAACCTGCAGTTCTCTGAAGGGATTTTGCAAATCAGTCTTGTCCCATGCCCAACTCTACCACATACCTAATATTCATATAAAGTTATAGATTTTATAGATTACAAAATGGCTCTGAGGAAGGTGAATCCCAACACAGGTAAGCAGTATAAACAGGACCCGATCATAACAACTATTTACTGAGTGCCAACCATGTGCACACTGGGTTCAGGCCTCCAATTCAGACCCTAGCTTGTGCTCTTTGAAGTGCCACTGATAGGAAACATGGCAAGAATCCTTCCCTTCATCACTAACCCCAGGCCAGGAGCATTTGTTGCTCCCGGTTTGAGAAGTGAAGTAGTATTAATCAGATGTCACCTCATTGAAGCCTCTCAGACTTGGTTCAGGTTAGGCTCTTTCTCCACCACCAGGATTTTGCACTCTGTGCTGTTACTGGTCCTGAGTCCATCTCCTTCATGACACCAAGCTACCCCAGGATAGAGGCTGTCTTGCTCATTTCTGTAACTTTAGGGAGGAGCTAGCACATCAGCTGGCATAATACTTATTGAATGACACCACCAGAGAAAGGGCTCTAGACTTTTAAGGAGATAGGAGAACTGAGGTTTAGAGTCAGTCCCTTGACCCAGGTGTTTCATGTAGGTGATCCCATGGAATCCTCAATAGTACTTAGTGAGGTAGCCATCATCATTTCTGTTTTACAGATAAAGAAACTGAAGATCAGAAGAGGTAGACCTGTCCAAGATCACATAGCTAGGAGGAGATAGGCCTGGACATGCTGCTAGAAACTGAGATAGTGATTTCTTCACATTCCTTCCTTTTACCCCTATTCTCTATGAGTACAACTCTATACATAGCAAGCCTGATAAAAGAAGGCAAAATTTGGGGACAGGGTGTTACATGCATGGGGCTAATGATGGAAAGATGGTCCCACAGATGTGGGCATTAAATCTCCTCTGACCTCAAAAAGACTAGCCTGTGTCTCTCCGAGGAACACAGACAGCTATGGGAAGGGCTTGGGCACAGATTGTGTAGGGCTTTGGGAAGCCTCCTTCTAACTTCTGTAATAGAAGTGCATTTATTTGGGCAGCTCTGTCCCATGCCTAGGCAAAAGGGCCATGTTCAGTCCTCAGTGTCCAGGCACAAGTGAATCTTTACCATTTTTTCCTCTGTTGATGGATCGGACAAAGGATTTGGGGAACCTGCAAGGGAAGGGGTGAAAGAAGGGAAAGGGGCCTATGACAAACCTTGGGCCTTTTGCTCCTGCCTAGAAATGTCACAAAGCACAAACTCAACAGATAGGGCTCCTGGTCCTTTGCTTTGGCCCTGGGCCCCACCAGCCCTAGCTTCACTCTGTAAAGACAATTATCTTTCACAGGGGTCATATATCCCAGAGCTCACATAATGGTCCCAAGTACAATTTTTCTGGTCTTTCTGTTAGAATACAGCCCTCCTTATGGTCCCCTTTGGAGGTTAGGTCCCCCCCACCAATTATGTTCCTCAAGGGGTGCCTGGAATCTTGTCCCATTCCTCTGGGATGAGGCAGTTGTTGCTCTTGAAATGATTAATCCCATCATTCCCTAGGCCCATGAAGGGATCAGCAGCTGCCAAGGATGTCCTACATCTAGAAGTAGCTGCGCCAGTACTGGATAGCTCCTACCAGCCAAAAACTCTCCCTCCAGCTGGCATTTTGTCTCTGAGGCCTCAAAAAACAGGGCTAAGCTTTCTTTTCTTGGAAGGCTCTTTGAAAACAGTACTCCCAGCTCTACTGGTTATAATTCTTCCAGCCTGGGGTTCTCTGTTTCAGTCCATGAATCAACAGCCCTAGAGGAGCAGAAAGGAGGTTTGGTTAGAGATGCTGGTCCGCTCAGGCTCCTTGAGGACTGGAGCAAAGTTAGAACTGAAGTTTGGGCTGAAACTGAACCCAGGGATATTGGCAGGGGCTGCCACCCTGGTGCATCTGTTGGTGTTGGCCTAGGTTGGAGCTGTGGGCAAATGCCTTGCCACACTGCAGGCAGACATAGGGCTTTTCACCCTCTGGGCCACCTGATGGATGAGCAGGTAGGAGCTCTGGGTGAAGCTCTTGCCACACTCACTTGCAAGTGTAAGGCTTCTGACCTGAGTATGTTGGTGCTGCAGCAAACTTGAACTGTCTACAAAACTTTTGCTGCAACTGGAGTACTTATAGGGCTTCTTCCTATATGGTAGCATTGCTGTTTAAGGAGCTTGGGGCTGTGGGAAAAGATTTTGTCACATTCTGAACAGGCAAAGGGTCATTCACCCAAGCGGATGTGCTGGTGTTCAGTGCATTGGATGCACTCACTAAAGCCACAGCCACACTCAGAACACTTGAAGGATCATTCTTCATTATGTGTGTATGTTTGTGTCATAGGCAGTCCAAACTGTCTGTGAAGTTCTTGCCACACTCACAGCAATTATAAGCCTTCTCCCCAGTGTGTGAACATTGGGGCTTGAGCAGATAAGAGCTGTGCCCAAAGCTATCACTGCACCAGGCAAAGCAGTAAGAGCTTCACACCCGTGTAAGCGCTGGTACTGTAACAGGTTGGAGCTAAAGCTGAAGCTCTTCCTGCAGTCCCCACAACAGTAGGGTTTCTTGCCTGTGTGGGCGCTCTGGCGCTGGATTAGATTGGAACTAACGCCGAGTCTTAGTACATTCAGCATTTACAGGACTTCTCACTGGTATGCTGCCGTTGGTGTTTAACCAAGTCAGATCTGCGGCCAAAAGCCTCCCCACACTCTGGGAATTTGTGGGGCCAGAACCCTGAGTGGGAAACTACGGTGTGGCAAGAGATTGGAGCTAGACTGAAGCAACAGCCACACACATGGCAGAGGCATGGTTTCTCGCCAGTGTGTATCTGGTAGTGCTTAACTAAATCTAAGCCACGTTGGAAGCTTTTGACACACTCCGAACAACAGTACAGGGATTGCCACCCACATGGCTGCTTTGGTGGTGAAGAAGGTCAGGGAGGTACGCTGCGATCAGTCCACACGCCCGGCACCCGAAGGCTTTGGGGAGTGCAGGACAGTTTGTCAGAAGCTTTGTCAGAAGCTTCTTCCCTGGGCCAGAGCTCGACCTACATAGGCATTCCAAGTCCAGCAGCATTTCCCAGGCGGCCGGCTATCGCAGCCACACCAGGGAGGGCAGCTCTGGTGGAACAACTCCGCCAAAGAGGGTGAACCTCGGGGTTTCCTTGGGATCCTGATGTCCAGTTCCCTGCCGCTCCGCCCCGTCTTAGTTCTCCCTTGCCACTTCTGGCGACGTTGACTGCATCGCCGTGAATAAAGCCCCGTTTCCTAAAAACCACCCATTCAGTTCACAAGCACAGCGGCAAGACATTCGGGACCCAGGGAATCCAGCACCGGAAGCGGAAATGCCCAATAGCCCGTGCCGCTCTAGGAAGTGGCAGGGAACGGTCTCGGTAGGTTTAACCCTCTCATTCACTTGACTGAGCAAGACCTCCCAATCTGCGGCCACTAACAGCAACTTGACCCTTTTGGCCTTGCTCGCGGTCCTGAGTCCGTCAGCACGGATTTCGGTGCCCTGGCCATCACTGTGGGCAGCGAAGCGAGCCGGAAGGAAAAGGGAGGGTCGCTGTGGTGGACACGCGGGGGACGGAATAGCCACGTCACTTGGGGCAGCACGGTACTGAGACTCCATGGTCGGATGTCTGGGTTCTCCAAAAGAACCAGCCCACTGCGAGCCGCCTGAGAGTTTCCCCTCCGTCCTATAACCTAAGCGTGCTAAGCAAGGCGCGGACTACATATCCCAACATGCACCGCACACGATTCTTGGGTTCGCACGATTAGATAACCATTACTCTACGTGCCTTCAGCGACTGTCCAGAGGGCCGGGATCGAGAACTACAACTTCCAACTTGCAAAATAACTGCGGCGGCGCTACTTAAAAAGCGTCAGAGAGGAGGTGCGTGGCCACGCCCCTCCTCCAGTTCCGCTCCCTTGGACGGACGGCGAGGCGGGGGGCGGAGCCTTAGGCCTGAGCCAAGATGGCGGCTGCGAAACCGACTCTTACGGACTCGCTCTCGTTCTGCCTCGCGCAGCTCACAGCGGCGGCCGGGGAGGGTCTAGGTGGGGGAAAGGACACAGCTACCAACGAGACTCCCTTGGGCCGTGCGCTCTTAGCCCTCCGCACACGCCACGTCAAGGCAGCAGGGGGAATCGAGCGCTTCCGGGCGCGCGGCGGGCTCCGCCCCCTTCTCGCGCTGCTGCGGCGAGCGGCGGCAGCGGGTCCCGCCCCGTCCCAGGCTGGCTCAGGCTCCGCCCCCTCGTCGGTCGAGTCAGCGATTTATGATGGCCCCGCCCCCTCGTCGGGCCCTGCCCCCTCCTCTGCGTCGTCGTCGTCGCCCTCGCCGCCAGCGCGCCTGCGCAAGACCCTGGACTTGGCGCTCAGCATCCTAGCCAACTGCTGTACGGAAGGGGCGTGCCGGGCTGAAGTGCGCAGGCTCGGAGGCATTCTCTCTTTGGGTAAGTGCTCCACCCTCATTTCCTAGAAGGATTCCACTCACAAATCCTTCCTTCTCTGGGCTTGGGCGGAGTCTTGAGTTCTTTGTGTTGTATCCTGGAAGAACACGCCTTTAGACCGTGTAACCTACCCCCCCCCCCCCCCCCCCCCGGCTCTCAAACCTTCAAGCCTTCCTTATAGATGATACCCAATCCTGACCAGATCAGATAATTACAGCCATTACCTGCGTGTTGGTTGTTGGGCACATCCCTCGAATCCGAGCTACTGGAGACCAAAAGATTATTTGGTGACTTTTGGGTAATTCTTACCCTCCATTTATGAGGTTTATAGCAGACACTACATGCCTACTGAGTGGCCCTGTGCAGAGCTCCCATTTGGTGAACTTTAGGTCAGAAGTTGTGGTTTTCTGCAGTGAGCTAGACCGAGAGAACCGAGGCTAGAATTCCTTGTTGTAAAATTGAATAATAATAGCTACCTTACAAAATTGAAGTAGTGAGAAGCCGAGTGCAAACATTGAACGCAGATATTCTAAGACCGGGTACTTTCAGGTATTAAAAACCAGCACAATAAGAACAAATCCTAACAAAAGATCGCAGGCGTTTGTTTACCAGCTAAGTTGGCGCCACCTTGTGGCAATGTGAACACAGTTTACAGAGTGCCTACCGGTTATGAAATTATGCCAGCTTTTTTTTTTTAATGTTTATTTATTTTTGACAGAGAGAGAGAGACAGAGCATGAGTGGGTGAGGAGCAGAGAGAGGGAGACACAGAATCCAAAGCAAGTTCCAGGCTCTGAGCTGTCAGCACAGAACCTGACACAGGGCTTGAACTCATGGACCGTGAGATCATGACCTGAGCTGAAGTCAGACACCCAACCGACTGAGCCACCCAGGCGCCCCTGAAATTATGCCAGTTTTGATGAAATCTTAATTTTTTTGTACAAGACGAAAATTTAACATATTTTTAAATTGTATAAAATGCATCTGGACCATAACGTGTTTGACAAGAGGCCTGCCACATTAATAAGTCCTCAATAAATTATAGGTCTTGTTATTAGCATATAACTCTCATCATTCAATCACTATTCTGTATTAAAATTTTTTTTTAACATTTATCTATTTTTGAGACACAGAGTATGAGTGGGGAGAGAGCAGAGAGAGAGGGAGACACAGAATCTGAAGCAGGCTCCAGGCTCTGAGCTGTCAGCACAGAGCCCGACGCAGGGCTCGAACCCATGAACTGTGAGATCATGACCTGAGCCAAGGTCAGACGCTTAACCGACTGAGCCACCCAGGCGCCCCTTTTCTGCATTTTAAATAACTCCTATGTCCGTCCACATTTATTCCTTCTTCTTTCATGTGCCCAGAGACTGGTGCCCATGTGCTGGGCTGTGGTGGTAGCTGACTTGCTTTAAGCCACTGTCCTTTCTCACCTTAACAAGAGTCTCCTTGCCTCTCTCCCCGCCTTACTCTTTTTCCCTGTAATCCATTCTCCCCATGGCTACCAGATTGTATCACTTCACTTCTATTCTTAAAACCCTTTGTGGTTCCCAGTGCCCTCATATTCAAGTCCTGCCTGATCCCTTGGGCTGGCATTTGAGGCCCTTCATGAGGGCATAGCACAGACATTGGATCTCACTTCTGGGCCTTTGCAAAGGCTGCTTCCAAATTTGAAATGCCCTGTAGCACCCCCATCCACTATCTTTCTAACAAATACCTACCTGTTTAACCTTTCAGATCCAGTAAGTGTCAGCCTCTTCTGGAGGCCTTCCCTGACCCTCTCAGGCCACATTCTTAAGGTCATTAATGAGAGAGACAAGAAGGGGCAGGACCCTCAAGAGACCAAATTATCTTGCAGTGACTATTCTTCAGTGCGTGAAGACAGACAGCATCCAGAACAGAACAGCCCGTGCTCTGGGGAATTTAGCCATGGAACCTGAGAGCTGTGGGGACATCCATTCTGCTGGTGAGAAAGCTATTAGTGTGGAGTTAGCTAGGGCTTGGCGTGGGAGAAGGAGCGTAGGTATCTCCTTGCTCACTCTTTGTACTCCTTTTCCCTCTCCAGGTGCTGTTCCCTTGCTGGTTGAGAGCCTGACAGCCTGCCAGGACTCCCAGTGCCTGCAGAGTGTGGTGCGTGCCCTCCGCAACCTGGCCGACTCACCCCAGCACCGCCTGGCCCTGGCACAGCAGGGAGCAGTACGCCCTCTGGCTGAGCTTCTGGCCGCTGCCCCAGACCCTGCACTGACCTTGGCCCTAGTCCGTGCCCTCTTAGAGCTGAGTCGAGGCTGCTCCCGGGCCTGTGCTGAGCAGCTAAGTCTGGGTGGAGGATTAGGCCCACTGGTCAGTTTGGCCTCCCACCCCAAAAAGGCAGTACGGGAGGCAACTATCTTGATCCTTGCCAACCTGTGTGCCCAGGGCCTTGTACGGCCTGCATTGGGCAATGCTGGTGGTGTGGAAGTACTACTGGGTGAACTCCGGCGGCGCAGGGGACCTAATGGGGCTGGCCCAGCCTCTCAGCAGCCCCTGGTACGAGCCGTGTGCCTGCTGTGCCGGGAGGCCATCAACCGGGCCCGGCTGCGGGATGCTGGTGGTTTGGAGCTGTTGATGGGCCTGCTACGGGACCCTCGTGCCAGTGCCTGGCACCTTCGTGTTGTGGCTGCCCTCGTGGGCTTCCTGTATGATACTGGAGCCCTGGGCCGGCTACAGGCTCTGGGACTTGTACCTCTCTTGGCTGGGCAGCTGTGTGGTGATGCTGGTGATGAGGAAGAAGAGGGAAGAGAAGCTGCTTCCTGGGACTTTCCTGAGGAGCGGACCCCTGAGCGGGCAGAAGCTGGAAGCTTCCGAAGCCTAAGGTGAATCCCCACCTGATTGCTGTGGGTTGAGGACTCTGGCTGTCTTCACTACCCCATTCTATCTCAGTCAACTCTTGTTGACTCTGATTCCTGATTCCTCATTCTCCCCGGACATGACCACTTTCTAGTCATCATTAAACATTCTTTTTCCTGGGGCGCCTGGGTGGCGCAGTCGGTTAAGCGTCCGACTTCAGCCAGGTCACGATCTCGCGATCAGTGAGTTCGAGCCCCGCGTCGGGCTCTGGGCTGACAGCTCGGAGCCTGGAGCCTGTTTCCGATTCTGTGTCTCTCTCTCTCTCTGCCCCTCCCCCGTTCATGCTCTGTCTCTCTCTGTCCCAAAAATAAATAAATGTTGAAAAAAAAAAACACCATTCTTTTTCCTGAGTCCATCTTTGGCCTTGGCTCTACGCCAGCACCTCTGAACTTTGGGACCCAGACAGGTTCATTGGACCATTTTTACTTTGTTGTCTGTTCACCCCTTAATAGAATATAAACTCTGGTAGGATGGGGACTTTAGTTTTCTTACTGTTCATGCCCGGTACCTAATACTGGACTTCGTACATAATAGGTATCAGTAATTGCTGACTGAGTTGGGGTATTTTTCCCCATTTCCCTTTCTCTCCTATCCCCCCTGGCCTCATTTCCTCTCCCTGGCTTCAGTCACTTAGTTTTACATGACAGCTCTTTGGCTCTGCTCCTTTGTTGTGGTTCTGGGTTCAGTCTCCCCATTTTCCCCTCTACAGGTCATGGCTGATCTCTGAAGGCTACGCCGCAGGCCCGGGAGACATCTCTCCTGACTGGTCCCCTGAGCGATGTCCCCCACCTCCACCGCCACCGGAGCCAGCTGAGCCAACCAGCCCCACCCTGGGCCCAACTTCACTGCGGACGCCTCGCACACTGCGCACACCTGGCCGCAGCCCTGCCGCCACCTCTGAGGAGCCTTGGGGCCGTGAGGGGCCAGCGCTGCTGCTGCTGTCGCGCTTCTCCCAGGCTCCCGACCCAAGTGGGGCATTGGTGACCAGCCCAGCCCTATGTGGCCTGCTGGCCTATGTGACGGGCTCACCGGGTCCACCGAGCCCACGTGCACTGCGCATCCTGGCACGCCTTACCTGCAACCCTGCCTGTCTCGAGGCCTTTGTGCGCAGCTATGGTGCTGCACTGCTGCGTGCCTGGCTTGTGTTAGGTGTTGCCCCGGAAGATTGGCCCACACTGCGTGCCCGCCCAGTTCGACGCCAGCACCGGGAGCTGGGTGTGTCCCCCATAAGAGACCCCATCCCCCTCTGGTTCTGGACTGATAACCTCACTCTGCTGTTCATACCTTTCTCACTGCCCTGCCCAGCCCACCATCCAACCTCAGTCACCAGGTGGGAAGAGGGAGGGACTCCCAGCATACAAAGTTCCGCTCCATCCTCTGCCCAAGTCTTAGGGCCTGTGTACCCCAACACCAGGCTTGGTCCTAACAACTTAGAATCATGTTTGTCTGTATTTCATTACCCAATATGCTCTTGGTTCTGTACTATCCTGATTGCCTTCCCACTGGGCACACTGAGTTAGAAAACTCTGGCTCAGGCACCATATCCTCCTAGGCCCCCCACCAATCCCAACACTGCCAGGGACTTCCCTGTCTTCTGTGTCCTGACTGCAGGTTCTGAGTCCTTTAGAACCCAGATGTATGCCCTGCCACACTTTGTTCTTTCCCTTGATCTTCAGTTCCTAGCATCTGGACCCTTTCTCTCTAGGGCCTGCAGTCCTACCCCCTTCCATGCTGTGAGATTTTAGCCTCATTCCTTTGAAGGACCCAGAGTTGGGACATCAACTCCCAACCTGACTTGCTCTGCCCATCTCTGCAGGTGAGATGCTGCTGCAGAACCTGACTGTGCAGGCTGAATCACCCTTTGGAGTGGGCGCCCTCACTCATCTGCTGCTCTCTGGAAGCCCTGAGGACCGCGTGGCCTGTGCACTGACCCTGCCCTTCATCTGTCGGTGAGGGGGATGTGGGTACCTCACAGGGATCAGGGGAGCAAGATTGCTATTCCCTAATGCCACCGTTTTTCACCTTCTGAAAGATTCCCTTTCTTCCCAAAGGAAGCCCTCTCTGTGGCGCCGGCTACTTCTGGACCAGGGCGGCCTCCGGCTCCTCCTCTCAGCACTAACTCGGCCAGCTCCACATCCACTCTTCCTCTTCTTTGCTGCGGACTCCCTTTCCTGCCTCCAAGGCCTGGTGTCTCCCACTGTGAGCCCAGCCCTCCCACCTACAATCCCTTTGGATCTAGATGCCCCCTCCCCTTGCCTTTATGAACGTCTGCTGGGCCCAGCCCCCATCCCAGCCCCTGACCTGCATTTCCTACTGGACTCAGGCCTAAGGCTCCCTGCCCAGCGAGCTGCCTCAGCTACTGCCTCCCCTTTCTTCCGGGCCCTGCTAGCTGGCAGCTTTGCCGAAGCCCAGATGGACCTGGTGCCACTTCGAGGCCTGTCACCCAGTGCAGCCTGGCCTATCCTGCATCACTTGCATGGCTGCCGGGGCTGTGGCGCTGCACTGGGGCCTGTTCCCCCACCAGGCCAGCCCCTGCTGGGCTCAGAGGCTGAGGAGGCACTGGAGGCTGCTGGCCGTTTTTTGCTCCCTGGGCTGGAGGAGGAGCTGGAAGAGGCTGTGAGCCACATCCACCTGGGACCCCATGGTGGCCCAGAGTCAGTGGGTGAAGTATTCCGCCTGGGCCGGCCCCGACTGGTTGCACATTGTGCCCGCTGGGCTCTGGGGCCAGGGCAGTGCCCTCGGAAACGGGCCTTGGCCTTAGTGGGGCTTGTGGAGGCAGCAGGCGAGGAGACAGGGCCCCTGACTGAGGCTTTACTGGCTGTGGTAATGGGGGTTGAATTCGGGGGCAAGGGTTCCAGCTTAGACTGTTGATGTCCCCTGGGAGGGGATCCAAGGATGAGTTGGCTATGAAGGAGGACTCCCTCAGAGCAGCATAAGAGGAAGCTGAGCAGAAGTCACCATTGAGGACCGATGAGAGAATGGAACTGTACCCCAGGATGATGGTCTGAAGACGCCAGGGTCCGAGTGTGGGACCCACAGATGAAGAACAGCCCAGGGCTCCAGGCACCTGGCCTGGGCCAGCCTTCCAGAGTTGAGATTAAAAACTTTGGAATTGGATACCCCTATTGTGTGGTGTCTCTGCTTACTTTCCAGTGGGAGTCCCCCCACTCCCTTCACCCATCAAACAGGGTCTTGTCCAAGTTGATGTGTCTCAACACAGGCCACCCTTGGCATGTAGGAGTTTAATAAGTAATTATGCAGTGGTTCCTGGAGTCCTGGGATAGAGTAGAGTACTGGGAGAAGCCTGCTTTCTGCTTATGCAACTTCATTGCTCAGGTATCCAGCTAGACACACAGACTTTGGTTAGTGTCTTTTGAAGGGGCTGGGCTGAGGAAATGTGAGTGTGGGGATGTATGTCCAAGGCCTTGGCATTACCGTTTCCTGAGTGACCTTTGCTCATCTTGGGTCTTCAGTCTCTGTGTCTGTCTTCATCTCTTGGACGAAGTGTCCTTCTGCTATTAGCCTGAAGGAAGACCTCTATGTTCCTAGAGTCCCCAAAGCCCTGTCTTAGTTTTGCTCAGAGAGGGCCAGAGCTCCAGGTTGTATTCAGCTTATGTTGCGCTGTGTATGATCTCTCAAGGCAGGATCTACATCACCAGGATCCCAGATCACTAAACCACTCAGGTGGCAGCCTGACTTCAAGGAGGGTGCCCGGACTGGCTGCCAGTTAGCTTCTGGGGAGCTAAGGTTGACACTTGCTATCTCTGTGCTTCTGTGAGTGTCCAGGTCTCTGTTCTTGGGCTGTGCATTAGAACTACCCAGAGAGCTTTTTAAAAATACTGATGCCTAGGCTCTTTCTCATTGAATTGGACTGAGGGGAGGATGCTCTGGGCATCAGTATTTTTAAAAAGCTTCCCAGGTTGTTTTAATTGCTGCTGGGTTGAGACCCACAGTCCAGGGACTGCAACACTGTCGTGTCTGTCCAAACTCCGCTCTAAGTGTTCACTTCCACCTTGATTACCGGGGGTCTCAGTCCAGGGAAGGCCCCTTGTTCCTTTGTGGATGGGGTCTGTGTCTTCTCTGTGTTCAACAGTATCTTGGGAAAGGGCTCTTTCCCAAGGGTCGCCTCAGTGTTGGGGAAAGGCTTTGTCTTGAAGGCTGGCTATGGTCTGGTTGCCTGAAAGTGTTTTCCCTGAGTCTGCATGGGGCTTGGGCCTGGGTTCAGTTTACCTGTGTCTATATGTTTGGTTCCAATTTTTGGAGAGAAGGTCCTGGCTTAGAGGATGGGAGAGTTCGTTGTGTCTATCTGTCTCCATTTCTGAGAGATTTGTGTCTAGTATATGTGCCATTTGGGATCTGTTCATGTCATTGCTATCAGGGTCTCTAAGGGAATGTCCCTGAACCTGCTGTCTAACTGATCCTTAGAACGATCACTTCTGCCCCCAACCCAACAATTCTGTCTGGGGCAAGTCTCTCTGGAATGGCCTGAGTGGACAGGGGCTCTATCAAGGACTCAGGGTGCTAGCCTTGGTGGGGGGTGTCTGCTTGGGGGCCTCAGTCTGGTCTAAGAGTCTCATTGAGCAGAGGATCTCCAGCTTGGTCTGGGAGAGCCTCTTCTCTGACTTTGGCTCAGGCAGCCTGGGGCTCCCTGTAGCTGAGGCCAAGGCTGGGGTGTGGCTGCCTCCGCGGCAGACAGGCGGGCTGGGCCTGGGTGGGCCTTGGCCCTCCTTCCTTTACACGCCCCCATCCTGGGTTCTCCCGTTCTTTGCACCCTCGCTACCCAACCCCCCTCCCGCCCCCCCGCCCCCCACCAGCTCCATCCCAGCGGGTCCCGGCTTCCTTACATGGTCACGGCCGGGCCTCCAACTCCCGGACGTCCCCCACCCCCCGCCCCCACCGGACACAGCCCCCGCCCTGCTCGCCCCGCGCGGTGCGCCCGTGCCCCGCCATGGAGGACCTGGGTGAGTGGGGCTTGGGTCCCCTTATCCCCAGCTCCTCACCACCATCTAGACCCGCTTCCTCATCCTGGAGCCCCCTTGCACTCCCCAAATCGCCCCATCCCTGCCTTCTGTCTTCTTGATTCTGGTCTTTGCCCGCGCCTCCTTTCCGACACCACGTCCCCCTTCCTGCCTCTCCCTTCCTGCCTTTCCCGGACTGGCCGCTCCCTCCCTTCTTCCCTCGCTCAGCTCCCTCCCTTCTTCCCTCGCTCAGCTCCCTCCATCACAGGCTGCTGACGGATGGGCAGGGAGGTGTAGCGCCTGCCAGTGGGCGCCTGGGCTCAGGGGCTCTGGGAAGGGAAGGGTTAAAGGGGTCTTGGGGTCCAGGCCTGGGAAAGTAGATGGGAACGCTCAGCTCCCTCCATCACAGGCTGCTGACGGATGGGCAGGGAGGTGTAGCGCCTGCCAGTGGGCGCCTGGGCTCAGGGGCTCTGGGAAGGGAAGGGTTAAAGGGGTCTTGGGGTCCAGGCCTGGGAAAGTAGATGGGAAGGGAGAATATGAAATCGAATTCTCGAGAAGAAAATGGGCCTGCCTCAGAGTTTAGGAGAAGAAAAGAGTTAAGGGACCCTAGGTATGGTAGGGGTCGGGTCTTTCCGCCTAGAAAGAGAACAGATGAGTGCCAAGATGCCAGGAAGAGGTTAAGGGTTCCACTGTGGTACTCAGAGATGAATAAAGGAGTAGGGACTTCTAGGTTCTGGAAAGGAAAGGATTCAAAGGATCTAGATCTGAGGATGGGTGGGGGTGGGGGGTTGTCTTGGAGGAAGAAGGAGGACCGGCATCTCCTCCTCCTGGTCTGTTGGAAAGGCTGTACTCTCCATGGGAGAGAAGGGGTTCAGGCACCCTTCAGTAGGGGGTGCTGCTCAGTAGGGGCAACCGGCTTGTATGGAAAATAAGCCAATCAGAAAGCAGGTCCCAGGAGACCTGCCAATGAGGAGCATAGGGTGGGACCCAGTACCTGGAGTTGTGCCACAGCAGGGCGAGTCTGTTTAGGTGGGGGAGGGGAGCAGGAATTACTGGGCAGAAAGAGCATCCAACCAGAAAACTGGGTGCCAGGCATACAGCCAACTGAGCAATTTGGGGTGAAGTCAAATTTGGCTTGCGTAAATCGTCAATTTTGACTGCATCAGGGAAGATGCAGAAAATAAAAGAATCAGGTGGTTTTTGTGCATGACTCCCAAGATGAGCCATTTGGGATGTTTTTGGTCATAAATATTCCCTGCTGCACTTCTACTTCTCTGCCTTGGTCTGGTCTGTGTTTCCATCTGATTCTTAACTTCTGCTCTTAATACTGGCTTCTGTCCTCCTCAACTACTGCCTACTTGGAACTTCTAATCTCTTAAGTCCCTGTCTCTGCTCTAACCTTAACCTCTCAACTTCTCATCCTGACGGACTCTCCCCTGCAGATGCCCTGCTGTCTGACCTGGAGACCACCACCTCACACATGCCAAGGTCAGGGGCTCCAAAAGAGAGGTCTCCGGAGCCTTTCACATCTCCCCTGCCCTATGGCCACCAGTCACAGGTGAGATCAAATGTGGGGGACTGGGGTGACACTAGGGCCAAGTTTGGCCAGGACTAGGAGAATCTGAGCTTGAGTGGGGCAAAGTATAGATCTATCATCCCACACATGCATCTTTCTCTCTGTAGACAGGATCTGGGGAGTCTTCAGGAGCTTCTGGGGACAAGGACCATCTGTACAGGTGAGGGTTCTGGGAACTGCAGGAGGTGGAAGCCAATTAAGACTCAGGTGAAGAGGCTTGGATTCCCCACCCCTGAACCCAGGCTTCCACCCTGTTTTCCAGTACGGTGTGCAAGCCTCGGTCCCCAAAACCTGCAGCTCCTGCGGCCCCTCCATTCTCCTCTTCCAGTGGTGTCTTGGGCACAGGCCTCTGTGAACTAGACCGATTGCTTCAGGAACTTAATGCTACCCAGTTCAACATCACAGGTACCAGGTCACAGAGATAGGCCTTGATGGAATGGGGACACGGTGGAGAAGGGAAAAGACTGAGGGGTATACTCTTCCAGAGTAGCAGCTAACAGGACACAAGTCTTAACTGGAAGGGGATAGAGTATGACCCCATATCCAGTGCCCTTCTCTCCTCTCTGCAGATGAAATAATGTCTCAGTTCCCATCTAGCAAGGAGACTGCAGGGGAACAGAAGGAGGACCAATCTGAGGACAAGAAAAGGCCCAGCCTGTGAGTTTGACATGGCTGGTAGAGCTGGGAGAGAGGTGATAGATGCCTAAATTACTGGAGGATAGCATTCATTATTCTGGGGGGCTCTGAGCTAACACAAGTTGTGTTCTTCACAGCCCTCCCAGCCCATCCCCTGTTCTCCCAAAGCCTTCAGCAACCTCGGCCACCCTGGAATTGGATAGGCTGATGGCTTCACTGTCTGACTTCCGTGTCCAGAACCACGTGAGTCAGGTAGGAGGTGGGCCAGTGTGGATTTGTGGCTCCCCAACCCCTTTTAGAACCATCCACTTCTTCTGCCTTGTTGACTCAACTCTGATGTCCTTCTTGCTGCAGCTTCCAACCTCTGGGTCAACTCAGCCACCAGTGCCAAGCTCTGTGAATGAGGGCTCCCCATCCTCACCAGGGCCAACTAGCAAGGGCAGCCTAGACACCATGTTAGGACTGCTGCAGTCTGATCTCAGCCGCCGTGGTGTTCCCACCCAGACCAAGGGTCTCTGTGGCTCCTGCAATAAACCTATTGCTGGGCAGGTAAGTGGAGAACTGTGAGTAGGGAGATAGAGCCCCATGAACCCATCCTGAGAGCCAGATTTTGTGTTTTTTTCTTTTAGTAAATGACTCTGGGAAGTGGGCATTACTGTTGTTCATATTTTACAGATGAGGAAACTAAAGCTCCGAGTCACATTGCACGTAAGTGGTAGGATGAGAATGAGAATTCCAACTCAGTTACCATTTATTGTGGTTCTACTTTGTGCAGGCACTATTCTAGCTCTCTTACAAACCTCCATCTCTTAGTCTTCACCAAAGTCTTATTGGGGCCACTTACCATTTCTCAGTCATCCACAAAAGATGTTTCTGCTCCACTAGCATCCGGTGTGTGAACTCTGGTTCTTGGCTAATTGACTGAGTAAATGTTGTTGACAACAGCTGTGCCCAGTGGTTGACCTAGATCCTCTTGCTAGATTTAGTGCCCTGCTTCCATCCCAGAATTTTTAATCTTAGCAGGGTGGCATTGTGACTTTTTTGGGCCCTAGTCACTTTCACCTTCATGGGTCCCTCCCTCCATTAAATTAAAAATTAAAATTGTGTTTTATGACTGCGTTGGTATGAAGAAGAATTTCTTAATATTATATATTAAATCATTTTCTTCCAGCTCATTTTTTTCTTCTGATTTTTAAAGTAATTACAACATTTTCATGAGCTTCACAGTCCTAAGTACTGTGCTGGAAGACCTGGGTTGAATCTCTGTCACTTACAGACTGACTTGAACATTAGGTTCTTCATCCTAATCTCTTAGGGTGAGTGGGAGAAATGAGGGAAGGGAGTCAAATGGTAAAAAGAAAAAAAAAAAGAAAAGAAAACTTGAAATGTGCCATGTAAATCTTAGCTCATTGGGCGCATGGCAGCTCAAGGACCACTCTGATCCAGGCCTCACCCTCAACTCACAGGTGGTGACTGCGCTGGGCCGTACTTGGCACCCTGAGCACTTCATTTGCGGTGGCTGTTCCATGTCCCTGGGAGGCAGCAGCTTCTTCGAGAAGGATGGAGCCCCCTTCTGCCCTGAGTGCTACTTTGAGCGCTTCTCCCCACGTTGTGGCCTCTGCAATCAACCCATCCGACATGTGAGCTGCACCTGTCCCACAAACCCCACCTCACCCAGGGTCCCTGTGGGGTGGGCCCCATTCAAATCACAGCCCCCTGCCCACCCATGCTAAGCCCCTTGGCTGTGTCCAAGGCCCTTTGGACTCCACCCACTCTCTTTGACTTCCAAGTTCCTTGTTAGGTCTCTTGTGCCTCAAACTCCTACTTAAACCCAGTTGCATAGGTTCAGGGTGGGAGAGGAAGGGAAGAAGGGATGGAAGGCCATACTGAGTGTCCTCGTTCATGCCCCACAGAAGATGGTCACTGCCTTGGGCACACATTGGCACCCAGAGCATTTCTGCTGCGTCAGTTGTGGGGAGCCCTTCGGAGATGAGGGTGAGAGCTTGGCTCCAGTCTTGAAAGCCACCGGTCTGCTCAACATCCCGCCTAACCCACTTTGGTCCAGCCTGCTAAGACCTTCCAAGTCTTCTGGCCCCACCCTCTCCCACTTGCGAGTCCCCATCCTATCTCCTCCCACTAGGCCCCCACTCTAGACCCCATCCCTCCCTCTCTGCTGCTCAATCTGACCACCCCTCATCTGGCCTTCCAGTCTCAGATCTTGCAAGTCTTGGGTGCAGCCTGCACCCTTTTCTTTCCTCCCTGCTCCTGCCTCTAGGTTTTCATGAGCGTGAGGGCCGCCCCTACTGTCGCCGGGACTTCCTGCAGCTGTTCGCCCCGCGCTGCCAGGGCTGTCAAGGCCCCATTCTGGATAACTACATATCTGCACTCAGCGCCCTCTGGCACCCGGACTGTTTCGTCTGCAGGGTGCGCTCCTAGGGGGGGAGGTGTTGGGGGGGGTGGCGGGGAACGGTGGATGGGGAGCTGGGCCAAAAGGGGAGCCTAACTAGGAGCCTAGGCCCAAGACAGGGTGTGTCACATCTGGGGTAGGGCTGTGGAGGGTGGGGTTGTCACAGTGGGTTATTAAGCTCCTAAAGTGAGTTATCTGGTCAGGGGATTGTTGGCTGACCCATCCTTTCACGGCCACCCTCCCCCAGGAATGCTTCGCGCCCTTCTCGGGAGGCAGCTTTTTCGAGCATGAGGGACGCCCTCTGTGTGAGAACCACTTCCACGCGCGGCGTGGTTCATTGTGCGCTACGTGTGGCCTCCCGGTGACCGGCCGCTGTGTGTCAGCCCTGGGCCGCCGCTTCCACCCAGACCACTTCACCTGCACCTTTTGCCTGCGCCCTCTCACCAAGGGCTCCTTTCAAGAGCGTGCAGGCAAGCCCTACTGCCAGCCCTGCTTCATCAAGCTCTTCGGCTAATGGCTTGTGGGGCTCTCCACCCACCCCTGATGCCCCCACCCAGGAGACCAAGGCCCCAGAGACCCCCACTCTTCCCCAAAAGACGTGCTCTCCTGACCCAAAGGCCTTGCTCTTTGAGCTTGGGGCTCTCCCCACCCCATCCTGTGAGGCCCCACCCGCTAGAGAGACCCCCCACCCCCAAGGTGCTGTACTCTTAAGTTCTCTGTGGTCAATTCAGAAAAGATCTGGCCAGTTTCAAAGCCACACTGCCCCAAAGTGGGTCTCACAAGTAGAGCCACCCTGCGTGAACTCTTCACTTTATCCCCAACCTTGAGGGAGCCCCCTTATGGGGCAATTCCTAATAATCAGAGGACAGGACAAGACATCCCTGCTCCCTGCTCCCTCACTATTCTGAGCACTTTTTTTTCTACCTGCATAAAAACATGTTCCACATCACACTGGTGCTGTGTCTCTGACTGCCCTGGGGTGGGGGCGCGAAGTGGGGAAGGCTTGCATGGTGAAGCCCTGCCTCTGGTGTCTCTGGCTGCAGCAGGTTCTAGGTCATCACCCTGTGGCCGCAGTGGACCTACAGCCTCAGCCGTTGCATGCTGTCCTTCACATATCAAATGAGCCTGCGCAGGATTGTACAGATAGTGGCAAGCCAGGACAGGAGCTCAAGCTGGGCCCCGTGGAACCTTTCCACCCTCATTCCCCACTTCTTTAGCTCCATGTATTCTTGAAATAAGCAATTAATCTGTCTCCACCCTCACCACCTTGTCTAATTTCCAGATTTTTAAGACCCTCAGAGAGGGGTTCCATCCAGAAGTGCCAGTTTATGCCCACCCTTTGGATCTGGGCACTAAGGCACAGCTTCCCTCTTATTTATATTGACTCATTACATCTCCCCTAGGCAGAGAATGACATGTGGGATGGTCAGGACAGTGACTGAAGGAAGCACTAGGGGCTGTAGGAGCCAGAAGGCTTTTAACTCAGATCAGGGGTCAAGGAGCTAAGCCACAGCAGAAAGGGGTGGGGCCAGGGATTTTTAGGTGTGGAGTTTAGGCTCTGATTCCCCAAATCCCTCTCTGAGCCCCTGAACCTTCACTTTGAACTCTGCAATTCCCTAGTGAGGGGGCCTGGGTTCCTGGATCTAAACTATAAATCTAGATCTAAACAATAGCCTTTGAGGCTGAAAATGATGGATTGATTCTCAGAGGTCCTTCCTACTTAAGGAAGACCTGGTAGCCAAGGAGAGCATGTGTGGGTAAGAGACAAAGGTGAGATGTTCTCTGTCCTTGCTTCGAGCTCACCACCCCCATATCCTTTCCTAGGTCTTACCAGGCCTCCTGCTCTTCTCCTTCCATATATTCTCCCTGGGGAATGCTGTCTATTTCCTGGATGCTAACTACCTCTCTGTCTTGAGAATGCTCAAATTGGCCAGCTCTTGTCTCAATTCATTCATTCATCAAGTGTTCTTTGAGTACGTACTGTGGCAGTTTCTATACCAAGTGCAAGGAGACCATAGGGAACCAAGCAAACATGCTTCTTGACCTCTTGGAGCTGAAGTCTAGTAGAGGAGACAGATGACAAACAAGTACACAAGTGACATGTGTAATGAACTAATGGAGACTTTCCTGATGGTTTAAGTGAAGTTCACTCTTCCCCCTTGTTTCCATCAGCAGCACCTCCCTAGTCCCTCATAGCGCTTATCTAATGCAAATAGGTGTTTATTTGTTGCTTGTTTATGTCTGTTTCTGAAATTTGAATACAAGCTCCTGAGAGCTATCTGTCAGATTACACATTTGTTTTGCTTACCATTGTCTCTCCAGTTTCTAGAATGCTATCTAGCATGTGGTAGGTGCTTAATAAATGTTTGTTAATGAAGGAAAGAATGAGGAAGAAAGGAAAGGAGGGAAGGTGAAAAGGGGGAAAAAACAGAACTAAGGTGGGGAAGGGATTACTTTAACCGGATAGTCAGTTCCTGTGAATATGTAATGTGTAAGTTGAGACTTGGAAGGTTGACAAAAGAAAACGGTCAGGCAAAGAGCTTAAGGAGAGCATTTAGGGCAGAGGAAACAGTAAGACCAGGAGGTAGGAAAGAATTTGGCATATTGAAAGAAAGGAAAGAAGGCCATATGGCTGGATTAGAGAGAGGAAGGGGGAGAGTAGTAGAAGGTGAGATCAAATAGGAAATAGGAACCATATCATGAAGGGTCTTGTGGGCCACAGGACAGCAGATAGATTTTAAGTGCCTATAATCCCAATATGCCCAACACTTGCACCTGGATTTCTCTCAGGCACTTCAAATTCATCACCCCTTGAGGCAGACACTGTGGATGCCCTGCCCATATCCACTTGGACCACTATGTACACAGTTCCCAGACACCTAGTCTCCCCAGCTGCTCCCTGAGTTTCTCTCTGAGGGTGCTCTCTGGGATAACAAGTGTGCTCCTGCACTGAGCAGGCCTGAAGTAGGAGGGGGAGGTTCTGTAAACTTAGAGACAGGAATTGATAAATACTCTAGCTCCCTGGCTCTGAGGGGTCAGTTCTGAGGTGTGTTCTCCACAGTATCTCAAAGAGTCCTCATTGGGATTGTTCACAGTGGTAGCCTTTTAGTCATCATTCCCTTTATTGGTTTTTCTTTTTCTTTGTCTCACTTCCCTACTCCTTCATAGTCCTTCCTGGGGTCACCTCCTCAGGAAAACCCTTGCCCTAAATTCTCATCTTAGGGTCTGCTTTTGAAGGCACCTAAACTAAAGCATTCCTTAAATATAACTCATATCCCCCTAAAATATTGTGTTCTGTTCTCTATCTCAGGCATGAACCCAACTGTCATAATCAGACATCCAAATCTGGTCAATTCTCCTAGAAAGGTAGAGATACTGATATTTATCAACATCCTCCCTTCTTATAGTCAGCCCTGTGCTGAGCAATGGGACTCTAGGGATGAATCTGATCATTTCCTGCTTGTGAGTAGTCTCTAGTCTGCTGGGAAGACAGACCTGGACCCATATGAGGACAACACAATGTGCTCAGAACTGTATCAGAAAAGTCAGAGAATTCTTTCCTGAAGAGTTGACATGGGCTGGGTACTGAAGGCTACTACTTGAGAGTTAGGAGTGAGCCATTTGGGAGGCAAGAAGGCACTCTAAGCAAAAGCACAGCTTAGGCAAAAGTTTGGGTATGTGAAAATACATGGGCTGGGCAGGGCAAGAGAGGTGGAGGGAAATATGAGTTTACTCTATGTTTGGTATAGAGGACCAAGGGGAGGGGTGGGCAGGAGTCAGGGTGTGGCAGGCCTTGAACATCAGGCTAAAGAGTTCCTACTTCCTTCCTAGTATGATGGGGAACTGGGAAGGGTTTCTAAGCAGGGGAGCCAGCTGTCAGATTTGGGTTTGAAAGTGATCCCTCTGGATTAGTCAGAATCAGGAGATTGGCTCAGCCCTACTCCCTAGATCAAGGCTGAAGGGTGAGCAATTTTAGGGGATGAAAGGAGAGATTTTGAGTCTGGGGCACTGGGGCAGGGATGGGAGCTAAGGCCCAGGAAAGAGTGCCCCTGAACTTGAAAGTGACCAACTTCACTAGATGAGCTTTCGGCCTTGATGTGACCTGACTCAGCTAAATGAAGCTGGGGAGGGGAGAAAAGACCTGGGGGAGTTGTCGGCTCACTGCTCCTGAGGTAACCATTAATCCCTCTCCTGGGGAAATCCAGGGGCTGGTCCCTAGAGGGACATATCCTAGGCAGAATGGAGGAACACATGGAGGCAGGCTCCGCACCAGGACTGGGAAACCAGAGGGTCCTAATTAACAACCTTGCTGACATCCTGGTCATTGCTGCTTATTTCCTGCTGGTCATTGGTGTCGGCTTGTGGGTGAGAAATTAGGGTGCTTCTGGGGGTCAGGATTCTGGGCCTGGGGAAAAGTCTCAGGCAGACCCTATGTTCAGCAGGGGCAGGATGCCTGGATCTTTGAGGGAGACACCTGGGGCTGAGGGGCAAGCAAGTCTTTTGATAGCCTCAGGAAGGCGCAGCCAACACTCATTCCTTGTCTTCCCACCTTTGGATTGGGCTATTTGAAGTGGTCAGTGGATTTCCATCAGGGACAGCATTCTAAATGAGGTCTCTGTTCCCCTGTCTACATATCTGACCAGAAGCCTATTCATGACTCAAGGTCTCAGGAAAAGTCAGGTCAAATCCAGCCACACTTAAATGTGGGTGTTTGGGCACTAGGTTGGGGCCCGGGTTACTCTGGGTGCCTTGGAGGAGGTTGGGGCAGGGGGTTGGGTGGGAACCATCAAAAGAGCCCAGGACTGGTTAATCTTCAGCCTGAAACAAGGCTGAGGAATGTGTTGAGAAGGCTAATGAGGTCCAAAGATGTGCCCTGAACCCAAGTCTCCTCCCACTCCTGTCCCTCAGTCCATGTGCAGAACCAACAGAGGCACCGTTGGCGGCTACTTCCTCGCGGGACGAAGCATGGTGTGGTGGCCGGTGAGAGAGGCTGTGCCATGGAGTGGGAGGAGGCCTAGAGAAGCAGCCTGGTTCACCCCCACCTCTGGCCATCTAGGTCGGGGCCTCTCTCTTTGCCAGCAACATCGGCAGTGGCCACTTTGTGGGCCTCGCAGGGACCGGTGCTGCAAGCGGCTTGGCTGTGGCTGGATTTGAGTGGAATGTGAGACCCCCCCCCTTTTTTTGCCAATAACCCCCACCCCAGTGGGAGCCCCTGGAACTGTCACATCTGCTCCAAGCAGGGGGCATATAAGACTGGATGTGGGACTTCCCAGTAGTGGGGTGTGGTTGGGCTTTGAGTGAGGGTCGCACATCTTGCTTGGAGGCAGGGGAACGTTGGAGATGACCACTTTCAGGGCAGGGGTAGGTCTTGCTCCTGACTTGCTGTCTAAGCCTCGACCAGCTACTACCCTCTGTGGCCTTGAGTTACTCCTCTCTGAAGTGGGGTGAAGAGCCTTAAAGATAGTGAAGTCCTTACTCTGATGCTCTCTTGAATCTGTGGCCTGTGAGGATCTCTGGACCAAATTAAAGCCCCCTGCAGAAGTGGGAAGGAGACAAAGCTCTGGGACTGAGGCTTGTCTTTGAGGGTTGGGGAGACCAGGGCTTCCTGGAGGAGGAGGCCTCTAAGCAGAGTCTTGAGGGACAGAAAGTTTGGGTGGGTGAAGAGAAGAGGGGAAGTCGCCCTTCCTGGCAGAGGCTGAGATCAGGCTGAGGAGTCTATGGTTGGATTCATGTGCTGGGGGGTGGGGGGATAGGACCCATCTTAGGAAGAACTGGCCTGGGAGGATTGGCAGGGTTCTAGTTAAAGGCCCAAGAAGGTGTCAAGACCCTGTCCCTTAATGTCCAGGGCCCAGGGCCCAGGGACATCCTCTGCAGTTGTATCCTCTGAGCCCCCATTTGGACCTTTCCTTGGTGTAGCACATTCAGGAAGAGGTCTCTTAGACTCTAAGGGGAGGGCTAACTCAAGGAAGGATCTCAGTCATTCTCAGCTGTCATGCTGTGCCCGCAGGCGCTGTTCGTGGTGCTATTGCTCGGCTGGCTCTTCGCGCCCGTGTACCTGACTGCGGGTGTTATTACCATGCCACAGTACCTGCGCAAGCGCTTCGGAGGCCATCGTATTCGCCTCTACCTGTCAGTGCTCTCGCTTTTTCTGTACATCTTCACCAAGATTTCGGTGCGCACTCATGGAGGGGCCCTGGAAGGGCGGGATTCACGGAGTGGAGGTCTCTAGAAAGCCCTGGAAGGGGCGGGACCAAGGAAAAATCGCTGTAAGAACCATGATGGAGGTAGGGTCTGGAAGGAGTAGGCTTTGGGGCTGGGGCCACAATAGGTGGGACCTGGGAGGCCAGACCTTCGAAAAATGAGAGAACCTCTGAAGCGTGGCCACATAGGGTCATGGTCTGGAAAGGAGATAGACCTGGGTCCCTTGCCCTGGTTCCCAGGTCCTGACCTGTGCAATCACTCCTTCCCCCAAGGTGGACATGTTCTCCGGGGCAGTATTCATTCAACAGGCTCTGGGCTGGAACATCTATGCCTCCGTCATTGCCCTTCTGGGCATCACCATGATCTACACTGTGACAGGTTGCTGTGGCAGGGGCTTAGGGAAGGAATGGGCTGGGGAGATGTGCTGGGAGAATCACTGAAGCACATTAGGCTCACTAAGCCCTGCCTCCTGATGCCCGGGTACATGAGCCTGAAGAATGGGCTATTTCTTTGAAATTTGCTCTCCAGGAAGGGGCACAGTTTTCAAATTTGCACAAAGACACCATATGTACGCGGGGCAGCCTATTTGGGCTGTCTCCACTAACCCAGACCCTTTGCAGGAGGGCTGGCAGCGCTGATGTACACGGATACTCTGCAGACTTTCGTCATTCTTGGCGGGGCCTTCGTCCTCATGGGTTACGGTACGGAGCTCAACCAGTGGGGGAGGGGCACGGAGGTTGCAAGTTGCAGAGTTCTCCACCTGGGAGCAGAGGCAGCGCGTGTCTCCAGCATGTGGGTCCTAGGGAGGGCCTTGGCGTGGGCCCCAGATCCCCTGACAGCCTTGCCCTCACAGCCTTCCACGAGGTGGGCGGGTATTCGGGGCTTTTCGACAAATACTTGGGGGCAATGACGTCGCTGACGGTTTCTGAGGATCCGGCTGTGGGCAACATCTCGAGTTCCTGCTATCGACCTCGGCCCGACTCCTACCACCTGCTCCGGGACGCTGTGACAGGGGACTTGCCGTGGCCTGCACTGCTCCTGGGTCTTACCATCGTCTCAGGCTGGTACTGGTGCAGCGACCAGGTGCGGGGTCAGGGCTTTAGCCGGGAGCTAGGCCAGGGCAGAACCAGAACCGCTATGAGCAGGGCTGAGATGGGTGGAGCCAGAACACATCTGTGGGAGCCCCACTGCATGGTCTGAGGGGTCAGGAACTTGGCCAGGATGGAGTTAAACCAGTGCCACTGGGATCCAAAGAATTTGGGTCTGTAAGTGAAAGTGAATTGCCAGCAAGTGAATTGCTGAGCCTGAATTAGGGCAACCAGTTAAGGCAAAGCCTGAGGGGCAGGGAATCCAGGACTGGTCACAGATTGTTGAACGGACCTTGCCCCAGGTCATTGTGCAGCGCTGTCTGGCCGGGAAGAACCTGACTCACATCAAGGCGGGCTGCATACTGTGCGGCTACTTGAAGCTGATGCCCATGTTCCTCATGGTCATGCCAGGCATGATCAGCCGCATTCTTTATCCGGGTAACGTCTGCAACCCCACCCCCATCAAGTGTCCTGTGCCCCATCCAGCCCCTTTCTTGTTGCATGCATTCAAGTGCCTGTTTTCCATTTCTGTTACTGTCCTTTGATTTGGGAATCCAGTCACCCAGTCCCACCTCCCACGAGGGGTCCCATCTCTCTTCCACTAGGATCTCCCATCCCCACTTCAGGGATCCGAGTTCCCAGACAAGGTCCCGTTCTAGCCATGTCACGCTCTCTTGCCTGCAGATGAGGTGGCGTGCGTGGTGCCCGAGGTGTGTAAGCGTGTGTGCGGTACTGAGGTGGGCTGCTCCAACATTGCCTACCCGCGGCTGGTCGTGAAACTCATGCCCAATGGTGAGGGCAGGTGCACTGCGGAGATTGCCACTGGGAGGAGTGACCCCTTGCCAAGCCCGCACCCTCCTGGGGACACGTTGGTGGCCCTGGACTCACAGTTACAATTGGCCTGCAGGTTTGCGTGGACTCATGCTGGCGGTCATGCTGGCTGCGCTCATGTCCTCACTGGCCTCCATCTTTAACAGCAGCAGCACGCTTTTCACCATGGATATCTACATGCGCCTGCGGCCCCACGCAGGGGACCGTGAGCTGCTGCTAGTAGGACGGTGCGGCCTGGGTTTCCCCCAGGTCCTGCCCCACAAATCAGCCTTGGGGTGGGGGCAGAGAACACTCGGAGGATTGGGGGAGATGGGGGTCCTGGGTGTAATCTGCTGATGGCCACCCACTGCAGGCTCTGGGTGGTGTTTATTGTGGCTGTGTCAGTGGCCTGGCTACCCGTGGTGCAGGCAGCGCAGGGAGGGCAGCTCTTTGATTACATCCAGGCAGTGTCCAGCTACCTGGCGCCACCTGTGTCTGCTGTCTTTGTGCTGGCGCTCTTTGTGCCCCGTGTCAATGAGAAGGTAAGCCTATGTGTAGGTTGTTAGCTTGGGTCAGAACTGGGGACACCTGGAAGAGGCTGACATTCTCTCCCCTGGCAGGGTGCCTTCTGGGGACTGATTGGGGGCCTGTTTATGGGTCTGGCACGCCTTATTCCCGAGTTCTCCTTTGGCTCGGGCAGCTGTGTACGACCCTCCACATGCCCAGCACTCTTCTGCCGTGTGCACTACCTCTACTTTGCCATTGTGCTCTTCGTCTGCTCTGGCCTCCTCATCCTTGTAGTATCACTGTGCACAGCACCTATCCCACGCAAGCATGTAAGTGCCAACTTCTGGATGGGTACCAAACATGCACTCTGTGTGAGTGTATCCCTCTCTACCCCTAGTCTGCCAGTCCACTTCCAGGAATGCCCAGTGGGGAAGACCTGAATTTCTATGCTGAGGGTTCATTAAGGGTAGGCTGGGAGTCCAGTTGGAAGTTGCATTTGTAAAGCAAGAACAATGTTTTATTTAAATGACATTTATTTGAGGTGGTCTGGGGGGAGGTGGCTTGAAGACTGTCCCACAAAGTCCCTGGCATGGCCTGTGGAACTCAAAACACAGGATCTGACTGGTGGCTGAGAGGGGCAGAGTACCATTTTGAAGGCCCACAAAGAGTTTGGTCTTATGCTGTTGCGGGGCAGATGCCCCAGGGTAGGGTTGATTGGGGGCCAGGACAAAAGAGCTGGGCAGAAGGATAGGCCGGTAGAGAAGGGGGAAAGGCAGTAGGAGGAAACTATGTGGACAAATATCCACAGGAAGGTACAGTTAGCAGGACTAGAAGACCAGGGTCTAAAGTACTACAATTTGAATGTAGAGAGGGACCTGGGTTGATGAAGCAGGGGGTGAGCAGGGCCAAGAACTTGAAACACACAGTTGAAAGGCCTAGGTTTAGTATGAGCGCAAAGGGCAGCCATGGAAAGTTGGGTTTGAGTGAACGGAGTCTGGATTAAGTATACAGGCTGGACCAAGGGTGCTAAGGGGGTACCAGGTGGACAAGAGACTTCAGGGTCTGGGGTGGGGGAACAGCACTTTCACTTGGTCCCCACTCCCTTCCCCAGCTCCACCGCCTGGTTTTCAGTCTACGGCACAGCAAGGAGCAGCGGGAGGACCTGGATGCCGATGAGCTAGAAGGTTCAACTTCACCGCCTGTACAGAATGGGTGTCCTGAACATGCAGTGGAGATGGAGGGTAAGGCACTGCTTCAGGAGGCGGGGCTAAGGACTAGGGGAGCCAGGTTTCCTCAAACTAACTGTAGGGTGTCAATTTTCCCTAGAGCCCCAGTCCCCAACACCGGGCATGTTCCGCCGGTGCCTGCTCTGGTTCTGTGGAATGAGCAGGAGTGGGGCAGGTAGTCCCCCAGCACCTACCCAGGAGGAAGTGGCTGCAGCAGCCAGGCGGCTGGAGGACATCAGTGAGGACTCGAGTTGGGCCCGTGTGGTCAACTTCAATGCCCTGCTAATGATGGCCGTGGCCACGTTCCTCTGGGGCTTTTATGCCTGAGGCCAACCGTGTTGGACACCATGAGCCACTGCCAGGGCAGGGCTCAGCTTCACAATGAATGGGAGTGGGGAGCCTGCAGTGGTGAGAAGGGAGTAGGGCAGGGAGAGGGAGGGGGAAGGCCCTGGTTCCCTTTCTCTCCACTGCCAGGGGCCCAGTCTACCTGACTGGCAGTCATAGCCCACGAGGCCTTGGCCAAACTGCCACAGCAGTTCCCCTAAGCAAAAATAAAGCTGCTGTTCCCACATTGTGCTGTGGCCAAAGTGTGCTTGCTTCAGGCTCCTGTCCTGAGACCTGGGTGGGCCTCCACCTCACAAGACCTTCTTTTCTGGAGACAGAAGCCATGTGGCTCTCCACTCATCCACCTCTAGCTGGTGCTTCTCAGTCTTCCAGCCTGCATCCTGCAGTCCTGGGGAGAGGTCATAAGGGTGCTGCTGGGACTGCTGGAGAGAAGACTCCAGGCTGACCCGGGGGAGAGTGGTAAGGAGTGGCACAAGCCAGGTACATGCTCTGTGCACTGCCCAGGCTCTACCAGCCTCTGCAGGGTAGTTTCTGGCACAAAACGGGGCTAAAACCTCATCTGGCTGCAGCATGAAGTCACTGAGTTAGTATATGGAAAAATGCTGGAATGGAGTAGGTGCTAAATGAAAGATCATCATCATTTGTGAGCCTCCCCCCAGTTCTTCAATGCCAATTGGGATTACACAAACTGCTAACATGACACAGCCTCTGGGACCATTCTACCTCCCTATCCTATTGACGGGGAAATGAGGTCCAGACTTAAGATCACAGAGAGAATCCAGGTCCTCCACCTCAAAGCTAGAGGTGTGGGGATAGCGTTAGGCAGAGCCTCTGGGGAGGAAGCCTCAGAAGCCAAGGAGCCATGGGGCTTAAAAATGTTACCTTTCAAGAACTTTGGGAATAGCTTGTCCAACACTTGGTGTGTGTCCCTGACGATGACCCAGTTGTCTTTCTCAGGACCTGGAGGGGGGTGCAGACCCAGAAGTTCTCAGGTCCCCAAGTGGAAGAGTCCTTCCTCTCTCTATGCCTCTTTGAGCCAGCAACAGTCTACACTGTGAGGTGCTTACCTGCCCGTACTTGGTTCCTCAGTTCCTCCAGCCCTCTTGGGAGGGGCCCATCTCCCTGCAGGGCTTCAAGCACCAGCGCGTGTGTAGCAGCCCTTAGGATGGTTTCAGGGCCTGCCATCTGGCTCAAAACGACTTGCACCTGGTCTGGAGAAACCCAAGACAGACTGGTGCTAGGGAAGGGCCACCTCCCAAAACATTCTCAAACTAACCACCTTGCTTCATCCTTGTCTGCCCTGAGGCCTTGGCCTGCATGGATGGAGGCTATCTTTCACCCTTTTCTCTTCCAACTTCTCTCCTGTTGTTCCCAATGTCTGGCCAAACTGAAATGCCCAATTTCCAAATACAACTTTATAGCAGCTCACGAGGTGGGTTTATTTTGCATGTCCAACAAGAAGAAGCATCTTTTAGCACACAACCAGCTGACCAGTAAACTCCAATACTTGTTTCCTCAACAGGTGACTCCGGATGGGAGAGAATAGTTCTCCAGGGGTAACCAAAGGTCATAATCTTATTTGAGTATGTTGCAATCTACAAAGTGCTTTACTTAATTGCCTTTCTCATAAAAACACACAGGCAAGTAAGGCAAGTACACAGGGACAAAGTGCATTTCATTGAGGCTTGCAGCTATAGTTTGAATTCACTAAGTTTTAGTCTAGAGCTCCCTCCAGGATACCAGGCAGCCTCTAAACTGTTCAGGGCTTGAGGCTCTGGAGCTGGTGGAATGAGAAGTTGACCTCAGAAGGGTGAATCTAATTCTGGAAGAGCACGGCACACTTACTTTGTGACAGGTCCCAGCGAAGGAGGTAGGGCTCTTGGTGTCCCTCAACCAGCTGTTGCAGGTCAAAAACACTGAGGGAAAGAAGAGAGTGAAGGGTGGGAGGAGGAGAAAGAAAAGCAGGAGTAACCATCCAGTCAACTGAACTGTCCTTACCTCATCTGTCCTTCACCTACTTCCCATCTCTCAGCCGTTACCCACGTACCCCATATCTATCTTTTTCTTCCTGCATCTAACAAATATATCCCTTGTATTTGCTGTTACAACCCTGCTCCCCTCAAGCATCCATGCTGACCCCAAGTCTGCTCAGTAGAAATAAAGAAACTAGAATAGAGAGGTGAGGCCCAATCAGGGGAGGCCAGAGTGTAACTGTAATAAAGAGCATGTGCGGGGAGGGTGGGAGGGCAGTACTGATGGGTGGGAGACACTGAGCCACTTACCTGGAGGTCAAGCGGTGTAGGGGGACCCCCAGGGATAGAGACTGAGATGGCCAAAAACCTGTGGGAAGCTGGATGTCAGGAGTCAGGATGCCCAGACAGGGGGAGAGACTGGGAGACAGTACTTGAGACTAAGGGGGTGGATCACCTGTCCACAGTGGCTCCATCTGATTAGCTGAAGTGGGGCCAAGTACCTCTCCCCTCTGAAGGAAGTGCTTCAGGACCAGCCGGAGTCGGCCTTCATTCAAGGTCTCTATGACAAGGGCTCGGACTGCCCGGTAATTGGCGTAGATGTGAAGGGCAGTGAGGAAGAAGAAACAACCAAGGCTGAAGCTGGGGTGAGAGAGTGAGGTGGTCAACAGGGGCAGAGACCCAGCTGGGCACCTCTTCCCTGCCCTTGATCCCGGCTTACCCAGGGCAATCTGACACGAGGGGAAGCATCAAGAGACTGACCAGGAGCCCTGCCAGGTTTACCAGTGTCTCCTAGAAAAAGGCAGAGGGGTTGGAAATTAGAGGTCTTCCTTCCAGGCCAGGCTGCATATCCTTGAGTACCTTTCATCACATTCCTCCCTGCTCCAGAACATCCCAGGGCTCCCTACACTGATGAGGGTGCCTTAGTAAGTTTTTAATGTTTTTGTTGAGTGGGTTGTCATTTAAGATACGAGATGCTTCTCTGTCCAGGTACATACAATATCCTTGGAACAGGTCTTCTTTGTTTTGCAAGAGTCACCAGAGTAGTCCTACGCTTAGGCAACTGAATGTCCACAGAATAGGGAAGTACTTGTATTTGGTGGCTTAAAAAGATTGATCCCCCTCAGACCCTTGGTATGCAAAAACTGGGAGGCACATCTGCAAAAGGGTCAAGGAACCATCCAGGAAGGCTCAAGATCCAAACCTCTTCTCTTGAGAATCAATGTTACTAGAACCCTCTGCTGGCTTGAGATAGTCTGACTGAGCTCACCCAAGGGTGACAAACATCTGCCCTTAAGTCATCATGAGGGAGGAAGAGTCTGGTTTGGTGGCCCTGACTAGTGGGGTCCAAGGGAGAGTTGGTCTTGAAGCTGGGAGAGCTCTTCTTACCCAGGTCTCCTGGCAAGGGGGCAGGCTGTGGAAATAAGGCAGTGGTTGTCATGGTAAATAAGAGATGAGACCTTGGTTGCACAGGAGCAGGAAGACCTCTTCTCCATCAGGTGGGAACAGTCATTTCCAGTGGCCACATCAAGTGGCAATAAAGCAACATCAGCAGAAAGCAGGGGCCTGCTACAGGGCTGAACACATGTCCTGAGTTGCCCCTGAGATGTGTTCCTGCCTCTGCAGACTGAGGAAGCCCTGGGACTTGGAAAATACAGCTTGGGGACATGGGGAGAGCTGGGGGTTCGAAAGAGAGCAGGTGAGAGACAGCAGACATGAAGCTGGGAGATCCTAAAGTGCAGGACACGGGTTATACTTATTTCTCTCTTCCTAACAACCTATGGAAGAGACAGCAGGGAAGAATTGGTTCAACCATTTCCTGAGAGAAGGGATGTGCCCAAAGGTACCCAGGGTCATTGAACCTCTGACTTATTTCCTCTTTAGAAGCCAATGAGTACCTCCTGTATGAGGCCACTGTTAAGTATTTAATGAGTTCATATAAATGACATACTTGGCACATGGTTAGTGCTTAATAAATATTAGCTCGTGTTAATATTTTTAGTTGTGTTAATATTATTGAAAGGAGTTAGTTTTAAATTTAAAAATTTTCTATTTAGAAACTGAGCAAAACAATTTAAGAGAAGGACAGAAAGTAGTACTGGAGAGAACAGAGGTTTCTAAATTGCTTCACTGTCAAAGAAAACTGTGTCACACTTCTAACCTGGGCCTCACTTTCCTCTTCTGTAAAACAGAGATAATAATAGTATCTGCCTCATGGGGTTGTGTGAGAATTAAACAGTGCAATGCACATAAGCACTTAGCACAGGGGTTTGGGGGGATCCAATACCCGTTGAATTCAGCCTTAGGGGTGTCCCCACCTCTACTTGAGGGTGCTCTGGTCTGATGAAGGGCTGGACCAGAAAGGCCTACAATACTGTCAAGTGGAGACCCCTGGCCAATGACCCCAGCCATCTCATATGCTGAGCACTTTTTGACTTGCCAAGTGCTTTAACATATGGGACACATGACCAGACATCCTCCTCTCAGTTTGGGACTATGGCCTAGAGAGGGTGAAGGTCAGGGCAAGGGCCCACTCTTGGCCACACAGGGAGAAAGGAGGGGCTGAGATGATCAGCTTGGGCTTTTTGCCACTAGAACTCACTCCATCAATTTGAGTCAAGAGCAGGGACTTCTTCCTGTGTCTCCCCTATCTACCCTCAGGAGCGCTTAGGTACATCTCTCCACTTTCCCAAATAATGGCCTAACCTGCCTCCCCGCTCCAACTCCCCCCAACCCCAATTCCAGCTGCTCACCTGACTGCTATCCTTGGCTGACACATCAGCCATGTTGTTTCTCCGGGCCTGGTGCATGGTCAGGGCAGCCCGAGTGGCCCCACCAGCCACACTCACAATGCACTAGGCGGGAAAAGGGAGAGTGAAGGTCAGAATGGCCATGTGTTATGGCAACATAGGCACCTCTATGGCTGAGCTGAGTAAATGACCCAAACCAGTTTGAGAAAACCAGGCACCAGGTGACCAAACAGCAAAATTTTGAATGCTGTCCTTAGTGTCTTGTTCTCATCCCCATACTTCCACTAGGTCCCCCTCCCCTCTTATTCCTGGAGAAAACTAAAGCTCTGCCTGCCATATCGCCCTATGACCCAGTCCCAAGGAACTCCATTTCGTTCCCCAAGGTGGAGGCCCACAGACTGTTCTTAGCTCAGAACTTCCCCAGCCTGCAACTCCTACTTTGGCTGCACCCACCCCTCTGCTAAGCTCCCAGGCCCAGTCTGGTTTCCAACTTTGTGCTTACATTCTGCCTATAACAAATTCCTCTCCTCCTGTCCCAGAGGAGGACTAGTCAAGTCTTCCAGGCCAGTTCAAAACCCACAATGATGGTCCTGACCTCCCAGTGTACCTGGACCTCAATCCCTGAGATCTAAGATGGTAGAAATCATCAGTGAGGGTCACTGATCACTGTCATCCATCTCATTATTTATCAAATCTCTTTTAGATGCCAGACACAGATATAGTGCTGTGACATAACTTAGATATAACCCTTGTTCTCATGAAATCTACAAATCAATAGACAATAAATAAACAAGTTGTCGTGCAGGCAGAAGAAATGTTCAAAGGTAAGAGGAATGTGGTACAAATTGAGGCTGGAGTGACCTGATCACGTGGAATCTTGCAAACCTTGTTAAAGTCTTTATCCTAGGACCCACCAGTCAGGGAAGTGAACTTATTGGATTTCCATTCTTAAAAGGATTATGGGCTGCTCTAAGAAGTAACTGAAGAGAGGCAGAATGGAAGCAGGGAGACTACCTAGGAAGCAACCATGCTTTTCCAGCAATAAGGAACCACCAGGTGACGCACAGGTGGAGTCAATGGGTTAGAGAGATTTAGGAAGGAAAAATAACAGAACTAAATAGAGGTTTAGCTGAGGGGGATAGTGGGCCAGGAAGACAGGCATGGATGACAACCAGCCTTCTGGATGGTGTACCTGGGGGACAGAGGTATTAGTCACGGAGACCAGAACTCTAGAAAGGGTGGGGGTGGTCAGGGAAAGTTCATGGCCCTATTCTACTCCTTTATTTGACAGATGAAGAGACTGAGGCCTTAAGGGCAGAATATAATACCTAACTTGAAACAGATGGCAGAGCTTGCAATCGTTGGTTCACAGCTGCAAGCAATGGTTTTCTCTGGTGTTTCCTGTTCTGGGGTTGGAGGGGGTGCTCAGGGCAGCATGCCTGGGCCAGTTACTGGTACCTGGGCTAAATGTACTCCACACAAAGAACTGCTGTATCTGAAATGTCACCATGGAGAAGCACTGCTCTAAAGTGATTGTGAACAGATAGGTACGCTTTTGAGATGGATCTTAACATGTCTTCTTGAGTCACTGCTCTGTGCCAGGTACTTAACCTTTGGTGAAGACAGGCTAAGCTCTTACTGAACTTTGCTATGCTCCAGTTTTCTCATTTGGATGCAGCCAACCTGAAGGAATTGTAAGGGTGAGCAGCTTGGCAGAGGAAGAGCTCACATTCACCCCATGTCACCCTCCAGCCTTACCATTCACTTTGTGTTGTCTTGCCACTGAACCATGACCCACACTATTCCTTCTGCTCAAAAACATCCACTGTTTACCTTAAACCCATTCTTCAGGACCCAGGCCCAGGAAAGGTCTTCCTGCATCTCTTGACTAGGCCAGAACTTCTGCTCAACCCTCTTGCAGCCCCCTACACTTCTCATCTGGAATACCTGTAGCTATAATTCTATAAATAGTTGTTTAATTATGTGCAGCTTTCTTCAAAGAAGATATGGGAGGGCCCTGGGGCGCCAGGGTGGCTCAGTCAGTTAAGCGTCTGACTTCGGCTCAGGTCATGATCTTGCAGTTTGTGAGTTCAAGCCCCAGGTTGGGCTCTGTGCTGACAGTGCGGAGCCTGGAGTCTGCTTCCCCTTCCCTGTTCGGGCTGTCTCTCTCAAAAATAAATAAAAATTAAAAAAAAAAAGGGGGGGGGGGAGGTCCTATATTCCATGCCAAACATGCAGTACATACTCAATAAATATTTTACTGAAAGAATGAAAGAGCCTGGGAGCTGATCCCAAGATGTTGACACTGGACCACACTTTCTATCTTTCAGCTCAGAGCTCCCTCACCAATCCTGTGGCTTCAGACACTGTCTTAGAATATGTGAGGCACTAGAAGCTACCTGGCTGGAGTATCAGAAAATGTGGTTGAGTCCGAGTAGAAAACTCTGAACTTTTCCACTTTTCCACAAGTGTTTTGAACACAGGGCCCAGGCTGGGCTCACCTGTGGGCCCACAGTAAGCCCACACATCACCACCAAGGGAGGTATACGGGTGCCCCAGAGGTGGGTACCTTGGCCAGGTTGCTGGTACAGATGGTAATGGTGAAAAAGATTGGATAAATGGGAGCCATAATCTCGAGGAACATAGCTACATCGTTGAGGATATCAGCAAAAAGCCTGGGGGGAAAGGATCAGAGGTTAGAGATCAGAGGTAAGAGACCTTCACAATAGAAGACTTCCCTCCCTTCGGTCTCAGCCCCTCCTTACCTCCATTGCTTGGCATTGCAGTCCAGTTTACTCCTGTTGGGGAGGAGAGGTTGGTTTGCAATTTGGATATAAGGAGAAAACACATCCTGTGGGCAATGCAGGCCATCCTTAGTCTGAGGTAAGGTCTGAAGGCTCAGCAAAATCCATACCCCAGGCAGACATCTATCCCAACACCCTATCACTGCTGCCTGAAATACCATTAGCTGGGAGGATCTTCAGTGGTCACTTAGTGTTGCCCCTTTACTAACACATGATACATCTAGGAAAAAAACTGATTTGTCTTGTGGTTGCTCCTCACCCTCTGCCCCTCCTGTAAGAGGTCATCCCTGGGTCCCTCTTCCATCTCCCTGCCCCCCCCTCCACCCCACCCCATCTTCTTCCCACATGGTCAAGGGTACCCAGCAAGAAGTCCACATAGTTTGGACTGGTAAACAACTACATTTAGTGTAACTCCTGCTCAGAGAAGGGACATGACTTCCCTCAGATCACATGGAAAGCGGGATCCAAGAGAAAAAAAAAAAAAAAAGAAAAAGGCCAAGAGAAAGAGGCAGGCTCTGACATCCAGGCCTAGGACATTTCTATCACATGAGAGGATGGATACCTCTTCTGCCAGGCAGAGGGACTCCTGGCCCGTGCACAAACACTCTTCTCCAAGAGTCCAGTGGCAGGGGATGTTGCAGCCCTCAGACCAGCTCAGAATTTAGCCCTGTTCTTACTTTGAAATCTGGAAGGAAAGGGAACACTCCTAGGTGGGGTATGGGACACACAAGAGGAACTCCTGAGGGAATAAATGGCAAAGGCAGGACTAAAACCGTGGGCCTCGTCTATGGCTCTGCCCAATAAAGCAGCTTGATGCTATTAGTTATAAGCTGTGCGACTTGGGCAAGTGACTTCCCTTTTTAGGTCTGCTTTGCATCTGTAAAATGTACATATTCAATCCTCTCTACAAAGCTGTTCTAAGGACTAGAGATGATATATACAGAGCTTGTGAGGCATGGAGCTGTTAACAGCAGCTAGTGTTTTCTGAGCACTTACTATGTGCCACAATATGGTATGCACTTTGCATAAGTTATCTCACTGAACAAATTGTAGGTATTGTCTGCCTATGATTATTGGCAGATAATAAATCACTCCTACGGTTGCCCAATACTGGCTTGAGGAGGAAGCAGGCAGCATAAGATCCTTAAACTCTTCTAGATAAATGGGAAGTCTGACTCGATGTGGGACAAGGATCTTGATTACTTGCCCAAGTCCACTCCCTACCAGGCTCAACAAAATCCAGTCAGGTATCTGAGCCACCAAAGTAGCTTCTGAAGTAAAATCATTCCTTTTGAATTAAGCACTATCCTGTTCAGGCTTCTCTTTCAACAAGCAGAGGACATTTAGAGCCTTGTGGCTGTATTTTTCCATGATGGGCAGCAGAGTGGCATATCAGTGCTCATGAAGGCAGATCTGATCATAGCAATGGCTCTGTGGCTTCACTGCTAGGGTGATTCCCCTGGACTGGATACTCATGAAGGGCTCCTTTGCTCTGATAAAGTAATTCCTAAATCTCCCCTCCCCTTGAGACTGGCAGGAGAAAGGCGGAGCTGAAAATACAGCCAGGGAT
The DNA here is from genome assembly GCF_022837055.1 of Prionailurus viverrinus. Taxonomy (NCBI): domain Eukaryota; kingdom Metazoa; phylum Chordata; class Mammalia; order Carnivora; family Felidae; genus Prionailurus; species Prionailurus viverrinus. The sequence continues at coordinate 17,071,564 of NC_062576.1, read as the reverse complement.
GAGACAGACATGACCCCTGCCTGGGGAGAGTGGCCAGATCAGGAAGACAAACTCACCCTTTCCACCAGGCAAAGATGATGCGGCCCAACATGCCAGTTGAATCTGGGGGAGAGAAGCACTGGTAAGGAACAAGGGAGAGCCTTGGGGGCTGTTGAGCCTGGCAGACCCTGGCACTGAAACAGATGATTCACCTTGGGTCACTGCTCTAGGAGCTCAGTTTGGTACAATAAATATTGGATCGACAGAGCTGTATGATGGGGTCAGAAGTGTCTAGACTTAGTAGTTCCTGAGTATGTACCCAAGAGAACTATGCACCCATGCATGCCAAGACACGGACCAGAAACATTCTTTGCATAAACGGCAAAAAACTGGGAATAACACAAATGCTCACTGACAGCAGAATACACAGATTCTAGTACATTCCCTCAGTGGCACAGTAGACAGCAGGGAAAATCTAATGCACAACTACTCATATCAAAATGGAGGAATCCTAGTAATATAATCTTGAATGAAAAAGTAAGCCATGAAAACTACATAGAACAAAATACACTTTTCATAAGGCTTTAAAACTGAGCAATACAGTATTTTGGTATATATATCTATATGGAACACCTATTAAAAAAAAAAAAAAAAAAGGAAAAGCAAGAAATCCTGTGTGGAAAGTTGAGAGGTTATTGTTGATATTCTAGTTCTTAGGTTGGACAATAGGTTCACAGGTGAGTTTTAATTTAAATTTTAATTGATACTCATTAGAGTATAAATTTTAAAAACGGGACTTGAACTGCAGGTTGATGACAAAGAGCTGGGGGCATGGGGTAGAGGGAGAGGCTTCCTCAGGCTAAAGAGAGTCAGAGAAGTCTCTAGAATCAGCCAGACCTTCATTTGAACAATAAATGCTTACTGGCTACTTACTTGCTGCCAGACACTATGTGAGATAAGGGGAATACCAGTGACTCAGAAGGTCATGGTTCTGGACTCAAAATCCAGTGTAAAAGGAAAACAATCAGTATGAAAAACATTGATTTAGACCAAGGATCAGTTAACTGTGGTCTGTAGTCTTCTACTCCCTGTTTTATAAAGTTTTATTGGAACATAGCTGTGACCACTCATTTACAGACCGTCTATGGCTGTTTTTGTGACATGTAGCAGAATTATTTGCTGTGACTGAAACTATAGAGCTTACAATGTGTAAAATATTTATCATCGCATCCTTTACAGCGTTTGCCAACCCCTGATTTACACCCTTTATACTGAGAGTAGCACTCAGTAAGTTCAGGAGGGGGATCACAAAGGACTGTTTTAGAACCAAACAATTGGGAAGGCCTCATACAGTGGACAGAGGACTCTTACCTTGTTTGAAATTGAAGGCATGGACCCTTAAGTGGCAAATGCAAGGAGAAGAGAAACTAAGCTGTGAGGGGGGTTGGAAGTCTCCTACAACATATAAAGGTGGGGACCATAAGATGGCCTTCCCCATTCTCCACTGGAAAAGACGTACTCACCTCTTGCCACAACCTCTATCCTTCGGCAGTGAGGCCTTCTATCTAGACATCTTTATCCAACCCTGGGCTTGAGGAACACCACTAAACACTCTGGTGGGCACCTGAAATCCCTACTGCTTTCAACCTTCACAACAATCCTATGAGCTTCCAAGAGAGCACTCCCTTTCACAGATGAAGCAACTGAAGCTCCAGGAAGATAGTCAATAAAAACGGGACATTTTACAAGAAAATCTGCATTTCCTGCTTTTTTTGGAAGAACCTGAAGACATGGCAATACTGAGCCTGCCTTCCCTTACTACTGCAACTGGCTGGGGCTAAGCAGTGGCTACCTCAGAGGAGGCATGTGTACAACACATTTCTCATCAGGCCTGCTCTGCTCCTACATTTCTGTCCCCTGTGTGTCCCTGGAAATAATACCCACCAGGTGGCTTTACAGGCTTCCTCCATCACTTATCTTACCCTCTTCCTTTCAAGTATATTTTATTCTCCACAAAATTTTTATTGTTCTACTTAAGATTCTTGTATTGGATCAACTTAGTGACTTTGAACATGCTCAGATTATTTTTACTTGTTGAGGGAGCTCACTGGGCCAGACTCTCTTTTTCTTCCTTCTGACTGCACACTCACATCCCAATGAGGTGTATGTCCTGCATACAAGGGCCACTAGGTAGAAAGGGGGCGTATTCTACCTTTCATCAACAGTCTGCAAGGCCCTTGTCAGAATCTGGAAGTTGGCACTAGGATGTAATAATGACACATACCTTCCTATTATCTCAAAGTCAACACTGTCCACTAGACTAGGAAACTTAATTCCTACTTGCCTCAGTTACAATTAGTTGAGCTGTATGATCTAGAAATTTTTGAGCAGCAGTAAGGGATCAGCTGTCTACAAATTGTACAAGGCTCCACTCTCAATCCCACTGGCAAAAGTCAGTGGTAGTTAAGAGTGGGACACAGGAGTCCATTGGTGTGGGTCCAAATCCTGGCGCTACATTAACTTAGGCCAAGTGGCTAAACCTCTCTGTGCTTCAGTTTAATGAAAGCTTGTTTTGATACCAACAGCAGGCTTTAAAAAGTGGATATTTCTGCATATCTTAAAGTGATCTCATTTTTTTTTTTTTTTAGTAACTTTAAGACATACATAGGCAACATGTTGGCGAAAAGAGTAGGGTACTTAGAAATGACATGAAAACATCAACTACTGAATTCCAAACACCCAGCCTATAGCAGAGCAACAGAAAATGTCCAAATTAAGGACACACTCTGGTTCAAATCCACGTCCTATAAGTTACTGGCTGTGACCCTAGCCAAGTTACTTTTTTCGTGCCTTAGTTTATCTGTAAAATGGGGATAATGACAATACCTATCTCAGAGCTACTGCAAAGTCAGTACACTTAATGACGCAAATAATAAACACTGTGTCAACTATTATTATTAAAAGAAGAGGTAGCTACAACAAGCCACAGATCACCACTTCTCCACTATCAGAGAAAGGGCTTCTTTCAAGAGGTGACTCACATTTGGCCAGTTTGCTCAGTCTTAATGGTAAGGATGCAAGCATGGGCTTCCTGATCCTCTAAAAGATCCATGGAGGCTCACTAGAGATGTGGCCAGGCTCATGCTGAAAAAGGGCCTTCCCTTGGGTCTGATTTAAGTTCCCACTGGGAATAGTAATAAAAGACAAGGGACAGTGGAGACAGCCACAAATCCTTTTCTTCAACTCTTCATGCTCTCTAGGTGGCATGGTACCAAACCATATGCTTTACTTTTCATTAATGGTTTTTAAAAATGCTGTACACATCCAACAGATAGTTATAATAATTATACCATCATCTAGTATTCCAAGAGTTTCCAAAATGCCTTTCATTCTTCCCATAACCTCCTCTTTCCTACTCAGGACTATTACAAAATTGTTTTTTTTTTCTAGAACAAATTTCCCACACTTCTGGAAGCTGTTGGTTTTATTCAATAACCATAGTCTTATGCAGCTCTACACAAAGACTAGGGGTAAAGGAGGGGAAAGATTAATTTAGCGATTCAAGCTCCAGGTGATTTACGGACTCTGAACAATATGTATAGGGAACTGAGTGTGGCTGCAAAGCTGGTGCTCAGGATGAGAGCATTCTGGTGGTGGGCGACTAATTATCATTGAATAAAGCAATAAAAATATTTATAATTAACCCAGCTCAATTTTGTTTTTTAACAGGGCACAAGGCACTGTTCTAGGAACTGGGGAGAGTTGGCTCCCAGATCCAATCAGGCACGAGTCCGGAAATAATACACATCACAGCCCAGTACTAGAGGCCAGACCACTGGGATGGGGGAAGGGAGGGGCTGGGCTTCCCAGTCAGGGCAAAAAGAGGCCAGAGAGGTGGCAAGGCTGACAGCAGTGACAGGCGAGGCCCCAGGGGCCCAGCTCACCTTTCACCAACCAGGTGGCAGTGGCAGCTGAAACAGAAGCTTTTGCGTTCCCCACCCCTATGCCCAGCAAGACTGCGTGGGTGGCGAGGGAGCCTGAGAGGCTGGAAGCAAAGGCCTGGAGAAGAAAAAAAGGTGCGATGAGGAGTGTGCGCAGGAGCACGATGGCCTAAATTCTATTTATCATCAGCTCTTCCAGATGTGTGAACTGGAACTTGTCACAGTCCCGCTCTCGGCCTCAGTCTCCAATCTCTAAATGGGGAGACAGAGGTGGCCCGCATTGCCTCCCTCACCCGTGGATATAGGCTCCCCCCGACCCCAGTCGGCCGGGCTGACCTGCACGGAATCCCATAACTGGTAGGGCAGATAGTCCGGGCTGACGCTATCGGGGAAGCCCTGCGGCAGGAACACGGCTATGAGGCTGGAGAGAGGTGGTGAAGCAGTGCCGAGAGCACCCCCTGCGCCGCCAGCTAGTCTTTGGGGTTTCACTGTAAAGGCCCCGGAGAAATCCCACCAGCGCCACCCCCAGGCTTCCCACTGCAGACTCCCGTCGGCGGCGGCGAAACAGCCCCGCGCCGCCCCGGAACCGAACTGTTCACAGCACAGTGGGCGATTAAGATTCGTGGCGTCAGCCATCTCGCAGCTCTTCCTTCAGGCCCGCTAGACAGGAAACGTGGCGGGACTACATTTCCGGCTTGGCTACGGCGGCTGTAGAGGTGCAATTTTTCCTCGCCAAAAGGTCGCGGGCATTCGCGTCCTGCTTTGTGCAGCCTGGGAACCCACATTTCCTCTCTTACCTCCTGGCTTCTCTGAGGACACCCCAGGGCTGGTCCCCGCCCTTTTGTAGCTGGGCCGCCCGAACAGTGGGAACGGTTTAGCCTGCCAAGTCCTGGAGATACCTGCTTTCCTGTAACCCGCAACTCTCAGTTTTGGGGAGAAGGAAAGAGGGCATCCCTGGGGAACCGTTGTGTTTGAGAACCAGTGCGGCCACAGAATTTTTAGTTGTGTGATTTTGGGAAAGTCAGTGTCCCTCTCTGGGCCTCAGGTACTTTTGTTGTTGTTGTTGTTGTTGTTGTGAAGGCAGGGACTATATATTACTCCTTATTTTATCCCCAGAACCTAACACACAGTAGGTGCTTAAAAGATACTATGAATGCATGCATGGATGAAAGAATGAACTAATGCATGAGAAGTTGGAGCAAATGATCCATCCATGAGATCCTGGGATCTCATGACTGGAAGAGTATTATTTCTGAAAGGATCTTTAGGACATCCGAGGAATGAGAAAATCAAGGGGTTCTAATTAATAGTCTCAGAAAATGAGAAATAGGCAAGAAGTTCTTGTGTGTTTACTGGGGTGTCTATTGTGTGTTTATTGTGCTTATCCATGAAATTGAGGGGAGAGTCTAAAGACAGTGTTTCTGTCTCCCAACTCACCCCTTTTTCTCTTTCCCTCTCTCCCTTTCTCCTTCCATCTAGTGCAATGTACTGATTCCAAAGTTGAAATTTGCTAAAAGTGCCCCCTCTCTTTTTTTTTTTGAAAGCAGAAAATAAAACATCTGGGTTTCTTAGTCTGGCATTCTTGGACTCCCATAGTCTGACTCCCTGGTTGAAACTTCTGATTTTTCCGAACTGATAAGGAAGCATAAGGCAAGTGAGGGCAAAGCACAAGCCAGCAACCCCCTACACCCACCCCAGGTGGGATATATGTGACCTTCCTCAGGCACTCACAGTTGCCCAAGAACAAAGGAAAGGGGAAAACCAATGGATAATTGATACAGAGCACAGTCATTCAGGACATGAGTCTCCATAAGTTTATAAATGTCTTAGTAAATTATAAGAAAAAGGCCATCTTATCAATAGCCTAACCTCCAGAAACCCATAGACTCAATTTCCTGGAGCCCTAACACTACCCTCCCCTCCATGGTGATGTGGAGAATAAAGGCAAGATGAAAATACAAATAAAATTAAATTTATAACCTGCAGCCCATTGACAAATATTTGAGATAGGCAGAGTAAAACATTCCTCCAATAAACTCCCAACTGTCTTGTCATAATGTTAATATCTTACTAGAGGGAAAACAACTTTAACTTGACAATAGCAATGCCTCCAGTATGGTAGGAGTCCTCTTTAGCATATGAAAGTCTTTTGGAGGTCTCCCTTTTGCCTTTACCTCCCCCAAATCCATAGTATATAATTGGTCACTCATCACAGCCCTAGTGCAGCTCTTTCTGCTCACAGGTCCTGTCCCTGTGCTTTAATAACATCACCTTTTTGCACCAAAGATGTCTCAAGAATTCTTTCTTGGCCATTAGTTTGGACCCACCACCACTCCAAAACCACATCAGACTATCCTCTTGGACCTCAACCTGGAAGCCCTTCTACCCCGCTTCACCTTATCTGAGACCTACACAGAGTCTCCTTGCTGCTAAGATAGACCTGGGGCACTTCATTATTATCATTATTTTTTTTTAATTTTAGTTTCTTGGTAGAGTGAAAAATTGAAGGGTTACAAACATATAATATTTTACATATGTATGTGTGTATGTATGTATTTATGTTTTTATTTTAATTCCAGTTAGTTAACAAAGTGTCATATTGGTTTCAGGTGTACAATTCGGTGATTCAACACTTCCATACAATACCCGGTGCTCATCACAAGTGTTCTGCTTAATGCCCATCACCTATTTAACCCATCTCTCCACCCACCTCCACTCTGGTAACCATCAGTTTGCTCTCTATAGTTGGGTCCATTTTGTTGGTTTGCCTTTCTCTCTCTTTTTTCCTCTATGCTCATTTGTTTTGTTTCTGAAATTCCATGAGTGACATCGTATGGTGTTTGTCTTTCTCTGACTGATTTATTTTGCTTAGCCTAATCCTCTCTAGCTCCATTCATGTCATTGCAGATGGCAAAATTTCATTATTTTTAATGGTTGAGTAATATTCCATTGTGTGTGTGTGGGGGGGGGGGGTGTGTGTGTGTGTGGGTGTGTGTGTGGGTGTGTGTGTAATATCTTCTTTATCCATTCATCAGTCAATGGACACTTGGGCTGTTTCCACAGTGTGGCTGTTATAAACTACTATATATATTGCTGCTATAAACATTGGGGTGCACGCATCCCTTTGAATTAGTATTTTTGTATTCTTTGGGTAAATACCTAGTAGTGCAATTGCTGGATCATAGGGTAGTTCTATTTTTAACTTTTTGAGGAACCTCCACACTGACAAATGTGTAATATTTTAAGTGTTAGCCTCTGTGAGTGCACTGAACTCTGAAGCCAACTGCTATGAGTGAATTCCCTCAGAGGGCCTTAGTTTGAGTCTAGGTTCTGTAACTTAGTATCTATGAGATCTTGGGCAAGTTTCTTAACTCACTGTTTTTCAGTTTCTTCATCTGTAAAATGGGAATACTACTAATAAGACAATAGGGTTGGGATGAATATCAAATGTGTTATATATGTAAAGCTTTTCAAACTACGTTTGGCACACAGAATATGCTATTTACGTGTTGACCATTATTTGGAGTTAATGTCAAGTATTCAAATGTAGGGCTTTTTCCTCCATATGAGGCAGTTCAAATGGCCCTCATGATTAGCATCACCATATAATTCATTATCCAAATCAGAATTTAAAAAAAAATTTTTTTTTTCAACGTTTTATTTTATTTTTGGGACAGAGAGAGACAGAGCATGAACGGGGGAGGGGCAGAGAGAGAGGGAGACACAGAACCGGAAACAGGCTCCAGGCTCTGAGCCATCAGCCCAGAGCCCGACGCGGGGCTCGAACTCACGGACCGCGAGATCGTGACCTGGCTGAAGTCGGACGCCCAACCGACTGCGCCACCCAGGCGCCCCCCAAATCAGAATTTTTGAGAGTGTCATTAAAGGAGGCACTATTAATAATTGCATTTATTAATTGGGAAAACAGACTGGAGTTGTTCTGGGCAAATTGCTATATAGTATCACAGTAATTATGGGCCTCTCAGCTTTACTGACCGCTATTGTCCACATTAACCTCCCCCTGCTCAGATACCATGGCAGCCCTTATTTAACTGTAGCACTTATTTAACTCTCAGCATGTGCTTTCTGGAGCCAGTTTGTGTTTGCATTTGTTAGGTATCTATGTCTTGTCTTTCCAAATGGACTGTAAGTGTCTGAAGACAAGGACTCATCATACACTTCTTTGAGAAGTGTCCAGATCAGTGACTTAACAAAGAGATGAGTGATTGTTCCCCTTTTCCTACCCCCATGAAACCTCTTGGCAGCCTGCATTCAACAGTATACCAAACACTGAGCAGAATATTACAAACTGCTTGTCTCCTTGACTTTACCCTCATTGATCCCCACACTTCCACTGCTGCCTCCTTACAGTCCACTGTCCACGAAGTTTAAAGTTCCTCTGCTTAAAACCTCTTAGTGACTTCCAATTACTTTTATGGAAGAAACACTCTCCTTCAAATCTTTCAGTGGTTTTTCTTCACACTTGGAAATAAAAAACACAAACTTCTTGTCTTGACCCACAAAGCTCCGTAGATTGGGTCCTGCCCTATTTCTCAAATGTTTTCCTTATAATTAATTCATCCTCTATTCATGCCACTAGAACATAAACTCCAGGAGGACAGGAACTTTGTCTTTGGCACTGAATATATATCCAGTGCCTGGCACAAGGTGGGTGGGTGCCAAATACCAAATAGTAGAATGAATAAATTTATTCTCTCAGTAGCCCTTGTAAAGTAGTTATTATTTTATTCCTTCTTCACAAACAAGGAAACTAAGATGTATGTGGAGTGACTTCACTGAGGTTACAGAGCTGAAAAGTGACAAAATCATTCATTTATTCATTTAACAAATATTTAGTGAGCAGCTGCTACTCTTCTAGGCACTGAGGCAGGACGCATATTTGAGGCTAATGATTTTAGAAATACACCATCTTTTTAATTTTGTATTTTTTGTGAGAATTAAAAAAATAATAGAAGGATGCATTCTTTCTGTGAAATAATTCAAACAATAATATAAATAGATAAGATCAAGTTCTCCCTCGACATTTATCTCTTTTCCCATTTCCCAACAAATATTAGTCAATCCCCAGAAGTAAACATTGTGTACTATTCTACACAAACGCGCGCGAATGTGTACGCAATGTTTACCACACACACACACACACACACACACACACACACACACAGAAATATATAGTTTTACATTAATCCTTACTCCCATACTCCCATAGTTGCAGCCTGGGGTAGTCTGCTCTAATTATGATTCATTTAACATTATAATAGAGATCTTTTCATATCAGCACATATATATCGACTTCATTTATTTTAATAGCTGCATGTCATTCCATACTATGAATGTGCCATAATTTCTTTAATAATTCCTCATAGTAATGGGCATTTGGGTTTGTCTACCTTTTCATTATTACAAATAATTTCATTCTTTTCTTTAAAATAGAGTTCAAGGCAGAATCATTGGGTTGAATCGTATGTGTATTTTAACTGAAACAAGTTTTGTCAAGTTATCCCTTTAAAAAGCTTTACCAATTTATATTCCTACTAACAGTGCATGAAAATGCTTGTCATAATCAATCTATATATATTTCTATTGTCCAAAAAATTTCCCTTGGGCAGCTTTGCATTTTAATCTCCACTCTTGTGTTCTTTTTTTAATTAAAAAAATATATTTAAGTTTATTTATTTATTTTGAGAGAGAGAGACAGAGAGAGAGAGAGAGAGAGAGTGAGCAGGAAAGGGGAAAAGAGAGGGGAACAGAGGCTCTGAAGCAGGCTCTGTGCTCACAGCAGAGGGTCCAATGTGGGGTTCAAACTCACAAACCGCAAGACCATGACCTGAGCTGAATGAAGTTGGACACTTAAGCAACTGTGCCCCTCTACTCTTGTGTTCTGATCTGCTTTTTTCACTATAGATCATTTTTACCTATTCGAGAATTTCATAGATATGGAATTATACTGTATATAATCTTTTATGTCTGGCTTCTTTAGCTCAGCAGAATTATTCTCAGATTCATCCATGTTGTCATGAGTACCATTAATCTGTTACTTTTCATTGCTGAGTAGTATTTAATTGTGTGAATATACCACAATTTGTATATCTATTCAGTGGTTATTGGACTTTTGGGTTGTTTCCTTTTTTTTTTTTTTTTTCATGAATAAAGCTGCTGTGAACATTTGCATTTGCATGTAAGTGTTTTTGTAGACATGTATGTTCATTTCTCATGAACTCCACCTAGGAGTGAAATTGCTGGGTCATGTGGTAAGTGTATGTTGAACTTTATAAGAAATTGCCAAATTGTTTTCCAAAGTGGTTGTAACATTTATACTCCCACTAGCAATGTATGACAGTTCTAGTCATCCCATATCCTCACCAACACTTAATCTGGCTTTTAAATTTTTAGTCATTGTAATGGGCATGCAGTGGTATCACTTTGTAGCACTAATTTGTATTTCCCTGCTGAGTAATAATGTTGAATGTCCTTTCATATGCTTATTGGCTATTTGTGTATCTTCTTTGTGAAATATCTGTTCTAGTCTTTTGGCAACTTAAAAAACCAGACTGTTTCATTATCAAACTATAAGAGTTTGTCATAAATTCTGTATACGTGTTCCTTGCCAGGTTGTATTGCAATCATTTCCCTCAGTGGTAACAAATATTTTTTTACCCTAGATAAATGAAAACATGTTCACACAAAAATCCGTATAAAAATATTTATAGCAGCTCTATTCATACTTGCCTCAAATGCAAATAATCCATATGTCCTTCAGTGGGTAAATGAATAAACAAACTATAGTGCATCCATGTGATGCATACCCAGCAATGAGAAGGAACAACTTATTGCTACTTGCAACAATTTGCCTGAATGCTAAAGGCATTATTCTGGGTGAAAGAAGCCACACTCAAAGGTTACATACTGTGGAATTCCATTATAAGACATCCTCACAAACACCAAATTGTTGGGATGGAGAACAGATCGGTGGTTGGCAAGGTTTAGGGAGGGGAGTGGGGGTGATTACAAAGGGGTAGCATGAAGGAGCTTTATGTGGTGATGGAAATGTTCTGTGTCCTGATTGTGAGAGTATGAATCTATGTAATAAAAGTCATAAATTGTACACCAAAGGGAAATCAATTTTGCTGTTAATTAAGAACATACTATAAACAAAAAAGTAAATCAGCAAAGCCTTTATGAATATATATGTACCTATAAATGTTGGTTTTTGAATGAAGAAAGATGTGACAGGAAATAAATACATCTTTAATGCTGGTTACTTTGTTGGGGGGAGGAAACAAAACTACCAACTTTTTCAGTGTACATTTTTGTATTGTTTCAAAATACTTCAATTAGCATGTGCTGATTTTGAAATTTGAAAAACATCTACTGAAAATGGAAAACATTAGGAAAATATTTAAAAAGAAGAAAAGCATTTCTGCTTTGTTGAATACTTGATGATATGGTTGAGAACAAGACAGATGTGTCTCCATTCTTATGGAGCATGGCCCTGTAGAGTACAATTCCCCACATCTTATAGGTGGTTCATCTGCAAAATGTGACTACTATTAGTCCCTTTCTAATAGGATGTTTTATAAGGAGAAATACCTCAATACATGCTTGAAACCATTTCTGACACAAATGATTAATGTAGCTGCTATTAATATATCATCAATGAATTGGAGAATAATTACCATCACATTGTTGTGATGATTTAAAAGTATCTCATTATCCCCAAAATAGAAAAACACTAATTCAAAGGGATACATGCACCCCTATTTTTATAGCAGCATTATTTATAATTGCCAAATTATGGAAGCAGCCCAAGTGTCCATCGATAGATGGATGTGGCATATATATATATATATATATATACACACACACACACATATATGTATATACCTATGTATATATATATGTATATACCTATGTATATATATGTATATACCTATGTATATATATACATAGTATATAAATATTAGAATCTTATTCAGCTATAGAAAAGAATACAATCTTCCCATTTGTGACAACATGGATGGAGCTTGAGAATATAAGTGGAACTAAGCAAAGTAAGTCAGGCAGAGAAAGACAAACACTGCATGATTTTGCTTATAAGAGGAATTTAAGAAACAAAACAAACAAGCAAGGAAGAGAGAGAGAGAGAGAGAGAGAGAGAGACAGAGAGAAAAGTTACCAGAGGGGAAGTGGATGGGGATGGGGACATGGGTAAAATGGGTGATAGGGATTAAGGAATGCATTTGTCATGATGAGCACAGGGTGATGTATGGAATTGTTGAATCACTGTATCATAGATCTGAAACCAATATAACACTGTATGTTAACTATACTGGAATTAAAATAAAATGAAAAAAAGGTGTCTGTCATGTTAACAGGGAGTCAATTAATATTAGTTTTGTTGGCCTAAATTTTAATTTTGGAGCATGGATACCAAGATGTGGGGCAGATGACAAGGACCTGTCCTCGTTTGGTTTTCTAGGTCTCCTCACTTATCTGCTTTTCTTGGCCTTGCTATCTTTTAACTTCAGGGAAACCTCTCCCCACCTTCCCATCTCCTGATTGACCTATCACCCTCCTTCAGAACCTAGATGCAGGGCGTTTCCCTCTTGGGCTGACACTTGACTCCTTGTCTACATTTAGCTTAGAGAGGGACATACATACCTTGGAAAGTGTGGGTGAGACGTACATAGCACTGTTGGACCTGAAGGTGAGCCAACCTGGGACAAATGTGATCTCAGAGCAGGGCAGACTTGAAAAGTGTTGGAGAAGTGGTCCTGCAAGGCACCAGATATCTTTAAGGGGGATGAGAGAATTCGGGGAAATACCCAGGAATGAGGAAAAAGCATACTTAAATTCAGTCTCTTTCTCTAACCCAGGCAGATGGCCCTTCTTCAAGCCAATAAAGATCTCATTTCCAAAGGAATGAAGGAATTTAATATTCTGCTGGATCAGCAGGTAAGCCCAGGTACTGTTTCAAAAGAACAGGCCTGACTCTTTGTGGGTGGGTGTGGGCAGACAAAGGAGGATAATTTGGAGCTGGGAGAGTAATAGTGCAGTTAATGGGAACAATTAGAAACAGGGGATGCAATTCAGAGACAGGAAGATGTCAGAGTTTGTGAGTTATTCCTGAATTGCACTGCTGAACACATTCTCCCTTGCCACCCCCTCATCCTGCAGGTCTTTCCTAATCCTTCTATCCCTGAAGAAGCCATGGTGACTATAGTGGATGACTGGGTGAACTTCTACATCAACTATTACAGGACACAGGTGGTGGGGGAGCAGCAAGAGCAGGAAAGGGCTCTACAGGAACTTCGGCAAGAGCTAAATACTCTGTCTGCCCCTTTCCTGGCCAAATATAGGGCCTTCCTGAAGTCCTTGTGAACATCTGAAAATCACCCACTGCCTTCTCTCTAGCCTGGAAACCCAGGCCTACATCCATAAGAAGCCCTTAAATCCTTCCTCTGTGTTCTTCAAGTGCTCAGGCTCTGACATTTCATGGTGTTACCCTACCCTGACACTTTAATAAAGACTAAATTGGTTTGCTGGTCTTCCTGGCTCTTCTGTTCTTTTTCAGTTGTCCATCCCTGATTTGTGTAAGCAGTTGGTTCCTTTTCCTTTAGCTCTGCTTTCTAGATATGATCCTGGATACTTAATTCCTTAGAGCAGAGGATAGTAGCCTTAAGTAACCACTGGGTAGTACTAAAATAGCCCGAAGAAAGGCCAGGCAGGCAGAGACTAAAGAAAAAGTTGCGGGGGGGAAAGGGTCGTCAAAAAAAAAAAAAAAAAAAAAAAAAAAGAAAAAGTAAAGAAAAAGCTCTCCAGAAATGTGGTCCTGTGGCATTCTTGTTGAAAGACATGTTGTTGGAAGACAATTTATTCATTTAAAAAATTGTTTTAAATATTTATTTTTGTGTGAGAGAGAGCATGAGCAGGGGGAGGGGCAGAGAGAGAGGGAGACAGAATCCAAAGCAGGCTCCAGGCTCTGAGCTATCAGCACAGAGCCTGAAACAGGGCTCAAACTCACAAACAGCAAGATCATGACCTGAAGTGGGAAGCTTAACTAACTGAGCCACCCAGGTGCTCCATGACTTATTCATCTCAGGCTCAGTGCAATCAAGAGGCCACCCATCTCAATTTTCCAATTCCTTGCCCATAGTGCCTTAGCTTGAAAAAGTTCTAGGATCTCATGACTCTAATACCACAGAATACCTCCCTGTAGTATTTAGAGTTCAAGAGGATCATGGGAAACATTCAACACATCCCTTATTTTTCAGATAGGAAAACCGTTGGCTCCATAATTCCTCAGACTCAAATCCCAGGATTGGGAAGCAGAGATCTTGCCTGCCTCTGCTGTGCCAACCTTCTCCTGTCATTCCCCGGACTAGTCTCCTTTCTCTTCAGCCTTTAAACCCTATAAGCATCATCATTTTAGGGTTCTAGGGTGGAATCATGGCAGGGCCAGGTTCACTGGGTTTAAAAATCGAAATGAAAATGTTAGCAAGGAGTGTTCTGCAAAACTTTCAGTATCCAATAACCAGGAAAGTCTCTGATGGGCTCAACAGGAGTGATCCCAGGATGGAGGATGTAGGTGGGGGAGGGGCAGGAAGCACAGGCCTAAGGGGCAGGACACACCAATCAGAGGTGGACACGGGGGGTGGGGGGGCTGTTTTCTCTTCAGCCAGGAAGGTTTGGGGGTGAGATTGTTATCTCATTCCAGCCTTCAGCAAGTCTTAGCTTTGGTTCTATGCACTCAAACCTCTGGCTTTTGGTTTTGGAGCCTTGGTAGTCTAGTTCAGGGTCCAAAGGGAAGGCACTCAGAACCCCCAGCCATCCTTCCAAACTTAGGGTGTGAGGATGTCTGGACTCATCAAGAGAGTGACAGCCTCCCAGGGAATCAGGCAGTGAATACTTTCAAGTGTGGATCGTGGCCCAGGTGGAGGCCACTGTCTTCCTACTGTGCCCCTCAGGAAATTTCAGCCCATTAATGGGAACCTAGGGCCTGCTCAGATGGGATTGGTGCATCCACACGACCCCTGAAACAGAATGCTATGGGCACCAGTGACAGTCACAGCAAAGTTGATTGCAATGAGAGGCAAGGCCAACCAATCAGGACCAACACTCTTGAGCAGAGTGCGGTCTCGAACAGCCAGGGTACAGGGTTTTTATAGCGGACCACATCGTCTTATCATCACCTAGGAACAGAACAAAGGAATAGTTCCCAGATGGGGGTTGAAACAGTTTAGACATACCCTTGCCCCAATCCAATCAAACACAATCCATCCCTTGATTGATAGGATAAGACTGTTATCTCTTAACCTATAGGGTGAAAACAAAGCTGTTATTTCTTAAGGCTACAGGTTAGCCCTACACTACAATTTAACCCTTACAGGATAGTTGTTAATTGCCTCACCTTTGCAAAAAGACTTGCACTACTGTGCATAGGAGGAGGAGAGAGACTGAAAAGCCATATGAAAGAAAGACTAGATTTACTCTGTTGCTGTATGAAGCTGAAAAGAATGGTCAAAAGCTATTTTGGCTCAATTAATGAAGACAAACTTTCCATAAATTTGGAACTATCTAGCCTTGGGAGTGCCTAACCATTTCTCAAATGCTGAAAGGAAGATGACCAATTATCAGGTAAATTGTAGTGGTAAATTCAACATCTAAATTTTATTTCAATTATTCTGTAAACTATGAAATTTAGAAGTTGCAAAACATTTTTTTTTAAGGACAGAAATCTATTAAAACTATATTGCATGTTCTTGCACTTCTATCACCCAGGCATCTGGCTATAAATCTACAAAGGAGTAAAACTTAGAATATTTTGATTTTTCAGAGGTATGAATTATCAGGATCTGATGGTCCCTAATAATACAATTAAAATTACTGGGCCAATTGTTGGAGAAATGAATAAAGTACTGCGCCAAAGATGGCTGATGGGACTAAAACCAGCTCTGGTCTCTAGCTTAGAGACCCCTCTTGGGGGAAGGGGGGTGGGGGAGGTTTCTTCTTGCCCTGTTTGCTGCCACGTGAAAATCCCCACAGGTATGGAATCTGACAACTATAAATTACCCTTTCCACTTGCATTCGGGGCTCAGATCTTTGGAGAAACGGTCTCCTCTGAGCCTGCTGGTGTTAAATAAATAAGTCTCCAATCCTCCAAGATCTCTGAGTGCTGCTTGTTTTTTCCGCCACCGTTCCAGCCTGGTTCTGTAACGCAATGAGTACTCCAAATCCATTACCATTCCTGCAGAAAAATAAAACCAAAATTAGCAGAAAGAATAATGTTTCTTTTGTTTTGATAGCAGTACCTGAATTAATGCTAGAAGCAAGATTATAAACAAAAGAATGAAATATTACAGCAATAACCCTGCTCTGATCCTGACCCTAACACTGACCTTGATCCCAGTATAATAGGAAAGATAGGATAAAACAGGCACAGAGGGAAAGATCAGGACTTGAGGTCCCTGGGTGGGGAAAAAACTCATATTTTGGAACAATGCTGGGAGTGGCTGACCACAGCAAAGCCCCTAGGGCTTCAGGTTCCTCTTAAGAAAGTAATGGACACCACCTACTGTCCCTCAGGTTTCCCTTAGGAATTTCACAAAAGAGCTAACTAAAAATAAGTAGTAGACCATAAAATGTATGACCCACAAGGAACAGTATGGTCACAGACCATCTCTCATACAATAGAAACGAGCCAATCAAAAAGGAATTGATGGAGTCTTGGGATGATGGTGGGGTTCAGAGCTGATGGCCAAGAAAGAATTCTTGAAGACATCTTTGGTGCAAAAAGGTGATTTTATCAAAGCATGGGGATAGGACCCAGGGGCGGGAAGAGCTGCACTGGGGTTGTACAGAGTGACTGCTTATACACTGTGGAATTTTGGGGGATGTAAATTCAAGAGGAAGTTTCTTAAAGGGATTTCCATATGCTAAAGAGGATTTACAGATTACTGGAGACCTAGCTCTTGTCAGGGTAAGGTTGTTTTCCCCTCTAGCAAAGCATTATCATTAAGATAGTAGGGAGCTCCTGATTAGGCTATTGATGAGATACTTGTAAGCTGATGGAGACTATCAGTTTAACCATTTGTTTTCTGTCCTTCCCTTTGTTCTTGGGCAGCCAGGAGTGCCTAGGGAATATCACACATATCCCACCCTGGGGTGGAGGGTTGTGCTAGCTTGTGCTTGGCCCTTAGCTTACCTTTTTGTCCCTTATCGGAATGACTAGGCATTTAATTTTTTTTACATTTATTTATTTTTTTGAGAGACAAGAGAGACAGAGCACAAGTTGGGGAGGGGCAGAGAGAGGAGACGAAGAATCCGAAGCAGGCTCCAGGCTTGAGCTGTCAGCACAGAGACTCATGCGGGGCTCGAACTCACAAATCGTGAGATCATGACCTGAGTCAAAGTCAGACGCTCAACCGACTGAGCCACCCAGGTGCCCCAGAATGACTAGGCATTTCGAGTTACCTAGCCAATAACGGTAGGACCTGAGAAGAAACAAGGAAGTAGGCAGTTAGGAGGCGGGTACCAAAACCTTATAAAACAAGGACCCTTGCTTATAGTCATAGTTATTCACCTTCAAATTCCCCCTCTCTGTAAAGAGAGCTTTCAAACTCTTCTTACTTTCTCATACTCTAATAAGCTTTTGCCTGCTGCTTATTTTATTGTGTCCACCTCTTCATTCTTCAAAGCAGAAAGACAATGAACCCCTGTATTGAGGTAAAAAAAATCCTGCAACACTTGGGCTGACTCTGAACTTTAACCTCACTTTTAATCTCACCTGGACCCATGGGCTGACTTTGAATTTTAACTTCGCATTTAACCTTACCCTGACCCTGATGAAGAGGGGGCATGGGGCAAGCTGAGGGCAAAGTGCAGGCTAACAGCACCCCCTCCTCCCACCCCCACCACTGTGGGACATGTATGATATTCCTTGGACACTCCTGGCAAAACCAGGAAAGAACAGAAAAAAAAAATGGTTAAACTGATAAGAGTCTCCACCAGTCTACCAGGAAAAGGCAATCCCATTATAGCCTAAAGTCCAGGAACTCCCTACTATCTTAATGTTAATGCTTTGCTAAAGGGGAAACCAACCTTAGCTAGACAATATCTAGACCTCCAGTAAGTCTTTAGCATGTGACAGTCTCTTTGGAGACTCTCTCTCCCCCATCTGCATAAAATGGTCACCCCCCACACATACAGTGCAGCTCTTCCTGCCCCTGGGTCCTCTCCCTATGCTTTAATAAAATCACCTTTTTGCACCAAAGATGTCTTTAAGAATTATTTCTTGGCCATCAGCTCTGGACCCCACAAACCCCCCATTACCGCAAAACTTCATCACTGACACTTACCAAGTCCCACTTGACCTTGATCCTGACAATTACAGACACTCTTTTTTTTTTAATGTTTATTTTTGAGAGAGAGAGAGAGAGAGAAAGCAGAGTGTGAGCAGGGGTGGGGAGGGGGAGAGAGAGGGAGACACAGAACTCGAAGCAGGCTCCAGGCTCTGAGCTGTCAGCACAGAGCCTGATGCAGGGCTGGAACTCACAAACTGTGAGATCATGACCTGAGCCGCAGTTGGACGCTTAACCGACTGAGCCACACAGGCGCCCCTACAGACACTCTTACTCTCCCAAATGTCCCTGACCCTCATGCTAATATCTCTCATTTTCACCCACATACTGATCCTGATGCTGAACTAGACCCTGAACATTACCTGACTCTAACTTTCACCCTGATTCTGACCCTGACTCTCAACCTGAATCTTGTTTTGATCTTTACCCTGAAATTGACCCTCACTATGACCTTACTATAACCGTGACATGGACTCTAACTCTCAACATGTGGCTCACCCTGTGATCATGACCTTTACCTTCACCTTCATATGAACCCTGGCCAAGAAACTTACTAAAGCCCTGGCATTCAGGCTGACTCTGATTCTGAACCTAACACTTCACCTGACCCCTCACACTGACCTTGATCACCAACCTGACACTAACACCCTGACTTTGATCCTGAAGCTGATCCTGACACTACTACTACCAAGACCCTGATACTGACCTAAGCTAGCAAGCTTTCCTGATGATGACTTTCATCCTGACACTGACCCTGTCCTCAACTTGATCCTTATTCTTACCTGAACCTTCCTCTCACCAAGACCCTGACTATTTTAAAAGTAAAATTGTAGTGTAGGGCTAATGGGTAGCTTGAAAAATAACAGCTTTGTTCTGACACTGAAGGTCAAGAGATAACAGCTTTGCTTTACTCTTGTAAATTACGCTTCATACTCTTGTAAATCAGGCTTTACCAATGAAGGAAACAAAAGCTCAAAGAAAAGAGCATCAGAGGCAAGGTCAAGGAGATCCACTGGTTGCAACTTAGCGGCAGAAAGTCTAAAATAATCACCTCATTCAGCAACTGTTTCTAACTCATCTGGGAACTGTTTCTCTGTTCTGTTCCCAGGTAATGATAAAACTATGTGATCAGCTTTAAAAACTCTATACCCCGGCTGTTCAGGGCTGCACTCTGATCAAGAGTGTTGGTCCCGATCGGTCGGCCTTGCCTCTCATTGCAATAAACTTTGTCATGACTGTCACTAGTGCCCATAGCATACTGTTTCAGGAGTCGTGTGGATGCAACACTATGAACATGAAACAGACTCTGAACCCCAATATATTCCTCATTATGACTAATCCTGACCATAACTTTCATTCTCAGCCTGATCCTGACTATCACCAAGAATCTGATGTTTATACTGACCTTCACCCAAACCCTGACTTCAAGCCTAAAGCCTACCTATCCCAGACCCTCATCTTCAACTTCACTATACATCTGACCCATATTACTCAATTTCACCATACACCCTATTTTTATTTGACCTTCAACCTAAATCTAAAATAATACCAATACTCAAATTTACTCTGAGACTTTCACATTCACCCTAATACTGATCCTCAAGCTGATCATTATTCTGAACCTCATACTGAACCTGACCAACTTGACCCTGACCCTGAACTTTACCCTGAACCTGACTCTGATAATCACCCTACATTAAAAACAATCTGACCTTGGGGAGCCTGGATGGCTCAGTCAGTTGAGCTTCCAACTTTGGCTTAGGTCATGATCTCATGGTTCATGGGTTCAAGCCTTGCATCAGGCTCTGTGCTGACAGCTCGGAGCCTGGAGCCTGCTTTGGATTCTGTGTCTGCTTTTCTCTCCACCTCTCCCCTGCTCATGCTCTGTCTCTCTCTCTGTCTCAAAAATAAACATTAAAAAAAAAAAAACCCTGACCTTGACTCTGATTCTGAAGCTAACACTGACCTAGAATCAGTATTAACTGAATCTTTACTGACCCTCACTCTGACCTGAATCCAAAGCTAGCCATTACTTTTACCATGAGCTTGATACTCTCACACTTACCTGACTGTGGTCCTCACCGTGTCCTCAGTCTTACCTAATCCTTGATACGACCCTCACTCTGAGGTGGACTCTGAACTTGACAATTATCCTGACCTTGAACTTTACATTGACCCTAACCCTAACCCTCATCTTGACACTCACTCTGACATTAAATTTGACTTGGTTACCATCATGTTGAAACTGACCCTAGTGATGCAGGCTGGCTGGGTCCAAGGACCCAGGGAGGAGCCCATAGGACTAGTCAAAAGGGTCCTTGGCTTCATACATGATAGAAATTTAAGGTGAGCTGAGAGGAAGTGAGAGTAGAGTTTATTATAAAGGGGGTGTAGATATGGACAGAGCATCTGGGAGACTTAGAGTGAGTCTCTTTGCTTGGTTTCTGAGGTTTTTATTGAGGATGGTTATTTGGTGCCTGTGTCTTTTTAGTAACCTAGGAACAAAGATGAGTGTTTAGGTGTTCTCCATAAGTCACTTATGCCCTAGAGCTAGGGGTCTTGATGAGGCAGTGGTCTTGGAAAACATTCATGATGATCCCACAGGTCACTCCTTAGATGTCACCTATTGTGCTGGAAGACTCCAAAGAAATCATTAAATCCTTGATCTTTACAAGGAGGACACACATTATCTGTTCTATAAAGCATGCGTAAGGTGGGAGTGTAGGTCCTAGCAAGAATAGAAGCAAAAATAGGAGCAAAAAAAATTCAGTTTTTCATGGGGTCCCTTTAGCTTTCCTGTCTCATTAGGATTACTTTTGACTGACCTTCACTCTGCCACCAAACATGATACAGACCTAATTCTGTCAAATGACTCTCACTTTAACTCCTATCCTGACTCTGGCCTAAAAACTGACCCTGACCTTTACACAGGATATGACCCTGAACCACACCCAACACTGACTATGACTATGTTCCTGATATTTAACCTGACTCTGACCCCGATTTTTGTACAAACACTGACTCTGATTCTCACCTTCAACATGACCCTGAGCTGATCCCTGACTCTGTCTGTGACCATCACACTATTCCTCGTCCTCTCTATGAAGCTAATCAACCTGATCCTGACTGTGATGATCACCCTGACTCTGACCCAAACCCTTACTCTGAAGATGAATCTTTATCTTGACCTTTACTTAATGCTTACTCTGACTCTGACACTCAAAATCACTCTAAACTCAACTGTCAACCTTACGTTCACCATTAACCTAACATTACTCAGATCCTGATCCTCATCAAGACCCTGATACTTGCCCCAGCCTTTCCCTGAACCTTGCTGGAACTTCATGTACCCACTCTTCTTGACCCTGATCGTCATTGTGACCCTGAAACAGACACTGAAACTCATTCTCACCCTGACCCTTACTTCTCTTGCTCATACAACTCTGACCCTGACTCTCATATTCACTATGCTACTGACTATGACCCTTAACTTGACCATGATCCTGATCCTCTCCTTGACACTTTTACCCAAACCATTCACTGAATATTAAACCTATACATATCTTAGACTTGATCCATATCTCTTTATGAATAGTTCATGAAAGGTTCATACAAATACTTTCTCTGAGTCTGTCACTTGTGTTTGCATTCTCTTGAAGATCTTATACTTCTAACAAAAGCTAATTCAAAATGTATCATATACCTAAATGTAAAGCACAAAAGTATAAAACTTTATGAGCAAATATAGGAGAAAATCTGGGTGACCTCAGGTTTGGTGGTGAATTTCTAGATTTAACACCAAAAGGATAATCCACAAAAAGAAAAATATGAGAAGTTGGATTTTATTATAATTAATGGGATAAAATATTTGTAAAACACATATCTGATAAATGAAGTGTACCCAAAATATACAAATAATTCTTAGAATTCAACAAGAAAACAACTCAATTTTATTTTTATTTTATTTTTAGAAGAATATTTATTTATTTTTGAAAGACAGAGAGAGTGTGAGAGCCAGGGAGGGGTAGAGAGAAAGGAGGACAGAGGATCCAAAGTGGGCTCTGCACCGACAGCAGACAGCCACATGTGGGGCTCAAACTCACGAACTGTAAGATCATGACCTGAGCTGAAGTTGGTCTCTTGACCAACTGAGCCACCCAGGCACCCCAGAAGACAACTCAATTTTTAAAAATGGGCAGAGACATGAACAGACCATTCATGAGGAAGATATACATATGGCAAGCAAGGATATAAAAAGATGCTCCCCATTATCTATCATTAGGCAAGTGCAAATTAAAACAACAATGTAATACCACTATACACCTATTAGAATGGCTAAAATACAAAACTGACTAGACCAAATGCTGGTGAGGAAGTGGGACAATAGAAATTCTCAGCATTGCATACAAATGGATACATATAGAAATATTCAGGGCCACCTGGGTGGCTCAGTTGGTTAAGTGTCCAACTGGTCAGGTCATGATCTCTGTGACAGCTCAGAGCCTGGAGCCTGCTTTGGATTCTGTGTCTCCCTCTCTCTCTGCCCCTCCCCTGCTCATGCTCTGTCTCTCTGTCAATAATAAATAAACATTAAAAATTAAAAAAGAAAGATTTATAGATATGTGTATATACATAGGTTGTATACAAACATAGATTTCCTTGTTCTGTCAGCTGAGAGGACCAAAAAGTAAAAACAATAGGCACATGCATACCATTTATAATCACCCAAAACTGGAAGCCACCATGATGTCTTTCAATAGGTGACTGGATAAACTCATTTACACCTTTACAATGGAATATAATTTGGCAATGAAAAGAAATGAGCTGTTAAGCTGTAAAAATACATGGCAGAACCTTAAATATATGGCTAAGTGAACAAGGCCAATATGAAAATGCTACATACTGCATGATTTTACTTATGTGACATTCTGGAAATGGTAAAACTATAGAGACAGTTAAAAAAAAAAAAACCAGTGGGTGTCAGGGAGGAAGCAGGAGGCAGAGAAGTTAACTAGATGAAGCATAAAAGATTTCTTTGGGTGGTGAAACTATTCTGTATGATACTGTTGTGGTGGATATGTGGCATTATTCATTTTTCAAAATCCATAGAACTTTACAACACGAGTGAACTTTAATGTATGAAAAGTTAAAGAAAAATTATTTAGTTAAGCCTAAGGGTTTCAGGAAAGAATGCAGAATGTGATAAGATAATCCAATTGTATTATAAATGTACAAAATAGCCTCTCTGAAGGGGATAGAGGAATGAAATGTGTTAACCTAAGTGACTTTGGAAATGATGGAGTCTAAAAGACTAAGGCAGAAGTAATTGCACATAAACACTGTACTCAAATTGATAAAATTATTTCCCACAGAAGTGCAAGTTAATAATTCTGATACTGTTATACATGCACACTGTAATTAAACAATGAAGTGAACAGATGGTTGGAATTTGGTTTCTCAGTGTTGGGGGGGGGAATTGAGAGGACAGGCAAGGAGGAGTTTAGAATGATCCATGTGGCAGTGGATTAGAGTTAGAAATAGTGTGAACATATTTGTAGGAGGGAAGTCAGCATTATGGCAGCATAAGTTGTTCCTTTTTTTCTCTCCCCCTTTAAAATGAACTAATTAGCATCCATAACTGAACAAATGTGCCTCTGTACATTACATCAAATAATCCAGGAGGTTTCTAGCCCACATCTCTATCTGAGAATAAACAAAGAGAACTTTGGGAAGGACTGCAGATTCAAAGGAGTCAGCAAACCTGCTCCACTCCCACTCACCACAATTGAGGGAAAAAAGAATGTGGAGAATGCAAAACTGGAAGATACACACCAACAAGAGAGAGTTCGTGGAAGAATTCCCCCCTCAGTTTGCCTGAGATGTGCCTTGCAAGATACTAAAAAGAATTCTTCATGCTGAAGTAAAAAAAAAAAAAAAATGCTAATTAGAGGCATAAAAACATGTGAAAGTAACATTCTAGTAAAAATGAAAGATACCCAGAAATAGAAAACTGCAATTCTAGTTAGAATGGTGTATTAACTACAAAATGGTAATATAAAGGTTAAAGGAAAAGAGTATTAAAAATAACTATAGCTGGGGGCGCCTGAGTGGCTCAGTCCGTCAAGCATCTGACTATTGGTTTTGGCTCAGGTCATGATCTCACAGTTTGTGGGATTGAGCCCCACATCGGGCTCCTTCCTGACGGCATGGAGTCTGCTTGGGATTCTCTCTCTCCCTCTCTGCTCTTTCCCTGTTAACACTCTCTCTCAAAATAAATAAATAAACTTTAAAAATTTAAAAAATAACGATTATAGCTTAGAAATAAACCAATGCCTGTATGGTCAATTAATTTACCACAAAGGAGACAAGAATATAAAACGGGGAAAGGATAGTATCTTCAATAAATGGTATCGGGGTGCCTGGGTAGCTTAGTTGGTTAAGCATCCAACTTCAGCTCAAGTCATGATCTCGTGGTTCATGAGTTTGAGCCCGCATCAGGCTCTGTGCTGACAGCTCAGACCCTGGAGCCTGCTTCAGATTCTGTGTCTCCCTCTCTCTCTGCTCCTCCCCTGCTCATGCTCTGTATCTCTCTCTCTCTCTCTGTCAAAAATAAACAAACCTTAACAATAAAAAAATGGTATTGGAAAAACTAGACAGCCAATATAAAAGAATGAAACTGACCACTGCCATACACCACATACAAAAATCAACTCAAAATGGATTGAAGACTTGAATATAAGAGCTGAAATCATACAACTCCTAGAAGAAAACATAGGGAATAAATTATTTGACATCAGTCTTGGCAATGATTTTTTGGATTTAATATCAAAAGCAAAGCAACAAAAGCAAAAGTGAACAAGTGGGAGTACCTCAAACTAAAAAGCTCTTGCCCAGTAAATGAAGCTCTTAATAAAATGAAAAAGAAATATACTAAACAGAATCACATATTTGCAAATTTTAACCAGCAAGGGGTTAATATTCAAAATATAAAAAGAACTAATACAATTCAATAGCAAAAAGCCAAACCATCTCATTAAAAAATGGGCAGAAGTGGGAAGAGTTAAGATGGCAGAGAAGTAGGGGGGCCCTGGGCTTTCCTTTTCCTCAAACATAGCTGTATTGAGGTCAGATCACTTGGAAAACTCAGAAAATCTGTCTGTGGAGTGGCAAAAAGATCTCAGCAGTTGGGGGAGAGAGCTTGGCAGGTGCGAGCATATAGAGTTCAAACTCTTTTGGAAGTGCTCAACTTTCTCCAGAGCAGAGCTGTGGCGTGCACTCCTGGGAAGGAGGGAATTGGTCCTGGAGTGCATAGCATGGTACAGGGATCTCTGGGGAGCACCGGGAGAGAACATTTACTTTCCTTTTGGAAGAAGGTTTATTGCCTCCAAAGGACTAAAGACCCTGCAGGTGCCAGCCAAAGGCCTTTCATCAGCAGGGGACAGTTGAGTGATGTTGAGCATTTTCTCATGTGTCAGTTGGCCATCTGGATGTCTTCTTTGGAAAAGTGTCTATTCATGCCTTTGCCCATTTCTTCGCTGGATTATTTGTTTTTTGGGTGTTGGGTTTGATAAGTTCTTTACAGATTTTGGATACTGACCCTTTATCCAATATGTCACTTGCAATTATCTTCTCCCATTCCATCCATTGTCTTTTAGTTTTGCTGATTGTTTCCTTTGCTGTGCAGAAGCTTTTTATTTTGATGAGTCCCCAATATTTCATTTTTGCTTTTGTTTCCCTTGTCTCAGGAGATATGTCAAGTAAGATATTGTTGCAACTGAGGTCAGAGGTTCTTGCCCATTCTCTCCCCTAGGATTTTGATGGCTTCCTGTCTTACATTAGGTCTTTCATCCATTTTCAGTTTACTTCTGTGTATGGTGTACGAAAGTGGTCCAGGTTCATTCTTCTGCCTGTCACTGTGCAGTTTTCCCAACACCATTTGGTGAAGAAACTGTCTCTTTTCCATTGGATACTCTTTCCTGCTTTGCCAAAGATAAGTTTGCCATACATTTATGGGTCCATTTCTGGGTTCTCTATTCTGTTCCATTGATTTATGTGTCTGTTTTTGTGCCAGCACCATGCTGTTTTTATGATTACCTCTTTGTAATACAGCTTAAAACCTGGAATTGTGATGCCTCCTGGTTTGGTTTCTTTAAAAAAATTTTTTTAATGTTTATTTATGAGAGAGAGAGAGAGAGAAAGGACAAGAGAGAGAGGGAAACACAGAATTCAAAGCAAGCTCCAGGCTCTGAGCTGTCAGCACAGAGCCTGACGCGGGGCTCAAACTCATTAACCAGGAGATCATGACCTGAGCTGAAGTTGGACTCAACCAACTGAGCCACACAGGTGTCCCACCAGTTGGTTCTTTTTCAACATTACTTTGGCTTTTTGGGTCCTTTTCTGGTTCCATACACATTTTGGAATTGTTTGTTCTATCTCTGTGAAGAATGCTGTAGTAGTTTGATAGGGATTGCACTGCAGATATAGATCTCTTTGGGGACTATTGACATTTTAACAATATTTGTCCTTGAAATCCATGGACATGGAATATTTTTCCATTTCATTGTGTGTTCTTCAATTTCTTTCATAAGCTTTCTGTAGTTCTCAGTGTATAGATTGCTTTCGTCTTTAGTTACGTTTATTCCTATGTATTTTATACTTTTCGGTGCAATTGTAAATGGGATCGATTCCTTGATTTCCCTTCATGCTGCTTCATTATTGGTGTATAGAAATGCCATGGATTTCTGTACATTGATTTTATATCCTGTGATTTTGCTGACTTCATGTATCAGTTCTAGCAATTTTTTTGGTGTAGTCTTTTGGGTTTTCCACGTAGAGTATCATGTCGTCTCTGAAGAGTGAAAGTATGGCTTCTTCCTGCTGATTTGGCTGGCTTTTATTTCATTTTGTTGTCTGACTGCTGAGGCTGGGACTTCCAACAGTATGTTGAACAACAGTGGTGAAGGTGGACATCCCTGTCATGTTCCTGCCTTAGGAAGAAAGCTGTCAGCTTTTCCCCATTGAGGATGATATTAGCTGTGTATCTGTCATTTATGGCCTTTTTGATATTGGGGTAAATTCCATATATCCTTACATTCTTGAGGGTTTTTACCAAGAATGATGCTGTATTTTGTCAAATGCTTTCTCTGCATCTATTGAGAGGATCATGTGGTTCTCTTTTATTAATGTGATGGATCACAGATATTGAACCAGCCCTGCATCCCAGGAATAATTCCCACTTGATTGTGGTGAATACTTTTTTAAAATGTATTGTTGGATCCAGTTTGCTAGTATCTTGTGAATTTTTGCACCCAGGTTCATCAGGGACATTGGCCTATAATTCTCCTTCTTAGTGGGGTCTTTGTCTGGTTTTGAAATCAAGATAAGGCTGGCCTCGTAGAATGAGTTTGGAAGTTTTCCTTCCATTTTTATTTTTCGGAACAGCTTCAAAAGATAAGGTCATAAGTCTTTTTAAATATTTGGTAGAATTCCCCTGGAAAGACATTTGGCCCTGGATTCTTTTTTCTTGTGAGATTTTTGATTACTGATTTAATTTCTTTACTGGTTATGGGTCTGTTCAAATTTTCTATTTCTTCCTGTTTCAGTTTTTGTAGTTTATATGTTCTAAGAATTTGTCCATTTCTTCCAGAATGCCCAATTTTTTTTGGCATGTAATTGGGCATAATATTCTCTTATTATTGTTTGTATTTCTGTGGTGTTGGTTGTGATCTCTCCTCTTTCATTCATGATTTTATTTATTTGGGTCCTCTCCTTTTTCTTTTTGATCAGTCTGGCTAGGGGTTTATCAATTTTGTTAATTCTTTCAAAGAACCAGCTTCTGGTTTCATGGATCTGTTCTACTATTTTTTTTATATCATTGATTTCTGCTCTAATCTTTATTATTTCCTGTTTCCTGATGATTTTGGGCTTTATTTGCCATTCTTTCTCAGGCTCCTTTGTGATGTAAGGTTGAGTTGTGTATTTGAGACCTTTCTTCTTTCTATAGGAAGGCCTGGATTTCTATATACCTCCCCCTTATGACCCCCTTTGCTGCATCCCAGAGGATTTAGACTGTTATGTTTTAATTTTCTTTGGCTTCCATGTATTTTTTAGTTTCTTCTATAATTTCTTGGTTAACCCATTTATTCTTTAGTAGGATGTTCTATAATCTCCCAGTATTTGTGGTCTTTCCAAATTTTTTCTTATGGTTTATTTCAAGTTTCATAGCACTGTGGTCTGAAAATATGCATGGTATATTCTTGATCTTTTTGTACTTGTTGAGGGCTGATTTGTGACCCAGTATGTGATTTATTATGGAGTTCCATGTGCACTTGAGAAGAATGTGTATTCTGCTGCTTTAGGATGAGATGTTCTGAATATATGTTATGTCCATCTGGTACAGTAGAAACAGCCATTGTTTCCTTGTTGATTTTCTGCTTAGATGGTCTGTCAATTTCTATAAATAGGGTGTGAAAATCCCCTACTATTATGGTATTATTATCAATGAGTTTGTTTATGTTTGTGATTAATTGATTTATATATTTGGGTGTCTTGCATAGATATTATCCCAGAAGGGAATTCAGGTAGGGGATCCTAGGTAGTGAAGTCACTTCCTTGACAATACACCCCAACAGAACTTGGAACCTCAGTAACCAGGCATGCATATTCTAGTACAATCCCATGCCAGGCTTATTAGGCTGGAGACACTCCATAGTGAAAGATGTTCTTTTGCTGTTTGCTGGATTACTGGGGCTCTGGCTTCCAGAAGTTTTTTTGGATGTTGGAAGCATTGGCTCAACTCCCACTCTGAATGCCTCAGGCTTTTTCAGGAAGTTCCATAAAGTAATACAGAGCGGTCTAAGTAAGTTCAGTTCAGGTCAGGTCACCTCTATGATCCATTCCTGGGAAGTCCCATCCCCTCCTTTTCAGTTTCAAGGAAAGATGGACATGTGGGGAGGTCCTGCCCTGATCTTGAGGAGGTTGGAGGGCAGTGGATACCCTGGTGTCCCATCATGTCCACACTGATGTCATGGTGGGTAGGGTAGAAAAAGGATTCCTGGGGTGCCTCTTACCTGTACCAGGGTTCATCCAAGGTCCTCAAACTATGTGGTTTTTCCTCCTTGGTGGAGGTCTGTGTACATTGTGGTGTGGTATGTCTGGAATAGAGTCACCTGGGTTTGAGGGCCAGTAAAGGCAGACAGACAGGGCTCTGAGGCCACCTACTCAGCTGCTGGGCACTGTCTTTAGGGCAGGAGCTGAACAATGAGATAATTTGCTCCACTTCCATGAAGGACAGGAGGATGCCCCACACCACCAACAGGATGCAGCACTGGCTCAGGGCGAGTGTAGGTACAGGGAGACCCAAAACCTAGGTCCCAGAGGCAGCTAAAAGGATTCCAGGTCCTAGAAGCCACACTGATACTCCCCTTGTCTCCTTCACAGACTTCTGCTCCCAGATGACTCTGGATCCCCATTTTCTCCTCAAACTTGCCCTCATGGCCCAGCCCCTGCCATGGCCAGATGCGAAGTCACTGTCCACTTATTTGTAGGAATATCAGAAAAGAGACCTGACACCATTTCATGTCCCATTCAGTCTAGAGTATTTTTGCATTGTTGTACATATTTTCCTAACTCCTGTTCCCAGGTGTCCCTGTTGGCCTGACCATCCTTCCATACCTTCTTTAAGTCTGGCACATGATCATAATGAGGGAGATTTTTGCCCAAAGGGACATGGGGTTCACAGTAGTAGGTCTGCTGCTCTGCAGTTTGGTTGCCAAGGGACACATCCTTGGGGTCCCTCCAAGTCAGGAGCAGGAGCCTCACTGGGCTGCATGGCATTCTAGAAGGGAGACCAGTTATCACACCCATTCATCCCTTCACTGATGCAGGATTTTGACATGATTCCCTTCTGTTACCATGTCACAGTGCTGCACGGAACATCCCACATGTCCTATTATCTTAATCCCTCCTACCCCAGAAAAAGCTTCTGTCTTCTCATCTCTAGAATGGGATGTATTGTCAGAAGTCGCAGGGTTGGGGTGCCTGGGTGGCTCAGTCAGTTGAGTGTCCAACTTCGGCTCAGGTCATAATCTCACAGCTTGTGAGTTTGAGCCCCGCGTCAGCCTCTGTGCTCAGAGCCTGGAGCCTGCTTCAGATTCTGTGTCTCCCTCTCTCTTTGCCCCTAACCCACTCGCATTCTGTCTCTGTCTCTCTCAAAAATAAATAAACATTAAAGAAAATCACAGGGTCTATGCTGGTAATGCAAGGAGGTGCCGTCAATAGCTAACAATCTGACTTGAGATACTAACATGCTTGGTCATTCCCCACCTAAAATTCTAGTTTTAATACCAAGATCCTTTTTTTCAACTGTGGGCACCTATTTCTCTCTCTTGCCACAAGTCACTGAGGGCTTGGGGGTTTGGTCTGCATTCTGGACCCCAACCCTTCTGGTGGTGATGGTGTTGTCTCTGACTGTGTGTCCCTCCTCTATTCCACCTCAGGGTAAAAATGCCTCAACTGTGAACATGAATGAGACCTGTGCAGTGTGGACCATCCAGGCAGGCCTGCTGAAGAAGCAAGTTTGACATCAGGTGCCCACCTTCCTTGCAGAGACCCTACCTATGTCTCCACATTTCTGGGCACATACAGAGATTTTTCACCACCCAACAGGTGCTGGAAGTCTTGTTTACAAGGTGAGCACCCAGCCTCTCCACAGTTCAGTTGGATTTGGCCATGTACAGGCCTTGAATCTCAGTTTGTTCCTCTGACTGGGGCAGAGTTATAGGGATTCAGTGGGGCTCCACAGGGAAAGTGCACCTGGCCCTGTGGAAAGGTCTGCTGGCAGGGTTGTGCTGTGCTGGGTTATCATTGTCCTTTCTCCATGATGAAGTTTTTGCTTATCCCTCACTATCACCAGGTCTTCATCTTGGCTGTTTTCCCATTTGAAAAGGAGATTTGAGGCTCCACCTGGGGGTCTGAGCCCCACTCAAATATCTGTGATGGGGCTGGTTGGGTTCATTCATTCATCAAACCTACAGGAAGCCCCACCATGTGCAGGCACTTCTTTAGGAACTGACTGTGATCCAATACACAGAGCACAGAGCACCCTGCCCTCTGGGGCTCCATTCTAGTCAGGAGCCAGTGACACTTGATATGACAAGAGGTAGCACCCACAGGACAGTTGATATGATGCCCTCCTGGCTTCCTCTAGGTATGGATGTATTCTTCCTTTCTCTGATGAAAACAATGGATGCCTGGAGCAACAGAAAATATGAATGGGCTTTAGCTAATGCAGGAGGGCCTTCCCTCTCCAAGAGAGCAGTGAAGGGACTGTGAGTTGAAGGGGCTGTTGGACCCTGGATCCCACACATCTGTGATTCCTTTGAGAAGGCAAAGGTCTGAGGGATTCTCCTGGAAACTGGTCCTGGAGAGTCACGGATAGGGTGTGGGCACAGTGTGACAGCAGAGGGGGATAGAAGACAGAGTCAACCCCTAAGAGAGTCCACCCCATACCTCCCCACTCCCAGCCCTGTCTGGACCCACATCCTGGGACTTAGAGAGTATGGGGAGCATCACTTTCACCAATCTGGTGGAACGTCAACAGTGGGTGCTCAGCAAGTGCTCAGGAGACTGACCCAGTGAGGGCTCAGGGACCAGATGTCCCCCACCCTGTGGGGAATTAGTGTCAGTGTGAGGACACCCACATGGGTACCGAGTGAATGAGGTAGCACATAGGCAGAATAGGTAACGTTTGAGGTATTAGGAGGATCCTGGGAAGCCCTGGTAAGAGATAGAGTCCCTTTGTTCCCTATTTGGTCAGGTATTCATGGAGCACTAGTGTATGCAGTGAGGGCAATGAACCAACCAGACACCACTGCCCCTGCCCACATGGAGTTGAATTCAAGTGGGAAGTGGGTAGGGAGACAGACCAAGGAGTGTGGCTGGCTTACCCAAAGGAGAGAGATAACCACATTATTGGTTAAGGGGTCCCACTCAAAAAGGCTTTTTTAAAAAATATAATTTATTGTCCAATTGGCTAACATACAGTGTGTACAGTGTGCTCTTGGTTTTGGGGGTAGATTCCCATGGTTCATTGCTTACATACAACATCCAGTACTCAATTCAACAAGTGCCCTCCTTAATGCCCATCACCCATTTTCCCCTCTCCCTACACTCCTATCTACCCTCAGTTTATTCTCTGTACTTAAGAGTCTCATGGTTTGCCTCCCTCCCTCTTTATCTTTTCTCATTCCCTTCCCTCATGGTCTTCTGTTAAGTTTCTCAAGTTCCACACATGAGTGAAACATACAATATCTGTCTTTCTCTGACTGATTTCACTTATCATAATACCCTCCAGTTCCATCCGCGTTGCTGCAAATGGCATAATTTCATTCTTTCTCGTTGCCAAGCAGCATTACATTGTATATATAAACCACATCTTCTTTATCCACTCATCAGTTGATGGACATTTAGGTGCTTTCCATAATTTGGCTATTGTTGAGGGTGCTGCCATAAACATTGGGGTATGTGTGCCCCTATGCATCAGCACTCCTGTATCCCTTGGATAAATTCCTCGTAGTGCTATTGATGTGTCATAGGGTAGTTCTATTTTTATTATTTATTATTTATTATTTTTTGATGATTAATTTATTTTATTAGGGATACATCAAAAGAAACATAGTATACAGTGTTGATATACAGGCCATTTGTGAGGATTCCCACAGTATTTGGCAGTTACCTTATTTTTTCATCAGCTTCCGTCAATTCAGCTTTTCTTTTATACAACAGGGAAACATGCTTTCCTCTAAGATAGCAGACCCAAGGAATTTAAGAACATCAAGGAAGTACAAAGGATTATCTTTAGTCATGGAAATGGAATAAACGATGCGTTGAAAATGGAATTAATAGGGGCGCCTGGGTGGCTCAGTCGGTTGAGCGTCCGACTTCTGAGCGTCCGACTTCGGCTCAGGTCATGATCTCGCGGTCCGTGAGTTCGAGCCCCGCGTTGGGCTCTGGGCTGATGGCTCAGAGCCTGGAGCCTGCTTCTGATTCTGTGTCTCCCTCTCTCTCTGCCCCTCCTCCGTTCATGCTCTGTCTCTCTCTGTCTCAAAAATAAATAAACGTTTAAAAAAATTTAAAAAAATGGAATTAATATAATAGATTTTCAGAAGTGTAGCTGTATTTTCATTTTTTAAAAATTTATACCTGATCCTGTTCTTCCTAACTCACTCCTGTTCCAATTTTGGGGACAAATGAGGTGCTTTTCCCTCCTTCCATCTCTTCCCTTTATTTTCATCTGCTTGGCTATTCATTTTGAGGTAAACAGTGGGAAGAACCTATACTACAGTTTGGTTATGACAGCTATAAATGTGAGTGAGTAAATCAAGAATACAGTGATAGCCAACTTGATTAGGAGTAGGATCAATAATTAACCAGTGTCCACTAAGACAGGGCTTTAACTAGTGTTTTATGACTGCTGCTATAATGATAACATATTTTCCTAATATCTATTTACCTAAAGCCCCTTCACGAGCATCACTGCAGCAACTTATTTTCAGGTTTTCCAGACAACGCAATACGAATATTTATCCTAACACCAATACCATATGAGATGACCTTTTATTTCTTCACACTTCACTTTGCAAGATAAGCATGAAGCTCTTTATTGTCATTTAAAAAAATATAATTTATTGTCAAATTGGCTTCCATACTCACCCAGTGCTCATCCCAACAAGTGCCCTCTTCAGTGCCCATCACCCACTTTCCCCTCTCCTCCACTCCCCATCAACCCTCAATTTGTTCTCTGTATTTAAGAGTCTTTTGTGGTTTGTCTCCCTCCCTTTCTATTTGTAACTTTTTTCCCCCTTCCTCTCCCCCATGGTCTTCTGTTAAGTTTCTCAAGATCCACATAAGAGTGAAAACATGGGTAAATTCCTAGCAGTGCCATTGCTAGGTCATAGGGTAGTTCTATTTTTAATTTTTAGAGAAACCTCCACCCTGTTTTCCAAGGCAGCTGCACCAGTTTACATTCCCACCAACAGTTCAATAGGGTTCCCATTTCTCACATCCTCACCAGCATCTGTAGTTTCCTGTGTTGTTCATTTTAGCCACTCTGGTGTGAGGTGGTATCTCAGTGTGGTTTTGATTTGTATCTCCCTGATGATGAGTGAAGTTGAACATCGTTTCATGTGTCTGTTGGCCCTCTGGATGTCTTCTTTGGAAAAGAGTCTATTCATGTCTTCTGCCCATTTGTTCACTGGATTATTTGTTTTTTGGGTACTGATTTTGGTAATTTCTTTGTAGATTTTGGATACAAGCCCTTTATCTGATATGTCATTGGAAAATATCTTTTCCCGTTCTGTCCACTGCTTTTTAGTTTTGTTGATTGTTTCCTTTGTAATGAAGACATTTTTTTCTTAACGAGGTCCCAATAGTTCATTTCTTGCTTTTTATTCCCTTGCCTTTGGAGATGTGTCAAGCAAGAAATTGCTGCAGCTGAGGTCAAAGAGGTTGTTGCCTGCTTTCTCCTCTAGGGTTTTGATGGTTTCCTGTCTAACATTTAGGTCTTTCATCCATTTTGAGTTTACTTTTGTGTATGGTGTAAGAAAGTGGTGCAGGTTCATTCTTCTGCATATTGCTGTCCAGTTCTCCCAGCACCATTTGCAAGAGAGACTGTCTTGTTCCCATTGGATGTTTTGCCCTGTTTTGTCAAAGATTAGTTTGCCATACATTTGTGGGTCTGATTCTGGGTTCTCAATTCTATTCCATTAGTCTATGTGTCTTTTATGGTATTGTGCCAATACCATACTGTCTTGATAATTACAGCTTTATAGTAGAGGCTAAAGTCTGTGATTATGATGCCTCCCACTTTGGTGTTCTTCTTCAATAGTACTTTGGCTATTTGGGGTCTTTAGTGGTTCCATACAAATTTTAAGGTTGTTCTAGCTTTGAGGAGAATGCTCGTGTAATTTTGATTGGGATTGCATTGAATGTGTAGATTGCTTTGGGTAGTATTGACATTTTAACAATACTTATTCTTCCAATCCATGAGCATGGAATATTTTTCCATTTCTTTGTGTCTTCTTCAATTTCCTTCATAAGTTTTCTATAGTTTTCAGCATACAGATCTTTTACATCTTTGGTTAGGTTTATTCCTAGGTATTTTAAATTTCTTGGTGCAATTGTGAATGGGATAAATTTCTTTCTCTGTTACTTCATTATTGGTGTATAGAAATGAAACCGATTTCTGTACATGGATTTTGTACCTTGCGACTTTGGCAAATTCATGTATCAGTTGTAGAAGTCTTTTGGTGGAGTCTTTCAGGTTTTCCACGTAGAGTATCATGTCATGTGCGAAAAGTGAAAGTTTGACCTCTTCTTTGCCAATTTGATGCCTTTTATTTCAGTTTGTTGTCCGATTTCTTTTTTTAATTTTTTTAATGTTTATTTACTTTTGATAGAGACAGAGTGTGAACAGATGAAAGGCAGACACAGAATCAAAGCAGGTTCCAGCTCTGAGTTGTCAGCACAGAGCCTGACGCGGGGCTTGAACCCACAAACTGTGAGATCATGACCTGAGCCAAAGTCAGATGATTAACTGACTGAGCCACCCAGGCGCCCCTGTCTGATTTCTGATGCTAGGACTGATGTTGTATGTTAAACAATAGTGGTGAGAGTGGACATCCCTGTCGTGTTCCTGATCTCAGGGGGAAAGCTCTCAGTTTTTCCCCACTGAGGATGATATTAGCTGTGGGCTTTTCATATATGGCTTTTATCAAGTTTAAGTGTGTTCCTTCTATCTTTCTTGAGGGTATTTATTAAGAAAGGATGCTGAATTTTGTCAAGTGCTTTTTCTGCATCTATTGACAAGAATCAGAATCAAAGGTTCTTATCCTTTCTTTTATTAGTGTTATGTATCACATTGATTGATTTGTGACTATTGAACCAGCCCTGCAGCCCAGGAATGAATCCTACTTGATCATGGTGAATAATTCTTTTTATATGCTGTTGAATTTGATTTGTTAGTATGCTGTTGAGAATTTTTGCATCCATGTTCATCAGGGATATTGGCCTGTAATTCTCCTTTTTTCCTAGGTCTCTGTCTGGTTTGGGAATCAAGGTAATGCTGGCTTCAAAGAATGAGTCTGAAAGTTTTCTTACCATTTTTATTTTTTGGAACAGTTTGAGAAGGATAGGTATTAACTCTGCTTTAAATGTCTGGTAGAATTCCCCTGGGAAGCCATCTGGCCTGGACTCTTATTTGTTGGGAGATTTTTGATAACCGATTCAATTTCTTTACTAGTTATGGGTCTGTTCAAATTTTCTTTCTTTCCATTTGAGTTTTGGTAGCATGGGGTGCTTAGGAATTTGTCCATTTCTTCCAGGTTGTCCAATTTGTTGACACATAATTTTTCATAGTATTCTCTGATATTGCTTGTATTTTTGAAGGATTGGTTTTCATTTGTGATTTTATCTATTTGTGTCCTCTCTCTTTTATTTTTGAGAAGTCTGGCTAGGGGTTTATCAATTTTGTTTATTTTTTCAAAAAACCAACTCTTGGTTTCATTGATCTGCTCTACAGTTTTTTTTAGATTCTATATTGTTTATTTCTGCTCTGATCTTTATTATTTATCTTCTTCTACTGGGTTTGGGGTGTCTTTGCTGTTCTGCCTTTATTTCCTTTAGGTGTGCTGTTAGATTTTGTATTTGGGATTTTTCTTGTTTCTTGAGATAGGCCTGGGTTGCTATGTATTTTCCTCTTAGGATTGCCTTTCCTGCATCCCACAAGGTTTGGACTTTCATGTTTTCATTTTCATTTGTTTCCATATACTTTAAAATTTCTTCTTTAATTGCCTGGTTGACCCATTCATTCTTTAGTAGGACGTTCTTTATCTTGCATGCATTTGGAGGTTTTCCAAACTTTTTCTTGTGGTTGATTTCAAATTTCATAGCATTATGATCTGGAAATATGCATAGTATGATCTCAATTCTTCTAAATTTATTGAGGGCTGTTTCATGAGCCAGTATATGTTCTCTCTTGGAGAATGGTCCGTGTGCACTTGAGAGAAATGTGTATTCTGCTAATTTAGGATGAAAAGCTCTGAATATATCTGCCAAGTCCATGTGGTCCAGTGTATCATTCATGGCCATTGTTTATTTATTGATTTTCTGCCTAGGTTATCTGTCCATTGTTGTAAGTAGAGTATTAAAGTCCCCTGCAATTACCACATTCTTACCAATAAGATTGCTTATGTTTGGGTGCTTCCTAATTGGGTGTGTAAAAATTTATAATTGTTAGCTATTCTTGATGGATAGATCCCATAATTATGATATAATATCCTTCTTCATTTCTTGTTACAACCTTTAGTTTAAAATCTAGTTTGTCTGATATAAGTATGGCTACTCCAGCTTTCTTCTGACTTCCAGTAACCTGATAGATAGTTCTCCATCCCCTCACTCTCTTTTTTTAAATTAATTTTATTTTTAATTTTATTTACTTATTTATTTTTAATGTTATTTTTGAGACAGAGAGAGACAGAACATGAATGGGGGAGGGTCAGAGAGAGAGGGAGACACAGAATCTGAAACAGTCTCCAGGGTCCAAGCTGTCAGCACAGAGCCTAACACGGGGCTCGAACTCATGGACCACGAGATCATGACCTAAGCCGAAGTTGGACGCTTAAGTGACTGAGCCACCCAGGTGCCCCATTAATTTTATTTTTTTAAATTTACATCCAAATTAGCATATAGTGCAACAATGATTTCAGGAGTAGATTCCTTAATGCCCCTTACACATTTAGCCCTTCCCCCTTCCCACAACCTCTCCAGTAACCCTCTGTTCTCCAGGGTTTAAGAGTCTCCTATGTTTTGCACCCCTCCCTGTTTTTATATTATTTTTGCTTTTCTTCCCTTGTGTTCATCTGTTCTGTGTCTTAAAGTCCTCATATGAGTGAAGTCGTATGATATTTGTCTTTCTCTGATTGACTAATTTCACTTAATACCCTCTAGTTTCTCCATCCCCCCATTTTCAATCTGAAGGTATCCTCAGGTCTAAAATGGGTCTTTGTAGACAGCAAATAGATGGGTCTTGTTTTTTTTTTTTTTTTAATCCATTCTGATACTCTATGTCTTTTTATTGAAGCATTTAGTCCATTTACATTTAGTGTTATTATTGAAAGATATGGATTTAGAATCATTATGTTATCTGTAGATTTCATGTTTGTAGCCACGTACCTGGTTCTTTATGGTCTTTGCAACATTCCACTCAGAGTCCCCATTAGGATCTCTTGTAGGGTTGGTTTACTGGTGATGAATTCCTTCAGTTTTTGGTTGGGAAAACCTTTATCTCTCCTTCTATTCTGAATGACAGACTTGCTGGATAAAGATTCTTGGCTGCACATTTTTCCTATTCAGCACATTGAAAATTTCCTGCCACTCCTTTCTGGTCTGCCAAGTTTCAGTAGACAGGTCTGCTACTACCCTTATGTGTCTACCCTTGTAGGTTAAAGTCTGTTTATCCCTAGCTGCTTTCAGAATTCTCTCTTTATATTTGTATTTTGTCAGTTTCACTATGATATGTCATGCAGAAGATAGATTCCTGTTATGTCTGAAGGGAATTCTCTATGCCTCCTGGATTTCCTTCCCCAGATGGGAAAGTTCTCAGCTATGATTTGTTCAAGTACACCTTCCACCCCTTACTCTATCCCTTCTTCTTCTGGAACTCCAATGATACAGACATTATTATGTTTCATGAATCACTTACTTGTCTAATTCTCCCCTCATGGTCCAGATTTTTTTTATCTCTCTTTTTCTCAGCTTCATCTTTTTCCATAATTTTATCCTCTATTTCACCTAATCTCCCTCTGCCTCTTCAATCCTCACTCTCTCTGCCTCTAGTTTATTTTGCACTTCATTTACAGCATTTTTAAATTCATCATGACTTTTTTTAGTGTCTTTATCTCTGCAGAAATCCATTCTGTGCTGTCTTCTATGCTTTTTTCAAACCAAGCGATTAATCTTATGACTATTATTATAAATTCTAGTTTAGTGATACTCTAAAGAATTGTTTTGATCAATTCTATAGCTGTCATTTCTTCCCAGATTTTCTTTTGGGGATAATTCTTCCATTTTGTCATTTTGGCCAGTTTTCTGTCCCTTATGTGTTTTAAAAGCTTGTTATATGCCCTGCACCTGCGAGCACTACTATGTCAAAGAGGGGTCATACACTGTCCAGGGCATGGCCCTTCAGGAAGTGTTTTTTGGAGTGTGTTCCTTGCTCTGTTGTTGTAACTTTGGTTGCTTTATCTCCCTACTTGTGATTTTTTGGACCCTCCACCGGGTGTTCTTTGATTTGTTCAATGAAGTAGCCCTGGAAAGGAAAACAAACAAATAAACAAAAAACAAAAACAAAGAAACACACACACACAAACAAAAAAAACTCAAAACATACAGAAACACCAGCTACAAGTAAACAAAAGTAAACAGTAGGGTAGAGGCGGTGCTGATGGAAAAGGCTTTATCCCATAGAAAGAGAGAAATGACAGGGGAGGGGAAAAAGAAAAGAAAAGAAAATTGACCAGAGAGAGAAACTATATGGCTTAATCCAGAGAGAAAGGAAAATAAAGAAGAAGGTGTAGAACATGTATAAATAGAATAGATTAAATATGTCTGCTTGAACAAACCAACAACCAGAATAGCCAGAGAAGAGGAGTGAAGAGATAAGAAGGAGAAAAGGAAGGAAAAAATTGATATATATTAAGAATTGTCTGAGAATGAAATCAGGCAATGCAACAGCACTGGTCTGGAGGAGGGGCTGTCTGGTTCCTCAGGGTCTATACTGTTCCTGTAGATACCCAGTTACCAGGCACAGAGGGGTGTGGTTTGGTGTAGCCCGGTCCCACCTCCTCTGTGGGTCTGGTGTCAGTTCCCTGAAGCCTCACCTTGTTGGTGATGGGTAGAAAAATGGTGACACCCCAGTCTCTCCTTCATGGACCGGATGACCCAAACCACTTTGTTCAGGCCATCCTCACTGTGCTGCAGGTGCGAATGAGGCAGTTTGTCCCACTTCACTGACTCCCATGCCTCCCTGGAGCTTAGTTGGGATTTAAACCCTGATGTCTTAAAAGAGTTCCGCTCCATGTGCCCCGGTTCCAGGGAAGAGTTGCCTCGTGCTGCCTCACAGTGCTGTGTATGTGGTTTATCCCACTCCACTGACTCCTGCACCTCCCTGGCACTCACCTGGGACTTAAACCCCAATGTCTTATAGGTTCCCACTCATTCTGCCCCAGTTTCAGGGAAGTGCTACTCTACACTGCCAGATATATGGTCTCTGGCTGGCTGCAGGCAGCCTGTGTCCTTTGAATGGTTATATACCTTCTTCCCACAGCATTCCAGGGAGGGGATTGCTTTCTCCCACTGTGGAATGCGCCTCTGAGCTGGTTACCAAGACAGGACTTGATTCTCTCCTCCCCAGGTGTGCGAACCAGGCAGCTGGCCTCAGTCCAGAGAAAACCCTGCAGTTAGAGATTGGATCTTTGTCCTGGTCTGTGGTTTTTCTCTCATCTGGATACAGTCTAATGCTTCCCTGGCCTCTCTTTCTCTTCCCTTTGTCTCTCTGCAGAAGGGGATCCCTCCCCTCTGTTCCTCTGCCACCCGTTTTATCTCTCACAGTTCACAATCATGCACTTATGGCCTGCCAGGTTGTCCCCTTGGGTCCCTGGGAGGCATCTCTGTCACTTAGCACCCTGGACTCTTGGAGTTCAAAGTCCTTTGGCCTCAACACTGCTGTGTTTGAAGAATGAGGGAACTTTGGGTCCCCCTACTTCTCTACCATGTTGGATCCAGGTCTTCAAAAAGACTTTCTGTCAGCACCCCCTTCAGGGGATAGACAAGGACTATCTCAGGCAGGACTGCCAAATCAGAGGTGAACCAATCCCTGGACAGCCAGAAGTGGGAGGAACAGGGGCCCAGGTCCCCACAAGGGTGCCCTGAGACATCAGTGTGGGAGGAGTCTTTTGCCACTTCTCTATCTCCTGGGCCATCCCCTCCATCCTGGGCACCTGGCTGGATCACTACTCTGAGAATTTTTTCCAGCCCTCTGAATTTCCATGCCTGAAGATGCTGCTGGAATTTGTGGGACTCAACATGCCAGGCTCAGACCTGGAGCACCATGCCCAGCTTCTCCTCTCATGGCTAGAACACATTGAGCCCAATAAGCCAGAGTCTGAGGGTGAGGAGAACTCAGGGTAGGTGATGTGAGCATGTGGAGGGGACAGAGCAAGTCCTCTGAGCAAGTTTCCTGAGACCGCGGTTGGGCTGGGAGCAGTGAGTAGTCTCAGATCACTGTCCCCATGACCTGACATCTGGGGAGACCTCCTGGGGGTGAGTTCTTGGACTCAGATGGCACTGACTTGTGGGAGAGGTTTCCCTTATTTGGAAGGGACATGGAAAGTCAATAATGGTGATGATACTTTCTCTTCTTGAAGCTATAGCACCAGCTCCAGAGCAAGATCTAGAATTCCCTCAACAGCTAGCCCCAGCTCCCAATGTGGTGCCCATTGTTACAGTTTTTGAGCCCAAGCTGGCTAAAGCCATCACTCCTGCTGGAGCTTAGCAATTAGAAAAGGCAGCAACCATACCTGCAGTATCAGAGCCAGTGCAGATGGTAGTCACAGCTCTGATTCACTGTCAAGAGCTGGAAGAGCCACCTGCATCTTTGGAAGACCTGGAGCATGAGCAGGTTCTAGCCCCAGGTATTGAGGTCACTGAAAGGCTCAAGCAACCACTGGCTATATCTGAGCAACCAACCTCAGTTCCTGCAGTGGCTCATATTGGCTGCAACACCAAAGGATGTCTTCCCCTTCCCTGTCACTGCATTTTTGTAATTTTTGTGTTTTTTATACAGATATATAAAATGGGAAGGAGCAGGGAAGAGCCCATATCTCCCTCATGTGACCTCTCCCACAGCATCCCTGCCCCATATCCTGGAACA
The DNA here is from genome assembly GCF_022837055.1 of Prionailurus viverrinus. Taxonomy (NCBI): domain Eukaryota; kingdom Metazoa; phylum Chordata; class Mammalia; order Carnivora; family Felidae; genus Prionailurus; species Prionailurus viverrinus. The sequence continues at coordinate 17,029,277 of NC_062576.1, read as the reverse complement.
CACCTCATATAGGCCCCATTCTGTGATGCACCCAGCCACTTCAGCCCCTGCTGTTCTATAACTCAGCTTCTAAGTAGAGCATCCAGGCTCTGCTTCCAGGCCAGTGGAAGATGTAGGATGGGCCACTGCTGTCTGCTTGCTGGCCCTCCACCATGGCTGGGCTCCTTACTCTCAGGAAAGAACCTGTAGGCACAGGTCAGGTCAATGAGTTATAGAACATAACCTGAATGTGTTCATCCAGATGTAGTTTTATTGGTAACAGCAAGAACCACTTGAACTTCTATAAGCAAGGAAAACCTTTACAAAGCACATTAGATGCTCATGGAAGCTGCAGGATAGATAAAGCCTCATCCAGGGGCTTTGGAACTGGGTATAGCCCCTCCATACCCCTCAGGCTCCTCTAGCAGTGATTCTCTGCACCTTCCAGCCCATACCTTTGTACCTCTCAAGTTCAGTTTTTGTGACAGAGGAGGCTGTGCTTCCCATTTTTCTCCCACAAAGTCAGGTCAGGGAAAGTCCACTTGATCTGAAGATGTAAGAGAGGCCATGCTCAGCAACCTATGTCTTCTCTGCTGTGAGATGGGTTCCCCAGGCAGAAAAGATAGATCCTCAGAGGGAAGAAACTTGGGGCTCTCCCTGAAAAAGGAGAAAAACACCATTGAATGGGGAGTAGGTGAGAGAGGAGATCCATGAAGACTAGGAGAAGGGATGTCATGGGATGGGGTGCTGCTGTATTGGTCAGGGACACAGGCTTTGTGTTGGCTTGTAGGAAGTGGCCAGGCTTTATCCTACTGATGTTCCCATTAAAAACCAAATTCGCCTCTAGAAAATATTTTCAATATCAAGCACAGAGATCCTGGCAGCCAGGGGAGTCCAAAATACTATGCATCACTGATTGCACAGAGGGGGAGGGGAAAGAAGGTGCCACGGAGCTGAGGGCAGCTCACTTTGGATGCTTTGGATGCCTTCACTGGGTGCCCCAACATTTGGACCAAGGAGCAGCTAACAATTCAGGGAGCTCCAGAGTGCAGGACTCAACACCCAGGTCTGTCCATATCCACAGACCTGAGCTGTGAGTGATGTACAGTCTCAGGGCTGGCCTGTGTCTGATGGGTGAGAAGCAGTGATGCGGAAGCCCAACTGAGGGACCTCACACCCACACTGGAGGTGATAAGAGGATTTTTTGAGGGACAGTTGAGTCAGGGGAAACAGGGCTTGCCAGGCAGAAGGGACAGAGTATGCAGAGGCCCAGAGTCCATGGCAGTAGTGGGCCCATAGTGGAGTAGCATGAAAAGATACAGCTAAGAATTACTAAGTGTCTTTTTGAGACATGAACCATGTCACTGAATCCCCATAACAATTCCATGAGGAAGGTAGAAATGCTGGCTCTGTTTGACTAATGAGGGAACTGATGTTGTAAGAAACTACCCAGTTCCATGCCCCACAGATAGAGGCAGGGTTTGAATCCAGTGCTTGTCACCCTTGTGGGGCCCACCCGTCAAGAAGGCTGCATCCAGATGTTTCAGAAGGGAATTCTCAGCTCTCAAGTTACATGAACGTTTGATTCTGGCGCCCAGGGAGAAGCCTCCTCCTGCTCAAAGGCTGGCTGCCGTTCCTGGTAAATAAGTCAAGCCCCAGTCATAACGGGCAACACTGCTTCCTGAGTTCAGTGAAGTCTTCAGGCCTGGGGGATTGATTATGGAGGGCTTTCAGACTCCTGGGTTCCTGGGAGAAAGTGTGGATGGAGCACAGAGTTCAAAGGCTATCTCTTTGTCCCTGTTCAGCTTCTTTGTAGCTGAGTGACCCCAGGCAGGGCTATGAGCCTCAATGACTCCATCTCTGAAATGGAGAAAGAACTGGTGTTTCTAAGTGGGTTGTTGGAAGAATTACTCAAGAAATGACTTGAACAATTCTTGCCTGGAGCACATGAAAAGCCAAGTAGAAAGGCAATCATATTGGTGACCATTTATTCATGTATCTGTTTTTCCTCTTGTTAATTTTGATATCATCCTTAAGAAACAGATGCCAAATCTAAGGTCAGGAAGACCTGTTCTTATGCTTCCTTCTATGGGTTTTATAGTTTTAGCTCTTAAATTTAGGTCCTTGATCTATTTTGGATTCATTTTCTGTATTATGTTAAATGAACATCCAACATTCATCCAGTCATTCATAATTTTATGTATCTGCATGTGTAAGAAGAGATATTTTTAATCTGTGTATTACCTTAGTTGTAGAGAATTTTCAATAGATCCCAAAGAAACTGAAGCATAAAAACGAATAATCTTCAGAGCAATTGGCTAAGATGGTAAACCAAGTCCTGAAGGAAATTAACTTGGATCTTCAGTTGAAGTGAAGCCATGTCCTTGTCATGGGCAGCCACACACCGCCCTCTGGTGACCACAGGAGATATTGAAGGAATACTGCATGCCTCCTTAATCTGTCAGCAAAGAAAGTCACATTCAAACTTAGACATCCTCACAGGATTCCAGGTAGATCAGAAATGATTCTGTAGAATTCAGTGTTTTGGGAGTGCCTTATAGGAAATATATGAAAAAATAAGCCTCTTTCCAACTGCATTATTTCGAGAAATCATTGAGCAGTTGAGTCAGGCACTGGGTTCCAGGAAAGAAAATAGAGACAAGGTGGCTACCTCCCAAGACGCACAAAGTATGGGGTGGGAAGGTATTAGGAAGAACCGGCCTATGTCACAGCTCTATATATCTGGCTTAGATAAAACAGTATATCAAAACAAACCACATTTATGGGCTCATTTGATTATATTAACAACAAAATATTTTAGAAAATTTGAAAACTATCACTCTATATATCCGTATACTTTCATCTAAATTAGATGGCATCAATCTATATTCCAAGCTACTTTTTCACTTATTAAGAATGCATGACATTCTATACTCCTAGAACTAATACTTCTAGAATTAACAAATGAATTCAGTAAAGTTTAAGAACACAAATTCAATATATAAAAATGTGTTGCATTTCTATACATGAATAACAAACTATCATTGAGAGAAATTAAGAAAATAATTTACAGCCACTTAAAAAGAATAAAATACTTAAGAATAAATTTAACCAAGAAGATGAAAGATCTGTATACTGAAAGCCATAAATCATTGGTGAAAGAATTTGAAGAAACAGAAATAAGTGGAAATACATTCCATGCTAGTGGATCCCAAGAATTAAGATTGTCAAAATGTCCACACTACTTAAAGCAATCTACACATTCAGTGTAATCCTGATCAAAATTTAAGCACATTTCCAAAAATAGAATAATTCTTAAATGTATATAGAACCACAAAAGGTCATGAATGGCCAAAGCCATCTTGAGAAGGAAGAACAAAGCTGTAGGCATCATGCTTTCTGATTTCAAACTCTATCACAAACTGTAGTAATCAAAAGAGTATGGTATTGGTGTAAAAACAGACACATAGATCAATGGAGCAGAACAGAAAGCCCAGAAAGAAACCCACACATATGTAGCCAATTCATTTGTAACAAAAGAGCCAAGAATATAACATAGGGGAAAAGGCAGTCTTCTCAATAGGTGGTGTTGGAAACCCTGAGCAACCACAAGCAAAGGAATGCAACTGGACACCTATATAACACCATGCACAAAAACTAAGTCAAAATGTATTACAGACTTAAACATAAGAACTAAAACCATAGAACTCCTGGATTAAAACTTGGGCAGAATGTTTTTGATCTCAGTCTTGACACTGGGTTTTGGATTTGACACCAGAAGCAAAGGCTGCAGAGCAAAAATTAAAAAGTGGGACTACATTAAACTAAAAAACTTGCGCACAACAAAGGAAATCATTAACAGAATGAAAAGGCAACATAGTGAATGGGAACAAATATTTGCAAACTACATATCTGATAAGGAGTTAATATCCAAGATATATAAATAACTCATACAACTCAATAATAACACAAAAACAAACAGCAATTACAAAATAAGCAGAGGTCTGAATAGACATTTTTCCAGATAAGACATGTTGCTTAGATGGGCAACAATATATACATGAAGAGGGGCGCCTGGGTGGCTCAGACCGTTGAGCATCCGACTTCGGCTCAGGTCATGGTCTCACGGTTCGTGAGTTCAGGCCCCGCATTGGGCTCTGAGCTGACAGCTCCAAGCCTGGAGCCTGCTTCTGATTCTGTGTCTCCCTCTCTGTCTGCCCCTCCCCCATATGCGCTCTCTGCCTCTCAAAAATAGAAAACTAATAAAAAAATTAAATCATCATTCATTTGTCAGAATGGCTCTTACCAAAAAGATAAGAAATAACAAGGGTTGGCAAATATGTGGAGAAAAGGGAATCGTGCTCCATTGGTAGGGTTGTAAATTGATGCAGCAACTATGGAAAACAATATAAAAGTTTCTCACAAAATTCAAAATATAAAAACCATATCATCCAGCAATTCCCCTCCTAGGTGTTAATCAAAGAAAATGAAATTACTAACTCATAAAGATACCTGCACACTTGTATTTATTGCTACAATATTTATAATAGCCAGGAGAGCATTGTTATTGAAATAAATCAGAAATATTAAACAAAATTTTAAACAGAATATTAGACAGAAAACCCCAAGAAAACAAAATACAAAAACCACCCCCCAAAACATAATAACCCAAACTCATCGATACAGAGAACATATAGATGATTGCTAAGGTGAAGGGCAGGAAGTAGGCAAAATAGGTAAAAAGGGTCAAAAGATATAAACTAATAAAAAAGAGAGAATGTCAAGAGGGAAACTGGAGAGTAAATATGACTTCAAGATATTAACTTTTAGCCTCCTACGTTTCAAGTCCCTTAGTTAATACTTTATATTACATTCATGTCTTCTGACCTACCAGAATTCCTCATTATGACTTGGAAATATTTTTGGAGATGAGTTGTTTATTTAATATTTCATATCAATAAGTACAGAGTCCTTAGATTCCTAGATGTGTTAGTCTTTTGTAAAAATTTTTAACATTTATTCATTTTTGAGAGACAGAGAGTGAGTGGGGGAGGGGCAGAGAGAGAGGAAGACACAGAATCTGAATTGGTTCCAGGCTCTGAGCTGTCAGCACAGAGCCTGATGCGGGGCTTCAACTCACGAACTGCGAGATCATGACCTGAGCTAAAGTCAGACGCTTAACCAGCTGAACCACCCAGGAGCCCCAAGATGTGTTAGTCTTTAAATTATTTTTATTTTTATGGCTTTTTGAAGTATAATTATGTACTAAAATATTCATAGATCTAACGTATAATTTCATGACTCTTGACATATGTACATACCACTAAAATGATCACTGTAATTAAGATACACTGTACATGTATCCATCACCCCCAAAGTGATTTTTCCTGCTTGTTTTGTAGTCCATTTTTAGCTTGATAGTTTTTCCATATAATTAAAGAATTGCTTGACTTTGTTGTTTTGTATTGATACGTGCTCATAATAGAAGCAGATCTAAAGATAGACTTTATTTTTATTTTTATTATCTCTCTATCGTCTCTCTCTCTATCATCTATCTAGTTTAATTTACATCCAAGTTAGTTAGCATATGGTGCAACGGTGATTTCAGGAGTAAATTCTTTAATGCCTCACCCATTTAGACCATCCTCCCTCCCATAACTCCTGCAACCCTCTGTTTCTTCTCTATATTTAAGAGTCTTTTATGTTTTGTCCCCCTCCCTGTTTTTATATTATTTTTGCTTCCCTTCCCTTATGCTCATCTGTTTTATATCTTTAATTCCTCATATGAATGAAGTCATATGATATTTGTCTTTGACTAATTTTGCTTAGCATAATATCCTCCAGTTCCATCCACATAGTTGCAAATGGCAAGATTTCATTCTTTTTGCTTGCTGAGGTATACTCCATTGTATATATATACCACATCTTTATTTTTTTTAATTTTTTATTATTTATTTATTTATTTATTTATTATTTTTTAATATATGAAATTTATTGTCAAATTGGTTTCCACACAACACCCAGTGCTCATCCCAAAAGGTGCCCTCCTCAATACCCATCACCCACCCTCTCCTCCCTCCCACCCCCCATCAACCCTCAGTTTGTTACATCTTTATTCATTCATCTGTCGATGGGCATTTGGGTTCTTTCCATACTTTGGTTATTGTCGGTAGCACTGCTATAAACATTGGGGTCCCTGTGTCCCTTAGAAACAACACACCTGTATCCCTTGGATAAATGCTTAGTAGTGCAATTGCTGGGTCATTAGGGTAGTTCTATTTTTAATTTTTTTTCAATTTTTAAAATATTTTATTTACTTTTGATACAGAGAGAGACAGAGCATGAGCAGGGGAGGGGCAGAGAGAGAGGGAGACACAGAATCAGAAGCAGGCTCCAGGCTCTGAGCTGTCAGCACAGAGCCCGATGCGGGGCTCGAACTCACAAACCACGAGATCATGACCTGAGCCAAAGTCGGATGCTTAACCAACTGAGCCACCCAGGTGCCCCTATTTTTAATTTTTTGAAGAACCTTCATACTGTTTTCCAGAGTGGCTACACTAGTTTGCATTCCCACCGGCAGTGCAAAAGAGATCCTCTTTCTCTGCATCCTCGTCAACATCTGTTGTTGCCTGAGTTGTTAATGTTAACCATTCTGACAGGTGTGAGGTGGTATTATTGTGGTTTTGATTTGTATTTCCCTGATGATGAGGGATGTTGAGCATTTTCTCATGTGTCGGTTGGCCATCTGGATGTCTTCTCTGGAGAAGTGTCTATTCATGTCTTTTGCCCATTTCCATGGGTTATTTGTTTTTTGGGTGTTGAGTTTGATAAGTGCTTTGTAGATTTTGGATACTAACCCTTTATCTGATATGTCATTTGTGAATATCTTCTCCCATTCCGTTGGTTGCCTTTTTGTTTGGCAGATTGTTTCCCTCACTGTGCAGAAGGTTTTTATTTCGATGAAGTCTCATAGTTTATTTTTGCTTTTGTTTCTCTTGTCTCTGGAGACGTGTTGAGTACGAAGTTGCTGTGGGCGAGGTCAAAGAGGTTTTTTTTTTTTTTGCCTGCTTTCTCCTCAAGAATTTTAATGGCTTTCTGTTTTACAGTTATCCATTTTGAGTTTATTTTTGTGTATGGTGTAAGAGAGTGGTCCAGGTTCATTTTTCTGCATGTCACTGCCCAGTTTTCCCAGCACCATTTGCTGAAGAGACTGTCTTTTCTCCATTGGATATTCTTTCCTGCATTGTCAGAGATTAGTTGGCCATACATTTGTGGGGCCATTTCTGGGTTCTATATTCTGTTCCACTGATATGAGTGTCTGTTTTTATGTCATAAAGATAGGCTTTAAAATAGCCAGATTAGAAAGTTCCAAGGCCTTTCCTGGAGGAGAGACCATACACTGACAGCTTACAAGACCTTGCCTGCCTGTGTTGGCAAAAGCCTGAGCAGCATGGGTGGGAATAAGTTGTGAGGGTGGTAGCCAGAGTGAGAATATAAAGGTCTTGATTGGACCGAATTCACTGACTATATATACACACACACACACACACACACAAGTATATTTATATATAAGTATACATATATACTATATACACTTAATTAAGATTTGGAATTTAAAAGACTTCCCTGACCACCTGCAAATGGTGTTGATATTCTCGACCCTATATTGGGTCAACGAGGTCAAAACAGTGGGATTTTCTTGGTATACTGCTAGGAAAGCATGAAGAAGTCAGAAGGCATAAGGAATAAGGAACGTTGAAATGGATCTGTGATGTACAATCTACTCAGTCATACCTAATCATGCTTGCTGAGAGACTCAGATTTCACTCCTTTCATCAATGCATTCAAAAATGTATTCGTGCAGGAGGCTGGTGTTCTTGATGAACTTTGTGTGAGCTGTCTTATACTGCATGAGAAGATAATAGGGGTTGGTGAAGAGCGGCAGGAGCAGATGCCTCAACCAGCAACTGATATGATGTATTCAATCATACAGTAAGCCACAGGGACAGAATGGTAACCAGAGAATGTGACACCTGGGGATGTGTGGTGATTGATAATTGATCAAGCATGTCCAGAAATGAAATCGTTGGGCAGTGTACCAGGTAAAATAAATATCTAGATACAGTAGCTATTACAGTGAAGGATCACAATCTCTTTCCTAGCTATAAGACTTAAGCCAATGGGGGACTTTGAGCCCCTGGACTTAAGGAAAGACTGGAGCTCTTTGGGGAATGACCCTGTAATCTTCTAGATGTGTCTTCTCCCCTGGCTTTCCCAAATGTGCCCAAAGGTACAGACATTTATTAAAGGGACCATGCTCTGGAAAAAGGGAGATACTATATTTTATGGGAACTTTTATGGAATGGTTCTGAACATATGCTGATGCTCAAAGTCCAGAACTGCTGTGGTCTGCCCATCAGTTGGAATAGGGACTTTGGGAGGTTTGCAGGTGGAAGGACACTTGGCCCACATTTAACAGTTTGTTCACTGGGACAACAGACTCATCCTGTGCTTATTTCCCCCCTTCCAGAATGTGGAATGTAAATACATATATCAGCACTTGGTGGAATTCCCACTTTGATTTCTGAACCTTGGAGTGATGGTTGTTATAGAAGAAAAGACCAAATAGAGGACTTTGGAACCAACCCCTCCCTCAGACTAAACCACAGGAGGGGTTGGGAGAGATTAGTAAGTTCATGAAGCCCTGGGATAAAGGCAGGTTGGTAATTCCTACCATTGCTCATTTTATTAGACTCTGTATACCATGAACATCTGTTGGGTCATGGAGACTGGCAGTAGACTCCACAAACTTCATCAGGTTAAGATGCAATTGCATCTGTGGTTCTGTCTCTGGATTGCACTGTGGAGGAAAACTGTTGGTTGGAAACCTGCATCCCACTGTGAATAAACTTCTTGTTCTATTGTACTGCTTCTGAATGAATGTCTATGACCAGCAAAGTCAGCAATACTAGCCTAGAGACACTTTAAAATCATCACTGATGAGGGGTCCCTGGGTGGCTCAGTCAGTTAAGCTTCTGACTCTTGATTTTGGCTCAGGTCATGATCTCATTGTTCATGAGATAGAGCACTGGGCTATGCTGGGCATGGAGCCCGCTTAAGATTCTTTCTCTCCCTCTTCCTCTGCCTGTCCCCCACCCTCGGCTGAAAAAAACCTTTGATGAAAGCAGGCTAGACAACTGTCAAGAGTGGCCATCTATTAAGAAAAGGAGATTTGGCAAATATACTTGAAAATACTCTAGTCAAGGGGTGCCTGAGTGGCTCAGTCCATTAAGCTTCTGGCTCTTGATTTCAGCTCAGGTCATTATCTCATGGTTCGTGAGATCAAGCCCCAGGCTGGGCTCACGCTGAATCACTGAGTCTGCTTGGGATTCTCTTTCTCCCGCTATCTTTGCCCCTCCCTTTCTTACTTTCTCTCTATATATATATGAAATCAAATACATAAACTTGAAAAAGGAAAATACCCTAGTCAAAAAGGAAACCAGAGAAACAGACATGCTGAGCTGATGAGTGGCTGAGGGAAGAACAGCTTGCATCACCTGTTGGTCTTAAATTATAGGGTTATTGGGCAGACACACCACAGTTGCTATTTTGACCATAACCTACCTCATAGATATAAGTGACTTCTTGCAATCAACAAATTTGAACTTGATTGGGCATTCTGATCACATTATTTACTGAGGAAGTCACTGAAATAAAGTAGGAGACACAATGCAATGATCCATGATCAGAGCTCCTCTGCTTCTTCTGGAGACCCATTCTCCTGTTGGTTGCATAGCTTCTCCAGAAGAGTTCACTCTGCAGATGAACACGGTCATTAGGACAGAGCATTGGCAAGTTACCTGGCTCATAACTCTTCTAGAGGAGCGAGGTCTGGTAAACACAGCCAGTGAGCATCACCATTGCCAAGGCTACAGATGTATGCACAAAGCAGTCTCTCAAACACAGAGAAAATTCTGCAGTCAATGGCCTGGGGTACCACATGTGAAAGGGCAGCTTTGGTTTGCTCCCCTATCCTCCCAAAATACCTCCTGCCCTAATAGAGGATGGGCCAGGTGATGGGCTATACATCTTCCATCTGATGAAGCACCCAGCCATTTGGATTTCATTGGTCACCTCCTTCCTCTCTTCGTTTACCCCGCAGATGGCTCTCTGAAGGAGCTGTTAGCAACTGCCATTTGGGCAAAGAAATGGCAGTGGATAACATTCACAGACTCAGACACGCTGATGGGGAAAGCAAGGAATGAGAGACAGGGAGGGAAGCAAAGGCCCAACCCCTTGGGAGGAGAAGAGAGTTGGCCAGCAAATGAATCACCATGAAGAGGAATATGCTAGAGAGAAAGTCACAATTTTCTCACATGCTCCTCAGAATCATAACACTAGGGTAGGTGCAAACTTGTTTTTTATGATTTCCCTGGAATAGACAAGAGCAGCGAGGCACAATAAGAAAAGGATATGGGCTGAGGACCCCAGAGAGCCAGGGTTCACCTAGGTCTCAAATAGAATGTGAGGAATGTCCACACAGACCACCCTGAACAACTCTAGGGGTATGAACCACACACAGTAGAAGGTGAATGAGGCTTCTGGTGTGTACACTACAGAACTCACTCTTTGGAATATTCTAGGCTAGTAAGGAGCTATGAACTTGATATTCACCCAGAAAAATTTGTAGATCATTTTCCAAAGGCTTATAAATATTATTTTATTTATTTTATGTTAAAAAAATTGAGTATACTTTACACACAATGTTACACCAGTTTCAGGTATGTAACACTAAACAACTCTATACATTATGTTATGATCACCACAGACGTAGTTATCATGTGTCACCATAGAAATCAATTACAATACCATTGACTATATTCCTTATGCTGTACCATTCATCCCAATGACTTATTCATTCCATTATTAGAAGCCTGTATTTCCCACTCTCATGCATCCATTTTGCCCTTCCCCCCATACCTCTCCCCTCTGACAACCATCTGTTTTTTATCTGTATTTATAGGTCCGATTCTGCCTTTTGTTTGTTTATATTTGTTTTGTTTTTTAGATTTCACATACAAATGAAATCATTTGGTATTTGTCTCACTCAGTCTAACTTATTTCACTTGATATAATACCCTCTAGCTCTACCCATTTTCTCAGAAATGGCAAGATCTCATCCCTTTTTTATGGAGGATTAATAATTCATCTATTATTTATTCATCTATCAATGGACACTTGGGATGCTTCTATATCTTGGCTATTGTCAATAATGCTGCAATAAACATAGGGGTGCACACATTTTTTCAAATCAATGTTTCCATTTTATTTGAGAAATACTCAGTAATGCAATTATTGGATCATGTGGAAGTTTTATTTTTAATTTTTTGAGAAGCCTTGGTACTATTTTCCACAGTGGTTGTACCAATTTACATTCCCTCCAATAGTGCACAAGTGTTTCGTTTTCTCCACATCCTCACCAACACTTGTTATTTCTTATCTTTTTTCTAAGCTAGTCTTACAGGTGTAAGATGATATCTCACTGTGGTTTTGATTTGCATTTCCCTGATAATTAGTGATTTTGAGCATCTTTTTATGTGTCTGTTGGCCATCTGTATGTCTTCTTTGGAAAAATGTCTATTCAGGTCCTCTGCCCATCTTTAAATTGGATTATTTGTTTTTTGGTGTTGAGTTGTATAAATTCTTTATATAGTTTGGATAGTAAACCCTTCCCAGATAGACAATTTGCAAATATCTTCTCCCATTCAGTAGGTTGCATTTCAAAAGCTGCTGAATTTTTTTTAAAAGCAAAGAATGAAGTCTGCAACTCAGAGTATTTGTATAAATGAAAATTAAATATACATACCAATACTAATAAACTACGAAAACACATACAATTCCAAGGATATCAATCAAACATTTAAAAGCAGGTCCTTGTGTTCAGGAGAAAATCAGAATAGGAAATGAAATTCAGGGAATGAATACAAGGGCACAGTGAAGAGTCCTGCATGGACTAATGATGTGGTGTGTCATGCATCAAGGGATGTGAGGAAATGCATATTGTTTTCCTGGAAACCAGAGACAGAGTTCTGTAATACCCACAAATACTAGAAGAAAATGAGGTATCTGCAGAAAGACTGAAGCACTCAGGACAGAGTGAAGGGTAGAGACTGAGCAACAAGGAGGGGACAAAACTGCAGAGCATTAAATATTAGTATATGAAAGAGCAAATATATTATATATATTACATATATGTAGATATTATTTTTTATTTCAATAGATGCAGAAAAAAGCATTTGGTAGTGTACAACATCCACTCATGATAAAAAGAATACATTAAACAAAGTAGGTTTAGAAGGATCATACCTCACCATAATAAAAGCCATCTATGTAAAACATAGCTAACATAATCCTTAATAAGAAAACAGTGAGGGCTTTTCCCCTGAGGCAGGAACAACACAAGGATGTCCACTCTCACCATTTTCACTCAACATAGTACTGAAAGACATAACCCAAGCAATCAGACAACAAAAAAGACATAAAAGAAATCCAAAGCAGTGTGGAGGAAGTAAATATCTCACTATTTGCAGATGACAGGATACTATATATATAAAACCCTAAAGACTCCACAATTAAAATGATTAGAATGGATAAATGAAACCAGTGACGTGTCAGGATCCAAAAGTCAATGTACAGAAATTTGTTGCACTTCCAGACTAATAATGAAGCCTCAGAAAGAAATTAAGAAAACAATACCATTTAGAGTTGCACTCATAATAACATACAAAGAATAAACCTAACCAAACAGAAGAAAGACTTTACCACAAAAACTATAACACTCTGATGAAAGAAATTCAAGATGACACAAAGAAATAGAAAGACATTCCAAGCTCATTTTTCAGAAGAACAACTATGTTTGAAATGTCTATTGTACCCAGGAAAATCTACTCTTTTAACGAAATCCCTATCATTTTTCACAGGACTAGAACAGACAATCCTAAAAGTTCTATGGAACCATAAGACACCCTAAAGAGCCAAGGCACTCCTGAAAGAGAAAAGCAAAGCTAAACACATGACAATTTCGGACTTCAAGTTGTATTATTGGCACAAAAAATAGACACCCAGATCAATAGAACAAAAGATATCTGTTCTAACAGACATAAGAAAAGATAATCAACATCATCCATCATCAGGGAAATACAAATCAAACCACAAAGAAATACAAATCCAACCACCTCACACCAGTCAGAATGGCTAAAATTCACAACTCAGGCTACAACCGATGTTGGTGAGGATGCAGTGAGAGGGGAACCCTTGCACTTGGGTGGCTCAGTCTGTTAAGCATCTGATCAGGTCATAATCTTACAGTTTTGATTTGAAGCCCCACGTGGGGCTCTGTGCTAACAGCCCAGAGCCTGGAGCCTGCTTCAGATTCTGTGTCTCCCTCTCTCTCTGCCCCTCCCCTGCTCTGTCTCTGTCTCCCTCAAAAAAAAAAAAAAAGAAACATGAAACAAAAACAAAGGGGAAGCCTTTAGCACCATTGGTGGGAATGTAAATTGGCGCAGCTACTCTGGAGAACAGTATGGAGGATCCACAAAAAATTGAAAATAGAACTACTCTATGACCCAGCAATTGCACTACTAGGTATTTTTCCAAAGGATACAGGAGTGTTGATTCGAAGGGACATATGCACCTCAATGTTTACAGAGGCCCTGTCAACAATAACCAAAGTATGGAAAGAGACCAAATGTACATCAACTGATGAACAAATATATATAATGAAAAAAGAATGAAGGAAAGAATGAAATCTTGAAATTTTGCCATTTGTAACAATGTGGATGGAACTCAAGTTTCACTTAAGCTAAGTGAAATAAGTCAGTCAGAGAAAGACAAATATCATGATTTCACTCATATGGGGAATTTGAGAAACACAACAGATAAACATAGGGGAAGGGAAGGAAAAATAAGATAAAAACAGAGACAGAGGAAAACCATAAGAGACTCTTAAATACAGAGAGTAGCCTGAAGGTTGCTAGAAGGGTGTTGGGTAGAGGGATGGGCTAAATGGGTGATGGGGATTAAGGAGGGCATTTGTGAGGATGACCACTGGGTGTTATACGGAAGTGATGAATCACTGGGTTCTCCTCCTGAAACCAATACTACACTGCATGTTAGTCAACTTTAATTTAATGGAATAAAAATTAAAAGATAGGTCAGAATAGAAAACACAGAGGTACACACACACAAATATATGTTTGATTAATCTTCAACTAAGCAGGACAGAATATCCAGTGGGAAAAAGACAGTCTCTTCAAAGAATGGTGTTGGGAAAACTAGACAGCATCATGCAAAAAATGAAAGTGAACCACTTCCTTACACCATAACACATAAATAACCACAAAAAGGATGAAAGACCTAAATGGGAGACCTGAAACCAAAAAATCCTAGAAGAGAACAGAGGTAGTGACTTCTTTGACATCAGCCTCAGCAACTTCTTTCAAGATATATCTCCTGAGGCAAGAGAAACTAAAGCAAAAATAAACTCTTGGCGCTATATCACATACAATGCTTCTGTACAGTGAAGGAAACAACAACACTAAAAATCAACTTGTGGAATGGGAAAAGGTATTTGCAAATGACATATCTAACAAATGGATAATATCCAAAATGTGTAAAGAGCTTATCTAACACAAGGCCCCCAAAACAAATAATCCAATTAAAAACTGGACAGAAGACATGAACAGACATTTCTCCAAAGAAGACATGCAGATATCCAACAGACACATGAAAAATGCGTATCATCACTTATCATCATGGAAATGCAATTCAAAACCATGATGAGATACCACCTCACATGTGTCAGGATGGCAAAAATAAACAACACCAGAGGCAATAGGTGTTGGTAAGGATGTGGAGAAAAAGGAACTGTTCTTGGGAATTAATAGTGGTGTGGCCACTGTGGAAAGCAATATGGAAGATCCTCTAAAAGTTAAAAATACAACTACCTTATGACCCAGTAGTACTTACCCAAGGAATAAAAGAACACTACTACAAAAGGATACATGCACCTGTATGTTTATAATAGCATTGTTTGCAATAGCCAGTATATGGAAGCAGCCCAACTATCCATCAATCAAATAATTATGTATCAAAGAATATATGTATATCTATATATACACAATGGAATACTATTCAGCCATAAGAAGGAATGAGATCTTTCTATTAACAAGGACATCGATGGAGCTAGAAAGTATGACAGTAAGTGAAATAAGTCAGTCAGAAAAAGACAAACACCATATAAATAGTTTCACTCATATGTAGAATTGAAGAAGCAAGCAAGCATAGGGAAAAATGAGAGAGAAAGAGACAGTATAAACAATCAAGAAAAAGACTCTTAATAGATAACAATCTGATAGTTCCAGAATAGAGGTGGATGGGAGGGGAGTGTTGGTGAAAACAGCGATGGGGATTAAGAGGTGTACTTGTAATAATAAGCACAGGGTGATATATGGAATTGTAGGCCTGAAACTAACATAACTCTGCATATTAAGTAACTGGAATTAAAGAAACAAAAAAGAAAATACACTATGAAAAAGAAGGAAAATTAAATGAGGACCTGAAACTCCTGCCATACCTTCAGTGGGTTAAGAGCTACCTTGGAGGAAATTTCAGTGTCCTCAGGCACAAAGCACAGAGACTACTCCTCGTGTGACTCCTCCTGCTACCTTGCATGCAAAAATATTTAGCAGTAATTGTACAGGCATTGAAGAAGAATTAGGATAATATTTTACAGAGAGATAAAAAAGGCTTAGCAGTGGAAGGTCAGTTGTAAGTACTCCGTGCATACCATCCTGGGCCTGTGCTTGTGATGTTCTTGACCCACCTCAAACACAGGTTCATTTTGTACGAGTTCCTTGAATCACCACCCATCCTTGCTCTGTGCCCAGCACTGTATCTTTATTAGTGACCATGACAAAATGTGATCTGTGCCCATGTGGAGATAACTTCTAATGAGGAAAACAGAAATGAAGGGGGGGGGGTGTCCATGTGGTTATATGGGTTAGTGCACAACAGCAATGGGTCATTTAAAATAGAGACCTGCACTTTGAAGGAAACTTCTTCCAAAAGGAAAACTTGGCACCTAGGTCTTGTAAAAGTAATTCTATAGAGCTTTTGGAAACGTATATTTTTATATTGAACAAAAGGTGTGTGATAATCTCACCTGTGTATTTATTCTTAGAACAAAGAATTAAACTGGAGTGGACCAGGTATCTGTCTGGCAATTTGTCTTAACAAATTATAGCATTTTGGCAGAAATATTCTAGACCTCTTTAATTTTTCCAAGGGCTTCTCTAATCCTGTGACAATCAAATCATTCTCTTTGGAAACCTCCATTGTGTCATCTTCCTTACTGACTTTCCCTTCTTTGATTATGAAGCACCTTAACCAAACCAGGTTACATTTGCCAGTAGCTTTCTATGTTCTTTGGAAAGACAAAATAAGGATAATGATGAAAATCAAAATTCTGGAATTCAAAGACAATCACAATGCTATTTTCTACATCTGAGCATTATTTTCACAGAGTGGAATCACAATATGAATTTAGTTATTTGGTTGGGTAAACTGTTTTTGTTTTTGTTTTTATTTTTGCTTTTCGTTTTAACCAGGTAAACACTACTCCATTTCTTAAAAATCCATTTATATTGGTTTTCAATATTTTTTTACTCTACTCATCATAGGGAATAAACTTCACCTACTGACAGTGCCCTTAAGAGTATTCAGAAATGACAGCAACAAGTACCCATAGAAGCAGGAGTGTTTTCAAGATATTTGCAAATGACAAATCAAATAAAGTGTTAGTATTAAAAATCTATAAAGAACTTATCAAACTCAACACCCAAAAAACAAATAATCCAGTGAAGAAATGGGCAAAAGACATGAACAGACACTTCTCCTGAGAAGACATCCAGGTGGCCAACAAACACATGAAAAAATGCTCATCACTCATCATCGGGGAAATACAAATCAAAACCACAATGAGATATCACCTTACACCTGCCAGAATGGCTAACATTAACAACTCAGTCGACAACAGATGTTGGCGAGGATGTGGAGAAAGAGTATCTCTTTTGCATTGTAAGTGGGAATGCAAGCTGGTGCAGCCACTCTGGAAAACAGTATGGAGGTTTATTCTAAAAAAATTAAAAATTTAACTACCCTACAACCCAGGAATTGCACTATGAGGTATTTATCCAAGGGATACAGGTGTGCTGTTTCAAAGGGACACATGCACCCCAATGTCTATAGCAGCAATATCAACAATAGCCAAAGTATGGAAAGAGCCCAAATGTCCCTCAATGGATGAATGGATAAAGAAGATGTGGTATATATATACAATGGAGTATTACTCGGTAATCAAAAAGAATGAAATCTTGCCATTTGCAACTACATGGATGGAACCGGAGGGTATTATGCTAAGTGAAATTAGTCAGTCAGATAAGGACAAAAATCATATGACTTCACTCATATGAGGACTTTAACAGACAAAACAGTTGAACATAAGGGAAACAACAATAACATAAAAACAGGGAAGGGGACAAAACCAAAGAGACTCATAAATATGGAGAACAAACTGAGGGTTACTGGAGGGGCTGTGGGAGGAGGGATGGGCTAAATGGGTAAGGGGCACTAAGGAATCTGCTCCTGAAATCATTGTTGCACTCTATGCTAACTAATTGGGGTGTAAATTAAAAAAGTAAAAATAAAAATAAAATAAAATAAAATAAAAAGAAGCAGGAGTGCTTTCTAATATTTTTCTTAAAAAATCCTACTAAAGTGGCTGTACCAGTATGCATTCTGACAAAAAGAGTAAGAGTATTCCCCTATCCTCACCAACAACTTTCGTTTCTTGTGTTGTTAATTTTAGCCATTTTAACAGGTGTGAGGTACTACCTGATCATAGTTTTGTTTTGCATTACCTAATGATGAGTGATGTGGAGCATCTTTCCATGTGTCTGTTAGCCATCTGGAAGTCTTGTTTGGAAGAGTGTCCATTCATGTCTTTTGACCATTTCATAACTGGGTTGTTTGGTTTTTGGGGAGGTGTTGTGTTTGATAAGTCATTTCTAGATTTTGGATACTAACCCTTTATCAGAAATGTCACTTGCAAATATCTTCTTCCATTATGAAGTCTGTTTTTAGTTTTGTTGATTATTTCCTTCACTGTGCAGAAGCTTTTTATCTTGATGTGAATATTACTCAGCCATCAGAACGTGTATGGAACTAGAATGTATTATACTTAGCAAAATAAGTCCATCTGAGAAAGACAACTATCATACGATATCATTCATATGTGGAATTTAACATATGGGAAGGTGGGGAAGAGAAGGAAGGGAGACTCCTAACGATAAATAACTGAAGGTTGATGGAGGGATGTGGGTGAGAGATGGGCTACATGGGTAAGGGATATTAAGGAGGGCACTTGTGATGAGAACTGGGTATTATATGTTAGTGATGAATCACTGAATTCTACTTCTGAAACAATATGTTAATTAAATAAATTTTAAATTAAAAAAAGAAAAAATCTTAAGAGCCCACTCATTTTGTCATGGTCCATTAAAAGGTTTTGACAACAGAGTGAGACATTATGTCTGACACCATCATTTTAAATGGCTGTATCATGGTCCTGTTGCTAGAAGAAATGGATCCTTTCTGTCTGAGAAGGAGGTGTCGCATTCAGGGCTCTTAGAGTCAAATCAGAGATAACACATGCCTGAATTAATTCTTTGTGCAAATCTCTAATCAGTGTCTTTGATTTCTAGAAGTATACCCCTTCCCAACCGAAATAAAAAGTGATGGCAGCTGAAATCATGGCAACAATCACCCTCAAGTAAAAGAGTGGAGGTCCTCTCACTACTGAAAAATGAGAGCACTTATCTCTAATTCACAAGTGCTCTAGTTTCAGGGCTTTGGTGAGATATTTTTGTTGGTTTGGTGGTTGAGAATGTACATCAAATCCATTGTCTTGTTTTCACATTTCTAATGATGAATAAGGCTGGGCATTCATCAAATGCAGCCATATCCAAAATGTAGCCACTGTTCTCAGTTTTGGGGTGACTCTACTGAACACACTTTCCCAGACATACCCAGGGGACACAGAGAGTCATCCACGTTCAGTCAGGAAACTTCACTTCTTGTGAAATCACTAAGCTGTTAGTGATGGGCTTCTAGCCAGTGGAACACAGACTGATGTGAGGTCAGTTTCAAAATTTCATGACACAATTTCTGTCACTTTCTTCTTACTTGCTTTCTCCTGTGTTTGTTCCATCTCTTTCTATGTCTGTCTACACCTCTCCATCTCTCTCTATATATCCTTCCCTTCCCTCTCCCTTTCCCTCTCTCTCAACTCTCTGTCCCCATTGTCTACCTGTCTCTCCATTACCTTGGAAATGGGTAATCAAGCACTGAAGTTAGGGGCTACAAAATGAGAACCCTCTATAGGAGAGAAACAAAAAATTTCACATGTCAGAAGATTGAAACGGGCTCTCATTTCAATCTGAATTCTGACATTGCACATGTGAGTGAGCTTGGGAATAATTTATCACCCTGTTGAGTCTCCATTGGGACCACAGCCCTGGCTTCATAGACACTTTGAGGCAGTGTCACACAGCTATACTCTGCCTGGATTCCTGTCCCACAAAAACTGTGAGCTCTTAAATATTTGTAGTTTTACGATTCAAGGTATTTGGATAATTCTGTCAGAGAGGAATTGATAACTAACAGTCTACAAGTTCCCAGCATCTGGTCTATGCTCTCCCTCCTCCCTGCCTCTCCCCTCTCAGGATCACACAGCCACATTTTCTAACTTTCTAATGTTTTCTGGACAAACTGAGTTCTGTCTCATATTCTCTGAATGAGCAATAGCATCTCCCTGACACACTGAAGACATGTGCAGTGTGGTTCCTTCTTGTCATTGTGGCCCCAGCAAATGTCACTTCCGTGAGGCCTCTCACTGAGTCACGTCAGTGACTCCCCAGCCTTTCCTCACAGAACACTTGTTCTTTTCACAATTACAGTTCTTGCCCTTTTTTTTTCACATGTCTTGTCTTTAATACCTTTGTTTATCTTCCCTCCAGACTGTGAAGACCTGACTGGCAGGGACCACTTTGTCCCTGAAGTCTTGAACTTAGGCTCACCAGATACCCTAGCACAAGCTCAGTGTTTGGAGAAGTTACTGAATGAATAAATAGAAGGACCATGGAGCACTCCATATAGATTTTGACCAGCTTACTCTGTGGAGATAACTGCTAGTAATGGGAGATTCATGTTGTATCTGAGTCAGGGGAAATCCAGAATGACCTCCGTGTGACCTGTCCCTCGTTCAGTTCCTGCAGAAAATCTCAGTAGGCACCACAAAAACAGGTGGCTGCCTGTTCCCTGGTGTCCAGCACTAGCACTGGAGCCACAGGCATGAAGACTGCTAAACAAAATCGGCACTTTTATGTGGCTGAAACGAAGGCAGTGGCCCTTTAAGGTCCCAGGGTAAAGCTCAGGATCTAGGGGATCCAAGACTGTGCAAGGGACTTCAGGCTTCTGCCATTCCTCTTTCTCTGTCCATTCTTAGTGTATACTCTTCACTTATAAAGATTTTTCATGCCATCAAGGAAAATGACACCCCTATTTCCAAATGAAGACCCTGGTGGAACAACAAGGACTGGTATTGTACTTGTACTCCAGACTCAGTCAGGGTACAGTGCTCCGACATGTCCTCCCTATCCCAAGTCCTCACCAACCCAAGTCCAAAAGGCTTCCAGCAACTATAAAGTATTTCTCTAGTATCTTAGAACACATAGAGTCATTGATGGAGAGCCAAAGCCAACTGACACTTTATGATTATATGGAACTCTGGAGAAACCCACTGGTAACACAGCACTCTACAGGAGAACACTGAGGCATTTTCTTCTATAGCTATTGTATCAACTAAGGGTAATCAACTCACAATTCCAGGTACCCACGGAGTGGGACTGCAATATCATAGTCCTTTCCTCTTGAGGCTGAGCCAAGGATGGCCCTGGGTCAGCAGAAACCTACCAACTTCAGAAATTACTTGCCCATCTTTGGGCCTTTGAATATGCAGCTATGAAAATGGATGCTGTTGCCCCAATGGCAGAGCTCACTCTAGCCTCTTTCTCCTTTCTCTCTTGTCACTTCCCCAGTATCTGCTCTTTCTTGAACACACCATCAATACGTGTGTGCCAGTGCACGTGTGTGGAGTTGTACAGAAAATGGCCTCAAAAGGAGAGAAAATGGGCATTATTCTCCCATAATGTTAAGAGTATCTCATTTTTAAAGCAAACACGATTGGAAGGGTTTGAGCCATGGCCTAAAAAAGGCAGAGCCCAGCCTTATCCTCTGGATTCTTGACACCTCCTGTGATCTGGGCCAGTCCTAGCTTCCCAATCACAGCAGTCACCCCATTGTACAATGAGAGCTTGGATACATAACTACAAAAGTCAGTTCTCAAGAGGATGTAATGCCAGGCTCCATTAACACTGGATGTCAGGTGGGGAGTGCTCAGCCATAGATCATACTAAGAATACCAGTTTACTTTATATAGGCATAAAAACCTGCATAAAACAGGCAAATGTTTGGAGCCAATGAAGAAAAATCAGGTCTGTGTCCACCACCAGGTATGCAAGACATCACTATCCCAACAGTGCATGAATGTACTGCCTGTTTTATGAGGCATGGAAATGTAGCAAAGACTCTGCTCAAAAGGTAGGTCTTAAGAAACCACCCCACCCCACTACCACTGTGCCTAGTATAGAGGGCATAGATATCAACCAGGCAGAAGCACTATAACTCAGAATTATAGACTCTACTTCCACACCTCCTTCTGCTACTAGGCATAGAGATCTATCCTTCAGAAGGACATAGATCCTTTCCAAAGTCACACAATGTTCCAATGGTAAAGTTCTTGCTTTGGTGAGGGTTAGATTTGGGCACGTGTAGTAGATGTCAAAGTAACAGTGGCACAAACAGAATAGAGATGTGTTTCTTGGAAAGATGGATCAGGACCAGGGGAAGATGGCAGTGTAGGAGGATGCTGGGCTCACCGCATCCTGCTGGTCACTTAGATTCCACCTACACCTGCCTAAATAACCCAGAAAACCACCAGAAGACTAGCAGAACGGAGTCTCCGGAGCTAAGTGCAGACGAGAGGCCCACGGAAGAGGATAGGAAGGGCGGCGAGGAGGTGTGAGCTACACGGACTGGCGGGAGGGAGCTGGGGCAGAGGGGTGGTCCGCCGGCCAAGCAGAGCCCCTGAGTCTGGCTGGCAAAAGCGGAGGGGCTGGACGGAGTGTGTTCTGACAGCCAGCGGGACTTAACATCTGGAAGGTTATAAGCTAACAGCTGTGCTCGGGGAGCGGGAGGGCTGGAGGACAATGGGAGGGAGAGTTGTTGAGCCCCAGAAGACAGAGATCGGCTTGGCGGGGAACAAAGGTGCTCACCAGCGCCATCTCCCTCACCCATCCCCCAGCCAAAATCCCAAAGGGAACCGCTTCCTGCCAGGGAACTTGCTTGCACCATGCAAACACCCAACGCTGTGCTTCTGTGGACCCCTCCCTCTGGGGGCGGGCCTGACTCCCTCCTGCTGCCACAAGGCCCCTCCCAAAGCAGATCACTGAAAGAGAAGCAAGCTAAGCCTACCCCTCCTGCCACAGTGCACCTTGCCGATCCACCCCAGGTAATACGTCAGATCCCCAGCACCACAAGCCTGGCAGTGTGCAAGTAGCCCAGATGGGCCACGCCACCCCACAGCGAATCCTGCACCTAGGAGAGGGGAAGAGAAGGTACACACCAGTCTGACTGTGGCCCCAGCAGTGGACTGGGGGCAGATATCAGGTCTGACTGGCCCCGCTCACCAACTCCAGTTATTCAAGACAGCACAGGGGAAGTGCCCTGCAGGTCTGCACCACTCCAGGGACTATCCAAAATGACCAAACGGAAGAATTCCCCTCAAAAGAATCTCCAGGAAATAACAACAGCTAACGAACTGATCAAAAAGGATTTAAACAATATAACAGAAAGTGAATTTAGAATAATAGTCATAAAATTAATTGCCGGGCTTGAAAACAGTATAGAAGACAGCAGAGAATCTATTGCTACAGAGATCAAGGGACTAAGGAATAGTCAGGAGGAGCTAAAAAATTCTATAAATGAGCTGCAAAATAAAATGAAAACGACCACGGCTTGGATTGAAGAGGCAGAGGAGAGAATAGGTGAACTAGAAGATACAATTATGGAAAAAGAGGAAGCTGAGAAAAAGAGAGATAAAAAAATCCAGGAGTATGAGGGGAAAATTAGAGAACTAAGTGATGCACTAAAGAGAAATAATCTACGCATAATTGGTATTCCAGAGGAGGAAGAGAGAGGGAAATGTGCTGAAGGTGTACTTGAAGAAATAATAGCTGAGAACTTCCCTGATCTGGGGAAGGAAAAAGGCATTGAAATCCAAGAGGCACAGAGAAGTCCCTTCAGACGTAACTTGAATTGATCTTCTACATGACATATCATAGTGAAACTGGCAAAATACAAGGATAAAGAGAAAATTCTAAAAGCAGCGAGGGATAAACGTGCCCTAACATATAAAGGGAGACGTATAAGACTCATGACTGATCTCTCTTCTGAAACTTGGCAGGCCAGAAAGAATTGGCAGGAGATCTTCAATGTGATGAACAGAAAAAAAATATGCAGCCAAAAATCCTTTATCCAGCAAGTCTGTCATTTAGAATAGAAGGAGAGATAAAGGTCTTCCCAAACAAACAAAAACTGAAGGAATTCGTCACCACTAAACCAGCCCTACAAGAGATCCTAAGGGGGATCCTGTGAGACAAAGTACCAGAGACATCACTACAAGCATAAAACATACAGACATCACAATGACTCTAAACCCGTATCTTTCTATAATAACACTGAATGTAAATGGACTAAATGCTCCAACCAAAAGACATAGGGTATCAGAATGGATAAAAAAACAAGACCCATCTATTTGCTGTCTACAAGAGACTCATTTTAGACCTGAGGACACCTTTAGATTGAGAGTGAAGGGATGGAGGACTATTTATCATGCTACTGGAAGTCAGAAGAAAGCTGGAGTAGCCATACTTATATCAGACAAACTAGACTTTAAATTAAAGGCTGTAATAAGAGACGAAGAAGGGCATTATATAATAATTACAGGGTCTATCCATCAGGAAGAGCTAACAATTATAAATGTCTATGTGCCAAATACGGGAGCCCACAAATATATAAAACAATTACTCATAAACATAAGCAAGCTTTTTGATAAGAATGTGGTAATTATAGGGGACTTTAACACTCCACTTACAGAAATGGATAGATCATCTAGACACATGGTCAATAAAGAAACAAGGGCCCTGAATGATACATTGGATCACATGGACTTGACAGATATATTTAGAACTCTGCATCCCAAAGCAACACAATATACTTTCTTCTCGAGTGCACATGGAACACTCTCCAAGAGAGATCACATACTGGGTCACAAAACAGCCCTTCATAAGTATACAAGAATTGAGATCATACCATGCATACTTTCAGACCACAATGCTATGAAGCTTGAAATAACCACAGGAAAAAGTCTGGAAAACCTCCAAAAGCATAGAGGTTAAAGAACACCCTACTAACGAATGAGTGGGTCAACCGGGCAATTAGAGAAGAAATTAAAAAATATATGGAAACAAATGAAAATGAAAATAGAACAATCCAAATGCTTTGGGATGCAGTGAAGGCAGTCCTGAGAGGAAAATACATTGCAATCCAGGCCTATCTCAAGAAACAAGAAAAATCCCAAATACAAAATCTAACAGCACACCTAAAGGAAATAGAAGCAGAACAGCAAAGACAGTCTAAACCTAGCAGAAGAAGGGAGATAATAAAGATCAGGGCAGAAATAAACAATATAGAGTCTAAAAAAACTGTAGAGCAGATCAACGAAACCAAGAGTTGGTTTTTTGAAAAAATAAACAAAATTGATAAACCTCTAGCCAGGCTTATCAAAAAGGAAAGGGAGCTGACCCAAATAGATAAAATCATGAATGAAAATGGAATCATTACAACCAATCCCTCAGAGATACAAGCAATTATCAGGGAATACTATGAAAAATTATATGCCAACAAACTGGACAACCTGGAAGAAATGGACAAATTCCTAAACACCCACACACTTCCAAAACTCAATCAGGAGGAAATAGAAAGCTTGAACAGACCCATAACCAGTGAAGAAATTGAATCAGTTATCAAAACTCTCCCAACAAATAAGAGTCCAGGACCAGATGGCTTCCCAGGGGAGTTCTACCAGATGTTTAAAGCAGAGATAATACCTATCTTTCTCAAGCTATTCCAAGAAATACAAAGGGAAGGAAAACTTCCAGACTCATTCTATGAAGCCAGTATTACTTTGATTCCTAAACCGGACAGAGACCCAGTAAAAAAAGAGAACTACAGGCCAATATCCCTGATGAATATGGATGCAAAAATTCTCAATAAGATACTAGCAAATCGAATTCAACAGCATATAAAAAGAATTATTCACTATGATCAAGTGGGATTCATTCCTGGGATGCAGGGCTGGTACAACATTCGGAAATCAATCAACGTGATACATCACATTAATAAAAGAAAAGATGAGAATATATGACCCTGTCAATGGATGCAGAAAAGGCATTTGACAAAATTCCGCACCCTTTCTTAATAAAAACCCTTCAGAAAGTCGGGATAGAAGGAACATACTTAAAGATCATAAAAGCCATTTATGAAAAGCCCACAGCTAACATCATCCTCAATGGGGAAAAACTGAGAGCTTTTTCCCTGAGATCAGGAACACGACAGGGATGTCCACTCTCACCGGTGTTGTATAACGCAGTGTTGGAAGTGCTAGCATCAGCAATCAGACAACAAAAGGAAATCAAAGGCCTCAAAATCGTCAAAGATGAAGTCAAGCTTTCACTTTTTGCAGATGATATGACATTATACATGGAAAATCCAATAGACTCCACCAAAAGTCTGCTAGAACTGATACATGAATTCAGCAAAGTTGCAGGATACAAAATCAATGTACAGAAATCAGTTGCATTCTTGTACACTAATAATGAAGCAACAGAAAGACAAATAAAGAAACTGATCCCATGCACAATTGCACCAAGAAGCATAAAATACCTAGGGATAAATCTAACTAAAGATGTAAAAGATCTGTATGCTGAAAACTATAGAAAGCTTATGAAGGAAATTGAAGGAGATATAAAGAAATGGAAAAACATTCCGTGCTCATGGATTGGAAGAATAAATCTTGTCAAAATGTCAATACTACCCAAAGCTATCTACACATTCAATGCAATCCCAATCAAAATTGCACCAGCATTCTTCTTAAAACTAGAACAAGGAATCCTAAAATTCATATGGAACCACAAAAGGCCCCAAATCGCCAAAGTAATTTTGAAGAAGAAGACCAAAGCAGGAGGAATCAGAATCCCAGACTTTAGCCTCTACTACAAAGGTGTAACCATCAAGACAGCATGGTATTGGCACAAAAACAGACACATAGACCAATGGAATAGGATAGAAACCCCAGAACTAGACCTACAAACGTATGGCCAACTAATTTTTTGACAAAGCAGGGAAAAACATCCAATGGAAAAAAGACAGTGTCTTTAACAAATGGTGCTGGGAGAACTGGACAGCAACATGAAGAAGGTTGAAACTAGATCACTTTCTCACACCATTCACAAAAATAAACTCAAAATGGATAAAGGACCTAAATGTGACACAGGAAACCATCAAAACCCTCGAGAAGAAAGCAGGAAAAGACCTCTCTGACCTCAGCCGTAGCAATCTCTTACTTGACACATCCCCAAAGGCAAGGGAATTAAAAGCAAAAATGAACTACTGGGACCTTATGAAGATAAAAAGCTCCTCACAGCAAAGGAAACAACCAACAAAACTAAAAGGCAACCAACGGAATGGGAAAAGATATTTGCAAATGACATATTGGACAAAGGACTAGAATCCAAAATCTATAAAGAGCTCACCAAACTCGAAAAACAATAACCCAGTGAAGAAATGGGCAGAAAACACGAATAGACACTTCTCTAAAGAAGACATCCAGATGGCCAACAGGCACATGAAAAGCTGCTCGACGTCGCTCCTCATCAGGGAAATACAAATCACAACCACACTCAGATATTACCTCATGCCAGTCAGAGTGGCCAAAATGAACAAATCAGAGACTATAGATGCTGGAGAGGATGTGGACAAACGGGAACCCTCTTGCACTGTTGGTGGGAATGCAAACTGGTGCAGCCGCTCTGGAAAACAGTGTGGAGGTCCCTCAAAAAATTAAAAATAGACATACCCTATGACCCAGCAGCAGCACTGCTAGGAATTTACCCAAGGGATATAGGAGTACTGATGCATAGGGGCACTTGTATCTCAATGTTTATAGCAGCACTCTCAACAATAGCCAAATTATGGAAAGAGCCTAAATGTCCATCAACTGATAATGGATAAAGAAATTGTGGTTTATATACACAATGGAGTACTACGTGGCAATGAGAAAGAATGAAATATGGCCCTTTGTAGCAACGTGGATGGAACTGGAGAGTGTGATGCTAAGTGAAATAAGCCATACAGAGAAAGATAGATACCATATGTTTTCACTCTTATGTGGATTCTGAGAAACTTAACAGGAACCCATGGGGGAGGGGAAGGAAAAAAAAAGGTTAGAGTGGGAGAGAGCCAAAGCATAAGAGACTCTTAAAAACTGGGAACAAACTGGGGGTTGATGGGGGGTGCGAGGGAGGGGGCGTGGGTGATGGGTATTGAGGAGGGCACATTTTGGGATGAGCACTGGGTGTTGTATGGAAACCAATTTGAAAATAAATTTCATCTATTGAAAAAAAAGAGATGTGTTTCTTTTTCATATAAATGAAACTTGAATGTGGCTAGTCTATAACCTATTATGGATTGACTGCCATGGGAAATCACATATCATTGATCACCCTGCTCTAACATTGTAGTATATGATTTTCTTTTTTAAAACTTAAAAAAGCAGAATCTATACTTAATGCATTATGGTGTGGATAGAACAAGTCATTTACATAACAATTTATTGGTCTTGAAAAAATTTTCATTAATTATAAAATAAATTCACATAAACTAGAACTGGTAGGTTGAAGTATAATTTTGTAAGTTAATCAAGTAATTGAAATATTTTATTAATTTCCCTGAAAAACACTTTATCCACAAACATCCTATGTTTGTATATTTCTGATTTCCATGTTTATTACGCACAGCATCAAAACAAAATTGTCCATGTGTGTGAACAAAGTTCTTCAAGGTAAAATATCTGAGTCAGGATAGCAGGGTCAAAATGGAGGTGTAAAAATAGCAAGACCATACCATCTGCTCATTTTTTCCCCAAATTTTTATTTAAATTCTCATTAGCTAACATACAGTGAATTGTTGGATTTAGGTAAGTGAGGAACACCCAGTGCTCATCATAACAAGTTCTCTCCTCAATAACTATCACCCATCCACCTAGAATCCACCTAGATAAACAAATCAGTGAATTGATTCCATTTGCAATTGCACCAAAAACCATAAGATATTTAGAAATCAAACTAACCAAAGATGTATAAGATCTGTACTCTGAAAACTTATGAAGAAAATGGAAGAGGACACAAAGAAGTGGGAAAACTTCCCATGCTCATGGTTTGGAAGTAAAAACATTGTTAAAATGTCTATACTACCCAAAACAATCTACACATTTAATGCAATCCCTATCAAAATACCACCAGCACCTTTCAGAGAGATAGAACAAACAATCCTAAAATTTCTATGGAATCACAAAAGACCCCGAAGAGCCAAAGTAATTCTGAAAAGCAAAAACAAAGCTGGAGGCATCATTGTTGAACATATTCCAAAGAGCACTTAAAAAAATAAAGAAAAAGGCACAAAATGCCTTATGATTTATTGTGACTGACTCACTTATTCCAAGAATGCTTGTTTTGTCTCTATGCTTATAGTTCAGCATGGATAGAATGAAATCAAATGTTTGCTACTCAAATATTTAGAATAAATAAAGAAAAACAGGGTAGCAGAATGTGTTATCATGAAGTTTCCATGTTTCTTTAGACACTTTCTAATCAGAAGTGTTTCAAAATATTTAAACTCATCATTCCTAGGTGATAATTAGGAGAATTTGACACAATCCAGGTATGACAACTGACAAACTGTCTTTCAAGTGAATTTAGATATTTCTATATTTGTGTCAAATATCAGTTACCTGTTTGGAGATCACACAGAATTACTCAAAGCTCAACCTCTGGAAGGCTTCTCACTTTAGGCAAATATGTTATGATAATGTCCATATAGCCAAGGACATAGAAACAAAGTGTGATGTGTCCTATGTGTTTAATCAAATACAAAGAAAGCTATCATTCTCAAAGCAATCAGGTTAGCTTTTCAATAGAGTAGAGAATATAAAAACCAAATGCACTTCAAGGCAGGTGGTGCTGGAAATAACCCACCTCAGTTAAGGGGCAAGAAGAGACTGAGATCAGGTGTGAGAGTCAGGAATGACTGGTCTGTCCTCAGACAGTGACAAGAAACTCTAGGTGAGCATCCGCTCTGGTGGTGTGCTACCATACAGCAATTAATTTTTGATATTAGGGAAGAAAAATTGTCCTTATGTTACTGAGAACTCAGTACTTGGCAGAATTGTGTTGGCCTAGATGGTTGCTCCCTGCTCTCTACCAATCTCCTGGAGTGCCTGAGCTTCCTCCATTCTGAGATACTAATGGTTCGTCCATGCAAAGTCCTTAACTGAAGAGGTGAGGATAGAATAAACAAACTCAATAACTAAAAGACCAGAGTCCATTTCCACAGACTTGTGTGTCAGCCAGAAGCCAGACAAGAGCCCCCAAATCACCACTTCTCTATCACTGAAGGAAAGGAATGGAAAATAGTGATCGCCCTCTTGCACACCGTGCTCCTAAGTGTAGCTAATGGATGTTCCCCTTAGGCCTGGCCCACTGATGTTGCTGATGACACCAACCCTGCCTAGGAAAAAGTGCTAGTGACTTCATTTGAAGCTTAATACCATTTTCATCTGAGATGAAGACATTTGGGCCTCAGTGCATCCCTTCAGATTCCCTTTCTCTTTTATTAATGAGGATTTCATTAGGGGCATTCACAGACAAAATCTGGGATCATTTTCTGATTTTAATCATGGAATTGTGACTAGGTCCCAGTAATCTGGCATAACCTGGGCAATAGGAGTCTGTGGAACTCTTCTGCAAAACCTAGCTTGGCAAAAGGAGGTATAGGACATTTGAAACTGTTCAGCACAAGAGGTTTGCATGTGCACAAGGGCAGGTGATGTTGGGAAGGATCTGATCTAATTTCTGGAGCATGGACCTGGGGTCAAATTCAGGAGCTACAGGGCTTTCACTCAGACAGTGCCCAGTCATTCCCAGGGAACCTGCACTCACACCGTGTGTCATGACATAGCGATTAATTTCTGATAGTGAAAAGTAAAGTTTGACCTCCTGCCAGTAAGAACTCTGTGTTTGGCAGGTTTCTGTTGGCATGGGGGCTATTGCCCTGCTCTTTGTCCACCCATTTCAGGAAAGCCTGAGCTACGTACCTCCTGAGGCACTCAGAGTTCATGCATGTAAAGTACATTCACCGAGCAGGTGAGGGCACAAAAATACTCAAAGACTAAAATACCAGAGCCTGAATCTGCAGACTTGCCAGGAGCAGGATCTTACCTTGTGAGTCACAACTGCCTCTGTCCACAGATGGGAAGGCCTTTAAAGCTGTTGATACTTTGACACATTCCTGACCTTATTGAAGTTGGGGTGCATGACTTTTGCCCACCTGACTCCCTGGTATACCCAGTGGATGTTCCACTTTTCTTCAGGTCACAGGTCTCTCTTAATCCTTGTACACCAATCTTGCCCAGGAAATTGTGCTGGTAACATTACAGCTTCATTTTTGTTCTCATTTGAGATGAGGAACTTTAACCCTCAGTGTATCCTTTTCAGTTCCCTTACACTTATCCTAACCATGTGTTCACTGTGAGGCATTCAGTGCTGGGGTCTGGCAGATTTTTCTCCAATTTTAATTGTGGAGTCATGCCAAGTTCTCATCAATTTGGAATAGCTTGAGTGACAGGTGCCCTGGGGTGCCTGCCAGATCTAAATTTAGAACAGGAGGTATTGGGAACTTGAATGTGTTAAGCACAAGAAGTTTGCTTGTGGGTAGGGGCAGATGATATTGGGAGACAGTTGGCCTCACTTCTGTGGCAAAAGCTGTTGGAGATGTGGCCTTCAGGGCCACAGTCAGAAGTTAAAAAAAAAAGTCACACAGATAGGGTTGATTAACTCCAAGTAAGCCTAAATGAAGGTTCTTTTCTACCCCCACAACAACTAATTTCTGATGTCAAGGAAGAAAATGTTGCTCTCCTTAAAACTTGAGGACATTGAAGTCTAATGATTGCATAATGACTACTACTGTGCTCTATGATCCCGCCATAGACTGCCTGAACATCCTGCTTTATGAGACTCTAAGGGTTTCTGCATGATCAGTCCATTTCCCCAGCAGGTGAAGGTAGAAAGAAACTACTCAAAAACTTAAAAATCAGAACCCAGTCCCACAGACCTAGGCTTCAGCCCATATTGAGACTCCACCCTCCAAATCACCATTGCTTTTACCCACTGACAGGAAAAGCTGCAAAGCTGGCAAGAGCCACAAGCCCTCCTTCACTGTCTGAGGCCAAATGTAGGGTTTTTGTGCTCCTTTAGGGCTCCCAGGTGTAGCTAAAATATGTCCCATTTCTCTATATCCCACAGGTTTTCCATAGTCATAGGACACCCAAGGTGCCAGTCACTTCATTGACAGCTTTGTTCCATTATCATCTGAGACAAAGAATTTGGACCAAAGTGCATCCTTTCTAATTCCCTTGACCTTTTTCTAGGCAGGTTTTCATATGAGGGATTGAGAATCTGAGCCTGGGAGTATTTCTCTCCGATTTTAATTGTGGAGTCCCACTACATTCCTCTCAATCCAGGATAACCTGTGCCACGGGCTCTCCATGGGCTCACCTGTGACACCTATCTTGGCAACAGAAGGCCAAAAGCATTAGAAAGGGGAAAGTGTTATTGGGAGGGAGCCATCCTCACTTAGGTGCCAGGGGAGTTGGAGATCAGAAGTGAGAGGGAGGAATGATGTGGCTGTTACTCAGAGTCTCTGGCATTAACAGGCAGCTAACACATGGCGATTAGTAAGGACATATTGCCCTCCTGTACTGAGACCTCTGTGCTGTGTAGGCTTCTATTGGCCTGAGGGGGGTTAGTTACCCTGATCCCACTTCCCCTTGTGAGGTTTTTGAATTCTGAGAGGGTAAAAGTTTTAGCATGAGCACTGTTCTTCCCCAGATGGTCATGGCAGAGAGTCCATTCAAGGACTCTGGGGCCAGAACCCAATTCCACATCATGGCTGCCAGCCAGCACAAAGAAGCCAACATCCACAACTATCACAAGGTTCTCTACCCACTGAATAGAAGAGTAAGGCAAGAGCCAGAAGCTTCCTGCCCCATCAAGATCAGGATGCAGTGTTCTTGTGGCTGGTGCTTCCTTTTAGCCCAACCCCACAGGTGTTTCCTTTCTACTTTCAGGATACCAAGCTTGTCTAGGAAATCGTGCTCATATAAACATCCCCAGGTTGATTCAATTTTCATCTGAGGTGAACAGCTTTGGCCCTCAGTGCGTTTCTTCTGATTTACTTTATTGTTGTTGTTGTTATAATTATTAATTATTATTATTAACCAGTTCTTGCCTGTGGGGCCTTTTGGGCAGGAGTCTGGAAGCCTCTCCTCTGATTTTAATTGGCAAGTCTTTTATACCAAGATCCCTTAATGTGGGATAGCTTGGACAATGGGTGCCACAAGGGCTTCACTGTCAAACTTACATTGGCAACAGGAAGCAGGAGCCCTAGGATACTGGAAAGTGTTCAGCACAAGAGGTTTGCCTGTGGAAAAAATAATGGTATTGAAACTATCTTTACTTACTTGTAGAGTAAATATATCAGCATTAAGGAGTCAAGGGAAATGCGGTTGCACCTAGACAGCAATCTCCTAGCAATGGCAGCAAGCTCCCACTCCCTTCCTGTGCCAACTGGACACATCAGTTTCTTACATCACTGAAGAAACATTGTCCTCTTCTTATTGAGTAGATGGTGCTTGAGGCTGGGGTTGCCATGACAATGGCCACCCTGCCTAGATCTTCGCTCCTGCTGCATGCAATGCCTTCATTCATAGCAGCTGAAGTTTTGTCTATGCACATTGCAATCCCTGAGCTTTTCAACAACAAAAAAAAGATCAAAGTTTACAAACAAGAGCCCAGTTCCACACACTTATGTGTTACCTGAGAGCCAACACCAACAAATTACCACTGCCTCTATCCATTGAAGGAAAGGGCTGGAAAAAAGGTGAGGGCCAAAAGACTACTTGCCCTATTTGAGGTAAGAATGCACAGATCTTGTAGATAGGGCTCTTAGGTTTAGCGGATGATTGATTAATATTTGCCCAGTTGATGTGTGTTTGTTCAGAAAGAGGAGGCTTGCCAGGAGATTGTGCTGTTCACTTCATTCCCAGAATCATCCCATTCTCATCTGAAATGGAGATATTTGGCTTTCTTTGTATCCATTCCCATCCCCTTGCTATTTTGTTTTTAAAAAATAAGTCCCCACTATGTGAAATCAAGGCCAAATCTAAGACAATGTCCCCTAATTTTAATTGGGGAACCTGGCCAAATTATCCTGAATCTGGCATAGGCTGGGCAAAAAGCCCCCTGGGACTTGCTTTTTGGAAATATTTTGACAAAAAAAGATACAGGGCATTTGAAGGTTGTCAGACAAAATATTGGTTTATAGGCAAAGCCAGAGGAATGAGGAGGAAGCATCCTCACTTGTGAGGAGAAGAGAAACAGAGCCAGTCACTTTATTCTCAGTTTTATCCCATTGTCTGCTGAAATGAAGAACTTTGACCCATCATGTATCCATTTTGATCCCTAGATGTTTTTCTAATGAGATCTTGAGTCACTTTGAAATGTGATAGGGCTTTCACTCACACAGTGAGTGCCCTGAGATTGGTGGCCAGCTCCCACCTTATTCCTATGGTAACCTAGAGCAATCAGTTTCTGATATCCCCAAATAAAGATGAAATACCTGTCACTGAGCTTGTGGCACTTGACACTTTGGGTAGGATCAGTGATGGTTACCAGATTGCCTTCCTCCTCTGGCTGCTTGAGATGACTTCCTACTGAAAAGCAAATGGTTCCTGCACGGGCATTTAGCTCCCAGAACTAGTCAGTGCATTGCCTATTCAAGGAATACTTCCACAAAGCCTGATTCCAAATACATAAATGTCAAAAGCCATTACACCAAAACCACTCGTGACTGTACCCACTGTAGGTCAGGGTAAGAAACCAACTCAGTTTCAAAAGCTTCTCCTCCCTTTCTGAAGTCCCAGTGAAGAATTCTTACAAAACTGGTTGCTAGGGTAGCCAGTGGATGTTTCCTTTGCCCCACCCAAGAAGTGGTTCTTATTCCCAAGAAAGCCAGCTGGCCAAAAGAGTGTGCTAGTCACTTCACTCTCAGATGCATCCAATTCCCATTTGATTTGGAGAACTTTGGCTCTCCATGTATCCATTTCCATGATACATGGAAATGATCCATTTCCATCATGTCACTCTTTTTTCAAATGAGGTCTACCCTGTGAAACATTCACAGCCAATGTCCACAAGAGATTTCCACAGCTTTTAACTGGACAGTCTCGTTGCATTTATCTTACTCAGGGATAAGTTGAGCAATGGGACTCCTTGAGATTTGCCTTTCATAACTATGTTGACAATGGGAAGCCTAAGGCACTGGAAGGTGCCCAGAACAGAATTTTGGCATATAAGCCAAGAACAGAGGAGGTGGGAGGCAACTGGCTTCACTTCCGGGGCAAGAAGAACCTTAGCTACTCATTTTATTCTCAGCTTTATGCTGTCTTCATCTGCAGTGAAGAACCTGGGCCACTGCTATCCATTCCCAACCCCTTATATTTTTTCTACATAGGCATTCACTGTGAGGATTCAGGGCCAGAATGCAAGAGCAATTCCTTCTCATGTCAACTGGGGAGTCAGGCCAAGTTCTCCCAACTTTGGGAAAAGTTGGGCCACACTGGCCAACAGGGCCTGCCTTTGGCCACACAAGACCTAGGGCATTTGAAGGACTCCAGCACAGAATATTTTCATGTAGTCAGGGACAGAGGAGTGGGATGGAGCCTGCCTCAGTTCTTCAGCAAGGGGAAATGAAGCTAGGTACTGCATTTTAAGATATATCCCATTTTCTACTAACATAAACAAACCTGGCCCTCCATATGTTCCCATCCCCTTGCGGATTTTCTAATGAGTTCTTGGGTCACTCTCAGGGGAAATGAGGTTTTCACTGATATAAAAAGCACTTAGGGATTAATGGTGAGCTCCCCCTCACTTCCTGTGCTATCCAAGAGCAATCAGTTTTTGATACCCCAATGGGAAAATTGCTCACCTTTTACTGAAAATGTGGTGCTTGGCAAGTTACAGATGGCATGGTGATGTTTACCCTGATTGTCTCAATGAATTTGCTCAATGAGCTGCCCTCTTTATTAAAAGAAGAAGGCCCTTAGATGCTGCCAGAGATGGGTTGGTGTAGAAAAAATCCCTTTCAGGTACCCCTGCACCAGAGCCTGGTTCCACCACTTGAAGGTCAGCAAGGAGACTGACCCCTATCCACTGAATGAATGTGGCATCGATATTTGATGGAAAGGGCAAGGAAAAAAAATCAAATCCCAGAAAAAATGTTGTCTTACCAGAGTTCTGGATTAATAGTTCATGCATTAGGGGCATCAGGTATAGTCAATGGAAGTTTCCCTTAACCCAAACCATTGGTGTTTCTTACTCTTGAGATTATGCTAGTCACTTTATTCTTTGTTTTTTCCTTTTTTCATCTGTAAGAAAGAACTTTGGGTCTCTGAGTATCCATATCCACCTTTTTGGTCTTTTTTCATGCTTGGTTTACTCTGGTAGGCATCAGGTCCAGATTTTAAGACCAATTCACTCTCATTTTAATTGAGGAGATGGGTCAAATTCTCTGGACTCTGGAATACATTGGGATGTGGAGCCTCTCACCACTTGTGTTTTAGAACTATGTGTACATTGGGAAACATAGGGCATTTGAAGGTGTCTGACACACAATGTTTGCATGTAAGCAGGCCCAGAAGAGTTGGGAGAGATTGGGTCCTGGTTCTGGAATAAGGATACACTGAGATATACATTACATTTTCAGTTTTTTACCATTATCACTTGAATTTCAGATGAAGGCTTCCTCTGGACTAGACTCCCAGGTAGAACCAGTGGTGTTTTCCCCTTTCCTCTGAGCATAGGTGCTTCTTCTTCTGAAGACAGCCAGCTTGAAATAGATTATACTAGTCACTTTATTCTCAACTTGATCCCACTCTCATATGAAATGAAGAACTTTGGCCCTCCATGAGTCTCTTGCTATTAAAAAAAATATTTGGGGCGCCTGGGTGGTGCAGTCGGTTAAGCGTCCGACTTCAGCCAGGTCACGATCTCGCGGTCCGTGAGTTCGAGCCCCGCGTCAGGCTCTGGGCTGATGGCTCGGAGCCTGGAGCCTGTTTCCGATTCTGTGTCTCCCTCTCTCTCTGCCCCTCCCCCGTTCATGCTCTGTCTCTCTCTGTCCCCCCAAAAATAAATAAACGTTGAAAAAAAAATTAAAAAAAACCATTTATTTATTTTTGGAGAGAGGGGGAAGGAGAGAGTGCATGAGCGGGGTAGTGGCTGAAAGAGGGAGACAGAGAATCCAAATCAGACTCTGTGCTGTGAGCACAAAGCCTGATGCGGAGCTTGAACTCACAACCTTGAGATCATAAACTCAGCCACACAAGAGTCAGCTGTTTAAAAGTTTGAGCCACCAATGCACCCAATCCCTTGCTGTTTTTCTAATTATATCTTAGTTGTCACCAGGCACAGTGGGCTTGTCAATAACTCGGTGAAAAACCAGGAATTTGTGGAGAGCTCCCACTCTGCTCTCATGTTAATTGAAAGCAATCAGTGTCTCATATACCAAAGGATTTTTTTGACCTCCTGTCACTGATGACTTGGTACTTAAAGGTTACAGTTGTCATGCTAATATTTAGACAGCAAAAGTCCAACCACTGGCTGTTGTAGGTACCTTCACTGTGAAGAGCAGACAGTTCACCTATTTGCAGTATTCTTCAGGACCTGCGATGTGCAGAAACAGACCATTGAACACTAGTTCATGAGAGTCACTTTTCAAATTCTTGAGAGTCATCCACAGACCATAACCTACTATGAATCATTACTGCATCAAAGGACAGGGGGGAACGCAAATGCCAGAAATTTTCCATCTCTTTCAGAAGGAACAATGCTGGATGTTTCCCTTTGTCCTAGCCCACAGACTGTTCTTACTCCTGAAACAACCATCTTGCCAGGAG
This sequence comes from Prionailurus viverrinus, assembly GCF_022837055.1. Lineage (NCBI taxonomy): Eukaryota > Metazoa > Chordata > Mammalia > Carnivora > Felidae > Prionailurus > Prionailurus viverrinus. Next base: position 16,991,656 of record NC_062576.1, on the reverse strand, counting down.
ACTGTGCTAGTCACTTCATTATTTGTTAAATCCCGTTCTCTTCTGTAATAAAGGACTTTGTCTTCTGTGTATTCTCCAACCTTTTGCTCTTTTCAAAGTTGAGTTCTCCCTGTTGTCTTTTCAGGGACAGTGTCTCAGAGCCATTTTATCTACTTTTAATTAGGGTGTCTGGACAAGTTCTTGTCACTCTGGGTTATGTTAGGCTACAGGATCCCTAAAAAATTGCCTCTCAGTACTATGTTTACAAAGGTAAGCCCAGGGCATTTCAAAGTGCCAATCAGGAATACTCGTGTGTAGTCAGGGCCAGAGATATTCGGAGGAAACTATCTTCATTTATGGGACAAGAGGAACATAGAGCTAGACATTTCATTCTCAGTGTTATCCCAATCACAGCTAAAATGAAAAACTTTGACCCAGTGTGTAGCCGTTCCAATTCCCTGGTTGTATTGATAACTATACCTAGGGTCCCATGCAAGGGCAATGAGGATGCCCTTCAAATAGTGAGTGTGAAGCCATTACTAATGAGCTCTGACTCTGGTCTGTGCTAATCAAGATCAGTTTCTGATATCCCAAAAGAAAGATTGCCTTCACGTGAGTACTTGGTGTTTGGCTGGATGATATAAGAAATGGTGGTTAGGGGGTCAAGATGTCAGGACAGGGTGGAAGGTTTTGTTTTTTGTTTTTTGTTTTTTTTGCATCTCTTGTCCCTTAAATGGAGCCAGATCAACACTGAACCATCTAGCACATCTATAATACTGATTTGAGGATTAACACAACAATTTGCACAACCTGAACCAAGAACTTGGCAGGTACTCAGCATGGAGAGGGGAACTGGGGGAGGGAGAAGATGCAGAGGACAGAGAATTGTTTTTACTTGTGGAGAGAGGATGGAGATGGGGGGAGAACATGGGAAAAGCACCCCCTCCCCCCAAAAAAGCACCTGGAGAGAAAGTGGAAAAGTGGAAACAGCTACAGGGACTGAAAAAAAGGAAGAAGGGAGAAAGGGAAGGGTTTGAATTCCATGAACACTCTATAAACAGGGAGGGTACAGAGTCTGAAACTCTGCAGCTGGATACCTGGCAGTGCTCTGGTGGGAAGTTGAATCCCCATTAACAGAGAGTGAGGTCTGAGGGGTCCACAGGTCACACAGGGAGTAGCAGTTTCCTTACTGGGAGGACATTTGGTAGAGGCTGTGCAGCCACCCTACAGGCAATGGTACCAGCGGACCCTGGAGAGCAACCACATTTGCTGGTGTTGGAACAAGGATGTTAAAGGGGAATCCTGGCACTAGATATGTGTTGTGACTTTCCATAAACCCTGAAACATTTCTCCTACAAGATTGCACAAACTTTTTCTGGGGCTGGTTGTCACCCAGCTACAAGGTCTAGGCATTGGCAGCAGCATGGTCTCACAAAGGTTCCTGGGTGTGGGCCAGCACCTGGCCATTGCCCAATGAGATCCACCCCCAGAGGATCTGAGCAGGTCAAAGCCACAGTCCCTCAGAAGTGAGGGGTTAGAGGGAGGGGCCAACATGGTGGAGATATAGGGGGATCTGAATTTCCCTCGTCTCTCAAACAAAGCAGTGTTGAGGCCAAAGGACTTTGAACGCCAAGAGTCTGGGAGGCAAAGTATCAGTCGCTTTCAGGGACCCACCAGGACAACCTGACTGGAATATGTGGGCCTTCAGGGAATGGAGAGAGGGCCCAAAGTGGAGGTGGGACCTGCCTACAACAAACCATGCCCCTCAGTGCCTACTGGAGCAGGATTGACACTGAGGAACCAGACAGCCCCTCCTCCAGACCAGCACTGTTACATTGCCTGATTTAATTCTCAGACAATTGTTATTATATAGATATATTCTTCCTTTTTTCTCCTTCTTATCTCTTCCCTCCCCTAGTATGGTTACTCTACTTGTTGGTTTGTTTAAGCAGATATATTTAATCCATTCTCTTGATACATGTTCTACACCTCCTTCTTTACTTTCTCTCTAGATTAAGCCATACAGTTTCTCTGGACAACTTTATTTTCTTTTCTTTTTCCCCATATCCTTCTTTATTTTCCTTTCTCTGTCTGTGGATTAAGCCATACAGTTTCTCTGGTCAATTTTTATTTTTTCTTTTTCTCTGCCCTGTCATTTTTCTCCTTTTATGGGATAAAGTCTCTTCCATCAGCCTCCACCCTTTTGTTTACTTGTAGCTGGTGTTTCTGGTTTTTTGTTTTTGTTTGTGCATTTGCATGTTTTTGTTTTCTGTTGATGTTCATTTGTTTGTTTTAGTTTCCAGTGCTACTTCAATCAACAATTCAAAGCACACTTGATGGAGGGTCCAAAACATCACTACAAGTAGGGAGATAAAATAAAGTCACAACAACAGAGAGCAAGTAACACTCTCCAAAAACACCTCCTGAAGGGCCAGGCCTTGGACAGTGTATGACCCCGCTTTATTTTTTTTCTTTTTCTTTTTTTTTTTACAGTCTTCTAAAATGTTTTATTTTATTTTTTATTTTTTTTATTATTTTATTTTATTTTTTTTAATATATGAAATTTATTGTCAAATTGGTTTCCATACAACACCCAGTGCTCATCCCAAAAGGTATGACCCTTCTTTAATAGAGCAGTGTTTGCAAGTGCAGGGCACATAACAAGCTTCTAAAACGCATAAGGGATAGAAAACTAGCCAAGATGATGAAATGGAAGAATTCTCCTCAAAAGAAATTCCAGGAAGAAATGACAGCTAAAGAATTAACAAAAACAGATATAAACAATATAACTGAACAAGAATTTATAATACTAGTCATAAGATTAATCGCTGGGCTTGGAAAATAAACATAGAAGACAGCAGACAATCTGTTGCTGCAGAGATCAAGGAACTAAAAAATAGCTGCTATGAATTAAAAAATGCTGTAAATGAGGTAGAAAATAAACTACAGGTAGTGACATCGAGGACTGAAGAGGCAGAGGGGAGAATAGGTGAATTAGAAGACAAAATTATGGAAAAAGATATCAGAAAAAGATAAAAAATTCTGGACCACGAAGGAAGAATTAGAGAACTAAGTGACTCAATGAACTGGAACAATATCCATATCATAGGAGCTCCAGAAGAAGAACAGAGAGAACAGAGAGAGAAAGGGGCCAAAGGTGTACTTGAACAAATCATGGCTGAGTGCTCCCCCAATCTGGGGAAAGAAACAGACATTGAAATCCAGGAGGTACAGAGAACTCCCTTCAGATGTAACAAGAATCAATCTTCTGCATGACATATCATAGTGACACTGACAAAATACAAAGATAAAGAGAGAATTCTGAGAGAAGCTAGGGATAAATGGCCCTTGACTTACAAGGGTAGACACATAAGGGCAGTAGAAGACCTAGCTACTGAATCTTGGCAGGCCAGAAAGGAATGGCACGAAATTTTCAATGTGCTGAATAGGAAAAATATACAGTCAAGAATCTTTATCCAGCAAGCCTGTCATTCAGAAGAGAAAGAGAGATAAAGGTTTTCCCAAACAAACAAACCAAAGACAATTCATCACCACTAAACCAGCCCTACAAGAGACCCTAAGGAGAACTATGTAAGTTGAATGTTGCAAAGACCACAAAGAACCAGAGACATCACCACAAGCATGAAACCTACAGATAACACAATGACTCTAAACCCATATCTTTCAATAATATCTGAATTTAAATGTCCATTTAAATGTTCCAATCAAAAGACATAGGGTATCAGAATGGATAAAAAAACAAGACCCATCTATTTACTGTCTACAAGAGACCCATTTTAGACCTGAGGGCAACTTCAGATTGACAGTGAGGGGAAGGAGAACCATCTATCACGTTACTGTAAGTCAAAAGAAATCTGGAGTAGCCATACTTATATCAGACAAACTAGAATTTTTTAGAATATAATTTACTGTCAAATAGGTTTCCACGCAACACCCAGTGCTAATACCAACAAGTGCCCACTTCAATGCCCATCACCCACTTTCCCCTCTCTCTGACCCCCCTCCCCCATCAACCCTCAGGTTGTTCTAAGTATCCAAGAGTCTTTTATGGTTTGCCTCCCTCTCTGTAACTTTTTCCCCCCAGGGACCCTCCCCCCATGGTTTTCTGTTAAGTTTCTCAAGATCCACATTAGAGTGAAAACATATTTTATCTGTCTTTCTCTGCCTGGCTTATTTCACTTACCATAATACCCTCCAGTTCCATCCACATTGCTGCAAATGACAAGATTTCATTCTTTCTCATGGTCAAGTAGTATTCCATTGTGTATATAAACCACATCTTCTTTATCCATTCGTCAGCTTATGGACATTTAGACTCTTTCCATAATTTGGCCATTGTTGAAACTGTTGCTATAAACATCAGGATACATGTGCCCCTATGCATCAGCACTCCTGTATCCCTTGGGTAAACTCCTAGCAGTGCTATTGCTGGGTCATAAGGTAGATCTATTTTTAATTTTTTGAGGAACCTCCACACTGTTTTCCAGAGCAGCTGCACTGGAAAGTTTGCATTCCCACCAACAGTGCAAGAGAGTTCCCATTTCTCCACATCCTCGCCAGCATCTGTAGTCTCCTGATTTGTTCATTTTAGCCACTCTGACTGGCATGAGGTGGTACCTCAGTGTGGTTTTGATTTGTATTTCTCTGATGAGGAGTGATGTTGAGCATCTTTTCATGTGCCTGTTGGCCATCTGGATGTCTTCTTCGGAAAAGAGTCTATTTATGTCTTCTACTCATATGTTCACTGGATTATTTGTGTTTTGGGTGTGGAGTTTGGTGATTTCTTTATAGGTTTTGGATACTAGCTCTTATCCAATGCCATTTGCAAATATCTTTTCCCATTCCGTTGGTTGCCTTTTAGTTTTGTTGATTGTTTCCTTTGCAGTGCAGAAGTTTTTATCTTGATGAGGTCCCAATAGTTCATTTTTGCTTTTAATTTCTTTGCCTTTGGAGATGTGTCGAGTAAGAAATTGCTGTGGCTGAGGTCAAAGAGGTTTTTTCCTGATTTCTCCTCTAGGGTTTTGATCGTTTCCTGTCTCACATTCAGGTCCATCATCCATTTTGAGTTTATTTTTGTGTATGGTGTAAGAAAGTGGTCCAGTTTCATTCTTCTGCATGTTTCTGTCCAGGTCTCCCAGCACCATTTGTCAAAGAGACTGTGTTTTTTCCATTGGATACTCTAGATTTTAAACTAAAAGTGGTAACAAGAGATGAAGAAGGGCATTATATCACAATTATGGGATATATCCATCAAGAAGATCTAACAATTATAAATGTTTATGCACCAAATTTAGAAGCACCAAGTATATAACACAGTCACAAACTTAAACAATCTTATTGGTAAGAATACACTAATTGCAAGGAACTTTAATAGTCCACTCACTGCAATGGACAGATCATCTATACAGAAAATCACTAAAGAAACAATGGCTCTGAATAATACACTGGACAAGATGGACTTGACAAATATATTTAAAACTTTTCATCCTAAAGCAGCAGAATACACATTCTTGTCATGTGCCCATGGAGCATTTCCCAAGATAGATCTCATACTGGATCACAAAACAGCCTTCAATAAATATAAAAGAATTGAGATCATACCATGCACACTTTTAGATCACAATGCTATCAAACTTGAACTCAACCAAAGGAAAAGTTTGGAAAACCTCCAAAAGCATGGACGTTAAAGAACTTACCAATAAAAAATGAATGGGTTAACCAGGAAATTAAAGAATAAAATTTAAAATATATGGAAGCAAATGAAAACAAAAACACAACAGTTCAAACCCTTTGGGATGCAGCAAAGGCAGTCCTAAGGGGAATTTGCAATCCAGGCCTATCTCAAGAAACAAGAAAAATCCCAAATACAAAATCTAACAGCACACCTAAAGGAATTAGAAGCAGAACAACAAAGAAACCCAATTACAGGAGAAGAAGAGAAATAATAAAGATCAGAGCAGATATAATATAAAATTTAAAAACACAGTAGAACAGGTCAATGAAACTAAGAGATGGTGTTTTGAAAAAATAAATAAAGTTGATAAACCCCTAGCCAGACTTCTCAAAAAGAAAAGAGGACCCAAATAGATAAAATCACGAATGAAAATGGATTTATTACAACCAATCTCTCAGAAATACAAGCAATTATCAGAGAATACTATGAAAAATTATATGCCAAAAAACTGTATAAGCTGGAAGAAATGGACAAATTACTAGACACCCACACACTATCAAAACTCAAAGGGGAAGAAATCTAAATGTTAACAGACCCATAACTAATGAAGAAATTGAATAGGTTATCAAAAATCTCCCAACAAATAAGAGTCCTGGGACAGATGGATTACCAGGGGAATTCTACCAAACATTTGAAGGAGAGTTAATACCTATACTTCTCAAGCTGTTCCAAAAAATAGAAATGGAAGGAAGAAATAGAAGGAAAGCTTCCGAAGGAAAGACAGAGACCCCACAAAAAGCAGAATTACAGGCCAATATCCCTGATGAACATGGATGCAAAAATTCTCAACAACACACTAGCAAATCGAACTCAATAGCATATCAAAAGAATTATTCACCATGATCAGGTGGGATTCGTTCCTGGGCTGCAGGGCTGGTTCAATATTTGCAAATAAATCAGTGTGATACATCACATCAATAACAAAAAGGATAAGAACCATATGATTCTGTCAATAGATGCAGAAGAAGCATTTGACAACATATAGCATTGTTTCTTAATAAAAATCCTCAAGAAAGATGGAAGGAACATATCTGAACATCATAGAAGCCATTTATTAAATGCCCACAGCAAATATCATCCTTACTGGGGAAAAACTGAGACCTTTCCGTCTGAGATCAAGAACACGACAGGGATATCCACTCTCATCACTGTTGTTTAACATAGTGTTGGAAGTCCTAGAATCAGCAATCAGAAAACAAAATGAAATAAAAGTCATCAAAATTGGCAAAAAAAGAAGTCAAACTTTCATTTTTCACAGATGACTTGATACTCTATATGGAAAACCTGAAAAACTGCACCAAAAGACTGCTAGAACTGATACATGAATTCAGCAAAGTCGCAGGGTACAAAATCAATGTACAGAAGTTGGTTTCATTTCTATACACCAATAATGAAGCAACAGAAAGAGAAATAAACTGATCCCATTTACATTTGCACCAAGAAATTTAAAATACATAGGAATAAATCTAACCAAAGATTTAAAAGGTCTGTATGCTGAAAACTATAGAAAGCTTATGAAGGAAATTGAAGAAGATACAAAGAAATGGAAAAACATTCCATGCTCATGGATTGGAAAAATAAATATTGTTATCATGTCTATACTACCCAAAGCAATCTACACATTCAATGCAATCCCAATAAAAATTGCACTGGCATTATTCTAAAAGCTAAATCCTAAAATTTGTATGGAACCACAAAAGACCCCGAATAACCAAAGTAATACTGAAGAAGAAAACCAAAGCGGGAATCATCACAATTCCAGGCTTTAGTCTCTACTACAAAGTTGTAATTATCAAGACAGTATAGTATTGGCACAAAAAAAGACACATAGACCAATGGAATAGAATAGAGACTCCAGAATTGGACCCAGAAAAGTATGGCCAACTAGTCTTTGACAAAGCAGGAAAAGACATCCAATGGAAACAAGACAATCTCTTTAGCAAATGGTGCTGGGAGAACTGGACAGCAACATGCAGAAGAATAAAACTGGACCACTTTCTTACACCATACACAAAAATAAACTCAAAATGGATGAAAGACTTAAATGTGAGCCAGGAAACCATCAAACCCTAGAGGAGAAAGCAGACAACAACCTCTTTGACCTCAGCTGCGGCGATTTCTTGCTTGACACATCTCCAAAGGCAAAGAAATTAAAAGCAAAAATGAACTATTGGGACCTCATCAAGATAAAAAAACTTCTGCACTGCAAAGGAAACAATCAACAAAACTAAAAGGCAATCAACGGAATGGGAAAAGATATGTGCCAAAGACATATCGGATAAAGGGTAACTATCCAAAATCTACAAAGAATTTATCAAACTCAATACCTAAAAAACAAATAATCCAGTGAACACATGGGCAAAAGACATGAATAGACTCTTTTCCAAAGAAGACATCCAGATGACCAAGAGGCACATGAAAAGATGCTCAACATCACTCCTCATCAGAGAAATACAAATCAAAACCACACTGAGGTACCACCTCATGCCAGTCAGAGTGGCTAAAATGAACAAATCAGGAGACTACAGATGCTGGCGAGGATGTGGAGAAATGGGAACTCTCTTGCACTGTTGGTGGGAATGCAAACTTTCCAGTGCAGCTGCTCTGGAAAACAGTGTGGAGGTTCCTCAAAAAATTAAAAATAGATCTACCTTATGACCCAGCAATAGCACTGCTAGGAGTTTACCCAAGGGATACAGGAGTGCTGATGCATAGGGGCACATGTATCCTGATGTTTATAGCAACAGTTTCAACAATGGCCAAATTATGGAAAGAGCCTAAATGTCCATAAGCTGATGAATGGATAAAGAAGATGTGGTTTATATACACAATGGAATACTACTTGGCAATGAGAAAGAATTAAATCATGTCATTTGGAGTAACATGGAAGGAACTGGAAGGTATTATGCTGAGTGAAATAAGTCAGTCAGAGCAGGACAAATACCATAAATTTTCACTCATATGTGGATCTTGAGAAACTTAACAGAAGACAATGGGTGAACAGAAGGGGGAAAATAGTTCTAAACAGAGAGGTAGGGAGGCAAACTACAAGAGACTCTTGAATACAGAGAACAAACTGAGGTTGGATGCTGTGGTGGGGGAGAGGGAAAATGAGTGATGGGCAATGAGGAGGGAACTTGTTGGTAGAAGCACTGAGTGTTGTATGGAGCCAATTTGACAATAACTTATATTTAAAAAATAAAAAAATAATATAAAAACTAAAAAGTAAATTCCCAAATAGATATATGTGAAAAGCCAAATGAAAGGCGTATTAGGCACAGTAGAGTTAGGCAGTGAAATATAAGTCCCTTCCATATCCTGTATACAAATATGTTTAAGAATATTTGTAATTATGTGTATTTTTTCTTTTTTTTAATTTTCTTTTAAATTTTCTTTAAATTTACATCCAAATTAGTTAGCATATGATGCAACGGTGATTTCAGGAGTAGATTCCTTAATCCCCCTTTCCCATTTAGCCCATCTTCTCTCCCACAACCCCTCCAGTAACCCTCAGTTTGTTCTCCATATTTAAGAGTTTCTTCTGTTTTGTCCCCCTCCCTGTTTTTATATTATTTTTGTTTCCCTTCCTTTATTTTCATCTGTTTTGTCTCTTAAAGTCCTCATATGAGTGAGGTCATATGATTTTTGTTTTTCTCTGACTAATTTCACTTAGCATAATACCCTCCAGTTCCAACCACATAGTTGCAAATGGCAAGATTTCATTCTTTTTGATTGCTGAGTAATACTCCATTGTATATATATACCACATCTTCTTTATCCATTCATCCATCGATGGTCATTTGGGCTCTTTCCATACTTTAGCTATTGTTGATATTGCTGCTATAAACATGGGGGTGCACGTGTCCCTTTGAAACAGCACACCTGCATCGCTTGGATAAATGCCTAGTAGTGCAATTGCTGGGTCATCTGGTAGTTCTACTTTTAGTTTTTTGAGGAACCTCCATACTGTTTTCCAGAATGGCTGCACCAGCTTGCATTCCCACTTACAATGCAAAAGAGATACTCTTTCTCCACATCCTCACCAACATCTGTTGTCTGAGTTGTTAATGTTAGCCATTCTGGCAGGTGTAATGTGATATCTCATTGTGGTTTTGATTTGTATTTCCCTGATGATGAGTGAAGTTGAGCATCTTTTCATGTGTTGGTTGACCATCTGGATGTCTTCTTTGGAAAAGTGTCTATTCATGTCTTTTGCCCATTTCTTCACTGGATCATTTGTTTTTTGGGTGTTGAGTTTGATCAGTTATTTATAGATTTTGGATAATAGCCCTTTATCTGATATGTCGTTTGCAAATATCTTCTCCCATTCTGTCGGTTGCCTTTTAGTTTTGCTGATTGTTTCCTTCGCTGTGCCGAAGCTTTTTATTTTGATGAGGTCCCAGTAGTTCAGTTTTGCTTTTGTTTCCCTTGCCTCCAGAGATGTGTTGAGTAAGAAGTTGCTGTGGCCAAGATCAAAGAGGTTCTTGCCTGCTTTATCCTCGAGGATTTGATGGCCTCCTGTCTTATATTGAGGTCTTTCATCCAGTTTCGGTTTATTTTTATGTATGGTGTAAGAAAGTGGTCCATGTTCATTCTTCTGCATGTCGTTGTCCAGTTTTCCCAGCACCACTTGCTGAAGAGACTGTCTTTGTTCCATTGTATATTCTTTCTTGCTTTGTCAAAGATTAGTTGGCCATACGTTTGTGGGTCCATTTCTGGGTTCTCTATTCTGTTCCATTGATCTGAGTGTCTGTTCTTGTGTCAGTACCATACTGTCTTGATGATTACAGCTTTGTAGTATAGCTTGAAGTCCAAGATTGTGATGCCTCCTACTTTGGTTTTCTTTTTCAAGATTGCTTTGGCTATTAGGGGTCTTTTCTTGTTCCATACAAATTTTAGGATTATTTTTTCTAGCTCTGTGAAGAATGCTGGTGTTACTTTAATGGGGATTGCACTGAATATGTAGATTGCTTTGGGTAGTATTGACGTTTTAACAATATTTGTTCTTCGTATCCAGGAGCATGGAATGTTTTGCCATTTCTTTGTGTCTTCTTCAATTTCTTTCATAAGCTTTCTACAGTTTTCAGTGTATAGATTTTTCACCTATTTGGTTAGATTTATTCCTAGGTATTTTATGGTTTTTTGTGCAATTGTAAATGGGATAAATTCCTTCATTTCTCTTCTGTCGCTTCATTGTTGGTGTATAGGAATACAACCAATTTCTGTGCATTGATTTTATATCCTGCCACTGCTGAATTCAGGAATCAGTTCTAGCATTTTTTTGGTGGAATCTTTTGGGTTTTCCATATAGAGTATCATGTCATCTGTGAGGAGTGAGAGTTTGACCTCCTCCTGGCTGATTTGGATGCCTTTTATTTCTTTGTGTTGTCTGATTGCAGAGACTAAGACTTCCAATACTATGTTGAGTAACAGTAGCTAGAGAGGACATCCTGTCTTGTTCCTGACCTTAGGGGGAAAGCTCTCAGTTTTTCCCCATTGAGGATGATATTAGCGTTGGGTGGTTCATATATGGCTTTTATGATCTTGAGATATGGTCCTTGTGTCCCTACTTTCTTGAAGGTTTTTATCAAGAAAGGATGTTGTATTTTGTCAAATGCTTTCTCTGCATCTATTGAGAGGATCATGTGGTTCTTGTCCTTTCTTTTATTGATGTGATGAATCACGTTAATTGTTTTGCGAATATTGAACTAGCCCTGCATCCCAGGTATAAATCCCACTTTGTCGTGGTGAATAATTTTTAAATGTATTGTTGGACCCGGTTGGCTAATATCTTTTTTTAAAATATTTTTTAATGTTTATTTTTGAGACAGAGAGAGACAGAGCATGAACGGGGGAGGGGCAGAGAGAGAGGGAGACACAGAATTGGAAGCAGGCTCCAGGCTCTGAGCCATCAGCCCAGAGCCCGATGTGGGGCTCAAACTCACGGACCGCGAGATCGTGACCTGAGCTAAAGTCAGACCCTTAACCAACTGAGCCACCCAGGCGCCCCCCGGTTGGCTAATATCTTGAGGATTTTTGCATCCATGTTCATCAGGGAAATTGGTCTATAGTTCTCCTTTTTAGTGGGGTCTGTCTGGTTTGGAGTCAAGGTAATGCTGGCTTCATAGAAAGAGTTTGGAAGGTTCCTTTCATATCTATTTTTTGGAACACCTTCAAGAGAATAGGTGTTAACTCTTCCTTAAATGTTTCATAGAATTCCCCAGGATAGCCATCTGGCCCTGGAGTCTTGTTTTTGGGGAGATTTTTGATTAGTAATTCGATTTCCTTACTGGTTATGGATCTGTTCAAATTTTTCTATTTCTGCCCTTGTTAGTTTTGGTAGTGTATAAGTTTCTAGAAATTTGTCCATTTCTTCCAGATTGCCCATTTTATTGGCATATAATTGCTCATAATATTCTCTCAATATTGTTTTTATTTCTGCCTTGTTGGTTGTGATCCCTCCTCTTTCATTCTTGATTTTATTTATTTGAGTCCTTTCCTTTTTCTTTTTGATCAAACTGGCTAGTGGCTTATCAATGTTTTTAATCCTTTCAAAGAACCAGCTTCTGGTTTCATTGATCTGTTCTACTGTGGGGTTGTTTGGTTGGTTGGTTGATTGGTTGGGTTTTGGTGTCAATAGCATGGTTTTCTGCTCTCATCTTTATTATTTCCTGTCTTCTTCTGGTTTGGGGTGTTATTTGTTGTTAGGTTGTGTATCTGAGATCTTTCTTCCTTCTTTAAGAAGGCCTGGATTGCTAAATACTTTCCTCTTATGACAGGCTTTGCTGCATCCCAGAGGTTTTGGGTGGGGGTGTTATCATTGTCGTTGACTTTCATATACTTTTTAATTTCCTTTAACTTCTTGGTTAACCCATTCATTCTTTAGTAGGATGTTCTTCAGTCTCCAAGTATTTGTTACCTTTCCAAATTTTTTCTTGTGGTTGATTTCGAGTTTCATAGCATTGTGGTCTGAAAATATGCACTGTATGATCTTGATCTTTTTGTACTTGCTGAGGGCTGATTTGTGTCCCAGTATGTGGTCTATTCTGGAGAATGTTCCATGTGCGCTGGAGAAGAATGTATATTCTGCTGCATTAGGCTGAAAGGTCCTGAATATATCTGTTAAGTCCATCTGGTCCAGTGTGTCATTCAAAGCCACTGTTTCCTTGTTGATTTTTTGATTAGATGATCTGTCCATTGCTGTGAGTGGGGTGTTGAAGTCTCCTCCTATTATGGTATTACAATGGATGAGTTTCTTTATTTTTGTCATTAATTGATTTATATATTTGGGTGCTATCACATTTGGTGCATACATGTTTACAATTGTTAGGTCTTCTTGGTGGATAGGCCCCTTGATTATGATATAATGCTCTTTTGCATCTCTTGATACAGTCTTTATTTTAAAGTCTAGATTGTCTAATATAAGTATGGCTACTCTGGCTTTATTTTGTTGACCATTAGCATGATAGATGGTTCTCCATCTCCTTATTTTCAATCTGAAGGTATATTTAGGTCTAAAGTGGTTTTCTGGTAAACAGCATATAGATGGATCTTGTTTTCTTATCCATTCTGATACCTTATGTCTTTTGACTGGAGCATTGAGTCCACTGATGTTTAGAGTGAGTACTGAAATATATGAATTTACTGCCATTTTGATGGTTGTAGAGTTGGAGATTCTGGTGGTGTTCTTTTGTTGTTTCTAATCTTTGTTATAAATTTATATTTAATTTATATATATATAATATATATATTTATATATAAATATATTTATATTTAATTTATATATATAATATATATTTATATATAAATATATTTATATTTAATTTATATATAATATATATTTATATATAAATATATAATTATATATAAATTAAATATAAATATATATAACTATATATTTATATATATAAATTAAATATTAATTATATTATTATAAAATATATTTTATGTATTATATAAATATAAATTAAGTATATATTTTATATTTTTATATTATATTATATAATAGATACATAAATTATATATAAATATATAAATCATATACATAAATTATATATAATTATATAAATAATTTATATATATATATATAAATTTTCATCTTTTCTCCCCTCAGAGAGTCCCCCTTAAAATTTCTTGCAGGGCTGGTTTAGTGGTCACAAACTCCTTTAATTTTTGTTTGTCTGGGAAACTTTTATCTGTCCCATTTTAAATGACAGTCTTGCTGGATAAGGAATTCTGGCTGCATATTTTTCTGATTCAGCAAATTGAATATATCCTGCCACTCCTTTCTTGCCTGCCAAGTTTTTGTGGATAGGTCTGCTGCAAACCAGATCTGTTTTCCCTTGTAGGTTAAGGACTTTTTTTCCCTTGCTGTTTTCATGATTCTCTCCTTGCCTGAGTATTTTGTGAATTTGACTATGATATGCCTTGTTGATGGTCGGTTTTTATTGGATCTAATGGGGGTCCTCTGTGCTTCCTGGATTTTGATGTCTGTGTCTTTCCCCAGGTCAGGAAAGTTTTGTGCTATTATTTGCTCACATAACCCTTCTACCCCTGTTTCTCTCTCTTCCTCTTCTGGGACCCCTATGATTCTGATGTTCCTTTTTAATGAGTCACTTATTTCTCTAATTCTTAAATCATGCTCTTTTGCCTTAATCTCCCTCTTTTTTTCTGCTTCATTATTCTCCATAAGTTTGTGCTCTATATCACTGATTGTTCTGTCTCATCCATTCTTACTGCTGCAGCATCCATCCATGATTGCAGCTCAGTTATAGCATTTTTAATTTCATTCTATGTTTTACTTCTTTTATCTCTGCAGAAAGGGATTCTAATCTATTTTGACTCCAGCTAGTATTCTTATTATCGTGATCCTAAATTCTTGTTCAGACGTCTCACTTGTATCTGTGTGGGTTAAATTTCTGGCTGTCGTTTCTTCGTGCTCTTTCTTTTGGGGGTGAATTCATTCATTTTGTCATTTTGAAGGGAGAAAATGAATTAGTGAGGTAGAAAAATTTATTTTTTTATTTTTATTTGTTTTTAATATATGAAATTTATTGTCAAATTGGTTTTCATACAACACCCAGTGCTCATCCCAAAAGATGCCCTCTTCAATACCCATCACCCACCTTCCCCTCCCTCCCACCCCCATCAACCCTCAGTTCTCAGTTTTTAAGAGTCTCTTATGCTTTGGCTCTCTCCCACTCTAACCTCTCTCTTTTTTTTTCCTTCCCCTCCCCCATGGGTTCCTGTTAAGTTTCTCAGGATCCACACAAGAGTGAAAACATATGGTATCTGCCTTTCTCTGTATGGCTTATTTTACTTAGCATAAGACTCTCCAGTTCCATCCACGTTGCTACAAAGGGCCATATTTCATCCTTTCTCATTGCCACATAGTACTCCATTGTGTTTATAAACCACAATTTCTTTATCCATTCATCAGTTGATGGACAGAGGCTCTTTCCATCATTTGGCTATTGTTGAGAGTGCTGCTATAAACATTGGGGTATGAGTGCCCCTATGCATCAGTACTCCTGTATCCCTTGGGTAAATTCCTAGCAGTGCTACTGCTGGGTCATAGGGTAGGTCTATTTTTAATTTTTTGAGGAACCTCCACACTGTTTTCCAGAGTGGCTGCACCAGTTTGCATTCCCACCAACAGTGCAAGAAAGTTCCTGTTGAGGTAGAAAAATTTAAATTAAAAAAATAAAATTAAAAAATGTTAAAATTAGAAACACACACACGCACACAAAATCAAATAAATGATGCTAGATCCTAGGTGTGTTTTAGTCTGGGTGTTTAAAGTGGTTTGACAGATTAGAGAAAAGAAGGGGGGGAAGAAATCATTTGAGAATTTGAAAAAATGAATACACTGAAGTAGACTAAAATGAGATGATGGGAGTAAAATAGAATTTGAACAAATTACAGAAAAGTAAAGAATATAGTGGAAAAAATTAAAGAAAAATATTTTCAATAAAAATTAAAAATAAAAGTGAATTTTTTCTCTTTCTGTATTCAAGAAAAAGAATGGTAGTGAAAGACAGACAGAAAGAAAGAAAGAAAGAAAATAGATGGACCTACTAACAGATTGAAATAGGACTGAAATTACTTTGTTTTCCCCTAGAAGCCAGACTGTGAAGTTTTTTATAGTCCATAAAGTAGATGGTGAGACTTGTGTTCTTAAAGAGCGAGGTTGGCCCAGTCGGGTGGGGTCGGTGTAATGGCTCTGTTCTCCACTAGATGGTGCTGCTAGCCTAATGGGTGGAGTGTTGTGGTGCTCATAGGTGCATATGCGCATGCGCGGAGGCAGTGAAAATGGCGTCACCCAGCTACCCAGTCTCTAGTATGGGAACTCTGTTCTCCTGGATCAGCAATCATGCACCCATCCTCTGTCTTCAACTTTCATCCACTCCCCACTTTTTCACTGTCTGGGTCCAGGCCCCAGGCAATACCTCTCTCCCAAGTTTTGTCTCAGATGTGGCTGTTTTCCCTGACTCCTTTCTTCTGAAGGACTGCAGCTTTGACCCGTTCCGCCCCTCTGGGCAGAGGATCAGGAAGATCTCCCTGAGCAATGACCAAATGTTGGCTACACTCAGGAACGCTTGCTGGACCCTGCTGCTGCCAGTGCCCCAAGACTGTGGCCAGGTGCCAGCCAGCCCCAGAAAAAGTTTGAGAGTGTAGCAGCACCTTTTCTGGAATTATGGAAAATCACAACACACATCTGACACCAGTCTTCACCCTTAATGACCTTGTTCCAACACCAGTAAATGTGGCCATTTTCTGGGATGCTGGGACCAGGTGTCTTCAACAATCTCTACCAAATGTCCTTCTAGCAGTGTAATCACTTTTACCTCTGTGTTCCGAGAACCTCCTGGATCCCACTCTATTCCTGGGGATTCTCCTTTTCCACCAGAACACTGCCAGATATTGAGCTGTGGAATTGCAGACTTTGAGCTCCCCTTGTTTACAGTCTTCATGGAATTTAAACCCTCTCCTTTCTTCTTTCTCCCTTTTTAGTTTAGTCCCTGTTACTGTTTCAAATTTTCCACTTTGTCTCCAGCTGCTTTTGGGGAGGGGTGCTTTTCCCATATTCTCCCAGCTGCCCCTTCTCTGTCCTCTCTCTGCCTGCAAAAGCACCTCCCTTCCTTTGGCTTCTCACTCCCCAAGTTCACCTCTCCATGCCACGTACCTGCTGAATTCTGTGGTTCAGGTTGTGCAGATTGTTGTGTTAATCCTCCAATCAGTTTTCTAGGTGTGTAGGATGGTTTAGTGTTGGTCTGGCTGTATTTCATGGACACAAGACAGACAAAAAACTTCCATGCTGTTCCGCCATCTTGGCTCCTCCTAATTATATGTATTTAAAAGGAACTTTAAATCCTCATCTAGAATACAGCTATTTCTGGCAGTTCAGTATATGGGCATTATACAATTGGAAGTAAGCATACTTCTTACTTGAAGTTTTTGAGAAGCTAATTCACAAATGCCTTTAATAAAAGTGTTTTTCTGGGAGTTAAGAACATTGACAATCCCTCATGCCAATATAGAGTAAACAAATGTTACTACTAGATCTACACCGAAAGCTACATGAATAATGTAGCCTGTGCTTTTAGGCACCTAAAGCTAGGCCATTTACTAGTGCTTCTACACAAAGGTTTAAGAATACTTCTAAAACCCTCTTGGAACAAAGAATACTTTTCAGTAATAAATTACAACTGTTTACACACAGAGGCTGTGGGAAAAACGTTACTTGATATGTCTATGAGGGACAAAAATAACACGAAGCACAGTTATGCCTTAGGCACTTCATCATGGGGGCTTTCCCTGTGCTTAATATGGAGTATGTTTTCTAAAGATTTTATTTAAATTCCAGCTAGTTAACATACAGTGTAATATTAGTTTCAGGTGTAGAATTGAGTAATTTCACCCTTCCATGCAATGCCCAGTGCACATCACAAAGTGCACTCCTTAATTCCATCTTTATAAAACCCAATACCCACCCATCTCCCCTGATTCCCTCAGTTTGCTCTATATAGTTAAGAGTATGTTTCTTGGTTTGCTGCTCTCTTTTTTCCCCCATGATCATTTGTTTTGCTTCTTACATTCCACATATGAGTGAAATCATACAGTGTAAATCTTCCTCTTGCTGACTTATTTCGCTCAGCATAATACTCTCTAGCTATATTGACTTCATTGCTAAGGACAAGATTTCATTCTGTTTCATGGCTGAGTAATATTCCATTGTATATAAATACCACATCTTTATCCATTCATCAGTCAATGGACATTGGAGCCCTTTCCATAATTGGCTATTATTCACAATGGTGCTAAAATATTGGGGTGCTTATATCCACTGGAATTTGTGTTTTTGTATCTTTTGGGAAAATACAAAGGAGTGCAATTGCTGGATCATAGGGTAGTTTTGCTTTTTAAAGGGTAATTTTAAAAATTAATTTATTTGAGACAGAGGTGATGGTAAGGCAGAGAGAGATGAAGAGATAATCCCAAGCAAGCTCCACACTGTCAGTGAAGTGCCCAATTAAGGCTCAGTCCCATGACTGTGACATCCTAACTTGAGCAGATACCGAGAGTCAGATGTGTAACTGAGCTACCCAAGTTTCCCAGAGAAGTCCTATTTTTAACATTGGAGGAAACTTCATACTGTTTTCCAGAGTGGCTGCACCAGTATGCATTCCCACCAACAGTGTAAGAGGGCTTCCCTTTCTTCAAATCCTTACCCGTACCTATTGTTTCTTGTGTTGTTAACTTTAGCCCTACTGACAGGTACGAGGAGCTATTACATTGTAGTTTTTTTTTTTTTTTTGTAGCTCCCTGATGATGAGTGATGTTGAACATCTTTTCATGTGTCTTTAGGGAAATGTTCATCTGGTGTGTTCCCCTGTGTACTCCTTTCCCTCTCACCCTTTTCCCCAATGAAGGCTCCCTCTCCTCTGTAGCTCCCCTGATCTGTTTCTTTCCCAAATCACCTCTCTGCCTTTCCTACCTTCTCTGATATGGCTTATTCTCTCCCTGTAGTTGTGGACTTCATTCTGTCAGTCTTCAGGTTGATTTCTGGGGTATTTAGAGTGTTTTTATAGTTATCTAGCTATGTTCAAGGGATAAAACTACACTGCTGCCATACTAGCTCTCACAACACACACTAAGAAATAAGGTTTCAACAAACTTCCTATGAGGTGTATGTGAAAGGCTATATGAAAGACACTTGAATGGTGTAGTTTCAGGCACTTAACCAAAAGGTGTGTGTGGTGTCTGTGGTGTGTGTCGGTGGGTACATGTGTGGTGTGTGTGGCATACCTTTAGAGTGGTTGCAGTTAAGTGCATTTGTCTGTTTTGTATGTATTTATGTGTGGTGTATTGTGGGGGATAAGTTCAAGAATTCTGTGATCTTGCACCAACGGGCTAATAAGGCTTAGGGCAGAAAGCTGCCACAGGGTGAGAGTGCCCAGGGTGGAACAAAGCATAGAGTTTAAAGCCACTTCCACAGGAAGAAGGCATCTAAGAACAGGTAGAGGTGGCAAGCCACCACAGTGCAAACGTGTCCAGGGCTAGTCATCAAGACAAAGCAGAGGGTGGAAAGCCACTGCAGGGGAAATTGCCCCAGGATAGCTAGTGAGAAAAATGCCTTGTTAACTCTGAGGTGGCATGCCCCATTTATCTTAGTCCTTAGAAAAGTTAAGATAAACAGGTATGATGCCTGAAGTAAACGGCCACTGGTTGGCACCAAGATGATGGTTTGTCTTTTTTTTTCCCCCAAAGACAAAAGACTTTATTACTAAGAGTAAGCAGTAGCCAGAGTATCAAATTGTAAATTTCCTCACAGCTGCATTCCTACAAGGTGATAAGAAGCCCAGATAATGCCTGCACATGTAGTTGGTTACATTATATGAAAGGAACAACGAGCATAGGGAACCTGAATCTTTTAAAAGAGATAGCTTGCTTGATCTTTTCCCCAGAGGGAATATTACCTTTTTTATATTGGAAGTAATTATGCCTTTCTTTCTTTTACAAGGCAAAACTCCTTCTATCTTCCAAGGCTATTAGTAATACAAACATTCTTAAAAAGATAGTCCAGAATAAACAGCTATCAGTATTTTCCTCACAGGATATAAAGAAACTTGAGAGACAAATGAAGAATTATCTCCCAGTAATATCAGTTCCTCATTTCTACCGAATCTGTTCAATTTGTTTCATACAGCATTGTTTAATTTTTTAAAATTCACCTCCAAGTTAGCATATAGTGCAACAATGATTTCAGGAGTAGATTCCTTGTTGCCCCTTACCCATTTAGCCCATCCCCCCTCCCACCACCCCTCCCTTAACCTTCTGTTTGTTCTCCATATTTAAGAGTCTCTTCTGTTTTGTCCCCCTCCCTGTTTTTATATTATTTTTCTTTCCCTTACCTTATGTCCATCTGTTTTGTCTCTTAAAGTTCTCACATGAGTGAAGTCATATGACATGTTTTGATGTGCTTGTGGTGTATATGTGGTGTGTCTGTACGTTATGTGTGGCAGGTATAGTGTATGTGTGTGGATGTCAGTAAATGTGTGGTTATTGTGTGGTGTGTGTGTGTCAAAGTTGCAAGCACATGTTTATTGTGTGGTGAATGTGTGATATTATTGTGGTATCTGTGTGTGGTGTAAGTGTGTTGCTGTATTTGAGGTATGTGAAGTGTGTGTATGTGTGTGTATGTGTCTGTGGCATATGTGTGCTCTACATGTGGTGATGGCATGATATGTGTTCTGTGTGTTGTATTTGTGTGGTGTGTTTTGTATATAGGTGGTGTGTTTTCTGTGAAGGCAGACCATGTGGAGTGTGTGTGTGTGGTATGTGGATGATATAAAGGATCTTTCTGTGTTGTGTGTGTGGAATGTGTATGTATGAAATAAAAGTGTGGTGTATATGTGTATATGTGATGTGTGTTGTGTGTCAAGGTATATGTATGACATGTGCAGTGTGTGGTATGTGTAGTAGGGTTATTGTGTGTGTTGCACATGTGCAGTACATGTGGAGTGAGTGTTTTGTATGCGTGGTGATTGTGTGACATATGTGTGGTGTGTCTGTGTGATATCTCTTGTTCAGTTTATTTGTGGTGTGGGGTGTATTTGGTAAGTGTGAGGTGTGTGTGGTGTTTGTTTGGAGTGGTTGTGATATTAGTTTTTTGTGTTTTGTGTGTATGATATATGTGGTATATCTGTAGTATGTATGTGGTTATGGTATTTTTGTGGTATGTAGTGTGTGGTGTGTCAGCTGTATATACGGGTTTATGTGTGTTCATGTGTGCTGTATGTATGGTATATGAGTTGTGACGATGGTATATATCTGGTGAGTTTGTCTTCCAGGTGTAGTGTGTGTTTATGTGGTATCAGTGTGGCATGCATCTTGTGTGCATGGTTTCTGTCATGTATGTAACACGTATCATATTGTGCTTGCATTACATGTGGGAATGTTGTATTCTTATGTGTGGTGCAAGTATGTGGTATAAGTTTGTGTATCTGATGTGTGTTTCATATGTGTGAGTGTGGCATACATTCATCCAGTGTAGTGATGTCATTGGATGTGTAACGTGGGTGTGTTGGTGTGGTGTGTTTTTGATGTGTGGTATATATGTGTAATGTGTGTGCTCTATCTTTTGTGTGTGTGGGGGGTTATGTGTGTGGCATATATATGATGTGTGTGAATGTATGAAGTATATATGTTGTATATGTGTGGAATCAGTATGGTGATGTGTGCAATATGTTTATCTGTGTTTGGTGAAATGATGTTTTATATGTTGTGTGTGGTATATATTTGGCTTGTGGTTTGGCATAAATGTTGTGGTATAACTATAGAGCATGTGTGGCACATATCTATATGTGTTATATGTGTATTGTTGGTGCAGCTCATATGTGGTACAAACATAAGGTATGGGTTATATGAATTCTGTATGTGGTGTTTTTGTGTTGTGCTGCCTATGCTGTTTATGGTGTGTTTGGTTTGTGTGTCATGTATGATATATGTATGGTTTGTATTTGTGGTATATGTGTACTGGTGTTGTGACTTCTAAGTGGCATGTGCTTGATGTGTAGTGTGTGTGCATTGTGTGTCATATGTGTGATTAGCATGTGGTGTATTGTTGTGTATATACAGTGTGTTCGTGATGTGTGTCTAGTTTCTCTGTGTGGTATGCTTTTGGTGTATCTGTGGAATTTGTACTGTATTTGTAGATTTTTTGATGTGTGGGCATATGTATGTATGGCATACATATGGTAGTTGTGTGCTGTGTGCCTGGTGTTTCCATGTGAGATATATGTCTTGTGCACCTGTGGATCGGGTGTGATTTATGTGCAGTGTGTTGTGTGCATTTGTGAGTGTGATGAAGCTGTGGTGAATATGTTAGGTGTGTGTGGTGTATATATGTCACGTGTGTGGGGTATATGTGTGCTGTGTGTGGTTTATCCATTGTGTATGTTTGGTATAAATCTGTTTGTGTCACACATGTGTTGTTTGTGTGGCATGTGGTGTTTGGTATTGTGAGGTGTGTTTGTGGTGCGTGTTTAGTGTTGTGGTGTATGCATGTTTTGTGTGAGTTATATGTTGTGAGCTTTTGGCTTATACATGGTGTGTGTGTGTGTGTATGTGGTGCATGTGGTGTGTGAGTGTTTGGTATGTGTGTGGTTGGTGTTTGTTGTAAGCTTTTGTGTGTGGTATATACAATACTTGTTTGAAGTGTTTGAGTGATGTGTATGCATGGTATACCCGTGGTATGCTTATTGTGTATGGTGTATGTGGGTTGAGTGTGTAGTTTTGTGTTTTTTGTGTTGAGGGGGTGGTCTGTGTGAGCAATATATTCATGTCATATGTGTGGTGTGAGATATGTGTGCAATATGTGTGACATACGTGTATTTTGTGTATGGTGTATTATGTGTGTGGTGTATATGAATTTGTTGTGGTATATTTGGTGTGCATGTCACATTTGTAGTGTATGTGTGGTTGTTTTTGGTGATGTTTGTGTGCTTGTGTGCATGTGTGGTGTACCTGTGGTATATGTAATGTGTGTGTGGTGTGTTTTGGTTTGCGTATGCTGTGTGTATGGTATATTTATGGTGTATGTGTAATGTATGTGTTGTATATGTGGATAAAATGTTTGGCCTGGGTGTAGTGTGTTCCTGTGTGGTGTATGTGAGTGGTGTGTGTGGTATGCGTGTGGTATAGATGTAGAATATGTGTTTGTAAGTTTTTATAGTGTTTGTGTGATATGTGTGATACTTGTGTGTGTGGTGTATCTGTGGTGTGAATATGGTGCATTTGGGTAGTTATTGTGTGACGTGTATACTGTTTGTATGTGTCCCCACACAGAGCCCCTGCCACTCCACAGAGGAGCTGTATAAGGAGACTGCAGAATAGGAGGAATGAAGGGCTGAGGGTATAAATAAGCTGCACGGGCACAGAGAACCTGCAGGAAGATTAAATCCAGTTACAGCTCAGACCATTCATCTCAGAGAAGCCCCTCTCTGCTGAACAACCTTTCATCTATCATCCACCTTGGGCATTCCACTTTGGGTGATTTCTACCTCCTCACTCCTCTCAGGACACCCCTCAGAACGTCTTCTCAAGTAAAGAGCCTCATCCCCACTCAGGGTCTCTGATATTTGGTCACCTGGTTAGGGGCCTTAATAGTGTTAGGTTTTCTTCTGCTACTGATGCTCCTGCCTCTAGAGAGGGAGCAGGGGATAGTTCTGGAATCCCACATGGAGTGAAAGTGGGTTGGCAAAACCTCCTGCAGGTGAGGCCAGGGACACCTCTCTGAGCTGCACTTGGGTAGCAGGCAGTCTTCTCACATGGATTGTATGTATTAAATTAACACAGAACCATGTAAAAACATGACATCACAGCCTCCTGAGGATCACCATGGGACTGGAGAGTCCTGCCCATTCTTCCCCTTCATTAATGGGAATAGTCATTCATGCACATATGGCACTGCCATTCCCCATGTCCAGTCCCCACATCACTCTGGGCTGGTGATAGTTCTAGTCAGAGGGCGAAATAAGACATTTCTTGAGATCCCCGTGGACTGAGGGAGACCATCCATCCAGGTTCTCCATGGGGCTACAGGGGTCACAGTGCAGGAGAATCACACATGGGTGAAGGTCATTGCTTCCAGGCCCACTGCAGCAAGCTCAGGGTCTTCTCAGGTACATGCCAACCCCTCATGGCCAAAGCATCACAAGCTATAATTAAATCATACAACTGACACTAGAAGCAAGTCAACAGCTTCTGAATGCTTTTCCTATATCTACAGAGGAAAGACTGTTGGGATCAGTGATTCCTCAAGTGTCCTCTCTGTGGGGGTCACCTTATCCTGGAGGAATACCCAGTTGTCCTCCTTCATTTGCACCTTACTGCTGTCCCCTCCTGTACACACATCACTGGTCCTCACTATTACTAGGTCATGGTTTTCATTCTCCACTAGGGATTCCAGATGCTTTGCTCACATATTCAGGAATTATTTTTGTTGTTAAATATTCACCAAGCGATCCTATTTCAGGTATATTGGATATTTACTACAGGATTCCCGATTAATACTTCTTCAGTATAATTGTACACAACAGAATCATTTTGGTAAGTAAATCTGTGCATGGTAAACATCCAAAGAACCCCAAAACGTCATACTATTGTGATTTAATGCCCAAACAGGAATGTGAGCCAAATAAAGATCAAAAATCTCAGAATATCTTACAGGCGATAGGGCAGAAATTCTCTAAGTGACAGTGCCATGGGGGCATCAATTGTTGGAGTTGTCACATGGTGCTGGCTTTTTTCAGCCCAGGCAGCACAATCAGAGGAGTTTGTCTCCAGTCTGTGGTGACCTAGAGCTTGGTGTGGGCCATGTTCCTGTCAGCCCATATCTGACAGTATTGGACAGTTTCATCTTCAGACACACAATTTACAAAATATCCTGAGTTAATCAAGTCATCTTTGGGCCCCTAGAAGCATCTGGGATCCCAGAAATCTCTGCTTACTTGATACTGAGTAGAACCTCAGAAATTATTGAGAAATGCAAGACAGAATGGAGATGAATTCAGGTGCCACGTTGGTCCTTCCATCTGAATCCTCACCATCCTTGGAGTCCTCTTCATTTGTACAGGACACCAAAAATGTTGTCTTGCACATCCTCTCTCTTCTGTCCATAAGCATCCTTTTGTAGTTCTTCCCCATTATCTCCTTTTATGATACACACCCTAAAAAACCTGATGTCATATAGGCACTGAGGTCTTGCATCTGCAGCTTCTGTGAAATCTTCAGCCCCTCTCAGCCCCTTTCTTAGTGTTTCC
This sequence comes from Prionailurus viverrinus, assembly GCF_022837055.1. NCBI lineage: Eukaryota > Metazoa > Chordata > Mammalia > Carnivora > Felidae > Prionailurus > Prionailurus viverrinus. The sequence goes on along the minus strand of NC_062576.1, from coordinate 16,966,597 downwards.
CTGGCCCTTCAACCTGGTACTATAGCAAGAAGTCTGGAGAAATGCCCTCAAATGGCTCAGCAGGGAGCAGGGCTGGGTGTCAGTAGGGCTTACCCCACAGGGCTGGAGGTGCCTTGGGAAGTAGTGATCTACCTGGGTGCCCTCACTATGTGTTTCCTGCCTGGATGGATCTGGTCATGATGGATTCTGCTCTTCCTTTCAGCTCCCAAGACACTTCCCATTGCTAGATTTAAGATGAAAAGCAGGGGAAGCAGATTAGCCGTCACAAGGGGAGCAAATGCAGATGTGGTGAGTTTTTCATGAAAAGGTGAGGCAAATATGGGCACATGTTCATCTCAGCCATAGCTTACATGGAAGGAACTTCAGGGAAACCAGCCAAAAAGCTGGGATGATGCCTGGGATTGTGATCACAAAGAGGAGACAAGGATAAGGTCATAATCCCTGTAGGCACTGAAGGATGCACTGAGCATATCCGATAAGGAAACCAAACCCAATCTATACAAGGCTCTGAAGTGGCTGGGCTACTCTAACAGCAACTGCTGAACCTGGATAGAGGGCCATGAGTGCCAGTAAGGGCTCCTGGGGGTGGAAATCCAGAAGGCATATGCACTGTGTTCTCTGAGAAGAGTGCCCCAGGACTTGTTGATCCTCTCACTCTGTGGAACCTAGTCCTCCCTTCCCGCCCTGCTCAAGTTATCCGAGATCTTCCCCAGAACATTACTAGTTGGGATGAGACACTGGGGAGTGTTTGATCTCCCACTTCACACATCCAGGAAATGAGTGAACCTGACACAATCTCTGAGGCTCATGTAAGCAGGACAGCTCAAGTCGCCCAGCTATGCATCCCTGGGGACACTTACACCCAGTATCAAGAGGGAGGGGACCCGCTTCAGATTCTGTATTTCCCTCTGTCTCTGACCCTACCCTGCTTGTACTCTATCTCTCTCTCTCAAAAATAAACATTAAAAAAATTTTTTAAATGGAATTAATCAGTAGACTTTGACTTAAAAACATTGCCATCATAATGGGGGTGGGTCTCATCCAATAAGTTGAAGGCCTTGGAAGAAAGACTGGCCATCCCCAGAAAGAAGGAATTTTGGGAACACATTGCTTTCAGAACCAAACTACAACGACACTTCCTCTCCTGGGTCTGTGGCCTGCCAGCCCACACTATGCTTTTTGGACTTGCCAACCTCTACAACAATGGTTAACAATTCCTTAAATTTCTCATATGGATTGCTAGATAGACAAACATATATACCTATATATGTGTATATATATATGCACACAAACATATGCATGCACATAAACTTATACATTATATTGCATGTACATAGTACGTATGTACATACATACATACACTTGGTTCTGTTTCTCAGGAGAACCCTAACTCATATAAAGTCTTATATCCAAATCTCAGTCTTATTCTTTGCTTTTTCTGGCCCTTTGCATGGTTCAATTCTATAGAAAGATCACAAGAAGTGGTGATGCAATGTTAACTCTGTGCTCTGGGTCTCACAAAGACCTTGTGAAGTCATGGTCACAAGGGAGCAAAGTCTAGGAAAAGATTTTGCACTGGGCACGTGTCTGTTGATACATAATGCCACAAGAACAGGATACCAGTACCCAATCTGCTGCAGGCATCTTCACTGCTTCACTGCTGCCTGGGAAAGACTCAGGCAATTGTGGAGGTAATCCATCATTTTGTGAAAAGGGTCTTGGGTTTTTCTTTTTTTTTAAATTTTTTAATTTTTTAATTTTTATTTTTTTACTACTCAATTTTATATTTTATTTTTTAATTTACATCCAAATTAGTTAGCATATAGTGCAATAATGATTTCAGGAGTAGATTCCTTAGTGCCCCTTACCCATTTAGTCCATCCCCCTCCCACAACTGCTCCAGTAACCCTCAGTTTGTTATCCATATTTATGAGTCTCTTCTGTTTTGTCCGCTTCTGCTTTTATATTATTTTTGTTTCCCTTCCATTATGTTCATCTGTTTTGTCTCCTAAAGCCCTCATGAGTGAAGTCATATGATTTTTGTCTTTCTCTCACTGACTAATTTCACTTAGCATAATACCCTCCAGTTCCAACCACATAGTTGCAAATGGCAAGATTTCATTCTTTTTGATTGCCAAGTAATACTGCATTGTATATATATACCACATCTTCTTTATCCATTCATCCATCGATGGACATTTGGGCTCTTTCCATACTTTGGCCATTGTTGATAGTGCTGCTATAAACATGGGGGTGCACGTGCCCTTTGAAACAGCACACGTGTATCCCTTGGATAAATACCTAGTAGGGCAATTGCTGGGTCATAGGGTAGTTCTATTTTTAGTTTTTTGAGGAACCTCCATACTGTTTTCCAGAGTGGCTGCACCAGCTTGCATTCCCACTTACAGTGCAAAAGAGATTCTTTTTCTCCGCATCCTTGCCAAAATTTGTTGTTGCCTGAGTTGTTAAGGCCATTCTGGCAGGTGTAAGGTTGTATCTTATTGTGGTTTTGATTTCTATTGCCCTGATGAAGAGTGAAGTTGAGCATCTTTTCATGTGTTTGTTGGCCATCTGGATGTCTTCTCTGGAGAATTGACTATTCATATCTTTTGCCCATTTCTTCATGGGATCATTTGTTTTTTGGGTGTTGAGTTTGATCAGTTCTTTGTAGATTTTGGATACTAGCCCTTTATCTGATATGTCGTTTGCAAATATCTTCTCCCATTCTGTCGGTTGCCTTTTAGTTTTGCTGATTGTTTCCTTCGCTGTGCCGAAGCTTTTTATTTTGATGAGGTCCCAGTAGTTCAGTTTTGCTTTTGTTTCCCTTGCCTCCAGAGATGTGTTGAGTAAGAAGTTGCTGTGGCCAAGATCAAAGAGGTTCTTGCCTGCTTTATCCTTTAGGATTTTGGTGGCTTCCTGTCTTACATTGAGGTATTTCATCCATTTTGAGTTTATTTTTGTGTGTGGTGTAAGAAATTGGTCCAGGTTCATTCTTCTGCATGTCGCTGTCCAGTTTTCCCAGCACCACTTGCTGAAGAGATTGTCTTTATTCCATTGGATATTCTTTCCTGCTTTGTCAAAGATTAGTTGGCCATACGTTTGTGGGTCCATTTCTGGGTTCTCTATTCTGTTCCATTGATCTGAGTGTCTGTTCTTGTGTCAGTACCATACTGTCTTGATGATTACAGCTTTGTAGTGTAGCTTGAAGTCCAGAATTGTGATGCCTCCTACTTTGGTTTTCTTTTTCAAGATTGCTTTGGCTATTTGGGGTCTTTTCTGGTTGCATACAAATTTTAGGATTATTTGTTCTAGCTCTGTGAAGAGTGCTGGTGTTACTTTAATGGGGATTGCATTGAATATGTAGATTGCTTTGGGTAGTATCAACATTTTAACAATATTTGTTCTTCCTATTCAGGAGCATGGAATCTTTTGCTATTTTTTGGTGTCTTTTCAATTTCTTTCATAAGCTTTCCACAGTTTTCAGTGTATATATTTTTCACCTTTTTGGTTAGATTTATTCCTAGGCATTTTATGGTTTTTTGTGCAATTGTAAATGGGATCGATTCCTTCTTTGATTTCTCTTTCTGTTGCTTCATAGTTGGTGTATAGGAATACAACCGATTTCTGTGCATTGATTTTATATCCTGCCACTTTGCTGAATTCAGGAATCAGTCCTAGCAGTTTTTTTGGTGGAATCTTTTGGGTTTTCCATATAGAGTATCATGTCATCTGTGAAGAGTGAGAGTTTGACCTCCTCCTGGCTAATTTGATGCCTTTTATTTCCTTGTGCTGTCTGATTGCAGAGGCTAAGACTTCCAATACTATGTTGAATAACTGGTGAGAGTGGACATCTTCTCTTCTTCTTGACCTTAGGGGGAAATCTCTCAGTTTTTCCCCATTGAGGATGATATTAGCATTGGGTCGTTCATATATGGCTTTTATCTCAAGGTATGGTCCTTCTATCCCTACTGTCTTGAGGGTTTTTATCAAGAAAGGATGGTGTATTTTGTGAAATGCTTTCTCTGCATCTATCGAGAGGATCACATGGTTCTTGTCCTTTCTTTTATTAATGTGATGAATCATGTTGTTTTGTGGATATTGAACCAGCCCTGCATCCCAGGTATAAATCCCACTTGGTCATGGTGAATAATTTTTTTTTAACTTATTGTTGGCTCTGGTTGGCTAATATCTTGTTGAGGATTTTTACATCCATGTTCATCAGAGAAATTGGTCTATAGTTCTCCTTTTAAGTGTAGTCTCTGTCTGGTTTTGGAATCAAGGTAATGTTGGCTTCATAGAATGAGATTGGAAGTTTTTTCCATTTCTATTTTTTGGAACAGCTTCGTGAAAATAGGTGCTAACTCTTCCTTAAATGTTTGGTAGAATTCCCCTGGAAATCCATCTGGCCCTGGACTCTTGTTTTTGGGGGGAGATTTTTTATTAGTAATTCGATTTCCTTACTGGTTATGGATCTGTTCACATTCTTGGCTTTTTCTATCCAGAATTTACAGATGCAGGTTCTGTTTCTGAGCCTTGGAAATACAGTCAGGACCAAGGAATCACGTGGTGTCCTCTTCTGTTTATACCTCCTCGGGCATAATTCTCACTGAGCAGGTTATGACTCACACCGTTGTTCCTTGCAGTGCAGTGATCATCAGAAACCAATTCCCCAGGTGGGCTTTGCAGGGAACAGCACAGCCTCATTGCCCAGTGGCACCAGCCCAGCTTAGATACAGCCCGACTCTGAACATCAGCCTTAAGAGCAGTGCTTCCTCCCCCTGGTCTGTGCCTCTGGCCAAACTGATGCTGCCCTCCATGTCTCACCTTGATTACCCAACAAAATATGTCCTCCCCGATTTCAAAGGCATGGTACACACCTTCCCTTCCTCAGAAAGATCAGGTCATGTGCAACTAGAGAAGAACCACTCCAGGGCGATTGTTTCAGTTATATCTGTTCCAATCTTTTCCCATTTATTTGCTGAGAATTCCTACCTGACATCTTATTGCAGGTGTATTTTATCCCAAGAGCTGAGGTGAGCCTTTTGGTCAGGCTAGGAATCATCATTACTTTAGTGACATTCAGTGTTTTGTAGAACAAACTAGGAATATCTATTCATATTCATTTATTGGTTTAAAAATTTGCAATATTATGTTATTTTCAGTGTACAAAAATCCAATTTTCTCAGATTTATCTTTAAATATTTCATATTGATGATATGATATGTTATTGTGTTTTTTAATCAATGGAAAGATCATTACTGATCTATAGAATCCACTTCATTTCCTCATGTTGGCTTTTGTATCACAAAATCTAGGTTGAAGCACTCAGACCAGAAGCATGTCTGAGTCTGTTTTCCACTCTGAGGTGGGCACACCTGAATCACTCATGATTGGTCTTCTCCAGTGTCTCCCTGCGAGATCTTTTTGAATTTTATTAAGAGTGAGAGAGAGTAAAAGCGGGGGAGGGGACAGAGCGTGAGAGAGAGAGAGAGAGAGAGAAATACAAGCAAGTTCCAGGCTCAGTGTGAGCCCAATGTGGGGCTCGATCCCATGACCTTGGGATCATGACACGAGCCACCCCGGTGCCCCTCCCTGAGAGATTTTAATCTCTGATCAAGCAGTGTTGGTCAAAGCAAACAAGAATTGGATGAGACTACAATAGCAATCTGAAACTTGAACTGAAGAAAGAGATACGACATTGTCACATCTACCAGTTCAAGGATAACCAGGTGCTTGTCTGAGATCTGACAACAGAAGTCACTCCCTGAGCTTGAATCCATGGAGCTTCCAGCAGGGGTGCGTGCACCAGACCAGAGAGCATAGGGAGGTTTTTATCTCAATTCCTCATGTGTCTGAGCACTGAGTAGGCGCTAGAGCTGCCCTACCATATATTACAGTAATAATCAGCCTCATGCTCAGGCTGCAGAACAGAAATGTACAGGATCCCTGAGTTGGCTGAAGCATCTTTGCATTCAGAGAAGCAGCTGGGGACCCTAGAGCCCTGGTGCTTGTTTGAGTGTCCGTCCAAGTGATTCTGGGGAGGGCCCCCTGCCTTCTGTTGATGCTGGAATATCCTGTGTGCGCCAACACAGATGTCACTGCTGAGGATGCAGGTGAGTCTGGCTGATACTCCAGGGGATGTAGAGAGGGAGGGCAGCTGGGTCAGCCCAGGGAACATGTAACAAAGTCACACTATCCTAAAGGAGCTGGGGCCATTTGGCTTCTGCTTGAGGGGTTAGGCCAGGGTAGCTCACACAGCTATTGGTGTTTTCTGAACCTCCAAGGCTTGTCTTTTCCTGTGCAGTGAGAGAGGATCACAAGGAAAAGAGGGGTCCAGTTCATGGACTTCACAGTTCCTGAGGTTCCAGAGCTGGTTCTGTGCTGGGACATGCCTTTATTCCCTTTCTACCTAAGCTGGAGGAGACTTTCGTGTGAATCCAACCCCCATTTAATCCTGTTTTGTCCCCCTCTGAGTTATGAAAGGAACGTGAGCAGGGCCTGTGAACAGAGAAAGTGAAGGGGCTGAGTTTGCTATGTGGGGATAGGGAGGAAGCAGCTGCTGGATCAATCCACAGTTGTGTGTACTGAGGACTTTGTAAGCCCATGGGGACACAGTGGCTGAGACCTCAGCGCTGAGTCAGTGACCAGCTCCCTCTAGCCTGACTTGGAGTCAGCAGGGGCTGCCTGGCTGGGAGACTCCACAGCAAGTGACTCTGGGAGACCCATGTTGCCCCCTGCTGGTCACACTTCCATCTACAGGTGTCTGGGAAGCTGCTGTGGCTTCTGCATCTGTCCTTGTCACTGTCATTCCACAAACAGGGAAGGAGACAGCTATATGGCAAGCAATGTGTTCAGGTTGAATTGATTGAAGTTAGTCCACTACACGTGGTTTGAGGATGCTTGGGATTTTTTCCCTGATGTTGTAAAATAGATGGCTGTGTCCTTTGTAATTTGCAAGTTGCAATTTCTGATGTGTTGCCAGTATTATGATTCTCAGAATTGAAGGCAATTTCTGGAGCTTATCATTTTAGAAGACCCATCTCAGGTTCAGAGAAAACCTTACCCACTACTCCGGTCCCTTGTCTCTGGAGGAAGGAGTATAAGGACCCCAATGGACTATGCCATTCATTTTGATCCCCACATCTAAGGAGAAAGGTTAGGGCCATGTCCATTATTAGCCCCCTACCCCCATGTCAACCTTGCCTGTGTCTTGCCTTCCAAGGGAAATGACTGTGGAGGAGGGATGTGCCCTCCTAATGAAGAGGCTACCCTCTCCAGGATATACAGGACAGTCCCCATGGTGAGCTCCAGTTTACATTTAGGCCCCAGAGAAGCTCTTTCCATGATGGTACATGAGCCCAGCTCACCCAAAAGATCCCCTGAGCTTCACATTTTATGGTGTCAAGTGGTTCCAGCCATAATAATCTTGGCCTGCAAGTCTGACAGGATGCCAATAATCATGAGGATAATCAAAATGAACTTTCACCAAAGTCCTATGGCATTCCTGAGGATGTAGAGCTTCTGTGATATGTGACATGATCCTGTCACCACATACTCAGTGGTGGTTCTGACCACACAAGCTGCCCACCAGAATGAGCAAAATGGTCAACATGTTCGTTCTAGTCAAAATCCATTCTCAGGAAAAGACATTTCATTCACTGCACACCAGCTACAAATGCAACAAAGTCCCTTGCTGACCTCACCAATTCATCTTTCCTGGGGAAATTACAGGGATGGGCTCAGGAAGGTTCCCAGATCTTCCCTCTCGATCTTTGTGAGAAGCAGAGGCTGCAGGGCAGGGGCAGCAGGATGGATGTGGGGGTGTGCTCCTGAAATTATATCTCTTGAGAAGGGTTAATTTTAAATACCTGTGTGTATGTGACAGGCATGGCTAGAATGGTAAGTCAGCAGGAGGCACAGGTTCTCAAGGGAGTTGTATGGCTAACACTGGAATCAGTGTGATGACCCATGGAGACATCAGGGCAGTGATGTCACTGGGGGAGGCACAGACAGAAGTTATGGCTAGCTCAGATTAGGCCACCTGAGAGACACTTTTGAACACCAGGAGACTAACCTTTGCTAACTCATACTATTACCTGAAGACAATGACCTCCCAGAACTAGAGAGTAGCTAAGACATGTTTCTCCAGTACATAAAGTGATTAAGTTTTGGCAGTCAGACCTTCACTGTTGTTCAGGAAGAACAAAGGCTCTCACTCTACCAAGGGATAGAAAAGAGGAACAGATGATGTGCTCCTGAGGGCCATTTCCAGAGACCACATTGGTCTGTCACCTGTGCAGAGAGAATCAGGAAATGTGAAGGGCCCCAGACTGGGGAGAGAGCGACAGATTCCTGCAACATTGGAGTGGGGACACAGCTACACCTTATCTGTGATCCTGTCTCCATAACCTGTGGAAGTGAAACTTGTTTTCTTCTTCTGTACATATCTCTAAGTCCTGAGCGTCCATAGCCTCCTCATCACAGCATGAGATCATATCACCTTGGAATAAAGAAGAGACATGACTCTCACAGGACCTGTTCCAATTCTGAGGGATCTTGATTCCTGCGTCTGGTGCCCACAGATAGGTCACACCCAGTCACATATCCCTTTGGAGAAGGCTTTGTTCAACATCACTGGAGCCACAGACACCTGTTTCCTCTGAGCCTCAGGACAGAATGTGCATTTCCCCAGAGACAGGTGAGAATCTGCAGATGCAGAGAGAAGGTCTTGGAGCTGATTTCTGGGAGATGGATGAAAGTCATGCTGGACTCCATTTTCCAACACAAGCACTCAGACACCCGTGTCTCTGAGTGAGGCCTAGATCCCAGGCTGGCATGGGTTTTGCCACCCACTTTCATCTTGTCCATCATCCTATTTTCTACATGGATCTCTTCATTTGCAACACACAATACATGTGAGAACACAGCCTGCTACTCAATTGCAGTTCAGAGAGGAGTCCATGCCCTCACCTTCAGGTGGTGATGCTGACACAGCTTCCCTCTATGTGGGATTTCAGAACTGCCACCTTCTTCCTCTATGGACACATGAGTGGTAGGAGAATCACAGTCAGCACAGTTAATGTCCCTGCCAAGATCACTAGTCTTCAGGGAGGACAGGTGGAGATGGAGCTTTTCTGATAGGCAGGGCATTGTGGGGTTTCCTGAGGGGGGAGGAGAACTGGAGTGAGGGACAATTGGTTGCTGAGTTCACACAGTGGTCTGAGTTGTGACTGCCTCAATCTTGCTGAAGCTTCTCTGTGCCCGTCCAGCTTCCACACACCCCTCAGCCCTTAATTCCAGCACATTCTGCAGGTTCTTAAGACCCTGTGGAGGGTCAGGGGTTCAGTATAGAGAACTCACTATGAACCAGGCAGAGGAGGTCCTTTATCTCTGGCTTAGCCACTTCTTCCTCCTCTTGATCTTCTTTGATTCACTTTCTCTCCTCTCCAGAGCATCCCCAATGTCTGAGCTCCAGAACATCAGGGCAATATACCTATTTATCCCAGTCAAAAAACACCTGTTGTCAGGGGACAAAAAGGAACTCCCACCTTCACCTGGGATTCAAAATGGAAAGGGACATTTTCCCTTTTTGTCAAGTGCCTCAGGAAGGGTGCTTCCCTGGGCTACATTCCATTATACTCCTCCTATGAATCTATTCTTTTTCTTCCCCCCTTCATCTTCTCCTTCTCATACGTAACTTTGTCTAACACCAAAAGTAGAACAGGGACACATATATGGAGTAGATGTATGGAATAGACAACCACCTCATATGGACAAGATGCATCAACCGATGGGAACAAATTCGTTGTGCAGACTGGGGAGAGAACATAGTACAAATCTGGCCTTGAACCCCTGTTGGTCACCTCACTCTCCAGTTGTTAATTAAAAGAGAGAGAGAGGAATAGTCAAATGGGAAATTTGATGCCTGAGGCCAGTAGTCCTCACTATGGGCCCAAAGAAGGTGGAGGATTCCCCAAGGTTGCTGATTCTAACCCAGAGAAGTGGCTGAAGTAGATGTATGGAGGAAACTCTGCTACAGCTGACATCAGGTCTCCTGGGAATTCCTGTGAGAGTTTTCCTGAAGTTCACTGGTGTGAATTTGTCCTGCTGTTCATTGTCCTCTTGTCCCCTCATTGGAGCTTTTCAACAATCCAGGGAATGGGGTCAGGCTGGGAACAATTAAGAGTAGGCACTCCTCCATATGTGTACATGTGACTCTTCCAGGGAAGCTCTTGTTAACACAGGATCCCAGGTCACATTCTCCTGCACAGGAACAGGAACACTGGGGTTACCAATTGTGCTAGTGCTCCCAGGAAGAGCCCTCAGGTTTGTAACCAAGGAGAGTAGTGAAGACCTACCTGGAGTGTCAGCCTGAAATCCTGGATCCAGGTGTGTTACAACAACCTATTTAGTGGCCTCTGGGCTGCAGCCTGTGAAAGAGACTGATCACTATCATTATAGAACTAAACACCTGCAAATTCCACAAGGAACTTTTGTTCCATGGTGAACTGTGGCAAAATTTACCCTCTACTTCCTCGCCTGTCTTATTCCTCACTCTTCTGTCTTTGCCTGTGACCAACAACAGACAAAAGGTCATGGCTTTTGCCATTACTTGTCCTACCATAACCAGAGGGTTTCAAGTTCTGAACTTTGGGTTTGTTTATAAGGTCAATGAAAATATATCCTTTGTAATACATTGGTATTCCAATACAAAAATAATTTCTTTATTTCCAAAAGCAAAATGTCCCCATAGTTGCTGGTGGTGGCAATGACTGAAAGGGTCCTAGTGTAGGATGTGTTACCTGGGAGAACCAGGTGGCCCTCTGTCCATCCCCCTCATGTCCCTTGTGCTATCTGGGGATTTATTAAGAACTCTTGAGTTCTGAAATCTTAGAGATACTGAATTTCTCTTTTTCTACTGAGATTAGAACTTTGCTGATCTCCTCATCTCCCAGGTGCCAGGCAGTGCCTCCCCAGTGAGCATATCTGAATATACCACTTACCAAGGAAGTTACACAAATGACTATTACACATGTGGAAAGATGTCCAACATAATATGGCATTGGAATATTACAAATTGAGCAATGGGATACTTGTGGAGTTCTGTTAGCCTGGCTAAAATTCAATTGACTGACACCATTAGATACTGTCTGGGATGGGAGGCAGGAGGAAGTCTCATCCATTGCCTCTGGGAATGAGAAATGACCGGCCACTTTGGAATATAACTTGGAAGTTTCTTATAAAGATAAATGCATAAAATACAGTACAGGATTCACACTCCCAGGTATTGCCTTAAATGAGTTACTTTTGTCTATACAAGAAAATAAAAAAATGTTTATTAAAGATGTATTCATGATTGCCTAAATTTTTTTAGCAACACATGTCCTCCAATAGGTGAATGGGTAAAAAAAAATGTTGCTATGTTCATACATGGCTATGATTAAGTGATGAATAGACAGGTTTTTAACAGTTCACAAGATGAGACAGAGAAATTTTCTATGCACATTTCTAAATGAAAAGAGCCATCATGAAGAGGCTGGAACTGTGAGCAGTGGGGAAAGGAGGCAAGAGTCCTGGGCACCAGCTCCAATCCTGGGTCGACATGTCTACTGAATCCACGAGAGGGCCCTAGTGTTCCCCAATTCCTTACCTGGGAGCTCCTATCTCTCTGCCTCTTGCAGGTTCTCCTGGGCCATCCTTGGGGTGAAGGTCTTCCCACTCCAGCCCTCTCTTTGCTCAGCTGAAACCCAGGATTATAGTGAAAGAGGGGCCTGTACAGCCTCCATAAAGGGGAAGATTTGCATAGAGAACCTTACCCTAAGGATCAAGTGTACACATAATAAGGGTTGATGAGCTAAGACCTGGCTGTGGTGCTCAAGAAGACTAGTCAGGGGTGTCTCCACCAGGGAATTGTAGGTGGGCACCTTTTGTCACCTGGGAGGATGACTTACCTCTCACCCCTGGGAATAGAATCTGCCTTTCCCTACTGATCTCCAGGTCACCCCCTCCTTGTAGAATCTCGGGCCCAGGTTGTGCTGACACAGCCTCACTTTTTGTTGGGATCTCTGGGACAGATGGCCACTATCTCTTGCACTTGGATGAGTGGCAACATTGGAGACAAAAATGTGTAGTGCTACCAGCAGCAGCAGCAGCAGGGTCCCCACCAATATGATCTACTATGACACCAAAGACCCTCTGGGATTCCCAATCAGTTCTTTGGCTGCATCAACAGCTCCTCCAGTACCGCCTACTTGACCATGTCTGGGCCTGCAGGCTGAGGATGTGGCCGATTATTACTGTCAGTCTCCTTATGACAGCTGTGAGCACAATGATTCAGAGTCATGGGGAAGTAAGACCAAAATTCCCCTTACTCTCCAGTCCTAGGTCTGTCCTCAGTCTTTCCCCACCAGGGATGCCCACCAGGGATGGTTGCTTCTTCCCATCTCCTCCTGAAAAGTTTGCCTTAGATTGTACGTTTCTTAGTCTGTCAATCTATACAAATCCCAACCGTGGTGTTCACGGATGAGCTCTTAATCCCTTTGTAGTCAATGTAGGTGATTTTGTTCACAACAAAGTTTCTGATCCTCAGCACTTCTGACAAAACAACTGGCTCATTCCTTGCTTTGGGGGCTGTTTTGTATATGTAAGAGGGTGAGAAGCATCCTTTGTGGTCCATACATAACATGCCGGAAGCACCCCTATATCCCACTCATGATACACAAAATGCTGCCAAGAATTCCCAAATAACTTGGGTGGGGGACAAAATAACACCAGTTTGAGATCCACTGTTTGAGATAACATATTCTCAGCTATTACTCAGTCTTTGTATTAAGTCATTTTTATGCCATTCAGCTGGAAGAAATACTAGATATACCATCTCCCTGTGCTTCTGCTTTCCCTCTTGTTAGACGCAGAAGTCAGCTGAGGTCAGAAGACCCATGACTCAATCATATGGAATCTCTTCTCACAAGCACGTGGGGCATATTTTTTTGGCAGGTGAGGTGTATAATTTATAATCACATTTTTACACAATTTTTACAGTAAAATAGACCAGATACTTCTTCTTTAATCTATTTGGAAATGTGTTTCATGCATGGGATATGAAGATGAATAAAAACATGACAAAGTTTTGAGCACTTTGAAGTTGCATTTAGTGTGGGTCAGAGACTTCAGACAAGAGCAGTAGGTGGTGGTGGTGAAGGCTCTGAGGACAGAAGACATCCTCCATGAGCAACTAACATCCAGACTTCAAGTTACTTGTTTGAGTGTCTGCTTATATTTCACTTATCTGAAAGCCTGTAAGCATATCGACTGTCACCCAAGGGTAAACATAGCTGAAAGACTAGTGTATTATCCATGAAATGTCATATACAACCCCTTAATCTCAAATCCCAAGAAACCTTGAGGGAAATATCATGAATGAATAATGGGTTTAAAATATTTGTGTCCCAAGAAGACAGCATTCTACCAGGAGACTGGATGCAGGAAATCAGTATCTGTCTGAAGATGTCTGTGCTGGTCTCCCTTCATTCTACACAGGTATGTTATTCCATGAACCTCACAGCTACCAAACAGAAAATTCCTTGATCTTCCTTTACTTTTTCAATCAGTACAATCAGTTAATAATTTGATTAGCTCACCATTTTGGAGATTACAACACAAACACATTTATGCGAGTGTAGTTGGAGTCCAATGCTTTGATGTACAAGATAAATACAAATAATTTTGGAATATTAAATGTGTAGGTAACATGACCAAGTTTGTTTCAATGAAGGTCATACATCAGTGACCTCTATACACTGATGACAAAGTGGTTGGATTTTTTTCATATTCTGTGTGGGAGAAAGATGGGAAGGACAAAGAGGGGTGGGAGAGTCAACAAGATGAGTCCTAAAGGTGAAGGTTGTTGTTGGGTGATGGGTGCAGGCAGTTATTTGCATAATCCCCCATAGTATTTGTAATGTCACTAAGGTCCACAATATATACTTTAAAAATTCTCTATCCTTATCTGAGATGATGTGTATATGTTATCCCATTAAGACTCAATATCTGGGGAAATGTGTGTTTTCTCTGTGAACTCAAATTGAAGCCCATCTCCTTGCTAACACATTGCAGAAAACACTATAGAAGGGATGTGTATTCAGGCTTTTGAAGTAACATGATATCAGGGAATGTGGAGGTCAAAGAGCAAGAGGCAAGGCTACATGGAAAGCAGGGACAGACCAGGAAGGAAGATCCCTTAAGGGAGGGAGTTGTGTGGCTTTTGTGCCAACAGCAGTGAGGAGTCACTGAAGAGGGGCACCTGCCTGAGATCAAAGAAGAAAATCCCTTTGGGTGCACTAAGGATGGGGATTATGAGGGAAGCAAGTGGTCCTGGGTACAGGAATTTGCTAAAAGGCCTGTGAGTCTAAAAGCATGGAGACCATTTCCCCATGAAAGCTGAGATGCTTCCCTGGTAAAGTGAGGACATAAGGGTTTATGGATGCAACCTGAGTGGTGGTCTTGGTGTTGGTGGTTATGTCATAGGCTGGTACTGGCAGAAACCAGATACAAACACGGTAACTAACAAAAGGATTATTACCAGCCTGGTACCTTCTGTGCTACCACACAGACTCATATAAGCACCAAGGCTCTGGGGACCCAGACACTTCTCTGTATCCAAAGATGCCCCAGCCAATGCAGAGCTTCTGCCCATCTCTGGGCTCCAACATGAGGATAATGCTCACTCTTACTTGGTATAGAACATGGCACACACACATTCACAAAATGCTCCTGGGTCACAGGGAAGTGAGACTAAAACCTCCCTGTGATTTCCTTGAGGCAGTCACTCAGGTCCTTCCTGGGACCAAGACAAGCTTAGGGTGACAACTTTTGTCACCTCTTAGCTCCATTTTTCTAGTACCTTTCATAACAACTCTGAGGACACTGCAGCCCTGGCCTGTGGTTCTCCTCTTGAAGGTGCCAAGGACAGAACACCCCCAATTAGGCCACCTTCGCCTGAACATCTTTTTGAAGTAAAAAAAGATAAAAACCCAGCAAATTCAAGAAGAGCTCTACACCTCCCCTCAACTGTCTGTTTATAACAGGAAGAGATCTATTCCAGAGATTTCTTTTTACCATGGACAGTCCACCCTGAAAAGCATGGAGTCTTCCCTAGGGGATTGGAGGTGCTATAGGAGATACCTGCTTGGCTCTAAGGCAGAGACCATGGACAGAGCAGTGGGGAGTCAGGAGGTTTTTCTGAACTGCTGCTCTGTCACCATATCACACAATAGTGTGTCTGATTCTGGACACCAGGGGGTTGTCAAACCCCAGTGCTGAGGGTTAAGGGTTGCTCAGAGCAAGAACCTGCCACTGGCACTGTCTGTGCCCTCTTTTCAGGGCTCACTGTTATGATGTGCCCACTCCCTGGCCCGACACTACCTCCCCTCTGCCTAGCCCCCCTTAAATATTCTAGCAGAAGGAACTGACCCATGGCCTGTGAAGGGTCAGAGGGTTGAGGTCTCATTTGCATGGACAAGCCCTCCCTCTCAGACGTTGAAGAGGAGGAGAGATTAGGGGACACAGAAGGCGTGTTCGGTGACAATGTCCACCATAGTCTGTCTGCTCTCCTCCTTACCCTTCTTGCTCACTGCATCAGGGACTGGATTCAGGGATAGGAATAGTATCCTGGGAGGACATTTGGAACATTTTTCCTCCTGTTGTGTCCAGAACCCAGCATCACCCTCTCTCTCTCCCCATTCCAGGGTTCTGTGCCTAGTCTGTGCTGATGCAGCCGCCTTCAGTGTCTAAGGCCCTTGGCCAGAGGGTCACCGTCTCCTGAAATGGAAATAGTTCCAACATCAGGGATGGTCATTCTGTGAACAGTATCAACACCTCCCAGGCATGCCTCCTAAACCCATCATCTATTATGATGATAGCAGACCCTCTGCAGTCTCTGAATGACCCTCTGGCTATAAGTCTGACAGTTCAGGCACGCTGAGCATCACTGGGCTACAGGCTGAGGATGAGGCTGATTATCTCTGCTCAGCATGGGAAAGCAGTCTCAGTGGTCCCAAGGTGCTCCTGGCCTGTGGGGAAGTGAGACAAAACCTGCTTTCACCAAAGTGATGGTGTTTCCTTATGCAGCCCCAATCTTCTACCAAGAAGACTGCTTTCTTTTTTGTTTGGCCTAAAACATGTCTGACACCCTATCTGGTGAACTTGTTCCAGAGTATGTGTCCTTGTCCTGTCAATCTGTCCCTAAAGCCTATCCTTGTAAGAACCATGTTGCATTTTAGTCAAGCTGAGCAGAAATTCCTGGATGCTGGGACCTGTTGCCTGGGGACAGAATCCCTGAGGATTGTGCTTCTCTTTTAGGGCTGCTATAACAATACCACACACTGGGTGGCTACACCAAAAACTGTTTATTTTCTCACAGTTTTGCAGGCTGAGAGTTCAAGTTCAAGGTGGTGCATGGTTTGATTTCTTCTAAAGTCTCTCACCGTGACTTGCAAATGGTGGTGGTCTTTCTGGGTCATCACATTGTATTTTCTGTTTGATTCTTCCAGGGTCTCTATCAGTTCTTTTAAAGACACCAGCCCTATTTTTTGGGCACCACCACCCTTGACCTCATTTACCTATAATTACATCCATCAATGACTTATCTTCAAATAATCACAATGTGGGTTAAAGTTTCCACATAAAAGATTTTGAGGGGACACATTTATTTATTTATTCATTTTCCTTAATATCTATTTATTTTGGGTGAGAGAGAGAGAGAAATTAGAGGGGGCAGAGAGAGAGAGAGAGAGAGAATCCTAAGCAGGCTCCACACTGTAATCTCAGAGCCTGAGTTGGGGCTCCATCCCATGAACCATATGACCATGACCTGAAGGAGATCACTGTCTGCCTGCCTCTGATTCCACCTTAACTCAGACCCTCAGGGACACAAAGCCAACCATTAAAAGTTGACAGAACTCTCTTGTTTTCCTGAACCTTGGTCCTCCATGTCTGTGTCCTTTTAGAACATCCTTTCTCTCCCCATGAATGTCATGTTATGTCTTCAGACTTAAGCCATTTGTTGCCCAAATTTATCTCTCTCTTATTTTCTCCTCCCCTTACGACCAATGGCTTTATGACCCTAAGCAACCATTTCCTGTTTGTTGCCAAAACAATGTGTGAAGGAGGGGGGTGGATTTCAAGAAAAACACAGGGTCAGCAAAGAAGATTTTATTTCCTAGGAAACACTCCAGGACCTAAGAACAGGAGTTTTGGGCTTTAAGATTTCAGACACTGTCACAGCAGAGTGGCTACTTTCAGTTGAAAAACCCTCCGG
This sequence comes from Prionailurus viverrinus, assembly GCF_022837055.1. Classification (NCBI taxonomy): domain Eukaryota; kingdom Metazoa; phylum Chordata; class Mammalia; order Carnivora; family Felidae; genus Prionailurus; species Prionailurus viverrinus. The sequence goes on along the minus strand of NC_062576.1, from coordinate 16,949,280 downwards.
GCATTTCAGTTAATAACGTCTAAAACTGTCAGATTGTAATTTTTAAAACTAACACATATGACCTTTATACAAGTAGTGCATGAACATGCGTTGCAAAATTCCTTCAGCTCCTGTATTACTGAGGATACCAGTAAAATGTTAAAGAATTTTTTAAGTCTTAAAAATATGGTCCTTATATTCTACCAAGATAGGACCAAAGAAGGATTTTGCCTGTGTTGAAGATGAACTGGTTCATGTTTTAAAGGGGAAGAAGAGTAGGAGCTTTCAATTGATCTTGCTGGTGACAAAATCATTTCTCTGATTTCATTGAATTGAAACATCCTCAGGAAGCCATCTTGATATTATACTGCCCTGTCTTACACTTCCCGTCCCACTCTTCATAAAGGCAAATCCATTATCCCTCTGTCCATGTGCTCCCACTCTGAATTATGGCTCCATTCTATCTTCCTTTACTGGATCCTCTATATATCACACTGAACCCACAAGCAAGCAAATCGACCTGACAAACCCAAATCAATGTTCTTCTGGCCTTTCCCTGCCTGAGTCTCCTGTGATCCTCCCCTTGTTCCTGTGTGTCTTCTTCCCCTGGGCCAAGTTGTTCATCTTCATCACCCAGTCTTTATACCCACTTCATGGACTTTCTACATCACTACCCAAATCTGAGGAATCTTTGAGTCATGACCTCGTCCCCTGAGCTCTCTTGTCTGTGATTTCATTCTCCCTGTTATCCCAGATACCTCTATTCCCCTGACCCATGGGTGCATCAGTAGACTCTCTGTTCTCCCTGCCTCCGGGGATGAAGGTGAAGAAGGAAGGGCCCCTATAGGTTTCCACCATTATGTTTCTTCTTGAGGGGCAACTCCATGAGGCAGAGGTGAAGTTGCCTGGCATAGCTGCAATCCACCACACTTATCACCAGGCAGGGGCCCAATACATATCATTGCAGACATTCCTCTCACCACCCAGGTCACATGGCATGGGGCCATGGGACTTCACTCGTATTTGGAGTGCAAGAAGCAAAACAAAAAATGATCACAGGGGGAAAAAAGAGAGTGGCAAACAAGAAGCATACCATTACCTATAGAGAATAAAATCATGGAACCTGAGGGGAGATGGGTGCAGAATGGGTTTTTAAGTGGATGGGTATTAAAGAGTTATCTTTGTGATGTGCACTGAGCATTGTAAGGAAGGGTGGAATTACTGAATTCTACACCTGAAACTAATATTATATTGTATATGAACTAGCTGGAATTTAAATAAGATCTTTAAAAAATATCCTATATTAGCCATAGGGAAAGGCCCCATGCAGAAGTGCATAAAACATCACTTTAGGAGTGCTTCAAGTGACACTCTTGTCCCTCATAGACCTATAGAGTAACAATTTCCCCCACAACCTGTGTAAACACTAGTGCTTTACTTCTGAAAAGTACCCTTTGCTCCAAGAACGTTTTAAAAGCTTCTTGGGGATGGGTAGTCAGAAATATTCTTAAACCCTTGTGTAGAAACACTAGGAAATTGCCTAGCTTTAGGAGACTAAAAGTACATAGTGATAATGCATTATTAAGGTAGCTTTAAGTGTATATCTAGTAGTAACTTTTGTTTAAACCCTCTATATTCGCCTCAGGGATTGTCTATGTTCTTAATTTCCAGAAAAATGTTTTTCTGAAATCATTTGTCAATTAGCATCTCAAAAACATCCAGTAAGAAGTGCGCTTACATCCATCTGCATAATGCCCATGTGCTGAACTGCCTGAAATAGCTGTATCCTAAAGGAAGTTTTCAAAATCATTTTAAATACCTATAACTACAAGTGTTTCTAAACTTGTTTGTATACACCCTAGGGAATGGACTTATATTTCACTGCCACACTACATCATGCTTAATACATCTTTCATTTGGCTTTTCACATGTATCTAATTGGGTATTTTGTTTAAAATTTCTTTATTACCAAAAGAAAATGGCCATGCGCTTATTTGCCATAAACGCCATTGTATCTAAGGAATCTTTGAGTTAGCGTCTTAGATTCACTCAATAAGAAGTGTGCTTACATCTTTCTAGATAATCACGAGGAACACACAGGTGCTTAACTACCTGAAGCAGCTATGCGTTCAGTAACATCTCCAAATATTTTTAAAATACATGAAGTAACAAGTGTTCTTAAATTTTTTTTTATAAATACGTATACTTGGGACATTGGGGACCAACATGGTGGAGAAATAGGGGGATGAGTACTTCCCACATCTCTCAAACAAAGAATTGCTGAAGCCAAAGGACTTTGAACCCCAAGAGTCTGGGAGGAAAAGAGACTAAATCTACCAGAAAGAAAATGAGACAACTTGAGAAATGATAGGTGGGTGATTGCGAACTGGGGGAGATAAAATGGGTTGTGTAGGTATGGAGAAGAGGGATCCCCTTCTGCAGAGAGACAAAAGGAAGAGAAAGAGTGGCTGGAGAAGTGTTGGACTTTATCTGGATAAAACATCAGACTGGGACTGAGAGGGATCCTATCTCTATCTTCAGGGTTTTCTTTGGACTGGAGCCAGCTTCCTGGGAAGGAGGGGAGCCAGCCCTGGGTTTGGTGGTAGATCAGAGGCACAGTCCGAAGTAGGAGAAAGTGGCCCTCTCTCTGGAGTGCAGTGGGATAGAGCAAAGCCTGTCTGGGTCCACCACCCCCTGGCCTGGTGGCGAGGTCAGTGGCACAACTTCAGCAGGAAAAGGTGGTCCTCCCTGAGGTGCAGTGGCACAGACAAAGCCAGCTGGGACCACATATCAAGCCACACAGAGAGGCGCTTCCCCAGTGCCAGAGCACGTGGAGCAGGTCTTTGTATCCTAGCCAAGCGCCTGGCCAGGGGAGTCGATGGTGGAATGAGAAGGACCACCCATCTGTGCCTGAGGCACAGTGAGGATGACTCAAAAGGAGCCTACTGGGTCATGGAGAAAAGACTAGGGGATCACCATTCCCTTGCACCCCCAACCAAGGCAGGGCCTCAGGGATCAGTCCCAGGGCCCACAGTGGAGGTGGGACCAGCCTACACCAAACCACGTCCCTCCATGCCGGGTAACTGCATTTCTGCTGAAACCAGATAGATGATGTGCAACCAGATGGCTCCATCATCCAGACCAGTGATGATGCATAGCCTGAATTAATTCCGAGAAAATTCTTGAAATTTAGATATGTTCTCCCTCTATCTCTTCCCTTCTCTAGGCTGATTACTCTGGTTGTTGGTTTGTTTAAGCAGACATATTTAATCTATTGCCTTGATACATGTTCTACATCTCCTTTGGTACTTTCCTTTCTCTCTCTCTGGAATAATCAAGCCATACGGTTTCTCTGTCTGGGTAACATTATCTTCATTTCCCCCCCCCCCCCGCCTCCTTCTTTATTTTTCTTTCTCTGTCTCTGGATTAAGCCATTTAGTATTTCTGCCTGGTCAACGTTTATTTTCTCTTTGTCCCTGCCCTTATCGTTTCTTTGTGCTCTTCCATCAGCACCACCTCCACCCTGTTCTTTATTTGAGGCTGGTGTTTCTGGGTTTTTGTTTTGTTTTTGAACTGTTTTTGTTTGTATGTGTGGGGTTTTTTTGCCTGTTTTATTTGTTTCTCTTTGCGTGTCTCTGTTTCCTGTCTGTTGTTTTCTTTTCCAGGGTTACTTCAAGAAATAAATCAAAGCCCACTTCATGGAGGGTCCAAAACATCACTATGAATAGAGAAATAAAGTGACTAAAGTCACAAAAACAGAGAATAGGTAACCCTCTCCAAAAAACACTTCCTGACTGGCCAGGCCCTGGACAGTGTATGACCCCCCCCTTTAATATAGCAGTGCTCACATGTTCAGAGCAAATAACAGGAATTTAAAACTCATAAGGGACAGAAAACTAGTCAAAATGATGAAACAGAATTACCCTCAAAAGAAATTCCAGGAAGAAGTGACAAAGAATTGATCAAAACAGCTATTGGAACCTACTTTGGATTCTGTGTCTCCCCATCTCTCTACCCCTCGCCTGCTCGCTCTCTGTGTCTCTCTGTCTCTCAATAATAAATAAAAGTTAAAAAACATCTCCCAACAAATAAGAGTCCTGGACAAGATGGCTTCCCTGGGTAAATTCTACAAGACTATTGGGCGGAAGACATGAATAGACACTTTTCCAAAGAAGACATCCAGATGGCCAACAGACACATGAAAAAATGCTCAACATCACTCATCATCAGGGAAATAGAAATCAAAACTACAATGAGATATCACCTCACGCCCGTCTGAGTGGCTAAAAATGAACAAATCAGGAGACTATACGTGCTGGTGAGGATGTGGAGAAATGGGAACCCTCTTGCACTGCTGGTGGGAATGCAAATTGGTGCAGTCACTCTGGAAAACAGTGTGGAAGTTATTCAAAAAATTAAAAATACAACTACCCTGTGACCCAGAAATAGCACTGCTAGGAATCTACCCAAAGATACAGGAGAGCTGATGCATAGAATATGTACCCCGATGTTTATAGCAGCACTTTCAACAATAGCCAAATTATGGAAAGAGACTAAATGTCCATCAACTGACAAATGGATGAAGAAGATGTGTTTTATATATACAATGGAATATTACTTGGCAATGAGAAATAATGAAATCTGGCCATTTGTAGCAATGTGGATGGAACTGGAGGGTATTATGCTAAGTGAAATAAGCCAGGAAGAGAAAGACAGATACCATATGATTTCACTCATATGTGGATCTTGAGAAACTTAATAGAAGACCATGGGGAGGGGAAGGGGAAAAAAAGTTACATAGAGGGATGGATGCAAACCATAAGAGACTCTTAAGGACTGAGAACAAACTGAGGGTTGATGGGGTGGGGGAGAGGGGAAAGAGAGTGATGGGCATTGAGAAGGGCACTTGTTGGTATGAGAACTGGGTATTGTAGGGAAGCCAATTTGACAATAAATTATATTTTAAAAATACTTATATTTAACATCATAAAACTACCCTGTTTCAAGATAGTTAATGACTTTTAATACATGAAAATAAACTCATTAAAATACTCTATAGAAAGAATAAGAAATGGCCCAGTGCTTAACTGCTTAAGACTACAGCATTCCTCAAAGGGCTTTAATGTAGGATTTCATATACATGTACTAGAACCATTTGATTAAATACTCCATATTTGTGAGAGAATAATGACCTTGTGTTTATCGTCCTAAAAGTAAAGGCTGTGTTTCAAGTGGTTTGCTTAGGCCTCTTACACAGAAAAGAAGTGCTTATAGTAAAGCACTAGAAAAGGGGCATGACCTTAACTCTCTGAATCTGCAGTGTGCCAAAATTCACTTAGCTTAGTATTCAGTTAGTTAACTAAAACAACACTGTGGTTAATGCATCTTTCATGTCGCTTATAATGGACATCTAGTAAAAACTTTTGTTAAACCTGGTCTATTTAGCCTTAGTAAATGCTCTTGTGTTTAATTGAAGACGAAAGACTATGCTTAAAGCACTTTTGAATTAGCTTCTTGGATTTATCCAGTAAGAAGAGTGGTTAAATCCTGGTAAGCACTAGGGAATGCACCTGTGTTTATTTAACTACATGAAATAACTGTGTTCTCCATAAGGTTTCTAAATGCCTCTTAAGACAAATGTTCTTTTTTTAAGACAAATATTCTTGAATTTCATTAGATCAGCAATCAGAAGGTCCTTCTGTTTAAGTGCCCGAAACTACACTGTACTTCAAACATTCTTTCTTACCTTCACATTTGTCTCACAAGAAACGTGGACTTCTCACCATTGAATAAAAAGTGCTCCTGAAATGTACTCCATAAACGCTACAGAAATTCTTTTTCTTTTTTTAAGTTTATTAAACTTGGGAGAGACAGAGAGAGCACAAGCGGGGCATGGGCAAAGGGAAAGAGAGACAGAATACCAAGCAGGCAACATGCCGTCAGCACAGAGCATGACATGCGGGGATCAAATGCACGAACTGAGATCATGACCTGAGCCAAGATCAAGAGTCAGACACTTAGCAGACTGCTCCACTGAGGCACCCGAGAAATGCCTTATCTTAATTGCCTTGAAATATAGTAGGCTTAAAGCGACTGTCAATGAGCATTTTAGATGAATGTAGTGAAAGTATTCTTAGCCCCTCTGTATAAACCTTAGGAAAGAGCTTTGTCCTTAACTGCCTGAATGTACACTGCACAGTAAGCATCTTTTACACAATGCCTGAGACAGCCAGCTTGCTAGGAGGGTCCCTTCATTCTCAAAATTCTCCAACTCTCATCTCTCATAAAGAACACTGGTGTTCCTACAATTAACATCTATTCTTTTGAAGCTGTTCCAAAAAATAGAAATGGAAGTAAAACTGCCAAACTCATTCTATGAATCCAGCATTACCTTGACTCCAAAACCAGACAAAGACCCCACTGAAAAGAACTACAGACCAATTACCCTAATAAACATGGATGCAAGAATCCTCAACAAGATACTAGCCAACCGGATCCAACAATATATTAAAAGAATTATTCACCACGATCAAGTGGGGTTTATAATTAGGATGCAGGGCTGGTTCAATATCCACAAAACAATCAATGTGATACATCACATCAACAAAGGAAAGGACAAGAATCACATGATCCTCATAATAGATGCAGAGAGAGCATTTTACAAAATACAGCATCCTTTCTTGATAAAAACTCTTAAGAAAGTTGGTATAGAAGGGTCATACCTCAAGATCATAAAAACCGTATATGAAAGACCCACCGCTAATATTCTCAACGGGAAATGACTGAGCACTTTCCCCCTAAAGTCAGGAACACAACAGGGATGTCCACTCTCACCACTGTTACTCAACATAGTATTGTAAGTCCTAGCCTCAGCAATCAGACAAAACAAAGGAATAAGAGGTATCTAAATCAGTAAGGAGGAAGTCTAACTTTCACCCTTAACAGATGACATGATAGTCTATACGGAAAACCCAGAATATTCCACCAAAAACTTATAGAACTGATCCATGAATTCAGCAGTCACAAAATACAAAATCAATGCACAAAAATCAGTTGCATTTCCATACACCAATAATGAAGCAACAGGAAGTGAAATCAAGGAATCGACCCCATTTACAATTGCACAAAAACCCATAAAATACCTAGGTATAAACCTAACCAAAGAGGTGAAAAACCTATACTGAAAACTATAAAAAACTTATGAAAGAAATTGAAGAAGACACACACAAAAAAATGGAAAACTATTCTATGCTCCTGGATTGGAAGAACAAATATTGTTTAAATGTTGATACTACCAAAAGCAATCTACTTATTCAATGCAACCCCTATCAAAACAACACAAGCATTCTTCACAGAGCTAGAACAAGCAATCCTCAAATTTGTATGGAACCAGAAAAGAACGTGAATATCTAAAGAAATCTTGAAAACCAAAGGTGGTGGTATCACAATCCTGGACTCCAAGATGTATTAGAAAGTTGTAATCATCAAAATCATCAAAACAGTATGGTACTGAGAAACTTCAGTCAATGGAAAAGAATAAAGAACCCAGAAATGGACCCACAAATATATGGCCAACTCATCTTTGACTAAGTGGGAAAGAATATCCAATGGAATAAAGACAGTCTTTTCAGCAAATGGTGTTGGGAAAACTGGGGAGCGAAATGTGAAAAATGAACCTGGACCAATTTCTTACACCATGCACAAAATTAGCTCAAAATAGATGAAATACCTAAACATAAGACAGGAAGCCATCAAAATCCTAGAGGAGAAAGTAGGCAAAAACCTCTTTGACCTTGGCCACAGCAACTTCTTTTTTTTTTCAATATATGAAGTTTATTGTCAAATTGGTTTCCATACAACACCCAGTGCTCATCCCAAAAGGTGCCCTCCTCAATACCCATCACCCACCATCCCCTCCCTCCCACCCCCCATCAACCCTCAGTTTGTTCTCAGTTTTTAAGAGTCACTCATTCTTTGGCTCTCTTCCACTCTAACCTCTTTTTTTTTTCCTTCCCCTCCCCCATGGGTTTCTAAGTTTCTCAGGATCCACATAAGAGTGAAACCATATGGTATCTGTCTTTCTCTGTATGGCTTATTTCACTTAGCATAACACTCTCCAGTCCCATCCATGTTGCTACAAAGGGCCATATTTCATCCTTTCTCATTGCCACATAGTATTCCATTGTGTATATAAACCACAATTTATCCATTCATCAGTGGATGGACATTTAGGCTCTTTCCATAATTTGGCTATTGTTGAGAGTGCTGCTATAAACATTGGGGTACAAGTGCCCCTATGCATCAGTACTCCCTTATCCCTTGGGTAAATTCCTAGCAGTGCTATTGCTGGGTCATAGGGTAGGTATATTTTTAATTTTTTGAGGAACCTCCACACTGTTTTTCCAGAGTGGCTGCACCAATTTGCATTCCCGCCAACAGTGCAAGAGGGTTCCCGTTTCTCCACATCCTCTCCAGCATCTATACTTACTCAACACGTCTCGAGGGACAAGAAAAACAAAAGCAAAAATGAACTAGATAGAAAGCTTCTGCAACATGAAAGAAACAATCAGCAAAAGGAAAAGGCAACTGATGGAATGGGAGAAGATATTTGGAAATGTCATATCAGATAAAGGGTTAGTATTCAAAATCTAAAGAGAACTTATCAAACTCAACACCCAAAAAAACAAATAATCCATTGAAGAAAAGGGCAAAATACATGAATGGACACTTTTCCAAGGAAGACATCCAGATGCCTAACAGACATGAAAAAATGCTCCACATCACTCATAATCACAGAAATACAAAGTAAAACCACAATGAAATACCCCCTCACACGAGTGACTAAAATTAACAACTCAGGCAACTACAGATGTTGGTGAGGATGCGGAGAAAGAGGATCTCTTTTGCACTGCTGGTGGGGATGGAAACTGGTGCCGCCACTCTGGAAAACAGTACAGAAAACTCAAAATGTTAAAATAGAACTAGCCAGCAATTGCACTAACTAGTAGGTACTTATCCAAGGGATACAGTTGTGCTGTTCCCAAGGGGTACATGCACCTCAATGTTTGCAGCAGTGCTATCAACAATAGCCAAAGTATGGAAAGGGCCAAAATGTCCATCGACTGATGAATGGATAAAGAAGAGTTCATATACATATACAATGGAGCATATGGCAATCAAAAAGAATGAAATCTTGCCACTTGTAATAATGTGGATAGAACTAGAGGATATTATGCTAAGCAAAATTAGCCAGGAAAACATAATTACCATATGACTTTACTCCTATGTGGAATTTAAGATACAAAACAGATGAACTTAAGGGAAGGGAAGCAAAAATAGTATAAAAACAGGGAGGGTGACAAACCATAAGAGACTCTTAAATACAGAGAACAAAATGATGGCTGCTGGAGGGGTATGGGTTGGGAGATGGACTAAATGGGTAAGGGCATTATGGAAGACACTTGTTAGGATGAGCACTGGATGTTATACATAGGGATCAATCAAAGGAATCTACTCCTGAAATCATTATTACACCCTATTCTAACTTGGAAGTAAATTTAAAAATTAATTAATTACTTTTAGAAAATGCCAATGGGAGTTACTGGCAAGATTCAAATAGGAACCAGTCATTAGCCAAGTCCTCTGACACCCAGGGTCAGGAACATTATTATGTGCCTGTTTTTCTTCTCTCATCGAAAGACCTGTGAACATTTACTTTGAAGGAACTAGTAATAAATTCAAAAAAGGACAGAATCCATAGAATGATAATAAAAGATCAACATCTGGCTGTAAGTCTTCACATATGCATATATCCAAGCAATGACACAGACTGAGCAACTGAGAATTCAGTTTACGATCTCATTGCAAAATTTTAAAGAACTGCATACTTCAGTCCTTTCATTTTTGTGTGACTTAATCTATGTTCATGTTTAAAACTGTCCTCTGAATTCTTCAGAGCTGATTTTTCTAATGTCACACATGCCTCTGACAGTATCCAGCTATCAGGTCTCTGCACACCTAGGAGCTGATTGGTGGAACTGCTTTCCATAAAGTGTTCACAACATAAACTATTTTTAAATTTAATTTCAAAACTATTTCTATTTTCATTTTTATCTCAAATATTGCCAGTGTAATTTTATGTGTATTTCTACTTACAGACAAACCCAAAAGGTATTGCAAGTCATGAACTTTCCTTAGGGAAAAGATGGTTTTGACTTTACAGTCAGTGGCTCACTGTCCTGTATTGCAGCCTGGCTTTATTGAAAGTAGACTGGGACCATTATTCACAGAAGACACTATAAGAACTGCTATATTCATTTTCTTGAAAGCACTTTGATGTTTTCAAGTAAAACCTGTTTCATTTTCCGTAAGTCATTTGGTCTTGAAAAAAGAAAAAAACAGAATTTAACAGTTACGCAAAAAATTAGCATATCTATTTCCTTTAATTTTGTTTCACTTGTATTTTCATGTAATTATGTGATTTTATACATCTAGAAAATTATTCCACAGAGAACATGGAATTTCAGGGGTCCTGAAGTGCACTATAAATTCCTTTCATGTGAATAAGCATGGGGAGCTCATATCTAAATAGTAGCTCCGACAGAATTTACTTAATATTTTGGTGCTCAATCATTTTATCATCAGAATAAAAAATAATAATATAATAGTTATTGGGGGATATATTTAAAATTCCTTCAAAAATTAACATTTCAATAAATACTACAAATAAAAAAAATGTTGGTCTTTCATTTACCCATTTTCACCACTTTGCTCAATTTTCAAATGAAGTTATTCCTAGGGTGCATTCAGATCCAGGCTGAGAAATATCCTCTGTTTGGAAATTGGGAGTCTGGTGAAATCCTTGTAACTGAGTTAGGTGTTACACAGGACTCCCTGTGACTTGTTTCAGAAAAATATGAGCATCCAGAGGTCTAGCGCATGTGAAGGTGCCCAGGAGAGAATGTGTAGGATGATCCAGAAGTTTTGGAAGAAAGTTGACCTCTTTTCTGGGGTTAGTGGAAATGGAGACAACTCCTTCCAGCTTAATTCCATTCCCTGTGGGAATGTAAAACATTGGCGGTCCTTGTGGTCTTTTCCTTCCCACCGCTGTTGTTTCTAACTAGTTTTTCACTCTTAGGAGCCTTTGAGATCTCACACACTCAACCAGCACCCAGAAAGAGGCAGGGAGTTCCCAATTTGGTCCTGTACTCAGTGAGAGCTACCAGTGTCAAATATCTAAAGGGAAGATTGCCTGTTATTTCCTGAGCACTTGGTGCTTGGCCAGTTGTTTGTGCTATGGAAGACGAAGGAGAGCCAGGTTGCCTCATTCCCCTGGATGATTGAGATGCCCTCATCTTGACTAGCACACATGAGCAGTATGCTCCAGGAGCTGATGAGTGCAAGAAGAGCCCTTTCCAGGAAGACAATACCAGGTTCTGTTTCCAGATGCCTGTACTGGGAGCATCCAGCATCAATAGCTCAACAACTGCTGTTTCTATTGCTGATAGGAAAAGTGGGAAAGACAGAGCCAAGGATTTTAGGCTCCTACTAGAGGATGAATTCAGGCCTCTTGCTGACAGGGCTCACAGGTGTAGCTCATAGAGGGCTCCCTTTGCTTAAGCTCACAGGCTTTTCTTATTCCTGAGACAGCCATACTTCTAAGAGATTGTTCTGGGTACTTTGTTCTCAACATTCTCCCATTAACATCGCTTGCGAAGAACTCTGGCCATCCATTGTTTCTCTTTACACACAATTGTCATTTTGGGGAAACAACGTTGTACATGGAATCCATTCAGAGTCAGTGTCTCAGTAATATTCTGTATCTTTTTGACTGTGATATAGATTTTGAATTGGGTCCTTTTTAATTTGCTTTCAGAATTATGTGGACATACAGAGCCCTAGAGCATTTGAAGGTACGCAGTGGAGAATGTTTGTATGTAGGCTAGGTCAGGCTAGGTTTGCAGAGGGAGCCAGAATCCAGCATGGGGTGAAAAGTGAAGATAGATATCTCCATCCTGGATTTGCCCCATGCCAAATAGAAATGCAAAAACTTGGCCTTCGATGTACTCCTTCGACTACTGCTGTTTTCCTATGGCATCATTCAAATTCCAAGATCACAGGGCTGTCATTTACAGAGCCAGGGTCCAAAAATCAGATGCAAGTTATCATTCAGTTCCTGAGCCAATTGGGAGCTCTCAGTGTCTGATATTCCAAAGGAAAGCCTGCCCTCCTGGTAGTTAACCACCTAGCATAATCATAGTGAAGGGAATCCAGTTTGCTTCCTCCCATAGCTGATTATGAAGACTTCAATCCCCAAGCTGATTATGATGATGAGAACGTTTGTGTATGCACAGTATTCTCTAGGAACTGTTCTGTACACCAACAGCCTCTTAAGTGAAGACCACATCAAGGCCTTCATCTCAGTTCACACTCCAAGCCCATGAGGCTGTCATGTACACAACCAGGGTCTAAGGGTTGGTGGCGATATTCCAGTCATTTCCTGAACTAATGTAGGGCTCTTGGAGTCTGGTATCTCAGAGGAGAGCTGATCCTCCTGTCCCTGACCACTCAGAGCTTAGCAGGCTACAATAATCGTGGGAATGGGTAGCCACATTGTCTCCCACCCCTAACATAAGATACTCTCATTCAGAAGAAAAGAAAGTCTGTGCATGTGCAATATGCTCCAGTCCATGATCAACACAAAAATTGCCTTTTGAAGTAATAGTGTACCAAGTCCTCATCCCCACCACTCATCATCAGATGGAAGCACATACTTTGTACCACAGAATCACTCTAGCTCCTATCTACTGATGTGATGGGAAGAAACACACCAAAAGACAAAGGTTCCCCTCACTTCTCTAAAGGTAAAATGTGGGTCTCATGCTCACAGGGAGCCAAGAAACAGCCTGTAGAATAATCCCTTAGCCAAAGCCCACAAAGGGATATTCTAAAACCCGAACTAGCCACCTTGCTAATACAATGTGCTAGTCAAGTCATTCTCAAGATTATCCAATTCTCATCCTTAATTGAAAACAGTGGCCCTCCGTGATCTCAGTGCTTGGCATTTTGTATCAAGGGGAAGTGGGAGGGGAGCCAGCTTGCCTCATTGCCCTGCCTGATTGAAGGTCCATCATTCTGAAAAGCAGAAAACCCACCCAGAGAAGTAGGCTCCAGAAGCTAGTCAGCACAGAAACCGCCCTCTCCAGTAAGATGGACCCATGCCTGTGTCCACAATGTTGAACAACAGCTGAGGTAATCTCACAGCTACAGCACAATTACCACTCGTTCCATTCCTTGATGGGAAAGTGGGAAAGCAGACAAAGATCAGGGCCCTCAGGTCCTTCAGATGTAAGAGGCCAGCCTGTTGCTGACAGGGTTCCCAGAGGGATACTGTAGAGGTCTCCTTTGCCTAAGCCCTCAGGTGTTTTTTTCTTCATTTTCTTATTCTTATTTGCACAGCCAGGTTACCAGGAGCTGGTGCTGTGCACTTCCTTCTCCACATAATCCCCCTTCCAATCTCTGAAAGCTCTGGCTTTCATATACCTTTTTAAGTCTTTGCACTTTGTGGAAACAAGAGTCAACCTGGAATCTCTTCAGAGTCATCGTGTCAGAGTCATTCTCTGCATTCCACCTGGGAGTCTTGTCTAGTCCTTGTGACTGAGGGAGAGAATTTGCCATAGGGCTCTTTCTTACATACTTATTTTGTTTTCAGAAATATGTGGGCATCCTGAAGCCCAGGGAGTTTGAAGGTACCCAGCAGAGGATATTTGTGTGTAGGCTGGGTCAGAGATTTAGGGAGAGAGCTGGCCTTCTTCTGGGCTGAGGGCAAATGAATTAAGTTATCTCCTTTCTAGGTTTATCTCAATTCCCATTGGAAATGTCCAGCATTGGCCCCACCTGTGGTATTTATTTCAAAGTTGTGGGGTTTTCCCCCACAGGAGCCATAGAGCCATCACTCACTTGGCTGGCACCCCTGGTTAGGTCACAAACTCTCACTCTGGTCCTGTGTTCAGTGAGAGCTATCAGTGTCTGTTATACCAAAGGATATATGGCCTTTAGTCCCTGAGTGCTTGGTACTTGGTCTGCTGTTAGAAGAGGAAGGGGGAGACAGCTTTCTTTATTGACCTGGATGATTGAATTGTCTTCATTCTGAGAAGCAGAGAGTTTTCACATGGGCAGTATTGTGCCAAAAGTAGTCAGCATGGGAAGAGCTTTTTTTTTTTTAGAATAGGGAATGAGTCCTTGTTCCAGACTCCTTAGCAAGAGCCAGCAGAACCAAATAGCTACAGCTCAACCATTGCTGACTCCATCAACTGATGGAAAGAAGTGGTAGGGTCACACAAAGCCAAAATCTTTGTCTCCTAAAGAAAGAATGCAGCCTTCTTGCTGACTGGGCTCCCAGGTATAGTCCTTCAGAGAGCTCCCGTTGCCAAAGACATTAGACATTTCTTATTCTGGACACAACTGGATTGATAGGAAACTGTACTAAGTTCTTCATTCTCAACATTCTCCAAACCTCATTTATGATGAACTCTAGCAGCCTATGTCTCCATTTCCACCTTTTAGCTCTTTTTTTTTTTGAAAAATGTTTCTGCGTGGGATCTACTCAGAGACAGGGTTTTAGAGTACCATCCTCTTCTCTCAGCTTGGGAATCTGGGGGTGTTATTGTGATGGTGAGATGGTTATTCAATTGTGCCCTTCTCAATTTGGTTTCAGAATTATGTAGCCATTTCCAAACCTTGTTTGAAGGTGCCCATGTAGAATGTTTGAGGGTAGGCTAAGCCAGAGGTTAAGCCTCCTGTGTTGGAAAAAAGGACAGTAAGATAGACATCTCCATCCTTTATTTGACACATGCATTTGAATGCAGAACTGTGACTCACCTTGTTGTCATTCCTAACCCACTGCTGCTTTTCTTACTTGGCATCAGTTTACACACCAAGGCCATAGGGGTGTCGTGTACATAACGAAGTTCCTTGGATTGGAGGCGAGTTTCAAAACAGTTACAAGGCCAATGCAGGGCTCTCAGAGTCTGATATCCCAGTGTACTCCTGGCCCTCCTGTTCCTGAGTTTCTGTTGCTTACCAGGCTATTTTAGCAATTCCAAATATTTGCCCTTGTTAGAAACAAGGTTCACCTTGGAATACTTTCAGAGCCAGTGTCTTAGAGTCATATCCTTTCCTCTTAAGCACAGATTCCTGGTGAGTGTGGGAGAGGTTTGGCTACAGTGCCCCTGGAAATTGAGTTTTAGAATTTGTGGATGCCACCAGGCCTAGAGTATCTGCAGGTGCCCAGTAGAGAATGCTTGTGTGTAGGCTAAGCCAGAAGTTTTAGGAATAACTCCAGCCTTCTTTCTGGGACGAGAGGAAATTGAGAAAGATATCTTCTTCAAAGATGTTTGCTGTCTTCATTGGAGATGAAGAATTTTGGCACTGCTTGTTCTCATCCTCATCCTCTTGCTGATTTTCTAGCCCATTCTCAGTTAACGTTCCAAGACCATGGGGCTGTCACTTATACAGCCATGGCTATATGAAAGGTGGTGGTTTCTCAGTCCATTTCTGATCAAATTGAAGGCTGTCTGGGTCTGATATCCCAGAGGAAAGCTGGCTCTCTGTTCCTGAACACATGGTGTTACTTAGCTGGCTAGGGTAGGCATGAACATGGGTAGCCAGTTGGCCACATCTCTTCACTAATTGAGATTTCTTCATTCCACAAAGCAGCAGATTTATTTTGGGCAGGATGCTCCAGGATCTGGTCAGCACAAAAATTATTTTTGGATAGAATACTGCAACATGCCCCCCTTCCAAACACTTGCCAATCCGCCAGGAGCACATCCCTGCTACCTCTGTATCATTGCTGCCCCTATGTACTGATGGCAAAAGCAGGACACATGCACAAAACCAGGGCCTTCCCTCTGATTCTGAAGGAAGAATCCAGGCAGGCTTCTTCCTGAAAGGGTTTCTAGGTGGAATTTATAGAGGACACCATTTCTCAAAGCCCACAGGTGTTTCTTATTCCTGGGTCAGCGAGGAAGACTGTGCTAGTCATGTCACTCTCCATATTATCTCATTCTTATCCTTGATGCAGAACTCTGGCCCTCCCTATATCCATTTTCACCCTTTTGCTCTACTTTAACTCTGAGACTTTCCTGGAGTCCATTCCATGTGATTGACTCAGAGCCATATCCGTGGCCCTGAACTGGGGATTTTGGTCCGTTCCTTGCGACTGTGGCTTATGTTTGGCCAAAGGCTCCTCAGCAATATAGTTTTCCCTGTATGATCATCTTTCATGAGTCTCTTAAAACTCAGATTTCTGGCCAATTTTGCCTGTGTTTTTGTTTCTGTTTTTGATTTTCTAGGGGCAGATCTTCAGATCTGCTCACATTTTCAAGCATCTTGAAAAGACAAGAATATCTGTAAAATGGGAAGTTGTTATAATATATGAAAGATGCTCAGGGAAAGATATATTTCTTTTTTAAACCAGTGCAACCTTAAGGATATATGAATAGACAGGGCAACCATGCTATAATACTTCCCTCTGCATTTCTTCCAGGCATATTGAACATGGCCAGCAACTTTGCCCAGTATATCCTAATTATGTTATTCCTGGCTTTCTTCAACATATCACATCTAGCATATCCATTTCATATGAGGGTAGACATGTGAGAGCACTTTAATCCTCCAAACATTGGCTGCGAGAAGTGAACTGGTCAGGAGGCAAATACCAGATGCTACCCTAATGGGTTTCACCCTATTTGCCAGTACCAGCCTTCTGACAAAGTCCTTGAGGCTGTGTGCACCTAGTCCTGCCAACCAGAATGGTCAGTTTTTCCAATTGTATGTATGCTGAAGGGGGACAGTGCTGCACACGCTGAAGCCATGGTTGTCACACCATAATCACAGAGTGGCTTTGGTGGACCACTGAGGCTGCTATGGAACTGCCTAATGCATAGAGCTGTTCATGGCTTGGCACCTGACCCAGAAACCCCCTTGTGGTTGTGACCCACACCCACCCCTGATGCCTGTAGTCCCACTGGCCACTCTCTGCCCAAGCTGGTACATAATTCTGAGTATTTGCAAATGCTGCCATTAGCAGTAGCTGGGTTGCCTTGCTTGGTGTTCACTTCCAACATGCACAGGCTTATGGGAAAATCTATCCCTGGGCACTGGCTGAGTGAGTGACAGATTCATGGCTTCTAAGTCTGAATGGGGACATAGTTAGACATAAAGCCATGGGAAGGGAATGGCCACAGGAGGGCCAAAGTTAAATATTTCCAGTGGGAATGGGATCAAACAGGAAAGGGGCGATGTTACTTCATTTTCCCTCATCCAAGAAAGGTCAGCCCCCTTCCCAGCCCTGTGATGCAGGCTAAGTGCAAACATTTTCTTCTGGGCCCTTCCAATGCCCTAGGCCTTTGACTGCCTGCATGGTTATTGTCAGGGTCCCTCTGGCCAAACCTATCCTAAAGTCATGAAGACTGGACTAGGATCCTCCCTGAATGCCAAAGACATTTCTCTGAGAGACTACATGGAATGGATTCCAGGGAGGACTTAGTTTGAAAATAGAGCAAAGGAATGAAAATGGATACATGGAGGGCCAGACTTCCTCATTAGGGATGAGAATGGGATGATGAAGGAAATCAAGTGATTAGTGTAATCTCTAAGCAAGTTGGCTGTCTAGGGAATAAACAACACCTGTGAGCTTTGGTGAAGCAAGCCCAACAGGCTACATCTGGGAGTCCTGTTGGCAAAGGGTCTGCGTTCGTGCCTCAAGAAAGAGAGGAGAGTTTTTAACAGTCTCTTATGCTTTGGCTTTCTCCCACTCTAACCTCTTTTTTTTTTTCTTCCTCTCCCCCATGGGTTTCTGTTAAGTTTCTCAAGATCCACATAAGAGTGAAACCATATGGTATCTGTCTTTCTCTGTATGGCTTATTTCACTTAGCATCACACTCTCTGGTTCCATCCACGTTGCTACAAAAGGCCGTATTTCATTCTTTCTCATTGCCACCTAGTATTCCATTGTGTATATAAACCACAATTTCTTTATCCATTCATCAGTTGATGGACATTTAGGCTCTTTCCACAATTTGGCTATTGTTGAGAGTGCTGCTGTAAACATTGGGGTACAAGTGCCCCTATGGATCAGTACTCCTGTATCCCTTGAGTAAATTCCTAGCAGTGCTATTGCTGGGTCATAGGGTAGGTCTATTTTTAATTTTCTGAGGAACCTCCACACTGCTTTCCAGAGCAGCTGCACCAATTTGCATTCCCACTGACAGTGCAAGAGGGTTCCCGTTTCTCTACATCTTCTCCAGCATCTATAGTCTCCTGATTTGTTCATTTTGGCCACTCTGACTGGAGTGAGGTGATATCTGAGTGTGGTTTTGATTTGTATTTCCCTGATAAGCAGCGACGTTGAACATCTTTTCATGTGCCTGTTGGCCATCCGGATGTCTTCTTTAGAGAAGTGTCTATTCATGTTTTCTGCCCATTTCTTCACTGGGTTATTTTTGTTTTTCAGGTGTGGAGTTTGGTGAGCTCTTTATAGATTTTGGATACTTGCCCTTTGTCCAATATTTCATTTGCAAATATCTTTTCCCATTCCGTTCGTTGCCTTTTAGTTTTGTTGGTTGTTTCCTTTGCTGTGCAGAAGCTTTTTATCTTCATAAGGTCCCAGGAATTCATTTTTTGCTTTTAATTCCCTTGCCTTTGGGAATACCAGTTGTGCCAGATGTAGTGTCTTAGCTGGACCAGAGCCATGCAGCCTGAGGCGCGTGGTTTGTGGCCACTGATTTGGCAAATGCATTCTTTCTATCCCATTCAACAAAAAAGGGTCAGAAATAGTTCATCTCCCCACGGAATGGATAGCAAGTATTTCCTGTTTTGCCACGGGGTTGTGTTTACTCTTCAGTCCTCCATTGTGATATCGTCTGAAGAGAATCAGAACGTTTGGACATCCCACAAACATCCCGTTGGCCCATTACACGGATGATAACGTACTGCTCAGGCAGGAGGAGGAAAAGGCGGAGACTGTGCTAGAGGTTTGGTATGATGTACCCACTCCAGAGAGCGGGAGATAAGTCCTACAACGATTTGTGACCTGCCACTTCACCAAAGATTCTGGGGGACCGATGATCCAGCAGCACGCTGGGACATCTCCTCCCCCCAAAAAGACCCCTTGCTACATCTCCTATCCTTTCCTGGAAAAAAACGAAACGCAAAGCCTGTTAGGAATCTTTGGGTTCTTGAGAAGACACATTTCATACCTAAGAACAGTCATGCTGCCCACATACTGGGTTACGTGGAAAGCTGCTGGCTTTGAGTGGGCACAGAGCAGGAAGGAGCTCTGCAGTAGGTCCAGGCTGTGATACAAACAGCCCTTCTGTTCAGATTATATAATCGAGCAGAGTCTACAGTGTTGGAGGTGTCAGTGATGGAATAAGGGTGGCATTGGCGGCACATCCCAGTAGAATCACAATGTAGACCCCTGGGATTACGGAACAAGTTCCTACCCACTGTTGTGAAGAGTTACACTCCTTCTAAAAAGCAGCTCCTAGCTTGCTACCAGACCCTGGTAGAGAAAACAAATGATCATGGGTTCAGAATGGGCCATCACAAGCTAGGTCCTATCGGACACATCGACAGGTCAGGCAGGCCTAACATTAAAGCCATCCTAAGAAGGGGCGCTTGGGTGGCTTAGTCGGTTAAGCGGCTGACTTCGGCTCAGGTCATGATCTCGCAGTCCGTGAGTTCGAGCCCCGCATCAGGCTCTGTGCTGACAGCTCAGAGCCTGGAGCCTGTTTCAGATTCTGTGCCTCCCTCTCTCTGACCCTCCCCTGTTCATGCTCTGTCTCTCCCTATCTCAAAAATAAATAAAACGTTAAAAAAAAAAAGAGGGGAAGTCCTGGCTTTGGGTGTGTTTCTTGACCTTCCAATTAATAGGCAGGGGCAGCAGTGATTCAGCTGTGGCTGTTTGGGGTTCCTGGCTGATGGTCAAGTGGTTAGAACATAGCCTGGTGCAGTATTACCTTCAAAGTCTCTTTGTTCACAGACCAGTACTTGGAGCATAGTGCACATGCACGAAGCATATACTCTACAGGATAAAGAAATCTCTATCAGCCAGAGGATGGAGGCCAGCTGGCTACCCATCCCTGCAAGTACCCTAGCTGGCTAAGCACCAAATACTCAGGGACAGAGGCACCTACTATCTTCGGGGATACCAGCACTGGAGAGCTATCAAGTGGCTCAGGAACGGACTGGGAACTCCACACCAATGATTGGACCTGGGCTGTGTACCTCACACAACCCCATGGATCCTGGAATGTTCTAGTTCTTTTTAAAAAAAATTTTTTTTACACTTATTCATTTTTGAGAGACAGAGACAGAGCACAAGCAGGGAAGGGGCAGAGAGAGAGGGAGACAGGGAATCTGAAGCTCCAGGCTCCAGGCTCCAAGCTATCAGCACAGAGCCCGATGCGGGGCCTGAACTCACAAACCACGAGATCATGACCTGAGCCAAAGTCGGACACACAACCGACTGAGCCAGCCAGGTGCCCCTGGAATGTTCTAGTTTACACAGTATATATTCTTCTGAGGTTGTTGCTCTGAATGGCTTCCAGGTGCAACCTAGTTTGAAAAAAGTGGCATAAAATGCAAATGGGCCTTCAGAGGACCAAAGTTCCTTATTACAGAAGAGAATGAGATAAAGTTAAAAAGAATTAAGTGCCTTACTCCTATCTTCTGGCAGGCTGGGTGTCAGGGGAGTAAGAAATACCTGAGGACTGTTATAAAAGGAAACCCCCATTGTCTACACCTGAGAGTGAAATCTGCGGGCTGTCTCTATTCCTCTTTCAGAAAGAGAGGAAAGACTGGTTGGGGCTGTTTTTCCTGTCCTTCCAATCAGGAAATAGATGCAGCATTGATTCAGAGGCAAGGGGTTCTTGCTCCCAGCTGGTGATCAAGTGTTTGGAACCTGGACTTGATGCAGTAGTTCTGGAAAGAGCCCTTTCCTTGTTGACCGAGTCCTGAAGTATAGTGTGCATACAGGAGCCATCAATGATACTGAATGCAGGTATCTCAATCAGCCAAGGGAGGAAAGCCAGCTGGCTTCCCTCCACTGCACTTACCAGAGCTGGCCAAGCACAAAGCACTCAGGGACCAGAATGCCATCCTTTTTGAGATAAATTTACTGCTTGCTCTCACATAGCACAAAACCAGGCCGAAGTTTAACATCATCCTGTTGGCTATGCTTGTGTGAGGGAAAACCCAATCATCCCTGAATATGACCCAATATTAGAAAATAGTAAATTGATTTGAATGGCTACAAGGGAGGCCAAGGCTGTACATTACAGATGGGAATGGGATAATGCTGAGAATGTGTATCTATCTTCAATTCTCCTTGATTAAGAAAGGAATAACTGTAAGGCCAGTTCTTCCCCATATCTCTGGGACCGCCTACGCACACACATACATTCACAGCTTGTCAACTTCATATGCCCTAGGCCTCTGTGAACAGAGTTCTAGTAAGACCTCTAATAAGAGGTCCTGTTGCCAATCTATACTAGAGTCACCAACACTGAGCCAGAGCCCATTGGCGCTCTAGTTTTTGAAACCACATCATGGTGTAGTATTCATTGTAAGGGATTTTTTGGGCTGAATATTCCTGCAGTATACTGTGCATGCTTGGTCTATTTGTCTTCCAAAATGAAGATATTCATTCAACCAGCTGGGGGAGGGAGGCAAGCAGGCTACCCATCACAGAGATTACTAGTGCCAGTCAAGCAACTAGCACTCATGGACAGGAAGGCCATTCTTCTTTGAGATAAAGTAACCGATTGCTCTCACATAGCACAGGACCAGAGTGGTAGTTCATCGCAAATCCTGGATGTTGACTGTGTGGCTGATGGACCAATTTCTCCTGGTTGTGACCCGTGACCCAGTTACGAAAACAGAAAATGGATGGGAAGGGCTATAGGAAGGCCAAGTTCTCCATTACAGAGGAGGTGAGGGTAAAGCTGGGAATGAAATGTCTAACATACTTTCTCCTTCGACCAGAAGTAAGGCCTGCTCCCTCCCAAACACTGGCTTTCACTACACATGGATACTCTGCTGTGCACCTTCAAGTGCCTTATGTCTTGCATTGTCAACACAATTCTGAAAGGTAAATAATGAGGGTCCTGTGTCCCAACCTATGCCACAGACACAAGGAGTTGGACAGATTTCCCACCTTAAGGAAAAGGATTTTCATGAGACACTGGCTCTGAATGTACCCAGGGAGAAACTACTTTGAAAAAAAGAAAAAAAAAGTATTGGAATGGAAACGCGGAAGATCGAAGTACTTCATTATAGATGAGAATGGGACAAAGATTAGAATGAAGTGTCTAGCACAATTTCCTGGCAAGATACTAAGGAGTAAGAAACACCTGTTTCAATACAGGCCAGAGACAAATTAAAACTCTAAAGGGAAAACTCATGAAAGCACAGGCTGCAAGAGATCTGCATACTTGTTTCTGAAAGAGAGGGAAAGCTTCTGGCTTAGGCTGTTTATCCTGCCCTTCCCATCAGGGGATAGAGGCAGCACAGATTCAGTGTTGTTTGTCCATGCTCCAGGCTGTTGCTCAAGTGTTTTGCCCATTCCTGTGGCACATTCATTTTTGATTGGCCATGTTCTGCACTAAGTCCTGGAATATACCTGCTTTGCCTGCATTGTGTATACTTCAGAATGAAGTCATCTAAATCAGACAGGTGATGAAGGAAACCTGTCTAACCATCAATGCACTTAACCAGTCAGCGAAGCACTAAGTGCTCTCTGACAGCAGGGCAATCTCTCCTTTGGGTTGGCAGAAAGTAATTACTCTAAGTTAGCACAGAACCAGAGTGAGAACTCACCACCAACTCCTGGGAGCTCACTGTGTGGTTGATAGCCTCATTGCTCCAGCCTGCAACCCAAGTCCTAGTTAGTAAGTAGCAATGTGATGGGAATGCCTCTATGGACAAGGTTTTCATTTAGATGAGAATGGAATAAAGCTGAAATGAAATATTTTGTTCCATTTGCCCTTGCTGCAGAAATGAGGACAGCTCCCTCCCAACAGCTTTGGCCTGAACAACACACAAATATTCTGTGCTGGTGTTTTCCACTGACCTACAACTAATGTTTTCAATATAGATCTGGAAGGCAAGTTCCCAGGGCTCTTATGGTGCAACCTATTCTGTTGTCACAAGAACTCATCCGGAATCCCCAATTCAAACCAGAGGGAATGCTCTGAACCATTGGCTCTTATTGGCCCATGGGAGAATCTAGTATTAAATAGAATAAAAGTTTGGAGCACCTGGGTGGCATCCGATTTTGGGTTGGGTCATAACGTAGTGGTTTTCTCGTTCGGGCCCTGCTTTGAGTTCTATGCTGTCAGCACAGAGCCTGCTTTGGATCCTCTGTTCCTCTCCCTCTGCTCCTCCCTTGCTTGTGCTCTCTCACTCTCTCTTAAAAATAAATATAAACATTAAAAAGAGTAAAAAGTGGAAATAGATACACGGAGGGACAATATTCCTTGTGAGAGAAGAAAATGGGATAAATCTGAGGATGAAATGACTAGTGCAATCTCCTGCAAGCTGTCTCAGGAATAAGAAACACGTGGGCTAGGGAAAAGGCAAACCTCCATTGTCTACAGTGGGAGCCCTCATGACAAGATGAATGTATTCTTACATCAGAAAGAGAAGGAAAGCTTCTGGACTTCTGTTTTCCTTTACCATCATATAAGTGGATAAAGGAAGC
Organism: Prionailurus viverrinus; assembly: GCF_022837055.1. Lineage (NCBI taxonomy): Eukaryota > Metazoa > Chordata > Mammalia > Carnivora > Felidae > Prionailurus > Prionailurus viverrinus. The sequence goes on along the minus strand of NC_062576.1, from coordinate 16,925,534 downwards.
AATGATTCAAGTGAAGTGGGTTTGTGCTCCAGGATAATCCTCAAGTTCTTGGCACTGGGCTGTGGTGCAGTAGTTCTTGAATGGTCTCTTTCTGTGCTAAGCAGGTCCTGGAGAATACTGCACATGGATGAACCAACTGCTCCTCAAAGTGAAAACATCTTTAATGGCCAGAGAGGGAGACTAGTAGGCTAACCATTATTTCTTATATTATCCAGCCAAACACCAACTACTGACAGGAAGGCAATCTTGATTTTTGGATATCAGAAACTGATTGCTCTTGGTTAGCACAGATGAAAGTCAGAGCTCATTAGTTATGGCTGGGCACTGTGAGTGAGTGCCTCATTGCCCTTGCCTGAGACCCAAGGTATAGTTATCAATACAACCAGGGAATTGGAATGACTACACACAGGGCCAAAGGTTTTCATTTCAGCTGTGAATGGGACAAAGCTGAGAATGAAATGTCTAGCTCCCTGTTCCTTTTGTCCCATAAGTGAGGATAGCTCTCTACCAATATCTCTGAACCTGACTACACACAAACATTGTGACTGGGCACCTTGATTTATCCTGGGATTATCTTTGTAAACATAGTACTTAGAGGCAATTTTTGAGGGATCCTGTGGCCTAAACTATCCCAGAGTACCAAGAATTTGGCGAGACACCCTAATTAAAAGTAGAGAAAATGGCTCTGAGACACTGCCCCTGAAAGGACAACAGAGAGAACTTAGCTTTGAAAAGAGCAACAGGATGGAGACGAATACCCAGAAGGCAAATTTCTTTATTACAGAAGAGAATGGGATATAACAAATAATGAAGCGACTAACACAATCCCTGGGCAAGGTGGTTGTTTCAGGAGTAAGAACAACCTGTGTTCTAAGACAAAGGGAAATCACCTGCATTGTTCCTTCAGAAAGAGAGGGAAAATTTCTGGCCTTTGCTTTCCCCCCGCTGTCCTTTGATGCAGTGACGATTCATAGTTAGTAGGTTGTGGCTAATACTTGTGGCTAAACTTGTGGCTGATGCTCAGGTATTTGGAAAGTGACTCTCATGTAATGTATGGCTCAGTGTTTCTTTGTTCCAGAAGCATGACTGAATCTCTCCAATGTCCTCTGGGCCTGCCTACATGCAAGCATTTTGTGTCAGGCACCTTCAAATGCCCTAATGTTTTTGATGTACACATAGTTCTAAAACAAATAGTGACAGGCACCACAGCCCAATGTATTCCACAGGCCAGAGAACTTGACCCAGCTACTCAATTAAAATGAGAGTGAATTGGTCTTATTTTCTGGACCTGAATGCCTACCAGAGTAAGAAACACAAATGTGTTTGGGTTAAGGAAGATGTCCTTTGACTACACCTGATGCCCTTACTGCATGAAATGTTCATCCAGAACTTTGGTAAGACAGGAATTCTTTTGGCCTTTGTCTTTTTCCTTGCCCTTTCTGTCTATTATCGATGCCACATTCATTAAGTGGATCAGGGTCAGTCTCCCTGCAAATCTTCAAGTGTTTGGAACCAGGTTTTGGTTCAGGGGTACTTGAAAAGTCTCTGCCTTAACATCTCTCTGGAAGCAACCATCTGAGAGCCTTCTACTTTTCAGAATGAAGGCAGCTCATTGAGCTACTTCAGGGACATGATCAGGGTAAACATCACCATGCCACCTGTAGCCTGCTAAGCACCACATTTTCAGCAAAAGGTGAGCAATTTTCCCGTTGGGATATCAGAAACTGCTCTTGGTTAGCACAGGAAGTGAGGGGGCGCTTACCTTTAATCTCTGAGTGTTTTTATTGTGAGTGACAACCCCATTTCTCCTGAGTGTGACCCAATTAGTCGTCAAAAACTCTGCAAGGGGATAGGAACATATGGTGGAACAGGTTTGTTTATCTTATGAGAGAATGGGATATACCTTAGAATGTGGTGCCTAGCTTCATTTCCCTTTGCTGCAGAACTGAGGTAGGCTCCATCCTACTCCTCTGTCACTGCCTACATGCAAACATTCAGTCATGGGCTGGGCTCCATCAGATGATGTGGGTTGTGTGGCTAATGTAAGGCCAAAATGTAGGCCCTGTGGGCCCATGTTGCCCAACTTTTCTCAGTTGGGAGAATGTGGCCTGACTCCCCAGTTGACATGAGAGGAAATTGCTCTTACATTCTGTCCCTGAAACCTCACAGTGAATTCCTGGGTAGAAAAAAATGCAAGGGAATGAGAATGGATACATCAGTGGCCCAAGTTCTTCACTGCAGATGGGGACAGCACAAAGCTGAGAAAGAAAGATGTAGCTACAGTTCTTTCTCCCCCAGAAGTGAGGCAAGCTGCCTCCCAGCTCCTCTGGACTTGGCATATATGCAGAAATTCTTTTCTGGGAACTTTCCAATGCCTTAGGCTTCCAATTGTCAACATAGTTATGAAAGGCAAATCTCAAGGAGCCCCGTTGCTTGACATATCCCTGAGTAAGATGAAATCAACGAGACTGTCCAGTTAAAAGCTGTGGAAATCTCTCTTAGACACTGGTCACTCTTTGAAAAAAGAGTGAAATACTGGAAATGGATACATGCAGTGCCAAAGTTCTCCAAATCAAATGGGAATTGGATGCATCTGAGATTGAAGTGACTAGAACACTCTTTTGGCCAGCTGGCTTTCTTGGGAATAAGAAACCTCTCTTGGCTGGGGCAAGGGAAACCTCCATTGGCTACCCTGGCAACTGATTTTGCAAGAATTCTTCATTGGGACTTCAGAAAGGGAGAAGATTCTGGCACTGAGTGCATTTCTTACTTTGACCTACAGTGGGTACAGTCACGAGTGGTTTTGGTGTAATGGGTTTTAACATTTGTGTTTGGCATCAGGCTCTGTGGAATTATTCCTTGAGTGGGCTTTGCACTGCTAAGTTCTGGGAGATAAATGCCCATCTGGGAACCATTCGCTTTTCAACAATAAGTCATCTCAAGCAGCCAGGGGAGGGAGGCAAACTGGGTAACCATCACCGTGCTTACCCAAAAGTTCCAAGCCCCACAAGTCAGTAACAGGTAGCTCATCTTTATTTGGTGATATCAGAAACTGATGGTTCTAGGTTACCATAGGAATGGAGTGAGAGCTGACCACTAATCTAAGGGCATTTTCCCTCTGAGTGAAAGCCCTATCACATTTCAAAGTGACTCAAGACCTCATTAGAAAAACATCTAGGGGATCAGAGTGGATACATGATGTGTCAAAGTTCTTCATATCCACAGACAGTGGGATAATACTGAGAATACAGTGACTAGCTCTGTTTTTCTTCTCCTCACAAATGAAAATGCTTCCTCCCAAGTCCTCTGGCTTTGCCAGTACACCAACACTTTGTCTGGCAACCTTCAAATGTCCTGTGTCTTTTATTGTCAAAATATTTCTAACAGACAAGTCCCAAGGGGGCTTTTTGCCCAAAAGATGCCAGAGTCAGGATAACTTGGCCAGGTTCTGCAATTAAAATGAGGCGACATTGCTCTTAGGTCTGGTCTTGAGTTACCCACAGTGGGGACTTATTTATTTTTTAAAAAGAGCAAGGGGATGGGAATGGATACACAGAAAGCCAAAGATATCCATTTCAGATGAGAATAGAATAATTATGGGAATGAAGTGAGTAGCACAATCCCCTGCCAAGCTCACTCTTTTCTGAATGAACAAGCACACATTGGCTGGGTAAAAGGGAATCAATCATCTGTTCAACCTGAGAGCCATATCTGCAATATCTGTGCATTATTACCTCAGATAGGGCAAATCGTCTTTTGAACCTCACCTTTTTCCAGCCCTTTCCTTGGTAATTTGGTGATGGTGGTGTTGGCTCTCAGTCAACATGTAAGTGTGTGTAACAGGGCTCTGGTCTTATAAATCCTGATTGATTTTCATTGTTGAGAAGCTCAGGGATTGCAGTGTGCATAGGCAAAACTGCAGTTTCTAGGAATGCAGGCATTGCAGGCAGCAGGAGGGAAGTTCTAAGCAGTGTGACCACAACCACAGCCTACCAAGCACCAAATGCTCAGGAAGAAGAAAACAATGTTTCTTCATGATATGAGAAACTGAATTGTCCAGGTAGGCAGAGTAAGGGAGGGGAAGCTTGCTCCCAATTGCTGGGAAATTGCTATCTAGGTGACAGCTGCATTTCCCCTGACTCCTTACCACTGATATATTTACTTTGCCATAGAATTAAGACAAGCTACGTTCAACACCGCCATTTTGTCCACAGGCAAACCTCTTGTGCAGACACTTTCCAAAACCTGTGGCTTTTGCTTCCCAATGCCAATGTAAGTTAGGCAGGGAAGCCCATGGGGCAGCCATTGTCCAAGGTATCCCCCACATTGAGGGAACTTGGTATAAAAGATTTGACAAAATTAGAGGAGAGGCTTCCAGAATCCTTCCCACAAGGCTCTACACAGGAGAACTGGCAAATCATCATCATCATCATCAAGATTGGAAGAGAGACACTGAGGGCCAAGTTCTTCACCTCAGATGAATGACAGGCTTGTTGGATAAAGGATTCTTGGCTGCCTATTTTCCCTGTTCATCACATTGAAGATTTCCTGCCATTCCTTTCTGGCCTGCCAAGTTTCAATAGATAGGTCTGCAACTACCCTTATGTGTCTGCTTTTGTATGTTAAGGCACGTTTACCCCTAGCTGCTTTCAGAATTCTCTCTTTATCCTTGTATTTCGCCAGTTTCACTATGACATGTCATGTGGAAGATCAATTGAAATTACATCTGAAGGGAGTTCTCTGTGCCTCTTGGATTTCAATGCCTGTTTCCCCAGAGCAGTGAAGTTCTCAGCTATGATTTGTTCAAGTACACCTTCAGCCCCTTTCCCTTTCCCTTCTTCTGGAATTCCTATGAAATGGATATTGTTCCACTTGATTGAATCACTTAGTTCTCTAATTCTCCCCTTGTAATTCTGGATTTTTTAATCAATCTTTTTCCATAATTTTATCTTCTAATTCACCTATTCTCTCCTCTGCCTCTTCAATCTGTGCTGTGGCCACGTCCATTGTATTTTGCACCTCATTTATAACATTTTTTAATTCATCAGGACTATTTCTGTAGCAATAGATTCTCTGCTGTTCTCTATGTTTTTTCAAGCCCAGCAATTAATTTTATGACTCTTATTCTAAATTCTTGTTCAGTTATATTGCTTAAATCTGTTTTTATCAATTCTTTAGCTGTCACTTCTTGGAATTTCTTTTGAGGAGAATTCTTCCGTTTCATCATTTTGGCTAGTTTTCTGTCCCTTATGAGTTTTAAAAGCTTGTTATGTGCTCTGCACCTGCGAGCACTGATATATTAAAGGGGGGTCATACACTCTCCAGGGCCTGGCCCTTCAGGAGGTGTTTTTTGGAGAGTGTTACTTCCTCTCTGTTGTGACTTTGGTTATTTTATTTCCCTACTAATAGTGATGTTTTGGACTCTCCACCAAGTGTGCTTTGATTTGTTCCTTGAAGTAGCCTTGTAAAGGAAAACAAACAGACAAACAGGAGACAAAAACACACAAAAACACAAACAAATAGAACAAACAACCCCCCCAAACTGAGAACAACCCAAAAGCAAAAAACCAGAAACACCAGCTACAAGTAAAGAACAGGCTGGAGGTGGTGCTGATGGAAGAGCACATACAATGAAAGAAATGACAGGGGCAGGGAAAAAGAAAAAATAAACATTGACCAGGCAGAGAGACTAAAAGTCTTAATCCAGAGAGGGAGAATGAAAAATAAGGAAGGAGGCAGGGAAATAGAAACGAAGATAAAGTTACCCAGACAGAGAAACTCTATGGCTTGATTATGCCAGAGAGAGACAAAGGAATGTAAATAAGGAAGTGTAGAACATGTATCAAGAAGATGGATTAAATATGTCTTTTTAAACAAACCAATAACCAGAATAACCAGCCTACAGGAGGGAAGATATAAGGAGAAATGGGGGGGGGAGAATATATCTATATATCCAAAATTGTCCTAGAATTAATCCAGGCAATGCTGCAGCACTGGTCTGGAGGAGCTGTCCGTCTACTTCTGCAGCATCTTCCTGTTACAGTAGATAGGCAGTTACCCAGTGCAGAGGGGTGTGGTTTGGTGTAGGCTGGGCCTGCCTCTACTGTGGGCCCCGCAGACTGATTCCTGAGGCCCGCCGTGGTGGTGGTGGGGAGAAAAATGGTGACTCCCCAGTCTCTTCTCCACCACCTGGTGTCTCAAATCACTCTTTTGGAGCTGTCCTCACTGTGCTGTGGGAGCAGATGAGGCTGTCTCTCTCGCTCTGCCCCCGGGGGCTTGGCTGGGAATTAAACTCCTGCTAGGTGCACCCCAGTACTAGAGAAGCATCTCTTGATATGAGGTCCTGGCTGTTTTTGTCCTGTGCCCAGCCCTTCAGGGGAGGGGACCGGTTTCTTGTGCTGCAGACTGTGCCCCTGATCTGCCACTGAACATGGGGGTGGCTCCCCTCCTCCCCAGGTGTGGGAACAGGGCAGCAGGCCCCAGCCTGAAGATGAGATCTGCTGTTAGAAACCCTCTAACCTGCAGTTAGAGATGGGATCCCTCTCTGTCCCAGTCCAAGGTTTTTTCTCCTGTCCAGATACAGTCCTACACTTCCCCACTCTTTCTCTTCCTTTTGTCTCTCAGAAGAAGGGGATCCTTCCCCTCCATGCCTACATGGACCATTTTATCTCCCCCAGTTCACAATCACCCACCTATGGTCTCCCAAGTTGTCCCATTTTCTTCCTGGTAGATTCAGTCTCTTTTCCTCCCAGACTCTTGGGGTTCAAAGTCCTTTGCCTTTAGCCTTTCTTTGTTTGGGAGATACACAAAGTATAGATCTCCCTACATCTCTTCCATGTTTTATATTATACTCTTCATCTCAGATGAAAATGGAATGAAGCTGGGCCTGCTGACATGAATACCATTTCCTCGTCAAGCTTGATGTCCTGAGAGTAAGAAGGAAACACCCGTGGGATTGAGGTAAAAGGTAGAAGCAGCCACAAGAACACTGCATCCTGACCTGGTTAGGGCAGGAAGGCTTCTGGCTCTTGACTTACTCGTCCATTCAGTAGAGGCACTCATGATCTATCAGAATGTTGGCCTCTCTGTGCTGGCTGGCACCTATGCATGTGTGACTGGGTTATGGTCCCAGAGTCCTTGAATGGACTCTTGCCCTATCTGGGGAATAATAGTGCTCATGCTCAAATTTTGATCTTCTTAGAATGAAGGAACATTATAGGCAGAAGTGGAGATCAGGGTAACAAACTGCACTCAGGCCAGCAGAAGGTTGCCAAGTACAGAGGTCTCAGTAACAGAGGACAATATTTCCTTAGTAATCACTATGTGTTAGCTGGTTGTGAATGCTTGGCACTCTCTGAGTAATAGCCACATGGTTCCTGACTCTGACCTCTGATATCTACCTCCCCTTATGCATAAGTGAGAATGGCTCTTTCCCAATAACACTTGCCCCTTCCCCCATGAAAATCTCTTGTTCAGAATGATTTCTAATGCTTCTTTCCTTTTATTGCCGAGATAGGTCTCAGAGATGAGCTCTTAGAGAACACATCACCCAAATTATCCTGATTTAGAGGACCTTAGCAGGACTCCACAATTAAAATCAGAGAGAAATACTTCCAGGTTCAGACTCTCAATCCCTCGCAGAAAAACATTCCTGGAAAAAGATCAAGGGAATTGGAAGGGATGCACTTTGGTCCAGATTCTTTATCTCAGATGATAATTGAATAAAGCTGTGAATGAAGTAACTGACACAATTATCCGGGGAAGCTTGGTGGCCTATGAGTATGAAAAACCTGTGAGATGTACAGAAATGGAATATATTTTAGCCACACCTGGAAGTCTTAATGTAGCACAACACCCTTCATCTGACCAGAAACAGTGTAGGAGGGATTGGGGTTTTTGCCAGTTTTGCAGCTTTTCCTGTCAGTGGTGAAAAGCAGTGGTGATTTGGAGGGCAGAGTCTTAGTACGGGCTGATGCCCAAGCCCATGGGACTGGGATATGATTTTTTAGTTTTGGAGTAGTTTCTTTCTACCTTTACCTGCTGGGGAAATTGGGCATTCTGGATCCCTTAGAGTCTCAGAAAGCAGGATGCTCAGGTAGTCTATGGCAGGGGCAGAGAACACAGTAATAGTCATTGCACAAACATCAGACTTCAGTGCCCCAAATTTTTAGGAAGACAACACTTTTTCACTTGATATCAGAAATTAGTTGTGGGGGTAGAAAAACACCTTCATGTACACTCACTGGGATTTAATCAGCCTTATCAGCGTGCAATTTTTTTCTTACTTCTGACTGTGGCCCTGAAGGCCACATCTTCATCAGCTTTTGCCACAGAAGTGAGGCCAACTGTCTCTCAATATCACCTGCTCCTACCCACCAGCAATCGTCTTGTGTTTAACACATTCAAGTCCTCAGTACCTGTTTCCATGTTAGACAAGGAAGATACCCCAGTGGCAGCTATTACTCAAGGAATTCAAAATTCATGGGAACATGGCATGACTCCAAAATTAAAGTTGGACAAAAAGTGCTGCCAGCCTCTGACAATGAATGTCTGGCAGTGAACACAAGGTTAGGATAAATGTAAGGGAATTAAAAATAATATGCTGAGGACTAAAGTACTTCATCTCAGATGAGAAGAGTATGAAGCTGTAGATAATGTTACTAGCACAATTTTCTGGGAAAGTTTGGTGTCCAAGGAGTAAGAAAGACTTGTGGCCTGAAGAGAAGTGGAACAACCATTAGCTATAATAGAGAGTCCTGTGGGCAAAGTCCTGCACCCCATCCCCAATAAGGTCAGGAATGTGTCAAGCTATCACCAACTTTCAAGCCCTTTTCATCAGTGGACAGAGGCAGTTGTGACTCACAAGGTAGGATCTTGCTCCTGGCAAGTCTACAGAATCGTACTCTGGTATTCAAGTATTTTGTGCCCAAACCTGCTCAGTGAATGGACTTACAGGCATGAGCTCTGAGTTTATCAGGAGGTAGGTCACTAGGGCTTTCCTGAAAAGTGTGGACAGAGAGCAGAGCAATGGTCCCATGCCAACAGAAATTTGCCAGAGTTCTTACTAACAGGAGAGAAACCTTTACTTTTCGATATCAGAAATGAACTGCCATGTGATGACACATGTTGTGAGTGCAAACTCCCTGGGAATGACTGGGCACTGTCTGAGTTACAGCCCTGTATCTCCTGAATTTGACCGTAAGCCCTTGCTCCATAAATGAGATCAGATCCTTCCCAACATCATCTGTCCTGTGCACATGCAAGCCTCTTGTGCTGAAGAGTTTCTCCTTTTGCCAAGGTAGGTCTTGTAGAAGTGTTCCATGGGCCCCTGTTGCCCAGCCTATCCCAGATTACTGGGGACTAATCACAACTCCATGATTAAAATCAGAAAATACTCCCAGACGGTGTCTGTGAATGCTCCATAATGAAATCCCCCTTCATGAAAGAGCAAGGGAATCTGAAGGCAGGTACTGGGGACCAAATTTCTTCTCCTCGGATGAAAATGGTATAAAGCTTTGAAAGAAGTCACTAGCACTTTTCCCACGGATAGGTTGGTGTCATCACCAACATCAGAGAGCTGGGTCTAAGGGGAACATCCATAAGCTACACTTTGGAGCACTGTGTGACAAAGGCTATCACTATTTTCCTTTCCTTTCCTTCAGTGATAGAACAGTGGTGATTTGGGGGCTCTTGTCTGGCTCCTGGCTGACACCCAAATCTGTGGAAATGGTATCTGGTCCTTTAGTTGTTGAGTTTGTTGTTTTTATCTTCACCTCTTCAAGGTATGGACTTGCATTGGACAAACCGTTAGTATCTCCAAATGTAGGAAGCTCAGGCATTCCAAGAGGTTGGTAGAGAGCAGAGAGCGACCATCTGGGCCATCAGAATCCTGCCAAGCACTCAGTTCTCAGTAACAAAACAAACTTTCTTCACCATCAAAAACTAAATGCTGTGTGGTAGCACACCACCAGAGTGAGAGTTCGCCTAGAGTTTCTTGTCACTGTCTGAGGACAGACCAGTCACTCCTGAACCCTGATTTCAGTCTCTTCTTGCCCCTGAAATGAGGTGGACTGTTTCCAGCATCACCTGCATTGAAGTGCATTTGGTTTTCATTTTCTCTACATTATTTAAAATCTAACCTGGTTATTTTGCAGCATGATATATTTCTTTGGATTGTATTAAACACATATGGACAGGCGGAGGGAAGATGGCGGCATAGGAGGAAGCTGGGCTCACCGCGCGTCCTGCTGATCACTTAAATTCACCTACACCTGCCTAAATAACCCAGAAAACCGCCAGAGGATTAGCAGAACAGAGTCGCCAGACCCAAACGCAGACGAGAGGACCACAGAAGAGGGGCCCCTCCTGAAGTGGATCACCTAAGGAGAAGCGAGCTAAGCCTGCCCCCCCTGCCGCCATGCACCTTGCCTACCCACCCCAGCTAATACGACAGATCCCCAGCATCACAAGCCTGGCAGTGTGCAAGTAGCCCAGACGGGCCACGCCACCCCACAGTGAATCCCGCCCCTAGGAGAGGGGAAGAGAAGGCACACACCAGTCTGACTGTGGCCCCAGCGGTGGGCTGGGGGCAGACATCAGGTCAGACTGTGGCCCCGCACACCACCTCCAGTATACACCACAGCACAGGGGAAGTGCCCTGCAGGTCCTCACCACACCAGGGACTATCCAAAATGACAAAGCGGAAGAATTCCCCTCAGAAGAATCTCCAGGAAAAAACAAAAGCTAATGAGCTGATCAAAAAGGATTTAAATAATATAACAGAAAGTGAATTTAGAATTTTAGTCATAAAATTAATCGCTGGGCTTGAAAACAGTATACAAGACAGCAGAGAATCTCTTGCCTCAGAGATCAAGGGACTAAGGAACAGTCACGAGGAGCTGAAAAACGCTTTAAATGAAATGCAAAACAAAATGGAAACCACCACGGCTCGGATTGAAGAGGCAGAGGAGAGAATAGGTGAACTAGAAGATAAAGTTATGGAAAAAGAGGAAGCTGAGAAAAAGAGAGATAAAAAAAATCCAGGAGTATGAGGGGAAAATTAGAGAACTAAGTGATACACTAAAAAGAAATAATATACGCATAATTGGTATCCCAGAGGAGGAAGAGAGAGGGAAAGGTGCTGAAGGGGTACTTGAAGAAATAATAGCTGAGAACTTCCCTGAACTGGGGAAGGAAAAAGGCATTGAAATCCAAGAGGCACAGAGAACTCCCTTCAGACGTAACTTGAATCAATCTTCTTCATGACATATCATAGTGAAACTGGCAAAATACAAGGATAAAGAGAAAATTCTGAAAGCAGCAAGGGGTAAACGTGCCCTCACATATAAAGGGAGACCTATAAGACTCGTGACTGATCTCTCTTTTTGAAACTTGGCAGGCCAGAAAGAATTGGCACGAGATTTTCAGGGTGCTAGACAGAAAAAATACGCAGCCGAGAATCCTTTATCCAGCAAGTCTGTCATTTAGAATAGAAGGAGAGATAAAGGTCTTCCCAAACAAAAACTGAAGGAATTTGTCACCACTAAACCAGCCCTACAAGAGATCCTAAGGAGGACCCTGTGAGACAAAGTACCAGAGACATCTCTACAAGCATAAAACATACAGACATCACAATGACTCTAAACCCGTATCTTTCTATAGTAACACTGAATGTAAATGGACTAAATTTGCCAACCAAAAGACATAGGGTATCAGAATGGATAAAAAAACAAGACCCATCTATTTGCTGTCTACAAGAGACTCATTTTAGACCTGAGGACACCTTTAGATTGAGAGTGAGGGGATGGAGAACTATTTATCATGCGACTGGAAGTCAAAAGAAAGCTGGAGTAGCCATACTTATATCAGACAAACTAGACTTTAAATTAAAGGCTGTAACAAGAGATGAAGAAGGACATTATATAATAGTTACAGGGTCTATCCATCAGGAAGAGCTAACAATTATAAATGTCTATGTGCCAAACACTGGAGCCCCCAAATATAAAAAACAATTACATATAAACATAAGCAACCTTATTGATAAGAATGTGGTAATTGCAGGGGACTTTAACACCCCACTTACAGAAATGGAGAGATCATCTAGACACACGGTCAATAAAGAAACAAGGGCCCTGAATGAGACATTGGATCAGATGGACTTGACAGATATATTTAGAACTCTGCATCCCAAAGCAACAGAATATACTTTCTTCTCGAGTGCACATGGAACATTCTCCAAGATAGATCATATACTGGGTCACAAAACAGCCCTTCATAAGTTTACATGAATTGAAATTATACCACGCATATTTTCAGACCACAATGCTATGAAGCTTGAAATCAACACAGAAAAAAGTCTGGAAAACCTCCAAAAGCATGGAGGTTAAAGAACACCCTACTAACGAATGAGTGGGTCAACCAGGCAATTAGAGAAGAAATTAAAAAATATATGGAAACAAATGAAAATGAAAACACAACAATCCAAACGCTTTGGGGCGCAGCGAAGGCAGTCCTGAGAGGAAAATACATTACAATCCAGGCCTATCTCAAGAAACAAGAAAAATCCCAAATACAAAATCTAACAGCACACCTAAAGGAAATAGAAGCAGAACAGCAAAGGCAGCCTAAACCCAGCAGAAGAAGAGAAATAATAAAGATCAGAGCAGAAATAAACAATATAGAATCTAAAAACACTGTAGAGCAGATCAACGAAACCAATAGTTGGTTTTTTGAAAAAATAAACAAAATTGACAAACCTTTAGCCAGGCTTCTCAAAAGAAAAGGGAGATGACACAAGTAGATAAAATCATGAATGAAAATGGAATTATTACAACCAATCTCTCAGAGATACAAACAATTATCAGGGAATACTATGAAAAATTATATGCCAACAAATTGGACAACTTGGAAGAAATGGACAAATTCCTGAACACCCACACTCTTCCAAAACTCAATCAGGAGGAAAGAGAAAGCTTGAACAGACGCATAACCAGCGAAGAAATTGAATCGGTTATCAAAAATCTCCCAAGAAATAAGAGTCCAGGACCATATGGCTTCCCAGGGGAGTTCTACCAGACGTTTAAAGCAGAGATAATACCTATCCTTCTCAAGCTATTCCAAGAAATAGAAAGGGAAGGAAAACTTCCAGACTCATTCTATGAAGCCAGTATTACTTTGACTCTTAAACCAGACAGAGACCCAGTAAAAAAAGAGAACTACAGGCCAATATCCCTGATGAATATGGATGCAAAAATTCTCAATAAGATACTAGCAAATCGAATTCAACAGCATATAAAAAGAATTATTCAACATGATCAAGTGGAATTCATTCCTGGGATGCAGGGCTGGTTCAACATTCGCAAATCAATCAAAGTGATACATCACATTAACAAAAAAAGAGAGAAGAACCATATGATTCTGTCAATCGATGCAGAAAAGGCCTTTGACAAAATTCAGCACCTTTCTTAATAAAAACCCTTGAGAAAGTCGGGATATAAGGAACATATTTAAAGATCATAAAAGCCATTTATGAAAAGCCCACAGCTAACATCATCCTCACGGGGGAAAACTGAGAGCTTTTTCCCTGAGATCAAGAACACGACAGGGATGCCCACTCTCACCGCTGCTGTTTAACATAGTGCTGGAAGTTCTAGCATCGGCAACCAGACAACAAAAGGAAATCAAAGGCATCAAAATTGGCAAAGATGAAGTCAAGCTTTCGCTTTTTGCAGATGACATGATATTATACATGGAAAATCCGATAGAATCCACCAAAAGTCTGCTAGAACTGATACATGAATTCAGCAAAGTAGCAGGATACAAAATCAATGTACAGAAATCAGTTGCATTCTTATACACTAACAATGAAGCAACAGAAAGACAAATAAAGAAACTGATCCCATTCACAATGGCACCAAGAAGCTTAAAATACCTAGGAATAAACAAAGATGTAAAGGATCTGTATGCTGAAAACTATAGAAAGCTTATGAAGGTAATTGAAGAAGATTTAAAGAAATGGAAAGACATTCCCTGCTCATGGATTGGAAAAATATTGTCAAAATGTCAATACTACACAAAGCTATCTACACATTCAATGCAATCCCAATCAAAATTGCACCAGCGTTCTTCTCGAAACTAGAACAAGCTATCCTAAAATTCATATGGAACCACAAAAGGCCCCGAATAGCCAAAGTAATTTTGAAGAAGACCAAAGCAGGAGGCATCACAATCCCAGACTTTAGCCTCTACTACAAAGCTGTCATCATCAAGACAGCATGGTATTGGCACAAAAACAGACACACAGACCAATGGAATAGAATAGAAACCCCAGAACTAGACCCACAAACGTATGGCCAACTCATCTTTGACAAAGCAGGAAAGAACATCCAATGGAAAAGAGACAGCCTCTTTAACAAATGGTGCTGGGAGAACTGGACAGCAACATGCAGAAGGTTGAAACTAGACCACTTTCTCACACCATTCACAAAAATAAACTCAAAATGGATAAAGGACCTAAATGTGATACAGGAAACCATCAAAACCTTAGAAGAGAAAGCAGGAAAAGACCTCTCTGACCTCAGCCGTAGCAATCTCTTACTCGACACATCCCCAAAGGCAAGGGAATTAAGAGCAAAAGTGAATTACTGGGACCTTATGAAGATAAAAAGCTTCTGCACAGCAAAGGAAACAACCAACAAAACTAAAAGGCAACCAACGGAATGGGAAAAGATATTCGCAAATGACATATCGGACAAAGGGCTAGTATCTAAAATCTATAAAGAGCTCACCAAACTCCACACCCGAAAAACAAATAACCCAGTGAAGAAATGGGAAGAAAACATGAATAGACACTTCTGTAAAGAAGACATCCAGATGGCCAACAGGCACATGAAAAGATGTTCAGCGTCGCTCCTTATCAGGGAAATACAAATCAAAACCACACTCAGGTATCCCCTCACGCCAGTCAGAGTGGCCAAAATGAACAAATCAGGAGACTATAGATGCTGGAGAGGATGTGGAGAAACGGGAACCCTCTTGCACTGTTGGCGGGAATGCAAATTGGTGCAGCCGCTCTGGAAAGCAGTGTGGAGGTTCCTCAGAAAATTAAAAATAGACCTACTCTATGACCCAGCAATAGCACTGCTAGGAATTTATCCAAGGGATACAGGAGTACTGATGCATAGGGCCACTTGTACCCCAATGTTCATAGCAGCACTCTCAACAATAGCCAAATTATGGTAAGAGCCTAAATGTCCATCCACTGATGAATGGATAAATTGTGGTTTATATACACAATGGAATACTACGTGGCAATGAGAAAAAATGAAATATGGCCTTTTGTAGCAACGTGGATGGAACTGGAGAGTGTGATGCTAAGTGAAATAAGCCATACAGAGAAAGACAGATACCATATGGTTTCACTCTTATGTGGATCCTGAGAAACTTAACAGGAACCCTTGGGGGAGGGGAAGGAAAAAAAAAAAGGTTAGTGTGGGAGAGAGCCAAAGCATAAGAGACTGTTAAAAACTGAGAACACACTGAGGGTGTATGGGGGGTGGGAGGGAGGGGATGGTGGGTGATGGGTATTGAGGAGGGCACCTTTTGGGATGAGCACTGGGTGTTGTATGGAAACCAGTTTGTCAATAAATTTCATATATAAAAAAATAAATAAAATAAATAAAATTATATTTGTTAAATCAAAAAAAAACACATATGGACACATCATTCTTTGTTTTATGTCTTTGGCTAAATGGACATTATATTAACTTATCTGGCTAAAGTGGAATGCCTTCCAGATATTGAGCTTTGAGTGATCTGTGATTCACAGATTGTGATCTCTGACCAGGTAATTGATATCTGACACAAATACAGAAATAACTAAATTCACTTGACAAACAGTCTGTTCTTTGTGGTTCCTGGATTCTGTCAAATTCTACTAACCAGCACTTAGGAATGATGATTTTTTTTTATGAAGAACAAACTTTAACCTTCACCCCACACTTATACATTGCTTTAGCAGGAGCTTAAACAAAACAAAACCAGATAAGGAACCCCCAAACTTTCCACTCCAGAGTGTGGCATGTACAGGGGAGGATAGATAAATGCATTTTTACCTGAATTATCTTGAAATATGAATCTACATGGTCAAAAGCAACCACCACTCCACAAAGTGCATGGTGAAGGCACAATGACACAAAGTAATACTGGTGAGTAGCTTCAAGGAATGATGATTTTGAATATTTTGAGACACTTGTGATTAGAATATGTCATGAAGAATCATTGAAACTTCATTACAACACAATCTTCTCTCATTTTTTTCTTCATTTATTCTATATGCTTGAGCAGCAAGTATTTTATTTTATTCTATTACTGTTGAACTCTAAGTATAAAGACAAAATAATCATCTTGGAATAGGTGAGTCGGTCCATATAAATCATTAGGGGTTTTTTTTCCTTTTTTTATTTTGAGTGCTCTTTGGAATACGTTCAATAATGATGCCTCCAGATTTGTTTTTATTTTTCAGGATTACTTTGGTTATTAAAAGTCTTTTGTGATTCCATAAAATTTTTAGGATTGTTTGTTCTACCTCTGTGAAAGATCCTAATGGTATTTTGATAGAGGTTGCATTTTTGTGTAGAAGCTTTGGGTAGTATAGACACTTAAATTTTTTTTAACATTTATTTATTATTGAGAGAGAGAGTGTGAGAGAGAGAGAGAGAATGACTATGGGAGGGGAAGAGAGAGAGGGAGACACAGAATCCGAAGCAGGCTTCAGGCTCTGAGCCGTCAATACAGAGCCCAATGTTGGGCTCGAACTCACCGCAAGATCATGACCTGAGCCAAAGTCGGATGCCCAACCGACTGTGCCACCCATGCACCCCAAGGTAGTATAGACATTTTAACAATATTTTTACTCCTAATCCATGGACATGGAATGTTTTCCCATTTCTTTTTTTTTTAATTTTGTTTTTTAACGTTTTATTTATTTTTGAGACAGAGAGAGACACAGCATGAATGGGGGAGGGGCAGAGAGAGAGGGAGACACAGAATCGGAAGCAGGCTGCAGGCTCTGAGCCATCAGCCCAGAGCCCGACGCGGGGCTCGAACTCGCGGACCGCGAGATCGTGACCTGAGCTGAAGTCAGACGCTTAACCGACTGAGCCACCCAGGCGCCCCTGTTTTCCCATTTCTTTCTGTCATCTTCCATTTCCTTCATAAATTTTCAGAGTACAGATCTTCTAATTCTTTTGTTAGGTTCATTTCTAGGTTTCTTATACTTTTGGTGCAACTATAAATGAGATCGATTCATTGATGTATTTCTGAGTGGGTGGAGGATGGGATAGACGGGTGATGGGTGTTGAAGAGGACACTTGTTATGATGAGTACTGGGTGTTGTATGTCAGCGATGAATCCCTGAATACTAATACTGAAACCAATACTGCACTGTATATTAACTAATGAGAATATAAATAAAACTTTGGAAAAAATAGAAAGACATGAGCAGATGATTTGGTCTTGTTATATTTACACCTCCATTTTGACCCTGCTCTCCTGACTCAGACATTTGATCTTGCAGGACTTTGATCACACACATGAAAATTTTGTTTTGGTTCTTTGCTTAATAAACATTGAAATCAGAAATATACTAACATAGAATGCTTGTGGATAAAGTGTTCATCAGGGAAAAACAATAAAACATTTTAATTACTTGATCAATTAAAAAAAAATAGCTCAACACACCAGTTCTAGTTTATCTGCATTCATTTTATAATTTATGACTTTTTTCAAGACCAATTAATTTTTATGTTAATGACTCTATGTTCTATCCACACCATAATGCATTAAGTATAGATTCTGAATTTTTAAGCTTCCAAAAAGAAATAATATACTAAAATGTTAGAGTAGGGAGATTAATGATATGCGATCTCCCATGGTAGGCAATCCATAATCAGTTATAGACTAGCTACGTCTTGGTTTCATTTATATGAGAAATAAACATATCTCTATCCTGTTTGTGCCACTATTACTTTGGCATCTGCTACAGGGGCCCAAATATAACCCCCACCAAAGCAAGAACTTTACCATTGGAGAACTGTGTGACTTTGTAAAGGATATATGTTCTGAAGGACAGATCTCTGTCTGCCTAGCAGCAGAGGCAAGTGTGAAAACAGAGTTTATGATTCCAAAATATAGTGCTTCTGCCTGGTTGATATCCATGCCCTCTCTACTGGGAACAGTAGGTGGTAGTGAGGTGGGGTGGTGTTTAAGATCTACTTCTTGAAGTAAGGAGCACATTCATGCACTGTTGGATTAGTGATGCCTGCGTACCTGGTGGTGGACACAGACCTGAATTTTTTTCATTTGTTCCACACCTTTGCCTGTTTTATGCAGATTTTATGCCTGTATAAAGTAAACTGGTACAGGTGTGACTGAGCAGTCCCTACCTGACACCCCAACTGGTGTTAACTGATCATGACATCACAACCTCTTGAGTACTAGCTTTTAGAGTCATGTGTCCAATATATCACTGTACAATGAGGTGACTGCTCTGATCAAGAGAATAGGACTGGCCCAAATCACAGGAAGTGGGCAGAGTCCAGAGGATAAGGTTGGGCTCTGCCTTATTTGACCATCTCTTCAACTGCTCCCATCATGTTTGGCTTAGAAGCAAGAGACTCTAGTATTCTGGGAGGAATCCTGCCCACTTCCTGTCCATGTGGGGTCATTTTACTGTCCAAATCCACCCATGTGAACTGGCACACACATTCAGAATGAATGTGTTTTCAAGAAAAAGCAGACACTGGGGAAGTGACAAGAAAGAAGAAGATGTTAGAGAGAACTCTGCCATGGGGAAGCATTATCCATTTTCATAGATGCATGCTTAAAGGCACAAGGATAGGTACGGAAGTCCTGAAGTTTGTAAGTTTCTGCTGGACCCAGGGCCAATCGTTGGCCCAGCCTCCAGAGGAAAGAACCAGAGTACAGCAGTCCAACTGTGTGGATACCTGGAATTATGATGAACTAATTCCCCTTAGCAGCTAGAGAAGAAAATTTTCAGTGTTCTGTATGGTGCAGTGTTACCAGTGGGTTTCTCCAGAGCTCCATATAATCATAAAGTGTCAATTGCTTTGGCTTTCCACCAATGACTCACTGCGTTCTGAGATATTGGAGAAATGCTTTATACTTGCTGGAAGTCTTTTAGGGCCCAGTGAGTCCTGGGGGCTTGGGTTGGTGAGGACTTGGTATAAGGAAGGACATGTCAGAGCACTATACACTGAATGTAGACCCAGTTGGACCCTCAGGGACTTCATTTGGGAATAGGGGAGTCATTTTCTTGGCTGACATGAGGATGCCTCACGAGTAAAGTGTGTATACTGGGAACGGACAGAAAGGGGAATGGCGGAAGCCTGAGATCCCTTGCACAGACCTGGAACCTGTAGATCTGAGCTTTATCCTGGGACATTAAGTGACCAGTGCTTTCATGTCAGCCACATAAAAGTGCTGAGTTTGTTTGGTGGTCTTCATGCCTGTGGCTTTAGTGCTAGTTATGGACACCAAGGTACAGGCAGCCTCCTGTATCAGTGGTGCCCACTGAGTTTTGCTGGAAGAACTGAACTAAGGAAAGTTCATGCAGAGGTCATTCTGGATTTCCCCTGCCTCAGATACATGATTCTCCTATAATAGCAGTTATCTCCACAGAATAACCTGGTCAAAATCTAGAGGGAGTGTTCCACGATCCTTCTATTTTTTCATTCAGTAAATGATCCTAGCACTCACCTTGTGCTAGAGGATCTGGTGAGCCTAAGTGCAAGTCTTACAATGGCAAAGTGTTCTCTGCCTGCCAGGTCTTCACAGTCTGGAGGGGAGATGAACAAAAGTATGAAAGACAAGACATGTGAAAAAAAGGGCAAGAACTGTAATTGTGAAAAGAATGAGTGTGCTGTGAGGACAGGCTGGGGAGCCACTGGAGAGAATGTTATGCCTCACTCAGGTGACAATTGCTGGGGCCAGAATGACAAGAGGGAACTACAGTGTACATGTCTGCAGTGTGTCAGGGAGAAGGTATTCCTGGTGCAGAGAATAGGAGACAGAATTGAGTTTGTCCAGAAAACATTAGAAAGGTGGAAAATAGTGGCTATGGGATTCTGGGAGGGTAGAGGCAGGGAGGAGGCAGAGGATAGACAAGATACTGGGATGTGGTAGATGTTTAGTAATCCACTCCTCTATGACAGCATTATTCAAATACCTTGAATCATAAACTAAAAATATTTAATATCTCACTTTTTTGTGGGAGAGGAATCCAGGCACAGCATAGCTGAGTGTTGCTGCCTCAAAGTCTCTATGAAGCCAGGGCCATGGTCTCAACTGAGAATCAACAGGGTAATACTTTACTCCCAGGCTCCCTCACACAGGCAATGCCAGAATTAAGTTTGAACTGAGAATCTATTTAAATCTTTTGACGTGGGAACTTGTTTGTTTCCATCCTATATAGGGTTCTCATATGGTAGCTAAGTGCTTGATTCCCCATTTCCAGGTGGTAGGGGAGAGACAGAGGGAGGAAATGAGGATGGAGAGCAGAGAGAGTTTAGAAGAGAGAGAGAGAGAGGAGTAGGCAGACTTAGAGAACAGAGGACAAAGCAAATGAGAAGAAAGTGACAAAATTTGTGTCACGAAATCTTGAAACTGACCTCCCGTCACTCCGACTGTATTCTGTTGGTTAGAAGCCAGTCACTAACACCTTCGTGTTTTCACAAGGAGTGAAGTTTCCTGGGTGTACATGGGTCACAGTCTGCACCTTCTGGAGATGTCCAGGACAGTGGGTTCAGCAGGCTCAGCCCAGAACTGAGAACAGTGGCTACATTTTGGAAATTGATGTAAGTGATGAACATCCAGCCTCACTCAGCATTAAAAAAGTGAACATAGGACAATAAATTCGGTGTAAATTCTCATCCAGCAAACCAGCAAAAATATTGCACCAAACTCCTGAAACTAGAGCACTTTTTGTGCATCAGAGAGAAGGACACTCAGTTTTCAGTAGTTAGAGGGGCCTCAGCTCTTTTATTGGAGGGTGATTATTGCCATGATTTCAGCTGTCATCACCTTTGATTCCAGTGGAGAGGGGTCTGCTTCTAGAAACCAAAGACGGTGATTAGAGATCTTCACAAAGAGTTCATGTAGTCATGTGTCATCTCTGCTTTGACTCTAAGAACCCTGAATAAGCCCAGAAGATTTGTTTCCTCTGGCAGCAGGACATGATTCAGCCATTCAAAATGATGGTGTCAGACAAAATGTGTCACACTGTTGTCAAAACCCTTTAATGGGGTTTGCCCAGTCTTCTGCCCAGTTTTTTAATTTGGTTATTTGTTTTTTTTGGGTCTTGTGTTATGTCTGTTTTTTATATATTTTGGATATTAGTTATTCATTAGATATATCATGCAAATATCTTCTCCCATTCCATAACTTGCTTTTTAGTGTTTAACTGAGTATTGAAAGATATGAATTCATTGCCATTATGATGCTTGTAGAGTTGGAGTTTCTTGTGGTGTTCTCTGGTCCTTTCTGATCTTTGTTGCTTTTGGTCTTTCTTTCTTTTTCTTTCTTTCTTTCTTTTCATCTTTCCTCCCCTCAGAGAGTCCCCCTTAAAATTTCTTGCAGGGATGGTTTAGTGGTCAAACTCCTTCAATTTTTGTTTGCCTGGGAAACTTTTTATCTCTCCTTCTGTTTCGAATGACAGCCTTGCTGGATAATTTTGGCTTCATATTTTTCTGATTCAGCACATTGAATATATCCTGCCACTCCTTTCTGGCCTGCCAAATTTCTGTGGATAGTTCTGCTGCAAACCTGATCTGTCTTCCCTTGTAAGTTAAGGACGTTTTTTCCTTGCTGCTTTCATCTCTCCTTGCCTGAGTATTTTGTGAATTTAAGTATGATATGCCTGTTGATGGTCAGCTTTTGTTGAATCTAATGGGAGTCCTCTGTACTTCCTGGATTTTGATGTCTGTGTCTTTCCCCCGGTTAGGAAAGTTTTCTGCTATGATTTGCTCACATAACCCTTCTACCCCTGTTTCTCTCTCTTCATCTTCTGGGACACCTATGATTCTGATATTGTTCCTTTTTAATGAGTCACTGATGTCTCTAATTCTTAAATCATGCTCTTTTGCCTTAGTCTCCCTCTACTCAGCCCACAGGGAAATCACTGCACTGCCAGTTACTCTGTCCCTGACACTTCGGAAACCTAACCCTAAGCCTAGCTCAGGCTCTTTCAGGGGGCCAACCTCCTGAGACAGAGGAAAGAAAAACTTTGGGGCCCATGAACAGTGTAGAATTATTCATCGAAGAGCCCAGGAGTCAGCCATGGCATCTTCAGGGTCACAATAGAGCTGCACAAGGGGATCCCAGGCCAAAACCTAAGCCTGGGAAACACAATCAGCCATATCATGCCCACAAACCCTCAGGCTGTCCCGTATCCAAAGAGGTGACCTCAACCCAGCCCTCCAGGGAGATCACTGCATTGGTGTCAGTTCAGCCTTTGAAACATCCTAGGACCTGACCCTAACCCTAGCCAAGGATCTTTCCCTATGGGGCTTATTTCCTAGGTGTAAGAACAGAACTTATTTGGAGCCCATAACTGGTGAGGGATTATTAAGCATGGAACTTGGAAAATTGCCATGCTATATCCAAAGCATTAAGGAGCTGCACAAGGGGGATCCAGAGGCCAAACCTAAGCTTGCCCCACACCATAGGCTGCCCCTTGAACCCAAAGACTAAGCCTGACCTGCAACCTGACACATGTCCTCAACTTAGTCTTCCAGGGATATCACTGTGCTGCTGGAGGTTCAGCCCCTGGCACTTCCCAGGAACTAATCCTAACACTTGACAGGGCCCTGGCCCTAAGGGGGCCCACCTTAAGGTCTGAGAGAACAGATTTGGGTCCAATGACCAATGTGTAATATTTAGCATGGAAGCCAGAATTTCATCAGGATATTTCCAGGGCCAGGATGGAGCTGCAGGAGGGGATTCTGAGACGTTCCCCAATCTTGGTCCACACAATCTTCTGGATCCTGAATCCAAACCTTAAGGCTGACATGCACCTGACCATCTGCCCTCAACTCAGTCCTCCAGGGAGACTATTGGTGGTTCCGCCCCTGGCACTTCCTGGTTGCCTGACCTAACCCTAGTCATGGCTCTGGTTCTAAGGAGGACCACCTTCCAGGTCTGAGAAAAGAACAGACGAGGAGCCTATGCAAGGCAGCAACATATTTAGTGAAGAACCCAGGAATTGACTATGATATTTCCAGGGCCTGAATGGAGGTTCAGAATGGGATCTGTGGCCAAAACTGAAGCCTGTGACACACATTCAGTCATCCACGACACCCAAACCGTATGCCTGCCCTGCATCCTAACAGGCGCCCTCAACCCTCCAGGGAGATCACTGGACTGGTGTTGATTTAGACCCTGAAACCTCCCAGGACCTAACCCTACCCCTAGCCAAAGCAGGATGTTGTTGGCATGACAATGGTCACCCTGTAAGACCTTCTCCCCTGCTGCCTGAATTGCCTGAATTTCAGCAGCTGAAGTTTGGCCTAGGCACATTGCAATCCCTACTGTTGTTAACAAAGAAAAAGATCAATCAAAGTTTACAGGACCAGACCCCTGTTCCACACAATTAGGTGTTAACTGAGAGCCACCACCACCATCACCAAATTATCACTGCCTCTATCCATTGAATGAAAGGGCAGGAAAAAAGGTGAGGTCCAAAAGATTACTTGCTGTATCTGAGATAATAATGCACAGATGTTGCAGATAGGGCTCTCAGGCTTAGCAGATGGGCGATTCCCATCTACTCAACCCACGTATGTGTGTTCACTCAGAAAACAGTGAGCTTTCTAGGAGATTGTGCTATTTGCTTCATTTCCAGAATTATCCCATTCTCATCTGAAACAGAGATCTTTGGTTTTCTGTGTATCCATTCCATCCCCTTGCTCTTTTTAAAAATTTTTTATTTTTAAAATAAAAAAAAATTAATACGAAATTTACTGTCAGATTAGTTTCCATACAACACCCAGTGCTCATCCCAACAGATGCCCTCCTCAGTGCCCATCACCCACTTTACTCTCCCACCCACCCCCCCACCAACCCTCAGTTTTTTTCTCAGTTTTTAAGAGTCTCTTATGTTTTGGCTCCCCCCTCTCTAACCTCTTATTGTTTTCTTCCCCTCTCCCATGGACTTCTGTTAAGTTTCTCAGGATCCACATAAGAATGAAAATATATGGTATCTGCCTTTCTCTGTATGACTTATTTAATTTAGCATAACACTCTATAGTTCCATCCACGTTGCTACAAAAGACCATATTTCATTCTTTTTCATTGCCACGTAGTATTCCATTGTGTATATACATTTATCCATTCATCAGTTGATGGACATTTAGGCTCTTTCCATCATTTGGCTATTCTTGAAAGTGCTGCTATAAACATTGGGGTACAAGTGCCCCTATGCTTCAGCACTCCTGTATCCCTTGGGTAAATTCCTAGCAGTGCTACTGCTCGGTCATAGGGTAGATCTATTTTTAATTTTTTGAGCAACCTCCACACTGTTTTCCAAAGGGGCTGCACCAGTTTGCATTCCCACCAACAGTGCAAGAGGGTTCCCGTTTATCCATCCCCTCCCCAGCATCTATAGTCTCCTGGTTTGTTCATTTTAGCCACTCTGACTGGCATGAGGTGCTATCCTAGTGTGGTTTTGATTTGTATTTCCCTGATAAGGAGCGACATTGAGCATCTTGTGCCTGTTGGCCATCCGGATATCTTCTTTAGAGAAGTGCCTATTCATATTTTGTGCCCACTTCTTCACTGGATTGTTTTTCGGGTGTGGGTTTGGTGACCTCTTTATAGATTTGGATACTACCCCTTTCTCCGATATGTCATTTGCAAATATCTTTTCCCATTCCGTTGGTTGCCTTTTAGTTTTGTTGTTTCCTTTGCAGTGGAGAAGCTTTTTATCCTCATGAGGTCCCAATAGTTTATTTTTGCTTTTAATTTCCTTGCCTTTGGGATGTGTCAAGTAAGAAATTGTGAAATGCTTTTTCTGCATCTATTGACTGGATCATAGGGTTCTTTTCTTTTCTTCTATTAATGTGATGTATCACATTGATTTGCAAATGTTGAACCACTCCTGCAGTCCAGGAAGGAATCCCACTTGATCATGGTGTATAATTCTTTTTATATGCTGTTGAATTCTATTTGCTAGTATCTTATTGAGAATTTCTGCATCCATATTCATCAGGGATATTGGCCTGCAGTTTTCTTTCTTTTTTTTTTTTTTCTGGGTCTCTGGTTTGGGAATCAAAGTAATGCTGGCTTCATAGAATGAGTCTGGAAATTTTCCTTCCCTTTCTATTTTTTGGAACAGGTTGAGAAGGATAAGTAGTATATCTGCTTTAAATGCCTGGTAAAATTCCCCTGGGAAGCCATCTGGTCCTGGCCTCTTATTTGTTGGGAGATGTTTGATAACTTATTCCATTTCTTCACAGGTTATGGGTCTGTTCAAGTTTTCTATTTTTTCCTATTTGAGTTTTGGAAGTGTGTGTGCTTAGGAATTTGTCCATTTCTTCCAGGTTGTCCAGTTTGTTGGCATACAATTTTTCATAGTATTCCCTGATAACTGCTTGTATCTCTGAGGGATTGATTGTAATAATTCCATTTTCATTCATGATTTTATGTATTTGGGTCATCTCCCTTTTGTTTTTGAGAAGTCTGGCTAGAGATTTATCAATTTTGTTTATTTTTTCAAAAAACCAACTCTTGGTTTCATTGATCTGCTCTACAGGTTTTTTTTATATTCTATATTGTTTATTTCTGCTCTGATCTTTATTATTTCTCTTCTTCTGCTGGGTTTGGGGTGTCTTTGCTGCTGCTTCTATTTCCTTTAGGTGTGCTGTTAGATTTTGTATTTGGGATTTTTCTTGTTTCCAGATAGGCCTGGATTGCAATGTATTTTCCTCTCAGGACTGCCTTCGCTGCATCCCAAAGCGTTTGGATTGTTGTATTTTCATTTTGATTTGTTTCCATATATTTTTAAATTTCTTCTCTAATTGCTTGGTTGACCCATTCATTCGTTAGTAGCATGTTCTTTAACCTCCATGCTTTTGGAGGTTTTCCAGACTCCTGTGGTTGATTTCAAGTTTCATAGCATTGTGGTCTGAAAGTGTGCATGGTATGATCTCAATTCTTTTATACTTATGAAGGGCTGTTTTGTGACCCAGTATGTGATCTCTCTTGGAGAATGTTCCATGTGCACTCGAGTAGAAAGTATATTCTGTTGCTTTGGGATGCAGAGTTCTATCTGTCAAGTCCATTTGATCCAATGTATCATTCAGGGCCCTTGTTTCCTTATTGACCCTGTGTCTAGATGATCTATCCATTGTTGTAAGTGGAGTATTAAAGTTTCTGCAATGACCACATTCTTATCAATAAGGTTGCTTATGTTTGTGACCAATTGTTTTATATATTTGGGGGCTCCCATATTTGGTGCATAGACATTTATAATTGTTAGCTCTTCCTGATGGATAGACCCTGCAATTATTATATAATGCCCTTCTTCATCTCTTGTTACAGCCTTTAATTTAAAGTCTAGTTGGTCTGATATAGGTATGGCTACTCCAGCTTTCTTTTGACTTCCAGTAGCATGATAGATAGTTCTCCATCCCCTCACTTTCAATCTGAGGGTGTTCTCAGGTCTAAAACGAGTCTCTTGTAGACAGCAAATAGAAGGGTCTTTTTTTTTATCCATTCTGATACCCCATGTCTTTTGGTTGGAGCATTTAGTCTGTTTACATTCAGTGTTATTATAGAAAGATATGGGTTTAGAGTCATTGTGATGTTTGTAGGTTTCATTCTTGTAGTGATATCTCTGGTACTTTGTGGTCCTTGCAACATTTCACTCACAGAATCCCCCTTAGGATCTCTTGTAGGGCTGGTTTAGTGGTAATGAATTCCTTCAGTTTTTGTTAGTTTGGGAAGACCTTTATCTCTCCTTCTATTCTGAATGATGGCTTGCTGCATAAAGGATTCTTGGATGCATATTTTTCCTGTTCATCACATTGAAGATTTCCTGCCATTCCTTTCTGGCGTGCCAAGTTTCAGTAGATAGATCTGTCACTAGACTTATCGGTCTCCCTTTATATGTTAGAGCGTGTTTATCCCTAGCTGCTTTCAGAATTTTCTCTTTATCCTTGTATTTCTCCAGTTTCACTATGACTTGTGATGCAGATTGATTCAAGTTATGTCTGAAGGGAGTTCTCTGTGCCTGTTGGATTTCAATGCCTTTTTCCTTCCCCAGATCAGGGAAGTTCTCAGCTATGATTTGTTCAAGTACATCTTCAGCCCCTTTCTCTCTCTCTTCCTCCTCTGGAATCCCTATTATATGGATATTGTTGCGTTTCATAGCATCACTTAGTTCTCTACTTCTCCACTCATACTCCTGGATTTTTTTATCTCTCTTTTTCTCAGCTTCCTCTTTTCCCATAATTTTATCTTCTAATTCACCTGTTCTCTCCTCTGCCTCTTCAATCCAAGCTGTGGTCACCTCCATTTTATTTTGCACCTCATGTATGGCATTTTTAGCTCCTCCTATTTCTTAGTCCCTTGATCTCTGTAACAATAGATTATCTGCTGCCCTGTATACTTTTTTCAAGCCCAGCAATTAATTTTATGACTATTATTTTAAATTCATGTTCTGTTATATTGCTTAAATCTTTTTTGGTCAATTCATTAGCTGTCGCTACTTCCTGGAGTTTCTTTTGAGGATAATTCTTCTGTTTCGTCATTTTGGATAGTCCCTGGAGTGGTGCAGAACTGCAGCACTGTGCTGTCTGGAGTAACTTGTGTTGGTGGGCGGGGCCGCAGTCAGACCTGATATCTGCCCCCAGCCCACCATTGAGGCCACAGTCAGACTGGTGTGTACTTTTCTTCCCCTCTCCCAGGGGTGGGACTCACTGTGGAGTGATGTGGCCCCTGTCTGGGCTACTTGCACACTGCCAGGCTTGTGATGCTGTTTCTATGGGATCTGGCGTATTAGCCAGGGTGGATCCACAAGGTTCACAGGGGCGGGAGAGGCAGGCTTAGCTCGCTTTGCTGTCAGTGGTCCCCTGAAGGAGGGGCCCTGCAGCACCGGGAGGGAGGCAGGCAGACCCATCTGAGGGATGAATCCATAGGAGCACAGCATTGGGTGTTTGCCCGGGGCAAGCAAGTTCCATGAGGGCAACTGGTTCCCTTTGGGATTTTGGCTGGGGGATGGGTGAAGGAGATGGCGCTGGCCAGTGCTTTTGTTCCCCGCCAAGCTGAGCTCTGTTTTCTGGGTGGATAGCCCCATTGTCTAGAAGTATGAATTGCATCCAAGTTAGAAAAGCAGCAATGGATTAGGAATGACAAGTTGGTACCAAGATCTGCATTCAAATGGCCATGAGTCAAATTGATAAAGCTGATAGCTGTCTTCCATCCTCTTGTCCCACAAAGGAGGCAGTATACTCCCCTACCGCCAGGCTTAGCCTAATCACAACATTCTCCCTGGGCACTTCCACACAGCCAAGTTTTGAAAATTGGCACACAGTTCTGAAAACAAATTGAGAAGGGACCAATGCAATACCTATCTCAACACCTCAAGGACACCACCAGACTCATGTGCTGAAAGAAGACAGTACTCTGACACTGGCTCTGAATATATTCCATGCAAATCCGTTTTTTTCCAAAAAAGGGCTAAGTTGTGGAAATGGAGACACAGATTGCATGAGTTCTTCAACACACATGAGATTTGGAGAATGTTGAGAATGGAAAACTCAGCACAGTCTCCTGTCAACCTGGTTGTTTCCAGAATATGAAATGTCTATGGGCTTAGGCAATGAGAGCCCTCTGAAGGAATATACATGGGAGCCCATGCAGAAGGAATCCTGCATTATTCCTTTAGAAGCCAGAGATTTCTGTTTTTATCCCTCCCAGTTTTCCATCAGTTTATGGAGGCAACAGTGTTTGAGCTGCAGCTATTGGGTTCTGCCAGATCTTGCTCAGGAGTCCAGAATAAGGACTTTGTTCTGTATTCCTGGAAAGGGGCCTTCTTGTGTTGACCACCTTCTGGACAATAATGCCCATGTGCAAATTGCTTCTCAGAATGGAGGGCACTCATTCATCCAGGTCGGTGCTGGCTCTCCTTCATGTTCCATAGAACAGCACGCTAACCAGCAAGCCCTCAAGGATGAAAGGATAGCTATCCTTTGGTATGGCAGATATTGGTTGCTCTCACTCATTACAGGACAAGAGTGGGAATTTGTGGCCACCTAGTGGGTTATGACTCCATGGCTCCAAGGGGGGATCTTTGTCAGAAAACAGCAAGGGGAAGGGAATGTGTGCAAGAAGGCCAAAACTCGATGTTCCAATGGGAATTGGGATCAATCTGGAAAGGAGATAAATTCATTTGCCCTTGGACCAGAAGGAGACCAATTCCCTCCCAAATGTCTACTTCAGCTTACACATAAACAAGCCTCCTGAGCACTTTCGAATGCCTTGGGCCCCAAGATGGCCACATACTTCTGAAACTCAAATAAGCAATAAGGAGCACTGTGGAAAATTCTCTCCCTCAGTCACAAGGACTAGACCAGACTCCCAGCTGGATGGCAGAGGTGTGAACTGAGTCCAAGTAAGAAAAACATCCATCGGTAAGGGATGACAACAAAGTGAGTCAAGTTTCTGCATTCATATGGGCACGGGTCAAATCGAGGATGGCTGTATCTATCCTACTGTCCTTTTGTCCCATCAGGAAGTGGGATCCTCCTATAAACTTTGGCTTAGCCTACCCAAGAGCATTCTCTGTGGGCACCTTGACACACCCTAGGTTTGGAGGTTGCCACATAATTGTGAAAGCAAATTGAAAAGGGCCCAATGCAATACATTTCTCACCATCACAAGGAAACCACCAGACTTCCAAGCTGAAATCTGAAAGTTAAATTTCACATATGCATGAAAATGTATACTTGTCTTTCTCAGATGGACTCGTTTTCCTTAGCATAATACATTCTAGTTACAGCTAAATAGCTACAAATGGCTAGACTCCATGCATTTTGATGTCTGAGTGATATTATCAAGATAAAAAGCTTTTGCACAGTGAAGGAAACAAGCAACAGAACTAAATCTGCCTATGGAATGGGAGAAGGTATTTGAAAAACGACATATATGATAAAGGTATCCAAAATGATATGATCCATGATGATATGATCCAAAATGATATCCAAAATCTAGAAACAACATATCAAACTCAACACCCAAAAAACCAAACAGCCCACTTATGAACTGGGAAAAAAAAGACATGAATAGACACTTTTCCAAAGAAGACTTCTACACAGCCAACAGACACATGGAAAGATGGTCCACATCACTCATCATTAAGGAATGCAAAGCAAAACCATGATGCCATACCACCTCACACCTGTTAGAATGGGGAAAATTAACAACGCATGAAACACCAGTTGTTGGTGAGTTTATGGAGAAAGGGGAACACTCTTGCACTTCTGGCTGAAATGCAAACTAGTGCAGTCACTATGTTATGATTTTTTTAAGGAAAATGTTAGAGAGCACTCCTTCTATGCTTACTTGTTCTCATTTCTGTGTACTATTTATGGCACTGTCATCAGGTGAAGTTTATTCCCTATGATGAGTAAACAAATTGAAAAACAATATAAATGGATATTTAAGGATATGGACCAAGGTTTCCCTGTTAAAATGAAACAAACGAACAAACAACTAACCAAACCAAATATCCAAATTCACATTGTGATTCCACTCTGTGAAAATAATGGTCATATGTAGAAAAATAGTACAGGCTGCGATTGTCTCTGAATACCAGGATTTTTATTTCCTTCACTACCCTAATTTTGTCTTTCCAAATAACACGGAAAGCTGATGGCAAATGTAACCTGGTTTGGTTAAGCTGCTTCCTAATCAAAGAAAGGAAATTTGATAAAGAAGATGACACTATGCAGGTTTCCAAAGAGAATGGTTTGATTTCCACAGGATTACAGAAGCCCTTAAAAAAATAAAGAGGCCTAGAAGATTTCTGCCAAAGTGCTATAAATTGGTGAGACAAATTGCCAGACATATACCTGGTCCACTCCAGTTTATTTCTTTGTTCTATGAATGAATACACAGGGGAAATTATAACACACTTTTTGTTCTATATAAAAATACACTTCCAAAAGCTCTAATGAATTACTTTTACAAAACCTATGTGCCAAATTTTCCTTTTGGAAGTTTGAGTTTCAGGTCTCTTAAATGATCCATTGCTGTTACCCACCATCCCTGCTAACCACATGGGCCCCCATTTTCACTTCTGTATTCCTCATTAGAAGTGATCTCCACGTGGGCATAGATCATGCTTTGCCATTGTCACTAATAAAGATATAGTGCTGGGCACATAGCAAGGGTGGGTGGTGGTTCAAGGAATTCATACAAAATGAACCTGTATTTGAGGTGGATCAAGAATGTCACAAGTACAGGCACAGGATGGCATGCACAGAGTATTTCCCATTGATATTCCATTGTTAAGCCTCCTTTATCTTTAAAATATTTTCATCCTGATTTTTCTTCAATGCCTGAAAAACTACTGGTAAGTATTTCTGAATGCAAGGTAGCAGGAGGAGGCTACATGAGAAGGAGTCTGTGCTCTGTGCCTTGGAGGACATTGTAACTTCCTTCAAGGTAGCTGTTAACCCACTGCAGGCATGGCAAGAGTGCCATAAGACAGTTGTATGTAATTCACCTAGTAAACAATTGGATAGGTACTCACTTAATTTTTCCTTTTTTTTACTGTATCTTATTTTTTGTTTCTTTAATTCCAGTTAGTTAATATGCAAAATTATATTACTTTCAGGTATACAATTCCATGTATCACCCTGTGCTCTTTATGACACGTACATCTCTTAATTCTCATCACTTATTTAACCAACCATGCTCCTATCCACCTCCCCTCTGATACTATCTGATTGTTCTCTCTTTTTAAGAGTCTGTTTCCTGATTGTCTATACTCTCTCTCTCTCTTATTTTTTCCCTTTGCTTGTTTGTTTCTTAAACCCATGTATGAGTAAAATTATATGGTATTTGTATTTTTTTGACTGACTTATTTCACTTAGGATCATACACTCTAGCTCCATCCATGTCCTTACAAAAGGAAAGATTGCATTCCTTCTTATGGCTGAATAGTATTCCATCGTATGTATATCACATCCTCTTTATCCATCCATCCATTTGTGGATACTTGGGCTGCTTCCATATCTTGGTTATTGTAAACAATGCTGCTATAAACACACTGGTTCATGTGTGCTTTAAAAAATTTAAGGTTTATTTTTGAGAGAGAGAGAGAGAGCAGGGGAGGGGCAGAGAGAGAGGGAGACACAGAATCTGAAGCAGGCTCCAGGCTTTGAGCTGTCAGAACAGAGCCTGATGCAGGGCTTGAATTCACAAACCATGAGATCATGACATGAGGGGAAGTGGGACGCTTAACTGACTGAGCTGTCCAGGAGCCCCAAGGTGCATGCATCCTCTTGAATTTGTGTTCTTTTATTCCTTGGATAAATACCCAGTTGTGCTATACTGGATCATAAGGTAATTGTATTTTTAACTTTTAGAGGAACTTCCACATTGTTTTACACAGTGGCCTCACCACTTTGCATTTCCAAGAACAGTCTCCTTTTCTCCACATCCTTGCCAACACTTATTGCTTCTTGTCTTTTTGATTTTTGCCATTGTGACAGGTGTGAGGTAATTTCTCATTGTGGTTTTGATTTGCATTTCCTTGATAGTAAGTGATGATAAGCATTTTTCCTGTGTCTGTTACCATCTGTATGTCTTCTTTGGAGAAATGTCTGTTCATGTTTTCTTTCCAGTTTTTAATTTGACTATTTGTTGTTTGGGCCTTATGTTATATCAGTTCTCTGTGTATTTTGGATATTAGCTCTTTATTAGATATGTCATTTGCAAATATCTTCTCCCATTTCATAAGTTGCTTTTTACTGTTGTTCACTGTTTACTTCACTGTGCAGAAGCTTTTTATCCGATCTAGTCCCAAGATTTATTTTTGCTTTAGTTTCTCTGGCTTCAGGGGACATATATTGAAAGAAGTTTTCATGGCTGATGTCAAAGAAGTTACTGTGTTGTGTTCTAGGATTTTTATGGCTTTGGGTCTCACATTTAGGTCCTTAATCTATGTTTTGTTTATTTAAGTGTATGGTGTAAAGAAGTGGTTTACATTCATTCTTTTGCATGATGCTGTCCAGTTTTCCCAACACAGTTCTTTGAAGAGACTGTCTTTTCCCATTGGATATTCTTTCCTGCTTAGTAGAAGATTAATTGAATTTGTATGTGTGGATCTCTGTGCTTTCTATTCTGTTTTATTTTTTAAATTTATTCAATTAAATTGAAGTTAACGTACAGTGTAGCATTGGTTTCAGGAGTAGAACCCAGTGATTCATCACTTATATGTAACACCCAGTGCTCATCCTTACAAGTGCCTTCCTTAATGACCATCACCCATTTAGCCCATCCCCCCACCCAACACCCCTGCAGCAGTCCTCAGTTTATTCTCTGTACTTAAGAGTCTCTTATGGTTTGCCTCCCTCTGTGTTTTTGTCTTATTTTTTCCTTCCCTTCCCCTATGTTCACCTGTTGTGCTTCTCAAATGCCACATGAGTGATAGCCTATAATATTTTCTTTCTCTGACTATTTCGCTTAACACAGTATACTCTAATTCCATCCATGGTGTTGCAAGTGGCACAATTTCATTATTCTTGATCGTCCAGTAGTATTCCATTGTGTATGTATACACTACATCTTCTTTACCCATTCACCAGTCAATGGACATTCAGGCTTTTTCTATACTTTGGCTATTGTTGATAGTGCTGCTATAAACATTGGGGTGCATGTGCCCCTTCGAATCACCACTCCTATATCCTTTGGATAAATACCTAGTAGTGCAATTGCTGGGTAGTAAGGTAGTTCTATTTTTTATTTTATGAGGAACCTCCATACTGTTCTCCAGAATGGCTGCACCAGTTTGCCTTCCCACCAACAGTGCAAGAGAGTTCTTCTTTCTCCACATCCATGCCAACATCTGTTGTTGCCTGAGTTGTTAATGTTAGCCATTCTGACAGGTGTGAAATGGTATCTCCCTTGGTTTTGATTTGTATTTTCCTGATGATGAGTGATGTTGAGCATTTTTTCATGTGTCAGTTGGCCATCTGGATGTCTTCTCTGGAGAGGTGTCTATTCATGTATTTTGCCCATTTCACTATATTATTTGGTTTTGGGGTGTTGAGTTTGATAAGTTCTTTATGGATTTTGGATTTTTCAATGTACTTTTAAATTTTTTTTCCTTTTTTTCTCCTGACTGATATATTCATTGTTTAGTAACATGTTATTCCATATATTTGTGGTCTTTCCAGATTTTTTTCTTCTGGCTGACTTCTAGTTTCATAGTGCTGTTGGCAGAAAAGGTGCATGGAATGACTTCAGTCTTTTGGGATCTATTTTGTGACCAAACATGTGACGTGTTCTGAGAATGTCCAATGTGCACTTATAGAGAATGTGTTTAGGATGGAGTAATCTGAATATACCTGTTAAGTCCACCTGGACAAGTGTGTCATTCGAAGCCATGTTTCCTTGTTTGTTTTCAGTTTAGATGATCTGTCCATTGTTGTAACTGGGGTGTTAAAGTCTCCTATTAGTATTGTATTATTATCCATTAGTTTCTTTGTTGGTTATTAACTGTTTAATTTATTTGGGTGTCCTAAGTTGGGTGCATAAATACAATTGTATCTTCTTGTTGGATTGTCCCCTTTATTATGATATAGTGTCCTTTTTGTCTCTTGTTAGAGTCTTTGTTTTAAAGTCTTTTTTGTCCAAGAATTGCTGCTTCAGATTTCTTTTGGCAACCATTTGCATGACAAATGCTACTCCACCCTCTCACTTTTAATCTGCAGGTGTCTTTAGGTCTAAATTGGGTCTCT
The DNA here is from genome assembly GCF_022837055.1 of Prionailurus viverrinus. NCBI lineage: Eukaryota > Metazoa > Chordata > Mammalia > Carnivora > Felidae > Prionailurus > Prionailurus viverrinus. The sequence continues at coordinate 16,890,492 of NC_062576.1, read as the reverse complement.
TGGAGGCAGCACGTTCATGGGTCTCGTGTTTTAATCAATTCTTCCTGTTTTCAGTTTGACTATTTAGCCCATTTACATTCAAATTAATTATTAACACTCCTGTATCCCTTGGGTAAATGCCTAGTAGTGTTATTGCACATGTACTGCAATGTTTATAGCAGCACTTTCAACAATAGACAAATCATGGAAAGAGCCTAAATGTCCATCAAATGATGAATGGATAAAGAAGATGTGGTTTATATATACAATGGAATACTGCTTGGCAATGAGAAAGAATTAAATCATGCCATTTGCAACAACGTGGATGGAGCTGGAAAGTAAAATGCTGAGTGAAATAAGTCAGTCAGAGAATGACAGGTATCATATGTTTTCACTCATATGTGGATCTTGAGAAACCTAACAGAAGACCATGGGGGAAGGGAAGGGGGAAAATAGTTACATAGAGGGAGTGAGGCAAACCACAAGAGACTTTTAAATACAGAGAACAAACTGAGGGTGGACAGGGTGTGGGGGAAAGGGAAAATGGGTGGTGGCATTGAGGAGGGAACTTGTTGGGATGAGCACTGGGTGCTGTATGGAAGCCAATTTGACAATAAATTATATTAAAAAAGAGAAAAAAGTAATTATTGATAGATACATATATATTGCCATTTTATTTTTTTACCTGTTTTGTCATTTATTTGAGGATCTTTGCTGATCTTTTTCCTGACATTCTCTCATATTTTCCTATAGTGATTGATACGTTTGGATTCCTTTATCTTAATTCTTTGCAAATTTATTAATGGCTCTTGATATATGGTAATCTTTAGGTTTGTATATAGCCTCTACTACATATAGCTGTCTACATTTAACTGAACCATTTTTGTTTCCATAACACGTTTGAGTTATATGTTACTATGTTTTATATCCTTTTCTGTGAGTTCTTTGACTGGTTTGTGTATAGGAAAATTCATTTAACCCCACTGTGTTTTCTACCTGTATACTGACACTTTTTGCCTCTCTGTTCCACTGAAAGTCTCCCTTTAAATATTTCTTGAACATCTGGTTTAATGATCATGAACTGTTAGTTTATGGTAATCTGGGAAACTCTCTTCATATTCTGAATGATACCCATGCTGGATAGAGTATTCTTGACTGCAGAACCAGACCCTAAGACTGACCCTCACACTAACAAACTCTCTCAACTGAGCCCTCCAAGTAGGCCTTTACCATTTTCTGTGCACTAACCCAAACCATGGCCCTAATAGGGCTTAAATGCTAGTTCTGAGGAAACAGTGGATTTGGGACACAGGACTGATGCAAGATGACTCAGCCAGGAACAACAACAAACAAAATGGTGCCATTTGCAATAACAAAGATGCAGCCAAAGAGTAGGATTCTGAGCAAAATATTAACCTTAGACCACATAATCAGCCTAGCCCTTGCACCTTGAACCAAAATCTGTCACAAATCCTGACTTTTGCCCTCAACCCAGTCCTCTGTGGGGGGTTACACACTGCAGGCAGATAAACCACTACCATCTGCCTGGACCTAAGCCTAACTCTAATAATGACTCTGTTCCTACCCAGGCGCAACCAAACCAGGAATTTTGGAAACATGACTGCTGCAAGATTACTCAGCCAGGAGTGTAAAAGGAAATTCTGCTGTTTGCAATGACAGGGATTGAGTTCGAGTGTAGAATTGTGGGCAAACACCTAAGACCAACCCACACCATCATCCTAACACTGAACATGATCCATAATCCTGAGCCTCACCCTAACACTTGCCCTCAGCTCAACCCTCTGGGGAGTGCTCCACACTACTGCTGACAGGCCACTACCATCTCCCAGTCCCTAAAGCTAAACCTAGCCATGACCCTGGCCCTGCCCAAGCCCAAATCTTAGGTTGGAGGTAACAACAGAAATGGGACACATGACTGATGCGAGGTTACTCAGCCCCAAACAGAAAAAAAAAAAATCATGCCATTTGCAACAATCAGGGTGGAGCCAGAGAGTTTGCTTTTGAGAGAGAATCTTACCCTACAACCCTCCATCAGCATCGCCCCTGAACTGAATCCTAAGCATGAGCCTCCCCCTAAAACTCACCCTCAACTCAGCTGTCCAGGGAGGGCTCTGCACTGCTTCCGGATAGTCCCCTATCACCTAACAGGCCTTAATCCTGATCCTAGACATGTCTCTGGTCCTACATGGTTCCAGATTCCAGATCTGAGGAAACCACAATTTTGGGACACAGAACTGATCCAAGATTACTTGACCAGGTATGTATTAGGAAACGATGCCATTTCCAATGACCAGATCAAGTGAGAGAGTAGGATTCAGAATGAAACCCTAACTGTAATCCACACCAACAGCATAGCCCCTGAATATAAACCTTAAGCCTGGCTTTCACCCTGACCATCGTCCTCAACTCAGTCCTCCAGGTAGGGCTTCTCCCCACCAGTGGATAGGCCCCTACCATTTCCTGGGCCCTAACCCTGTTTCTAGCATTGTCACTGGCCCCAATCCTATGGGGCACCTGGCCCCAATCCTATGTCTGAGGGAAAAAAAGATTTGGGATTCATGACCATCGTAAGATTATTCAGCCAGGAACACAGAAGGAATCCATGCTCCTTGCCATGACTGGAAAGGAACAAAAGAGTATGATTTGGATTGAAAATCTACCTGGACTGCACACCATCAGCCCAGCTCCTGCACCCTAACACTATGACTGGCCCTCTAACCGTTGCACTCAAATGACCTCTCCAGAGGGGTCATCTTGCCCTGCTGGTGAATAGGGCCCTACTCTCTCCTGGGCGTTAATTCTAACCCTTCCCATGGATGTGGTCCTCCCAGGCCCACATTGCAAGTCTCAGGAAACAATGGATTTGGGAAAAAAGACTGATTGAAGTTGATGCAACCAGGAACACAGTGAGAAACTGTCATTTTCCATGAGGATGGAGCTAGGAATATGATTTTGTGTGAAAACCTATTCCTAAGCCACACAGTCCACCTAGCTCCTGAGTCCAAAAACTAAGCCTCACACTTACCTTTGGTGTTGCCTTCAACTGAGCTCTCTGGGAAGAGCTTGGCCCTGCTGACATATAGGCCCCTACTATCTCCCGTGCCTCCACCCTAACCCTAGCCATAGCTCTGTCCCCACCCTAACCCTAGCCATAGCCAGAATCACAGGACAAAGGAAACAACGGATTTGGGACAAATGACTTACTAACGATGGCTCAGTCAGACCCATGAGAAGAAATGGAGTCAATTGCAAAGATCAGGATGGAACCAGAGAGTACGATACTGAGTGAAAACCTAAACCTAACCTACACCATCAGACTACTACTGAAGCAGACCCTAAGGCTGACCTTCACACTGACACTCACTGTCAACTGAAGCCCTCTGTGTACGTCTTTGCACCACCAGTGGATAAACCTTTACCATTTTCCTCATCCTAACCATAACCCTAGCCAGGGCCCTGGCCTTACATGGGTCTGAATGCTAGGTCTGAGGAAACAATGGATGTGGAATACATGACTGAGTCAAGGTTGCTCACCCAGGTCCATAAGAGGAAGTGGTTCCATTGGCAAACAGCAAAATGCAGTATTACTCTCGTTGAAAATCTTACCCTAGACCATACAACCAGCCTAGCCCTTTACCCCAAACCAAACTGATGGACATGCTGACACTTGGCCTCAACTGAGCCCTCCATGTAGGTCTTTTTGCTGCCAGTGGATAGGCTTTTCCATTTTCCATACACTAACTCTAATCCTAGCCATAACTCTGCCCCTATTTGAGCCTGTGTGCTAGTTCTGAAAACAAAACCAATTTGTGACATAAGACTGACGCAAGATGACTCGGCCAGGAACAAAAAGGATACAATGCCATTTCAAAACACTGGGATGCAGCTAAAGAGCAGAATTCTGAGCAAAATCCAAACTCTCGAACACACAATAAGCTTAGCCCTTGCACCAGAAAACAAAACCTGATGCATATCCTGACTTTCACACTCAACTCAGCCCTCCCTGGAGGGTTCTGCACTGACAACAGTTAGAGCCTTAACATCTGTGAGATCCTATCCCTAACCCTAGTCATGACTGTCCCTACCTGGGTGTGAACCCTAGTCATGACTGTCCCTACCTGATTAAAGAAGGGATTTGGGACACGTGAACAGATGAAAGATTACTCAACCTGGAATGGAATAGGAAGTTGTGTCATTTGTAATGACCAGAATAGAGCTCGAGCATAGAATTGTGGGCAAAAACTTAACCTTAACCAACTCTATCAACCTAGCCCTGGACACGATCCAGAAGACTGATCCTCATGCAAATACTAGCCCTCATCTCAGCCTTCTGTGGAGTGCTATGCAATCCCAGTGGATAGGCTGCTACCATGTCGTGTGTCCTTAAGTGTTTAATATAATCCACAGAAATGTAACATCTTACAAAGAAATCAGGTTAGATTTTAATTAGGGTAGAGAATATAAAAACCAAATGCACTTCAATTTGGGTGGTGCTGGAAAGAGCCCACCTCACTGCAGGGGTAAGAAGACTGAGATCACATGTCAGAGTCAGGAGCAACTGGTCTGTCCTCAGACAATAAGAAATTCTAGGCGAGCTCCCACTCTGGTGGTGTGCTACCACACAGCAATTAGTTTTTGATGTTGGGGAAGAAATGTTGTCCTTCTGTTACTGGGAACTCAGTGCTTGGCAGGGTTTCATTGGCCCAGATGGTTGCTCCTTGCTCTCTACAAACTCCCTGGAATGCCTGAGTTTCCTACATTCTGAGATACTAATGTTTTGTCCATGCAAAGTCCATACTTTGGGGGGGGGTACAGGACTTTTCCCACAGGAATCCCTGGTATAGGCACTGGATGTTCCACTTCTCTTCAGGCCACAGGTCTTTCTTACTCCGCAGACACCTAACTATCCCAGGGAATTGTGATAGTAATATTATCTATAGCTTCATTCTGTTCTCATCTGAGATTAAAAACTTGCAGAGGTAAGGAGAGAAAAAAACCCAAATAACTCTAAAACCAGACCCTATTTCCACAGAATTAGGTGTCAGGAGCCAGACAAGAGCCCCCAAATTACCACTGCTGTATCACTGAAGGAAAGAAATGGAAAACAGTGATCACCCCCTTGCATGCAGGGCTCCTAAGTGTAGCTAGTCGGTGTTCTTCTTAGACCTGGACCATTGATGTTGGTGATGACACCAACTTTGTCCACGAAAAAGTGCTAGTGACTTAAATTGAATCTTAATACCATTTACCTCTCTCAGATGAAGAAACTTGGCCCTCAGTGCATCCCTTCAGATTCCCTTGCTATTTCATTAATGAGGATTTCATTAGAGGGCACTCACAGATATAATCTAGGAGCATTTTCTGATTTTAATCATGGAGATGTGACTACTTCCCAGTAATCTGGGATAGCCTTGGCATCAGGAGTCCGTGGAACTCTTCTTCAAGACCTACCTTGGCAAACAGAGGCACAGGGCATTTGAAACTGTTCAGCAGAAGTTTGCATGTGCACAGGAATCCATGATGTTGGGAAGGATCCGATCTCATTTCTGGAGTGAAGGCCTATGGTCAAATTCAGGAGCTATAGGGCTGTCACTCAGAAATTGCCCAGTCATTCTCGGGAAACCTGCACTCACACCATGTGACATCATGTAGCAATTAATTTCTGATGGCGAAAAGTAGTTTGCCTTCCTGCCAGTAATAACTCTGTGTTTGGCAGGTTTCTGCTGGCATGGGACCAATGACCTGTTCTCCATCCACCCCTTTCAGGAAAGCCAGAGCTACCTACCTCCTGAGACACTCAGGGTTTATGCCTGTAAAGTCCATTCACCGAGCAGTTTGACAAAAAAATACTCAAAGACAGAAATTCCAGAGTCCAATTGTGCAGACTTGCCAGGAGCAAGATCCTACCTTCTGAGTCACAACTGCCTTTGTCCACAGATAGGAAAGGCTTGAAAGGGGGTGATAGCTTGACACATTCCTGACCTTATTGAGCTTGGTGTGTATGAATTTTTCTCACAGGACTCCCTGGTATAGCCAGTGGATGTTCCACTTCTCTTCAGACCACAAGTCTTTCTTACTCCTTGTACACCAAACTTGGCCAGGGAATTGTGCGAAAAACATCTACAGCTTCATTCTGTTTTCATCTGAGATGAAGAACTTTAGCACTCTGCATATGCTTTTCAATTCCCTTACACTTATCCTAACCATGTGTTCACTGTGGGGCATTCAGTGCCAGAGTCTGGCAGACTTTTTCTCTAACTTTAATTGTGGAGTCATGCCAACATCCCATTAATCTGGAATAGCTTTAAGAACAGGTGCCCATGGGGTATCTGCCACATCTAACTTGGGAACAGAAGGTATTGGGGACTTGAATAGGTTAAGCACAAGAGGATTGCTTGTGCATAGGGACAGGTGATATTGGGAGACAGTTGGCCTCACTTCTGATGGAGATGGGGCCTTTAGGGGCACTGTCACAAGTAAAAACAAATTAAAAAAAAACCCTGTCACACAGATAGCATTGATTAACTCCCAGTACACACACATTAAGGTTGTTTTCTACCCCCGGAACAACTAATTTCTGATATCAAGGGGAAAATGTTGCCCTCCTAAAAACTTGGGGCATTGAAGTCTTACACTTGTACAGTGACTATAACCGTGCTCTCTGTCCCCGCCATAGACTGACTGAACATCCTGCTTTCTGAGACTCTAAGGGTTCCCACATGCCCAGTTTCCCCAACAGGTGAAGGTAAAAAGAAACTACTCAAAAACTTAAAAAAAAAATACCTCAGGGCCCAGTCTCTCAGACTTCAACATTAGCCCATAGTGAGACTCTGCCCTGCAAGTCACGACTGCTTTTCCCTACTGAAAGGAAAATCTGCAAAGCTGGCAAGAGCCCCAAGCCCTCGTACACTCTTTGAGGTCAAATGTAGGATCTTGGGGTACATTAGGGCTCCCAGGTGTATCTAAAATATATTCCATTTCTCTATAACCCACAGGTTTTTCATACTCATAGGATGCCAAGCTTCCCCAGGGAATTGTGCCAATAACTTCAGCCACAGCTTTATTCCATTATCATCTGAGACAAAGAATTTGGACCAAAGTGCATACATTCCAACTGATCTTTTTCTAACCAGCTTTTCCTGTGAGGGATTGAGAGTCTGAACCTGGAAGTATTTCTCTCCAATTTTAATTGTGGAGTCTGGCTAAGTTCCCCTAAATTCAGGATAACTTGGACAATGGGCTCATCTCCATGGGCTCATCTGTGAGACCTATCTTGGAAACAGAAGGCAAGAAGCATTGGAAATCATTCTCCACAAGAAATTTTCCTGTGGGTAGGGGCAAGTGTTATTGGGAGGAGGCCATCCTTATGTGCAAGGGGAGATGGAGATCAGAGGTCAGAGTCAGGAACCATGTGGCTTTGACTTAGAGAGTGCCCAGCATTCACAACCAGCTAACAGCAATATTGCCTTCCTTTACCTAGGCCTCTGTGTTTGGTAGGCTTCTGTTGGCCTGAGGCATATTGCTTACGGATCCTGCTTCCCCCTGTGAGGTTCCTGCATTCTGTGAAGATCAAAGTTTGCCCATTAACAATGTTCTCCCCAAGATTGTCATTGCCGAGAGTCCATTCCAGGACTCTGAGGCCAGTACTCAGTTTCACAGACATGGCGACATGGCTGCCAGCCAGCACAAAGAAGCCAAAATTCACATAGATCACAAATGCCTCTACCCACTGAATGAAAGAGTAAGGCAAGAGCCAGAAGTCTTCCTTCCCTATCAAGGTCAGGATGCAGTGTTCTTGTGGCTAGTGCTTCCTTGCATCCCAACCCCACGGGTGTTTCCTTCTTACTGTCATGACACCAAGCGTCCCTAGGAAATGGTAAGCTCATGTCTGCAGTTCCAGCTTCATTTCACTGTTGTCTGAGGTGAAGAACTTTTGCCCTCAGTGTGTTTCATCCAATTTATTATTATTATTATTAACCAGTTCTTCCCTGTGGGAACCTGTGGGCAGGAGTCTGGAATACTCTCCTCTAATTTTAATTTTCAAGTCTTTTATAGCAATTTCCCTGAATGTGGGGTAGTTTGGACAATGGGTGCTTCATGGGCTTCCCTGCCAAACTTATATTGGCAACAGGAAGAAGGAGCCCTGGGTCATTGGAAAGTGTTGAGCACAAAGAGGTTTGCCTGTGGACAAGAGGGCAGTGTTCAAAGCAGCCTGCCTCACTTCTAGGGCAAAGTAAATATCTCAGTGGTAATGAGTCAGGGGCAGATTACAAGGCCAGCATCCAGTTCCACACACTTAAGTGGTAGTTGAGTGCTAACACCATTATCACCTAATTACCACTGCCTCTATCAATTGAAGGAAATGGCTGGAAAAAAAGTGAGGGCCAAAAGACTCCTTGCCCTATCTCAGGTAAGGATACACAGATCTTGCAGACTCTCATGTTTAGCAGATGGGTGATTCCCATTTACCCAGCCCATGTGTGTTTGTTCATTCAGAAAACAGTGAACTTGCCAGGAGATTTGGCTGCATTCCCATAATTACTTCTCACCTGAAATGAAGAACTTTGGCTTTTTGTGTAACCATTCCCATCTCCTTGCTCTCTTTTTAAATAAGCCCCCACTGTAGGGAATTAAAGGCCAAACATAAGATCAATGTCCCCTCATTTAACTGGGGAGCTTGGCCAAGTTATCCTGACTCTGGCATCAGTTCAGCAAAAAGTCCTCCAGGGGCTTGCCTTTTACAAATATTTTGACAATAAAAGACATAGGGTATTTGAAGGTTGCCAGACAAAATGTTGGTGTATAGGCAAAACCAGAGGAATTGGGAGGAAGAATCCTCACTTGCAGGGAGAAGAGAAACAGAGCTAGTCACTTTATTCTCAGTTTTATCCGTTTCTCTGTGAAATGAAGAATTTTAACCCATCATGTATCCATCTTGATCTCCTAGCTGTTTTTCTAATGAGGTCATAAGCCACATTGAAATGTGATAGGGCTTTTACTCACACAGCGAATGCACAGAAATTAGTGGCCAGCTCACACTCTGTTCCTATGCTAACCTAGAGCAATAAATTTCTGATATCCCCATGTAAAGATGAACTACCTGTTACTGAGCTTGTGGGACTTGGCAGTTTCAGGTAGGCACAGTTATGGTTACCAAGTTTGTCTCCCTCCCCTGGATGCTTGAAACGACTTCCTACTGAAAAGTAAATGGTTTCCAGATGGGCATTTAGCTTCCAGAACTTGTCAGTGCATTGCCCATTCAAGGAATACTTCCACAGAGCCTGATTCCAAACACATGTGTCAAAACCCATTACACCAAAACCACTGGTCACTCACCGTGTCCACTGTAGGTCAGGGTAAGAAATTTACTCAGTGCCAGAAGCGTCTCCTCCCTTTCTTAAGTCCCAATGAAGAGTTCTTGCAAAATCAGTTGCCAGGGTAACCAATGGATGTTTCCTTTGCCTCAGCCAAGAGGTGTTTCTTATTCCCAAGACAGCCAGTTGGCCAAATGAGTGTTCTAGTCCTTTCATCCTCGGATTTATCCCATTCTCATTTGCTATGGAAAACTTTGGCACTCCATGTACACATTTCCAACATTAATTTTCTCTTTTTCAATTGAGGTCTTCCCTGTGAAACATTCACGGCCAGCATCCAAGAGAGATTTCTTCAGCTTTTAACTGCACAGTCTCATTGAGTTCATCTTACTCAGGGATAGGTTGAGCAATGGGGCTTCTTGAGACTTGCCTTTCATAACTATGTTGACAATGGAAGATTCCCAGAACAGAATTTCTGCATATAGGCCAAGTCCAGAGAAGCTGGGAGGGAACTGGCCTCACTTTTGGGGTAAGAAATACCTTAGCTACTCATTTCATTCTCAGCTTTATGCTGTCCTCATCTGCAGTGAAGATCTTGGCCATCGATATATCCATTCCCATCCCTTTGCATGTTTTCAACCTAGGCATTCACTGTGGGGATTCAGAGCCAGAATGTAAGAGCAATTTCCTCTCATGTCAAGTGGGGAGTCAGGCCACGGTCTCCCAACTTTGAGGAAAGTTGGGTAAAATGGGCCCACACGGCTTCCCTTTCAGCCTTACGTGGGCCACAAAAGACCTAGGGAATTTGAAGGAGCTCAGCACAGAATGTATATAGTCAGGGACAGAGGAGTGATATGGAGACTAACTCAGTTCTGCAGCAAGGGGAAATGAAGCTAGGCACCGTATTCCAAGTTATAACCCATTCTCTCCTAAAATAAACAACTCTGCCCCTCCAAATATTCCCATCCCTCTGCGGATTTTCTAACAAGGTTGTGGGTCACTCTCAGGAGAAATGGGGTTGTCACTCACAAAAAAAGGACTCATGGGTTAATGGAGAGCTCCCCCTCTCTGCCTGTGCTAACCAAGAGCAATCAGTTGCTGATATCCCAAAGGGAAAATTGCTTTCCTTTTACTGAAAATGTGGTGCTTGGCCAGCCACAGGTGGCATGGTGATGTTTACACTGATTGTGTCCCTCAATTTCCTAATTAATCTGCTTTCCTTCTGAAAAGCTGAAGACTCTCTGTTGGGCAGTTTGCTTCCAGAGATGGGTAAGTGCAGAAAGAGCCCATTCAAGGACTCCTGCACTAGAGCCTGGTTCCAAACACTTGAAGGTCAGCAGGGAGCCTGATCCTGAACCACTGAACGAATGTTGCATCTGGAATTGATGGAAAAGGAAGGGGAAAAACAGCAATGGCCAGAAGAATTACTGTCTTACCAAAGTTCTGGATGAACATTTTTTGTATAGGGGCATCAGGTGTAGTCAATGGATGCTTCCCTTTACTAAACCATTTGTGTTTCTTATTCTTGAGATTACACTAGTCACTTTCTTCTTTATTTTATTCTATTCTCATTGGTAAGAAAGAACTTGGGGATTCTGTGTATCCATTTACATCTTTTCAGTATTTTTTTCAAACCAGGTTTATTCTGGTAGGCATTCAGACCAGATTTTAAGACCAATCCACCCACCTTTTAATGGAGGAGTTGGCAGTTCTCCAGACTCTATAATACATTGGGCTATGGGACCTCTCATCACTTGTGTTTTAGAATTGTTTGTACATCAAGAAACTTAGGGCATTTGTAGGTACCATCCAACAATGTTTGCATGTAGACAGCCCATAGGAGTTGGGAGAAATCCAGTCCTGCTCCTGGAACAAGCTAACACTGAGCCATATGTTACATTTTCAGTTTTATTCCATTCTCAATTGAATTTCAGATGAACGTTTCCTCTGGCCTAGCCTCCCAGCTAGAACTAATGCTGTTTTGCCATTTCCCCAATGCAGAGGTGCTTCTTATTCTGCAGACAGCCAGCTTCAAATAGATTATATAGTCACTTTATTCTCACCTTGACCTGACTCTTCTAGGATTGAAGAACTATGGCCTTCCATGTATCCAATCCCCTTCCCTTGCAGTTCTTATTTTTAAAATTTTATTTATTTTTTATTTATTTTTGAGAGAGTGAGAGCAAGGGCAAGAGAGAGAGATGACGGTATGGGCAGAAAAAGGGAGACAGGATCTGAAACAGTTTCTGCGCTGTAAGTGCAAAGCCCAATGTGGGACTTGAACTCATGACTGAAATCATGACTTGAGCTGAAATCAAGAGTCAGCCACTTAACCAACTAAGCCTCCAAGGCACCCCATATCTTGCTGTTTTTCTAATTTATCTTGGTTCCAACCAGGCACTGTTGGCCTATCCTAACTCAGGGGAAAACCAGGGATTGGTGGAATGCTCCCAATCTGTTCCCATGCTAACTGAAAGCAATCGGTGTCTGATATACAAAAGAATCGATTGACCTCCTGTCACCGATGACTTGGTGCTTGAAAGGTTGGGCTTGGCATGGTAATAGCACACCTCCAAACATTTGGCTGCTACAAATGCCTTTATTCTGAAGAGCATTTTGCCCATTTGCAGTATTCTTCAGGACCTGCAGAATGTGCAGAAACAGCCCATTCCAGGACTAGTACAACAGAGCCACTTTCCCAATACTTGAGGGTCAGCTGCAAGTCATATCCTGCTATGAATCATTACTGCCTCAAAGGACAGGAAGAAAAATCTAATGCCAGAAACTGGCCATCTCTTTTTGAAGGTACAAAGCCAGAAACTTTCCATCTCTTTCTGAAGGAAAAATGCAGGACATTTCCCTTGGTCCTAGCCCACAGACAATTATTCCTGAGACAACATCTTGCCAGGAGATTGTGCTAGTCACTTCACTTTTTGCTATATCCCATTCTCTTCTGTAATAAAGAACTTTGGGCTTCTGTTTATCCTTCTCCATCCTGTTGCTCATCTCTAAGCTAAGTTCTCCATGTTGTCCATTCAGGGACAGTGTCTTAGGGCCATTTACACTACTTTTAATCCAGGACACTGGCCAAGTTCTTGTCACTCTGGGAAACATTGAGACACAGGTTCCCTCAAAAATCTCCTGTCAGTACTATGTCGACCAAGGTAAGTCCAGGGCAATTCAAGGTGCCCAGCACCAGTGCTTGTGTGTAGTCAGGGTCAGAGATATTGGGAGGGAGTTCTCCTCATTTATGGGAGAAGGGGAACATAGAGCTAGCCATGTCATCCTCAGCTCTATCCCATTTTCAGCTGAAATGAAAATCTTTGGCCTTATGTATAGCATTCCAATTCTCTGGCTCTCTTGATAAGTATGTATTGGGTCCCAGGCAAGGGTAATGAGGCTGTCACTCACATAGTGAGTGTCCAGTCATTACCAATGAGTTGTGATTCTGGTCTGTGCTAACCAATATCCCAAAGGAAAGATTGCCTTCCTGTAAGTAGTTGGAATTTGGCTGGATGATATAAGAAATGGAGGTTAGCCTACTTGTCTTCCTCCTGTTAAAGATGCTTTCACTCTGAAAAGCAGTTGGTTCACCCATGTGCAGTATTCTTGAGGACCTGCTTAGCACAGAAAAAGACCATTCAAGAACTACTGCATCACAGCCCAGTGCCAAGCACATGAGCGTTAGCCTGGAACACAAGCCTGGTACCATAGAATCACTGCTGCCTCTATACACTGAGAGGATGTGAAGGGAAAATTGTGAAATCAAGAAGTTTTCCCTCTCTTTTTGACTTAACTATACAGGCATCTTTCCATGAGGGCATGCACTGTAGATGATGGAGGTTTCCCTTTCCTTGAGCCTATATGTGTTTCATATTCCTGAGACAGTAAGCTTGCCAGGAGATTGTACTAGTCATTCCATCCTCAGATTTATCTCATTCTTATCTGTCATAAGGAACATTGTCCCTCTGTGTATCTATTTCCATCCTTTTACTATTTTTTTAATGTTTATTTTTATTTTTGAGAGAGAAAGAGAGAGGAATTGGAGGAGAGGCAGTGAGAGAGGGACAGAGGATTCAAAGCAGGCTTTGTGCTGACAGCAGAGACCATGATGCAGGACTCAGACTTGTGAAACACAAGATCATGATCTGAGTCACAATCAAACAACTGAGCCACCCTGGCGCCCCATCCTTTTACTCTTTGTATACCTAGAATCTCCCAAGGGCTAATCAGGCCAATGGTTCAGATCAATTCCCTCTGATTTTATTTGGGGATTCTGGATGAGTTCTTGTGACAAAAGAATAGGTTGGGCCATGGAAGCCCTGGAAAATTGCCTTCCAGATCTATATTAACAACATTAGAATAGGTCAGTGGAAAGAACCCAGCACAGAATATTTTTGTGTTGGTAGGAACAAAGGTATTGGTCATTTCTGGGGCAAGGGTAAATGGAGTTTCACTCTCAGCTTTATTATATTCTCATGTATAATGAAAACTTTGGCTACCCATAGAGCCATTCCCATCCCATTGTTGTTTGATAACTTGGACTTTAGTTCCAGGCTGGGGCAGTGAGACTGTCAATCACAAGTGAGCTCCCAGAGAATGGTGGTATTTCCCACTCTGTTTCTGTGTTTAACAAGAGTCATTAATGTCTGAGAATTCAAAGAAAAGATTGCCTTGCTGTCAGAACTTAGTGCATGCCTAGCTGGTGTAAGAGCAGTGATGGTTACACAGGATTCCTTCCTCACCTGGTTGAGATACCTGACTTCATTCTGAAGAGCACATAATGCTCTCATATGAGGTATGTTCCAAGACCTAGGCAGTGCAGAAAGTGGCTATCCAAAAGTGAACATGCCACAGGAATGGTTCCAAACATTGGGCAACAGTCTGGAGCATGGACCCACTACCCCTGAATCCCTGATTACTCTATCCTCTGATGGGAAGAGCAAGAGAAACAGCCAAGGCCCGAAGCTTTCTCTCTCTTTCAGAAGGAAATATGTAGACCTCTTTGACTGGGCTTCAGGAGTAGCCAATAGAGGTTTAGTTTGTCTCTGGCCACGGGTATTTCTTACTCTTTAGATAGGACCTTGCCAGGAAATTGTGTTAAACACTTCATTCTAATCTTTGTCCCATTCTCTTCTATCATAAAGCACTTTGGCCTTCCATGTTTCCATTTTAATCAATGTCTTTTTTCTTGTTTCAAAGTAATTTTTCCCTGGGTGCTGAACTTCAGAGCTGATGTCTCACAGAAATATCCTTTCCTTTAAGTTTGGGAATTGGACCAAGTCCAAAGATTGGTGATAAACTCCCACACTGTTTCCTGTGATTTGTGAGAGCAAACAGTAACTTTATGTCAAAGGATGGATGGCCTTCTTGTCCCTGAGTTCTTGGTGCTTGGTGAACTCTGGGAAATGCATTGAAGGGTAGACAGCTAGCTTTCCTCCCTTGGCTTATTGAGATGCTTTCATTGTGTATCACAGATGGTTCCCACATGCACACTATGCTTCAGGAACTGGTAAGCAAAGTGCTGAAAAATCCCTTTCTTTTTTTTATTAAAAAAATTTTGTTAACGTTTATTTTTATTTTTGAGGCAGAGAGAGAGCATGAATGGGGGAGGGCCAGAGAAAGAGGGAGACACAGGATCCAAAACAGGCTCCAGGCTCTGAGCTGTCGGCACAGAGCCTGATGCAGGGCTCAAACTCACAAAGAGTGAGATCATGACCTGAGCCAAAGTCAGATGCTTAACTGAGCCACCCAGGCACCCAGAAAAATCCCTTTCAAGAACTGCATCAGGTTCAGGTTCCAAACACTTGATCACCTGCTGGGAGCAGGAACCCCTCACCTCTGAATCAATACTGCCTCTATTTCTTCCTTGGCAGGACAGGAAAGCCCACCCAAACCAGTTTTTCCTCTCTTTCTGAAGGAAGAATACAGACCCCCTGCAGATTTCCCTCTCAGGGGTAGTCAATGGAGGTTTCCTTTTACAACAGCCCTCAGGTGTTTCTTATTCACCATACAGCCAGCCTGTCAGGAGATAGGACTGGGCATTTAATCCCAACTTTAGCCCATTCTCTTCTGTAATGAGGATCTGTGTTCTCTAGGTGCCTATTTGCATTTTCTTACATTTTTTTTCCAAACTAGGTTCTACCCGGGAGCCATTCTGAGCAAGAGCCTCAGGAGAGTATACTCTGTTTAAACTAAAGCATTCCAGGATCCATGGGTCTGTGTCAGGTACACAGCCCAGGTCCAAACATTGCTGTGGATTTCCCAGTCAGTTCCTGAGCCAATTGACACTCTCAGTTTCTGGTATCCCAGAGGGGAGCAGGCCCCTCTGTCCCTGGGGGTTTGGTTCTTAGCCAGTTATGGTAATTGCCTGGATGGGTAGCCAGCTGGCCTCTCTCCCCTCACTGGCAGTGTAGAGTAGATGCAGAGTAGAGTTCATGCATGCCCACTAGACTCCAGTCACAGGTTGGTGCACAAAGGGGCTTTGAAGAGACTACTGCACCCAGGCCAGGTCCTAACCACTTGCCCATCAGCCAGGAGACCTAAACAGCACAGCTGAATCATCGCCACCTCTGTCTACTCATGGGAAAGGCAAGAAACACACCCAAAGCCAGGTTGTTCCCTCTTTTTCTGAAGGAAGAATGCAGGCCTTTTGCTGTCAGGGATCCCAGATATAGCCTGTCGGAGGCTTGCTACACCAAATCCCACAGGTGTTCCTTATTCCTGACACAGGCAGCTTGCTAAGAGATGGCACTGGTTACTTCCTTTTCCCCATCACCCCATTCTCATCTCAAGGAAGAACTCTGGCCCTGTATGGATTCATTTTCACCCTTTTGCTCTATTTTCAAACTAGGTCCTATTTGGGGTCAATTCTATGTGGTCAATGGTGGGCCCCTGTAGAGCCAGGGCCCTGGCTTGGTTTAGGGTTAGGTAGCAGGAAGTGACACAGCCTGAACCCCCAATAGCACAGTGGTCTTCACAGAGGGATGAGTTGAGGGTGCAGGTTTGGGTGCAGGTCAGGCTTAGTGTTTGAGTTGAAGGACCAGCCTATGGTGTAGGCCAAGCTTAGCTTTGGCCTCAGTATCCCCCTTGTGCAAATCCATCCTTGCTTTGGACATGGCATGGAGACTGTCCATATTCGATGCTGAATAATCCTTCTCTGGTTATGGGTTTCAAATCCATTCTGTTCTCGGACCTATGAATGGGCTCAACATGGGGAAAAAGATTTGTCTAAGGTTAGGCTTAGGTTCTGGGAGGTTTCAGAGGCTCAACCGACACAAGTAGAGTGATCTCCCTGGAGGGCTGAGTTAAGGGAGCATGTTAGGGTGTGGGACATAGAGTTTGAGTACAGAGGGCACCCAATTGTGTGTACCAGGCTTAGGTTTGGGCCCTGGGTCCCCTTCTGAGGTTCCATTCAGCCCCAGAAAGAACATGGTCCACTCCTGGGCTCCTTGCTAAAGATTTTGGTGCCATGATGGCTCAGAGCCTGGAGCCTGTTTCCGATTCTGTGTCTCCCTCTCTGCCCCTCCCTCATTCATGCTCTGTCTCTCTCTGTCCCAAAAATAAATAATTGTTGAAAAAAAATTAAAAAAAAAAGATTTTGGTGCCATGAATAGGACCCTAGTCTGTCCTTGTCTCAGTTCTTGGAGATGGGACTCCTTACAATGAGAGCTGTGGCTTGGGTTAGGGTTGACAACCAGGAAATGCCAGGGGCAGAACCACCCACAGTGCAGTGATCTCCCTGGATGACTGAGTTGAGGATGCATGGTCAGGTGTGGGTCAGGCCTAGCATTTGGATTCAGGAGCCAGAAGACTGGGCCAGGGTTAGGTAGGGTCTCGTGATGCCCCACTGCAGCTCTTTCACAGCCTTGGAATTAGTATGCAAAATTATGGCTCCCATGCTGATATACTCCACGTTTGTCATTGGCCCCAAACCTGTTCTTTTCTCAGATATCAATAGCAGGGTCCTGTTATGGCCTGAGCCCTGGCTGTGGGTAGGGTTAGTTCCTTGGAGGTGCCCCCAACAGTGCAGTGATATTCACAGAGGGTTGAGGTGAGGGTTTTGATAGAGCTAGGCTTTGGCTTTGGGTTACAAGGCCAGTCAGTGGTGTGGGCCAGGCTTAGGTTTGGCCTCAGTGCTCCCTTGTCCCACTCCATCCTGTCTTGAAAATGTCATGGTGATTATCTGGTTTCCTTGTGGATTAATCCTGCTCCAGTCACAGGTCCCACATGAGCACTGTCCTCAGACCTAAGATATGGGCCCCTGAGGAAAAAAGCTGGCCTAGTGTTAAGGTTAGGTCCTTGTAGGTACCAGGGCCTGAGCCAACACTTCAGTGGCCCCCCCCCGGAGGACTGAGTAGCGGGCACCTTTTAGGGTGCTGGACACCTTAGGGTTTGTGGGCAGCGGAAGGTCAATTGTGTGTTGCAGGCTTAGGTTTTGCCCCCGTTTCCCTTCTGAAGCCCCATTCTGACCCTGGAAATGTCATGGCCCACTCCTGAGTTCCTCGCTGAAGAATTCTGTCCCAGTCCTGGGACCCAGAAATTTTCATTTCTTTTACCTAGGCGGTGGGCCTCTTCAAGGAAGAGCCTGAGCGAGTGTTGGGGTTGGTTCCCAGGAGGTGTCAGTGCAGAATTACTGACATTACAGTGATCTCCCTGGTGTGCTGAGTTGAGGGCACTTGGTAGGCTTAGGGTTTGGGTTCAGGAGTCAGAAGATTGGGCACAAGTTAGTTTGAAGGTCATAATCCCCTCCTGCAGCTCCATTCTGGCCATGAAAATTTCATGGCCAATTTCTGGCTTACATGTGGAATTATATCCCATTGGTCTTTGGCCCCAAATCTTATGTGAATGTAGTATGTGTGTGTCTGTGTTTGGAATGAGCACTTATGTGTGGTATACATCAGATGGATATGTGCTGTATGGTGTGTCTGTGGTAGGTAAAAGGTGTGGGTGTGCCGTATGTGTGTGGTGAGTGTTTTGCGTGTGTGTTGAAAGTTTGGTATATCTTTGGGTTTTTTTTTTTCAAAATATTAAGTGTATTGTCAAATTGGTTTCCATACAACACCCAGTGCTCATCCCAAAAGGTGCCCTCCTCAATACCCATCACCCACCCTCCCCTCCCTCCCACCCCCCATCTGCCCTTAGTTTGTTCTGTTTTTAAGAGTTTCTTATGCTTTGGCTCTCTCCCACTCTAACCTTTTTTTTCCTTCCCCTCCCCCATGGGTTTCTGTTAAGTTTCTCAGGATCCACATAAGAGTGAAAACATATGGTATCTGTCTTTCTCTGTATGGCTTATTTCACTTAGCATCACACTCTCCAGTTCCATCCACGTTGCTACAAAGGGCCATATTTCATTCTTTCTCATTGACACATAGTACTCCATTGTGTATAGAAACCACAATTTCTTTTTTTTTTTTTTAATTTTTTTTTCAACGTTTATTTATTTTTGGGACAGAGAGACACAGAGCATGAATGGGGGAGGGGCAGAGAGAGAGGGAGACACAGAATGGGAAACAGGCTCCAGGCTCTGAGCCATCAGCCCAGAGCCTGACGCGGGGCTCGAACTCACGGACCGCGAGATCGTGACCTGGCTGAAGTCGGATGCTTAACCGACTGCGCCACCCAGGCGCCCCGAACCCACAATTTCTTTATCCATTCATCAGTTGATGCACATTTAGGCTCTTTCCATAATTTGGCTATTGTTGAGAGTGCTGCTATAAACATTGGGGTACAAGTGTCCCTATGCATCAGTACTCCCTTATCCCTTGGGTAAATTCCTAGCAGTGCTATTGCTGGGGCATAGGGTAGGTCTATTTTTAATTTTTTGAGGAACCAGCACATTGTTTTCCAGAGTGGCTGCACCAATTTGCATTCCCACCAACAGTGCAAGAGGGTTCCCATTTCTCCACATCCTCTCCAGCATCTGTAGTCTCCTGATTTGTTCATTTTGGCCACTCTGACTGGCGTGAGGTGATATCTGAGTGTGGTTTTGATTTGTGTTTCCCTGATGAGGAGCGACATTGAGCATTTTTCATGTGCCTGTTGGCCATCCGGATGTCTTCTTTAGAGAAGTGTCTATTCATGTTTTCTGCCCATTTCTTCACTGGGTTATTTGGAAAGTTTGGTATATCTTTGGAGTGTGTGTGTGGAATGGTGTTGGTACATTTGTGGTGTATGTGTGGTGTGTCTGTCTGCATTGTGCATGTGTGATAAGTGGAGTGTATGTGTGTGTATCTATGTAAATATGTGGTTATTGCATGGTATATGTGTGGGGGGGTATATTGTAAATACGTGGTTATTGCGTGGTGAATGTGTAGTGTGTTTGTGGCATCTGTGTGGTGTAACTGTGTTGTATTTGAGGTGTGTGTGTGGCATATGTGTGCTGAACATGTGGTGAATATGTGGTATGTGCCATGTGTGTGGTACATGTTTGGTGTGTTTGGTGTGTTTGGTACATGTTTGGTGTACATAAGCAGCATGTATGTTTTGTATATTCATAGTGTGTATTGTGTGAAGGCAGCCTGTGTGGTGTGTATGGTGTGTGCATTGTATAAGCATTTTTTTGTATGTATGTGGAATATGTAGGTGTGGTACAGGTGTGGTATATATGTGATGTGTGGTGTGTCAAGGTATTTGTATGACATGTGTGCTACGTAGTATGTGTTTTTTAAGTTTATTGTGTTTCCTGCACATGATGAATGAGTGTTCTGGATATGTATGACATATGTGTGTTTTGTCTGATATCTCTTGTTTGGTGTATGTGTGGTGTGTATGTATGATATCTCCGGTTTGGTGAAAGTGTGGTGTGGGCATATGGTATATGCATGGTATGTGTGGTTATGGTATTTGTATGTCATGTGTGGAGTGTGTGTGGTGTGTCATTGGTGTATAGGTGCTTTACCTTTGTTCATGTGTGGTGTATGTATGGTATATGAGTTGTGATATGGTATATCTCTTGTGTTTTCTGTTCTCCATGTGTAGTGTGTGTTCAGGTGGTATTTGTGTGGCATGCATGGTGTGTGTGTGTGGTGTTTGCGTGCTGTATGTGTTGATTTTTTGTGTGGTATACACGTGGTGTGTCTGTTTCTGTGTAATGTATGTAGTGTGTGTGGTTATGTGGTGTTGTTATGCATATTTGCTGGTGTGAAGTGTGTATAATATATGTGTGGTGTGAATTTGGTGTGTACAAGTAGTGTTTGTATTTTATACATCTCATGAATGTTTGGCATATTTGTAGTATGTGGTATATGTGGTATGTGTTGTATATATGCTATGTGGGCTACATTACTGGTGTGTATGTTATGATTTGTGTGTGTGTTATATTGTGGAGTAAGTGTGTGGTACAGGTTGGTGTGTTTCTGAGATATGTATGGTATGCCTGTGTTTGTGCTGCATATGTGGTGTGTATGACTGACAGTTGTGTAATATATGTGTAGTGTATATGTAATGTATGTTAAATATATGAGGTGTGTGTGGCATGTATTATGAGTGTGTGTGTGGTATTTATATGATGTATGTGAGGTGTATGTCTGGTGTGGGCGTGGTGTATATGTGTTTCTTTGTGACATATGTATGGTTTGGGCAGTGCATGTAGTGTGTGTGTGTGTGATATATGGAGTGTCCATAGTGTGTGGTGTGCATGTGGCATATTTATGGTGTGTGTGTGGTGTATGTACAGTGTGTGTCCTTTTGTGTTTTGTGTCTTTGTTGTGCATGTAGTTTGTGTGTTTAATATAAGTAGCATGACCTTCTGTGTATGTGCCTTTTATGTGCAGTATATGAGTGTGGTCCGTGTTGTGTATATGTGTTGTATGTGTAGTTTGTGTGCAGTGTGTGGTTTATGTGCGATCTTTTTGTGGTGTTTTTGTGTTTCATTTGTGATATGTGAAAAATGTGGCCGTATGTAAGATATGGGTAGAGTGTTGGACTGGAAGTGGTGTGTGTATGCATTGTGAAGTGTGTTGTGGTGTGTATGTTGTGTATTTGGTGTGTCTTTGTGTGGTATAAGTGTGGTATGTGTGTAGTGAATTTGGGTTGCACTGGGTGTATAGTATAAGTGTGTTATGTCTATGATGTGTGGGTGTATGAGTGGTATGTGTTGTGGTATATGTGCGTTGTGTATGAAACGTGTGTGGAGTTTGTGGGTTGAATGTATTATGTGTAACTGTGTGTGGTATGTTTGGTGTGTATTTTGTATAGGTGTGGTGTGTGTCTGTTGTATTCCTTTGGTTGTAGTTGCAATGTTTGTGTAAGTGTTATACATACATAAGGCATCTGTAGAGTATCTCTTTTGTGTGTGTTCCTGGTATGTTTGTAGTGTCGTGTGTGTCTGTGTTGTATGTGTGCTATGTGTCTTTGGTCGTGTGGGGTATATGGGGGGTGTAGTGTGTGTATTTGTACTATAGGCACGATGCATGTGTTAGGTGTGTGTGATGTGTGTGTGGAATAAGTGTGGTATATGTGCCACTTGTGAGATACACAGGTGGTTTGCCTGTCATGTATGTGCAGTGTTTGAGTGGCAAATATGTGGCTTGTATCAGGTATATGAATGTGGTGTGGGTGTGGTATAAGTGTGTGGTATGTGGTGTATATGGCATGTGGGGTCTTTTTCGTGTGTATAAGGTGTGTGCATGCTTTGTGTGTGTGTTCATGTGTGTGTGTAGTATATGTTTGGTTAATAGCTGGTCTATGTTTTGTGTTTGGCATACACATAGGTACAGCGGGTATGTGTGATATTTTTTGTTTCTTCTATGTGTTGTCTATTTGCGAGTATGGTGTGTATGGTGAGTGTGAGGTGGATCCATATTTTGTGTGCTGTGTGTTGTACATGTGGGTAACATATGCATGGTGTATGTGTAAGGTCCATGTGGTTCATTAGTGGTATCTGTAGTTTGTATGTGGCAAATGCAGATGTAAGTTTGTGTGGAAAATGTGTGCTGGGTGCGGCGTGTGTGGTTTGTATGTCACGTGTGTGGTTTATGTGTGCTGTGTGTATGTGGTATATGTAATTGTGTGGTTGTATGGTAAGGGTTGATGCATGTGAGGTGTGTGTTCAGTATGTGTCATATGTATGTGTTGAAATGGTGGTGCATGTGGTGTGTGTGTTGTGAGTATTGCACATCTCTTGTGTGTGTGTCATGTGTTTCTGTAACATCTGTCTTGTATGCATAATGTATGTGTGGTGTGTTTGGTAAAAGTCTGTTGTGGTGTGTGTGTGCAGTGCATGCTTGCCTTGTGCGTGCATGGTATATGTGTGTTCTATGTGTGTTGTGCATGTGGTATATATTCAGTGTGTGTTGCATGTGTTGCATGTGGGTGTGTTTTCTTGTATGGCTTGTGTGCAGTGTTCATGGAGTAGGTGTGTGCTGTATGTGCAGTGTCACTTGTATGATTTCAGGTTGTGTGTGTGACATAAATGTGTGTGCCTTGTTATAGTTCTATGTGTGTGTGGAGTGCATGTGTGTGATACATGTGTTGCACATGAATATTGTAGCTATTTTGTATTTGGGGCATGTAGCATCAGTGGGAGTGTTGTATATGTGAGATGTATGAGTGGTGTTTGTGTGGTGTATGAGTGTGGAAGATGTGTAGTTTGTCTGTGGTGACTGTGTGGGGTTATGATTTGTGGCAGTCTTTGTGTTTGTGTAGTTTATATGTATTGTGCGTGTGGTGTATGTGTATTTTGCATGTGTGTTAAATGTGCAGTCTGCATGTGGAGTGTGCAGTATATATCTATTGTTTGTATGTTTTATGTGTGCTGTATATGTGGCATATGTGGGTTGTGTTTAGTGTGTACGTACATTCATTGTGACATATGCATGTTAATGGAGGTTTTCCCCATGTAGATATTTGATTTGTGTTTTGTAGTGTTTCTGTTTCTGGTGTCTGTTGTGTGTGTGTCATGAGTACATACAGTCTCTGCAGTGTGTATTTCATACGTGTTGTGTTTCTGATGTGTGTGGTGTATTTGTGTTGTGTGTATTGTTATTTTATGTGTGGGGGCTGTATAGTTCGGTGTGCATGTTAGATGATTGGTGTGGCAGTAATGTATGTGTTGTGTGTTGATTTACATGTGGTAGATGTGTGTGGTTTATTTTTCTCATCAAAATATGGTACATGTAGTTGTGTGTATCATGTGTGCTTTCTGGGATGCATTTTTGTGTATTTGCAGGAGATGTTTGAAGAGTGTGGTGTATGCTTGGTGTCTGAAAGTATGTGCTGTGTGTGTCTGATGTGAATGTGTTTGGTAGGAGCACTTATGTGTGGTATACATGGGATGTATATGTGCTGTATGGGTTCTCTGTGGTATGTACGGTGTGCGTGTGTGTGTTATGTGTGTTGTGTTGTTTGTGTTGTATGTGTGTTGAGAGTGCAGTATATCTGTGGATTGAGTTTGTGGAATGTTGATAGGTTCATGGTGTGTTTGTGTACATATTTATGTGTAGCATGTGGAGTGTGTGTATGTGGATCTATATAAATACATGCTTATTGTGTTGTGCATGTGTGTGTGAATATTGGATGTTTTTACTGTGTGGTGAATGTGTGGTTTGTGGTATCAGTGTGTGGTGTAACTGTGTTGTGATTGAGGTGTGTGTTAGTGTGTGTGTCATATATGTGTGTTGGACATTTGTTGAAGGTATAATAGGTGCTGTGTCTGTAGTGAATGTGTGGTGTGTTGTGGCATGTAAGCAATGTGTTTAATTTTTTTATATGTGGTGTGTGTTGTGTGAAGGCAGACTGTGTGGTGTGTTCATAGTGTAAAAGTACTTTCTGTGTTGTGTGTTTGTGGAATGTGTATGTGTGAAATAAAGGTGTCGTGTATATGTGATGTGTGTTGAGTGCTGAAGTATATGTATGAAATGTGTGGTGTGTGGTATTTGGGTGGTAAGGTTCTTGTGTATGTTGTACATGCAGAGTGAGTGTTCTCTATGTGCGCTTATTATTTGATGTATGTTGGTGTGTCTGTGTGATATATCTTGTTTGGTGTATGTGTGTTGTGTTGGTGGGTTTTGTACATATGTTGGGTGTGGTATTTGTTCAGAGAGTTAATGAGATTAGTGTTTTTGTGTGTTTTGTATGTATGATATTTTTGGTATAAGTGTTGTCTGTGTGTGTGGTTTTGGTATTTGTGTGATGTGTGTGGAGTATATGTAGTGTCAGTGCTATACAGGTGCTTTACTTGTATTCATGTGTGCTGTATTTATGATATATGAGTTGTGATTATTTTATATCCCTGGTGTGTTTGTTCTCCATGTGTAGTGTTTATGTGGTGTTTTTGTGGCACACATGTTGTAGGTATGGTGGGTGTGGTGTATATGTCATGTATCTGATTGTCCTTGCAGTAAATTTGGGCTTAATATTTTTCTTATGTGTGGTGTTTGTATGAAGTGTATGTGCTGTGTGTGTGTATGGTATATGTTTGATTTGTGTGACTGTGGCATGTGCATCAAGTTTGAAGTATGTGATGTGTAAATGGAATGTGGGTGTGGTAGGTTTGGCGTGTTTTTGATATGTGGACTATAGGTATTATATGTGTGTAATGTGTGTGCTGTATATGTTGTTTTTTGTGTGTGTTGTCTGTGTGTGTGGCTTATGTGTGGTGTCTGTGGTCTACAGGTGTGAGGTAGATGGGTGGTATTATGTGACTAGATATGGTGTATATGTGCAATGTGTGCGCAGTGTGTGTGTGTGGTGAAATTGTGTTGTATATGTTTTGTTTGTGGTGTATATTTAGTGTGTGGTTTGGTTTAAATGTGATGGGTTTGTGGAGTAACTATGGTATATGTCTGGCATATATTGGTATGTATTATATGTGTGTTGTTGGTATAGTTTTTGTATGGTAAAATATGACGTATGGGTTATATAAATTCCATGTGTGGTGTGTCATCTATGTTTGCTGTTTGTAGCATGTTTGGTTTCTTTGTCATGTGTGATATATGTATGATTTGTATTTGTGGTATATGTGTGTACGTGTTATGGCTCATAGGTGGTATGTTTTTGATAGGTGGTTTGTCATGTGTGGTTAACATGTGTTGTGTGTATTGTGTATGTATAGTGTGTTTGTGATGTGTGTGTCTAGTTTCTATGTGTGGTATGATTTTGGTGTTTCTGTGGAATTTGTACTACATCTGTAGATATATTCATGTGTGGGCATTGATGTGTATGGCATGTATGTTGCAGTTGTGTGGTGTGTGTCTGGTATTTGTGTGAGACACATATGTCTTGTGTCAGTGTGAAGTAGGTGTGATTTATGTGCAGTATTGTGATGTGCACTTGTGAGGTGAAATTGTGGTGAATATGTTAGGTGTGCGTAGAGTATATTTGTTGCATGTGTGGGGGAATATGTCTGCTGTGTGTGGTTTGTCCATTGTGTATGTGTGTTGTAAAGCTGTTTGTTATTCCTGTAGTGTTTGTGTGGTGTGTCTGGTATTGTGTGGTGTGTTTGTGGTGCATATTTAGTGTGTGTGGTGCATGTATGATATGTGTGAGTTTTATGTTGGGAGTTTTTGGTTGATATGTGGTGTGTCTTTGGTATGTTTGTGGTTGTTTGCTGTATGTGTTTTGGGTGTGTTATATATAATGCTTGCTTGACATGTTTGAGTGATGTGTATGCAGTGGTGTGTGTGGCATGTGTGTGGTCAATGTGTAGTTATGTGTTTTTTTGTGTTGAGGGAGTGGTGTGAGTAATATAAGCATGTCATATGTGTGACATATGTGAGGTATGTGTGCAATATGTGTGCTGTTTGGGTGACATATGTGTATTTTGTGTATGGTGTATTGTGGTGTGTATGTTGTGTGGTGTATATGAAATCTTTGTGGTATATTTGGTTTGTGTGTCACATGTATGGTGCATATGTGGTTGTGATGTTTCTGTGCATATTGGCATGTGTGGTGTTTGTGTGTGATTTATGTAATGTGTGTGGTGTGTGTTGGGGTTCATAAACTGTGTGTGTGGTATATTGGTGGAGCATAAGTAATCCATGTGTTGTGTATGTGTCATCTATGTTTGACATGGGAGTAAAGTGTGTTTCCATGCTGTGTATATGAGGTGAGTGTGGTATGTGTGTGGCATGTGTGTGGAATATCTTGTATTGTATATGTAAAGATTTTTTGGTGTATATGTGATATGTGTGATATTTGTGTGTGTGGTGTATCTATGGTGTGAATGTGGTGTATTTGTATTTGGGGAGGGTGAGCCATATTGTGCAATGTGTATACTGTTCATGTGTGTAAGTTCTGTGTGACGAAAGGTTGTGTGTGTAGTGTGCATGTACCAACATATTATAGGTGAGGTAATAATGAATGTGTAGTGTCTGTGGCATATGTGTGCTGTGTGTATGCATTGTTATACGTGTCAGAATGATTGGTGTATGTGTGATGTGTGCCTTTGGGTATATATATAATGTGTGTGCTGTGACATTGTGGTGAATATGTGTTCTAGTATATATGTTGGGTTCTTGTGTGTGGTATTTGTGAAACATGAGTGTTGTATGTGAAGTATGTTGTGTGTGGAGTGAAATTATGATGTACATGTGGTGTGTGGTTCCTATAGCATGGTTGTATGGAATATAAATAGTGTGCATGTATTAATGTGTAACTATTGTGTATGTGAGGGGAGCGAATGGTGTGTGATATGCATATATGGTGCGTTTTTCTGTGTGTAGTATGTATGAAAAATAAGTGGAACCTGGTATGCATTTATGAAATATGAGTTGTGTGTGGTGTGTGTGTGCTGAGTACATATGAGGTATATGTGTTATGTATTGTGGTGAAGGTGTGGTGTGGTGTGTGTGAGTGTGATGTATGAGTCCCTGTGAGTGGTATTTTTGTAGTGTGAGTGAGAGGGTGTTGAATGTGTAGTGTGTGCACACTGTATGTGTAGGGATTGTGCTTTGTTTATAGTGTGAGTTTGGGTATGTGGGGGTATATCTAAGGAGTGAGAGCTGTGTAGAGGGAGATCACAGTGAGTGTTGGCATTAGGTTGTTTATAGTGTGGTGTAAGTAAACTCAGTGTCATATGTGAGTTTAAAGTGTGGTATATATGTGGAGAATATGTGAGGTGTGGACTTTGCCGTGTAAGTGTATGTATGATTGGCAAATGTATGGTATGTGTGTTTCTGGTACGATCTTGTTTCCCAAAGCTAGAAGTGTTTGAAAACCTATGCGGAGCCTAGCTGAAAACTGCCACATACTGAACTCTGAAACAGCACGGTGGGGAATCACTCTTTCAGCTAAACTGCGGTTTCATTATGTTGGCAGGGTTTGAAAAGCAATGTGGGCAACTAGCAGGGAAGTGCCAATGACTCCACTCTGTGAAACCTCAGTGTGGTACCACCATCTTTCCCTATAAATTTCACGAAGGGGGAAGCATTGGAAAACCTATGCCGAGCCCGCTTGGACAGTGCCAGTTACTGAACTCTGTGAAAGAAACTACACTGTGGGAAACCATCCTTCAATGAACATGTTCTTTCACTAAGGAGGAAGTCTTATTGAAGAGCCCTGTGGGGCCAAAACGGCAAGTCTCCTCGACTCAACTTTGGGAAGGAAACCCATAGGTAGAGTCTCTTTCAACTGACACCCCATTTCCCTAAGGAAGAAGTGTTTACTGAGAAGACCTGCAAAGCCTACAATGCAAACCCTCGACGCTCAACAAGGTAAAGCAAAGAGGCGGGGAATCCCGTTTTCAACTAAAATCTCATCCCTCTAAGTTACTTTGAAGTCATTGCAGGGCCTCACGGTTAAGTGCCCCATCTTCATCTCCGAAAAGCAACATTGTGCGGAAACCGTCCTTCAACAGACCAACATCAGTAAGTACCACGTAGTCAGAAATGTGTCAATAGCTATGTGGGGACTAAGGGAAAGAGTGGCATACACTCATCTTGAGAAACGACACTGTGGTAAAACCACCTTTCCGCTGACAACTCGTTTCACACCGTCAGAAGGGTTTGAAAACCTAGGTTGGCAACACAGGGAAAGTGCCATATACTGAACTCGGTCAAACGAAACTATGGGGAATCCTTTTCTGAGACAGCATCTTCACTCATGTAAGAAGTGTTTGCAAAGGCCTGCGGGGTGGGGAGCCATGAAGAAAGTGCTCTCTCCATTCCTCTCTGAAGAATCAAGGTGGTGACACCATCTTGCAACTAACATCTGATTTGCTAATTTACAAGTGTTGGAAAACTCATTCTGGGTCTAAAAAAGAAAGTCCCCTATGCTGATTTTGAGGAAAGAACACTGTATGAGTGTGTGCATGTGTGTGTGGGGCTGGTATGGAGGGATAAGACCCCTTCTGGAGCGAAAAACTCATGTCATGAAGTTAGAAGTGTTTGAAAACCTATGCAGGGCGTGCATGGAAAGTGGCATCCATGGAACTGTGTGGAAAAATGGTGCGGTGATGCCATCTTTCAACTCACATGGGGTTTCAACAAGTGACAAGTGTCAGGAAAATTACCCGTGGCCTATACAGAGAGTGCCACACGCTTATGTTGTGAAACAACACTGGGGAGAATCCTTCCTGTGACTACCCTCTTGTTTCCCAAAGCTAGACGTGTTTGAAAACCTGTGTGGAGCCTACATGGAAAGAGACACATACTGAATCTGAATTCACATACTGAATTCTGTGAAGCAGCATGGTGGAGAATCCCTCTTTCAGCTGACCTGTGGTTTCACTGGGTTGGCAGAGATTAAAAACCCACTCGGGCAACTAACAGGGAAGTGCCATGGAATCCACTCTGTGAAACTTCAGTATGGTACCAACATATTTCCCTCTACCTTCATGAAGGAGGAAGCCTTGGAAAGCCTATGCCATGCCCGCTAGGAAAGTGCTAGTTACTGAACTCTGGGAAAGAAACTACACTGTGGGGAAACCATCCTTCAATGAACATGTTGTTTCACTGAAGAGGAAGTGCTTGTTGAAGAGCACAGTGGGGCCTACAAGGCAAGTCCCGTCTACTCACCTCTGGGAAGCAGACCTTGAGGGGAAAGCCTCTTTCAACTAACATCTTTCACTAAGGACACTGTGTGTGTTGAAAAGGCCTGCGGGGCTGACACAGCCCATCCCCTGTACTCAATTCCGTGAAGCATACCTGTGGGGAGGGCCTCTTTCAAATGACACCCCCTTTTCACTAAGCAGGAAGTGTCTGTTTACTTTTTTTATTATTTTTTTTCTTTAGGAAGTGTTTGTTTAGAAGCCCTGCAGGGCCTACGAGGCAAGCCCATACGCTCAACTCTGTGAAGCAAACAGGCGGGGAATCCAGATTTCAACTAATTTCTCCTTCACCTAAGTTACACGGGTTTGAAATCCTTGCAGGGCCTCACAGTAATGTGCCCCATGTTCATCTCCCGGAAGCAAGGCTGTGTGCAAACCGACCTTCAACT
The DNA here is from genome assembly GCF_022837055.1 of Prionailurus viverrinus. Classification (NCBI taxonomy): domain Eukaryota; kingdom Metazoa; phylum Chordata; class Mammalia; order Carnivora; family Felidae; genus Prionailurus; species Prionailurus viverrinus. Next base: position 16,860,802 of record NC_062576.1, on the reverse strand, counting down.
GGTGTCAGTTGGTACCAGTAAGTCAGAAGTGTGGGAGTAGGTGTGCCGGCCCAATGCGTGGGCTGTCATACACTCATCTTGAGAAATCACACTATGGTGACTCCACCTATCCACTGAAATTTTGTTTCACAGTCAACAGGGTTTGAAAACCTAGGTGGAGCAATACAAGGAGAGTGTCGTATGCTGAACTCGGTCAAAAGACACCCTAGGGAATCCTTCTCTGAGACCCCATCTTGCTTCACTCATGTCAGTACTGTTTGCAAAGGCCTGCGGGGAGTGGAGCTGTGAGGGAAGTGCCGTCTACGTGCCTCTCTGAAGAATCAAGGTGCTGACACCATCTTGAAACTAACATCTGGTTTCGCTAACTTACAAGTGTTGGAAAACTTATGCTGGCCAACAAGGAAAGTTCCTTATGCTGATTTTCAGGAAAGAACACTGTGTGAGTGTTTGTGGGGAGGTGGCGGAGTGGGGCGATAAGACCCCTCTTGGAAGGAACATCTCATTTCACACAGCTACAAGTGTTTGAAACCTAGGCGGGGGCTGAATGCGAGGTGTCAACCATGGAGCTGTGTGGAACCACGGTGCAGCGATACCATCTTTCAACTCACATGGGTTTTCACCAAGTGACAAGTGTCTGGAAAACTACCCACGGCCTATGCGGAGAGTGCCACATACTCCTGTGGTGAAACAACACTGGGGTGAATCCTTGCTGTGACGACCCTCTCATTTCCCAAAGCTAGACGTGTTTGAACACCTGTGCGGAGCCAGGCTGGAAAGAGCCACAGAGTGAACCCGGTGACATAGCACGGTGGGGAATCCCTCTTTCAGCTAACCCCTGGTTTCACTAGGTTGGCAGGCTTTAAAAACACCCATGGGCAACTAGCAGGGCAATGCCATGGACTCCACTCTGGGAAACCTCAGTGTGGTACCACCATCTTTCCCTCTACCTTCACGAAGGAGGAAGCCTTGGAAAACCTCTGCTGTGCCTGCCTGGAGAGTGCCTGTGCCTAAAGTCTGCAAGAGAAACTTCAATTGGGGAGACCAGCTTTCAACGAACATGTTCCACTAAGGGGGAAGTGCTTGTTGAAGAGCACTGCGGGGCCGACATGGCCCGTTCCCTCTACTCGACTCCAGGAAGTAAACTTGTGTGGAGGGCCTCAATCAACTGACACCCCGTTTCACTAAGTGGGAAGTGTTTGCTGAGAAGCCCTGCGAGGCCAACGAGGCAAGCCCCGTACGCTCAACTCTGTGCAGCCAACAGGCGGGGAATCCAGATGTCGACCAACTTCTCCTTCCCCTAAGTTACAAGGATTTGAAATCCTTGCAGGGCCTCACAGTAATGCGCCCCATGTTCATCTCCCAGAAGCAAGGCTGTGAGGTAACCGACCTCACCTGGCCTCAGTTGATACCAGTAAGTCAGAAGTGTGGGAGTAGGTGTACTGGCCCTAGGCATAGACTGTCATACACTCATCTTGAGAAACCACACTATGGTGACTCCACCTATCCACTGACACCTCATTTCACACAGTCAAAAGGGTTTGAAAACCTAGGTGGAGCATTACAAAGACAGTGCCGTATGCTGAACTCGGTCGAAAGACACTATGGGGACTCCTTCTCTGAGACCCCATCTTGCTTCACTCATATCATTAGTTTTTGCAAAGGCCCACGGGGCGCAGAGCTTTGAGGGAAGTGCTGTCTACACGCCTCTCTGAAGAATCAAGGTGGTGACACCATCTTGCAACTAACATCTGGTTTCGCTAATTTACAAGTGTTGGAAAACTTATGCTGGCCGACAGGGAACGTTCCCTATGCTGATTTTCAGGGAAGAACACTGTGTGAATGTGTTTGGGTGGGGGCGATAAGACCCCTCTTTGAACAAACATCTCGTTTCACATGGTTACAAGGGTTTGAATACCTAGGGGGGCGTGCATGGGAATTGGCATCCACAGAACTTTATGGAACATCAGTGCGGCAATAACATCTTTCAACTCACATGGGGTTTCACCAAGTGACAAGTGTCTGAAAAACTACCTGCGCCCCATGCGGAGTTTGCCACACACATGTGAAACAACACTGGGGTGAAACCGTCCTGCAACTCCCTTCTCTTTTCCAAATCTAGACGTATTGGAAACCTATGCGGAGCCTAGTTGGAAAGTAACACCTACTGAACTCTGTGAAACAACAGTGTGGACAATTCTTCTGTCAGCTAACCCCTGGTTTCACTATGTTGGCAGGGTTTGAAAACCCATGTGGGCAACTAGCAGGGAAGTGCCATGGACTCCACTCTGTGAAACCTCAGTGTGGTACCGCCACTTTTCCCTCTACCTTCATGAAGGAGGAAGCCTTGGAACACCTATGCCCTGCCCACAAAGTGCCAGTTACTGAACTCTGGGAAAGATTCTCCACTCTGGGGAAACCATCCTTCATGGAACATGTTGTTTCTCTAAGGAGGAATTGCTTGTTTAAGAGCACTGCGGTGCCTACAAGGCAAGTCCCTTCTACTTCACCTCTGGGAAGCAGACCTTGTGGGGAAAGCTTCTTTCAACTAACATCTCGTTTGTCTAAGGGGCATTGTGTGTTGAAAAGGCTAGCTGGACTGACTAGACCTGTCCCCTCTACTCATCTCCGGTATGCAAACCTGTGGGGAGGGCCTGTTTCAATTGACACCCCGTTTTACTAAGCAGGAAGTGTTTGCTGAGAAGCTTTGCGGGGACTAAGAGCCAAGCCCTGTACTCTCAACTCTGTGAAGCAAACAGGCGGGGAATCCATATTTCAACTAACTTCTCATTTCCCTACATTACAACTGTTTGAAATCCTTGCAGGGTCTCACAGTAATATGTCTCTTGTTCATCTCCGAAAAGTAAGGCTGTGCGGAAACCGACCTTCCACTGGCATCAGTTGGTACCAGTCAGTCAGAAGTGTGGGAGTAGGTGTACCGGCCATATGCATAGAGTGTCATATACTCATCTTGAGCAACCTCACTATGGTGACTCCACCTATCCACTGGTAACTCTTTTCACACAGTCAGAAGGGTTTGAAAACCTAGGTGGGGCAATACAAAGAGAGTGACGTATACTGATCTTGGTCAAACGACACTATGCGGAATCCTTCTCTTAGCATCTTGCTTCACTCATGTCAGTAGTTGTGCAAAGGCCTGCAGGGTGGGGAGCTGTGAGGGAAGTACCGTTTAAGCACCTCTCTGAAGAATCAAGGTGGTGACACCATCTTGCAACTAACATCTGGTTTTACTAATTTACAGTGTTGGAAAACTCGTGCTGGGCCTACAAGGAAAGTTCCCTGTGCTGATTTTCAGATAAGAACTCTGTGTGTGTTTGGGGGGGATAATACCCCTCTTGGAACAAACATCACGTGTCCCTTAGTTAGAAGTGTTTGAAAACCTATTTGGGGCATGCATGGGATTTGTCTTCCACGGAATTGTGTGGAACAACATTGCTGCAATTCCTTCTTTCAACTCACAATGTGTTTCACCAAGTGACTGGCTCCAGGGCCTGGTCATCACAGAAAAGCCCTATTAATGAAGAGGTTACCTATGACCCCCCTCTACACGTTACAGCCCACATGATTTCTTACTGTTCTTCAAAATGAATGGATCTCCATTTGTGAGGGAGGGAGGCCAACTTGATATCCATGTAGACCCTAGCTAGCTAAGCAACACCATGTGCTCAGGGAGAGAAGGGCCAGGTTTCATCTGAGATAAATTGGTTGTGATTTATGGTTTTTGTGTGTGTTTTTTATGTATATGTGACACACATATGTTGTGTGCGTGATTATGTTGTTTGAGTTGTGTGCATGGAGTATGTGTGGTGTGTCAGTGTTATATAAAAGGTTTATTTGTGTTCATGTGTGCTGTATGTATGGCATATGAGTTGTGATAATGGTATATCTTTTGTGTGTTCGTTCTCCATGTGTAGTGTGTGTTTATGTGATATTTTTCTGGCATGCATGCTGTGTGTGATGTTTTTGTGGTGTATGTGTTGTGTGTGTGTGGTACACGTGTGGCGTGTGTGTCTCTTATGTATTGTATGTGGATATGTGTGGTGTTATTTGTCTTGTAGATTTGCTGGTGTGCATTTGGTGTGTGTATTTTTTGGGGGTTATATATCTTGTGAATATTTGGCATCTATGTAGTACATGTGTTGTCTATGTGCTCTGCGTTCTATATTTTTGGTGTATATGTGTGATTGTTGAGTGTGTGGTATTTGGTGGAGTATGTGTGTCCTATATATTGTGTTTCTGGTATATGTATGCTATGCCTGTGTGTTCAGTATGTGTTGTGTGTATCATTGAGTGTGTACTATATGTATAGTGTATATGTGATGGAAGGGTGATATGCGAGGTGTTTTTGACATGTATGTGGTGTGTGTATGCATGCCCACATGTTTGTGGTATATATGCAATGTATGTGCAGTATATGTCTGGTGTGGGTATAGTGTTTGTGTGTTTCTGTGTGACATGTATGATTTATGTAGTGTATATAGTGTGTGTGCATGTGTCTGTGGCATGTGCGTTGTGGTGTGATGTATCGTGTGCATGGAATTTATGTGTGTTGTGTTTCTTGTAAATATATTTTGTCTGTTTAGTATAAATGATATGACATGCTCCATATGTGTCTTTTATGTGCAGGATATGAGTGGTGTGGGTGTTGTGTGTATGTGTTGTATGTATAGTTCATGTGCAGTGTGTGGTATATGTGCAATCTTTGTGTGGTGTTTGTGTGTTTTGTGATGTGTGTAATACATATTTGTGGTGGAATGCAGTATATGCTTTGTGGCATGGAATGGAAGTGGTATAGTTGTGGGTTGCGAAGTGTCTTGTGGTGTGCATGGTATGTATTTGGCGTGTGTTTGTGTAGAATGTGTGCAGGGAAATTGGGTTGTCTGTGTGTGTAGGATAGATGTGTTATGTATGTGATGTGTGGGAGTATGTGTGGTATGAGTTGTGGTATATGTGGGGTTTGTATGCAGTATGTGTGGAGTTTGTGTATATGGTATCTGCGTGGTTTATCTCTGTTGAGTGTGAGGTGTAGTGTCATGATTCTCTGCTTGTAGTATATGTGGGCATATTGTGTTTCATACTTGTGGTGTTCATGTGTGGTACATGTGATGTGTATGTGTGTCTGTGATATGGGTTTGATATGTGTAGTAGGTGCGGCATAGGTGAATCAATTGTGTGTGTGTTGGTTATAGGTAATGTATGTATGGTAGGTGTGATATGTTTTGATGTGTAGAATATGTGTGCTGTATCTGTTGTCTTTGTTGTGTGTGGTTTGTGTGTGCAGTGTATGTGTGGTTTATGTTTATGTGAGGAGTATGTGTTGTATGTGTGAGTTAAGTATGGTGAATATGTGCATGTGTATGTGTGTTGTGTGTGTGGTGAGATATATGCTGTGTGTGGTGTCTATTTAGCATGTGGTTTTGTATAAATGTGATATGTGTTTGTGGTGTAACTATGGTGCATGTGTGACATATCTGTATGTGCTAATATGTGCTGTCGTTTCAGTTTGTGTTACCATATGGGTTATATGAATTCTGTGTCTGGCCTATGTTTGCTGTTGGTAGCCTGTTTGGTTTGTGTGTCCTGTGGGATATATGTATGGCTAGTGTTTGTGGTATATGTGTGCACGTGTTTGGGCTTATGTCATGTGTCATGTGTGGTGTGCATGTCATATGTGTCATTAACATGTGGTGTACGTGTTGGGTGTGTGTGTGTATATATATATAGTGTGTTTGTGATGTGTATGCCGACTTTCTATGTGTGTGGTTCTATGTGTGCTATGTGTTTCTATGTGTGGTATGTTTTTTGTGTATCTGTGGACTTTTACTGTGTCTGTAGATTTTTAAAAATATTTATTTGAGAGACAGAGAGAGCACAAGCAGGAGAGGGGCAGAGAGAGAGGGATTCACAGAATCTGAAGCAGGCTCCAGGCTCTGAGCTGTCAGCACAGAGGCTGATGTGGGCCTCGAACCCATGTGAGACCATAACCTGAGCCGAAGTCGGACGCTTAACTGACTGAGCTGCCCAGGCGCCCCAAGTATCTGGAGAATTTTTGATGCATGTGCCTACATGTGATAGTTGTGTGGTGTGTGTCTGGCATTTGCCTATGAGATATATGTCTTTTTTATGTGTGTATTGGGTGTGATTTTTTTTTAGCAGTGTGTTGTAGTGTGCATTGGTGAATGTGGTGACATTGTGGCAAATAGATTAAGTGAACTTAATGTATTTTTGTCACGTGGATGGTATATATGTGTACATATTTATCTATTGTGCATATGTGGTGTAAATCTGTGCTACACCTGTATTGTTTGTGTGGTGTGTTTGTGGTGCTTGTTTAGTGTGTGTGGTGCATATCTCTTGTGTGTTTTATGTTAGGTGATCTGGTTTATATGTGGTGTGTGTGTGTGGTGAGTGTGGTGTGTGGTTGGTGTTTGTTTTATGTGTGTTGTGTGTGGTATATGCAATCCTTGTTTGAAGGGACTGAGTGATGCGTGTGTGGCGGTCTGTTTGTTATGTGTGTTTTGTGTGCAGTGAGTGTGTAGTTATGTGTTTTTGCGTGTTGGAGTGATGTATGTGAGCAATATATGCATGTCTTAGGTGTGGTGTATGTGAGATGCATGTGCAATATGTGTGGTGTTTGCATGACGTGTATTTTCTGTGTTTTTGTGTATTACGGTGTGGTGTATTTGAACTGTTTGTGATATAATTGGTTTGTGTGTCACATGTGTGGTGTATGTGTGGTTGTTCTTTGTGATGTATGTGTGCATGTTTGCATGTGTGGTGTGTCTGTGGTAGAAGTAATTACGTGTGTGGTGTGTGTTGGTAGGTGTATGCTGTGTGTGTGGTATATTTGTGGTGTGTGTGTAATGTATGTGTTTGTGTATGTGTAGTGTGTGTTTGGCCTGGGTGTAAAAGGATTTTCTTTGTGGTGTATGTAAGTAGTGTGTGTGGCATGTGTGCAGCATTGATGTAGACTAGGTCTATTTGTATCAGTAAGGATTTTTTGGTATGTGTTAATCATGTGTGATATTTGTGTGTGTGGTGTATCTGTGGTGTGAACGTGGTGTTTGTGTAGTTTGTGATTGTGTGCCATGTGGATGGTTATCGTATGACATGTATGTTGTTTGTGCGTGTGGTATATATGTCGTGTGTGGCATATGTGTTGAATATGTGTCATGTGTGTTATATTTTTGTACAGGCATGTTATATGTGCAGTAATACTGTATGTGTAATGTGTGTGGTATATGCATGCTGTATGTATATATTGCTGTATGTGTCATAATGTTGGGTGTATGTGTGGTGTGTGTGCGTTTGTGGTATATGTGGAATGTGTGTGTTGTAACATTTGGAATATGTGTGGTGGTATTTAAGTTGAGTGTCTTGTGTGCGGTGTCTGTGAAATATGAGTGTTGTAGGTGTGGTTCATGGGAAGTATGTGTAGGGTGTGTGGTGAAACTGATGTACCTGTTTGTGTTGGTGTTTATGTGGTGGTTCTGTGGAGTATATGTGGTGTGTGTGTATTTATGTGAAAGAATAGTGTATCTGTTGTGTGAGAGTGGTGTGTGTTTTTGTGTATGGTGCATGTGTTTTCTGTGTGTGTTGTATATGGAAAATAAGTGGAATCTGGTATGTGTGTATGGAATATGTGTTGTGTGTGGGGAGTGTGTGCTGAGCATGCATGAGGTATATGTGTTGTGTATTTGTGGTGAAGGTGGGGTGTGGTGTGTGTGTGAAGTATGTGTTCCTGTGAGTGATATTTGTGTGGTGTATTTGAGTGTGTGTGTGTGTGTTGAATAAGGTGTTGTGTGGTGGGTAGGTGTGAGTGTGAAGTATGTGCCCCTGTGAGTGGTATTTGTGTGGTGCATTTGAGTATGTGTGTTGAATATGTGCAGTGTGTCTGCAGTATAGGTGTATGGTTTGTGATTTGTGTGTATTTGTGTGTGTAACATCTGTGGTGTGTGCAGTGTGTGTATAGATCTTAGTATTGGTTATAGTGTGGTGTATGTGAATTGTCTGTGTGTGTGTGGTATATATGAGTTGTGAATGTGGTTTACATGTGCAGTATACACAGAGTAAGTGTGGTCTGTGTAGTGTGTATAGGTGTTATTTGTGTGTAATTGTGGTACAGTGATTGACATATGTAAGGTATATGTGTTTAAACACACATATTTAAGGTGTGGTGATATTATAATGTCTTTGTGATGTATATGCTGTGGAATTGTGTATGTAAGGTATGTTTGTGAAATATATGTCTTCTATATATGGTACATATGAGTGTATGGTGTTGTGGTGTAAAATTGGGGTGGCTATGCTTTGTGTCATGTCTATTTAGCATGGGTGTGGTATACATGGAGTGTGTGGGAGGTATACCTATGGTGTACATGTGGTGTATGTCTGTGTTGTATGTGAGTTTTTTGGTGTGTGTGTCATATGTATTCATCAGTGTCATATGTATTCTGTGTGTGTGTGTGCATAATGAATGTTTGGTATGTGTGTTGTGCATTTGATGTTGGCTTAGGTGCTTTGTTTCTGTGTGTGTGGTATCTGTGTTCTGTGAGTGGTGTTTCTGTGTTTATATACATGTGGAAACATAAGTTGTGTGATGTGGTGTGCTTTTGCTCTAGAGGTTGTATGTGTGGTCTGTGTGGGGGGGACTTGTGTGGTTATTTTGTGGTATATGTGTCATGTATGTGGTATATATGTTTACCATATGTACGGTGTGTGTCACGTGAAGTATGCGTGTTGTAGATGGGCAGCATCTGGGTGCGTGTGTAGTATATACAATGAAAATGATTGGTTTATGTGTCTTTGTGTGTGGAATTGGCAGTGTGTGTGGTGTCTGTGGTGTAGGTGTTGTGAGTCTGTTCTGTGTATGTCATGTATATTTGTGTCCTTGTGGTATATTTGTGGCATATGGGTAGTGTGTGTGTCATATATTTGTGTGGCATGAGAGCATATGTGTCCTGTATGAGGGATATGGCATATGTGTGGGGTGCGAGAGTTGTACATGTGGAGGTTTTTGTGTGGTATCTGTGCAATGTATGCAGGCTATGTGTGTGTTGTACATGTAGCATTTCTGTGTATGCTTGGTTGGTGTGTCATATGTGTGGTGTGTTCATGGTGTATGGGTAGCATGGGTGTTTGTGTGTGGTGTGTACATAAGGTATATGTGTTGTGTTTCTGTGGTGTGCACAGTGTATGAGTTGTGAATGTCTGGTATATGTGTGTGAGTGCAGTATATGTGTGTATGGGAATGGTATTTGTGTGGTATAAGTTAGGCTGTGTGTGATATATAGGTTTTGTGTCTGTTGTGTGTGCTGTGTGTATTTGAATTCTGTGTGCTGTACATGTGGTGAATGTGACAGACAGGTGGTGTGTGTGCAGTAAAAACGTGATGTACATATTGCTGTTTGTGGCATTTATTTGGCATGTTTTGGAGGGTATATGTGTGGGTGTGGGTGTGTTTCTGTGGTATATGGCGTTGTAAGTCAGTCTAATTTATATGTGTTCTTTGTGTAGCATGTGTGAGGTCAATGTGTGGTGTGGTGGTATAGGTATGGTGTGGGTGATGTAGAGGTGTGTTTGTGTTCTGGGCCTGTGTTTGGAAAAAGTGCGGTTGGTGATTATTCTATGTGTGATGTATGTGTGATATTTGTGTAGTGTGTGAGTGGTGTTTGTGGGATGTCTAGGAGTATATGTAGGATGTGCGGTCTGTGTGTGGTTTATATCATGTATGTGTTTTATGATATGTGGTTAGTGTTTGGTGTGTATGCATTACATATGTGGTGTGTGTATTCACCCAGTGTATGTGCAGTATATGAGTTCTGTGTGTGTGTGCATGTTTCTGGTGAGTGTTGGCATTTTGAAGATTGGGGCATTGTGTATGTGTATATGTATTGTATACTTGATAAACGTGTATTGGATGTGTGGTGTGTCTGTGATAAATGTGTGGTGTGTGGGGAGCATATGCATTTAATCTGTGTTGTATTCATTGGTGTGGTACATTTGAATGGGGTGTGTGGTGTGTGTGATGTAAGTGATATATGTGTGGCGCATGTGTGGTGTGTGTGTGTGTGTCAATGTGTCATGTTGTTTGGTGACACTACTCTGTGTGGTGTTTGTGGTGTATATGTTATGTATCTGTTCTGTGCACATGGTGTGTTTGTGAATATGTTTTCTAATTGTGATGCATATAGAGTTTACTGTGTGTGCAATGAAATTGTGATTTCCATATTGTGCATCTGAGGTGTATATTTGGTGTATGTATGCCCTATATCTATAGTGTATCTATAGTGTCAGTCTGTTTTAGATGTGTGTTGTGTGCATGAGGTGTGTGTTGTAGGCGTGGTGTGTGCAATATGTGTGTGTAATGTTTGTGTTGTATTTTTGTTGATGTATGTGTGGTTGGTGTATATTTGTGTGTGTGTGATATGTGTGGTGTGTGAGTAGTGTTTGAATTGTGTTTGTGAGTGTGTATAGTAAATGTGTGATGTTTGTACTGTGTGTGTGTCATATGTATGTTTGTTTATGTAAGTTTGGTGTGTGTGGGTCTGTGTGTGATGTGAGTGTGATGCATGTGATATATGTGTTGTATGTGGTGTGTATGTAGTTTGTATCTGGTGAGTATGTGAAGATCAGTTTGGTGGTGTGTGTGTTGTATGTGTATATGGAATATATGTGTGCTGTATTTGTGATCTATATGTGGGATGTCTATATGTGTGGTATTTGTATGATTTCTGTGTAGCTCTTGTGTGGTGAAGGTTGGGTGTGTTTGATGGCTATATAATTGTGTATGTGTTGTGGGTGTGACATGTGGCACACATATCACCTGTGTTGTGTATATGTGGATTTTGTATTTGTAATGTGTGTGTGTGTGTGTGTGTGGTTCAGAATTTTGGTATATGTGGAATGTGTTGGAGTTGTGTTTGGTGTGTGGTGTATTTATCTAAGGGGTGTGTGTATGTATATGGTTTATAAGCAGTATTTCTCTGGTGTATGTGTATTCCTGTGCATGTTATATGGAAAACGTGTGCATGGAATATGTGTGCTGTGTATGTGGTGTGATGTACATGTGGCATTTGGTCTGTGTGATTTATGTTTTGTGTATGTGATGCATGTGTGTTGTGTACTTTCCATGTAAACTGTTGGTGTGGTATATATGCGGTGTGTGTCTTTATGTGATTTATAAGCAGTATAAGAAAGAGCACATGAGAGTTCTATGTACGAAGTGTGGCTGTGTGGTACTTTATGTGTGTTGTGGTTTGTTTTGTAAATGTGGTATATGTTGGGGGCTTATGTGTTATATAGGCAGTGTGTAAGGATTATGTGTGCTCTTTGTGGTGTATAAATGCTATATGTCTGGTGTGTGTTTGGTGCATAGATCTTAGTGAGTGTTGGCTACATGTTGGTTATTTTGTGGTATATGTGAAAGACGTTAGTTTGGTGTGTTTGTTGAAAGATGGTTTGCCAAAGTGCTCTTTGACATAGTTGAGTACATGGCACTTTCTGCATAGGCCCTGCATAGGTTTTCAAACACTTCTTAGTTAAACAAGATGTTAGTGAAAGATGGGGTTTCTCTGAAGTATTTTTTCAGGGAGTTGAGTATGTGTCACTTTCCTCATAGTTCCCTGCATAGGTTTTCAAACACTTCAACTTTAGTGAATCAAGAAGTTAGTTGGAAGATGATTTCTCCACAGTGTTTTTTTCACAGAGTTGAGTGTATGGCACTTTCCTTACAGACCCCACATAGGTCTTAAACACTTCAAAATCAGTGAATCAAGAAGCTAGTGGAAATATGGTTTTTCAACATTATTTTACAGAGTTGAGCACATGGTACTTTCCTCGTTTTTCCTCGCAAAATTTACACACACTTCTATTTTAGTGAAAAATTATGTTAGTTGAAACGCGGTTTTTACTCTGTGTTATAGCACAGAGTTGAATGTATGGCACTTTCCCTATGCTTTACCGCATAGGATTTCAAAAACTTCTAACCTACAAAAACAAAATTAGTGGAAAGATTATTTCTCCACAGTGTTGTTCCACAGAGTTGGGTATAGGGGCACTTTCCTTATACTTCCTTGCGAAGGATTTCAAACACTTAATAACTACTTTTATTTTTTTTTTTAATTTTTTTTCAACGTTTATTTTTATTTTTGGGACAGAGACAGAGCATGAACGGGCGAGGGGCAGAGAGAGAGGGAGACACAGAATCGGAAACAGGCTCCAGGCTCCGAGCCATCAGCCCAGAGCCTGACGCTGGGCTCGAACTCACGGACCGCGAGATCGTGACCTGGCTGAAGTCGGACGCTTAACTGACTGCGCCACCCAGGCGCCCCTTAACTACTTTTAAAAGAATTAGTTGAAAGATCCTTGGTTTCTCCAGTATTGTTTCACAAAGTATAGGGAACTTTTCTTGTTTCCCACATAGATTTTCAAATCTAACTTAAGGAAACATGATGTCAGCTTTAAAATAGTTTCTCCCCAGTGTTCTTTCACATAGTTGAGTATATGCCACTTGCCTTGAGTTTCTAATAAAAGTGCTTAAACTCAACTCAGTGACACAATACTATGCAAAAACAATATTTCAACTAAAATCTTGTTTGAATGAGTTAGAAGTGTTTGAAACCCTATGCAGGAAGCTATAAGGAAAGTGGTATACAGAGCGGGCGGGTCAACATTGTGGAGAAGTAGGGGGATCCATACTTCCTGCGTCTCTCAAACAAAGAAGTGCTGAAGCCAAAGGGCTTTGAACCCCAAGAGTCTGGGAGGAAAAGAGACTGAATCTACTGGGAAGAAAATGAGACAACTTGAGAAACCATAGGTGAGTGATAGCAAACTGGGGGAAATAAAAACAGCCATGAAGGCATGGAGGGGAGGGATCGCCTTCTGTGGAGACACAAAGGGAACAGAAAGAGTGGCTGGGAAGTGGAGGACAGTATCTGGATAAGAGAAAAAAACCTCAGTCTGGGACTGAGACGGATGCTATCTCTAACTGCAGGGCTTTCTTTGAACTGGGGCCATCTCCCTGTTCATGCACCTAGGGAGAAGGGGAGCCATCCCTGGGTTTGCTGGTGAAAGAGTGGCACAGTCCACAGTAGGAGAAAGCGGTACCCTCCTTGGAGGGCTGCACAATATGACAAAGCCTGTCTGTGTCTGCCACCCACGGGCTCAGTGGCTAAGTCGAGGAAACAGTCCGCAGTAGGAGAAAGCAGCCCCTCCCTGGAATGCTGTGAGAAAAGACAAAGCCTGCCTGCATCCGCCACCCCCGGGCTCCATGGCGAGTTCAGTGGCACAGTCCACAGAAAGAAAAGGCTGTCCTCCCTGAAATGTGGCAGCACATACAAAACCAGCCAAGATCACATATCGAGCTGCACAGAGAGGGGATTCCGTGCCAGAGCACACAGAGGGGGACTTTGAATCCTAGACAAGCGTTAGGCCAGGGGAGTTGGTGGAGTGAGAAAGACCAACATGTCTGCACCCATGGCACAGTGAGGACGAATCAAAAGGAGTCCATCGGGTCATGGAGAAGAAATGGGGGGATTGCCAGTTTCCCCACTACCACCACCAAAGCGGGGCCTTGGGGATCAATCCTGGGGCCCATAGTGGAGGTGGAACCAACCTACACCAAACCAGACCCCTCTGTGTCAGGTAAATGCGTATCTGCTGGAGCCAGATAAATGCTGTGCAACCATACAGCTCCATCATCCAGATCAGTGATGCTGCATAGCTCATATTAATTGCAGGGCAATTCTTTTTATTTAGATATATTCTCCTTTTCTATCTCTTTCCTCCTCTAGGCTGGTTAATCTGTTGGTTTGTTTAAGCAGACATATTTAATCCATTCCATTGATATATGTTCTACATCTCCTTATGTACTTTCCTTCTCTCTGTCTGGAATAATCAAGACACAGTTTCTCTGGGTAGCTTTATCTTCATTTCTTTTTCCCTGCCTCCTTTATTTTCCTTTCTCTCTGGGTTAAGCCATTTAGTCTCTCTTCCAGTCAATGTTTATTTTCTCTTTGTCCCCGCCCATCATTTCTCTGTGTGTGCTCTTCCATCAGCACTGTCTCCACCCTGCTCTTTATTTGTAGCTGGTATTTCTGTTATTTTGTTTTAGAACTGTTTTTTTTTGTTTGGTTGTTTGTGTATGTGTGTGTGTGTGTGTGTTAATTCATTTGTGTTATTTGTATTTTTTTTCATGTTTCCTGTTTGCCTGTTTTTTTTTTTCCTTTTCAGGGCTACTTCAAGGAACAAATCACAGGACACCTCATGAAGGATCCAAAACATCACTACAAGTAGAGAAATAAAATAGCCAAAGTCACAATAGAGAACAAGTAAAGTTCTCCAAAATCTACCTCCTGAAGGGCCAGGCTCTAGATAGTGTATGACCTCCCTTTAATATAGCAGTGTTTGAAGGTGCAGAGCACAAAAAAACTTTTAAAACTCATAAGGGACAGAAAACTAGCCAAAATGATGAAACAGAAGAATTCTACTCAAAAGGAATTCCAGGACAAGGTGACAGCTAAAGAAGTGATCAAAACAGATATAAGCAATATAACTGAAAAAGAATTTAGAATAATAGTCATAAGACTAATCATTGGGCTTGAAAAAGGCTTAAAAGACAGCAGATAATCTATTACTGCAGAGATCAAGGAAGTAAAAAATAGTCATGAGGAATTAAAAAATGCTATAAATGAGATGCAAAATAAAATGGAGGTGGCCACAGTGCGGATTGAAGAGGCAGAAGGGAGAATAGGTGAATTAGAAGATAAAATTATGGAAAAAGAGGAAGCTGAGAAAAAGAGAGATTTAAAAACTCCAGGAACAAGAGGGAAGAATCAGAGAACTAAGTGGTGCAATCAAACGGAACAATATCCATGTCATAGGAATTCCAGAAGAAAAGAGAAAGGGGTTGAAGGTGTACTTGAAAAAATCACAGCTGAGAATTTCCCCAATCTGGGGAAGGAAACAGACATTGAAATCCAAGAGGCACAGAAAACTCCCTTCAGACACAACTTGAAGCGATCTTCTGCATGATATATCATAGTGAAACTGGCACAGTAAAAGGATAGAGAATTCTGAAAGTAGCTAGGGATAAACAAATCTTAACATACAAAGATTGAAACATAAGAATAGTAGCATACCTATCTACTGAAACTTGGCAGGCCAGAAAGGAATGGTAGGAAATCTTCAATGTGGTGAATAGGAAAATATGCAGCCAAGAATCCTTTATACAAGATTGTCATTCAGAATAGGAAACATAAAGGTTTTCCCAAACAAAAACTGAAGGAATTCATCACCACTAAACCATCCTACAAATATCTTAAGGGGGGTTGTGTGAGTGAAATGTTGCAAAGACCACAAAGTACCAGAGAAATCACTACAAACATGAGACCTACAGATAACACAATGATTCTAAACCCATACCTTTGAGTAATAAAATTGAGTGTGAATGGGCTAAATGGTCCAATTGAAAGTCCGAGGGTATCAGAATGCATAAAAAATAAGACCTATCGTTGGCTCTCTGCAAGAGATTCATTTCAGACCTGAGGACACTTTCAGATTGAAACAGCAGAATATAATTTCTTTATAAGTGCATATGGAATATTCTCCAAGATAGAGCACATACTGGGTCACAAAAAAGCCCCCCATAAATATAAAAGAATTATTAGGGAATACTATGAAAAATTATATGCCAACAAAATGGATAAACTGTAAGAAATGGACAAATTTCTAAACACCCACACACTACCAAAACTCAAACATGAAGAAATAGAAAATTTGAACAGACCCATAAATAGTGAAGAAATTGAATCAGTCATCAAAAATCTCCCAACAAATAGTCCAGGACCAGATGGCTTCCCAGGGGAATTCTACCAGATATTTAAAGCTGAGTTAATACCTATCCTTGTCAAGCTATTCCTGAACATAGAAAGAGAAGCAAAACTTCCAGACTCATTCTATTAAGCCATTACTTTGATTCCCAAACGAGACAGAGACCCAGCAAAAAAAGAACTTCAGGCCACTATCTCTGATGAATATGGATGCAAAAATTCTCAATAAGATACTAGCAAATTGAATTCAACAGCATGTAAAAAAGATTATTCACCATGATCAAATGGGATTCATTCTTGGGCTGCAGGGCTGATTCAATATTTGCAAGTCAATCAATGTCATTCATCGCTTTAATAAAATAAAAGGTAAGAACCATGTGGTCCTGTCAATAGATGCAGAAAAAGCATTTGACAAAATACAACATCCTTTCTTGATGAAAATCTTCAAGAAACTTGGATGAAAGAACATACCTAAATATCATAGAAGCCCACAGCTTTTATGAAAAGCCCACAGCTAATATCATCCTTAATGGGGAAAAACTGAAATCAGCAACACGACAGGGAAGTCCACTCTCACCATTTTGTTTACCATAGTATTGGAAGTCCTAGCATCAGCAATCAGACAACAAAAGGAAATCAAAGGCATCAAAATTGGCAAAGATGAAGTAAAACTTTCACTTTTTGCAGATGACATGATACTCCACATGGAAAACCTGACAGAACCAAAAGTCTGCTAGAACTGATGCATGGGTTCAGCAAAGTAGCAGGATATAAAATCAATGTACAGAAATCAGTTGCATTCTTATACACCAATTATGAAGCAACAGAAAGACAAAGAAACTGATACCATTCACAATTGCACCAAGAAGCATGAAATACCTAGGAATAAACCTAACCAAAGATACAAAAGATCTGTATGCTGAAAACTATAGAAAGCTTAAGAAGGAAATTGAAGAAGACATAAAGAAATGGAAAAACATTCCATGCTCATGGATTGGAAGGATAAATATTGTTAAAATGTCAATAATACCCAAAGCAATCTACACGTTCAATGCAGTCCCAATCAAAATTGCACCAGCATTCTTCTCGAAGCTAGAACAAGCAATCTTAAAATTTGCATGGAACCACAAAAGACCCCGAATAGCCACAGTAATTTTGAAGAAGACCAAAGCAAGAGGCATCACAATACCAGACTTTAACATCTACTACAAAGCTGTAATCATCAAGACAGCATGGTATGGGAAAAAAAACAGACACATAGACCAATGGAATTGAATAGAGACTCCAGAATTGGACCCACAAATGTATGGGCAAGTATTCTTTGACAAAGCAGGAAAGAATATCCAATGGAAAAAAGTCTTTTTAACAAATGGTGCTGGGAGAGATGGAAAGCGACATGAGAAGAATGAAACTAGACCACTTTCTTACACCATTCACAGAAATAAACTCAAAATGGATAAAGACCTGAATGTGAGACAGGAAACCATAAAAACCCTAGAGGAGAAAGCAGGAAAACACCTCTCTGACCTCAGCCACAGCAATTTCTTACTTGACACATCTCCAAAGGCAGGGGGATTAAAAGCAAAAATGAACTATTGGGACCTCATGAAGATAAAAAACTTCTGCACTGCCATCTGGATGTCTTCTTTAGAAAAGTGTCTATTCATGTTTTTTGCCCCTTTCCTGGATTATTTGTTTTCTTGGGTGTGGAGTTTGGTGAGCTCTTTATAGGTTTTGGATACTAGCTCTTTGTCCAATAGGTCATTTGCAAATATCTTTTCCCATTCTGTTGGTTGCCTTTTAGTTTTGTTGATTGTTTTCTTTGCAGTGCAGACGCTTTTTCCTGTGGTTGATTTCAAGCTTCATCGCAGTGTGGTCTGAAATTATGCATGGTATGATCTCAATTCTCGTATACTTATGAAGGGGTGTTTTGTGACCTAGTAAGTGATCTATCTTGGAGAATGTTCCATGTACACTCGAGAAGAAAGTATATTGTGTTGCTTTGGGATGCAGAGTTCTAAATATACCTGTCAAGTCCATCTGATCCAATGTATAATTCAGGGCCCTTGTTTATTGATTCTGTGTCTAGATGATCGATCCAATGTTGTAAGTAGAGTATTAAAGTCCCCTGCAATTACCACATTCTTATCAATAAGGCTGCTTATGTTTGTGATTGTTTTATATATTTGGGGGCTCCTGTATTCGGCACATAGACATTTATAATTGTTAGCTTTTCCTGATGGATAGACCCTATAATTATTATATAAAGCCCTTCTTCATCTCTTGTTACAGACTTTATTGGAAGTCTAGTTTGTCTGATATAAGTATGGCTACTCCAGCTTTCTTTAGACTTCCAGTAGCATGATAGTTCTCCATCCCCTCACTTTCAATCTGATGGTGTCCTCATGTCTAAAATAAGTGTCTTGTAGACAGCAACTTGATGGGTCTTGTTTTTTTTTTATCCATTCTGATACCCTATGTCTTTTGGTTGGTGCATTTAGTCCATTTACATTCAGTGTTATTATTGAAAGATATGGGTTTAGAGTCATTGTGATGTTTGTAGGTTTCATGCTTGTAGTGATGTCTCTGGTCCTTTTTGGTCCTTGCAACATTTCACTCACAGAATCCCCCTTAGGATCTCTTGTAGGGCTGGTTTAGTGGTGACGAATTCCTTCAGTTTTTGTTAGTTTGGGAAGACCTTTATCTCTCCTTCTAGTCTAAATGACAGACTTGCTGGATAAAGGATTCTCGGCTGTATATTTTTCCTGTTCATCACATTGAAGATTTCCTACCATTCCTTTCTGGCCTGCCAAGTTTCAGTAGATCTGTCACAAGTTTTATCAGTCTCCCTTTATGTTAGAGCGTGTTTATCCCTAGCTGCTTTCAGAATGTTCTCTTTATTCTTATATTTTGTCAGTTTCACTGTGATAATGTCACACAGAAGATAGATTCAAGTTACTTCTGAAGGAAGTTCTCTGTGCCTCTTGGATTTCAATGCCTGTTTCTTTCCCCAGATCGGGGAAGTTCTCAACTATGATTTCTTCTAGTACATCTTCAGCCCTTTTCTCTCTCTCTCTTCCTCTTCTGGAATCCCTATTATACGGATATTGTTGTGCTTGATTGCATCACTTAGTTCTCTAATTCTCCCCTCATACTCCTGGATTTTTTTTTATCTCTCTTTTTCTCAGCTTCTTCTTTTTTCATAATTTTATCTCCAAATTCACCTATTCTCTCTTCTGCCTCTTCAATCCGAGCTGCGGTCACCTCCATTTTATTTTGCACCTCATTTATATCATTTTTTAGCTCCTCCTGACGTTTCTTGGTCCCTTGATCTCTGTAGTAATAGATTCTCTGCTGTCCTCTATACTTTTTTCAAGCCCAGCAATTAATTTTATGAGTATTATTCTAAGTTCATGGTCTGTTATATTGCTTAAATCATTTTTTATCAATTCGTTAGTTGTCACTACTTCCTGGAGTTTCTTTTGAGGAGAATTCTTCCATTTCATCATTTTGGATAGTCCCTGCAGTGGCACCAAACTTCAGGGCACTTCCCCTGTGCTGTCTGGAGTAACTTGTGTTGGTGGGCAGGGCCACAGTCAGACCCGATGTGTGTCCCCAGCCCACTGCTGGGGCCACAGTCAGACTGTTGTGTACCTTATCTTCCCCTCTCCCAGGGGCAGGACTCACTGTGGAGTAGTGTGGCCCCTGTCTGGGTTACTTGCACACTGCCAGCTTGTGGTGCTTCTTTGATGGCATCTGGCATATTAGCTGGGGTGGATCTGCCAGGTGCACAGGGGCGGGAGGGGCAGGCTTAGCTCACTTTGCCATTGGTGGTTCCCTGTGGGAGGGGCCCTGCAGCACCAGGAGGGAGGTAGACCCGTCAGAGGGATGGAACCACAGAAGTACAGCATTGGGTGTTTGCGTGGTGCAAGCAAGTTCGGTGTCAGGAACTGGTTCCCTTTGGGATTTCAGCTGGGGGATGGGAGAGAGAGATGGCGCTGGCCAGCGCTTTTCTTCCCCACCAAGCTGAGCTCTGTCTTCCGGGACTCAACAACTCTCCCTCCCGGTGTCCTCTTGCCCTCCCACTCTCCGAGTAGAGCTGCTTTTAACATTCCAGATGTTAAGTCCTGCTGGCTGTCAGAACTCACTCCATCTAGCCCCTCCAGTTTTTCAAGTCAGACTCAGTGGCTCTGCCTTGCCAGGAAGGCTGTCCTTCCACCGCCCCAGCTCCCTCCAGCCAATCTGTGTAGCACGCACTGCCTCTCTGCCCTTCCTACCCTCTTCCGTGGGCCTCTTGTCTATGCTTGGCTCTGGAGAGTCCGTTCTGCTAGTCTTCTGACAGTTTTGTTCGTTATTTAGGCAGATGTCGGTGGAATCTAAGTGATCAGGAGGACACGGTGAGCCCAGCATCCTCCTACACTGCCATCTTCTTATTCTCAGTTTTGTTTTTTTTTTTTTTTTCAAAATCATGGTTATTTTATTGAAGTGTTCCACCATTTGGAGATGTTAAGGCTAAAATAGGACCGGAGTGCCTGGGTGGCTGAGTCGGTTAAGCATGTGGACTCGGTTCCAGCTCAGGTCCTAATCCTCATGTTGCCTCGCATCGGGCTGAGCTGCCAAAGCAGACCACGCTTGGGATTCTCTGCCCCTCCTCTGCTCGTTCAAAGAACCTGAACTAGGACTCAATGTAGAATAAAGGGGTTAAGGCATTCAGAGGGAAAGGCATTCACAGGCATTCAGAGGGAAAACCGGTCCTTGGCTTCTTACTACCCGTGGGCTAAAGGTTGTACACAACACTCCATTAGAACAAATGGCTGTGGGGGGAGCCAGCCTGCTGGAGGGATGGGTGGGCTGGAAGCCGCAGCTCAGGTCCAGGACAGCAGGCTGGGAAGTTAAGCTTTCCAAGCTCTAGGGCATTGAGGATTTCCTCAGACAAGGTTATTCTCAGTTTTTAAGAGTCTCCTATGGTCTGGCTCCCTCCTTCTCTTTTTTTTTCTACCCCTCCCCCATGGTCTTCTGTTAAGTTTCTCAGGATCCACATAGGAGTGAAAACATATGGCATCTGTCTTTGTCTATATGACTTATTTCACTTAGCATGACACTCTCCAGTTCTATCCACATTGCTACAAAAGGCCATATTTCATTCTTTCTCATTGCCAAGTAGTATTCCATGGTGTATATAAATCACAATTTCTTTATCCATTCATCAGTTGATGGATATTTAGGCTCTTTCCATAATTTGGCTATTGTTGAAAGACATGGCATCCATTCAGGTTTGCATCTCAGTTATAACGTTTTTAATTTTGGCCTGTGTAGTTTTTAGTTCTCTTGTCTCTGCAGTAAGGGATTCTTTAGTGTCTTCTATGCTTTTTTCAAATCCAGTTATCCATATAATTCTGGTTTTAAATTCAATTGTGACGTATTACTTATGTCTGTATTGATTAAACACCTGACATCACTTCTTCCTGTGCTTTCTTTATGAATGAATTCTTTTGTCTTGTCAATTAAGAGGTAAAGAATAAAATGAAATAACAAAGAAAGCTATATCCTAGGTTTTGCTTGTTTTGCTTTGTTTTGCTTGTTTAGAAAAGTTTGGTTCAGGAGAGGAGTTAAGATGGCAGGAAGAAGGGTGATGCTGGGCTCTCCATCCTCATTTCTCACTGTTTATTGCAGTCAGTTCACTTGGAACACCCAGGAAATTGATCTGCAGACTGGCAGAAGGATCTCCATTGTTGGAGGAAGACATTGTGGAAAGTTCAAGGTGCATGGAAGTGAATTGGAGAGAAAAAGAGCATTGCCACGGAGGGAAGGGAACCCTTTCTTTGGAAAGGCAAAAGGGAGAGTGATAAACAGGCATTGAAAGAATGTGATATCGGGTTTGCACAAGAGGAAAACCTCTCTGGACCTCAGACTGTGGAGCTAGAGGTACTGAGTACTGCAGGGATTTTTTGCAAGCAGCATGTGGAGTTCAAACCATGAGGTTTTGGAAGTGCATGACTTTCTCCAGAGTGGAACTGTGGCATGCACTCCTGTGCAGAAGGAAGGAGTTGGCCCTAGAGTGCAAATGTGGTGTAGTGATCTCTGGGGCACAATGGGAAAGCACTCTCCTTCCTGGAGTACTTTGGACAGAGGGTATATTTCCTCTCCAAGATCAAAAGACCCTGTAGGTGCCAGAAAAGGGCTTTTCTTTGGCAGGTGACAGAGGCACTCATAGAGGGCTTATTGTTTTAGTGGTGGTACACTTTAAATTCTTCACAATGTGCAGGTGTAGAACTGTTTTTCTGATACAAAGTACATCATACACAGCATGGAGAGGCTCTACTCAAGAGGAGGAGGGCAGTCCATTTAGTTCTGGTCCTTAAGATCTTGAGTTTTAAATCCCAGCCACACGCTGAAGAAAAAAGCACACGAGAGCTGTGGCACAGAGTCAGCTGACTGCCCTCCCTACTTTGTGAGGGCTTCCAGAACAATGGAGGGTGTGAGACCCCTTATCTGGGAATGAGAGATAAGGGTGGCACCATTGTCCCCCAACACCAACATGGTAGGACTTCAGAGGGCAACACAGTGGCCCCCAGTAGAGGCAGGACCCACATACTCCAAACCTGCCTCCCCGTGCCTGGTAACTGCTTATTTACTGGGACAAGATTGACTCTGATCCTCTTCTCCAGAAGACCATCACAGGTAGTGCACCCTATTCACCAAGTGTACTGAAAATAGAGTCCTTCAAGGCATCACTTGATGTTTTGGTGGAAATAGAACCAGTCGTTCTTTCTTTCTTTCTTTCTTCTTTCTTTCCTTCTTTCTTTCTCTTCCTTTCTTCTTTCTTTTTTCTTTCTTTTTCCTTCCTTCCTTCCTTTCTTCCTTCCTTTCTTCTTTCCTTTTCTTTCTTTCTTCCTTTCCTTTCTTCCTTTCTTCTTCCTCTTCTTCCTCTTCCTCTTTTTTTTAATTTTTTAATCAGGTTCATAGTTTTTTGTTTGTTTTTTTTCATTTCCTTTTCTCCCTTGTTTTTTCTTTTTCTTGCTTCTTTCTGTTCTTTTCTTTGGAATCAGGCTTGTAGGTTTTTGATTGCCTGTTTGGTTTTTTATTCAATCATTTTCCTTTTCTCTTTATTTTTGGATAAGGCTTTTTTTCCCCCTACTTTTTCCCGTTTTATTCAAACAAATCAAAGAACACATAGTTAAAGTCCAAACACTCCCAACTACAAGCAAGGAGGAACTCTGCAGTGGACTGACCAGTGAGACGGAGCAGCCAAAACACAATAGCGGATCACACACAGCATACAGCATTCAGGAAAACTTCCTAAAGTGTCAGGCCTGGACAATGTATGAAGTTTTTTAATATAGCACTGCTCTTTGGTGTAGGAAACCCAAGAAACTTTCAAAACATGCAAAAGAGGCTCTTGTGTGGCTCAGTTAATTAAGCGTCTGACTCTTGATTTTTTCCCCAAGTTATGATCTTGCAGTCATGCAATCGAGCCTCACATTAGCCTCCCCACTGGGTATGGAGCCTCCTTCACATTCACTCTCTCTTCCTCTGCCCCTTTCTTTTCTCACTCTTTCTCTCTCTCAATATAAATAAAATAAACATTCCAAACATACAGAAGACAGAAACCTAGCCAAAATCACAAGACAAAGAATTTCTCCCCAAAAGAATAGTCAAGAATAAATCACAGCCAGATTAAGGAAGGCAATTGTTGGGATGACCACTGGGTGTTCCATGTAAGTATATGTTATATGAATCAATAAATTCTACTGAAACCAATACTACACTATATGTTAATTAACCTGAATTGAAATTTTAATAAAGGAAATTACAGCCAGGGACTTGCTCAAAACAGATATAGGCAAAATATGTGAACAAGAACTTAAAACAACAGTCATAAGACTATGAGATGAACTTGAATAGAAAGCATAGAAGACACCAGAGAAACCCTTGCTACTGAGATCAAAGACCTAAAAACTAGTCAGGCTGAGATAAAGAAGGCTATAACTGAGATGTAAAATTGACTAGAAACAGTCACAAGAAGGATTTAAAAATCAGAGAAGAGAATAAATGATAAGAAGATAAAATAATGGAAAACAAGGAAGCTGAAAAGAAGAGGGAAAGGAAACTATTGGATCATCAAAGGGGACTTAGGTAACTCAGTGATTCAATCCAGCAAAACAATATCCATATCACAGGAGTCCGAGAAGAAGAAGAGTGAGAAAAGGGGATAGAAAGCTTATTGGAACAAATTATACCTGAGAACTTCTCTAATCTGGGGAAGGGAACAGGCATTCAAGTCCAGGACGACAGAGAACCCCCCCACACACACAAAATCAACAAAAACAGGTGAACACCATGATATATCACAGTGAAACTTTCAAAATACAAAGACAAGGAGAATTCTGGAAGCAGCAGGGGACAAAAGGCTCTTAACCTACAAGTGTAGACATATAAGGTTAGTAGCAGACCTGTCCACTGAAACTTGGCAGGCCAGAAGGGAGTGGCAGGAAATATTCAACATGTTCAGTAGGGGAAAAATATGCAGCCAAGAGTTCTTTATCCAGCAAGGCTTTCATTCAGAATAGGAGAGATAAAGAGTTTCCCAGAAAAACAAAACCAAACAAGTCTATGACCACTAAAGCATCCTTGCAACAAATTTTAAGTGGGACTCTTTGGGTGGAGAAAAATAAAACCCAACATAACAAAGACTACAAAGAACCAGAGAACATTACCAGAAACACCAGCTCTACAATGGCACTATATTTGTATCTTTCAATAATTGCTCTGAATGTACATGGACTAAAGGCTCCATTCAGAAGATGGAGTATCAGAATGGATTACAAAACAAGATCCATCTATATGTTGCCTACAAGAGATTCACCTTAGACCAAAGACACCTGCAAATTGAAAGTGAGGGGATGGAGAACCATCTATCAGGCTAATGAATGTCAAAAGAAAGATGGAGTAGACAAACTTATATCATACAAGCTAGATTTTAAAACAAGCAACAAAGAAGGGCATTATATTATAATTAAGGAGTCTATCCACCAAGATCTAACAATTGTAAACAATTATGTCTCCAGCTTGGAACACCCAAATATATAAATCAATTAGTAACAAACATGAGAAAACTCATTGATAATTAATGCAATAATAGTAGAGGACTTTAACACCCCACTTACAATTGATAGATCATCTAAGCAGAAAATCAACAAGGAAACAATGGCTTTGAGTGACTCACTGGACTGGATGGACTTAGATATATTCAGAACTTTTCATCCTAAAGCAACAGAATACACATTCTTCTGGAGTGCACATGGAACATTTTCCAGAATAGATTGCACACTTGGTCACAAATCAGCTCTCAATAGGTAGAAAAAGGTTGAGATCATACCATGCATATTTTCAAATCACAATGGTATGAAGCTTGAAATCGCCACACACACAAAATTGGAAAGCCTAAAAATACATGGAGGTTAAAAATCGTCCTACTAAAGAATGAATGGCTCAATCAGGAAATTAAGGAATAAATAAAAAATACATATAAATCAATTAAAATGGAAACACTACAGTCTGGAACCTTTTGGGATGCAAGAAAGACAGTCCCAAGAGGAAAGTATATTATGATTCAGGCCTATCTCAAGAAGCAAGAAAGGTCCCCGATACACAGTCTAACCTTATACTTAAAGGATCTAGAAAAGGAACAGCAAATAAAGCACAAAGTCAGCAGAAGAAAAGGAATATTAAAGATTAGAGCAGAAATAAATGATCTAGAAACCATAAAATACATTAAAACATATCAATAAAACCAAGAGCTGGTTCATTGAAAGAATAAACAAAATTGACAATACCCTAAATAGACTTCTCAAAAAGAAAAGAGAAAGGACACAAATAGATAAAATCACAAATGAAAGAGGCAAGATCACAACCAACACCACAGAAATACAGAAATTATAAGAGAATACTATGAAAAAGTATATGCTAACATAGTAGGCAATCTGAAAGAAATGTACGAGTTCCTAGACACTCACAAACTACCAAAATTGAAATAAGAAGAAACTGAAAATTTGAACAGACCCATAAAGAAATTGAGTCACCATACAAAAATCTTCCAGCAAACAAAATTCCTGGTCCAGATGGCTTCCCAGGGGACTTGTACCAGACATTTAAGGAAGAGTTAATACCTATTCTCAAACTGTTCCAAAAGATACAAATGGAAATAAAACTTTCAAGCTCATTCTATGAGGCCAGAATTACCTTGATTCCAAAACCAGACAAAGACCTCACTAAAAAAAGAATTAAAAGCCAATTCCCTGATGACCCTGGATGCAAAAATTCCCAAAAGGTACTAGAAAATAGAATCCAACAGTACATTAAATGAATTATTCACCATAATCAAGTGGAACTTATTCCTGGGATGTAGGGATGACTCAATATTCACAAATCAATCAACGTGATACACCACATCAGTAAAAGAAAGGATAAGAACCATATGAGTCTCTCAATAGATGCAAAAACAAATGCATTTGACAAATTACAGTATCCATTCTTGATTAAAAAAAAACAACAAAGTAGGGATAGATGGAACATCTTAACATCAGAAAGGCCATATACAAAAGACCCACAGCTAATATCATCCTCAATGGGGAGAAAAACTGAGAGCCTTTCCCTTACAATCAGGAACAAGACAAGGTTATCAACTTTCACCATTACTATTTAACATAGTACTGGAAGTCTTGGCCTCAGCATTCAGACAACAAAAAGAAATAAAAGGCATCCAAATTAGAAAGGAAGAAGTGAAACTTTCACTATCTGAAGAGGACAGGATAATCTATGTGAAAAACCTGAAAGCCTACCCCGCAAAATTGCGTGAGCTAATAGATAAATTCAGCAAAGTCGCAGGGTAAAAAATCAACATGCAGAAATCTGTTGCAGTTTTATACACAAATAATGAAGTGACAGAAAAAGAAATCAAGGAATAGACTCCATATACAATTGTACCATGAATAAGATAACTAGAAATAAACCTAACTAAAGAGGTAAAAGATCTGTACTGATAACTCTAGAAGAATTATGAAAGAAATGGAAAAACTTTTCATGCTTATGGATTGGAAGAACAAACACTGTTAAAATGTCTATATCGCCCAAAGTAATCTACACATTTAATGCAATACCTATCAAAATACCACCAGCATTCTTTGCAGAGCTAGAACAAACAATCCTAAAATCTGTATGGAAACAAAAAATACCCCCAATAGCCAAAGCAATCCTGCAAGAGAGAAAAAAACTACAGGCAGCATGATTCCTGATATCAAGCTATATTACAAAGCTGTAGTCAAGACAGTATGGTACTGGTACAAAAACAGACACATAAATCCATGGAACAGAATAGAAAACCCAGAAATGGACCCACAACTAAATGCTCAACTCATCTCTGACAAAGCAGGAAAAAAGATACAATGGGGAAAAACAGTCTCTTTAACAAACGCTGTTGGGAAAAACGACAGTTACATGCAAAAGAATGAAACTGGACCACTTTCTTACAACATACACACACAAAAATATTCAAAAATTGGATGAACTACCTAATGTGAGACAGGGAACCATCAAACTCCTAGAGCAGAAAACAGGCAGGAACCTCTTTCACCGCAGCCAGAACAACTTCTTACTAGACACGTCACTGAAGACAAGGGAAACAAAAGCAAACATGAACAATTAGGACTTAAAAAGCTTCTGCACAGTGAAGGAAACAATCAACAAAATTAAAAGGCAGCTTACGGAATGGGAGAAGATATTTGCCAACGACATATCTGATAAAGGGTTAGTTTGCAAATCCATCAAGAACTTATCATCAAATTTAAGACCCAAAAAACTAAAATTCCAGTTAAAAAATGGGTAGACCACATGAATAGACACTTCTCCAAAAAAAAATCCAGATGACTAACAGACACATGAAAAGATGCTCATCATCACTCATCATCAGGGAAATACAAATCAAAACCACAATGAGATACCACCTCACACTTGTCAGAATGGCTAACATTAACAACACAAGAAACAACATTGTTGGTGAGGATGCAGAGAAAGGGGAATCCTCTTGCTCTGTTGGTGGGAATGAAACTGGTGTAGCCACTCTGGATAACATTATGGAGGTTTCTCAAAAAACTAAAAATAGAATTATCTTATGATCCAGAAATTGCACTATTAGGCATTTACCCAAAGCATACACAAATACAGATTCTAGGGGTGCCTGGGTGGCTCAGTCAGTTAAGCATCCAACTTCAGCTCAGGTCATGATCTCACAGTTCATGAGTTCAAGCCCCTCTTTGGGCTCTGTGCTAACAGCTCAGAGCCTGGACCCTGCTTTGGATTCTGTGTCTCCCTCTTTCTCTGCCCTTCCCCTGCTTGTACTCATGCTCTCTCTTTCTCTCTCTCTCTCTCAAAATAAACATTAAAAAATTTAAAATACAGATTCTAAGGGGTGCATGCACCCCAATGTTTATAGCAGCATTATCAATAATAGCCAAACTAGGGGAAGAGTCCAAATGTCTATTCTGATGAGTGGATTAAGATGTGGCATATATATACACTGGAATACTAATCAGCCATTTTAAAAAAATGAAATCTTGCCCCTTGCAACATGGATGGAGCTAGAATGTGCTATACTAAGCTCAATAAGTCAGTTAGAGAAAGAAATGCCATATGATTTCGCTCATATGTGGAATTTAAGAAACAAAACGGATGAACATATAGGAAGCAGGGAGATGGGAAGAGGAGACAGGGAAACCACAAGAGAAGGAAACAAATCACTCTATCTTTTAATAATAGAAAACAAACTGAGGGTTGATGGAAGGAGGTGGATGGAAGATGGGTTAGAGGGTGTTGTATGTAAGTGATGAATCCCTGAATTCTACTCCCAAAACCAATATTACACTGTATATTTACTAAAATTTCAATTAAAAATAAATATATGAACAATAAAAAGGAGAGAATCTTGATTCAAAAAATAAGTAAAAATTGGGGTGCCTGGGTGGCTCAGTCAGTTAAGTGTCCGACTTTGGTTCAGGTCATGATCTTGCAGTTCATGGGTTTGAGCCCCATGTAGGGCTCTGTCTGACAACACAAATCCTGGAGCTTGCTTCAGATTCTGTGTGTGTTTCTCTGCCCCTCTTCCACTCACACTCTGTCTCAAAAATAAACATTAAAAAAATTTTAATAAGTAAAAATAATAAAATGTAAAATAAAATAAAGTAAAAAATAAATAACAAAATAAAATTTAAAATGAAAATAATTTGCTTCTTCTGTATCCAAAAAAAAAAAAATCCCCAAGGAAAACTAGATCTTGTTTCCCCTAGAACTGAAGATTTGCAGCACTCTACAATCAGTAGAGTTGGTGCATAGGAGGGATTTGTCCTAGCCCTCTGGGGGAGGGGCCTGCTGCTCTGATTCTCAGGTGGACTTGCCCTAGAGGAGATACACTTGCAGGGTGCTTCCAGTGGTGTTTGGTGAAAGTAGCTCTGGCTTCCACTTGGTGGCACTGTTTTGCTCACTGAACTGGATCAGTGTTGTTGGGGGTGGGGGTAGTGAATGGCTTAGCCTAGCTCTCTTGTCTCTGGAGCAGGGAGCTCTTACCTGCCACTCAGGAAGCCCTTACAGATGAGCAATCATCTTTACTGTGTCCCCAGCTTCCATCAGATCCCCACCCTCACCCTGTCTGTGTCTGAGCTGTCTGCCTTCCAGGCAGCAAGCACTCCTGTATTTTATCTCAGGCATGGCTGTGATTCTAAACTCCAAACATCAGAGACACTTGTGGCGAGGACCGATGCTGATCTTCTGGGGAGGGTCTTGCTGCACTGTGGCCAGTGCAGTCTTGTCCAAAACTATGGTCACACAACCATCCTCCAGTTCGGAGTTTATGGTACATAGCAGCACAAAACTGGTGCCAAGGCTGCTGTCCTCAGCCAGCATCTTTGTTATGTTATTGAACGGGGCAGCTCAATGGCATCCACAGGATCTTTTGTGCACAGAAAGGCCAAATCACCTCTGCCAAATGCACTCCAAGCAGGGGAACTTTTTCCTCCCCATGCAACCCTCAGACCATGCTGTCCACTCCTGGGTCTCTGCCCTCCTTCCCCACTCAGCACTGCTGAGCCCACTGGGTGCGACCCTCCTGGTGGTGCTGACTGCAGAAACTTCAGACTCTGCACTCTACTGTTTATAAAAAACTTGTATTTAAACCCTCTCCTTTTTCCAGTCAGTGGTTTGGGGGAAGTTTTTTTGTGCAATCCCCTGCATTTGTTTTCACTCTTGTTTTCACTCTTTCTCTCTTGCTCCTCTCTCCATGATGACAGGAAGTTTCTTAGCTAATCCTATGTTGGTAATTATTTTGCAATATATAAATGTATCAAATCAACACATTGTACACCTGAAATTTACACAATGTTCTATGTTAACTATATCTCAAAAAAGATGAAAAAATGATAGACTTTGGTGTCTATTTCCTAATATTAAAGAGGTCAACACTTTTACTGAACATTGTAATAAAAGTCATAGTCAACTCAGTAAGGCAAGGAAATAGAAGTAAACTCTTTTGAATCAGAGATGATATGGTCACATACCTAGTAAATCCAAATAAATCTACAAAAAAATCTACTTCAACTTATTAATAAATTTAACAAGTTTTATAAAAGTGACAAAATACAGAATCATTGCATTAAAATTATTGCACTGTATATTACTAGTAGTGATCAAATGGAAACTGAAATTTTTAAAAAGGCAATTTGCATTAATATCAAAATAGTGTAGCAAATAAAAAAAAGGAAAGCCAAATTATACTTATAAGTCTTTAGTAACTCTGACTTATGAAAACTGTGCTACATAAATTTGGAACTTCTGTTTTACATAAAAATGGATCTGAAAGAGAAAAGTAATTGTAATCATAAATTAAAGGATATATGTGAAACACACTATTTTACAAAACTGTTATACAAAGAGCAAATGTATGCCTTATTTTCCTAAATTATAACTTGTTCTCTGCCATTAGAAAAGAAATTGTTTAAATACACAGTTTATGTAAGGTAAACCTTTATAATCTCTAAAAGAAACTATGGACTGTCACATTATTACCAGAAAGTCCATTCTAATGTGCAATAGTGATAATTTTTACAAAGTTAATGTTATTATTTTTTATACATGTCTCAACCTTGCTGACTCCAGTTTTAATAACATTAGATTGTGTTGAAAGAGTAAGAAGATGAAAGTCCCTTAGTAGTATAATCCAGCATTTGAAAAGCACTAAGTTACATTGTCTATCTTCTGAAGATTAATGATCTAGATTAAACTATCCATACCTATAATACAGCTAAAGTATTGTTAACGTATTCATTTATCAAATAAACAGGTGCCAGCCACTGTGTGGTCAGGCAAAGCAAAAGTGAGCAAAATGTAAAAGTGAGCAAAAAAAAAGACCCTAGTCCTAGTACAGTTTCTATTGAAAGCTTATATAGATTTCTTTCCTCTCCCAAATTATAAAATCTGTAAAATGATTTAATATCATATTTAAAAATCCTATGCATGTGGGATGCCTGGGTGGCTCAGTTGTTTGAGCATCCAGCTCTTGATTTTGGCTTGGGTCATGATACCAGGGTCATGGGATCAAGCCCTACATTGGGCTCAGCGCTGAACGTGGAGCCTGCTTAAGATTTTCTCTCTCCCTCTTTCCCTCTCCCCACTCGTGCACTCTCTTTTTCTCTGTTTCTAAAAAAATAATAAAATTAAAATAAAATTAAAATCCTGTGGATGTACCTCCCTTTCCCCATATTTTTAAATAAACTTTTCAATAAGTAAATATAACCAGACACTATTATATTCTGAAGCTAAATTATAATACCCTGATATCCTTTTAAAAAGAAAAAAGTTCTGTCTTTGAAATTATGCAGTAATAAAATTACAACAGAAACAAATATTCTCTTAGGAACATGAGAAAATATCATGCACTATGCCAGATGTTGTTGAAATAAACATATAAATGCCCTCAAATGTAGCATTTTTATTTTTGAGAAAGAGAGAGAGAGCACATGAGCAAGGGAGGGGCAGAGGAAGAGAGAGAACTTTAAGACCACATAGGGCTCAACCTCAAGACCCTGAGAACATGACCTGAGCCAAAATCAAGAGTCAATTAACCAACTTAGCAACCCAGGCACCCCTCAAAAGTAGCATTTTAACAGAAGGAGTCATGGTGAAGGCTAGCTACACAAATATTAGAATATTCAGTCAGAAAGAAAATTTTGAATTAGCAAAAAAAATCCAACTTATTTTCTAAAAGCTTGGTAACTTTAGTTTTAATATATACATAAAATCTATAAATCATCATCCAAATATTACTTATGGTGCTCCATTGTTCTCTGGCTCTACCCAACTTCTAAGACTTTTATTCTAATAGTTTTACAAGGTCTGACCTCAAAGCATAGAAGTTCTAACAAAACTCAGTCTTTTATTGTAATAACTATCAAGAAATTATTAGGAATTTAGTAAAGGAAGTGAGCATAAGATTAGATTTTTATACATATGGCTTGCCAGAAGCCAAGCTATCCAACCAGCCTGATGGCAGGGCCCAGGCGGTGGACGGATCGGGACCATCCCCATCCTAATCTAAATACCTCTTAATTCTAAAATGCCTCCTGGGGGCCAAGTGGGCCTAGGGGTTGGAGTAACCTGTGCCCATAGATACACTCCTTTGTTGCCGGAGTGGGGGTTTTAAATCCATTCGTCCCTCCTTGGCTGGGAAATGTATGAGGCTATCCTTCCTTTAGGTAGAAGAATCTT
Organism: Prionailurus viverrinus; assembly: GCF_022837055.1. Classification (NCBI taxonomy): domain Eukaryota; kingdom Metazoa; phylum Chordata; class Mammalia; order Carnivora; family Felidae; genus Prionailurus; species Prionailurus viverrinus. Next base: position 16,828,145 of record NC_062576.1, on the reverse strand, counting down.
TATAGGGAGTGGCAAGGGCTAAATGTAGGGCTGCACAATTTCCTTGAGGAACCTTATTTCTTTCCCAAAGGTTCTTTTCCCAGGGGCCTATCAAGGGCAATTCCCCAACAGACAATTCCCCAGGTACTTTATTAAGGCCAAATTACATAAAAGTGGGAGTACAAATGGATTTGAAAGCCCCACTCTGGCAACAAAGGAGTGTATCTATGGGCACAAGTTACTCCAACCCCTAGGTCCACTTGGCCCCCAGGAGGCATTCCAGATGATGATTGAACCTAGTCGGTTAAAGTACAGAATGGTTCATTATTTCCTAGGTGCATTGTCTCTCTGAGAATGTATAAGGCCTGGGTTCCTAAGGCCCTTTTGGCTCCCTCCTGGCACCTCGGACCAAGGCGAACACTTTTGTTCCTCAAACCACAAATGGTTCAGTGAAACAACTAAGAGGTCATGTTCCTGTAACTGTTCCACTTGAGGTGTTGAGAGATAGATGACCTTTCATGAAAACAGCAAAGCAAATGCTTTATAGATTATAGATAAACGTAGATACATAATGAAAATATTGTAAGAAATTAATCAATAAGCAAAGGGCAGGAGGGAATGTTATGAGAAAATAACCATGTTACTCCTTAAAAGGTGATTACACATAGGAACATTTTTAGAATTAGGTAATGCTAGAAAACATAGATGATGCACACTACAAGGTAATTGCTAACAAATATAATGCCACATTTGCCACAATAAAGCAGCCAGTTCAACACACTGCTGTTGTCTGTGTCCATTTTTATTTTTGATTTTTTTTTTCATTTTTTTGCCAACGCTGTTCAGCCTTCAGGAACCCCTGGACCTGCTGGAGCTTGACTCTGGCAATGGCTCATGAACAAATCCCCTATATATATAGTTATAGTTGTTATAGTTGTTATAGTTTTATAGTTATAGAGTAGTTATAGTTATAGTTTTGCACTGGAGCCATAGCCAGAGCTATGGTATTAAAAAAACAAACAAAAACAGCTAATCAACACTACTTACACTATGCTATGCATTTCTTTGATTTTTTTTTTTCATTTTAGCAAATATTTATTGAGTGGAAACTGTGTTAGTTTTTGTTAAAAACACTGAAGACACAAAATTTAATATGATGGCCAGGGTACCTGCTCTTGGGAAGTTCTCATTCTAATTGGGGAAGAGTTAAGTGTTATAAAGATAATCTCACAGAAAGATAGACTTGAGAGCGATAGGGCTCTATAATACACAGAATGGTAAGAGAGGGCTATTTCTTACGATCTTTCTCCTTCTTTATATTGGTGCACACCAGAGTCTGTAATGTTCCAGAAACAGCCTTCAGTTTATAAAAATCCATTATTTCTTCTTCCAATTGTCTTCTCTTCTCCTCAAGTTTCATTGTCTCCTCTTGTTGGACTCGTTTAAGATGCTCAAACTTTTCTTGTAACTGTAAAACAAATGCGCAGCTGTGACTCAATGCACACTATGGTAGCACATTCCCAGGGACTTGATGGTGTTTTCACTGGTTATTAAATATAACCTAATCATCAGAGTAGAGCATGATCTTAGTAACAGTCTCTAAATTTCATGTTTAAAGTAGAAAATCATATATGAAATTTCTTTCTTAATTTTAATTTTAAATGTGTCCCCATTGAGCCAAATGTAATAGATGCAAAATTATGAAAAATACTCAATTTAAAAATTTTTACTAATGTATAATTTTTTACTCTATACTTTTCCACTAATCTCTCTGAGTAAAAATTGATAGATCCATGTCCTGTAAAGATACATACATTAAATTATGACATGGATTATAAGTTTTTTGTCTATACTTTAATTGATAAAGTCATTTCAAAAGAAAGTCTGATAATTTCCTTGTTAAGATTAGTACAATTATAGGAAGAAAAAAACCTCATTCAGTTACTTGTTACTACTGAGATCTTTAATCTGTGGGATTTAAGCCAAATTAATCATAAGAAAGAGATAATACCACCTTAGTTTCCATTAGAGACAGGCCTGGGTCTTTAGTAAGACATTATTCAACATAAGGATTGCTTGTATGCATCAGAGATAGTATATTTTTGAATTTTTGCTAATCCAAAAAAATTATAAAGGACCAACTAATTTTCAGTTTAACTTTTTGAAAAACAGGCTAGGGGCTTAAATTGCCACAATATTAATTAGCTGCCTTATATGGCTGTGAAGAACACAAGCATGGTGTTGATATTACCCTAGATGCCCATTAGAATGGTTCAGTAAGTTTGTAAATCTCCTAAAGCACAGGCTACCCACAGATCAATTGCATCACACTATCTGGAAATGAAACCTGAGCATCAGTCCTTTTAGAAAATCCCCAGGTAATTTTAGTGTGCAGCAAAGTTTGAGATCCATGGTCTTTCTTTTTTTCTTTCTTCCTCTTTCTTTCTTTCTGAGAGACAGAGAGAGAGTGAGTGGGGGAGGGACAGAGAGGGAGAAAGAGAATCTCAAGCAGGTTCCATGCTGTGAGCATGGAACCCAACGTGGAGCTTGATCTCATGAACTGTGAGATTGTGACCTGAGCCAAAATCAAGTCTGATGCTTAACCGACTGGGCTACCCAGGTGTCCCAAATCCATGGTGGGTTTTTTTAAAATTTTTTTTAATGTTTATTTATTTTTGAGAGATAGAGTAGGGGAGGGTCAGGGAAAGACAGAGACACAGAATCTGAAGGAGGTTCCAGGCTCCAAGCTGTCAGCACAGCTGACATGGGGCTTGAACCCATGAGCCATGACATCATAACCTGAGCTGAAGTCAGATGCTTAATCGACTGAGCCACACAGGCACGCATAAGTAAAGATTACATTCCTTCTGCTGAAGTCAGATAGAATTACATTTTCATGCCTGAGAAGGAAATGAATACTGACACACAGTTGAAAAGACTGGGGATGTGAGAGTGTGGTATCTATAAATGATGGCAAAAATCAGTGAGAAAACTCACTTAAAGATGGGAAGGTGAGACTTGGAAGGAAGATGGCAGTGGAGTAGGAGGAACTGAGGCTCACCTTCTCCCACAAACACAACTAATTAACTATCCAATCATCATAAATGTGCCAAAAATAAACCTGAAGACTGACAGAACAAACTCCACAATTAAAGGGAGAGAAGAGATCACATCAAAGAAGATAGTAAGTGTGGAGATGTGATTTAGAGGAGAAATGGATATCAGGTGCTGTGAAGGGAACCTGATATCAACAACCTGATACCAACAGGTAGCTGTTGGTCATGGAAAAGGGAGAGAGTGAGGGGAGCACATGGAGGAACGCACAAGGAGAATGTTTCCTCAAAGCCACTGGCTTGGAAAATAAAATGGGTTGAACTATGTGAGTTCTTACAACTTGTGAGGCTTAGATCCTGGAGTTTTCAAGATCAGGAAGTTTGGCTCTGATAGAGCCCTGAAAGCACTGTCCTGCTCCTGGAGAGAAGATAGGCAAAGAACACAGGGGCAGATGGCATGGAAACAGTGATCTGAAGAACACCTGGGGCACATAATTGGAAAGATTATTTGTCCTTCTTAGAGCTTCTCTGAGAGACAGCGTTCACTAACACATCTCTCCAGGAACAAAGGAGCTGACTGGCACAATTTCCCTTCTCCATCCTTCAGCAAAAACACAGAGCCACCTGCTGGAAGCAGTGCAGCACTGACACTGGCTGCCTAACTTCCATATACCAAGCCCCATGCATTCTACCAGGACTGCCTTCTCAGTCAAGCTTGCCTCAGTCCCAGTGTGGCAGGCCCCTCTCTCAGAACACCAGCACAAACGTCTGCCCAGATCACATCTCCTGACCAAGGAGTACTGCAGGGCCTCACTTCTAGCGGAACTGATGTCAGGTCTCATTTCACAAGCAGACTAGAGCATATCTAGTTAAAACTCACCACATTCAGGCCTGAGACCAAACATTACCTACTGCAGGCAAGGAGAGCCTCTGCAGATGAGTAGCCTGAAGGATAGAGCAGCCAGAAAACAACAGCAGAGTGCACACAGTACAAACTGCACATACTTCAGGAAGTACCAGGCCTGAGCACTACCTGACCTCTTCTTTATTAGGCCATTACTTTCAGGAGGAGGAGACACAACTGGCTTTTCTAACACAGAGAAAAAAGGAGAGATTTAGACAAAATGCCAAAACAGAGTAATTTATCCCAAATGAAAGAACAAGATAAAGCCAAATCAGAGAGCTAAGTAAAACAAATATAGGTAACATGCCTGACGGAAACTTTAAAGGAACAATCATAAGGATACTCTATTCAGAAAAGAATAGAAGACATCAATGAGACCCTTACCACAGAGATAAGAGAGTTAAAAAGAACCAGAGATGAAGATTGAAATAAACACGATGGGAAAGAAGCTTGATGCAATGAAGAGCAGACTGAAAGAAGCAGTGGAATAATATAGTGTCCTAGAAGGGAGAATAATGGAAAATAAAGAAGCTGAAGAAAAGAAAGAATTATGCAACACAAGAATAGAATCAGGGAACTCAATGAATCCATCAAATGTAATAACATTCATTTTATGAAAGATATGAATCTCGTTCATCAGCGTTGTATAGTTTCTCTTCTTATAGAAGAATAGAAACAATGGGGGGTGGGGTTAGAAAATTTATGTGAGGAAATAGCTGAAAATTTCCCTAATCTGGGGAAGGAAACAAATATCTAGATCCAAGAGGCACACAGAACTCCCATCAAAATCAACAAAAGCAACTCAACACCAAGACATATTGTAATAAAATTTGTAAAATATAAAGACAGAGAAAACATCTTACAAGCAGAAGTCTTTACAAGGGAAGACCCATAACGCTAGCTGGATATTTCTCAATATAAACTTGGCAAGCCAGAAGGAAGTGGCATGATATATTGAAAGTGATGAATGGGAAAAATCTGTGGCTAAGGATACTCTATCCAGAAAAGCTTTCATTTAGAATAAAGAGATAAGGAGTTTCCCAGCAAACAAAACCAAAGGAGTTCGTGGCCACTAAACCAGCCCTGCAATAAATATTAAATGGAACTCTTTGAATGGAAAGGAGGGACCAAAAGTGACAAAGAAGAAAGGATCAGAAAAAATCTTCAGAAACAGTAACAAAACAAGTAATGAAATGACACTGACTACACATCTATCAATAACTACTTTGAATGTAAGTGAACTAAGTATTCCAATCAAAAGATATAGGGTGACGGATAAAAAAGAAAAAACCGAGACCCATCTATGTGCTGTCTTCAAAAGACCCATTTTCAACTTAAAGACACATACAGATTGAAAACAAGGGGATGGAGAAACATCTTTCATGCAAATGGATGTCAAAGAAAGCCAGAGTAGCAATACTTGTATCAGACAAAATAGACTTAAAACAAAGACTATAACAAGAGATGAAAGAAGGCACAATATCAAAATACAGAAGACATTCCAAATATAATATCTAACAGTTGTAAATATTTATACACCCAACATGATAGCCCCCAAATATATTAAAAATTGAAACAAACATAAAGGTACTCATTGATAATACAATAATAGTAGGGGACTTTAACACCCCACTTTATACCATTCAGCTACTGGAAGACATTTCAGTTGTTCCAAGTTTTGGCAATAATGAATACATCTCTTTTAAACATCTGTGTATAGGTTTTTGTGTGGACATAAGTTTCATTTCCTCTAGGTAAATACCAAGGAGTACAATTGTTGAATTATAGTGAAAAGGGCATGACTAGTTTTTTAAGAAAACACCAAACTCTTTCAAAGTACATGAAAACGTATGAGAAAACAAGAGTCCAAAACATCTGGAATGCAGCAAAAGCAGTTCCAGAGGGCTGTTTATAGCAATATAGGCCTACCTCAAGAGAAAGAAAAATCTAAGCAACTTAACCTTACACTAAAGAAACTAGAAACACAACAGCAAACAAAACCCCAAACTAGCTGAAGGAAGGAAATAATCAAGATTATAACAAAAATAAATGATATAGAAACTAAAAACAAAACAAAACAGGTCACAGCAATGAAACTGGGAACTGGTTCTCTGAAAAAAAAATAAAATTGATAACCCCCTAGCCAGAATTATCAAAAAGAAAAGAGAGAGGAAAGGACTCATATAAATAAAATCACAAATGAGACAGGAGAAATAACAACCAACACCACGAAACACAAACAATTACAAAAAAATGTTATGAAAAATTATATGCCAACAAATAGGATAATTTGGAAGAAATGGATAAATTGCTTAACATATTAACCGCCAAAGCTGAAACAGCAAGAAATAGGAAACTTGAACACATCGATAACCAGCAAAGAAATTGTATCAGTAATCAGAAAACTCCCAGCAAACAAAAGTCCAGGGCCAAATGGCTTCACAGGAGAACTCTAGCAAACATTTTAAAAAGAGTTAATACCTATTCTTCTCAAATTAGTCCAAAAGAGTAGAAATGGAAAGAAAACTTCCAAACTCATTCTATGAGGCCAGTGATTACCCTGATTCCAAAACCAGACAAAGACTCCACTAAAAGAGATCTACAGGCCAGTATCTCTGATGGTTGCAAAATTTCTCAAAAAATATTGTTAAATCCAATCCAACAATACATTAAAGAATAATTCATCGGGGCGCCTGGGTGGCACAGTCGGTTAAGCGGCCGACTTCAGCCAGGTCACGATCTCGCGGTCTGTGAGTTTGAGCCCCGCGTCAGGCTCTGGGCTGATGGCTCAGAGCCTGGAGCCTGTTTCAGATTCTGTGTCTCCCTCTCTCTCTGCCCCTCCCCCCATTCATGCTCTGTCTCTCTCTGTCCCAAAAATAAATAAACGTTGAAAAAAAAAAAAAATTAAAAAAAAAAAAAAAAAAAAAAAAAAAAAAAAGAATAATTCATCATGACCAAGTGGGATTTTACCTGGATTAATGGTGGTTCAATATTTGCAAGTCAATCAATGTGACACATTACATTAATAAAAGAAAAGATAACCATATGATCCTCCCAATCGATGTAGAAAAAGAATTTGACCAAGTACACATTCATTCTTGATGAAAACCCTCAACAAAACAGGCATAGAGGGTATAGACTTCAACATAATAATGGCCATATAAGAAAAATGTACAGCTAACATTATCCTTAAAGGGGAAAAACTGAGAGTCCTAGCTACAGCAATCAGATAACAAAAAGAAATAAAAAAGAATTCATATAAGCAAGGAAGAAGTAAAATTTTCACTAAATGCAGACTGCATGAAACTCTAGAAAACCCAAAAGACTCCACGAAAAAAACCTGCTAAAATGAATAAACAAATAAATGAATTTAGTAAAGTTGCAGGATACAAAATCAACATACACAAATCTATTGCACTTATACACAAATAAAACAGCAGAAAGAAATTGAAAACAATCCCATTTATAATTGCACCAAAATAATAAGATACCTAGGAATAAACCTAAACAAAGAAGTAAAACAATTGTATTCTGAAAACTAATGCTGATGAAAGAAATTGAAGATAACATCAAGAAATGGATTGGAAGAACAAATGTTAAAATGTTTATACTACCCAAAGCAATCTACACATGTAATGCAATCCCTATTAAAATATCAACAGTTTTTTTCATAGATAGAACTAACAATCCTAAAATTTGTATGGAACCACAAAAGACACCAAACAGCCAAAGCAATCTTGAAAAAGAAAAGCAAAGCTGGAGATACCACAATTCCAGACTTCAAGTTATATTACATATTTTCAGTGATCAAAATGCTTTGTTACTGGCACAAAATAGATACATATATCAAGAGAAAAGAATAGAAAACCTAGAAATAAACCCACAACCATATGGTGAATTAATCTTCAACAAAGCAAGAAAGAATATCCAGTGGAAAAACATAGTCTTTTCAACAAATGGTGTTGGGAAAACAGGACAGCAACATGCAAATGAATGAAACGGAACCGCTTTCTTACACCATACACATAAAACAGTTCAAAATGGATTAAGGACCTAAATGTGAGACCAAAAACCATAAAATCTGAGAAAAGAACATAAGCAGTAACCTCTTTGACATCAGCCATAACAACTTTTTTCTAGATATGTCTCCTGAAGTATTGGAAACAAAAGCAAGAATAAACTCTCGGGACTTCATCAAGATAAAAAGCTCCTTCACAGTGAAGGAAACAATCAACAAAATTCAAAGGCAACTTAAGGAATGAGAGAAGATATTTGCAAATGACAAATCTGCTAAAGGGTTAGTATCCAAATTATATAAAGGAATTATAAAAGTCAACATCCCCCCAAAAAACAAACAATCCAATTAAAAACTGGGGAGAAGACATGAACAGACAATTCTCCAAAGAAGGCATGCAGATGTCCAACAGACAGGTGACAAGATGTTCATCATCACTTAGCATCAGGGAAGTGCAAGTAGAAACTACAATGAGACATCACCTCACACCTGTCAGAATGGCTAAAATCAACAACACAAGAAACAAGTGTTAGTGAGGATGTGGAGAAATAGAAATCTTCATGCACTGTGCAAAGGTGCAGCCATTCTGGAGAAAAGTATGGAGGTTCCTCAAAAAGTTAAAAATAGAACTACCCTATGATCCAGCAATTGCACTACTGATTTTTACCTGAAGAATACAAGAACACTAATTCAAAAGGATACACACAGCAGCATTATTTACTATAGCTAATATATGGATGCAGTCCATGTGCCCATTCATTGATTAATAAATAAAGATGGGGTATATATATTGCAATGGAATATTATTCTGCCATGAAAAAGAATGAAATCTTGCCATTTGCAATGACATGGATGTAGCTAGAGACTACAACTAAGCAAAGTAAGTCAGAGAAAGCCAAATACCATATGATTTCACTCACATGTGGAATTTGTTAAACAAAACAAGTGAGCGGAGAGAAAGTTCAAGAAACAGACTCTTAATTATAGAGAGCAAACTGATAGAGACAGGAGGGTGTGGGGGGATTGGTTAAAGAGGTGATTGGGGATTGGGAGTGCACTTGTGATGATCCCAGGGTAGCATATGGAAGTGTTGAATCACTATATTGTACACTTGAAACTAATATAACACTGTATGCTGGGGCGCCTGGGTGGCTCAGTCAGTTGAGCGTCCGACTTCAGCTCAGGTCATGATCTCATAGTTTGTGAGTTAGAGGCCCACATCAGGCTCTGTGCTGACAGCTCAGAGCCTGGGTCTCCCTCTCTCTCCGTCCCTCTCCCGTCATGTTCTGTCTCTTTCTCTCAAAAATAAGTAAACGTTAAAAAATTTTTTAAAAATAGCATTGTATGCTAACTGAAATTAAAATAACAGATTTAAGAAGATGAGAAGAAAGATGATGAAATCTCTAGTAATGTGGGAAATGTACAAACATCAATTTTAAGTATTTGTAAATTATAAAGTTGTAAGTTTGAATTCTAATTTATCTGCTACATGTGCTTAAAAAGTTTGCTTTACCTCTGTGAGTCTCCACTTTCCTTGTCAGTTAATCATAACTTCTGTCTACTTATCATGTTTTCAATAACTAAGCTGCTCCTTTTGTGAGCAAGTCTGGTGGGCCCATTTCCTTTCATTTTACTCTTTGTGGTTGCTTTTACTATCCCGGTCATTTTATTTCTACCAGAAATTTAATTTTTTTTCTACAAAAATTAATCTCTGTTCTCTGTTAAGAATTTCATCACTCTGCCAACCAATTTTAAGTTATGTTTGGTTTTTCTTGAAGGAAATATAACTGAAGAATGGGAGAATAACTGATGACCAGAGGACAAAAATGAAACAGATGTACACAGTTAAGTGCCATAACTAAGGGGAATAATGTAGGGAAGAAATAGAGAATGTAAATGGCTGATTTGGTTTCTGATAACCTCCTACTTTGGGTTTAAGTTATCATGAGATCCAGTTATGCTTTCTGTTCTTGGATTCCATAAGATACCCTTGAATAATTCCAAAATTTTACCTTTATACTGAAGCTAAAAGAATTTTTATTACCTATAATTCAACTGTCCATGATTGAGACATCTGTTACAGAACACCTAATCACTACATTGTTTCTATTGAGAAAGAAGTTCATGTTCAATGTACCTATTTCTGCTCAAAACTAAAATATTAAGTTAAAACCACAATCATTTGAAAGGTATTTATGATTCCAAATATATTTTTTGTTAAAAAGGTATTGGTGCAAATAATCAAAACTATATAAGTTGTCTTTTTTTTTCAATTTCTTGGAAACATAAAGGAATGAAATGAAAAAAAAAATCCAAATAATTCACCAACTTAATGTTTTCTAATTAATTAAGATGTGTGTTATTCAACACTTACCTGCTTATTTATAAAAGTGAAAATTTTTTATAATGCAGTAGTAGCATTAGAAAGTAATAACTCTTCACACATATCAATAGCTTGAATTTTTTATAAATTAAAATTTATTCATGAAAATTCATATTATAAAATAAAATAAAGGTAAATAGGTTTTACAAAATTATTTTCATTTTTTCTAAAAATACAAATTGTCTATATGTTCTAAAAAATAAAATTGTTGACTATAATTTTTAAAGCTTGTATTCAAAACCTATACTGTAAACAGCTACTTCAAAAGTAGCAAGTCTCCTCCAAAATCATCAACTAAACCTTTGATATTAAAACTCCAAATTAATAATACACATTAAAATGAACACAAATTGGATTATATCAGTGTACTTGCCTCTTTTTCAGATTCTTTAAATGTTGTTTCTTTATCCTTTACTCGCTGCATAAACTTTTGTTTCAATTCTTCTTCTTCCCTCTGACATTGATCATGGAACTTTTGTCTTTTATCTTCATAGATCTCTTGAAAACTATAAAAAATATTTTATTATTGTCATATTAAAATGGTATATAAATAAACCTGTAAAAATATATACTGTACAGTACATAAACTATATACTGTAAAATATAATGTAAAAAAATTTATATCATGAGATGTAAAAAAGTGGAGTGCAGTATTGAATACATGGACAGCCTACCTAAAGAGTACTAGAATTTTGAAACACTTATATCAGTGATTTCTTATTATCAACACTTTTCATTATATCACAACTCTTCACATCTTTTGATAATAAAATTTCAGGACCTCTACTTTATAAAATTCTTATTTAAAATGAAGCATCATCATCCTCCTCCTCATCATTATCATCATCATAGCTATAATTATCAAAACAGTATGGTACTGGCACAAAAATAGACAAATAAATGGATCATAATTAAGATCCCCAAAACAAACCCAAGTTTATATGGTCAATTAATCTATGACAAAGGAGGAAAGAATACACAATGGGTAAAAGTCTCTTCAATAATTGGCACTGAAAAACTGAACAGCTAGGTGCAAAAGAATGAAAATGGACTACGTTCATATACCATACACAGAAACTCGAAATTAATTAATTACCTAAAGCGAAACTTGAAACCATAAAACTCCTAGAAGAAAACATAAGCAATAATCTCTTGGACATTGGTCAACATTTTTCTGCCAACATTTTTCTAGCTATGTCTCCTCAGGGAAAGGGAACAAAGGCAAATATAAACTATTTTGACTACACCAAAATAAAAGACTTTTGTACAGTGGAGGAAACCATCAACCAAATTAAAAGGCAACCTACTGAATGGGATAAAACATTTGCAAATAATATATCTGATATGAGGTTAGTAACAAAAATATATAAAGAACTTCCACAACTCAACACCAAAAAGAAAAAAATAAACTGATAAAAAATGGGCAGAGGATGTGAATAGACATTTTTCCAATGAAAATATACAGATGGCCAACAGACACATGAAAAAATGCTCAACATTACTATCATCAAGGAAATGCAAATCAAACCACAATGAGACATAATCTTACACCTGTCAGATGTTGGTATGATGTGGCAAAAAGGGAATCCTCATGCACTGTTGGTTGGAATGTAAATTGGTACAAGTGCTGTGGAAAAAAAATATGGAGGTTCCTTAAAAAGTTAAAAATAGAAATACCATAGGTTCCAGTAATTCCACTACTGGTTATTTACCCCCCAAAATGAAAACATTAATTCAAATATATATATTATATAAATATATATAATATATTATATATATAATATAAATATATATTAAATTTATTATATATTATATATATTTATATTATATATTATATATTATATATTTATATATATGAAATCAAATATATATTTGGATATATATTTGATTATTTGGATCTAAATAATATATATTTGGATCCATATATATTCAAATATATATATTTGAATCCTTAAGTGTGTTTCAGCATTATTTACCATAGCCAAGACATGGAGGCAACCTGTTTCCATCAATAGATGAATGGATAAATAAGATGTGGGGTATGTCTGTGTGTATGCATGTGTGTGTGTGTAAATAATATTACTCAGCCTTAAAAAAGAATAAGATCTTGCTATTTGTGACAACAGGGATGGACCTAGAGGGTACTAAGTGAAATGTCATAGAAAGAAAAATACCGTATGATTTCACTTATATGTGGAATGTAAAAAACAAAGCAGATGAACAAACAAGCAAACAACAAAAGGAGGAACCGACAAATAAATATGAACAAACTGGTGCCTACCAAAGGCCAGGGGAATGGGAGATGGGAAAAACGGGTGAAAGGGAGGGGGTAGAGGCTCCTGGTTATGAAATAAGTAAGTCAAGTGGGTGATAGGTACACCATAGGAAATAAAGTCAATGGTATCATAATGGTGTTGTATGGTGACAGATGGTAACTACACTTGTAGTGAGTGTAGCAGAATGTAAAAGTTGTCAAGTCATTATGTGTACACCTTAAACTAATGTAACGTGTATCACTATAGTTAATTTTTAAAAATTATTTTATGAGTGAGAAAAATCTGGTTTTCACATCTTACTTTTTAAAAAAAATTTTTTTAACGTTTATTTATTTTTGAGACAGAGAGAGACAGAGCATGAACAGGGGAGGGGCAGAGAGAGAGGGAGATACAGAATCTGAAACTGGCTCCAGGCTGTGAGCTGTCAGCACAGAGCCCGACGCGGGGCTTGAACTCACGGACCTGAGATCATGACCTGAGCCGAAGTCAGACGCTTAACCGACCAAGCCACCCAGGCGCCCCATGGTTTTCACATCTTTCTTAGAAAGTCTACCTCTTCTCCCAAAATAAAAATTAAATATTAAGTCAGACATCTTTCAAAATATAATTCAGTTAAAATAACCAGTTCAATTTTGTTTGTCTTCAAAATACCTGAAAAAAGCAGCATACCTGGATCATACCACACTCTCATCATTTGCAGCACAAAAACTATTCTACTTAAATATCACTAAATACACCTACTCTCAAACTATTTTCACTTGAATTCTACAACATTCCACTGTGGCTTTTCCTCTCTCTTTCGTCCAACATTCAATGTCCTTTGTCATCCTTCTTAATATTCTTTGCCAGCTTTTATCAATAAAGGCTTTGCCAATATTTGGAAACCTCCTTCATGTACATCTATTTCATATAAAATACAAAATTAAAAACAATATAATGTTTTTCTTTTGGATACACATTTCAGCATATATACATATTGGATACATTGGATACTCTTTTTTGAGCATATAAATGAGCCCTTTAATTATGTTGCTCCTAACAACTCTCTCCAAGTCTGAAGATGATTAAAAAACAAAATTTGAGATGATCCATTTGGATACAACATGGCAGAGAAGTAGGGGGATCTGAAGTTCCTTCATCTCTCAAACACAGCAGTGTTGAGGCCAAAGGACTTTGAACTCCAAAAGTCTGGGCGACCAAGTAACAGAGATGCCTCCAGGCACCCACTGGGACAAACTGGCAGGCCATTGGTGTGTGATTACAAACTGGGAGAGATAAAACGGGCAGCAGAGGAATGGAGGGGAAAGATCACCTTCTGTGGAGAGACAAAGGGAAGAGAAAGAGAGGGTGGGAAAGCATAGGACTGTATCTGGACAAGAGAAAAACCACAGACCAGGACTGAGAAAGATCCAATCTCTTAACTGTGGGGCTTTCTCCGGATTGGACAAGCTGCCCTGTTTGCACACCTGGGGAAGAGGAGAGCCAGTCCCAAGCTCAGTAACTAGTTCAGAGGTGCAGTCTACAGAGGGAGAAAGCAATTCCCTCCCTGGAGTGGTGTGGGAAGAAGGTATATAGCCATTCAGAGGAAAAAGACTGCCTGCACCTGCCAGCCAGAGACCATATATCTGGCAGTGCAAAGAGGCACTTCCCAAAACTTAGGGTGTATAGAGTGGGAACCTTTAGACATCGGGGTTTAAGTCCCAGCCAAGATGCAGGGAGGCACAGAAGTCAGTGGAGCAGGACAAACCACCTTGTTTGAGCCCATAGCACAGTGAAGACAGCCTGAACAGAGTGGTTTGGGACACACTGTCCATGGAGGAGAGACTAGGGTGCCATTTTTCTCCCCATCACCAATAACGTGGGGCTTCAGGGAATGAACAGTGAGCCCAGAGTGGAAGCAGGACCCGCCTACACCAAACCATGCCCCTCTGTGCCTGGTAACTGTGTATCTACGAGAGCAGGATTGACACTGATGAACCAGACAGCCCCTCCTCCAGACCAGCACTGTTGCATTGCCTGATTTAATTTTCAGACAATTCTTATTATATAGACACAGTCTTCCTTCTTTTTCTCCTTCTTATCTCTCCCCTTCTCGAGTCTGGTTATTCTGATTGTTGGTTTGTTTAAGCAGACATATTTAATCTATTGGCTTTATATATGTTATACACCTCCTTCTTTATTTTCCTTTCTCTCTCTCTGGATTAATCCATTCAGTTTCTCTGGTCAATTTTCCTTTCTTTCTCCCCAACCCTGTCATTTCTCTCTTAGTATGGGATAAGGCTTCTTCCATAAGCACTACCTCCACCATATTGTTTACTTGTGGCTGGTGTTTCTGTGGGCTTTTCTGGGTTTTTTTGTTTGTTTGTTTGTGGGTTTGTGTTTTGTTTGTCTGTTTTCCTTTCCAGGGTTACTTCCATCAACAAATCAAAGTAAACCTGGTGAAGGGTTGAAGCATCACTATGAGAAGTAGAGAGATAAAGTAAACCAAAGTCACAACAACTGAGAGCAAGTAACACACTCCAAAAGACACCTATGGAAGGGACAGACCCTGGACAGTGTATGACACCTCTTTAATATAGTACTTCTCGCAGGTGCAGGGCATGTAACAAACTTTTAAAACACATAAAGGAGAGAAAACCAGTCAAAATGACAATTCTCCTCAAAAGAAATTCCAGGAAGAAATGACAGCTAAAGAATTGATAAACGTTATAACTGAACAAGAATTTAGGATAATCATCATAAGATTAATCGCTGGGCTTGAAAAAAACGTACAACAGAGAAGCTATTGTTGCAGAGATCAAGGAACTAAAAAATAGCCATGATGAATCTAAAAAAGCCATAAATGAGGTGCAAAATAAACTAGAGGTGATGACAGTGAAGATTGAAGAGGCAGAGGGGAGAATAAGTGAAATAGAAGATAAAATTATGGGAAACAATGAGGCTGAGAAAAAGGGAGTTTTAAAAATTCAGGACCACAAGGGAGGAATTAGACAAAGTGATTCAAAGAAAAGGAATAATATCCCTATTATAGGAGTTCCAGAAGAAGAAAGAGAGAAGGGGGTGGAAAGTGTACTTGAACAATCATAGCTGAGAAATTCCCCAATCTGGGGAAGAAGATAGACATTGAAATCCAGGAGGCACAGGGAACTCCCTTCAGAGATAACTTGAATTGATCTTGTGCACAACATGTCATAGTGAAACTGGCAAAATACAAGGATAAAGAGAAAATTCTGAAAGAAGCCAGGGACAAACGAGTCTTGACATACAAACAGAGACATATAAGGGTAGTAGGAGACCTATATACTGAAACTTGGCAGGCCAGAAAGGAGTGGCAGGAAATTTTCAATGTGCTGAATAGGAAAAATATCCAGTCAAGAATCCTTTATCCATCAAGCCTGCCATTCAGAACAGAAGCAGAGATAAAGGTTTTCCCAGACAAAGACTGAAAGGAATTCATCACCACTAACCAGCCCTACAAGAGATCCTAAGGGGACACTGTAAGTGGAATGTTGCAAAGACCACAAAGGACCAGAAACATCACTACAAGCATGAAACCTACAGATAACACAATGACTCTGAATCCATATCTTTCGTTAATAACACTTAATGCAAATGGACTACATGCCACAATCAAAAGACATAGGGTATCAAAATGGATTAAAAAAAAAAGACCCATCTGTTTGCTGTCTACAAGAGACCCATTTGAGACCTGAGACCTTTCAGATTGAAAGTGAGGGGGTGAAGAACCATGTATCATGCTCCTGGAAGTCAAAAGAAAGCTGGAGTAGCCATACTTATGTCAGACAAACTACACTTTCAATTAAAGGCTGTAACAAGAGATAAATATAAATGTCTATGTACTGAATTCAGAAACACCCAAATATATAAAACAACTAATCACAAACATAAGCAACCTTATTGATAAGAATGTGGTAATTGTAGGGGACTTTAATACCCCACTTACAACAATGGACAGATCATCTAGGCAGAGTATCAGTAAAGAAACAATGGCCCTGAATGATACATTGGACCAGATGGACTTGACAGATATATTCAGAACTTTTCATGCAAATGCAGAATACACATTCTTCTCGAGTGCACATGGAACATTCTCCAAGATAGATCACATACTGGGTCACAAAACAGCCTTCAATAAATATAAAAGTGAGATCATACCATGCACACTTTCAGATCACAATGCTATGAAACATGAAATAAACCACAGGAAAAAGACTGGAAAACCTCCAAAAGCATGGAGGTTAAAGAACATCTTGCTAAAGAATGAATGGGCCAACCAGGCAATTAGAGAAGAAATTTAAAAATACATGGAAACAAATGAAAATGAAAATACAACAATCCAAATGCTTTGGGATGCAACAAAGGCAGTCCTGAGGGGAAAATAAATTGACATCCAGGCCTATCTCAAGAAACAAGAAAAATCCCCAAAACAAAATCTAACAGCACACCTAAAGGAACTAGAAGCAGAAGAGAAAAGACACCCCAAACCCAGAAGAATAAGAAGAGAAATAATAAAGATCAGAACAGAAATAAACATTATAGAATCCAAAAAAAAAAAAATAGTAGAACAGATCAATGAAACGAAGAACTGGCATTTTGAAAAAGTAAACAACATTGATAAACCCCTAGCCAGACTTCTCAAAAGAAAAGAGAGGGGACCCAAATAGATAAAATCATAACTGAAAATGGATTTATTACAACCAATCCCTCAGAAATATAAGCAATAATTAAGGAATACTATGAAAAATTATATGCCAACAAAATGGACAACCTGGAAGAAATGGACAAATTCCTAGATACACACACACTACCAAACTGAAACAGGAAGAAATAGAAAATTTGAACAGACCTATAACTAGTGAAGAAATTGAATCCGTTATCAAAAATGTCTCCCCCAAATATGAGTCCTGGACCAGATGGCTCCCCTGGGGAATTCTAGCAGACAGTTAAAGCAGAGTTAATGCCTATCCTTCTCAAGCTGTTCCAAAAAAAATAGAAACAGAAGGAAAAATTCCAGACTCATTCTATGAAGCCAGCACTACTTTGATTCCTAAACCAGACACAGACTGAGCAAAAAAAAAGAGAACTACGGGCCAATATCCCTGATGAACATGGATGCAAAAATTCTCAACAAGATACCATCATATCCAATTCAACAGCATATTAAAAGAATTATTCACCATGATCAAGTGGGATTCATTCCCGGGCTGCAGGGTGGTTCAATATTCACAACACAATCAATGTGATACATCACATTATTAAAAGAAAAGATAAGAGTCATATGATCCTGTCAATCGATGCAGAAAAAGCATTCGACAAAATACAGCATCGTTTCTTAATAAAAACCCTCGAGAAAGTCGCAATAGAAGGAACATACTTAAACATCATAAAAGCCATTTGTCAAAAGCCCATAGCTAATGTCATCCTCAGTGAGGAAAAACTGAGAGCTTTCCCGCTGAGATCAGGAACACGACAGGGATGTCCACTCTCACCGCTGTTGTGTGATATAGTGTTGGAAGTCCTAGCACCGGCAATCAGACAACAAAAGGAAATAAAACTCATCAAAACTGGCAAAGAAAAGTCAAACTTTCACTTTTCGCAGACGACATGATACTATACATGGGAAACCTGACAGACTCCATCAAAAGTCTGCTAGAGTGGATAGATCAATTCACCACAGTTCCAGGGTACAAAATCAGTGTACAGAAATCGGCTGCATTTTTATACATCAATAATGTAGCAACAGAAAGAGAAATAAAGAATATGATCCCCTTCACCTTTGCACCAAGAATCATAAAATACCTAGGAATAAACCTAACCAAAGACATAAAAGATCTGTATGCTAAAAACTATAGAAAGCTTATGAAGGAAATGTCAGAAGATACAAAGAAATGGAAAAACATTCCATGCTCATGGATTGGAAGAGTAAATATTGTTACAATGTCAATACTACCCAAAGCAATCTACACATTCAATACAATCCCAATCAAAATTGCACCAGCATTCTTCCCAAAGCTAGAACAAACAATCCTAAAATTTGTCTGGAACCACAAAAGACCCCAAATAGCCAAAGTAATTTTGAAGAAGAAGACCAAAGCGGGAGGCATCACAATCCCAGACTTTAGCCTCTACCACAAAGCTGTAATCATCAAGACAGTACGGTATTGGCACAAAAACAGACTCCTAGACCAATAGAATCGAAACCCAGAATTGGACCCACAAATGTATGGACAACTAATCTTTGACAAAGATTAGTGCAGCCACTCTGGAAAACAGTGTAGAGGTTCCTCAGAAAATTAAAATAGATCTACCCTATGACCCATCAATAGCACTGCTAGAAACTTACCCAAGGGATACAGGAGTGCTGATGCATAGGGGCACTAGTACCCCAATGTTTATAGCAGCACTTTTATTTTTTTTTTAAATTTTTTTTTCAACGTTTATTTATTTTTGGGACAGAGAGAGACAGAGCATGAACGGGGGAGGGGCAGAGAGAGAGGGAGACACAGAATCGGAAACAGGCTCCAGGCCCTGAGCCATCAGCCCAGAGCCCGACGCGGGGCTCGAACTCCCGGACTGCGAGATCGTGACCTGGCTGAAGTCGGACGCTTAACCGACTGCGCCACCCAGGCGCCCCAAGCAGCACTTTTAACAATAGCCAAATTATGGAAAGAGCCTAGATGTCCATCAACTGACGAATGGATAAAGAAGATGTGATTTATATATACAATGGAATACTACTTGGCAATGGGAAAGAATGAAATCTGGCCATTTGCAGCAACATGGATGGAACTGGAGGGTATTATGCTAAGTGAAATAAGTCAGGCAGAGAGAGACAGATACCATAGGATTTCACTCATATGTGAATCTTGAGAAACTTAACAGAAGACTGTGGGGAAAGGAAGGGGGAAAATAGTTATAAACAGAGAAGAAGGGAGACAAAACATAAGAGACTCTTAAATACAGAGAAGAAACTGAGGGTGTTCAAGAGGGGAAAATGGGTGATGGGCTTGAGGAGGGAACTTGTTGGGATGAGCACTGGGTGGTGGATGTAAGCAATAGGCCACAGGAATCGACCCTAAAAACCAAGAGCACACTTTACACACTGTATGTAAGCCAATTTGACAATAAATTATATTTTGAAATAAAAATAAAAAATAAGACATTAAAAAAATCAGTATGACCCAGAATGTGAAAAGTAGTTAATCTCATTCCCAAATGATTGCATATCATCGTTGTAGGGGGTTTCTAAATCACCCATTAGCTTGTTCTGACATGATCTCTACTCACCTAAGTGGCTTGTTGTCTGGGCCCACATCAGTAAAGCCCATTTTCTCCAGTTTGCAGCACCTATAACGTTCATAGTGCTGAGTGTGAGTTTGTTCTTTCAGGTCTTCCATATTTATACAAAGAAGCATATCCCGGAGCTTGACAAAGTCACAGTGATTTTCATTTTCCACTAGGTAGAAAAATAAGAAAGTAACAACACTCATTATCAATCCTTTGCACCCAATCAGTATTCTAGAGTGGATATGTGCATGAAAAACATTTAAAATAACAACTAAGAGATCGTTCTGTTAAATAGCTATAATTCTTTGTAACTATAATTATATGGGACATATCTATTATAGGCAGAGTTTATTTTGGGACCAGGAAAGTTGCTTTAAGTTTATTAGTCAAAGAATAAATAAAAAACAGTGAAATAATGTTATATTAGTGTACACAGTTTTCATTAATAATTGTTAGTATTTTACAAACTGTCCCCCAAGGTATTTCACTGAGTGCTAACACAGAATATAATATTTCACTAATGAAACACTTTAATTAATGTAAATCCTGCTGACATGAAAACATTAAAAGTTATGCATGTTTGAGTTCTCTATTTCTATTTATACCCCATATTTATGAGACCAAATTAGTCAATATTCAAAATCAACCAATTAGTTTATATGGCTCTTTCCTGTGTTTGTCATATCCAGACTACTGGGCACAATATATACTTTATTGTGCATGATATTGTAACCAAATTTAATATACATTAAAATATATTGTTTTTAAGTGTGCTTCATAAGTTTAATTTTTAATATATCAATTAAAACATTTTTGAAACTAGTATAAGTGGAGATAATCCAATCCCCAATAATCTGTATTACAATCATATAAACCAGAGAATAAATGACTGCCTATTAGAATATTTCAATTCATCATGATGTTAGATAGCTAATATAAGTATATAGGTATGAATTTTCCAAAAGTAAATCACATTTCTTTTTTTTTTTTTAAATAGCTTACCATCCTTTTTCTTTGGTGGCCACTTAAAAATGCTTTACAAATTAAGTAGTCATTAATTCATGTAACAGGTTTTAAAGACTGGCATTTATACTTTAATAGTGTTCAAAGTTCTTTCGTTCAAAGCACTTTCCAACATTCTGAATGTAGTAGTTTATGCAGAGAGAGATACTATGTATATGTCAGGTTGGGGTAAATGAGGAGGTTCTACCAAACCTCTAAGAAATTTTGTCTAAAGCATCACCTGGTAAACTGTGAGAATGAATTATAGTCAAAGTGAGAATTCAGTTAAATGTAAAAGAATCTGTGCTTCTAATTAGTAACTCTCAATTTACTATTTAGCAGCAATTACCACTACTGACTCAAGTTAAAATATTTTAGGACTATGAGAATACACACACACACACACACAGTCTTTCCAGAGCAAGCCTGCTCACTTTTATCACATTTACCTTGTAAAACTCCCCAAGGGTACTGACGGCCTCTGACCATTCTTTTTCCAACTTTCACTTCATCCATACTCCCTACTACAGCAAAAGGTAATTGTCCCTAGAAAGTAAGAACAACTTTCATTATGTTCCCTTATACCAATAAGGCCTACTCTGTTACCTATTTCCGTTGTGAAAATCAAAAGAAATAATATTATATTTACTCAAACAAGTTTATCTACCCTGCCTCAGATTTTGTGACTTGCAGTAAATTTGTGCAAATTAATTTCTGCAAGCATTATTGTCAGGTCATGCACATAAATGAAAACTACCGAGTAGAGGCTAAAGCAAGGCATTCTGCTGTGGGGAATACAAATAAAAAATATTTTTACTAGACACATTTTTTTCACATTGTCTTTACCCCAAAACAAAAAATGTTGAGGAAATAATATGTAAACCACTTTTTAAAATGTTTATTTATTTTTAAGAGAGAGAACAGGGTAGGGGCAGAGAGAGGAAGATAGAGGATCTGAAGTCAACTCTTTGCTGACAGCAGAAAGCCCAAGGTGGGGCTCCAACTCATTAATTGCAAGATCATGACCTGAACCTAAGTTGGACACTTAAACGAGTCACCTAGGTGCCCTATCTGTAAACCACTTTTAACTCCAATATACAAGTTAAATGGAAAATATTGAGAAAAAACTGTAATAATTAATGGATATACAATTAGGGTATATTAATAAATACCACCATACATGTATCAATAAATTCTAAACATAATTAAAGTGTCTTTCTGGGAGGTGAGAATCAGAGAGATTCTGAAAATTAATGTGCAACCAAACGGAGATTTGGGAAGATAATAAGCAAAGTAGGAAGAATAATCACAGGTAAAAATGAGGTTTTCAACAGGCTGTAAAGACAGCAGAAATATTCAAGATAAATTCATGATCTGTCAGAAGTTATATAGATTGAATAGAAAGGTTGATATACAAGAAATGTCTAAGATAAAAATTAGTCAGCATCAATATAAATACTTAATACCTAACAATATTTAATTTATTAATTGATTTTGATGAAAAAGTATTCCCTATGAATTCTTAGAGGTACAATTAGATAGGAAAGGCCAAAATATTTAGGACAAAATCTGAAGAAAATTTAACACAGAAGAATAAATATAAATTTTACAGTACTCAGCTTTTCAATTCAGAAGTCTGTTTAGTTTGTGAAATCTTACAATAAATGGTGTATGAAAAATACCAAAAGAGAAATGGAAGAAACATAATTTTTATCAATTATTTGTTATAGATAGACCCTGTGTATCAGGCACTTCACAAAGACTATGGCATTTATACCTCACAAAAAGCCTCAATAGTCATATGAATAATCCCATAGTGTAGATACATTAAAAACCTCAGGGAATATAGAAATTCTATAAATTCTACAGGATTTTATTAATTTTTTAAAATAGTTTTCCTCTTTTTTAAAGTTTTTATTTAAATCCCATTAGTTAACATACAGTGTAATATTAGTTTCAGGTGTACAATATAATGATTCAACACTTCCATACAGCACTTAGTGGTCATTCCCCCTACCCATTCCCCTCTGGTAACCATTGGTTTGTCATCAATAGTTAAGAGTCTGTTTCGTGGCTCCTATCTTTTCCTTTGCTCATTTGTCTTGTTTCTTAAATTCTGCATATGAGTGAAATTTTATGGCATTTGTCTTTCTCTGACTTATTTCCCTTAGCACTATACTCTCCAGCTTCATCCATGTCATTACAAATAGCAACATTTCACTCTTTCTATGGCTGAATAATATTTAATTTTATATATGTACCATATCTTCTTTATCCATTCATCTATTGATGGATACTTGGGCTGCTTCCACAATTTGGCTATTGTAAATCATGCTAAAATAAAAATAGAGGTGTATGTATCCATTTGAATTAGTGTTTCTGCACTTGGGGCGTTCATACCAGTAGTGTGATTGCTAGATTTTACGGTACTTCTATTTTCAACTTTCTAAGTGAACTCCATACTGTTTTTCTGTTTTGCTTCTTAAAATCCCATATTATTTTTGCTTCCATTTACATGGTAAATGTTTTTCATAGTCCACTTTTATTTACTTTAAAATTTTTATTTTAATTTTTAATTCTTTTTTAATTAAATATAATTTATTGTCAAATTGATGTCCATACCACACTCAGTGCTCATCCCAACAGGTGCCCTCCTCAATGCCCATCACAAAATTTCCTTCTCCCCCCATCCCCCATCAACCCTGAGTTCTCAGTATTTAGAACCTCTTATGGTTGGTGTCCCTCTCTCTAACTTCCCCCCCTTCACCACCCCCCTAGTTGCCTGTCAAGTTTCTCAGGATATATGGTGAAATCCTATGGTATCTGTCTCTCTCTCTGCCTGACTTATTTCACTTAGCATAATACCCTCCAGTTCCATCCATGTTGCTGCAAATGGCCAGATTTCATTCTTTCTCATTGCCAAGTAGTATTCCATTGTATATATAAATCACATCTTCTTTATCCATTCGTCAGTTGATGGACATCTAGGCTCTTTCCATAATTTGGCTATTGTTAAAAGTGCTGCTATAAACATTGGGGTACTAGTGCCCCTATGCATCAGCACTCCTGTATCCCTTGGGTAAGTTTCTAGCAGTGCTATTGATGGGTCATAGGGTAGATCTATTTTAATTTTCTGAGGAACCTCTACACTGTTTTCCAGAGTGGCTGCACTAATCTTTGTCAAAGATTAGTTGTCCATACATTTGTGGGTCCAATTCTGGGTTTCGATTCTATTGGTCTAGGAGTCTGTTTTTGTGCCAATACCGTACTGTCTTGATGATTACAGCTTTGTGGTAGAGGCTAAAGTCTGGGATTGTGATGCCTCCCGCTTTGGTCTTCTTCTTCAAAATTACTTTGGCTATTTGGGGTCTTTTGTGGTTCCAGACAAATTTTAGGATTGTTTGTTCTAGCTTTGGGAAGAATGCTGGTGCAATTTTGATTGGGATTGTATTGAATGTGTAGATTGCTTTGGGTAGTATTGACATTGTAACAATATTTACTCTTCCAACATTTATTTATTTTTGGGACAGAGAGAGACAGAGCATGAACGGGGGAGGGGCAGAGAGAGAGGGAGACACAGAATCGGAAACAGGCTCCAGGCTCTGAGCCATCAGCCCAGAGCCTGACGCGGGGCTCGAACTCCCGGACCGCGAGATCGTGACCTGGCTGAAGTCGGACGCTTAACCGACTGCGCCACCCAGGCGCCCCAATATTTACTCTTCCAATCCATGAGCATGGAATGTTTTTCCATTTCTTTGTATCTTCTGACATTTCCTTCATAAGCTTTCTATAGTTTTTAGCATACAGATCTTTTATGTCTTTGGTTAGGTTTATTCCTAGGTATTTTATGATTCTTGGTGCAAAGGTGAAGGGGATCATATTCTTTATTTCTCTTTCTGTTGCTACATTATTGATGTATAAAAATGCAGCCGATTTCTGTACACTGATTTTGTACCCTGGAACTGTGGTGAATTGATCTATCCACTCTAGCAGACTTTTGATGGAGTCTGTCAGGTTTCCCATGTATAGTATCATGTCGTCTGCGAAAAGTGAAAGTTTGACTTTTCTTTGCCAGTTTTGATGAGTTTTATTTCCTTTTGTTGTCTGATTGCCGGTGCTAGGACTTCCAACACTATATCACACAACAGCGGTGAGAGTGGACATCCCTGTCGTGTTCCTGATCTCAGCGGGAAAGCTCTCAGTTTTTCCTCACTGAGGATGACATTAGCTATGGGCTTTTGACAAATGGCTTTTATGATGTTTAAGTATGTTCCTTCTATTGCGACTTTCTCGAGGGTTTTTATTAAGAAACGATGCTGTATTTTGTCGAATGCTTTTTCTGCATCGATTGACAGGATCATATGACTCTTATCTTTTCTTTTAATAATGTGATGTATCACATTGATTGTGTTGTGAATATTGAACCACCCTGCAGCCCGGGAATGAATCCCACTTGATCATGGTGAATAATTCTTTTAATATGCTGTTGAATTGGATATGATGGTATCTTGTTGAGAATTTTTGCATCCATGTTCATCAGGGATATTGGCCCGTAGTTCTCTTTTTTTTTGCTCAGTCTGTGTCTGGTTTAGGAATCAAAGTAGTGCTGGCTTCATAGAATGAGTCTGGAATTTTTCCTTCTGTTTCTATTTTTTTTGGAACAGCTTGAGAAGGATAGGCATTAACTCTGCTTTAACTGTCTGCTAGAATTCCCCAGGGGAGCCATCTGGTCCAGGACTCATATTTGGGGGAGACATTTTTGATAACGGATTCAATTTCTTCACTAGTTATAGGTCTGTTCAAATTTTCTATTTCTTCCTGTTTCAGTTTGGTAGTGTGTGTGTATCTAGGAATTTGTCCATTTCTTCCAGGTTGTCCATTTTGTTGGCATATAATTTTTCATAGTATTCCTTAATTATTGCTTATATTTCTGAGGGATTGGTTGTAATAAATCCATTTTCAGTTATGATTTTATCTATTTGGGTCCCCTCTCTTTTCTTTTGAGAAGTCTGGCTAGGGGTTTATCAATGTTGTTTACTTTTTCAAAATGCCAGTTCTTCGTTTCATTGATCTGTTCTATTTTTTTTTTTTTTTTGGATTCTATAATGTTTATTTCTGTTCTGATCTTTATTATTTCTCTTCTTATTCTTCTGGGTTTGGGGTGTCTTTTCTCTTCTGCTTCTAGTTCCTTTAGGTGTGCTGTTAGATTTTGTTTTGGGGATTTTTCTTGTTTCTTGAGATAGGCCTGGATGTCAATTTATTTTCCCCTCAGGACTGCCTTTGTTGCATCCCAAAGCATTTGGATTGTTGTATTTTCATTTTCATTTGTTTCCATGTATTTTTAAATTTCTTCTCTAATTGCCTGGTTGGCCCATTCATTCTTTAGCAAGATGTTCTTTAACCTCCATGCTTTTGGAGGTTTTCCAGTCTTTTTCCTGTGGTTTATTTCATGTTTCATAGCATTGTGATCTGAAAGTGTGCATGGTATGATCTCACTTTTATATTTATTGAAGGCTGTTTTGTGACCCAGTATGTGATCTATCTTGGAGAATGTTCCATGTGCACTCGAGAAGAATGTGTATTCTGCATTTGCATGAAAAGTTCTGAATATATCTGTCAAGTCCATCTGGTCCAATGTATCATTCAGGGCCATTGTTTCTTTACTGATACTCTGCCTAGATGATCTGTCCATTGTTGTAAGTGGGGTATTAAAGTCCCCTACAATTACCACATTCTTATCAATAAGGTTGCTTATGTTTGTGATTAGTTGTTTTATATATTTGGGTGTTTCTGAATTCAGTACATAGACATTTATATTTATCTCTTGTTACAGCCTTTAATTGAAAGTGTAGTTTGTCTGACATAAGTATGGCTACTCCAGCTTTCTTTTGACTTCCAGGAGCATGATACATGGTTCTTCACCCCCTCACTTTCAATCTGAAAGGTCTCAGGTCTCAAATGGGTCTCTTGTAGACAGCAAACAGATGGGTCTTTTTTTTTTAATCCATTTTGATACCCTATGTCTTTTGATTGTGGCATGTAGTCCATTTGCATTAAGTGTTATTAACGAAAGATATGGATTCAGAGTCATTGTGTTATCTGTAGGTTTCATGCTTGTAGTGATGTTTCTGGTCCTTTGTGGTCTTTGCAACATTCCACTTACAGTGTCCCCTTAGGATCTCTTGTAGGGCTGGTTAGTGGTGATGAATTCCTTTCAGTCTTTGTCTGGGAAAACCTTTATCTCTGCTTCTGTTCTGAATGGCAGGCTTGATGGATAAAGGATTCTTGACTGGATATTTTTCCTATTCAGCACATTGAAAATTTCCTGCCACTCCTTTCTGGCCTGCCAAGTTTCAGTATATAGGTCTCCTACTACCCTTATATGTCTCTGTTTGTATGTCAAGACTCGTTTGTCCCTGGCTTCTTTCAGAATTTTCTCTTTATCCTTGTATTTTGCCAGTTTCACTATGATATGTTGTGCACAAGATCAATTCAAGTTATCTCTGAAGGGAGTTCCCTGTGCCTCCTGGATTTCAATGCCTGTTTCCTTCCCCAGATCAGAGAAGTTCTCAGCTATTATCTGTTCAAGTACACCTTCAGCACCTTTCTCTCAATTTCTTCTGAAATTCCTACCATACAGGTATTGCTCCATTTCATCGCATCATTTAGTTCTCTCTCACCTTGTACTCCTGGATTTTTTTATCTCTCTTTTTCTCAGCTTCCTCTTTTTCCATAATTTTATCTTCAATTCACCCATTCTCCCCTCTGCCTTTTCAATCCACGCTGTGGCCACCTTCATTTTATTTTTACCTCATTTATAGCATTTTTTAATTCATCATTATTATTTTTTCGTCCCTTGATCTCTGTAGCAATAGATTCTCTGCTGTCTTCTATGCTTTTTTCAAGCTCAGCAATTAATTTTATAACTATTATTCTAAATTCTTAGTTATATTGCTTAAGTCGGTTTTGATCAATTCGTTAGCTGCTGCTACTTCCTGGAATTTCTTTCCAGTAGAATTCTTCCATTTCATCATGTTGGCTAGTTTTCTGTCCTTTATGTGTTTTAAAAGCTTGTTGTATTCTCTGCACCTGCAAGCACTGATACATTAAAAGGGGGGAGGTCATACACTCCAGGGCCTGGCACCTCAGGAAGTGGTTTTTTTGAGATTGTTGCATGCTCTCTGTTGTGACTTTGGTTATTTTATTACCCTACTCATAGTGATATTTTGGACCCTCCACCAGATGTGCTTTGATTTGTTCCTTGGTGTAACCCTGTAAAGGAAAACAAACAGGAGACAAAACACACAAACACCCAAACCAATAAAGAAAAACAAAAAAATTTAAAACAAAAAACCCAAAAACACCTACTACAAGTAAAGAACAGGGTGGAGGCGGTGCTGATGGAAGAGCACATACAAAGAGAGAAATTACAGGAGCAGTGACCAAGAAAAAATAAACATTGATTAGGCAGAGAGAAAGGCTTAATCCAGAGAGAAAGAAAGGAAAATAAGGAAGGAGGCGGGCAAAAAGAAATGAAGATAAAGTTACCCAGACAGAGACTATATGGCTTGATTATTCCAGAAAGAGAGAAAGGAATATAAAGAAGGAGGTGTAAAACATGTATCAAGAGAATGGATTAAATATGTCTGTTTAGACAGACTGCTAACCAGAGTAACCAGCCTAGAGGAGGGAAGAGATAAGGAGGAGAAATGGGGTTTGGGGGGGAGTATATATTCATATATCCAGAATTGATGTAGAATTAATCTAGACAGTGCTGCATCACTGGTGTGGGAGAACTGTGCACAGGGTCTGTCAGTTTACACAGTTACCCAGTGCGAAGGGGCATGGTTTGGTGTAGTCTGGACCCACCTCCCCTATGGGCCCTGGCACTGATTCCTGAGGCCACGTTAGTGGTGGTGGTGGGGGAGGGGAATGGTGATACCCCAGTCTCAACAGACCTGGACCCTGTGGACTCCATTTGAGTCATCCTTACTGTGCCATGGGCACAGATGTAGTGGTCCTTCTCTCTCCTCCAACTCCCCTGACCCTGCGCTTGGCTAGGATTCAAAGTCCCACTCCATGCACTCTGGCACTGGGGAAGCCCCTCTCAGTGCGGCCTGATATGTGGTCCCAGCTGGCTTTTTCTGTATCACTGCACTTCAGGGAAGACCGCCTTCTCCTACTGTGAACTGCACTGCTGACCTCACCACCAAGCCCCAGGGGTGGCGGATGCAGGCAGATGCAGGCAGGCTTTGTCTTTTTCCACAGCACTCTAGGGAGGGGCCACTTTCTCCTACAGTGATCTACACCCTCGGCCCAGCCACTGAACCCAGAGGTGGTGGGTGCAAGCAGGCTTTGTACTATTGTACAGCCCTCCAGGGAGGGGACCGCTTTCTCTACCTGTGGATTGTGCCCCTGACCTACCACCTAACCCAAGCCTGACTCCCTTCCTCCCCAGGTGTGTGAACAGGGATCCAGCACCAGTCTGAAGAAAGCCCCCCAGTTAGAGATAGGATCACTATCAGTCCCAGTCCGAGGTCTTTCTCCTGTCCAGATATGGTCCTACACTTCCCTAGCCACTCTTTCTCTTCCCTTTGTCTCTGCAGAAGGGAATCCCTCCCCTCCATGCCCATGTGGCCTTTCTTATTTCCCCCAGTTTGCAATCACCTGCCTATCATTTCTCCAGTTTTCCCATTTTCTTCCTGGTAGATTCAGTCTCTTTCCCTCCCAGACTCTGGGATTCAAAGTCCTTTGGCTTCAGCACCTCTTTGTTTGAGAGATGAGGGAAGTATGGATCCCCTTACTTCTCCGCCATGTTGGCCTCTCCACCTTTAATTCTTTTCCATACCTCCTCTGTTAAACTGTGTGTGTCTTTAGGTCTGAAGTGAGTCTTTTGTAATCAATATATAGATGGGTCTTGCCTTTTTAACCATTCAGTCATTCTATGTCTTTGAATCCATTTATTTTAATCCATTTATCATTAAAGTAATATTGACAAATGTGTTTATTGCCAGTTGTTACTTGTTTTACAGTCATTTTTATGGTTCTTCTCTGTTCTTTCCCTCTTCTCTTGCCCTCTTCCCTTGTGATTTTTGGGTTCCTTTAGCATTATTCTTGACTATATTTCTTTTTTTTGTTTGTTTGTTTTGGGTCTAATATAGGTTTGTGATTTTTGTTTATTTATTTTTAATATGAAATTTATTGTCAAATTGGTTTCCATACAACACCCAGTGCTCATCCCAACAGGTGACCTCCCTCAATACCCATCAACCACCCACCCCTGCTTCCCCCCCATAAACCCTCAGTTTGTTCTCAGTTTTTAACAGTCTCTTATGTTTTGGCTCCCTCCCTCTCTCACCATTTTTTTCCTTCCCCTCCCCCATGGTTTCCTGTTAAGTTTCTCAGGATCCACATAAGAAAGAAAACATATGGAATCTGTCCTTCTCTGTATGACTTATTTCACTTAGCATAACACTCTCCAGTTCCATCCACGTTGTTACAAAGGGCCATATTTCATTCTTTCTCATTGCCACGTAGTATTCCATTGTGTATATAAACCACAATTTTTTTATCCATTCATCAGTTGATAAACATTTAGGCCCTTTCCATAATTTAGCTACTGTTGAGAGTGCTGCTATAAACATTGGGGTACAAGTGCCCCTATGAACAGCACTCCTGTATCCCTTTGGTAAATTCCTAGCAGTGCTACTGCTGGGTCATAGGGTAAGTCTATTTTTAATTTTTTGAGGAACCTCTACACTGTTTTCCAGAGCGGTTGCACGAGTTTGCATTCCCACCAAGAGTGCAAGAGAGTTACCTTTTCTCCACATCCTCGCCAGCATCTAGTCCCCTGATTTGTTCATTTTAGCCACCCTGACTGGCGTGAGGGATATCTGAGTGTGGTTTTGATTTGTATTTCCCTGATGAGGAGCAACATTGAACATCTTTTCATGTGCCTGTTGGCCATCTGGATGTCTTCTTTAGAGAAGTGTCTATTCATGTGTTCTACCCATTTCTTCATGGGATTATTTGTTTTTCAGGTGTGGAGTTTGGTGAACTGTTTATAGATTTTGGATACTAGCCCTTTGTCCAATATGTCATTTACAAATATCTTTTCCCATTCCGTTGGTTGCCTTTCAGTTTTGTTGATTGTTTCCTTGGCAGTGCAGAAGCTTTTTATCTTCATGAGGTCCCAATAGTTCATTTTTGCTTTTAATTCCCTTGACTTTGGGGATGTGTCAAGTAAGAAATTGCTGCAGCTGAGGTCAGAGAGGTTTTCCGCTGCTTTCTCCTCTAGGGTTTTGATGGTTTCCTGTCTCACATTCAGGTCCTTTATCCATTTTGAGTTTATTTTTGTGAATGGTGTAAGAAAGTGGTCTAGTTTCATTCTTTTGCATGTCACTTTCCAGTTCTCCCAGCACCATTTGTTAGACGTTTTTTCTATTGGATATTCTTTCCTGCTTTGTCAAAGAATACTTGCCTATACATTTGTGGGTCCAATTCTGGAGTCTTTATTCTATTCCATTGGTCTATGTGTCTGTTTTTGTGCCCATACCACGCTGTCTTGATGATTACAGCTTTGTAGTATTGGCTAAAGTCTGGGATTGTGATGCCTCCCGCTTTGGTCTTCTTCTTCAAAATTACTTTGGCTATTCGGGGTCTTTTGTGGTTCCATACAAATTTTAGGATTGCTTGTTCTAGCTTTAAGAAGAATGCTTGTGGGGCGCCTGGGTGGCGCAGTCAGTTAAGCGTCCGACTTCAGCCAGGTCACGATCTCGCGGTCCGGGAGTTCGAGCCCCGCGTCGGGCTCTGGGCTGATGGCTCAGAGCCTGGAGCCTGTTTCTGATTCTGTGTTTCCCTCTCTCTCTGCCCCTCCCCCTCTCATGCTCTGTCTCTCTCTGTCCCAAAAATAAATAAACGTTGAAAAAAAAAATTAAAAAAAAAAAAAAGAAGAATGCTTGTGCAATTTCGATTGGGATTGCATTGAATGTGTAGATTGCTTTGGGTAGTATTGACATTTTGACAATATTTATTCTTCCAATCCATGAGCATGGAATGTTTTTCCATTTCTTTATATCTTCTTCAATTTCCTTCATAAGCTTTCTATAGTTTTCAGCATACAGATATTTTACATTTTTTGTTAGGTTTATCCCTAGGTATTTTATGCTTCTTGGTGCAATTGTGAATGAGATCAGTTTCTTTGTCTTCCTGTTGCTTCATTATTAGTGTCTAAGAATGCAACTGATTTCTGTACATTGATTTTGTATCCTGCGACTTTGCTGAATTCATGTATCAGTTCTAGCAGACTTTTGCTGGAGTCTATCAGGCTTTCCATGTATAATATCATGTCATCTGCAAAAAGTGAAAGCTTAACTTCATCTTTGCCAATTTTGATGCCTCTGATTTCCTTTTGTTGTCTGATTGCTGATGCTAGCGCTTCCAACACTATGTTAAACAACAGTGGTGAGAGTGGACATCCCTGTCATGTTCCTGATCTCAGGGAGAAAGCTCTCAGTTTTTCCCCATTGAGGATGATATTAGCTGTGGGCTTTTCATAAATGGCTTTTATGATGTTTATGTTCCTTCTGTTGCGACTTTCTCGAGGGTTTTTATTAAGAAAAGATGTTGAATTTTGTCAAATGCTTTTTCTGCATTGATTGACAGGATCATATGGTTTTTATCTTTTCTTTTATTGTGATGTATCACATTGATTGATTTGTGAATGTTGAACCATCCCTGCATCCCAGGAATGAATCCCACTTGATCATGGTGAATAATTCTTTTTATATGCTGTTGAATTTGACTTGCTAGTATCTTATTGAAAAATTTTGCATACATATTCATCAGGGATATTGGCCTGTAATTCTCTTTTTTACTGGGTCTCTGTGTGGTTTAGGAATCAAAGTAATACTGGCTTCATAGAATGAGTCTGGAAGTTTTCCTTCCCTTTCTATTTTTTGGAATAGCTTGAGAAAGATAGGTGTTATCTGTGCCTTAAATGTCTGGTAGAATTCCCCTGGGAAGCCATCTGGTCCTGGACTCTTATTTGTTGGGAGATTTTTGATAACTTATTCAATTTCTTTGCTGGTTATGAGATCTGATCAAGCTATTTCTTCATGTTTGAGTTTTGGAAGTGGATGGGTGCTTAGGAATTTGTGCATTTCTTCCAGGTTGTCCAGTTTGTTGGCATGTAATTTTTCATAGTATTCCCTGATAATTGCTTGTATTTCTGGGGGATTGGTTGTAATAATTCCATTTTCACTCATGATTTTATCTATTTGGGTCATCTCCCTTTTCTTTTTGAGAAGCCTGGCTAGAGGTTTATCAATTCTGTTTATTTTTTCAAAAAACCAATTCTTGGTTTCATTGATCTGCTCTACAGTTTTTTTAGATTCTATATTGTTTATTTCTGCTCTGATATTTATTATTTCTCTTCTTCTGCTGGGTTTGGGGTGTCTTTGCTGTTCTGTTTCTAGTTCCTTTAGGTGTGCTGTTAGATTTTGTATTGGGGATTTTTCTTGTTTCTTGAGATAGGCCTGGATTGCAATGCATTTTCCTCTCAGGACTGCCTTCGCTGCATCCCAAAGTGTTTGGATTGTTGTATTTTCATTTACATTTGTTTCCATATATTTTAAAATTTCTTTTCTAATTTTCTAGTTAGCCCATTCATTCCTTATTAGGGTGTTCTTTTTTTTAAATTTTTTTTCAATGTTTTTTATTTATTTTTGGGACAGAGAGAGACAGAGCATGAACAGGGGAGAGGCAGAGAGAGAGGGAGACACAGAATCGGAAACAGGCTCCAGGCTCCGAGCCATCAGCCCAGAGCCTGACGCGGGGCTCGAACTCACGGACCACGAAATCGTGACCTGGCTGAAGTCAGACGCTTAACCGACTGCGCCACCCAGGCGCCCCTAGGGTGTTCTTTAACCTCCATGCTTTTGGAAGGTTTCCAGATTTTTCTTGTGGTTGATTTCAAGCTTCATCACATTGTGGTCTGAAATTATGCATGGTATGATCTCAATTCTCGTATACTTATGAAGGGCTGTTTTGTGACCCAGTATGTCATCTATCTTGGAGATGGTTCCATGTGCACTTGAGAAGAAAGTATATTCTGTTGCTCTGGGATGCAGAGTTCTAAATATACCTGTCAAGTCGATCTGATCCAGTGTATCATTCAGGGCCTTTGTTTCTTTATTGATCCTATGTCTAGATGATCTATCCAATGTTGTAAGTGGAGTATTAACTCCCCTGCAATTACCACATTCTTATCAATAAGGTTGCTTATGTTTGTGATTAATTGTTGTATATATTTGGGGGCTCCCTTATTTGGCGCATAGACATTTATAATTGTTAGCACTTCCTGACGGATAGACCCTGTAATTATTATATAATGCCCTTCTTCATCTCTTGTTACAGCCTTTAATTTAGAGTCTAGGTTGTGTGATATAAGTATGGCTACTCCAGCTTTCTTTTGACTTCCAGAAGCATGATAAATACTTCTCCAACCCCTCACTTTCAATCTGAAGGTGTTCTCAGGTCTAAAATGAGTCGCTTGTAGACAGAAAATAGATGGGTCTTGTTTTTTTTTTATCCATTATGACACCCTATGTCTTTTGGTTGGTGCATTTAGTCCATTTAAATTCAGTGTTATTATAGAAAGATATGGGTTTAGAGTCATTGTGATGTCTGTAGGTTTCGTGCTTGTAGCAATGTCTCTGGTACTTTGTCTCACAGGATCCCCCTTAGGATCTCTTGTAGGGCTGGTTTAGTGGTGATGAATTCCTCAGTTTTTGTTTGGGAAGACCTTTATCTCTCCTATTCTAAATGACAGACTTGCTGGATAAAGGATACTTGGCTGCATTTTTTTTTTTTCTGTTCATCACATTGAAGATTTCCTGCCATTCCTTTCTGGCCTGCCAAGTTTCAGTAGAGAGATCCGTCACGAGTCTTAGTGGTCTCCCTTTATATGTTAGAGCATGTTTATCCCTAGCTGCTTTCAGAATTCTCTCTTTATCCTTGTATTTTGCCAGTTTCACTATGATATATCTCACAGATCGATTCAAGTTACATCTGTAGGGAGTTCTCTGTGCCTCTTGGATTTCAATGCCTGTTTCCTTCCCTAGTTCAGGGAAATTCTCAGCTATAATTTCTTCAAGTACACCTTCAGCACCTTTCCCTCTCTCTTCCTCCTCTGAAATCCCAATTATGTGTATATTATTTCGTTTAATTATGTCACTTAGTTGTCTAAGTCTCCCCTCATCCTCCTGGATTTTTTTTATCTCTCTTTTTCTCAGCTTCTTCTTTTTCCATAATTTTATCTTCTAAATCACCTATTCTCTCCTCTGCCTCTTCAATCCGAGCTGCGGTCACCTCCATTTTATTTTGCAGTCATTTATAGCATTTTTTAGCTCCTCCTGACTGTTTCTTAGTCCCTTGATCTCTGTAGTAATAGATTCTCTGCTGTCCTCTATACTTTTTTCAAGCCCAGCGATTAATTTTATGACTATTATTTTAAATTAATTTTCTGGTATATTGCTGAAATCGTTTTTGATCAGTTCATTAGCTGTCGCTACTTCCTGGAGTTCCTTTTGAGGAGAATTCTTCCTCCTCATTTTGGATAGTCCCTGGAGTGGTGGGGAACTGCAGGGCTCTTCCCCTGTGCTGTCTGGAGTAACTTGTGTTGGTGGGCGGGGCCGCCATCAGACCTGATGTCTGCCCCGAGCCCACTACTGGGGCCACAGTCAGACTGGTGTGTACTTCATATTCCCCTCTCCCAGGGGCAGGACTCACTGTGGTGGTGTGGCCTCTGTCTGGGCTACTTGCACACTGCCAGGATTGTGGTGCTGCTTCGATGGGATCTGGCATATTAGCGGGGGTGGATCCACAAGGTGCACAGGGGTGGGAGGAGCAGGCTCAGCTCGCTTTGCCTTTGGTGGTATGCTTTGGGAGGTGCCCTGTGGCACCAGGAGGGAGGCAGATCCGTCGGATGGATGGATCCACAGAAGCACAGCATTGGGTTTTTGCGTGGTGCAAGCAAGTTTGTGACGGGAACTGATTCTCTTTGGGATTTTGGTTGGGGGGTGGGCGAAGGAGATGGCGCTGGTGAGTACCTTTGTTCTCCACCAAGCTGAGCTGTCCTCTGGGGCTCAACAACTCTCCCTCCCATTGTCCTTTAGCCCTCCCACTCTCCGAGAAGAGCTGCTGACTTATAACATTCCAGATGTTAAGTCCCACTGGCTGTCAGAACACACTCCGTCTGGCCCCTCCACTTTTGCAAGCCAGACTCGGGGGCTCTGCCTTGCCAGGTGTGCTGACTGCCCACCGCCCTGGCTCCCTCCTGCCGTTCCATGTAGCATTCACCACCTCTCTGCCCTTCCTACCCTCTTCTGTGGGCCTCTTGTCTACGCTTGGCTCTGGAGAGTCTGTTCTGCTAGTCTTCTGGTGGTTTTCTGGGTAAATTAGGCAGATGTGGGTGGAATCTAAGCAATCAGTAGGATGCAGTGAGCCCAGCGTCCTCCTACGCCGCCATCTTCCCTGTGATTTTTGTTTAACATTAGGTTTATACATATAACATCTTAAGTATATAGAAGTTTGTTTTTTGTTTGTTTGTTGTGGGGAATAAGATTAGAAATTCACTCGGCTTACACCAATGGGTTAACAAGGCATAAAGAATTACAAAGCCATAGGGTGCTCTCACCCAAACTTGCGTGAACAAGATAAGACCCCAGAATGTAGTAGGGTGAGGCAAAGGCCCCAGAATAAAATAGGGAGTGGCTAGCGCCCCCAGAATAAAGAGGGATGGGCAAAGTCCCCAGAATAGAGAGGGGGCAAAGTTCCCCAATACAAAGGTATATGAGGTAAGCAAGATTAGGCATTCAGGGCAAAAGTGCCCCCCAATTTAGTACTATAGAAGAAAGCTGCTTTCACAGGAGGGAAAGGCCAAGTTAGGTAAACAGGTAAATAGGGCTATAGACCACTGCACTGTGGGCAAAGCTGCCCAGAGCAGAGTTCATTAACAAAAGAAAAGTTGCCTTGTTAATCCTGAGGTTATTTGTTCTATCTGTCTTATCCCCTAGGCTAGCTAAGATAAACAGACATGGCAGCACCTCCTGTCTGCCTTTAACAACTATTTGCCCATCTGCCTGGTGCCAGGATTTTGTTTTATATTGACCCAAACCCCAAACACTGTATATCTTCAAAACTCCATTTTCCCTCATGCCCATGAGTTAATGTTCACCAATTCATTGTCTCTTTGTGCACACCCATCACATTTGTAAGCCTTCTGATCTTAATAAATACGGGTCAAGGACGCTTATTTGGTGCTCTTGTCTTTTCCTGGACATTAGCCACCTCTCACTTTTAATCCATCCCACTCTCTTGCTAGACAACAGAGAACTTTAGACTTAGAGTGTAATACAATTTTCAAATTTTTTAAATGTTTTTTTGAGAGATAGAGACAAAGAATGAGCAGGGGAGGGGCAGAGACAGAGGGAGACACAGAATCCGAAGTAGGCTCCAGGCTCTGAGCTGTCAGCCCAGAGCCTGACATGGGGTTTGAACCCACAAATGGTGAGATAATGACCTGAGCCAAAGTTGGACACTCAACCTATTGAGCCACCCAGTTGCCCCAGTATATAGTAGTTTATTTTATGTTGACCAAGTTAAGTTTGAACCCAAACTAAAAGCACTAAATTTCTATTTCCCCTCCCCACATGTTATATATTTTTGATGTCATACATTACACTCTTTTATATTGTGGATTCCTTGACTCATTTTTGTACATAGAGTCCTACAGCTTTTAAGTAGAGAAGGCAGAATTGAAGTTTCAGTCTAACTACAATGTTTAATTTTCAAAATATGGCTTGATACATTAGATATTTATTATCATGAAGAATTTACACAAATAAAACTTAGTCATTCAATATTGCCATAATACCAAAATGATAGAAATACAGTATAACATTTCTGATTCAGTCCCCACCTACCTGTTTCTGAAACTAAGCCTCTGGGAGTTGCATTTGCAAAATAAGCCTCCCTTCTACTATTCAAGCTGTATTTGTGTACTAAAATCTCTATTTTGGTTAGACGAGTTTTGGACGAAATTGAGGCCCTCATCACCCTCACCTTGGGTATAAAGAGATAGCTCAATGACTAACGAAGCAAGCAAAAGTACCTCATGCTGCTGCCCCTCCCCACTGAGAACTCCCCACTGACAGTATGCTCACACTAAGGAAATAAATTGCTAATGTTGCCACATCCAATTTCACATCCCTTTTTCAGAAAATTTTCTTGGAGGGAAACATAAAGAAAAGGACATCTAATCTCTTCCTAAATGAGCTGATTTAATTTACAGCAACCATAGAGAAAGAAAAGCCTAAGGGCACTCAAGAAAAGTAGAGCTGAACTCTGGTTTCCTTTGTGGCATGTAAAGAGCTTGTAGGTTATCATTTCTGTCCAAACACCAAGCAAAAAGCTGAACAAAGTAAATACAAAGAGAAAGCAATAGCAGAAAAAATAGAAAACCCATGATTATGTACAAATTAAGTAATACATTCAAACAATCAATGGATGGGTGTAAAAAGAAATTACAAAAGAAATTAGAACTGCCTTCAGACAACCAAAAGAAAACACAAATTTATGGGATACAGCCAAAGTACTGTTAACAGAAGACTTTAGAGCTATAAACATATTTAAAACAAAGAAACACTTCAAATCTACAATCTCATTTTACAGCTCAATGAACTAGAAAGAAGACAAACAAAACCCAAACATAGTACAATGAAGGCAACAATAAACATTAGAGCAGGGTATATGATATAAAGAATAGAATCACAATAGAAAAAAAATCACTGTTCTTTTTTGAAAATATTAACAAAAATGATCAGTCTTTAGCTAAATTAATAAAGAAAAAAGAATACTCAAATAGAATCTGAAATAAAAGGAGAGACATTACAATTGATGTTACAGAAATAGCAATATTAAACACAAACCCAAGAAAAATGGCAAAGTGATACATAAAAAGTGCCCCAAATTACTAATCATCAGAGAAATGCATATCAAAACCTCAATGAGATATTTTATGCTCGTCAAAATCATTAGAATAAAAAAAAAGAAATTAGAAGTGTTGATGAGGATAAGGAGAAAAGGAAATC
Source organism: Prionailurus viverrinus (assembly GCF_022837055.1). Taxonomy (NCBI): domain Eukaryota; kingdom Metazoa; phylum Chordata; class Mammalia; order Carnivora; family Felidae; genus Prionailurus; species Prionailurus viverrinus. The sequence continues at coordinate 16,789,073 of NC_062576.1, read as the reverse complement.
TTATGAACCGTTTGTGGGAAGGTAAGTTTGTGCAGCCACTATGGAAAACAGTATAGAGGTTCCCCCCAAAATTAAAAATAAAAATACCATAGGATCTACTAACTCCACTATTGGTATTTATCCCAAATAAATGAAAACACTAATTTGAAAAGGTATGTGCACCTTTATGGCTTTTTGCAGCATTATTTACCATAGCCAAGGCATGGAAACAATCTAAGTTTTTATCCATAAATGCATGGATAAAAAAGATGTGATGTGATATATATATATATATATATATATATATATCCCTGATGAACGTTGATGCAAAAAAAATTTGAACAAAATACTAGGAAATGGAATTCAACAACATATTAAAGGATCTGTCCACAGAAACCTGGCAGGCCAAAAGGGAGTGGTAGAATATATTCAACGTGCTGAATGGAAAAAATATGCAGCCAAGAATTATTTATCCAGCAAAACTGTCATTCAAAATAAGAAAGATAGTTTCCCAGATAAACAAAAACTAAAGGACTTTATGACCACTAAGTAAGCCCTATAAGAAATTTTAAGGGTGACTCTTTGAGTGGAGAAAAATACAAAACAAAGCAAAAGAGACCAAAAGCAACAGACTAGAAAAGACCAGAGAATATTACCCCAAAACACCAATTCTACATGCAACACAATGGCACTAGATTCATATCTTTTGATAATCACTCTAAATGAAAATGATTAAATGCTCCAATTAAAAGAAATAGGTATCAGAATGAATAAAAAAATAAGACCCACCTATATGCTGCCTACAAGAGACTCATTTTAGACCTAAAGACTCCTGCGACTTGGAAATAAGGGAAAAGAGAACCATCTATCATGCTAATGGATGTAACCACTAAACCAGACCTGCAAGAAATTTTAAGGGGGAATCTTAGAGTAGAGAAAAAATAAGACCGATGTAACAAAGACTATAAAGGACCCAGAGAACATAATCAGAAATACCAACTCTATGGGTAACACAATGGCACTAAATTCATATCTTCCAATAATCACTCTGAATGTAAATGGACTAAAGGCTCCAATCAAAAGACAGAGGGTATCAAAATGGATTAAAAAACAAGACCCATCTATATGCTGCCTACAAGAGCACACTTGTAGACCTACAAGAGCATACTCATTTTAGACCTAAAGACACCAGCAGATTGAAAGTGAGGAGATAAAGAAACATCTATCATGCAAATGAATGTTGAAAGAAAGCCACAGTAGCATATTTGTATCAAAGTAGACTTTAAAACAAAGACAGTAACAAGAGACAAACAAGAAGATATCAGAGATGGAAATATTTATGCACCCAACAAGAAAACACATAAATGTATAAAACAGTTAATAAAAAATAAAAAGAAACTAATTGATAATTATACAATTATTCCAGTTGCCTTTAACACTTAACATTAATGAATAAACCATCTAAACAGAAAACCTACAAGGAAACAATCACACACTGAAACAGACATATTTAACAGATATATTCAGAACATTCCATCTTAAAACAGAATACACAGTCTTTTAAAGTGTACACATATTCTCCAGAAGAGATCACATATTAAGCCAAAGCAAAAACCTCAACATATCAAAAAGAGCCAAGTCCTGTTGTACATCTTTTTTGACCACAACTCTGTGAAACTAGAAGTCAACCACAAGAAAAATCTAGAAAAACCACAAATACATGGAGGTTAAATAATATGCCACTATAAAATAAATGAGTCAAACAGGAAATCAAAGAGAAAATTAAAGAATATATGAAGAAAAATGAAAATAAGAACACAATGACCCAAAATCTTTGGGATGTGACTAAAGCAGTTCTAAGAGAGAAGTTAATACTAATATAAGGCCCTCCTCAAGAAGCAAGAAAAATCTGAAATAAACAACTTAACTTTGCACCTACAGGGGCCAGTAAAAGAAAAAAAAACAGCATAAGAAAAGAAATAATAAAGATTAGATCAGAAATAAATGATATAAAAACTTTTAAAAAAAGAAAAAGGAAAAAGAACATATCAATGAAACTAGGAGATGGTTCTTTGAAAAAGTCAACAAAATTGATAAGCCTGTAGCCAGACTCATGAGAGAGAGACAGAGAGAGAGAGAGAAAGAGAGACAAAGAGAACCCAAATAAAATTACAAATGAGAGAGGAGAAATAACCAACACCACAGAAATAAAATTGTAAAAGAATGTTATGAAAGTGAATTGGCAAAAAAAATGGACAAACTAGAAGAAATGGATAAATTCCTAGAAAATAGAACCTACAAAATATTGAAGTAGAAAAAAATAGAATTTTTTTGTATTAGTGTATTCTTTGTTTTGTTTTGTTTTTAGTTTACTTTTATTTTTTAATTTATTAGTTTATTAATTTTTAATTTATATTCAAGTTAGCATATACTGCAACAATGATTTCAGTAGATTCCTTAATGCCCCTTACCATTTAGCTATAGAAACCTTATGAAAGAAATTGAAGAAGACACAAAAAAAATGGAAAAAGATTCCATGCTCCTGGATAGGAAGAACAAATATTCTTAAAATGTCAATACTACCCAAAGCAATCTACATATTCAATGTAATCCCTATCAAAACAACACCAGCATTATTCACAGAGCTAGAACAAACAGTCCTAAAATTTGTATGGAACCAGAAAAGACAAAGAGCCAAAGCAATCTTGAAAAAGAAAACCAAAGCAGGAGGCATCACAATCCTGGACTTCAAGCTGTATTACAAAGCTGTAATCATCAAGACAGTATGGTACTGGTACAAGAACAGACACTCAGATCAATGGAACAGAATAGAGAACCCAGAAATGGACCGACAAACGTATGGCCAACCACTCTTTGACAAAGCAGGAAAGAATATCCAATAGAATAAAGACAGTCTCTTCAGCAAGTGGTGTTAGGAAAACTGGACAGTGACATGCAGAAGAATGAACCTGGACCACTTTCTTACACCATATGTAAAAATAAACTCAAAATGGATGAAAGACCTAAACATAAGATGGGAAGCCATCAAAATCCTCGAGGAAAAAGAGGCAAAAACCTCTTTGTCCTTGGCCGCAGCAATTTCTTACTCAACAAGACTCTGGAGGCAAGGGAAACAGAAGAAAAAATGAGCTATTGGGACCTCATCAAATTAAAAAGCTTCTGCAAGGTGAAGGAAACAATCAGCAAAACTAAAAGTCAACTAGTGGGATGGGAGAAGATATTTGCAAATGACATATCAGATAAAGGGTTAGTATCCAAAAATCTATAAAGAACTTATCAAACTCAACACCCAAGAAATAGAAAATTTGAAGTGACTGATTACTAGCAAGGAAGTTGAATTAATCAAAAAACTCTCAACAAACAAAAGTCTGGGACTAGACAGCTTCATAGGCAAATTCCACCAAAGATTTAAATAAGAGTTAATACTTAATCCTCTCAAAATATTCCCAAAAAAAGAGGAAGGAAAACTTCCAAATTCATTCTATAAAGCCAGCATTACTCATAACACCAAAACTTGTTAAAGACACCACTAAAAAAGTACTACAGGCCAATATCACTGATGAACATACAAAAATCTGCAATAAAATGCAAGCAGACCAAATTGAAAAATACATTTAAAAAATCATATACCATGATCAAGTGGAATTTATTCCTGGCATGCAAGGGAGGTTTAATACACAAATCAATCAAGGTAATACATCACATCTATATGAGAAAGTATAAAAATGATATGATCATTTCAATAGATGCAGAAAAAGAATTTGTCAAAGAGCAACATGATAAAATCTTTCAACAGGGTAGGTACAGAGGAAACATACCTCAACATAATAAAGGTAACATATGAAAAACCCACAATGAATATCATACTCAATAGGGAAATAACCAAGAGAATTTTTCCTAAGGTCAGGAACAAGATAATGATGTCCACCCTCACCACTCCTATTCAAAATAGTACTGGAAGTCCTAGCTACAGCAATAAGACAACAAAAAGAAATAAAAGGCATAAATATCAGTAAATCATAAATATCATAAATATCAGTAGGAAAGCAGTAAAACTTTGACTATTTGCAGATGACATGATACTCTATATAGAAACCTACAAGACTCCACCAAAAAACTACAAGAACTGATAAATGAATTCAGTAAAGTTGCAGGATATAAAATCAATATACAGAAGTCTGTTGAATTTCTATATACTAATAATGAAGCATCAAAAAGAGAAATTAACAATCCCATTTATAATTTCACCAAAGTAATAAAATACCTAGGAAAAAACCAAAGAGGGAAAAAAAACCCTATACTTTGGAAATTATAAAATATTGATGAAAGTAGTTGAAGATGACACAAATGGAAAGACAGTCAATGGTCATGGATTAGAAGAACAAATATTCTTAAAATGTCTATACTACCCAAAGCAATCTATACATTTAATGCAATCCCTGTCAAAATACCAACAACACTTTTCATGGAACAGAACTAGAACAAACAATCCTAAAATTAGTATGGAACCCCAAGATCCCAAACAACCAAAGCAATATTAAAAAAGAAAAACAAAACTGGAGGTCTCACAATTCTAGACCATTTTATTTACAACAAACCGTAGTAATCAAAATAATATGGTATTGGCACAAAAATAGACACATACATCAATGGAGCAGAATAGGAAACCCAGAAACAAACCCACAATTATATGGTCACATAATCTTTGACAAAGGAGGAAGGAATATACAATGGAAAATGATAGTCTCAGGGAGCCAAGATGGAAGAACAGCATGAAAGTTTTTTGTGTGTCCCGCGTCCATGAATACAGCCAGACCAACACTAAACCATCCTGCACACCTAGAAAACTGATCTGAGGATTAACACAAAAATATGCACAACCTGAACCACAGAATTCAGCAGGTACATGACGCCAACAGGTGAATTTGGGAAGAGAGAAGCAGCAGAAGGCAGGGAGCCACTTTTGCGTGCAGAAAGAGGACAGAAACAGGGGTGGCGGAGGGGAGAATATGGGAAAAGCCCTCCTCCCCAAAAGCAGCTGGAGAGAAAGTTGAAATTAGGAAACAGCCACAGGGACTAAACTAAAAAGGGAGAAAGGAGAAAGAAGAAAAAAGAAAGGAGAAAGGAGAGGGTTTAAATTTCATCAAGACTGTAAACAAGGGGAATGCAAAGTCTGCAACTCCGCAGCTTGATACCTCGTGGTGCTATGGTGAGAAGGGTGAATCCCCAGGAGAAGAGTGGGGTCTGGGAGGTTCTTGGGCCACACGGAGAAAAGCAGTTCCACTGCTGGGAGGACATTTGTTAGAGACTATTGAGGCCACCTGGTCCCAGAAGACCCCAGAGAATGGCCACATTCACTGGTGCTGGAACAAGGTCATTAAGGGTGAAGCCTGGCACCAAATGTGTGTTGTTATTTTCCACAATCCCTGAAATGGTGCTGCTACACTGTCTCATGAATTTGTCCTGGGGTGGCCTGGCACCTGGCCACAGTCTCTGGGCACCAGCAGAGGCAGGGTCCAGCAAGCGTTCCTGGGTGCAGCCGGCATTCAGCCATTGCTCCCTGAGAACCTCTGCAGAGGGGCAGAACAGGTCAAAGACAAAGTCCCTCAGATGTAAGGGGCTGGGGGAAACAGCTGCATCTGAGACAAAACTCAGGAGAGAGGTACTACCTGGGGCTTGGATATGGACAGCGTAAAAGTGGGGCGTGGTCAAAAGCTGAAGACAAAGGACAGTTGTGCGATTGCTGATCGGAGAGTGTGGAGTTCCGATACTAGACACTGGGTAGCTGTGGGACACCATTTTCACTACTCCTGCGCATGCGCATACACACCTACGAGCCCCACAACAATCCACCTCAGTAAGCTAGCCGCACCATCTAGTGGAGAATGGAGCCATTACACTAAGCCCAACCCAACTGGGCCAACCTCGCTCTTCAAGAACACAAGTCTCACTGCCTGCTTAATTTGTGGACTATAAAGCGCTTTATAGTCTGACTTCTAGGGGAAAACAAAGTAATTTTAGTTGTATGTCTGCTGTTAGCAGGTCCATCTATTCAATTTTCTTTTTTCCCGCTTTTCATTTCTTCTCTTTTTCTTGAATACAGAAAGAGAAAATTTTTACTTTTATTTTCAATTTTTATTAAAACTATTTTTCTTTAATATTTTTACTATGTGTTTTACTTTTGTGTAATTTTTTTCAAATTCTATTTTTCTTCCACCATTTTATATTAGTCTACTTCAGGGTATTCACTTTTTCTAATTTTCAAACGATTTCCTTTTTTTCTTTTTCTTTTTTTCTTTTTCATTTCATTTCTTTTTCTTGAATACAGAAAGAGAAAAAATTCATTTTTATTTTCAATTTTATTAAAAATATTTTTCTTTAATTTTTTCTATATTCTTTACTTTTGTGTACATTTTTTCAAATTCTGTTTTACTCCATTTCATTTTAGTCTACTTCAGTGTATTCATTTTTTCAAATTTTCAAATGATTTCTTTTTTTTTCTTTTCTCCCCCTTTTTTCTCTAATCTATCAAGCCACGTTCAACATCCAGACCAAAATACACCTAGGATCTAGCATCATTTATTCAATTTTTGTGTGTGTGTGTTTCTAATTTTTTAATTTTAATATTTTTTAATTTTAATTTTTTTAATTTTAATATTTTCACCTCATTAATTCCTTTTCTCCCTTCAAAGTGACAAAACAAAGGAATTCACCCCAAAAGAAAGAGCAGGAAGAAACGACAGCCAGGGACTTAACCAACACAGATACAAGCAAGATGTATCAAGCAGAATTTAGAATCATGATAATAAGAATACTATCTGGAGTTGAAAATAGATTAGAATCCCTTTCTGTGGAGATAAAAGAAGTAAAAACTAGTCAGGATGAAATAAAAAGTGCTTCAACTGAGCTGCAATCATGGATGGATACCCCGGCAGCAAGGATGGATGAGGCAAAACAGAGAATCAGTGATATAGAGGACAAACTTATAGAGAATAATGAAGCAGAAAAAAAGAGGGAGATTAGGGCAAAAGAGCACGATTTAAGAATTAGAGAAATCAGTGACTCATTAAAAGGGAACAACAACAGAATCATAGGGGTCCCAGAAGAGGAAGAGAGAGAAATAGAGGTAGAAGGGTCATGTGAACAAATCATAGTGGAAAACTTTCCTAACCTGGGGAAAGACACAGACATCAAAATCCAGGAAGCACAGAGGACTCCCATTAGATTCAACAAAAACTGACCATCAACAAGGCATGTCATAGTCAAATTCACAAAATACTCAGGCAAGGAATCATAAAACCAGCAAGGGTAAAAAAGTCCTTAACCTACAAGGGAAGACAGATCAGGTTTGCAGCAGACCTATCCACAGAAACTTGGCAGGCCAGAAAAGAGTGGCAGGATATATTCAGTGTGCTGAATCAGAAAAATATGCAGCCAAAAATTCTTTATCTAGCAAGGCTGCCATTAAAAATAGAAGTAGAGATAAAAAAATTTCCCAGCCAAAAAAAATTAAAGGAGTTTGTGACCACTAAACCAGCCCTGCAAGAAATTTAAGGGGGGACTCTCTGAGGGTAGAGAAGATAAATAAATAAATAAATAAATAAATACCAAAAGCAACAAAGATTAGAAAGGACCAGAAAACACCACCAGAAACTCCAACTCTACAAGCAACATAATGGAAATAAATTCATATCTTTCAGTACTCACTCTAAACATCAATGGACTCAATGCTCCAGTCAAAAGACTGGAGTAACAGAATAGGGTAACAGAATGGATAAGAAAACAAGATCAATCAATATACTGTTTACAAGAGACCCACTTTAGACCTACAGACACCTTCAGATTGAAAGTAAGGGGATGGAGAACCATCTATCATGCTAATGGTCAACAAAAGAAAGCCCGAGTAGCCATGCTTATATCAGACAATCTAGACTTTAAAATAAAGACTGTATCAAGCGATGCAGAAGGGCATTATATCATAAATAAGGGGTCTATCCACCAAGAAGCCCTATCAATTGTAAACATTTATTTGTCAAATGTGGGAGCAACCAAATATATAAATCAATTAATCACAAACATAAAGAAACTCATTGATAATAATACCATAATAGTAGGGGCTTCAACAACCCACTATCAGCAATGGACAGATCATCTAATCATAAAATCAACAAGGAAACAATGGCTTTGAATGCCACACTGGACCAAATGGACTTAACAGATGTATTCAGAACATTTCATCCCAAAGCAGCAGAATATACATTCTTCTCCAGTGCACATGGAACATTCTCCAGAATAGACCACATACTGGGACACAAATCAGCCCTCAGCAAGTACAAAAAGATTGAGATCATACTGTGTATATTTCCAGACCACAATGCTATGAAACTCGAAATCAACCACAAGAAAAAATTTGAAAAGGTAACAAATACTTGGAGACTGAAGAACATCTTACTAAAGAATGAATGGGCTAACCAAGAAGTTAAAGAGGAAATTAAAAAGTATATGGAAGCCAATGAAAATGATAACACCACAACCCAAAACCTCTGGGAAGCAGCAAAGGCGGTAGTAAGAGGAAAGTATATAGCAATCCAGGCCTTCCTAAACAAGGAAGAAAGATCTCAGATACACAACCTAACCTTATTACTCAAAAAACTGGAAAAAGAACAGCAAATAAAAGCCTAAACCAGCAGAAGACAGGAAACTATAAAGATTAGAGCAGAAATTAATGCTATCAAAACAAAAACAGTAGAACAGATCAATGAAACCAGAAGCTGGTTCTTTGAAAGAATTAACAAAATTGATCAACCACTAGCCAGTTTGATCAAAAACAAAAAGGAAAGGACCCAAATAAATAAAATCAGAATGAAAAAGGAGAGATCACAACCAAAACAACAGAAATAAAAACAATAATAAGAGAATATTATGAGGAATTATATGCCAATAAAATGGGAAATATAGAAGAAATGGACAAATTCATAGAAACATATACACTACCTAAACTGACAGAGGAAGTAGAAAATTTGAACAGACCCGTAACCAGTAAGGAAATCAAATTAGTAAACAAAAATCTTCCAAAAGTCAAGAGTCCAGGGCCAGATGGCTTTCCAGGGGAATTCTACCAAACATTTAAGGAAGAGTTAGCACCTATTTTCTTGAAGCTGTTCCAAAAAATAGAAATGGAAGGAAAACTTCCGAACTCATTCTATGAAGCAAGCATTACCTTGATTCCAATACCAGAGACCCCACTAAAAAGGAGAACTATAGACCAATTTCCCTGATGAACATGGATGCAAAAATCCTCAACAAGAGGAGCCAACTGGATCCAAAAATACATTTAAAAAATTATTCACCACGACTAAGTGGGATTTATACCTGGGATGCAGGGATGGTTCAATGTCCTCAAAACAATTAATGTGATTCATCACATCAATAAAGAAAGGACAAGAACCATAGGATCCTCTCAATAGATGCATAGAAAGCATTTGACAAAATACAGCATCCTTTCTTGATAAAAACCCTCAAGAAAGTAGGACTAGAAGGATCATACCTCAAGACCATTAAAGCCATATATGAGGGACCCAACGCTAATATCATCCTCAATGGAGAAAAACTGAGAGCTTTTCCCCTAAGGTCAGGAACAAGACAGGGATGTCAACTCTCACCACTGTTATTCAACATAGTATTTGAGGTCTGACCTCTGCAATCAGACAACACAAAGAAATAAAAGGCATCCAAATTGGCCAGGAGGAGGTCAAACTTTCACTCTTCGCAGATGACATGATATTCTATATGGAAAACCCAAAAGATTCCACCAAAAAATTGCTAGAACTGATTCATGAATTTAGCAAAGTTGCAGGATATAAAATCAATGCACAGAAATCAGTTGCATTCCTATACACCACAATGAAGCGACAGAAAGAGAAATCAAGGAATCGATCCCATTTACAGTTGCACAAAAAACCATAAAATACCTTGGAATAAATCTAACCAAAGAGGTGAAAAATCTATACACTGGAAATTATAGAAAGCTTATGAAAGAAAATGAAGAAGACACAAAAAAAATGGAAAAAGATTCCATGCTCCTGGATAGGAAGAACAAATATTGTTAAAATGTCAATACTACATATTCAATGCAATCTACATATTGAGTGAAATCCCTATCAAAGTAACACCAGCATTCTTCACAGAGCTAGAACAAATAATCCTAAAATTTGTATGAAACCAGAAAAGGCCCTGAATAGCCAAAGCAATCTTGAAAAAGAAAACCAAAGCAGGAGGCATCACAATCTCGGACTTCAAGCCATACTACAAAGCTGTAATCATCAAGACAGTATGGTACTGGCACGAGAACACTCAGACCAATGGAATGGAATAGAGAACCCAGAAATGGACCCACAAACATATGGCCAACTAATCTTTAACAAAGCAGGAAGGAATATCCAATGGAATAAAGACAGTCTCTTCAGCAAGTGGTGCTGAAAAAATTGGACAGCGGCATACAGAATAATGAACCTGGACCACCTTCTGACACTACACACAAGAATAAACTCAAAATAGATGAAAGACCTCAATGTAAGACTGGAAGCCATCAAAATCCTCGAGGAGAAAGCAGGCAAAAACCTCTTTGACCTTGGCCGTAGCAACTTCTTAGTCAATACATCTCCAGAGGCAAGGGAAACAAAAGCAAAAATAAACTACTGGGACCTCATGAAAATAAAAAGCTTCTGCACAGCAAAGGAAACAATCCACAAAACTAAAAGGCAACCGACAGAATGGGAGAAGATATTTGCAAACAATGTATCAGCTAAAGGGTTAGTATCCCAAATCTATAAAGAACTTCTCAAATTCAACACCCAAAAAACAAATGATCCAGTGAAGAAATGGGCAAAAGACATGAATGGTCAATTCTCCAAAGAAGACATCCAGATGGCCAACCAACACATAAGAAAATGCTCCACATCACTCATCATCAGGGAAATACAAATCAAAACCACAATGAGATACCACCTCATCTCACAATGAGATACCACCTGTCAGAATGGCTGACATTAACAACTCAGGCAACAACAGATGTTGGCAAGGATGCAGAGAAAGAGGATCTCTTTTGCATTGTTGGTGGGAATGCAAGCTGGTGCAGCCAGGAAAACAGTATGGAGGTTCCTCAAAAAACTGAAAAAAGAAATACCCTACGACCCAGCAATTGCACTACTAGGTATTTATCTAAGGGATACAGGTGTGCTGTTTCAAAGGAACACATGCATCCCCATGTTTATAGCAGCACTATCAACAATAGCGAAAGTATGCAAAGAGCCCAAATGTCCATCGATAGATGAATGGATATAGAAGATGTGATATATATCTATATATATATATCTATATATATATATCTGTGATGTGATATATATATGTGATGTGATATGTGTGTGTATACACACACACACACACACACACACACAATGGAGTATTACTTGGCAATCAAAAAGAATGAAATCTTGCCATTTGAAACTACATGGATGGAACTGGAGGGTATTATACCAAGCAAAATTAGTCAGAGAAAGACAAATATCTATGACCTCACTCATATGAGGACTTTAAGACACAGAACAGATGAACATAAGGGAAGGGAAACAAAAACAGTATAAAAACAGGGAGGGGGACAAAACATAAGAGACTCTTAAATATGGAAAACAAACAGAGGGTTACTGGAGGGGGTATGGGCTAAATGGTTAAGGGGCACTAAGGAATCTACTCCTGAAATCATTGTTGCACTATATGCTAATTTGGATATAAATTTAAAATAAAAAATTTAATTATAAATAAATAGCACACACACACAAAAAGGAACGATAGTCTCTTCAGCAACTGGTGTTTGGAAAAGTGAACAGCTATATGCAAAAGAATGATACTGGTCCACTTTCTTACACCATGCATAAAAATAAATTCAAAATGGACTAAAGATTTAAAAAAATGTTTTAAACATTTTTTTTGAGAGACAGAGACTGACGGAGCACAAGCAGCAGAGGAGCAGAGGAAGAGGGAGACACAGAATCCAAAGCTGGCTCCAGGCTCCGAGTTGTCAACACAGAGCCCAACATAGGACTCGAACTCACGGACCATGAGATTATGACCTGAGCTGAAGTCAGCCATTTAACCAACTGAGCCACCCAGGTGCCCCAAAATGGACTAAAGATTTAAACCTGAGACCTGAAACCATAAAACAAGAAGGCAGCATAGACAATAATTTCTCTGACATGGGTCATAGCAACATTTGTCTAGATATGTCCTCTGAAGCAAGGGAAATAAAAGCAAAAATAATCTAGTAGGACTACCTCATAATAAAGACTTTCTGCAGGGACACCTGGATGGCTTAGTTGATTAAGCTATTGACTTTGGCTCAGGTCATGATCTTGCAGTCTGTGAGTTTGAGCCCTGCGTGGGGCTCTACCCTGACAACTCAACCCTGGAGTCTGCTTCAGATTATGTGTCTCCCTCTATCTGCCCTTCCCCTGCTCGTTTCCTCTCTCTCTCTCTCTCTCTCTCTCTCAAAAATAAACATTAAAAACAAGTTTTTAATAAAATAAAAATTAAAAAATAAAAAGCTTCTGTACAGGAAAGAAAACAATAAAACTAAAAGCCAAGCTACAGAATTGGAGAAGATATTTGCAAATGACATATCTGCTAAAGGTTTAGTATCCAAATTATATAAAGGACTTATAAAACTCAACACCCAAGAAAACAAATAATCTAATTAAAAATGGACAGAATATATTAACAGACGTTTCTCCAAAGAAAACACTCAGATAGTCAACAGACACATGAAAAGATGCTCAACATCATTCATCAGGGAAATGCAAATCGAAACTACAATGGTATATTATCTCACACCTGTCAGAAACAAGTGTTGGCAAGTATGTGGAAAAAAAGGAATACTTGTGCACTGTTTGGTGAGAATGCAGTGATTCAGCCATGGTGGAAAATGGTATGGAGGTTCCTCAAAAAGTTAATCACACTTATCAGTAATCACACTACAAGGTATTTACTCAAGGAATACTAAAATACTAATTCAAAGAGATATATGCACCCCAATGTTTATGGCAGCATTGTTTATAATAGTCAAGATTTGAAAGAAGCCCAAGTGTCCATCGATTGATGAATAAAGAGCAAGTGATAGATATGTAGACAATAGATGGATGATAGGTAAATGATAGAGATATACATATACACATATATACATATATACAATGGAATATTTTCAAGCATAAAAAAGAACGAAATCTTGCCATTTGCAATAACATGGATGGAGCTAGAGAGTATAATGAGAAGTGAAATAAATCAGAGAAAGACAAATACCATATGATTTCATTAATGTGAAATTTAAGAAACAAAACAAATGAGCAAAGGGAAAAAAGAGGGAGGAAGAAACCAAGAAGGAGACTCTTAATTATAGAGAACAAACTGATGGTTACCAGAGGAGAGTTGGGTAGTGGATGGGTTAAATAGGCGATGGGGATGAAGGAGTACACTTGTTCTGATGAGCTCTGGGTGATGAATGGAGTTGTTGAATCACTATATTGTACACCTGAAGCTAATAGAACACTATATGTTAAATATGCTGAAATTAAAATAAAAACAACAAAAATAATAAAATACAATAAAAATACTAAAAAAATTGTGTGAGGTAGCCAAAGCAATGACTGGATGGAAATTTATAGCCATAAATCCCTATAAAGAAAGAAGATAGACGTCAAATCCACAAATTAACCATTCATTTTAAGACAGTTACAAAAGAAGAAAGAGCTAAACCTAAAGCAGACAGAAGGAAGAAAATAATACTGGTTACATTGGGAATTAATGACATAAGGAATAATAAGATATAGGAAAATCAAAGAAATTTAAAGTGGGTTCTTTGGGGAAAAAAAACAACAAAATTGACCAAACTTTAGCTCTATCAACCAAGATAAAAAAGGAGATTCAAATTATTAGAATCAGAAATGAAAGAGACACATTACTACCAACATTTCAGAAATAAAAATAATTATAAATGAATATTATGAACAACTGAACACCAACAAATTAGACAACTAAATAGAATGGAAATGTACATATTTCTCCACTGAAAGTATACAAATACCAAAAGCACAATAAAAGATGCTTAACATACATAATCATTAGGAAAATTCAAATAAAAACTACAATGAGATGCCACTTCATATCCATTAAGATTAGCTATTTAAAAAAATAGAAAATAACAAGCATTGGTTAGGATGTAGAGAAACTGGAATCCTTGCACACTATAGTTGATAATGGAAAATAGTGCAGACACTATGAAAACAGTATGACAGTTCTTCAAAAAAAACTAAACATATAATTACCATAAAATCTAACAATTCCACTTCTTGGAATATATTCTAAGTAATTCAAAGAGTTATTTGTACATCCATTAAAGGACAAATATTATATAATTGTGTTTTCAGGAAGTACCTTGAGTAGTCAAATTTATAGATAGAAAGTACAATGGTGGTTTCCAGGGGCTAAAGGGAAGGGTAATGTGGAGTTACTGTTTCTTAGATACAGGGCTTCAGTTTTACAAGATGAAAAGGGTTCTGTAAATAGATAATGGTGATGGGAGCACAAAAATGTGAATGTATAATACAACTCCACTGTACAGTGTAGAATATTTAAGATGGTAATTTTCATGCTATGTGTATTTTACCATAATTTTTAAACTCTTAGAAGAAGGTAAATATTTATTACCTTGGATTTTGCAAAATATTCTTAGATATGACACCAAAGATACAAGTAACAATAACAAAAATACATAAATTGGACTTCATCAAAATTAAACCTTTTGTGTTTCAAATGATAGCAAAAAGAAAGTGAGGAAATGACCAACAGCTTGGAAGAAAGTACTTGCAAGCCATATTTCTCATAAGGAACTTGTATCCAGAATATATAAAAAAAAAACTTACAATTCAATGATAAAAAAGACAAAACCTCAATTAAAAAATGGATGTTTTTTCCATTTTCCAATCCTTGTAAAAAGGATATAAGCAAACATTTCTCGTAGGAAGACATACTAATAGCCAATATGTACACGAAGAGACCAAATATTATTAAATTTATTCATATGCTAATTCCATAACAAAAAAATCTACATAGAGAGTTGATTAGTAGTTGCTTAGCATCGGTGGCAAGGTCTGACAGGTGGGAGAAGAGAAGAAGGGAAAGGAAGGGAAGACAGGAGGGGAAGGGAAGACAAGGCAAGGTTTCCCACAATAAATTTTGGGGGAAAATGCCTTATTTAAAGTCTCTTTGTCAGATACGAGTGACAATTTATTACTAATATTGTTACTTATAAATTATATTTTTATTCCCACACAAAATAGAAATGATATTCAATAGTTAGAAGCTTACATTCATTGAGGAATTCACCTGAGCAGTAGTTTCATCATCTGTTGGGAACTGATATATCTGGATGCCATTACTAACCAATTCACTCACTATTTTACACTTGAATTTCTGTAAGTCGTTTTTAGAAATTGTATCTGCTTTGGCAATCAATGGTATAATGTTCACCTGTAAATAAAGAAGCAAATAAAATATCACCATTGAGGATGTGTTGTTAATCCTGGAATTTTTACAGTCAAAACCTCACTCTGACAATAAATTTTTACAACTAGATAATCAGTGGCTACCATACCTTCATCACAAAATTGCTTCCCAAAATCATCAGTACTTTTGAAGATGAATCTTTTCTCAGAATTCAGGTTTAAAAGTTTCAAACTTTTTTTCTCAAACTTTCTTATACTTTCAACACATTTGGAGTTAGTAAAATGTAAGTG
The DNA here is from genome assembly GCF_022837055.1 of Prionailurus viverrinus. Lineage (NCBI taxonomy): Eukaryota > Metazoa > Chordata > Mammalia > Carnivora > Felidae > Prionailurus > Prionailurus viverrinus. Next base: position 16,773,231 of record NC_062576.1, on the reverse strand, counting down.
GTATAATGAAATAGTCTATTTAACTCATTATCGATTTGATTTCTTATTAAACTGAGTGCTAAAAGACAGAAGAGACCTTTCATCAAAACTATATATGAGATTTATTTTGTCCATCTACCTGTCATTCATTTGAATCACCCTCTTCATAAATTCATCTTAATCAATGTCCCATTTTCACAGATCCTTGATCTACCTACATGTCTTTGCAGATATATTTGCTTCTGTTTTCCAAAGACCACGTAAAAATAATAGACTTTTTTCTGTTACCATATTCTAAAGGCTGAATGTATGTATACATTTGTGTAATATCTTGCTCACAAAACTCTTCATTCATATTTTGTAAAAAAGCACTATTTCCATATTGCATATTTGAGGTTGAAATTTTATTCATAAACTTTTCTTCATAGTTCTACAACATGATCCCTCCTGTCTCCATGCATTTATATCTTAATAATTAAACTTTGCAGAAAGTAAAAATATGCAAAATTCTAAAACATGTTTTATTACTGTTAAACTAAGATATTTTATTAAATAATAGCTACATAATGTCAAGGCTTGTAATATAGTGTGAATGCATAAGAATCAGTTCTATGTATTTTGCTTTTGTTTTAGATTCTTCAAAATACATTTTAAAAAATCCTTGTACAAATCTAGGGCTTCAATATAACATTGATGCTCAAATTTTTATCTAGCTTTCGAAACTTAAATAATAGTTTCCACGGTAAAAAACAGACAACTACTAAGATAGATTCAAGTCTAACATAAATATCTTGGATTATACTGCTGAGAAAGCTATCCTCTAATGATAGTAAATCCTTAACACATAACAAGTGGAAATTTTCCATGTTAATTTGTTAGGTGTTCAGATTTGAGGAATGAAAGTCACTTATTGCAGAAGGGAACTGAGCAACCTAGAAGACAACAGACACATAGGCATGGTTACCCACCCCTTTATGTAATGTCCTTGCGGGAAAAAATAGCAATTTTCTATATCTGGAAATTCTTTGATGATAACAGCTGCCCATAAGATTAAAAATAAAACTTTGTGCCTCAGGCTATTGAATACACTAATAATAAAGAAATTAAGTCAGCTCTTGATTTTAAGTAAAAATCTAACTTCTTTCAACAACTTGGTGACATATATGATTAGGTACAAAATTTCTTTCCAGTTTGAACAATATATAGCAAAAGTCAGGCCTTCTTTGATAAAAAGAAACCAAATTTTAAAAGTTCTTCTCTCTTCAACTTCATAAAGTACAGAAAAGAATCTCATGAAATAGAAGTTTCTTTCATATGTATATTTACCTTCTATTGGAAAAAATATACATGAACATACTGCATTCTGAATCCCTCTGATAGGATCACTAGCCAGGATCATAAAAACTTCATGTTTCACACAATCAATGGTGTCAAGTAAATGTTAATGGGATTGTTTTATAGTACAATAGAATAAATTCAAATTTACAAATACAGGCAAATCACCACAATCTGTATGATCTTTAATCACAAGAAAAAACCTGTAAGTTTTTTAAAAATATTTTTTAACCTGTATCTTATTTTCCTAACACATACTTAATTAAATTTATCTGTAAAGCAAACTAAGGTTGAAATTTATCAAATGCTATTATGGGCTGAATGTATCATTCCTCCCTTAATGCATATGTTGAGGTCCTAACACCCAATATCTCAGAACAAGACTGTATTTGGAGAATCTTGAAAGAGGTGATTAAGTTAAAATAAAGCCATTAGAATAGGGGCTAATACAATGTAACTGGTATCCTTAAAAGAAGAGGAAACATAGACATACAACAAAAAGACATCAGATACGTGCAAAGAGTACAGAACATGTGAAGATACATTGGGAAGGTGATGGTCTACCACTCAATAAAAAAGGTTTCAGAAGAAAACAATGCTGGCAGCATCTTCATCATGGACTTCTACTTTCCATTACTGTGAGAAAATTAACTTCTGTTGTTTAAACTACTAAGTTTGTGGCATGTTGTAATGCTATCCCTTTTAACATATTAAACATATTTTAAATATATTAAACATATTAAAAAATAATAAATTCTTGTATGCAAATACCTTCAAATTATATATTATCATAAAATAATTATCAAATCCTGACAGGTTAATGGATTTACCTAACACACCTTATTGTCAATGTTCTTCATAGTTAATAGATCAATGGACTTCAAAGAATGTCCTGTAGGTGAAATGAAGTAAAGGCACACATGTATACGGGAATCATGGTAGTCAATGAAGGAACGTTTAATTTTCAATTCTTCTTGAAGATAGGCCTCAAATTGAGCATCTACATATTCAACTATAGGTTGGTAGCTGGGGAAAAAAAGGTTATTTCAACATATTAGTATAAAAGATTAATAACATCTATAGTCTGTCTTTTCACCACTTAATAAATAGCTAATATGGGGGAGCTTGGGAAGATGACATAGTAGGAGGACCCTGAGCTCACTACATCCCATGTTTACAAATATATATCGTCTACATCCAAGTCAATAAACCAGAGAGTGATCCAAAGATTGGCAGAACAAACTCCACAACTAAATACAGAGAAGAGGCTGCATCTGAAAGGTTAGGCAGGCCAGAATGATGGAGGGAGACTTCCCACAGGAGGAAGGGAGCTGCATATGCAGAAGGGTAGAGAAATAGGCCCTTGCACCAGGGAGTTCACACAGGGAAGACAAATCCCCATAAAGTTCAGTTTTAAAAACCAGAGGGGTTGAATTCTTGAGTTTGTGTAACCAGTGGAACTTGGAACCTGGACCTTTAACTGCTGGCTGGCTCAGCACTGGGCGAGCCCAGAGGGCTAGTGATAGCTGTGTCATTGCCTTTAAAGAGACAGCAGCCTGTGCATAGAAGCAACATAAAAAATGGCAATTTATACACCAGGGGCAAACAGGAGACACAGCTGTTTATACTTATTCAGAGCATGTTAGGGGACTTCACCAAAGACAAAGGAGATGGCAGGTGCCACTTGCCTTCCCCAGCTGCCAACATAAACATAGGGCCATCTGCAGGAGGCCAGGATGCACAGACACTAGCTAAATAACTTGCTAGCAATGTGCCATGCCCACAAATTCTCCTGAGGACACTCACACTCCAAGCCTGCTAGCCTCAGCCCTGGGCCCAGGGAAAATTTTGTCAAGCTGCATACAAGCCCCACCCAGCTACTGGGTGCACATCCACCATGGCACACCTGACCAAGCCATGCCCAAATATCATCATATGCTGTGCCCAGTCTCACAAAACTTCTCACCCTAATGCCCAGCCCCCCAACGCCCCAGCACTTTGAGGGATCCAGCATAGGACTAGTGGCACCAGGCAAATTTGCTAAAACTGGCACCCCACCCCCACATTCCCCAGCAGGCAGAACCCTTAAGAGCTGCCCTGTATCGGTCCCACTAATGCCACAGAGAATAAATACAGTCCACAATAGGCAGAGAGTCAGTGCTGATGACTGAACTGAAAGGAAGAGTGGTTCAGACACAAAAGCAGGATGTAAGCAACACACAAAGGATAATTCTCCTGAAGTACCAGGTTCTGGTGCATAGGAGACACTGCACAGCAAATCACTCCAGGACCTCTTCTTCATAAAGTCACTACTTTCAAGAGCAGAAGACATAACTGACATTCTTAACACACACAAACAGACACAGAGAGGCATACAAAATCAGGAGACAAATAAATTTACCAACTGAAAGAATAGGACAAGGCAACAGCAAAATCAAAGTGGGACAGATAAAAAGAACATGCTTAATAGAGAATTTAAAGTAATGATCATGAAGATTCACTGGAATTGAGAAAAGAGTGCAATACATGAGTAAAACTCTTAACAAAGATATAAGGAACAAAGAGAAGAAATAAAGGACACAATAAACTAAATAAGAAACATGCTTAATGGAATGAACAGCAGGATGAAAGAAGCAGAGGAACAAATTAGTGACCTAGAAGATAGAGTAATGGAAAGTAACCAAGCTGAACAAAAGAGAGAAAAAGAATTGTGCAAAAGGAGAATAGACTTAGGAAACTCAGTGACTCCACCAAACATAATAACATCCACAGTATAGGAATCCCAAAAGCAGAAAAGACAAAGGAAGGCAGAAAATTTATTTGAAGAAATAATAGCTGAAAACTCCCCTAATGTGGGGGAAAAAATACACCTCTCCAGATCAAAGAGGCATGGAGAACTGTCATCAAAATCAACAAAACCAGACCAGAAGCAAAACCTATTGTAATTAAATTGGCAAAATACAATGATAAAGAACAAATTTAAAGAAGCAAGACAAAAGAAAACAGTAACTAACAAGAAAAAGTCCATAAGACTAGCAGGAAATTTTTCAGCAGAAACTTTACAAGCCAGAAGGGAGTGGCATGATACATTCAAAGTGCTGAATGGGTAAAATTCGCAGCCAAGAATGGATCATAAAAGGTGGAAAAGACAAGAAAGGGTTGGAAAAAAATCTCCAGACACAATGACAAGTAATAAAATGGCACTAAATACTTATCTATCAATAATTACTTGGAAAGTAAATGGATTAAATGCTCCAGTCAAGAGACATAGAGTGTGAGAGTATATTTAAAAAAAAAAAAGACTCATCTATATGCTGCCTACAAGAGATTCATTTTATAGCTAAAGTCACGTGCAGACTGAAAATGAGGGGAGAAAGAAATATTTATCATGCAGATGGATGTCAAAAGAAAGTCAGAGTAATAATACTTACATTGGACACACTAGACTTTAAAACATACTGTAACAAGACACAAGAAAGGGCACTATATAATCATAAAAGGTATAATCCAACAAGGAGATATAACAATTATAAATATTTATGCACCTGACACGGTAACACTCAAATATATATGTGTAATAAACATAAAGGAACTAATCAATAATAATACCAAAATCATAGCGGACTTTAACACTCCACTTACCAATGGACAGATCATGTAAACAGAAAATCAATAAGGAAACAATGGCTTTGAATGACACACTGGACCAGATGGACTTCACAGATATATTCAGAACATGCCATTTTATAATATCAGAACACACATTCTTTTCAAGTGAACATGGAACATTCTCCAGAATAGGTCACATATTAGGTCAGAAATCGGGCCTCAACAAATACAAAAACATTGAAATCATACATTGCATCTTTTCTGACCACAACACCATAAAATGTGAAGTCAACCCAACAAAAAAAAAATCTGGAAAGAGCCCAAATACATGGAGGATAAACAACATGCTACTAAATAATGAATGGATGAAACAGGAAATCAAAGAGTAAATAAAGAAATACATGGAAACAAATGAAAATGAAAACACCATGGTCCAAAATTTTGGGATGCAGCAAAAGCAGTATACTTTTCCTAAGAGGAAATTGTATGGCAATATAAGGCTACCTTAAGAAGCAAGAAAAATCTCAAACAACCAAACCTTACACCTAAAGGAGATAGCCAAAGGACAACAAATGAATCCTAAAGCCAGAAGTAGGGAAATACTAAAGATTAGAACAAAAATAAATGATATACAAACTAAAAAATTTTTAAACAGATCAATGAAACCAGGAGCTGGTTCATTGAAAAATTTAATAAACTATATAACCCCCTAGCCAGACCTATCATAAAGAAAAGAGAAAGGACCCAAATAAAATCACAAATGAAAAGGAAGAAATAACAACCAACACCACATAAATACAATAATCAGAGAATACTATGAAACATTATATGCCAACAAATTGGACAACCTGGAAGAAATGTATAAATTACTAGAAACATAATCTACCACCACTGAAACAGGAAAGAATAGAAAACTTGAACAGACATATAACCAGCAAAGAAATTGCAACAGTAATCAGAAAACTCCCAACAAACTAAACTTCAGGGCCAAATGGCTTCCCAGGAGAATTCTACCAAACATTTAAAGAGTTAGTACCTATTCTTCTCGAACTATTCCAAAAATATAGTAGAAAAGAAAACCTCCAAACTCATTCTCTGAGGCCAGCATTAGCCTGATACCAAAATCAAATAAAGACTCCACTAAAGAAGAAAACTACAAGGGAGGGGCCAAGACAGCAGAACAGCATGGAAGGTTTTTTTTGTGTCTCTCATCTCTTAAATGCAGCCAGATCACTAAACCCTCTTGCACACCTAGAAAACTGATTTGAGGATTAACACAATATGCACAACCTGAACCATAGAACTCAGCAGGTATGTGGTGCAGAGAGGTGAACTGGGGGAGAGAAAAGCCGCAGAGAGCAGGGAGCTGTTTTTGCTTGTGGAGAGATGAAAATGGGGGCAGGAGGAGAGTATGGGCAAAGCACACCTGGAAAGTAGCTGGAGAGAAAAAGGGAGAGTGGAAAGAGCCACAAGGGACTGAACAAAAAAAGGAGAAAGGAGAAAATAGAGGGTTTAAATTCCATTAAGACTCTATAAACAGGGGGAGCCCAGAGTCTGAAACTCTGCAGGTCGATACCTGGTGGTGCTCTTGGGGGAAAGACAAATCCCTAGGAGCAGAAAGAGAGGTCCAAGGGGTCCTTGGGCCACACAGGGAGAGGCAGTTCCCTGCTGGGAAGACATTTGCAGCAGTGCGGCCTCCACAAAGACAAAGGTCCCAGTGGACCCAAAGAATGGCCACATTTGCTGGTGTTGGAGCAAGGACATTTAGGGTGAAGTCTGGTGCCAGATGTGTGTTGTGATTTGCCATAATCCTTGAAACACTGTTGCTATATGATCACACGAACTTATTCTGGGGCGGGCTGGCACCTGGCCACAGTTGCTGGGCAGAGGCAGTGGCACAGTCTCATGAACATTCCTGGGGACAGACCAGCACCTGGCCATTGCTCAGCAAGACCCTCCCCCAGAAGGTGGGAGTGAGTCAAAGTTGCAGTCCCTCAGAAGTGAGGGGTTGGGAAACAGACCCATTGAGATAAAACTCAGGATGGAGGTGCCCCTGGCAGCCTGATAGCTTTGTCACAGACAGTGTAGAAGCAGGTGGTGGATGGAAGCCAGAGACAAAGGAGACGTGCTTGATTGCAGGTTGGGGAGAGCACAGAGTTCTGATAAGAGACACTGGGTAGCTGGGTGACTCCATTTTCACCCTCCGGCATATTCACATACACACCCACAAGTGCCACAACAATCCACCCCAGTAAGCTAAGCAACGCCATCTAGTGGAGAACGGAGCCATTACATTAAGCCCTGCACAACTGGGCCAACTGCCCTCTTGAGGAACAGAAGTCTCTCCACCTGCTTAGTTTACAGACTATAAAGTGCTTCATAGTTTGACCTCTAGGGGAAACCGGATGTAATTTCAATTGTACTTGATTCTGTTCATTGGTCCATCTATTCAATTTCTTTTTCTTTTTCTTTTCTTTCTTATTCTTGTATATAGAAAGAGACACTATTTTTATTTTCCATATTTTTAAAAAGATTTTTAATTTTTTCCTACTATATTTTTTACCTTTTTGTAAATTTTTTAAATTCTATTTACTTCCATCATTTCATTTTATTTATTTTATTGTATCCATTTTTTCTTTTTTTTTTTTTATTTTTAAAAAAAATTTTTTTTTCAACGTTTATTTATTTTTGGGACAGAGAGAGACAGAGCATGAACGGGGGAGGGGCAGAGAGAGAGGGAGACACAGAATCGGAAACAGGCTCCAGGCTCCGAGCCATCAGCCCAGAGCCCGACGCGGGGCTCGAACTCACGAACCGCGAGATCGTGACCTGGCTGAAGTCGGACGCTTAACCGACTGCGCCACCCAGGCGCCCCTGTATCCATTTTTTCAAAATTTCAACCTATTTCCTTTTTTTGTCCTCTTTTTTCTTTTCTTTTTTCCCCCTTTTTTTCTCTGATCTATCAAGTGTTTTTCAACAAGACCAAAACATACCTAGGATCTATCATCCTTTATTTGATTTCTTTGTGTTGTTTTTAATTTCTTAATTTTAATTTTAATTTTTTTAATTTATTAATTCCTTTTTTCCTTCAAAATGATGAAAGGAAGAAATTTACCCCAAAAGAAAGAACAGGAATAAATGACAGCCAGGGACTTCATCAACACACATACAAGCAAGATGTCTGAAACAAAGTTTAGAATCACGATAATAAGAATACTATCTGGGGTTGAAAACAGACTAGAGTCCCTTTCTGTGGAAAAAAAAGAAGTAAAATCTAGTCAGGATGAAAATAAAATTATACTGCTATAACTGAGCTGTAATCTCGAATGGACACCACAGTGGCAAGGATGGATGAAACAAAGGAGCGAATCAGCAATACAGAGGACAAACTTATGGAGAATACTGAAACAGAAAAAAAGAGGGAGACTAATGCAAATGAGAACGAAATAAGAATTAGAGAACTCAGTAACTCATTAAAAATGAATAACATCAGACTCATAAGGGCTCCAGAAGATGAAGAGAGAGAAATAGGGGTAGAAGGTTTACATGAGCAAATCATAGCAGAAAACTTTTTAACTTGGGGAAAGACATACACATGAAAATCCAGGAAGCACAGAGAACTCCCATTAGATTCAACAAAAACTGACCATCAACAAGGCATGTCATGGTCAAATTCACAAAATACTCAGGCAAGGAGAGAATCATGAAAGCAGCAAGGGAAAAAAAGTCCTTAACCTACAAGGGAAGACAGATCAGGTTTGCAACAGAGCTATCCACAGAAACTTGGCAGGCCAGAAAGGAGTGGCAGGATATATTCAATGTGCTGAATCAGAAAAACATGCAGCCAAGAATTCTTTATCCAGCAAGGCTGTCATTCAAAATAGAAGGAGAGATAAAAATTTTCCCAGACAAACAAAAATTAAAGGAGTTTGTGACCATTAAACCAGCCTGGCCAGAAATTTTAAGGGGGACTATCTGAGGGGAGAAAAAAATGAAAAAAAAATTACCAAAAGCAGCAAATACTAGAAAGGACCAGAGAATACCACCAGGAACATCAACTCTACAGGCAGCATAATGGTATAAATTCATATCTTTCAGTACTCACTCTACTTCAGAACGTCAATGGACTCAATGCTCCAATCAAAAGACATAGGGTAACAGAATGGATAAGAAAACAATATCCATCTATATGCTGTTTACAAGATACCCACGTTAGACCTAAAAACAGCTTCAGATTGAAAATAAGGGGATGGAGAACCATCTATCATGCTAATGGTCAAAAAAAGAAATCTGGAGTGGCCATACTTATATCAGGCAATCTAGATTTTAAAATAAAGACTGTAACATGAGGGGTGCCTGGGTGGCTCAGTCGGTTAAGCGTCTGCCTTCAGCTCAGGTCACGATCTCGTGGTCCATGAGTTCGAGCCCCACGTCGGGCTCTGGGCTGATGGCTCAGAGCCTGGGGCCTGTTTCAGATTCTGTGTCTCCCTCTCTCTCTTCCCCTCCCCCGTTCATGCTCTGTCTCTCTCTGTCTCAAAAATAAATAAACGTTTAAAAAAAAAGACTGTAACATGAGATGAAGAAAGGCATTATATCATAATTAATGGGTCTATCCACCAAGAAGACCTATCAATTGTAAACATTTATGCTCCAAATGTGAAACCATCCAAATATATAAATCAATTATTCACAAACATAAAGAAACTCATTGATAATAATACCATAATTGTAGGGGACTTCACACCACACTTATAGCAATGGACAGATCATCTAAACAGAAAATCAACAAGAAAACATGAATGACATTGTTTGGCTTTGAATGACACACTGAACCAGATGGACTTAACAGATAATATACAGAACATTTCATCCTACAGCAGTGAAATACAAATTATTCTCCAGTGCACATGGAACATTCTCCAGAATAGGTCACATACTGGGAGACAAAGCAGCCCTCAACAAGTACAAAGAGATCAAGATCATACCGTGCATATTTTCAGACCACAATGCTATGAAACTTGAAATCACCCACAGGAAAAAATTTGGAAAGATAATAAATACTTGGAGACTAAAGAACATCCTACTAAAGAATGAATGGGCTAACCAAGAAGTCAAAGAGGCAATTAAAAAGTACATGGAAGCCAATGAAAATGATAACACCACAGCCTCAAACCTCTGGGATGTAGCAAAGGCTGTCATAAGAGGGAAGTATATAGCAATCCAGGCCTTCCTAAAGAAGGAAGAAAGGTCTCAGATACATAACCTAAACTTACACCAGAAGAGCTGGAAAAAGAACAGCAAATAAAACCTAAAATCAGCAGAAGACAAGAAAAAAAGGATTAGAACATAAATCAATGCTATCAAAACCAAACAAAGAAGCAAACTAAAAAAAACAACAACAATAGAACAGATAAATAAAACCAGGAGCTGGTTCTTTGAAAGAATTAACACAACTGATAACCCCCTAGCCAGTTCGACCCCAAAAAAATGAGAAGGAAAAGACCCAAATAAATAAAATCAAGAATGAAAGAGATCACAACCAACTCTGCAGAAATACAAACAATAATGAGCTAATATTATCAGCAATTATACACCAATAAAGTGGGCAATCTGGAAGAAATGGACAAATTCCTACCAAAACTAAAACAGGAAGAAATAGAAAATTTGAACAGACCCATAACCAGCAAGAAATCAAAATAATATTCAAAAATCTCCCAACAAAGAAGAGTCCAGGACAGAATGGCTTTCCAGGGGAATTCTACAAAACATTTAAAGAATTAATACCTATTCTTTTGAAGCTGTTCCAAAAATTAGAAATGAAAGGAAATCTTCCAAACTCATTCTATGAAGCCAGAATTACATTCATTCCAAAACCAGACAGAGCCCCCATTAAAAGGACAACTACAGACCAATTTCCCTGATGAACATGGATGCAAAAATCCTCAACAAGATACTAGCCAACCGGATCCAACAATACATTAAAAGAATTTTTCACCACGACCAAGTGGGGTTTATACATGGGATGCAGGGCTGGTTCAATATCCACAAAACAATAAATATGATACATCACATCAATTTTAAAAAAAGGACAAGAAGCACATGATCCTTTCAATATATCCAGATAAAGCATTTGACAAAATATAGCATTCTTTCTTGATAAAAAACCCTCAAGAAAATAGGGATAGAAGTATCATACCTCAAGATCATAAAAGCCATATATGAAAGATCCACGGCTAATATCATCCTAATGGGGAAAAACTGACAGCTTTCCCCTAAGGTCAGGAACAAGACAGGGATGTCCACTCTTACCACTGTTATTCAACATAATATTGGAAGTCTTAGTCTCAACAATCAGAACACACAAAGGAATTAAAGGCATCCAGATCAGCCAGGAGGAAGCCAAATTTTCACTCTTAACAGATGACATACTACTCTATATGGAAAACCCAAAAGATTCCACCAAAAACTGCTTGAACTGATTCATGAATTCAGCAAAATTGCAGGATATAAAATCAATGCACAGAAATCGGTTGCATTCCTATACACCAACAATGAAGCAACAGAAAGAGAAATCAAGGAATCTATCCCATTAACAATTGCACCAAAACCATAAAATACCTAGGAATAAACCTAACCAAAGAGATGAAAAATCTATGTACTGAAAACTATAGAAAGCTTATGAAAGAAATTGAAGAAGACACAAAAAAATGGGAAAAGATTCCATGCTCCTGGATAGGGAGAATAAATGTTGTTAGAATGTTGATACTACCCAAAGCAATCTACATAGTCAATGCAATATCTATCAAAATAACACCAGCATTCTTCACAGAGTTAGAGCAAACAATCCTAGAATTTGTATGGAACCAGAAAAGACCCTGGATAGCCAAAGCAATCTTGAAAAATAAAACCGAAGCTGGAGGCATCACACTCCAGGACTTGAGATATATTACAAAGCTGTAATCGTGAAGACAGTATGGTACTGATACAAGAACAGACACTCAGATCAATGGAACAGAATAGAGAACCCAGAAATGGACCCACAAACGTTTGGCCAACTAATCTTTGACAAAGCAGGATAGAATGTCCATTGGGATAAAGACAGTCTCCTCAGCAAGTGGTGCTGGGTAAACTGGACAGCAACATACAGAAAAATAAATCTGGACCACTTTCTTACATCTTACATAAAAATAAATTCAAAATGGATGAAAGATAAACGTAAGACAGAAAGCCATCAAAATCCTTGAGGGAAAAGCAGGCAAAAACCTCTTTAACCTTGGTCACAGCAACTTCTTACTCAGCATGTCTCCAGAGGCTAGGGAAAGAAAAGGAAAACTGAACTACTGGGACCTCATCAAAATAAAAAGCTTTTGCACAGCAAAGGAAACCATCAGCAAACCTAAAATGCAACCAACAGAACGGGAGAAGATATTATCAAATGACATATCAGGTAAAGGGTTAGTATCCAAAATCTATAAAGAACTTACAAACTCAGCACTCAAAAAATTCAAATAATCCAGAAAAGAAATGGATAAAAGACATAAATAGACACTTCTCCAAAGAAGACATCCAGATGGCCAGCTAACACATGAAAAGATGCTCAACATCACTCATTATCAGAGAAATACAAATCAAAACCACAATGAGATACCACCTCATACCTGTCAGAATGGCTAACATTAACAACTCAGGCAAAAACAGATGTTGGCGAGGATGCAGAGAAAGAGGATCTCTTTTGCATTGCTGGTGGGAATGCAAGCTGGTGCAGCCACTCAGGAAAACAGTATGGAGGTTCCTCAAATAGTTAAAAATAGAACTACCCTATGACCGAGCAATTGCACTACTAGGTATTTATCCAAGGGATACAGATGTGATGTTTCGAAGGGGCACATGCACCCCAATGTTTATAGCAGCACCATCGACAATAGCCAAAGTATGGAAAGAGCCCAAATGTCCATGGACGGATGAATGGATAAAGAAGATAGATAGATAGATAGATAGATACACACACATATATATATACATACACACACACACACAATGGAGTATTACTTGGCAATCAAAAAGAATGAAACCTTGCCATTTGCAACTACATGGATGGAATTACAGGATATTATGCTAAGTGAAATTAGTCAGAGAAAGACAAATATCATATGACTTCCCTCATATAAGGAATTTGAGACACAAAACAGATGAACATAAGGGAAGGGAAGCAAAAATAATATAAAAACAGGGAGGAGCCAAAATAGGGGGTTTCTGGAGGGGTTGTGTGAGGAGGGGATGGGCTAAATGGGTAAGGAGCATTAAGGAATCTACTTCTGAAATTATTATTTTACTATATGCTAACTTGGATGTAAATTTAAAAATTAATTAATTAATTTAAACAATAAAATAAATGTTAAAAAGTAAATAATCTACTACATTTACTATATATTCACCTTTCTAGTGAGATTTATTCTTTCACATGTTTTCTTGTTGTTAGTTAACACCCTTTCTTTTCAACTTAAAAAAAAATCCCATTAATACTTCCTGTAAGGCTGGTTTAGTGCTGATAAACTCCAGCTTTTCTTGCCTGGAAAACTGTTTCTCCTTCAATTCTGAATATATTCTTGGTTAGGAGTTTTTTTTTCAGTATTTTGAATATGTCATTCCACTTTCCTCTGACCTGCAAATTTTGTGCTGAAAAATCTATTAGTCTTATGGGGATTCTCTTTTACCCCAAAAGTTATTTTTCTCTAGCATAATGTATAAGCTTGTCAAATCACTATGTTGTGCACCTGACACTAATGTAACATTGTGTTTCAACTATGCTTCAATAAAAAATTTGTTTTCCTTTTTTTTTAAAAAAAAAAAGAGAGAACTATAGGGAAATATCCCTGATGAATAAGGCTACAAAAACTCTCAACAAAATACTAGCAGAAAGAATTCAACAATACATTAAAAAATCATTCACCATGATCAAGTGGGATTTATACCTGGGTTGCAAGGGTGATCCAATATTCACAAATCAATGAATGTGATACATCACATAAATAGGACAAAGGATAAGAACCGTATGATCATTTCAATAGACAAAGAAAAACCATCTGACAAAGTACAACATCCATTCATGATAAAAACCCTCAACAAAGCAGGTTTGGAGGAAGCTTACCTAAACATAGTAAAGGCCTTATATGGAAAACCCACAGTGAATATCAAAGGTGATGTTTAAAAATGGAGAGGTTATCCTCTAAGGACAGGAAAAATACAAAGATGTCCATCCCCAAACTTTTTTCAACATAGTACTAGAAGTCTTAACCATATCAATTAGACAACAAAAAGAAATAAAAGGCATACAAATTAGTCAGGAAGAAGTAAAACTTTCAGTATTTGAAGATAACATGACGGTATATAGAAAACTCATAAGACTCCATTAAAAAACTGCACAAACTGATAAATGAATTTAGTAAAGTTGCAGAATACGAAGTCAATACATAAATCTGTTGCATTTCTAGATAGCCCTAATGAAGCTATCATTACAGAACAGAGAAACTAAGGACTCAATCCCATGTACAATTGCACCAAGCACAATAAGATAGCTAGTAAGAGACCTGAACAAAGAGGTGAAAGACCTGTATTCTGAAAACTATTTAAACACTGATGAAAGAAATTGAAGATGACACCAAGAAATGGAAAGATATACCATGCTCATGGATCAAAAGAACAAATATTGCTAAATGTCTATACTACCCAAAGCAAGTTACACATTTAACTAAATCCCTAAAAAAAATACCAACAGCATTTTTCACAGAACTAAAACAAACAATTCTAAATTTTATATGGAACCATAAAAGACCCCAAATTCCCAAAGCAATCTTGAAAAAGAAAAACAGGGGCACTTAGGTGGCTCAGTCAGTGAAGCATCTGACTCTTGAGTTCGGATCAGGTCATGATCTCATGGTCATGGGATTGAGCCCTGCATCAGGCTGTGAGCTGACAGCACAGAGCCTACTTGGGAGTCTCTCTCTCCTTCTCTCTCTGCCTCTCACCCACTTCTGTATACGTGCTCTCTCACTCACTCACTCTCTCTCTCAAAATAAATAAATAAACATAAAAAGAGAAAGAAAAGCTGGAGGCATCACAACTCCACATTTCAAGTTATATTACAAAGCTGTAGTAATCAAAACAATATGGTACTGGTACAAATATTGATATGTAGATCAATAGAACAGAATAGAAAACCCAGTAATAAACCCACATCTATATAGTCAATTAATCTTTGACAAAGCAGGAAAGAATATCTGATGGGAAAAGGACAGTCCTTTCAACAAATGGTATTGGGAAAACGGCTCAGCTACACGAAAGAGAAAGAAACTGGACCATTTCTTACACCATACATAAAAACAAATTTAAAATGGATTAAAGACCTAAATTCGAGTCCTAAAACAATAAAAATCATAGAAGTGAACACAGGAGGTAACCTCTTTGACATCAGCTATAGCAACCTTATTTTCAGTAAGTCCCCTGAGGCAAAGGAAACAAAATAAAAAATAAACCATTGCAACTACATGAGAATAAAAAGCTTCTGCCCACCAAAGGAAACAGGCAACAAAACTAAAAGGCAACCTGTGGAATGGGAGAAGATAGTTGCAAATTACATATGTGATAAAGGGTTAGTATCCAAACTGTATAAAGAACTTATACAATGAAACATCCAAAAAACAAATAATCTAATTTTAAAATGGGTAGAAGGGGTGGGGCACCTGGGTGGCTCAGTAGGTTAAGCGTCTGACTTCAGCTCAGGTCATGATCTCACAGTTCGGAGGTTCGAGCCTTGCATCAGGCTCTGTTCTGACAGGTCAGAGCCTGGAGCCTACTTTGGATTCTGTGTCTCCCTCTCTCTCTCTGGCCCTCACCTGCTCACACTCTGTCTCTCTCTCTCTTTCAAAACTAAATAAACATTTTTTAAAAATTAAAAATGGGAAGAAGACATAGACATTTCTTCAAAGAAGACATCCAGATGGTCAACAGACACATGAAAAGATGTTCATCATCACTTACCATCAGGGAAATGCAAATCAAACCTACAATGCGGTATCACCTCACACCTGTCAGAAAGGCTAAAATTAACAACACAAGAAACAACAGGTGTTGGCAAAGATGTAGAGTAAAAGAACACTCATGCACTGTTGGTGCAAATGAAAACTGAGGCAGCCACTCTGGAAAACAATATGAAGTTTTGTTTGTCAAAAAGTTAAAAATAGAACTAGCCTAAGATCCAGCATTTGCACTACTGGGTATTTAAGCAAAGAATACAAAAACACTAATTCAAGGAGCTATATGTACCCCTATAATTATAGCAGCATTGTTTACAATAGCCAAGATATAGAAGTAGCCCAAGTGTCCATAGATTGATGGATAAAGAAGAGGCATATATATTTTATATATATATATATATATAATTCATATATGCATTCATATATTTTTATGCTGAATAAAAAATATATATGTAATTCCATATAATGTATGGAATATATTATATATTTATTATATATTATATATGGAATATTATGTATTATATATGGAATATTATATATGGAATATTATTCAGCATAAAAATAATGAAATCTTGCCATTTTCGATAAGATAGAGGGAGCTAGGGAGTATAATGCTAAGTGAAATAAGACAGAGAAAGACAAATACCATATGATTTCACTCATATGTGGAATTTAAGAAACAAAACAAAGGGAAAAAAACTGGGCATTGTTTGGAAATGTGGAATCATAATATTGTACACCTCAAACTAATATAATACTGTACGTTAACTAACTAGAATTAAAATAAAAACTTAAAAACCCAACATCTACAAATTAAATTTCCTGTCTTTTGTGGACACAGCTCATAGTGCCCCAAAACAATTACAAAGTAACATCAGAGATCTCTGATCATAACAATATATAATCATGAAAAATTTTTAAATATTGCAAAGTTACCAAATGTGACACAGAGACACAAAGGCATCAAATGCTCTTGGAAAAGCCAGGCTGATAGACTTGTTTTACACAGAGCTGCAATAAACTTTCAATTTGTAAAAAAAATACATAAAAAGAAAAATATCTGACAAGCACAATAAAGTAAGTCTAGTAAAATCAGGTATTCTTGTACAAATAAGGAGGCTAAATAAGTAATCAAAAATTTACCAACACAGAAAACTCAGGCTTCAGTATTGAATTCTAATAAACACTTAAAGAAGAATTGACACCAATACTTAAAATCTTCCAAAAGGATTAAAGAAAAGGGAAAATTTCCAACTCTTTTGAAGGCCAGAATTATCCTGATATAAAAAAAATTACAGATAAATATCCCTAATAAACACAGATGCAAAATCTTCAACAAAATACTTAGCAACGTGAATTCAACAGCAAATTAAAAGGATCATACACAATGAGTAGGTGGGATTTATCCTCAGAATGCAAGGATTATTCAATATAAGTAAGTTGATTTATAAACACCACATTGATTGAAAAAGAAAAATTACATAACTATTTCAATAGTTGCAGAACAGGGGCGCCTGGGTGGCGCAGTCGGTTAAGCGTCCGACTTCAGCCAGGTCACGATCTCGCGGTCCGTGAGTTCGAGCCCCGTGTCAGGCTCTGGGCTGATGGCTCAGAGCCTGGAGCCTGTTTCCGATTCTGTGTCTCCCTCTCTCTCTGCCCCTCCCCCGTTCATGCTCTGTCTTTGTCCCAAAAAATAAATAAACGTTGAAAAAAAAACTAGTTGCAGAACAGATACTTGATGTAATTTAACACCTTTTCATCATTTAAAAAATAGCAAAACTCTTGAAACTATGTATAAAAGAATTTATGTCAACACAATAAAAGCTATATATGAAAAGCCCATGGCTAACCTCTAAATTGTTGACTTTATGGGCATTGAATTGTTTGTTGTATTCTTATCTTTTTAATATTTGTAAAGTCCTTAATAATGTCTTCTTTCTTATTCCTGATGTTGGTGGTATTTGGCTTCTCATTTATTTTTCTTGCTCGGTCTAGTTAAAGGTTTTCAATTTATTGATTTTCTGACATTTTTTCTGTTTTCATCAATTTCTGCTGTAGTATGATTTTTCCTTTCTTTTTCTTGCTTTAGGGTAAATTTGTTCTTATTTGGCTAGTTTCTTAACATTGAAATTTATAATACTTGAGATTGTCGTTTTTTCTAACATAAGTATCTTACGCTATTAATTTCCCTAGGTGGCTTAGTCGGTTGAGCATCCAACTTTGGCTCAGGTCATGATCTCATGGTTCGTGGGTTCGAGCCCCACATCGGGCTCTGTGCTGACAGCTCAGAGCCTGGAGCCTGCCTCGGTTTCTGTGTCTTCCTCTCTCTCTGCCCTTCCCCCACTCACTCTCTCTCTCTCTCTCTCAAAAATAAACATTAAAATTTTTTTTTAATTTCCCTCTAAGTAAAACTCCTGTGGCATTCCTATAGCTTTTTTTTTAATTGCAGTAAGATCGCTTAATGGATATCTACTCTCATAACAAGTTTTTGAATGTAATATAAAGTACTGTTACATACACTGTTAAATCTTCTGTTGTACAGCAGATCTCATCTTGCATGATTAAAACGTTATCAATTGAACAATAACTCTTAATTCCTCCTTCTCCCCAACCATTGGCAAACATTTTACACTCTTCTTCTATGAGTTTGGTGAGGGGTTGTGATCAAGAAAAGGAAATGTCTTGGGGCACCTGGATGGCTCAGTCGGTTGAGTGTCCGACTTCAGCTCAGGTCATGATCTCACGGTCTGTGAGTTCGAGCCCTGCATTGGGCTCTGTGCTGACAGCTCAGAGCCTGGAGCCTACTTCAGATTCTGTGTGTCCCTCTCTCTCTGCTCCTCCCCCGCTCATGCTGTCTCTCTCTCTATCTCTCTCTGTCAAAAATAAATAAATATTAAAAAAATTTTTATAAGAAAGGGAAATGTCTAAGGCCCATGGGAATCAGACCACAATTTGAATAGAAAAGTGATTACATAGGATGTTTGTTTCAGAATTATCTATTAACCTGTTCATAAATGTTTTATGCATTTTATATTATACATAATATAGTTTAAGGAAACTTGTTCTGTATTATTTCAAATGTATATTAATTACTATAAAAATGCAACATAAGGTCTGAGAGTACACTTACTAAACTTACAATAGTGGCTATTTTTGGGAAAAGAAAAGGCTCTAAGTACTTACATTTGGCTAAGTGGATTTTCATTTCATCTGGATCGTTTAAATTTTTACAGAAATAAATTTACTTATAACTTGGGTAAGTGATTTTAAAAATGAGAATATCCAACAAGTAAATAAATGGGGAAAATCTATTTGAAAAATTTATAGGAATCAACCTTATATATAGGATATCTATATTGATATTGATATAGACATATAAGAATATACCCTTATATAAAGGATTCAATGGTGAGAATCAGATGGATATGTCTGCATCCTAATCTATAAAACCAGTAAATTTAATCTTATTGGGAAAAAAAAAGAGTGTTTGTATAAACAAGATCATCCTGGATTTTCTGGATACATCTTAGTTCAAACAACAAATGTCCTTAAAAGAGACATAAGGAGAGCAGAGAAGGCTATATAAAGGTGGAGGCAGATGGAAGTGATATAGCCAGAGGAAATGTCAGTAAAGAAGGTAAATTCCTTGAAAGAATAAAATCTTTTGTAATTAAAATAAGAAAACACTAACCTGGCTTCTTTGTTTATTTGATCACCGTATCCCACTGTTTTCACAACAGTTAATTTCAGTTGAACATTACTTTCCTGAAGTTCATATGTCTGAATTTTAAGTCCAACATTTGAGTAAAAATGTGAGGATTTTTTGTCTTTCAAATTAGTATTGAATAATGTGTCGATGAGTGTTGATTTTCCAATTCCAGTTTCCCCTGTAATAAACATAGATACATTATCTAGGGACATAAAATGGCTAAGAAGAAGTAACGCTTAACCCAAATACATCAATGACTATAATGTCCTTTAAAGTATACATGTTTAGGGGCTCCTGAATGGCTCAGTTGGTTGAGTGTCCAACTTCAGTTCAGGTCATGATCTCACAGTTCATGGGTTCAAACCCCACACTGGGATCTATGCTGACAGCTCAGAACCTGTAGCTTGCTTCAGATTCTGTCTCCTTCTCTCTCTGCCCTTTCCCCTGCTTATGTGTGTGCACTCTCTCTCTCTCTTTCAAAAATAAATAAATAAAATGCATTTTAAAAATATTGTGAATAAAAATGAGGTATACATGTTTCTCTTGACTCTCTCAGTCATTAATATAATATAGAAAAAATATACACAAAAACATATCAGATTTTGAAGAGCACTGAAACATCCAAAGAAAATAAAAGTCTAGGGGCACCTGGGTGGCTCAGTCACTTAAGCGTCCAACTTTTGGTTTCAGCTCAGGTCATGATCTCATGATTCATGGATTCTAGCCCCACATTGGCCTCTGTACTGATAGTGTGGAGCCTGCTTGAGATTCTCTCTCTCCATCTCTCTCTACCCCCCCCACTCTCTCTCTCTCTCTCTCTCTCTCTCTCAAAAACAAATAAAAATTTATTTGTATAAAAAGTCTAAGTAATGTGACTAACATGATGGGAACAAATACAGATAGAAGGACATGGTCTTGAATTAGCAGCACCAGTGTTACACTACTTTAGATAAGTTGAAGTAAGCATTTGAGAAAATTAAGTACTAATTCAGATGAGGAATCAGGCACTTACCCACACAGAGAATATTAAAAGAAAATCCTTGTTGAATAGATTGGTTTACCAACTGATGAGGCAAACATTCAAAACCAAAATGACCAAGCATTGTTAAGCAACGGACACTATCTCCTTTTTGCTTAAAAACACAAGAATAAAACAATTAATTAAAATTAGTAATATCATTTGAAAAAATAATTTTAATAATAGGTTTAAGAAATTAGAATTATCATTTGATTATCATAACTCAGACAAGATTTGAATTAAGTAAATTTGTGAGCAAGTAAGTCTTGTCCAGACACACAGTTTTTGCTTTCAATTTTAAAAATAGTAAATCTGGAGGAGGGAGAGGAAGATGGCAGCAAAGTAGGAGGACCCTAGCCTCATCTTGTCTCTTGAACACAAATAGATAACTATAAAATCATCCTAAATACTCCAGAAATCAATCTGAAGACAGATCAAACTCCACAACGAAGTGAGAGAAGAGGCCACATCAAAGAAAGTATGAAGTGCAGAGAAGTGGTATAGGGGAGAAAAAGATTATGGGTGCTTCAGAAAGGAGGGAGCCAGCATCAGAGAGAAGGGTGAGAAAGAGAGGAGCACAGAGGGGAACACCCAAGGAGAATATTTTACATAAGTCATTGGTTTGGAAAACTAGAGGGGCTGAATTTCATGAGTTCTTGCAACCAATGGTGCTTAAAACCTGGAGTTTTAAAGGTGAGCTGGCTTGTCTGGGAGAGAGCCCCAAGGGCATTTTTCTGCTCCTGGATATAAGGCAGGCAAACAACCCAGGGGCAGATCCCATGGAAACAGAACTCCAAAGAATGCCTGGACACATAGTGGGGAAAGTATTTGCTCTTCTCTGAGCACATACCAAAGAGACATCATTCACAGATGCCTCTGTGGGAACATAAGAGCTACCTGGCACCATTTCAGTCCCCTGCCCCTCAGCATAAACAAAGAGCCACCTGTGGAAGCAATGCAGTTCCCACACTAACTTGCTTGCACAAAGCCCACTCCCTGCACTCTGATGGGACTGCCCTTCTCATTCAAGCTCGCCTCAAGCACAATGGGGTGGACCCCTCCCTTAGAAGGCAAGCACAAACCCCTGTCCACATCATGTCTCCTGACCAGAGAATTTTATGGGCACTTAGTTCTGGTGGAGGTAGTGTCAGGTCTCATTTCATAAGCAGACCAGAACACACCTAATTAAAACTCACAACATTTAGGCCATGGACCAAACAATGCCCACAACAGGCAAGGAGAACCTCTGCAGATGACTGGCCTGAAGGATAGAGCAGCCAAAACACAATAGCAGAGTGCATGCAGCACACATCCAGACACTTACTGAAATGATAGGCTGGGGATGTTACATGATCTTTTCTTCATAAGGCCATTATTTCAGAATAGAGACATAGCTGGCTTTTCTAACAGAGAGAAGGCAGATACATAAACAAAATGCAAAGATGGAGTGATTGATCACAAATGAAAGAACAAGATAAGGCCATGGCCAGTGAAACAGATATAAGTAACATGTCTGATGGAAAAAAAATTTTTTTTTATTTTTTTTTCAACGTTTTTTATTTATTTTTTGGGGGACAGAGAGAGACAGAGCATGAACGGGGGAGGGGCAGAGAGAGAGGGAGACAGAATCGGAAACAGGCTCCAGGCTCCGAGTCATCAGCCCAGAGCCTGACGCGGGGCTCGAACTCACGGACCGCGAGATCGTGACCTGGCTGAAGTCAGACACTTAACCGACTGCGCCACCCAGGCGCCCCTCTGATGGAAAATTTAAAGCAACCATCATAAGAATACTATCAGGGCTTGAGAAAAGAATGGAAGACATCAGACACCCTTACCACAGATATAAAAGACTTAAAACGAATCAGTCAGAGATAAAGAATACAATGAATGACGTTAGAAACAGGCCTGATGCAATGAACAGTAGGGTGGAAGAAGCAGAGGAATGAATTAGTGACACAGAAGACAAAATAATGGAGAAGATGGCAGCAAAGTAGGAGGACCCTAGGCTTGTCTCATCCCTTGAACACAATTAGATAGCTATCAAATCATTCTAAATAATCCAGAAATCAACCTGAAGACTGGCAGAACAAGCTCCATAACTAAAGGGAGAGAAAGAAGCCACATCAAAGAATGTAGGAAGTGTGGAGACATGGTTTAATGGAGAAATGCTGCAGAGAAGTGCTGCAGAGGGGAAGCAGCTGTGTTCACAGGAAAAAGCAAGAGAGAATGAGCACACAAGGGAAAGAACACACAAGGAGAACATTTCCCCTAAAGCCATTGGCTGGAAAAACAAGAGGGGTTGATTTTTTGTGAGTTCTTGCAACCAGCAGGGTTTAAAGATGAGTTTTAAAGGTCCACAGGCTTTGCTGGGATTGAGCCCTGAAGACACTGATTTATTCCTATAGATAAGGCAGGCAAACAACTGGGGGGTGGGGGGAGGAGACGGTGAGGGGAATGGGGAGGCAGAAGGCATGGGATCAGTAATCTGAAGAATGCCTGGGGCACACAGTGGGGGAGGTTATTTGCTGCTCATGGAGTGCATCTCTGAGAGTCAGCATTCACAGAGTTGACTCTCTGGGGACAAAGGAGCCAGCTGGTGCTATTTCCCTCTGCAGCCCCTCAGCATATACACAGAGCCACCTGCTGGAAATAGCACAGCACTGACACTGGCTGCCTAACTTGCTTATACCAAGTCTCACCCTCTGTGCTCTGGTGCAACTGCCCTTCTCAGTCAAACTTGTCTCAGTCCCAGTGAAGTTGGCTCCTCTCCAAGAAGACTACTACAAGCCTTTTCCCACACCGTGTCCCTAAAGCCTGGAGGTTTTTTTAAAAAATTTTTTTAACGTTTATTTATTTTTGAGACAGAGAGAGACAGAGCATGAATGGGGGAGGGTCAGAGAGAGGGAGACACAGAATCTGAAACAGGCTCCAGGCTCTGAGCTGTCAGCACAGAGCCCGATGTGGGGCTCGAACTCATGGACCGTGAAATCATGACCTGAGCCAGTTGGCCGCTTAACCGACTGAGCCACCCAGGCACCCCTAGCCTGGGGTTTTAAAAGTCAGCAGGCTTGGCTGGGAGAGATCCCAGAGGGCACTGTGCTGCTCCCGGATAAAAGGTAAGCAATAATCCAGAAGCAGAGAGTCTGGACACAGACATCTCAAAAATGCCTGGGTCAAACATGGAGAGATTATTTGCTCTTCTTGGAGTGCTTCTCTGAGAGGCAGCATTCAAGGAGTCACCTCTACAGGAACAAAGGAGACAGCTTATGTCAGTTCCCTCCTTCAACCCTCATATAAACATAGATACACCTGCAGTAAGCAGGCAGTACCAAGACTGGCTGCCTAACCTGCCTGCACCAAATCCCACACCCCTACACTCTGGCACAACTGCCCTTCTCAGTCAAGCTTACCTCGGTACCAGCACAGCAGGCCCCTTCCCCAGAAGAAAGACCAGCATAAACACCTGGCCACACCATGTCTCCTGACCAGGAAGATCTGCAGGGCTTCAGTAGTATCAGGTCTCATTCAACAAACAGATAAGGCCATACCTAGTTAAAACTCCACATTCTGGCCAGGGACCCAACATTGCCCACTGCAGGCAAGGAGAGCATGCAGACGCATGGTATGAAGAATAGAGCAAATAGCAGTGCATGCAGCACACACCAGAGACACTTCCTAAGGTGACAGGCCCTGGACATTTATGACCTCTTCTTCATAAGCTATTACTCTAGGGAGCAGGAAACATACAGGCTTGTAACACACAGAAGAAGGCAGAGACTTAGACAAAATGCCATGACAGAGGAATTCATCCCAAATGAAACAACAAGATAAGGTCACAACCAGAGATCTAAGAAAGGCAGATATAAGTAACATGTCTGATGGAGAATTTAAAGCAAAAATAATAAGTATATTCTCTGGGTTTAAAAAAAGAATAGAAGAAGAGCACCTTGGTGGCTCACTCAACTAATTGTCTGACTCTTGATTTTGGCTCAGGTCATGATCTCATGGTTCATGAGTTCAAGCTCTGCATCAGGCTCTGTGCTGACAGTATGGAGCCTGCTTAGGATTCTCTCTCTCTCTCTCTCTCTCTCTCTGTCTATTTCAAAAAAAACTCAAAAAAAATAAAAATAAAATGAATATTTTAAAAGAAAAGA
Source organism: Prionailurus viverrinus (assembly GCF_022837055.1). Classification (NCBI taxonomy): domain Eukaryota; kingdom Metazoa; phylum Chordata; class Mammalia; order Carnivora; family Felidae; genus Prionailurus; species Prionailurus viverrinus. The sequence goes on along the minus strand of NC_062576.1, from coordinate 16,748,394 downwards.
AGAGAGGAGCGCCTGGGTGGGTCAGTCGATTGAGCATCCGACTTCAGCTCGGGACATGATCTCGCGGTCTGTGGGTTCAAGCCCCACGTCGGGCTCTGTGCTGACAGTGCAGCCTGGAGCCTGCTTCAGATTCTGTCTCCCTCTCTCTCTGCCCCTTCCCCGCTCATGCTCTGTCTCTCTCTCTCTCTGTCAAAAATAAATAAACATTAAAAAAAATTTTTTTAAAGAAAAGAAGAGATCGGTGAGACCATTACCACAGATATAAAAGAGTTCAAAAAGAATCAATCAGAGATGAATAGTGCAATAAATGAGATTGGAAACAGGCTTGATGCAATGAATAGCAGAGTGGAAGAAGCAGAGGAATGAATTAGTGATAGAAGACAAAGTAAGAGAAATTAAAGAAGCTAAACAAAATAAGAAAGAATTATGCAACATGAGATAGACTTAAGGAACTCAATGACTGCATCAAATGTAATAACATTTGTATTACAAGAGTCCCACAAGAAGAAGACAGAGAAGAGGGAGCAAAACATTTATTTGAAGAAATAGTAGCTGAAAACTTCCCTAATTTGAGGAAGGAAACAGACATCCAGATCCAGGAGGCACAGAGAACTCCCATCAAAATCAACAAAATGGGGCCTCTGGGTGGCTCAGTTGGTTAAGCATCCAACTTCAGCTCAGGTCATGATCTCACGGTTTGTGAGTTCAAGCCCTGCATTGAGATCTGTACTGACAGCTCAGAGTCTGGAACCTGCTTCAGATTCTGTGTCTCCATCTCCCTTTGCCCCTCCCCCACTCACACTCTGTCTCTCTTTCTGGCTCTCAAAAATAAACAAACATTTTTAAAAAATTTTTTTTAAATTTTTTTTTCAACGTTTATTTATTTTTGGGACAGAGAGAGATAAAGCATGAACGGGGGAGGGGCAGAGAGAGAGGGAGACACAGAATCGGAAACAGGCTCCAGGCTCTGAGCCATCAGCCCAGAGCCTGACGCGGGGCTCGAACTCACGGACCGCAAGATCGTGACCTGGCTGAAGTCGGATGCTTAACCGACTGCGCCACCCAGGCGCCCCTAAAAAAATTTTAAATCAACAAAAGCAAGCCAACAGCAAGATATATTGTAATTACATTTGCAAAGTAGAGTGAAAGAAAACATCTTTAAAGCAGCAAGACTAAAGAAGTCCATAACTTACAAGGGAAAACCCATAAGGCTAGCTGGAGATTTCTCAGTAGACACTTGACAAACCAAATGGGAGTGGCATGATATATTCAAAGTGCTGAATGGGGAAAACTGCAGTCAAGAATATTTTCCAGCATGGCTATCATTCAGAATAGAAGGAAAAAATAGAGTTTCCCAGACAGACAAAAACCAAAGGAATTACTGACCACTAAACAGCCCTGAAAGAAATATTAAAGGGGATTCTTTGAGTGGAAAGACCAAAAGTGGCAAAGAAAGAAGAGACCAAAGGTGGCAAAGACAAGAAAAGATCAGGAAAAATCTCCAGAAACAATGACAAAACAAGTAATGATGTGGCACTGAATATATCTATCAATAATTACTTTGAATATAAATGGACTTAACACTCCAATCAAAAGCCATAGGGTGTCAGAATGGATTTAAAAAAACAAGACCCACTTATATGCTGCCTATGAGACTCATTTTAGACCTGAAGACACCTGCAGATTGAATGTGAGGGGATTGAGAAATATTGACATGCAATGGACATGAAAAGAAAGGTGGAGTTGTCATACTAATACACGAAAAATAGACTTTAAAAAAAAAGTCAGTAGTGGGCGCCTGGGTGGCGCAGTCGGTTAAGCGTCCGACTTCAGCCAGGTCACGATCTCGCGGTCCGTGAGTTCGAGCCCCGCATCGGGCTCTGGGCTGATGGCTCAGAGCCTGGAGCCTGTTTCCGATTCTGTGTCTCCCTCTCTCTCTGCCCCTCCCCCGTTCATGCTCTGTCTCTCTCTGTCTCAAAAATAAATAAACGTTGAAAAAAAAATTAAAAAAAAAAAAGTCAGTAGTAAGGACCAAAAAGGGCACTATGCCATAATAAGGGGGACAATCCAACAAGGTCTAAAAATTATAAATATTTATGCACCCAACATGAAACACCAAAATATATTTTAAAAGTTAACAACAAATATAAAAGTACTCATTGAGGGGCGCCTGGGTGGCGCAGTCGGTTAAGCGTCCGACTTCAGCCAGGTCACGATCTCGCGGTCCGAGTTCGAGCCCCGCGTCGGGCTCTGGGCTGATGGCTCGGAGCCTGGAGCCTGTTTCCGACTCTGTGTCTCCCTCTCTCTCTGCCCCTCCCCCGTTCATGCTCTGTCTCTCTCTGTCCCAAAAATAAATAAACATTGAAAAAAAAATTAAAAAAAAAAAGTACTCATTGATAATAATACCATAATATTAGGGGATTTTAACACCCCATTTATATCAATGGAGAGAATATCCAAACAGAAAATCAACAAGGAAACAATGGCTTTGAATGACACACTGGACCAGATGGACTTCACAGATATATTCAGAACATGCTAATCTAAAATAGCAGAATACAGATTCTTTTTAGTCTACATGGGAGATTCTCCTGAATAAATCACATACTAGGTCAAAAATCAGGCCTCAAAAGGACAAAAATATTGAGATCATACCATGCATATTTTCTGACCACAACACTATCAAACTTGAAGTAAATCATGAGAAAAAGTCTGGAAAGAGCTGGAACACATGGAGGTTAAACAACATGCTACTAAACCATGAATGGGTCACACAGGAAATAAAAGAATAAGGAAATACATGGAAACAAATGAAAATGAAAACAGAACGGTTTAAAACCTTTGAGATGTGGCAAAGTGATCCTAATAGGGAAGTAGATAGTAATACAGGCCCACCTAAACAAGCCAGAAAAGTCTCAAATAAACAATCTAATCTTACACTTAATGGAGCTCAACAAAGAACAACAAATGAAGCCTGCAGCCAGCAGAAGAAGGGAAATAACAAAAATTAGAGAAGAAATAAATGACATAGAAACTAAAAGACAACAAAAAACCCACAATAGAACAGATCAATGAAACCAGGAGCTGGTTCTTTGAAAAAAATAATAAAATTGATAAACCCCTAGCCAGACTTACAAAATAAAAAAGACCCAGATAAATAAAATCACAAATGAAAGAGGAGAAATAATAGCCAACACCACAGAAATACAGTTATTGGAAATATTATGAAAAATTATATGCCAACAAATTGGACAAACTGGAAGAAATGGATAAATTCCTAGAAGTATATAAGCTACCAAAACTGAAACAGGTAAAAGGAAAACTTCGACAGACCAATAACCATAAGAGAAATTATATCAGTAATAAAACATCTCCCAACAAACAAAAGTCTAGGGCTAGATGACATCACAGGTGAATTCTACCAAACAATTAAAGAAGAGTTAATATCTATTCTTCTCAAACTATTCCAAAAAATAGAAGTGGCAGGAAAACTCCAAACTCATTCTCTGAAGCCAGTATTAGCCTGGTACCAAAACCAGATAAAGACTCCACTAAAAAAATAACTACAGGACAGTATAACTGATGAATATGGGTGCAAAAATTCTCAATAAAATACTAGCAAATCGAATCCAACAGTACATTAAAAGAAATCATTCACCATGATCAAGTGGGGTTTATTCCTGGCTACAAGCATGGTTCAATATTCACAAATCAATCAACCATATATATCACACTAAGAAAAGAAAGGGTAAGAACCATATAATCTCAATGGATGCAGAAAAAGCATTTGACAAAATATAGCAACCGTTCTTGATGAAAACCCTCAGCAAAGTAAGGGTAGATGGAACATACCTCAACATCATAAAGGCCATATACAAAAGACTCACAGCTAATATAATCCTCAGTGAGGAAAAACTGAGAGCTTTTCCTCTATGGTCAGGAACAAGACAGGCATGTTCTCTCCCACTATTACTACTTAATATAGTACGGCAATCTTATCCTCAGCCATCAGGCAACAAAAAGAAATAAAAGACATCCAAATCAGCAAGGAAGAAAGCAAACTTTCACTATATGCAGATGACATAATACTCCATATAGAAAACCCAAAAGATTTGACCAAAAGCGTCTAGAACACACGAATTCAGTAAAGTCTCGGGATATAAAATCAACATGCAGAAATATGTATTTCTATACACCAATAAGGAAGAAGCAGAAAGAGAAATTAAGGAATTGGGCCCATTTACAATTGCACCTAAAATAATAAGATATCTAGGAATAAACCTAACCCAAGAGGTGAAAGACCCGTACCCTGAAAGTTATAAAACACTGATGAAGGAAACAAAAGATGACACAAAGAAATAGAAAGACATTCTATGACCTGAATCAAAAGAACAAATATTGTTTAAATGTCCATACTACCCAAAGCAATCTACACACTCATTGCAGTCCTTATCAAAATAACAATAGCATTTTTTAATTGAACCAGAAAAAAAACTATCCTAAAACCTGTATGGAATGAACAAGGACTAAAAATAACCAAAGCAACCTTGAAATAGAAAAGCAAAGCTGGAGCCATCACAATTCTGGACTTCAAGTTATATTACAAAGCTGTAGCACCAAAATACTATGATACTGGCACAAAAATATATACATAGATAAATGGAACAGAATAGAAAACCCAGAAATAAACCCACAACTATGTGGTGAATTAATATTCAACAAAGTAGGAAAGAATATCCAATGGAAAAAAAGACAGTCTCTTCAACAAATGGTGTTAGGAAAACTGTTCAGCAACATGCAAAAGAAAGGAACTGGACCACTTCCTTACACCATATACAAAAATAAATTCAAAATGGATTAAAGACTTAAATGTGAGATAGGAAAGACCTAAATATGAGATAGAGAATAACATATGCAATAACCTCTTTGACATTAGCTATAGCAACTTCTTTCTAGATATGTCTCCTGAGGCAAGAGAAACAAAATCAAGAATAAACTATTGGGACTCAACATATAAAAAACAAATAATCCAGTTAAGAAATGGGTAGAAGACATGAATAGACACTTTTCCAAAGAAGACATCCAGATGGCTAACAGACATGAAAAAATGCTCAACATTGCTCAACATCAGGGAAATACAAATCAAAACCACAATGAGATACCACCTCACACCTGTCATAATGGCTAAAATTAACTACTCAGGAAACAACAGATGTTGGTAAAGGATGCAGAGAAAGAGGAACCCTCTTGCACTCTTGACAGAAATGCAAATTTGTGCAGACATTTTGGAAAATGGTATGGAGGTTTAAAAATAGAACTACTCAATTATCCAGCAATTGCACTCTTGGGTCTTTACTCAAAGGATACAAAAATACTAATTCAAAAGGATACATGCACCCTGATGTTTATGTTTATAGCAGCATTATCAACAATCACCAAATTATGGAAAGAGTCCTAATGCCCATTGACTACGAATGTATACAGAAGAATTGGCCATATATATATATGGAATATATGGAATATTACTCAGCAATAGCAACAATGAAATCTTTCCATTTGCAATAACATGAATGGAGCAAAAGAGTATTGTGCTGGGTGAAATAAGTCAGTCAGAGAAACACAAACACCATATGATTTCACTCATATGTGGAATTTAAGAAACAAAACAAATGAACATAGTGGGGGAAATAGAGGCAAATAGAAAAACAGACTCTTAACTATAGAGAACAAATTGATGGTTACCAGAGGGGAGGTGGGAAGGGTGATGTGGTAAATAAGTGATGGGGATTAAGGAAGATACTTATTGTGATGAGCACTGAGTGTTGTATGTAAGTGTTGAATCACTAAATTTTACACCTGAAACTGATATTACACTGTTTGTCAACTAACTGGAATTTAAATAAAAACTTGGTGTAAAAAATGATGTGGCATATATACACAATATAATATTACTTGGCTGTAAAAAAGAATGAGAACCTGCCATTTGCAACAACATGGATGGACCTAAAGTGTATAATGCTAACTGACATGAGTCACTTAGAGAAAGACATATCTCATATGATTTCACTTATATTTGGAATTTAACAAACAAAAAACATAAAGAAAAAAAGACATACAAAAAAACAGACTCTTAAATACAAAGAAGAAACTGGTGGTTATCAGAAAACAGGAAGGTGGGAGAATGAATGAAATAGATAAAAAGGGACTAAGAGTTCATTAATTATTATGAGCGCTGAGTAATGTATTGAATTGTTTAATCATATTGTATGTCTGAAACTAATATAAAACAATATGTTAATTACACTTCAATAAAAAACAATTAAATGAGTCTACTTAAGCCTTGAATTCCAATACAGGAGAGAGATTTAAAAAAAAAACAAGATAGACATCCTCACATATTGATGGTTGTAGCATAAATTGACATAATATCTTTATAGAGTGACTTACTAATTACTATCAAATTTTAAATTGCATATACTTTCTGATCCAATAATTTCATTTCTAACAAAATACATGAAACATATATATGAAAAAGTATGTAGGAGGATATTCAATGCAGCATTATACAGAATTGTGAAGACGAAAAAGAAGAAGAAAAAATGAGGAGGAGGAAGAAGAAAGAGAAACAGAAAAAAAAAGCCCAGAAGTTACCTTACCACTACTTAGAGGGTCTGGCTATTGAAAAAAAGTACATTTATAATAGCAAAAGTACAGAGCTATTAAAAAGAATAAGGTTGATCTGTGTGCTGATATGAAAACTTGTCCAAAGATTAGTTACTGCTGGTGAAAAACTAGGTTGAGAGGAGTGTTTTCTCTTTCCTATTGTTTGAGCATGATAAAGGAACAAACTAAGTTGCCAATTGTAAAATGGTTAAAAAAAGTTGAAAGGTTACTTGCTAAAGGGTGTGTACTGAGCATTTCTACCTTAGCTTAAAGTGTGACTAATTGGCCTTTGGTATCCCTTCTAATTCTAAAATTTTATTATTTTAATATCATGTAAACAAAGGAATGTTCACCATGATTTAATGCAAAAGAGGGGCCAAAGATATTATGTCATGGACATAAGTCAGTGGTTTCGTTACTGAGACATGACTTTGACAGTAGTTTAAAAAGCAGTGAAGATGAAAGGTGGATCAAGTGTGATTTTAAGCATGTGACTGATTGAAAAACAAATATTGAATAAGCCATTCTCTTCAGAGGAGTAACAGTGAGAAGGAAAAGAGAAAAAATATGGTAGTTTGGATATGCATGTTTGGGGGAAGAGAAAATACCAAGAAGAGAGCCATTAGGTACTAAGACATAAATGAGCACTATTTAACATAGATCAATGTTCACATATGTATTCGACATTCTGCACAAAAGGAATTCTAAAACTCACTTTTCACTCATTTAGGCATACTACTCTGTTTTTTAGTGTAAATTTGTATGTGAATTATTGTAAGTTGTCCCTAGTACAGAGGCTCATCTTAAAAAGTAACTTGTTTCAATCTCCCACTGAGCAAAGAAATAAACAGCCACCCAACCACTTCCTAAAATAACTTCACTTAAAAGTTATTTATTATCAGCACATAAATTTCCACCAACACATGCATCAAAATAGTGCTATTCTTCCCACCTAATGGGAGGTTTGTTATTCTTTGGTGTTAAATAAGAATACTACCAAAAAGGTCTGCAAACTCAAGAAACAGGGAACAGTTATTTAAACCAATATTGGTATTTAACTCCAATCAATGTAAAATTTAATTCTTGTGCAAGCATAACAAACACGAATCTTTATGACCTATGTCTATATCATTTTACTGAATCAATATTTTGAAATTACCCAATCTTGTTAAAGTACAAAATTAGAAGTTCTATTTGAAAGATATACTCAACTGTATCTTCATCATGGGGTATTTGTGTGGGCATGCACAATGGTTTTTCTGCCATACCAGGCTGAAAGACCTGAAAATGAGGAAATAAAAATCTGTTAAAAATTACTTTATAAGACTATATTCCTTCAATATAGTTTAAATCAAAAGACAGTCTAATAGAGACATTATCCCAGGTTTTGGCTTTCAGTCCACACTATTGATCTGTTTTAAATTGTAACTGTTTTGCTAGACAGCCTCCTATATAATATGTAATATTCAACTTAAAATGCACAGTGATACATTTAACCATAAACATGCAGAATAATCTAAAGAAAGGGTAAACTCTCTTTTGAAATCAAGAGGACAGAGAGCATTCTTCTTTAAAGCACTGAGTGTAAAATAGGTAATTTTGCTTTAAAAAGTGCTTAAAAGAACCAGGAAAGGCAAAATTACTTAACTTTCCAGAGAAGCTTACCAGGGAAGGCTGGGGTGATACAGCTCAAGGAGAGTTGGAAAAGAAGAGCTTATAAAATCTAAACAAGTCCCTTAAACATTGTACTAAATTAATAAAAACTGTCATTTATGAAGCACTTATTATGCACCTAGCATTGTGCTGAGTGCTTATGTGCTTTAGCTCCTTTAGTCATCATAATAGATAGATATAGACATATTTTTGTTGCCATATGCCAGTTAAGAAAATTCATATTCAGAAAAATAAGTAACTTACTTGCCCAAGATTTCAGCAATGCAGCAGACACAGGTCTGAACTGACTCCAAAGCTGGTGTTCTTCCTACTGTCCACAGTTATGAACCAAATATTCACTGTGCTTGCAACACTGTGGAACAAGGGAGGGGAGGTACAAAAGAGCATGTGCTGATTTCTAAGCAGAACTGTCTGAGAAGGACATGCTATCCTACTTTTGAGTAGAGCACAAAGATATGAGAATACGGGGCATGATTTAAAAGGAAATATTATATACAAGTATAGCAAAAAGAAAAGTAAACAGTATCAAATAATGGCTCTGTATCATGGTTTCTTCACTTGAGAATAATAATTCCTGAGAATTATTCCACTTTCGTGTATATGTTGACTTCATTTTTTCCTTAATAGTAAATAGTATCCTCTAAAACAGATAGTGTTCTGTGTTATGGTATTGTTTACTCTGGTCTATATATGCAAGTTCTGTATTAGCAGAACTTTAATGTTGGATATTGCAGTCATTTCTAGCCTTTAACTGAAATCAACAATAAACATCTAAACCACTAAAAAAAAAGAATTGTTTCTTAACTTTCCCTGCCTATTCTGTCTCAGAATTTGAAGTAAGTTACTATAAATTCAAGAGTCTCAAATTTTAATTATGCAAAGGATAAAGTTCTGGAGATCTACTCTATAGCATGGTGATTATAGTTAATAATACTGTATTGTGTACTTGAAATTTGCTAAAAGAGATCTTAATTGTTCTTATTCCCCACATACACACACACACACACACACATGCAAACACACACACACACACAGTGTGTTAACTATGTGAGGTAAGGGATATGTTAACTAGCTTATTGGGATAATCATTTCACAATGTATATGTATATCAAAACATCACATTGTACACCTTAAATATATACAATTTTTATTTTTCTGTTACATCTCAATAAAGCTATAAAAAAGAGAAAAGTATTTTCAGAAAAGAATATCTCTAATTGCTGCCTTTTGGCAAACTTGCACAAGATGGTTTGAAAACTAGAGATACAAATTATCTTGTGTTTTAAATGAAACTGCGTCTTTTTTATGTTTATTTTTGAGAGACAGAGAGAGACAGCATGAGCGGGGGAGGGGCAGAGAGAGAGGGAGACCCAGAATATGAAGCAGGCTCCAGGCTCTGAGCTGTCAGCACAGGCTTGAACTCACAGCCGTGAGATCATGACCTGCAAAGTCGGACGCTTAACTGACTGAGCCACCCAGGCGCCTCCAAACTAACGGTGTATTAAATAGTGGTTTACTTATGTCACATAAATCTGGAGCAAATATTCTGAAAGCATGTTCCCTGGGACTCTGGGGATCACTGACCCTCTTACGGGGAACCCATAATATGAGTATAAATATGAATAATATGAAGGTGATTTGCTTTTTCCAATGTGTTGACGTTTGCACTGGTGGTTCAAAAGCAATGGTGGATAAAACTGTTGCTACTTTAATCAAGGCAGTGTCACCAAATAGTCACTTGTGTTTTAGTCACTTCACACATTCACACAAAAAGAAAAAGAAGGCAAGTACCCATAAACATTTATACTGTAGACAAGTGTGATGGATGTCTTAAAGTAAAACAAGTTGTGATTATGAGATATAATAACTCCTTTTGTCAAGGCATGTCAAATTCAGTTGCAAAACCAACTAACATCACTAGTTTTTAAGGTTTTGTTATATCTAGGACAGTTTTTTTTAATTTAACAAATATTTATATTTTTTAATTTTTAAAAATTTTTAATTGAGGTATAATTGATATACAACATTATATTTCAGGTGTACACCATAATGATTCAATATTTGCATATAATGTGAAATAATCACACAATAAATCTAGTTAACATCAGTCACCACATATATAGTTGCAGAATTTTTTTTCATTTGCTGAGAACTTTTTTTTTTTAATTCAAGTTAGTTAACATACAGTGTAGTATTGGTTTCAGGAGTAAACCCGGTGATTCATCACTTACATATAACACCCAGTGCTTATCCCAACAAGTGTCCTTCTTAATGCCCATCACCAGTTTAACCCATCCCACATGCACCACCCCTCTACCAACTCTCTAACAACTCCTCTTCTCATATTTAAGAGTCTCTTATGGTTTGCCTTCCTCTCTGATTTTATCTGATTTTTCCTTCCCTTCCCCTATGTTCATCTGATGTGTTTCTTAAATTCCACATATGAGTAAAATCATATGATATTTTTCTTTTGTTGCCTGACTTATTTCACTTAGCATAGTACACTTTAGTTCCACCCACGTTGTTGCAAATGGCAAGATTTCATTCTTTTTGATTGCTAAGTAGTATTCCATTTTTTATATACACCATATATTCTTTATCCATCCATCAGTTGATGGTCATTTGGGCTCTTTCCCTAATTTGGCTATTGTTGATAATGCTGCTATAAACATTAGGGTGTATATATCCCTTTGTGTAAGTATTTTCAGATTCTTTGGGTAAATACTTTGTAGTGTAATTCCTGGATTGTAGAGGAATTCTATTTTTAACTTTTTGAAGAACCTCCATAATACTGTTTTCCAGAGTGACTGCACCAGTCTGCATTCCCACCAACAGTGTAAGAAGGTTCCCTTTTCTGCGCATCCACATCAATACCTGTTGCTTCCTGAGTTATTAATTTTAGCCATTCTGACAGGTGTGAAATGTTATCTTATTGTGGTTTTGATTTGTATTTCCCTGATGATGAGTGATGTTGAGCATCTTTTCATGTGTCTGTTAGCCATCTGGATATCTTCTTTGGAAAAGTATTCATATTTTCTGCCCATTTCTTAATGGGTTGTTTGCTTTTTGGGGGTTGAGTCTGATAAGTCTTTTTTTATGAAATTTATGTCAAATTGGTTTCCATACAACACCCAGTGCTCATCCCAACAGGTGCCCTCCTAAATACCCATCACCCACTTTCCCCTCCCTCCCACCCACGATCAACCGTCAGTTTGTTCTCATTTTTTAAGAGTCTCTTATGGTTTGCCTCCTTCTCTCTCTGTAACTTTTTTTTCCTCTTCCCTACCCCCTAGTCTTCTGTTGAGTTTCTCAGAATCCACATAAGTGTGAAAACACGTGGTATCTCTCTTTCTCTGCCTGACTTATTTCACTTGGCATAACACTCTCCAGTTCCATCCACGTTGCCATAAATGGCCAGATTTCATTCTTTCTCATTGCCACATAGTACTCCATTGAATATGTAAACCACATCCTCTTTATCCATTTGTCAGTCGATGGACATTTAGGCTCTTTCCATAATTTGGCTACTGTTGAAAGTGCTGCTATAAACATTGGGGTACAAGTGACCCTATGCATCAGTACTCCTGTATCCCTTGGGTAAATTCCTAGCAGTGCTATTGCTGGGTCATAGGGTAGGTCTATTTTTAATTTTTTGAGGAACCTCCACACTGTTTTCCAGAATGGCTGCACCAGTTTGCATTCCCACCAACAGTGCAAGAGGGTTCCCGTTTCTCCACATCCTCTGCAGAATCTATAGTCTCCTGATTTGTTCATTTTAGCCACTCTGACCGGCATGAGGTGGTTTCTCGGTGTGGTTTTGATTTGTATTTCCCTGATGAGGAGTGACGTTAAGCATCTTTTGATGTGCCTCTTGGCCATCTGGATGTCTTTTTTAGAAAAGTGTCTATTCATGTGTTCTGCCCATTTCTTCACTGGATTATTTGTTTTTTGGGTGTGGAGTTTGGGGAGTTCTTTATAGATTTTGGATATTAGCCCTTTCTCTGACATGTCATTTGCAAATATCTTTTCCCATTCCGTTGGTTGCCATTTAGTTTTGTTGATTGTTTCCTTTGCAGTGCAGAAGCTTTTTGTCTTGATGAGGTCCCAATAGTTCATTTTTGCTTTTAATTCCCTTGACTTTGGGGATGTGTCAAGTTAACAAATTGATGGGGCTGAGGTCACAGAGGTTTTTTTCCTGATTTCTCCTCTAGGGTTCTGATGGTTTCCTGTCTCACATTCATGTCCTTCATCCATTTTGAGGTTATCTTTGTGAAAGGTGTAAGAAAGTGGTCTAGTTTCATTATTCTGCATGTTGCTGTCCAGTTCTCCCAACACCATTTGTTAAAGAGACTGTCTTTTTTCCATTGGATGTTCTTTCCTGCTTTGTCAAAGATTAGTTGGCCATACATTTGTGGGTCCAATTCTGGAGTCTCTATTCTATTCCATTGGTCTATGTGTCTGTTTTTGTGCCAGTACGATGCTGTCTTGATGATTACAGTTTGTAGTAGAAGCTAAAGTCTAGGATTGTGATGTCTCCCACTTTGGTCTTCTTCTTCAATATTACTTTGGCTATTCGGGGTCTTTTGTGGTTCCATACAAATTTTAGGATTGCTTGTTCTAGCTTCGAGAAGAATGCTGGTGCAATTTTGATTGGAATTATACTGAATGTGTAGATAGCTTTGGGTCATATTGACATTTTAACAATATTTATTCTTCCAATCCAAGAGCACAGAATGTTTTTCCATTTCTTTATGTCTTCTTCAATTTCCTTCATAAGCTTTCTATAGTTTTCAGCATACAGATCTTTTACATCTTTGGTTAGGTTTATTCCTAGGTATCTTGTGCTTCTTGGTGCAGTTGTGAAAGGGATCAGTTTCTTTATTTGTCTTTCTGTTGCTTCATTATTAGTGTATAAGAATTCAACTGATTTCTGTATATTAATTTTCTATCCTGCCACTTTGCTGAACCCATGTATCAGTTCTAGCAGACTTTTGGTGGAGTCTATTGGGTTTTCCATGTATAATATCATGTCGTCTGCAAAAAGTGAAAGCTTGACTTCATCTTTGCCAATTTTGATGCCTTTGATTTCCTTTTGTTGTCTGATTGCTGGTGCTAGAACTTCCAACACTATGTTAAACAACAGTGGTGAGAGTGGACATCCCTGCCGTGTTCCTGACCTCAGGGGGAAAGCTCTCAGTTTTTCCTCACTGAGGATGATATTAGCTATGAGCTTTTGACAAATGTCTTTTAGGATGTTTAAGTATATTCCTTCCATTGCGACTTTCTCAAGGGTTTTTATTAAGAAAGGATGCTGAATTGTATTTCCCTGATAAGGAGCGACGCTGAACATCTTTTTATGTGCCTGTTGGCCATCTGGATGTCTTCTTTAGAGAGGTGTCTATTCATGTTTTCTGCCCATTTCTTCACTGGGTTATTTGTTTTTCGGGTGTGGAGTTTGGTGAGCTCTTTATAGATTTTAGATACTAGCCCTTTGTCCGATATGTCATTTGCAAATATCTTTTCCCATTCCATTGGTTGCCTTTTAGTTTTGTTGGTTGTTTCCTTTGCTGTGCAGAAGCTTTTTATCTTCATAAGGTCCCAGTAATTCACTTTTGCTTTTAATTCCCTTGCCTTTGGGTATGTGTCGAGTAAGAGGTTGCTACGGCTGAGGTCAGAGAGGTCTTTTCCTGCTTTCTCCTCTAAGATTTTGATGGTTTCCTGTCTCACATTTAGGTCCTTTATCCATTTTCAGTTTATTTTTGTGAATGGTGTGAGAAAGTGGTCTAGTTTCAACCTTCTGCATGTTGCTGTCCAGTTCTCCCAGCACCATTTGTTAAAGAGGCTGTCTTTCTTCCATTGGATGTTCTTTCCTGCTTTGTCAAAGATGAGTTGGCCATACTCACGCCAGTCAGAGTGGCCAAAATGAACAAATCAGGAGACTATAGATGCTGGAGAGGATGTGGAGAAACGGGAACCCTCTTGCACTGTTGGTGGGAATGCAAATTGGTGCAGCCGCTCTGGAAAGCAGTGTGGAGGTTCCTCAGAAAATTAAAAATAGACCTACCCTATGACCCAGCAATAGCACTGCTAGGAATTTATCCAAGGGATACAGGAGTACTGATGCATAGGGGCACTTGTACCCCAATGTTCATAGCAGCACTCTCAACAATAGCCAAATTATGGAAAGAGCCTAAATGCCCATCAACTGATGAATGGATAAAGAAATTGTGGTTTATATACACAATGGAATATTACGTGGCAATGAGAAAAAATGAAATATGGCCTTTTGTAGCAACGTGGATGGAACTGGAGAGTGTGATGCTAAGTGAAATAAGCCATACAGAGAAAGACAGATACGATATGGTTTCACTCTTATGTGGATCCGGAGAAACTTAACAGGAACCCATGGGGGAGGGGAAGGAAAAAAAAAAAAGAGGTTAGAGTGGGAGAGAGCCAAGCATAAGAGACTGTTAAAAACTGAGAACAAACTAAGGGTTGATGGGGGGTGGGAGGGAGGGGAGGGTGGGTGATGGGTATTGAGGAGGGCACCTTTTGGGATGAGCACTGGGTGTTGTATGGAAACCAATTTGTCAATAAATTTCATATATATATATATAAAAAAAAGAAAAAAAAGAAAGGATGCTGAATTTTGTCAAATGCTTTTTCTGCATCGATTGACAGGATCATATGGCTCTTACCTTTTCTTTTAATAATGTGATGTATCACATTGATTGTGTTTGAATATTGAACCACCCTGCAGCCCAGAAATGAATCCACTTGATCATGGTGAATAATTCTTTTATATGCTGTTGAATGCTTTTGCTAGTATCCTGTTTAGAATTTTTGCATCCATATTCATCAGGGATAGTGGTCTGTAGTTCTCTTTTTTTGCTGGGACTCTGTCTGGTTTGGGAATCAATGTAATGCTGGCTTCATAGAATGAGTCTGGAAGTTTCCTTCCCTTTCTATTTTTTGGAATATCTTGAGAAGGATAGGTATTATCTCTGCTTTAAACGTCTGGTAGAATTCCCCTGGGAAGCCATCTGGTCCTGGACTCTTATTTGTTGGGAGATTTTTGATAACTGATTCAACTTCTTCACCAGTTATGGGTCTGTTCAAGTTTTCTATTTCTTCCTTTTTGAGTTTTGGAAGTGTGTGGGTACTTAGAAATTTGTCCATTTCTTCAAGGTTGGCCAGTTTGTTGGCATACAATTTTTCATAGTATTCTCTGATGATTGCTTGTATTTCTGAGGGATTGGTTGCAATAATTCCATTTTCATTCATGATTTCATCTATCTGGGTCCTCTCTCTTTTCTTTTTGAGAAGCCTGGCTAGAGGTTTATGAATTTTGTTTATTTTTTCAAAAAAAGAACTATTGGTTTCATTGATCTGCTCTACTGTTTTTTTAGATTCTATATTGTTTATTTCTGCTCTGATCTTTATTATGTCTCTTCTTCTGCTGGGTTTGGGGTGACTTTGCTGTTCTGCTTCTATTTCCTTTAGGTGTGCTGTTAGATTTTGTATTGGGGATTTTTCTTGTTTCTTGAGATAGGCCTGGACTGCAATGTATTTTCCTCTCAGGACTGCCTTTGCTAACCCCAAAGCATTTGGATTGTTTTATATTCATTTTCATTTGTTTCCATATATTTTTAAATTTCTTCTCTAATTGCCTGGTTGAACCATTCATTGTTTAGTAGGATGTTCTTTAACCTCCATGCTTTTGGAGATTTTCCAGACTTTTTCCTGTGGTAGATTTCAAGTTTCATAGCATTGTGATTGGAAAGTATGCAAGGTATCACCTCATTTCTTTTATATTTATTGAGGTCTGTTTTGTGACTCAGTATCTGATCGATCTTGGAGAATGTTCCATGTGCACTCAAGAAGAAAGTATATTCTGTTGCTTTGGGATGCAGAGTTCTAAATATATCCGTCAAGTCCATCTGATCCAATGTATCATTCAGTGCCCTTGTTTCTTTATTTATTCTCTATTTAGATGTTCTATCCTTCTCTGTAGCTGGAGTATTAAAGTTTCCTGAAATTACCACATTCTTATCAATAAGGTTGCTTATGCTCGTGATTAATTGTTTTATGTATTTTGGTGCTATCGAATTCGGTGCCTAGACATTTATAATTGTTAGCTCTTCCTAATTGATAGACCTTTCAATTATTATATAATGCTTTCTTCATCTCTTGTTACAGCCTTTAATTTAAAGTCTAGTTTGTCTGATATAAGTATGGCTACTCCAGCTTTCTTTTGACTGCCAGTAACATGATAGGTAGTTCTCCATCCCCTCACTTTCAATCTGAAGGTGTCCTCAAGTCTAAAATGAGTCTCTCGTAGACAGAAAAGAGATGGGTCTTGTTCTTTTATCCATTCTGATACCCTATGTCTTTTGGTTGGAGCATTTAGTCCATTTACATTCAGTGTTATTATTGAAAGATTTGTGTTTAGAGTTATTGTGATATCTGCAGGTTTCATGCTTGTAGTGGTGTCTCTGGTACTTTGTGGTCCTTGAAACATTTCACTCACAGCATCCCTTTAAGATCTCTTGTAGGGCTGGTTTAATAGTGATGAATTCCTTCAGTTTTTGTTTGGGAAGACCTTTATCTCTCTATTTTGAATGACAGACTTGCTGGATAAAGGATTCTCGGCTGCATTTTTTTTCTGTTCATCACATTGAAGATTTCCTGACATTCCTTTCTGGCCTGCTAAGTTTCAGTAGATACGTCTGCCACTACCCTTATGTGTCTACCTTTGTATGTAAAGGCCCGTTTATCCCTAGCTGCTTTCAGAATTCTCTCTTTATCCTTGTATTTTGCCAGTTTCACTATGATATGTGGTGCAGATCTATTCAAGTTACATCTGAAGGGAGTTCTCTGTGCCTCTTGGATTTCAATGCCTTTTTCCTTCCCCATATCAGGGAAGTTCTCAGCTATGATTTGTTAAAGTACACCTTCAGCCCCTTTCTCTCTTCTGCTGAAAATCCTATGATATGGATATTGTTCCATATGATGGCATCACCTGGTTCTCTAATTCTCTGCTCATCTCCTGGATTTTTTTTTATCTCTCTTTTCTCAGCTCCTCTTTTTCCATAATTTTATCTTCTAAATCACCCATCCTCCCCTCTGCCTCTTCAATCCGTGCTGTGACCATCTCCATTTTATTTTGCACCTCATTTATAGCATTTTTAATTCATCATGACTATTTTAGTCCCTTGATCTCTGTAGCAATAGATTCTCTGCTGTCCTCTATGCTTTTTTCAAGCCCAGTGATTGATTTTATGACTGTTATTCTAAATCCTGGTCCCTTTTAATGCTTAAATTGGTTTTGGTCAATTCGTTAGCTGTCGCTACTTCCTGGAATTTCTTTTAAGAAGAATTCTTCCGTTTCATCATTTTGGCTAGTTTTCTGTCCCTTAAGCATTTTAAAAGCTTGTGTTTTCTGCACCTGCGAGCACTGCTACATTAAAGGGGGAGCCATACATCCAGGGCCTGGCCCCTCAGGAGGTGGTTTTTTTTTTTTTTTGGAGAGTGTTACTTGCTCTCTGTTTTTGTGACTTTGGTTATTTTATTACCCTACTCGTAGTGATAATTTGGACCCTCCACCAGATGTGCCTTAATTTTTTCCTTGGAGTAGCCCTGTAAAGCAAAACAGGCAAACAGGAGACACAAAAACACAAACAAATAATACAAACAAATAATCAAAAACAAAAACCTAAAGACTAAAAACAAAAATCCCAAAAACACCGGCTACAAGTAAAGAAGAAGGTGGAGGTGGTGCTAATGAAAGAGCATATACAAAGAGAGAAATGACAGGAGCGGGGCATGGGGAAGAAAAAATAACCATTGATTAGGCAGAGAGACTAAAAGCCTTAATCCAGAGAGAGAGAAAGGAAAATAAGGAAGGAGGTGGGGAAAACAAGACGAAGATAAACTTACCCAGACAGAGAAACTATATGGCTTGATTATTTGAGAGAGAGAAAGGAGTGTAAAGAAGGAGGTGTAGAACATGTATAAAGACAATGGATTAAATATGTCAGTTTAGACAGACCAATAACCAAAGTAACCAGCCTAGGGGAGGGAAGAGATGAGGAGAAATGGGGGGGAGAGAATATATCTATATATCCAGAATTGACCTAGGGTTAATCCAGGAAATTCTGCAGCACCTGTAGGTAGTAGCTATCCGCAGGTTCTGTGCCGCTCCAGTGGATAGGCAGTTACCCAGTGCAAGGGGGCATGGTTTGGCATAATCTGAACCCACCTCCACTATGGGCCCTGGAAGTGATCCCTGAAGCTCCTTCCTTGGTGGTGGTAGTGGGGGGGGGGGTAATCCCCCAGTCTCTTCTCCATGGAGCCAGACAGGTGGGCTCAATTTGAATCACCCTCACTGTGCCGTGGGTGCAGATGGGGCAGTCTTTCTCCACCAACTCCCCTGACCCTGTGCTTGTCTAGGATTCAAAGTCCCACTCCGTGCGCTCTGGCACTGGGGAAGCCCCTCTCAGTGTGGCGATATGTGGTACTGGCTGGCTTTGTCTGTGCCACAGCACTTCAGGGAGGTCCACCTTCTCCTACTGCAGACTGAGCCATTGCCCTCGCCATGAGCCCCAGGGTGGCAGAAGCAGGTTGGCTTTGTCTTTTCCCAGCACTCCAGGGAAACAGCGGCCTTATCCTCCTTCAGACTGTGCCTTTGGCCCAGCCACTCCACCCAGAGGTGGCAGACACAGGCAGATTCCATACTATCGCACAGTTCTCCAGGGAACCACTTTCTCCAGCTGTAGACTGAGCCTCTGACCTACCACCGCACCCAGGGCTGGCTCCCCTCCTTCCCAGATGCACAAACAGGGAGAAAGGCACAGTCTGAAGAAAGCCCCATGGTTAGAGATAAGATCCCTCTCAGTCTCAGTCAGAGGTCTTTCTCCTGTCCAGATACAGTCTGCACTTCCCTAGCTGCTCTTTCTCTTCCCTTTGTTTCTCCACAGAAGGGGGGTCCCTCCTCTCCGTGCACATGCAGGTTTTTTTTTTATCTCCCCCAGTTCACAGTTACCCACCTATCTTTTTTCCAGCTTTCCCATTTTCTTCCTAGTACATTCAGTGTCTTTTCCTCCTATGCTCTGGTGTTCAAAGTCCTTTGGCTTCTACACTTCTCTTTTGAGAGATGCAGGAAGTATGGATTCCCCCTACTTCTCCTCCATGTTGGCCCCCATCTCCGAGTCTGATAAGTTCTTTATAGATTTTGGACACTAACTCTTTATCAGATATGTCACTTGAAAATATCTTCTCCCTTTCTGTAAGCGGCTTTTTAGTTTTGTTGATTGATTCCTTCAGTATGCAGAAGCTGATCTTGATGAAGTCCCAATAGTTTGTGTTTAGTTTTGTTTCCTTTGCCTTCAGCCACATCTGTAGTATGGGGTTGCTCTGGCCAAGGTAAAAAGGTTGCTACCTGTGTTCTCCTCTAGGATTTTGATGGTTTCCTGTCTCACATTTAGGTCTTTCATCCATTTAGATTTATTTTTGTGTATGGTGTAAGAAAGTGATCCAGTTTCATTCTTCTGCATGCAAATATTGAACCAGGCCTGCAGCCCAGGAATAAATTCCACTTGATCATGGTGAATATTTCTTTTAATGTACTGTTGAATTTGATTTGCTGGTATCTTATTGAGAATTTCTGTATCCAGTTTCATCAGGGATATTGACCTGTAATTTTCCTTTTTAGTGGGTCTTCGACTGGTTTTAGGATTAAGGTAATGATGGCTTCATAGAATGAGTTTGGAAGATTTCCTTCCATTTCTATTTTTTGTTCCATTTCTATTTTTTGGAACAGTTTGAGAAAAATAGGCATTACCTCTTCTTTAAATGTCTAGTAGAATTCCCCTGGGAAGCCATCTGGCACAAGACTCTTGTTTGTTGGGAGACATTTGATTACTGATTCAATTTCTTTGCCAGTTATGAGTTTGTTCAAATTTTCTATTTTTTCTTGTTTCAGTTCTGCTACTATATGAGTTTCTAGGAATTTGTCCATTTTTTTCCAGAGTGCTCAATTTGTTGGCATATAATTTTTCATAGTATTCTAATTGTTTGTATTTCTGTGGTGTTGATTGTGATCTCTTCTCTTTCATTCATGATTGTATCTGTTTGGATCTTTTCTCTTTTCTTTTTGATAAGTCTGGGTAGAGGTTTATCAATTTTGTTAATACTTTCAAAGAACCAGCTCTAACTTTTGTTCATCTGTTCTACTGGTTGTTTTGTTTGTTTGTTTCTATATAATTTATATCTGCTTTAGTCTTTATTATTTCCCTTCTTCTGCTGGATTTATTTGCTGTCCCTTTTCTAGGTCCTTTAGGTGTAAGGGTAGGTTGTGTATTAGGGACCTTTCTTGCTTCTTGATATAGGCCTGAATTGCAATATACTTTCCTCATAAGAATGCCTCTGCCTCATCCCAAATGGTTTGTACTGTTGTATTTTCATTTTCATTTGCGTCCATGTATTTTTTCATTTTTTTTAACTTCTGGGTTAACCCATTAGTTCTTTAGTAGGATGTTCTTTAACCTCCATGTATTTGATAGCTTTCCAAATTTGTTCCTATCATTGATTTCAAGTTTCATAGTGGTCTGAAAATATGAATGGTGTGATCTTCTTTTTGTATCTGTTGAGGGATGATTTGTGGCCCAGTATGTGATCTAGTCTGGAGAATGTTCCATGTGAGCAAGAGAAGATTGCGTATTCTGATGCTTTAGGATGAAATGTTCTGAATATATCTGTTAAGTATATCTGGTCCAGTGTGTCACTCAAAGCCACTGTTTCCTTGTTGATTTTCTGCTTAGATAATCTGTCCACTGTTGTAAGTGGGATATTAAAGTCCCCTACTGTTATTATTATCAATTAGTTTATTTATGTTTATAATTAATTGATTTATACATTGGGGAGTTTTCATGTTGGGGGCTAAATATTTACAATTCTTAGATATTCTTGATGGATAAGCTCTTTAATTATGATATAATGTCCCTCTTCATCTCTTGTTATAATCTTTGTTTTAAAATCTAGTTTGTCTGATATAAATATAGCTAATCTGGCTTTCTTTGACATCCATTAGCATGATAGATGATTCTCCACCCCCTACTTTCAATCTGCAGGTGTCTTTCGGTCTAAAATAAGTCTTATGTAGGCAGAATATAGATGGATCTTGTTTTTTATTCATTATGATACCCTATGTTTTTGATTGGAGAATTAGTCCATTTACATTCAGAGTGATTATTGAAAGACATCAATTTAGTGCCATTGAGTTACCTGTACAGTTGGTGTTTCTGGTGATGTTCTCTGGTCCTTTGTAGTCTCTTATGTTGGTCTTGGTTTTTTTCCACTCAAAGAGTATCCCTTAAAATTTCTTGCAGGGCTGATGTAGTGGTCACCAACTCCTTTAGTTTTTGTTTGTCTGGGAAGCTCTTTATCTCTCCTTCTATTCTGAACGACAAACTTTTTGGATAAAGAATTCTTCACTACATATTTTTCCTACTCAACACATTGATTATTTCATGCCACACCCTTCTGGCCTTCCCAGTTTCAGTGGACAGGTCTGCTGCTAACCTCATGTGTCTACCTTTGAGGTTAAGGACATTTGTCTCTAGCTGCTTTCAGAATTCTCTTTATATTTGTATTTTGCAACTTCCACCATGATATGTTGTGCTGTTGACCTGTTTTTATTGATTTGGAAGGGAGTTCTTTGTGCCTCTTGGACTTGAATGCCTGTTTTCTTCCCCAGATTAGGGAATTTCTCAGCTATAATTTGTCAAATAAACCTCTGCCCCGTTCTCCCACTCTTCTTCTGAGACTCCTATGATATAGATGTTTCATTTTAGATAATCACTAAGTTTTCTGAGTCTCCCCTTGTGATCTAATAATTTTCTTCTCTTCTTTTCAGCTTCATTATTTTCCATAAGTTTATCTTTTATTTCACCTATTTCCTCTGCTTCTTCAATCCTTACTGTGACTGTGTCCAATAGGTTTTGCATTTCATTTATAGCATTTTTTTTATCTCAGCCTGACCAGTTTTTAGGTTTTATGATCTCGCTGCAGCAATAGTTTCTCTGGTGCCTTCTATGCTTTTTTCAAGCCCAGATGGTAATCATATAACTGTTGCTCCAAATTATTGTTCAGATATATTGCTTATATCTGTTTTGAGTAAGTCCCTGCTATGATTTCTTCTTCACCTGTTTTTTAGGGAGAATTCTTTCATCTTGTCATTTTTTTCTAAGTTTCTGTCTTTTATGTGTTATGAAAGCATGTATTGTTTCCTGCACCTGAGAGTACTGCTATATTTAAAAGGGATCATACTGTATCCAGGGCCTGGCACTTCAGGAAGTGTTTCCAGTGTATTCTGTGTGCACTTCGCTATTGCATTTTGGCTGCTGTTTCCCACTGGTCAGCACTTTAAGAGCTCCTCTTGCTTGCAGTGCTGGAGTGTTTGAACATTTAACTCAGTGTGTTTTGATTTGTTTGTTAAAATAAGCCTAAAGAAGAGAAGAGCAGAGCAAGGAGGGGAGGGGAAGGGGGAGGGGAGGAGGGAAGGGAAGGGAGGGGAAGGGAAGAAAAGCCTGACTACCCCCCACAAAAAAAGGGAAAAAAGGAAAGGGAATGAAAAAAAAAAACAGACAATCAGAAACTTAAGGCTGATTCCAAAGAAAGATAAAAAAAGAAAAAAATGGTGAAAAAAGAACAAAGACTGATTTAAAAAAAACAGAAAATGAAATGGAAAAAAAATACTATGAACATGGTTGCAAAGAAAAAAAAGAACAAAGAAAAGAGGAAAGAAAAAGAAAAGAGAAGAGAACAGAAAAGAAAAAAGAAATAAAGTAAGCCTGGTCCTCTTTCCACCAGAACTACAGGTGTCATTTTGAAGCACTCTGTTTCAGTACATTTGGTGCATGTGGGGTCCTGCCTATACTGGTCTTCTGGAGAAGAGACCCACTTCACACTCTCAGTGTCAACCCTGTGCCAGTAAATAATCAGTTGTCGGGCACAGTGGGGCATGCTTGGTTTAAGTGGGTTCCTCCTCCATTGGGGGACACTGTGTTGCTCTATGAAGCCCCACCATGTTTGTGTTGGGGGGAAAATGGCACTGTCCCAATCTCTCCAGGGGATCTCACATACCCCACTGTTCACGCAGTTCTCACAGAATACAAGAGCAGTCAGCTCACCCTGGGCCACAGCTCTTCTTCATTTTTTCTTTGGCACACAAGTGGGATTCAAAACTTGAAGTTTTAAAGGACCCAGAACCACTCAGACCTTCCCCCTTCCTCTGGAGTAGAGCCTCTCCATGCTCTGTCTGATGTCCTCTGGCCCAGAAAAACAGCCCCATGTCTGGGCTGTGTGCAGAATCTATAGTGGTACACTGGTAAAAGCAGCAATAAGGTTATATGTCTTCTGGGCTCACCTCTGTCATCTGCCAGTAAAAGGCCTTTTGCTGGAGCCTACAGGATCTTTTGTCCTTGGAAAGGCAATATACCATCTTCTGAAAGTATTCTGGAAATGGGTAATGTTCTCTTCCAGTGTGCCCCCAGAGATCCTTACACCACACTATGCACTCAAGAACCAGCTCCCTCCTTCCCCCTAGTAGCTCTGCTCTGGAGAATGTCACACACTTCCAAAACCTCAGAGTTTGAGTTCCAAGTGCTGTTTGCAAAAAACCCTGCAATACTCAGTACTTCTCTCTCCTCAGTCTGTGGTCTACAGAGGTTTTCATCTTGTATGAACCCAACGCCTCACTCTTTCAACCCTTCTTTCTTTCTCTCCCTTTTGTGTCTCCACAGAAACGTTCCCTGCCCTCCATGGCACTGCTGTTTTTCTCACCCCCAGTTCTCTTCCATGCACCTCACACCTGCCACACTGTCTCCCCTCAACCATGGAGATCCTTTGGCCAGTACACAGATTGATTTTCTAAGTGTTCCAAGTGATATGATCTTTTTTTTTTTTTTTAAATTTTTTTTTTTAACATTCATTTTTGAGACAGAGAGAGACAGAGCATGAATGGGGGAGGGTCAGAGAGGGAGACACAGAATCTGAAACAGGCTCCAGGCTCCGAGCTGTCAGCACAGAGCCCGACGCGGGGCTCAAACTCACGGACCGCGAGATCGTGACCTGAGCCGAAGTCGGCTGCTTAACCGACTGAGCCACCCAGGCGCCCCGTGATATGATCTTAATACAGCTGTGTTTGAAGGACAGGAAAGCCCAGGGTACCCTACTTCTCTAACATCTTAACTCCTCTCTGTTGCCTGTGCTTTTGACGTCAAATACAAGAAATCATTTCCAGGAACACATCATGAGGTTGTACTCCTATTGTTTCTTCTAAGAGTTTTATAATTTTAACTCTCACATTTAGGTCTTTTATCAATTTTGAATTAATTTGGCTGGGGGAGAAAGATGGCGGCATAGGACGCTGGGCTCACTGTGTCCTGCTGATCACGTAGATTCCACCCACACCTGCCTAAATAACCCATAAAATCACCAGAAGAATGGATTCTCTGGAGCCAAGCATAGACGAGAGGCCCATGGAAGAGGGTAGGAAGGGCGGAGATGTGGTGCGTGCTACACGGACTGGCGGGAGGGAGCTGGGGCAGAGGGGCAGCCCGCTGGCCAAGCAGAGGCCCTGAGTCTGGCTGGCAAAAGCGGAGGGGTCAGATGGAGTGTGTTCGGGCAGCAAGCGGGACTTAACATCTGGAAGGTTATAAGCTAACAGCTCTGCTCGGAGAGTGGGATGGCTGGAGGACAATGGGAAGGAGAGTTGTTGAGCCCCGAGACAACAGAGCTCAGTCTGGCGGGGGGGAAAGGCGCTCACCAGCGCCATCTCCCTCGCCCATCCCCCAGCCAAAATCCCAAAGGGAACCAGTTCCTGCAGGGAACTTGCTTGCACCACGTAAACACCCATTGCTGTGCTTCTGTGGATCCATCCCTCTGGCGGCAGGTCTGACTCCCTCCTGGTGCTGCAGGGCCCCTCCTGAAGTGGATCACTGAAGGATAAGTGAGCTGAGCCTGCCCCTCCTGCCCCTGTTCACCTTGCCCATCCACCCCAGCTAATACACCAGATCCCCAGCACCACAAGTTTGGCAGTATGCAAGTAGCCCAGACGGGCCAACCCACCCCACAGTGAATTCCATTCTTAGGAGAGGGGAAGAGAAGGTACACAAGTCTGACTGTGGCCCCAGTGGAGGGCTGGGGGCAGACATCAGGTCTGACTACGGCCCCACCCACCAACGCAAGTTATTCAAGACAGCACAGGGGAAGTGCCCTGCAGTTCTGCACCACTCCAGGGCCTATCCAAAATGACAAAACGGAAGAATTCCCCTCAAAAGCATCTCCAGGAAATAATGACAGCTAATGAACTGGTCAAAAACGATTTAAACAATATAACAGAAATTGAATTTAGAATAATAGTCATAAAATTAATCACTGGGCTTGAAAACAGTATAGGGGACAGCAGAGACTCTTGCTACAGAGATTAAGGGACTAAGGAACAGCCAGGAGGAGCTAAAAAATGCTATAAGAGCTGCAAAATAAAATGGAGACAACCACAGCTAGGATTGAAGAGGCAGAGGAGAGAATAGGTGAACTAAAAGATAAAATCATGGAAAAAGAGGAAGCTGAGAAAAAGAGAGATTAAAGAAAATCCAGGAGTATGAGGGGAAAATTAGAGAACTAAGTGATGCACTAAAGAGAAATAATCTACGCATAATTGGTATTCCAGAGGAGGAAGAGAGAGGGAAAGGTGCTAAAGAAATTATAGCTGAGAACTTCCCGGATCTGGGAAAGGAAAAAGACATTGAAATCCAAAAGGCACAGAGACTCCCTTCAGACGTAAATTGAATCGATCTTCTGTGAGACATGTCATAGTGAAACTGGCAAAATACAGCGATAAAGAGAAAATTCTGAAAGCAGCTAGGGATAAACGTGCTCTAACATATAAGGGAGACCACTAAGACTCGTGACAGATCTCTCTACTGAAACTTGGCAGGCCAGAAAGGAATGGCAGGAAATCTTCAATGTGATGAACAGAAAAAAAATGCAGCCTAGAATCCTTTATCCAGCAAATCTGTCATTTAGAATAGAAAGAGAGATAAAAGTCTTCCCAAACTTACAAAAACTGAAGGAATCCATCACCACTAAACCAGCCCTACAAGAGATCCTAAGGGGGATCCTGTGAGACAAAGTACCAGAGACATCGCTACAAGCATGAAACCTACAGACATCACAATGACTCTAAACTCATATCTATCTATAATAACACTGAACGTAAATGGACTAAATGCACCAACCAAAAGACACAGGGTATCAGAATGGATTAAAAAAAACAAGACCCATCTATTTTCTGTCTACAAGAGACTCATTTTAGACTTGAGGACACCTTCAGATTGAAAGTGAGGGGATGGAGAACTATCATGCTACTGGAAGTCAAAAGAGAGCTGGAGTAGCCATACTTATACCACACAAACTAGGCTTTAAATTAAAGGCTGTAACAAAAGATGAAGAAGGGCATTATGTAATAATTACAAGGTCTATCCATCAGGAAGAGCTAACAATTATAAATGTCTATGCACTGAATACAGGAGCCCCCAGATATATAAAACAATTCCTCACAAACATAAGCAACCTTATTGATAAGAATGTGGTAATTGCAGTGACTTTAATACTCCACTTACAACAATGGATAGAGCATCTAGACACACGGTCAATAAAGAAACAAGGGCACTGAATGATACATTGGATCAGATGGACTTGACAGATATATTTAGAACTCTGCATCCCAAAGCAACACAATATACTTTCTTCTCAAGTGCACATGGAACCATCTCCAAGATAGATGACATACTGGGTCACAAAACAGCCCTTCATAAGTATACAAGAATTGAGATCATACCATGCATACTTTCAGGCTACAATGCTATGAAGCTTGAAATCAACCACAAGAAAAAGTCTGGAAAACCTACAAAAACATGGAGGTTAAAGAACACCCTACTAAAGAATGAATGAGTCAACCAGGCAATTAGAGAAGAAATTTAAAAATATATGGAAACAAACAAAAATGAAAATACAAAAATCCAAATGCTTTGGGATGCAGCGAAGGCAGTCCTGAGAGGAAAATACATTGCAATCCAGGCCTATCTCAAGAAACAAGAAAATCCCAAATACAAAATCTAACAGCACACCTAAAAGAAATTGAAGCAGAACAGCAAAGACACCCCAAACCCAGAAGAAGAGGAGAAATAATAGAGATTAGAGCAGAAATAAACAATATAGAATCTAAAAAAACTGTAGAGCAGATCAACGAAACCAAGAGTTGATTTTTTGAAAAAATAAACAAAATTGATAAACCTGTAGCCAGGCTTCTCAAAAAGAAAAGGGAGATGACCCAAATAGATAAAATCATGAGTGAAAATGTAATTATTACAACCAATCCCCCAGAAATACAAGCAATTATCAAGGAATACTATGAAAAATTGTATGCCAACAAACTGGACAACCTGGAAGAAATGCACAAATTTCTAAACACCCACACACTTCCAAAACTCAATCAGGAGGAAATAGAAAGCTTGAACAGACCCACAACCACCGAAGAAATTAAATCAGTTATCAAAAATCTCCCAACAAATAAGAGTCCAGGACCAGATGGCTTCCCAGGGGAATTCTACCAGACATTTAAAGCAGAGATATCCTTCTACCAGACATTTAAAGCAGAGATATCTGCTTTAAATTCTACCAGACATTTAAAGCAGAGATATCCTTCTCAAGAAATTCCAAAAAATAGAAAGGGAAGGAAAACTTCCAGACTCATTCTATGAAGCCAGTATTACTTTGATTCCTAAACCAGACAGAGACCCAGTAAAAAAAGAGAACTACAGGCCAATATCCCTGATGAATATGGATGCAAAAAATTCTCAATAAGATACTAGCAAATCAAATTCAACAGCATAAAAAAAGAATTATTCACCATGATCAAGTGGGATTCATTCCTGGGATGCAGGGCTGGTTCAACATTCGCAAATCAATCAATGTGACACATCACATTAATAAAAGTAAATAAAAGAACCATATGATTCTGTCAATCGATGCAGAAAAAGCATTTGACAAAATTCGGCATCGTTTCTTAATAAAAACCCTCAAGAAAGTCGGGATAGAAGGAACATACTTAAACATCATAAAAGTCATTTATGTAAAGCCCACAGCTAACATCATCCTCAATGGGGAAAAACTGAGAGCTTTTTCCCTAAGATCAGGAACACAACAGGAATGTCCACTCTCACCGCTGTTGTTTAACACAGTGTTGGAAGTGCTAGCATCAGCAGACAACAAAAGGAAATCAAAGGCATCAAAATTGGCAAAGATGAAGTCAAGCTTTCACTTTTTGCAGATGACATGATATTATACATGGAAAACCCAATAGACTCCACCAAAAGTCTGCTAGAACTGATACATGGGTTCAGCAAAGTGGCAGGATAGAAAATTAATATACAGAAATCAGTTGAATTCTTATACACTAATAATGAAGCAACAGAAAGACAAATAAAGAAACTGATCCCTTTCACAATTGCACCAAGAAGCATAAAATACCTAGGGATAAACCTAACCAAAAATGTAAAAGATCTGTATGCTGAAAACTATAGAAAGCTTATGAAGGAAATTGAAGAAGACATAAAGAAATGGAAAAACATTCTGTGCTCTTGGATTGGAAGAATAAATATTGTCAAAATGTCAATACTACCCAAAGCTATCTACACATTCAATGCAATCCCAATCAAAATTACACCAGCATTCTTCTCGAAGCTAGAACAAGCAGTCCTAAAATTCATATGGAACCACAAAAGACCCCGAATAGCCAAAGTAATTTTGAAGAAGAAGACCAAAGTGGGAGGCATCACAATCCCAGACTTTAGCCTCTACTACAAAGCTGTAATCATCAAGACAGCATGGTATTGGCACAAAAACAGACACATAGACCAATGGAATAGAATAGAAACCCCAGGACTAGACCCACAAAAGTATGGCCAACTAATCTTTGACAAAGCAGGAAAGAATATCCAATGGAAAAAAGACAGTCTCTTTAACAAATGGTGCTGGGAGAACTGGACAGCAACATGCAGAATAATGAAACTAGACCACTTTCTCACACCTTCACAAAAATAAACTCAAAATGGATAAAGGACCTGAATGTGAGACAAGAAACCATCAAAACCCTAGAGGAGAAAGCAGGAAAATACCTCTCTGACCTCAGCCGTAGCAATTTCTTACTTGACACATCCCCAAAGGCAAGGGAATTAAAAGCAAAAATGAACTATTAGGACCTCATGAAGATAAAAAGCTTCTGCACTGCAAAGGAAACAATCAACAAAACTAAACGGCAACCAACGGATTGGGAAAAGATATTTGCAAATCTTTTTGCAAATTGGACAAAGGGCTAGTATCCAAAATCTATAAAGAGCTCACCAAACTCCACACTCGAAAAACAAATAATCCAGTGAAGAAATCAGCAGAAAACATGAATAGACACTTCTCTAAATTTTTTTTTCAACGTTTATTTATTTTTGGGACAGAGAGAGACAGAGCATGAACGGAGGAGGGGCAGAGAGAGAGGGAGACACAGAATCGGAAACAGGCTCCAGGCTCTGAGCCATCAGCCCAGAGCCTGACGAGGGCTCGACGCGGGGCTCGAACTCCTGGACCGCGAGATCGTGACCTGGCTGAAGTCAGACGCTTAACCGACTGCGCCACCCAGGCGCCCCTAGACACTTCTCTAAAGAAGACATCCGGATGGCCAACAGGCACATGAAAACATGCTCAATGTCACTCCTCATCAGGGAAATACAAATCAAAACCACACTCAGATATCTCCTCACGCCAGTCAGAGTGGCCAAAATGAACAAATCAGGAGACTTTAGATGCTGGAGAGGATGTGGAGAAATGGGAACCCTCTTGCACTGTTGGTAGGAATGCAAACTGGTGCAGCCACTCTGGAAAACAGTGTGGAGGTTCCTCAAAAAATTAAAAATAGATCTACCCTATGACCCAGCAGTAACACTGCTAGGAATTTACCAAAGGGATATGGGAGTACTGATGCATAGGGGCACTTGTACCCCAGTGTTTATAGCAGCACTCTCAACAATAGCTAAATTATGGAAAGAGCCTAAATGTGCATCAACTGATGAATGGATAAAGAAATTGTGGTTTATATACACAACGGAGTACTATGTGGCAATGAGAAAGAATGAAATATGGCCCTTTGAGGCAACATGGACAGCACTGGAGTGTGTTATGCTAAGTGAAATAAGCCATACAGAGAAAGACAGATACCATATATTTTCACTCTTAGGTGGATCCTGAGAAACTTAACAGGAACCCATGAGGGAGGGGAAAGAAAAAAAAAAGAGAGAGAGGTTAGAGTGGGAGAGAGCCAAAACATAAGAGACTCTTAAAAAATGAGAACAAACTGAGGGTTGATGGGGGGAGGGAGGGAGGAGAGGGTGGGTGTGGGTATTGAAGAGGGCATCTTTTGGAACGAGCACTGGGTGTTGTATGGAAACTAATTTGACAATAAATTTCATATATCTAAAAATGTTTTTGAATTAATTTTTCTACATGGTGGAAGGTTAGGGTGCAACTTTATTCTCTGATATGTGAGTACCCCATTTTCCCAACACAATTGTTGAAAAGTTTGTTCTTTCCCCCTATTGAAAGTTCTCAGGACTGTAGTTGAAAATTATTTGATTATATATGTGAGGGTTTATTTCCCTATTCTATTTCATTGGTCTATATGTTTGTCTTTATGCCAGTGCCATGCTGCTT
Organism: Prionailurus viverrinus; assembly: GCF_022837055.1. Lineage (NCBI taxonomy): Eukaryota > Metazoa > Chordata > Mammalia > Carnivora > Felidae > Prionailurus > Prionailurus viverrinus. Next base: position 16,717,233 of record NC_062576.1, on the reverse strand, counting down.
TGATTACTGTAGCTTTGTAATAAGTTGTGAGGTCAAGAACTGTGAGATCTCTGAGCTTTTCCTATTTTTAAGATTTTTTTTTTTTTTTTGCCTTTATAGGGCTCTGAAGACTCTATATGAATTTTAGGACAAATTTTTCTATATTTGGAAATACGTGTAAATTTTGGTAGGGATTACTTGAATCTGGAGATCATTTTGAGTAATATTTACATCTTAACAATATAAGTTTTCCAATTAATGAACACAGGATTTCTATATTTGTTTGTCTTTTTCACCAGTTTTCTTTAATTAAGCCAAATATTTAGGAAATTTTAAAAACTGCAATTCTTAACAAATTTCCCTTCCTTCTGCAATGCTTCTCCAGTGCCTTCTACTGCTAAAGCTTAATACACTGGCTGGAAAAGAAAAATATTTAAAAGGTCAATATAAATTTTCACAGCGCTGAAAATGAAGAGTGAACTCAGAGTTGAGAGGAAACACATTGATAACTAGCATACTCTATCCCTTTGACTATTCAATTTTCATACACACCCTTGAATATATGTTTGAACTCCTACATATCAACAAAACAATTTCATATAGTCATCTAACAAGATACATATTTCTTTCTTATGAATGAAGAGGTTCTTATCCTTTCCCTAAAATGAGGAAATGTACAATTCCAAAAGTAACTGTATCCATTGCTGGCTCAGATTCATTACTTCTCAAATATAGTCACAGTCACACTGAATACTTAGTTTCCTAATGAATAAATTGTTGCTTTAACCTCCAACAAGTTGTATATAAAATAAAATGGGGAAGGTAGAGAATAAAATTATTGTTGTACACAAATAAACATACATATTTCAAGCAAAGAAAAAATATGCAAAGACACTACAGTCCTTTTTATTCTGTAATTGGTCATGAAGTCATAGTTGATATTCACTGCTTCATTCTTCAACCCTTTCCACATTTTTCTTGCTTTTTGTCAGAAGCTGAGTTGCTCTATGTTCTTTACCTGGTTAAGTAACCCAAATCTTCATTCCTGAAAGGTTTGAGTTCTCAATCGTTTTGCCTCTTTTTTCTTTTCTTTTTCAAACTTTTATTTAAATTCTAGTTAGTTAATAGACAGTGCAATATTGGTTTCAGGAGTAGAACTCAGTGTTTCATCAATTACATACAACACCCAGTGCTCATGATAACCAGTGCCCTCCTTATTAATACCCATCACCTATCTAACCCATCCTCCACCTAACTCCCTCCATCAACCCTCAGTTCTCTATTGTTAAGAATCTCTCATGGTTTTTTCCCTCTCTTATCCTCCCTCCAGTATGTCAATCTATTTTGTTTCTTAAATTCCACATTTGAGTGAAATCTTGTGGTATTTACCTTTCTCTGACTGACTTATTTCACTTAGCACAACACACTCCAGCTATGTCAGTGCAAATGGCAAGATTTCATTCTTTTTTATGGCTCAGTAACATTCCATTGTGTGTGTGTGTGTGTGTGTGTGTGTGTGTGCGTGTGTGTGCGCCAATGTTCTTTAGTCATTCATCAATCAATCGATGAACATTGGACTCTCTCCATAGTTTGGCCAATATTGACAATGCTGCTATAAACATCGGGGTGCATGTATTCCTTCAAGTCTGTATTTTTGTATCCTTTGGGTAAATACCTAGTAGTGCAATTGCTGGATCTTAGGGTAGTTTTATGTTTAACTTTTTGAGAACTTTCTGTTCTCCAGAGTGGCTGCACCTGTTTGCATTCCCTCCAAAAGTTCAAAAGTGTTCCCCTTTCTCCACATCCTCATCAATATCTGTTGTTTCCTGAGTTGTCAATTTTAGCCATTCTGACAGGTGTGAGGTGGTATCTCATTGTGATTTTGATTTGTATTTCCCTGATGATGAGTGACGTTGAGCACATTTTCATGTGTCTGTTAGCCATCTGGATCTCTTCTTTGGAAAAAAATGTCTATTCATGTTTTCTGCCCATTTCTTAACTGGGTTATTTTTTTGCCTTTATTCTTTTCCTCCTCCTCCTCTTCTTCTTCTCCTCCTTCGTCTTCCTCTTTTTTTTTTTCGTCTTCCTCTTGGTTGCTGCACTTCACTCTTGACCATGAAAGTACTAAGAAGCACTTTCAGAGAATTCCAGGTTGCATATGTAGTCCTTTTTGTATTGTATAGCAACAATCCAATTTCTTCTTGGTAATCTAGATCAATCACCCTACTCATTAAATTAATCCTCTCTCTCTCTCCCTCTCTCTTTTGCCTCTTGGCTCAGTGGCATAGTACCCCAAAATGGCCAGCTGAGTCTCACATTCCAATTCAGTAAAATCATTTTTATTCCATATTATGGCACATTTCCGTATAAACTAGATGATTTATAAATTATTGCATTTCACAAAAGTTCATGAGAGTGGAAAGAAATAGAGAACTGATATATGACCTCTGCCCTTTTTCTTATATTTTCCTGGTTAAGGTTCACTCATTGGAGCTTCAACTCCTCACATTTGCTGGTTGCTTCTCACATTACCTACAGGCCACCATGTTACTGAACCCAAGTTTGGCTGCCTATCTTTCAAAAGGCCAACACTCGGGAGACAAGTTTTGATTGGAAAGGAATATGAGCCTTATTCAGGAGGCTGACAACCTGGAGAGAAGGCAGGCTTTTGTCCAAAAGCCAACTCTATGGTTCTACCTGGCCCAAAGATTTTTAAGGGTTTAAACAGTTAAAGGAGTGCAGTGGTATATGACATTTCTCAATTACATACAGACTTGATTATACCAGCTACCGAGTTATCCTTATGCTCAAATGTTGTGTAAGAAGGTCTAGTTCTTTAGTGCCCAGGATAGGGGTTGTACAAGAATGCCTGGTCCTTGGCACCTGGGGGTTGTGCAAGAATATCTTATTATTCCTGTAAAGGAGTGCAAAGTCTACAGATGGGCAAAGGGAGGGGGGTCAGAAAATTCATTTGTGTGACCTTAAAAAAGAAAAACATTTTGCTAAAAGATTGCTGAGCTTATCAGAAAGCCAAGGTGGCTTCAAACAGACTTGCTGGCCTCTGTGACCTGGGAAAGTTCTGGCCCTTCATTCCCCAAGGCCAATGGTCTGTAAATCTCAAAGAAAGTAAATTAGTTGTGCTACAAATTAAGGGCCTTAGGTCAGCAAGCAAGGAGTGTGTTAACTTGAAGAAAGTTAATGCTTAAGACAAGCTGGAGTGCTGTTACAACCATGGGGTAAGTTCCCAAGAGAAATGCAGCAGTATCCACAGCATGAATCAGTGCTCATACAGTGCTGTGCCCCAGCATCTCACCCACAGCCTTGCAAGTCTCCTGGAAAACTGGTGCACATGTAGAGATGCCCAGTGTTTTCACAACACTTTTCACACAAAACATCAAGGAAGCCTATCTAGGAAGTGGGAGACAGAATATTGTTGGGTCATGCCAATGAGCAATATGGAAGACTTGGAACAATAGGCCAGTGCTAGGATAAGTAGTCAGTGCATCACAATGGTGTGACCCCTGTGATACCCTGAAACCAGTAATAGATCCCAAAGAATCTTCCTCTGGGGAATATTAAAATCTCTCTTCTATGGCCTATAAGAATTCAGGTGGTACTAGAATATCTTTCTGAAATGCTTCCATTAGCTTCAAGCAGAAAACCATTGCTGAGAAAATACAGGAAGGCACATAAACTGTGAGAGACTGAATAAACAATCTAACATAAACAGAGAATATATAATACAACTCTAATCTACAATACTCCAGGAATCCAAACTACAATCTCTGTCTACAGCAACTGAATTATAATGGTGAAAACCTGGCCAATGACTATCAACTTTCCTATATTTTTCCCCATCTTCTGACTTATGACCAACCAGAGAGCACTGAATATACTCTCCAACTCTGTCACATAAGATTCCCCTCTCATAGTTATTCTGCCTCCAGTTTCCCCATGCCAAAGACCTCCAATCAGAGTATGTCTGAACCGTTTCCTTTTTTTCCACTATAAAGCTTTCCCACTTCCCTGCTTGCCTTTGAGTCTCTGACAAATACAAGAGATAGTGGCTGATTCTCTTGCTATAGCAAGCTCTGTTGACTCTGATATCGTGAATGGTCTTTGTTTATTTCTACAACTGGATTTGGCACAGCCTCTCATCAAACAAAGAAACAAAGAAACACATGTAACTTCTTACCATAACCTATAACCTGTAACCTGTAATTTCTTTTTGCTTCTTATAAAGTTTTACATAACCTTACCACTACTTTTTATCCACTATTTCCCTGTCCTTCACTAAATAGACTCCCAACACATTGGCCTCCTTTCAATTCTTTGAACTCATCAAGCCAGTACCACTCGAAGTACTTTGGTTTGTTGTACCCTTTGCTTGATATTCTCTCTCCTCCTCTCTCTCAACCTATTTTTTAGAGTAGTTTACCACTCATAACAAAATTAAGGATAAGGTCCAGATATTTTCCATATACTCACTGTCCCCACACATGCATAGGCCCCCTCACATGCATAGGTGTTGATCTCACAGTTCGTGGGTTTGAGCCCCACATCAGGCTCTGTACTGACAGCTCAGAGCCTGGAGCCTGCTTCAGATTCTGTGTGTGTCTCTCTCTCTGCCCTTCTCCTACTTGTGCTCTGTCTCTCTCTCACTCTCAAAAATAAATGAACATTAAAATTTTTTTTAAAAGAATATGATTTTCAGTTGAAAGGACAAAAGTTTCTTAGATTATTAGTCTTTTCTTAATAGGAAATTGTAAACAAATATTTTTATTTACCTTTAATGCAATCTACCTAGAAAACAAAGATTCTGTGTTTAGTCTTTATCGTATCTTTGATTAAGAATATTGAATCTTCTCTATTAAAAGAACTCAGTTTTTTTAACTGTGTTTAACTTTTTGCATTGTTCCATTTTACGGGAAGCATTAACAAATACTAAGTGATGCTAAACTTTCTTTAGTGTATATTTCAAATCTGATATATCCTGGAATAATGTTTACAGTCATAGTTTAAAAACATATGTCACAGAAATACCCAAATTATCTGCTCAACTGCGTTATAATGAACTTTCACCAGTTCTTTAACCATGGATATTTTAAAGTCTTCTGTCATTTGCAGACAACTATTTTTTCATTCTGATGCTTTATCAAGGAAGAAAGAAGAAGAAGAAGAAGAAGAAGAAGAAGAAGAAAAGAAAGAAAGAAAGAAAGAAAAGAACAGGAAAGGTAATGAAAGGAAAGGAAAAAGGAAAGAAAAGAAAAAGTGTTCTTGTAAAAGTGCCTCAACTTCAAAGAGATTCATGGAAAAGACTTGGATATGTTTCTGATTACAGAGATCAATTTGCCTTCTTGTGGGAGGGATAATAATGAACCTATCATGTGCTTCACCAAAGCTACCTGCATAGCCTCACAATATATCATGAGATGGTAACCTGAGACCTGTCCCTGTTTTCCTTCCTCACATCAGTAAAATAGGACCATTACATCAAGATATGATGCTAACATCCAAAGACTTGCCTCTGCTGCAGGACACTTTTCAGACTTTGCTGGAGTATCTGGGAGAAAGTAGATGAAAGGTGAACCCACAGACAATTCAAGGCCCAGGCAAACCATCAGTTTTGGAAGTCATTAAGTCAATTAAAATTCACACTGTCCCAACAAATCAGCCCTCAACAAGTATAAAAATCATACTGTGCATATTTTCAGACCACAATGCTATGAAACTCGAAATCAACCACAAGAAAAAATTCGGAAAGGTAACAAATACCTGGATACTAAAGAACATCCTACTAAAGAATGAATGGGCTAACCAAGAAGTTGAAGTGGAAACTAAAAACTATATGGAAGCCAATGAAAATGATAACACCACCACCCAAAACCTCTGGGTCACAACAAAGGCAGTCATAAAAGGAAAGTATATGGCAATCCAGGCCTTCCTCAAGAAGGAAGAAAAGTGACAGATACACAACCTAACATTACATCTTAAATACCTGGGAAAAGAACAGCAAATAAAACCCAAAACCAGCAGAAGACAGGAAATTATAAAGATTAGAGCAGAAATTAATGCTATTGAAACAAACAACAACAAAAAAAACCACCAGTAGAACAGATCAATGAAACCAGAAGCTGCTTCTTTTAAAGAATTAACAAAATTGATCAACCACTAGCCAGTTTGATCAAAAACAAAAAGGAAAGGACCCAAATAAATAAAATCAAGAATGAAAGAAGACAGACCACAACCAACACACCAGAAATAAAAACAATAATAAGAGAATATTATGAGCAATTATATGCCAATAAAATGGGCAATCTGGAAGAAATGGGCAAATTCCTAGAAACATATACACTGCCAAAACTGAAACAGCAAGAAATAGAAAATTTGAACAGACCCATAACCAGTAAAGAAATCGAATAAGTAATTAAAATTCTTCCAAAAAACAAGAGTCCAGGGCCAGATGGCTTTCCAGGGGAATTCTACAAAACATTTAAGGAAGAGTTAATACCTGTTGTCTTAAAGTTCTTCCAAAAAATAGAAATGGAAGGAAAACTTCCAAACTCTATGAAGCCAGCATTACCTTGATTCCAAACCCAGACAGAGACTCCACTAAAAGGAGAACTATAGACCAATTTCCCTGATGGACACAGATGCAAAAATCCCCAACAAGATATGAGCCAACTGGATCCGACAATACATTTAAAAAATTGTTCACCATGACTAAGTGGGATTTATACCTGGGATGCAGGGCTGGTTCAATATCCACAAAACAATTAACATGATTCATCACATCAATAAAAGAAAGGACAAGAACCATATAATCCTCTCAATAGATGCAGAGAAAGCATTTGACAAAATACAGCATCCTTTCTTGATAAAAACCCTCAAGAAAGTAGGAATACAAGTATCATACCTCGAGATCATAAAAGCCATACATGAACAAACCAATGCTAAAACCATTCTCAATGGGGGAAAACTGAAAGCTTTCCCCCTAAGGTCAGGAACAAGATAGGGATGTCCACTCCCACCATTGCTATTCAACATAGTATTGGAAGTCTTAGCCTCTGCAATCAGAAAACACAAACAAATAAAAGGCATCCAGATCGGCCAAGAGGTGGTCAAACTTTCACTCTTCGCAGATGACAGGATACTCTATATGGAAAACCCAAAAGATTCCACCAAAAAAGTGCTAGAACTGATTCATTGACTCAGCAAAGTTGCAGGATATAAAATCAATGCACAGAAATCAGTTGCATTCCTATAAACCAACAATGAAGGAACAGAAAGAGAAATCAAGGAATCGATCCCATTTACAATTGCACCAAAAACCGTAAAATACTTGGGAATAAATCTAACCAAAAAGGTGAAAAATCTATACACTGAAAACTATAGAAACCTTATGAAAGAAATTGAAGAAGACACAAAAAATGGAAAAAGATTCCATGCTCCTGGATAGGAAGAACAAATATTGTTAAAATGTCAATACTACCCAAAGCAATCTATATATTCAGTGCAATCCCTATCAAAATAACACCAGCATTCTTCACAGAGCTAGAACAAAAAATCCTAAAACTTGTATGGAACCAGAAAAGACCCTGGATAGCCAAAGCAATCTTGAAAATGAAAACCAAAACAGGAGCCACCACAATCCTGGACTTCAAGCTGTATTACAAAGCTGTAATCATCAAGACAGTATGATACTGGCACAAGAACAGGCACTCAGACCAATGGAACAGAATAGAGAACCCAGAAATGGACCCACAAACATATGGCCATCTAATCTTTGACAAATGCAGGAAAGAATATTCAGTGGAATAAAGACAATCTCTTCAGCAAGTAGTGCTGGGAAAACTGGACAGCGACATGCAGAAAAATGAACCTGGACCTCTTTTTCACACCACACACAAAAATAAACTCAAAATGGATGAAAGACCTCAATGTAAAACAGGAAGCCATCAAAATCCTCGAGGAGAAAGCAGCAAAAAACTCTTTGATCTTGGCCACAGCAACTTCTTACTCAAGACATCTCCAGAGGCAAAGGAAACAAAAGTAAAAATGAACCATTGGGACCTCATTAAAATAAAAAGCTTCTGCACAGCGAAGGAAACAATCAGCAAAACTGAAAGGCAACCGAAAGAATGGGAGAAGATATTTGCAAATGACATATCAGATAAACGGTTAGTATCCAAAATCTATAAAGAACTTATCAAACTCAACACCCAAAACACAAATAATTCAGCGAAGAAATGGGAAAAAGACATGAATAGACACTTCTCCAAAGAAGACATCCAGATTCCCAACCAACACATGAAAAAATGCTCCACATCACTCATCATCAGGAAAACACAAATCAAAACCACAATGAGACACCACCTCACACCTGTCAGAATGGCTAACATTAACAACTCAGGCAACAACAGATGTTGGGGAGGATGTGGAGAAAGAGGATCTCTTTTGCATTGTTGGTGGGAATTCAAGCTGGTGCATCCACTCTGGAAAACAGTATGGCGGTTCCTCAGATAGTTAAAAATAGGACTACCCTACCACGTAGCAATTGCACTACTAGGTATTTATCCAAGGGATACGAGGATGCTGTTTTGAAGGGGAACATGCACCCCAATGTTTATAGCAATGTTTACTGAAAGAGCCCAAATATCCATCGATGGATGAATGGATAAAGAAGATGTGGTACATATATACAATGGAGCATTACACAGCAATCAAAAAGAATGAAATCTTGCCATTTGCAACTACGTGGATGGAACTAGAGGGTATTAGGCTAAGCGAAATTAGTCAGAGAAAGTCAAATATCATATGACTTAACTCATATGAGGACTTTAAGACACAGAACAGATGAACATAAGGGAAGGGAAGCAAAAATAATATGAAAACAGGGAGAGGGACAAAACATAAGAGACTCTTAAATATGGAGAACAAACCGAGGGTTACTGGAGGGGGTGTGGGAGGGGGGATGGGCTAAATGGGTAAGGGGCATCAAGTAATTTACTCCTGAAATCATTGTTGCACTATAGGCTAACTAACTAGGATATAAGTTTTTTAAAAAATGAGTTAAAAATTTAAAAAGAAAAAAAATGATTCACATTGTCCAGAAATTGTGATTGATAAGATGCAAGTTCACCCAATCCCTAAGAATGTGAATGAGGTGCAAGCCTTTGGTGGGGATTTGGGGGTTTTAAGGAATTTTATTCCCTACTTGGCACAGTGTCTCAATCTCTTATACTGCCTGTTAAAGAAAGGACACGTGTAGGAATGGGGGTCAGAGTAGTGAGCCATCTTTGAGAAAACAAAAATGCTAATGAAGCAAATAGAAAATATAGGCATCTCCCATGCAGGGTTATCTTTTGAGTTAAATGAGCTTGTAACTTGAGAAGGTATGCATCAGATACTGTGGCAAAAACAAAAAAGGGAATAAAGTCCCTAGGATTTTTGTCCTAGCTCCTAGCAGTGTACACAGTGCTTCTCCAGTTAGAACCTCTCAAGAAGGAGTAATTTATAGCAAGTCAATGGGCTGAACCCAAAGTGGTTTGACTGGTCATGAACCCTGGTCATTAACCCTTTGCACTGACAGTTGGGCTGTTCTAAAGAGATTAGAATGGCAATGGGAAACTGAGGGATGTAAAATCATGAATAAACCCTTGTGTGGTCAGGATATATAGAAAGACATTTTGGTTCATCCACAAGAGCTGAGACAGTTCTCACTGCTTTTCATATCTCAGCTCATAAGGCACTGACACCCCTGCAACGAGGAAGCTGATGCCCTTAGCTTGGATGTCAGCCCTAATAACTGAATCTTAAGTAGATCAGAAGATTGGGTGTACAGAAGGAAAGATCATTGCAGTGCCTTGGTGGGATGGCATACTGCCAAGGGTGCCAGATTGGTCTTGAATTACTGTGACTTGGTTAATGTAGTAATATCATGTCCTGTATGTTCTAAACAATGCCCAAGACTTTGCCAAAGGAGTCTGGGGCCATCCACCAAAGTTTCCAATCAGTAAGGGATTGGAAAATTGATTATACTTGCCTCCTCCCTCTGAGTGAGGGTCCTAAATATACCCTGGTTTGTATGAACACTGAGTCTGAATTAACCCAAGTTTTCCCTTGTTACCATGTAAACTAGGCTGCCATCATTAGGAGGCTTAAAAAGCTGAGCACCATGTCTGGATACCTTTATCAACTAGACAGCGATCAAGGGTCATATTTCAAAGGTCATAATATGAAATATTGGGCAAAATAACATTACATTTGTTGGAAGTTCCATCATTCCTATAATCTGCAAGCAGAGGGTTGGTAGAAAAAATGGAATATTAAAGCAGCAGATTGAACTGAAACCATCTTGGCTAAATGCACTAAAGTACTGTGTCAGGCTTTAATACATTTGAATTATCAACTAATATGGTCTATTGCCATAGGCATCCAATACCATAAAGGTATGGAAGCCTTGGGAACAACCATTGCCCTGGCTCTTACTGTGGATGATATGTTACTGAGAATACCTAGCTCCATCACAGCTGTAAAAGATATTATCTACTGGAATTTGCTATGGGACATTCCACCAGGATGGGCAAGTTATGAAGCATCCCTGGTGAGGGGGAATTACTCATTCTACCCTGGATCACATTGTCCTGCTGCAAGCTGGACCTGGTGAAATGCACTATACATGGAATGGAACATGTACCATTGAAAGAGGGAAGAAAAAAAGAGTTTTAGTCTGGCATATCCTACTGACAGTCCGTCTCTTTATGCCTGACAACTCTTTATGTCCTCCACTGGACAGCGTGTATGGTATGTACAAACACGTTAAGTTCCTAAAACTGCCAACTTTGCTCTCCTAAATGCTATGTGGGTATGTTATGTTTACCACTGGTAATAGTTATTTGGCCACTGTCTTTTTCCCCTCCATTGGCCTAGAGTATATTATAGCACACGTAAATGCCTTACTAACTTTGTCCAGAAAACTTTAAATAATAGTCAACAAAGCCTGTTTACTGAACACTGAAATGTCTTTAATAAAAGTGGTCCTCCAAAATAAGATGGTCTTGGACATTATTACTGCTTTGCAAGAAGGCATCTGTGCCATTATCCAAAAAGAATGCTGTTGTTTCATACCTGGTGACTCTACTAATGTATAATCTTATTAATTTACACAAGAACACAAGTGAACAACCTGAGTGATGTGACTCCCAGTCTAGAAGACTTAATAAATCAATGGTTCATATCATGGGCATTTAGGTGGATAAATTCTCACTGATAGGGGAAATCATTGTCTTAATCTGTGTTTTCTCTTACATGAGCCTGTGCTGTTGCTGTGTCATCTCCCTCTGATGCACCCAGCTGCCAAAAGAGCCACCTCCATGCTAATGAAACACCTTGCTGACTTCTCAGGGCATAGAAGATAGTAATAGTTTGTCATGAAGGATGTATTATTGGGGAGGTCATGGAGAAGATGTGACTGCCAGCTCACATGTGAGATGGGGCCCAGCAACTGAAGACTCTTTACCCTCAGTCCCTCTCCTTGGAATATGCATTTCACTTGCCTTCTCTGCTCCCAGAGGCTGTCCCAAAGACATACATAACCTTGAGATAATGTGGTATTAAGACCATCTGGAAGGTAAATGTGACTGAACCCAGTCAGGCCCTTTATATAAACTTTTAAGATTTGATGGGTAGGTGCTGAGATCTCTTCATTTTGCAGTCATCCTAAACTAGCCTCATATGTAAGTTCCTTTGGTTATTAAGCCTGTCAATTACCAATCTGGAGTAGGCTGGGCAAGTCTCTCCCTGCCCACCACCATGTATGGGGGCCAGTTTCCAATTACACCTGGGAAGTTCCAGAGGCGCTTGTAAACCAACAATGCTAAAATTACAAATTCTCATCCCTATTAATCTTGTCACCTGGCTTTGTTTTAGATCATATCCTTATCAATCCTTGGCATTATACTAAGGGTTTGTTTTTAAGTGGTTTACTGTATGTCTGTATTATTCAAGTAGGCTGGAAGCTTGTCATGTTTTTTTTTTAATTTAATGGAAATATATAATTCCTCATTGCCCAAAATAGTGCCTGGCTGACATATAATTGGCATTTGCTGAGTATTTTCTAAATGAAAGAGAACTGTTAACACCTGCATTTCTGAGCAGAAGTCAGTGTCTAGAATGGATCCCTTGGGCAGTGCTGTAAGATGCAAATGCCTTTCCTCTGTAAAGCCTAATCTTGAATGACATTGTGAGGGAACAGGAAAGTCTATTTCAGGCCTAGTGGCTTCTCAGACAGGCTTCTGCACAGGCACAGCATTATCTGGTTCTGGTGCTTCAGGTTAGAATTACACAGGTGGGTCTGGTTTGAAAGTCCTTGCCTGGATCCATGGATAGGTCTGTCAGGAAAAGGAGTCAGCCATAGAGTCCTGAGAAAGCCTGGAGAGGGTGAAATGGTGAGGGCTGCAGGATTGTGAAAGGTAACAAGGACATCCACGGATGTAAATGTAATACAGAAAGATCCTTAGTACTATACACAAATTGTTATTCTTTCCTAATATAAGTCAATTTCATGGCAAAGAATGGAAGAAACTTCTCCCCTTAAGAAAATATCAGAGAATTACAATTATGTTACATTTTTTAAAAAGATACTCTGTTTTTCACATTTGTGTTGTGTGACAATACACAGCTTTGCTTCTACTCAGGAATAGATTAAGGGAGCACACACTCTTCATGGTATTTTACCACTACAAATGCCAGAAGCTGGAGAGGCATCTATCCTAGAAGCTTCCAGAGAAACAGAGCATGGGGACTAACTAGCCTCCTAACCTTTCCATATGCCCAGAGTCAATACTAACATGCCTCCCTTACCTGTTTTCTCAGGAACCACTAAAGTTCAGGTCTTGTGGATGCTGGATCATTATTTCCTGATCCTCAATCCTCTCCTTGCTCTGTACATCCCTCATCTAATTCTTTATCCTTTTTTCCTTCCCTCTCAAACACTTCAAGGTCATGTTCCTGCAGTGTGAGGCTGAGGTCCAGTGAAAACGAGGGTCAAAACTACTATTAGCTATCAGCTCATACCTGTTAAAATGGCTATTACCAAAAACAACAACAACAACAACAACAAACAAGAAATAACAAGTGCTGGCAAGGATGTAGAGAAAAGAGAACACTTGTGCACTGTTGGTGGAAATGTAATTTGGTGTACCAATGTAAAAAAAAGAGTATAGAGTTTCTTCACAAAAGTTAAAAATAAAACCATATGAGAGAGACTTGGGGAAGATGGTGGTGGATTAAAGAGACCCTAGGTTTGCCTCCATCCATGGACACAAATAGGTAACTATCAAATCATTCTCAATATCGCAGAAATCAACCTGAAGACAGACAAACTCCACAATTAAAGGGAGAGAAGAAGCCACATCAAAGAATATAGGAATTGTGGAGACCTGGTTCAAGAGAGAAATGGATCTTGGGGCTGCAGAAGGGAGGGAGACATGGTCACAGAGTAAAGTGAGAGAGAGGGGCAGGGGGAACACACAGGGGAAGGCACAAGGAGAGCATTTCCCCAAAGCCATTGACTTAGAAACCAAGAGGAGCTGAATTTCATGAGTTCTTATAGCCAGTGGAGCTTAAAGCCTGGAGTTTTAAAGGTGAGAGGGTTTAGCTGGAATACAGCCTGAAGGTAGACCTGCTCTGGAGAGAATGCAGGCAAATAACTCAGGAGCAAACAGTGTGGAAACAGCAATCAGAAAAACACTTGGGCACAGAATGGGAAGACTATTCGCTCTTCTTGGAGCATGTATCTAAGAGGTAGTGTCCATGGAGACACCTCTCGAGGAAAAAAAAAAAAAGCTGGCTGGCTCCATTTCCCTCCCCAACCCCTCAGCATAAACACAGAGCCACCTGTTGAAAGCAGCACAGCATGGACACTGACTGCCAAATTTGCCTACCGCAAACTCCACCCCCACCCTCCACTCTGGTGTGACTGCCTTTCTCAGTCAATCATGCCTCAGTCCCAGCACACTGGGCCTCTCCGCCAGAATACCAGCACAAACCTCTGCCCACACCATGTCTCTTGGCCATAGTGCTCTGCTTGGCCTCAGTTCTAGTGGAAGTGGTATCAGGTCTCATTTAAAGAGCACCATTTAGTTTAACTCTTAGTTTAACACTTAGTTAAAACTCACCACATATGGCCAGGGACCAAACACAGCCCTCTGCAGGGAAAGAGAACTTCTGCAGATGACTGGCCTAAAGGATTGAGTATCCAAAGCACAAGAGCAGAGCACACCCAAAACACACAAGAGACACTCCCTGAAATGCCAGGCCCAGGGTACTACATAACCTCCTCTTCATAAGGCCATTACTTTCAGAAGCAGGAAACATAGCTGGCTTTCCTACCACAGAGAAGAAGGCAGAGACTTGTACAAAATACCAACATGGAGGAATTTATAAAAGGATAAGACCATGGTCAGAGATCTATGTGAAACAGATATAAGTAACATGCCTGATGGAGAATTAAACAATCATAAGGATACTCACTGGGATTGAGAAAAGAATAGAAGACAACAGGGAGGTCTTATCACAGAGATAAAAGGATTAAAAAAGAATGAATCCGAGATGAAGAGTGCACGCTTGATGCAATGAACAACAAGCTAAAAGAAGCAGGGGAGCAAATTAGTGACATAGAAGACACAAGAATGGAAATTAATGAAGTTGAACACAAGACAGAAAGATTTATGCAACAAAAGAATAGATTTAGGGAACTCAGTGACTCCATCGAATGTAATAACATTCATGTTATAGGAATGTCAGAAGAGGAGAGAGAAAGGGGGCAGAAAATTTATTTGAAGAAATAATAGCTGAAAACTTCCCTAATCTGAAGAAGGAAATAGATATCCAGATCCAAAAGACACAGAGAACCCCCATCAAAATCAACAAAAGCAGGCCAACAACAAGACAAATAGTAATTAAATTTGCAAAACATAATGATCTTAAGAAAACATCTTTAAAGTAGCAAAAGAAGTCCTTAACTTACAAAGAAAAACTGATAAGGCTAGCTGGAGACTTCTCAACAGAAACTTGGCAAGTCAAAAGGGAATGACATGATATGTTCAAAGTGCTGAATGGGAAAAATTTATAGCCAAGAATACTCTATCCAACAAGGGTATCATTCAGAATAGAGGGAGACATAAAGGGTTTCCCATGCAGACAAAAATTAAAGGCGTTTGTGACCACTAAAACAGCCCTGCAAGAACCAAATGGCCATCAACTGATAGATGGATGAAGAAGATGTGATATGTACACACACACACACACACACACACACACACACACACTGGAATATTACTCAGCCATCAAAAGGAATGAAACCTTGCCGTTTTCAATGACATGGATGGAGCTAGAGTGCATTATGCTAAGTGAAATAAGTCAGTCTGAGAAAGACAAATGCCATATGAATTCACTCATTTGTGGTTTTTAAGAAACAAAACAAATGGGAGGCTGGGGTAGCTCAGTCAGTTAAGTGTCTGACTCTTGATTTCAGCTCAGGTCATGAGCTCACAGTTTGTGAGTTTGAGCCCCCAGTCAGGCTCTGTACTCTGACTCTCTCTCTCTCTGCCCTTCCCTCACTCACTCTCTATCTCTCTCTCAAAATAAATAAAAATAAACTTTAAAATATTTTAATGTTTTGTTTTATTTTTGAGAGAGAGAAAGAGTATGAGTGGGGGAGGGGCAGAGAGTGAGGGAGACACAGAACATGAAGCAGGCTCCAGGTTCCATGCTATCAGCACAGAGCCCATTGTGGGGCTTGAACCCACTAACTGTGAGATCATGACCTAAGCCAAAGTTGCGCTTAACTGACTAAGGCACCCAGGAGCCCCAATAAAAATAAACTTCGTGGGAAAAAAAAAAACGGATGAACATAGGGGAAGGGGGAAAAAAGAGGGATGCAAACCACAAGAGACTCAACTATAGAGAACAAACCAAGGGTTGATAGAGGGGAGGTGGGTGCAGGATTTGTCAAATAGGTAATGGGTATTAAAAAGGACACTTATGGGGCGCCTGGGTGGCGCAGTTGGTTAAGCGTCCGACTTCAGCCAGGTCACGATCTCACGGTCTGTGAGTTCGAGCCCCGCGTCGGGCTCTGGGCTGATGGCTCAGAGCCTGGAGCCTGTTTCCGATTCTGTGTCTCCCTCTCTCTCTGCCCCTCGCCCGTTCATGCTCTGTCTCTCTCTGTCCCAAAAATAAATAAACGTTGAAAAAAAAAATTTTTTTAAAAAATAAAAAGGACACTTGTGATGAGCACTGGGTATTATATGTAAATGATGAATCACTAAATTCTACTCCTAAAACCAATATTACACTATATGTTAACTAACTGGAATTTAAATAAAAACTTGATACCAAAAGATAAGACAGCCCTGCAAGAAATATTAAAGGAGACTCTGAGTGGAAAAGGGAGATGAAAAGAGACAAATACAAGAGAGGGTAAGAGAAAATCTCCAGTAACAATGACAAGACAAGCAATAAAATGGCACTAAATACCTATCTATCAATAATTAACTTGACTGTAAATGGACTAAACACTCCAATCAAAAGATAAATGTCAGGGGTGCCTGGGTGGCTCTGTCGGTTGAGCGTCCGACTTCAGCTCAGGTCATGATCTCACAGTTTGTGAGTTCAAGCCCCACGTCGGGCTCTGTTCTGACAGCTCGGAGCCTGGAGTCTGCTTCAGGTTCTGTGTCTCCCTCTCTCTCTGCCCCATCCCCACTCATGCTCTGTCTCTCTCTGTCTTAAAAATAAATAAAATATTTTTTTAAAAAAGATAAATGTCAGAATGGATAAAAACAAAAACAACAAGACTCACCTACATGCTGCCTAAAATAGAATCATTTTAGACTGAAATACACCTGGAGATTGAATGTGATGAGATGGAGAAATATTTATCACACAAATAGATGTCAAAAGGGAGCCAGAGTAGTGATACTTATAGTGGACAAACTGGATTTTAAACAAAGTCTGTATCAAGAGACAAAAAGTTGGCACTATAGCATAATAAAGGGGACAATCCAACAAAAGATCTAACAATTGTAGATATTTATGAACCCAACACGGAAGTACATAAATATTAACAGATATATTCAGAACATTTCAACCTAAAACAGCATAATACACTTTCTTTTCAAGTGAACATTGGGCATTCTCCAGAATATATCACATATTAGGTCATTAAACATGTCTCAACAAATATAAAAATATTGATATCATACCATGCATATTTTCTGACCACAACACTGTGAAACTAGAAGTCAACCACAAGAAAAAGAATGGAAAGACCACAAATATAGAGGTGAAACAACATGCTACTAAACAAAGAATGATTCCATGAAGAAATCTAAGAAGAAATTTTAAAAATACATGGAAACAAATGAAAATGAAAACACAATGATGCAAAATGTTGGAACGTAGCAAAAGCAGTCCTATGAGGGGAGTAGATAGCAATACAGGTCTACCTCAAGAAGCAAGAAAAATCTCAAATACACAACCTAACCATGTACCTAAAGGAGCTTGAAAAAGAACAATAAATAAAACCTAAAGCCAGAAGGAGGAAGGAAGTAATAAAGATTGGAGCAGAAATAAATGATATAAAAACTAAAGCCATGATAGAACAGATCAATGAAACCAGAAGTTGGTTCTTTGAAAAAAATAATAAAATTGATAAACATCTACTCAGACTTATCAAAGAGAAGAGAAAGACCCAGACAAAAAAAAATCACAAATGAACAGAAGATAAGTACCAAAAAACACCACAGAAATACGAATAATTATCAGAGATTATGAAAAACTATATGTCAACAAATCGGACAACCGGGAAGAAATAAATACATTCCTAGAAACATGTAAACTACCAAAACTGAAACAGGAAGAAATAGAAAATTTGAATATAAAAATAACCAGCAAACTAATTGAATCAGTAATCAAAAAGCTCTCCAAAAACAAAAGGCCAGGGCCAGAGGGCTTCAAGATGAATTCTACGAAATAATTAAGAAGATTTAATATCTATTCTCAAATTATTCCAAAAAAACAGAAAAAGAAAGAAAACTTCCAAATTCATTCTCTGAGACTAGCATTAGCCTGATACCAAAACCAGATAAAGAATCCACTAAAAAAGGAAACTACAGGCCAATATTCCTGATAAACATGGAAACAAAAATTCTCAATACAATGCTAACAAACCAAATCCACCAATAGATTTTTAAAAAACATTTATGAGAGGTGCCTGGGTGGTTCAATTGGTTAAGTGTCCTACTTCGGCTCAGGTCATGATCTCACCATTCATGAGTTCAAGCCCCACGTTGGGATCTGAGCTGATGGCTCAGAGCCTGGAGCCTGCTTCAGATTCTGTGTCTCCCTCTCTATCTGCCCCTCCCCTGCTTGCTCTCTGTCTCTGTCTCTCTCTCTCTCTCTCTCTCTCTCTCAAAAATAATAAACATTAATTTTTTTAATGATAATAAAAATAAAAGTCATTCACCATGATCAAGTGGGATTTATTCTTGGGCTGGAAGGGTGGTTCAATATTTGCAAATCAATCAATCAATGTGATACACCACATGAATAAAAGAAAGGATAAGAGCCATATAATCCTTTCAATAGATACAAAAAAAAAAGCATTTGACAAAGTACAACATCAAGTGATGATAAAACCCTCAACAAAGTAGAGGTAGAGGAGACACTCCTAAACACAGTAAAGGCTGTATACAAAAAAATCCACAGCTAGTATCCTCCTCAATGGGGAAAAAATGAGAGATTTTGCCCTACAGTCAGGAACAAGATGGGGATATCCACTCTCACCACTGTTATTTAGCATAGTACTGGAAGTCCTTGCCACGGCACTCAAACAACAAAAAGAAATAAAAGGCATGCAAATTGGCAAGAAAGAAGTTGGAACTTTCACTACTTGCAAATGACTTGGTATTCTACATAGAAAACCCAAAAGACCCCACCAAAAAATTGCTAGAACTCATACACAAATTCAGTAAAGTTTCAGGATACAAAATCATGTACAGAAATCTGTTGCATTTCTAGACACCAATAATGAAGCAGCAGAAAGAGAAAGCAAGGAATCGATTTACCATGTACAATTGCACCCCAAACAATAAGATACCTAGAAATAAACCTAACCAAAGAGGTGAAAGAGCTATACTCTGAAAGCCATAAAGCACTGATGAAAGAAATTGAAGATGACACCAAGAAATGGAAAGACATTCCATGTTCAAAGATAAGAAGAATAAATATTGAGAGGAGCCAAGATGGTGGAACAGCATGGAAGTTTTTTGTGTGTCTCGTGTACTGAAATACAGCCAGACCAACACTAAACCATACTACACACCTAGAAAACTGATTGGAGGATTAACACAACAATCTGCACAACCTGAACCACAGAATTCAGCAGGTACACGGCATGGAGAGGTGAACTTGGGAAGCGAAAAGCTGCTGAGGGAAGGGAACCGCTTTTGTGAGCGGAGAGAAGACAGAGACTGGGGAGGAGGGGAGAATACGGGAAAAACACTCCTCCCCAAAAGCAGCTGGAGAGAAAGTGAAAAATTGGAAACAGCTGCAGGGACTAAACTAAAAAGGGAGAAAGGAGAAAGGAGAGGGTTTAAATTCCATTAAGACTGTAAAAAAGGGGAGCACAAAGTCTGCAACTCTGCAGCTTGATACCTGGCGGTGCTCTGGTGGGAAGGGTGAATCCCCAGGAGCAGAGTGAGGTCCAGGAGGTTCTCGGGTCACACAGGGAAAAGCGGTTCCACCACTGGAAAGACATTTGGTAGAGACTGTTGAGGCCACCTGGTCCCAGCAGACCCCAGAGAATGGCCACATTCACTGGTGCTGGGACAAGGTCTTTAAGGGTGAAGCCTGGTGCCAGATGTGTGGTGATTTTCCACAATCCCTGAAATGCTGCTGCTACACTGTCTCATGAATTTTTTCTGGGGTGGGCTGGTACTTGGCTGCAGTCTCTGGTCACCAGCAGCAGGGTCCAGCAAGCATTCCTGGGTGCAGCCGACATTTGGCCATTGCTCAGTGAGACCCTTCCACAGAGGGGCAGAACAGGTCAAAAACACAGTCCTTCAAAAGTAAGGGGCCGGGTAAAACAGCCACATCTGAGACAACTCTGGAGAGAGGTACTGCCTGGGGCTTGGTCACGGAGAGTGAAAAGGCAAGGAGTAGATGAAAGCTGAAGACAGAGGATGGGTGGGCAATTGCTGATCAGTGAGAACACACTGGGTCGCTGGGTGGCGCCATTTTCACCACTCCCACGTATGCGCATAGGCACCCAGGAGCCCAACAACAATCCACCCCAGGAGGCTAGCAGCGCCATCTAGTGGAGAGTGGAGCTGTTACACTGAGTCCCACCCAACTGGGCCAACTTCGCTCTTCCAGAACACAAGTCTCACTGTCGGCTTAGTTTATGGACTATAAAGCACTTCATATTCTGACTTCTAGGGGAAAACAAAGTAATTTCAGTCCAACTTCAATCTGATAGCAGGTTCATCTATTCAATTTTCTTTCTTTTTTCCTTTTCTCTTTTACAATTATCTTTTTCTTGAATACAGAGAGAAAAAATTCATTTTTATTTTCAATTTTTATTAAAAATATTTTTCTTTAATTTTTTTACTATGTGTTTTACTTTTGTGTAAATATTTTCAAATTCTATTTTACTTCCATCATTTTATTTTGGTCTACGTCAGTGTATTCACCTTTTCAAATTTTCAAGCAATTTTCTTTTTCTTTCTTTCTTTTTTTCCTCTTTCTCATTTCTTTTCTTTTTCTTGAATGCAGAAGAGAAAAACTTCATTTTTAATTTCAGTTTCTATTAAAAACATTTTTATTTAATTTTTTTACTATATTTTTGCTTTCATGTAAAATTTTCAAATTCTATTTTACTTCCATCATTTTATTTTAGTCTACTACAATGTATTCACTTTTTCAAATTTTCAAACGATTTCCTTTTCTTCTTTATTTTGTAAATCTTTTTTCTCTTTTTCATTTCTTTTATTTTTTCTCGAATACATAAAAAGAAAAAAATCATATTTATTTTTAAATTTTATTAAAAATATTTTTGTTTAATATTTTCTACTATAATCTTTACTTTTGTGTACATTTTTTCAAGTACTATTTTACCCTAATCATCTCATTTTAGTCTACTTCAGTGTATTCATTTTTTCAAATTCTCAAATGATTTCTTCCCCCCCCCCCCCGCTTTTTTTCTCTAATCTGTCAAACCACTTTCAACATCCAGACCAAAACACACTTAGGATCTAGCAACATCTATTTGGTTTGTGTGTGTGTGTGTGTGTGTGTGTGTGTTTAATTTTTAATTATAATATTTTTTATTTTAATTTTTTTAAATTTCAACTTTTCTACCTCATTAATTCCTTTTCTCCCTTCAAAATGACAAAAACGAAGGAATTCACCCCAAAGGAAAAAGCATGAGGAAACAACAGCCAGGGACTTAACCAACACAGATACAAGCAAGATGTCTGAACCAGAATTTAGAATCACAATAATAAGAATATTAGCTGGAGTCAAAAATAAATCAGAATCCCTTTCTGCAGTGAAAAAGAAGTAAAAAATAGCCAGAATGAAATTAAAAATTCTATACTGAGCTGCAATCACGGATGGATGCAGCGGCAGCAAGATAGATGAGGCAAAACAGAGAATCAGTGATATAGAGGACAAACTTGTCGAGAATAATGAAGCAGAAAAAAAGAGGGAGATTAAAGCAAAAGAGCATGATTTAAGAATTAGAGAAATCAGTGACTCATTAAAAAGGAACAACATCAGAATCATAGGGGTCCCAGAAGACGAAGAGAGAGAAATAGGGGTAGAAGGGTTATGTGAGAAAATCATAGCAGAAAACTTTCCTAACCTGGGGAAAGACACAGACATCAAAATTCAGGAAGCACAGAGGACACCCATTAGATTCAACAAAAACTGACCATCGACAAGGCATATAGTCAAATTCACAAAATACTCAGGCAAGAAGAGAATCATGAAAACAGCAAGGGAAAAAAAGTCCCTAACATACAAGGGAAGACAGATCAGGTTTGCAGCAGACCTATCCACAAAAACTTGGCAGGCCAGAAAGGAGTGGCAGGATATATTCAGTGTGCTGAATCAGAAAAATGTGCAGCCAAGAATTCTTTATCCAGCAAGACTGTCATTCAAAATAGAAGGAGAGATAAAAATTTCCCAGACAAACAAAAATTAAAGGAGTTTGTGACCACTTAACCAACCCTGCAAGAAATTTTAAGGGGGACTTTCTGAGGGGAGAAAAGATGAATATACATACATACATACATACATACATACATACATACATACCAAAAGCAACAAAGATTAGAAATGACCAGAGAACACTACCAGAAACTCCAACTCTACAAGCAACATAATAGCAATAAATTCATATGTTTCAGTACTCACTCTAAACGTCAATGGACTCAACGATCCAGTCAAAAGACATAGGGTAACAGAATGGATAAGAAAACAAGATCCATCGATATACTGTTTACAAGAGACCCACTTTAGACCTACAGACACCTTCAGATTGAAAGTAAGGGGATGGAGAACTATCTATCATGATAATGGTCAACAAAAGAAAGCCAGAGTAGCCATGCTTATGTCAGACAATCTAGACTTTAAAATAAAGACTGTATCAAGAGATGCATAAGGGCATTATATCATAATTAAGGGGTCTATCCACTAAGAAGACCTATCAATTGTAACCATTCATACGTCAAATGTGGGAGCAACCAAATATATAAATCAATTAATCACAAACATAAATAAACTCATTGATAGTAATACCATAATAGTAGGGGACTTAAACACCCAACTAAGAGCAACAGACAGATCTTCTAAGCATAAAATCAACAAGGAAAGATGGCTTTGAATGCCACACTGGACCAGATGGACTTAACAGATATATTCAGAACATTTCATCCTAAAGCAGCAGAATATACATTCTTCTCCAGTGCACATGGAACATTCTCCAGAATAGACCACATACTGGGACAAAAATCAGCCTTCAGCAAGTACAAAAAGACTGAGATCATACTGTGCATATTTTCAGACCACAATGCTATGAAACTCAAAATCAACCACAAGAAAAAAATTTGGAAAGGTAACAAATACTTAGAGACTGAAGAACATCCAACTAAAGAATGACTGGGCTAACCAAGAAGTTAAAGAGGAAATTAAAAAGTATGGGAAGCCAATGAAAATGATAACACCACAACCCAAAACCTCTGGGAAGCAGCAAAGGCGGTAGTAAGAGGAAAGTATATAGCAATCCAGGCCTTCCTAAAGAAGGAAGAAAGATCTCAGATACACAACCTAACCTTATGCCTCAAAGAGCTGGAAAAAGAACTGCAAATGAAACCCAAAACTAGCAGAAGACAGGAAATAATAAAGATTAGATCAGAAATTAATGCTATTGAAGCCAAAAAACAGAACAGATCAATGAAACCAGAAGCCAGTTCTTTGAATGAATTAACAAAATTGATCAACTGCTAGCCAGTTTGATCAAAAACAAAAAGGAAAGGACCCAAATAAATAAAATCAAGAATGAAAGAGGACAGATCACAACCAACACACCAGAAATAAACATAATAAGAGAATATTATGAGCAATTATATGCCAAAAAATGGGCAATATGGAAGATATGGACAAATTCCTAGAAACATATACACTACCAAAACTGACACAAGAAGAAGTAGAAAATTTGAACAGACCCATAACCAGTAAGGAAGTCAAATTAGTAATCAAAAATCTCCCAAAAAACAAGAATCCTGGGCCAGATGGCTTTGCAGGCGAATTCTACCAAACATTTTTTTAATGTTTTTATTTATTCTTGAGACAGAGAGAGACAGAGCATGACCAGGGGAGGGGCAAAGAGAGACACAGAATCTGAAGTAGGATTCAGGCTCTGAGCTGTCAACACAGAGCCCAACACGGGGCTCGAACTCACAGACAGTGAGATCATGACCTGAGCTGAAGTCAGACGCTTAACCGACTGAGCCACCCAGGCGCTCCATACCAAACATTAAAGAAGAGTTAACACCTATTCTCTTGAAGCTGTTCCAAAAGAGAGAAATGGAAGGAAAACTTCCAAACTCATTCTATAAAGCCAGCACTACCTTGATTCCAAACCCAGACAGAGACTCCACTAAAAGAACTATAGACCAATTTTCCTGATGAACACAGATGCAAAAATCCCCTACAAGATATGAGCCAACTGGATCCAACAATACATTAAAAAAATTATTCACCATGACTAAGTGGGATTTATACCTGGGATGCAGGGCTGGTTCAATATCCACAAAACAATTGACATGATTCATCACATCAATAAAAGAAAGGACAAGAACCATATGATCCTCTCAATAGATGCAGAGAAAGCACTTGACAAAATACAGCATCCTTTCTTGATAAAAACCCTCAAGAAAGTAGGAAAACAAGTATCATACCTCAAGATCATAAAAGCCATACATGAAAAAACGAATGCTAAAACCATCCTCAATGGAAGAAAACTGACAGCTTTCCCCCTAAGGTCAGGATCAAGAGGGGATGTCCACTCTTGCCACTGTTATTCAACACAGTATTGGAAGTCTTAGCCTCTGCAATCAGACAACACAAAGAAATAAAAGGCATCCAAATTGTCCAGAAGGAGTTCAAACTTTCACTCTTTGCAGATGACATGATATTCTATATGGAAAACCCAGATGATTCCACCAAAAAACTGCTAGAACTGATTCATGGATTTAGCAAAGTTGCAGAATATAAAAATCAATACACAGAAATCAGTTGCATTCCTATACATCAACAATAAAGCAACAGAAAGAGAAGTCAAGGAATCAATCCCATTTACAATTGAACCAAAAACCATAAAATACCTTTGGTTAGGAGAAATCTAATCAAAGAGGTGAAAAATCTATACACTGAAAACTATAGAAACCTTATGAAAGAAATTGAAGAAGACACACAAAAAAGGAAAAAGATTCCATGCTCCTGGATAGGAAGAACAAATATTGTTAAAATGTCAATACTACATATTCAATGCAATCTACATATTCAATGTAATCCCTATCAAAACAACACCAGCATTCTTCACAGAGCTAGAACAAACAATCCTAAAACTTGTATGGAACCAGAAAAGACCCTGGATAGCCAAAGCAATCTTGAAAAAGAAAACCAAAACAGGAGGCACCACAATCCTGGACTTCAAGCTGTATTACAAAGCTGTAATCATCAAGACAGTATGGTACTGGCACAAGAACACTCAGATCAACAGAACAGAATAGAGAACCCAGAAATGGACCCACAAACGTATGGCCAACTACTCTTTGACAAAGCAGGAAAGAATATCCATTGGAATAAAGACAGTCTCTTTAGCAAGTGGTGCTGGGAAAACTGGACAGCAACATGCAGAAAAATGAACCTGGACCACTTTCTTATACCATACACAAAAGTAAACTCAAAATGGATGAAAGTCCTCAATGTAAGATACGAAGCCATCAAAATCCTCAAGGAGAAAGCAGGTAAAAACTCTTTGATCTTGGCCACAGCAACTTCTTACTCAAGACATCTCCAGAGGCAAGGGAAACAAAAGCAAAAATAAACTACTGGGACCTCATCAAAATAAAAAGATTCTGCACAGCGAAGGAAAGTTAGTATCCAAAATCTATAAAGAACTTACCAAACTCAACACCCAAAAAACAAATGATCCAGTGAAGTAATGGGCAAAAGACACGAATAGACATTTCTCCAAAGAAGACATCCAGATGCCCAACAAACACATGAAAAATAAGATACCACCTCACACCTGTCAGAATGGCTAACATTAACGACTCAGGCAACAACAGATGTTGGCAAGGATGCAGAGAAAGAGGATCTCTTTTGCATTGTTGGTGGGAATGCAAGCTGGTTCAGCCATTCTGGAAAACAGTATGGAGGTTCCTCAAAAAACTAAAAATAGAACTACCCTACAACCCAGCAATTGCACTACTAAGCATTTATCCAAGGGATACAGATGTGCTGTTTCAAAGAGACACATGCACCCCCATGTTTATAGCAGCACTATCAACAATAGCCAAAATATGGAAAGAGCTCAAATGTATCGATGGATGAATGGATAAAGAAGTTGTGAGATATATATATATATATATATATATATATATATATATATATCACATGTGTGTGTGTATGTGTATATATATATATATATATATATATATACACATACACACACACAATGGAGTATTACTTGGCAATCAAAAAGAATGAAATCTTACCATTTGCAACTACGTGGATGGAACTGGAAGGTATTATGCTAAATGAAATTAGTCAGTCAGAGAAAGACCAGTATCATATGACTTAATTCATATGAGGACTTTAAGATACAAAACAGATGAACATAAGGGAAGGGAAGCAAAAATAATATAAAAACAGGGAGGGGGACAAAACATAAGAGACTCTTAAATATGGAGAACAAACTGAGGGTTAGTGGAGGGGTTGTAGTAGGGGGGAATGGTCTAAATGGGTAAGGGGCATTCAGGAATCTACTCCTGAAATTATTGTTGCACCATATGCTAACTAATTTGGATGTAAATTAAACAATAAATAAAGTTTTTAAAAATAACTGTATAATCCAGCGCTAGCAGTACTGGGAATTTATCCATAGGATACAGGAATACTGATTCATAGGAGCACATTGTACCCTAACATTTACAGCAACACTATCAACAATAGGCAAAATATGGAAAGAGCCCAAATGTCCATCAACTGATGAATGGATGAAGAAGATGTGGTATATGTATAAATATACAATGGAATTAAAAAAGAATGAAATCTTGCCACTTGCAACATTGTGGGTGAAACTGGATGGTATCATGCTAAGCAAAGAAGTCAGTCAGAGAATGACAGATATTATATGATTTCACTTATATGTGGAATTTGAGAAACTTAAAGGAAGACCATAGGGGAAGGGAAGGAAAACTAAGTTATGAACAAAGAGGGAGGCAAACCATAAGAGACTCTTACATAGAGAGAACAAACTCAGGACCGATGGTGGTGGGGGAATTGGAGGGCAAGGGAAATGGGAGATGGGCATTGAGGAGGGCACTCGTTGGGATGAGTACTGGGTTTTATTAAAGGGATGAATCACAGAAATCTACTCCTGAAGCCAACACTACACTTTATTCACTATATGTAAGCTAACTTCACAATAAATTATTAAAATTTAAAAATAAATCAATCAATAAATCAAAGACTGTCACAAGAGATCAAGAAAGGCATTATATCATAATTAAGACATCTATCAAGAAGATCTAACAATAGAAAAAAGGGGGAAAACAAGATCTAGCAACTGTAAACATTTATGTCCCAACATGGTAGAAACCCAAATATACAAATTAATTAATCACAAAAATAAAGAAATTCATTGATAATACCATCATAGTAGGGGATGTTAACATCCCACTTACAACAATGGACAGATCATCTAAGCAGAAAATCAACAAGGAAACAATGAATGAGAAACTGGACCAGATGGACTTAACAGATAAATTCAGAGTATTTCATCCTAAAGCAGCAGAATACACATTTTTGTCAAGAAGGAACATGTTACATTCTACAGATTAGATCATATATGGGTCACAAATCAACGCTCAACAAGTACAAAAGATCAAGATCACACCGTGCATATTTTAAGACCACAACACTATGAATCTTGAAGTAACCACAAGAAAAAAGTTGGAAATACCATGAGTACTTGGAAATTAAAGAGCAACCTACTAAGTAATGAATGGGTTAACCAAAAAATTAAAGAGGAAAGTAAAAAGTACATGGAAGCCAATGAAAATGAATACACAACACTCCAAAACCTCTGGGATGTAGCAAAGGCAGTCATAAGAGGGAAGTATATAGCAATCCAGGCCTTCCTAAAGAAGGAAGAAAGGCCTCAAATACACAACCTAACCATACACCAAAAGGGCTGGAAAAACAACAGCAACTAAAGCCCAAAAACAGCAGAAGAAGGGAAATAAGAAAAATTAGAGCAGAAATCAATGATATCAACATTAAAAAAAAACAACAGAACAGATAGAATAGAATAGAAAATGGACCCACAACTAAATAGTCAATTAATGTTTGACAAAACAGCAAAGAATATGCAATGTATAAAAGAAAGTTGCTTCAACAAGTGGTGTTGGGAAAGCTGGACAGCAACATGCAGAAAAATGAAATTGGACCACTTTCTTTCTTACACCATGCACAAAAATAAATTCTAAATTCTAAATTTGAGACAGGAAACCATCAAAATCCTAGAGGAGAACACAGGCAGTAACCTCTTTGACTGCAGCCAGAGCAACTTCTTAATACACATGTCGCCAAAGGCAAGGGAAATGAAAATAAATGTGAACTATTGGGACTTCATCAAGATAAAAGTCTTCTGCACAGTGAAGGAAACAATCACACACACACACACAAAAAGGCAGCCTACAGGATTGGAGAAGATATTTGCAAATGACATACCTGAAAAAAGGGTTAGTATCCAAAATCTATTAAGAACTTCTCAAACTCAACACTCAAGAAACAAATACTCCTGTTAAGAAATGGGCAGAAGAAATGAATAGACACTTTTCCAAGAAAGACATCCAGATGATGAACAAACACATGAAAAGATACTCAACATCATTCATCATCAGGGAAATACAAATCAAAACCACAATGAGATACTACCTCACAGCTGTAAGAATGGCTAAAAGTAACAACTTAGGAAAAAACAGATGCTGATGAGGATGTGGAGAAAGGGTAACCCTCTTGTACTGCTGGTGAGAATGCATACTGGTGCAGCCACTCTGGAGAACAGTATGGACGTTCCTTTAAAAACTAAAAATAGAACTACCCCATGATCAAGCCTCCCCTCTCCCACTTGTAAGCACGCACATGCATGTGTATTCTCTCTTTCACAAAGTAAGTAAATAAACATTAAAAACAAAGACAGGGACACCTGGGTGGCTCAACCAGCTAAGTGTCTGCCTCTTGATTTTGGCTCAGGTCATGATCTCACAGTTTGTGAGTTTGAGCCCCACATCAGACTCTGTGCTGACAGTACAGGGCCTGCTTGGGACTCTCTCTCTCTCCCTCTCTCGCTGCCTCTCACTGTCTCAAAAAAAATAAATGTTTAAATAAAATAGAATAAAATAAAGACAAAGACATAGGGTGACAGAATGGATTTTTAAAAAAGACACACTTATATGCTGCCTAAAACAAACTTGTTTCAGACCTAAAGACACATGCATATTGAAAGTGAGGAGATGGAGAAACATTACCATGCAATGGATATGAAAAGAAAGCTGTTCTAGCAATACTTACATCAGATAAAGTGGACTTTAAACAAAGACTGCGACAAGAGACAAAAAAGGACACTATATAATCATAACACAGACAAAACAACAAGAAGATAAAACAATTGAAAATATTTATGTACATAAATATGGAAACAGCCAAATACATAAAATAGTTAATAACAAACATAAAGGAATTAATACAATAATAGTAAGGAATTTTAATACCCCACGTACATCAATGGACAGATCATCCAAACAGAAAATCTAAAATGAAATAGCGGTTGTGAATGACAGATTCAACCATATTGATTTAACAGATATATTCAGAACATTTCACCTAAAACAGCAGAATACACATTCTTTTCAAGTACACAGGGAACATTCTCCAGAATAGATCACATATTAGGCCACAAAGCAAGTCTTAACAAATTCAAACAGATTACAGTCACCATGTATCTTTTCTCATCACAACACTATGAAACAAGAAGTCAACCACGGGACAAAATCTGAGAAGACCACAAATACATGGAGATTAAAAACATGCTATTAGGAGGCACCTGGGTACCCAAGTAAGTTAAGTGTCTGATTATTGATTTAGCCTCAGCTCATGATTTCACGGTTAGTGAGATCAAGTCCCATTTTGGGCTCTGTGCTGACATAATGGAGCCTGCTTGGGATTCTCTCTCTCTCTCTCTCCCTCCCTCTTTGTCTTTCCCCACTCTCAAAATAAATAAATAACTTGAAAAAGAAAAACATGCTACTAAGCAATGAATGGGTAAACCAAGAAATCAAAAGGAAAGTAAAAAAAAATACATAGAGACAGATTAAAATGAAAATACAATGGTGCAAAATCTTTGGGTGGCAGCAAAAGTGGTTCTCGAAGGAAAATTTATAGTAATACAGGCCTACCTCAGGAAACATGAAAAATTTCAAATGAACAACCTAACTTTACACCTGAGGGAGCTATAAAAAGAACAAGGAAAACCTAAAAACAGTAGAAAGAAGGATTAGAGTAGAAATAGATATAAATTTATTTTCAAAGAAAAAAAGATCGATGAAACCAGGAGCTGGTTCTTTAAAAATAACCGAACTTATAAACCTGTTAGCTACACTGTGGTCCCAGCAGTGGGCTGGGGGCAGATATTGGGCCTGAATGTGGCCCCGCCCACCAACGTAAGTTACTCCAGACAGCACAGGGGAAGTGCCCTGCAGTTCGGCATCACCCCAGGGACTACCCAAAATGATGAAATGGAAGCACTCTCCTCAAAAGACATACCAGGAAGTAGCAACAGCTAATGAATTGATCAAAAAGGATTTAAGCAATATAATGGAACAAGAATTTAGAATAATAGTCATAAAATTAATCACTGGGCTTCAAAAAGTATAGAGGACAGCAGAGAATCTATTGCTATAGAGATCAAGGGACTAAGAGATAGTCAGGAGGAGCTAAAAATGCTATAAATGAGATGCAAAATAAAATGGAGGTGGCCATAGCACGTATTGAAGAGGCAGAGGAGAGAATAGGTGAATTAGAAGATAAAATTATGGAAAAAGAGGAAGCTGAGAAAAAGAGAGATTAAAAAATACAGAGAATTAGAGAACCAAGTGATGCAATCAAATGGAAAAATATCCGTATAATAGGAATTCCAGAAGAGGAAGAGTGGGAGAAAGGGGCTGAAGGTGTACCTGAACAAATCATAGTTGAGAACTTCCCTGATCTGGGGAAGGAAAAAGGCATTGAAATCCAAGAGGCACAGAGCACTCCCTTCAGACGTAACTTGAATAGATCTTCTGCATGACATACCATAGTGAAACTGGCAAAATACAAGGATAAAGAGAAAATTCTGAAAGCAGCTAGGGTTAAACACGTTCTAACTTACAAGGGGAAACCCATAACACTAGTGGCAGACCTATCTACTGAAACTTGCAGGCCAGAAAGGAATGTCAGGAAATCTTCAATGTGATGAACAGAAAAAATATGTAGCCAAAAATCCTTTATAGGGGAAGCCTGTCATTCAGAATACAAGGAGAGATAAACATTTTCCCAAACAAACACTGAAGGAATTCATCACCACTAAACCAGCCCTACAAGAGATCCTAAGGGGGACTCTGTGAGTGCAATGTTGCAAGGACCACAAAGTACCAGAGACACCACTACAAGCATGAAACCTACAGACATCACAATGACTCTAAACCCATATCTTTCTATAATAACACAGAATGTAAATGGACTAAATACTCCAATCAAAAGACATAGCGTATCAGAATGGATTAAAAAAAACAAACAAACAAAAAACAAGACCCATCTATTTGCTGTCTACAAGAGACACATTTTAGACCTGAGGACACCTTCAGATTGAAAGTGAGGGGATGGAGAACTATCTATCATGCTACTGGAAGTCAAAAGAAAGCTGGAGTGGCCATACTTATATCACACAAACTAGACTTTAAATTAAAGGCTATAACAAGAGATGAAGGAGGGAAATATATAATAATTACAGGGTCTATCCATAAGGAAGAGCTAACAATTATAAATGTCTAAATGCCAAATACGGGAGCCCACAAATATATAAAACAATTCCTCACAAACATAAGCAACCTTATTGATAAGAATGTGGTAATTGCAGTGACTTTAATACTCCACTTACAACAATGGATAGAGCATCTGGACACAGGATTAGTAAGGAAACAAGGGTCCTGAATGATACATTGGATCAGATGGACTTGACAGATATATTTAGAACTCTGCATCCCAAAGCAACACAATATACTTTCTTCTCGAGTGCACATGGAACATTCTCCAAGATAGATCACATACTGGGTCACAAAACAGCCCTTCATAAGTATAAGAATTGAGATCATACCATGCACACTTTCAGACCACAATGCTATGAAACTTGATATCAACCACAGGAAAAAGTCTGGAAAACCTCCAAAAGCATGGAGGTTAAAGAACACCCTACTAAAGAATGAGTGGGTCAACAAGGCAATTAGAAAAGAAATTTAAAATATATGGAAACAAATGAAAATGAAAATACAACAATCCAAACTCTTTGGGATGCAGCAGAGGCAGTCCTGAGAGGAAAATACATTGCAATCCAGGCCTATCTCAAAACACAAGAAAAATCCCCAATACAAAATCTAACAGCACACCTAAAGGAACTAGAAGCAGAACAGCAAAGACACCCAAACCCAGCAGAAGAAGAGACATAATAAAATCAGAGCAGAAATAAACAATATAGAATCTAAAAAAACCCGTAGAACAGATCAATGAAACCACGAGTTGGTTTTTTGAAAAAATAAACAAAATTGATAAACCCCTAGCCAGGCTTCTCAAAAAGAAAAGAGAGAGGACCCAGGTAGATAAAATCACGAATGAAAATGTAATTATTACAACCAATCCCTCAGAATTACAAGCAACTATCAGGGAATACTATGAAAAATTGTATGCCAACAAAAAGACAACCTGGAAGAAATGGACGAATTCTAAACTCCCACACACTACCAAAACTCAAACGGGAAGAAATAGAAAATTTGAACAGACCCATAACTAGTAAAGAAATTGAATCAGGGGGCGCCTGGGTGGCGCAGTCGGTTAAGCGTCCGACTTCAGCCAGGTCATGATCTCGCGGTCCGTGAGTTCGAGCCCCACGTCGGGCTCTGGGCTGATGGCTCAGAGCCTGGAGCCTGTTTCCGATTCTTGTCTCCCTCTCTCTCTGCCCCTCCCCTGTTCATGCTCTGTCTCTCTCTGTCCCAAAAATAAATAAACGTTGAAAAAAAAAATTAAAAAAAAAAAAGAAATTGAATCAGTTATCAAAAATCTCCCAACAAATATGAGCCCTGGACCATATGGCTTTTCTGGGGAATTCTACCAGACATTTAAAGCACAGATAATACCTATCCTTCTCAAGCTGTTCCAAAAAATAGAAAGGGAAGGAAAACTTCCAGACTTATTCTATGAAGCCAGCATTACTTTCCTTCCCAAACCAGAGACCCAGAAAAAAAAGAGAACTACAGGCCAATATCCCTTATGAATATGGATGCAAAAATTCTCAATAAGATACCAGCAAATCGAACTCAACAGCATATGAAAAGAATTATTCACCATGATCAAGTGGGATTCACTCCTGGGCTGCAGGGCTGGTTCAATATTCGCAAATGAATCAATGTGACACATCACATTATTAAAAGAAATATGATCCTGTCTATCGATGCAGAAAAAGCATTTGACAAAATATAGCATCCTTTCTTAATAAAAACCCTCGAGAAAGTTGGGATAGAAGGAACATACTTAACCATCATAAAAAGCCATTTATGAAAGCCCACAGCTAATATCATCCTCAATGGAGAAAAACTGAGAGCATTCCCCCTGAGATCAGAAACACGACAGGGATGTCCACTCTGATCACTCTTGTTTAACATAATATTGGAAGTCCTAGCATCAGCAATCAGACAACAAAAGGAAATCAAAGACATCAAAATTGGCAAAGATGTGGTCAAACTTTCACTATTCACAGATGACATGATACTCTACATGGAAAACCCAAAGACTCCACCAAAAGTCTGCTAGAACTGATACATGAATTCACCAAAATTGCAGGGCACAAAATCAATGTACAGAAATCGGTTGCATTTTTATACACCAATAATGAAGCAACAGAAATAGAAATAAAGAAACTGATCCCATTCACAATTGCACCAAGTGTCATAAAATACCTAGGAATAAATCTAACCAAAGATGTAAAAGATCTGTATGCTGAAAACTATAGAAAGTTTATAAAGGAAATTGAAGAAGATACAAAAAAAATGGAAAAACATTCTGTGCTCTTGGATTGGAAGAATAAATATTGTTAAAATGTCAATACTACCCAAAGCTATCTACACATTCAATGCAATCCCAATCAAAATTGCATCAGCATTCTTCTCGACACTAGAATAAGCAATCGTAAAATTTGTATGGAACCACAAAAGACCCCAAAAGCCAAAGTAATATTGGAGAAGAAGACCAAAGCGGAGGCATCACAATCCCAGACTTTAGCTTCTACTACAAAGCTGTAATCATCAAGACAGTATGGTATTGGCACAAAGACACATAGACCAATGGAATAGAATAGAGACTCCAGAAGTGGACCCACAAACGTATGGCCAATTAATCTTTGACAAGGCAAGAAAGGGTATCTAGTGGGAAAAAATCAGTCTCTTTAGCAAATGGTGCTGGGAGAACTGGACAGCAACGTGCAGAAGAATGAAACTAGACCACTTTCTTACACCATACACAAAAATAAACTCAAAATGGATGAAGGACCTGAATGTGAGATAGGAAACCATCAAAACCCTAGAGGAGAAAGCAGGAAAAAACCTCTTTGACCTCAGCCACAGCAATTTCTTACTTGACACATCTCCAAAGGCAAGGTAATTAAAAGCAAAAATGAACTATTGGGACCTCATGAAGATAAAAAGCTTCTGCACTGCAAAGGAAACAATCAACAAAACTAAACGGCAACCAATGGAACGGGGAAAGATATTTGCAATGACATATCGGACAAAGGGCTAGCATCCAAAATCTATAAAGAACTCACCAAATTCCACACCCAAAAAAACAAATAATCCAGTGAAGAAATGGGCAGAAAACATGAATAGACACTTCTCCAAAGAAGACATCCAGATGGCCAACAGACACGTGAAAAGATGCTCAATGTCACTCCTCATCAGGGAAATACAAATCAAAACCACACTCAGTACCACCTCACACCAGACAGGGTGACTAAAATGAACAAATCAGGAGACTATAGATGCTGGCAAGGATGTGGAAAAATGGGGACCCTCTCGCACTGTTGGTGGGAATGCAAACTGGTGCAGCCATTCTGGAAAACAGTGTGGAGGTTCCTCAAAAAATTAAAAATGGACCTACCCTATGACCCAGCAATAGCACTGCTAGGAATTTACCCAAGGGATACAGGAGTACTGATGCATAGGGTCACTTGTACTCCAATATTTATAGCAGCACTTTTAACACTAGCCAAATTATGGAAAGAGCCTAAATGTCCATCACCTGATGAACAGATAAAGAAGATGTGGTTTATATATTCAATGGAATACTACGTGGCAATGAGAAAGAATGAAATCTGGCCATTTGTGGCAACGTGAATGGAACTGGAGAGTGTTATGCTAAGTGAATTAAGTCATACAGAGAAAGACAGATACCATATGTTTTTACTCTTATGTGGATCCTGAGAAACTCAACAGAAGACCAGGGGGGAGGGGAAGGGGGGGGAAGTTACAGAGAGGGAAGGAGGCAAACCATAAGAGACTCTTAAATACGGAGAACAAACTGAGGGTTGATGACGGGTGGAGGGGAGGGGAAAGTGGGTGATGGGCATTGAGGAGGGCACCTGTTGGGATGAGCACTGGGTGTTGTATGGAAACCAATCTTACAATTAATTATATTTAATATAAAATAAATAAATGAATAAAAATAAAAATAAAGAGGAAAAAATAGAACTACCCTATGATTTAGCAATTGCAGTATTGACCCAAATAATACAAAAACACTAATTCAAATGGAGACCTGCACCCCTATGTTTACAGCAGCATTATCTACAGTAACCAAGTTATGGAAACAGCCAAAATATATATATATATATATATATATATATATATATATATATATATACTTGTATATATGTACAATGGACTATTACTGAGATATAACAACGAAATCTTGTCATTTACAACAACATGGATGGAGCTAGTGAGAAAAATATGTCAATTCGAAGAAAGACAAATGCCATATGGTTTCACTCATACTTGATATTTAAGAAACAAACAGCACAGGGAGAAAAAAAAATGACTAACCAAGAAACAGACTCTTAATTATACAGAACTGATAGTTACCAGAAAGGAGGTGGGTGTGGGATGAGTAAAATAGGTGAAGGGGACAAAAATACAGTTTTCCTGATGAGCACTGAGTAATATATAGAACTACTGAATCACTATATTGTACACCTGAAACTAATATAGCATGGTATATTAACTAGACTGGAATTAGAATTTAATTTTAAAAATCCTCCATGCAAGTGCAAAGGACGTTTCTGTATTTTACAATCCATTTAACTGTGCAGTCGAGAAGCCTGCCACCTGGGGCGCCTGGGTGGCGCAGTTGGTTAAGCGTCCGACTTCAGCCAGGTCACGGTCTGTGAGATCGATCGAGCCCCGCGTCAGGCTCTGGGCTGATGACTCAGAGCCTGGAGCCTGTTTCCGATTCTGTGTCTCCCTCTCTCTCTGCCCCTCCCCCGTTCATGCTCTGTCTCTCTCTGTCCCAAAAATAAATAAACGTTGAGAAGCCTGCCACCTAACCTTCATTCAGAAGTGGTTAATCTGCCTTTTTTAGCATGCTAAAAAGCAAACATAAAAAGAGGAAAATTATGGGATTCCATAAATACCTTCCAAGCAATGAACATGCTCCGTTTAAATCATAACCTTGTGAATGTTAGTATTTGACACATGCTCCGTTTAAATCATAACCTTGTGAATGTTAGTATTTGACAGTACCTACATACTTGAAAAGTTTTCAAAGATGAAATATGTTAAATATTATAGAATGGCATTAAGAGATCAACCATGGCAATCAATTTTGATGATGGAGAACATTTTGAATCCAATTAAGCAAGTTATCCCTGTTAAAAGAATTTCATTCTTCTCATCAGTAGACCTATATTACAAAACAGAAAATTGAATTCAATCATTAATTATATTTTGAGTCTCAGTACAAAAGGAGGGTGGGAGGCGTATGCCGGGACTGAGGAGTAGGAGGGCTTCCCTCGTCGCCTTGGGACGCAGCAGCTACAGCGCCGGGGAACCTGGCAGTACAATGTTTCCGATTGGCAGGGACTATGGGGGGGCCTCGGCCTTCCCTCCACCTTCACTCCCACCCCTACCCCAACTTCCACCCCCGGTAAGCGAATTTTTGCGAGGCCTGGGGCGGAGGTCCGAGCCTCCTGGGTGAGCGCTGCTCGGGAGAAAGCCGACCCGGGCAGCGGGTGGGAGTTCCGAGTCCAGCATGTGGGAAACGCTCTGCCTGGGGCGCCGCTGGCGCATGCGTATCGGGGAGCTTCAGCCAGCGCGACGCGGTCGCCATCGCGGGAAGGCTTCCGTTAGAGCGGGCCTGGAGCCGGCGGCTGGTCCAGCTCCAGGGACCCAGCCGCTGGGCGTCATTGGCTCAGGCTGTAAGGCCCTCATCACCCTGTCCCGCCTAGGTCGGGCCCGGCGGCGGTGGCGTCAGGGGGCGGAGCCGCCCCGAGCGCCCTTTGTCTGTGGAGGCTGGTGAGTGCGGCGTGCCGCGGGCCGGGAGGCGGGCGAGGGGGAAGGGCGGGCGGCGGCCCAAGGGTGCCCGGGTAGCGGTCGCAGTCCGCGTTCAACTCGGAGTACCTCTGCAGCGCCGTCCTCCTTCTCGGAGACCCGCGCCCCTTCTTTGATAGAAAGGCCGCCCCATCCCAAGAGTACAAACATATTTTCCTCTGGTATCTTCTGCAGTTGTTGTTTGGTGTGGGCATGGGTGGGTGTCATTTTTTGGAAAGTTTTTCCCCATCTCAAGATTATTAAAACCTTAACCTTTACTTTTTTCTAATGTTTTTAAAGGATTTTTAAAATGTCTTTTTTACATTTGTACTTACGTTGGATATTAATTTGTTGTCAGGTGTTGGATAGAAATGAGCCTTTTTCCCAGTTGTCCTGCCATTATCTAGTGAATCATTTTCCCACTGAATTGAAATGACACTTCTATTACATTCTGCAGGCGTGTATATACTCGGAAATGTTTCCAGACAGTTTCTTGCACTGCTCTGACAGTTTTTGCACTGTGTTTTAATGTTAAGTATGTTTTAATATGTGGCAGAGCAAACGCCCCCTAATTATGTCCTCTGACAGTAATGATCTATTTCTTTTGACGTATTTGGAATTGTGAAAAATGTAAAGGTTCAAAAATTATAATTCTCTAAGAGAAAGAATTGATCGTGGCACTTAGCGGTGCTCAATAGATAGTTATTAAACGAGGGAATGTTTGTTGAAAGTCACTGTGTTGTTGAAAATGTTTACGTTTCCTTGTTGCCATCAGGATAATCTAGTTTCTTAGAAGTGCCTTCAAAGCCCTTTATGATCTTAATATTGCATAATATTTTGCCATTCACTCTTGCACATCGTGCTATAGCCATACCAAACTGTTTAAACATGACACAAAACCCTCTGGGAAAAATTCATTCATTTGATTATGTCAAAAATTTAAATTTCTGTATTCAGAAAGAACAAAGGGCTAAAAACAAGAGACATGAAAAAATGTGCAACATGTGTAGGAGACAAAGGATTAATGTCCATAATATGTAAAGAACCTCTGTAAATAGCAAAAAAAAGAAAAAAGAAAAAAGAAAAGAAAGAAAGAAAGAAATAAACAACAGAAGGAAAAAGGGAAAATGGTCAAAGGATATGCACAGGCAATTTATAGAATACAGGTAACCAAAAAACAAAACAAAACAAAATTTCTAATGCTTAACCTCATAAGTAACCCTAGAATGCAAATGAAGACAAAGATATTTTTCACAAAATAGAATGGAAAAATATAAAAATATTGATGATAAAAGGTGTGAGGGAAATGCCCAGAAGAAGGACCCAGTTGTAAAATTGAGGAAGACACTTTGAATGGCAGTGTGACCGTACCTACCAAAATGTTAAATGAGCTCACCTGGCTCAGAAATTTCATTCTGGAATCAGTCCTGCAGAAATAGTTGCACAGGTACACAGTGTGTAAAAAAGTGTGTAAAAAGAAGTTTTATTTCCATATTATTTGTAATTGTGAGAAATAAGTACGCTTAAATGTTCACTAGGGATATGTTTAAATATATTATGATAGATCCATACAATGGAATACTGTGCTGCCATAAAATAGAATAAGGTAGTTTATTTTGAAGTTAACAAACAAGGAACAATTTAATGAATAAAGACATTTAGTGAATAAAGGATGCTAGAGAACAATGGCACGTAGTGTAGTGTGCATCATATTAAGTACGGATGTGGTTATATATGTTCATAAATGCACAGAAAAGGATGTACACCAAATGACTGACAATGATTTATTTCAGAGAGGGAAATCGAATAGAGAAGAGGGATTGAAAGTCACTCACATCTTACTCAGTATATTCCCATGTTTTGAATGCTTATGGTTTCATGTAGAATGTGTAAAAAAAATTGAAACATATATTACATGTGTAAGGAAAAAACACTTGATCTTAGCCAAAAGACCGAGAAGCTATTTCTTGTGTAAGGAAAAAACAAAACAAAAGCCTCACATGAACTTAATATCTACACAGGGGGGGAAAAGTGTTTTATGATGCAGAAAATTTTTAAATTAACTTTTTTTTTAAAGCAGCAAAGAATAAAAGACAAATGATAACAAGAAGACTACATTTGTTATTTATGTTATACCAAGGGAGTTGCTGTTTACTGTCTGTGTTCAGGGATCCCCAAGAGTATCCTTAGGTTCAATGATTTGCTAAAATGACTCACAGAACTCAACAAAACTGTTATACTTACAGTAGCATAAGTATTACAGTGAAAAGATACACATTAAAATCAGCAACAAAAAATGCAAGTAGAGTCCAGAAGAGACCAGGTACAAGCTTCCAGTTGTCTTCTATCAATAAGAGTCATGCAGCTAGCATTTACATCCTCCCAGAAGTGACATGTAATAACATGTATGCAGTATTGCCAACCAGGAAATCTCCTCCAAACCTTGGCATCCAGAGTATTTATCGGAAGTTGTTCATGTAGGCATAGCTGACCACCTGTGCTGTTGACCTTCAGTCTCCAGTCTCTCCAGAAGGCAAGCTGATACCACATGGCCCAAGGATCCCACCATAAATCCTCTTTTGGCATGAACTTTCTGACCTGTCCCAAGGCTTCAGGTAAACAGAGACACTCTTAAAAGGCAGGGTGTTGCAAGGCTATAGATTATCTTTCAGGAACCAGGCCACGATCAAACCTTTCCTTAAAATGTACAGTCTGGGCCACCCAGACCTGCTTAGTTCATCCTTTCCTGCACTCTGTACTTTGTAATAAAGAATTCTTACAAATTAGTGGAAAAGGCAAAATGGTAGAAAAGTGGACAAATTACACAAAAGTGTAATTTATGAAAGAAGAAACATGAAAACTAAAAATGTAAAGTCTGCCTCCCATGTTATCTAAGAATTACATTCTAAAGCAGTAATTATATACTATGTATTATATTTAAAAAGAATAATGCTGATCATTCTTGGCTAATGGTCACTCTCATATATTGTTGATTAATATGAAAAATGATACAACCTTCCTCAATAGTGTTTTGTCTTCCTTTTGATCCAGCAGTTCCACTTCTAGGAATCTATCCTAAAGAAATAATCACACAAAAATTATGCCAAGACTGTATAATGTTTGCTGTCGTCTATAACAGGAAAAGAGAAATAAAGCTCCCTAAATGCCTATTAATAATTAACTTATTAAACAAGTTTTGGGTATTGCAAGCAATTGAATATACCATGACACTATTTTCTTTAAATTTTTTTCCTTTTTTATTTTATTTCTTTTGTATTTTATTTTATTATTTATTTAATTCCAGTAAACTTAACATACAGTGTTATATTAGCTTCAGGTGTACAATAAGTGATTCGACAATTCTATATACTATTCAGTGCTCATCATAATAAATCTACTCTTTAATCTCCACCACCCATTTCACCATCCCTCCCCACTCACCTCATCTCTGGTAACCATCAGTTTGTTCTTTATAGTTAAGAATCTGTTTCTTGGTTTGTGTTTCTTTCTTTTTTTTTTCTTTTGCTTGTTTGTTTTGTTTCTGAAATACCACCTGTGAGTGAAGTCATATGGAA
Source organism: Prionailurus viverrinus (assembly GCF_022837055.1). Taxonomy (NCBI): domain Eukaryota; kingdom Metazoa; phylum Chordata; class Mammalia; order Carnivora; family Felidae; genus Prionailurus; species Prionailurus viverrinus. Next base: position 16,675,937 of record NC_062576.1, on the reverse strand, counting down.
TGTATCTTTTTCTGACTTATTTTGCTTAGCATAATACTGTCTAGCTCCATCCATGCTGTCACAAATGGCAAAATTTCATTCTTTTTTGATGGCTGATTAATATTCCATTGCATATATATGCCACATCTTTATCGATCTATCTGTAGACACAGGCTGCTGTAAACAGTGTGGCAGTAAACATAGGGGTGCATGTATCCCCTTGAATTAGTGTTTTTTTTTTTTTTGTATTTGGGGGTAAATACCCAGTAGTGCCATTGCTGGATCATAGGGCAGTTCTAATTTTAACTTTTTCAGAAACCTCCATAATGTCTTCCACAGTGGCTGCACCAGTTTGCATTCCCAACAGTGTAAGAAGGTTCCCCTTTATCTGCATCCTAGCCAACACTTATTGTTTCATGTGCTTTTTATTTTAGCCATTCTGTCAGGTGTGAAGTGACACCTCATTCTAGTTTTGATTTGCATTTCCTTGATGATGAGTGATGTTGAATATCTTTTCATGCATCTGTTGGCCATCTGGATGTCTCCTTGGGAGAAATTTCTGTTCATTTCTTCTGCCCATCCTTAATTGGATTATTTGGGAGGTTGTGTTGTTGTTTTTGGGGGTTTTTTTTTTTTGGTTTTTTTTTTTTTTTGGTATTGAGTTGTTTGTATAAGTTCTTTATATATTTTGGATACTAACGCTTCATCAGATAGATCATTTGTAAACATTTTCTCCCATTCAGTATGTTACCTTTTAGTTTTGTTGATGTTTCCTTCGATGTGCAGAAGCTTTTTATTTTGATGTAGTCCCAATAGCTTATTTTTGCTTTTATTTCCCTTACCTTGGAAGACTTATCTAGAAAAATTTTGCTACAGCTGATGTCTGAGTGCCTGTGCCCTCTTCTGCAATTTTTATAGTTTCAGGTTTTACATTTAGGTTTTTAATCCATTTTGAATTTATATTTGCATATGGTATAAGAAGGTGGTCCAGTTTCATTCTTTTGAACATAGCTGTCCAATTTTCCCAGCACCATTTGTTGAAGAGACTGTATGACCCTAGTTTTTTTAATATTTAGATTTTTGTTTTCTGTCCTGAAGTGATGTACACAATACTGTCAATTAAAACCCAGATTTCAGAAAAGAAAATCAGACATATAATAATGACATATGCCATATTATAATATGTGTGAGAATTAGTATAGAAAAAGCTGGGAAGTATGTATCCCCAAAAAACTGGTTATCTCTGGGTAATGATATTATAAGTGATTTTCTTTCTGCTTTTCTATGTTTACAAAAATTTTTGTTTTAATATTTGTCAGAAAATAAAATTAAGGTGTTTCCAAGGTAGAGAAAAGGTGTGGAGAGAGAAATCACTCTGACTCCAGCATGAAGAAAATACTGGACTAAAGTTAAGGACCAGTTTGATGGATGCAGAAGTAGTCAAAGTGAGAGATGATAGTGGCCTGAATCAAGGTAGTGGAAGTGAAGATGGGACATTCACTACATATTTAAGGGGATAAATTTACCAGGATTTGACTTTAATTGAAGAGAGAGACCAAGGGAAAGAAAGAAAGAGAGGTCAGGAATGGCATTCAGGTTTCAGGCTTGGTGGTGCTATTCATTGAGATAGGGAATTTAACAGGAGAATAAGAACAGTATGTAACAAACTGATGAATGGAAGTTGTGGTTTATATACACAATGAAATACTACTTGGCAATGAGAAAGAATGAAATATGGCCTTTTGTAGCAACATGGATGGAACTGGAGAGTGTTATGCTAAGTGAAATAAGTCATACAGAGAAAGATAACATATGTGTTCACTCTCATGTGGATCCTGAGAAATTTAACAGGAGACCGTGGGGGAGGGTAAGGAAAAAAAAAAGTTAGAGAGGGAGGGAACCAAACCATAAGAGACTCTTAAAATCTGAGAATAAACTGAGGGTTGATAGGGGGTGGGAGGGAGAGGAGGTTGGGTGATGGGCATTGAGGAGGGCACCTGTTGGGATGAGCACTGGGTGTTGTATGGAAACCAATTTGACAATAAATTTCATTTTTAAATAAATAAATACTAAAAACAAAACAAAAAAACAGTATGTAACATATAAATATGTCTACTATGTGGCATTTTGTTTTAAATATTTTCAAAATATTCACTTACTTAATCCTCAACAAACCCATGAGGTAGGTACTATTATAACTAGTTTTACAAATGAGGAAATTGAAACATTGAAAGGTTGAGTAACTTATACAACCAAACTCACACAGCTAGTAAGTTGTGGAGCTAGGAATCAAACCCAATCAGTTTGGCAATAGAGTTGGTGTTCACGCATACTTCATTGCAAATATATGGCAAGAGGCTTAAGAGAGAATGAGTTTGGGACATGTTAGGTTTGAGAGATCTGAGGGACACATGCCTGGGGATGTCCAGTAAGGTGGTTGGGTAGATATGTGATTATGTAGCTCAAAAAAGATGATCAGTGAAATCATGGCAGTGGGTAAAGCTGAAGGAATCCACCTGAGAACAAATAGAAGAGAATAAACACAAGTACTAACAAATGGACCTAACTGTATTACAAGTGAATGACATAACCACACTGAAGGAAGGGGCAAAGAAAAAAAATTAAATTATTTTAAAAAACACTATCTTGACTAGATACTGTATAACTAAAGACAAAGAGAACTCTACACAGATGCTGCAATTTCCAGTTAATAACTTTGTTTGTCACAGGGGTATGAGTCAATTCTGAAACTACTTTATGTATATACCAAAACTGAACAAATAAGTAAATATATTGTGGATACTAAGAGCCAACAATCTTCCTCCTTTCCTCACTGGTAACTTCTTTGTTGAAGAAAGAAGTGAGGAAAAGAGGAAGATTAAAAATGAGCCCTGAGGTATTGGATTGGAATCAGAGGTGTCATAATGAACTTGTAGCATTTAATACATAGATGAATACAGTGTGTGTGTGTGTGTGTGTGTCTGTGTGTCCATGTGTCCTATCTCTCCTAGAGGGCCTAGAAGCAATGATACCCCAGTAGCAACGAGCACAGCTGATCTTTGTGCTGATCCAGCACCCAGATCTTTGTTTCTAAGCACTTCTCCAATAAAAGGAACTAGGGCTCCTTGGAGAAGTTGATTTCTAGGGCTGGGCAGGGATAATACAAGAACTTGAAACATCTTACAGTGCCAAGAAGTGCTCAAAATAGGATAGAGGCTGGTCAGAATAACATAGGAGTCTCCAACTGACCAAAGCCAAAACTGTGCAATAAAATAATGATAATATTGGTGCTTACAAAATATTCATGAGTTCATAGTGACATAAATAAATTAGTAAATAAATGATAAGAGATATGGAGCAGCTTTTCCTTGCAGAAAAATTTCAGTTAATAAATTAGTGGGAGGTATACCTGGATGGCTCAGTTGCTTAAGCGTCAGACTTTGGCTCAGGTCATGATCTGACAGTTCATGGGTTTAAGCCCTGTGTCAGGCGCTGGCTGACAGCGCAGAGCCTGCTTCAGATCCTGTCTCCCTGCCCCTCCCCAGCTCCCTCTCCCTCTCTCAGAAGTAAACATTAAAAATGTATACATAAATAAGTTAATGGGAAAGAGAGAAATAGAGAAATCACCATTAGACCAACACTATATTACTAATTGTTGCAGACAAGATAAACTGATGGATGCTAAAGTTAGTGGGTTTGAGAAGAATCAGGATATTTATATCTTCAAGTATCTCCCCAAGATATTTATCAGCTACAGAGGGAAAGATGGTTGCTCTACAGTAGGGAAGCCAGGTGAACACCACCTTAACCAAGTGATAAAGGTTAACATTATCATTAATGAAGTGTACCAACATCATAAACCCATTAATGCGATGTAAAAGATAAAAGATCACTTCTGTGTTATTCTTGCCAAAAATACTTAGCTTCATTCCAACCATGAGAAAACATCAGACAAACCCGAATTGAGGGACACTGCAAAATAACTCATCAGTACTCTTCAAAAGTATTAAGCTCAAGAAAGACAGAAAGGCTGAGGAACTTACAGATTGGAGAAGACAAAGGGAAAAAACAACTAAATTCCATGTGGGATCCTGGATCAAAGAAAAAATACTACTAGAGAAACTAGTAAATTTTGAGTAGTTTGAATTAATAGTATTGTACCAATTTAAATTCCTTGTTTTGATCATCGTACTATAGGCATATAAAATGTTAACATTTGGACAAGTAGGGTGAATTGTATGTGGGAATTGTGTGTTATTCTTGTAACTTTACTGTAAGTCTAAAATTGGTTCAAAATAAGTTAAAAATAAAAAATAGAAGAGGAAACAGAAGAACCCTTTCATTTACTCATTTAGCAGATACTGAGTGCCTACTATGAGCCACATACTGAAAGTATTAAAAGTGGAATAGTAAATAAGACAGAAAAGATTCCTGTCTTCATGGAGGTTAACATCACACAATGGTGAGGTATAAATAAAAATGATGACTACAAATAATTAACAATGATAAAAAGTGCTACCAAAAAAAAGGAAGGTGTAAATGAGGGACCTCACATGTCTTGATATCAAAAATCTTCCTTGATTTAAACTGAGACCTGAAGGAAGAGTAAGTATCATCTGGAGTGGAGGAGGGGAGATACCACACAGGACACATTTAAGGACTTAAAAGCAGAGCTGTGTAGATGAAATCTCAGAAGCAAGCAGGGGAGTGGCTTGAAAGATCAGGAAGCAGGTCACAGGATTTTTTATGGCTTTGTATTCCAGCCTAAGAGCAGTAGGGAGCCACTGAAGAATTTCAAATAAGGGACTGATATGATCAGATTTGTATACCTTTAAAGATTCGTTTACTTCACCTGTGGAGGGAACAAAGATAGATATTGAAAACTCCTAAGGAACAACAATATGTAAATGGTAGGCAGAGGAAAAGGGACTAGAGCATAGCCTGCTGAGAAAGACTGTGGACATAAAGCAAAACACAGCTGTTAGTAATGTCAGAGACCCATCAGAGCTCAGGAAGTAATAAAGCCCATTGCATGAACAAAAGTGTTGTTGACATTCCTAACCAGAGCAATTTTAGCGGTGTGCTGATGGCAAAACAGAAGAAAGATCATAGATAATTGAAAAATAAATGGGTAATGAAGAAGTAGAGACAAGTACTAACAATCCTTTGAAGAGTTGTAGCCTTGAAAAAAGAATGGATATTAGTTACAAAAGGGCATATAGCCAGTGAAAGTTTTTAATGCTGGGAGAGATCTTAAATGGTTTTAAATTATGACAGGAGGAGTCAATAAAATGGCAGATCAAGGACTGAGAAGATATATGCTAGATTCAGGCCTGTAGGGAGGCTGGAGAGAATGGTTTGATCCTAGAGAAGAAATATTTTTTAAGGCAAATCCCTGGGCCAAGAATACTCCCCCAGAGATGCCATTTCATTAGGTCTGGGATTGAACCAGTGAATCTGCTTTTCAGCAAATGCTGTGTGATTCAAGTGATCTGCAGACCACACTTTGATAAACATTGCTCTTTTTTTCTATTTTTCCCCTATACTAAGCCACTCCTGTCTTTTTTTTTTTTTTAATGTTTACTTCTTGAGAGAGAGACAGAGCATGAGCGGGGGAGGGGCACAGAGAGAGAGAGCGGGAGACACAGAATCTGAAGCAGGCTCCAGACTCTGAGCTGTCAGCACCCAGCCCGACGTGGGGCTTGAACTCACAAGCGAGATTATGACCTGAGCCGATGTTGGACACCCAACCGACTGAGCCACCCAGGCACCCCAAGCCACCCCTGTCTTCACTTTCTTCCCCATGCAGTCTATAACATAAGGTTTCCTGGTTCATAGTCTAGCATTTTGTAAGGGAAGAAACTTCAGAACTACTATGGCACCGGAAGTGGGTGACAGAAGTAGAATGATGGTGAAAATCACTGGCATTGAAGAAGTTAACAAAATTAGAGGCTCTGATAATGGTTCTGAATTCCTGCTTGCTTAAAAATCACTTGTGAGGCACTTAAAAAATGTATAGATGCCGGACTTCATCTCAACAGTTTTTGGGTGGAACCTGGACATGTATATATACGTTAATATATACATGGTCAAGGAAGTTCACTCAGATTTTTGGAAAAGCTTGGAGGAAAAAGGGTGTTAAGCCGGAAGTCATTCTTCATCTGAATTGATTATAATTTTAGTATTCCTTAGGCAGTCATGGGAATTCCTTACTTTCCAAGCCATCATGGTTACATATTTGAAAAAGCCTGTGGTGATACCACAGGCTTCTCTGGAAAGGACTACATGTGTATTGTATGAAAAATTACACATAGTTTGGGGGTGGAGAGTGGTTGGTTTGGGGGGTTTTATGTGTGTGTGTTTCCAATACAGGAATTAAAAGGGAAATTTTCAGAAGGGGATCAGATTAAAAAATGAAAAGGGAGAGAACAGGTACTAAGAAGAACTTCAGAGTATACTAGAAGGAACCTAGGGCTGTGAACCAGGAGACCTAGGTTCTAGAACCAGCTCTTTCACTTAGTTCTATGATCTTCAGCTTCAGAATCCTCCTTTAAACCAAAAAGCTGAGAACTAAATCAGTGCTTCCAACGTGTGTTCTCTGGAAACTTAGTCTCATCAGATGCCATAAGAAAATTCTCAAATAACTAAGTTTGCAAGCAATATATATTTGACATCCCCTTGGGTTCACACATATGAAGGAGAAACCCTGTTCTGCCTAACTTGGTAAATGCTGTTTTTTATTATTGTGATTATTTATTATTTTGTAAGTGGTTTTGAGGTGATTGGGTTGAAACCATCAGAGCATTCTCATAGATTCTGTCTGGCTCTTCAGAGAATAGGACCCTTTTAGAGCTTTTGCTTGGTGAAATAGGACCTGTTGTTGTTGTTTTTTTAATGTTTATTTATTTTTGAGAGAGAGAGAGAGCAGGGGAGGGGGAGAGAGAGAGGGAGACACAGAATCTGAAGCAGGCTCTTGGTTCTGAGCTGTCAGCACAGAGCCCGATGCTGGGCTTGAACCCACAAACCATGACATCATGACCTGAACTGAATTTGGATGCTTAACCGACTGAGCCACCCAGGTGCCCCAGGCCCTGATTCTTAAAATGCTTTTAAATTACTCCTGAAAGGTGTACCTCTTAGTCAACTGGTTGTAAAATGTTAAATTCATGCCCTATCTTGGGCAGTGATTGGCTTCCTTATCTAACAAGGCCATTCCACTGGAACTGTGATTTTCTCTTCTTAAAAAAACTTACTTCTCAGGAATGACTTCATTCTTTAATACCATCACTAGCTTTTGAGAGAAATTTTTCAGGCCAAACATTGTGAACAGAAAAAAGAATGTTTTCTTTCATGCTTATCAGCAGATCAAGATATTTTGCTCTGTTGTTGATGTTGGTGAAAGTCTTCTGAAAATCTTTCACTAGGCACGGACCACATGTTTTCTATTCTGAGAAGAGGATGGGTAAGAACTAAAGCTAAAGTTTGTTTTTGGTTGATGGATCTGTATATATCTGCTTTTTGTAATGTGTGAATCTGAGAAATTCTAGAAATGCTTTTTGATTGTTTTTAAAAATTCCACACCATACTATGAAGTATGAACAGATAGTTTGTATGTTTCTTTACAGACTCTCTAGGTCACTAAGTGACTGAGACTGCTGGACTTCTTTTGTAAGACTGGTGCATCTCATTACATGTGCTACACCTGATATAGTATCTCACAAGATTCCTGTCAGAAGGGAGATTTGAGTATCATAGTGAAGTCTGTTCATGAAGGACTGATGCCTTTAGGGGGAAAAAGTAATAGCCACTTTGAGGAACCCCCACATGTCAACCTTGCATGAACAAGGCAAGATTCTGAGAGTGGCTGCCCTGAGAAGTCATTCTTGTGGATAGCCATTGGCTCCTGAGGTTCTCATCAGAGATGAAGCACCTTTAATACCTGGGAGTGAGTGTTTTCCATAAGGCATTGGAAAATCAGCTTTCAGGGACTGACAAGGACACTGAAGCTGTTAGTACTGGTGTATCTCCTGACTGTCCTTCTAGAAGAAAGCAAAGCTTTGATGGCATTATAACTTAAGAACTGCAAAGAGGTGTAGTAATCCTGGTGGAGGACTGAATCCATGTACTCAAACAGGAAGGTGAACATTTTGAAAAATGAGAAGAGTGAAATCTCCTTTGTGTATTAGAAAAATCATCTTTAAAGATTTTCTTTTTAAGTAATCTCTTCACCCAACATGGGACTCTAACTCACAACCCCAAGATCAAGATGGCCCAGGAAGATCAGCTTAAAGAGAGTAAAGGAGAGAAGATCTCTGGAGTTTGAGTTTGGGGATGAATGTATCCCCTTAAAAATAAGATCAGGCTCTCAACATATGTTTTCTCTATCAGCTCATATCAGTGGTTTTCATCTCCTTACTTAGAAGTCACCTGGAGACTTTAGAATTTAAAATGCTGTTGCCCAGGGTCATCGTAGACCAATTTGTATAATACTGGATTTATCCAAATCTTAGCATTTGCATTTTCAGAACATCCCCCAAGTGTGTAGCCAGGGCTGAAAATCACTGAACTTCCTTGAGCTTCCCATATGCCACAATAAGAGAAAGTCCTACACTGAATTCCTCAGTATGTTGGAAGAACAAGAATGTCATGGTTAAGTTATCCAGCCTTTGAGCTTATGTCTTAGAGGGCTTCTCTCTAAACTGCCATCCTAACACAAAGCAAAAACTCTAAGAGTTAGTTTCAGTGTTATCACGTATTGACCAGATGCTTCTTTGCTCTTTTTCTTAGTTATGCCCTCTCAGAATGTTATACTTTCCCAAAGAGGGAACATGGAAGAGAAGGAAATGAATGATGAATCACAGATAGTCAGGTCTCAGGTAAGTTCACTTTTATTCTCCTCAGAAATGCTGTTATAGTTCTAAGAATGTGGGCACTTTTATTTTTCAGTTCTCAGTTGTGAATCCAGAGCCCTTTAGACTTTTATGGCAAATGATAATCTCTGTAAGATGTTTCCCATTTGCCTTATATATCCTTTATAACTCTTCTCTCCTTCCAGCATTTTTACAAGATCATGGGCTCATGTCTGTTCTAGATGTTTTAAAGGAAACAAAAGAAGCCATTGACTATCTTTTAATCACCCTTTACTTAAACAGCTCACCAGACTTTAAACAACACTTGTCATTCTCTCTGTAAACAATGAATGATGCCCAAGTATGACTTCTTGGAGCTAATGACATTATTAAATATACCTGAGGACATCTGCCACAAGACAGTGTTTATCAAGAATCTCTTGTATCTCTTACGAAATCTGTTTAAGCCTGTTGTTACTATTCCATAATTTAAGTATTATGTAAACTGATAAGGTGTAACTATGACAAGGAGTTGTTTCTATGAAAACTAGTTGAATGCTTTGGAAAAACCTTATAAATGCCACTTTTTTTTTAATTGCTATCAAATTATGCGTGAGAAAACTGTAAAACACTGAAGTAAAATTATAAAAATCTCAGAGGATTCTACACTTGTATAATTTCCCAAGTGTCACTTGCTTGTTCCACTTTAATGAAACAAAAACTGATGTATTATGGGTATGGGCACTCAATCATTAAAATCACTCTCATAGAAGAGGCTTAGATTTGCATCAAAAGATGAGCAAATGAATATACATTTATAATTTCAAATGAAAATGTTTAAGATATCTTTTATGGATCTCAACTTTAACAGCTTTTTAGCTTAACACAGCAGCTACCAGTATCAATTAATTCAGATAGGAGTGATGAAATTTGAAGTGGGGTTCATGAACAAATGGCTAAGAAAGAATTCTCAAGACTTTTTTTTTTTTTTTTTTTTTGGTGCAAAAAGGTGATTTTATTTAAGCACGAGGACAGGACCCGTGGGCAGAAAGAGCTGCACTGGGATTGGGAGGAGCAACTGATTATATACTTTTAAGTTTGTGGAGGGAGCAGGGTTAGATGAAGAAAAAATTAGTTTCTAAGGAATTTCTGTATGGTGAAAGCAGGGTCTTACTGGACCCTGAAGACTTAGCTATTGTCAAGATAAGGTTGCTTTTAGATTGTAATGAAATGTAAACATTAATGCATTAAGGCAGCCACAAACTCCTTGAGGAATGTTACACACTACAGGTCTCTGGTATCTATCAGTGGTCTGCAAGCTGTAAGGGGATTTAATTTAAACTACATTTTTCTTGTCTTTGTTTCCCTCAAAAGGAGGACTTCTCTTGTCCCAAATTATATGAAATAAATAATCATTATCTGTAGGTAGCCAATAAATTCATTGGAGGAGATTTTTACAGGTCTACACCATACAGCACTTAAAAAAGTGTAATGTTGGATGCTCCTATGAGTGTAGAATGCAACAAAATACACCAGGTACTCAGAGAAGGGAGAAATCTGTTTGAGACCAGAATGATGAGGGTAGACTTCATGAAGAAGATAGAGTTTGAATTTGTGCTGATATTGGGTAGAATTTGGGGACTAAAGTAGACAGGAGCACTGCAGACAGGAAATAAAACTTGTGCAAGAGCAGGGACAATAAGAAGACTGGCAGCTGGAGCTGAGCGTTTATTTGGTACATTAGTGCTTTGGGAATCTTTGGGTTGCAGGGAATAGATTTATTAGGTTTATTCTTAATTATAAGGCTCCCCACAGACAGGAATAGAAAGACATCAAGAACTAAGGTGACATATCTGCTTCTTGGCATTCTAGCCAAAGAAGTTTGTTTTAATTTTCCAGAACCACTTATTATGTTAAGAAAGAAGATGATTCAGAAGCACCTGGGTGGCTCAGTCACTTAAGTTACAGACTCCTGATTTCAGCTCAGGTCATGATCTCATGATTCATGAGATTGAGCCCTGTGTTGGGCTCTGTGCTGTCAGGACAGCCTGCTTGGGATTCTGTCTCTGCCCCTCCCCTGTTAGCGCTCGCTTTCTGTCTCTCTGTCTCTGTCTCTGTCTCTCTCTCTCTCTCCAAATAAACTTAAAAAAGAAAAAAGAAAGATGGTTAATTCATCAAGTATTTTTTGAGCAGCTACTATGTACCAGAAATTGTGCTTGGCATCAGATATACATCAGTAAGCAAAATAGACGTTCCTAAATCCAAGTTGCTTAGAGTCTAACAGAAACGTCCACTCACTTGCAAATTGAGGTGTTTATTATACAAAATAAGAATAAGAGGCTGTGAATGTGCTTTAGGGAATCAAGAAAAAACTCTCTGGGGAAGTGAAATTTAAGGTGAAATGTAAAGGTTATACAAGTGTTAAAAGAAGTAAGTGAAAAAGAGCATTTAACATCATGTGTAAAAGCTATGGGTATATTTGAGAAGTTAAAAGAAGGCCACCATTGTTGGAGTGGAGGGAGGGAGAGAATGACTTGAGATAAGCTTGGAGAAGTATACATGGCCTAAGTATGCAGGACTTTCTTATGCAAGAAAAGTTTGGGTTTTATTCTAAATGAGGTAGAAAGCCTTGGGGGAATTTAAGCAGGATAGTAACATAATAATTAACTGAATTCCACTTTAAAGATCACCCAGATGTGTGCTATATAACAAATGAATTTTTGACAGGCAAGAAAGGAAGGGGGAGAGAACCACTTAGGAAGCTACTACCACATTGTACATGATAGAAAATAATAACTTACAACTAGGTGGAGAAGGGGCGCTTGAGTGGCTCAGTTTGTTACAGAATCAGGCTGGAACGCTGGCAGAAAAACCAAGCAACACTTGGAGACCTTGGTGGATTGGAGATTTATTTAACACCGGCGGGCTCAGAGGAGACCGTTTCTCCAAAGATCTGAGCCCCGAATGCGAGCAGGAAGGGTAATTTATAGTTATCAGCCTCCATATTTGTGTGTGTGTTGGGGGAGGGAGGGTTGGTTTTCATGCTGCAGCAAACAAAGGAAGAACCCAGAGGAGGGGTCTCTAAGCTAGAGACCAGAGTTTGTTTTAGTCCAATCAGCCATCTTTGGTGTACTTTATCCACTTCTCCAACATTCCCCCTTTTGATGCCTTTTAAAAAAACTTTTAGTAGGCATCACCTTTCAGTTTTACAGGTTGGTACTCTCAGAAGGCTAAGATATGGGCAGTAGTTTGGCAAGCAACAGTGTTTTCAATAAAATGTATCATGGCATTCAGTATACAGGGGCCAATGGATATAAGTAAAATTATGGAGAGGAGAGGCCCCATCAGGGCAGAAAGCCAGGATCCCCAATCCGTGAGATCCCATCCTTTCCATTGATTGATATTTTCCTGTTGTCTATGTTGAATTCTTTCCTTGAGCTCCTTAACCTTAGTTGTAACTATTCCTGACTGATTTATGAAATAGCAACATTCCTCCCCCAGAAAGATGCAATTCCCTCCTTTTTCTGAAGTGAGGAGGTTGAGGGCTTTCCTATTTTGGAGGGTCACTGCTGCCAGAGAGTTTATTTGGCTTTGTAAGGTTACCAGAGAATCTGCCACCTGTTCCATGTCTTCATTCAGCTCTTGAGATAGTCTATGGTACAGTCCTACGGATGAACCTGTGCCCCCTATTCCAGTCCCTATTCCTGTCTCAATTCCTGCTCCTATCAGAATGAGTAGCAGGATTACCTGTTTAGTCCAGGACTTGGGGCTAAAGGCTGTTAGGAACTGATCTTCAGTGTATATGGATATCTCTGGGGTTAGGAAGACGGAATAACATATCTGAGTCCAGTTGGCCTCTAAGCAATTGGTAGGCTGAATTAGAACATAGATAGAACAACCCAGGGGTTGAACATAGGGTTGTATTCCTCTTTAAGGTTATATTTCTTCTGTATAGAGAGTTACCATTCATACCTTCAGGGACTGTACAGATTAGATTGTCAGCATTTGTGAGACGGATCCCAGGGGCCAGGGGTCCAATTAAGACAGAAGTGTTGGTTTTGAGATTTTCAGAAGCTTCACAAGTCAAACGGATAGGAGTGGCTAAGTAAGCCCTTCTGCTGAGGGGCAAACACATCCAGCAGGTTTGGGTGTGATTACCTATTTTATGGAGGACTTGTAGAGTAGTGTTAGTCCAACACTGGAGTGGGGAATTGGTAAACATCTGATTGAAGGCTGAAAGGTTCAAACCCTGGTAGGCTGCTGGGGGAATGGTCACCTTTATGGGTTATATTACCCTATCCTGGGTATCCTTTATAAGCTTTTGAAGGGCTGTGTCTTGCATACCTCCCCCGTCCGAGATCCCTCATTGAGGAAGGTAAGGTAAGGTAGCAAGCTTCCCTCTCTGGAGGCCCTTGTTGTGACATGGGTTCCTAACATTTTGGGTTATCTCTGCGGTCCAATACTTAGTCCGTGGGGCACCGGGTGACTGACAGAGAATGTTTCTCCCTTGTAGCAATCTTTGTGGAGGGAGGTGAAGGCGCTGAATGCCCTTGACCCCTTTATTGTCACATAACAATCCTGGGAGCAAAGTGGGTAAGCAACAGTTGAGAGGGTGAGAGAGGTTATCATAATATGCAGGCAATACTTAATAATCCTCCCATCCAGAAGAGGTATGTGAGACCCAGCATGCATCTTTTGTCTCATGTCCAGCTTGTTGGTGCAGTCTCTATCAGCCCAACAGTAAGAAGTAAGATTAGGTGGCACCTGGGTGGCTCAGTCGGTTGACCGTCCAACTTCAGCTCAGGCCACTATCTCAAAGTTCATGAGTTCGAGCCCCGCATCGGGCTCTGTGCTGGCAGCTCAGAGCCTGGAGCCAGCTTCAGATTCTGTGTCTCCTTCTCTCTCTGCCTCTCCCCCACTTGTGCTCTGTCTCAAAAATAAATTAATGTAAAAAAAAATAATTTTTAAAAGATGTAAGATTAGTGCTATGACACCAGTAAGGGGCAAGGGCTGGCAGAGTTGCATCCAAACCCCTGGGATAGGTTCATGTGTTGATTCCTCAAGCTTCTGCTGTGCGCAGGACAGCCAGGGTGTGGCTGGAGCAGGGCTGGAGGTCTCAGGGGCCAGTGTCCCTTTTGAGGGTCAGTTTAAGCGGGTTGACTGGATCTGGATCACTTCACCAAGTTGTGGGTTCTTCTGAGCTGGCCTTCTTAACTCTGTATTGATGGACCCATGGGGTAACACCTGAAACTTTAAGGGCTGTAGGAGTTGTTAGAATAACAGTATGAGGCCCAGTCCACCGTGGTTTAAGACGTTCCCTCTTCCAATCTTTGACCCACACAGAGTCTCCTGGCAGAAAGGGGTGAATGAGAGTCCCTAAGGAAATTGGGGCCCTCTCTATGGTGTATCTCTGTAACTTGTTTAGGACTACCCCCAAGGTCTGGAGCTGTTCTCTTATTCCCTTGTCTCCAATCTGGTGTAGGTCTCCTGAGAGTTTTCCTAAACATGGGGAGTCACCAATATAATAACTCAAAAGGGGAGAATCCTAGTGCCCCAGGCATGCATCGGGCATGCAAGAGGGCCAGCGGTAGTAAATCTGGCCCTGGGCAATTAGTCTCTTGGTGGAACTTAGCCAGGGTTTCCTTGAGGGTTCAATTCATCTGCTCTACTTTCCCTGAGCTCTGGGGTTGGTAAGCAGTGTGCAGTTTCCAGGTAATGTTAAGGGACTTTGTCAGGGTTTGTATAATGTCTGCCACAAACGCAGGTCCATTATCACTGTGTATGGTTAAGGGTAGACCAAACCGAGGCACAATCTCCCATAGAAGAGCTTTGGCCACCTCGCGACTTCATTCTATTCTGATCAGGAATGCTTCGACCCATCCCGAATATGTGCAGATGATTACAAAAAGGTACCTGAATCCTTTATTTGATTGTATGTCAGTAAAGTCCACCTCTAAATCTTCGAAAGGGGTGGCTTCCCTCCTTTGTGTGCCAGGCGGGGGCCGTGGGGCAGACCAAGCATTGTTTTTGGCACACGTTACACATCGTTCACTGACAGCTCAACATAATGCCAGCAGCTGGCTGATACAGTAGTTCTTTTTGAGGAGGGCCTCTGGTGCAGTTTTCCCTAGGTGCGTGAGTTGGTGATATTCCTTCACTAGGTGTTTTCCCATAGACAACGGGACAAAGATGTGCCCATTTGGCATGACCCACCATCCCTCTTTGCTTAATGTGCCCCCTTCTGTCGAGGCCCAACTTCTTTCCTCATTTGTGTACAGGGGTGGGGAGGCTTCCCTCTGGGGTGCAAGAGTCATAGTGTAGGGAGGAGCTTCACCTAGATCACCACAGGCAGCTGCTCTGGCTGTTTTGTCAGCCAGGCAATTTCCTTGAGATATGGGGTCATCTCCTTTCTGGTGTCCCTTACAGTGTAGGATAGCTACCTTGTCTGGGAGCCAAACAGCCTCAAGAAGCTTTAGTATTTCTTCCTTGTTTTTGATAGTTTTCCCTGCAGCTTTCCCTGCAGTAAGGAGGTCTTTTTTCTTTATAGATGGCCCCGTGTACATGCACAGTAGTGAAGGCATACTGTGTAGATGTTAACTCATTTACCTTTGCTAAGGATGAGGGCTGGGGTTTAAGGCTTACAGTTCAGCTCATTGTGCCGACCATCTTTCCGGCAAAGCCTCGGCATCCAGAACTTCGCTGGTTGTGGTTACTTCATATCCTGCTCTTTGGCTGTCCTCTTGTAAATAGCTGCTCCCATTGCTGAACAGGATGATCTCTGGGTTTGTTATAGCCTGGTCTTGGAGGTCCAGGCGGCTGGCGTAGACTTCATCCACTACTTCGGAACAGTCATGGTCGTGTTCTCCCTCTTCCGTGGGAAAGAAGGTGGCCATGTTTAGTGTTCTTACTGTTTTGAGAGTGACCCTTGGGTTTTCATAGAGAAGGCCTAGGTATTATGTCAGCTGAGAATTGGAGAGGAAATGATATCCTTGGGTACTCATGAGGGACATGACCGAGTGTGGGACCTTAACATTAAGTGTGTGTCCCAGTGTGAGTTTGTCTGCCTCCTTGATGAGCAGGACTGTGGCTGCCAGCGCTCTGAGGCACAGTGGCCATCCTGCAGCCACAGGATAAAGTTTTGTTTGACAGTTAGGCCACTGGCCATTGCCAAGGCCCCATGCTCTGAGTGAGCACTCCAAGGGCTATTTTGTCGTTTTCATGTACAAAGAGGTTAAAGGGCTTTTCTGTGTCGGGCAAGCCCAGGGCTGGGGCTCGTCCCAGAGCCAACTTTATTTCTGTGAAAGCGGCCCTTGCCTCGTCAGTTCATGTGAGGGGCTCCCAGTCTGGCCCTCCCAACAGGTCATAGAGGGGCCTCGCTATGGTTGAGAATCCAGGGATCCAAATGCGACAGAACCCTGCAGCCCCTAAAAATTCACACAAGCCTCATTTTGTTTGGGGCTGTGGCAGTGTGGTGATAACCTTCTTCCTTTCCAGTCCTAGTTTTCTTTTTCCTTTTGTGAGGAAGAAGCCTAAGTACTGGACCTGCTGCTGGCAAATCTGTGCCTTTTTACAAGAGGCCTGGTACCCCAAGTAGGATAGGAGCTGCAGGAGGGCCTTGGTACCTTTCATACAGCCTTCTTGGGTGTCGCTGGCAAGGAGGAGGTCACCTACATATTGGAGGAGGACACACCCTCTGGTTTCCCTTGGAAAGCTGGTGAGGTCTGCAGCTAATGCTTCCCCCAAAAAAGTGGGTGAGTTCTTGAAGCCTTGGGGAAGTCATATCCAGGTCAGCTGCATTTGGCACCCTGTAACGGGCTCAGTCCATTCAAAGGCAAACAGTGGTTGACTTTGAGGAGCCAGGCAGAGGCAGAAGAAAGCATCCTTTAGGTTGAGGCATGTAAACCATCTGGCTGACCCTGGAATTTGGCTGAGGAGAGTACATGGGTTCAGAACCACTGGGTGTAAGGAAACAGTCACTTTGTTAATGGCCCTCAAATCCTGTACTGGTCTGTATCCTCCTCCTGGCTTCTTGACTGGCAAGAGCGGGGTATTCCAAGCTGATCGGCACTCAATTGGAATACCTTCCTCTCTGAGCTTGGTCAGGTGCTCTTGTGTACCCATTCTAGCCTCAAGTGGAAGGGGTTCTGCCTTTGTCTCTGAGGTTGGGCTCCAGGGATCAGGTCAACAATGATGGGGGCCTGACTCCAAGCTAGTCCAAGTGTATTCTCTTCAGCCCATACAGAGGGGAATGTAAGCCTGAATTCTGAGGGGTTACAGGGTAGGGCCTGGGCACAGAATAGTCTCCATTCTTCTTCCCTTGGCAGGGTAATCACCAAGACCAGGGTTTCCTTCTGCCTTGGGTTTAATTGGAGGCTAGTGTGTCCAGTGGGTTCAAAAGTTATCTGGCCCCAAGTTTGGAGAGCAGATCTTGGCCCAGGAGAGGAATCAGGCAGTCAGGTAAGTAGAGGAACTCATGCCAGACCTTGTGACCCCCAAGTTCACATTGTTGAGCTTGACAGAAGAGCTCTTGTATCGCCCATGTCCCAGTAGCTCCAAGTATGGTTGCTGTCTTTTGGCTGAAAGGGGCTACCGGGGAAGTAACAACCAAGTGTTTAGTCCCAGTCTCAACCATGAAAGTTATTGTTCAGCTGCCTACTTTCATTTCAACCGTGGGCTCATGGGGCCAAAAGAGAAACAGACTTGTCCCCCTCAGTCTGATTCTATCCTGGCCAGACCAATGAGGTCCTCGCCTCGAGGTTCCTCCCAATATCAGCTGGGTTTTGAGGGCCCCTTCCAATTCGGACATTCATTCTACCAGTGTCCCTTCTCTTTGCAGTATGCACGTTGGTCCTTTGCTAAGGGGGCTCTGGGCTCCCCCCTTTTTGGTGGTTGGGGTCTTCCCATCTTTGCAGTGTCTATTTCTTTCAGTGCTGCTGCAAGAAAGGTGGCCTTCTTTTTAGTCTTCTATCCACTTCTCTTTCGGCTGCAACTTCTCTGTTCCTGAAAACTTTATTGGTGACCTCTATCAGCTGAGTGATATTCACCCCAGCAAAGCCCTCCAACTTCTGGAGTATTCTTCTGATATCTGGGGAAGCCTATGCCACAAAAGAGGTATTTACCATTTGATGACTTTCTGGTGCCTGGGAGTCAAACGGAGTGTATACACGGTATGCCTCACATAGTCTTTCATAGTAGTCTCTGGGAGACTCCCCAGGCTGCTGTGTGACTGACAATATTTTAGTCATGTTCATGGGATTTTTGGCTCCAGTTCAGATTCCCCGAAGGAGGGCTTCCTGGTATTGTCAGATGTGGGCTTGTCCTCCTTCTGTGGTGAAATCCCATGTTGGGCATTAAATCAGGGGCAGCAGCTTGAGCCCAGACAGCAGGGTCATTGATCCCCAGAGGCGCGTGATCTTCTAGGTACTGTCATGTTTCTCTCATGCTTCTTCTTTCTTCTGTATTAAACAGAGTACAGAGTAACTGTTGACAATCTTCCCAAGTTGGTTAGTGGGTCTGGAAGAGGGACTCCATCAAGTCGACCATTGCTTGTGGCTTTTCAGAGTATGATGGAGTGTTATGTTTCCAATTGAGGAGGTTGGTTGTAGAGAAAGGTTGATAATAATACATCATGGAACAGCTGGGCTGGACTATTCTGTCCTCATTCTGTCTTTCAGGCTCTTTCGTCTCCCTTACAGGCATTTGGAGAGTGTTAGGTCTGGGTCTGGGGCGCAGTCTGGCTGCTGGCCCTTGTAGGGAGGGTTCTCTGGGTCTGGGAGGGGAGGAGGGATGGGTGGCAGCAGCAGCGGAGGAGGAAAGACAGACGGGGGGGGGGGGGCAGGGAGTTTCAAGCTCAGGGGAAGGGGGGAGGGAGCCCAGTGAGTCATAAGGTGGTGGAAAGATGGGATCTTCCTCTGGGTCTCCTGCAAACACTAAAGGAGTGGTGGATTGCTTCTTTGGCTCCCTGGGGGAGTCTTTGGATAAAACAGCTCAAACCTTTGCCTGGCTCTGCTTGCTATGGATGAATTGCACCCAAGGCAGAGGATTTCAAGCAATTTCAAGCCAGGAGTTGATGTATGGAAACTGATCAGGGTGACCTGGGTTCCCAGTGACTATCAGCCAAACCTGCTGCACTATTTGAGCATCTAATATCCCTTCCAGGGGCCATCCTACATTGAATATGGGCCATTCTAGTTCACAAAAGGTTCTTAACTTCCCAGGTGTCATTTTGACCCCATAATCACCTGAAAATCCCTTTTTAAAATTTTTGAGCATGACCTCTAAAATCATAGGCTTACTCTATTTTGACCCCATTATTAATTCCTTTCTCGTGTTCGGTGTTGCAGAGACAGACAAAGGGAGGGTATCCCCTCAGATGAGACGACCAATCAGATACTCCACTGGTCACGTTCCCAAGGGAAACTTTAGGTGAGGCTTGGCTGTAGTGGACTCAGCTTTGTGACTTGCAATTGGAGTCTATTCTTATGCCGCCCTGGACTGTATGCTTTCACCACGATACAGGAGAGCCCACTCAGACTCCGTAGACTTTTGGGGACCTTAAGGGTGCCTGTCCATGGAGCTACAAACTCAAACTCGACTGGCAAGCCTGGCCGAGCTGCACATTCACACACACACACACACACACACACACACACACACACACCAGAGGCTATTACATTCCCTCCTGCAAAATTTTCTACCCGTGAGAGTGCTAAAGTCTCTGGGGAGTGATCGGGTCCCCCATCCACCCTTTTGGATGGGCCTGACTACTTTGGGGCCCCGGCCTTACTGGTTCCGACGTCGGGTCCAGGTCCTCACCTACCAGCCTCTTTGAGTCCGGTGGGAATGACGGAGCGGGGCCAGCCTGAGGCGACCAAATAGGAGACTGCCAAAATTCAGGCAGGGCGCGCCTTCTTTGCGATTCCTCGCTCTGTCACCGCCTTACCGTTCTTCCAAACCGGTGGCAACAATGGGACAGCACGGTTGGGTTTCCTGGTCAGGCAACCAAATATGTTACAGAACCAAGCTGGAACACTGGCAGAAAAAACAAGTGGCACTTGGAGATCTTGGTGGTTCAGAGATTTATTTAACACCAGCGGGCTCAGAGGAGACTTTCTCCAAAGATCTGAGCCTGAATGCAAGTGGGAAGGGTAATTTATAGTTGTCAGCTTCCATATCTGTGGGGGTTTTCATGCTCACAGCAAACAGGGCAAGAAGAACCCGGAAGAGGGGTCTCTAAGCTAGAGACCAGAGCTTGTTTTAGTCCCGTCGGCCATCTTTAGTGCAGCACTTTATTCATTTCTCCAACAATAAGACTTCTGATTTTAATAAAAACAGAGCAAGGACCCTTACTCGGGGCTCTTGTCTCCTCAGAACATTAGCCTCTGTCGCGTTTTAATTCTGCGACCTGCTCTCTTACTGAACAAGAGAGAACTCTAGACCCAGGATCTGTGACACTCAAGCACCATGATTGTCACATAAGGAAGCACTGAATATTTTTTGAAAAATAGAAATTTGTGGGGCGCCTGGGTGGCTTAGTCAGTTAAGTGTCCAACTCTTGGTTTCAGCTCAGGTCATGATCTCACAGTTCATGAGTTAGAACCCTGTGTCAGACTCTGCTCTGACAATGTGGAGCCTGCTTGGGATTCTCTCTCTCTCTCTCTCTCTCTCTCTCTCTCTCTCTCTTTCTCTCTCTGTCAAAATAATTAAGTAAACTTTAAAAAAGAAAGAAAGAAAAATAGAAATTTTCATATGATGAAGATTGTTATCTCAAACCAGTGATGAAAAGATAGTTTATTCAATAATTGATGTTGGCATTTCTGGAGAGCCATCTAGAAAAAGGTAAAGTTGAATCCATACCTCATACTTTACATCAAAATAGTCTGCAAACAAAACAGGTGAACATGGGAGGGGCAGGTGGGAAGAGAGAGACAAACCATAAAACAGAGTCTTAACTATAGAGAACAAACTGAGAGTTGCTGGAGGGGAGGTAGGTGGGAGGATGACGGGTGATGGGTGATGAAGGGTGATGGGTGTTAAAGAGGGCACTTGTGATGAGCACTGGGTATTCTATGTAAGTGATGAATCACTAAATCCTACATGTGAAACTAATATTACAGTGTATGTTAACTATTTGGAATTTAAAACTTGGAAGAACAAAAAGAATAGTCTTCAAATGGGTCAAAGATTTAAATATGAAAAATTAAGCCTAAAAGTATTACAAGAAAAAATGGAAGTTGTAACACCAGACACCACAAAATAGCTAGAAGAAAAAAAAGATGGTAAGCTCCTTGACATTGGTCTTAGTGATATTTTTTGGGATCTGACTCCAGAAACAATGGCTACAAAAGCAAAAATAAACAAATGGGACTACATCAAACTAAAAGGATTCTGCACAGTGAAAGAAACCATCAACAAAATTAAAAAGGTACATATTAAGGCACTTGGGTGGCTTGGCCAGTTGAGCATCTGACCTTAGCTCAGGTCTTGATCTCACGGGTGAGTTCAAGTCCCCATCTGGCTCCCTGCTGTCAGAGCAGAGACGGTTTCAGATCCTCTGTCCCCCTGTCTCTCTGAACCTCCCCACTTGCTTTCTCTTCTCAAAAATAAATAAATATTTTTTAAAAATAAAATAAAACAAAACAAAATAAGAAGGAACCTACTGAATGGGAGAAGATATTTGCAAATAACATATCAGATAATGGGTTAATATCCAGAACATATAAAGAACTCATACAGCTCAGTAACAGAAAAACAAGCAACCTGATTTTTAAAATGGACAGACGATCTGAATAGACATTTTTCCAAAGAAGACATACAGAAAGGCAATAGGCACATGAAAAGATGCTCGACATCACTAATTATCAGGGAAATGCAAACCAAAATCACAATGAGATATCACCTCACACCTGTCAGATTGACTATTATCAGAAAGACAAAAACTAACAAGTGTTGGGAAGGCTGTGGAGAAAAGGGAACCCTTGTGCACTGTTGGTGGGAATTGAAATTAGTGCAGCTACTGTGGAAAACAGTATGGAAGTTCCTCAAAAATTAAAAATAGGAGCACCTGGATGGCTCAGGCAAGTGTCCAATTCTTGATTTCAGCTCAGGTCATGATCTTGCAGTTCATGAGATCAAGCCCCACATCGAGCTATATGCTAATAGCACAGAGGCTGCTTGGGATTCTCTCTCCCTCTCTCTCTGCCCCTCCCTGGTTCATGCATGTGATCTCTCCCTCCCTCTGTCCTTTCTTCCATCTCTCTCTCTCTCTCTCTCTCTCTCTCTCTCAAAATAAATAAATAAATAAACTCTTAAAAAAATTAAAAATAGAGCTACCATACAACCCAGCAGTTCCACCTCTGGGTATCTATATGAAGAAAACAAAAACACAAAGTCAAAAAGATATATGCACCCCTATGTTCTTTGCAGCATTGTTTGTAATAACCAAGATATGGAATCAACCTAAATGTCCCATCAATGGATAAAGAAGATGTAGGGGGCTCCTGAGTGGCTCAGTCAGTTGAGCGTTAGACTCTGGCTCAGGTCATGATCTCACAGTTCATGGGTTGGACCCCTGCATCAGGCTCTGTGCTGACAGCTCAGAGCCTGGAGCCTGCTTCAGGTTCTGTGTCTCCCTCTCTCTCTGCCTCTCCCCTGCTTGCACTCTGTGTCTCCCTGTCTCTCAAAAATTAATAAACATTTTTAAAAAGATGTAGTGTGTGTGTACATGTATGTATGTATGTGTGTGTGTGTGCACAAGGGAATACTAGTCAGCCATAAAAAAAAATGCAGTCTTGCCATTTGTGACAACATTGATGGACTTCAGGAGTATTATGCTAAATGAAATGAGTCCAAGAAAGATAAATATTACATGACTTCACTTACATCTGGAATCTAAAAAACAAAACAAATGAACAAGCAAAAAAAACCCCAAAACTCATAGATACAGAGAACAGATTGGTGGTTGCCAGAGGGGAGGGGAGTTGGGAGGTGGGCAAAAAGAGTGAAGGAGATAAAGAAATATAAGCTTTGAGTTACAAAATAAGTCATGGGGATGTAACGTACAGTGGGGGGATTTTAGTCAATAATATTATATTACAAATTTGAAAGTTGCTAAGAAAGCAAAACTCATCACAAGAAAAAAAAAGTGTGGTAACTTTGTATGGTGACAGATGATAAATAGACTTAATGTGGTGATCATTTTGCAATGTATACAAATGTCAAATCATTAGGTTGTATACCTGAAACTGACATAATGTATCTCAATTATACATCAATTTAAAAAATGGGAGAATTCCTTCACTGAGAAAAGGTTTTATAATTACTGGGAATCCAGAAACCATAAAAGAAAAGATTGATGGACTCAACTCCTTAAAAATACCCAAAAAGTCTGCATGATAAGAAAACTATAAGCAAAGTAAAAAGACATTGTCAAATGATGAAAAACATTTTGCCACTCAAATTAACAGTGGGCTAATTTTTGAAATATATAAAACACTTCTCTAAATCAATAAGAGATTATGAATCCAATAAAAAATGTACAAATAACATAAAAAGACAATTCACAGGAAAGAAAATTCAGGTAGATCCTAAAGAAAATGTCAAATATACTCGTAACAAGAGAAAGTTTAAATTAAAACTAGAGAAGCTTAAAATAATAAAACTAGAGAAGCTTGATATTTTATCACCAAGCTTCATATGTGCCATGAGTTTGATATTTCCACAAGCTGGTCACATAATCTCTTGGCAAAGCTTTGGGGAAACAGGCACTCTCTTACATTGCTGGTATAAGTGTGTGGCAACTTGCCTTTTCAGAAAAGTGGCCAAAACATCTCCCATCAGAAACACTTCCTTTACAGTGTGACTTTGATACTCATTGCATCAAGAGACATTGAGGTATGTATTCCCTCCAATGACTCTGGGCAGGTCTGTGACCAGTGGAAGTAAAGCTTTGTGACTTCAAAGGCAAGTCAAAAAGCAATAAGTCTTCCACCTCATTCTCTTGGGATGCTTGCTCTAAACCCAGCTACCTTGCCAGTAAGAGCACCAGACAGTCCTTGGAGAAGCCCACCTGAAGAGGAAACAACATCCTCAAAGAAGAAATAATGGGCAATGTTGTCACCTTCATAATAAGGAAAATAGGAAATATACTTAATGAACCCAATGATCTATCTAAGGAGATTTTCACGTAGAAAATTGAAATCCCTGATTGCTTTAGCTTCTGGCTACCTAAAGTAAAATGTAAAAGGAAAAATATAGGCTAAAAAAAGGTCCGTTAAATATAAAGAAACCGAGAGTTACTGGATTTGAAAATGAAACTTTCCCATTCACACCTCTCAACATGTGCACAGTTCAGCTACATTTTAGAACTACAATGAACAGCTATTTACTTGAATGGGGATACCTCCAGTGATTTTTCTGTGCCTTTCCTACCACTGTAAATTGGGGGTGGGGGGAGGAGTTCAGGATGGGACCAAATAACTACTTCTTTAGTTCACAGGTCATAGTATAGACAGAAATCATTCAAGGAACCAAACATGAGGAACTACACTCTAAGATCCTTATCTGTATGTGGACCTAATTTAGATGACAAGATCCTGGACTTCAAACTGATGCCATAATGGAATGAAACTTGGGGGCTTAGGGGAAGAAGATGGGTATATTTTGCATGTGGGAGGAATGTGAATTTTTATATTCTAGAAGATATACTGTGGCAGAGAGTATTTCCACAAATGGCATAATCTCTCCCATCCCACAGACTCCTCTTATAATGTGACTTGAAAACTCTTTCCATCTGAGCTTGGGTGGCTTAGTTAAGCATCAATTCCTGATTTCAGCTCGGGTCATGATCTCACAGCTGTGAGATTGAGCCCCACATAGGGCTCTGTACGGAGTGTGGAGCCTGCTTAAGATTCTTTCTCTCCCCTCCCTCTGCCTCTCTCTCTCTCTCCAAAAAAATTAAAAAAAAAATAAAAAAGAAAGAAAGAAAGAAAGAAAAGAATGAAAGGAAAGAAAGAAGAAAGAAAGAAAGAAAGAAAGAAAGAAAAGAATGAAAGGAAAGAAAGAAAGAAAAGAATGAAAGGAAAGAAAGAAAGAAGAAAGAAAGAAGAAAGAGAACAAGAGAAAGAAAGAAAGAAAGAAAGAAAGAGAAAGAAAGAGAAAGAAAGAAATGAAGAAAGAAAGAAAAATTTTCCATTAAGAGGTAAGGGTCTGTATCTTCCCTTGGATCTGGGCAGTTTCATAGGCTTGTGACTATAGTGGAAGTGAACAATGTGACTGCTGAAGCTTGGTCATAAAAGGTGGTCCTTTTGGGAATTTTACACTCAGGATCCAACTACTATCCCATGAAGAAGTCAGAAGCACCCTGTTGAGAGACCCATGCAGAGAGAAACTGAGACACCTGTCTGAGCACCATCTGACAGCCAACTTGTCAGCCATATGAGCAAGCCATCTTACAAGTGATTCCTACAGCCCAAAGTTGAGCCATCCCAGCTGAAACCAAATGGGACAAAGATGAGCTAATCTCGTTGAGTCTTGCCCATGTTTCAGATTTTGTAAACAAAATAAATGATTGTTCTTTTGAGCTACTAAACTTTGGAGTAGTTTGTTATGCAACAATAGATTGTTATAGCATGTAAATTGATAGAACCCTTATAAAAGATCAGTTTGACAATATATACCAGAATTACAGATTCATGTATTCTTTTACTAGATATCCTATTTTGAGAAATTGATTCTTCAGACAGACTTGTTCACAGTTGCAAAATAATATACATACAAGATAATTCATTGCAGCATTATTTATAATAGCAAGAGTAGAAAATAACTAAAGTGTTTTTAATACACTAGTTAAATAAATTGTGCAACATTCACACAAGAGAGATCCATGTAGCCATGAAAAAGAATGAGATAGATAACCATGAACTGATGTGGAGGAATTTCCAGGATAAACTGTTCAGTGAAAAAATCAAAATACAAGAGTATCTATAGTGCATTATTTTTTGTGTAAGAAAGAAGAGGAAATAAAAACATACATATATGTATATTTGCTCATTTGAGAAAAAAGGAACACCAGGTTGAAATGTAGTCTGAGATTGGTTGCCAATAGGGCTTGAATGAGAATGGATGAAAAAGAAAGAGGGAATGGCAGGGAGAGGGAGAGAGTTTGCAGCGAGGGCCTACAATCGAATACAAGCAGAAACAAATGAACTAAACTGTATTTCAAATTACTGACATAACCACACTTAAGGAATCAGGCAGGAAAAGGAGTTAACCTTTAAACCTAAATTGTTGGACTCTACTCAGAGACTAAAAGCAAAAGCAACTGCAAATACAGAGCTCTAAGTTGTAGGTTTCTTTTGTGCAGAGGCATGAGTTAGCATGAAAAGAGATGATAAATAAACTCTGCCATGTTGGATTGGAATTAGAGGTATCAGTGTAATCTCATAATATATACAGCTAAGTATAGAAATGGTTATGGAATTGTATTTGTGTTCATGTATACATACATCATTATATACATACCTCTATTTCCCAGGTACAACCACTTAGAAGGCCTAAAACCAGTAACATTCCAGTAGCATTGAACACACCTAGGGTCCACATCTTGGTTTTTAAATGCCATTCTCCATTAAGAGAAAGTAGACATAACACTCCGTATTTGACCAATAGAACAGAACATGATACATGGCAGCCCTACAGATCCTTTGGTTAGAAGCAGAGCCACTCAGTGTTTGACCACTAGAAGGAACCATGGATCCTTGAAGAAATTGTTAATTCCATCCTTGGGACAGAAAAGCACAAAAGGTACCTTGAAAGAACATTTTTCTGTCCCCAAAAAGTAAAGTGCTCAGAGAATGATAGGGAAATGTTGAAGGACACAGAGCCAGTTTGAAGGGCTCCACCCAACTAAATTTAAGACAATCTGAGCATTAAAATAAATAGTGATAGTAAATGATTATAACTTACTGATTAAAATAAATAAATAAACCCACCTGATACAAATTAATGAATGAGAAGAGAAACCTCTTCATCACAGTAGAAAGCCAACTTATACAAAGAATGATGGGATTAGAAAAGTAAGCAACCATCATAAATGTAATTCATTCAGGCAAGAAGTATCAGTGCCAAAACTAGTGGATGAAAGTTTAAGGAACAAGATATTTACATAGTCTCAAATTATCTCCCCCACAAGATACTTAAAAATTTCAGGATGAAATAGTAATTTTCTAGTAGAAATTGCTGGTAGATAACCACCTTAACCAAATTATCAAAATTGCTGGTAATGGAACGAGTCAATAATGTGTACCTTCTGATAGGATTCACCGAGAATTCGGTATCCCTTCCGTACTACCTCTGCCAAAAGTGAGGAGACATTAGACAAGACCAGAGTTTTATTCTCAAAATAACTAGCTTATACTTTTCCAAATATCTATGTTATGAAATTTAAAGAAAGGCTCAGTAACTGCTGCAGAGTAAAAGAGACAAAAGATAGAAGACAAATGTAGTACATGGTCTTGAAATTTCTTTTGTTATAAAGGACATTATTAGGACATTTCATGAAATCTGAATAAGTATATAGTTTAGACACAGTATTGTGTCAGTGCTAATTTCCTGATTTTGATCATTGTGCTATTGTTACATAAGAGAATCCCTTGTTTAGAGAGTAAACACTGAATTTTTTAGAGGTAAAGGGGCATCATGTCTGCAACTTACTCTTAAACGGTCCAGAAAAATTATAGAAAGAAAAAGGTAGAGGAGAGGGAGGAATTTTTTTTATTATTGCAGCTTTTCTTTAAGTCTGAAATTATGTCAAAATTTTTTTTTTTTTTTTTTTTTTTTTTTTTTTTCTGAAATTTATTGACAAATTGGTTTCCATACAACACCCAGTGCTCATCCCAAAAGGTGCCCTCCTCAATACCCATCACCCACCCTCTCCTCCCTCCCACCCCCCATCAACCCTCAGTTTGTTCTCAGTTTTTAACAGTCTCTTATGCTTTATGTCAAAATTTTTTAAGTTTAAAAACTATAATGAGGGGGGGGCGCCTGGGGGGCGCAGTCGGTTAAGCGTCCAACTTCAGCCAGGTCGCGATCTCGCGGTCCGTGAGTTCGAGCCCCGCATCGGGCTCTGGGCTGATGGCTCGGAGCCTGGAGCCTGTTTCCGATTCTGTGTCTCCCTCTCTCTCTGCCCCTCCCCCGTTCATGCTCTGTCTCTCTCTGTCCCAAAAATAAACATTGAAAAAAAAAAAAAAAGTAAAAAGTCAATTTGCCTTTAAAAAAAAAAAAAAAACTATAATGAGGGGCCCCTGGGTGGTTCAGTCAGTTAAGCATCCAACTCTTGATCTCAGTTCAGGTCATGATCTCACAGTTTATGAGTTTGAGCTGCAAGTAGGGCTCTGCGCTGAAAGCACGGAGCCTGCTTGGGATTCTGTCTCTCCCTCTCTCTTTGCTCCTGCCCTGCTTGTGCACCTGGTCTCGCTCTCACTCTCTCTCTCTCAAATTAAATAAATAAACTTTAAATAAAATGAAAAAAAACAATCTATACAATATGTTACATTTGAGGTAAAAAAAAGTGGGAGAAAATAAAAATCCATATTCATATTTGCATAAAGAATTTTGGGGAAATACACTAAAAAATTATAAATAGTGATTATCTATTGGGAGCAAGAGCTAGATAGAGAGGAAAGAAGCCTGGGAGAGAGATTTTTTTTTACTACCTTTTTATATGTTTTTGTTTATGAACTATATTAATATTAATACGTTACCTACATAAAAATAGAATTCAAATAAGGATATTTTTTAAAAAGAATAAAATAGAAGAAACAGGTAACCAAGTGCAAAATCATTAGAAGGTATAGAAGGAAATAAAAAGTGCTAAATAAAACACCCCAAAAAGAACTACAAATGCAGGTATTAAAAAATGTAGACTATAATAAATTCATAGTTTTCCTCACCCTGGTACTGCATGCAAGAAGCATGGGGAAAGTAGAATGGAAATTAGAAATAAAAGTCACAAGAGGGAAGATGTTTGTAGAAGCAGAAAACACATCTTTGTGGTATGATGGAAAGAACATACTCTTAGAATAAGATTGAAGATAAAATCCAGTTCCTGCTATTTACTAGCTGTATGTCCTTGGATAAATTATTTAATTTCTTCCAGCTTTGGTGACTCATCTCTAAATTGTCTATGTCACTTAATTGAAATATATTTTAGAAGGATATGTTATCAAAGCATGAAAATTAATATAAGTAAAATGCCAGAACTGTATTTAAATATCGACTATTACCTTATGGGGGAAAGGACTTACTTGTAACACTACACTCATTCTGATGGGTTGAGGAGTTATTATACCCATGAAATGGGTGGTATTTGGTGGGGGTGGGAGACGGTTAGGTAGCAAGGGAAGAGGGGGAGGTATATATATTGTTTGTATGTGCCTGTGTTTGTATGGTGTGTCCCTTAAAGCAAAAGGATTGTTAAAAAGCACTGACAGTGGAGGAAATTTAGAAGTCACCCTTTTTTATTTGAATTTCCTACCTGTAACAAGGTAGTTTCTTTTTCTGATCCCCACATGCACCATGTGTCTTATATTCTCAACCTGTTTGCCCTTGCTGCTTTTTTTTTCCCAACCCACTGGAATACTTTCTCTTAATTCTGTCTGAAATTTAAAAATCTGTTAAGGATCTGTTGAGAATACTCAAAATCCACCAACTTGACACCTCCTTACACCTCAGTATTTCTACTGATCCTGGATTCTTTCATTTCTGAAATCTTACAGCATGAATTTCCTATAGTTTTTCAATTGTTTAGGTGAGGAGAGTCTTTCCCTTGCAACAAACTGTAAAAAACTGAAAAGCAAGCCTTATTTCATGCATGTCTTTATGTCTGTCTTAAAAGATGATAGGTAGTAATTGTTGTTTTAAAATTTTTGACCTAAATTACTCAAGAGAGAGCCTTGAAGACTGGCAGCTCAACAGTTCAGACATCCTAACCTTTGCCACTGCCACTGTTGCACCTTTGCCCTTTCCCCAAAGGGCCCCTGTAAAAAGCAGTGTCTGGCTAAGCAGGGTGTTCTTGATATTTCAGGAATCACTGACGTTCCAGGATGTGGCTGTGGACTTCACACGAGAGGAGTGGGACCAGCTCTACCCTGCTCAGAAGAATCTTTACCGAGATGTGATGCTGGAGAACTACAGGAATCTGGTCGCACTGGGTAAGGATGTTGCCCCTGTAAAACTAGAAACCGTCCTAAAGGGGTTTGTTTCCTTAAGTAGTGAAAATTTCCAAAGCTTTTGTGAATATAGTTCAGGCCAGGACAGAATGCTAATCAATGCTTGGAGACAGAGGACCTTTGTTTCCTGCTGTTTCTCCTCAGGTAAAAGGTCTTGACTTTGTTGAGTTTGACATGAGTAAGCTTTATTTTGCTGCCTCTGAAGTTTCCCCTTTCCAAATCCAGAGGCTCTAAAGACTAAAAAAGTTGGAAATGAGTTCTGAGAGACAGTTTTGTTCCCAGTATAAACTTCTATGGCATACGTTTTTCCCATGAATAGGGCATCAACTTTATAAGCCAGAGGTGATCTCTCAGTTGGAGCAGGAGGAGCAATGGATGATGGAAAGAGGCAGCTCAGGGGACATTCGTGCAGGTGAGGAGCAAGCATTTGGGTATTTGCTGCTCAGTAAAGAGAAGCAGTCACTTTTGAAATATTCAACTGAGTGTGCTCCAAATCTCTGCCTCTGGGATTTAAAGAATACTGAGGACTTTTTAAATTCAGTTTATGTTTGACTTTTTTCCAAAGTGGAAATGGCTCTTTTTTTCCGATTAAACAGATAATATATACTTACTATTTAAAAATTTACACAACACAAAAGTTACTTTCAAGGTATTAATTTTAACATTCATAAATACCTTGGTGTTGTAAATCTCCACATAACATTTTCTGGTCTTTATTCATACATCCTCTCTCAGTATTCTTTAAATCTTTCTTTTCCATGTCAAAGATCCTCTGCCATTTTTACCTACTTTTCATTCTTTTTCCTTTTATTATCAAACTCTTTAAATTTGCCTAAAACACATAACCTGAATTTTAATTCTTTAGATTATCTGTGTGATATGACGCCTGTCCTACCTGTACTACTAAAATTGTTTACTTGGAGATTACCGCTAACTTCCTATCAGTCAAATCCAGTGACAAAAAAAAAAAAACAAAAAACCAATGGTTATTGTCTCCTATGACTTTGTTGCATTCACTTTACTTTCTTGAAATTTTCTTCCACCCTGGCTTGTGATACACACAATTCTTGTCTCTTGTAGTCTCAGTCTTGTATCTCTACCTGCTTCTTTCACTACCTTCTGTCCCTTTTCATTCTTCTAAAGGTATGTATTCCTACAGACGTGGTGCTCAACTCTGCAGTACATCACTTTAAAATAGCCCTTCTGTGTCCTTTTCCCATGTCTATATTTCTAGCCTCAGTATTTCACCCACATTCTCTTCCCAGATTTCAGATTATATTTTTGTTTATGAATGTCATGCCATTATTTTAATTATTTCAAAACCTGGATTTGTTGACTTTATACTCTCTCTTTAAAGTATCTCTTTATTTTTATTCAATATATGAAGTTTATTGTCAAACTGGTTTCCATACAACACCCAGTGCTCATCCCAAAAGGTGCCCTCCTCAGTACCCACCACCAACCCTCCCCTCCCTCCCACCCCCCATCAACCCTCAGTTTGTTCTGTTTTTAAGAGTCTCTCATGCTTTGGCTCTCTCCCACTCTAACCTCCTTTTTTTTTTCTTCCCCTCCCCCATGGGTTTCTGTTAAGTTTCTCAGGATCCACATAAGAGTGAAACCATATGGTATCTGTCTTTCTCTGTATGGCTTATTTCACTTAGCATCACACTCTCCGGTTGCATCCATGTTGCTACAAAGGGCCATATTTCATTCTTTCTCATTGCCACATAGTAGTCCATTGTGTATATAAACCACAATTTCTTTATCCATTCATCAGTTGATGGACTCTTTAAATGAGAGGCTTCTTAACCAAAAAACCCCAAAATCTTAGCTCTCTATTGTTGGCATACCACCTACAGTGTTCTGCCCAGTTATATTAGCAAGTAGTTGTATGTTAAACGTATGCCAGACACTGAGTTAGGTATTTTCCACTCTGGTTTATTAAGTCAAGTTAACCTACCCCGTCTGTGTCTAGTGTCCACCCTGATTCTTTGCTCTGGCACCTGGTTTTCCCATTTAGACTTGGTTTTCTGTCATTCAGTCTTCAGCTTATTTTTCAGTGTGGCTTTGACTTGGCTGTCCTTCTTGCTTTTAGTTCTCCAGGTCATGTTAGGTAGGAATCCTTGTTCCTGTTTTAGTCTCATTGAACCTGGATTTTGGTCTGACCAGTGCTGCCATTCCATAAGTAGAGGCTAATAATTAAAACATTTTTTCAGGAACCCTAACACTTTCTCTGACAACAGTAGGTGATGTTATTTCTATGAATTTCCACACTTTGAAACCTGGGAAGTAGGAAACTAAAGGAAGAAAATGAAAACTCCCTTCCCAGGTGAATTGCCAGCATAGGAACTTACAGCAGAAGGCAAAGCTATTCTTTCCCTCAGGTACATATTTTTCCCCACAGACATATCCATTTGTAAGATCCACACTCTTTCCCATTATGTCCCTATCCACAGACCCCCAGCTAGAGAAAATAATTGCTAACTTAGGAAAATTTCCAGAAATTATTATGTGGATGCCTAAGGCTCTTGGTTCACAGATCGGCTTGAACAAGTGATTTCCTCATATCCTCCTTGTCAGGAATCAGCAGCCTGGCAGTCTCCTCCAAGAAGACAGATTGCATTTTTGCATTATCCTGTAAGACACTGAGACACAGTGACTGGTTCCTCTGATGAGGATGTGGCAAAACATTTCCATTGATGAACTGATCTAATTCTGGCTTGCCCTCTGGGTTACTGCTTGCCTTTTTGGCATCTACTGATGCCTTATTTATCTAGAAATCTCTTCCAGATGAAGATGAGACCTGGAAAATGTCCAGTGGACTTAGAAACAAAGAAGTTAATAATTATATTAATAAGAGTGATTATATAAGAATGATCAGTTAGTACATTTTGAGTGAACAGGAAGTAAACAGGTAGAGCTGGGTATGCAGTACTCTTATAAGAAGCTAGAATAATAAAGGGAGACAATAGAAAGCATATGCTAGAATAGAAGCTAGTGTCCAAAGAGGATTGTTCCAAGCAGGAATGGTTTTAACTTGTTTGTAATGCTGAAGGGGAGGAGTTAATAGAGGGGGTAATTAGAAAATAGATACAAATTATGAAGCAAGGTTCTAGAAGAGATGGGAGTGGGATTGGAAAGAAGGAGGTGAGGGTGATTTTTTATGTAAATAATTTTGTTGAAGAAAGATTTGGGAGAGTTCACAATGGTTATTTCTATTTTCTCGGCAAAGTAGGAGGCAAGGTTGTCTTTTGAATATAAAGGAATCGGGGAAGGATAAGTACAGAACTTGAGGAGCACTTGCTTTAGCTTACTAAGGTCAGCAGAAACTGACCAAAAATGAATCAAGAGATTACCAAGCAGCTTTGAGGGTCCAGATGAGATTTTGCCCTATGCATTTGTGGTTTCCAGTAACTATGCATATATTTGCCATTTCTCCCATTCTACTTGGCACTAGAAAGGCTTTTTTTTAATTTTTTTAACGTTTTATTTATTTTTGAGACAGAGCATGAACAGGGGAGGGTCAGAGAGAGGGAGACACAGAATCTGAAACAGTCTCCAGGCTCTGAGCTGTCAGCACAGAGCCCGATGCGGGGCTCGGACTCAGGGACCGAGAGATCATGACCAGAGCCAAAGTCGGCCGCTTAACCAACTGAGCCACCCAGGCGCCCCTGGAAAGGCTTTGTAGAGCCCAGGCTGAGAGCCTGTCAGGCTGGTGGAACTGAAGGAGGAAAACTGAGAGAGAGTTTGTTAATTCAGGTGAGTTGACATAGAGTCCAAAAAGCGACAAAAAGTAAAGTAAGGCCTGAAGAGGACTGGAAACTAGAAAACAACAGACAAGTCAAAGCAGCAGAGGTCTTGATGAGACTAGAAAGCAGGTGGAGAGTGAATAAGGCCATAGTCTACTCACTGAGCCAGAGAGTGTGACAATGAATTCGAGATTCCTTGTATGGATCAAAGTTCAGATATAACTGTATAGCCAGGTAAATAATTGTTGAAATGAGATGAAGGTAAAAGCACAAACAACTACCAGTTATAAAATAAGATGGAAGAGGGGCGCCTGGGTGGCGCAGTCGGTTAAGCGTCCGACTTCAGCCAGGTCACGATCTCGCGGTCCGTGAGTTCGAGCCCCGCGTCGGGCTCTGGGCTGATGGCTCGGAGCTTGGAGCCTGTTTCCGATTCTGTGTCTCCCTCTCTCTCTGCCCCTCCCCCGTTCATGCTCTGTCTGTCTCTGTCCGAAAAATAAATAAACGTTGAAAAAAAATTTTAAAAAAAATAAAAAAAATAAAATAAGATGGAAGAGAAGAGCCCAATTAATAGTAACTAAAAAGATAAAACACATAGAAATAAACTTTTAACAAGAAATGTGCAACACCTGCATGAGGAGAACTTTAAAACACTGACAGACACAAAAATAAACTTGAATAAATAGACATACCAAGATGTCAGTGTTCCTAATACACATGTAATGTCATCCCATAAAAAGTGCCTTCAAGATTTTGGGGGAATCTTAGATAAGCTCATTCTAAAGTTCATATTGAAAAACCAAAACACAAAAATAATCTGGAAAACTCTGAAAGGAAAACAATGAGGGGTTATCTCAACTAGATAATATATAGCAAAATTTTATTAAGCAAAACAAGGCAACCAACTGAACAGAATAGAAAATCCAGAAATAGACCTAGATGTATGCAGGGGTTTAGTATCTGTTAAAGGCATTATTTCAAATTAGTAGGGAAAAGGTACACATCTTAGTAAAATGATATTGAGATAACTGGTATTTAAGAGGTAGACCTTTTTTTTTTTTTTTTGAGTATAATTGACACACAATGTTACATTAGTTTCAGGAGCACAGCTTAGTGAATCATCTTTATGCTGTGCTTACCACAATTGTAACTATAAAAGGTAGACCTTTTAATGAATATTGAGTAGTCATCTGGAAAAAGATAAAGTTGGATCCATAGCTTACCCCTTAAACTAAGATACTCCAAAAGAATCAGAGACGTTAAATGTAAAACATGAAACCATAAGAGCATGGAAGAAAACATAGGAGAAATCTTTTATAACCTTGAAATGGGGAAGTCATTTCTGACTATGATTCAAAATCTAGAAGCCATAAAAGAAAAGATTTATACTTTCAACAGACACAAATCCCCAAATTCTGCATGGTATAGAATAATAAGCAAAGTGAAAAGATAAATGGCAATGGTTGGGGTGGGGGGGAATATTTGCAACTTATATCAAAAGGGCTAAGCTCCCATTAACAAAAGGCTCCTGGGGTGCCTGAGTGACTCGGCTGGGTGTCTAACTCTTAGTTTCAGATCAGGTCATGATCTCATGGTTCACGGGTTCCAGCCCTGCATCAGGCTCTGCACTATCAGTGCAGAGCCTGCTTGGGATTATCTCTCTCCCCTCCCTCAATCACGCTCTCTCACTCTCTCAAAATAATCTAATCTAGCCTAATTTTAAAAAGGCTCCTCTAAATCAATAAGAGGCCAACAGCCCAATAGAAATATACACATGTGAACAGTTCTTAGGTAAAGGAGTACAAATATGTTTAATGTAAGAAAAAATGTTCAGTCGCACTCATGATAAGAGAAGCACAAATTGAAACTACACCAGATGACTTTTTCTCACCTGTCAGGTTAGCAAAAGCCCAAAAATTTGTCTGCATACACTGTTGATAAGCCTGTAGGAAAGAAAGCACTCTCATACATTGCTAGTATAAGATGAACCACCAGTCAACACAGGATGTCATAGATTAATCAAGGGGGTCTCCCTTTCCAGACAACCCTGTTTGGTATTGTAGACTCTTTGGATGAACGAACGTTGTCTAGAATCATATGTTTGTGTAAACAGTTTTATGGGAACACAGCCACACTCCCTCTATCACTCATATATTGTCTGTGGCTGCTTGCACACTATAACAGCAGAGTTGAGTAAACAGTAAAGCCCATATGACCCACAAAACCTTAAATATTCACGAGATGACCCTTTATAGAAAAAGTTTACAACCTCTCCGAAACCAATCATTTTTAATTATTTATAACCACCACTATCATCAAGAAATCCATTTTTATTGCAACTCATAAGATCAGTATAATCTATAAAATTGAGACAAAAATTTTACCAAACACCGTTTATCTTTATTGCTATGTCAGATGAACTCTGATAGTTTCTCATCTTTTTTAGGCTATTTTGTTTCAGGTTTTTTTTTCTTTTTAAAATTAAGACTTTATTTTTTATTTTTATTTTTTTGAAGTATTTTTTATATTAAATATAATTTACTATCAAATTGGTTTCCATACAACACCCAGTGCACATCTCAACAGGTGCCCTCCTCAATACCCATCACCCACTTTCCCCTCTCCCCCACCTGCCATCAACCCTCAGTTTGTTCTCAGTATTTAAGAGTCTCTTATGGTTTTTCCCCCTCCCTCTCTATAACTGTTGTTTCAGTTTTTAATTTATTGTTCTACCCAATAAATTAGTATCATAACTCACTATAGATCAGGACATGTTTTTTAATTAACAAAAGGGAACTGGAAATACTACAGTGCCTTGCACATAGAAAGGGCAAACTTTTCAAAATTTGTTTTTCTCCCTCCCTTTCTCCCTAATTCTTTCCCTTTCTCTCCCTCCCTCTCTCTGTTCCTCTTTCCC
This sequence comes from Prionailurus viverrinus, assembly GCF_022837055.1. Taxonomy (NCBI): domain Eukaryota; kingdom Metazoa; phylum Chordata; class Mammalia; order Carnivora; family Felidae; genus Prionailurus; species Prionailurus viverrinus. The sequence goes on along the minus strand of NC_062576.1, from coordinate 16,639,219 downwards.
TTCTTGTTTCCTTCCTTCCTAATTCTAAATAATTCAGTTCAAAAGGCATTGGATGAGGCTAAACATCAGGGTAAGTTGTTTACTTGATGAGATATACAGCAGTCCAGAAGGCCCTTCAAGATGTTGTTCAAGTTGCCCAGTGACATCACAACATGCTTAAACTAACCATGGTCACATCTAGAGGGTATCCCTTCCTGGATACAAAGGAGATCAGAGGTCTAGGTATCCTAGAAATCTAATTTTATCAGCAGGTCATAACCCCAAGAGTTGATCCAGGAAAGATGGAGTCAATGAAGACAAACAGTAACCACTTGAGACTACAGCAAATCCCCTGCTTTTCTTCATGTAGAGCCCTTAGGTTCCTGCAAGAATAATGAAGGCCTGATGAACCCCTGCAATAAGCTAGAGAGGCTTAGTCTGTAGCCATGACCAAGATATTACACTTGCTTAGTTTAGGACTTGGGCATAAAATCGATTGCATGTCATTCTCACAGCGTAGGCAGGCAAAGCTCTTCTGCTTCCATGTCTGAAAACACTTTCTTCCCAGGTAACACTTTTTCTGTAATCTCAGACAGCAGAGGATCAGGCAGTGTAAGAGGGGAGTAGGCAAAAGTACAAAGTAGGACTTGGGAGCTTCAGTTAATCATTGGGTTCCTAGTCAGGTAAGGCCAAACCAGGAAGAAAGTACACAGTGAATAATGAATGAACAGCATCTCTGCATGCTGTCTTATACATGGCTTGATAAAAGTGTTCATCCTTATCAGAGCCCACCCTCCTTTTAAGGAAAGTTGCAGTCATGTCCGCTAACATGGGGCCTTAGGTTAGGTGAGGAGCTAGAGCAAATGGACTAGAGTTTGTTCTTCACAAATGCTTTGAAACTCAAAGTGATCATTGTCTCATTTTGTAGTCTAGATTCTGTTCCCTGGCATCCCACTGGGATGTAGATAGGCAGCCTTGTGATTGCAGATCTGATGTGCCTTGAAGATATTCAGAGTGGGGGAGCAGTGTTTACATAGCCCATGCATAGTCACTCCTTTTGTTATCAGTAGATGAAAAGTCTGTCCACCAGCAGCAGTTTTCCCTTTTCCCTCACAGAGGCATAGAAAGAAGGCAGTCAACAAAAATGGCCATGAATATGTTGATCAAGCCACCATGTTTCCAGGAATAAACAAAAGTTTCAGAAGCTAGGCCATAGGGAATGAAGGCCCTGAACTCTACTCCTAGGCAGAAAATGTGTCTTCAAAGTTCTAGCCAGTTATTCTAAACATTTTAGAGCCAAAGTCCCTAGGCAAGACAAAAGCATTTGGGCTGAAAATAAAATCCGATTGGTAATCTGGTTGAAATGGTCAGTGGGTTTAAAATGAATCTTCTAAATCACTATTTTTTTCCACATACCATACAATTTTAGACCAGAGTAGGTTCTGTTTATGTATCTTTTTGTATATCTTTAAGCAAACTGATCGGGTTTTTACAATTTTCTTTTTTTCTTTATAAAATATATGTTTCATGTTCAGCCAACTAGTCTTGCCATGCTGTTTGTGATAACAGTATGTCCAAGGTAACCTAAATGTGATTGATTAAAAATACTTTGACATATCCAGAAAATTGGATATTTTAAAACCTTTAAAAATAATACGGAAATGTATTTGTTGACATGTAAATGTGTTCATGATATGCAGTAATGTAAAAAAACAAAATACAAAACAGTATTATGATGTAATTCCAGTTTATTTTCCCAAGACAGTTGTTGCCATTATTATTAATGGAGCCCCCTTTTACTCTCAAGTGTCCTAATTAGGATGATAATTGTATGTGCCAGCTTCAAGGGCAACACTCCTTCAGCTTTTATATATACATTCCCTATGGTTGGAAGACCAAGACTAGTGAGTGACTCACATTTGAGAAACCTAAAGCAGTCTAAGGCCCAAGAACAGCTAACTAATGAAATGGCTTTTGTAGGTGAGCCAGAAAAACTGTTGAGTTAGGATCTGTCTGTACTATCCAAGTTTGTTAGAACAAGGTATCGTGAGTGTTATGAGTCAGGCAACATGATCTTGGATCTTGTCCAGTAGGATTCACGCTGTAGGGCTGGTCTGAAGGGACTATCCAAACTAGAGCTTTATCTGTCTAGATCATGGAAATGAGAGGAGAGGTCCAGCTAAAACCTCCCAAGAATCATAAAAGTTCCCAAAGTGAGTCCTATTTAGCTTTCTGCAAGCTGAGAATGTGAAGCCACTCAATTATACAAAAATTGGCCTTTCTCTTAATCCCTCCCTCCACATGACTCCTACCCTCCAACTCTTGTTGGAAGGGAACTAAACAACACTTAGTAAGTGAAGGAAGAAGTGGCCGGGGAAATAGTTAAGTGGGGAAAGAAATGAGAGAGTAGTCAGGGAAAAATCTAGCAGGAAGAAAGTAGGGCAGGGGAAGAGGCAGGCAGTGGGAGGAAAGGAAGAATATGACTCTATAACAGCCCAGGGGAAGAGAAAGGGATTAATTTTGGAACTTTGATTATTAAACACATGATTATTTTTAATTATTGAATAGAGACTGTGTTTGAATGTAACACAGGAGTATCTGTTATCTAAGAATGAGGGGAGAAGCCATGGAACCTCCCCAAATCTTCATCTGGAAGCAGAATAAGAATACCCCCACTAAATTAAGTTCAAAGAAGTGGTAGGAGGCTGAAATGAAATTTTGTTTGTATCACAATTCATATGACTTACATTTATATTTGTATGAACATAGGGAAAAAATCTGGCAAGACAGCCTCCAACAGCTCCAAACAGCTGCCTCTACAGATTGGAATTCTTACTTTATGCATTTCTACATTATTTGAATACGTTACTAAAAGCAAGTATTCATTTTATCATTTTAAACAAAAAATTAAAATAGGAAGAAATACATACTTTTTCAATAAACAGGTAGCTGACACTACATAAGGATAATCCACAGATGAGATTTATAAGGTCTGGATCTGTCTTCTTCCAGTAGTCTTTCTTCTGATACCTCCTACCTCTGAGCACAGATCTTTCTCTGATATTTCTTACTCTCCTTTCCATTTCCTTTCAGCCGTGGATACTCCTGGATGATCTTTTCTTATGATTACCACACATGTTTTAAAATTTCCCCCTGCTCACTGCTTTTTGTGATCCTTTTATAGTCTCCCCCCTTGTTACATGGCCATATTTTAAAACTTACGCCACATATGCTTTGTTCACATTACTTTAAGTATCACTTGGTAATTCATTGTGCAACAATTTCTTTTTCAAAACAGAGAAGATGGCAAAGTATTTGTATGTTCTGAATTTCTTTTAGGTGGAGAGAATAGACCTGATATCAGAAAATCAATTCCAAACCAGAATATTTCTGATGAAAATCAAAACCATGACATGATAATGGAGAGACTAACAGGAGACAGTTTCTGGTACTCCATCTTAGGAGGACTCTGGGATTTTGATTACCAATTAGAGTTTAACCAAGAAAATCAGCAGAGACATTTAGCACAAGTATCTTTCACCCACAAAAAGATCACACAGGAGAGAAGCCTTGACTGTAATAGATTTGGAGAAAACTATAATGTAAACTCAAACCTTATTATGCATCAGAGAATTCCTTCAATTAAAATACCCCTTAATTCTGACACACAAGGAAATAGCATCAAACATAATTCAGACTTGATTTACTGTCAGGGAGACTATGTAAGAAAGAATCCTTATGAATATAATGAATGTGGAAAAATCTTCAATCAACATATTCTTCTTACTAATCATATTCATACTGAAGAGAAACCCAGTGAATGTGGGAAAGCCTTCAGCCACAACTCATCTCTTACTCAACCTCAGATAGTCCTTACAGGAGAGAAGCCCTATAAGTGTGATGAATGTGGGAAAAGATTCAGCCAGAGGATTCATCTTATTCAACATCAGCGAATTCACACAGGAGAAAAACCTTTTATATGCAATGAATGTGGGAAAGCCTTCCGTCAACATTCATCCTTTACTCAACATCTGAGAATTCATACTGGAGAGAAGCCCTACAAATGTAATCAATGTGGTAAAGCCTTTAGCCGTATCACATCCCTTACTGAACATCATAGACTTCATACCGGAGAGAAACCTTATGAATGTAGTTTTTGTGGGAAAGCCTTCAGCCAGAGGACACATCTTAATCAGCATGAGAGAACTCATACAGGAGAGAAACCCTATAAATGTAATGAATGTGAGAAAGCCTTCAGCCAGAGTGCACATCTTAATCAACATAGGAAGATCCATACTCGGGAGAAATTGTGTGAATATAATAAATGTGAGAAAACCTTAAGTTCCAGTCCTTCTCTTACCCAGCAGCATATAACTCACAGGGGGGAAATCATATGAATATATAAATATAGGAAAACTTTTGGTCAGATCTTTTCATCCCCTTGAATATAAAATTATTCATAGAGAAGAGAAAATTTATAAATAAAATTAAAAAAATTTTTTTTCAACGTTTATTTATTTTTGGGACAGAGAGAGACAGAGCATGAACGGGGGAGGGGCAGAGAGAGAGGGAGACACAGAATCGGAAACAGGCTCCAGGCTCCAAGCCATCAGCCCAGAGCCCGACGCGGGGCTCGAACTCCCGGACCGCGAGATCGTGACCTGGCTGAAGTCGGACGCTTAACCGACTGCGCCACCCAGGCGCCCCTATAAATAAACTTTTAATGCATAGAAACCAAATAAATTTAGATTTTAAATTAGCATATTCCCAGGAGAGATTATAAATAGTGAAAATAATTTATTTTATAAATAAGGTAATATTGTCATGTTCCAAATATGATATAAAACTTTTTTTAATGATCAGAAATCTTATAGGCAATAATCTGAAATTATTCTCCTGTAACTTTTATGATATAAAGTTTTTAAAGTATGTAAACATTGATTACTTAAAGCAGTGATGTAGTATAACCAGTCACATAAACTTGAAATAAACATAAAAGCAATATTTCTCAAACCAGCCATTTGTTTCCTTTACAGTTTTTACCATATTCAGTGTTTACTTAATATTTTTCCTTAAAGGGATTCAGAATTTTTAGCATTGCCTAGGAAATATTATTTGCAGAAATTATGAGTTTTATATGCCAATTATATTTGTTCTAAAATAAATAAACATATTTATTTATCAAAATACATATATAACTTTGAAATTAAAAATATCCGCTTGATGTACTACCTAAATCTTCTGTACCTTTATTTGAAAAACAATGTGACAGGATATTGGCAGTGTTTGTTTTCATTTCAGCAACTTTTGCGTTTTCGTCAAACAACTTATAGGATCATTTTAAGAAGCATGTTGGAGGAGACTAAGGGTCATAGTGATGAACTTTGAAAATGATTCAGAGAAGTCTACTTTTCTATCCTGTTGTTCTAGTTTTAAAATTCCCTCTAGCAAACATAGACTTTTTTAATTAAAATGGATTTTTTTGTGTGTTTGAATACAGAGTTTTTTGTTGTTGTTTTGTTTTGTTTTTATATAATGACCAGGGGCTAAGAATCCCTACACTTCCCTACACAACTGTGAAAGACAAGAAGTAGAAGACTATACCAGATGTTGAGCTGTGGTGCCATGATGAAGCTGAGAACCAGGGAAGAGCCTTACTGGCTTATATAAATAACTAAGGAGGTACTAATAAATTGGCCTAAAAATTCATTTTATTTATATAAATTTATTTATGTAACGCCTTTTTCCAAAAAGAATTTAAAGTAGTTAAATTTTTTTTATGAATACAGTCCTGTGTAACAGATAATCACATTTTGATGTTAAAAAGCATTATAAATGTAAACTGTCATAAGCCACAAATAAATACATTTTGGGGCTGCTTCAGTTTCTTGGTTTTCTGTTTTTCTCTTTCCTCAGGCATGGCTTGAAGAAGCCATGAGGCTAAGGTAGAAATGTATTTCCCCTTTGCTTCCTCACCTTTTTTCTTCTAACGTAGCTCCCATCTCAAGACTTCTCTTTTTTTTCCCTCTGAAGGACTAGATTTTATAAAGTTCTTGAGTCAAAGCTGAAATGATTTAAAGACATTTAAAAATTAAAACACTAAAAGAAAGTAATAAAATGAACACATTTCATCAGAGAAGTTAAACTTTTCAAAGTACATTTACGTCCTGTGCATCAGCAGTGTGCAACAGTTAATAAAACCATGAGTTACTATGGTCAAGGAGAATTTTTAATAACATTTTGTGCTCAGATGTCTGTGTAGTAGAGATCCATTTTCAGGGTAGTTCCAAAATGAACTACATTTAACATTCATTTGCCGTAAGTAGGGCACTCAGATTTCAGGAAAAGAGTGAGCCAAAGTGAAATCTCAGACAGTAGAGGTATGTATTAGAAGAAGTAATGGCTAATTACAATTGATAAATGCTTTGATCAAAGTTTAATTTTGCAGTCGGGAAAAAAAATAAAAAGATGTATCCACAAAGAGTGTTAAAAGCTACAGTATAAGGCAGTGTATCCAACAGGTGAATTGAGAACAATGGAATTTTCAGAAGAGATTCAGTAGAACTTGGATAATCCTAGAAAAGAGGTGTCTGGACTGACATAATAAATAAGAATCATAAAAATAGAAGCTTATTAAATATTCTTTAGTGTCATAAATGATTATGCTTAGATGTACAGTAAACTAGTGATTCTGAGATGAATTTATTTTCATGTCCTTTGTTCTCTTCAAAATGTTGCAAACTAAGGAGTGAACCCTAAATATATTGATTACACCAAAATACTGGTTCTTAGAGCAGGGAAGCCAGTGGTGTAGTGTTTATTCAAAGACCTGTTAGTTGTGACTTATTTCTGTCTAGGAGGGCAAGACATTATCCTTTCATGTATATTAGTTCATTTGGTCTGTCTAACCAGGTGCTAATGCCTTTCTTTTATGAAAAGAGATATTTAAGCTTAGACACAATAATAATAAATAATTTATTATTCAGGGTTTCTCACTGGAAATGTCACTAGAACATGGATCATCTACTCCTGATTCAGTGGATACCAACAGTGCCTGGAGCAGTATTTTGTAACACTTTGAAAACAATTGTTAAATATATTAAAATTAATAAAGTGAAAGATTGCTGCTCAACATTAAAACCTGTGTGACTTTCTCAGAACTTCAGAGTGTTAAAGGATCATCATGTGATAGATTCTCTTATGTCCACAGGCCTTGTGGGCTTAGAGAAATATAGTCATTACTATTTGTATTTTGATTAATGTTTAGTTTATTAGTTTAAGAAACTGAAATTCTTTAAGCATCCAACATTCCCCTAATTATTCACAGATGTGAAACTAATAAATAAAAACAAGAATGTCTAAAATTAGATATCCCCACTCTTTTTAACATGGGTTTTGGGATTAAAAACATCTAAAACTCTCATTAAATCACAAGCCTAAAATTTCAGATTGTGGTAAATATTTTAAATACCTTAAGAAACAGGTAAGACATACCTAGAATATTAATTATACCAAAACCATAAAAATGTTAGCTTCATGGATTTATTATCTTTATTTGAATGGCATTCCAGTTTTTGTCCATTTGTTGCTAGGCTTAGGTTGTCCTACCAGGTATTTGTGTACCTTTCCTGGGTTCTAGTAATCTTATCTAACCCAAAATAAGAATAATAATTTCTCAGACAAATAAATTGCAATTTAGAGATTAGCAACTGGCCAACCCTTAATCAGGTCATCCATAAAACCTAGTTGCATAGACCAAACAACTTTTCTTTGTTTTTCTTTTATATCAAAATATTATGTCATGGGGCATTTTAGGACTTTCTTCTTGTATAGATTGGAAATTTTTGACACTTTAACTTTCCCAAAACCATCTGGCCCATTGTTCTGTCTAGTTGATATAAGAATCTTATTGACTAGCATTATTTAAAGCTATAGAAAAATGCTTCATTAGTATAGTTAATAAGGCCCTCCAGCTCCTTCCTGAAGAATCCAAGTTTTGTTATCCATTTTCCTCTGTAGAACATTTGGCTACTTCATCATTTTGCAACACATTGTTGAATCCTCTTTCTACTTGGTTATTGTATATAACCATTGGAGCTGATTAACTGTTGAACCATCTTTCTACTTGGTTGGATCATCAAGTTCTTCGTCTTCCTTGATAATGGTTCAACACACCACCCCTATGTTTGTTCTTAACCAATTAAACAGGAACAAATTATACACACACACACACACACACACACACACACACACAAATGTGTATATACAAACACACATCTGTACATAAACACATACTTAGCAAGAAAAATTTTATATTACTCTTTAAGGTCAATAATGAATCATACATACACCATATTCAATTTTTTTACAGCTGTGTTTTAACATACTTGATTATATTAACTTTGCTCTTGAGTATCATTATGAACACTTAGACTCTTCTATACTCATGCAATCCCAATTAGCCATTGTTTTAAATGTTCAAATTGTGACCTTGACCAGTGGAAGCTTTATTAAGCTAACTTCTTTAACTCTTACCACTGTATCTGTTATCCTTAAAAGTATTCTCATTTTTGGAAGTAAGATGTTCCAAGCCCATCCTGAATTCTTTCCTTGCTCCAAGAAATGGGATTAATTTATTCCCCCACCTCCAGCCCAAAGAGTTCCAGTTTCTTTTCTTTTAGTGCAAAGTGGTAATGACCAAAATCTGGGCCCTGGAGATGTACACGACCATTAAGAGCGAGCAGAAGTCCTGCTGTTTCTACAGCTACTCCTATCAGTCGCTTTTAGCAATAAAAGCTAGATAATGTCTTTTAAGACAAGGCCATGATTTCTCACAGGCTTTTCTAATTTAGTGTATATAGATGTGCCTAATTGTTTAAAACAGGATCTTTTTTATCACTGGGATGTTCACCTCCTTTGACAAAAATCATTTAAATAACTTTATTTAAAAATGATTCCAGGGGTGCCTGGGTGGCTCAGTCAGTTGAGCATCTGAGCCTTGATTTCAGCTTAGGTCATGATCCCAGGGTTGTCAGACTGAGCGAGCCCCACTCGCTCCATTTGGAATTACAAAAGAAAAGGTTCTCTCCAGTTTGTGTAGAAAGTGTATTTGGAAAGCCATATTTCAAGCACCCTGGAGTTATTACATGGAGCTGAGGTAAGGGGTAGATTTTGGAGAAAAGAGTGGGTTGATGAGTGCAATAGCAGTATACAGCTTGCTGAAGAAAAAAACAGTATTGATAAAGTAACAAATGTAAAGTGCATGTTTTTGAAGAACCCTATATATGATCATGAAGGTTTAAGAAATAATTACTACTCAAAAATCGTCCCAATAAATTAACACAGTGCTCTCATTGTATGCACTAAAGACAACACACACACACACACACACACACACACACAAACTCCAAAAGCAATCTGGAGTTATACTTAGCAAGTTTGTTGTTATTACAACTCCAAAAGTATCTAGTGTGTATTGTGGCATTTGGCAAGTCAGTCATTGATGTTGCTGGAGCGGAGACAGGGTTCTTCTCACTGTGTGGGGAAAGGAAATACAAACAAGGAATAGGGGAAGGAGAAGAAGAAACTCATTGGTGTTTAGAAGTTTGTGTTGTGTGCCTGAGTGCACATGGACTTGTATATGTGTATTTGAATGTATAGATAGCTACAGCTTCTGAAATATACTAGAAACAAAAAAAAGTCCAGTAGCAAGGTGCTCACCTAGCACCTGCATCTTGTTTTCTAAATACCATTCCCCACTGAAACTTCTCCTAGGAGAATTTGCCAATCCAATAACTGAGGCAGGAAAAGTACAGGTAGACCCGAATGACACTTTTATGCCAGAAAGTAAGGAAATTCACAAAAACTAATGAAGGCAAGTCAGAAAGACACAGGCATCAGCTTAACAAGGCTCCCACTGGCTAATGAATGAAATTCATTAAATATCCTATTCAAAATGAATGAAAACATTAAATTTAAAAATCCATTAGTGGGATGGGTGCCTGGGTGGCTCAGTTAAGCATCTGACTCACGATTTCAGTTCAGGTCATGATCTCATGGTTAGAGAGATCAAACCCCGAGTCAGACTCTGAGCTGACAGTGCAGAGCTTGCTTGGGATTTTCTCTCTCTCCCCCTCTCTGCCCCTCCTCCACTCATGTGGGCACACACTCTCTCTCAAAATAAATATTTTTTTAAATTCTTAAAATTTTGATTTTAAAAAGCAACATTCATTGAACCTTAAAATGAGCCAAAACTTTATAGAAAAAAAGTTAGGACATTAAAGAAGTAGTAATCTAATGTAGGAAGAACTTGATAATTTTATTGAACTGAGAATTTATAAGTTATACCAAAACTCCATAATAACGCACTTCATGATAGTCACATTTTGAATATAACGTTATCACCAAATTGCCTACAAGATCCCTGACACTCCTAATAATGTGATATTGTATCTTACACAATTGTATACACACAGTTATATTTTACATAATTACAATGCTATAATTTATAGTTTATATGAAACCTATGAAGTCCAGAAATAGAAATGTTTTGGTATTTTATCAGGGCCACACATGTTGAAATTACCAAGAGCTGAGAGATGGATGGGTGGAATGCAAGGAGCTCAAATAAGACAGAAGGACAGACATGCAAGGCAGTAACAATTTGTCTCTGAGGCCCACATAGCCATGTGTAAAATGTGGTTTAAAATATTCAGTTGGACTAAAAGCTAGAGAAATTGAGCATTACCTAGACGTGATAAACCTTAAGAACTTTTATAATCCTACAAGTAAATCCAACTGAACAGCTTCCTCATTCTCTCGTCTATCAAATACCAGGATGCCCAGGAATCCACCAACTCACTGAAGGCAGACCCCTGAGAGTTACCTTAGATTTCTCTCTCCTGCCCTCAAACTCACATGCAATCATGAAGTCCTATATTTTCTGCCTCCCTAAAATCACTGTAAATTCAAATCCTTGACCATGTCCCCAGTGGGATTCCTAAAACAGAACCACAGATGCATTCCTATGGTATACAATCATTTGTTCAACAGCTGTGTGTTAATATTATTACAATTTTATTTGAGATATAGTGGCCTCCCTTGGATCCCTGAGCATCAAAAAGCACAAAAGCCAGCCTGGTTCATAGCTGTGGCAGACATTACTAATCCATTCCTTGAGATCTGTTTTCCTTTCCCTCCAAAATAATAGAAACCCTGACCTTTAACTGTGCACTTAGCCTCTTAGAATAAATTTCTCAGCCACCTTTGTGGCTACATATGGCCATGTGACTAAGTTTTGGCAACTGAGACACAAGTAGAAGTGTGACTAATTTCCTGGAAGAGTCCTTATTAGAAAGTATGGTCTTTTTCCCTTTCTTCCTTACTACTGACTAGAATATAGATGTACTAGCTGCATCTTGGAAGATCAACAATATAGAAAGAGCCAGAGTTCTTGATTATCATAAGGTTGCCATACCAGCTTTGCATTGTGTGAATTTACAGAGAGAAATAAACTTCTGTCTCCTTTAAGTCACTGTTATTTTGAGAATCATACATTCAGAGACAACTTCATTCTACCAAATACAACAGCATCTTTTTAAAGTTTTGTTGTCATCACGATGCCGGTGGTCATGAAGTGAGTAGGTAATTTGAAGACCTAAGCCAAATGTCAGCAACCCTTTCTAAAAAAGGATAAAGGTGCCTGACTGTCTCAGTCAGAAGAGCATGAGACTCTTGATCTTGGAGTCATAAGTTCAAACCCCACATTAGGTGTAGGGATCACTTAAAAATAAAATCTTTAAAAAAATACACAGTTGATGTCTTAAACATAGAGGAAAAAACTGGTGGTTCCCAGGGGGAGATGGGGAAGGGATGGATGAAATAGGTGAAAGAGATTAAGAGTACACTTATATGTATAGAATTGTTGCATGTATATGTATAGAGTATATGTATAGAATTGTATATGTATAGAATTGTTGAATCATTATATTGTACACCTGAAGCTAATATAAAATTTATGTTAGTTATTCTGGAATTAAAAATTTTTTAAAGCATGCAGTAAGCCAGATATAGCTTATGGACCACAGTTTGTTGGCCCTTAAACTAACCTTAATGGTATATTTGAAAGTGCTATGTACATCAAAATCTCCTACCTTCATAATAATTTGTAATTTCACATATACCCCTTTATTAGTGTCCTAGGACTGGTGTAGCAAACTAACAGAAACTAAGTGGCTTAAAGCAACAGAAAGGTATTCTCTCAGAGTTTTGGAGGCTAACATACCAAATCGAGGTTTCAGCAGAGCCATGCTCCCTCTGAAGACTTTTGGGAAAAATATTTCCTTTCCTCTTGTTAGCTTTTGGTGGCCTCCAGCAATCTTTGCCTTATAGCTGCATCATTTCAATCTCTTCCTCTATCTTTGCATGGCCCTTTTCTCTGTGTATCTCTGTGTCTTCTTTCTTAAAAGGACGTTGGCTTTAGGGTGCACCCTAAATCCAGTATGATACTATCTCAAGATCCTTAACTAATTACATCTGAAAAGATCCTATTTCAAAATAAGGTCATATTCTCAGGTTCTGGGTAGACATGAATATTGTTCAGACACTATTCCACACACTACAACTCCCTCATCACAATAACAACTCACAACCCATGACAAATAGGGCAGGAGTATTATCAAGAGGAACACAAGGAACAAACCTGTAAACAGGCCCTTTGTCTGGAAATGTTTGCCCTTAGATGGGCTTCTTTTTCTTATGATTTCTTGTAACATACAGTATCAACCAACATGTACCAAAATGTTTCCTGATAGATCTGAACCCGCCAGTATCCTTAGAAAGAAAGATATTTTATTGGGTCCATTTGTGTCACTCTTATATTCAGGATCAGATAATTAGATGAACACATTTGTTATTAAGTCTAATATTTCAGCTAGGAGAAACATGAAGGCAAAATATTTTAATACAAAGGAGAATTAAAGTTTTCGTAGAAAGATACCATACATAGAAAAGGAAATGAACAGTGGCTAAGAAAGGCAGAAGATAGATCTAACATAGATATAATAAAATTTCAGCTTGTTGTTTGTTTGTTTGCTTGTTTGTTTTGCAGAAATTGACAAACTAATCCTAAAATTCAGAACAAAATGTAAGGAGTAAGAATAGAAAAAATATTCTTGAAAACGAACAAACATAGAAGATTCACACTTCTTGACTTCAAAAATTACTACAAAGCTATCATAATCTAGACACAATGGTACTGACATATAGATCAATAGAACACAATTGAGAGTCCATAAGTAAACCCTTACGTTTATAATGATCAACCAATTTTTAACAAGGTTCTCAAGACAATTCAATGAGGAAGGAATAGACTTTTCAACAAATGATGCCATAACAACTGGAATCCACATGCTAAAGAATAAAGTTGGGCCCCTTCCTTACACCATACACAAAAATTAATTCAAAATGGATCAGACCTAAATGTAAGAGCTGTAACTATAAAGCTTTTTAAAAAATAGTAAATAAAAAGAAAACATAGTATTAAATCTTCAAGGCCTTCCTAGATATCTGCAACACCACAGCCACAGTGACAAAAGATCATTTTTAATAGAAACAATTAGGCCTTTATGTATTGAAGTACTTCTCCTTTTATCAACTTTAGGTCAAAGGAGGCACGACCTTGGATGTCCTGTGACTATCTCAAAGAGTGAGAGTCTCTGAGTTCCAAAACAGGTGGATCTGAGATATAGAGGACCAACAGCAATGCTGTAGGCCTAGGTATTTGAAAGGTCTCTACAAATTTTTCCAGTTGAGTCTAAATAGTGCTGTTAGTGTGTGTGACTAACCCTGAGGATTGAGGATGCACAATGAAAGTGTTGTAAAATGGCCAAACAGCACAGATTCCTTGAAGCTGCTGACCAGTGAAACAGGTTCTCCAACCACTAAAAAGTTTGAGAGGGGTTCCTGAGGTAGGGATAATCTTTTTTAATGGAAGAATCATTAGCCTGTCTACAAGAGAAACCTTTGAGAAAATATTCAAGCCATGACTAAAACAGTTATTCATGAGAGTATTGAGGAATTTCATTAAAAAGACGTGACCATTGATTGACTTGTAAGCTGGACCCAGACACTCAGACTCCTTAGCTGCTAACCTGTCCCTGGAATATGGATTCAACTTGCTTTTCCTTGAGATAATGTTGTGGTGTTGAGAACATCTACACAGTATACGTGACAGCTCATTTAAGGTTGTTTTATAAACATTTAAGATTTAAATGTCAAGTGTGGGGATCCAATTACCTTCCTGCCACCAAGAGAAACCTTGTATGTAAGTTCTTTTTGCTTAAAAAACTGCTATCTACCAACCTGGTATGGCGTGCCTCCTTCTTTGGCCTCTCCCTGCCATCTGCATATGGAGACTGCAGTCAGGTTACACCAGGGAAGTCCCTGGGAGGGTTACAAACCAACAAAGAGGATGAAGTCGTATGAAATCCATTTGTGTGAAGCAAGTTTCACCAGATTATACTTTGGACAGGTGGGACAAGGGAGGTAAGGCACTTTTTGTGGCCTTAGTGTTTCCCCAGCAATATTGGTTCATGAAGAGACCAATGGTTTAATGCGTGTACAATAGTAAATAGTGGGATTTTTATAATTTCTGTAGGGCCAGATTGTTATTTGGTCCAAATCATAGTTCTCAAGCCAAGAGTTATGAGATATCCAATGTTGTTTTCCCCTCTCTGGAGCCAATTGTTGGATATCTTTTGCCAATTTTCCCAAAATTATCATTTCAGGGTTTGCCTATTGGTTTCCTAGAGAACAGCATGGGCGGGTGGTGGAAATATCAGTGAGATAGATTACTTTGGCTTCTGGGTAGTCTGAAATGCCCAGTAACCATAATAACAGCAAGAGCAGCCAACAAAAGTATGCCATCTAGTAAATTTTGGACATAGCCATTTTTATAGTTTTATTCCCATTGGAAGTAAGGACACCTCATTGTTTCCATAATATTCCAAAGTCATGAACTGCCCCAAAAGCATTCCAACTATCAGTAGAAATGTTTGTGTTTTTACCCTTAGCTAAGGTACAAGCTAAAGTAAGGGCATATAAATCAGCCTATTTGATTGAAATAGCCAAAGGTAAAGGTGCTGCCTCAATGGTTTCAAAAGGAATGGCAATAGCACACCTAGCATGATATATACCATTTCATCCTTTAAATAAAAACTATTAGTAAACTATGAAGAATGCATTGTTTAGAGGAGTTTCCTGTAAATTATCACAGGGAGTCAAAAGGTAATCTGTGAGCATTAAGCAATCATGGGGGGTTTAATCTAGATCCAAATGCAGTCCTTGTTCTGAGATCAGATGCCCTAAGTATCAAACCCGAGTTTGAGCAAACTGCAATTTTTCTTTGGAGGTTTTATGTACCTTTAAAGCCAAAAGTTTTAACAGATTGATGCTGTCTTCCTGTGAAGAGGTTTGAGAAGCAAATCATCTACAGATTGTAGCAAAGTAGAGCCTGCAAAAACTATCATCTAAATCTGCTTTAAAAGCTTTGTGAAAAGTAAGGAGGACTCTCTGTGAAAGTCCTTACATTGGGCATTACAGTCCAGGTAGTTTTGCATGCTTCCCAAGTGAAAGCAATAAGATATTGGCTCTTCTTATCAATTAGAATACTAAAAATGCACTACATAGATCAATTACAGTAAAAAAAAAATAACTTTCAGTGGGAATGAGGATCAGTTGCATATGGGAGTTAGGAACAACAGAGTGCCAAGGAATAACAATGTAATTTATTGCTCCAAGGTCCTGGACAAACCTCCATCCTCAGCCATTGGTTTTCAAAATAACCTTTGTATTAGCCAGAGCTACCCCTACAGGTGTTACAGGGACTTGTGCAGGGGATGAGGCCCTGAACCTTGTAATCTTCTATTACAATCTGGAGTGAACATGGTTTTCCATTACATCCTGGTCCTTTAGGAGAAAGATTCCAGTTCAGCTTGTTAATAATCACAGAGTTAAATGCTGCCCAGATGGATTCAACATCTAAAGGAAGACCAGAACTTTATTAAAAGATAATTTGGAGTTGATTATAATAGTCATGAACAGGTTCATCAAGCTTCATGTGCATGCCTGAATTTTGTTCAGAAGGCTTAGGAAAATCTACTGTAAATACTCAGTGGAGACTTCCAGTGAGTGTTCTAGCATCATGCCAAAAGTTAGAGATTTGTTTCTCTAAATCTCATTCAGGATATTCCTTTCAGGCTAGTTTCATCCAAGGTTTGGCCTGATCCTCACCAACATGCACGTGAACTAATTGGTATAAACCTAAAACATCAGGTTTGTAACATTCAATGACTATGTTAAATTCTTCAGCAATTTAATAGGGATCCTTGGTCACTTTAGGAAACTCTTTAAATATGGCTCACAATTCAGCCTTAGTCCAGGGAACATAAGAAATATGTGGTTTACTTAGAGCCTCAGAAGACTTAACTTTAAAGAGGCAGGTTTGAATAGATTCAAGAGAGAAACAAGTGGTAGAGATTTGAAGAAAAAAAGGACGTTCAGATGAGAGAATAGAGAAAAACGTCAGTAAGGGTGGGGCCTGAGCACAAAGTGGCTGCCACGTCTACAGGACAGGGAGAGGGCAGAAAGAGGCACCAGAAGACTTTCTGACTTCTTTCAATTGTTTCTTTGCTTTAGTTAATTTAGAAATAGTATTTTGCAAAGAGGAAAAACTTAGAATCCTGAAAACATTTGGAAGCCTCAAGGTACCATTTATAAAAGGCATCCAATTCTGCTTTTTTTCTAGATACCATAGCTTTCTAATTTAATTTTTAGTAAAAACAAGTTTGCAAAGATTTAAAGTCCCCCATAATTGCTATTGAAGTTCTAAATTACTTTTGGCTAAGTCATTCCACTTAGTTATAAATGAGCATGTGGATGGGACAATAGATTTTAAACATAAAATCAGTGGAGTCCCAAGGAGTAGGGGGGGTTGCTTCCAAAGCATTTTAATGACTGGGATCCCATTTCTTAGAGGTTTTTCTCTCGAGCAAAAAGAAAAATTCTTAAACAGCACAGCCTGTAAATGGAATATACCGGTTCCAGAAGGAATCAGATAAAAGGCCAACACAGTTCCAATAGGAATAGTCCAGTACCAAACAGGAGTCAGACTGAAGGTTATTGCAGTTTCAATAGGAATAGTCTTGTTCCAAGTAAGAGTCAGACCAAAGGCCAGCCTAGTTTCAACAGGAACTGAAAAAAAGTCAGACTGAAGGTCAAACAGGTATTCTTGGGGTGAAAAAGACCTTAAAACAGATCCTGAATAAAGCTTGAAAAGCTTGAACACAGTGGGGTTAATGGTGGAGGAGGATAACCCTAAGCTTGCCTCCTCCTACAAAAATTAAGTAAATATCAAATCATTCTGAACACCCACGAAATTGATCAGAAGTCTTAGAGAACAAAGCTGCACATCCACAAATACAAAAAACGACCTGTGGAAGGCAGAGAGTTGATTTGTGGGAGAAAAAAAAAGCTGCAGATGCCATGCTGGGGAGGGATCCCTGACTGTAGAGAGGTGAGGTGAGAGTGAAGAAAACCAAAAAGAGTGAAAACACACATAGAGGACTGCACAAGAAAATTGTTCCCCAAAATCATTGAAAAGGAAAAAGGAGAGGGTTTCAATACCACCATTTTCTTATAAACAGTGAAGGACAGAGTCTGAAGTTTCAGAGGTCAGCACCTGGCAGTGCCCTGGCAAAAGGGTGGAGCCCCAGGAGTAGCCAGTGTGGCCTGAGCATCCCCTGGGTCACACAGGGAGGAGCAGTTCCCCTGCTTGGAGTGAATTTGGTAGAGGACATACAGCCTCTCCAGTGGCAAAAGACCTGGGAGGTGTCATGGAACTACTCCATTTACCAGTATAGGAACAAAGATGCTGGCTGAGGCAGCAAACCCTGGTGGGCTGTGTTGCAATTTACCATAAACTCTGAGCCACTGCCACTAAGCAGTAGTGCAACTGTCCCTGGGACAAGCCAGCATTGACCACAGTACAGCAAGATCCTGACACAGGTACGAACCAGGGGATGTCTCTGAAGTGCTGGGCTTTAAACGCAGCTGTGCCTGAGATAAAACCCAGGAAAGTGGTGCTACCTGGCAGGGGGACAGCTAGGACACAGGATGAAGGCGGGAATCTGATGGAAACCAGGGACACAGGAAGGGTGATTGAGTGAATATCTATGACTGTGGGAACTTCCCCCTCTAGAGACTAGAAAGTGGGGTGAAGCTATTTTTTCCCTATCCCACCAACACTGATGGACCTCAGTGAGCTAAAGAGCGCCACCAAGTGGAGAATGGAGCCATTACATCAAGACCCGACCCCTGCACCCTCCAACCACATCTCCACTAGGAAGAGTCCTCAAGAAAATCAGAGTAGCAGGCCCCTCCCCCAAAAGATGAGCACTACCTCCTTCCACGCACAAAGTCTACTGATAATAGACTACTGCAAAGCTTCAGCTCTAGCTTGCTTTGGGTTTTTGTTTGTTTGATTGGTTGTTTGGTTGGTGTTTTTGTTTCTGTTTTGGTTTTGTTTTTATTTTTTCTTGGATACAGAAAGAGCAAATTCTTAAATTTATTTTACTTCATTTTTTTAATTTTTAATTTTGTATTTTTTTCCTTCTCTCTATGTTATATCAAGCTTCTCTTAAGCAGGTGAAAACACACCCAGGATGTAGCTTCCTTTATTATTATTTTTAATTTTTTAATTTTAATTTTATTTTATTATTTCCTCCAAAATGACAAGATGGAGGAATTCACACCAAAAAAAGAACAGGAAGAAGTGACAGCCAGAGATTTAATCAATACATATATAAGTAAAATATCTGAACTACAATTCAAAGCAATTATAAGGATTCTATACTTACTGCAGAGATAAAAGAGCTTAAATCTACTCTGGCCAGAATTAAAAATGCTATAACTGACATGAAAACCTGAATGGGTGCCATAACAGTGAGGAAGGATGAAGCAGAGGAATGAATTAGTAATATAGAAGATAAAATTATGGAAAATCATGAAGCTAAAAAGAAGAGGGAAACAAAAGTAATGGATCATGAGGGTAGACTTAGGGAACTCAGTGACTTATTAAAACAGAATAACATTCATATCATAGGAGTCCCCAAAGATGAAAAGAGAGAAAAGGGGACAGAGGGTTTATTTGAGCAAATAATAGCTGAAAACTTCCCTAGTCTAGGGAAGGATGCAGACATCAGAATCAAAAAGCACAGAGAACTCCCATTAAATTAAACAAAATCTGGCCATTGCCAGGGCATATCATAGTAATATTCACAAAATACATAGACAAGGAAAGAACCCTGAAAGTAGCAAGGGAAAAAAGTTGTTAACATAAAGGGAGACAGATCAGGTACAAGCAGATCTGTCCCCAGAAACGTGGCAGGCCAGAAAGGAATGGCAGGATATATTCAATGTACTGAATGGGGATAATATGCAGTCAAGAATACTCTATACATCAAGGTTATCATTCAGAATATAAGAGGGATAAAGAGTTTCCCAGACAAGCAAAAACTAGAGGACTTTGTGACAACTAAAGCAGACCTGCAAGAAACATTAAGGAGGACTCTGAATGTGGGGGGAGGGGAGACCAAAAGCAACAAAGACTAAAGGAACAGAGAACATCACCAGAAACACCAGAAATCACTAAGATTACAGTTAACATGATGGCATGAAACTTATCTTTCAATAATCACCCTGAATGTATATGGATTAATGTTCCAGTCAAAAGATATAGGGTATCAGAATGGTTTAAAAAGCAAGACTTATCTATATGCTGCCTACAAGAGACTCATTTCAGGCATAACACCTCTAGATTCAAAGTGAGGGGATGGAAAAACATCTATCACGCCAATGGATGCCAAAATAAAGCCAGAGTAGCCACAATTAGATCAGACAAATTAGGTTTTAAAATAAAGACTGCAACAAGAGATAAAGAAGGGCATTATATTGTAATTAAGGGGTCTGTTCATCAAGATCTAATAATTGTAAATATTTATGCCCCCCAACTTGAAACACACAAATATATAAATCAATTAATCACAAACATAAAGAAATTCATTGATAATAATATAATAATGGTACTGGACTTTAACATCCCACTTACAACAATAGAGAGATCATCAAAGCAGAAAATCAACAAGAAAACAATCACTTTGAAGAACACAGTGGACTGGATGGACTTAACAGATATATTCAGAACATTTCATCCTAAAGCACCAGAATACACATTCTTCTCAAGTGCACATGGAACATTCTCCAGAATAGATCACATACTGGGTCACAAATAAGCCCTCAACAAGTACAAAAAGATTGAGAACATACCATGTGTATTTTCATATCACAACACTATGAAACTTAACCACAAGAAAAAAATATGGAAAGCCTGGGGTACTTGGGTGGCTCAGTCAGTTGACTGTCCAACTTTGACTTAGGTCATGATCTCACAGTTCATGAGTTCAAGCCCTGCATCAGGCTCGCTTCTGTCAGCGCAGAGCACAGCCTGCCTTGGATCCACTGCTCCCCTTTCTCTCTGTCCCTCCTCCACTCATTCGTCCTCTCTCTCTCTCTTTCTGAAAAATTAATAAACATTTAAAAAATTGGAAAGCTCTCAAATACTTGGAGATTGAAGAACATCCTACTAAAGAATGAATGGGTTAACCGAGAATTTAAGGAGGAAATTAAAAAGTGCATGGAAGCTAATGAAAATGAAAACACGACAGTCCAAAACCTTTGGGATGCAGCCAATGGTGGTCATAAGAGGGAAGTGGAAGAAAAGTCTCAAATACACAACCTAACCTTATACCTAAGGGAACTAGAAAAAGAACAGCAAAGAAACCCAAAACCAGTAGGAAGGGAAATAATACAGATTAGGGCAGAAATCAATGCTATTAAAATAAAAAGAAAAACAACAAACAAACAAAAAACCAGTAGCACAGATCAACAAAACTAGGACCTGGGTCTTTGAAAGAATTAACAAAATTGATAAACCCTAGCCAGATTTATCAAAAAGAAAAAGGAAAGGACCCAAATAAATAAAATCGTGAAAGAGGAGAGATCACAACCAATACCATAGTTAACCAAATAATAATAATAATAATAATAATAATAATAGAATATTATAAGCAATTGTATGCCAATAAATTGGGCAATCTAGAAGAAATGGACAAATTGTTAGAAATTGAACTACCAAAACTGAAACAGGAAAAAATAGAAAATTTGAAGAGACCAATAACCAGTAAAGTGAATCAGTAATCAAAAATCTCCCAACAAACGAGAGTCCAGGGCTGGATGGATTTCCAAGAGAATTCTTGGAATTTAAAAAAGAATTAATACCTATTCTTTTGAAGCTGTTCCAAAAAAATAGAAATGAAGGGAAAACTTCCAAACTATTCTATGAGGCCAGAATTACCTTGATTCCAAAACCAAAGACCCCACTAAAAAGAATTACAGACCAGCTTCCCTGATGAACATGGATGCAAAAATTCTCAACAAGATACTAGCAAATCAAATCCAACAATACATTAAAAGAATTATTCACTATGAACAATGGGGAGCAGCATTATACACTAGCCAAATTATGGAGAAGGACCAAATGTCCATTGATTAATAATGGATAGAAAAGAAGATGTAGATAGATAGATAGATAGATAGATATAGATATACACATATATATGGATAAAGAAGAAGTCATATATATATTATATATGTTGTGTGTATATATATATATAATGGAATATTAGTCAACCATCAAAAAGAATGAAATCTTGCCATTTGCAATGATGTGGATGGAGCTACAGTGTATTATGCTAAGTGAAGTAAGTCAGAGAGAGAAAGACAAATGCCATTTGATTTACTTCATATGTGGAATTTTAAAAAACAAAATAGATGAACATAGGGGAAGGGAAAAAAAGAGAGGGGGGGAAACCATAAGAAACTCTTAATGATAGAGAACAAACTGAGGGTTGATGGAAGGGAAGTGAGTGGGGGATGAGCTAAATGAGTGATGGATAGCAAAGAGGGCAGTTGTGATGAGAACTGGGTATTATATGTAAGTGATGAATCACTAAATTCTACTCCTAAAACCAATATTACCCTGCAAGTTAACTAACTAGAATTTAAATAAAAACTTGAAACAACAAAAAAAGCATGCACCACGATCAGTTGGAATTTATTCCTCAGTTGCAAGGGTGGTTCAATATTCGCAAATCATTCTCCATGATACATCACATCAATAAGAGAAAGGATAGGAGCCATATGATCCTTTCAATAGATATAGAAAAAGCATTTGACAAAGTACAACATCCATTCATGATAAAAACCCTCAATGAAGTATTTTTAGAAGGAATATAACTCAAAATAATAAATGCCATATGTAAAACACCCACATCTAACATCATACTCAAAGGTGAAAAACGGATAGCTTTTCTTCTAAGATCAGGTACAAGATGAGGATGTCCATTCGCACCACTTTTATTCAACATAGTAGTGGAAGTCCTAGCCACAGCACTCACACAATAAAAAGAAATAAAAGGCATCCAAATTAGTAGGGAAGAAGTAAAACTTTCACTATTTGCAGATGACATTATATTATACATATAAAACACTACTGACACCATCATAAAAACTACTAGAACTGATAAATGAATTCACTAAGGTCACAGGACACAAAATCAATATACAGAAATCTGTTGCATTTCTATACACTAATAATTAAGTAACAGAAGGAGAAATTAAGAAAACAAACCCACTTACAATTGCACCAAAAAGTATAAAATACCTAGGAATAAACTTAACCAAGGAGGTGAAACATCTGCACTCCCAAACTACAAAACACTGATAAAAGAAATTGAAGAGCACACAAACAAATGGAAATATATTCCATGTTCATGGTAGAAGAACCAATATTGTTAGTGTCCATACTACCCAAAGCAATGAACGGATTCAATGTGATCCCTACCAAATACCAACAGCATTTTTCACAGAACTAGAACAAGTAATCCTAATATTCGTATGCACCCACAAAAGGCCCAAATAGTCAAAGCATTCTTGAGAAAGAAGAACAAAACATGAGGTATCAGAATCCCAGATTTCAAGATATTCTACCAGTCTATAATAATCAAAACAGTATAGTACTGGCACAAAAATAGATACATAGATCAATGGAACACAATAGAGAGCCCAGAAATAAGCACACACTCATACGGTCAATTAATCTGTGACTAAGGAGGCAAGAATACACAATGGGAGAAAGACAGTCTCTTCAAAAAATGGCGTTAGACAAAATGGACAGCTACATTCAAAAGAATGAAACTAGACCAGTTTCTTACACCATACACAAAAATAAACTCAAAATGAATTAAGGAACTAAATGTGAGACCTGTAACCATAAAGCTCCTAAGAGGAAACACAAGCAGTAACTTCTTTGACATGAAACTTGGCAACATTTTTCTTGATATGTCTCCTCAGTCAAGGGAAACAAAAGTAAAAATAAATTAATGAGACTACACCAAAATAAAAAACTTTTGCACAGCAAAGGAAACCATCAACAAAACAAAAGGGCAGCCTATTGAATGGGAGATGTTTGCAAATGATTTATCTGATAACTCCACATTAAAAAATAATAATGCGGGGCGCCTGGGTGGCTCAGTCGGTTGGCCATCCGACTTCGGCTCAGGTCACGATCTCGCTGTCCGTGAGTTCGAGCCCCGCGTCGGGCCCTGTGCTGACAGCTCAGAGCCTGGAGCCCGTTTCAGATTCTGTGTCTCCCTCTCTCTCTGCCCCTCCCCCATTCATGCTCTGTCTCTCTCTGTCTCAAAAATGAATAAACGTTAAAAAAATTTTAAAAAAAAATAAAAAAAATAAAAAATAAAAAATAATAATGCAATTATAAATGGACAAAGGAACTGAATAGACATTTTTCCAAAGAAGACATACAGATGATCAACAGACATACAAAAATGTTCTCAACATCACTCATCATCAGAGAAATGCAAATCAAAAAAGATATCACCTTACACCTGTCAGAATGGCTTGTATCAAAAAGATTCAAGACAAGTGTTGGTGAAGTGGAGAAAAAGGAACCCTCTTACATTGTTTTGGGGAATTTAAATTGATTCAGCCACTATGGAGAACAGAATGGGATTTCCTCTGAAAGTTAAATATAGAAATACTATATGATCCAGTAATTCCATTACCAGATATTTACCCAAAGAAAACAGAAACACTAATTCAAAGAGATATATGCACCCATATGTTTACTGTGGTATTATTTACAACAGCCAAGCTATGGAAGCGTCCATGAATAGATGAATGGATAATAAGGATGTGATACACACACACACACACACACACACACACACACACACGATGGAATATTACTCAGCCATAAAAAAGAATGTGACCTTGCCATTTGCAAGAACACAGACAGACCTAGAGGATATTATGTTAAGTGAAATAAGTCAGACAAAGACAATCACCATATGACTTCAGTTACATGTGGAATCTGGAAAAACAAAACAAAGGAACAAAAACAAAAAAAGTAAAAACAGACCCATAAATACAGAAAGCAAACTGGTGGTTGGCAGGGGGCAGCAGGGTGAGGGGACAGGCTAAAAGGGGTCAAGGGGCACACGGGTACAGACTTCCAGTTTTGAAATGAATAAGTCATAGGGATGAAATGTACAGCATAGGGAATATAGTCAATAATATTGTAATAGCCTTGTATGGTGACAGATGGCAGCTACAATTGTGGTGAGCATAGCATAAGCTATAGAGTTGTCAAATAACTATGTTTTATATCTGAAACTAATGTACATTCTGTGTCAACTATATTTAAATAACTCTATATATTATATATGTGTATATATATATTATGTATGTGTGTATATATATATATGTGCAAATATAAAATAGGTACACACAAAAAGGTGGGCTTTCCCATATTCATTCATACTTCCATACAAATTGTCACTATTTAGAATATATTTACATATAGGATACATTACTATTTCTGTTTAAAGGTAGGTTTCCAAAGCCAGATTTTCACCTTCATACCCTTGAAGACACCCCATCTTTCTTTTTCTTTTAATATAATTTGTTAAATTGTCTAACATACAGTATGCAAAGTGTGCTTTTGGGATTTGGGGTAGATTTCCATAGTTCATCAGTTACATACAACACCCAGTGCTCATCCCAACAAGTGACCTCCTCAATGCGCATCACCCATTTCCCCCTCTCCCCCACCTTCCCCGTCCACCCTCAGTTTGTTCTCCATATTTAAGAGTCTCTCTTATGGTGTGCTTCCCTCCCTCTGTTTGTAACTATTTTTTCCCCTTCCCTTCCCCCATGATCTTCTGTTAAGTTCCTCAAGATCCGAATATGAGTGAAAACATATGATATCTGACTTTCTCTGACTTATTTCACTCAGCATAATACCTTACAGTTCCATCCATGTTGCTGCAAATGGCATGATTTCACTCCTTCTCATTGTCAAGTAGTATTCCATTGTGTATATAAACCATACCTTCTTTATCCATTCATCAGTTGATGAACATTTAGGCTCTTTCCATAATTTGACTATTGTTGAAAGTACTGCTATAAACATTGGGGTACATGTGCCCCTATGAATCAGCATCCTGTATCAATTGGGTAAATTCCTAGTAGTGCTATTGCTGTGTCATAGGATAGATCTATTTTTAATTTTTTGAGGAACCTCCACACTGTTTTCCAGAGCAGCTGCACCAGTTTGCCTTCCCACCAACTGTGCAAAAGGGTCTCCATTTCTCCACATCCTCGCCAGCATCTGTAGTTTGCTAAGTTGTTCATTTTAGCAACTTTGACTGGTGTGAGGTGGTATCTCAGTGTGGTTTTGATTTGTATTTCCCAGATGAGGAGTGACGTTGAGCATCTTTTCATGTGTGTGTTGGCCATCTGGATGTTTTCTTTAGAAAAGTGTCTATTCATGTCTTCTGCCCATTTCCTCACTGGATTATTTCTTTTTCAGTGTTGAGTTTGGTAAGTTCTTTATAGATTTTGGATACTAACCCCTTATCCGATATGTCATTTGCAAATATCTTTTCCCATTCCATTGGTTGCTTTTAGTTTTATTGATTGTTTCCTTTGCAGTGGGGAAGCTTTTTGTCTTCATGAGGTCCCAATTGTTCATTTTTGCTTTTAATTCCCTTGCTTTTGGAGATGTGTCGAGCAAGAAATTGCTGTGGCTGAGGTCGAGAAGTTGTTGCCTGCTTTCCCCTCTAGGGTTTTGATAGTTTCCTGTCTCACATTTTGAACTTTCATTCATTTTGAGTTTATTTTTGTGTATGGTGTAAGAAAGTGGTCCGGTTTCATTCTTCTACATGTTGCTATCCAGTTCTCCCAGGACCATTTGCTAAATAGACTGTCTTTTTCCCACTGGATACTCTTTTCTGCTTTGTCAAAGATTAATTGGTCATATATTTGTGGGTCCAATTCTGGGGTCTCTATTCTATTCCATTGGTCTATGTGTCTGTTTTTGTGCCAATACTATAATGTCTTGATGATGACAGCTTTGTAGTAGAGGCTAAAGTCTGGGATTGTGATGCCTCCCACTTTGGTTTTCTTCTTCAATATTACTTTGGGTATTCGGGGTCTTTTGTGGTTCCATATACGTTTTAGGATTGTTTGTTCTAGCTTTGGGAAGAATGCCAGTGAAATTTTGATTGGGAATGCATTGAATGGGTAGATAGCTTTGGGTAGTATTGGCATTTTAACAATATTTATTCTTCAAATCCATGAGCATGGAATGTTTTTCCATTTCTTTGTGTCTTCTTCAAGTTCCTTCATAAGTTTTCTATAGTTTTCAGCCTATTGATCTTTTACAGTTTCGCTTAGGTTTATTCCTAGGTATTTTATGGTTTTTGGTGCAATTGTAAATGGGATCGATTCCTTGATATCTCTTTCTGTTGCTTCATTATTGGTATATAGAAATGCAAACGATTTCTGTACATTGATTTTGTACCCTGTGACTTTGCTGAATTCATGTGTCAGTTCTAGCAGTCTTTCAGTGGAGTCTTTCAGGTTTTCCATGTGGAGTATTATGTCGACTGCGAAAAGTGAAAGTTTGACTTCTTTGCCAATTTGGATGCCCTTTATTTCATTTTGTTGTCTGATTGCTGATATGAGAACTTCCGACAGTATATTAAACAACAGTGGTGAGAGTGGACATCCCTGCCGTGTTCCTGATCTCAGGGGGAAAGCTCTCAGTTTTTCCCCATTGAGGATGTTATTAGCTATGAGCTATTCATAAATGGCTTTTATGATTTAAGGATGTTCCTTCTATCCTGATTTTCTTGAGAACTTTTGTTAAGAAACGATGTTGTGTTTTGTCAAATGCTTTTTCTCCATCTATTGACAGGATAATATGGTTTGTCCTTTTTTTTATTAATGTGATGTATCACATTGATTGTGTTGTGAATATTGAACCAGCCCTGCATCCCAGGAATGAATCCCACTTAATCATGGTCAATAATTCTTTTTATATGTTGTTGAATTCAATGTGCTAGTACCTTGTTGAGGATTTTTGCATCCATTTTCATCAGAGACATTGGCCTGTAATTCTCCTTTTTTTCTGGGGTTTCTGTCTTGTTTGGGAATCAAGGTAATGCTGGCTTCATAGAATGCATCTGAAATTTTTCCTTACCTTTCTATTTTTTGGAACAGCTTGACAAGGATAGGTATTAACTCTGCTTTAAATGTCTGGAAGAATTCCCCTGGGAAGCCATCTGGCCCAGGACATTTATTTGTTGGGAGATTTTTGATAACTGATTCAATTTCATCATTAGTTATGGGTCTGTTCAAATTTCTATTTCTTTCCTTTTTGAGTTTTGGTAGTGTGTGGGTGTCTAGGAATTTGTATATTTCTTCCAGTTGTTCAAATTGTTGGCATATAATTTTTCATAGTATTCTCTGTTAAATTCTTGTATATCTAAGGGATTGGTTGTAATAAATCCATTTTCATTTATGATTTTATCTATTTGGGTCTTTTTTCTTTTTGAGAAGTCTGGCTAAGGGTTTATCAATTTTGTTTACTTTTTCAAAAAAAAACAATTCTTAGTTTCATTGATCTGTTCTACTGTTTGGGGTTTTTTTGGATTCTATATTGTTTTTTTCTGCTCTGATCTTTATTATATCCCTTCTTCTGCTGGCCATGGGGTTTCTTTGTTGTTCTGCTTCTAGTTTCTTTAGGTGTGCTTTCAGATTTTGTATTTGGGATTTTTTGTTTCTTGAGATAGGCCTGGATTGCAATTCTTCTTAGGACTGCCTTTGCTGCATCCCAAAGGTTTGGATTGTCATGTGTTCATTTTCATTTTTTTTCCATATATTTTTTAATTTATTCTTTAATTGCCTGATTGACCCATTCATTCTTTAGCCTACATTCATTTGGAGGTTTTCCAGATTTTTTCCTGTAGTTGATTCCAAGTTTCATAGCATTGTGATCTGAAAGTGTGCATGGTATGATCTCAATATTTTTGTACATGATGAGCGCTGATTTGTATCCCAGTATGTGATCTATTCTGGAGAATGTTCGATGTGCACTCGAGACGAATGTGTATTATGCTGCTTTAGGGTGAAAAGTTCTGAATGTATCTGTCACGTCCGTATAGTCCAGTGTATCATTCAGGGCCATTGATTTTCTGTCTAGATGATCTGTCCATTGTTGTAAGTGGAGTATTAAATTCCACTGCAATTACCACATTTTTACTGATAAGATTGCTTATGTTTGTGATTAGCTGTGGTTATATATTTGGTGCTTCCAAATTCAGCACATAAACATTTATAATTGTTAGTTCTTCTTGATGGATAGACCCCGTAGTTATAATCTAATGTCCTTCTTCGTTTCCTGTTATAGCCTTTAGTTTAAAATCTAGTTTGGGGCGCCTGGGTGGCGCAGTCGGTTAAGCGTCCGACTTCAGCCAGGTCGCGATCTCGCGGTCCATGAGTTCGAGCCCCGCGTCAGGCTCTGGGCTGATGGCTCAGAGCCTGGAGCCTGTTTCTGATTCTGTGTCTCCCTCTCTCTCTGCCCCTCCCCCGTTCATGCTCTGTCTCTCTCTGTCCCAAAAAAAAATAAACGTTGAAAAAAAAAATAAAAAAATAAAAAAATAAAAAAATAAAATCTAGTTTGTGTGATATAAGTATGGCTACTCCATCTTTCTTTTGACATTCATTAGCATGATGGATGGTTCTCCATCCCCTCACTTTCAATCTGAAGGTGTCCTCAGGCTAAAGTCTGGGATTGTGATGCCTCCCGCTTTGGTCTGCTTCTTCAAAATTACTTTGGCTATTCGGGGCCTTTTGTGGTTCCATCCGAATTTTAGGATTGCTTGTTCTAGCTTCAAGACAGCAATCCTAAAATTCATATGGAACCACAAAAGGGAGGCATCACAATCCCAGACTTTAGCCTCTACTGCAAAGCTGTGATCATCAAGACACCATGGTATTGGCACAAAAACAGACACATAGACCAATGGAATAGAATAAAAACCCCAGAACTAGACCCACAAAAGTATGGCCAACTAATCTTTGACAAAGCAGGAAAGAACATCCGATGGAAAAAGACAGTCTCTTTAACAAATGGTGCTGGGAGAACTGGACAGCAAGATGCAGAAGAATGAAACTAGACCACTTTCTTACACCATTCACAAAAGCAAACTCAAAGTGGATAAAGGACCTGAATGTGAGACAGGAAACCATCAGAACCCTGGAAGAGAAAGCAGGAAAAGACCTCTGTGACCTCAGCCGTAGCAATTTCTCACTTGACACATCCCCAAAGGCAAAGGAATTAAAAGCAAAAATGAACTATTGGGACCTCATGAAGATAAAAAGCTTCTGCACAGCAAAGGAAACAATCAACAAAACTAAAAGGCAACCAACAGAATGGGATAAGATATTTGCAAATGACATATTGGACAAAGGGCTAGTATCCAAAATTTATAAAGAACTCACCAAACTCCATACCCTAAAAACAAATAACCCAGTGAAGAAATGGGCAGAAAATATGAATAGACACTTCTCTAAAGAAGACATCCAGATGACCAACAGACACATGAAAAGATGCTCAACGTCGCTCCTCATCAGAGAAATACAAATCAAAACCACACTCAGATATCACCTCACGCCAGTCAGAGTGGCCAAAATGAACAAATCAGGAGACTATAGATGCTGGCGAGGATGTGGAGAAATGGGAACCCTCCTGCACTGTTGGTGGGAATGCAAACTGGCGCAGCCACTCTACAAAACAGTGTGGAGGTTCCTCAAAATATTAAAAATAGACTTACCCTATGACCCAGCAGTAACACTGCTAGGAATTTACCCAAAGGATACAGGAGTACTGATACATAGGGTCACTTGTACCCCAATGTTTATAGCAGCACTCTCAACAATAGCCAAATTATGGAAAGAGCCTAAATGTGCATCAACTGATGAATAGGTAAAGAAATTATGGTTTATATACACAATGGAATACTACGTGGCCACGAGAAAGAATGAAATGATGCCTTTTGTAGCATCATGGATGGAACTGGAGAGTGTTATGCTAAGTGAAATAAGTCATACAGAGAAGGACAGATTCCATATGTTTTCACTCCTATGTGTATCCTGAGAAACTTAACAGAAGACCATGGGGGAGGAGAAGGAAAAAGAAGGTTAGAGGGGGAGGGATCCAAAGCATAAGAGACTCCTAAAAACTGAGAACAGAGGGTTTATGGGGGGTGGGAGGGAAGGGTAGGTGGGTGATGGGTACTGAGGAGGGCACCTGTTGGGATGAACACTGGGTGTTGTATGGAAACCAGTTTGACAATAAATTTCATATTAAAAAATAATAAAATTATGTATTTATGTATTTATTTATTCATTTATTTAATACTAATCTCTACACCCAACATGGAGCTCAAACTTCATCCTGAGATTGAGTTGCATACTCCTCCCAACTGAGCCAGCCAGGCACTCCTCCATGCTGATCTTTTAAATTTCCTTTGTTTGATCCTCTATTTCTAGTTTTCTGAGATGTAAATTTGGCTTGTTTGAGATTTCTAAATTTTCTTATTATACGTATTTCTTGCTATAAACTTTCTCCTAAGAACTGCTTTCACTGAATACCATAAATTTTGGTGTATTGTTTCCATTTTCATTTGTTTCCAGATTTTTAAAATTTCTCTTTTGATTTTTCTTTGACTTACTGTTTGTTCAGGAGTGAAGTTTTAGTTTTTACATGCTTATAAAACATGCTTTCCTCTTATTCTTGATTTTTAGTTTTATATTATTTGTTTGGAAAAAATACGTGGTATAATCTCAATCTTCTTAAATTTGCTAAGATTTGTTTTGTGGCCTATTGTATGATCTATCTTTTTGAATGTTTCATGAGCACTTGAGAAGAATATGTATTCTGCTGCTCTTGGATAGAATATTGCATAGATCTCTCTTAGGTCCATTTGGTCTAATATATGTATCATTCAAGTCCAACATTTCTTTGTTAATTTTCTGTCTGGATGATCTATCCATTGCCAAAAATGGGATGTTGAAGTCCCATACTATGATTGTATAATTGTCTATATTTCTTTCAGATCTGTTAGTATTTGTTTACTGTATTTAGGTGTCCAATATTGGGTGCATATATGTTTACAATTATTATACTTTCTTGATGAAATGACCTCTTTATCATTATATAATAATGTCCCTTTGTTACCATTTTGGCTTAAAGTCTATTTTTTTTCTGATACAAACATAGCTTTCCCCACTTTCTTTTGGTTTCTACTTGCATGGAATATCTTTTTCTGTCCCTTCACTTGGGCTTATGTGTGTCCTTAAGGTGAAATGAGTCTTTTGAGGGTTGAATATATTTGGGTCCTGGTTGTTTTTTTTTAATCCATCTAGCATTTTTGTCCTTTGGAGAATTCAATCCATTTACATTTATAGTAATTATTAGTATGTAAGGACTTACTAATGCCCTCTTCTCAAC
Source organism: Prionailurus viverrinus (assembly GCF_022837055.1). Classification (NCBI taxonomy): domain Eukaryota; kingdom Metazoa; phylum Chordata; class Mammalia; order Carnivora; family Felidae; genus Prionailurus; species Prionailurus viverrinus. Next base: position 16,607,190 of record NC_062576.1, on the reverse strand, counting down.
TGCTTTCTTGCTCTTTTGTGTTTCAGGTCCAGCTCACACCTTAGGAAGTATGAAGAATCTCAGGAATCAAATCTCAGGAAGCATTCTTTGACTCCATAAGCATTAGCACATTGACTATTGGAAGTGATAGTACACTGACACTCATTTTTTTACTCTGCATGTTCTTGTTACTTACAAAGTTTTTTTAAAGCCCAAAAGTTTTTATTAAGAAAGGAGGCTGAATTTTGTCAAATGCTTTTTCTGCATCGATTGACAGGATCATATGGTTCATATCTTTTCTTTTATTAATGTGATGTCATACTGATTGATTGCAAATGTTGAACCAGCCCTGCAGCCCAGGAATGAATCCCACTTGATCATGGTGAATAATTCTTTTTATATGCAGAAAACTAGAAATAGAAGAACAAAGGAAATTTAAAAGATCAGCATGGAGGAGTGCCTGGCTGGCTCAGTTGGGAGGAGTATGCAACTCAATCTCAGGATGAAGTTTGAGCTCCATGTTGGGTGTAGAGATTAGTATTAAATAAATGAATAAATAAATAAATAAATAAATAAATAAATAAATAAATTTTTAAAAAGATCAGCAGATGTAAATGAGAAAAAAGACCAGAGAAAACAAAAGAAATGATCAATGAGAGTAATAAGTATTTTTTTAAATATATATAAGCAAAACTGACCTGCTTTTAGGTAGACTAAGAAAAAGAGAGAAGTTCAAATAAGTAAAATCAAAATGAAAGAGCATACATTACAACTGATACCACAGAAATGCATAGGATCATAAGAAAGTATGAAAAATTTTATGCCAATAAACTTGAATCCTAGAAGAAATGGGTAAGTTCCTAGAAACATACAATCTATCAATACTGAATCATGAAGAAACAGAAAATCTGGAGACCAATAATGAGTAAGGAGATTGAATCAGTAATCAAAACTCTCCAACAGAGAAAAATCCCAGGACCACGTGGCTTCACTGGTGAATTCTAGCAAATGTTTAAAAAATAATACCTATCCTTCTCAAACTCCTCCAAAAAACAAAAGAGGAGGGATACTCCCAAACCCATTGTATGACACTACAAGAAAAAAAAACTGCAGACCAATATCCCTGTGGAACATAGATGCAAAAATTCTCAACAAAATCTTAGCAAACTGAATTTGACAACACATTAAAAAGATCATACACCATGATCAAGTGGGATTTATCCCTGGGATGCAAGTATGGTTCAACATACACAAATCAATAAAGGTGATACACATTAATATAATGAGAAATAAAAATCATATGATCCTCTCAATAGCTGCAGAGAAAGCATTTGATGAAAACAACCTCTCAGGGCGCCTGGGTGGCGCAGTCGGTTAGGGTCCGACTTCAGCCAGGTCACGATCTCGCGGTCCGTGAGTTCGAGCCCCGCGTCGGGCTCTGGGCTGATGGCTCAGAGCCTGGAGTCTGTTTCCGATTCTGTGTCTCCCTCTCTCTCTGCCCCTCCCCCGTTCATGCTCTGTCTCTCTCTGTCCCAAAAATAAAAAAAGAAAAAAAAGAAAAAAAAAAGAAAAAAAAATAAAACAACCTCTCATGATTAAAAAAAAACCTTCAATATATTGGGTATAGAAGAAGCATAATTCAACATAATAAAGGCCACATGACAACCCACAACTAAATCATACTCAATGATGAAGGAAGGGTTGAAAGCTTTTCCTCTAAAATCAGGAGAAAGACAAAGGTGCCTATTCTCATCACTCTTATTTACCTAATACCTAAAATCCTGGCTAAGGGAATCAAACAAGATAAGGAAATAAAAGCCATCTAAATTGGAATGGAAGCGGGGCGCCTGGGTGGCGCAGTCGGTTAAGCGTCCGACTTCAGCCAGGTCACGATCTCGCGGTCCGTGAGTTCGAGCCCCGCGTCGGGCTCTGGGCTGATGGCTCAGAGCCTGGAGCCTGTTCCCGATTCTGTGTCTCGCTCTCTCTCTGCCCCTCCCCCGTTCATGCTGTCTCTTTCTGTCCCAAAAATAAATAAACGTTGAAAAAAATATTTTAATTGGAATGGAAGTAAAATCGTCATTATGTACAGGTGATTTTACATATAGAAAATTCGAAAAACTCTACCAAAAAACTTTGTAATTACTCAACAAACTCAGTAAAGTTGCAGGATATAAATTCAAAATACAGTAATCAGTTAGGTTTCTATACACCAACAATGAAATAAAGAAAAATATCCTATTCACAATAGCATCAAAAACAATAAAATACTTAGGAATTTAACAAAGGAAGTGAAAGATCTGTGCAATGACTACAAGACTTTGATGAAAGAAATTGAAGAAGACACAAACAAATGGAAAGATATTCTGTGTTCATGGGCCAGAAGAACTAATAATGAAAATATGTTCATACTGCCCAAAGTCATCTGTAGATTCAAAGCAATCCTCATTGGGGCACTTGATCAGTAGAGCATGTGACTCTTGATCTCAGGGTAAAGCCCCACATTGGATGTGGAGCCTATTGAAAGAGAAAGAAAGAAAGAAAGAAAGAAAGAAAGAAAGAAAGAGAAATCCTCATCAAAATTCCAATGGTACTCTTCACAGAAATAGGAAAAAACCCACAAAATTTGAATGGAACTGCTAAGATCACAAATAGCCAAAGCAACCTTGAGAAATAAGAGCGGGGCACCTGGGTGGCTCAGTCAGTTGGGCATCCGGCTCCGGCTCAGGTCATGATCTCACAGTCCGTGAGCCCCGCGTCGGGCTCTGTGCCGACAGCTCAGAGACTGGAGGCTGCTTCAGATTCTGTGTCTCCCTCTCTCTCTTCCCCTCGCCTGCTCACACTCTGTCTCTCCCTCTCTCAAAAATAAATAAACATTTAAAAAAATGTTTTTATAAAATTCAAAGTTGGTAAGAGACTAGATCTTTTTTTTTTATGAAATTTATTGACAAATTGGTTTCCATACAACACCCAGTGCTCATCCCAAAAGGTGCCCTCCTCAATACCCATCACCCACCCTCTCCTCCCTCCCACCCCCCATCAACCCTCAGTTTGTTCTCAATTTTTAACAGTCTCTTATGCTTTGGCTCTCTCCCATTCTAACCTCTTTTTTTTTTCCTTCCCCTCCCCCATGGATTCCTGTTAAGTTTCTCAGGATCCACATAAGAGTGAAACCACATGGTATCTGTCTTTCTCTGTATGGCTTATTTCACTTAGCATCACACTCTCCAGTTCCATCCACGTTGCTACAAAAGGCCAGATTTCATTTTTTCTCATTGCCACGTAATATTCCATTGTGTATATAAACCACAATTTCTTTATCCATTCATCAGTTGATAGACAGTTAGGCTCTTTCCATAATTTGGCTATTGTTGAGAGTGCTGCTATGAACATTGGGGTACAAGTGGCCCTATGCATCAGTACTCCTGTATCCCTTGGATAAATTCCTAGCAGTGCTATTGCTGGGTCATAGGGTAGGTCTATTTTTAATTTTCTGAGGAACCTCCACACTGCTTTCCAGAGCGGCTGCACCAATTTACATTCCCACCAACAGTGCAAGAGGGTTCCCGTTTCTCCACATCCTCTCCAGCATCTATAGTCTCCTGATTTGTTCATTTTGGCCACTCTGGTGTGAGGTGATACCTGAGTGTGGTTTTGATTTGTATTTCCCTGATAAGGAGCGACGCTGAACATCTTTTCATGTGCCTGTTGGCCATCCGGATGTCTTCTTTAGAGAAGTGTCTATTCATGTTTTCTGCCCATTTCTTCACTGGGTTATTTGTTTTTCGGGTGTGGAGTTTGGTGAGCTCTTTATAGATTTTGGATACTAGCCCTTTGTCCGATATGTCATTTGCGAATATCTTTTCCCATTCCGTTGGTTGCCTTTTAGTTTTGTTGGTTGTTTCCTTTGCTGTGCAGAAGCTTTTTATCTTCATAAGGACCCAGTAATTCACTTTTGCTTTTAATTCCCTTGCCTTTGGGGATGTGTCGAGTAAGAGATTGCTACGGCTGAGGTCAGAGAGGTCTTTTCCTGCTTTCTCCTCTAAGGTTTTGATGGTTTCCTGTCTCACATTTAGGTCCTTTATCCATTTTGAGTTTATTTTTGTGAATGGTGAGAGAAAGTGGTCTAGTTTCAACCTTCTGCATGTTGCTGTCCAGTTCTCCCAGCACCATTTGTTAAAGAGGCTGTCTTTTTTCCATTGGATGTTCTTTCCTGCTTTGTCAAAGATGAGTTGGCCATACGTTTGTGGGTCTAGTTCTGGGGTTTCTATTCTATTCCATTGGTCTATGTGTCTGTTTTTGTGCCAATACCATGCTGTCTTGATGATGACAGCTTTGTAGTAGAGGCCAAAGTCTGGGATTGTGATGCCTCCTGCTTTGGTCTTCTTCTTCAAAATTCCTTTGGCTATTCGGGGCCTTTTGTGGTTCCATATGAATTTTAGGATTGCTTGTTCTAGTTTCGAGAAGAATGCTGGTGCAATTTTGATTGGGATTGCATTGAATGTGTAGATAGCTTTGGGTACTATTGACATTTTGACAATATTTATTTTTCCAATCCATGAGCAGGGAATGTCTTTCCATTTCTTTAAATCTTCTTCAATTTCCTTCATAAGCTTTCTGTAGTTTTCAGCATACAGATCCTTTACATCTTTGGTTAGATTTATTCCTAGGTATTTTATGCTTCTTGGTGCCATTGTGAATGGGATCAGTTTCTTTATTTGTCTTTCTGTTGCTTCATTGTTAGTGTATAAGAATGCAACTGATTTCTGTACATTGATTTTGTATCCTGCAACTTTGCTGAATTCCTGTATCAGTTCTAGCAGACTTTTGGTGGAGTCTATCGGATTTTCCATGTATAATATCATGTCATCTGCAAAAAGCGAAAGCTTGATTTGCCAATTTTGATGCCTTTGATTTCCTTTTGTTGTCTGATTGCTGATGCTAGAACTTCCAGCACTATGTTAAACAGCAGCGGTGAGAGTGGGCATCCCTGTCGTGTTCCTGATCTCAGGGAAAAAGCTCTCAGTTTTTCCCCGTTGAGGATGATGTTAGCTGTGGGCTTTTCATAAATGGCTTTTATGATCTTTAAGTATGTTCCTTCTATCCCGACTTTCTCAAGGGTTTTTATTAAGAAAGGGTGCTGGATTTTGTCAAAGGCCTTTTCTGCATCGATTGACAGGATCATATGGTTCTTCTCTTTTTTTTTGTTAATGTGATGTATCACGTTGATTGATTTGCGAATGTTGAACCAGCCCTGCATCCCAGGAATGAATCCCACTTGATCATGGTGAATAATTCTTTTTATATGCTGTTGAATTCGATTTGCTAGTATCTTATTGAGAATTTTTGCATCCATATTCATCAGGGATATTGGCCTGTAGTTCTCTTTTTTTACTGGGTCTCTGTCTGGTTTAGGAATCAAAGTAATACTGGCTTCATAGAATGAGTCTGGAAGTTTTCCTTCCCTTTCTATTTTTTTGGAATTTCTTGAGAAGGATAGGTATTATCTCTGCTTTAAACGTCTGGTAGAACTCCCCTGGGAAGCCATCTGGTCCTGGACTCTTATTTGTTGGGAGATTTTTGATAACCGATTCAATTTCTTCGCTGGTTATGGGTCTGTTCAAGCTTTCTATTTCCTCCTGATTGAGTTTTGGAAGAGTGTGGGTGTTCAGGAATTTGTCCATTTCTTCCAGGTTGTCCAATTTGTTGGCATATAATTTTTCATAGTATTCCCTGATAATTGTTTGTATCTCTGAGGGATTGGTTGTAATAATTCCATTTTCATTCATGATTTTATCTATTTGGGTCATCTCCCTTTTCTTTTTGAGAAGCCTGGCTAGAGGTTTGTCAATTTTGTTTATTTTTTCAAAAAACCAACTCTTGGTTTCGTTGATCTGCTCTACAGTGTTTTTAGATTCTATATTGTTTATTTCTGCTCTGATCTTTATTATTTCTCTTCTTCTGCTGGGCTTAGGCTGCCTTTGCTGTTCTGCTTCTATTTCCTTTAGATGTGCTGTTAGATTTTGTATTTGGGATTTTTCTTGTTTCTTGAGATAGGCCTGGATTGCAATGTATTTTCCTCTCAGGACTGCCTTTGCTGCGTCCCAAAGCGTTTGGATTGTTGTATTTTCATTTTCGTTTGTTTCCATATATTTTTTAATTTCTTCTCTAATTGCCTGCTTGACCCACTCATTCGTTAGTAGGGTGTTCTTTAACCTCCATGCTTTTGGAGGTTTTCCAGACTTTTTTCTGTGGTTGATTTCAAGCTTCATAGCATTGTGGTCTGAAAGTAAGCATGGTATAATTTCAATTCTTGTAAACTTATGAAGGGCTGTTTTGTGACCCAGTATATGATCTATCTTGGAGAATGTTCCATGTGCACTCGAGAAGAAAGTATATTCTGTTGCTTTGGGATGCAGAGTTCTAAATATGTCTGTCAAGTCCATCTGATCCAATGTCTCATTCAGGGCCCTTGTTTCTTTATTGACCATGTGTCTAGATAATCTATCCATTTCTGTAAGTGGGGTGTTAAAGTCCCCTGCAATTACCACATTCTTATCGATAAGGTTGCTTATGTTTATGAGTAATTGTTTTATATATTTGGGGGCTCTGGTATTCGGCGCATAGACATTTATAATTGTTAGCTCTTCCTGATGGATAGACCCTGTAACTATTATATAATGTCCTTCTTCATCTCTTGTTACAGCCTTTAATTTAAAGTCTAGTTTGTCTGATATAAGTATGGCTACTCCAGCTTTCTTTTGGCTTCCAGTCGCATGATAAATAGTTCTCCATCCCCTCACTCTCAATCTAAAGGTGTCCTCAGGTCTAAAATGAGTCTCTTGTAGACAGCAAATAGATGGGTCTTGTTTTTTTATCCATTCTGATACCCTATGTCTTTTGGTTGGCGCATTTAATCCATTTACATTCAGTGTTGTTATAGAAAGATACGGGTTTAGAGTCATTGTGATGTCTGTATGTTTTATGCTTGTAGTGATGTCTCTGGTACTTTGTCTCACAGGGTCCCCCTTAGGATCTCTTGTAGGGCTGGTTTAGTGGTGACAAATTCCTTCAGTTTTTGTTTGTTTGGGAAGACCTTAATCTCTCCTTCTATTCTAAATGACAGACTTGCTGGATAAAGGATTCTTGGCTGCGTATTTTTTCTGTCTAGCACCCTGAAAATCTCGTGCCAATTCTTTCTGGCCTGCCAAGTTTCAAAAGAGAGATCAGTCACGAATCTTATAGGTCTCCCTTTATATGTGAGGGCACGTTTACCCCTTGCTGCTTTCAGAATTTTCTCTTTATCCTTGTATTTTGCCAGTTTCACTATGATATGTCGTGCAGAAGATCGATTCAAGTTACGTCTGAAGGGAGTTCTCTGTGCCTCTTGGATTTCAATGCCTTTTTCCTTCCCCAGTTCAGGGAAGTTCTCAGCTATTATTTCTTCAAGTACCCCTTCAGCACCTATCCCTCTCTCTTCCTCCTCTGGGATACCAATTATGCGTATATTATTTCTTTTTAGTGTATCACTTAGTTCTCTAATTTTCCCCTCATACTCCTGGATTTTTTTTATCTCTTTTTCTCAGCTTCCTCTTTTTCCATAACTTTATCTTCTAGTTCACCTATTCTCTCCTCTGCCTCTTCAAGCCGAGCTGTGGTGGTTTCCATTTTGTTATGCATTTCATTTAAAGCATTTTTCAGCTCCTCGTGACTGTTCCTAAGTCCCTTGATCTCTGTAGCAAGAGATTCTCTGCTGTCCTGTATACTGTTTTCAAGCCCAGCGATTAATTTTATGACTATTATTCTAAATTCACTTTCTGTTATATTATTTAAATCCTTTTTGATCAGCTCATTAGCTGTTGTTATTTCCTGGAGATTGTTCTGAGGGGAATTCTTCCGCTTGGTCATTTTGGATAGTCCCTGGCGTGGTGAGGACCTGCAGGGCACTTCCCCTGTGCTGTGGTGTATAACTGGAGTTGGTGGGCGGGGCCGCAGTCCGACCTGATGTCTGCCCCCAGCCCACCGCTGGGGCCACAGTCAGACTGGTGTGTGCCTTCTCTTCCCCTCTCCTAGGGGCGGGATTCACTGTGGGGTGGTGTGGCTCGTCTGGGCTACTTGCACCCTGCCAGGCTTGTGATGCTGGGGATCTGGCATATTAGCTGGGGTGGGTAGGCAAGGTGCACGGGGGCAGGAGGGGCAGGCTTAGCTCGCTTCTCCTTAGGTGATCCACTTCAGGAGGGGCCCTGTGGCAGCGGGAGGGAGTCAGATCCGCTGCCGGAGGTTTGGCTCCGCAGAAGCACAGAGTTGGGTGTTTGCGTGGAGCGAGCAAGTTCCCTGGCAGGAACCGGTTCCCTTTGGGATTTCGGCTGGGGGATGGGCGGGGGAGATGGCGCTGGCGAGCGCCTTTGTTCCCCACCAAACTGAGCTCTGTTGTCAGGGGGCTCAGCAGCTCTCCCTCCCTTTGTCCTCCAGCCTTCCCGCTTTCTGAGCAGAGCTGTTAACTTATGACCTCCCAGACACTAAGTCGCGCTTGTTGTGGGAACACAGTCCGTCAGGCCCCTCCACTTTTGCAAGCCAGACTCGGGGGCTCTGCTTGGCCTGCGAGCCGCCCCTCCTGCCCCGGCTCCCTCCCGCCAGTCCGTGGAGCGCGCACCGCCTCGTCGCCCTTCCTATCCTCTTCCGTGGGCCTCTCGTCTGCGTTTGGCTCCGGCGACTCCGTTCTGTTAATCCTCTGGCGGTTTTCTGGGTTATTTAGGCAGGTGTAGATGGAATCTAAGTGATCAGCAGGACGTGCGGTGAGCCCAGCGTCCTCCTAAGCCGCCATCTTGCAAAACCCTCTAGATCTTTTTTTCAATATATGAAATTTATTGTCAAATTGGTTTCCATACAACACCCAGTGCTCATCCCAAAAGGTGCCCTCCTCAATACCCATCACCAACCCCCCCCTCCCTCCCCCCCCATCAACCCTCAATTTGTTCTGTTTTTAAGAGTCTCTTATGCTTCGGCTCTCTCCCACTCTAACCTCTTTTTTTTTCTTCCCCTCCCCCATGGGTTTCTGTTAAGTTTTTCAGGATCCACATAAGAGTGAAACTATATGGTATCTGTCTTTCTCTGTATGGCTTATTTCACTTAGCATAACACTCTCCAGTTCCATCCACGTTGCTACAAAGGGCCATATTTCATTCTTTCTCATTGCCACATAGTACTCCATTGTGTATATAAACCACAATTTCTTTATCCATTCATCAGTTGATGCACATTTAGGCTCTTTCCATAATTTGGCTATTGTTGAGAGTGCTGCTATAAACATTGGGGTACAAGTGGCCCTATGCATCAGTACTCCTGTATCCCTTGGGTAAATTCCTAGCAGTGTTACTGCTGGGTCATAGGGTAAGTCTATTTTTAATATTTTGAGGAACCTCCACACTGTTTTGCAGAGTGGCTGCGCCAGTTTGCATTCCCACCAACAGTCCAAGAGAGTTCCCATTTCTCTACATCCTCGCCAGCATCTATAGTCTCCTGATTTGTTCATTTTGGCCACTCTGACTGGCATGAGGTGGTAAGAGACTAGATCTTAACTGTTCTCACCACAAGAAAGAAATGATAATTATGTGACATGATAGAGGTGTTAGCTAAAGCTACAATGGAGAACACATGTAATACATGTAATACATGTAATACATGTGTATCAAATCAACACCTTGTATACCTAAAACTTACACAATATTATATGTCAATTATATCTCAAGTTTTAAAAAATTTTCCAAAACACCCAATGGACACTGGTTTAAAAAGAGGGAAACATTAGGAAGTGTCATTTGGAAAAATAGAAGAAAAATGGAAAGCACCATGCAGTTATCTGTGGTGTAAGACATGAATTAGATGCTTCTGGAAATGAGTAATATCTCCCCATGTTTGATGAGGTTCTTGGTCAGCCATTCAGTATACATATCATATACACACCATTCATTCTCATATTCTCTCTCTCTCTCTCTCTCTGTCCCTCTCTCTCATATCTTTCTCATGCATTACCCTCATGATCAATAGTATCATGAGGGTATGATCATGAGAGTATGGTCTGAATGTTTGTGTCCCCTACAAATTCATATGTTGAATCCTAATACCCAAGGTGATGGTATTAGAAGGTGGGGTTTTGGAGAAGTAATTAGGTCATGAAGACAGAGCCCTCAGAATGGGTTTCAATTTATAAACCTAAGAAAGCTCCCTCGGCTCTTTCTATACCGTAAGAGAACACAACAATAACGTGCTATGAATCAGGAAGTGGGCCCTCACCAGACAGGTGCCTGAATTTTGTCAGCAAATTGATTTTGGATTTCCCGGTCTCCAAAGTGTGAGTAATAGATAAATACCAGTCTATGGTATTTTGTTATTGCAGCCCAAACAGACTGACGGTCACATCTGAGAAGTGTGTTGGGAAAAATTCCCTTTGTTTACAGTTCCCCTGACTGTACAACTCTTAAAAATATATAGTAGTCTTTATAGTAGTCTTATAGTAGTCTTTCCATTTTTATTCATGCAACAGCATGCCCTAATAAGCAAAGCCCAAGAAGCTGTTGGTTTATGGCCCTTGAATCTAGAACTTAGCCTGGGTGTTAATGATTTGTAGCAATAGGCTCCTTACCTCAGACTCCACCTTGGCCTGTCTCAGAGCAATAGAAAGCAAAGTCTCAGAGACAAGGCATCACCAATCTGTCCCTTGCCTATGGAAATTCTAAGGAATTATTTAGTTATGACCTCTGTCTAGCCAGTAGCACATAGGTATAGGTGCATAAGAGGAGCTGGGAATGAGGCTTTTCTCCTAGGTCCCAATATCTTACCTCTCCTATTTTGCCTCCAGGCTTCCTCCATGTACTCTCCCAAAATTTTGCTAGAGCAAAGAGATTGGCTTTTCAAAATTGAAGGTACAGATTAGCTAATTTAACCATCTTGGATTTCTGGTCTCTCTTGGCCAAGCTGAATATTCTCTTTCTGCTTTTTCATATGGGCTAGCTTTAACCAAAGCTTGTCTGTTTCTTACAAGAACTTACTAAAAAACTCCTTCTTGTAGACAATCAGATGCCAACATTCTAACTTTTCTATTAAGTTTCTTAAAACTCCAGTCCCAGGACAGAGTCTGAGACCCAAGATGCTACATGGGGCAATTTATCAGCTTTTGGCTGGGCACAATGAATATTGCCAAGTTCCTAGCCCATTTTCCTTGCCCTCCAACCTACCCCTATTCAGCCCTACCTACATTTTAAGGTCACGTGCAACATCAAATCCCAGTTCCAATTTCCTTATAGGTTAATATCTGTAGGTGCAAATAGCAGACATAGATTCTAGTCAAATAGTCTCTTCAGAGCACCTCCCTCAAGATGCAATTGCTCCAGCCACTTCCCATCTTCCAATCAGAACCCCCCAATATTCCTACAAGAATCTGATTGGTCCTGCATGGGTCATATGCTAAAGGAAGACAGAGCACTTTGATTGACGGACTCACCAAGACTGCAGACACAGGAAGAGTAATGATTTTACAAAGGCAAGTCAAGATGTTTTTACCCCAGAAGACAGAAATGACACTAAGGGGTGATGGGACCAATTGGGATCCATCAAAATGGTATAAAGATTACTTTAAATTGAAGACATTTAAGATAGGGCAGATGAGAGAAGGTGGAGGAAGACTTTTCAGAACTTCCCTTATCTAACTAATGGCAGAGGCTTCTGAGACAGAAGCCATAAATCCCCTCAGGGGAGACTCCAGACAGGAAGGAGACTATGAAGCCACTGGCACCAGGATGAGAAATTACATAAACAGACATATCATAAATATTATCAAAATCATATTATTATAGTTTCCATTTGTTCTCATAAAAGTCCACCTACCTTTCCAAAAACTCCCATTTGTTTTCCCATAGAGACCCTTTCTCCCTCCTCTTCTTCCCCTCTTAAGTTGGTATATAAATTCCTATTTCTAGTGTCTCTTCATCTGAATGCTCCCTCATGCATGTGTAAATAAGCCTTGTCTTTTCTCGTTAGTCTATTATCAGTTAATATTCACAACCCAAATTTTCCTCCCAACAGGGGTGAAAAAAAAAAAAAACCCAAGTTTTCCTACCAATAAGGATTGGAAAAAAAATCATTGCTCTTCATTGTACTTCTGATGATGTGAAATGATTTTATTTGAATTTTCAAAAAACACTCTGGGTATGTCATTGGTGCTATTAGCAACAGAGGTTTTAAGGCTGTAAAAGACAGGAATTTAAGTTCATAGCTGTAGGGAAATAGGGTACCCTGAAAGGTTGTGTTTATATCAAATAATGCATGTAAAGTTTTCACCACTTTCAATGAAAGCTAACTCCCCTTTCTGAAATTTCAAACATCTTATACTGTCTCCACTACTGTCTCTCTTTTTAAATTCACTTGCTTGAGTGTGCCCTATACCTTAATTTTTGGTCTAAATTCAAACTTTAATGATACTACCTCTTTTTTTTTCAATCAGTTCCCTCCAATCTTCCATCCTTGTCTAACCAAATGTGATTGTTGTGGGGTCATGAAGTACAACGGCCAAGAAAGAATTCTTGAGACTTCATAGGGTGCAACTTAGTAAGTTTATTTAGATATCATGGGAACAGGACCAGTAGGCAAAAAGAGCTTCACTTTTTGCTCTATGGAGCTGTAGTTATATGCTTAGTGCTCAAAGGGGAGGGGACATGCAGGGAGTATTAGATCATTAATGTTTCTTCAAACTTCTGCTCATAAAACTACTTTTTCACAAGTGCTTATCAGAGCACTCATCATTTTTTGATCTTTGCTTTCCCTGAATTTCCATTCCCTTTAGAGTCTACCCCTCACCATAATGAGTTTTGACTACTACTTATATTGCTTTTTTATTGTTTTTTTCATACTTGGACTTTAACCTTATGGGGAAAAGACCTGTGTCTTTAACTCCTATCTACACTTCTGGCCACAAAATAAGCACGTAAACATCTGACTTATTAAAACTGCTAGGGGGAAGATGAGGGAGATTGCCTTCTTCTGTGATAGTGGTAGGAAGGGGCTATACCCCTCTGTAGTCAGACTGTCTAAGATCAAGTTTCATTCCTTCCATTTGTTGGCTATGAGACCTAGAGCAAGTTATTTAACCTCTCTCTGCATTGGTTTCCTCATCTGTAAAATGAGAACAACAGTAGCAACTGCCTAATAAAATTCTAGATTAGATAATATGAAGAAAGGTATCATAATGCCTAGTGCATAGTAAGTATCCTATAAACATTATCTGTTGCTATATACTCATTTAATGAGGATTTCTTAAATGTCTACTGGGAAACATTCAAGTGATGTATAAAATACAAGGTAATTAACATTTGTTGAGCATATAATCTGTGTCAGATATTATGCTGGGCACTTTACAGATTTAGGCAAGTGAAATAATCCATATTTTTCAGATGAAAAGCCTGAAGACAGAGAAATTAACTAACTTACCCCATGTTATATGGCTTTGTAACTATGATTTAGTAAGATGATAATTATAGCAATCAAAATATAGAAGAGAATCTATTCTCAACCCCAACAGCTAGATTTCATTTTCCTGGGCACGAATCTTCCTGATTACCGGTGTCTGTATAAAAATTAATTGTAGTTGGATGTAAAGCAGGAATACTAACTCTTGAGGTGAGAGTGAAAGTAGAGCTGAAGCTACAGAACTATTACAAAATGGGAAGATTAACAGGATGGTAGTGTTTTGAATATATTTAAATCAAGAGCCTGAAGCTGTTACATCACTAATTAAAACGCTGTTGTAGTGATCTGGGTATAAGGCAATAATTTCTTTTTTTTAAATATGAAATTTATTGTCAAATTGGTTTCCATACAATACCCAGTGCTCATCCCAACAGGTGCCCTCGTCAATGCCCATCACCCAATTTCCCCTCCCTCCCACCCCCCACAACCCTCAGTTTATTATCAGTTTTTAAGAGTCTCTTATGGTTAAGGAAATAATTTCTTAATTTGGGAGGAGCAGGATCACAGACCTCTTTGAGAATCTGATAAAAGCTATAGGCTATCTCCACACAAAGACCTGTAGATACACACCAAATTTTGAATATATAATTTGGTAGAATTCAGAAGCCACCTAAAACCTTCTTACAACAACTTCAGATTAAAAATCCCTAGGGGGCACCTGGGTGGCTCAGTTGGTTAAGCATCCAACTTTGGCTCAGGTCATCATGTCACTATTCATGAGTTTGAATTCTTCAGATTCTGTGTCTATTTTTCAGATTCTGTGTCTCCCTCTCTGTATTTCCCCCTCCTCTCTCTCAAAAATAAATAAAACATTAAAAAGTGTTTTTAAAGAATCCCTAGAATCAGAAATGATCCAGACTCCAGAACCTGATCTGTCCTTTCAAAATCTAGTCCTCTGATACTCAAAGACCATGGAAATACAATGCCCCAATCCTGTTCCCTTGCCTCATGAGCATCTACCATGGCCCACTCAGTGTTTCTGGAAAACTGGATGTTTTGCAAAGATATTCATGATGGCCAGGATGAAACATCCAAATCCGAGTAGAGAAGACTGAAGGAAAGTGTGGGTGTGCATGCATTCACCCGAACGTGTACAGAGGGAAACAACGGGTGTTTCCTTATCAACCTTTTAGTTGCCTTATCAACCTTTTGTCCATCCAATACTCTGGTTAGGTATCCTCTCTCTGTTCACCTTGGACAACAAAAAGGCAACATCATTTACAATCACTTTTGTCCTCTGCTCAATGATTCTTCCCTCTCTTACATTGTTTCTCTGGGTTTCAGGGTCATGACTGGGCCTTGTCAGGGTGTGTGTGGGAGAACTACATATTTTTTTTGTAAAATTTGTCACTTTTATTTTTTCCCCAAAGAACTGTTCGTCTAGAGATGAGGCCTGAATCCAAAGGAAAAAACACCAAAGCTCAAAACTGATCATGAAGAGACATCTCATGGTATGATAATGTAAAGACTCACCAGGGATAATCCATACCTGGAGAATTCTAGAATGTGATGATTCATCCAGAGTCCCAAGAAAACCATGACAGATTCTGGAATCAAGTTGCCTGGATCCACAGGAAAACTCTCATGCATGACATGGAGCATAATTAGAATGAACTTAAATGACAGTGTAGTCTAGACACAAACCTTGTGGGGGTCTTTTGTTTTGTTGTTGTTGTTTTGTTTGGTTTTGTTTTGTTTTTTTTACAAACCTTGTTATATAAAAGAGTATGACATGAAGGAAAAGACTACAAACAAAACTCACACTCAACCCACCATAAGAAATGCTTTAATGTTAACTATACTGGAATTAAATTAAAAAAAAAAAAAAAGGATCATGGTAAGCAGTCTGCATAGATGGCCCCAGTGGACCACATCTCCTGATATTTGTGCTTTTGTGTAGCCCTATTGAATCTCGATTGGTTTCTGACTTACTTTATCCAATAGAAATGCAAAAGAAGTGATGTTCTGGACTTCTGAGTCTAGGCATTAAGGTCTAGAAGCTTATGATTTTTTTTCATTTTTGGAGTTCTGTAGAGGTTATACACACTCTTGGAGGCTACAAAAGCCCTTACATACCACCTATAAAGGGGTATTTGATATACCAAGGTGTTTAATAAAGGATTAATCTTACCCAAAGAAAGGTTTGGCCCTTTGGCTTGGCTCCTGGGAGATAATCTTATAAGTCCTTAGAATGTCCTTCCTGTGGGGTGCCTGGGTGGTGCAGTCAGTTGAGGGTTTGACTTCAGTTCAGGTCATGATCTCACAGTTCCTGAGTTTGAGCTCCACGTCAGGCTCTGTGCTGACAGCTCAGAGCCTGGAGCCTGCTTCGGATTCTGTGTCTCCCTCTCTCTCTGCTCCTCCCCTGCTCACACGCTGTCTCTCTCTCTCTCTCAAAAATAAATACAGATTTTTAAAAATTAAAAAAGGGGGCATCTGGGTGGCTCAGTGGTTAAGCAACCGACCTTGCCTCAGGTCATGACCTTGCGGTTCATGAGTTCGAGCCCCGTGTCGGGCTCTGTGCTGACCGCTCAGAGCCTGGAGGCTGCTTGAGATTCGGGGTGCCTGGGTGGCGCAGTCGGTTAAGCGTCCGACTTCAGCCAGGTCACGATCTCGCGGTCCGTGAGTTCGAGCCCCGCGTCGGGCTCTGGGCTGATGGCTCAGAGCCTGGAGCCTGTTTCCGATTCTGTGTCTCCCTCTCTGTCTGCCCCTCCCCCGTTCATGCTCTATCTCTCTCTGTCCCAAAAATAAATAAACGTTGAAAAAAAATTTTAAAAAAAAAATTAAAAAAAAAAAAGAATGTCCTACCTGATAAGAGTTAGTCATCTAGAAGTGCCTCTAATGATTTCCTGAACCCCACGGTAATCTTGGGGACATCCTGAATTCATACTAGCTTTCTCCAGTCCAAGTCTCATAAGCGATTTCTACTATATTCTATTACATATGTTTCCTGATGTAGTCATGTTACAAATACATACTTATCTCAGGGCATTATCCAGCGCTGAAAAGTGGCCAGGAGGTTGTTTGAATGAGCAGGGGTAGAGCCAGGCTTACTAATGTGTCCACTGACTTCCATTGTTTTAGTTCAGAAAAAAGCCATTCTCTTTTCTGGGTTCTCTCCTTTTGGAACTCTTAATAGACAAATGTGAGAACTTCTTGATCTACTGTCCACATTTTCCTCTACATTCTAAATAATTTCTACATTCTAAATAATTTCTTCTGGTTTCCCTTGCAGTTTACTAAGTCTCTCTTCAGCTTTATCTAATATGCCATAAACCCATCTACTGAGTTTTTATTTCAACAGTTACTTCCTCCTGGTGTTGTTTAACTCGTTCCTCTATCTGTTGTATTCACTGTAAAATGGGTGGTTAGATCTACAAAACTGATTAGATTCAGATTACTTTTTACACATTATATTTCATAATCAGTGCTATATGCTTTCTTTCCTTTTACATCAAAAGATGTATAATGTCTAATTGACTCATTTTTACTGATGATAAAATTAATTGATGGTTCAGGTAGTATTAGCCTTCTCTTTTTATTACAAAGTTCCACATTAATCTTTCAATGATTTTGTTAACATTGTTGATATTATTCATTATCCATTAGTTGTTGCAAAAAATGTTTTCCAATTCTGTCATTCCTTATGTATCAATTATTAGGTCATTCTGAAATGCACTGAAATCTGAAATCATATTTCATGATATATTGATTTCTTGTGTTTTTTGAATTATTGACTTGGTGCCCTAGGACTCTCCAAAAGCAACCAGAGGATTTATTTTTAAGTACCATTATGAACTCACAGATTTTTATATGTCTTATGATTTTCAATCCATTGCATTTATAATTCTTTTTAGCCTCACATAATCTCATGTTAGTTCAGTGAATACTCCTTCAGGTTGGCTTTTGACCTGACCTAATTCATCTTTAATAGTTTCCTTGATTTCTGACACAACATGTCCCAAGTTTAACTCATACAGTTCTGCTCCAGATGTGAAGTCAGTCATTTTTCAAGGATCCTTGGTTTCTTTCAGGGAATGTGCTTGGTACTGACTGCTCCTAGGTTTGTAGGCTCTCTAAGAAAGACTTTTTTTGAGAAAAATAAATCATGACTTCATACAATATTTCCAAATCGAATTTAAGACAAAAGGGTTGGGGTGCCTGAGTGGCTCAGTTGGTTGGGTGTACGACTCTTGGTTTTGGCTCAGGTCATGAACTCACAGTTCGTGAGTTCGAGCCCCATGCCAGGCTCTGCAGTGATAGTGTGGAGCCTGCTTGGGATTCTTTGTCTCCCTCTCTTTGCCCCTGTCCTGCTTGCTCTCTTCTCTCTCTAAAAATAAATAAATAAATTTTTTTAAAAAGACTGAAAGGCTTTTATTTTGCTTCTTTGATTTTATTATGTTCTGAATTGTGCCCCCCACCATGTATGTATGTTGAAGCCCTAACTCCCAATGTGATGGTATTTGAAGGCAAGACCTTTAGGAGGTATTTAAGATTAAATGAGGTCATAAAAGGGTGGGGCCCCAATCCAATGAGATTACTGTTCTTGTAGAAGAAAAAGAATACACTCTCTCTCGCTGTGCACACATACACAGAGGAAAGGCTATGTGAGGACATAGCAAGAAAGTGATCATCTGCAAGCCAGGAGAAGAGCTCTTACCAGAAATTGACCCTGACAGCTCCTCAATCTTAGACTTTTAGAGAAAATAAATTAATAAATTTAAATAAAAATAAATTAATAAATTAAAAATTAATTAATAAACAAAAGAACTATGAGAAAATAAATTTCTGTTGTCTATGCCATACTCACACACACACACCTCCTCTCTGTCCCCTTGCCTCACATGACTAATTTCCCAATCACATCTCCAACCCATCTTCTCTCTTCCATTCCCACTGCTCCAATTTAGGTTTTCACCATCCCCTGAAAAAGCATCCAACCTCCAATGTCTCCAACCTCTATTCTGCCTTCCACACTCCTACCACAATGATGTTGAAAGCTAGCTAAAGTATTCACATCTTTCAAAGGCTTCTTATCACTTAGAAGAAAAAGGGAGGCCCTAAACAAGAAATGCTTCCTAGATAGAGGCCTATCCCTGAGCAACTTCAATCCCTGCCTTTATTTTCCTAACCCTATATCCTGGTAGCATCAGACTCCTTCGCGTACTGTCTCTCAAACCTCAGCACCCCTGCACATGCTCTCCTTTCTGCCTCAAATGTCCTCCCCACATCCCATGTCCCTCTATTCTCAAGCTATAGACCCTGGCCAGGGGCTATGTATTGATCAAGTCTCCTCTCTCTGCAAAGTTACACACTCTTTTCTCAAGGTTCCCATTACCTCTGGTTGTTTTACTCACGGTTTTGTGGGCTTTTAGAGAGTGGGAGTCTTCTTCGATTCATCTTTTTGCCTAGCACAGAGTCTTAGAAGTGTTCTATAACTATTTGCTAAGGAAGAAATGAGTGTTGGACAAACTAATGTATGGGTGAATTCTTATTTTCCCAGTCTTCTCTCACCAGTTGCTAAGATGTTTCAATGGTCAAAGACAATTGACCACACCCATATTTTGGTCTTCAAATTGTCTGTGCCAGTAGCCTATTGTTTTCTGTTTCTCTTAACATCCTAATACATTCTCAGTCCTCTTTTTATCTGAGAAGGCGTTATCAAGCAGTCTGCTCGTGGCCCATCTAACTCCTTCATAATTGTCACACATAAATATGTGCTGATACTGGACTTCTCTCCGTCTCACAGATATTGAAAAATAACACCTAAAATCATATTAGGCACAAAAACCTGCCGAAGTTTATCTTAAAAGCAGCTGTGGGGGTAGAATGCACTTAGTGTCCAATGTTTCAGTGTTTTTTGTTTTGTTTTTTTTTTAACATTTATTTATTTTTGGGACAGAGAGAGACAGAGCATGAACGGGCGAGGGGCAGAGAGAGAGGGAGACACAGAATCGGAAACAGGCTCCAGGCTCTGAGCCATCAGCCCAGAGCCCGACGCGGGGCTCGAACTCACGGACCGTGAGATCGTGACCTGGCTGAAGTCGGACGCTTAACCGCTGCGCCACCCAGGCGCCCCAATCAGTGTTTGATGAATGAATGAGGTTCCTCTGATTTGGAAGGCCTTGTCCAAGTCTGGGAGCTCAGCTTAAAAAGAGGAAACCGAACAGAATAGTTAAATGAAAGGCCGGAATACTCCACGTTCCAGCTGCCCACAGCGTGGAGAAAGAAGATGTACGTCTAGGGGCGCCTGGGTGGCTCAGTGGGTTTAAGCGTCCGACTTCAGCTCAGGTCACGATCTCGTGGTCGGCGAGTTGGAGCCCCGCGTGGGGCTCTGGGCTGATGGCTCAGAGCCTGGTGCCTGCTTCCAATTCTGTGTCTCCCTCTCTCTCTGCCCCTCCCCCGTTCATGCTGTGTCTCTCTCTGTCTCAAAAATAAATAAACGTTAAAAAAAAAAAATTAAAAGAAAAAAAAGATGTACGTCTCCCCGGATGACCCGGGTCTACGGTTCTCTTTAAGGGGGAGTGGGCGGAGCCCTGCCCTTACGCCCGCCTATGGCTAAGGGGACACGCGGCCAATGAGAGGAGCGGTCCGAGGCGGAGCGACTTGCAAGGGACTGACGTCATCACGTTCCGACCGGCCCTCAATAGGACACGCGCTGTGAAAGTAAACCCAGGAGGAGGTCGAGGTATGGGAGCTGCTGTTGCGGAGGGTGAATCCCGGGTCGCAAGGTGTCGTCGGGTTAGAGCCTGGAAGCAAGGGAAGTTGCCTGACCCCAGGGTTGTGCGGGGAGGGAGGATCAATCATCCCCAGCCTACCCCAGGCGGGTTGGACTCGGCATTAACTGATCAAGAAGGCAGCCCCAAGGCAAGGTCTCCTTAAGTGGGGAGGACCCCCCGGCCGCTCCGCCAAGGCCTTGTGCGCTCGTGTGGCCAGACTGTGAGCCTCTGGGGAGACGCAAGCCAGCGGAAGGAAAGAAAGGGACGCCAGTAAGAGCCCACGTTTATTCGCGCCATTTAGCGCCTTACAGGTTAAACTTTCAAAGCACTCCTGTGAGCAGACCCTGTTGTTATTCCCGTTTTGTACAGGGGGACACGGCGACTTAGGTTAAAATGACAGCTTTGTAAATAGTATAAAGATGGGAGGTTGGGTTAAGTAAATAGTGAAACGTGTAAGTATCTCTAAAGTGGTGATTCCAGAAGGTCAACAAAAACTGTTTCTGACCTTCAGCAGTTCTAGTAACAAAATTCCTTTGGTGAGTCATAACAACCAGAATGTTAAACTTTGAAATTTGTTTTTCAGGTGATCAAAGCCACATAATGTCAGTAGTTCGTTCATCCGTCCATGCCAAATGGATCGTGGGGAAGGTGATTGGGACAGCAATGCAAAAAACAGCTAAAGTGAGGGTGACCAGGCTTGTTTTGGATCCCTACTTATTAAAGGTGAGGAATATCCCTGTTTTCAGAAGGCATTGATAAATCACCAACATGTTACAGGTTCTGAACAGAGAAACCATTCCCTGTCAGTACAGATGCACTGAACGTCTGCTGATCTGTGGGTATAACAAAGTGAATTAATCGTGGTTCATTCTCAAATTCTGAGGACACATACAGTTAATTTCAACTCAGTCTGATAACTGATACAGTACTTCTGTGTGCAAAGTACTGGGAGCAGAAAGCAGGACAGCTGATTCTTTCTTTCCACATTGCTGAAAGAGAGCATCCTCAAAGACATTTGAGCTGAATCTCAGAAAGGCTTTTATCCAAAGGACCACATTTGGGGGAGTCATTTTGGCCATGGTAAGTGGTATATGGAAGTTCTTTTAGCCATTAAAGGGCATGACATTGTACAGGAACAACAAGTAGTTTGGCATGTTTGAGCCCAGAGCTTGATCCTAAGAAGGCATTGACTGTTGTTGAGTGAATACAAGAACAGTGGGAGCTGGGCTGAGAAAGGCCTTTTATGTAGTATTTTTGGATTTCATCCTATAAGCAAAGGAAAGACACAGTTGGAAACATAGAGATGAGGACAGGAGGTAAGGAAATAGGTAAGAAGGCTATTGCAAAAGTCTAGAATGGAAACGATAAGAACCTGAACAGTCCTTGAAGCAATTGCAATGCAGTGGGAAAAGTAGATTTCGGAAAGAAGGGCCAGAGTCCTTTTGTCAGATGTGCAAGGGAGGGAGAGGAAAGTGCCAAGGACAGTTCTGCATTCAAGACTGGGCACACAGGTAGGTAGAAATGTTCTTTGTTATCTAGGATCAAAAACACAGGAGCAGAGGTGACAAGGTTAAGGGAAGGGGAGGCCAGATGAGTTAAGGAGAAGAATAAAGTCTTTTATTAACAACAACACAGGAACAAGCTGAAGAGTGACGACAGCCTGATCATTGGCCTGAGTCAGGAGACCTTAGCGTGAATATTGACTGTTGTTTACTAGCTGTGCACATTACCTAACTCCAGAGCCTGTTTTCTCATTTGTAAAATGAGAGCACCTTCTGCAGCAAGGTTGTTATGAGCATCTGTGGCTTGTTTGCAGTACTTCGAGCCAGGCATGGAGCTAAGTGTGGTGTGTATATTTAGAACATTTAATTATCTGGATAACTTTAGAGATGCAGATAGTGGAGCCTCATTTTAGGTTGTGAAAAAAACTAAGCCTGGAGTGATTCAGTGACTTGTGCCAAATCACACAGCTAGTAGTGAGAGTAGCATGTTCATAAGGCTGGAGAGAAGGCTCCACTAGGAAGGAAGAGTTTAAATAGTATAGAGAAGGATGATGATGAATAGACAAAGATACTGAAGGTAATAGGCTGGAGAGCTCAGGCACATGATCCACTCTGGGAAAGTCATTGCTATTTTCTAGAAGTTAAGCAGTTAATTTTTGTATTGGAAGCCTCCTGAGTGTATTATCTTTTTTTCCCAAGTCCCAGCTTGTTTTCTGTGCATTACTTTTTATATTCTATGCTCGTTGTCAGATCACAGATGGGAACTACCGATTTGTTCCTACTTCTCTCAACAGTATTTTAATAAACGGAAAACCTACTTTGCTCATGATGCTCTTCAGCAGTGCACAGTTGGGGATATCGTGCTTCTCAAAGCTCTACCTGTCCCACGAACAAAGCATGTGAAACATGAACTGGCCGAGATCGTTTTCAAAGTTGGACAAGTCATAGATCCAGTGACCGGAAAACCCTGTGCAGGAACTACCTACCTGGAAAGCCCAGTCAGCTTGGAAACTACCCGCTTAACCAAAAATCAGGAAGAACTGAATAGCTCTTTAGCACAGTGAAGGACGATTGGAAGGAGACAAAGGGAAAGATTTATAAGTTTGCTTTACAGAAAAAGAAATTTTTCTAAATTTCATTACAAACTGTCCAATTTCTCTTCTGGTATTTATGGAATAGCTAAAAGTAAATGAAGTAAAGGCCTTGTTAAAATTTTTCATGAGTGTAAGGTCATGTTTGAAATTTCCTTTTCATTGAACATACTTTCCTCTTACAGGAAGTGTACCTAGTAATCCCCTGCATGGTTTTGTAAGCTCACTTTTTTAGAAGGTGTATCTTTTTTTTTTTTTTTTTTTCCATTCAAAGGAATCTTGAATTTATCTTAGAACCCTTATTTGGGGAGGAAAATACCTTTTGATATCTTAAAACAGAAGACTGCATTAAGTGAATATTTATTTTTGGTGGTATATATTTGAAACTAATTTGAAATTTTTCTTTTTTTTTTTGTTTTTTTTGTTTTTTAATGTTTATTACTTTTGAGAGAGAGAAAGACAGAGAGCAAGCAGGAAAGGGGCAGAGAGAGAGGGAGACACAGAATCCAAAGCAGGCTCCAGGCTGTGAGCTGCCAGCACAGAGCCTGACCTGGGGCTTGAACTCATGAATGGTGAGATCATGACCTGAGCTGAAGTTGGCTGCTTAACCGACTGAGCCATCCCAGTGACCCTGAAATTATTTCTTTGATTTAACCAATTACAAATGGGAATAATCAGCAGTCTGGTTGGGGTCAGACCTTATAATAAGAATGTCGACACATAGAAAATAAAACTTGAAAATTCTGTGTCACTTTTCTTTCATCCTGTATTCTAGAGTGTATTAAATAGGAGTGGATTCATAAAATCGGATACATTGATGAAATTGTAGAGTTCCTCATACTGTGCATTTGAGTTGGAGAGTTTGAGTTCTGTTGCTGTTTATTAATAAACTATGAACCTAGATTTTGACCTGAAGAAACATTGAGTTACATATTCCAGTTTCCTGGCTCCTAGGAAGAGATTTGGAGCATATTTCAGTTTCAACTAATACGTGTATTATACAAGTACAGAGTTTCAGCAGTAACCACAAGCACTGCCTATCCTCTCAATGCTCATAATCTAGTAGGGGAAGTTATGTACAGCTGCCTTCATAGCAGAGAAGCACATGGGGGGGGGGGGGGGGGAAATGACGACAGCTTCCCAGAAGAGACTAGATGGTGCTAGAACTGAATCTTAACAGTTCCTGGGCTAGTAGATAAGGGTTGTGGAAAGGGCATTCCAGGTAGAGGGAAGAATGTAAAATCCCAAAACTATGAGAAGAAGCAGCATAACCAAGGGGTTCTGCAAGCCGATGAGGACTGCTTGGGACACTTTGAACATGAGTGGGGTTCAGGTAAAGAAACAGGTGGAAATTATACTGTAAGTGGTGGCAGGTTACATTTTTAAAAGAGTATGATATAATTACATAATGAACTGTAAGGGGAAAGATTAGAGGGAAAGAGACCTGTTCAAAGACTGGTCCTAAGACAAACTGAGTAGGGTGAGGAAAAGAGGTTGGATAAATGATGTTCCAAAGTAGAACTCTCAGAGCTTGATACCAGGAGAATGAGCAAAAGGGAATCATCTAAGAGTGTCTAGGTCTCTGACAGGTGGAGTTAATGTGGGTTCCACCTTGCACCTGTACAAGCCATTGCAAAAACCTCAAATATTTAAAATGCTTACATATACTCTGCTTTTTTTGAGAGAGAATTTTAAGCAGGCTCCATGCTCAGCGTGGAGCCTGACGTAGGGATCAATCCCATGACCCTGGGATCATGACCTTAGCCGAAATCGACTGACTAAGCCACCCAGGCATCCCTCTTAAGATATTTTTCCTAATAATCTTGGTGTAAAACTTATGCTCCAGGAAGATGCCCAATATTTCTTCTATGACATATACACCTGTGAGCTTCTATGACAGCTATACACCTGTGAGATAAAAGTACATGTCCCCAGTAAAAAATATTGGAAGATAACAGTGGAGAAGAAAAATGCAGAATAAGTGGCCTAATACTAAATAGCACAAAAGCAAGGTCGACCAAGAAATATTTACCAAGTTTACATTTCAGGAAAATAAATTTAAAAGCATTCATCTCTTCAAAAAAAAAAAAAAAGCTGAGAAGTTGGGAGAATGTGTGAGAAAGTCACAAGGGCACAATGACACCACAGGCTTAAAGAGGCTTCCCTCCTACTGTGGAGGATTGGGACATGTCCTTTCTGCCCTGGGGAGAGCTCCCTTTTGGGTCTAAGTGTCTACAGGCTCACTAATCATAAGCCTGTTGCTCAGCCACATAGCCTCTGGACTCCTGTCCCCTGTCCCTTGGCTTCCTTTCCACTGGCCTCCAAGAGACCCGTATCTCCCTGATCTGGAGCAAATCCTTGTTGTCTCTCCTCCATCCACAGGACCCCTTTTTAATCCTTCCTGGTGGTTCCTTGCCATACTAACATGTTCAAATATTCCCCCAGTCAGAAAACTGCACCCCTTAAGCTCCAATGCTTCCTTTGCCTCCAAGATTACTAGCTTCAGAGAACCCCTCAGACCAAAAGCCCAGTTGCTGCCCTCTCCCCTCCTGCCAGGGTAACAGACCTCCCAGGTACCCACCCGTCCTGAGGACATTTCCCTCTTGGCCTCTGCAGATTCTTGCACAGTGCTCCCCTTGGTGGCTGAGGTCTCTCCTCCCTGTTTCTCCCCCTTCTCTCACTGTCTAGCTCCCTTTCTGCCTACCTTGTCTCGGTTGCAGTTTTCAAGGTTACATTTGCGGCTCTTTTACTCAGGATACACTTTCCCTAAACAGTGCCACCCGACCCACACCTTTGTTTAAGTTGTTTTCTTGACCGGAGATATCCTCCCTTCCACTGGTCAACTCTTCCTTTGGGACCGCGCTATCGTGCCAGGAACTCGGCTCTGTCCTCCGCTTCACAGCCACCGCCGGTTACAGTCTCGCCTGTCCGTGTCACCTTCCCGTCTGGTGAACCTCTTCATTTCAACACTTGACACACTGGAGCCAATTATTTCACATCCTGCCCCACTAGACTGAGTCGGCTTGACGACTGAGACGCGACGAGGGCCCATCAGTGTTGATATGAACAGGGAACAGGAACAATGTAGTCCCGAGACCACCAGATAACTTGAGTATGTTTTCATCTAGAATGTTTTTATTAAAGCGTTGCTTTGGGTTTGTTTTCGGTTTGAAAGGCAATGTATTTACATGGTACAAAGTTCAAAAGGTATTGGGGAGAAGCCTGAACTCAGTGTTACTCTTTTCTGGTGGATCTTTCCATGTACATTAAAGCCTTGCCCATGGTCCTCTAGCGCTGGACATTCAGCTCCTTTCGCTGGTGACTGTCTCGTAAAGCAGTCCTTTTCGCCTTCGCACTCCTTTCTCACAGCTGCAGGACCTCCTCGCGCCGGGACCGTGGGCCCTACTTCCCCTGGCGGCGGCGCCTGGCGCTGCAGCGGCCGCGCGCCCCGCCCCGCCCCAGCCTCGGCGGGCCTGGCCGGGGGAGGGGTCGCGGCGGCGGCGGCGGCGGCGGCGTCAGCGGCGGCCCGGGCGGTGGGAGCCCAGGCGCCAGAGCAAGATGGCGGCGCGAGTACTGCACGCCCGCGGAGCGGCTTGGGTCGGCGGTCTCCTGCGGCGGGCCCCCCCCTGCAGCCTCCTGCCAGTGCTCCGGTGAGCAGCGCCGCCCTTTCCGGGAGCGGCCGGGGAGGGGCCGCCGCGGGGCAGAGGGCGCGGGGTCCCCGGCACGGGTCTCCGCCCCGGCCCGGCAGCGCTCCCTCGGGGCAGAGCCGCAGGGGTTGCGGGGCGGCAGGGGCCTAGGCCGCTGTCGGCCGGGCCGGGCCAGGCGGGGGAGCCTTGGCGGAGTCGGAGCGCCTTCCCGGCGGGCCGGGCTCAAGGTCACGGCGGGGAAGGCGCTCGGCTCCAAGGCCACGTCTGCCTGCCGTGCGGCCTCGGCCTTCGGGACCTTGACCCTGCGCGACCCGCGCGGTGGCGGAGGGCTGGCGCGCGGCTGAGGCTCCAGGCCCAGGACTCGGCCTCCGGCTTCTCGCGGGCGCCCAGAGAACGCTACGTGCCCGCGCAAAGCCTTGATGTCCGCATCTGCAAATGGCAGTAGAGATACTACTCACCTCTTTCTTAGGTTGTGAAGAACTAAAATAACGCGTTGTCCCGTCTGAACCTTCAGTGAAGCACAGGGGGAATGGTGGGGAGGTCTCAGTGCTACGAACAGCCTTTGACTTGCGTTGAAAAGTAGGTAACGGATCAAAAAGTCTGAACAGTTACCAGCGCTAAGTAGGCGTTGGGTTCAAGTTTACACGTTTTTTCCTAACCTCAATGGATTAAGTATTCGGTTTTCTGAATTCATGCCTTTGATGTATCCATGTCCTATAGTCCATGTTCAGAAACCAAGCTCATAACTAACTTATACGTAGATTTGCTTTATTGTTTTCTTTACATTGGATAATTTAAACGTTTTCTGTTTGTGGTTAAATAATGAGCCTCTAGAAAATTCAGTTGTCAGTAAAGGAACTGCATGTTTGTTAAACTCTTACTGTGGGCCAGAGAGCTTATTTAATTTAACCCTAGTAGCAATTTTAAGAAGTAGCAGGATCTGCATTTTGCAGATGAGATGGAACGTCAAAGCAGGTGAGACACCTAGCTAGAAAAGGCATTTGACCTCAAGTTTGTCAGGATTCAGGCTCAGCACCCTTCTTAGGACTGATGCCCAACTTGTATTTCCAAATTTGATGTTTATGTTTCCAGTTGGATTAACAAATCAACCTCCTTTTTTCTGTTGCTGAGCATCTACTGTGTGTCTTTTTTTTTTTTTTTTTCACACAGGTGATATGAGCCTGTGAAATTCATATTTTCTTCTTTCCAAAAAAGACCTCTGAGGCTGAACGCATTCACCCAAAAGACTCTAAATACTCTACTACTCTTGGACACTAAAGTGCCCAAGGTCACAAAGCTAGTAAACTGGAGATTTGGACCTGGGTCTGTCCAGTACCCCCACGTCCTGCTGGGGCCGAATGCTTTTGAATCTAAAGTCCTTATCTCTGTCCAGCCTGTTGGCTCTGGGATTACTTTCTCAAGCCCCCTGTACCGTTGGACCACTGCCCCTTCCTGGGTGCTAATCTGCCTCAACTGTAGGTGTTCTTTAGGACTCAGTGTAGACCCAGTTGATTCATTTATTGTACAAATACTGAATGTAAATGATGTCTTTGAAGTCTTGTGAAACTCAACATAATAGCCATGGTCACTGTCTCCAGGAGGCCATGGCAGAGGTAAAAACTCATAGAGACTTACAGATTGAAGTAGGTGGTATGAGAGAAGATCAGGGAACCTACTACATGAGATCATGGAGGGCCTCCCCAAGAATGTGACGTTAAGCTGACATTTGAAGGGTCAGTGTGCAGCAAAGCCCTGACTGGGAAGGATGAAGGCATACTGGGAAACTCCAGAAAAGTCGAGGAAGAGAGGAGCCCAGGAGTGAAGGGAAGAGTGACTAGAGGACAGGTGGCAAGGAGCAGGAGCTGGATAATTCCAGGTCTCACAAGCCATTTTAGAGAAATTGGATTTTATTCTGAGCACCATGGAAACCATTTAAAGATATAAATTCTAGTGTGACATGATCTGCTCTGTGTTTTTAAAATATTAGTCTGGGTGCTCGCTTCGGCAGCACATATACTAAAATATTAGTCTGGGGGCACCTGGGTGACTCAGTTGGTTAAGTGTCCGACTTGGTCTCCTGGTTCTTGAGTTCGAGCTCCGCATTGGACTCTACTGACAGCTCAGAGCCTGGAGCCTGCTTCGGATTCTGTGTCTCCCTCTCTGCCCCTTCCCCACTGGCGCTCTGTCTCTCTCTCAAAAATAAATAAACATTAAATTTTTTTAAATAAATAAAAAATATCAGTCTGATTTTGGAAGGGAGACAGAATCATAGGTAATGGCTAACTGGTCAGGTGCTGGTGCCATTTATGGAAAGTCATTTGTTCCATAAGCATATGAGTGCCCACTGTATGCTGGGCGCTGTTGGGAAATATCAGTGAATAAGGTCCTTGCCATCTGGGAGCTTGCTCCTAATTCAGAGAAGGAAGAACAGTTGTAGGGTGTGGAGGGGGGAATCCAGAGCACTTTTGAACCTGGTAAAGTTTGAGATGGCTGTGAGCTATTCAAATGGAAAGGCGGTTGGCCTGTTTGATCTATAGGACTCCTCAAAGGAGATGTCTGGACTACAGGTTACATTTGGGAGCTGCTGGTATATAGGAATGCTAAAAGTTGATAGATCCATGGGTTTCATTATACTGCTTTGCATTTAATTGAAATTTTTCATATAGAACATTTTTTAAACCCATAGGAATGGATGAGGTTGCTTGCAGAGAGAGTGTGGATAGAGAAGGGGTTGAGAAGCAGGCCTGAGATGTGTTCACAGGCTAGATGTAGGAAGAGACAGCAAGGGAGACTGGGAGAGAGCAGCCAGTGAGGGCACTTTGTGGCAGTGCCCAGGGGGAGGTATTTCAAGGAGGGAGCTGGCAACTGTGCCAGATGCTGCTAAAAAGTTAAGATTACAGAAAACTGGATTTGACAACAGGGGTCTGTGGGTGACCTTACAAGAGGGGTTTCAGAAGGGAAGGAGGAGTCTTCCCAGGAGACTATCTTGCCAGCACCTCTTCTCTGCTCAGTGGCAGGCCTGGGTCTCATTTGCTTAGTGGACATTGCACGAGTATCCTACAGGTGCTTGGGTTGCTTATGCACCTAAAAGTGAACTCCTCTTCCTCCTGTAGAGCTTGCTCCTTCTGGGTTCTCTCTCCAGTAGTGGCACATCTTCCCTGTAGTGGCCCCAAGCCCACCCCCTCCTGCTCTCTCCCATCTAGCCAGCTACAGGATCTGTCAGTTCTCCCTGCAGTGTGTCTTCACTCTACCTTCTCTCCCACCACTCCCCTCACTTAACTGGTGGCAACACTTGTCTGGAGTCCTGTGAAGGAAGGGTAAGGTCTCGAACCTGTTGGTGAAGGGGACAACTGAAGAATTCTGTGCAGAACTTTTTCCTGTTAGAAAGTTCTGACTTGAACCTTGACTGGATCCCAGTGCCTCTTTTTCCCATTCCACCCCACCCCACCCCACCCCTGCCAAGAAAAACTGTAAAAGACATTTTGGGAACAGTTGGGGACAGTTTAATATGGAGTGGATATTAGAATTATTCTTTTCCTCAGATGTGAAAATCATATCATGGTTTTGTCTTTGTTCTTAGGAGGTGCATGCTGAAGTTTTAGGAATAAAGTGTCATAATGTCTGTACTCTACTTTCAAATGGTTTGGTAAAAATAAAAAAGCAAATATGTATAGAGAGAAACACCTAAAATTGATAAAATGTTCATCATTCTTTCATCTAAATGCAAGGTATAGAGGCCTTCATTATACTGTCCCTTCATCTCTGTGTTTGAAGTTTTTAAAAATGAAGAGAATAGCTCTCTGTAGCAGCAGTGTGGAAGACAGGTTTATTGGGGTGGCAGGAGGCTTGGTGGTGAGTAGAGGAGTGACATTGTTACTACTTTAATGCTCGACTCTTCTTTGAATCAGGCCCTTCAGCTTCCTCTCTCCTCTTCATCTCTGGCTATATTCACAAACTCCTGGCTTTGGCAGGTATAGGTCTACTTCCTCTCATGGGCGTCTATCTACCTGACAAGTGTTCCTCATCTTTCAGGGCTTCAGTTCAACAAGTACTCGTTCAGAGAATTGGTTCATCTCTCCCCCCACCTCTGCCCCCACCCTTGTCACAACCACCACCTTATGTGGCCATCAAGGAGCTTATCTCATGTTGGGCTGTGATCATGGTTGTCTGTCTGCTCCCACTGACAAGTAGCTCTGTGAAGTCAGGGCCAGGTTTATTCATCTTTATATCCTCGGCCTGGCTTGGCATATGCAGCACACAGTCAGTAGATATTTAGTGTTCAAATGAATGAAGTCCATTTCACCACTGCTGCCTCATCCTGTGGTCTCAGCGCTAAATGTATTTCCCATCTATGGTTTGCTCCAACTTAACCACAACACTGTCTGTCTAGATACCTAGTCAGGGCCTGTGCCTTCTCCTTTTCACCTCAGGAATATCTTTTGAAGATATTCCTTCCCCTTCATCCCCACTGCCTACATCATAGCCTAGAACCATCTTTTAGGCTATCTGGTGAGTATTGAATGCCTCCTGTGTGCCTGGCACTGCTGGCCTTGATAACCAGCAGAAAGCCCAGGAGCCACGCTCCCTGCCTTTATTGCTGCAGTCCACCTGCCACACCACTGCCAGGCTGCTTTACACACCTTGATCTTTTTTTGAAAACTTGCTAGCATCTTACCATGTACCAGGTAGAATCCAGCTAATGGGCATGGTGTACAAGGGCCTGACCCCACGGCCCCGCCCTTGTCTTCCCACTCTTTCTCTCACCGTCCTCCACACCCTGTTCTCCTGCCTTACCAAGCTCTGCTGTTCCGGAAATATGTCATCCAGTTTCATGACTCCGTGCCCCTGGACATGCTGTCCCTTTTGACTGGAATTACCGCCTGCCTCGTCCACCTGTCTGTGTGGTCCTCCAAGACAGAGCCAGAATGTCTCTGCTGGAGTTCCTCCACTCCTCACAGGCCAAGCCAGTGGTTCATTCCCACAGCATGTGTGTGTGTAAATCTGCGGTATCTGAGACCAGTCTGGGTGTTTACTGTGTTTTTCCTTTGAGACTAAATAGGTGAGGCATCTGGCTCATCTTTACATCCACAGAGTCTGGCAAATAATGCTAATTCTATTTAAAGTCTGATGTTTTGGGGGTTGCCTGGCTGGCTCAGTCAGTAGAGCTTGCAACTCCTGATCTCGAGTAATTTCCAGTACCATGTTGGGTGTAGAGATTACTTAAAAATAAAATCTTTGGAAAAAAATGATAAAAATAAAGTCTCATGTTTTGTAGAACGTGCTGCCCCTACCCCACCCTCTGTTAAGTGCCACACAACAGATGTATGATGTTATAAAGACTACTGATCGTGCAGTTTGTCATTCTCAGTAAAGAACCATAGCCCGGATCCTATCACCCTGACAGCTGTTGGCATAGCTCCTTCTACTCCTTTCCGTGATTCAGCTTGGACAGCTAGATGGACCGGGCACACTGGGTAACTTTGGTCACCTGACACTGAAAAGATTCCCGAGTTTGACAATCAACTGGGGGTAATGGCGGACTGGACTGAACTGTTTTTCATTTGTCAAGACAGTTGCTACCCAAGCTGACAAACAGATACCCTCAGGTTCTTGTGTGTGTCCCATGATGCTGACTATTTCTTAGGCTTATCTTTATATTACAGTGTTTTCATGTCCCTTACCTCATTTTACCCATCTTAAAGTAAATCTCTTTGGTGTTATTAAAACCTGGGAGAATGCTCAGCTGGGGAGATTTATGTTTGGGAGACATCCCTTATTAGTGAGAATATTTTGAACTTTATAGTTAGATCATATTTTCATTTTCATATTTACATCATATTTTCATAGGTTTATATTTTCATTTTGCTACTTCTTAGCTCATGTCATTTAACCTCTCTGAGCCAAGCTTTAAAATGAGCTAATACTTACCTTGCTAGACTGTACTGAAGATTGAATGAGATGACATAGACAAGCTGCCTAATTCAGTGCCTAACAGGAAGTATGAATTTATTAATTTGTAATTCCCTTTCATTCTAAAGAAGAGGAACAAAATTATTTTGGGATTTTCCCCTTCCAGATTTAATTTGCTAATAATTCTGTATCATGCTTTCTTATTTTTAAAGTATTAAATGCCATAGAAATTAAATATCTATATGTACACATGATAATGTATGTCTATGCATTTCTGGAAGGACCCATTAAAAACTGTTAGTAGTGGTTGCTTAGGTGAATATTTGTTATTTTAAATGAAATTCCCTAATGCTGATATTTTTAGAAACTTTCATTGTACCCCTTTCTTAATTATTCATAATAGCTTTTCCTAAGCTCTTAACATTTATTTAATACCCCCAAAACTTTGTAAACACTGTTTCTGTCTAGTGAACTTAAAATCTAAAATAAAGAAAAAACAGGAATTATATAGTCTCATTAACAAATCTTAAAACTTTCTCCTTTTTGTATCATTAATTTTAATGCTAGCCATTGTATTCATGATACTATTTAGCAAATATCCCAAAATGTGATATGTTTGAAACACTTTAAACAAATTGACAAATGTTTTCATTTTTATTGACATAAGTTTTACCATGACTGTTTGGAGAATTGCCTTCTTCAGAATTTATTTCTATAATCTAATAGTTTTATGTATAATTTATTGCTTTTAACTTTAGGTTTGTTTTTTTTTTTCCAACGTTTATTTATTTTTTTTGGGGGGACAGAGAGAGACAGAGCATGAACGGGGGAGGGTCAGAGAGAGAGGGAGACACAGAATCGGAAACAGGCTCCAGGCTCTGAGCCATCAGCCTAGAGCCTGACGCGGGGCTCGAACTCACAGACCGCGAGATCGTGACCTGGCTGAAGTCGGACGCTTAACCGACTGCGCCACCCAGGCGCCCCAACTTTAGGTTTGTTTTTATTGAAAAAGTAGTTTTAAAAACTTAATTTTTTAACCTTTCACTATATATCAGGTGCCGTCCTAAGTGCCTTAAACAGTTTTACTATAGGGCTAGATATGTACTTAAAAATATACAAAAGTAAGGGATGCCTGGGTGGCACAGTCAGGTTAAGCCTCCAACTCTTTGATTTCTGCTCAGGTCGTAATCTCATGGTTCATGGATTCCAGCCCCGTGTAAGGCTCTGTGCTGACAGTGCGGACCCTGCTTGGATTTCTGTCTCTCCCTCTCTCTGCCTCTCTCCCAGTCTCTCGCATGCGTGTTCTCTCTCTCTCTCTGTTTCAGAATAAACATTTATATATATACATACACACACGTAAAAGTAAAAGCACAGCATAAGGAATATAGTCAGTGATACTGCAACTGCATTGTAACAGGACAGATGGTAGCTACACTTGGTGAAAATAGCATAATGTATACATTTGTCAAATCACTAGGTTGTATAGCTGAAACTAGTGTAACATTGTGTGTCAACTGTACTTAAATAATAATTATAAAATACACACATGTGAGAAACACAATACAGGTGTTACATGAGTAAAGCTGTGTCTCTTCTACCTTAACTCTTCCCTCCCTGAGAGATACCACCATCAATACTTATTAATTCTAGGACATTTTAACATACAGTAAAAGAAATGTGGGAGAAATTCCAACTTGTTTTCACAAATGCCATTTAAACTGTTTAATGCCATTTAAACTATATTTTTGTCCTATGCACTTATAAGAAAAATTACATG
This sequence comes from Prionailurus viverrinus, assembly GCF_022837055.1. Lineage (NCBI taxonomy): Eukaryota > Metazoa > Chordata > Mammalia > Carnivora > Felidae > Prionailurus > Prionailurus viverrinus. The sequence goes on along the minus strand of NC_062576.1, from coordinate 16,573,050 downwards.
TACAGTACTAGTATAAACTTATTTTACCTGTTAAATATGAGTTTGCTGCTTTTTAATCTTTGAAGGATTGAAAAAGTACTTTTATATTTCTTGATCATTATAGAAAATGTATTGTTAATATTATATTTGTGTAATATTTGCATATTTGTAAGCTTAGATCATTCAGAAGTCTTTTTATTTGGTTTTTAGCTGTTTGTTTTTACCTGGTTTTTAGCTAATATACAGTGTTTTTAAATTAAAAACATTTTATGGAAAGAAAATTGCTGTGTAATGGTTGTTGATTTTTTTTTAAAGCCACATACCCTTTTTATTATTATTATTATTTTAATCTTTATTTATTTTTGAGAGAGAGACAGCGTGTGAGCAGGGGAGGAGCAGAGAGCGAGGGAGACATAGAATAGGAAGCAGGCTCCAGGCTCCGAGCTGTCAGCCCAGAGCCCAATGCGGGACTCAAACTCACGAACCGTGAGATCATGACCTGAGCCGAAGCCGGACGCTCAACCGACTGTGCCACCCAGGTGCCCCGGTTGTTGATTTTTTAAGCAAAAAAAGAAAAAGGTTGCTAATAAACATTTGAGATTTAGAGTAGTATTATTTCTAAAGCACCATAGTTGAATAAGAATAGTAATTTAAGGGCACCTGGCTGGCTCAGTAGAAAGAGCATAGGACTCTTGATCTCAGGGTTGTGAGTTCGAGCCCCACATTAGGGTTAGAGATTACTTAAAAATAAAATCTTTAAAAAAAATAGGAATTTGTATTATTGTTATATAGAATATTCAAGTTCATCTCATGAAGCAATGGGGAATTTTCATCTTCTGAGAGTTTTTCTTACCTCTTATTTAAATTCCAAGTCCTCTTTCTTAACACCTGAGGTTGCTCTCTTTTCCTACAATTGCTTTGTGGTGTCTGTGTCCTTAAGCAGGCCTGATAAGCAAATTGAAAATAGTCCGTAGAAAATCATGTAGTGTTTCCATAGAAATCTCCCAGAAAAGCCTCACACCAACCTGTCAACATCTTGACCTTGCTTTGAAGCATTAGATAAGATCCTAAGCATTTATAGTAGCCATTTGGAATCCCAATACATTATTGCTCCTAGCATGATCTAGCAAAGGGCAGAAAAGAGCATTTATGTGCAGATCAGTTAAAGATCAGAATTATAAGGAGTATGCCATAATAACCCTGGCCAGAGATGATGGTCATCAGTTGTAAAAGGGAGTGTGCAAGAAGAATGGGACTGGACTCAAAAGGCTATATTCTGTATCACTCTATAAAGAAGACATTTTGGAAAAGGCCAAACTATCGGGATATAGAACAGAGGAATGGTTGTTAGCAGTTGGAACTGGGGAGAAGGGTTGATTACAAAAGGAGTGGGAGATAAGACTTCCAGGTATGGAATGGATAAGCCACTAATATATAAGATACTGCATAGGGAATATAGTCAATGGTATTATAATAGCCTTATATGGTACTTGGTCGTGGCTACACTTGTGAGCACAGAGTGACATATAGACTTGTTGAGTCACTATGTTTTACACCGGAAACTAATGTAACAATGTGTATCACCTATATTTCAATTTTTTTTAAAAAGCGAGTTTAAGGGAGTGAAGGAACTGTTTCATATGGTGGTAGTTACATGACTTTATGCATTTGCCAAACCCCTGTAGAACTATGCCAAAAAAGTAAATTTCACTGTATGGAAATTTGAATCAAAATGAAGAAGATAAAAGCACACAGCTTGTCATTGATTGGGTTTTGTGAGATTAGGAAGAGGATAAGTCTCATCCAGGTTCTAATTTTTTTTAATTGAAGTGTAGTTGACATACAATATTATACGAGTTTCACATACTTAGTGATTCAACATTTATATACATTATGAAGTCACCCTAAGTCTAATTACCATCTCTCACCATACAAAGTTATTACAGTATTATGACTACAGTATTACAGTATTATGACTACATTCCCTATGCTGTATTTTATATCTTCTTGTTTATTTTGTTAATGGAACTTTGTACCTCTTAATCCCCTTCACCTATTTCACCCTTTCCCCCCAACTCCCGCAACTACCAGTTTGTGTACTGTATTTATGAATATGTTTTCTGTGTTCTTTGTTAATTTGTGTTTTAGATTCCACATATAAGTGAAATTGTATGTTATTTGTCTTTCTCTGACTTATTTCACTTAGCATAATACCCTATTGGTCCATCAGTGTTGTCACAAGTGGTAAGATTTTATTCTTTTTTTATGGCTGAATAATATTCCTGAGCATCTGTGCGAGTGTGTCATATATGTATAATATAACACATAGTTATATATGTATACAACACATGTTGTATATGCATATGTACACCACATCTTCTTTATCTGTTTATCTACCAATGGACTTAGGTTGCTTCCATGTCTTTGCTGTTGTAAATAATGCTGCAGTGAACATAGGGGTTCATATATCTTTTCACATTAATGTTTTCATTTTCTTTGGATAAATGAAGTGGGATTGCTAAATTGTATGGTATTTATATTTTTAATTTTTTGAGGAACCTCTACACTTTTCCATGGTGGCCACACTAATTTGCATTCCCACCAACAGTGCACAAGGATTCCCTGTTCTCCACATCCTCACCAAACTAGCCATTCTGACTGGTATGAGGTGATATCTCATTGTGGTTTTGATATACATTTCCCTGATAATTTGTGATATTGAGCATCTTTTCATGTGTCTGTTGGCCATCTGAATGTCTTCTTTGGAAAAATGTCTATTGAGGTCCTCTGCCCATTTTTTAACCAGATTGTGGGTTTTGTTTTGTTTTTGTGGGTTTTTTTTTTGATGTTTTAGGAATTCTTTATGTAGTTTGTATATTAACCCTTTATCATATAGATCATTTGTGAATATCTTCTCCCATTCAGTAGGTTGCCTTTTCATTTTGTTGATGGTTTCCTCTCCTGTGAAAAAGCTTTTAGTTTATGTAGTCCCACTTTCTTATTTTTGCTTTTGTTTCCCTTGCCAAAGAGACAGATCCAAAAAAATTGGTAAGACTGGTGTCCAAGAGTTTACTGCCTATGTTTTCTTTTAGGAGTTTTATGGTTTCAGATCTTACATTTAGATCTTTAACTCATTTTGAGTTTATTCTTGTATATGGTGTAAGAAAGTGGTCCAGTGTCATTCTTTTGCTGTAGCTGTCCAGTTTCCCCAGGACCATTTGTTGAAGACACTATCCTTTCCCTGTTGTATATTCTTGTCTCCTTTGTCATAGATTCATTGATCATATAAGCATGGGTTTATTTCTGGCCTCTCTATTCTATTCCATTGACCTATGTGCTTTTATGCCAGTAGTGGACTCTCTTTTTTACTATAGCTTTGTAGGACAGTTTGAAAACCAGGAGCATGATACCTACAGCTTTGTTCTTCTTTCTCAAGATTGCTTTGGCTATTCAGGGTCCTTTTGGTTCCTTACAAATTTTGGGATTATTTGTTCTGGTTCTGTGAAAAATGCCATTGGTATTTTGATAGGGATTGTACTTAATCTGTAGATTGGTTTAGGTAGTATGGACATTTTAATAATACTGATTTTTACAGTCCATGAGCATGGACTGTCTTTCCATTTATTTGTGTTATATTCAGTTTGTTTCATCAGTGTCTTCTAGTTTTCAAGTGCAGGTCTTTCACCTCCTTAGTTAAGTTTATTCTTAGGTATTTTATTCAACCAGGCTCAAATTTTTTAAATCATGTTTTCAGGTTATATACACCTATATACCTTTCCTATAAAAGACTCTTAAACATGCACTTTTAGATATTTTTAAGTATAAAAATAATTATATGTATATGGAAAATTCTCAAATAGTCCAGAAGGTTATACAATGAAATGGAAATTTTTACTCCCACCCCATGCCCAGTCACATTCCCCAGACATTACCACTATTAACAGTTCATTTTGTGTGTGTATTTATGGTACTTCTCTGTACGTGCTTTTTCTGCATAATTTATTCCAGAAATTTCAATATATCAGTGCATGTAGATCTACTTCATTCTTCTTAATGATTGTGTTCTATTCTGATTTGGGATATTCCAAATTTATCTAACCAGTCCCTGTTAATGGATATCTAAGTTGCCTATACCAGGGAAAAACTAGAAACAAGGCGCTAATAAATATTCTTGTGCATTCAACGTGGTGCACTTGTCTAAATATAGCTGCCTGTAGGACATAGCAACTAGTACAGTTACTGGGCTGAAAGGCCTACACAGATTAATTTTGATACAGATGATGATGCTACACTGCCCTCTAGGGAGATTTGTAATCCCACTAGCAAGCATTTGGGAGTTAAACATGCACTTAAAAGTTCACGGTTAAAGTATAGTTTGTGACCTCAGTCAAATTTATCCTTTCTGACAGCATGTTTAGTAGAAATTCGGTTATAGATTATAATTAGCAAATTATGTGTCAATTAAATTTGTATTCTTAGGCTTTAGTGAGAGTTAAACTTGACTCTAAGGTTCATTTAGAGGTAAAATAATTTTTTTAAAGAGAGAACTTACTTCATTTTCCCTGTATATTTCCTGCTTATTTATTGTGGTAAAGTATATATAATATAAAACTTGCCACTTTAATCATATGGAAGTGTACAGTTTAGTAGTAGCATTAAGTCAATTCACACTGTGTTGTGCACCCATTACCACCATCCATCTCCAGAACTTTTTCATCTTTCAAACTCTGTGCCCATTAAACAATAACTTTGCATTCTCCTCTCATCTCAGCCCCTAGCAACCACTATACTACTTTCTTTCTCTGTGAACTTGACTACTTTAGGTTACCATGTATATTTTTTCTATGTCAGAAATTGCTTTGGAGGAGGGAAAAACACATAGAAATAACAAAGATAAGCGTATGAACTCTGTGAAAAGATGCTCAACATCACTATCGTTAGGGAAATGCAAATCAAAACCACAATAAGATATCACCTCACACCTGTCAGAATGGCTAGAACCAAAAAGATAAAAAAATGACAAGTGTTGGCGAGGATGTGGAGAAAAGGGAACCCTCATGCGTGTTAGTGGGAATGCAAATTGGTGCAGCCATTGTGGAAAATAGTATGGAGTTCCTCAAAAAAATTAAAAATAGAAATGCCAAGGGAAATAGGAGGTACAAGGTTTCCAGTTATGGACTTATTCAAGTCACAAGGATGAAAGGTACAGCATAAAGGATATAGGGAAAAAGAAAAGAAATACCATATGATCCAGTAATTCCACTACTGGGTATTTACCCAAAGAAAATAAAATACTAATTTAAAAAGATATATGCATCCATATGTTTATTGCAGCATTATTTACCATAACCAAGATACGGAAGCAACTCAAATGTTTATCAACAGATGAATGGAAAGAAGATGTGTGTGTGTGTGTGTGTGTGTGTGTGTGTGTGTGTGTGCATATATATATATATATAATGGAATATTACTCAGCCATAAAAACGAATGAGATCATGAGTGCTTGGGTGCTTCAGTGGGTTAAGCATCTGACTTTGGCTCAGGTCATGATCTCACAGTTCGTGGGTTCAAGCCCCACATCAGGCTCTGCACTGACAGCTCGGAGCCTGCTTTGGATTCTCTGTCTCTGTCTCTCTCTCTCCCTCTCTCTCTCTCTTTCTCTGCCACTCCCCTGCTCGTGCTCGCTCTCTCTCTTTCTCTTTCAAAAATAAATAAACAGGGGCGCCTGGGTGGCGCAGTCGGTTAAGCATCCGACTTCAGCCAGGTCACGATCTCGCGGTCCGTGAGTTCGAGCCCCGCGTCAGGCTCTGGGCTGATGGCTCAGAGCCTGGAGCCTGTTTCCGATTCTGTGTCTCCCTCTCTCTCTGCCCCTCCCCCGTTCATGCTCTGTCTCTCTCTGTCCCAAAGATAAATAAACATTGAAAAAAAATTCAAAAGTAAATAAACATTTAAAAAAATGAATGCAATCTTACCATTTGCGACAACATGGGTGGACCTGGAGAGTTGTGCTAAGTGAAATAAGTCAGAGAAAGACAAATTTCACTTACAGGTGGAATCTGAAAAACAAACAAATGAATGAAGAAACAAACTTTTTTTTTTAATTTCATTGATTTAAGTAATCTCTACACCCAATGTGGGGCTTGAGCCCACAACCCTGAGATCAAGAGTCACACGCTCCTCCAACCAAAGCTCCCAGGCTCCCCAAACCAACAGTTGTTTTTTTTAAATTTTTGTTAACATTTATTTATTTTTGAGAGGCAGAGACAAAGCATGATCAGGGGAGGGGCAGAAGAGAGAAGGAGGCACAGAGTACAAAGCAGGCTCCAGGCTCTGAGCTGTCAGCACAGAGCCCAGTACGGGGCTTGAACCCACAAACCATGAGATCATGACCTGAGCCGAAGTCAGACACTTAACCGACTGAGCCACTCAGTCTCCCCAAACTGACTCCTACTAAATACGGAGAACAAACTGGTGGTTGCCAGCAGGGAGGTGGGGGTGGGGATTAAGAGGTACACACTTCCAGTTATAAAATAAATAAATCACAGAGATGGAAAGTACACCATAGGAAGTATAGTCAATAATATTGTCATAACATTGTATGGTGACAGATGGTGACTATACTTAACATGGTGAGCACTGAGTAATGTATAGAATTGTCAAATCACTATGCTGTACACCTGAAACTAATGCAACATTGTTTGTCAACTATACTTACAACTTAAAAAAAAAGAGCTCTCTTAAGAGAACCACAAGTTACATCTTTTACACTTTGCTCCTGTTGTTTAGATTGCATGCTATTATAATTGAGAGTGAATGTTTTGTGGTATTCCAGGTTCTGTAACAGTGCCTAGAATAGGTACTCAAGGCATGTTTGCTAGATGGATTGATTTTATAAAAATAATGTAGTATGTGACATTACCTGAAAACACTGAAGTCTTTGTACCACTGATGAGACTAAAATTTTTATATTTGTTATTCCCTAGGAGATTTACGTCCTCCAATAGTAGACCTCGAGAAGACAGCTGGTTAAAATCCTTATTTGTCCGGAAAGTTGATCCAAGAAAAGATGCTCACTCTAATCTCCTAGCCAAAAAGGAAACAAGCAGTCTATACAAATTACAGTGTGAGTGATGGGCTTGCTACCTTCATAGTTGACTTTTTTCCCTTTGTTCATAAGTTTATCGTTGAATTTTCTTTTGTTTCAGTTCACAATGTTAAACCGGAATGCCTAGAAGCATACAACAAAATTTGGTGTGTATACCAAACTATCCTTTACTTGGGGAAAAATAACAATTTTAATATTTGTTGGTTCAGCTAACACTTGATAGCAGAGTGAGATCTTTGATCCTTCTTCTTGAAGCTGAATGATCAGAGGCTCGTAAGTTGAGCTCTGCATGGGATTGCCAAGGGCATTTTGATTTTAAGGACTCCATGACTAACTCATCACGTAAGCTCTCAGATGTTAGAATGTTCTAGACTCTTAAGGTTGGAAGGAACCTTGTAAGGCTATCCAGTCCATCTACTCGTCCATGCTTGAGTCCTTTCTGCAGACCTTCCTGATTGCCTGTGTTTAATTGCATTCCATCTGTGGAAGCTTTGAATGTTAGGAATCAGAACTCATGTCCCTGTGATCTCTATTGTTTCCAGTTTTACTTCTAAGTAAAACTGCCACATGAAAGTCCTGGATGTATTTGAATATATCTGCCATTTCTTCTCAAGTCTTCCACTCACCAGGATTCAAGTCCCTTCAGCAGATTCTCACGTGATATGAGATGCATATGCTCTTACAGAATTTGTAAACTTTAAGACTAAAGAGAGAATTAAGTGCATTTGTTCTTAAGCCAACAAATTGTATTTTAATGATCAATTGTGAGCAAGTATAATTAAAAAGCATATTTTTACCTTTTATATCTGCTACTTTCATGAGAAAGAAAATGATTTTGTCACCAGAATCAGCATAATTTTCAGATACAAAAACCTTTTGTTACTTTATTTTGGGAGGTGATCCATGAAATATAATATTAGCATAGTTTCTTAATCACCTCAGCATAGTTCTCTTTACTAAAAAAAAGTTCCTAAAATAAAGCAGATGTTTATTTCTAAATCTTTTCTCATAAAATGGAATTTCTTATCTATGCTAATGTTTCCCTGGATTATCTTCCCTGTCCTGTTTGTATCATTTCATCTCTTGTCTCAGATTTTCATCTCCTTTGTATTCATATTTCTATTTGGGTGTCTTCCTCTTCCTTCATACTCAACATATAGAATTACCTGGCTCTTCCTTCCCACTTCCAACATGTGTCAGTCACCATAGTTTTATTTAACCTTTTCCTTAGTTCTTTGCTATTGGTTGCTAAGAACTGTGTGTTCTTCATTTGACCTGCATTTTGGTTCTATTTCATTTCCTTTCCCATCTCCCTCTCTCTTGTTGAGCCCTATTTCTAAGTAGCCTCCTTGCTGACTGCCTTCCTGGCCTCAAAGTTATACCTGTACCTTACCCCACACCCGATCCATTACTCAGAAGTTTGTCAAATTGATCTTCCTGAGTTCTGCTTTCTCCTTCATCATGTTTTTTCCTTCTCTCTGAAACTTACAGTAGCTCCCTGTTTCTGGTAATAAAGACTTAACTCCTGCCTGGTTTTTAGAGGCCCCAGTGCTAAGGTTCTGCCTGACCCATCTGAGTAAAAGTACTACCTGCCTTACAACTTTCATTCATGTAAGGCCAGGGCTTCCAAGGGCTGCTTTGGAGCTCCCAACAAAGAGGATATGACTTTGTGTTGGTAAAAAACCTAGGTCCCATGATCAGGCCCCCAGCCCCTTCCTGGATCCCACCTGGGTCATCTGTGTAGATTTTCTTCTTCTACACTGGCTCCAAATTGGGGTTGTTTACTTCCTGCTCATGTCATGTGACAAAAAGGAATCCCGTTTCCAGTAATTTTACATAATCCATGTTTCCCCACCCCTGATTTCCATCAGTCCTGTGTTATTTCTAAAAAGTCTTTTTTTGGGGCACCTGGGTGGCTCAGTCAGTTGAGTGTCCGACTTAGGCTCAGGTCATGATCTCGCGGTCTGTGAGTTCGAGCCCCACATCCGGCTGTGCTGACAGCTCAGAGCCTGGAGCCTGTTTCAGATTCTGTGTCTCCCTCTCTCTCTCTGACCCTGCCCCATTCATGCTCTGTCTCTCTCTGTCTCAAAAAATAAATAAACGTTAAAAAAAATTTTTTTTAATAAAAAGTCTTTTTTTAATGTTTATTTATTTATTTTTGAGAGAAACAGCACAAGCAGCGGACAGGCAGAGAAAGGGGGACAGAGGATCTGCTGTGCTGACAGTAGAGACCCTGATGCAGGGCTTGAACTCACGACCCATAAGATCATGACCTGAGCCGAAGTTGGATGCTTAGCCAATGGAGCCACTCAGGTGCCCCTAAACATTTTTGACCCACTACAATGATCACATCATGTGTATTTTTTGAAGGGTGGCATTTCAAAAATTACACATGGTGTGGTCATTGTACTGAGTCATAAAAATACATGGGTTTTCATTTAGTTAAATATAAGAACATTCTGAGATTTTCTCTGTTAACTATGCATGTATACTCCGTTCTGGTGCCCTAGCATCTGGTGGTGATCAGTAACTTAATATCACTCAGTGTTAGCAAATAGTTTGAACAGGTTCCATTTCTAACCCTTGATATCCTTTTGCATTTATTGTTGAATTTCTGTTGTACTTTTTCATCATAATTTTTCTATCAAAAAGTGTGCAGAGGGGCGCCTGGGTGGCGCAGTTGGTTGAGTGTCCGACTTCAGCCAGGTCACGATCTCGCGGTCCGTGAGTTCGAGCCCCGCGTCAGGCTCTGGGCTGATGGCTCAGAGCCTGGAGCCTGTTTCCGATTCTGTGTCTCCCTCTCTCTCTGCCCCTCCCCCGTTCATGCTCTGTCTCTCTCTGTCCCAAAAATAAATAAACGTTGAAAAAAAAAAATTAAAAAAAAAAAAAAGTGTGCAGATTTTAGCTTTTCTTTTGGTATGGCACAGTTAATGCCTCTTCCCTGTACATTCGAATCTGTACCATAGGAAGGTTTCAATGGATGCAAGTACTGACACCTCTGTTAAATTAATATACTGCTATGATCTGCCATGGCTTTGCTACTACTCCCGTACAATCACTGGTAATGAGTTGGGGGTGTGTGTTCAACGTGGGATTATGTGATACTTCCTAAATCCCCTCAGCTGGTTGAATTGAATAGAACCCAATTTATGCTCCATGTTGTATCTTTAATTTGGATTGTTTTGCCATGTCCATGCCCTCTGAGACTGTTAGAGCTGGGTTGCTTCCAGACTGTGTTGTGTTCTAGCTCTTTCTTCTTCCTCCCTTCTTATGGCCAACTTATTCTCTGCCCCTGCTACTTCTGCCTACTTATGCTGCTTCTGTTGTCTCCCCTATCTTAAACATTACTTTCTTCTCTTATTTCTTCCATGCTCTTTTTCTACTGTTCCTGTTTCTCTCCTTCCTACCTTGGGAACCAGCAGAACATAGCTTTTAGAAACTTCACCATCCCTAGGTACTTTTTTTTTTTTCCTGAAATAGCAAATAGTAGATCCATGTAGTTCCTGGAACCCTGGGACCTTTTGCTCTTCCTTGTCCACTTTTATCACTTTCCTTGAGTTGTTTACAACGATTGTAGGTAGCTGGGTAACAGAAACCTAACCTTCCGATAAGTGGGACATTAGAGCATAGTAGAATTCAGCAAAAATGTTAATTCTGCACATTATAGTATCATAAATATTCTGAGGTCAGTTGTTGGAACAGAGTAGATGGCCTTTTTCCTATTGCTGATCATGTGTTGTCCATCTGGTATAATCTTGTCAGTTGTTTAATTGGTGTTGCTATTTCTTCTCTTTAAGTCAAGAGGTGTTGCCAAAGATTCACGAAGATAAGCATTACCCTTGTACTTTGGTGGGGACTTGGAACACGTGGTATGGCGAGCAAGATCAAGCTGGTAGGAAGCAGAAGTCTTTGGAATAAACACTTGTTCCCTAAGTCTTTACTGTTAATGGCATACATAATATTTAATGTTTGCTTTTAAAATCAAAGCTTTCCAAGTGTCAGTCTGGTTTTATGGCTAAAGTAGTTTCTCCAGTAATTGATTACAAAAACTCTTTTGTATTGTTTTAACGCTTGAATCTATATTGAAACTTTATGATATACTCATAGGCTACCACATGGCACATTACAGTTTTGTATTGTGTTAACGTTGTGTGTATATAGAATATTTTCAAGGTAGGAGTGTCATAAAACTCTAAATGTATGTTATCTTTCAAAATATATTTCAGTCCACCTCTGGAGGTACGAAGGAGGCTATCCAGCCCTCACAGAGGTCATGAGTAAACTCAGAGAAAATCAGGTAATGATTTTGAAAAAGGTTTATGTATTCAGACTAATACAATAAATGGTAGCACAGAATGAAGTGACTCTTTTCTGTCACCATTCTTTAACATTAATACAAGTTTTACTCTTTGGATTCTTGAAGTTGTATTGAAACATAACTAACCCATTGTAATACTGTTAACATAACAGTTCTTACTATAAAATCAGTTGTACTTTGAAACTGAGAAACTGGTACTTTGATGCCAGTAAGTCAGCACAGTAGACACAGTCAGCCCTGGATTACCTAACACATACCTGCTTCAGGAACTGTCAACCACATAGTCTTTCCTTTGGGCTGACATCCCTGTCCTCCCCACTCCCTTCAGGAATAGGTGCAGGTCAATGAAGAGAATTTTAACAGCCGTCCATTATTAGGAAAGAAAACCTTTGGTGTAGATTCCCTGTCCAAATATAAGTGGCTTTGGACTATCTGGTGTTTTGTAGTCTCTATGTCACTTTTGTTAATATGCTGTCAGACACTGTTAGGAGGACTTAAAAAGGTAGAAGATTAAGTTGTTATTTCAGTAGTTAATATTGTTATTTAAGTAATTAGATGGCCGTGTAGTTTGGTGTCTAAATCTGGACACTTTTGAGAGTGAAAATGAATGCTTTAGTTATTATGCTGGTTCAACGGGATGTAAACTGGGGCTGTCTTGGGCCACCTGGGGCCCTGTTTTTGATAGTATTCTAAGAGGAACATAAGTGATACTAAAGTGGATTTATATGTAAATCCTAGAAGATATAATGAGCATGTTTTTTCCCTCAAAGGCATTTGTGGAATTCCGCAAGGCAAGAAGCAACATGCTTCTCTCTAGGAAGAATCAGCTGCTGTTGGAGTTCAGTTTCTGGAATGAGCCTGTCCCACGGTCAGGACCGAATATATATGAACTCCGATCTTACCAGCTCCGAGTAAGTACAGAAATACCCACCAGCTGTCCTCCCATGCTTCTGTGAGGAAGCACTGGCAGCCCAATGCCTACCACACAAGTGGACTTTACATTTTGTGATGTGTTTGGCTTAATATTTTGATTGGCTTATTTTCTCCCCTGTCCAGTCCTTCTCTTCTTTCTTTTTTTTTAATCTTCTTCTCTCTCATTCCTTCTCTTTTGCTAAGCTTTTATTTTTTATAATCTTACACATAATGTTTGTCATTTGACTTTTTTCTGTATAGCATTGCTATTTTTAAGAGGAAAGACCTAAAATGCAGGACTAGCTATAATACAGAGCATCTACTGTAATTGAACTAGAGCAACTACTTCTCTATATAATAAAAATGAGACTGCTGAATAAGTTAGATGGCACCATAAGAGTCAAAAGGAATAATATTTTAAAACTTTCTTGATGTTTCCCCACTAAGTGACTACTAGAAAGAAAGCCCCAACTTGTTGGGATGAACACTGGGTGTCATATGGAAGCCAATTTGACAATAAATTATATTTAAGAAAAAAAAAAAAGAAAGAAAACCCAGATAGCAACATAGCAATGTTGTTAAAAGGAGTACACATCAGTAGATCTTAGTAGTCTAATACTCACCATTATACTGGAAAAAAAATAGTGATGTCCTTGTTAAATTTACTTAAATTGAATTTTTTTTCTTATTTCACCATAACGTCTGAATGGGTTCCAACAACTTAATCATGATTTCAGGACATCTGGAGGATGGGCTCAACTATGGTTTTGATAACCATAATTAGATGACTTACTATAAATATTTTCTTCGTGTATGAAATTAGAATAGAATAGAATAGAATAGAATAGAATAGAATAGAATAGAATAGAATAGGACTCTCACTATGGGATAGATATGTGTGCAGTGAATAATATTTTGTTACATTTTTTATTTTGTTATACTTCATTTTTAAGTTAGTTTTGTCATTTGATATTTTTTATACTGCTGTTCCTGTATTTCTTCACAGAACTAACAAACTCAAAATCCAAATCTCTTTTCAGCCAGGAACTATGATTGAATGGGGCAATTACTGGTAAGTATATTACCAAATGGTGACTTTGTAATCTTATTAATAGGTTATTTTAGGCCATAGTGTTAATTCAGGAATAAAATCTGGGGATAAAACCATGATTTGATATTAGACTGTTTTGTTTGATGTTTCTATTACAGAATTTTTCAAACGTATACAAAACTAGAGAGACTAATACCGTGGATCTCCCTGCCCCACCCACCCCCTTCCATTCCCATCGCTTAGTTTCAGTAGTTACCAACACATGGCTGGTCTTGCTTAGGTCTAACTCTCCCAACCCAAATTATTTGAAAGTAAATCCAAACAGCATGTCATGTCATCCATAAATATTTCAGTATATATCTCTAAGAGATAAGGACTCTATTTTTTTTTTTAATTTTTTTTAATGTTTGTTTATTTTTTTCTTTTTTTAAATTTTTTTTTTCAACGTTTATTTATTTTTGGGACAGAGAGAGACAGAGCATGAACGGGGGAGGGGCAGAGAGAGAGGGAGACACAGAATCGGAAACAGGCTCCAGGCTCTGAGCCATCAGCCCAGAGCCTGACGCGGGGCTCGAATTCACGGACCGCGAGATCGTGACCTGGCTGAAGTCGGACGCTTAACCGACTGCGCCACCCAGGCGCCCCAATGTTTGTTTATTTTTGAGAGAGACAGAGCATGAGCAGGGGAAGGGCAGAGAGAGAGGGAAACACAGAATCTGAAGCAGGCTCCGGGCGCTGAGCTGTCAGCACAGAGACCCACACGGGGCTCAAACTCCCAAAATGTGAGATCTTGACCTAAGCCAAAGTCGGACACTTAACCAACTGAGCCACCCAAGCACCTCTATTTTTTTTTTTAACAAAACCCAGTGTTGCATTAAGTAATTTCATATTCTTGGATATTACCTTTTTTTGAAATGTTTTTGTCACATAAACAGCACCACAATGACACAGTTGCTTGGGGTTTTTTTCTTCACTTAAGTAGCAGACTACCAGCTTTTCCCCAAACTGATCCATAGGTTCATCACAATTCCAATCAAAATCCCGGCAGGCTTCAGAAATGCAAAGGACCCAAATAGCTAACACAACCTTAAAAAAGAACAAAGTTGGAGGACTCACAGATCTCAATTTCAAAACTGACTACAAAGCTACAGTAATCAAGACAGTGTGGTACTGACATAAGAACAGGTATATACAGATCAGTGGAACAGAAGTGCAAGTCCATAAATAAACTCATAAATATGAACCATTTGTACCAAGTAAATTTTCAACACATGCACCAAGTAAATTCAACACATGCACCAAGTAAATTTCAACACATGCACCAAGTAAATTCCATGGGGATAGTCTTTTCAACAAAGGGTGCTAAGACAACTCGATATCTTTGCAAAAGGATGAATTTAGACCCCTGCCTCACATTATACACAGAAATTAACCATAACATAAAGGTTAGAAGCAAACGTAGGAGAGAGTCTTTGTGACCTAGGTTAAGCATATAACACCAAAATCCATGAAAGAAAATGATAGATTATAATTTATCAAAATTAAAAACTTTGTAATTCAGAGGGCATCATTTAAAAAATTAAAATGCAAGTCACAAGACTGGGAGAAAATTTTACAAATCATATCTGATAAAGGACTTGTATCTAGTATATGTAAAGTCCTACAACTCAGTAATAAGAAGACAAATAACCCATTTCAAAAATGGACAAAGGATTTGAATAGACGATTCTTCACAGATACACAAATTATGCCAAAAAGCATAATTATTATACCCAAATTATGCCAAAAAGCATATGAATAGATGCTTAGCATCATTTATCATAAGAGAAATGCAAATCAAATGAGATTAAAAAAAACCCTAAAACAAGATATCATCTCACACCTTTTATGATGGCCATTATCAAGAGAACAGAAAGTAACAAGTATGGTGAAGATACAGAAAAATTGGAACCTTTGTGCAGTTGGTAGGAATGTAAAATGTTGTAGTAATTATGGAAAACAATACAGAGGTTCCTCAAAACATTAAAAATAGAATAACCATATGATCAACAATTCTACTTCTAAGTTTCTAATCAGAAGAATTCAAAGCAGCATCTCAGAGATATTTTCCCATTAATTTTCATTGCAAGCATTAGTCACAGTAGCCAAGAGGTGGAAGCAACCCAAATATCCATCGAGAGATGAATGGATAAAGAAAATGTGATATATACATATAAAGGAATATTATGCAGCCTTTCAGAGAAGGAAACTCTGCCATGTGCTACAATATGGATAAGCCTTGAGGACATTAAGCCATTCATAAAAGGACAAATAGTATATGATTCCACTAAGAACAAAGTCTCTAAAGTAGTTAGAATCACAGTAATGGAAAATGAATAGTTGCCAGGGTCCAGGTGGAGGGGACTTGGTGTTTAGTGAGTATTGAGTTTAAATTTGACAAGATCAAAAAGTTCTGGAGATCCCTTGCACAACAATGTGAGTGCTTGTGACACTACTAAACTGTGAAATGGCTGAGGTAAGTTTAATGTTACGTGTTTTTACCACAATAAAAAATAAATAATCATGAAATAAATTTTTTAAAAAATTTTTCAGTGGGCAAGGGATTTGAATAGACATTTCACCAAAAGAAATGTATAAATGCCTAATAAGCACGTGAAAAAGTGCTCAACACTCCCAGTCATTAAGGAAATGCAAAGTAAAATCACAAAGAGAGAAGACATCACAAACATTCAGATGGCTTTCACTAAGAAGACAGATAATAACACATGTTGGTGAAGTTGTGAATCAGTTGGGGCCCTCATACATTGCTGATGAGAATGTTAAGTGGTACAGCCACTTCGGAAAATAGGCAGTTACTCAAAATGTCAAACATGGAATTACCATATGACCTCACAGTTCTATTCCTAGGTATATACCCAAGAGAATGAAAGCATGCATTCATATAAACTCATATACAGTGATCATAGCATTTCATAATAACCAAATAGTGGAAATAGCCCAAAATGCCCATCAGCAGAGTGATGGAAAAATAGGCTGTGTTGCATCCACATAATGGAATACTATTCAACAGTAAAAAGAAGTGAACTGCTGATATGCACTACAAATATAGGTGAACCTCAATAACATGCTATGTGAAAGAGTCCAAAGCAGCACATATTCTGTGATTCTATTTGTATGAAATATCCAGAAAAAGCAAATCTATAGAGACAGAAAGATCAGTGGTTTCCTGGGGCTAGAGGTGGGAACAGAAAATGATTGTAGATGGGCACAAGGGATCTTTTAGCACAACTGGATTGTGATGATTGCATAAGTCTGTAAATTTAGTAAATATATATATATATATATATGTATATATATATAATATATAAATGTATATATATTTATACCTAAGTGATTTAGGTATATTTATACCTAAGTGATATTTTACAGGATGTAAAATATACCTCAGTAAAGCTGCTAATGATGCACACACCTTACCAAAGAGAATTTATACCATGAAACCAAGAATAATTCAAAAAGAGGACATTGATAAATATAACATAGTTGAGGCTGTAATAGGTGTCTGGCTTCTGCACCCCAAATACCCGGCCCCCATGCCTCTGTTAGAGCACTTGTCACCCCAGTGGAGTCTCTAGTTTCTAGTTCTACAACTCTGTCTACAAGACCTGGCACATCCTGGGTGGTTGGTAAATGTTGAATAGAGGGCAGAAACTAGTGGTTACATAAGAAGAAAAGGTCTTTGCCAAGGCCAGTTGCCAAACTTGTAAACAACTTCTGTGCCTGAGGGGAACAGATTATATATATTCATGCAGTAGAATCTTTTTTTTTTTTTAATGTTTATTTTTGAGAGAACACAAGCAGGGGGAGAGGCAGAAAGAGAGGGAGACACAGAATCTGAAGCAGGCTCCAGGCTCTGACCTGTCAGCACAGAGCCCTACACGGGGCTCAAATCCATGAACTGCAAGATCATGACCTGAGCCAAAGGTGGACGCTTAACCAACTGAGCCACCTAGGCACGCCTCTGCAGTAGAATCTTATATGGTGGTTAAAGTAAAACAGATCTGCATATGGATAAGCATTGAAAACACCAAGTTCAAGAGAAAGAGCTAAAGAATGTGTACAACGTGATGTCTTTTAGGTAAAGTTGTTTTCATGTCTATTTATTTTTGAGAGAGAGCACAAATGGGGGAGGGGCAGAGAGAGAGAGACACAGAATCTAAAGCAGGCTCCAGGCTCTGAGCTGTCAGCACAGAGCTGGACGCAGGGCTTGAACTCACAAACCATGAGATCATGACCGGAGCCAAAGTGGGAGGCTTAACCAACTGAGCCACCCAGGTGCCCCTTAGGTAAATTTTTAAATAATGTAACAAAAGAGTCCTATAAACAAGTTGTATATAACAATTATATGAAAAGATAGAACTGTTGTTCATGGATACATACATATGAAGTAGAAATACAAAACCATAGACAGGAAGACATGTCTTCAAAAGAGGTAACTGCTTCCAGAATGTAACTCATGGGGGAGGGTGGGTGGGGGTGGGGAGGAGAATGCAAAGGGAGCTTCACCTGTTTCTGTGGTGTTCAGTCTGAAACAAATACGAGAAAATGTAAAGTATTGATATTTTAAAAATCTAGGTGGCCAGAGTGTTTTAAATCATAATTTAAAAGACAGTTTAAAAATCATCTTAATCCATATTCAGAAGTCATTTGAAAATATTGAATACCAGTTTTATTTTATTAGAGACACTAATTTCTTTAAAAAAAAAAGTTTATTTATTTTTGAGAGCGACAGATCATGAGCAGGAGAAGGGCAGAGAGAGAGGGAGACACAGAATCTAAAGCAGGCTCCAGGCTCCGAGCTGTCAGCACAGAGCCTGACACGGGGCTCAAACCCACAAACCGTGAGATCATGACCTTAGCTGAAGTCGGACGCTTAACTGACTGAGCCACCCAGGCGCCCCTAGAGACACTAATTTCTAATAAGAAACACTTTAAAAATTAGGAATAGAGAATATTTTATTTAAATCAGGTTGGCAACCTTTTCTGTAAAGGAACAAATAATAAATATTTTAGGCTTTGGTGTGCCTGGGTGGTTCAGTCAGTTAAGCGTCTGATGTCAGCTCAGGTCATGATATCATGGTTCACCAGTTTGAACCCTGCATCATGCTCTCTGCTGACAGCTTGGAGCCTAGAGCCTGCTTCATAGATTCTGTCTCTCTCTCTCTCTCTCTCTCCCCTCCCCCACTCGTGCTCTGTCTCTCTCTGTCTGGCTCTCTCAAAAATAAAACTAAAACATAAAATATTAAAAAAAATACATTTTAGGCTGTGTGGACTGTTCTGGGTCCATAACGATTATTTAACTCTGCTATTTTAGTGTGCAAGCAGCCGTGAGCTATTTGTAAATGGGTGAGCATGGCTGTGTTCCAACAAAACTTTATTTATGGTTGCTGAAATTTGAATGTCATGATTTTCATGTATCATGAAATATTCTTTTGATTAGATTTTCAAGCATTTAAAAATGTAGAAATCATTCTTAGGTCCTGGGCCATCAAAACAAGCAACAGAGCAGGGGATTTACTCTGAGGGTCTGCTGTGCTAGCCTTGATTTAAACGAAAGCACTATCCATTTCCTTCCATGTGTTCTTTTTATTTTCCGTTTTGAACTTTCTTGCTTTGAACTACATAATTTCTAACATCTAGATCCAAAAAATGGCTCTGTGATTCTTTTTTTTTTTTTAAGAGTTTCTTTTTAAGTAATCTCTGTACCCAACATGGGGCTTGACCCCACATCCCAGACATCAAGAGTTGCACGCTTCACCAACTGAGCCAGCCAGGTGCCCCCATGATTCATATTTCTAATAAATCTTTTCTTCTTGGGTCATCAAAGTCTACATAATGCAAGTTAGAATTTTTTTTAATTTGAAAACTAAGAAATACATATTTAATTGTATACTGTTATACAGTTAGTACCTATAGGCACCATTTTATTAAGGGACCTTTTTTAGGAAGGGGCCTTATAAATGTAATAATTTAGTTGCCCACAGAATAGGATCATTCATTATTTCTATTTTTGCATGTTACTAATTAAGACTTGCCCACCATGGGGGTGCCTGGGTGGCTCAGTCAGTTGAGCATCCAACTCTTATTATCAGCTCAGGTCATGATCTCCTGGTTTGTGGATTTGAACCCCACAACTGTCAGTTCAGCTGACAGTGCGGAGCCTGCTTAGGATTCTGTGTCTTACCCCACACACACACACCCTCCTTCACTCATGCACTCTGCTGTCTAAATAAATAAATAAATAAATAAATAAATAAATAAACAAACTTAAAAAAAAAAGATTTGTCCACCGTGGCCTTCACAAGGAAGTACTGAGATTTATTCTTCAGTTACTTAAAAAATTATTTATAAATCCAGCTCAGCATTCAATTTATATTTTGGCATATAGGTAACTATTTAAGATGGTGATCTCCTCTTCAGTACATGCTTCTGATTATTACGAGGCTAAGGCAAGTACGTTTTCTTTGCCTACTGTAACTGAATTAGAAAAATTCATAATGAAATTAATAATCCTGAATATTTATCACTATCAATGAAAGACAGTTTTTCCCCACCTCTAAGTTAGAATGCACGTTAAAGTGATCTGCTTAATTTCAATAATTTACCAATCAGATTTGTAATTTTTGTGAAGCTATCAATCAATTCTAGATATAAAGGTTAAAGAATTTAATATCATTTAGGGGTAGCCCATGGGAGCAATAGCAAGAGATCCCTCCTTCACCACAAAAGAGCCTAAAAGCTTGGGTCACCCTCAGAGTTGAGCTTATGGGTATGAGAGCTGAGATGTACAAATTGATCTTAAGGAGGCTGGCTTTATCACTCCACTGCAGTTGCCCTTGCTCTGATCCTATACCCCGCTGCTTCCTTGATGTTCTAATTCAGTTGCTATGAAGTTTTCCTCCAGGACAAAAATGTACTGGTCAAGCCAACTCAGATATCTTGTCCCCCAAGAGTACTGTCTCACGGTAGATGTTAGTAGATTGATATCCTTGTTCATATGCCCCAACTCTTCTAAATTAACTATAATGAATCTATCTTCCCAAGTCCTGTCAATTCTGACACCCTGATGACAGACTTTAGGCCAAAACGTGTTGATGTAAATTTACTGGGTAGTCTGTGGTGGGAGGTCTCCAGCTGTGCTTTTCTGGGTGACCTCCCTGTATCATTCAAGCCACTTTTTTCATTTTTAAGTTTGATTCTAGAAAACTGCTTTTGGGAAACATACATTTTCTAAAAATAGTTTTAGGATTTTAGATGCATCACTAAATATCAAGTAGTTGGTACAAATATGAAAGAAGGTGTTTAAGGAACTGACACGTTTGCAGTAGGAAATTTTAAAAGGAAAGTTTAAGACAAGTGCAAATTTTTAGTCAATTTAATCACAATTTCTTTTTTTTGTGTTTTGATTTTCTTTTATTTTCACAATGTTTTATAATATCCCATATACAAGACCTATAAACTTTTCATTTCTAGCCTTTCAACATTTTTTATTATATCATTAAAAGTATCATTTATAAAATCTCCATTTTTTTAAGTTAGGATATAGAGATGAATTAGAATTTGTACCTTGACTCTATAAGGCAACTGATGAATTCACTTATTTTGTTTTGTTTTTCTTTTTTTGTCTTTTCAAAACTCCTTTTATTTTATTTTTTATTGTTTTAAATTTACATCCAAATTAGCTAGCATATAGTGCAACAATGATTTCAGGAGTAGATTCCTTAGTGCCCCTTACCCATTTAGCCCCTCCCCCCTCCGACAACCCCTCCAGTAACCCTCAGTTTGTTCTCCATATTTATGAGTCACTTCTGTTTTGTTCCCCTCCCTGTTTTTATATTATTTTTGTTTCCTTTCCCTTATGTTCATCTGTTTTGTCTCTTAAAGCCCTCATATGAGTGAAGTCATACAATTTTTGTCTTTCTCTGACTAATTTCACTTAGCATAATACCCTCCAGTTCCATCCACATAGTTGCAAATGGCAAGATTTCATTCTTTTTGATTGCTGAATAATACTCCATTGTATATACATATACCACATCTTCTTTTATATATATATATATATGAAATTTATTGACCAATTGGTTTCCATACAACACCCAGTGCTCATCCCAAAAGGTGCCCTCCTCAATACCCATCACCCACCCTCCCCTCCCTCCCACCCCCCATCAACCCTCAGTTCTCAGTTTTTAACAGTCTCTTATGCTTTGGCTCTCTCCCACTCTAACCTCTTTTTTTTTTTTTTTTTTTTCCTTCCCCTCCCCCATGGATTCCTGTTAAGTTTCTCAGGATCCACATAAGAGTGAAACCATATGGTATCTGTCTTTCTCTGTATGGCTTATTTCACTTAGCATCACACTCTCCAGTTCCATCCACGTTGCTACAAAAGGCCAGATTTCATTTTTTCTCATTGCCACGTAATATTCCATTGTGTATATAAACCACAATTTCTTTATCCATTCATCAGTTGATGGACATTTAGGCTCTTTCCATCATTTGGCTATTGTTGAGAGTGCTGCTATGAACATTGGGGTACAAGTGGCCCTATGCATCAGTACTCCTGTATCCCTTGGATAAATTCCTAGCAGTGCTATTGCTGGGTCATAGGGTAGGTCTATTTTCAATTTTCTGAGGAACCTCCACACTGCTTTCCAGAGCGGCTGCACCAATTTGCATTCCCACCAACAGTGCAAGAGGGTTCCCGTTTCTCCACATCCTCACCAGCATCTATAGTCTCCTGATTTGTTCATTTTGGCCACTCTGACTGGCGTGAGGTGATACCTGAGTGTGGTTTTGATTTGTATTTCCCTGATAAGGAGCGACGCTGAACATCTTTTCATGTGCCTGTTGGCCATCCGGATGTCTTCTTTAGAGAAGTGTCTATTCATGTTTTCTGCCCATTTCTTCACTGGGTTATTTGTTTTTCGGGTGTGGAGTTTGGTGAGCTCTTTATAGATTTTGGATACTAGCCCTTTGTCTGATATGTCATTTGCGAATATCTTTTCCCATTCCGTTGGTTGCCTTTTAGTTTTGTTGGTTGTTTCCTTTGCTGTGCAGAAGCTTTTTATCTTCATAAGGACCCAGTAATTCACTTTTACTTTTAATTCCCTTGCCTTTGGGGATGTGTCGAGTAAGAGATTGCTACGGCTGAGGTCAGAGAGGTCTTTTCCTGCTTTCTCCTCTAAGGTTTTGATGGTTTCCTGTCTCACATTTAGGTCCTTTATCCATTTTGAGTTTATTTTTGTGAATGGTGAGAGAAAGTGGTCTAGTTTCAACCTTCTGCATGTTGCTGTCCAGTTCTCCCAGCACCATTTGTTAAAGAGGCTGTCTTTTTTCCATTGGATGTTCTTTCCTGCTTTGTCAAAGATGAGTTCGGCATACGTTTGTGGGTCTAGTTCTGGGGTTTCTATTCTATTCCATTGGTCTATGTGTCTGTTTTTGTGCCAATATCATGCTGTCTTGAGGATTACAGCTTTGTAGTAGAGGCCAAAGTCTGGGATTGTGATGCCTCCTGCTTTGGTCTTCTTCAAAATTCCTTTGGCTATTCGGGGCCTTTTGTGGTTCCATATGAATTTTAGGATAGCTTGTTCTAGTTTCGAGAAGAATGCTGGTGCAATTTTGATTGGGATTGCATTGAATGTGTAGATAGCTTTGGGTAGTATTGACATTTTAACAATATTTATTTTCCAATCCATGAGCAGGGAATGTCTTTCCATTTCTTTAAATCTTCTTCAATTACCTTCATAAGCTTTCTGTAGTTTTCAGCCTACAGATCCTTTACATCTTTGGTTAGATTTATTCCTAGGTATTTTATGCTTCTTGGTGCAATTGTGAATGGGATCAGTTTCTTTATTTGTCTTTCTGTTGCTTCATTGTTAGTGTATAAGAATGCAACTGATTTCTGTACATTGATTTTGTATCCTGCAACTTTGCTGAATTCCTGTATCAGTTCTAGCAGACTTTTGGTGGAGTCTATCGGATTTTCCATGTATAATATCATGTCATCTGCAAAAAGCGAAAGCTTGATTTGCCAATTTTGATGCCTTTGATTTCCTTTTGTTGTCTGATTGCTGATGCTAGAACTTCCAGCACTATGTTAAACAGCAGCGGTGAGAGTGGGCATCCCTGTCGTGTTCCTGATCTCAGGGAAAAAGCTCTCAGTTTTTCCCCGTTGAGGATGATGTTAGCTGTGGGCTTTTCATAAATGGCTTTTATGATCTTTAAGTATGTTCCTTCTATCCCGACTTTCTCAAGGGTTTTTATTAAGAAAGGGTGCTGGATTTTGTCAAAGGCCTTTTCTGTATCGATTGACAGGATCATATGGTTTTTCTCTATTTTTTTTGTTAATGTGATGTATCACGTTGATTGATTTGCGAATGTTGAACCAGCCCTGCATCCCAGGAATGAATCCCACTTGATCATGGTGAATAATTCTTTTTATATGCCGTTGAATTCGATTTGCTAGTATCTTATTGAGAATTTTTGCATCCATATTCATCAGGGATATTGGCCTGTAGTTCTCTTTTTTTACTGGGTCTCTGTCTGGTTTAGGAATCAAAGTAATACTGGCTTCATAGAATGAGTCTGGAAGTTTTCCTTCCCTTTCTATTTCTTGGAATAGCTTGAGAAGGATAGGTATTATCTCTGCTTTAAACGTCTGGTAGAACTCCCCTGGGAAGCCATCTGGTCCTGGACTCTTATTTGTTGGGAGATTTTTGATAACCGATTCAATTTCTTCACTGGTTATGGGTCTGTTCAAGCTTTCTATTTCCTCCTGATTGAGTTTTGGAAGAGTGTGGGTGTTCAGGAATTTGTCCATTTCTTCCAGGTTGTCCAATTTGTTGGCATATAATTTTTCATAGTATTCCCTGATAATTGTTTGTATCTCTGAGGGATCGGTTGTAATAATTCCATTTTCATTCATGATTTTATCTATTTGGGTCATCTCCCTTTTCTTTTTGAGAAGCCTGGCTAGAGGTTTGTCAATTTTGTTTATTTTTTCAAAAAACCAACTCTTGGTTTCGTTGATCTGCTCTACAGTGTTTTTAGATTCTATATTGTTTATTTCTGCTCTGATCTTTATTATTTCTCTTCTGCTGAGTTTAGGCTGCCTTTGCTGTTCTGCTTCTATTTCCTTTAGGTGTGCTGTTAGATTTTGTATTTGGGATTTTTCTTGTTTCTTGAGATAGGCCTGGATTGCAATGTATTTTCCTCTCAGGACTGCCTTCACTGCATCCCAAAGCGTTTGGATTGTTGTATTTTCATTTCGTTTGTTTCCATATATTTTTTAATTTCTTCTCTAATTGCCTGGTTGACTCATTCATTCTTTAGTAGGGTGTTCTTTAACCTCCATGCTTTTGGCGGTTTTCCAGACTTTTTTCTGTGGTTGATTTCAAGCTTCATAGCATTGTGGTCTGAAAGTAAGCATGGTATAATTTCAATTCTTGTAAACTTATGAAGGGCTGTTTTGTGACCCAGTATATGATCTATCTTGGAGAATGTTCCATGTGTACTCAAGAATAAAGTATATTCTGTTGCTTTGGGATGCAGAGTTCTAAATATATCTGTCAAGTCCATCTGATCCAATGTCTCATTCAGGGCCCTTGTTTCTTTATTGACCGTGTGTCTAGATGATCTATCCATTTCTGTAAGTGGGGTGTTAAAGTCCCCTGCAATTACCACATTCCTATCGATAAGGTTGCTTATGTTTATGAGTAATTGTTTTGTATATTTGGGGGCTCCGGTATTCGGCGCATAGACATTTATAATTGTTAGCTCTTCGTGATGGATAGACCCTGTAACTATTATATAATGTCCTTCTTCATCTCTTGTTACAGCCTTTAATTTAAAGTCTAGTTTGTCTGATATAAGTATGGCTACTCCAGCTTTCTTTTGGCTTCCAGTAGCATGGTAAATAGTTCTCCATCCCCTCACTCTCAATCTAAAGGTGTCCTCAGGTCTAAAATGAGTCTCTTGTAGACAGCAAATAGATGGGTCTTGTTTTTTTATCCATTCTGATACCCTATGTCTTTTGGTTGGCGCATTTAATCCATTTACATTCAGTGTTGTTATAGAAAGATACGGGTTTAGAGTCATTATGATGTCTGTGTGTTTTATGCTTGTAGTGATGTCTCTGGTACTTTGTCTCACAGGGTCCCCTTAGGATCTCTTGTAGGGCTGGTTTAGTGGTGACAAATTCCTTCAGTTTTTGTTTGTTTGGGAAGACCTTAATCTCTCCTTCTATTCTAAATGACAGACTTGCTGGATAAAGGATTCTCGGCTGCATATTTTTTCTGTCTAGCACCCTGAAAATCTCGTGCCAATTCTTTCTGGCCTGCCAAGTTTCAAAAGAGAGATCAGTCACGAATCTTATAGGTCTCCCTTTATATGTGAGGGCACGTTTACCCCTTGCTGCTTTCAGAATTTTCTCTTTATCCTTGTATTTTGCCAGTTTCACTACGATATGTCGTGCAGAAGATCGATTCAAGTTACGTCTGAAGGGAGTTCTCTGTGCCTCTTGGATTTCAATGCCTTTTTCCTTCCCCAGTTCAGGGAAGTTCTCAGCTATTATTTCTTCAAGTACCCCTTCAGCACCTATCCCTCTCTCTTTCCTCCTCTGGGATACCAATTATGCGTATATTATTTCTTTTTAGTGTATCACTTAGTTCTCTAATTTTCCCCTCATACTCCTGGATTTTTTTATCTCTCTTTTTCTCAGCTTCCTCTTTTTCCATAACTTTATCTTCTAGTTCACCTATTCTCTCCTCTGCCTCTTCCATCCGAGCCATGGTGGTTTCCATTTTGTTTTGCATTTCATTTAAAGCGTTTTTCAGCTCCTCGTGACTGTTCCTTAGTCCCTTGATCTCTGTAGCAAGAGATTCTCTGCTGTCCTCTATACTGTTTTCAAGCCCAGCGATTAATTTTACGACTATTATTCTAAATTCACTTTCTGTTATATTATTTAAATCCTTTTTGATCAGCTCATTAGCTGTTGTTATTTCCTGGAGATTGTTCTGAGGGGAATTCTTCCGCTTGGTCATTTTGGATAGTCCCTGGCGTGGTGAGGACCTGCAGGGCACTTCCCCTGTGCTGTGGTGTATAACTGGAGTTGGTGGGCGGGGCCGCAGTCCGACCTGATGTCTGCCCCCAGCCCACCGCTGGGGCCACAGTCAGACTGGTGTGTGCCTTCTCTTCCCTTCTCCTAGGGGCGGGATTCACTGTGGGGTGACGTGGCCCGCCTGGGCTACTTGCACCCTGCCAGGCTTGTGATGCTGGGGATCTGGCGTATTAGCTGGGGTGGGTAGGCAAGGTGCACGGGGGCAGGCGGGGCGGGCTTAGCTCACTTCTCCTTAGGTGATCCACTTCAGGAGGGGCCCTGTGGCAGCAGGAGGGAGTCAGATTCGCTGCCGGAGGTTTGGCTCCGCAGAAGCACAGAGTTGGGTGTTTGCGCGGAGCGAGCAATTTCCCCGGCAGGAACCGGTTCCCTTTGGGATTTTGGCTGGGGGATGGGCGGGGGAGATGGCGCTGGTGAGCGCCTTTGTTCCCCACCAAACTGAGCTCTGTCGTCTGGGGGCTCAGCAGCTCTCCCTCCCTTTGTCCTCCAGCCTTCCCGCTTTCTGAGCAGTGCTGTTAACTTATGACCTCCCAGACGCTAAGTCACGCTTGCTGTCGGAACACAGTCCGCCCGGCCCCTCCACTTTTGCAAGCCAGACTCGGGGGCTCTGCTTGGCCGGCGAGCCGCCCCTCCGCCCCGGCTCCCTCCCGCCAGTCCGTGGAGCGCGCACCGCCTCTCCGCCCTTCCTACCCTCTTCCGTGGGCCTCTCGTCTGCACTTGGCTCTGGCGACTCCGTTCTGCTAATCCTCTGGCGGTTTTCTGGGTTATTTAGGCAGGTGTAGGTGGAATCTAAGTGATCAGCAGGACGCGCAGTGAGCCCAGCGTCCTCCTACGCCACCATCTTCCCCTCCTCTCTCCCACATCTTCTTTATCCATTCATCCATCGATGGACATGTGGGCCCTTTCCATACTTTGGCTATTGTTGATAGTGCTACTATAAACATGGGGGTGCATGTGTCCCTTCGAAACAGCACACCTGTATCCCGTGGATAAATGCCTAGTAGTGCAATTGCTGGGTCCTAGGGTAGTTCTATTTTTAGTTTTTTGAGGAACCTCCATACTGTTTTTCAGAGTGGCTGCACCAGCTTGCATTCCCACCAACAATGCAAAAGAGATACTCTTTCTCCACATCCTTGCCAACATCTGTTGTTGCCTGGATTGTTAATGTTAGCCATTCTGACAGGTGTGAGGTGGTGTCTCATTGTGGTTTTGATTTGTGTTTCCCTGATGATGAGTGATGTGGAGCATTTTTTCATGTGTTGGTTGGGCATCTGGATGTCTTCTTTGGAGAAGTGTCTATCCATGTCTTTTGCCCATTTCTTCACTGGATTATTTGTTTTTTAGTTGTTGAGTTTGATAAGTTCTTTATAGATTGGATACTAACCCTTTATCTGATATGTCATTTTCAAATATCTTCTCCCATTCTGTCAGTTGCCTTTTAGTTTTGCTGATTGTTTCCTTCGCTGTGCAGAAACTTTTTATTTTGATGAGGTCGCAGTAGTTCATTTTTGCTTTTGTTTACCTTGCCTCCGGAGATGTGTTGAGTAAGAAGCTGCTACGGCCAAGGTCAAAGAGGTTTTTGCCTGCTTTCTCCTTGAGGATTTTGATGGCTTCCTGTCTTACATTTAGGTCTTTCATCCATTTTGAGTTTATTTTTGTGTATGGTGTAAGAAACTGGTCCAGGTTCATTTTTCTGCATGTCGCTGTCCAGTTTTCCCAGCACCACTTGCTGAAGAGACTGTCTTTATTCCATTGGATACTCTTTCCTGCTTTGTCAAAGATTAGTTGGCCATACGTTTGTGGGTCCATGTCTGGGTTCTGTATTCTGTTCCATTGACCTGAGTGTCTGTTCTTGTGCCAGTGCCATACTGTCTTGATGATTACAGCTTTGTAGTATAGCTTGAAGTCTAGGCTTGTGATGCCTCCAGCTTTGGTTTTCTTTTTCAAGATAATCAGAATTTCATGTTATACACAGATATATATATATATATATATATATATATATACACATATTCTCCCACACATAGGAATGCCATTTGGTACTCATTTTCCTGATGGTTCATTCTGGTAAGGGGGGAAAAAAAAAAACAAGAGGCAGAATCTTTTTCTTTCATTTTTTATTGAGATATAATTGACACACATGTTAAATTAGTTTCAGGTGTATAGCACAGTGATTGGGCAAGTGTAGCTACCTTCTGTCACCATACAACACTATTATAATACCACGAGGCAGTTCCAGTTTTGATAGTGATGGCATATCAGTAGGAAGCTCCACATTCATGTTTTTCCATGTGCTGTCCAAGAGGTTGAAGAATCTCCCTTCGAGTTTAGAGAGCTCATGTGTCTTCCAGAAATCATGGTCTGCAGCTGCTTTGAGGGTGTGCTCCCTTCTCCTCTGTCTTAAACCCCACTCTCCAGGGGTGGCCCCTGTCTCCCTTAGATAGAGTAACTCTTGGCATCTTGAGTGTTCTAATATCCAGGTTTTCCTCACTTTCCCTCAGCAGGTTCTTGGAGAAGCAATTCTGTTTAAGTTGACAGGTCCTATCCTCTGCCAATTTTCTTGACTTTATGTCAAGAATCAGGAGTGCAACCATGTACTCTGAAACATTGATTTTGTTTAGTCATTACTGTCCATTTCCCCTAAAAATGACTCTTCTAGTTACAGAAAAGTACATTTACATCTTATATAGGTTCTGTATATTAAAATAACATTCGATTGCATTTGGTAGTTAAAAAACAGTCTTCATATTGAACAACTTGCTCTGAGGATAGAAAAAATCTGATTCTTTTTAATGTACCTGATTCAGTATCTGAACATTGTCATTGTCCCTTACAGGGCTCGTGCAATTCGCTTCAGACAGGATGGTAATGAAGCAGTTGGAGGATTCTTCTCTCAGATTGGGCAGCTATATATGGTGCATCATCTTTGGGGTATGTATTTTTTCCTTCATTTTTGTGTTACTGGGATTTCAGGGTTCATTACCAAATAAGTTAAACTAGGCAATAAAGCACATCTCAAGTCAGTAACTTTAAACACCATAGCAAATCCAAACATCATAGATGGAAAGTAAATGCTGGGCTATCTACAAGGAAAGAGGTCAACAGTGATGAACTATCTACAAGGAAAGAGGTCAGCAGTGAAAGGCCCGTAGATTTGTGGCACATTAGCAGCTGACGTGGGAGTGGGAATAGTGGTGAAAGGAACAGGCAGCCAGCCGTGGGAGAGGGAAGATGGTAAAACTGTTGTCCCTTTCTAGACACTTCCCATGACTTCTCAGAAACAATCCTGCATTTTACCAGAGAGACACCTCCCCACACACTCATTCGCTGCCTGCCTTGTGTCTGATTACATTGTCCAAAGGCCCTTCTCTGTGTACTTTTCCAACCCTGCCCACTTTTGTTTGGCACCATCTTTAGTATCTCTCAGGGCCTGACTCAGGTGTGCCCCCTCGCCCCCCCTAATGAGTGTCACTCTCCTCTTGAACCCCCAGAGCCCAGTATCATGTAGGTCATCACGTTGTGGCTATTTGTGTCTGTCTCCCTGCTAAGAACAGGAATTAGGTCTAAGTAATAGCTTGGTACATTCTGGGCACGTCTGTATGTTTATTAAAGTTTTTGTGGGTTTTTTTCAAATGTTTGTTTATTTTGAGAGAGAGAGAGAGAGAGAGAGAATACCAGTAGAGGAAAGGCAGAGAGAGGGGAACAGAACCTGAAGCCGGCTCTGCACTGATGGCAGTAAGCCCAACGTGGGGCCCGAACCCACGAACTGTGAGATCATGACCTGGGCCAAGGTCCATTGCTCAACCGACTGAGCCACCAAGACACCCCTATTTATTAAAGCTTAAAAAATGAAAAGTGGAAATCATTTCCAGACCATATTAATAAACTGAGATGTTGTTTGACTGCTCAGTCCCACCACGTGCTGCACCCTGAGAGCCTGCTGTGTTAGCGTGGCAGGCTTACAAAGATAAGTGACAGGGCTAATGAAGGATTAAGACAACATAAGGGATATGCCATGAGGCAGTGTGTGATCAGTAACAGAGTTATATTCGGGGCACTCCCAGCGCTTAAAGGGATATAAACTTACATGTAGTTGAGGAAAATCAGTAAAAGGTGAATATGAGCTAGACTCTTGGATCTAAATAGGTTGCAGGTAAAGTCAAGCAGGAAGGGCTAGAATAGTGATGGAGATATGAGAATTATTATAAACAGTGGTCAGAAAACTACAAATAGTGCAGACTGGCTAAATGGTAAGAGACCTGCTGAGGACCTAAGTCTGAAGTGGATTACTTGAGGCAAGAAAAGTAGTTCTTACACCATCAGGGTCTGGGGAAGAGACCCCCATCCTCACCTCCACCAATCACTGCTTCATCCAGTTGCTGATCTCAGCTGCACACACTGGGCCTCCCTGGTGTGTAAGCAACTGAAAACCCTGCACCAAATGATAGATGCTCCCACGAGCATCAGGTGCAACGTTGTCCTAGGGACCTTGGTTCTCTAGCTAACTGGGATTTGACTTCATAAATATCAGAGTTGTCAAATATAATAGATTTGGGAACAAATCTTCAAAACATATGTCCCTGCCTTTAGAGATTATGCTAAACATAATTTAACCTTTATGGGTTGAAGGTAGGGGTGAAGTCGTTTTTTTTTTTTTTTTTTAAATAATTATGTGGTCTGTCTGGAGGATATAAACTGAAAAGTCAGACCTCTTCCCTCACCTTCCCCTCAGGCTTGGCTCCTGCGCACCTTCCCAGACACCCTCGGTATCTGAGCACAGGAACTTGATGGTCAGGGTTGCCATGTGCTTTGACTCTTAGGCAGAGGGCAAGCCATGTACCCACTCCACTCATGTCAGGGTTTCCAGTGTGTCTGGATAGGGACTCGCGGGTGACAGAGCAGACAGGCACTGGCGGGTGTAAGTGGCAGAGCTCTGACAGAAGCTGTGGGGAGCATAGGCCCTCAACTCTGTCCCATGGGGAGGACTTAAGGCTTCACAACAGCAGTTGACAAGGAGTTCACCAAGATGATCCTCCATGCAGAGACGCAGAAGCCAGGAACAGTGTGGTGCTCTGGCATTGGAGAGCGGCCAGATTGCGGCATGTGTCTTTTCTTAGGCAGTACTCTTCTCTACCTTCCTTTGTTGTCCCCAGTCAGTGTCCCAAATGTCCACTACCCTATTATATAGGAAAAAGTATCGAGATATGCAGAGATGAATTCTCAGTAGCCTGCCCCAAAAACTTACCCTCACTTTTCCACATTTTTTAGAGAACCACGTTTATCAGGCACTTCCAGCGTGTTATTTTCTGCATCATTCTCTTTAATCCTCACCACTACAAACCACAATGAGGTACCTGTGCCTCACAAATGATAAATCAATCACCTAGAATCGTCAGTAACTGAACCAGGCTCAGACTTGGGCACTTCTGGCTTTTTCAAAGCAGATCATTCTACAACACAGCACCTCTTCCTTTTACCCTCGCACTTGATGCCATTCCTTCCTCACCTTCCTTCAGGCCCTGCCCCTTCCATCTGTTCCACCACCCCCATCTATGGGCTCCCTCTCCCCAGTAATATGAACATGCCCAAGTGCTTCCTGCCTTTAAAAAGCCTCAAACCCAAGTGTCCACTGATGGATAAACAGATAAACAAAATGTGGTATGTATATATAATAGAACATTGTTTCCATAAAAAGGAACGAAATGCCAATACATGCTTCAACATAGATGAGCCTTGAAAACATTAGATTCCGCTTACATGAGGTGCCTAGCATAGGCAAATTCATAGAGACAGAATGCAGGGTAGAGGCTCCTAGGGGCTGCCTGGAGGGGAAAATGGGAAGTTAGTGTTCAGTGGATACAGAGTTTTAATTTGGGATGGTGAAAAAGTTTCAGAGATGGATAATAAAGTGGGATGATTGTGAATTACTTAATGCCACCTAATTGTACATTTTTAAATGGTTAAAAGTTAATTTTGCTATGCATATTTTACCAAATTAAAAAAATTTTAACTAAGAAAATTAAAAAACTGAAATTAAAAAAAAGAACACAGCCCTTTCCAACCTGTTCCCTGCAAGGGGGAGTCACCACACAGTGCACTGGCCATGCACCTGCCCTCAGTTGGATGCTGCTGCTTATCATATGAATGCTAAATTGTTTTGCTCTGGGTGGTAAGAGGTAAAAGATTTCTTTTCCTTCTGTTTTTCAGCCTCTTCACAATTTTAGGTACTAAATTTATGCTCTATTACTAGTTGAGGGAAATTTTATCTTTAGGTGATTAAGTTGCTATACCTACAAGGGTAGGTCTTCTCATAAGGAGAAAGAAGCCCTGTGAAGAATAGGGTGTGTGTCCCAGAATAGAGAAACTAGAAGCCCTGATTCTTGTCCTTTTAATCTTGTCTGACCCTGTCAAGAGGCATTTCCCTGGTGAGTAGTTGGAAGGATCTTGCCAGGCTGGGATTTGGCAACCAAGGCACCCAGATGAGATACCTGAATTGTACCATGTGACACCAAGGACTGTGATACCTTTGACCATGCTCTTCTCTCCACCTGGCATGCCTTTGTCTTCTGTTACTATCTGTCAGTGACATTCTTTTCAACCTCTGAGCCCGACCCACCTGGTCAAATCACACCTTCCAGACACCTCTCTCCAGTCTCCTCCCTGTTCCTGTGGGCTCTGTTCTCAAGTATTCCACAGTGCTCAACAGTTGACCTTGTCTTTACTTGTCTTTTTGTTCTCCACTGCATTGAACACAGTCTCTCACCCAGATAATTGTAGTGCTTTGGAAATGTTGAACAAAATTGAATATTGCTTAATTATAGTCTGACAGTTTCTGGTTATGAGTTTAACATTATTGAAGAACCTCGGTTTGAAAGGTAGGTCTTGAGTCCACTAGACTGTAACATTTAAAGATCTGTTTATTTGCTTCTCTCACAAGGCCTAACATAATTTTTCTCAGAATAACCAACTCACAATTATCCCAGCTTAGTACTAAATTCCCTCAGTAGTTGCTTTGAGAAAACCAGCTGAGCAGCTGAATCAGTACTTGTTGGACATAGCTAGTGGAATGCAGGACAGTGTGTTTGGATTAAGTCTTGTTTCTTCCGTGTGGTTATTTTTCAGCTTACAAGGATCTTCAGACCAGGGAAGATATACGGAATGCAGCATGGCATAAACATGGCTGGGAAGAATTGGTGTATTATACAGGTAACATTTTCAAGACATAAAACTTGTCATTCTTCTCATCTTACTGTTTTATGTTCTTTCACCCTAAAGCTAATATGTTACTTTTTAATTAATTAATTAATTTTTAAGTAATCTCTGCACCCAACGTGGACCTCGAACTCACGACTCTGAGCTCAAGTGTCGCATGCTCTTCCGACTGAGCCAGTTAGGTGCCCCTTGTACTTTTTTTTTTAAATAGTATGTTGCTCTAAGATGGTGAATCATAAGTTTGGGGGGATAAAGATTAGTCAGATTTTTCTTTAATAGTTGCATGACTTCTTTTCAATAAGGAATTTTCATTCTTTCAAGTATGTTTGTGGGGAGCCTGGCTGGCTCAGTCAGTGGAGCATGCAACTCTTGATCTCAGAGTTGTAAGTTCGAGCCGCACATTGGGTACAAAAAAAAAAAAATCTTAAAAAAAAACAAAAAAAACCATGTACGTTGTCTGGTACAGTTTCAGACCCTTGCATGATGTAAACTTCACATCATTACCTTTTTTTTTTTGTATTTTTCTATATTTTCTGAATATTTATTATACAATTTTTTCCTAAGCTTTCCCTTTCTCATCAAAATTATCTGTTCCCAAAAACATTATAATTTAATACAGCAATTAAAAATTTTGAAAATTGACATTTTGACTTTCTGTATGTACATGTCTGTGCATGCGCATGCATACCTGCATGCATGTATGCTATGAAATCCTGGTTGTTTGATTTTTGTAAGAACAGTTGGGCTGAATACAACCCAGAAATACTGACACAGGTAATAAGTACCAATCATGTTGCATTTCAGGTACATTTAAGCTCATATACTACTAACAAAAATCAAAGAGTAGTTTGTTCTAGAAAATAAGTATTATCTTGTCTTTTAGTTCAAAACACCATATAATTGCATGTGACTTTGTTGCCTGTTCTTACAGTTTCATTAGTTTCCAGAGGCCTATTTTATTCAGCAGTGACAGTTTTTGAAGTACCGTGTATCTTTCCCTTTACAGAGTATAGTCAAATGCAGTATTATTTGATTTTATACAGCTTTATTTAAAATTTTTCAATGTTTATATATTTTTGAGAGATACAGAGAGACAGAGTGTGAGTAGGGAAGGGCAGAGAGAGAGGGAGACAAGCAGGCTCCAGGATCTGAGCTGTCAGCACAGAGCCT
This sequence comes from Prionailurus viverrinus, assembly GCF_022837055.1. Classification (NCBI taxonomy): domain Eukaryota; kingdom Metazoa; phylum Chordata; class Mammalia; order Carnivora; family Felidae; genus Prionailurus; species Prionailurus viverrinus. The sequence continues at coordinate 16,538,132 of NC_062576.1, read as the reverse complement.
GATGCAGGGCTCGAACCCACACAGGGTGAGATCGTGACCTGAGCCAAAGTCGGACGCCCAACCGACTGAGCCACCCAGGCGCCCCTATATAACTTTATTTTAGTTCAAAGTTCTCAACCTTTTGATAAAGCACCATTTTTCTTAAAACATGGACTTTCCTAATTCCCTACAAATGAAACACATCTCCAGACAGAATCTGCTTTAATTCTAAAAACATCTCATAGGATGTTAATTGATCTACCATTAGCTTGTACATTTCTGCCCCTGAGATCAGTCCTATATTTTCCTCTATTCTGATTTTAAGCAACATGTCCTCTGAACGTTCTCAGCAACATATTCGTTCATGTATATTTACCATAATCTGTTTAGAAAAGAACAAGCACGGTAATCTTGATCCTTGTTTTCAGTCCCACTTATTCAGGAAATGGAATCCAGAATCATGATCCCACTGAAGACCTCACCCCTCCAGTAAAGCTGCAGATTTTAGATGTGCCTACATAAATTTATGTGGCAAGTATTTGTCATAAACTAATTTTAATTGTATATCAAGTGAAAAAGAAACACTGAAGTGTAAACTGCTGTATATAGCTTATGAGAGACCTCTTTTCTTTAAAATTTACATAATCACAAGAAAGGAAACTATTATAGTTTGATTGTAACAGTCCTCAAATATACCTTATACCAACCACCAGCCACCCCTCCCCACCCTCTGGGAAAAGAGGGCCCAAATTAAAATTTGAATCCTCTCCAAATAGGAATCTAACCATGAAAAAAAAAGTTAGCAATTTCTTTATAAAAAGCAAATCTGTTTTATAATTACAGATTTTTAGGCAAATTTCTTGTATCAGGAAGAAATATAAATTTTGTCATGTTACTCTAGCAGTTATTTCTGAGTCTCAGACCAGGAACAAATTCTGAGTGTACCCGATACCTGAAAGTGTTTTATTCTCTCTCCTGTTTAATTGGTCAGCATAGTAAATGACATGTCATTACTAAGCTGGTAGTGGTTGCTAAGGTACATTTAATCAGTAACTCAGTCTTTACCTAGTATATTGTGATGGCTCTATATGAGGGGAAATAATGTGTCATACGTGATTCTGAAATGAACGCCTTGAATAGCACTAATTTTTATTTGTATATTTTTCTATAACAAATTGAGTAGCATTAAGAAAAGAGGTTTTATTTTGTAAACAATCATTTGTGACCTCAGACATTCTGTAGTTAATATTTTAGTAAGCTCACAGCAGATACTTCCAAGATTATGTATGAGGGGTGGTGCATGTTGAGATTTAAATTGGAATAAAGCTGCCTACTTTGTCTAGCTCTGATTTAGTTTTTTAATACAGTGTGCCAATTTTGTGACTGTAATCATGTGCAAGTCCTGTTGAAGTGAAAAATTAGGTCTGACCCCCAAATTAAAGAATTTATGTGTAAAATAAAGTGTGAATAATTCTCATATCAAATGTCAAACTTTTACATGTGAATGGTTTTCTCCAAGAACATATAAAAGTCAATAAAACATCTTGATTTTCACATATGACATGTTTGCAGTCTTTTTTTATGAACTTGTGCTAAGAATGACCCTGTACCTCTTGAAAAATAGCTTGTCCCTGTGAAGTGGGCATATGTGAGTCTATAGAGCAAAATATTAAATAAGCTCACCAGCTTCTAACTAGCCATTGAACAAGGTGTTTTGGGAAACAGGCTTTGTGTACCAGTGCATGGAGTTTGGGGGGTTGGGGTAGCGGTCAGAAGAACAGGCCCTTTCAAGTCCATGCACTGCTCCTTGATGAGGTACTTCCCTCTTTGGTGTTCTGTTCCCTTAACCTATAAAACGGGGAGGTGGAACCCAATGACATTTAACATCCCTTCAGCTCTGAATTTTGTAACTGGCTCTTCTTAATGCCACAGAAAGCAGTAGGAGAGAGAGGGCATAGTGAGCTCTGGCATAGAAACCTGCATTTTCGGGGCCCCAGAGTGGCTCAGTCGGTTGAGCATCTGACTCTTGACTTTGGCTCAGGTCATGATCTCATGGTTCAGGGGATTGAGCCCCATGTCGGGCTCTGTGCTGACAGTGTGGAGCCTGCTTGGGATTCTCCCTCTCCATTTCTCTCTTTGCCCCAACCCCCACTTTTCTCAAAAAAAAAAAAAAAAACTAAACTAAAAACATGCATTTTAACAATTCTACTGATTAGATGCTCAGAGCATATTTTTAGGATGTGAGTGAAAGAACTGTTTATATGAAACTGCTTTCTAAACTGCATAAAGAAAAATGGTAGAATTAGTAATACTAGTAAAGATGATCTAGCTATTCGGAACTGGAAAAGAATTGCTGGGAACAGACTTTTCACTAACAAATTGTGTGGACTTAAAGTGAACCATGCAGAAGTCAGGAATTTTCTATCATTCACTGGGCTTATTAGGGTTCTCCAGAGAAACAGAACAAATAGGATATCTAGATACCCACATATACAAAAAGAGACTTACAGGAATTGGCTACTGCGGCTATGGAAGCCAAGAAGTCCCACAGTCTGTCATCTGCCAGCTAGAGAACCAAGAAAACCAGGGGTATAATTCTGTCCAAGTCCAAAGGTCTGAGAATCAGGAGAGCTGATGGCTTAACTTCCAGTCCAAAGTCAGAGGGCCAAGAACCAGGAGCTCCAGTATCTGAGAGCAGAAGGTGAACATCCCAGCTCAGAGTGAATCTGCCTTTCCTTTACATTGTTCCATTTGGGCCCCCAAAAGATTGAGTGATGCCCACCTACATTAATGAGGAGGGGTCTTTTATTCATTCTGTTGAATAAAATGCTGATCTTCCAGAAACACCCTCACAGACATACCCATAAATAATGTTTTACCAGCTATCTGGACATCCCTGAGGCCAGTCAAGCTGACACAAAATTAACCATCACAACTGAGCTCACAGTTGTGGGATGAGTTGGATGAGGCTCCCCAAATTGCCTCATCTACCCAATTCCCCATCTAGGGGCCCTTCCCCTGGTGAGCACCGGAATGTGCAAGAATGACATTTTCTTTTAGAAACAGTTATTCTCTTTTTGTGTTGCTTTCTATTTTGAGAGAGAGAAAGCACATGTGTGTGAAGGGGAAGGGGCAGAGAGGGAGGGAGGGAGAATCCCGAGCAGGCTCCATGCTGTCAGTGCAGAGCCCGATGCAGGGCTCAAACTCCCGAACCATGAGATCGTGACCTGAGCTGAAATCAAGTGTCAGAGGCTTAACCGAGACCCAGGTGCCCCTTGTGTTGCTTTCTTAGGGCTTTCTGTTCAGAAAAGCACAGAGCGACGAACTAAAATAGAGCTCTTTCAGAATACACCTACTCTGGGAAAAGGAATTTCTGTCCTAATTAAGTCATTGGATTTCACAATGCAGCCTGCCTCACACTAGGCTATAGTCTTTAGTCACGTCAGCAAATAGTTTCTGTTATGTGCCAAGCACCAGACACCTAAAATAATATCATGAACAAAACGTGACCCCTGCCCTTGTGAAGCTTCCAGTCCAGTGAAAGGAGTTTGGCAATTAAAACATAAAATACTGTAGCTTACATGATATGGTAGTTGATAAATGCTATAGGAGGGGAAGGTAGAAGGGGGTAATGGAGATAGGACTCTGAGGGTGGGCTGGGAGGGGCAATATGCAGTATTAAATCTGGTCGGAGTTGGCCTTGCTGAAAAGCTGAGATTTAAGCAAAAAGGGGTGATAAAATTAGCCAGTGTTTGGAAGGGGATCCCACCACGCTGAGGAAATGGCCACAGCAGAGACCCTCAGGGAGGATCATGCCTGGCATGCACTAGAGCAGCACAGACACTGGCTGGAACAGAGGAGAGGGACTGCCTGGTGGGAGAAGTCAGAGGTCGTGGGGCTGGATCAGTAGGGTGTTAGGGGCCACTGAAAGGACCTTGGCTTTTACTCTGAGGTGGGATCCACTCAAAGGTTTTGAGCAGAGGAGGGGCATGATCTGACTTACATTTTCTATTTTTTATTTTTAACATTTTTTTTTAAGAGATAGAGGCAGAGCAGGGGAGAGGGAGAGAGAGAGGGAGACACAGAATCTGAAGCAGGTTCCAGGCTCTGAGCTGTCAGCACAGAGCCCGATGTGGGGCTCAAACTCACAAACTGTGACACCATGACCTGAGCTGATGTCGGACACCCAACCAAGCCACCCAGGTGCCCCGATCTGACTTACATTTTAAATGGTGGCTTGAACTAGGGGTAGCAGTGGAAGTAGGGAGAATGGTGAGATTCTGAATGTATCTTGATGGCAGAGACAGAATGATTTCCTGAACGACCGACCGTGGAGTGTGAATGAAAGAGAAAAACCAAAAGTGACTCAAGTTTTTGGCCTCCCCAACTGAAAGGATGGGGAAGGCTGTAGGTGAAGTAGGTGCAAGAGATCTGGGGAAGTGAATATCAGGAATCATTTTGCTTATGAGTTTGAGATGTCTCTGCAGATATTCAGGTGGAGGTATCAGACAGGTATGTGTGTATTTGAATCTGCAGTTCAGGAGCACAGCCTCGCCTGGAGATATGCATTTGTGAACTGAGACTCTTAAATACACAGAACAAACTGAGGGTTGATGGGGGGGGGTGGAGAAGGGAGAATGGGTGATGGATATTGAGGAGGGCCCTTGCTGGGATGAACTCTGGGTGCTGTATGTAAGCGATGAACCACAGGAATCTATCCCCAAGACCAAGAGCACTGTGTGTTAACCAATTTGACAACAGATTATACTAAATAAATAAAGAGGACTTTATTGCCCGAAAAATAAATAAATTCTTATGGGGAGTGAACGTAGATGAAAAAGAGGTCCAGGGTAAGGAGGAACCAGGAAGAGAGAGTGAAAAACCACCAGGGAAACAGGAAGAAACTCAGGAAAGTGGCATGTCATGAAAGCTAAATGAACAAAGTCTATCAAGAATGAGATCACCTGTGTCACATGCTGCTATGAGGCCAGGTTAGATGAGTTCTGGTCACTTGGTGATGTACAGGAATCTTCTATCATTATATTAATCTATCAAATAATCACTTTAGCAATTCTAGCCCAATTTGTCAAATCCTTTTATTAAACCTCCATAGAAGAACGAATTGTATTATTTTGTCTATGAATTTTCATTGGGAATATTTGAAATTTACAAATTCATTTTCCATATGTTGTGTGTAGGTCTGGTGAATATTACTTGCACATGCCAACTCACTTTTTTTAAATGTTTATATTTGAGAGAGACAAAGAGAGCATGAGTGGGGGGGGGGGGGGGGAGGTGGGCAGAGTGAAACACAAAATCCAAAGCAGGCTCCAGGTTCTGAGCTGTTAGCACAGAGCCCGACGTGGGGCTTGAACTCACAAACTGTGAGATCATGACCTGAGCCAAAGTCAGACACTTAACTGAGCCATCCAGGCGCCCCCATGCCAACTCATTTTTAATTACCATTCATGTGCTATCATCCCTACTCCTTTTTAAAATTTATTTTTTTATTTTTTAGAGAGCACAAGCTGGGGAAAGGGGCAGAGAGGGAGAGAGAATCCCAAGCAGACTCCACACTCAGTGCAGAGCCTGAGGCAGGGCTCAATCCCACTGGGATCCTGACCTGAGCTGAAATCAAGAGTTGGGACACTCAACCAACTGAGCCACCCAGGCACCCCATCATCTTTTTTTTTTTTTTAACATTTATTTATTTTTGAGACAAAGAGCATGAACGGGGGAGGGTCAGAGAGAGAGGGAGACACAGAATCTGAAACAGGCTCCAGGCTCTGAGCTGTCAGCACAGAGCCTGACGTGGGCTCAAACTCACAGACCGTGAGATCATGACCTGAGCCGAAGTCAGACGCTTAACCGACTGAGCCACCCAGGCGCCCCCCCCATCATCCTTTTTAAAAGCCTTCTCAGACCCACACTTTGCTCTCCTCCAAACCAGCACTTGAGAGAACCTGCTTCTTTTCCCCTTATTCTCATGGCTGCCTGTGAAGGAGACTTTTCTTCAGTCTTGAATAATTATTAAATGTATGCCTTCAGTTTCTGGCTGGAACATAGATGTTCAATAACATGCTTGATGAATGGATAGAAGGAAGCAAAGGGGGAAGTAAATGGGGAGAGGGAGAAAGGGAAGGTAGGAAAAGAGAAAGTATGGAGACTTTCAGTTTCAATTAGAAAACACACGGGGCAGGGTGCTTCAGTGGCTCCGTTGGTTGAGCATCAACTTTGGCTCAGGTCATGATCTTGTGGTTTGTGAGTTCAAGCCCTGCATCATGCTCTGCACTGACAGCTCAGAGTCTGCTTTGGATTCTCTGCCTCCCTCTCTCTCTCTGTCCTTCCCCCATGTTCGCCTTCTCCCTCTCTCTCTCTCAAAAATAAACATTAAAAAAATTCATGGGGCAAAAATATATACATATGTGTGAATACATATGTGTGCCCCTCAAAGCAGAGCAATGTCTTAATTCATACTATTTCTGATGCAAGTGTTAGGAATCCTGGGAGTTAAGATGATGTGCCTAGGCAAACTCAGTAAAACAATTCAAAAGGAAAATAATAAACATATATAGAAATATGTTCAGAGTTGGAAACTGATCAGCAAAGTACTGAACAGTCCTCTATGAATTAATACTAAAACTAGTACTTTTTGCAGAGTTCAGTGACCATTAAAAAGGAAACCACTTGAACATTTTGTAAAACACATCTTATATTCTAGGGAATAAAATTTCATCTTCTGTATTAATATACATTAACACTTGTGATCAGAGTGTTAAGTATTAGCTTACAGTAGATTGTCCTGGCCCCAGTAAGTTGTTAACTCTCTTAAATATTTATTTTTGTGTGTGAGAGAGCTCACATTAGCAGGGAAGGGGCAGAGAGAGGGAGACAGAGGATCCAAAGCAAGCTCTGTGCTGAGAGCAGACAGCCCAATGTGGGACTCAAACTCATGAACCTCGAGATCACGACCTGAGCCGAGGTCGGACGCTTAGCTGACTGAGCCACCCAGGGGTCCAATTGTTAACTCTCTAGCAATGCATAATATAAAGAACACTGTGGAAATCACTGGACTGAGCTCCAGCTCTGAATGTGACCCTGTAGCAATCATCAACTCTTGTGAGCTTGCTGTCCCCTGTTAAAAAGAGGACAGCGATATCTATACTGCTGACCTCAGGGATGTGAGAATCACAAGAGGAAACATGTGCAAACACCTTGGAAATGTGAAAATGAGCAGTGTGACGTGTGGTCAGATCACTCCCCACATTTCCCGCATCCAATCATAATTCTGAGGGCCACAGAGGCAAAAGCCATCATGCTTGTGCCAACATTTGCTGAGGCGGACCACCTGACTCTCCGGAAGCTTCCTACCCGAGGTCTGAATCTCCAGAATCTTCCAGCCCCAGGCCTAGAATGCCCTCCCCAACTCTTGTGAATGGCAGCCGGCTGGGCAGGAAGAAACACTTGTCTCCAGAAGAGAGAAGAATCATAGCAGCAAACCAGAGAAGGGGGTGGGATAGGAGATAAAGGCCTTGGGATATCTCCTTTTTTAGGCATATAAAAGCTTTGAGGGACTTCTCCTGTTTCAATTTAATACCATGAAAAATTTCAATTCTTAACTTCATGACCCCAGTTCTTAACTATTTTTGTTTACATAAGCAGTGTGCATCAGAATGAAAAATGGCATCACAAGGATAGGCCACATCACACTGCCAACACTTACTGACTCCTGTCCTACCACAACCACGTACATAGCTCCTGGGAGAGCCACTCTGTGGCTGTTTCCAGCAAATCCAGAATTCAAAAAGCAAGGAAGAGGTTAGGGCAGTTCTTGCATCATTTCAGGCTCACCCCAACACAACAAAGAAGGGATTGTGTGTGCTGCTTCTGTGCAGCTTGCTGAGAGCTGGGCAGCCTGGGGGCCCGGGGGCTTGTGCAATTGGTCTAAAAGGTTCTATGTGGGTAGATTTCTCAGCCCAGAAGACTCCCCTGAGCCAAATCCAGTGTGCACATCCTGTTCAGGCCACCGCCCTGTGGAAGGCGGGCTCTGGCAGCCTGGCAGGTAGAAGCAGCAGGGGCTTCAGTCCTCCACCTCCCCGAGGACGGCTCTGCAGCTCACGCACACTGCTGGCGGCAGTTTGCAGCACCGGCAGCCCTGGCACGCCAGCCCTGGCACGCCCAGTCCTGCCCGGAGCTCAGTGCAAGTGCAAGTCCCACAAAATGGCTTCCAGGAGAGCTGCCAGCCAGCAACCTCGACCGAACAACCGCCTCGTTGTCTGGAGTCTCATGTAAATGTTGCCCAACCTACTTCACGTCTCTCCCGGGGCAACTTGGATCTGGAAGGAAATTCATCTGACTTGACTATTTGGCTAAATAATATCTGATTATTTGGCCAAATAAATTTAAATTATTGTTTTGAAATATACATTTTTTCTCATATAATTTCCTATATTAAACCATTCTGGCCTTTTCTACTTCATTATCCACTGCATGCTTCTTCCTAAACCTCTTTATCCTCTCCCAATTTTCAACCAGGGAGGGTATATAACCACATACTATTGTTTTTAATATTTATTTTGATGGGTGGGGAGAGGCAGAGAGAGAGGGCAAGAGAATCCCAAGCAGGCTCCACGCCATCAGCACAGAACCCGATGCTGGGCTTGATCCCATGATCCGTGAGATCACGACCTGAGCCGAAATCCAGAGTCAGATGTGTAACCAACTGAGCCACCCAGGTTCCCCAATAACCACATAATTTCAAAGCATGTTCTGAAATGTCTCTTTCTTGGTACTGCCCAGAATAAACGCAAACCTGGCTTTCACGTCTTTCCAAGTCATCTGTTAAGAAAGAAATGGTGCATATAGGCTATTAGGAGGCATTTCTTAATTTATTTAAGGCAAAACTCTGATCTTCATTTGGAATGAGTAAAATGTGTAATTACTTCTTTTATTTCATGCAATGATCAAATATCCATTTTTTAAGGTCACTACTTTTGTTTAAGGCTTTTTTTTTTTTTTTTTTTTTTTTTTGAGACAGAGAGAGAGAACACACACACAAGTGAGCAGGAGAGGGGCAGAGGAGAGAGAATCTTCAGCAGGCTCCGCGCCAGGCACAGAGCCCAAAGGAGAGCTCAATCCCACAACTGTGAGATCACGTCCTGAGCCAAAAACAAGTGTCAGAGGCTTAACCAACTGAGCCACCCTGGCGCTCCAAGGCTCCATTTTTTTTTTTTTAATTTTATTTTTTACATTTATTTGCTTTTGAGAGACAAAGAGAGAGAGAGCACAAGTGCGGGAGGGGCAGAGAAAGAATGAGACACAGAATCCGAAGCAGGCTCCAGGCTCCGAGCTGTCAGCACAGAGCCCGATGTGGGGCTTGAACTCACAAACCATGAGATCCTGACGTGAGTCGGAGGAAGTCGGAAGCTTAACCAACTGAGCCACCCAGGCGCTCCAAGGCTCTATTTTCTTTTAAGCCTCTGTAACATTCCCTGTTTGACAAATTCCAAGAGCTAATAAAAGCACATCCAGCCCTCTGCCCAGTGGGAGGGCTGGTGGGGGCTGAGTGGTGACAAGCACTATGCCCTGTGATCAACGGGGTCTCCAACCCCTTGGTTCCTTGCCTGGCTGTTGTTTCTACCCAAAAATGTAAAGGTGCTTGAAATATTAGATACTGAAATACATCACAGGCAGAATGGACAATGCCACAAATCTGTTCTGATACATGGATAACTTTTATTTACCTACCACAGGGAAAACCAATAGTCACCTAAAGCTGCCTAACCCATATTTCCAACAGTGACGGTGTTTAATTTACTATCCACCTTTAAAAGGCTTCAAATAAAATACAGATAGGAAAATACATAAAGAATTAAGATTATAAAACTATCCAGGTAATTAATGGTCATAATAATACTAGGACTGCAGTTAAAAAAAGCAGTTTTCCATAGTTTACTTGAAGTACAGATAATGAGTACCAAATCTATACATTAAGTTGTAATAGACAATTTTAGGCAAATGGTATCAAACTGTATAACTTTTAAAAATTAACCGAAGTTGTTACAAACTGTATAAAAATTGATATTATTCTTCAAGTTCTCCTAAAAGCTCTACAAAATCAGTGATGTACCATTCAGCGTTGTCTTTTACTTGTTGTCTGATCACATTTCCTCCAAATCCAATGAAAACATCCTAAGAAAGGGGAAAAAAGGAGAGTTAAAAAAAATTAAAAAAGATATAGCGGCACCCTAGGGCAGTAAGTGTTTGAAAAGAATGAACTGTTCTGCAAAGAGAGGTTAAGCCTAGCCTCAAGGGGGTGCCTCCCCAGCTCCCTGGGAGCGTCCTTGAATGAGTCAGTGCAACACCGCTGTCAGTCCAATCAGGCCAGGGAACACTCAGGCTTCCAGGAGAACTGAAGCCCTCTAAAAACCAATACAATTGCTTACAAAGGTAAAATCCCATCTGAGTTCTAAACTAGATGCATTCACAACTAGGCTGGGCAATCTCAAAGAGGGAAGAATAAAGAGAAGCCTGTAGTGCAGTGGAGATCCCACTGACCTAGAATCAGGACCAGGGCAGGCGCCTCCTGACAGGTGCCCTGCGTGAACCTGACAGACCTCCCTCCCAGGGAGGGTGTTATTCTGGGATGAAGCAGATGACAGTCCCAGGATCTGCTGCCAGCACTCCACTTTCCATCATTAAAATTATTGAAGGTTATGTTGTTTCCTTAATTTCTACCAAGTGACCCCTTCTTGTAGTCATTTTTAAAATAGTATTTTCTCAGGACACCTGGGTGGCTCAATCAGTTAAGCACCAGACTCTTGGTTTCAGCTCAGGTCACGATCTCACAGTTTCGTGGGTTCCAGCCCCGCATCAGGCTCTGCGCTGGCAGCGTGGAGCCTGCTTGGGATTCTCTCTCCCTGTCTTTCCCTTCCCACTCACTTTGTCTCTCTCAAATAAGTAAATAAATAAAAATTTAAAAACATAGTATTTTCTCTTTTTCCGCCAGGATATAGACACTACATACATAATTTGGAAGTTGAAAATTCTTTCACTTGCCTTTTCTCTTCATTTTTGTTTTCATACCACATAAGGAGGGAAACATAATGAGATTCTTACCTTCCAGTTAAGTGTAGCCTCCTAACTGAGCCTCCTTTCTGCATGCCAGCACCCGCTCGGGGTCCTAACACACCAACTCATTCCCTCTCTGTCCAGCAGCCTCCCAGGGCTTCCCATGACCTCACAGGGACACCAAAGTGCCTGACACATAAAGTCTTCAGCGGTTGCTGAAGAGAAAGCCCATTCTTGCCAGTTCTTGTGCACTGACCAGCCCAGGTCTGTGCCTAGAACATCCCCACTCTGCTCTGCTGCCTCCCTGCCTCCTGCCCCCCGCCTGGTCACTTCTCCCTTGGGTCCTTCCAGGCCTGCACATGGTGGCTGTTGCCCTTCCTTCAAATCACACATTCCTCTGACCACGTCTGCCAGCACACACTTTCCCTTGGCCCGGTCAGGCCGTGTCATCTTCCAATGACTGGAAGGGTCCTCTGGAATTATAATTTTGTCACCTCTTGACATCAGGAGGGGGAGCTCCCTGATAGAACTGGGCATATGTGACTTCTACATACTCCTCATTGGACTAGTCCAGCATTCGTGACTTAGTCAACCTCAGCCTTGATTGTAAATCATCTGAAGACATCTTCTTATCTTGAATTGACTCAAGTAAGTTAAAAGGATCCAAAGATTCTTTAACCACTTTGGGTTAATCATTTACAAAGACAACTATTTTTAGATCTCAGGAAACTAGGTAGTAAAAAGCTCACCACTACATTTTTGGTTCAGGTTTTCTTAATTTAGTATGAGCTGATAAGGGCAAAGTCCTGCATGAAAGTGACACATTGCTGTATAGCATGTTTCCTAGTCTCAGAAAACAACATTCATTCAGAAGAATAAAATGCTTTAATACAGGCACGTTATCAAACCTCCACCAGCCTCAGTTCCCTACTCAGTAAAAAGGAGAAGATACTGTATGAGGAAACAGTTCGTCAAATATAAAAAGACAGTAAAATTTTGATTACAGTTATAAGATCTGAATTATTATTTGTGGTATTATTTGGGGAATCGAAGCCAAACCTTGAGCACACACTGGGGCTAAGAGGTGGCAGCCATACCACAGGAACAGGGTGGTAAAGTTCTAGATGGTTTTTTTTCAGGTTTGCAAAAAGTCAGTTGACATATTGAGACTGAAGGTGTCTTAATTGTTTTGGTTGTTTTACAGTGACACCTGGATGTTCTTCTCTCTTATCTTACCTAAGCAATCATACCAAGTTCTAAATCAGCTGTTTGAAACAGAACCACAACCAGAGAAAACTAGCACACTTAATACCTACAGCAGGAGGACAGGCTTCCATGTCTGTGGCTCCGTCTCCAATCATGATAATTTTCTTAAAATGAAATTTTTCCTTTAAAAGTTTAATAACTTTTCCTTTCCCACCAGATTCGGCTGTTGGCTGCATCTCATCAAAACCTGCATATTCACCTTAAAAGAGCAGTTACAACAGTGTTAATGATCCACAGAATTCTATCAGTAGGGCCAGCTTTTTGCATAGATGATACCCTCACTTAAATGTCACTGAGAAAGCTAAAAATGGCCCTCAGTGAAGTGACCCGGCCTGGATTTCTACACCACAGCCCCACATAAACAACTTTGCTTCTCACTTGCAAATACTTCTTGTTGAGGTAACTCCTTTAAATCATTAATGCCTTGGGGTAAATCAGTTTTATCCTCTAAGCTTTCATAGTTGTAATTCTCAAACCTTGCTGACATGGCAGAACATCATGAAATGATAATATATTAAAATTTTTAAAAGTTAATATATAATTTCATCTAAGAGGCAATTCCAACTTATATTTGATCAATTTTATTTCTTACAGTAATTAGCACACTCACTCTCTGTTCAGACCCATCCAAAATGTTTTATTAACACATCTAAAATTTTTAAATTAATATTATTTGGTTTTAAGGATGTCAGCCAGTCCTTGACATAACTAGAGACAGTATGCAATGATGGAAAACTACAGCTGCAGCTGTGATGGTACACAGAAGGGCCAGGAGGCACTTTCAAAGGAGCGACAGAGGGGCACCTCGGTGGCTCAGTCAGTTAAGCGTCTAACTCTTGATTTTCTCCCAGGTCATGATCTCAGGGTTCTGGGATCGAGCCCCACGTTGGAGCCTGCTTAGGGTTCTCTCTGCCTCTCCCTCCCTCTCTGCCCCTTCCCATCAAGGCAGCGACAGTGCAGTGACTCACTAGCAAACTCTCCTTCCTTAGCCTATGATTGATTTGAATACATGAGAGCTCTCATAAAACTGAAATATAATGCGAGACAGAGTAAGTCATGTGGGAATCAATGTGCAGACATTTATATACAGAGAGATGATTATATGGACACTTATATATACAGATAGATGGACATATATACAGATATGGACATTTATATACAGATAGATGATTATATGGACACTAAAGCTAGGAGAGATGATGGCCCAAGTCTGTTTTGCACGGAGTAAAGACCTCAGTCAAGAGTATCCTTTGCCTCAGTATTTAACTCTGATGCCACCTTGCTTAAGTTGCATCCCAACAGACACTACATAAGATACTGGATACTAGGCCCCGGCGGAGAAGCTGAGGTCATCATTGAATTTGAAATATTTAAAGTGGATACAAAACTGTTTCAGCAATGCAGACAATTAAGTGTGTTGTTGTGGGCGATGGTGCCGTTGGTAAAACCTGTCTCCTGATATCCTACACAACAAATAAATTTCCATCGGAGTACGTACCGACTGTTTTTGACAACTATGCAGTCACAGTTATGATTGGTGGAGAGCCATATACTCTTGGACTTTTTGATACTGCAGGGCAAGAGGATTATGACAGATTACGACCGCTGAGTTATCCACAAACAGATGTATTTCTAGTCTGTTTTTCAGTGGTCTCTCCATCCTCATTTGAAAATGTGAAGGAGAAGTGGGTGCCTGAGATAACTCACCACTGTCCAAAGACTCCTTTCTTGCTTGTTGGGACCCAAATTGATCTCCGAGATGACCCCTCTACGATTGAGAAACTTGCCAAGAACAAATAGAAGCCTATTACTCCAGAGACTGCTGAAAAGCTGGCCCGTGACCTGAAGGCGGTCAAGTATGTGGAGTGTTCTGCACTCACACAGCAAGGCCTAAAGAATGTATTTGACGAAGCAACATTGGCTGCCCTGGAGCCTCCAGAACTGAAGAAGACCCGCAGATGTGTGCTGCTATGAACATCTCCAGAGCCCTTTCCGCACAGCTGGTGTCAGCATCGTACTAAAAGCAATGTTAAATCAAACTAAAGACTAAAAATTAAAGGGGCGCCTGGGTGGCGCAGTCGGTTAAGCGTCCGACTTCAGCCAGGTCACGATCTCGCAGTCCGTGAGTTTGAGCCCCACGTCAGGCTCTGGGCTGATGGCTCGGAGCCTGGAGCCTGTTTCCGATTCTGTGTCTCCCTCTCTCTCTGCCCCTCTCCCGTTCATGCTCTGTCTCTCTCTGTCCCAAAAAATAAATAAAAACGTTGAAAAAAAATTTTTTTTAATTAAAATTCGTTTTTGCAATAATGACAAATGCCCTGCACCTACCCACATGCACTCGTGTGAGACAAGGCCCATAGGTATGGTCCCCTTCCCCCTCTCAGTACTAGTTAATTTGAGTAATTGTGTATTGTCAGAAAAGCGGTTAGTACTAGTTTTTGTTCTGTTGTTTCAAAAAAAATTGTTTTTGTTTGTTTGTTTGTTTGTTTGTTTGTTTAAAAGCAAGGCATGCTTGTGATGACTCTGTAACAGACTAATTTGGGCTGTTGAAGCTGTTCCCGGGGCTCCATCCACTCTGGAGAATAATCTGGGACATTTAGGGGTTTTTTGTTTTTGTTCTTTTTGTTTTTGTTTTCTTTTTTTTGGGGGGGGGAGTGTGTGTGGGGTTTGTTTTTATTTAGTCATGTTTTTAAAATTCAGTAACCATTGGACAGCCCTTAAGGGAAGGAGGATGGACTGACTCTACATTCCACTTCCTAGATCTAGTTTAGAACACTTGTCCCCCACCTGGTGCTCTTAGGAAGGAGTATAGTAAATGCCTCATTTAATAACATACTCCTTTTTGAAAGTTGCCTTTCTCTCCACCCTTGAGTAGGTCTAGTACTTGATGAAACTCATGAAAGCGGGTGGAACCTGTCTTGCCCCTCTTTTCTAGGATGCACTCTATATGTGACTGTGACTTTCAAGGAAATTTGTTTGTCATTTGCTGATTTTTTTTTTTGAAGTTAATTTCTAACTTCGTTCACTGATAAATGAAGAAAAGTATTGCACCTTTTGAAATACACCAAATGGATTGAGTACGTAATTAAAAAACGTTTTTTCCCCTGTCAGTCATTGTCTTACATGCTTAGCGTAGATGTCCGGTTTATTTTTTTTATTTTTTTTTTTTAGCATTTATTTATTTTTGAGACAGAGAGAGACAGAGCATGAATGGGGGAGGGTCAGAGAGAGGGAGACACAGAATCTGAAACAGGCTCCAGGCTCCGAGCTGTCAGCACAGAGCCCGACGCGGGGCTCGAACTCACGGACCGCGAGATCATGACCTGAGCCGAAGTCGGCCGCTTAACCGACTGAGCCACCCAGGCGCCCCTAGATGTCCAGTTTAATAGCGTATGATACAGTGTTCCTAGAACACAGCCGGAGACCTGGTAGATCGAGGAAGTGTGAGGGGTGGTGCTAGAAGACAGATGTCTGTGGAATGATGCACATCCTCTTTCAAGTTGGAGGATGGAGACAGACCTGCTTGATGAAGAAGCTGGGGGTGCGGGTGGGGGTGGGGAGGACATTTAACAATGTGGGGACCAGTCAGGGGAATCCCCTTATTTCTGTTTTGCATACGAGGAACCCTAGAGTAGCTAGTTAAGGCTCTCTGGTTTAGTAAAAAAAATCATGGAGTCTTATGAAGACTCTTCATAAGTGTTAATGGGGATTTTATCTGCTTATTTTGGTTGCGGTTCCCAATTTTTAAAAATGTTTAGGTAATCTTCTCCGCCTTCCCCAAATCCTAATTCTTGTAGATTCATTAGTGTTGAACCAATGCTTTCACATGTCTCAATTCTTTGTACATGCGTTCTTTTCAGATGTATTAAACAAACAAAAAACCCTTAAAAAAGAAAAAAAGATACTGGATACTAAAACTGATGAGAAAGGGAAATGACACCATTAAAGTCTTACCATTGAAGTAGAATTTCAGCCTATTGGCAAATACGTTGGTTGATGGGATATTGAGCTTGGAAGCAATATGCTCCACAATGCTCCTAAAGCCACCAGATATTAGGAAAACCTGAACATTTCGCTCTTGCAGGCGACTTACCAGCTCCCTGCAAAAAAGAAATATACCAGACCCTGATTATATAAAAGAAAAAACATGAAACATGAGGAGAAAACTAAAAAACACCTTTTTCTCCCAAATGCATCTGCCCAAATACATCACATAAGGTATATCGCCTGGTGAATTATAATGTTTTATGAATGTTTTTCTGAATGCACTTAGAAATTAATAGGTAGGGCTGGACTGCTTAGGAAACCATCCCACAAGTCTCCTCAGCCCATGAACCTAGAAACGCAAAATGAAGAGGAAGCTTAGGCTCTCCCTGGGGAGCAAGGAAGGGCAGACGTGAGCAGACGTGGGCAGAGCCAAACAGCCAGACAAGACCACAGGCAAGAGCTGAAAGAACGAGACAGAAGGGAGCACTAGAGCAATGGTGAGAGATTCTCAAGAGGACATGCCCCCAAACACAGGTGCTGACAGAACCCAGACCGGGGCTCCTCTTACCTTATGCCAGGAGTCAGGTGGGGGGGGTGCTCTGCTATGAGCCTTTGTACCTGTTCCCTGGAGGGCTGGATCAGCGCTAAGCGCTCTGTGAGGGCAGCCTTGAAAGGCACTGCCCCACCCATGGCTCGCCGTGTCCTAGGAGGAAGACCCAACAGTCAGGCCAGACGAGTCAGATGTCCCCAGAGTTTACATGCCCAACCTCCCCAGCTCCTCCAAAGTCCACCCAGGAGGAAGGTGCTACCTAGAGCTCCACCATACAACACGCATGCTACGATGCCGTGAGAGCGAGGCCTGGGAATAAACATATGGAAGGTTTGTTTGAGAATCATACTAAGATTTTGCAGCCACGTCTCACATCAAATGCAGCTGAACATGAAATGGTCTGTGACCTGGTGACTATAGGCAGCAATAATACTGCAGGCATAAACTGAGAGACTCTGAACCAAAACTAGCTTTCTAGCAAACCACAGAGGCCACACTTTCAACCATGACACAAAGCACTGGACACATGGTGATCCCCCACCCCGTCATCTTCTTTGGTTAGTTATGGTCATCGTTCCTCTGACCGAGCTAAGAGCATGTCACCCATATTTATTTGTCAGGGGCAACTTTCCTTTTTCCATAAATATTTGTATAAATGGATGATTGGATAATGTACACTAGTGAATTCAGTTGTAAATGATGGAAGAAGCAGCTTACTGCCCATGATTTATAGCCAGGGACTAAAAATCAGAGAAATGTGGCTCTGGTCCTACATGTTGTTGAAACGTCACTCTCTTTTGCAATTTTTTATCATTTCATAAAGTGAATAAATACTGTTCCTACATTTCTGACACAGCATCCTCAACTCCACAGAATTTGGCTAGCTCATCAATTCCTTCTTCTCTGATGACTGTGCTATCAACATCAAAGCATACTGCATCAGCTGAACAGAAAAGTTTCCTCAACTCTGAATGGGAGACCATCCTTGGAAGAATTGTTCTCCTACAAGAGAAAAAAAATAAACATACTTTAAGGCTTATAATCATAAAAAAGATCCAATTTTGCCCATTTATGCCAATATACTTTGATTCATATCAAAGTCGGTGTATCCCTCATAAACATGGACTCACACAGACTTACTTGTTGTTTAGTACAAAATAAGCACCTTCTAAATGTCAGGTCTCAATGAGCGGGACCAAACTCTTCTCCCAGGAACTCAGTCTAGTGAAATACCAACTTATAAATATATTTGATGTTCAACCATATTCAACTCTTTTTGCCCTAATAATTATAGCAATAAGGCCAAGTGCTAAAGTGGATGTGCATAAGATACTGTGGGCACACAGAGAAAATGCTTTTAACCTTGCCTATGTTATAGGGATTCCAAGGGACATAGTCATTGGAGCTGAATCATGAAGAGTAAATGGCCTGAGTAGGTTCTCAAAGGGCAGGGTATCAGCTTGGTGTGTGCTGGGCATGGGGGGCAGGGAGATCGAGGCAAGAAGAGGAAGTAATGATGGTAGAGAAAAGAGTAGGGGCAGAGGCAAGGAGAAAGAATGATGGATAGGGGTGCCTGGGTGGCTCAGTCGGTTGAGTGTTGGTTGACACTTGATTTTAGCTCAGGTCATGATCCCAAGGTTGTGGGATAAAGTCCCGCATTAGGCTTCACACTCAGCTTGGGATTCTCTCTCTCTGCCCCTCTGCCCTGTTCGCGTGCATGAGCTCGTTCTCAAAAAAAAAAAAAAAAAAAAGATGATGGATAACATACTGGAAGCCTCCCAATGGAGTCCAGCTACCAGGTGGTGCACAAAGGGGGGCCCTGAGCCAGGCTAAGGAGTTTGGATTTTAACATCTAGGTAATGGAAAACCTTGAAAGGCCTTTGCCTCCACAGAGAGGTCAGAGCTAAACTACACATCGGTTAGTCACCAGAGTAGAGGTGGTAATTGAGGGCATGGCCTGATGAAAGTCACCAGAGAGTGGAAAGCAGGAGAAAAGAAGAGGGCTGAGGACAGACCCCACAAGGAACAGAAAAGGTTAGATCAGGAGCCTGGGAAGGAAAATGAAAAGAGATCAAGACTCACTCACAGGAAGAGCCCCGAGGACCACTGTGCTGCAGAATCTATGGGGGACAGAGTTTCAAAAGGAATTTTGCAGGTTTTTTACTTTTTAAGAAAATCACTGGACTGGAATCTTGAGGGTGAAGTGGATCCTAGAGGTCACCTAGACCAGTCTCCCATCAAATATGTCATGTACGAGGCCACACAGATGATGCAAATAACCTATATTTAGAATAGATGCCGGCTAAAAACAGACTCAAAGGAACTGGCCAACCTACTTCATAACTGATTTCTAACCAATGCATCTGTAAGAATGATCCAGGTCAAAGCTGACCTGCGGGGGAAAAAATCTTTTCGGCCAAGGGCTGACAAACTAGAGCCAGCCCGTTTGGAACCCTTACCAAATAGGAAACAGGAGTTTCACTGGAGACCCAGTAAGAAGGGGAAAGAGAAGGCAAATTAATGAATCCAGTAAGACAGTAGAGTATTAAACTAAACTAACATCAGCCTCGATGTGAATGAAGTTTCCATTAAACAGAAAACTTAAAAATACATGAATACTAAACATGTATGCTATTAATTATCTATAATCTCTTTTTCTACCATCATCATGCTCCTGTTCAAGCAGATCCCTCACCTCAGAGGACTGACTTCCCACGTTCACATATCATCCCCCCTGTGAACTGGGCTTCTTTGCTGGTTGCTTCTCTTCCGTTCTCTTACCGATGCAACGACCCATGGTCCACCCCTGGTCTTCTCTAACCCACCCACTCCCTCAATGAATTCATCCGGGCTTGTGGCTTTAAATGTCATCTCTATGACAGTAACTTCCAAATATACACCTGGACCCCAGGCCTCTCTCCCAAACTCCAAACTCCAACCACCTTCCTGACCTCATTCAGGTGTCTGGTAAACATGTCTAAAACTGAACTCCTGATCTTCTTGTCTCCCCAAAACGGCTATTCTTGCACCTTCCTTCTCTCCCCTGATGGCAACTCCATTTTTCAGTCACCCTCGACATTTTTCTTTCTCTCAAAACCCATATCCCATCATTCAAGAAATTATGTTGGTTTCACCTTGAAAGCCTAACCAAAATCTGACCACTTCTCACCCTATCCACTGCTATTGCTCTAGCCTGGGTTACGAATATTTCTTGCCAAGACTGCACCAGTAGCCTCCTAAAAGGTCTCCCGTCCCAGTTTTTTGTTCCTAACATAACAGTCAAAGTAATCATTGTAAGCTATAAACCAAATTATGTCACACTTACTTCTAGCTCAAATTCCTTCAATGGCTCCTCATTTTATTAACAGTAAAAGCCAAAGTTCTTACAATCACCTATAAGGTCAGCCCCCCATCCTGGCACCACCACCACCACCGCTGCCTCCCCCCCATTACATCTCTGACCTCACTTCCTACTCCTCCCCCTTGCTCACTCTGCTCCAACCACACCAGTTCTCTTGCTGCTCTGGAAATACACTAGGCAGGTTTCCCACTCAGGGCCTTTGCTCCAGATGTGCCCTTGGTGGGAATGCTCTTCACTCAGATACCCACTTGGCCAAGTCCCTTATCAAGAGTAAAAAATAATGACTCTTTTAAAAAAGTGATTGCTCAGGGGTACCTGGGTGGCTCAGTCGGTTAAGTGTCTGACTTTGGCTCAGGTCATGATCTCACAGTCTGAGTTCGAGCCCGGCATCGGGCTCTGTGCTGACAGCTTAGAGCCTGGAGCCTGCTTCGGATTCTGTGTCTCCCTCTCTCTCTGCCCCTCCCCTGCTCGCACTCTGTCCCTGTCTGTCTCCCTTTCAAAAATAAATAAACATTAAAAAAAAAAAAAGAGTGGGGGCACCTGGGTGGCTCAGTCAGTTAGGCATCCAACTTTGGCTCAGATCATGATCTCACAGTTATGGGTTCAAGCCCTGCATCGGGCTCTCTGCTGACAGCTCAGAGCTTAGAGCCTTCTTTGGATTCTGTGTCCCACTCTCTCTCTGCCACTCCCCTGCTCGCACTCTCCTTCTCTCTCTCTCTCTCTCAAATATGAATAAACATTTAAAAAAAAAATTTTTTTTAAAAAGCGTTTGCCCAAATATCACCTTCTTCCATGAGCCAACCCTTGACCACCTGTTTATCACTGCAACCTCCTCTCCTTATCCTTAACCCAACCTTACTAATCTCCCTCACTATCCCTTACGTTTTCTTTTTTCTGTAACATCTATCATCTTCTAACATATGATAAAATGTACTCATGAGGCATCTGGGTGGCTCAGTTAGTTAAGCATCCAACTTCAGCTCAGGTCATGATCTCTCAGTTCATGAGTTTGAGCCTCACAAGGGGCTCTTCGCTGTCAGCACAGAGCCCACTTCATATCCTCTGTCCCCCCACCCCCCCCCCGCTCTCTGCCCCTCCCCCACTCATTCTCTCTCTTTCTCTCTCTCTCTCAAAATAAACTTTAAAAAATGTACTTATTATGTTTATTATGTATTGTCTATCTGTCCTCATTAGTATGTAAATTTCATAAGAATAGGCTCTTTATCAGCTTTGTTCACTACTGGATCCTTAGGACTGAGAACAGTACCTATAGTACCTATAGTAGGGCTTAATAATATTTGTTGAATTAAGTGAAGAAATAAAGCTCAATGCCATCTTCACTATAGGGTCTTCCCAGATTCCTCCGGGCTGGAAAAGATTTCTCTCCAGAATTTCCACAGTACTTAATGTAGACCTGTTTTCAATATATGAAATTCATAATATTCCTACTTATCTTAGACTTACTTATGTGCTTGTCACCTCCACTCCTGGATTGCAAGCTCTTTATACTAAGATCGAAAATTTTCTAAGACCCCAATTTAGGCCTCTTTTGAGTAGATGCTCAATTAATTTCTGAAGGTTGAATAAATAAATGAAATGATATAATTGTGAATTACATACCCGCAACTATTTAACTTTTTATTGTGCAGAATGTCAAATACATACAAAAATAGAGAAAATGAATACATGAATTCCATGTATGCAACATCCTGCCTCAACAATCATAGCAAATCATGCCTCATCAACAACCCCACTAACAAGGGTTCTGTACCCCAATTCCAACATGGGTGCGTTCCCACACATTGAAGCAATTCTTAGACACCAGCATGGTGTCTCCTATAATTCAACTCTATTCTGACTTTATCTATCCCACAGATAGCATCAAATCCCATAGGTTCAGTCCCATAAGACTGAACCTTCCCCACCACACACACACACACACACACACACACACACTTAAGACCCCAATGCCAAGTACAGGTTGTCACCCATGCTTCTGACCAACCGCTACACACTGGAGGTTCCAACAATCCCCTCTTTGGGTTTGATTAATTTGCTGCAGTGGCTCAGAGAACTCAGAGAAATATTTTATTTACTAGATCACCAGTGTATTATAAAAGGGTAGAACTCAGATGGAAGCAATGCACAGGACAGGGTTTGTGGGAAGAAGCACAGAGCTTCCATGCCCTCTCTGAACATCCCATTCTCCCTGCATCTCCATGTGTTCACCAACCCAACCCAGAAGCTTTCAAAACTCCATCCTTTGTGTTTTTATTTGTTGTGAAGTCATGACTGATTAAATCATTGGCCATTGATGACTGAGCTAGATCACCAGCCTTTCTCCCCTCCTTGGAGGTCAGGAGGGTGGGACTCAAAGTTCCAACTCTCCAGTCACCAAGGTTGGCTCTGATGGCAAACAGGCCCATCCTTAGGTGAGGTCCAAAATTCACCTCATTAACATAGGAAGAAACACCAGACTAAAAGTCACCTCACTAACATAAGAAGAAACACCTTTATCACTCTCATCATAGGAAATTCCAAGGGTTTTAAGAGCTGGGAGCCAGAGATGAGGACAAGAGCAAATATGTTTCTTATTATAAATCATAATATCACGCCCAAACACTTCCACCTTCCCTCGTTATCTCAAAGCACATCATATCATTTCATCCAAAATATTTCAGTGTATATTTCTAAAAGGTAAAGACTTTTTTTTAACATGGCTATTACATTTTAATTTTAAGTATACTACTATACCTGACTGTACCCAGGTTTGTCTTCTGAGGAATCTAGAATCAAATCAAGTTAAGACTTAATCATATCAGAGCTAATGATGCCCTTGCTAATCCAGTCCCCATAATTAGCATATAAATTAACCTAATGTCTGTCTTATTCAATTAATTTATGCCCTTCATGATTTGGATCCTATCTATTTCACCAATCTATCCCCCATTGCTTTTCTCTCCCAAGAAATACGCACACACACACACACACACACAAACATATACACACAACTTATGCTCAAGGTATACAGAAGATGTCTTGTTCCTTAAATGTCAGTTTTTTAAACCTCTCTATGCCTTTGCAAATGCCAATCCCTCTGTCTGAAATCACCTCAGTCCTCATGTCCAGTGGGCAAATTCCTATTTATTATTCAAGATGCAGATTAAATAACCTTCCCTATACTACACTATCTCCTTCCTATTCCTTCAGAGAATTAATTAATTAGTCACTCCCATTTCTCTCCTAGGATGGGAGTTCCTTCAGGGTAAGGACCTTGACTGAATTATCTTTCATCTCTGTTTCCAGGACCCACCAGGTGCAAAATAAATATTTCATGAATTAAATAGAGTTGAATCTAAGAAGTTATTGAGTACTCAGCAAGAATTGAGTAGATTATTATCCTCAATAAAACTATCCCAACTTAGAGTGCTATCAGCCTAAAATTAAAATCCTTGAGGTGACTGGGTGGCTCTGTCAGTTATGTGTCTGACTCTTGATTTTGGCTCAGATCATGATCCACGGTTCGTGAGATCAAGCCCTAAGTCATATTCTACACTGACAACACAGAGCTTGCTTGGGATTCTCTTTCTCCTTTCTCTCTCTCTCTCTCTGCTTCTCCCCTGCTCATGCTTGCTCAATCTCTCTCTCTCTCTCAAAATAAATAAATAAACTTAAAAAAATTAAATTAGGGGCACCTGGGTAGCTCAGTTAGTTGAGCATCCAGCTTTTTTTTGTTTTATAATTTTTTTAAACGTTTGTCTCTTATTATTGAGAGACAGAGACAGAGCACAAGCAGGGATGGGACAGAGAAAGAGGGGGACACAGAATCCAAAGCAGGCTCCAGGCTCTGAGTTGTCAGCACAGAGCCCAATGCGGGGCTCGAACTCACAAACCGCAAGATCATGACCTGAGCCGAAGTCCGACGCTTAACCAACTGAGCCACCCAGGCGCCCCGCGTCCAGCTGTTGATTTTGGCTCAGGTCATAATCTCCAAGTTCATGAATTTGAGCCCCGCATCGGGTTCTGTGCTGACAATATGGAGCCTGCTTGGGATTCTCTCTTTCTCCCTCTCCCTGTGCCCCTCCCCCATTCTCTCTTAAAGTAAATAAAAACTTTATAAAAATTAAATCAAATCAAATCAAATCAAAATCCTTAACCAGCAATGATGACTATACTCTAACCAATAGAACAGAATGGACATCGTATATTCTGAAGCTGGAAGAAACCTCAAAGCCATCATCTGGGTCAGATCCCATGCCTTTCTGCAAGAACGATATTAATGTGTCCATTTCACAAATTAACAACTAGAGGTATAAGATACTTAAATTCTTTACCCAAGGTCACACAGCTCCCAAGTGATGGCTAAAAAAACTAAAACTTGGATCTCAAATGCACAGAAACAACATAAAAGGTGGTGAATAAATAAGAGGTGGATAAATTGAGAAGCAGAGAAATTAAGCAGAACTAAATAAGGTTAAACATTTGATAAGAACCTATGTGGATTCAGGAAATGTCAGAGATTTTCATCAACAATTCAGACCAAAGTTCTGCTAGCTGGACAACACAATGGGTAATGATTCATTAACAGTGAAAGAAGAAAGTCTGCACATTCTTTGGGAGGCCAGTAGATAGAAACAGGTTTCATAAATCATCAAATTTCCACCAACCCGGGAACATCAAGGAACTTCATATCCCACTCTCTCTGTGGCTCAGTAACCACTCATTTGGCTCTGGTCCAGAGGGAATCGATGCAATTCATATCACATGGCTAGGCAGGCTCATTATACAAGCCTAGAAGACAGAAGTCTATCAGCAGAGGAGTGGTAGTTAATGCAATGCAATCCCACTGAGCATAAGAGAACCAATCATATGCAAATAGAGGGAAAGCAAGGAACAGACAAATAACATAAGAGGAGCTAAAAGGAGATAAATGGGACAGGCCAAAGAACCTTTTAAGACTGTGCATGAGGTAGTACAATGTCACTAAGAACAGGCAATACTCCTGAGAATGACTGACCGGCTCCTGAAGCCTCAAAACCTGTACGACCAAAGCCAGTCCACACTGCCACCCTGTGCCTAAGCCTATGACCTGAGAAGTACACAATGGGCACCATGTTCAAGAGGCTACCAGTCTCACTGAGATGATCAGACAAATCATTACTGTTCGTGTTTGAAAAGTCAGTGACTTGAGCCTCTTCTTGACCACTGATAATAGCAATAGCTTCAGCCAGACCATCAGCCTCAGATATGAAAGGAAACACACATTTCCTCAAATAAAGTAAGGACTGATTTCCATATCCCCAGATGAACACTAGTCCTGACTTATGACTCAGAAGCGCCGAAAACTGCTTCCTGGATTGTACTGTGTACCAAAGACAAAGAAAATAGGATGTTTGAGACAAAAGTCACATTGAATTTACTTGGAAGGCTGATTCTTTCTCCACGCCCTCCCTAGAAGACACAGCTGGATTATATAACCTTAACTTTGCCCCACAGAAAGCTCATGTCAGGGGATATGCCCTCCAACCCCTAGGATTACACAGATTTGGCTCCCTACTTAGACCTTAGAACAAATGGCCAGCACTGTAAAATGCCCTGCCTCCTTGTTCACTTCTGGCTGCCTGTTTTTTCATGGTCTCCACCAGGAGTGGCTCACAATTCACACTTATTCAAATTTCTCATAGCTAGAGGGAGGAAAAATCTGCTAAGTTCAGGTGCTTCAAAGTAAATTGTGTACATTAGAATTTTACACACAAAAAAATCATTGCTAGAGAATGAACTCTGGATCCCTCACATCTGGCCTTTGTGGGGAGGGGAACAGGGCTGGAGGTGGAAGAAATCCTAGCAGAAGGGTATGTGCTTTGACATGGCAGCTCCCAGGCCCAGTCCTGAGCAATGAACCACTGCCCTTCTGCGGGTCAGAATAGGTCTCCTGTCCACCTGACCCCAAGCTGGTCCATCTTGGGGAAACATGGGGCCAATGGTAAAGAAGCCTCTGCTGACAACCCCTTCTCACCCCCAGCTCCAAAAGTACAAAAGTATATTTTCTTTCAGGGCCAGCCTTAGGAGCTCTGATTTTGGATAAGAGGGAAAAACCTCTCCACAAAAACTCTGTTTGAACTTCTCCATCTATGTATCCCATGAGAGGCACCCAAGATCACCTTCACCAACTTACTCTTTTGTTAGGATTGACCTCTTACCTTCACTTGTGTAAGAACAAATACAAGCTGGTACAGAGGTTACGGAGGTCAAGCACATCCAAGAGAACAAAACTTACTAGGCTTAAATGGATGTCACTTTTGGTAGGAGGGGTGAGTCTGTTTCAGGCCCTCTGGGCACTGCAACAATGCACCAATGGATTCTGAGAAGCTTCTGGATCAGTGAAGAGTCAAAGATCCTCCAGTAACTAAGCCTAGGGTTCCTGGCGAATGCATTTATGATTAAAAAAAAAAAAAAAGGAACTGCTGTACTGGGGAACCTGAGATTTTATGCACCCCACATACATTACAGTGCACAATTTTATTCCGGTGAAGAGGAAACTGATCACTGATAAACAAATTAACAGCAACAAAAAACAAATCAGACTCACGTTTCTCCAGTGCTGGATTCCTAGGAAATGACACTCTTCTCTTCCTGCTTCTTTCCTGAATAAAAATGCAGCATAAAGTTCTGACTACAAATTTCTTTATGAGATCTTGGGAGTTCTGCAAGAGCAAGAGCCTAGAAAGAAAGAAGAAGGAAATGAACATTAAGGTTCAGACTCAAGAGAAGAAAGAAACTGTCTAGCTTCACTCTCCCAGCTGGTAGGACTGGTACAAAGACGGGTCAGATGCAAAGTTCCCTAAGACTGCTTCCCTTGCAAGACGCTGGACTTCTGCCTCCTTTCAGGACTGCAGAGGAGTACACACACTTTTCTCTGGCTTTGATTCTGCAAAAGCTTCAGGTCTGACAGGAAATCACCTACACCAGATCAGCAGAACACAGAGGCAAGGGAAGAAAAGAGGATCTACTGAGAGAACAAAATGCAAACACAGGGAAGCTGACAGGTACATTAACAGACTACAAAACAGACCCAGCTGTCTTCAAAACGAAGAGACAAAGTCTCCAATATTCCAAGAACAGTCACAGAAAAGTCTGGCTGCCCAATAACAAGGGAACAAAGTCAACAATTTTGAATTAAAATCCTCATAATCAAAACTGTAAATAGAAGTATCTCGGTTGAGCATCCGACTCTCGATTTTGGCTCTGGTCTTGATCTCAGTTTGTAGGATGGAGCCCCTGAGTCAGGTTCTGCACTGTCTCTCTCTCTGCCCCTCCCCCATTCTCATGCACACATGCTTGCACACACTCTCTCTCAAAATAAATAAACATTAAAAAAATAACCTCATCAATTTTTAAAAAGTAGACAACAATGCTAAATCTCAGAAGAAAAAAAAGATAAAAGAAATAAGATGAGTCAAGAAAAAGCAAAGAGATTGAAAGGGAAGGCTCAAAATACAGTCCTTACTGAACTCAAAAAAGGTTGTGTTCCCTTTCTCTCATCCAAGTTTTTTAGTTAATTTCAAAAACAAAAAGGAATGTGGCTTCCATCATGCCCCAGCCTCTCCCTTACTCTAAGAAAAGACAGCTGCCACATTGGTGGTAGCCTATGGTGAGGCCTGTGTGGCAGAACTTAAGGGGCCCCCAGCAAACAGCCAGAAAGGAACTGAGGCCCTCAGTCCGACAACCCTCAAGGAACTGAATCCTGCCAACAACTATGTGAGCGGGCTAGGAAGCAGATCTTCTCCAATACAACATTAGGTGAGTTCACCTTGGCCAACTGTGACCGCTTAAAAAACCCTAAAC
Source organism: Prionailurus viverrinus (assembly GCF_022837055.1). Taxonomy (NCBI): domain Eukaryota; kingdom Metazoa; phylum Chordata; class Mammalia; order Carnivora; family Felidae; genus Prionailurus; species Prionailurus viverrinus. Next base: position 16,510,077 of record NC_062576.1, on the reverse strand, counting down.
CAGAACCACCCAGCTAAGCTGCTCCCAGAATTTTAACCCCCAGAAACTGAGAAAATAAATATTTGTTGTTTTAAGCTCCCAAGTTTGGGGGTAATTTGTTATACAGCAATACATAGCTAACACAACAGCTTTGAGGTAGGCAAAACTTTCTTAACGCCCCAAAAACATGAATAATGAAAGGAAAACGTGATAGAATGAACTTCATCAAGATTAAAGCTCTTCAAAAGCTTCTTCATGATAGAAAAAAAAAAAAGAAAGAAAAGGAAAAGGCAAGCCACAGAATGGGAGAAAATGTTTACAGTACACATATTCGACAAAGCACTTGTATCCAGAATAAAGAACTCTTACAACACAGTAATAACACGAACAACTTATAATAAAATATGAACAAAATATTTGAATAGACATTCCAAAAAAGAAGGTATGCAGATAAACTCAAAAGGCAAATGACTAAAACAAAAAAGACTGCACACACCAAGTATCGGTGAGGACCTGGAAAAACTGAACTCTCTAATACACTGCTGGCAGGGATAGAAAATGATACGACCATTTTGGAAAACATTTTGCAAGTTTCTTAAAATAAACACATACCTACCATAAGACTCAGCAATCCCACCCTGGAGATTTATCCAAGAGCAATCAAAGAGCGCTTTATTCGTGAAAGCCCCAAACTAGAGTGTCCATCAACAGATAAGTGGAGGAATAAATTGTGGTGTATCCTTACGATGGAATGCTACTCAGCAACAAAAAGGAAGGAATTAGTGCTGCATGCCAAAAATGGGGATAAATATAAAAAACCTTTTATACCAAAAGAAGCCGGACACAAAAGAACATAATTCCATTTATACAAAACACTAGAAAATACAAACAAATGCTACAATGACAAAAATCAGGTCAGTAGGGCTAGGGGTGGGGAGATCTGACTGCAAAGAGGTTTTAGGAAATTTTCAGGGGTGACAGAAGTGTTATATTGTGCTGGTGATTAAAAGTGTGTATGCAACTGTCAAAATTAATCAAAATGTACACTTAAAGTGGGTGCATATTATTGCATTGAATTATATATCAAGAAAACATTAACTTTAAAAAATTATTAGGCATGAATCAAATTATCTGAAAACTTAAAACGTCCTGACTACTTTATTTCAGCAACATGAAAGTGATAGCACTATTATTGTATTGAAAACCTACCAGGTAGATGTAATAAAATCTAGAAATCTGCATTTTATCATTTTCTTCCCCGATCCTCATTCCAATACCGGTCAGTCAAATATTTAAAGAGTAACTACAATATGCAAGTCACTTATAAAGAAAACATAGTAAACAAGTTTAATGAATGAATGAATTATTTAATTCCCAACTTGAAGTTGTACCTTTACAACATGTAGCTGGTAGGTACTTACTTAAAATTCTAATTCTGATGGGAGAGAAAATGACAAAGTCAAACACTGCAACACTAAATTTCGGAGATTTTCCTAATCTTGTACTGATGACTCTCCTATGCAGGATTGCATCATTCATTCATGCCGTTTGGTAACAGTGACATAAAACAAGGGAAAACTACTCAAAAGTAAATTGAGGAAAATAAAGTCTTGAAATCCCATGAACCATTTTACCTACGCCGATTAAGAAAAACACACGTAGAATCAGAGGCCCTGGATGTGGAAAAGGAAGGCGGGTAAATCATAAAGTTGGGCACACAGAGAGATAAACACATGCCCAGACTCACCCGGGCGCTGCTGCTCCTTCCTGGGCCGCCGCCACCGCCTCTCTGGCTCCCGCTGCTGTAACCTTCCGACTGCAGGGGGGGGCCGAGGGCCGGCTCCGACGTTCAGTCGCCGAGCTCCGAGGGAGGCGACCTGTGCAGACCCGCAGAGCTTTTACCAAACGATCATAAAAGATCTGCTGATAAGCACCTTGGCTTCTGCTAGGCTTTGCATAGGCTTTTCTAAACTGGAGACCCTGGAGATTCAGACTCTGCACAGCGGTGCTGGGGAGAAACCCTTGGCCCCGCCCCCTGGGAGGGGCTCCCTGAGCCCGCCCCTCCTCCCTGCGGGGGCTCAGCGCCTGCGGCCCTAGACTTGCAGCGCGAGGTGGACGTTTTCCCGCAGAGCCGCGAGCCTCGCCACCTCCACTTTGCGCGGGAGGGGCAAGAGGCTACCTTCGGGGCCCTCCGCGCCGCCGGCGCTTGGGAGGAGGGTTGTGAGAGAGCCGGGGACCTCTGCGCTAATTTTGCAATTAATGAAATCTCCTTCGGGACCTTTTTTGAATCCGCGTTTGACCTTATGCTCTTGTAGCAATGTAGGTCTCAAGAGAATTTCGGTAACGACTTATATTCGTATTATAAGTCAACTATATTTCAATTAAAAAACATGTATTATCGGGGCGCCTGGGTGGCTCAGTCGGTTGAGCATCCGACTTCAGCTCAGGTCATGATCTCGCGGTTCGTGAGTTCGAACACCGAGTCCCGCTCTGTGCTGACAGCTCAGAGCCTGGAGCCTGCTTCAGATTCTGTGTCCCCTCTCTCTCCGCCCCACCCCTGCTTGTGCTCTGTCTCTCTCTCTCTCTCTCTGTCTTTCAAAAATGAATAAACATAAAATTTTTTTTAAACCAAAAACGTGTATTATCAAAAGCAAAACTACTTATATTCGCAACTAAAATATAAAAAATCGTAACAAAATGAGTCTTTACATTCTTTTTTCCTTGTCATCTTATTTTCTCCTAGGAGTCACTTGCCGAGCTACTTTTAAGTTGACTACAATAAATAAGGGGTGAGCACCTCCAAACATTAACCTTTGGCTCAACCCGCGGGAGCTGGGCAGTGAGGTCCCACCTTAGAACAAACACAGCCTGAAACCTCAGATGCTGACAGTTCTGCAGACTCCTTCCAAGGGGTCACTCAGGCAGAGGGGGCGATATTGCTGGAGCGGGACACTTTGTCACGGCTTCTCTGCCGGCTGCTACAGAACCTCTCAACACAATTCTATCCAGAAGCAAGAGTGCTGCTGCTCTTTGCTCAGTTGTGCCCCTGAAGTTCAGTATTTTCAGATTTCATTTGTAAGAAACATTGTGCCAAAACAGGTTTGGGGCACACCTGGTTTAATTTCTCCCAGATCTGCCAAAGATGGTTCTGATGAAGCATGGGGAGAAGGAATTTTGATGTTTTGAAATATGAGGTAAAAAATGGGGCGCCTGGGTGGCTCAGTCGGTTAAGCATCGGACTTCGGCTGAGGTCATGATCTCACGGTTTGTGGGTTCGCGTGGGGCTCTGTGCTGACAGCCCAGAGCCCGGAGCCTGCTTCAGATTCTGTGTCTCATTCTCTCTCTGACCCAACCCCATTTGTGCTGTCTCTCTCCGCCTCTCAAAAATAAATAAATGTTGAAATATGAGGTAAAAAAAAATGATACAATTAATGAGGGAGGGCAAAATAAGGGGGCCTAAAAGAACGATCTAGTCAAGAACCTGTTTATATTTTGTAGTATGTAATTTATAAATAAGTATAATAAAAGAAACAAGATGTTGAACACCAAATATTTGTTCTCTCTCTCTCTCAAAAATAAATATATTTTTAAAAATTTAAAAAAAAAAGGGGGGGTGCCTGGGTGGCTCAGTGGGTTGGGCAACCGACTTTGACTCAGGTCATAATCTCCAGGTCCCTGAGTTGGAGCCCCTCGTGGGGCTCTGTGCTGACAGCTCCCAGCCTGGAGCCTGCTTCTGATTCTGTGTCTCCCTCTCTCTCTCTGTCCCTCCCCTGCTCGCACTCTTTCTTTCTCTCTCTCAAAAATAAACATAAATTTAAAAAAAATTTTTTTAAACACCAAGTATTTGTATATAAGTATAAATGGTAGTTGAGTATTTCTAGGGGAAAAGAAACCCAAGTACAATAATTTAAAAAGGTAGAATTAATTTCTGCTATTATTCATACTTCATAGACGTTTAAAATTAAACACATTTCAAATAAAATATTTGTACTGAATAAATAAAATCTGTCAGTTACTGTCTCTATCTACCTCACATTCACACCTGTACTAACACTTGTGGTCATGAGGGGGCAGTGTTGTAGACAAAAACCACATTTAAAAAAAAAAGAAAAAAAAAGTACAGAGGAAGCTAATGGTGGTCCTAGATACATGCATGTAACAATCATGAAGTAATGTTGCTGGACAAAGCATAACTATACAAATACATTACATTATGCTTCATTGTTCTTCTTCTGGAATAATGTTAAATAGCACATGTGAACCAAATACAATATAATAAAAACATTAGCAAATTATTTGCAAAGTTTTAATTATAATTGGTTAGTAAAAAGCAATTCAGGTAATTTTAGTAGTGTTCCTGAGAGGTTTCCTATAGATCACATTCTTATAAGCTAATATATTGTCTGATGATTATGTTAGAATCATGTACTTTTTAAAAAATAATTCAATGCTACTAAAATAGGCTTCTAAAATAGAGTAAATTGGATCACTCTAGAAACAATATGATATTGAACATGCACATTTTCTATGACCCAGAAATTCCACCTCAAAAATGTACTCAGAAGAAACTCTTGCACATAAGTAGCAGAAATCACATATAAGAATATTCACAACAATACTGTATACATACAGACATTGACAGAAACTTAAAAAAGAGAGTATCATTTAATATCATAAGTGATAACTTACAACATAAAATTCAGGAAGGTAGTTACCTCTGGATACAGGAAAGAAAATGAGACTGAGAAGAGATTATAGAGTTACTTAATGGCAGTGAGTATACAGATTTTTGTATTTGTGTGTATATATATATTTTATGAGACACAATATTTTTATCAACACATTAAATACTGATACATAAAAATATATAAATGTTTTAAAATAATATAAAGAAAATACAATTTAATGTCAACATTAAAAATAACATTCAAAATAAGTCACAGCATGGAAATAGGTCTATGATATGTCCTGTGAATGAAGCAGGTTGCAGAACAATATATATATTGTTTGATTCTCATTTCTGAAAGAAGAAAAACTCTGTATATGTCAATAGTAATTGTGGGGAGCAATTAATCAAGGAGAGTAAAAGGAGTGAAAAATTTACCTTTCTACTTTATTTGATTTTATAGTAGTTGAGATTAGTTTAAAAACATTTATTAATTTTTTAATGATTTGCAAATCAATTAAAACTAAATGCTTTAGGAGTGGGGGAAGGGTGAAATAGGTGGAGGTGGCCAAAAGGTACAAACATCCAGTTATAAAATAAATAAGTTATAGGTATGTAATCAAAACAGAAAAAACTCAGGGTTGTTTTTTTGGGTTTTTTTTTTTCCTTCCTATGTAGGGAAAAACCCAATTCTTTCCTCCTGTGTTGTTTTTTACTACTTGCCCTAAACACTTGACTTCTAGTCATCAAATGCGGAAGTTTTACCCCACACCAAACAATCTCTGCAACACTAGTTGGGCACCCTATAATTTAACTCAATTCTGACACTGTCTTCTCAAAGCATAATATCCCACAGGTTAAGGACTCAGTCCCACAAGGCTGCCCTCCCCCGCCTCCCCCCCCCCCCCCCAAACACACACACTTAGATACCAGCTGCAAGCTCGGGTTATCGTCTGTGCTTCTGACCAATTGGCTATAGATCAGAGGTTCCAATGCCCGCCATCCACTCCCACCCCCACCCCCGCCTCCTTAGGTTTAATTAATTTGCTAAAGCAGCTCACAGAACTCAACACTAACATTTACCAGCTTACTACAGGATACAGATGAACAACCAGATGAAGAGATACATAGTGTAATGAAGTCTGGGAGGGTCCCAAGCACAGAAGCTTCTGTTCCTTTAGAGTTGGGTATATCACCCTCCCCGTGTGGATCTGTTCACCAACCTGGAAGCTCTTCAAACCCAGTACTTTGGGGATTTTATGGAGCTTTCATACATAGGCATGATCGATCATTAACACCATTTTCAGCCCTTCTCTCTTCTCAAGAGAATGAGGGACAAGGCTGAAAATTCCAAACTTGGAATCATGGATTTGTCTTTCCTGTGACTAGGTCTCATCTAGAAGCCCACCCAGAGTTACTTCATTAGGACAAAAGACACTCCATCTCCCAGGAAATTACTAGGGTTTTAGGAGCTCGGTGTCAGAAACGGAAGTCAGGGGCGCCTGGGTGGCGCAGTCGGTTAAGCGTCCGACTTCAGCCAGGTCACGATCTTGCGGTCCGCGAGTTCCAGCCCCGCGTTGGGCTCTGGGCTGATGGCTCAGAGCCTGGAGCCTGTTTCCGATTCTGTGTCTCCCTCTCTCTCTGCCTCTCCCCCGTTCATGCTCTGTCTCTCTCTGTCCCAAAAATAAACGTTGAAAAAAAAAATTAAAGAAAAAAAAAAAAAAAGAAACAGAAGTCAAAGACCAATATTAGAACAAGAGATGCTCCTGGTGTTATTATATTTTAGGAAATAACAAGGATTTTTTTTTTTTAGTTTTTTTTTTTTTAATGTTTATTTTTGAGAGAGAGAGAGAGAGAACGGGGAAGGGCAAAGAGAGAGGGAGACACCCAAAGCAGGCTCCAGGCTCTGATGCTTAACCGACTGAGCCAACCTGGTGCCTCAGGAAATAACAAGTGTTTTAGGAGCTTGTGCCAGGAACCAGGGCAGAAACCAATATATATTTTCTATTAACTCACTGTAATGTATAATATTATCACTATAGTTAATACTGAATTGCATTTTTGAAAGTTGCTAAAAAGATCTTAAAAGTTCTCATCATAATGAAAAAATTATAACTATGTAATGGTGATGGATATTAACTAGATTTATTCTAGTGATCATTTCACAATATATACAAATATCAAATCATTATGTTGTACACCAAAACTAATATATGTTAATTATAGTGCAATAAAAAAATAAATAATAAAATAAAATTTAAAATAAATAAATGCCTCATATTACTAAGATAAATGATTAAATATCAAAAAAGTTACCTAGGGGCGCCTGGGTGGCTCAATTGGTTAAGCATCCAACTTCGGCTCAGGTCACGATCTCACGGTTTGTGAGTTCGAGCCCTGTGTCAGGCTCTATGCTGACATCTTGGAGCCTGGAGCCTGCTTCAGATTTTGTGTCTGCCCTTCCCCTGCTTGCGCTCTGACTCTCTTTCTCTCTCAAAGATAAATAAACATTAAAAAAAAATTTTTTTAAGTTATCTGAAGTTTCTAACTAGTCAGCCAATTGTGAAATCCTGTAATCCATCTTCTCAGTTTCCCTTCAACTTAGGGTGACCATGCATTCCTGATTTGAGTAGTGAAATTCATACAAAAACATGCTGAGTAGGTTGCTGGCTTTTACTTTCCTAATATGAAGAGAACAACATTGCTGGCCTAATGCCTTTCTATTTCTTCCAGCCTCTAATATTAATGAGATTAGTGGAGGTACAAGCAGTCATCTCGCAGCCACAAAGAAAAACCGAAAGAATGACAACAACCCAGCTATGAAATGATTGCACCATGGTTCCCAATAGCAGCAGCCATCCATCTCTACATTTCTTTTAAAAAATGAATAAACTCCTATTTATTTAAGCCAGTGCAGTTGAGCCCTCTGTTATTTGCAGGTGGAAGGCTAAAAACAGCTGAACAGAGATTTCAGCTGCAGTCCACCACAGAGCAGAGTTTGTCATAATAATCTTGTCAAAGTAGAGGGGTTTGGTCCACATCTTAAGCCTTCCACTAAAACCCCAGAAGGACCACAGTTTAGAAGTAAACATTATGTCCCAGAACAAAGTATTTGCTCTAAAACTGAGAGCTGAGAATGAAACTAAGGGACCAAGACCTCAGAGGGTTTGTTTGAGAGGTCAGAAGGGAAGAGAGAGTGGGACGGACATGGGTGTTTGGCTCCGTCTGGGGAGTTTAGCCCAGAGTGGCTCAGGTTCCAGTATGTCTCCTAGGTGCCTTGTAAAGCCCTCTCAGGGCCTGCTGAGACCTCACAAAGTATAATATCAAGACACCATAAGTACAAGGCAATCGGCCAGTATTTTAATTTCCTGATAGAACGAATGTAAACATTCTTTAGAAAAAAATAATGGAACCTATGTCCCTAAAATATCCAACCCCAAATGTCCAAAATGTACAATATAAAATCAAAAATTAAGACTTTCTAAGACACAGGAAAATGTAACCCACAATCAAGGGGGGAAAGGCAATAGAATAAACTCCAAGATAACAGAGATGTTACAATTACCATACAAGGCTTTAAAGCAATGAAGCTAAATATATTCAAAGACCTAAAGGAAAACATTGGTTGCCTAAATAAAAAACCTCAGGAGGAAATGGAAGCTTTTTTAAAAAAAATTTTTTTAACGTTTATTTATTTTTGAGACAGAGAGAGACAGAGCATGAATGGGGGAGGGGCAGAGAGAGAGGGAGACACAGAATCTGAAACAGGCTCCAGGCTCTGAGCAGTCAGCACAGAGCCCGACGCGGGACTCGAACTCACATACCGCAAGATCGTGACCTGAGCCGAAGTCGGATGCTTAACCGACTGAGCCACCCAGGCGCCCCAAAATGGAAGCTTTTTAAACAAAAAATATAGGGGCGTCTGGGTGGCTCAGTTAGTTAAGCATCTGACTCTTGATTTCAGCTCAGGCCGTGGTTTCAGGGTTCCTGGGTTTGAGAGTCTGGCTCCATGTGGACAGTGCAGAGCCTGCTTGGAATTCTCTCTGCCCCGTCCTAACTCGCACTCATGCACTCTCTCTCTCTCTCTCAAAATAAATAAATAAACTTAAAAAAAAAAAAATGGGGGAGCACCTAGGTGGCTCAGTTGGTTAAGCCTCCAACTTTGGCTCAGGTCATCATCTCACAGTTTGCAGGTTCGAGCTCCACATCAGGCTCTCTGCTCTCAGGAAAGAGCCTACTTCGGATCCTCTGTCTCCCTCTCACTCTCTGCCCCTCCCCCACATGTGCTCTCCCTCTCTCTCAAAAATAAATAAACATCAAAAAATAAAAATAAATTGGGGTGCCTGGGTGGCTCAGTTGGTTAAGCGTTCCGCTTCAGCTCAGGTCATTATCTCGCAGTTTGTGGGTTCGAGCCCCCAGGTCAGGCTCTGTGATGACAGCTCAGAGACTGGAGCCTTCTTCTGATTCTGTGTCTCCTTCTCTCTCTGCCCCTCCCCCACTCATACTCTGTCTCTATCTCAAAAATAAATAAATTATAAATAAATAAATAGAAAATATAGAACTGAAAAAGAAAATATACTAAATAAAAATTTACTGGATTTGTTTAACAGTATATAGGAGGCTACAAAGGAAAAGATCAGTGAACTTGCAGATAGATCAATAAAGAACTAAGTCTGGAGGGGATGGGGTGAGGACAGAGGAAACAGAGAAAGAAGAGCAAAGCAAACCCAAAGCAAGCAGAGAAAAGAAATAATAAATATTAGAGCAAAAGTCAATGAAATTAAAAACAAAAAATAGAGGAAATCTATAAAACCAAATCTGGTATTTGAAAAGATCAATAAAATTGACAAACTTCTAGCAATATTGACCAAAAAGAGAGAGAGAGAGAAAGAAAAAACACAAATTTCCAATGTAGGAATGAAAGATATACCACAGTAGACCTTACAGACATTAAAAAGATGGGAAATATTTGGAACATATTATACACATAAATTCAATTTTGATGAAATGGGCCGATTCCTTTGAAAACCACAAGCTACAAAACTCACCCAATAGATAAAATATATAACCTGAATATTCCTATATTAATTTTAAAAATTTAATCTGCAGTCTTGTTTTTTTTTTTTTTAACATTTATTTATTTTTGAGACAGAGAGAGACAGAGCATGAATGGGGCAGGGTCAGAGAGAGAGGGAGACACAAAATCTGAAACAGGCTCCCGGCTCTGAGCTGGCAGCACAGAGCCTGACGTGGGGCTCGAACTCACGGACTGCGAGATTATGACCTGAGCCGAAGTTGGACGCTTAACCGACTGAGCCACCCAGTCGCCCCAACAGGGTTCCTTTTTTATAGAACTTTTTGAAAAAAAAAAAATTCCGGGCCAAGATGATTTCACTGGAGAATTCTACCAAACATTTAAGAAAGAATTAACATGTATTTTACACACTGTTTTCCAGAAAACGAGAAAGGAGGAAATACTTCCCAACTCATTTAATGAGGCTTGTATTACCCTGATGCCAAAACTAGACAAGGGTAGTTTTCCCCCAAAAAGGGGGAAGCAAGAAAAGAAAAGCGAATAAGCAAGCAAGTTATAGATAGGTGTCTCAGGAACTTAGGCACAAAAGTTCTCAAAAAAATATGAGCAAATCAAATGCAGCAATGTATAAAAAGAATTGTACACCATGACCAAGTGGAATTAATTCCAAATATGCAAGCCTGTTCAACATTAGAAAATCAATCAATATAACCCATTATATTAACAGTCTGAAAAAGAAAAACCACATGATCTTATTAATTGATGTAGAAAAATCATTTAACAAAATTCTACATTCATTCATGATAAAAGCTCTTGGCAAACTAAGCACAGAAGGAAACTTCCTCAATCTGATAAAAGATATCTACATAAAACCATTGTACTTAATTAGGAAAGTGTGAATGCTTTCCTCCTGAGATGGGATTAAGGCAAGGATGTCCACTCTCACTACTTCCTATTCAACATTATATTGGAAATCCTAGGCAGTGCAGTAAGGCAAGAAGAATAAAACTGCCCTTTTTTTCAGATGACATGATTATCTACATGGAAAATCCCAAGGTTTTGTTTTTTTTTTAATCTCTTACAGCTAGTAAGTTTAGTAAGGTTACAGGATAATAGGTTACATGGTCAACATACAAATTCAACATATTTCTGAGTACTAGCAATGAAGAATTTGAAACAAAAATTTTAAAAACAAAACCAATTAGGGGTGCCTGAGTGGCTCAGTTGGTTGGGCATCAGGCTTCAGCTTGGGTCACAGGTCTTGCGGTTTGTGGGTTCGGGCCCCGCGTCAGGCTTTGTGCTGACAGCTCGGAGCCTGGAGCCTGCTTCGGATTCTGTGTCTCCTCCTCTCTCTGCCCCTCCCCCACTTATGCTCTGTCTCTATCAAAAATGAATAAATGTAAAAAAATTTTTTTAATAAAAAATAAAAACAAAATAAAAACAAAACCAATTATAATAGTCTTTTTGAAAAGGAAATACTAAGGCATAAATTTAATAAATTTAATAAAATGTGTCCAGGTCTTAGGCAGAAAAATTTTAAATACTGATAAAAATTCAAAAACCGAAATAAATAAACATACCATATTCATGAATTATAATACTCAATATACTAAAGACGTCAAGTCTCTCGAAATAAATCTTTAAACTTCTTGCAGTTCCAATAAAATCCCCAGCATATTCTTATTGATATAGACAAGTTGATTCTAAATTTAAATATGGGCAAAAAAACCTAGATTCATTATAACAATACAGAAAAAAAGTGGATCAATTTGGAGGAATCACAGTACCTGATTTTAAGATTTACTATAAAGCTACAGTAATCAAGACAGTATGGTATTAGAAAAGGACAGGCACTGGGGTACCTAGGTGGCTCAGCCCATTAAGTGTCTGACTCTTGATTTAAGCTCAGGTCAGGATCTTATGGTTTGTGAGACTGAGCCCGGCATTAGGCTCCATGCTGACAGCACAGGGCCTACTTAAGATTCACTCTCCCTCTCTCTCTACCCCTTCTCCTCCTCTCTCAAAACAAATAAATAAGCTTAAAAAAAAAAGTAAAGCACATACATCAAGGGTGCAGAATAGAATCCACAAACAGACCCAAACAAATATCACCAATTGATTTTTTTTACAAAGGTGTTAAAGGCGGGGCGCCTGGGTGGCTCAGTCCGTTGAGCGTCCGACTTCGGCTCAGGTCACGATCTCGAGGTCCGTGAGTTCGAGCCCCGCGTCAGGCTCTGGGCTGATGGCTCAGAGCCTGGAGCCTGCTTCCGATTCTGCATCTCCCTCTCTCTCTGCCCCTTCCCTGCTCATGCTCTGTCTCTCTCTGTCTCAAAAATAAATAAAAACATTAAGAAAAAAAAAATTTAAAAAAAAAGGTGTTAAAGGCAATTCAGTGGAGAAAGGATGTCTTTTTTAACAAATGGTATTGGAACAATCAGAATTTAGTAAGTTCAAAAAAAAAGCAAATGAATCTTCATGACCTACGGTTTACACTTTCTATAAAAATTAACTCAGGGGGCACCTGGATGGCTCAGTCAGTTGAGCATCTGACTTTGGCTCAAGTCATGATCTCATGGTGGGTTCGAGCCCCGCATTGGGCTCTGCCTGACAGTGTACAGCCTGCCTGAGACTCTCTCTCTCTACCTCTCTCTCTGCCCCTCCCCCACTTGCTTGAATGCATGCACAAGCAACCTCTCTCAAAATGAATAAACTTTAAAAATAATTGATACCTACATACAAACAAACTCAGAATGGACCATAAATCTAAATACAAACACTGAAGAGGGGCAGAGAAAAGATGGAGAAGTAGGGAAACCAGGATTTTCCTCATCCCTCAAACACAGCTGTATTGAGGTCAGAACGCTTGGAACACCCAAGAAATCGATCTGCGGAGTGGCAGAAAGATCTCTACAGTTGGAGGGAGACAGCTTGGCGGGATAGAGGTGAGTGCATGTGAATTGGGGGAGATCAAATGGCCATGTCGGCACAGAAGGGAGGGAACCCCTTCTGTGGAGAGACAAAAGGGAGAGAAAGAGAGGGGTTGTGAAATTGTGGTATGGAGTTAACACAGGAGAAAAACCTCTCCACACCATGGACTGGGGGACGAGAAATACAGAGAGTGCCAGTTTCTATTTTGCAACCAGCCTTAGGAGCTAAAACTCAGAGGTTTCAAAAGTGTGGGACTTGCTCTGGCAAAGCCAGAGCTGTGTGCACACTCCTGGGAAGGAGGGAGCCACCCAGAGAATGGTAGTGATCTCAGGGGCACACTGAGAGAGCACAGTCCCCTTTCTCCAGAACTGTGGGAAGAAGGTTTATTGCCTCCCCAAGGGCAAAGGACCCTGCAGGTGCCAGCCAAAGGCCTTGTATCAAAGGCCTTGTACTTCACCAGAACAGGGTCCTGATAGTGCAGGGTCCACATGGTGCAGGGTCCTTTAAGACTTCAGGTTTTGAATCCCAGCCAAGTGCCTAGAAGGCAGGAGAGAGACTGTGGAGCAGGGCAAGCTGAACTTCTAGGCTATTCTGTGAGGGCTACCTGAACAGTGTGGTTTGAGACACCGGTCAGGGGAGGAGAGATTAGGGTCTCACCATTTTTCTCCCCAACACTAACACTTCAGAGTGGGACTTCAGAAAGCAATGCAGCAGCCCCCAGTGGAAACAGGACCCGCTTACACCAAACTCCACCCCTCTGTGCCCTGGCAACTGCTTATCAGCTGGAGGAAGACTGACACTGACCCAACAACCAGCCTCTCCTCCAGATCAGCACAGCCACCGGTCCCAGGCCCCAAGAGACAACTGTTTTTTTGTTTTTGTTTGCTTGTTTGTCTGTTTGTCTTTTTCTTTGCTTTTTCTTTCTACCCTCTTATTTTCTTCTTTTGGAATCAGGTTCATAGTGTCTGACTGTTTATTAGATAGATAAATATAAATTTGTTTGATCAGGCATTTTTACACTATTCTTTTTATACCTTGTCTATCTCTTCTTCCTTTTTTTCTTTTCTCTTTCTCTGGATTTAGCCTTATAGAGTCTTTTTGACTCTCTCTTCGGTCTTCTTTTCTCCCCTTTCACTTTTCTCTTTTCAAGGGATCAGGTTTCCCCTCCCCCCCTTTCCTTATTTTCCAGGGTCACTTCAACAAACAAATCAAAGCACACATGGTTGAAGATCCAAACACTCCACCACTACAATCAAGGAGGAGCTTTGCAGAGGACTGACCAGTGGGATACAGCAGCCCAAATGCAACAACTGAGTGCATGCAACATACACCAAAAACACTTCCTGAAGTGCCAGGCCCTGGACAGTGTATGACCCTTTTTTAATATAGTAGTACTCACAGGTGCAGGACACAAAACAAGCTATTAAAACACACAAAAGAGGGGTGCCTGGGTGGCTCAGTCGGTTAAGCGTCCGACTTCAGCTCAGGTCACGATCTCGCGGTCCGTGAGTTCGAGCCCCGTGTCAGGTTCTGGGCTGATGGCTCAGGGCCTGGAGCCTGCTTCCGATTCTGTGTCTCCCTCTCTCTCTGCCCCTCCCCCGTTCATGCTCTGTCTCTCTCTGTCTCAAAAATAAATAAACGTTAAAAAAAATTAAACACACACACACACACACACACACACACACAAAAGACAGAAACTTAGCCAAAATGACAAAACAGAAGAATTCTCCTCAAAAGAAATTTCAGGAAGAAATCACATCCAGAGAATTGCTCAAAACAGATATAAACAATATATCTGAACAAGAATTTAGAGTAACAGTCACAAGACTAATAGCTGGGCTTAAAAAAAAGCATGGAAGCAGCAGAGAATCTCTTGCTGCAGAGGCCAAAGACCTAAGAACTAGTCACAATGAATTAAGAAATGCTATAACGAGATGCAAAATAAACTAGATACAGGGACAGCAAGGATGGAAGAAGCACAGGAGAGACTAGGTGAAACAGAAGATAAAATAATGGAAAATGATGAAGCTAAAAAAAAAGAGGGAAAGGAAATTACTAGATCACGAGGGGAGAATTAGAAAGTGAAGTGATTCCATGTAATGAAACAATATCCATATCATAGGAATTCCAGAAGAGTGAGAGAAAGGGACAGAGGGTTTATATGAACAAATTACAGCTGAGAACTTCCCTAATCTGGGGAAAGAAACAGACATCCAAGTCCAAGAGGCACAGAGAACCCCCTTCAAAATCAACAAAAACAGGTCAATACCATGCCATATCACAGTGAAACTGGCAAAATATAAAGAGAAAGAGAATTCTGAAAGCAGCTAGGGACAAATGGTCCTTAACCTACAAGGATAGGCACATCAGGGTAGTAGCAGACCTGTCCACTGAAACTATGCAGGCCAGAAGGAAGTGGCAGGAAATAGTCAATGTGCTGGATAGGAAAAATATGCAGCCAAGAATCCTTTATCCATCAAGGCTGTCATTCAGAATAGAGTGAAATAAAGGCTTTCCCAGACAAACAGAAACTAAAGTGTTGCATCCACACAACTCCTGAAACAGAATGCTACGGGCACCAGTGACAGTCACAACAAAGTTTATTGCAATGAGAGGCAAGGCCGACCGATCGGGACCAACACTCTTGATAAGAATGTGGCCCCAAACAGCCAGGGTACAGAGTTTTTTTTTTCAACGTTTATTTATTTTTGGGACAGAGAGAGACAGAGCATGAATGGGGGAGGGGCAGAGAGAGAGGGAGACACAGAATCGGAAACAGGCTCCAGGCTCTGAGCCATCAGCCCAGAGCCTGACGCAGGTCTCGAACTCACGGACTGCCAGATCGTGACCTGGCTGAAGTCAGACGCTTAACCGACTGCGCCACCCAGGCGCCCCGTGTTTTTATGGCCGATTATATTGTTTTATCATCACCTGGGAACAGAACAAACAGTTCCCAGACGCGTTAGAAACAGTTCCCAGATGAGTTAGAAACAGTTAGAAACAGTTAGAAACAGATGAGGTGATTATTTTAGACTTTCTGCCGCTAAGTTGCAACCAGTGGATCTCCTTGACCCTGCCTCTGATGCTCTTTTCTCTGAGCTTTTGTTTGCTTCATTGGTGAAGCCTGATTTACAAGAGTATGAAGCATAATTTACAAGAGTAAAGTAAGGCTGTTATCTCTTGACCTTCAGTGTCAGAACAAAGCTGTTATTTTTCAAACTACATGTTAGCCCTACACCACAATTTAACCCTTACAAAAGAAGTTCATGACCACTACACCAGCCCCACAAGAAATCCTAAGGGGGACTCTGTGAGTGGAAAGCAGCAAAAACTAAAAAGGACCAGTGACATCACCACAAACCTGAAATCTACAGATAACACAATGGCACTAAATCCATATCTTTCAATAATCACTCTGAATGTAAATGGACTAAGTGCCCCAATCAAAAGACACAGAATGTCAGAATGGATAAAAAACTGAGATCCATCTATATGCTGCCTATAAGAGACTCATTTTAGAACTGAGGAGACCTGCAGATTGGAAGTCAGGGAATGGAGAACCATCTATCATGCTACTGGACATCAAAAGAAAGCCAGAGTAGCCATACTTATATCAGACAAACTAGATTTTAAAACAAAGACTTTAGGGGCACCTGGGTGGCTCAGTTGGTTGAATGTCCAACTTTGGCTCAGGTCATGATCTCACGGTTCATGGGTTTGAGCCCCGTGTCAGGCTCTATGCTGACAGCTTGCTCAGAGACTGGAGCCTGCTTTGGATTCTGTGTCTCCTTCTCTCTCTGCCCCTCCCCTGCTCGTGCTCTGTCTCTCTCTGTCTCTCACAAAAAAATAATAAATGTAAAAAAAAAATTTTTTTTGAGAGACAGAGCACGAGCGGGGGAGGGGCAGAGAGAGAGGGAGACACACAATCCAAAGCAGGCTCCAGGCTCCGAGGTGTCAGCACAGAGCCCGACATGGGGCTCAAACTCATAAACCATGAGATCGTGACCTGAACTGAAGTCGGGCGCTCAAACAACTGAGCCACCCAGGAACCCGCTCCCCCACCACCACAATTTTAAAACAAAGACTTTAACAAAAGATGAAGAAGGGCATTATATCATAATTAAGGGACCTGTCCATCAAGAAGAGCTAACAATTGTAAATGTTTATGCCTCCTAATATATAAATCAATCACAAACATAAACAAACTTATTGATAATAATACTGTAATTGTAGGTGACTTTGATACTCCACACTTATGGCAATGGACAGATCATCTAGGCAGAAAATCAATAAGGAAACAGCGGCTCTGGATGACACATTGGACCAAATGGACTTCAGATATATTCAGAACTTTTCATTCTAAAGCAGCAGAATACACATTCTTCTCTAATGCACATGGAACATTCTCCAAAATAGATAATATACTGGGTCACAAAAAGGCCCTCAATGAGTACAAAAAGATAGAGATCATACCATGCATGTTTTCAGATCACAACGCTATGAAACTTGAAATCAACTACAAGAAAAAATTTGGAAAGCCCCCAAATACATGGAGGTTAAAAAACATCCTACTAAAGAATAATGGGTCAACCAGGAAATTAAAAAAAGAGATTAAAAAATATATGGAAGCAAATGAAAATGAAAACACAACAGTCCAAACCCATTGAGATGCAGTAAAGGCAGTCCTAAAAGGAAAATACATCACAATCCAGGCCTGTCTCAATAAGCAAGAAAAATTTCAAATACAGAATGTAACCTCACACCTAAAGGAACTAGAAAAGCAGCAACAAATAAAACCCAAATCCAGAAAGAAGGGAAATAATAAAGATTAGAGCAGAAAAAAACAATATAGAATCCAAAAAAAAAAAAAGAGTAGAACAGATCAATGAATCTAAGAGCCAGTTTTTTGAAAAAATAAACAAAATTGATAAACCCCTAGTCAGACTTCTCAAAAAGAAAAGAGAAAGGATCCAAATAGATAAAATCACGAATGAAAGAGGACAGATCACAACCAACACCACAGAAATACAAACAATTATTAGAGAATACTATGAAAAATTATATGCCAACAAACTGGAAAATCTGGAAGAAATGGACAAATTCCTCGACACCCACACATTACCAAAATTCAAATGGGAAGAAGTAGCATATTTGAACATACCCATAACCAGTGAAGAAATTGAATTGGTTATCAAAAATTTCCCAATAAATAAGAGTCCTGGGACAGAGGGCATTCCAGAGGAATTCTACCAGACATTTAAAGCAGAGTTAATACTTATTCTTTTCAAGCTACTCCAAAAATAGAAACAGAAGGAAAGCTTCCAGACTCATTCTATGAAGCCAGCATTACCTTGATTAAAAAACCAGACAAAGACCTCACTAAAAAGAATTACAGATCAATATTCCTGATGAACTTAGATGCAAAAACTCTCAACAAGATACTAGCAAATTGAATTCAACAGTACATTAAAAGAACTATTCACCATGATCAAGGTGAACTGGAGGGCTAGTTCAATATTCACAAGCCAATCAATGAGATATGTCACATGAACAGAAGGAAGAATAAGAGTGATCCTGTCAACAGATGCAGAAAAAGCATTTGACAAAACA
Organism: Prionailurus viverrinus; assembly: GCF_022837055.1. Lineage (NCBI taxonomy): Eukaryota > Metazoa > Chordata > Mammalia > Carnivora > Felidae > Prionailurus > Prionailurus viverrinus. The sequence continues at coordinate 16,491,859 of NC_062576.1, read as the reverse complement.
TAGCATCGTTTCTTCATAAAAATCTTCAAGAAAGTTGGGATAGAAGAAACATACCTTAACATCATAAAAGCCATATATGAAAGGCCCACAGCTAATTTCATCCTTAATGGGGAGAAACTGAGAGCTTTCCCCCTAAGGTCAGGAATACAACGGGGATGTCCACTCTTATCAGTGTTGTTTAACATAGTGTTGGAAGTCCTAGCATCAGCAATCAGACAAAAAATAATAATAATAAAAGGTATCCAAATTGGCAAAGGAAAAGTCAAGCTTTCATTCTTCACAGATGACATGATACTCTACATGGAAAATCCAAAAGACTTTACCAAAAAACTGCTAGAGCTGACACATGAATTCATCAAAGCTTCAGGATATAAAATCAATGTACAGAAATCAGTTGCATTTCTATATACCAATAATGAAGCAACAGAAAGAGATATCAAGGAATCAATCCCACTTACAATTGTACCAAAACCCATAAAAGACCTAGGAATAAGCCTAACCAAAGAGGTAAAAGATCTATATGCTGAAAACTACAGAAATCTTATTAAATAAATTGAAGAAGACACAAAGAAATGGAAAAACATTCCATGCTCATTGGTTGGAAGAACAAATACTGTTAAAATGTCGGTATTACCCAAAGAAATCTACACATTCAATGCTATCCCTATCAAAATAGCACCAGCATTCTTGTAGAAGCTAAAAGTTGTATAGAACCACAAAAAGACCTAAATAGCCAAAGTAATGTTGAAAAGAAAACCAAAGTTGGAGGCATCACACTACCAGACTTTAACCTGTATTACAAAGCTGTAATCAAGAGAGTATGGTATTGGCACAAAAGCAGACACACAGATCAATGGAACAGAATAGAGAACCCAGAAGTGGACCCACAAATATATGGCCAACTAATCTTCAACAAAGCAGGAAAGAGTATCCAATGGAAAAAAAGACAGTCTTCAGCAAATGGTTCTGGAGAACTGGACAGTAACATGCAGAAGAATGAAACTGAGCCACTTTCTTACACTGTACACACAAATAAATTCAAAATGTTTGAAAGACCTAAATGTAAAACAGGAAACCATCAAAATCCTACAGAGGAAAACGGGCAGCAAACACCTTGACCTCAACCACAGCAACTTCTTACTTGACATATCTCCAGAGGCAAGGGAAATAAAAGCAAAAATGAAATATTGGGACTTCATCAAAATAAAAAGCTTCTGCACAGCAAAGGAAACAATCAACAAAACTAAAAGGCAACTGATGGAATGGGAGAAGATATTTGCAAATGATATATGAGATAAAGAGTTAGTATCCAAAATCTGTAAAGAACTTACCAAACTCAACAACCCCCCCAAGAAAAACAAATAATCCAGTGAAGAAAAGGGCAGAAGACATGAATAGACATTTTTCCAAAGAAGACATCTAGATGTCTAACAGACACATGAAAAAATGCTCAACATCACTCATCATCAGGGAAATACAAATCAAAACCACAATGAGATACCACCTCACAACAGTCAAAATGGCTAAAATTAACAATTCAGGAAACAACAGATATGGGCAAGGATGTGGAGAATGGGGAACCCTACTGCACTGCTGATAGGAATGCAAACTGGGGCAGACACTCTGGAAAACAGTGTGGAGGTTTCCTATGACCCAGCAATTGCACTACTAGGAATTTATCCAAAGGATACAAAAATGCTGATTCAAAGGGGCACATGCACCCCAATGTTTATAGCAGCACTATCAACAATTGCCAAATTATGGAAAGAGCCCAAATGCCCATCAACTGATGAATGGATAAGGAAGATATGGTATATATACACAATGGACTACTACTCAGCAGTGAAAAAGAATGAAATCTTGCCATTTGCAACAACATGGATGGGACTAGAGGGTATTACGCTATGAGAAACAAGCCAGTCAGAGAAAGATAGATATCAAATGATTTCACTCATATATGGAATTTGAGAAACTTAACAGACGAACGTGGCGAAGAGAAGGAAAAATAAGGAAAAACAGACATGGAGGCATACCATAAGAGACTCTTAAATACAGATAACAAACTGAGAGTTGGTGGGGGTAGGAACATGTGGGGGGTAGGTTAAATGGGTGACGGGCATTAAAGAGGGCACTTGGGATGAGCACTGGATGTTATATGTAAGTGATGAATCACTGGGTTCTACTCCTGAAGGCAAGACTATACTGTATGTTAACTAACTTGAGAGAAAAATAAAATAAAATAAAATAAAATAAAATAAAATAAAAGCACTAAACTACAAAACTTTTAGAAAAAAATGTAGGAGAAAATCTTATGACCCAAGGTTAGGCAAATAGTTCTTAGACATGACATTAAAAGCACAATCTAGAAAAGAAAAAATAACAACAGACTTCATTAATATTAAAAGCTTATGCTCTGCAGTTATTTATTGGGTAGAGAATTTCAGATTTACAAGATGAAAAATTCTGGATACCTATTACCCACAACAATATGAATATACTTAGCATTACAGAATTATATTTAAAGTTCCAAAGAGTTAGAATGATTTAAAAAAATCATATATTTTATGGTCAGTGAAATATGCTCTCATCAATAATGCTAGTATAAAAATGCACCTACTGATAAAGATGTTCATGATATTTACTAAATGAAGAAGTAAGTTACATAAGGACATAGTTAAACTCAGTAACACCATCAACCCATTAGCTATCACTGATACCTATAGGCTATTTTACCCAACAACAGCAGAACATTCTTCTTAAGTTCATGTGTAAATTCACCAAGACAGACCACATTCTACACTGGAAACAATAGAAATCATATGATGTCAGACCACAATGAAATTAAACTAGAAATCAATAACAAAGATAACAGAGATAATCCCAAAAAATCTGGCAATTAAACAACACACTTCTTTTTTTTTTTTTTTAATTTTTTTTTCAACGTTTATTTATTTTTGGGACAGAGAGAGACAGAGCATGAACGGGGAGGGGCAGAGAGAAAGGGAGACACAGAATCGGAAACAAGCTCCAGGCTCTGAGCCATCACCCCAGAGCCTGACGCAGGGCTCGAACTCACGGACCGCGAGATCGTGACCTGGCTGAAGTCGGACGCCCAACCGACTGCGCCACCCAGGCGCCCCAAACAACACACTTCTAAACAACATATGGGTCAAAGAAGAATTCTCAAGAGAAATTTTTTAATATTTTGTACTAAATGAAAATGAAAACACAATTTATCAAAATTTATGAGATGCAGTAAAAGCAGTGCTTACAGGGAAATTTATAGTATTGAATGAATATTTTAGAATAGAAAAATAAGATAAAAAAAATCAATAATCTGGGGCGCCTGGGTGGCTCAGTTGGTTAAGCGGACGACTTCAGCTCAGGTCATGATTTCGCAGTCCGTGAGTTTGAGCCCCGCATCGGGCTCTGTGCTGACAGCTCAGAGCCTGGAACCTGTTTCAGATTCTGTGTCTCCCTTTCTCTGACCCTCCCCCGTTCATGCTCTGTCTCTCTCTGTCTCAAAAATAAATTAACATTAAAAAAAATTTTTAAATCAATAATCTAAGTTTCTATTTTAAGAAACTAGAAAAAGAAGAACAAATTAGACCCACAGTAAGGAGAAGAAACAAAAATCAGAGCAGAAATCAATGAAATTGAAAACAGGAAATTAATAGAGAAAAGCAACAAAATCAAAAGCTGATTCTTTGAAAAGATCAATAAAATTATTAAGACTCTACTCAGGTTAACTAAAAAAAGAGAGAGAGAGGACAAAAATTGCAAATATCAGAAATGAAAGAGGGAAATCCCATGGACACTAAAAGGATAATATAGAAATATTATAAACAACTCTACACATACAAATTTGATAACTAGATGAAACTGACCAATTCTTAGAAAAACACATCTAGCAAAACTCATACAAAAAGATGATTTGAAGGGGTGCCTGGGTGGCTCATCTGGTTAAGCATCTGACTCTTTGATTTTGACTCAGGTCATAATCTCAAGGTTTGCGGTACTGAGCCCCATGTCAGGCTCTGTGCTGACAGTGTATAGCCTGCTTGGGATTCTCTCTCTCCCTAGCTCTCTGCCCTTCTCTCCGCCCTTCAAAATAAATAAACATGAAAAAAAAATTCTTCAAAAAGATCACTTCAATCAGCCTATATCCATTAAGGAAATTGAATCAATAACTGATAACCATCTAAAACCAAAGACCAGGCCCAAACGGGATAACTGGTGAATTCCACCAAACATTTAGAAAAGAAATTGTACCAACTCTCTGCAATCTCTTTTAGAGGATAGAAGAAGTAGTAATATTTACTTCATACTCATTCTATGAGGTATTACCCTAATATCAAAAACAAAGACATTTGAAGAAAAGACAATTATAGAACAATATTTCTCATGAACATAGATGCAAAAGTCCTCAACAAAATATTAGCAAACCGAATGCAACAATGTATAAAAAGAATTACATCCCACAACCAAATGGGATTTATCCAAGATATACAAGACTAGTTCAACATTTGAAAATCAATTAGTGTAATCATTACATCAACTGGTTAAAAAATAAAAATCACATGATGATATCAATAGATGCAGAAAAAGCATTTGACAAAATGCAACAATACTCATTCATGATAAAAATTCTTGTAAACTAGGAATAGGAGAGAACTTCCAAAGTTTGATAAAGAATATCTACAAACAAACAAACAAACAAACAAACAAACAAACAAACTATAGCTAACACCATACTTCACAGTGTGAGAAACTAGCTTTCCCATTAAGATCAAGAACAAGGCAAGGATGTTACTACTCACCACTCCTTTTCAACATTGTACTAGAAGTCCTAACTAATGCAATAAAATAAGAAAAGGATATAAAAGGTATACTGATTAGAAAGGAAGAAATAAAATTGTCTTTGTTTAGACATGTTCATCTAATAGAAAATCTGACAAAAACTGACAACCAAAAAACTCAAACTAATAAGTAGTTATAGGAAGGTTGCTGGATACAAGGTTAATATATAAAAGTCACTTCTTGCCTATATACTAGGCATGAACAAATAGAACTTGAAATTTTATTATTTTTATCATTTTTAATGCGAATATTTATTTTTATTTTTATTTTTTTGAGAGAGAGATGAAGAGTTAGAATCCTAAGCAGTCTCCATGCTGTGGAGCCCAATGTGGTCATTGATTGCATGACCCTGAGATCATGACCTGAGCTGAAATCAAGAGTTGGACACTAAACCTATGGAGTCACCCAGAGGCCCCTAGAATTTGAAATTTTAAAAAATACCATTTACATTAGCACTCCCCCAAAATGAAATGTTTAGGTATTAATCTAACAAAATATGTACAAGACCTATATGAGAAGAACTACAAAACTCTGATAAAGAAGTACTAAATAAATAAATATTCCATGTTCAAATATATGAAGTCTCACTATTGTCAACATGTCAGCCCTTCCCAATTTATCTACAGATTCAGTCAAAATCCCACCATGTTATTTTGTGGGTACAGACCAAATGATTCTAAAGTTTATACGAAGAAGCAAAAGACCAGAATAGCCAACACAATATTGAAGGAAAAGAACAAGGCAGTAAGACTACTTTAAGACTTACTATAAAGCTGAAGGGCACCTGGGTGGCTCAATTGGTTGAGCATCCAACTTCAGCTCAGGTTATGATATCGCGGTCTGTGGGTTTGAGCCCCACGTTGGGCTCTGTGCTGTCAGTTCAGAGCCTGGAGGCTGTTTCGGACTCTGTGTCTCCCTCTCTCTCTGCCCCTCTCCCACTCATGCTCTGTCTCTCTGTCTCTCAAAAAATGAAAAAATATTTTTAAAAAAATTTTTAAAGACTTACTAGAAAGCTGCAATAACCAAGACAGTGTGGCATTGGGGAAAGAAAAAGCAAATAGATCAGGGAAGAACAGAGAGCCCAGAAACAGACCCACATTAATATACTCAACTGATCCTCACCAAAGGAGCTGAAGGAATACAATGGAACAGTCTGTTCAACAGTCTTTTTGACAAATGATGCTGGAACAACTGGACATCCACGTGCAAAAAAAGTGAATCTAGATACAGGCCTTACACCCTTCACAAAAATTAGCTCAAAATGGATTATAGACCTAAAAGTAAAATGCAAAACTATAACACTCCTAGAAGATAATGTAAGAGAAAACCTAGGTGATCTTAAGTACAGCAATGACTTCTTAAATACAATACCAAAGACATGATCCATAAAAGAAATTCTTGATGAGCTAGACTTCATTAAAATTAAAAACTTCTACTCTGTGAAAGACAATGTGAAGAGAATGAGAAGACAAGCCACAGAGTAGAAGATATTTGCAAAAGATATATCAGATAAAGGGCTGCTATCCAAAATATACAAAGAATTCTTTTTTTTTTTTTTTTTTTTTTTTTAATTTTTTTTTCAACGTTTATTTATTTTTGGGACAGAGAGAGACAGAGCATGAACGGGGGAGGGGCAGAGAGAGAGGGAGACACAGAATCGGAAACAGGCTCCAGACTCTGAGCCATCAGCCCAGAGCCTGACGCGGGGCTCGAACTCACGGACCGCGAGATCGTGACCTGGCTGAGGTCGGACGCTTAACCGACTGCGCCACCCAGGCGCCCCGAGAATTCTTAAGAGTCAACAATAAGAATCCAATTTAAAAAAATGGGCCAAAGATCTTAACAGATACCTCACCAAAGATATACAGATGGCAAAAAAGCATATGAAAAGATGCTCTACATCATGTATCATCAGGAAAATGCAAATGTATTTGTTGTTACAAAATACCACTAAAGACCTATCAGAAAATCTGTAACACAACACTGAATGTGGCAAGGGCATGGAATAACAGGAAGTTTCATTCATTGCTAGGAGAAATGCAAAATGGTATAGCTATTTTGGAAAGCAGTTTGGCAGTTTCTCACAAAACTAAACATGCTCTTATCATACAATCCAGCAATTGCACTTCCAAATGAGTTAAAAATGTATGTTCACACAAAAATTTGCACATGGATGTTTATAGCAGCTTTATTCATAATTGCCCAAACTTGGAAGCAATCAAGATGTCCTTCAATAGGTGAATGGATAGGGTTTGTACCTGGCTGGCTTAGTCAGTAGAGCATGCCACTCCTGATCTCAGGGTCGTGTGAGTTCAAGCCCCACACTGTGTTTAGAGCTTACTTAAAAAAAAAAAAATAGGGGCACCTGGGTGGCTCAGTTGGTTGAGTGTCCGAATCTTGATTTTGGCTCAGGTCATAATCTCATAGTTCACGAGTTCGAGCCCTACATTGGGCTCTGCACTGACAGTGTGGAGCCTGCTTGGGATTCTCTCCCATTCTCTCTGCTCTTCCCCTGTGTGCATTCTCTCTCTCTCCCTCACTCTCTCTCTCTCACCCAACCTCTCTCTCTCTCAAAAATAAACACTAAAAATATGAAATAAAAGAAATATAAATAGGTAAATGGATAAATAAATGGTGTGTGGCACATGCAGACAATGGAATATTAATTACTCAATGCTAAAAAGAAATAGCTGTCGGGGCGCCTGGGTGGCTCAGTTGGTTAAGTGTCCGACTTCGGCTCAGGTCACGATCTCACGGTTCATGGGTTCGAGCCCTGCATCGGGCTCTGTGCTGACAGCTCAGGGCCTGGAGCCTGCTTCGATTCTGTGTCTCCCTCTCTCTCTGCCTCTTACCTGCTCACACTCTGTCTCTCTCTCTCTCAAAAATAAATACACATAAAAAAAATAAAAGAAATAGCTATCAAGGCTAAAAAGACATGGGGGAAGCTTAAGTGCATATTAATAAGTGAAAGAAGCCAATATTGAATGGTTATGTATTATATGATTCCAACCATGTGACCTTCTGGAAAAGGCAAAACAATGGAGACAGTGAAAAGATCAGTGGTTGCCAAGATTTGCAGGGGGTGGTATGGGGCAGGAGGATAAACTGAATAGGCAGAGCACAGAGGATTTTTAGGGATGTGAAAATACTCTGTATGATACTAGAAAAATCAATACGTCATTACATGTTTGTGCAAACCCAAAGAACGTACAACACCAAGAGTGAACTCTAATGCAAACTATGGACTTGAGTGTTTAGGATGTGTAGGCTCATCAATTGCAACAACGTACCATTCTGGTGAGCAACATGGATAATGGGGGAGGCTATGCATGGATGGGGGCAAAGGGTATATGGAAACTACACCTTCCTCTCAATTTTGCTGTGAACCTAAAACTGCTAAAAATATAAAGTCTTTATTAAAAAAGTAAGCTATGGTAAAGTTAAAACCATTCTGAGTATATACAATAAAGGGAAGTTAATAGCGCGAAACAGACATTTAATGGAAAAACTGAGGTGTCTAACAGGCTCAGAGAGTAACAATTCCAAGAAGCCACTGCCAACTCTGGGGAGGTGGTATTACCAGGCACAGGATCATCTGGTAGGAGCTGGAACCACAGTGGCCTTTCCAATTGGAGCAGGAGCCACAGAGGAAATACACACATTGCACCTGAGGTATGGGGGAGAAATATCCAGGTTTCTCATTTCCTCTCTTCAGGGCTTTGTCTTGACCAAATCTAGCCAAAAGCCAGCTGACATAGGAACATGGAGGAAAATGTATTTTTCTTAAGAGTCAGTGCAGAGCAGAAGAATAGCAAGGAATAGATGTGACAAAGACAGGACAAGGATCAGCAGAGATTACTACAAAGAAGGCCTACAAGTAAGAAAAAAACTAATTCCAGTAGAAAAATGGGCAAAGGACATGATGAGTATGTGACTCACTAAAGGCCAATAAAGAGATTTGAATTAAACTAGTAAAGAAATTCAAAGAAAAGTAACGAGTTACAAATTTTTTTCACAGATGTGCAAAGATGATAAACGTTGATAAGGATGTGGGAAAATGGGCACTTATTGGTAGTATGAATATAAATCCATGCAATTTTTCAACTTCTAGTTACCTATCCCAAAAAACTCAATCAATGCATAAATATTTCTCTTCTAGGATGTTCATTAGATAAGTTAAATTATTGTATATACATATGTTGTAAAACAGAATACAGCAGAACCATTAAAAAGGATGGTCTGTACCTAAATTTATTGACAAAGAACTTGTGGATATATTATTGAATAAAAATGCAGAATACAAAACAATATATACGGTATAAACTTATTCATATAAATCTGTATGTGACATTTTCAAATGTTTACCAAAATGCTGAATGTCTGCCTCTCAATGATTTTCAGTCTTCCTTGTGCTCTTTTGTATCAATTGAATTTCCTACATGGTAATGCATTATGTATTATGTTTGTCATTAGGGAAAATATAAATGGAGAAAAATGGGAAAATTTACATTATAAAGCAGTATGATTACGATATAATAAGTGCAGCAATTTAACACTGAATCTTCCCCCTCCTCCTCCTAGAAATTAAACAAAGCAACAAAAAGATAATGGGGGTGAGGAGGACCTGAAAATCCAGTATTCTGCAATATGAGGAGACGAAAAGCAACTAGAGACTCGAAAGCCTGAGTAAGGGTTACCAACAGCCCCTGAGATTCAGCAGTGGCTGCACTGAGTGGGAAGTGGCACTTGGGAGTGTGTAAGGTAACCAGCAGCAGCAGGTCCCACAAAACACCAGAAAGTAGACTCACTCCCTAAGGATGAGAAGTTTTTGTGAAAATCAAAAAACTTATTGTTCAAAACAAGCAGAGCATACATAGAGAGAAGTGAGGTTGCATTAAAGCTATAAGGAACACAGTAGACAGAGAAGGTACAGTGTTCAAAACAATGTCTTTGTGGGGGGCACCTGGGTGGCTCAGTCAGTTGAGCATCTGACTTCAGCTTTGGTTCGTTCAGGTCATGATCTTGTGGTTTGTGAGTTCAAGCCCCGCATCCGGCTCACTTGCTTTCAGCGCAGAGCCCGCTTCAGATCCCGTCCCCCTCTCTCTCTGCTCCTCCCCTCAAAAATGAATAAAAATTAAAAAAAAAAAAAAAGAATGGCTTGGAAACTCGGATGTGTTAATCTCAGAAAGTAGATAAAGAGCTCACCTGAAATGCAGGCACTATGTTCCTTGTGTGCAATGACTAGTGATGATGCCAGGGAACACAAGTCTGACAGCAGAAGGCCTACAGGGTCAGTTTAGAAGAGAGAAGCAAAGGAAGAGGGGCTACTCAAAAAGCACAAAGAAGTGCCATATTGAATGAGGCAGTCTAACTGTGGCAGCTGAAAACTTTGGCATTGTGCAGCCTGGAAAACTACCGTGGCCCCTCTTGCCCTTCCTTCACAGGAGATCCTTGAAAATGGTGGGTCCTAGAAAATACAACTCATTTAAAAATGGATTAAAAAGTAAAAGAAAGAAGAACAAAGTGACAAATACCTTTGTTATGAGTTGAAATTGTGTACCCCCCAAATTCATATGTTTAAGTTCTAACCTCTAGTACCTCAGAATGTGACAACAGAGTTAAGGCTTTCCAAGAGGTGGTTAAGTTAAAATGAGGTCTTCAGATGGCACTCTAATCCAATCCAACTGGGCTCCTGATACAAAAAGGAAAATCGGATGCATGGAGAGACACCAGAAATGTGAGTGCACACAGAACAAAGACTATGTGAGGACACTGCAAGAAAGCAGCCATCTGCAAGCCAAAAAGAGGCCTCAGAAGAAACCAAACCTGCTGAAACCTTTGTCTTGGACTCCGGCTTGCAGAACAGTGAGAAAATAAATTTCTATTGTTTAAGCCATCCAGTCTGTGGTATTCTGCTATACAAACTATTACAACCTTCCATATGAAATTACTGTTAAAATGGTAGAAAAGGGCAGCAAATCTTACCCATAAATACACACACCAGAAAACTGTTAGTCACAGAAAAGATGAAAATCAAGAATGACTATACATTCTGTCTTGATATTAAAAACACAACGAGGGGTGCCTTGGTGGCTCAGTCGGTTAAGCATCTGACTTCAGTTCAGGTCACGATCTCATGGTTGTTGAGTTCGAGTCCCACATCTGGTCAGCTCAAGCCGTGCTTTGGGTGAGCCCCGCTTTCTTTCTCTCTCTCTCTCTCTCTCTCTCTCTCTCTCTCTCTCCCCCTCTGCCCCTCTCCCCTGCTCACGCTCTCTCTAAAAAAAAGTAAATGAAAAAATAATAATGAAAGAGTTAAAGAGAAAATGATTGCTATAGAAGATAGGCATGGGAGACCCAACACATGGACAGCTGAACTTCCCAAAGATAACCAAAACATTATAACAAAATAAATATTTAAAGATATATAAATAAAGGCTACTGGATTTAAAAATAAATTTCATTTAAATGAAAAGGGAACCCACTGAATGGGAGAAGATACTGTAAATCATACATCCCATAAGAGGTTAATATCCAAAATATATAAAGAACTTACAAAACCTTGTATCAAAAATATCTGATTAAAAAATGAGCAGAGGGACACCTGGATGGCTCAGTCGGTTGGGTTGCCGACTTCGGCTCGGGTCATGAGACCGCGGCCTGTGAGTTCGAGCCCCACGTCCGGCTCTGAGCTGACAGCTAGATGGCACTGTAACTGAGTCTGAAAGGCCATTCTGCCATTCTACCAAGCTAGCTACTCAGGATGGTGGGGAACATTGTAAGACCAGTGAATTTCATGAGCATGGGGCCACTGCCACACTTCATCTGCTGTAAAGTGAGTTCCTTCACCAGAAGCAATGCTGTGTGGGATACCATGATGGTGGATAAGGCATTCTGTAAGTCCATGGATGGTAGTTTTGGCAGAAGCATTGTGTGCAGGGAAGGCAATTCCATGTCCAGAGTGTCAATTCAATAAAAACAAAATGTTGCTCCTTCCATGACAGAAGTGGTCCTATGTAATCAACTTGCCATAGGTAGCTAGCTCATCACCCTGAGGAATAGTGTCATATCAGAGACTCAGTGTTGGTCTCTGCTGCTGGCAGACTGGGCACTTGACAGTGGCTGTAGCCAGGTCAGCCTTGTTGAATATAAGTCCACACTGTTGATCCCATCATAACCTCCATCCCTAATACCACGGCCACTTTGAAAATAAACTCATTGGGGTGCACTTTGGTGACTCAGTTGGTTAAGCATTGACTTTGGCTCAGGTCATTATCTCATGGTTCATGGGTTCAAGCCCCACATCAGGCTCTCAGCTGTCACTGCAGAGCCTGCTTCAGATCCTTTGTCTTCCTCTCTCTCTGCTCCACCCCTCCTTGTGCTTTCTCTCTCAAAAATAATAAATAATATTAAAAAATAAAATAAACTCACTGGGCAATAACAGGGGTGGCTAAAGAAAGAGGCCAATTTGCTAACCACTTATTAAAATTCTCTTCTGCTGAGGTCACCTTTCGGTGAGTATTTATAAGGGACACAAATATCTTCACATTTTTCACCCAGAGAGGTCAAGCTATGTATCTCTTTCCCAGACTTCCTTATCACCAATTTTCTAATCATGTTCCTTCCAAGTCCCTGACTGTCCAGCCAAACTATCAGCCACAGCCCATGAGTTGGTATATAATCATTCATCATGCCTATTTCTCCTTCCAAGCAAAATGAACAACCAGATGTGAAGTTCTGCCCATGGAGAGGATATCCCTTTATCACTGCCCTTGGGGAATGTCCCAGAAAGGGGCTGTAATACACAGCTGCCCACTTTTGGGTAGTGCCTGCATATCCTGCAGAACCATTTGTAAACCAGGCCCAAGTTTTCTCTCTTCCTCTGTCAACTGATCACAAGGAACTTCCTCTGAGGCCACAGGTGCAGGCTGAGAGAGAGAAGGTAGAATAGCAGGAGTTGGGACCATGCATATTTGGGCTGCTTCTTCATGTAACTTATTTGTGCTTTCAGGGCCTCCTGGGATATTAACCTAGTTATAGTTCTAGAAGCAAAGAGGGGTGGTAGGAGTGGGTCCTGAAGACAATCAGCAGTGTCTTTCAAGACAACTGCCTTGGGGGAAACTATTACAGTTTCCTAGTGCAATGCAGGGTGTATCTCCTCAGACAGGGGTGGACAAGCTGCTTCTACTGGCAAAGAAAGTGCAACACGATTTACAGGCTCAATGTCCCCATCTTCATCAGAGTATTCTCATACATCCCATTCCAAATATCAGGAGCCCATTCCTTCCTCATCAATGCCCTCTTTTCAATTTGCATTGTAATTCAGCTACTCACATGATGAGATTTTGGGTTTGGTTTTCAGCAATCTCAGCTCTGCAGCTACCAGAGTTAAGTATCTTTTCAGGACAGACACAGATTTCAATCATTTATACAGTGCTTGAGCTGGGAATTTGAATCCCTGAACTCATTCTTTTTTCCCCCCACTTTATTCAGTGACATTAGGAGCAACAACCAATCTCATTATACTCATTAGTTTGACAAAAATGTTTGAAGGTGTCACATACATGGTAATCCAGTTCCTTGACTCTTGTAAGTGTTTAAGAATATCCAGTGGTAATTTTGCATATTTCTATTTTCGTATCATGTCACAGACTATATCATTACTTTACTCTCTTTACTACTGGAAACAGAATCATTAGTGTCTTTAAATCTAATCATATCAGAGAGCCGCCAATTCTAGAAAACCCGGAACCAATTTAGAGAATTCATCCTTAAGATTCTGCTCCTTTAGAACCACTCTCAGTATCAAAATCTGTATTAATCAGGATTCTCCAAACAGAACGAACAAGGTGTGTATCTCGATGTATATATAGATATAGCCTCCCAGGGTGTCTACCGTTAAAGTGAGGGCACTATGTACTGTTGAGAGAGATAGCAATTTACTTTAAGGAAGTAGCTCTCATGATTGTGGAGGCTTGATAAGTCCAAAACATGTAGCAAAGACTGGCAGACTGGAGACCCAAGGAAGAGTTGCGGTTTGCATCCAAAGGCAATCTACTGGCAGAATTTCTTCCTGCTATAGGGAGGTCAGTCTTTAGTTTATTAAGGCCTTCAACTGATTGAATGAGGCACACCCCTATTATGTAAAATCATCTGCTTTACTCAAAGTCCACCAATTTAAATTGTTAACCTCACCCAAAAAACACTATCACAGAAATTTACAGAATAACATTTGACCAAGTATCTGGGCACCAACGTGGCCCAGCCAAGGTGACACATAAAATTTATCATCACAAATGGTTATCTCTGAGCGGTAAGTTTATGAATTTATTTAAAACGGTTTTTGCTACTTTTTCTGTAATTGTTATGTATTATCTTTGTAATAAGAAAAAGTAAATATATTTTTAAATATTTTTTAAAAGATTTGCTTTTGGAAGACTTCCCTAGTAGCATGACACTGAGAATATACCATTATAGCTGTTCAGTATACCATGTATATTGTGTATACTGTTGTATGTTTGTCTAATAGACTAGGAAGGCTCTAAAGGAAAGAGTCTTCTCTTATCATGTGCATATGTTTAACCCAAGCATAGTACTCTGCCACAAAGTACACACTCAAAGAATGAATGGCCAATAACAGAAAAAATATTACCCCAAATCAATATACTATTATTCCACATACTCATCCTAAACCTGTCCCACTTCTGGGAATTCTTTGACCTCTTCAGACTCCTAAATTAGAAATCACATGTTTCAAAATTCCTTCAATTTTATGTCAAAAATGCCTGTAGCCACTGGCCTTTTGCGATCTGCATGTCCACTGCTTTAATTTGACTATCCCACTTATAAAATACGTCTTATTTAAAAAGTAATACATGCTTATTTTTTACTGTTTTTTCTTTTGCAGTACTGAACATGTTGATTTTTTAAAGCAAAGGTCAAACAATAGTTTTTTTTAAACTAGATAATTCTGTACTTCCTTTGGAAAGAAAAACAAACATGCAATATAGCCAGAAAACTTCTGAAAAAAAGATTGATGAAGAGGATCTAGCCCTACCGAATTTTGAAACATAAAACTACAACAAATCAAACAATATGGTGTTGCTACTTACAAAGACATAGCTATGGAATATAGACCAAAGTAGATCCAGATACATCTGAGAATGTAGCACATACGTCTGAGAACTGTACTACATATTAATAGAAAGTGAATTATTCCAGAAAAAAATTAAATTGGATTCTGTGTAATCTTTTTCCA
The DNA here is from genome assembly GCF_022837055.1 of Prionailurus viverrinus. Lineage (NCBI taxonomy): Eukaryota > Metazoa > Chordata > Mammalia > Carnivora > Felidae > Prionailurus > Prionailurus viverrinus. Next base: position 16,476,744 of record NC_062576.1, on the reverse strand, counting down.
AACACCAATAACCAATTCAGTTCTCAGACACCAACTTTCTTGGTTCTCCAACACCAACTGGGTGTCCAGTAACTTAATTCAATTCTAACTCCATCCAGAATTAGCACAGACCCTGCAGTTAAGGGCTCAGTCGCAGAAGACTGCCTCCACTTCAGGTACCAGTTACAAGTCCTAGGTCTCCAAGCTGCCTGCATTTCTATCTGATTTACCTGTAAATTTATGGGTTCCACAATTCCTTCCTCAGGTTTGAACATTTTGGAGACTGACTCAGAAGTCAGGAAATCACTTCCTTTAGGTTTATGGTTTATTATAACTCAGGAAGAGGCAAATGGAAGAGATGTACAAGACAAGGTATCGGGGAAGCAGCACAGAGCTTCCACACCCTCTAGGTACACTACCCTACCACAATATCAATGTGTTCACCCACCCTGGCTATTCAAGCATTTTTATAACCTATCTGCTGCCACCTCCACTCCCCAAATGATGGGGACATGGGACTGAGAGTCCCCACCCTCTAATCAGTGTGTTTGGTCTTTCTAGTGACCAGCTCCCATCCTGAGGCTATCTAGGGTTCCCATCTTTACTCACATCATTCGCACAGACTCAGGCTTATTCTAAAAGGGATCATTATGGATAACAAAAGATACTCGTATCACTCAAAAATGGTTTAGGAGTTCTGGGCCAGGAACCAGGGACAAAGCCCAAATGTACGTTTTTAACACCACAGATTATCTTATTCCTTATCAAAATAAATTCCAAATGAAGCAAGGATTAAAATGAAAAATAAAATATCGGGGCGTCTGGGTGTCTCAGTCGGTTAAGTGTCCAACTTCAGCTCAGGTCATGATCTTGAGGTTCACAAATTCAAGCCCTGCATCAGACTCTGAGTGCTGAGAGCTCAGAGCCTAGAGCTTGCTTCGGATTCTGTGTCTCCCTCTCTCTCTACACCTCCCCTACTCGTACTCTGTCTCTCTCTCTTGTCGCTCTCTCTCAAAAAAAAAAAATAAAATAAAAATAAAAAATAAAACCTTAAAAATACAAAAGAAAGCATAGAGGAAATTTAAGAAGTTTTTTTTTTATTTTTAAAGTTTATTTATTTATTTTGAGAGGCAGAGATAGTATGAGTGGGGAAGGGGCAGAAAGAGGGAGAGAGAGAATCCCAAGCAGGCTATGAGCTGCTAGCACAGAGCCTGACTTGAGGCTTGAACCTACGAAAGCTCAAGATCATGACCTGAGCCAAAACCAAGAGCCAGATGCTTAACTGACTGAGCCACCCAGGAACCCCAAGAAAACTTTTTAAGAGTGTTAAGGCCTCTTTTACACAGTATAGCACAAAATCCAAATGCCCATAAAAGGGGGAAAAAAGGATATATCTGACTGCATGCAAATAATTTTTTGAATTTTTAATAGGAAAAAACATAAATACAAAATACTGAACAAACAGTAGTGAGAAAAGTAAATTGCAACACAGAAAACATAAAGAGATCCTATAAATCCACAAGTAACCAAAGACAACAGTCAAAAGACATGAATAGACAGTTCACAAAGAACTACAAAGGGCTCTTACATATAAGATATATGCTCAACTCTCAATAAACAAATCTAAGATACCATTTTTCACCTATAAGATTGGCAAACATGGAAACAAAATGTTAAACATGTTGATGTATATTCTCCTGGTTCTACACACACAAACACACACACACACTTGAGGGACTTAATTAAAAAACGCTTTATATATTTTATATTTTCACGTATATAGTTCTCCTTTTGTGGATACATAAATTTGGGAAGGTTTGCAAAAATGAAAATATTCTGAATTTTTTAATATAATGTTAATATTTTGATGCATATCCTTGTTTTTGTATAGCTGCATGTGGGGAGTGGTTACAAAAATGAGAACATATAATACATGCTGTTTAAAACATGTTTTTCCCTCTTATCAAGAATACCTCTTTATGTCATTAAATGTCTTCATCACCTTCTGCATGGGCTTTTCAATACCCTTTTTCTGACTACCCTATCCTTAGTCTTCTCTTAGTTCATCCTCCATTTCACCTCCAGAGTAATCTTTACCACAAGTTCTTTGGGTTCCCACTGCTGACCCAGATGCCTTAACCAAAACAGAACAGAACATGCTACTTCTCCAGATTTAGCTCTTGCAACCTTCTTCCCTCCATATTACATATCCATCTTCCATTGGGTGCGCCAGGCACTCCCACTGTTGCTCAGCCTGGAATCACTCTCCTAAATCTTCTTCAGAAATAATCTATGTATCTTTCAAAATTCTATTAAAGACACCTCCTCCAAGAAACCATCCTTGGTGCTCAAAGTTAATACTTTGGTGCTCACAGCACTTCATTCATCTCTTAACTATAACATTCTACACTTTATGGTCATTTACCTGTTCACCAGTTTATCTCCCTAACTAGGCCACGTGCTTCTTGAGGATTAGGGATTTTATTTATTTCTATAGCCACTGGATGGGGACTGGGATGGGGATGAAAATGAGGCTAGTGGTCCTTGAAGAGTGTTTCAGGCTGAAGGCAAGTAGAAGGTTCTAAGCACTGAAAAGTTCTTAGTGAGTGAGTGAGTGAGTGAGTGAGTGAGTGAGAAAGAAGAGAGAGGAGAGAGGGGAGAGGGGACAGAAGAGACAGAGGAGACAGAGGGGAGAGGGGAGGGAGAGACAGAAAGAAAGAGAGAGAGGTAGGCACAAGACGTGGTTGATCCTGGAAGCAAACTAAGGCATTTAGATTTCAGTCTAAGGTCCTGGGGATAACAGGGATTATAAACAGAGCTGTGGTTTGTACATTTACTTTTGATAGATTGCTCCATTAGCAACATGGGGAATAAAGATTACTTAGGGCACTACAGTAGTTGTACAAGAAATGATCATGGCTTAAACCTGAGTGGTGTAAATGGGGATAGAGAAGAGTGAATAGAGTGTAGAGAGGGGGATCTAGAAAATGAAAATGTTTAGGGAGTAAGTAGATGTGGGAGACTGGCAAAGGAAGGAGTCAAGGGTGAAATCTAGATTTCCGGACTTCTCTGCATATAACACAGAGTGACCTTGTTGGTCATTTAATCTCTGTGTAATCATCGGTGAAACTGGTTTATGACACTGATCTACTAAACTTCAAAGGATTCATATTAGGATCAAGTGAAACACTATATGTGAAGGTGCTATGAAAACTATATAGTTTAATTACATTACATTGATGCAGAAGTGGCAATTACTTAACACCCTCCACGTCTGGCACAATACAAAGCATGTTATACGTGCAATTGCATTTAATTTTCTCTAAGATCTCACTTACCCCTACTTTATAGATTAGGAAACAGAGTCAAAAAAGCTTAGTAACTTGTCCAAGGTCACCTACTGGTAAATACTGCAAAACTAGAATTCAAACTCAAATTGTTGGACTCTAGCATTCTAATATACCACCTTGCCTCACTAGAGTTCTTTCCTTAAAATTTTATTCTTTATTGAAATCCCTCCTGTATCAAATAGCTAAACATCTGTTGACATTTCTTCCATGAAGTATTGAAATGGATCTGCTCCTACAACATGACCTCTTGTTTGAAATTCTCCAAAGACATTCTAAAGTTCTCCTATTCTAGGAGCATCTCTGCTGTCAGCACAGAGCCCAATTCAGATCCTCTCTCTCAAAAATGAATAAACATCAAAAATTAAAAAATATTAAAGTTCTCTTTTGTATCATATGATGAAAATAATTTGTCTGAAAGTGTGATAACGGAGACTAGAAGAATGACACATACAAATAGATTCCCTCTACAGAGATCATGTGGATTCTTCTGTTTTGCTGAGACTTTGTCTAAGGCCTGGTATGATGTTAGTGGAGATGCCTAATTAAGATTCCAGTATTTCTTCATTGTGGATTTCTTGCATTCATAGTGACTTAAAAAATACCGCATTAAAATACTGTTGATCTCAATTACTGAGTGTTTGGTGCCCCCTTCAATTTTATCTCAGGAGACCCACTCCCTTTCCCTACCTACAAGCACGTGCCTGAAATTACACAATCTTCATCTCTGCTTATGTCTCCCCACACATCTCCAACACTAGTTAAATAAATCTGCATGCAAGTAAACACAAGTCTCCTGTGTAATGCTATTACTCAAATTTATATATATGCTTTTATGATTCTCAAATATACAAACCCACTTAAAAGCATTATATACCAGGATACTCACTGCAGCTTCAGTAGCAGAAGACTGGGAACAACCTAAATATCAACCAGTAGATGGCTAGTTGATGTTGTCACTCTTACAAAGAATATGATTCAGCTGCTAACAACGAGGAATCCCTATACGTATTGCCATGGTACCATCACCAAGATACTTTAAGTATAATATACACCAACAGTGTGTATTATAAATTGACATTTTGTGTGGGGAAAATGCTTATATTTATATGCATATGAATTTGTAAGTTCAGAAAACCTCTCGGAAATTCAGAGTATATAATGGTAATTGTGCTTGTCTATAAAGCAAGTTGAACATGAGGGAGGAGGGCATACTTTTCACCAGATACCCTTTGGCACCTCTGAGTTCTAACAAGTTTCGTTACTACTTATAAAAATGAAACACAAGGCATTAGTGAATACCTAATATGGGGGGGGGGGGGTACTGGATACTAGAAAACAATGGGAGAAATGTTTCAGGGGTTTTTTTGTCTTAAAAAGGAGTCCTCTCAAAGAACGTACACGACTCACTACTCCATCAAGTTTAAGTTTTAAAACCTGTCTTGCGAGCCTGAGGCCTCAGCAGTGTCCGGAGCCCAAAGGGTGGACTGACATGCTTCTCGCATAGCACCAATCCTGCAGCTTGGTAAAAAGGCATCGAGCATTTTCTACCTTGCATTCTATCTCATCTTCTCTAGGCTTAAAACATTGGGCGAGGGCCCTTATCGGATTCGCTTCTGTATCGCCACAGCACCTAGAAGCCCTACAGGCACACAGTATCAAGTCAAGAAAACGCTAGTGACGGGGAGCAGGGCAAACCGCGCGAGTGGGGGAGGGAGAAGCCCACCCTACACCGGCGGCCAGAGACCTCCAGAAAAGAGCGGCCCACACTGCAATCATGCCGGGGGGCGCGCCGCCCACAGGCCCAGCCTGGCGCAAGAGCGGCCGCGCGCCCCGCCCCGCCTCCGTCCTCAGGTCCCGGGACGGCCAAGCTGGGCCAAGACGGCGGCGAAACCGGAACGCTGCGAGCCCTTTCTGCCTGGGAACAGGGTCTTCTCGTGAGCAATGGCGCCGGGGCCCGGCCGCGAGGGGCGGAACGGCAGGCGCCGCGAGCCAATGAGCGGCGCTGGCCGACTCGCGGCCCAATGGCAGCAGCGCGGGCACGCTGGGGACGGTCCGGGCGCGCCCGACTTTTCCAGAAGACCCGGGTAGCGCCTCCAGGCCACACTGAGCCGGCTTTAGGCACTCCGCACGCCGGGTCTCCTCCTCTTCCTGTGGTGGTTAGCTATGGCGGCCGTGAAGACCCTGAACCCCAAGGCCGAGGTAGCCAGAGCCCAGGCGGCGCTGGCGGTCAACATCAGCGCGGCCCGGGGACTGCAGGACGTGCTGAGGACCAACTTGGGGCCTAAAGGCACCATGAAGATGTAAGGCGGGGCCGGCGGGTAGGGTAGGGCGGACACCACGCACCTCGCGCCGTCGCGGGCATGGCGGCGGGGGCCACGGCCTTGAGCTCGCCGCCCCTGGGCCTCTGCTCGCGGCTACGGCCCTACGTTACCCGCATACTCCCGGGTCGCGCCTGTTTCCTGCCCCGGCCGTTTCCTCTTGTAATCGATGCGGTCTCTGCGGAGGACAAAGCTGCCCGCGTGCGCAGCGCTCCCCCGCGCCCTGGGCTCCAGCAACCTAAGGGTTCGGCCGACTGTTTCTCTGAAGGGAGGGGGTGGGCACTGCATCATTCCTATTGCTGGGTAGAGAGAACCAGCCGCGTGGCCCCAGCTCCCTAGGTTCTGGGTAAAGCCGGATTTGAATGGGACTCTTAATTTGGTGTCCGTTGAAAAAGTCACACTGTGGTTCATTTCTGCCCATTGAACAGGCTTGTTTCTGGTGCTGGAGACATCAAGCTTACTAAAGATGGCAATGTGCTGCTTCATGAAATGGTGAGAGACTGCTATACTCGGTCAAAAATGTCTTTGTTTTCCGTATTACGTGTAATTTGCAAGAGGATTTTTAATGTTCATTTTCAAATTAGGAGAAATCACTATTAGCCCTCAGCAGGTCTGGAGGAAGTAGAAAAGGAATATTATCGGTAACAGTACTGACAGTACAGTGCCAGGAGGAACCCTGGGGAGTCTGATAACTTATTTTTGAATCCCTACTCTTGCCATGTAAGTCCTTGGTTAAAGGATGGTAGTTACTAAAATTTATTAAAATTTGGAAAACTAAGCGGTTGACCCAGGTAGGTGCAAAATGTGATAACACGGCTATACTTTATTATTATTATTATTATTATTATTATGTGATAACACGGCTATACTTTATTATTGTTGTTGTTGTTGTTGTTGTTATTCATATGCTATTTTTTCTCTTTATAAAACCGCAGTTTCTGTCTGGTCCATCTCCACCTCCAGCTGAAGGGGAGACAAAACTCTTTGCTTTACCGTTTTTAAGTCTCACTGACCCAAGAATATAAGACTGTTGAGAGGAGCAATTGTTTTACTCTTCCCTAAGTTTCCAAAACCTGGCACTTAAAATCCAAGAAAGGAAATGACTTGCCTGTGTTTTGAATTCAGAATAAAATTTAGGGTTTTGATATTAGTGTACCATGCCTTCAGTTTGCAGATATTCGTAAACATCTTCAGTAAGGATTAGCTAACCTAGAAGGTTAGTTTTAGTTTGTTTTTAGTTGGCTAAGTGGTGACCTGTGATAGCAGACAAACTGTCAGTGTCCCCAGAGACAAAAGGCTGCACTAGGTTAGTGGAGAATAGGAGATTTAAAAATCAAAAGCAGTACAGGAGCATTGTTTGGATCCTTTGTAATTAAGAATCTGTGGGTGATGTTGGAGACATAATGAATATCCTGTTCTCCCAAAACCTTTCTTCGGTGATGTAGCATTCACCGATGATCTTTGCTAAAGGAACTTTTTTTTCTTTTTAATTATTTGTTCCGTTCCAACTGGAGGCTGCTGGGGTTTAATTTTAGAAGGAACCTGGTTTAGGGGCGCCTGGATGGCTCAGTTGGTTAAGTGTCCACCTTTGGCTCAGGTCATGATCTCACAGTTCATGGATTTGAGCCCCACATAGGGCTCTGTGCTGACAGCTCAGAGCGGAGCCTGCGGTGGATTATGTGTCCTTCTCTCTCTGCCCCTCCCCTGTTCGCATTCTGTCTCTCTCAAAAATAAACAAACGTAAAAAATATGTATTAAAAAAGAAAAAAGAAGGAACCTGGTTTATTGTCACAAGAGCCATAGATTTGTCATAAAGAAGCATGCATGGATTTGAAATTATTTCTTACTTGTAACTCACCTTCAATAAACCTTAACTAAGCCTCAGATTTCCTCATCCGTAAAGTGGAGATAATCCACTCAAATCTATATGTGAATGTTTTTATTACCATAAATTGATGTGTAAAATAGTTAATGGTGAGTTTTAAATCAGCGCCGCATGTAGCTGAACATTTGGGCAATTTATGCAAATAGATGCTCTTAAAGGAGTCCCTTCAGATATTTTAAGGTATATTTATTTGGACTGTTTGAATTTAAGTAATTTTCTTCTTTTTCTACTTCCAGCAAATTCAACACCCAACAGCCTCCTTGATAGCCAAAGTAGCAACAGCCCAGGATGACATAACTGGTGATGGTACCACTTCCAATGTCCTAATCATTGGAGAACTACTGAAACAGGCGGATCTCTACATTTCTGAAGTATACATGATTCTTGTGTTTCTGTGATAGTTATGTAAACATGAAATAATCTGAATTTTATTTATATAAATTTATGTGTTATAGTAGCTGAGGCAGTATAGTAGAATGTAAAGAGCAGGGGGCTTAAATCTTGGAACCAGAGCCTGGTCTTATACAAGTTTATTGTGATCCTGGACAGATTAAAGAACCTTCCTTGGCCTGCAGGATTTTTTTTTTTTTTTTTTTTTTGATCAAGTGGCATTGCATATAATTTATATATGTCTATAACATAGATTGGTAGTTGAGATCTAGAAACCAGATATTCAGGACTAGGTATATTTATAAAGAAAAAGCCAACTACAATGTAAATTTAAATAAGAATTCACAACTTTTTTTTAGTCCTGAGTAGTTTGAAAGTTAAAGCAAACCATAGTAGTGATCTAATGCCAAGAAATTCCTGGGAAGAGAGGAAAATGAGACCCTTGGTCTCCCTGTTTTTGTTCGTAAAAGATGTGAATAAATGGTCCCCCTGAGCACAGTTTTGAGTTTGGGGCATTATTCCTTGTGGTTTGCACAGTGAAAACCCAAGTGTGCTTTATAGTTCCCTTGGTTTTGACTCTGTGCTAAAGCAATGTCTGTTCTTTTCCTCTGCATTGAAAGGACTATCTATCCTTTTAAATGTATTCAGAAAGTCAGCACATTTTATTGTATTAAAGCATGTAAATGATCCAGAATATTCCTTTAAAAATTTACTTTGTCATCTAATTGAAGAACTCCAGTGTTAGAGATGATGGTTATATGATTATATGTTTGTAGGGTCTTCATCCCAGAATAATAACAGAAGGATTTGAAGCTGCAAAGGAAAAGGCACTTCAGTTTTTGGAACAAGTCAAAGTAAGCAAAGAAATGGACAGAGAAACACTTATAGATGTGGCCAGAACATCTCTACGTACTAAAGTGCATGCTGAACTTGCTGATGTCTTAACAGAGGTATGTTAAATGTGGCATTTGGTACAGTACACCTGTGTTGAAGACCCTTGATACACTTCCTAGTTTCGGTTACAGGATGCTATCTGAAACCTTCACCGTGTCAGGGCTCCTGGGTGCCTCAGTCCATTGAGTGTCCCAACTCTAGATTTTGGCTCGGGTTATGATCTCATGGTTGTAAGATGGAGCCGTGCATCGACATTGGGAGTCTGCTTGGGATTCTCTCTCTCCACCCCACCCCCACCGCCCTTCTTTCACTCACCCACCCCCACCAGGCAAAAAAAAAAAAAAATTTTTTTTTTAACATTAAAAAAAAAAAAAAACATTCACAGTGTTATACCATGTGAAATAAGTAGTTTCCTTTTTGTGGTAGTGAGAGTAGCTGATGTGTGTTCCTAAAATGTAAAATGAGAAAATCAAATAATAGTATACCTGACCAGGTTATAAAGATATAATCAGAGTTTCCATTAAAGGTTTATAAAATGGAAATTTTATTATGAAAAAAACTTGTGTCGTCAATATTTTTAATAAAATAGTGGGGATGTCAGTGATTCTTTACCTAATTATAAATTGAGATGTCAGGAATGTAAATGACTTCAATCCTTTACAAATAATATATTCTGTTAGCTCATAGAGAAGGGCTTAGATCAGTTCAGAGATTTTAAAGAAACTACGCTTCTCTGAAGAACAAGCAGCATAAGTGTCTGGACTTCTGCAAATCAAATTCATCTAATGGTTATGCTCCTATTGTAGGCTGTGGTGGATTCCATTTTGGCCATTAAAAAACAAGATGAACCTATTGACCTCTTCATGGTTGAGATTATGGAGATGAAACATAAATCTGAAACTGATACAAGGTAGGTGGTAGGATGCTATGAAATCCTTATGGTATGTTTCCAAATTTACAGGCACTTTTTACAGTACATCTGTTTTGACTTTTTTTTTTTTTTTTTGTCTCTGAATTCCTGTGTGTATTCCTAGGTGAATATTTAGTTTGCTCAGTAGTGTTTCCTCTTGAAGTTACTGGTATGATGTGTTTATAGTCAGAATGATTCTGAAAAGTGAGCTACATCAGTGATTTATTGAATTGTGGGATACAAAGCATAATAGACTGGTGGGGAATTTAAAATATATATTTCAATGACCAAGTTAAAAAATATTTTTAGGGGCACCTGGGTGGCTCAGCATTCAACTCTTAGTTTCAGTTCAGGTTATGATCACTCTCCTCTCTCTGCCCCCCCCCCCCCCCCCACATGCTCTGTTCTCTCTCAAAATGAATAAACAAACTTTAAGAGAAATATGTTTTAAAGGAGGTAATCACAATTTGATAGCCAACCATTTGCAACTATTTCTCTGCAGTTTCCTGTACAAGATAAGGGTTGTTACTTTTGTTTGAATGGGTCGTGTCTGTTATGTTCTGGATATTGTTTTTTCATAATTGAACCTGCCTGGTTTCACCCAAAAGTCTTGTTCAAAAACTCATAAAGTTGTGTGAAAATTATCAATACAGTCTCAATTCAGTGTTTGAATTTCATTAATATATGTTATGTATCATTTAGAAATCAATAACTATAAATTATGTATTTTAACAGCTTAATCAGAGGTCTTGTTTTAGACCATGGGGCGCGGCATCCTGACATGAAGAAAAGAGTAGAAGATGCATACATCCTCACGTGCAATGTGTCATTAGAATATGAAAAAACGTGAGTCTATAGCCCCTTACAAATGGAGTGGAGAGGTGGAGCAGCTTGTATTTTGGGCAAGTCACTTGTGAGATTACTCTAAGGATAGTAATGCCTCAGTTGGGTTTGGGTGAATTATAGAAAATAACTTCTGAAAACATTCCAGGGATAAGGACTGGAGTTAACTATTTGTTAAATCTCAAGACTAACCCAATTTCTTCGGCTGGTTTATCTTCTTAAAAAATAAACATTTCCTCCCCCCTCTCCCACCCCCAACTTTTTTTTAAATAGAGAAGTGAATTCTGGCTTTTTTTACAAGAGTGCAGAAGAGAGAGAGAAGCTTGTAAAAGCTGAAAGAAAATTCATTGAAGATAGAGTTAAAAAAATAATAGAACTGAAAAAGAAAGTCTGTGGTGATTCAGATAAAGGATTCGTGGTTATTAATCAAAAGGTGAGAATGAAGTTTTACTTTATAAATGAGCCTGTATCATTCATTGTTATTTTTAAGGTGACTTCTTATTAAAACTAACTTGTTTTTGACACAGGGAATTGACCCCTTTTCCTTAGATGCTCTTGCAAAAGAAGGCATAGTAGCTCTGCGGAGGGCTAAAAGGAGAAATATGGAAAGGTACAGATACCAGATTATCTTGGTGATGTAAATTTTACTCATTTTGCAAGTTAACTGGGATTGCTTTTTCTCCTGTAATTACGTTTTTCCTTTTTTTATTGTGATAAAATACACATAATATAAAACTTAACATTTTACTCATTTTTTCTAATTATAATCCAGTGGCATTAAATTGCATTCACGTTGTTGTGCAGCCATTACATCATTCATCTCTAGAACTTTTCCATCTTCCCAAACTGAAATTCTACTCATTAAATAATAACTTTGTTTCTCCCACTCCTGGTAAATACTATTCTATTTTGTCTCTAAATTCAGTACCTCCTGTAAGGGAATCATGCAGTATTTGTCCTTTTGTGTCTGGCTTCTTCACTTAGCATGATAGTTTCAAAGTTCATCCATGTTGTATAGCATATGTTAGAATCTCATTTCCCTTTCAAGGATGAACAATACTCCATTGTATGAATATATCACATTTTATTTATACATTTATCAGTGGACATTTGAGTTTCTTCCTCAAATGTCCTGTTGTGAATAATGCTGTTGTGAATATGCTGCTGTGAACTTTGGTATATGCTTGTTGTAATTTTAAACCACGAAATGTGTATGTATGTAACCATGTCAAGAGACAGCATCAAGGGGTTTCAAAGAACTACTTTTTCCTCAGAGCTCACCACAGTAAAGAGCTCTTGTTCGCCTTTAGATTTCTTATCAAAGGAGTATTTCCCAACTTTGAAAGCCTGGTTTAAATGGTGAGTTAGGAGAAAAGACTGGTTTTTAGCTGGTTGGTGGTGAATGGAAAGGCTTGAGTTAAAATACATTTCAGAATATCTAATTTCGGTATGTAATTCTGAAAGATCGCTTCCTAAAAATTATTAATCTCTTCAAACATAACAAAGCCACTTACAGGTCTCCCTTAAAACACTTCCAATATTTCAGGCTGACTCTTGCTTGTGGTGGAGTAGCTCTAAATTCTTTTGATGACCTAAATCCTGATTGTTTGGGACATGCAGGACTTGTCTATGAATATACATTGGTGAGTGTATTTTCTTTCTGAAGATGATAATACAATGATGTTTCGTTCATGAATTCATTCAAACCCAGAATCATATTTTTGATTTGTTTACATACATTTTGATGCTTATGTATAGTAATGATAAGCCATTGATGTCAAAAGTCACATTTCTTGGGGCGCCTGGGTGGCGCAGTCGGTTAAGCATCCGACTTCAGCCAGGTCACGATCTTGCGGTCCGTGAGTTCGAGCCCCGCGTCAGGCTCTGGGCTGATGGCTCAGAGCCTGGAGCCTGTTTCCGATTGTGTGTCTCCCTCTCTCTCTGCCCCTCCCCCGTTCATGCTCTGTCTCTCTCTGTCCCAAAAATAAATAAACGTTGAGAAAAAAAAATTTAAAAAAAAAAAAAAGTCACATTTCTTTTATATGAAGTAGTTTATTTGCTTTAATGTGATTGGTATGTTGTTTTATTAATAAACTACTTATTCTTCCATAAGCCCCTCTTCATTCTTTGTGTAACCATATCCTGTTTTTGAAAATATCTTTTTCACATAGGGAGAAGAGAAATTCACCTTTATTGAGAAATGTAACAACCCTCGCTCTGTCACATTATTGGTCAAAGGACCAAATAAGCACACACTCACTCAAATCAAAGATGCAATAAGAGATGGCTTGAGGGCTGTTAAAAATGCTATTGATGATGGTAAGATCCTTATTGTATATTCTTTTGCTAGTGTGAAAGGCATGGCTGAATACTGTGTTCTTTTTATCAGTAATTTACACAGCCAGACACCATGCAAAAGTAAAGTCTTCCCTTTAAAATGCCTGTGATGGTATGCGAGGCTTTTTTATAGCATATCATGATTAAAAGTGGATACAAATAAATGAACTAATGCTAAGAGCTTGCAAGAGCTTCCAAGTACTAGTTAAATTGGGCATTTTGCTATTTGATGTGTTGCTTGTATTGCTTTCAAGTGTAGTATTAACACTGTGGTGGTTATGCCGAATTCTCAAGAAATGGATGGCTTTTGTGTGTGTGTTTTAATTTTCTTAAAAATGATTCTACAGTTTTGTTTTCTCTTCAACTTAGCATTTCTCTCCGTCCCCCCGCCCCCAACAGGCTGTGTAGTTCCAGGTGCTGGTGCAGTGGAAGTGGCAATGGCAGAAGCCTTGATTAAATATAAGCCCAGTGTAAAGGGCAGGGCCCAGCTTGGAGTGCAAGCATTTGCTGATGCATTGCTCATTATTCCCAAGGTATGAATACTTTAACAGTTTTCTTAACTACGTCAAAATGATTTAGCTGATGAAAGCTTTTTGATAATGGCGTTTTTATAATGTAGACTTTGAGTAAACAAGTTTTATTCATTTTCTCCTTAACATAACTAGAGCCAGGTATCTCTTATCCAAATGTATTTGGTTCCTGTGGAAGGGAATTGAATAACTGAAGTTTCAGATGGCAGGAGATAAACTGTTTTAAGAGTTTGCAGTGTAGGAGTTATACTAGAGTACAAGCTTGCTCTTTTGTTTTCTCTTGTATGCTATTTTAGGGATATAGTGTATGACCAGTGTATTGCTGGGCTTGGGGTGGGTTAATGAGTTGGTTAGTAACAAATGTTCTATTTAGTTATTCTCTGATATGAACATAAATACTGGTCTATCTTAAGGGTTTTTTTGTTTTGTTTTGTTTTTACTACTTGGAATTATGGTTCTTATCACTTCTTAGGGTTCTGTCTTTTAAAGGATTAAATTTGTTTGTTTAGGTTCTTGCTCAGAATTCTGGTTTTGACCTTCAAGAAACACTAGTTAAAGTTCAAGCAGAACATTCAGAATCAGGTCAACTTGTAGGTGTGGACTTGAACACAGGTAAGAGAACACAGCTATTTGTAGGGGGAGAACTAGATTCAGGTGAGGTAAAAATCAGGGAGGATAAAAAATGGAAACAAAAGAATGTTGGAGAAAAGTAGAGTGGAAGAAAGATAACAGAATCCTGCAGTATTTGTAAGACCTGTTACTGTCAACAGCATCATACATTCACATTAGTAGAAAGGATTTCTGGAATGAGGGAAATGGTAGGCCCATTTTGGCCAGTTCAAGTGCTCTACTTTAATATGAACAAACAAGAATGCATCTGGAAAAATAGAGATGTTCAAACATTTGGTAACCAAATAGCACATTACTATTACTGGATGTCTTCTGAGTAGAGATCGTAGTTTGGAGCAAAATTGGACTAATTGAGGAACTTTGGATAATGAGAATAATCAGTGATGAGCAAATCACAAAATACTCTTTTATTTGCATTCTGATCTTCCAACTTTCTGTGTGTGATTTTAAGAATACTGGGTTACTTTACAGGTGAGCCAATGGTAGCTGCTGAAGTAGGCATATGGGATAACTATTGTGTAAAGAAACAGCTTCTTCACTCCTGGTAAGTTTGAGACAGCCAAAACTAAAATAACCTTTAGAGAATCCTCATACTCTTACTTGGTATGTTTAATTACGTGGGTTTTTGGTTTTTTTTTTTTTTTTTTTTTTTTTTTTTTTTTTCATAAAAATGTAATCAGCTGAAAGTATAAAAACTAAACTAGCCTTCTATATTTTTGAGGGGAAAGGAGAAACTTAATTGGATATAATTTGCACAGTTTGGGGTTCATATGTCACATCTGAGCCATCTGATCTTTCCGTCCCCTTTCAGCACTGTGATTGCCACCAACATTCTCCTGGTTGATGAGATCATGCGAGCTGGAATGTCTTCTCTAAAAGGTTGAATTGAAGCTTCCCTTGTGTCATCTGCATCACGAAGACTACAGAGTGATCCTAAGAATATAGCCATGGAATTTTCGTCCAAGCTTCAAATGATTTTCAAAAGCATTTTCCTTTCCCATACGAAAAAAACACTGACACTCAAATTTTGAAGTTCTGAAATTATAATTACAGTATTTTTTTAAATTTCACTGCAGTGTACACCATTAAGCAGGCTGTTTTCACCCAATGAACAGGATGTTTTGCTTTAGCTTCCATGATCTAAAAGTACCGTGTTAGACAAGTATGTTACCTACCTTGTTATTAAATGTTCCTTGGAAAGCAAATTTAATGGTTTAATAATTTCTTCTAATTGGTGTATTTTAATATATCTACTAGTTCTCCACTGTCAGGCTTATAGGTTTTTATGCAAATATAAATAATACTTAAAGTAACTTAAGATTTTGAAAGCATCCCTGTTTCTTTAGTATTAATTCCTGAGTAAAACTGTTGGAATCATTTGTTTGGACTTTTAATGCTTTTAAGTACTTTTGCTAAAATGCTCCCCAGGAAAGTTGTACTGGGCGGAAAGATGGGTGAAGTAGAGGCAAGGGAGTTGATCATTATATATAAATAAACTGAAAGTATGAAGAGAGAAAACTAGAGAGAGGAGACAGAAGGAAAAACACCCTTAAAGGCATGGGGGCTAAGGGAAAGGAGATTTTCACATGGACCATATTTTCACACCCCTGTCTGTACCTGTGCTTATGCTGAAGGACCTGCCCGACCATTCCAAACTCTGTAGTGTCGTCTTTCACCCAAGTTACTGTTCTCTCCCACCGGCTTCCACAAAATTGTTTTTATAGTTGGTAGATCTCATTCACAGCCCTTGAGAGTGAAGTTGTGTGCTGCAAAGCTTTGTGTTTTTGAGGACTTGGCAGTTGCCTACGGTGTGCAATAAATATTAAATTGAAACCTTTTCTGTGATCTTGAAATGGTATTCCAGGGCCCAAAAGGAATTTGAATATAAATGGGTAGAAAATCCGTGGGAATGTTCTGTTCACAGTGTAACGGAGGAGCTTGTGGAACGCCAGGGCCCCTGGACACTAATCTCTTCTCTGACTCCACAAGTTCTACACCCAGCCGCAGCCTGGGACTAACCAAGCACTTTTGACCAAAGGGGGTTGTGAGGGAAACGCTAAGGAGGCGTTGCGAGCGATACGGTGGCCGAAGCGGTGCACGCAGGGCGCAGGCGCAGAAGGGCTTTACGGTGCGGCGTGCTGCTCGTGTTACCGGCATGGGCCCCTCGCCACCCCTGCTGATTCTGCCGCTTCTCCTGTCTGGCCCGTGGCTCGAGCTAGGTCAGTGTGCTGGCCTGTCCCCTGACCCTGTGTGCCCCAGGAAACATCAGGGAAGGGGTGGGTGCCCTGCCAGATTGGGAAAGAGACCGTGGCCCCTCCACCCGCTTCCGGGATGGGCTTGGAGCAGCCAGAGGCAGCCAACCTGGCAAGATGGTTAATGCTCATATCCTATCTAACTGCTTTTTCACTTTTAATTTATTTTGGAATCTTTCGAACATAGTGTAAAAGAATATAAAAACACCTCCTCCTATGAACCGGTAACCCAGCTTAAAAACAGACGCCAGTTTATAACTAATCTTGCTATTTTGGTATATCACTTTCTCCTTCCCTGGGGCCTTTTTGAAGTGAATCCAGACACGACACAATTTTATTTGTAAATACACAGCATGAATAGCCAAAAAGACAAGAAGTCATGAAAAAAACCCACCATACTCTTTCTCTACCTTAAAAAACTAACAGTTGTCATTAATATCCTTAAACATACAGTTAGTGTTCAAATTCATCTACTGTGTTTGTTATAGTTTACTTAGAGTTAACGTCAGAGTTCATACATTGCAGTTATATGTTGTTTCTTAATTCCCTTTTAATCTGAGATTTCCCTGTAAAATTTTTCTCCCTTGAAGTAGATGAAATCATCAGTGTGTGTCAGAATGAGAATAAGAAGGCTAAAGACAGAGAAACAAAAAATGGTAGACTCGGTCATTGAGGAACTTATAATACTTAGACATCCTTAGGCAGAAACATAACACCCCAAAGTGTGAAGACAAGTGTAGCAGGTTGGAAATAGTGCTGACCTAGAAGTAAGGAGACCTGGATCTAGTGCTGTCCCTGCTAACTAGTTCTTTAAGTGGTTTCTCTTTTTTGGGTCTTGGTTTTTTCCTGTTAAATAAGGGGGTTGAATTAAAGATCCTTTTGAGGCGCCTGGGTGGCTCAGTCGGATCGTGGGTTCGAGCCCCGTATTGGACTCTGTGCTGACAGCTGAGAGCCTGGAGCCTGCTTTAGATTCTGTGTCTCCCTCTCTCTCTGCCCTTCTCCCACTCGTGCTCTCAGTCTCTCAACAACAACAAAAAAAGTTAAAAAAATAAATAATAAAGATATTTCTAATTCTGATTTTCTGAGGTGTTCAAACAGTAGATATGAAGGACCTCATTCAGTTATTTGCTAATTATCGTGCTCTTATGCTAGATGCCAGGAATACACTGGCAAAATAAATGTAGTCCTTTTCTTTCTGGAGCATATGATATAATAGTGAAAATCATTCAGAAATGGGGAGGAAGAGGCAGAGAAACAACTTGAGCAGAAGTGTGGGTAGAGATGTGCTAGATGTATTTCAGGGTATAGTGTCTAGATTTACCTAGCTGGGACAAAGAGTTGTGTACAGGAATAGAGCAGTAAGAAAGAAAATAAACATTTGTTGAATAATTACAGTGCACTCACAATGTTTCACACATGTTAATTTTAATTTATACAGCCACACCTATGAAATAGCTAGATGTTATCTCCATCTTGTAGGTGAAGAAACCAAAACTCAGACTGACTTATTTGCCTAAGGTCACCCAACAAATTAAGTGGCAGAACAAGAATTTAAAGCCAAATTTTTAAGCCGCCTTTTTTTTTCATTACATCATTATGAATATTACGTATGATCCAAATATTGTCACTTGTTTTATATATATTCATGTATTACTGATGATGCTCCTTTTTCTCTGCAGGGAATGGGCAGGCTACTAGCATGGTCCAGCTACCAGGTGGGAGATTCCAGATGGGAACAAATTCACCAGATGGCAGAGATGGTGAAGGGCCTGTCCGGGAGGTGACAGTAAAACCCTTTGCCATTGATATATTTCCTGTCACCAACAAAGATTTCAGGTACATCATGTATTCTAAGAGCGGTAAAGGCTCTTTCTGATTTTCGTTCCTGATAGCTAAAAGCAAACTAGCTTGTTCACTATTACATATCATCTTTGCAATAGTAATATGGGATAAGTGCTGTCTCCATTTTTCAGGTGAAGAGTCTGAAGTCTGGAGACTCTGTTTACGGCAGAGCTGGACCTGGAACTCAAACCCTCTGACCCTTGAGCCAGTGGATTTTCCATTACACTGGATATAACACTGAGAAATAGGGGCAGAAGTCAAACACTTAACAAAAACCTCTTCCACAGGGAAAAGGGATTGGGAGAAGGGTCCTAGTAGCTGGGAGTCTTTAAATATCCTTTATATTTACTTATGGAACTGGCATTGTTTTAGGACAAGCATTGTGATTCCAACTCAATCTAGGAAGCCTTGTTGAGCCGCCTCACTTTCCTCAAGGTGGTATGTTTTGCAAAGGCTAAAGTGGGGGAATGATCCAGGTGATACCTGTAACTTACCTTCAAATGATACAGGGGGAATATAGAGAGAGAGGAGTGGGAAAAGGAAGAGGAGGGAACAGGAAGACAAAGCAAATGTGGGAAATGACTTATATGTTGCATTGTGGCCTTAAAACTCTTTAAGATAAAAATTTACGGGGAAAAATTTACTCAGGAGACAGAGTAAGCATAAGAATTATTAGTGTATTTGTGGCACCTGGGTGGCTCAGTCAGTTAAGTGTCCGACTTCGCTCAGGTCATGGTCTCACAGTTTGTGAGTTTGAGCCCCGCGTTGGGCTCTGTGCTGACAGCTTGGAGCCTGGAGCCTGCCTTGGATTCTGTGTCTCCCTCCCTCTCTGCCCCTCACCCGCTCACACTCTGTCTCTCTCTGTCTCTCAAACATAGATAAACATTAAAAAAATTAAAAAAAAAAAAGAACTGGGAGATGCAGCATTGTGTTAGTTTACAGATTTTGCCCATGTTTTTGTGACTTCCAAATGAAAATAATTCCAGGGAAGCACCTTATTAAAGGTATTTAAAAATCCTTCCTGAGAGGGTGGGGGGGCAGGACAGGGAACACTATGTAAGGGATATATATATATATATATATATATATATATATATATATCTTAGTTGGTCTGATAATGGATGATTTCAGTTTTTTTTCTTTTCATATACTTGTGCTTTCTCATTTTGCTATAATACAATATGCATTACACATATGTGCTTTTTTGTTAAGTATTTATTTATATTGAGAGTGAGAGAGAGAATGAGTGCAAGGGAGAAGAGAAAGGCGGGGAGAGAGACAGTTCCAAGCAGGCTGCATACAGCTGGTGCGGGGTTTGAACTCACGAACTGTAAGATCATGACTTGAGCCGAAACCAAGAGTCAGACGCTTAACTGACTGAGCCAACCAGCACTCCATGCTTATATGTGCTTTTTAAAAGTATTTTTAAACAGGAAAGTTATTAAAATTGAAGGAGAAATCACTTTTGATCAGGTTTGCACCACATCATGACAACCAGAAATAGCCAGCTAGATAGATGAACAGTGTGTGTTCTTTTATATTTCAAATTATGACATTTATTTATTTATTTATTTATTTATTTATTTATTTATTATTTTTAATGACCTATTTTATGATAGACCTCTGGCAAGCCCCTAAACTTTGCTTAGAACCTCCATGATTTGTCTCTGCCTCTCTGGTGAAAGATTTTCAAACTACTCAGATGCTCTGAGGTTGGTGAATGGCTGTTGCTACCACATCTGATCACCTCCTCCATTCTCAATGCCCCTTTCATGGGTGAACAATGTCTCCTCATGTCAGAGGGCTGGCACAGACCGGGTACTATTAGCCCAGTGAAAACAATCCATCTTACCCTGGAAATTTTACGTGCTAAAATTTGCTAAACCATACCAAACTGTGTGAAAATCCATTCTAAAATTTCAGTACATCATTTTTATTTGATTCCGGTTTTTTTCATTTGTTAGATGGAGATAATCACGTTCTGCCTCCCTCGCATGATTGTTGTGAGAGTGGGGATGTGATGAAGACCTTTCAGAAAACAGACCTGTTCTCCACCCTTAAATATTCTCAGCAGTTTTATTCATAATCTCCAAAAGCTGGAGATAACCCAAATGACCTGCAAGTGGTGAATAGATAAGCAAAATACAGAACCTCCACACAATAAAATGGTACTCTGTAAACAGAGGAACAAACTAATACTGGCAACAACGTGGGTGATTCTCAGAAGCATTACGCTAAATGGAAGAAGCCAGACTCTAAAGCTACATACTGTATGATTTGATGTATGTGAATTTATATTCTGGGAAAGGCAAAACTATAGGGACAAAAAACAGCAATGGTTGCAGAGGCAATGAGGGAATTTTTGGAGGTGGTTGATAAACTTCCTCTATATCTTGATTGTGATAATGACTATAAGTTTTGTCAAAACTCACAAAACTGCACTAGAAGAGTGAATTTTACTCTATGTGAATTACACATACAGCAACAGATTTTAAAGGAAAATCTCCTACTCAGACTTCAATGTCAATTCCTTGTTGTTGACGGAAACTCTGTGATGTGTGACTTAAAGGTGAAGGATATATGAGGTTTTCTGGAGCAGGAGGGGGTGACAGTGGGACCTGGAACTGTAGCAGCTTAACCAGGTGAAATATCTCTCTTTTCAGGGAGTTTGTCAGGGAAAAAAAGTACCGGACAGAGGCTGAGAAGTTTGGGTGGAGTTTTGTCTTTGAGGACTTTGTCTCGGATGAGCTTAGAAACAAAGTGGCCCATCAGATGGAGGTGAGAACCTGGGCTTTCAGCTGAAGGAGTGGGCCCTGGACAGAGAATCCTGTGGGTTATGGGGTCACCTGGGCCACAAGAGAGAATCACCCCTGAGAGCCGCAGGCAGGGAGGAAGCAAGAGAGATCCTCCCTGGAGGAGTCAGATGAACACATACTCCCGAGACATTAACCTTGTGCTGTTTTCTGCCTAGAGAGACTTTGTAAAAAGTCTGGTGATCTGGTCACATGTAGGGTTCAAGTTACTCCATGAACTGACAAGAGAACATCTCAACATCCCCTCCATATAACGGTCATGAGATGTCCTGCTTTAAAGGTTCCAGAAACAGCCCCACTTGGACCACCCGAGTCTCAGCCTAAAGTGTCTGCTCTGCCTCCTGTGTGTCAGTCAGGAAGGTGACCTTGCTGGGTCAGAGCATCTTGCAGTCATGCCTTTTCCTTTTTTTGCAGTCTGTTCTCTGGTGGCTTCCAGTGGAAAGGGCATTCTGGAGACAGGTAAGGGTTGGTTCCTCTGCCTTGTTTTCTGCCCCTGTTGACTCTTATTCTGGAGGCCTGGCTTCCCTAGACCCGTTGCCCATCTAGAAATATGGAATTAAAAAGGATGACCATAAATTTTGAGGACACAGCCAAGCAACCCTATTTCCTGTGCCCTGATCTTTTTTCCCATCGCCCATCCCACTTTTCCGTTTCTGACTCTGGGCCTCTCCGAGCTCACCAGGCTGTCTCCTCCAACTTCCTTGCTCCATCTAGTGGTAAAAGCTGAACTCAGCCACCTTAAGCCTAGCCTTCCTCAGACTTCCATGAGCTCCCAGAAGTCTGTCTCACTTCATCCTGGCTGTCAGCCTGCAGGTCCTGGCTCTGGCATCCGAGAGAGACTGGAGCTCCCAGTGGTACACGTGAGCTGGAATGACGCTCGTGCCTACTGTGCTTGGCGGGGGAAACGGCTGCCCACCGAGGAAGAGTGGGAGTTTGCTGCCCGAGGGGGCTTGACGGGTATAGAGTTGGCAGCGCGACTCCCCTTTATTCTTCTCCCATACTACCCTGCATGGGGGGCTTTGAAGGGTGGGAAGGGTCCATACTCCCGAGAGCAGTCTTCTAAACTGTGTGGCAAAGGGCCGATTGTTCCTGTTTTCAATTCTCATCCATCTCACACCCATACTAATGTACAATGCCATAAAAATTACTAAGTGGAAAAATGGAATGAAGGAACAGACAGAAAATGTGTCATTTTTGGAGATTGCACCCAGACATGTTACATTTCAGTAAATGATCAGAACACCATAGCATAGGGGGAAAGAAAAGCACTACCTAGACTGCCTTTTCCATAGGTGTAAAGGGACTAAAGAATCACTATTTGCTCATAACTCTGTTGTTCTGCAATCCCAACTAAACAAAAAGTTAGGAGCAGGAAGCAGCAACTCCCCGTGTTCAACACCTCTGCTACTCTTTGAATGAACACCAGCTATCCCAGTAGTCAAAATTATTAATGTGAATAATAAGGTTGCTTGTTTGTTTATCCAATTTAAGTCTAGTTGACAAGTTTCTTCATTCTTACCCCCAATTTCTGTACTTAATCTAGACATGATCCAGTTAACAGTTTACAGACTGGCATGAGTCAGGACCACAATTGGGATTGCACTGTCCTGGAGCAGATCAGGAGGCCAGGGGCTCTGAGTGCAGTACAGTGAGGGGAAGGGACAGGCCTGGGAAATAAAAGTAATCTCTCTCTTCTTTTCTCATCACCTTCTGACTTCCTTTTGGTTCCCTCACTATTTCTGTCTTTCCCTTGTTCCACAACCCTTCACCTCTCCCACCCCTGCTATCTCCTTGCTCTCTTGGCAGGTCAGGTTTATCCATGGGGAAACCAGTTCCAGCCAAACCGCACCAACCTGTGGCAGGTAAGACATGCATTCCTCACCCCTCTCCCTTCTCAAAGCCTTGATCGAAACCTGCTTGTAGGCTAGGCGGCACATTGGGCTGTGGGACTCAGAGGGCTTTGTGTTCTAATGGGACTGATAAACTACCAAACTGGTAAAGCAAAAGACAGTGTGGTAGGGCTACATACTGAAGAGTTGCAGGAGTAAATGACTGCCTGAGAGAGCTGGGGGTGACTTCACAGAGAAGATGACATTGAACCTGATGGAGATTGGAATTTGCCAAGTGAAAAGTGTAGGAAAGGGCATTATCAGCTGAAGGAACAACATGAGTGTAAGCATTGTATTAGGAAAGGGTACTGTGTGTTCAGAGATGGGACAAATTCAGAGAGGCTGGGGCACAGTGAAATGGGGGGTGTAGGAGATGATGTAGGCAGTGGGTTGTAAGCAGATTATGAAGGACCAGGTGTGCCAAGATACGGTTATATCTTACCCTGTAGGCAGTGGGGAGTCAACAGAGGGGACTAAAAGCATCTTTGATTTGGGGAGTATGCTAGTTGCTAATTTGCACAGGACCCAACGAAGTACAGCTGCAATGGTGGCAGTGGCGGGGGGGGGGGTGTCTCTGAATTTGAGGCTGTGGCAATGGCACAAGGGATTTTGAACATGTGAATTAAGTAGCAGCAGGATGGAGAGGAAGCCAAATGGAAGAGGCGTGCCTGAGAAGATAGACAGGGTTTGGTAATTAATCAGATGTGGAGAGGTGAAAGAGAGTTGGGTTCGAGCATGAATCTAAGCTTGGGCAACAGGATGATGGTGTACCATTATCCAGAATAGATGATATGCATTTGGGGTCAGAAGGCTAGAACTTGATCACTGAACTGAGATCACTGATCACTGAACTGAGATCAGCTTAGTTTAAGGTGCCTTTGGGTCATTTATATGCTGAAAGTCAAAAATATGAGTCTGGAACTTAGGACAGAGGTCTGGGTCAGAGCAAGTGGTTTGGGAGTCATCAGCATACATCTTGGGCAAGAATGTCATCTCCCAGGGAGACTGTATAGAGTGAGGTGGTACAGTGTCAGCGTTTCAGGGGGTAGCATTAAAAAGGACCTGAAGGGTAAACTGATCTTAGATGATCTTTGGATCAGAGCTTTGCAAAAAGACAGATCTGACTTCTTCACTGTAATCTTTGATAAGTTAGCCATTTTGAGCCTCAGTTGCCAGTTTTTTAAAGGGAGAAAATACTTGCCTCACAACCTTGTAAGTATTAAATTAAAAGCGATAAATGTAGCAGCCCTAGCACGTAGTAGCTATTGCCCCTTCTATCTCCCCTTTAGTAAGAGCAGCTTCCATAGACCAGTGGAAGATGAATCCCAGTTTTAATGAGAAGAATGAACACATTGGACACATTGCATCAGCAAATATAGGGTCCTTTTTTTTCAGGAATTTTGGTGGTAAGAACAGATGAGGATAGAGTCAGGGCAGACGAGGGAGAGTTACACCTGTTGGTGATAGAAGGGTGTTACAGATAGAGGTGTTACAGGAGAGCACAGGGTGGGCATTGGTTGTTCTGCAGATGGCAGGTGGTGCTGACCACAGAGAAGGGGAGGAGAGCCTTTCTTCCCAAGGCACCGAAGCACATGGGGTCCAAGGCAGAGGAGTGGGAGCTGCTGAGAGTGGAGAAAGTGGGAGTGGGGTAGGCTTGTTCTAGACCCCTGTGGGCACAGGGGAAAGCATACCCGTCCTAATCCAGCCAGGAGGTGATGGTGGAGGACATGAGGTGACTAGTTTGGGAGCTCAGGATGGGTACCTCAGAACACTGCCCCATACCCCTCACCCCACCCCAGATGACACAGCAAGTGACCTTGGTTTTCCTCTGGGTAGACAGGGACACCTGCCTTGGAACAGGATGGTAAATGTTTTAGTCTAAATTTCTCCTTCTCAGGGAAAGTTCCCCAAGGGTGACAAAGCTGAGGATGGCTTCCATGGAGTCTCCCCAGTGAATGCTTTCCCCCCACAGAATAACTATGGTAAGATTTCCTTTCACATTGCTGTCAACACTCACAAATTGTTTGGTGGGATCATTCTGTTGATCAATGAGGCAGAAAGAAACACCACCAGAGAAGCATTTGCTCCCCTAAAGACTTCATAAGTGGGGGCGGGGGGGGGCGGGTACTAGCCAGCCTGGGACTGACCCCCACCCTGCTGTGCTGTAGGGCTCTATGACCTCATGGGCAACGTGTGGGAGTGGACGGCATCACCGTACCCGGCCACTGACCAGGACATGCGTGTCCTCCGGGGGGCATCCTGGATCGACACAGCTGATGGCTCCGCCAACCACCGGGCCCGGGTCACCACCAGGTAAGAAGCCTGGGATCTAGGGGCTGAGGGTCAGGTCCTGGTCTCCCAGAGCACAGACAGCACCAGAGCTGGTGTTGGCACTGCTTCCACACCTCCGTCTGCACCCAGAGTTGGGCACAGAAAAGAGAACAAGCAGCACTTGCCATGAGAAGCAAAAGAGCCCAGGGCGACTTGTGCCTTTTCTTGCCAGCTCTCAGCACCCAGAAAGACTTTGTGTCCCACACCATAAGGTTTTCTTTCTGTTCTTGTCCTCCTAACTGGGTGTGCGGAGACAGGGGGTAGAATGGCCACATAAATAGGTTATGGCCTGGGGTCATGGAAATACTGACCCTTCAAACTGGAAAGCACATGAAAAGTCATTTTCTGTAACCATTTTGTTTTACTGTCAAGGAAAATTAGGCTCAGGGAGGTGCTGGGACCTGCTCATTTCACACAGATGATTAGTGCTAGCACCTGAGTCTCCTACTGGGCCTGTCTCTACACTCTCATCTGTACATTTGTTTTGATTGATCTCCCTGTGATTCCTCCCATTACGGGTTCCATAAGGATTAAAAAGAGACCATAGTTTCTGTGGCCTCGGAAAGTCAGGTTTGCAGACGTTTCTTTGACACATTGAGGCCCAAGACTTTCTCTCACCTCCTTTTTTTAGGACAAAGTGATGGAGAAGATAGTAGCCTGGGAACCAGGAAGCTGGGTTTGCCACTGAATCTCTTGTGCCCATGAAGCAGTAGTTGGCTCTGGGCAGGATATTTACATCTTTCTAGTATCTGCTGGGTCTCTAAAATGGTGAACAGACCCTCCCTTCCAGAGCTATTGAGAAATGGCAAATGAAGGAGCATATGTGAAAGTTCATTAAAAAGTATGAAGTACTCACTGGCACTACAACATTTTGCTTCTTACTGACAGGATTTTTTGTTTGTTTGTTTGTTTTGACTGAGTTATTCTAAACCACTAGCAGCTAAAGTTACTAGTCATTGCCCTTCCTGCCTTCCAGAGCAGATTCTCAGGGCTGTTCACTCACACTTCCTCCACCCTGTCCCAGGGCCCTTCTCCCCATTGCCCCAGGAGCGCCCTCACCCCAGGCTTCTTTCCCCACCCTGGACCATAGCAGGCCCTAGGAGGTAGAGCAGGAAAGTGGAGTAAGACTCCAGACCCCTTTTCAACAAATGTCCATTCTTTCTCCTCTTCTCTGGTGCCAGGATGGGCAACACTCCAGATTCGGCCTCAGACAACCTTGGCTTCCGTTGTGCATCCAGTGCAGGCCGACTGCCTGGGGAGTTGTGAACAGCTATGCAGAGCCAAAGAGAAGAGCCCCGTGGTTCCCGTGTCACTCCCTGGCCACGTTCCAGACACAGCCAAACTCCAGACTCTTAAACTTTAGCCTCAGGAGCGACCTCCTACCCCTTTTCCATTCCTCTGTGGCAGGCATCTCTCACCAGGCCAGGAGAGGACTCTAACTTCAGAGGAGGGGTGCCACTGTCTCCTGGAGAAGGGGCCCAACTTATTGATTGTGGCCAAGAGCTGGGTGTTTCTCTTAGAGGTCAGATATTAACTGTATAGGGCCCAGTACTCAAACAATTGGGCCAGAGTGCTCTGAAAGGCACTTTGTTAAAATTTTTAAATCAATGTTTGATTCAGGGATCCAACATTGTTTTCTCAAGGCAGAATTTCCCCATTTCTCTTTGTTTTCCAAGCAAATTGCTGTAGAAGGAAAATACTTCTTTCATTCACCTCATTTGTAGTGTTTCACATGCCTCTGAAGGAACCTAATTTCTGCTAACCGTACATAGAATGCAGTAACCAGGCTCTTTAAAGCACAATGTCAGTCTTAAAAGGGTCTAGGGGAGCCGAATTATTTACCAGACAAAACTGTATTGTGAGAGTCACAAAGTAAATGATATTCCAGACAGACAAATACCAGAACCTTCCCTTTCTATTGTTAATCAGATCAGGGCTCCCATATGCCTCTAACCATATGTCCCTAGAAAAGAACTTGCTCCCATGGTGCCACTGGATGTTGTGAGGTCAGTAAAACCTCTTGTGATTGTATATCTCAGACTATTCTCTTTTATCCTCACCCTGGGACCCTAAGAGAAGGGCGCGCAAGCATCTGGAACTCTGGGCCTCCCATGAGAAGAACCTGAGATGGTGCTTACAGCTGGGAAGTAGAGAAGCAGTTCCCCTCTATGGGGACAGGCCCTGACCACACTCACCAACGTGTGATGACGTCTGATGGGAGCGCCCTGCCCTTGTGCAGAGCCTCTGAGAGGGGATAGGGGCCTTGGGTGCAGGGGTTCTGGCCAGGCCCAAGTACTCCGCTCTGGACAGAGGCTTGGACATGATCTCACTCCTTCAACTTCTGTTTCTGTGGCTTTCCCTCCTTGCCCGCCCCCCGCCCCACCTACCCCACCTGCTGGCCCCTCAGTAGTCTTCCTCAGCCAGGGAGAGGAGCACAGCTTTGGGTGTGTTCTCAAAGAGGGCAGCCCGGTTCTGCTGCTGCCCCTTCTTCACCCAGTGGCCATAGATGCGGAAAGCATAGGCATCGATGAGTCGGCGCAGAGGACGGAGGGCATAAGGGTCACGGATGACGATCTCCCGGGTCACCGGCTTCACCCGGCGGTACTGGTAGTAGATCCGCACTGAAGCCAGTACTGTTACAGCAATCACCTGTGGAAAGCCAGAACTGAGAAGCTGGACCCAGTCCCTGCCGGGCTGTCTCCTTCCCCTTCCAGTGCAGGGAGTCCCTGAGTGTGATTGCTATGAAACCTTGTGTGCCTACCGCTGGGCCTTTCCTAGTGTTCCCCCTGTCATTCCCACCCCTCCGGCATCTGCAGAGATGTGGGCTTTTGGAGCCAGATGGGTGACATCTGTCCTCTCTGATGCCAGAAATTGAGCTGGAGCCATCACAGGGATGGGTGGGAGGGGAAGGGCAGGTGCTCTGGAAACCCTGTGAGTGAAAGGAGTCCCTGGGGGAAGGAAAGGGACTTAGGGGCTTGGACTTGAGTCCTGCCCTGGGTGGGAGGGGAGCTTCAGTACCTTGAACTTGCCCCGGGGGCTGAAGTGACGCACTTCTTCCACCACATACTGCTGGAAGAACGGGTGTGCTAAGGCCTCTTCTGCTGAACAGCGGCCCCGGGGGTTCACCACCAAGAAGCGAGAAACCTGAGAGAATAAGGAAGGGGGAGCTGAAAACATCAAGGCAGGGTCCCCTCCAGCACTTCAGAAGACATAAGGTCTTTCCCAGTAGGGTCCTCCATTTTGTAGCATGATATGCTTCTCTCCCCCATGGTGGACTCCCCCTCTCTTGAGCAGAGGAGCCAGAAGGATTGGTCTCTCACCAAGTCCTTCACTGTGTCTGAATAATCATCCCATTCAGGTGAGCCAAACTGGTAGTTGCCACTCATGATCATCCTCAGCATCAGCATCTGTTTCCGGTGCCAGAAGGGTGGGGAGCCAGCCAGCAGTGTGTACATGATGACGCCTGTGCTCCACCTGGTATCAGGTGGAACAGGGAGGAAGGCAGGAGAACTGGCTGTAGCTCCTGCCATTTCCTCCCCTCCCCAGCCAGGTGCTCTTAGCCACGGGGGCATCCCTGTCCTTCTGGGTCACTTCCCAACATACTTACATGTCCACTTCCTTCCCATAACCTGGGTGGTCATCATTCATGGAGCATTCAATGATCTCAGGGGCCAGGTAACTGGGGGTCCCACAGACCTCTGCAGAAATAGTTACATTCAGGACAGGTCAGCAGGGGGCACTTGGAAGGGGGAAGATCCAAAGAAAAAAAATGTAGACAAAAGCAAAATGGTGCTTGGGCTGGGACTCTTCTAACACTGGCCACCTTCAGAGCCAAGGGCAGGGCCTGGGTGCTGGGTCTGTTGCTTCCTCGGTCACGTCTAGCCATCCCGGCCTGGAACTCAGGCAGTGGGAACCTGGCTCAGCCCTGGGAGGAGGCTTACCTGAAGAGACACCTAGCCCTGAAATGGTAGGATTTTTATTCTGGGAGCGGAAATCAGGGGAGAAATCCAGGCAATCTCTGTTCCTGGGAGCGTGGATGAGAGAGACTTGAGCCCCTGACATGGGCCAAGGCCATGTTACCAGACCTCGCAGCTTCTCTCCTGGCTCCAGCTGGCAGGAAAAACCAAAGTCTGTGAGCTTGATGTTCATGTCATCATCCAAGAGGATGTTCTCAGGCTTCAGATCCCGATGCACAATGTTGAGTTTGTGCAAATTGCAGATTACCTCCAGCAGGGCTCTCATGATCTTTCTGGGGTGGGACAGGCACATGTCACTCTTATCTCCTATTCCGCAAGGCCCGGTAGCAAGCAGGGAGACCAAAGCCCATATACCCACCAGACTGCCAGTGTGGGAGGACAGGCTGAGACCATCTAGGCTGAGCCAAAGAGGGAGGGAGGCTACAAAAGCCAGCAGTGCATGCCCCCAGCCCAGACAAATGCATGCTGCTCTCACTCCAAGAGCTTGGTGCCAGTATCACTAGGACTCTGGGGCAGGGAGTGGCAATAGGGGCAAATGGATCCTCACCTGGTTTCCTTCTCACTCAGAGTGACCTTCTCAGTGAGGTAATCAAAGAGCTCCCCTCTCTTCATCCTGTGGGGATGGCGGGTTTGTATCTGTATGGGTCCCAAGAGCACCCCCTTCTTACCCTACTCCCAGAGACCTGTTTCCTCCCCTCATATCTCCAGAGACAGAGTGGACCACTCCCCATGAAGGACCAAGGGCTGCAGGAAGAAGCTGGGGAAGTGAGCAGAGGGGTTGTCTAGGGAGATTAGAAGAACGGTGGAAACCGAAAGGGTGGGATAGCATGAGGGTGAGTGTCTCCCCCACTGGGGGTGGGATGGCACCAGCCTGAAGGTCCCCCCACCTGTGGAAGTGGGGCCTTCTGGGATCTGACTGGGATCTATCAGGGCCAAAATCAGGGCTGGGAGGTGAAAGAGGGACCCTGAGCCACTGGCCCAAGGCCCCAGATCCAGATCAGGACAAGAGTGTCCTGATTTTTCCCAGGAATGGACAGTAGAGGCAACAGTGCAGGTGCTGCGAGAGCAAAGTTTGCCTATTTTAGGAGTAAGAATTACAGTTCAGCCTTCCCACTTCTTGGAATGATGTAGAAAGAGGTCGCTGCTAAAACAATCTAGTTGCACCCTGGAGGGCAACTCAGGGCAGCATTAAAAATAGCTTCCCTAAGCAACTTCTGCAAAGGTTAGGGATATTTGAGCTGCCCACAAGGGCTCTACAGGGCAGTGTCACCGAGCAGAGCTGGGGACAGCTGCAGCTGGTTAAGTCTTGGGCGGCCCTGGGAAAGTCTCCCCTGGTTAAATAGGAAAGGTACATCCTGCTCTCCTCACCCACCCCTCCAGGGAAAGCAGCAGGATTCCTGGGACACAAAGGAATTTGGCCACTGTCATAGAGGCAAGAAAACCCTTGAGCTTAGCTGGTATGGCAGGGAGGGGGGTTCTGTTTGAGGAGACAACTTAGAATTTACAGAGGTGAGCCTTATCTGTACAATATCTGCACTGTGTTCCAGAAAGGCCATGTGTGAATCCAGTTTTTATTATTCTAATTCCATTTTAAAGGCACTAGAAGAACTCACTGTTAGCAACATAAGAAAGATGAACATAAACACTGGGGACTGGGCAAGATACAACAGGCTGCTGCCTCATGGACCTGGCAGTTTAATTGTACACACAGGCCAGGTTATACTGTGTCTGGAAGAAAATAACCCTACACATATTCAGCATGGCTACAGTATGAAACATTCTAACAAGACAAAACCTACTTGAATAATTTTCTCAAGTAAATCCAGTCCCTAAAATTAGCTACTATGTATGGAGGAATCAAGACACCACACAATGGTGGTGGTTCATGGAGCCTTTAGTGAGGACTCAATGGAGTGGGGCGACAAGGAGCTGGACAGTTCCCTTCCCTGGGAAGCCTTTCTGATAAAAATGATAAGTCTGAAGACATTGTTCACAGAGCACTTTGTGTCGTCGAATTCAATACTTAGAGCCTGGTGAGATGGGCACAGTGGTTGTTATCATTTTTCCTTTCTTGAGAAAACAGAGGCTCTCAGAGCTGAAAGGCCCCCTGCGGGCAGTGGACCCTGTGACAAGGAGCTTGTCTCAGTAGCCCTGTTGGTGCAGAAGCAGGGGAATAGTGACATTGATGACGACAACGATAATGTCAGTCTTTGAGCCACACCCCAAATACATCCTTTACTGCTTGCCTCCCTGGTGGGCCTCTTGCCTCAATACTGCTGGCCTCCTCCTTTCCACTCTTGCCTCCTTATAGTCAGTAGTAGGCTTTTCAAAAGTAAGAGGGATGTGTTCATCCCTCCAAAGTCCTTGCCATGGCTGACATGCCTGCAAAATCTGGTCTTCAGTACAGACTGGCCTCACGTTCTGCCAACTCCACAAGCTTGCCCCACTCCACCCTGGTTTCCTTGCCAATCCTGGAATATATGAAGCCCATCCGGTGGGGCCCTTGCTCTGGCTCTTCCTTCTGTCCTTCAGCTGGAAGGGTCCTTCTCCAGGTCTTGGTTCTGATCCCTCCCTCACTTCATCTGGGCCTCTGCTCAGGTCACCTTCTGGAGAGCATTCCCTGACAGCCCCATCTAAAGAAGCCCCACCTCTCTCTAACTCCTGCTCTGCTTTATGCATCTGTACATGTACATAACTATGTGTATGTATCATTGCTTTCTGTTCACTCTTTGTGAAAATCATTACATGAAGTTGGGGACTTTGTCTTGTTCATTGCTATAGCCTCAATGTCCAGAATGAGTATTGAATGACCACCTTCGTCATCGTCATTGTAGTTGATAATTAATAGCATTTACATTGTGCCATTTGCCATGCTATTATTACTTCTGTAATGCCCATGAGAAAACGGATACCTAAAGAAACCATCTAGCTCATAAGTCGTGGCCCCAGGATTCAAGACCTGGCAGCCTGACCCCGGGGCTGATTGACCTGAAGCATTGGTGATCCTATTTGGCCTCCACAGTGTAGGGAGCTGGCTCTTGGTCTCCAGGAAGCACTGGGTAGGGACCACACTAGGAGGTTCTCCGACAGGCCCCAGGGTGTGGCTGGCTGCAGGACTGGGTACTTACAGATCAAACACCAAGAAGAAGAAAGTGTTGGTCTCATATGTGTCCTTCAGCTGTACTGAAATGGAAATGACTAACTCGTCTCAGGTAGCAGAGGAGCCTGGGCAGAGGCAGCGGGGGGGCACAGGGGTGAGGGTACTAAAGCTGCTCCGACTGACTTCAAGAGCCGGAAGGGGTATCAGAACAGTGTTCAAAGGAGTCCCCGCTAAGGAAGGGGCCAGCCCGGGACCTTACACCCCCATTCCCTGACCCGCAACCACCGCCAGTTCTGCTTGCAAACCTCTGGCTGGCTGGAAGAGGAGGCTTAGAGCTGAGTCTCCAGGGTGGTGAGGGTGCAGCTGGGAACCTCAAGCCTCAGGGTGCTGGGCTGGCAGGGTCTCCGGGGCAGGAGACACTCTGGGGATCCTGGCTGGCTGCACGGTGGGACCGCACGCACTCCCTGACTTGGGTTATTAGAGCAGAATCATGGTGGAGCACCCTGCTGGGGCCCAGAGCCATTACTCACTGATGTTGGGGAGCCCCGAGACCTTGCGCAGGATGTCCACCTCCTTCAGCGTCGCCTCCCGCAGCTCCTGCACCTCCGCAGAGCTGAAGCTGCCCCCGCCGGTGATGTCAATGATCTTCACAGCATACTCCTGGCACGTGGGCTTGTGGATGCAGCGCCTGACGACACTGCTAACTCCTCTGGGGGTGCAGAGTACAGGTGGTCCAGGGGCCCCTCACCCCAGGGAGAATCCCAGGTCCAAGGCACAACAGAAATGTCTTGCCTTATCCACCAACTCCCTAGGAGCTTTTGGGGATGGGGGACGAAGATGGCAGAGGGAGGGTGATTTGTCTGGAGCTGATGAGTAACGAGCCTGGTCTTAGGACTCTTGATTCCTAGTTTAGTGCTCTTTCTCAGCATCGAAGGCCATCACCTTCCCTCTGACCCCTGATCTCTGACCC
This sequence comes from Prionailurus viverrinus, assembly GCF_022837055.1. NCBI lineage: Eukaryota > Metazoa > Chordata > Mammalia > Carnivora > Felidae > Prionailurus > Prionailurus viverrinus. The sequence goes on along the minus strand of NC_062576.1, from coordinate 16,443,504 downwards.
TGGTGCAAAGTGGGTTTGGAAGTGCTTGTCAACAGCACTGGGAGAATTCTGCTGGGAGAGGTATATACCCTTCTCATTTGTCCTGGTTCAGGAGAGCAGGACCCCAAACTGAGGGTTTCTCCAAGTGGACAGTGCTTTGGGGATGGGCCCATGGGCCCATGGAACTGGCTGGAGCCTAAGACAGCACTTCCTGGGGCAGGTCTAGGCCTTACCTGCCCAGGATCTCCTTGGGCTCATAGTTCTCATAGAAGCCCTGTGCTGAATACGAGTCTGGCAGTGCCTCGTCCCGGGTCATGCTCAGCTCCTCCGGGGTGATTCTGAGGGGCTCTGAGGGGAGAGATGGAAAGAAGCTGGCAGCCGTCCTGATCTAAGGGATGTGCTCTTTGAGGACTGGAACCCTTTCTCACTCATCTTTGTATCTCCTGGCACAGAACAGGCCTATAGTGGACGTTCAAAATAAATGTGAGTTGAAAAACCCTTTGGAAAGAGCCCAGCTTGCGTCTTCCTGCTGGCTGCAAACTTTTGTGACCGCAGGCAACCCTGTGGCTCCCCGGATGTTCTTGCTGTAAGTTGCCGCCCCCTGCTGACAGCAGGCCAGGCCTAAGCCCAGGCCAGAGGCAGGAGGCTGGGCCATCAGCCCCAGGGTTAGCTCTGAGGAGGCCAGCACACCCTTGATTTTAGAAAGAACACCAGAGAAACTTTGCAGAGGACAAATTAAAGGGCTGTCTCTTCTCTTTGAGGAGATGAGGCTAGTCCTGCTTTTCCTCTGCTTGTTCTCTGTGCTTGCGGAAAGGTGAGAAGCTTCATGATTTCATCTTCTCAATATGGGGCTCCTAGAGCCTCTCTTTCACCTCCCCCAGTGTAACTGTCCTTCCGTGAAAACAGCCCTCCTTCCGGAACACACTTCCAGTGCTTCCCACTGTTCCTTACTCATTCTGCTCTCAACCAGGACTTTCCTAACCTTTCTTTCCTCCTTCCTTCCTTCCTTCCTTTCTCTCTTTCTTTCTTTTCTCTTCTTTCTCTCGTGCTTTTTGAGAAGCACTCTGCCAGGTGCTCAGAGGGATGCAGAGCTTAATGGGCCCTGCTTCTGCTATCACCTGTCAGTGTGTGGTGTCACCTCCTCCATTAGCCTGATCTCTGGGATGTCCCAGCCATTCCTCCCTGCCGTGCCCAGTGCTGCTCCCTGGATGTGAGTCAACAGTTGGAGGTATCCCTTTGGCTCATGGTTCTGATGGCAGGTCGGTTCTATCCTCGGAATGCCCCATGTCCTACCAAATGATGGCCAGTGAGCCCTGAGTGGTCCCGCCACAGTGTGGGGCAGTACAAAGCCAGGATACTCAGGCCTGGACACAGGAGCTGAGCTGGCCAGCTTTGCCTGAGGAATATAAATGTTTATTTATTTTTGAGAGAGAGTGTGAGTGGGGTAGTACAAGGGGTAAGGTGGGGTGGGGACAGAGAATCCGAGTGGGCTTGGTGCTGACAGCAGAGAGCTTGACACAGGGCTCAAATCCACGAACCATGAGATGAGCTGAAGCTGGACACTCAACCGACTGAGCCACCCAGGTGCCTGAGGAATATAGAGGCCACCATAGTACTAAACTCCTACCTCAGATATAGGATTTGAGGAACAGAGAAAATCATCTACCAACAGGAAGAGGGGCAGATAGAAAATGGGCACAAGTTTACATTCAGCAGGGCCAAAGCTGCCTCTAGCCCCACTTCTATTGCCCTTTCTGGGCTCAGGAAGGCCTGGCCTATCAAATGGGCCAATTTGCTGACCAGCCAAGTAGGGCTAGCTGTTCCAGGAAGCCTGGTGTCCCCACTGCTGGGTGCCTGGTTACCAGAGGAATAATTAGAATAACAACAATCTCTGCCAACAGCAGGCGCCTGGGCTGCTTGCTCACAGGCTTCCCAGTCAGCAGCCCCAACTGAGCACAGAAATGTCTGTTCCTGTAAAAACAAGCCCATTTCCTTGCAGGTCCTTTTAAGTTCCCAAGATGGGTGTCTGTGTCCCCCACCTCCCAAAGCTGGGTAGTGCAAGTTCTCTCCCTTCCCCCAGCCCTCTACAGGCAGAGGATGTGGTGGACCCGTTCCAGGAGGCCATCCCAGCTGGGGGCTCCATTCCCTGGCCTGACCAGCTTCACACACTTCTGGCTGCATTCACCTGTCCTGGGGTGGGGCAGGGGGACCACTCCCTTGCTCTAGGCCTGATTGAGCCACATTTGTGCTTCTGTCCACTACCTCCCTACCTGCCCTCCCACCCCCGACTCCCCACCTTTCCCAAGACTCCTTTGGAAAGGGTCCCCAGATGGGAGTAGAGAACCTGGTCCTTTTTGGAACAAAACATCCCTCCCCAAAACACAAAGTCTGAAAATACAATAACAGAGAACCCCCTTTCTGTAGGCAAATACCCTGAGGGGGGCTTCAAGAGTCAATGCTGCCACTCTGCATCCAGCTGCCTTCGGAAGGGAAAAGTGGGTCTAATGGCTCTGGATGTTTCTATCTTCTCTGCCCACAGCCTCTCCCTCTCTGCCTGTTGCCTGGCTTTTGTCCATCACCAGCCCAGCTACTCACTGTTAGGTCCTCTCAGGCCCTTGAGTGAATGTGACAGGAATCCCAAAGGTCTCAGAGCCCCTTGGGGAGAGGGGACAACTGAGGGCTGAAGCAGGTCCTCAGCAGACACTCGTGGCCACAGTAGGATATCTTGCTGCTCGTCCTCCGGGCTTTGCTACTTGGTGACGGAAGCCTGACGTGCCAGAAATAAATCACAACTGCAAATCTGGGATGCAGGCCAAGACTCAGCAGGGGCCAAGTCTCACCAGGAGGTGACCTCTACTGGACGGTGAGGGAAACTCTGGTGGCCTGAGAGTGCGCAGGAACAGCATGAGGTGACCAATCTTCCCTCTGGAGCTCCTTTGGCCTCCAGGCCCAGAGGAGATAAAGCCAGCCTTGACGGGAACACATTCATTTCTCTGGGAACAGTGTCTCTATATGCTGAGAGCAGGGACCTGAAGAAACCCCAGGAGAAACTGGCGCACCCACACTGTAGCCCCAGTGTCCACAGGGGCCCACTCAGGAACGGTTTTTGTGGCTGACCTGCAGAATGCAGACCTTAAAGGTTAAGGAACATCCCCTTCAGGAATGCATCTCTGATCTGCCTCCGTGATTTCATCCTTAACCCATTTAGTTTTCACCCTGTGGTCTATTGGGAGGAGGTCCGTGTGCCAGGAAAAGCATATGAGCTCTGACAGGGTGCCCCTTTGGGCTCTTTGAGTGAGGACCCTCATCAGTATGATTCTACCTTAAGAGGTTGACAGAATTGGAAATAATGTATGCAACATGCTGACACTGACATATTGCTCTCTCTCATTCTAAAGCTACCTTTTTTCTTTATTAAAAAAATTATTTTTTTAATGTTTATTTATTTTTGAGAGAGAGACAAAATGTGAGCGGGGAGGGGGCAGAGAGAGGGAGACACAGAATCCAAAGCAGACTCCAGGCTCTGAGCTGTCAGCACAGAGCCCAATGCGGGGCTCGAACCCCCAACCAAGAGATCATGACCTGAGCCGAAGTCGGATGCTTAACCAACTGAGCCACCCAGGTGCCCCTAAAGCTACCTTTTTTCAAACCCCTAATTCTAATATACCAAATGAAGGGAGGGCTAATACAGTGCTTCACACAGAAGCTGAGCCCACAAGCACCCATTTGATTAGCATTTCACAAAGCACTTGCACATTCTCACTTGGACCCCAAAACTCTGGTATTAAGCCAATTTTAAAGAGAATGTGACTTGCTCAAGGTCATGAAGTAGGTAAGGAAGGTCTAGATGAACCCCAGGTATGGGCTCAAGAGCTCTTTCCTTTATTCATGCTGACCATCTATTTCTTTCACTCCTGAGAGTGAAAAGATTTCTATATAAATGGCTTGATTTCTATATAAATGGGCACTGGGAAGGACTTTGGGTCTACTACGCATTAAGGCCTCTGCTTAACTGAGATGCAACATCTGGCTCCAATGATGAAAACACCTCAATCTCCTTTCACTTACTGTAAGCTCCCACCTCCTCTTTTTGTGGTCCTGATGCAAAACTGTAGAGTGGACTTGTGCTTTATACTTTCAATGCTTAACAAAATCCCTTCTGAACTCAGGGCAAAGGGCCAGTGCATCTAGTGGATTATTCCCTGTGCCCATCTCTATGTAGCCCTGGCTCCTATAAGGGAGAGGCCAGGCCAGCCAGACTCTTGCATTTTATTGATGTCAGTGGTTCATTTTCCTTTGGTTCATTGATTCAACAATAAACTATTTGGCTAGTCACCATACGCCATCGGCCCTTGGACATAAGGGGCATTAACACTATGAACTCACATACTTCCAGGGAAAATGGACAAAGGAGCCCACAGATGAATCCAGAAGCAAATATGCTGGGGTCTTGCCAGTTGTGAACTGTCTATGGTAATTCAGGCAAGGTGGTCTTGGTCACTTTCAGGAACTCAAGAAGAGTAGGGCATTCTAAGAACACAGCTGAGAACAGGAGGCAGCGGGCAGCAGGCAGCAACTGACTAATCTCAATACCACTTTACTCACAGGTCTCTGAAACTTACAGATGGGGAAAAAAAATCAGCCTTGAAAAGGTGTATTTGGAAGTTGGAAAACTGCAGAGCACAATGTAGACTGGAGGTCAACTCCGAGCGAATGAATTTTTGAGTTGTGAGAAATGGAGCTCAGTTCATTTTTAAAAACAATGCACCCCAAATTGAGTCTATCTCCTTAAGGCAACACGGAGTGGGCAGTTGCAATGAGCTTGATTCAACAATCAAGAAAGGGTAACTACAGTACCTTACACAAGAAAAACATCTGCAGGGGAACTGCAAAAGACAATGGTTTTCATCTCTGACCAATTAATTGGACAGATCAGCGGTTAGGACATTAGGACATGTGCTGACCTGGCCACAGGAATGCACTTGTAATGGGGTTTATTCCTACGTTTCCTTTATCACTCAGTCGATTAGAAGTATTATTTTAAACAGTTTCCTGTTACTGCTCAGTTTAAGAAACATTGACCTTCCAACTGGAGCTTTTTTTTTTTTTCTTTATTTATTTATTTTGAGAGTATGCATGGGAGGGGTAGAGAGGGAGAGATTCCCAGACAGGCCCCATGCTGTCAGCACACAGCCTGACGCAGGCCTTAATCCCACGAACTGAGATCATAAACTGCACTGAAAGCAAGAGTTAGATGCTTAAAACTGACTCAGCCACCCCCCCCACCCCCCGCCCCCAGAACCCTTTTAATGAGCACTGTTTACTAGTGAGCTACTCCTTACATAACTACTTTTCTACAAAAGCTCCTCAGGGAATTCTGTCAGGTCCTCCAGGTGGATGCTAATTTATTTTGGTGGTTGTTCATTTATTTTTGAAGTAAAGAGAGACAGAGTGTGAGTAGGGGAGGGGCAGAGAGAGAGGGAGACACAGAATCCGAAATGGGCTCCAGGCTCTGAACTGTCAGCGCAGATCCCGATGTGGGGCTTGAACTCACAGACCACGAGATCATGACCTGAGCTGAAGTCGGTCGCTTAACCAACTGAACCACCCAGGAGCCCCAGGTGGATGCTTATTTAATACTGAGACTACAAAGTAAATAAAGACATGTTGAGACAATTGTGTTCTTTTGCAAAATGCGTATGTTCAACATGTATATACTGTACCTTATTTATAATCTTCAAAACCACATCTTAAAAGGTCACTTAAAAGACGCCACATTCTGGGAGAAAATCACTTTATTCTAATTAATTCACAAACAATGTCACAAAAGCTGGTTTAAGGAGGCACACGAACATCTGCCCAGCTCCAAACTCAAAACTATCTCACAATGAACTTCTATGCGGTAAGAACACCTGTTTTCATTCCAATTCTGAAGAAAGCTGTATTTAATGATAGAGGAGAGGTTTAACTGGTGGTTTTACACTTTATTTCTTCACTATCAGTTATATTTTTATGCTAAATTAACTTGGTCATGGGAGATGATTTTCCATATCTTCAACTTGAACTTCTTGATTAGGCTAATCCTGCAAACAGAAAAGGTAAGTTAGAAGAAAAATAGCTGTACCTTCTTAGCAAAGCAGAAGCCCTCCAAATGATAAAAAGAGGGATAAAAGCCCAAGGTTATCAGTTCATGCCTGAAAATGAAAATAAGCATTTTAATAGATGGTGAATTCTTAGGTTGATAGGAGGAAATTATGTAAAAACAACTTCACTGTCAACATTCTAGACAGCCCAAATATCAGAGTTGCACTGAGGGATTTAAGAAACTCTTCTCGGGGCGCCTGGGTGGCGCAGTCAGTTAAGCGTCTGACTTCAGCCAGGTCACGATCTCGCGGTCCGTGAGTTCGAGCCCCGCGTCAGGCCTGGAGCCTGTTTCCGATTCTGTGTCTCCCTCTCACTCTGCCCCTCCCCCCTTCATGCTCTGTCTCTCTCTGTCCCAAAAATAAATAAACATTGAAAAAAAAAATCTTTTAAAAAAAGAAACTCTTCTCTCTCAAATCAGGTGTGGGGAATGCCAACAACACATGAGTCTTTATGTCCATTCTTGGACTTTGGTGAAAATGGAATGTAATTTTTTATTCACAGCTTTATGGCTAGATCACTCACATCCTATAACCAGAACAAGATCTGACACACTAATCTATACCCACTTACGGAAGAATGAGATTCAGAACATAACTGGTAAAAGCTTATGACTAGAAACCTCTGGACTAGTCCTTTGTTGGAAGAGTTAGATTATTTTTAGAATAATGTAAACCAAATCTCCTCTAACTTGTCAGATTAACTTATTAAACACAGACTCCCAAAGTTCTCTAGGGTCCAGGAGTACCATGCTGTGAACTGAGCAGATGCAGTTTTTTTTTTCAATATATGAAATTTATTGTCAAATTGGTTTCCATACAACACCCAGTGCTCATCCCAAAAGGTGCCCTCCTCAATACCCATCACCCACCCTCCCCTCCCCGAGTAGATGCAGTTTTAACCACAGATTGATGCATCACCTACCATTTGCAAATCTGCACTGTTTCAGCACCTCGCTGAAACCTTCACAAAGCTTAAGGTCACCCTGATTCTGGGCACACTCCAGGAACTGTTTCATCTCATAGTGGCAGGGGCCAAACTGCTGCTGGTATGCTGGCTGGGTTCCCTGAGGCTCCTGCAAAGGCATAACATTCAGGACCATTGAGAAAGGAAATTAGATCTAGACCTGAACAAAGAACAGTATCTAATGTCTTTGAGGTCAGCTGGGGAACCATAACTAGAACCAGAATGCAAATTCAAGTGTCCATCTAGTAACAATGAAAGTGAAAAACTTTAAGGCAGAAAGCAAATGGGCTTTAACAAAATTCCAGTTATAATCAGAAAGATTCAAGAACAAACATGCAAATAAAGTGAAATGGTTATGTGCATACCTAAATACCAGTGAGGGGGTTCAGTGAAAAGTTTCATGAATGACAAAGTGGAACTATTACAGAAAAATAGATGGATGAGTGTCAAATATACCAGAAACACAACAGAGTATACATTCAAGCCCATCAGAGGAGAAAATTCACATACTTCAAAAAAGAGGGGCAGTGGGCAAATAACAGATAAAAGATCAGAAAACAGCACAGAGCTATTAAAGAGATTTTTAAATACTTAACTAAGATGGAGACTGAATTAGGTAAGAGTCACCAAGACAAATTCCTTAAAATAAGGGGAAAATGGCTGTTTTTCAGTGGATCAGGTTGAACTGCTATTCTACTCCCTGGGAACAAATACAATTTGTACAGTACTTGATGCTGCTGGCCTAAGGCACTAACTCAGCTGCCAAATGTGGCTTTTGATAACCCGTTTTCTGTTAAGAGCACTGGTTTTTCTCATAATATACCACTGGAAAACAAAATGCATAAAATCCTACCTGGTAAGTGATGTCAGGCTTTGAAGGCTCAGCATTACTTCCTCCACCGAAGCCCCCAGTGATGGCATGACCTAGCGTGTGCCCGACGGCAGAGCCCACAGCCACGCCAGCTGCAGTGGTTGCCATCTGGGCCATCAGACCTGGCTGCCGGGGTGCAGCGGCAGGTGAGCCAACAGCAGATGGTGGAGCTGCTGCCGGCGGCTGAGCGGCTGGCGCAGGTCTGGGTGCAGCTCTCATCTGAGGTGCCCGGCTGTGAAAGAAAAGAACACAAAGTATGAAGTTCACACTTCCTACCAGGTTTCAAATCGTCAGCTTAAAGAAACTGTACCTTGACCCTTGAACAACTCACGTTTGAACTTGCGGGTCCACTTATATGTGGATTTTTTCTGATAACCACAGTGTAGTACTGCATGATTTCTTAGTAACATTTTTTCTCTAGCTTACTTTATTGTTAAGATTACAGTATTATAATATATATAGCACACAAAATACATGTTAATCAACTGTTTATATTTTTGGTGAGGCTTCCAGTCAACAGTAGGCTAACAGAAGTTAGGTTATTGGGGAGTCCAAATTTATTCACAGATTTAACTGTACTGGAGTTAAGTGCCCCTAAACCATACATTGTTCAAAAGTCAAATGTAAATGAAAATAAACTTCAGGATCTTCATTTTTAATTCTTAAATACAAATACTCTATGCAAACCAGAAAACTTTATGGAACACAATTCCCAGAACTATTTACATCATGTTGTCTCTTTAACCTTTTAAGGTTATAATCACCAAGTACAAACTATCTTTGCCTGCTTTTTGCATTTCTATGTATTCGTATACCCTAGGGTAGCTTTACAGAACACAGTTATTCCAATACCTCATAAAAATCATAAAATATTAAGAGTTTAAAAGGTCCTTAGAGAATTCACCCACTCAGATACTAGGGTTAAGTATCATTGTAGGTGCTGGGAATCGACCTGTTAAAAGACAAAAACCTCTGCCTTCATGACACTATTGAGGGCTCAATTAAGGAAAATATGTCATGTAATATTAGGTAAAAAATATTAAGAGAGGGAGAACATGTGGGACTTGGCAATTTTAGGACAGTCAAGTGAGGTTAAGTGTAACTGAGTTGGTATCATCTTAGTAAACATATGCAAATAGTCATATGGGGGAAATAATACAATCTAATTCCTTCATTTCAGATTAGGAAATCGAAGACCAGTAAATAGGAGTGACTTGCCTGAACTGTTACACCAAAATTTCAATTGTATCCCATCCTGTAGGTCATTGAGATGCTTTCAGCATTTTCACTAACATGTCCTGCACTGCTTTAAGAATCTTCACATGTTATATTCCCTCTGCACATTTTTAGATAGTTTCCTTGGGAGCTCTTCAACCAAATAAGGCTAGGTCAGAAAAGCTAATGACTTTGCTTCCAATCAGGTGGCATCTGGCATCACTTTACAAAAATGCGGTTTTCTGTCCTTTGGTGAGAAGCTTCTTTCCATTAAGTGAACTGCTTCCCTACACTCCTAGCATCCTGCGTGAACACAACCCACCTTACTGCTGGAAAGCAATGTGGTACTGGGCTAAACGTCCTAAACTGGCCACTGGAAAACTCTGGTCAGACCTGGCTTTCCTACTTACTGGTAGCATAACCTTGGACAAGTCACTTATTCTGAGTCTCCAGTTTCCTGATTTCTGTAAAACAGGAATAACATCTATCCCTAAGGTTATTGGTGTTAAGGTTAAAGTATAACTGGCAGGACATCTTAAAAGTAGTTTATGAACTGAGCCTTGGTGGCTCCGTCAATTAAGCAGCCGACACTAACTTCTGCTCAGGTCATGATTTCACAGTGGTGGGATTAAGCCCCATCAGGCTCTGGGCTGGCAGCACGGAGCCTACTTGGGATTCTCTCTCTCCCTCTCACTGCACCTGCCCTGCTCGCTCTCTCTCAAAATAAATAAACTTAAAAAAAAATTTAAAGTATTTTATTAACTAAAAAACATCATGTACGTGTGAGGCTTTAGGAACTACGTCCCTGACTGGGCTGAGTCCCTGGAACGCTCATTGCTGGTGCTCAAAGATTATCCAGTTTATTGAAATGAGATCATTTTCCTGATTTTATTACGTTTCTCCAACACTGGTTTTTGTTTTTTGTTTTTTTTTGCTACTTTTAAAGTTTCAGCCGGTTTACACTTACAAATATCCACTTCTTTGGAGGACTTGCCCATTTTAACTTAAAATGAGCTTTAGGCGCACTTGGCTGGCTCAGTCGTAAGAGCGGGTGATTCTTGATCTCCGGGATCCTAAGTTCGAGTCCCATGTTGGGTGTAGAGATTATTTAAATAAACTCAAAGTACTTTTCAAATGAGCTCTACAGTATTTTAATAACTCACGGACACTCGAAATTAGAAAGTTTGCCACTAACGGGATACCTAGCCAAAGCCCATTTACAACCAGCTTGCGGCGGGTGGAGACGCACCAAGGCCGCAGCATTTACAGCGGCCTCCACGAGCCTCCGCCAGCCTCCACCAGGCGGCGGCGAGGCCTACTGCGGCCTCCGTGTGCGTCACGGCGCCGGCAAGGCCCCAGACCACCCCCCAGGTGGTCTCACCTGGCCGGAGGGGCCATGCGGGAGGTACGGCTCCGACTTCCACGCGGCATGGCAACTGCAGGGCGGCTCGGCGTCTAGAAACGCAAGACTCTGCGGAGACCCTGGCGGCTTCTGAGAGCTGGTGAGCGGAAAACGGGGGGCGGGCTTGGCCTCCGCGCGCGACCAATCAGTGCCCAGCCAGAGGCCTCTCGATCGCCGACGTCTCCGCGTGCCCTTGAAGGTCACTGGAAGAGCAGGACGTCATGGCGGCGCGTCGTCGTACGCGGTTAACGTCATGAGCTCCGCCCCAGGTTCATTTAAGAGACCGGAAGTGCCTGAGGTTACTTTGCAAGTGTACTTCCATCTTGGTGCTAGTCTGAGCCGCTAGCTGTTTGCTTTGTAGGGTATGAGGACCGTCGCACTTCTTTCAAATATATGGTAGACAGATCCAGCCTTGAGAGCGAGGCAGATTATCTGGCGTTCTGCAACTGGACCCTTGGCAAATTAACTTTTCTCAGCATTAAGGTTATTTGGGTATTTTTTTGAGGCACAGTGCGGGCACACAATGTGAACTGAACGAAGGAAACTGAAAACTTTAGGCAACACCGACAAAGCTGAGTTTATTCTATTTGTATTTCTCTTCTTTGTGGACTCAGGCAACAAGATCAGATCGTAATAATGCCTTACATTTATGTATTACTATATAGTTTCAGACCCTTTTCATTACGTCATAGAACTTGTGCCCATAATTGGGATAGTATTCATTCACTATTAATAAAAATGTTCTGAATGATTTCCAAGTGCTAGCTAGGTTCTACAGATAAGATACAGCACCAAATAAAACAAGACTCTACCTTCGTGGAATTTAAAGTTTGAGGAGAGACAGAAACGTCTACGTAAATCAGGTAGTGGTGATATGAAGCCAAAGTATGGTGAGTGAGATGGGGAGCTAGACGTTGGAGAGGGCAGGAACTCTTGGAAGAGTTAGTATTTGAATAGACTGCTTGAGGAAGCAGGGAAACAAACAAAATGTTTATCAAGGGTAATGGCATTCCAGGTAGAGGGAACAGCAATTGCGAAGGCCCCACGGTTGTATGTTTTACTGATTGTCGATGTGACATACTTATAACAGTAACGTTTTAGGGCCTCTGCAGTAGTGGAAAAGTTGGTTAGTGGTATTTCAAGGACGGCTTCATGGGAAGGTCCTTGGGATGGGATGGGATTTATGGAGAAAAGGAAAGGTGGACCCTCCATTTCTGCTAGGATGTCAAACAGAAAATTTCCCCTTCCACCAGAGGTTAGTAGTTTTTCCAGTAAAAGCACATTGTTTCCAGTAACAGCATAATGTTTGTGGAACCGAAGGGTAAATAATGCAGTAACCTTTCGTGAAAAAGTTTTATTTTCATAGAACTATAATGAAAGCTTTACAAATGATATGACATTGTACTTGCCTTTGGATAATTCATAAGCAGAGATGGAGTAAAGGAGCCCTTATATAAAGGACATCCTAGCAGAAGAGCTTGAATGAGCATAACTTTGGACAATTAAGACAGGTATCCAGAACAGAGACAATTTTAATCATACCTGGCTAAGTTGTTAATTCTTACATTGAGGAGAGAATATTAGGTATCTGTACAAGGTTATTTTGTAATAGTAAAGGATTGGAAACAACCTAAATTCTTGTCAGTATAATACTGATTTTTTAAAAAGGCACATCACACAATATGCAGCTATAAAAAGGAATAAAAAAGCCTCTCTGTTATTATTAGTATGAAAGATACCAAGAGAAACTGTCAAGAGAAAAAAAGCAAGAGGCAGAATTGAATGTACTGTGCTGCGTAACATGGAGAGAAAAGACTATTAATATGCACAAACTATCTGCAGCTGTTAACACTGCTAACACTAAACGCTGTTAGTTGCCTTCAGGAAGTAGGACTGGGTGTCTGTAGCACAAGGTGGGACTTTTACTGAAAACATTTCCTATGTTTTGGATTCTGAAACAGTTAATATATTACCTCTACTCAAAAACAGATTAAGAACATGTAAAAATTAAAATAAAAACGGGGGCGCCTGGGTGGCGCAGTCGGTTAAGCGTCCGACTTCAGCCAGGTCACGATCTCGCGGTCCGTGAGTTCGAGCCCCGCGTCGGGCTCTGGGCTGATGGCTCAGAGCCTGGAGCCTGTTTCTGATTCTGTGTCTCCCTCTCTCTCTGCCCCTCCCCTGTTCATGCTCTGTCTCTCTCTGTCCCAAAAATAAATAAACGTTGAAAAAAAAATTTTTTTAAAAAAATAAAAAATAAAATAAAAACAGGAATTGAAAAAAAATTTCAGAATTCTGCTACATATCATTTGTAGTTGGCCAGGATAAATATGCTGAAGTTCCCTCTTTAGTAAAATGTATGTAACAACTTCTCATTCCATAGTGATTTCAGTCATTCTCAACAAATTCACAGTGATCAAAATTTGAACAAAGAACTCTTGCAGGCATTGTTACAGATATTTGATACTGACATCTGGATGAATGGACTCCTGATGACTACAATAAAATTTTACCCAAATTAGGCTGTAGATACCAGAAGTTTTAAAATTATGCAGATCTGTTCCAGAAATTCCACAGAAATCCAGGAATTCAAGAAACACTCATGAATATGGAAAGAAATTAGCTATAAAGATGTTTATTTAACAAATTCCATTAAGTAGGGAAAACTAATAAGTATCCTACAATACAGAAATAAAGTTATGATATATACACATGAAATGCTATGCAGCTATTTAAAGTATTATGAAAGAATATCTGACATGAAAAGTATCTTCATAGTGTATCAAGGGAAAGAACAATTACAAAGTAGTATACATAGTAGGTTTATATTGAGAAAGTTCATGTATTTTTAAAGGCTGGAATTATGTACACTCAAGTAGTGATGTTATCCCCTGGGTAGTGATTTCCTTTTTTTTGTTTGTTTGGTCATATTTTCCAATTTGTCTAAAATGAACATCCTTAAACTAATTAAACATACCATGGTGGTTTAAAATACATCCACAGATTCTTAGACACTCCCTTCAAAAAGTGGAGCCTAATTACTCTCCAACCTCATGACCCTAAGCTAGAACCACCTTGTTAGCCACTTCTGAATTCTGCAATCCCAGAAACTGAGATATGTTGCTTTAAGTCACTAAGTTTTTGAGTAATTACACAGCAATAGGTAACTAATACACAATTTCTACAGTTACTATATTTAAACTGTAAAGGTTCTAGTATCTAAGGTGAGCAAAATCTAGTTAGAACATCTAATAAAGTGTTGCTTTAACATGGCTTGTGTCTGTCTGGGTATGCTGTACTTTACAGCAAGAATTGTGTAGGAACTGAGATGTTTAAGACATTAAGGTCCTTACACTCTAAATGTAGTTTTTCCTTTGGCTAACAAAGACATATGATTACAGTGCCTTGCACATACCAGACAAAAAAAGAATGAACCAGTTAGTGAATTTTTAACTGTTGATCTAAAAATACGAAATACTATATAAACAAGTGGTTAGGAGGTTAAGTGGTTATGAAGTTCTAAGGATTTCAAAGGAATGGCTATTCACTGTGGATGAAAGATTCAGGGAGAAAGTGGCACTTAAAATTAAGTACAGGTGGAATTTGTTTTAGAAAGATTAAAATTACAAAGGGGAAAAGGGCATGGTAAGTAGGACAGCACAGATTGAAATAAAGCAGAATCAAATATGGAGGACAGAAGATCTGTGTCAAGATCCAGAGTATGTTTTTGGAAGTTTTGGTACAAAATTTAAGAAAATCCAAGAGATGACTTCCAGGACAATATAAGGAATCTAGGCTTTTTATCCTACAGGATTAGAGCAGTCATTGAGGGTTTTTATATATTTAAAATGGTCTTTGGAGGGGTGGCTGGGTGGCTCAGTCGGTTGGGTGTCCGACTTCAGCTCTGGTCATGATCTCAGTCTGTGAGTTCGAGCCCTGCATCGGGCTCTGTGCTGACAGCTCAGAGCCTGGAGCCTCCTTCAGATTCTATGTCTCCCTCTCTCTCTGCCCCTCCCCCACTCATGCTCTGTCTCAGAAATAAATATTAAAAAATTTTTTTTGAAAATAAATAAATAAAATGGTCTTTGGAAGATTAATCTGCATATGGTGCGTGAGACACAGCAGAATAGGGGTAAGGAAAAAAAAATCGAAGGCTAAGACGGTGACAATGGGAATACTACTAATGATGTGAGTGCCATGCTCACTCAGGCAGCACATATACAACAATCATGTGAGTGCCTTTGTATACCAGGCACTAAGAGGTTTACATGTATTATTTTATTTACACCTCACAAAAACTATTTCTTAAAGTTTATTTATTTAGAGACAGGAAAGTGAACATGGGGGAGGGGCAGAGAGAGAGCATCCCAAGCAGTGACACTGCAGAGACCAACACAGGCCCAAACCCATGAATCATGAGATCATGACCTGAGCCAAAACCAAAAGTCAGACGCTTAACCCATCGAGCCACCCAGGCACCCCACACCTCACAAGAACTCTTTAAGTAAGTACTGTTTTATCCCCATCTTGTGGATAAGGAAACAGATACTTGGAGTTTAAGCAATTTGCCCAAGTTCACACAGGTGTTTGACTCCAAAGCCAGAATTCCTATTACAGCACACCATCTGGAGACATTTTAAAAGAATGAATGTAGTGAATGAAAGAACTGAAGACTGACCAGAGAGGAAGGAGAAAGGATTCTGTTTTGTAAACTTAAAAATAGTTACTATTTATTGAGTACCTCTTGCATACTTAATTGTGTGAGATGTTTTATATATTTGATCTATAATCCAGTGTGGTAAGGTAATCCAGTATCATTCCATTTCACAAATGAGAAACTCGAGGCTTGGTGTAACTTGAAAGTAGTTACCTCAGAAGGGTGCTGAATGCCACAGCGATGAACAGCCAGATGATTAAAATTCAGGTTGCTCCTTCCAGTACGCACCATCCTTCTCTCCTAACCAAGGACTCACCATTGGGTGCAGAGGCCTAAGGAATGCAGACTGAAGAGAAAGACAACCACCCTGATGTATATTCTGCCTACTTTTTAAACCACATCTCAACTCTCATCGTTGGAGCTGAAGTTTGTGGGTGGTACTGCACCACAGAATATGGTGTACAATAGAGGAAAACTGTGATGGCGGAATGAATGAAAGCTTTTGAGTATCTGCTATACCTGGTCTTCTTTGTAACCAGCTGCATGACCTCTGAAGAGTGATTTGAACTCCTTTGCCTCAGAATCCCCTCTACAAAATGGGAGACAGCAGCGTCCACTTGAAAGGACTGTTGTGGGATCAGCAGTGCGGAGAATCTAGCAACTGTTCAGTACACACTCTTACAACTTAAAATATTCCTATTCTGGCAAACAAATATTAAACCTGCACACTGCATCTATCACACGGGGGTTGAAATCTTGCACACATTCCTCTCTTTGTTCTCCCCCTATTACACATTAAGATGAACTCAAATATTTGTATATTTGAAACGAGTTACCGTAGCAACTGAAAAAAAAAAAAACAACCCAGAAGAGTTAAAATGCCATTCTTGCTTTTAATTAAAAACCCTAAAAAGGCATACCCACTTGGACACTTGGATGTTACTTAATTAACAATCAGTAAGGAAAAGATACTGGAGCGGTAAATTTAAGTGATGTCGGAAAGAAGTTATGTTGACCAACACGGATTCTCCCCCTTACGACCACAGTTACAGCTGGAGTCAGAGAAAATACTTTTATCAAGGCCTTCGGGTATCCTGCAGAAAACCGACAAAAAAGAAATAAATTATTCTCTTTAGCCCATGCATACGCACTGGAAGTAAATTCTTCTATTTTTAAGATGTTTCTGCGTTTCCTAGACCCTTCTTCTCCCAACTATAAAATTCCAAAAGGTAGAGTTTTACACTATTCTAATTGCAGCCAAGAGATCAGGTGGGTGTTTTGGGGGTCCAGCTACGATTCGCTAACGCGAAGCAGCCTCGGAAGGAGGCGACTCTGCCCGGGTGCATTCACAGAGGGCGGACGCGAAAGGCACCCGGGTGGCCAGGGCGCTCACGGGGCTTCCCAGAGTGCTGGCCAGGTGCAGCCCGAACGCACCTGTGCTCAGGCGAGGCGAGTGCGCGCCCGGGGCTGCAGCTGGCGCTGGCGACGCTTGCGCTGACAGTTGAGGAGCTTCTGCGCGATCTTGCGCTCGTGGCCTCCGGGCACTGGCCAGTTGGTGCGCAGTTCCCGCTCGCGCCGCGTCCGGCCCTTGCTGCGCCCGGCCCCGCAGGCCGGGAAGTCGCGCAGGTAGTAATAATCCAGGCAATCGTAGAGCTCGTCCTCGGAGCTCACGGGCGGCCACGCCTCGGCTGGAGGCTGCCGGACCCGAGCCCGGGCGTTGAGAAACGCCGGGCCCATCTCGTCGTCCCCCACGGCCGCCGGCCGGCGCACGCGCGCGCTTCTGGGAGACCCCGCCCCGCGTTTCGATTGGCTGTGCCTGCGGGGGCGGAGCTTATTGATGACCTAACAGAGCCGGGAAGTGGTCGCGCGTGGCCCTCTGCTTTACAGCCCCCGCCACAGTGACCACTTAGTCTATCCGGGCCTGTGCGCCGCCGCCGTCGCGAGAGGGGCATTTGGCAAAACCCGACCGAACATTTTATGTCGGTCAAGAATGAAAAACTGCAAGTGTCAACAACAAGGGGCTACTTAAAGAAAATGTGTGTTCCTCTCGAGGACTTTCATCAGCAGTAAACATTTTGTTAGGCTGTTTGATGACATCAGAAAGTGCTCAGTAATAATGTAAAGTGAAAGATTCACTTTTGAAGAAATATCTCTGGTATCCCAGAAGCGTATTTTTTAAAGATCTGTCTATATAAAAGATTGAAAGGAAACTCATCAAAATGTTGAAAGTATTTATGGCTTGAAGGGCCATATATACATTAGCTGTTTTTCTTTTCCACCGTACCCGTTTTTGATAAGGAGTGTGAATTAATTGCTTTAAGCGAGGGATTATAAAGCAAAAGGCACGCGGCCTGCTATAAGACCCGGAACTGCGCGCGATTTCGGATTATCCGCGGTTACTCAAGTGCCGCAGTTAGGCTACAATACACGAGGTAACCTCGCGCCGGCAATTTGGGGTGAGAGCCGGGAGTAGGGAGTGGCGGTGCAGGGTATTTAGCGCGAGCCGAGGGTCCGGCCAGTCAGTGCACATTGCGCTGGGATCCGCTGGGCGGGGAAGGGTTCTCCAGGAGAAGGGCGAAGGAGAGAGGAATCCGTCAGGGTTACTGCACCGGAAAAGGCCACGTCGGCCTCTTAGCGGAGGGGCGCCGCTGCACCGCGGAGCGGGAGTCATTACACTCCGGGGCGACTCCCAGGTCTAATTACCTAGTTAGTGTGTCTCTAAAAGCTTCTCTCAGGGAGTTGTTGCGAAGAACGCCTTTAAGTAGCCCAGATAATTGTCTTCCCACAAAAATTGCAGCTATCCCCTGGGGGATTTTCTTTTTAATAGATCAAAATAATACCCTACTTAAAAAAAAAAAGTTGGCCGGAGGGGGGGGGTGCTTCCCAGATATTTGATCTTGCTGTTTGTTGCCCATTTGAATTTTTTCTTCCGCACTCTGAAGTCTTATCCCTGGTGGGGCGTGGCCTACATACCACGCTCTCAGGGCAATCTTGGTGGTTCTTTAAATGAACAAGTCCCAGGAGAGTGTTTTTAATAAAACACCGAGGGGATTTTTCTCTTCCACCCACGTGTCTTACATTTGCTGTTGGGAAAGAAACTAATATTTATCCTTTTACTACTCCCCCATACATGATCTTAAAAAAAAACTCTTTAGATTTTGTGTTACGAAAATACTAAGATATTCTTAAAAGTGCAAAGAATAGAACAGTGAACTCCCATATCCCATCACGCGGATTGAACAATTGTCAAGACCTGTCACATTTTTTAAAAAGTTTATTTATTTTGAGAGACAGAGAGGAAGAGAGAGAATCCGAAGCCAGCTCCATTCGGTCAGTGAGAGCCCGCTGCAGACTTGAACTCACCAATCTTGAGATCATGACCTGAGCCAAAATCAAGAGTCAGATCCTTAACTGACCAAGCCACCCAGGTGCCCCTTGTCATATTTGCTTTATATATCCCTTTGTTTTCCTCTGCTGCAGATCTTATGTCATTTTACTCCTATATTTCTCAGTATACAGCTCTAAAAAACTAGACTCCTTTCTTACATAAACTTCAGTGTTATTTTCACACCTGACAAAATCAACTGGTCCTGTTTTTATCTAATACGCAGTCCAGAATCAAATTACTCTGATTTTCTAAAAGACCTCAGAATACATACAAAATCTATACATGAAGTTTGCTTGGAAGTCTCGTATTCTAGGGCAGTCTTCCTGTCCTTTTCATTTTCCCCTGACATTGACTTGTTGAAGAATTTGGGTCAGTTATCCTGTAAAATGTCCCACTTTGTGGATGTGTCTGCTTCTTTGTGGTGTCATTTAACTTGTTCCTCTCTCTTCCATATTTCCTGTAAATTGAGGTTGAATCTAGAAGTTTGTTTATATTCAGATTCCATTTGGGGGGCAAGAAAAAGTTCCTAGGAAGTAATGTGTGTTGGTATCACAACAGGAGATCCACAATAGTTCATTGTCCCAACTTTAGTGATGCTGTGACTGATCAATGGGCTCATATGGTAACACTCTTTCCCTGAAATTGTGAAGTTCCACATAAACTTTTATCCAATGATTTCATCCATAGTTCATTACTTTATTTGCTATTATGTTCATTTGCTATTATTTCACTAGGGGCTATGAGATCATAATTTTATAATTCAGTCATTTCTTCCACATTTATTTGCTAGATGTCTTTCTCTCATGGACTTAGGCTATTTGGTTACCCTGAAATATATTTTGACAAGAAAGGCAAAACAAATGTTTAATTCTTTTATTTTTTTAAAAGTTTATTTATTTATTTATTTATTTATTTATTTATTTAATCTCTACACTCATTGTGGGGCTCAAACCCATGACCCCAAGATTAAGAGTAACATGCTCTTCCAACTGAGCCAGACAGGTACCCATAATTCCCTTTTAAAGATGGATTTTCAGGATGCTAATGGACTCTATGTTTTTTTTCTCTTGAGAATAAACTCATGAATCTTTTTTTTTAAATGTTTATTTACTTTTGAGACACACACACACACACACACACACACACACACACACACTGTGAGTGGGGGAGGGGCAGAGAGAGGGAGACACAAAATCTGAAGCAGGCTCCAGGCTTTGAGCTGTCAGCACAGAGCCCAATGTGGGGCTCAAATCCACAAGCCATGGTGAGATCATGACCTGAGCCGAGGTTGGATGCTTAACCGACTGAGCCACCCAGGTGCCCCAAACTCATGAATCTTATAAAAACACAGTCAATGTGTTTGATCAACTTCATTTTTATTATTTTTTATTTCTCAAATTGTTCCATCTTTGGCCAGTGGGAGCTCCTTCCTGTGATTCCTGTGTTCTTTTGGCATTAACCTAGTAGTCATGGAGAATGCCCTTGTTTTCTGGTAAACCAAGATGTCCATCCAGGCTCATCATGTACACTCTATGCCCCAGACCTGGAATCAACCATTTCTCCAAGGAGTCCTTGATCTTTTTAGTGTAGAGAATGGATTTAGAGACTTTTTTTTTTTAAGTTTCATGAGTAGAATTCAGTGATTGATCACTTACATGCAACGCCAAATGCTCATCTCAGCAAGTGCCCTCCTTAACACCCATCACCCATTTAGCCCACCCCCCACCTATCTCCCTCCATCAACCCTCTATAGTTAAGAGTCTTTTGTGGTATATTTCACTCTAGAGACAATAATCTTAAAACCATGTATTATGTTTTTGATCTTTATAAGAACAGTATGAGCTATTACTGTCCCAATTTTCCAGATGAGGAAACAGTTTAACAACTTCCCCAAGGTTATATAACTAGTAAAAAGCAGAACCAGACTAAGGGTGAGATCTTCAGACCCCTAAGTAATTGTTTCTTTCATTTTACTGTGCCTCTTAAAAAATTTTTTTTTCAACGTTTTTTATTTATTTTTGGGACAGAGCGAGACAGAGCATGAACGGGGGAGGGGCAGAGAGAGAGGGAGACACAGAATCGGAAACAGGCTCCAGGCTCTGAGCCATCAGCCCAGAGCCCAACGCGGGGCTCGAACCCACGGACCGTGAGATCGTGACCTGGCTGAAGTTGGACGCTTAACCGACTGCGCCACCCAGGCGGCCCAGTACTGTGCCTCTTTATATGAATTCCTTGTTTGTCAGTTCACAGGTTGCTAAACATCCCTGCCTTCCTAGCTTCTGGGATGATATTTAAAAGCTGGTGCCACCATCTGTCTTGCTGTCTTGTCACAGGACTCTGAATTAATTCTGATGATATCATTGCAGTAAGATTTTAAAGTGAACTTTGTATCTTGTTGAGTGGTTTGACTTCAGACCCAGGGGATAAACAACTAACAACCATGTTTCAGGAGCAGACTTAAATCCCTCTTGTTAGCATAACAAGAGTTTATAGAGTTTATAAAACTCTATCTCGTTACTTTCTAATGAATTATTGAAAGTACCTCATAAGATAGAAGGAGAAATGGAGATTCAGCCAAGTCCTAAGTCACTTCCTCAAGGCCTATGGTGGAATGACTCTCTGTTTCTGCATTTGGGCCATAGCAGAGCTTGCTCCAGGTCTCTGAGATCCTTCTGATAAGACTTAAGTGAAACTCATCACAAACTCAGACCTGGCTATGCCTTATATTCAACATTTCTTGCCCTTTCCCACTTATTCATGCCTTTGTATTACTTGTGCATTTGTCTAACTCCTCTGTAAGATTAGAAACACATTTTCCCCACCCCCATCTCTAGCTCACAGTCAGTATAAAATAAATGCCTGATAGGGGCACCTAGGTGCTCAGTTGGTTAAGAGTCTGACTTCAGATCAGGTCATGATCTCACGGCTCGTGGGTTCAAGCCCTGCATTGGCTCTCAGCTGCCACGAAGAGCCTGCTTAGGATCTTCTGTCCCCCTCTCTTTCTGCCCCTCCCCTGCTCACACTCTCTCTCTCTCTCCCAAAAATAAATAAAACATTTAAAAATAAAATAAAATAAATGCCAGTTAAGTAAATAAATAAATATGGATGTGTAAACCACCAAGACCATTAAAAACTATTAATGAAAGTGAGCAAAATTTGAATAATAATTTAAGCCTCATTTATTCATTCAAAATATATTTACATGTACCATGTGCCAGGTATCATTTCAGACTTGCAGGATAAAGTTCCTTGCTCCTCTGCAGTTTATATTCTAGAAAAGGCAGATAAATAAAAAATATGTAATATATGATCTCTCAGTGATAAGTGCAATTAAGAAATATGAAGCATGAAAATGTCATGAATGTGATTTTATTGGTTTTTTTTCTCTTTTTAATTTAAATTTTAGTTAACATACAGTGCAATATTGGTTTCAGGAGTAGAATTCAGTGATTCATCTCTTACACAACACCCAGTGCTCATCCCAACAAGTGCCCTCTTTAATGCCCATTACCCATTTAGCCCACTGCTCACCCTTCTTCCATCAACCTGTAGTTTGTTCTCTATTAGTAAGAGTCTCTTATTGATATGGGGTGCCTGGGTGGTTCAATCAGTTAAGCATTTAACTCTTGGTTTTGGCTTACATCATAATCTTGCAGTTTCACGAGTTCAAGTCCCATGTCGGGCTCCATGCTGACAGTGCGGAGCCTGCTTGGGGTTCTCTGTCTCCCTCTCTCTCTGCCCCTCACTCATGTGCACTGTCTGTCAAGAGTCTCTTGTGGTTTGTTTCCCTCTCTTCTATCCCCCACCTTCCCTTATATTCATCCATTTTGTGTGTTAAATTACACATATAAGTGAAATCATATGGTATTTGTCTTTCTCTGGTTGACTTATATCACTTAGCGTAATACATTCTAGCTCCATCCACGTCATTGCAAATGGCAAGATTTCATTTTTCTGATGGCCGAGTAATATTCCAGTGTGTGTGTGTGTGTGTGTGTGTGTGTGTGTGTGTGTGTATCATATCTTTGTCCATCCATCAGTTAATGGACACTTGGGCTCTCTCCATAATTTGGCTATTATTGATAATGCCATTATGAACATTGGGGTGCATGTACCTCTTTGAATCTGTATTTTTATATCCTTTGGGTAAATACCTAATAGTGTAGTTACTAGATTGTAAGGTAGTCCTATTTTTAATTTTTTGAGGAACCTCCATACTGTTCTCCAGAATGACTGCACCAGTTTGCATTTCGATCAGCAATGCAAAAGGGTTCCCCTTTTTCTGCATCCTTGCCAACACCTGTTGTTTCTTGGGTTGTTAATTTTAGCTATTCTGCCAGATGTGAGGTGGTATCTCATTGTGATTTTGATTTGTATTTCCCTGATGATGAGTGAAGTTGAGCATCTTTTCATGTGTCTGTTGGCCATCTGGAAGTCTTCTTTACAAAAGTGTCTATTCATGTCTTCTGCCCATTTCTTACTGGGTTATTTGTTTTTTGGGTGTTGAGTTTGATAAGTTCTTTATAGATTTTGGATACTAACCTTTCTCAGGTATGTCGTTTGAAAATATCTTCTCCCATTCTGTAGGCTGCCTTTTAGTTTTATTGATTGTTTCCTTTGCTGTGCAGAAGCTTTTTATCTTGAAGAAGTCCCATTGGTTCATGTTTTCTTTTGTTTCCCTTGCTTTTGGCGATGTGCCTAGTAAGAAGTTGCTCTGGCTGGGATCAAAGAGGTTGCTGCCTGTGTTCTCCTCTATGACTTTGATGGTTTTCTGTTTCACATTTAGGTCTTGCATCCATTTTGAATTTATTTTTGTGCATGGTGTAAGAAAGTGGTCTAGTTTCATTTTTCTGCATGTGGTTGTCCAGTTTTCCCAACATCATTTGTTGAAGAGACTATCTTTTTTCAATTGGATTTTCTTTTCTGCTTTGTTGAAGATTAGTTGACCATATAGTGGGTCCATTTCTGGGTTTTCTATTCTGTTACATTGATCTATGTGTCTGTTTTTGTGCCAATAGCATACTGTCTTAATGGATACAGCTTTGTACTATAGCTTGAAATCTGGAATTATGATGCCTCCAGTTTTGATTTTCTTTCCCAAGATTGTTTTGGCTATTCAGGGTCTTTTGTGTTTTCATAAAAATTTTAGGATTGGTTGTTCTAGCTCTGCAAAAAAATGCTGGTGGTATTTTGATATGGATTGCATTAAACGTGTAGATTGCTTTGGTAGTATAGACATTTTAACAATTTTGTTCTTCCAATCCATGAGCATGGAATGTCTTTCCCTTTCTTTGTGTCATCTTCAATTTCTTTCATAACATTTCTGTAGTTTCCAGAGTATAGATCTTTTACCTTTAAACCTAGTTAGGTTTATTCCTAGGTATCTTACAGTTTTTGATGCAATTGCAATGAGATCGATTGCTTGATTTATTTTTCTACTTCTTTGTTATTTGTATATAGAAATACAACAGATTTCTGCACATTGATTTTATATCCTGGAACTTCGTTGAATTCATGTATTCATTCTAGCAAATTTTTGGTGGACTCTTGGGTTTTCTACATATAATATCATGTCATCTGCAAATAGTGAAAGTTTGACTTATTTCTTGCCAGTTTGGATGCCTTTTTGTTGTTGTTGTTGTCTTATTGCTGAGGCTGAGACTTCCAGTACTATGTTAAATAGTAATGGTGAGAGTAGATATCCTTGTCTTGTTCCTGACCATAGGGGAAAGGCTCTCTGTTTTTCCCCATTAAGGATGATATTAGCTGTGGGTCTTTCGTATATGGCCTTTGTGACGTGAGGTATGTTCCATATATCCCTACTCTGTTGAGTGTTTTTCCTCAAGAATGGATGCTGGGGGCACCTGGGTGGCTCAGTCAATTAAGCATCCAACTCTTGGTTTTGGTTCGAGTCATGATCTTACAGTTTATGAATTTGAGCCCCGCATTTGTGCTGACAGTGTGGAGACTGCTTGGGATTCTCTCCATCCCTCTCTCTGCCCCTTCCTTGTTCATGTCTCTCTCTCAAAATAAATAAATAAAAATGAAAAAAAAAAAAGAATGGATGCTGTATTTTGTCAAATGCTTTTTCTGCATTTGTTGACAGGATCATATGGTTCTTATCCTTTTTAATGTGGTGTATAACGTTGATTGATTTATGAATATGGAACCAGCCCTGCAGCCCAGGAATAAATCCCACTTGGTCATGGTGAATATATATTTTTTTAAGTTTATTTATTTTGAGGGAGAGAGAGTGTGTGTATGTGTGAATGATCAGGAGGGGGCAGAAAGATAAGGAGAGAGAGTATCCTAATCTGGCTCCCCACTATCAGTGCAGAGCCCAATGCGGGACTTGAACTCCCAAACAGTGCGATTGTGACCTGAGCTGATATCAAGAGTCAGATGCTTAACCGACTGAGCCACCCAGGCACCCCAATGATTAATTCTTTTAAAGTACTGTTGAATTCAATTTGCTAATGTCTTATTGAGAATTTTTGCATCATGTTCATTAGGGATATTAGCCTGTAACTCTCCTTTTTAGTGGTGTCTTTTACTGGTTTTGAAATCAAGGTAATGCTGGTCCAATAGAATGAGTTTGGAAGTTTGCCTTCTATTTCTATTTTTTTGAACTGTTTGAGAAAAATAGGTATTAACTCTTTGTTAAATGTCTGGTAGAATTCCCCTGGGAAGTCGTCTGGGCCAGGACTGTTGTTTGTTGGGAGATTTTTGATTACTGATTCAGTTTTTTTGCTATTTATGGATGAGTGTGTTCAGTTTTTTTATTTCTTCCTGTGTCCATTTTGGTCATTTGTGAGTTTCTAGGAATTTGTCCATTTTTTCTAGATTGTCCAGTTTGCTGGCATATAATTTTTCATAGTATTCTCTAATAATTGTTTGTAGTTCTGTGGTGTTGGTTGTGATCGCTCCTCTTTCATTCATGATTTTATCTATTTGGGTCCTTTCTCTGTTATTTTTGATAAGTTTGGCTGGGGGTTTATCAGTTTTGTTAATTCTTCCAAAGAACTAGCTCTTAGTTTCATTGATCTGGTCTACTGGTTTTGTTTGTTCATTTGTTTGTTTCTATATCATTTACTTGTTCTAATCATTATTATTTCCCTCTTTCTGCTGGCTATAGGCTTTATTTGCCCTTCCTTTTCTAGCTCCTTTAGGTGTAAGTTTAGGTTGTGTACTTGGGACCTTTCTTGCTTCTTGAGGTAGGGCTGAATTGCAATATACTTTCCTCTTAGGACTGCCTTTGTTGCATCCCAAAGGGTTTGGACTGTTGTGTTTTCATTTTCACTTGCTTCCATACTTTTTTATTCTTTAATAAAAAAGAATGGTTAACCCATTCATTTTTTACTAGGATGGTCTTTAACCTCCTTGTATTTGAGGGCTTTCCAATTTTTTTTTTTCTGTGGCAACTTCAAGTTCATAGTGTTATGGCCTGAAACTATGCATGGTATGATCTTGATAGTTTTATACTTGTTGAGGGCTGATTTGTGACTCAGTATTTGATCTATTCTGGGGAATGTTCCACATGCACTCAAAGAGAATGTTTATTCTGCTACTTTAGGATGAAATGTTCTGAATATATCTGTTAAGTCCATCCGGTCTAGTGTATCCTTCAGAGTCATTGTGTCCTTGTTGATTTTCAGCTTAGGTGATCTGTCTATTGCTATAAGTGGGTATTAAAGTCCCCTACTATTATTGTATTGTTCTCAGTGAATTTCTTTATATGATTAATTTATTTATATATTTGCGTTTTCCAAGTTGGGGGCATAAATATTTATAATTGTTAGATTTTCTTGAAGGATAAACCCCTTAATTATTATGTAATGCCTTTCTTCATCTCTTGTTACAGACTTTGTTTTAAAATCTAGTTTGTCTGATATAAATATGGCTACTCTGGCTTTCTTTTGACATCCATTATCATGATAGATGTTTCTCCATCCCCTCACTTTCAATCTGCAGGTGCCTTTAGGTCTAAAATGAGTCTTGGGGCGCCTGGGTGGCTTGGTTGGTTAAGCGTCCGACTTCGGCTCAGGTCATGATCTCACGCTCCGTGAGTTCGAGCCCCGCGTCGGGCTCTGTGCTGACCACTCAGAGCCTGGAGCCTGTTTCAGATTCTGTGTCTCCCTCTCTCTCTGCCCCTCCCCTGTTCATGCTCTGTCTCTGTCTCAAAAATAAATAAACGCTAAAAATAAAATAAAATTAAAATAAAATAAAATAAAATAAAATAAGTCTCCTGGGGTGCTTGGGTGGCTCAGTTGGTTAAGCATTCAACTTCAGCTCAGGTCATGATCTCACAGTTTACGGGTTCAAGCCCCATGTCAGGCTCTGCACTGACCACTCGGAACCTGGAGCCTGCTTCGGATTCTCTGTCTCCCTCTTTCTTTCTGCCCTTCCTGGGCTCATGCTCTCTCAAATATAAATAAATATTTTTGAAAAAATAAAACGAGTGTCTGGTAGGCAGTATATAGATCGATCTTGTGTTGTTTTTTTTTAATCCATTCTGATACCCTGTGTCTTTTGACTGGAGCATTTAGTCCATTTACATTCAGAGTAATTATTGAAAGATATGAATACAGTGCCATTGTGTTACCTGTAGATTTGGTGTTTCTAATGATGCTTTCTGGTCCTTTCTAGTCTTTGTTGCTTTGGGTCTTTTTTTTTTTTTTTCTCACCACTCAAAGTGTCTCCCTTAAGATTTCTTGTAGGGCCGGGCTAGTGGTCACAAACTCCCTTAGTTTTTGTTTGTCTGGGAAACTCCTTATCTCTCCTTCTATTTTGAAAGAAGTCTTGCTGGGTAGAGTATTCGTGGCTACATATTTTGTTCCATTCAACACACTGAATATTTGGACACTCTGAATATATTTGGACACTCTGGTGTCCAACTGGCCTGCCAGTTTCTTTGGACAGATCTGCTGAGAACATGATCTTCCTTCCCTTGTAGGTTAATGACTTTTTTTCCCTTGTTGCTTCCAGGATTCTTTCCTTGTCTGTGTATTTTGTAAATTTGACTTTGATATGTCTTGGTGATGGCTGGCTTTTGTTGAATTTAATGGGAATTCTCTGTGCTTCTTGGATTTTCCCCAGATTAGGGACATCTTCAACTATAATCTGCGCATAAACCTTCTGCCCCTTTTTTTCTCACTTTATCTTCTTGGACTTCTATGATATGAATGTTACTACATTTTAATAAATTGCTGGATTACCTAAGTCTGCCTTCATGATCCCTCACCTCTGTTTCTCTCTTCTTTTCAGCTTCATTGTTTTCCATAATTTTATCCTCTCTATCACTAATTTGCTACCTCATCCATCCTAGTTTTCGTGGCCTTCATTTGGGTTTGCATCTTGGTTATAGTATTTTTAATTTCAGCCTGACTAGATTTTCGTTCTTTTATCTGTGTAAAATGGATGCTATGGAGTCTTCTATGCTTTTTTTCAAGGCCAGCTAGTATCCTTAATCATTGTTTTAAACTCTAATTCAGACATCTTACTTATGTCTGCATTGACTAAATCCCTCACTTTCATTTCTTCCTGGTCTTTATTTTGAGATGAATTCCTCTGTCTTGTCATTTGGGAGGAAGAAAAAATAGTAATGGAATGAAATAAAAATAAATGTTTAAAAATCAAATAAAGGAACCTAATTCCTACATATGTTTTGATCTTCTTGTTAAGAGAAGCATTGACAGTAGCAAAGAGGCAGGGCAGTCCACATGTCCATCAATGGATGAATGGATAAACAGTGTGTTCTATCCATATGACAGAATATTGTTTGAATGCAAGATGAAACAAGTTTTGATACACACTACGTTGAAAACATACACTGAGTTAAAGTGGTACAGAAAGCCACAGAGAGTATGATTCCATTCATGTGAACTCTCCAGAATTGGGAAATCATTATTCTTCACAAGTATTCAGGACACAGAAGATCAGGAAAGATGTAGGACCTTCCCCACACAGGAGGAAAATAAGCAGCCATGACAAGCATGTAACATGGGATCCTAGACTAGGTCTACATCACTGGTTGATTGTAACAAGATATAACTCGGGAACAGACAGATGAGGAGATGCAGAGGGCCAGGTGTCGGGAAGTGTGCAGAGCTTCCGTGGCCTTGCCAGGTGCGCATCTCTCCCCAAACCTCCTGAATGAGACATTTTAGACACAGAAGTTCTTTCTGAGGAAGTGGTATTGGAGGAAAGAGCAAAATGAGGTCAGCAAAAGTCACTGGAGCAAAATAGTGAACTAGGAGGCTCCAAAATCTTGTCCCCACACAAGATATTTTTTAAAAATACAAAAAATCCAGAAAGTGGCTAAAATAATACTATAGGATTTCTGGTAAATAGTCAAATATCTACGGCAACCAATTAAATACCCAATCAAGAAAAAGCCATATTCAAAACAGTAGGAAATTTTGTACTGTTCACTTTTTTTTTAATTTTTTTTAACGTTTATTTTTTTGAGAGAGAGAGAGAGAGAGAGAGAGAGAGAGACAGAGCATGAACGGGGGAGGGTCAGAGAGAGAGGGAGACACAGAATCTGAAACAGGCTCCAGGCTCTAGGCTCTAAGCCGTCGGCACAGAGCCTGACACGGGGCTTGAACCCACAGACTGCGAGATCATGTCCTGAGCCAAAGTCGGACGCTTCAACCGACTGAGCCACCCAGGTGCCCCTGTACTGTTTACTTTTATATTTTATTTTATTTTTTAAATTTATATCCAAGTTAGGTAGCATATAGTGCAACAATCATTTCAGGAGTAGATTCCTTAATGCCCTTACCCATTTAACCCATCCCCCCTGCCACAACCCTTCCAGCAACCCTCTGTTTGTTCTCCATATTTAAGAGTCTCTTCTGTTTTGTCCCCCTCCCTGTTTTTATATTATTTTTGCTTCCCTTCCCTTGTGTTCATCTGTTCTGTGTCTTAAAGTCCTCATGTGAGTGAAGTCATGATATTTGTCTTTCTCTGACTAATTTCGCTTAGCATAATACCCTCTAGTTCCATCCACGTAGCTGCAAGTGGCAAGATTTCATTCTTTTTGATTGCCGAGTAATACTCCATTGTGTGTGTGTGTATATATATATATATATATGTATGTATGTATATATACCACATCTTCTTTATCCATTCATCCATTGATGGACATTTGGACTCTTTCCATACTTTGGCTATAGTTGATAGTGTTGCTATGAACATTGGGGTGCATGTGCCCCTTTGAAACAGCATCCTTGTATCCCTTGGATAAATACCTAATAGTGCCATTGCTGGTTTGTAGGGTAGTTCTATTTTTAATTTATTGAGGAACCTCCATACCAGTTTCCAGAGTGGCTGCACCAGTTTGCATTGCCACCAGCAGTGCAAAAGATATCCTCTTTCTCCACATCCTCGACAACATCTGTTGTTGCCTGAGTTGTTAATTTTAGCTATTCTGACAGGTGTGAGGTGGTATCTCATTGTGGTTTTGATTTATAGTTCCCTGATGATGAGTGATGTGGAGCATTTTTTCATGTGCTGCTTGGCCATCTGGATGTCTTCTTTGGAGAAGTGTCCATTTATGTCTTTTGCCTATTCCTTCACTGGGTTATTTATTTTTTGGGTGTTGAGTTTGATAAGTTCTTTGTAGATTTTGGATACTAACCCTTTATCTGATATGTCATTTGCAAATATCTTCTCCCATTCTGTCAGTTGCCTTTTAGTTTTGCTCGTTGTTTCCTTCACTGTGGAGAAGCTTTTTATTTTGATGAGGTCCCAGTAGTTCATTTTTGCTTTTGTTTCCCTTGCCTCTGGAGATGTGTTGAGTAAGAAGTTGCTGCAGCCAAGATCAAAGAGGTTTTTGCCTGATTTCTCCTCGAAGATTTTGATGGCTTTCTGTGTTACATTTAGGTCTTTCACCCATTTTGAGTTTATTTTTGTGTATGGTGTAAGAAGGTGGCCAGGTTCATTTTTCTGCCTGTCACTGTCCAGTTTTCCCAGCACCACTTGCTGAAGAGACTGTCTTTATTCCATTGGATGTTCTTTCCTGCTTTGTCAAAGATTTGTTGGCCATACATTTGTGGGTCCATTTCTGGGTTCTCTATTCTGTTCCATTGATCTGAGTGTCTGTTTTTGTGCCATGTACTGTTTTTACTTGCTGTGCCCCACACGTTTCATGCACAGCAACAATCTTGGTCTGAAAGAGGCAACAGCTCAGCCCTCAATTCCCTGATTGAAACCAGAGAGAGAAGAGCAGAATAGAACTTAATTGTAACATTATAACCTGTCTGGGGGTCTAAAGAGTGATATCTGTTTTGTCTACTCCAAAGCTCAGGTGGAAAAGTGGTAGGCACTGCTCAGGAAAGCTGCAGAGGAACTATATACCCACAGGTGCCTGAGGGAAGAGATTACAGGTGGAGATATCCAACAGACCATCTAGAGCCCCAAAGAGTAGCTGGATGAGACTGGAAAATTAAGACATTCAAAAGTAGCTATGTATATGAGGAAATTAGTAAAGCCACACAAGCCGAGGGAAGACACATACTCAGAAGAGACATGAGAAGATCTTGAGCTTTCATCTTCAGCTGATCTCAAGGCCTAGAAAAGAGCCAGATAACTACTGAAATAATGCTCTAGTACAAAACCAGTCTGCAAAGACTAGGATAGATGGATTCTTTCAAATGCCCAATTTTCTTTTTTTTTTTTAATTAAAAAAATTTTTTTTAACGTTTTTATTTATGTTTGAGACAGGGAGAGACAGAACATGAACAGGGGAGGGTCAGAGAGAGGGAGACACAGAATCCGAAACAGGCTCCAGGCTCTGAGCTGTCAGCACAGAGCCCGATGCGGGGCTCGAACTCACGGACCGTGAGATCATGACCTGAGCCAAAGTCGGACACTTAACCGACTGAGCCACCCAGGCGCCCCATCAAATGCCCAATTTTCAACATCAACAAAATTACTAGACATACAAAGAAATAGGAAAACATGACCCACTTAAAAAAAGAAAATAAATTGGCAGAAACCACCCCTGAAAAGGCACAAGCATCAGACTTACTAGACAAAGACTTTTTAAACGTTATCTTTAAGTACACTGAAAGGGACGCCTGGGTGGCTCAGTTGGTTAAGCATCTGACTCCTGATCTCAGCTCAGGTCATGATCTCACAGTTCATGAGATCAAGCCCTGCATCGGGCTCTGTGCTGTCATTTATACAAAAATAAATAATAATATTTAATATTTAATAATTTATATTTAAATAATAAATATATTATGTTTAAATATTTAGTGTGGAGCCTCCTTCAGATTCTCTCTCCCTCTCTCTTTGCCCCTCAACCACTCTCTTTCTTTCAAAATAAATAAACATTTAAAAAGTACACTGAAAGAGCTAAATAGAAACACAAAGAACTAAAGGAAACCATAAATATTTTATGTGAACAAAATGAGAATATCAACAAAGAGGTAGAAATTATAAAAAGGAACCAAAAAATATCCTGAGCTAAAAAAATTACAATAACAATTTAAAAATAAATTAGAGGGGGCTCAATAGCAGATATGATCAGGCAGAGAAAGAATCAGTGAACTTGATGATAGGACATGAAATTATCCAATCTGAGGAGAAAAATGAAGAAAAGTGAACAGAGATGAAGAAACATATGGGGCATCATCAAACAGATCAATATATGTTTTATGGATATTCCAGAAGGAGAAATGAGGAAGAAGGAGGCAGAGATTATTTGAAGAAATAATGACCAAGAACTTCACAAATTTGAGGAAATACATGGATCTACAAGTCCAAGAAACTCAAGGATTCCAAATAGGATTAAACCCAAGAGACTACAGCAAAACACATTAAAATCAAACTGTCAAAAGAAAAGACAAGGAATCTTGAAAGCAGCAAGAGAAAAATTATTCATCATGTGCAAGAGATGCTCAATAAAATTTGCAGCCAATTTCTTAGCGAGAACTTTGGAGGTCCAAAGGCGAAAGTGCTACAAGAAAAAGCTGTCAACTGAGAACTCTATATCCAGCAAAAATGAGGGCATAAATAAGACATTCCTAGATGAAAAAAAGCTCTGTCTCTCTGTCTCTCAAAAATAAATAAACATTAAAAAAAGATAAAGTAATCCCAGGGTACCTGGGTGGCTCAGTCAGTTAAGCATCTGATTCTCATGAGTTTGAGCCCTGGGTTGGGCTCCTTGCTGGCAGTTCAGAGCCTACTTGGGATTCTCTTTCTTTCTCTCTCTCTCTCTGCCCCTCCCCTGCTCACACTCTCTCTGTCTTTCAAAATAAATGAATAAAATAAAAAAATACTTAAAGTGATCTCTACACCCAATGTGGGGCTTGAGCTCAGGACTCCAACATCAAGAGTCATGTGCTCCAATAGCTGAGCTAGCCAGGCATCCCAAGATACTTATTTTACATTTGAGTTTTTATGCATTTTATTTTATTTAAAAATTTTTTAAATGCTTATTTTTGAGAGGAGAGAGAGAGAATGGAGGACGGGCTGTGAGAGAGGGAGACACAGAGCCTGAAGCAGGCTCCAGGATCTGAGCTGTCAGCACAGAGTCTGATGTGGGGCTAAAACTCACAGACTGGAGATCATGACCTGAGCCAAAGTTGGACCCTTAACTGACTGAGCCACCCAGGCACACCTAAATGCATTTTATTTTTAGATAACCTACATGACATGTTTTTTTTTTCTTAAAAACAATGCCTCTGCTCCAAATAAATTGAAGTCAAAATTATTGAAGTGCTCAAGATGACATCAATCCTATTCATCTAAATCCTGGTTTGTGTGGATGAAAAGCAGAAGCCAGTTATGATAACAGGTGATATATCCAAAGTCATAGCCAGATTTGTTAACATTTTTCCATTTCTTTCTTTTTTTTTTTAATTTTAATGTTTACTTATTTTTGAGACAGAGAGAGAGACAGAGCATGAGCAGGGCAGGAGCAGACAGCAGGAGACACAGAATCCAAAGCAGACTCCAGGCTCTGAGCTGTCAGCACAGAGCCTGACGTGGGGCTCGAACTCACAGACCAGAAGATCATGACCTGAGCTGAAGTCAGACGCTCAACCAACTGAGCCACTCAGGTGCCCCAACATTTTTCCATTTCTAAACCATCATTTACAAAAATCAGGTATGAGGTCACACCATTCTCACAATAGTCCAACAGAGCAACCATGCCATCTAGATTCATGTTTTCACCAATAAAGAACTGGTAGTTTTTGAAATTAGCAAGGGTGTGCTTGATTTGTTTTGCAGTCCCTCTCATAAAATTTGTTAGTCTTTCTGGCCTCTATTCTTCAAGTTTGCCATTGATTGACTTCATGTAATCTTTTATGTACTTCTTATATGCTTCTTTTGTGAATCTGGTTTCCTGCAAGTGATGGTTCATGACAACATCAACACCAGTGGTTAATGTCCTTTTGGTACCTTCACCTTTGGGGCCTTCATCAGAGGCATTTCCACCAATGAACCAGTCATCAGTGTTACCCTCTGTCCTACTGATCCCTCCACTTCCAGGCATAGCCTGTCCATGATCTGGCTTTTGTAGTTGTTGGAGAATATCTCATCATGGCTGATGAAGTCCTGGTAGATAATGATGTCTGCAGCTGGAGAGAGACAACAGTGGTGCTAGTTCAACAGGAGCAGAGAGCTCTGAGCCAGCGTGGTACAGCCGGAGTGGCACTGGGGTTGGAGGAGCAGGAGGAAAAGCCCAAGACATTCATTTCAGATCTGACGCAAATAGGTTGAAAATGAAAGAATGGAAGAGATTTCACGTATGGTAACCAGAAGAAGAGAGCTAAGGTAGCTAAACTAATATGAGACAAAACAGACCTTATGTCAATAATTGTTGCAAGTGCCAAGGGCATTATATTGATGATAACTTCGCAAGAAAATACCATAATTATAAACATACATGTACAAAATACCAGAAATCCAAAGTATATGAAACAAACATTGAAAGAATTGAAGGGAGAAATAAACAGCTCTACAATAGTTGGACATATCAGTGACCACTTGCAATAATAGATAGAACAATCAGACAAAAGATCAGTAATAAAATAGAAGACTTGAACAACACTATAAACCAATTAAACCTAACAGACATGCATAGAACAGTTGAACCAACAAAAGCAGAATACACATTTTTCTCAAGTGCCCATGGAATGTTCTCCAGGATAGACTATATGTTAAGCTAGAAAACAAGTCTAAATTATTTTATTTTATTTTATTTTATTTTATTTTATTTTAAAA
Source organism: Prionailurus viverrinus (assembly GCF_022837055.1). Taxonomy (NCBI): domain Eukaryota; kingdom Metazoa; phylum Chordata; class Mammalia; order Carnivora; family Felidae; genus Prionailurus; species Prionailurus viverrinus. The sequence goes on along the minus strand of NC_062576.1, from coordinate 16,408,649 downwards.
TATTTCTTTATTTCTGAGAGAGAGAGAGGAAGAGAGAGGAAGACCCAGAATCCGAAGCAGGGTCCAGGCTCTGAGCTGTCAGCACAGAGCCTGATGTGGGGCTTGAACCCACAAACTGCAAGATCATCACCTTAGCTGAAGTGAGACGCTACCTAGCTGCCCCAGTAACTTTAAAGAGTTTGCAATCATACATAATTTCTTTTCTGATTTCAATGGAATGATACTAGAAATCATTAACAGAAGGAAGATGTGAAAATTCACAAATATGTTGAAATTAACCACACATTCTTTTTTTAATGTTTCTTTATTTTTTTTTTTTTTTTTTGAGAGAGAGACAGAGTGAGAATGGGGGAGGGGCAGAGAGAGAGGGAGACACAGAATCCAAAGCAGGCTCCAGACTCTGAGCTGTCAGCACAGAGCCCAGTGCAGGACTTGAACCCATGAACTGGGAGATCATGAGCTGAGCCGAAGTTGGATGCTTAACCAACTGAGCCACCCAGGCACCCCAAAATTATCCCTGTTTGCTGATAACATGATTTTATATGTAGAAAAGTCTAAAGAGCCCCCCCCACACACACACAGACACACACACACACACAAACACTATAACTAATAAATTCAGCAAAATCCCAGGATACAAAAATCAACATTGAAAAATCAGTCACATCAGCAATGGTAACATTCTAAAAAGGAAATTGAGAACATTCCATTTACAATAGCCTTAAAAAGAATAAAATACTTAGGAACAAATCTGATCAAGAAGTCAAAAGAATTGTACACTGAAAACTACAAAACATTGCTGAAAATTAAGGAAGGTGTAAATAAATAGAAAAATTAAGATTTCCACACTACCCAAAGTGATCTCCAGATTTGATGCAATCCCCATCACAACATAATAATTTTTATTTCAGATGTAGAAAAATCCCATCCTAAAATTCATATGGAATATGAAGGGATCTTGAATAGCCAAAACAATCTTGAAAAAAAAATATTTGGAGGCCCACTCCCTTATTTCAAAACAAACTACAAAGCTAAAGTAATCAGAATAGTATGGTGGTATGCCTGGGTGGCTCAGTGGGTTAAGCATCAGACTCTTGGTTTTGGCTCAGGTCATGATCTCATGGTTCATGGGTTTGTGCCCCACATCTGGCTTTGCACTCAGGATTCTCTCTCTCCTTCTCTCTGTGCTCTTCCCCCCACTCACATGCACTGTCTTGTTCTCTGTCTCAAAATAAATAAGCAAAACTTCAAAAAAAAAAAAACTGTGGGGGCCCTTGGTTGGCTCCGTCGGTTAAGTGTCCGACTGCAGCTCAGGTCACAATCTCAAAGTTCATGAGTTCAAGCCACGTGTTGGGCTCTGTGCTGACAGTGTAGAGCCGGAGTCTGCTTCGGATTCTGTGTCTCCCTCTCTTTCTTCCCCTCCCCCGCTCACACTCTGTCTCTCGTCCTCTCAAAAATAAATAAACATTAAAAAAATTTTTTTAACAACTGTGGTAATAAGGCTGACATATAGATCAATGGAAAAGAATGGAGAGCCCAGAAATAAGCCCTTGCATATATGGTTAAGTACTTTTTAACAGATGGTGCTAAGTAAACAGGATATTCACATGCGAAAGAATGAAGTTGACCCCTTATCTTACATTACATACAAAAATTAAAGTAAATCAAACACCTAAACATGAGACCTGACTTTATAAAACTCTTAGAAGCAAACATAGGAGAAAAGTTGGATTTGGCAATGATTTCTTGGATATGACCCTAAAAGCACAAGCAACAGAAGAAAAAATAGATAAACTGAACTTCATCAAAATTGAAAACTTCTGTACTTCAAAGGACACTCTCAAGAGAATGAAAAAGCAACCTATGGTACTGGGAGAAAATATTTGCAAATCATGTATCTGATGAGTTGATGAAACTCATCAACAACAACAACAAAATTTCAAAACAGACAAAGGACTTGAATTTACATTTCTTCATTCTGAACTTTTCTTGACATGTTGATTTCTAGCCCCCTGTGGTACTCCAGCAGCGAGGATAAACAAGAAGGGGTCTGTGCTGCTTACCAATTTATTGCCTCTTGGCTCCAAATTCACTCTTCATTGCTTGCTTGTGCAAAAACAGAGCTGGGCCATTTAAAAGTAATTTTTCCAGGGCGCCTGGGTGGCTTAGTTAGTTAGACATCCAATTTTTGATCTTGGCTCAAATCATGATCTCATGGTTCATGGGATCGAGCCCTGCGTTGGGCTCTGCACTGCACAAGAGCCTGCTTGGGATTCTCTCTCTACCTCTCTCCCTGCCCTTCCCCCACCTACTCTCTCTCTCTCTCTCTCTCTCTCTCTCTCTCTCAAAATAAATAACTAAACTTCTAAAAAATGTTTACTTATTTTTCAGAGAGAGAAAGATACGGAGTGTGAGTGGGGAGGGGCAGAGAGAGAGGGAGACACAGAATCTGAAGCAGGCTCCAGGCTCTGAGCTGTCAACACAGAGCCCAACGTGGGGCTCAAACTCACGAACCTCAAGATCATGACCTGAGCCGGAGTCCAATGCTTCATCGACTGAACCACCCAGGCACCCCAATAAACTTTTTTAAAAAGTAATTTTTCCTTTGTCAGATGACACAATGTTAAGCTTTGTCAGCTGTGGGCTCTGGCGAGTGATTGCATGAGCAAGGGGTTTTCCTCCTTATTCTGGTGTATTTCAGTGGTTCCAGAAGTATGTGTGGATTCCTCAGTGCCCAGCTCCTGCAACACAGAAGGCTTTTCCAGCGCCACGACCCTGCAGCTCATGTAGTTCTTCCAGAGCCTGGCTTCTGTAGTAATAGTGGTAAGCAGCACCCAGCAGCTTTCCCCTGCAACACCCTTTAGTTGGCTTTGTAGGAGGGTGCCTCCAGTGAGACACCTTTCTATGAAATGGCTTTCTTTGGGACCTCGGAAGGTAGGTTTCCAGCAAATTCTGGAGGGCAGATTTCCAGCAACTACCACTGGCACAGCACCAAGCAACTGTGCCATCCAATTTCCACAGCCACGTCCTCTCCAACTGGGTCTGGTTCTCAGGCCTAGTGCTCTACCCCAGCCTCAGAGGTGGTTGATGAACCTTATATCTGCTGATCCTATATTCTTTAGAGTTGTCTTTACTGAAATTTCTTGTGTAATGTGTAATTCTACACATTAAACTTAAGCTGTTAAAATTACTGTATGGCTTCCATCTCCTAATTTGACCCTGACTGACACAGGGTCCCTGCCCAACATAACAAGGAAATAGGACGAACAACCTGTCACCATTAAACAATACGCTGTGCTAAACTAGCAGTGGGACAGAGTGCTGGGGCAGCAGGTAGAAAGGTGCCTGGAAGGTCCATGAGGGCTAATGAGAGAATTAAGCTGAAAGGATGACTAGATCAGGGCACTCCATGTTCATCATTGACACCTCCTCCTAATCTCATAATCAATCTCTGAGGTATGTCACTTCTGTCTCCCAAGTCTGGTCCATGCTTTCCACCCCAGTGTTGTTCCTCAGGCCAGGCCACCATCATCTCTGGCTGGTTTATTATGATGACCCTGTAATTGTCCTCTTTACCTCCAGGCTTGCTACATCAGCCTGTCCTCCACACTGAAGCCAGAGTGATTCTTCTAAAAGGCAAATTTGGGTCCAAAACGGTCTTTGACTAAAAACCGTTGGTGGCTGCCCATTGCCCTTAGGACAAAATCTGAACTCCTTTGTTTGGCCACAAAGCTTGGGAAGATCTGGACTTTGCTCACCTTCCCAGTTTTATCTTATGCCACCCTTCTCACATCCTTAGTCTCAAATCACATGGAATGTCAGTTTTCTTAGGGACCTTTACAAGTGCTGCTGCTTCTTCTAGGAAGCCCTCTCCCTACACCCTCCCTTACCCTTTCGCCCTCATCCTTGCTTCTTCAGCTCCCCTTCAACTGCAGCTAATATCTACTCCTCTGAAAAGCCTTCCCAAACCTGCTCTCCCTGATCTGGCAAGGTGCTCTTTGTGTACGTTTCAGTCACACCCTGTACTGCTCTCATATCCCTTATCACAGGCTGGTAATTATCTAATGTATATGTCTCTCACGACCCTGTAAACTCCATGAGGTCAGAAACTCTTGTTCACGTTTGTTTCCTCAGCACCTATTTTAGTGCCTGCTGCATTAGGTGTTTGATAAATGCTGGGGAACAAAAAGAATGCACATGCAAAGGTGACCAGGGAGGGCATGCATAAAAGTATGTCATGTAAGCAGAGTGTAGGGACGTAGGTGGGAGCGGCTGGACTCGAAGGGCAAGCTGTGGGAAGCCAGGTTGGGAAAGGCCCTTTTGTTCACACCTAAGCAGTTTATACCATACGGTGAGGATCAAACATCCCACATTGGCTATAGGTGACTGAACTGGACTTCCAGTTCATGCATTTGATTTGACCAGGACAGTTTTAAGAACTTGCAAATATGAATGCCTTTCAGTTTGTCACAATTCACACCAGCCCCCATGTTAACAGGCCTCCTTCCCTCATGCAAACTGGCTGTCTGCCCCACTGGGATCCGTGTTTGCTACCCCTGCAGATGGGTGGGAGGTAGCCTAGGGAGGGGAAGGATTTAAAGGAGGATTTCAGATATGAGTCCTAGAAATATAGACAGATCCACCCTCAGTAGGGAGTGTGTTTTTGAGAGTTCCTTGGGAGAAGTGAATTTATTTCATCTGAGGGGCCCTGGGAGCAAAGACAGACCCAGAAAATCAGAGGAATTGCCCACATTTTGAAGAGCTTATACCTTTAAATTGCTAAATTGGCCAGTGCCAGGCTGGGTCCACTCTTCTCCTGTTTACTTTCTGAAACAAAAACTGCCCTGATGGAATCTGAAGTCAGAGCTGCAGTAGATCAACATTGACTCAGCAACCTGCCATGCTGCAAGGCCTTATGCCAGGAGCTGTGAAGGATACAAAACATAAGGGAGAGCTGGAATCTAGCATCTCCTGGGGGAAATGACAGCCACAGACTCACACTATGACCCGTAGAGACAGTGGGCTGGTGCTTTGGCAGTGCTCTACCTTGATGAGGTCTCCACAGTACAGAATATGGCCAACGATATTATAGGTCAAGGAACTCTAGTCTTTCATGTTCCCAACATAGGTAGGGTCTTAGGGAGAGGTTCTTTCTAAAAGAACTCCTTGGTTTTTAAGCCAGATGGTCCATTTATTAATTTATAAATGGGACATTACCCTGGTAGTAGCCTCAAAACTCAGTTCCACTCTCCAAGGACTCCTGTCCCAATGTAAAGGTTCTTAGAAGACTAAGCTGCTGATCAGAAAGAAGCCATGAACAAGTTTCATGATCGATCTCTATCCCAAAAAAGAACACACCTCTTTAATGACCAGGAGACTGTCTCCATCAATCAAGGCCGGACAGATTGGGATGAGTTTTTAACAATTTAATTCTCCTTTTACAAAACTTCACCTAAGCTCAAGATTCTCTTAAGCACAAGCACCATCCTGTGCTTTCATGGCCTTTCCTGCATTTGTGGTTCTTGCCAAGTGAAAGCTGAGTGTTATCCTATCCTATCAAGCTGGATGAACCAAAGTTTCCCAATAGCTGACTAGAGGAAAATGATGGACAAACGTGCGCCATTCAGCACTCATAGCCCAGCATGCTGACCTCAACACCTGCGCCCCAGATGCCACCTTTCACTGCAAGTAGTTCTGGTGTGAGGCCTTTGCTTTGTAAATGCCACTGGCAACAGTTCATAACAGCAGATGAAGTAGTAAATACCTCATGAATAAACTCTCTGTTCCCAATGCCAACGTTAATTGGATTAATAATGTTCACGAAGATTTCAATATGTCACAACCCTAATCATATCTGGAAGTGAATAGGACAATTTCATGAAGATAAAAAAAGTTGATCCTTTCAAATTGGGCTTTCAAGAATTGTCTCTGCACAGTGTTGATAAAATATGAGTTCTGATAATCACGAACAAAACCTCACTTGAATTTCCTTTTTTTTTAAAGATTTTTTATTTTTAAGTAACCCTACACCCAACGTGAGGCTTGAACCCACAATCCCAAGATCAAGAGCCACATGCTCCACTGACTGAACCAGCCAGGCACCCTTAATAATTTCATTTTGTAATACTTGCCTGTTTTGTGGTAGTTTGGGGGCTAGTTATAATTTAAACAATTAGTAGACTTTAGTTTTAGAAGTGTTTTAGGTTTATGGAAAATTGATGGAAAAGTACAGAAAGTTTCTATATACCACTTCTCCCACTGTTTCCCCTACATTTGCGCCTTGTATTAGTATCACACATTTGTTTCAACTGATGAACCAATATTGATACATTTTTATTAATTAAAGTCCAGTAGTTCACATTAGGGGTCACTCTTTGTGTAAGTACAGTCTATGCGTTTTCACAAATGTATCATGACATGTGCCCATCATTATTGTATCGTAGAGCATAGTTTCATTGCCCTAAAAGTCCCCCCTATTCCACGATTTGTCCTTCTCTTCCCCTAACCTCTGGCAAAACTACAAAACTGTTAGAAGATAATACAGATGAAAAATCTAGGTAACCTTGGGCTTGGCATTGACTTTTTAGATACAACACCAAAAGCATGATCCATGAAAGAAAGAATTGATGTTGGACTTCATTAAAATTAAAAGCTCCTGCTCTGTGAAAGACACTGTGGAGAAAATGAAAAAATATGTCACAGACTGGGAGAAGATCTTTGCAAAACTTGATATTTGCTAAAGGACAGGTGTCCAAAATATATAAAGAAATTTTATTTATTAAAAAAAATTTAATGTTTATTTATTTTTGAGAGTGAGATAGAGCATGAGCGGGGGAGGGACTGAAAGAGAGGGAGACACAGAATCGGAAGCAGACTCCAGGCTTGGAGCTGTCAGCACAGAGCCCGACGCTGGGCTTGAACCCATGAACCGTGAGATCAGGACCTGAGCCAAAGTTGGATGCTCAACTGACTGAGCCTCCTCAGTTAAAAGAACCTTTTAAATTCAGCAGTAAGAAAACTAACAGCCTGCTTAAAAATGGCAAAAGATCTGAACAGACACCTCACCAAAGAAGCTACACAGATGGCAAATATGCATGTGAAAATATGCTCAACATCATATATTATTAGAGAATTGCAAGTGAAAACAATGACACACGACTGCACACCTATTAGAACGGCTAAATTTCCAAAACACTGACAATACCAAGCATTGGTGAGGATGTGGAGTAACAGGAACTCTCAGTCATTGCTGGTGAGAATACAAAATGGTACATTTTGGAAGACAGTATGGCAGTTTCTTACAAAACTAATTGTGATTTTTTTTTTTAGGTTGAAATCAAATATATAACTTGTTTGTCAATAGTGCCATAACTAGATTTTCTTTAAGAATTAAAGAAAGCTTAAAAAGCAAGTAACGATGGTGCGCGTGGGTGGCTTAATTGTTGAATGTCTGACTTCGGCTCAGGTCACGATCTCCGGGTTTGTGAATTCCAGCCCCACATGGAGCTGTGTTGACAGCTCAGAGCCTGGAGCCTGCTTGGAATTCTGTGTCTCCCTCTCTGCCTCTCCCCCACTCACATTCCATGTCTTTCTCTCAAAAATAAATAAACATTAAAAAAATTTTTTTAAAGAAAATCCAGCTGTCTTTTACCAAGCCAGACATTAAAGAGATATGCAAAAATGTAAAATGAGACCACTTTTCTCACTATTTTTTTGGTTTTAGAAGAGGAAGTATTTTGGGGCGCCTGGGTGGCGCAGTCGGTTAAGCGTCCGACTTCAGCCAGGTCACGATCTCGCGGTCCGGGAGTTCGAGCCCCGCGTCGGGCTCTGGGCTGATGGCTCAGAGCCTGGAGCCTGTTTCCGATTCTGTGTCTCCCTCTCTCTCTGCCCCTCCCTCGTTCATGCTCTGTCTCTCTCTGTCCCAAAAATAAATTAACGTTGAAAAAAAAAAAAAAAAAATTTAAAAAAGAAGAGGAAGTATTTTAAAAATATTTATGTCAACATGTAAGAGTTTATTATTATTTTGTAATAAACAAATAAATGTTTTAAAATTCTGTGTTAAGTTCTAATATGGCAAATTTTAATAGATATAATTAATATAAATAGAAAGACTTAAAAATCTTCAATGAAATTTTAAAACATAAAGGGATGCTGAACCCAAAAAGTTTGACAACCATTAATTTAGTAAGCCACATGCTACTTGATGCACTTTCTATTTTTTTTTTTAAGTTTGTTTATTTAGTTTGAGAGGGAGAGAAAGTGTGAGTGAGCCTGGGAGCGGGGCAGAGAGAGGGGGAGGAGGAGAGAGAGAGACAGAGAGAGAATCCCAAGCAGGCTCTGAGTTGACATCAATGTGGGGCTGTAACTCTTGAACCGTGAGATCATGACCTAAGCCAAAACCAAGAGTCGGCTGCTTAACCGACTGAGCCACCCAGGCGCCCCTGATGCACTTTCTAAAATAAGGTATAGGACAATAATAGTAAAATAAGGAAGAAAAACACAGAGGACTAAATCTAATGACTACGGATTTATATTCTTTTGATAGTATGAAGAAGCTTTTACAAAGAAAAAAGCAAACAATTTTGTACAGAAACTTCAACACATTTTGTACAATATTCTCACTTTGCTGACATCATTTATGCAAATTCTTCATAGTTTACTTGACTATCAATATTAATATCTGCTTCCCTGATCATTTCATCAACCTCCTCATCTGTTAACTTTTCTCCAAGGTGTTTTATCATGTGACATAATTCTATCACACTAACATAGCCATTGTCATTCCTATTAAACACAAGAATGCTTCTCTAACTTCTTTACTCTCTGTCCCTGTCTTTCATTTTTCTTGCCATCATTGTCAGAAAGTCCAGGAACTCAGTTGTACTATTTTCATTATCATTTGCTTCATTCATTTATCCTGAAACTTTGCTATGGAGTTTTGCCCAAGAGTCCTCATTACAGTTTCCAAACTTTTAATGTCCACCACTGTCCTTGTCAAATGGTGGAAAGCTGCTTTGAATTCTGCAATCTGTTTTCCCTTCAGTTGCCAGCATTACTTGTCCTCAAGCGACAATCACACAAACGTTCAGCTTATTAGCTCCACTCACTGTCTGTAATACTCCTTCTTAATATTTATATTTATATATTTTTAAGGTAAAATTTATGTACAATAACATGCAAAAAAGCTTTTGTGTGCATTCATTGGGTTTTGATAGCTACTGTGGTGTATTTGATTGCACACCAATGAAAAAGAAAAAGTCATTTCTGACAGGAGCTAACTTTGCACTATTAGGCTTTGGTATTCTTTGGCTTTCTATTGCTGAGTCTGCTGTATGAAAATATACCATGCTTGGTTCATCCATTCACCTATTAAAGGACATTGGGTTGTTTCTGATCTTTGGCTATTAAGAATAAAGATGGTATGAATAAGAAGACTTGTATAAGTCTTTTTGTGGACATATATTTTCATTTCTCTTCTGGAAAGTACCTAGGAGTGAAATTGTTGGGTCATATGGTAGATGATATTTAACTTTATGAGAAACTGCCACATTTTCCGAAGTGTTTCACAATTTTACATTTTCCATCAATGTATGATTGTTTCAGTTTCTCCACTTCCTTGCCAACAATTGTTTCAATTGCTAGACTTCCTTGTCATTGTTTTTCATGTTAGCCATTCTGGTGGGTAGGAAATGGTATCTCGTGGGTTTAATTTGAATTTCCTTTTTAGAAAACATTACCCATCATATTAAATTAATGCTATGCATTTGAATCTTACTTATCTGGTATAGCTATATTTAATTTTATTATTATTATTTAAAGTATTTATTTATTTTGAGAGAGAGCACGTGAATGGGGAGGGGCAGAGAGAGAGGGAGAGAGAATCCCAAGCAGGCTCCCTGCTGTCATCACAGAACCTGACATGGGGCCCAATCTCACAAACTTAGCTGAAATCAAGAGTCAGATGCTTAACCGACTGAGCCACCCAGGTGCCCCATATAATTATATTTAATTTAAAAATCTCCTTTGGTTTTACACCTGTATAAGCAGCTATAAGAATAAGTCATTAACTTTTTAAAATTTTTAATTATTATTTTGAGAGAGAGGGAGTCGCAGAGAGAGAGACAGAGAGAGAGAATCCTAAGCAGGCTCCATGGTGTGTGCATACAGCCCAACGCCAGCCTTCAATCCACGAACCATGAGATATGACTTGAGCCAAAATCAAAGAGTTCAACGCTTAACCAACTGAGCACCCCCCCCCCCCAGGCACCCTAAGAATATGGCATTTATAAGGAAATAACTGCTCCAGAGTTTCATGTCTTGTCTTTTCTGAGTCGTTGGCAGAACAGAGCGATGTGTTGAGCAGTTCTAGCATCTTTTCATTGATCATTTCTCTCTTCTCATCCCCAGGACTTGAAGCCAGGGAGAAGTTCTCTGGGTTTTATCTGAACTTAGTGCCTGTGACTGTTGTGGCATGGATGGATGTGGACAAGAGTGTGTGAGTACACAGGTGTTAAGGAACTGTGTGCTGCTCATGTTCTGATTTTTGGCAACTTGACTCCATACTTTGGGTCAGTCTATACAGTTACTTATGTCATTGTAATGACTTCACTTCTACCTGTGACATTTTTATCAAATGTGAGAATAAATACATAAATATTGGTACAAAAAAATAAGGCATTTTATACCTAGTTTTCTATTTGTATATATTTAGGTAACATCATATTAAAAATACAATAGGTCAACATTTGAGGGTCATAATTTTTCCTTCACAAGATGTCAGTGCATTTTTCAAGTTTGAACAACTAACGTAGCCCACACATCTCTGCTATTCTAGTCTTTGTTCAATTTTCAATAAGTTAATTCAGCTATAGCTTTTTTTTCACCTACATTACAACTTGTTTTTAATAACCTAATATTTGGATTCAGGTGTTTCTTAAGCCTCCATTAAGATTTCGAAAAGTGTACTAGGCTTTTTTTTCATAGATATCTTTCATTGTGTTAATGTTTACTGGTGTAATCTTAGAAAGTAACTTTATTCTTCATATTATGAGTGTCACATTTGAATGTGTGACAAACTCAATATAGCTCTAAACATTTCTTTACTAGCTCCTGAACATTTTGATAGTATTAATTTTGGGAGATATAAATGGTTTTTAAAATATGGACTTGAGGCTTAATGAATAATAGGCTGAAATTTTTAAAATTTGTTTTTAAATTATAGTGTATATATAATAATATTACCAAGAGTTTGAAACACATGAGAAAAATATAAAGAATCACCCTTACTCTGGTATTCTAACACATCCATGACCATTTTGTATATTTATTTTCAGTGTTTTAATATTATATGTTTTTACATAGTTATACTGTAGGACACTTGTTGCTCTATAGGCTTGACAATGATGATTTGTTTTAAATGTTTATTTTATTGGGGCGCCTGGGTGGCGCAGTCGGTTAAGCGTCCGACTTCAGCCAGGTCACGATCTCACTGTCCGTGAGTTCGAGCCCCGCGTCGGGCTCTGGGCTGATGGCTCAGAGCCTGGAGCCTGTTTCCGATTCTGTGTCTCCCTCTCTCTCTGCCCCTCCCCCATTCATGCTCTGTCTCTCTCTGTCCCAAAAATAAATAAACGTTGAAAAAAAAAAAATTAAAAAAAAAAAATGTTTATTTTATTTTATTTTGAGGGGGAAAGGGGCTGAGAGAGAGAGGGAGAGAGAGAATCTCAAGCAGGCTCCATGCTAGCACAGAGCCCAAGGTGGGGCTTGATCATGACCTGAGCTGAAATCAAGAGTCTGGGTGCCCCAACAGTGATAATTTTTTTAAATAATTTATTTTTTTTTTTAATTTGCATCCAAGTTAGTTAGCAGATAGTGCAACAATGATTTCAGGAGTAGATTCCTTAATGCCCCTTACCCATTTAGCCCATCCCCCCTCCCACAACCCCTCCAGTAACCCTCAGTTTGTTCTCCATATTTATGAGTTTCTTCTGTTTTGTCCCCCTCCCTGTTTTTATATTATTTTTGTTTCCCTTCCCTTATGTTCATCTGTTTTGTATCTTAAAGTCCTCATATGAGTGAAGTCATATGATATTTATCTTTCTCTGATTGACTAATTTTCGCTTACCACAATACCCTCTAGTTCCATCCACGTAGTTGCAAGTGGCAAGATTTCATTCTTTTTGATTGCCGAGTAATACTCCACTGTGTGTGTGCGTGTGTGTGTGTGTGTGTGTGTGTGTGTGTATAAAGAAGATGTGAGATATATATATATGTATATGTATATATGTATATGTATATATACATACATATATATGTATGTATGTATACGTATACATATGTATATATACATACATATATATGTATGTATGTATACATATGTATATGTATACATACATACATATATATGTATATATGTATATATACATATATATATATATATATATATATATATATATATCTCCATCGGTGGACATTTGGACTCTTTCCATACTTTGGCTATTGTCAATAGCGCTGCTATAAACATTGGGGTGCATGTGCCGCTTTGAAACAGCATACCTGTATCCCTTGGATAAATACTTAGTAGTGCCATTGCTGGGTCATAGGGTAGTTGTATTTTTAATTTTTTGAGGAACCTCCATACTGTTTTACAGAATGGCTGCACCAGTCTGCATCCCCAACAACAGTGCAAAAGAGATTCTCTTTCTCCACATCCTCACCAACATCTGTTGTTGCCTGAGTTGTTAATTTTAGCTATTCTGACAGGTGTGAGGTGGTATCTCATTGTGGTTTTGATTTATATTTCCCTGATGATGAGTGATGTGGAGCATTTTTTCATGTATTGGTTGGCCATTGAGATGTCTTCTTTGGAGAAGTGTCTATTCATGTCTTTTGCCCATTTCTACACTGGATTATTTGTTTTTTGGGTGTTGAGTTTGATCATTTCTTTGTGGATTTTGGACAGTAACCCTTTATCTAATACGTTGTTTGCAAACAGCTTCTCCCATTCCATCAGTTGCCTTTTAGTTTTGCAATGATAATTTTTAATGACACAATTTGTATAGTGAGTACCATTGTCATAATAATAGTAATAGTAATAATAATAATAATAATAATAATAATAATAATAGCTGCAGCTAACAGGTACTGAGCTCTTACTAGATCCCTGTAAATAGCATAGATTGTTTAATTCCCCACAACAACTGTCCTTTATTTTATTTAACCACTCTATCTCAAATTGCTTCCAAATTTTCACTGTCTTTGTGCATATGACCTTTTGTTAGGTTGAATTATCTCTGAAGTGAGATACATCCAGAAGTGAGTGAACCATAAAACATGAACATTCTTGTTGCCCTTGATACAAATTGCCAATATTTACCCCTAAGGACTTACATAAAATTTAAATGTCACAAAAAACACAAGAAAGTGCCCATTTCAATGCATCTTTGCCAGCATGAAGTATAATTTAGTAGGTTATTCTTTGACTATTTTTAATAAACACTTCATCACTACTTTATTTTTACTTGCCAAAATTCAATATTTTTCCTTGCATTCATTCATCATCTCTATTTCTTTTCTAAATCATCTGTCCATATCCCCCCATTTATTTATAGTTGATGTATCTTTTGCCAGATTGATGGTTTATTCATTTATTTTTTTAGAGAGAGCGAGCATGCAAGAGAGCACAAACAGGGGAGGGGCAGAGGGAGAGGGAGAAAATCTTAAAAGATTTCTTATTTTCTTAAAAGAAGATCCACCAGGCCCAGGGTGGAGCCCAACACAGGGTTCAATCTCATGACTGTGAGCTCATGACCTGATCCGAAATCAAGAGTTGGATGCTTAACCAACTGACCCACCCAGGGGCCCCTGATGGTCTCTTTATTTACTTAATTTTTTAAAATTATAAAAATAGTAAGTGGTTACTTTTGAAAGAAGATGGGAAAGTTTTCCTTCACTCCTTAGGTCCATATTCTTATTTACAGAATAACTGTTAACAATTTGGGGCATATTCTTCCAGACACAGACACATAAAGTAGATCTCACTTCATATTTTCACACTTTAATATGTCATGGACATTTATGCTGACACCTACTGATTCACCTTAATCTTTTTCATGGTCACATAATGTTTTATTTACAGATGTATCACCATTTACGAACCAAACCCTGTCAGCATTTAAGCTCCTCAAATTTGCTAGGAGCTCTTTACATAATTAAAAAGTAAACTTGTATTATATTTCCTGGTAACATTTTCCTCCCCAAGTTTTTTCCATCAGCCTTTGGATTTTGGTAACTTTTTGCATACAATTTAAAACTATTAAGTGCTAATATTTGTCTGTTTGCGCCCTCTTTTTTTCTCAGGATGTCTTTTATTATTTTCAGCCAGCTCTGTCTTATGCTTCACAGTGAGACAAGATGTTATTGATGGGCAGTGACTCAGAACTGGTCAAATAATAGTGCATGTATCAAGTGCTATGGGAAACTTGATGGAGAGAATCAAGTTATGGGGAAGTGAGAAAAAGCTCCACAGACAAGGTGGATTTTGAAAGGTCGGAAAGAGGTATGGAGGCAGAGAGGAAATGGAATGGAGGTGGAAGGAGCCAATCAGGAAGGAAAAACAGCCCTGGAAAGACATTTTGTTCAGGGTATGGTGAGTTAAGTGCAGCTGGAACGTTTTGGAAAGAGAATAATGATAATAATCACAATAACATTAAGCACAATATTTCATTCATCCTCACAAAACCATAGGTAGGTGTCATAGTTATCCTCATTTTACAGATGAGGTGATTAAGACTTAGGGGTAATGAGTGATTTGCCCAAGTTCATATAGATATTAAAACTGAGTCAAATTTGGGGTCTGGTCCAACTTTAGAGCCTGCTGTGTTCATTAGCACAGGCACTGCCTCTCTTATCAGCGAAGAAGGTAGACAGGCCAGGTGGAGGCAGCACTTGTATACAATGTTACGATTGGACTTTTTCTCAGAGACCATAGGGATCCACTAAAGATTTTGGAGTAACAACCAAATCTGGTTTTTAGAAAGATAACTTTGGTGGCAGTATGACAATGGATTGGATGGGAAGAGAAAAATGAAGGAAGAAGAGAGGGAGAGAAAGAGGAAGGGAAAAAAATAGCTAGGTACTAGTTACTAAGATTTTAATAATTGCCGCACACTGGATTCAGCAATTTCAGTTGCAAGAGCCCAGATGATAACAGTGGAATTGAAAAGAGGGCACCCACAGAGCCTTGAACGGTACAATCAATGAGGTTTGTGATGACTGATTCGATATGGATGGGGAAAGAGTAAGGAGTCTTGATGAGAAAAAATAAATCTGTTTTGGGGTGCATGCAATGAGTCTATCTGGTGGGCTGTTACCTTGCAGGTGCATGGCATCTATCTGGACAAGACTTGAAGGCATCCGGAAATGAGTGAGGTGCTACAGAGATGGATTTGGAAGCAGATAGGGAGCAAGCAGTTGAAGCTTTGTCAGGGAATAGTAGAGCAAAATAGGGAGAATGGAATCCAGGAAGCTATCACCTTCACAAGTGGGCACTGAAGGAGATGCTGGACATGGGAAAACGAGGGGGCTGCAGACAGTACCCATCCTCTCACCCAGCATGCAGGAACCAGGGGTCCAGGGAGTCTGAGACGGTCTAGAGTGAGCTGACTAGGCTTGCCTATGAACTGCTATGTGTGTCACTGGGGTGGGGGTGGGGGGGTGGTTAATGAAAGAGATTGTGTCATATGGAAGAAAAACATTGAATTCCAGGAGAATAAGGCCAAAAATAAAGGAAATCATCAGTAGGGACGGATGATTCAGAAAACCAGACTCAAAGCTTTCTAAAAATGTGGTAAAAAAAACACATGACATTAAATTTACCATCTTAACCACTGTTAAGTGTACAGTTCATTAGTGTTAAATATATACTGATATCTAAAACTTCATCTTGCAAAGCTGAAACTGTAGACCCATTAAAAACTAATTCCTCCTCCCACTTTCCCTGGCTGCTATCTTTGTATTTAATGTTTCTATGATTTTTACTATTTTAGATACTTTATATAAATGGAGTCATAAAATATTTGTGCTTTTGTGACTGTCTTATTTCACTTAGCATATTGCTCTCAGGGTTCATCCAGGTTGTAGCATGTAAGGGAATTCCCTTGTTTTTTAAGCTGCATAATCTTCCATTGTAGGTCTCTCTCTCTCTCTCTCTCTCTCTTTTTTTTTTTTACTCATTTTTCTGTTGATGGACATTGGGGATATATACCCAGAAGTGGGGTTTCTAGGCCATATGGTTATTTTTTTTTAATTTATTTATTTTTGAGGGGGGAGGGGCAGAGAGAGAAGGAGACTGAGGATATAAAGCTGGCTCTGTACGGACAGCAGAGTCTGACATGGGGCTTGAGCTCATGACCACAAGGTCATGACCTGAGCCAAAGTTGGATGCTTAACCAACTGAGTCACCCAAGTGGCCCTAGTTATTCTTTTTCAAATTTTTTGGAGGAAGCTCCATACTGCTTTTCATGATGGCTGCATCATTTTCTCACTAGTGCACAAGGGCTCCAACTTCCCTGTATTCTTGCCAATACTTGTTATTTTCTATTATTTTCATCCTAATGTGTGTGAAGTGATATCTCATGGTAGTTCTGATCTGCAATTCTTTTATGATGAATTTTCATATGCTTGTTGGCCATCTGTATTTCTTCAAATGAGAAATAGAGAATAGAGAAATTCTATTCAAGTCCTTTGGCCCTTTTAATAATCAGGTTATTTTGTTTCTATTGTTGAGTTTTAGAAGATCCTTATACATTCTGGACATTATTCTTTTACCAGATACATGATTTGCAAATATTTTCTCCCATTCTGTAGGTTGCCTTTTCACTCTGTTCATTGTTTCCTTTGGTGCACAGAAGTTATTAAGTTTGACGTAGTCCCATTTGTTTTTGCTTTTGTTGCCTAAGCTCCTTCCATCCAGTGGCTCCACTCGTGTGGTCTTGTTCAAGAGGGCAGCATCTGCATCCTAAGTAGCAGAAGGGAGGGAAAAGAAAAAGGAGGAGGGAGGGGTATATGCCATCTTTTGAGGAAGGTTGCCTGGTGTGTCCAAATCTCATTTGGCCTCATCTAACTGCAAGAAAGACTTGGAAATATAGTCTTTATCATGGGCAGCCATGTAAAATATGAGTGAGTCTGATTATTACAGAACAGTGGTTCTCAACCACGGATGCACATTAGAAATAAGCAGGAGCTTTAAAAATCCCAGTGCCCATGCTGCACCCCAGATCAAGTAACAGAATTGCTGGGGATAGGGTATAGGCATTGATAGTTTATGAATCTCCTTAGGAAGTTCCATTGTGCAGGCAAAGGTTAAGAACCTCTGCTTTGGAAGGTTTATCAAGGAGGCACCAGCAATGTTTGCCCAACATGGATTGTAGCCCTCAGCCCAGTGGGGTTGGCTTGAGCCCCACTCAAGACTTAACAAATCTAAATCTGGACTTGGGAAGGATGGGGCTAGAGAACCTGAATTTGTAAATAAGTCTCTCAGGTTATGTTTGTACACAGAGAAGTTGGAGACCGCTAGGTTTCCATGTTTACAAATCGGTTCAGAAAGCTGGCTGCTGTGGAACAGGCTCCTTCTGTTTCCTCTCCTGTTTGACATGTTTGGAAAGATAAACACAGATATTTTCTCTTCTTGATTTATCTAGATGAGTACTTCCTTTTCTTTCAATCAACAAATATTCATTGAACATCTACTATATGCCAGGGACTATTCTAGTTGCTAGAGGTATATCAGTTAAAAAAAAAAAAAAAAAGACACAAAGCTTCATGTCTTCATGGAGCTCACATTATGGTAGAGGGATGACCAACAATAAATCTAGTAGATAGGTAAAGCATGTTAAAGTTGATAAGTATTTTTGGAAAAAAAGAAAAACTAGGGTAAGGTAAGAGAATCATTAATGCTAGACAAAGTCATGGCTTCCCAAAGATGCCCATGTCCTAATGTCTGAGACCTGTGTATATATTACCTTAAATAGCAAAAGGCACTTTGTAGATATGATGAAGGATTTTATATGAGGAGTTTATCCTGGACTATCTGGGTCAACCCAATGTAATCAAGGGTCCTTTTAAGGGAAAGAGGGAGGGTAGGAGAGCCAGAGTTGGAGAAGGAGATGTGGCAATGGAAGCGGGGGTGAGGGAGATTTGAAAATGCCATGGTGCTGACTTTGAAGATGGAAAGTCCATGAGTCCAGGAATGCAGGCGGCTTCGGGAAGCTGGAAAAAGCAAGGAAATAGATTCTCTTTGGAGACTCCAGAAGGAATGCAGCCCTGCTGACACCTTGATTTTAGTCCTATAAGACTTAATTTGGATTTTTTACCTCCCGGATCTGTAAGATAATCAATTTGTGTTTTTTTAAGCAACTTTTTAATGGTAATTTGTTACAGCAGCAATTGGAAATTAATAGTGGGAATGAGCACAGAAAGTAATAGAAAATAGAATGGGTTAAGCTTAATAAAGTGAACATGAAGCAATGGCTTGCAGGAGGGGAAGGAGCCAGCCAGCGGACTAACTGAGGGAAGAACATTTCAGGCAGAAGGAACAAAGTAAAGGCCCTAAGAGCTGTCAGGTGTGTCTGAGGCTCAGGAAGGTGGCCAACGGAGCAGAGAGAGTGAGGGAGAAGTAGGGAAGAAGTCTAGAGGGTTGACGAGCAGGGATCAGTGCAGATCATGTGAGCCCTTGGAGGTCAATGCCAGGACTCTGGCTTTTACTTTCAGATGGAAATCCCAAGAGGGTTCTGAGCAGAGAAGTGACACAATCTGTCTCCTGATTTAAAAGGATCCTCTGACTGCTGAGTTGAAAAGAGACTGCAGGAAGATTTGGGTAGAAGCAGGGAGACCATAGCAATATCTGGGTGGGACATGATAGTGGTTCTGACCAAGGTCAGAGAAGTGGTCAGATCCTGGATAATTTTTTAAGATCAACAGGATTTCCTTCCTAACAGACTGGATGTGGAGTGTGAAGTAAGATGAGGTCAAGGTTGAGTTTTAGTCTTGTGAAATTCTTAAATGATTTTTGAAAATAATACTGTCTTTCCCAACCTACCAACTACAGGAAGCTAGATTAAAGAAATCTCAAGTCAGACCAGTCCCTTTTCAGCTAAGCAGCCCTTGCAACACCACAGCCACTCAGTCGGATTTGTGAGGCTAAGACTTAGGAGACTCCCACGTAGTTGATTTAACCAATTATATCTCATCATTCTTGATAATCTTATATATATGTGGTACGGGGGATTCTTTGAACAGCTTATAACATCTCATTGGTTCTCTCATTAATTTTTCCCTCATCAGTTCTGGTTAATGAGGAAGTGACATTAAGTTGTTTGCATGCTTTATCCAAGATTTGTGTCATACGGGCTAAATCAAATCAAGTCTTGAGCAAATGTGAAATTACAGCTTCTTTAGCATGGAACATTCTAGGTATCATTATTGAAGAAGATGTCATTTAAAAAATAGCCTTTAATAAACAGCTGCTATTGTTTCACACTACTTGCTATTTAGGCGCTTTGAATTGTTTTCACGAGAAGGCACAGAAGGAAAGTAGACTGCCGGCATTTGTAATGGATTTAGCATTCATAATTTGACTCTGCAATGACTGCCTTCCAGAGTTGTAATTTTACTAGTGAAGTTTCAGAAGCCACTTAGCTAGTGACTTAGCTAACTAGCCACCCAGCATTACATCTCAGTGCTCTTTTGTTTTTCTCTACTCTTCTTAAAACTGGGTCACAAACAATAAACATTTGCTCTGCTTTTTAACAACAGCTTTACTGAGCTATAATTCACATGCCATGCAATTCACTTATTTAAAGTGTCCAATTCAGTGGTTTTTAGAATATCCAGAGTTGTACATCCTTTGCCACAATCAATTTTTACCTACCATCTTACCCTATGAAGAAACCTGCCGTCCCTTTCCTCCTATTTTTCCCATTCCTCTGTGCTGTGCTTTAGGCTAACTTACTTTCTAACTAACTTACTTTCTGTCTGTATAGATCTGCCTAATCTGGACATTTCAAATGAATGAAATTGTACAATATGTGGTCTTTTGTGATCGGCTTGCTTCACTAGGCATAGCATTTTCAGGATTCATCCATGTTGCGCCATATACCAGTATTTCTTTTCTTTTATGGCTGAATAATAGTCCATTGTATGGATAGACCACATTTTGTTTATTCACTTATCATTGATGGACATTTGATTTATTTCCACCTTTGGTCTACTATGCAAAACGCTGCTATGAACATTCATGTGCAAATTTTTGTGTGGACATATGTTTTTATTTCTCTTGGGTATAACCTAGGAATGAAACTGTTGCATCATGTGGCGACCGTATATTTAACCTTAGGAAAAAAATGTCAGACTGTTTTCCAGAATGGTTGCACCATTCTATATCCCCACCAGCAATGTGTCAGGGTTCCAATTCCTCCACTTCTTCACCAACATTTGTTATTGTCTTTTTTGTCATAGTAATACTAGTGGTATCAAGTGGTATTTCTTTTTTTTTTTTCTCAGTTGATCACAATGGGAATTTACTTATTTAATGCATCCACTAATCTAATGTCACCAATAAAATCTAAGCAGCTGTATCACAAAACTGGGTTATATTCAGTGGACATGCATTAATAATCTGTACAACTTAAGGGGTGCCTGGGTGGCTCAGTCAGTTAAGCGTCAACTTCAGCTCAGGTCATGATCTCATGGGTTGTGAGTTTAAGCTCCGTGTCGGGATCTGTGTGGACAGTCTCAGGGCCTGGAGCCTGCTTGGGATTCTGTGTCTCCCTGTCTCCCTCTCTCTCTGCCCCTCCCCACCTCAGGCTCTCTCTCAAAAAAGTAAATAAGTATTAAAAAAATTAAAAAATAATAATCCATATAATTTAACATTACACCAGAAAAGGAATTGAATACAAAAATTCCCCTTGATTTTTGGTGGTCACCAAATTTCATGGCACAGGTTACCAATAAAACTGTAAAAACAGATTTTAAATATTTTCAATAATATGTTAAAAAAATTAATGAGCCAGTAAGTTTTCATATTGGGCTGAAGACTTAAAACATGAAGCTGGCCCCAATCTGTCAAAAATGACAAATAAATATTTACAATGACTAAATATGTTATTTAAATGCAATGATACTGGAGGACTACTCACTTCTGGCAAAAAAACAAAAACAAAACAAAACAAAAAAACCCTTTGGGGTTAATTTCTCAATGCAAACAAGTCTTCATAAATACTGTGATAATATAAACTTGGAAACATACCTGGAATCAGGACAATGATGAAAAAATAACACACAGGCAATCTTATTTCTGATCTGTCTTCATAAAGCCAAATGCCCAACACTGTCCTTCAATATAAAACTAAATTAAGAAAAGGAGAATGACTTTACCCAACTTGCTGACATTCTTCCACAGAATTATCTTTCACTAGGGCAAATCTCAAGCCCCATTAACTTGCTTCTCTGGAGTGTGATTAGCACAGCACCAAATTTATAAACTGACAGGACCACCCAAAATGCTGAATACGCTTTTCAAACAGAAACAAACTATTTTTTTTTCCAATTGTTAGTTCCATGTGCCACATTATTCTTGAAACTTACATGGTTACCAATAAGAAAAGAATAAGGGAAACTTTGAACATATCTTCTCATTAAAGAATAAAGTGCAGGGCACCTGGGTGGCTCAGTCAGTTGGGCAGCCAACTTCGGCTCAGGTCATGATCTCATGGTCTGTGGGTTCGAACCCTGCGTCAGGCTCTGCTGGCAGCTTGGAGCCTAGAGCCTAGGGTCTAGAGCCTAGAGTCTAGAGCCTAGAGTCTCCCTGTCTCTCTGCCTCTCCCCTGCTTGCTGTCTCTCTCTCTCTCTCTCTCTCTCAAATAATAAACATTAAAAAAAAAAGGATGAAGTGCAAAATATCTCCATATCTCTGGTATTTTAATAGGAAAAAGCATCAAATACATATAATAAAGGGACTGAAGTAACAAAAAAGCTAATACAAAAAAAGTCCTCTTTAAATCTACACTTGAAGACTATATAAGACCAATTTAATTTTCCTTTCTTCCGTGAAATCTGTAAATGAGCCAAGTTGTCGTAGAACTTGACATTTTGTTTGTTTCTCTTCCCCAAGATCAGAAATTCCAAAATTAGAAAGAAAAAATGGAAAAAAATAACACTGCATGGCAAATGGACACTAAGTTCATAAAGAACCTTTTTAAAAAATGAGATATTATGAAAGAAAATACCATGAAAATAATAATCTTATGAAAGTTGTTTTTTAGGCACAGTGAATTAAAAAAAAATTAATGTTTATATTTGAGAGACAGAGAGAGACAGCATGAGCAGGAGAGGGACAGAGAAAGAGAGGGAGACCCAGAATATGAAGCAGGTTCCAGGTTCTGAGCTGTCAGCACAGAGCCCGACGCCGGGCTCAAACTCACAAGCCACCGTGAGATCATGACCTGAGCAGAAGTTGAACGCTCAACCGACAGCCACCCAGGCACCCCTAGGCACAGTGAATTTGAGCCTTGGTCTTCATGAAGACACTACAGCTTAAATAGGAAACTATAAATATATAAGACTCTAGGGAGAAAAGTCAAAATACATATTACTTAACATTCTGTAAGCCTAAGAAAAATCTTGAGGGGAGGGAAAAGGATAGCCAACTGAATCATCACTTAAGGCACAGAACTGTGGGGGCACCTGGCTGGCTCAGTCAATAGAGCATATTACTCTTGATCTCAGGGTTGTGAGTTCAAGCCCCACGTTGGGTGTAGAGATTACTTAAAATATTTTAAAAAAGAAAAGAATACAGAACTATGAAAAATTTCTGGGTCAGAAGGGTGTTCCAGATGAAATCACAGTTTGTGAAAACATACAACTTGTAAAAGCTCCTTTGTGGGTACATAATAAAGTCCCATGTGTTCGTTCTCTTTCCAGTATTATTCATTGACCAATTCCAAAGAAAAAGAGCCATTTGATACAGTGAACTGCCCGCTGGCTGTTGCTATGTAAATTGTCTACTGCTTCTCACTGGCTGTATCAAGGGTCACCTGCTTTGATTCTCCTTTGTTTTGAAGTTCTTCCAAATCTAACCTCTCAGCCAGAGACTTGGATTAAGTGATCAACAGTGGCATCACCTGAAGTTTTTAGGTATCTTCTCTGTGCATAATTATCTTTCTCCATTAGTGTGGGGGGAGTCCTGAATACTTACTCAATTTCACTGGCACCATCCATTACTGGATCAATTGCCACTGTTGCACTGCTCTTATCAAGCTCAAGCTGGGAATCATCAGATGTTTTGGTCTGTTTGGTACTAGGTCCTGCTTCCTGATTACTGTGTGCAGAAGCATTGCTACAGTGAGAACTGTCACCAGTGTCTTCTGCTCCACTACTATCTTCAATCTGTTGTTTCTTGCCTCTCTGTAGTCTGTTCCTGGCCTGTATCTTCCGTCCTTCCTCAGTGTTGTGACTGAGTGCCTGCTGATTATTGCTTGTTGATCCCGGCTAATACTCTCTCTTGATGAACTTCACACTCATCACAGCTTGGATAACTTTTGCTGATGAGTGCATCAAAGTTTGAGTCTGGTCTTAGTGATTTTTTAGAAACTAGCCTTTTCCTACAGGTAGGGCGTTCTTTATTGCCACTTCCGAGGGCTGTGGTAATGCAGTCTGCACAAAACCTATGTAAACACTCCTTTGCTCTTCATGGTGTTCTTCAACATATCCAAACAAATTGGGCACATTAGTTCTTTGTGTAGACTTGGAAGTGAAACCACAATGTCCAAGTCATCCGTTATTGCCTCCTGAGGTGTTGGTTGTAATTCCTATAAGCTGAGTTCCCATTTTGCTTACTGGTTGAATTCCGTTTGTCTGCACAGCCTGAGAGGTCTCGGCTCCTGCCTCAGCCCTGGACTCGCTGGCTGTGGCCAGACCCAGACTCATGTACGAGCCGTACAATATCAGAACATATTTCTTAATGAAAAATGGCCTGAAATGAAAATCAGTGGTTGATCTGGTGACTGAAATCTAGGAAAAGCTAAGAGGCATCTCATCATTTTTTAGCCAGAAGACTATTTTATAATTGACTTTCGAATCCTGAATATATAGGGATCATTAAGAGCCTGAAGGATGACTTAAAATTTTCAACTGAACTACACTAACCTGATATTCATGAACCTGGGAGTGGGGGTGCGTGTGAAAGCCTCAGGACTGGACCCTGTGAATGCCAAGAATCTACTGTAGGTTTGAATCCCAAATTTGCCTTGTCACAGAGGCAGTATTCTAAAAATCTTGCTGTTAACTATCACCTTGCTTCAGTGGCAGGGTAATCCTTGAGCTACTCATTTGTGCTTTAGTCTCACTGCCATAGGAGACTCAAACAAAGGTGAGATATTTTTACATTCTTTGCTTCTCTATCCAAGTAGCCTCTGTGTTCTGAGTTTGGGCTCCCCATCCTTAGAGAGTTCCTGATGGCTTTTATGTTGCAAAGCTGGGGAAAGAGAGAGTGCAGGTAGGGTTGCCAGATAACATATGAGATGCTCAGTTAAATTTGTATTTCAGATAAACTAGTAATAATTCTTCAGTCTAAGTACACCCCCCCCAATTATTTGTTGTTTATCTGACATACAAATTTAGCTGCACATTCTACATTTATGTTTGCTCAATTTGACAACCCAAGTGGAGAATAAAATTTATAGCTCCAGGAGCCCTTACCCAGGAGCCATAAGGCTTTTGTCTGGGGGAGTACAAATCAGTTCAAGAGACTGCATTGAGGGTGCAGGAAGTGGAATGGTAAACTCAAGATTTGGAGTATTGGGGATGGCCTCTAGGGTTGGATTCATTTAGGGTCTGGGACCTGTGCTTTACTGCCACGTGATTCCAGAGAGAGTCCAGCCTGCCCAGAGAGCTGGCAGTGGGCATGGGTGTTGTGGAAGCTAAAGAGTTTAGTAGCTGGGGAGCCACACTGCCCAAACCCCTGCCAAATAATCCAACATTGTTGTATGACTCAAGAGAGGGAGCAACAGGGGCAAATAGGATTTATCTGATACATTTAAATTCTTAGGTCAGTGCTTGGCACAAAGTAAGTGCTTTAGTGAACATTTAGGACAAATGGAGTAATATGATGTTTCTTGAATTTCCATAGCATACACCAAAATAATACTCATTGTACTTCTATCAGAGAAGTTTCTTTAGGTCCCTCCTTTTCTGAATGTCCATGGATTTTGCTCTCGTAGGGCATATCTACTTTGGCACCAGGCATAGCAGTCACAGAATCCCTATAGCATCAATTTCACTGGCCAAATACAGAAAAATACATACTATTTGAGCACCATAAGAATATCACAGCACCATCTAAAAATGTCCTCAGCCTGTTTTTAAGCATTCTTCAGTACAATATTTTAGCACAGCTATTTGGAGAGTCTCTTGGAGGTTTGTGAAAAAGGAATGTGACCAGTATTTTTCAGTTTACTCAGCCTAATTACTAAATGATTAATAATAAAATCACTTCTATACCTTGAGGTATATGTGTGATTTTGAACATGGTGGATCCTTCAGGTAGCATGTGAAGAGTGGAGACTGAATGCTCCTCATCTGCTGTGAGCAAATCTGCCAGACAGATGAGCTCCTGAAGGTCATTCAGCCTCTCTGAGCTACAGTTTCTCATTTGGGCTCAGAATTAAATATCACTAAGGTTCTTTCCAATGCAAAGAGAATGCTATTTGCTATTCAAAGACCTAGATTTAGTCCTGGCTTTGCCAGTTATTAGCTGTGTGACCTTGGGCAAATTATAAAACCTCTTTCAACCTCTGACTTCTCACTTGTAAAATGGAGATAATAACACTTCCCAGGTTGTTCCAAGGGCCAAATAAACCAATATGTGGGATAATACTTTCTAATAAGTCACAAAGTAATAAATTAATGCAGAGGCATCAATCTCTACTTTTAAGAGTAGCTGATCATAAAGCAAAACAAAATAAAGTAGTTTTTATTTGTGGTTTTGGGTTTCTTTAAAAGTCACAAAACTAGAAAAATTATAAACGTACTTACTGGACCTTTATGGCAACAGGCATTTAGTTTAAAATATTAATGATTTATAGTACACAAAATGGTGCACTCTGGGAATTCTTGGCCATGGTGAAGGAATAGAGCTATCAGCTCTGATATAGAGGAGCAATGAGCCAACACTAAGGAACAGCTGGGCAATTGGTTTCCAGCAAGGCACAAAACACAACCTATCAGATGGCCATGAAACATTTTGCTTCTTGGGACCTAAAAAAATCATACTTCTCACTGGGGACAATCCCTAAAGAATCAAATTGTATACAACAATTTTGATGTACTCTGTGGTGTGTGGGGAGTGGAAAGAGGGATAATTTTAGGTAAAAAGAAATCTGCTTAACTATTCCATGACCTGAATAATTTAGGCATATAATGCATTGAAATGAAGTTGGAAGTCCTAGCACAGTGGACTGACATTCTTGGTAATGCATTTTCTTCTACTGAGAGTCTTTAGACTGCTCCATGGGATCCCAGGATTCATTAGAAGTTGCAGCAGGGCCAAGGGAAAATTCCCACGGGTTATTAGAAATTGGATGTATGTATTCGGTTTGATTATATATCTGTTTGGGATATATGATAATTAGCTAATGTCAGTCAATTAGTGATGGGGTTATTAGTTACTGACTAATAGATGCAGACTTTAGTAGAAGCCTACTGTGTGCTAGGCTTTGTGTCAGGAGCTGGAAACACAAAGTTAAGTAGGACTGGTCTTCACATCAACTAGCTCACAGAGTGGTGGAGGAGAATGATATAAAAACAGATACTGTATTTATAACTCAAGGTGTTAACTGCATACATCTGGATTCTGCAACTTCTGTTTATTCTTTCTGAATCCTGGTTTTCTTATCTGTGAAATGGGAGTTTTAACACCGCCCTTACAGTATGTGCATAGTTGTTTGCATAGAGCCTGGCTCCTGATGTATCCTTGTGTTCTCCCCACCCCTACATGGAGAGTGGCTTGGCAATGGGAAAGGCCATGCCTTCTTTTTGACTGACTGATATCGTATGGCTTTTTCAGTTTACAAGGAAGAGCTGGGCAACCTGAAAACTGGGAGACTTCTTGTAAGGAATTCTAATAGCCAGTCAGCTACTCTGTTATTCTTGGGGTCTTTATCTCTCTCTTTCTCTCTCTCTCTCTCTCTCTCTCTCTGATTTCTCTCATCAGCCATCTCTGGGTTTTGATTTAATCCATTAGTCACCTTCCAAAGGAAGACCCATGATTGGAAGACTCAATTAGATAGGAGATGACTTACCATCCAATATAGAAGACCCACCACAGGTGCACACTCTGGTCCAGGGAAGTCTGTCCAATGTAGCTAGACATTTTCTTTCAAAGCCCAAAATGAACAAAGCCTGATATTTTTCTAAGATTTTATTTTAATTCCAGTTAGTTTTATTTTAATTCCATACAGTGTTATATTAGTTGCAGGTGTACAATATAGTAATTCAATACTTCCATATGTTACCCTGTGCTCATCACAAGTGAGCTTCTTAACCCTCAAGTCTTACTTAACCCATCCCCCTAGTCTCCTTCCCTCTGGCAACCATCAGTTTGTTCTGTATAATTAAGAATCTGTTTCTTGCTTTGTCTCTCTCTTCTTTTTTCCCCTTTGCTTGTTTGTTTTGTTTCTTAAATTCCACATATGAATGAAATCCATGGTATTTGACTTTTTCTGACTGATTTCGCTTAGCATAATACTCTGTAGCTCCATCCATGCTCTTGAAAATGGCAAGATTTCATTCTTTTGTATGGCTGAGCACTATTCCATTGCATATACACCATTTCTTCTTTATCCATTCATTAGTTGATGGACATTTGGGCTGTTTGTATAATTTGGCTGTTGTAGATAATGCTGCTATAAACATAGGGATGCATATATTCCTTCAAATTAGTATTCTTGTATTCTTTGGGTAAATACTTAGTGCAGTTCCTGAATCATAGGGTAGTTCTATTTTTAACTTTCTGAGGAAACTCCATACTGTTCGCCAGAGTGGCTGCACCAGTTTGCATTGCCACCAACAGTGCAAGAGGGTTTCCCTTTCTCCACATCCTCACCAACACCTATTGTTTCTTGATTTTTTTATTTTAGCCATTCTAACAGGTGTGAGGTGATATTTCATTGTAGGTTTGATTTTCATTTCCCTGATGATGAGTGATGTTCAACATCTTTTCTTGTGTCTGTTGGCCATCTGTATGTTTTCATTAGAGAAATGTCTGTTTCTTTTCATGTCTTTTCATCTTTTGCCCATTTTTTATTTGGATTGTTCATTTTTTGGGTGTTGAGGTGTGTAAGTTCTTTATATATTTTGGATGCTAACCCTTTATCAGATATTGCATTTGCAAACATTTTCTCCCATTCTGTAGGTTGCCTTGTAGTTTTGTTGATTGTTTCTTCACTGTGCGGAAGCTTTTTATTTTGATGAAGTTCCAATAGTTTACTTTTGCTTTTATTTCCCTTGCCTCAGGAGACATATCTAGAAAAATGTTGCTATGGCCAATGTCTAAGAGGGTACTGCCTGTGTTCTCCTCTAGAATTTTAATGGTTTTCTGTCTCACATTTAGGTCTTTATTCCATTTTGAATTTATTTTTATGTATGGTGTAAGAAAGTGGTCCAGTTTCATTCTTTTGCATGTTGTCATCCAGTTTCCCCAACATCATTTGTTGAGGAAACTATCTTTTTCCATTGGATATTCTTTCCTACTTTGTTGAAGATTAATTGGCCATATAATTGTGGGGATATATTTGTATTTTCTGTTCTGTTCTATTGACCTATGTGTCAGTTTTTGTGCCAGTATTATACTGTTTTGATTACAACAGCTTTGTAATATAACTTGAGGTCTGAAATTGTGATGCCTCCAGCTTTGTTTGTTTGTTTGTTTGTTTTTTTCCCAAGGTTGTTTTGGCTATTTAGGGTCTTTTGTGGTTCCATACAGGTTTTAGGATTGTTTGTTCTAGTTCTATGAAAAATGCTGTTGGCATTTTGATAGAGATTGCATTAAATGTGTAAATTGCTTTGGGTAGTATAGACATTTTAACAATATTCTTCCAATCCACGAGCATGGAATGTCTTTCCCTTTCTTTGTGTCATTTTCAATTTCTTTCATCAGTGTTTTATAGTTTTCAGAGGAAAAGTCTTTTCACCTCTTTCATTAGGGTTATTCCTAGGTATGTTACTATTTTGGGTGACCTCTCTTTCTGCTACTTCATTATTGGTATATAGCAATTTAACATATTTATGCCATATTATTTTTTTTAGTTTATATATCACTTATTTCTGCTCTAATATTTATTATTTCCTTCCTTCTGTTTGTTTTAGGTTTTGTTTGTTGTTCTCTTTCTAGCTCCTTTAGACCCAAGATTAGGTTGTTTGAGATTTTTCTTGCTTATTAAGGTAGACCTGTATTGCTATAAACATCCCTCTTAGACCCTCTTTTGCTGCATCCCAGAGATTTTGGACCATTGTGCTTATATTTCATTAAGGTTGCTATTTTTCAAAATAGCAATAAGGGCTAGTGTAAATGACTTGTAAGCTTCTGGCTGTAAGACACAGACTTAAGAACTGAAGAGTTTGTTGATTTGGGGACACACAATAACTACTCGAAATTGTTCACATAAAATGTGCTTTACATGGTCACTTATTTTATCCTTACAGCAACCCAAGGAAAGTGAGGATTATTACACTCAAGAGATAACAAAACTGGGGCTTGCAGAGCTTAATGAAGTTGTTTCAGTGCTAGAACCAGGTTGTGATGGAGTAAGTTCTGTTGGAATCCCAAGCCTCTGTGATGTCATGAGGGCTTTCTCTTCTGAGACCTACACAGGAAACCTTTTCTGGAGTCAGTACTAGCACTGGTTATATTTCTTATTGCTCACTGGTTTGTTTTTATCTTTTTTTTGATCTTTTTTTTAATGTTTATTTTTTAGAGAGAGAGAGGCAGAGAGAGAGAGAGATGGAGTCACAGAATCCAAAGCAGGCTCCAGGCTCTGAACTGTCAGCACAGAACCTGTAGCGTTGCTTGAACTCATGAGCCATGAGAGGGGAAAGGATGACCTGAGCCAAAGTTGGATACTGAACTGGCTGAGCCACCCAGGCACCCCAGTTTATTTTTATCTTTAGGACATTCAGGAAACTGCTTATTTTGTTCCCTTATTTACAGTGGCTAATGGAAAGCTTTGAGTCAAAACTGTGGCCCTGAGGGGCGCCTGGGTGGCGCAGTCGGTTAAGCGTCCGACTTCAGCCAGGTCACGATCTCGCGGTCCGTGGGTTCGAGCCCCGCGTCGGGCTCTGGGCTGATGGCTCAGAGCCTGGAGCCTGTTTCCGATTCTGTGTCTCCCTCTCTCTCTGCCCCTCCCCCGTTCATGCTCTGTCTCTCTCTGTCCCCAAAAAATAAATAAAAACGTTGAAAAAAAAATTAAAAAAAAACTGTGGCCCTGAATATCAAGTGTCTAGGAATTCATGGCATGGATTTCATGTACTAGCTTTACTCCTAGTCTCCTTGTTATTTGCCTACCTTTATTTTCTCCTTTTTGCATCATCTCACCCAGCCTTAGCCTGTTGACATGTTGTGTGTATCTTTGTGAACCATCTTAAATCCTTTCTGTTTCAAAATGGGCATAAGCAAATAAAAAATTCCTAGTAGGTATTTATTACATCATGATGACAGCTATGATCTCAACAGCTTCCACCTATACCACCTATTTCCATGGTCATTCCTAGAGTCATACCTTTGAGTGGACCTTCTCTTCACTCTAGCCTTGAACTCTAATATCTTATTTTCTGCCTATTCCTTCTTCCCTGACTCCTTCAACCCACTCGCTCTTCAACCTCCTTGACATCTTTAGTGCCTGGACCATTAGTCCCCTCCTGGTTTCACTCCCTTTCCTAACTAAACCCCACCTCCTCTCTGAGACCCCACTTCTCTCTTCTTTGGTCCTCCTGAGCCCCAGCTCAACTGTGGGGCCCAACTGTGGATCACATCACCCACATGCCTTCCTTGGGCAACCTGACTGTGGCTGAAAAAAGCCACAGATGAGCATCAGCCTACCTTCTAGCCTTTGTGCTTCTTTGGCCTTTTCAGAGACTTTTCCCTGGGACCCTGATCAGATATCTCTCTGACCTATCTTACTCACATGGCCTATCTTGAAAGGCCTCCACTCCTCTTGAGTCCTTCTGCAGTGAGCATTTTTCAATGAACTCATCCTATCCCTGTGGCCACAATGATTGGTTCAAGGATGAGCATGAGACCATGCTCATGTAAGTTTGAGCCAGCTGATTAGCACCCTTAATTTCATCTGTACCCTTAATGCCTCCTTATTGTGTTATGTAACATAGGATTAGGATGTAGATATCTCTTTTGGGGTAATGTTATTCTGTCTACCACAGTGACTATGACTTTCAGGAGAAGGTGATGTCAAAGCAGACAAGAGTCAGATGAGCAGAAGCTAGCCCAGTTGAGGGTAGGTAGTTTAAGAAGAGTCTTCCGGGGCGCCTAGGTGGCGCAGTCGGTTAAGCGTCCGACTTCAGCCAGGTCACGATCTCACGGTCCGTGAGCTCGAGCCCCGCGTCAGGCTCTGGGCTGATGGCTCAGAGCCTGGAGCCTGTTTCCGATTCTGTGTCTCCCTCTCTCTCTGCCCCTCCCCCATTCATGCTCTGTCTCTCTCTGTCCCAAAAAATAAATAAACGTTGAAACAAAAATTAAAAAAAAAAAAAAAAAAAAAGAGTCTTCCAAGCAGAGGGGATAAAATACTCCAGAGGTCCCTTGAAGAGAGATTACAGGTCATCTGGGTGGTAGAGAAGAGATTCTGTCAACAATAGACAAAATAGAGAGGGGAAGTCAGTGATGCTACTTTACAAGGTAGGACAGAGCAGGGACTGTTAAGGAGTTTGGACCTCATGCAGAAGGCAAGGGGAATGTTATTTAAATGAGGGAGTGACATGATCAGATTCATGGAGTAGAGCCATTATTCAGGCAGCTGTGCAGAGGGGGCACTAATAGGAACAGATGACTCTGGATGGGAGTGATGGAGACCCCAAAAAGGGGAGGGGGCAGTGGAGATGGAGAGAATGAGTGGATGTATGTCTAAGAAAACGGAATCATGAGGGTTGGTGAATGGAGCTAAGGGTAATGCTTGGGTTTGTGTTTGGGCATCAGGTGCTTCTGTTTGTGTTTTTTAATGAAACAAAAGTGCAGAAATAGGTCATGTTTTGGGGGAGCTGTAATAAGATGCTTTTTGGACATGTTAAATTTGAGATGCTTGTGGCCATCCATCCTAGAGTCAATTCTAATGGATAAATACATTAAGTTAGAGTCTCAGAAGAGAAGTATAGAATGGAGATGCATGATTTTGCTGTGATCATCAAATAGATGAAAGCCTAGTGAAAGGATGATTTCACTCAGGGAGAGAAAATATAAGAGATCATAGGGTAAGGAGCACAAACATTGGAGGGGCTGGAAAGTCAGGGTAGGCCTCTGGCAACCAGAGAGGCCAGCATACTTTCCCTTCCTTCCTTCTTCTTCCCTTTCTTTCCTTTACTCCTTTATTGGCTTCTTTCTTTTCCCCTTCCTTGCTTCCTTCCCCTTCTACCTTTCCTTTCCTGCATTCTAATTCAGTTTAGGCTTGACAAGCCCAAATAAGGTGGTAATGGTGGCCTGTATGAGGACAGCATGAGTGTGGGGTGACAGGGGCAGCCCAGTGGGGTCAAGTGACTAGCTCCATGAAGGAATTCACCTCATAGAGACATGTATATATTAGGGACACTGGGAGATAGGGAGATAGGGACACTTCTCACTGTTGAAGATAGATACAGATATGGAAAGGGGGAACTAGAATGAGCCCTGTGGTGTTGGCTTGGAATTGGAACTATTGGCGCAAATTCATGCTTTATGATGTAGAGAGAGATCTAAGTGTAGGTTACAAAAATGTGTGTTGGGGCACAGTGGTATACATACAGTTATTCCCTGTGCCATCCTGAGAGGTCCTGGGACCGGTGTCACCTATGAGCAATGAGCATGCCTAGTGCCCCAATCTTAGCTTCCAAATACTACTCCCCACTAAAAGTAAACCAGAGATCCTTGAGAAATGACTAGTTTCAGGCAAAGTTTGGGCAGAGAATGTGTAAGATGGACCTGGAAAGTTTTATTGCGAAGAAAATGTTCAAGTCATGATGGGAACATGTCGAAAGACACAGAAGGAACTCACACTTGCCAAATCTGGGACAATTTGACCATCAAAATAAATAATGATAATTTGTTAAAAACCAATTAAAAATATAGACAGTCATGATTTACATAATGAATAAATAATTCCCTTTCATGTAGTAGAATGTACATTACCAAACTCAGAGAAAAATAAGAGGGGCTGGAGATAGGAGAGAGTCAAAGAAGTATAGTGGAAACCAAAAGAAAGAAATGTATTGGGAAGGCAGGAGGGGTCAACGGCATTGACTATTTCTGACTGCACAAGAAAGGTAAATTCTAGAAAGGGTCTGGTGGAGTGAGGCCTGTGAAAGTCACTGGCAAGAATTGATGGAGTGGGTTGCAGGGGGAATGGGGAGTGAGAAATCAGAGACAGCAAGCACAGACAAGTCAATGAAGAAATCTGGCTGTGAAGTGGAGGAAAGAGGGAGATAGCAACAGGGGAACACACTGAGTTTAGGCAAGGCTTTTCAAAATGGAAGAAACATAAGTTATTTATTTATTTATTCATTTATTTATAATTTTTTAAAATGTTTATTTATTTTTGAGAGAGAGAGAGGGAGGGAGACACAGAATCTGAAGCAGGCTCCAGGCTCTGAGCTGTCAGCAAAGAACCCAATGCAGGTCTCAAACACACAAACCGTGGGATCATGACCTGAGCTGAAGTCAGATGCCTAACCGACTGAGCCACCCAGGTGCCCCAGAAACATGAGTAATTTATATGCTAATGGGAAGGAACTGAAAAGGAGAGATGGACTAAAGATACAGGACAGTGGGAAAAAAATTGATAAGTGAGGTTCTAGAGAAGGCAAGAGGGAATTCACTGGATGGGGGACTAGCATTTTCTTTCTAGCCTGAGTGAAAATGATGAAGTAAAGGATAGCACATAGATTTAGGGGCAAAAAGTTGAGGAGGTTTCTGTCAATGATTTCCAAGTTTTTGTGAAATAGGAGATGGAGTCATTGTCTGCAAGGGAGGGACAGACTCCTGGGGTTAGGGACATGAAGAGCACAGAGAAGCATCTGAGGAACATGGGGGAAAAACTGACTCAAGACATGCAGACAGCTTCTTGGAAGCATCAAGGGTCCAGGGGAGGGTGGCAGTCTTGAAGTTACAGTGGCTCCAACCTGTGTGGTTGTGACAGTCTTTCTTCTGTCCCTCTCAGACTGAGTCTGCAAATGTGGAAGATCCAGTTTCCCTTCTCTTCCTTCCACCCTCCCCTTCTTCTTTCTTCTCTTCTTTCCTTGGCAGGTGGAAATGTATCATGTACCAGTTATCAATTGATAACTGTTCCAAATTCACCCTTCAAGGCCTGCTCTGTGAACATGGAAGTGGGTCCTTTAAATGTTTCCTTTGCCAGCTGACACAATATGAAACACTGTCAGTAGAGGAGGCTAGAGAAACACTGCAAGAGGAAGAGGAAGGGGCTTCCTGCCCCGCACCACCACCACCACCCCCCCCCCCCCCCCCCCCCGGTTCTGGTGCACTTATTCCACAGACACAGAGCTTCCCAGCACCAGGCTCCTGTAGTGTTTCCTGGTTAGTAGCACCTAATGGCCAGCAGCTTTCCCCAGCACTCCACTTGAGTGGCATACAGTAGATATCTCTTAATTAACAGTTTAATCTAGGACTCTGGAGGATAGATTTCTAACAAGTTCTGGAGGGCAGATTTCTAGCAGCTCCACCAGGGCTGCACCACAACAACTTTCTTCCATTCAATACCCCACAACTGTCTCTCCTCCAGAAAGTTCTGGATATCAGCCCTGAGGGCAGGGGACCCTTCTTGGGCACTCTATCTCAACCTAAGGATAGTAGCTACATCTTATATCTGCTATTCTCGTATTACTTGAAGATGTTTTTACTTTTTACTGGCCAATCTCTCATTACTCTGATCCTCTGTTATAATAATTCTTTATATTAAACTTTACCTGTTCAACTTCTGTGTGGTTTATGTCTCCTGATTAGACCCTGACAGACACAGAATTGGTATCAGTAGTACCAGGATATAGACCCACAAAGATGGGGTTTGGTGATGAGTTTGGTCATGCCTTTGTCCTTGAGTGCAGTGCTGAGCTCCTTGTCAGTGGAAAATGAGATGTGGGTAATTTATGACATCAGTGACATCACAATTAATCAAGCTATCACTTATGCTTACTGTGATGAAATGTCAACTGAAGCACATGACTTGGGGGTTAAGTGGATGCTGCACTTGACCTTCATGACATAATGAGGACTATGAAGACTATGGTGCAGGGTGGATTTTTGAGAGTGCACTTGAGCACTTACAGAAAGAAAACCAACAGGCTTAAGTCTTTAATACTCAGCTTAAGTCATGGTCTGCGAACAGAAGAGTTGCCATAACAGCCTTAAAAGAATCTCTTATTTCTCCTATCCATGGGGCTAATTTTGAAAATTGAATACAAATTTAAGTGTGAGTTCCTGAATTACAAGAACTTACAGTCTCACCAAGTGAAAGTAAAAGTTTCCCATGTGAAACTAGGGCATTATGTAAAGTTGGGGCATCATTTGGTAAAGAATGGGATACTAAAACTTGGATTAGGAACATATACTTGGACTCAGATGAAACAAAATATTTTGTGGAAGCTGAGAAGCCAAAAGTGAATTATATCAGTTATTATTAATTTATTGCCTCTCAGCTTTAGTGCTTTCTTCGTTGTCTGCTCTGCAGAAATAAAGATGGGCCCTTTAAATATGTTTTCTTGGCCAGCTGTTATGATGTCCAGCATTGTCAGTAGAGGGTAGCAGAGAAGACATTGCAGGAAGTTTTCCTTCTTGCTTCTGACCTGTTCCTGTTGGCAGACTTCTATGACATAGGCAGTTTCTCCAATATCCAGCTCCTGCCTCATGGTTGGCTTCCTTATCCTGGATGCTGGTTCCACTCAGTCACATAGGCTAGAAACCTAAAAGTCATATGAAACTTGTCTGTTTCCCTTGCTGTCCTATATATTGGCCATCAGGTCTGGTTGATTCTGTCTGCTAAATATTTCTCATCCTCTCTTCCCTCTGTCTCTGTCCTCACTCCCCAGTCAATTCCTATTCCCACTGCTTCAGTTGAAGGATTCAGATATCTCTTAACCTTGAGCCTCTTCCTGTATTTTCTTGTTTTTCTTTATTTTATTTTATTTTTAAAGTTATTTATTTATTTTTGAGAGAAAGAGAAAGTGCAAGTTGGCGGAGAGAGAGAGGGAGAGAGAGAGAATCCCACGCAAGCTCTGCATGGTCACGAGAGATCTCATGAAACGTGAGATCATGACCTGAGCCGAAACTAAGAGTTGGAGGCTCAACCAACTGAGCCACCCAGCCTCCCCGTTTATTCTTTTTGTTTAATGTTTATTTATTTTTGAGAGAGAGAGAGAGCATGCATGCGAGTGAGCATGAGTGGGGGAGGGGCAGAGAGAGGGGGAGACAGAGGATCTGACAGCACAGAGCCGGATGAGGGGCTCCAAAGCACAAACCGTGAGATCATGACCTGAGCTAAAGTTGGATGCTTAACCGACTGAGCCACCTAGGTGACCCCTCTGCCTGTGTTTTCACCTCAAATTAATTCATTCTCCACACTTCAGAGTGATTTTACTGAAATAAAACCTGATCTTGTCATCCCCTGGCTTAAATTCTTCAAATGGGCTCATATTTTTTACAGCAGTGGTCTCTATACTTTGTTCCTGCATCCCCATCAGCAAAATGTTTTTGATCATGCAACCACAATATATGAATATAAAATATATACAAAAAGAAGAATGTAAATGGCCAAGGTAAAAATAAATATAAATAGAAGTTCTAGCATTTTCTTTCTATCCCTCAGTAGTCACTTTTGGAATCTCCTGGGGGAGCATTTGCCTACTCCAGATACCACTAATTAATTGGACAAAAGAATTGCTTAGCTTGACATACAAAGCCCTCGTGATGACTCTTCTTTGACATTAAAACTGGGCTTAAAACTTGTGCCACCTTCTTTACGTTTCCAGTTGAAGTTGGAGACTTCTGTCCAAGATCCCATAGTCCTTTTTTCATATTTTTTTCCATACCAGTTTTCATCAGTGGCAGCTTCAGAATCTCCATCTCAGAAAACTTAGAGGCAGAAATTGGGTGGGGGTGGTTGGGTTTGGAGGGGGTTGCAGCTACCTGACTTGCCTTGAAGTTATGACACACCCCTTTCACTTAGATTATAGTGACTTAGGTTTATTCGACCTGACTTTAGTGAGGGCTGTTAAATAAAGGTGATGAGGGTATCGAAACTTCTCAGCACCCACCTCCTGGAAAGTCTGGGAGATTGGTGCAGGATTGTCAGGGTCTGTTAACAAAGAGCTCATCAGGAGGAAAGAGCACAAAGGCACAAATGTCTGGTTCAAAAGTGATGGGCCAGGGTCAAGGAAAAGTAAGTCTGAGAGGTCTGCTCAGTATGTTCCTTTAATCATCCATTTTCCTCCAGCACACAGTCATATTAAACTTGCTAGACAGGCAGATGGGATCAGACCTTGCAAAGTCTTACAGGCCATGGCGAGCCATTTGGGATGTGTAATGGAATGCCTCTGGAACCAGGGAATTCATGTTTTACATATACCACTCTGTGGAAACTAGATTGTTGGAGGGACAGGTGGAAGTAGGGTTAGCTTTGTGTGGATACTGTGGCAGCAATGGGGTCTCAGGTGGGCCATGACCCTGGCAACCGTTGCTACACTGGGCCCCACAATGCCAGAAGACATAATTAAGAACGTGCATCAGAGGAAGATCCAATGGAGTAGCCAAGAACACGTGTGATACATGCCCAGGGCAACTCAGGATTTTATAGCAGATGGAGTTCCCAGAAAACAGGTGGGTAGGAGCAAAACCAATGGCATTCTCCTAGGGCCATGGTGGTAGCCTCAGTTTTCATCTCCAGCCTAGAGTTAGCATGGCCTGGGAGCATGGGTTATGCTTTTGTTGCCATTTGCTTTCATCTGTCATTAAGAATTTACTTTTTGATTTG
The DNA here is from genome assembly GCF_022837055.1 of Prionailurus viverrinus. Classification (NCBI taxonomy): domain Eukaryota; kingdom Metazoa; phylum Chordata; class Mammalia; order Carnivora; family Felidae; genus Prionailurus; species Prionailurus viverrinus. The sequence continues at coordinate 16,370,367 of NC_062576.1, read as the reverse complement.
TGTATATATATATCACACAAACATTCATTGTGGAAGAGATATTTGAATACCTAGAAATTGATAAGCTCCCTTGGGCTTTTGAAACCATCTTAGAACAAACACTAAAGAACAAAATAACATCACTAATGAAAGTGGACAGAGAGGACCATGAGTCAATAGTACTTTGCACTTCAACCAGTTGCCAGCAGAGCATCTCAAAGGGCTGGGTATATCTGAATATCATATCTTTCCACACAGAACAGAAGGTCTGTAATTACCACTTCTCTTAAGACCTAAGTATGACCCTTTTCAGGGTGAAATCAGCAGCTATTTCCCAAATCATAAAGATAATGAATAATAGCTTTGGTCAGGAAATGGGTTATTGCATTTGGCTTGTCATAACAAGTTCGTGATCTGGGCAGATGGAAATGTGTGTATGTGAACATTCATGTGCACACAGTGGGGGTGGGGAGTTGAGTTTGATAAAACCACCAGGAGGCGGGCCAGTGGGAGGGACATTGGCTTTGGCATCAGGCCAAGTTCTGACTCTGACTTTACTAGCTGTGTGACTCTAGAAAATTAATAAATACCCATGGACCTCAGTTTCCTCTTCTGGAAAATGAATTTATAATTAATACCTTGATGAGTTATATGTGGCTTAGATTATACAATATGTGCAAAATATCTAGTGTGTAATAGGTGCTGAACAAATATTATTGCTTGTAACTCTTAATATCTGCTTTCATTAAAAAATTTTTAGAATGACTATTGTTTTTATAAAAATAATTTGTGATTATATAAAATTCAAGTCATATACAAAAGTTCAAAGGAGAAAGTAACAAATCATGAAATCCCCTACCACCAACTGCCCCCCCCCCCCCCCGCCAAATCTGTCTTTAGCATTAGGTGATAATCATTTCATACCTCTTTCTGTGAAAATATGTAGTTTAATAGATAGATAGACAAATAGATAAAAACAATTTTACATATTTTACGTGTATTTTAAATATATGTCTTAACTTTAATTTTGCTTGATATAGCAGAAGCTAATGAAACTAAAGATAGGGGATTTTCTGAACTTCAGATAAATGCTTATGCACAAGTGATATTTGTTTCTTCAAGAATCATTTAAGGTTATAAAAAAGATAATGAAAATATGATTATTCTTTTTAATCTTCAGCTTCCATTTTAGCTCATATGTGCTTTATTTCCTGAGTTGGTGTTTGAGAGTTTGTGATTAATGATTTTATACTTGGATGACATCTTTATGAGTGGAATATTCTAGATTCACTGTCTGTTTCTTCTTCTCTTCCTTTGAGCTATGACTCTAGATTTCCTTTCAAGTTATGACTCTAGTATCACCTGGCACTGGCTGTGGATATGGATAGTTCTGAGCCTACCCGAAGATTCTTCTCATGTGTAGGTCATGCTTTCCTGCCCAATAGCTTAGCCAGGATTGGCTCTGGGCCAGTCATTCTATATTAATTTTTCCAGGTGTATGGTGTGCCCTTTGACTGCTGATTACATTCTTTTATATCTCTGCACACTTTTCCTGTTTCATGTTTTATGTTCTCTACCTCGGGGCCACTGGTTAACAACCTGGATTGTCTCTTTGTAATTTTCATAATCAATAATTTGGGAGGAGTGCTTTAATCTGTTTCTTTTATCCTCTAAATTCACTATGGTTATCTCAGGATTAATTTTTATTTTTGATCATATTGAGTCTCTTCCTTGTTTCTAATTGATTAGATTTTAATAGTGGTATTTTGGTCTCTCTTGCTTCCTTGCTTAGGTCTATAATCTTCCTTTTTATCTCATTCTGCGGTATTGTTTTCTTATCCTTGTGCTCTTATTTCCTAATTAATCTGTAGTGCAAAGAACTTTTAGGGTCACTTTCTTCTAATATGAGGCTATGTTTTCTTCCAAATAAGGTCCTAAATGTTGTAGCATCTCTAGGATTAGTCATCTTGTCTGACTACATCCTTTGGATAGGTGATTTCTTCTATCTTTGACTTTGGATGCTATGTATATGTTAATAACTGGCATATTTATACCTTAAGAGTACACCCATCTCTTGAACTTAAATTAAATTTCAATTGATTCCTTGCTATTTCCACTTGCATATCTAGTATGCATCTCAAAAGCCAAATGTCTTGTAGAGAACTCTTGGTTTTCATCTCCTGCCTCCCAGTCACTTGTTCCTCCCTCAATGTTCTCCATAGGAGTAAATGGCACCAATACTCATCCTGTTGTTCAAACCAAAGGCCTGAGTCATTCTTCTTGTGCTCCACATCCAATCCACTACCAAGTCCTGTTATTTGTACCTCCCAAATGTGGCCTAGTATTCTGCATGTCTTTCATCTCCAATCCATTGTCATTTTTTCCTGAATAGTGCATTGATGCCTAGCTGTTCTCCCTTCCTCCACTGTTGTCCCCATATAATTTATTTTCCACTCAGCAACCAGGATGTAGTGGTTTAAATCATGTCTGAAAATTCTTTGACACTCTGTCATCAAGAGGTGGAATCCATTTCTTTTTCCCTTGAACATGGACTTAGTCACATGCCTATGACTTCCAAGTCCAGGTCATAAAAGATGATATGACTTCCACCTGGCTCTCTCTCTTGGCATTGTTTCTCTAGCAACTCATTTTCCATTCCTTAAGAAAGCCCAGGCCAGGGGCGCCTGGGTGGCTCGGTCGGTTGGGCGTCCGACTTCGGCTCAGGTCATGATCTCACGGTCTGTGAGTTCGAGCCCCGCGTCGGGCTCTGTGCTGACCGCTCAGAGCCTGGAGCCTATTTCAGATTCTGTGTCTCCCTCTCTCTCTGCCCCTCCCCTGTTCATGCTCTGTCTCTCTCTGTCTCAAAAATAAATAAACGTTAAAAAAAAAAAAAAGAAAGCCCAGGCCACATGGGCAAGTTACATATAGGTGTTCCATCACAGCCCCAGCTAAGGTCCCAGCTGATAGCTCACGTTAACCACCAGGTATTTGAGCCAAGAAACCTTCAGATGACTCCAGTCACAGTCAATATTTAAAGACAACTACACAAGAGACCTTGAGCAAAACCACCTAGTTGAGTCTAATCAGCCTCCAGAATTGTGAGACTAATCATGAATGTTGTTGTTACTTTACACCACTAAGCTTAGGAAGGTTTGTTATACAGCAATAGATAACTGATATACAGAGTGACTTTCAAATATAAATGATATTATGTCAGTCCTACACTTGACAGCATTTAATGGTTTAGAATTCAGTTAAATAAAATAAAATAAAATAAAATAAAATAAAATAAAATAAAATAAAATAAAGTAAAATAAAAACAAGACCAAATCCTAGATCTGGTTGGGCCTGTCCTCTTCTAACCCTTGCCTCTTGTTCATTGTGCTCCCGCAAAAGGGTTTCTTTTCTGCTCCTATAAATACCAAGTATTTTTATTCCATAGGACCCTGGCACATGCTCTTCCCTGCATGAAATGGACTTCCATGCTATGGTTAGATCTTTCTTGTCTCTCAGGCCTCAGCTCAAGCATCAGCTCTACAGAGGATTTCTCTCTCATCTTGTCTAAAGAAGGAGCTCATTCTCCTTCCCATAATATCACCCTGCTTAGTTCCCTCAGAGCATATATCACATTAAAAAATTAGCTTGTTATTTATTTTTTAAATTGTATGTCCTCCTCCCCAAATTAGGACCTAAGCACCATATGGCAGGAGTCTCATCTTGTTCATTCTCAGAATGTAGTTGGCACATACTAGGCATACAATAAATGTCTTGAGAATGAATGATTATCAATGGAGGGAGATATTGGGATTTGCCACCTTTATATGGAGATCCTACCTACCATTGAAACATTTTATCTGATGGTGTTTCCTATTATTGAATCTGAACTAATTTAAAGGGAATAACCTTTCACTGGTTATCATCAATCACTCTTTTCTCATTCATTCATTCATCAAGTACAAGATTCCTTCTCCCAGAAGGTGAGGGTAAGCAAACAATAAGCATTAAAGATATAATGTAAGGTTAGGATATGATAAGTATATGAAGAAAAAGCAGGATAGAGAATGAGGGGGTACTGCTTAGAGGAAGGGTTAAGAAAGGCCTCTCTGACAAGATGAATTGAGCAAAGACTTGAATGAAGTGAGAAATGGAGTCACATGAAGATCTGAGAGTCTTCCAACACAGAGATCAGCAAGTACAGGGTCCCTGAGAAAGGAATGTGCCTGGTGTGTTTGAGAAACCATGGAGAGACCAGTGTGGCCAGAACAGGAGAGAGAGGCAGCAGATGACGTCAGAGGATCATGGGGGCCTGTCAGAAAGAGTTTCTGAGCCCCTAGTAAGGTCTTTGGTTTTTATTCTAAGAATTTTGGAGGTTGTTGGATGGTTGAGTAACTTGTCTTTGTTTTAAAGAACATTCTAGCTGCTTGTTGAGAAATTGAACATGGAGGGACAAGAGAGGGAGCAGGACAATGAGGAGGAGCTACGTCAACTTCCTTTGATCACTCCAGGCCAAGTTTTGAGCAGGGACTCTGAGAAAATATGACCCAGCCCCAGATTCCTTCACCTTCACATTCTGTGCCTGGGAAGGCCCAGTGGGGTCAGGCTGTGGAGGCTTCTTGGGAAATCACTGGCTTCTCAAACCAATATCTTCATTCACTCCTTTGATGTTGGAGACAATGCCTGTCTCTCCTACTACATCTGCTTCATCCAATTGCAAAAAGAGTGGAGTGTCTTTAGCTCAGGAGTGTGTGTTGCTCAAGAGTTCACACAAAGAGAAATCATTGTTACAGGCTCCCAGTTGAAGTGTATTAGTTATGACTCAATGTAGCCCTTGGGCAGCAGTGGATTTCTAAATAATGAATGTTCCTTCAACACCTCTTTCCCCAAGTTTGTCAATGAAACCCACACTTTGAGAGGGACAAGAAATGGAAAAGAGAGGACAAGAAACCAACCATACCAGTCTGTATAAACACCAAGTTCCTTAAAATTGTTTCTGCTTTCGGGGTGCCTGGGTGGCGCAGTCGGTTAAGCGTCCGACTTCAGCCAGGTCACGATCTCGCGGTCCGGGAGTTCGAGCCCCACGTCGGGCTCTGAGCTGATGGCTCAGAGCCTGGAGCCTGTTTCCGATTCTGTGTCTCCCTCTCTCTCTGCCCCTCCCCTGTTCATGCTCTGTCTCTCTCTGTCCCAAAAATAAATAAACGTTGAAAAAAAAAATTTTTTTTAAAAAATTGTTTCTGCTTTCTCTAATAACATTTAATTGAGATTTTTTTTCTTTTTCAGTTCCTTTGACCTATGTATGTTTTTTTTATATTTCCAAAATTTTTAATTTTTTTAAATGTTTATTTGTGTGTGAGAGAGACAGACAGACAGACAGACAGACAGACAGAGCATGACTGGGGGAAGAGCAGAGAGAGAGAAAGAGACAGAATTTGAAGCAGGCTCCAGGCTCTGAGCTGTCAGCACAGAGCCAATGCAGGGCTTGAACCCACAAACTGTGAGATCATGACCTGAGCCAAAGTAGGGCGCTTAATGGACTAAGCCACCCAAGCGCCCCTCCAAATGGGGGGTTTTCCCTCTCAGTAAATTTGAACATTGTCTATTCTGTCATTGAATGAAGCATGCACTTTATATTTGGGAAACTATTTTTAAATTATTGGATTATAGAAAGGAATGGACAAGAGTGAGGCAAGGTAGAGGAGGGTGTCACTAGGGCTGTGTCCCTCTGTTTCTTGCCACCTTCTTGGTCCCCTGTCCCCCACCCCAAGGACCATTCTCCCAGCATGCTTGTTAAATGGCATATTGTGCATAATGAGGGATTACCAAATGGGATATCCAAAAGGCATAATTCTTGTCTTCATGGAATTCATTTTATTTAATTTGTTTACCCATAAAGTTCATTAAATGTGTACATTATCTGGGGGCTTCTGAATATCTACACCAACTGTTAAACACGATGTTAGCAGAGTCTTAAAACAAGCTTCATTTTGTAAATGTGAAGACAGGCAGCCAGGGCAAGTGAGTTGTCCATAATCTGGCAGCAATCTGGAGAACACACAGCCCTCTGCAGTCACTTGGTCAGAGTGTGTTGACTGGCTGCGTGGTGGCACTGCCCCTCTTTCATCTGCCAGCTCAGTGACTGAAGCCGCATGCCAAACCTGGCCATCTAACCTAGGGACCTGGGAGCCCTCTTTTGATTCTCCTTTCATGCTCCCCACCTGATATGCTTGCTCTCCCAGTCCTATTTGATTGTACCTCTGGACCACCTCTTCTGTGTGCCTCCCTCTCCTTCATCCCACAACCACTGTTTCAATCTCGCTATCATCATTTCTGTCCCAGATTACTCCTAGGTAGTGTCTTTTAAACTCCTTCTTTTAATCAAAGAGAGCTGTTATCAAAACAGCTAAATTTAGACACTTAGTATCATCACGCACTGCCTTTTAAGTGATCCAGGTAGCATTTCTGAATGTTTAAAATGTTTAAGCAATCTAATTACTGTATAACCCCAAGAAGACACAATTTGACTCCTAAATTCACTGAGTGGTATGCATTAAATATGTACAGCTTTTTGTATGTCAATCATGCCTCAATAAAGTGGGGCTAAAAAAAGACACAACTTTAGAGAAAACAAAGTATATAGGCACCCTTTTTCATTAACTTTAATCGTTATTAACTTACTTCAACCGTGATCTCATTAGGCCATAATGAAAATGATCATTTGTAACTCATCGGATCTGCTTAGACCCAAGCGCTATTGCTAATGTATTTTGCTATATCTAGAAGTGGGAAATCATTTTCTCTTTCCACTTTGCTTAAGTTGCTTCACAGCATATTTAGTTAAGCTTCATTCTGGTTCACCAGAACAAAGGCATCCCTGGCTGCCCTGGTGTGAATGCTCGCATTGTCTGACTTTATTGTGTCCTATTTCCGTGGGGAAAATTCCAGAGGTGGTGGGGGAGCAGACTTTACCAACTCACAGCTTTCCTCCCTAACTAAATACTTGAGGAACAGGCATGGATTTAAGAATATGAGAGATAAGCCAAAGTAGGGCTGCAATCCTTTCTTGTGCCAATTATAGAATTGGAAGGGAGAGCAGAGAAGCAAAAGCATGGACCTGCCCCCCACCTTTCTTGAAGATTTCCCCAGTTCTCACCAAGTCCTTCTTTCTCTCCTTCCTCCCCTGTTTCCCTCTCATCTCCTTTTTTAGGTGTTCTGGGAACCAAAGGGAAAAGATACTAATCTTATTTCCATAAGCAATTTTTTTTTATGGAGGGGAGTCCAATAAACACTATTTCTGATAAAAAAAAAAAACCTGCTCAGCTCTCAAAATGTTGCTTTCTTCACTCTCCATTTTTTTTCCTTTTCTTATCTCTCAGCATCCAATTTCATGGAACACCTCTGGATACAAATTTCCTCCTTTGACTCTTGGGTCTTTTCAATGTGCTGTCTTATATTTCCATGTTGTTTATTTTGCATTTGGAATTAAAAGCTGTTTCATTTGGGCTGAGAGAAAGCATAAAGAAAAGCAGACGAATTATTTCTGTCTCCACTAGAGTTAACATCAACTATCTTTTCAGGTTTCTCCCCTATCCCACCTGTTCCATGAGAGTTGGCCAGTTGTAAAGTTTTATACTGACTAGGAACAGTCAATGTTCTCAGGTTTGAGTGTTTTTCATTTACTTGAAGAATAAAGTCACTTTTGGGGAGCCTGGGTGGCGCAGTCGGTTAAAGCGTCCGACTTCAGCCAGGTCACGATCTCGCGGTCCGTGAGTTCGAGCCCCGCGTCGGGCTCTGGGCTGATGGCTCAGAGCCTGGAGCCTGTTTCCAATTCTGTGTCTCCCTCTCTCTCTGCCCCTCCCCCGTTCATGCTCTGTCTCTCTCTGTCCCCAAAATAAATAAATATTGAAAAAAAAAATTTTAAAAAGAATAAAGTCACTTTCACCTCTACTTGATGAGCCTGGTCTCTATTCACCCAACTAGGAAAAGTACATGTGTTTTTTCTGTTCCCTCAGGCCTCCGAGGAAAGAGTTTGGAGCAGGGCCAAGCTATCCCAGCCTTTGCCCTCAATTGCACACAGAGTGGAGAGTCTCTTAGCTCAGGAGTCTGTGCTGCTCAAGAGTTTGCATAAACACAATGTTGAGAAATACCTCTTGTGGAGTCAGTGCAAAAGGCAAAGGACAAACTGGTTGCCCCTGAGATGGAGACATTACCAAGCTGGCTTTAGTTGTTTCATATTGGACCCCCTGTGAGAATAGCTGACCTAAGTGTCACTCTGCTCTAATTACTTGGTGAGTTACTTAAGTCTCTCTGGAACCCAATTTCTTCAAAACTAGGGATGACACCACATGTTCCCTAAGATCCTTGCATCTTGGCTATTCTATGAGTTAATTAGTGAGTTTTGTTTTCCAATAAGCACACACCCAAAATAGTGCTGTGGTTCTCAAGGTAGGCCTTATGTGAGTTCCTATAATCTTGTAATCACCCAAAATAAGAGAGGAGTATTCAAGGGAAAAGATCCTTCCTTCCCTCCCTCCCTCCTTCCTCCCTCCCTCCCTCCCTCCCTCCCTCCCTCCCTCCCTCCCTCCTAGCTTTATTGTTTTCTGATAGTTTATAATTACTTTCTACAATCTTTTCTCTTTTGAGACTAGAGTTGACATTTACAAATAGCCATTTGAGCTAGCTCTTTGAAGAAGTGAGTGGTCAAGCATGATGCCACAACCTTGGCTACAACAGTTTCCCAGAGAGCAGTCTGTGAAGTCTGAAATGCTGTCTGCCAGGCATGAAGCCACAGTTCACACTTCTTGCCAAATTCAAAATTCCATATGAAAAATATCCTTAATGTCAAAGGAGTAAAGCACTAGGGCCTTCTCTTCCTTTTAATCTGTTTATTGTCTTAGTTCTGAAATTTTTAGCTGCTGATTTTGATGTCTGTTTTGGTAATATTCGATACTCCCACTACTTTTTTCTTTAAAACTTACTGACTTGTCCAGCTTCTTAGGAAGATCTTTTGTGTTTTATATGTCAACATATATAAACTCATAACTGGAGAAACATTCTACATGTTCCAGGTTACTTTAAAATTAGACCAAATCTTTATTTACAATTTACTTTTTAGCTTTCATCAAAGCAGTTAACCATTAAAGAGAATAGAATCTTCTGACCTTTCCACCATTTTCATGGGTTATAGCGTGCCTCTTGGGCATGGATGAATGTTATAGGCAGGTGGTTTCTAGCCCAGTATAACCAGGATTACCATTTCTAACTACACCATTGTGCAGATGTAGAGTGAAAAGCTACTTGACAGGGAGCTATATTAGGAATTCAGGCAACATGCAGATGGCTGGATTTATTGGGCCCCTTTCATTTCAATCAGAAAATTCTATACTTCTGTGGTTCTGACCCTTTTCCTACCTTCTATATACCCCTGTTTTCGCAGGCAGCTTCTGATGTGCCTCCCAATAATCTTGCCTCCTGGCATTCACTCCCTTGTATAATGCCTTCCTCTTAAGTATAGGCTGGACCTGGTGACTTCTAAGGAACAGAATACACAAAGGTGATGCGATGTCACTTCTAGGACTAAGTTACAAAAGATTGGGACTTCCATCTCATTAGCACATTCTTTCTTGCTGGCACCCTCTCTTGCTCTTTCTGCTTGCTCACTCTGATAAAGCGAGCTGCCATATGGAGAGGAACTGAGGGTAGCCCGTGGACGACAGCTTCAGAGAATGGAGGCCCTCAGTCCAACAACCAGTGAGGAAGTGAATCCAACAATCAGAACAATGTAAGGGAGCTTTGAGGCAGATCCTTCTGCAGTCATGCCTTCAGATAAGATTGCAGCCCTGGCTGACAACTTGATGAAACTTTGTAAGAACCCAGAGAGACAGGACACAGCTAGGCTGTGGGTTCCTGGAAGCCTGGACTCCTGTCTGACAGAAACTCTGAGATGACAGGTATTGTCATTTAGGCCCCTAAAGATTTTACAGTTGGGGGTCATCTGTTGTGCAGCAGTAAATAACCAACACTTCATCCAGGACTACCAAGAACCCTCAGTCTCTCTCTCGCTCTCTCTTTTTCTTTCTTTTTAATGTGTATTTATTTTTGAGAGAAAGAGAGAACAAGCAGGGTAGGGGCAGAAAGAGAAGGGACAGAGGATCTGAAGCGGGCTCTGCTGACAGTAGAGAGCCCAACGTGGGGCTCAAACTTATGAACCGTGAGATCATGATCTGAACCGAGGTTGGATGCTCAACCAACTGAGCCACCCAGGCACCCCAAGAACCCTCACTGTCTTAACCTTGCTTCATCTACCAGGACTCCTTTCAGTGTGTCAAGTGTTTCATTTACAGATTTAATTTTACTGAAATTTGCTATCAAAGGGGTTGGACTCAGTCATCTCAAAAGATCCCCTCACCTATAAAGTTCAGAGTCAACTTCTTTGCTCCAAAAAAATAATCACTCACTTTTCATCCTCACGAAATAAGACGGGTTAATTGGCCACAGTTGCTGGCACAAGACTAACTGGCTGGCTGTAAAAGGGCTGCTGGTGCGAGTGGGTTCAGGAGCAGGGTGAGCCGTCATGGCCCCTGCAAGCTCCTCTCACTTCCACCCTCTGGAGAAGCTCTGGTCCTCACTGCCAGCCACCACCTCCCCACTGGGAGGGCTCTGACTCAAAAGCTTACTGTTTGTTCTTATTGTGGTTCCTGTCTTGTAGCATTATAGATATTTCTGTGATTTCTTTTTTGTTTCTTTTGAAAGAACACTTGAACTTATAGTAAAAAAAAAAAAAGTGCCTGAATTCTCCCTTCTCTTCTTCCTTTGAGGGTACCGAGACAGAGACAGTTTAAGTGGCAGCCAAGCCCTGGACTCCTTCCTTCAAATGGTAGGGCATTGTTAACCCTGAAGTACCTCACTGGGAAATGAACTTTAAGCCTCCCTTAGAATGGTGACAATGATACGGGCACACCCTGGATGGCCTGACATCTCATGCTGCCGCCTAAACCCTGCAGAGATGTGTGAAAGTGATCCTGCTGGCTTGAAATTCTTCCCTATTTCCTTTTCTCTTATTTTTCTTCTTTTCTGTCCCCTTCTCCCTCTCTTCATACCACCTTCCTATATCACCTGCTATAGGCAAAGGCATTAAAAGAAGGTTTTTTGTGGGGGGAGGCGAGCCTGGGTGGCTCATTCGATTGAGCATCCGACTTTGGCTCAGGTCATGATCTCCCAGTTGGTGGGTTTGAGCCCCATGTAGGGCTCTGTACTGACAGCTTGCTCAAAGCCTGGAACCAGCTTAGGATTCTGTGTCTCCTTCTCTCTCTCCCCTCCTCCGCTTGTGCTCTGTCTCTCAAAAATAAATAAATGTAAAGATTTTTTTTTAACTTAAAAAAGAGGGTTTTGGTTTTGTTTTTTATTTTTTCTTGTTTTGTTTTTTACAAAAACCATACTGATATACCTCAATTAAAAACATAAACAAACAGGGGGGCCTGGGTGACTCATTTGGTTGAACATCCGACTCTTGATCTCAGCTCGGGTCTTGATCTCGGGGTGATGAGTTCAAGCCCCATGTTGGGCTCTGTGCTGGGTGTGAAGCCTTCTTAAAAAAAAAAAATATATATATATATATATATATATATATAGAGAGAGAGAGAGAGAGAGAGAGACAACATATATATAGAGAGAGACAAACAACAAATTCCAGAATTCTTTCTCTCTCAGCCCCAGGCATTCTAACAAGCTTTCATGATCCCCATTTTGAGGTTACAGTCTGTGGCCAGGGCCTGGTTGACAGGTTCCCTAGGGTACAGTGGAGGTTGTTGTGGAATAACAGATTTCCTGGGGCTACACGGGCCTGGAGATAAATGGAAGGTCACATCGACAGTCATGAATACGCTAAATGTCTCTCTGGGTCTTACTCTCACCTGCTGTGGTAGGATCGTCCTTCCACCATTAAGGCCAGTCTCCTAAGAATGTTTTACAGGTGAGAACTGGCAACTTTGCTACCCCAGGGCATCCAATGCATTCTTCCCCAGCCCCCACTTCCCAGCCTTGGTCTTCTTGGTTGATATCCACAGCCCCTTGACAGGCCTTACCCGTGCTGGGCCAGTGGCACCCTTGTAGACATTGGTATCCTTGTGGAGAGTACTGTGCTCTGAAGTCTCTAGAGTTAAAAAATGTTTAAAAGTGCTGGTATTGGTCAAAGTCTTACGGGCAAGCATCATATCAATTCAGGCTAATTAAAAAAAAAACAAAAAGGAACGAGGAGTGCCTGGGTGGCTCAGTTGGTCAAGTGCCTGACTTAGGCTCAGGTCATGATCTCATGGTTCATGGGTTCAAGCCCTGAACTGGGCTCTGTGCTGACAGTGCAGAGCCTGCTTGGGATTCTCTCTCTCCACCCCCTCCTCGCTCAAAACAAATAAAGACAGAAACTTAAAAAAAAGAAAAAAAAAGGAACTTCTTGTTAAAATGATATTGGATAGTTTTCAAAATTCCTGGATAACCAGAGAAAACATGAGAGGATGTCTATAGACAGAAACAAACGTCCAGATCCTATCTGGGGGCTATTTCAGTGAGGAGATCCCTCTCCAAGATGCCCTGGCTGTACACCCAGACTGTCCCCACTGACACCAGAACTCTGTCACTGTCACCTCCAGAAGAAATGAGATGGAGATGCTGCCACTGCATCTACTTCCTGACACAAGGCCAGTGGGTCTCCCCCATACATTACCTCCAGCAAAGCTGAGAAAAGCAAGTGTCTAGTGTTTTCAGCTCTTTCAGTGGGAGGTGGGCTCTGTCTCCTTAGGTGGAGATTGCCAAGTGTAAGAGCAGTTTAGATCCTGGGTACCCCTGGGTGAGAACAGATGTCCACCGCAGTGGGGCTTACATCCACTTGACACTTGAGCCCCCCAGCCTCCTCTGAGCCGCACTGACATTTGTGTACCAAAGTGCACGGTGTGGACCCCAGTGCCCATAGAATCACTTGTGAGAACTGCTTCTTCAGCCTGAGCTGTGAAGTCTGACTCCTGGTGATCTCTTTATGCCCCTCCTCATCTCCTCTAAAACACCTGCTGAAATCTGTTCCTTGAAGGGCTATGTCGCCCATCCAGGGTAACAGTCCCCCCACCACAGCCTAAGTCAAGGAAATCATGAAAACTTTTTCCTAAATACATGGAACATTTTGCCTATTTTCTAAACAAGCAAGTGGTTGAGGGGGTCCTGGTAGGTATGACAGAGTATCCCGGCAGGCAGAGCTGGGATTTAAATGTGTTCCGTGTCTGGGCCTAAGTGGTTCCCTTCCTCCCGAATATCTATCTGCATCTACTGACTTGTATGGGGAGACCCTGGGGGAAAATCAACTTCAGTCTGGTTTACAATTTACAACTACACTTGTCGGGACCAGTGGAAGGAGACTATGGAAACTACCATATTCCTCATGGCACCTGGTGTGATAGCCACGTGTTTAAACAGGGCCAGGGTGAGGAGGAAAGAGGAGGTGTATGCAGGAAACAGCCCTGGGTCTGATGTCAGAACCCATCCTAGGAGTGTGTTTTGCTCCAGGGAGAACAACCATGTCTGTCACTTGAGAAAAGGTTTTACTACAATCGGCCAGTTTAGGGCCCAGACAACAGTGTTCCAGCCTCCACAACTCAGCATAGTACTGAGGGAGGGAGTTGTTTTGTTTACTTGTTTGATTCTGTTACTTGCTTCTCAATGGACGTTTGTGGTGGGGGGAATCAGCAGGTATTTGCCCCTCAGGCATGGGGTGACAGAAAGAGGCGGGGGGGGGGGGCAGGTCACTCAGAGGTGACTCCTTTGTGGAAATGTTGGGCTGCCTGCTAGAGTTTGGGATTGGTGGCAATAATGCTGCTGAGGCAGTGGCAGCAATGGATTGCAGCCAGTTGGTGTGGGGTCTATGCACTGGAATATCTGAGAATGTGTGGGGACCGGCGGCTGCAGGGTCTTGGCTCAGCCAGCATGACACTAGCAATGGTGGAAGATTTACAGACAGTGAGGGTGTTTCAGGGAAATAGAGGCCAGAGGCAGTGGTGTATTTGGTCTCAGAGAGGAAGTTCTGAGGACCTGTGGGGGTGATGACTGCCCAGTGCCCATTCAGTAAGCAATAGAAAGAGTGATGATGATAATGGTGATAATAATAGGTAGTATTTATGGAGCATGGTGGCTACTATTCTAAGTGCTTTCCATGTATTTCTTCTCTTAGTCCTCACTACAACCCTAGTGAGTAGATATTATTATCATCGTCCTTCTACAAGTCAAGCTTGGACAGGTTATATGGCAGATTGCATTTTCCAAAGATGGCTGCCACAATATGTCCTAACCCACGTGTTATTTTGCAATGTGACTTTGATCCTCCTACCATTGAAAGATGGGGTCTATTCTCCTCCATGTGAATCTTGATCAGGCTTCTGGATCTCTTGTAACCTATGGAATGCAGCAGAAATGAGGCAATGTGACCTCAAAGCCTAGGTCACAAAAGAGATGCACTTTCCACCTTCTTTACCGAAATACTTATGCTGGGGGTGCCTGAGTGGCTCAGTCAGTGAAGCATCTGACTTCAGCTCAGGTCATGATCTCATGGTTCATGGGTTTGAGTCCCATAAAGGGTTTGCTGCCCACTTCAGATCTTCTGTCCCCCTCTCTCTCTTCCCCTTCCTTGTTCATGCTCTCTCTCTCAAAAATGAATAAACATAATGTGGCAATAATGTTTATTCATTTTTGAGAGAGAGAGAAAGAGAGAGAGAGAGAGAGAGCATGAGCGGGAGAGGGGCAGAGAAAGTGGAGACAGAATCCAACGAAGGCTCCAGGCTCTGAGCTGTCAGCACAGAGCCTGATGCATGGCTCGAACCCACAAACCATGAGATCATGACCTGAGCCGAAATCGGACGCTTAACTGACTGAGCCACCCAGGTGCCCCAAACATTTTTTTTTTTTAATTTTTTTTTTTCAACGTTTATCCATTTTTGGGACAGAGAGAGACAGAGCATGAACGGGGGAGGGGCAGAGAGAGAGGGAGACACAGAATCGGAAACAGGCTCCAGGCTCCGAGCCATCATCAGCCCAGAGCCCGACGCGGGGCCCGAACTCACGGACCGCGAGATCGTGACCTGGCTGAAGTCGGACGCCCAACCGACTGAGCCACCCAGGCGCCCCCAAACATTTTTTTTAAGAAAGAAATACTTATCCTCGAACCCTGAGCTACCACGGAAGCAGTCTGACTGCTGTGAGGCCACCATGCTGTGAGGAAGCTCAAACTTACCCACAAGGAGTGACCACATAGAGAGGTCCTGAAACTACATGAAGAGGGAGAGCTATCCAGCAAACCCCAGCTCCTCCACCCCCTGCTATTCCAGTTCCAACCACTGTCTGATTGTAACCACATGAAAGACACTGAGCCAACTCAAACCCTGCTGAAACTCCCAACCACAGAAACCATGAGAAATAATAAAATGATTGCTGCTGTTTTAAACCACTAAGTTTTGGGATAATTTGTAATGCAGCAATAGATAAATAACAACTTGCCCACAGCATGTAAGTGGTGAGGCTGAAATTTGAGCCATCGGTCTGGTGAACAAAAAACACACATACACATGAAGGCACTTTTTTGAGATCTCCGGATATATACCTGGAGAGGAGAACTGATTCTTGGATGATCATCTAGTATTCGAATTTCACAAGATCCATTTATAATTTTATTGTGAAGTTGTTTGTACCTACAAGTTGAGGAGGTCTGAGATGTTCAAATTACATAGGAAAGTCAGATTTAAAAAATATCTATGTCTGTTTCCTCTCTAGCATGTGAATGACAAGAGTCAAAAATGCTTCTCAAAGACTCACCCTAGAGGGGAGGGGCTGGTTAAAAAATGCTGATTCCCAAGTGCCACCTGAATCTCTGAATCTGAATCTCTTAAAGGTAGGACTAGGAATCTGAATTTTTACCACCTCTCCAGGTGATTCTTAAGTACATTAGAATTTGAAAACAGCTGCTCAACAATATCATTTAACCTGGAGACTATTCAAGGTGAGGCTTACTAAAATGCCCTCCTCAGGAAAATCATACACTCCCCAACCCTTCAATCAATGTTACTGCCTGAATTTGCCTGATCATAAGGTTCACCTGGAGGGAGGTTTCACAAAAATGCACATTTCTAGGCATCTTCTCTGATGGGAATCAGATATGAAGCAAAGCCCAGGAATCTGCATTTTGCATTAGTTGTTAAATGTTCTTCTAAGTAACTACACAATTTGATGTGTTTCATGTAGTTATTGGAATACAGATCAGTTAAATTTGGGATAGCATTTACCCAAATGATAATCTTAGTCTTCAAATAGCAGTTTATTTTAAGCCATTGCTTTTGGAAAAACTTTCACTGAATGCTGCATTTTTCTTTTCTACATAGAGACAAAGATTAAGATAACAAGAGTTAACATTCATTGAGCACCTGGTGTGGGTCAGTCACCATGTATTTAACCTTCCTCAAACCCTCTGAGGCAGGTATTACTGCCACCCCCATTTTATAGATGAAGATACTGAGGCAAAGGGTGATTAAAGCTTCAATTCCAACCTATGCTCTTAACCTACACAATCCTGCTCCTCTACTCTTATTCCAGACCAATTCCTTTGATGCTCAAAATGTGCCTTTATTCAACACTTTTGTGAAATGTATTTCTTATATAAAAGAGGTTTACCTTGTGTTGTATCCAACTCATGGCCAAAAAGTTGCTAGAAGTCTCCTTGTTCCTAAACACCGAGGCATCTTCTAAAAAATATTTTCTATACCAGCAAGAAAAGATCACCAACACAATTATTAAATAAAGATTTTTGTTAATGATTTTTTGATAATTTATTCTTGGGCTTCCTGTGAATTGTTGAGTTCAGAGTATCATGGGAAGTCTCTAATCAGGAAATAAAATTATAAACATTCATAAGAGTTGTGTTTGAAGACAGCTGCTTTTAACACATGGTTCCACTAAGAATTCGATACCTTGGCAGGGTTAATTTATTATGTATTTTACTTTAAACAGAAAGCATGCACATTGATTAGATCAAAAGTATTCTTGCTCTCATATAGCAAGGAGAGTGTATACAAGAAAAGAAAGTGTAGTGTGCAGGGACAGCCAGGTACTGCTGGCATGTGGCTTCACTGCTGGCTGTGATATGGACTGTGAGCAAATTAACTCACCTCTTTAGGGGTGGCATTTTAGCTTCCTCAGAGAATCTCAGAAATCCTTAGGGAGGGAACCCTATAAAACCAAGGCTTGCTGCACTCGCACAGATTGAATATTCTTGGTGATAGAATGCGGGAGAATGCAGAGACATTTAGGTTAGCCAAGCAGGATGAAAAATGGTCTGGAAATGGCCATGAAAAGGAGAAAGATGCCCCAACCCATCTCCTGCTGGGTCTATGGGGAAAACATTGATTAGGTCACAGCAGGTTTCCAGTGAGAGACTAGGTTTGGTGCATAAGAGAACTGGAGAGCTAGAAGGAAGAGAATGTGTTTCAGTTACTCTTTCTGCATAATGTATAACCCCAAAGATTTAGAGGCTTAAAACACAATCCTTTTTTTTTTTTTTTTTTAATGGTTCTGGTATAGTTGACCGGATTCGGCTAGGTGGTTTTCACTTGGGTTCCTCATGCTGTTAGTATGGTTGGGACTGGAGTTATCTCAAAGCCATCTTCAGTCCCATGTTGGGTGACTAATATTGGCTGTCAGCTGAGACCTGGGGCTGTTGGCTGGGAGATCTAAGTGCAGCCTCCCTGTGTGGCCTGGACTTCCTCCCAGCGTGGTGACTGGGCTCAAAGAGCAAACATTCCAAGAAGACCATGAAGAAGTATCACCTTTTATGATCTAGACTTGGAAATACAGAGGGTCACTTCTGCCATAGTTACAGACCCTCTTGGCTTCAAAGGAACACAGACTCAACCTTGACAGGAGCAGGGTCAACATCACAGAGAAAAGTGTGTTGCATGGGGGAATCTCATTGCAACCATCTTGGAAAATACAATCTGCCACAGAGGGTGTGTACAAAGAGCAGAATATTAGAGCTCAAGAATTCAGAAATCTGGACATTTGAAAGGATCGCAAAGGCCACTCCTATAGGCAATTTAGGTGGAATGGAAGCAAAGGTCATCAGAGTTGAGGGAGATCTGGGACGATGAGTCAGGGTAATTGCATGGCCATTGGATGGACACTGACATCCTCAGGAAAGCTAAGGGCTTGAGAGAGTGTGATAAAAGCAGAGAGGGCAAACAAAATCTTCTGAGTTTTGCCTTTGGGTCTGGGATGGTAAAGAAAGTAATCTCTGTGGGGAGGACTTCTCTTTTATGGGGGGAAACATATTTGCTGTGGGCCTATTTTTTTTTGTGCAAAGACAGTAATGGTTAACATTTTTACAGTACTCATTCACTCATTCAAAATGTACTTCCTAAGTACCTACTCTGGTCAGGTCTGTTTTAGATGCTGACATAGATGCTGATACAGTGGTGAACAAAATAGACAAAGATCTCTACCCTTGTGAGTCTTATATTTTAGTGATAGAGACAAACATAAAAGAGGGTTTTTTTTGTTAACACTTAGTTCTTTGTCTTGAGAGACAGATAGAGAGCAAGCAGGGGAGGGGCAGAGAGAGAGAGAGAGAGAGAGAGGGAGAGTGAGGATCTCCAGCAGGCTCCACACCATCAGTATGGAGCCCGACGTGGGACTCGACCCCACAAACCATGAGATCATGACCCGAGCCAAAACCAAAAGTCGGTTGCCTAACTGACTGAACCACTCAGGGGCCCCTAAAATAGTTTCTTTTCTTTTCTTTTTTTCTTTTTTTGAAGAATAATGCACATTATATTATATAGTGATAAATACTAAAGGAAAAAGTCCAAATTCTCTGTGCATCTTAGATCATAGCACAGGAGTTAAGAGCATGGATCTGGGAACCAGACTGCTGGAGTTTGAATCCCAGTTCTGCAACTTATTAGCTGTGCGATTTGGGGCAGGTTACTTAGCTTTTCTGAACCTCAGTTTCCTTATCTGTACACCACTGAAAACAGTAGTTTTTGCATCAACAGTTGTTGTCAGGATTAAATGAGCTAATACAGGAAAAGAACTTAGAACAGGATGACAGGGACAGGAGGCCCAGAAGGGGGAGTCACAGGCTTCAGGGTTCCTCCTGAAGCTCAGGGACCAAGCTTATCCTATCAGTCAGGGTACCTGTGCTGGGGTTCATAGATCTGGGGAGGAACAGATCTCAATGAAGACATGTCACAGGGGCCTCAGGCTGCCCCAGGGTAGTATGTGGGATGGCAGCGTGCAGATGAAATCTCAGCAGACTTCAGGATTTAACCCTGGGTTCAGCCTACTTCAGACCACAGGGAAATATCTGTTTTCACCTGGATGCAGAAACAAGACCTTGGAACTTAGTTATACTGATAGAGTAGAATGGAAGGGGAGAGGTAGTGAATAATCCATTCATTGCATCCTAGTAACAAACAGAGCATCCAAGTGAAATTGAGAGGTGGTTTCCCACAGGGGAGTACATAGGTGGAAAGCGGGAGACACCTGAATCAGACAGGCCTAGGTTTTAACTGAAGCCCTCCCCCCCTTTTTTAAAAAAAAATTCCAGTTAGTTAACATACAGTGTAATGTTAGTTTCAGGTGTACAATATAGCGATTCAACACTCCTGATACGAAGTTCTACCTCTTAAGTAATAGGGCGAGTTACTTAATCCTCTCAGACTTACTTTTCTCCTGAAAACTGGGGATAATGATACCTACCTTATACAGATCGTATGAAGTTTAAATATCAAGAGGCCGACAGTGTCTAGCTGTTAGATGTGTGCTCAGTGGATGGCTTCATCGCCTAGTGAGACAGTGGGTCATCCATGTACATAGGATGTTTACTGGTCCCCTCCTCATCATTTAAAAATGAGCATTTCCTCTGTACTGGCAGTTATGAGATGATATCAGACTCTACTATCCCTTGAATGAGAAAATGACACATCCATCCCCTCTCAGTAGGACACTTACTTTCAGTGGTGTTTTCCTGAAGGGTCCTGGGAGGCTTGGGCTTTCACAGATCCTGCTATAGAAAGATTGCTGGTCAGCTACTTCCAGTACTGTCCTGCTATATCCTTGCTGTGACCTTTTCCCAAACAGAAAACATACAGTCTAGCGTTCTAACTCAGCGAAGCAAGTTTGGGGTCATGAACAAGCTCATGAAAACCTTTTTGGATTTCTGGTTCTGGCATGGTAGATTGAGCCAACACAGAAAATGCAGAAATATTGGATAAAACATGCCGGGAAAAAAAGCTTAACCACATAGCCATACTTGGCAGGAAGAAAGGAGCATCTTCAGGTGTTGATGAAAGATAGGCCTTCAAACCAGCCCAGGGATGGAACTGCAGTGGCCCAAGGGGATGTGGCCATGGATGCAGAGGCCCCAGAAACCAAGGTGACGAGCTAGAGCAGAGATCCCTGCCAAGCCTCCATGAAGGGGAGGGGTGCCTGGGGAACTCAGTCAGTTAAGCCTCTGACTCTTGATTTCAGCTCAGGTCATGATCTTGCGGGTTCGTGAGTTTGAGCCTCGAGTCAGACTCTGTACTGACAGCTCAGAGCCTGGAGCCTGCTGTGGATTCTGTGTCTCCCTCTCTCTCTGCCCCTCCTCTGCTCATTCTCTCTCTCTCTCTCTCTCTCTCTCTCTCTCTCTCTCTCTCTCAAAAATAAACAAACATTAAAAAAAATTTAAAAAATAGAAGGAATCATACAATACAAAGCCTTTTGTGTCTGGGTCTGTCTTCTTTCATTTAGCATGTTTTCAAGGTTCGTCCATGTGGAAGCATGTATCAGTACTTCATTCCTGTTTTTTTAATTAATTTATTTATTTTGAGAGAGAGAGAGAGATGCACGCACAAGTTGGGGAGGGGGAGAGAGAGAGAGAGAAAGAGAGAGAATCCCAAGCAGGCTCCTTGCTGTCAGCACAGACCCCAATGTGGAGCTCAGTCCCACAAACGGCAAGATCATGACCTGAGCCGAAATCAAGAGTTGGACACTCAACCGACTGAGCCACCCAGGCACGCCTATTTCATTCCTCTTTATGGCTGAATAGTAATATTCCATTGTATGTACATACTACATTTTGTTTATCCATTTATCGGTTGATGGACATTTTTGGCCATTAAGAATAATACTCCTATGAACACTTATGGATAAGTTTTTCTGTGCACACATGTTTTCAATTCTCTTGGATATGTGCCTAGGAATGGAATTGCTGGGTCACATGGTGATTCTATGTTTAACATTTTGAGACACGTTTTCCAAGTGGCTACACCATTTTACATTCCCCACCAGCAATGTATGACGTTTCCATCTGTGTATAAATTTTGAAGTTTACATTCTTGAATTGGAAATCAATCTCCCAGAGTTTTGCCCACCAGCCAGTGAAGACCCTGGCTGTCTGCTGGTACTGCGGGAAGGCTGGTGGACAGCTCTACCTGCCTGGGAGCAGAGGACTTTCCTCTGTACAACAACAGGGGCTCTTCTCTGTGAGCCCTCAACAGGAACACCTAGCTTCCCACACAACATGAGCTCTGTGAGACAACGGCTGTTGCTCATCTTCTCTATGGCTCCAACACTTGCAATTGTTCCTGGCACGTTGTAGGTACTCAATAAACATTTGTGAAATAAGTGAATAGATTAGCCTCCTACTTTGTCTGCCTAGTTCCCTCTTCCTGCATTTGAGAATATCACTTTTTCGTTCTTTGGGAGGACTGCTCCTTTACAGAATCTCCTGTGGGTGTGTGGGTTTGTCATAGCCAGCACTCTTTCTAGCTACAGGGCCCATGAGTGACCTAAGGCTGGCCAACCTGGAATTCTTCATCAGGATTTTTAAAATTGGATTTAAGGGATGGCAGGCAGTTCCCTTCTGGTAGGAGAAAACAAAGATGCAAGATGGAGGAACCAGTAGCCACTTTTCCTTCCGAATGCACACAGCTGGCCTGAGAGAACAAAATCAACACACAGAGGTGGGAAGATGGGCAGAGAGAGTCCTGATGGGGTTTGAGTCCCTGGCCTGGTGAACTGAGTTTGTGTTACCAGAATCCTCACTATTACAATAGAGGTGGGAAAGCCTTCCAGGAGAAAGAAATATCTAAGCTGTGAATAAGTAGGAGTTTGACATTTCCAAGGTGAGAGGTAGTGGAATGTATGTGAGGAATTCACAGTCTCTTCTATTGTTCAGCAACAAACACAATTAAAAAAAGACAAGATGGGACCCCTGGGTGGTTCAGTTGGTTGAGCGTTTGACTCTTGGTTTCAGCTCAGGTCATGATCTCACAGTTTGTGGGTTCAAGCCCCACATTGGCTGTCTACTGTCAGCATGGAGCCTTTGGATCCTCTGTCCCCCTCTCTACCTGTTCCTGTTCTGCTCATATGCATGTAATTTCTCTCTCTCTCTCTCTCTCTCTCTCTCAAAAATAAACATTTAAAAAAAAAGACACAGTGTGGCAGAAGATATCTCCAATACACATATGGACTCATATCCACAATATATAAAGAACTTCTATAATCCAATAAGAAAAAGACAGGCAACATTTTTTTTTTTTAAGTGGGAAAAAGACCTGGGTAGGCACTTCACAAAAGAGAACATTTATGTACTCAATAAGCATATGAAAGGTGCCCCAATTCATTAGTCATCAGCAAAGGCTATTTTAAAGCCATAATAAAGGGCACTCGGTGGCTCAGTTGGTTGAGTGTCCAATTCTTGATTTCAGCTCAGGTCATGATCTCACCGTTTGTAGGGTTGGGCCCCACATTGGGCTCCTCGCTGACAGCACAGAGCCTGCTTGGGATTCTATCTTTCCCTCTCTCTCTGCTCCTCCCCCACTTGCATTCTCTCTCTCACACACACTCTCTCTCTCAAAATAAATAAACTTTAAAAAAAACCACAATGAGATCCCTCCAGAGAACCACCAAAATGTGTAAAACTAACAGCATTGGCACTTCCAAGGGTTGGTGAGAACGTAGAGTATAAAGAAATCTCAGGCATTGCTAGTGGGAGTTTTAATTGGTATAACCACTTTGGAAAAACGTTTGGTAGCTTGGTGGCCCTGGTGACACACCGTTCAGATCTCCCTTCAAGAGAGCCTGCTGCAAGGAGGCTAGTTGGCCAATAGCTCCAGCTGCCACACTGTTAGACCCACCCCAGTGTTCATGCTGAGGCCATGCTTTTTCCAGGCTGCTCCCGGCCCGTGACTGTGCATGGCAGAGGTCCTAGTTCCAGGCCATCCTACACTGCACACAGCTCCTATGATGGACAGTTTGTACACTGGGCTCCCTGTCAGCCTGGCTGAGACTGTGGAGTTTTCACAGCGGTCAGATCTGCACTGTGGTCTGGAGGTTCCCCATGTCTACTCTTCCTCCCTCTCTCCTTTAGCCTTCACGGGCAAGGCCCCCTGGAAATGTCTTGCATATCTAATTCTACGCTGGCATCTTCTTTATGGAAGACCTGAATTGACAGAGGCAGTAATTACTAATTCTGTCTGACTGTAATCCCACTCATGGGGTTATTACCACTAGAAATGAGTGTTTATGTCCACCAAAAGACGTTTATAGAATGTTCATGGCAACTTCATTCATAACAGCTAAAACAGGATAAATGTCTATCAACAGTGGGGAGAGAATGGACAAATAAAACTGTGGTTATTCATATAATGGACTATAACACAACAATGGAAAATAATAATAGCTATGCGCAATTATTAATAATAAACCTCATAGACATGATGATGAGTGAAAGAAGCCAGATAATCAACAGATCTCACCAAGTCAGGAAAGGGATACAGAAGGAGAGAGGTTGCAACAGAATGAGTTCACTCAGATTTATGGAAACCACTAGAGAGAGCAGTGATTTTTTGAGGACTGTGGTAGACAGCCTGTAAGATAAACTCCCAGTGATTCCCTCTCCTGGTTTCCATGTTTTTGGGTAATCCCCTCCCTTTCATTGCAGACTGGACCTAGGGACTAGCTTCTTTTTTTTTTTTTTTTTAACCTCCTAGCTTTATTATGATATAGTTGAAATATAACATTGTGTAAGTTTAAAGTGTACATGATTTGATCATTTTGTGATCAAACTGATTGTGAGATGTCCACCACAATGAGGTTAGTTAATGCATCCATCACCTCACATAATTTGTGAGTATTATGTGGTGAGAACATTTAAGATTTACTCTCTTAGCAACTTTCAGGTATATAATACAGTATTATTAGCCACATTCACCATGTGGCACCTTCGATCCCCAGAACTTATTCATCTTATAATTGGAAGTTTGTACCCTTTGATCAACATCTCCCCATTTCCCCTAACCTCTAGCCAATCTATCTGTTTCTGAGTTTGGCCTTTTAAGATTCTACATACATGGGAGATCATATAATATTTGTCTTTCTCTGTCTGACTTATTTCATTTACCACAATGTCCGCAAGATTCATCAGTGTTGTCCCAAATTATAGAATTTCCTTCTTTTTTATGGCCAGATAATATTTCATGGTATATATAATACCACATTTTCTTTATCCATTCATCCCTGATGGACACTTGGGTTGTGGACTAGCTTCTAATAGAGTAAATAAAAGTGATGGGCTGTCTCTTCTGAGATTATATTACAACAAAGACTGTGACTTCCATCTCCCTCTCTCATCCCTTGTCTTAGGGGAAGATAGCAGCTTTTTATGGAGGGGTACATGTAGCCAGGAACTAATAAAGAACCAGAGGCCTGTAAATGGCATTTGAGTGAGACTGAAAGAGGATTCTCCAACTTTGAGATGCCTGCAGCCCTGACTCACAAGTTGAATGTGAGAGACCTTGAGCCAGAGGACCTAGCAAAGTGGTACCCACATCCCTGACCCACAGAAACTGTGAGAAAATAAGGGATTTTTGTTTTAAGCTGCTAACGTTGGGGTAATCTGTTACCAACAAGGACATTGCTTGTTACTCAAAATCACTATATAAAGCTCCCGAAATCTCTGAGAACTGAAACCAGGGAAAAGCTGGCCATCCCCAAGAATGGTGTGTTTCTTTCTTCTTAGAGACTGTGAGAATCACACACACATGTTCTCCTTTTAGTTGTGATCACCAGGAAGCTCAGAGCCAAATTTATGGTTCAATCTTAATAATTATGCAAGACTCTATGGCCTGCTTACCTGTGTTCTTACTCCTGGTCTTTCTTTTTATTCTGATTTGTCTTTTTCTTTTTCCTGTTTTTTTAGTTCGTTTTTATATTTTTCTATATTACATTAATTATGTTAACCCATCTCAAGTTCAACTTACAGAGAAGCAAGGCATTCATAAATAACTTTGTTGTTTTTTTCATAAATAATTTAAAAAATATTTAAGTTTGCACCTGTTGAACACAGAGGTGCTTGGAGGTTGTGGGGAATATCAGGTAATGGAAGCATGGCTCTGGAACTCCAGGCATTGGCCAGGGTTAATCTGGATTGGGTCCAAAAATATCAAATGATGACAAAAAAGGAAAAAGGGATGGCAATGATCGCCACCCCCCAGGGGGAGGGGCCAAGGGCTTACTCAGTCACACGTGAAATTTATTATTCGCTGCACCCAGTCCCCTAAAGCCCTCAGGCACCTCACCGCCCTCATGACCCCTCCCGTCCCCTCACGACCCCTCCCCTCCCCTCCCGGAGCCCCGCCCCTCTTTCCTCTGGCCACGCCCCTCCACTCTGCCCCGCCCGCCGCGCGCGCCGCGCCGCCTCTGTCTCCGCCTGCCGGCCCGGCCTCCGACGGTTGCGCGCTCCGCCCCCTCCCGCCGCGCCCGCGCGCGCCTTCCCCGCCCCGCCGGGCTCTCTCCTTTCGGGGCGGTTGGGCCGCGCGCCTGTGGGGGCGGGGCCCAGAGGAGGCGGTCGAGCCAATGGGGCGCGGCGGCGGCGGCGGTGGTGGCGGCGGCAGCGGAGGCGGTGGCGGTAGCGGCGGCGGCTGGGTCGGGCCCCGACGGGCGGCGGCGGCTGAGGTGGAGGCGGAGGGAGGCGGCGGCGGCGGCGAAGGAGGCGGCGGCGGCGGCGGCGGAGGGGGGAAGATGGCGGCGCCCGTCCTGCTGAGAGTGTCGGTGCCGCGGTGGGAGCGGGTGGCCCGGTATGCAGTGTGCGCCGCCGGGATCCTGCTCTCCATCTACGCCTACCACGTGGAGCGGGAGAAGGAGCGGGACCCCGAGCACCGGGCCCTCTGCGACCTAGGGCCCTGGGTGAAGTGCTCCGCCGCTCTTGCCTCCAGGTAGCCCGGTTGGGGGGAGCGGGCCGGGAGCGGCCGAGCGGGGTGAGGGCGGAGGCTGGGGGTGGGGAGCGCGCGGCGGGAGCTCGGGCCTGGGGGGCGGCGGGGACCGGGCCGCGGAGGGACCGACGGCTCTGCGAGCCTGGCCGGGGCCGGGGGCGGCGGCCGGGGGCTCCGGCCCGGGGGACGGCCCGAGTTCAGGCTCCCGGGGTGGAGGCGGCGGGGCCGCGAGACCGGCGAGGAGGGATGAGGTGGCAGAGTGCAGCCGGGAGGCCGGAGCGGACCGGGAGCAGTTGGGCCGGCTGGGGCCGGGCTGGGAAGGAGCGAGAGGGGTTCGCGGAGGGTGGGTCCCGGCCGGCTTGACAGATTTCCTGGTTCTCGCCGGGGAAGGCGGGTCGAGCGTGTGGGACCCTGCCGTGGGAGCGGTGAGGTCAGTGTCCACCCCTCGTCCCGGCTCGCTGCAGCCGGAGGCTGTGCGGCCGGCGTGGGCTTGGGTTGCATTTCCCACTGTCTTCTCAGTGCTAGGACAGGTGTTTCTGTGGTCAGGCCTCTTTGTACTCTATAGCGCTAACGAGAATTTGCAGACTTCTTGAGACGGTGACATTTGCAGGCAAACACGAATTTGACCCTACTCTGGAAGAAGATACCGGCACTTAACATATCTGATTTCTTGGATTCCCCCTCGTATATTTCAGTGTGCCTGAGAGGGGGAATTGGCCTGAGTTTGGGTCTAGTTTAAGCTTCATTTGAGTAAAAGGGAGTATGTCATGTGTAGTGGTAGTGTTTGGAGCATTTGGTGACTTTTAAACGTTGCTGATTAGTATAATGGGATACCCATAGAAGATTAAAAATACACGCCTTGCCTAAGTGGAGGGATTGTTTTTGTTTTTTTTTTTTTTACTGATAACTTTAGGTTTTTTAAAATGTTGTAGTGATTTATCTGTTATATTTTATTTTCTGCGTTAGATTTTCCAAGGCAAGCTACTTTGGAAAAAAAGAGGAATTTACATCTTAAAGTGGCGGCTTTTTTTTTTTTTTAATTAGTGAGGAGGGTTCATTAAAAGTAGCAAAAGTGAAAATGATTTCAGAATTGATAGGTTACAATTTTTATAAAGACATACGATGCTTAGTATTTGCATTTCTTAACAGTAGTCATATTTGAACAGTTTCTTCCCCTCCTGTTGATCCGTAATTGCTAGGTAGATGGTAATGTATAGCTCACTAGTTTATTTTGACCTACATATTGGTGATTACATGAAGAAGCAAACATGGGAGTTTGTCTTGTTACTATTTACAAACTGCAGGCTGCCAGTCTTTTCCAGTTAGACAGCTCTATCTCATTTGCCCTTAAAATCCTGTTGCGTTAGTGAGAAAATAGTCATCATTCTTGCTACATTAAACACAGTGCGTTTAAAATGTAGATATTAGTTAACAGTTAAAATATATCAATGTGACAAAAGCTAACATTTTTGATTGGGTATTTTGAACCAAGTTAATAGACTTAATAGACTCAGCATCTCTTTGAGAGCCACTGAGTGTATTTTATGCAAACATTTTTATGTTATTTTCACTTCCATTGGAAAGGACTTTTACACTTAAAAGTAGCTTGCACCCAGAGTTAGTTGAATAAATATATAGTGAAAAGACTATCCAGCAGTATATTTTAAGTAATTTTTAAAAAGAAGAAATAAAAATAACTTTTGATATTAGGTGAGTATGGAGTTTAGGCAGAATTATTACCAGTTTTAGATTTTGCAAACACTGTAGTCTATAATAAATTTAACTGGGCCTTTTAACATGTGGGCATGGAAAGACTGCTTTATGTTACCCAAACTGTGTGGTTAAGTTCTTAAAATTGATTTTCCTTTGAGAAGGCATGTTTTGAACCATGTAATAAGTGCAGACTCTAAGTATTTTCAGTTATATGTCATTTAAGGTCCATGTTTTTGTGCTCTTTTTAAAATTTTTAATAAAGCACCATAAAGTAATATAAAAGTAAGACTAAAAATAACTGGATCTTAAAAACCGTAGTTTTAGGGGCGCCTGGGTGGCTCAGTCGGTTAAGTGTCCGACTTCGGCTCAGGTCATGATCTCATGGTCTGTGAGTTCAAGCCCCGCATCAGGCTCTGTGCTGACAGCTCAGAGCCTGGAGCCTGCTTCGGATTCTGTATCTCCCTCTCTCTCTGAGCCTCCCCCCGTTCATGCTCTGTCTCTCTCTGTCTCAAAAATAAATAAACATTAAAAAAAAAGATGTAGTTTTAAATGTGAATTTAATACGTTGTGATTGCAACTAACTTTTAGTTACATAAAATAAGTTTGATGCTTGCTAAAGGAGGATAGATAAGAAATAAAACATGGCTAACAAAAGGAGTAAATAACTTATTTGCCTTATACACAATAAAATTATTTTCAAGAAATTTATCCAGTTTGATCAGCCTGTTTATAAACTGCTTACAAAACTATATATATATGTATGTATATGTGTATACCGTGTGTGTGTGTATTTAATGGAGGCACAGAAATTTGGAAATTAAAGTGGCTTGAGTCTGATTTATAGACCAATTTTTTTTTGTATATAGTTAGAGTAAACATTGTTAATTTTTTATTTTTTCAGAGAGTCTTTAAATAAAATCAGATTATTGGAGACCTCAAGTAATTCTTTTTCTTTGACTTAATTGTTGATTGCCACTTAGTAGAGGTATTAAAAATGTGACTATTTTAGGAAAAGGAAGTCTGAGCCCAAGTTAGAATGAGTAGAATTGCAGATAAAAGATAAGGAAAGTTACCTGATGAATCCTAAAGTAAGCCCCCTCCCCCCCCCAGTGTTAACTCATGTGACTTTGGATTGCTAAATCCCACTTTATTCTCATTTTTCAGTCCTTCAGTGTCTTAATCCAAACAGAATAGAGATTAAAGAGAGAATTTTAGGTGGGGATGTATGTGTGTTTGTAAAGTCCTCTAGTATTTAGGAAGGCATCATTGTCTTAAGGGAATAGTTTCCAGACTTTGGATTTCAAAGGAAATTATTGGGACACCTGGATAGTTCAGTTGGTTGAGCATCTGACTCTTGTTTTCATCTTGGGTCATGATCCCAGGGTCATGGGATCCAGCCCTGCGTTGGGCTCTGTGGTAAGCATGGAGCACAGCCTTAAGCCTGTGCTTAAAATTCATTCTCTCTCTGTCTCTCTCCCTCTCCCTCCCTCCCCCTCTCCTACTCCCCCTCCCCCTCCTTCCGCCCTCCCTCCCTTCCCCCCCCTCCCTCCCACTCTCCCTCTTCCCCTCATCCCTGAGTGTGCTCTCTTTCTCAAATAAAAATTAAGCAAAAAAAAAAAAAAAAAAAAAAGAAGGCACCTGGTGGCCCAGTTTGTCAGGCGTCCGACTCTTGGTTTTGGCTCTGGTCATGATCTCAAAGTTTCATGGATTCAAGCCCCACGTGGGGCTCTGCACTGGCAGCAAGGAGCCTGCTTGGGAATCTTTCTCTCTGCCTTTCTCTGCTACCCAACCCCCCCTCCCCCACCCACCCATGCTGTCTCTCTCTCACACAAAATAAATAAATAAACTTAAAAAAATTGTTTTTAAAGAAGAAATTATCCACCACCACCCCAAATTGGGTGCAGTGGAGTTACTAATTTTTGTTTTGTTTTGTTTGTTTTGTTTTGTCAGGTGTAGCCAATAAAAACAGTAACATATCACTAGCTACATTCACTGTCATTTTATTTTAAAAAAGGATATTTTAACTCAAATAATTTGAGAGGACAGAATTTCAGAATAAAAGACCTCTAAATTGAATCATTTAGGGGCACCGGGTGGCTCTGTTGGTTGAGTATCCACTCTTGCTTTCAACTCAGGTCATGATCCCAGGGTCATGGGATCAAACCTTGCATCAGGCCCTGCTGAGCCTGCTTCAGATTCTCTCTCTCCCTCTGCCCCCTCCCATACCGTCTCTCTGTAAAGTAAAATGAAATAAAATTGAATCATTTAGCTTTATTAAAAAGTTTCCTTTCTTATTATTTTTCCTCATTTTTATATAAATCAGTAAAAAGTCTGTTGCAAACCTGCACCAGCCTTCCAGCCAACGTTAAGTAGCCCCTGTTTTGTGCAGAGCTCAGATCCAAAGATTCTTGGTGGGCTCCTAGTTCTGCTGCTTGTTAGACTGTGACCTCAAGCTGGTCACTTACCTTCAGGGAGCCTCCATTGCTACATATGGTAAATGGGGCTGTTAAAACCTGCTTTGCCAGAGAATGGTGGGATTAACAATGATAGGTGGGATTAACAGTGAATACCTGGATAGTACCTGGAATTATATACTCAATTATGGCTGTTGCCATTGACTGGAGATGTTACTTTTTTTGCAGTATCTGATAATAAATGCCTTTAAGTAATGTAAGTTGTTTGTTTAAGGTATAGTCATTTGTGTATTTAAAAAAAATTTTTTTAATGTTTATTTTTGAGAGACAGAGACAGCATGAGCGGGAGAGGGCAGAGAGAGAGAGGGAGACCCAGAATATGAAGTAGGCTCAGCACAGAGCCTGAAGCGGGGCTCGAACTCACGAGCCGTGAGATCATGACCTGAGCTGAAGTCGGACGACTGAGCCACCCAGGTGCCCCAGTCATTTGTGTATTTTTTAAATGTAAATTATTATACTTTATTGTTCCCTCCATGCCATAGTATAAAGACTTAAAGTCCATTGAAAACAATTTCAGAAGCATGGCAAGAGAAACAATATGATATGCAGAATATTCTTTATAGGTATTTTCTGCAAGTTACATTAGACCCCCTTCTAAGAAAGTTTTTTTTGTTAAGAATAATACAAGTTATCTTTAAAGATTAATAGGCTTGGCAATTCTACATTTTTAAAAGCTGTAAAATAGTATTTGAAAGCCATCAACTCCTCAAAAAGTTGCCTTCTTTTGCAAAATGTTGGTTTAGTACCTCTCATGACAGAAAAAAAAAAGTAGTAGTGCCATCTACTTACTACCCCTTTGTTGAAATCTTCCTTTTTTTTTTTTTTTTTTTTTTTTCTTTTAAAGTAGGCTCTACTGCCCAACGTGGGGTTTGAACTCATGAGCCTGCGATCAAGACTCACATGCTCAGCCAGGCACCCTGAGATCTTACATTTTTAGAATAGAACCTTGAAGTTTTTGGTGCTCCTCGCTTTGTCCGCCTAGACTCAGAGGTTAAACGATTTGTCCAGGGTAACACAGTTACAGCAGATTGGGACTAGAAGCCTGGCTTCCAGAGTACTTGTTTAGAGACCCCGCCTACATTTTTTTTCAGTTACATTCTTGTATAGATAATGCATTTGCTGCTTCAAATTCAAAGATACTAAAGCATATATGGTGAATAATCTCCTTCATAACCCCGTCACCCAAACATGCAGTTGTCCTCCATCAGCAACTGTGAAACTTTCCAGAGCTTTTTGTGCACATACAAGCATAAATATGACTGTATTATTCTTCCCATTTTTATTTTATTTATTTATTTTAAAGAGAGAGAGCACACGTGGGGTGGGGATGCAGAGAGAGAGGGAGACAGAATCCGAAGAAGGTTCCAGGCTCTGAGGTGTCAGCACAGAGCCTGATGTGAGGCTCAAGCTCATGCTCTGTGAGATCATGACCTGAGCCAAAGTCGGATGCTTAACCAACTGAGCCACCCAGGTGCCACCCCCATTTTTAAACATAAATTATCATATTATATATTCTGATGTGTACCTTACTTTTTGTTAGCATTCTTTCCATCACATATTTTAAGTGCTTATATTCACATTTGTTATGTTGTTAATAATTGCTGATATGTAAAAGAAAATTTGTTCTAGTAGTTTGTTTTGACTGATATGAACCTAATAAATAAAATATAGGTTCTTATGTTACTATTGTTTCTTGGTATGGAAATTTCAGAAGCAGTACAAACTTAGAGTGCAAGAGGAAAGGAGGCCTATCCACAAAGGGTGACCAGACTGCCATGCATTAGAGATAACTGTGAAAACTTAAGATAATACTTACTGTGTGCTAAGCAGTGTTCTAAATGCTTTACTTGTATTATTTAGTTCTCATAACAGTCCTATGAGGTGCTTTTATCACTGTTTTACAGATGAGAAAACAGGCGCACAAAATACAAATGAAACTTGATTTAGATAATATGATGGCAGAGGCCTGATTCTAACCCAGGCAATCTGTCTCAATATTAGATTGAGTGATCTAATATTGACACAGTGATGCCCATATCAGCCAAATTTTTTAAACTATGCCAACCTTGGTGCCATTTTTTTTTTAACATCTGTATGCCAAAATGCCTAGTGTTTGTATTATAGCTTTTACTTTTTTAGAGCAATTTTTTTAGAAAAGTAAGGACATTACTATGAAGGTATGGTATATAAGAAGTTGTTTCTGGAGTGGTTGCCTTCTAATCCTCAACTTGTGAAGATAAGGAGTTTGTCACACTTAGTGAACAGGTATGCAGTGGGGTGAGCTATCAGGAAGACTTAACATAATTGCCAAGGAAAGGAAGATAAAGGGCATCTAGGCACCAGAGGCGGGGAGGGGAGAAAGTTAGTTTGAATTCGTACTAGGGTGGGGTAGCCCTTTCTGAGAGAGATGTTGAGTCATGGACCTACTGTACATGGAGTCAGGAGAATTGGGCCTGGGGTGTGGTGCTGGCTAAATCACCATACAGAAGTAGGAATTTAACAGGGATTCATTTCCTTGACAATTTGGAAGACTCTAGGGAACAGTATTGGGAAAGGCAGAAAATGGTGGCCCTTTGGGGGGACTAGCAAGTGGCCATATTTGGATGTAACATAGACCCACCTGGGTTGGGAAAGGACTGGAATCTAGAGCTTGTCCCGAAAAATGCAAAACCAGGCATTCTTATAAACCATGTGTTCTTGTAAACTTGGACAAAACTTAAAAGCACTGAGCCTTGGGTTTCTCTTCTATATAGTATTTGTATTCAGTTGCACTAGATTGGTATTAGATTATCCGTTTTCAAAATTCATTCCCCAAACTCCTAGTTGTGTGGTGGTACAACAGGAATTTCATAAGCATTTGATTCACATTTTAACGTGTTAAACTTTAAAACATTATAAACATTTATGTATACTCAATTGCATAACATGCTAAATTTTTTAACACAGTAGAGACCACTGATTTATACTGCCAGGTTATCTCACAGGATAGTTATGCTAGGTGAGAAAAAGTACCAATCTTAAATAGTTGCATACTGTATGATTGCATTTATATAGCATTATTGAAATAACAAAATTATAGCAATGGAGAACAGATTAGTAATTGCCAGGGAGTTCAGAATGGGGGAAGGGATGGCTTGGTTAAGGCAGGTAGCTTGAGGGGAGCCTTGGGAAGGAACAGTTCAGTATTTCAGTTGTGGTTACACAAAGCTACAAATGTGATAAAATTGCATAGAAACACACACATACACAAACATGCAGGTAGTGAAATCTCTAGAGTAAACTCTAGATTGTACCCAGATTAGTTTCCTGGGGGTACCTGGGTGGGTCAGTAGGTTGAATGTCCAACTTTGGCTCAGGTCATGATCTTGAGGTTTGTGGGTACGGGTTCTGTGTTGGGCTCTCTGCTGTCAGCATGGAGCCCACTTTGGATCCTCTGATCCTTCCCTTTCTGCCTGTTCCCTGTTCTTTCCTCTTTCTCTCTTTCAAAAAAAAAAAAAAAAAAAAAAAGATTAGTTTCCTCATTGTGATATTGTACTATAGTTATGCAAGATATTAACCAAGATATAAAGTTTGGAAAAGTGACCTGGGGACCATTCTGTGCATTTTTTGCAAATCCCTGTGATTTATAGTTATTTTTAGATAAAAAGTAAAAAAGAAGAGGGGGAAAGTAACATGTTTAGAATATTTGAGGGAGGGGCGCCTCGGTGGCGCAGTCGGTTAAGCGTCCGACTTCAGCCAGGTCACCATCTCGCGGTCCGTGAGTTCGAGCCCCGCGTCGGGCTCTGGGCTGATGGCTCAGAGCCTGGAGCCTGTTTCCGATTCTGTGTCTCCCTCTCTCTCTGCCCCTCCCCCGTTCATGCTCTGTCTCTCTCTGTCCCAAAAATAAATAAACGTTGAAAAAAAAAATTAGAATATTTGAGGGAAAATAAGCAAAAGGACAAAATTAAAATTATCCTAGGGGAGTTGGGTGGCTCAGTCGGTTAAGTGTCTTACTCTTGATTTTGGCTCAGGTCATGATCTCACAGTTTGGGGGATCAGCCCTGTGTTGGGCTCCATGCTGTGGGTACAGAGCCTGCTTGGGATTTTCTCTCTCTCCCTCTCTCTCTGCCTCTCCCCTGCTCGCGCACTCTCTCTCTCTCTTAAGATAAAAAAAAAAAAAATTAAAATTATCCATAATACCACCATTCAGGATAACAATCCTTATAATAGAGTTTCTTGCTTTCTTTGTGTATATACTTGAATTCTAAAAAATACTATTGATTAGAAGAATTACAGCTATATATTGGTATTTTAAAAATTCAGGCCGGTGCTTGTTTGCTCATGTAAAATTATATCAGCAAATTCACTATTATGGAACTCTTACTGCCTTATACTATTACATGTGACTGCTTTATGCATAATATGTCATGTCATTATTATTACATATTTTAAGATTTATTATTAGAGATTTAACTTAGGAATGTTCTTCTACTTAGACTTCTGGACAGGTATAATAAAATCCTTAGATAGCATTAATGTACTATTAAAAAAATGACAAAAAAAGTCTTTATCATTTGCAACGGTTAATCTCTTTGGATCGGGCTTTTCTTGATACTGTGCAATCAAAACATAACAAGTCTGACTGCCCCAATCATCCATAATGTAGTTTGTGTTAATCAGAACACCTTCATTGTAAATGTTATAAACTTGAGCTTTTAAAATATACTGATAAGGGGGTGCCTGGCTGGCTCAGTCAGTAGAGCATCAGACTCTTGATCTCAGGGTTGTGGGTTCAAGCCCCACGTTGGGCGTGGAGCCTATTTAAAATAAATAAAATAAAACACTTAAAAAGCTGTAAATACTGAAATAAAATACAGTGATAGAATGAAATACTACTTTAATCTGTTTCTCATTATAGATCCACATAAAATTTCATTTGGAAAAAATTCTTTTACTAAGAATTTTTAAAACCATTAGATTATAAGCTATAAAGTTGCTTTCATTATGAGCATCTATAACTTAGGGGAATTTCAAGGATGCTATTTTCACTGTTGTGTGATTATTGACCATTTTAAAAATAGTCATTGAGGAGTGTCTGGGTGGCTCAGTCGGTTAAGCGTCCGACTTTGGCTCAGGTCATGATCTCAAACTTCAGAGTTCGAGCCCCTGCATTGGGCTTTGCACTGACAGCTCAGAGCCTGGAGCCTGTATCAGATTCTGTACATCTCTCTCTGTCTCTCTCTCTCTCTCTCTGTCTGTCTCTGTCTCTGTCTCTCTCTCTCTCTCTGTATGTGTCCCTCCTCTGCTTGTGCATGCTCTCTCTCTCAAAAATAAAAAAAATAAATAATCATTGTATTTGAGAAGTAAAATAGTGGAAGATCCATGACAAAATATGAATTAAGGTGGAGTATACTCAACTACACTGTGTTTTATAAGTTTGATTTATTTCTGCTTGTGCATTGTGTTAAAAATTAATATCACAGACTTCTATAGAGCAAGAGTACCTGGATTGAAATCTTGGCTGCATAACTTGATCTCTCTTTTGTCTCAGTTTCCTCTTCATAAAATGAGGGTGACAGTAGTGTCTAACTCAGGATTATTGTGAATATGAAGTGTACCAATGCACCAGTTTCTGTTAACTGTATAGCACCTGGCACAAAAGTAAATGCTTATAAAATGTAGCTATTATTTTAAAACATGTTTTTTTTTCTTTCATTAATCTTGTTCAGCAAAATCTGTAGCATCCCAAGGTGGTTGTTTTTTTTTTTAACTTTCATATATTTTGTTTGAATTTTTTTTCATATTTAGCTCCTTTAGTTTGAATGGAATATACTTTTGTGTGTGGTGTGAGGTAGGGATCTAACTTTTTTCTAAATTGATAGACTTTTGCCTAACTCCCAATTTATTGACTTGACCATATTTGAAGTACCACAAGAATTTCCTTGTATTCTATAGGGACTCTTTCTGGATTCTCAGCTCTGTTCTAGTGACATGTTGTCTGTGTTTCCACACATTTCCATTACTATAGTCCCCATCTGCCCTGTGGTTTTAAATAGTAATTTGACATCTGATAGGGCAAATATGCTCATTTTAAAAAATGTTTTGGCTATTCCATCTCAGGTGAATTTTAGAATTTATTTTGATGAGTTCTAAAAAACATCCCATTGAGATTTTGGTTAGAATTGTACTTAATTTTTAGATGAATTTGGGAGTCAACCTTTACTCAAAACTTCCCATCAAGTAACATATTGTATCTATTTCTGGAGTTACTAATCTGTTATCATTTTAATCTAGATGCCCATTGTGGTCTTGTTTTGTATGTGATTTATGTGGTGCTGTAAATTGAGAAATTTTATGATGGTATTCCTGGTCATGGATCTCAGGAACAATTTTCTCTAGTCTGCAACCACTATTTTCAAGTCTATAGGCTCCCCAAGGAAGAAATTTATGTTAAATATTTGTACTTACAAATGAAAAACTAAAATACTTTGCATTTATTCTTAACTAGGACTTGGGTACCAAACTCCCAAGACAAAAGAATGTAATGAGCCCAGCTGGGTTCATGTGGAAATTTTTTTTTTAATCCAGTTAGTCTTAAATTGTTTCAAACTAAAACAGGCTGTGATATGGACCCCTTTCATCTCCCCAATTCTCAAACATGGCTAGATTTTTCCTTTGTGATGTGAGCAAAGCCTGCTCTAACTCATTCCTATCAGTGCCCAGGGCTGTGTAACCAAAGCGCACATTTGCTTTGGCTGACTGCTGATCTGGCCTTGGCCACACGCCTCAGGCCTTTTCTGCCCAAGTAGTAGGTTTGGCCCTGGCTCTCACTTAGAGAAGAGAAACCCTCTTGAGGGCTTCTCATACCACTCTAGTCATGTAGAAGAAGCAGAAAAGTGAGCCTGTACTCGTGTGCCGAACTTTTAATGGCGATTCTACCCAGTATCACACAGACCCAATCAGTGCTCTCAAATCTGTCCTCTTCCTTCGTGAGAATCAGGGAGAAAGAACAGTGAGAAGGGCCTTGATTGCTCACTTCTAAAGATAACATAGAAACTTTCAGCCATTCTCAGAAGCATTGGTTTTTCTCTTGGGTTGTTGTCTCAAATCAACCAGAAAGAGGTGGAATAAAAACTGGCTTGCTGAGTATTGCACATAAGCCATATTCTCTCTTAAGTATGCATCAACCTGCAGTGGGTGACTTATTACTCATGAGACGTTCTCTTCCCTTGCTTAATGGTTCATGACATGTTCTTGATTTTCCTCCTACCACTTGGTTCCTTCTCAGCTTTCTTTACTGGCTTATCCTCCTGCAATTACCCATTATGTTGGTTTACCAGGAATCAGCCCTACCCTCTTGTTAGTCTTCTTTCTCTAAACAGTCATGTCCGTGTTCATGGCATCACTCACAGATGAACCTAAAATTTATATCTCTAGCCTGGAAATTTATGTCTATAGCCTCAAAATTTATATCTCTCTTTTGAACTCTAGATCTGCATATCTAATTGCCTGCTGGACATCTCTAGTTAGATGTCTCCAAAGTGCTATAAGTTTAATGTGTCCAAGATTTAATTAATATTCTTACCCTGAAAATGCTTTTTCTGATCCCAGTGAAAGGCATCACTGCCCCAGCAGTTGTGCAAGTCAGAAACCTGGGAGTTGTCCTTGGTTGTTTCTCCACCCTCCCCTCCCCCACCAAATCCAATCAATCACCTTTTTTTTTTAACCTTTTTTGTTCTGATTTGTAACATACATATGGAAGAGACATTGAGCTGTGCATCTTTTTTGACGTAGTAATGACAAAGCATAACCCTTGTAACCAACATCCAGGTCATCAAATAGACTATTGTCTTCAGAAAGCCCTCCCTTAATCCCCTCCTTATCAAATATACTCTTCCTCCTTCTCAAGAGTAACTAACTTCTGTCCTGACTTTTATGATACTCACTTTCTTACTTTTCTACCTGAGGTTGCATCTAAACTTGGTTTAGTTTTTCCTGCTTTTTGAACTTTGTAAACGGTTCCATTTAAATGGAACCATTTAGTTTGTATTCTTTATTCTGGCTGCTTTCACTCAACAGTATTTTGTGAAATTCATCCATGTTTTACGGAGCTAGAGTTTATGTGTCATTGCTGACTATTCTGTTATACAGATACATCACAATTAACTTATTCACTCTTTTTTTGGATGGACACTTAAGTTGTTTTCACTTTGCAGCAATTATGAATAATGCTGCTATGAACATTTTTGTGTGTCTTCAATTTTACTTGGTAATGCCAGACTGTTTTTCAAAGTGATTGCAATAATTTAGATTCCTACCAACAATGTATGAGATTTCCTGTTGTTCTACCTGTTTGTCGGGTGTTGGAATTGTCAGTCTATTAAATTATATTAGCCATTCTGGTATATATGTAATGGATTTTTGTGGGTTATTGAGGTGTATTTCAGTAAAATGCAAAAATCCTAAATGTACAACTTGAAAATTTTTTTATATATGCATGTGCCACTACTCAGAAGAACATTCCTATCACCTCAGAAAGTACTCTTATGCAACTTTTCAGTCAGAAGCTGTTATTCTGACCATACTGTTTTTTTTTAATTTTTTTTTATGTTTATTTCTCAGACAGAGAGAGACAGAGCATGAGTGGGGGAGGGGCAGAGAGAAAGGGGGACAGAGAATCAGAAGCAGGCTCCAGGGGCTCGAACGCAGGGCTCGAACTCACAAACGTGAGATCATGACCTGAGCCAAAGTCGGTCGCTCAACCCACTGAGCTACCCAGGCGCTCCCTGACAATACTATTTTGACTTCTATCACTGTAAATTTGCTTTTCCTATTCTTGAACTTCATGTAAAAGGACTCCTAACAGTATGCACTCTCTTGTGTCTGGCTTCTTTTGCCCAGCATAATAGCAGTTCATCCAAGTTGTTGGTCTTATCAGTTATTTTTTTATTGCTTAGCGCCATTGTATGATTTTATACACACACACACACACACACACACACACACACACACACACACACTCAGTGTATTTTTGGGTCATAGGGTAGGTATTTAATTTTGTTAGAAACTATAGAACAGTTTCCCAAAGTGGTTGTTCTATTTAACATTCCTATTTGGTTTTAATGTGCATTTCCCTAATTACTAAAGGGGTTGAGCAGCCTTTCCTCTGTTTTTTTGTTGGCCATTTAGATATCTTCTCTTTGAAAGGCTCATTAAAGTCTTTTGCCCATTTTTCTACCTGGTGTTCGTTCTTTGTCTTATTCATTTTAAGATACATACATATATACATATTTATATGTATATATGTGTGTATGTATATACGTGTGTCTATATATGTCTATGTATGTTCATGTATATTTTTTCAGATAATCTGTGTTGTGTATATTCTCTTCCACTCTGTGGCTTGCTTTGCCTTTTCATTTTCTTAAAGGTATGTTTTGATTAACAGAAATTATTAGTTTTCACATAGTTAACCTTCTCCTTTATAATCAGCTTTTTGTATCTTGGTATTGAAGATATTCTCTATAAAGATATTTTCTCTTACATTTTGTCTTTCACATTTAGGTCAACAATCTATGTGGAATTTTTTTTAATTGTCTCTAGACAAAAACTGTCTCCTTTTAAGCCAGATGTGACTCTTCACTAAGTTTTTGTTTTGGAAAATAGTGATTTTTCATAAAGAATTTATTTCTGTTAATATGTAATGGATTTCTTGTTATTTTTTTTAATTAAAACATTTTTTTTTCTTAACATTTATTTATTATTGAGAGACAGAGAGAGAGCACAACCAGGGGAGGGGCAGAGAGAGAGGGAGACACAGAATCCGAAGCAGGCTGCAGGCTCCGAGCTGTCAGCACAGAGCCCGACATGGGGCTTGAACTCACAAACTGTGAGATCATGACCTGAGCCGAAGTCGGAAGCTTAACCGAGAGAGCCACCCAGGCACCCCTCTTGTTATTTTTAAGTGAACAAATATTTCAGTTTTCTATTTTAATTTCAAGTGTGATAAATATAATAGATAAAAGCACATGAACTGAAGCTCTTTAGAATCTCAGGTTTGAGAGTTACTGTGTAGCTTTATAAATCTTGATAAATAGTAAATAATAAATCTTGGTTATTTTTGGCTCCTTGCATTTGTATATACATTTTAGAATCGGGTTGTAAGATTCTACAAGAATACTTGTTAGGATTTTGATTGGAATTGGCATTGAATAAGTTTAGGGATAATTGAAATATTTACACAGTTGCATCTTCCAGTTCATGAACATTGTCTCTCAGTGTGTTTTGGTCTTCTTTAATTTTTTTCTCAGTAATGTTTTGTAGATTTCTAAACAGCAGTTTTGCACATCTTCCTAACAGAATTTTTAAAGTGAAAAAAGTCTATATCAAATTACATTAAAAAAAAAACAAAACATTTAACAAGAATACAAAGGGTATCGGGGCGCCTGGGTGGCGCAGTCGGTTAAGCGTCCGACTTCAGCCAGGTCACGATCTCGCGGTCCGTGAGTTCGAGCCCCGTGTCGGGCTCTGGGCTGATGGCTCAGAGCCTGGAGCCTGTTTCCGATTCTGTGTCTCCCTCTCTCTCTGCCCCTCCCCTGTTCATGCTCTGTCTCTCTCTGTCCCAAAAAAAAAATAAATAAACGTTGAAAAAAAAAAAAAAAAAAGAATACAAAGGGTATCTCTGAAAAGTGTGAAACTTCACTGAAGGACATAAAAGAATTGAATAAATGCTGAAACATAACTTTTTCTTAGATAGGATAACTGTCACATTGGAAAGATATCATTATCCCTGTAGACTGTCTGCTAAATACACTTTTGCGTCTTGTCATTTCTAAAATTGAGATATGCCTTGGGGTGCCTGGGCTTAACCTGGGTTGATTAAGCGTCCAACTTCGGCTCAGGTCATGGTCTCGTGGCTTGCGAGTTCAAGCCCTGTGTAGGGCTCTGTGCTGACAGCTCAGAGCCTGGAGCCTGCTTTGGATTCTGTCTCCCTCTCTCTCTCTCTGCCCCCGCCCCACTCGTGCTCTGTCTCTGTCTCTCTCTCTTAAAAATAAGCAAACATTAAAACATTTTTTTAATTGAGATATGCCTTAAAATTGAGGATACCTTCTAGTCACTTCTGGCCATGTGGTAGTGGTGAAGAAGTTTTATTTATGAACATCTTAACCAGTTTATTTTACTTATTTTCCTTTCATTATAAGCACAATTCATATGCATATGCTAAAAGAGCTATTTTAATAAGCCTAAAAGAAAAATCCTCAGTCACAAGGCAGCATTATGTCAGGGTGGCAATGTCTTTTTTTTAGGGCTACATAAAATTGTACATCTTACATTGAAGGTATTTTGGAGTTGATCAAACATAATTTGTAAATTCAGTGTAATCCCAGTTAATATTTCCACAGGCTTTTAAAAACACGATTCTAAAGTTTATATGAAAGAACACAAATGGAATTTTTTATAAAATATGAAAATCAATAATTCACGAAGGAGAATTAGTACTGTGAAAGTCAGGGTTCAAGCTGAAGTGATTAAGCATGCTGGAGCAGGTAGGTTATCCCCAGAACAGAGCTGAGAGTAGTGCTGTGACCTCATTTATAGAAATGTCATAGGTAATGAAGGTGAAAACAGTGAATTCTTCGATAAGTAAGTAGTATTGTGTTAGCCATTTGAGGAAAAAGAAAGCTAGCTTGCCATCTCACTTAAAAAAAAAAGAAAAGCTTTTATTGAGATACAATTCACAGATAGGAAAGTACACATATTTTGGGAATGCAAGCTGGTGCAGCCATTCTCGAAAACAATATGGAGGTTCCTCAAAAAACTAAAAATAGAACTACCCTACGACCCAGCAATTGCACACTAGACATTTATCCAAGGGATACAGGTGTGCTGTTTCGAAGGGACACATGCACTCCCATGTTTATAGCAGCACTATCAACAGCCAAAGTATGGAAAGAGCCCAAATGTCCACGGATGGATGAATGGATAAAGAAGATGTGGTATATATATGTGTGTGTATATATATATATATATATACACACACATATATATACATACACACACACACACACAATGGAGCATTACTCAGCAACCAAAAAGAATGCAATCTTGCCATTTGCAACTACGTGGATGGAACTGGAGGGTATTATGCTAAGTGAAATTAGAGAAAGACAAAAATCGTATGACTTCACTCATATGAGGACTTTAAGAGACAAAACAGATGAACATAAGGGAAGGGAAACAAAAATAATATAAAAACAGGGAGGGGGACAAAACAGAAGAGACTCATAAATATGGAGAACAAACTGAGGGTTACTGGAGGGGTTGTGGGAGGGGGGATGGGCTAAATGGGGAAGGGGCACTAAGGAATCTACTCCTGAAATCATTGTTGCACTATATACTAATTTGGATGTAAATTTAAAAAATTTTTAAAAAATTAAAAAAAAAGGAAAGTACACATATTTTAAAGGGCCAATATTTTTTATGTATCTGTACACGTGTAACAGGATGTGTCACCTAGATCAGGAAATAGACTCTCTAGCACCCCCAAAGTTTCCCTTATATTTGCCTCCTAGTCAGTACCAACCCCCTTGGTGGTAATCACTTTTTGGGCCTCTGGCCATCAGTTAGTTTTGCCTGTTTTTGATCTTCAAATAAATCAATATATTAAGTCTTCTTTTGTGTCTCATTTCTTTCGCTTAACAATATATGAGATTTATTTATGTTGCATGTAGCAGTTCTTTTTTATTGTGTAGTATTGTGCTAATATGCCACACTATCATTGATAGAAATTTTTGTTTACTTTTTTTTTTTTTTTTTTTTGCTAAAATGAATAAAACTGCTTAGAACACTCTTGTATGTGTTTGTTGGGTGTTAAGTACTCATTTGTTCTTGGAATTGAGTGGAAGTGGTGGGTCATAGGCTACATATATGTTTAATTTTAGTGTATATTGCCAAACTGTTTTCCACAGTGAGTATACCAGGTTACATTCCCACCAGCAACATATGAGAGTTCCAGTTGCTCTAAGTTTTATAAAATCTCAGAAACCATAAAGAGAAAAAGTTGATTAATTTGCATTAAGGCAGACAAAACCTGTGCATGGCAAAAACTAGCATAAATGAAGTTGGAATGCCAAAGATAAACTGGGAAAAAATATTTGCCTTGCATCATTTTCAAGGAGCTAATTTCCTTTAAAGAAAAGGAAAAGACAGGAATCCTTTTAAATAAATACAGGAAGGACCAACATCTCAACAGACAAGTGGGCACAGTACATTCAAAGACAGTTGAAAATAGGGGCACCTGGGTGGCTCAGTCAGTTAAGCATCCAACTCTTGATTTCGGCTCAGACCATGATCTCATGGTTCTTGAGTTCGAGCCCTGCATTGGGCTCGGCACTGACAGTGTGGAACCTGCTTGGAATTCTCTCCTTCTCTTCTCTCTCTCAAAACAAACAAACAAACAAACAAACTTAAAAAAAGACAGTTGAAAATAAACACAAATAGTTCTTAAACAGGAAATTTCAGCCATAATAAGAGCAAATTGAAACTATATTGAAAACGTTTTTAATGTATTAGATTGGCAAAGATCAAAACTTTTG
Organism: Prionailurus viverrinus; assembly: GCF_022837055.1. Classification (NCBI taxonomy): domain Eukaryota; kingdom Metazoa; phylum Chordata; class Mammalia; order Carnivora; family Felidae; genus Prionailurus; species Prionailurus viverrinus. Next base: position 16,326,360 of record NC_062576.1, on the reverse strand, counting down.
ATTAACTTGGCTGAGATGTAGAGAAGTATCAAGTTCCATATAGTAATGGTAGGATTCTAAACTCTGAAGAGCAGTTTGATAATATCCATTAAAATTAAAAATGTATGTACTTCAAGAGTAGTAAGGATAAATAAATTATGATGTGTTTATACAATAGAATATTACAGAGAACAAGAATGAATGAGTTACAATTTACACACAAAAATAGATGGTTCTTACAACCATAATGGTGAGTGAAAGAGCCAGACAAAAGTACAAGTTCCAAAACACAAAATTAAAACTATGTTGTTAGAAGTCAGAGTAGTGTTACCTCACTGAAAAGGAACACAAGACAAGCTTTTGGAGGCTTGTAGTGTTCTATATCTTAATGTGGGTCCTGGTTACACAGTTGTGCTTACATTGGGAAAATTCATCAAGCTTTTGTGTACTTTTCTGAATGTATGCTATAATTCAATAACAAATTCTAAATAGATAATAACATGTATATACACAGTCATAATGCACATACCCCCCCTTTTTTTTTTAGCAGTTCTTTTCTGTGCTTGTAAACACGAATACATACATATACACTCTTGTATGTGGCAGTTAAGTAGTATGAAGACATTCATTGCCATGCTTATCATAACAAAAGTTGGGACAAAATCTAGTTACCAGTCAGTGGGGAACTGGTGAAATAATTAATGGTAATGTAATAGAGTGAATGAATAGCAGCTCTTAAAAAGTGAAAGGGAGTTCTTTGTGAACTAATTTAGAAACATCTCTTAAGATGTTTTTAAAAGACCAAGCAAGGTGCATGAATGATATATGTAGTATGCTAATACAGTTGACCCTTGAAAAACATGGGGGGGTTAGGGGCACTGACCACCTGTGTAGTACAATTTGCATTTTTTAAAATTGAAGTATAGTTGACACGCAGTGTTACATTTCAGGTATTCAAAATAATCCACAATTCTATACATGCAGTTACACTCTGTCACCATACAACATTGTTGTAATATTATGGACTGCATTCCTTTTGCTATACTTTTCATCCCTGTTTGTGACTTTTTTTTTATTACTGAAAGTTTGTACCTCTTAATTTCTTTCACCTGTTTCGCCTGTCCCCTCAAACCCCCTTCCCTCTGGCAAAATTCTCTGTGAGAATTTTTCTGTTTTTGTTTGTTCATTTGTTGTTTAGATTTTTCCACATATAAATGAAATCTTGTGGTATTTGTCTCTGATTTCACTTAGCATGATACCCTCTAGGTCCATCCATGTTGTCACTAATAGCAAGATTTCGTTCTGTTTTATGGCTGAGTCATACTTCAGTGTGCATATATACCACATCTTTTTTATCCATCCATCCATCCATCCATCCATCGGCACTTAAATTGCCTTCAGCTCTTAGCTATTATAAATAATACTGCAGTAAATAAGAGTGCATATATCTTGAAACTAGTGTTTTCATTTGGGTAAATGGGCAGTGGAATTAGTGGATCATACAGAATTTATAATTTTTTGAGGAAAACTACTGTTTTCCATAGCAGCTGCACCAACTTCTGTTCCCACCAACTGGGTGAGGGTTCCCTTTTCTCCGCATCCTTGCCAGCACTTGTTATTTCTTGTGTTTTTAATACTAGCCATTCTGACTAGTATGAAGTCATTGTAGTTTTGATTTGCATTTCCAGTGTGTAACTTTTGACTCCCCCAAAACTTAGCTGCTAGTAGCCTACTGTTAATTGGAAGGCTTGCTGTGAACATAACATAAACAGTGAATTAACACATATTTTGTATATTATACAAATATATAAGCTAGAGAAAAAATGTTTAAGAGGAAGAGAAAATACATTTACAGTACTGTACTGTATTCATCAAAAAAATTTTTATTATGACTAAATCTGCAAAGTTCAAACCTGTGTTGTTTAAGGACCAACTGTATTTTGTGTGGGTATATTTTTTAAGTCATTTACATAAAAAGTATATAAATAGAATATTTCTGGAAGTATAGAAAAATATATTAATGCTGGCTCTCTGGGGAGAAGTTGGTGGCTGGGGAACAAAATGGGAGATACTTTCCCTGAATACTCATATACTTATAAATTTTAAAAATTTTCATAATGGCAAAGTGCACATAATATAAAATGTACTGTATTAAGCATTTCAGGTGTACAATTCAGTACTCTTAATTTTATTCACATCATTGTATAACCAGTATCCAGGACTTAAAAAAATTTTTTTTAACTTATTTTGAGAAAGAGAGAGAGAATCCCAAGCAGGCTCCACACTGTCAGCAGAGCCCGAAGTGGGGCTCAAACTCACAAACCATGAGATCATGACCTGAGCCAAAACCAAAAGGCTGATGCTTAACCAACTGAGCCACCCAGGTGCCCCCAGAACTTTTCAAACCCATTAAACAGCTCCTCGTTTCCTCCTCCCCTTTACCTCTGGCAATCACCCATTCTACGTTGTGTTTCTATGAATTTGACTACTCTAGATACCCCATAAAAGTGGAGTCATAAAATATTCGTATGTATTTTTGTGACTGGCTTATTTCACTTAACATAATGTCCTCAAGGCTCAGACATCGTATTTTGTGATCTTTGAATTCTATACCTTGTTCATTTATTACCGATTTTTATTATTTTTTTAATGTTTATTTTTGAGAGAGAGGGAGGTGGGGTGGGCGGAGGATCTGAAGAGGGCTCCACATTGATAGCAGAAAGCCTGATGCAGGGCTCAAACTTGTGAACCGTGAGATTGTGACCTGAGCCGAAGTCCAGTGCTCAGCCGACTGAAGCGCCAGGCTCCCCTATTACCTATTTTTAAAGGAGCATTAGAATAAAAAGGTAAGACTTTATCATTCAGAGCTGGTTAATTATATGTAAAAGTTGGTAGTGTGTATTATTCACATCAACCATCATTTAATGCCAGTTTTGTTAGCAAAACAGATTTATACCATAGTGCCATTTAAAGTTTTATTTTACTACATATTTCTCCTTGTTTTCATGTATAGGTATCACCAGAATAGAGGGTCATTAAGTCCCCAGCCTCTTGACTCTCAGTCTGCTCAGTACAGTAGTTTTTCCCCTGGGCCTTTCCTCAAAGTCTACCTCTTTACCCCTGGCACAACCTGGTTCTATGCCAAGGGCATTGCTTCCTCTTTGCAGATTTCTCCTGTATCTCTGACCTGGAAAAAAAAGGGGGTGGGGGTCTCATTTTCTAGCTATTCAGTGCTGCTTAAGATCATTATTCTAGAGCTTTCTGCAGTAATATTGTTTCCCATGAATTGAGACTCATTTCTATCAGGATTGTTGACTGAGTGTGGGGACAGAGGAACAAGTTGAAATGACTGAAGTTTATGAGAGGACTTTGTACTATTAAACAGAACAGAGGAGGACAGGCAGGCTCTAGGTGGAAGATATGTGACTAGTCTTTGAATATGTATTGGTTTGAGATGCTGGCCTATATTGGTTTGAGATGCTGAAGCTGTGAGCTGGAAGTGGGGATTTAGAAAATAAGTTTTCATTATAAATTTAGTGTATGCCAATGTGTATGTGTTTATGTGTGCCTGTGTAGAAAATGCAGAAAAGTATATAGAAGAAAAAATTATCCATAGACTAGATTATCATTCTTAACATTTTAACTGAATTAACTTCTGGGTGTGTTTGTTTATTTGTTTTGGTTACGTGTTATGAAAGTATATGTATGAACTCTCACGTTTTAAAATGGAGTTGAGATTTTACATTTTGTGTTCTGCTTTTTTTCTTTGTATTCTGTTCATGAATGAAAAAGTCCAGAGCCAGTTACATGTGATGCTTCTCTTGTGTTAAAAGTCAGCAGCGGGGGCGCCTGGGTGGCTCAGTCGGTTAAGCGTCCGACTTCAGCTCAGGTCACGATCTCGCGGTCCGTGAGTTTGAGCCCCGCGTCGGGCTCCGTCGGGCTCTGGGCTGACAGCTCGAAGCCTGGAGCCTGTTTCAGATTCTGTGTCTCCCTCTCTCTGCCCCTCCCCCGTTCATGCTCTGTCTCTCTCTGTCTCAAAAATAAATAAACGTTAAAAAAAAATTAAAAAGAAAAAAAGAAAAGTCAGCAGCAAAAGAAAGAGGTCATAAATGAAATTGTAGGGCTTGTTGAAATCACACATGGTGAGAATCCTGCACAGATGGAGAAGATAATGTGGCAAGGACAGAACTTTGGAAATTTGCCTATATTTGGGGATTCAAGAATAAGAAATCATAGAGAAGCAGGAGAATTAAGAGTTTAGTGTCAAACTAAGAGTGGAACAAATTCCAAGAAAAAAAGGAGTAGTTAGCATTGTTAGGTACTAAAAAAGAGAGTTCTGGATGAATACTTTAGATAAGAAATTGTGAAATCACTAGTTGATCATAAAATTGATTCTGTCCAGCAACGATGGAATGTCAGGGACTGAATTTACCTTGCTATTTTAAACAACTGGAAAGTCAGCATACGAAATAACAATTTAGAGACATTGGATGAGAGGCAACACGGCTGTGATCACTGAAAGAAGAGAAACGAATTTACTGAGCTCTGTGGTTGCCCCAGTTTCTTGTTGGGAGGTGTTTTTCAGGCTGCAGAGCGGAGAGGGGAACCCAAATAGAGCCCAGTGGTTCCCTTGAGTTGAGAAGACAGAGATGGGAGTTTGATGGGGCAAAGGCAGCTCTCATTTGTGGGGCACAATGTAAGAGAGGAGAAGTTGCCCAGAGAACCCCAGAGATATGCGGGTGTGTACCCTTGAGTCTGGTTGAGTACTGATCTTCACATGCATAAGAAGAAACTACCTGAAGCCAAAAAAAGAACTCCACTGAAAAATAGTAGGCTGAAACTCACACGAGGTTGGAAATAGTGTATGTTCTCACTAGCCAAAGTATATGTAGGGCATCAAAAAGATATTGCCTTGGTTATAGGGCTAAATTAGCCCTAAATAAAGGCTGCTCCTGGACCTGCCCTACCAAAGCATAAAAGCAAGCCTTGGAGGATCCAATGATTCCAAGAAACTTAATTGTGTTCTGGAACAAAAACAAGCACTTTTTAAGGGAATATAGCAGAATCTAGTACCCCAAACATAAAATTCACAGTGTCCCTGCCATCCAATTAAAAAATTACCAGGCAAGCAAAGAACCAGAAAAATAGGACCTATAATTAGAAAATAATCAGAAAAATAAAAAAATGGAAATAAACCCAGAGATGATGGAATAAAAAAGTTCATTAAAGCAGCTCTTTTAATAGCTCTATTTTTTTTTTTTTAATGTTTATTTTTTGAGAGAGAGAGTGTGAGCAGGGGAGGGGCAGAGAGAGAGGGAAACAGAGAATCTGAAGCAGGTTCTAGGCTCTGAGCTGTCAGCACAGAGCCTGATGTGTGGCTTGAACCCACCAACTGCAAGATTATGACCTGAGCCAAAGTCAGAGGCTTAACCGACTGTGCCACCCAGGCACCCCTAAAACAGCTCTTTTAAATATGCTTTATATGTTCAGGTAGGTAGAGGAAATGGTTAACATAATGCAGAGATATTAAAAAGACCTCAATATAACTCCCAGAGATGGAAATGGAGTGAAAAATATACTCAAGGGATTAGCAGCACACGAGGCACCAGCAGATCAGTGAACGTGAAGATGTAACAGTAGAAACTGTTCCAAATGCGACAGAGAAAAAATGTGAGGAAAAATTAGCAGATCATCAATGTCTAGAACAGGAACAGTAGTCAGGAACAAGAACAGTCTAACATATGTGTATTGGAGCCCAGAAAAGAGGGAGGGAGGAGAACGAAAGACATTTTTAATAATGACCAGAAAATTTCCAAATTTGATGAAAATTGCAAACCCACAGATTCAAGAAGCACAACAAATCTCAAGGAGAATATGTATAAAGGAAACCACATCAAGATACATCATAATCAAATTGCTGACCACCAGTGATAGGGCAAAATCTCAAAAGCAGGCAGAGAAAAAAGACACATTATGTAGGGTAACAAGAATGTCAGCAGATTTCTTATCAGAAATATAGCAAATCAAAAGACGGTGGAGAGACATCGATAAAGTGCTTAAAAACAAACAAACAACTGTTAGCCTAGTATTCCTTATCTTGGAAAATACTTGTCAGAAATAGTAGTGAAATAAAGACTTTTGAACAAACACATGCTGAGAGTATTTGTTGCCAGCAGACCTGTACAACAAGAAATGTTGAAGGAAGTTATTCAGGCAAAAGATAAATTATTTAAGGTAGAAATATGGATCTTTACAAAGGATTGAAAAGTACCGGAAGTGGTAAATGTGGGGTAAATATAAAGATATTTATTATTTCCTTTAAATGATAATTGAATTGAGTGACTAACAGGTATGGTGTTTACATTCGGACTGATGGAAATGTTCTGGAATTAGTAGCTTTAAAAAGATACTTGGGGGGCACCTGGGTGGTTTAGTCGGTTAAGTGTCCAACTTGATTTTGGCTCATGGTTTGTGGGTTTGAGCCCTGCATGGGCTGTGCGCTGGTGGTGCGGAGCCTGCTTGGGATTCTCTCTCTGTCCCTCCCCTGCTTGTGCTCTCTCTCAAAATACATATTTTGGGGGAAAAAAAAGATACTTGGTTTTGAAATCAAAAGTAATAATGTATTGTGGATTTTACATATAGAAGTAAAATGTATGACAACAGCAAAAAGATGGGAGGAAAATGGAAATATATGATTAGAAAGTTCTTAAATAATACATGAGGTGCTCTTTATCTGCTATGGGAAAGCAGCCTAAGTTAAAGGTAATATAAAGATACAATGTAAAACCTAGAGTAACCACTAGGAAAATTAAATAGAATTATAGCTAATCAAGTAATTGTGGAGATGGAATCCTAAAAAAATTCTCCGTTAATCCAAAAGAAGGCAGGTAATGAGGGGAAAGAGAACAAAATACAGTTTGGACAAACAGGGAACAGCAAGATGCTAGACTTAAACATAGTCATATCAACCTGTCATTACATTAAATGTAAATGGTCTTGAAAAGCTTTGCAAAGTAAAAGAGATAAAAATTACCTCTATTAATATTTTAGTGCACTCCCAGTTGATTTTTGTGTATAAATATGTATGTGTACACATGCATGTTCATCCAAATGTCTATACATAAATATGTGCTGGGTTTTTTTTTTTAAGAAAAAAAATTGAGGCCATGCTCTTCATTTCCATTTAAGTTTGGATCACAACCATTTTGACATATAATAAAATATTTGAAAAGAGCTTTTAATGTCTGTATAGTATTCCACTGAATATCCAAAATGTAATTTGCTTCATCCTAGATAATTTGCCATTTAGGTTGTTTTTCAGTTTGCCATTTTAAATAATACTGTGTTGAACACCCTTGTACACATTTATGTAAATCTTTACATCATTGATTATTTTCTTTTTTTTTTTAATTTTTTTTTTTCAACGTTTATTTATTTTTGGGACAGAGAGAGACAGAGCATGAACGGGGGAGGGGCAGAGAGAGAGGGAGACACAGAATCGGAAACAGGCTCCAGGCTCTGAGCCATCAGCCCAGAGCCCGACGCGGGGCTCGAACTCCCGGACCGCGAGATCGTGACCTGGCTGAAGTCGGACGCTTAACCGACTGCGCCACCCAGGCGCCCCAACATCATTGATTATTTTCTTAAGCTAGATTCCTAGAAGTGGGATTGTTAAATTAATCTTTAGAAAATTGTGCCTATTTACACTCCCCCCTATAGTGTATAGGAGTGCCAATTTAACCTTTTCCTTGTTACATGCCTAGTATTAAACATTGCCAATCAGATTGTTTTCTAAACTGTAACTTGATGCTTATGGGATACTTCTTTATCTTTGAAGTTTGAAAATTCTGCCAATCTCTGCATTAAATTTAGCTAGAACACAAAATGTACATTTATTTTTCCTTCAACTACCTTCTCTCCTTCGTTCTCTCACTTTTTTTCCCTTTTTCCTTCCCTCCTTCCCTCTCTCCCTCCTTCCTTCTTCCTACTTTAATAGTTTAGTTTTCATTTCTTTGGTTATTACTTCAGCTTTATTTGTTCTAGAATATGAACTTTTCCATATCACTCTTGTTCACTATTGACTCCTTGGTGCCTGCAATAGTTTACTGTATGCTCAATAAATGTGTTAAAAGAGTAAATACAGTTTTTTTTTCTTTCTACAACTATTATTGGTAAGGTTGATCTGTATAATATTTCTAACATTTTTTTCTTTCATCTTACTAGTCTGTTTTGTCCTTTTTGTTGTTCTATTATTGTGGGATAATTTATCCATTTATTGTTTTATGTCACTTTTTGTTTGGTAGTAGTTTATCTGCTACTCACTACTTCTGTTGCTGTTTTTAATTTGGCAAGTCATGTTATTCATCTCTGAAAATCTTTTCATCTCGATTAATCCTTTCCCCATATGCAGAATTTTCTGAGATTCCTTAAAAATATTAAGCTCTATGCATTTTATTACTTTCCTCTCAATTTATATCAACTATTTGAGACTCAGATTTTATATCTGTTTTCAGCTCTAGGGTATTTAAACTTCACTGTGTAGTACATTTTAAAATACTTTAGGGCTGGGAAAGAAAAGAAAATGGTGTATTAGTATTAGTATTATTATTTGTTCCCTTACTTCACTTTGACACAATTAAAATGTGGAATCACAGGCTTTTAGTAGTACAAAGTTAGGGCTCAGGAGTTTTTATTTGCAAAGATTGTTATGTGGCAGGATTCTGGACAGCATCTACTTTTTTTGAGAGAGAGAGAGAGAGAGCAAGAGCAGGTGAGGGGCAGAGAGAGAAGGAGAAAGAGAGAATCCCAAGCAGTCTCCACACGTCAGTGCAGAGCCTAATGGGGGGCTTGAACTCTCAAACTGTGAGACCATGACCTCAGCTGAAATCACAAGTCGGACGGTTAACCAACTGAACCACCCAGGCAGGCGCCCCTAGACAGCATCTACTTCTTCAACTACTTTTTGAGACCCCAGAAGGTAGAGAACTGGTCAAAGAAAAAGTAATGAAAGTTTGAATACAAAATACCTATTCTTTAGAGGACGGCAATTGGGAACTTGAAAGAATTGGTTATTCCTTTCTTTAATTATTTATACTTTAGAATTTTGACCTGGGAACCCAAAGATGAATGAGAGTTCCTTTTCTCCTGAAGTCCAATTTAATGCCAGACACAGACGATATAAACAAAATAAGTAAAACAGTAGTGGTAGTGGTGTACCAGAAAGTGAAGGAGATCCATAATTTGCGGTTTACGTTTTCTCCTGAGAGGTCAGCAGAGACTTTTGCAGAATGAAAGAGATTTGAGATTGCATTTTGGAGTGATACCATTTAACCTGTGATGAATAAAAAAGCTACAAAGCAATGCTTAAGTTCTTTTTTTTCTAGTTGTAAGAATCCTCGTATAGGGATGGAAAACAAATCTTAATGTATTGACTCAAGATAGGTGATTTGAAGGGAATGGGACTGAACCTCAGTTTTGTGCATGTAGCTGCTAGAATTCTATTTCTTTTCACATTAATGTGAAATTAATCATTAAAACTTTAAGTTAAAATGGAGGTTTAAAATTTTTTCCCTTCATACTTGAAAACTATTTATGGTAGCAATAATTCTGATGGCCTCAGGTATCCTCTTCCCAACACTGACTTATGTCTTGAAAGAGTGGCTTAGGGGTACCTGGGTGGCTCAGTTGGTTAAGTGTCCAACTCTTTTTTAAAAAAAAATTTTTTTCAACGTTTATTTATTTTTGGGACAGAGAGAGACAGAGCATGAACGGGGGAGGGGCAGAGAGAGAGGGAGACAGAATCGGAAACAGGCTCCAGGCTCGGAGCCATCAGCCCAGAGCCCGACACGGGGCTCGAACTCCCGGACCGCGAGATCGTGACCTGGTTGAAGTCGGACGCGTAACTGACTGTGCCACCCAGGCGCCCCTTAAGTGTCCAACTCTTGATTTTGCCTCAGGTCATGATCTCACAGTTCGTGAGTTTGAGCCCCGCATCGGGCTTTGTACTGGCAGTGCAGAGCTTGCTTGGGATTCTCTCTCTCTCCCTCTTTCTCTAACCCTCCCCTGCTTGTATTTTCTCTCTCTCCAAATAAATAAAACATTAAAAAAAAAAAAAGTGGCTTAGATTTGCTTTCATATTCCTGAATAACCCACAGTACATCTCCCAGTGTCCAGTTTTAATTACTGGCAATATATGCCACTGTGAATACCACTATTATTTTTAAATCATGGGGGGGAAGGTCTAATATTTTCATTGATATTAGCTAGCCTAATGATCTACAGATCTCTGAACCAGGTGTTTAATTATTTTTCAAGTTCAAATTTACTTACACTTCAGGGAGTCTAAGGTTACAATCAGAACATGTTGATATTTACAAAGACAATTTTGTTCAGTTTGTTAATCTCAGCTGGGGAGGTTTTGCTTTTAAGAGAATCCTCATCAGTTTCTTTTTTCCATTGGAGACAGTAGTTTCAGTGGCTGAAATGCTGGATTAAATATGAAAATATGCTATAGTCCAGGTTCTCTTTATTTACCGTGAAAAAAGAAAGCAATGTGCCAGACCTGTGAACTCCTCTGATAAAGGGAGGCCACAACTACTCTGCATATGAATACCAACAACCAGTTAAGACATTTTTCTGTATTTGGAAACTTGAAAGCTTCCAAATATTTAATAATTTAAGTTTACTTCAAGTGTTTGTAAAATTTCAGTTAATAGAGATTCATTCAGGATTTATGTGGATTTACTCTTGACAGAAACTCAAGATACAAGTAGCTACTTAGGCTAGCCCAGTGTTTTTCAAACTAGTAGAAGATGAGTTTTTAAAATTTCCCATCTATTATGGACTGATAGTTTACAAAAAACATTTATCAAAAAATAAATGCAAACAGCACATGCTAAATAAAAGGTCAAGTAGTTTATTCAACTGACAAAATTGCATTTTAATAGTATAATCAGTAAAATAATGTGAAGAATTATAAAAACTGTGCATGTATAGTCAATCACTATGGTAAATTTCTCTATTACACTCTTAACTTTATGTTATTTGGTAATTGTATCTAAAGTTATGAAATAGAAGTGTGCCTGGTTGACTCAGTCAGTGGAGCATGCAACTCTTGTGAGTTTGAGCCCCATGTTGGGTGTAGAGATTACCTAAAAAAATAATAAAAATAAAGTTATGATAAATAGCAGTTGGGTATTTTATTTATTTTAAAGTTTATTTACTTATTTTGAGAAAAAGAGAGCACGAGCAGGGGAGGGACAGAAGTAGAGGGAGAGAGAATCCCAAGAAGACTTTGCGCTGTCAGCACAAAGCCCAATGTGGGGCTTGATCTCATGACTGTGAGATCTTGACCTGAGCTGAAATCAAGAGTCAGACACTTAACTGACTGAGCCACCCAGACACCCCAGCAGTTGGGTATTTTAGACACCTAACATATACCTTGAACAAGCATTGTCTTATCAGTACTTAAAGTTTAAATGTGACAAATGAGCTTATGTCTTGCTTGTTATCTAGGTTGGATTGAAGTTGGCAGTACTTTCAGATGATGATATAGGGTTAAACTGTTGCTATGCTTTTATTTAATAGTACTCTAAAGTAGGGATTTGTGGGGTGCATGGGTGGCTCAGTCGGTTGAGCATCTGACTCTTCATTTCAGCTCAGGTCATGATCCCAGGGTTGTGGGATCAAGCCCCACATCAGGCTTCACGGTAAGTGTGGAGCCTGTGTAAGATTCTGTCTCTCCCTCTGCCTCTCTCTCTCTGTGTCTCTCTCAAAAATAAAAATAAGGGGTGCCTGGGTGGCTCAGTCAATTGAGTGTCCAATTTTGGTTCAGGTTGTGATCTTGCGGTTCATGTGTTCAGGCCCTGCATCAGGCTGTGTGCTAACAGCTTGGAGCCTGGAGCCTGTCCCAGATTCTATGTCTCCCTCTCTCTCTCTGCCCCTCTCTCACCCATGTTCTGTCTCTCTCTCTCAAAAATAAAATAAAATGTTAAATTTAAGTAAAAATAAAAAATAAAATGTGTATTCTATTAAAAAATAAAGGAGAGAACATGTTAATTATGTTGGTGGGATTAGAAGAAGTGATCTTAAAAACACTTTCATCAAGCTCAGAATATTCATTTAGAATTTAACCAAAAACAAGTGATGCTTTATCTTTCAACAGTAGTGAATTCCAGCAGTTTATGCTGTCAGTGGTTAAATTATCTTTAAATGAAAGAAATAGATTCGGTTCTATTACATTTCCTATCTGTGGATCTCATTTGGATGGAAAGTTAAACTTCAAAGTGTTGTGTTACATTTATAAATCATATGGTGATAATCTATAGAAACTTCTTCCACGGAAACTTTTGTTTTTCGCTTTATCTCAACTGCCATTGAAAAGCACGTTGCATTTCTTCCTTGTAAGGAAGGCTTAAGATCATTAAAAGTACTGAAGATATTATACAACTTGGTTATCCAGTGTCATCTTTGAAAAGTGGAATGAAACTTGTTTTTTATCTCACAGAAAACACTGAGTTTGTAATTTCAACTTCCCCCCAGTAGCCATTGTTTTAACATTAACACTGTTTTAACATTAATTCATTAGTAATCATTTATAAGATACATCTTTATTATTACATAATAAAATAATCTTTGATGCTTTACATTTTCATGATTTTTATTAGGACACTAAACCCGCTGTTGAGTTCAACTGACTTTCTGTGTAACAAGATTTTGTCAACAAAAGAACCAGTGTGTTGATTTACTTTCTGATGCTTCTTCATCTGGAAAATTACTCCAGAATGTTTTCTTGTCATATCAGTTGTGCCATCAGAACATTGTTCTCTGCAAAACTCCAGATCACTTTTGTTGGCAGTGTAATTCTTCATAGTTTTATCCAGTTCAAAGCTCTGATTGTGTTTGCTGGCTGTTCCACTGAGAGCAAGAGTTCTTCCTTCATATTTAAACAACATATTAGCAATATCTGTGTACTCGTTCAGGTACAATGAAAAATACTTTGCAGGTATTGTTTTGTAAATTGGTTCTTCCAGATCATTAGTTTCTAAATGTGGTAAGCTGTGCTAGCTTCGAAAAATACAGATTTACCCAATATTTCCAAGCAAATATTTTTGATTTAGTTATTCTCTTGTTTCTTAACAATCGTATTTACCATTTTAGTTTTAACAGTCCAAAGTGCTAGGATAGGAAGCCTGTAAAACAAACATTTATGGATGAAATACTGAATATCTGCTTCTGTTAGCCTTTTAAATTCCGTGCTCTTTCTTTCAAGTAATTCTTTTGGTTTTGAACTCATTTTTGTGCACATTTTATATATAAACACTCCTTAAATTTAGATGGTTTTGTTGTTCCATTAACCAGTATATCTCTGCAGTTAACATACTGTGATGTTAGCACTTCACCATCAATTATGGCTACAAAACTGAACTCATTCTACAAGGGATCATACTCCTGATTGAAAGTAGGCCTCTGCTAGTCTTCATCTATTCAGAACCACTTCCTTCATTCTCATTTTGTTTACTGCCACTGGTGCATTCAGAAAAGATATGTCTTTTCCACTAAAAAGATGCTGAAAAATCCACTGAAGCTTGTTCAGTAAATTAGGTTACAGTAATCTAAATTTCACTTCTCTAATTTAGCTAATTATGTTAAATAATAAAATAAAAAGCCGGCTTGATTAAGATGAAAATGTTCATAAAATTAACTAGTTATGAAAATGAATAAGCCTGTGCATTTTCTCAGAATTTTATACACCTTCAGGTAGCTGGCAAGATTACCTTAAAATCTCACATGTAACTTGATTCTATGCTTGACTAGCACATGTAATGCCATATACAACTCACCACATGAGTTTGTCCACACTTGGATCTGTCTGTATTCTGTTCAACAAGACAATCCACTAATGCACTTTGATGTCATGGTAATGTTACACTTCTGTAAAAGTTTCTAAGTGCTTACTTTCAGTTTCTGAATTGATCTCAACATGAATCCATAAGAGAGTTCATAGACCACCACTGGTTTGTGTTCCATGCTTTGAAAGTCAGTGGACTAGATGATTGTATTGCCCGCAGTAAAGTTGTAGGCTTTATATGCACTAGTACTTAAGTCTATAGGAAATAATCGGTTTCACTGTATCTTTTAAAAGGAGTTGATACTTATTATATGACACAACAGAGCACATTACACAGTATTGGAATATAATTACATAATAAGATAATACTACAGTAAAAATGCCTTATTAGAAACAAGAAATATAACATATTTAGTCATTATTACATTTTAATTTTCAATTTGTAAAAATGTAAAATTTCAATTTTACAATGCATTTACGAAACAGTGTGCAGGCATTTACAGGGTTTTGTGCGTTTTTTTAATGTTTATTTATTTATTTTGAGAGAGAACACTGGCAGGAGAGCAGAGAGAGGAGAGAGAATCCCAAACAAGCTCCACACTTAGTGCAGATCGTGACCTAAGCCAAAATCAAGAGTCTGACACTTAACCAACTGAGCCACTCAGGCACCCCGGCATTTATAGTTTTAACTGAAATTTCAGATTATTTAAAGTGTTCTTAAATACTTATGAAGTGTGAACTTGCTGATATAAGTTATTAGTGATAGCGGAGCTGTAGAGCATTGTTTCTTCTTCAAGGAGCCATCAGAGACAACATACCGTGTGGTATAACTTGTGACTTTCCAAGATCACAGTGCTTACAGCTGATCCTTTCCAATGCACAAGTATCCCCATGCTTCTGAACTGGCTCCACTGGGTACCTGATTTATGTAATGGATCAATGACAATAGCACAACATCTTACGAAAAATTTCAAACATACAGAAAAGTTTAAAGAGTTTTTTTTACAGTACCTGTATATTCACCAGATTCTACCACTAACATTTTATTATGCCTGCATTATACATTATACATGACTATACAAATATCCATCTCTCTATCCAACCATCACTGAAAAAACCCTAAATACTTTAGCATGTATATCATTAACCATAGTTCACTGTCTGTTTGTAGTTTGTTTTCTTTTGAGCTAAAATCCACACTGCAACACACTGATAGTATATGTTCTCTGAGTTTTGACATAAATACATACACCTTTGTAAGCCAAAATTTTGTTAAGATATAGGGCAGTGGTACTCAATGAGTGGCGATGTTGCCTCCCAGGGGACATTTGACCATGTGGAGATATTTTTAGCTGTTCCAACTGGGCATGGGAAGGGTAGGGAAGTACTGACATCTAGTGGGTAGAGTCTGGTCACAGCTGTCAGTAGTGCCACTTTTAAGAAATGCTGATGTGAAACATAACTATAACCCTAGGAAGTTTTATCCTGCTTCTTACAGTTAATTATAAACTACTATATTACTATACGTTATAATTATAAAAGAAATTTCTTGTAGGATTACGCATAAAAGACACAGATATAGACAGTATTTTCAGCAATATTCCTATAGCAAACAAAGTAAAGCAGTTATCATATGACTGTTCCCTTTAGAAATTACCAGATGTAATGCCAACTGAAACTCAATGCAAGCAGTTTTACACAGGATGGACAATGTTGTCCAAAGGCATAGATTTCTTTTTTTTTAAATTTATTTTTGAGAGAGAGAGAGAGAGAGAGAGAGAGATCACAAGCGGGGGAGGGGCAGAGAGAGAGGGAGACACAGAATCCGAAGCTGGCTCCAGGCTCTGAGCTGTCAGCACAGAGCCTGATGCAGGGCCCGAACCCACGAACTGTGAGATCACGACCTGAGCCGAAGTTGGACACTTAACCTGATTGAGCCCAGGCCTTAGGTTTCTGATGGCCCAGGTTGATTTCCAATTAATACCCATCAAAATGAATGGTTGGGATAATCTTCAAGCACTCAACAAAGGTTACTTTTACCCCTAGGATTTGATAAGATAGGTACAGCATCCATTTCAAGGTATATATAGAATGCATGTTAGAATGCAGGTAACATGGTGTCAAATAGGAAATCTACCAACTTTGGAGAACAAGTAAGAGGAAACTGAGGAAACTTGCCTTGCCCTGATGTTGGCTATACATTTTTTTCCCCTTGGAGGTGATATTTGAGAAGATTCTTCTTTAAAAAAAAAACAAAAAAAACCACAACAAGCCCCATAGTTGTGGTTTCACTCCAACTGAAGTTCAAGTCCCCAAAGTTCAACAAAACTGTTTGATCCTTGACAGCTCAGAGGGCCACGTCATTTGTTTATTAGTCATTGATTGATGAATTGAGTCATTTGTCAAAGGGTACTTGGTGATGTCATTCAGTGTCATGACTTTATTTTTTTTTTTTAATTTTTTTTTTTTCAACGTTTATTTATTTTTTGGGACAGAGAGAGACAGAGCATGAATGGGGGAGGGGCAGAGAGAGAGGGAGACACAGAATCGGAAACAGGCTCCAGGCTCTGAGCCGTCAGCCCAGAGCCTGACGCGGGGCTCGAACTCACGGACCGCGAGATCGTGACCTGGCTGAAGTCGGGCACTTAACCGACTGCGCCACCCAGGCGCCCCCAGTGTCATGACTTTAAATACCACCCATGTGCTGACAACTCTCAAATTTTTATCTCTAGTTTAAACTGCAGACTCCTCTAATTGCCTATCTGACATCTCATCACTTGGATACATAAAGGGCAGTTTAAACTTAATGTGTCCAAAACTGAATTCTCCCTCAATTCTCTGTCTCTCCAAAGCCTTCTCTTTACCAGCTCAGAAAATACCAACTTCTGTTTTCAACTGCTCAAGTTGAACCCTTGGTATCATCTTAGACCATTTTCCTTATCTCACACTGCACATGCAATTTGTGAGCAAGTCTTGTGTGGCTCTCTGTACCTTCAAAATTTATGTGAGGCCTAACCATTTCTCACCAGGTCTTTTTGGGGGATTATTGTAGTAGCCTCATAACTGGACTCCTGATTTCCACCTTTGTCCCTCAGACTGTTTTCAACACTGCAGCCAGAGTGATCCTTTTAAATTATAAACAGTGGCAGGGCACCTGGGCGGCTCAGTCTGTTAAGTGTCTGACTTCGGCTCATGAATTCAAGTCCCATACGGGGATCTGTGATCACAGCTCAGAGCCTGGAGCCTGCTTCGGATTCTGTGTCTCTCTCTTGCTGCCCCTCTCCTACTCACACTCTCTTTCTCTTTCTCTCTCTCAAAAATAAATAAACAGTAAAAAAAAAATTAATATAAACAGTGGCCACACCCACAAATTTCATTGAGAGTAAAAGCTAAAGTCATAATAATGGCTTAAACATCCTGTATGATCTGCTGCTACCCTTGCCCTGATGTTTTTTGACTTTGTCTCCTATTGCTTGCTTCTTCCTTGTCTTTCCTGGTCTCCTGTTGCTCTCCCCTCCAGTTTGTTCCATCCATGCTTTCTTGACTGTTCTTCAAACTTGCCAGGTGGGCATAGTTTGCTTTCTCACCTCACTGACTATTTAAATTTTAAACGTAATTTTTTCAGCCCCACACTCCCCTTTCCCTGCCTTGTTTCTGTTTCTCCCCATCCGACATATGTATTTTACTTGTTTGCTTGCCACTCCTTCCATGAAAATGTAAGGCATAGAATTTTGTCTGTTTTGTTTGTTGTATTCTGAGCCCCTAAAATAGTACCAGGCACATGGTGGGCACTCAGTATTTGTTAAATAAATGACTGTACACTGTGCTAGACTGTGGGTCACAGTGAGGGATCCCTCTCATGGAGCATAGACTCATGGGAGACACAGTAATAGCACATAAATGTATGTGCAGAATCCAAGAAAAGCTCTCAAGGAAGGAGCTTGGTTGTATGAGAGTAAAAACCCTAGGAAGCTGACAGGAGGGGTGGGGAGGCTTTTCCCCCGTCAAGGGTCAAAAGCTGGGATCTGAAAAATGAACATTAAGTAGCTTCTGTAAATGGTGTGCTTTTTCTCATTCTTGAAATTGTTTTTCTCTTTTTTTAATTAAAGATGGGTCTTTCTAGGCATTGATTCCTTTTATTAATCTTTGATTTGTGCCATTATACTTATTTCTATTTCATTGACTGTTTATATTAGTTTCTTTTACTTTGGGAAGGTTTAATTTGCTTTTATTTTTCTAATTGGTTGAGATTCATATTTAGATCACTAATGCATGCATTTATGGTTAAAAATTCTATATGTACTGTTAGCTAAATCCCACAAGTTTTGATAATAGTGGTTTTAGCAGATATTTTAATAGACCTTTCACATGGTTAATTTAATTACTGGTATATTTGGACTTAAAAATAATATCTCACGATTTCTTTTTCTCCCACTGATTTCTTTCTCCTTTTAGATTAATCAATTCTGGTGTTTGGTTTTGGAGTTTTTTGGGCTAGTCTATGTAATGAAGCCTCCATTAAAAATCAAGAACGACTGGGTTCAGAGAGCTGCTGGGGCTGGCAGCTGGCTTCTGAAGTTGAGGTTGGAGGTGGTCTTGTAGGACTTAGCCCTTAATCTATGGAATCTGGAATCTCCACGTAGTGATGGAATTGAGTTGAATTCTCAGACAGCTTGCTTGCTTGTGTTCAAGAATTGCTTGGTTTTGTGGGGGATAAGAAGCCCCCTGCCCCACATTGGAATTGGGCATACCAACATTAAAGTGATGTTGCACCTGGGTGGCTCGGTCAGTTAAGCATCCGAATTCGGCTCAGGTATGATCTCGGGTTCGTGAGTTTGAACCCTGCATCGATCGAGCTCTGTGCTGACAGCTCAGAGCCTGGAGCCTGCTTCAGATTCTGTGTCTTCCTCTCTCTCTGCCCTCCCCTCCCCCCCCCCCCCCCCCCCCGCTTGTACTCGCTCACTCTCTCTCTCTCTCAAAAATAAGTATTAAAAAAAAAAAAAAAGACCTACCCATTCTTTTTTTGGGGGGTGGGGAGAGGGCAGAGGGGGAGAGAAAGAGAGAAAGAATCTTAGGCAGGCTCCACACCCAGCACAGAGCCAGATGTGGGGCTTGATCTCATGATCATGAGATCCTGACCCGAGCCAAAATCAAGAGTTGGCCCTCCAGGCACCCCTAAGACCTGCCCACTCTTTTAAGTCATGGTTAATCACTAGCTTAATTGCCAAATCTAGGAGGTACTTTTCACTTTGTATCTTACTAATCTTTTCCTTGGGATTTGATATTGAAGACTGTTTTCTTCCTTAAATTCTCTTTCATTCACTCCTCTTACTCTCTCCTGGTTCTCCTATTGCGCTAGCCAGTTTTCAGTCACCCTCATGGACTCCTTCGCTATATAATCTTTTTCTAAATACTCTCCCAGGGTACCTGGGTGGCTCAGTTGGTTAAGCATCTGACTTTGGCTCAGGTCACGATCTCACAGTTCATGGGTTCAAGTCCTGTGTTGGGCTCTGCTCTGACAGCTCAGCCTGGAGCCTGCTTCAGATTCTGTGTCTGCCCCTCCTCTGCTTGTGCTCGCTCTCGCTCCCTCGCACTGTCTCTCTCTCAAAAATAAATAAACATTTGGGGCGACTGGGTGGCTCAGTTGAGTGTCTTACTTGGCTAAAGTAGTGATTTTGAGGTTTGTGAGTTCAAGCCGGGCGTCGGGCTCTGGGCTGACAGGTCAGAGCCTGGAGCCTGCTTGGATTCTGTGTCTCCCTCTCTCTGTCCCTCCCCTACTCACACTCTGTCTCCCTCTCTCTCTCTCAAAAATAAATAAACATTTAAAAAACTACTCTCCCTGAGCTATCTTTTTCATGGCTATTGTTTTTAGAACCACACTGCTAAATCCACAGTTTAAATCCATTTATAAATATTTAGATTTTTATTTTGGGCCTCTTATTAAACACAACTATCTGTGTGGCTCAGAGATATGTGTAAACTCAACATGTTAAAAATAACTCCAGGGCGCCTGGGTGCCTCAGTCAGTTAAGCGACCAGCTCTTGATATTGGCTCAGGTTATTATCTCACGGTTCATGAGTTTGAGCCCTGTGTTGGGCTCTGCACTGACGGTGAGGAGCCTGCTTGGGATTCTCTCTCTCTCTTTCTCTCTCTGTCTCTCTCCTCTTTCTCTCAACATAAATAAATAAACATTAAAAAACAAAAACAAAAACCTAACTCAGTCATCCACTGTTCTTCCTCCTGTGTTGTCTCATGAGTGGCCTCACCATCTATCCAGTCATTACTCCCTCACAATTCTGTTGTCAAATCTGTCCATTTTTCTTTCTGAATTTCTTTTGAGTTCATCTTTTGTGCTCTTTGTCCTAGTTCAGACCTTCACATTTCATGGACACAGCAGTCTCCTAACTGGTCTTATCTTTGAGTTCTGACACCCACCCACCCCAATCAATCTCTGCTGTGTACCAATTACCTATTAACCCTCTTAAGCAGAATTAAGCTCTCTTCACTTAGATACATAGGTACTTTACAGTATTTCTGTGTTTCTGAATATGACTTTTCCCCATTCTTTAAAGACTAAGCTTCTTGGGGGTAGATACTCTGATTCATGTGTTCTCCGTCCAACTTCACAATTCCTACCTACTGCTTCAGATACCACCTGCTTGGCACATATGTATTTGATAAAATATGAGTAATTTCCAGGTAAACATAATAGCTTTTATGCACGTGTTTATCTCTGAACCCTCAGGAACCCCCAAGAAAATGAGAATAAAGGAATAAAAGAAATTGTATAAAACTACAAGGACAGAAAGAATAGGAAAGTAGACACAGCTGTAAGAACATCCCTACCTCTAGCAGTAGGAGACTGGTGGAATTTTTATTTTGTACAGAAATTTATTTTCTAGGTAAAATATGTACAGATACTGACATTCAGGGACCCTTACTGATACAATTGATAGCTCTTTGCCTAATTATCTACTTATGATAACATATAATGTTGACAAAACCACATCCAATAATAGAAATTCCATTCTGCCTTTCGAACTGAATTAATTTAAACTTACATACAGTGAAATTCCCTATTTTGCTTACACTTTGTTGAGTTTAAACAGATGCACACAGCCAGGTGCCCACCAGTCCCATCGCATCAGAACAGTTCCCTATTGAGGTCCACACTTCTCCATCCCTAATCCCTGGCAGACATTTATCTCTTCTCTGTCTTTATAGTTTTACCTTTTCCAGAATATCATTTAAGTGAATTTTACAGTACCCAGTCTTTGAGTCTCATTTTGTTAACTTATTATAATGTATTTGCAGTTTCATCCAGGTTGTTGCATATACAACATGGATATATGTTGCATATATCCTTTCATTTTATTATTGAGTGATATTGAGTGATTGGTTTGTTCAACCATTTATCTGTTGAAGGACAATTGCGTTGTTTCCAATTTTTGGCAATTATAAATAAAGTTACCATAAACATTTGCAAACAAATTTTTGAGTGAGCATAAGTGTTCATTTCTCATGGATGAACAGGCAGGATTGCTGGGTCATAGGACACATGTATGTTTAACTTCATAAGAAACGAATCATTTCTTTTCCAAAACAGCTGTACCATTTTACATGACCGTCAACAAATGTATGAGTTCCAGTTGCTTCACATCCTCATTGGCACTTAAATGTGTATGCTTAGTTTTGTTATATTTTGTTTATTTGCCATTCTGGTAGCTATGTATGTAGTAGTGTGTCATTAGATTTTTAATTTGCATTTCTTTAATGACTGAAGATGCTGAACATCTTTCCATATGTTTGTGTGCCATCTCTATATATCTGGTGATGTTTTTATTTAAATCTTTTGCTTTTTCTTTTTTGATTGAGTTGTTTGTTTTCTCATGGTTGAGATTTTAGTGATCTTTATATATTCTGGATAAAAGTTCTTTACCTGATATGTAATTTTCAAGTATCTTCTCCCAGTCTCTAGTTTATTTTTTCATTTTCTTGACACTATCTTCAAGACCAACTGTTTTAAGTTTCGAAGTCCGCTTCGGTAATTTTCCCTGTTGTGAATTATGCTTGAGGTATGAGATAATGGGTTAAAGTTCTTTCTTCCTCTCTTTTCTTTCCTTTTCTTTCCTTTCCTTTCCCTTCTTTTCTTTTCTTTTCTTTTCTTTCTTTTCTTTTCTTTTCATTCTTTTCCTTCCTTCCTTCCTTCCTTCACATATCCATGTTTAATAATCCCAGCACCATTTGTTGAAGATTTTTTTCTTCATTAAGTTGTTTTTGTACTTTAGTTAAAAACCTCAATTGTGAAAAAAACAAAAACATCAATTGTGTCTGTTTCTGAGCTCTGTATTCTGCTTTGCTGATCTGTATCTACCTGTTTGCCAGTACTGTCTTGATTACTATAGCTTTAGAATATCTTGAAATTAATATGTATTCTCCAGCTATATTTTTTTCTTAAACAATTTTTTTAAATGTTTATTTTTAAGAGAGAGAGAGAGAGAGAAGGTCAGCACGAGTGGGGGAGGGGCAGAGAGAGAGGGAGACAGAATCTGAAGCATGCTCCAGGCTCTGCACTGTCAGCACAGAGCCCGATGTGGGGCTCGAACCCACAAATCATGACATCATGCCCTGAGCCGAAGTTGGGCACTCAACCAACTGAGCCACCCAGGCGCCCCTACACTTTTTTTCAAAAATGCTTTGGCTCTTCTAGTTCCTTTACCTCTCTGTATAAATTTTTGTCACTATCTACAGAAAAAATCTCACTGGCATTTTGATTAGAATTGCATTGATTCTATAGATCAGTCTGAGGAGAATTAACATACTATCCATGAAGACACCCAAATGAGAACAAGTAAGGTGTGAGCCACCATTACTTCCATTTGGTACAGACTCAAAAGGGAATCTAAAAGGAAAATATAAAAGCTTTTTAATGAAAAAGAAAGCTTCAGGTTGTCCTTGTTGGAAGTTGTTGGTATGGGGAAGCTGGAAGCTTGCCTGACTAGCAGTGGGGCATCCTATGTGATTGGTTAAGGGAGCGTATTTGGTTTTCTCTGGTTGGTCCTAAACTGGAAGTGGAGGCAAAAATTAGAGAAGCTGACAATTATTGATCAAGTCCTGGATGTTTGGAATCAGTCAATAGCTCTAGAAGTTGTGGTTTGGCTTCCTCAACTAGTTGCTGCAGAGTTTGTAGGTCAGAGTTCTATTTTTGTATTTGGTCTATCATCTTTTTGTATATTTATCCTCTCGCTTAGGATTCCATGTAGACAGTCATGTGGCCTGCAGGTAGAATTTTATTTCTAACTTTCTAATCTGTGTGACTTTTATTTTCTTCCATAATTGTACTGACTAGGACTTCTGCACAATGTTGAAAAGGAGTGGTGAGAGCAGACTTTGCTTTTGTTCCTGATCTTAGAAAGAATTTAGGGGGCGCCTGGGTGGCTCAGTCGGTTAGGCGGCCGACTTCAGCCCAGGTCATGATCTCACGGTCCGTGAGTTCGAGCCCCGCGTCGGGCTCTGTGCTGACAGCTCAGAGCCTGGAGCCTGTTTCGGATTCTGTGTCTCCCTCTCTCTGACCCTCCCCCGTTCATGCTTTGTCTCTCTCTGTCTCAAAAATAAATAAACGTTAAAAAAAAAAAAAAAAGAAAGAATTTAGTCTATCCCTGTTGAATGTGATGTTAGCTGTAGGGATTTTTTTTTTTAATATATTTAAATAACCTTTATCAGGTCAAAGAAAATCCCTTCTCAGTTGCTGAACATTTTTTTAAATCATGAATGGATGTTGTAGTTTAGCAAATGCATTATCTGCATCTATTGAAATCCTCATGTGATTTTTCTTCTTTAGTCTGTTAATATGATGAAACACATTGATAGGTTTTTCAATGTTGAACCAGCCTTGCATTTTCAGAATTAATCCCATTTGGTCATGATACATTATCCCTTCTTTTTATTTTGTTTTATTTTTTTTTATATATATAATTTGTCAAGTTGGCTAACATACAGCGTATACAGTGTCTCTTGGTTTGGGGGGTAGATTCCATGATTCATTATTATTATTTTTTTTAATAGGCTCCACATCCAACGTGGGGCTTGAACTCACAACCCTGAGGTCAAGAGTTGCATGCTCTACCAACTGAGCCAGCCAGGTGCTCCCATTATCCCTTCTGTGTATTGCTGGATTTGATTTATAATATATATTTTGTTGAGGATTTTTGTGTCTGTTTTCATGAGTGATTCAGGTCTATGGCAGTTTTGTTTCTTTTAATATTTCTTGTAATGTTTTTGTCTGGTTTTGATGTCAAGGTAATGCTTGCCTCAAATTAATGAAGTTGAGAAGTGTCCCATTCTCTTCTGTTTTCTGGAAGAGATTGTATCGAATTTAGTATTATTCCTTCCTTCTGTATTATCTAGAATTTGCCAATGAAACCATTTAGACCTGGAGTTTTTGTTTCGAGGAAAGATTTTAAACTATTAGTAGAACCATTCAGATTCTGTTTTTTCTTGAGTGAGTTTCAGGATTTGTGAATTTCAAAGTATTGCTCTATTTGTAAATTGTCAAATTTATGCGCATAGAGTAGTATTCCCTTATCCTTTTAATGTCTGTACCTGTCTGTAATGATATCCTCTCTTTCATATCTGATATTTTGTGTCTGTGTATATATCTCTCTCTTTCCTTGTCTCTCTCTTTTTCCTTTTATGAACTGTAGCTAGTGGTTTATCAGTTTTTTGTTTGTTTTTTAGTTTTTTTTTTTTTCTATCAGAGAATCAGCTTTTGATTTCATTTAGTCTTCCTGGGTTTTTTTTAATTTTTTTTTTTTAACGTTTACTTATTTTTGACAGAGAAAGAGAGCATGAGCTGGGGAGTGGGTAGAGAGAGAGGGAGACACAGAATCTGAAACAGGCTCCAGGCTTTGAGCTGTTAGCACAGAGCCCGACACAGGGCTCGAACTCACAGACCGTGAGATCATGACCTGAGTCAGATGCTCAACTGACTGAGCCACCCAGGCGCCCCAGTCTTCCTGGTTTTCTGTCTTTAATTTCATTGATTTTTGCCCTAGTTTTTTTTTCCTTCCTTCTTTTAATCCTACAAATTTCTCTCTAAGCACTACTTTAGCTGCATACCAGTGCTTTTGATATGTTATGTTTTCATTGGGTTCAAAATATTTTCTAATTTCCTTAAGACTTTTTGATCTGTGGATTTTTGTTTTTAGAAGTGAGTTAATTTCCAAATAATTGGTGACATTTTTCAGGTATATTTCTGTACTGATTTCTAGTTTAATTCCCACTATGGTCAGAGGATATACTTTCTATGGATTCAGTTATTTTAAATTTATTCAAGTTTGTTTACAATGTTTGTTTATGTTTTGTTTACAGTATGGTTTACCTTGGTGAATGTTCTATGTGTATTTGAAAAGAACATGTATTCTACTGTTGGGTGGAATGTTCTATAAAAGTCAAATCAGGTTGGTTGATTTTCTATTCAGGTCTTCTATATCCTTTCTGATTTTCTGTTTGTTCAATCACTTACTGAGAGATTTGTTGAAGTCTCTAAGTATAATTATGAATTTATTTATTTATTATTACAGTTCTATCACTGCTGTATTTTGGAGCTCTCTTATTAGATGCTTACACATTTAGGATTGTTTTGTCATCTTGGTTAAATTGACACTTTTAACATTATATACTCTTTTTATACCCTGATAAGTTCCCTTGTTCTGAAGACTACTTTTTTTTTTATGTTAATATAGCCACTCTAGGTTTTTTTTCCCCCCTTCATGGTAAAATATACATAACACAAACTTTACCATTTTTAACCTTTTTAATCTAGCTTTCTAGATTTTTCTAGATTCCTGTTTGTATGACATATCTTTTTTATCTTTTTAGTTTTAACCTGTGTTATATTTAAGTGATTTTCTTATTGGCAGCATATACTCAGTCCTTTTTTGTTCTTGAGTTCACTTTGACAATGCCTGTCTGTTGATTTGGTGGGGGGATGATTTTTTTTTATTGAGGTATAATTGACATATATAACATTATATTAGTTTCAGGTGTACAACATAATAATTGATGTGTTCAGACTGTTTAGTTTAAAAAAAATTTTTTTTTTTTAACGTTTATTTATTTTTGGGACAGAGAGAAACAGAGCATGAACGGGGGAGGGGCAGAGAGAGAGGGAGACACAGAATCGGAAGCAGGCTCCAGGCTCTGAGCCATCAGCCCAGAGCCTGACGCAGGGCTCGAACTCACGGACCATGAGATCGTGACCTGAGCTGAAGTCAGACGCTTAACCGACTGAGCCACCCAGGCGCCCCCAGACTGTTTAGTTTTAATTTAATATTTGATATGTTTAGATTTAGGTCTACCTTTTTTTTTCCCCTCTTTGTACCCTCTCTCGTTTTGCTCATCCATTCCCGATTTCTTATCTTTTTTTGGATATCTGGATGTTTTTATATTTCATTTTAACTTCACAATAGGCTTTTTGTTTATATCTCTGAATTATTTTTTAGTTGAATTATTTTTTAGTGGTAGTTGTAGAGATTATGATATACATAATCTTTCATATTCTGTTTAGATTTAGTATTTAATAACCAAGGAGAATATGGAAATTTTACATCTATAAAGGGACCTTTATTGTCCCATTTGTTATAGTTGTCATGTGTGTTTCATCTACATATATTGAACCCCCCGCCCCAACAATGTTATAACATTTGTTTTCAATAGTCTTACATATTTTAAAGAACTCATAAGGAGACTAATAATCTATTGTGTTTACCCAAATATATACCATTTCTGTTCTCCCCTCTTTAATTTCTGAAGTTCCCGTGTTTCCCTCTCGTATCCTTGTCCCTCAATGTAAAGAACTGCTTTTAGCATTTTTCTTAGTACAAGTGTGTGGTTAATAAATTCTTTTAGTTTCCTGCTTCTGAAATGTCTTCAATTATCCTCGATCCCTGAAAGATGCTCTTGCTGGATATAGAATTTTTGGTTGATAGTTCTTTTTGTTTCAGTACTTTAAAGATGCTTTGGTGTCATGGGCTTCTGGCTGCCTCAGTGGGTGGCACTTGTGACCCTTGATCTCGGGGTTGTCAGTTTGAGCCCCACGTTGGGTGTAGAGATTACTTAAAAATAAAATCTTAATAAAAAAAAGGATGCCTTCAATGTCTCCTGAATTATTGTTCCTTTAAGGTAATGTATTATTTTTCTCTGGATGCTTTCAGGAGTTTCTCCCTTCAATCTTTGGTTTTTAGCAATTTATGATGTGTCTGGGTGTGATGTTCTTTGAATTTATCAACTTTTTCATGTTTACCCAGTTTGTCAAGTCTATAAATGTTTATATTTGGCTAAATTTGTGGAGTTTTTACCAGTATTTCTTTGTGTGTGTGTGCACCTCAGTCTCTTCTAGATTTCCATGACATGACTGTTAGACCTTTTCTAGTGATTCCTTCTCTGCTGAGAACTTTTACCTTTCCAGTCATTTCTGGTTACTTTCACCTTGTAGAATATAGATGTAAGTGTTTTAAATCTTATACTGGTAATACCTGTGTTATTTTAGGCTTGACATCTATTAATTATTTTTTCTCCTTGAGAGTTAGTCACTTTTTTAAAATTCTTTGTACGTTATGTCATTTTGGCATGTTATTTTAAGTGTATTTTGAATATTATTTTGTTAGACTTTGGGTCCTGTTAAAGATCTTCTGAGATGTTGATGTTTGTTTTGGCAATTAACTCAATCAGATTAAGACTACGGGTTCTGTCTCTCCCACTATAGACGATGCTTTCCGTGTTCTCCTGGTTGAGTTTCCCTTCACATGCCACACTCAGTAGTCAGTTAGTCTGCACCTTGAGTGGTGGTTTATACAGTAGTTTAGTTCTCAAAGACTTTGCTATGCTTCTTTGGATCTGTTCCATGCTGCATCTCAAGGATGATTCTGGGACTTCTGTTAATTCCTCTTCAGAATTAAGGGTCCCTGGGGCGCCTGGGTGGCTCAGTCGGTTGAGCGTCTGACTTCAGCTCAGGTCACGATCTCTCGTTCCGCGAGTTCGAGCCCCGCATGGGGCTCTGGGCTGATGGCTCAGAGCCTGGAGCCTGCTTCCGATTCTGTGTCTCCCTCTCTCTCTGCCCCTCCCCCATTCATGCTGTGTCTCTCTCTGTCTCAAAAATAAATAAATGTTAAAAAAAAATTAAAAAAAAAAAAAAAGAATTAAGGGTCCCTTATTTGGCTTGCTCTTTGCTGGGATTCTCTTCCTAATCTCTGACTCCCAGTGGCCCCTTTCACAATTCCTCCTGCTAAAAAGACAGGTTTCTCACAGAGAGCTTTAGCCCTTCTTACTGTTATACGGTTCCACGTGACTGACTTCACCCTTGGGGTAAAGCCATGAGAGAAAAGAGAAAAATTACAGGATTCCTCCCACATACTTAAGACCACAGGGGCCCCTTTTCTTATTTTTTCCAGACAGAGAGAGGCTTTTCTCTCAGAATTCAAGGTATCTCAAACCATGCCTGAGGTACAGTTCTCTTGCTTCCCTTTAGGCAAGACCAGGAGGGAAAAATTAAATGTGAAAACAAACTTGGTAGCTCCCACATTCTCTAACTCACATGGGTCCCTTTTACTCATCCTTTGGCCAAAAAGTGGGGCTTTTTTATTATCTCTTCCCATGGACAGTTCCACAACTTATACCATCCTCAGTTCAAAAGAAGAAGGTAAAGGAGGAAAAACCCTCAGAAAATTCCACCGTTCTAGTTTTTATTCAAGTTTTGACCTTTCTTCTCTATCCACTGGCTATTTTTACTTTTTAGGATCCTCAGGTAGTTGCTTTCTGTATTCTGTTCATTTTTTAGTTGTAATCAGTAGGGAAGAGAGAGAGAGGCTGGAATAGCCATATTGTATTCTGTCCAGGGCTAGAATTGACATTCATATTTTTAATGCCTTGGTCTTACAAGTGAATTGACAGTTAAGGATCCTCATACATTTGAGAAAAGTCTCCAATATGAGAGATGACACCAAGGAACTCAGAAGAAACTAAATGAAGCTGCCAAGAAGTAAACCTAAAATAAAAATGGATGGTTTTATCTCATTAGATCTAAGAAATAAGTGGTATCTTTAAACAAAGAAGATTCTATTTATGTAAACGAATAATCATAGGAGAGAACACTTAGAAATTAAAATATGGTAGCAGTAAGTTTAATAAGTGAATTTAATAGAAGACTTGGAAGAGTTACATCATGTTAATCTCCAAGAAAATGGAGTAAAAGGAAAAAGAGATGGAAAATAAAAGAAAGGGGTAAACAAAAAACCCTAGAGGTTCAGTTTAAGAAGTCCAACATTTGGCTAAGTGGTAATATGTGCAAAATTTCTGGCATTGAAAAACATGAATTTGTACATTCAAAGGGCCTACCAAGGACCCTTCACAATGAACAACTTAAGACCTATATCAAGGCACATCCTTTGTGAAATTAAAAAAAAAATTTTAATGTATATTTATTATTGAGAGAGAGAGAGAGACAGAGTATGAGCATGGGAAGGGGCAGAGACAGGAGAAGACACAGAATCCGAAGCAGGCTGCAGGCTCTGAGCTGTCAGCACAGAGCCCGATACGGGGCTTGAGCTCACCAACTGTGAGATCATGACCTGAGCTGAAGTCAGATGCTCAACTGACTGAGCCACCCAGGTGCCCCTGTGAAATTTTAGAACATCAGGATTAGGGGCACCTGGATGGCTCAGTTGGCTAAGCGTCCGACTTCGGCTCAGGTCATGATCTCACAGTTGGTGAGTTCGAGCCCCACATCAGGCAGGCTCTGTGCTGACAGCTCAGAGCCTGGAGCCTGCTTAGGATTCTGTGTCTCCTTCTCTCTCTGCTCCTCCCCCATTCGTGCTCTGTCTCTCTCTATCAAAAATAAATAAACTTTAAAAAAATTTTTTAGATCAGTAGGATTAAAAAGAAGTTTCTTTAAAGTCTCATAAAGGAAGAAAAACAGGACATATTCAAGGGTCAGAACGGCAGCAGGTTTTTCAAGGACAATGGCTTTAAAACTCCTGAGGGAAAATTATTTTTAATTTATAATTATATACCCCCAAAACTACCAATCCACTCTGATGGTAGAAGAAAGATATTTTAAGACTCCACATCTCAGAAATGTTACCTCCAGTGTAATATTTTCTCAGGGAAGCTACTAAAAGATTGTTTCACCAAAACAAGTGATTAACCAAGGGCAAAAGGAAGATCTAAGAAGGTTTGAGGTAGGGAAGAGATTGGAAGTTAGGATGACAGTCAGTATGTGTGTGTATGTGTAGAGAGAAGGAGAGGGAGATGGAATAAAAAAGCAAACGGGGTAAAATAACAGTAGGTGAGTCTTTCTAAAGAATATATGGGTGTTCTTTGTTCTATTTTTATTTTTGTGACTTCTTATAAGTTTGAAAATATTTCCAAATAAGTTTTTTTAAACTTAAAAAATAAAAAACATGTTAGGGTGTGAAAAAAAAGGATAATATTGCTCAGAAGGATTTTGGAAAATTAATGATGGTGGCATAGAAAAAGAAAAAATAAGAATGAATTATTAACTCCAGGAAAAGCAATTTGTGCACAAAAAGAAATGTAATTATAGTTTTAATAGAATTTCTGATATAATATGTTACTGAAAAAAATGCATTTCCTATGGAATTGAACCTTAAAAATACCAGGACTACGAATTTATTGCTTAAAAGTGACTTAACATCAAATAAAAGAAAATGGGAGTGGAGACTCCTGGAAATTAAGTTTAATACACTTGTGGGTAGTTTTCTATATGTAAATGATACTTTGATCAAAAGTACATGTAAAAAGTACATTTCCCAGGGCTTATGGGAAAATAAGGGATGGGGTGGACCATTCAAAACCTGTGTAAATGTAACCAGATGACGAAGAGAAAGCAACAATAATCCTAATTAAAATACTGACAGAGTTCAAAGAGTTGTTAAATTTTACATAAATAAATAATATGGTCACCGTAAGACTTCACCTTGGGGGTGGAGGGAAGAAATGTGAAGGAAGCTTGCTGGCTGAGAATATAAGGAAGCGCCGCAGCAGCTGAATTACGGAGACAACAGTAAAACAAAGATTGTGGAGAACCACACACTAAGCAGTGTCATGAAAGCCAAAGGCCAGACCGTGGTATGGACTGTATTTCTCTGTGGCCTGCTGCATCATTGAATAGATTATCTGAAAAGATCATTTGAATGTGTATACAAAGAAATTTCTGGGTAAATACCAAAGAAACCACTAAAATGAGTTGAAAGTGCTTGCCTCTGAGAAGGGTGACTCCAAGATCAGAAAACTAATATCATGAAAACAAATTTAAAAAATCTTACCAAATGAGAATACAAGTCTTCCATCAAGTTCCTCAGAAATTTTTATAGTAGTAATCACAAGTATTTTTTTCACATATGGTATTACCAGATACCATGCTAGGCCCATACAAGGATTATCCCACTGTTGTGCGTTTTCCAGGATCCATTTTTCCTTTTTAGTGGTTTTTGACCCTTTTGGGTTCTTGAGATAATGTGAAAAAACAGACCTTTCATCCTGAAAAAATTTTAAGTTTTGTTCCACACCTCGTGTCCACAGTGGGTTGGGAATGAGGACCTTCCCTGGTACAAGCTGGTCATTTCCTCAAAAGAAACTTTGACAAAGATTTTCTAAACCCAGACATTAACTTCTTTGTTTCTCTGATTTTTGTGTTCCATTGTTATTTAGCTTTAACATCTGGATGAATGTAGATATTTATATGGTACCTTTTCCTCTGAAAAATTGTTACTAAGTTGATGATGTATCATAACCCATGATTTCAGAATGAGAGAAATATCTTTTTTTTTTTTTTTTTTTAATCTTCACCCAGGGCCATCTTCCTCCCATGAACCATGCTGTTAACTCTCACAACAAAATGGTAGGAGAGGATGTCCTAGCTCTTGTTGAAGGGCCTCATCTTTGATTTGCTTGGACATTGGGCTTTACCTGAAACTTTACTATCAAGAGGGCTTGTTTCTGTCAGAGGAATGGGTGAAAAATTACCAGAGCAGTTGTAATTGTTTGGGGTACCAGAAAAAAAAAATAGCAAACAAGCTTTATATGGCAAGAGGTGGAAGCAACCCAGTGTCGCTGAATGGACGAATGGATAAACAAAGTATGGTATACACAGAAAGTGGCATATTAGTCAGCCTTTTATTTAAAAAGCAAAGAAATCGTGTCACATGCTACATGTATGAACCTTGAAGGAACTGTACTAAATGAAATAAGCAGTCACATAAAGGCAGGTACTGTGGGATTTCACTTATATGAGGTATCTAAAATAAGGTAGTCAGATTCATAGAAACAAAATGAAAAGGTGGTTGCCAGGGACTGGGAGGAGACAGAAAAGCAGAGTTGCTTCAGTTTTGCAGGATAAAAAGGTTCTGGAGATGTTTCACAACAATGCAAGCATATTTAACATTGCTGAACTGTGCACTTAAAGATGGTTAAGGTGGTAAATTTAATGTGTGTGTGTGTGTGTGTGTGTGTGTGTGTGTGTGTGTGTGTGTGTTTTACCACAATTTAAAAAAATAGGAGCGCCTGGGTGGCTCAGTTGGTTAAACATCCAACTTCGGCTTGGGTCATGATCTTGCAGTCCATGGATTCAAGTCCCACATCAGGCTCTGTGCTGACAGCTCAGAGCCTGGAGCCTGCTTTGGATTCTGTGTCTCCCTCTGTCTCTGCCCCTCCCCTGCTCGTGCTCTCTCTCTCTCTCTCTCTCTCTCTCTCTCTCTCTCAAAAATAAACATTAAAAAAAAAAAGTTTAGTTTTGGATGCAGCTTTGTTCAGATAGATCCCAAAGAAGAAATCCAGAAGGGTCTGATCTACAGATGCCCAGTTCCTTCTTGTAAACTGATCAATCAAACAAGTTTTTGCTACCAGCCTAGCAAGAGATAAGTGAGGAGATGGGTCAGGAGGCAGGAAGTATTGCTGAAATGGAGGTCTCTCCATGTGGAAATTTGGTGATTAAATTTACTACACATACTTAGAACTCAAATATCTATGTATTTGTTGTATAAAGAGAACTTTTCAATTGCTATTATTAAATTGTATTGTTAAAATATAATGGTAAAAGCAAAATCATCACACATTACAAAATTTAAATACCAAAGAAAAAAGCAAATGATTTCCAATATATAAATAAGCAAATAAATAAAAGTCATCAGAAGTTTGAAACTTGTGAATGTAATCCTAAAATTTGTATGGGACCATAGAAGACCCCAGGGCACCCAGGTGGCTCAGTTGGTTAAGCACTTGAGTTCAGCTCAGGTCATGATCTTGCTGTTCATGAGTTTGAGCCCCACATTGGGCTCTCTGCTGTCAGCACAGAGCCCACCTCAGATCCTCTGTCTCCCTCTCTCTCTGTCCCCCAAAATAAATAAACATTAAGAAATAATTTTAAAAAAAGACCCCAAATAGCCAAAGGAACCTTGAAAAAGAAAAAACTGAAGGTATCACAATTCAAGACTTTAAAGTACATTACAAAGCTGTAGTGATCAAAACAGTATGGTACTGGATTAAGATAGACACATAGATCCATAGAACAGAAGACCCAGAAATAAACCCACAAATTACATGGTCAGTTTTTGACAAAGGAGGAAAAAATATACAATGGGGAAAAGACAGGTTCTTCAACAAATGGTGTTGGGAAAACTGGATAGCTACATGCAAAAGAATGAAACTGGACCACTTTCTTACACCATACACAAAAGTCAACTCAAAATGGATCAAAGAGCTACATGTGAGACCTGAAACTATAAAATTGTAGAAGAGAGCACATGCAGTGATGTCTCTGACATCAGCTGTGGCAACATTTTTCTAGATAGGTCTTCTGAGGCAAGGTAAATAAAAGCAAAACTAAACTTCATCAAAATAAAAATCTTCTAAAAATAAAAAAAATAAAAATCTTCTGCGCAGCAAAGGAAACAGCCAACAAAACTAAAAGGCAACCTAATGAATGGGAGAAAATATCTGCAAATGACATCAATAAAAGGTTAGTATCCAAAATAAATAAAGGATTTATACAACTCAACACCCAAGAAATAAATAATCCAATTTAAAAAATGAGCAGAAGACATGAACAGACATTTCTCCAAAGAAGGAATACAGATGGCCAACAGACACATGAAAAGATGCTTAACATCACTCATCAGGGAAGTGCAAATCAAAACTACAGTGAGATATCACTGTCAGAATGGCTAAAATAAAAAACACAAGAACCAGCTTTTGGCCAGGATGTGGGGAAAAAGGAACCCTCTTGCACAGTTGGTGGGAATGCAAACTGGTGCAGCCACTGTGGAAAACAGTATGGAGGTTCCTCAAAAAGTTAAAAATAGAACTGCCCTAAGATCCAGCAACTGCCCTACTGGGTTTTTACCCAAAGAATACAAAAATAATAATTCAAAGGGATACACGTACCCCTATGTTTATAGCAGCATTACTTACAATAGCCAAGATATGGAAGCAGCCCAAGTGTCCATCGACAGATGAGTGGATAAGGAAGATGTGGTGTGTGTGTGTGTGTGTGTATAAAATGGAATATTACTCAGCCATAAAAAAAGAATGAAATCTTGCCATTTGCAACAACATGAGTGGGGCTAGAGAGTATAATGCTAAGTGAAATAGACCAGAGAAAGACAAATACTATATGATTTCACTCATGTAGAATTTAAGAAACAAAAAAAAATGAGCAAAGGGAAAAAGACAAACCAAGAAACAGACTCTTAACTATAGAGAACAAACTGATTGTCAGAGGGAAGGCAGGGGGTGGGGGGGATTGGGCAAAATAGGTGATAGGGATTAAAGAGTACAGTTGTGATGAGCACTGGGTAATGTATGGAAGTGTTGTATCACTATATTGTACACTTGAAACTAATATAACACTGTATGTTAACTAGACTGGAATTAAAATTAAAAACTTAATAAAAAATGACCAACAAGGGGTGCCTGGGTGGCTCAGTCGGTTAAGCATTCGACTTCAGCTTAGGTCATGATCTCGCGGTCTGTGAGTTTGAGCCCCACGTCAGGCTCTGTGCTGACCGCTCAGAACCTGGAGCCTGCTTCGGATTCTGTCTTCCTCTGTCTCTGCCGCTCCCCTGCTTGTGCTCTGGTCTCTCTCTCTCTCTCAAAAATAAATAAACATTAAAATATATTTTTTTAATGACCAAAAAGATCATCATTTAAAAAAAAAATGAGAACATTTTTTTTTTCTCAATTGGTTAATATCCCACCTCCTTCCATAAATTACTTGGGGCAGGTCTGGGATAAGTAAAAAAATAGAATTGTGATTATAGATGGGACAAGGAGAAAATGGTTAGAAATTAAGATAAAGCCAGGAATAAAGTTAGCACATAAAATGTATCTCATATAGTTCCATATAGCTTTTAGAAGTGGGGGAAAACTCAGTATTTTCAAATGTCCCAACTTGAAAAAAATTCACTAAGAAGTTTTTAAATTACAACCACCCTTAGCAGTTTTAAGTGTCATTTATGAAAATCTGTTCTCATTGACCTTTCCAAGGAAAATAATCTTACATAATGTCAGTCTACTTTGTGTGTTGACTTGCTAACACTTATTCCATCGTTCATCAAAGTTTATTAAACTTTATTATATTCATCAAGTAATTAAGTGATCGTTCTGTTTGGTTGAAAATGCTAGAATGGTAATTGTACTTTATAACTTAATGTGACGTGAGGGAAATGGCGTAGCAGTGTGATCAGGAAGACCAGAGATCTAATTTTGGTTTTGAGGTTGGATTCCTACCTAGATAGCCAGGTACTTACTGCTTGTGGTAAAGAGGAGTGTGGATCGACAGGAAGGAACTAACAACTTAATTGGGGAGATGGGAAGACTCTCTGGTGTTGGAATGTTTGGGTTTTGTTTGTTTGTTTGTTCACACTATTAGTAAGTATACCAGAATTAGTATACCAGGACTACTCAGATATATCCAGGAGTAGTCAGGTGTTCCATTCATCAAAATTACAGAAAAGTTGGGGCACCTGCATGGCTCAATCGGTTAAGTGGCCGACTTCGGCTCAGGTCATGATTTCGTGGTCCATGAGTTCGAGCCCCGCGTCGGGCTCTGTGCTGACAGCTCAGAGCCTGGAGCCTGTTTCGGATTCTGTGTCTCCCTCTCTCTGACCTTCCCCCGTTCATGCTCTGTCTCTGTCTCAAAAATAAATAAACATTAAAAAAAAATTTTTTTTTAATTACAGAAAAGTTAAGATTTGTGCATTAAAATTTAAAAAGTAACTAAAAATCATCATGAGTGGTATGTGGGTAGAGGTGGAAATGAAACAAAAGAGGTTTAATTTTGAAGCCGGGTGATGAGATTATTACATGGATTGTTCTGTTAACTTTGCGTCTGTACATTTAACGCTTTCCACAATAAAATGTTTCTTTAAAGCAACATTCTGGTCTACCGTATTAGAAAATCAGAAGATATTTAGAATCCAGAAGTCAAGAAATAGCCATGTAAGCATATTATTTAGAAATGTGGAATTAAATAGGGAAAAAAGGTTAAAAGATATCAAAATCGTTGCCTCTTGGGGTCAGAACTGTGTGTGGAGAGGGCTGGAGTATGGGGTGTCTATTCTGTAAGACTTTCAGTGTTATTTGATTTTTAAACCTTATATACGTATTACTGTGATAAACCAATATATTCATTCTATGGATTTCTGCATTGTTTTCAGGAAAAAGATCGACATGATCCTATGTGAATAATTAGAGATCAGTGTTTGGAATATATAAAAATTCTGTTTGCTGGTTATAATTTTGGCAGTCTGCCCAATTATTTCCATTGCCAAAGGTGGTGATTTACATTTGAATTCCTACTTCAGATGAGTGGGGCTAAGAAGTTGATTGCATATAGTTTCTTCCGTCTGCTCTTGCTCTCCTGCAGTTTGTTTTTTACACAGTAGTCAAGAGTGATCATAAATAAGCTTATATTACTCTCCTATTTTAAAGCCACTGAATGCCCTCCCATTGCAATTAGAATAAAATTCAAACTCTTCATCATGGCCTACAAACAAGGCCATAAATGATGTAAATGACTGGGTGCCTCATTCTCTTGCCATTCTTCCCTCATCGCTGTGTCAGCCTTGATGGCCTTACGACACTCATCGCTCATTCCTGCCTCAAGGCCTTTGTGCTTGCTGTTCCTCTTGAGATTGGCTGCTTTTCATCATTCAGGATTTAATTCATTCAGGATTTTAGTTCCTGGAAAAGGCCATCTCTGATCATCTAGCTAGAATAGCTCCCTCCACCCCTTCTCCGTCTAGAGCTGAGTGGTACTGAGAGTGGTCCTCAGACTAGAAGCTTGAGCTGGGAGTTGTTTTGTTTTGTTTGGAAACACAGAGTCCTAGGCCCTAACACAGACCTGCTAAAGGAAAACCTGCATGTTGATGAGACCCCAAAGTGATCATATGCACTTTTAAATTTTCAGAAGCTCTGGTCTCGAATAATCTCCCGCCTCACTTTTCCCACATATCTGTTAATGGTTTCATCCATTTCTGAAGATAACTTTGTCATTTGTTCACCTGTTCACTACTTCTCCTCCCTAAATGGAATAAGAGTTCCAAAAGGGCACCACCTTTTCTGACTGGTACTCTCCTGGATTCCAATGCCTGACCCATTATCTGCACCTAGAACATGCACAATGAGTATTTGATGTGTGAAAGAATACAAAAACGTGGAGATTATTTTGTGTTCCTCAAAGTGTGTAACTCTGTACAGTAAAAATCTTCAGGGCTCTCACTTGCTTGTAAAAAATATATATATTTTTAAAATAGGGTGATGGGGGCTCCTGGGTGGCTCAGTCAGTTAAGCGTCCGACTTCGGCTCAGATCATGATTTTGCGGTTCATGAGTTCATGTCGTGTGCTGACAGCTCAGTGCCTGGAGGCTGCTTTAGATTCTGTGTCTCCCTCTCTTTCTGCCATTCCCCACTCACGCTCTTTCTCTCAAAAATAAACATTAAAAATTTTTTAAAATAGTGTGACAAATAAAGAATCACTTATTTATCCTTGTCTTCAGGTAGTTTGTTTTCCAAACCAAAGTTTAGGTTTTATTGAGTGCTTTGCTATGGACTAAAACCATTAGTGTTTTGGGGCGCCTGGGTGGCGCAGTCGGTTAAGCGTCCGACTTCAGCCAGGTCACGATCTCGCGGTCCGTGAGTTCGAGCCCCGCGTCGGGCTCTGGGCTGATGACTCAGAGCCTGGAGCCTGTTTCCGATTCTGTGTCTCCCTCTCTCTCTGCCCCTCCCCCATTCATGCTCTGTCTCTCTCTGTCCCAAAAATAAATAAACGTTGAAAAAAAAAATTAAAAAAAAAAAACAACCATTAGTGTTTTCTTTCTGGTATTTTAAAAAGCATGCT
This sequence comes from Prionailurus viverrinus, assembly GCF_022837055.1. Lineage (NCBI taxonomy): Eukaryota > Metazoa > Chordata > Mammalia > Carnivora > Felidae > Prionailurus > Prionailurus viverrinus. The sequence continues at coordinate 16,288,119 of NC_062576.1, read as the reverse complement.
TGTAGTTAAAGTTATCTTCAAAAGTTTTCATCCGAAGTAAATGTTAGTTTGATATTTGAATCAAATTTTATTAGATCAGAAGTAATCTTTTTAAAAAATAGGAAAATATTCTGAAAATGCGAAGTGAAATGCAAAACTTGAGGTTAAACTGCAAATAAAAACAATGGAACAAATAGTGTGTCAGTTTTTTACTCTTGAGGTGTGTATGATTCTAGGAAGGGCCTATAGTTTCTGCTCTTGTTCTACATTTAAAGATATGTTCCCAAGATACATTTCCTATTGCATATCCTGGTGAAATTTGTCAGGAAGCAACACTGCAATCTACAGACTTTGAATGAAGAAATAGGGCAGCTTAAGTCAGTGGCTTTCAATGGGGGTGGTTTTGTCCCCCTCCAGGAACATTTGGCAATGGCTTAAGACATTTTTGGTTGTCACAACTGGCGGGTTGTACTACTAGCATCTAGTGGGCAGTGCCCAGAGATACTGCTAAACACCCTGTCGTGCACTGAACCGCCCCCAACTGTAAAAGAATTCTTTAGCCCAAAATGTGAGTGGTGCTGCTGCTAGGAGGCTCTGGCTTAAATTGAGAGAGCCCTTTCTCTGCAGATACTAATGCCATCAGAGAAAGAGTACTTTGAGGGTGCCTAGGTGGCTCAGTCAGTTAAGCGTCCAACTTTGGCTCAGGTCATGATCTTGCAGTTTGTGAGTTTGAGCCCCTCGTTGGGCTCTGTGCTGACAGCGCGGAGCCTGCTTGGGATTCCCTCTCTCTCTGTCCTTCCCTGCTCGTGCGTGTGTGCGCTCTCTCTCTCAAGATAAATAAACATTTAAAAAGAAAAAGAGTACTTTATCCTACCTTTTGCATAAGAGAATATATGGAAATAGGCAACTTAGAGATTCAGATGGGTGTATTGGCATGGCATTCTCAATTTTATATTTTTAAAAATAGGAGGACTCAAAATAGGGTTATTGGTTTTCCTTATTTTACAGATGGGGTCGAGGATTTGGTCTTTTGGGTTCCATTTTTGGAAAGGATGGTGTATTAAACCAGCCAAACAGTGTCTTTGGACTTATATTTTATATACTACAATTATTACTTGGTAAGTATACAGCAATACAAAAATAAGTTTGTTTTGTTGTATTCCATTTAGTACTTTGTGTCTTTTCCCTGAAATGTCTTTATATTAAATAAAAGCATGTTAATGATAGAACCACTAGTTTGCAGTACATTTTTCTGTTGTGAAAATTTGGCTCCCTAAGATTTTGATGATGCTAATGCTGAACTTGGTATCTGTTGGTGTTTAATCAAGGATGGCAACATCCCATAGTGTCCAGAAAAAAACAGTCCCAATCAGAGAACTTATTACTCCAGTCTTCCCTGGAAACTTTTTTTCTTATTACTTTATATACTGTGTGGTTACTTAAAACTATTACACACTGAGAAAACACTAACAGTGAACCATGTGCATAATTTCATCACCTTTACACCTCCACTATTCCCATTGCTTTCTGTTCTTTTTACTTAATTTTATATGAATCCTTATTTTGTTTCTCCTTTTCAGTTTTTTGTTGTTGTTGATAACAAGGTTTCAATTTTTTTATGCTCATTAACACTGTGGTAATCAACATCGTTTAAAGGCCCCTTCACACACACCACCCTCCTTGAATTAGTTCTGCAAAATAAATTTCCAAACATGAGATGGATGAGTCAAAACACATAGATTTTTTTTAATGTTTAAATTTCTAATTCAGTAGTTACAAAGTATAGCCATTATTACATTTTAATTTCCTTACATTGTCACTTTTGTTGATGGGATCCTGATAATAGTCCATTTCCATATTTGTTAGAAACATTTTACCCATTCTTTTTCCTTTTTTATGTTAGTTTGGTAAATTTTGATCATACGAAAGTTTTTTATGTTTTTAGAGTTAAATCTATCCATTTTTATCTTTGGGCTTCAATTGTTAATATTCTGCCCTATTATCTGCCAGCTCTTTTCTGCTCTTCTGTCTAGCTGAAGTTGATTTGTTATGAGGCAAATTGTGAATCTAAGTTTTCTAAATATTCCTTATCAAGTTTGCCCTGTTCTATATCCTATAGAAATACAAAAATATACACAAGGATATGCACAGCAGTACAGTTTAAAATAGCAAAAAAATTGGAAGCGTTCAAACGTAATGGCTGAATAAATTAGGTTACCTCCATACTAGAAAATACTATGTAGCCATTTAAGGAAAAAGTAGGTCTACATGTATATTCTGGAAGGATCAAGACACAGGTTAGTGAAAAAAGTAAATTATAGTATAATAGATACAAGTTTATGTTACATATATGCATGTGAATGCATAGGAAAGGGTCTGGTGGTTGGAGGCCAGGAGTGAGATTTTTATTTTTTATTCCATTTATTTTTTCTGTTTGGATTTCTAAAGAAGAATCTATAAATCCAAACATATAAGCCAAAATTAAAATAGCCCAAAACATGCTTTTGACTATGTTAATTTTTGGAGATAGAGACGGAACAAATTTCTATTTATAATATTTGATTTGTAAATTTCCTTATATATATATTTTTAAATCATATGTATCCTTTGTATCTTTTCTGTTCACAATTTTGTGCATTCACATGCATTTTTAATGTCTGGAGGCACATTGAAGGCATATATATGTGAGCTCATTTAACAGTTTTCCAGAGCACATCATCTTCACTCCCTTCTAAGGTGTTTGAGAGACAGCATTTTTAATTTTTCCATAGGTAATACATTCATGAGTTCAAAAGTAAAAAAAAAAAAAATTAAAATGCTGTCCAGCGAAATGCCTACCTCACCCCTCATCCCCCTCTGCCCACTTCCTACTGCCTTTCATGCCCAACTGGTATCTGCTTGTTGTTGCTGTAGAGTTTCGCAAGGCATATCCAAGAAAATACAAATATATTATCTTAATTTTCCTGCTTTTAAAATATAAAAGGCAGATGCTATACATACTGTTCTATATACTCTGCTTTCTTTTTTGCTTGACTAATACATTGATATCCATAGCCGTCCACTAAGTGTCTTCATCCTTCCTTACAGCTGCAAAATATTCCATTGTTTGATAGTACTGTCATTTATTTAGAGTTACAGCACATTGTAAATTCCACTGGGAATTGTATCCCAAGCCACCAGCCTACATTATGTTACATTAGGACAGGTTTGGTACAATAGTACTTAACCAACAGCCAGTATTTATGGAGCATTCGAAGTGCTTTGTACCTATTAGCTCCCTTATTTATCTTTTTTTTTTTTTTTTTTTTTTTTAACTAAACTCTAAGCTCAACATGGGGCTTGAACTCACAACCCTGAGATCAAGAGTTGCACTGTCTGCCAGCCAGGCGCCCCACCTATCAGCTCTTTTAATCCACACATCAGTATTAGGAGGTAAAAACAATTATTATCTCAAGGAAGAGAGTGACATGGAGGAAGTAAATAACAGCTCGTATCATTCTGAAACTCACTTTCTTTTTAAAATTAATGTGGCAGCATTAATTTTTGAAGTTTTAGACATTGAGCATCGATGACGTTAGCAAACTGTTCAAGTAAAGGGCCAGACAGAAAACCATCTAGGCTTTGCTGGCTGTCGCAGCTACTCAGCTCTACCACAGATGTTACCTAAATGAGTGAGTGTGACTGGGTTCCAGTCAGTCTTTATTTACAAAAGCAGGTGGCCAGGTTGGCCAGTCCCTCACTGTAAGTAATCCAATAGTATCTTAGTCTTGAAGAGTCTTATGAGAGGTCATACTGTAGTACTGACCAGTCCTGTGGGCAAGTCAGGCCTTTATGGTGAGACTATAGCCTCCAGGCAGCTTCTCATTCAACAGGAGGTGGGGATTTCGGCTCTTTAACTTCTGCAAACCTCCTACCACCAATTATTTTTTCCTCTTTGTGTTTTCCTTGTCCGTTAGTTGTTGGGTAGGAGGGTAGTGTAAAATGCTCTAACTCCTCTGTCCTTGAGAATAAGCACACACGTTCTCATTTCTGTTAGCTGTGGGAAATTACAAAACAATACACGTGAGGGTGTCAGCACCGAGAGAGCCCTGGTTTAGTGCACATAACTGCCTTTTTTCTTGATCTACTTTGACCCACATGTGGCCGACTGGCCAAACGTGGTTTCCGTTATCTTCCAGGGTGAGCCCTTTCTGAAATGTTTACTACAATTTTTTTTCCCCTTCTTCAGCAGCATATTGGTATAATCATCTCCCATTTCGGATTTTTGATAAATTTGATCTAAACATGGAAAGCAAATTCTACTTCCCACACATGGGGAGCCTCCAGTGCAAAGGCCAGGGGAAGCGTGTCCTGCTTGGGAGAGAAGGTTGGGGTCCCCACATTCCTTTATCCATTAGGAGGGGGTGAGACTGTCAATTTTACAGACTGGCTCATTGCATAATGTGATTACAAGACTGCATATTTTCTTTGCATGACTTAACTAAAGCTAGTTTATGATAGAAGTGATACTTCACCTAGAATACTGACAAATCAAAAACACTGCAGCTATAAAACTGGTATTCTGTGTGCAAAAGTCACCCTGCATAATCTTAATAAAATAGATGAGTAACTTTTGTTCTCAAATTCCATAGCATTTTGCAGTAAAATCAGTATTGCAACGCTGCAGCAAATCATGGAGTGCTAGCTTTTAACTCAGAAACTTTCTCGCCATTGTCAAGGACTGACGGAGCCACACGTCTCTTTCTCTTGCAGGCATGACAGCAAGTGCAGTCGCAGCTTTAATCCTCATGACGTCCTCCATCGTGTCTGTGGTGGGGTCATTGTACCTGGCCTACATTCTGTACTTTGTGCTGAAGGAGTTTTGCATCATCTGTGTCATCACATATGTGCTGAACTTCATTCTTCTTATCATCAACTACAAACGACTAGTTTATTTGAATGAGGCCTGGAAACGGCAGCTGCAGCCTAAGCAAGACTGACAGCCTGACCAGCTCCGGACTGACGGCCTGAAGTTCCCTTTTCCATTAAGTTTATTTTGCAGCGGTTTTTTTTTTTTTTTTTTTAATTCTTCACAACAGACACTTTCCCTGAGAATCTTAAACTGATTTTATAAAATCCTATAAATTAGAAGGGGCCCTAGCTATTTTGTGTCAATCTTTCATTTTAAATATGGATACAAAAAAAAAAAGGATATGCCGAGCCAATCAAAGACAAGCTTTAACTTTACTTTGAAAATGTTTCTGAAATAATAAAATGTAGCCCTAGCCCCCTGCCCTTGATTGTAAAGTGAGCAACCATTGCTAGTAATTCTCTAATGTGTATAAATTCAATTTCAGGTATAACAAATGTGATCATGACATGAAAATATTTTAGAATAGATACTGTATTAAATATTGCCATGTTTACAATATGTAATATGTTTTTAGCCGATGGATTTAAACATGTAGATTCAACTAGAATCCATTTATGTGATATTTGTAAATAAAGGTAGAAATATTGGATCCATCCCTGCAGAACTTACTGTACAGTTTAGTTGAAGTGTAGCAATGAAGAATTGTCAGCTCAACGTTGACCGAAGAAATAGTGAAAATAGTAAGTCCATACAGAGCATCTTGTGAAAAGTACTGACAGCTGTGGGTCCAGCACTGACAGCAAAAATAATAGGGTAGTTGGTTCCCTTTCATCTCCTTCCTCAGAAAGGAAGAAACTAAATTTGGACATTCAAGTCAAGCCTGTGTCTAGTCATAAAACTGGATTGATTATAACCTTACCAAATGAGTCATGTGACCAGACCTTCACATCCAAGGCCTTCAGGACACTAAAAATGGGGAAATGGGTAGATTTCTTTGGAGAAAAGCTGGAAATATTAACATGGCATTTTTAGGTAAAGTCTCTTACAGCAGTTGAATTTTCATGCAGATATTCTTCCTTAACATCGGTGCCAGTCGACCAAACAGTATTAGGACCTTGAAATAACCAGTATAAGCCCAGTTGCTCCAGAGTAGGATTGCTCTTGGGTAGCTCTGTAGTATTTCCTGTTTAATTCTGCACTAATTGGATGTCTAGTTGTTTTAGAGTCCACACTAGATTTGTAAATTTTAGGGCTGACACGCTGCTCAGTTTGCATAACCGGGAGTAGTACGGGTAGAAATATCTGAAGGTAAAATACACTAAAGGTGTCACTACTCCTTCTAGTAACTACGCAATGCATAGGTTTTAAGAGTGATTTGAATAAACCCAAATGAAAGTGTGACAGTATGTTTCTATGGTTAACACCTTATATCAGAATGTTAAAAGTGCCTTCTGTCTTAAATCTCAAACCAAATATTTTGTGTGTTGAACTTGGGCAGAAGTGTCCTTCCTTCCTCTTACCATGAAGTAGAAAGCCTGCATCAGTCTATAAAAAGGTTCTGTACAATCATTTTGTTCCTTAGATTGAGAAGTAGTAGCAATGTTTTTGCTTCCAGTTAGATTAATCATTATGTTAAAAATAGACCGGTGACTTTTCTTTAATAAGCCTTCTTTTTGAAGGGAGGGGACAGGCTCTGCTCTGTAAACCGTACTGTGTAGAGTCAGCAACTGTTCAGCAGTTTCCAACTAACTGTCCTAATTGATGCAATGTATTTTTCTGGCCCAAGGCAGGTATAAAATCTGAATTGTAATGAACTTCCAACGGGTTTTAACAGGTTTTGTAAAAGTTGAATTCAGATTTCAAGGCTGTTTTCCCATGAATGTGAATATTTCAATGCCTGTTTTATTATGTGTGTATTGTTCTTGTTTCTAGTTAAAGAACTCTAGAAAGCATTGATCGGATGTCTGGTGTTTGTGGAGAAACAAGTCGTAATGTTGGAGAACTTGTACAATGAGGTCACCTTATCGCAGTGCTTCCCGGTCTGCCAGGCAGTTTACTGCTTCTTTCTTCTAGGCTAGAATGGAAAAGGTTAACAGTGAAGACTTCGGTGGTATATATAACACTGGTTGTGCTAAATAAGTTCCTCATGTCCCAATTTCAAATGGATTTTCATCATATTTGGTATCAATCAGCAGAGTATAGTTAAAGCTTGTCTTGATGTTGTGTTCTTGCAAATGTCAACTCTCATGTGATAAAATGTAAAAACGTTCAGCCAGACCCTTCAAGATTTTCCTTTGCTTTCCTAAGCCTTGGGGGAAACACCACTGTTTCAGTTGTACGAAAATTTTTTGCCACATTCCTATGAGCCCAGTAGAATTAATCTCTTTGTTTTCTCACCGAGTGATGAAGGTGTGCCGCCTGAAGTAACAGCAGGGTAATGCCAGTATGTCAGTAAGTAACAGGACCCCAGTGGGTGCTGGGATATTTTTGCCCTGGAAGAATTTAGGCTCCCCTCTACATCCTCTCTTCCACTCCAAGAAGGAGAAAACACCATGCTATAAAAGTTGAGGATCGTTATGACTTTTTGAGACTGAATATTTAAAACACTGCGACATTACCAGCCACCGACATTGAAGAACAAACTGCGGGGGGGGGGGGGGGGGGGGGCGGAGAATTGGATTTATGTTTTTTGCAGTTATTCCATGCTTCTTGGTTTGGGGAATAAGTTGTATGTAACAAATGAAGCCTCTTATTTACTGTGTAGTCATATCATTTGAAGAAATGAGAGAAGCTGTGGTTAAATGATAAATTCTAGGCAATCTAGGTGATTTGGAGGATTTCATTCAGTTTTGCATTTCAGCTAGGTGCTTTCCAGGAAGGTAAACTGGTGAAATAACTCAGGTTTAACTAGCTGTGTGCCAGGAATTACTTTTCCTTTGTGTATGTCACCTCTCTTTAAATCTATTACTTTTAAAGATGTTGAAAGCATTGACTGTTTCATACAGAGATCTGCCATTTGGTACAAGAGATCTTTGGACCCTACTAAGTAGGATATAGGACCAAGACTACAGTGAAATTAAACCTAATTAAACCTAAATTGTTGGCTTTTATTTGTTTGTATTTCATTTATATCTTTAAGATTATCAGCAAAAGTGCAAAGTAATCTTCAGCAATTGCTTTGTAACTGAGATTAGAACCACTGCTTAACGTGAGTGAATGCTGACAGACCTTGTCTTGAAAATCTGTATTGGACAAATGCCAACAAGAAATTCACTATCATTATTGTCAACCTATTGGGAAGGAATACCTAACCTGCAACCTTTGCCCTCATGGGTTTTCCCCCGAGATACAAGCATTGGTGGAACATTTCTATTCAGACATTTTAGGCAGCACTAATGATTCCTAATCTGTGAGAACTACCCTTCAATCAAACAAAAGGGGCAGGGGTGGGAATCCAGGCTACTTGGTTTTTTTGTTTGTTTTTTACAAATAATTAGCCCAGAAAAGGTGAAATGTTTTGTTATAAAACTGTATTAAGCATGGCCTAAGTATTAGGTGTATGATCTGTATAGTATGTTCCATCGAAAATATTTATTACTAGTGCTTTCAGCTCTGGAGTAAACATTCATTTAAAGTGGAGTTCACTGGGCAGACTTCCCCTTTAATATAGATAGAAATATTCTTTACCAGAGATTTAGGACACAGTTTTGCTAACTGGTAAAAACAAATGTAAATATGTAAGAATGTTTATTTGTTGCACATAACTTTTTGGTATAAAATAAATGTAGACGTTACCTGTGGAAGCTGTACGGCCATCCTTCTTACACTGCAGTATTACATTTCAAACAAAAAGCTGCAATGAATCCAGTCTTCCTACAAACTATTCTTGAAGCTGATACTGTAACTTCATTTCTACAGGTGTCCTGAGTTCTTTTTCCCTTAAATTAGATGTAATTTATAGAAGACACAGGCAGAAATCTTAAGAGATTCCAGTACTGGAATGCGTGTGGGCTTATGATATATACGGCTGTCAAGAATTCATGAGAAAGGAATTAGTGCTTAGAGTTCTATAAGCACATGCACGTGCTGATCAGATCTTGCCCACGGCTTTACTTCAGCTCCCCCTGAATGCTCCACTCAGTCCCCTAAAAAGGTAACATCTGCAAGGAAGATGAATCCATTTAAATATAGTTCAGCCATATTTTATTGAATACAACAAACGCGTTCTCTAGAACCTCAGGATTTAGGAAATGGACCTTACCACTCCTAACTTGTAAAACATTTAAGTGTTTAATTTTTTTTAATGTTGTTAAGTAAAGAGTTCTGTGTTATTCCTTGACATTAAATGGAACGCAAAACTTGATTTCCTTCAAGGAACTTAAGTTCAGTGGTAACAAAACAAACATGTAACCCCCAGAACCCCTAACTTCATATCTGAACCAACAACACCTGCATTTCTTAAAAGTGGTCTAAAGATGGCCACTAAAAGAAGGTTCAGTTATCTTCACTGTCTTTCCTGGAGTTTGGAAAGAAAGGATACAAATGGGTGTGTGTTGAGACGTGAATCAACCACAAGTGAAGTGAATCAAGTTCTGTGTTAACTGCTTTGGTTCACGGTCCTCCATTTGACTGGACACCAAAGGGAGCCTTTTTCCAAACCATTGAGCTTTATTTATTTTTTAACGTTTATTTATTTTTGAGAGAGACAGAGCATGACTGGGGGAGGGACAGAGAGAGAGGGAGACCATGCTGACAGCACAGAGCCCAACGCGGGGCTCAAACCCACGAACTGTGAGATCATGACCTGAGCTGAAGTCGGACACTCAACTGGACATGAGCCACCCAGATGCCCCTTTTTTTAAATGTTTATTTATATTTCAGAGAGAGAGAGCAGGAGAGGGACAAAGAGAGGTGGGGAACAGAGGAACTGAAGCAGGCCCTGTGCTGACGGCAGAGAGCCCAATGCGGGGTTCAAACTCCCAAACCATGAGATCATGACCTGAGCCAAAGTCAGACACTTGACTGAGCCACCCAGGCGCCCCCACAGCATTGAGCTTTAAACCAGGACCGATTCTGCCATCTTGGAATAATGTACCTTACTTGCCTTAACAGAGCCTCTGGAAGAGGAGGAGGAGTGATTCCATAAGGAATAAGACCATCCTCTAGGAGCAAGACAGGTGGCATCATCCAAAAGGACAAAGCCCTAGACTACTTGTCTGTAGGCCTGACCTCTTTAAGAGGGTCCCATCACATTCAGTGGAGTCAGATATGAAGGCACTAATGGGCCTTTATGCTCCTCTGTCCATTTCTGTCAAGACTAGACTGTGGCTGGGGTTGGAATAATGTCCTGGAAGAACTGGTAAGCTCTGAGCTCCCTTCTGATCCAGACATTCTTCATCTCTTACCTTTCTTATGCTTATTTGTCAGCTTAACTTGGTGGAAATTGGTACACAGACCTTGTCAATTATTCCAGTAACATCGCTTTCTGTAAATTCACTGGGACGTGAGCTCATCTGTGAAGCTGAAGAAGCAGTCGTCTTTTCCTCACGCGCCTGGTTCGTTGCACAGGCCCTGGGGCCTGAGGGCTGCCAGGCTAGTCCTACAGAAGTGCCGTCTGCACCCAGCAACTCCGGCCGTGGTGTGAGTGTGGAAGCAAGTTTCGCAAGAGTCCGTACACAGCTAAGTTTGTGAAAACAGCCTAACACGTAAGAATTTCAGATGCTTTCCAGCAATACAGATCATCGGATTTATGGATGGTCACTTTTAAGACAACTCTTTATTCCCACACTACGAAAGCTTTTATTTGCACCTCTGACATTCCCTTCTGGTAAATTAGTACAAAATCCGGGCCAGAAACTTCCCAGTCGGCCATGCACAGTCCAGGACTGCTGTGGAAGTCGCCCCTTACTTGTGGAGGAGGGGCTGCTATCTGCTCTTGTCAGCAGAGGTAGTTCTTGCTTTAAAGAGTAAATGGGCTGTTTTCCAAACACTGTGACTTCACAGCTGACCAGGGATACCTGGTTTCATTGGCAAGTTTCCAGTATCTCTCTCGCAAAAGGAACGCTGCCCCTTTTGGTTGTCTCTGGCGCGTGAAGATCCCCTTTTTATTCCCCATTACTCTCTGCGGTGCTAAAAACAAGGCAAAAAGGTATTTCAGATGACTTCTGATGGGCCAAACGGGAACCAACCTAGAGACAAGCTGGGCACGAAACAGAAATGTCCTTTTCTATAAAACTTAGGATTGCTTGGTCTGAAGTGGCCACTTAATGTAAGGCTAAAGATTTAACCTGCTGCTCCCCCAAACAGCTCAGCTCCCTCGTATATTTTTGTTGTTGTTGTCTCTTAGAGGAAAATCTAAAATTATTTTTCTTTTATCTGCAAAATAAGGTTTGAAACATGAGCACTCAGCTGCCCAGTAATGAAAGTGGGGACTGAGACAGAGTTACCCTGAGAAAGGTCTGGGCTTTTCTAAAGAGACGGCTCTCCTAGTGGGAGCTGGGGTCCTGACCAGGCAAGGGTGCCTCGGTGGGATCTACCAGATTTCAAAGCTCTCTCAGGCAGACTTCCGGCTGGGTTCCAACTGCCAGTGGCTGGTCGGCTGCTCTGCAGCAGCTGAAGCTGGGAAGGAGGCGAAGCGGGCCACAGGCTCCCAGCACGCCTTCTCTCCACCTCAGGTGAAACCACAGCTTCCGTTGAACGGGAAGGTCCTTCCACAAGAAGCAAATGCCAGGCACTGGGCCAAGCACTTTATCACATGAATTCCTACATCGACCCGCAGGGGGCTCATCCCCACTTACAGGCTTGTGACAGGGTCAGATCATCTGTCCACAGTCACACAGCTAATTTCTTACTACACAGAGCCAGCGCATCCATTCACGAAACCAGACTTCAGGAGCCGTCGATCTCACTTGCCAGAGAGAGGCTTGAGTTCTTGTTCCTTTTACTCTACCTTCCTCTTTCCATTCTAATTTTTCATTAAACTTTCGCCTTCCAAAGACTTGTCTTTCCCTGTGAATAATAGGTTGTAAATCCCACTACTAGCAAATCCTTCCTTACCTCCCCAAATCGCTATGCTAAGTTTATGGGATATCAAGAAACCAGTAACACCTACAGGTATAGAAAGAAATGGGATCCACGATGAATGGCACTGAAGTGGCCCTCACGTCTCCCCGCTTGAGAAAGAATGCAGACGGTATTCTCTCCGAAGACTTTCAGACCCTCCCACATTCCAAACGCTTTGACACTTGCATTTGGTAAACCTGCCTCCTACAAGTGAACGATGTAAAACACACCAAAACATACTAAGTTTCCTGGGCTTTGTACCGTACTCTGGAATAATAAGGGTAGCCCACACGTGAATCCAACGCTAGGTCCACTTTTTCCACACACTGTTGTGAAACAGACAGAGGCAAGTTGGTCATTTTTGCCTCAAGATAACACATCCTCCGTTTGCTTTTTTACCATGAAATGATCTGGGAAGCAGGCAAGTGATTGCTGCTTGCCAAACCAGGAAATCCTCACGTAGCTTACACTGATTAGAGCTTTCCCCCTCGTTTCCACTGCTCTAACAAACAAATGTCCTGAACTAAAAGGCCAACCTGAAAAAATGAGGAACAGTACACTCCGCAAACCCAACTGCCACTTACACTGGTTAGTCATAAAATCGGCAAAGTTCCAGATGAGCTCTCCGACCACGTATTCTTTGCGTTTTTGATCCAGAACCAAATGATACTGCTCCAGCAGACCTTTCTGGTATTCCTCGCTGAACATCAGAGGTGGGTCCTGGAATTCAAGGCAAAGAGTGAAGTTAAGAGGCAGAACTGGCAGAATTGTAAATGGTAGATAAAAATAAAGATCCATGTGACGTGACCAAAATACCCGTCTCCACGGTGGGCTGCAGTGACTGCAGGACTCGGGCGCGGGCGGAGATACAGCCAGGCTGTGGCGTAGCCCAGAGTAAAGAAAAGGGATTGTTTAAGGAACCTTAATTAGGAACTGCTTTATTTCTAAGCAGAGTTTGATATTTTATCTTCCATCTCTATTCACCGGTGCAGCCTGAAAGCTGAGCTACACTGGAAGTAAAAATGAGTCTTCAGATAATAAATTTAAAACTCACATTTTAAGTAGCTGCCAGCTAACGATTTGAGAAATAGTGTGACTCACTTGAACTCAACTCGAATTCCTCTGTATCTGGTCTGGGTGAGCAGCTGCTACTTAGCACATCCGTCCATTCGACAAATAATCACTTAGTATGGATGGAGGCTCTGGTGATGAAGTGACAAGCAAGAAAGGCAAGTGTCCCTGCCCCTGCAGGCTTTATACTCCGACAAGAAAGACTCAAGGTGTTAGCGTAATGAGGGTAAACGGGGGTGACTGGCAGAGTGCAAAGCCAGAGCCAGAGCCAGGGGGTGGCTAGTGGTGGGGCTGAGAAGGGCCACGCAAAGCTCCCTTGAGGAGACGTCAAGGACCTGACAGGTGAGAAGCATCCTGACGAACGAAGGCAGAGGCCACATCTGTGGACTCGTTCAGTACCTGGTGAAGAGCGCCTGTGTGCTGTGTACTAAGATATAATGACCTTTTAGAGGTTCTTGGGATGGTCTCAGTTTTCATCCCATGGCAATCTGAGGGGCACTCAAATCTTAAATGTTCAAGGATAGAGCTTTTCAGTGACTTTACAAGAGAACAAAGCCCTGTAGGCCTTGGCTTTCTTTTCCAAAGAGAAGGATAGAAATGCTATCGAGGACACACTGGTAATGTAACGGTACAACTGAGCCAGGTTTTGTTCCAGTTCCAAAGTTGTATATGTAGATGTTCTTACTTTGTTTTAATGGAAACAACCCATTAGACAACCGCATTGTCTAATTCTTAAAACCGAATTAAACTAAGTCAACTCAGTCATAACTAGTCATATTTCAAGTCCTCAAGAGTCACATGTGGCTGGTGGCTACCCTCTTGGACAATGCAGAAACATTCCATCACTGCAAAGGGTCCTATCAGCACTAGATCTAGACTGAGTTTCTTAAACATTCAGAGTTGGTTACCTTTTCAAAAACAGAGAACTGATGTACACATACACTGTCTTCATAAGCTATTTTCCCTTACTTTACCAGTTTGTAAAGTGGCATTCTGTGTAAGCAAGATGAATTTAAGGGTATGAACAGAATAATATAGCACATAGAGGTAGCTGTTCAACATACCAAGGATAAGCATATTAAGAAAGGTGTGTCGGGTACCTGGGTGGCTCAGTTAAGTGTCCAACTTCAGCTCAGGTCATGATCTCATGGTTTATGGGTTCGAGCCCTGTGTTGAGCTCTGTGCTAACAGCTCAGAGCCTGGAGCCTGCTTCAGAGTCTGTGTCTTCCTCTCTCTCTCTCTCTCTCTCTCTCTCTCTCTGTCCCTCCCCGACTCACACTCTGTCTCTATCTCTCTCTCAAAAATAAACATTACAAAAAAATTTTTAAAAAAATGTGTCAACAAGGAATGTGGTACTTGTGACAGTTGAGTGTAAGGAAGCTGGGTAGGGATGAGGGGCTGGCTGTGCTTCAAGAACCCACATGAAAAAAATCCCCAAGATAAAGCATCATATCTTTGGGAAGGAAATGAATAAAAAAGAGAGAGAGAGAAAAGCTAGTGATTAAATCTTCCTCGGGGACGCCTGGGTGGCTCAGTTGGCCGAGCATCTGACTTCAGCTCAGGTCATGATCTCATAGTTCGTGAGTTCAAGTCCCACATCAGGCTCTCTGCTGTCAGTGCAGAGCCTGCTTCAGATCCTTTCCCTTTCTCTCTCTCTCTCTCTCTCTCTCTCTCTCTCTCAAAAATAAAAAATAAACAGAAAAAAAAAAAAAAGAACCTTGCTCCAAGATTTCATTCATTTCCTTAACAATTATTATTTAGCACCCACTGAGGGCCGGACACTGCTGAGGGCTTGGGAAGCACTGATACATAGGATTCAGTCTCTCTCTTGGAGCCCACAGTCTGGTCAGGGAGGGGGCCAAAGAGATAATGATGGCACCCAGTGAGAAACGCTGACACAAAGACCAGGCAGAAGGAGCAGTTTCCTCTGCCTAGGGCAGGCAGGGTAAACCTCACCAAAGAGGGGACGTCTAAGCTGAGATGCGAACAGAGTAAGAATCCCGTAGTCAGTGAATGTGGTGCTAACGTGGGCATTTCAGGCAGACGGAACAGCCCACACCAGAGCAGGAAGCCAACAAGCACAGTGAAAACAGCCCAGGAGTGAAAGCAGAGGAGGACGACCTGGGAGAGGGCAGAGAGCAAAGGACGTTGACTGCCCCGGCCAGAGACTGGGGCTTTAGCGTGGGGGTCAGGGGAAGCCAATGACAAGGCTCCCAAGATTCGGATTTGCTCAGGAGACCACTCGGGCAGCTAGGGGAGGCTCTTTGGAAACAAGGCCAGTAAGGAGGACCAAGCAAGCAAGGCGGAGGCCCGAGTCCGGCAGCCGCGAGTGTGGAGGACAGGCTGGTGTGAGCCAGTACTGCATGGAGATCATCAGGACAAGTGACGGGTGGGAGAGGAGCACATTTCCAGCTTGGGGAAAGGTCCGAGAGTGAAAAAATAAACGATGTTCTACACCACTTACCTGGTGAAACCCTGGAATGGTGTCTGCTCCGTACTCGCTCTGGATTATTGGTTTCTGATAGGTCCTATACCAGTTCTCAAACTGGGTTGCCAGCTGCAGCTGAATCACCTCCATGTGACCATAGTCATGATACCAAGAGTAGTAACTATTCACACAGATGACGTCCACATACGGCGCCTAGGATGAGAGCATTAAACTTGTTCACGAACCAAAAGACTGTAAGAGCATTAGGGCTCACAAACTCAGGGGGCTCTTCCGGCACAGGAGGCAACAGGGGGCTGCAGAAAATGATCTAAGTGCTCCCACGTGTAGCAGACATAGAAGTGACCTGAATAAGGCAAGTCTATAATCCTGGGCTGACGCTCTTGACCTGGCTGTAGCTGGGCTCTGGAGAGACTAAGCGGTAGAGCAGACGCCCCATGAGCCGGCCGCGGTGCCAGCCCGGGGCGGTGGCGCTCCTGTCACTGGGCTTCCCTTACCTGGGAAATGTTCCCAACTGAAGGACAGAGGCGTTTTTTTTCCCCACAAAGGTCTTGGTGAACCATGTCGTTCGTGAGCTGGTGCTGGGGCCACAGAGTGGCCGAAAACTTCCCTCCTAGGAGGGCAGCGGCAATGATGGGCGGGACCCCTCATGTCTACACAGTGCAGTGCTCAGGACTGAGTGGCAAGGGCTAGGCCAGCCAACTGTCCGGCCTCTCCCATCACCAGAACACAAGCCAGTCTCGAAAGCCTGTACTGGGGCTGATGTGGTCCGACCTTCCCAAGCGACCGACCCCCTTTCCAAACTGTGGCTGAAAGCAGCGGGCAGAAACAGGGAGCTGGGGAAGTGCCCGCGGATGGACACTTGCACACGGATCACACATCCCACCAGGTGAGCCTGGCAACCCTCTGTGGCCCAGGCACTGGCTGCCCCATCCACACAGAAGACGAGAACGAGGATATGCCACTTGGGCTCTGAGGACATCCATGCCTGCCTGTGCCATGCTGGTGTTTGGGCACAGTCTTTATGCTTCTTTGAAGGGGCTGTTCTCAAAAGATGGCAAGGGAAACACCAGGGCTACGAGCCTTTGGTCGCTCATGTTAAAAGGAGTGTTCCCAGTTCATTTTGTACATTGCGTTCTCTCCTTCATTCTTTCTGCAGATGTTTTCTCTTTCTGTAGTGCTTTCCTCTTAAGGACTGGCCTTCAGTTCTCTGGTGAAGACACATTCTCTTGCTGCCATGTTCTATCTACAGCCTCAGTGTAACCCTGCACATAGTTTCCGAGGGGCTGCTGCGCCAGGGGGTGGGGAGGGATGCGTGTGGCCCAGCCAGCCAAGTGAGCCTGTCTGACCCTTCGATTCCAGTCAGGGGTTCCCTTTTTAAAAACTCAGATTGCCAGCCTGGACTTATTAGATCAGCATCCAGGCATCTGTACTTTCAAAGAGCTTCTCTGAGTGGTTCTGACAACCAGCTGGGTTTGAGAAACACTGGACAGTGACAACTTTAAGCTCCCTTAAACCTGTGCCACTTTAAAAGCATACTAAACCGCGGAGCATCAAACCCTGACTCTGACCTGAGAACGCACGAAACCTCCCTGTGCCCAGCCTCCTTGGACTGAGAAGCCATACTGCTGGGCAAACAAGCAGCTAGTTATCTTTAACCTGAAGACCATCCAGGGACGCGTCTGGACCGGCTGCTCAGGGCTCCTCCCAGCAGCCTGTGTTAGCAAGGATCAGAGCAAGGCGAGAGGACAGGCAGGGAAGAGAAGTGGCACAGAGACCCCCAGGCTCACCCCCAGGTCTGCTTCATAGTTGGAGTTGGTCACAAAGGTCACGGGCCGGGAGGGATCCAAGGCTTTGGTGTGAGCAATCAGCGTCCTGTCCACAGAGGGCAGAAGACACAGGCTCATCAGTCTGGGAAGGGCCCTCATACAGCCGTCTTTCTCTCTCTCTCTCCACCCTGTCTCACAGCCAAAAACTAAAGACAAAACCCTTCCTCCCTCCCAACCTTGAAGACTCCTTTCGGTAGGCAAACATGGTCTTCTAGCCTTAGATCACGTTCCTTGGCCTCTTTCCTTCTCGCTCCCCAAATCCTACCCCCACAGAGGGAAAGCCACCCTCACAGCTGGGGTCCTTGGGCTGGGCTGGGCTGGGTGCTGCCGGAATCTCGGAAAAACCTCTTGAAAACAGGGAACGGGTGGGGCGTGGACCAACGTGGACGTTAATTTAACGAGTAGAGGATGTGTGTGAGGAGGCGGGCTGTGTGTGCACTGGGCACTCACTGGAGACTGGAACAGGAGCAGTGGGACCAGACATTTGCACGGGAAAATGCTATGCTGCCATTACAAGTGGGCGGTACAGGGCTCTGGGAGACAATAGCAGGGCACTTAACTGACACTGGAGAATCACCCCCATACTCAGAAAAAACAGCATTTCGTCTCATTCACCAAGGAGGAGCTGCGGAAAGAGGCTCCCAACAGAGGGCCCAGCCTGCGCTCGGGGCTCAGCCTGGGGACCCGTCACAGGCCACCTCAGCACAGGTCACTCCGTTCACTGGTCAAGCTTGCTCCTCTGCTCCCCGTCCCCACAGCTGGCTTCCTTCTCCATGACACTCTTCCCACCCTGCTCTCCTCATACAAGGGATGCAGTTCCTCAAGCCAGAACAGCACCCTTCACCTCGAGTACCAGAGCCACACTCTGAAACAACCTGTGTGCCTCCGGGAAGCTTTGAAGCCTCGCTGAGCTCCTGATGCCCAGGCAGCTCCAGCCATTCCCTGGCCACCTCCCTACTGCACCAACAATCACGCATCACCTTCTCTCCACCTCCCAGAAAAGCTTGCAGGCACCCATTCTCGGACACCTGCGTTTTCTGCCCCACAACAAACTTCTGTCTCCCCAGCCCTGGCTCACACAGGCCTGTGCCTCAAGGCACCAGGCTGCACGTTCAGAGCTTTGCCCAGTGGGCCTGCTGCTCAGAGCCCCGCATCTTGTACCCACGGCTCAGCTCACAGCACTCCACGACACTGAATGGCCTCTGCTGCCTCTATAGCCAAGCGAAGTGATCCCCCTCTGTGGGCCAAGTTACAACTGCATGATTGTAAGAAAGACAAGGAACCAAGGACCACCCCCACCCTGAGGTAGTAAACCCTCCCACTGCTGGAAACCACCCGTAGGTGTGGTTTCTGTCCACTGCAATGCCAGGGTGGGGGGAGCCTACTGGCATTTAGTGAACGGGACCGTGAACTTTTAGATGGGCTGATCCTGTCTAGTAATGTAACTTAAAACAGTCAGAACGTGCATATCATTGAAAAACCTGTTTATAACCATGTGCCTACATAATCCAGTTTCATAAAGCCACTTTACAGAAATGAACCCAAAGCATCACCAAGTGGTTTTTGCAGGTGTAACATGCACTAAATTTCCCAGGAATGGAGATAACATAAAAATTGAGAGAAGACTATACTTGGTTTGGCTTGGAACTTTACCTAGAGTGAGTCACCACTTCATAAATGCACAGCAGTGAAGGAAACACCGCCAGTGGCATCAGTCACCAAAACGCCCCCACTGTCAGCATCTGTAGCTGCGTTCTCAGGCGGTTCCACATCTAAGTGCAAGCGTCTGACCCCTTCACTGGCTCTTCTGGAGAGTTGGCTCATGCACTCACGTGTAATTATATAAACGACCCTCCTCTATATCATAGTTGGGCCAGGCCACTGTTCTTTTCATAACCTGAAGTTATGTGTCTAAGTCACTCTGTGTAGAAGTTAACTCCAGGGGTGCCCAGGGTGGCTCAGTCGGTTAAGCATGTGACTCTTGGTGTCAGCTCAGGTCACGATCTCACGGCTTGTGAGTTCAAACACCCTGTCAGGCTCCGTGGTGACAGTGCAGAGCTTGCTTGGGATTCTCTCTCTCTCCCTCTCTCCGTCCCTCCCCCACTTGCACACGCTCTCTTAAAATAAATAAACCTAAAAAAAAAAGTTAACCCTAGATCTCATTTCAGATGTAAAAAAGGGACACTGGGGCTCAGTGGGTTGAAATCACAAGTGGTGGGTGTGTACTTGGTGCCCTGCAGTGACGATGTACGGAGGCACCCCCACCTGGGCTGGGAGTGGACGCTGCCTCTCATAGCACATGCCTGCCCCAGAGCCAACCTCAGCGCTGCCACCCAAGGCTGACCCAGACCAAAGGGCTGAGGTCTCACCCCTGACCCCACCCAGGGCAGAGGGAGCACTCACTTGAAGTAGTAACCGGCAGGTTTCAGGAAGGAAGTGGGCTCATTGGCCACAGACCACATCACAACAGCCGGGTGATTCTTGTCCCTGCGCACCAGCTCCTCCATCACCTCCAGGTGGTGCTGCAGAGACACGTTGCTGTAGCTCTCGCTGTGGCAGAGGGAGGAAAAGGAGCCGTCAGCGCCTGCGCCCCCGGCAGGCTGAGCAGGGAGGGCGGCGGGCACTCACACCAGCACGATGCCCACACCGGGACTCTCGTCGATGACCACGATCCCATAGCGGTCACAGAGCTGCATCACTTCCTCCGCGTAGGGGTAGTGACTGGTGCGGAAGGCGTTGGCCCCGAGCCAGCGAAGCAAATTGAAGTCCTTCACCAGCAGAGGCCAGTCAAAGCCCTTCCCTCGGATCTAGGGGAGAGCACAGTCGAGTGATCCTCCCTCCCCTGTCCCAGATGCACTTCCGTCTGGAGCCAGGCCCCGGAAGGGTCACCCCATTGGCCCTCAATCTGGCACAAGGACAGGCCCCATCAGGCCCCATCCGGCAACTGTTTCAAGGAGTTTGCTTCACTGCTCTGAGTCACCCTCAGTTGCTTCAGGGGTCACGCGGAAGGCAGTGGTGAGCAACAACTGTCACAGGAACCCAGAAGCCACGACTCACATCTGCATCCTCGTGCTTGTTGACCCCGTGGAAATAGAAAGGTTTCCCATTGATGAGGAACTGGTGCTCTGTGACAGCCACCGTGCGAATCCCCACGGGGAGAGTGTAGAAGTCAGACACAGACCCAGCTGCCGTCTGCGCGGTCAACCTCACCTGTGAAAGCCGAGCACCGGTGTGAGGCATCCGTGCTGGCCTGAGCCCCGCACAGCCCACCCTCCAGCGGGAAGGCCCCTCGTGAACCACAACGGCCAACGTCTGGGGCTGCACGCAGAGAGATGCAGAAATTCCCAGCTTCTGCCATTAACAAGGAGGAACATTCACCCTGCCCCTGGTGCCTGCTCTTCAAAACTGGGCCTCCCTACCAAGCGGTGAGAAAATCAGACCGGAAGCTCAGAGGACCACGTGTACCTGACTACCTGTCCTGCACCCCCTTGGAAGCCAAGGCTGCTGGGTGGGGGCAAAAGACCTCGTTACCTCCAATGAGTACAGGTAGGCAGGGTGCTCATGCATCAGGTATGGCCACCAGAGGTGGGCATGGGGCACCTGCAGCTGGCCCCGACCCCCTGTCCCCTGGGCCACGACTTTGCCTTCCTCATCCAGAAGACGCACTTCCAGTTGAAAGTGTTCACCGCCTTCAACAAAAATCTGGTAATCCACCAGCCCTGCAAGAGACAAGGAAGATCAGACCAAAAAGGGAGGGACACGATCTGGGTCACACAGAGAGCCTCCTGCAGCCACCACTCTGAGGAGTCCTCAGCCAACAACCGTTTATTTCTGGAGCCCAACCTGCAGTGAGGGGAGATGAGGCGAGGGCAGCACAGTGGGAAGGGACACAGAGTCTCATGAATCCTAAGCGATTCACCGTGAGCTATGATTTTACACGAGCCCCACTTCTCCTTGGGCTTCGTTCCCTCACAAAAGGAGGTCAGACCAGATGAATGATTTCTGCTGCCTGTGCCAGTTCAGACAGGCTGGATTTCAGCTCTTTTTGGGCGGATGGGAACCCCGAGGGGGAAGAGATACCGGCAGAGGCTTTCTCCTGGAGCATCTTTCCAAACAGGGAGCAGAGCCACTTGGGGCCTGGCTGAGGGAAGTTCCTGCAGGGAGCCCTTACCAGTGTCTTGGTCCACGCTGGTGCTGACGGTGATGTCATCGATGTAGGTGGTAGGTGTGGTGTAGAGGAGCACGGGCCGATGCAGCCCCGCATAGTTGAAGAAGTCAAAGTTTATGTTCTGGACAAAGTAACCCTTGGGATACCTAGGATGGGAGAACAATGGCCAACTTGGACCTTGCTCTGATACTCTGACCTCAGCTCACATGTCTCCTTGGCCTCCCAGAGCCAGGGCCTCACCTCTGCTAGGGCCACCCTGCCCCTAGTGGGAAGACCAGTCGGCAGGGTGGGGAGTGGGGTGGAGGGGGGAGCAGGGTGCCGCTCACTTGGAGGTATCCGTCTGGTAGAGGATGGTCCCTGGCGGCAGAGTGTGGGGGGTGAGCGTGTTGTTGATGGCAATGGTAATGCGGCAAGAGGCCAGGGGCCCACTCTGTACCAGCTTGCTGATGTCAGCCTCGAAGGGGAGATGGCCCCCCTCATGCTCTGCCACGTGGACCCCATTCACCCACTGCAGACAGAGAGATACAGGGAGGAACAGCAAGTCAGGGCGGCCATCGCAGGCACTCCCTCACACAGAAGTGTCGTATGTGGGGGCTCAGGGCCCCGCCAGCCGCCCCCTGCCTCAGGAATGGAGGAATGAAGCTCCAGCTGAACAGATCAGGCAACCTTCCCCCGACCCAGGGCACCAACCCCAGTGTGGGACATGGGTGTACCCCCCCCCAGTCCACCCCAGGAGGCAGGCTGTCAGGTGACCCCTGGGAACCACACACCCCAAGGCAGCCCCAGGCTGCTCAGCAACTGCACCTGACCACTCGCCCTGCCCGATGCTTGTTGTACTCACCACAATGGCATAGTAGTGGGCGCTGCCAATCCTCAGCACCACTCTGGTGCCCAGGTCCTGAGTCCATCGCTGGGGCAGGGTCGCCTCCCGCTCGTACCACACCCAGCCGACAAAGCTGCGCAGCTGCCTATCCTGGCCCACGTCATTGAAGCTGGAGGGAACCGGCATGTCCAGGGTGGGGCCCGACTGAGGAAAGAAGGGCTGGGATCAGGTCCGGACCACCTAGGAATGGAGGACCAGGACCCAGGCAACCCCCTTCCCCAGGGGCCACGTCCCCCAGCCACCTGACCTGCAGGAAGAAGGCTGGGTAAGATGACTTCCCCTGGGCCCCGGGATTCCAGGCCACCCCACCATTCTTATTCTTTGCCAGCAACTGACTGATGCCGTTTATGGAGCTCATTTAATTCGCACAACTCCACGAAGCAGACAGCGGTCACTCAGTCACTCGATCAACGGTGTGCAGTGAATACCTACAATGCTGTTCTGGGTCTAGGAATAAAACTGTGAGCAAGGCTTCCGCTGTCAGGTGATCGGCTCTATAAAGAGAGTGTGGAGGGTGGCAGGGATGGCCAGGGAAGGCCTTTGGGGGCCCATGGGATACTGCCTTCTGACAACCTGGCAGAACTGGGTGAGCCTGAGCCTGACAGGGCATCCCCTGAACATCTCCAGTAGAAGGCTAGGCACCAGCAGGACAGCTCGTGAGCCTGGAAGCAGCCTGGGGAAGACCTTCCTGACGTCCTGTCTGTGGGATTTCCTCTGTCCCTCACAGCTGTATCCCAGGGTCTGGCACAGCCCTGCATGTAAAAGACTCAAAAAACGTTGGCTGAATGGATGTATAACTTGGTAAGAGATCCTCCTGCTAGCATGGTTTGTGTCTGGGGCTGGGGGGCAGCCAGCTCCCTCTCAGGGCAGTCTGTGGACAAGGGCGAGCCCAGCCCACAACCCAGGCAGAGGCAAGAGGATCTGTTCAGACCAGACCCTAAGAGGAAGACAACCGACTGCCCCGGGGAGGAAGCTGGTGGGGGCAGGGGCTGCTCTGCTGAGGAAACTGTGAGTGGGGCACAAGCCCGGCACCCAGTTCTTCCTCCCCTGAGGAACGGATGGCAAAGACTGAGAAAAGAGGATCTAGGAGAGAAGAGAGGGCCAGTGGGCACACAGGCCCAGCACCACTTCCCGCCGACACCACCCAAGTCAGAGGGGAGAGCCGGGGAGGAGGCCTTGGCCGGGTGGGTGCCAAGCCCCGTCCTCTCTCTGAACCTCAGAACCCCAGGTCCTTCGCGCCAGGGCAGGGCTGGTGCCAAGACGCCTACACCTCCTGTCCTCCCGCCCCCGAGCTCGGTGCCAGCGCCGCGAGCCTGTCCGGCTCAGCCAGCCTTACCGAACCGGGCTGGAGCAGAGGCCTGCCCCGCCGCCCCCCGGACGTCCGGGCCGGCCCTCCACCCGTTTCCTCCCTCTCAGTCCCTCTCCCCGTCGTCTGTTCCCACGCCTCCAAAGCCGTCCAGCTTTAACCTCCTCCTGGCCGACAGCTCCGAGACCTCAGAGGAAGGCTCCCTGCCACCTCCCCCGCTGGGCCCGCACCTCGCGCAGCGGCGTCCGGTACCACTGCTGCTCGAAGCCCTGGCGCCGGTTCTCGGAGAAGTCGGCGCGGAAGCTCCAGAGGCCGTTCAGCTCCTTGCGCTCCCGCGACGGGCTCTCCCGGGGGTAGAGCATCCCGCCCCGCAGCGCCAGCCCGCAGGCCCAAAGCAGCGGGCCGAGCGCCGCCCAGACCGCCGCCGGCCCCCGGAGCATGTTTCGCGCGTGGCAGCCCACAGCCAGCCGCTTACCGCCGGGCTCGGAGCGGCGCTGGAGGCGGACGGGGCGGCGCACGAAGTCACGTGCCCCACCTGAGGCCTCCCGCGCCATTTTGGTTGAGGGCGAGTGCCCGGTCCGGAGGAGTTCTGGGGCCGCAGGGACGCCACTGTCTGCTGGCCACAGGGCCGCGGCGGGGATGGGGGTGGGCCGGCGGGGAGCCCGAGGTTAGGCCCTCAGGGGAGAGGGACCCCGAGCCTCCAGCCCCCGTCCTGAAAGGCAGAGGTCCCTGGCTCTGCGCCCGCCCCGCCGCCTTGTCCTCCCCGGTCAGACTGCTCCCCCGCCCGGGGCGGTCGGTCCGGGGCTGCGGCCAGAGCGGGACCCAGGGAAACAGCCGGACAGCCCGTGAGCCCAGGCGAAGTCTCTGCGGTGCCTAGTGGCGTGCACCCCGCGGCCGTAGCCTTGACCGTGGGCCTCCAGCTACCGTCACCTGAGCCCCAAACCTCTAACCAGGGCCTCAGGGCTCCCAGTTGGCGTTGTGGGATCATAAAGATGCAAGGAGAGGGGGCTTATGGCCCCAGTAACCTGGTCTAGATAAAATTGTTTGTACAGTTACCTGATTCTTAAAATTACTATTTTTTTTTACTTTTTGCTGATTTTATACTTAACAAAGCAACCTAATAATGGGCCTTCATACTGCCAACAGAGTCCCCAGAATAGTAAAAATAAAATATATTTTAGGAGCTGACAAGATTTAAAGGTTTTTTTTTTCTCACAATATAAAAACAAGAAAAGTAGGATGCAAAAGTACATACAGTATGATCAAAATATTGTATCCGCAGAAATACAGATAGATGTGAATCATTACTGGTGTTATAGATAATTTCCATTTTGTTTCTCATACTTTTTTGAGTTTTTTGAAATTTCCTGCAATGAACATAACATTCTTTTAATCAAACAATAAATGCTTTTTTTTTTTCAACGTTTTTTATTTATTTTTGGGACAGAGGGAGACAGAGCATGAACGGGGGAGGGGCAGAGAGAGAGGGAGACACAGAATCGGAAACAGGCTCCAGGCCCTGAGCCATCAGCCCAGCGCCTGACGCGGGGCTCGAACTCACGGACCGCGAGATAGTGACCTGGCTGAAGTCGGACGCTTAACCGACTGTGCCACCCAGGCGCCCCAATAAATGCTTTTTTAAAATCAAACAGGCAGAGGCGCCTGGATGGCTCAATTAAGCATCAGACTTCAGCTTAGGTCATAATCTAATTTGGTGAATTTGAGCCCTGCTTCAGACTCAGCGATGTCAGTGCCAGTGCGGAGACTGCTTGGGATTCTCTCTCTCCCTCTCTCTCTCTGCCCCTCCTCCATGTTCTCTTTCTCAAAATAAATAAATAGGGGCACCTGGGGGGCTCAGTTGGTTAAGTGTGGGACTTTGGCTCAGGTCATGATCTTGTGGTTCATACATTCCAGCCCCACATCCAGCCCTGTATTGTCCACTCAGAGCCTGGAGCCTGCTTCAGATTCTGTATCTCTCTGTCTCTGCCCCTCCCTTGTTTGTGTTCCCTCTCTCTCAAAAATCAATAAATAGGGCTACCTGGGTGGCTCAGTCAGTTAATTGGTTGACTCCTCATCTAGGCTCAGGTCATGATCTCATAGTTAGTGGGTTCAAGCCCCACATCAGGCTCTGCGCTGACAGTGCGGAGCCTGCTTGGGATTCTCTCTCATTCACTGTCCCTCTCCAGCTCTCTCTCTCTCTCTCTCTCAAAATAAATAAATCAATTATAAAACAAATCAATAGATAAACATTTAAAATTAAAAAAATGAATTTTCAAAAATATTTTTTTGAAAAAACAGGCAAAAAATAAATACTTAAAGGTCTATTGTCTCCTAAAATTAATAAATTGATTTTTCATTTACCCTTCAGCTTTAATACAAATTGATTTTCTACCATCTAATGGGGAAGAGGGCAGAGAACTAATGACAGGTGAACCTGAAAAACAGACCCTGGTGGGTAAAGCCCATTGGCCCAGTTTCCTCTCCCCACCCCACCTCCACCCCTAAGGTTTTGGCCTTGTATAAATATATGAGCCTGGAGATGTAAACTTGGAAGTTGTCAGCTTTGAGAATCTATGTGGTCACCAAAGAAATGAAGGCAGGTAGAGAGCAGATCCAAAGATGTATCTGGAGACATCCCAAAATTATGAGTATAGGAATAGGAGAAATGAGCAGGTCCCTATCTCTTTGAGGATAAATCCAAACCCCAAAGCTTGGTTTGTCAACCATCATACCCATTCCTGGCCTTCGATTCCTGCACACACCATGTTGCTGCATGACTCTGTGCCTTCGCTCATGCCCTTCCCTCTGCCTTCATTCTCATTTTTTTGTTTGTTTTTTGTCTTTGTGGGGTTTTTAAAATTTATTTTTGAAAGAGAGAGCAAGACAGAGTGTGAGCAGGGGAGGGGCAGAGAGAGAGAGAGAGAGAAAATCTGAAGCAGGCTCCAGGCTCTGAGCTGTCAGCAGAGAGCGCAATGTGGGACTCAAACCCATGAACCCATGAACCTTGAGATCATGACCTAAGCTGAAGTTGGACACTTAACCGACTGAGCCACCCAGGCACCCCTCTCATTCTTTAATACCCCATTCAGACAGCTTTATCCTCACACCCCTTTGGTCTCCAAGACTCTCCCTGCGCACACAAACTCACTGTGCAATTCAGCCCGTGGCTCAGCCCCTTCTCCATCCTACTTCTTGTCCCTGTGAGTAGCCTCCCCATCCTGGGGCTCAGTTCTGTGATCTACTTGACTTTAGTCCTTTCTTTTCCCATCATTGCTCATATACTGGACCACACTCTAGACTCTTTATTTCTGAAACCCCACTGCCTCTGAGGTTCCAACCAGAACACAATCTCCTCCTACCTTCACCATCCGCATTCACTATAAACTTGCTCCTTTACCACACTGAAGAGCCATCTCTTCCGCCCGCCCCATTTTTCTGGATCTAGCAGTCCTCATCTCATTCTTTCTGGAAGCCATTCTTCCACCAATGCTCTGCTTCTTCCTGGGGTCACCTGCCACTCCATAGCTGTTCTTTTGGAGCATCTCTACCTGGCCTTCCCATTTGTCTTCCTCACTTGCTGCCCCCACCCACCTCACCCTCAAAATCTTCTTCTCCCCAGCCCCTAAACCTGATCTGGGAATGAGACCAGCTCCCTCTTTGATGTTCCCAAATACAGGTGCACAAACTCTTTCTACTCTAAGGACTCATCTGCCAGAAGGAGAACGTTAGCCTAACTAACAAATGTAGGCAAGTTACTGAGTTTCAGCTCTCTTGGGCACTGGTTTCTAGTTCCTGCTCTTATTTCTGAGGCTTTCCTCCAAATATTTGTCAGAGAACTTGTCTGAATTGGCCACCAGATGATGTAGCCCCTCAACTGCCAGTGAACAGTTTGGAAATCGAAGTTAATGTTTATTTATTTATTTTGGGGGTGGAGAGAGAAAAGGGGGCAGAGAAAGAGGGAGAGAGAGAGAGAGAGAGAGAGAGAGAATCCCAAGCAGGCTCTGCACTGCCAGTGCAAAGCCTGACTAGGGGCTTGAACCCATGAACCATGAGATCATGACCTGAGCCGAAATCAAAAGTCAGACATTTAGGGGCGCCTGGGTGGCGCAGTCGGTTAAGCGTCTGACTTCAGCCAGGTCACGATCTCGCGGTCCGCGAGTTCGAGCCCCGCGTCGGGCTCTGGGCTGATGGCTCAGAGCCTGGAGCCTGTTTCTGATTCTGTGTCTCCCTCTCTCTCTGCCCCTCCCCCGTTCATGCTCTGTCTCTCTCTGTCCCAAAAATAAATAAACGTTGAAAAAAAAATTTTTTTTAAAAAGTCAGACATTTAACTGACTGAGCCAGTTAGTCACCCCCAGAAGATAATTTTAAACAAGAGAAATAAGGGGCAGGTTCTTCTCTGACACACCTAATATAAATTAGCACCCTGTCAAGTCACCTTCTCACATCTCCCTGATTTATCCCTGACACTGGTCGTAGTCTGAAGTGACCTTGCTCCTCTCTCTCTGAATACCTGTGGTAGACTGAAAAACCATTCGTTGACAGCAGCATCCTTCCTTGGGGGGATGGGTCTACTTTCCCACCCCCAGGACCATGCATAGCCACATCACGTGCTTTGGCCAGAACTGTCCACACTGATACACATAGCTCTAGTTCACCCATTTTAATTGCTGGAGAAGATTCCACTGTGTGAATACACCACCACTAATTTTGCCCTTTTCCTTTTTTTTTTTTTTTTTCAAGGTTTGTTTATTTTGAGAGAGACAGAGACCATGAGCCGGGGAGGGGCAGAGTGAGGAGAGCAGGCTCCTAAGCAGGACCCTGCATTGTCAGTGCAGAGTCCATCCAGGGGTTCGGTCCCACGAACCTCGAGATCATGACCTGAGCGGAAACCAAGAGTCAGACACTTAACCCACTGAGCCACCCAGGCGCCCCTGCCCTTTTCCTATGCAGCAATTAAGCTGTTTCCATTTCGCACTTTCACAACCAACTCCACGCCGTCCATTCCTCAGGCGGTTCTTGATCCTGTGCTCACATGCAAGACTGCCCAGCTGCGTTCTAGGAATAGAGATGTGGCCTGGCGGCCTGGTGGGTCTGCTCATCTTCCCCTTTACTGGGCATCCTGAGGGCCCTCCATGGGGCTGGTACACATGGGTGCTTTCATTTCCTGCTGCCCCACAGAAGGGAAGTGCTCGGCCACCAGCTCTGCCCTTGACCCAGGGCAGATCCCTGTGGCTCCCTATTCACCACTTCTGTTTGTGTCTAGTTCACAAAGAGGCCTCGCTTACTTTAATCTTGACTAGATCTTTCCGGGTCTGTTTCTTTTTGTGCTTTATTCACCGGTATTTTGTATCTGAAACATGGAGTCATTTTGCTATTTGACTGTAGGTCTGTCTTAAGCTACTTTTCTCGGCATTTCTCCCATCCCTCAGCACACTTCTGCTTTTGGGCCTCTTGGGCCCAGAAATACTTTCCCAGGCTTGTCTTGGAGGCTGTAGCACTGTTTGGGCTGATCTCCGGGTCATCTTTCTAAGCGTGGTTCAGATGCCAAGTCTTTCGTTTCCTCTCCCTTTTCCTTCTTCCTGGGATGGCAGCTGTCAGCACATTTGTACTCAGGGGACAGCACTAGAGTCCTGGCTGTCTGGCTTTCGCCAGACTGTGACTTTCTGGCAGCTGACCCTCTTCCTTGTCCCATGACTACCATCACATGGTCCCTGACCCTCAAGTGAGAGCCTACAGAGCATCACTGGGGCAAAGGTGAGGTGTGTGTGGGTGCCCACTGGATTCCTATCACTTGATGACAATAACGATAGAAATCCTGTGAGCAGGCATTCTGCTAAGGGGTCCTTATGGCTCTGAAAGACTATAAAATGACTATTCTGTCTCTATCACAGATGAGGAAATTAAGGCTCAGAGAGGTAAAATGACTTACTCAAGGTAATACACCCAAAACTACATTTACCATTGTTGATGGCACATTCACTCCTTTTCCCAAATTACCCTACATCCAAAGGACTTTCTGATGTCTAAGACAGAAAATACTAATGCTTTCCCTTCGTGGTCGAGTGCAGCAACACAAAATGTCCCTGCAAAGATTGTATGGTCACAGCTTTGAATTTAATAAGCAAGTCACAGGATACTCAGCTGATCAGAGCACAAGTCTGAGACTTCCTATTGTGCTCCCCAATAGATAAATTTTATTGCATTTAAACATTATCTCAAATAGGTCCTGGGACTCATTTGGCAACTTCTTGTTTCTGTAGCTGAATGACCTCAGATTTTTTCATCAGCCCACCAATCAGTTCCTTTCTAAGAGACAGATAACATCTAAAATTTTTCTGATAGCCTGTGATTGATTAACTGTTGTAGCTTGCTGAATCAAAGAAGCTGAGTTTGGTACAAGTTCAATGCCAGTAACTTTCTGGGCTTGAGATACTGAACAAGTAATACCGGGCCTCACTTACCCAGCAGATTGATTTTTTTCATTCACGAAAAATCAGATTTCAACAAGAGACCCACCCTCCTGAATACAGATATAAATGGGGGAAGTGAGCACACACAGACCTCCTCCTAATGGAAACCCAGTGGAACACCCTTGATCATGTGCTATATTTGACTACAGACTGTGTGAACTGTCACCAGTTTCTCTTTGTCAACCCAGAATCTCTTGCTTTTCTTTCCAAGGAGGCTGATTTCTAAAGTGATGAGGTCCCTCCACAGGATTCCTCTGGGCTTTCACAATACCTGGTCTTTCAGAGTGATAACATTTCTGGAATGTGGACAGTCTGGCTAGTGATAAATGGTCCCCATTCTTGCAGTGGATTCAGCAAAGAGAGCTATCAGCACAGAGCCCAGCGTGGAGCTTGATCTCATGAACCGTGAGATCATGACCTGAGCTGAAATCAAGAGTCGGATGCTTAACTGAACCACCCATGCATCCCCTGATGTTTATTTTTTTTTAACAGCTTTATTGAAATAGAATTCAAACACCACATCATTCATTTACAGTATACAATGCAATAATTTTTGGTATATTCACAGATGTGTGTGGCCATCATTGCAATCAAGTTTGGAACATTTTCATCACCTCAAAAGGAAACTCTGTGCTCTTTGCTTTCTATCCTTCTATCCCTCCCATCCAGTCCTAAGCAACCGTTAATCTATTTTTTGTCTAGATTTTGTATAGATTTGTCTATTCCAGATGTTTTATGTAAGTTGAATTATATAATATGTGGTCTTTTGCATCTTTTAAAAAAAATATTTATTTTTTAGAGAGAGACAGTGGGTGAGGGGCAGAGAGACAAAGACAGAGGATCTGAAGCAGGTATACCTTGACAACAGAGAGCCCAGTGTGGGGCTTGAACTCACGAACTGTGAGATCATGACCTGAGCCAAAGTCGGATGCTTAACCAACTGAGCCACCCAGGCACCCCTGGACTTTTGCCTCTTAATGTTTGAAAATAAATGTGTCTATATTATAATCCTGCTTTGTGAATTGAGAATACGAAATCAGTGGTTTTAGGTCTGTCACTTTATACATTTTTTTCAAGATTAGCAGAACATTACGGAAAATATGGAATCACATTTTCTCCTCCCTTCCCTAAAAAAAATGCCCAGAGGCGTTTTTTGTTTTGTTTTGGTTTTTCTTTAAGAGTTCACTCCAGGGGAAACAAAAGGAAGAGGAGGAAAAAATAACCCAGGGAGTCAGGAGGTGTGTTTTTTTTTTTTTTAATTTTTTTTTCAACGTTTTTTATTTATTTTTGGGACAGAGAGAGACAGAGCATGAACGGGGGAGGGGCAGAGAGAGAGGAAGACACAGAATCGGAAACAGGCTCCAGGCTCCGAGCCATCAGCCCTGAGCCTGACGCGGGGCTCGAACTCACGGACCGCGAGATCGTGACCTGGCTGAAGTCGGACGCCTAACCGACTGCGCCACCCAGGCGCCCCTGAGGAGGTTTATGAACTTGTATTGAAGTTCTCGCTATCCAGGCCCTTGATCTCCAGGCTCTGCCTGCTGTGGGGTCTGAGTTCACCTTTGAGGAGCAAACGTCTGGGAGATGGGTCAGGGCTGCCTCCTCTCCCATTTCCAGACTGCAGAGCTGCTCTGCCGATAGGAAGGATGCTTGAGGACATCCCAGAGATGGACTTTCAAAGGGGTAAGAGTAGAGAAAAGAGATGAATGTCCCGTTGTCTGGAGGAGGGAGGATTTATCAGAGCAAGGACTAAAGATGAAGCAGTTGCCAACAGCCCAGGCCAGCTCTCAAGCCTGGCTTGGGGAGCCATTGGGTACTTCAGGGTGCAGAGGGCATTCTTCAAGGTCAGCCACAGGACAGGCATCAGCTAAGGCAGCGAATGAAAGCTCTGCTTGGGTCCTGACCCTGAGGAGGGAGCTTGTCAAACTGATCCACTCCTGATTTCACCTTTAGGGAAGATCAACCAGGTCCCTGCTCCCACAACAGTCCCTTTCCTTAGCAAAAATGACAATCCCTAGTCTCGAATATTGGGCAGGAAGCATACAACTCTAAGACATGATCCAGAAGTGAGTGGCTGAACTCACGGAGTTCAGTAGATGCTCTAAGGAGGAGGGTGGCTCTGGAAACCTCAAAATCCAAATTCTACTGGGTACTGTCAAATGAGTGGGGGAGGGGGAGTCATTCTGGCTGAACTGGAGCAGATAGGAAACAGAAAACAAGGCAAACAGGTCCAGTGCCATGTGGAGACCTGGTTTACAATAAGAAGACAAGAGGGAGAAACACAAAAACAGGCTAACGTGATCATAAGAGGCTTTGAAGTTGTGTTTGGAACAAGAACATAGTGACTGGCTGCCTGCAGCTTGTCTTACACCTCAGCTGTCTGGGAAAGTGATCTTCAGATTAGAAATGGAAGAATAGGGGCACCTGGGTGGCTCAGTCAATTAAGCATCAGATTTCTGGTCTTGGCTCAGATCATGATCTCATTCATTGTTTTGATCGAGCCCCACATTGGGCTCTGCACTGACAGTGAGGAGCCTGCTTGGTATTCTCTCTCTCTCTCTCTCTCTCTCTCTCTCTCTCTGCCCATCCCCCACTCACTCTCTTTAAATAAATAAACAAACAAACTTAAAAAAAAAAAGGAATAGAAGAATAAATGTCAGTAAAGGAATCTGAAAGCCCAGTGTAGTGGGTTGAATGTGCCTCTCCCCACTTCAAATTCATGTTCACCCAGAACTTCAGAATGTGACTGTATTAGTTTTCTAGGGTTGGTGTAACACACTATCACTCTAGCAGCTTTCTCGTGGATTCTTTGGGATTTTCTAAATACAGAATCCTGCCATCCATGAACAGACATAGTTTTATCTCTTTCCAGTTTGGAGGTCTTTTATTTCTTTCTCTTATCTAATTGCACTGGCTACAATATTGAATAGCAGCAGTAAAAGCAGGCATCCTTGTTTTGTTCCTTATCTTAAGGGAAAGGCTTTCAGTCTGTGAATATGATGTTTACTGTGGGTTTTTCATAAATGCTCTTTATCTAGCAAATAATCAACATTAAAAATTTCTTGTCCATAATGAGATATTGTATATGCAGAACGCCCTAATTATTAATAAGCCAATGTATTATGATACCGATAAAAAAGATTATCGTAATTGTATAAATAAATACGTGCCTTTTATTATGTTTAGGAAATTTCCCTTTATTCCTACTTTTGAGTTGTTTATTTATTTATTTATAATTTGATTTGAGAGAGAGGGAGTGTGCACGTATGCACACGTGAGCAGGGGAGGAGCCAAGGGGAAGAGATAGAGACAAAGGGAGAGAGAGAGAGAAAGAGAGAGAGAGAGAGAGAGAGAGAGAGAGAGAAAATCTCAAGCAGGCTCCACACTCAGCACAGAGCCTGATGCCGGGCTCAATCCCAGAACCTGGGATCATGACCAGAGATGAAATCAAGAGTCGAACACTCAACTGACTGAGCCACCCAGGCGCCCCACCTGAGAGGTGTTTTTTTTTTTAATGTTTATTTATTTTTGAGAGAGAGAGAAACAGAGTGCAAACAGGGGAGGGCAGAGAGAGAGGGAAACACAATCTGAAGCAGGCTAAAGGCTCTGAGCTGTCAGCACACAGCCCAATGTGGGGCTTGAACCCACAAACCATGAGATCATGACCTGAGCTGAAGTTGGACACTTAACCGACTGAGCCACCTAGGTGTCCCGAGAGTTGTTTTTTTTTTTTAATCAAAGTATAGTTGACAAAAATATGGAACGCTTCACAAATTTGCGTGCTATCCTTGCACAGGGGCCATGTTTAGCTTCCCTATATCATTCCAATTTTAATTGTCAAAGCAAACATAATTTTTCTGAGAGTTTTTATCATAAAACAATGTTGGATATTGTCAAATGCCTTTTCTGCTCCAATTAAGATGATCATATGCTTTTGTCTTCATTCTATTAATGTGATGTATCACATTGATTGATTTTCTTACGATGAATCACACCCTTGCATTTCTGGGCTAAATCTTACTTGGTCGTGGTGAATAATTCTCTTAATGTGTTGTTGGATTCAATTTGCTAATATCTTGTCAAGAATCTTTGCATCTATATTCATAAGGGACATTGATCTGTAATCTTCTTTTCTTGTGATGTCTTCATCAGGGTAATGCTGACCTCATGGGGTGAGTTAGGAACTATCTCCTCCTCTTCAATTTTTTGGAAGAATTTGAGAAAGATTGGTGTTAATTCTTTAAATATTTGGTAGAATTCACCTGTGAAGCCATCTGGTGCTGGACTTTTCATTGTTGGGAGCTTTTTGGTTACTGATTCAATCTTTTGCTATAGGTGTGTTCAGATTTCCCATTTCTTCTTGAGTCACTTCAGGTCATTTGCATGTTTCAAGGAATTTGTCCGTGTCTTCTAGGTTATTTAATTTGTTGGTGCACAACTGTTTATATTATTCTCTTATAATCCTTTTTATCTCTATAAGCTTAGTAATAATGTTCCCATTTTCACTTCTGATCTTACTTATATCTTGTTTTTCTGTGTAAGTCTATGCCATGGTCTAAAGATTTGTGTTCCCTCAAAATTCATATGGTAAATCCTAATGCTCAATGTGATGGTATTAGGAGGTGGGGCCTTTGGGGGTGATTAGGTCATGAGGGCAGAGTCTTTATTCATGAGATTATAGCCCTTATATAAGAGGCTTCAGAAAGCAACCTCACCCCTTCTACCATGCAAGGATACAATGAAAAACCTGTGACCCAGAAGAGGGCCCTCATCTGACCATGCTGGCACCCTGATCTTGAACATCCAATCTTCAGAGCTATGAGAAACAGACTTGTTTTATATAAGCTATCCACTCTGTGGTGTTTTGTTCTAACAACCTGACCAGACTAGGATAGTCTTGCTGAAAGTGTATCAATATTGTCGATCTTTTCAAAGAATCAACTTTTTGCTTCAATGATTTTTCTCCTCAATTTTTTTGGGGGTGACACAATTTAACCCATAGGAATGGCTCTATTTGGACACAGGGTCTTTACAGATATAATTAGTTAAGATGAGGTCATATTGGATTAGGATGGGCCCTAAATCCAGTGACTAATGTCCTTCTACATTCCCACCAACAGTACCGAAGTGCCTTCAACTTTTCCACATTATTGTCAACACTAGCTATTTTATAGGTTTTGATAGTAGCCATCCTACTGGGTGTGAGGTGATATTCAATTGCAGGTTTTTTTTAATGATTATTTATTTATTTTTGAGAGATAGAGAGGAAGAGCACATGTGCATGGACATGCACACGAGTTGGGGAGGGGCAGAAAGAGAGGGAGAGAGAGAATCCCAAGAAAGTTCAGCACAGAGCCCAACATGGGCTTGATCTCACAAACTGTGAGACCACGACTTGAGCTGAAATCCAGAGTTGGATGCTTAATAGACTGAGCCACCCAAGTGCCCCCCACCTCATTGTAGTTTTGATTTGCATTTCCCTATTGATTAGTGATACTAAACATGTTTTTATGTGCTTATTGGCCATTTGTATATCTTACTTGGATAAATGTCTGTTCAAGGACTTTGCCCATTTTTGAATCAGGCTGTTTGTTTTCTTGTGGTTGAATTGGAGTTAACTATAGCCTCTGGATATTATTTTCTTAACAGATACATGATTTGCAAATATTTTCTCCCATTCTGTGGGGTGCTTTTTACTCTGTTGCTAGTGTCTTTTGGTGCACAAAATTCTTAAATTTTTATTAAGTCAATCTATTTTTTTCCCTTTGGCATCATATCCAAGAAATCATTGCCAAATCCAATGTCCTGTAGCTTTTACCCTGTGTTTTCTTCCAAGGGTTCTGGGTCTTATATTTAGGTCATAGATCCATTTTAGTTCATTCTGTACATGGTATTCAGTAAGGGTCCAATTTCATTCTTTTGCACATGGATATTCAGTTTTCTCAGCACCATTTGGTGAAGACTATCTTTCCTCACTGAATGGTTTTGGCACCTTTTTGAAAATCGTTGGGCCATATATGTGAGAGTTTGTTTCTGAACTCTGTTCTGTTACTCTATATGTCTGTCTTTATGCCACTATCACACCGGGTTTTTTTTTTTTTAATTTTTTTTTTATTTTTGAGAGAGAGTATGAGCAGGGGAGGAGCAGAGAGACAGGGAGACATAGAATCTGAAGCAGGATCCAGGCTTCGAGCTGTCAGCACAGAGCCCAACATGGGTCTTGAACCCACAATGGTGAGATCATGAGCTGAAGTTGGATGCTTAACTGACTGAGCCACCCAGGTGTCCTCACACTGGTTTGACTACTATAGCTTTGCTGTAGGTTTTGAAATCAGGAAAGATGAGACCCCAACTTCTCCCCCCCCACAATTGTCTTGGTTATTTGGGGTCTCTTATGATTCCATACGCATTTTAGGATGAGTTTTCCTATTTTTCTAAAAACACGATTTGGATTTCGACTTAAAAATTGCATTAAACATGTAGATCACTAAGTGTCCATGAACTTGGGATGTCATTCCATTTTATAATGTCTTCTTCAATTTCTTTCAGCAGTGTTTTGTAGTTATAATTGTATAAATCTTTCACCTCTTTGGTTAAGTTAATTCATATGTATTTTATTCTTTTTGATGCTGTTGTAAATAAAATTTTCTTAATTTATTTTTTGGATGGTTCAGGATGGTAGGACTGCAGTTGGTATTTGTGTGTTACCTCATATCTTGCTAATTTCCTGCATTTATTAGTTCTAATAGTTTTTTTTAAATTTTTTTTAATGTTTATTTATTTTTGAGACAGAGAGAGACAGAGCATGAATGGGGGAGGGTCAGAGAGAGAGGGAGACACAGAATCTGAAGCAGGCTCCAGGCTCTGAGCTGTCAGCACAGAGCCCGACACGGGGCTCGAACTCACGGACCGTGAGATCATGACCTGAGCCCAAGTCAGACGCTTAACCGACTAAGCCACCCAGGCACCCCAAGTTCTAATAGTTTTTTAATGAAATCTTTAGGATCTTCTGCATATATGGCAATATTGTCTGTGAATAGAAATAATTTTATGTCTTCTTTTCCAATTTGGAAGCTCTTTATTTCTTTTTCCTGCCTGATGACTCTAGTTAGGACTTCTAGGATTATGTTGAAGAAGTGGGCATCCTTTTCTTGCTCCTGATCTTAGAGGGAAAGCTTTCCATCCTTTTACCTCTGCATATGATGTTTGCTGTAGGTTTTTCATATATGGCTTGTATTATGTTGAGGTAGTTTCCTTCTATTTCTAGTTTGTTGAGTTTTTTCAAGTGCTTTCTCTGAATCTATTGAAATAATCATATGGGGTTTCTTTCCTTCATTCAGTTAATGTGGTATATCACACTGATTAATTTTTGTATGTTGAACCATCCTTGCCTTCTAGGGGAAATCTTTCTTGGTCATAGTGTATAATCCTTTTAATATGTTAATATTACTTTCAGAACTGTGACATATTATATTTAATTTAAAAAGGGGGGATTTCTTTTTTTATTTTTTATTTTTTTTTTTTTTTCAACGTTTATTTATTTTTGGGACAGAGAGAGACAGAGCATGAACGGGGGAGGGGCAGAGAGAGAGAGGGAGACACAGAATCGGAAACAGGCTCCAGGCTCTGAGCCATCAGCCCAGAGCCCGACGCGGGGCTCGAACTCACGGACCGCGAGATCGTGACCTGGCTGAAGTCGGACGCCCAACCGACTGCGCCACCCAGGCGCCCCAAAAAGGGGGGATTTCTTGAAGGAATGGTCAACACTGTCTAGAATCTCAGAGAGGTCAAGTAGGATAAGGACTGAGGGATTTAGTTATTAAGAGGCTTTTGTTAAACTTGTGCATGAATGTTCTTTTTAAAAAAATTTTTTTTAATGTTTATTTATTTTTGAGAGACAGAACTTAAGCAGGGGTCGGGGAGGGAGAGAGAGAGGAAGACACAGAATCTGAAGCAGGCTCTGAGCTGTTAACACAGAGTCCAATGTGGGGCTCAAAGCCACAAACCATGTAATCATGACCTGAGCTGAAGTTGGATGCTTAACTGGCTGAGCCACCCAGATACCCCGTACATGAATGTTCTCAGTGGCACTATTCATAATGGCCAAAGGGTGGAAACAACCCATATGTTTATCATTAATGGTTAAACAAAATGTTGTATATCATAAAATTGAGTATTATTCAGCCATCAAAAGGAATGAAATTCTGATAGATGCTACAATGTGGATGAACCTTGAAAACATTATGCTAAGTGAAAAAAGACAGGCGCAAAAAGCCACATATGATATGATTCCATGTATATGAAATATTCAGTAGACAAGCCAATAAAGACAGAAAGTAGATTAATGGTTTCCAGGGGCTTGGGGGAAATGCTCAGATCAGGTTAGGAGGTTGAAGAAGGTGTGAAAGCTTTGGTCTAGGTGCCATGGGGAGGGGAGGGAAAGTTGAGCAAAAATAAGTGAAAAACTGAACATTTGGCTAAGCTTTTAGGCCCAATCTTGCACATTCAGATGCAACAGGAGTTGGTAAGAGATTGGTGTTACTGAGAACAAGGTGAGTTTGTAGAATTTCTGTGGGTGATGTGGTGGCTGATAGCAGGATGCTGGTGAGACTGGAAGAAACAGAAAATTTTCGAGAAAGGGAAGAAGATGAGTTCCACAAGCTCTAAATAAACTTAAAGCATTGAGTGCAATATCTGGTCCATGCAGAAAATACTTATTTTTTTTAATATGAATTTATTGTCAAATTGGTTTCCATACAATACTTATTTTTTAGAAATAATAGTTGATTATTTTGGAGGGGTGTCAGTTTTTTTGAGGTATAATTCACATATCATACAATTCATCCCCTGTATTGGTCAACTGTCTTTAAGTTTTTATTTATTTATTTTTGAGGTAGAGAGGGAGAGTGCACGCGAGTGGGGGAAGGGCAGAGAGAATCCCAAGCAGGCTCCATGCTGTCAGCACAGAGCCCGACAAGGGGTTCAGTCCCACAAACTGTGAGATCATAGCCCGCATCAGACGTTTAACTGACTGAGCCACCCAGCCACCCCTGGTCAACTATTTTTTGACCAGCGTACCAAGATAATTCAATTGGGTATGAATTGTCTTTTCAACAAATGGTGCTCAGACACATAGATTTCCATATGGGAAAGAATGAAGTTGGACCTTTTCCTTAATACTAAATACAAAAAGTAACTCACATCCTAGTGCACATGAAGTGATCTTTCATTTTGGTTTTGATTTGTATTTCCCTAATGATTAATGATGTTCAATATTGCTTAGTGTGCTTATTGGCCATTTTTGTATCTCCTTTGGAGAAATATCTCTTCAGATACTTTGCCCATTTTTAATTCAAATAGATAAAATTAAAATAAAATTCAACTTATTGTTGAGTTGTAGAAGTTCATTTTATATTCTGGATACTAGACCCTTGTCAGGTATATGATTTACAAATATTTTCTCCCATTTATGAATGTCTTTTCATTTCCTTTGAAGCACAAAAGTTTCTGGTGGGCTTCCTTTTGAGGTGATGAAATGTTCTAAAATTGATTATGGTGATTATTGCACAACTCTACCAACATACTAAAAGCCATTAAACCGAACACTTTAAAAGTGTGTCTCATGGCATGTGAATTATAACTCAATAGTGCTATTATTTAAAAAAATAAAGGAATGAATGAGTAAAAGGAGTGGACAATGTGCATTTAGAAAAAGAATTGATAGGGGAACCTGGATGGCTCAGTCGGTTAAGCATTCAGCTCAGGTCATGATCTCACAGGTTGAGTTCGAGCCCTGCATTGGGCTTTGTGCTGACAGCCCAGAGCCTGGAGGCTGCTTCAGATTCTGTGTCTCCCTCTCTCTCTGTCCCTCCCCCACTTGCGCTCTGTCTCTCTCTCAAAAATAAACATTAAATAATTTTTTAAAGAAAAAAGAAAAAGAATTGATAGATACTGGGACCCAATATAGTTTCACCTAAATACAAATCCTATAAAAATAACTTCATCTCCCTTTTTGATAAAGTTTTTTATCAGAATTTTTGATAACGTTCTTAATCCCTTTTAGACCTGGGTGAG
The DNA here is from genome assembly GCF_022837055.1 of Prionailurus viverrinus. Taxonomy (NCBI): domain Eukaryota; kingdom Metazoa; phylum Chordata; class Mammalia; order Carnivora; family Felidae; genus Prionailurus; species Prionailurus viverrinus. The sequence continues at coordinate 16,247,979 of NC_062576.1, read as the reverse complement.
GGAATGCTCTAACAAAGGCTATCTGGATTTCAGTAAGATATTTGAAAAATCTAGAACAGATGACAGCATTACTGATCTCACAGTTTGTGGGATAGAGGCCCGTGTTGGGCTTTGTGCTGACAGCATAGAACCTGCTTGGGATTCTCTCTATCTCCCTCTGTCTCTGCTGCTACTGCTTGAACTTTCTCTCTCTCTCTCTCAAGAACAAATAAACATTTAAAAAAAGTAAGCTGGAAAAAGTTCTCAGATTATATGCCATAGGGCTTCAGTCATCTGCATTACTTTCTTCATCATTTTTATTGGTGATTTCAGAGGAGAAAAATAGATAAAATCCTGATCAAACTTGCAGGAGTCAGAGAACCAAGCCAACTTTGGATGAATTCTACAAGGGAAAATTTTAGTTTGTACTTTTTCAAATAATTACACAATACAGGAGGAGACATAGTTCCACAGTGCTCATGTAGAACATAACTCTGGAGTTTTGACTTTGAGTCTACCTGCTTTGTGGTAGATGTCAATGCAATCTTGGTTCAAAAGAACAGTAATCATATGTTCTGGACATCAGTGGCTGCTAAACCCACGGCCATTGCTCCCCTCTTTTCTTCCTTGTAGACCTGGATTTTGTTCAGAAGACAACAGTCTCAGTGATGTGGGGCCTGCCCCAATCCACAAGGGATGATTAAAGTTTAGCGTAAGAGCCAGTAAGACAACCTCTTTCCCTTTTGCAAGGAACTTGCTTTCTCAGCATTCCTGGAAGCTAAGAGTATAGAATGCAAGAGAGATAAATTGAGGTAAGAACTGTTAAGCAGGGGCACCTGGGTGGCTCAGTGGGTTAAGCAGCCGACTTCAGCTCAGATCATGATCTCATGGTCTGTGAGTTCAAGGCCTGCACCGGGCTCTGCACTGACAGTGTAAAGTCTATTTGGGATTCTTTCTCTCCCTCTCTGCCCCTCCCCTGCTCACAATTTCTCAAAATAAATAACCTTAAAAAAAAAAAAAAAGAACTGTTAAGCAAAAAGGAACTTGATAATTTGGGAAATTCTCAGTCTATCTAGATTGCAAAAGATTCTGAAATTAGAAGATTCACTGTCAGGCAAGCATGCTTTAGGGAGAAAACCTACAGTGTGGCTGAACCTTTTGCTAGTGCCTGGAGATCAAAAGACCAGAGCACTCTGGTGTTAAGAGTGCTCTTTGAAGAGATCTGGCACATGATTCCCAGATCCCCTCAGATATCTCAGCAGAAGTCAGGAATAGAGATGTGATTATCTAGGAAAGATCTGTAGAGAAATCCCTTGTCTCATGAAGTGAACTCCCCTGACATAGACAAAGCTCTTGAGAATGTTACATCAGCAAAAACACTGCTAGCGAGGCCTAAAAGGAAAAGAGAGAAAAGGAAATTAAGGAAGGCTTTCTGATTTTCCTCAAACAGGAAACAGGGTCATATATTTACACGTTACTCAATGGTAAAGATGTGCTACCCTTCAAGAAAAAGGAACGGTCATTCCGCAGGTGGTGGTACAGGCCCAGGGCACAGAGCTTAAGGACAGAGAGGATTACAGGGATCCCCTGCTTTTCAGAAGTTTGCCTTATGCCACTTCACTTTTAAGTTTATTTCTTTTGAGGGAGAGAGCGATTGGGGGAAGGAAGGGCAGGGAGAGAAGGAGACAGAGAATCCCACGCAGGCTCCTCACTGTCAGCACAGAGCCTGACTCGGGGCTCAAACTCAAGAACTGTGAGATGGTGACCTGAGCTGAGATCAAGAGTCAGAAGCTTAACCGAGTCACCCGGGCACCCCTGTATCCAACTTCTCTTTTATGGAAGACCTACATTAGTACCTGTTTTCACTAACCAAAAGAAATCCAAAGATTTTTGCTTTCAAGAAGACAAAAAAAAAAAAAAAGCAAAATTAGCATTTTGTTTTGCTGTGAGCCATTACAGAGGTAGCACGTACCCAGAGCAGTGAGAGTGGCATCACCAAGCTCCTTCCCCGAGAACTACACTCAGCATCTCAGCATCGAGCCGCCATAGCTTTGAGCTGTGTCTATGAGCATCTGTGCTTTGCCTTGATTTATTTTGGGCATCCAGTAGCAAGATATGTGGTAAGGTATCAGAACAGCCTAGGAGAGGTTATTTTGGGGGGCCTGGGAATGATCAAAAGTTTTCCATATAAATTAATGGTAATTGCTTTATCACTTTATAGCATTTTGGCTTATGAAAAGTTTCATAGGAACACCGTACTTTCAGAGACCAGGGAAAATGTATATTCACAGGCCTTGAAACCTAATGGAGTGTTCTGGGTTGGATTTCAAAGTTGCTTGGAACTAGTGATTCCTTTTTCCCTTCCATTTTCTTCCTTTTCAAATTGAAATGCCTCTAAGTATTATCTTGTGCTTAAAGAAGCGTTATATTCTGGGATTAGATTATTTGTTTCTTGAATTTGTATGTGTGAACTCTAATCCAAACCACAATCATAAGAGATTCACAGATTCATGGATAGAGAGGAATTTTGCCCCAGGATGGATCAGACCCAGAGTCTCACCGTATCTAATTTAGATGACTTAGGTAATGAGATATGAGACTTCTGAGCTGATAAGATTTAGAACTTGCATTGAGGCTCTAAGGGGTTGAGACTTTGGGGGAACATAGAATGGAGTGAATGAATGTTTTGCATGTGGGATGGACATTAATCCTTGAGAGCCAGACAACAAAATGTAGTAGACTGAATGAATCCCCAGTGTCATAATCCCCAAAATATGTCACCTAACATGGTAAAAGGGACTCTGCAGATGTGATTAAGGATCTTGAGATGAAGCAATGATCTTGGTTTATCCAGATGGATCCAGTAAAATCACAAGGGTCTTTATAAAAGGGAGGCAGAGAGGTCAGTCAGAAGATGCGACAAAGGAAGCAGAGGGTCAGAGTTAGAGATGGCAGTTATGCTGCTGGCCTTGAAGATGGAAGGAAAGGGCCACAAAGCCAAGGAACACAGATGGTTTTTAGAAACTGAAAACTACAAGAAAACAGATTCTTCTTTAGAACCTCTGAAAAAAAAAAAAGCATAGCCCTGCTGACCCTTGATTTTGTCTCAGTAGAACCCATTTCAGACTCTGACCTCACAAAGTGTAAGATAAATGTTTATGTTGTTTTATGCCACTGTATGGGGTAATCTGTTACAGCAGCAATAGGAACCCAATACAAGGTCACACTGAGCTTTGGTGTAAATAGCCAGTTGGTGCCAGAATAGAAAGAGGCAGACACAGGGCATAACTCAACCACGTATGGACAGTCTGGAGAAAAGTTACACAAATTCTTGCTCTCCCTGAGACAGGAGAGACTCCTTCTTTCTGGTCAAGTTGGACCGCATGTGTCTAGGCTCACATGTGGAAGGCTGGTTCCAGTTAAGGAGAAACTTTTAATAGGAGTGTCTGAACGTAAAGCTCCCACTTTAGATTGGGGTGTGCCCCACTGTTGGAGGTGGTATGGCAGGATGTATTATAATTACTATTTTAATCCTATCTGCTGTTTGATGGACATAAATCCCTTCATTTCTGAGACTAGATTTTAGGCATTCTCTGGATCAGCACTTTGACTCTAGCATGTGCAACAAGCATCTGGTGAGTTTGTTAAAATGCAGATTCTGGGGCTCCTGGGTGGCTCATTCGGTTAAGCGGCTGACTCTTGATTTCGTCTCAGGTCATCATCCCAGGCTTCGTGACATCGAGCCCCACATGAGGCTCTGTGCTGACGGTGTGGAGCCTGCTTGGGATTCTCTCTCTCTCTCAAAATAAATAAGTTAACATTTAATTTTTTTTAAACATTTTTATTTATTTTTGAGACAGAGAGACAGAGCATGAACAGGGGAGGGTTCAGAACAGAATCTGAAACAGGCTCCAGGCTCTGAGCTGTCAGCACAGAGCCCGATGCAGGGCTCGAACTCACGGACCGCGAGATCGTGACCTGAGCCGGAGTCAGCCGCTTAACCGACTGAGCCACCCAGGAGCCCCAATAAGTTAACATTTAAAAAATAAATTAAATAAAATAAAATGCAGACTCTGAATCAGGTCAGGTTGGGACCCAGGTGAGGTGCTGGTCTGTAGCAACTCTGGGTAACAAGATTCTAGAGACCAGTGATTTTCAAAGTTGAACGCACATCAGAATCACCTGAAGGCCTTATGAAAACAGCTGGGCCTCACACAGAATCCGATTTAATAGGTTTCATTAAGGCCTGAAAGTCTGCATTTAAAAATTTTTTTGTTTTTTTTTTTCTTTTTTGAGAAAGAAGAGGGGGGAGGGGCAGAGGAAGGAGACACAATCTGAAGCAGGCTCCAGGCTCTGAGCTGACAGCACAGAGCCCTCCGCAGGGCTTGAACTCACAAACCACGAGATCATGACCTAAGCTGAAGTCAGACGCTCAATCGACTGAGCCACCCAGGCACCCCTGAAAGTCTGCATTTTTAAACAAATCCCCAGATGATGCGGAGGTGGGGAGGAGAAACCACACTTCCAGAGCCACTATTCTAGAACATTCTGTGACCCATGGCTTTGGCCTTTTTTGGAATTTGGTGTTGTGTCCCCACTGCTGGAGTTTTGGTTCTTTAGTTTACCGTGTTTCCATTGCTCGTGGAAACACGTGGGAGGGCTTATTCATTCTTCCTTCAGTTTAGCTTTGTTCTTAATAAAACATAAATTTTAGATATTTCTTACCAGGATTTTGGTCAGATCTCTGCCGGCTCTGGGGACTCACTGCTATTGAACATCTACTGTGTGCCAGGCCTGGCCTCAGGCCCTTTGCAGACCAAATGTAAATCTTTGACTGCAACACAGGGCAGGCTCCTCCTATCTGTGGCCCTCACCTCATGGTCAGTGCTGGGAGTTTATCTGTACATTACTCTCTAGGGTGAAGGAGACATCTTCACCTGTGTATGAAGCTCACCTAGTGCGTGGCATCACACGCTACCTGGATGACTGATTTTACCACCAAATACATCATTCCCCCCACGAGAACACAGGACACCCTGTAATCATGCCTGATTGTTCAGGAAAGGGTCGGTGAGCACGGGGAGAATGTGAGCAGGGGAGCCTGGGGGACACTGGAAGGAAGGATAATGAACAAGGACTGAGTTAACCAAGCCCATCAGGTGCCACCAAGGTTCCAAGGAGGCCAAACCTCCCAAGACACCCTAGACGGGAGGTCACTGTGTTGCCCTGCGGTGAAGGGTGTGGGGCCCAAGCAGGGTAGGGGCTCTAATGAGGACAATCCCCTCTCCTCCTTCCCCACCCGTGACTCTGTCATCCCTGCCTATTTTCTCCACTATCTTGATGGCCCCTGCTACTCGCTCAGCAGACCCCTGGAAGCCCGCTGCTGAGGGAGACAGGCTAGGCAGGACACGAGCAGCAGTCTCCTCTTGGGCCCACTTTATTTGGGAGCAGGGTGGGGAGGGCTCTAGGCCTGCTGGGCCCGCAGCAGTGCTCGCACCTGGCCGATCTGCCAGTCGACACTGGCACGTGCCGTGCCACCCAGGGCAGCATACTGTTCCACACTGTGGCCGTAGTCCCACACGTGGCTCACATCGCCTGAAAACAGAGGGCTGGGGGAAGGAGGAGGAGATGGGCCAGGGCCCAGCTGGGCCACCAGGGGCCTCAGGGGCCCAGGCCCACCTCCTGGGAGGCAGTAGAGGGAAGGGGGCTGTACCTGATGGTCTGCAGCTCCTTCAGCGACAGCTGGTTGAGGGCCACCCCCTTGGTCTCTGCCATGAACACAGCTTTCCCAGAGGCCTCGTGGGCCTGGCGGAATGGCATCTGGGGGAGCCAGGGCGAGGGCCGCACTGACTCGGCCTTCCTCTGCTCCCTGTTCTGTCCATGTCCTCCCCCACGACCCCCAGCCCCAGCCTGGGCAACACCCCAATCTCCTGGCCCCACGCCCACCCCTGCCACTCCACACTTACCCCTTTGCGGACCAGATAGTAGGCGAGGTCAGTGGCCAGCATGTCAGGACTAAGAGCCCGTGCCATGTTCTCACGGTGAATCTGGGAGACGCCAGTGGTGGCGGTGGTGAGTCCTGGGGACCCTGGGTGGCGAAGCTGCCAGCCCCAGGCCCACGGCCTACCACCACCCCCATTAGCCAGGATGTCCCCAGCCTTGGGCAGATCCACTCTGATCCAGCCTACTCTGCCCTCTCTGCTTGAGCCATTTTGTCATCACTATTGATAATGTTTCAGTGTGCTACTAGGGGTTGCCGGCCCTTTTTTGGAGTCCTTAGCTTTAGCACACATCAGAACCAGAATACACCAGGGGGATGTATAAATCACTGGGCCCTACCCCCAGAGTCTCGAATCCAGGAGGTCTGGGGTGGGACCTAGGATTGCATTTCTATTACATTCTCAGGTGCTGCTGAGGCTGCTGGTCCCGGGACTACAGTTTGAGAAACACGGCTTTGAGACACATCCTAAACTATTTAAGAATGAAATGATATGATGGGGATTTGCTTAAAAATAACGAGGTGGTGGGTAGTGGGTAAAGATAGCCAAAGCAAAAGCAAGCCATGAGTTGATTATTGTTGAAGCTGCATGTTAGTCCATAGGGGTTCATGATACGTTCTCTCAACTGCGCATCCTGAAATTTCCCATAGTAAGTGATGAAAAAAGAAATCTGGTCAGGCCAGTTGATGGGACCCCTGGAGTCTAACCCAGTTCCATTCTACTGTAGCTAGCATCTTTTGTCACTTCAGTGTTCCCAGGGGCAGGAACAAACACATACCCACCTCCCCCTGCCTCAGATCTTCTGGACACATCAACTCTCATCTCCTCTCAGGATGGCCTCCTGGCATGCCCATCCCAGAGTGTAGGGGCCGAGGGAAGAGGGGGGGGTGGCTTGCCTGCAGTGTAGAAATGACGCCAGTGGCCACTTGGAGGACGGCACTCATGGTGTCTGACACTTCAAATACGGCTTCCTTGTCCTCCTGGGAGGCACGTGGCAGGAAGTGAGAGCCCAGCAGCCTTGTCCCCCAGCGAGGCATGCCCACTGCCTTCCACTGGGAACACTCAGCACCTCGTACAACCCACACCAGCAGGGAGGAGAGAGCTCTCAAGGGCAGTCAAGGGCTGGGTACATAGGACAGAAGGTGGCAATTCTGTGAACCCCTGCCTGGATGTGCCAGGGCCCTGAGAACTGGGATACAGTGTATGTGCAGTGTGTGGATGGGCCCCTCATCCACAGCCCCAGCCTCCCACCTGTAGGTCCTTGTTGTAGGTGCTTGGAAGTCCCTTGAGTGTCATCAGGAGCCCAGCACACTGAAGGAAGAGTGAGAAGCAGGAGGCTGGACCTCAGGACCCTCCGGGTCAGCCCAGAGCCTTGCCCCCACTCCCTGCCCTGCTCACCCGCCCAAACACGCGCCCCGCCTTGCTCCGGATCAGCTCCAAGCTGTCTGGGTTTTTCTTCTGGGGCATCAGGCTGCTTCCGGTGCTGGGGACAGAGATGCTGAGGCTGAAAGGGCTCCCCTGCCTCTCGGCTGGTGTGCTGTCTGGATCAGGGGATGTCCAGCAGCACGCAGTCCAGGTGTGCCCAGGGGATGGCAGGGGGAGGAGGGAAGCCGTGTGCCAGGTGCAGAGCTGGGGTAGGGCAGGGCCCGGACTTACCTATAGGCATCTGAGAGCTGCACAAAGCTGAATTCCTTGGTGCCATAGAGGATGAGATCCTCAGCCATCCTGCTGAGGTGGGTCATGCACAGTGAAGCCCAGAACAGGAACTCAGCTTGTGGGGAGAAAGGGAGAGCAGGCCTTCTGGTCACCAGGCCTCTCTTGTTCCTCGCTCAGTCTGGAGAATCCCCAGGTGGGACCAAACTTGGGGTGGGAGGAGGCTAGAGGACAAATTAGAGCACAGTGCAGGGGAGTGGCCCCAGGGGACAAGCGGGCTGGCCCCCAGGACTCACCCACAAAGTCTCGCTCACTGGTGGCATCCATGCTGTTGAGAGTGATGGCCCCAAAGTTCAGTTCTGGAGGACAGGGAAATGAGGAAGGCAATAGGGCTGGGCTGGAGGGAAAGAAGGGGCCTCCTCTACCCCAAACCAGGTTGCCCAGCCACCCCCTCCTTAAGACCCTTTCAGGGAGGAGAGTAGGGAGGGGCAGGATATGGGGGTTGGGTCGCAAGAAGGAAGCAAGAGGCCTGAGACTCCCCAGCACAACACACCCTGGCCACAGGCCTTCTCTGGCCTCTCTAGCCTCAGTGTCCATAGGTAATAAATGCAGTTTTCAACCAGACTCCTGCCCTCTCCAAGTGTGTGTGGGACCTGGCAGGTGCTGAGGGGGATCTCCCTGGGGAGGAGGGGCAGGGCACCTCACCTGCTTGGAGCAGCTCACGGTCCACACCCAGAGGGTTGCCTGCAATGGCCCCACTGCAAAAATAGGCGATTCCAGGTGACCAGGGCTCCTGGCAGGCAGGCCCTGGCACATACACACTTGCACACCCAGAGCCAAGCCCTGATTGTCAGGGCTGCCACCGAGTCAGTACGGGTGACAGAACACTTGTCCCCACGGCGGGGAAATGGTGGGCTGTGGGCAGCTGGATGGCTCTCCGGAACCTCTCTGGAGGTTAAGCTCTGACATACTCACTAGCCTGGAGGTTAAGCTCTGACATACTCACTAGCCTGGTTGTCCTCATCTTAGAGAGAGCTGGGGGGTGGGGTTCCATGCAGGGTTCCCTCCCTTCCACAGAGGAAGAACCCTGGACAGGGAAGCCAGTTACTTGCCTTTCTGTTCTCCTCTGTCTTTCCTGGTCCCTCCTCTTCTGTGGATCCCCAGGGACCATGTGACATACCAACCACTACCCCCAACTAGGCCCTCAGAGCACTGGGGCCTCACTCACCTCCCCAGGGGCAGGACGTTGACTCGCTTCTGTACCTCCAACAGCCTCTCAGAGTCTCTGGTCAGTGCCACGGCATGGCTGTAGGAAGGCAGGGGGCAAGAGGGTCAGGGCATCCTGGGCCCTCCTTTCCATCACAGCCCCTCCATGATGCCCCCCCGACCCACCCACCTCAGGATCCAATGGCTCCAGCGAATGGGCTGAGCCCTCTGCAGGTGTGTATACCCCGGGAAGAGGACGTCACGTTCCCTGTGGGGGAAGAATAAGGCAGGGCCTGAGGGGCTCAGGAAGTTCAGGCAAGGACTGCCTGTGACACCTGGGACCCTGCAGACCTGGCCCCTACAAGGAAAAGCAGGGCAAGCCTACCAAGGATCTGCCTGCACAAGAAACCAAGGGATCTCCTGGGGACAAACGCATCATAAAAGAGGCAGCCAGAAGTGGGGCGATCCAAGGACTAGGCCAGTGCCATGGGGCCTCCCAGGAGTAGGACTTTGGCTAGGACCAAAGGTGATTAAGTCTTCAGCGCTGAGCAGAGGTGAAAGCAAAGGAGGAGACACATGGTGGGTACTACGTGGCGGGGAGTCATGTTTGTGCGCACTCAAGTAGCTCCCAAGGACTCTAGAAGAGCCAGGGGCACTTTAAAGTGGGTAAGGCAGGGGCACACAGTTCTGGCTTATTTTTGTTTTTAATAAACAGCTTTACTGAGATATAATTCACACACAATTCACCCATTTAAACTGTACACCTTAGCTACACTCATCAACCACATCAACTTTAGAACATTTTCATCATCCCAAAGAAGAAACCTTGTAGTCATTAGCAGTCACTCCCTATTTCTCCCAGCGCCCCCAGGGTGACAGTTCTTATGCCCTTGTTTTCCCCCAGGTGGTAGGTCTGTGAAAAAGAGGTCACAGGGAGCTGGGAAAGAGGAAGGGTTAACCCTATCTCTGACACCAGGTAGGGACTTCTCGGCAGCAAAGTAGCCAGGTCTGCAAGGAACAAAGCCAGCGCCAAAGACATGAGGCCACAGGAGCCAAAGCTTGGGATGAGGTCATTGGGAAGCAGCTTTGGGGATGGGGGGTGGAATGGGGACATAGGGCATAGGCAGGCTAAAGAGTGACCGTGGCTGCCCCAGGCACAGCCAGCCCCCTTCCTCAGGCTTCAGGGCACCTGCCTAGTGGCTTAGCCTCCTGCTTATGAAGCCACAAAGGGTGAGCTCACCCTGCCTGCTGAGCTTGGCTGGCATGGGAGTAGCAAAGAGCAAGAAATGCCCCCATTCCTGGCTGCTTGCCTCACTTAGTCTAGGAGTTCCAAGATGCCCATGAACCCCAGGCTCTCCGACCCTCTTCACCTCTGCTACCTAGATCTGCCTGTCTTAGGGGAGAGGAGCCCCCGGCTGCCCTCATGCCCCTCTCTGCCACCTGGGTGTCCATGGGAGACTCACGCCTCTGCCCGATCCACCATAGTTCTGATGAGCTCCCAGAGGAGGGCGGAAAGTTTAGAGCAGTTCTGTCGCATCCACAGCCTGAGGTCTGTGACCACCTGTGGGGAGGAGAAGGCAGCACTCAGGGAGACAGATGTGTTGCTTCGCTGGGGAACCAGACCACTGCTGAGCCCCAAATCTGCCTCCTGGGTCCCCCAAGATTGGGAAGGCATGGGGCATGGGGCAGAAGAGCTAGCAGCACCTGGTCATTCCGACTTCGTCCTGTGTGCAGCTTCCCTGCAGTCTCACCGATGAGCTCCTGGGGGTGGAGGGAGGCATGGGGTCAGGGTCTGCCTGCTCGTGGCCCAGTGGGGTCAGCCCAGGCACGCCCTGGTTCCTCCCTCCCTACTCCTGGTCCCTGCCGTCTCTGCCCAGGTCGCCTGTTCTGGGGTCTGGCCTGCACTCTGCCAGTGATGAAAGGAACAGAATGATGGCGCTTATGCTCCAAGTGACTAAGGGCCAGGTGAAGAGGGGAGGCCAGGGGGACCTGAGGGGGTCGTACCTTCAGACGCCGCTCATTGGCCGTGTGAATATCTTCATCATTGGGGCTGAGTTTGAAGGTGCCCTGAGCCCACTCCTCAGCCACCTGTAGCAGATGGCAATGATCCCAGGGGCCAGGCATCCACAGTCAAAGGGCCCCATCCCTGGTTGCTTGCACTCCCACTCTGATCACTGACTGTCTCTGTATAGGAGCTGAGTCCTGGGGGTGCTCCACAGGAACAGTGAGTGTTCCACAGGGGGTGCAGTCACTGCCCCCAAGGGAGCAGCTCAGGCCCAGCCATCCCTCCCCCATGAGCCACGGGCATTAAAGGATGAAGAGAGACAGTTTAAAGGGCACCTCGACATTTAATCACAGGAAATGACATGCATGGAGAGCACTGTAACCTGTGCTCGGGACTTGGTAGGGGCCTGGGACCACAGGGAGGAGCTCTAGGGTGGCCCTTAGGGTGGAGAGAGTACCTTGTCAAGTCCATGGAGTATCTGGTCCATCTCAGCCTTGGTGAGGAGCCCCGCCTTTTCCAGGCCCCGGCTGTAGGCCTTGCTGCCCTGCACATCCACCTCCCACAGGTGCCGGTCATAGGCAATAGATGAGTTGAACTTCTCCATGATGGGGTCCACTGCTCCCACAAACCGGCCACCCCATAGCTTCCCGCTCTGGCCAGGAGAGCAGGAGCAGTTAGTGTCCTCCCCACCCTTGAGGACAGTGACTCTCACAAAGGGCCTGCAGGAGAGTTATGAAGTCTGATGGCAGTGGGAACCAGCAGGCAGGGTTATTCTCGCTGGACATACAAGGAAACTGAGGCTCAGAGAGGATCGGGAACTTGCCTGAAGTCACTCAGGGAGTCAGTGTGTGAATGTGGCTGGACACTGAACTTAGGGTTCTTTCCTACCATGTGACACTTCGCTAAGGAAATGATGGCAGGGTACAAGACACCCTGAGACCACAGCAGAGTTTCTGGGACCTTTTGTCACTGACCAAGGGGAGAAGTCACTCTGGAGTCCAGAGTCTGAATCCAGCTGATATTCCAGCGCTAACGATAAGAATCCTGGCTAACATGTAGTGCATTCTCACTGTGTTCCAGGCATAACTTTAATTGCTTGGCATGCGCGGACGGAAACTCTCTGAAGCAGGTACCAAGTGTATCCTTGGGGAAACAAGGGGAAAAGCAAGGCACAGAGCAGTTACATGGCTTGCCCTTGCTGGGGGCGGTAGGGCCAGGACTGTGGCCCAGCTATCTGCAGCAGAATGCAGGCTCTAAACCCCACATTCCACCAGGGCTGCTCTGATAGCCCTGATACCCTGAACTTTTGTGGCAGGGACAGGCAAGAAGCACCTGAGGGGCCCCATCAGGCTCAAACGACCAGCATCTCTTTACCACAGCTTGGGGTGGGGCCTAAGATCCCAACCCCCACCACTCCCTTGGAGAGCACCTCTGACACATTTGTTATCATTGGCTTTCTAGAAGGTCACTAGCTGACCTTCTGTCCCTCCGGGAGCCAAGGGCAGAGGGGTGGGACAGAGACACCTCTGTTTTGAAAGAGGGCATAGGCCACAGCATATGACAGATGGGGAAGGGGTACAGAACACATGGGGAGCTGCCTTAGCTCCCAAAATGCCAAGGATTAGGAGAGTGTTGCCTGGGTGCAGGTAGGCATGTCACTTCTCTGCCAACTTTCCTGTGGAGGGGGAGTTTATAATGGCCTCTGGGGACCTATCTCCTCCTCTGTCCCCCTGCAACGTCCAGGACCTCTCCCAGCCACCTGATTGTGGGCATGTTATACAACCTCTCTAAGCCTTGGGATTACCGCTCTATAATATAAAGTCAAGAGTAGTACCTACCTGATAGACTTGTGAGTATTTCATTACATTAAATTTACTAAGCTCATACATAGCACAGTGCCTGGCACTCAGTAACCTCTCTTAGTAAGGGAGGGGCTGAGGGCCGCTAGAGCCAGGCGGCGCTTTAGAGCCACTCCTGGTTGTTGTGTGCACCATGGGGGCCTCCACTGTGCTCTGGCCCCAGACTGTGAGATGACCTCCTCACTGCCCAGCAGCCTTGGCTGCCAGAGGACTCTGACCTGCAGCAGCAGCCTCCACCCCCCTCAACCTTTTGAGCCAGATCCATCCCTTACCCTCCAAGCCTAGATCTCCACAAAGCACCACGTGGGTCCCTGGTCCTGACTAGTGGGGCCAGCAGGCCAGGGCCAACCAGCCAGGATGGAGAACCAGCCCACCCCCCTCAGCCGGGAACCTGGCACTGCCTCTTCCAGCAGGCCTCTGGACTCCCTGCCTGGGTTGTTAGTAATAACAACTACTTAACAAGTGGGGCTGCAGCCAAACCAATTAGTACCAACCCACAGGACGGCCTGGGGCCAGCAAAAGTCACCTGATGCTCTGGTCTCCTGAAGGCAGCCCACTCTGTATTGGGGCCAAGCTCCTACCCCACTGGCAGGCTTAAAAAGACCCCAGATGGAGGTCAGAATGAGGTGCCATCATTTGGGCTCTGAAGACGGGGGTGGGGGGTGGGGTGGGGGTGGTGGGGAGGGGGTGGGTGTCTAATGTGCGGGGAGAGAGCACTCCTCTAAGCTAGGACACATCAGGGCCAGAGTGATACCTTTGGAGCAGGACTGCTTGGGGTTGGAATGAATGAGCAACAGCCAATTTAGAATGCACAAGGGAGGGGCCCCTGGTGGCTCAGTCAGTTGAGCTTCGGCTCAGGTCATGATCTCATGTTCATGGGTTCGAGCCCCGCATCAGGCTCTGTGCTGACAGTTCAGAGCCTGGAGCCTGCTTTGGATTTTGTGTCTCCGTCTCTCTCTGCCCCTCCCCTGCTCGTACCCTGTCTCTCAAAAAAATAAAATGAAGGGGCGCCTGGATGGCGCAGTCGGTTAAGCGTCCGACTTCAGCCAGGTCACGATCTTGCGGTCTGTGAGTTCGAGCCCCGCGTCGGGCTCTGGGCTGATGGCTCAGAGCCTGGAGCCTGTTTCTGATTCTGTGTCTCCCTCTCTCTCTGCCCTTCCCCCGTTCATGCTCTGTCTCTCTCTATCCCAAAAATAAATAAACGTTGAAAAAAAAAATTAAAAAAAAAAATAAAAATAAAATGAAATGTTTAAAAAAAAAAAAAAGAATGCACAAGGGAAATAACCTGTTGTTACTGTATCATTAGCCACCATTTATTGAGCACCTACTATAGTCCAACAACTTGGCCCTGTGCTAGGCATTCTACATATGCTATTACACCCTCCTATCAAGTGGGCCCTGTTACCCTGGGAGATCAAGTGACTGCTTCAGAAACCAAATTTGTTTGCCTCCAAAGTGCAAGCCCTGATCCAGAAACTAGCAGGGCAGGCATTCTTATCCAGTCTATTCAAATGGACAAACTGAGGCCTAGAGAGAGGAAGTGATTTGTTAGCTAATGAGGACCAAAAAGGACTGGAACCTAGATCTCTGGTTTCCCAGACTCCAGGTTCCTTCATCGGCATCAAGCCAACAGCCCCTTTCACCGGAAGGGTTCAAAACAATGACCTCATGATCCAGTACCTTACAGAGGGAGGCGGAAATCTATTATTATTCCCATTTGCCAGATAAATCAACTGAGGCCCAAGGAAAAGAACCTGTACCTAGGACTCCTGCCACTCAGTGGTCAGGAAGAGAACCCAGGAGCCCCCTGGCTCTAAAGAAGAGAGGCCAGTGAGACAGGAAGCCACCAGGCACTGGGGCCACTGGGGCCACAGGGCATGGTCCCCTACCTCCTGGTTCTTTCCACAAGCCAGAGTCATGTGGACTCTGCCACCTAATGACAAGTGCTACAACAGGAGAAGGGGCGCAGGGTGGGGACTGACAGAAGGACATCGGGAAAGCAGGAATGAAGAGGTGAGGAGGCTGAATCAGTGGGCAGCTCCTTTCTTGCTCCCTCGCCGGAAGCGCTGTCAGGCCAAGGCCACCTTCGCTAGCAGTGTGGGTTGGTGAATGCCACACAGGCCCCTGGGGAGCGGGGAGGGGGAGAGTAGAAGTCCGCGCAAAGATCTTTCCCAGGCTCTAGCAAGTGCTCCAGGAGGAACCCACCGCCTGGAGCCAGAGGAGACAATTACCGGCAGGGTGGCCGGCGGCGCGTCCGGCATGGGGAAATCCCGTGTGCAGGTCAGGGCCCTGGCTGGATCTCAGAGCGCCCCTCCCCCTCGTTCGGAGACTCGGAGGACCTGGGTCCCCGAGGTCCCACTCACCTCCGATGCCATGTTGGGCGGTTCCTCGTCGTTCAGGAGCCTCGGTCGTCCGGGTCTGGAAGACAAGCCAGGACTGACGACCTCCTCCGACCCCTGGGTGGAGTCCCTCGGGCGGGGCGGGCTCTGGGCTCCGGCGCGGCGCTGGACCCAACGCAGCCCTGGGGAGGCGGACGTGGGCAGTGCCTAGGGCTCGCCTCACGGTCCTCGGCGTCCTCCGCTCCGCCCGCCGCGCGCGTCCCTCCCGTCCCGCCTGCCCGGCACTCACCACCTCCTGGCCGCGCGGTCACCCTCTAGCCAGCCACCTGGCGGGGGTTTTCTGGCCCAAGGAGCGTCAGCCCCTGCCCGTCCCTTGCCCGCCTCCTGGCGGCGGCCGCACCAATCCCAGGCGGTCTGGCGAGGTGGGCGTTGCCTCCACCCTCCAACACCGGCTGTGGGCGGAGCCTTCTCTGGAGTGGCTTAGGGTAGAGCGGCCCCCAGGGCGGGGTAGGGGCAGTGAGGGTGGTGCCCGAGCGACAGCGCTGAGGGCAACAAACTGTGCCAGGCGTTGGAGACAGTGGGCTAGGCCTAGCGGGCTCACAGGATACATAAGGTGAAAAGGCCTGCCCGATCATTCATTCATTCAACAAACACGTGCCTGGCACCTCAACTCGTTTGGGCCAGGTAGAGTTAGACCCTAAAGAAAAAGATACGATACCTGCCTCAAGAAGCCCTGACAAAGCTTGGACAGGTGTTCTGGGAGCATTTAAGGCAGCGTGGAAAGGGTGTCTACTTGGGGTACTCAGGGAAGATTTCCTTGATCTGATCAACTATTTAACAGAAACGACAAGCTGGGTTCTAGGCGCTGGTGGCACAGCATCCAACTTCTGCCCTGCAATGGCTTCTGGTGATGTCCCCTGAGTTGGGTCTTGGAAGAGGAGAGTTAGCTCCCCAAAGAAGAGGATTAGAATTTTCCCTGCAACGAGAGTAGCCTGGGCAAAGCCTGGGAGGCCAGAATGTGAATAGCCTGCCTGGAGAACAGGAAGCGGTCAGAGTGGCTATAACAAAGGGACAGGAGTGGGATGGGCAGGAGCGGTGGGAAGTAGGTTGGGGCAAGAATACGAAAGGCTTTGAATGTCAAGAGAAACAATTTGGTCTTGGTCCTGTAGATCATAGAAACCAACAGACTGGAATCACTTGCAGTTCCTAGAATGTATTAGGCTGATTCAATCCTTCTTAAATGCTCTTTCTTGTGCTTGGAATGCCCTTCCTCCACTGTCTCACTATTTCCCATTTATTCATTGGTATTCTAGCCAAGCATCATCAATGTCATCAATGTCAGGGAGATTCCCAGATGACCCAGATATCCAGCTCTGTGGTCGCACTGGATCCTATAGATGCATCTAGTAGTCTTTCCCTAAATTGGGAGCACTGTAGTTTTGAGTTCTGGGTCTTCTTCCCTACCCAACTGAGAGCTCCTTGGAAGCAAGTCCTCATCCCTTTTATCCCTGTGACCCCCAGCCATTTCCTGTCTTCTCCCACAGAAGTCCCATAACTGGGCTGCATCAGGCCACAGGTGGACAGAGATGTGGAAGCCCATGAAACCAGCTCTGAGCCATGTGGTCCTCTAAACTGCAACAGCATTGTGGCAAGTCCCTGGGATCTACCTGCTGGGGTCTGAGGCCTGACATAGCTTCCTGGGAGGCCAAGTGTGAAAGCCAGCAGTACTCTGCAAACATGAGCTCACATCCCTGAATATCAGGCAACACGCAGGGACCAACGCTCTGGCAAATGAATTGAGGCTGGAAAGGGAGTCAGGGAAGACGTCTGGGAGCAGGGCTATAAACACAATGCATAACACAGGTAGTACTGTAACTATAACACCTAACACAGTGGCTCAACTGGTGCCAGACTGTGCTAAATCCTTTACACGATTGATCTTCCTTCACAACAGTCCTGTTTATAGATGGAGAGGCTGAAGCTGCAAAGGGTTAGGGATTAGTGGACTTGCCCCATGGCAACCAGTTAGAAAGAGACAGTCTGGCTGCCCACACATGACAGAAGAGAGACTGTGACCCCAGGTTTGCTTGCAACAAATAGCAAGCTTGTCCTGTGTGGAGGTCCCTGCAGGGTTGGGGAAGGGAACTCAGGAGAAGGAGGAAGACAAAGAGGTAGCATGAAGGCTTGTGAAGAAAAAAACCCAGACGCATCAAAAGAGTCTGCAGCTAAGACCCTGACGGTAGACACTAAAGTGGGCATGACCCTTTATATTGAGGAAATGTCCTTGGCACTTAGGACTCATGAGAGCAGAGCAGCCAAGTTCTCTTAGAAAAAGCTGAGAACCCCGAACAAAACTTTGGGGAGCCTGAGAGAGGCTCAGAGAAATGTGCCTGCCAGTGGCCAGTCTATAATCAGCACAGAGAAGATAGATAGGAAGGACAGGTCCTCTCTAACCACCAGGAGGCCATCATCTGCTACCTGTAGTCCATAGAGAGGTCAGACAAGGGATCTGAAGAGTGACTATCTCAGACTTTCAAGAGACAACATTCAGTCCATACAATGGTCTAGCCACTCCTGCCCCAAGTAGGCTGTTTAGGGGACCCTACGGTTGGTGTAGGAGCATGACTAGAAGGAAGACTGGGCCTTGGGTCATGGTGGAAATAAGTTGCAAGAGCCATATTCTTGGGGGCCTCTTTGATGACCAGCAGACTCAGCTTCCCTTCAGACTTCCAGAGTGTGGCTGCTAGAGTTTGGGGACCGGGTGAGTCCATTCCAAGGGAATTGCTAGGGTTGCCTAATCCTATAATGCAACAGAAATGGTAACTGAGATTGGATCAAATTCTCAAGCCTTAATAAATGAAGCCGCACAAATTCACTTCCAGAAGACCCAGACTAAAAGAAAGGCTAAGGGAGTTCTTCATGCTGAAGGGAAATGACTTAAGATGAAAGCTTGGGTCTACAGGAAGGAATAAAAAGCACCAGAAGGGGCATCTGGGTGGCTCAGTGGGTTAAGTGCCCGACTCTTGATCTCAGCTCAGGTCTTCATCTCAGGATAGCCCCACATTGGCTCCATGCTTAGCATGAAGCCTACTTAGAAAATAAACAAACAAACACCAGAAAGAGCAACTATGTATTGAAGACTTTATTCACTCTTCTTAATTTCCTTAAAGACAAATGAGTAGGGGAGCCTGCTTCGCTCAGTTGGTAGAGCCTGCAACTCTTGATCTCAGGGTGTGAGCTGGATCCCCAACTCACTACTTTTAAGTAGAGATTACTTAAACATTACTTTAAAAATGTATTGTTAGTTTTATAGCAAAGTGGAAGAGGATACTAATGGAATTATACTGGTGTAAGGTGGTTATGTTATACATGAAAAGATATACTAATATCAATTCAGGACAAACTGGAGTAAGTTAAGGGTTCATAATGTAATCCTTAGAGCAACCACCAAAAAAAGATACATCTAAAAACCTAAAAGATGAGATAAAATGGAATATTAAAATATTCTTGATCCAAAGGAAGTCAAGAATAAAGGAAACAAATACAGATAGAAAAAAATAAGATAATAGACTTAAACAACTGTATTAATAATTACATTAAGTGTAAATGGGTTAAACACTTCAATTAAAGGCAGAGATAAAAGGCAGAATGCATTTAAAAAAGTAAGATCCAACTGTATGCTGCATACCAAAAAAATCACTTAAAACATAAAGACTTAGACATAAAGACATAAAAGGGATGGAAAAGATATACCATTTAAGCACTAATCATAATAAATCTGGAATGGCTGTATCCATATAAGACAAAGTAAACTTTAAGGCAAGAAATATTACCAGAGATAAAGAGGGTCATTATATAATGATAAAAGTATCAATTAATCATTAAGTATTAACAATCCTAAATGAGTATGTTCCTAAAAACACAGCTTCAAATTATATGAAGCAAAGATTAAAGATAAATAAATAACTCCAAAATTATAATGGGAGATGTTAACATCCCTATCTCTATGATTGACAGAACCAGTATCAGAAAAATCAGGAAAGATATCAGTGATCTAAACAAAATTATCAAGTAACATGACCTAATTAACATTTATAGAACATGCCACCCAACCATGGCAAAATAAATTATCAGTGCCCTTTGGAAGCAGCAGAATGATGATGATAATTTTTGTATGTAAAAAATGACCTTAAAAATATATTACAGTATAAATATATACTATGGAATATAACTCAAGGTATAAAAATAAATGAACTATTGATACATGCAATGACTTTGCTGAATTGCCAGGATATTATTCTTAGGGGGAAAAAAAAGTCAGTCCCAAAAGATTACACGTTGTATGATTCTACTGATATGACATTATTGAAATGATGAAATTTTAGAAATGGAGGACAGAGTAGCAGTTGCCAGGGGCCAGGGATGGTGGGGAGGTGGTTATATAAGGACAACATGAGGAATCATTATGGTGTTGGGACTTTCAGTATCTTAACTTTGTGATGGGTACATGAGCGTACACAGGTGATTAAATTGTGTAGAACTTAATACATATATAGGCACATACTAAAAAGAGTACAAGTAAAATAGGGAAATCTGAGTAAGATTATTGGATTATATTAATGTCAATATCCCAGTTGTGATATACTATAGTTTTGCAAAATGTTACCACTAGAGGAAACTGAGCAGAGTGTAAAGGGATATTTCTGATCATTTATTACAACTGCATATGAATCTAAAATTATCTCAAGAAAAATTTCAGCAAGAATATATTACAAAATCCGTTCACATTCACTTTAGAAAATACCTACAATAGATAATGACATGAGGTTATGTGTGGTGTTTTTTTTTTTTTTATGTTTATGTATTTATTTTGAGAGAGAGAGAATGTGCAGGAGGAGGGGCAGAGAGAGGGAGAGAGAGAATCCCAAGCAGGCCTGATGTCAGGCTCAATCTCACAATGGTGAGATCATGACCTGAACTGAAATCAAGAGTCCGATGCTTAACTGACTGAGCCACCTCGGCACCCCTAAAATCTAAGAACTTTTTAAAACATAACCTCAGGACACATGTCATGAGTTCAAACTCCACATGGGGCTCTGAGCTGACAGTGTGGATCCTGCTTGGGATTCTTCCTCTCTCTCTGCCCCTCCCCACTTGCACTCTCTCTGTCTCTCAAGATAAATAAATAAAAACTTAAAAAAAAACTTCTAATCTTTTAGAGATACATACTGAAGAATTGTTAGGTGAAATGATTTATCTGGGATTTATTTTAAAATGCTCCAACAATAAAAAGTAGTGAAGTTGGTAAGATATAAGATTTGCAAAATGTCAATAGCTGTTCAAGTGAGTATTTTTGAAAATTTCCAGGTGTTGGGCACCTGGGTGGCTCAGTCATTAAACATCTGACTTCGTCTCAGCTCATGATCTCGCAGGTTCATAAGTTCAAGTCCCACATCAGGTGAGCTTGAGCCCTGAATTGGGTGACCACCAGGGCTGTTTCAGGTAAAATTCAAGCCCCACTTGAGGTGAGCCCTGCTCTCTCTCTCTCTCTCTCTCTTCCCCTTACTCACCCGTGCCCTCTCTCTCTCCCAAAACAAAACAAAACTTGTTAAAATGTTTAAAAGTGTTTTAAAAAAAATGCTCACAATCCCACTGTTAAAACCCTAATGGACCTGGATATACACAAAGGTATGTGTGTATATATATATACATATATATATGTGTGTGTGTGTGTGTTATATTATATATAATACACATATATAGTGTATATATTAGCTTTATTGAGATGTAACTGATATACAATAATACAAAAATATTTAAAGTGTACAATTTGATGTTTTGACATATACTTACACCCATGAAATTAGCCATAATCAAGGTAGTGAATGTATCCATCATACCCAAAAGGATCCTTATACCTCTTTGTAATCCCTTCCTCTTGCCTCTCCCCCATCCATAACTGAGAAACCACTGATCTGCTTTTTGCAATCATATTAGTTAGCATTCTCCTGATCTATCTATCTATCTATCTAATCTGTTTTTGTCTGGCTTTTCTTACTCAGCATAATTATTTTGAGATTTATCCATGTTATTACATGTATCAATAGCTCAATTCTTTTTATTCCATTGTATGGATATGCCCCAGTTTGTTTATCTGATGTCTGTTGGTGGACATTTAAGTTGCTTCCAATTTTTAGCTATTACAAATAAAACATGCACGTACAGGGGCGCCTGGGTGGCTCAGTTGGTTAAGTGCCCGACTCTTGATTTCAGCTCTGGTCATGATCTCAAGTTTGTGAGTTCCAGCTCTGAATCGGGCTCTGTACTGACAGTGAGGAACCTACTTGGGATCCCCTCCCTCCCTCTCTCTACCCTTCCCCAGCTTGTGGTCTCTCTTTCTTTTAAAATAAATAAATAAAACTTTTAAAAAACTCATGGCAAGTGTTTCTATGCACATATGCTTTCACTTCCTTTGGATAAATACCTATGAGTGGGATGTCTGGACCACATGGTAGGTGTATGTTTAATTTTTAGGGACTTACCAAATAGTTTTGAAAAGTGTCGTACAGGTGTACTTTTCCCACCAGCAGTATATGAGAGTTTCAGTTCTGAACATCCTTGTGAACACTTCAAATGGTCAGTCTTTTAACGTTAGTCACTCTTATGGGTGCATAGTATGTTTCATTAATGCTTTAATTTGCATTTCCCTAATGACTAATGCTGAGCATCTTTTCATGTGGTTATTTGCCATCCAAGTATTATCTTCTTTGGTGAGGTACTATTTTGTTTTTTCTTTGTTTTAACAGCATTTTTCTTGGAGCAAAAGTTTTTAATTTTGATGATACAAGTCCCTTATCAGATGTATGATATATGATCTGCAAATATTTTCTTCCTATTCTTTAGATTGTCTTTTCACTTTCTTGTTTGTATTGTTTGTAGCAGAAATGTTTTTAATCTTGATGACGTTCAATTAATCCATTTTTTTCTTTTGTTGCTTGCACTTTTGGTGTCATATCTTAGAAAATATTACCTAACTCAGTCATGAAGATTTACTTTGTTAATTTTCAGTTAAAATTTTCTGTATGGTGTGAGTTAGGCATCCAATTTTATTATTTTGCATGTGAATATGCAGTTTTTTTGGTACCATTTGTTGAAAAAAACTATTGTTTTCTCCCCTTGAATTATTTAGACGCTCTGGTCAAAAATCAATTGACCTAAATGTAAGGCTTTATTTCTGGATACTCCATGCTACCCCATTGACCTGTATGTCTACTTTATGCCAGTACCATACTATCTTGATTAATGTAGTACCGTGGCAAGTGTTGAAATTGGTAACTGAGTTTTCGAACTTTTTTCTTCCTTTTCAAGATTGTTTTGGCCATTCTGGGTCCCTTGTATCCTCATATGAATATTATAATTAACTTGTCAATTTCTGCAAAAAAAGGTCAGTAGGGATTTTGATAATGACGTATTGAGTCTGTAGATCAATTTGGAGAGTACTGATATTTTAACAATATTAAGTCTTCCAGTCATGAACACGGGATGTTTCTAATTTAATAAGATCTTATTTAATTTCCTTCAGTAATATTTTGTAATTTTCAGGGAACAAGTTTTGCACTACTTTTAATAAATTCATTCCCAACTATTTTATTCTTTTTGATGTATTATAAATGGAATTGTTTTTCTTAATTTCATTTCCCAACTGTTCACTGTTAATATATAGAAATCAATTGTATTTCTATATATTACATTTGATTTCTATATATTGATTATATATTGTATATATAGAAATACAATTGATTTCTATATATTGATCTTGTATCTCGAGATCTGTCGAATTTGTTTATCCAGCAGTTTTTTAGTGGATTCCTTATGATTTTCTACATACAATGTCATGTCATCTGCTAATAAATAGTTTTGTTTCTTCCTTTCCAAACTGAATACATTTTTTTTTTTGCCTAATTACTCTGACTAGTCCCTCCAGTACAATTTTTTTAAATGTTTATTTACTTTTGAGAGAGACAGAGACAAGAGAGACAGAGCACGAGCAGGGGAGGAGCAGAGAGAGAGAGGGAGACACAGAATCCAAAGCAAGCTCCAGGCTCTGAGCTATCAGCACAGAGTTGGATGTGGGGCTCTAACTCAGGAACCATGAGTTCATGACCTGAGCCAAAGTCAGAAGCTTAACCGACTGAGCCACCAGGGTGCCCCCCTCCAGTACAATTTTGAATAGAGGTGATGAGAGTGGACATCTTCATTTTGTCCCTGATCTTAGGAGAAAAGCATCCAGTCTTCTACCACTAAGTATGGTGTTAGATGTAGGTATATTCACTTCCTAGCATGGCCATAAGAAAGTACCACAAACTGTCACGGCTTGAAATAACAGAAGTTTATTCTCTCACCGTTCTGAAGTCCAGAGTTTGGAATGAAGGTGCCGGCATGGCCATGCTTTTTCTGAAGGCTCTAGGGAAGAAGCCTTCTTTGCCTCTTCCCAGCTTCTGGTGATTCCGGCCAGTCCTTGGCATTCTTTGACTTGTAGTTGCACCATTCTGATCTCTGTCTCTATCTTTACATGCCCTTCTTTCCAGTGTCTCTTCTACGTCTTTGTATCCAAGTCTCCCTCTCCTTTTCTCTTAGAAAAATACCAGTCATTGGATTTAGGGCCCACCCTAATCCATTATGACCTCATTTTCACTTGAGTACAATGCAAAGATCCGATTTCCAAATAAGGTCATATTAACAGGTCCTAGGGGGGCTGGGACTTGAATATATTTTTCCAGGGGGATGGGTGGTGGTGGCATAATTCCATCCACTACAGTCAGGTTTTCATAGATCCCGTTTTCTCAGGTTCAGAAAGTTCCCTCCTATTCCTACTTCATGGTTATTTTTCTTTAAACCATTGGTTATTTTTTTTTTAATGTTTATTTTTGAGAGAGAGAGAGAGCACAAGTTGGGGATCAGCAGAGAGAGAGGGAGACACAGAATCTGAAACAGGCTGCAGGCTGAGCTGTCAGCCCAGAGCCTGACACGGGGTTCGAACCCATGTACCATGAAATCATGACCTGAGTCAAAATCCGATGTTTAACCAACTGAGCCATCCAGGTGCTCCACCATCTATTACGTTTATAGAGATTTAAATAGTAAAAAAGGGACGCCTGGGTGGCTCAGTCAGTTAAGCGTCCGACTTTGCCTCAGGTCACAATCTCACGGGTTTGTGGGTTCGGGCCCTGCATCGGGCTCTGGGCTGATGGCTTGGAGCCTGGAGCCTGCTTCGGATTCTGTGTTTCCCTCTCTCTCTGCTCCTCCCGAACTCATGCTCTGTCTCTCTCTCTCAAAAATAAATAAACATTAAAAAAATTAAAAAAATATATATAGTAAAAAAAAAGTCTTATGTATTTACTTATGTAGTTAGCATTTCCTGTGCTTTTTATTCCTTTGTGTGGATCCAGATTTCTATCTGCTATTATTTTCCTTTTGTCTAAAGCATTTCCTTTATTTTTCTGTAGTACCAGTGATGAATCCTTTCAGGTTTTGTACATCTGAAAATGTCTTTATGTTACCCTGTTGTTGTTTTGAGAAATATTTTTCCCACATATGGAATTCTGAGTGGACTTTTACCCCCAGTATTTTAAAGATGTTGCTCCACTGTCTTCTCATTTGCATTGTTTCTGATAACAAATCTGTCAGCCTTATTTTTGTACCTCTGTATGTAACATGTCTTTTTTTTCCTCTAGCTGTTTTATATATATATACACACACACACACACACACGTATATTTATATATATAATATATTACATATATACATATACATATATGTATATTACATATATACATATACATATATGTATATGTATATTACATATGTATATATGTAATATATTATATATATTTACATATGTATTTATATATAATTTTTAGAGACAGAATGCAAGTGAGGGAGAGGGGCTGGGGGGGTGGAGAGAGAGAGAGAGAGAGAGAGAGAGAGAGAGAGAATCCTAAGCAAGCTCCATGCTCACCGCATGGGGCTCTATCCCACAACTTTGGGATCATGACCTGAGCCAAAACCAAAAGTGGGAAGCTCAACCGACTGAGCCACCCAGGCGCCCTTCCCTCTAGCTGCTTTTAAGATTTTTTTCTGTATCATTGATTTTGATACACCTTGGTGCAGTTTTCTTCATTTTTCTTGTTCTGGAGATTGTTGAGCATCTTAGGTCTGTAGATTTATAATTTTTAATATTAAGAGAGCTTTCCACCCTCTTCTTTCTCCTCTTTTTTAGATACTCCAATTATTTGTACATAAGCATGAAGTGTCCCACAACTCATTGATGCTCTTTTATTTTGGGTGATTCTATTTCTTTCTGTGTTTCATTTTGGATGGTGCCTATTTTTATGTCCTTAATTCACCAGTCTTTCCATCTATAATATCTAATCTCCTGTCCATCCAATTCAGTATCTCCAATCTTGTAGTTTTCTTTCCTTTTCTTTTTTTAACACACAGCTGTTAGTGCATCTTTAAAATATCACAAAGAAGTCTGAAAAATCTGGCATCTTGTGGTTTCTGTAGCTGGACTAACTTAGGTCTTATTCATTAGCCTGCTGAACTTTTTCTTTCTCAGAAACAGATACCATCCAGAAATTTTCTGATATCCTTTTTTTAACTCTTGTGGGTTGCTGAAACAAAGCAGCTGAATTTGATGTAAGTTCAATGTCATTTCCTTCAAGAATTAACTGATCTTTCTGGGGAGATACTGAACAGGCAATGCCTGACCTCATCTGAACCCAGCAAACAGATGTATTTCATATTTCAACAAGAGAACCATTCTCCTGAATAACAACATTGATGGGAAAGTGAACATACACATGATGTGGGAAACAAAGACAGAAGGAAATGGCAAATAAAATTAAATTTCCTTATAACCTGCAGCCTGCTGGCAAATACTTGAGGCAAGCAGAGGTTTCTCCAGGAACTCCCTGCTATCTTAATGCTAATGCTTTGCCAGAAGGAAAACCAACCTTAGCTTGACAATAGTATCCTCTTCTTTAGCATATGAAAATCTCATTGGAAGCTTCACCTTGACTTTACCTCCCCCAACTCCCTATTAGATAACCAGTTTCTTTTCATGGTCTTGGGGCAGCTCTTCCTGCCCCTGGGTCCTGTCCTGTGCTTTAATAAAATCACCTTTTTGCACCAAAGACATCTTCAAGAATTCTTTCTTGGCTGTCGGCTCTGGACCCCACCACCCCACCATCACCCCTAGAAAAACTCAACACACAGACTTCATCTTGTAATGGAAACACAGTGTAACACTCTTGACCATGTTTTTTGTACATGACTACGATAGCGTGAACAGTAGCCACTTCCTTTATATTTCCCCACCATTTGTCAACTCGGAGCCTCTTCTTTTTCTTTCCAAGGAAACTGAGTTCTACATTGATGTAGTTGAAGTCCTTTGACAGGTTTCCTCTGGGGGCCTTCACAGTAACTAATAGTATAGCCCTTCAGAGTGATGTCAATGTTTTCTGGAATGCTGAAGGTCTGCTTGAGAATGATCTTCCTTCTCATGGTGGATGCAGCAAAAAAAAACAAAACAAAAAACAAAACAAAAAACCCTCAAATATTTTAGTTTTCAACTCGAGAAGTTTGGTTTGGGCTTTTCTTAAAAATAATGTTTAGTATTTTTTTGAAAGAGAGAGACAGAGCGTGAGTGGGGGAGAGGCAGAGAGAGGGGGAAACACAGTATCCCAGATAGGCTCCAGGCTCTGAGCTGTCAGCAGATCCCTACACGGTGCTCAAACTCACAAACTGTGAGAACATTACCTGAGCCAAAGTTGGACACTTAACCTGAAAAGGAAAGCTGGTGAATGCAAATAAAAAGGGCCAGCCAGATATCCAAGGCCAGAAACTCGCTTTGCATGCCTTTGACTTCTGCAATCTAGCTTGCCTCTTGCATCATCTAGCAGACAGGAACCAGAAGCTTGACTATACTAGTCCCGCCCACCCAGAAGCACATATGTATAAAAGATCAGTAAAACCTGAGTGGGATGCTCAGCCTTTGGAGATGACTCACTGGGCAGGCAGCAGTCTTTTCTGATTCCCTAAGTACTGTCGCTTGCCCCTTCCTGGGCGCCAAGTATTTGCTGTAACAAACCGACTGAGCCACCCAGGTGCTTTACTTGTTGGCCACTTCTGTATCATCTCTGGAGAAGTGTCTGTTTATGATAGGAAAAGATAGGATTCAGTAGGCAGAGAGGGAAAGATTAGGGCCTGAGGTCCCTGAGTGAGGAAAAACACCGATTTTGGAACAATGCTGGGAGTGTCTGACCACAGCAAGCCCCCTCAGGCATAGGTTTCTCTTAAGAATGTAACAGACCCCACCTACTCCCCCTAGGTTTCCCCTCTGGAATTTGATAAAAGACCTAAGTATGGCAATAGACCACCCCTCATACAATGGAAACGAGCCAACCCGGGACCCAGAGTTATCAAGCCAATAAGGGTAGAACCTGAGAAGGAACAAGGGGGAAAGGACAGGGGAGGGCTGACCAGTGATGAGGTTTTTTTGGGTGATAGTGAGGTTCATGGGGTATGGAGTCAACAGCCAAGAAAAAATCCTTGAAGATGTCTTTGGTGCAAAAAGGTGATTTTATTAAAGTATGAGGACAGGAGCCATGGGCAGGAAGAGCTGCCCCAGGATCATGAGGAGAGACTGGTTATCTATATGGAGTTAGTGGGGGTGGGGGTGGGGTGGGGAACTCAAGGTGAAGTTTTCAATGAGATTTTTTTTCTGCTTATTTATTTTTGAGAGGGAGAGAGAGCATGAGTGGGAGAAGAGCAAAGAGAGGGAGACACAGAATCCGAAGCAGGCTCCAGGCTGTCAGCACAGAGTCAGATGCAGGGTTCGAACTCCAACAGATCATGACCTGAGCTGAAGTCTGATGCTTAACCTACTGAGTCACCCAGGAGCCCCTCCAATGAGATTTTCATATGCTAAAGAAGACTTACAAGATTCTGAAGGCCTAGTTATTGTCAAGCTAAGGTTGTTTTTTCCTCTAGCAAGGCATTAGCATTAAGATAGCAGGGAGTTCCTGGAGAAACCTCTGTCTGCCTTAAGTATTTGCCAATGGGCTGCAGGTTATAAGGAAATTGAATTTTAGCTGCCATTTCCTTCTGCCTTTGTTTCCCACATCAACCAGAACCTTATAAAACAAGGACCCTTGACTGTAGTCCTCAGGCATTTACTTTTGAATGTCCCCTCTCTGTAAAGAGAGCTTTTCTACTATTCTTCCCTTCTAATCTTAAACTCTGATAAACTTTTGCCTGCTGCACAGTTTGTGTCTACCTCTTCATTCTTTGAAGTGGTGAGACCATGCATCCTGGGTTTTGTGGCAAAAAAATCCTGCAACACATTCAAGTCCTCAACTTAGCTTTTTGAGCATATGGAATACAGTTATAATACACGTTTTAATGTCTTTCTCTGATTTATTAATCTGTTCATTATCGGTCACATTTTCTTGCTTCTTTTCACATCTAGTGGTCTTTGACCAAATGCTAAACATTGGATCTTTATCTGGTGAGGTGGTGGATATTTTTGTATTCTTATAAATCTTTTTGAGTTTTGCTCTGGGATGCAGTTAGGTAACTTGGAAACAGTTTGATCCTTTTGGGTTTTGCTTTCGTTAGTTGTTAGACAGGTCAATAGCGATGCTCAGTCTAGAGCTAATTATCTCCCGCTAATGAGAGAAGACTTCCCTTAATACTCAATGAATTATAAGTTTTCCCAGTCTGACTGTCATGAATAAGCATTGTTTCCTTTAATCCTTTTGGATTGTTCTTTCCCGATATTCAGATACTTTCCTCACATGCATGCATTGATTCAGTAACCCACTGAATACTTGAGGAGGACCTTCTGTGTATCTTCGGAGTCCTCTGTGTAGTTCTCTTCTCTCCGTTACTCTGTTTTATGAACTCTAGAGGCTTCTGTCTCTCTCGGCTCCCCACGTTGCCTTCGCAACTCAGGGAGTCTGCCAGACTCTGCCTCAGTTCTGCCTCCCCACATCATGTCCAGAGAACTTTCTCCAAATAGTAACCTGGATGATTATAAGGCTCCCTTCTTTTATTTCCTCTCTTTCCAAAATCATCATCCTTCATTGAAAATCTTTGTTTCGTGTATGTTGTCTTTTTAATTTTTTTGTTGTTGTTTCATGTGCGACGGTGAATCAGGTCCAACTGACTCCATCTTGGTCAAAAGCAAAAATCCTGTGGCTGATATTTAACACAAAAGATAAGGATGGTGGAGACAGACTTATCTTGGTTTGAATCCCAGCTCAGCCACTGGGGTGTAATTAATTAATTACCATAATTAATTAATTATTATAATAAGCACAATTAATTATGCATTGATTAATTAATTAAACATTAATAAGCATATTGATAAGCACTTATTATTATTATTTACTTATTAAGTGGAGGGAAAACTTCTATATCCTAATGCCTTTCTGATTTTTTTTAGTGTTTAAAAGACATCTATTTTTTTAAAAGTTTATTTATTTTGAGAGACAGACAGAGCACATGAGTGGGGGAGGGGCAGAGAGAGAGGGAGAGAGAATCCCAATCAGGCTCCACACTGCCAGTGCAGAGCCTGATGTGGGGATCAAACCCATGAAGCGTGGGGATCAAACCCATGACCTCAGCTGAAGTCAAGAGCTGGACGCTTAACCAAATGAGCCACCCAGGCGCCCCTAAAAGACATCTAAAAGTCAATATGTTCAAAACTGAATCCCTGATCTTCCTTCCAAATGTGGTCATCATTCTGTTGAACGGCAACACCATCCGATTGTTCAGACCAAAAGCCTTGGTGTCATCCTTCACCCCTGTTTTTCCTCCTACCCAAATCCAGCCATATAATCCTGTTGGGTCTATTTGGAATTACATCCAGAATCTGATAGTTTCTCCCTACTCCACTGCTTCTTCCTGGACTGAGCCACCATGCACCATGATATTTTGCCTTCCCATTCTTGTCCTTGCTTCCACCCTTGGTCTTCTAGGATCTCTTCTCAACACAGGTGGCAGAGAGATCCTTTTATAATTTAAACTAGATCAGGCCATTTCTCGGCTCAAAGCTATTATTCGAGGGCTCTGCATTTCACTGAGTGAAAGCCAGTGTCTTTCCAGTGGCCTAGAACTCAGTGACCTGCCCTGCTCCCTCCTTCCTTATACCTCTCTACCCTCCTCTCCTGTGACTCTCCTGTCACTCAGCCACTCTCTACTCCAGCCATACTGGCTTCCTGTGTTCTTCAAACATCCAGGCATGTTCCTCTGTGCTCTATGCTTCCTTATACTTCATACTCCCTGCTGTTCCCCTTATCTGGAATGTTGCCCCAAGTCTCCCCATGTCTCACTTCCTCACCTTCTTCATGTCCCTGCCCACCTATCACCCTCTCACAAAGTGAGAACTTCCCTTAACTGCTTTGTTTAAAGGAGAAATTTGCTTCTCGTTCTTTCTCTGCCTTCTCACCTTTATTTTTCTCCACAGCACTTATCACTCTTTGACTTGCTACCTTTGTTACTGTTTGTTTATTTACAGTAGTCCCTGCACACTAGAATGTGAACAGGGATTTCTGTCTGTCTTATGCTTTAATGTATTCCAAGTGCCTAGATCATTGAAGGAACACAGTAAGTATTTGTTAATTGAAAAAAACGATGAATAAATGAGTAAAAATATCTAGCTTGTATGATTTGTTGCGAGAATCTGAGTTAATGATATATACACAGTTCAAGACTGGATCTTACAGCTACATAATCAGCATTCAGTACATGTGTTGTCATTGCTATTATTGACAATAACCGAACTCCCAGGAGAAGAGAGAGACAAGGAGGAAAGGGAGAGGTTCTTACTTCGTCATGCCTCCTGAGCATCATCTTAGGAAATTCCAAGCACAGACTCCTGCCTGAGGAAAGTAAAAAATGTTAAGGAAACAATTTAAAGGCAGGCTGAGGTGTTCTCTCTATATAAATAGGGCAATAAGCAAATAACAACGAGAGCTAATAGCTCTGTGTGCCAGGCACTTGCTAAACACCTTACATATTGGTTATCTCCTTAAATCTTCACAACCAGCCCTTGTGGCCTATGCTATAATTACTCCCATTCTACTGATGAGGATACTGTGTCTGGGAGGGATTGGGTGACTTTCCCAACAATACCCAGCTAGGAAGTGGCCGAGCTGGGAATTGAACCCCAACGGTCTGGCCGCAAAGCTCATGTTATGTGCAGGACAGCAATAGCATTGGTACGCCAAGATGTTGATTCATCAGAAATTAATTACCTGAGGGATCAAGTTAACAAGAACTTACCAATAGGAGTACAACTAAATCTTTTTTTTTTAAGTTTATTTATTTATTTTGAAAGAGACAGGGAGAGGCAGGGGGAGAGAGAGAGAGAGAGAGAGAATCCCAAGGAGACTCTGCACTGCCAGCACAGAGCCCAACGTGGGGCTTGAACTGAGGAAATCATGAGATCATGATCTGAGCTGAAACCAAGAGGGTGACACTCAACTGTGAGCCACCCAGGTGGCCCGGAACACCACTAAATCTTAAATGACAATCAATTGTTTTTCCAGTCCCTTTGGTGAATACAAAAGTTGCACAAGTAGTCTTGAGGCCTGTGGGTTGCTGTACTCTTCATTTGCTGAATTAAGATCGACCATACATACCTGGTGTTGAGTATGCAGGAGACCGCCTGAAAGAATGGTGCGAGGCTTGACAAGAGCCCAATCTCGCTAGCTCTTCATGGAGACAGCTGTTGGTGGCCCGGCCTGGGTGGTGGACTCACTCCTGGCAGCACTTTAGAAGGACTCAAGTGGCAGTTAACTATTCTGGAGTACACTTTATGACAGGTTCTAAGAGTCAGAGGAGCCAGGGTTGAATCTAAGCCACAATGCTCCTTGAGTGTAGCCTCAGGTAAGTACTTACCCTCTTGGAGGTTCAGTAAAAAGGGAATAATGATACCCATGCCTTGAACATTGAGTGAAGAAGAAATCATATACATATAATGCCTGATTTATGCTAAGTACTCAGTGAATGGTAGTTGCCATTATTAATAAAGGAAGGCCTAGCGGGCCAGGATGATGCTAGTTTGAAATAATAATAATTAGGACAACTATTTATTCAGTGCTTTTCACTTTCAAGGTACTTTATGTGCATATCAGTTATCTATCACTGTGTAACAAAACATCCCAAATTACAAAACAACAACTGTGATAGATATTACTTTTGATCATTCTGGAGTTTGAATGGGCTTAGCTAAGAGGTTCTGGCTAAAGGTTTCTCATACAGTTGTATGGGCCTGGGGTCATTTCAAAAACTTCTTCATCAGTTACAAGTCTGATGCCTGGGATGGGACGATTCAAATGGCTGGGGACTGCAACAGTTTGTATAATTGTATGATCTCTCCATGTGGTGCCTCCAGCCTAATGGTGTGAAGGTAGATACACTTCTTATGGGGTGACTCAGGACTTTAAAACCCACGTCCTGAGAGAGAGTCAGATGAGAGCTGCATAGCTTTTTCTGCCCCAGCCTCAAAAGTCATGTAGTGTCACTTTCACTGCCTTTTTTTTTTTTTAATTAATTTATTTTGAGAGAGAAGGAGAGAAAGTGCACATGTGCTTGAGAACAGGGGGGCAGAGAAAGAGGGAGAGAGAATCCCAAACAGGCTCTGCACTGTCAGCACAGAGCCTGATGTGGGGCTCCAATTCACGAACTGTGAGATCAGGACCTGAGCCGAAATCAAGAGTTGGATGCTTGACCATTGAGCCACCCAGGTGCCCCCCTTCCACTGCTTTCTATTCATTACAAATGAGGCACAAGTCCAGGCCATATTCAAGGTGGGGGGAATTAGTCTCCAGCCCATGAAGGAAGAGTGTCCAAACAATTTGCAGACATGCTCTAAAACCGCTGCATGTTTATCATCACATTTAATCTTCTTAGAAGGTAAACACAATTATCGCTATTTTACACGTAGGGAAATTTAGAGGATTAGATGCTTAGAAGATTAAGTGACTTGCCCCAACTCATAAAGTTACTAGGTGGGGCAGACGGAATCCAAACTAAGGCCAGCAGTCTGACCCTAGAATCTGTGTTCTTTTTTTTTTTTTCTCCAAATTTTTAAAATTTATTTTATTTATTTATTTATTTTTTTAATTTTTTTTTTCAACGTTTATTTATCTTTGGGACAGAGAGAGACAGAGCATGAACGGGGGAGGGGCAGAGGCAGAGGGAGACACAGAATCGGAAACAGGCTCCAGGCTCCGAGCCATCAGCCCAGAGCCTGACGCGGGGCTCGAACTCAAGGACCGCGAGATCGTGACCTGGCTGAAGTCGGACGCTTAACCGACTGCGCCACCCAGGCGCCCCTAAAATTTATTTTTGAGAGAGTGTGAGTGGGGGAAGGGGAGAGAGAGAGGGAGAGGATCTGAAGCTGGCTCCACGCTGACAGTAGTGAGCCCAATGCAGGGCTTGTACTCACAAACCATGAGATCATGACCTGAGCTAAGGTGGGATGCTCAACTGACTGAGCCACCCAGTTGCCCCTAGCATCTGTGTTCCTAATCCCTATGCTATGTAAATCACACTAGACAAAAGATAGAAAATATGTGGGATATTTGTTCATAAGCTCTCTTATGTAGTACTTACTAAATACCAGCACTTTTCAGAGAACTGTATAAGTTTTAGAGAACTATGTAAGCCCAGGTCTCAGGCTTAGGTTGCCTGGGCTGGGAATGGGGGCTCACTGACACCAAGGAGCCTCCAGAAAAACATTCCCTACCAAGAGTGCAGAGTGAAGGCTCTGGCTTGGTTGAAAGGCAGAGAACTATGTGTTACATTATTTTTTAAAATTAATTAAGGGGCACCTGGGTGGCTCAGTCGGTTAAGCTTCCGACTTCGGCTCAGGTCAAGATCTCACGGTCTGTGAGTTCGAGCCCCGCGTCTGGCTCTGTGCTGACAGCTCAGAGCCTGGAGCCTGCGTCAGATTCTGTGTCTCCCTCTCTCTCTGACCCTCCCCCACTCATGCTCGGTCTCTGTCTCAAAAATAAATAAACATTAAAAATAAATTAAAAAACAACAAAGGGAACACCTGCGCCCCTATGTTGTTTTAAATAAATAAATAAATAAATAATAAAATTAATTAATTCAGGGGCTCCCGGGTGGCTCAGTCGGTTGAGTATCTGACTTCGGCTCAGGTCATGGTCTTGTGGTTCCTGAGTTCGAGGCCCATGTCGGGCTCTGTGCTAACAAACAGCTCAGAGCCTGGAACCTCCTTCAGATTCTGTCTGTCTCTCTCTCTCCCCTTCTCCTGCTCATGCTCTGCCTCTCTCTGTCTTTCAAAAATAAGTAAATGTTAAAAAAAATTAAAATTAATTCATTCATCATGCATTCATTCATTAATGAAACTTACATCAAAGTTAGCATATAGAGCAATAATGATTTTGGGAGTAGAATCCATCCCCTATGTATAACACCCAGGGCTCATCCCAACAAGTGACCTTCTTAATGCCCCTTGTCCATTTAGCCCATCCCCCCACCCACAACTCCTCCAGCGACCCTCGGTTTGTTCTGGTATATATATACCAGATATATGGAGTATGGAGTATATATGGAGTATTACTTGGCAATCAAAAAGAATGAAATCTTGCCATTTGCAACAGTGTGGATGGAACTAGAGTGTATAATGCTAAGTGAAATTAGAGAAAGACAAATATTATATGACATATGACCTCACTTATATGTGGAACTTAAGATACAAAACAGATGGACATAGGAAAAGGGGAGGAAAAATAATATAAAAGCAGGGAGGAGGGCAGAACATAAGAGACTCTTAAATATGCCTTACATGCTGACTGTCCCTGCACCTGGCCCCACAGACTCCAGCATCCAGGGAATGAAAATAAACTAAAGTAGCCTAAAACATCTGCAGCAATGGTGTCAGGTAGGAGGCCAAGCCTCAGCACCTGGGGACAATTGCACCTTGCTCTGCTGCCATCACTGCAACAAGTTC
Organism: Prionailurus viverrinus; assembly: GCF_022837055.1. NCBI lineage: Eukaryota > Metazoa > Chordata > Mammalia > Carnivora > Felidae > Prionailurus > Prionailurus viverrinus. Next base: position 16,212,889 of record NC_062576.1, on the reverse strand, counting down.
AGTGGCAGCCATAAGAGAGGGTCCCAGAGCTCTGCCTGTGGTCACGTGTGTGTGTGCATGTGCACACACATGATACCGTGAGACACCTGGATCTATCTAGGAGTCGCTTGAGGGATTTTTGGGATTGGGGACAGTGAATAAGCAAGACAGTCTGCATAGAATAAAGGAATTGTATGGGAGTTTATTCGTTTTTCATTGCTGCTATAACAAATGCCCACACATCTCCCACAGGTTTATTATCTCATATTTCTATAGGTTAGAAGCCTCACGTGGCTCTTACTGGGTTAAAATTAAGGTGTTGGCAGGGCTTCAGTCCCTTCTGGAGGCTTAGTGGAGAATCTGTTTCCTTGCCTTTTCTGGTTTCTAGAGGCAACCTATATTCCTTGGCTCATGGCCCCTTCCTCCAGCTTCAAAACCAGGAAAGTTGCATCTCTCGGACTCTTTTTCCATCGTTACACCTTCCTCTAACTCTGTCAACTGGGAAAGATTCTCCTCTTTAAAGGGACCCATGTGCTTAGGTTGGGCCCATCCAAATGATTCTGGATAGTCTTCCCATCGTAAGATCTATAACCTTGATCACATCTGTAAAGTTCGTTTGGGCGTATGTGGTAACATATCTTCAGGTTCTAGAGGATTAGGGTTGGGGCATCTTTGGGGGACCATTATTCTGCCTAGCATAAGGAGAGACTCCAGGAAAATGCCCTCGAATGGGGCTGGCCCACCCTCCAAATCGTGCACTGCCATGTTACTCATTTTCTTACTCACTAGAAGCCTTTAACTCTACTCATGTCAACTGTTCCAAGGTAAGGTGGGTAGTGAAAAGCTTCATGACTTTTCCAAGAAGGTGGACAGTATATCCACAATAAGGGGAAGTAGATGACATCCATACATCATCATATACTTAAAGCTTTCTTCATTCAAAATCTTATTTCCTTGCTTTGGATTTTTGGGAGATAATAGATAACATTTTTTTTCACGCTTGCCATTTGCCAGATGCTATTCTAAACACAACAACTCTGTAAGGTAGGTACTGGATTTAACTCAGTCTGGGTGGCCACAGAGCCCACATCTATAACTACCACACATGACTGCCTTATTCCTGTGGGTCCCCAGGAATACAACCCATGATTAGAAGTCACCACGGGTCTACAATTCCTGCTCCGGAGATGCTAAAAATGATCACAACCTCACTGGGCTTTGTCAGTGTTTCCTTCAAGGCCTTGACCATAGGCAAACCTTCTGTGTTCATCCTCATTGCCAGCTTGAGGGTCCAGGACTGTTCAGACAATGGACAACAGCCATTTCAGCAGAGGACTGAATACTGCATGGGATTTGCCTCAGAAGAATGAAAGTTTCGCCTGGCCTCTCTCCCCTACACTTTCCACTTTGGTGCATCTAAAGTATCTAGCGCAGAACAGGGAGGCATCCCAGTTGTTGCAGGTCCTAAAACTGAGAGGTAAAGTTGGGGTAGTGCCGGTGCACATGGGTGTTGGGAGTTGGCCAGAGAAGAGGGAGCACCCTGGCTTTGACACGTTGTAACTTGTTTCTGAGCTTCACTTTCCTCTGTGTGAAATGGGCTGATCATTGTACTTAAGTCTGAGAATTCCTGAGGGAAGTAAATGAGAGCATACTAACGCACACATCCTCATGGAATCTTGAGGGGATTAATTAGCACACCCCTGTGAAGAGCTGAGATCAACTTGGTGGCACCTGGTAAGCACCAAGTAAGTCTTACTATTCTGGACTCTCCCTGGGTGACTTAACCTCAAAGACTTCAACCTGAACTACTTACACCTTCAAAAGTTTTTGCCAGTTTCCTTCTGAGCTCTAGACCTAACAGCTCTGTGTTCAACAGGACATTTCCCCATGGAAGACCCACAGGGCTTGCTCATGCTCTGGGCCTTTGTATATAGTACATGGTCCTTCCTAAAAAGCCAGCTGTTAAGAAAAAAAAAAAGCCATTTTCTAGGTTTTTATACTTTGGGTAGCGAAGAATGAGACTCCTTATGCAGTCTCAAGTTAGGAGAGCTACAGGGAGGCCCTGAGTGGGGACAGGCTAGGGAGGAGTTTCAGTCATTGACTAGCCCAGCTTTGTTGGCTGGATTATTTCATTGCACAAGGTCCTTTTGGGCAGCCTTCCCTTGGGAGAAAGGGCCTCACTCCTGATTACTTGGCTGCCCTTAGAGAATAGGCAGAGTGACTCCATATGGTCCTCGAAGTCTTAGGGTGGCTTCCCTTGGAGAACCTGGAGCTTAGCTATTTTATCATGGGGCCCTCAGAGGTACTGACCCCTCTTCTGTGGGAGCCCATCCCTGAAGCCTTGGCTTTGGGTACTCCTTCCCACAACCAGCTCAAACACTCCTGGCTTTGAGACGCCTCTTCACCTCATTAGTCATTCTCTCCTCTGCTTCATCGCGTCTAAACACTGTGTATTATAGTTGTTGATGTCCAGAGCTGGTTCCCCAACGAGGCTGTCAGCTGGCCAGGGCGGGAGGTGTGGATTATTCATATTTGTATCATCACCACTAAATGGGCCATCGCTACATATTTGCTAAGTGAATACACAGCAAGCATCGTTAGTGCTGCTTTGTGGGGCCCACTGGCCTTAAAGAAGTTACAGGGGACCCTCTATACAAATAAGACCAGCTGGGTCTAGGGTGGCATTTACTTACCTGCTGATTTTTTAAAGTAAATTAGTTGTTTTTAAAATAATATTTAAAAAAATTTTTAATTTTTTAATATATTTTTGAGACAGAGAGAGACAGAGCATGAGCAGGGGAGGGGCAGAGAGAGAGGAGACACAGAATCTGAAGCAAGCTCCAGGCTCTGAGCTGTCAGCACAGAGCCCAATGCGGGGCTTGACCTCACAGACTGTGAGATCATGACCTGAGCTGAAGTCGGATGCTTAACCGACTGAGCCACCCAGGTGCCCTAAAATAATATTTTTTATAATTTGAAAATAACATGTGCATTGAAAAACATTTTTGAAGTTCTGAGTGTGTAAAGTTAAATGCTAAAAATTCCTCTTATTTCTCTTCCAAACTAACCCCCATAGGCAAATACCAGTAAAACACTTTTTTGACAGCTTCATTGAATACAAAATTCAGATACCATACAATTTGCTTATTTAAAATTGTATATGCAGTGTTTTTTGATATATTCACAGGGATGGACAACCATAACAACATAGTTTTGGGAAATTTTTATTTCCCCCAGAAGAAATTCAGTGTCCATGTGCTTGCTTTGGTAGCACATATACTAAAATTGGAAAGTTCAGTGTCCATTAGCTGTCACTCCCCATCCCTAAGCAACCACTAATCTACTCACTGTCTGTATAGATTTGCCATCCTGGACATTTCATATAAATGGAATCATATAGAATGTGGTCTTTTGTGTCTGGCTTCTTCACTTGGCATGTTTTTGAGGGCCATCCATGTTGTAGCAGGTATCAGTACTCAATTCCTTTTTTGCCATAACACATTCTATTAACCAATCATCAGTCACTATTAACAATTTAATACACCTCCTACAGTTGTTCAGATGGCCTGAATTTGAATCCCTAGTGGACAAGTTCCTAGATGACTGATCTTGGGTAAATCATAATGTCTTCAAGCCTGCCTCAGTTTCCTCAATATTAAAATTTGAATAACAAAAGAATTACCCCAGAGTGTCATAGTTGTATTGTCACAGTAATTAATATTTGCTGAGCACTTACTATGTGTCAGGTACTTTATAAAGATTACCAAACAGACCTATGATTTACATAAGAGGGAACTGGGGTTAGGAGAGGTTAAGTAATCTCCCAAGGTCCAACAGCCTCTAAGAAAGTGATGGAGGCAAACAGAATCACAGGCCATCTGACTGCAAAGCTTGCACCATTAACTGTTAATGTAATGGAATAACAAAGTGCTTAGTAAGTGCCTTGCAAAGAGAATGAATTTAGCAAATGATAACTGATACAACTATAAAAGAAGCAGAAAAAATTAGCAATTGACATCTCATTAAAAAATTTTTTTTTTAATGTTTGAGAGATAGAGACAGAGCATGAACAGGGGATGGGCAGAGAGAGAGGGAGACACAGAATCTGAAACAGACTCCAGGCTCTGAGCTGTCAGCACAGCTGATGCAGGGCTGGAACTCACAAACAGCAAGATCATGACCTGTGCCAAAGTCAGACACTTAACCGACTGAGAGCCACCCAGGCGCCCCATACATATCTTTTTTTTTTTTATGCTTATTTATTTTTGAGACAGAGAGAGAGCAAGCAGGGGAGGAGCAGAGAGAGAATCCCAAGCAGGCTCTGCACTGTTAGCACAGAGCTGAATGCTGAACGTGGGGCTTGATCCCACAGACCATGTGATCACGACCTGAGCTGAAATCAAGAGTTGGACACTTAACTGACAGCCACCCAGCCACCCTGCAATTGACATATCATTTAAAGACACTTGCTATTGTTAATATTTTGGCTATTTCCTTCGAGTCTTTAAGAACTATTTCAGACATATCCAAAGTTTAGAAGATAATGAACCTTCTATGTCTGTTTTTTTTTAAGACATAAAATATAGTACATTAGGTGGCTCTACCTCATGTGCCCTTAGGTATTTTTTCCCTGTGCATTTTTCTTTAGATTATTAGAGTAACACCACATCATTTTCTATCTTTTAATTAAAAACCCTATCTTAAGCATTTCCTCTAGCGTAACAAATATGCTACATGATTTCTCATGGTCGTATATATAATACTGGGTGGCTGAAACATGATATATCAATTCCTCATTGATGGATATTCAGGCTATCTCCCTGAAAAAAATATCACTACAAAACCACCTTTCTTCAAGCATCTGATAAGTCCCTTTAGATAAATTCCTAGAAAGGCTGGAAGGTCAGAGTCTTACCCTTACAGCTTTTTAAAAAATGTTTATTTTTTATTTTTGAGAGAGTGCGAGTGAGCGCTAGTAGGGGAGGGGCAGAGGGAGAGGGGGTCAGAGGATCCAAGCAGGCTCTGCGCTGGCAGCAGAGAGCCTAAAGAGAGCTCGAACTCAGGAACTGTGAGACCATCACCAGAGCCAAAATCCACGCTTAGGGACTGAGCCACCCAGGCACCCTTACAGTTGTGTGTGTGTGTGTGTGTGTGTGTGTGCGCGCGCGCGCGCCAAATAGCTCTCAAGAAGAGTGATAACGAGAAGGGAGGCTGAGGGTTTTTCACTTTTTAAGACGTTTTATTCAATTACAACATACACAAAAGTGGACAACTCACTGAATTTTCAGAAACAGAACACACGGCGCCACACCCAACATCAGGATCATGAAACAGAACATTTCCAGCAGCACAAAGCCGCCTTGCGCTTCCACCAGGCGTCCCTCAACAGTTTCAAGCCCCGCAACATGAAGTGCACAGAAGTCTGGCTGCATTGAGGTCTCCGGCCCGGTCCGCCAGGTTCCCGGCATGCAGCGCGGCGATCCCGACGTGCCCCGCGGCGCGCGGAGCCGGCTACCCGGTGCGCTGTGAGGAGGGCGGAAGCGGTGGCGGCGTAGCGTGAGGCTGCGTGTGTGCTGGCGGGCGGAGGCGACAACTCGGGGTCGACATGGAAGTGTAAGTCATCCAGGGCGCGTTCCCAGGCTCGCGCAAGTGTCCACAGCTGGGGACGGCTGGGTCGAGGGGAGCCGAGGGCGCGGGCTTGTACGAGCGTGGGGGGGGGGGGGTGGTTGGGGAAGGCTTGGGGCGGGAGGCGGGGAGGAAAGGGACCCTCGCTCTGCCTCTCGGAACCTTCGACCCTACTCCCACCCTGTGCTTGGGACGCGGGGCCCAGCGTGGCTTGGCCTGACGGTCTATCAGTGTGCCTGCTTCCTCCATCGTTCATATCCTAGCGTGACCTGGTTCCCAGTGGGGAGCTCAGCCCGGTGTTCCGGCGGGGACTTAGACGGTGTAAAGCCCTGAGTCCGCCCTGGGGGTACCTGCAGGAGAGATGGAGAAGTGCTGGATTAGAGTTTGGGGCTTACCTTGGAGAGCCCTAACTGGGAAGAAGGCCTCCGAGTTTGGCCAGCAGTTCGCCTTGCAAGGGAAGGGGCGGGTTTTCTGGGAAGAAGGAAGTACTGGAGCTACTAGGACTGGGACCTCAGAAACTTCTTCGTGTGTATGATGTTTGCTTGTTGTGCTGCGTGCAGATGAAGTTTTTGCTGCTGCTCCGCATGTGGGTTTTTCCATGGTTCACATTAACTTGTAGGCATACCCATATCGTGTTCTCTTTGGCATTGATTATTTAATACTCACATTTTCCTTTGTGTTGTTTTGCTTCATGTTTAATGGTCATGTATACTACTATTTTTCAGATTTTTAGTAACCACAATTATATATATGTAACAAATGAAAGCTTCGTGAAATAATACTTTTACTGTATTCAGTACACTGTTATATTGTTTCTTATTAAAAAAGAATGATGGGGCACCTGGGTGGCTCAGTCGGTTGGGTATCTGACTTCAGCTCAGGTCATGATCTCACAGTCTGTGAGTTTGAGCCCCGCGTCGGGCTCTGTGCTGACAGCTCAGAGCCTGGAGCCTGCGTCAGATTCTGTGTCTCCCTCTCTCTCTACCCCTCCCCTGCTCATGCTCTGTCTCTGTCTCTCTCTCTCTCTGTCAAAAATACATACCAACATTTAAAAAAATTAAAAAAGAAAGCTGACCCACTAAATTGATTTTGCAGTTCATTAATGGGGCTTAATCTACATCTTGAAAAACATTCAGATATATTACTGTAGCCCAATCTATTTCCAATTTCCCCCTCTTTACTAGAGTATTCACTGTCATTAAACAGTCCCGCTTTAATTTATCCATCTTTAAAAATTCCTTGTCCCCATATTCCTGCCCACTTATTGCTCCATTTCTGCTTCCCCTCAGAACAAAACTGCTTAGAAGTGTTTTTACACCCTCATTCTTAGAAGTGTTTTTATTCCCTCATTCTCAGTCTGTTGGGCTTTTATCCACACCAATCTATAGAAATGGTTTTGTGATGATTATCTGAGCCCTCCATCTTGTCAAATTCAAAGGTTGATTTTCTGTCCTCAATCTTCTTGATCTCTTAGCAGCAGTTGATACAGAAACTGTCAATTGTACTTGAAAAACAAAACAAAATGAAAAACTCTAGAAACTTGGGCCTTGCAACATGCTGTCTGCATTTTCTGCTACATCAAGGACTGCTTCTCAGTCTCCTTTCCTGGTTTATCCTTCCTCCCTTGCTTGGCTTAAATGTTGCGGTATCTTACGGCTCAGTCCCAGGACCTCTTTCTCTTCACACCCTCCCCTTGGTCATTTTACCCGTTTATATGCTGATGACTCCCAAAAGTGTATTTCTAACCCTTTCTCTCATCATCCATCCAATTGCTTAGTCCAGAAATCAAGCCCTCCTTCCTCACCCCTAAATCTAGTCCATCAGTGAGACCTGTCATCTCCACCTTCAGTATATTTTGTATACAGTTACTTTTCACCATCTCCATAGCTAAATGTAGTCTGTCATCTCTGGTCTAGATTAGTAGCCTTTGGCTTCCACTCTTGTCCCCCCCTCTTCTGTTTTCCAGTCAGCAGACAGAGTAATCTCAAAATATTAATTGGATCAACACATCCCCTATTAAAACTGTTCACTTTCTGTTGTACTAAGAGGAAATCCACATTCCTTACTAGGACCTATATGACCCTGTATAACCTCGCCTATTCACCAACCCTCTCTTGTGCTACTGTCCCCACCCCTAAACACACACACTTTCCACTGGCAGGTAGTTTCTGTAATCTTCCAAGCCCTTTACTACCTCAGGACCTTTGCTTTACTGTTCCCTCTGCCTTGTATACTTTTCTCTTTGTCCTGCTCCCTCTTTATCTTTTTGATAGTTCAAGTTGAATGTTGCTTTTCCTCTTTAGCCAATCTAAAATAGGTCCTTTTGTCTCTTACAAGCACCATAGTTTACTTTTCTTTTGAATAATTACAAGTGGTAACAGTAGATGAATGTTTACCTGTTTAGTGCCTTGTCTCCCTCCTGAGAACGGTCCATGAAGGCAGGGACGCATGCATTAGGCATTCAGCAGATAGTTGTTGAATTAAATAATATAACAGTACTTCATTAATTTGATAATTTAATTAAAAATTCATATAATTGAGTTAGCTAGTTTCCTAATTGCTGAGCATTTTCTGATTTAGATTTTCTGATTTTCCTAAGTGAAATGGTTTGAATCAAGAGTTTTTTCTTCTAAAGCAACCTATCCATTTCTCCCAAGGACTCATTGACTTATTAACACTAGTCAAGAATTTTGCAGTGAGTGATTTATGGGAAAGTGAGGTTTCCAGAGAGTGGAAGGACCCCTGAAATGGAAAGGTCTGGAGGCCTAACTTTAGTTCCTGCCTGGCCACCAATATGAGGTATGATCTCTGGCAGGTGTGGCCCTTAGCATCTTTAGCAGAAGCCTGAGTCTCTACGAGGACAAACATTGTACCTCTTTCAGGCATTCCTAGGACCTGGAGGGAGGAGGCATGAAAGGAAAACTTCTCTGAGTTTTTACTACTTTTTTTCCATCAGTTGCTGAGTAAATACTTACTGAGTGAATAATACATGTAGACATACACTATAAGTTTTTTTTTTTTTAAGGTGATGAATATTTATGCTTTATTTGATTGAGTGCGAGAATTTAAAAAATAAAAACTTGTTCACCCTCATTTGGATACATTTTCCTTGGGTAAAAGGTTACAAAATATTCATAGGAAAATTAACTATTGGTATATATAAGGTATTTGCTATTTGGGTAACTTTGTCTAATGCCTTGGGATTGTTTATATACCTGGAAAGCTTTGTGTTCACTCTTTTATTCTTGAATTTAATATACATAGGTAAAATGGACTATCTTCTCTATAATCCTTTTGAGATCATGTCAGAATTCCTTCATTTTACAGCTGGAAATAGTGAGATTTAGAGAAGTTAGCTGAACAGGTCCTGTAACAGGACTGGAAAGAGGATATTTTTTTGCTAGCTCCCGAGAGAATGCTACAGATTAAACAGTTTATTGACTTTGAAGGCTGTCCAGTTTTCTTGTACTTTAGTTTTTCAGAACGTGACTTGAATCAAAGGTTGAACATAGGAGAATTTGAGCAGTTCTGTTCATCATTGCATGCGTAAATTAACTGTGTGGCAGTTAAAAGGTGCTGTTTGTATGTGTATGTGTGTTTCTAAAGAAAGGTCTGCCAATAGATCATTTTGTTCTGTTTATTCAGAATTCGATTTTCCAAAGTAGTTGTTTGCATCCCTTAAATGACTCAGCAAGTTAAGCAAAATTGCACATTACATTTCAAATAGCAAGTCAACTTCAGTCAACTAATTCATTACTTAAGGAGATTAAGTAACTCCTACATGTAAATATAGATTCAAACACTCTTTAAAATTCACTTGGAATATTTGCTTTAAACATCTGTGTAAATAAAATCAGTACTAGTTTAAGTCCTTTAGGAGAATATGAAGTTTTGTGTAGGTGGGGAGTTTCTAGAAGTCTGAATGCTTGTGAATGTATTACATAATACTGAAGTGTAAGTTATATAGAGAGCAGACAATTCCTGCTCAGTAGAAACAATGGCTTGTAAATATATAATTGACAGATTATAGTCACCCTAAAAAACATTGGAGGAAAATGCATTTTATGTCCTTAGTTATAAGTTATACTACTGTCTTTTTTAACATTATAGAATTCTTTAGTTTTACATTTCCATTTTTCTCAACTTTTTAGTTTGAAAAATTCCAAACCCATAGAACAGTTGCAAAAAGAACACCATAAATACCTTTATACCCTCTATCTAGAGTCACCGTTTGTTAACATTTTGATATATTTGCCTAATCTCTCTCTCTCTCTCCACACACACACACACACACACACACACACACACACACACACTTTTTACTGAATCATTTCAAAGTTGGAGATATCATGTCATTTTATCCAGTCATAAAAATGTATTCTATTTAACTGCAATACCATTGTCACACCCAGGGAATTTAGCACTGATGTACCAGTATCATTAAACTACAGCCTATATTAAAATTTCTCCAGTTGTCCCAACAATGTCATTTTAGCTGGATTTTTTTTAACCACCGATTCAAGATCCTTTCAAGAATCATACATTTTTAATTGTCATACAACTTGTAGTTGTCATAGTTCTTTAATCTCCTTTAAGAAGTTTCCTAACTTGTTTTTGTGACACTGACATTGTTACAAATGACATTGATATTTGAAGAGTCTGAACCATTTGTTTTAAAGTATGTTCCTTAACCTGGATTTGTCTGGTTATATCCTCATGACTGGATTCAAATTAAAAATTCTTTGACAGAGTTGCTGTAAGGGATGTGTCTTTCTCAGTGCATCACATCATCATTGGTGCTATTAAATTAGATCATTTGTTTTAGTTGATGTCTGTCCAGACTTGCCATACCCTGGTCCCAGCAACCTGCCACTTAGTGATGGTTATAGTAGGATAAAAGCTGTCTTTAAAAAATTTATCAATATATACATTTCATTCAGGAATTGAAATGAACATAGTCCGTTTTATAAAAGGTAGATATTATTATGCCCATTGACATTTTAATTGAATAAAGGAAAGCCCAGCACATATTGGCATTTACTCTATTAGTATTTACTGGGTAAAAAAATTATTTATCTTCCTAATATAAGAATAAATTAATAAGTCAGCTTCTGCCAACCAGAATCTCTAAGATGTGGTACTTGTTTAAACATCCATTGTTCTCCTGGCCCCCAAACACAGGTTCATTAAAACACATGTACAAGAGAGTGTGTCTCCTTTGTATATTGGTTTTAGTAAAGACAAATGATGTTCTTTGGCTTCTTGCGTTAACAATATCGGCTCAGGCAGTGGGGCAATAACTTGGAATAGCCAAGGACAAATTTCCCAAGGCATGGGATATTCTCCATGACAGAGGAGAGGCCATGATTTGGAAGTGAAGTTGTAACAGTGACACCTGACCCCTTAGCCTTGGGGAAAAATAACATTTGTATTATTTTCCAGTCTGTTCCAGCAAGGGATCTCTTAGTTACAGTGTATTTTAAGACAAACAGGGAGTTTTAACTCAATTTCAAGCAAAGATAGGAAAAAGCCTAGTGGGCTGACTTCTTGATTGAGTAGGCAAAGATGACATGTGGTTTCACTTGTCATTTTCAGTTTTTTTTTTTTTTTTTTTTAATGTTTATTTATTTTTGAGACAGAGACAGAGCATGAACGGGGGAGGGTCAGAGAGAGGGAGACACAGAATCTGAAACAGGCTCCAGGCTCTGAGCTGTCAGCACAGAGCCCGACGCGGGGCTCGAACTCACGGACTGCGAGATCATGACCCGAGCCGAAGTCAGCCGCTTAACCGACTGAGCCACCCAGGTGCCCCTGTCATTTTCAGTTTTAAGTAAAGCATATCATATACACTGATTCTGCATATCCTTCCTATGTTAGATTACTTTTCAGTATGATATTCTTTGTGACCTGAGTGCAATTGTGGTTATTTGGGCAAAGCAACACTTTTTGTGAAATCTCAGCTATTTGTTGAATGACCAGTAGCATTTGGTAAGGTTCACATGTTGACTTGATTAGAGCTGACGTCACTGTACTGCTGACCAAAGTCCCAGGTCAGACCCTTATGGTAGCCACCTGCTCGTTTACCGTTATTGATTGACTAGGGAAATCACCCACCTCTTTGGCCCACGTTTTTGAAATTTTATGTGAGCATTTTCATTACACAGCTCTGCTCCTGGTTTAATAACAAACTGTAGTCTTTATTATACATTATGTCAAGTCCAGATGTCCTCCTGAATTTTTAGGATTCTGCATTACCGATTTGTATTTGTCCAGTCTCATTTTTCTTTTTTTTCTTTTAATTTTTTTTAATGTTTATTTATTTTTGAGACAGAGAGAGACAGAGCATGAACGGGGGAGGGTCAGAGAGAGGGAGACACAGAATCTGAAACAGGCTCCAGGCTCTGAGCTGTCAGCACAGAGCCCGACGCGGGGCTTGAACTCACAGACCGCGAGGTCATGACCTGAGCCGAAGTCGGCCGCTTAACCGACTGAGCCACCCAGGAGCCCCTCAATTTCATCATTTATAAAGAAGGAGTCCTAATAATTCCTACATCACAGGGTTTTTAATGAGAATTCAGTGAAGTAGTATCTTTAAAAACTAATAACCTTCCACTAAGGAGGATCTTAATACCAGGAATGAGGCTACACTTCAAAAATTTGTTGTCTCATTTCATCCTCCTAATAGCCCTGTGAGGTAGGAAGAAGTTATGGTTGTAACACAGGCAGTGGTAATAGATGGCATTTTGAGTACTTACTGTGTTCTAGTACTTTACATATTTCAGTTTAATCCTGTAAATAATCTCATGTGGTTAGTACTATAATTGTCATTTTATGGGTGAGGGAATTTAAGCACAAAGAGGTTAAGTAACTTGCCTAAATTCACAGAGCTCTAATGTTCGGTGGAGCTGGGTTTAGAATCAAGGCTGTACTTCTAGGTACTAGTTTAGCCCCATTTTTTATTTTAAATGGGGAAGCTTAGGAGAGTTAATAAACTCCCTAAAACTCCCATACCTTATAAGTGTCAAAGCTAGAATGTGAACCCAGATTTTTCAGGTTTCATAACTGTGTTCTTAATTATCACACTATACTGCCTCTGGACTGTTAAAAACAGTAAATACTTCTGATGTGGTATTGTAGAATGGCTTGATTTTAATTGAATACAAGTCACATTGCTGTGCTCACTCATACATGAAAGATGACATTTTGCCTTGATCACAGGGGTACCACGCTTTTGACCACTACTTGACACATGAACTCTACTTGTTGAATTGATACAGAAGATGAACACCTTTGTGGATATCTAGCAGGATTCCTGACATTGCTGGGATTCCCAGCAGCGATGTTAGTGTTAATGATTCCATTTCTGGGGATTCAGCAGGAGGACTTGCCTGCCCAAGATGTTGATAACTGGTGGGAGTTAGAGGGTACTGGGGAAAGGACGTGGCTGTGGGATGAGACAGCACTGTTTCTCCAGTTAATTCTAGCACCCTCACTGTTCATTGACATCCCTTTCCAACCCTCTGGTTTTGCCCCATGTTCTTCCCACAATTAACTTCTCTCCCAGATGACTGACTTAACTTCTGCCTATGTAGACTAAGGGTAAGCATTGTGTTTTGGTCACCTACTTAGTAATGGATATGTGATATACTGTGGCTGTAAAGAGGGAAGTTTGCTCTGAAATTGTTCATTGCCAGCTAAACCAGTAGGACTTAGGACATTCTCAATTTTAGGTTTATAGTCCCTAAATTCCTGAAGTGGACTACTGAATCTTGACGCAGGTATTTTACAGATATTTAATTTCCACAAAGGAATGTGTGCCCAGACTGACAACAATTTACTTTATTTTCCAGGAAGGATGCCAATTCTGCTCTGCTCAGTAATTATGAGGTAAATAGCTTTGAAATAAACTATTGTAGTTTCCTCTTTGGTAGTTTGTCCTCTGCTTCTGAAGATTATTGAATTAGTTTTAATTAAAAATGACTGAATTCATTTGGATTTTCCACTTTAAAATAGGACAGATGGCACCACCTGGTGGACCTTGGAATTATAAGCTTGGTAAATTGTACATAGTAATTCAGGGAAGCTGGGAAGACTTTATAGTAGGCAACCTTCCCCAAATCCCAAAGATTTTAGATTTTCATTTTATATGCCTTTATGGGATGGAAGCATCTATTCGGAACTGTTTTCTGTCTCTGAAAGTTTTCCATTGAAATACTTAATGCCTTTTCCTAATTACCACTTTTTGCCTATAAAATGCTTTTATGTTATTATTTTGATCCCCATAATAGTCTCATAAGTATTAACACCATACTGAAGATGAGTGCTTAGTTGATGCACCATTATGAATAATTTAGTAGGAACTAAAAGATTTGAAATCTGGGGACTTGAGGGTTGGGTTGCTGAAGAAAGGGAGGAAAAAGGGAAAAAAGTTGGTGAGAGGGAAGATAATAACATTATTTATTTTTGCCTACCTTCTATTTTGCCTGTGTCTTGTTTGGTACATCTGATAGGTTAACTCTGGGTGTAGAAAGAACGATTCATACATTCACGGTCAAGTTTTCATTTTCTAGAATATCAATTCATGAAAACTCTAGGAGATTGGAGTTTCCATTGTGTGATATAGAAGATAGAAGATAGTGGAATTAACACAGTTGGCCATACTCCTTCCTTAAGTTGTTGCTACTAATAATAGGAAGGAGATGGTTGTGAGTCAAGCCACCGGCTTTTAGGAACTTCCTTGTCCAGTTTGGATTCTGCTGGGTATTTGGGTGTTTTATCCATTGAGGAAACATTGCATTAATTGGAGCTCATGACACTATTGCTGAAAAAATAATGACAGGTTGCATTGTATGTAGTATGCTCTATGAGCCTATACTTCCCTCAGTTCTCTGGCGTAATCTCTAAAACAGGAAAGCTATATCTCCCCCCGCCGCCCCCCCCCCCCCCCCCCCCCCATGCTCCTCAGCGCTAACACATGTTTTTCCCTTGTCGGGAGAGTTTACTTCCAACGTTCTATAGCATTTTTTTTTTTTTTTTTTTTTGGTAAAATTTGTATTTAACTCTTGCCTCATAATTTTTCTTTTTCAGGTATAAATTTAGTAGATTTTCATTTTATTGAAGCAGAATCCTGTTTTTTTTAAAAACTTAGTGCAAAAAAATTTTTTTTAGGTTTATTTATTTATTTTGAGAAAGAGGGGGAAGGGGAAGGGCAGAAGGAGAAAGAGAATCCCAAGCAGTCTCTGCACTGTTAGCATGGAGTCTGTTGCGGGGCTCAGTTTCACAAACCAAGATCATGACCTGAGCCGGTATCAAGAGTTGGATGCTCAACCAACTGAGCCACCCAGGCGCCCCTATTTGAGGAACTTTTTGAGGAACCTCCGTACTGTTTTCTATAGTGACTGAACGAAATTACATTCCTACCAACAGTGCACACGGGTTTCCTTTTCTTCACATTCTTGCCAACACTTACTCTTTCTTGTCTCTTTGGTATTAGCCATTTTAACAGGTGTTAAGTGATAGTTCATTTGATTTTTTTGATTTGCATTTCCCTGATGACTAGTGATTTTGCATCTTTTTTATGTGTCTGTTGGCCATCCATATATCTTCTTTTGAAAATTGTCTATTCTGGTCCCCTGCCCATTTTTTAATCAGATTGGTTTTTGGGTATAAGTTCTTTATATATTTTGGATATTAACTTTTTATCAGATAAGTGATTTGCAGATATTTTCTCATCTAGTAAGTTGTCTGTTCATTTTGCTGATGGTTTCCTTTGCTGTGTCTTTTAGTTTGATATAGTCCTACTTTTTTATTTTTGCTTTTGTTGCCTTTGCTTTTGGTGTTAAAAAAAAAAAATCATCACCAAGACTGATTTCAAGGAGCTTACCTCCTTTGTTTTTTGTAGGAGCTTTATGGCTTCAGGTCTTACATTCAATTCTTCAATCCATTTTGAGTTAATTTTTCTGTGTGGTTATGTGGTAGTGGTCCACTTTCATTCTCTTCCTTTTGACCAGTTTTTCCAGTACCTTTTTTTTTTATTTTTAAAATATGAATGGATACCATTTAATCCTTAAGGCAATATCTTTTTTTTTTAAGTTTATTTTTATTTATTTTGAGAGAGAGAGAACAAGTGGGAGAGGGGCAGAGAGAGAGGGAGACAGAATCCCAAGCAGACTCCATGATGTCAGCACAGAGCCCAATGTGGGGCTCGAACTCCAAGAGTCTGACTCTTAACCCACTGAACCACCCAGGATCCCCATCCCAGCACCATTTATTGAAGAGGCTGTCTTTTCCCCATTGTATATTCTTGGCTTCTTTGTCAAAAATTAACCACAGGGATGCCTGGGTGGCTCAGTCAGTTGAGTGTCTTGCTCTTGTTTTCAGCTCAGGTCATGATCTTGTGATTGGTGAGTTCAAGCCCCTTGTCAGGCTCTGAGCTGACAATGAAGAGCCTGCTTGGAATTCTCACTTTCTCCCTCTCTCTCTGCTTCTCCCTTTTGCGCTCTCTCTGAAAATAAATAAACTTAAAAAAAATTAAGTAACCACATACGTGTGAGTTTACTTCTGGACACACTGTTCTATTCCATTGATTTATATGTCTTTTTTTATGCCAGTAACAATACTGTTTTGATTTCCGTGGCTTTGTAATATAATTTGAAATCAGGAAGCATGATGCCTCCAGCTTAGCTCTTCTTTCTCAAGATTGCTTTGACTATTCAGGGTCTTCTGTGGTTCCATGAAAGTTTAGGATTGTTCTATTTCTGTGAAAAATGCCATTGGAATTTTGATAGAGATTGCACTGAATCTGTAGATTGCTACAGATTGCTTCTTTCTGGTAGTTCATTATTATCATGTATACATGCAATAGATTTCTATATATTGATTTTGTATGCTGTAACTTTACTGAATTTATTTTTAGTTCAGTTTTTTGGTAGAGTCTTTAGGGTTTTCTATATATAGTATCCTGTCATCTGCAAATAGTGACAGCTTTACCACTTTCTTTCCAATTTGGCTGCCTTTTATTTATTTTCTTGCCTAATTGCTCTAGCAAGGACTTCCAATACTGTGTTGAATAAAAGGAGCAAGAGTGGGGCACCTGGGTGGCTCAGTCAGTTGAGCATCCGACTTTGGTTCAGGTCATGATCTTGCGGTTTGTGAGTTCAGGCCCCACATCAGGCTCTATGCTGACAGTTTGGAGCCTAGAGCCTGCTTTAGATTCTGTGTCTCCCTCTCCCTGCCCCTCACCCTCTTATGATCTGTCTGTCTGTCTGTCTGTCTCTCTCTCTCTCTCTCTCAAAAATAAACATTTAAAAAAATAAAAGGGGCAAGAGTGGCATCTTTGACTTCTTCCTGATCTTATAGGAAAAGCTTTCAGCTTTTCACTGTTCAGTATGATGTTAACTTAGGGCTTGTCACATATGGCCTTTACACACTGGGTATGTTCCCTCTCTACCCACTTTTTTGAGAGTTTTTATCATAAATCGATGTTAAAATAATTTTTTTTAATGTTTCATTTTTATTTTTGAGAGTGTGAGTGGGGGAGAGGCAGAGTGAGAGGGGAATAGAGGATCCACAAGTGAGCTCTGTGCTAATAGCGGTGGGCCCAATGTGGGGCTTGAACTCAAAAACCAAAGATCATGACATGAGTTGAGGTCAGATGCTCAACCAACTGAGCAACCCAGGTGCCCTGGATGTTGAATTTTAGAAAATTCATTGTCTACATCTATTGAGATATCATATTTTAGGAAAGTTTACTTTCAAATATTAATATATTTTTGAGATCAGAGGAAATTAGTGATATGGTGTATATTAATAAGGAAACATTTGAAATATTTCAGTAAACTAATGAATTTGGATTACTTGACTTAGATAAAAGCATTTTTAAAATGTCAGATGCTTCTCAGACTCATATTTGCTCTAATGAAGAGTTAAGAGGAGGGTTTGAAAGAAAAGACGTACTATTCTGTTTATCCTTCAGAATCATTGACCTTAAGGGGTGCCTGGGTGGCTCAGTCCGTTAAGCTTCCGACTCTTGTTGGTTTTGGTTTGGATTGTGATCTCATGTTTCCTGAGTTTGAGCCCTGAATTGGGCTCTGCTCTGACAGTGTGGAGCCTTCTTGGGATCCTCTGTATGCCCCTCCCCTGCTTGCTTGCTCCCTCTCTCTCAAAATAATTAAATAAATAAAATAAACTTAAAAAAAATCATTGCTCATGAAATAGATACATTTCTCATATTTACTCATAAAAATCTTTTATCACTTCCCAGGTGTTCCAGTTACTGACTGATCTGAAAGAGCAACGGAAAGAAAGTGGAAAGAACAAACACAATTCTGGGCAACAGAACTTGAATACTATCACCTATGAAGTAAGCCTAGGCTTGTCGAGGGGCTACCGAAACTAGCATTGAGGGGTTGGTTTATTCCAGGGATGACTGGCCACCAAATCATGACTGACTCTTACTGATTTGAGTAGTTTTACTCTAACCCAGTTTTTATTCTGTTCATGCAAGTGGAGGAAATTTGGCCAATGGTGAGGTTAGCCAATGACAGAGTTAGAGGGAATAGTGAAAAAAAAAGACTGTCCTCAATTCTAACACCATTTGCGAGTCAGGGATCCCTAAGACCACCCTTGGGTTCAGTAATTTACTGGAAGTACTCAGAACTCACTGAAAGCTATTACATTCACAGTTATGGTTCATTACATGAAAAGGATACAGATTAAAATTGACCAAAGGAAGAAGCATATGAGGCAGAGTCTAGGAGAAATGCCAACACAGAGCTTCTATCCTCCTCTTATGTGGGTGGAGTCAGAAAATGTTTGTCCTCTAATGTGGGTGGAGTCAGAAAATGTTTCTCTTGAAATCAATGTGTGATAATACATACAAAATATTGTCAACCAGGGAAGCTCAGCTAAACTTCAGCTTCCCAAATTTTTATTTGCGTTCTGTTATGTAGGCATGATTGAATGATTGGTTGCCCGTTGTAGTTCATCTCAGCCTCCAGGTGCACTGATTCTGCATGACCCAAAGCCTCCACCCTAAGTCACATTGTTAAGACTATTCATTATGACATAAGACCTCCAGAGAAAGATACTCCTATTAAGTATAACATTGCCTCTCAGAAGCTGAAGGCAAAGGACAGACCGTCTCTTTGGGCAAAGCTCAATTCATTCTTTCTTTCTTTCTTTCTTTCTTTCTTTCTTTCTTTCTTTCTTTCTCTTTCTTTCTTTCAACGTTTATTTATTAATATGAGAGAGAGAGAGAGCATGAGCAGGGGAGGGGCAGAGAGAGGAGGAGACACAGAATCCGAAGCAGGCTCCAGGCTCCGAGCGTCAGCCCAGAGCCCGACGTGGGGCTCAAACCCACAGACTGTGAGATCATGACCTGAGCTGAAGTCAGATGCTCAACCAACTGAGCCACCCAGGTGCCCCAAAGCTCAATTCTTTATTGCACAAAAAGTGATGTTTTTTATTGTAAAAAACTTAGGAAGTACCAAAAAGGATAAAGAAGAAAGCTAAAGTAATTTATAATCTAACATCTAGTTGACATTTTGCTATGTTTTCTTCCAACCTTATGCTTTATCCTTAAAAAAGAAAGTTTAAGCTATTATATTTGTTATATATGATGTTTGATTTTTTTAATAATTTTTTAAAAAGTTTACTTTTATTTATTTTGAGAGAGAGCAGGTTGGGGAGGGTCAGAGAGAGAGGGAGACAGAATCCCAAGCAGGCTCTGCCTGATAGTGGTCTCGAACTCATGAACAGTGAGATCATGACCTGAGCCAAAATCAAGAGTCAACGCTTAACCGGCCGAGCCACCCAGGTGCCTCTGTGATGTTTGATTTTTATATCTGTCATTTTAATTTATGTTTTGGCTATTTCCTTTCAAATCTGATTTTGTCTTTATAAAGGGTTTAGTTTTTATTTTTTTAACTTTTATTTTTTTAACATTTTATTATTCTTTTTAAAGTTTATTTATTTATTTTGAGAGAGAGAGCAGGGGAGGGGGCAGAGAGAGAATTCCTAGCAGGCTCCACACTATCAGCACGGAGCCTGATATGGGACTTGAACTCATGAACCGTGAGATCATGACCTGAGCTGAAATTGAGAGTTAAGGATGCTTAACCACTCACACCAGTCAGAGTGGCCAAAATGAACAAATCAGGAGACTATAGATGCTGGCGAGGATGTGGAGATACGGGAACCCTCTTGCACTGTTGGTGGGAATGCAGATTGGTGCAGCCATTCTGGAAAACAGTGTGGAGGTTCCTCAAAAAATTAAAAATAGACCTACCCTATGACCCAGCAATAGCACTGCTAGGAATTTACCCAAGGGATACAGGAGTGCTGATGCATAGGGGCACTTGTACCCCAATGTTTATAGCAGCACTCAACAATAACCAAATGATGGAAAGAGCCTAAATGTCCATCCACTGATGAATGGATAAGGAAATTGTGGTTTATATACACAATGGAGTACTACGTGGCAATGAGAAAGATTGAAATATGGCCCTTTGTAGCAACATGGATGGAACTGGAGAGTGTTATGCTAAGTGAAATAAGTCATACAGAGAAAGACAGATACCATATGGTTTCACTCTTATGTGGATCCTGAGAAACTTAACAGAAACCCATGGGGGAGGGGAAGAAAAAAAAAAAAAGAGGTTCGAGTGGGAGAGAGCCAAAGCGTAAGACACTCTTAAAAACTGAGAATAAACTGAGGGTTGATGGGGGGTGGGAGGGAGGGGAGGGTGGGTGATAGGTATTGAGGAGGGCACCTTTTGGGATGAGCACTGGGTGTTGTACGGAAACCAATTTGACAATAAACTTCATATATTGAAAAAAAAAGGATGCTTAACCAAGTGAGCTGCCTAAGCACCTCTGGTTTTCATTTTTATTTACTTTGTTATTTTAGGGGGAGAGGGGCAGAGAGAGAGAGAGAGAGAGAAAGAAAGAAAGAAAGAAAGAAAGAAAGAAAGAAAGAAAGAAAGAAAAGAAAGAAAGAAAGAAAAGAAAGAAAGAAAGAAAGAAAGAAAGAATCCCAAGCAGGCTCCATGCTCAGGGGCTTGATCTCATGATCCTGGGATCATGACCTGAGCTAAGATCGAGTTGGACACTTAACCAGCTGAGCCAACCAGGCACCCCAGGATTTAGTTTTAATTATCTTTATCTTTTCAAAGACAAAATTAAACCTGGGTTAAGTTACCATAATCCCTTTTAAGGAATTTAAGGGGGGGTTTAGTACGTTTGTCCCCATTCCTCCCTGTCTGGTTTTGTTCATCTAATCATGTGTTTGAAATCCCATCATTCATTTATTCACTCATGTTCTTTTACATTGTATCGTTCATCCATCTCTTTAAAAAAAAAAATGAAATGTTTGTAATTAGTTTTACAGCCAAATTTCAAGCTGTCAGGTGCTCTTTTGCGTGCTTAAATCAGTCTAAGCTCACTGCCACTCTTACATACTCATTAAGCTCTTGCTTTTAATATGTGGTACCTTAAGGAAGGTTATTGTGGTGTTAAGGGTTTTGAGACTGCTTATACTTGCGAATGTATTTCTTGTGTTTTTAATGTGAATGACCCCTCATCTGACTATGGAGTTATTGGGCTCAGCCTTCAGTCGTCAAGGCTCTGTAGGTATTACTTGGTCTCTTACTGTTTGTCGTTGTGGAGGAGTCTGAGACCAACCAGATTTTTGAACTTGAGAGAAACTCTTAACTTATGAGGTTACTGTTTACTTTTCCGGCTTGAAATTCCTTTGAAGTTATGTCTAGGTGGGATTCTCTCTTTTAAAAAAAGTAAGAGCCTTTTATTTTGAGCTAATTTTACAGAAAAGTTATAAAGATGGTGCTGAGAGTTCCCATATGTCCTTCCCCCAGGTTTCCTTGATGTTAACATTTTATTTAACCATGGTACAATGATCAAAACTAAGAAAATTACACAAACATTTTATTCAGATTTTCTCAGTTTTTCCATTAATGCCCTTTTTCTGTTCAAGGATCTGATTCAGGATGCCATTTTGTATTTAACATGTTAAATGTTAGCATGTCTCCTTATATCCTCCCGTCTGTAACGGATCCTTAGTCTTTCCTCAGTCTTTCCTCATCTTCCATGCATGATCTTGACACTTTGAAGAGTACCAATGCAAGTCTTTTATAGAATGTCCTTCAGCTTTGATTTGTTTGATGTTTTCTCATGATCAAACTGAAGTTACAGCTTTTGGGGAAGAATGCCACAGAAGCGATGTGCCCTGCTCAGTGCGTGATACAGGGTACATGATATCAGTGTCTTGTCACTGGTACTGTTAACTGAAATCACTTGATTACAGTGGTATCTGTCTGGTTTCCCCACTGTAAAGTTACTGTTTTTCTGTTTATACTTCGTATTCATTAGAAAGGAGTCACCAAGTCCAGTCCATTGAAAGGTACCTCTTGAAGGGTATCAAAGAGTTTGAGGACATATATATTAAAACTATCACAGTATTAATAAATATTTGGGGAAGATGCTGTGAGGCTATGCAAATATCATATTTCTTCTTAAGCTTTTGCCCATTGATTTTAGTATTCATTGGTAGGTCTTTCCTGCAGTAATTATTACTGTGGTTCAATTGCCTAATGGTGATTATTTCCCTCATTCCTTCCATATTTAACACATAGAAATCTTCTGTAACAAACAATTGTTCCTTCTCATCCATTTATTTATTTACTTAATATCTGTATGGATTTGTGACTATTCTTTGGGTTTCATGTCTTTAAAAACATTGTCTGAAGGGGCTCCTGGGTGGCTCAGTCGGTTGAGTGGCAACTTCTGCTCAGGTCATGATCTCACGTTTCATGAGTTCGAGCCCCACATTGGGCTTGCTGCTTTCAGTGTGAAGCCTGCTTTGGACCCTCTGTCTTCCTCTCTCTCTCTGCTCCTGTCCCACTTGCACTCTCCCTTAAAAATAAACATTAAAAAGAAAAAAGAAAAAAATTGAAATATAACACAATTGTCAGATTGAGGTTTTTCTTCTTTTTTTTTTAAGATCAGGAAAGCTTTCTTCCTGAATGTCATTCATTATTCCTGTTCTAGCTACTGATTTTCTTTTTGAGGAATTCCCATTATATGAAGATTAACTCTCCTGAAGGCATTTTTTTATAGAAGATTGTCTTTTATTTTTATTTAATATTTTTTTATTTTTGAGAGAGAGTGAGAGACAGAGTGAGCAGGGGAGGGACAGAGAGAGAGGGTGACACAGAACCTGAAGCAGGCTCCAGACTTTGAGTTGTCAACACAGAGACTGACGTGGGGCTTGAACTCACAAACTATGAGATCATGACCTGAGCTGAAGTTGGACACTTAACCGACTGAGCCACCCAAGGCACCCCTATAGAAGATTTTTTAAACAAAATTTTACAATACTAAATTATAACCATTGTCTTCCCTTTTTCTCATTCAGATTTTGTCTTATGCATTTTCTTTTTAAAATTTTTTTCGTAGACATTAAAATATATATCAAAAACACCATGCAGGCACCAGAGTCCTGAGATTGTCAGAGAGTTTCTCACAGCAATGAAAAGCCACAAGTTGACCAAGTAAGTAAAAATTATTTTAACTAGGAAAAGTGTGACACATAATGAAAATGATAGCTTACAAAAACCATCCTTAGCATTGGTGTATTTCTATTTAGTTGGGTTTTGAATCATAATTAACACACAGTGCTCTTTTACAGTAGGATCATGGTATCATAGACCAGACAGCTAAGACTTAGACACAAGTGTCTTTCTAGAGCCAGAAACAGAATGTAATGTAAAAAATCTTTCTTTGTTTTTTGTTGTTTTTTGAATCCCAGTTCTATGAGCTGCCCCATAACCCCTTTCTAGCACTCAGGCCAAATTGGTTAGAAATGAAGTTCACAAATTACAGTGCTCTTTATAAAGTTGATCAGTTAAGTCATTTGTCATTTGTGTTTACTTGGGGCAAAAATAGGTTGACAATATTGTCTTCCAGGGGCTTGATTACTTTTCCTGGTTACTTTCTTTCTTTCTTTTTTTAAATAGGAATTATAAACATCATTAAAAATTGGATTAAGATTGGTTTATATGAGAAGAATACTAGCCCTAGTCTTTTAGAATTAATACCAGAGCTGATAAATCCCAAAAGCCGTTGTCATTCATTCAGGATAATTAATAATTTTCTTTTGAGGGAAACATTGGTGTTATTTCAGACACACGGGGGCTACACTGTCAATAAACTAAGTGACTTCTCTTGCCTCTCCAGGTGAACTCTGAAGGCAGTCATCTTTCAAATGTGTGTTTGTGTGTATATACTTTGTTTTTTCACTTGTGGTAAAATTTATCCTAACCACTTTTAAGTGTGTAGTTCATTAGTGTTAAATATATTCACATGTTGTGCAACCAGTATCCAGGAGTTTTTAATCTTACAAAACTGGAACTCTCTACCAATTAAATAACTCCCATTTCTTCCTCACCCCAGCCCCTGACAATCACTGTTCCATTTTCTGTTTGTATTCTTTTTCAAGATTATTTGGATTGTTTAGGGTCCCTTGGGATTTCCATATGGCTTTTTCTATTTCTGCAAAAAATGTTATTGGGATTTTGATAGGGCTTATGTTGAATCTGTAGGTTGTTTTTGGATAGTATTGACATTTTTTTTTTTTAATTTTTTTTTCAACGTTTATTTATTTTTGGGACAGAGACAGAGCATGAACGGGGGAGGGGCAGAGTGAGAGGGAGACACAGAATCGGAAACAGGCTCCAGGCTCTGAGCCATCAGCCCAGAGCCTGACGCGGGGCTCGAACTCACGGACCGCGAGATCGTGACCTGGCTGAAGTCGGATGCTTAACCGACTGCGCCACCCAGGCGCCCCTTGACATCTTAACAGTGTAAAGTTTTGCAGTCCACAAACATGGGATTTGTTTCTGTTTATGTCTTCTTTAAATCTTTCAGCAATATTTTATAGTCTTCAGTATACAAATCTTTTACCTCCTTGGTTAAGTTTATCCCTAATTATTTAATTTTTTTCAGTGCTGTTGTAAATGGAGTTGTTTCTTAATTTCTTTTTCAGATTGTTCATTATCAGTATATAGAAACACAACTGGTTTTCATGTGTTGATTTTTGTATCCTGTAACTTTGCTGAAATTGTTTATCAGTTCTAACAGTTTTTTGTTGCATCTTTAGGCTTTTCCACCTATATCATAGTGTTGTTGTCTGTGAACAGAGATAATTTTACTTCTTTTTCAGTTTGCATGCTTTTGTGTCTTTTTCTTGTTTAATTCCTCTGGCTAGGACTTCCAGTACTATGTTGAATAGAAGTGGTGAAATCAGGGACGCCTGGGTGGCTCAGTTGGTTAAGCGTCTGACTCTCTTTCGGTTCAAGTCGTGATCTCATGGTTCGTGAGATTAAGCCCTATGTCAGGCTCTGCACTGATTGCCTGAAGCCTGCTTGGGATATTCTCCCTCTCCCTCTCCCTCCTTCCCTCCCTCCCTCCCTCCCACCCTCTGTCTTTCTCTCTCTCTCTTTCAAAATAAATAAACTTCAAAAAAAAAGTGTGAAAGCAGTCATCCTTGTCATCTTCCTAATCTTAAGAGAAAAAGCTTTCAAACCCTTGCACCATTGAATAGATGTTACCTGTGGGTTTTTTGTATGTGGTCTTTGTTATGTTGATGTAATTTCCTTCTATTCCAAGTTTGCTGAATATTTTTATCATGCAAGGGTATTGAATTGTGCCACATGCTTTTTCTGCAACAACTCAGCTGATTAGGTCGTTTTTTTTCCTTCAGTTTTTAGGGTGATACATTACACTGATGGATTTTCACGTGTTGAGCAGTTCTTGCATTCCATGAATTAATCCCACTTGGTCATTGTGTGTAATTCCTTAATATGCTGGTTGGGTTAATATACTGTTGAGGATTTTGCACTAACTTAAGAGATACTGGTCTATAGTTTTCTTGTGGTGTCTTTATCTGGCTTTAGTATCAGGGCAGTCTTGGCCTTATAAAATAGGAAGTGTTCTGTCTGCTTTAATATTTTAGAGGAGTTAGAAGATTTGGTGGGGTTTTTTTTGTTGTTTATTTTTTTAATATTTGACACACTGTATTCTTTATTTATTTTAAGTAGGTTCCACGCCCAATGAGGGGCTTGAACTCACGACCCTGAGATCAAGGGTTGCATGCTGTACCAACTGAGGCAGCCAGGTGCCCCTGAGAAGATTTGGTGGTAATTCTTGGTTAAATGTTTGCTAGAATTCACCTGTGAAACCATCTTGTCCTGGACCTTTCTTTATTTGAGGTTTTAGATTATTCATTAAATCTCCCTACTACTTATAGGTCTGTTGAGATTTTTTATCTCTTCATCGAGTCTTGGTAAGTTGTGTCTAGGACCATATGTATGTATTTTTGAGGGAATATTATTTACTTGTTACCCAAAGTCATTCTTGTTCTTTGATGTATTATAAGCTTTAAGCTTAGAAGCTTGTAATGTTTGGGGGGGGGGGGGGAGGATCAGAAAAGATCTTCCTTATTAAAAGCCAGTATGAATTATATCGGATGAACCAGGAAAGTTTCACGTCTCTACCTTACATTCCATTTATTGAGTCCATTTAATGTTCATGCATTTAACACTCTCATTTAATTGTAATTTTCAAAGCAGCCCAATGGACTGCTGTTACTGTATAGACTCTACAGCAGATGGGGATATTTGAGTTCGTTATTTCAGCTTTCTAGTTTAACTTTGTCCTTTTTGGCTGTCTTTGCTTTTGGTTCCTGAATGATAAAGTGCTGTTGTTATTCTACCTGTTACGATGAAATCACTTCATTCCGACTGATCTAAGTAAATCAGTCTGTCACCTCTTTGAGTTCTCATTTTTTTCTCCAAACTCTTTTAGTGGGGAGGCCAAAATGCAAGAAAGTAGACTTTGTGAGAGCACCTAACGATGTAGTCGGTTGAAATTATTCCTTTAGTCTAAATGCTTTTTGGCCATTACAACCTTTAATATTGATAAAACAGATTTGAAGCAGGTTGTGTTTACAATGAAAAGAGCAGAAGCTGAATCCTCACTGGTGTTGTGGCTTTATTGCCTGCCGTTGGTACACAAATATTATGGTTAATATTTGTGGTGTTTGAAGTAGCCAGGGGTGCCTGGCCTTTTTTGGTAGCTGAAAATTATTTTAAGAAATACACAAAATCAGGGGGCCTGGGTAGCTAAGTCAGTTGAGCGGCCAACTCTTGGTTTCGGCTTGGGTCATGATCTCATGGTTTATGAGTTCAAGCCCCACCTTGGGCTTTGTGCTGATAGTGCGGAGTCTGCTTGGGATTCTCTCCCCTTCTCTCTGCCCCTTCCCTGCTCCTTATGCTCTCTTTGTGTCTCTCTCAAAATAAACTTAAAAAAAAAAAGAAGTATTCATAACCAGATGGTTCAGAAATTGGAGTTTAGCTCTGAGAATAGACTAACTTCCAATGGAAATGTTTCTATAGAATATGAGGGAAAGGGAAGGTGAGAAGACAAAGTCTAAGTGTAGGAAAAGTAAGGCTTTGGCTATTTTATATAAACTGCCTCACTTAATCCTGACAGCCAACTCAGTGTTTTACAGATTAGTGGGCTGAGGTTGAGATAAGTTACATATGTGCCCCAGATCAGTCACAGAGTGAGTGGTACAGCTTACCCAAAGTTTCATGTTGTTTTTCTGAGAAAGCTAGTTAAGTGTGTGTATAAAGATAGTAGACCCAGTGAGCCCTGTGGTTGTCCTTGTTTGGGTGTTGAGAAGGAACTTTTTCTTCTGGGGAAAAATAACATAGCTACTCTTCCAACAGCCGGTCAAGAAAATTTTTCACTCCCAGAAATTTTAGAGTAACACTGGATTCCTATAAATATTTATTTTCAAATGATTTATCTTGTCATTAATATATAAGCAATTCATGTGTGTGGCAGATCAGTTTCATCACCCCCAGAAATTATCTCATTATGTCTTTTGTAATTAATGCCTTTCCCTGTGCCCAGTGCTTGGCAGCTGATCTGTTTTTTTTCCTATGAGTTTGCCCTTTCCAGAAATCATGTAAATGAAATAATACAGTATATAGCCTTTTGAGTGTGTCTTCTTACATTTGCATACTGCATTTGTGCTTTATCCACATTGTTGTGCATTTATTCTGTTTTATTGCTAAGTAGTATTCCAGTGTATGGATATACTGCAGTTTGTTTATTCACTAATCAATTGAAAGACATTTGAGATGTTTCCAGTTTTTGGCAATTATGCAGCTACTGTAAACACACCATCTGTGTTTTTGTGTGAGAATAAGTTTAACTCTAAGAAACTGCCAAACTCTTTTCTAAAGTGACTGCACTATTCTGCATGCTCTCTAGCCAATGTAAGAGAGTTCCACGAGTACTTGGTATTTTTAGTAATTTTTAGTTTAGCTGTTTATATTGGTTTGAAGGGGTATCTCATTGTGGTTTAATTACATTTTCTTGGTAATGAATGAGTGTTTTCTTTTATTTCACATATCTTGGATGAAATGTCTATTTAAATATTTTGCCCATTATTTTGTTTTTATTACATAATTTTGACAGTTCTTTGTATATTCTGGATATAAGTCTTTTGTTCAGTATGTAATTTGCAGATATTCTGTCCAATTTGTGGTTTGTCTTTTCATTCTCTTTTTAAAAATTTTTTTTTTAACATTTATTTATTTATTTATTTATTTTTCAAAGTTTATTTATTTTTGGGACAGAGAGAGACAGAGCATGAACGGGGGAGGGGCAGAGAGAGAGGGAGACACAGAATCGGAAACAGGCTCCAGGCTCTGAGCCATCAGCCCAGAGCCTGACGCGGGGCTCGAACTCGCAGACTGCGAGATCGTGACCTGGCTGAAGTCGGACGCTCAACCGACTGCGCCACCCAGGCGCCCCAACATTTATTTATTTTTGAGACAGAGAGAGACAGAGCATGAATGGGGGAGGGTCAGAGAGAGAGGGAGACACAGAATCGGAAACAAGCTCCAGGTTCTGAGCCATCAGCCCAGAGCCCGACACGGGGCTCGAACTCACGGACCGCGAGATCGTGATCTGGCTGAAGTCGGACGCTTAACCGACTGCGCCACCCAGGCGCCCCTGTCTTTTCATTCTCTTAACACTATCTCAGAACACAAGGTTTTGATGGAGTCAAATTTATTCTTTCTTCTCTTATGCATCCTGCCTTTAATGTTTTGTGTAAAAACTGCCATATCCAGGGTTACAAAGATTTTTCTCTTGTGTTTTCTTCTAGAAATGATCCATTTGAGTTGATTTTGAGGGTATGTTGTGAGATAAGGGTTGAGGTTCAGTGTGTGTGTGTGTGCGCGCGTGCGCCTGTGCCTGCAAATTTCAGTGTTTCAATAACATTTGTTGAAAAGACCACCCTTTCTTTGTTGAATTGCCTTTGCAGTTTTGTAAGTCATCTGTTGATTCTGTCACTTCATTCTGTAATCTGTTCCATTGATCTATGTGTCTATTCTTTTGCCAGTGTCACACTCTGTCTTAATCACTGAAGCTTTGTAGTAAGTGTTGAATTCAAATAGTATAAGTTCTTCAACTTCGTTCTTTTCAAAATTGTTTTGGCTTTTCTGGTTCCTTTGCCTTTTTATATAAATTTTCAAATCATTTTATTGATATCTAGAACAGATCCTGCTGAGATTCTGATTGGGATTGTATTACATGTATATATCAGTTTTGAGGGAGAATTGATATGAATATTGAGTCTTCCAATCCATGAAAACAGTGTATCTCTCCATTTATTTAGGAGTTTAATTTCTTTCATCGCTGTTTTTGTGGTTCAGCATACAGGTTCTGCACAGTTTATTAGATTATACCTATGTATTTAATAATTTTTGGTGCTATTTTAAATAACACTGATTTCTAGATGTTCATTGCTAATGTAGAGAAATACACCTGATTTGTCTGTATTGATCTTATGCTGTACAACCTTGCTAAATCCATTTACTAATACCAGGGGCTTTTTTATTTTTTAGCACGTTCCTTGTGATTGTTCTATGTAGACAATCATGGTATTTGTGGATACAGACTTTTATTTTTTTCAAATCTTTTTGCCTTTATTTCTTTTTCCTGTCTCATGCTCTGGCTAGGACCATGATGTTGATGTATGATGTTGGACAGGAGTGATAAGAGCAGACATCACTACCTTGTTCCTGATGTTATGGGAAGGCTTTCAGTTATTTACCAGTAAGTATGTTAGCTTAGGTTTTTCATGGATGCTCTTTACCAGGTGTAGGAAGTTCAGTTTGGTGAGATTTTTATCATGACTGGATATTGAATTTTGTCAGTTGCTTTTTCTGTGTCTGTTGAGGTGTTTATATGGTTCTTGTTCCTTAGTCTTTAAAAATGTGTCTTTTTGCTTTTTGGCTATATCTTTTCATATATTTTGCTGTAGGGATAGCAATCTATATACCTATTCGTTTACAGTCAGGATAAAGTTAGTATTTTATCACTGTCAGTAAACTATACGTAAGACTCTTAACTTCTCCCTTTTATGTTGTATTTATTATATCTACATCATTGAAATTAGTATTTAGCTGTGTTTCAACATTTGCTTTATATACTTTTACATATTTTAAAGAATTTAGGAGGATAAAATAGTCTTTTATGTTTACCCAGAATTTTACTATTTATTTTGCTCTTTATTCATTTCTTCTTTTTTTTTTTTTTTTTTAATGTCTGTTTTTGAGAGAGAGAGCACATGACAGGGGAGGAGCAGAGAGAGAAGGGGACAGAGAATCTGAAAGCGGGCTCTGTGCTGAGCTGTCAACACAGAGCCTGACACAGGCTTGAACTCACAAACCGTGAGATCATGACCTGAGCCCAAGTCGGACACCTAACCTACTGAGCCACCCAGGCACCCCATTCTTCATTCATTTCTGAAGTTCCATGTTTATTTCTCATCATTTACTTCAGCTTGAAGAACTTCCATTAACATTCTTTTAGAACAAATCTGCTGCTACGAATTTTCTTAGTTTTCTTTCAATTGAGAATGTTATTTTCTTTCATTCCTGAAGGATAGTGTCATAGGTTAATTGGTCTTTTAGCACTTTAAAGATGTTATTTCAGTCTAACTATTACGATTTCTGATGAGTAATCTGTGGTCACGCAATGTGTAATGTGTTACTTTCCTATAGCTGCTTTTAGTATTTTTTCTTTTCTCTGGTCTTCAAAAATCTGATTTTGATTTTTTTTTTTAAGTTTATCTTTGCTGAGCTTCTTGATTATATAAATTTTTGTTTCTTACCAAATTTGTAAGGCTTTGAACCATTATTTTGAAATATTTTTTTCTACCCCAGTCTCTTTCTCTTTTCTTTCTGGAACTCCAAAGACAACTGTTAGAACTTTAATAATGGTTCTATGGGTTCCCAAGGCTCTGTTCTTTTTTTTTTTTTTTTTTTATGTTTATTTATTTTTGAGAGAGACAGAGTGTGAGTGGGGGAGGAGCAGAGAGAAAGGGAGACGCAGAATCCGAAGCAGGCTCCAGGCTCTCCACTGTCAGCACAGAGCCCAACGCAGGGCTTGAACTCACGAATGGTGAGATTATGACCTGAGCTGAATTTGGATGTTCAATCGACTGAGCCACCAAGGTGCCCCACAAACTTTTTATTATTTTCCAAATAATTTATATGCTTGTCACTCTTAGCTCCTTAAGTGGAGTATGTCCAACCCTGTTGACACAAAAAGCTCTGGACAACAAAATGCAAATAGGGGATCAGGACTGGGGAGAAAGAAAATGATGTATTGCTTTTCCTCTAGATCTACTTTGATTGTCACTTGCAGTTTCAACTCCACTGCACCTTGTCACGTGACTGTATTTTCTTCTAATCCATGACTGTTGATCAGTAAAGACCACAGAGCAGCCCCATTCAGGGGAACCTTCTGCAGTGATAGAAATATACCTCTGGTCTGTCCTATACAGTAGCTTTTAGCCACTTGTAGCTGTTGCTCATTGGAAATGTGGCTTGTGCAAAGGAGGAACTGCATTTGTAGAGTCATTTAATTTTAATTAAATGTAGGTATGAGTAGCCGTGTGTAGGCGGTGGCTGACATTATAGCAGGATTCTCTCACAGAGAGTCGTGACACCAAGGCTTTTCTTTCCAGGAAGCAACTTTATTCCTGCCAGCACTGCTCAGTTAGGTTCGTACCCGAAGAACTGAGCCCCACGTGGCGTAGTTTTTTTTATATATTTTTTACTTCTTTGTCTCCCATATATGGTAACACACAAACATGTAGTCTGATTAAGTGGTCTGATGTTACAAGGTCGTAGGGGATGGTGTCACGTACACGTATAGCCAGGTTGCCTTGAGGTTTTTTTCCTTTCCTTAGGGAGGGACCCTACCACATTCCCCCTTTTGATGCTGTTTTGGGTCAAAGAGCATCATCTTGGTTTAGAGGCTTATATTTTTATAACATCATTACATGAGTGGCTATCTTTTTTTTTTAATCATGGCCTTAGTGAGGCTGGAGAAAGAACGTACTACCAGGGGAGCTAATAAGCAAGGTAGGATTAAGCAACCTCCCAGAATTAGGAGGATAATTTTTATGAGAGTTTTGAATCCCCCAAAAGTTGAAAAACATTTTCCACATAACTCCCTGGGGTTTTAACCATTTCAGGTCTGGATGGGGACATGAACAATTCTTTTTATTTGATTTGTGATCTCTTTTATGACTTTCGTTTTCCTTATTTCTCTGTAGGCAGCAGTTGCGTAGGTTAAACTTTTTACAAACTTTTCCGTCAGAAGCAAGCAGGTAATCTAAGGCCAAGAGATTATGATAGATAGGGCATTGTGTATTTTGACTTGCTACTTGTCTCGTAAGTTAAGAGCTCTGGCAGTTTTATTGGTTATAATTTTTATAACTGCTTGTAGTCTAATTATGCAGTTTAGCATGTAAATGGGAGTGTGGTAGCCCAAGGACCCATCCTCTGCCCGGGTGGCATGACCACAATACTGGATTATACGCTCAGGAGGCCATTTATCGTCTTTTTAATTGCCAATTTGTAAGGCATGCTGCTTTTTTTGGAGTCTCGCTGTCCCCATACACTTGGACTTCCAAATGTTTTTCTCTGGCAAGTGGGAGCAGGAAGAAAGATGGATGAATAGTTTCCAGCACACATGACCATGACCAGCCTGAGGGAAGTACGATATAGGCTGTCCTTTCACATATCTAGTGTAGTCCACCTGGAGTTTGCCATTTGATGGCTGCGTTGACACTGTCCCAGGTCTCTCAGAGATGAGAGAAGTTAGACAAGGGGTGGGGATCTGTCTTAAGGTGATCTGGAGTCCCCCACCATGGGGTTTTCTGGCCAGTTGAGTTATAAAATCTTTGGCATAGGCATGTTAAGTTTTTAACAGAGATGACGATGAACTTTTTCCCCACCAGGCAAGACAGTTTTTCCCAATAATTGAGCTTTTGAGGAGCCAAACCCTGGTAGTAGGACTGGGGTATTTTGTTTTACTATAAGATTGGTGGGGATCTAAATTTTCTAGTCTCTTATGGCCATTGTTTCCCCATGTTGGTACCAACGAAGTATCCTATCCACAAAAGGAAGGTGAGTGCTAACAGAAAACTCTCACCACATTTTTGGCTGGCTGGAGCAGCCTTGGCCAATCCTATGGCAAAGAGTAGAGCAAGGTGCCAGGGAAGGCTGCCTTGCCCATGCTCTGATGTTCGTATCTCCAATGGCAAAGGAGGTGGAAACACGTGTCTCCAAATCCCGGGCGTGAGCCCCCAAGTAATGGAGAAGGATTCTTGCACAGAGAGTTGTGACACCGAGGCTTTTCTTTCCAGGAACCAACTTTATTACTGTCGGCACCACCCAGTTGGGTTCATACCCGAATAACTGAGCCCTAAACGCCATGTGGTGTGGTTGTTTTAATATATTTTTTACTTCTTTGTCTCCCATATATGGTAACAGACAAACATGCAGTCTGATTAAGTGGTCTGATGGTACAAGGTCATGAGGGATGTTGTCACGTACGCATATAGCCAGCTTGCCTTGCCTTGAGGTTTTTTTTTCTTTCTTTAGGGAGGGGACCCTACCACAGCATGTTGGGCAGTGCCATTTTATAATACCTCCTTTTAATTGACTTCATCTCACAGCCATAGACAAAATTCAGTGTCCTTTACAAGTCCTTTGCTGAATGATTCTGAAGCTTGATACATTGAACTTTTCCTGGGGGAAAAGTGGAAAGGCCATCCTCCGATTTGGATCTCCTCTTATGCCACCTATATTCTCTCCAACCATCCTTTAGTGGCTGAGGGTGCTTCTGGCAGCATTTCAACTCTTGTGTCATCAGGCCTTGTCTTTGAAACCTCAGAACTGAGAATCTGGTTTGCTGGATTCCCAGAAATGTCTTTCCCATCAGAGCAGCCATTTTAACCGAAATGAGTCCATTGACTGGATTCTTATTGAGAGGTGAGAGAGTCTGAGAATTTGGTGCCAAACACCTTTAGAAATTATGAAACCAGTGTCTTCTAAGTGTGATACAGGTAATGCCATGGTGAGTGAGATGATTTTAGGTGGTACAATAATATAGTTTGATGTACTATTTTAATTTCATTAGTTAAACTTAGTTTAATGTGTACTTTTAAATTAATATTTGCATGGTATATCATTCTCTATTTCCTTCATATTTTATGATGGTACTTATACTCAATGATACAGTCTGGGAAATGGCATGGGGAAAATAGATCACTTCCCCCCTCCACCTCCCCGCCTCCCGCCCAATTTTTTGCTGTGGTAAAATACACATAACATAAAATTTACCATTTCAACCATTTTTAGATGTGCAGTTTGGTGTATTAAATACATTCATAATATTGTGTAGCCATCACCACCATCAATCTTCATAACTCTTTTCATCTTGCAAAACTGAAATGCTATACCCATTAGACAGTAACTCCTGATTCCCCCAACCTCCTGCCTCAGCCACTGGTTTAACATCCTAAAATTATAACACTTTAATTTGAGTTTATACTAGTTTAACTTCAATAATATACAAAAATTCTGCTCCTTCCCCATCCTTTTCAGTTGCTGATATAACAGAATCACATCTTTGTACATTATATGCCCCAAACATAAACTCATAAGTATTTTAAATCATCTTGAATTTTGTAGAAAGCAAAAAGTGGAGTTACAAACTGCTGTTACCATAATACTAGCTTTTATAATTGTCCATGTGTTTACCTTTATGAGGTTCTTTCATTGTTAATGCAGCTTTGATTTACTGTGTAGCCTTTCACTTCATACTGCACAACATTGTTGAGTGATTCTTCCAGGGCAAGTCTGGTTTACTTAGCATTTGTTTCACAGGAAATGTCTTAATTGTTTCTTCAGTTTTGAAGGATAGTTTTTCTGGATATAGGATTCTTACTCGAGAGTTCTTTTTGTTTTAGCACTTGGAATATTTTGGACCACTGCCTTCTGGCCTTCAAAGTTTCTGATGAGAAATCAGCCCTCTCTGGCTTCAGGAAGCTGTATGCAAGCTGCTGCAGGAACGCAGATGCAGCCATTCCAGTAGAATTGGAGGATGGGTAGCTGGCACTGTGCCAAGGTCTGAAATCGACCAAAATTAAGTTTACTTTCCAAGCCTTAGCCTGAAAGTTGTAAGCTTTAACAGGGCTCCAGAATTCCAAAATAGTTACATCAGACAGATCCTACCAGTACAGGTGTTGTCTAGATGGGGAGACAGATTCCTGGTACCTTCTTAGAATCATCTCTGTTCTTTTTCTTTTTTTCTTTTTTTTTTTTTTTTTAATTGAGGCTTTATATTTTTACATCACTTTTAGGTTAACAGCAAAATTAAGGGGAGATACAGAGATTTCCCATATACCCCTTCCTCAACAGGTGCATAGCCTCCCTCCCATTATCAACATCCCCCATCAGATTGGTAAATATGTTACAATCGATGAACCTCCTCCATTGACACATCAATATCACCTAAAGTCCATAGTTTACATTGGGGTTCACTCTAAGAGTTACACATTCTGTGTGTTTGGACAAATGTATAATGACTTGTATCCACTGTTGCAGTGTCATATAGAGTGTTTTCATTGACCTAGAAATCCCCTGTGCTCCACCTATTAATCCCTCCCTCCCCACACATAACCCCTGGTAACCACTGTTCTTTTTACTGTCTCCGTAGTTTTGCTTTCAGAATGTCATGTAGTTGGAATCATACAGTATATAGTTTTTTTCAGGTTGTCTTCTTTCACTTAGTAACATGCATTTTAAACTTCCTTCATGTCTTTTTATGGTTTCAAAGCTCATTTCTCTATAGCAGTGAATAATATTCCATTGTCTGAATGTACCACAGTTTGTGTATCCATTACCCACTAAAAAACATCTTGGTTGCTTCCAAGTTTGGGCAGTTATCCAAAAATCCTGGTATAAACATTTGTGTGCAGAGTTTTTTGCCGATGCAAGTTTTCAGCTCCTTTGGGTAAATACCAAGGAGTGCAGTGGATTGATGGTAAGACTATGGCTAACCAAGACTGTCTTCCAAAATGGCTGTATCTTCATCCTCACCATCAATGAAAGAGTTTCTCTTGGCTCCAGTCCTCACCAGCATTTGATTGTTAGTGTTATGTTAGTGTTCTGGTGATGTTAGTGTTCTGGATTTTGGCCATTCTAATTAGATGTGTAATGTCTCATTTTAACTTGCATTTCCTTAATGACATAATGTGGAGCATCTTTTTGCATGCTTCTTTGCCATCTCTGAATCTTTTTAATGAGGTATTTGTTCAGGTCTTAGCCATTTTTCAATTGGGTTTTCTTATTGTTAAGTTTTAAGAATTTGTTGTATGTTTTGGACATCAGTACTTTATCCTGTCTTTTGTAAATATTTTCTCCTAGTCTGTGGTTTGTTTTCTCATTTTTCTGATGTTGTGTTTCACAGAGCGAATGTTTTTATTTTTTTTTTTTAATTTTTTTTTTCAACGTTTATTTATTTTTGGGACAGAGAGAGACAGAGCATGAACAGGGGAGGGGCAGAGAGAGAGGGAGACACAGAATCGGAAACAGGCTCCAGGCTCCGAGCCATCAGCCCAGAGCCCGACGCGGGGCTCGAACTCACGGACCGCGAGATCGTGACCTGGCAGAAGTCGGACGCTTAACCGACTGCGCCACCCAGGCGCCCCACGAATGTTTTTATTTAATTTTAATGAAGTCCAGTTTATTAATTATTTCTTTCATGGATCATGCCTTTGGTGTTTTAGCTGAAAAGTCATCACCAAATTCAAGATCATCTAGGTTTTTTTCTGCGTTATCTTCTAGGACTGTTTATAGTTTTGCATTTTACATTTAGATCTAATTGTCTGTAGACCGTTTTTGTCTAGCTGGTGGAGAAGCAGATTCCTGGTTCTTCCCGCTCTGCCATTTTCCCTGAATCCTCTCTGTTCAGTTTCTTTTTTTCCTTTCCCTCCCCCTCTTTGTTGTTCAAACAAGATACTTCATACTGATCTAAGTTCACAGACTCTTGTGTCATCTCCATTTTGTTACTAAGCCCAGCCAGCAAATTTTTTATTTCATGCATTATGTTTTTTAGTTCTAAAATTTCCGTTTGCTTATTATTTATAATTTTTGTCTCCTGAGGACTTCTAATATTCCATTTATTTTAAGAATATTATTATAATAGTTACTTTAAAGTCTTTGATAATTCCAGTGTATGGGTTATTATAGGTTTGGTATCTGTTGATTATCTTTTCCCTCGAGAATGAGTTGTATTTTCTTCTCATTGAGGTAATTTTCTATTATATCCTGGACTTTTTGAATATCATATTGTTTACACTCTGGGTCCTGTTAAAAGCCTCTGGGTAATGTTGCTTTTTTGTTGTTGTTTCTTTTAGCAGTCCATCAACCCAGTTAGGTTCACACCTCAAGTCTCTTGCCTTCATGGGTGAGGATTTCAGTGTCAGTTTAGTTTTTAAAACCTTTGATCTGCTGCTTTAGATCTTTTTTGCAAATGAGACAAGTGGTGGTTTAACTTGTTCACTCCTCAGTGAAGAGCTGAGGCTGAACCTAGGGTTTGTGCTGGTGAATGTTCAAACTTAGGAGAATCCCCTTCTCTAGGTCACTTCTCTGGCATTGCCACCATACTCTCTGACCTACTTGAGCCTCCTCTTTTGGTTCTCTGACCACAGTACTGGATTTCTCTCAAAGTTTTAGCTGCCCACATACAGTTGTTACTGGTGTTACTTTTGGGGCAAAGCAGGAAGAAATAAAGAGGAAGGAGGGGGAGATATTGGCACTCTGGACCATTGGGACTCTCCTCCTGGCTACCTTCGCTGCCAGGCCTCCCTGAGGAGTTGCCCTTGTGTTGTGAATTTCAGATTACTAGGTTGCAGGGGCCCCTTTTTCCAGTCTTATGGCTGGAAAGATGGAATTTCTCTTGGAGGGAGTTTCAGCTGCTTGTGGAGCTACTGCCATAGTTCTGAGGATCAAGGCTGTGAGAGAAAAGAGAAAACAAAGCGGAAGAAACTCACATCCACCCGCCACACCAACTAGCCCTTCAAGTTTTGTTTCTCTACCTGGCCCACCTACTTCTATATACTTTTCAGAGTTCTTAGGTTATTCCTTTTGTAGTCTGTCCTGTTTTTTTTTTTTTCTTTTTCTTTTTCATTTTTTGTTATGATCAGCAGAAAGATTGGCTTTAGTGGTCTCACTCTATCTTGTCTATAACACAAGTCCTGTTTATTGATTTTTAAGATCTCTTCTTAGCTGTTTATCTAGTCTGGTGTGTTGTTTTCCCATCCCTACATCTTTTCTGCTACAAAAATGTACCTGGCTACCATTTGAGATACCCATAAATGAGGTGCCTGGCTGGCTCAGTAGAGCATGTGCCTTTTGATCTCGGGGTCATGAATGCAAGAGTTGGGCATAGAGTTTAATCTTTAAAAAAAAGAAAAGAAAGAAACGCACAAATGGGAATTGTCTTGCAAGCTGATTCATGATTGGACATAATCTATGTAAATTTAAAACAGATTGTAATATTCAGAGAAGTGTCTTTTTTCCATTTGTGATTGCCTTTCATTAAATGGTTTATTACTGGGACAGATCATGTGCCAGGGTTTTTGCATAGGTTATCAATGACTGCAAGAAGCAAAAGCTGCAGGCAGTGTTGTTCTACAAACAACCAGTAGAGGGGGCTGGTAGGCTTCTTTCTCTGTAGCTGGGGCTTGACTCCTGGAAACAGTAACCAACCATTGCAGCCCTTTGGCTTTCATTGACCTCAGTACTTAGGACTCAGAGGGTTGCTTGCCATATGCCGTGGAGACCTGGACTATCTTATGCTAGCCAGGGTGGTGTAAAACAAGAATCACATTTGTAACAGAAACTGCTTAAGTGCTTTTTAATCCTTACATCTGCATGTTCTCTACTAGTAGAGTTTTTCTCTACTATTCTCTCAGGGAGAGGAGATTCAAGAGAATAGCCTTGAATTATCAAGTTCTCATGGTCCAAAACTGAGCTTTATTAATTTAAATACCTCCACTACTAGAGTCCTTGGGGACATAGAAGGAACCATGTTTTATTTTACTTCATAGCTTTATTCAGCAAAATGATAGTAGTGAGACTCAACTTGAAGTCACTTTAAAACCAAGTCCTATGTTATTTTCTTTTTTCTTTTTTTTTTATTTTTTAGTGTTTATTTTTGAGAGAGAGAAACAGTGCGAGTGGGGAGGGCAAGAGAGACAGGGAGACACAGAATCCGAAGCAGTCTCCGGGCACTGAGCTGTCAGCACAGAGCCTGATGCAGGGCTCAAACCCATGAACTGCGAGATCATGCCTTGAGCCAAAGTTGGACGCTTAACCGACTGAACCACCGAGGTGTCCCAAGTCCTATGTTGTTTTCTATAGCATGGTTACCTCACCCAAAGCATTTGGTTCCTTAATAATTTAATTTTTGCTTGAGGCATTTAGTTCTTTTTTAAATTTTTTTTTTTTAATTTTCTTTAATGTTTATTTTTGAGAGAGAGAGAGAGAGAGTGGGGGAGGGGCAGAGAGAAGAAGACACAGAATCTGAAGCAGGCTCTAGGCTCTGAGCTGTCAGCACAGAGCCCGACGTGGGACTCGAACTCATGGACCACGAGATCATGACCTGAGCCAAAGTTGGACGCTTAACTGACCGAGGCTCCCCGAAGCGCCTGGCTTGCAGCCCCAGGTCTCATCCTGAGATCCTCTCCCTAAGATGTACAGCTATGTCCGCCAGGAATAGAAGAAGAACTTGCCATTGAGACTCAGCTTAGGTAGGTTTGTAAATAACTTTGAGTCCCTAAAAGGAACTCTTCTGTACACAGATTACTCTTGGTGTTTGGCAATGTATTTGGGAAATGTACTTCTGGCCAGCAAAGCTCAGAGTAGATGGATGGGTTGTCAGGTTTCCCTAGTTTCTGGAGTTAGCTTGTCTGCTTTCAAAGCATGAAATCCTGCCCCAGGTCTTCCCAGTGATCAACAGTTTCACTTCTTCTGAAAGTCAGACCTGCCTTGGCTCTTTCTTTAATTATCCTCTACATACATCGATCTCATGGCAGCTTTGTCTCTGTTTTGGGGGATACAAAGATGAATGCAATATAAGGCATAGTAGGGATGACCCTCAGGTTTCTGGACTGGGTGTTTGGTTCTTTACCAAAGTGAAAAGTACAGAGAATGGAGCTGGTTTGTTGGGAAGGACAGACCACTTTGGGATGTGCGGAGCTTGAAATGTGTCTGAGGTATTTTAGGTGGAGACGTCTAGGTGGCATTTGGTTACAGAGATCTGGAGCTCAGATCACATAACGTGAGAACACAGACTTATTGGCTAAAGTCTATAGTAGGGGACACGATTATGAGGTTTGGATGAGGAACTCAGTAAGCGGTCAGGTGAAAAATGGCACCATGGAAATGTTACAGAAGAAAAAACCTAGAAAGAGATGAAGAAGGAATAGTCAGACATGAGAATCAGAAAAGAATGGTGTCGTGGAAGCTGCAGGGGTAGATAATTTTAAGGAGGGAGTGATCAACCATGTTAGATATGGCAGAGACAAGGTCGGAGAAGCACCCCCTAGAGTTAATATGGAGGTCATCAGGCCCTTTAGCAAGAACAGTTTTGGTGATCAGTTGGGACAGGAGCTAAAGTGCCATGAGTTGAAAAGTGAAGGGGAGAAAGTAGAGACAATAAAAACTGGCTTGGTGATGATGTGAGGGGGATGTTTGTAACCCCCATCCCTTCACACTGGAACCTGTAGTGAGTGTGGTTCTGTGGTTTTGCTCCTGCAGTGTTCAGCTCTTTGGATGTAGGAGCAGAGAACTCGCTTGGTTTGTTTAACCCCACTTCTGCTTCACTGAGAAAATTATCCAAAATGAACTCCTTTCCCTTCAGATCCCCTCAAATTTGCTTTTTCTTTTCCACATTGCTGCGGTGTCAGTGGAACGTGAGCCCCTTTGCTGAGACTTTCAACTTTGTTTTTCCCTTTCACTCCTATAATTTTGGTCTCTCCTTATGCTTATCTCCTTAGCTGGCAAACATGTTCTGGGGCCCCCCAGAACCTACCCTTCTCAGGCTGTAACTGCTTTTTTACTTCCACCTGTCAAGAGGTTATTTTGGTCTGTGATGTGGAGCAGAACCAGACCCGTGGCTGTTGTGAACAGCAGAGGTCAGTCTTTAACAGCCAGCTAATCTGTGCAGCTTCGTGGGAATCGAGCGCGGCCTCAGACCTTGCGTTTTCCTCAGGCTACACCTGTAGTGATGCTTCATCTGACTACTCGGAGCTGTGTTGTTTGAGCTTTGTGCATCCAGGAGCTGCTGCAGTCCCCACTCCATCAGCTGCTTTTCCTGACCACACTGTGGCTTTTGGCCCTTTAGGTTCCACAGCCCCTGTGGCTTATTATCCGCTTGCTCCCATCTGTCTGCCTGATTCAACAGTGCCGGTGGAAGGAGCATATTTTGCAGGTACCAGATTCAGAGCTGGGGCTGCTGCTGGCAACATTCCTCCTCCACCCCCAGGATGCCTTCCCAGTGCTGCTCAGACTTTCCATGGTGGCATAAATGGTGGCTCCAGCATCTGGTGAGGAACCAGTCCACTGCTATGCCAGGAAAGACAGCACAGATCATATGAACCTCATGTTTCACTTTAGACACATGTTGGGTGTCTTTCTGGTGCTCAAACTTTTGGGCACTTTTCAGATTCAGTCAGAGAGCACTTAATGGTAGCGGTACCTCCGTGAAGCATTTTGATGTAGAGGAGGTAGCCATTCATAAAAAAACATGAGTAGAGCAGCCCTAAGGATCTTCCTTACATTCCTCTGGAGTTATACGGTATCATGCTGGTCTTTGCTTTTAGTAATGATATACCAAATTAGGTTTGCAGGGAACTTTCATCTTCCTGAGAATTAAAGTTGCCAAATTACTCTGATTGGTCTTTCGTCTCCTTTAAGTCTTTGATTTATACTACATGTTATAAACGAAACGTGTGGGGCGCCTGGGTGGCGCAGTCGGTTAAGCATCCGACTTCAACCAGGTCACGATCTCGCGGTCCGTGAGTTCGAGCCCCGCGTCAGGCTCTGGGCCGATGGCTCAGAGCCTGGAGCCTGTTTCCGATTCTGTGTCTCCCTCTCTCTCTGCCCCTCCCCCGTTCGTGCTCTGTCTCTCTCTGTCCCAAAAATAAATAAACGTTGAAAAAAAAAAATAAATAAAAAAATAAACGAAACCTGTTAGTTGTCTGACTTTGCCTTTCCATCCTTTGCTCCACATCCCACCCTCAAACCTAGTCTTCCATTCCCTCCTGCCCATCTCCATTGAATCAGTGTTGTAGAACAGAAAGCCAGTCGGGCTAACTTCCTTCTCTCTCACACATGTCACTTGCCATCTTTTAACTGGTCTTTCACAAGGATCCTCTGAAAAACCCTCTGTGCCCCAAGCACAGACTCCATT
Organism: Prionailurus viverrinus; assembly: GCF_022837055.1. NCBI lineage: Eukaryota > Metazoa > Chordata > Mammalia > Carnivora > Felidae > Prionailurus > Prionailurus viverrinus. The sequence goes on along the minus strand of NC_062576.1, from coordinate 16,170,349 downwards.
GCTTTTACTTTTGCATCTGCCTCTTCGACCCTCCCCATTTGTTGTTTCATCAGACACAGACCAAATCTAAATTTGCTTTGGTGCCAGAAGAGCTGAGGTTCGTTTGAACAAAGAATATCAATACGAACTGTAGTTCATTTAAAATCTGAGGGGCAGTGGAGAGGATGCCTTTCAAAAGCCTAACAGCTTTCAAGTCAAATATAGGGGAGTTTTCAGATCAAAATTTGGTTCCCATTTGTTGTTAGATTGCCTGATGCTGCCACTTAGGGCTCCCAAAAATTTCTAAGCTGCATTAACGGGGTCATTATCGTAAATGCCTCACTTCCAAGTGACTTGATTCTGGTGAAATCTCATTAGGATTAAGAATGTTTGAATTGTGGGGCGCCTGGGTGGCTCAGTCGGTAGAGCATCCGACTTCGGCTCAGGTCATGATCTTGTGGTCTGTGAGTTAGAGCCCCGTGTCGGGCTCTGTGCTGACAACTCAGAGCCTGGAGCCTGCTTCATGTTCTATGTCCTCCCTCCCCCTCTGCCCCTCCCCCACTCATGCTGTCTCTCTCTGTCTCTCAAAAATAAACATTAAAAAAAAAAAAAGAATGTTTGAATTGTTAATATTTTGTATTTTGTTTTCTGAGATTGGGTTTTATTTTAGCTTACAATTTCAGTTCATCTAAATTTTGTGTTCTGTACATGTGATGTTTGACTGTATCCATTATTATTATGGAAATTCTCAGTGTGGTGTGCTTTCCTTGTGGATTTTTTTATATTAAAAACGTAAGATAAAGACCGTTTTTGAAGATTTTAATAAAGTGATGACACCACATTAAACAAAAGTTTATCTTCTCCACAGTTACTCCTCAGCCCCCATAATCCAGTTGTCATCACGATCATCATTCCACCAAACTCCTTGCACGGGCCACCAGTGCCCTCTTTTTTTGGCAAATCCAGTGGCTTGTATACAGTCAGCCTACTTTCCCGTCTTCAGCATGTGACATTGTTGCTAATACCCTCTTCCTGGAACTTTTCCCTAACACCACTCTCCTAGGTTTTCTTTGTCTGTGCTCCTCCCTCCCCTCGTCCCCCTCCTCCACCTCCTTCCCCACCTTCTTGCCCTGACCGTTGAACAGAGATGCTTTATGGTGCTCTGTCCTGGGTCTTCACTTACTCTGTAGTTAGTTGATCTCTGCCTGTGATACCCACTCCCATGGTTTTGCCTAACTCCTTGCTAATATGTCCAGCTCTGGTCTTTTTCTTTAGTTCTAGATCACACTAAGAACTAAAACTAGACAAACAGCTGGACCGAGACCTCTTTGTTCTTCCAAAACCACACAAACTCAATTCAGATTTCAAGTAATATATTTTTGCCAAACAGGCTAAGAACATGACAATGAACCCTGACTCTTCTCTTTCCTTCACCCTGCTCTCACCCAGCTAAGGCAGTTGTCAGATCCTGTTGACTATACCTCGGGGTGACCAGAGCATCTCACAAGCCCAGCCTCTCATTGCCAGCCTTGCTGCCGCTACCCAAGTTTATGGCCTCTTATTCTCACCTGCGAGCGTATCACTTCTCTCCTTGGTTCTTCCCAGTGTCCAGAGAGTCATATGCAGCCTGTTGGTAGTTGAATCCCCATGTCGTCTTGTCCTGGATGACTCAGCCTCGTGTCCCACAGCCTCTCAAGCCACCATTTCCTAAAACTCCATAATTTTTGTTCTTCTGGCCATTTACTTATGCCGTTCCTGCCCTGCCTGGCCATTTCTTCTCATCATTTGCCTAGAAAACCTTTCAGGGCCCAGGATAAGGGTTTTCTCCCATGTGAAGTCATTTTCGAGTCTAGAATAAATGTTGAGGGATTATGAGGAGTAGAACTTAACTACAAGTGCCTTAATGATGACTGCCATTTGTGGGGAAATTGCTGTGTGACAGTCATCATTTTGAATACTGAATACTAGAAGCAGATGGTTAAGAACACAAGCTTTGATGGCAGAGTCCCAGCTCTGCCATTCACTAGCTGTGTAACCTTGGGCAAGTTATTTACCATCTCAGCCTCTATTAAGTCTGAGGGTTCAATGTGCTTGCCATATGGGAAGTAAGCAGTAAATGGTAGCTGCTGGCACTATAAACAGAAAGATGTTCATCCCTCCTAACCCCCTGGCGAGATATTAAGTTCTATTGTCATTCCTGTTTTACAGATGGTGAGACCGAGGCTTAGGGAGGTGGGGTAATGTGCTGCTTCCCCAAATGTGGCTGTGGGCATGTGGCTTATTCATCTGTTTATTTCACAATGTCTTTAAGCTCAATAAATATTTACGGAGTTGAATTGAAAGATGAATCTGGAGCTCCTGGGTCAGATTGAGAGGGAAATTTAGAAATTGTCACCACAGAGGGGTAGTAATTGAAGCTGTTCTTTTTTCTTTTAAGTCCTATCACCTTTGAGAGTCCACACATTTCAACCACCTGTTTACCAATGAGCCAGCTGTTGCCTTGTAACAGGAGATAATTATTACCATCAACTGTTACTTACAGTTTTTGTTAAAATTGGCTTGTATTTGTCTTCTTTCCCCAACTGAATTGTAAACTCCTTGTGGTCAGAGGACTGTACCTTATACTACTGTGCATTAAACCCTGTTCCCTCCTAGCCGTTTTTTGTTTCTAAGGTAACAAGTCAAATCTGACATTTAATATTAATCTCAAAAAGGAATTCTCGGGCATTTCTAAGTGATACCGACCAACCAAGGTTATTTTATTAATCTTTCTTTACTTTCTGTTATCTGGATTAAGAAAACATTATTTTCTTCACATTTTCCAGATAAAATTTATTAAAACTGCACCTCTGCTATTTGTTACATTTCTTTCAGTCCACACCTCTGTGATCTTTAGGTTTCTAATACACATTTGTATCCTCCCAAAAGTCTCCAACATAGGCTCTCCTATTCCCATTCTCTCATTTTACAGTTGAAGAAACGGAGGGCCAAGTTCCAGGTGGTTCTCCCATTTGTTATCTGACACAGTGTTCTCTAAACAGCTTGGTCAAGACTCAAGATTTTGAGGGGAATAAGAGTTTTAAATGCTTTGTACTTTTCTTTTGACAGAGCTGAAAAGCTTCAGCTGCTGAACCACAGGCCTATGACTGCTGTTGAGATCCAGCTGGTGAGTGAAGGAGGCTTGAACGTGAGAGGATTGGTTTCTGGGTCTGAGAGGGAGGAAGGGTGATAAAGGCTGAGAACGGACAAGACTGGAACTGCCATTTCTTGAAAAGACTGCCCAAATACCCTATTTTATAAGTGAAAGGAGACCTCACCAGTTGGATCCTACTTAGTATGGACTTAGTGAAAGTAGAAGACTGGACGAAATTTAATTCTTTCCTTCGGGTTTGGGCCTGTGACTTGGCAGCTCTTTGTCTCCCTTGATGTCCTACCCCATTCTGACCACTGCTTTCCTGTAGGAGTTATTGCCAACCAGATGTTGCATAAAAACAATAGACTCACCATGACTCTGGCAGAATTTCTCTTCCCCGACTCCCACCCTTCGATCCCACTCTTCCTGTTTCTGTTCTTGGTTCACGGAGCACATGTGTACCTTCCCCACATGCTCTCTTTCTCTCTCTGCCTCCTGGCCCAGTCTCCCAAGCCAGAAGCCTAGAAGACATTCTCTCCCTTTGATTCCATATGCACTTTGTCCCCAGGTTCCATTGTTCCTGTCTTATTCTCTCTTCTCTCCCTCCGGCACTGTGTTAATTTCTGTCGTTTCTCAGTGTGGCTCTTGGAGTTGTTCTCTCATCTTCCCTGCCTCAGCCTGCCCCCTCCAACCCACCTTCTACATCACTGTTTTTTTTTTTAACTTTTTTTTTTTTTTTTTTTTTGAGACAGGGAGAGACAGAGCATGAACAGGGGAGGGTCAGAGAGAGGGAGACACAGAATCTGAAACAGGCTCCAGGCTCTGAGCCGTCAGCACAGAGCCCGACGCAGGGCTCGAACTCACGGACCTCGAGATCATGACCTGAGCTGAAGTCGGCTGCTTAACCGACTGAGCCACCCAGGGGCACCTCTGCATCGCTGTTAAAACCACACACTTGATCATCTTGTTTCCCTGCATAAGCTCATTCATTGGAGCCTCATCACTTGCACTGTCTGCACAGCAGTCACAGTATCAAGCTCTAGAATTATGCAAGGCAGCAAGAGTAGAAGCCACATGTGGTATAAGGAGAATGTGAAAATGAGGCCCAGTGAGACAAACCGCGTGGTTGCTGTATTAATTGGTGTGCGGGGGCAGTTTCCCTCTCCTGTAGAGGGCAGAGAGGATCGGTAAGCTACAACTATTAGGCCATTTAACTGCCAGTAAAAAAAAAACAAAAAAAACTGATTGGAGAATTAACAAATAGGAACAAAGGAGTTTGCAGAGTCAGTTTTAGAAATACTTAACTTTGTCAAATTTGCTTCAGAAAAGTGTGGAGGAAAGTAGCCAGAAATACCTATGATGTTTAGATTGCTTTAAAAGAACCTTATTTTTAAAGGGTCATGGGTTATTTAATTTTGGACTAAAACTTTTATTGACTTCCCAGTGTTGTTTCTGTCCTTGAAAATGCACCCAAAATTGAATTAGAAAAATTCCTTCCATAAAGGGTGACTTTCTGGGGGAACTGGCCTTTAGGCTAAAAAGAGATCTTTTCTTTTTTTTTTTGTACCCTTATTCTGGTGCTTTCGACTATGTTGGAGATTCAGCTTAGAAAAGAACAAACAAATCAGCAAGAAACTAATCCGTGTCCCTCTGGGTTAAAGATCACATGTCGTGTCTCCTCCAACTTTAATCAGCAACATATGTTATTCATGGCTTAATGACAGATGGAGAGAGAAGATGAGGAGGGTTAGCATGACCTCATCTCAGAGCCAGTAGAAAGCTCTATCATTACTTGGGACGATTAGCTGTTATTGAGAGTGCCTGCTATATGCCCGGGCTTTGTGTAGGTCACCTTTAACACCCTCACCATAGTCTTGGCTAACAAGTGGCTAATTGGGTCTGATTCAGAAGGCTTACTTTTTCCTCCAAGCCATATGCTTTTTACAGGGTGAGAAGAAAGATGTGTGTGGCGTCCACTCAAATGTTTATTCTCTTCTTTTCACAGATAGGTAGTAGGTCTTGATAAAAACTATGTATATTTCCCAGCGGTTGGACCATTTTGTAACCAGATTTTCCCCAGCCTGGAATTTGGCCACAAAGGGTACAAAAACATTTACCACGGCTTGTAGCAGTATCTCTTCTCACAAGAGGAGGATAAGAAATGAGGTCTTCACACCGAATGGAAAGTGCAAAGGACTTGAGAATTTCTCTGCATTAACTTTACAGCCATTTATTCTCCCTGCATCCGGAAGTAATGTCAGCATCCACCATTTGTTAGTATTCAGTTTTGGAGGCTGAGGCTTCTTTTAGTTATACCTCAGCCATGGTTTGTTGTGATCCTCAGATCCACAGACCTGCTGTCTGGGAGGAAATGAGGAAGCCACCAGCTTCTGTGATTTCTGCCATGCCCTGGTGTGTACATTTATTCAGGGCAGTTTGTGAGCTCTCTAGACTGAAGACAGGACAGCGAACCCCGTGACCTCATAGGCCACTATCCTGAACAACACTATCATATAAGTCTGTTACAAGGTAGGGATTATAAAATGTTTTGAAATATATAAAATTTTATGGCTTATGAAACACTGAAATATATATTCTCTTTTAGTCCTTACTGTTGGTGTTACTTTCATTTCACATTAGAGAATAGTTGAAATTTACAGAGGTTAAGTGAACTTTTCTGGGTCAAAGAGCTAGAAGTATCTGTAGTTACTAGATTTTAGTTGTTTTGGGGAAAGTAGGAAGTTAGACTTGGCAGCTTAGAATGAGAAACAACCATTTTTGGAGTATAGCAGCCCAGTTTGACAGCCCCTAGGGAATTGATATGGTCTTTGTCTGTGATAAAAATTTATTGCTGACCCATCTGCAAATACTTTGGTTTTTGACATTTCTTTTGCCTTTATATTCCGAACGATTTGAAACCTTGAGTGTTTGAGAATATTGAGATCGTGCTTTGTATTTCTTTATTTGGGCTCAGTTTCTTCTGTGTTGGGAAGAAAAGGTGAGGAGTAATACAGTTAATAGCATTTTACCTTAGTGATCCAAGAAGGCTTAGTAAATTTTTGGTGTCTGCAAGTTTCTTTTTTGTGTATATGTATTTCATTTTGCTTAATGAAGTTTAGGTTTTCTTCCTGTGACTAGGAATCTTGGTTTGAAAAGGAAAGTTCCTGACCCTGAGGGTTTGTGTGCTGATGAAAGCTTCTACTCTTGGCAAACTTGGCAAAATTTGAAAGCTCATTAGCCCTGTTGTCATGAACATGCCTAGTAGACACCCGATCATTGTTGTATCTGCCAAATCCAGAGACAGGGACATAAGAAGGTGCCTTGTTCAAGTCTTCTCTCTTTGGTTTTCTAAAGATGAAGGCCTCTCAGAGGTCATATAACTAAAACTAAACTCAAACCAGTGTATTCTAGTTTGCATCTCTGAGAGAGGAAATGATAGAAACCTCCTACTGGAGGGCATGGTGTTCCAGAAAGAGGTGGAATTCAAAGTCAAAAGACCTTGCGTTATTTACTGTGAGACCCAGATCAGGTTTTGTTTATAATGCTAAGCCTCTACTTACTCATCTGTAAATTGTCCTGACTTTATGGACCACATGTTTGAGAAGCTCTGGTGGCAGTGATTCTGGGAAAGGCCCTGTACAAATACTGGTGGGAGCCTGTCCCTGTTCTGAGACTAGTCTAAATCCTCTTTCCCATTCCCCTGAGGCAGGAAGCAGTTCATAATTAACCACCTACACTAATTTATAAATTTGGAGACATTCTTCTCTCAGCTGGAGATCATCTTTTCTTAGAATTGAATAATCAAATCCGATACATCCCATTTCTTCCTCCTTCATATTTTGGAGACAGTCTATGTTAGATTATTTCCTTTCATATCCTAATTTTGCATGTCTGGTTTAAAAAATGGGATTCTGGGGATTGTTTCTTGTTCAGTAGAGGTTACATTTTACAGAGCCTTTTAATCTTTAGGAAATGGTCATTTTATTTCACAGCATGATGGGAAGTAGCCCCATTGGTTCACTCAGGATCTTCTCCACCCTAGAACACCCAGGACTATTCTCTAGTTATAGAAGCATTATAGAAACAACGATGTTTTTCCAGGAGTTTGTAGTATGATCTTGGACACATCACCTGGGTTTATTAGCTTCTGTACTGTTGTCAATAAAGTCCGGCAGTCAGACCGAAATCCTTTTCAGGATTGTAAGCCCTGCCGGTCATCTTGCTTTACTTAAATCTGCTAGGATTTCTTTCTTGAATTCCTCTTGGTCTTAGTTGCCAAATTTCAGAGATTGCTGTGGCGAAATGCCACAGAACAGAACCCTGGACACCTTTAGCTGTTTGTGATTGACAGTGCCACTATGTGAACATGGTTAAGACTGCCTATGTATTGCTGTTAAAAACACTGTTGACTATGTTTGTATTCATTAATATCATTCATTAATATATTGAGAACTAGAGGGGAGGCTAATAAAACTGGCTCAGAATTGTGGACCATCTGTGTGTAGGTTTCCGGGACACGTCAAACTGGGCTTTAAGTGGACCTTTAGTGGAGCAGCGGGGGATTGTTTCCCAGCCGTCACTCATCAGACTGTTGTTCCACATTCCAGGAGATGACCAGGACCACGTGGTGTGTGCTTGATTGATTGTAGGTGTTCGTGTTGGGGAGGCCCAGCGTGGGGCTCTCATTCTGCCCTTTGCCATATTGTTGTGAAGGCTGAAAGAAATAACAGATCTGAAGTGCTATGTGCAGCACCAGGCACATGAGCTCCCTAAAGAGCTGTTAGTGGTGGTGGGAGTGGGGATGAGAAAAAATAGATAAACCATTTGGCACACAGTGGGCAATCATCAAATGAGTTGTTGATACAATTCATAAGTCACAGCTGTGCTTATTGTGAAATACAAAAGTATATAAAGTGCCATTTCACTCCCCAGGGGTGTGTTTTCTTTGCACATACAACATGTTCATGTGTGCATGTAGATGGGTAGAGAACTGTTAGGGTTTTCTGTTTCTTTGAAGAAAAATGCTAACCTGCAACTTACTTTTTACATTGACCCATTTTGAGCCATCAAATGGGAATTGGATCTGGCTTCTCCCCTCTGTTGGAGCCAGGGTGGAGAGGACCTGGAGACCTGAGGGGGGCTCAGGAGCCAGGCCTAGAGCTGTGTGTGCCAGAGGTCAGCAGACTGGGAACAGCATGGGTGGAGGAGGGCAGGAGTGGACCCCGCCTGTGCAGCTCCTCCATAAATAACCCCTGGAGGTTTTCTTTTCTTCTGCAGATAGTAGAAGAGAGTGAAGAACGGCTCACGGAGGAGCAGATCGAAGCCCTCCTCCACACCGTCACAAGCATTCTGCCTGCGGGGCCAGAGGCTGAACAGAAGAAAAATACGGATGACGTGACAATGGATGAAGAGGACCCAGCATAGAGGAGCACAGCTGGCCCAACCACCTCATGAAGCTGAAAGGCCCAGCAGCCATTTCCCAGACATTCAGAGGATTGTTCATTTGGTTGTACCCTCTATCCCAGCAGGCCTGATTTCATGGTTAGTTGGATAAATCACAAAAATAAGCTAAAAAGAAGTACTTGTGCCTCTGGGAGATGAAACATGGTGAAGACAGGCTGAGGTTGTCAGGGCAGAGAGCTAACGAGAGGAGGACAGAGCCAAAGAGGACAATGACTGTGGAACCCTCTGTGGTCAAAATATTTCTTCTGTGGCCTTTGCCACAGTTGTGGGAAGGCCCCCATACACAGCTGGTAAAGTACTTGTGTTGCCTTTGATGGGCTGTGTCCTAATTAGTTTCATCTGCTTCCCTAGGAGCTTCCCAAGCAGGGGCTCTGAGCACTGTTGGGATGAGAGCAGAGTTAAGAGAATCCCGTTAGATGACTAGAAACTCCCAGAGCAGCAGATAGTTGCTTTAGGTTAAAATGAGCCACTGAATTTGGCTTACCTCAGAGGAATCTTTTCCTCGAGAACATTGGAGATAAGAGAACAGCCTGGCCAACCCTTGATCGGGTCTGAAGGCTTGTTTCCTTTCCTGGCAGGGGTGGTGTTTACCAGCTCACACTATTCAGTCTTAAATGTTAGGGTACTGACCGGCCCATTCCAGTTGAAAAACAGCACTCCAGACTGAATGACAGCTCAGCAGAAGAACAGCATTGGCCGCCTTTCTAATGACCTTCGGTTTCCTGCCCTGAGACAGGAGTCCTGAGTAGACACCTTTGTGTCAAGTCTGGGTGAACTTCATTTGCATGATGGGCAAATTGTCTGCATCTTTTGAAAGGGGTCAGTTATATAGCTCTTCATGGATAAAAAAATATGGAGAAACCGGAGGTTGGTTCCTAAGAATTTGAATTTGTTAGCTGTTGCAAGGGTGTATCAGTTTTTTAATTTAAAATATTAAGATAATTACCATGTGAAGAACTTATTGATACTGAGGCTTTGGAGAGTTCAGTAGCTCCAGATGTGTGGTTGCCCTAATCCTAGGAATGTTGCTGAAAATTAATTTTCCACATTCGCTCTGCTCCTGACTTGGGGAAGAAAATGCCCACAGACGTTAATTTTCCAAATTGGTACTTATTTTGTTGTGAGATTACATATTTTCAGTGCTGCTGTTAACTGGATGACTTCCCACCCCCTTGCAATTTCCAGGTTGTTTCAACCTCCCTACCACCCTTGCCAGTTGCACTCATGTCTTTCATCACCTGAGATGTGTTTACAGGCAAAACTGGAATTCACAGGGCATTTATATTGAAGTCTCTTGTCTGTATTGGGAATTTCACCAGGACTTGTTGATTTTTCTTGTCAAGGCATCACATGGGTACCCATGCCACTGTTTCATTTTAACTGTGAGTGTGTTTGATGTATTTTTTTTAATGGATTAACCTAATTAATAATAAATTGTTTCCAAGTGACCACCAATTTTTGGTATTTTTATAAATCTCTTAAGAGGGGTGCCTGGGTGGCGCAGTCGGTTAAGCGTCTGACTTCAGCCAGGTCACGATCTCCGCGGTCCCGGAGTTCGAGCCCCGCGTCAGGCTCTGGGCTGATGGCTCAGAGCCTGGAGCCTGTTTCCGATTCTGTGTCTCCCTCTCTCTCTGCCCCTCCCCCGTTCATGCTCTGTCTCTCTCTGTCCCAAAAATAAATAAACGTTGAAAAAAAAAAAAAAAATTTAAAAAGAGTTTGTTTTGCCATGGATAGAAAGTGAAATCTGACTTGAAAGCTAAAATGTGTGATTTTTTTGTTAAAAAAAATCTATTTAGGTCTAAATTCTATTTTAGATTGCAGGAAAATTTTACATTTCTGTATTTGGGGCCTGAATTTAACCTCAGTTTTTGATAAAGCCAGGCAGGCTCTGGAAGGCTGAACCTTTATAGGAAACGTATTCTGTATAATATTCCTGTCACATTAACAACATTTAAGAATTAAGATAATTTACGGAGTGGACCAAGATGGTGGCTCCTATGGATCTGGAATTGAAGAAGGCCTTCACAGAGCTTCAAGCCAAAGTTATTGACACTCAGCAGGTGAGGCTTGCAGACATACAGATTGAACAGCTAGACAGAATGAAAAAGCATGCACATCTTACAGGTACAGAGATTATGACTTTGATAGAGGAGACTAACATGTATGAAGGTGTAGGAAGAATGTTTATTCTTCAGTCCAGGGAGGTAATTCACAATCAACTGCTAGAGAAACAGAAAATAGCAGAAGAAAAAATTAAAGAATTGGGACAGAAAAAATCCTACCTGGAGCGGAGTGTGAAGGAAGGTGAGGACAACATCTGGGAGATGCTGATGGCACGGAGGGCACAGTAGGAAACCTCTAGTGGAAGCTTTCTGCCCCGTTCCATTCCTCGCCAGGGCAGAGGGGCCCGTGTGGGGAAACAGCCTCTCTTCTGCCCTGATAGACTTCTTATTTGAATGATCTGGTGGCCCTATGCTTTCTACTTCACCCTGATCCCCTTTCCGATCCTGGCTTTGCCTGCCACCCTTGCCCAGGATACTCTTCTCCCCTGTGGGTGAGTCACGAACTCCCAGGAGAGGCAAGATGGGAGCCAGGACAGATAGGGGAGCTCTGCCCAAACCTATTAGTTATGCTGGTTAGACCAATAAAAGGCATCTGTCCGCCCCTGGCCCCCCCCCCCCCCCAAAAAAAAGATAATTTACGTACAAAACTTAACCAGGATCACATCTAGGAAGGAGAGCTGGGGAGTCTGGGAATTTTACTTTCCATTTTATATCTTTCTGTGTGGTTTTAGTTTTTGACCATGTGGCAGTTTTACTCTTAAAAAAAAGTATGTCCATTTGTTTATTGTTTCTTGGCCTCTGTGAAAATTTCTGAATGTGTACTTGACAGTTGAATTATGTCCCAAACAGAGGCTGACACCCAGTCCAGTCACCCAAGGAGAGGCAGCTCTGAGGGCAACTGGAACAGGCACATGATTTTTAGTTCAATCTGTCTTCCTTTGTTATTCCAGACTTTCCTAGGCTCTTAGTTTTATTTGTTTTCGAGGGGAAAACCCTAGTTTTTGACCCAGGAAGATGTTTTAGTTATCTATCAAGATACTTCTGAGCTTTTGAAAAATTGACTCCCAGTTACAGGTTTACCCAAATACTTCTCTTGCCCCCTTTTGCTTAAATGTTGCAGTATGATGCACTGTCCCCTCTGAGGACTTTCCATTTATTCCTAAAGTAATGGGTACCATTTCCCTAAGTAATCATTGTGTGACTATACCATTTCTCAAGAGGTTATAGCCTAGTGAGAGGTGAGTAAATTAATGCTCCAGATATTCTTTGCTAAATTATTTTCTCCCCTGAAACTAAATTTAACACCCATTTGTGTAAATGGATCATTTCCACAAATGGATCATTTGTGTAAATGGATCAGTAAATTGTAAAGCACATCACATACTCTGAAAAAAATTATCAACCTTATTTAATTATACAATGAATAAAGGGGATAAAAGGAAATAAAACTGCCTAGATATCCTTTTGTATATGTTTTTAAATTCAGGGGTTTTGAGTATATCACAAGGTTGTACAACTATCACTCCTGCCTAATTCCAGAATCTTTTCCAAAAGAAGCCCCATACCCACTAGCAGTCACTTTTCATTCACATTTCCCCATAGCCCCCTGACAACCACTAATCTTTCTACTATATATTTGCCTATTCTGGTCATTCCATATAAATTAAATCTGACTTCTTTCATTTAGCATATTTTCAAGGTTCAGCTATGTTGTGCCATTCCTTTTTATGGTGGAATAATGGTTTGTTGAATGGATACACCATTTTTTATCCATTCATCAGTTGGTGGATATTTGGGTTGTTTCTACTCTGGCTGTTATGAATATGCTGTTGTGAACAAATTTTTGTTGACCTACGTTCCCCTCTCTCTTGCATATACCTAAAAGTGGAATTGTTAGGTCATATGATAACTCCATTTAACTGTTTGATGAATTGCCACACTGTTTTCCATAGCACCTGCACCATACCATGTTTCTACCAGCGGTGCATGATGGAATCCAATCTCTGTCTTGTTTTTGTTCCTCGTATTGATTATAACCATCCTAGTGGTTGTGAAGTGCTGTCTCAGTGTGGTTTCGATCTGTAATTCCCTAATGGCTATTAAAGTTGAGTATCTATCTTTTCATGTCCTTACTTGTGGATATTTATATATTCTTTGAAGAAATGCCTATTGAAAGCCTTTGCACTTAAGAAAAAACATTATTTTTTCAAGGAGTTTTAGATTCACAGTGAAATTGAGCAGAAAGTACAAAGAATTCCCATATAGCCCCTTGCCCTCCTTGCCCCCCCCAACAGCTTCCCCTATTAACATCTGCATTAGTATGGTATGTTCACTAAATTGATGAGCCAGTGTTGATCTACTTTTACTACATAAAGTCCCTAGTTTACATTAGGGTTCATTCTTTGTGTTGTACAGTAGAGAGTGCAGGAGTGCACGCATAGACTGGGTTTTGACAAGTACAAAAATCTATTATGCTATTATCAGAATATTTTCTGAAAACACCTTGTGCTCCACTGTTCATTTCCTCCCTTTCCCCAAATCCCTTACAATCACTGGTATTTTTACCGTCCCCATAGTTTTGCCTTTTTCAGAATGTCATATAGTTGGAACCATAGAGGATGTGGCCTTTACAGATTGGATTTTTCACTTAGCAGTAGGTGTTTAGGGTTACTCCATGTCATTTCATAGCATGATAGCTCATTTCTTTTTATTATTGAATACTATTCCATTGTCTAGATGTACCAGTTTGTTTACTGTTTCACCTACTGAAGGTCAACCTGGGGTGCCTGGGTGCCTCAGGCGGTAAGTGTCTGTCTGTTGATTTCGGCATAGGTTGTGGCCTCGCGGTTCATGGGATGGAGCCCTGTGTTGGGCTCTGCGCTGACAGCGCAGAGCCTGCTTGGGATTCTCTCTGTCTCCCTCTACCCCTCCCCCACCCTTGCTTTCTCTCAATAAATAAACTTAAAAGTCATCTTAATTTCTTCTGGGTTTTGGTAATTACCCGAAAAAGCTGCTATAAACATTTGTGCCCACATTTGTGTGGCAGAAGTTTTCAGCTCATTTTCGTAAATACCAAGGAACATAATAGCTGGATCATAGGGTAAGAGTATGTTTAGTTTTGTGAGAAACTGCCTTACTGTCTTACAAAGTGACTGTACCATTTTGCAGCAGTGAATGAGAGTTCTTTGTTCATGTCCTCACCAGAATTTGGTGGTATCTGTGTTTTAAATTTTGGCCATTCTAATCCGTAGTGGTATCACATTGTTTTAAATTGCAGTTCCCGAAAGGCATATAACATTCATATTTTTATAAGTTTATTTGTCGTCTGTATATCTTTTTTGAGGAGATGTCCAGATCTCTTGCCCACTTTTTTTTTTCAATGTTTATTCATTTTTGAGAGAGGGCACAAGTAGGGTAGAGGCAGAAAGAGAGAGGGAGACAATCTGAAGCAGGCTTCAGGCTCTGAGCTGTCAGCACAGAGCCTGATGTGGAGCTCGAACCCATGAGCTGTGAGATGATGATGTGAGTCAAAGTCAGAAGCTTAACCGACTGAGCCAACCCAGATGATCTCTTGCCCATTTTTAAATTAGGTCGTTCTCTTTTTGTTGAAATTTAAGTGGTTTTTAAAATAGATTTTGTAGGGGTGCCTGGGTGGCTCGGTTGAGCATCCGACTTCAGCTCAGGTCATGATCTCGCGGTTTGTGAGTTCAAGCCCCATGTTGGGCTCTGTGCTGACAGCTTGGAGCCTGGGGCCTGCTTCAGATTCTGTGTCTCTCTCTCTGCCCCTCCCTCACTCACACTCTGTCTCTCTCTCCTTCAAAATAAATAAACATTGAAAAAAATTTTTTAAAAATAAATAAATAAAATGTATTTTGTATACTAGACCTTTATCAGATAAATATTTTGCAAATATTTTCTCCCAGTCCATGACTTGTCTTTTTATTCTCTTAACAGCCTTTTACAGAACAAAAGTTTTTAATTTTAATGAAGTCCAACCTGTCCTTTTCTTTCATGGATCATGGTTTTGCTGTTGTAACTAAAAAGTTATGAAGCCTAGGTTGTCATCATGAAGTCACCTAGATTTTCTCCTGTGTTATGTTTTGGAGGTTTATAGCTTTGTATTTCCCATTTAGGTCTGATTCGTTTTGAGTGAATGTTTGCAAAAGATGTGACGTCTGTGTCAACTTTTATTTTTTTGGCATGTGAATATCCAGTTGCTCCAACACCATTTGTTGAAAAGACTGTCCTTTTCTCCATCCAATTGCTTTTGATCCTTTGTCAAAGATCAGTTGACTCTCTTTGTATGGTTATTTCTGGCCTCCATTCTGTTCTGTTCCATTGATTTATTTGTGTACTCTTTCACCAATATCACTCTGTCCTGATTATTGATTGTTGCTTTGTATTAAGTCCTGAAGTCATGTAGTGTCAGTCCTTCAGAGAACTTAACCCTTTTTGAATTGAGTTGTCTTTATTGTTGAGTTGCAAAATTTCTTTATATATTTTGGATACTAAACCCTTTCAGATATATAATATATAATTATTTTCTGTCATTTTTTTGGTGTTATTTTCACTTTCTTGATGGTGTCCTTTGAAGCACATTAGGTTTTAATTTTGATGAAGCCCGATGTATCTTTTTTCTTTGGTTCCCTCTGACTTGGGTATATCGTATCTAAGAATCCATTGCCTAAATCAAGATCGTATTTACTCTGTAACTTCTAAAAATTTTATACATTTAGGTCTTCATCCATTTTGAGTTAATTTTTATATATGGTGTGAAGAAGGGGTCCAACTTCACCTTTTTGCATGTGAATATCCATTTGTCCTAGTACCATTTGTTGAAACCTATTTCCCTCCAAGTATTCTGTCCCTGCAAAGAAAGTGATTACTAAGTTTCATCAGTCAGGTCCTATGGACTACTTAGTTATTTGTCATCTTGGGCCCTTATTAAATATGATAATTTACAGCAGCCTCTAGCCCCTTTAGACTTCACTGTATTGTTTAGAAGAGGGGTCTGCAAACTGTTTTGTAAAGGAGCAGATAATATTTTAGGCTTTGTAGGTCATAGGATTAGTGTCACAGCTATTTAGTTCTGATATTACAACATGAAAGCAGCTATGGATAATTTATAAATAGAGGACTGTGACTGTGTTCCAGTAAAACTGCAAAACCAGGCAACAGGCTATTATTTGCTGATCCCTTGTTTAGATGGTTCTGGAGTCATGAGGTCTTCAGTGTGGCTTATTTTTCTGCAAGACATCTGGGATTTTTCTATAAATGCTACAAGGGCTGCCATGCCCAATCCTGGTTGAGATTCTACCTACTAGCCTGATACAGAAATGTCATGGAGTGTGTTTACTTTTGACTGCCTTATCTACCGCATGCAAGGAGGTTGCCTTAAGGATTCTGTGCTTTGTCACAACTACTCTGTTGCATCCACACGACTCCTGAAACAGAATGCTACGGGCACCAGTGACAGTCACAACAAAGTTTATTACAATGAGAGGCAAGGCCAACCGATCGGGACCAACACTCTTGATAAGAGTGCGGCCCCGAACAGCCGGGGTACAGAGTTTTTATAACCGATCACATCGTTTTATCATCACCTGAGAACAGAACAAAGAAACAGGTTCCAGATGAGTTAGAAACAGTTGCCTAATGAGGTGTTTACTTTAGACTTTCTGCCTCTCAGTTGCAACCAGTGGATCTCCTTGACCCTGCCTCTGACGCTCTTTTCTTTGAACTTTTGTTTCCTTAATTGGTGAAGCCTAATTTACAAGGGTATGAGGCATAGTTTACCAGAGCAAAGCAAGGCTGTTATCTCTTAACCTTCAGTGTCAACACAAAGCTGTTATTTTTCAAGCTAAGCATTAGCCCTACACTACAATTTAACCCTTACAACTATAATTTTGGGTATCTAGTTCAACAAAGTTTTGTTGAGCACACAGTATGTGCCAGGATCAGTGCTGTATATTTTGGCCACATAGTCAAGCCTCAAGCTGCATATTGCCTACAAGATACTAACCTGTTTCCTCTCTGATCTATTGTGTACCCTGCCTGTGCTTAATATCCTAAAGTACTTTTTCTTTACATCATATCATCAGCTCAAAAATTGGAAGTCTTTCTATAGCACTGAGAATAAAAATTCTGTAGTGACATCAACAAAATGGAGGGCTAGGAAGCTCTCGTTCTCCCACAGAGACCATGAAAACAACCAAAAGCCAGCTAACATGAGCTTATGGGAGCTCAGGAAAACAGTCACATCTACAGTAACCAAGTGAATGTGAGGTCAAGAAAAAGCTACATTCAAAATGGTAAGAAAATTCATGAAAGTTTTGCTTACCCTTGTCCCTCCACCTCTGGGCAATCTCAGTCTGGCGGTGGCAGCAGCCCATTTTCCAACACCCCCCCCCCCCCCCCCACACACACACCTTAAACTGAAGGGAACAGAACAAATCTTACTTGCAATGTTCTAACTTGTCTGGGGGCTGCCTAAAGGACTAGTTTCTTTTCCCCATAATTGGAGTTCTGCAAAGGAAACGTGGCAGAAAGTGGCAGGAACTGCTCATAACATCTATAGAAAGACTATGATTCACAGACATCTGGGGCAAGACATTGAGGGTGGAGACACACGATCGATAATCTGAGGCCCCAAGGAGAAATTGGAGTGAAACTGGGAAATGAAGACATAAAAGCAGCATGTATAGGGAGGAACTGTAAACAGGTACACAAACCCAGGTGAGATGCAGGCTAAAACACCTGAAGACTTAGTTTTCTCCTTTGATCCCGAAGCTCAGAACATATCCTACTAATTAGTAAAAGAATACACTGACACAGACCCAGTCTGCAAAGACTGGGAGAAGTGGCTGTTTTTCACCTGCCCAATTTTCTACCAAAGAAAGTAAACACAAGAAGCAGGATAACCTGCGCCTATTCAGAAGAAGAAAATGAAGTGGCAGGAATCCTCCCTGAAGAAATGCAGGCATCAGAATTATTAGATAAAGGCTTTAAAATAACCAAAATATGCTCAAGCGGTTAAAATGAACAAAAAAAACTAAAGGAAGTTAGGAAAACAGTAAATCAATAAAATGAGAACAGTAACAAAGAGAAATTATAAAAAGGATCCAAACAAATTTTGGAGCTGAAAAACAATAATAGGAAATTTCATTGTAAGGGTCAACAACAGATTTGAGCAGACAGAAGAATCAGCAAACTTGAAAGTAGCACAGTTGAAATTACCTTGTCTGAGGAGCAAAAAGAAAATGAAGAAACAAACACCTTGAGGGACTTAGGGAATGTCTTCAAAAGGACAAATATCAACATATAAGAGCACGACAAGAAGAGACAAAGAGAAAGAGATTATATGAAGAAATAACAGCCAAAAATTACCCAAATTTGAAGAAAGGCAATCTAAAGAGCAAAAATTTAAATTCCCAAGTAGGAGAAAACTCAAAAGACCCACAGCAAGACACATTAAAATCAAACCATAGGAAGACAGAGAATGGAATGGAAACCAGCAAGAGAAAGGTGGCTTGTCACCTACAGAGACCCTCAACAATATTATCAGCCACTCTCTTAGCAGAAACCTTCGAGGCCAGAAGGGAATGGGACAATGTCTTTAAAGTGTTGAGAGAAAAAAAACCCAGTGTGAATTCTATACCTGGCAAAATTGTCCATCAAAACAAGAGAGACCCACCTCACACCCATTAGGATGGCTTCTATCAAACCAAACAGAAAATAACAAGTGTGGAGAAAATGGAACCCTCGTGCCCTGTTGATGGGAATGTAAAATGGCTTAGCAGTCCAAAAACAGCAAGACACATCCTCAGAAAATTAAACAGTATTACCATATGATCCAGCAATTTTCCACCTCTGGGTATATACTCAAAGAATGGAAAGCAAGCTCTCAAAGACATATTTGTACACCCATGTTCATAGCAGCATTATTCACAATTCCCTAATCAAGGAAGCAAACCAAGTGTCCACTGGCAGATTAATGGGTAAACAAAATGTGGTATACACACTCAATGAAATACTAGTCAGCTTTAAAAAGGAAGAAAAATCTAACACAGGGTACAACATGGATGAATCTTGAGGCTATTATGCTAAGTGAAATAAACCAGTCACAAAAAAAATACCGCATGGTTCTACTTATATGAGATACCTAGAATAGAGCCAAACTCATAAACACAAAAGTAGAACGGTAGTTGTCACGGACTGAGGGGAGGAAATGATGGGTTACTGTTGTATAATGAGCTTACAGTTTCAGTTTTGCAAGATGAAGAGTTCTGGAAATAGGTTGCACAATAATGTGAATATATTAACACTAATGAGCTGTACACTTAAAGTGGTGAAGATAGCAAATTTTATATTTTTATCACAATTTTAAAATATTTTGGGAGGTGCCTGGGTGGCTCAGTCAGTTGAGTGACCAACTCTTGGTTTCAACAAAGGTCACGAGTTCATGTTTCATGGGTTCAAGCCCCGCATCATGCTCTGTACTGATGGTGCAGAGCCTGCTGGGGATTCTCTCCCCCTCTCTCTGCTCCTCCCCCTCTCATGTTCTCTCAAAATAAATAAACATTAGAAAAATATTTTTAATGAGGGAGAAATTAAGACTTTCCTAGATAGACAAAAGCTGAAGGAGTTTATTACCACTAGATCTGACCTACAAGAAATTCTCAGGGAAGAACTTTAGGTTGAAATGAGAGGACTCTGGGTAGTAATTCAACATCATATGAAGATATAAAGCTCTCCAGCAAAGGTAAATACAAGGGCAAATATAAAAACCAGTATTGTAATTTTGGTTTGTAATTTTGTTTTTTATTCTTTTATAGGATTTAAAAGAGAAAAGCATAAAAAATCATAAGCCTATGTTAAAAGGTGCCCATTATATAAAGATGTAATTTGTGACATCAGTAACAATGTGGAGAGGGGTAGAGGTAGAGCGGTAAACGTGTTTTTGTTTGTGATTAAAAAAAAATGTTTTAAATGTTTGTTCATTTTTGAGAGAGAGAGAGAGAGAGCATGAATGGGGAAGGAGCACAGGAAGAAAGGGAGACACAGGATCCAAAGCAGGTACCAGGCTCTAAGCTGTCAGCCCAAATCGGGGCTTGAACTCACAAACTGAGCTGAGCTGAAGTCTGATGCTTAACCAACTGAGCCATCCAGGTGCCCCCCCACCCACCTTTTCTTTTAAAATTTTTAACATTTATTTATTTTTGAGAGACAGAGCAAGAGCAGGGGAGGGGCACAGAGAGAAAGGGAGACACAGGATCCAAAGCAGTGGTTTGTGATTTAAATCTGTATCAATGAAAATAGATTCTTATAACATTAGGATGTTATGTATAATCCCCACGATAACCACAAGTAAAATATTTCAAAACTACACAAAAGGAAATGAGAAAGGAATTAAAATATGTCACAAAAACAATAAAAATTGGGGCGCCTGGGTGGCTCAGCCGGTTGAGCGTCCGACTTCAGCCCAGGTCATGATCCCAGGCTTCGCAGATTTGAGCCCCATGTCGGGCTCTGTGCTGACTGGCTCTGTGGTTCAGATTCTGTGTCTGTCTCTCTCTCTGTCCCTCCCCTACTCTGTCTCTTGGTCTCCCAAAAATAAATAAACATTAAAAAAAATTTTTTTTAAAACAGTAAAAGTCAACTAAACAAAAAGGAAGGTGGCAATTAAAGAAACGAAGGACAAAAAAAGCTATTAGACATACAGAAACAAACAACAAAAGGGCAAAAGTAAGTTCTTCCCTATCAGCAATTACTTTATTTTTTAATTAATTAATTAATTAATTAATTTACTGTTTAATTTACATCCAAGTTAGCATATAGTGCAACAATTTCAGGAGTATATTCCTTAATGCCTCTTACCCATGTAGCCCCTCCACCACAACCCCTCTAGCAAACTCTGTTCTCTATATTTAAGAGTCTCTTATATTTTGTTCCCCTCCCTGTTTTTATATTATTTTTGCTCCCCGTCCCTTATGTTCATTTGTTTAGTATCTTAGATTCCTCATATGAGTGACATCATATGATATTTGTCTTTCTCTGACCAATTTCGCTTAGCATGATACCCTCTGGTTCTATCCATGTAGTTGCAAATGGCAAGATTTCATTCTTTTTGATCACCGAGTAATACTGCATTATATATATATACCACATCTTCTTTATCCATTCATCCGTCGATGGACATTTAGGCTCTTTCCATACTTCGGCTATTGTCAATAGTGCTGCTATAAACATAGGGGTGAATGTACCCCTTCTAAACAGCACACCCGTATCCCTTGGATAAATACCTAGTAGTGCAATGGCTGGGTCGTGGGATGGTTCTATTTTTAATTTTTTGAGGAACCTCCATACTGTTTTCCAGAGTGGCTGCACCAGTTTGCATTCCCACCAGCAGTTATCAGCAATTACTTTAAATGTAAACAGATTAAACTCCTTGACTTAAAGGCACAATTTGACAGAATAGATTTTTAAAGCATGATTCAATTGTTCAGCGCTGTTTCCAAGTGACTCCCTTTAGATCTAAGGACACAAATAGAGTAAAAATGAAAGGATAGGAAAAGATATTTCATGCAAATGGTAACCAAACAAGAGCAGTAGTGAACATACTGATATAAGACAAAATAACTTTAAATTTTTAAAAGATTATAAGAGACAAAGATATATTAATAAAAGATTCAATACAGCAAGAAGATATGACAATTAAAAACATGAATGTACTTAATAACAAAACATCAAAATATTTGAAGCAAAACTGACAGAATTGAAGAGAGAAATAGATAGCTCTAGAGTAATAGTCGGTGATTTCAGTGCCACTTTCTTTTTCTTTTCTTTTTTATTTTTTAAAATTTACATCCAAATTAGTTAGCACATAGTGCAACGATGATTTCAGGAGTAGATTCCTTAGTGCCCCTTCCCCATTTAGCCCATCCCCCCTCCCACAACCCCTCCAGTAACCCTGTTTGTTCTCCATATTTATGAGTCTCTTCTGTTCTGTCCCCCTCCCTGTTTTTATATTATTTTTATTTCCCTTCCCTTATGTTCATCTGTTTTGTCTCTTTAAAAAAAATTTTTTTTTAGTATGTATTCATTTTTGAGAGAGAGAGACAGGGTGTGAGTGGGGGGAGGGGCAGAGAGACAGGGAGACACAGAATCTGAAGCAGGCTCCAGGCTCTGAGCTGTCAGCACACAGCCCGACATGGGGCTGGAACCCACGGAATGCAAGATCATGACCTGAGCTGAAGTCGGATGCTTAACTGACTGAGCCACCCAGGCGTCCCCATCTGTTTTGTCTCTTCAAGTCCTCATGTGAGTGAAGTCATATGATTTTTGTCTTTCTCTGACTGACTAATTTCACTTAGCATAACACCCTCCAGTTCCATCCACGTAGTTGCAAATGGCAAGATTTCATTCTTTTCGATTTCTGAGTAATACTCCATTATATATATATATATATATATATATATATACACACACACACACATATATAATATATATATAACATATTATATATTATATATATATACACACCACATCTTCTTTATCCATTCATCCATCGATGGACATGTGGGCTCTTTCCATACTTTGGCTATTGTCGATAGCGCTGCTATAAACATGGGGGTGCATGTGTCCCTTTGAAACAGCACACCTGTATCCTCTGGATAAATGCCTAGTAGTGCAGTTGCTGTGTCGTAGGGTAGTTCTATTTTTAGTTTTTTGAGGAACCTCCATACTGTTTTCCAGAGTGGCTGCACCAGCTTGCATTCCCATCAGTACCACTTTCAATAATGATAGAAACCCAGACAGAATCAATAAGGAAATAAAGGACCTGAACAATACTATAAGCCAGTTGAACATAGCAGACAATAGGAGCAGGATACATAATTTTTTCAAGTACACATGGAGCATTCTCTAGTAAACACCATAGGTTAGATAGGCCACAAGACAAGTCTTAATACATTTTTAAAACTACTGAAATTATATAAAGTATGTTGTCCTATTACAATGGAATGAAATTAGAAATCAACAGAAGGAGAACTGAAAAATTCTCAATTATGTAGAAATTAAATAACATAGTATTTAAAAACCAATTGGTCGGGGCGCCTGGGTGGCTCAGTCGGTTAAGCGTCTGACTTCAGCTCAGGTCATGATCTCGCGGTTGGTGGTGTTGAGCCGCATCAAGCTCTGTGCTGACAGCTCAGAGCCTGCTTGGGTTTTCCTCCCTCTCTCTCTGCCCCTCTGCCAGTCATTCTCTATCTCTCTCTCTAAATAAAAATAAACTCAAAAAAATAAAATCCTTAAAAAAGACGTTATACTAAGTGAAATAAGCCAGACACAAAAGGACAACTGTTACATCATTCCACTTATACGAGATACCTGAACAGCCAAATTTGTAGAGGTAAAAAGTAGAGTGGTAGGGGCCAGGGGCTGGGCAGAGAGGGAAATGGGGAGTTAACTATTTCATGGGTACGGAATTTATTTTGGGAAGATGAAAAAGTTCTGGAGATGATGGTGGTGAATGTACTTAATGCCACTGACCTGTACGCTTAAAAATAGTGAAAATGGTAAATTTATGTTATGTGTATTTTACCCCAGTAAAAACATTTTTTTTAGAAAACCAGGGTATGGAAGACAGAAGAAACAGATATGTTAACAAGAAACATTGGTGTAGGGGCGCCTGGGTGGCGCAGTCGGTTAAGCGTCCGACTTCAGCCAGGTCACGATCTCGCGGTCCGTGAGTTCGAGCCCCGCATCGGGCTCTGGGCTGATGGCTCAGAGCCTGGAGCCTGTTTACGATTCTGTGTCTCCCTCTCTCTCTGCCCCTCCCCCGTTCATGCTCTGTCTCTCTCTGTCCCAAAAATAAATAAACGTTGAAAAAAAAAAATTTAAGAAACATTGGTGTAGTTAAAACTGAGCACCACTTTGGCCCTGAGCCTCCTGGAACCAAGAGAAAAGATGTATTCCTCTCACAGTGCCAAGAATGTGTTGAATGGTTCAGTAGTTTAATGGAAACTATTGCACTGGTTTAAGTTATAGCAGCTAAAATTCTGAACTATATACACGCATAAGTAGATCATGATAGTAGAAAGTTAAACATTGAATAAAAAAATACATAGACCAAAAGTCAGAGATTATGATTCTTTGGTTAATAGAGGAAACAAGGATTTTTAGAAAGCAATATGTATTCAGAGTCTTCATTTTCTGTCCTATAGATTAGTGATTTTTACACTGTATTCTATTCAACCCTTAAATTACTAAGAGCTTTAGAAGCCAATTCCTGGATCTCAAG
The DNA here is from genome assembly GCF_022837055.1 of Prionailurus viverrinus. Classification (NCBI taxonomy): domain Eukaryota; kingdom Metazoa; phylum Chordata; class Mammalia; order Carnivora; family Felidae; genus Prionailurus; species Prionailurus viverrinus. Next base: position 16,146,411 of record NC_062576.1, on the reverse strand, counting down.
ATCAGACAAAAGAGTAGGATTGTAATAGGCACCCTTTCCAATACAATCAGACCAATCATGCTTCAGATTTCCTCCAGAATAGGGTCATATTACTGTAGTTATATGTTGAAAACCACTTAAGAGAATATATCCTTGAATTAAGATTGAAATCTTATTACTTAGGAGTATAAAGCTCAATATTTTGTTTGTTTTTAGAATCAGGTGTACTGTTTGCCTAAATAATATTAAAAAGTAAAACTGTAAATTAATATGCAATGCATGCATGTCTTTGAAAAACATTAAAGATATTTTATTTTGCTACTGTGACCAAGGGAAATTAAGATTTAGAAAAATACAGATTGTAGTATCGTTCATTCCAAAAATGGTTCTAGGCATATGAAATACAAAAATAATTTAGAGTATCTCTGTTTTTAAAGGCACTCATAGTCCACTGAGAGATAATATGCTGGCTCTTGTAATACTGCTTAATAAATACCAAGAGAAAGGAAAACATACTATGGAAACACATTGGGAGTGGCATGTAACATGGAGATTGCTCCAGGAAAGAGGGAGTATCACAGAAATTTATGTAGAATAAATAAAACCTTTGAACTATCTCAAATGTTGAGTGGAAGTTAGCCATGTATTATGGGTTGAATTGTGTTCCCTACAAAAAAGATATTTTGGCATTCTAACATAGTACCTCAGAATGTGACCTTATTTTGGACATAGGGTTCTTTACATAGGTAATCAAGTTAAAATGGAGTCATTAGGGTGGGTGCTAATCCAATATGCTGAAACCTTTATAAGAGGGAAATTTGAACGCAGAGATACAAGTACAGAAAAGATCATGTGAAGAGACACATGTGGAAGATAGCCATGGACTGCCAAGCAGAGAGCTCTTAGAAGAAACCAACCCCCTTGACATCTGTAAATTGGTGAATGTAATTGATTTGGGACTTCTAGCCTCCAGAACTGTGAGACAATAAATTTGGTGTTAATTCTTTTTTAACAAAAAGGATAAAAATCTAAGCATTTAACCCTAGCATTCTAGGTCATTCCACAATCTGTCTCTTGATAAAATTTCCAACTTTATTAGTTCCCTGCACAACTCTTCATTCCAGCTGAATGGCTTCACTCATTTATTTACTCAACAAGCTTTTGAGTGTCTACCATGCAAGGCTTAGAGCTGAGTAGTGAAGTATAACATGACTCTGACATCCAGAGTCTGTCTAAAGGAAGTTTTTTGGTTTTTTTGGTTTTTTTTTTTTAAATTTATTTTTAAGACAGAGAGAGACAGCATGAACGGGGGAGGGGCAGAGAGAGAGAGGAAGACACAGAATCGGAAGCAGGCTCCAGGCTCTGAGCCATCAGCCCAGAGCCTGACGCGGGGCTCGAACTCACGGACCGCGAGATCGTGACCTGGCTAAAGTCGGACGCTTAACCGACTGTGCCACCCAGGCGCCCCGGAAGTTTTATATTCTAGGGGGAGAGATGCTAAATGACCAATTTCACAACTCACCATTTAATTATAGCTATGGTAAAAATTGGAAAAACAAAAAAAGGAAATAGAGGACCTGACCCAGTCTGGGAGAATCAGGGAAGGTTCTTGGAGAAAGTAATGTTTGGACTTGAAGGATGAGATAAGTTGGGCAGTAAAGGAAAGAACATTCCTTGAAGAGATGTTTGTGTCTTCCCGTCTCTATGGTTTGTGTACGTGGTGCCATCTGCTTGTACTACATGCTTTCTTCAAGAATCCAAATTCTAACTCAAAATTTGGCTCATATCCTCCCTTCTCCAGAAAGCCCTTCCTGATCATCTTATGCTGAAGTATTCTCTCCTCGCTATAAACTGGACACATTTGTTGGTTATTAGTTATAAGCCATGCATGGCTTTGTGATGGTTTCACAATTCTTGCCTTGCCCTGTTATATAAATTGAGAAGTCACCCTTGATTCCCGCCTCCGTCCAGTTCACTAGCAAGTCACTTCTGTTTTAATTCCATGCAGAATTTTCTGAGAAGACAATGATTAGAGGAGTTGGTTTAAATAATCATAACTTCTCTCTATTGTAAGATAAAACACAGCTACAGCTACTAAAAAAAAACCCATATAAGTCATGTGAATTATAAGGGGATACATTATAAAGAGAACTTATAATTATGATTAATAGCTTAATGAATTCTAACAAGAACACCCTTATAACTAACACTCAGGTCAAGAAATAAAACTCTGCCAGTCACTCAGAAACCCTCCTTTCACCCTGTCCCAAATACAATTGCCTTCGTCCTGCATAAAGTGTCCACAATCCTGAACTTTACGGCAGCCACTTCACTGGCTTTCTTTACAGTTTTGTTACCCAAGTGTGCATCCCCCACCACAATAGTTTTCTCTTGCAGTTTTGTTGTTTTTTTTAAACCTACCTTGTACGCCTCTTCATCTTCAGGATCTCTCACCATGCCTTTCTTTTTCTTACAATCTCATGGCCAACATCCCAGTTTGTTTGACCTACAGAGTCCTGGATTTTGCTGGTGGCATACTCATGGTGCAGTTGAACTTGTGCCTCTGTCTTATGTTTTTCCAACCATTTAGCAACTGGGTCCAGAGACTTGGTCAGATTCAGGGTTGATCCCTTTGGCAAGACTCGAAGTGGTATCGTGTTCTTTCAGCAAGGGGTGTTATAGTCTCTGCATTGTCTGTGATATTAGCAGCTGTTGATGCTCAGTGCCTGGATCGATTAATTTGCTGGGGGATGCACGATGGTGGTATTCTAATTCTATCACTTTTTCTTTCTTTATGAAATGGAATATTTTTATAACGAGATATTTTTCCTCATCTTCTATTGGTTACCCATTTGGGGGAAATATAATTACAAATCAGATCTCCTGCCAACACAGAAATTTCCTTCTACAAAATATAGGCAAGAGAGGAAATGGTTTCATTATTGAATAAGCATTTAACCAGACTGCAGTGCACATAATAGCAATCCATCAAGGAGACTGCAAAGAAAAATAAATCTGCTTGTATACAGCCAGGCAAATAAAATCCATTACATACATGTTAATTGTCTTCATCAACAGGAAAAATAAAACTTGTCTCTTTATGACAAGCAGGATGTTACATTATGGAGCCAAGCACCTAGGCTTAAAATTCCAAAGAGACAAGTTCACATTTCAAGGAGATGGCCTCCAAGAAAGGCATTCCTGGTATGAGGTCTGTTTAACTTTTTTAAAGAGTTACATATATCTCAGAGAGACAGAGAAAGCATTTATAATTTCAGGTTTTCTAAAAGAAAACGAAATGCTGAAAAGAAGGAAGAAGGGGAAGAAGGAAGGGGAACATTCTCTTCCTTAAGCACCAGCGGTTTAAAAAAACATTTTTTTTTTTTTTTAGATTTTTGTTTACCCTACACTAGGGTAGGGAAAGCGAGATACATGTTTGAATCTTTCCTTTTATTTACCTATTTTCAAAATAATGACTTGGCTCCTAAATATCCTCCAAAGGTGACCAGTTAGTTTTGTTTGTTTTAAGCACCATTACTAACCCAGGGGCTTAACCCATTATTGATGGGTTTCAATCTACACAATCATTATCCTTAGTGCGGCTCAAATAGTCCTCTGGTCCACGGGGGCCTCTTCAAAGTTGGCTCCTGAGTTTCTCTGAGAGCTGCCTTGTGATCTGCTATGCGAAGAGTTCCAGGCTCATCTTGCACCTTTCCTACCCTTGAATCCTTTGTTTCTTCAAAAAGCCCTGGTTTCTTCTAGGGCAAAATGGTATTTCAAGATCATCTATGCAGTGCCACTGGATGGTCATTGTGTCTACCTCGCTTCTAGGCCTTTTCGGTCAACAAAGCTAGGAATTTAGATACAAGTTGTGTTGTAAAAGGGAGGTAAAATACACAAAATATATACATATACGAATATATTTATGCGAGGATGATACGTATATATGTACATCTTAAAAGATAACTTCTGAGTTCGTCCTGATGCTACTTCCACTTGAGATTCAGGGTTTTTACTTAAACTCTTCTATAGGATAGAATTAGAATTATTTATTTACTTTATGCACCTTAAATATATAACAATCTCAGAATAACAAAAGTAATACTACCACTACCGATGTGACTGAAAATACTTAAATATATTTTTTGTATATGCCTTCCCTTTTACCCTGCATTATAATCATTCTATACACACATGACCGGAAGTATAACCGTTACTTCTTTTAACCTTTATTTAGTCTTAGTTCCACAGCTGACTATACATATCTATAATGCTCCTCACCATACCTTATGTTGACATCGCTCTAGTTTTGGTTATGCTATGTTCATACCTCTCATTTTGGTTATCTGAGACTGTTCTTTAGCAGATTCTTCAGTAAGAGTTCATGGAAACAATATCTCGAATGTTGATAATAGTACATGCTCTTTACATTTAAAAGTGAGTTTTTCTGGGGTGTCTGGGTGGCTCAGCCGGTTAAGCTTCCGACTTTGGCTCAGGTCATGATCTCACGGCTCTTGAGTTCGAGCCCCGAGTTGGGCTCTGTGCTGCCAGCTCTGAGCCTGGAACCTGCTCCAGATTCTGTGTCTCCCTTTCTCTCTGGCCCTCCCCTACTCACACTCTGACTCTCTCTCTCTCTCTCTCTCCCTCAAAAATAAATAAACATTAAAAAAATTTATAAAAGTCAGTTTTGCTAGATATAAAGTCCTTGGGTCACATTATCTTTTCCTTGAATATCTTAATCATTTTATTTTCTCCTATTCTTATCAAGTATTGCTCTTAAAAAGTCTAGCAATGTCCACATTGCCCAGATGCCAAAGGATGTTTTTCTCCTGAAAGTCTAGTGAATTTATTTTTTTAGTTAATTTATTTGGAGAGAGAGAGAACAAGTAGGGGAGGGGCAGAGAACAAGGGAGAGAGAGAGAATTCCAAGCAGGCTCCACACTGAGCCACCCAGGTACCCTGAAAGCCTGGTGAATTTGTTAGTATGTCTCGACACTGGGTTTGGGTCAAGAATTCTTAGGTACATGGTGTGTGTGTGTGTGTGTGTGTAGTTTCAAATATCAATTCAGGAACATTTTCTTAAATTTTGTATTTTGCATAATGTCTTGATTTATGCATATTTTATATCAAGATACATACAGGGGCACATGGGTGGCTCAGTTGATTAAGCATCCAACTCTTGATGTTGGCTCAGGTCATGATCTCATGGTTTGTGAGATCGAGTCCTGCACTGAGCTCTGCACTGAGTGCAGAGCCTGCTTGGGATTCTCTCTCTCCCTCTCTCTCTCTACCCCTCCCCTACTCCCTCTCTCTCTCTCTCTAAAAATAAATGAATAGACATTTTTAAGAAATTATAGGGATGCCTGGGTGGCTCAGTAGGTTAAGCATCCCACTTTGGCTCAGGTCATGAACTCATGGTTTGTGGGTTGGAGCCCCACGTGGGGCTCTGCTAACAGCTTGGAATGTGGAGCCTGCTTTGGATTCTGTGTGTGTGTCTCTCTCTCTCTGTCCCTCTCCTGCTCATGCTCTGTCTGTCTGCCTCTCTCTCTCAAAAAAAAACATAAAAAAAAATTTAATTATAGATACGTATCTTGATTTTTTATATTTTTCTTTTTTTTTTTTTTTTTTTTTTTTAAATTTTTTTTTTCAACGTTTATTTATTTTTGGGACAGAGAGAGACAGAGCATGAACGGGGGAGGGGCAGAGAGAGAGGGAGACACAGAATCGGAAACAGGCTCCAGGCTCCGAGCCATCAGCCCAGAGCCCGACGCGGGGCTCGAACTCCCGGACCGCGAGATCGTGACCTGGCTGAAGTCGGACGCTTAACCGACTGCGCCACCCAGGCGCCCCTATTTTTCTTGATTTTTATATTTATCTTATTTACTTGGTTCATTTCTCTACTTCAGAGACTTCTATGTTCTTTTTTTTTTTTAATTTTTTTAAACCTTTATTTATTATTGAGAGGCAGAGAGACACAGAGCATGAGCAGGGGAGGAGCCAAGAGATGGAGAGACAGAATCTGAAGCAGACTCCCGGCTCTGAGCTGTCAGCACAGAGCTGGATGCGGCACTCGAACTCATGAACCGCACACAAACCGCGAGGTCATGACCTGAGCAGAAGTTGGACGCTTAACCGACTGAGCCACCCAGGCGCCAGGAGACTTCTATGTTCTGTATTGGCTCTTCTTTGCCTGTCCTACATATTTGTCATTTTCACTCAAACCATTTTGTTCTTTTCTACCAGACTTCTTTACAATTAAAAATGATTTTCCTCCCAGGGCATCTGTCTGGCTCTGTCAGTGGAGCACACAACTCTTGATCTCGGGATTGTGAGTTTGAGCCCCATGTTGGGTATAGAGATTACTTAAAAATAAAATCTTAGAAAAAAAAATGGGGGGTGGGGGCACCTGGGTGGCTCAGGTGGTTGAGCATCCAACTCTTGACTTCGGTTCAGGGCATGATCCCAGCGTCATGGGATTGAGACCTGCATTGGGATCTGTGTTGAGCATGGAGCCTGCTTAAAATTCTCTTTCTCTCAATCCAATCCTTCCCCGCTTGTGCACGCTCTATCTCTCTCTAAAATAAAAAAAGAAAGAAGAAAAAAAAATTTTTAACATAAGAAAATTAAGAAAATGTTTTTCTCCCTTCTATTTCTCTTAAGACATTTTTTATTGTTTATTTGCTCGTGTTTCTTCTAATTTACTTTTCATTTCCCCCCTTTGTTTCCAATTCTTTACTCATTTCTAGGATTTTCTAATTTGTTTTATTGTAGTTCTTTCTTGTGTTGTATAATTTTCTTAATAATTTTAGATAGCAGGTACCTGGGTGTCTCTGTCAGTTAAACATCCGACTTTTGATCTCAGCTCAGATCTTCTCAGGGTCGTGAGTTCATGCCCCACGTTGGGCTCCATGCTGGGCATGGGGCCTACTTTAAAAAATTTTTTTTTGTTTTGTTTTAAGCTGGTTTTAAAATAGCAGGTTACAGGGGCACCTGGCTGGCTCAGTTGGTAGAGCATGGAACTTTGATCTCAGGGTCATGAGTGTGAGCCTCACATTGGGCATAGAGTTTACTTAAAAAATAAAATAGTAGGTTACAATTTGAGCTGTTTTGTGGGCAAAATGTTATTCTGCTCTTTTTCTTTTTTTAGTAATGACTTTGTATGAGATTTTATCTTTACCTTTTCTGCTGTTTATTTTATGTGAGATTAGTTTTCTGGAGGTTTTAGAAGGAGTTGTGTGGTTCAGTATGGTTTTTCTAACTTCACAGAGCTCCCTCTTTTGTTTTTATATAATATTAAAAAATATGATGGCTTGCCAACTCTGTTTCCCTCCCAGATCAAGGACTGGCAAAGGCCACCTGTTTTTATAAAGTTTTACTGAAACCCAGTCCTGCCCAATTTTTTTACATATTGTTTATAGCTGCTCTCAGGCCAAATCAGCAAAGCTGAGGAGTTGCAACATGAACCCTCAAGCCAATAAACCAAAAATGCTATTACCTAGCCCCTGATTTAGACCTTTTCTTTCTTTGTCTCTATTGCCTCTATTCTGCTCAATTTTGATTGGACTCCCAGCAGTGTCTTCTCAAAGTCAGGCCCTGTCCTAGAAGCAAGACCCTGCCAGTCAGTTTTGAGAGTTCACCAGGAAGTGGTCTCAGACCTTAGCACCCCTTGCTCACATTTTTTAAACTGTGGTAAAATATATATAACATAAAATCTATCATTTTAAACATTTTTTAAGGTTAACAATTCAGTGACATTAAGTATATTCACAATATCATGCAGCCATCACCACTGTGTATTTCCAGAACTTTTTTATTATCTCAAACTGAGATAATCCCCCTTCCCCTAGTTCCTGGTAAACTTTATTCTACTTTCTGTCCCTATGAATTTGTCTATTTTAGGACTTCAGGTAAGTGGACTCATACACCATTTGTCCTTCAGTGTCTGTCTTATTCCACCGAACATAATGTTTCAAAATCATCCATTTTGTACCATTATCTGAATTTCATTCCTTTTTGTAGCTAAACAATATTCCATTGTATGTATATACCACCATTTCTTTATCCATTCATCTGTTGATGGGCACTTGGATTGTTTTCATCTTTTGGCTATTATGAACAACGCTGGTATGAATATTGGTGTACAAGTATCTATTTGAGTCCCTACTTTCAATTCTTTTGATATACATCTACGAGTGGAATTGTTAGATGATATGGTAATTGTATTTTCAACTTTATGAAGAACTGTCACGGTGGCTTTTCCATTTTTCCATAGCAGCTGCACCATTTTATATCCTCACCAGCAATGTACATTGGTTCCAGTTTTTCCACACCCCTGCCAACATTTCTTTTTTTCCATTTTGTTTTTGGTTTAATCATAACCATCCTAATGGGGTTGAGGTAGTATCTCATTGTGGTTTTGATTTGTATTTCCCTAATGATTGATGGTGAATATCTTTTCATGTGCTTACGGAGCATTTGTAAATCTTCTCTGGAGAAATGTCTACGCAAGTCCTTTGAATTGTGTTTATTGTTGAAGGAGTTCTTCATAGACTCTGGATATTGACCTCTTATCAGATATAAGATATATTACTCCCATCTGTGGGTTGTCTTTTCACACTTTTGATAGCGTGCTTTGATTATTTTCCCTTTTTAAATTAATTAGTAAATTATGCAGAGCTACTTTAAGATTATATGAAGATCCTCTTCCTCATCAAACTTTCCATCATCATCTGTTGATTCTTTCTTGAATCAATGACTGCTATTTTTGAGCCACCAACCATGCCCCAGATACTGCACTGGCTGCTTCATGTACATTATCCTTATGTGGCAGATGTCATTGAAGCTGAAGAGGTGAAACAGTGGCCAAGGACACACAGCTAGTAAGCGGAAATGGGAGGAGACTCCAGGAGCTAGAGTTCACGTGCTAGAGCTGGGGAAGCAAGTGTTAGCTGAAAATAGTAGGGAACTCCAAGCATCAAGTCTGTTGAGCAAGGCTGTTTCTGATGCTTCTTTCTTGTGTTTCCCAAACACTGCCTAACCTAGAGAGAGTGTAGGGCAGGCATGCTTCAGGGCCAAGGACTGTGACATGCTGGGTGTGTTCAACAGTCAGGTGCCAATTCCATCCACTGGGTCACTACATATCTGCAGGGTCCTGTGGTATGGCGGGCTCAGTAGCTGGGTTGAGAGAACCAGAAGCCCCAAGTTGTCTTTTGACATGATGGGGCGGCGGGGGTGGGGGGGCAGTAACCTGGCAGGTTCCGGGTTAAACATCCCCATTCTTTGGGCTCTTGTGGGACCTTAGCTGGGAGAACCAGAACATAGGCAGGGTGGGGTCCTGGGGAGCCAGAGCCCTGAGTCATAGGGTGATCGAGGAGTCAGGGCCAGGGCAAGACATGCTGAGCCAGAAAATCTGGAGGAAAGCCATGGTCTGAATGCTGGGAGGAGGGAGAACTCACCAGATACAGCCGAGGTCACAGGAGAGGAGGCAATCAGGGTTGGAGCCTAAAACAGTTCTAGAAGGTAAGGATCACATGAGGCTGGTATGGGAGATCTTGAACCTATGTCTAGAAATCTCCAGTGATAGAGGCTTTTTCTCAGGGCTGACAGTGGCCTAAGCCTAGTAGATTGGCCTAGTCTGGGGATGCATAAGCCCAGGAGCATACATTAGTCATGGGTAGCCTGTTGGATCAGATTTTGTGGTGAACATTCACCTCTCCTACAGGCCTCTCAGGCCCATACCCGCCTCAGTTTTCAGGGGCTCAGCCTCTGTGTCCTATTAGCTGCAGTCACCTAGCCCAGCTACTCATCTGCTATGATCACTCAGGCCCCAACCCTCTTTTTGGACGAAAACTGCATTCTACAAGACCTTTGCTCTAAGAGACTTTCCATGCAGGGTTTTTGTTTTTTTGTTTTTTAACCATCCAGAAAAATAAAAGCAGCACAATATAAAAATACTTTTCACTGAGCCATCTTAAAGTGAGTTAAATATATCAAGGCCCTTTACCCCTAAGTAATTCACTATATAATTATTGCTGTTTTTTTCTCCCTTGCAACTAATAAGCAGTGTGGGAACGTCATGCAAATATTGCCTTCTTTATCGAAGATCCCCCCTAGATTTAGCATCCACTGATGAGTCTTGCCTAATCCAGCTTTACCATGATGGTTGCAAAACAGTGATCCCACATTCCTTCCACATTTTCCATTCTGCCCTCAGCATTTTCCAGTAAACAAAAGAGCTTCCTTCTCTCGATTTATGTATTTGTGGACTGTTTTTTTTTTTTTTAGGGATTTATAATTTAATTCTTAGTTCTTTTGGTGTTCAAATTGTCGCAGACTTGCCAGTGAGAACCCCTTCAAGCTGTCTCGTAGGTCCATGTGACATAAACCCACTCTTTAAAAAAGCATGTCCTTACTTGCTGGTATAACAAGGGATTCCAAGCATTCTGTATGCCAGCCTGGAACTCAGCTAGTTCTCTGAGGACCCTGATTCGTTTAGTGGTGAAGGTCTCAGAGATCAAGGTCAGAGAATTTGGTGCCCTCAGTGCTCCTGGAGTGTCCTTTCTTCTTGGCTCTCTCAATGGACAGAGTCAGGAAATATACGCAGGTATACCTGTATGTACATATGTACGCATGTTTACACAGTCATAGATGTGTGACACAAACATGCATATACAGATCTTAGAAATCATGAATTTACACTAATATACCCTCAACAAGGTTATTTCTTACCTTCCCCATTCTTTATTTGTATATCCCTTCTCCTTTCTTGAGAATCCTGGCTCCCATTTGCTCAGTCCTATGTTACATCTAAAATAGTTTATTATATTGGGGCTCCTGGATGGCTCAGTTAGTCAAACACCTGACTCTTAGTTTCAGCTGAGGTCATGATCTCACGATTCGTGAGTTCGAGCCCCATATCAGGCTCTGCGCTGACAGTGCGGAGCCTGCTTGGGATTCTCTGTCTCCCTTTCTCTTTGCCTCTCTTTCTCTCTCCCTCGCTCTCTCTCAATAGCAGCACTTTCAACAATAGCCAAATAATGGAAAGAGCCTAAATGTCCAGCAACTGACAAATGGACAAAGAAGATGTGGTTTATATATACAATGGAATACCACCTGGTAATGAGAAAGAATGAAATCTGGCCATTTGCAGCAATGTGGTTGGAACCGGAGGGTATTATGCCAAGTGAAATAAGTCAGTCAGAGAAAGACAGATACCATATGTTTTCACTCATATGTGGATCTTGAGAAACTTAACAGAAGACCATGGGGGAGGAGAAGGGGAAAAAGAAGAGTTACAAAGAGGGAGGGAGGCAAACCATAAGGGACTCTTAAATGTTGAGGACAAACTGAGGGTTGATGGGGGGTGGGGGAGAGGGGAAAGTGAATGATGGGCATTGAGGAGGGCACTTGGGATGAGCACTGGGTGTTGTATGGAAACCAGTTTGACAATAAACTTTAGTTTAAAAAATCCAAAAGTAAACAAATATTTTTAAAAAATGTTTTGAAATAGTTTATAACATCTATAATGGTTTCTGAATTGCTTTTCCCACACCATTACAAACAGCAGACCTAGTAAACACAGTTCAGGACTTGTTTGCAATTCTTCCCCTCCACCATACTCCCTGTCCCCAACTGAAGGAATATAGTCACATACTGTGTTAAATTACTTCAAATTCGTTCATTTTCTCCTGTTCAGTGTGATTATGGTACTTTTTTGAAATATTAGTTTACTTGTTTTAGTTTGCTTTTAGTTTTAATTTACTTCCTTTCCATTTTTTATCGACTTAATTTTGTTTTTGAATATGCGGGATATTAGCATGCTTTCAAAAGTCAAAGCTGTATAAAAAGATATGCTCAGAGAAATATCGTTTCCATCTATTCCCCTCCACCCCTGTAGGTAACCAACTGCATTGTTTTCTTGTTTGTCCTTCTTGTGTTTTATTTTGTAATAATAAGCAGATATATGTATATTTTCTTCTTTCCCCTTCTTTCTCATGCAAAACATAGTACATATGTGTAGTATAAGAAATATATTTGGTCTTTGTTCCTGGTTCCTGGCACAGAGCTCCTGAAATCCTTACAATTTCCTGAGTGATGGCAGTGTCTTTAGTTACTCCTAAGGAGCCCCTTTTTGGGCACACCTGACTTTAGGCTAATGAGGTGACAGTGTGGGCCCCCTAGATAGCTTTAGGATGGGGCTGGTCACCAGAAAGACCAAGTGATTAGAGGGTTGGAGCTTTCAGCCTCATCCACTGACTCTTGAACAAGAAGATTCAATGAGCTTTCTGGCTGGTGAATACAGCCACATGCCAGAAGGGTATCACCTCCCAGTTCTATGGGGATACAAGCTCTTGCTCTCAGGACCCTTCTAGGCCCCAACCTACATACCTCTTCATCTGGCTGTTCATCTGTATCCTTTAAAATAAACTGATAAACATAAATAAATCTTTCTCTGAGTTCTGTGAGCTACTCTAGTGAATAAATGAAATCTGAAGAGGAGTTTATGGGAAACTCCAATGTATAGCCTGTCAAATGCACAGGTAAAAACCTGGATTTGTGACTGATGTCAGAAGTGGGGCAGTCTTGTGGGACTAAGGGGGGGGGGGGGAGTCTGATGCTCTCTCCAGGCAGATAATGTAAACATTGAGTTAAAGGCCACCCAGGCAGTGTCACAGAATTGCTTAATGTGGGACAAGCTACCCCATATATGGAGTACATAAGTATTCAGAGTATTGTGTAGTATAAAGGAAAACAAAGGTTTTCCCTTCATAATATGCTTTTCTGCAATTAAATCTCTTTGCTTATCGCCTGGAAATCATTGTATCTCAGTCCACAAGAGTCTTCCTCATTCTCTTACTCCATGAGCTCTTGTATATGCCAGAGTTTATTCACCCAATCTCCTCTGCTTGGACATTTAGGTAGTTTCCAGTTAATATTAATATTGCAATGAAAAACCTATGTATTTGTATTATTGACAGTATATCCTCAGTATAAATTCTTAGAAGTGGGATTGTTGGGTCAAACAAAAGGTATATTCCTTTTCTATGGCTGTGTAACAAGTTACCACACACTTAGCAGCTTAAAACAACACCTATTCATTAGCTCATCGTTCTGTAAATCAGAAGTCTGGGTGAGCACGTCTGGGCTCTCTGCTCAAAATATAACAAGGCATAAACCAAAGATATTGACTGTGATCTTATCTGGAGGCTCTAGAAAGAATCCACTTCCAGGAAAATTCAGTGGCAGAATTCAGTTCCCATTTTGTTGTGGGCATTCAGCTTCTACCAGCCTCCCCCTTTCCTTGCCACATGACCCCTCCAACTTTAAACCAGCAACAGTGTGTTGAATCGTTCTTGCTTGGAATTTGACTTCTGTCAAAGGCAAGCAAAGCCGGAAATTAGTTAAAGCAGTAAGGACAGATTTTAATCAGTAACAGCTATTGCAATAGGGAAAAAAGTCCAATGTGAACTGAACTCAACTCTGAGCTTTCTCAGGCAGACATTTTAAGAAGGGCTAGGGTTATCCTAGGGATGTGGCCTTGAGCTGGTAGAAAGTATGTTAGTGTCTGTTGAAGTCTGTGTAGGCTAATGCTGAGATAGGTCTTTTAGTTTTAATTTACTTCCTTTCCATTTTTTATCGACTTAAAGGTCAGTGAAGGAGACGGTTCAGAGGAGCTTGGCCAGAGTTTGGTCAAAAAGGGAATCTTTGAGGCACCTTGGTGGCTCAGTTGGTTGAATGTCCGACTCTTGATTTTGGCTCAGGTCATGATCCCAGGGTTGTGGGATCAGACCCAGCATCAGGCTCTGCACTGAGCATGGCGCTTGCTTGAGATTCTCTCTCCCTCTGCCCCTCTCCCCCACTTATACATGCTCTCTCTATATATAAAATAAAAAAAATTTTTAACAAGGGGATCTTTGTCACTACTTCTGCTGCTGCCAAAGAAACTGTGCGTTTAAGTGGGCTCGTGTGATCAGATTAGGCCCACTTGGATAATGTCCCTTTTGCCATATAGCATAACATAGTCATGGGAGTTACACCAAGGAGTGAAGGTTATAGGGGCCATCTTAAAATTCCCAGCCCTCCTTCCAGCAATTTTCCTCACCAGCCCCTACCTGGATCATACCTGAACCAAGAGGTCTGAGCTGTTTGGGGTTCTGAGCAATGCTAAGGCTAACTCAGCCTCTGGTTATCAGGAATGGAGAAGAGCCTTAGACCCAACAGGAACGTCTTTGGTTCCACAGTGTGGAAGCAATGATGGAGGCTATAAACAGTGTTTTAGAGAATGAGGGTAGGGGCACCCTCTTAAGTTATCTTGAGTAAAGGACTGTTCTGTGGGGCGAATCCCATCTGCAGTTTTGTGCAAGAACATACACCCACCTCACATGCCCTTTAATGTTCATCATGGTTTCAACCTCCTTGGAGTGACTTGGCCCTTGCTCCTAGAAGCCATTCCAGTGTGAGTGGCTAGTAGGAGCACAAGCTCTTGGTCAGATAAATCCATACTCTGCCATTTACTGGTTGCAGAACCTTGAAATTACTTAGCTTCTTTGTGCCTTGATTTCTTCACCTATGAAATGTGAATGAATAGTAGTAGCTACCTCCTGGGACAGTTGGGGGGGAATCAAATAAAATCATGTTCATAGAATGCTAATACATTCTTGGCACACAGTGAGTGCCCAACAAATGTTAGCTGAGTTTATCACTCTATCTGGCTTCATTTATGGCTCCATACCCCATGTTCTTCTTGGCTTTCCTGTGGTCCTTAGTGTTAGCCTCTGGATTCTCTCAGCATGGTAGCTCTTGGTTCCCACGTGTCCTGTCCTGGAGCTTGGGTGCTGCTAAGGGTAGAGGCCTAAAAAAGAAAGTACCCTGCATGCCACACATCTTCTTCAAGACATCCAAACAAGAAGCAACCTCCTATCCCTCGGGAGCCTTGCGTGCCACTGTCTGTCTCCCTGCTTGACTCAGTTCCAAACAGAAGTCTTGAGAAAAGGCATCTCTTCTGTTAATCTATTGTTATGTAACACAGTACGTCGAAACTTGGTGGCTTCAAAAATCGTTTTGTTTGTATCATGATTTTGTGAGTTCAGGAGAGGGCTTGGTTGGGTGGCCCATCTCTGATCCGTGCTGGGGCAGCTGGGGCTGGAGGATTTACCTCCAAGATATCTTGTTCAGTCCCATACTGAGCACCTCCACATGCTGGTCTCATCCTCCGGGACCTCCAGATGCTCGGGTTTTTCACAGCATGGCTGTTGACAGTTGGACTTCTGACAGAGAAATTGGCTCCCCCATTCCCAGAGGCCCAGGTGGACCCTGTGAGGCTTCCTAGGAAATGGACTCAGAGTTTGAGAACATCATCTCTGCTGCATTCTTTTGGCCACACAAGTCTCCCAGGCCAGATAGGATTCTTGGGGAGAGGGATTAGATTCTACCTCTCAGTGGGTGCAGCAGCAACGAATGTGTGCAGGTTTTAAATCTATCACAGCAGCTCATGAGTGGAAGCTAAAACCCATCTGGAACCCAGCGCGAAGGAGCCTGGGAAATGTCATTTTAGGATTTCTAGTCTCTGCAGCATAGAAGGAGAATGGGACACAGGAAAGAGGCTGAGGCAGTCAATCTGCTGTATCCATCACAGTCTCTTGGCGTTCAGTGGTGTCTTGGATCAGATTCTACAACCAGCTTCTCTTCATCCTTGGTACCAGCATCCTTGAGTTCAGATGGGAATTGGGAGTGATCAATCAGTCCCTCCACCTAGCCTGTCCTTTAGGTCAAGGCTTTATAATTTTTTTTAATTCTTTTTAATGTTTATTCATTTTTGAGAGAGACAGAGACAGAATGCGAGTGGGTTAGGGGCAGAGACAGAGGGAGACACAGAATCCAAGGAAGGCTCCAGGCTCTGAGCTGTCAGCACAGAGCCCAACGCAGGGCTCAAACTCACAGACTGTGAGACCATGACCTGAGCTGAAGTGGGACACCCAACTGACCGAGCCACCCAGGTGCCCCAAGGCTTTAAATTTTTTTAACTGAGGGACGCGTGGGTGGCTCAGCCGGTTGAGCATCCCACTTAAGCTCATGTCATGATCTCGAAGTTCATGAACTCAAGCCCCACATCAGGCTCTCTGCTGTCAGATCCTGTCTCCTCTCTCTCTGCCCCTCCCCTCCTTATGCTCCCTCTGTCAAAATCAATCGATCAATCAATCATTAAAAAATCTATTTAAAAAGTTTTTAATTTTTTTTAACTGAAATAGCAAAAAATATAGCTTATATCAGTATATGGACAAATATATGTGACTGAAATAAAGGTTTCATTAAACAATCCTTAACTTTATTATGTGCAGTGTTCTCCTGATTTTCTACTGTATTCTCTTTTTTAAGCAAAAATACTAGTTGTGCCTCCACTAAATTAATTTCATGACTCACTAATGGGTTACCATCCACAGTTTGAAAAGCACTGCTGAAGCTACCCTTCCATAGCGAAAGGGGGGGAGAAAATGGGTCAGCAGGAAAAAAATTATATGAGAACAAAAAAAGAAAATATTTCCTCAAAGGAGACTTACTTAATTCAACAGAAATGTAGTCAAGTATATCATTGTTTCACAAGTACTCATCCCCTTCCCTGTGAGGTAATGATACATACCCCACCTCTTAAGCCTTCCGTTGAGAGGCTTGGCTGTGGGACTGCCTTTGGCCTTTGACATGCGAGCAGGCACGTCTCATATCATGTCCGAGCAGGAGCTCTAAATGCAGTTGCATGGCTTGGCTTGGTCTTTGGTGATTCTGCCCTCTGCTAGAAGAACAGTACGTTCCAGATAGGTCTGTTCCTCCAGCCTGGGTGCCAGAGTAAGTAAATACATGGAGCCAAAGTGCAGCCTATTCTCAGCCCTCACATAACATGAGAAACTGGTATTTGTTATAAACCACTTAGATTTGCAGTTGTTTGTTACTACAGTAAAGCCGACTAATCTAAGAAGAAACTTAATGAGGGGCATCTGGGTGGCTCAATCGGTTAAGCGACCGGCTCCTGGTTTGGGCTCAGGTCATGATCTCATGGATTTGTGAGTTTGAGCCCCATGTTGGGCTCTGTGCTGACAGTGCAGAGCCTGCTTGGGCTTCTCTCTCCTGCTGTCCCTGCCTCTCCCCCACTTGTGCTCTCTCCGTCTCTCTCAAAATAAATAAACTTAAAAAAAAAAAAGAAGCAACTTAATGGAAAAACAAACAAAAATCCAAAGCACTCGTTTGAACATTTAAACCATACGGAAGTATAGACAGTAAAACAGAGTTCTCCTTCACCAACTCCCTGCTCCTTCAGGAAGTCGTCTTTGATAACATTTTGGTTCATATCTATTCAGAGAAGCAAATTTTTGAAATGACTGTTTTCTAACTTTGAGATAAAATTAGCACATAATTGTCCACAAATAAAGTTTTATTGAAACACACCAGACCTATTTTGTTCATGGCAGTTTTCACACTAAAACAGCAGAATTGAGTATTGCGACAGAGCCTGTAATGCCTAATGTACTTAACTATCTGGCTCTAAATGAAAAAAATGTGCTGGCCCTTGGTCTAGGTCCACCAAATACTAACATTTGGCATTTTGCAGCTTTTGTTTTTATTTCTCTTTCATCTATGAATTTTTTTTTCTAGACCACTTAAAACAATGTATAGATCTCATGACCCTTTGTCTGTCTATATTTCAGCATGTGTGTCCTAAGAACAAGTTTACTCTTCTCCACAAACCACATCATAATTATCACACCCAAAGCATTTAACATTAACACAATTCTAGTAACTACTATTCAAAATCCCCCCAAATTGGCCTGAAAGTGTCCTTTCTAGCCTTTCCACCCTCAATTCAGGATTTAATTAAAGACTATACAGTGCATTTAGTTTTCATGTCTTGTCAGTTGCTTTTGATCTAGACCAGTTCCCAGTCTTTTTCGGCTCTCATGAAACTGTCATTTATGAAGAGTCCAGCCAGGACAGCTGTTCAGGTCATCTCTCTGGACTTGACTGTTTTCTTTGTCACTCGGTATTTGATTCAGGTTAATCATTTTCATTTTTGGCAGAAATTCTACATAGATGATAATGTGCTCTTATCAGGAGGCCCATGATGTTACTTGGCCCAACTATTTGTGATGTTAAATTTTGTCACTTGTTTATGCGGAGTCTGCCAGATTTCTCTGCTGTAAAGGTCATTTTTTCCCCTTTGTAATTAGCCAGTGATCTGTGGGGAAATTCTTCGACCTGTACGAATAACCAATTCCCTAACAACCTTTGCTCTGTGGTTTTAGGCTGTGTCGATGATTCTTTCCTGAATCAACTGTTGTCATGGAGAATGGTCTCCAAGTGATTTTAAAGTACAGCCAGCATTGGGAATCGCTAGACCAGTGCTTCTCAATCTGTGTTTACAAATCCCCTGGGCATCTGGTTAAAAGGCAAATCAACTGCGGCAGGACTGGGGTGGACTGAGACTAAGCATTTCTAACGGGTTCCCAGGTGTTGCTGGTCCGCATGGACCACACTTTACATACCAAGGCTCAGTCTAGCCTCTAGACAACAGCTACAATTATGGATAGGATACCTTCCTTCCCCAATTTAGTTTTGCCTACTTGTTAGTCAAGACTCTCAGTTACAAACAACAGAACACACTCTAGCTCAGAAAAGGCATGCATTAGTGGGCATTGGGCAACTCTCAGAACCATTTAGGAGCTTGGAGCTGAGCTCCCAGGAACAGTGCCAGACCACATTGCAGAACTGACCTAATGAGGGAACCAGTCTTCCCACTGCCAGGCCCTGAGCCCATCTGCGCTCATGCCAGTGATGCAAACCAACCGCACCCACAGCTGCCACCAGCACCAATGCTACACGTGTGCCTGGAACTCTACTGCAAGTTATTGCCAGCCCCCCAAACTGGATGTCTGCTGTCACCCTCACCAGCAAATGGATTCCACAAAGAGCCCGCTTTCTCATGTTCATATTTCTGCACCAAAGTTTCACACGAGTATGTTAGATTGCTGGAACCTAGGTCACATGGCCATTCCCTAGCTGCAAGGGAGGCTGGGAAATCATGTTTCCTGGCTTCTCCCTTGGGGGAGGGGAATAGGAAAGATTCATAAGGCATAAAATGCTCAAGAAGGCCCTCCAAAACATGACAAATGTCCAATACAGTTATTTGAAAGAATAAATGCAGTAAGTCTGAGAAATCTATGAAGAATAAGAATAGTAATAAAGACTTCCTCTCTTATATGGAAAAATACATTGTAAAACTGTAATAGTGTGTGATATTAGAATCAGAATGGATAGATAAATCAAGAAAAGACTTAGATCCAGATCCTCACACTTTATATCAAAATTAACTGATAGTTTTGAGTTAAATTGATTTTTTCTTAAATTAAAAAAATTTTTTAACGTTTATTTATTTTTGAGAGAGAGAGACAGAGAGACAGAGTGTGAGTGGGGGAGGGACAGAGAGAGAGAGGGGGACACAGAACCTGAAGCAGGCTCCAGGTCTGACCTGTCAGCACAGAGCCTGACATGGAGCTTGAACTCATGAACCGTGACATCATGACGTGAGCTGAAATCAAGAGTTGGACGCTTAACTGACTGAGCCACCCCGTAACCCCTAAACTGATTTTTTTAACTCATTAAAATACTAGAATAAAATAGAGTAAAATATTTGTCAAATTTCATGGTGGAAAATAACTTTCTAAATTTAATAATATTGGAATAACTCACAAATAAAAAGATAAATAGTTTTACCTTTATAAAACAGAGAACTTATATACTTAAAATTGAAGGGAAACAATTAACTGTGAAAATAATGTGCAATAAACACAACAGGCAACATGTTAATATCTTTAATATATAAAATTCACATAGATTAATTTTTTTAACTGCTAAGAACTTTTAACTCATTTACCAATAGGATATATCTAGACAGTTCACCAAGAGCCAAATACAAATGGCTAATGACATACAGAAAATTTTCAACCTCACTGGGAATGAAAAAAAAAAGACAAACCAGCACAAAGGTATTTTTTTAAAAATCTATTGATAGAAGGGGCACCTAGGTGGCTCAGTTGGTTAAGCTTCTGACTCTTAATTTCGGCTGAGGTCATGATACCACAGTTTGTGAGTTCAAGCCCTGCATTGTTGCTTGGGATTCTCTCTCTCCCTCTCACTTTACCCTTCCCCACACCTTTCTCTATCTCAAAATAAATAAACATTAAAATATTGATAGCAAATTATATATAATATATACAAATATATATTTATAACACACATATATAATATATAATATATAATCTTAGCTCCACCCCAGTCCTGCCAAATCTGATTTGCCTCTTAACAATATGCCCAGGGGATTTGTAAACACAGGTTGAGAATCACTGGTCTAGTGATTCCCAACGCTGGCTGTACTTTAAAATCACTCAGGGGCCATTTAAAACAATATTGATGTCCATTTACATTCTCCATGACAACAATTGATTCACATGTAATATATATATATATATATATATATATATATATATATATATACATATGGTATGTATTTGTTATCTCTTTCTCCCTTAAGAATATCCAGGGGCGCCTGGGTGGCGCAGTCGGTTAAGCGTCCGACTTCAGCCAGGTCATGATCTTGCGGTCCGTGAGTTCGAGCCCCGCATCTGGCTCTGGGCTGATGGCTCGGAGCCTGGAGCCTGTTTCTGATTCTGTGTCTCCCTCTCTCTCTGCCCCTCCCCCATTCATGCTCTGTCTCTCTCTGTCCCAAAAATAAATAAACGTTGAAAAAAAAATTAAAAAAAAAAAAAAAGAATATCCAGTCTTTAAAAAAAATTGTTTTTAATGTTTATTTCTGAGACAGAGAGAGACAGAGCATGAGTTGGGGAGGGGCAGAGAGAGGGAGACACAGAATCCGAAGCAGGCTCCAGGCTCTGAGCTGTCAGCACAGAGCCCCACGCGGGGCTCAAACTCATAAACCGTGAGATCATGACCTGAGCCGAAGTCGGTTGTTCAACCAACTGAGCCACCCAGGTGCCCCAAGAATATCCAGTCTTAATGAAATAAAGAATAGATGGATATTTTCACACATGGCTTATATGTAATAACCCTATTTGGAGAAAAACAGGGCATTCAAAAGAATATTTGGTATTCAAAAGAACGATGACTGCAATGGATTGAAACACATCAAGAATATAATAATCTAAGCATTCCTACTACTAAAACACAAAAGCAAAACATTATCTTTTGAACTTCTAGGATACCAATTCATTCTGCAATTTGGTAAAGGAAGAAAAGAATTAAGCATTTATCCTGCCTTTCCTTATCAACTCTATTTTGGGATACCCAAATTGCTGATGAAAGAAATTTCTTCTTTTCACAGAATTTCAGCAAAAGGAATTATAGGATTAGAAAATCATTATTTACAATACCTAATGAAGTAATAAATTTAGGCAGTGATTATCAGTGGCTGTTGAAAACATTTGGTGAAATAAGCAGACTGACAGCTTCTGGACCCACTGATCAATTTTAAGATCATACAAAGGGACAACCAGATGTTGAGCTTTTGATGTGATGTAATAGGCAGCATATCATTCCCAATGAAGTATTCATGCAAAAAAAATTCTTTTAGCTTAATCAAATGTCTCTAGAATAACAGAAAATATGGAGGCTAGAGAAATGTGTTAAATGTCATCAGAAGGGTGTGGTCAACCAAATCCAGTTTATGGGGAATTTACAAGAGTGAAAAGTTAAGACATATATCAACCAAGACCTTCTTTGGATATTGATTTGAATAAATCAATATAATTTCAGACAATCAGGGGAGATTAACATAGACTGATTGTTGGATGATATTAATGTATTATTGTTCATGTGTTAATTATGATAAAATTGTGTTTATGTTTTTTAATTTTAATTTTTTTTAAGAATTTTTTTTAACGTTTATTCATTTTTGAAAGGCAGAGAGAGACAGAGTGCTAATGGAGAAGGGGCAGAGAGAGAGGGAGACACAGAATTTGAAGCAGGCTCCGGGCTCCAAGCTGTCAGCACGGAGCCCGATGCGGGGCTCGAACTCACAGACTGCAAGATCATGTCCTGAGCCAAAGTCGGCCAGCCAACTGACTGAACCACTTAGGCGCCCCGTGCTCACGTTTTTAAAAAATCCTTATCAGTTAGAAATACATACTAAAAATGTTCATGTTAAAGGAGAGATTAAAATACTTCAGGGAAAAAAACCTTGGGATGAGGAATAGATACATAAAAGAAGAATGGCAAAATCTTCATGTCCATGGGGTGCATTATACTCTTTGGTGTTTCATTTGTTTAAATTTCCACAGTAAGGAGGTAAAGAAAGTAAAAGATCTTTCACCTTGACTTTGTAATTCTACTTCAGACGACCCATTCTCAGAAAATAATTTAACATATAGGAAAATTCTTTACGCATAAGGATATCAATCCCACGAGCATTATGAATGCCAAAATTACAACAACCTAAATGTCAAACAACAGGGCCACAATTTTATCAACTAGATATGTCCCTTAAGGGACTATTATGTGACCATTAAAACATATGTTCATGAAGACTTGTAATTATATGACAAAGTGCTTGTGTGGAAATATCAAGTGCAAAAAAATAGGTCACAGGATTTTATATAAATTAGTATACCAGTCAGCTTTTGCCACATAACAAACCACTCCAAATTTAGTCACATAAGTCACTTAAGTATTTATTTCCCTTGTTTTGTGTGTCTGGGTATTTTGCAGCTGGGTCTGGATAGTCTGGGATGGCTCATTCTCACATTTGGCGGCTGGCAGGCTGATTGGTCTAAATGGGACTCATGTGGGACCGTTCATCTCTATTCCACGTGATCTCTCATCCTCCAAAAAGCTAGCCCAGCCTTCTTCTCACAGCACTTTCATGGGCCCAAAGAGCAGCAAAAGAACAAGTGTCAATGTGTAAGCACTTTTCACGCCTCTGATTGCCTCACGTTTGCTAATGTCCCGTTGGCCAAAGCAAGTCAGGACAACCAAGCGCAGAGTCACCATGGTGGGGTGGTGGGGAGGAGGTAAGCAAGCTGGAGGTCTTTACTGCAAGATTCTACTACAAGTATGGTCTCATCTATTATTTTTTTAAATACGAAATTTATTGTCAAATTGGTTTCCATACAACACCCAGTGCTCATCCCAACAGGTGCCCTCCTCAATGCCCATCACCCACTTTCCCCTCCCTCTCACCCCCCAACAACCCTCAGTTTATTCTCAGTTTTTAAGAGTCTCTTATGGTTTGGCTCCCTCCCTCTCTTTTTTTTCTCCTTCCCCTCCTCCATGGTCTTCTGTTAAGTTTCTCAGGATCCACATAAGAAAGAAAACATATGGTATCTGTCTTTCTCTGTATGACTTATTTCAGTTAGCATAACACTCTCCGGTTCCATCCACATTGCTACAAAAGGCCATATTTCATTCTTTCTCCTTGCCAAGTAGTATTCCATTGTGTATACAAACCACAATTTCTTTATCCATTCATCAGTTGATGGACATTTAGGCTCTTCCCATAATTTGGCTATTGTTGAAAGTGCTGCTATAAACATCGGGGTACAAGTGTCCCTATGCATCAGCACTCCTGTATCCCTTGGGTAAATTCCTAGCAGTGCTATTGCTGGGTCATAGGGTAGATCTATTTTTAATTTTTTGAGGAACCTCCACACTGTTTTCCAGAGCGGCTGCACCAGTTTGCATTCCCACCAACAGTGCAAGAGGGTTCCTGTTTCTCCACATCCTCTCCAGCATCTATAGTCTCCTGATTTGTTCATTTTAGCCACCCTGACTGGTGTGAGGTGGTATCTGAGTGTGGTTTTGATTTGTATTTCCCTGATGAGGAGCGACGTTGAGCATCTTTTCATGTGCCTGTTGGCCATCTGGATGTCTTCTTTAGAGAAGTGTCTATTCATATGTTCTGCCCATTTCTTCACTGGGTTATTTGTTTTTCGGGTGTGGAGTTTGGTGAGCTCTTTATAGATTTTGGATACTAGCCCTTTGTCCGATATGTCATTTGCAAATATCTTTTCTCATTCCGTTGGTTGCCTTTTAGTTTTGTCGATTCTTTCCTTTGCAGTGCAGATTTTATCATGATGAGGTCCCAATAGTTCATTTTTGCTTTTAATTCCCTTTCCTTTGTTGATGTGTCAAGAAATTGCTGAGGCTGAGGTCAGAGAGGTTTTTCCCTGCTTTCTCCTCCAGGGTTTTGATGGTTTCCTGTCTCACATTCAGGTCCTTTATCCATTTTGAGTTTATTTTGTGAATGGTGTAAGAAAGTGGTCTAGCTTCATTCTTCTGCATGTTGCTGTCCAGTTCTCCCAGCACCATTTGTTAAAGAGACTGTCTTTTGTCCATTGGATAGTCTTTACTGCTTCGTCAAAGATTAGTTGGCCATACTTTTGTGGGTCCAATTCTGGAGTCTCTATTCTATTCCATTGGTCTATGTGTCTGTTTTTGTGCCAATACCATACTGTCTTGGTGATTAAAGCTTTGTAGTAGAGGCTAAAGTCTGGGATTGTGATGCCTCCTGCTTTGGTCTTCTTCTTCAATATTACTTTGGCTATTCGGGGTCTTTTGTGGTTTCATACAGATTTTAGGATTGCTTGTTCTAGCTTTGAGGAGAATGCTGGTGCAATTTTGATTGGGATTACATTGAATGTGTAGATAGCTTTGGGTAGTATTGATATTTTAACAATATTTATTCTTCCAATCCATGAGCATGGAATGTTTTTCCATTTCTTTGTATCTTCTTCAATTTCCTTCATAAGCTTTCTGTAGTTTTCAGCATACAGATCTTTTACATCTTTGGTTAGGTTTTTTCCTAGGTATTTTGTGATTCTTGGTCATCTATGATTTTTAAAAACTGTGTATTGGGGCACCTGCGTGGCTCAGTCTGTTAAGCACCCAGCTTTGGCTCAGGTCATGATCTCACATGGGTTTGAGCCCTGCATTGGGCTCTGTGCTAACAGCTCAGAGCCTGGAGCCTACTTTGGATTCTGTGTCTCCCTCTCTCTTTGCCCCTCCCCCACTCATGCTCTCTCTGGCTCTCGAAAATAAATAAAAACATTTAAAAAAATTTTTAATAAAAAAAATAAAAACTGCATATTAATAAAGCCAAAAGGAACTATCAAAATGTTAACAGTGACCCTTTCTGAGTGGCATTTTTCTTTACATTTTAATATTTTGTGGCATGTTCTAAAGTGTAAAAATATGTATTTTTTTATCATGGGAAAGAATTAAGTTGAAATAAAGAAAGGAAAATAGAGAAAGAAAGAAGAGAGAAAGAGCATAGGGGGAAGAATTGAGGGAGGAAAGGAAGAAAGAACTCCTAAAACTGATTTACAGCTGGAAGGCTGGTTGCTTTCCAGGGACTGAATTTTCCCGAAGAGTGAAGCTGGGACATGCAATAAAATCTGAGTGGTCTCTCTCTCTCTCTCTCTCTCTCTCTCTTCCCTTCCCCCCCTCCCTCCTGGGTTGTTAGATCTTCATAGGGCCACAAATAGCATCCAGTCCAGTTATTTTCTTTAGTGTTCACTTGACAAGACTTCTGCTCTAAGTCTCTATGTGTCGGGGCCTTTGCTTCACCCCACACTTTGGATGGTCTATTCCAATGCATGCTCTGATGCAGAAGAGCTGTGCTCATGGGAGACTCCTTTGGTGTGCAGCAGGATGGGGTGGGAGAAAGGGCAGCAGGATCTCCTGATGTTGCAGCTGGTACAGTCACTTAGAAAAGTCTGGCAGGTCCTGAAATACCTAAACATTGAGTCACCACGTGACCCAGCAATTCCACTCCTAGGTACACACCCAAGAGAGATGAAAACGTATATCCCCACAAAAACTTGTACACAAATGTTCGTAGCAGCATTATTCACAATAGCTAAAAGGTGGAAACAACCCAATGTCTGTCAGCTGACAAGTGGCTAAACAAAATGTAGCATATTCAGGGTCACCTGGGTGGCTCAATTGGTTAAGCTTCCAACTTTAGATCAGGTCATGATCTTTTGCTTTGTGAGTTCGAGCCCCACGTCGGGCTCTGTGCTGACAGCTCGGAGCCTGGAGCCTGCTTCAGATTCTGTGTCTCCCTCTCTCTCTGCCCCTCCCCTGCTCATGCTCTGTCTCTCTGTCTCTCAAAAAAATAAATAAAACATTAAAAAAATTTTTTTAAATAAAAAAATTTAAAAAATGTAGCATATTCATACGATGAAATATTATTTGGTTATAAAAAGGACTAAAGCACTAATTCATGTTACCATGTTGGTGAACCTTGAAAACTTTGTGCTGAGAGAAGCTAGTCACAAAAGACCACATATTATATTATTCCATTCATTTGAAATGTCTCTAATAGAGAAATCTATGGAATAGA
This sequence comes from Prionailurus viverrinus, assembly GCF_022837055.1. NCBI lineage: Eukaryota > Metazoa > Chordata > Mammalia > Carnivora > Felidae > Prionailurus > Prionailurus viverrinus. The sequence goes on along the minus strand of NC_062576.1, from coordinate 16,120,034 downwards.
TTATTGTTTATGACTAGGAAGAGATGGGGATGAGGAGTGAGAAGTAAAGGGTACAGTGTTTCTTTTCTAAGTGATGAAAATGTTCTAAAATTGGTATGATGATTCTTTTAGTGTTCCCAGACCCAATTCCAATGTGTGTGGGGGAAACACTTTGGACACCAACAGGACACCAACAGGATGTCTCTGGTGACAAACACTACCTGGAGATTAGATTCCAACAGGTTAAGGGCTCAATCCTGTACAATTGCCCCCCAGCCCCCATTTCAGATGCTAGTTGCAAGCCCCAGGCTGTTACATGTGCTTCTAACCCACTACGAGTTGAAGGTTCTAACAATCTCCTCAAGTTAATTAATTTGCTAGAGCAGCTCACACAACTCAGGCAAACACTTAATTTACCAGTTTATTAAAGGGTGATAAAGGATACAAATCAACAGCCAGATGAAGAGACACACAGCGGGGGACTGAAACTTCTACCCCTCTAACCACATGGTTGGTCCTTCTGGCAAACAGCCCCTACCCTTGGGTGGGGTCTAAAAATGTTATGTTCATTAACATAACAAAAGACACATTTATGACTTTCAGCACTTAGGAAATTCCAAGGGTTTTGGGAGCTGTGAGCCAGGAACTGTGGATAAAGACCAAATATATTTGAGAAAAATATTTCGGTCATCTGAATGACCAAATTTATATTTCTTATAAATCACAACATTGCAGTGATGGTTGCACATCTCCCCCGAATATACGAAAAACCACTGAGTGGTATGGGTGAATTGTATGCTGTATGAATTTTATCTCAGTAAAGCTGTTCTTAAAAAGAAGAGCTATGATGATAGGGGCATACATATGGTCTGTGACAGCAAATCAAGGGAAACCAGAAAAGGGCCCGATCACTCCAGGTGAGGATGGTCAAGGGAGGAGTGTTTCAATGAGGCCTTAAAACCTAATGGGAAGGAGGGCACCTGGGCGGCTCAGTTGGTTAAGCATCTGACTTCGGCTTAGGTCATGACCTCACAACTTAGGAGTTCGGACCCCGCATCAGGCTCTATGCTGACAGCTCGGAGATTGGAGCCTGCTTTCGATTCTGTGTCTTCCTCTCTCACTACTCCTCCCCCACTTTGCACCCCCACCCCACCCCTCCGCCAAGAATAAATAAACATTAAAACCTAATGGGAAGGAAGAGGAGGTAAGAAGATTCTCAGGGTGAAGATTGCGATCTGGAACACAGGAATACAGGTGGGAAATTGGGGAACGTGTTGTGGGTGGCTAACTTGTGAACACTTGGGTGAAACAGACAGGAGAGGGTAACAGGAACATTCTTGTTTGAATGCTACTGCTGTGGGCTGGCTTCAGATTTGTTAAATATTTAAAGCCAGCTCTTTGATGCTTGGGTACTTTAGGGAATTCTCTGAGGAACTCCTTTCCTCAATCACTGGGTACAGGGAAAATGCACATCTCCTTCTATAAAATTCTCTTCAAAAAAAAAAAAATTCTCTTAATTCCCAACATTGAAGCAAAGAATTAAGACGAAAATAACTACTTTTCAGAAACCTTATATGTTTTGCATTTGGTCTAGTCTAGCATTTTTCAACCTTAGAGCCACAGACGTTTTGGGCTGGCCAGTCTTTGTCGTGGGGGCTTTCCTGTGCACTGTAGGACGTGTAGCAGTACAACTGGCCTCTACCGGTTAGATGGTTAACACCATCCCTTTCCCCAGCTGACAACCGAAAACATCTGTAGACATTTCTCACTGCCAAATGTCCCCTAGGGTGGGTAGTGACAAAATTGCCCCAGATTAAGAACCACTGACCTAGGCCCTTGCTACTCACAGTATGGACCAGCACCATAGGCATCATCTGGGAACTTGTTCGAAAGGCAAATTGTCAGGCCCCACTCTAGACCTGACGAATGAGAATCTGCACTTTAACAAGATATAATTTGTACGTTCGTTAACGTGAGAAGCCTGGTCTACACGCATTGTAGCCTCTAATGTATTTTGGTGACTCAGGTTAAATAAACATTTTTAACATAAAAAGAAAAAATATCAAGGCCACGGCCTAGACTTATTGGCACCGTGTTTTGTTTTTTTTTCTTTTTTTGCACTGGCCCTTAACTTGGTCCTTGCATGAGAATCTCCATGACCTTTCTCAAACTATATGAGTTCAGGCCCCAGATTTTCTGATTTGATGGGTTCAGCATGGGGATTCAGGGTCTATGAATTTTGAAACGTCTCTCCAGGTGATGTGTCCCCAGTTAAGATCCTCTAATCTAATAGTACTGGGTCCATAGTTGCATCATACCAAATCAATTTTTCAAACTGTAAAATTTCTTGAGATAAAGTCATTGGATAAGAAGTGTGCCCTGGCCATATTTCAGAAACACAGGGGAAATGGGGTCATATTTGGATTCTGGAAGTGGATTTTTTTTCTGTGGTCTCCAAACCCAGAGGAGTGTGGTCTCTGGAAGTGCTCAGTTGCTGAAATCCCCTCTCTTGCCTCAGGATCCAGGGAACTGCACTTTCTGTCATCACAGCTTGCACTGCACACACCCCTGCTGAAACTTTGGCCATCCAGCTCAGGCATAGCTTTCCTTCCAAGAATACCCAGGCTTGCTTAACTTCCTCTGTCCTCAGACAAGAATGGCTGGAAAAAGTGACAGGGCAGGGTTTCTTGGAAAGCAATCTGGCCTGCATCAGCACTAATGATTAAAATGTGTCCTCTTGTGGCTAGTCCCCAACAGACAGCACATTCCTAAGCTATTTTAACTCATCAGTTCAGAAATTCTAGAGTTCCTGTCCTCGGTTCTTGAGGTCTGGATCTTTTTTCTCCTGGAGAACAGACACAGACACCACTGACTAGAGTGTTCTATAAATCCCATAGAGCACCTGTCTATCTATGTATCTAGCATCTATCTATCTATCTATCTATCTATCATCTATGTATCTACATATCTATCATCTAACAACCTGTATCCAGATATAGATATCATCATCTAGATATAGATAGTTGTAGAAATATTTCTATTACAAAGTTATATAACCTTGAATTAGAAAGTTTAGAATGCACTAAAACTTTTACAATCCTGTTAAAGTTTAGTGGTCAGAACTTCCTTGGAGTTGTTACGGTAACGTAGGAAATGCCAAGAACAGGCTGCCTTGGAGAATCTTGGGAAACTTGACTGGCTTCATTATGCTTCTCAGGCCCATGGAAGCAGGCCACAGAACATTTCAGGCCCTGTCCAGAGGCAAGAATTTTCCCAATGTCTACAAGGTCTTCTGTTATCCTACATAAACTGATTTTTTTTCCTTCACAAATAAACACAAAATTAACTAGTTTCAGTATGGCGGACATCTGACTTGAAGCTAAGGCTTCACCAATTTTGTCCCACCTAATCATTCCCACTTTTGTCACAATTGCATTAAGTTTATGAGACCTTTGCTTTTTTTTTTTTTTAAATTTTTTTTTCAACGTTTATTTATTTTTGGGACAGAGAGAGACAGAGCATGAACGGGGGAGGGGCAGAGAGAGAGGGAGACACAGAATCGGAAACAGGCTCCAGGCTCTGAGCCATCAGCCCAGAGCCCGACGCGGGGCTCGAACTCCCGGACCGCGAGATCGTGACCTGGCTGAAGTCGGACGCTTAACCGACTGCGCCACCCAGGTGCCCCCGAGACCTTTGCTTTTTAACACCAATCAATACCTATTCAATTAAACATTTAAATAACGACATCAACTGCTATACTGAGAATGATGACAATTGATGATGCTAAAGAGGGACTGTCGGCAGCTACACAACACCGTCATGAGTTAGCCTGAAATCATCCTGAGTTGGCTGGCATATAAAAGTTCAAATTTGGCCTTTGAAAAGTGTGTTGGGTCTGTCTGTACACCGTGCATTCAATGTATGACAGTGTAGACTGTTCAGGATTGGACTTAGGCAAGGTTGAGAACCATCTGTATATATAGGACACATCCTTTCCCCACATCACATTATCCAAAATTCTTCCCTTCTGTTTCCTCGAAATTCAGAATCTTACCCTCTGCCTCATGGTGTATAAGGTCGTTGTCAAGAGAGGCAAAAGTGGTGCAAACATTTAGTATTTCTCTTGAAGTCCCATCCAGTGCCAGCATCTTATTTTGGGAAAATCTTAACATCTTGGTGGTAGCATTTGCCAGTTAGACCTGTAACAGCCCTAAAATGATCATATGGGTAATCTTAATGACAAACATGGTCATTAAATTCTAACCAAAGCTTGGCATCCAAACATAAAAATAAGACAAGTGCTTACATTAGATAAATCCTGCATAAAAAAAGAGGATAAGGGATACCACTTCTGATTATCCCAAGCAGAGGCATGTGTTAGAGAAGACCTGTGTTAGAGAAGACTCTGTCTAAGGGCATCCGAGGGAATGAAGTGCAATCCAAACTGTGAGCCTGTCTGGCTTACCTGAAATCTATTTGAGAATACCTCTTTTAAGTCTACTCAACTCCATTAGTTGGATTCTTGGTTGCAAGTGGTAGAAACCCAACTCAAACTAGTTTAAGTCTCAAGATGGATTTATTATAAGGGACAGTGGACTCTTGGGACCTATGCATTTTCTCTTGGATCATGGGTCTCTTGGAACCCATAAGCATGAATGCAATTGGGCCTCAAGAGCTATATGGAGTCAGAGACTCAAATACCACCAGCTTCTCTGTCTTCTCTCTGTGCATCTCTAAATTTCACCCTTTTTTCTCAACAATGCATCTGCTTCCAATCCTCCAGTCTACATGGTCTGAAACGTGGTTACAGAGAGCACCTAAAATTTATGTTTTTACAACTTCAGACACAAAAGAAAATGTATTTCAACTCTTTTTCATTCTCTGGTCCAAAAATCCATGAGAATTCTTTCATTAGATCAGTTTGGGGCAGGTGCCTTACCTTGAACCAATCAGCTATGGGCAGGGGACAGATCGCATAATAATTGGGCAGCCTGAAAGCAGAAAGGAAGGGGCAAGTGCAGCAACTAGAAGGTAGATAGTGCCAGCCAGTCATTCCCATATATGTCCACTGAACCAACAGTCCCACCTTTTTGATATCTTCTTTTGCAGTCATTAATCCATGTGTGAGTCTTTTTTTTTAATTAAAAAAAAATTTTTTAATGTTTATTCACCTTTGAGAGACAGAAACAGAGCATAAGCTGGGAAGGGGCAGAGAGAGAGGGAGACACAGACCGTGAAGCAGGCTCCAGGCTCTGAGCTGTCAGCACAGAGCCCGATGCAGGGCTTGAACTCACGAACTGTGAGATCATGACCTGAGCCAAAGTCGGACGCTCAACTGACTGAGCCACCCAGGTGCCCCTATCCATGTGTGAGTCTTAAACATATCATGTTCATGGATTAGAAAACTCAATATTATAAAGGTTAATTCTCCTCAAGTTGATTTATAGATTAGACATAATTCTTATTAAAACTCATCATGTTTCTTAATAGATCTTGACTAGCTGATTCTAAATTTACATGAAAGTGCAAAAAGCCAAGAATAGTCAAGATACTGGCCTGTAGTGGAAGGTCTAGTCTGTACTGAATGAGCCACTTCCTACTCACTCAAGATAAGACTTTAAAAAAGTTAGAAAGAAAATACTCTGTAGCACAACTCATGTCATTGCAAATGGCAAGATTTCATTCTCTTTTATGACTAATATTCCATTGTATGTATACACCACATCTTCTTTATCCATCTACCAGTCGATGGACACTTGGGCTGTTTCCATAATTTGGTTCTTGTAGATAATGCTGCTATAAACATTGGGGTGCATGTATCCTTTTGAATTAGTATTTTTGTATTTTTTGGGTAAATACCTATAGTGTGACTGCTGGATTGTAGGGTAGTTCTATTTTTATCTTTTTGAGGAAACTATACTGTTGTCCAGAGTGGCTGCACAAGTTTGCATTCCCATCAACAGTGCAAGAGGGTTCCCCTTTCTCCACATCTTTGCCAACACCTGTTGCAGAAATATAATTTGAGTTCAACTGTTCTTTTATAAACTAGCAACTTTTGCATTACCGTACCCATTTTATGTATGAAAATTTTAAAACAAAAGCTTTAAGATCTCTGTGATGTCTGTATGTTTATGTCTGTCTATGTATGCATTATTATAGATGTGTGATATTTTTCTACCTCTGTATGGTGTTGCTAAAAAGTAATTTGCAAAGAGCTCTATTTAATTGGCTTAAAAACAAACAAGCACTGGGGCACCTGGGTGGTTCAGTTGGTTGAGTGTCTGACTTCAGCTCAGGTCATGATCTCATGGTTCGTGAGTTTGAGCCCCACATCGGGCTCACTGCTGTCAGCATAGAGCCTGTTTTGGATCCTATGTCTCCCTCTCTCTCTGCCCCTTTCCCACTCATGCTCACTCTCTCTTTCAAAAATAAATAACACATGGGGCGCCTGGGTGGCGCAGTCAGTTAAGCGTCCGACTTCAGCCAGGTCACGATCTCGCGGTCCGTGAGTTCGAGCCCCGCGTCAGGCTCTGGGCTGATGGCTCAGAGCCTGGAGCCTGTTTCCGATTCTGTGTCTCCCTCTCTCTCTGCCCCTCCCCCGTTCGTGCTCTGTCTCTCTCTGTCCCAAAAATAAATAAACGTTGAAAAAAAAAATTAAAAATAAATAAATAAATAACACATTAAAAAAAGAAAACAATCAAGCACCATATAAATTAAGTATATTCTCAGAAATATAAAAACAACCTCAGTGGTTTTCAGGTTCATATGATCTAGGATAAGTCTTTAGTAAATAAAAACTGGTTAAAGTTTGTTGGTTTAATTAAAATAGATGTGTCCTCGGGATAGAAGGAACATACTTAAAGATCATAAAAGCCATTTATGAAAAGCCCACAGCTAACATCATCCTCAACGGGGAAAAACTAAGAGCTTTTTCCCTGAGATCAGGAACACGACAAGGATGCCCACTCTCACCGCTGCTGTTTAACATAGTGCTGGAAGTTCTAGCATCAGCAATCAGACAACAAAAGGAAATCAAAGGCATCAAAATTGGCAAAGATGAAGTCAAGCTTTCGCTTTTTGCAGATGACATGATATTATACATGGAAAATCCGATAGACTCCACCAAAAGTCTGCTAGAACTGATACAGGAATTCAGCAAAGTTGCAGGATACAAAATCAATGTACAGAAATCAGTTGCATTCTTATACACTAACAATGAAGCAACAGAAAGACAAATAAAGAAACAGATCCCATTCACAATTGCACCAAGAAGCATAAAATACCTAGGAATAAATCTAACCAAAGATGTAAAGGATCTGTATGCTGAAAACTATAGAAAGCTTATGAAGGAAATTGAAGAAGATTTAAAGAAATGGAAAGACATTCCCTGCTCATGGATTGGAAAAATATTGTCAAAATGTCAATACTACCCAAAGCTATCTACACATTCAATGCAATCCCAATCAAAATTGCACCAGCATTCTTCTCGATACTAGAACAAGCAATCCTAAAATTCATATGGAACCACAAAAGGCCCCGAATAGCCAAAGGAATTTTGAAGAAGAAGACCAAAGCAGGAGGCATCACAATCCCAGACTTTAGCCTCTACTACAAAGCTGTCATCATCAAGACAGCATGGTATTGGCACAAAAACAGACACATAGACCAATGGAATAGAATAGAAACCCCAGAACTAGACCCACAAACGTATGGCCAACTCATCTTTGACAAAGCAGGAAAGAACATCCAATGGAAAAAAGACAGTCTCTTTAACAAATGGTGCTGGGAGAACTGGACAGCAACATGCAGAAGGTTGAAACTAGACCACTTTCTCACACCATTCACAAAAATAAACTGAAAATGGATAAAGGACCTAAATGTGAGACAGGAAACCATCAGAACCTTAGAGGAGAAAGCAGGAAAAGACCTCTCTGACCTCAGCCGTAGCAATCTCTTACTCGACACATCCCCAAAGGCAAGGGAATTAAAAGCAAAAGTGAATTACTGGGACCTTATGAAGATAAAAAGCTTCTGCACAGCAAAGGAAACAACCAACAAAACTAAAAGGCAACCAACGGAATAGGAAAAGATATTTGCAAATGACATATCGGACAAAGGGCTAGTATCCAAAATCTATAAAGAGCTCACCAAACTCCACACCCGAAAAACAAATAACCCAGTGAAGAAATGGGCAGAAAACATGAATAGACACTTCTCTAAAGAAGACATCCGGATGGCCAACAGGCACATGAAAAGATGTTCAGCGTCGCTCCTTATCAGGGAAATACAAATCAAAACCACACTCAGGTATCACCTCATGCCAGTCAGAGTGGCCAAAATGAACAAATCAGGAGACTATAGATGCTGGAGAGGATGTGGAGAAACGGGAACCCTCTTGCACTGTTGGTGGGAATGCAAATTGGTGCAGCCGCTCTGGAAAGCAGTGTGGAGGTTCCTCAGAAAATTAAAAATAGACCTACCCTATGACCCAGCAATAGCACTGCTAGGAATTTATCCAAGGGATACAGGAGTACTGATGCATAGGGCCACTTGTACCCCAATGTTCATAGCAGCACTCTCAACAATAGCCAAATTATGGAAAGAGCCTAAATGTCCATCAACTGATGAATGGATAAAGAAATTGTGGTTTATATACACAATGGAATATTACGTGGCAATGAGAAAAAATGAAATATGGCCTTTTGTAGCAACGTGGATGGAACTGGAGAGTGTGATGCTAAATGAAATAAGCCATACAGAGAAAGACAGATACCATATGGTTTCACTCTTATGTGGATCCTGAGAAACTTAACAGGAACCCATGGGGGAGGGGAAGGAAAAAAAAAAAAAAAAGAGGTTAGAATGGGAGAGAGCCAAAGCATAAGAGACTGTTAAAAACAGAACAAACTGAGGGTTGATGGGGGGTGGGAGGGAGGAGAGGGTGGGTGATGGGTATTGAGGAGGGCACCTTTTGGGATGAGCACTGGGTGTTGTATGGAAACCAATTTGTCAATAAATTTCATAAAAAAAAAAAATTAAATAGATGTGTCCTTTGAATTATCAGCATTAAGTATAACACTTTTATCTAGGTTTACTAAAAGACAAACTCATGTTATCTCTGTTACAGAATTTATCAGCAAGAAAAATGGCTAACTTTTGTCTAGTGTCTCGTGAAGTTTTCATGTATTGTCTAAGCATGATTGCAGGAGCAAGTGATTTAGATAGACATAAAAAAGATAAGAGTTATTAAGTGAATTTTTCAGCAACTGTTATGTTTTATGGTATGTCTACTAACATAGTTTCCCCAAATCTTTTTGGTAACTTGAAACTTTAGAGTTTTGCTGAGTTAAGTTAAATGATGGATCATTGAATATCTAGAACACTGTCAAATAAGATAAAATAATAAAACATCAATTACTGGACATAGGTTTACTTACTTTTGGCTTCTTTTTTTTTAAAAAAAAATGTTTAAACGTTTATTTATTTTTGAGACAGAGAGAGACAGAGCATGAATGGGGGAGGGTCAGAGAGAGAGGGAGACACAGAATCCAAAACAGGCTCCAGGCCCTGAGCTGTCAGCACAGAGCCTGATGCAGGGCTCGAACTCATGGACTGCAAGATCATGACCTGAGTCAAAGTTGGACACTCAACCGACTAAGAAACCCAAGCATACTTTTGGCTTCCTTTTACAGAGAAACTAAATATATTTGGGTCTATTAGTAAACATGTTTGTGCCATACTGGAAAATTTACTAGGAACAAGAATATACTCCTAGAAATTATGAAATATATTTATAAATTTGCCGGTAATGGACAATTGTTTTCTTCCTAATTTTCACTATAAATTAAGGTTTTTAGGGGTTAAAAATTCTGATATGTTAATTAAAAGTAATAGAAATAATAAGGGAAACATCTCTGTATAGAAGGAAAATAGAAGTGTATTTTCAGTAAGTAAAGTATGAGGAATAGAGATGTATTTTTTTTGAAGGAAAAGAAAGTAATTTTGTCTTAAAGTAAAGCTGATGGTTTCAGAATGGGAAAGAGAACAAAGGACAAACTAAATGGACATAGAAAGTTGTAGAAGATTTGTGGAAAAGAGATCTTGGGGAAGGAATTTTATGTGTGGTCAAACTGGCTAATATTGAAATGGATTTAATTGAATTTTTAAAATTTTAATTAATTTTAATATCAAAAGTACACTGATACAAAATTAGAATTTGGGTTCTCTCTGTTAAAAAGGCAAACTTTTTCTTAGCATATTGGTCTGCTCTCAATAAGAAATTTAAACAAAGGTGTTGGGTTTTTTTGCTTGTTTTTTTGTTTTTGTTTTTTATCTTTTAAGTAATCTGCCTAGAAAGAAAAAAATTTGGGTTTTACCGAAGTAATCTCAGGGTGCCTTGGTGGCTCAGTTGGTTTAGCATCCAATTCTTGATTTCGGCTCAGGTATGACCCCAGGGTCATGGGATTGAGCCCCTTGTGGGGCTATGCTGAGTGTGGAGCCTGCTTAAGAGTCTCCCTTTCTCTCTCCCTCTGCCCCTATACCCTGCTTGCGCTCTCTCTCCCTAAAATAAATAATAATAATAGTAATAATAATAATTTCCTGTGTTTCATGTTATCTTTATCAACATGTCTTTGATTATTCAAGTAAACCTAAATTTCTCAATATTAAAAGGGCTAAGTTTTGTTCAGAACTATGTAACCTTCTGTATTTGCCTTTGACATTTTTTATTATCACTTTGATTAAATGGATAATTAAATATTATTTCATAATGCTCTGTGATCCTTTTTAGTCAAGTGCCCAAAACCTTTTAATATTTTAAAATAACTTCCCAAAATCTAATTCTAAATAAAGTCTTTTTTCAACCTCCAACTAACTGGGATTTTTCAGTGGGTCCCAGGAACATCTCAAAAGGTTTGTTCTCAGAGCATCTGGGTGAGTGAGTCAGTTAAGCGTCCGACTCCTGATATTGGTTCAGGTGAGATCAAGCCCCACATTGGGTTCTATACTGGATGGAGCCTGCTTGGGATTCTTTCTTTCTCCTTCTCTCTGCCCCTTCCGTGCTCATACTCTCTCTCCCTCTCTCACAAAATAAATAAACATTAAAAAAAAAGATTTGTTTTCTCTCTTTATAAAAAAAAGAGATACTAAACTAATTAGGATTATTTTTTTTTTAATTTTTTTTTTCAACGTTTATTTTATTTTTTGGGACAGAGAGAGACAGAGCATGAACGGGGGAGGGGCAGAGAGATGGAGACACAGAATCGGAAACAGGCTCCAGGCTCTGAGCCATCAGCCCATAGCCTGACGCGGGGCTCGAACTCACGGACCGTGAGATCGTGACCTGGCTGAAGTCGGACGCCCAACCGACTGCGCCACCCAGGCGCCCCTAATTAGGATTATTTGATATATTAAATTACATGGGGGGGGGGGGCGCCTGGTTGGCTCAGTTGGGTGAACATCTGATTTTCATTGCTGTCAGCACACAGCCCTCTTTGGATCCTCTGTCCTCCTCTCTCTCTGCCCCTCCCCTGCTTGTACTCTCTCTCTCAAAAATAAATGAACATTAAAAAAAATAAATTACTTGGTAAGTATTATTAAGCAAAAAGCAATGCTTCTGTTAATATAAGTGTTCTGGAAATTGTTTGAAATTCCTAGGAATCTGATATGTCCTGGTATAATGTTATTAGTAATAATTCTAATTATCTCAAGATGTTGTGTCACAGAAATAACCAAATTTTCTGGTCAGTAGTGAACTCTCATCAGATCTTTAGCAATGGGTATTTTAAAGTCTTTTATCATTTACAGACAATTATTGTTTTATCCTGACACTTTTGTAAAAGTGAGCCTCATGGAAAGGACTGTACCAAGTATTTACTACCAACACTGATGCCAAATTATAAGGTGTTGAACCTTGGGTGCATATTTCACAACTGAAGAAGGCTCCACCTTACATCTGGTCCTGTGCAAATGCTGGAGACCTCAAAATCAAATTGCCTCGGAAGAGAAGTAGCTGACATTGAGGTAGACTGCTTCTTTCCAAGACATCAGATCAAGACCATTTCTTTCCATTTCTCTTTCCCTACCTAATTATCTTTTTTCTTTTTTTTAAAGTTTATTTATTTATTTTGAGAGAGAGAGAGTGGCATGCATGTGAGTCGGGGAGGGGCAGAGAGAGAGTGGGAGAGAGAGAGAATCCCAAGCAGGCTCCACACTGTCAACATAGAGCCCGACTCAGGGCTTAAACCCACAAACTGTGAGATCATGACCTGGGCCGAAATCAAGAGTCAGATGCTCAGCCAACTGAGCCACCCAGGTGCCCCTAACCATCCTTTTTCCCAATTCTTACACCATGAAGTACCTTATGATTCTTTTGTTCACCTTTTGCCTTGCTCTGGCCTGGAAGGGAAATACCATTGTTTACATATTTCAGACATTGCAAAGGGAGATAATCCAACTTCCAAACATCCATTGGATTTGCCATGGTTCTGAAGATTCTGTGGTTTTGCCTGTCACAAATTTCTTCCTGATTTCTGATGCCTCAATTTCTCTACAACAAACTCAGCTTCCTCTCCATCATATTAGGCTCCCTAACCCTGGGTGTCGATTTCCCTGTTTCTGGTTCAAAAGCCCAAACCTGGGAATCTTGCATCCAGGCTCTTACACAGAAAGGTACACAAGGCAAGAATAACCAAAATAACTTCTTGTGTGGTCTACAGATCCTCAAGTTTTACTGGCCTCTATGGCTGTCACCTTTCTAGTCCTGACGACAGACCCAAACAGGAATTATCAAGAGACATTCAATGATTCAAAGTCTTTTCCTTTGGCAGATCTTTCTTCTCCTGGTTAGGAGTAACTACAGATGACACTATGGTCAAGAACCTCTCTCTTGAAGATGTTGCAGAATCTGCTACTGAAGCAGTAGGTGCCCAACAACATTCCTTAGATTCTCTGGCCGAAGGATAGCCTTTGATTATCTTTTAGCTGAGCAAGATGTCTGAGCTATGGCCGACACCAGTTGTTGTGCCTGGACGAACGCTTTTTTATGTCACTGGAAGCTACATAAAATCATTGAATAATCCACTTAGCTTACAAAAATGACCCTTCAATGTCTTTTTTTTGATTTCTCTGATTTTGATTGATTTGAGTCTTGGGGACCATGGCTCTGAAGTGCACTTCAGGTATTGGGAGTTAGTCTGTTTATAATAATCACAATTATCTCCTGAGCATACTGCATTCTCTCAGACACTTTATTTTTTTTTATTGTTTTTAATGTTTATTTATTTTTGAGACAGAGAGAGACACAGCATGAGCAGGGAAGGGGCAGAGAGAGAGGGAGACACAGAATGTGAAGCAGGCTCCAGGCTCTGAGCTGTCAGCACAGAGCCCGATGTGGGGCTCGAACTCACGAACTGTGAGATCATGACCTGAGCCGAAGTCGGACGCTTAACCGAATGAGCCACCCAGGCGCCCCTCTCAGAAACTTTAAATACATGTTCACAGCTGGTAACCACCAAGCAAATGACCTCCCTAAGACTAGAACATCAGAAAAGGAACAAAGGGAATGACCGACTTAAAGAATGTGAACCAAATGCTGTGACGAATGAATACCACACAGAGAATAAGCAGCTTCAGAGTGGTAGCTGGGAACAGCGCTAATGCCTTACATTTTTATCACTGCTCTCAGACTGAGTCTGATCAAAGGGGGGAATTGTTGAAAACAAAACAACATGCCCCAAATGGAATCGATTATTTTAATCCCCACAAACCAAGACTTAACTTAATTACAGTTTTGGTTCTTCCAGAAATGGAATATTAAATCAGTTAGTGAGAAATTACCTGGTCAAATCAGTTAGTGAGGCAACCTGCTTCATAGTCTCCTGCCATCCCCTAAAGGATTGCCACAACCAATCTGCTTTTTGCTAGTATAACTTCCTTGTTCCTGTTCCCTTCTGCCTTTTGTCTGCTGGCCGATTCATGAATCATTGAATAAAGCCAATAAGATATTTGCAATTTACTTAGGTGAATTTTTTTAAGTTTATTTATTTATTTTTGAGAGAGAAAAAGCATGAGTGGGGGAGGGGCAGAGAGAGAGGGAAAGAGAGAGAATCCCAAGCAGGCTTCACACTGTCAGTGCAGAGCCTGATGTGGGGCTAGAACCTACGAGCCATGAGATCATGACCTGAGTTGAAGTTGGATGCTTAACCGACTGAGCCACCCTGGCGTCCCAAATTTTGTGTTTTTTTAACAACAGAAAAATATTTGTGTCTAACTCCTCATCTTCTCCCAACTAGGGAAGGGTAAGGAGTTTTTCAGTATCTGGAAATAATTGCACAGAAGTTATAACTCCAGACACTCTATTTTTTTGGTATTTATTTATTTACTTATCTGTTAATTTAAAGTTTATTTATTTATTTTGAGCGAGAGAGAGAGAGAGAGCGAGCAAATGAGCAGGGGAGGGACAGAGAGAGAGAGAGGGAGAGAGAGAATCCTAAGCAGGCTCTGCACTGTTAGTCCAGCCACAAATCCTGAGATCTTGACCCGAGCCAAAATCGAGTCAGACACTTAACTGACTGAGCCACCCAGGTGCCCCTTATTTATTTTTAAGTTTTTCTGTTAATCACCCAGTGCTTATCATGACAACTGCACTTCTTCATCCACATCACTTATTTCACCCATTCCTCACCTACCTCTCCTTTGGTGACCATCAGTTTGTTCTCTATGGCCAAGAGTCGGTCTTTTGGTTTGCCTTCCTCTGTTTTTCCCTTTGCTTATTTGTTCTGTTTCTATATGAGTGAAATCATATGGTATTTGTCTTTTTTCTGACTGACTTATTTCCCTTAGCATAATACTCTCTGTCTCCATCCGTGTTGTTGCAAATGGCAAGATTTCATTATGTTTTCTGGCTGAATAATATTCCATTGTATATATATACCACATCTTCTTTATTCATCAATCAATGGACACTTGGGCTGCTTCCATATGTTGGCTATTGTAAATAATGCTGCTATAAACATTGAGGTCCATGTATACCTTTGAATTAGTGTTCTTGTATTCTTTGGGTGAATACCCAGTAATGTGATTGCTGGAACATAGAGTAGTTCTATTTTTAACTTTTTGAGAAACTCCGCACCGTTTTCCAGAATGGCTGCACTAGTTTACATTCCCACCAACAGTGCAAGAGGGTTCCCCCTTTCTCCACATCCTTGCTAACACCTGTTGTTTTTGTGTTGTTGATTTTAGCCATTCTAACACATGTGAGGTGATAGCTCATTGTAGTTCTGATCTGCATTTCCCTGATGATGGAGTGATGTTGAACATCTTTTCATGTGTCTGTTGACCATCTGTATGTCTTTGGAGAAATGTCTGCCCGTTTTTAAATTGGATCATTTGGGGGGCACCTGGGTGGCTCAGTCGGTTGGGCATCCGACTTCGGCTCAGGTCATGATCTTGTGGTCGTGAGTTTGAGCCCCGTGTCGGGCTCTGTGCTGACCGCTCAGAGCCTGGAGCCTGTTTCAGATCCTGTGTCTCCCTCTCTCTGACCCTCCCCCCATTCATGCTCTGTTTCTCTCTGTCTGAAAAATAAATAAACACTAAAAAAAAAAAAACTTTAAATTGGATCATTTGGTTTTGGAGCATTGGGTTGTATAATTTCTTCATATATTTTGGATGCTAACTCTTCATTGAATATGTCACTTGCAAATATCTTCTCCCATTCTGTAAGTTGCCTTTTCGTTTTGTTGATTGTTTCCTTCACCATGCAGAAGCTTTTAATTTTGATGTAGTCCCAATGGTTTATTCTTGCTTTTGTTTCCCTTGCCTCAGGAGACCTATCTAGAGAAATGTTGCTGCGGCCAATGTCAGAGAAATTACTGCCTGTGCTGTTTTCCAGGATGTTTATGGTTTCAGGTCTCACATTTTGATCTTTGATCCATATTGAGTTTATTTTTTGTGTACGGTATAATAAAGTGGTGCAATTTCATTGTTTTGCATGTTGCTGTCCAGTTTTCCCAACACCATTTGTTGAAGAGACATTCTTTTTCCCATTGCATATTATTTGCTGCTTTGTCAAAGATTAATTGACCATAAAATTGTGGGTTTATGTCTGGATTTTGTACTCTGTTCTATTGATCCATGTGTCTTATTTTTGTTCCAGTACCATACTCTTTTGATCACTACAGCTTTGTAGTATAAGTTGAAGTTCGGAATTGTGATGCCTCCAACTTTGCTTTTCTTTTTTTAAGATTGTTTTGGCTGCTCAAGGTCTTTTGTGATCCATACAAATTTTAGGATTGTTTGTTCTAGTTCTGTGAAAAATACTGTTGGCATATTGATAGGAATTCCATTAAATGTGTAGATTGCTTTGGGTAGTAGACATTTTAACAATATTTGTTCTTCAAATCCATGAACCATGAATGTCTTTCCATTTCTTTTCTTTTTAAAAATGTTTTTAATGTTTATTTATTTTTGAGAGAGAGACAGAGTGTGAGTGGGGGAGGGGCAGAGAAAGAAAGGGAGACACAGAATCTGAAGCAGGCTCCAGGCCCTGAGCTGTCAGCACAGAGCCCAACACAGGGCTCGAACTCACGGGCCATGAGATGGTGACCTGAGCAGAAATCAAGAATCAGATGCTTAACTGACTGAGCCACCCAGGTGCCCCTAAAGGATACTTAATTTTCATTAAATGAATTTGTTAATAATTTATAGATTTATAATATATAATTTGTGATAATACTTTGACATTTTATGATATGATTATAAACTTTTGTATTTGAAATTTATTTCAACATGTAGTTTAACTTTTTAAAAAATATTTGAGGGGCATCTGGGTGGCTCAGTCAGTTAAGGATCTGACTCTTGATTTCAGTTCAGGTCATGATCTCATGGTTTGTCAGATCAAGCCCTGAGGAGGGCTCTGCCCTGACAGCATGGAGCCTGCTTGGGATACTCTCTCTCCCTCTCTCTCTGCCCTTCCCCTACTCACGCACACATGCACACAATCTCTCTCTCCCTCTCAAAAATAAAAACTTAAAAAGGTTTTTTAATTCCTAACACTTTATAAAAAAAGAGTTCAGCCTATAGATACATTTTTTTTTCTCTTTTTAAATATGTTTTATATCTTAAGGGATTGACTTCTGCAGTTGTGGGGGCTGGCAAAGTAAGTCCAAAGTTCGCAGCCGGGCAGGCAGTCAGGAAGGGAAGGTCATGAGCAGGCTGGAATTCCACATACACAGGTGGAAGCTTGTTCACAGACAGAGGGAAGGAAGATCCAGAGGGAATAGATAAGAATTGTGTGAATAACGAGGAGAAACTGTGTGTAGGCTACCAAATGGCTGCTGCCTTCCTTCCACCCTCAGACTGCCAGGCAAGAATATTGCTTGTAGCCTACACTAACTAGGATCACACTAGAAAGAGAATTCTGGGCTCTGTAGTTAAGCCTAGCTGAGTTGCCGCATCACATACCCATCACACTTGTGTGAATGCCAGTTTCAGTAGGTAATGCTGTTATGCCCAGAATTCGTGATCCCCAAAGACCACCAGGGAGCCGAGTCCGATGCAAAAGCAAAGAGCCTTTATTCGAGCTAGCTCGAGCTCAATCCCCTACCTGCACCGACGCAGCGGTGAGATACCAGAGAGAGAGAGCGGGTTTCAAAAGCACAAAGGTCTTATAGGGATCATGGCCTCAGCCGATTGGCTGGGGAAGGATAGAACAATGGCTGCCAAGGTGTGGTCCCAGATCAGTAATTATCATCGTCACCTGGATCTTGTTAAAAATGCAAATGTTGGGTCTGGTGGTTACAGACCCAGTGAATCAGAAACTCTGGGGGTGGGGCTCAGCAATCTGTGTTTGAACGAGTCTTTCAGGAGATTCTGATGCACCTGAAGTTTAAGAACCACTGTGTCTGAGGATCTCTAACATGTTTGGCCTCAGTGTATACAGAACGTTTCTCACTGGTCACTTATTAACCATTGGCTGTCAGCCTTGCTGTGCTATATAAATACCTAGCACCAAACACCATCCCCAGAGACTCTGATTAATTGGTTTGGGGAGGGGTAAAATGCTCCCAGGTCATTCTAAGCCTGGACAGGGTTGAGGGCTCCTGCCTCTGGCCCCTACCTGAGAGAAGCCCTCCCTCTTCTACTCACACTTTCCACGCCTTTCACACTCCCCTTCCTCCCACCTCAGACTTCGGAAGAATGCATCAATCGGTAGCTTGCTTTCTCAGAAAACATAAGTTACTCAAGGGGAGGAGGCGTGGTCTGAGGTTTGAGTGGGAACCTCTTTCTGTGGCCATGTCAGGGACATAGTCACTAGGTGGCTGGCCTAGGTCTGCTTTTTTAATGCCATGATATTATATTCATTAGTCTCACCTTTGTCTGTACATTATTGCCAACTTCTGACCCTCTGCTTCCTGCACTTGCCTCCTGTGGGCAATCTCTCTTTCCCCATCCAGCCTAGTGTTTTTTGTTCTCAGAAAACTGGCATAGGCGTGTATTCTGGCCTTCTCTGGCTGTTTTAAGGCCCAGGTGGGCCCATTTGTTCAGACTCCTCTAACACACCCCAGAACTGCATGTCCCTCCATAACAATATTTGTTCTTTCAGAAATGGGATTCACCCTGCTCACAAATGTTTCACTTAATCAATGATCTGCTGTTTAAAATTTTTTTAAATGTTTATTTTGAGAGAGAGAGAGAGAGAGAGAGAGAGAGAATGAGTGGGGGAGGGGCAGAGACAGAGGGAGACAGAATCCAAAGCAGGCTCAGGCTCTGAGCTGTCAGCACAGAGCCTGCCACAGGGCTCAGACTCACAGACTGTAAGATCATGACCTGAGCCAAAGTCAGATACTTAACCAACTAAGTCACCCAGGCGCCCCAATGATTTGTTGTTTTAAAAACCACTTTGCTGGTACTTTGGTTATTTACATCAATGCCTTCACACTCCCTTGCTGCCTATGGCCTAGAATTTTTGAATTTAGTTCTTCTGGGAGCACTGGGCCTGTACAAGCCTGGAGTATTCTGCATTTTTATTTTTCTCATTGTGTGCATGTAAGTATTTTACCGGAGTGTAAACCAGAAGTGGGCTTGCTGCCTTGTTCACTGTTGTGTTTCCTCTGCTCCACAGGGCCTGGCACGTAGTGGGCACTCAATCAATATGTGACAAATGAATGAGTACCAAATACATACACATTTCTGTAAAGCATGTTTGTACAATGTGTAAATCTCTGTCTAGGTGTTTGTGTGTGTGAGTGTGTGTGCATGTGTGTGTATTTGTTGTGTTGAAGAAAAATATTTGGGTAGCCCCAAAAGAGCCATTAGAGACTATTTTAATGACTTCCAGCCATGAGTTTAGAATTCGTTCACAGAGCATTTGGAAAATTGCCATTTGTGTAGAATGGAAGAAGAAAGTACATGGATCCATCTGTAGTGGGTTGAATGGTGCCTCCTGCCCCGAAAGATACGTGCAAACCCCCAGAACCTGTGAATGTGACCTTACTCGGAAAAGGGGTCTTTGCAGAGTAATCGAGTTAAGGATCTCACTATGAGATCAGCCTGGATTATCCAGTATCTGCAGGATCCTGCCTGAAAGCCAATGACAAGTTGTCTGTGAAAGGAGAGGGGCAATGTGACCGCAGTGGCAGAAATTGCAAGATACAGTGAAGGAAGCCACAGAATGCCTGCAGCTACCAGAGGCTGTACGGGCTAAGGAAGGTGTCCCCCTCGAGGACCTGCCAAAGGAGCACGTCCTACTGACACCTTGATTTCAGACCTCTGACCTCCAGAACTGTGTGAAAATAAATTCCTGCTGTGTTAAGCCACTTGGTTTGTGGTGATTTGTTATGGCAGCCGCAGGAAGCGAACACACCTTCTGTTGGGCATACAAGAGCTTATGGCCAATTTGTCTGGGGCCACGTGTGTCCTGTGGGTATGCACACCCACGTTCCACCCTGACTGCCAGCACAGGGTTGTGTACAACAGCACAGCAAATATTTGCAAGGAGTGGAGCAAACAGGCAGAGGGTGTATGGGGGAGCCTGGCTAGGAGGGCCAGACAGGGCCCAGAGATCCAGAACCCTTCAGATTCACTGGGCCCCTGGAAAATTTCCAGAAATAATATGTCTGAGGCACTTCCCCCTGGAAATTACCAGGGACCACTAGGGAATAAGGAAGGAAAGGATGGTTTTTCTGCTTCCTGCAAACTGGTCCCTTTCCAGAGCGTGATCCTATGAAGGGCCAGCCCCACTGTGGCAGCCCTAAGGGGCCTGAAGCGCACTGAAGGGTGAGGGGGGTGCCTGCCAGTCATACTTCAGTGAGCTGCAGCTCAGGTCCCAGCGTGGCATTCAGAATGCCTTCACTGCCTTCTGCTTAGTTTCCTGTTCTGGTTGCTTTTCCTTCTCTGTCCAATCTGGCTAGAGGCTCAGCCCCTGGGCGTCGGCCAGCTCCACTTTCCTTGAATGACTGGCAAAAACAGCAGGGCCAGGCAGGAATCACCATGAGACAGGGAACGGGATATTTCCACAGTCCCTGAAATACTAAGTAGTTTCAACAGATTACTTGTAACTTACAAAGGGAAAAATGTTAACTTCACAGTGGAGAAACCTAACTTAACCAGAAGTTAACACTGACCTTGTGTGCCTCTTGCTATGATGGCACTTCCCTTTGGGGTGTTCCTGACCCCCAAACAGCAGACAAACTCAACTTGAAGGTATTTACAAATAACTAGTATGCCTCAGAAGACAGAGAAAGGGTGAGGAAAGAGACAAAAGTGACATAACTAAAGGCAACACGCAGATTTGAAGGAAAAAAAATAGCTGTAAATGTAGCCGGGGCACAGGGGTGCAAGAGCTTGGCTCTGGGGTCCCAAACAGACCGGCTTCAGCCACGTGCCGCTGACAAAGGCAGAGACACAAGTGGCCGTGAAACAAGAAAGGGATTTATTTCAGTGAGGCTATCACCCAAAGACAGTTCACTAGCATCTCAAACACTGTCTCCAAACTGCCAAAAATACCTCCAGGTTTAAACAAGGAAAATATGGGACAAAGGTCGGTGGGTACCTGCAGGTGGGCAGTGAAGATCAGGTCGCTCATTGTCTTGGGCTCAGTCACAGGCAGGGTCTTGCTGGCTCAGTCCGGTCTTTACAGCTCTAGCAGGTATTTTCGGTTCCCATCAGGGGATGCTTTGCCTGCAAGCTCTTTTGCCTGAGTTCAGAGATAAACTGGAAAGAAAAACCTAATCAATTAGAAAGTAGAGACTGAGGTCAAAATGGAGGTTGTTGAAATCCTCTTTCATAAAGGACATTATTGGGACAATTTAGAACTTTGAATATGGACTGTATATTACATACATTAGATAAATTTCCTTCACTGGATCAGCGAATAAGAGAATGTCCTTGTTTTTAGGTGACACCTATGAAGTATAAAGGAACATAAGACACAGTGTCTGTAATTTGTTATCAAATGGTTCAATAACAACAATGATAATTACATACAGATAGATATCCAACAAAGGTACCAAATGTTAACAATTGGAGAATCACCGGTTGGACACTTAGTAAAGGATATATATATATATATATATATATACTGCAGTTAATTGTACTCTTTTTAGCCCTTTTTTATGTTTAAAATTTTTCAAAAAAAACACAAGAGGACTTTTTGTCTGTAAATTACAGAACAAAGTGAGGTGATGATTCTTAAGGGAAACACCGTCCCATCATTCAATTTAATCCATCTCAACAAACATTCCAAGGCCTCTTATGGGCCCAGGAGAGCGTTGGGTGCCGTGGGGAATATGCACCCTCATCCAAGTGGCTTCCTGTCTGCTAAGGGTGAGGGAGGAGAACCAGACAAATACACAGAGAATAAAAATGCAAAAAAGAATAGGAAGAATTTCTTTTTTTTTTTTTTGTAAATATAATTTATTGTCAGCTTGGCTAACATACAGTGTACACAGTGTGCTCTTGGTTTTGGGGGTAGATTCCCATGATTCTTCGTTTACATACAACACCCAGTGCTCATTCCAACAAGTGCCCTTCTCAATGCCCATTACCCATTTCCTCCCTTCCCCAACCCTCCCATCAACCCTCAGTTTGTTCTCTGTATTTAAGAGTCTCTTATGCTTTTCCTCCCTTTCTGTCTGAAACTATTTTTTCCCCTTCCCATCCCCATGGTATTCTGTTAAGTTTCTCAAGTTCCACATATGAGTGAAAATGTAGGTTATTTGTCTTCCTCTGACTTATTTCACTCACCATAATACCTTCCAGTCCCATCCAGGTTGCTGCAAATGGCAGGATTTCATTCTTTGTCATTGCCAAGTAGTATTCCATTGTATATATAAACCACATCTTCTTTTTTTCCCCTCCAATATATGAAATTTATTGTCAAATTGGTTTCCATACAACACCCAGTGCTCATCCCAAAAGGTGCCCTCCTCAATACCCATCACCCACCCTCTCCTCCCTCCCACCCCCCATCACCCCTCAGTTTGTTCTCAGTTTTTAACAGTCTCTTATGCTTTGGCTCTCTCGCACTCTAACCTCTTCTTTTTTTTCCTTCCCCTCCCCCATGGGTTTCTGTTAAGTTTCTCAGGATCCACATAAGAGTGAAAACATATGGTATCTGTCTTTCTCTGTATGGCTTATTTCACTTAGCATCACATTCTCCAGTTCCATCCATGTTGCTACAAAGGGCTAGATTTCGTTCTTTCTCATTGCCATGTAGTACTCCATTGTGTATATAAACCACAATTTCTTTATCCATTCATCAGTGGATGGACATTTAGGCTCTTTCCATCATTTGGCTATTGTTGAGAGTGCTGCTATAAACATTGGGGTACAAGTGCTCCTATGCATCAGCACTCCTGTATCCCTTGGGTAAATTCCTAGCAGTGCTATTGCTGGGTAATAGGGTAGGTCTATTTTTAATTTTCTGAGGAACCTCCACACTGTTTTCCAGAGTGGCTGCACCAGTTTGCATTCCCACCAACAGTGCAAGAGGGTTCCCGTTTCTCCACATCCTCTCCAGCATCTATAGTCTCCTGATTTGTTCATTTTGGCCACTCTGACTGGCGTGAGGTGATATCTGAGTGTGGTTTTGATTTGTATTTCCCTGATGAGGAGCAACGTTGAGCATCTTTTCATGTGCCTGTTGGCCATCTGGATGTCTTCTTTAGAGAAGTGTCTATTCATGTTTTCTGCCCATTTCTTCACTGGGTTATTTGTTTTTCGGGTGTGGAGTTTGGTGAGCTCTTTATAGATTTTGGATACCAGCCCTTTGTCCGATATGTCATTTGCAAATATCTTTTCCTATTCTGTTGGTTGCCTTTTAGTTTTGTTGGTTGTTTCCTTTGCTGTGCAGAAGCTTTTAATCTTCATAAGGTCCCAGTAATTCATGTTTGCTTTTAATTCCCTTGCCTTTGGGGATGTGTCGAGTAAGAGATTGCTACGGCTGAGGTCAGAGAGGTCTTTTCCTGCTTTCTCCTCCAGGGTTTTGATGGTTTCCTGTCTCACATTCAGGTCCTTTATCCATTTTGAGGTTTTTTTTGTGAATGGTGTGAGAAAGTGGTCTAGTTTCAACCTTCTGCATGTTGCTGTCCAGTTCTCCCAGCACCATTTGTTAAAGAGACTGTCTTTTTTCCATTGGATGTTCTTTCCTGCTTTGTCAAAGATGAGTTGGCCATACGTTTGTGGGTCTAGTTCTGGGGTTTCTATTCTATTCCATTGGTCTATGTGTCTGTTTTTGTGCCAATACCATGCTGTCTTGATGATTACAGCTTTGTAGTAGAGGCTAAAGTCTGGGATTAACCACATCTTCTTTATCCATTCTTCAATTGATGGACATTTAGGCTCTTTCCAAATTTTAGGATTGTTCATTTTAGCTTTAAGGAGAATGCTGATGCAATTTTGATTGGGATTGTATTGAATGTGTAGATTGCTTTGGGTAGTATTGACATTTTAACAATATTTATTCTTCCAATCCATGAGCACGGAATGTTTTTCCATTTCTCTGTATCTTCAATTTCCTTCATAAGTTTTCTGTAGTTTTCAACATACAAATCTTTTACATCTTTGGTTAGGTTTATTCCTAGGTATTTTATGGTTCTTGGTGCAATTGTAAATGGGATTGATTTCTTGATTTCTCTTTCTGTTGCTTCATTATTGGTGTATAGAAATGCAACCAATTGGGGCACCTGGGTGGCTCAGTCGGTTAAGCGTCCAACCTCAGCTCAGGTCACGATCTCGCGGTCCGTGAGTTCAAGCCCCACGTCGGGCTCTGTGCTGACTGCTCAGAGCCTGGAGCCTGTTTCAGATTCTGTGTCTCCCTCTCTCTCTGACCCTCCCCCGTTCATGCTCTGTCTCTCTCTGTCTCAAAAATAAATAAACGTTAAAAAAAAAAAAGAAATTCAACCAATTTCTGTACGTTGATTTTGTACTCTGAGATTTAGCTGAATTCATGTATCAGTTCTAGCAGCTTTTTGGTGGAGTCTTTTGGGTTTTCCATGTAGAGTATCGTGTCAACTGTGAAAAATGAAAGTTTGACTTCTTCTTTGACAATTTGGATGCTTTTATTTCATTTTGTTGTTTGATTACTGAGGCTAGGACTTCCAACACTATGTTAAACGACAGTGGTGAGAGTGGACATCCCTGTTGTGTTCTTGATCTCAGAGGGAAAGTTCTCAGTTTTTCCCCATTAAGGATGATATTAGCTGTGGGCTTTTCATAAATGGCTTTTATGATGTTAAAATATGTTCCTTCTATCCTGACTTTCTTGAGGGTTTTTATTAAGAAAGAATGCTGTCAAAAGCTTTTTCCGTATCTATTGACAGGGTCATATGGTTCTTATCCGTTCTTTTATTAATGCAATGTATCACATTGATTGACTTGTGAATATTTAACCAGCACTGCAACCCAGGAATGAATCCCACTTGATCATGGTGAGTTATTCTTTTAATATACTGTTGAATTCAATTTGCTAGGATCTTGTTGAGAATTTTTGCATCCATATTCATCAGGGATATTGGCCTGTGATTCTCCTTTTTTGTGGGGTTTCTGTCTGGTTTGGGAATCAAGGTAATGCTGGCTCCATAGAAGAAGTCCAGAAGCTTTCCTTCCATTTCTATTTTCTGGAACAGCTTGAGAAGGATATGTATTAACTCTGCTTTAAATGTCTGGTAGAATTCCCCTGGGAAGCCATCTGGCCCAGGACTCTTATTTATTGGGAGATTTTTGATAACTGATTCATTTTTTTGTTTGTTTGTTATGGTCTGTTCAAATTTTCTATGTATTCCTGTTTGATTTTTGGTAGTGTGTGGGTGTCTAAGAATTTTTCCATTTCTTCCAGGTTATCTAGTTTGTTGGCATATAATTTTTCATAGTATTCTCTGATAATTGTTTGCGTTTCTGTGGTGTTGGTTGTGATCTGTCCTTTTTCATTCATGATTTTATCTATTTGGGTCCTCTCTCTTTTCTTTTTGAGAAGTCTGGCTAGGGGGTTATCAATTTTGTTTTTTTTTTTTTTTAAACAGCTCTTAGATTCATTGATCTGTTCTGTTTGTTTTTTTTTTAATTCTATATTGTTTATTTCTTCTAATCTTTATTATTTCTCTTCTTCTGCTGGCCTTGGCCATTCTACTTCTAGTTTCTTTAGGTGTGCTGTTAGATTTTGTATTTGGGGTTTTTCTTGTTTCTTGAGATAGTCCTGGATTGCAATGTATTTTTCTCTTAGGACTGCCTTTGCTGCATCCCACAGGGTTTGGACTGTCATGTTTTCATTTTCATTTGCTTCTATATATTTTTTAATTTCTTCTTTAATTGCCTGGTTGACCAATTCATTCTTTAGTAGGATGTTCTTTAACCTCCATGCATTTGGGTGTTTTCCAAACTTTTTCTTGTGGTTGATTTCAAATTTCATAGCATTGTGATCTGAAAATATGCATTGTATGATCTCAATTCTTTTATATTTATTGAGGGATGTTTTGTGACCCAGTATGTGATCTATCTTGGAGAATGTTCCATGTACACTTGAGAAGAAAGTGTATTCTGCTGCTTTTGGGTAAAAAGTTCGGAATATATCTGTCAAGTCCATCTGGTCCTGTGTATCATTCAAGGCCCTTATTTCTTTATTGATTTTCTACCTAGATAATCTGTCCATTGCTGTAAATTGAGTGTTAAAGTCACCTGCAATAACCATATTCTTACCAATAAGATTATGTTTATGATTAATTGATTATATATTAGGGTACTTCCAAACTGAGGGCATAAACATTTATGATTATTACCTCTTCTTGATGGATAGACCCTGTACTTATGATATGCCCTTCATCTCTTGTTACAGCCTTTAGTTTAAAATGTAGTTTTTCTGACATATGGCTACTCCAGCTTTCTTATGCCTTCCAGTAGCATGATAGATGATTCTCCATGTATGGGAAGGGTTTCTTAAGAAAAGTATAATGTAGGACACAGTCACAAAGGTCACAGAGATGAGACACTTCCGAATGGAATTGGTGTTTGCAATGTTTGAAGGTTGGCTGAATTTTCACTGGCAGAGCTGGGTTGAGGTCAATGCAGGTAGAAGAATGTGTATGAGCAAATGAACAGAAGTGGAGACCTGAGCATACTGGTGGTGAGCAAGTCTTGAGTGCTTCTGTTAAGTAGCAATGGGAAAGGCAACACAGTCATCTACCCTCTTAGGTTCAGAGGCTGGGGCCTGAGGATTAAACTGACAACAGGAGAAAAGGTTCATTATTGCCCAGGCACACAGGAGCCAACAAAGGAAGTAGTTGTCTTCTTAAATAGTTAAAGGTTTATATTCTGTTTTTTTTTTAAGTTTATTTATTTTGAGAGAGAGAGAGAGAGAGAGAGAGAGAGAGAATATGAGTGAGGGAGGGGCAGAAAGAGAGGAGAGAAGAACCACACTGTCAGCACAGAGCCTGATGTGGGGCTCGAACCCACCAACTGTGAGATCATGACCTGAGCTGAAACCAAAAGTTGGATACTTAACTGTATCCAGTTAAGTATGGGCCATCCAGGCACCCCATAGGTTTATATTCTTAACTTCATAGGGGAAAAGGGGAGGATTTGGGCTTCTAGGGGCAGCGAAGTCTGATAGGTTAAATATACAGGAGAAACTAATGGAAAATGAGGGTGATAGAGTAAGGTTTACTATTCAGATTCAAGAGATGAGGAGGTGATGAGTTAACTCCACATCGTTCTCCTCTTCCTGGTAGGATGGGGGAGCATCTTTACAAATGATAATTTCCTTTGCAAAAGGGAAATTTACACCCTGTTTCCAGCAGAAAGGAAGAGGACAAAGAACTCAAGTTTTCTGCTTCTTGATTGCCTTCACCTCAAAATACTCCTTAAGCCACAGTGGCAGATTCTGAGGTGGCGTTTTCTGATCTCCTTCACATGTAATTGAATGCCAGGCTCTACATTAAACTTGAAGCCAATAAGGGCAGCGGGGTCTGACTTGTTCATTGCTGTGCCCTCAGCAGCTAGAACACTGCCTGGTGGAAGACATTAGTAAATATGGGCTGGAATCCCCCAGATCCTGCAGGGAGTAGCATATCCTTCCAAGAAGCTGATTGCCCTGGGAAAGAGACCTAGGCAGGTGGCAAGAAGCTGGAAGTCTCTGCAGCCTATTTAACTGGGGAAGGAAAACCAAAGCCACAGGAGAAAATGGCCCTCTTGAATTAGGTCACGGAGGCCTGCCCAAGCCAGGTGCAGGACAAGTCACTAGGCTTGGCAGATGCTCCTGGTCTGCACTGGTGTCAGTAGTCAGCATCCGTGGGCACAGGCCTATTCCCTGGTGCACCTCCCACCTGAGGCCCCTCTGTTCCCTGGAGCCTCTCTCCTCTGAAAGTCAGAGACTTGCCTAAGAGTAGAGGCAGACCCCTGTAGCTACTGCAACCCATACCCCAAAGCACTCAGCATCCCTAGCGTAACCTAAGGCCCTCAACCTGGACCTCTGACTAATGGGTTCTCACACCAGGTAGGCCAGTAGAATTTATCTGGCAGCTTGTAAAAAAGTGAAGCGTAACATACAGAAAAGTGCACGTGTGAGTATAGTTTGATAGATTTTCACAAAGTGAACAAACTGGGTTAATTTCTAGGTCAGGAAACAGAGTATCAGTGACTCGCCTCTCTCAAGTCCCCCTGATGCCACCTCCCAGTCGCTACTCCAGTCCCCGTCTGCCCCCCGGGGTGAGGAGACCCTTCCCCCAGAGCTTCTGCTCAATATAACTGATGAGAGGCTTGGTGTCTAGCTTACAAAGCTGCACAGGTGGTTTATAGGCACAGCGAGGCTTGAAAGTCACTCCTGGAAGTCCCATAATCTCTTTTGTCATAAGTGGGGCTAGAAGATGCTTTGCTCCTGTCTTCGGCTCAGCACCAGCAGCTGTCTGGCTGGGTTTACCCATGGAACAGTGGGCATTTCCTGTATCTAGGGTTTGCAGAGCACGCCGGTAGTAGCTCCTGGGCTCAGGAAGCCCAGTTGGTTGGTTCCAGCCTGGGCATGTGGCCCTCGCTCCCTGGCAGGAATTCCATGAAGAGGTATTTTTGGAAGGTGCAGGAATTCTGTAGCCATTTGGAAAATGTCTGCTCATAGGCTGTGCTGGATTCTCATTTTAAAAATGATGATGTGGCTGAGGGGCCTGACCTGGCCAGTTTTCCTAGAGCTAGGGGTGGGGAAAGAGAGCAGGCATGCTCTTTTCTTTTCCTTTTCTTTAACTCGTATCACCATTTTCTTTTTTGTCTCAAATCCCTCTATCTCCCAAGCTTCGAGAGAATTGTGAGGTGTCTCCTGCAGCACATTAGCCCTTTGATGCTATTTGCAGGTAAGTGTTTCATTTTGTCCCAGGTCAGCCAGGACTTTGGGGTCACTTTAGGTTGGGTGAAAGTTTAATTTAACTCTCACTTCCCTTTCAAGGATTTTTGCCTCTGGAGCCCACACTCTGAATCTCTCTGCCCTCCCAGGGAGGACCCTGAGTGCCCTCCTGTTCTCTTCCCCGTGTCCCCCTCTGCTTTGCCTTGGTGGCCTTTGTTGATAGCTGCAGCTTTTGCTATTTCTGTATCTATTCATTCACTCATCCGTTCACTCAGCGCATGTGAGGCCCTGTGCTGGGGACAGGACAGAGGGCTGGGCAGACCCAGCCATCTCCTGTCATTACCATTTCTGTCCTTATCCTTGAGACCTCCTTTTGTCTCCAGCTCTCCACTCCCCACCCTTTCTCCCACAGCCGTACGCGTGCCTCTGAAAGACCCAGGATCCTTCACCTTGAACTGCAAAGGTAGTGTGTCGTCTCCATTCTCTGTTTCCAAACCCCTTGCTCCTGACCCTCATTTCCAGCTCCCTTGGACTCAGAGAGAGGATAATAAAGTGGGACCTGGCATGCTTCTCTTCTCCTATTTTCCATTTCTGAGGGCCTCCACCTCCCTTCTTCCACCTCTCACCTCGGCACCATCCTCTCCCCATGCCAGATTCCAGAATGGCAATGCCATGAAGGGAGATCTGCTGCACCAAAAACCAAACCAAAGCCAACAATCCTCCCAGGTAGGCGTGGTGGAGGGCTGTGCTGCCTGAACTTTGCTAGGTGTGGTGCACGGACTTTCCTTGCAGGAGGTGAGATTACTGTGTTAAGGAGTCCTCACCCTGGGCCAGGCCTTCCCAGGAGATGAATCCCCGAGGCGGAAGCTGTGCAAGGCTGGCCTTACAGGGCAGTGGCTTCCAGGCTGTCACTGGCTTCCAGGCTGTCACTGGAGGTGCCCACCTCCTCTCTTTCCTTGGGCCTGTGGGGCTGCCTAGGCTGTTTGGAAGAAACAAACTCTGAGTCCTTTGAATTGCCTGTGGATTGGTCGGGGTGATGCTGTGCATGCCCTCAGGTGAGCTTATCTGAGGAGAGATCACCTGAAGGAGGTAAAGCTGGGGAGGGAAGATAGATACAGCTTGTTCAGAATATGCGTACCGAGTACGCGGCTTAAAAAATTACACAAAGCAATATACATGTCATGGGAACCAGATGTTCATATAGGCTTCGGTGGTGAGTTTTGCAGAAGAGGGGTTTTAAAATTCTGACTTTATTTATTTTAAATAGGTAATCCAAGCACATGACGCAAAATTTCAAAAAGTGCCAAAGTATATAGATACAGTGAAAAATAAGTCTCTTTCTCGCTCCTGTCCCCAGGTCCCTCAGGTTTCCAGCCAGAAAGAGCCACTGCTACAGTTTACTGTGTGCCCTTCCAGAGGTTATTTCTGAAAACCATAGGCATGCGTGTGTACTTTTAAAAATTGCAAATGGGCATATTATATACACTGTTCTTAACTTTGTTCTTTTCACTTAAGAGTATATTTTGAAGCTTTTCTCTTTTTAAAGTTTATTTGGACAGAGAGGGAGAGAGAGTGTGAGCTGGGGAGGGGCAGAGAGAGAGAGAGAGAGAGAGAGAATCCCAAGAGGGTTCCGTACTGGCTTGATCTTACAAATTGTGAGATCGTGACCTGAGCTGAAATCAAGAGTCAGACGCTTGACGGAGTCATCCAGGTATCCCTGGAGTCTTTTTTCTTAAGATATACTACACGGATTGGAGGTAGATTTAGAAAGCAGAAAAACTTGTTTCCAAAGGGCTCTGAGCTTCGCTTCACTTCAAGCAGCTCCTTGCTTCTGGCTACTTTCTACAGTGTGGCTCTTGGGTCACCTAAAGCTGTCTTGCTCAGGGAGACATCCCATCACGTGACAGGAAGGAAGGTCAACCTCCCTGCCAGATTTCACTGAAAGGATTTGTGTCCCGTTCTTACCAAAGTCCCGTCTAGAATTTGTTCTCACAGTTTAATAGGTAAGATACAAGCACCATCCCTCACCTGGCTACTCAGTTTTCTTTTTCTTTTCTTTTTTTTAAGTTTATTTATTTATTTTGAGAGAGAGAGAGAGACAGAGAGAGACAGAGAGCAGAGAGAAAGAGAGAGAGAGAGAATCCCAAGCAGGCTCTGTGCTGTCAGTGTGGAGTCCAACACAGGGCTCTATCCCACAAACCGTAAGATCATGACCTGAGCTGAAATCAAGAGTTGGACGCTTAACTGACTGAGCCACCCAGGCGCTCCTCAGTTTTTCTTCAGGTCTTGTAGTTGGGTGAAGTATTTTGGGGGCCGTATGAAGGGTCACCTCAGTTGCAATTCTGTTTTGTGGAGAGGGACTGGCAGCGGCTCCAGGCCATGGTAAACACTTTTCTTAAAGGGGTCTAGAATGCAGGAAGTGGAATGGGGGACATAGCCCTTAATTTGTTGAAAGATTGGATTTGGGGGGCAGCCCTTGGGTCTATCTATAATCACTTTGAGGAGTGCTATCTCCTTCCTTCCCTCTCCTCTTGCTCTCGGCCTGCTAATCTTGCTCATTTTCTTTGGCTAAGCTTTGTAATCCTAGTGGTCCATTTCTTCTGCTCCAAAGCAGCTAGGGACAAATCTGAGCATGTTCTTCATTAGATTTAAATGTTCCAGGGGCACCTGGGTGGCTCAGTTGGTTAAGCATCTGACTTTTGGTTTCAGCTTAGGTCATGATCTCATGGTTCATGAGTTCGAGCCCCATGTCCGGCTCTGTGCTAACAGCAGCAAGCCTGCTTGGGATTCTCTCTCTCCCTCTCTCTGCCCGTCCCCTCTGTGCATGCTCTCTCTCAAAATAAATAAATAAACAAATGTTCCAAAGAAAATTGTCACGGTGGGTATTTGTTTAAATTTCCTCAGATCAAGTTGCTTACAAGATTTTACTAACTTGGGACACCTGGGTGGCTCAGTTGGTTAAATGTCCAGCTCTTGATCTTGGCTCAGGTCGTGATCTCACAGTTTGTGACATGGAGCCCCTCGTTGGGCTCTGTGCTGTCTTCATGGAGTCTGCTTGGGATTCTCTCTCTCTCTTTCTCTCTCTGTCAAAATAAATAAACTTAAAAAAAAGATTTTGCTAACTGAATAAAGAGAAAACAAACTTAGATATGCTGAGCCCTTGTTAGAGAGGCACCAGAGCCAGGAGCTTTCAGAGGTTTGTTATCTCATTTTATTTATTTATTTTTAAATGTTTATTTTTGAGAGAGAGAGCAAGTGAGGGAAGGGCAGAGTGGGGTGGGGGGAGCAGACAGAGGATCTGAAGTGGGCTCCACACTGACAGCAGGAAGCTTGATGAGGGGCTTGAACTCACGAACCATGAGATTATGACCTGAGCCAAAGTCAGCTGCTTAACCAACTGAGCCACTCAGGCATCTCTCATTTTGTTTTTTAAAAATATAACAGCTTTGGAGTGCCCGGCTGGTTCAGTTTATAGAGCATGTGACTCTTGATCTTGGGGTTGTGGGTTTGAGCCCCATGTTGGGTATACAGATTACTTAAAAATAAAATCTTTAATAAAAGTAACAGCTTTACTGAGATATAATTCATCCCCTATTTAAAGTACACAATTCGGGGGCGCCTGGGTGGCGCAGTCGGTTAAGCGTCCGACTTCAGCCAGGTCACGATCTCGCCCTCCGTGAGTTCGAGCCCCGCGTCGGGCTCTGGGCTGATGGCTCGGAGCCTGGAGCCTGGAGCCTGTTTCCGATTCTGTGTCTCCCTCTCTCTCTGCCCCTCCCCCGTTCATGCTCTGTCTCTCTCTGTCCCAAAAATAAATAAAAAACGTTGAAAAATTAAAAAAAAAATAAAGTACACAATTCGGGGCGCCTGGGTGGCTCAGTCGGTTAGGTGTCCGACTTCGACTCAGGTCATGATCTCGCGGTCCATGAGTTTGAGCCCCGCATCGGGCTCTGGGCTGATGGCTCGGAGCCTGGAGCCTGCTTCCAATTCTGTCTCTCCCTCTCTCTCTGCCCCTCCCCCGTTCATGCTCTGTCTCTCTCTGTCTCAAAAATAAATAAACGTTAAAAAATATATATTTAAAAAAATAAAGTACACAATTCAATGGTTCTTAGTATATGCACAACACTGTGTAACCATCACACAATCAATTTTAGGACATTTTCATCAATTGCCCCCAAAGGAACCCCATATCCATTAGCAGTCACTTCCCATTTTCCTCAGCCTCCTCAGCCCAAGACATTTACTAATCTACTTGCTGTCGCTTTGGATTTACCTATTTTGGACATTTTTCTATAAATGGACTCATATGTTATGGGGTCTTTGTGAATATTTTCTTTCACTGAGCATAATATTTTCAAGATTCATCCACATTGTAGCACAAATCAGAACTTCATTCCTTTCTTTTTCTTTTTTTTTCTCTCTTTTTTTTTTTTGAGAGAGAGAGATAGAGAAGAGAGCAAGTGGGGGAGAGGCAGAGAGAGAGGGAGACAGAATCCCAAGCAAGCTCTGCAACGTCAGCGCAGAGCCTGATGCGGGGCTCGAACTCATGAACGGTGAGATCATGACCCGAACCAAAATCAAAAGTCAGAGGCTTAACTGACTGAGCTACTCAGGCACCCTAGTACTTCACTCTTTTTTATGGCTGGATAATATTTCATTGTATGGATATACTAAATTTTGTTTATTAATCAGTTGATGGACATTTGGGTTCTTGTCACTTTATCAGCTATTATGAATAATGTTGCTATGAGCATTCATGTACAAGTTTTTGTGTGGCCTCACATGAACACACCTGCAACTCTCTGATACATATTCTACAGATCTCATTCTGCAGGTAACAAAACATTCCAATATGGTAGACAGGAATTTTGAACAAAGATGTTAGATTCCTGAGCCCATGCTTTTTGCAATCTATGTTCTGTCCTTCAAGAAGAGGATATAAAGCAATCAAAGCATTTATTTCAGGGAGACATGGAGTCCACTGAAGTTGAAGGTGTGCTCTGAATTTCAAGGAAGCAGATCAGGCTTATAAAAGCAAAAGCCACAAGGTTACATAACTTTTTTTTTTAATATTATGATTGTTGCTAGCAGACCTTAAACTTAAAATCTAATGCATGATTTACTTTTTAGCTACCAGGTGTTAACATTCTCTCTTTCAGTCCAAAGTGGAAGGATGAATGGGAGGAGACAGTGGAGTTGACACTGACAAGGTGCAATTGACAAAAGTCCAAAGTTCAATGGACGAAAGTAAAACGTCTGAGGTATTCCCAGAATTGCACTAGGCAAAAAATTTACTCAATGTGCTCTAGACTCTATAGACAGTGACCCTTTGGCAATGCTTACTTCATTTTGAATCTTGTTCCACAGTTTATAGAAGTTATAGAATTGCTTTGACAGAATCTGGTATGGATATGTCAGTTCCTAACTGACATAGACATGAACTCTTAATTTTCAGGTGGGAAATGTCAGCCCTCTCCACAACGTTTCTCTTCCCTTTGCCTCTTCTCCAATCCCAGCTTTCACTTCTTTCTCTCAAGTATCAGTTCCCCATTCCTATGGTTGGGACAGAATCTCCAGTCACTCACACTTTTTTGTGTGGAATGCAATATTGTGTGAATTTGATATCTGTTCTCGAGTTATATCTCCTATGAGATGAAAGCTCCTCCGCCAGCAGCGGCCAGAGGGGTGGTACCTGAAGCAGTGGACATGCAAAAAGAGGATTTCTTGGAAAAGCTCCTTTTCTTGTCCGGCGGCAGCGTTTCACCGATGAAGGCTGCCCACGTGGGGGTTAAGGCGGCGTGGTGCGCACCCCCTGCGCAGCTCCCCTCCAGCCAGGTCAAGTGCGCCGTTGCTAGGGCAACAACCCGTCCGGGCAGGTGGCTGCTCGGAGCCCTCTTGCGGAGCGAGCACACGCAGGGACGCAGAGGCGCCCGTCCGGCCGCGACGTCAGACCCATCCCGCCCTTCAACGCCTGCAAGACCCGGCGCTATTCCCAGTACCACCTCCCGCGGGCGGCAGCTAGGGAAACCCACCAATCACAGAAGCCGACACATCTCCCGGGCCGGGCGTGCGGCAACCAATCGTGGCACACTTGTGATCCCAGGCCCACCCGAGAGGCTGGCGGCAGGGGCTGAGGCAGCCACGGCGGGAGTCGCTGCTGAGGCGGCTGCGGGCGCGGGTCGCGTCGGCGCTGCTCCGCGGGGCCGGGCCGGGCTGGCAGCAGCTGGCGCCTGGCGGTGAAGGCGGGCTCCCGGGGCGGGTGGAATGGCCCCCACCTAGGGCAGTGGGAGAAGCGGCTGAGCGCAGGATGCTGGCGAGGCGGCGCGGCGGCTCCTCACTCAACCCAGGTAAGGGGAACGCCGCGCTCGCTGTGGCCCGGCTGGGAGCGCCTCCCCGGCCCCGCTGCCTTCCCGCCGCCGCCCACATGGCTCCGGGCCCCGGGCGGCTCGGTCCTGACATCCCTTGGCCCCGCGTCACCTCCTGCCCGCACGTCTCCCCATCTCCCTGCGGGCAGTTGTCCAGCCCCGCCCCCCGAGCGCGGCGCCCCTCGCCCTGGCCTGCCGGCTCCTGCACCCACACCCGCTCCCCTTCCCCCAGCGCCTGCGTTTCCCGGTCTCCGCTTCGCCGTCGTCCGCCTCGTCCCCGCCGTGGTCATCCCCCTGCCGCCCCCTCCCCTCTCCGTCCCCTCCCCTTTCGTAGCGCTGGCACCGTTTCCCAGCCCCTGCAGTCCTTTGGGGCGCCTTCCCGGGATGAGACCCACCGCCCCACCCCACCCCTCGCCCGCCGCCCATCCCGCCGGGATCAGATCAGACTTTTGCCTTCACTTGTACCCCGGCTTCGCTTCCACAGACTCACCCTCATGCCTGCCCCGTATTGCCATGTCCTCCGTACCTTCCAGGCGCCCCCCATCCCCCCCATGTCCCTGGGTTTTGCCCTTTTGCTCTCAGATGCCTTCCTTTCCCAACTCGCCTCTTTTTCCCCTCACTTTCATCAGCCACGGTCACTAACACTTCTTTTCCTTTACACTTAAACCGTCAGACACCCTAATACCCTCCTGAACGCCAGATCCGTAGTTTGAACATCATAATTCGTCTTTCAATGACCTGCACGCATGACATGTAAAGTGTCTTGCCCAGAGCCTGGCACACAGTAGGCCTGCCACATAGCGGATGCTCACGCGTGTTAGTCTCTTCCTCCTTCAGGTCTCTGTACTCTCCAGATGGTCGTAGCAAGAGGTTCAGCATCGGGAGGGATTCTTCCCACTCCTTGAAGAGTGGTGCGGTAGATGGCAGGACAAATTAGTGAACTCCGAGTGTGAGAAAGAGATTAAATTGTCAATTATTTACTCACTGTATATATTCAGGAAAAAAAAACACCCTGAATTCTGCAATCTTTGTGTTAAGTATTGTTTTATATTAATTGGCTTTGTAAATGATTCTTAGGGAGCCTCAAATATAATCACTCCCTTATCAGCTCCCACCTTCAATCAGCAGTGTTTACCTACTAGCCAGAATACAGCATTGTATGTAAGAAGTATTTCACTTGTTTCTCTCTCGGTTGGATAGTCCAATCCTGCAATGAATTTTCATCCTTTAAGAGCTTAGAGGAATCAGGTTTAGAATTTTGGGAATCAGCTCTTGAAGGGATCAAAAATGCTTAGGAGCGAAAGTTCTGACAAGTGCTGTAGGAGTGAAAGTAATTATCCCTCACTTTCCCAAACTCTCTTTCTGGCAACCCAAGGAAGTAGCTACAGCCTTGTCTTTTTTTTTTTTTTTTTCTTTCTTTCTTTCTTTTTTAAGAGTGAAATAAAAATGTAACTTTTTAAAAGTATAAAAGCAATGTTACTGGCTTCAAGCCATTCTTGCTGCATTTGCTCTGATGGTCTCCAAGTCAGGATGAATCAAACAGTTGGTTTTTTCTGCTCCTAGGATCTCCAGAGCAGACTGGAGAAAATCATGTAAGTGAGCTGCTGATGCTGTTCTAAACTTCTGGATTCTGAGTTTACTCTCACTGGCT
Source organism: Prionailurus viverrinus (assembly GCF_022837055.1). NCBI lineage: Eukaryota > Metazoa > Chordata > Mammalia > Carnivora > Felidae > Prionailurus > Prionailurus viverrinus. The sequence continues at coordinate 16,083,226 of NC_062576.1, read as the reverse complement.
GGAGATGCTTTGACTTTCCCCTAGGTTAATCTTATGTACTAAAACCTAAATGGCTGTTTGTAGATTTTTACCATTCTCCTCTCGGTGTCCTACTGGATGTTTTTCATTGCTTATTTTGCAATAAGCAGAAAATTCACAGAAGAAATTGGTGAACTTCAGCCCTGACTACTAAAATTCTATCATTTTTCTGTGTGCCTATGCCTATCTGATTTCTGATCTCCTTTCCTTTTATCAAAGAAGGGTCCTCCTTTCTAAAACTAACATCTTCGATCTCTGCATTGTCATTTTTTCCCTCAGCCTGCGTACATGCTCAGATTTCCACCTTCCAAAACAAAAACAAAAACCTTCCCTTGACGCTTCCCTCTTTTTCATTTTCTCCGATTAACATGATATTCACTAGAGTTTCGGTTTATGTTCTTTTCTCTAATTTCCTTGTGTGATTGATTATACCTCCTTTCATGGCTTCAAATAGTGCTGTATTTATGGTTTTCAAAGATGTGTATTCGGTCCCCATTTTTCTTGAATTTCAAGTATTCTTTATTTTCATTTGTCTATTGGAAAGCTAAACTTGGATAGTGAATGCTCCAAACTTGGTTATCTTTTCCTTTCCCTTCCCTTTACTCACATAGCCCCCTCAAGCACAAACATTTCTTGTTCCGTTTTAGGCCTTCATCCTAGAAACCTTAGAATCCTCTTCTCTCCTCACAGTAGCTCTGTTATAGCTCATATTGTTTCTACTTGAAATCTTTTTCTTTCCTCATTGCCAGAAGATTGGTTGAAGCCTGGGTTATGTTTTTCTCAAATGGAGTTGGTCATTTTTAACCCAGGCACTACTTTATGAAACCACCTGGATAGCTTTTAAAGGGTAAGGATGAGGGGATGAAGGCTTCCACAGAGATTCTGATTCAGTCGATTTGCTCTGGGACCAGAGATTGTCATTTAAAAAAGGCTTCCTGGGGTACCTGGGTGGCTCAGTTGGTTAAATGCTGGACTCTTGGTTTCAGCTCGGGTCATGATTTCGTGGTTCTGAGCTCCATGTCAGGCTCCGTGTTGATGGTGCACAGCCTGCTTGGGATTCTCCCTCTCTGCCTCTCCCCTGCTCTCTCTCTCAAAAAAAAAAAAAATTTTTTTTTTAAGTTTATTTATTCTTGAGAGATAGAGTAAGACAGAGCATGAGCAAGGGAGGGGAAGAGAGAAGGGGAGACACAGAATCCGAAGCAGGCTCCAGACTCTGAGCTGTCAGCACAGAGCCCGATGCAGGGTTCGAACCCATGAACCGCGAGATCATGACCTGAGCCAAAGCCAGACGCTTAACCAACTGAGCCACCCAGGTGCCCCCCCCCCCCCCCCCCGCTCAAAATAAATAAACTTAAAACAATTTTTTTTAATTAAAAAAAAAAACATGTTTCCCATGTGACTGTAATGTGCAGCTAGGGTGGAGAACTAGGGTGAGAGCTTAAGAGGAACTGATAGAACCCTGAGGAACTATAGTATTTAATTGTAATACTATAGTATTTAAAAATCAGCATAAATGTCACTTTGTTGGCGTGATTAGTTGCTTACTTTCCTGGCACTTGGTAGACATACCTATTATAGTACATATCATTTTATTTAAATTATTTCTCGTGGGCCCATTTTTCTCATGACTAGGAGTTCCTTGAGGTCTAGGATCACGCCTGAAGGTAAGCTATGTCTCTTCTACACTACTCACAACACTTCTGACACCAAATATGTGGGCTTTCCCTTTACAATTCTCCGACCCTCCAAACACCAACTGGTGTTTTATAATTTAACCCAATTATGGCACCACCTACCTAGAGTTAGTGTAGATCCCACACATTAAGACTTTAGCCTCTGCCTGTCCTCCTCCCCCCCTCCCCCCCCCCCCCCCATGCCAGTTGCAAGTCCCAGGTCATGACCTGTACTTCGGTCTAACTGGCTGTAAACTGGGGCTTCTCACAACCCAGGTCAGTTATTTGCTATAATGGCTCACAGAACTCTGGGAAGCTCTTTACTTAACCATTACCTGCTCATTAGAAAGGATGTAACTCAGGAACAGCAAATGGAAGAGATACCTAAGGCATCTCTTGTGGGAAGGGGTATGGGACCTCCATGAACTTCCATGCCTTCTCTGGGGGCACCATCCGGGCATATCCATGTGTTCACCAATCCAGAAGGTCTCTGAATCCCTTCAGTTAGAGTTTATGGAGGCTTCATTATGTAGGCATAATCATTGGTCGATGGGGATAAACTCTATCTGTAGCCCCTTTCCCCCATTCTGAGGTCAGGGGTTGGTTCTTCTGGCAACCAGCCCCCATCCCCCAAGATATGGTTGAAAGGGGCTTATGATGAATAACAAAAGATGCTCCTCCAACCCCATCAAGAAATTCCGAAGGTTTTAGGAGCTCTGTGCCAGGAGCCAGGGATGAAGACCTAATATATATTCTGTTATGTGATTCTTATATCACAGTATGGTAGTACCTTATTTATTTTTTTGTCACTGCCTTGTACAGTACTTAGTATATTTTAAAAACTTGATAAAAATTAGTTCAGTGAATCAGTTGGTAAATAATGTGAAACAGATCTTGAATTTACAGTTTTGCAAGATGACCATCTGTTTCTTTCTTGGCTGCTTAACAGGTCACTAGTCATACTTGCATAGTCATTCTTGTTTAAAAAAAACCACACACACACACTCTATAAATTAGAGTGGATTAAGATAAATATTATTTGCTCTTAGGATTTGGCTTTTAAGATGGTTAAGCTGTTACATGATTATAGAGGTTCATTCAGGACTTCCTCTTTAGGAGATACTATTTAAAATAGACTTTATGGATGGTTGAGACATAATGTATCTTCCATCTTTTTTAAACAAATAGCTCTGATTTTAGGCTCATAAGCTTTGGATTTTTCAAGTAGAACAGAACTGTTAAATTGATAAAAGATCTTGAACAGTGGCAGAACTATTTCTTTTTAAGAGAATTAAGGAAACAGGGAAGCCATCTACATATATGAATCTCATTGGCATTGGTGATGGTGAGGGGGAAATCGGTAATTCCCAAATATTTAATTACTATTATAAGAAAAACTTGTAATTGCTCATATAATGGTACTTGTATACTTTGTAATAAGTTAGAATTAAGATTTAAACAATAGAGTTGTCTTCTTTTGTTCTTTAGTTTTCTTAAGATTTTCTTGCTATTTCTGTTTGTAGAATTTGTGATGGACAGTTCTTTACTTTTAGCACTTGAAAATATTGTGCCACTTCCTTGACACCTCCATGATTTCAGATGAGAAACCCTCTATCATTGGAATTCGTGTTTCCCTACAGGTGACGTATCCTTTCTCCCTGGTTGCTTTAAAGGTTTTTTCTTTGTCTTTAGTTTTCATAAGTGTAAGTATGATATATCTTGGCATGAATTTGTTTGAGTTTATCCTATTTGCAGTTCTTTTAGGTTTTTGAACTGTTAAGTTCATGAGTTTTGCCAAATTTTGGGTGTTTCAGCCATTTTTAGAATAATTTATTAGCACTGTTCTCTTTCTCCTTTCTTTCTTTGTGAGAATACAAATCTTAGAACTTTTGTGATTGTCCTACAGTGCGGGAGGCATTATTTTTTTCTCTATTGTTTAGATCTTTTCACTTTTATTGTGCTACTTCCAGTTTCAGCTTGACTCATTTTTGCCTCTGTTGTATTCATTCTGCGATTGAGCCCATCTAGTGACTTTTTGTGTTGGTTATGTTATTTTTCAGTTCTGTAATTTCCATTTGGTTCTTTTCTGTATCTTCTATTTTTTTGCTAAGATTTTTTATTTTGTTGTTTGTTTCAGTTGTATAGCTCAATGCTCATTAAAACATGATGGCTGCTTTAAAATTCTTGTCAGGTGGGGCGCCTGGGTGGCTCAGTCAGTTAAGCCTCTGACTCTTCATTCTGGCTTAGGTCAAGATCTCACATCATGAGTTGGAGCCCTGAGTTAGGCTCTGTGTTGACAGAACAGAGCCTGCTTGGGATTTTTCTCTCTGGCCCTCCCCCACTTGTGCTCTTGCTTTCTTTTTCTCTCTCTCTCAAAATAAATAAACTTAAAAAAAAGTTAAAAAAAATTAAGATCCTTGTTCAGGTAATTCTAACATCTGATTCATGTGTGGTATTAGTGTTTGTTAATTGTCTTTTATTTATTCAAGCTGTGTTTTCCTGGTTCGTGGTATGATGATTGACTTTTTATTGTATCCTGGACATTTTTGATGTTTTGTTGGAGACTCTGGATCCTATTAAAATTTTCTGTTTTAGTAAGCAGTCACCCTAAGAGGTTTAGTGCGTAGGTCTTAGCCTACTTTTTTTTTGGTAACAACTTGAGTTATAAATCACATACCATACATTTGCCCATTTAAGTTATAAGATTTTTTAGTATATTTACAGAGTTGTGCATTCATTACTACAATCAATTTTAGAACATTTTCATTACCCCACAGAGAAACTGTGCACTCCTTACTTGTCACCCCCAACTGTCCCATTTATTATCCCCTCCGTCTCTAAGAAACTACTGATCTATTTTCTGGCTCTGTAGATTTGCCTATTCTAGACATTTCATGTAAATGTAAAAATATAATATGTACTCTTTTGTTACTGGTTCACTTAGCTTAAGGTTTACAGTGTTCTTCCATGTTGTAGAATGTACCGGTATTTTGTTTCTTTTTATTGCTGAATAATATTCCATTTTATGGACAGACCATTTTTTATTCATTAATCAGTTAATAGGTGTTTAGATTGTTTCCACTTTTGGCTCTTTTGAGTAATGCTGCTATGAATATTTTTGTATAAGTTTTTGTATGGACATGAATTGCTGGGTCATATGGTAACTCTAGAACTCTAAGTGTAACATTTTGAGCAATTGCCAGACTGTTTTCCAAAGTGGCTGCCCCATTTCATATTTCTGCCAGCAATGTATGAATGTTCCAATTTCTCAAAGTCCTCCTTAACACTTGTTCCCTGACTCTTTGATTATAGCCATCCTAATGGGTGAAGTAATACTTTGGGGCTCCAGTTGCATTTCCGTGATGGGTAATGATGATGAGCATCTTTTCATGTGCTTTCTGGCTATTTGTATATATTTAGAGAAATCTCTATTCCTTTGCCTATTTTAAAATTAAGTAGTCTTTTTATTGTTGTGGGATTTCTTTATAATTCTAGATACTTACCAGTTATATGATTTGCAAATACAAATATCCCATTCTTTGGGTGTCATTTAACTTTCTTGATGGTACCCTTCGAAGCACAAAGGTGTTTAATTTGGATGAAGTTCAATTTATCATTTTTCTTTTTGTTGCTTGTGGTTTTTGTTTTGTTTTGTTTTGTTGTTAGGCTCCATGCCCAATGTGGGCCATTTTTCTTTTTGTTACTTGTGGTTTTTGTTTTGTTTTGTTTTGTTGTTAGGCTCCATGCCCAATGTGGGCCTTATGACCCCAAGATCAAGAGTTGCATGCTCCACCTACTGAGCCACCCAGGCGCACCCTTTAGGTTTCATATTTAAGAAACCATTGCCTGATTCAAGGTCATGAAAATTTAATCTTATGTTTTCTTCCAAGAGTGTTATAGTTTTAGCTCTTACATTTAGGTGTTTGTTCTATTTTTGTGAATTTTGTATATGGTGTGAGATACGGGTCTAACTTCATCTTTTTGCTTATAGATATTCAGTTATCTCAGTACCATGTGTTGAAAAAAACCTATTCTTTCCCACTTTTAATTATCTTGGCACTCTTACCCAGTTGGAATTTGGTAGGGATTGCATGGAACCTGTAGATCAATTTGAGGAATATTGCTATCTTTTTTTTTTTTTTTTAATTTTTTTTTTCAACGTTTTTTATTTATTTTTGGGACAGAGAGAGACAGAGCATGAACGGGGGAGGGGCAGAGAGAGAGGGAGACACAGAATCGGAAACAGGCTCCAGGCTCTGAACCATCAGCCCAGAGCCTGACACGGGGCTCGAACTCCCGGACCGCGAGATCATGACCTGGCTGAAGTCGGACGCTTAAACGACTGCGCCACCCAGGCGCCCCGAGGAATATTGCTATCTTAACAGTATTAGCCTTCCAGTCCAAGAACATGAAATGTGTTTTCATTTATTTAGATCTTAAATTTCTTTCAATAACATATATAATCTCTTCTAGTTTTCCATGTTCAAGTCTTGCATTTTTTGGTAAAATTTGTTACTTAATATTTTATTCTTCTGATGCTATTGCAAATGGAATTGTTTTCTTAATTCCATTTTTGTATTGTTATTGTTAACACATAGAAATACAATTGAGGGGTGCCTGAGTGGTTGAGTCAGTTGACCATCTGACTCTTAATTTTGGCTCAGGTCATGATCTCAGGGTCATGGGCTCCACGCTGGATGTGAAGCCTGCTTAAGATTCTCTCTCTCTCTCTCTCTCTCTCTCTCTCTCTGCCCCTCCCCTGCCCAAAGAAATACAGTTGAGTTCTGTACATTAGTCCTGTATCTTGCAACCATCCTGAACTCATTTAACAGTTCTGATAGTTTTCTTAATGAGTTATTAGGATTTTTTAAAAAATATTTATGAGGGAGAGAGAAAAAGAGAGAGAGAGAGAGAGAGACAGCATGTGCATGCATGAGGGGGGAGGGGCAGAAAGAGAGGGAGACAGAATCCCAAGCAGGCTCCATGCTGCCAGCAAAGAGCCCGATGTAGGGCTTGAACCCACAAAGCACAAGATCATGATCTGAGCTGAAATCAAGAGTTGGACTCTTAACCAACTGAGTCACCCAGGCACCCCAAATGAGTTATTAGGATTTTATATATACATGATATGTCATCTCTGATGAGAGATAGTCTTACTTCTTCCTTCTAATCTGGATGCTTTTAAATTTATTTTTCTTGCCTAATCGCCTTGGCTAGAACCTGCTGTACAGCAGACATCCAGTCTTGTTGCTGATCTTAGGGGGTAATCATGAAGTGTGAAGTTAGCTGTGGGTTCTTAGATGTCCTTTTTCATGTTGATGATGTTCTCTTCTATTTCTGACTTATTCCTTGTGTTTAGCATGAAAGAGTGTTGGATTTTGTCAAGTGCTTTTTCAGTGCCTATTGAGATGATTGCGTGGTTTTTGTCATTTATTTTATTAATATGGTGTATGACATTACTTGATTTTCATATGTTGAAACAATCTTACATGACTGGGACAATCCACCTTTGGTCATGGTTTGTGATCCTTTATATATGTTTCTGGATTTGGTTTGTTGGCATTTGGCTCAGTTTTTGCATGTATATAGATAAATATATCTTTGTAGTTTTCTTGTAGTGTCTTTAGTTTTGGAATCAAGAAAACTGGCCTCATAGAATAAATTGGGAAGTGTTTGCATTTCTTCTATATTTTGGAAGAGTTTTAAGGATTGGTGTTCATTCTTAAGGTTTGGTAGTATCCACTAGTGAAGTCATTTGATCTTAGACTTTTCTTTGTGGAAAGCTTTGATTACTAATTCAAATCTTTTTACTTGTTACAGCTTGATTCAGAGAATTTCTTTGTGAATTGATTTTAGTACTTTGTGTCTTCAAGGAATTTGTCTACTTCATGTAGTTACCTAATTTGTTAGATTACAATTGTTTATAGTATTCTGTATAATTCTTTAGAATATTTTTTATTTATGTAAGGTTGGTAGTAATTACTGATTTTAGTAAGTTGAGTCTTCTTTTTTGTTCTTGCTAAATCTAACTAAATGATTCTGTTGATCTTTTCAAAGAACCAACTTTTTATTCTGTTGATTTTCTTTATTCTTTGTTCTCTATTGTATTTGTTTCACTGTAGTCTAATTAATTCCTTCTGTCTACTGGCTTTGGATTTAAGTTACCCTTCATTTTCTGGTTTCTTAAAGTTAACAGGTTGTTGATTTGAGATCCTTTTAATTTTTAAAGTTTTAAACTTTTAAGATTTTATTTTTTAAATTTACATATAATTGACATATTGTGTAAGTTTAGGGTGTGCAACATATTGATTTGAGATTTATTTTTAATATAGGTATTTACAGCTATAATTTTGCTTATCGCATAGCTCTTGGTGCTTTTGCTACATCCCATAAGTTTTGTGTTTTTTATCTCAGTATTTCCTAACTTACTTTGGTATTTCTTCTTTGGCTCATTGGTTATTTAGGAGAGTGTTGTCTAATTTTCACATATTTGCAAATTTCTCAAATATTTTTTCATGGTATTTTCTAAATCTATTGTGGTTGGAGAATATACTTTGTATGATTTTTATCCTTTGTATGATTTTTATGATTTGTTTCATGGCCTATCCTAGAGAATGTGCACATGAAAATGATATGTGTGTGTGTGTAAATACATACATACATATGTATTTATGTATGTATTGTTGCTTACTGTTGCAGCCTGCAGTCTTGTAGGTGTTTGCTGAGTCTACTTGGCAAATCTCTTTACTTGATCTTTCGTCTGATTGTTTTATCCATTATCAAAAATAGCGTAATGAATTCTCCAAATATTATTGTTGAATTGTCTGTTTCTCCCTTCAGTGCTGTCAATTTTTGCCTCTTGTGTTTGGAAATTCTATTTTTAGGTGTATATGTATTTATAATTGTAACTTCTTTATGGATATCAGGTCTTATAAAGTGCCTGTTGTTGCTAGTAACAAATTTTTTTTTTAATTTTTTTTTTTCAACGTTTATTTATTTTTGGGACAGAGAGAGACAGAGCATGAACGGGGGAGGGGCAGAGAGAGAGGGAGACACAGAATCGGGAACAGGCTCCAGGCTCTGAGCCATCAGCCCAGAGCCTGACGCGGGGCTCGAACTCACGGACCGCGAGATCGTGACCTGGCTGAAGTCGGACACTTAACCGACTGCACCACCCAGGTGCCCCACAAATTTTATCTTAAAGTGCATCACATGTGATGTTAGTTTAGCTACTCCAGAGACTTTTGGTTATGGTGCATGGTATATCTTTTGCCTCCTTTTGCTTTCAGCCCATTTGGTCATTGAAACTAAAGTATATCTTTTAGGAAACATATGTTTGAAAGATTTTTTTTAAAAAGTTTTTATTCAAATTCCAGTTAGTTAACATACAACGTAGTGTTCGTTTCAGGTGTATGATATAGTGACTCACCACTTCCATACAACACCCATTGCTCATCACAAGTGCACCCTGTAATTCCCGTCACCTATTTATTTTTATTTTTTGGGAGAAAGCATGAGTGGGGGCAGGACAGAGAGAGAGGGGGACAGAGGATCTGAAGCAGGCTCTGCATTGACAGTAGTGAGCACGATGTGGGGCTTGAACTCACAAACTGTGAGATCATGCCTGAGCCAAGGTCAGATGCTCAACCAACTGAGCCACCCAGGTGCCCATCCCCATCACTTACTTAACCCATTCCCCCATCCACTTCCCCTTTGGTAACCATCAGTTTGCTCTCTATAGTTAAGAGTCTCTTTCTTGGTTTGTCTGCCTCTCTATCTCTTTTTTCCTTTGCTTGTTTGTTTTGTTTCTTAAATTCCACACAGGAGTGAAATCATATGGTTCTTGCTTTCTCTGACTAACTTACTTCACTTAGCATAATACTGTCTAGGTCCATCCATGTCATTGCAAATGGCAAGATTTCATTCTTTTTTATGGCTGAGTAATACTCCATTGTATAGATATACCACATCTTTATCCATTCATCAGTCGATGGTCACTTGAACTGTTTCCATAATTTGGTTATTGTAGATAATGCTGCTGTAAACATCAGGGTGCGTGTATTCCTTTGAATTAGTATTTTTGTATTGTTTGGGTAACTGCCTTGTATTGTGATTACTGGATTGTAGGGTAGCTCTGTTTTTGTTTTGTTTTTTATCTTTTTGAGGAACCTCCATACTGTTTCCCAGAGTGGCTACGCAAGTTTGCATTTCCACCAATAGTACAAGAGGGTTCCCCTTTCTCCACATTGTCACAAACACCTGTTGTTTCTTGTGTTGTTGATTTTAGCTGAAAGGTGTGAAGTGTAGTTTTTTGTTTTGTGTTGTTTCATTTGAGAGAGTTCCTGAAGGTGGGGAGGAGCTCACCCGATGCAGTACTTGAACTCATGAACCGTGAGATCATGACCTGAGCCGAAGTCAGATGATTAACTGACTGAGCCACCCAGGCGCCCAGGTATAGTTTTGATTTGATTTTCCCAGATGATGAGTGATGTTGAGCATCTTTTCATGTGTCTGCTGGCCATCTGTATGTCTTCTTTGTAAAAATGACTATTCATGTCTCCTGATTTTTGAATTGAATTATTCATTTTTTGGGTTTATAAATTCTTTATATACTTTGGATATAAAGTATCCAAAATAAATTGAGCTTTATAAGCTTTATAAATTCTTTATATACTTTGGATACTAACCTATTATTGGATATATCATTTGCAGATATCTTCTCTGGTTCCTTAGGTTGCCTTTTAGTTTTGTTGACTATTTTCTTCACTTTGCAGAAACTTTTTATTTTGATGAAGTCCCAATAGTTTATTTTTGCTTTTGTTTCCCTTGCCTCAGCAGATCTCTCTAGAAACAAGTTGCTACAGCTGATGTCCAAGAGATTCCTGCCTATGTTCTCCTCTAGGATTTTATGGTTTCAAGTCTTACATTTAGGTCTTTCATCTATTTTGATTTTATTTTTGTGTTTGGTATAAGAAAGTGGTCCAGTTTCAATCTTTTGCGTGTTGCTGTCCAGTTTTCCTAACTCTGTTTGTTGAAGAAACTGTCTTTTTCCCTATTGGATATTCTTTCCTGCTTTGTTGAAGATTAATTGACCATATAGCTGTGCATTCATTTTTGGGTTTTCAATTCTGTTCCAATGATCTATGTGTCTATTTATGTGCCAGTACAACAAAAATAAAAAGCTCTATGGTCTCCATTGAGGGTGATATTATCAGTGGTTTTTATATATATGCCCTTTGTTATGTTGAGGGATGTTCCTTCTAAACCTACTTTGTTGAGGGTTTTTATCATGAATGGATATTGTACTTTGTCAGATGTTTTTTTCTGCATCTATTGAAATGATCATATGGTTCTTATCCTTTTTTTTATTAATGCGATGTGTCACGTTGATCAATTTGTGAGTATTGAACTGGTGTTGCAACCCAGGAGTAAATCCTACTTGATTGTGGTGAATTATTTTGAAATGCATTACTGGATTTGGTTTGCTAGTATTTTATTTATTTATTTTTAATTAAAAAAATTATTTTTATGTTTATTTATTTTTGAGAGAAACAGAGACAGAATGTGAGTGGGTTGGGGCAGAGAGAGAGGAGGCACAGAATCTGAAGCAGGCTGCAGGCTCCAAGCTGTCAGCACAGAGCCTGACATGGGGCTCGAACTCACGAGCTGTGAGATCATGACCTGAGCCGAAGTCTGACGCTCAACCAACTGAGCCACCCAGGCACCCCAGTTTGCTAGTATTTTATTAAAATTTTGCATCCATGTTTATCAGGGATATTGGCTTGTAGTTCTCTTTAGTGGAGTCTTTCTCTGGTTTTGGTATCAGGGCAATGCTGCCCTCATAGAATGAGTTTGGAAGTTTTCCTTTCTTTCTTTTTCTTTTTTTTAATAGTTTGAGAAGAATAGGTATGAATTTTTCTTTAAATGTTTGGTATAATTCCACTGTGAAGCTGCCCTGGACTTCTGTTTCTTGGGAATTTTTTTGATTACTGATTCAATTTCTTTGCAGGTTATCAGTCTGCTCAACTTTTCTATTTCTTCCTGTGGTAGTTTTGGTAGTTTATATATTTCTAGGAATTTACCCATTTCTTCCAGTTTGTCCAATTTATTGGCATATAGTTTTTCATAATATTCTCTTATAATTGCTTGTATTTATGTGATGTTGGTTGTTATTTCTCCTTCCTTACTGTGGTTTTATTTATTTGGGTTCATTCTCTTTTCTTTTTGATAAGCCTAGTTAAGAGATGCAAGCAGAACTGGGTGAGTGTGTGTGTGTAGGGGGTGTTGGAGCCGGGGAGTGATAAAAGAAGAGGCTAGGGGCAGGTAAGCACTGGATCTGGAAGGATTTTATATGTTATGGCGAGGATTTTGTTCTGAGAGAAGTAAAGGGCTTGAAAGGTTTTAAGCAGGGGAGTGTCATAAGTATATTTGCATCTTAGATTACTTCTGAAACAGGATATTGAATGAACTGACTGAAGGTCAGAGAGTATCAGTTATTAGGCCATGGAGTTACGCAAGTGAGAAAATATGAGGGTGAGGATTAAAGCCATGTCAGGAGGGGAAGAAGAGAGAGGGAGAATAGATTCAAGAGACACAAAGCGAGAAAAATTGACGGGACTTCACAAGTTACCATGGAGAAGTTAAGGGAGAAACTACGTAAAGGCTCCCAGATACTTATCTTGGGCATCTAGGAGGAAGCGGCTCATTTACCAGTAGAAGAAATAGAAGAGGGGGAGAAATTTACTAGGGAAGATGTGTTCCATTTGGTCTTCTTAAATTTGACTGCCAATGGAACATCTAGATAGAGTTGAGTTGTGCCTTGGCCTTTGAATGATCAGGTTGAGATTTGGGATGCAGGCCTTGGTTGAAAATAGAGTTGAGAGGCATCAGAATGTAAGTAGAGGATAGCTGTAGATGAAGGAGGGTGAGTGTGGGAATGTGGATGAGGGAACCCAGCACATAAATTAAACAATTGTCAGTGTTCTGTGATGTTTGCTTTTGAAATATATCAAATTTGTGTACATAGTTGAGGCTACTTTTCCCTGGGCTTTCAACTTTGTTCCACCAATGAATCTTAATACCATAACAGTTATAATAGTTTTGTTAATACTTTAATATTTGTGTGTGTTCTTTCCCAAACTCTTGGAAAAACTATTTTTTCTACGTGCTATAAATTTTGTAGATTCAGTTTAAAAAGTCCTGTTGGGATAATGATTGAAATTGCAAAATTTTTTATGATTTCCAGATTACTTTGTTTGTGTTTATTTGTATCTCCTTGCTTCATTTTTGACATTTGTTGAACATTTGCTTTGTTTCAGATGACTCTAAAGGTATGTTATGGAGATTTGAGAAGATTTCACTAGGTGTTTATTATTCATCTGTATTTTCTTTGCTTTATATTTTATCTGATATTTATGCACTCACTGCATGATGATGTATTTTAATTTGTACTTTAAAGGAGCTTGTAATCTACTGAGGGTAAACTAACCACAATACAGTGCATGAGTGTGCAAACCAACATGTTGTTCCCAAGTGCCTGAGGTTACAGAAGTTGGAACAATCTATTTTGGGGGCGAGGGAGATAGGAAAAGAACACTGAGGAGGTGTGTATAAAAGGGAGAATAGGGCATAACCTAGGAGGCAGCAGGATGAGTAGAGGGCAGGTATGGAGGTGTTTTGTGTGGAGTGAGAGTGGTCCTGAATGGGGCAGGCTGCATGGGAGGAGAGCTGGGAAGTGAAGTTGGAAGATGAGGAGGAGCCAGTGTATGAAGGGTGCCACAGGCCTGTGGTCTTTTTTTGCTTTTGTTTTTTTAAATGTTTTATTTTTATTTATTTTGAGAGAGAGAGAGAGGGAGAGAGAGAGAGAGAGAGATGAATCAAGTGGGGGAGGGGCAGAAAGAGGGAGAGAGAATCCCAAGCACGCTCTTCGCTGTGACCGTGGAACCTCACACGGGGCTCGATCTCATGAACCATGAGATCATTACCTGAGCCAAAATCAAGAGTCAATTGCATAACGTACTGAACCACCCTGGTGCCCCCCCCTTTTTAATTATTGAAGTATAGTTGACATACAATGTTATATTAGTTTCAGATGTACAACATAGTAATTTTTTTAAAAGTTTTTATTCCAGTTAGTTAACACACAGTGTTATATTAGTTTCAGGTGTACAGTGTAATGATTGAACAATCTATATAATACCCGATCCTCATCAGGACAAATGAATTCCTTACTCCCCATCACCCATTTAACCCATCCCCCAGCCATGTCCCCCTTGCTAACCATCAGTTTGTTCTCTATAATTAAGAGTCTGTTTCTTGATTTGTTTCTTTCTCTCTCTGTTTTTATTTTATTTATTTTTTTTAAACTTTTTTTTTTAAATTTTTTTTTTAACGTTTATTTTTGAGACAGAGAGAGACAGAGCATGAATGGGGGAGGGTCAGAGAGAGGGAGACACAGAATCTGAAACAGGCTCCAGGCTCTGAGCTGTCAGCACAGAGCCCGACGCGGGGCTCGAACTCACGGAGTGTGAGATCATGACCTGAGCCGAAGTCGGCGCTTAACCAACTGAGCCACCCAGGCGCCCCTCTCTGTTTTTATCACAACATAGTGATTTGACAGTTCTATGAATTACTCAATATTTACAATGATAATGCTTACAATCACCATCCATTCCCATACAATGTTATTACAATATTATTGACTGTATTCTGTATGCTGTACTTTTTATCTCTGTGACTTATTTATTTTATAACTGGAAGTTTCTGCCTCTTAATTTCTTTCACCTATTTTGCCTATCTCCCAACCCCCTCCTCTCTGGCAACCACCAGTTTGTTCTCTGTATTTATGATCCTTTTTTGTTTTTTGTTCAATTATTTTTTTACATTCCATGTATAAGTGAAATTTTATGGTATTTATCTTCTGACTTATTTCACTTAGCATAATACCCTTTAGGTCCATCCACGTTGTTGTAGATGGCAAGATCTGATTCTATTTTAGGACTATTCCATCACACACACACACACACACACACACACGCACACCCCTAACACATACATACATACATACATACATACATACATACATACATACACACATACATACAGGGGTGGCTCAGTCGGTTTAAGTGTCAGACTCTTGATTTTGGCTCAGGTCATGATCTTACTGTTTGTGAGTTTGAGCTCCGCATCAGGCTCTGCGCTGACAGTATGAAGCCTGCTTAGGATTCTGTCTCCCCTTCTCTCTCTCTCTGTCCCTTCCCTGCTCACACACACACACAGACTGTCTCTCTCTCTCTCTCTCTTTCGCTCTCTTTATTTCTTAAAATGCATAAACATTTTGGGGCGCCTGGGTGGCTCGGTCGGTTAAGTGTCTGACTTCAGCTCAGGTCATGATCTCACCGTTCATGAGTTTGAGCCCCGCGTCGGGTTCTGAGCTGACAGCTTGGGGCCTGGAGCCTGCTTCGGATTCTGTGTCTCCCTTTCTCTCTGCCCCTCTCCCATTCATACTCTGTCTGTCTCTTTCTCTCAAAAACTGAATAAAAAGTTAAAAAAAATTTTAAAAATGCATAAACTTTTTTTAAAGTTAAAAAATATATTCAAACATGTATGTGCACACACATATATATACATACATACACACATATATATGCACACACGTGGTATATATATCTTTTCCATTCATCTGTTGATGGACTCTTAGGTGGCTTTCATATTTTGTCTCTTATAAATAATGCTACAATAAACATAGGGGTGCATATATCTTTTTGAATTAATGTTTTACTTTTCTTTGGATAAATGCCCAGTAGTGGAATTACTGGATTTATATGGTATTCTACTTTTAATTTTTTTGAGGAACCTCCATTCTGTTTTCCACAGTGGTTGCACCTATTTACATTCCCAGTAATAGGGCATGAGGGTTCCCTTTTCTCCACATCCTCACTAACACTTGTTTCTTGTCTTTTTGGAATAGCCATTCTTATTGATGTGAAGTAATATCCCGTTGTGGTTTTAATTTGCATTTCTCTGATGATTAGTGATGTTGAGCATCTTTTATGTGTTTGGTGGCCATCTGTATATCTTCTTTGGAAAAATGTCTACTCAGGTCCCCTGCCCATTTTGTGATAGTTTGTTCTTTTTGGTGTTGCATTGTATATGTTCCTTTTATATTTTGGGTATTAATCCCTTATTAGATATATCATTTGAAAATATCTACTTCCATTCAGTGCATTACCTTTTTATTTTGTTGATGGTTTCCTTTGCTGTGTAAAAGCTTTATATTTTGGTGTAATTCCAATAGTTTATTTTTGCTTTTGTTTCTCTTACCTACAGAAACATATCCATGAATATGTTGTTGCTAAGGCTGATGTCCACAGGATAAATGCCTGTTTTTCTTTTAGAAGTTTTATGGTTTCAGGTCTCACATTTAGGTCTTTAATCTATTTTGAGTTTATTTTTGTGTATGGTGTAAGAAAGTGATTCAGTTTCATTCTTTTGCAGGTAGCTGTCCAGTTTTCCCATCACCATTTATTGAAGGCACTGTCTTTTCCCCCTACTCTATTCTTGCCTCCTTTGTCATAGTTTAATTGACCATGTAAGCATGGTTTTACTTTTGGGCTCTCTATCCTGTTCCATTGATCTGTGTGTCTGTTTTTGTGCCTGTACCATACTGTTCTTATTAGCATAGCCTTATAGTATATCTTGAAATCTGAGATTTGTGATACCTCCAGCTTTGTTCCTCTCCTTCAAGGCTGCTTTAGCTCTTTGGGGTCTTTTGTGGTTCCATACAAATTTTAAGATTGTTCTAGTTTTGTGAAAAATAGTATTAGTATTTTGATAAGGATTGCATTAAATCTGTAGGTTGCTTTAGGTAGAATGGACATTTGAACAGTATTAGTTCTTCCAGTCCATGAGCATGGCTGTATCTTTACATCTGTTGTCTTCAGTTTCTTTCATCAATGTCTTATAGTTTTTTTTTTTAATTTTTTTTTTAACGTTTATTTATTTTTGAGACAGAGAGAGACAGAGCATGAATGGGGGAGGGTCAGAGAGAGGGAGACACAGAATCCGAAACAGGCTCCAGGCTCTGAGCTGTCAGCACAGAGCCCGACACGGGGCTCGAACCCACGGACCGCGAGATCATGACCTGAGCCAAAGTCGGCTGCTCAACCGACTGAGCCACCCAGGCGCCCCATTGTCTTATAGTTTTTAGAGTATAGGTCTTTCACTTCCTTGGTTAAATTTATTCTTTTTGATGTAATTATAAATGTGATTATTTTCTCTTCCTACTAATTGTTGTTAGTATGGAGAAATGCTACAGTTTCTGTGTATTTGTATTCTACAACTTTACTGAATTCATTTATTCTAATAGTTTTTTGAGGGAGTTGTTGGGGTTTTCTATATATAGTAACATGTCATCTGCAAATGGTGACAGTTTTACTTCTTTTTCACCAATTTTAATGCCTTTTATTTCTTGTATTTGTCTGATGGCTATGGCTAAGACTTCCAGTACTATGTTGAATTAACATGATGAGAGTAGAAATCTTTGACTTATTCCTGATCTTAGGGGAAAACGCTCAGTTTTTCACCATTGAGTATGATGTTAGCTTTGGGTTTTTCACATTTGGCTTTTATTATGTTGTGGTATGTTCCTCTAGATCCACTTTGTCGGGAGTTTTCATCATTAATGGATGTTGCATTTTTTCAAATGCTTTTTCTGAATCTGTTGAGATGCTCATGCAGTTTTTATCCTTCCTCTTGTTAATGTAATATATCACATTTAAAATTTTGTGAATATTGAACCATTTTACATCCCACTTGATTGTGATCAACGATTCTTTTACTGTGTTGTTGAATTTAGTTTGCTAATATATTGTTGACGATCTTTACATCTGTGTTCACTAGAGATATTGGCATGTAGTTTTCTCTTTTCGTAGTGTCTTTGTCTGGTTTTGGATCAGGGTAATGCTGGCCTTATAAAATGTATATGGGATCTTTTCCTTTCTCTACTATTTTTGGAATAGTTTGAGAAGAATAGGTGTTAAGTCTTCTTTAATCATTTGGTAGATTTCATCTGTGAAGCCATCATTTGGTGAGAGTTTTTGATCACTGATTCAGTTCAAATTTTCTACTTCTTCATCACTCAGTTTTGGAAGATTGTATGTTTCTAGGAATTTATCCATTTGTCCTAGGTTGTTTGTTTGGTTGACATATAGTTTTTCGTAGTAACTTCTTATAATCCTTTGTATTTTTGTGGTGTTTGTTGTTATTTCTTCTCTTTCATTTCTGATTTTATGTGTATGGGTTTTCTCTTTTTTTACTTGATGAGTCTGGCTAAAAGGTTTATCAATTTTGTTTATTTTTTCAAAGAACTAGCTTTTTGTTTCATTGATCTTTTCTATTTTTTTTTGTCTTGATTTCATTTATTTCTGGTGTTTATTATCTCATTCCTTATATTAACTTTGGGCTTTGTTCTTTTTTTCCTAATTCTTTAGGTGTAAGTTTAGATTATTTGAGAATTTTCTTGTTTCTTGAGGTAGGCCTGTATTGCTGTAAATTTCCCTCTTAGAACTGCTTTTGCTGTGTTCCAAAGTTTTGGACCATTGTGTTTCCATTTTTATTTATCTCCATGTAATTTTTATTTCCTCTGATTTTTTCACTGACCTACTGGCCATTTGGTAGCATGTTGTTTACCCTCCCTGTGGTTGTATTTTTTCTAGTTTTTCCTGTGATTGATTTCTAGTTTCATACCATTGTGGTTGGAAAAGTATTTGATTTTGTTTTAGTTTTTTAACATTTATTGAGACTTGTTTTGAGGCCTAATGTGATCTATCCTGGAGAATGTTCCATATGCACTTGAAAAGAATGCGTGTGTCCTGCTGTCTTTGGATGGAATGTCCTGTATATATCTGTTAAGTCTATCTGGGCTAATATATCATTCAAAGCCACTGGGTTTTGTTGTTGTTGTTGTTGTTGTTGTTGTTGTTTTAATTGATTTTTTTGCCTGTATGATCCATTGATGTAAGTGGAGTGTTAAAGTCCCCTACTAGTCTTGTGTTACTCTCAGTGTCTCCCTTTAGGTCTGTTAATATTTGTTTTCCTTTTTTTTTTTTTTTTTTTTTTAAGAAATAACTTTTTGAAAAAAAAATTTCAGGTTTATTTATTTTTGGGGGGAAGTGTGGGGGGGGGGGCAGAGATAGAGGGAGAGAGAGAATCCCAAGCAGGTTCCACACTGTCAGCACAGAGCCTGATATGGGGCTTGAACTCACAAACCATGAGATGATGACCTGAGCTGAAACCAATAGTCGGACACTTAATTGACTGAGCCACCCAGGGCCCCAATATTTGCTTTCTTATTTAGGTGCTTCAGTGTGGGATGCATGGATACTTAAAATTGCTATATACTCTTGTTGGATTGATCCCTTCCTCATTATGCAATGTCCTTCTTTGTCTCTTGCTACAGTGTTTCTTTTACAGTCTCATTTGTCTTATATATCTATCCCAGCTTTTTTTCCCGCCCACTTCCATTTGCATGGAACATCTTTTTCCATCTCTTCACTTTTAGTCTGTATGTGTCTTTAGGTCTGAAGTGAGTCTCTTGTAGGCAGCATATAGATAGATCTTGTAGTTTTCTCTGTTCCTGTCTATTCTTACTGTCTTCCCTTGTAGTTTGATGGCTGTCTTTAGCGTTATACTTGGATTTCTTTCTCTTTTTTTGTGTGTATCAGTCATAGGTTTTGGATTTGTGGCTGCCATTGGGTGCATATATAACGTCTTATGTGTATAGTAATCTATATCACATTAATTGTAGCTTAAGTTTGACCATTCTGAAAACACTAAATTTACTATTTCCTCCATGTTTCATGTATATGGCATGTATTTACATCTTTACTAATATTTTATCTTTTCAAAGCTAAAGTAGTTTTCAGATAACCATTGTGAAAGCACTAAACTTACTACTCCCTCCGTTTTTCATGTATATGGTATATTTTACATCTTTACATCTTTTACTAATTTTTGTAGATATGATTGATTTTGCTACTTTTGTGGTTCAGCCTCCATACTGATTTAATAAGTGATCAATCTACTCCTCTTATTATGTCTGTATTTACCTGTGAAATTTTTCTTTTCTTAGTTTTCTTAATTCTGATTATGGCCTTTTCTTTCCATTCAAAGCATTCCCATTAATATTTCTTGTAAGGCTGGTTTTGTGGTGATGAACTTCTTTAACTTTCGTTTTTCTCTCGTTATCTCTCTTTCAATTCTACATTATAACCTTGCCAGGTAGAGTATTCTTGGTTGTAGGTTTTTTCCTTTCAGCATTTGGAATATATCATGTCACTCCCTTCTGGCCTGCAAAGTTCCTGCTAAAAAAGCAGCTGATTGCCTTATGGGGTTTCCTTTGTATGTAACTGTTTACTTTTCTGTTGTTTCTTTTAATATTCTCTCTTTTAATTTTTGCCATTTTAATTATTATGTGCCTTGGTGTGAACTTCCTTGGGTTCATTTTGTTTCAAGCTCCTGTTCTTTAAAAGCCCTGTTATATGCATTATCCACTTGACTCCACTTCCAGCAGCACTGTGAAAAAAAAGACAACTTGCAGGTATTCTTCTATATTTTTGCATTTTTTCTCTAGTCTTCTTTTTATAACTTATACTGGTGTGAAAAGAGTTTGATTATCATCATCCCCATTTAAGGGATGAAAAAACTGGTGCTCAGTGATTTAACTAGTTGTATAGGTTTTTTTTTTTTAATATGAAATTTATTGACAAATTGGTTTCCATACAACACCCAGTGCTCATCCCAACTGGTGCCCTCCTCAATACCCATCACCCACCCTCCCCTCCCTCCCACCCCCCATCAACCCTCAGTTTGTTCTCAGTTTTTAACAGTCTCTTATGCTTTGGCTCTCTCCCACTCTAACCTCTTTTTTTTTTTTATTTTTCCTTCCCCTCCCCCATAGGTTTTTAAAAAAGTGGATTTCAGACTAGAGCCCAGGTCTTCTAAAACACTAGGCTTAAAAAAATTTTTTTACATTAATTCAATGCTATCATCTTTTCTCTTTTTAATTCTAAAAGTTAGGAGATTAGTAGAAAAATTGTGTAACTGAATTAGAGTATGTAATTTGAGCAAATTTGCTTTTTGTGTATGTGTTCTCTCTCCAGGGTAGTTTAAATAGATGAGAAACATGAGTGAAGAATCTGGAAGAAGAATGGTTAGTTTACAATGACCCTCTGATATGCAGATCTGAGAAAGTTGGAATTTGGCAACTTAAACTTTCTATTTTGTTTTACTTCATTTAACCATTTGTTATGAAAATTTTCAATCATATCCAAAAGTAGAAAATTATATTGAATCCTCAAGTACCCATCACTCAGCTTCAGGTTATTAACTCACAGCCACCTGATTTCATATATAATTCCTCTCCTTACTCACACATCTACATTCAGATATTTTTGAAGCAATTCCTAGACATTTTATTTAATTTGAACCATTGAAAATGTTATATGTGAGTTTAACTTGTGCTCTTATGTCTATTGTCATAGGCATTTGGTCCAGTTCTTAGTGTTTGACCAGCTCTTTTCCTTCTTGACTATGGGATTTATTGAAAACAAAATTCCAATACACATCTTCTTTAGGAAGATGGGTCCCAGTAAAAGATCGTCAGCTGCATGTACTGTATTTTTTTTGCTGTTTGCCACTTATTGTCAGTGGTTCTTGTGGCAGACCCCAATGGGTAGCTAGAAAAAGGTGTTCCCATTTGGCATGCCATGAGCTGACATAAGAATTGGTCTTACAACAATGGTTTGTTTATTAGAAGTTTCTGCTGAATGGCAAGCTGTAATTCAAATTAACCCCTGGACACATATTAATTGGCAAGTTTGAACACATGATAAAATTATGTTTCCTTTTGCTAAAAATCTTAAGAGAATGGAGAAACCCACTATAGAACGGACTCTAGACAGCAGGCAGAGTAGAATTGGCTGTTGCTATTTGCTACATTGGTTGATATCATGAATAGGCATAGGAAGAAAGGAGCTAATAAGTAACAATGTAAAAAAGGTTTTAAGGGAATGTTACTTTAATTTGGACATTTGCTCATCATCTCTTTGGACCTAGTATGTGGCCACCTTCCTGATTATTAAAGCAGGGTGTGATAGGGGCGCCTGGGTGGCGCAGTCGGTTAAGCATCCGACTTCAGCCAGGTCACGATCTCGCGGTCCGTGGGTTCGAGCCCCGCGTCGGGCTCTGGGCTGATGGCTCAGAGCCCTGGAGCCTGTTTCCGATTCTGTGTCTCCCTCTCTCTCTGCCCCTTCCCCGTTCATGCTCTGTCTCTCTCTGTCCCAAAAATAAATTTAAAAACGTTGAAAAAAAAATTTTAAAGCAGGGTGTGATGAATGTACTAATGAGTGCATGTGCCTGGGCCTGTGTGTGTGCACTGAGTTTTGGCACAGCCTGATTACTGACCTCTATACCTATTTCTGTTGACTGAAAACTGTTTTGATTAGAAATCTCTATAAAACTTGCAGAGATCTGAGTAGGGAAGAATAGTGTCACACTCTTTTCTTCTCTAGAGCATTATTTCTGGGATTCTTTCATTTGGCTTGCTGAGAAAGGGCAGTCCTATTAATAGTGATTTTTCAGATATGTTTGTTGCAGTGTTTAATGCTTTTTCTTTCCCCTGGAGATGAAAACAAGATGAAACTTTTTAGTGTTCCCTTCCAGCTCAGCCTCAGCTCTGTAAATGTCCTAGTTGAGAAAATACTGATACTACTTATTTGAAAATACAGCAAAATAAGAGTTTAAGGTAATGGACAAAGGCTGGTGTGTGTGTGTGTGTGTGTGTGTGTGTGTGCACAGTGATTGACTATATGAGAGTAATGGTCAGACCAGCTTTTGCTCTACTTTCTATTTAAATTATAGGGCTACGTTTTTTTTTTTTTTTCTTTAATTTATATCCAAGTTAGTTAGCATATAGTGCAATAATAATTTCAGGAGTAGAATCCAGTGATTCATCCCCTACGTAGAACACACAGTGCTCATCCCAACAAGTGTCCTCCTTAATGACCCTTGCCCATTTAGCTTGTCCCCCTACCCCCAACCTCTCCAGCAACCCTCAGTGTGTTCTCTGTATTTAAGAGTCTGGTATGTTTTGTCCCCCTCCCTGTTTTTATATTTTTTGCTTCCCTTCTCTTAAGTTTATCTGTTTTGTATCTTAAATTCCACATAAGAGTGAAGTCATGTGATACTTGTCTTTCTCTGAGTAATTTTGCTTAGCATAATACCCTCTAGTTCCATCCATGTTGTTGCAAATGGCAAGATTTCATTCTTTTTGATTGCCAAGTAATATTCCATTGTATATATGTACCACATCTTCTTTTTCCATTCCTCTTTCATTATTCCATTTGGGCTCTTTCCATACTTTGTTGTTGATAGTGCTGCTATAAATTGTGGTGCATGTACCCCTTCGAAACAGCACACCTGTATCCTTTGGATACCTAGTAGTGCAATTGCTGGGTCATAGTGTAGTTATATTTTTAATTTTTTGAGGAACCTCCACACGGTTTTCCAGAGTGGCCACACCAGTTTGCATTCCCACCAGCAGTGTAAAAGGATTCCCCTTTTTTCTGCAACCTCATCAACATCTGTCATTGCCTGAGTTGTTAATGTTAGCTATTCTGACAGGTGTAAGGTGGTATCTCATTATGGTTTTGATTTGTATTTCCCTGATGATGAGTGATGTGGAGCATTTTTTGATGTGTCTCTTAGCCATCTGGATGTCTTCTTTGGAAAAGTGTCTATTCATGTCTTTTGCCCATTTCTTCACTGGATTATTTGTTTTTTGGGTGTCGAGTTTGATAAGTTCTTATAGATTTTGTATACTAACCCTTTATCTGATATGTGATTTGCAGATATCTTCTCCCATTCTGTCGGTTACCTTTAGTTTTGCTGATTGTTTCCTTCACTGTGCAGAAGCTTACCTTGATGAGGTCCCAGTAGTTCATTTTTTGTTTCCCTTGCCTCTGGAGACATGTCAAGTAAGAACTTGCTGTGGCTGAGGTCAAAGAGTCTTTTGCCTGCTTTCTCCTCTAGGATTTTGATGGCTTCCTGTCTCATGTTTAGGTCTTTCATCCATTGTGAGTTTATTTTTATGTATGATGCAAGAAAGTGGTCTAGTTTCATTCTTCTGCATGTCACTGTCCAGTTTTCCCAGCTGGAAACTGTCTTTTTTTCATTGGTTATTCTTTCCTGCTTTGTCAAAGAATAGTTGGGCATAAGTTTGTGGGTCCATTTCTGGGCTCTCTGTTCTGTTCCATTGATCTATGTGTCTGTTTTTGTGTACCATGCTGTCTTGATGATTACAGCTTTGTGATACATCTTGAAGTCCTGAACTGTGATGCCTCTAGCTTTGGTTTTCTTTTTCAGGATTGCTTTGGCTATTTGGGATCTTTTCTGGTTCCATACAAATTGTAGGATTCTTTGTTCTAATTCTGTGAAGAATTCTGGCATTATTTTGATAGGGATTGCATTGAATATGTAGATTGCTTTGGGTAGTATTGATGTTTTAACAATATTTGTTCTTTCTATCCATGAACACAGAATATTTTTCTGTTTTTTGGTGTCTTCTTCAGTTTCTTTCATAAGGTTTCTGTAGATAGGGTCAATTAAAAAAATTTTTTAATGTTTATTTTTGAGAGAGAGAGAAAGAGAGAGAGAGAGACAGAGCACAAGTGTGGAAAGAACAGAGAGAGAGGGAGCCACAGAATCAGAAGTAGACTCCCGGTTCTGAGCTCTCAGCACAGAGCCCGATGCAGGGCTCAAACCTATAAACCATGAGATCATGACCTGAGTGGAAGTCGGATGCTTAATTGACTGAGCCACCCAGGCACCCCATGGGCTACTTTTTAAAAAAAGAATGAGGAGAATTAGTACCAAGATGTGAGTAGAGACCTCATTTCCACATCTCTCTTCTAGAGAAATGTACCTCTCAGTTTGATTGGTTTACTGATACTTTTTGGAGGCTCATTATATGATGTGACTTCATGCTCTATTAAGCATGCTGTGATAGGGGACAAAACATATCTCTGAATTTCAGAGCTTAAAATGTTTTGGAGCAAGTAAAATATACATGAAAAAAATTAGACGCAACCTTTGAGTAGGTAAGATTTAGAGAAGTGATGAGGAAGATGTGCTATTAGGGCTTCCTTTTGTGTATCTATAAAATGAGAGCATTGGACTAAATGATCTAAGGGCCCCTCTTAGCACTGTTGTTGTATGATTCTGTGATTTTCCAAATTAAGAAACATGCACAGAGGGAAAAGTAGGTTTCATAAGCTTAGTGAGGAATATGAGAATATTTCCGGGAAAGCCCAGATCCCTTTCTTTACGTTTTTAGTATCCCTTACAAGGGCTTTGACCACCATCTTACTTGATTTCAAACATCTTGAAGGGGATATAGAACATACTTTTCCCCCTCAAATGTAGTTTAAAGTACAATAAAAATGAAAGGTGGAAAGAATCACCCCAAATTATGTTGACACAATTATCAAGTATACTTGGATATATGGTAAGACTTTGCTTTCCCCCAAATTATCCCTTAGTAAAGGAGTTGCCTTCATTTTCGTCCTTATGGAAGTTCTAATGTTAAGAGGTGCCTTCTCAATTACTTTGAACAACAAAATTATTAATTTGTGATAATATATTGGCCTGACCTCTGTCAATGCTATTTTTGATGCCAATAGAGATTTCTTGACAAAATCAGTAGAAAAAGAAATTTAACACAGATTTAGTGTTGGATGTCTTAAGCCTTTTCAAGACTATTTTGGAAAACAGTAGTAGGCTGTGAGCAGAGGAATGATGTATTCTAACTAAATTTGAAAAAGATCCCTCTCGCTGTTGAGTTGTGAATAGTCTGTAGGGGGCAGGAGTAGAGGTAAGGATACCTTTCTGTATTTCTGGTAAGAAATGCTGGTGGTGCTAGTGAAATGTTGAGAAGTGGTCAGATTGTGACTGTATTTTGAAGATAGAGCCAATATAGTTTTTTTCTGATTTGGGTGTAGGATATGAGGAAATTAATCAAATATTAACTAAATATTTTAAAATCAAGCATATCCCACACTCCTATTCCACACACTTTGACCTAGCAATTCTTCTTTTAAAAAGTTAGTCTAAGAAAATAATCACATGTGCAAAGAAGTTTGTTTAATTTTTTTTTTAACGTTTATTTATTTTTGAGACAGAGCATGAACAGGGGAGGGTCAGAGAGAGGGAGACACAGAATCTGAAACAGGCTCCAGGCTCTGAGCTGTCAGCACAGAGCCCAGTGTGGGGCTTGAACTCACGGACCACGACATCATGACCTGAGCCGAAGTCGGCCGCCCAACCAACTGAGCCACCCAGACGCCCCAAGAAGTTTGTTTATACAAGAATATTATCACAGATAACTATAGAGAACTGGCCAAATAATTGTTGGTAGCTCTGTAAGCAGAAAGAGTTCGGGGTCCCCAGAAAAAAAACATAACGTTTGTGACATAAGAGAGGTCATTTTAAGCCCCTAGCCATCTTCCCCACCCCTCACCCCCAAGGTCTGTGCCCTACTTGCCCAAGCACACTTTCCTGGACTTTCTTGGAGAACTTTCTCAGAACTTTCTTGAAGGTTAGAATTACAAAGAAATACAAAAACCTCAGTAGTTAAAGATTTTAAAGGAACAAATGGAATGCAAAAACTAACAGTCTCTACTAGGCCAGGAGATAGCCTAACCATTTCAGAGACAATAAATCAGTAGTAAAAACTTACAGTGCTGTTTCGTAAGTAAGCAAAGTCCTGCGTTTTTTTCCTGAGATAAGGAGCCCAAAACCCCATCTAGTTTATACAGGCTCTCAGAGCATATCCAAAGCCCCTCCTCTGACAATTCCCTCTGCTTCATTATGTTAAAATCTCCATCCTCGGAGGAGTATGAGGTTCATTAAATGTAACATAGGATGCATGTATAGAACTGTTTTCTAAGTACCCCTATGCAGTCTTATGCCTGCCTTTACATTTGATGACAGAGCTTCCTTTTCTGAATATTCATCCTATCCCTAAATAAAAGGAACTCACTGGGGCGCCTGGGTGGCTCACTCCGTTAAACGTCCAACTATTGGTTTCGGTCATGATCTCGCAGTTCATGGGTTTGAGCCCCACATTGGACTCTGCACTGACAGTGTGGAGTCAGCTTGGGATTCTCTCTCTCCCTCTCCCTGCTCTTGTGCAGGCACACTGTCTCTCTCTCAGAATAAATAAACTTAAAAAAAATTAAAAACAAAAAAAAAAGGAACCCACTCACCCCTGCTCAGGGATTCACTACTTTGGAAGTTATGCTCCCTGATCTCTTTATTTGCTGCAAATAGTTTCCTTTGTGTGATAACTCTCTACCTGGTCTCTACCTATAACTTACCAGAGAGCAAACCCACATTGGTTTAGTTCTAGATCCTTTCAGTAAAGTTATTAGGCAGCCACTAAAGTGACTTACAAGTATGTTTCTGGACATGGAAACATGTTAACATATTTATGGGTTTTGTCTTGTTAGGTATTTTACTGAGAATTTGGGGTATTTTAATGGGAAGTTTTACTTCCCATTGGTTGCTGCTGTAGCAACTTGGAGCTCCGTCATGTTAGCTTTTGGTTGGTGAATATTTTGTATCTGATATGTGCTTAGAGAAGATTTCAGAGAGGTAGTTATCTTGTTTTTATACAACTGAATTTTAAATTGTTGCACAAGTTATTTTTGAAAGAAGTTGACTCATTTGTTACATATTGAATTCTGACATGTATCAGAGGTTAAGTTAAATGTAATTTAAAATGCATGTAGTACTAAATTTTACCGAAAAGCTTTGCCATTTTAGAGTGATTTCTTAGCGATTACTGCTCTTCTCTCATTAAACATGCATTACACACCTACCACTGCACAAACAAATGGAATGTGCTAGAGGAATCATTCCTATATAATTATCTAAAGTGAAACCAACCGTTATTAGAGTTAATTGCATCCCTAAGAGCACTTCTCTTTGCTTCACTAAGTAAGTTTTGTTTGCTATGTTCAGATTTAAATGAATTTTTATTTCATCTCGGTGTTCATAAAATGGAAAACATGAAACAATTTTCCTAAGATCATTTCTTTGCTCTTCTCAGTAAAACCCACTATTTATTTAATGTATTCCTATTACCACTGAATTTATCACCAGTAAATAATTCTTGATCAGAAACATTAGAAGATTTAGAATAAAAAATTCTCCTGTTTTTGGTGTTCGATCTTTCTTTGGTGTTTATCTTTCTTCCCCGTCCCCCATTTTTCTTCTCAAATTTCTCTTAAAATTTTTTTTTTGTTTTAAAATTTTTAATGTTATTTATTTTTGAGAGAGAGACACAGAGTGTGAACTATGGAGGGGCAGAAAGAAAGGGAGACAGAATCTGAAGCAGGCTCCAGGCTCCGAGCTGTCAGCACAGAGCCCAGTGTGGGGCTTGAACTCATAAACTGCAAGTTCATGACCTTAGCTGAAGTCAGAGGCTTAACTGACTGAGCCACCCAGACACCCCAGTTTTTGTTGTTGTTGTTGTTTGTTTTTGTTTTAAAGATTATTGTACAGTAAAATAGATTTTTTCTTTTGATGCATAGTTCTGTGAATTTTTTTTTTTCCAACGTTTATTTATTTTTGGGACAGAGAGAGACAGAGCATGAATGGGGGAGGGGCAGAGAGAGAGGGAGACACAGAATCGGAAACAGGCTCCAGGCTCTGAGCCATCAGCCCAGAGCCCGACGCAGGGCTCGAACTCACGGACCGCGAGATCGTGACCTGGCTGAAGTCGGACGCTTAACCGACTGCGCCACCCAGGCGCCCCGGTTCTGTGAATTTTAATACATATATTTATTCATGTAACAACTACAGCAGTCAGGAGACAGAATAGTTCTGTCATCTCAGAAAACTCTATATCCCTTTAAAGTTAACAGTTTTCTGGCATCCAGTGATCTATAGTTTTGCCTTTTTGAGACTATTTTATAAATAGGAATATTTTTTGAGATTGGCTTCTTTCATTCAGCATGCATAATACCTTTGGGATTCACCCAAGTTGTGTGTATCAAGAGTTTGTTCCTTTTTGTTGCTGAGTAGTATCCCAGCAATGGATGTACCATGGTTTATCTAGATTTACACACTGAAGGACATTGGGTTAGTTTTCAGTTTTTGGTGATTGTGAACAGGGCTACTATAGACATTCACATGCAGGTTTTATGTGAACATAGATTTCACTTCTGTAGGATAAATCTCAGTAGTACAATTATTGGGTTGTAGGGTAAGTATGTTTACATTATTAGAATTTACAGAACACCTTTTCAGATGTATCATTGTGTATTCGCAGAAATGTAGATGTTCAGTTGCTCCTCATCTTTATTAGCACTCGATATTGCCAAGTGTTTTGTTTTTTTTTTTTTTTAGCCAGTCTATTAAGTGTATGGTGTGTTTTTTTTTTTAAAACACAATATTATTTGAGATATAATCCACATAACCAAAAAATTCTCCACAGTCTAGGTTTAGAACATTTTCATCACCCCAAAAAGAAACTACATAGTAGTCACTTTCATCTTCCCTCTCCCCTCAGCCCCAGGCAACTACTAATTTTTCTGTCTACAGATTTGCCTGTTTTGGACATTTCATATAAATGGAATCATATATGATCTTTTATGAGTTGCTTTAATCAATTAGAATAATGTTTTTATGCTTTGTCTACATTGAATTCTATATCAGTACTTCACACCTTTTATGGCTGGATAATACTCCATTGCATGGATATACCATATTTTGTTTATCCATTTATCAGTTGGTAGACATTGGGGTTGCTACTTTTTAGCTATGAATAATGATGCTGTGAACATCTGTGTACAAGTTTTTCTGTGAATACGTTTTTAGTTCTCTTGGGCGGAATTGCTGGATCATATGCTAGCTAGTTCCACATTTGCCCTTTTGAGGACCTGCCAAACTTTTCTAAAGTGGCTACACCATTTTACAGTCCCACCCACCAGCAGTATATGAGTATTCCAATTTTCCACATTTTTATCAACACTTGTGATCTGTTTTTGATTGTAGCCATCTAATGGGTATTAAATGCTATCCCATTGTGGTTTTGATTTACACTTTCCTAAAGAGATGATATTGAACATCTTCTCAAGTGCACATTGACCATTTATATATCTTCTTTGGAAAAATGTCTATACAGATTTTTTGCCCACTTTTTATTGGGTTATTTATCTTTTTCAAAAAAAATTTAATTTTAAATTTACATCCAAGTTAGCATATAGTGCAATAATGATTTCAGGAGTAGATTCCAGTGATTCATCCCCTATGTATAATACCCAGTGCTCATCCCAGCAAGTTTCTTCCTTAATGCCCCTTACCTATTTTAGCCCATCCCCCCTTTACACAGCCCCTCCAGCAACCCTCAGTTTATTCTCTATATTTAAGAGTCTCTAATGTTTTGTCTCCCTCCATGTTTTTACATTATTTTTGCTTCCCTTCCCTTATGTTCATCTGTTTTGTATCTTAAATTCCACACGAATGAAGTCATATGATATTTGTCTTTTTCTGACTTATTTTGCTTAGCATAATACCCTCTAGTTCTACCCACGTTGTTGCAAATAGCAAGATTTCATTCTTTTTGATTGCCGAGTAATACTCCATTGTGTGTGTGTCTGTGTGTGCACATCTTCTTTATCCATTCATCTGTCGATGGACATTTGGACTCTTCCCCTACTTTGGCTCTTGTCGATAGCACTGCTATAAACATTGGGGTGCATGTTTCGAAAGAGCACACCTGTATCCCTTGGATATGTACCTAGTAGTGCAATTGCTGGGTCATAGGGTAGGCCTATTTTTAATTTTTTGAGGAACCTCCACACTGTTTTCCAGAGTGGCTGCACCAGTTTGCATTCCCATCAGCAGTGCAAAAGAGATCATCTTTCTCCGCATCCTCGCCAACATCTGTTGTTGCCTGAGTTGTTAATTTTAGTCATTCTGACTGGTGTGAGGTGGTATTCATTGTGGTTTTAATTTGTATTTCCTTGATGATGAGTTCTGTTATTTATCTTTATCGTTGAATTGTAACAGTTCTTTATATATTCTGGATAGAAGTCCTTTATTAGATACGTGATTTGTATATATTTTCTCTCATTTTTTGATTTGTCTTTCACCTTCAGAATGGTGTTCTTTGAAGCACAAATGTTTTTAGTTGTGATGAAGTCTATTTTATCTGTTTTTAATATGTCTCTTATACTTTTGATCTTGTATCTAGGAAACTATGGCCACAAAGATTTACACCTGTTTTCTTCTCAGAGTTTTATAGTTTTAGCTCTTACATTTAGGTCTCTGGCTCATTTTGAGTAAATTTTTGTGAACAGGTGTTCAACTTCATTCTTTCACATATGGATATCCAGTTTTCCCAGCACCATTTGTTGAAAAGGTTGCTCTTTCCTCACATCAAAGGATGCTCAACATCATGCGTCATCAGAGAATTGCAAATCAAAACTATAATGAGATATTACCTCACACCTGTCAGAATGGCTAAAATTAAAAAAATAACACAAGAAAAAATAAGTGTTGATGAGCATGTGGACAAAAAGGAACACTTGTGCACTATTGGTGGGAATGCAAACTGGTACAGCCACTCTAGAAAACAGTATGGAGTTTCCTCAAAAAGTTAAACATAGAACTACCCTACAACCTAGTAATTGCACTACTGGGTA
This sequence comes from Prionailurus viverrinus, assembly GCF_022837055.1. NCBI lineage: Eukaryota > Metazoa > Chordata > Mammalia > Carnivora > Felidae > Prionailurus > Prionailurus viverrinus. The sequence continues at coordinate 16,051,767 of NC_062576.1, read as the reverse complement.
TCTAACCCCAAACTACAAAAACACTAATTCAAAGGAATACATTCACCCCATGTTTATAGCAGCATTATTTCCTCTAGCCAAGATATGGAGGCAGCACAGTGTTCATAGATAAATGAATGGATAAAGAAGCAGGAGATACACACACATATGCACACATACACGTATATATATATATATATATATATACACACCGCACACATACACATACAATGGAAAATTATTCAGCCATAAAAAATAATGAAATCTTGACATTTGCAACAACGTGGATGGAGCTAGAAAGTATAATGCTAAGTGAAATAGTCAGAGAAAGACAAATACTGTATGATTTCACCCATATGTAGAATTTAAGAAACAAACAAACAAAGGAAAAAACAGAGAAACCAAGAAATGTGTTCTTTTTTTAAAAAATTTTTAATGTTTTTTATTTTTTCTTAGAGAGAGAGAGTGGGGAAGGGGCAGAGAGAGAGGGAGACACAGAATTCGAAGCAGGCTCCAGGCTTCAAGCTGTCAGCACAGAGCCTGACGTGGGGCTCGAACTCATGAACTGTGAGATCATGACCTGAGCTGAAGTCGGACACTTTACCGACTGAAACACCCAGGCGCCCCAAGAAACAGATTCTTCACTGTAGAGAACAAACTGATGGTTACCGGAGGAGCTGTGGGTAGGGGATAAGGTGAAATAGATGAAGGGGATTAAAGAGTGTACTTATCATGATGAGCACTGAGTAATGTGTAGAAGTGTTGAATCACTGTATTGCACTCCTAACGCTCATATAACACCTTTTGTTAACTGTACTGGAATAAAAATAAAAAACGTAATTAAATAAAAAGAAAGAAAAGAAAAATCAATTGACCATAAATGTAAAGGTGTATTACTGGATTTGTGATTCTGTTCCATTCATCTGTATGCTTGTTTTTATGCCAGCACTACATTGTCTTCATTATTGTAGTTTTGTAGTTAAGTTTTGAGGTTGGGAATTGTGCATATTCTAGCATTATTCTTTTTCAAGATGGTTTTGGCTAGAGTGAGAGTGTATAAATCTGAATAGGATTAAGTAACTCCCTGCTTAAAAATCTTTAAATCAGTCACATCTGATTGCATCTATCATAAAATTTCATATCCCTAAACTGATCCACCAGATTTACAATCTGACCCCTACCCATCTTTCCAGTTTCATCATTGACCTGTTTTTCTTGCTCACTGCTTTACCTAGCTCCTTAAAAGCTTTAAAATGCCTTTCCATTGCAAGGCTTTTGTATATCCATTTGCTTTTGCTTAGAATGCTCTTGTTTTCACTTTACCTAATTCCTACTCACTGTTCAGATCTCTACCTAAATATCATTTTTAAAATGTTGTTTTTCTTTTTCATTCCATTTTCTGTGTTACTTTCTTTTTTCTCCATTGTTTTCTTCCTACGTGCCCCCTTTTAAACTGAATATTGGTAAAACATCTTAAGTGTGTCTTCTATATCACGGATTCTGTTTTTTGCATAGATATTTCAATGCTATGTTGCCACCAATGTTCCTTTTTTTTTTTTTTTTTTCTTTTTTTTAAAGTAGGCTCCATGCTGAGCATGGAGCCCAATGCAGGGCTTGAACTCACGACCTTGAGATCAAGAGCTAAGCTGAGATCAAGAGTCAGATACTTAACCTACTGAGCCACCTAGGCACCCCACTACCGGTGTTCTTAATTAATGCTTTTTTTTTTTTTTTTTTTTTTTTGCAGTCTTTTCGTATTAAGCTGATCTTTTAATCTCAACCTGTTCTCACTTTGTGGTTCTTTGTTGCAGCTTTATAATGAAGTACTGTGCCTGGTACAGTAATATATGTTCAAATATGTGACTAAAGGAATGAATACATGAGTAAACAAAAACCAGATCTTGGTGTATCCTACTGAGACTATCAAAATATTTTTCTACGAAAGTATTCCTTTAAAACCCAAAAAACAAAAAGCCCGGCTATGTTGAGGTATAACTTATGTACCCTAAGACTTATCCATTGTAAGAGTGTAATTCAATGATTTTTAGTAGATTTTATAAGGTTGTGCAAGTCTCACAACAGTCCAGTCTTAGAACATTTCCATTACTGCAGAAAGTCCCCTCATGCCTATTTGTCATTAAATTCCTGCTTCCACCTCCTGCTTTCTGTCTCTATCAATTTGCCTTTTATGGACATTTCATATAAATGTATGCTGATGTAGTTGCTCAGATACACACACACACATACACACACGTAAAATTATTTGCATTTTTAAGCCTGGCTTTCTAGGGGTTGCCTTCCTGTCGGCACAGTTCATTGGACAGTGGTTGTGCTCTGATATCTTAAGCCAGTGTGACTTTTCATCTGCCAGTGGATCTGCATTTGGGTAGAGGAGCACATTCAAAGTTGAGGCCATTTTCAAGTCTGCACTGGTGTTTAAGGACTGACAATTCCTTTTGTGTCTCCTCTGCCTCCATGCACCTGTGAGCTGGCGTTGAGTTTGCCAATCATGATTACAAACTGAGACTACTGGAGCTGTTCATCCTTCTTGCTCACCTGCCACCTGGAACATCACTTACACTGACAGCACAGCTGAGAGTGTGTGTTATTCACCACTCCAAAATGAGTGACTCCCTTTGATCCTGGGAGCAAAGCCATAGTCTTCATAGTTTCCCTGCCTCGCCCTGCTCTGCAGAACCTCTGTCCTGCTAAGTGAGTGGATGGTGGGGTGGGAATAGTCTTAGGCAAGAATGTCATAGACTTTCATTGTTCTTCCTCAACATTTAGCAGTTTTTCAAACATAGATGCTGCTTAGGTTGTTGTATTCCTTTGTTGATTTCCAGAGGACTGATGGGGTTTCTGTCAGCTTCATCTTGCTTAGTTTTGGGGGAGAATTGCCTACCTTCTCACTAGTCCATAGCTAGACGTCCTGCCTCTCAGGAGGTATTCTTTTTTTTAGCATAGCTAGTCCTTTCCCCAGGTGTACTTACTATTAGGAGACATATAAGGAAGGGAGAATTTTTAAGGAATTAGCTCATGTTATTGAGGTGCTGGCATTTCTAAAATCCACAGAGCAGTCTGGCTGGTAAGACTTGATGTTAGCTTTGAGTCCAAATTCTGCAGGGCAGCAAGCTGGAAATTCAGGTACAGTTTCTGTGTTACTGTCTTGAAGAGAATACCTTTTTCTTCAGAAAACCTGTCTCTTCTAAGGATTTCAGTTGTTGGATGAGACCCACTCATATTATGAAGGGTAATCTGCTTTAATCAGAGTCTGTTGATTTCATTGTTAATCATATCTAACAAAAACCTTCACAGCAACATCTAGACCAAACTAGTGTTTGGTGTTTGACCAAACACTGGGCACCATAATGGCTTAGTTGACATATAAAATTAACCATCACACTTGCCCTCTGAGGATTCAGGGCACATTTTTTTAGTCTAGGTGTAGTGTGATTGCTGTCTGCTTTGTAGTATATATCCTTGCTCCAGCTAAACTAGTATTTCCATAATATGTATATTTTACATATACATAGTATATATATTTTACATAGTATATATGTTTTACATACATGCCCTTGCTTCTACACATCCACACCTTGGTCATAGTGTATCTTCAGCTTAGAATACTCTGTGTATCTAAACCTTCTCTGTTCTTCTGAAGGCTAGATCACAAACACACACGTAATTGTCTTTTCACAGTACACACCAGTTCTCCTGAACTACTTTTTGCCTAAACATGCTCTGTTCTGTCATGCCATTGTGCTTTTGCACACAAGTTCCTACTGCTTAGAGTACCTCTCCCTCTTATTTTCTATAAGGCTTTTATAGATTCATCTGGTGGACTTATGTGCTCCTTTTCATTATACTCTTGTTGTTTATATCTACTAAGGCACTGATTGCATTTTGTTGTCATTGTTTGCATATCTATCTGTCCATGAGACTTTATTTCCTGAGAGCAAGGGTCAGTGCACTGCTGTTTTCAAAGCTTATCCTCAGCCACACCCAAGTATCTGGCCTGTAGTATCTAAATAAATAATTTGTGGAATGAATAAACTAAATCTGTGTTAAAGATTTGGAAGTTGTATATTTCTTCTGTAATTTCTCTTTAGGGTAGAATGTGGAGATAATGACTTCTTGGGGATGAAGCAAATCTGAATACTAGAGATGAGCCTTGGGTTAGACCTCAAACATACTTGGTCATATTAAATATTTGCATAACCCACTGATAGAAATAGTTTTATTTATTTTTCCATTCTGTGGAAGGTACAAAGCTTCAGAATTGTCACATTAAGAAATGCTGTTTCTGATTAGAAATGATTTATTTTTGCTTGCACTTGTGTATACTTGTGTTCTAAGAATATCATAGTATGTAAGACAGCTTTAGCTTCTTTCTAGCCAGAATGTAATGGTGATCACTGATGACTAATTTGTGAACAGTTTTAATGTGATGATAAAATAGCTTTTTCCTTTTCTCACTAGATGTTGATCATCTTTCTGAAGTAGAATCTCCATGGCCTGAACATTTTCTGAAAATTATTTTGAGCAGAATATCTATTTAATAACAAGATAACTACATCAAGATGGTTGGAAAACTGAAGCAGAACTTACTATTGGCATGTCTGGTTATTAGTTCTGTGACTGTGTTTTACTTGGGCCAACACGCCATGGAATGTCATCACCGAATAGAAGAACGTAGCCAGCCCCTCAAATTGGAGAGCACAAAGACCACTGTGAGAACTGGCCTGGACATCAAAGTGAATAAAACCTTTGCCTATCACAAAGATATGCCTTTGATATTTATTGGAGGTGTGCCTCGGAGTGGAACCACACTCATGAGGGCCATGCTAGATGCACACCCCGATATTCGCTGTGGAGAGGAAACCAGAGTCATTCCCCGAATCCTGGCCTTGAAGCAGATGTGGTCACGGTCAAGTAAAGAGAAAATACGCTTGGATGAGGCTGGTGTTACTGATGAAGTGCTGGATTCTGCCATGCAAGCCTTCTTACTAGAAATTATTGTTAAGCATGGGGAACCAGCCCCTTATTTATGTAATAAAGATCCTTTTGCCCTGAAATCCTTAACTTACCTTGCTAGGTTATTCCCTAATGCCAAATTTCTCCTCATGGTCCGAGATGGCCGGGCATCAGTACATTCAATGATTTCTCGGAAAGTTACTATAGCTGGGTTTGACCTGAATAGCTATAGAGACTGTTTGACCAAGTGGAATCGTGCCATAGAGACCATGTATAATCAATGTATGGAAGTTGGCTATAAAAAATGCATGTTAGTTCACTATGAACAACTTGTCTTACATCCTGAACGGTGGATGAGAACGCTCTTAAAGTTCCTTCATATTCCATGGAACTACTCAGTATTACATCATGAAGAGATGATTGGGAAAGCTGGGGGAGTATCTCTGTCAAAGTGAGTAGAAGTTGTTTTTTGTTTTTTTTTGACCCTGTGTTCAGGTAGTAAAGGTGTGTGTGTGTGTGTGTGTGTGTGTGTGTGTGTGTGTGTGTGTAAACTACAGAACGTGTTTCTGGAACAGATATAACTTCATCAGTGAGCTTTTTAAAAGATTTGTTTAATGTTTATTCTTGAGAGAGAGAGAGTGAGAGAGAGACAGAGCGTGAGTGGGGGAGGGGCAGAGAGAGAGAGAGAGGAAGACACAGGATCTGAAGCAGGCTCCAGGCTCTGAGCTGTCATCACAGAACCTTACATGGGGCTCAAACTCACAAACTCCGAGATCATGACCTGAGCTTAAGTGGGACACCTAACCTACTGAGCCACCCAGGTGTCCCTTTCAATGAGTTGTTTTAAAAATTCATTATAGGCCCTTTCATTTATTTAATTCATTTGTATTTTTATGAATTGTGGTTCTTATTTATTTGATAGAAGCCAGCCCAATTTATAGCAGTGAAAGGTATTTTTCTTTAATGTCCATCATTCAATTTTAGCGACTCCTGATTTCTAATTTCTAGGTAGTTTTATTAATAACAATAGTCAACTTTTGTGTAGATTAAGGTTAATATGAGGAGAAGCATCTAATGTTGGTGAGCAAGTGGTGAATTCTAAGCATTTTGGAATTTTTAGTGATAGAGAAATATAAAGACCAAAATGATCTAACCCAGTCCCTTCATTTTACAGGTAGGAAGACTTAGTCAGAAAGTAAAAATGATTTACTCAAATTGAGATGGGAAGGCCAGGATTAGAATCTGTGCTTTGGTCTCAATGGGGTAGTGCCATTTTCCATGGCATTTTATAACACATAGTGCTTCTTTTGTCATCTGATGGATCTTGATTTTTTTAAAGGGCAGAGAACTCCAAAATTTGGAAGCTCAATCCATAATCCATACAGGAAGTTCCTTAGATTCAAATACTTCTAGAACTATTGCATTTTTCTTTCTTTCTTATGAAATAGTGACTGGGGTGCCCTGACTTGATCCGACAACCTGATTTGATGACTTATATACCTAGAATATGGATATAAAAATGGAAACTACTGTTAAATTCACATAGCATATTTTTATGAGGAAGAAGTTGGGTGTAACTAAGTTTTATTTTATTTCTTATCTTTTTCCATTCATAAAAGTAATATGTACCTGCTGTCAAAAAAACCCCAAAAAACAAAAAACAGTGTACTTCCCTTCTGTACCTGCTTTTTCCTACCAGGGAATATCTTCTTGATTTCTTTTTTCAATGTATAGAACTTGTACAGTGAGTATTGGTTCCTGATGTAGATAATTTGAAAGGAGCAGCTGCATTTCTGCACCTAACTTACAGGTATGATGATAAATTATTAGGTATTATCACTCTACTGGCTCTGGGTTCTGATTATTGATTCAAAGAGAATTATAGCCATAGCTAATGTCATCACAGTTTATTGTTCTTTTCATATAACATACCATAACTAATTTCTAATCACTTGTATTCATAGGTTAGCATTTCACTTTGTGTGCTTGTATGTTGGCCCAGAGATTCTGTTGCTGGCTCCTTCTAGTAATACAAAATAACACCAAACCCCTGCACCCTTGCCATCCCTAGTCTCTCCAAGGAGGGATTAAGGAGATATGCTCAAGGTAAATTTTGGTGGAAATCAGGACAAGATCATTTTACATATATAATTACTATGTTTAAGGCAAACATGAATACCAAGGAAATTCATAGAAATTACAAACAAATGGATTTTAGAAGGGGAAGAGACCTTACTTAATTAACATTTAGCATACAGAATGGAGGCCCAGTGAGGTTCTGTGCTTTTTCAAGAATCATACGTGGCAGAACCATGACTAGAATTTCCAATGCTTATTCCAAATTTCTTGCTATTATATGAGTTTTTTTAAATTAAGGAATACTTACATATTAAATGCACAGATATTCGGTGTACAATTTGATGAATATTTGTATCTGTATACACTTGTATAATCACCATCTGTATAAAAATACAGAAAATTCCCAGTACCCACTAGGCTCCTTCATGCTCCTCAGTTAACATCCTCCTCAACCCAAAAGTAACCACTGTTTCATCCTCTGTCATCAGAGGTGCTAGGACATTGTATGTGAAGTTCAGAAATAGCCTTGCTTGTTTTTGAACTTCCTATAAATGCAAGCATGCCTATATATTATTTTTTGCCTGGTTTCTTTCATTTAACATTAGATATACCTATACCATTGTATGGATTGATTTTTTTCATTGCTATGTAATATTCCAATGTATAGATATAACACAATTTATCCATTGTTCCTTTGGTGAACATTTGGTGTTTCCAGTTTGGGGCTATTATGGATAAAGTTGCTAACACCATTCCTGTACATTACTATTGGTGGACATAAGCATTGATTTTTCTTGGGTAAAGAAAAATGAGTAAAGTCACTGGATCATAAAATATCTCTGTATCTCTATATTTATATGTCTTTAACAGATGCTTAATTGTTTTTCACAGTGTCTGCACCAGCAATGTATGGCTATAGTATACACTTATGTATTATAGTTGCTTTGCATCTTTGCTAACAACTTGTATTCTCAGTCCTTTTAAATCTAGCAGGGCTGCAAGTATTTTTTAAACTTAAAAGCAAAACAAAATAACAACATTTGAATTCCTTTTTGAAACAAATCTTCCCAGAGTTCCAATATAAAACAGATAAAAACAAAGCTGTTTTGTTTGAGGCAGGTCCAATCTAGGCTGTACTGCTTTTAAGGCTGAGTCTCTGTTCTCAAAAAGAGCTAATTGGGAGATGAGGCAGAAACATACAGAATTATTCCATTAATAAGTACCAAGTTGTAAATATCTCATATTACTTGAGAGTTGTGACCATAAGGAATTCATAGCCCAGAGTCAGTCATCCTGTGTGCTTTGCTTTCCTATAAACGTTTTTATTCTGGGGAAATTGTTTAAAGTCAGTATTTTAATATTTATTTTTGTATTATTTAGTACTAAAATATGGAAAATATTTACGCAGTTTTGAAGGCTTGAAGATATCACCAGATGGTTCAGGATCATATGTAGAAATTGTTGAAGACAGTGATAAGGAAAGCCTTCACAGTTCTACCTGCCTTATTTTATTAACTATGAAAGTTAAGCTTTCCTTTGCTTTGCTTAGGAATTTCCAGTTGTTTTCAGTTAGAGTGGTACCTCTTGCCTGTCTGTCCTTTCCAGTTACAGTAGGAGCATAGGGTAATCATCTGCTAGTATATTTAAGAGTTCCTCTATGAAAGAATTTGGTGGAAGAAAGCATTCTTTCATTCTGGGATGGTGAAGGGAGTCTTCATTAGAGACTGCTGAATATAGGATGGGCTTTTTTTTCCTTTCTTTTTTTTCTTTTTAACTGAAAATAAAAGCCAAGTAATGAGTCGGGAAGGGATGAAAACAGATTCTTTGACTGGCTGATAAGTTTAGTTCTGCATTAAGGTTACAAGCATAGAATTTTAGGTATACTATTTATTGTGTTTTTAGATAGTCATTTCAAGTTCAGTAGTAGAACTAGTTTCTCCAGTGATTGATGTTGTTAACTTTGATGTTTTGAATACTGTGTTCTATTTTAATAAATTATTCACCCATACTCTTCAATTTCATATTAAATTGAGCTATAGTCTTGAATATGATGGCTCCAAAATATGATAGAGAATTCACTGATTGCTTTTATTTCTTCCAAACTTATAGAGAATAGAAAACAAAAATGAGACACTTCTAAATGTCTTTTTGCCTTTCAAGAAATGTTTGTACAGCAAAGTAGAGGGGTATACATTTTAAGGGAAATACCTTATGCAAATTCTAATAGAATTTTCCAAGAGATTGAATATGGAGTAGGATTTTGCTGATTAGTGAATGGTATCTACTGCTGATGCCTGCTCCTCCAATATTTTGAGTAGGAAATGGAAATAAAGTTTGAGGCTATTTACATTAACTTCTCATGAATTGTGGAATTTTTGTGGAATTTCAGTAATTTCCATCTGGGAACATTCAGGAAGTTACTAGAGTATACAGCATTGTTCCTGCTTTTGAACTCATTATACCGTAAAATTGCCTGGAACAAATAAAAATCATCAATAACAATAACAAAACAATGCACCATCGTATACTTAAAGGTGACTAAAATAAAACAGTATCCTAGGATCAGTAAACAAGTTTATTAGGTCAAAAGAGCAAAGTCAGAAAACAAAACAAAACAAAATATAATGGTAACCCTTAAACTAGAACCAAAGAATCACAGCTATAATTCAGAGACAAGTTATCTGCTTTTAGGGCAGAAAAAAAGATATGTAACTATTAAGCACAAATAGGTTAGAAGGAAAAAAAGCAGCGGTAAGTAGAAGAGAACAAATAGGAATACAATAATTGACAGTCTCTGAAGCTTCTAGTAAGTAAAGCAGAGAGAAAACTAGAAGTCAGATCCAGAACAAAGTATTAAATAACAAAAATTCAACGGAGTAAATCTTTTTATTTTTTTTTCAACGTTTTTTTATTTCTGGGACAGAGACAGAGCATGAACGGGGGAGGGGCAGAGAGAGAGGGAGACACAGAATCGGAAGCAGGCTCCAGGCTCTGAGCCATCAGCCCAGAGCCCGACCCGGGGCTCGAACTCCCGGACCGCGAGATCGTGACCTGGCTGAAGTCGGACGCTTAACCGACTGCGCCACCCAGGCGCCCCTCAACGGAGTAAATCTTAAAGATTTAATTAGCGTTATTGATCAGTTCATGAATCAGGCAGAATCCCATCTAGCAAGTAGAGGGGAACTCCAAAGGGCTACAGAAAAGGAAAGGTTTTTAAAGGTAGAAAGCAAGTGGAAAAAAGGATATTATTAGCAAAGAATCCATTGTTATAGACAAGGTTGCCCTCCTAAGGGGAATGGAAGGGGGTCTATCATTAAATTTATAAGTTCTGACCAGGAAATTCCCATTTTGACTGGTTAAAGGTTACATTTCAGGGGGTGTGAAACTGGAGTTAGATTAGGTATTAATTCTGTTTTGTTTTGTTTTGTTTTGTTTTTTTAGTTATAAGAACCAGTTTAATTTGTTCTTTGCCTCTCTGTTGTCATCGACCTTAATTAGGTTGATTTGATGTTGAACAAGAGGGCCTCCACCAAACTTAACATACATAGTCTTATCACAGTTGGATGCAAGCACACAAAGATGGGCTTGGTGCCTGTCAGCTTAATGTGCTAGGTCATCATGAATTAGGGCCATCTTCAATGACTCTTGTAAGGAAGTATAAACATCCATTACACCTCCAGCAGCAATGACCCCCTCTGTAACCCTTGCATTCTGCTGGCCATAACTTAGTCTTATGGCCACATATAAAAGGCTAGGGAATGTGTCTTTATTCTAAGTGACCATGTGCCCAACAAAGAGTTGGTGTTTCTTTTACCAAGGGGAATAGACTGGATATTGGATATTGCAGCTGAATCTTGAGTGCCCTCGGGCCTCTGCCTCCACACCGCTTGGCAGGTGGGGGAGTGGGGAGGGAAGCGAGGTATTAAGTCTTGGTTTACTGACTTTGGAGCCTTCCTCAATGCAGCGACACCATTTTGGGCTTGTGGTTTTTTTTTTTAAAACAATCAAATAAATAGGTGAGAGCAATGAAGACTGTTTTTTGGAAATGGAGATACTCCTAAGTAGAATAGTTATTAAATTTTGAATATTAAATTTCTTCTTAGTGTTCAAAATGGAATTTAGTTTAGAAATTAAAATTTTTTATAATATAGGATTGACAGGGAAGGATAACAAAATGTCCACCTGAGAATTTTCTGAAATTGAAGGATGGGAAGAATATTATGAGCAAGTTAAGAGAAAGACAGGCTATGTTCATGCAAATGATGATCACTTCTATAGCATGTAAAATTAATAGCATGCAAATCAGGATTACAACTCTAGTAGCTCAGATTAAAATATCCCAGAATAATTTTATAAATATTATTTTTTTAATTACTTTGGATTACTTATCCTTTGTGAAGGCAGTAAACCTAGCTTTATAAATCTGGTTGTGAATTGAATGTTAGCTAACAGCAATATTTTTGTAGTTGTGGAAATCGCTGTTCTTCTATTACAAATGGAAGAGATAAGTAGCTGAGAAGGGTAACTGCATAAACAATGAATGCAGATGACAGCAAAACAGGTTGCAAAAGAAAAAGAGCAGAGGAGGGGCACCTGGGTGGCACAGTCGGTTAAGCGTCCGACTTCAACCAGGTCACGATCTCGCGGTCCAGGAGGTCGAGCCCCGCGTCAGGCTCTGGGCTGATGGCTCAGAGCCTGGAGCCTGTTTCTGATTCTGTGTCTCCCTCTCTCTCTGCCCCTCCCCCATTCATGTTCTGTCTCTCTCTGTCCCAAAAATAAATAAACGTTGAAAAAAAAAATTTAAAAAAAAAAAGAAAAAGAGCAGAGGAAAAATTGTATTTTAGAAAATTTTAGTGAAGAATGTGAAGAAACAGCAAGAACGTTAATAAAGCACAGTGCATACTTTTCTTGAAGACTATGGCATTTGATGGCAAAAAGCAGAAATTGGGTATTAGATCATTTATTAATTTAGATTAAGTGTCTTTTCGAAAAATAGAGATCTAAAATAACCATGGTTTTAAACAAAATAGTGGCTGTTACATAAAAGAAGGCAGACCAAGGCTGGTTTGGAAGCTCTGTAGTCATCTGGCATTTAGGCTGCTTCCAGCTTTTGGCTCTTTCAGCCCCGTGGTTCAAGTTGGAGTCCCAATCATATCATCTGTGTCCTTAAGTAGCAGAACAGGGGATAGACTGGGCAAATAAGAAGGTGAATTTAATATTTTTTTAAGGGCATTTCCCATGAATTTCCTTCATTCCCTTACATTCCAGGTAGCCCCTCTCCTTGCATTCTGCTGGCCATAACTGAGTCTTATGGCCACATATAAAAGGCTAGGGAATGTAGTCTTTATTCTAACCAAGAGTTGGTGTTTCTTTTACCAAGGGGAATAGACTGGATATTGGGATAGGCAGATAACAGTCTGCAATTCACTGAGTACCAACTACGTGCCAGATACAGTGTTAAGGTCTCTGTCTTAAAGGTACACATGATCGAATAGCAGATACAGATTCATAACAGTACAATGTTAAGTATTATGGGAAACTAAGAAGAGGTAATGTGTGGTGTTCAGGAAGGCCTTCCTGGAGATTGTGGTATCAAACCGAGAAATAAAGTCATGTTTCTTGACCTTGGCACTATTCACATTTTGGGTCAGATAATTCTTTGTTGTGGGGGTTGTCCTGCACATTGTGGGGGTTGTCCTGTACATTGTGGGATGGAGCAGCATCCCTAGTCTCTACTCAATAGATGCCAGTAGCAAAACCCCTCCCCACTTTGTGACAATCAGAAATGTTTCCAGACATTGCCAAATGCCCCCTGTGGAGGCAAAACGCTCCCCATCTCCCCTCCTGTTGAGAATCATTGACCTAAAGGATAAGTAGCTCAACAAATAAAGGAAAGAGCATTCAGTTTTAACTTGCAGGATAAGGTGCTCCTTGGGTGAGCCATGGCTAGAGCGCTGTAGTTGTTCCTTGACTGTCCAGTGTCTTTCTCTTCCTTAGCCAAATGAGCCATCAAGAGATATTACTCCTAGAAGCAGCCTGTGTCTAATTCTAGCCCTACAGTGTCCAAAAAGAAGAGATGGGTTGGAAGGTTTCTGGCATGACTCCTGGCCCAACCTAGGGGCCTAGCGGCAGGCACAAAAAGACTTAGAGAACAACTGGTCCCTGTTACACCGGACCTATAGACCCTGCCCTTCCACCATACAGTGAAAGTCATGTACACACAATCTCACCTGGACCCAGAATGTTTAATAGCCTAATATAATATAACCTAATATAATTTTTAAAATATAGTAAAATAAAACAAGGCAGTAGTCACTTGGAAGTTACAATATGGACAAATTCTCAAAGAAACATCTAGGGTCGCCTGAGTGGCTCAGTCAGTTGAGCATCTGACTTTGTCTCAGGTCATGATCTCACAGTTCATAGGTTTGAGCCCCACATTGGGCTCGGTGCTGACAGCTCAGAGCCTGGAGCCTGCTTAAAATTCTGTGTCTCCCTCTCTCTCTGTCCCTCAAAAATAAATAAATATTAAAACAGTTAAAAAAAAAAAAGATGAGAAACATCTCAAACTGTGGTATTTATGAGGACTATAGGCAGTTTGGTGTTGCTAGAAAGTTCATTTTCAGGTAAGACGTAGTGGGAAACAAGGCTTGAGAGAGTTGGTAAGGATCAAACTGTGGAGGGCCTTATATTTTATGCTAAAGATCTTGAATTTTATCCTGTAGACCAGTTGATTGCAAACTTCTCTTATTAGTGGGACACTCATTTAAAATCTCATGAGGAAACCAAAATCTTGGTTTCTAAAGTACCTAGAAGTGGAGTGGGTTTGTTTGAAGCAACATTTAATTCTGCTTGTATTTAACAAAACTGAAATGAAACTCGTGGAATTATAAAATTTCTATTTTGTTTTTAAAAGAAAAAATTGATTATAATGTTTTCCAGAATGTATAGAAATGATAAAAATTTGGGTATTATAATCGTTTCTAAGAACACTCAATAAGTATAAGTTTGACTTTATTCAAAAAGAAAATTCAACTGAGTAAATTTGAAGATCTAATTGGCTTTATTAAATGATTCTTCAATCAGGCAGCATCCCATCTAGCAAGGAGAGGGGAGCTCCACTGAGCTACACAAGAGGAAGGTTTTTTAAGGCAGAGAGAGGGCATAAAATAAAAAGGAATTTATTTGCAAGGAATGCATTGTTTAGGCAAGGTTGCCTTCCTAAGAGGAATGGAAGGGGTCTGTCAATAAATTCCTAGTATTGACCTATTAAGTCTTGGTTTCCTGACTTGGGCTTTAACCTAAGTGGCCCCATTTTGCGCCTGTGGTTTTCCTTTTAACAATTATTCTTTTGATCAGACTCTCATCTTAACTGAGAGATATGATCAAAATTTAAGGCATTAGCACCACTCTCAGCTACTACTCTGTAGTTCTTAGCAGCTTTTGTTGATCCTTTGTGTGGCATTCACAGGTCATAACATTTTTGCTTTATCACTACTTGCTCATCTAAAAGATAATCAAGGGCTATTTTTTATCAAGAACAACTTTGGCCAGAGTCTAAAGATACCTTTGTTGGGGAGCTATTGCTTTAGTAGCAGATTCCACAACAATTTTAAGAATTAAGGAGAAGTTCCTTATCATAGCCTCATTTACGTTTATCCCTAACCAAGGAAGTAGGGACCTGCCAAAAGGAGTGAATTCTGAATCATGAAAGCCACCTTTCAACTCACAATGTGAAATCAGGGGAGTCGACCAATAAGTCTTACTTTGCTTGTGAAAAGTTGGGGCTACAGTTAGATTTTCTTCTGGCTGAAATAAAAGGTCGTTCTAACTTCCAGAGGTTAACGCCCTTAGCAGTGGTCTGAGAGATGAAAATGAGGGGATTATCTTTCCAGGCCAGTAGCAGAGTAAAGGAAAGGAAAAACAAAGGGTTTCATGTTCTGTTAAAGTAGGAAGTCTTGATCCATCATCTTGGGTGGAAGCAGTCTACCTTTGTGTCAGCTACTTCTCTTCCTTGTGATTTGATTTGGAGGTCTCCAGTGTCTGTACAGGACTAGCTGTCATGTGGAGCCTGTAGCTGTGTGGTGTATACTCAAGGCTTAACACCTTCTAGTTTTGCAGAGCAGTGTCAGTGGCCAGGAGCACTGGTAAGGTTCTTTCCAGTGGGGCTCAAGAGCGGTTTTGCTCTGATGTTTCCAAAGTACCTAATCATCAGACTGTAAACTGTGAGCTCTCAGCACAGAGCCTGATGCGGGGCTCAAACTCACGAATTGTGAGATCATGACCTGAGCCAAAGTCGGATGCTTAACCGACTGAGCCACCCAGGCGCCTCTCCAGTAGTCTTAATTACATTTATTAGAATTCTTAATTCTTAGAAACCTTAATTTCTAGTGAAAGCTAATAAGTAAACAATTGTAAACTGTTAATACAAGCACTCTTCAGATTTGCAGATTTATGAATATATTTTATAATTTCTAGAAGCATAGGCCTTTTTCACTTTTCCAGTGCAGCACTAACACATCCAAATATCTTTTAGTTTCTCTAATAAGAAGCCCAAAGTAGTTAAGCCTGTGTTCAGTAATTAATGTTGTAGTATTTTATTGTATTTGGAAATGATCTAGATATGTAAAGAGTTTATCATTCAGCCTAATTTAGCAAACCTTAAGGTTTTAAGGTTACCAAAAAGATTTGGGAAAACTATTTAAGTAGACATAAATGTTGCTGAAAAATTCATTTATAAGCTTTTGTCTTGCTTACATATATTTACTTGTTTTTAATAAATATGTTTAGATTACCCACGAAAAAAACTTCATTAAACATTTGACAAAGACAGCCATTATCCCAAGCTATTATTTTTTTGTTGGTAGATCTTGTAAAAGATAATATGAATTTATATGGCTAATATGAATTTATGTGGCTAATAAGCTTAGGTAGAATAAAAGTTTTATATTTAGTGTTGATAACTCTAAACATGTCTGTTTTAATTAAACTATCAACCTGAAACTTGTTTATATAGAGAGTATTTTTTTTCAGATTACGTGAACTTGAAAAACATTTGGGTTAGTTTCTGGTTTTTTTTGAGAGCTTTAGAATGCTCAATCCTTATAAGCACTTGCCTTCAAACCAACTAATTAGAGCCCTTCACAAATTAATTTTAGCAATACTATCCAGAGACAGCACAATATCTCACATTTATAACATATTTACAAACAGACAAATGCAAAGACCTTATAATTACTAATATTTGTGGAGAAGATTTTTTAAATTTATATTTGTCCCTAAATTTATCTTAAGGAGACTACTAGAGCTTAGGAGCCCTTTTAGCAGTTTGTATTCTATTTTATTTAATTTTTTTTAAGCAGTTTGTGTTTTATTTTATTATTATTGTTTTTAAATGTTTATTTTTGAGACAGAGACAGAGAGAGACAGAACATAAGCAGGGGAGGAGCAGAGAGAGAGGGAGACACAGAATCCAAAGCAGGCTCTCCAGGCTCTGAGCTATCAGCACAGAGCCCAATGATGGGCTCGTGACAGCTTAGAGCTAGATGTGGGGCTCAAACTCATGGATTATGACCTGAGCTGCAGTCATAATTTAAGCTGCAGTTGACGCTTAACCAACTGAGTCACCCAGACATCCCACCAGTTTGTATTTTAAAAAGACCTTTTCCCCTTTTTTTCCTTCCTTGAGAGTCATATGATTGTGGGCTGTGTTTATAACCCCAAGAGACCAAAGAATATTAAGTTTCTCCAAGATGGACTTTGCTTTCCTAAGGCCAAAAACTTATAAGCCTTTTGAGATAAATAAGGAAAATTTGGGGATTGGTAAAGAAATAGATTAATTTTGAGTTGCCTCTGGGGCTGACTTTTGTTTTGTAAGCTTTGTAAGATTTGGACATTTGCTTTCAGTTCCTCAAAGACTTGGGTTGTAACTTAAATGACATCATAGATTGATCCACCTAACCAACTACATTACCCTTAATTTGTTTCTTTCCCTTTGGGTTCAGAGTTTTTAATTTTAAATATTTCTGTCAGTATTAAATAACCCCTCTTGGGTGTAAGATGGGCCCCAAAGAGGGTAAAGGATGTTACCTTCCCCAAATCCAGAGTCACTGCCAAAGATAGCCAAAAGAAAGAACCAACAACTTATATGTCCAGGGCAGGTATAAAGCCAAGCCCAGTTGAGTAAGCAAGAAGACAGTAGCTATCCCTGAGAGAGAAAGATCAATCAACAATGGGTTTGGATTTGGAAAGTAAGGGATAATATGAAACTCTATTTCCCTCTTACAACTGGGCATTACTGACAGATTCAGAAGAACTGATTCTGATAAGAATTTTCACCCTTCCCTGGTTTCTGTCAGTTTTTCTAGGATACCCTCTGCAGACTCTGGTATCTACCAGAGTTTCCTCTTGTCTGTTTAAAGAAATAATATAGCAGTTTACCGGAAAATTCCTCAGTTTCATTGACTCTGGGAGGGGGTCTAAATGGGGGCCCTCCTTTGAAGGTGGAGTTGTCTGTAAGGCCATTAATTTGGAAGACTTTTGTTTATGGTTATGTAGTCTTTTCAGAGTGGAAAACAGTTCAGACAGGATTAGTGGATAGACTACTCAAAGGAGGAATAAGAGGAGCAATGGGAGTTATAGGCTTGTTTTAGGTCCCTTTTACATTAATCTTTCTCTAGGCTTTTGCAATGAATTTTTCAATGAAACTACTTTGGAATTTTGGAACCTTTTGGAGGCCTCTGCTTGCCCATTAAAATAGGTGTCCCAGGGGCGCCTGGGTGGCGCAGTCGGTTAAGCGTCCGACTTCAGCCAGGTCACGATCTCGCGGTCCGTGAGTTCGAGCCCCGCGTCGGGCTCTGGGCTGATGGCTCGGAGCCTGGAGCCTGTTTCCGATTCTGTGTCTCCCTCTCTCTCTCTGCCCCTTCCCCGTTCATGCTCTGTCTCTCTCTGTCCCCAAAATAAATAAACGTTGAAAAAAAAAATTAAAAAAAAAAATAAATAAAATAGGTGTCCCATTCTGCTTAATTTGGGAACCCTTTCAAGTGCACTTTTTTTTAAAGTTTATTTATTTTGAGAGAGAGGGAGAGGGAGGGAGAACATGAGTGGGGAAAGGGCAGAAAGAGAATCCCTAGCAGGCTTTTCACTGTCAGCACAGGGCCTGACAATGTGGGCCTCGAATTCATGAACCACGAGATCATGACTTGAGCTGAAACCAAGAGTCAGATGCTCAACCGACTGAGCCACCCAAGCACCCTTCACGTGCACTTCTTAGATGATCTTATCTAGTTGGAACATTCCCCATCATGACCACTGTAATTCTAGGTTGTTTGACTAAAATTTTGCCATTTCTGTATATATTCAGTGCACCTAGCACCATAGTTTTTGGACATAAAATAAGCAAGTGTGCCAGAGGTGGTACACTTGACTCTAGAATTTAAGGATTTCATTAGCTAAGTCTTTGTTTACATAAAACCAGACAAACAAATGTGCAACTTAACACATAGTGGTAACCAGAGGATATTACTGTGGGCTGGCCAAGAGAAGATCTTGTGTACCACGAGTACTAAACCAGTAGACTAAACCAGCAGATTCTAGTAAATGGGGATTTCAGACTGGAACTGGGGAAGGGATTCCAGCGTGGAATTGTGGACTGGGCTATGGACAAGGGCTAAGGACTGGTGCTCTGTTAGAGCCCCATGTCAGTCTAGGCTGACCAGTTAACCGTGGACTGGAAAGCCAATTAGATCGGTAGTTTGAATGCAAAAAGAGTAGAATTCCAACCATGAAGGACTTACCAGTGGCCCTCAGAAATGGCAAGAAAGACCGTGAGCTCAAAAGAGTTCACAGGGTACCGTGCCAGTGTGTTTTGTTGTTACTGAATGCCATTGGAAGTTTGCTTTGGATCCCACTGCTGCCATCAAATATGTTAAAAAACAAGATTCAGGGGCGCCTGGGTGGCGCAGTCGGTTAAGCGTCCAACTTCAGCCAGGTCACGATCTCGCGGTCCGTGAGTTCGAGCCCTGCATCAGGCTCTGAGCTGATGGCTCGGAGCCTGGAGCCTGTTTCCGATTCTGTGTCTCCCTCTCTCTCTGCCCCTCCCCCGTTCATGCTCTGTCTCTCTCTGTCCCAAAAATAAATAAATGTTGAAAAAAAAATTAAAAAAAAAAAAACCAAGATTCAACTGAGTAAATTTGAAGATATTACTGGCTTTTAAAAGTGATTCATGAATCAGGCAGCATCCCATTTAGCAAGTAGAGGAGAGCTCCACTGAGCTACACCAGAGGGAGGTTTTTAAAGGCAGAGAGAGGGCATTAAAAAAAGAAGAAAGGCATTTATTAACAAGGAATGCATTGTTTAGGCAAGGTTGCCTTCTTAAGGGTAGTGGAAAGGGTCTTTCAGCACATTCCTAGAATTGGCCCAGAAATTCTGTGTTGACTGGTTAAAGGTTACATTCCTGACAGGTTGAAACTGCAATAGATTAAAGTCTTGGTTTGACACCATTTGGGGCTTTGTTTTTCTTGTTAACAACTTTTTAGGGTATAAAACATAGAGGATCCCTCTATCATAAAATTAAAAAAAATGTTTTTAAATGTATGCCTGTTTGGGAATGTATTTTCAGATGAAGCATAGGTTAGGGGTGCCTGGGCGGCTCAGTCGTTTTAGCATCTGACTTCTGATTTCGGTTCTGGTCATGATCTCACAGTTTCGTGAGTTTGAGCCCCACATGGTTTCTGCACCGACAGCTCAGAGTCTGCTTGAGATTCTCCCTCTTTCTCTACCCCTACCCTGCTTGTACTGTCTCTGTCTCAAAAGAAAGAGAGAGAGACAGAGACAGATAGAGAGAAAAGGAAGGAAGGAAGGAAGGAAGGAAGGAAGGAACGAGGAAGGAAGGAAGGAAAAAGGAAGAAAGAAAGAAAAATGAAGCATAGGGCAAATTTGGTTTGTGAATAGAGTAACCTATGAAATTGACTGTTGTCAAAGAAAAATAAGGCATATTGTAGGTATTACAACTAGTGCCTATTCAGATATTATTGTCTTCTACCTTTTCTGAATTCAGAACAGCATGGTCCTCTGCCTCTTTCAAATTACCTGACTGATGAGGGATAATTTCATTATTTTTGAAAACATCATTACATGCCATCATTGCTCAAAATCATCAAATGTCAGCCATATATTAGAATCACTTAAAGGACCTTTGAAAAGACCCAGAGTTTCTGATTCAGATCTGTGATAAGTCCAAGAATTTGCATTTGTAACAGGTTCTTAGGTAATGCTGATGTCCTGGTCTGGAGATTTCACTTTGAGAACCACTGCCTCAAAATCGTTCTATGTCTTATGTTGGCTTCATATGCAGACTATGACTTTTTTACCCCTTACCCTCTGGGCCCCCACTACATTGAAATAATTGTATCTACTCAAATATACCATACTGCTCATTGTATTGTTCCTTCTGCCTGTAGTGCCTTCCTCACACTTCTTCATCTGAGCAACGCAAGTTGCATTGCAGCATTCAGCTCAGATCTGTCTTTCCTAAGGATCTCTCTGAGATCTCCCTCTGTCCAGTGAACTTCCTGTGTCTTCAGGAAATGCCTTGGCGAATGGAAGAGTTCAGACTTTGAAGCTGATTAGATTCGTGTTTAAAACCTTTCACTGATACTAACTGGCTTTATAACATCCGATACACTACTGTTCTTCTCTGTGTCTCTGTTTTTTAAACTATAAAATGGAGAAGATGATGATGATAATGATGATATCATCCAAAATTTACTGAATATCTGTTGTGTGCTAGGCACTTTGTTAAGCTCTTTACATGCATTACTTCACTGATGTTTCATATTTATCCTTTCATACTTACCCATAGGTACTTTCAAAACCATTTTATAAATAAAGGACTATGTCTCTCAGAGAGGTTGAGGAGCTTTTCCTCACTCACAGTTGAAAACAGGTAAGCTAGGGCATAGACCAAGTCTTTCTGTCTTCAGGAATGGTACTCTTAATCTCTATGTTATATTTAGTTTACAGGGCTTTTGAGTAGTAAATAAAATAATGAGTGTCAAAGTGGCTAATCACAGGCTTTTGAGTCAGATGAACAGAGATTTAAATTCCAGCTCAATCCTTTATTAGTTGTAATAATAAACCCTGGATGAGTTTCTTGATTTTTCCAGTTCTTAGTTACCTCATCCTCCCCCTTTCCTTATCCTAGAAATAGAGATGGTAATAATATCCAATAGGGATGGTAATAATACCCACTTCATAGGGTCATTGTGAGAATTAAATTAGAATGACTATTAACATTTAGCCCAGGGACGCCTGGATGTCTCAGTCTACTTGGGCTCAGGTCATGATCTCACGATTCATGGGTTCAGGCTTCGCATCAGGTTCTCTGCTGACAACTCAGAGCCTGCTTCAGATTCTGTCTCCTCTCTCTGCCCCTCCCCCACTTGCACTCTGTCTTCTCCATCTCAAAAGTAAATAAACATTAAAAAAATTTTAATAAAATAAAATTACTATCAAGCCCCTAGCATAGAACCTGGCGTAAATGGTCCTTATTATTAGAATATTATTTTTATAATATTGTATATTACATAAATATAATAATCTAATAATAACTTATCCTCTCAGAAAAAAAACAACTGGGAAACTAGCACAGTCAAGTGCTTCATGGACTTTTGTTAATGTTATCACACATTCTCCTGTAGCCTTGTTTAGGGTAGAGATAGTCTTAACTCATGAAATGTTTGTCTAACAGAGCAAATTGGGCACCTGATTTGAACAACCCTAGTGGGGAAACTGACATGGCAGGTGGGGAGTTTTAGCATTACAATAGCAGTATTTGAAACTACTTGTAGATGTCTGATCTTTCCTTGTCATATTTTTCCTGTTTTTGTTTGTTTAGTTTGCCTGTTTATGAACTGTACATAAATGGGATCATAGTCTGTTTTCTTCTTTCTTGCATGTGTCTTTCCTTCTTTCCTTCCTTCCAGTCCTCCCTGTCTTCTTTTTCTTAACATTATCTTGAGATTTATTTTTAGATGTATAGCTATCATCAGTTTGGTTTTATTGCCACAATACTATTCTGTGATATAGCTTACTTAAACATTTATGCTATTGATGAACATTTGGGTTGTTTTTGGTTTGGAGCTATGTACATTTTTTAAGGTGTGTCCTTTCAAGAGCTTCTCAAAAAATAAACACTTAGGAATAGAGTTGGTAGAATCATGGAGGATATGATGTTCAACTTCACACAGTAATGCCAGATTTTTTTCTAAGGAGTTTGCAGTGGTTTACACTGCCACTGTCATAGTATAAAAATTCCCAAGGATCTGTATCTATAAGTCTGGCTTTTTTTTTTTTTAAGTTAATATTTTATGTTTATCTTTCATTTACATACATGTATGTAGTTTTAAACTTACATGTACATCTGCACCAAATATTTAGGTAGTAAAATTAGAATCTTTTGGTGCACAGAAATACAATGCATTTTACAACCATCTTATTTAATTACGTAGGGCAGCCTGGTTTTTTAATTTTCTGATTGGGTAAAAGTAAATGGTACCTTACTGTGATTTTAATTGCTAATTCTCTGATTAAGGGAATTTGAGTACCATATATGTGTGTGTGTGTGTTTAATTTTAATTCCAGTAGAGTTAATATACAGTGTTGTATTAGATTGGGTATACAATATAGTGATTCAATAATTCCATACTTCATCCAGTGCTCATCATAAGTGTACTCTTAATCCCTTTCACCTACTTCACCTATCTCCCCCACCCCCCACCCAACTTCCCTCTGGCAACCATCAGTTTGTCCTCTACAGTTAAGAGTCTGTTTTATGGGGTACCTGGATGGCTCAGTCAGTTGAGTGTCTAACTCTTGATTTTGGCTTGGATCGTGATCCCATGATCCCTGAGCATGGAGCCTCCTTAGATTCATATCTCTCTCTCTCTCTCTCTCTCTCTCTCTCTCTCTCTCTCCCTCCCTCCCCTTCTCTGACCATCTAGCCTGCTTGCTCTCTCGCTCCCTCTCAAATTGAAAAAAAAAAGAGTCTGTGTTTTGGTTTTTCCCTTTTTTCCTTTGCTTGTTTTGTTTCTTAAATTCCACATATGAGTAGAATCATATGGTGCTTGTCTTTCTCTGACTGAATGACTTCACTTAGCATTATAGCCTCTAGATCCATCCATGCTGTTGCAGATGGCAAGATATTCTTTTTTATGGCTCAGTAATAATATTCCATTGTATATATATTCTACCTCTTTTTTATCCATTCATCTATTGATGGACACTTGGGCTGCACCCATAATTTGGCTATTATAAATAATGCTGCAATAAACATAGGGGTGCATATATCTTTTTGAATTATTGTTTTTGTATTCTTTGGGTAAATACCCAGTAGTGGAACTCCTGGGTCATATGGTAAGTCTATTTTCAATTTTTTCATGAACCTCCATATGCTTTTCCACAGTGGTTGCATCAGTTTGCATTCTCCACATCAACAACAGTTGTTGTTTCTTGTGTTTTTGATTTTAGCCATTTTGACAGGTGTGAGGTGATATCTCATTGTGGTTTTGATCTACATTTCCCTGATGATGAGTGATATTGAGCATCTTTTCATGTGTCTGTTGGCCATCTGTATGTCTTTGGAGAAATGTCTGTACAAATCTTCTGCCCAAGTTACTAATTGGATTATTTGGTTTTTGGGTATTGAGTTGTATAAATTCTTTATATATTTTGAATACTAACCCTTTGTCAGATGTGTCATTTGCTAATATCTTCTCCCATTCTGTAGGTTGCCTGTTAGTTTTGTTGATTGTTTCCTTCACTGTGCAGAAGCTTTTTATTTTGAAGTACTCCCAATAGTTTGTTTTTGTTTTCTTGCCTTGAGACATATCTAGAAATATGTTACTTTGGCCAATGTCAGAGAAATTATTGCCTGTGCTCTTTTCTAGGATTTTTATGGTTTCAGGTCTCACATTTAGGTCTTTAATCCATTTTGAGTTTACTTTTGTGTATGGTGTGAGAAAGTGGTCCAATTTCATTCTTTTACATGTAGCTGTCCAGTTTTCACAGCACCATTTGTTGAAGAGATGTCTTTCTCCCATTGCATATTCTTTCCTGCTTTGTTGAAGATTATTTGACCATATAATTGTGGGTTTATTCTGGGTTCTATTCTGTTCCATTGATGTATGTGTCTCTTTCAGTGCCAGTACCATACTGTTGTTTTTTTTTTTAATTTTTTTTAATCTTTATTTTTGAGAGAGAGAGAGAGAGTGTGTGTGAATGGGAGAGGGGCAGAGAGAGAGGGAGACACAGAATCCGAAGCAGGCTCCAGGCTCTGAGCTGTCAGCACAGAGCCCGACGTGGGGCCCGAACTCATGAACCGTGAGATCATGATCTGAGCTGAAGTCGGATGCCCAACCGACTGCGCCACCCAGGCGCCCCGCCAGTACCATACTGTTTTAATTACAACAGCTTTGTAATACAACCTGAAGTCTAGAATTGTGGTGCCTCTAGCTTTGTTCTTTCTCAAGATTGCTTTGGCTATTTGGGGTCCTTTGTGATTCCATACAAATTTAGAATTGTTTGTTCTAGTTCTGTGAAAAATGCTGTTGGTGTTTTGATAGGGATTGCATTAAATCTACAGACTGCTTTGGGTAGTGTAGACATTTTAACAATATCTGTTCTTCTAATCCATAAGCATGGAATGTCTTTCCATTTCTTTGTGTCACCTTCAGTTTTTTCATCAGTGTTTTATAGTTTTCAGAGTACAGGTCTTTCACCTCCTTGGTTAAGTTTATTCCTAGGTATTTTATTATTTGGAGTGAATGGGATTGTTTTCTTCATTTTTCTTCCCACTACTTCATTATTAGTGCATAGAAATACAATGGATTTCTGTATATTGGTTTTGAATCCTGAGACCTTACTGAATTCATTTATCAGTTCTAATAGTTTTTGGTAAAGTCTTTAGGGTTTTCTAGATATGGTATCATGTCATGTGCAAATAGTGAAAGTTCTTTTTCTTTCTTACAAATTTGTATACCTTCTATTTCTTTTTCTTGTCTGATTGCTGCAGCTAGGACTTCCAGTACTGTGTTGACTAAAAGTGGTGAGAGTGGACATCCTTGTCTTGTTCCTGATTTTAGGGGAAAAGCTCTCAGTTTTGCACCACTGAGTATGATGTTAGCTTTAATTTTTTCACATGTGGCCTTTCTTATGTTGAGTTATGTTCCCTCTAAACCCAATTTGTTGAATTTTTTTTTATCATGAATGTATGTTGTACTTTGTCAAATGCTTTTTCTGCATCTGTTGAAATGATTGTATGGTTTTTATTCTTTCTCGTATTGATGTGACATATCATGTTGATTGATTTGTGGATATTGAACCACACTTGCATCCCTGCAAGAGCACCTTATATTTTCAGTGGCCATTTGTGGTTCTGTTTTGTGAAATGCCTGTTTATGATCCTTGCCCATTTTCAGAAGGGTAAGTTTCATTGTTTTCTTTGTGATAGGCTTTACCTGATATATATGTTGCAAACTCCTTGTCCCAGTAGCTTGTCTTTTGACTTTGTTTATAATCTCTTTTGATGAATGTAGATTTTAAAGTTGTTGCATTTATCAATCTGTTCCTTCATGGTTTGAACCTTTCTGTGTTTTGCAGTGAAATTCTTCCTCACTGTAAGGTCATAGAAATAGTCTACCATATTTTTCTAAAACTGAACAATTTTTTTCTTTCACATTAATTAGCCTGAAATTTATTATTCAACATGGGATTTCTTTTGTGTGTGTAAGATACAGATCCATTTTTAATTTATTTCCATACAGATGACCAGTTTTCTAGAAAGTTGTTGTTCTTCTAGTGATGTGTAGTACCAAGCTAGTTTAATATTGTGTTTACATGTATGTATTATTCTGTTAGTGAGATCTCTTCAATTTTACTCTGTTTTAATTATCGTTTCTCAAAAATGTATTAGGGCAAGCCCCCTGCTTCATTCTTGTTCTCTCAGAAGGTCTTGACTATTTTTAGCCCTTTTTCCTCCATATTAATCATACCTAAATTTACACTGAATCTGTAGATAGACCCATAGCCATCATTATATTAATTAAGCCTTCCTATCCATGACACAGCATGATTCTCCATTTATTTAGGTCTTTGGCATCTTTTGATGGTATGTTATAATGTTCTTCATAAAAGTCTTGTATTTCTTTTGATTAATTTATGATTAAGTGCCTTTTTTCTTGTTAATGTAAATGTGTTTTTAAATTTCTGTTAGTTGCATTTGTATAGAAATTCAAATGGCTTTTATATATTTACATCCTGCAGTTTTCCTAATGTCTTATGTGTTTTATGTGCCTATGCTAGGACTTCCTATAGTAACAAGCAACCTGTTTTATTTTTTTCAATATATGAAATTTATTGTCAAATTGGTTTCCATACAACACCCAGTGCTCATCCCAAAAGGTGCCCTCCTCAATACCCATTACCCACCCTCCCCTCCCTCCCCCCCCCCCCCCCCCCATCAACCCTCAGTTTGTTCTCAGTTTTTAAGAGTCTCTCATTCTTTGGCTCTCTTCCACTCTAACCTCTTTTTTTTTTTTCCTTCCCCTCCCCCATGGGTTTCTGTTAAGTTTCTCAGGATCCACGTAAGAGTGAAAACATATGGTATCTGTCTTTCTCTGTATGGCTTATTTCACTTAGCATAACACTCTCCGGTTCCATCCATGTTGCTACAAAGGGCCATATTTCATTCTTTCTCATTGCCACGTAGTACTCCATTGTGTATATAAACCACAATTTCTTTATCCATTCATCAGTTGATGGACATTTAGGATCTTTCCATAGTTTGGCTATTGTTGAGAGTGCTGCTATAAACATTGGGGTACAAGTGCTCCTATGCATCAGTACTCCTGTATCCCTTGGGTAAATTCCTAGCAGTGCTATTGCTGGGTCATAGGGTAGATCTATTTTTAATTTTTTGAGGAACCTCCACACTGTTTTCCAGAGCAGCTGCACCAATTTGCATTCCCACCAACAGTGCAAGAGGGTTCCCGTTTCTCCACATCCTCTCCAGCATCTGTAGTCTCCTGATTTGTTCATTTTGGCCACTCTGACTGGCATGAGGTGGTATCTGAGTGTGGTTTTGATTTGTATTTCCCTGATGAGGAGCGACGTTGAGCATCTTTTCATGTGCCTATTGGCCATCTGGATGTCTACTTTAGAGAAGTGTCTATTCATGTTTTCTGCCCATTTCTTCACTGGGTTATTTGTTTTTCAGGTGTGGAGTTTGGTGAGCTCTTCATAGATTTTGGATACTAGCCCTTTGTCTGATAAGTCATTTGCAAATATCTTTTCCCATTCCGTTGCCTTTTAGTTTTGTTGTTTCCTTTGCTTTGCAGAAGCTTTTTATCTTCATAAGTTCCCAGTAGTTCATTTTTGACAAGCAACCTGTTTTAAAGCAGTGGTTGTTGACTTAGGCCAATTTGCTCCCCTGGGGGATGTTTGGCAGTGTCTGAAATGTTTTTGGTTGTTACAGTAGTTGGGTGGTGGCACTATTGGTATCTAATGGCCAGAGCTTGGGATGCCACTAAATATCCCACAGTGCACAGGAAAACCCCCACAACAAAGAATTTATCAATTTGAAAATGTCAGTAATGCCAAGGTTGAGAAACCTTAAAATAATTTTTTTTATTGTGAAAAATTTCAAATACAAAAGTCGAATGGTGTACAGAACCCTCATGATCACCAACAATTATCAACACTCTTTGTTTCCCCACCTCTGAATTGTTTTAAAGCAAATCCAAGTTAGCATATCATTCCATCTTTTATGTAAGACTGACACACTCCCTACTGTGCTAAAATCAACAGTTTTAAATCAGACATATACAAAAACACATCCTGAATGTAATCTGCCTTAACTTTTTCCCCCTAATATAATAAAGTACTTTATGTTATGTTACTAGTTCCTGTGAAGACATAGTCAATGAGTAAAATGGTTAAGATTTTGGTTTCTTAGATAGTCCTGGGTTTGAATCCCAGCTGTGCCACTTAACAAGACGTTTTGAACCTAGAAAAATCACTTTGAGTCTTGCTTTATTTCTCATTTGAAATGTTGCATTTACAAAAGAAAATTTAGAGCCATTCTTGTAAAGAATAGAAAGTAGTAGTACATAGGGCAGAAGAAGTAGTATATAGGGCAGCGGGGTCCCAAAGGGTCTCAAGGACAGGGATTTCTGGCCCCATGAAACTGGGGTGCTCCACCTTCCAGCAGGTAGATATGGTTAGCACCCTGGAAGCTCCTCAAAATGTAGTGATTTCAACAGCAAATATTGAGGCCCCTGGGTGGCTCAGTCAGTTAAGCATCCTGACTTCAGCTCAGGTCATGATCTCACAGTTTGTGAGTTGAAGCCCTGCATCGGGCTCTGTGCTGAAGCCCTGCTTCAGATTCTGTGTTTCCCTCTCTCTGTCCCTTCCCCGCCAGTGCTGTCTCTCACTCAAAAATAAATAAATATTTTTAAAAATTAATAAAACAGTAAATATTTGTTATATCATAGTTTCTATGGGTCTGGAACATAGGCATGGTTTAGCTGAGTCTTCTGGCTTAGAATCTCTCACAAGGTTGCAATCAAGGAATTATTCTACATTCAAGTTTTTAAATTATTTTTGCACTGAAGGCTATAGTTATGGAATTATTCTGTGTGGTAAGGAACTATTTTCCAGCTCATGTGGTTTATGGCAAAATTAATTCCTCCATAGGTTTTGGATGGAGCCCCTCACTTCCTTGCCGTAAAGCTGTACAGTTACAACATGGTGGCTGATTTCTTCAGGCCAGCCAAATGAGAAGAGCCAGGGAGAGTGAGCAAGAGGGAAGTCATATCTTTTATTAACCTAATCTCAGAAGTGACATCCTATTACTTTTGCCTTAAGTATCAGAAGCAGGTCCCTAGTTCCAGCCATAAGCAAGGGAGGATTAAAGGAATACCAGGAGGTGGGAATCTCAGTAGCTCATCAGTCTGCCCTCTAGCTGCCAATGTCTTATTTCCCTTGCATATGCAAAATACACCTCCACCTTCCCAGGCACCAAAAGTTTCATCGCATTATAAGCTCAAAGTCCAACATCTTGCTGTCTAAATCAAGTCTAGTTGTATATGAGGTTCCTGGGTATAATTTGTTAAATATGGGTCCTTGAGTACAGTTGCTGTCAATCTGAAGATCTGTGACACTAAAGATGCAGTTATGCCTCCTTGCAGTGTGCTGTGGTGGAACAAGCATAGGATCGTAGACATTCCAGTTGAAAATGGGGGGAAATAGGAAGAAGAAAGAGGTTTTACTTGTCCATATGAATTCTGAAATCCGTCTGTAAAAATGTAAGACATTCTTTGATAAGGTCTCCATCAAGCAGAAACAATTCTAGGAATTCTTCTCCATGTCTGTCTGCCCCCTCTGGGCTCTTGAGTGAGCCTTCCTTTGTCATGAAAGATAGCACATGTTTTATAACTATGTGGTTTTATTAGTCTACTTCCTTTTTTTTTTTTTTTTTTTTTACTTAAAAAAAAAATGTTTATTTAACTTTGAGATAGAGCACAAGCAGGAAGGGACAGAAAAAGAGTGAGACACGGAATCAGAAGCAGGCTGCAGGCTCTGAGCTGTCAGCACAGAGCCCGACGTCAGCTCAAACTCACAAGCCGTGAGATCATGACCTGAGTCGAAGTCAGAAGCTTAACCGACCAAGCCACTCAAGCACCCCATTATTAGTCTACTTCCTGCCAGAAGAACTTTGGAAATCCACTGCTTCTTTTCCTTTTGTACGATTTGTCTTTCAGTCCAAGTTGGCAGTATTTGTGCTGACAAACTTTTCTCAAAAACTTTATGGTTCTCTATAAATCTCATTGGGGTTCATTTTATTGGATAATAGTTATACCTACAGATTTCTTTGGAATAAACACTTCTTTGCTTTGGGCTCCTGCTGACATGGCTAAGGGATAATGTGCTTACACTTCTTAGAGACCTTATTGTTCATTTGGGAGGGCCCGTGAGACACGGCCTTAATATGTTCAAAGGATTCTTTTTGTGACTGAGTTATTGGAAGCAGCCTGCCACAGAGGTTCCATTTTATGTAATCAGAGTACTCATGTAACTTTTTTCTCCTTTAAGCTACTAATGGCAGTAAGTTACATTAATAGATTTCTAATGTTGATTTAACCTTGAATTTCTGGGGGGGAAAAAAAACACCTCCCAAATTGGTCATGATTTATCAACTGATAATTAGTGCTGGATTTGATATGTAATTTTTGTTTTAGTATTCTTTTTTTTTTCCCTGAGAGAAAGAGGGCACAAGTGAGCAAGGGGCAGAGAGAAGGAGAGAGAGAGAGAGAAGCCCAGGAGGGGCAGAGAGAGGGAGAAAGAGAAGTGGGGCTCACCTGAAGCGGAACACGAGCTCACCCGAGGCAGGGCTCAAACTCACAAACTGTGAGATCATGACCTGAGCTGAAGTCAGATGCTTAATCAACTGAGCCGCCCAGGTGCCCCTGTTTTAGGATTCTTAAAAAATGTTTCCATGTGTATTTTACGCTGATTTTTCCCCAGTTTTATTGAGAAATAATTGACATAAATCACTATATATAATTTTAAAGTGTACAGCATGATCATTTGATTTATATACGTTGTGAAATGATTACTGTAATAGTTTCAGCTAGTATCTTCATGCAAATACAATAAAAAGAAAAGAAAGAAGAAAGAAAAAAAAGTATTTTTTCTCCCTGTAATGAGACTCTTGGGATTTACTCTTTTATCATCTTTATTGGTTTACATTTTTATATCTATTTCATGAGTGGTAATGACCTATAATTTTAATTTTCAGACAATCTATATCTGGCTTTATTATGTAGTTGTACTAGCCTTACAAATTATTTGGAGAGTGTCTCCTCCTATTCTGTGCATCTTTTGATTATCTTTTCCCTCAATATTGGATTTTTCTTGGTTCTCTGTATTTCAGTAATATTTGGAGTTATGCTTTCAGTCTCAGATTGCTGTTAGAATTCTCTAGAAAATGATTTTTTTGTTTTTGTTTTTTGGTAGGCAATCAAGCTGGCTAGGTTCTAACCAGTTTGTCTCACTTTCTGTGAACAGTGTTTCCAGTATCAGTTTGATTTTAAGACTTTGTTGTGCTACTTTGGGTCTTTTGCATCCACAAACCAATTATGACTTTAGAGATTTGGTAGCAGTTTATTCCATAGTGTAATTGTCAAAGCCCTTGCGTCCTTCATTCTCTCATAGGTGTGATTTGGGATTTGTACTGATTCGTATGTACAGTTATGGGAAACTTTCTCTGGCTCTTCTCTTCCCTGGATCCTCCCTCCACCCCCCCTTCCCCCAACACTCCTTGGATCCCACAAGCTACTTGTCTTGTTATTCTGGCCAGAAGTATGGGTTTCTCTCAGAGCTTTACCTACCTGCCCTCTCATTATGCATTTCTGCATGACCTGCTGCTACCTTTAGGGCAAAGAGGTGAGATAAAACTGTCAAAAATAACAAGGGTGTTGCATATAGTCTTTACACCCCATTAATCCCTTTTCTTAATTCTTTCTTGCATGAAAGATGGGGTTTTGTTTAGTTTTTGCTATTCACATTTATGCATAGATAATATGGACTTAAGGATTTTTATTTTAGTCTAAGGATTTATTGTTTCTAAGTTTCATTTGAAAAAAAAGTCTAATTTTTGGAAGAGTTTTTATTCTGTTCAGTGTAAATTGCCGGTAATTTTCTTAGTGCTTTGGAGATATTATTCCACTGTCCTTGAGGCACCTGGGTGGCTCAGTTGGTAAAGCATCCGACTTGGGCTCAGGTCATGATCTCACGGCTTGTGAGTTCGAGCCCTGCGTCGGGCTCTGTGCTGACAGCTCAGAGCTTGGAGCCTGCTTCTGATTCTGTGTCCCTCCCTCACTCTGCCCCTCCCTTGCTCGTGCTCTGTCTCTCTAAGAATAAATAAAACATTAAAAAAAAATTATTCCACTGTCCTTCCAGTTGCAGTTGTTTCTCTTGAGAAATCATCTAATTGTCAGCAATTTTTTTAAATTTACATCCAAGCTAGTTAACATATAGTGTGATAATGATTGCAGGAATAGAATTTAGTGATTCATCACTTACATTTAACACCCAGTGCTCATCCCACCAAGTGTCCTCCTTAATGCCCCTTGCCCATTTAGCCCATCCCCCCACCCCAAACCCTCCAGCAACCCTCAGTTTGCTCTCTGTATTTAAGAGTCTCTTATGGTTTGTCTCCCTCCCTGTTTTGATATTATTTTTGCTTCCCTTCCTTTATGTTCATCTGTTTTGTATGTTAAATTCCACATATGAGTGGAATCATATATTTGTCTTTCTCTGACTAATTTTGCTTAGCATAATACACTCTAGTTCCATCCACGTTGTTGCAAATGGCAAGATTTCATTCTTTTTGATCACTGAATAATATTCCATTGTGTACGTGTACCACATCATCTTTATCCATTCATCCATTGATGGACATTTGGGCTCTTTCCATACTTTGCCTGTTGTCGGTAGCACTGCTATAAACATTGCGGTGCATGTGCCCTTCTAAACAGCACACCTATATCCTTTGGATAAATACCTAGTAGTGCAATTGCTGGGTCATAGGGTAGTTCTATTTTAATTTTTTAGGAACCTCCATACTGTTTTCCAGAGTAACTGCACCAGTTTGCATTCCCACCAACAGTGCAAGAGGGTTCCTCTTTCTCTGCATCCTTGCCAGCATCTGTCATTGCCTGAGTTGTTAATTTTAGCCATTCTGACAGGCGTGAGGTGGTATCTCATCATGGTTTTTATTTATATTTTCCTGATGCTGAGTGATGTTGAGCATTTTTTCATGTGTCTGTTAGACATCTGGATATCTTCTTTGGAAAAGTGTCTATTCATGTCTTTTGCCCATTTCTTCACTGGATTATTTGTTTTTTGGATGTTGAGTTTGATAAGTTCTTTATAAATTTTGGATACTAACCCTTTATCTGATATTTCATTTGCAAATATCTTCTCCCATCAGTTACCTTTTAGTTTTGCTCATTGTTTCCTTCACTGTACAAAAGCTTTTTATCTTGATGAGATCCTAGTAGTTCATTTTTTCTTTTGTTTCCCTTGCCCCTGGAGACATGTCAAGTAAGAACTTGCTGCGGCTGAGGTCAAAGAGTCTTTTGCCTGCTTTCTCTTCTAGGATTTTGATGGCTTCCTGTCTCATGTCTAGGTCTTTCATCCATTGTGAATTTATTTTTATGTATGGTGTAAGAAAGTGGTTCAGTTTCATTCTTCTGCATGTCACTGTCCAGTTTTCCCAGCTAGAAACTGTCTTTTTTTCATTGGATATTCTTTCCTGCTTTGTCAAAGATTAGTTGGGCATATGTTTGTGGGTCCATTTCTGGGTTCTCTATTTCTGTTCCATTGATCTATGTGTCTGTTTTTGTGTCAGTACTATGCTGTCTTGATGATTACAGCTTTGTAATACATCTTGAAGTCCAGAATTATGATGCCTCCAGCTTTGATTTTCAGGATTGCTTCAGCTATTTGGGATCTTTTCTGGTTCCATACAAATTGTAGGATTGTTTGTTCTAGCTCTATGAAGAATTCTGGTGTTGTTTTGATAGGGAGTGCAGCCCCTTTTTTGTTGTTGTTGTATGCCATTTCCTGACCATATTATGATCTCTTTATCTTTTGGGTTTTGTGTTTTTACTACTATGTTTTGTGAGTAGGTGAGGATTTCTCTTTTGATTTATCTGGCCTGATAAATGTTCCTTTGCGAATATTGGAGGTTTTTAACTACAATTCAATTTTTTAAAAGATGAACATCTAAATTACTTCTTCTTGAGTGAGCTTTGTGTCTTTGAAGGAGTTTGTCCATTTCTTTAAGTTGTTGAATCTGTAGACATAAAACTGCTCATAATATTCTCTTATTGACATTTTCATATCTCTGAAATCTGTAGTGATCTGTAGAACCTCTCATTCCTGAAATTGGTAATTTCTTCTTGGAGTTTGTTGAGATTTTTAGGTCTGTGGGTTTTATAGTTTCTATAAAGTGTGGGAAAACTTGGACATTACTTCTCCAAAAATATATATTTTTGTCTTTCTTCTCTCCTCTCCTTTGGAGACTCCAATTAGAAATATATAAAATTGGGTACCTGGGTGGCTCAGTTGTTAAGCATCTGACTTTGGCTCAGGTCATGATCTCACAGTTCATGAGTTCAAGTCCCACATCAGGTGAGCTTAAGCCCCACTTCAGGCACTTCAGGTGAGCATGAGCCCAGCTTTGGGTGAACACAGGTCCCACTTTGGATGAGCCCTGCTCCTCTCTCTCTCTCTCTCTCTCTCTCTCTCTCTCTCTCTCTCCCCCTTCTCCCCTCTCCTCCCCTCCCCTCCCCTCCTCCCCTCCTGGGATTCTTCTTCTTTCTGCCCCTTGCTCACTTGTGCCCTCTCTCTCTCTTAAAAAAAAAAAAAAAAAAAAAATATATATATATATATATATATATATATATATATATATATATCTGAAATTCTTCCAGAGCTCACTGATGCTCTTATAAAATTTAAAAGTAGATTTTTAAATTACTATTATTATTATTTTTGATGTTTATCCATTTACTTTTAGAGAGCACAGCCTGGGAGGGACAGAGAGAGAGGGAGACACAGAATCCAAAGCAGCCTCTAGGCTCTGGGCTGTCAGCACAGAGCCTGTTGTGGAGCCTGAACCCACAAACCACGAGATCATGACCTGAGCCCAAGTTGTTCTCTTAACTGACTGAGCCACCCAGGTGCCCTGACTTTATTATTATTGTTTTTAATGTTTATTTATTTATTTATTTTTGAGAGAGAGAAAGATAGAGCAGGAATGAGGGAGGGGCAGAGAGGGGGAGAGAGAGAATTCCAAGCAGGCTCTGTTCTGTCAGTGCAGAATCAGACACAGGGCTCAAACCCATAAACCATGAGATCATGACCCAAGCCAAAACCAGGAGTCAGCTGTTCAACTGACTGAGCCATCCAGGTGCCTCTAGACTTTGTTTTTTAGAGCAGTTTTGGGTTCACAGTAAAATTGAGCAGAAAAGTACGGGGAGTTTCTTTATATTCTTGGCCCCCATGTACGCACAGCTTCTGCCACTATCAAAATCCCGGACCAAACTGGTACATTTGTTATGGTGGATGAGCCAATATTCATACATCATTATCATCCACAGTCCATACTTTACAGTAGGATTCCTTCTCATTGTTCATTCTATAGATTTTGACAAATGTATACTGATACTGTCAAGTATCCACCATTACAGTATTACACAGAATAGTTTCACTGCCCTAAAAATCCTCTGTGCTTCACTTTTTTATCCCTCTCTTCCCTCAGCTCTTGGCCACCACTAAGCTTTTTACTGTCTCCATAGTTTTGCCTTTTCCAGAATGCCATATAGTTGGAATTATACAGTATATAGCCTTTTCAGATTGGCTGCTTTCACTTAGTAATATGCATTTAAAGTTCTTCCATATCTTTTTGTTTTAATTTTTTATTTAATGTTTATTTTGAGAGAGAGAGAGCAAGTGAGAGCAAGTGGGACAGGGACAGAGATTGAGGGAGAGAGAGAGAATCCCAAGCAGGCTCTGCACTGCCAGCACAGAGCCCAATGCAGGGCTCAAAGCCATGAATCATGAGATAATGACCTCTCAAATCAAGAGTCGGACACATAACCAACTGAGCCACCCGGGCACCCCCCTCCATGTCTTTTCATGGCTTGACAGCTGATTTCTTTTTAGCACTGGATAGCTTCTTTTCAAAGAAAGATTTGGTTGATTTGGTTGATTTTCTGTACTGATTTCTTGTTTTTAATTTCATTAAATTCTGCCGTAATTGCTTTGATGCTTCTTTTCTGAAATGTGTATTCGATGCCATAAACTTCCTTGTAAGCATTGTTTTCACTGCATTGCACGTATTTGGATAAGTTGTATTATTCATTTTCATTTAGTTTAAAATATTTAAAAATTATTATTTGAAATATATAAAAATATAAAAATATTTAAAAACATATTATTTAGAAGTGTGTTGTTTAATCTCCAAGTATTTTGAGTTTTCCAGCTATCTTTCTATTATTGATTTCTGGCTTAATTCCATTGTAGTCTATAAGAATATACTATATGACCTCTATTCTTTTAAATCTGTTTTTATGGCCTAAATGTGATCTATCTTGGTGTATGTTCCATGTGAGCTTAAGATACATGTGTATTCTGCTGTTGTTGAGAGAAGTAATTTATAAATGTCAGGTATATCAGTTGATTGATGATGTTTTTGATTTCAGCTATATCCTTGCTGATTTTCTGTCTGGAGGATCTGCTCATTTCTGATAGAGGTGTGTTAAAGTCTCCAACTATAATAGTGGACTTACCTGTTTGCACTTCTATCCTTTGTTGCCTCACACCTTTGACTCTTGGTTGTTAGGTGCTTACACATTAAGGATTATTAGGTCTTCTTGTAGACTTGATCCCTTTATCATTAATATAGCTACTCTGCCTTTGATTGGTGTTAATATGTTATATCTTTTTCCATCTGATTACTTTTTATCTGTATGTGTCTTCATATTTAAAGTGGATTTCTTGGAGCCAATATATATAGTTGGATCTTGTTTTTTGATCCATTCTTATAGTAATTGTTTTTACAATAATTTTCTTTTAATTAGTGCATTTAGACCATTGATGTTCAAACTGATTTCTTTTCTTTTTTTCAAATTGATTTCTGATATAGTTGGATTAATGTCTACTACAAATGTTACAGCCTTCTTTTTTTTTTTTTTTAATGTTTATTTTTGAGAGAGCACGGGAGTGGGGCAGAGAGAGAGGGGACAGAGGATCTGAAGCGGGTCTGTGCTGACAACACAGGGGCTCAAATGCATGAACCATTGAGATCATGACCTGAGCTGAGACCAAGAGGTCGACACTTAACTGACGGAGCCACCCAGGCACCCCTAAATGTTACTGTTTTCTATTAATTGCCTTTGTCCTTTGTTCCTATTTTTGTTTTTCACTCTTTCTGCCATTTGTGGTTTAGATTGAGCATCTTATATGATTTAGTTTTTTCTCCTTTCTTAGCATTTGAGTTATACTTAAAAAAATTTTGTGTGTGTGGTTGCCCTTTTGTCTGCAATATACATTTACAACTAATCCAAATCCACATTCAAGTAACACTACACCACTTCATTGGTAGTGCAAGTGCCTTATTATAACAAAATATTTGTCTTTTCTCTGTCCTTTGTATCATTGCTTTCATTCACTTCACTTATACATAAGCCACATACTCAAATACATTGATGCTATTATTATTTTGAACAAATTCTTATCTGTTAGATCATTTAAGAATAAAAAATGAAAGTTTTGAATTTACTTTCACTTATTACTTCTCTAATCCTTTTCCTTTCTTTATGGAGATCCAAGTTTCTGCCCCATTCTAAAGAACTCTTTTAACATTTCTTGCAAGGTAGGTCTTCTGGCAACGAATTCCCTTAATGTTTGTTTGTTTGTGAAAGTCTTTAATTTCCCCTTCACTTTTAAAGAATAACTTCACAGGATACAGAATTACAAGTTTGTGATTTTTTTTTTTTTCTCTCTCAGCACTTTAAATATTTCACTCCACTCTGTTTGCCTGCATGGTTTCTGAAGAGAAGTTGGAGGTATTTCTTATCTTTGCTTCTCTGTAGGCAAGATGTTGTTTCCTCTGGCTTCTTCAAAGATTTTTTTCGTTATCTTTGGTTTTCTGCAATCTGAATATCGTATGCCTATGTCTTTCTTTTCTTTTTCATTTTCGTTTTTTCCCCCCCTTTTTGCATTGATTCTGCCAGATGGCCATTGATCTTCCTGGATCCATGGTTTGGTATATATATTAATCAGGGTTTTCCAGAGAAACAGAACCAATAGGATGGTGATATGTATATTTCTATTTATATATGTAAACAGATTTATTCTGAGGAATTGACTCATGTAATTTTGGAGGCTGAGAAGTTCCAAAATCTGCAGTTGGCAAGCTGGAGACCCAGGAGAGCAACTGATGTATTTCCAGTCTGAGTCTGAAGGCTTGTGAACCAGAAGAGCTCATGGTGTAAGTTCCAGTCTGAGGTCAGAAGTTCACTCTTACTCAGCCTTTTTGTTCTATTCAGATCTTCAATTAGTTGGATGAGAGCCACTCACATTAGGGAGGGCACTTTGCTTTACTCTATTGATTCAAATGTTAACCTCATTCAAAAACACTGTCACAGACATACCCGGAGTAATGGACTTAATGTCTGGGCATCCTATGGCCGAATCAAGTTGACACATAAAATTAACCATCATAGTATCTGAGATTAATTTGGGGAAATTCTCAGTTATTAATGTTTCAAATATTTTTTCTATTCTTTTTTGGCTTTCTTCTCCTTGTATTCCCATTACACACATGTTACACTTTCCACGTTTCTTGGATATTCTGTTTTATCTTTACAGTCTTTTTTTTTTTTTCTCTCATTTCTATTCAGTTTTGGAAGTTTCTATTGACATATCCTCAAGCTCAGAGATTCTTTTCTCAGCTGTGTTCACTGCTAAAGAGCCCATCAAAGGCATTGTCCACTTCTGTTACAGTGTTTTTGATCTCTAGCGTTTTTTCTTTCTTAGAATTTATATCTGTGTGCTTTATAGTATCTTCCTGTTCTTACATGTTGTCTACTTTTCCCATCAGAACCCTTAACATATTAATCCCTGGTCTGATAATTCCACCATTCCTGCCATATCCAAATCTGGTTCTGATGCTTCTTCAGTTTCTTCAAATTGGTTTTTGCCTTTTAGTATGCCTTATAATTTTTTGTTGAAAGCCATGCATGATGTGCTGGGTGATGGGAACTCTGGTGAGTAGTTCTTTAGTGATGTGGTGCTATGGTATCGGGGGAGGGGGGCATTCTGTAGTCCTAGGAGTAGGTCTCAGTCTTTTCATGAGCTGGTGCCCTTTAGCTGTGAACTTCACAGTACCTTTTAGTTTCATCCCCCCTCTGCCCCCCTTATGCTCTGTCTCTTAGGTTGGACAGGATGGCTGGAGAGGACTGGAATTGAGTATTTGCCTCTCCTCAGGTCAGTTAGGCTCTGGTAAATTAGTTTCTTTTGAGGGCAGGCCCCATTAAGAACCAAAGGCTCTGGCATATTTCTCCTGTCCCTGACAGAAGCAGGAGGGGATTTTTCTCTGATTTTTACAGTGAGAACCTGGAAGTACTCCAGATGGTAAAAACTCGCAAAAGTGTGGGGGTGCCCCCTGGAATCTTTAAGTCATAAGTTTGCCTACTCTGAGCCTCTAGCAGTTTGTTATGGTTCAGGTTTTTCTGCCCCAGTACTGCTTTCCCCAGAGGTTTCTGCCTATAAGTCTGTGCTCTGGTAAGTCATGCTTCTTGGTATCTGCCTGTCTGTGTTTCCAGTTTGGGGGTAGCAGTTTGCCTTGTGACTTGATCTAAGAAGAGTTTGTTCAGCTTTTTACTTATTAGGATGGAAGGGGGACTTGGACTTCCAAGCTTCTTTCATGTTTGGCCAGGAACTAGAAGCGCTCTTTTTATTTAAAAAAATTTTTTTTCCTCTGTTTCATTCTGGATGGTTTAATCGCTTTGTCTTTTAAGTTCGCTAATCTTATCGTTTGAAATCTGGGTAATCTGGGGCGCCTGGGTGGCTCAGTCAGCTAAGCGTCTGACTTCAGCTCTGGTCATGATCTCACAGGCATTGGGTTCTGTGCTCTCAGTGCAGATCCTGCTTTGGATCCTCTGTCCCCCTCTGTCTCTGCCTCTCCCTTGCTCTCTCTCTCTTCAAAAATAAATAAACGTGGGGCGCCTGGGTGGCTCAGTCGGTTGGGCGGCCGACTTCGGCTCAGGTCATGATCTCACGGTCCGTGAGTTCGAGCCCCGCGTCGGGCTCTGTGCTGACAGCTCGGAGCCTGGAGCCTGTTTCAGATTCTGTGTCTCCCTCTCTCTGACCCTCCCCCGTTCATGCTCTGTCTCTCTCTGTCTCAAAAATAAATAAACGTTAAAAAAAATTTTTAAAAAAAAATAAATAAATAAATAAACGTTGAAAAAAAAAAGAAATATGTGATCTGCCATAACTATCTTGTTTATTTTTCAACTCAGAATTTTCATAATTCACAATTTGATTTGGGCCTTTTATATCTTCTGTGTTCCACTATGTGTGTTTTTGCCACACCTCCAAGCAGTTTTCCAGTTCTCAAAGGACACTGATGAAGTATCCCACAAATTTCACTCAATTCTGGCACTGTCTCTCTGGGAAGTGTCATATCACTGGACCCACAAGACTGCTTCCTCCTCAGGTGCCAGTCATAAGTCTACATTGTCACCTGTGCTCCTGGCTACAAATTGGAGGTTCCCACGTTCCCCTCATTGGATCTATTAATTTGCTAGAGCCGCTCACAGAACTCAGGAAACCAGTTTACTTATTCTTTATTACAAAGGTTATTAAAGGATACAAATGACCACCCAGATGAAGAGATACATATTTATTATAGGGTGAGGTCTAGAAGGGTCTTGAACACAAGAGCTTCTCTTCCTGTGGAGTTTGAGGTATCCACCCTGCAGGTATATGGATGCATTCACCAACTTGGAAGCTCTCTGAACCTGTCCTTTTGGGCTGTTATGGAGACTTCATGACATAGGTGCGATTGATTAAATTATTGGCTATCAGTCACCAGCCTCTCTCCCCTTCTAGGAGATTGAGGTGTGGAATTGAAAGTTCCAACCCTTAGATCACACGTTTGGTTCCCCTGGCGACTAGCCCCCATCCTTTGAAAACCTAGGGGCTTTCAAAAATTCACTTCATTAACAGAAGGAAAGATACCGGTATTCCTCTGGTTACTTAAGAAAGTCTAAGAGTTTTAGGAGCTCTTTCACAAAATGGGTGGTGAAGACCAAACCTGTATTTCTTATAAATCACAGTGTCACACATGTCTTGTATACTTGTATAACTATTCCATGAGCATATTGCATAGCTTTTAATGTGTTTATCAGAGAGGTTTTTCCCTGCTTTCTCCTCCAGGGTTTTGATGGTTTCCTGTCTCACATTCAGGTCCTTTATCCATTTTGAGTTTATTTTTGTGAATGGTGTAAGAAAGTGGTCTAGTTTCATTCTTCTGCATCTTGCTGTCCAGTTCTCCCAGCACTGTTTGTTAAAGAGACTGTCTTTTTTCCATTGGATATTCTTTCCTGCTTTGTCAAAGATTAGTTGGCCATACTTTTGTGGGTCCAATTCTGGAGTCTCTATTCTATTCCATTGGTCTATGTGTCTGTTTTTGTGCCAATACCATGCTGTCTTGATGATTACAGCTTTGTAGTAGAGGCTAAAGTCTGGGATTGTGATGCCTCCCGCTTTGGTCTTCTTCAATATTACTTTGGCTATTCGGGGTCTTTTGTGCATACAAATTTTAGGATTGCTTGTTCTAGTTTCGAGAAGAATGCTGGTGCAATTTTGATTGGGATTGCATTGAATGTGTAGATTGCTTTGGGTAGTATTGACATTTTAACAATATTTATTTTTCGAATCCATGAGCACGGGATGTTTTTCCATTTCTTTGTATCTTCAATTTCCTTTATAAGCTTTCTGTAGTTTTCAGCATACAGATCTTTTACATCCTTGGTTAGGTTTATTCCTATGTATTTTATGATTGTTGGTGCAGTTGTGAATGGGATTAGTTTCTTTATTTGTCTTTCTGTTGCTTCATTA
The DNA here is from genome assembly GCF_022837055.1 of Prionailurus viverrinus. Classification (NCBI taxonomy): domain Eukaryota; kingdom Metazoa; phylum Chordata; class Mammalia; order Carnivora; family Felidae; genus Prionailurus; species Prionailurus viverrinus. The sequence continues at coordinate 16,009,980 of NC_062576.1, read as the reverse complement.
TTAGTGTATAAGAATGCAACTGATTTCTGTACATTAATTTTGTATCCTGCGACTTTGCTGAATTCATTTATCAGTTCTAGAAGACTTTTGGTGGCATCTATCGGGTTTTCCATGTAGACTATCATGTCATCTACAAAAAGTGAAAGCTTGACTTCATCTTTGCCAATTTTGATGCCTTTGATTTCCTTTTGTTGTCTGATTGCGGATGCTAGAACTTCCAACACTATGTTTAACAACAGCCGTGAGAGTGGACATCCCTGTCGTGTTCTGATCTCAGGAGGAAAGCTCTCAGTTTTTCCTCATTGAGGATGATATTAGCTGTGGGCTTTTCATAAATGGCTTTTATGATGTTTAAGTATGTTCCTTCTATCCCGACTTTCTTGAGGGTTTTTATTAAGAAAGGATGCTAAATTTTGTCAAATGCTTTTCCTGCATCGATTGACAGGATCATATGGTTCTTTTCTTTTCTTTTATTAATGTGAAGTATCACATTGATTGATTTGTGAATGTTGAACCAGCCCTGCAGCCCAGGAACAAATCCCACTTGATCATGGTGAATAATTCTTTTTTATGCTGTTGAATTTGATTTGCTAGTATCTTGTTGAGAATTTTGCATCCATATTCATCAGGGATATTGGCCTGTAGTTCTCTTTTTTTTTTTTTTTTTTTTTGCTGGGGCTCTGTCTGGTTTGGGAATCAAAGTAGTGCTGGCTTCATAGAATGAGTCTGGAAGTTTTCCTTCCCTTTCTATTTTTTGGAACAGCTTGAGAAGGATAGGTATTATCTCTGCTTTAAATGTCTGGTAGGATTCCCCAGGGAAGCCATCTGGTCCTGGACTCTTATTTGTTGGGAGATTTTTGATAACTGATTGAATTTCTTCGCTGGTTATGGGTTGGTTCAAGTTTTCTATTTCTTCCTGTTTGAGTTTTGGAAGTCTGTGAGTGCTTAGAAATTTGTCCATTTCTTCCAGGTTGTCTAGTTTGTTGGCATATAATTTTTCATAGTATTCCCTGATAATTGCTATTTTTTTTTAATGTTTATTTTTGAGAGAGAGAGAGTGCATTAGTAGGGGAGGGGCAGAGAGAGAGGGAGACCCAGAATCCAAAGCAGGCTCTAGGCTCCAGCTGTCAGTACAGAGCCCAACGTGGGGCTTGAACTCATGAATCATGAGATCATGACCTGAGCCACGTCAGATGCTTAACCGACTGAGCTACCCAGGCACCCCAAGAAATCTGAAATTTAGCTCTTTCGTTAAAAGCAACAGAAGGGGCGCCTGGGTGGCGCAGTCGGTTAAGCGTCCGACTTCAGCCAGGTCACGATCTCGCGGTCTGCGAGTTCGAGCCCGCGTCGGGCTCTGGGCTGATGGCCCAGAGCCTGGAGCCTGTTTCTGATTCTGTGCCTCCCTCTCTCTCTGCCCCTCCCCCGTTCATGCTCTGTCTCTCTCTGTCCCAAAAATAAATAAACTTTGAAAAAAAAAAAAAAAGCAACAGAAAAGGGGTGCCTGGGCGGCTTAGTCAGTTAAGCATCATACACCTCTTGGTTTTAGCTCAGGTCACGATCTCATGGGTTGTGAGTTCAAGCCCTGTGTTTGAGTCCTGCGTCAGGCTCTGCACTGACAATGTGGAGCCTGCTTAAGATTCTGTCTCTGTCTCTCTGCCCCTCCTCCACTCGTGTGTGCTGTCTCTGTCTCTCTCAAAATAAATAAATAAACTTAGGGAAAAAACGCAAGAGAAAAACTGACAAAAACTGTTAGAATCAACTTTTCAGAACTCTGGTAATTAACCAAAGGTTTGCAACAATTTGGGGAATACTTATTCATGCAAAATAGCTGAAATTCAGTAAGAAGAGTGAGCTTGTGGCATTTCAGTATACTCTAGTCTCATTCCTCATTGTTCAGATCAGCTGAGCCTGTGTTAGGTCGCAGTGCTTGAGAGAACAGACCTGGTTCTCAAAGAATTGTAATTATTTGTTTTGCCTTGGTTGGAGGCTACCTGGAAGACTGACTCAAAACTCTTGTCTTTATTTTCCTGACTCACAACTGGCTAAGTGTTAAAGCTACTGGGAGCAGGAAGAGCAGCATTTATCAAAAACATTTACAAGCAAATGATTTTATTACTGCTGCCTGAGGCAATGGAAAACAGGTGGGGCAAACAGTACACACAAAAAAACCTTGATTTAGGTGTCCTTGGGGCTTTGAAAACACCAACGTGTCCTTGGGTATATAGAAAGCCATGCACTTGGGCAGGACTGTGTGTGTGCCTAGAGAAGACCTGAGAGGGCCCTGAGCTCACACCTCTGGCTCATCTTGGAGGTCTGTGGAACTAGGGAGTGAAGGCTAAGACAGAGTTGTGAACTGAGTGAGTGTTTAAGGTATACCCCCAAACCCACAGAGTACCTCTGCAATGAATGGGAGATTTTTGGGTTCTATGGGTTTAAAGAAAACTGTCCAAGCTAACAGAACAGAGATCAGTGACTATACACAGCAAAGGATATAGACTATACCTTTACAAAATTGGTTTTGAAGAGTCTCTAAGCAAACAATTACCGTAATAAGCATCAGTGATGAGAAACTCTGGGAGAGAGAGAATCTGATCTGCAGAATTGTTACAGTATAATATTCAATATGTTCAGTGTTCAACAAAAAATTATGAGGCATGCAAATAAACAAGGGGAAAATCATCAATAGAAACTGCTCAGAAGAAGCCTGGATATTGCACTTGTAGACAAAAACTTTACATCAGCTATTTTAAATAGTTCCTTAAGGAATTAAACCATGTCTAATGAACTAAAGGAAAGTATGAGGCAGTGTAATGTCACCAAGATGGCAGACTAGGAGATTCTAACCCTCACTCCCACACAAAAATAATGATAAAGTCAACTATCACAGACAAGGATAATCCTGGGGAAATGCTGGGCTACAGTTAGGGGGCTGCAGTGAACCAGAGGAGTGCAGACACTGGAGATGACTGCATAAATGGGATAAAAAGCATTCTGCCTGCATTGTCCCATCCTTCAGGTCAGCAGGGTGTTACAAGGAATTCCCTTGGCCTTGAATTCCCCTCATTGGGAAAGAGGGAGAGTGAGGGACCTCAGCAGCTCTAGTTACTGCTACGGAGGACTCCTGTGTTCTTTGCTGATGCAGACCCCAGCAGCTAGAGCTTCCTCATACCAGAAGTGCTACATCCCCTGGAAGTGGAGCTGCCAAGTACTTCCCCTTCCATCCATGAGTTAGAGCTGCCCCTCTCACTTCCTACCTCCAGTGCCCCCCATGATGGCAAACCTGAGCATAGCTTCCAGCACACAGTGGTACCACTGAACACCCATCCATATGGCCAAAGGATTATGAGTCCACCATAGCTGCTCAAGTGCATCCATGCAACTAGGTGCTTGCCATAGCTGCACACATGCAACTCTGGGACCAGGTGCCCTCATTTGCCCCAGAACTGGCATGCCACCACATCTGGTCTTGGAGCTGCTGTACACCTCACCCAACTGATGACCTCACATCTCCTCATAAAAGACATCATTCCCTAGCTAGGCCATGAAGTTTGGAAGGGGTGACTGCTTCTTCAGATGCAAAGACAGTCATGCAACAGTGAACATGAAACTACCAGAAAACACAATAACCCTTTAGTCACTGGCTCCAAATAAATGGAGATCTATGAATTGCCAAAGAATTAAAAATAATTGTTTTTAAGAAACTGATGAGCTACAAGAGAATATAGATAGACAATTCAACAAAATCAGGGTAGCAGTACATGAACAAAACAAGAAGTTCAACAGAAATAGCAATCACTAAAAGGAAGAGTCAAATTCCGGACCTGAAGAATATAATGTGTGAAATAATATAATAGAGGTCTTTAACATCAGACTCAATTAAGCAGAAGAAAAAATAAGTAAACTCAAAGACATATTTGAAATTACCCAGAGAAGGGAGAATAAAGAATGAGGAAGCCAAGGGATTCATGGGACACCATCATACTAAAATAAAATGTATATGCGTTATGGGGGTCCCAGAAGGAGAAGGAAGAGAGAAAGGGACAGAAAGCTTATTTGAAGAAATAACAGCTGAAAATTTCCCAAATCATGCGAGGGAAATTGATAATCCAGATTCATGAAGCTCAGAAGTGTCCCATCAGGGTCAACCCAAAGAAAACTACACTGAGGCATATTATAATAAAATAATCAAAAATTAGGGACATTGTATACCTTAAACTTATACAATGTTATATGTCAATTATATTTCAATTAAAAAGTAAAAGCAAAAAAGATTAAAGGGTAAAGAGAACTTTGAAAGCATCAGAAGAAAAGTGGTTCATCACTTACAAGGCACCCCCATAAGAATATCAGTGGATTTCTCAGCAGAAACTTACCATGCCAGAAAAGGGTGGGATGATATATTCAAAATTCTGAAAGAAAAAACTGCCAACCAGGAATCCAGTGTCAGGCAAAACTAACCTTTTAAAATGAAAGAGAGATTAAGTTTTTCCCAGACAAAAACTGAGAGAGTTCATCACCATTAGACCTACCTTACAAGAAATGCTTAAGGGAGTTCTTTCAATTGAAATTAAAACAAACTAGACAGCCATATGAAAGCATAAATCTCATGGGTAAAGGTAAATATATAGTCAAGTACAGCATCAATGTAATACTGTAATGGTGGTATATAAATTACTTTTAATCATAATATAAAAGTTAAAAGATGAAAACATTAAGAACAAGTAGAATAATGTCTAGTCACAAAAGCTTGTTAATTGATACACATTATTAAAAGATGCAAACTCTGGGGCACCTGGGTGGCTCAGTTGGTTAAGCGTCCAACTTCATCTCAGGTTATGATCTTATGGTTCATGAGTTCAAGCCCTGCCTTGGGCTGTCTGTTGTCAGCACAGAGTCTGCTTTGGATCCTCTGTCCCCCTCTCTCTCTCCCCCTCCCTCGCCCCCCCCACCACCTCTCAAAATTAAATAAGCATTTTAAAATATTTTTTTAAAGATGCAAACTCTGACTATAAAAAAAAAAAGTATGTGTGAAGGGGAGTGTAGAGTTTTTGTATATGACTGAACTTAAGTTGTTGTCAACCTAAAACAGAAAATAATAGCTACAAGGTAATTTTATGGAATTCTTGTAACCACAAGAAAAAACAAAAACCTATCATAGATACTTAGAAGGTAGAAAAAAACTCAAAGGAAACCATTACATAAAACCATCAAATAACAAAAGAAGACAGGAAGAGATGAAGAGGGGAACAAAACAATAGCAGAACAGCAAAAAATAGCAATAAGTTCTCACCTATCAAGAATTATAAATGGAGGCACCTGAGTGGCTCTGTCAGTTGGCCTGAAAGGGAGTCTTAATAAGAGTAACAGCTTCCTTTTCTTTAGAAACCATAGATTCCTGGGTGACTGGGTGGCTCAGTTGGTTAAGCATCCAGCTTTGGCTCAGGTCATGATCTCACATGATCTCAGGTAAGTTTGAGTCCTGCATCAGGCTCTATACTGACAGCTCAGAGCCTGGGGCATGCTTCACGTTCTGTGTCTCCCTCTCTCTCTGTTCCTACCCCACTTGCACTCTCTCTCTCTTAAAAACAAATAAACATTAAAAAAAAATTTTTTTAGAAAAGTTAAAGTATGAGAACAGTGTCTTCACCAAATAGAGGATAAGAATAAAGAGATGGAACTATAATAAACCAGATGGGAATTCTGGAGTTGACAATAAATAAGATGAAAAATTCACTCATTAGGCCCAAGAGATTTGAACTAGAAGAAGAAAGAAACTAGCAAACTTATAGATACATTAATTGCTACTATCCAATCAGAGAAACAGAAAAAAAAAATGTATGTCTGTATACACACACACACACACACACACACAGAACCTGTGGATACCATCAAATGTATTAACATACACATAATGGGAATCCTACAAAGAGAAGAGATACCAAATGAGCAGAAAAAAATAAAAACATGTAACTACTCATCCAGGAAGTTCATCGAACTCCCAAGTAGGATAAAACCAAAGAGATCCACACATAGACACATCATCATCAAACTTCAGAAGACAAAGAGAATCTTTAAACCAGCAAGAAAAAGGATCCATGGCCTACAAGGGATTCTTAATAAGAGTAAAAACTTCCTTTTTATTAGCAACCATGGTTCCCTGGGTGGCTCAGTCAGTTAAGCATCTGACTTTGGCTCAGGTCATGATCTCATGCATTGGGCTCTCTGTTATCAGTGCAGAGCCTGCTGAAGATGCTCTGTCCCCCCGCCCCACCCCCCCACCCCTCCCCTACTTGCTCTCTCTCTCTCTCTCTCTCTCTCAAAAATAAACATTTAGAAAAAAAAAAAGAAGAAACCATGGATTCCAGAATGCGTGAGATACATATTCACAGTGCTGAAAGGCAGAACTCAACTAAGAATTCTTTGTCTGCCAAAACTGCCCTTCAGAAATGAAGAAGAAATGAGACAATCTTTGCATGTAAAAAGCAAGAGAATTTGTCAGCAGTTGATCTGCCTACAACAAATGCTTCAGGATGAAATGAAAGAACACTGGACTTGAATCTATATAAAAATTAAAGAACATGGGTAAAGTCCCATAGGTTGACTCAGCGCTGGCCAAGATGGTCCTTAGAAAAAGGAAGTCTTTCAAAGATCACTTGCATCACTTCTCTCCACTTTTCAGGAGTCCTGCTGTTTTCCTTCATCCAGCATATAATTTTTGAATAGGTTAATGAAGTGAGATCTTTTCACCATTCTAATTCTGCATAAAAAATAAGTAAATAAAAGAGTGGGCTTACCATTATTAGTCAATAGGAAATGCAAATTAAAACCATAGTGAGATACCCCTACATATGCACCACAATGGTTAGTATTAAATGGTTGGACAATACATAGTGTTGGCAAGGATATGAAACAACTGGAATTCTTAATGTTGGTGGGAGTGTAAACTAGTATAGCCACTTGGGAAAACTATTTGTTATAGCAAATATGCTGTTGCAGGATTTTTTACCAGAGTTTGTTGTCTCCTGCTTTGAAGAATGAAGAGGTCAACACAACTAAAATCAGCAGGCAAAACTTTATTAGAGTATAAGATCAGAAAGTAAGAATAATATGAAAGCTCTCTTTATACAAAAGGGGCATTCGAAAGTGAATGCCCGCAACTGTAGGCAAGGGACTTTGTTTTATGGGGTTTTCTCGGCCCCGTTCCTTGCCCCTCGTTCCTTCTCAGGTTCTACCCTTATTGGCTTGATAATTTTAGGTGCTGGCTTGTCCACTCCTGATTGACTTGATTCCATTATGTGAGGAGTCAGACTATGGTCCTACCATCTCACATATAACGTAAGTTTTATGATTTACTTATTTTAGTTAGGTATTTTGCTTGTCAAATTCCTAAGGGGAACCTGAAGGGGAGTAGGTGGTGTTTGTTACATTTTTAAGAGGAACTTTAGGCCTGAGGGAGTTTGCTCCTGGGTCAGATGCTCCCAGCAGTGTTTTAAAATATGTGTTTTTCTCCACCCAGGGACTGTAGGTCCTAACCTTTCCCTCTCTGCCTATTTTATTCTCTCTTTCCCTGTCACAATGCCTGCCTACCTTCTGACCTATCAAATCTATTCCAACAGCTGGAAGCAAAACCAAATGCTTATCAACAGGAGAACAGATAATGTGGTATCTTCATGCAGTGAGCTACAGACTACTCTGCAAGAAAAAGGGCTAAGGGCAAACTGCTGATACACAAATGTTGAATCTCACAAATAGGCTTTGCATAAAAAGCTAGACACAAAAGAATATATAATTTAAGTTTCCATTTGTATAAAGTTCAAAAATCAGGTAAAACTGATCTATATAATAAGTAGAATACCATTTATCTTATGGGTACTGACTGGCGTGTCGCACAAAAGAGCCAGTTTAGAGGCTGAGAATGTTCCCTGTCTTGTTCTGGATGTTGGTTCCATGAGTATATACATAAAAATTTTAATTAAATGCTGAAAAAAAGTTGCTATTCTTGAAGTTCTGTTTGTACTTTATGTTATGTGAGATAGTTTAAGATCTTGAAATATGTGTCTTTACTCTGTCCGTGTTGTTCAAATCAGGGATAAATAAAACTATGTAATTAAATCACTGGAAAGAAATTCAACCACAGTTTCATTATTTATAAGTACTAAAAGTCTTTTTTTGGGGGGGGGGTCTTAATTAAAGTATAACATGTTAAAGTAATTTACCTTTGAGGTGAAAATATAACTTTAGGTTTAATAATGAATCTGATGATTACCCTATTTGATTTTAGGCAGTGTTTAAATATTTGGTCATATATGCTATTCTTGAAATCCAGAATGGGCTAAGGGCAATTATTACCAACATTTAACTAGCTTGGTTCTGTTATTTCATGCTGGAGGACCACAGTAGAATGAACAAATAAGTGAACTTTTGAGAAATAAAGTGTCAGTGTTTTCACAACTACTTGTAGGCTGTAAAAAAGAAACAAAATCTGTTCCTTGCAAAGAATGCAAGTCTGGCCAAACACCAAGATGTTGCTGCATAGGGAAAATAAAACAATCAGAGACAAAACCACAACAGAGCTGCTTTCATCCCAGAATGTTCTAGGACCTAAAGAACTTAAGGACTGAGACATAACCAGACATAGAGGAGAGGAAGGGTAATCAAGGGAGGAGAGAGAATCTATTTTTTTTTTCTTGACCTTGTGTTAATTATTATTCTAAACCTAGAAATGCTGATTTCATCTGAAAAATCAGAAACAGATTTGTCCAGTTTATTCATTTATTCAACGAATATTTATTGACCTTCTGCTATGTTCCTTAGCACATTGTAAGCACTTGAGATACAGCAGCAAATGAGACACAAATCCTGCCCTTATGGAACATATATTGAGGGTCAGGGGTGGGGTAGGAATGCATTATTCCTAACACACATTATACATGTTGCAGTAAGCCTATATTAGGTAGTTACTTTTCTTCTTTAGCCATAGTTTAGTTTTCAACCCATGGAACCTCCAGTTGAATGCTATTTAAGCCCCATTACCCTTTCTAATGAGACCCTCCTTTGTTCTTAAATAAGATCTTCTTGCCTATAAATCAGTTGGTTTGTCTTGATAAGCGGTAAAGAATAGGGTTAGAATTAGACCCAAATCATATGGGAATTTAGGACAAGTGGTATCATACGCAAAGCAGTGCAGTAGCCCCCACCCTTGCCTACAGTTTTGCTGGTCAACCACAGCCTAGAAGCAGATAATCCTTTTGGCATGTCATCAGAAGGTCAATTGTAGCCTGATGCTGGTCACAATGCTGTATCATTCACCTCACTTTCTCATCACATAGGCTTTTTATCATCTTTTTTTTTTTTATGAAATTTATTGACAAATTGGTTTCCATACAACACCCAGTGCTCATCCCAAAAGGTGCCCTCCTCAATACCCATCACCCATCCTCTCCTCCCTCCCACCCCCCATCAACCCTCAGTTTGTTCTCAGTTTTTAACAGTCTCTTATGCTTTGGCTCTCTCCCATTCTAACCTCTTTTTTTTTTTTTTTCCCTTCCCCTCCCCCATGGGTTCCTGTTAAGTTTCTCAGGATCCACATAAGAGTGAAACCATATGGTATCTGTCTTTCTCTGTATGGCTTATTTCACTTAGCATCACACTCTCCAGTTCCATCCACGTTGCTACAAAAGGCCATATTTCATTTTTTCTCATTGCCACTAGGCTTTTTATCATCTTCACATCATTGCAAGAAGGGTGAATACAGTACAATCTAATATTTTGAGAGAGAGACCACGTTCACATAACATATATATACATTGTAACAATTATTCTATTTTATTTTCAGTTATTGTTAATCTCTTATTGTGCCTAATTTATAAATTAAACTTTATCATAGGTAGAAAATATAGTGTGTGTGTGTTCACACACACACGGTTCAGTACTGTCAGTGTTTTCAGGCATCCACTGAGGGTCTTGGAACTTATCCCTGGTGGATAAGGATTGACTACTGGATCCTAAAGTCAATGCAGGGAAAAGCTGAAATTAATAAAACAGAGAAAAATAGTAGAAAGGAGAAACAAAAATGAAAATTGATTATTTGAAATGGTCAATAAAAAGGTAAACCCTCTGCAATATCAATGAAGGTATATAAGGGAGTAAACGTACATCACCTAAAGAATGAAAAAGGAGACATAATACAGATGTGAAAGAAATTAAAAGAAGGGTGGCTCAGTCGGTTGAGCGTCTGACTTCAGCTCAGGTCATGATATCACAGTCTGTGGGTTCGAGCCCCACATCAGGCTCTGTGCTGATAGCTCAGAGCCTGGAGCCTGCTTTAGATTGTGTCTCCCTCTCTCTGCCCCTCCCCCGCTCGTTCCCTGTCTCTCTTGCTCTCAAAAATAAATAAAACATAAAAAAAAAAAAAAAAGAAATTAAAAGAATTATATGTGAATGCTATGAAAGAGTATCTTTGTAGTAAATTGAAAGCCCAGAGATAATAGCTGATTTTTCAGGATAGATGGAGAACTTAAATAGGTTGATTAGTCTCTGAGAGATTGAAAAGGTGATTAAGGAAAACATTTTAAAAGGCATAGATGTGGGGTGCCTGGTGGCTCAGTCGGTTAAGGATCTGACTTTGGCTCAGGTCATGATCTCATAGTTCATGAGTTTGAGCCCCGTGTTGGGCTCAGTATTGACAGCTCAGAGCCTGGAACCTGCTTGAGATTCTGTGTCTCCCTCTCTCTCTCTGCCCCTCCCCCACTCATGCTCTGTCTCTGTCTCTCTCTCTCACAAATAAACATTAAAAATTTTTTTCTTATTTTTAAATTTTTTTTAATTTATTATTTTTTTTTAAATTTTAATCTTTATTTTTGAGAGAGAGAGAGAGAGACAGAGCTCCAGCGGGTGTGGAACAGAGAGAGAGGGAGACACAGAATCTGAAGCAGGCTCCAGGCTCTGAGCAGTCAGCACAGAGCCTGATGTAGGTCTTGAACTCAGGAACTGTAAGTTCATGACCTGAGCCGAAGTTGGACACTTAAACGACTGAGCCACCCAGGCGCCCCCCCCCCAAATTTATTTTAAATAAATAAAAGGCACAGATGATTCAAAATTGAATTGTTTCTAACTTTTAGAGCACAGATGAGTCCAATGCTATTTGAACTAGTTTAGGTCATAGAAAAAGATGGAAAACTCCCCTGTTCACTTTATGAAACTATGATTTAATGTCAGAACCCAGTAGAAATTATAGAAAAGAAAACCTCAGAGTTTTCTTCCCATATTGATGCTACAATCATAAATCATAAAGTCATAAGTAAAATATTAGTAAGCCGAATTCAGCAGTGTATTAAAGATTGATAAGTTTTTATGACTAATTTTATTTCAAAAATGAATGGCTCATATCAGAAAAATCTGTTAACATCATTCATTACGTCAATAAATTAAATCCAAATGATCATATTATTTAATGCTGGAAGGCTCTTGGTAAAATTCAATTGTCATTCATAATACAGACTGTTAAGGAATAAGAAAAAACTACTGAAACATAATAAAGACTATTTGTTCACTTAACATGTTGAGTACCCATTGAGTACCCATTGCATTAGGGTTATAGCAGTTAACAAAACATACAAAACAAATAAAAATAAGCCCTTTATTCGTGAAACTTACATTAGTATTTGAGAGTCAATCCATTAAAACATAAGCAAGTTAAATGTCTAGTTTGTCAGATGGTAATGAGTACTTTAGAGAAATATAAAGCAGAAAATAGGTTGTTGCCAAGAGCTGGGATATAGGAATAGTAGGGAGGTCCTCATTGGTAAGGTGATACTTCTAGCAGAGACCTATGAGAGAGCAAGAGCAAGTGAACAAAATACAAAAAAATTGCTGCCCTCATGGAGCCTACAGTCTAGTGGAAGGAGAAAAAAACAAAAAACAAAAACTGTACTAAATAGGAAAATCATGTATTAGGATAGTAGCATTTATAAATGCTGTGGAAAAAGAAAAATCAGAGGAGATAAAGGGGATCAATAATGAGGGGACTTTTTAAATTAAAAAAAGTTTTTAAGTAATCTCTACCCCCATTGTGGGTGCTCAGACTTGGAACCCCAAGATCAAGAGTCACATGTTCTACTGACTGAACCAGCAGTTGTCCCATGGACCAAGGGGTTTTGAGGGGCAGGTTATAATATTACATAGAGTGATCAGAGTATTCCTCATGAAGGTGAGATTTACGGATATCTTAGTGGTGAAGGAGTTAGCCAAATGGATATCTGGGGAAAGAATATTCCAGGCAGAGCAAACAGCCACTATAAAAACACCAGTGAGGAGCATACCTAGCCTAGGTAAGCAATCACAATAAAGTCAGTGGGGCTGAAACAGAGTGGACGTAGGAGAGTGTAGAAGTCAGATTAGGTTACTACTCTTACTACTTACTTACTACTGTAAGGACTATTTAAATATTAGTTTTGGGGGGACGCCTGGGTGGCTCAGTCGGTTAAGCATCCGACTTCAGCTCAGTTCATGAGCTCACAATTTGTGGGTTTGAGCCCCACATCAGGCTCTGTGCTGACAGCTCATAGCCTGGAGCCTGCTTCAGATTCTGTCTCCCTCTCTCTCTCTGCCCCCCCCCCCCCCCCCCCGCTCGCACTCTGTCTCTCAAAAATAAACATTTAAAAAAAATAGTTTTGGGGCACCTGGGTGTCTCAGTCAGTTAAGCGTCCAATTCTTGATTTCCACTCAGGTCATAATCTCATGGTTGTGAGATCAGGCCCCCACATTGGGCCCTGTGCTGGGCGTGGAGCCTGCTTGAGATTATCTCTCTCCTCTCTCCTGCTGTCATGTGCACACTCTAAATTAATTAAATAAATAAAATAAAAATCAGTTTAATGAATTTTAATAAGGCAAACACCCTTATAACTACCATCCATGTCAAGAAATTGAACTATGCCAATCTAGAAGCCTTTCTAGGTATCCTAATCTCAAATCTCATACTTTTCCCAAAACTATGCACTAATCTGATACTTTTAGAAACCACTTCCTGATGTTTCTTTATAGTTTTATCATCCAAATACACATCCCTATATACTATAGTTTTACCCATCAAAAATAATCTGGCGTGTATTTAAATTCCTTTTAATCTATAGATTTCCAATGCTCAATTTCTATCATTACCATACGCTATTTTTTGAAGAGCCCAGGTTATTTGCTAGTAAAATTATGTATAATCTGAATTTTGCTGATTGCAAAACTTTTGCAATTGGACTGCTGATTATCCAACATATTCTTTTAAATTCTGTGTTTCATACAAATTGGTGGCTGAATCCAGAGGCTTAATCATACTCAAGATTTGATTTGGCAAGGCTGTTATGCATAGTTGTCTTACCTTTTGTGATTTTAGCAGCCATTAATCCTCAGTGCCTAGATTCATCAGTTTGTTTGACCTTGCAAAATTTTGATAATCTAATTCTGATTTCTTTTCTATATATTATTTGAAAAGTGTTTATAAAGAGATACATCCCTCCATCTACTATTTGGTTACCTGGGTTTATGGTCCACATAGGGAAAAGTCATGATAAATACTTGATTCTTAACATTTATTTGGTAGTTTTCAAGATAATGAGTCGATTCCTTTTCATATCTTTCCAAGAGACTAACTTGAGATTTCAATCTGTTGCAAATTATTATTTTTGTTAAAGTTCAAATTGTCCCATCTCTGGCCCACTAGAAGCTTCTTCAGATTGGCTCCTGCAGACTTTTGCCATGACCATGGGAGTGTCTCATAATTTCCTAGCTATTGGTATGAGAAGATATTATAGGCTCAGCTCAGATCAGGAATGAGTCATTTCTTTAATATGCCCTAGTTTCTTTTAGCAGAAAATGTTATTTTACTACTTTTGTCTGGTGAGGCTATCCCAGTCCTTTGTCAGTGCCCCCTAACTATTTTCGTTGTCTGAAACTCATTTTCTAGTACAGGGGTTGGAAACAATGGCTTACCACCTGTTTTTGTGTGGCTTGTGAGGTAGGAATGGTTTTTACAAAATTTTAAAGAGTTGTAAAAATTAAAGAGGAGGATGTGCCACAGAGACTGTGCCTTGATAGCCTCAGATAGTTGCTATCTAGTCTTTTACAGAAAAAGTTTGTTGACTTGCACTCTAGTAGCTTTTTCAGAAAGTGTCCATAGAAACAATATTCTCTGATTAACTTTGATAACAGCTGTTCTATGTCATTTGTACATGAAAGTCAGTTTTTCTAAAGTTCTTGGCTCAGTTTTCTTCCATGTGCATGTTTAATTGCTGGCAAAAAGTTTTGATATTGTAAAGTCTGATAATCTAATTTTGATTCTTATTCTTTATTACTTTATTTTTCTACTATAAGTCACATGCTTATTTTGCCTAGGTGCTCAGTGGATTTTTTCTTTTGAAGTCCCACTGGATTACATCTTGACGTTGGCCGTTTTAAAGCAAATATTTATTCTTGGTTAGATCATGTACTCTGTCAACATATACTTGGGGAAAAAAATGTAAAGAATGCTTTCTTTGGAGGAGCTTGGGAAGATGGCGGGGTAAAAGGACCCCCAAGCTCACTCTGTCCCACATTTTCAACTAGATACCCTCCACATCCAGCGTAACAAACTGGAGTGATCTGAAGACTGGCAAAACAAACTCCACAGCTAAACATAGAGAAGAAGCTGCAGCTGAAAGGTTAGGAAGGTCAGAAAGGCAGAGGGAGGCTGCCCGCAAGAGGGTGGGAGCTGTGTGCATGGAGAGGGCAGAGAAATGGGCCCTTGCACCAGGGAGCTCACATGGGAAGACAAATCCCTAAAATATTTGGCTTTAAAAACCAGAGGGGCTGAATTCCATGTGTTTATAAAACCAGTGGTACTTGGAGCCTGGAGTTTTAAAAGTCTGCTGAATCAGCACAGATTGAGCCAGGAGGGTGAGCAATAGCTCAGTTGCTGCCCTTAAAAAGACAGCAGCCTGGACGGAGAGGGAACATAAAAAAGGCAGTTTACACAATGTGGGGAGCAGGGGGGCAAACAGGAGACAGATCTGTTCATACTGATTTCAGAACATGTTGGGGGACTTTACTGAAAATGAGGGAGCTGGCAGGCACCATTTTCCTCCCTTGCCCCCCAGGATAAACACAGAGCCACCAGTAAGAGGCACTTGTATCTCACCTACTAGCAGTGTGCCATGCCCAAGAGTTTTCCTGAGTACTTGCCCACTCCAAGCTTGCTAACCTCGGCCCTGGGCTCAGGGAAAATTCTGTTAGAAAAGACCCACACCAAAACAAAATGTAATTAAATTCACAAAATATAGTGCTAAAAAAAAAAAAAAAATCTTTAAAGCAGCAAGACAATAGAAGTCATTAACTTACAAGGGAAAACCCATAAGGCTAGCAGGAGAATTTTCAGTAGAAACTTTGTAAGCCAGAGGGAATGGCATGATATATTCAAAGTGTGAAATGGAAAAAATCTGCACCCAAGAATACTCTATCCAGCAATGCTATCATACACAATAGAAGGGGAGATAAAGAGTTTCCCAGACAAAAGCTGAAGGAGTTCATGACCACTAAGTACCAGCTTTGCAAAAAATATTAAAAGGAACTCTTTGAGTGGAAAGGAGAGGCTAAAAGCAGCAGTACAGAGGTAGGAAACACAAAAGCAGTAAAAATGAATATTTCTGTAGAAAATAAGGAATTCATAAAAAAAGGTATAAAATATAATAACATATACCTAAAATATGGGGAGGGAGGAGAAAAGAATAGGTTCAAACTTAAATGACCTCCATCTTAATATAGACTGCTATATACAGAAGAGGCTGTATACAAACCAAATGGTAACCATATATCAAAAACCACTAACAAATATGCAAAGAATAAAGAGAAATGAATCCAAATATATCACTAAAGAAAATCGGCAAACATGAAAGAATGAAAGACATGAAAGGATCAGAGACAATCTCCAGAAACAACCACGAAACAAGTAATAAAAGGGCAATAAATACATATATATCAATAATTGCTTTGAATGTAAATGAACTAAACACTTCAATCAAAAGACACAGGGTAACAGAATGGATCAAAAAACAAGACCCATCTATATCCTGGCTGTAAGAGACCAATTTTATACTAAGACACCTGCAGATTGAAAGTGAATGGATGGAGAAACATCTAGCATGCAAATGGATGTCAAAAGAAAGCCAGAGTAGCAATACTATATCAGACAAAGTAGACTTTAAAACGATTGTAACAAGAGACAACAAAGGACACTATATAATAAAAAAGAGGACAATCCAGTGAGACGATATAGCAGTTATAAATATTTATGCACTGAACGAACATAGGAGCACCCAAATACATAAAATAGTTAACAACAAACATAAACTAATTGATAATAATACAGTAATAGTAACACCCCACTTACATCGATGACATCTAAATACGAAACAATGACACCTAACTACGAAACAATGAAGCAATGGCTCTGAATGACACACAGGAGCAGATGGATCTAATGGATATGTTCAGAACATTTTATCCTAAAACAGCAGAATACACATTCTTTTCAAGTGCACATGCAGCATTCTCCAGAATGGATCACATATTAGCTTACAAAACCTCAACAAATTAAAGAAGATCAAAATCATACCATGCATAATTTCTGACCACAACACTATGAAACTAGAAGTCAACCACGAGAAAAAATCTGGAAAGACCACAAATACGTGAAAGTTAAATAACATGCTACTGAACAATGAATGGATCAACTAGGAAATCTAAGAAGAAATTAAGAAGTACATGGAAACAAGTGAAAATGAAAACACAATGGTCCAAAAACTCTGGTATGCAGCAAGGGCCTCTATGAGGGAAATTTATAATAATACAGGCCTTCTTCAACAAGCAAGAAAAATCTCAAATAAACAACCAAAACCTAAAACCAGCAGAAGGAGGGAAATAAAGATTAGAGTAGAAATAAATGATATAGAAACTAAAAAATAGTAGAAAAATAATAGAAATAAAAACAATCATGGGGTGCCTGGGTGGTTCAGTCGGTTAAGCATCCTATTTCAGCTCAGGTCATGATCTCACGGTTCGTGGGTTTGAACCCCACATCTGGCTCTGTGCTGACAGCTCTGTGTGTCTCCCGCTCTCTCTGCCCCTCCCCCACTAGTGCTCTGTCTTTCTCAAAAATGAATAAAAACGTTAAAAAAAATTTTAAATAAAAAATCATAAGACAGCATTATGAAAACTATATGCCAACAAATTGGACAACCTGGAAGAAATGGATAAATGGATAAATTCCTAGAAATATATAAACTACCAAAACTGAAACAGGAAAAAATAGAAAACTTGAATAGACTGATAACCAGTAAAGAAATTAAGTAATCAAAAAACTCCTAACAAACAAAAATCCAGGACCAGATGGCTTCACAGGCAAATTCTACTAAACACTTATTTAAAAAATTTTTTTCAGTTTATTTATTATTTTTAATAATCTCTACACCCAATGTGGGGCTCAAACTCACAACTCCAAGATCAAGAGTCACAGGCTCTTCTGACTGAGCCAGCCAGGCACCCCTCTGCCAAACATTTAAAGAAAAGCTCATACCTATTCTTCTTGAACTATTTCAAAAAATAGAAAAGGAAGGAAAACTTCTGAATTCATTCTCTGAGGCCAGCATTATTCTGATACCAAAGCCAGATACAGATACCACTTAAAAAGAGAACTATAGGCCAATGTCTCTGATGAACATAATTGCAAAAAATCTCAATACAATATTAGCAAACAGAATCCAACAATACATTAAAAAAATCATTTGCCAAGATCAAGTGGTATTACTCTTAGACTGCAAGGGTGGCTCAGTAATCACAAATCAATCAGTGTGATACACCACTTAATAAAGAATAAGAACCATATCCTTTCAATGGACACAGAAAAAGCATTTGACAAAGAACACTATACAGTCATCATAAAAAAAAACCTCAACAAAGTAGATTTTAGAGGGAACATACCACAACAAATAAAGGCCATATATGAAAAACCCATAGCTAACATTATACTCAATGGGGAAAAACTGAGAGCTTTTCCTCTGTGGTCAGGAACAAGACAGGAATGTCCACTCTCACTGCTGTTATTTAACATAGTACTGGAAGTCCTAGCCTCAGCAGTCAGACAACAAAAAGAAAAGGCATCCAAATTGGTTAAAAGGAGTTAATCTTTCCCTATTTGCAGATGACGTGATATTATATGTAGGAAACCTGAAAGACTCCACCAAAAAACTACTAGAACTGATAAATAAATTCAGTAAAGTCCCAGGATATAAAATCATTTTATTTATTTTTTAATTTTTTTTAATGTTTATTTTCAAGAGAGAGAGCGAGAGCGAGCACACACAAACAGGGGAGAGGCAGATGGACGAGGGAGATACAGAATCCGAAGCAGGCTCCAGGCTCTGAGCTGTCTAGCACCAAGCCTGACACAGGGCCTGGACTCACGAACCGTGAGATCATGACCTGAGCCAAAGTTAGACACCCAACCAACTGAGCCACCCAGGTGCTCCCAGGATATGAAATTATTTTACAATGGAAAACATTGAACTCTTTTAAGGCATTATTCTATTTCACTTTTAACTTCTTTTAAGGGTATCTGTTATATTGAGTTAATAACTCTTGCCTTCCTTCAAGCTTAGTCTTCATTTATGAAATGATTTTTTTCATTTCTGATTTTTTCCTGAGTTCTAGCACTTCATTTCTGAATTATTATAATTATGATTTATGTTGTTATTCCATGTCTTGTATCATTGTCTTAATGTCTTTTAGCTTGTTTTAAAATACTAAGTTATAGGAGCACCTGGGTGTCTCAGTAATTGAGCATTCAACTTCTGCTCAGGTCATGATCTTACAGTTTGTGAGTTTGAGCCCTCATATCAGTCTCTCTGCTGTCAGCACATAGCCCACTTTGGATCCTCTCTCTCCCTCTCTCTGCTCCTTCCCCACTTGTGCTCTCTCTCTCAAAAATAAAAAATTAAAAAAATGAAACGGTAAGTTATAATTCTAGTATGTTTTTGAGCTGGTTTTTTTGGTTGTTTTTCATATCCATAGGGATGTTATTCTCATTCTGTTTTTTCTTTTTTTTTTAATTTTTTTTTAATGTTTATTTATTTTTGAGACAGAGAGAGACAGAGCATGAATGGGGGAGGGGCAGAAAGAGAGGGAGACACAGAATCGGAAGCAGGCTCCAGGCTCTGAGCCATCAGCCCAAAGCCCGACGCGGGGCTCGAACTCATGGACGGACCAGGTCAGATCATGACCTGAGCTGAAGTCGGACGTTCAACCGACTGAGCCACCCAGGCACCCCACATTCTGTTTTTTCTTATAAGAACTTTGTATGAGATTTGATCTTAACTTTTTTTGTCCATTTGTACATGAAAATAGTTTTCTTGAAATTTTCAAGGAGTAATAGTTCAAGATATGTTTATATATTTCACAGATCTCTTTCTGTTTTCTTTGGAAGATTTTAAATAATGTGGTGGTTTACTTTTTTATATTTCCTGGCTCTCTGCCCTATTCTCAATCATATTCTCAGTCTTCTCATTCCTTTGTCTCTGACCCTATTCTGACTCTACTCTTAGAACTTTCTGTTTAGTGCGGTGCCCTGTCCTGGAAAGGAGCTTTGGCTCCTTGGCTGGTTGGTTTCAAGAGTTCATGTTTCCCAGCCTTCTCTGACTCCTTTCAGAACTTAACCTTTGTACTCATCTTTAGATTTGGGTGACACCCCTCCCAGTTTCAACTATATTCTAAAATAGATCTGGTGTAATTTTCAAAGTACATTTGATCTTTGAGTAACATGGGTTTGAAATGTGCAGATCCACTAATATATGGACTTCTTCAATGATATATTGGGAAAATTTTGGGAGATTTGTGACAACTTGAAAAAATTCTCAGACAAACCATGTGGCCTGGAGATATTGAAAAAAAAAAAAAAGTAAGGTATGTCATGTGCATAAGATATATAGGGACTAGTCTTTTATCATTTACTATCATAAAATATATACAAATCTATTATAAAAAGTTAAGTTTTGGGGTGCCTGAGTGGCTCAGTCGGTTGAGCATCCGACTTCGGCTCAGGTCATGATCTCATGATTCGTGAGTTCGAGCCCCACGTCAGGCTCTGTGCTGACAGCTCGGAGCCTGGAGCCTTCTTCAGATTCTGTGTCCCCCCTCTCTCTCTGCCCCACCCCTGCTTGTGCTCTCTCTCTGTCTTTCAAAAATGAATAAACATTAAAAAAAAGTTAAGTTTTACCAAAAATTATGCCCACAGGCTTAGAGACTGTACATATTTTCATTTTTTGATGGCTAATGTTAGAAATATGTATAATATCTACAGTGTTTTATATCATGTACAATGATATTGATATAGGTATTGATAGACAATTCATAGATGAATAAACTTACAGTATCATAAATAGTGCATTTTTTCTTCCTTGTGATTATTAAAATAACATTGTTTTCTAGGGGTGCCTGGAAGGTTCAGTCGGTTAAGCATCTGACTTCAGCTCAGGTCGTGATCTCGCAGTTTATGAGTTCAAGCCTGGCATCTGGCTCTGTGCTGACAGCTTGGGGCCTGGAGCCAGCTTCTGATTCTGCATCTCCCTCTCTCTTTCTCTGCCCCTCCACTGTTCACACTCTGTCTCTTCCTGTCAAAAATAAATAAACATTAAAAAAATTTTTTTAAATAACATTGTTTTCTCTAGCCTACCTTATTGTACCACTTTACAGTATAAACTACATATAATGTACAAAATATGTGTTAATTGACTTTTTGTGTTATCAGTAACTCTTCCTGTCAACACACTATTAGTAGTTCAGTTTTGGGGAACGCCAAAGTTATACAAGAGGGATGCCTGGCTGGCTTAGTTGGTAGAGCATGTAACTCTTTATCTCAGGAATCATGAGTTCAAGTTCCACATTGGGCATAGAAATTACTTAACAAAAGTAAAGAATTATACAAGGATTTTCAAGTGCGTGGACATCAGCAACCCTAAATGCCATGTTCTTCAAGGGTCAGTCTTGTAAATGTCTTTTTGATGCCCTGTTGCTACCTTCTCCTTCCTCCCACTCATTTCATGTAGGTATTACCGTTATGTTATTGTTTCCAACCACTTGTATTTTGGGGTCTGTAGGGCAACTTTGTCACCTAATTTTATTTTAAATGTTTTTCATGGTTTTTTGGCTTTGCTATCTGGTTTCTTGGTTTTCGTGGATGATTTGACAAGTTTTAAAAACCTATTCTTGTGGTTTCTCAGATTCCCTCTCATTTTCAGGTCTTGGACTTAGAATACCTGGGGAGGCACTGCAGGATTTTGAACAGAGGAGTGACACAATCTAACTCTCTCTGGTATATGTAATGTAGATAGACCACAGGATGTGAAGGAAAAAGCAGGGTAGCTATTAGAATATTGTAGAAATCCAGGCAAGAGATAATGTTGGCTTGGACCAGGGGAGTAGCTGTGGAGTTGATGAGAAATGACCATATTTGGATACATTTTTGAAGTATAAATTGATAAGATTTTCAGATGGATTAAATGTGGAGTTTGAGAGAAAGAGGGTAGTCAAAAGACAGTTCCAGGTTTTTTTTATTAAATTTTTTTTCTGTGTTTTTTTCATTTTTGAAAGACAGAGAGAGACAGAGGTGGGGCAGAGAGAGAGGGGGACACAGAATCCAAAGCAGGCTCCAGGCTCCGAGCTGTCAGCACAGAGCCCGACGCGGGGCTCAAACTCACGAACTGCGAGATCATGACCTAAGCTGAAGTCGGACGCTCAACCGACTGAACCACCCAGGTGCCCCAAGATAGTTCCAGTTTTATTTTATTCTGCACAGCCAGAAGAATGGAGTGGTTTTCAGATACAATTGGGAGGGCCATGGGTATAGTATTTGGGGATAAAATCAGGAGTTAAGTTTGACCTGTGTTGAGCTTGAGATAGTTATTAGACTTCTGCATGGATCTTTGCAATCCCACTATTCCATGGACTGAAAAAGAAAGACATTGCTTATTATAGAAAATTGGAGAATACAGAAAAGTTAGATAAGAATATAAAAATCACAATCACATCACGGTCATTGTGAGCATTTTGATATGATTCTGTGAGAATATATAACACATCACAAAATTGCATTTCTGTTGTGTACACAGTTTTTTAAGGTTTATTTATTTTGAGAGAGAAAACAGGAGAAGGGGAGAGAGGGAGAGAGAGAATCCCAAGCAGGCTCTGCACTGTCAGCGCAGAGCCCAACATGGGACTCTGGATCCACTGTGAGACCGTGGATCATGACCTGAGCCGAGATCAAGAGTCATCTATTAATTGACTGAGCCACCCAGGTCCCCTAAATCCACTTTCACAAGACATAACCTAAGCATTTGCTAAGAGTGAAATGGTCTTTGAAAACATGACTTTTAATGGTATTTCATCTTTTGTTTTAGTCTAATAAGTCTAACCATATGGATTATATACTCTTACCCATTCGTTTTTGCCTGTCCATTCTAGCCCTGATGCTTCCTTTAGTCCAGAGAATTTGGTTTCCTGTAGTAGTTGCTGTGTATCATAATTCATACCTGTGGTTTGGCAGCCTGCCTGGTTCAAGAAAGATCCATGCTTTTAAAATGAGTGTTTTGGAAGATTATATTCACCTCAGTCATTTCAAGATTTTGGCGTTGTCCCCGAGGGCAGGTGCCTCCTACTATGAACACTGCAGAGGGAAGTGAGCCTTGATGCCTAGGACTGGGGGAGAATCTGCTGATTCATAGATATCTGGCCTTGCAGCGCTGTTCCCAGGCTGTGGGTGTTGAGAAATCCCAGTCTAGCAGGCACTATGTGTTAAGGTCCCAGTGAGACTAGTGGTATGGTAACTAATTTATATCCTAGTACAATTAGGCGTAAGTGGTGGTTAATTTCTAGAAAGACTGAAGGAGTGAAGGGAATTTGATGAACTGCATGCAGCCTGCAGGTTGTTGTTCTCTAGGAAAGAAAATCAGGCTTTCTGAACGAAGCTCATTTCTCTCTAATAACTGTATCCTTTTGAACAGAGATCAACAAACTTTTTCTGTAAAGGACCAAGTATTTTTGACTTGACAGGCCATACAGTTTCTGTTGTAATATTCAGCTCTGACGTAGAGCAAAAACAGCCATAGACTGTACAGAAACTTGTGGATGTGGCTGTGTTCCAGTAGAACTTTATTTACAAAATAGGCAGCAGAGCAAATTTGGGCCACAGTTTGCCAATCTCTGCTTTTGAAGAATGTATTTTAAAACTGAGTATTAGTGGCTATTATCCTCAGTCTCTGAGGATCAGTTTTCTTAGATCACAAAGCTAGATCACACAGGCCCAACTTCCAGGTCAGCGTTCTCCCACTGCACCTTGCTGCCTCATAGAAAAAGGCAAACGAAACAGCTAGAGCCCCTGGGAAGAGAGGAAGGGTGAGCCTGAAGAGCTGATTTGGAACTAAGAAGCAACTCTGAAAGTTTAATTGTAGAAAGTTTGTGTGGCTCATGAGGCAGTGACCTCCTGGAGGATTGGGACCATACCCACCCTCTTGTTTTTTATTTTATTTTCTATTTCATTCTATTATTTTATTTTTTTTTATACTGTAGCTCAACAAATACTCCTTTGAACCTGGTAAGTGCAAAGTAAACACTATTTTTTATTTCTTTTCTTCCTCTCACCTTCCCCACCCAAGCAGCTTCAATACATTCTTGGCTCTCCACTTTCTAAGTGTACCAGGTCTCTCCTGTGTGTAAAAGTTGATGGGGTCCTTCTGTGATGAAGGACAGCACCCGAGACTCCCTCACACAGACCCTACGTGCCCTTAAAATGCAGTCTCAGATTACAATTGACAGTTTTTTTCTATGAAGAGCTAAATACTAAATATGTTAGGTTTGGGGAACAAGATGGTCTTTACCTCAACTACTCAACCCTGCCATTGAAGAGCAGCCATAATGTGTAACAAATGGGCATGGCTGTATTCCAATAAAACTATGACATTGAAATTTCATATGATTTTCATGTGTTAAGAAATATTCTTTTGAGTTTTTAAAAAACACTTAAATATGTAAAAACCATTCTTAGCTTGAAGGCTAGACAAAAACAGGCAGTGGGACTGAATTTGGCCTGTGGCCCATACATTGCTAACCCTTGCCTTAGCAGCTTGGCAGTTTGCCCTGATTCATGTCCCACCCTAGGAGAAGAACGGCTTAGTTGTGTTATCTGGAATCACTTACATAGTTTTTAGCTTTTGTCATTACATTTATTATGCTGCATATTAATCATACGTATTTGTTTTTCTCTCTTATTGGACTCTGAGCTTCTTGAGAGGAGGGCCATGATCTAGTCAGTCATTTTTGCATCCTTGGTATCCACCACTTGACCTGACACATAGTGGGTATTCAGAAAATGTTTAATTTGAATTTTAACGATCAATAAATTAAAAATGTCATTACTACTGAAACACTAGAGAAACACCTGACTGATAGGCAGTAGGCCTTCTCAAGTTCTTCCCTTTAGCAGTCCATAATAACTGCATGTGCTGCTAGTGGATCTTTGGACTCAGTGGTTACATAACAAAAACCTTTCCAGATTCTTTCATTTTAGAGTTCTCTATCACTTTCAGACAAGGGATGGTTGTACTTTAAATTATTACTTTGATCATAATGACAAACAATGGCTTTCATGTTTCTTATGAACAGTGCTATAATCTGGATGAAAAAACAATAATAGCTATTGTTTATTGAGCATATACTACATTCCAGTCTCTTAGTGAACGCTAGTGTTTTTTTAGGCTTTTGATAACTTTCTGATTACCATCAATTTACCTCTTTTTCTGGGTTCTATACTCCTAAAACAAAACAAAGCAACAGCATTGTAATGCTTTTCCTCCATACTACCTACTGTAATGAGTGATAACACTGTCTACTCTGCCCTTCACATCTAATCTGAATTCACCTAGACTCCATCCCCTCTTCCCCATATCTAATTGGCCACTAAGTCTTATCAGTGTTTTTTTTAATCTGTCGAGTTTTCCTTCTACTTCTATCACTTGCTCTACTGAATTAATAATTTCTCAAGTTTTCCAATATATAGTTAAACATCTTTACTAGTTTTTCTGACCTTGATTACCCCGTCCCTCAATCTGCCTTACCCATAATTATCAGCATTGAATGCTTCTAGCAGTAACCTAATCATGTCAGTCCCATGATTAAAACTCTTCTTTCATTCCCATCATTTTCAAGATAAAGTCAATTTCCCAGTCATGACATACAAGACCCTATGTGTGACTCCAGAGCTTAACACACACATGTTTCAGAACTCAGAAATATTTGGACCTCAGAAAAGTCATATAATGTACATAATATTATAAAATACCCTCTGCTTATTCTGTGTCAGCACTGTGTAATCATACACATTAATATTTCTTCATCAAAGAGTTTGGTTGTTTATGCCAACTAGAATAATGACTATAAATAGATTCCTATCAGTTCAGGTCAGGTTTTGCTGCCAGATGAAGGCAAGAAACTGTTTACTTTTTAGAGTTTTTTAGATCTCAGAATTTGAGATAGGAGATTATGGCCCTGTAGATACCCAGTGGTCTGCTAGAGCTGACTTGCCCTGGCTGTCAAGAGCCCGGTTTGCACATCTCTTCTCGACTCTGCAGTTGGTGAGGCACGTTGGTAGTTTGAAATCAGCCATGGAAGGTATGGTATTTATGCAATGGACCTCAGTAAATGCAACAAATCATGGCTTTTCCCCTCCCTGGAGATCAGGTTGTTAAACATTACCAGCAAAGCGTTGTATATATTCCTAATATATTTATAGTATATTTGTGTATTTTTACCATTGTGGCAAACCAACTTGCTCACACTATGCAGTAAGGAACAAAAGAGTAAAGTTTTCAGGGAAACATAGAATGTAAAAATTAAGAAGATCAATAAGAGAAACTGGGAAAAATTGGAGCTTTGGAACCAGAGCTTCAAATTCTAACTCCACTTTTTCCAGGCTGTATGACCCTGGATAAATCACTTATCTGGATTTCAGTTTACACATTTGAAAATGGGGACTGATATCTTTCTCTTAAGGTTGTTTTAGGGATCTATAATTAGATATCACATGTAAAGCCTAACATAGAATGAATAGAAAATGTTATTCTTTGTTTACTATAAGCCTTATTTTTCTGGAGATGTTTGTTTCTGCAGACATGACTCCCATTCTCTAACATTGCTAATGCCCCCACAGAAAATATCATGCAGTTTAGCACTTGTTATGTTTTCTGGTTAGTTCATCTTGTGTCAGTTGATCTCCTTATAAAAATGATCCTTGACTTTTCTTGAGCATGTCTGTCTAAACTAAATTTACGGGGCGTTCCCCCCCCCCCCATGAAAAGCTTTCAGTCATTCATTTAATAAACATTAATTGAGCATCTATTACATGTTAATGTGCTAGGTGCCAATGATAGATTAACAAGACATAAACCCTCCTTATGTTTTGGTGGAATGATAGTTGGGCAAGGAAGCCAACTGTTTAAGTGCAGGGAAATTGGGAGGTTTTGTAATCATCTGGGTGAGATGTGATGGTGATAAGAACTGAGGTAGTGGCAGTAGGAATGAAGGAGAGATGTCTTACTCAAAGATAAAGACTGTAGAACTGGATAACTTGGGAGTGATCTTGCTTTCTTTCTCCCTGCCCCATCTGAGATCTCTGGCTTTGCCTTATGGATAGGTGGTGGTGCCATTTATCAATATAAGATGTACATAAAAGGGATCAGATCTTGAGCAGAAGATGATGGGTCCAGTTTTAGACCCTCTTAGTTTTGAGGTGTGTGTGGGGTATATGGGCAGGGTGACCATATTTATCATTTACTTAAAATTACTTGAATTTATCATACAAACTTGAACATTTATGAGAGTAGGATGTGCCCCTAATATTGAAGCTGGGGCAATATTTATAAACTGGACCTGGCCTGGAAAACCCAAGGGTGTCAAGAAAAGATCATTAAATATCAAGCTATACAGGGAAAAAGCATAGAGTAGAAAGAGCAGTGGGTTAAGTGGAGTCCTGAAGAAATTTTTAAGAGGGGCAGGAAATGTGATCATTGAAGCAGGAAGGGAACCTGGAGCTAGTGGTCTCACAGAATCCCAGGGAATAATCATTTTATTTTCTCTTGTCTGTTGTTTAGGAGTAGAGCCCCTTTGAAGGATTCATCATCAGATGCAGACCTCTCTGCAGTGAGAGGTCATGTACATGTTAAACATGTACCTGTTAAAAAGGGGTTTTTACCTTTTATGAGAATACTAATTTGAATGACTTAGTTATTATAAAACTCTCTTAAGCACTTTTGTTTTGCAGTCATTTGGCCAAAATCTGCTAATTCAGATCCAGTTTAAATCTAGGTGTTATTTTGTATTTATTTTATTTATATTTATTTATTTTATCCTAAGAGTATGAGTTATTTAGTCAAATATGTAAGTATAACCACTACAAGCACAAAGTAAATCTCTAGGTCAAGAGATAGAACACATTTTTTTCTGAAATACTGAAAATCATAAACAGCACTTCTTTTCCTTCCTTATAAATAAGTGTTCTTCAGGAAGTCAACAGAAAAATAGAACAGGGGTGCGCCTGGGTGGCTCAGTCAATTAAGCATCTGACTCTTTTTTTTTAATTTTTTTTTTAACGTTTATTTATTTTTGAGACAGAGAGAGACAGAGCATGAACGGGGGAGGGTCAGAGAGAGGGAGACACAGAATCTGAAACAGGCTCCAGGCTCCGAGCTGTCAGCACAGAGCCCGACGCGGGGCTCGACCTCATGGACCGCGAGATCATGACCTGAGCTGAAGTCGGCCGCTTAATCGACTGAACCACCCAGGCGCCCCTAAGCATCTGACTCTTGATTTCAGCTCAGGTCATGATCTCATGATTTCCTGAGTTCGAGCCCTGCGTCAGGCTCTGTGCTAACTACAGGAGCCTGCTTGGGATTCTCCTTCTCTCCCTCTTTCTCTGCCCCTCCCTTGCGCTTGCTTGGCTCTCTTTCTCTCTCTCTCAAAATAAACTTTAAAAAAAGGAAAAAAGGAAAAATAGAACAAATGAATATTTTTCATTTTTAGTGGATTATGCTGGCTATTTTCCTCCTAATATTTTATTATGAAAAATTTCAAACATACAAAGAATTGAAAGAATTACACCTACTAACTATAATTAATATATTGCTGTATTTGCTTTATCACATATCTCTTTGTCCATCTGTTTATCCCTCTAGTCATTCATCTATCCATCTTATTTATTTATTTGTTTGTTTGTTTAATTTTGATGCCTTTCAAGTAAGTTGATTGGCTGTTTTCCTACGAAATCTTAGCTTTATTTTTTCTGGATGTTGTAATTTGTACAGATGTTTTCAGCTGACCGTTTTTCCTGTTTCTAGAAATATGAAGTTGCCAATAATAACTGTCAAACTTAGAACATTAAAAAAAAAAGCCTGGTAAATAGTGTCAAGCCCGATTAGTGTCTTCTTTCTCAATAGATTTCTAACTGAGACACTTATAATTGTTAAAGTTATCAAAAAGAATTTCCATTGGTCTTTTAATATTATTTTTTGGTATTCTAAATAAATACTTATTCATACTGTATTGTTTTCAGAGTGGAGAGATCTACAGACCAAGTCATCAAGCCAGTCAATGTAGGAGCGCTATCAAAATGGGTTGGGAAGATACCCCCAGATGTTTTACAAGACATGGCAGTGATTGCACCCATGCTTGCCAAACTTGGATATGACCCATATGCCAATCCACCTAACTATGGAAAACCTGATCCCAAAATTCTTGAAAACACTAGAAGGGTAAGTGAGAGTTTTTAAAATGAATTGAGAAAACTGAATATGGAATTTGGGTCCTGAGCATTTTTTTATCATTTTGCTTCTTATTTTTTGTGATCAGAAATTTATTTTAAGTTTGAGAAATTCTATTTGTAGAATGCTTTATCATGAGAACTCTTCCTGCATTTGAAGGGTAACTGTGGCTCTTCCCAGGAAGTATGGGGACAGTTCTTTAATCTTTTTTGTGCAGTTTCTAGGAATGGTGCTGATTGTTGGGGAGATTTATTCTCATAGCCGATTACCACAAATTTGCTGGAAATACCAGAATTATTAGTGCCCTCACTTCTAGGATTTTTTTTCCCTTTGAACCTAATAGCTTACTTTACTTTTAAACCTTTGTTTAAATGAGGCATGATTTCTTGATACTTGAAAACTGAACACTGGCTACATCAGAAGAATTATTACAGAGGTGTAATAAGCAACCTTGAGATTGAAAGTTGTATTAAAGTGTAATTACAGCTTTTTCTCTTAATAAATTATGCTAACATCTTTATAAAATATTGTTTCAGACAAGCTGAAAACTCAGCTAATCTGAATATATACATTTCCGAGTATAATTTATTTCAAATCAGACCTTGATGTATTCTTTTTTTATTGTGGTAAAATATACATAACGTTAAATTTACCATTTTGACAATTTATAGGTGTATAGTTCGGCGGTATTAAGTATACCCACGTTGCTTGTGTACTTGCCGCCACCACCCAGATAAGAAACGTTCTGGAAGTTCATCTTCCCAAACTGAAACTACATGGTCATTACTCATTCCCTCTCCTTCCAGCCCCTGGCAACCACAATTCTACCCTCTGACTCTACATGCATTCTTGTCTGAGACTGCAGTTTAAACAACACAGCTATGTTAGTGTAAGTTCACTGATAGGCTGTTTGATTTCAAGATGAAAATTCCTTGCTTTTCTCAAGTATTCTCTTGCTTGTGTCAGTGTCCTTCTCTCTCTACAATCTTAAATCATCTCTTTATTCTGTCCTTCTTTTGATACCTTTAATTGACAAGCACACTTACATTTCATGAGGTTAATTTCCATGCAGATTTTTTTCTCTTAAGTATTATATACTTTCATTTTCCTTTTTTAGTTTGTAGTAGCTATATAGGAAGAGCTATCTGTCTTCTTATAAACCATCATGTATACAGGCAGATCTTTTTACATAATCTTTATCCTTTTTTATGATTTCATATCTACAAACATTTTATTATAAAAATGTAAACTTATACAACTTATAAAATTAAAAAGATAAGAGAATAAAATTCGCCTCTGTTACCAACCATACACATACCATTCTTATTTCGATGGTTTTCCCTTCCTTCCCTGCTTATTGTAAAATGTAAGATAGCATTGTTTTATAATCTTACTTTTGCACACACACACACACACACACACACACACACACACGATTTTATATCCAGCCCTTTCCTCCTAATGTTTGTTAGCATGTTGCTTTTTAAACATAATTTTTCATGGTTACATAATATATTACCAGATGAGCTACCTCAAATCCTTTCTGAAGCACAGTAGTAGGTCAGTAAATGAATGAACAAATAAAATATATTTCCCTAGTATATGTCCTATAATTCATTTCACCATTTTCCTTTTGCTGCTTACAATTTTGTTTGACAAATTATATTATAGTGAACATCTTTGCACAAAATACATTTTTTGGTACAAATTACATTTTCGTCTCTTTTTGTTTTGTTTTTTATTTTTTTAGAGAGGCAAAGAAAATGCAAGTCAGGGAGAGGGTTAGAGGCAGAAAGAGAGAGAATCCCAAGCAAGCTCTATGCTCAGCATGGAGCCCAGCCCGATGCAGCGCTTGATCCCACAACCCTGGGATCATGACCTGAGCAGAAATCAAGGGTCGGACACTCAAATGAGTGAGCCACTCAGGCACCCCTAGTGTCTTTTTCTAACGTAGACTAAAAAAAGTAGAATTAAACCAGGTCCAAGTATCTGAAATTTTTAAGTTGCTTGATATATGTTGATAATTTCTTTTTAATCTTTTGGACTATCCATATAATATAGGTAGTTTTATTTTTGATTTTTGCTGATTTTAATAGGTTTCATTGATTAATGTAGTTGAACATTTTCCAGTTATTACCTACATGTCCACATTCTTTTATGAACCATCTCTGAAGTTTTAAAAAAGTTTACATTCTGCTAAAGATGAAGTACACATCAATCTAACATCCATTATCATAGTCCTTGATAATCTCTTGACAATTGGTAATTCATAGCTTTCTCTTTTGTATGATATCAGAATGTTTTTTATAAACCAGAAATATGTACAAATGATATTTAGAGGTTTTCCAGGCAATAGACACTATAGTTTTCCTACATGCAAGTTGACTGGCTACATTATTCTTGGTCTGCTTGAAAGGTTGGGAAGAATGCTGTGGTTTGAATCCATGTGACTAGAGAATTTGTTTCATACACATCTGTGGCTTTTTAAAGGGTTTCTGAATTCACACTGGATAAAAACCTTCCTCCCCCATCTCTATTTCTAAAGTGACAAATAATTTTGAGCCAAAAAAAGATAAAGTGTGAACTATAATTGCATTTTTGAGCACTTCATGATAATGCATACAAGCTGGCATTCCCGTTTTGTGGGGTTGGGTTTCATAGCCCTTCTTGTAATCCAAATCCTATGTTTTTTCAAAGCTTTTTTGCCTGCAAAAATTCAGATGCTATTATATGCAGCATTGATGATCATGAAGTTTCCTAAAGTAATGCTTAGAAAGTGATCTTTGATTGTCAGATGTGATGTGAGAATGGCTCCAGAAAAAGAAGATGGCTCAGGAGATTGTTCCCTTTATTTATGGGATGGGAGTGGGAAGAAATTCACATTTTGACCAGGAATATAGAATCCAAAGCTCCAGGACTAAACGTGCTGGTTTTCATACAGTTCTGGGTAGTCTGGAAGTATTGGTCTCTGAGTCAGCATATTTTGGGGACATATTGCCCAATTTTGAATAGAAAATCATGTGCTTGGTGGTTGCTGTGACTCAGAGGGTAAATTGGAAATTAAATACTAACATATTCCATACTCTTTCCCATCATAGTCTCTAATCCCAAAATTGTGGCACATTTAAGTAAATAGTGCCCTCTATCTTTTTAGATTTATAAACCTAATTGAGAACATGATGAAATGTATGGATTCCTATCTTAGAAATACCGACACATAGATACACAGAATTTTACCCACAATTTCAGTGAATTCATAGATGTCCCTGAAGCCCATCAGATTAAGGACTTCTGTTTTGTGGCCTCCTTAATCAAACTCACCCACTCATGTGGCTTTTTTTTTTTTTTTAATGTTTATTTATTTTTGAGAGAGAGAGAAAGAAACATAGTACAAGCGGGGAAGGGGCAGAGAGAGAAGGAGACACAGAATCTGAAACAGGCTCCAGGCTCCGAGCTCTTAGCACAGAACCCAACGCCGAGCTTAAACTCACAAACCGTGAGATCATGACCTGAGCCAAAGTCGGACACTTAACTGACTGAGCCACCCAGGCGCCCCTTATGTGGCTTTGATTACAGCCTATTTGCTGATGATCATAAATTTGGTATCTCCTAGTGGTTTTCTTTCCTAAGCTCCGAGCTCCATATTTCCATCTGCCATTTGAATCCTTCCACCTACGTGCTCACAGAGACCTGAAACTTGGTGACCAACATTGAACTTATTTACCAAACGCATTCCTTGGTAGGAAGAAGCTCGATGGAGTTGCTCATTAAACTGAGTAGGAATCTAAAGTAGGGGTGAGATAGGATATGATCATC
Organism: Prionailurus viverrinus; assembly: GCF_022837055.1. Lineage (NCBI taxonomy): Eukaryota > Metazoa > Chordata > Mammalia > Carnivora > Felidae > Prionailurus > Prionailurus viverrinus. The sequence continues at coordinate 15,977,287 of NC_062576.1, read as the reverse complement.
TATACTTGAAGCATCTATGAGTCACTGAGCAGGTAGGAGGAACAGAGTCCTCAGGGCACATGAGTCAAGCCAGAAAACAGTTTAAAGACCTTGTTACTAAACCTGAAGAGAGAGCTGAAAAGCAGATCAACGTATAAATGGAATATGCGTCGGAAACCTGAATAGACAGTACTAATGCAGAGCAAATAGTCAAATGGAAAAGCAGATATCAGGGTGTAGAACCCACAGTTGCAAGCAAGAAGGAACTTGATATAAGGCATAGGAACTGTTAGCAGAAGTGTTAGACATTTTTGCTTGCCCGTTCCATCTTTTCCTGTAGTAGGAACTATCTCTTAAAAAATAAACTAAAAATTCCTGATATTAATTTTTCCAGACTTTCTTAGAGGTGGGATAAGGATGTGGCCAATTTTTACTTAGGCAAAGCTATGTAAGGAGATGTCTTTTAGAGTTTTCTGGGAGACATTGAATTTTCTGGAAAAAAAATAAAGAATTCTGTGGAAAGAGCTCATCCTTCCCCTCCTGCTTTTTGAACACTGCTATGGAAGAACATTATGCATGGCTGTGCTGCAGCCGTCTTGAGGTTGTAAGAGAAGGTATCACTGATACCCTGAAGATGATAAAAGGAAGACAAGGAAAGGGCCTGAGACCCTTGATTTCTGAGCTACTGAGCACAGCTCAGGACTGACCATTCACTTCACCTCTGGACTTCTTATATGTTTGAGCTACTTTTAACCAGTTATTCTGTTATTGTAGCGTTAAGCAGTAACTAGCAGTTAATGCTAGTGGACTCCTATTCTTCAGTGTGTAGCAGGAATAAAGCCCATCCAGTGAGGCAAGCAGAGTGAGTCCAAGAGAGTCTGGCATTATTTGAAGTCCTGGTTCTGGCTGTCTGTGAATATCATCTTTGACTCTGCTTTTGCCACAGTTATGTGAGACATCGTATAATTCACATCCAGGAAAAATTCCCCCTTGGACTCCTTTCCTTTAATTGGGCTCCTGGGCCATAGTAGGAATATTCCAACTAATACTATTCTTGGTGAATTTGGAGGATGATAAATCTTTAGCTATTCCTCATTTCCTTGATTTTTGTACTCCAATTTTAGCTGTTTTAGTTAAAAGAATACTTACTCTCTTAAAATTTTCATAGACCTTCAAAGCAACAACTGTAGAATTAAGTTCAGTTCCTTAATTTGGCTTCCCTCCCTGCCCAAGAGTTTTGCCTTGACTTTGAAAATAGGCAGAATTGTTTCCTTAGGGCATTTTATGAAGAATATATGAGGAAGTTCAGAGTTGTACATTTTACCATCTCTCAGAATACTTCAGTCAGCATTTAGATGTATCATTTTAAGGCTTCAAATATTAAACAGGTAATAAGTAAATAAGTGCTGTAGGCATAACACCTAGTTGCTTCCGAAGAAGCAGATTGGGTTTGTATACAGGAAGAAGATGTAGGTATTTAGAAAAGACATGATGTAGAAGTAATAAGATCATGATAAGAGGACAGAAAATTTTCCATTGTGTTTTAAAGGCATAAGAACTGGGGGCACCTGGGTGGCTCAGTCGGTTAAGCATCCAACTTTGCCTCAGGTCATGGTCTCACGGTTTGTGAGTTTGAGCCCCTTGTCAGGCTCTGTGCTGACAGCTCGGAGCCTGGAGCCTGCTTTGCATCTGTGTGTCCCTCTCTGCCCCTCCCCTGCTTGCACGTTCTCTCTCTCTCAAAAATAAATAATAAGCATTAAAAATTTTTAATAAAATAAAAGCATAAAAACTGGTCTTAGAAACCCAGGAATTTGGCCACTGGGTCAGTCTAAAATCTGAGACTACCCCAAGGGAGTGGCCACAGCAAGACTGTGCTCTTTGTGACTCATCATTCAAAGTCAAATCTTGTCTCATTCTCTGTCACCATTTTGGCACAGTCGTTCATAAGTGTATACCAATAATTTGTTTTCTGCCAGAAATCCTCTTGGGGGTAATGAGTTTCATGCATCCATATTTGCTTTTTTGCTGTATAAAATGAGTCATCTTCTTTGTTTTTTACTTACCTAGATCAAATGTCAAAGGAGCCCCTTTGTTGTGTGTACAAGCCTTGTGTTCCTTACTTGTGTCATTTCTGATTTAATACATTTAAACCATCTTTAACAGCAGTTGTTTTCAGGTGTGACCCTATCTGAAGGCCTATGAGGAATCCAGTCTCTTAAACAAAAGAAGCAGGTTCTATCGTTCCTCTCATTTTTCTCTTTCTGCCTTCATTAGTAAGACCACCTTTTGAGAAAGAGAACATTTGCAGCCAAGAGGTTTGGTTGGGTAGCTATTTACAGTTTCCCTTGGAATTTTATAGAAAGAAACCAATTCTCTTTATGTCAATTAATACATATTGTAAACATTCAGACATGATTGTACTAAACAATAATATCTAACTCTTAGACGATCCACATCTATGATGAGAATATAATAAACCAGAATAATTAGAAGTCATTTTTTTACCCTGTGCTCCTCATCAGGGGAAAATATGGGAAAAGACACTTCTAGGCTAACTTGGTATCAGATTTCCAGTGCCTGAAACAGCTTTTTCCAATTACCATTTTTTAAAATGTTTATTTATTTTGAGAGAGAGAGAGAAAGCACACAGGGGAGGGGTGGAGAGAGAGAATCCCAAGCAGGCTCTGTGCTGTGAGCACAGAACCCTTCATGGGGCTTGATCTCATGAACCGTGAAATCATGACCCGAGCTGAAATCAAGAGTCAGATGCTTACCAACTGAGCCACCCAGGTGCCTCCTGGCCTTTTTTTAAGTTTATTTATTTATTTATTTTGAGAGAGAGAGCACGCGAGCACACACATGAGTGGGGGAAGGGCAGAGAGAGAATCCCAAGCAGGCTCTGCTCTGTCAGCACAGAGCCTGACACAAGGCTCAGACCCACTAACTGTGAGATCATGACCTGAGCCAAAATCAAGAGTCAGTCACTCAACCAACTGAGCCACCCAGGCACCCCTCCAATCATTTAAAATTCCATAAAGAAGGGCACCTCGGTGGCTCAGTCAATTGTGTCCAACTCTCGGTTTCAGCTCAGATGATTGTCTTACAGTTCGAGAGTTTTGCCCCACATTGGGCTCTGCACTGATGCCATGGAGCCTGCCTGGGATTCTCTCTCTCTGCCCCTACCCCTCAAAAATAAATGAATAAAAATGTTTAAAATTTTTAAATAAAAATTCCTTAAAACTTTAATAAAGAGGAACAAAGATATGAAAGAGCTTTATGCTAAAGAATGGGGAAATTTTCCAATAATTTTATCATTGATTACATTGAGGACCACATTTATGTCACTTCCTTTTTTTGTTGTTGTTTTTTTTTCATGTTTATTTTTGAGAGAGCATGTGTGAAGTGGAGGGCAGAGAGAGAGGAAGATGGAGGGTTCTAAGCAGGCTCCCCACAGTCATTGCAGAGCCTGATGCGGGGCTGGAACTCATGAACTGTGAGATCATGACCTGAGCTGAAGTCGGACACTTAACTGACTAAGCCACCCAAGCACCCCTCATGTCACTTCCTTAATCCCAGCTTTACCAATGGCCACAAAGAAGGCAGACCAAGGATTGGACTCACCTTTACTATCCATTTCTAACTCCAGATTGAAAGGGCTGCCCTGACTAGCAAATGAAGAAGTTAGAGTTGTTAGCTGGTCTGCAAAACATCCTAACCCTGGTATCTCTCCCCTCTTTCTATAGTCACTCTGTCTTTCTGTATCCATTCTCAAGTCACAGCTCCAGGTAAACAACATATCTGGAGTATAAGGAGCATGTGATAAAGGGCAGAACTGATGCTACAAAAAAAAAAAAAAAGTAAAATTAATGACATAGAGACCACACTTGGGGTGCTCTTCTAGAATGAACATTGAAAGGACAGAGATGGAAATGATAGGTAGAAAAAAGTACGCATATGAAAGACAGAAAATTGAAAATTAGCCAGTGAATAGGAAAAATCAGAAGAAATGGAACAGAAGCATCAATCGAATTTGTCATTGTAAAGAAAGTTTCTAAGGCTGAAAATGACCTGAAGAATAAAAGGGCTTACTTACCATTTTCTAAAGAACATATGAAAAAAACATGTCGGTACCATATTTGGTGGTATTTCTAAAATTTCAAATATCCTGGGGTGGGGGGAACCTACATATAATGAGACAGAAAATAATAGGTTACCTACAAAAAAATAAAAACTATGCTGATGGCAGAATTCTCTTTTGCAGTACTGGATGTTAGAAATAATGGAGCAGTGGTTCTTAACGTGCACATACTCTATGGTGTCTTTGAACTCCCTAAAATAATATGCAAACTTATGTATGTCGATGCAAATTGATTTTCCTGGAAATAGAATCAATATCTTTCATCATATTTTCAAGTGTAACAAAGAGTGTTAATGGAGCAATATCCATAGCACTTTTTCCTTTGAAATAATTTAAAACAGAGAGAAAAGTCGCAAGAGCAATACAGAGAACTCCTGTATATCCTTTCTCAGATTTAGTCATTTTGTATCTTTTGGCCATAATTCTGTCCTTCACCAACCTCCCCCTACTATTACTACTTCTCCTCCTCCTCTCTTTCGCTCTCTGTATGTGTATAAAATATATTTACTAGGTTTACTTCTGTTTTCTCATTTTAAAATAACACACATATACACACTATATTGTATTATGTTATTTATTCATTTATAACTTGACGATATATTGTATACACCATGCCCCTTTGCTTTTAATATTTCTTAAGAGTGAGGATATTTTCTTACATAACTTTGGTACAGTTCTCAAATTCAGAAACCTTCACACTGACATAATGCTTTTATCTGATTTATGGTCTGTATTTCAGTGTTGTCAATTGTCCCAGTAATGTATTTTCTAGTTTTTCCCCCCTACCAGTATAGGCTTTGGTCTAAGGTAACATATTGTGTTTAGTTCCGTGTTGTTGTTTCAGGTCCCTTTAATCTGTAACATTTCCTCATATGTTCTGTCTTTCATGACATTGACATTTTTGAAGAATTGAGGCAAGTTATTTTATACAGTGTTCCTAACTGTGGGTTTGTCTGATGTTTTCTCATGGTTAAATCAGACTGTACATTCCCAGCAGGATACTGGATACACGGTTTCGTTTCATTCTTAAGGAATCATATCTGGAGGCATATGATGTTCGTCTGTTCCTCCTTGGTGATGTTAATTTTTCTGTTTGTGAAGGTGTTTTTTCCAGTGTTTCCACTCTACATTTATTTTCTCCCTTTCAATTAAAGCAACTTTACACTTTAAGACTGTGTGAATATCTTGCTTTTCATTAGACTTTTCAACCTAGATTTAGCAACCACTGATGATTTTTGCCCACAGCAGTCTTTATTATGATAATCACAAGATGCTGATTTTTCCAACCCTGTTACACTCTCCGTAATTCTGCACCTACTTGTATTTGTTATGATAGTGACAGGAAACAGATGGCACACTTTAAAGAGTTTAGCCAACAAGATTTTATTGAAGGGTTGCTTTACTGAAATGTGGCCATGGTTAAGAGTCAACAAGGAATGAGAAAGGGCCAATAACTAGAAAGAAAGAGAAGCCATTACCACCCGTAGGCCTGCAGAGAGGCCTTGCCACTTGCCACTGTGGTGAAAACCTGGAGGAACTGCACTTGGGTGCCGTAGCTCCTGAGGAAAGCAGCCACTGACAGCACAGAGAGACGAGATAGAGGTTTTGTCCACCATGACGGGTTTGTCCATTTCTGAAAGAGAGGAAGGACAGAGAGAGACACAGAATCCGAAGCAGGCTCCAGGCTCTGAGCTGTCAGCATAGAGCCCAGTGTGGGGCTCGAACCCACAAACCGTGAGATCATGACCTGAGCTGAAGTCAGACGCTCAACCAACTGAGCCACCCAGGCACTCCAGGTTTGTCCATTTCTTCATGAAATTGTCAAAGTTTGCTTTATTTTGAGGCTACTTTATTGGGAGCTTACAAGTTTACAGTCATTACCATTTCCTGGCAAATTGAGCACTTTATCATAATCTAAAGATTGTGTCACTAAAAATGCTTTTTGTCTTACAGTAGAGTTGCCAGATAAAATACAGAATGCCTAATTAAATTTTTATTTCAGATAAACAACAAATAAATTTTAGTGTGTGTATGTCCTGAGTAATGTTAAAAATTATTCATCATTTATCTGAAATACAAATTTAACTTACATAGTCCTCGGTTTTGGTTATTTTCACTAAATTTGGCAACCCTATCTTTAAAATACTTTTTTTTTTTTTTAGTACTTATATAGTTACCCTGACTTTGGTTGTAATTTCCCTTGCATGTCTTTTTCTATTTTGTAAATTTCAACATTTCTAAGTCTTTATGTTTGAATGGTTTCTTAGCCTGTAGCTAGAATTGTATTTAATCTGGCAAATATCCTTTTTCTAGCAAGTTTTCTACATTTATTAGGATTACTTTATTATTATTATTATTATTATTATTATGTTTATGTTTATGTTTATGTTTATGTTTATGTTTATTTCTTTTTGAGAGAGAGAGAGCACGAGCAGGGGAGGGACAGAAAGAAGGAGACAGAGAATCCAAAGCAGGCTCCACACTGGCAGCACAAAGCCCAACGTGGGGCTTGAACCCATAAACCATGAGATCATGACCTGAGCCAAAGTCAGATGCCCAACTAACTGAGCCACCCAGGAGCCCCTGTCCTTACTTTTTAAACTCTATTTTCAAGTATTTTCTTATTTTCCCCACTTCTTTTGTGTTCTAGCTATCTCTTTTTTTGCTTGATTTTTAAAATTCCATCTTCCCCTCCTGCTGTTTCAGAAGTTAGACATATATTCTTTTGTTAGTCTTAAATTATTACTGTCCAAGCTCTACCTGATAAAATGTAAAGCTGTTTCATATTTTAAATCTTCACATAAACATTTACCCTTAGATAACCACCCTTTTAATGCTTTTGCTGTTACTGTTGACTATTTCAGTTCTTTTTTCTAACCCTGCATGTTAGAATCATTATTATTATCTGTAGACAATATTTATTTATGTTTATGTACATGTTTACCACTTGCCTTTTTCTTGAGTACTTGCATCTAAGATCTTTATCAGGTGGGTGTCCCTATGTATATATAGGGAGATACATGTACATACACACAACTGTACTATTTTACTACAATATATCTAACAGTGGCTTTTTTCTTTTATTTATTTGGCTCTGTGTACCTATTTTAGGCAAATTCCTATATTTCAATACTTCTGTAAAATTCTCAGCCATTTTTCCTTGAAAGTTGTGTTTCTTCCATTTTCTCCAGTTTGTCATTGGACTCCACAGTTAGTTGAATATTAAAATGTTTCATTCTGCCTTCTAAATATTTTAACATCTCTTTCATGTTTTCTGTCTTGTCTGTCTGCTATGTTCTGGGTAATTTCTTTGGATTCATTTTCTAATTCTCTCTTGGCTCTTTTTAACCTGCCTGCTATATTAAAATATTCTCTTGTTCCTTGCTTATTTTTTGAATATGTGTATTTTATGACATTTTAAAGAAGTGTTTATTTATTTATTTTTGAGAGAGAGCATGCAAACAGGGGAGGCGCAGAGAGAGGAGGAGACAGAGAACTCTAAGCAGGCTCTGTGCTGTCAGCACAGAACCTGATGCAGGGCTCAAACCCACAAACCATAAGATCATGACCTGAGCCAAAATCAAGAGTTGGATGCTTAATCAATTTAGCCACCCAGGTGCCCTTATGGTAATTTTTAAAACATCAGAGTGATCTTGGGTGTTCCACTACTGAGAAATTCCTATATTTCTTTTTTTTAATCAACGATTTATGTTCACTTTCTTAGAGACATAGATACCATCCCCAAATTTTCCTATATTCTTTTGTTTTTGTTGAATCAGAGTAGTTGAATTTGATAGAAGTTCAATGTTGCTTTGTTCAAACATTCATTTTGGGGACTTGAACTCTTGGATAAACATCAGTGGCCTTCATGTGAACCTTCATGTATTTTTCACCTAATATATTTTGCATTTTAACAAATGACACTTTCTCATAAATAATAAATTGATAGACGAGAGTGTACAAAGGCTTCATCTTGTAGCAAAAATCTATTGATCATGTTTCATAATTGAATGAAGGTTGTGCAGGCTATTGCCAGTTTGTTTCTGCTAGCTGTTTGTTTGTTTGTTTGTTTGTTTGTTTAATATAGTTTATTGTCAAACTGGCTAACATACAGTGTGTAAAGTGTGCTCTTAGTTTTTGGGATAGATTCCCATGGTTCATCGCTTACATACAATACCCAGTGCTCATCCCAACAAAGTGCCCTCCTCAATGCCTATCACCCATTTTCCCCCCATCAGCCCTCAGTTTGTTCTGTGTATTTAAGAGTCTCTTACGGTTTGCCTCCCTCCCTCTCTGTTTGTAACTATTTTTTTCCCCTTCCCTTCCCCTATGGGCTTCTGTTAAGTTTCTCAAGATCCACATATGAGTGAAAACATATGATATCTGCCTTTCTCTGACTGACTTATTTCACTCACCATAACACTCTCCAGTTCCATCCACGTTGCTGCAAATGGCAGGATTTCATTCTTTCTCATTGCCAAGTAGTATTCCATTGTATATATAAACCACATCTTATTTATCCATTCATCAGTTGATGGACATTTAGGCTCTTTCCATAATTTGGCTATTGTTGAAAGCACTGCTGCAAACATTGGGGTACATGTGCCCCTGTGAATCAGCACTCCTCTGTCCTTTGGATAAATTCCTAGTCGTGCTATTGCTGGGTCATAGTGTTCTATTTTTAATTTTTTGAGGAACCTCCACACTGTTTTCCAGAGTGGCTGTACCAGTTTGCATTCCCACCAACGGTGCAGGAGGGTTCCTGTTTCTCCACATCCTCGCCAGCATCTGTAGTTTCCTGAGTTGTTCATTTTAGCCACTTTGGTGTGAGGTGGTATCTCAGTGTGGTTTTGATTTGTATTTCCCTGATGAGGAGTGATGTTGAGCATCTTTTCATGTGTCTGTTGGCCATCTGGATGTCTTCTTTGGAAAAATGTCTATTCATGTCTTTTTCCCATCTCTTCACTGGATTGTTTTTCAGGTGCTGAGTTCTTTACAGATTTTGGATACTAGCCCTTTATCCGATATGTTATTTGCAAATATCTTTTAACATTCTGTTGGTTGCCTTTTAGTTTTGTTGGTTGTTTCCTTTGCAGTGCAGAAGCTTTTTATCTTGATGAGGTCCCAATAGCTCATTTTTGCTATTAATTCCCTTGCCTTTGGAGATGTGTTGAGCAAGAAATTGCTGTGGGTGAGGTCAAAGAGGTTGTTGCCTGCCTTCTTCTCTAGGGTTTTGATGGTTTCCTATCTCACATCTAGGTCTTTCATCCATTTTGGGTTTATTTTTGTGTATGGTGTAAGAAAGTGGTCTAGTTCTATTCTTCTGCATGTTGCTGTCTAGTTCTCCAAGCACCATTTACTAAAGAGACTGTCTTTTTTCCATTGGTCACTCTTTCCTACTTTGTCAAAGATTAGTTGGCCATACATTTGTGGGTCCAATTCTGGACCATTGGTCTATGTGTCTGTTTTTGTGCCAATACCATACTGTCTTGATGATTACAGCTTTGTAGTAGAGTCTAAAGTCTGGGATTGTGACGCCTCCTGCTTTGGTTTTCTTCTTCAATATTACTTTGAGTATTTGGGGTATTTTGTGGTTCCATACAAATTTTAGGATTCTTTGTTCTAGCTTTGAGAAGAATGCTGGTGCAATTTTGATTGGGATTGCATTGAATGTGTAGATTGCTTTGGGTACTATTGATATTTTAACAATATTTATTCTTCCAATCCATGAGCATGGGATGTTTTCCATTTCTTTGTATCTTCTTCAATTTCCTTCATAAGTTTTCTATAGTTTTGAGCATACAGATCTTTTACATCTTTGCTTAGGTTTATTCCTAGGTATTTTGTGGTTCTTGGTACAACTGTAAATGGGATCATGTTTTAACCCAGAGATGCTTCTTTTCCTTTTCAAGGAGACAGTAAGTGTACCCCCAACAGCCTCCTTCCTGCCCCTCCAAATCATTCCCTCCTCCTTTCTAACCATAACTTCTGTCCTGAATTTATAATGGATTTGATTTTGCTTGTTTTAAGTTTCATATAAATGGAATCATCACAATACATATTGAGGAAAGAAAAATCAGTCTGTGACAAACAGGAACTGATCACACACAGCATCTAGGCAACAGTTTATTAAAAGCTGGCTTTGTGCCCACCACTAGGACATGCTGGTCTCCTATTTGATATAAATGATCTCACAAAATACCAACATTGGACAGTATTGCTTTTTAACCATAATGAACTGAGAAAAGACAAGACCCCTTGATACTTTTGTCTAAGCATGGAGAAAATTACGGTTACTTTGCAAACCACAGAATATCAAATATCCACCTCTTGTCTAATATGAGTGACTACTGCTTTCTTACCAATAATCGCTTTAGTCTTGCTTCTTGTCTGCCTTCCTCTAGGTACGATAAAGTCATAGAATCATCCCTTCTTATTGGCAGCACCCAATCCAGAGCCAACTCCTTAATCATGTATGGTTTCCAGTGCTCTTTTACTGAGACACCCCACATTTCCCCATGATGTGGGTTTGTCCTTGCTTGAAATGAGTAATAAACTCGGCATGTTCAACTACAGCTATATTTCTGGTAGTCTTTTGCTTGAGGGCACTGACAGTATTCATTTTTGTCTGGTTTCTTTCATGTAATATTTATGGGATTCATGTTGGATTTCACAGTGGTTCATTTTTGTTATTTGATGTTATCCTTTGATTATATAACTATTTGGACATTTTGGTTGTTTGTAGTTTTAGGAATGTTTTAATATTGATGTAAAATATCCTTGTGAATTTCTTTAGGTAAAAATGAATATACATTTTTGTTGAGAATATTCCTGAGAGTTATGTTAGGAGTTGCCAAGACTACTCACAGTAATCCATAATTCTTATACTCACAGTTACAATTGGTTACAGAAAAAGGATACAAAGTACAATCAGCAAGGGGAACAGGCACTTAGGATTGAACTCCGGAGGAAACCAGGTGCTATCTTCAAATGTCCCCTCTAATGGAGTGACATAGGATATGCTTCATTCACCTAGCAACATATGTGACAGCACATACGGATTGTTGCCAACCAGGGGGCTCACTTGAGCTTTTGTATCCAGGGTTTTTACTGGGGATTGGTCACAGGCATGTAGTGCCTACATGACTAGCTTCAGTTTCTCATGCTCCAGACCCCGCAGAGAAAAAGCAGGTGTTCACCATAAATAAATTATTAACATAAACTGTCTGCTCATACTGGTACATCCTGGTCCAATTGTGCACAAACATTATAGACAGAACACTCAGAACTCAGATCCAAGAGCCAACCAATAGCCAGTCCTGAAAACAGACCTTTCATTGGAGTATGCACCATGTGAGCAACCTGGGCCTGCTGAGTTAATCTTTTCCTTCACAGAGTAAAAGTGATGGGTCAAAGGGTATTTGTATGTTTAAATTTAGGAGATAATGCCAAAGAGTTTTCCAAAGTGATTATACCAGTTTATTGTCTCACCAATGGATGTATGAGAATTTCCCTTGCTGCACATTGCCAGTTGTGGGGAATAAACTTAGGAATTCCCTGAGCCTGCACCGTTGGGCTAACAAGGCATAAAGAATTACAGAGCCATAGGATGCTTACACCCAAGCTTGGGTAAACACGATTAGGCCCCCAGAATAGAGTGGGGGGGGCAAAGGCCCCCCAGAATAAAGTAAGGGGGGGAAAGTCCCCCAGAATAGAAAGGGGGGGCAAAGGCACCCAATACAAAGGTATATGAGGTAAGCAAGATTCAGAGTGTTCAGGGTGAAAGCACCCCCCAATTTAGTACTATAGCAGAAAGCTGCTTTCAGAGGAAGGAAGGACCAAATTAGGTAAACAGGTAAATAGGGCTATAGACCACTGTGCTGCGGGTGATGCTGCCCAAAGCAGAGCTGATTAACAAAAGAAAGGTGCCTTGTTAGCCCATCAGTGCAGGCTCAGGGAATTCCTAAACTTATTCCCCACAGCCAGTATTTGTTAGAATCAATCTTTTAAAATTTTAGTGTTTTCTTGTAGATGCACAGTGATGTTTCATTATGGTTAAGATTCATATGTACTTAAAAACTAATGAGAGTAAACACTTTTCCATATGGTATTTGCAACTGCACTGTTTTATAAAATGCCTACTTAAGTCTTTTACCCGATTTCCTACTGAATTATTTGCTTTTCCCTTAATGATCTTTAGGAATTCTGTACATATTTTTATGTACAGTTTAATATGTATTTCACAAATCCTCTCTCACTTACCTGACTTGCCTTTTCTCTCTCATAAGTCTTTTCAAGAATAAAAGTTCTTGGGGCACCTGGGTGGCTCAGTCGGTTTAAGCATCAGACTCTTGACATCAGCTCATGTCCTGATCTTTGCCATGGTGGAATCAAGCCCCATGCCATGCTCCTCACTGAGCTTGGAGCCTGCCTGGGATTCTCTCTCTCTCCCTCTCTCTGCCTCCCCGTCCCCCCCCCCCCCAACTTGCACTTTCTCTCAACATATATAAATAAACACTTTTTTAAAAAGAATGAAAGTTCTCAATTTTAATCCCTAATCTGGTGTCTTTGCCATTAGTTTAGTGTTTTTGTTATATCATTGAATAAATCTTTTTCATAATCCAAGGCCATGAAGATATTCTCTGTGTTATATCTGAAAACATTAATGCTTTACCTTTCTAATTAAGGTCACAACCTACCTAGAATTGACATTTTCTATTGTGGTAAAAATGCATAACATAAAATTTATGATTTTAAACATTTTTAAATGTACAGTTCAGTAGTATTGAGTATATTGACATTGCTGGGGTGCCTGGGTGGCTCAGTCGGTTGAGCGTCCGACTTCGGCTCAGGTCATGATCTCACAGTTTGTGGGTTCGAGCCCCGCATCAGGCTCTGCGCTGACAGCTCAGAGCCTGGAGCCTGCTTCAGATTCTGTGTCTCCCTCTCTCTCTGCCCCTCCCCCTCTCATGCTCTGTCTCCCTCTGTCTCAAAAATAAATAAACATTAACAAAAATTAAAATCCGTAGGGCACCTGGGTGGCCCCATCGGTTAAGCGTCCGACTGCGTCTCAGGTCATGATCTCACAGTTTGTGAGTTCGAACCCCAAGTTAGGCTCTGTGCTGACAGCTCAAGAGCCTGGAGCCTGCTTCGGATTCTGTGTCTCCCTCTCACTCTGCCCCTCCCCAACTCACACTCTGTTTCTCTCTCCTTCAAAAACAAACAAACATTTAAAAAAAAATTTTTTTAAAGTATACTGACATTGCTAAGAAACAGATACTCAGAATTTTTTCATCTTGCAGAACAAACTCTATCCGTTAAACAACAACTCCCCATTTCTACCTTCCCCCCCTAGCCCCTAGCAACCACCATGCCACTTTCTATCTTTGGATTTGACTATACTTTAAGTACATAATATAAGTAGGTTATACAGTTGTGTCTTTTTCATGACTAGTATATTTCATTCAGCATAATGTCCTCAAGATTTATCCATGTTGTAGCACATAACAGGACTTTCTTTTAAAAACTGGATGACACATTTAAAAAAGGGCAGGGGGTGTCTGGATGGTTGGTTGGTTAAGCATCCAACTTTGGCTCAGGTCATGATCTCATGATTCGTGAGTTCGAGCCCCACATCTGGCTCTACGCTGACAGCTCAGAGTCTACTTTGGATTCTCCATCTCCTGCTCCCTCTCTCTGCCCCTTTCACACTCATGCTTTCTTCCTCTGTCTCAAAAATAAGTAAAAATAGGGGCGCCTGGGTGGCTCAGTCGGTTAAGCGTCCAACTTCAGCTCAGGCCATAATCTCATGGTTTGTGAGTTTGAACCCCATGTCGGGCTCTATGCTGACAGCTCAGAGCCTGGAGCCTGCTTTGGATTCTGTGTCTCCCTCTGTCTCTGAACCTCCCCTGCTTGCTCTCTCTCTCTCTCTCTCTCTCTCTCTTTCAAAAATAAATAAACATTAAAAAATTATTTTAAATAAGTAAAAATAAATGTTAAAAAAACTGGATGATACTCCATTATATCTACATAGGACATTTTGTTTATCCATTCATCCATTGATGGACATTTGGGTTGCTTCCACCTTGTGAATAATGCTGCTATGAATATGGGTGCAAATATCTCTTTGAGACCCTGCAGGATTGCTGGATTATATGGTAATCTTCTTTTTAATTTTTTTGAGGAAGTGCCATACTGTTTTCCATAGCTGAGTCATACCATTTCATAATTACATTACAGTATACAAGGGTTCTAACTTCTCCACATCCTTGCCCACACCTGTTATTTTCTGGCTTGTTGTTTTTCTCTAGTAATAATAATGGGATTACTAATGAATGTGAAGTTATGGCTCATTGTGGTTTTGATTTGTATATCTCCAATATGTAGTTATATTGAGAATCTTTCCATGTGCTTTCTGGTCCTGTGTATATCATCTTTGGAGAAATGTCCAAGTCCTTTGCCTATTTTTAAATAAAGTTATTTGATTTTTTATTGTCAAGTTCTAGAAGTTCATTATATGATCTGTATATTAAATCTTTATCAGATGTATGATTTGTAAATACCTAGGTTTCTTTAGGCATGTTATTTTGTTCCTTTGTGGGCCTTATTTCCTTGTTTCTTTGTATGCTTCATGGTCTTGTTGACATTTGTAATTTTGAAAAAACAATCATCTCTCCCATTCTTTATGGATGGGCTTCATGTAGGGGAAGATCTTCACTATCAGTCAGCCCAGCTAGAATATCTAGGACCTCACAAGCCTTTTCTAACTAACCAAGGCCACTTTTGCAGTCTACAACGGGGATGATTTCAAATTATGTATCATTTTTCTATAACAGGCTATTCCTCCTTTTTTAAAGTTTATTTTATTTTGAGAAAGAGAGGGAGGGAAGGAGAGGGAAGAGGGGAGAGAGAGAGAGAGAATGAGAGCCAGGGAGGAGCAAAGAGAGAGGGAGAGAGAAAATTCCAAGCAGGCTCCATGATGTGAGTGCAGAGCCCAATGCGGGGCTCAGTCTCATGAACTGTGACCTCATAACCTGAGCTGAGATCAAGAGTTGGATGCTTAACCAACTGAGCCACACAGGTGCCCCTAAATATCTATTTCTTCTATGTCAGTTTGTTTAGTTTTCCCAAGAGCTTGTCGATTTCTTCTTTAAAAAAAAAAAATGTTTATTTTTGAGAGAGCAGGTGTGCAAGCGGGAGAGGGGCAGAGAGGGCACAGAGAATTCGAAGCAGGCTCTGTGCTAACAACAGTGAGCCCAGTGCAGGGCTCAAAAACTCACAAACTGTGAAATCATGACCTGAGCCAAAGTCGCTTACTCAACCAACTGAGCCACCCAGGTGCCCCTAAATATATATTTCTTTTTACATCAGTTTGTTTAAGTTGTGTTTTCCAAGAGCTTGTCTATTTCTTCTAATATTGCAAATTTATTGGCAAAAGGAATCCGTAATAACCTCTTAATTACCTCTTAAAATATTGAGGTGAAACTCAGACCACAGTTAACATTATTAAAGTGTACAATTCAGTGGCATTCAGTTCATTCACAGGGTTATAGTTACCAACTCTTTCTGGTTTAGTATTTTATATAGCCTCAAAATAACCTCTAAGTAATCATTCCTCATTCCTCCTTCTCTCATCTCATTGGGAACCACTAATCTGCTTTCTGTCTCTGTTAGTATGTTTTTGCGGTTCATGTGTCCTTTTAAAGCTTAATAATATTCCATGGTACATTTTTTTAAAGTTTATTTATTTATTTTTTAGAGAGAGCAGGGGAGGGGCAGAGAGACAGAGAGACAGAGAATCCGAAGCAGGCTCCTCACTGACAGCGCGGAACCTGACTCGGGGCTCAAACTCACAAACTGTGAGATGATGACCTGAGCCAAAATCGAATCAGACACTTAACCAACTGAGCCATCCAGGCACCGCCCCAGGGTACATTTCTACCACACTTTATCCATTTGTCCAGTGATGGACATGTGGATTGTTTACACCTTTTGGCTATTCTGAACAATGCTGCTATGAACATTAATGTACAGTTTTCTGTGTAGACATATATTTTCATTTCTCTTGGATATATACCTAGAAATGGAATACCTGGGTAATTTGGGAATTTTATGTTTAACTTTTTGAGGAGCTGTCAAACTCTTCTCTACAGTGGTTGTGCATTCTACATTCCCATCAGCAACACACAAGAGTTCCTATTTCTTCACCTCCTCATCGGTGCTTGTTATTTCCCTTTAAAAAAATTGTTGAGGGGCTCCTGGGTGGCTCAGTCAGTTAAGCATCCAGCTTTGGCTCAGGTCATGTTCTCATGGTTTGTTGGTTCGAACCCTGCGTCGGGCTCTGTGCTGACAGCTGAGTCTGGAGCCTGCTTCAGATTCTGTGTCTTTGTCTCTCTCTGCTCCTCCCCTGCTTGTGCCTGTCTCTTTCTCTCAAAAACAAATAAACGTTAAAAAAAAAAATTGTTGGGGTCCCTGGATGGTTCATTTGGTTAAGTGCCGGACTCTATATCAGCTCAGGTCTTGATCTCAGGGTCATGAGTTCAAGCCCCACATTTAGCTCCATGCTGTGCATGGAGCCTACTTAATAAAAATAAAATTAAAAAATTCTAGCCATCCTAGCGAATGTGAAGTGATACCTCATTGTGGTTTTGATTTGCATTTCTTTAATGACAAATGAATTTGAATATCTCTTCATGTACTTGTTTTCCACTTGTATATCTTTGGAGAACTGTCTATTCAAGTCCACTGCCCATTTTTTATTTTTTTTGTTGAGTTGTAAGAGTTCTTTATTCTGGATACCAAACCTTTATCAGAGGTACCATTGCAAATATTTTTCCCATTCCATAGGCTGTCTTTTCATTTTCTTGATAATGTCTTTTGATGGACAAAGGTTTTAATCTGTGTGTATCCAGTTTGTTTTTCATTTGTCACTCATGCTTTTGATGTCAAATCTAAGAATCCATTCCCATATCTGAAGTAATGAAGATTTACTCCTGTGTTTTATTATTTTTTTTTTAATGTTTATTTTTGAGACAGAGAGAGAGTGTGAGTGGGGGAGGAGCAGAGAGAGAGGGAGACACAGAATCCAAAGCAGGCTCCAGGCTCTGAGCCTGACATGGGGCTCGAACCCACAAACTGTGAGATCATGACCTGAGCCGAAGTCGGATGCTCAACGACTGAGCCACCCAGGTGCCCCTACTCCTGTGTTTTCTAATGATAGTTTTTAATTTTAGTTTATATATATTGGTCTTTTATCCATTATTAGCTAATTTTCATATATGTAATGAAGCAGGATTCCAACTTCATGTTTTTTTACATACCCAGTTGGCCCAGCACCATTTGTTAGAGAGCTTGTTCTTTACCCCATTGAATGGTTTTGGTACACTCGTGAAAAATCAATTGGCTGTAGATGGTGGGTTTATTTCTCAAGCCACAGTTTCATTCCATTGGTCCATATGTTTGTCCTTGTGCTAGTACCAGTGTTTTGATTTTTACAGCTTTGGAGTGAGTTTTGAAGTCTGTGTGAGTTCTTTATTTTTTTAAATTTGTTTTTTTTTCAACGTTTATTTATTTTTGGGACAGAGAGAGACAGAGCATGAACGGGGGAGGGGCAGAGAGAGAGGGAGACACAGAATCGGAAACAGGCTCCAGGCTCTGAGCCATCAGCCCAGAGCCCGATGCGGGGCTCGAACTCACGGACCGCGAGATCGTGACCTGGCTGAAGTCGGACGCTTAACCGACTGCGCCACCCAGGCGCCCCAAAGTCTGTGTGAGTTCTTGAGCCTTGTTTTTCTTTTTCAATATTTTGGCTTTTCAGGCATTCAATATTTTGGGATTCCAAATGAATATGATGATTGGCTCTTCCATTTACACACACACACACACACACACACACACACACCCCTACACACAAAGCCATTGAGATTTTGATAGGGATTGCATTAAATTTGCAGGTCACTTTGGGGTGCAGTGCCATTTAAGAATATCAAGTCTTCTGGGGTTTCTGGGTGGCTCAGTCGGTTAAGCGTCCAGCTTCAGCTCAGGTCATATCTCACAGCTCGTGAGTTCAAGCACCGCATCCGGCTCTGTGCTGACAGCTCAGAGCCTGGAGCCTTCTTCGAATTCTGTGTGTCCTCTCTCTGCCCCTCCCCTGCTCATACTCTGTCTCTCTCTCAAGAATAAATATTAAAAAAATATATTAAGTCTTCTAATCTATGAACATGAAATGTTTTTTCAAGTAATTATGTCTTCTTTAATTTCTTTCATCAGTGTTTGGATGTTTTTACTATACATATCTTCTACTCCCTTTAAATTCATTCCTAGGTGTTTCTTTTTTAGATTTTTTTAACGTAGGTTTTTTTTTTTAATGCTACTATACATGGATTCTTAATTTCCTTTCTGATTATTCATTGCTGGTGCATCTAAACACAACTCATTTTCATATTTTGATCTTTTACCCTGCAACTTGCTGAATTTGTTCTAGTAGCTACTTTATGTATATGTGGATTCTTTTGGATTTTCTGCATGTAGAAATATGTCATCCGCAAATAGAAACAGTTATATTTCTTTTCCAAATCGGATGCCTTTTGTTTCTTTTTCTTGTGTAATTGCTCTGGCTAAGCCTTCTCGTAGAGATTGAATAAAAGCACAAAAGTAGGCATCCTTGGAGCATCTGGGTGGCTCAGTGGGTTGAGCGTCCAACTTTGGCTCTGGTCATGGTCTCACGGTTTATGGGTTTGAGCCCTATATTGGGCTCTCTGCTGTCAGTACAGAGCCCGCTTCAGATTCTCTGTCTCCTTCTCTCTCTGCCCCTCCCCTGCTCATGCTCTCTTAAAAATAAATAAAACATTAAAAAAAACAAAGTAGGCATCCTTGTGTTATTCCTGATCTCAATGGGAATCTTTCTGTCTTTCACCATTAAATATGATGTGTTGGGTTTTCATAAATACCCTCTATCATGTTAATGATACAAGTAATGATACATGTTACTTCTACTTCTAGTTTACTGAGTGTTTTTATCATGAAAAGTCTTGAATTTTTTTCTAATACTTTTTCTGAGTCTATGGAGATAATCATGTGTTGTTGCTCTAATTTTCCATTCAGCAGAAGTGTATAACCTACTAGGTGCCATATGAGATGAGCTAAGAATAAATGAAATATAGTCTTTCCTATTAAGGTAGTATCACTGCGGAGAGGCATGGAAAAAAATAATTCCAAAAGTAAAGTGATTGATACTATAAAAAGGGTAACTAAGTACTCTGGAAGATTAGAAATTTTAATTCAATTTGGACTTCACAGTGGTGCTGTTATTTTAGCTGAGTTTTAAGAGTTAAATAGAGGTTCGCCAGCCAAGACAAGGCTCCAAAGAGGGATTTCAGTCAGAGGGAACAGCCAGAAAAAAGGTAGGAGAACATGAAGCTATGTTGGGAATGGCAGATTGTTGTTTGGTGATGAGATTTGACAAGGAGTTGTAGGAGGGGAAGCTGGATGTTAAGGTTGAATGAAGTTAGAATGGCCTTGTGTACCATGCTTGGGCCTTCAGACTGGGTATGACAGATATACAGCAAGGCAGTCACTTGCTTATATATGCACTATAGCCATATGGATTAGAATGAGAAGAGGCTGTAAACAAGATTTAAAAACATATATTTCAAGCATATAGTATAACTGTTATTATTGGTTTTAAATTTTTTTTCTTTTCCTTTCAATCCTCTCTCCCTCTTGTTTCCTCGTTAGTACTTTCTTGTGTTAGACTCTGTTATATACCATTCCCAGAATGCAACAGGTGACAGGAGAAAAAAATATATAGAACGGTATGCTACAACCATCAGAATTGGAATTCTGTTAAGTTTTATATAAATATGTATTGTACTTCTTTTGGAGTCATCAAAAAAAATTTTTTAAGTGAAGCAGTAAAAGGCTCTTTTGAAAACACAGAAATACTTGAGCTTAATTTTCAAGACTTTGTGTTGCTAGAAAATAAATGATTAGCCATAAAAACATCAAGTTTATTTTCTGTTTTGACTGGCATTTGGCCAACACTAGAATGGATTTCCTGGTAATTTAGTTTGAGAGATGACTTCTTTACATCATCATTGATACCTGTAAAGCCAAACATAGGGCTTTGCGCATCAATAAATGTCTTCATTGTTATTCAATTTGAATTAAATTATTTGAACAATCCAAATCTTCTGTTTGTATGTCCTAATTACTATGCAACCATTACAGATAATCTCAGTTAAGCTCTTAAATTATAAAGCAGTGTAGTATTGTTGCTGCAGTATGGAAACAACCATTAACTAGAATCCAGTGGTCAATGACCTCATAATCAATTATTACTTTGTAGAATTTCTCTTCAATACTGTCATGAGATTAGTATTCCCTAAAAGCATTTTCTACTTTCTTTAATAATTTTTCCAGATTAGGTTCAAAGAGATACAAATTTCAGAATTCTTAAAATGTCTTTTAAGTGTACATTCTAATTTAAAGTACTTTTGATCAGAAATTTGGTGACATATATTGATATTTATTATGAAGCCTCTGGTATTATCTGGAAAGTAATTATTTCCTAGTGAAGGAAAGGGATGAATGATAAAGATTAAAAATAGTAGCTTTTCACTGATGGAAGCACAGTCTAGTCCAATAATTCTCAAAATTTTTGATGCCAGGACCGGAATTATTAAAAATTATCAGACTCTAAAGAGCTTTTGTTTACATTATCTGTGTATATATCCCAGTATTTTATTTTTGAGAAACAGAGTGAGACAAAGCGTGAGTGGGGGAGGGGCAGAGAGAGAAGGAGACACAGAATCTGAAGCAGGCTCCAGGCTCTGAGCTGTCAGCGCAGAGCCTGATGCGGGGCTCGAACCCACAAACTGTGAGATCATGACCTGAGCCAAAGTTGGACACTCAACCGACTGAGCCACCCAGGTGCCCCAAGTTTGTCACTTTTAAAATGTTTCTGGAGTCTAGGCTACTCTCAGGCATGTCCCATGTGTTGTCTCAACATTCAGACTTCTTTGATCTCATGGCCCCTCTATAGCAACATGTGGCAGAGGAAGAGAGAGACTGAGCGTGGAGAATCGCGCATAGTCTTTTTTTTTTTATTTTTTTTTTAATGTTTCTTTACTTTTCAGACAGAGCACAAGTTGGGGAGGGGCAGAGAGGCAGACACAGAATTTGAAACAGGCTCCAGGCTCTGAGCCGTCAGCACTAACCTGATGTGGGGTTTGAACCCACAAACCGTGAGATCATGACCTGAGCCTAAGTCAGACACTTAACCGACTGAGCCACCCAGGCGCCCCCGTGCATAAAGTCTTAAGTGCTTCCTCTTAGAAATGTCACACAGGGGCGCCTGGGTGGCGCAGTCGGTTAAGCGTCCGACTTCAGCCAGGTCACCATCTCGCGGTCCGTGAGTTCGAGCCCCGCGTCGGGCTCTGGGCTGATGGCTCAGAGCCTGGAGCCTGTTTCCGATTCTGTGTCTCCCTCTCTCTGTGCCCCTCCCCCGTTCATGCTCTGTCTCTCTCTGTCCCAAAAATAAATAAATGTTAAAAAAAATTAAAAAAAAAAAAAAAAGAAATGTCACACATAATTCCTCTTTATGTTTGCTAGTAAAAGCCATGCCTGATGTCAGGTGGTCCTGTCTAACTTCAACAGATCAGGAAGTACAGTCCTCTCATGTGACAGAGGAAAGGAGGACTGAATATATTGGTGAGCAGTACAAATGCTTACCACTCTCTTTGAAATGATGTTTTTAAGGAACATTAATATAAATACCTTGAGCACAAGGACCTTGTTCACCACAGTGTGATGAGCACCTAGGTCAATATCTCTTACAACCAAGAAATACTTGTTGAACAAGTAAGTGAGAGGAAGACATTAAACTTCCCCAATACAGTAAGCAGTAATATTTTCTAATTGGCTATAGATATAAAAGAGTACACATTGAATTTACCTCTGATGAGAAACCATTTGCTTTTCTTATACTTAGCAGTTTATTATGGTCAATCTTTGGTAAATTTGGATGGTTTAATAATAGCATGCCAAATTCTTCCTTTGCAATGGACTAAACTTTTAGTGGATAGTCAAAAAATATGAATTAGCATTTTTAAGTCATTTATAGAAATAAAAGGTTGATATACATGCTATAATATCTATGCTACCATTTACCATATGATTTCATTCTCCCACTATTTTTTTCTTCTCAAAATATGAAATTTAGCTAGTGTAGCACATTTCAATCATTGAATCAATAGAAATTTTTGAGAACATTGGGAAACAAAACTGACAAAAATCTTTGCTTTTTTTCCCCAGAAAATAGTAATGATTATAGCAAATAAGGAAACTATATATTATTAGATGATAACTTCTTTGGGAAAAATAGAGCAAGGTTAGGGGGATTGAGAGAGTTGAATGGTGAGGAAACAGGTTACAGTTACACACAGAGGAATCCGAGCAACTCTTATTAAAAAAAAAAAAAATGAGGGGCGCCTGGGTGGCGCAGTCGGTTAAGCGGCCGACTTCAGCCAGGTCACGATCTCGCGGTCCGTGAGTTCGAGCCCCGCGTCGGGCTCTGGGCTGATGGCTCGGAGCCTGGAGCCTGTTTCCGATTCTGTGTCTCCCTCTCTCTCTGCCCCTCCGCCATTCATGCTCTGTCTCTCTCGGTCCCAAAAATAAAATAAAAAACGTTGAAAAAAAAAATTTTTTTTAAAAATGTGTCTAAGCAAAGACATCAAGGTGGTAAGGGAATTTCCATCCAGATACCTGGGGGCAAGCCTGTACAAGGTAGAGGGAGTAGTCCGTGCAAAGGCTTTCAGGCAGGAGAACACCTATTTTGTCTGAGGTATTACATGTGGGTGGAGTAGAGCCAGTGAATCAGAGAGATTAGATGAGTCAACCTCCAGCCTCTGCTTCTAGTCACTAGGTGGACAGTTCTGGTCTAGTCTCTTTGTCATGGAAATTCCTGTCCATCCCCTTGGCTCTGAGACAGTTTTTTAAAAATAGCTTCAGGGGGCACCTGGATGACTCAGTCAGTTAAACATCTGACTTCAGGCCAAGTGTTGATCTCATGGTTCTGTAACTCTCACCCAGAACCGCTTCGGATTCTCTGTCTCCCTGTCTCTCTGCCCCTCCCCTGCCCTCAAAAATAAACATTAAAAAATAATAAAAACATATACACAATGGTTTTTAAAAATCAAAGAATTCTGTGAACAATTATTAAAAAAAAAAATAAGTAACAGCCTCAGGTTGAAAAGGCATAACTCATAATTTAGTCTTTGTCCCCAGGCTTCTCTCTTTGTTTATTGGAGAATTCTTAACAGTACCTCGAAAGGCCTACATTAGGCTTTTGTTTTTCCTTTGCTCAGTTTTATCTCCTATCAAGTCTTCCACCTCACTGTCTCTGCATACACTTACTTTAGCTTGATATCAGAATTTGACTTTTTCAATCCTAAAAATGCACAAATTAGTGTACCCTCAGTCAGTTTCAGTTTGCTCTTAACAGAGCTGTATTTACTTTCAAAAATTTCTTGATTATAGGATTTATTGAAGGCTAAAAAATTTAGTTAACATATACCAACATCTGGACTTTAACTTACAGTTTTCCCTAACATTGTATATGGCCTCCATAGGCCCATGATCAGTGTCCCAAAGGTACGGTATTTGATAGTTTAAGCTAAAGGGACTGAAATCACTATAAGAATTCTCAAATTCCCTGTTTGATCTTGTGGGGTCCCTACTACTCTCTGATGATCCTCAGAGATCTTAACTTTATATTACAGTTTCTCATTCCTGATATGATAGTCTTAGTTTCAAGCAACAGGAACCAACTCAGGCTGATTTAAGCAGAAAGATAACTTATTAAAAAGGTGTAGGGGCGCCTGGGTGGCGCAGTCGGTTAAGCGTCCGACTTCAGCCAGGTCACCATCTCGCGGTCCGTGAGTTCGAGCCCCGCGTCGGGCTCTGGGCTGATGGCTCAGAGTCTGGAGCCTGTTTCCAATTCTGTGTCTCCCTCTCTCTCTGCCCCTCCCCCATTCATGCTCTGTCTCTCTCTGTCCCAAAAATAAATAAATGTTGAAAAAAAAAATTAAAAAAAAAAAAAAAGGTGTAAGGTGACATGAGAGTCCGTAAGTAGGTCCTGCCATTTATGGTTAACGGTTAATTGTTTTTCAAAAAGAATGCCAGGACAATTCAATGGTCTTTTCAACAAATGGTGCTGGGACAACTGGATGCCAACATACAAAGATTGAAGTTGGATCCATTCTCTTTTTTTTAATTTAATTTTTATAATGTTTAATTGTTTTTGAGAGAGAGAGAGACAGAGCATGAACAGGGGAGGGGCAGAGAGCAATGGAGACACAGAATCCAAAGCAGGTTCCAGCCTCTGAGCTGTCAGCACAGAGTCCGACGCCAGGCTTGAATGCACAGGCCATAAGATCATGACCCGATATGAAGCTGGATGCTCAACTGACTGAGCCACCCAGGCGCCCCGATCCCTTCTTTAATATCATAACACAGAAATGAACTCAAAATGAGTTACAGACCTAAATATAAGAGCTAAGCCTGTAAAACTCATAGAGGAAAACATAGGAATAAATATTTATGGCCTTAGATTTGACACTAGTTTTATAGATACGACAGCAAAAGCGTAAGGAAAACAAAAGAAAAAATAGGAAAATTGGACTACATTGAAATTATAAACTTTTGTGCTATAAATGATATCATCAAAAGAGTGAAAAGACAACACACAGAATGGTATCTAGATACTAGTATCTAGAATATATAAAGAACTCTATGATTCAATAATAAGAATTCACATCACTCAGTTTAAAAATGGGCAAAGAAGGGCGCCTGGGTGGCTCAATTGGTTAAGGTCTATCTTCAGCTCAGGTCATGATCTTGCAGTTCGTGGGTTCAAGCCCCACATTAGGCTTTGCGCTGACCGTGCCAAGCCTGCTTCAGATTCTCTGTCTCCTTCTCTGCGCCGCCCCTGCTCCCTGTCTCTCTCTCTATCTCTTTCTCTCTCAAAAATAATTTTAAAAAATAGATATATAAAAATGGGCAAAGATTTTGAGGGGACATTTCCCTAAAAAGATACAGAAGTAGCTAAAAAGCACATGAAAAGATGCTTGATGGGGCGCCTGGGTGGCTCAGTCGGTTAAGCGGCCAACTTCGGCTCAGGTCATGATCTCGCGGTCCGTGAGTTCGAGCCCCGCATCGGGCTCTGTGCTGACAGCTCAGAGCCTGGAGCCTGTTTCAGATTCTGTGTCTCCCTCTCTCTGACCCTCCCCCGTTCATGCTCTGTCTCTCTCTGTCTCAAAAATAAATAAACGTTAAAAAAAAATTTTTAAAAAAAGATGCTTGATATCATTAGTCATTTGGGAGATGCAAATCAAAAGCACAATTAGATACTACTTCACATCCACTAGGATACCTGTAATGAAAATATATGGGAAACAGTATGGTAGTTCTTCAAAATATTAAACATGGAATTATCATGTGATCCAGGAATTTTATTTCTGGGTATATACACAAATGAAAGCAGGTACTCATATCTGTATGCCAGTGTTCATAGCAGCATTATGCACAAGAGCCAAAAGGTGTGAACAGCAACTTATTGTCCATCAGCAGATGAACAGACAGATAAAATGTGCTATATACATACAGTGGAATGAAATTCCTTAAAATGGAATAAAATTTGATACATGCTACCACCTTGAAGACAGACATTATGCTAAGTGAAATAGCCAGACAAAAAGAACAAATATTGTATGATTCTATTTATTTGGGGTACCTAGGATAGTCAAATATATAGAGACTAAAGTAGAACAGTGGTTATCAGGGGCTGGAGGAAGGACGGAAAGTTCTTGAAATGGATAGTGGTAATGGTTGCACAACAGTGTGAATGCACTTAATGCCATTACACTATATACTTTAAAATGGTTAAAATGGTATGGAACTGGTGAATCACTTACAGTGTTCACCTGAAACTAATACAACACTGTATGTTAACTACACTGGAATTAAAATGGGAAATGTTATTATATATATATTTTACCGCAATAAAACAAAAAAATATATTTAATAATGTGTTTCCAAGTATGTGGAGATATTAGTATCCTCATACACTGCTGGTGGGAATGTAAAATGGTGCAGTCACTTTGGAAAACAGTCTGGCTGGGATTTCCTCAAAAAATTAAACATAAAATGGACAAAGGCCTTAATAGATATTTCTCCAAAGAAGATTAACCCAAATGGCCAATAAGCATATGAAAAGATGCTTGCTTTGAATTCTTTTATGAGACAATCAGGTGTGTCCATAAGAGAAGCCTGAGGAGAGGCTGGGGAAAACTAGGTGTATTACAGGTGCTTACAGGTCCTAGAGAGAGAAGGCATGGCATCCCATGCAGGGCCTTGTGGAAAGGCTACCAGGGTGGTTAGGAGACTAGAGGGGGGGAGGGTTAGGCCAGAGCCTTTATTGAGGTTTGTAAATGAAAGGCAAGAAAGGGCAGGGTGAACAGTTTAGGATTAGCCAGTTTAACTTACTTCAGTGGTATTTGGGCCTTGGGGTGGTCCCACTTATCTGGCACCTGCCCCAGGAGGATTAAGGCAGAGGAATAGTGTCTTTTGGGGCACCAGGACCAGATAGAGGAGACATGGCCCTGGATTGACTAGTTTGTATATCAGAGACATGCTTCGGGCTCGGCCCTTTCCTGTCTGTAAGAACTAGCTAGTCCTGGAGGGGCAATCTCTTTCCAGACAGAAAGTTGTTTGGGGGGCGGATTTTTTGCTTGTTGTTGTTGTTGTTGTTGTTTTTATGGTGCCAAAATATCATAATATGCAGAAATTAAAAATAATTATAACAGACTGTTCAATATCATTAGTCATTAGGGAAATGCAAATCGAAACCACAACAAGGACCTCTTCACTTTCATTAGGATGGCTATTACAAAAAGGAAAAGGAAAAGAAATTACAGGTGTTAGTAAGGATGTGGAGAAATTACAAACCTGGTGCATTGCTGATGGGAATGTAAAATGATCCAGCCACTTTTGAAGTTCCTCAAAAAGTTAAACATAGAATTACCACATAACCCAGAATTCCACTTCTACGTATATACCCAGAAGAATTGAAAGCAACGACTCAAAACAGGTATTTATACACCAATGTTCAAAGCAGCATTATTCGCAGTAGCCAAAAGGTGGAAACAACCTATATGTCCATTAATGGATGAATAGATAAATAGGTGGTGTATACATACAATGGAATATTATTCAGCCTTAAAAATGAATGAAATTCTGATACCTGCTACAACTTGGATAAAAATTGAAACCATTATGCTAAGGAAAATCAGCCAGACACAAAAGAACAAATATTATATGGGGGCGCCTGGGTGGCTCAGTCGGTTAAGCGGCCAACTTCGGCTCAGGTCATGATTTCGCGGTCAGTGAGTTCAAGCCCTGCGTCAGGCTCTGTGCTGACAGCTCAGAGCCTGGAGCCTGTTTCAGATTCTGTGTCTCCCTCTCTCTGACCCTCCCCTGTTCATGCTCTGTCTCTCCCTGTCTCAAAAATAAATAAATGTTAAAAAAAAAAAAAAAAGAACAAATATTATATGATTCTACTTATGAGATGGATGGGACAGGCAAATTCATAGAAATAGAAAGTAACAGAGTTTATCAGGGGCTGGGCTATGATTCCATTTCCATAAAATTCAAAGTTACTCTTACTGGGGGAGAGAGACACATTATGACTAGAGGTGGCACAAGAGGAGCTGCTGAGTCATTTTCTGTTTCTCAATCTGTGTTCATTCTATAAAATGTCAAGAGCTGTTCAGCCATAATTTGCACATTTCCCTTGATAGGTTATACTTTAATTAAAGTCTACTTAAAATTGGGGAAAAAAGATATCTGTATTTCAGAGTTTTTTTAACAACTGATAATTTATTAAAAAGGTTGACTTGATTAAGCACGTGCATTGATGGTTTCGGCCTTGATTCCTCGTTCAGTACTGATGGAATCAATCTATTTAACAGTCTCAGAAGGACTGTACAGATCAGTGAGTCACTTATGGATCCTCATCTGAAAACAATCCCAAGTCTTAGTACCTTCACCGGAAGAGGTTTTCTTGTAGTGATTCTCAGAGTCTTGGAAGACTTCCAAACCGATCCTTTCACTTTGAGGTTCTTTTCCTTTGCACCTCTGATCAAGTTGGCTCATATGTTCTCCAGAGATTTTCCATTGGCAGCTGGTTAGAGTGATTCTAATTCTGTGAATCACTACCTCCGCTTCCACGGGTATCTTCCCATGTCCTTAGAAGCCATGGCTATGACACAGCTTCCTGACCAACTGGTTCCTGGGAGAAAACATCGGGGAGGCAAGAGCTAGGCACTCAGAGCTCTGCAGTAGCTACCACTATGTCTTCCTCAAAGAAAAGAGTTCAGCTTTTAAAGGCTGAAAAGATAGCCATTTTCTCCTCATCTTGGAATCATCTAAAAATAATAACCATAACAAGAAATGGAGACACAGGTGCTTGGTTTGACACTTGAAGGAATCCACTGCCCCAACTAAGAAGACACAGAGGAAGAGCAACAAATGCAAAGGAGAGCAAATAGAAATGAGAGGGACACATTGGGAAAAGACGTTGAAGATGATCAACAGATGCAGTGAAGGTCAAGTAAAGGTGAGGGGGACACTCGGTGTGGACACTTTCGGCAAGAACACGTGTTTCCACAGAATTGGAAGCTCTGAGGGCAAAACCAACAGTCCCTTTTCTGTAACAAGAACAGTACACAACCAAGGGCCAGTACTTCCCTAGTCAGGACTTGACAGGAAATGTCATGAAGCAGGGAAGGTGGAGACTGAACACAGACTATAAGCTATTTCCGTACAATACTGTCTGTTGTGAAGTAGGTTGAAGGAAAGAGTCAGCAATGAAAGCAGCCCTACAGTGCAGATCTTGGTTAGCTGTTGAGAAATGAAGGTAAAAAACCCAATTCTCATGTACAACCTGTGTCATAAGGCCCTGGACCTTCCCTAATGTGAATCTCTTGTAAATATTTGACATATGAACAACTCCTCTCTTTCAATAATGAGTAATACATCAAAAAGGAATCCACACCAGAGGAAAATTTGACCAGCATATAGCCATGAATATTTTTTAATTAATGAAGTAATCCCCTTTTAAAGATTATTATGAATGGGGTACCTAGCTGGCTCAGTTGATGGAACATGCAGCTCTTGTCGTGAGTTCAAGCCTCACGTTGGATGCAGAGCCTACTTAAAAAAATATTAATAATTATGCTGAAAGAGATAATGAAGCAAGGGCAAGTGTCTGTTAGCTTCACCTGTAGAGAAGATTTATCTCCCAACAAGTCTCATGAGGTAAGGCATTTCCCAGATGTAGAAAAGAGATTCAGATCCGGCAGCCAAAAAGAGTACAAATACCTCTAAATGGAGACTTAGGGGAGAAAATTGTGCACATCACATGCACGCACACACACAAGGTTTGGACTCCTTTTCACTGAACTCAGCAGTTCTCGATCTCCATTTAATTAAACCAGATTTTACTTTTGGCTTTAAGGAAACTTTGAACCTTATCTTTCTGCCACAACAGTGATATCTTACTCTTAAATCTGGTTTAACTGAACATCTTAACAGAGTGAAGGTGTGCCATACTGCCTTATTCTTAATCTCCCATTTTCTTTATAGGGCCGCTTCTTCTCTCTAGAGAATATCACTGTCTTAGCTTAGCTTTCCTTTTTTATCATGACCATTTAAAAAAAAAATGAAGGGGGGCGGGCGCCTGGGTGGCTCAGTCAGTTGAGCATCCGACTTCAGCTCAGGTCAAGACCTTGCAGTTCATGAGTTCGAGCCCTGCATCGGGCTCTGCGGGACAGCTCAAAGCCTGGAGCCTGCTTCCGATTCTGTGTCTCCCTCTCTCACTAACCCTCCCCCACTCTCTCTCTCAACTTCAAAAATAAATAAACATTAAAAAATAAAAAAAAAATAATAAAAAAATAAAAAAGGAAAATGAGGCAAAGCTCTTATATCTGTAATTTGATTTTTTTCTCGAATGGTCTTCCAGGCAAGAAAAAAATATTGTGATTAGAAGTTTTGGAAGATGTACTCTCATCTTTCTCTTATCGAAGCATTGCTAATATTGGGGCCAGGGAGAATTTCTTAGATTTTCTACCATTTTTTCCCTTTGCTACCTGTCACCAAATGCGTTCCTTTATGAACATTTTTAAATGTAATTTGAGCAAAAGAGAATACTTTTGTTATTAAGCTATCTAATGTTTTTATCAAATTGTAATGTTAGATGCTTAAATTCTTTTATTTCGAAGAGTAGGATTGAATAGCATGACACAATGAATGACAGTCTTCTATCAAGTAATAATACGTAGCCTTGATGGTTCAGCAGGTTCAAATCAGGAAGGTCCCATTACAGTTATTTTTTCTACCTCTCTGTGTTCAATCTCAACTGTAAGTTGGCCTCAGAAACTATTCTAAGTCCCTCATCTGTAAAAATGGAGACCACTATGAAAGGATCTCATTTATTTATTACTTTTTCATCCAACTATCCATTTGTACCTCTATCCAGGATATAAGGATGATTGACTCTGTCCCTCTCCTAAGAAGTATGGTGAAGATGGATTTGTAATTAGCTGTAATTCAGTGTGATAACTGTCATAAAAGTAGGGCATTTAGGGTGCCATGTAGGCACAGTGTTGACTGTACTTGTATGCATCAATTATCATTCAGTGTCCCTGAAAACTTGGTTGGTACCATTACCTTTGAATGGAAATGATTAGCATGTTTGCCTGATAGGTGTCCTATAGTGAAATGATACCATTTCTTAAGCAATCTGCAAGCTAAAAATTGTCCCCCAGGAAATCAAAGCCTTAATGCTAACTTTGCTGTATTTATACAGCTTTGTATAATGGAAGTGGGTTCCTATTTTACAGTTACTACGCTTTCCCAATTCAATTCACATTCCAATCCATCTTATCAAACTTCAGTTAAGTCAATAGACTGAAACAGTTCTTTTTTTTAGTGTCTATTTTAAGAGAGAGAGAGAGAGAGAGCCAGCATGGGGAGAGGCGGGGGGGGGGGGGGGGGGGGGGAGGGGAGGGGAGGGGGTGGTGGAGAGAGAATCCCAAGCAGGCTGTGTGTGCGGAACCTGATGCAGGGCTCGATCTCATGAACTGTGGGATGATGACCTGAGCCAAAATCAAGAGTCAAATGCTTAACCAACTAAGCAATCCAGGCACTCTGAAACATTTCTTTTTCTTAAAAACATTGTTGGAGTAGAAGATCATGCTTTGAGGTGATTAATTTTTTTCTTGATATAGAAAATATTAATAACATTTATCTAGTTGTTTCTAGGCAGCACAAGACTATTGAACTCTCCAAGAATCCAGTCTGAGATTTTCCAAACTGCCAAAATATTTTAAGACAAATGAGAATATATAAACATACATGTTATCAACTGTTTTATATTTGTGTTTTAGAGATAATAAGTTTCTAATGAGCCACCAGAGCCCAGTGGGATTAAAGATATAAATTTCAAAATCTAGATTCCTTCCTGTATTATCATATCTGGCTGGAGTTGTGTTTTCTCTGAATGTGAAATTTCTCAAGAGGGATGCTTATTACATTATTAAAAACAATGAATTACATTATGAAATAAATAACAGAAGGCAAAGCATAGGCCAATGATGAAAGTTTGTCATGAAGGAAGGATTGTGATTAATTTTGCACATTTGAGTAGATTTAGAAGGAGGATGGAAAGAAAGAAGAAAAAAAGGAAGGATGGATTATATTATAGAGTTCACAGTGGGTTTACTTTAGAAAGAAGGAGGAATAAGTTAGATTTGAGTTTATAGTGAAATTTGAATTCACAATTCAAATGGTGAGACTAAACTTTCTTTGTGCGTACACGCACGCACTCACACTCTCACACACACACACACACACACTGAGAAGAAAATGATGAACAGAAGCAACACAAAGTGTGCACTGCCTACTACAGTGCTTACTTGGCACATAACATGGTCATTATTACATGTTTTTGGAGATTGTTTAAATTCTCTTATTTTGAAAGAAGGTTTTTTTTTTCTTTTTTAAAAAAATTTTTATATTTTTAATTTACATTTGAAACAAGGTTTTGAGTTAAAGCAGAGATTGGTTGGCACTTTACAGCCTGCAGGGCAAATCTGGACCGCTATCTGCCTTTGTAGATAAACTTTTATTAGAACTCACTATGCTTATTTATATATTGTCTACATCTATTTCTGCACTACAGCAACAGAATAGAGTAGTTAGGAAAGTGACTGTATAGCCTACAAAGCCTAAAATGTTTACTTGCTGGCTTTTACAGAGTGGGTTGCCAACCCCTCAGTGGAATCCTCAGTTTCAGCCCCATACAGAGACTGTATATTTCTTATGATCCACTGAGCTTTGTAAGGTTAATATATTTGTTGTGTTGAACATTGTTTTGAGCCCCTGATTTTCCCCAACTTTTTCTTATACCTTTAATGTAGCTTCATTAGTTAAAATTTTGCCATATTTGCTTCATCTGTTCTCTCCATGTACATTATACATACATGCATTTTCTTCTTCTGCTGCTGCTGCTGCTGCTGCTGTTGACTTATTTGAAAGTTACAGATATTGTGCTTCAGCATACCCCTCTAAGAGTAAGAGCATTCCACTATATAACCTACTGTTTTAAAATTTAAAGACACATGTATGGGTTTTTTGTTTGTGTGTAAGGGCTATACAACTGTCTTTCTATAGCACCTTTTCACCTCTGTGTTCCCATTTATAAACTGTAGAAATTCTAAGTATTAGTTATCTATTGCTTACTTGTAGCCTGAATAACGAATGGCCCCCTAAAGATTTCCATGTCTTAATCCATGAAATCTGTGACTATGTTACCTTACATGGCAAAGGGGACTTTGCAGATGTAATTAAGGAATTAAAAATGTATCCTGTATTATCTGATGGGCTCAATGTAATCACAAGGGTCCTTGTAAGAGGGAGGCAAGAGAGGTAAAAGCAGAGAAGGTGATAATCAGTGAGAGAAATGTGACAGTGCCATCACTGCTGTCACTGAAGATGGCAATGCTAAGAATTTTCACACCCAGTTTCAAAGCCATAAAGTCCTGGATTTTTTTTTTTTTTTTAAACAATCCTTTCCTCAATTTCTCTCTCCTCTTGCTATATTTTACTATAATCATCAAGAAGAAATTCCATGACACCTTCAGTGTTTTGCTTGGAAATCCCCTTACCGGACCACCCAGTTCATTTGGCTCATTTTCTACTTTGTGTATAACTGCAAGTGACAGGGTTACTGAACTTTGTTTCTACATAACAAAGATCCCCCTGCCTCCAGTTTCTAATCAGATGTTCCTACCCTCCTTAAAACCTCACAGGGAGCCTCCTCAAAGTCCAAAACCTGTCAATTTCAATTGATGGCAATTTAGGCTTTTATCACTGCTCTCCTTAAAGTCCTTATAGCTGCCTCCTACTGCCCAGTTACAAAACTGCTACCACATTTTAAGTATTCGTGATAATAGAACCCCACTCGTGACACCAGAATCTGTTAGTTATCTCTGGCACTTTATTTTTTTTTTTTTTTTTTAATTTTTTTTTTTTTTCCAACGTTTATTTATTTTTGGGACAGAGAGAGGCAGAGCATGAACGGGGGAGGGGCAGAGAGAGAGGGAGACACAGAATCGGAAACAGGCTCCAGGCTCTGAGCCATCAGCCCAGAGCCTGACGCGGGGCTCGAACTCACGGACCGCGAGATCGTGACCTGGCTGAAGTCGGACACTTAACCGACTGCGCCACCCAGGCACCCCTCTCTGGCACTTTAAAATTTAGGCTAGTTAGGCACTCAAGACAGCAAACATATTCTCTCACAGTTTCTGAGGATCAGGAATCCAGGTTCATTTTAACTAGATGCCTCTGGTCTAGGCTCATCAGGAGGTTGTAGTCACACTGTCAGCCAGGGCTGCAGTCCTCTCAAGGCTCAATGAGAAGAGGTTCCCTTTCCAAACTCACTCCTGTCACTGTTGGCAGACCACAGGTCTCCAAATCGGTTGGGGATATCTGTTCTTTGGCACAGAGACTTTGGCGTAAGCCTATTCACGACATGCAGCTGGCTTTCCTCAGAGCAAGGAAGCAGAGAGCAAGAGATTCCCCAAGACAGAAGAAACAGACTTTTTTGTGACCTAATCTCAGAAATAACATGCCATCATTTTTGCCATATTCTAGTTGTTAGAAGCAAGTCACTGGGTCCAGTTCACACTTAAAGGAAGGGGATTCCACAGGTCATGAATACCAGGCAGGGAACATAGGGGCTCAGCCTCAGAGGTTGCTTAACACAGATAACAAGGCATGTGTGTCTCAGAATGTGCCACAAACACTTTCAGGGTGAAAACAACTTAGAGAAAGCTTAATATTCTCCGTAAGATCAACCCACATTCAGAATTTGGCTTCATAGAGAGTTTCTCTTACAACTTGTAAAAACTTGACTATCTGAATGAAATCTTTGAAGAGCCAGTCATTCTAGAAAGGCAAGTTTCTAGATAGAGCTGTCCCATTACAGATCAAATCTTAATTAACAGTTTGGTGTAGAAGTCCTTCTCTTTTTGATCACATACTTCCTTACCTGCTTAAAGAAATTACTGATGATAATATGAAATTTTATTTCATAAAAAATCATTGTATGTGTTATAAAGAGAAAATGCTGGCCTTCTCCATAGAATATAGAATTGTTGATCTCTTTTTTAAAGGACTCAAGGCTTTCTGTCTGCCTTTATTTATTTACTTAATGTTTATTTTTGAGAGACCTAGTAGGTGCGCATGAGTTGGGAAGACGCAGAGAGAACAGGAGACAGGGATCTGAAGCCAGTTCTGTGCCGAGAGCAGAGAGCCTGATGTTGGGCTTGAACTCACCATGAGATCATGACCTGAGCTGAAGTCGGACACTTAATCGACTGAGCCACCCAGGCATCCTCCTGTCTGCCTTTTTATAATTTGTCTTCTTTTATTTGTCACTTCCCAGCATTGCCTGCCTGTTTGCTGTATCTAACCGCTATAGGTTGAAACCAAATAACTTAGGTTGAATAAAACTGTGTGTGAAGGAAAAGGGACCTGTGGAGGGTTGAATCTGCAGTCTGCAAGCCTTAACTGCTGCTAGCTGCTTGCAGACTTTTGCTTACATCTTAATTGTAAATTGTTATATATATATATTTATAGGTGAGGCTGTGGTAACAGCTGAAGTCATATTGGGCTTAGATGTTCAGTTCCTAATTAATTTTATGAGAAAGCTGAAAGTGGGGCGCCTGGGTGGCTCAGTCGGTTGAGCGTCCGACTTCGGCTCAGGTCATGATCTCACAGTCTGTGAGTTCGAGCCCTGCGTCAGGCTCTGTGCTGACAGCTCAGAGCCTGGAGCCTGTTTCAGATTCTGTGTCTCCCTCTCTCTGACCCTCCCCTGTTCATGCTCTGTCTCTCTCTGTCTCAAAAATAAATAAACGTTAAAAAATTAAAAAAAAAAAAAAAAAGAAGAAAGCTGAAAATGACCTGAGGACAAATAATAAGAATTGTGTATTGCTTGTACTTCGGCCAATTTCCTGACCCTCCTGTTTCCCTGCTTGGGATTCTCTTTCTGCCTCTCTCTCTCAAAATAAATAAATAAACTTTAAAAATTAAAAAAAAATTTCTTTTCCAGTAGTGATGTGTTCCTCTATTCAACAATTCCATAAATAGTAGTTTGCAGCCTCCAGCCATAAGATACTTACGTGGACTTCAGAGAATGTGCATACTATGGGTGTACCATCATACATGGAGAACCCTGACCAAAAAAAAAGCCAGCTAAGGAAGCACATCTTCATATACAGAACTCCAGTCAACTTTTTGGTTTTTGTTTTAAATTTTTTTTAGTGTTTATTTATTTTTGACAGAGAGACAGAACATGAGTGAGGGAGGGGCAGAGAGAGAGGGAGACACAGAATCCGAAGCAGGCTCCAGGCTCCGAGCCATCAGCACAGACCCTGATGCGGGGCTCGAACTCACAGACTGTGAGATCATGACCTGAGCTGAAGTCAGACGCCCAACCAACTGAGCCACCCCTGGCGCCCCTCCCGTCAACTTTTTGTTCTTCACAACCAAGATGCACTGGATGTTTGCAGAACTTCTCTAACATGAAAGAGAGAGACCAAAAGAAAGAGAAAAAGGGGTCTCAGAGGAAATAAAAACAATGTAATGAGAAAAAGAAAATGTAAATGGACTATAATTAATGTTCTTGTAGAAATAAGATGAAGAAACAAGAACAAGATGGGGGTTTTTAAAAAACAACAGGAACAGAGAATTTAAAATTTTGGAAACTAAAAATATGAGAGCTGAAATTTAAAATCAGTAAAAGAATTAGAAAAACAAAGTTGAGAAAATCTCTTAGAAGTAAAATAAAAGGACCAACAGATGTCTTAGAGAGAAAAAAAAAAAATTAGAGGCTTTATTCAGGTGGTCCAACATTTGACTAATTGGAGCAAAAGAGAAAGAGTGATGAGGAGGAAATTATTAAAGTTGTAATAAAAGGACATTTCCAGGAACAGAAGCACATGCATCTCCAGTACCACTGAGTGAAGAAAATGAGCCTCATCCAGGCACATTATCATAAAGTTATAGAACACTAGGGATAAAAAGAAAATTCTTAAAGCTTCTAGTGTGAAAACAAAGGTCACATAGAAAGGACCAGGAATTAGAAGGTATCAGCCTTGCGGGCGCCTGGGTGGCTCCGTCAGTTAAGCCTCTGACTTCAGCTCAGGTCATGAACTTGTGGTTTATGAGTTGAAGTCTTGCATCAGGCTCTGTGCTGACAGCCTGGAACCTGCTTTGGATTCTGTCTCGCTCTCTCTCTCTGCCCCTCCCCCATGTATGCTCTGTGTCTCTCTCTAAAATAAACACTAAAAAACTTTAAAGAAAAGAAAAAAGAAAAAAGGGGCACCTGGGTGGCTCAGTTGGTTAAGTGTCCAGCTTCAGCTCAGGTCATGACTCATGGTTCATGGGTTCCAGCCCCACGTCGGGCTCTGTGCTGACAGCTCAGAGCCTGGAGCCTGCTTCAGATTCT
Organism: Prionailurus viverrinus; assembly: GCF_022837055.1. Taxonomy (NCBI): domain Eukaryota; kingdom Metazoa; phylum Chordata; class Mammalia; order Carnivora; family Felidae; genus Prionailurus; species Prionailurus viverrinus. The sequence goes on along the minus strand of NC_062576.1, from coordinate 15,940,043 downwards.
GTGTCTCCCTCTCTTTCTGCCCCTCCTCTGCTCACACTCTCTCAAAAATGAATAAATGTTAAAAAAGAAAAGAAAGAAAAGAAAAAAGAATATAAGCCTTGTCAACCCAAACGTGGGAAGCTAGAAGAGAGTGAAGCAATGCCATAATTTCAAAGAGAAAATTATTTATCTGTAATTATATAACCAGATAAACTTTCAATCAAGTATTAAGATAAAGGTATTTTCAGGGACATCTGGCTGGCTCAGTCAGTGGAGCTTGTGACTCTGGATCTTGGGGTTGTGAGTTAGATCCCCACGCTGGGTGTAAAGATTACTCAAAAATAAAATCTTAAAGACATGTTCAGACATGCAATATCACAAAAGATTTGCTTCTTATATATGCCTTTTCAGGAGGCATACTGAGGGGTATACTCCACCAAAGATGAAGGATTAACCAAGTAAAGGGAAGACCTGGGCAAGGGAATGGGAATGAAAACCAGAGAGGTATGGAGAATATACCAGATGACAGCAAAGGAAAATTCCAAGATAGCACCTGAGCAGGAGACCTAGAGAACTAGTGGTCCAGATGGAAGTAAACCAAGTGTTTCAGAAAGGATATCTTGTGAAAGGGGGAAAAAATGGAAGAGGGAGACGTAAATGCCAAGAATCATAGATTACCAAGAGCACAAGTCTCCCACTAAAGACAGTACTGCTAGGAATACATAAACTGTAAATGATGAATTGCCAGAGGCTTAGTGAATTTTTCCTCCATAGCCCCACAGGGTAAAGATAAGAGAAAAATCCCCTGGCGCTCCGACAGAGGGAAGGGAAAAGTAACCATCTTAAAATATGCTTGGGGGATACTCTCTAACAACGGCTTGCCCTCAAAGTAAACTATTTTACCAAAGTCTAAGCCACTTAGGGGAAAGGAAATACCCAGCTCCAACCCCCTCTAGTTTTTCTGTCTTACCTAAAGGGGTGGGAGGGGAAGCTGAGAAGCCCTTGTGCTGGTTCCAGCCCAGGCACACAGACTCACTAAAATACTTAGATGGAAACTATGGGGTTATAGAATAGTCTCCTCCACCCTGCAAACACACACACGCTACCACCACACCAGTCGATATCTTGTATAATGACAGTGGATTACTACTAAAAGAGCTGCAATGCTCAGAGTCTGTTTTTAAAGGAAGTCTCTAGGGAAACCTCAAAACAACAAGAAGTACAAAAACAAGGACACTTGAAGAAATTTTAGCCTCTGATAGGTACTCCTTCAACAAACAGTAAACATAGGCTGATTCCTAGCCAGGTAAGTGTAAATCCTCACACTGAAGGCGTATTTACCACAGTCCCTTTTACCTAGTACATCATGTCCACTTTTAACCAAATGGTTACAACGTGTGCTAAAAGTCAAAAACACAGTGAAAGAGACCATAGAAAGCATTCAAACTGGATTCATACATGCCAGAGATTTTGGAATTATCATACGAGGAATTTAAAATAACTATGATGAACGTGCTAAGGATTTTGATGGGAAAAGTCGATAACATGCAAGAATACCTGGATGCAGGCACAGATAGAAACTAAGTAAGAATCTAAAGGAAATGCTAGAAGTCAAAGCCACTGTAACAGAAATGAAGAATGCTTTTGATGACTTATCGTAGACAGGACACAGCCCAGTAATGAAAATGAATCAGCTTGCAAAACTGAAATTTAAAGAGAAAAATGAATGAAAGAGAACAGACTATCGAAGAACTGTGGGGCAGTTATAAAAGACGTAATATATGTATAATAGGAATGCCAGGAGGCAAAGAAAGAAAAGGAACAAAAGAAACATTTAAAGTAGTGATGGCTGTGAATTTTCCAAAATTAATAACAGACATCAAACCATAGATCCAGAAAGCTCAGAAAACACCAAGCAGGATAAAGGCCAAAAAATCTACACATAGGCATTATCATAGTCAAATTATGGGAAATCGAAAACAAAATCTTGAAAGAACCCAGAAGACAAAAGCACCTTACCTGTAGAGTAACAAGGATAATATTGGATTTCTCCACAGAAGCCATACAAGCAAGAAGAGAGTGGAGTGAAATATTTAAAGTGTTGAGGGTGCCTGGGTGGCTCAGTCGGTTGGGTGTCCGACTTCAGCTCAGGTCATGATCTCACAGTCTGTGAGTTCGAGCCCCGCGTCGGGCTCTGTGCTGACAGCTCAGAGCCTGGAGCCTGCTTCCAATTCTGTGTCTCCCTCTGTTTCTGCCCCTCCCCTGCTCATGCTCTGTCTCTCTCTGTCTCAAAAATAAATAAAAACATTTTAAAAAAATTTTAAGTATTGAAAGAAAAAAGTCCACCAACCTCAGGTCTGCAACCAGCAAAATTATCCTCTGAAGAAGTAATACTTTCTCAGACAAAATTGAGGGACTTTGTCACCAATGGCCTGCTTCGTGAGAGATGATAAGCTCTTCAGAGAGAAGGAAAATAATACAGGTCAGAAATTCAGATCTAGAGGCACCTGCATGGCTCAATCAATAGGGCATCTGACTCTTGATTCCAGCTCAGGACTGAGCCCCACATAGGGTTCTGTGCTGAGCATGGAGCCTGCTTGAGATTACCTCTCTCCCTCTCTCTCTCCCTCTGCCAGCTCCCCTGCTCACATTCTCTCTCTCTCTCTCTAAAAAAGAAAAACTCAGGTACATAAAGGAAGAGAAGAAACGTTAGATAAGGAATAAATGGAGGTAAAATAATATCTTTAATTTTTCTCATTAATTGACCTAGCAGATAACATTTTATTTAAAATAATAGCAACAATATAGTCAGTGATTATAACTTCTAGGTAAGTGAAATGAATGACAGGAGTGTACAAAGGATAGGGAGGGAGGAACTGGAAGTAATCTTATTTATTTACACTACTTGTGAGGTATTACAGTGTCATTTGAAAGTAGACTTAGATTAGTTGTAAATGTATATTGCAAGCTCTAGGATAACCACTGAAGACATTTTATTTTAACATTTATTCATTTTTGAGAGACAGAGACAGAGTGTGAGTCGGGGAGGGACAGAGAGCGAGGGAGACACAGAATCTGAAGCAGGCTGCAGGCTCTGTCTGAGCTGTCAGCACAGAGCCCGATGTGGGGCTTGAACTCACAAACCGCGAGATCATCACCTGAGCTGAAGTCAGACACTTAAGCGACTGAGCCACCCCAGTGCTCCTGAAGACATTTAAAAAAGAAGTATAGTTGACATGTTTAGAGAGGAGAGAAAATGGAATCACATAAAATGCTGAATTAAAACTAGAGAAGGTAAAAAAGAGTAGAAGCGAGAAAGTCCAAGGGCAGCAAAAAGAAAATAGTTGCAAATATCATAGGTATTAAACCAATTGTGTCAGTAATCACATTAAATGTGAATGGGCTAGGGGCACCTGGGTGGCTCAGTGGCGTGTGCGACTCTTGATCTCAGGGTTGTAAGTTTGTAAGTTCGAGCCCCATGTTGGGTGTAGAGATTACTTTAAAAAAAAAAAAAAAAAAAAAAAAAATATATATATATATATATATATATATATATGGATGGTCTAAATTAGGAGACAGATACTTCCAGAGTGCATTAAACACAAAACCCAACTATATTGTATCTACAAGTGTGTTATATACATATAAGTTACTGCAGGTATGATACTGTGATATAAGAACTATATATTCAGTCCCCAGCTCCTAGAACAGAGCTCTTAAAACCCTTGTCGTTTCTGAGTGATAAGGGTGAAAGGAGCATCTTTTGTTATTCATAGTAAGCCCTTTTCAAGCACAACTGAGTTTAAAGAATTTTTTTTAATTTTTTTTAAATGTTTTTTTTTTTTTGAGAGAGAGACAGAGCACAAGTGGGGCAGGGGCAGAGAGAGAGAGGGAGACACAAAATCTGAAGCAGGCACCAGGCTCTGAGCTGTCAGCACAGAGCCCGAAGCAGGGCTCAAACTCACGAACTGTGAGATCATGACCTGGGCCAAAGTTGGACACTTAACCAACTCAGCCACCCAGGCGCCCCAAGCACAACTGAGTTTAGATTATTGAGTTACTTTATGGGCCCTTAGATAGCTTCAAGATGGGAGCTGGTTGCCAGAGGAACCAACCGTGTGCTTAGAGGCTTGGAATTTCCAGCCCTACCTTCTCTAGATGCAGCGAGGAAAGAGGGGCTGGGGACTGAGTTGATCAACCACTGGCCAGTGATTTAATCAGTTGTGCCTAAATAATGGAACTTCCATTAAAACCCTAAACCCTAAAAGAAAACAAAGGAGTCTAGAGAGCTCCCAGGTTAGTGAACACACCCATGGACTGGAAGAGTGGTATACCCCATACTCCACAGAGACAGAACTTTTTGCCCTCAAGACCCTTCCAGACCTCATCCTACATTCCTCTTCATCTGGCTGTTTGTATCCTTTATAATAAACCAGTAATCACGAGTGAAGTGTTTCTCTGAGTTCTGGGTATTATTTGAGCAAATTATTGAACCTGAGGAGGGGATTGTGGGAAACACTACACAGGAGGCCTGGACTTGCATCTTTAACCTGTGGAGATCTGTGCTAACTCTTGAAAGTTAGGATTTCTTGGTGTGAAGAAAAACCCTACAATGGTATCAGAAGGACTCTGAGTAGAGAAACTAGTTTTCTTTTTTAAGTTTATTTTATTTACTTTTTGAGAGAGAGAGAGAGCACACAGGAGGGACAGAGAGAGAGGGGGAGAGAGTGCAGAGTCTGATGTAGAGGCTCGAACTCAATGACCATGAGATCATGACCTGAGCCAAAATCAAGAGTTGGATGCTTAACAGACTGAGCCACCCAGGCGCCCCAGTTTTCTTTTAACAAGAAATTGTAGATATAAAGACACAGATAGATTAAAAGCAAAGGGATAAATAAAAGATACACCATGATAGCACAAATAAAAGACAGCTGGAGGAGCTTTCAGACAAAGTAAAAGACACTGTTAAGAGAAGAAAAAGAAAAGCCACAGATTGGAAGAACATTTTTGCAAAACACATCTGATAAAGGACTGACATACAAAATAAGCAAATTCTTAAAATTTAGAAACAATTCAATTAAGAAATAGGCAAAAGGGGTATCTGGGTGGCTCAGTCGGTTAAATGTCTGACTTTGGCTCAGGTCATGATCTCATGGTTTGTGGGTTCAAAACCTGAGCCGAACTCTGTGCTGACAGCTCGGAGCCTAGAGCCTGCTTCGGATTCTGTGTGTGTGTCTCTCTCTCTGCCCCTCCCCCATTCATGCTCTGTCTCTCTCTCTCTCTCTCTCTCTCAAAGGTGAATAAATGTTAAAAAAAATTTTTTTAATAAAGAAAATGGGCAAAAGATCTGAATGGACAATTTGACAAAGAAAATATATCACTGACAACTGAGCATATGAAAACATCATATGTCCTTAGGGAAATGCAAATTAAAACAAGATACCGCTATACACCTACTAGAATGGCCAGAATCCAGAACACTGACAACACCCTAAGATTATGAGAATGCAGAGCAACAGGAACTCTCATGCATTGCTGGTAAGAGTGCAAAATGGTACAGCCACTTGGAAGATAGCTTGGCAAGTTTTTTTTTTTTTTTAATGTTTATTTATTTATTTATTTTGAGAGAGAGTTGGGGGAAGCAGTGAGGAGAGGGAGAATTCCAACCAGGCTCCACCTTGTCAAGACAGAGCCAGATGCGGGGCTCCATCTCACAAACCTCAGGATCGTGTCCTGAGCCAAAATTGAGTCAGACCCTTAACCGACTGAACCACCTAGGCATCCCCTAAAATGTTTGTTTATTTAGTTTGAGAGAGAGAGAGCAAGGGAGGGGCAGAGAGAAGGAGAGAGAATCTCAAGCAGGCTCCACACTGTCAGCACAGGGCCCAGTGCTGGACTCAGTATCACGAACTGTGAGATCATGACCTGAGCCAAAATCAAGAGTCGGATGCTTAACCAGCTGAGCCACCCAGGCACCCCCAGCTTGGCAGTTTCTTATAAAACTAACCATATTCTTACTGTATCACTCAGCTGTTGCATTCCTTGGTATGTATCCAAATGAGTTGAAAACTTCTGTTCACACAAAACCTATACACAATGTTTCTAACAATTTTATTCATAATTGCCAAAACTTGTGAGCAACCAAGATGGCCTTCAGTAGGAGAATGGATAAATAAACTACTGTATGCCCAGACAATGGAACATTATTTAGTGATTAAAATAAATGAGTTATCAAGCCACAAAAAGACATGGAAGAAACTTAAATGCATGTTGCTAAATGAAGTCAATGTGACAAGACTACATACTATGTGATTCCAAGTCTATAATGTTCTGAAAAAGGCAAAACTGGGACAGTAGAAAGATTGCATGAAGGTAGGAGGAGTAAATAAGTGGAGCAGGGCAGGGGGTATGATAATGGAACTATTCTGTATCTACTGTAATAGTGGATATGTGTCATTATGGAATCATCAAAACCCATAGAAACTACAACACAAAGACCGAATCCTAGTGCAAACTAAAGACTTTAATTAATAACAGGGTATCATTCCTAGTTCATTAACTATAACATGTACCACAGTAATGCAAGATTTTAATAGGGGGAGCTGTGGGGGACATATGTGAGAGGACATATATGGGGACTTTACTTTCTGCTAGTTTTTCTATAAAGCTAAAGCTGCTCTAAAAACTATAGAGTCTACTAATTAAGAGAAAGATGAGGTAATTACTAACTCTAAGACAACACATTTGTGTAAGAAAATGTAAATAGGTGATATTTATAGTGTCACAATAATGGAAACTTACAGAATGTGACTTTAACCAAAAATTATTATGTAATTTTTGAGAGACTAGAGGAAAGGAAGTATTACTGGTCTGATATCCTCATCTCTCATAGTAGAAAGTCTGCGTAACAGAAGTTTACATCCGTGATCCTATCTGAAGGCATTTCCTCCCCTTTGGCACCCAAGTCCATCTCCTCATATATCCTACATCATCAGATTTTGCTCTCTAGTGGGATCTTTGCCATCAACAAACAAATATGCCCTTAGTTCTTCTATCTTAACACACACACACATACACAACATACTTCTTGATTCCAGTTGCCCTGCCACTGCCATTCCTTTCTTTGGTTCCCTTTACATCAAAACTGAAATTTTCTGTACTCCGTTTCCGGTTCCTCTCCGTTCTCTGTCTTACATCCACTTCGTTCAGAATTTTACAGCTACCATTCTATTCGTTCTTGTGAAGTTGATGGTGACTTTCATGTTGCTGTATCGAGTAGTCAATTACCATCTGAACTCCCAGCATCTTTTGATGCAATTGATTACTTCCTCCTTGATAGGTTTCCTTCACTTGGTTTTAAGGACATCACTTTTTAAGTTTTCCTTCTGTGTCATTGGTTGCTTCTTCACAGTCTTATTTGCTGGTTCTTCTTCTTCTTCCTGACCTCTGAATGTTAGAATGCCCCCATATCTCAGTCTTAAGTCCTCTGCTGTTCTTTCTCTACCCTGAGCCCCAGGCTATCATATCAGGTATCAAGGCTTTAAATGCCATCTGTAAGTTGATAATTCTCAAATTTATATATCCCAACCCAGACTTCTATGAACTCCAGGCTATATATCCAATTGGTGACTTGACATTTTCATTTATTGTCTAATAGACATGTCAAGCTTAATATATCCAAAACTGAACCTACTGATCTTCCCTCTGAAAATATTCTGTAGTCAGAACATTTCTCAGCTGTGTTAATGGCAACTCCATATTTCCCGTTGGTAGTTACTTAGGCCAAAAACCTTGGAATTATCCTTGACTCCGCTCTGCTCTCTCACACCCTACATCGAGTCTGTGTAATTAGACATAATTAGAAAGATAAAAATCCACACACCCACCACTTCTCACCACCTCCTTGTCATCCTCTCCTGTCTCGATTACTACTGTAACCTCCATACTTCTATCCTTGGCCCTTGACAATGTAAACAGAGCAATTAGGATGATCCTTTTACTTTATTTCATTTTATTTTTATTTTAGAGACAGCGTGCAAGCAGGGTTTCGAAAGGGGCAGAGGGAGAAAGAGACTCTGAGCATGGAGCTCCCAACTCTGGGCTTGATCCCACGACCCTGGGATTATGACCTGAACTGAAATCAAGAGCCGCTCAACCAACTGAGCCACCCAGGTGCCCTAGGAAGATCCTTTTAAAATGCAAGTGAATCATGGTACCTATTAGCTTCTCATTTCACTACATTGGACAAAATACTTAATTTCTCTGTGCCTTAATTGCTTCATCTGTAAAAAGGGAGTAAATAATACCTCCCTCAAGAGATTGTGGGATTCAGTGAGATCATACATATGAAGCACTTACTTAACATTAACCTGAGACAATAATGTTTACCTGCTGTTCTTAGTATTTTTATTTCCAGTGCACCCTGCAATCAGGAGCCTACTTTTGTCTCATCATTCCTTCAGGGCTTGAGGTGGGAGGGTTTTGTAGGATTGTTTGGATCTGAGTGCCTAGCTCATTGCTGTCAAGTGCAGTCCTCACTCTGTTAGTACCAGAGAATAGTATGTCCAGAAACACCATTCATTTAACCAAAGGAAATTCCATTCCTAACTTTTCTGTTTTTATAAGCAATGTGGTGCTTCATTTCTGCACTAAATGGAATTACTTTGTCAGTAAAAGTGTTCTTTTTGTCAGCCCTAAAGTTTCTGTCTTTTGAAGCATTTGTTCCCTGAAGGATAATCAAAGGAGGCATCTTCCCACGTAACTTTTTGATTGAGCCTTTTATCTGATGTCTTATCCTGACCGCTTTTTGGTTTTTTATTACATTTGTGACATCATATATTTGGGGTGTTTTTTCTCCTTTCATGCAAGCCTTACCTTTCTGGAACTGTCAGTTCCTGGAAGACACTTATAATACTTGATGTTCCCACTCCTGTTTTCTGTCATGCCTTGCTGGTTTTTACAGTGAACTGAAAAGGGAAGGGAAGATTCAACCATAAGATTTGCTAATGATAATAAAATACAAACAGCATGTTATAATGAGACAGTGCTGGGTAGGGCCCTCTGAGCCTCACTCTGCCACTGACTAGCTATATACCCCCTGGGCTTTCAGTGAACCTCCTGCTTGAATTCTAGCAGAGGAGGCTAGCTAAAAGAGAGGAGAGTCAGTTTCTGAGTCAGAGGATATGAAGAATATAACAAAAGTTTCTTGGGGAACTAACCCACTAACTGGAAGAGGGACTGGGGCAAATCAGACTTGTTCTGGTTCAGTAAAGCAGCCAGGGAACAGACCCTAAGCCTGAGTAGCTTATGCCCCAGGGAGTTTGTGGGACACAGTTCCATGAATAGAGGAAGAAGGAAAGACACCTGGGAGTCTGGTAAAAAACAAAAACAAAAGCAAACAAACAAAGAAAAAACCCCATCCTATTGGCTTGAGCCCCTGTGCTAGATATAGTGGGTGTTTGCAGGCATGCACAGTGGAAGTCAGCATTAACATGCTGCACACAGCTCCAGGGGCTTAAACACTTCCTACATCAGAAATCTGGAACAGTAATACAATGTTATAGTCAGTTATATCTCACTAAAATGGGGGTGGGAGGGACATGGTGCAGGAAGCTGGAACAATCTATGGACTGTGGTGTTAGGGTAGAACAAACAGGATTCTTACATGCAGATACTTCAGGGAGCAGCTAGGCCCGATGGCCCCTGCCCACCCATCCCGTGACCTGGGACCATTTGAGGGTATGAAAGAGGCGATGGTAGCTTTTGAAACAGTCCTGGTAGACGCAGTATTGTTATCTGGCACCCACTGTATCTTCCATTGTGATGCATCTCTGAGGAAATACCTTATCCAAAAGTCTGATATTTCTGTTTTAATTTTTTTAATGTTTATTTTTGAAAGAGAAAAAGACAGAGAGTGCATGAGCAGGAGAGGGGCAGAGGGAGAGAGAGAGAATCCCAAGCAGATTCCTCGCCACCAGCAGAGAGCCCAACTTGACTTGAGGCTCAAACCCAGGAACCGTGAGACCATGATCTAAGCTGAAATCAAGAGTCAGACACTTACCTGACTGAGCCACCCAAGCACCTCTGATATCTCTGTTTTAATTTAGGCTTCTTAGGACTGTAGCAGAAACCCCAAAGAATGAAGCAGGTTTTAGACATTGCAGAGAAAAGGCAAAAAGTACATTGATTCTCTGAATTTCAGAAGGAATGCTGCTACTTTTAGAAGTGGATCAGTCCTCACCAAGTAAAAATCCTTTAGGTCTGTGAGCTTTAGGATTCACCATTTAGAAGATTTCTTTGTGTTCTGAGGGGCTACTCAGGGACTCTCTTCCTAAGAACCATCTGTAGTTTCTTGCCATACTTTGTCAAGTTCAGCAATTACCTAACTTTGGCTACTGGAGACCTTTTTTACTTTTGATTGATACTAATAGCTCCCAGGTTTTGTTTTGTTTTGTTTTGTTTTGTTTTGTTTTGTTTTGTTTTGCTATTGCAGTGTTGAAACAAACATCTTTATATTTAAAGACTGTGTACATGTGTGTGTGTTAGCAGATTTTTAGCAATAAGTTACTGACTTAATTTGTTCAGTTTTATTCTTGAAATATAACATACACAGATAAAAGTGCACAAATCATAACTCTATAAATGATCACAAAATGAACGTAGCTTCATAGTTGCTACTCATAATATCAAGACAGAAAATTCCCAGCACCCTGGAAGCCTCTTTCATCTCCCTCCCTCCCTCCCTCCCTCCCTCCTCCCCAGAGTGAACAGTATCCTGATTCCTAACATCATGAAATTGTTTCTGCCTTTTTACAAACTTTAAAATACAGTAAAACCTTGGATTGCGAGTAACTTGTTCTGCAAGTGTTCCACAAGATGAGCAAACATTTCTAATAAATTTTAATTTGATAAACGAGCGATGTCTTGCAAACATCACGTGATCACAACTGAGCCAGTTGTTCTTCTCTCTCTCTCACTGTCACTGTGGGATTGTGGGTGATCATCTCCCATGCTCAGATGCTCAGTCTCAGGCTGCAGAGTTTGGCAGAAATCAGTGATGTTTCAGAACATTGGAAGGTGCCCACAACTGGCACTAGTGTATTTTTTGCCACTTCAAAGCACCTGTGGACAGTCCTTTGCTTTTCCAGACAAGAGTAGGCTTGGGAATGCTTTGGCTTCATTCTAAGTCAGGCTGCCTGCAGATCTAGACCCTTTCCAGTTACATTAAATACAGTCCATGACAAGAGCTTGGTACTGTACTGTAGTCAACATCCATGCGAGCATATACAATGGCCCCCGTGCAGAAAAAGATTCCATTGAACCAAGAGACAGCAGTGATTCCATTAGTGATAGTGAAAGTCGTCCTACACAATAACCCCCCTCTCCCTTGTCTCCCTCACACCAGCCACGAAGGTTTTCAAAGGTAAGTGCAGGTTAATTTGTTTACTTTTCTTTATATTTTGTATTTTCTTTATTATTTTGTATTATATTACCATATTGTAATCATTTTTATATGAATATTTTGGGGTTGTAGAACAAATCATATGAGTTTCCATTATTTCTTATGGGGAAATTTGCTTTGATATACAAGCGCTTTGGATTACAAGCATGTTTCCGGAATGAATTATGCTCACAAACCAAGGTTTTACTGTACTTTAAATGGAGATATGTATATCATTTTTAGGCATCTGGCTTTTATCCCCCTTGTCATTATGTGTTGGGAATCATTGATGTTATTTTCATAGCAGTAGTTAATTTTTCTTAATTGCTACTCAGTGTATCATTATATACTACATTTATTTATTTATTCATTCTAATTGCATTGCTTGCAATGCAATTGTCATATACTTTGTCATAAACCAAGTATTTGTATACAGGGGACTGTTTCTGCGTTCTTCATTCTGCTCCATTAATATGTTTGTCTGTACTTGTACCAAAGCCTGCCTTTAACTTAATTACATATATATATATATATATATATATATATATATATATATATAATAGAATATATATAATAATTATAGCTGTATATGTGTATATGTTAGCTGTATAATTGGCTTATTTATAGCTGTATAATATAGCATCTTAATAACTAGAATAAGTCCCCTACTTTGTTCTTTTCAAGATTACTTTGATTATTTTTGGCCCTATGCATTTCCTTAGAACTTTTATAATCAGTTTGAAATTACCCCTGCCCCCTCCACCCAAAATAGTATGCTAGAATTTTAGTCGGAATTCCTTTGTTGAGGAGAATGAACATCTTTATTATATTGAATCTTCCAGTCCCTGAGAATGCTATTTCTATTTATTTGGTTGTTAATTTCTCTCAATAATGTTTTATAGCTTTCTGTGTAAAGATCTTATACATCTTTTTTTAGATTTATTCTTAGGTATTTAGGGAGTTTTTTGATGTTGTTATAAATGATACTGTTTTTATTTTTTAATGTTTATTTATTTTTAATTTTTTTTAACGTCTATTTTTGAGAGAGAAAGAGCACAAGTGGGGAAGGGGCAGAGAGAGAGAGAGAGAGAGAGGGAGACACAGAATCCAAAGCAGGCTCTAGGCTCTGAGCATCAGCACAGAACCTACACAGAGCTGGAACCCATGAACCGTGAGATCATGACCTGAGCCGAAGGTGGACACTCAACGGATGGAGCCACCCAGGCACCCCTTTAATGTTTATTTTTGAGAGAGACAGAGACAGAGTACTCGTGGGGGAGGGGCAGAGAGAGAGGGAGACACAGAATCCAAAGCAGGCTCCAGGCTCTGAGCTGTCAGCACAGAGCCCAGTGTGGGGCTCAAACCCATGAACCATGAGATCATGACCTGAGCTGAAGTTAGACGCCTAATTGACTGAGCCACCCAGGAGCCCTAGTATTGTCTTTTTTAAAAATTATTTCCAAAAACGTAATTTTATATATTGATAAGAGTAAGTTTTTAATTGAGATTTTTGAGGTTAAAAGTGTGTATGATTTCAGAATCATCTAATATTCAAAATATTATGAGGGTATAGGGTACATTAAGAAAAGCAAATTTGGAATAAATCTAGAGTTTGTAAGGGTGGAGATTTCAAAAGGAAATCAGGAGGAGCCTGTTCTTAAGTTGTGTGAATTCTGTGTTGGTTGCTTGAGAGAGATGGCCCAGGGCTTGCTTTCTCTCTCAGCTAAAATGATTGGAGCTTGGAATGTTGGGTGCTTATTTTCTTGTTCAGATACTCTGACCCTCCCTCTCCCAGCCAGCACTCAGGCAAAATGTAGAACAGGTGGGGCCAGAGTAAATGGGAATTTCAGTTAGTCCTTCAATGCTAGCTGTTTTTGAACTGACAGGCTTCCTCCCATTCTAAAACTGACCAGGACTGAAGCAGTAAATTCATCCACCATCAAGCGCTGCCAGCATCCTGAAGTGAGGATGACAGTATCTGTTTCCTTAAACTCACATTTGGCTTTGTTTTTCCAGGTCTATAAAGGAGAATTTCAGCTACCTGAATTTCTTAAAGAAAAACCTCAGGTACTGTATCTGCTTCCTCTTCTTAATGTGATAGATGAGCTCTTGTGTTGAAGTGATCTTTTTATTTTTTTTTTTTTATTAAAATTTTTTTTTTCAACGTTTATTTATTTATGGGACAGAGAGAGACAGAGCATGAATGGGGGAGGGGCAGAGAGAGAGGGAGACACAGAATCGGAAACAGGCTCCAGGCCCTGAGCCATCAGCCCAGAGCCTGACGCGGGGCTCGAACTCACGGACCACGAGATCGTGACCTGGCTGAAGTCGGACGCTTAACCGACTGCGCCACCCAGGTGCCCCTGAAGTGATCTTTTTAAAGAGTGCTGTGCTGGTCATAGAAATATTGGCCTCTGATAATTGTTGGTTTTAACAGTCTTACTTTTTAACACAGTCTTACTTTCAGATAGTGTCTTCCAAAATTAGGGAAATGCTTTATCGATAACTAAAATCCAAATGCTTGAGGTCACTTACAAGCTATATAGTATTCCACATATAAGGAGCCTGCCTTGGTGAATCTGCTCCAGCCTTCTGATATCTAAGTTGAAATAAAAATCTACTCTGTTCTTATATACATCCATGCCTTTTAACTTGTCTTATTGAAGATTTGTGAATTTGTTATATAGACATCCATCAGCCCTCAACTACAAAGCCCCCAAGTTGGGAAAGGATGGTGAGAATTTGAAGAGTCTAACTTTTCCTTTTTAAAAGATTAGTAAAACAGATCCAGAGTTATCCTTGTAATGTCATGCCCTCACCTACTTGGGTTTCAGTATAGTGTCTTGAGTTGAAGAGAAACAGGCATGGTTGCAGCTGACACAATGTACCCGAAGTAACCCAGAGTATCCTGCATCTGAACATCATCTGCCTTCCTATATCGTGGTGGGGGAAAAATTGTTAACTCCCTCATGAGCCCAGCAGAAGACTTCCCTTTCTAGCCTAGTGATAATATGTGTTGCCTCCAGGCTTCTGCTCTCAGTAATTAGCTTGGAATTAGGAAATGAAGACTCAGCACTGAACTTAGTTTCTAATATCTTTCCAGATATGGGTTGATGAGGGAAACATACCACCTCACAGACTGTGTGAAGTCATGTCGCCCAGAGCAAGCCTGGAGCGAATGGGCTGGGCTCTCTAAGAAAGCTGTCTTAGACAAGAAAGAAATCCTCGTCTGATAACAGTCAGCCATGAATAGTTGATACCTTTTACTTGAGAATTTCAAACTACTTTCAAGGCATGTTCTTATTAGCATCTATTTAGTTTTAAATCTACCCATGCATTCATTCTATTTATTCAACAGATGTTTACTAAATTTCTGTTTATGGGGAGAATTTGGAAAAGTCCTCAGGAGTCAGAGGAAAAAAAATTTTTTCTCAAGGAACTTCTGATTTCCCCAAAAGACTGTGACCAACTTTTGCAGACAAGGGAGCACAGGGCCCTGAGCCTGGGCTGGCATGATGTCCCAGAAACCTGGATGGATTCATGAATAGGCCATCACTCACTTGCAGGCTGTGGCGTTTAGAGCCAGAGAATAATCCAAGAGGCAAGTCTTAAAAGAATGTCAAATCCAAAGACTGTTTTGCATAAAAAGTTTGAAGGAGTCAAGAAAGGGAATTTGAGGCTAAAAGGGATGCCTCTGCTTCACAGCATACTCA
This sequence comes from Prionailurus viverrinus, assembly GCF_022837055.1. Classification (NCBI taxonomy): domain Eukaryota; kingdom Metazoa; phylum Chordata; class Mammalia; order Carnivora; family Felidae; genus Prionailurus; species Prionailurus viverrinus. Next base: position 15,924,911 of record NC_062576.1, on the reverse strand, counting down.
AAAATCATTTCCAGACAGATTGTAGACCTAAATGTGAAAGGCAAAAAGTAAAGTTTTAGGAGACAATAAAGGAGAACATCTTCATGACCTTAAGAGGGAAGGATATCTTAAATCATAGAAAACACTAATCATTAATTTTAAAATGGATAACTTGGACTCCATTAAAATTGATCATATTTACTTATTATTAAAAAGCATCATAAAAAGAGCAAAAAAGTATGCCTTAAGTGGGATAAAATAATTGAAGCAAAGGACTCCTCTGTAGAATATGGAGGGTACCTACAAATCAGTTTAAAAAAAAAAACTGCACAAAAGGCTTACAAGCATTTCACTCACCTTATTCTGGTTAGTTTAATGCATCACACACACATACTTAGACAAAGGGCTGTAAAAGACTTTGACTTAACTAATCATAAATGAGAAAACTGAAACCCACAGAACCCTCAGGTTTGCTATTCAGCTAAAAAGGCTCACAGAACTCTGCAAAGCACTGTATTTGCAAATATAGTTTGATTTTAAAGGATACAAATCAGGATCAGCCAAATGAAGAGACATGTAAGACAAGGCCTGGGAGGGTCTCAAACACAGAGCTCTGCCCATTCGCCGTGGAGTTTGGGTACTTCTCCTTCCCAACAGCATGTACATGTGTTCACCAGACAGGAAGCTCCACTGGTCTTTAGCATCCAGAGTTTTTATCGATATCTCATTACATAGATGTGGTTGACTGAATCATTGGTCATGTGATTGAATTCAATCCCAGTCAATGTCCGCTACCCAGGGGTTGGGCTGGCTCAGAGTCCCAGCTCTCTGGTGAAAGGTTTAGTCTTTCTGTGACCATCTTCCATCCTGAGTTATGTCGTCTCTTAGCATAACTCAAGTATGATCCAAGGAGCTCCTGAATTAACAAAGACATTCCTGTTACCTGGGAAAATCCAAGAATTTAGCCTCCCTACCAGCAACCAGGGACAAAGGCCAGTCAAATTCTTTATTATACAACAGTTGCAGACTGAGTTCATTAGAAAATCTGTGATCAGAGCCTGCAAACTACACCTGATATTTCAATGGGAGCAGTCACTTTTCATGCTGACCAACTTCAAGGACTTTAAAACATCTTTTGCTTCCTTTGACAGACTGAGGAAGTGGAGTAGCAGAGCCAGGAACCTCTTACATATATGAGGTGAGGGTTGGGGGACATTCCTGGGTCTTTGGGTTTCCCTGCTTAAGCTCTCTTAGGAGGAGGTGTGGCTGGGGTGTGTGGAGAGCACAGCTCTGGAGTCAGTCGGCCTGGGTTGGAATCTTGGTTCTGTGGCATTGAGCAAATTGCTTCTCTGTGTCTTACCTTCCTCATCTGTAAAATGAGGACTAATAAATAAGATTATTAATAAATAAGAGAGTAATAGTAAGAATTAACCACAACAATGTCTACAAAAAGCTTGGCACCTAGTAAGCGCTCAAATAGTGTTAGCCGTTATTTTTAATAAAAGGAGTTTAAGATGATAAAAATAATATTTTCTTTTAATATGAAAGGAATCTGGAGACCATTAACCCCAATCGCCTATTTGCAGATAAGGAAACTGATCCTAGAGAGAGAGCAGGTTGTTTGTCAAAGTCACATCACAGGAAGGTGAAAGCCAAGGCTTCTTCCACCACCCTGTGATGCTTTCATTTGGAACGTGAAAAACTTCTTTAAAAATGTGATTTTTTTCTTACAGTCTTACTTGTTGTTTTATTTTTATTTATATAATAACAGTGGATTGAGTGCATACTCTATACCAGGCATAAAGTATCAAGCATTTTATGTATGTAATATAGAAATGACATATTATATGACATATACTATATAATTTATATAATATGATACGTTCTTTCAGGTTTCAAGCCACTCTGGCAAGTAGGTGGTATTATTCCTGTTGTACTGATGAGATAATTGAGATTGAATAATTTGAATAAGAGATTTTTATGACTTGCCAGGTGTTAGTGGATAATAGACAAAAAGCACATGAACACTGCTAAGCCATGTCAAAATCATGGATGGCAGCGAGCTAGTAATATTAATGAGTTTCAGGATTTATGAATGCCTTTTTGCTAAGGAGCAAATGCTAAATGTTAGACATATACTCTATGGACTTGTATAACTGCAGTTATCAAGCCTTGGATAATTTTGTTGATCCAAGATACTTTAAAAATCTATAAATTCCCTCCCTGAAATACACACACAGGGATTCGTTTATTGATCAGCTGTTTTACAAGACAGAATACAATGTCTGTTGACTTCAGCCTTCGAGTTGCCTCCACAGCATCATTTCATCCTTGCATTGCTCAGTGTGGCCTGTAGGTGCCCATATACAATGCGAGAAGGACTCAGAAGAAGCGAGGAAGACAAAGCATCTCAGGACAGATGATAGTCTTTCTTCTTGTCTTTTGAAACCTTTTGGCATTTGAATATGACAGTCACTGTGTTCTCTAAATCTTCCTTTAAAGAACGTTGGTCTCCACTTTTTTAAAACAAAGAGTCAGCATGTTGGACCCCTGAACATGCATCCCTACCAGTGCCCCCGCAGTAGCTTCAACTGCAGATGACAGTTGCAGTCACTTAGAAATGGGCAGGAGCAGCCCTTGCTTTGGCTGCCGTCTGCTTGTTTCACGTACCCAAGCTACTGGCAGGCATCTAAAAGCATCGCAGACTGAGGGAGAGTGTGCCTCTTTGGTCGTCCTTCTGAGGCAGCTGTTCTTGTAGTTATCTGTCCTCCTCCCTGTCTACCTGGCTTACACCAGGACCACAACTGGGAAGGAAGCAGTATGGTGCAGGGGAGACAAAGCGTGACTCCACACCTATAACCAGATTCTATTTGTTTGCCCTAGGGGAGACTGCTGCCTTTTCAACAGAAGGGAATTTTCTAGGACTGGCCGTCCCCTGCTGAGATCAGTGGAGCGTATGTACCATGGCCCACATCTCCTGTTCACTTGCCAGGCTCTCCCCACTGAGAGGGTGGGAAGTCGGTATACATTTGGGCCTTCCTGAGTGATCTGCTCCCTGAGTACAGTGCTCTTGATCCTAATTACGTGCACAACCCTGTGGATACGAAGTCCAGAGGGAACGTGTGCTTTCTGTTAAAACTGCTCTGGTCCTCGTCTTTTCTTACCAGATTCCAAACTTTTGTTTCAAGGGGAGGGTTTTAAAATGGGATTCTATAAGCAAAAATTGGGCAGTTTCATCTTGGAATAGGTTGTCTGTACATGTTCTAATGTTTTGTAGAACACTTCCTGTTTAAATGTATTGATGTGGATAATATTAAATATCTTAATTATTTAATTCATTGTATTGTTTTTGAGAAGTTGAGGAATTACCGTATACATTTACAACTTAATGACTTTTGTATTTTATTTTTCAAAATAAAAGCTTTAAATGTGTGAAGCATTCTAGTGGTTTACATGTTTTCATTACTGTGATTTCAGAGAAGCAGGAAGCCCTTATCAGAGAAGCCAACGTTTCTTCAGTTGGCTGTATTGTAGATAATCCCTCCTATGCATCAAAACTTTTTTCAATGAAGTTTTTAATTTTAATTCCAGTAGAGTTAACATACAGTGTTATGTTAGTTTCAGGTGTATAATACAGTGATTTGACAATTCTGTATGTTACTCAGTGCTCATTAGTGTATTCTTACCTATTTCACCCATCCCCCCACCCACATCCCCTTTGGTAACCATCAGTTTGTTGTCTATAGTTAGGAGTCTGTTTCTCGGTTTGTCTCTCTCTCTCTCTTTTTTTCCTTTGCTTATTTGTTTCTTAAATTCCACATATGAGTGAAATCACATGATATTTGTCTTTTTATGACTCAGTTACTCTCCAGCTCCATCCTTGTTGTTGCAAATGGCAGATCATTCTTTTATATTTCTGAAAAATATTCCAATGTGTGTGTGTGTACCTGTGTGTGTATATGGATACCACATCTCTATCCATTCATTAATTGATGAACACTTGGGCTGTTTCCATAATTTGGCTGTAGTAAGTAATGCTGCAATAAATTCTGCAGAGGCTGCAATAGTTTGCATTCTTACCAACAGTGCAAGAGGGTTCCCCTTTCTCCACATCCTCGCCAACACCTGTTGTTTCTTGTGTTGTTAGTGTTAGCCATTCTGACAGATAGATGTGAGGTGAAATCTCATTACAGTTTTGATTTGCATTTCCCTGATAATGAGTGATATTGACCATCTTTTCATGTATCTGTTGGCCATCTGAATGTCTTCTTTGGAGAAATGTCTGTTCATGTCTTCTGCCCGTTTTTAATTGGATTATTTGTTTTTTGGGTGTTGAGTTGTATCAGTTCTTTATATATTTTGGATACTACACCTTTATCAGACATGTCATTTGCAAATGTCTTCTCCCATTCAGTAGGTTGTCTTTTAGTTTTGTTGATCGTTTCCTTCACTGTGCAGATGCTTTTTATTTTGATGAAGTCCCAATAGTTTATTTTTGCTTTTATTTCCCTTACCTCAGGAGACATATGTAGAAAAATGTTGCTTTGACTCATGTCAGAGAAATCACTGCCTGTGTTCTCGTCTAGGAGTTTTATGGTTTCAGGTCTCACATTTAGGTCTTTAAAGCAGTTTGAGTTTATTTTTGTGTATGGTGTGAGGTGACCCAGTTTCATTCTTTTGCATGTGGCTGTCCAGTTTTCCCATCACCATTTGTTGAATGAGACTTTTTCCTATTGCATATTCTTTCTTCCTTTGTTGAAGATTAATTGACATGTATCATAACATCTTTTTTTTATTAAAAAAATTTTTTTTAATATTTATTTATTTTTGAGAGAGAGACAGACTGTAAGCAGGGGAGGAGCAGAGAGGGAGACACAGAATCCAAAGCAGGCTCCAGGCCCTGAGCTGTCAGCACAGAGCCCGATGCAGGGCTCGAACTCACGAACCATGAGATCATGACCTGAGCCGAAGTCAGATGCTCAACTGACTGAGCCACCCAGGTGCCCCGACACGTATCATAACGTCTTAATGAAGATTTTGCTGTAACTGATTTCATAAAGACCTGCTATCATTTGTCCTAGAGTCCTGTTCTATTTCTATGCCTGTATGCTGTATTTAAGGACAGAGAAGTTACTGTTACCAGCTATTTTCTAGAAGCCAGTGTTATACAATACAGAATGACCAGATAATAATAGTAATCTCTATTTATTGTGTGTCTTCTATGTGTGAGGCACTGAACAAGGTGTTTTATGTGTTTTCTTATCCCTCGCCTGAAAATCTGCATCCTCTGGTCTTATCCATCAGTAAATAATATTTTCTACCTAGTCACTCAAGCCAGAGACCTAAGAGTCTTTTCCTTCCTTTTGTCCCCCCCACATATAACATCTTTGATTATACCTTCAAACTATTTCTTGAATCCATCTACTTTCCTTCAGCTCCACTGCCCCCATCCTAACGTAAGACAGCACCACCTGTCACTTAGACTGTTGCAATAGAGAGCCTCCTAAACAATATCCCCATTCCTACGTTGCCCCCCTCAAATGCTGTTTAGCACATGGCAGAGTAATGGTTTGACAATATACATATAGATAGGACCCTCCCCACTTACCCTCTCATTTAGAATAGAACCCAAGTTCTTGCCATGATCCAGCCACTGCCCCTCTCCATCTCATTGCAGGCCATCCCCCCACCTCACCTACCTCGCTCCTTGTTCTCTAGGGTTCTTTGGATCTCACAGAAGCACACCAAGCTTTTCCTGCCGCTGCACATATTATTCCTCTCTCTGGAATATTCTTCCCTTTGCTCTATGCCGGAATGCCTCCTTCTCAGTTCTGTGATCTCAGTAAATTCTATTTCCTCAGAGAGACTTTTCCTGGCCCCTTGAACTAAAAAGTAGATGCCCTTCTTGACTCTCTTCTTTTTAGTATCACCTTATCAGACTTTGCAGTTTTTGGTCTGTTGGCTGTTTTTTAAATTATTATTGTCAGTCTCATATACTAGATGGTAAGTTCCTGGAAGACAAAGACTATGTCTTTTCTTGTCCATTTTTGTATCTCTAACATCTAGCAAATTGCCTGGCACATTCCAGGAGCCCAGGAAAATATTCAGTAAATGATTAATTCTCTCAGAAACCTCTGGCATATCATTTTACAGATGAGAAAACAGGCTCAGCCAGGTGGTGTCCCCCAGACAAGGCCCCTTAGCTAGTGCCACAGTGGTGGCCTGGCACCTCGGCCCAAGCCTGGCCTGAACATCCTTCTCTCCAGTCCACTCCCCTCAGACCTGTCCCCTTCAACTGAAAATGAATACTGCTGCTTGGGGCACCTGGGTGGCTCAGTCAGTCGAGTGTCGGACTCTGGCTCAGGTCATGATCTCATGGTCCGTGGGTTCAAGCCCTGCGTCGGACTCTGTGCTGACAGCTCAGAGCCTGGAGCCAGCTTAGGATTCTGTGTCTCCCTCTCTGTCTGCCCCTCCCCCGTTCACAGTCCTCCCCCCCCCCCCCCGGAAAATAAATAAACATTAAAAAATTAAAAGAACAAGACAATAAATACTGCTGCCATATCAATCCTTTGTTCGGCAGTGTGCCTTCAAGCACTCCTTTGTTCAAAAGCCTTCTTTGATTCTCTAATGCTTAACACGTTACATCTAAACTGTTCTGCCTCCACTGTGTGGCCTCACTACTTTCTTGCGTACAGTTCGCCTCCTGCCTGTCTCTGTCTCCTTACACTTCTTCACTTTCTGCTTCTCCCGGATGCCTGTAAACCCTCTCCCCTCTCCCTGGAAAATCCCAGCCTCATTAAGGGCTCAGCTGTCTTCAGTGCCATTTCTCATTACTCAACTGCTCCAACCTCCAAATAGTAACAAAGTCAACCTCAGCTTAACATAATATTTTTTTTGTTTTTTGCTTATTTCCTGTGTTAGTCTTATGTCATTACCTTTGTAGGGAGGAGGCCACATACTCCTCTAGAGCGTATCAGAATGGGAGAGGAGGACATTTTTCAACTGTAACCCAGCCTGACTCCAGTGCTTGCCCCAAAGGAGATGTGATTTTTATTCCCCACACCTGCCCTCCCCTGGAGACTCCCTTGTTACAAGCGGGAGTGTATTGGAAAAGGAAAAGGGCAGAGAACCGCCGCACAAAATAGCTGACTCAGGAAAGAGGCAACCACGGCACACTGGCCTGAAGAAACAGATGCTGTGCTGTTTCCATCCCTACTGACGTTCCTTCTTCCACAAAGCTTGCTTTCTTTCTGGCCCGAGCACATTTCTTTTGAGCCCTGTGAAGAAAAGCATTTCTGTTTCTTAGATCACATCTATGAAGATGACTTTGTGAAATGTTGTGATTTGGTGACATCAAACGGAACTCCTGTCGAACGAATGAAAGCTGGCTGGAGTAAAATTTGAAAGGAGGTAACAGTAAGGGACCAGGTAGACGTGTGGCCTGTGACTGTCAGAGAGCTTCCTGGAGGAAGCAGAGCCATTGGCCACAGACAGCAAGTGAACCCGCAAAGCCAGAGAGAGGCTAGTGTCCTCAGTGGCCACGGGAGGAGCTTGAAGAGAGCATCAGCCATGGAGAATCATAGAATTTAAAAAAGAGGGGAAGAAAACCTTAGTAATCACTTAAGTAATCAGTCTAGTAATACTTATCAAGAGCTTGGTGTGGTCCAGGCCCATGCTAGCCATTTTACATGTTTAAACTTCTTTAATTTTCATAATTACCATCTGAGTTACTATTACTACCTACATTTTACAAACATTGGCTCGGGGCGGGGGGGGGGGGGGGGGTAAAAGTACCTAGTACAGCTAGTGACAGGATACAAACATAGACAACCTGGCTCCAGAGTCTACACCCCAACCACTACTCTGCATCTCAATAATCATCTTTATACTAGAATAGAAACTTGCCATTAACATTGAGTTGCAACTGTTTTAAGGACCTCCCTTGTACTTAGTAATTTGCTAGGTATAATTGGGTAGTGTGCCAGGAAGTATAGGCAGATTACTGCCCTTGGGAATTTATGGTCTTGGTAAAAATCAAGAAAAATGCAAAAGAACAATTATTTCAGGTTCTAACAAAATATATACAGTATTGCCTACCAAAACCTGGCTAGTAGATGATAGATAAGTATTGGTCTAGGAAAGACACCACTCAGTGTTACCCCCAGATTTGTATTTTGAAAGGAGCTATAGATCCTGGGGCTGTCTGGGCTTTTCTCTGGCAAGGTCAGTATTTTCAGCATTGAGTTCCCTTTCCTGCTTGTCAGTCTCCACTGCAGTCTTCTGCAGGGACTTTAGGTCTTTGTGTAAAGCAGAGCACTCCTTCCTTAATTATTCTGAATTGGGCAAAAGAGGTAATTTTATTCATTTTAGGTTTAAATCCTAACAAAGCAGTTCATTGTTCGAATATTGGGTGGGTGTGTATCTGAGAGACAAAGTAGTTTTGTTAGAGATAAAAATAAATGACTTTGACTCTTCCTTTGGGGTTGGTTATTTCCAAAGATCCAAAATTGAATCATTTTCACAATAAAACCACTATTTTTGTTCTTCCATATTGTAGAAATGGCTTTTAAGGCCTTACCCTGAGAAAGCCTAAAATGCCCTCTATTGGCCAAACATGGAATGACTGCTGAACGTTCAAAAAAGTTTTCAAGTTGAAAAAAAAATAAGGAAAATGTGTATCATGCATGTGTGCTTTGCATGTGTGCGAAGCTTTCTCTACAAAACTGCTCATTGCAATATAGTTTGTGAAAACAAAAAAGTTGAAGCAATCTAGCAAAAGGGGTATGGGCTAAATGAATTATGGTACATCCACAAAATAGAACTCAGCTAATATATATGGTATTGTAGAAAAAGACTTAAACATGAACAGAAAAATGTTCATGTTACATTAAGTGAAAACTTGATATCACAAAGCTGTTTATTATGATCCCATCTTTATCATCTAAAGGACGTATAGGGAACTAAATAGAATAGCTAAGCCGATAGACATCTGAAAGGACGTGTGCCAAAATGTTCAGTGTTCTCAGTTCGCAGTTCTCTCTTGGTGGTGGAAGTGGGGATTCTTGTTTTCTTCTTTCTTCTTAACTCTCTGTTCTAAACACAATCAATAGGAATTATTTTTGTAAGATAAGAAACAATAGTGAGCTATTTTATTTATTACTACGTTCTTGGATATTATTAGCTTCTTTTTTTTTTTTAATTTTTTTTCAATGTTTATTTATTTTTGGGACAGAGAGAGACAGAGCATGAACAGGGGAGGGGCAGAGAGAGAGGGAGACACAGAATCGGAAACAGGCTCCAGGCTCCGAGCCATCAGCCCAGAGCCTGACACGGGGCTCGATCTCACGGAATCATGACCTGGCTGAAGTCGGATGCTTAACCGACTGCGCCACCCAGGCACCCCATTATTAGCTTCTTATAAAAGAGACGTGGAGAACATTTACAGGAAAGATTTCAGAACCTCAGTGGAATGGGCAGCTTCGTGTGATGCCATGTCACTAGTGATTTATTTTAGTCTACATACTTTCCAAGAAGGTCACCATCTCTAAATAAGAAATCATCCTTGTGGTCCAGAACTAGTTTGGTGCTTCCATATTCTGGGAGAAGAACTTTATCTCCAACTTTCGGGCTAACTAGTTGAATCTCTCCACCCTTCCCTGTAGAGCCTGATCCAACAGCTACTACTGTTGCCTGCTTTTCCTTGAGATTTTTCTGGAAGCATAATGCCTCCTTTTGGTTACAGTTTTGGCTGCACTCCTTGCAACTAAAACTCAAGGAGGGGAAGAAACTTTCTAAATGCCTGTCCTGCGGTGACTCTAGCTGCCGCACTTCCCACTCTGCTCTCATGCCACTGCCATCACAAGGGGACCCCCCAAAACACTGTTTTTTAAAAGAAATCAAGAGATGGGACCTGTAATCCTACAGTTAAAAAAACTGGGATCTCGAGTAGCGAGATGTAAGTGGTGACTTACCCAAATCTACACATCTGGTTACACTTAACATTGACCTTCAGTTTCTCTTCTAGTGAGTCTCATTATTTATCCAGTTCTTCTGATGAAAAGTTAGTAATCTTGATACTCTGACACTTGGCTATCGATTGTTCTTCACAAACGAATCATTGAGACTTGAATCGGAAATGAAGCAGAAATGAGCTATTAGGACATTTATATGGAGCACATTTGAAAAGATCACAATGCAGTTAGGATGGATTTATTTCTCTTATACAGGGTTTGGCAAACTACACCCAGCGAGCCAAATCTGGCGACACCTACCGTATATGTCTTACCTATGGCTGCTTGCTCTCTACAGCTGCAGGTAGAGACAAACTATATGGCCTGCTAAGCTGAAAATGGTTCCTACCTGTCCCTTTACAGAGAAGTATGCAAACCCCTGCTCTTACAGATAATTTAAATCCTATCCTGCCTCCAGATATTTAACTATTTCACTACACCTTAATGTCTCTAGCTAACCAAAAGGACTCTCAGCTGGCAATTCCAAACAAATGTCAGAATAATCATCAGAGCTAGAAAGTCCCCAAATGGCAAGTTGTTTTTCCCTAATACCCTTTTCCTGCCTCCGAGAAACAACAGGCCCTTCCCAGCCTCAACCCCAACAAACTCTCTGAGTGGGTGGGGACGCCTAGGAGGACAAAGACTGTGGAATGGTGGTGGAGAGGCCCAAAGAGAAGGGCACATTAGGAAATGGTACATTTTCTTAGGGCGCAGGGGATTATACTTCCAGCTAAATTCTTTTTCCATTTGGTGGAATCATGTTGAGGTGACATATTTAAGCTGGGAAGTGCTTAAGCCTGAAATGATAGACTGATGAAAATGCCACACAGGGGCACCTAGTGGCTCAGTCGATTAAGCACTGGACTCTGATGTCAGCTCAGGTCATGATCTCAAGGTTCATGAGATCAAGCCCTAAGTCGGGCTCTGCCCTGACAGTGTGGATTCTCTGTCTCCCTCTCTCTCTCTCTCTGCCCCTCCCCCCTTTCTCTCTCTCTCTCTCTCTCTCTCTCTCTCTCTCTCTCTCTCTTTCTCAAAATAAATGAGCATTAAAAGAAAAAAAAAAAAAGAAAGAAAATGCCACAAAAACTGGGCATGAGGTGGGAGGGAGAATTGGGAATATGGCTCCAATATACTCACCCGCCCATGGGATTTGACCATAATGCTTCAGAAGTAACTGGAACCAGCCTCATTTAGAGACATATGGGGTGAGAAAGTAATATGCAATAGTAGGTAGGACAACGATGGGCCCTCCAACCACATTCATAAAACACCGTGGAATTCTCATGTTATTTTTGTATCTGTTTCATATGTTATTTTTGTTTTATAATTAATAATTGAAAATATAAAACAAATTCACCAAAATCCTACATGCAAGGAGCTTGAGGTGAGAGCATTTCAGGGCCCATGTCCTCTTGCAGTGAAGATGTCCATGGTTACCAATATACACCCCAAACCAAAGAGCATTCCCTTAATGTTCACTCTGGATAAGACTCCTAGGCCTTCTTACAACATGAGGGGAGCTCCTTCCCACTAGCCAAGAGTGATGACATTCTGGAATTCTCTACGTCTTTGATATTAATAACAGCAATTCATGCCCCTGTATACTACTAATACCAATAAAAGACAAGAGGAAGAAATATATGGAGAGGTAATAGTTTGAATGTGATCACAGCACAAATTCCTTTCAGCATTCATCTATTGAGTCCCTACTATATGCCATGCATTGTACTGGACCTTGTAGATATTACAGGGAGTAATAAGACACCAAAATGGACGCCCCACCCTGCTTTTTGACTTCCAGGAAGGTAGATACTGGGAAGTCTGCTACAGCCACAGCAAAAAGGAAAAGTTTTAATGCTTCCACATTCAAGCTTGCCTCCCAAAAGAGCAAGAATCATGGCTTCTGACTCAGTGTTCACTTTTTCCTCCTCCAAACCTCAAGTGCTTTGATCTGCTTGGTGAAAGTTAGGTCACTCGTGGAATCCAGGATACAAGGTACTCTGGGGAAAGTAGCTTTTAGATTTTAAGCTTCTAGCATTCAGTGAGCCACACTTAAGAGGGATCAGAAAAGAGGTGAGAAAGACAATCTAAACATCAGTCACATTTACCAAAGCGGATGATAGGAAGAGAAGTCCAGGCTAAGAAATAGCAGTGGTTAATCAACAGGGTACACCAGAGGCTTGGGGAGAGCTGAGCTGGGGTGAGAGCAAGTGGGCCATTAGCCAAGCTTTTGTGCCATGGGAAGCTGTTGGCAAACAACCTCCTCCTCAAGGCCAGGAGAGCAAGGGAAGGCCAACCATCTAACTTCATCCTCTCAGTCATGATGTTTCTCCCTTTGTGCCAGTGGATAAGAAACAAGGAGTTGTGGGGCACCTGGGTGACTTGGTTGGTTGAGTGTCTGACTCTTGGTTTCAGCTCAGGTCATGATCTCACAGTTCATGGATTCAACCCCCATGTCAGGCTCTGCACTGACAGCTGCGGAGCCTGCTTGGGTCTCTCTCTCTCTCTCTCTCTCTCTCTCTCTCTCTCTCTCTCCCTCCCCCTCTCTCTGTCCCTCCTCTGCTCACTCTCTATCTCTCTCCCTCAAAATAAATAAACATTAAACAAGGAGTAGAGAGAATTGGGGGAAATAAGGAAGGATGGAAACACTTGGTGGAAAAATCCTGAGTTAGGTTTTGAACATGGTAAATTTGAAGCGCCCTTAGGGACATCCAGTTAGAGATGTCAAGTAGTCAGTTTTATGTACAATAAGGGTATAAAGTTCAGGAGAAAGAGCTGTGTTGGAAATTTAAATTTGGGAATCTTTAACATATAGACTGTGGTTGAAACCATGGTTGAAACCATACCTTGAGAGTATATGTAGAATAGGAAAGAAGCAAGCCAAGGGCTAATTCTGGGATCCAATGGCTCTGAAGAGGTGAGATGGTGAATGAACCCTGCAAAAGAGACAGGAAAGAGATGGAAAGGAAAGGAAAGGACAGGAAAGGCTCCTGGAATTCAAAGGAGGAGGGGGTTTTAAGAGACTCCACTGTGGTATGATCTAGAGAGTTCAAGAAGGACAGATGGTTGGGCTTGGCAGTTAGAAAGCCATGCTGATCTTGGGGAGAGCAGTTTCAGTGATGGGTGTGAAACCTACTCTGCAATGGGGATAAGGAAATAGAGGAAACAGTATGGACACTTGTGAGAATACTCGCTACCATGGGACAGAGAAAGAAGGTGTGCTACCTAGAGAAGGATGCAAGATTGAAGAAGAATTTTTATTTATTATGATGGGAGAAACTGGCACATAATATATAGGCTGCAGCCAAGAAAACCATACAGAGGAAGAGACCAAAAATTCAGGAGAGAGAAGGGTTAACTTATAGAGCAAATACAAGCTAGAGCCTCCTTGGGGAGATTTAGCCTCAAACCCAGAGGAGATGGTTAATTTGAGGGTGAGATGGTAGGAAGTTGAGGAAGTTCTTCATGCCTGATAGCTGCATTACTCTATGCAATAAAAGCCAAGTTTCCATTTGCTGGAAGGACAGGAGATATCCTGGAGTGCAGAGGGGCCTTGGAAAGAGTAAGTTTGGAAATAGAAAAGGAAGCTGACTTGGATATTGACTGGATTTATTGTGGTAATCTTTTTTGCAATTTATACAAACATTGAATCATTATGTTGTACACCCAAAACTAATATAATGTTATATGAAAATTATATCTCAACTAAAGAAAAAAAGAGGGGTGCCTGGGTAGCTCTGTCAGTTAAGCATCCAACTCAATTTTGGCTCAGGGTATGATCTCGTGGTTGAGAGTTCGAGCCCCACGTCAGGCTCTGCACTGATAGCATGGAGCCTGTTTGGATTTTTCTCTCTCACCCTCTCTCTCCCCCTCCCCTGTTCATGCACTTGCTCTCTCTTGCTCTCAAAATAAATAAACATTAAAAATAAAAAAGGAGGGGCGCCTGGGTGGCGCAGTCGGTTGAGCGTCCGACTTCAGCCAGGTCACGATCTCGCGGTCCGTGAGTTCGAGCCCCGCGTCAGGCTCTGGGCTGATGGCTCGGAGCCTGGAGCCTGTTTCCGATTCTGTGTCTCCCTCTCTCTCTGCCCCTCCCCCGTTCATGCTCTGTCTCTCTCTGTCCCAAAAATAAATAAACGTTGAAAAAAAAAATTAAAAAAAAAAATAATAAATAAATAAATAAATAAAAAAGGAAAGAGCTGACTAGAAGAAACACATGGACAGATGGCCCAGTGGCACTGCATGAGTTAATCATGCATTTATAGTGGTATCTAAATTCATATGGTGATGGCACTTATCCAGAGATAGAGCACAGAAGGCTGATGGGTTAATCTAATGGGTTTTGTCCCTTGGTCAGGTGCTGGCAAGGGAACACAGGAAGACATTCCCTAGGGAGATGTTTAGATGGATACATGGGGTCATGGTAGGATAGGGGAGGAAATAAAATCAAGTGATTTTATTAGCTACCTGAGAAAAAAAGGGTGAGAGGGCAAGGGACCATCAGTCTTAAGGAAGTAGAAAAGCAAATATACCAGTTTTGGGAGAAAGATAGAATCTAGAGATCAAAGATCAATTTATTGGAGTTAAAACTTGGAAGGTGGAAGACTTCTGGGCACTAGCAAAACTCCTCCACAGAGTATTTCCACTTTTTCCCCCCCACTCTTTTCTCTTTCTTTCTTCCCATTCTCCCTTCACTTCACTCAGAACCACGCTTTTTTTCTTCACTCCTCTCTGAAACAAGAATACCTTTAAAGAGCTTTAAATGGAGGAGTGACATGATTTGATATGAAATGTTCAGAGCAGCAAGAGACATTAAAATAAGATTTGTAGCAGCACTGATTGATACAACACTAGGAAATAATTAAATATTCATCAGTGGCATGGATAACGCTGCCTTTATTTAGTCTAAAAACAAAAATTAAGCTGCATTGCTCAGTGGTGTAGACAGGGGTAGTTAAACTTGGAAAACAAGGAAATGATTGTCAGAAAAGTAAAGATGCTGGTGACCTCTGGGAGAATGGAGGTTGTCTTCATCAGGGAGGACCCTTGGAGTATGTAGGGACTGGTAATATTCTAGTTCTTGATTGAGTAGTGGTTTTATGGGTAGCTCCTTTATAATTATTCTTCAAACCGTACATATATACTTTTGCACTTTGCTGTATCATATATCCTAACTAAAGAGAAAACATGCATGGAATGATACATACCATATATGGGAGGGGGGGGATGAAATTAGGGAGGTATGTGCAGACACAACTGTGTTTGTGATATTGCATTTCATGAGCAGGGAGCTAAGTATTATCTATAATTGTTTACGTGTCTAAAACATTTAAATCAAAATGAAAACTGAAAAGGTGATATGGAAAAGAAGATGGATGCTTTTGCTTCTGTTTTCATTTCCTTTCTGGTTGTTAAATTATTCAGTAAGTTGGAATAAGGAGGGAAAATTCAGTAGCTGAATCAGTACTCTGGAGATTTGCCAGCATTCAGTTCTTTTTGTTAGGGAGACATGGAGAATAGAATCCAGTTACTAATCTCAGGGCTTGATCTCAGGCCTGTTTGTTTGGTTCACTCTTGGAGAAGTGATCCCAGAGTATACCTGCCTGTATTCTGACAACAGCCCCCACCTCTGCATGAGTATGGGCTACTCATCCCATCCTTCTCTTAAAGGCTCACTGACCCTTCCCTGCAGCCTTCATGTGAACTGGCCTGGAAGTCATTCCACTGTTGGGTGGGGATAGCTGCTGCCAGCAAAGTGCCCTGCTTTCCCAGAAAGCCTGTTCCAACCCCTTCCCACTCATTCAGCAAGTCCTCATTCCAGGCTGCTGACCTTGGATCCAACCCCCCCCCCCTCCCGGCCCCACCAAATGTGTAAACAGAAACAACTGGGAAACTGTATTACTAAAGGAAATCCTCAGCAGAAATGGAAAATGAAAACGCCAACACATTCAGAATGCAATGTAAAACTAGTTACACATGGATTTCCCCACCTCCCGAGCCTCTGGGTCTCCCTTCTCATTCTCTTTATACAGGCTTTCCTTAAGGAGTTGGAAAAACTGTCTTCCTGACTCAGTTCTGTGGTTTTCTCACATGGATTCCTAGGGTGAGGAGAGGCCACCTGGGAGGGTGGAGAAATGGAAGGAAGCTGGTCCAGGTAACTCCATGTTGAGTGAATCAACCCAGGATCTGCTCAGACTTCTTGTTAGGTAAGATAATAAAATCCTCATTTAAGCCAAGTTTGGTCGCAGTTTCTGTTACAGCTGAAACGTCCTAATTGTCATGGGACAAAAAGAGGAAATTTTGTTATACATGTCCTTGGGAAGGGCTGGAGAGAGTAGTGATAGATAAGAGAAAGCCTCAAGGGGCCCTCTTTAGGGCAGTGCTACTCCAAGCGTGGTTCATGCACCTGCAGCATCAGGATAACTTGGGAGTTTGTCAGCAGTGCGAATGTAAGGGCTTCACTCCAGACAGACCAAATCAGATTCTCTGGAGGTAGGACTGGGACTCTGTATTTTAACAAGGTCGCCCTCCAGTGATTTCGATGCAACTGATGTGGGAGAAAACACTGACCTGGAACACTTCTCCACCTGGGAGTGTGATTGGTCCAAAAGAGGAAGTGCTGTGTGTGCCTCTAGCTCATTGCCCACCTCTCTGAAGCTGTTCCAGTCTTCTAGGTCTCAATTGCCTTTTCTGTCACAACAGTGGGATCAGATGAGGAACTGGGTGTAAAAATGGTTTGAAAGAGCTCAGAGCGTGATGCCTAGGAGAGTCAGTCCCTGAGCTGACCCAGCCCCTCCCAGGGGACACAGTCTGAGGCTGCAGACAGTATGTCAGCTTCTTTGGGTGGGGCCTGTGTCCATCCGCGGAGGAACTGGCACGTAGAGGATGGAGAGTCACTGTCATTTTTAACTGAACTCAGGTGCTCTTATTTCTTCTTTTCGGGTTCCTGCATGAGTCCATCAGGAAGGACTGGAAACCCAGGTTTTGCCCTTGTGGCCTGTGAAGGGTCGCCCGATCGCAATGCTGCCCCTCCTCTCTCACAACCTCAGCGACCTCAGCCGTCCTCCCGCCACACCCTCCGCATCCTCAAGACGTCCCCCCGCCACCTCCACTGAGGTGACCTGGTCCTCCCCTCCTAAGGATTTCCCCGGCCTTCGACGCCCAAGGAGACACAGAACCCACTGCCCTGAAGACAGAACAGCTAGTTCGAGAGCCCTGCCTCCTGTCTAGTTACTAGGCGTCGACTCTAATGCGGGAGCCACCCTCCGAGCCAACGAGGAGGGTCCGCGTAGATGTGGCGATCTCGCGCGCCGCCCTGTGCGCCGGGCGGATAGCGAATGGAAGGGGCGCGCCCGCTGGCCTGAGGACCAATCAGAGCAGGGCAGGCAAGCAGGTCCGGCTCCCAGTGGCCACTCGGGCGCAGACTCAACGCGTTGCCTGCTCTTGGACTGGACAAGCCTCCTGCCAATCAGGGGCGGAGCAAGAGGAGCCTCGGCCAATAGCGGGAGGCGGCCGGGTCAGGCCGGTGGCCCTGCGGTGCGCGCGGTGGTCCGTGAGCCCGTTGGCGCTGAGGGAGTGGCCGCCCTCCGGCTCTCGCGCGCTGCGCTCTCCACCCCCCCCCCACCCCGCCCCCGGGCCCGCCCGTCGGCCGCGCAGCGTCATGCCGGGCGCTGCTCGGCGCTAGTGCCCGGGGCCGCCGCCTCCCGCCCGCCCGAAGCCGCGCCCACTGTCCAGAGCCAGAGGGATGGTGGTAGTCACGGGGCGGGAGCCAGACAGCCGTCGCCCGGACGGTGCCATGTCCAGCTCCGACGCCGAAGACGACTTTCTGGAGCCGGCCACCCCGACGGCCACGCAGGCGGGGCACGCGCTGCCCCTGCTGCCCCAGGAGGTACCCAGGGGGTGGGGCGTGGGAAGGGGCGCATAGGGAGAAGCAGGTGCCCGGCAGAACTGACCTTGGGGTGTGAGCAGCGCCGAGGCTGGGGTCGGGGGGGGGGGGGGGGGTCGGGCTGAGGGCGGCGCCAGAAGAGCCGAGCTGCCCAGCCCACTCATCCTCCTGTAAAAGGCACAGGTGTGTCTTCCTGTCCCCGGGGGGCACCTGATCTCCCCACCCCACGCCCCCCTCTTTCAGTGTTCACTCACTGCAAGGTTGGTTTACTCCCACCCCTAAGTCCCATCCTTAACAACTAGAGGAGGGAGGGTAGTCTGTGGGAAGGGAACCTTGGAGCCCCAAGAGATGAGAGTGTCTGCTAGAAAATCAGGGAGGAGGCCTTCGTGGTTGCCCAGACCCAACCTCCAGCTGCCCAGAAAGTGGGGTCAGGGACTCTGTGCAGATAAGAAGCAGGCTAATTAATAGATGTGTCCACACTCACCTGACACCTCCATGGCTTTCCTTCCCACTGGTCTTGATGTGATAACAGTATCACATTTAGAGCTGAAATGTCACTCAAGAGAAGGGGAAAGAGAAGGGAAGGTGGGGCACTGCTGGGAGCTGAAGAGGGAGACAGAAGGTAGGAGCTAAAGTAGTGCTGGATGTGGGGGCCTGTGGGGTGTGGAGGAATCCTAGGAGAATGGACAGCTCCAGAGGGGCAGGGCTGGGCCGGGGGTGGCTCCTCCCCTGGGGATTAGAAGCCTGTGCCCTCGACATCATGAAACACAACAATGAGCACAACTCTAGAAGTACTCTTTGCAGTTGGCGGTGGAGCCGTTAGAAACACTGTGGTGCTTACTTTTCATGCACTGTCATTGGGGAAACAATGGGGTTTGAGACAAAGAGGCAACACCCAGAGACTCTAGGCCAGCTCCCCCCCAGATACATTGTTCCATGTGAGATCCAGAACAGTTTTTGGTTGCTTTTGCCTCTGTGCCTCAGTCTTTTCAGCTCTACTGTGGAGCAGACACTTGGATTCGTATGAGATATCCTTGGAAAAGGTGTAAAGAGCTCCAGAAATGTAAAGCATTGTTATCTCAAAATATTTGAGTCCTTGCTATGCACCTAGAATAGTTTTATTGGAGCTATAGACTAAGTAGAAGGCATTTGTTATCCTTTGGTTGCAGAAGAGTAACAGTGCATACGCACAGAAGAACTGTACATAACCTTTCTATTTCATGCATTCATTCACTCATTCATTTAATGCACACTTGGGTCTTTGCTGCATGCCAGGCACTGCACTAGGCTCTGGGTAACTTTGATTTAATGTATTTTTATCCTACTTTAGTTCACAAAGAACTTTTAAAAAGTTGATATTATTTTACTTATATGTGAAATCTAAAAAACAAACAAAAAAACAACAAAGCATAAATAGACCCATAAATACGGAGCACAAGCTGGTGGTTGCCAGAGGGCAGGAAGGGTGGAGGGATGGGCAAAATGGGTGAAGGGGAGTGGGAGGTATTTGCTTCTAGTTATGGAATAAATAATTCACGGGGATAAAAAGTACAACATAAGGAATACAGTCAGTGAAATCATAACGGTAATAAATGGTGGCAGGTGGTAGCTGCACTTGTAAGCATACCATGTAAAGACTTAACAAATTACAGTGTCACACACCCAAAACTAATGTAACGTTGTGCGTCAACTACACCTAAAAAAATGTAGGAAAAAAAACTGGAAGGCTGGGGGAAAGGACTATCTGGATAAACATACACTGGAGCCTTAGAGATGTAATATTGAAAAGTATGCACTCGTACAAAATTTTAGTCAATCTGGAGGTAGTGGGAAAATTAGAGAGAACTGGCTTCATTTCTTTAAAACCACAAGCAGTGAAAGATATTCCCACCCTCCACCTCCCCCAAAAAAGGTCCTGAGTATTTTAGGGAGACCCTAGAACTTCTCCTGGCAAATCTATACCATCATTCCCTGTTCTTCCCCCTGCCCTTGCCTCCGGAACCTTAGCTGGACGGGGGACTGATCTCACTCTACAGATTAAGAAAGAAGCAGTGAGGTACAAAGAATGAGGAGTGGATGCCTGGAATTGTTCCACAAACACCTATGAGCCCTGCTGCGGGTGGCCTCATGATTAGTGAACAAGATGCCGTCCCTGCCCTCAGGAAGCTTGAGGTCTAGAAGGGAGAGCTGACAGAGGAAAATAACTGCTGGTGTACCGTGCTAGGCGAGGAGGGTGTGTGGTCCATGGTGAAGGCACGATGGAGGGAATGTTCAGTTAACTCTGTCTTGGGTGCATGTGAGGAACAATAGAACAGAAATGCTTACAGAATTGGGAAACTTAAAGAGAACCTTTTATTTTATTTTTTAAGAGAGAGTGTGCGCATGTGCACACAACTTGGGGACGGGCAGAGGGAGAGAGAATATTAAGCAGGCTCCACACTCAGCATGGAGCCCAGCGTAGGACTCCATCTCACAACCCTGGGATCATGACCTGAGCTGAAATCAAGCTACCTAACCGACTGAGCCACCCAGGCGCCCTGAAGAGAAACTTTTAGAATGCGCGGATGCTGCTAACCTATATGGTGCCTTGGTGTGTATTAGAGAAAGGACACACAGCTGGGCTAGCAGATCACTCTCAGATCAGTGTCCTTGTGCAGTGAACAACATACACCACACACAGGGCAAATGCATTTGCTAGATGGACAAAGGGAGAGTGGAAAGAACATTCTGGACAGAGAAGACAGCATGAGCAAGGGCATAAAAGTGACAAATTCAGGAAGTAGAAAAGAGGACAATGACGGCTTTGAACTCCAGAACAGCGATAGCAGAATTGGGGTGGGAAGGCCTGATTTAATGGCTGGGGTGGGGGGGGGGGAGTGGGTAGGACTTGGCAACTGATGAGTGTGGGGAAAGAGAGGAGAGAGAAGAACATTCAGAAAGACTCCTGGATTTTAGCGCTGGGTGACTGAATGGTGTAGCACTAATAAGACCCCAGAAGACCACAATCAGAGCAGCCTCTGTTCTCATTCCCCAATGCCTGGCTGAAAGTGCCGGTGGTTCCTTTCCAGTTTCCTGAGGTTGTTCCCCTTAACATTGGAGGGGCTCACTTCACCACACGCCTGTCCACCCTGCGGCGCTATGAAGACACCATGCTGGCGGCCATGTTCAGCGGGCGACATTACATTCCCACAGACTCCGAGGGCCGGTACTTCATTGACCGGGATGGCACCCACTTTGGGTATGTTTCTCCCTCTATGATCAACCTTATAGTTCTAGTAAGTAGGACCTGGGCTTCAATATGGGGCTTTGGTATCTTCCATTAATGCCCAGAAAAGAAAATAGCAAATGTACTGATGGAATTTAATAAATGTGCTTATTGAATTGGATCAAAAACCATAGTATCTTTCCCAGAGGAGACAAGGACAGCCAGAGAGAGCCCAAGTTGCCACACACTGGCTGGATGTGATGAAATTGGAGACCAGGAAGTTGTCATCTGTATGGAATAGGTGTGATGCCACCTATAGGCAGGGGAGCCCCAAAACAACTTCTTGGAGAATATCCTCAGATTTAGATTCTGGGGCTCCACATTGCCATTAGGGAGGGACATGGTGTATGACCGTGGTTCTCAGACTTTCTTTGATGGTTTAAAACAAATGAACAAAAAAGGTGAAGGAAGGGCCAACATATGATTGCCATCTTTTAATTTTGCCAGAAAAGCCTTTAGAAAAAAACAAACACCTTCAATTGTGACTGTCATTTTAACGCTAAAACACAGAAAGACACAATCTCAAAAAAGAAAATAGCCCTTCCCAAGGAAGGACTTCTGATACCTTAACACGTAAACAATTTAAAGACTTTATGTTTTAGTTTCCTTGCTTGTGAAATGAGAAATAATTACAGCTGCCTCACAGGCCTGCCATGCCGATTACGTAAAGAGCCTTGGTGTGACCCCTCACCGGGTCCTTCCAGAGCATGTGGCTGAAGCTCTTTGCCCCTTCAGTCTAACTTTGGAGATGACTACAGAACTAACATGATTCTTGACCTTCAACACATTGGCTAAGGAGTCAGAAAGTCTCCAACCACTACCTATCTGTGCTGGCCTCCCAAGTAGGATCGCCTGCACTGGGAGAAAGGTCATTTTTATCCTCAGAAAGGAGCCTCTGGTCATGCAATTTGCTTTGAAGCATCTGGGTTTCCCCATTGGGCTGTCAGCTGCCTCCAATGCTGAGAAAACAAAGTGTCACATCGCTCTGCAGAGCTATAAAAAGATTTTTGTTTGCAGGCTGTTTGGGGGAGGAAAGTGCTGGCCCCAGCTGGCAACTCCCACAGCACTCTTAGCTGGGCCTTGCCCTGGGGTCATGTTTTTCAGAGCAGACCAAGGTTTGCTTAAGATCCTAGAGGACTAATTTGGGAAGGGGTTGTGGGGAGGAGGAACAGGCTTTGGCTCTAAGCTGATGTGCCCATGCCCAGGTGGCCATAGCTGGAGAGGGTCAGAGCTGGGCCAGGGTGTGGCAGAAAGCAGGATATTGTGGCATTTATCCTCAGGCTGCTAGACTCCAATGGTCTGTGATTCATCATCAGCAGATGAAGTTGCTTAAAGACTCAGAGAAAATAAAATAGGGGCTCAGGGCATTTGATCAGGTACATTTCTCTGCTGGGGCAGCTCATGTGTCCCTAGCACCCACCAGGGAGGCTGCTTGGGTCACCACCTGGGGCAGTTTCCCACTGTGATCAGTGAATAACACTTTGGACTAGAGTCTGGACCACTGTGGGTATGGACTTGGAGTCAACCGTGACTGCATCTGGGCCTCTGCTAGCTGTAGCTCCTTGAGTAAGGGTATTCTTTAACCTCTCTGAGCCCCTCTTTTTCTTCATTTAAAAATGGACCTAAGATGGCACTTAAATGTCATTGAAGGGATTAAATGGGGTAACATAGAAATAGTAGCTGACCCAGACTAATACTTAGTGATTGTTACTACCATTACATCATGGTCATAGACAAGCTATTGAGGCAACATCTTGATCTTGGGGTTTACTCACATTATCTTTACAGAAGTAAAGACCTTGCCACACTTAACTGACGATGGATCTGATTATGATTACTCTTAGCACCAAAGAATCTGAAGATGGAATTAAAAGAACTGAATTTTTATTTTAAGAAAATGCAGTATGTGATTTTATTCATTCGAGAAACCAATTTGTCCAGGTGTTCAGGGTAGCATTTGCTGTCCATATAGCTACAAAATAAGATGAATGGCAAAGAAATATAGAAAATGGGGAAGGCTACTACATTGCTAGTGGAAACATAAAATGCTACAACCATTTTGTTAAGCATGCGCTTCACCTTATGACTGAACAATTCTCCTAATATTTAACCAAGAGAAGTTGGTGCGTGTGTCCACAGAAAGTCTTATACAGGAATGTTCATCACAGCTTTACTCATAAGAGCCCTAAACTGGAAACAACTCAACTGTCCATCAGCAGGAGAATGGGTTAAATCAGTTATAGTAGATCCAGCCACTTACATGAGTTTTAAGATGAGGCAAAACTAATCTTTGTTGATAGAATTCTGGGATTGAATGAGAAGAGGCAGAGGGAAACTTTGAGGAGATTGAAATGTTCTGTATCTTGGTCTAGGTGGTGGTTATAATAAAACTATACAATTAAGGTTTGTACATTTGAAAAAAAAAGATTTGTACATTTGTTGCATATTAATTAGACCTCAATTTAAATATATATGTCTTAAGGAGCCTAGAATATGTATGTTTCCATTATTCCTATATATACCCAAAAATAACAATACCTAATAAAATAAATATATCTAATGATAATTATAAATGTAATAATGATGATACTGATAATAACAGCTATTAATGCTTATTGAGGACTTACCTTGTGCCAGGTATTTTCTAAGCACTTTTTAATCATTTAATCCCTTTATACCATTACAAGGTAGTTTTTAAATTTTCCCTCATTTTACAGATGGGAAAATCAAGGCACAGAGAGGTTAAGTTCACCTCTCCAAGGTCACACAGCTAGTAGTCTGGTTCCAGACTCTGTGCTCTAACCACTATGTGACACTGCCCAGATCCATTAGCTCCTTCTCACCAACCCTCTTTCCTTCCTGCTCAGAGATGTGCTGAATTTCCTGCGCTCAGGGGACCTGCCACCCCGGGAGCGTGTACGGGCTGTGTACAAAGAGGCTCAGTACTATGCCATCGGGCCCCTCCTGGAGCAGCTAGAGAACATGCAGCCTCTGAAGGGGGAGAAAGTGCGCCAGGCATTTCTGGGACTCATGCCTTATTACAAAGGTGAGGTGTCAACTGCCCAGGGTGGTTGAGGTGTGGGAAAGGAGGGTTGCGAGGCATCTGTGTGTGCATAGGTCGTCACCAAAGAGGTGGGTCTAAGATGTATCCGTATTACTCAGGATCAGAGAGATTTCTGCTTCCCCTTCTGCTCTCCCCTCCCAGTCAAACTGGGAAGATTCAGGTTCAATAGGGCCCACTTTTCCTGTGACATCATCAGATCACATTTCAAAAGGATGATCCTCATTCTATCCTTTTGGTTTCTTTTGCCTTGGAGACCCATGGTCCCTGTTTAAGTTTGTGCCTTTCACAGGCCCAGAGTCCCTTCCCCAGGATCTGCCTCTTCCCTGTTGGATCATGCCTTCACCGGGGCTCTCTCTTTGTGCCCTGATGCTGCCTTGCCCACTGCCCCCCGACCTCCTGACCCCTGTCCCAGTGATGGGTGCTGTGTTCACCCCTCTAGACCACTTGGAGCGGATTGTGGAGATTGCCCGGCTGCGTGCAGTACAGCGGAAGGCCCGTTTTGCCAAGCTCAAGGTCTGTGTCTTCAAGGAGGAGATGCCCATCACCCCCTATGAGTGTCCGCTTCTCAACTCCCTGCGCTTCGAGCGGAGTGAGAGTGATGGGCAGCTCTTTGAGCACCACTGCGAAGTGGATGTATCTTTTGGGCCCTGGGAGGCTGTGGCTGATGTTTATGACCTACTGCACTGCCTGGTCACGGACCTCTCAGCCCAGGGCCTCACTGTGGACCATCAGTGCATCGGGGTGTGTGACAAGCACCTCATCAACCACTACTACTGCAAGCGCCCCATCTATGAGTTCAAGATCACGTGGTGGTGAGTAGCCCGGGTAGGGAACAGAGTCCTATCAGGGAGGGTGTCCATTCCCCTTAGTGGCGCTGGGAGTAAGATCCCTGGAAGGGATACTGACTGCCCCAGACCTGCTGAGGTGAGGACCAAGTCCTGAGGCACAGCTCCAAGGGGACGGAGGTCTCCCAGCTGTACCTCGGGGTCAGGCTCAGGGCTTGTGGCCCACAGGGACCTGGTGCCTGGATTCACCTGACCTCTCCTCAAGGCACAGCAGTCTCTGCCTGAGGCTTAGGGGTCTGGGTAGCTAGGGCTTGACCAGAAAGTCCAGAGAGGTTTTGTCACTCTTGTTCTTGCAAGAGAGTTTCTGCCCTTTTTAGAGCCACGTTACCAAATTGTTGTAGGCATAATCACTTCCTCAACCCTGTTCACATATCCCTTCCTTGTGCCTAGTGTATAGGTATGAACACAGAATATGATGGGGGGTTTACCCAGGTAGCCGCCCCACAGTCCCTGGCTGAAGAAGAAGCATCTTCTCTCCCTCTTCCCCCAGGGATAGTTCCATGCTTTGTTTTAGGATGTGGAAAGACTCTTCCTCCTGGAACATATTCTTCACCACTTTTTGGAGATGTAACCATAGTTGCCAAAGCCATGTACCAGGTTGGCCTTAGAAAAGCACAATGTTTACAGCCCTGCCTTAGGGCCTTGGCTTCTCCTACCTTCCACCAACCTTCCTTGCTTGAAGGGTTATCTTCTCAGGGCTGTAATGCAGATTTCAGAGGTTCCTTTTGAAGATTTCCCTGAATCGAGCAGACAAGTTGCATAGATCTTCTGTTATCTTTGAGATATAACATCCTTTCTAGAGGCTCAGAATATCTCTTTGGCTGCCATTTCATGTGTTAGCATCCAATTTGTGGTGAACCTCCTTAGATAGAAACCCCCTGTGTTTTTAACCCTATTGCTTTATCCTGCTAATGTTCTCCTAGGAGAGTGTCTGTTCTGAGGAGGCAAAGAAAGGGTTGGGTGGGAGGCACAGCTATCCCGGGAGCTGTAGGAAGATAGCAGCACTTCCATCGTGTTTTACTGTCCCCATTTCAGAGACAGAAAAAGATTCACAAGGCTCTGTTCCCACTGCATTTCCTTCTTGCTCCATGTGCAGACTAGGGTGGTCAGTCGGATGTGGACACACATCCCCTAAAGGAAGAGCCATGCAGCACCAGCAATCGGAATGTAACATTTCTGTGCTGCATTAGAGACTTCTCCATGTGATCGTGATTGTGCTTGATTGCTCCTGGGTGTTTTGTAGAGAGATTTTTTGTATATAAAAAACTAGTGAGGACAGCCTCATTGGTCTCAGTCCTGTGAGACCAATGGTTGGTGATGTAGGGAAGGGGTAGCTAAAGATGTCTGTATCCTTCTAAGGAAGAGAAGGCCAAGCCTTAGGACCTTGGCAGAACTCCTTCATAGGGCAGTGACCTCCTGGCCCTCTGTGGCAACAGGGATTCCAGGGCATGGTTTTGCACTCTTACATTGTGTTCTTATATGGTGGAACAGAGGTATAGAATGAGATCTAAGAGGAAAGTATACAGTCAGTTGTTCAGGTTCCAAGGTACGCATCCCTTCTATTGTTCTCATCCACAGATGAATCATCACTTTTCTGGAGTTGATTTCCCTGCTTGAAACTTAGTCCAACAGCATGCCTCTTGTCTTGTTCTAACAGAAGTCTTTCATTTAAGTTGCTCCAGTTGGTGTTACTGCCTAATACAGATTCATTTTTAGACAGACACTGAGGCAAGCTATTCAGGAGAAAGGCAGTATGAGTAGAAAGCAGACAATTAATCCTAGTGCTTTCAGGAATCTGGCCTTGGCCCTGTCTCTCTCCCACCCTTGTCACAGAGTATCACAGTACTTGGTTATTTAGAGTCCATGCACGTAGGATGGAGTGATCGGTTTGCTCAAAAACAATCCCTGAAGACAAGCTTGGAGCTGCAGAGATGCTGCACAAGGACACTGTCCTTGTGCCTCTTGCTAGAGACACCCCTTTGGATCCGCTCTGCCCCTGTGTTGTTCTCACAGTGGTGTGTTCTGTGCCATTGTGCGGGAGACAAGGCGCTGGGCCAATAGACCAGGCAGCGCAGGGATACTGGCAGCCAGCTTAGAGCTCTTTCCAAACGAAGTAAAAGAATTCAGTGGCCCAATTTGGCCATTCTCTGATGAGAAGCCAAGGCCAGGCTGAAAAGTGCTTTTGGATGTGGTGGTGGTGGTAATGGCCTCCAAATAAAGGTCATATCTGAGGAAGAGACTTCTCCAAGTTGTATCCTTTCTCAACTCTAACTGGTCAACTCTAAAGCATAAGAACGGTTGGGTTAGGAAGGAGGGCCCCAAAAGATGAACACTTCTTCCCAATCAAAAGGGAGTATATTTTCATAGCATTCTATGAAAATATCGTGTTGATGGGTCAAACCAAAGCGCCTGCCTTTGGAGCTTCCATTGTGTTTGTGGGCACCTTTTCTCCCAGGTGTCATGCTCACTGGTTGGGAAGGTGAAAGTTTTAGGATACAGGATCGTGTGGTGCAATAGCAGCCATAACAAAATTCAATAAAAATGAAAAAGTTAACTAATGGCACAAAAAAGATTGAAGCAAAACCACAATGAAACACATCACACCATCCCAGAAGGGGGAATTCTTTGGGTAGCACTCTAAATAGAAGAAATACAGGACTCGTCACCACCCTCATTCTACCTTCGGTTAATTCACAAGGCTGTCCAGTGCTTATCACGTGGCAAGGAGTCAACTGTGCTCTGAAAGTTTCTATTCTTTCTTCCTGGGGCTGAGGATATTCTGGGAGCTGTCTGAACCTTGTGCCTCAGGCTGGTCAGGTGACCTTATCTTCCTGTTCTGGGTTGCTTGTTGGAAGACTAGGAAGAATGACATTTCCAAACCACAAAGTGGGGTGAGCCTCAGTGTGCAGTCTTGGCCTCAGCTGGATTTTGAAGAGGTTAAGACAAATGACAACAACAACAAAAAACCAAAAACTACTCACACTGATCCCAGTTAGAATTTCAAATATCCTTCTGCATACCTTCTGTCCATATTTGATTCTAAGTGATTAAGCTTTCTTGGGCACCATTTTGCTGTGACTCTTTCATGAAGGTAGTGGCTGCCTTGTGATCCTTAAAAGAGGGAGGCTCTATTCATCAGAAGCCAGAGTGTGAGAGACTGGGGTGGGAGAGGCACTTTTTGGAATTCTGGAAGAATCATACATGTATACATATGTTAATTGGGAGAAGGGTGGGTGGGCAGGGGTTGAGGAGGAGGGAACAAAGACTGGGTATAGGAACAGGTTGCCTCTGGAGTATGGGAGGTCACCTGGGTCCATTGTCTTCCTTCTGTACGGCGTTGGGTGTTGGGTTCGTGTACATGGTATAACATTTCCTATGTTCGTTCACTCCCTGTCTGTGAGCGCTTTGGTGCATGGAGCCTCAGTACCCTCACGTGGCATTAAAGTAAAGAATTAGAACCTGGGTGCTGTGCCTTTCTTTTTTAGAGACTTACTCTCATCCCTCCTCTGCCCCCCCACTGTGCGAGCAAATCACAGACTATGTCTCGATTTCTGCTTAAAATGTGTTATATTTTTAAATACTCAGCTAAATAAAAGAGGCTCTTTCCTGAGACCAGCCCCTGAACTTCTGCCCTGACTTGAAGTTAGAGGGAGATGGGCACCATGAAGGCCCTTCTGCAGTAACTGTAGCCTTGTCTCTGTTCCAGGTAGGAGTGTGCCCACCCAGCCTAGGCTTTGCCCTCTTGTGTTGAGAGGTCTTCAGGGGAAGAAGATACCACAGTTGCACGGTCACTCTGTGGCTAACAGCCATGTCAGGTGGTTCTGAAAGAAATCCCTCCTATCATGTCACCACTTCTTTCAAGGGCGAGATAAATGGCTCTAAGCTTATGTAAGCCTTAGTGGTTAAGACCCTTACTTGAGGAAGATGGGTATAAGTTGCCCTTCCTCTGAAAGCAGAGTTTGACACCTTCCTGGCTAATGAGTGTCCTCATCAGGATGCCCCATGGAGTCACTTAATGGAATCACTTTCATGGAAAGGTGAATTCTGACATGCTGGGTAGCTATGCCACCCTCCAACTGCTTCCTTAAATCTCTGATTATTCTGACTTTTAAACAAAAGCACTGCTGCATTACCTGTGCCAAATGTATTCCCTGACCTAATTACTGTGCACACAATCACATAGTAATGATACACTAATAATACTTAATAAGTTGGAAACTGAAGCTCATGGAGACATAATTGCCTCAAGGGCAGATAGCTAGTAAATGGCCAAGTCAGGATTCAAACCCAGGGCCCTTTTCGGAAATCCTCACAGGTGTTCAACAGAGCCCTCCCTTCTTGTCAGTGGGACACTGACAACAGAGCTCAGTGTCCCACCTCTGAGACTCAGGGCTTCACCCTGCTTCAGTCTGTGCAGATTTTAAAAGCAGATACTCTAGAAGTCATATTAGAAAACTTCCTTGGATGCGTAGGTCTTAAGTAGTCCCTGAGTATTAAGGAGCTAGCTGGGGTCCCCAGTGTGCCACCCTTCTTAGTAAAGGGCACATGTTTGCTAGATGGAGAAGGACCCTGCTCATGGGCAATGAGTGGAGGTCAGTAGTGGCTCTCTGGCTGGATCCTGGGTATGGCAGGATGATCCGGGACAG
Source organism: Prionailurus viverrinus (assembly GCF_022837055.1). Lineage (NCBI taxonomy): Eukaryota > Metazoa > Chordata > Mammalia > Carnivora > Felidae > Prionailurus > Prionailurus viverrinus. The sequence goes on along the minus strand of NC_062576.1, from coordinate 15,895,220 downwards.
CTTGAGTTAATCAGACTCTTGCAGCCTCCTGGCCTAACCACACAGATGCAGCCTGATCATGTGGGGAGTGTGCCTGAGGCCGCGGCCCTCCTTCAGGGACCCCTGACATCAAGAGAATAATTGAATGTGAGGCTCTTTAGTGTGGCTCGGGGGATGCTGTGTGCCTGGCTTGGGACTTACGACCCTTAGATCTGGGTCCCAATCCTGCCTATTTGTTCCTTTGTCATCATTTTGAAGATGATCTCTTAGCTAGCTTTGATTACCTTTCATTTTGATTTGCTTAACTTCTAGCATGTTGCTCAAGCTTGTGTTCACTTACCTTTAACTTCCTGTCCTTTGACTCCTTACCATTTTGTTTTTCCTTTCATGTACTTTATACTGTTCTCTATTTTTTAAACATAATTTTAAACTTTATTTCTAACGTAACTTTAAAATAAAGTGCCTATATGAATAGGATGCCAATGAGCATCTTGTTCTGAGCAAGAGTAATTATGTGCCTTTTTTCCCTTCTCCAGTCATTTCTACAATGATCTTACTAGCTGTGAACATTAGGCATCTCATTTCTCCCTTAGATGAATATCTTCTTCTAAAGTCTAAATATAAGGAAAAACTGATAGTGTTATTACAAAAGTCGTAGATCTGATGTCCAAGCTTTTACCTCCCCCTCCACAAAGCTCCCTTCCCAGCATATACACACAGTAACAGTGAGTTGAGTCTTAGAAACGAGGCAGCCCCATTCCCGATTGCTAAGGACTTCTTCCGTCACACACTTGTTCTTCCTGAGCATTGACATAATCTGAAGATCCTGGGATTCTACCACCTCCAACCGCCTGGAACCAAGTGGAAACAGAACTGTTGTGCACCAGGAAAAAAATCCAACACAACTGTAGGAAGGCTGAGTTGAACCATCTTAAACCATCCAGAAATACTTCATAAAAGGGGCCTAAAATCAGATTGTGATGCACCTTTCTCACCCTTCTGTGATCTCAGTAGCAAACTGAATCACCCTGCCACAAACCATGACTTTTAGAATATTCTCTTAATGTATTATAGACCCTGTTGTTTTTTTTTTCCCTATATTAAGTGACCTTGGCAGATGGCCTAGCTCCAGTAGATCTTTAGAATAGATGTATACATACTTATCTCCTTTATTAATAAAATTAAGAAATAGAACCCCAAAAGCACCACAAAACTTGGAGCTTGACCTCCGTTAAAAGAAATTTATAAGTTAAGAATTTAGTTGAAATCTTTATACTTTTGTTATTTTTGTAAAGGGATTGGATGGTATCCTGAGTAGGTTTAAGTCCCTAGAATGTTACCATGAGTAGGTTTAAATCCCTATAAATGCCTTTTTTAGTGTGTTTTTCAACATTACATCCTTATCTTCAGCTCTGCCTCCGCTTACTCTGCCCCAGGGACCCATCTTTGTGTGTACGTGTCATGGGTGCCTACTGTCCCTACTCTTACAATGTCATCTCCATCTCTCCACCCCCTCCACCATCACCACCCCTCCCCCAGCTCACGACTGTCCTGCCTTTGGCATTTTAAAGCTGGTTGCCTACTTCTGGCCCTGCCTCATCCAGCATTTGGTAGCCAGCCCTGGCAGTGATGCTTTGTCCAGCACTGCCCCCAAACTTCTTCTCAGTCAGTTAGGTGCTCTTTGCACTGAGGTCCCTGACTTTCCAGTTCAGCTTTTTCACCTGGCTTGGTAGGATTGAAAGAGCCTTTTTTCAGCCCTTGTCTTGAAGCTCTGTATCTATTTCCACAGGGGCAGCAGAGTGTACTTGCAGGACCCCACTAAACAGATAAGTTAGTTTCACCCTCCTCTACCCTTGGAAGAGATAAGCAAAATACTCTTCCTGGAAACTATGTTCACCAAGAACTTCCTAACAAAGATACGGACTTCCCTGGTGAGCTGACCACATCCCTATTGGCCGAAATAAGGAGGCATTATTCACTTGGTGCTCCCAAAAGTCAAGGCAGAATGTATCTGCCCCCAGACATATTCAGACAATGTTCCACCCAGATGCTTAATTTTATACTTCCAAATGCAGCTCTATTTGGAAATTTGCGTTGGTTCAGAGAGGCAGAGGAATCCTCTCTGAGGATTGAGGACATTGAGGAATCCACTCTGTAGTCACCTGCAGGAATGACTACATAGGCTGGACCACTTAGCCTAGAGGATTCCACTTACATAGGCTGGACCTTTAGCCTAGAGGATCCCACTGAGATGGGGTTTATTGTCTGATTTTGAGCCCTGTCAGTGCTGTTCCCTGCTGGGATGGCAATCCTGACTGCTTTATAGCAGCAGCACCCCCTGGGACAACCTAGATTTGTGGATTGAGATCTAGAGGCAGAATTTCCAGATAGCCCAACCAAAGTATCCTCATGATAATGTACAAGAAAGTAAAGTTTTTTAGGTGGAAGGCTCTCCAGATACTCAACTTTGCCCCAGGATTTCTGGGATTTATAGGCAGTAACCATTCATTCATGATCCTCAACTTCCTCACTTGATCATCCTGTCTTTTTAGGAAGGAGCTTCACCTGATCCTCACTAAGGACCCAGAATTCCAATAGCTAAAAACCCTTTTCTCCTATCCTGGTCTTATACCACCAAGACACACTTCAGTGCCTTGGTAGGGGTCAGAAGGAGGCACAAGCATGGGGAGCCTCTGTCCCTTGTTTCTATATCTCCATGATGCTGGTATTGGCAGGCCAACAACCTTTGTAGGTGTGAGAGTTGCAATATAACCAACAGATTCAAGGTCTAGAGATGGCATGTGAAAGAACCCCTTAAGGGATGTCTGTCTGCAGGAGCCTGGAGTAGTCAAGGTGAAACTGGGAGCTTTGTCCACACAGAGAGGGCAGGCCATGTTTTTCAAACATCTTGACTTCAGAAGGTGCTCCATTTGCAAGACCACAAGAAAGAGGCCAGCAGAGCAATTCCGGCTCTGGTTGCAGCTGACTGAGAAGCCATTGCAAGCTGCAGGTAGGTACCCACATGCAGCAGAGGCCAGCCAAAACCCAGCGCCTGCCAAAGTGGACACAAAAAGGGACTGTCTCCCCTTACAATGGCTGACTAGGGTGACAGGAGAGGAAACTGAACACAGGTGCATCTGCTCCATCCTGTTGCTATCCCTTGTGCCTTTATATCCCACCCATTGAAAATGGAAAATAACATAGAGAATTCTTGGCACCTTATATTTGACACATCAGTCTAGGCTGTCTCCTCCTTGCATGATCTTGCCTGAAGTGCAATGAGTCATTTGTATTAGCCAAGAGAAAAAAAAACATGCAGTTATCTGAACAACTTATATCTTTAATATAAATAACTATTAATTATAATAGGATTGGAGTAACGAGGGATTGGCAGTAGTGAACTATAAAGAATATAGGAATAGCACACGTAGGAGCAGCCACTACCCCCAGAGCTGACATAGAGAACACTCCTCCCAGAGCTGATATCCAGACCTTTTTGGAGAGGGGATAGCCATGGCTCACTGAATGGTAGAGAAGTCACTGGGGTGCTATGCTTGTGGAACTTGCTGGAAATCCACCCTCTAGGGTGCTGGCAAAATCTGTTCAGAGAGGTGTTCTGCCAGAAGCACTCCACTAAAAAACCACCCAAGGCGAGTGCTGGGGAAAGCTGCTGGCCTTTTTGTGCCATTGACTACCATGCACTGCAGGAGCTGGGTGCTGGAGAGGCGGGGCTGGGAACAATCACACCAGAACCGGAAAGGAAAATGTCTTTCTTCTTGGCAACATCTCACCAATGTCCTCTACTAACAAAGTTTAATATCACATTAGTTGGCAAAGGAAAAAATATTCAAAGGTCCCAACCCAATTTTTGCAGAAGCAGTGAAGGATGAATATGGAGCTAAGAGGCAGTCAGTAACTGGCCTATCTATATACACTGATGACTCCCAAATTTATACTCACTCAGGCCTCTTTCCTCAGCCTCGAATTATATATCCAATAACCTGCTGAATTATATACCCAATAACCTGCTAAATATTGCTACTTCAATACCTATTAGCCATCTCAAGCTTAATATAGTCAAGTGGAATTCTTTACTTCTTCTTCCCACCCCAAACATCTTCTTCATTCCACCTTCTCTATCTCAGGAAATGGTACCACCATCCACTCAGTCAACAAAAACCTGAGAACCATCTTTTTTTTTTTTTTAATGTTTATTTTTGAGACAGAGAGTGTGAGTGGGGGAGGGGCAGAGAGAGAGAGAGACACAGAATCTAAAGCAGGCTCCAGGCTTGAGCTGTCAGCAGAGAGTCCAATGCAGGACTTGAACTCACAAACCACGAGATCATGACCTGAGCCAAAGTTGGAGGCTTAACCGACTGAGCCACCCTGGCACCCCAACGTAAGAGTCATCTTGAACTCCCCTCCTTACCTCACCTTGTACTGCAATCCATTGCCAAGTCTTGAATTCATCTTCAAGATTATCTTGAAAACATGACAAATTCACTTGTCTGAATCACCATCATCTCTCATCATGCATTACTACAAAGACTTCTTGGCTTAATTTGACCCCTGATTATACCTCCTCCAACCTATTTTCCAAGATAGTCTTGAAAGGGTTAATTAGACCTGCAACATGCCTACTTAAAACCCTTTGCTTTTAGAATGGTCTTTCCATGTTTGATCTGGTTCCTGTGTACCCCCAGCTTCATCACTCCACACTACTCCTTTTTTCCTGTCTTCTGCTCTGGACTTCTTTCAGTTCCTACCTCAGGTTTTTGTGATTGGCATTTCATCTCCTTGGAATGCCTTTTCCCCAGCGCTTCCCATGGGCTGGCTCATTTTTCCATTTTATGTTCCACCTCAGTTGTCACATATTCAGTGAGACCTTCTCTGACTATGCCATCTACAATACACTTCCAGGGGTGCCTGGGTAGCTCAGTTGGTTAAGTGCCCAACTCTTGATTTTGGCTCAGGTCACAATATCACGGTTCATGGGGTGAAGTCCTGCATTGGACTCTGTGCTGATGGTGCAGAGACTTCTTGGGATTCTCTCTCTCTCTCTCTCTCTCTCTCTCTCTCTGCCATCAGATTTTGGACTCACCAAGCCTGCACAATCACATGACCCAATTCTTTAAAATAATTCTTCCTATATATACTATATCTATTCTAGTGTACATGTATCTCTCTTCTTCTCTTTCTCCCTCTATCTATATGAATATTTTTTTCTAGAATTTATTTATTTATTTATTTATTTATTTATTTATTTATTTATTTATATTCTAGAAAGTGATACACATCCTAGGAGAGTATCTACCTATCTGTCTGTCTTTTATTTTTAGAGAGAGAGAATGCAAGCAGGAGAGAAGGGCAGAGGGGGAGAGAAAGACAATCCTAAGCAGGCTCCATTCAGTGTGAAGCCTGACACAGGGCTCAGTCCCACAACCCTGTGTTCATGACCTGAGCCAAAATCAAGAGTTGGACACTCAACCAACTGAGACACCCAGGAACCCCTATATATCTATATTTAAATCTAAAAGTAGCATACCACATGTTCCATCACCCTACTGTTCTCATTTAACACTGTCTTTTGGAGATCTGTCCGTTTCATTACATATAGAGCTCCACCTCCCCCCCCCCCCTTTAAAATTTGATAGTACAGTTGATGCTTGATCAATGCAGGAGTTAGGTCACCAACTCCCTGTGCAGAAGAAAATCCACATGTAAATTTCGACTCCCTCAAAACTTAACTACTAATAGCCTACTGTTGACTGGAAGCCTTATTAACAACATAGTCAATGCACATATTGTGTATGTTATATATACTATATACTGTTTTCTTACAATAAAGCAAACTAGAGAAAAGAAAATTTTAAGAAAACCATAAGGAGGAGAAAATACATTTACAAAACTATCACGTGCTCGCTTCAGCAAGCACATATACAATACTGTCACAAAAATCTGGTTAAGGTTATGGACAAAATGGTGCTGCCAGTGCAGGTCACTGCTCATCAAGTACAGCCCCTACTCTTCTCTATTCCTTGGTGTGGCCTACAGAGCCAAGTGCTACAGAAGTTTCAGGCAGAAGAGGAAAGGAGGATAGCAGCTGAGGAGAAAAAGAAGCAGGATGAATGGAAATACATTGAGAGAGAACTGGCAGAAGCCCAGATGACAGCATACTAAAGTGAGCCTGCCTTTCTCTGGAATGGTATGGATGAATAAAGCTTTCTGTGTTGTGTGATTCTCGAGAAAAAAAAAGTCTGGTGTAGACTACATCAAAATGAAAAGCTTCTACACAGCAAAGAACACAATCAACAAAACTAAAAGGCAATGTACTGAATGGGAGAAGATATTTGTAAATGACATATGCAATAAAGGGATAGTATCCAAAATATATAAAGAACTTATACAAGTCAACACTCAAAAAACAAATAATCCCAGAAAACAAAAAATGGGCAGAAGAAATGAACAGACATTTCTCCAAAGAAGACATCCAAGTAGCCAGCAGACACATGAAAAGATGCTCAACATCACTCTATACTATTACTATACTCATTATTATATTGTAAGAATACTGTATGTAATACATAAAACATATATTAACACCTACGTATGTTATCAGTAAGGCTTCCCGTCAACAGTAAGCTTTTAGTAGTTCAGTTTTTGGGGAGTCAAAAATTATATGCAGAGTTTCAACAGGTCAGTACCTCTAACCATCAATCACATTGTTCAAAGGCCAACTGAGATGGCTTATAACCCACTGAATAAAATGAGAATCCATTTTATTATGAGAAATTTATTATGAGAAATTTATGTTGACACAAATAAATATATAAACGAAGTAGACAGGAAAGTTCTTTTTTCAATGTTTATTTATTTATTTTAAGAGAGAGATGAGACTGGAAGCAGGGGACAGGCAGAAAGGGGGGGCGGGGCAAAGGATCCAAAGCATGCTCTGTGCTGACAGAGAGCCGGATGTGGGGCTCGAACTCATGAACTGCGGAATCATGACCTGAACCGAACTCAAATGCTTAATGAACTGAGCCACCCAGGTGCCCCAAGGAAAGTTCTTAGAGTAAAACGTCAGCTAATAAATATAGAGGAAATGATGGGGTAGAAAATCTACATTTAACAACCATCATAATTATAACTGATGATGGCAGGGGCACCTGGGTGGCTCAGCCGGTTGAGTGTCCGAATTCAGCTCAGGTCATGATCTCCCAGTTCTTGGGTTCGAGTCCCGCATTGGGCTCTCTGTGCTGACAGCTCAGAACCTGGAGCCTGCTTCAGATTCTGTGTGTGTCTCTCTCTCTACCCCTCCCCTGCTCGCTCTCTCTCTCTCTCTCAAAAATAAATAAACATTAAAAAACATGTTATCAATGGATTCTAAAACTGATGGATGAACTTTGGAAGAAAAACAGGTTTTAACATAGTCTTAAAATATCTCCCTACAAGTTACCAATTTCAAAGGTAAAAATGGTAACTTTACAGTGCAGACACCTGAAAGATTCCTCATTGATCATGTAACCAAAGTCAACATTGAACAAAGGACCTGTCCTGATAAAGACACATTATTTATATGATTTCTCTGCCAAAATGAATAACTTGAATCTAATCACGAGAAAACATTGGACAAACCCAAATTGAAGGACATTCTTCAGAATGACTATCTTACACTTTTCAAAAATGTCGAGATCATGAAAGACAAATAAAAATGGAAGAACTATTCCAGATTAAAGAAGACTAAAGATAAATGACAATTAAATGATCAACCAGGAAAAACTATAGCTATAAAAGTGATTCTTGGGACAATTGATGAAAACTGAGTAAGGGCTATAGATTAAGTAGGATTTTATCAATGTTAACTTATGTTAATTTTCCTGATTTTAATGATTTTGCTTTGGTTTCTAAGAAGATATATTTCTTCTTAGGAAATACACACTGAAATATGTAAAGTCAAGAAGCATGATGTCTGCAAAGCATGATGTCTGCAACTTAGTCTCACATTCTTCAGGAAAACTGTGTGTGTGTGTGTGTGTGTGTGTGTGTGTGTGTGTAGAGATTGAACAAATGATAAGATAAAGGAAATGAGGCAAATATACAAATTCAAGAAGCTTAAAGAATTCCAAGTAAGGTAAATTCAAAGTGATCCTCACCAAAACACATTACAATCAAACTGTAGAAAGCCAAAGAAAAAGAATGTTGAAAGCAGCAAGAGAAAACAAACTCATCACATATAAAGGATCCCCTGTAAGAATATAACTGATTTCCTATCAGAAACTATGGAGGCCAGAAAGAAGTGGGATGACATATTTGAAGTGTTGAAAGAGAAACTTGTCAACCATGAATTCTATATCTGGCAAAACTATTCTTTAAGAATGAAGGGGAAATTCATCCCCAAATAAAAGCCAAGGGAGTTCACTACTGGTAGACCTGCACTATAAGAAACGGAGGGGCGCCTGGTGGCTCAGTCAGTTAAGTGTCCCAACTGTTGATTTTGGCTCAGGTTACAATTTCACAGTCATGAGATTGAGTCCTGCATGGGGCTCTCTGCTGACAGTGCAGAGCCTGTTTGGATTTCTCTCTCTCCCTCTCTCTTTGCCCCTCCCCTGCTCATACTTTCTCAAAAATTAAATAAACATTTAAAAAATGACTAAAGGAATCCTTCAGATTGTAAAGCAAATGACACTAGACAGTAAGTTGAAGCTACATGAAGAAATAAAGAACACTGGGAAAGGTAAATGCCTAGGTAGATGTAAAAGCCAGTATTATTGTGCTTTGGGTTTGTAATTGCTCCTTTTTCCCCCTATATGATTTAAAAGGCATATACATAGGGGCGCCTGGGTGGCGCAGTCGGTTAAGCGTCCGACTTCAGCCAGGTCACGATCTTGCGGTCCATGAGTTCGAGCCCCGCGTCAGGCTCTGGGCTGATGGCTCGGAGCCTGGAGCCTGTTTCCGATTCTGTGTCTCCCTCTCTCTCTGCCCCTCCCCCGTTCATGCTCTGTCTCTCTCTGTCCCGAAAATAAATAAACGTTGAAAAAAAAAATTTTTTTTTAAAAGGCATATACATAAAACATTAATTATAAATCTGTGTTAATAGGTGTACAATTTATAAAGATGAAATCTGTGACAATAACAATAAAATGAAAGGGACAGAGATGTATAGGTACAGAATATATACTATTTTAAATAAGTTGGTATTATTCAAACTAAGTTGTTATAAATTTAAGATGTTAAATTGTAATCCCAAAACTAACCACTAAGAAAATAAATTTTAAAATATACAGAAAGGAAGAGACTCAAAATGGTAGGCTACAGAAAAACAACTAAATACCAAAAATGCAGTAATGAAAGAATTGAGGAACAAAACAATATGTATGACATACAGAAAACAAGTAGCAAAGTGGCAGAAGTCATTCTTTATTAGTAATTACTTCAAATGTAAATGGATTTAACTCTCCAATTAAAAGAGATTGGCAGAACCTGTTTTCTTAAAAACTCTATATGCTGTCTATAAGAGACTCACTTTAGATCCAAAGACAAAGAGGTTGAAAGTAAAAGGATGGAAAAATGTATTCCATGCAAAGAGTAACCAAAGGAGAGTTTGGGGTGGCTATACTATTAGAATAGATTTTACATTAGAAAAAAAGGTTACAAGAGACAAGAAGGACATTATATACAGAAAAAGATTTAATCCAACAAAATGACATAACAATTATAAGCATATATGCATCTAATGTCAGAGCACCAAGTACATATATGAAACAAAAAGGACAGAATTAAAGGAGAAATTATGGACAGTTCTACAATAATAGTTGAAGACTTCAGTATCCCACTTTTAATAGTGGATAGAGCAACCAGAGACAAGATCAATAAGTAAAGAGAGTACTTGAACAATATATTACAATCCAAGTATACCTAACAGACGTATATAGAACACTTCACCCAACAATAATAGAATATACATTCTTCTCAAATGCACGTAGAGCACTGTCCAGAGAAGAACATTTTTTTTTGCCAGAAAACAAGTCTTGATAAATTTTGAAAAATCATATAAAATATCTTTTATAATCACCATGGAACAAAACTAGAAATCAGTAACAGAAGGAAAACTCACAAAATCATGAAAAAGATTTTTAAATGCTCTCAAATAACCAATGGTCAAAAAAGAAATGACAAAGGATATCAGAAAATACTTTGAGACAAATGAAAATGAAAACACAACATATAAAACCTAAGGAATCTACTGAAAGCAGTGCTCAAAGTGAAATTTATATCTGTAGACATCTGCATTTTAAAAAGTCTCTAATTACCTAATCATACACTTTAAAGGAATTGGAAAAAGAGGCACACACTAAACCAAAGTTAGCAGAAGTAGGAAATAAAGATTAGAGTGGAGATAAGTGAAATAATGAATAAGATAACAACAGAGTATAGAAACTCAACAAAACCAAAATTTGTTTTTTTAAAAGATCAGAAAAGCTGACAAATATTTAGCTACCGTTAGTGTAAAAAGAGAACGTTCAAAATGCCCAAATCAGAAATGAAAGAGGGGATATTACTACTGGCTTTACATAGATGAAAAGGATTATAAGAGAATACTGTGAACATATGTACACCAACAAATTAAATAACCAAATGAAATGGACTAATTTTCATAAATATAAAACCTACCAAATCTGAATCACAAACAGAAAATCCAAATCTATAACTAATGAGGAGGTTGAATCAGTAATCAAAAACCGCCCGAGAAAGAAAAGCCCTGGACTTGATGGTTTTGCTGGTGAATTCTACCAAACATTTAAAGAAGTAATAACAATCCTTCTCAAACTTTTCCAAAAACTCAACAGTGAAGGCAGTGCTTTCTAAATCACTCCAACTCATTCATTGCCCTGATATGGAGCCAGACTATAGGAAAAGAAAACTATTGACCAATACCCCTTATGAATATTGATATAAAAATTCTCAACAAATTTAACAAACTGAGTTCCACAGCATATCAAAAGGATTATATACAGTGGCCAAGTGGGATATATTCCTGGAATACAACAATGGTCTTAAGAGAATAAAGGGGGAAAAAACTATCTTATTTTCTCAATTGATATAGAAAATCTTGTGACACAATGCAACACCCTTTTATGATAAAACACTCAACAGACTAGGAATAGAGTGAAACTAACTCAGTATAAGAAAGCCACATACGAGTGCTCGCTTCGGCAGCACATATACTAAGAAAGCCACATACGAAAAGCCCACAGCTAACATTCTACTCAATGGTAAAAGACAGAAAGCATTGCCACTAAAATCAGGAATAAGACAAAGATGCCTGTTTTTTTTCCAATTCTATTCAATATAGTATTGGGAATTGTAGCTAGAGCAACTAGGCAAGAAAAAGAAACAAAAGGCATCCAAATAGGAAAGGAAAAAGTAAAATTATTTCTGTCCAAAGATACGATTTTGTATGTAGAAAACCCTACATACACAGATGTATGTTAGGATTGACAGGGAAAAAAAAACTATTAGAAAAAATAAATTGAGCAATGTAGTAGTACAAAATCAACACACAGAAATCAGTTGCATTACTATACATTAACAATAAGCAACCCAAAAGAAATTAAGAAAACAGTTCCATTTATAATAACATTAAAAGGAATAAAATACTTAGGAATTAATTTATTTCAGGAGGTGAAAGACTTGTACAATGAAAACTATAAAACATTGCTGAAAGAAAGAAGAGATAAATAAATAGAAAGACATCTCATGTAAACTGGGTTGTTGTTGAGTTTTAGGAGTTCTTTATATATTCTGTATAAGAATCCCTTATCAGGTAAGTCATTTGCAAATAGTGAGTTACTTTATATTCTGTTGACTGGCCTTTGATGCACGAAAGTTTTAAATTTTGCTAAGTCCAATTTGTTTATTTTTTTCTTTTATTACCTGTGCCTTTGGTGTCATATCTAAAAATTATTGCCAAATACAGGGTTATGAAGCTTTGCAACTGTGTTTTCTTCTAAATTTTATATCCTACATGTAGGTGTTTGATCAATTTTTAATTTTCATATATATGTTAGGTAAGGACCCCAATTCATTTTCCTGCCTGTAAATTTTATGTTATCTATATTTCACAATAAAAAAAAATAGGGGCATCTGGGTGGCTCAGTTGGTTAAGTGACTCTTGATTTCGGCTCAGGTCATGATCTCACAGGTTCATGAGACTGAACCCCAAATTAGGCACCATGCTGACAGCACAGAGTCTGCTTGAGATTCTTTCTCTCCCTTTCTCTGCCCCCGACTCAAAGTAAAGAAATAAACTTTAAAAAATGTTCAAAAAAAATTAAATCTTAAAGACTATAATACCCTCTCATGATAAAAAACACCCAGTAAACTAAGAATAGCAGGGAACTTCCTCAACATGATAAAGGCCATATATGAAAAACCCACAGGTAACATACTCAATGATGAAAGATTGAAAAATTTTCCATTTAAGATCAAGAACAAGACAAGGATGCCTGCTTTTACCACTTTTTTTTTTTTTTTTGAGAGAGAGAGAGAGAGAGAGAGAGAGAGAGAACAAGCAGCGGGGGCGGAGGGGAGGGAGCAGAGAGAAGGGGACAGAAGATCCAAAGCAGGCTCTGTGCTGACAGCAGAGAGCCCAATGTGGGGCTCAAACTCACAAATCATGAGATCATGACCTGAGCTGGACGCTTAGCTGACTGAGCCACCCAGGCACCTCTCACCGCTTTGATTAATATGTTTTCATTTTTGGGGGGGTAGATTCATCTTATCTGACCCTTCTGTGGAATCTCTTTCCATTAATCCCTTTGCTTTTTCTCTCTCCTCTTAGCTTCCACATTACTCCTCTTTTGCAGTTTTCCTCTTGCTTCTATTTTTTTCCCCACTCTTCTTTTGCTCTTTTCCTTTTGACCTACCCCAAGATGAGTTTTTAGCCCTCTTTTATCTTCACTGTTTCCAATGGGACAGAGTTTCTTAAATTCAAACACAAAATACACATAAATTGAAATAACAATACAATGAATATCCATATGCCTATCAAGAACTAAACCACTAAATTCAAACTAAAGCATTGCTTCTTCAGTTAAATATAACTTTGGTGCCGCTTCCAGTAGCCTCCACCCCACCTTCTCTCAGAGGAAGAAGGCATGTGGTAGTTTGTCCCACTAATGACCCCAATGAGTCAGACCTACCAGTGTCCTCACTTTTGCTAGTCCCTTTCAACATTGACCTAGGGGTTAGCCCCTTACTTACTGTGTCCATTACCTTTTGATCTCTTCTTCCTCCCCCTAGTTCAATCTGCCACAGCTACATAGGTTAGAGGCGTCAAGAGGGCCCTTGCACTTGTTCCCAGTACCTAGTACACTTGCCCAAATATTTGCATACCAGCATAGCTAGCTCCTTTGCCCTTTGTTCAGGGTACCGTCTCAGCAGCCAGGGCTTTCCTCTCCACTCTAAAACTGCAAACTTTTAGATTGCATTTTCTGTTCCTCTTCCTTGCATAATTTTTAATTTTTTATTCATAGCAATTATCACAATCTTAAGTACTACTGTAAATAACTTGTTTATTGGCTCCTCCCTCTCCTCTAGAATGTAAGCTTCTCAGCATACTTTTGTTTTATGTGTTTTATTTTTTTTATTAAAAAAATTTTGGGGGGCGCCTGGGTGGCTCAGTCGGTTGGGCGTCCGACTTCAGTTCAGGTCATGATCTCGCGGTCCGTGAGTTCAAGCCCTGCGTCGGGCTCTGTGCTGACAGCTCAGAGCCTGGAGCCTGTTTCAGATTCTGTGTCTCCCTCTCTCTCTCTGACCTTCCCCCATTCATGCTCTGTCTCTCTGTCTCAAAAATGAATAAACGTTAAAAATAAAATTAAAAAAATATGTTTTTAAGTTTAGTTATGAGAGATAGAGACAGCACCAGTTGGGGAGGGGCAGAGAGGGGGAGACACAGAATCTGAAACAGGCTCCAGGCTCTGAGCTGTTAACACCAAGCCCAACAGGGCTCAAACTCACAAACCATGAAATCATGACCTGAGCCGAAGTCGGTCACTTAACCGACTGAGCCACCCAGGTACCACTTTATGCATTTTATGCTCTCTATCCTCAGCCTAGCACACATTAGGTGTAGAGGAGGAAAAAAATTGTCTCTCTACCCTTCTGAGTTCTTGGCTGAGACCTCTGAGGTAAAAAACAGATTAACAAGAGAGAAGCACATTGAAATTTATTAATACATATACCTCATATATACATGAGAGATAACGGGACAAGATTTAGAATGCCAACTTAAATACATTATCACGTAGACAAAAGAAAGGTGTGTGTTGGGGTAAGGTGGGTAGCTGGAGGATCAGTTATGGGAAGTGATCTGGGAAAGAAACGCAAACAAGCTTAAGGTTTGCTACGCAGATTTAAGTTAGTGTCTTCTCCATTGATGAGTCTCTTGTGATTTAGGCATCCTCTTCTAGGTACGGGGAAGGAGACATCTTTACAAATGGAGATTTCCTTTTAAATGTACATTTCCCTTACAAAAGGGTATTCATTTTCAGAGCTTCTCTGGCATCCACTTTCTCAAAATAATCCTTATGCCAAAGAGGTACGTTTTTGGATGGCATGTTCTGCTATCTCTAAGCATTTAGAAGAATTTGAGGAATGAATCAATTTCCATTTTGCAAATGATGAAGAGACAGAAGTTAGGCAACCTGTCCAAGATCACAGAGGCAGCTGTTAGCAAAGCTGGGATTTCAACCCAGGTCTACCTTCCAGATCCAGTATAGTTTTGTTTTTTCTCTGTTGTGGCGGCACTTTATGCCGTAGATGGCACCCAGGATACAGAGGCAGCTGCTGTTTCCAACATTCCTGAAATGGTAATCACGGGAACTGGATTCCGTTTAAGACTCGACCATTAATACTAGCTAACGATTATTTAACCTCGTGGGTCTCAATTATGTTTAGCTGTAAAAAACGGCTTTTAGGTCAACCAATCTCTTTAAGGTCCTTTAATTCGAACACTAAAATTCCTGACATCCGTAATGTGATAGGATTCATTGGCTTTTCAAGCGGCCTCCGTCTCCCATCCCGCGCTGCTACAGTGACCCAGGGCCCGACAGCCCCGCAGGAAGCAGGCTCTGAAGAAGACAGGGCACACCGGCTGCTCCGTCGGCTCCTGAACGCTGCAGGTCGGCACTGCAGGGCTAGCCTGGAGGCCGCCCTCTTCTCCTAGACCTCTGACACTGCGGGTGCTGTCAGTCACCCCCGCCTCCGGCTCGCGCCACCCAGCGCGGATTCCGAGAGGACCCGCAACAACACCCTCCCACTCCGCGCCCCAGGACCCGGAAATGACGTCTGTGCGTGCGTGACGAGCGCTCGCGGCGCCGGGGGCGGGGCGTAAGGGAGGGAGGGCCGGCGAGAGGGCGGGTTGTGGACTGGCGGAGCCGGGATCCACTCGAGCTACCCGTGGAGAGCGGCGGCCCGACGCCAGTGGAGCCGCAGGCCAGGTACGGAGCAGAAGGACGGGGGCCCAGGATCTCGGCTCTGGGCGGCGGGGCAGCGGCGCCGTCCGGGCGGAGGCTGCTGGGTCATTCGCCCGTGCCGTCTACCCGGCCGGGGCCGTTTCGCTTCGGTGCTTCCAGCCGCCGTCGGTCCCAACCCGGGGCCCCGCGGCGCGGCCCTGACCGGCCCCAGGCGGTCGCCGGCCGCCTTAGTCCTCGTCGTGCTGAGCCTCCCCCTTTCAAGCGTTCGTCGCCAAGTTCTGTACGGCCCGGCCCAACTCCGACGGACACACGCTTGTCATTTCCTGGCCGCCTCCTGCCACCCGTCCACCCCTCGCGGGATGGCTTCCTTTTGGCCGGCTTCCTCTTCACTGTCCAGCCCGTGCAGTTGGAGGGGACACCTGTGGTGGCGGCCCGTCGGCTCGTGCCCTGGGTCCCTCGGGGGTCCGTCCGGGTTGGCGGCTCAGACCCAGAGAGCAGCCCGGCCTTGGCAGGGGCTCTGGGGCTTCAAGAACCCGCGTCGTTCTTGGGGAGGAAAGGTCCCGGAGCCGGGAGGGTGCAGTCTTTGGTGATGCGGGGGCTTGAACGCCGGTCCTAACTCTCGCGCCGTGGTTGAGGGGGAAGTTGTGGGCCTGGAGTTAGGAGCAGAACTGGTTTAGAGGAGAGCAGAGGTGATGCCCATCACGGAAGTTTAGTCACAGGGAGGGAGGGACTCAGCTGCTTTAGAGAGTAGGTCATAGACATCTGGTGGTGCCTCAGCGCTGGTGACCAAGTCCTGTCGTTGGGAAGTGTGTCCGTGGGCTCTGATGGGCTCCTTTTACCCTTTAGATTAGATGTGAAAATTGTCAAGACGAGTTGACAGCATCACCAGGGGAGTCGTTTTTTGAATATGAAGAGTTTTTTACTTTTGTTTGTGAGATTTAAAAATAGTTGTACTTTTTTTTTCTGTAAACTTGAAACTGCTTTTTAAAAAGCCTGTTAATGTAAAATAGTTAAAACAAGAAAGTTTGCCTGACGGGTAAGATTTGATTGTATTGTTAATCCATTTAATGACAAATAATGTTACTTTGTAAGAGTTACTGGTTGTGCGGAAGATTAAACCGAGTTCAGGATTTGAAATTTCACCGATCTTCCAAGCAATCATGTTTCTTCTCTCTAGAAGTTAGAGAGGGACAATAAAGATACTTTGAATACGGTGTGGTAAATAGAGCCAAGATAGAGCGTGAGGAGGGACACTGCAGGGTATGGAGGGTGAAGAAAGATAATCAGGGAATACTTTATGGAAGTATCTTGAAGCACGATAACTTTGAAACTAACAAGGTTGGGTGGGAATTTTAGGGATTGGTTGGAATGTGGGGGTGGGACAAGTAACAGGAGAATAGGCCAATAACTAACTACTAGGAGCCGGTTTTTGAAAAGTAAAAAAGTGCAGGGCAGAGATTCAGGAGCTGATGACGACAAAACCGAGGAAGGGTTTTAAGGAGGGTCTTTTCATGATTAAAATGGAATTTTAGGTAGATCTTACACACACACAGACTGCTGCTATTTGGCTGATGAAGACTGTGTGGGCCCAATGTGGTGCTTGATGATGTGCTCATTAAATGTTTGAACTGAGTTGTATGCTCATTTGCTAGTTGTTTCATTGTGTAAAAAGTGTCCGACCCCTGCTAATTTGTAAGCTTCTATAAACAGGAATTCTCCTTCTATCTGTTTGCATTCTCAGTCTGAGCTGGACATTCACAAGTGTTCTATGAGTACTTGTTAACTTGATGAGAATTCATTGATTTCTGATGTTGGTTTCCAGTGGGAAAAAAAATGATCAGTACTTATTTTAATATCTACATAGAGAAGAACTAAGATCTTGTTTCATTTACTTGTGTCAATCTTTGGAGACAGAATTTCATCTTGACTATGAATTTAATTTTTGGCATGTGTGTTTTTATTGTTTGCAAAGTATACATCTGTAGCAGAGATAACCTATCCCTAAAATGGAGAAGAAAGCTATGTGACACACCTGTCTATTCTGTGATTCAGAATACAAATGTTGTTAAGTGGCTTTCTTAACCCATAAATAAAGTTATCATACTAAAAGCAAGAGTTTCACAGAAGTCAAACATTTTGAAAGTGTTATTAAATGCTTATTTTTGTCATAAAGCGTCGTCGAAACATTATGTATATTTCATATGACTGTTATGATTGGAAATAATTTAGAGTATCATCGGATAAACACTTAGGAGAAACAACAGTGGGCTTACCTTCATCCCACTTGATATTATGTAACTTATATTTTATTTGCTTGATATTTGAATAAAGCTCCTAAAATGCTTTAAGAAAAAGCTGTACTCTTATGATGCGGCTTCCAAGTTACCCTCTGAGATTCCTGTGTTTGATGAAGTTCCTATTGGTGGGGTAGAAAGTATAATTTTTATTGTACAGTAGAACCTTTTTTCATGTTTCTGGTAGCATAGCTTCCTTGTTTATGGTCACTAGGAGGGCGAAGAACTGTAATTATCATCAGTTAGATAAGTATGTGGTTAGAAGTCAGAAGTTATGATCAGAGTATGAGTTCATGAATGGGTTAAATTGCACACACTAAGCGTCTTAAGCTTTTTATTTTCCTCAAATGACATCAAGGAGATTGCTAAAATCCCTGAAAGAGGGCCGTAGCACAATGCCTAAAGCAGGAGTGTAGCAGGAGTCTTTGGGGCCCTGAATTCTGTGTGGTCTCACCTTAAGGTATGGTTGGCAGCATCCTCTGTGTCAGGCACAGGGCAGCACAGAAGGAATTGAAGCTCCTCCTTTTGAATCATCTTTGAAGCTAATCTCTCTAGTTCCCTTCATTCAGAATAAATCATTGAAATTGCATTTATGGTGATTTGGTCTGTGTTTTAAAATTAAACATGACTTTGGGGGGATTTTTACATGAGATATATTTGTAATTTTCTGTGTGCTTCAAAGTTAAAAATACATAATGAAAGTTTTATTTTTGTAGTTCCTGTTGTTAGAATTTCCTAATTTTAGACACAGTATTTGCAATATTTCTTTCTTTCTTTCTTTCTTTCTTTCTTTCTTTCTTTTTTGGAGCACAAAAAAAAAGGTAATGCCTTTAGAAATTGAACTCATAAAATGCTTATTACTGGAAGAAAGTATCTTATTGTGCTGTAATGTTTTTTAAATGGAGCATGTCATTTACTTATATCACATCGTGTTCCAGAAAGGATTCATAATTACTTACAAAGATACAACATGTTATTGAGAACATACAGAAATAAGAAGGTGATGAATTTAGCACGGAGGGAGAAAAATTAAGATGAAAACTGAGGTCTGTAAGATCTTCATTGAGATGGAATGAGATATGTGCACAAGGTACTTGGACTGAAATCTTAAGTATTTGTTAGAGGGCTACAAATTTGACTCTGCCTTTTAGTAGCCTATTCAGAAAGCGATATAATCAGTTGTATAATTCAATGATCATAAGATAAAAGACCAGTTTCTCTTTGGATTCCCAGACTCCTTGTATTGACAGATTTCTTAGCTACATCCTTAAGCAAATAACAGCACGCATTTCAAAGGGCTGTATTGTGTTTTACTTTTTTTTTTTTTAATTTTTTTTTAATGTCTTATTTTTGAGAGACAGAGACAGACAGACACAGAGCGCGAGTGGGAGCGAGGCAGAGAGGGAGACACGGGATCCAAAGCAGGCTCCAGGCTCTGAACCATCAGCACAGAGCCCGATATGGGGTTTGAACTCAGGAACCACAAGATCACGACCTGAGCCGAAGTCAGATGCTTAACTGACTGAGCCACCCAGGCGCCCTCGTTTTACTTTGTTTTTTAATTAAAATTCTTTGTTGCCTCATTGTGTAGGTTGATGACAAAACATAATTCAGTAAAAGCAGTTCTGGTGCTGGCAAAATAGTGTGATCTAAGTATGTAGATTTCTACAGTGATTTAATTTAAGGATCTGTTTTAGATGCTCTAGATAAGTAGATGGGGACTGTACATTCTTTAGGTTCTCTTCCATAAATACTTTGTTTCTCAATGGAGCTTTTTGTTATAAAGTTATCAGCAAATCAGGGATTTGAGTTTGTGCTTCCTGACAAGTCCCTCAAGTACATTTATTTTTTATGTTGTCGTTTTATGTTGTCTAATCACAGAGCCATATTTTTCATGGAGTGTGAAAATGGAGGAGTCTGACAAGGACGAATACTTAAATGAAAGTCACCTCACCTCCACATACAGATGGACTTAGGGAATACCAGACACAGACCTAAGATTCATTTCTGGAAGTAGGTTTGGGGTGTTAGCTCCAGCATAGAGAACACTGGCTATAGTTCAAATTTATCAAGTGCTAGCATGGGCCAGGTACTGTGCAAGTAATAAGCCCTTGACATGCATTATCTCAATGTTGTCCTTTCCCTTCACCCTCCTTCTTAAAAATATAAAGAAGTGTGGTTCAGAGTAGTAACTTGTTTCAGGTCATACAAGAGGTGATGGAGATTTGAACTCAGGTAGTCCAACCAACTCAGTGGTCTGCACCTAACCATGACTTTATATTAACCTGCAGCAGACTGGACCATGAGCTCCCAAGGTGGGAACAGACATATACAGTTAATAGAGGTAAACACATTGGCAAGTATTGGAACCCACCATTACAAAAAGGCCTTTCACAGGATCTTCCTATCCAAATAATGGTCAGGGAGATACAACTTCAAGTCATTTGGCTGTACTTTGTAAAGCTGGGGAGTGGTGAGTCTTCTAAGCATCAATCGGGATTGGCAGAGTGGCGATATTATTTTACGTGTTTGTTTGCATCAAAAATGCATATATTTTTTCTTTGTGTTTGCTCTGAATTTATCTCAAGATCAGGAAAGTCACAATGATATTTATAAAGATAGTGTACCATTCTAGAAAAAGAGATTTGTATTTAAATTTTAGAGTAAAACTTAAGCTGGTGATCTCACTGCTGTGATTTGAGATGAACTTAGGTTATAGTTTTGTAATGCCATTGCTAGGTGTATGTGTTCTTAACTCTCATTTTGTTCTGTTAGGAATTGTATTGCATTAGAGTTGTACAGATAAGTAAACCATCATTTATTGTGCATTTTCATATGTAGCTGTTTCAGGTAATTCCAGATTGTTTTGTTTTGTTTGAAGTATTATAATACAGTTCCTATAGTATATTGTAAATTGTGACCTAGCCTCTGAAACTAGAGAATAGAGAACATCCTTATTCACCTTTCATCAGTAAACAATGGGTGGAACTGTTGTTGCCTAAATGTAGTTATGTAACTTAATGGTTCCTTAATTGCATTTCCATATCACTTTTGACATTGTTTTTTAAACATGTTCCTGAAAAATAAGTTGGGCTAGTGACCACAGTTTTGAGTAGGATATTATAAGAAGAATGCAAATAAAAAATGTGAAAAGAAAAAATAAAACTGTAGGCTGATGAAATAAAATGTCTAAAATCCATTGTAATTAGTGTCTCCGGAAGTAATATCCTTGGCTTCTACTTAGCAAGATGGATTATATCTTTATATTAATTAATTAGCCATTGCAGTTGTTCTCGTGGTGTGGTAAGTGTATATAGATGTTATTATTACTCTAGGGCTTTAAATGTTGTGTAGTCATGGGTGGACACATCTTAAGTATCATTTATGAGGAATAATCAGATGGCAAAGTGTTTTCATACCCTGTGCTAACTGCTGATGTTCTTTGAATATCAACTATATGTGGACACAACTTTCTCCAAAGAGCCTACTTTTGTTCTTGGACATACTTGAGAACAAAATTGCAGATACTTTTTGTTGTTACCCATAAGAAGTTATAGGCTATTTCTTTGAAGACGATGTTGTCAATCCCTGTATGGGCTACCAAAAAAGAAAGAGAGAGGGAGGGAGGAGAGGTAAGAAAATTTTTGTCTTTCTAGTACTTTGGTCTCGTAATTGAATAAATAAGTTAGAAAATAAAAATCTCCACTTACTATTTTATTTATATGTAAATAAAATAGGGCTTGAGAAATAAGCTGAGATCTTTTGAAGTTTAAAGTTCTTAGATTCTAACAGAAAAGCTAATCAGGAGGTTGGATTCTAGGCCTAGCCAGTTCCAGCCCCAAACAAAACCACTAATTGTTATGATGGTGAGTCTGCCATTTAGGTAAGTATAATGCAAAGATTTCAGTTTCATGCTTCAATCAACACTTGAGCTATATTTGGAGAAGAAGAATCTGAGGTTTTTTTTAAGTTTTGTTTTTTCCTTTTTCTGAGGGTTTAATTTCAGGAAGTCTAGTTTTTATAGATACGAATTTTATAGATATGAACCTTATCAAACTACTCAGTCTAGTAAACATTTTATTACCCCAGAATATCTTCTGATCTTTATTAATGTTTGTTTGTAAAACTGTCTACCTTTTATTTTGTGGTAAAAAAACTGTTTACTAGTTTAAGCATTTCAGAATTCACATAAGGTATATGCATGAGGTTTGTTTTTCATTTTTTTGGAGAGAGAATGTGCGAGCGAGCGTGCGCAGGTGGGGAAGGGGCAAAGAGAGAGGGGGACAGAGAATCTGAAGCAGGCTCTGCACTGACAGCAGCGAGCCTGGTGTGGGGCTTGAACTCACGAGATCACAACCTGAGCCAAAGTTGGGTCCTCAACCGACTGAGCCACCCAGGTGCCCCTGTGTGAGTTTTATCGTATTGCCAAGAAGTCTGGTATTTATGCTCTATGTTAATGTGTAGTTCTACCCTTTGAGCTGCCATAGATTTTTCTAAAAAGAGTTGGTTGCAGCAGTTGTTTTGCATTGGCCTTCAAGGTCGTTGGTAAGAGTATGCTTCTTAGCTCCCAGTGATTACTAATTTCTAACCAACCACTTTGCTTACATTAGAATTTTCTTGGTGGATTAGCACTGTTATTTATCTTTTAATCATTAGTAGTGCTTTTTGCCTTCAAGTCCACTTTGTATATCAGTATAGCTTTACTAGCTTTCTTTTGGTAAATGTTGCATGCTGTATTTTTTTCCGTCCTTATAATTTCTGGTTTTTTAATTTTGTCCTTGAAAGCATCGTGATGGTTGAATTTAGGTTTTTTTTCTTTAGTCTATTTTAGTATTTAAATTAGAATATTTAGTCCATTTTCATGTAATGCGATTGTCACTATATTTCGTGTTAGATCTACCATCTTTTGGTAAGTTTTCTTTTTGACTCACCAGTTTTGTTCCCTTTTCCTTTTTTCTTGCCATCTCTTGGATTATTTTTTTTTTTAATTTTTTTAATGCTTATTTATTTTTGAGAGAGAGAGAGAGAGACAGTGCAAGCAGGGGAGGAGCAGATGAGAAAGGGAGACACAGAATCCAAAGCAGGCTCCAGGCTCTGAGCTGTCAGCACAGAGCCCGACGTGGGGCTCGAACTCACGGACCGCGAGATCATGACCTGAGCCAAAGTCGGAGGCTCAACCGACTGAGCCACCCAGGCGCCCCTCTTGGATTATTTATTATTTAATTATTTAATATTTTCCCTATAGTAATTGCTTAGTTACACATTCTTTCACTATTCTTTTTGTGATTATACTAGCAATTGTAATATATACCCTTGACTTACTGCAGTCTAATACAAATTATAACTTTTATCGCTTCTCCAGTAATGCTAGAACTTTAGGTACTAACTCAGTTTGTCGTTTTCCTGCTTTGTTGCATTATATAATCAGTATTTGTGTGGATTTACTTACATATTTACTGTTTCCATTACTCTTCGTCCCTTCTTGTATGTATTTCTGTGTTTCTCTTTGGGATAGGCTAATTTTTCTTCCCATTTGAAGAGTCCCCTCTGGTATTTCTTCTAATGCAAGTGGGCCCATAATGAATTGTTTCAGTTTTTGTTTGTCTGTAAATGTCTTATTCTGCCTTTATTTTTAAAGGAAATAGTCACTGAGCACCACATTCTAGGTGGGCATTTTCTTTTTACAGCACTTTTTAAGAGGTCATTCTGTTGTCTTATGGCTTTTATGGTTTCTTTGAGAATTTAGCTGTTAGTTTTATTGTTGCACCTATGAAAGCAATGTGCTTCTTTCCCACTGATTACTTTAAAAAGTTTCTCTTTGTTTTTGATTATCAACATTTTAAGTATGCTATATCTGTGTGTGTGGGTTGTCTTTTCATCAATTTTGAAATTTTCATTCTTTCCTTTTATTTATTTTTTTAATTTTGTTTTAGAGAGAGAGAGCACATGTGGGAGCAGATGAGAAGGGCAGAGGGGGAGAGAGAATCTTAAGCAGGTTCCACACTCAGCACAGAGCCTGACGAGGGGCTTGATTCATGAACCCATGAGATCATGACCTGAGCCAAAATCAAGAATTGGACAGTCGACTGACTGAGCCACCCAGGTGCCCTGGTTCTTGCTTTTAATATTGGTTCTGTCTTATTCATTCTTTCCTCTTCTTTTGAGGGACTCCAGTTACATATTTGGTAGACTTTTCCACAGTGTTCCTCATTCTCTTTACACTGCCCTCCTCCTGCCCCTGTGTTTCCTATTAGTTTTTCTCTCTGCTTCTGTATGGATGTATTTTATTGACTTGGGTTCCAGTTTCTAATCCTCTCATCTGCTAGGCCTGGTCTGTTGTTAAATCTACCTTTTGAATTCTTAATTTTAGTTATTATACTTTTCAGATCTAGCATTTCAGTTCAATTCTTATAGATTGCAATTCTCAGTTGAAATTCTTCATTTTTTTTTTTTAAATTTTTTTTTTTCAACGTTTATTTATTTTTCGGACAGAGAGAGACAGAGCATGAACGGGGGAGGGGCAGAGAGAGAGGGAGACACAGAATCGGAAACAGGCTCCAGGCTCCGAGCCATCAGCCCTGAGCCTGACGCGGGGCTCGAACTCCCGGACCGCGAGATCGTGACCTGGCTGAAGTCGGACGCTTAACCGACTGCGCCACCCAGGCGCCCCGAAATTCTTCATTTTTAAAGTATGTTCTTACCCTCTTTTTTCACCTATTTTAAATTTATTTTTTACCTATATTTTTAAATAGGGAATTTAAATAGCTATCATTATTTAAAAGTCTTTCTTTTTTTTTTATTGTTTATTTTATTTTTTGAGAGAGAGAGAGACAGACAGACAGAGCATGAGCGGGGAGGGGGAGAACTAGAGAGAGACAGAGACAGAGACAGAATCTGAAACAGGCTCCAGGCTCTGAGCTGTCAGCACAGAACCCTATGCAGGACTTGAACTCACAAACAGTGAGATCATGACCTGAACTGAAGTTGGACGCTTAGCCAACTGAGCCAACCCAGGTGCTCCTAAAAGTCTTTGTTTTGGGGCGCCTGGGTTGGCTCAGTTGGTTAAACATCCAGCTTCAGCTCAGGTCATGATCTCATGGTTCATGAGTTTGAGTCCTGCATCAGGTAAGCTCGTGCCCTGCTTCTCCCTTGCTCCCTCTCTCTCTTTGCATCTCTCCCTCTCTCCCTCTTTTCCTGTCTCCCTGTCTCCCTCTCTCCTTGTTCCTCTCTCCTTCTCTCCCTCTCTCCCCTCCCCCTCCTGGGATTTCTTTCTGTCTCTAAAAAATTAAAATAAAATAAAAAGTCTTTCTGTTAACTCCATTGTCTGGATCATCTGAGCATCTGTTTTTTTCTTTTTGGCTTTTAGTTAGGTAAATGCTGGGTGTTGTGAATAAAATGAAGCTCCAGATGATGCTGTTCTTTTTTTTTTAAGTTTATTTCTTTATTTTTGAGAGAGAGAGAGAGCACATCCCAAGCAGGCTGTGTGCCATTGGTACAGAAATCAAGAGCTGGTCACTTAGCCAGCTGAGCCACCCAGGCACCTCAGTGCTATTGTTTTAGAGAGGAAATGTCTCCTCCCTTTTGCTAGCCAGGTAGAGTAGGGACTTATCATCTAATCCTTTTAGGGATTGAGCTAATGGTTGAGATTGTGTTGCTGGGTTGATAAGGCTAGGTTTCCTTCTGGTTTGCCTTTACCACTACCATCTGGGGCTTCCAACTGATAGTTCAGTGAATTCACAGGCATCTCTTCCCCTGGTGGTTTCTATGCTGTAATCTTTGTCTCTTGAGAACAGTGAGATTACTGAAAATTCCACTCTTTTTTTTCTTTAAAGATTTTATTTTTAAGTAATCTCTACACCCAACGTGGGGCTCGAACTTACAACCCCAAATCAAGAGTTGCATGCTCTACCAACTGAGCCAGCTGGGCTCCCCTGAAAATTCCACTTTTGATTTTCAGACGTTTTCAGTTTTGTTTTGAAGTCCTCTCTGTGCAGCTGCAGAACTTGGTAAATGTCCTTAGGGAAAAACCAGCCTTGTGTTAGACCTTTCTGGCTCTTTGACTCTCCACTTTCCCTGGGATTTTGGCTCCTTGATTCTTGCCTTTGTTTCATCTCTTCCAAAAGCTCTCGTGGTTCCTCTGTCTGTAGTCTGGATTCTCAGCCTTTTGCCCCAAAATCAGCAAATGTACTTGGTGAAAAAGTGGCCACAGAATGTCACTTTGTTTCTCTACCATTCGTCTCTTTTTCCAGAATCCAGAGGCTTCTAGTCTTGATTGCTTCATCTGTTTTTTGATGCCTTTAAACATTGATTTAAAAAATGTATCTAGCTTTTTTCATTCTCAGTAGGAGTGTTGGTCTGCCACAAGCTACTCCATCGTATTCAGAAAATAAATTCTCCCACTAGTAATGAAATCATGAGAAGAAATTAATCGTTTAATAATTGTTATGCTTACTTTATCACAGTGGTTCTCCAAGAGTAATCCTTAGCCACATCACCTGGGAACTTCTTAGGAATGTAGATTCTCTGGCCCTACCCCTGACCCCCTGAATCAGAAACTGTGGGTCGGGAGCCAGGAAGTACTCTGTGCTTTAACAAGTCCTCCCTGTGCTACTGATGCATGCTAAAATTTGAGAACACCTGCTTTGTAAGTTAGTAATTTTGCTGTTTAATTTTCGACTCTTACCTGCAATGGGCCCTGGAGAGTGTACATGGGACAGAAGTGAAAGAAAATGGTCTATGCAGGTACTTTGTTGGTCTTCTGAATAAATAATTTAATAAATTTAGGAAATATGTATGGATTACTCACTCTGTTCCTGGCAGAACAGTGCTATGCTGTGTCTGTGTATGTGGAATGGCCACATAAGCAAGTTATTGTAATAGAGTGTATTATAATAGCTGTATATATAAAATGCTGTAAGAACCAGAGGGATAGAATTAATCTGTCAGTGGGCAAAAGGGAGTCAGATGCTATTTGAACAGGATGGAATTTGAAAGTGGACTACAGGAGGGTTTTCTAGGCTTGTTCATAAATAAGATGACAGTTGGGGCGCCTGGGTGGCGCAGTCGGTTAAGCGTCCGACTTCAGCCAGGTCACGATCTCGCGGTCTGGGAGTTCGAGCCCCGCGTCAGGCTCTGGGCTGATGGCTCGGAGTCTGGAGCCTGTTTCCGATTCTGTGTCTCCCTCTCTCTCTGCCCCTCCCCCGTTCATGCTCTGTCTCTCTCTGTCCCAAAAATAAATAAACGTTGAAAAAAAAAATTTAAAAAAAAAAATAAATAAATAAGATGACAGTGTAATTTATTATCCAGAGCAGATGACTTTTGAGAATCAAATGGATGCCTTTTCGCTAGGACAACAGGCATAAGCCAGGACTGTTCTCATGAACTGGGAGGGAGATGTGATTATCCAGTTGATAAAGAGCAAGTGATGCTGTGAACCCATAGTTCTATGTTAACTTGTGGAAACCTCCTTTCTTTCAATTATTTGTTTACAATTACAGTTTACAATTCTTACTGGATGATTTTTATAGTTTCCTAGGACTGCTATAAACAAATGGGGTGGCTTAAAACAACAAAAATTTATTCTCTCATCATTGTGGAGGCTAGAAATCTAAAACCAAGGTGTCAGCAGGGTCGTGTTGTCTCTGAAGGCTGGAGATGCTGGCTGGTTGTCCTATAGTTCCTTGGCTTGCAGCCACATCACTGCGATCTCTGCCTCTGAGGCCATGTGGCCTCTGTGTGTATGTCTGTGTGTCTTTCAGGGCCTTTTTGTAAGGACACCAGTTATTGGATTTAGGGACCACCCTAAATCAGTAATTACATCTGCTTATTTCCAAATCAGGTTTCATTCACAGTATTGAATTCAACCTTTTTTGGGGACACAATTTAACCCACAACAGACAGTATGGTTTTAGCTTTTGAAAATTTCTGCAGATTAATTGGATTACATTTTTATTACACACAAGACACTTCTCGGAGGCTTAGAACGTAATACAGATATATAATTCATTGCACTGGCTAATAAATCTGAATAAATGCATTTTCCATCCAGGCAGTTATTTGCTTTTTGTATTTCTCTTATGATATATGTGTGTGTATCACTTT
Source organism: Prionailurus viverrinus (assembly GCF_022837055.1). NCBI lineage: Eukaryota > Metazoa > Chordata > Mammalia > Carnivora > Felidae > Prionailurus > Prionailurus viverrinus. The sequence continues at coordinate 15,867,370 of NC_062576.1, read as the reverse complement.
GCTCAGCCACAGCAAATGGCTGAGGGTGAAATGGCTGCAGCAAAGCTAAACTGAGATAGAACTTTGAGAAAAAACAAAGCTGTTAGTGGTTGAAAGCATGTTATGTGTTGCAGTTTGTTGCTAGTTTGAGTAGAGTTAAGCCAGAGAATGTTTGGTCATTTACTTATCGAGTAAACTCGCCTTTTGGGAAATTGGCTGCTGCCATGGAAGAGAGGATGGAGCATAGAAGGAAGTAGACCAGAGCAGCCAGTTTATTTGGTGTGCAAGTTTGAGTTGTTAGCCTGGGCAGTGGCATGCTCAGATTGGAATCATAATTTCACTTATCTGGAGAGGGTGCGATTTAATACAATAGAAGATTGTTGTCAAGAACTCATTCTGTAAGAATGCTGCTCTGCCGGCTTTGCTCATTCCAGCAGTATAAACTCTACATTATATTTCATGGGTTTGATTACCACTTGGAATTATTTGGGCAGGCTAGTGTTTGGATGCTTTGTTTTGTTGTATTTAACATTGGAACTGTGCCACTGCTTCTCTGTGTGGTATTTACATTCATTTTGGAAGCAATGTATTTAATGATATGAAAGTTAGTGAAACTTGGATATAGATTTGAAATATTAACTCTTTGATTAAAACAGTGGTGTCTTCATAACATAAAGTGACGGACTAAAAGATGACATAAAAAGAGCACTTATAAAGAGAAAAAAAAGATTATATGTCAACTATACTTCGACTGAAAATAAAGGAGAAAAGATGACACAGAAAAATGAGGAAAAAACACAAATGGTTAAATTCTTCAAAGAAGATATGCTAATGACCAGTAAATATTAAACATGGTTTAGGAAGTGCATATTAAAACAAGAAATGATTTATTTTTTTGCCTTTCAGATGGACAAAATAAAGATTAGTAATATAGTATTTATTTATGAGTTTCCAGGAAAGTAGATTCTCTAATACACAATAGGTGGGAATGTAGATAGACACAGTCATTTTGTGAAGCCACTTTGGTAGTATGTATCAAAATTTTAAATGCAGAAATCTTCACAGGCTCCTGGGTGGCTCAGTTGGTTGAGCATTAAACTCTTGATTTCAACCTCACAGTGTGGGATCAAGCCCCACATCAGGCTCCATGCTGAACGTGGAGCCTGCTTGGGATTCTCTCTGTCTCTGTCTCTCTCTCTCTCTTTCTCAAAAATGAATAAACTTTAATAAAAATAAATAAAAATAAAATGCAGAAGCCCTTTGACATTCTGTTTCTGTTTCTCAGAAGCTTTTCATGTTTTGTGATTGGTCTACTTGTATCCTTATCCTGCATACCAGAGATTTACAGTTTCTTTTTATTCATATAATTTTAAATATGATAAAATACTTCACTGTCCTATTTTCTTAAAATATTTGCCTATTTTCTTTTTTTAAATATTTATTTTGAGAGAGAGAGAGATAGAAGGAAAAGAGAATCGCAAGCAGGCTCTGCACTGTCAGCACAGAGCCCAGTGTCGGGCTCAATCTCACGAACTGTGAGGCCATGACCTAAGCTAAAATCAAGAGTTGGACGCTTAACAGACTGAGCCACCCAGGTGCCCTTGCCTTTCCATTTTCTAAGTGGGCCTTTTAAAAACTAGATAGAAGTTTAAATTTGTGTATTTGAATCTTTTTCTTTTTAAAATTTTGCTTCAGTTTTTAAGCTTAAATAGCCTTTAGTCCTTTAAAAGTTTCGTAAGGTGCGATTAAGTCAGTTAAGTGTCTGACTCTTGATTTTGGCTCAGGTCATGATCTCATGGTTCATGAGTTGGAGCCCCGCATAGGGCTCTGTGCTGACAGTGCGGAGCCTGCTTGGGATTCTCTCTACCGCTCTCTCTGCCCCTCCCCTGTGTGCTTGCACACTCTCTCTCTCCCAAAATAATTAAATAAAATAAACTTTTAAAAAACGTCTTTTGATGGGGCGCGTGGGTGGCGCAGTCGGTTAAGCGTCCGACTTCAGCCAGGTCACGATCTCGAGGTCCGGGAGTTCGAGCCCCGCGTCGGGCTCTGGGCTGATGGCTCAGAGCCTGGAGCCTGTTTCGGATTCTGTGTCTCCCTCTCTCTCTGCCCCTCCCCCGTTCATGCTCTGTCTCTCTCTGTCCCAAAAATAAATAAACGTTGAAAAAAAAAAAAAAGTCTTTTGAGATTTTATTGCCATTTGTAGTAAACTTGAAATGTTTTTAAACATTTGCCATTTATATATTTAATTTCCTCAGTAAAAATTGGTATGCCTTACCTTACCAGCTACTTTAGCTTTTTTTAGTTCTCAATATTTATTGTAAATCACGTAATTTTACTATTAAAGTATTTCCTGGGTGGTTTTACATTTTGATACTATTGTGAATGGGATCTTTTTATATTTACAAACTTGTTATTGTTAGACTATTTTAAGAGTTCCATAGATTTCATTTACACATATTTAGCTTGTTTTACATAAATACAAATTTTTATGTGATTTTAGTAATTCTAAAATTAATTATTTCCTCATTGTTCATAGTGTTTTAAATTCTTCTTTCAGGCCTTCTAGATATATAGTTATATTTCCCATACTGCATAGCAGGTGCCAAAATGACTGAAACTTTACTTTTACTTTTGTAAAGTGCCTGTCATAGAGTGTAAATCAGTGTATAATTATTTGTTAAATAACTGAGTGATGAGTAGAGAAAGCACTACAAGAATATAGTGAATGTCTCTGGGTGATGTTTTGACTTTCTTTCTACTTTATTTTCTACTTGTCTATATATATCAGGTTTTATAGAGTAAGCATCTTATACTTCCATAAGTGGAGAAAATCAAATTTCAGGAAAAAAGCTTAGCTATTAGTTTTATTTCTTAACTGAGGTCAAAGGACAGTGTATCATTTTAGTAGAGTTGATTGGAAGTTTCTTGTAAATTGCGGCCTAGAGGAACTGAACTATGAGAACATAGTACTGAACCCAAGAACAGGAAGTAGGACTCTCATAAGGAAAATAGTGGGAAGCTACTCAGATCCACAAAATGTTTTTTTTGTTTTTGCTGATTTTATGAGATCAATCTGGCTTTATGCAGAGTCTTAAGGAAGAACACACCTAACTCTGGGATTTGTACTCCTCTGTCCTTTTTTTTAGTGTACCTCAACCCAGATTGAATACTAGCCTGGGGGCAGAACTCACAGGGCTCTCCATTGTCTCAGCAGTAGAGATCATTTTTACTGTCTTCTCTAATGTAGTGGGCCAATTGAATTATGCATTTTTTATGCCCAGGTTGCTCAATAAAAGCCTGCTTATTTGAGTGCAGTACTCAAACAGGATCTGGATATGTCCCTCTGGCCTTCCTCTTCGGTGCAGTGGTGGTGGCAGCTTGCCTCTGGATTATGGCTCCACTGATTAGGGAGAGAGAGGTCTTTCTGTGCAGGAAAGACAGAATGGAATCTCAGGCGGTTGATCCCCGTATGTTTCTCCCTAACTGAAGGGGATATGCTGTTTATATGTCTCTGATGTCTAATGTAGGTGTGTTGACGGTACCTGCTTTGCCCCACTGAAACAGAGCTATCATCACCTCTACATAGCCTTTCAAATCATGGCATGCACTTCTGGCAGTTCACTTGCTCTCTTTGTTTTCCATATTTAGAAATAACCTGAGTTATCACTGTTTAACTGTCTCATATACAGTGGTTCAGTCATACGTGTTGTCATTTAAAATTTAAGTGGAATTTTTTAAACCTCTCTAATTCGAAATGACAGAGTAACAGGAAGTTGCAAAGATAATACAGAGAGGCCCTATGTACTCTTTGCCCAGTTTTCCCCAAAGGCTACATTTTACATAACTATAGTATACTCTCAGAACCAAGAAATTGACATCTGCCATGTGTGTGTGTATAGCAGTTTTGTGTCACGGTCAAGATAGGGGACTATTCTGTAACCACTAAGAGCTCCCTCATGCCACCCCTTTATAATCATACCCTATGTCACTAGTCCCCAGCACTCCCCCCAAGTTTGGTAATTTGATGGGATTCATAGAACTCCTGTTCTCCTGGTGATGTTTTTATAGCCAGGTGAGAGGATACAAAACAGGACCAATAAAGGAAAACAGTGCACTGAGCAGAGTTTGGAGGATACCAGGCCTGAGTCTTCTCATGAGTCTTCTCCCAGTGGTGCATTTGATCCCCCAGCAACAAATTGTAGCAACACGTGTGAGGTATTTTCTGTTAAGGAAACTCATTTATGCCTTGAATTCCAGGGTTTTTATTGAAGTTTGGTCACATAGGCACAAGTGCCTTCTCAGTATGACCACAGTTAATGCAACTCCAGACCCCCCAGAATGAAAGCACGTGTTCACCATACATCACACTATTTGCGCAGACTGTCTAAAGTGTGGTTCAAAGCTCCAAGCGTACAAAACATAATGACACTCATGACATAAAGACATAAAGACTTCCATTCCCAGAAGCTGACCATGAGCCAGTACACAAGCAGGCCCTTCTGAGAATGTGCACGATTTTTGAGCAACTCAGGCCTGCTTGGTTAACTCTTTCCTTACCCCGCCTTGTTCAATATAGGTAGGATATAGAGAAATAATGCCAGCGTGGAGGTGAGAGTTGGGGATTTGGGGGAGGTACTACTTTAGATAGAGTAACCAGGGAAAGTCTTCCTGACAGTGCGATGTGAAAGCTAAGACCTACAGTAGGAGAGAATAATCACCATGTGAACAGCAGGGCACACAGCCCTGGGCAGCATTAGAACACATGTGCAAAGGCTCCCAAAAAGAGATGTGGAAAAGAGGCCTGTTAGTTTTCTGTTGTTGCCATAACAAATCGCCACAAATTTAGCAGCTTAAAACAATACCCATTTATTATCCCCAAATTCTGTAAAGCAGAAGTCCTGCCTGGCTCAGCTGGGTACTCGTACTCTGTTAAGGATCTCAAGAGGTCAAAATAAAGGAGTCAGCCAGCCTGGGCTCTTTTCTAGAGGCTGTGGGGAAAATCTGCTTCCAGACATACTCATGCTGGCAGAATTTAGTTCATTTTGGTTATAGGACTGAGGTCATTCTCAGCTTCTAGAAGCCACCCACATTCCTTGGCTTATAGTCGCTCCACCTTCAAAGCCAATATTGAATCTCCGTGACTTCCATCCTGCCCTCCTCTGTTGAGTTTTACAGGCATACCTTGCTTTATTGCACTTTGCTTTATTGAGCTTCACAGATACCGCATTTTTTCACAAATTGAAGGTTTGTGTGGCAACCCTGCATTGAGCAAATCTGTCCGCGCCATTTTGCCAACAGCATTTGCTCACTTCCGTGTTTCTGTGTCACAAAATCTGGTAATTCTGGCAATATTTTGAACGTTTTCATTATTATTTGTTATGGTATCTATGATCAGTGATTACAATTCACTGAAACCTCAGATGGTAATTCGCATTTTTTAGCAATAAAGCATTTTTTTTAGCAATAAAGCATTTTTAATTTTAATTTTTATTATTTTTTATGTTAAGAATTACTTTAAGTACATAAAATGCAGCAATTTTAAGTCTACAATTAAAATAACTATACGTCAGTAAAACTACCACTCAGATACTGAACATTTTACATATGAATGCCATGTTATTTACCACATAAAGCTTAAATCCTACAGTTTTATACTTTGTTATAGCTAAAACTCTGATAAAAACGTTGCTCCTACTTCAATTTCTAGGACTTTGTTTCTTTGCTGTTTTTCACACTTCCTCTCCAATCCATAAAACTGGTATATTCTAATTTACCTGTAACCTTATCACAGTGTCAAATTTGCATTTTTAATTTTTAGAATTGAACACTAAATGGACTACAGTATAGTGTAAACCTAACTTATATATACACTGGGAAACCAAAAATTTATTTGACTCACTTTATTGTGACATTTGCGTTATTGTGTGGTCTGGGCCTCAACCTGCAATATCTCCAAGATATGTATTTTAAAAACAACTTTATTGAAGTATAATTCACATACCATAGAATTCACCCATTTAAAGGTTAAACAGTTCAGTGGCAACCATCATGACATCCAACTTGAGAACATTTTCATCCTCTCAAAAAGAAACCTCATACTCTTCAGCTATCTCCTTTATTCCCACCCTCTCCCCCTTAGTCCTAAGCAACTGTAATCTATTTTCTGTCTCTGTAGATTTCCCCATACTGAACATTCATATGAAGGGGATTATATAATACGTGGCCTTTTATGACTGGATTCTTTCACTTAGCAAAACGTTTTCAAGGTTGATCGTGTTGTGACATGTATCAGTATTTAATTCCTTTTTATGGTCAAATACTCCATTGTATCGATATACTACAATTTCTTTATCATTCATCCCCTTTTGGCTATTATGGATAATGTTTTAAACACTTGTGTACAAGTTTCTGTGTGGACATATGTTTTCATCTCGTGTGTGTGTGTGTGTGTGTGTGTGTGTGTGTGTGTATACACACACACACACACACACACACACACACACACACACATACCTTGGAGTGGAATTGCTGGGTCATATGGTAACTCTCTGTTTAATTGCTTGAGGAGCTGTCAGACTGTTTCCAAAAGCAACTGCACTGTTTTACATTCCAGGCAGCCCTATATGAGCGTTCTCAACATCCTCGCTAACACTTGTTATTATCTGACTTTTTTTTTCATCATAGCCATCCTACTGGATGTGAAGTGGTATCTCATTGTGGTTTCGATGTGCATTTCCCTGATTAGTGATGTTGAGCATCTTTTCACATGTTAGTTGGATATTTGTATATCTTCCTTGGAGAATTATCTATTCAAGTCCTTTGCTAATTTTTCATTAGATTATTTGTTTTTGTTGTTGTTGAGCTATAGGAATTCTTTATATATTCTGAATATTAATCCCTTAGCAGATACATAGCTTGCAAAAATTTTCTCTCATTCCATACATGTTGCCTTCTCACTCTGTGGGCTGTTTACTTTTCCATGCAGAACATTTTAGGTTTGATACAGTCACATTTGTCTGGCTTTCCTTTTGTGACTTGTGCTGTTTTTGGTGTCATAGCCAAGAAACTATTATCAAATCCAATGTCATGAAGTTTTTTCCCTCTGGTTTCTTCTATTATAGTTTCAAGTGTTACATTTAGGCCTTTAATCCAATATTAGTTCTTTCTTAAAGTGTTCTATGTATTATTGAGAGGGAAATAAGAAATGTTTTCTTTTGTATGACTGTGTCAAGAACTTGTTTGCTTTATTTTTTTTTAAGATTTTTATTTTAAATAATCTCTGCACCCAGAGTGGGGTTCATGCCCATAAACCCAAGATCAAGAGTTGCATGCTCTACTAATTGAGGCAGCCTTGTGTCCCAGGAACTTGCTGTATTTAAACTCTTTCCCTCCCTCACAGCCTTCCTTCCCTCCCTAATAGCTTGAAGATTATGGACTCGCTCATATTTTTGTTCTCAATTCCTGTGCTGATAGAAGAATGATAGTTCAATAACACTTTCTTGTTTATACTTGATTAGCAGAAAGAAGATGAGCCTGAAGTCTGAACGCCGTGGAATTCACGTGGATCAGTCGGAGCTCCTATGCAAGAAAGGATGTGGTTACTATGGCAACCCTGCTTGGCAGGGTTTCTGCTCCAAGTGCTGGAGGGAAGAGTACCACAAAGCCAGGCAGAAGCAGATTCAGGAGGATTGGGAACTGGCAGAGCGGTAAAAGGACTTACCTAGGGGTGGTTTAACAGCGATACAGTTAGAGATATAGCTCAGTCATTGTCAAAATCCATTTTTCTCCCCTGTTGTGAGCTATCAGCAAGTCAGCTTAGTATTAGAAGTGAATTTTTTCTCTTCTTCTCAGTCAACATTTAATGAATAGCTTTCAGTGATTTCTTCATTTTATCTTTGTCTTGTAATTATTTTGTGTTTAGAGTGTGTTAGACTGAGTTCTTTTAGATAGATAAAATAGACTTCTCAGAGAAGAAGAATGGAGATACACAGATTTCATGGTGAACATTAAATGCAGTAGTCTAGCTGATGTACCAAGCACATGGCTGTCATCAGGCATCATTTTTTTCATTCTTTTTTTTTTTAATTTTTTAAAAATATTTTTGTTTATTTTTGAGTCAGAGACAGAGTATGAGCAGGGGAGGGGCAGAGAGAGAGGGAGACACAGAATCTGAAGCAGGCTTCAGGCTCTGAGCTGTCAGCACAGAGCCCGATGCGAGGCTCAAACTCACAGACTGTGAGATCATGACCTGAGATGAGGTCGGACGCCCAACAGACTGAGCCACCCAGACACCCCTCAGTTTTTTCATTCTTAAAATACATCCAGCATAGCTCCTGCCATGGTGATAAACACATAATAGTAAAAACTTTTTTTATTTGTATATAGAGCGTGTGCATTTTGGAAATTTAACTGTTTCTTAAAAATGAGGTTTGTTAGTCCAAAGTAGTTTATATTATCCAGAAATATGATTATGATAAAAACTAAAAGACTGGTGAGTATAGAGATGAATAAAATGCCATGAATGATGTTAATCTCTTGCCAAAACATCCTAGAAACAGTACAAATTCTCCATAAAAGAACGTCAGACTGAACTCTGACATCTTTTGCTAGTTTTTTAATACCTAATCATCCATATTTGTTGAGTGACTACTTTTCTAGCATCTGTGGTGAACTTGGAGAATTATAATGCATACTCACTGCTTTCAGTAACTCTATGGTCCAAAAGAGAAAATATAGACATAGAACATTAAGTATTTGCTCAGATTTCCCACTGCACTCCTGAACATCTCAGTAGCTGATCCTGTTTCATGAAGAAAGCAGCTTTCTCCCCTCTCCACAGCAAAATGTACTCCTATCTTGATGCTGACTTCTATTTTGTCTCGGAGAGAGGTGTGTCCTTATTCCATTCTCAGACTAACACTTCTACCTATGACTTCATGGCTATTTTTTTCTGCTTCCGTTTATGACCTTGCTTGAGTCTTATTACAGCACTCCTCAAATTTGAACAAGCATGAGAATCACTTATCAAAACAGGGATCACTGGACCTCATTTTGGAGTCTCTGACTTTAGTAGGGTGGGAGTGAGGTCTGGGAATTTGCATTTCTAGCAAGTTCCCAGGTGATGCTGCTGGGCTCAACATACAGAACCATTGTTCTATAGATAGCTCTTTAGATTTATTATAAATACCTCAAATATGTTGGACCTGGTCCAAGGTCAAATTTATTTCTTTTATTTACTCAATCCCAACATTTCCTCCTACCCTTCTTCTGTATCAGTTAATGACATCACTATTTTATTCAGTTAGCTAAAAAATATTGGGAGTCATTCTTTTTTTTTTTTCAATATATGGAGTTTATTGTCAAATTGGTTTCCATACAATACCCAGTGCTCATCCCAAAAGGTGCCCTCCTCAATACCCATCACCCACCCTCCCCTTCTTCCCACCCCCCCATCAACCCTCAGTTTGTTCTCAGTTTTTAAGAGTCTCTTATGCTTTGGCTCTCTTCTACTCTAACCTCTTTTTTTTTTTTTTCCTTCCCCTCCCCCATGAGTTTCTGTTAAGTTTCTTAGGATCCACATAAGAGTGAAACCATATGGTATCTGTCTTTCTCTGTATGGCTTATTTCGGGACAGAGAGAGACAGAGCATGAACGGGGGAGGGGCAGAGAGAGAGGGAGACACAGAATCGGAAACAGGCTCCAGGCTCTGAGCCATCAGCCCAGAGCCTGATGCGGGGCTCGAACTCACGGACCGCGAGATCGTGACCTGGCTGAAGTCGGACGCTTAACCGACTGCGCCACCCAGGCGCCCCTGTATGGCTTATTTCACTTAGCATCACACTCTCCAGTTCCATCCATGTTGCTATAAAGGGCCATATTTCATTCTTTCTCATTGCCACGTAGTACTCCATTGTGTATATAAACCACAATTTCTTTATCCATTCATCAGTTGATGGACATTTAGGCTCTTTCCATCATTTGGCTATTGTTGAGAGTGCTGCTATAAACATTGGGGTACAAGTGGCCCTATGCATCAGTATTCCTGTATCCCTTGGGTAAATTCCTAGCAGTGCTATTGCTGGGTCATAGGGTAGGTCTATTTTTAATTTTTTGAGGAACCTCCACACTGTTTTCCAGAGCGGCTGCACCAATTTGCATTCCCACCAACAGTGCAAGAGGGTTCCCGTTTCTTTGGGAGTCATTCTTAATTTCTCCTTTACACCACTTATCTGACCAATAAATAGAATTTACTCCAGCTCAAAGAAGTGTCTTGAATTTCATCCTTTCTTAGTTTCCAGATCTATATTTTCTCACTTAAATCTTTGTATAATATATTCTTAATTATTGCCCCTCAAGTTATCACATAGCAACCTGCATTATTTTTTTAAAGTACAGATCTGATGATGGTCATTTATTGGATTTACAGTTTTTCTTGGTTCCCCACTACATGATAAAATCTAGGATTATAATGGGCTCAGTAGTCAAGGTTTCTTAACCACCTGGTCACACCGGTGACTACGCTGATCTTGATCTGCAAAGGAAACCATATGCCTTCACATTTGTAGTTCCCTCTTCCTGGAATGCCCTTTCACTCAGTGGAACCCTATTCACCTCTTAAGACCGGTGTAAATAGCACCACTGTAAAACCTTCTTTGTCTCCTCCAGCAGATTAAGTTGTTCTTTCCTATGTTCTCATAGCAATTAGGTTTTACTCTCTACTGTAGGAACTATCACATTATATACTTATCTTTTTCCTTTTCAACCTTGAGCTTGTTAGGGAAAAGTAGACTAGAGTTCCTTTTATGTAACCTTAGTATATTGTTAAATGAATATGATCTATGGAGAAGGTTCCTTTTGAAGTCTAGGAGTGTGTGGGATAGTTTCATTCAGGCACTTCAGACCAATTTGATATGTTTAGCCTCCATTTCTAAAAATTCAAGATCTCCCTGCAATTCATTGAGTAATAGCTTCAGATACAAGGAAAACTTGGAGGATGTCTGGCTCATTCTTAATCTCTCTTGAATTGCAGACTTCAGCGGGAGGAGGAAGAGGCCTTTGCCAGCAGTCAGAGCAGCCAGGGGGCCCAATCCCTCACATTTTCCAAGTTTGAAGAAAAAAAAACCAATGAGAAGACCCGCAAGGTTACCACAGTGAAGAAATTCTTCAGTGCCTCATCCAGGGTTGGATCAAAGAAGGGTAATTTTCCTTTTTCCTTCTGTGCTCAGATGAGATACAGAGTAGACCCACAGTGCATGTGGGCTCTGCTTTTTAATTTCTGTAAGTTGTTCAGTGGACATCAACCCATATTTGAAACCAAAATTGGGTTTAAGGGTCACACAATATATGAAACCAAAAATCTCTTTGGTTGGAGGACATTGTGTGTTAGAGAAACCTGTTTATTACTCTATAGGAGGAATGAAGAAAATTGAAATGGGTAGTTTTGTTTATAAAATTTATTCCCATCCAAATGGCTATCTTTTTGGATGTTTTATTTTTTATGCCTTTAATTTTTGGATTCTGGCTTATTCTGCTTTGGATAATATCCTTACTTAACCATATCTTGTCAGAACTGACTATTTCTAGGCTTAAATTCATCTAAGAAAGAGGTTTTCTGAGAGTTTGAGAGACAACTTGCATCTTGAAGAAACATATAGAGAATATAAAGGAGAAGGTTTGCTTTAGGCACTTGGAGGGGTGAAAGTAACCCATAGAAGGCATTTTCTGGTGCATGATTTGTATGTACATTATCTTTTTCATCCACTTCTTAAAATGCTGTATACCCCGCAAAAGGATTGTTGCTAAAGTTACACATATTCTACCAGTCAGCAGACAGGCTAGTTGAAGTGGCCTAACTGGAAGCAAGAAAGAATGTCTGTTGTCAGCTTTGTCTTTGAACCTTTATGTTGGTAATCAGAGTTATGCAGTAAATTTGAAATGGTGATGGAGACAAGACTGATGCTATCTGAAGAGATGTTCTCTTGGACAAACCCTGCCATCTGGGGTAATTGTCAGGAGGTTTTTTGTCTGCCTAAAGGCAGGGAAATGAGTAATAATATCACACCTTAAGATCTTTGCTGGCCTTGAGTGCCTGGGTGGCTTAGTCGGTTAAGCCTCAGACTTTGGCTCAGGTCACAATCTCACAGTTCATGTGTTCGAGCCCCAGTCTGGGCTCTGCACTGACGGTGCGGAGCCTGCTTGGGATTCTCTTTCTCTCCCTCTCTGCCCCTTCTGTGCTCTCTCTGTCTCTCTCAAAATAAATAAATAAACTTAAAAAAAAAAAAAAAAGAACTTTGCTTGTCTTTCAGATTTAATGGCGTTGTTTGTTTTATTAAAAGAAAAGGTTGTCGGGGCGCCTGGGTGGCGCAGTCGGTTAGGCGTCCGACTTCAGCCAGGTCACGATCTCGCGGTCCGTGAGTTCGAGCCCCGCGTCGGGCTCTGGGCTGATGGCTCAGAGCCTGGAGCCTGTTTCAGATTCTGTGCCTCCCTCTCTCTCTGCCCCTCCCCCGTTCATGCTCTGTCTCTCTCTGTCCCAAAAATAAATAAAAAACATTGAAAAAAAAAAATTAAAAAAAAAAAAAAAAAAAAGAAAAGGTTGCTGGGGTGCCTGGGTAGCTTAGTCGTTGAGCATCTGACTTTGGCTCAGGTCATCTCACGGTTAGTGAGTTCAAGCCCGCGTTGGGCTTTGTTCTCTTAGTGTGGAGCCTGCTTTGGATTCTCTGTCTCCCTCTCTCTCTGCCTCCCCCTGCCCCCAAAATAAAGAAACATTAAACATTTTTTTTAAAAAGAAGGAAAGGTTGCTTATTACCAAAAACACAGCACTTCTCTTTAATAAAAGCAAATCTTTAAATAGTCTTTCTGTTCGCATGATTAATTTGAAATTGTTTCTTGGTCGGCTGTCACTATAGCAATTTTCTCTATTGTAATTAGAATGGGAATAATCAGGACCTATTAGAGATTAAATGAAGAACGTATTTGACTCATGCTTTATTTATTAGGAGGTAGTATAGTATGGTGGTTAAGAGCATAAACTTTGGAGTCACCCTTTTTTGCGTTTCAGCTTTGTAATTTACTAGCTGTTGTTGTGACCTTGAGCAAGCTAATTTCTTTAAGCTCTGTCTATTCTGAGGGACAGTAATACCTATTATAGGTACGTCTTCAGAATTAAAGAGGCTGATCCAATTAAAAGAGTTCAGCACAGTGCCTGACACACTAAGTCTCCAATAAGTGTTAGCTAGTTGAAAATACACATTGTTTGGGGCACCTGGGTGGTTCAGTCGGTTGAGCGACCGACTTTGGCTCAGGTCATGATCTCACGGTTTGTGAGTTCGAGCCCTGTGTCGGGCTCTGTGCTGACAGCTCAGAGCCTGGAGCCTGCTTCACATTCTGTCTCCCACTCTCTCTGCCCCTCCCCTCTCATTCTCTGTCTCTCTCTGTTTCACAAATAAACATTAAAAAAGAAAAAAAAAATACACATTGTTTTTCTGATTGAGTAATCTCTACTAGTAAGGAGCTCAAGGGTATTGATCAAAACCATTCATTCCTATTTAGCTTAAATTTTGTTTTTTGCTTTGGGAAAGTCTCATTAACCTTATGAATTTATGATATAGAGTGAAATGGTAAACTATGACAGCAGATGAAATAGTAAAGAAGTTCTAAAGCCATTGGCTCTAACTGCCTCATTTTACAAATGACAGACAGTATGAAAGCCCATAAAATATTAGCCCAGCTTACTCAAGGTCCTGTAATATGTTGATATATGAGAACTCAAAAGTCTCCTGGTTCCATTTTTTTTCCCATTATATCCCTTGATCTCTAGTATATGTATGTGCATGTATATCTACATCTGTATGTATAGCTACGGATAGATATTTAATGAGGTTTCTGTTACTGAAGAACTTAATAGTCCTACACGTTCAGTGACTCTCCTTGACACTTTAAAAAAAATTGTATCCTAAGAGTGTGTAAAATGTGCATTATTTTATGAAAGAAGATTTGTACTTTATTATTTTTTTTTAAGTTTATTTATTTTGCAAGAGAGAGCACAAGTTGGGGAGGAACAGAGAGGGAGAGAGAGAATCTGCACTGAAAGTGCACAGCCCAATGAGGGGCTCGAACTCATGAACCGTGAGATCATGACCTGAGCCAAAATCAAGAGTTCAGACGCTTAGCCGACTGAGCCGTCCAGGCACCCTGATGATTTGTACTTTAAAAGAAACAATCCCAAGTTATTTTATTTAAAAAAAATATTTAGCCAGTATACTTCTTAGCTTCTTTTCACATGATAGAGTCTTACCTTAGATTTTTAATCTTTAGTTGTTTCTGGTCTGTAGAAAGCATATGGGGATAAAGACCTCAAAGTATTGAAAAAAGATTAGTGTGTATGTATTACAAAAGAAGATCCTGTTTGATCTTCTGTTTCACAGACTGCTTACATAACTTTGCCAGATGAACTTTGCATTTCAGACTGATTATTTGGGCTTTGCATGTGGATAAGGTTAGCCTATTACTAAATGTGGTTTTAATTTATTGAGTCTCTACTAAAATAGACCTTTTGTGTTCTGTATTCTTTATTTTACTTCATTAATACACAATGCCTTTGCTCTTGATATTTTTCTTGCTTCCATTGGTGGCATGAAAGAAAGCTCTTAAACCAAGGAAGGTTGGTTGTAAACAGAACATAAATATAGCCTTCTAAGGGGTTTGAAGAATATTTAATATCCTGTTAAGAGTTGGGTTGCCCTTCAGAGAAAGTTAATGGAATAGCTTGACTGTAAAGACTCAGAAAGTTTATTTAGTTTTAAAATCTCTAAAGTAAGATTGAGTGAGCTATATTATAGCTTACACAATAAATCATGGTTGGCCAAGTTGAAATACTTGCTCACACATTTTAAAAGTCCTTTTTTTGGAGAGCTCAACTAGAGGTTGTTGCCCTGAGTAGAATCTTGTGCACATCTTTCACAAACTAATCTAAAGGCAGTGCTCATAGGAAGAATATCTTTTCCATTTTTAGAACAGAAACATACCAATTTTTCCACCCAGACCTTAGATTCTAAATATTAATCTTCACTAAAGTGAACTTGAGGGTTCCTTGGAGAAAAGACTGATTCTGGAGCTGGAGCAGGGGGGCCGCCCAAAATTTGGGGACATGTAAAAGACCCAGCAGCCATCTTCTGTGGATTTCCACTGGTCAAATTTGAGTATTAAGTAAGGACAATAAATGGAGTATACCTGAATAAAGTAATCCACTAGTCCTTTCAACTAATAAAATAGATAAATGATTAAATAAAAGAGAAGAGATAACTCTTTTTTACCATAGAATGTTGACTAATAAATGTGGAAGGAGAGATGGAGATAAGAAATCACCATTTTGCAATCATCATACTAAGAATTGATTCAGGCAGATTTCACCAGTGAATGTTAAATCTGAGGTGAGAGAAGTTTTCTGAGGAACAAATTATGAGCATAATCTCAAATTAAGTCCCACAGCTAATTTATTAATTACAAATAGAGAAATGGCAACTATGTAATGATGGGAAATGGACCTTATGTGCCTCCAGATATCCTTTGAGAAGAACATACCATGAATTATGTTAATACTTAAGCTGAAATTTAGAACCTGAATCCAGTCATGAGGAAAGGAGAGAGAAACACAAACTGAGGGGCATTCAATAAAACGACTTGCCTTTTTATTCTTTAAAATTGTCAATATTACAAAAACAAAGGAAGGCTGGGAGCCCTTAGAGGTTAAAGGGAGACTATGCGTGACCGCCAAACGAAGATGTGACCCTCCATTGGATCCTATGTAAGAAAAAAACCCACACACTTTTTTTAGTAACTGTACTATAGTTATGTAAAAGCATATCCTTGTTAGGAAACGCTCATATTAAGAGATAAAGAGCATGGGGGGTGGGAGGGAGGGGAGGGTGAGTGATGGGTATTGAAGAGGGCATCTTTTTGGATCAGCACTTGGTGTTGTATGGAAACCAATTTGACAATAAATTTCATATATTAAAAAAAAGAGATACAGAGCATGCTATGTATAATCCACCTGAAAATTTAGAAAAAATAATAGAGATGTAGCAAAAGGTTACAATTTCATGAATCTGAGTTAAAGGTATAGAGAAATTATTTGTAACAATCTGGCAGCTTTTCTGTAAATTTGAGGTTATTTCAAAATAAGTTAAAAATAAAACTATAATCCTCCAGCATTCAGTGCTGTCCCAAGATGTCCCAGATGCTAGTTAAATAGAAGCATAGTGTTGATTACATCATCTGAAAGATCACTAATAAATTGCTACTTTAATCATGAGGGCACTTAGATGTTTGGCACTTAGATGAAACTGAAGTAATGATTCCCCAAGTTGAATTTAGAACTGATTTTATAATCGTGCCTGTTTTCTGATTTTCATGATAAGGATTATGAGAAATTGTTTCCCCATTATCGCATATTTAGTGTCTTTTATTCTTTGGCACCAACTGGGTGTCCCAACAATTCAGTCCTTTTTCTGACACTACCCAGAGTCAGCACAAAACCCACAGGTTAAGGGGTCAGTTCCACAAGACTGTCTCCACCCTAAGAGGCCAGCTGCAGCCCCCATGAGTTGGGCACCCATACTCCTGACCAGCCATCTAGAAGTTGGGGATTCCCACAGGCCTCTTCTCAGATTTGACAATTTGTTAGAATGACTCACAGAACTCAGGAAAACACTTCATTAATGCTTATGATGTATTACAAAGACTACAACACAGGGCTAGCCAAATGGAAGAGTTGCATAGGGCAGGGTATAGGGGAGCGGGCACCAAGCTGCCATGCCCTCTCTGGGTGTGCCATACAGCCAGCACCTCGTTGTGTTCACCAATGTGGAAACTCCCCAGACCTAATCCTTCAGGAATTTTTATGGCAACTGCATTTCATAGGCATAGTTGATTAAATCGTTGGCTGTTGGTGATCAAAAATGTCCATCCCCTCTGCATTCTGAAAGTCAAAAGTCAGGGGGTGGGTGGGACTGAAAGTTTCGAAGCTCTAATTGCAGAGTTGGCTCCTCTGGTTCCTATAATATTCTGCTGAGTTGCCCCTGTTGATTTTTTTTTTTTTAATAATCTGAGAAACATGGGATTTTTCAGTAAAATTTTTAACATTGAGATATAAAATGTCTTTCATCCTAGAAATGGTGTTAATCATCTTTACTACATGATCATGTCCTTTTTTGATAACTGGCATATTCAGATTGTCTTTACTCTTTCATACCTATTCTTCAAACAAATTTAGTGAAGATTTTGCTTTTACAGGTTTACTTTATATACCAAAGACTTAACTGGATTTAGTGTGATCTGCCTTTGCAGGCAGCTTTATGTAGTAGATACTGAATTGCTACTCAATGATTTGCTTAAAAAGGAATAAATAGACACTGTAATAATAGTAGGGACGTTATGGTGTGGTTGTAAAGAACCTGGGCTTGGAAATTAAGCAGATCTGGTCTCAGATTTCAGCTTTTCCTCTACTTGTGTGACTTGAGGCATATAAGTGACTTAACTTCTCTAACCTCAGTGTGTATGTGGCTTAAAATGGTAGATATTATTATTTCATATGATTTCAGGAATCTAAATTTTTCAGGACTAATGAGAATATATAGTAAAGCACAGTGTCTGCAATATGGAAAATTCTTGAAAGAGCTGTAAATATCGCCAGTATAATTCAAAAGCATATGTTATTCTGCTAGGAAGACTTTTTTTTATTATTGTTTTTAGTTTTTATTTAAATTCCAGTTAGATAACATACAGTACAATAATATTGGTTTCCGATGTACAATATAGTGATTCAATACTCCCATACAACACCTGGTGCTCATCACGACAAGTGCACTTCTTAATCCCATCACCTATTTAACCCATCCCATCCCCCACATCCCCCCTGCTAACCATTAGTGTGTCCTCTATAATTAAGAGTCTGTTTCTTGGTTTGCCTGTCTCTCTGTCTTTTTTCCCTTTGCTCGTTTGTTTTTTAAATTCCACATATGAATAAAATTGTATGGTATTTTCTTTCCCTGACTGACTTATTTTACTTAGCATGATATTCTCTAGCTCCATCTTTGTCATTGTAGATGGCAAGATTTCATTCTGTTTTGTGGCTGTGTAATATTCCATTGTGTGTATGTATGTATATATGTATATGTGTGTGTGTATCTTTTTTATCCATTCATCAGTTGATGGAGACTGGCCTGTTTCCATAATTTAGCTATTGTAGATAATGCTGCTATAAAAATTAGGATGCATGTATCCCTTTGAATTAGTATTTTTGTATTCTTTGGGTAAATACCTAGTAATGTAATTGTTGGATTGTAGGATAGTTAAGTTTTTCAGGAACCTTGCTAGGAAGACATACATTCATTCATTTATTTATGTATGTACATATGTATGTATGAATGAGTACACACGCAGGGGAGGGGTAGAGAGAGGGGAGAGAGAATCCCAATCAGGCTCCACACTGTCAGTGCAGACCCCACCACGGAGCCCTTTCGCGTGAACCATGAGATCACGACCTGAATCGAAATCAAGAATGGGTCACTTGACCAACTGAGCCACCCAGGTGGCTCCAGTTAATGGTCTTTTAAAGAAATTTTACTTTAATGAGAAATTGTTTTTTTATATTTGCCATTGCTGATGTTCTTTGTTCCTCCTGGCTGTTTGGAAGTGAATTATTCCCAGTCATGTGTGCTCTGGGGATTGTTCTGCCTGTTTCTTTATGCAGTCTTGGGTACTTTCTCACATATACATGCAGTACTCCCTCAGAGACTCACAGGAATCCCTCTGCAGTTACCTGGAATTTTTTCTCTGCAGCCCCATCCTCTCTGTATTTTGCCATGCAATTTCTAGTGACTTTGGCCTCCCTCAGCTCTAAATGCTGTTTCCCAAATTCAGTAGGTCTGCTAGGCTCTGTTTGAGTTGCCATGGCCTAAAAACTCTCTGTGCAGCGAGCTGGGGTACTTGTAAGACTTACCATATTTGTGTGCTTCTCTCAGGTGTTACCCTCCCATCCACCTGATGTCCAATGTCTGAAAAGCATTATTTCGTCTGATTTTCTAGTTGTTAAGGGAGTAGGGTGAACCCAACCCCTGTTATCCCATCATGACCAGAAGTGGAATTATCAGATTGAGTGAAAGATTAAGCTAAGTGTTAAAGAACTTTTTATTTCTTTTTTCTTTTTAAAGTTTTTATTTATTTATTTTGAGAGAGAGCACACATGTGCATGCGGGGGAGGGGCAGAGAGAGAGGGGGAGAGAGAATCCCAAGCAGGCGTCACACTGACAGCGCAGAGCCCAATTCAGGGCTCGAACTCATGAACCATGAGATCATGCCCTGAGTCGAAACCAAGAGTCAGGTGCTTAACCTACTGAGACACCCAGGCACTCCTTAAAGAATTTTTTCTAATCATACAGACTGTTGAATACACCTTTTGGTATTCCATATTGGTAAAAATGTTTAGAAAGGGTGCTTCCAGTTTTTGTTCTAAGTTAGATTGTACCTGATTAATTTATTTGCTTAAAAAAAAATAAGTAGTACATTCAAATGGCTACAAAATAAAAGGTGTATGGTCCCTCACCCATCTAGTTCCCAGCCATCACCACCATTGTTCTCCCGTATTCAGACAACCTTTGTCATTGGTTTCTTGTGTATCCTTAGGTGCTTTTCTTCATTTCTGAACACATATATTTTTATTATATATACTCTGTTGTATATTCTTATTCACATACTGTCGTTTTTTGTTTTTTGTTTTCACTTTAGCAATATGTTTGAGAACTCTTTTTTTTTTTAGTACATAAAAAGTATTTTAAAACTACATAGTATTCCCTTTTATGGATTAAACCACAATTTATTAGTTCCTTAGTGGTGTGCTTTGTGCCATTTTTAGTCTTGCTGTTATAAGTAGTCCTAAAATGAATAGCCTTGTATATATTTCATTTTGTACATGTGTGGTTATATCAGAAAATTTCTGAGAAATGGAATTATTGGGTCATAGGATAAATGTATTTTTAATTTTGATGATTATTGCCAAATTGCATTTCATTGCATTTGTATCATTTTACATTCCCACCTCCACAGATGAGAATGCCTTTTTACCCCATACCCTCATCAACATCAGATTTGTGTCTGTTTGTTAATTTTTAAAATGGCATCTCATAGTAGTTTCGATTTGCATATTTGTTACAAGTGAGACTGAGCATGTTTCCTTTGTTTAAAATACATTTAGGTTTCCTTTCTGTGCAATGTTAGGATTCCTTACCCATTTTCCTGTTGAACTGTTATATTTTTTTTCTTCTTTATAGGAGTTACTTTACATTAGGGAGAGTAGCCCTTTGTCTGTGATAAAGCTTACAAGCATTTTTTCCAGTCTGTTGGTTGACTTTTGACTGATAGTATTTTTAGCCATAGATATAGTGGGGTTTTTGTGTGCTTTTTTTTTAAATTTTATTTTAATGTGATTTTAGGGCTTCTATAGTTCGAATCATAATTAGGAAGCACCTGATAATCTGAAAGATATGCAAATACTTGATTTGAAAAGATAACTATAATGTGCAACTTTGTTCTGTTAACTACTTAATAGTACTGTTGGGAGGAGAAAGGGTGTTTTCACCCTTACTTTGAACATAAGTCAAACAATTTAAGTACCTCATTGGTTTGATCACCAGCTATGTGATAATAAAAGAGAGGTAGAATCTTTACTTCACCATAGTTAATAGTATATTCTTTTAGGTAGTCTACATGTGTTTGTCTCACTTGAATAATCCAGTCTTCTATTATCTGAAGACTTTACTGCAACTTCTTTATTGAAATATATTTCAGGTACTAAGGTTCAAAACATAAGATGATAGGAAGTTACTCTGAGTAAGCAGGTAATAAGTTTATTTCAGTATCTTCAGAAGATACTTTCTCTTCCTAATGATCTTTCTTTTTATGTATAAAAGGGAACTGTGGGGATATGAGTAATTTAATTCCTTACAGTTATTGGATTAGCAGTTGAATATCAGGAGGCTAGAATGTGATCAGAGAGCGCCTACTGTATTGTAGCACTGTTATCTTTATTCTTTAAAGGTCCCATTTGAAGAGGGGAAAGAGGTGTGTGGCCACTGATTAGACAGTGTTTTACTTACTTTGCTTACCTCTTTGCTGTTTGCTCTGTCATGATTGCTATGTTGGATGCGTTCTTGCACTTAGAGCAGTATGACTTGAAAAATTTTTTTGAAAACTGGATTATGGGTCAGTAATTGTTAGTCTCCACATAAACAAATGAGCCTTTGCCTTTTTGAGAAGTAGAATGGATTTGGAAGAGTTGTCTCACATCTTGTAAGTCACCTAACATTTTTGTGCTTCTCCTGATTGTTATTTTGCTTATTGACTAGTTTTGTAAATTCATGCAGTCTTTGAGAAAGTTGTTCAAGATAGTGCCGCCATTTCAGTATTTATAATTAAGTATATGCGTCAAAGTATGATATATTTTGGCTAAGAAAATATTAGTAGAGCAACTTTTATTTGAATGGGAATATCTTTTAGATCGTGTAGTTTTATCTGCTTGTACTTCTTCGTCATAAAATAGATTGAGCTTACTTTAAGTGGTCCAAATATTTAAACGGAATTTAAATTCAAGTTTAACTTTGATTAAGCATAATTTAAATAATCAAGTTACATAGTTAAAGTAATTCCATGCATGGATCTTCTATGTAATGAAACTTACTATGTTTAATTTTCCCAGCAGAAATTCAGGAAGCAAAAGCTCCCAGTCCTTCCATAAACCGGCAAACCAGCATTGAAACGGATAGAGTGTCTAAAGAGTTCATAGAATTTCTCAAGACCTTCCACAAGACAGGCCAAGAAATCTATAAGCAGACCAAGCTGTTTTTGGAAGCAATGCATTACAAAAGGGTAGGTTGAGAGTAACCACTTAGAAACATAGAGTTTTGGTTTTAGGAAAGGTCTTAGAGATAATTTAGTATAACTTTGTCATTTTACACCTGGGAAAATCAGGATCCAGAGATGTTAAGTTACTTACCTAAGAGATGTCACTGAACCAAGTTAAAACCCAACTCCCAGGCTAGTACTTTTCCACTGCAACTCAGTAGTATTTGGGTCATCTTTGCATGGAAAGTCTGACATCAAAGCCACTTGTATTGTGTACTTTAGTAATAAGCCTTCCTAAATTGTCACCTTGTATGTAGTTTAAACCGCTAAGGGAACATAGTAGACCTTGAACTCTAAGTAGCAGTAGTTAGGCCAATAGCGTTCATTTTAGGGTTTTCTGTTTTTGTTTTGTATTTTGTTATAAAATACCTCTCCTTGATCAGGTGGGAGAAGGGAAAGCCAGAATTTAGATGTTGAAAGGGACCTTAGCAACTATCCAGTTTCAGTCCCTTTTGTTTTATAGATGGGGAGGGTGGGAGCCTGAGAGGATGAGTGACTTGTCAAGGTTACACAGTTAGATTTTGCCAGTGTCAGAACTAGAACTTGTGCCTTTCACAGGTGTCTCTTTAACCTGCAATTTCTAAACTGTAATCTCAATTGCAGTAATTTATAAGACTACTTGTAAAGGGACTCATTTCTGTAAACAACGATCAATTTATTTGTAGCATTCTTCACGCATTAAACTCAGAATTGGCTCTAAAAGTCCCTTCTGGAAAGTGAGGAAGTCTTAGGAAAAGAGAATAAGAAAAGCAGCAAGGTGATTAACTGCTTAGCTGTATTTCAGCTGTGGTCACTATCACTAGGCTAATAAGCAAACAGCTTCTGCCAAAATACTTTTTAAATATTGAATTCAGTTAATAAGGGAGAAAAGAAGCTTTCTCTCTTGTTTTTTGGTGTGCAGTTATACTGAGAATAAGCAGTCCTGTTTTCTCCTCAAAGTATTTGTAAGCAGGGGTGCCTCGGTGGCTCAGTTGGTTAAGCATCCGACTTCAGCTCAGGTCATGATCTCATGGTACGTGAGTTCGAGCCCCGTGTTGGGCTCTGTGCTGTCAGTTCAGAGCCTGGAGCCTGTCTTCGGATTCTGTGTCTCCCTCTCTCTCTGCCCCTCCCCCACTCACTGTCTCTATCAAAAAATTAATAAATGGTAAAAAAAAAAAAATTTAAAGCATTTGTAAGCAGATAGTAACATTTAAAGAAAGCATATATCATTGATGGGTTTTTTGTTTTGTTTTGTTTTTGTAACATTTATTTATTTTTGAGAGAGTGTGAGTTGGGGAGGGTCAGAGAGAGAGGGAGACAAAATCTGAAGCAGGCTCCAGGCTCTGAGCTGTCAGCATAGGACTGGATGCGGGGCTCAAACCATGAGATCATGACCTGAGCCGAAGTTGAAGCTCAACCGACTGAGCCACCCAGGCGCCCATAATCATTGATGTTTTGAGTTAGAAGCAGTGATAGACTTCCTTAGTATGGAATCTTCAGAGGTCTTGTGGTATACAACTTTCATTTTTTTTAATATATAATTTATTGTCAAATTAGTTTCCATACAACACCCAGTGCTCATCCCAATAGGTGCCCTCCTCAATGCCCACCACCCACTTTCCCCTCTCCCCCACCCCCATCAACCCTTAGTTTGTTCTCAGTATTTAAGACAACTTTCATTTTTTTAGCCATTAATAAAAACTAAGCCTTTGTAGTTATTTATTCTTTTTTTAAAAAATTTTTTCTAATGTTTATTTATTTTTAAGAGGAGGAGATGATGTGAGTTGGGGAGGGGCAGAGAGAGAGAGAGAGAGAGACAGAATCTGAAGCAGGCTCCAGCTTCCGAGCTGTCAGCACAGAGCCCAGGGTGGGGCTTGAACTTGGGAACAGCAAGATCATGACCTAGGCCGAAGTTGGACACTTAACTGACTGAGCCACACAGGAACCCCTGTAGTTATTTTTTCTTTAGTCCATACAGAATGTTTACAGGATATTCATACTATTTTGGCCTAGAGACTACAGTACATATAGCATATATACTGTGTAATGCTACATTTTAGAAAAACAATAAGCTCATTTGATCAGCTCATCAGAACTGATTTGTTCATTTTTCTTTTGCTCAGAACTGTAACGTGCCCTTGTTCTGTAATAATTTAGTTGACTTTTAAACCAATATACTAAAGTAAAACAGTAATTAACCGGGGCAGAATACCATCATGCCTAACTGTTTTCAAGGCATCACTAACCCATATCTGAGAACTGAATGTGGCCTCAGATTCCTTCCATTTGAAGAGCCATTGTGCAACAGTTTTCTATTTCTACACGAGCACTAAGTGTTCTGTGGCTAAGGTTCCAAGTCTTAGGCATGTATGTGCCACAATACCTGACACATACCTGATATTGAACAGATATTTTTTAAACTGAAATGTCCAGCGCTTCTCTGGGAAGCCCTTTTGCCTTTGGCTGCAAGTTAAATGTCCTTTTAAATAAATAAAACAGTTTTTATACCAGAATGAACCAATCTTACCTAATAAGCTTCAAATCACTTAATCATATAAATTTCTTGAGAGAATCTGATTGAGTGCAGTTGGGGATAGTTGCTGAGGTAATGAACTGTGTGAAAGATGTCCTCTGTACTCAGGTAACCAAAACTCAAAATCTTAATTTAGGCTTAGACTTAAGGCTCAAAAAACTTAATTTAATGTTAGTCTCACCAAGTAGACTTTCTAAGTCATCTTATTCTAGTGACCTATACAGTATGAAAATTCATTTCCTATATGTTTGAACCCACCCTGTTGACGTTGCCATTAACTGGTGATTCTTTCTTCTGTGCCTCACAGTAGCAGTCTTCCCCAAATCTCTGAGGTCCAGAGCAATGGGCCGCTCTTGCCCACATCTTTTTCTACTGCATTCTTGTTTTCTCCAATCTGAGTGTATGTCAGTGGTGAGCAGCCTTTTCCATATCTGGCTCAAGTCTAGAAAATTAAATATTTACAGAATTGCATTAAAAAGGTTGGGTTTATTTTCAGCCATTTTATCTTTATCACAAAACACCTCATCTGCACTCAGAATTTTTTTTTCTTTTTTCAATTTCCTCATCCCAAAAGGATGTCTCTTTGGGATGAAATGTCATTCAGTCCTTACATAATTCATACACACTGCAGTAATACAATGTAATGCTTTACTGTTCAACAAATATTGTTGGTTGCTCAGACTCTTCTGAAGGTAGTTTATTTTGTCATTTTTTCTGTTTGGTTAATCTTATTAGCTACTTAAAATATATATTTCTTACAGTTCCTTTTCATATTATTTAGAATAAGAGGTATTTTTATTGCAAACAAAATAGGCAGCTACATCATTAACACAAAATCCATTTATATTTATGTTGTCATCAGCCACTTTTCTTAGAAGTCATCATAGCAAGAATTTAAATTTTACTAAGAGGGGCGCCTGGGTGGCGCAGTCGGTTAAACGTCCGACTTCAGCCAGGTCACGATCTCGCGGTCCGTGAGTTCGAGCCCCGCGTCAGGCTCTGGGCTGATGGCTCAGAGCCTGGAGCCTGTTTCCGATTCTGTGTCTCCCTCTCTCTCTGCCCCTCCCCCATTCATGCTCGTCTCTCTCTGTCTCAAAAATAAATAAAACATTGAAAAAAAAATTTAAAAAAATAAAAAATAAAAAAAAAATAAATTTTACTAAGAAAATGGCTGATGGGGGACTGGCATATACAGAAGAAGCTAAGAAGAATTTATAAGGTTTAGTGTTTTAAACTTCTTGTCATTACAAAAATAACTAGAATTTAAGAATCTCACTGTAAGAGCCAAGCTTCAGATAGGTCTAAGAGTGGCCATGGATTCTGGATGTATAGGGTCACCAATGAAATGAAGGATGTATGGGTTTCTTTTTGTCATTTGGACAAAGCCTTTTTATGTGGCCAGGGTAATTTTAAAGTATTATATAGAGCCAACTTTCAATATTAACCTTTTCCATCATAACCAGAAAACCTTATTTTCTAACTTAGTAAGATCCCTTCCTTGGTGAAATTTTTTTCCCGTAAGTTTATTTATATGAAAACATTTTCTTTTTTTTTTTTTTTTTTAATTTTTTTTTTTTTTCAACATTTATTTTTGGGACAGAGAGAGACAGAGCATGAACGGGGGAGGGTCAGAGAGAGAGGGAGACAGAATCGGAAACAGGCTCCAGGCTCTGAGCCATCAGCCCAGAGCCCGACGCGGGGCTCGAACTCACAGACCGCGAGATCGTGACCTGGCTGAAGTCGGACGCTTAACCGACTGCGCCACCCAGGCGCCCCTGAAAACATTTTCAAAACACAAAACAGACTGAAGTTAAATCAAGAAGTTTCTTTTGCTGCCCAAAATGTTTAAATCCCTGCCATTGTTAATTATTAATAAATCACTCAGAAGCACTCTCCCCTATTCTGAAAGTGGAGCCTACTCTATTTTTAAAAGTGGAGCTTATTATACCCTCTACTTCCTTAAAATACATACCTTTTAATTTATTAGATATTGAATTAAAGCTTTTTGATAAGTGAATTTTGTGGATTTCTCAATGCATTATTTTTTTGAGAGGGAGAGAGAAAATCCCAAGCAGGCTCCATACCCAGCATGGACCCCCATGCAGAGCTTGATCTCATGACCACAAGACCACAACCTGAGCCGAAATCAAGACTCAGCGCTTAACTGACTGAGCCACCCAGGTGCCCCTCAATGCAATTTTAAAAACAAGATTCCTTTATTAGCAGTCATTCAAATATTCTTTTTCCTTACTAAAGAAGCAGTCAAGCACAAACGTAAGACCTTTTGTTACTTTCATCATTCTTTTCCCAAGCATTCATTCTATAAAATTCTGATATTGGTTATATTATATAAACTTAAAATTTTTCCCATGTCAACTCTCTTGAAAAACTATTTTTCTAAACCTGAATGAGGAGAAAAAAATTACAGTTTACAACATAGCTATATCTTCATTTATCTTCTCTTTGCAAGAATAAATAGAAAGCTAGGTGTCCTCCTATACCTTAAAATGACTTCACTATTCTAGGGGTGCCTGGGTGGCTCAGTTGGTTAAGCATCCAACTCTAGATTTTGGCTCAGGTCATGATCTTGCAGTTTGTGAATTCAAGCCCCATGTCAGGCTCTGTGCTGGCGGCATAGTGCCTGCTTGGGATTTTCTCTCTCCCTCTCTCTCTTTGCCCCTACCCCACTCACATTCTCTCACTCTCTCTCTTTCTCTCTCTCCCTCCTTCCCTCCCTCCCTCCCTCTCCCCCTGCCTCTCTCTCTCAAAATAAATAAACATTATAAATAAATGAATAAACTTTATAAATAAACTTTTTTAATGTTTATTTATTTATTTTGAGAGAGAGAGAGAGGCAGGGGGAGAGGGAGTGGGCTGCATGCTGTCAGCACAGAACCCAATGTGGGGCTCGATCCCATGAACCATGAGATCATGACCTGGGCCAAAGTTGGACACTTAACTGACTGAGCCACCCAGGTGCCCCTAAATAAATAAACTTTTAAAAATGATTTCACTGTTCTAAACCATATGTGTGTGCAAGGAGTAGTTTGACCTGCTGTGTATTTACTGTTAGGAGAGCAGAGGTTTGTATCCAAGGCAAAGAAATTTTAATTAACAAAATAGGCTTTAATCATGATAAGAAAATTGGGGAGCTGGGCTAGGGGAGAAACCCAGGACTCAATTTTAAGGTTAGATGAGAAGTGAGGTGACAAGACAGTGGGAAAGCATCTGAGCTGATAGAATCTGTAAGTTGTAAGAACTGAAAATAGATAAAAGGTTGAACTGATAATTATGTTGAAAGTGATGAGTGAATAAAATAAGAATGTATCATGGAAGAATACAGCGATATGTACGAGAAAACTTAAGACCTTATCAAGGGGAACCGTGATGGCTCAGTGGGTGAGGCTGGCTCCCAGCTTTGGCATCGTCTCTCAGGCCCTTTCCTGTTGTGTGCAGCTGCAAAACAAAAGAACACTGCCCAGAGTAGAAGAGGACACGGGTCAAAATGGAACGGAAGAGAGGTATTTCCTCTACAGAGAGGATAGTCATGGAAGAGAGAGTGATTAGAAGAGCAACTAGAAGAGTGTACGGAAGAATAAAAGCAAGATTTGGCAGATACAGAGAACTTTTTGCCAAGGAGCCAAAAGTGGTGGAGGAGGCATAATTATATGGTATTTAGGAATTCTGCGAGGACTTGCTAGAGGTTGTAGGCATTTTAGAGAAAGCAACACAATGTGTGTTCCAAGAGAAAAAAATTAAAGATGATAATCCTATAAAACCTATAGAAGAGCCCCATAATGACAGAAATCCACATCCAGAAGGTGTTCAAAAATCACGGCTTACTCAAATTAAACCAGTTGTGGTTCAAACTGAGCCAAGTTTGACCCTACAGATGTGAGGCTTTGTTCTGCATTCTTGTTGAGGGGAAAGAGCTGGGCACAGCCGTGCTAGTTAACAAGGTGAGGTACAAGCTGATGGCCCACACCAGGACCTACCTTGGTGGGCATGGTGAAAAGAGCTTAGCTGCCTCTAACTAGCTGCCATAACTCTTGAAAGGCTGATTCGTCTTTTCTCACCCATGAGTACTTTTGACCTTTCCCCAAACTTTGTTGGAAAAACCCAAGTGGCTAAGCACACAATTAAATTAATGAACTCTCATTCAGGAGTCTGTTCACTGATGTTTAGGATTCCATGTTGCGTAGTTTCACATACTTAGAGAAGAAGCCACTTGGACCCTGCTAGTCCTCTAGAGTATCATGAATGATGCTGTGTTTGCTCAAATTCTGGTGACATCAGAGTATCTTAAATGAATACAGTGTCTTCTAGAATCCTGTGGGGTTACTTGGCCGTGCCTCGCTGCACTGTGGTTCTTTCTCATCTCACTGTGTAAATGGAAGGCAAGAGTATAAACATTTTTCTTGCTAAAAAAATTTAACGCTGACCTTTGTGAAGAACATATGTGAGCTCATTTGTAATTACTAACTAACCAGGTGCTAAAAATGATCAACTACTGGCTTTACCTTAGAGATGTGAAATGAACATAATGTACCTTAACAATTCTCACCATCTTTATTTTGGCAGTAATTGAATTTGACAAAAACCAATTACTTTTGCTCTGTTTTGTTCATCTAAATGTAGAAATGTTTAAATCTGTGTTCAACTAGCTACTAATGACCTCAGGGTATATTCCCTAGTAAGATGGACTATCTCAAACTATGAGAACCACATGCTTGGTCTACTTTAAATGTTAATGTTTAATTTTAAATTTTTATTTAGGAGGATTGAAGCACCAATGTGTTTATTTTCCTTAAAAAAATTATTGAAGGCAACAGAAACTGGCAGTACAAAAAATATGGACATCGAAGCTAAGACCTAAATAAATTCAGCAGTTAACTGCAGTACAAAAGAAACTTAACCCAGAAAACAGATTATGGAATTCTAAATTCTAATGATGAGATGTGCCAGGTGAACTACATAGAAAACATGATTAAGGAAATAGGCACAGATTTTCAAAACAGAGTGGGGAAAAAAAAAAAAAAGATTTCAACCAGACAATTAAGAATATATACAGAATACCTCTCAGTATTAATAGTCAAAAGAATACACCCACTTGTCAAACTTACAAACAAAACAGGAAAATTTTTTAGGAAAAAAATAAAATGACTTTACACACAGACATTATAGAAAAGATGATCCCAGTCAATAGTTTGAAAATACTTTAGGAAAAGTAGACTTTGGTAGACTGTAATTTTTCTTAGAAAACTGAAAAAACATTTTGGAATTTTGTAGAACCTAAAAATTTACCAACACAAACCTGCTTAGCTCCTTTGAGAAGAACTGTGAAGGATCTGAGATTTCCCTACTCTCAAGTTAACAAATTAGCCTGCCATCATTCCATGGATACTGGCAGAAGCCATGAGTCCCCTGGGTCAGAAAAGAAGGCCAGTTTATTACTCACAGCAGTAGCCATATCTAGAGTATATTAGCCTTTGCACCAATTCCCTGAGTGTCAGTTCCCACAGGGTAATGCAAAGACCAGGTAATGCCTGTGCTTGCAGTGAGTAATGTTAGGTAAGAGGATGTTTTAAACGTGTCTGACCTTTGCCTCAGATGGAAATGTTATCTTTATTATACTGGACAATAAACAGTCTACCCTTTTACTTGAGGGAGGTGCTATCTCTGTCTTCCAAGGCTATTTGCTATTTAGCTATCCTTGAAAAGATAGTGCAGAACAAAGGCAATCAGTGACTCTCCCCACAAGATCTGTAGAAATAGAAGAAATCTATGTAGAATTGTCTCCGAGTGTTTTTACAGTATTACAAAGAGAGGGGCAATGATAAATGGTCACATTTATTTCTTCTTTCATTCAACTAATTGAGCAATAGCCCTATGCCTGGCTCTGTTGTAGGAACGGAGGGTATGGTGGTCAACAGTCCCCTCACGGAGCTCACATTTTAGTGGCGAAAATAATCAACAGATTTGTAATATAACATAGTGGTAAGTCCTAAAAGAATGTGAAACAAGATAAGAGGACAGAGTAGCAGGGGAGTTATTGTAAATTGTAAAATAAACAGTCTAATGTAGTGTAAGTCTGTGTGATATAAATAGAAATATAAAAAGAAATTTTCTGAATAGTAACATAGAATTGCAGTGATTGTTGGAGCCGGGGGAGGAATAGGTGACTCATTGCCACCAGCAAAATAGGCCATTTAGGCCTTTAAAAGGAGGTCACAGTGTTTTTACTTAGAAGTGAGTACCACTGGGGCACCTGGGTGGCTCAGTCAGTTCAGCGTCTGGCTCTTGATTTCGGCTTAGGTCATGGTCTCACAGTTCATGAGATCGAGCCCTGCGTCGGGCTCTGTGCTGACAATAAGGAACCTGCTTGGGATTCTCTCTCCCTCTCTCTGCCCCTCCCCTGCTTACTAGCGTACGCTCTCTCTGGCTCTCTCAAAATAAATATTTTTTTAAAAAGTGAGTACTAGTAGTCATAAGAATCAATGTACTGTGGTTTGTTCTAAGTATTGAGATATGGTGCAAATGAAAGGTAACCATGTCTGAGGCACCTAGGAGATAAAAAAGAATAATCTATTGCAGAAAGTGCATAAACTGAAAGAATAACAAGTAAAACTATAGCATGCTAAAGGAAAATTAAAATATTACTGTTAAGATGTTAAGTGAAGGGGCGCCTGAGTGGCGCAGTCGGTTAAGCGTCCGACTTCAGCCAGTTCACGATCTCGCGGTCTGTGAGTTCGAGCCCCACGTCAGGCTCTGGGCTGATGGCTCAGAGCCTGGAGCCTGTTTCAGATTCTGTGTCTCCCTCTCTCTCTGCCCCTCCCCCGTTCATGCTCTGTCTCTCTCTGTCCCAAAAATAAATAAAACATTGAAAAAAAATTTTTTTTTTAAAAAAGATGTTAAGTGAAGCCCCCATATTATAAAAATAAAATTAGATTAATAGTCTTCATAATAAAAAGTTTCATCTCACAAACTCCATAATGATAGTCCTTTTGTTAATTTAAACATAGTCTGCTTATTGAAAGGATTTGAAAAGATTTACAAAATGATTTAAACTAAGAATAGGAGAAGAAGGGACTAATTTGATGGTATTTAGAATTTACAAACATGTTCTTATGGACACATTCTTCATGTAGCTGCTGCTTATAATTACCCACATGAAAGTCCAGGCATAGTATTAAAACTAGTTTTCTGAAGAAATATTACCAGTGGACTTAAAATTGCTCAGTCCATGGATCTATTTGTCTGGTTATCTACTTTAGTGCAGGGATGAAGCTTAGAGAATTTACAATATAAATTTCATTGATCAATTCATAGACAAGGGCTAGATAGAAGCAAAAAATTGAAGTCTCGTTGGGAAGCAGCAGTATGGAAAGCAAAGCCACGTATTGGACAAACTGAGCATGCTCTGATAGAGTCCCATCCTCCAGCAGCAGGAGGAGGTGGGTAGAATCAGGACTTTTCTCAGAGTAGATGTGATCTGCTCAAGTTCAGACCCCAGAGCATGGAGACATCCTGTCTCGTTGAGCTTTACTAGAAACGTCGTTCCTATATCACATAGATACTAGTATGAAATAAGAATACTTACTGCTACAGTATACCCATACCTATTTAGGGAGAATTGTTGAAGGTAGATGCAATAAAAAGGAGAAGTGAAGGATTTATCATGTGGCCCGTGGCATTTTTTGTCCTTCTGGTTTTTAATTCTCATAGAATATTATAATTACTTATTTGTGTTCAATCTTCCCATTCAAATTGAATGCCTTCTGGGCATTTTATTAATTTTGTTTTTAATACCTTGTCTGGTACAGTGGCTAGCAATTCTGATCATGCAGCAAGTGCTTTTTGAGTGAATAGAAATAAAATTTCCATGAAATTTAGGAAAAATGATCTTCTCAGGAAAATCTAAGTGTACTAATAGAGGTGTCAATTTATTGGCATAACAAGATAAATTCATAAAGTTCAGTTACAGTATGACACACTGGTGATAAAAAGCTAAAGAGCCTAGCACAATATTAAAAAATAGTAATTTGGGGGGGCGCCTGAGTGCCTCAGTCAGTTGGGCGTCCGATTTCAGCTCAGATCATGATCTCACAGTTCTTGGGTTCAAGCCCTGAGTCGGGCTCTGTGCTGACAGCTTAGAGCCTGGAGCCTGCTTCAAATTCTGTGTTTCCCTCTCTCTCTGCCCTTCCCCTGCTCACGCTGTGTCTCTCTCTCAAAAATAAACCTTTAAAAAATAGTAATTTTTAAATGTAATAGCGATAAATAGCATTAAATATTAGTAAAAGTCTAATAAGGCAAGTTAGTTCATACAAAGATTTAAAAGACTAAGGATTAGGGGCGCCTGGGTGGCTCAGTCGGTTAAGCGTCCGGCTTCGGCTCAGGTCATGATCTCACAGTCCGTGAGTTCGAGCCCCTGGTCGGGCTCTGTGCCTCTGTGCTGACAGCGCAGAGCCTGGAGCCTGCTTCAGCTTCTGTGTCTCCCTCTCTCTCTGCCCCTCCCCTGCTCATGCTCTGCCTCTCTCTGTCTCAAAAATAAATAAAAACATTAAAAAAAAAATTTTTTTTTTTAAATAAAAGACTACGGATTGTTGGGGCGCCTGGATGGCTCAGTCAGTTAAGTGTCCAACTCTAGATTTCAGCTCAGGTCATGATCTCATGGTCGTAAGGTCAAATCCCATGTCAGGCTCTGCACCGATAATGCTAAGCCTGCTTGAGATTCTCTCTCCCTCCCTGTCTCTCTGTCTCTGTCTCTGTCTCTCTCTCTCTCTCTCTCTCTCTCTGTCTCTCTCTCTCTCTCAAAGTAAACAAACATTTAAAAAATAAAAGACTAAAAATAGTACCTTGGATCTAGGTAAGAAAAATTTAAATTACAATGTTATATTTATTCTAGAAAAAAAAGCAAATATATAATCTTTTTGTGTGGTGGGTTTGGGAACAAGAATTTGGTAGGAGAGGTTTCTAAATCTAGCAGACTTCAAAATATATCCTAAAATGAAAGACATCACAACTAGGTGAGATTTTAATTAAAAAATTAAAATATAGGACAGTGAAATAAACCAGGGATTCCAGAAATAAATTCAGTTTCTCAGGAGCAACTGGGGGAACAGAGGGAGCAGTATTGCTTTTTACTTATTACCTGCTACTGACAAAGGGAAGTTTGTATATAGATTACTTACGGTTCATATTTCATACTTGCACCTTACATTTCGGCCAAATGAGAGTTAAACATGAAAAAACTTAGAAGTAAATTAGTGAAGTTGATTAGTATATTTATTTGTGCTGGAGAGATACTTATTTCTGTGGAGAAATTTAAAACAGTTTTCAAGCTGCAATTGAACTCTTAAATATTGTTCTTAAGGATCAGGTAAAAGGTTTAGTGGTATTAACTTTTTAAAAGCTGTGTAACGTAAAATAAAAGGTAGAATGGAAGGCAGCACTGGAAAATTGTGGTGAATACAAATGAAAGCAACATTTCAAAACGTCTAAAGTTTACTTAATACCAATTTCTTGCTTAGACAAGGGATCAATTTTAATTCAACCGAAGGACTCTTCTGTAAATACCTAGTTAAGAAAGCAGCAGGTGCACTGTGAGTGCTGTGAGGCCCACAAGGCTGTTTGGACTAAGGGAATGAAAGACTGCTCTTAGAAGTAAGGTATGAACAGAGCCTTCCTCGGACAGCTGTTGGAAGACTGGAGAGGAATCAAAGTAATGCAGACAGAGAGTAACTTTATAGTGTTGGAGAGGTGGAATAGCCAAAAGCAGACCTCAGAACAATTGGGTAACCTGGCAGGGTAAGCGGGAAGGAGGAAGGGGTGGTGATTCTGAGTGCAGGCTTCAGCATTCATCTGATGGACAACCATTGGAAGTATGACGCTCCGATGATTAATCTCCTTCTGTGCTCAGATCTGAATCTCAGATGATCAGTTGGACTGTGGGGTGCAGATTGAAAAGTGAGAAACGTCAAAGTTGGGGAGAGCAGCTATACTCGAGGGGAGGGTTGCTGAGGCCCAAACCAGGAAAGGATACGTGGAAGGGACATTGTAAAAGGCAGAACGACACGATCTGGACCCTAACGCGTCTTTCGGGATTTAAGCCAGAGTGACAGGGTCTGCATGCTTTCACCAAGGCCTTATGGGCCCTTGCCTGCATGCTGTCATTGGCCTGCATAGAGGCAGGCTGTGAAAAACGGTCCTGTGGAATTTGTCCTGGGCCATGATCATGCTCTTCTACAGTGAGTCTTTAGGAGAACCCTTGAGAGAAATTTCTGGGTTTGGTGTCAGAATTTCACCTGAAGGGTTCATTTGCATTTATATTTTGAACACCCAATTGTGTGACTATTTTTGTCTTGGTGATGATTGCTAGAAAGTTTAGTTAGAGACTAAACTGGACTGACTGGACTAATTTCTCTATCTTTAAGGACTGCATTTTTCTGTTGTTCCTGCCTCTGTATTCTGTTTCTCTCCATGTTTTGTGTTTCTTCCTATCATCTTCTAGTTGTTTTTAAGTGTTTATTTATTTATTTTGACAGAGAGAGAGAAAGAGAGAAAGACAGAGTGCAAGAGGGGTAAGGGCAGAGAGAGAGGGAGACACAGAATCCTAAGCAGGCTCCAGGCTCTGAGCTGTAAGCAGAGCCGACACAGGACTCGAACCCATGAACTATGAGATCATGACCTGAGTCAAAGTTGGACCCTTAACCTACTGAGCCACCCAAGCGTCCCTATCATCTTCTAGTTAACTGTGCTAAACTGTGTTTATATTTTTTAATGTTTATTTCTTTTTGAGAGAGAGAGAGACACACACACAGAGTTCGAGCAGGGGAGGGGCAGAGAGAGGGAGACACAGAACCTGAAGCAGGCTCCAGGCTCTGAGCTGTCAGTACAGAACCCGATGCAGGGCTTGAACTCATGAACTCATGAGCCACCTGGGCTCCCTGAACTGTGTTTATATTTTATGTAGACTTTACTCTTGAAAAGAAAGTAGGGAATAAGTATACATATTATACCACATAATGAGTAAACCCAAATAAAAATTACGAAGACCATTATTGTAGGGGCCCTGGAGAAATAAATACACATACATGGCTAATGACTCTGCATTGGGAGGTTCTGAGGATTGCAGTCTAGCAGTACATACTTAGAGATACAAAGTTGTTCATATTTATTGAACTGTTAATGTCACTGTTGAAAAATGTATCACAAAGAATAACCCAAGAGAAACAGTCCACACAATTGTACATAATAGTGCAAAAAAAGAGAGGAACCCGAATGCACAGTGGTAGAGACTGGTTAAATACATCATTTAATATAATGGGATGTGAGAAAGCCACCAAAAATGATTAAGTAGATCAGATAAATAGAAATGCACATAAGTGTGTAAATTATCAAAGTATGCATTATATCCATGTGGGAATACATATATACATCAGAAGAAATAAGAGGTCATGGGGTGTTGTAAATAACATTACAGGACAGACTTTTCTTTTCTACAGGGTTATATAATTGGTAGGTACTTTTGAGATTAGCACCAATTAAGGAGTGGATTTTGGAAACTTTATAAAATTTAGAGCTTTATGCGTGATCTTTCTTCAGCTACCAAGCAACCTCTTTGTCCCTTTTTTTCAGGATTTAAGCATTGAGGAACAATCAGAGTTTACTCAGGATTTTTACCAGAATGTGACTGAAAGAATGCAGACTCGTGGAAAAGGTAATACTTTGGTAGCCAGCCATTAAGGGATTGCTGGTCAGTTGTACAGAGTCTGACCTTTGAGTCTTTTAGAACTTTCTCTGTTTCTCTGATGGCCTGGCTGGTTTGCCAACTCTGTCCTATAAATGACTCCACTGACATCCTGGTAGCTGGTCTTATCCTTAGAGTGTCTTTCAATACCACCATGTGTACCATTCCAAAGTAATCACAGCAGTTGGGTAATTTATTGAACAATGTTTAATAATTCCACTAGGGGTAGGGGCAGAGTCGATTAAAACCCATTTAGGAGGCTTCTAAATGAAACCCCCATCTTGGAATCACCATTATGGTGAGTCATTTTTCATGATTATGTATTCCTCAGATGGGTGGGGGTGGAATAAAAATTGAGAATCAGGGACTTAGAGCTGTAGGGTTTTCGAGATTTTTTTGAATTTGACTTCCATTGATGTTGGGTTTTAGGATATACTTAGCATACATGTATAAATGAGAAATAAGCCCCACCCGTACACCTCCAAATCTCCAAGGTTTTATAGTAAACCTCAGAAAAAATGGAAGAGTGGGTTGCTGTCATTCTGTTTTTGGAATTTCAAGTGCTTTTCTAATGTAGCAATAGGGTGGGAGCCATGCTGATGTCTTCCCACTTGGCAAGGCATGCAACCTATTAGGTCCTGCCAAGCAGCTTAGGTTAGAACTGGCAGTTCTGTGAGAGGCAGTCCCAAAAATTGAGGTTAAGGTTTTAAAGGGTATTTTTTATTTTTTTATTTAAAAAGATTTTTTAAAATATTTATTTATTCTTGAGAGAGAGAGAGACAGAGCATGAGTGGGGGAGGGACAAAGAGACAGACACACAGAATCTGAAGCAGGGTCCAGGCTCTGTGCCGTCAGCACAGCGCCTGACGCAGGGCTCGAACTCACAAACGGTGAGATCATGACCTGAGCCAAAGTCAGACACTTAACCGACTGAGCCACCCAGGCGCCCCTAAAGGATATTTTTTAATGTAACATCTTGTACTTTTGTTTCTGGGTATATTTAATGTATTCACTAGTAAATTAGTTTTCTGCTATGTCAGAAAAACTATGAAAACATATTCTTAATTTAAACTGTCCATCCCTCTCTTGAGCTTTTATGTCCATTTGGATATTTCAGTGCCTCCGGAAAAAGTTGAGAAGATAATGGATCAAATCGAAAAGTACATCATGACTCGTCTCTATAAGTATGTGTTCTGTCCAGAAACTACCGATGATGAGAAGAAAGATCTCGCTATTCAAAAGAGGATCCGGTAGTTGGTTGTTTTGCTTTGTCTTGTGTTTACTACCTACCATGGGAAGAACACGTTGTGGGAGAACAGAGCACTTGCATTCAAACCTTGAGAGCAAATAACAGCAAAGGGACCGGCCATCCTTAGCACTGAGCTTCTTTGTGGTGTAGAAAGACCAGGAATATGGTAAATTGCTAGGAGGAAAGGCCTGGAATCACCTTCTTGCTTATCCTTCTGACTCCAGCAGCTTTAGATGAGAAGCAGATCCAGTGTTTGAGATTGTTTCAAAATCTCCAAAACTTCCAAGGAACAGGTGGAAATTTCATTACTTCTCATTGCTTTGTCCCGTCTTGTGAGGCAGGAAGTTAAGCTGGACATACCCATATTAAGGTGTCATTATTCCCACCCCACCCCCCCCCCAACCAGTGGTGCTCCTTATTTAGCTGTTCCTCCAATCACATCCTCCCCCAGCACTGGGTTGATAACACTTCCCAAAGTGCTTAATCTTCCATGGGCAGTAGAGTGGGCTCTATTCCCCCAGGGCTCTATTCTGGTGGCAGTGAAACACTTAGGAAATAGGCCATCTAAATGTGGGAATAGGTCTGAGGTTGCTTGTGCACAGGTGTTTCTGGAGGAGGGGGCCTAGGAATCCAAACGGTGTTCCCAGACAGTGGGGCTGGTAATTGGTAGATCTGTTCTTGGTAGTGTCACCCCAGAAGTGAGGACTTGGTATTGGGAACGTGACAGATGGAGCCAGAAGGAGCTAGATGGGCTTTGGACTGACATGCAGGGTGAGAGCATTTGTCAGACAACCGGTGAGGGTCAGCAGCAGAGTCTCTGCTGGGAAGCTAGGGTGTGGCCAGGAAATTCAGTGATTCAGACTAGGGCGACACACACTTGTTGACCTCTTACTCAGTCTCATAAGTTGAAGGCAGAGCCTAAGTGGACATTAAGGGTGATGGACAGTGAAGAGAGGAAGCAGCAGATTCTTCTCAGATCTTTATCCTCAAATATCTCTTCAGCCTCAGTATAATCTCATTTCAACCAGTAAAGTTGTCTTCTGCTTTCCTTGTGATAAGTGCCGAAGAGAAGCCTCATTTAAGGATTCTAGTTACTTCAGCTCAACTCCTAATATGTTCAGCAGCGATATGCTTGGGCCTACAATGGCCTCATTAGTCAATGGTGTCCCATATTTCCCCTTAACTGAAGGACATGACAAGACAAATGGCTGCAGTGTATTCTTGGGATTTTTACTGTCTTTCCCTCTTTGTAGAGCCCTGCACTGGGTTACACCTCAGATGCTTTGCGTCCCTGTTAATGAAGAAATTTCCGAAGTATCTGATATGGTGGTGAAAGCAATCACAGGTCAGTGAAACTGAGAGCTTTCTTATCTGGGTGTTTCTCCTTGAAGTTAACATAAATCCATACTTAAGTCAGTGAGCAGCCAGACAGTAAGGTATATTGCCAAAGGTATATTGGAATGTGGGAAAAGCGTTTTGCAAGAGTGCTAGTTTTATAAATTTGAAGCATTCACATTAGCAGGTAAACTACATTTCCCCTTTATTTTCTGTGACCAGGGTCTCTTATTTCTTGGGCATTGAACTAAACCAAGGTCAAATGCAGCTAAGGCTAATTTCTTAAAACTCAGTGGCATTTGTATATTCAAAATAATTTTAGAGGGAGGAAGGGAGTTGGTGGTACAAGGTACTCCCCGAGCTGAAGTTACATATTAAAATGATGTCTCTCTAATTGGCTAATTAGAGGTGTGCTTTGGATTATTTTTCTGGTTTGTCTAAGAAGTAAATGAAGTGCCCTGAATTGATGTGGTTCCAGCGTCCTGGACAGCTCCAGGCACCTAATAAGGTTTCTGTTTCTTAGTCATAGGAATAGCCCAGCAGAAATAGCCCACGAAAATTTAAAAAAAGCAAAGAACCAAAACAAATTGCTCCTACTAGAGAAGACATCCAACCTAGGCCAGCTTCTCCTCAATTAAGAAGAGTTGGAAAGACTTGCCCATTTAGAGATTGTTATTGAAATTCTGCTGGGAAAGAAAGTTAGTTGCTCAGCTGCTATTAGCAGTGTTGGAGGCAAACCGTTAGGTAGGCTCCTTTGGTTGTAAGAATTAGAGACTCACTCATGTTACAGGAAGAAATAGGGGGTTACTTAAGAGATTATCAAGGTAGGAAAGGAAGCCACACTCTCACGGAAACTTAGCTCCACAGCCCCTCTGGGGACTGGGATATCTGCTGTTAACGTGATTCTTGCACTCTTTCAGGTTCTGCTTCTCTTTGTATATCTCTGCATTTTAACTCCTGTTGTTAAATGAATTGTTTTCTGTAATTCCCCTTGCAGAGTCTAACTGGCCTAGCTAAATTCTGTCATCTTTGTTGTTCAAAGCTTTTCTGCAAGGCTGTGTTATAGGCTTCATGAATTGACTCCTTTGGGTCAAGGCCCACCCCCACTCCTACCTTTTGCTCAGGGAACATCATAAGAGATTGAAGGTGAGAAGCCTGGATATGGACATTGTACTTGTGTTTTTTCCCAAAGACTCTTACCAAGTTCAAGACCAATTGGTTTATGTTTAAAGTACTTCAAAGGAGTTTATGTTTGGGACTCTTTTCTGAAATGCCATAGGATAGACCTTATAAAACCAGAAACTACAGGAGCCAGACCATTGTTTGCTTAAGAATAGAACTAAGAGGATTTTAATACATCAACAGTTTGTTAATAGAATTTGAGAGATGAAACTTTTTTCTCTCAAGTCATCTGCGTTGGAGTTTGAAGAGATATTTTAGTAGTAGAAATTTGGCCACAAGATTTTATTTTTTAATGTTTACTCTGAGAGAGAGAGAGAGAGAGAGAGAGAGAGAAGAAGAAGAAGAAGAAGAAGAAGAAGAAGAAGAAGAAGAAGGAGGAGCAGTGAGAGAGAGAGAATCCCAAGTGGGCACCACACTGTCAGCACAGAGCCTGATGTGGGTTGGAACCCACAAACCATAAGATCATGACCTGACCCAAAACCAAGAGTCAGACACTCAGCCAGCTGAGCCACCCAGGCGCCCCTGGCCATAAAATTTTAAAAGCCTTCTTACTCTTCCTCATCTTAACCCCCATATCTTGCCAATCCAAGTACAGATACGTTCTGCCTCTATGAGGGCCAAAGGTTCTAATGATCACTGTGTTCCTAATCTGAAGTTGTTAGCCTAAGTACAGGAGTCCCAGAGAGGACAGTCTGTAACAGTGGTCTTAAATATGGAGACATCAGTTAAATGTCTCTACATTGTCCCAGGTGCTACCAATCAGCACTGTCAGTTTTGTTGATAAATATACCGAATAAGGCATTTTCCGTTTCAGTTGACATCTGTCATCTAGAAGTGGAGGCCACGGATGCTATTAAACATCATGCAAGACAGGACAGTCCCCTACAAAAAAAAAAAAAAAAAAATTATCCAGTCCAAAATCTCATTAGTGCCAAGGTTGAGGGATCATGACTTGGAGCTATAACCTACTTTGTTTACAAAACTTCTTGAACGATAAATCTAAGACTTCTGCTAAGATGGAGGACCCACCCTCAGCCTGTCTTTCCTACTGACTACAAGTAAAAGCCCTGGATGGCAGACACAAAGCAGTTATCTGAGGATTCTGAAAAGTAAATAAGAGCAGACAGATTAGGGCAGGAAATCATTGCTCGAAGAATTAATACAGTGGTGAGTTTCCTGTTGTTATTTCCTCCCGGATCTCCTCCTTTAGGCTTTAGAGCAATGCAAATCATGGAACTAGCTACACATGGGGGGGGTGGGGGTCCAAAAGAGTTCCCCCCAGAAAACTTCCTTCAGACTAAAGGATACTAGAGGAGGGGTTGCTGCAGGACAAAGAGTGTGACGGAAATCTATACCCCCTTCCCTCTTTCTTTTTTTTCTTTTCCCTTCCCTTCTCTTTTTACACTCTTGGCCCTCCCTCTTGGCAGTGGCAGCTACATGCATCCAGATAAAAAGTAATTCACGTAATTCACTTTTTTTTTTAAGTTTTAAGTAATCTCTGCATCCCACATGGGGCTCAAATTCATGTCGCCAAGATCAGGAGTCCCATGCTCCTCCAACTAAGCCAGCCAGATGCCCCATTTGGCTCAATCAGTAGAGCATCTAACTTCGGCTCAGGTCATGATCTCACGGTTTGTGGGTTCGAGCCCCACGTCGGACTCTGTGCTGACAGCTCACAGCCTGAAGCCTGCTTCGGATTCTGTATCTCCCTCTGTCTCTCCTCCTCCCCCGCACACGCTCTGTCTCTCTCTCTCTCTCTCAAAAATCAATAAACATTAAAAAAAACCACAAAACTTAAAGAATAGGAGCACCTGGGTGGCTCGGTCAGCTAAGTGTCTGACTTCGCCTCAGTCATGATCTCACAGTTCACCGGTTCTAGCCCTGTGTCAGGCTCTGTGCTGACAGCTCTGAGGCTGGAACCTACCTCGGTTTCTGTGTCTCCCTCTCTCTGCCCCTCCCCTGTTTGCATGCTCATG
Source organism: Prionailurus viverrinus (assembly GCF_022837055.1). Taxonomy (NCBI): domain Eukaryota; kingdom Metazoa; phylum Chordata; class Mammalia; order Carnivora; family Felidae; genus Prionailurus; species Prionailurus viverrinus. The sequence goes on along the minus strand of NC_062576.1, from coordinate 15,825,434 downwards.
TGCACACGCATTCTCTCTCTCTCTCTCTCCCTCCCTCCCTCCCTCCCTCCCTCTCTCTCCCAGAAAAATAAACTTTAAAACTTTTTTTAAACAAAACTTAAAGGATAAATAATGAGAGAGTGGTTTAAAATGAGAGAAAGGTTTAAAATAAAAAATAAAAGCCAACAATAAAGGTAGAAAGCTAAACAGGATAAAAACAGTAGTAAAAACAGTTTTTAAAAAGTCTTAAAAATTTTTTTTTCTTAATGTTTTTTCTTGAGAGAGAGGAGGGGGGAGGAGCAGAGAGAGAGAGGGGGAAACACAGACTCTGAAGCAGGCTCCAGGCTCTGAGCTGTCAGCACAAAGCCTGATGCAGGGCTCAAACCCACAAATCGTGGAGCCAAAGTCAGACGCTTAACTAACTGAGCCACCCAGGCACCCCCCTGCCCCAGATCTTTTTTACATACATTCTACTCAAATAGAAAAAGAAAATAGTTTGAGACATAGTAACAATAATTACAACCCATCATTAAAAGAGTAAAGGAACTAAACCATAAAATAAGCAAAAGCATACAATAGACATGTATGTACAGGGACTAGAAGCATTAGGAAGTTAAAATACAGCCTCTGCGCTGTCGGGTGTTTCTGTCCCATACGTTAGTCTTCCATGGCTGGTGGTCCGTGAGGATTCCTCCCAGTAACCGACCTCCGGGATGAGAGCTGGGAGCAGAAAGAACTGTGACATGCGCCATCACCCCACCTAAATTAGAAACTTTTGTTCCTGCTGTTGACCAGAAATTGCTTTCAAATTAACCTGCCTCAGCTCTCTTCTTTCACGTTGCTCCAGATGGCAGGCAGAAACGCCTATCCAGAGGCGCACTCCCTCCTTCCTCTTCTGTTGTTCTAGTGGTGCTGAACTCCTCCCCACCTCCCGGTCTTTGTGGCACGGGGTGTCCATTTGCAAGAGCCTACCACTTAGTAGTAGTTTGGGGCAGTGAAGTAATTTTTCTCTGAGGGAAATGAATGAGAGTAAATGTATACCCTTGCTTTATCCCCTGTGCTAACTAGTAGGTTATAAATGTCATAAAAGTGCTGTAGGTGTTTGTAGCTGGTGGAGATTTATATGCCGTGGGGACTGGCCGCTATGGACTATATGTGTGATAGATTTTAGCAGCTGTATTTTTATATCCAATACAATGGTGCTTTGTATAGTACCCACCTTTCTAAAAAGCAGTAGGCTTCCTAAACTGACTTTTACAGTGTATTAGAGGAACAGAAGCAGGAAAAACGCTCTTAATTTTCCAAGGAGCTCATAAGCAGTTCACCATTGTGGTTAAAGGCATGCGTTAGAGAATCAGACTTGAATCTGCCCTCTGTCACTGGCTGTCTATATAATTTTGGGCAAATTATGGAACTTCTCTGAACCTCAGTTCCCTTCCTACAAGTAGTATCCATTGTACAATCTGAGGATGGAAAAGAAATAGGCTTGTGGAGCACAGAAATAATGCATATAATGGCTGGTCTGTGGTTCTGTGCCTGGTTACACATTCTGTAATGATGAGCTAGTGTTTACAGTTTCTGTGGTCAAAGTTTTTTATATACTAAGTTACCTGGTGGAGAAAGGGTTAACCTCTGTAATTTGTTAGATTAAAAAATGATTATTCTAATACTTCTTTAATGTAATCATTTTCTCATTGGAAGCAGTGTCTTTTCTGCTTTATAGATATCATTGAAATGGATTCTAAGCGTGTACCTCGAGATAAGTTGGCCTGCATCACCAAGTGTAGCAAGCACATCTTCAATGCCATTAAGATCACCAAGAACGAGCCAGCGTCAGCCGATGACTTTTTACCCACTCTCATCTACATTGTTTTGAAGGGCAACCCCCCACGCCTTCAGTCCAATATCCAGTATATCACCCGCTTCTGCAACCCAAGCCGATTGATGACTGGAGAGGATGGCTACTATTTCACCAATCTGGTAAGGATTTGATTTCCTGGAGTTACAGAGAGGAACCATTTTAGGGATGTGACACATCACTCACAGGCCTGTGACAGTTTACTGCCCGTGAGTTGAGGAATCAGTAAAGCTAAAGATGCTTGCTTGCTGTCACATAGCACACGTGACTGGGCCGGGCAAACACCCCACCTCTCAGTACTTGACCAGAGATTGTGATCCTCTTACAGGAAACACGATAGTCACGTGGAGGAGTGTCTGTTGCTGTTGGCCATCACTTGCCCAGGTCCTGGTTAAAAGGGCCATTCACTTAGTTGGGTTGTTTCAACCATGAATAAATCAGATCATGGACTTTGATTTCTTTATTGAAAGACTTAAGAATTATTTTTTGCTTTATTTCTATAAATGATCTCTTAGAACTGAATCCTGAGATTTTAGGCAAGGGTCAGTTTAGAGGACGTGAAATGATTTTCAACTGTTGTTAACCGTGCTACTTGATTCTAGGCAAGATGGCATTAAAATATGTGTATCTAAGTTGTAAGGCTGAATACTTCCTTTTACTGACCACTTAACTTTTGTTTGTTTGCTTTAGACTAGATTTACTAATGGATTTGAGCCTCAGAATACCTTATGTGCCTTCTTTCCTGGGTAGGAAGTTGTACAGGGTAATAGGGAGAGGAAACCAGGTTACATAAGGCAGCATTTCTAGTAAATTGTCTAAAAAGACATTTGAAACTAAAAAGACAAGCTTGAATCTCCCAAGCTTCCAGAAATTTGTTGTGATTTATTTTTAAATGCTAAATATGTATTCACTTTCGTGCCTGATTCTGTATTTTGTTTTCCTTTAAGTGGGTTCCCAAAAGTGTATAAATTTCCAGTGCTTCAAAACCTAGACCTGCCCCGGTTAACCTCACCCTCAGCCATGGCATTCAGCTGCTCATTACTGTTGTTGCAGCATCTGGGGATGTGGTTTGCAGGGAGTTGGGAATACTCTTCTTCTTTTTTCAAGCTCTTATGAAATTCCAGTTAGTTCACATACACCGTAATATTAGTTTTAGATGTAGAATTCAGTGGTTCATCACATACAACACCCATTGCTCATCCGAGTGCACTCCTTAATACCCATCACCCATTTAGCCCATCCTGGGAATGCCCTTTTTCAAAATGATGCTTGTTCCATTATTTGCAGTATTTTTCATCCTCCCAGACACATGGTGGTTTAAACTAAACTCCCCCCAAAAGTTTAGCTGAAGTAAGCATTTCTTAACATAAGTGAAAACATGCACTTGACTGCCAGGAAGAGCCTTTTGGATTTAGTTCTTTATCTAGAGAACATGAGAGAGTGTGGAAAATCCCTGAGAATTATGAAGATGGAGACGTGGCTGGTAGTAGAGAAATGAGCAGGGCTGGGAGGTGTTTGAGGGTCGTCCTGGTGGTCAACAGTGGAGGCTGCTGGCTCACCTTTTCCCTGCAGCTTCCCAGCACCTTGACCTACAGCCCTGTTAGCACCTATGTCTCCGTCCTCTTGCTGATTCAGAGTCCGGCTTCTGATCCCTCTGCTCCAGTGAAACTGCTCCAGCAGAAGTCAAATCCCATGAAAACTGTCAGCCTTCATCTTACTTCTTTAACATTCTTGGTAACTCCTTTGTTCTAGAAGTTCCTGCCTTTGGATTTCAGAGTTCCACTCCTTACTTGTCTCTTTGTGAGCTTTGTGTCTTCTCAAGTTGGGTTTTCCGTGGGGTGCTGTCCTCTATGCATCTCTCTCCCTAGGCTGTCTGCTCTGTTCGCAGCTCTGCCGTCATCTGCACAGTGATGACACACACACGTCGTTTGCCCTCCTGCTGAGCTCCACTTCTGGCTATTTATTGGGCCTCAGATTTAATTTTTTCAAAACTAAACCTGCTTCCCCACCAAATGGTTTTCTCCTTTCTCATATACACTGTTTCCACTTGGGGCAATAGCATCCATCCATGCCAGGAATGTTAGAATCCTCTTAGATTCCTCCTCTCTCCAGGGACTGCAGCACATCCACGGACACCGTTGGCACCTGTGTGGCAGGGTCAGATGGGCCCATTCTTGTCAGATGAGTCCGTTGTAGTAGATTTGTTAAATATTCCTCAAAAAGGTGATTCCCTTTTTTATGTGTAATAATGTTGGATCCTGGGAATGAGTTCTCAGAAGAAATTCTGAGAGCTGCCTGTTTCCCTCTGTTTATATTGCATGTCTTTCTTGTGAAAATAGTTTTTTAAGAAAATGTGAAAATTCATTTTCTTTGTAAAAAAATTAAATCAATATGAGAAAGTATAGCCAACAGATGTCTGTTTCACTGAGCATTTGCCCAAGGATTTCTGTACTAATAATTGCTCCCGTTTGTTCATTTCTTACTGCCGACCTGTGAGCTAAGCACATTACATGTGCTGGATTGCTTCATTCTCACAATAAATCTGGGTGGTATTTCCCGTTTTACAGATACAGGAACCCCAGAGACAGTAGGTAACTTTCCCCAGGCTCACAAAAACTCCTGGCCAACATATGACGGAGGTGACAACTCAGGTTGCTTGATTTCAAAGCCTGTTCTTTCAGCCACTTGATGTTAAAGGACCACAGGTCCTTAGAGGACCAGAGGTCTGTGTGCCACTCCAGTACCTGCTGATGTGCCCAGTAGCTGGCCAGGCCCTGAGTGAGCATTGTGGGGCTGGCAAGACCTCAAAGGGGAATGGCTTTATGGGATATGTTCCCCAGTCACTTGGCCCTAGAGCTCCCAGTCCCAACAGTGGTTCCTCTTCCCTGCAACATGGCAGGGAAGCAGAGAGTCTCCGAGTTTGAGGAATCATTCAGTTTTTGTCCACGGGAAACTCTGTAGCCAGTGTGGAACAAACACTGAAGGTGCCTCCCCCAACATTTCACTCTGTATAAGACCCCTAGACCTTTGAACAACCCAAGGAGAGGACTGAATTTCTCACAGACTCAATGGGAGTTTGCAATGCAACTTTTTTTTTTTCCTAAGGAAGAAATGTATTATTTCAGGTGGGAGTATAAGGAAACATGATTGGGACGCCTGGGTGGCTCAGGTAAGCATCCAGCTCTCGATTTTGGTTCAGGTCATGATCTCATGGTTGTGAGGTCAAGCCCCACATCGGGCTCTGTGCTGGGCATGGAGCCTGCTTAAGATTCTCTCTCTTTCTGCCTCTCCCCTGCTCGGGTGTGCTCACACTCTCTCTCCCTCAAAATAAATGAGTCAATAGAAGGAAGGAAGGAAGGAAGGAAGGAAGGAAGGAAGGAAGGAAGGAAGGGAGGGAGGGAGGAAAAGAAAGAAAGAAAGAAAGAAAGAGAAAGAAAGAAACAGATTTGCTGTGAGTTGTTAATTTTGTTTTGTTTGGTTATTTATTTTTGAAAGAATGCAAGCAGGGAAGGGGCAGAGAGAGAGGTACAGAGGATCTGAAGCAGGCTCTGCACTGACAGCAGGGAGCCCAATGTAGGGCTGAGCTCATGACCTGAGCTAAAGTTGAGGCTCAAGCGACTGAGCCACCCAAGTGCCTCTGAGTTGGTAATTTTTGAAGCTGAAGTCCATGGTGGGTCATTACCTGTTTTTTCCTACCTTTTTTTTTTTTTTTTTTTTTTAATGTTTATTTATTTTTGAGACAGAGAGAGACAGAGCATGAACAGGGGAGGGGCAGAGAGAGAGGGAGACACAGACTCTGAAACAGGCTCCAGGCTCTGAGCGGTCAGCACAGAGCCCGACGCGGGGCTCAAACTCATGGGCCGTGAGATCATGACCTGAGCCGAAGTCGGACGCTTAACCGACCAAGCCACCCAGGCGCCCCATCCTACTTCTGATTGTTTTAAATTCACCATAATAAAAGGATTTTAAAAGATTTATTTGAATATTTGTATCTTTCCCCTTATGGCTATAGTAAATAACCTTCTGGTTTTTTCTAGTGCTGTGCTGTGGCTTTCATTGAGAAGTTAGATGCTCAGTCTTTGAATTTAAGTCAGGAAGATTTTGATCGATACATGTCCGGCCAGACTTCTCCCAGGAAGCAAGAATCTGAGAATTGGTCTCCTGATGCTTGCTTAGGGGTTAAGCAAATGTATAAGAACTTGGATCTTCTGTCTCAGTTGAATGAACGGCAAGAAAGGATCATGAGTGAAGCCAAGAAACTTGAAAAAGACCTCATAGAGTGGACAGATGGAATTGCAAAAGAGGTTCAAGACATTGTTGAGAAATATCCACTCGAAATTAAGCCCCCGAATCAATCTTTAGCAGCTATTGACTCTGAAAATGTTGAAAATGATAAACTTCCTCCACCATTGCAACCTCAAGTTTATGCAGGATGATAAATATTTACATGGGTAGTATTTATTTGAGCCTAAATTGTAGCTAGCCCTTACTACAGTCCATGATTGGGATCTAGACTATAACTTAATGCTTACAAATGCCAGAGTGTTTTTAAAGGTACAGTCTGTGGGGATTGTTCTGTTTGTTTTGTTTTGTTTTTCCTGGCAGGGGAAGCTTAGTAAATAATAAAATACTATTTATTTGAGTTACTGAAATAGATTCATTTAAGTCTTATGTGAAAGTTTTGTCTAAATCTATTTTTTGTCCATGATTTTCCTACGTGCTTCCTCTGTGGCATTCACTGTGGTTTGGATTTGGGTAAATAATTGCCTTTAAAGGATAAAACAAATGAATGCTACAAAATGTATGGTACCACTCTTCTACAGTTTGAAATAATTTTATAATTGTAAAGATAGAAGATATATTGATAAGTAAATATGTAAAATTGTAAATATGTAAAAAAAAAAAGGAATGGTGTCTGCTGTGCATGGCGTTTCATGCGTTAATTTTTTTAGTTTAAAATGAAGTATATTGAATGTTTGCCTTTAACACCATTTTATTTGGTTTGCCCCACTTAAATGAATCTAGAAACATTAGACATACTGCCCTTAAAATATTGACTCCACCTCTAACAATATGTTAGCCTAACTTTGAGGTTCTGTATAATCAGTCAGGGACTGTGACACCATTGAGGTTCAGAATAATTTTTAGGTCGTATAAAGTTACTGTTCAAGATAGTCATTTGAAGACTTTGAACCATGCCTCTTGCACCGTCGTCCTCCACTCATTCAGGAGGTATTTATAGAGGTCTTCGTAAAGGAGCTGGTCCTGGGTCTAGATCAGAAGACAGGAGTGAACGGGCCTCCACTGGCGAGAGCCGATGGGGAACTCCTCAGAGCTGTAGCACCCTTCTTTCTGCCTCCGTCTGCAGCAGACCTTTGACTCTATGGGCAACCCGGACGCATGTCATATAAACCTCTTACAGGGTTTCTCCACCTCAGTGCTACTGACATTTGGGGCCTGAGGACTTTTTGTTATGAGGGCTTCCCTGTGCATTACAGGACGTTTAGCAGTATTCCTGGCCTCGATACCCACTAGACACTAGTGGCAACCCGCACAGTCGTGAAAAATCTCCTCCAGACATCGCCAGATGTTTCCAGGGTGGAGTGGGTGCAAATTCGCCCTCAGTTGAGAACCACTAATCTATTGTGTAGACAAGGAAGCTGTCCTCCTTGTGGTTAATATGATGTAACCAAAGAATATTGTATTAAATGCACAGTGCGGTCAACTGATAACTGAGGCTTTACAGCCACTGGCAGTGTGGAACCGTTTTAATCCTAACGGAACCCTTCATAACCTAAATACGCCACGTATGATCCTCCTTCCAGTCAGTGATTTCTATAGATTATCAGCGTAGCTGTGAAATTGTGCATAATTCCAGGGCATCGTTCTGAAACAAGGTCACATGACACAAGCAGTATCTCAGTATCTTCCTAACAGTGTACCACACAGATTTGTAGTGCAGTAATTTTGGAATAAAACTAGGGTGAGTATAAAACTTTGTATCCTTTACTTAAATTTCCCCGTAAGAGCCATGAGGTTGACATACCTGTTGTCACGAAGCGCTAAAGGCGTGAAGCAGTTAACCGAGTCAGCCGATCACTGAGCTCATGTGGAGTGCGAGGAGTTACTATCCGATGCCAGTGAGAATCTGCACTTAGAAACCCGAGCCCAAGTGATTTTTGTAGAAAGCTTTCCCCCTTTTCCGTTGTTCTTTTCTATGTACTTTCTAGGTGCTAATCCAGGTATACACACTCTGAATTCTCCTGGGAATATATACAGTTCTTTTAGTCTTGTACATTATGTTTGTTAAATAAAATGTGCATATCAGCCTCCCACAAAAACTGTCTTCTTTTGATTTCTTGCATATCTTTAAGGGAAGCTGTTGAATTGATTTCTTTGTACGTGTCTCATATTAGTTGAATTCTGTAGATAGGAAATCTTGCCTTAGGTAGAGGCTTATATTTCTCTTAAGTTGGCATCAACACTGTAGCCACATTTTCTGTCTTCTCAACAAGAGAGTATCGCTATTTTATGTACTATAAACGTGATTGGAATAAACCTTTGGAACGGAAACCCATATTAACAGGGTCTCATGATCCATCCCTCTTTCAGCTAGATTGAGTTTTAGTTCTTTATTTTAGGAAAAGCTACATTACTAATATCCTCATGTTGCAAAGGTTTCCGTTTTAAGCCACAACTGTCAGTATCACACTTAAAAATGAAGCATTGGAGACATTCCAGTTAAAATCAAGAACAAGAGAAAGATGTTTGCTGTCACTGCCATTAGCACTTTTCTGAAAGTTTTACCCCAGGTACTCAGTCTTCAAACAGAAATGAAGGGGGCTTAATCTAACCTATGTAGAAAATGTTCTAGCCTCGTGGTTGAGGCTTGCGGTTGGCTTTGAAATTTTGGCTAACACGTAGATATTAGTTCTTTGGCCTTGGGCAAGTCTCTGCTCTTTCACATACCCAATCTGTGAATCGGGTGTGACGATCACACCAGCTTCAAGGGCTTCTGGGGATTAGATGACATACAACAGTACCTAGCAGTGCTAAGTGCTCAAGTGATAGCTATGTATAGGTGCTTTTTTCTACTTAGAAAGCCCAAGAGAACTGATATGGAAACATTACATTTCACTAAAATGGTGAGATATGACATGAGAAGTAGCCATCAAAAGCAACAGTACAAAATGATATTTCTGTATCTCATAACTGTCCAGTTAGCAAATACGATGGGAAAATTGTGTTCACTATAGAAACCTATAAATCAAACAGCAAGAGCTTTTAGGATTTATATGGGAAAAAATACAAAATTGAGAAACAGAAGACATACTCGGACCTGTGCTCAGAAGTTCCCTGCGCTTGGGCTTTAATGTTCTGTCTCTGCCATCTTGGATATTCTTAATGTTGTCTTTGGATTCATGTTTTTGAGTGAAGTCTGAGGGGACAATGGAGCATGCACAGTGCGGCTTAGAGCCTCGGTTCATGCATAGTCCTGCCTCCCACCACCCTCCTGGATGAGATCTTGGTCTTACCGCTTCCACTCTGTGACCACTGTAGCCCCTCAGGAACAGTCACAGCTGGGTATGCATGCATGGGGCATTGGACCAAGACATGATGGCGCATTTGATGGCTTGCTGGCTGACAGCCGCATCTTGGCCAGTTGGGGAGTGGGAACAAGCGTCACTCACCCTTTATCCAGCATGTTCCGTGGAGAAAAGGCTGGATCTACAGCTAGGTAAGTTAAAAAATTAGTGAAAAGTATCTTTTTGGTCTGAAAGCAAGAAAGTACTTTAAGACTAATGGGTATATCTCAATAGGACATTGGAGTCAGATGGAAGGTGTCCCATTGGACAGTTTGGGGGCACTCTGAATAAAATGAAGAGGAATTGTGAAAAACATTGAATAAATACGTCATTTAAAAAAAAAAAAAAAAAAAAAACCCACATGCCCGGATGGCTCAGTCTGTTCAGTGTCCAACTCTTGGTTTTGGTTTAGGTCATGATCTCGTGGTTTATGAGTTCAAGCCCCATGTCAGGCTACACGCTGATGGTGTGGAGCTTGCTTGGGATTCTTTCTTTCTCCTCTCTCTACCCCTCACCCCAGCTTGCACTCTCTTTCTCTCTCTCTCTCAAGATAAACCCACACATATTGGAGGTTACCATTATACCAACCGATTTTGAGGAAGAACTATAGTGACACCCAGTTGATGGAAAGCCTTCACAGTAAAATGATAGCTAGTAAAAGGGGGGGGGGGAATATAATTAAAAAAAAAATTTTAATGTTTATTTTTGAGAGAGAGAGAGAGTGCAAGCAGGGGAGGGGTAGAGAGAGAGGGAGACACAGAATCTGAAACAGGCTCCAGGCTCTGAGCTGTCAACACAGAGCCCGACACGGGGCTCGAACCCACAAACTGTGAGATCATGACCTGAACCGAAGTCAGACGCTCAACCAACTGAGCCACCCAGGTGCCCCGGAAAATACAACTTTAAAAATCTCATTCATATGTGGAATTTAAGAAACAAAACAGATGAACATATGGAAAGGGGCCGAGGGGAGAAGAAAGGGAAACAAACCACAAGAGACTCTTAATGATCGAGATCAAGCTGAGGATTGACAGAGGGAAGCAGGTGGGAGATGGGTTAAATGGGTGATGGGCATTAAGGAGGGCACTTATTGTGATGAGCACTGGGTGTTGTATGTAAGTGATGAATCACTGAAGTCTACTTCTGAAACCAATATTGCACTGTATATTAACTAAAATTTAAATTAAAAAATAATTTTAGTCCAGGACCAAATGGCTTCACTGGTGAGTTCTACCATTTAAAGAACTGACATCAATCTTTCTGAAGCTCTTCTAAAAAATTGAAGAAGAAGGAATACTTCTTATGAGTCCAGCATTGCCTGAGGACAGTCTGAGAAAAGAAAACTATAGACCAATTTCCCTGGTGAGCATAAATGCAAAAACTCTCAACAAAATATTAGCCATCAAAAGTAACTAAGTAGCCATCTATAACACATTAAAGGGATTATACACCATGACCAAATGGGATTGATTCCTGGAATGCAAAAATGGTTCAACTACAAAAACCAATCAATGCAATACATAAACAGAATAAAGGGATCAAACACCATATGATCATCTCAACTGAAGCAGAAAAAGCACTTAAATACACTTCTTGAAAAAATAAAGTAGGAATAGAAGAAAACAAGAACATAATCAAAGGCATATAAGAAAACCCACAGCTAACATCATAATGGTTAAAGACTGAATGCTCTTCCTCTAAGACCAGGAGCAAGACAAGGATGCCCACCTTCACCACTTCTATTCAAGATATTATCTAATGAGAAATTGTAAGACACCATCATAAAAATGCATCAGTGAGCTAAAATGAACATGCTTAGATGTAGAAAGTAGATGTAGATGTAGAAAGTCCCAGCAAAGCAAAGGTATAAGGAAGAACCAAATAGAAATGTTAGAGCTGAAAACTACAATAACCGGGGGGGGGGGGGGGGGGGGGTGGAGAAAGCAGGGGCACCTAGGTGGCTCAGTTGAGCATCTCCTAATTTCAGCTCAGGTCCTGATCCATGGGAGGGGATCAAGCCCCATGCTGGGCTCCACACTGAGCATGGAGCCTGCTTGAGATTCTTTCTCTCTCTCCCTCTGCCCCTCTCCCCCACTTGCTTCTCTCTCTCTCTCTCTCAAAAACATTTTTTTTTTAAAAACTGATAAATTGGACTGAGTCAAAATTTAAAACTTTTGTTCTATGAAAGATCCTGTTAATAAAAGGACAAGCTGGAGACTGAAAAAAAAATTGCAAATTACATGTCCAACCAACAATTGATATCCATGATATATAAAGAATAGTCTGAACTCAACAGTTAAAAAAATTTTTTTAATGTTTATTTTTAAGACAATGTGAGAGACTGAGTGTAAGCAGCAGAGGGGCAGAGGGAGACACAGAATCCGAAGGAGGCTCCAGGCTCTGAGCTGTCATCCCAGAGCCCGACGTGGGGCTCGAACTCACAAACCATGAGATCATGACCTGAGCCACCCAGGCGCCCCAACAGTTAAAAATTTTTTTTTCAGTTAAAATTTTTTTAATGTTTGTTTTTGATAGAGACAAAGCATGAGTGGGGGGCAGGGCAGAGAGGGAGACAGAATCTGTGCTGTCAGCACAAGAGTCCAATGTGGGGCTCAAACCCATGAACCATGAGATCATGACCTGAGCCAGAGTCAGACTCCTAACCTACTGAGCCACGCAAGTGCCCCTGAACTCAACAGTTAAAAAAGAATTCAGTTAGACAATGGACACAAGACTTGAACAGAAACTTAACCATAGAAGATACATGCCACGCCATTCAGTGGGAGAAAGGACAATATTTTCAGTAAATGGTGTTAGGAAAATTAGATAACCTTGTGTGAAAGAATGAAGTTGGACCTTACACCATAAACAATTAATTCAAAGGATCAAAGACTTAAACATAAGAGCTAAAGCTATAAAACTTATAAGAAAACGGAGGGGGAAATCCCCACGACATTAGGTTTGGCAATGATTTCTTGGATATGACACCAAAAGCACAGTCAACAAAAGAAACAATGGATCAATGGGACTTCATCAAAATTTAAACCTTTTGTGCTTCAAAGGACAGTATAATAAGAGAGTGAAAAGACAACCCACAGAAAGGGAGGGGAAAAAATTTAAGGTGTACATATTTAATGTGCAACTTGATGAGTTTAAGTATACATCTGTGAAACCATCACCAACATCCAGACCATAGACATATCCATCACCTCTCAAAGTTTCCTCCTATCTTCTTTATTATTATTAATTTTCATGGTGGGGAGTAATGGTGTTAAGAACACTTAAGATCTACCCTTCTAGGGGCGCCTGGGTGGCGCAGTCGGTTAAGCGTCCGACTTCAGCCAGGTCACGATCTCGCGGTCCGTGAGTTCGAGCCCCGCATCGGGCTCTGGGCTGATGGCTCAGAGCCTGGACCCTGTATCCGATTCTGTGTCTCCCTCTCTCTCTGCCCCTCCCCCGTTCATGCTCTGTCTCTCTCTGTCCCAAAAATAAATAAACGTTGAAAAAAAAATTAAAAAAAAAAAAGATCTACCCTTCTAGAAAAATTTAAATATATAATATAGTACTGTTAGCTATAGGCATTGTGTTGTATAGTAGACCTCCAGAAATTATTTATCTTGTATAACTGAAATTGTGTATACTTTGAGTGTCATTACCCATTCCTTCTTCCCCCCAAGCGCCTAGAAATCACTATTTTACAAGAGAATATATTTGCAAATCATATACCTGATAAGGGTTAGATATCCAGAATATATAAAGTACTCCTTCAATTCAACAATTAAAAAAAAAAAAAAAGACCCAAGCAGGGGATCCTGGGTGGCTCGGTTGATTAAGCGTCTGAATTTGGCTTAGGTCATGATATCATGGTTCATGGGTTTGAGTCCCACATCAAGCTCTGTGCTGACAGCTCGGAGACCGGAGCCTGCTTCGGATTCTGTGTTTCCCTCTCCGCCCTTCCTCCACTCATGCTCTGTCTCTTTCTGTCTCCCTCTCTGAAAAATAAACATTTAAAAAAAAAAAAAAAAAGCAACCCAATTCAAAAATGGGCTTAAATAGACATCTCCAAAGAAAATACACAACTGCCCATAAGCACATGAAAAGATGCTCAACACCAATAGTCATTAGAAAAAAAGCAAATCAAAATCACAGGGAGGTACCAATTCACAGCAGTCAGGATGGTTTTTGTCAGAAAAGCAGAAGATAACAAGTGACGATGAGGGTGTGATGAAATTGGAACCCTGGTGCATTGCTGTTGGGAATATAAAATGGTGCCATCATCGTGGAGAACATTTTGGTGGTTCCTCAAGGAGTGAAGCCTAGGATTACTATATGATCCAGCAATTTCATTTCTAGATATGGTACCCAAAAGAACTGAAAGTAGGGATTCAAACAGATACTTGCTATATTATTAGGGCTGACATAACCAGTACCAAAAGCTGGGTAGCTTAAACAACAGAAGGCCATTTTCATACAATTCTGGAGGCTAGAAATGTGAGGCTATGGCGTCAGTAGGGTTGGACCTGAGGCGTCTCCTTGGTTTGTGGGTGGCCATCTTCTTCCTGTGTCTTCACATCATCTGCCTTCTGTATATGTCTATGTCCAAATTCCCTCCTCTTATAAGCACACCAGTCATACTAGATTAGGGTCCATCCTAAGGACCTTATTTAAGATTGATTACACCTGTAAAGATCCTGTCCCTAACTATAGTCACATTCTGAGATGCTAGGGGTTAAGACTTCAACATGTGAATTTTTGTGGGGACACGATTTAGTTTGATGTTTACACACCAAGGCTCAGAGGAGCATTATTCACAACAGCCAAAAGGTTGATACAACTCAGATGGCCATCAACAGATGAATGGGTTAAAAAATTGAGGTATCCCTGTAGTGTAAAAGATTCAGCCTTAAAAAGGAATGAAATTCTGATACGCAATGCATGGATAAACTTTGAAAACATTCTGCCAAGTGAAATAAACCAAGACAAAAGGTCAACTACTGTATGATTCTATTTATGTGAGGTAACTAGAATAAGCAAAGATACAGAGACAGAAATTAGAATAGAAGGTACCAAGAGTTAAGCGGGAGGAGGAATGGAGAGTTAGTGTTTATCAGTACAGTGTTTCGGTTTGGGATGATAAGAAAGTTCAGGAAATGGATAGTGGTGATAGTCGCATAACATCGTGAATATAATTAATGCCACTGAATTGCACACTTACAGTGGCTAACGTGGCACATTTTGTTAAGCGTATTTTACCACAATTTAAAAAATTTTTTTAAATTAAAAAGAAGTGAAAGGAACTATACTTGATAAACAAGGGAAAATGAACCCAAGAAAAAGAAAACGTGGAATCAGAAAAGAGAAAGTGTAGAATGCTACAGCCACTCTGGAAAAATAGTTTGGTAGTTTCTTGTAAAACATATACTTACCTTCCAAACCAGCGATAGCACCCCGGGGCATTTATTCCAGAGAAATGAAAACTCCTGAACATACAAAAGCCTGTGCACAAACGTTAAAAGCAGCTTTATCTTGAGTAACTTCGAACTAGCGACGTTCCATATGTTCTCTCACAGGTTAAACTCACTGTGGCACATACGTACAATGGAACACTACTCCGCATGTTAATTCCTGTAACAGTTGGAGTGAAAAACAATCCAGGCTCAAAAAGTTACATGCTGTATGACTCCATTTACATAGCATGGTTGAAATGATAAAATTATGGACATGGGGGAAAATTAGTGGCTGCTAGTGGTGAGGGACAGGAGCGGAAGGCAGCCTGAGGGAGTTGCTTTGTGATGGTAGCTCTTGATTTTGTGCTGTCTGTTGGTGATGGTTAAACATCACCAGGGCAACACCCTTGAATAGAGCCAGCTTCAACAGTAAGATGTCTTAGTGGTAGAACGAAGTCTAAGAATGACCGAGGAAGGAGATGTACAACTCCCAGCTGGCTGATTTGCACTCTCCTCCTTGTCACAAGTGATTTCTTTCCACTCCCCAATGGTATACTACAGTATTACCAATTTTTGGTAAACAATTAAAGTAGAACTTCGTCTCACACTATCATGAATATAATTCCTGAGGGATTAAAGAGAACTATAAAGGAGCGCCTGGGAGACTCATTCAATTAAGCATCCGACTTCAGCTCAGGTCATAATCTCACGGTTCATGGGTCCCAGCCCTGTGTCGGACTTTGTGCTGACAGCTCAGAGCCTGGAGCCTGCTTTGGATTCTGTGTCTCCGTCTCTCTCTGCCTCTCCCACACGCATGCTCTGTCTCTCTCTCTCTCTCTCTCTCTCTCTCAAAAATAAACATCAAAAAAAATTTTAAAAGAGAGACAAATATAAAAATATAAAATGGTAAAACAACCAGTGTAAAATATATGTAAATATTCCCTTTACCTTTTGTTGTTCTTAAAATGTTTTCATTTGCAGAATGCATATTCCATAAAGGTGGTTAAGTTGGGGAAGTTCATTCTATGTATAACATCAATTAAATATAAACACTATTAAATGTAAATGGATTATATCCTCCAACTCACGGCATAGAGTGGCTTTCTGGATAAAAAGAAGGTGCTGCCTACAAATTACTCGATTCAGTTTCTTTTTTTTTAATGTTCATTTTTGAGAGACAGAGAGAGACAGAGCATGAGTGGGGAAGGGGCAGAGAGAGAGGGAGACACAGAATCGGGAGCAGGCTCCAGGCTCTGAGCTGTCAGCACAGAGCCTGATGCGGGGCTCGAACTCACAAACGGCGAGATCATGACCCGAGCCGAAGTCGGATGCTTAACCGACTGAGCCACCCAGGCGTCCCTCGATTCAGTTTCAAGGACACACATAGACTCAAAGTGAAAGGATGGGAACAGATATCTCATGCAAATAGAAACCAAAATAGAGACTTATATCATTCAAAATAGACTTTAAGTAACAAGAGGCAAAAAAATTCATTATATAATGATAAAGCGGTAAATTCATCACAAGAATATAACAATATATAATATGTAATATGCATATATATGTATATATGTATATATGCATCCAACATCAGAACATCTAAATATATTAAGCAAATACTAACAGATCTGAAGGGAGACATTGCCAACAATGCAACAATAGTAGGGGTCTTGAAAACACTTTCAGGGTGCTTGCATGGTTCAGTCAGTTGAGCATCTGACTCTTGATTTCAGCTCAGGTCATGATCCCAGGGTCGTGGGATCGAGCACACATTGGGCTCCATGCTGAGTGTGGAGCCTGCTTGGGATTTTCTCCCTCTCTCTCTCTCTCTGCCCCTCTCCCCACTTGTGTGTGCATGCTCTCTCTCTCTAAGTTTTATATATTTATTTTGAAAAGGCGGGGAGGTCAGAGAAAAAATCCCAGGCAGGCTCTGCACCATCAGTGCGGAGCCCAATGTGGGGCTCAAACTCCCAAACCATGAGATCATGACCTGAGCCGAAGTCAGATGCTTAACTGAGCCACCCCGGCGCCTCTCTCCCTCTCTCTCTCTCTCAGTCTCTGAGAGAGAGAGAAAAATTATTTAGCCATAAATAGAATCCTGCCATTTTCAACAACACGGATGGATCTTGAAGGCATTATTCTAACTGAAATAAATCAGATGAAGAGACACAAATATTGTATGATCTCACTTATATGTAGAATATTTTAAAGAAAAATCAACTCCTAGATACAGATGACAGATTGGTGGTTGCCACGGGCAGGGTGGGGAGGGAGGTTGGTGGGAGAAATGGACAAAGGTGGTCAAAGGCACAAACTTCCAGTTATAAGATAGATAAGTCTTGGGGATGTATCGTACAACATGGTGACTATAATTAACAATACCATATTGTATATTTGAAATTTGCTAAGAAAGTAAATCTTTAAGGTTCTCATCAAAAAAGGAAAATAAATTGTAACTATGTGTGGTGATGGATGTTAACTAAACCCATTGTGGTAATCATTTCACAACAGACACATTTATAAAATCATTATATTATGCACCTAAAACTAATACAACATAATGTTAATTATTTCTCACTAAAAATTAAAAGCAAAAAAAAAACCCCTTCTGTGCAGCAAAGGAAACCATCAAGCCAATGAAAACTAACCTATGGAAAGGGAAAAAATATTTGTAAACTATATATCTAATAAGGTGCTAGCTAATAGCCAATATATATAAGATACATACAACCCAACAGCAAAAACAAAAACAAAAAACAAATAATCTGATTTAAAAATGGGCAGAAATCCTGAATAGACATTTTTCCAAAGAAGACATACAAATGACCAATAGATATATGAAAATATGCTCAACATCAGTAAGCATCAGGGAAATGCAAATCAAAACTTCACTGAGATATCACCCCCACATCTGTGGGGATGATTGTAAAAAAAAGATGAGAGATAACAGCATTAGTAAGTATGTGGAGAAAAAGAGAACCTTCGTGCACCGTTGGTGGGAATTTAATTTTTTTTTTTAGCACTTTATTTTATTTTTGAGACAGGGAGAGACAGAGCATGAACAGGGGAGACACAGAATCTGAAACAGGCTCCAGGCTCTGAGCTGGCAGCACAGAGCCCCACGTGGGGCTCAAACTCACGGACTTCGAGATCATGACCTGAGCCGAAGTCGGCTGCTTAACCGACTGAGCCACCCAGGCGCCCCCCGTTGGTGGGAATTTAAACTGGTGCAGTCACTGTGGAAAACACTGTGGAGCTTCCTCAAAAATTAAAAATGCAGTTACTATTCGATCCCGCAATCCCACTTCTGTGTATAGATGTGGAAGGAGACGAAATCACAGTATCTCAAAGAGGTATCTGTACCCCCATGTCCGTTGAAGCATTATTCACAGTAGCCAAAGTTTGGAAACAACCTGTGACTGCTGACAGAGAATAGATACAGAAATGTAAAATTCAGCCATAGGAAAGAGGGAAATCCTGACAACATGGATGGGCATTAATGCTAAACGAAATAAATCAGAGAAAGACAAATACTGTACGATTTCACTTGTGGAATCTGTATGTGGAATCTAAAAAGGCTGAACTCATGGAAACAGAAAGCAAAATTGTGGTTACCAGGGGCTGAGGGGTAGGAAATGGGGACATGTTGGTCAAAGGGTACAAACTTCCAGTTACAAGATGAGTGAAGTTCTGAGGGTCTAATGCACAGCATGGTGACTATAGTGAATAATTACTGTATTACCTACTTGAAAATTGCTAAGAAAGCAGATCTTAGAGGCTCCTGGGTCACTTAGGCAATTGAGCATCCGACTCAATATGGGCTCAAGTCATGGTCCCTGGGTCATGGGATTGAGCCCCACATTGGCTTCCACACTGAGCCTGGAGCCTGCTTAAGATTCTCTCTCTCCCTCTGCCCCTCTCCCTTGCTTGCGTGTGCTCTCTCTCTCTCAAATATTAAATTAAATTAAATTAAATTAAATTAAATTAAATTAAAATCTTAAATGTTCTCACCAAAAAAAAAAAATTAAATTAAAAAGGTAATTGTGTGAGGCCATGGATGTGTTAACTACCCATTTTGTGGTAATCATTTTGCAACATAAGTGTGTATTAAATCATGTTGTACACCTTAAGCTTACCAATGTTATATGTCAATTCTATCACAATAAAGTTGGGGGTGGGGGAAGAAGAAAGACAAATTACCAATACAAATATGAAAGAAAACGGAAGTACTTTTTCAAATAAGAAACTTTAAAACATTTTAACCATTTAAAAATTCACAAACACGGGTGGCTGGGTGGCTCAGTCGGTTGAGTGTTTGACTTCAGCTCAGGTCATGATCTCGTGGATCGTGAGTGTGAGCCCCACACTGGGCTCGCTGCTGTTAGCTCAGACCCCACTTGGGATCCACTACCCCCCTTTCTCTCCCCCTCCCCGCTTGCACTCTCTCAAAAATAAATAAACATTGTTTTAAATGCACAAAGGACATGAACAATTCACCATTTAGACTCACGAATAGACAGCAACAGATGAAAATTTCAACCCCGTTAGTAATCAGAAATGTAAAATAATTTAATAACGTATTTTTTGCCTGTCAAATTGGCAAAGGTGAAATTTTATAACATTTTAGGACTATGAATGTACAGAGAAATGTGCCTCACTGATGGAAGCACAGATTATAAAATTTCCAGATGGCCAATCAGCACGATGTGTCAGAGCCTTAAAAATCTTTTTACTTTTGGGAGCCTGGATGGCTCCATAGATTGAGCAACCAACTCTTGATTTTGGCTCATAATCCCAGGGTTGTGGGATTGATCCCCTCATCAGGCTCCACGCTGAGTGTAGAGCCTGTTTAAGCTTCTCTCTTTTTCTTCTGCCCCTCTACCCTGCTTGCTCACTCTCTTTCCCTCTAAAATGAAAAAATACACGGGCGCCTGGGTGGCTCAGTCGGTTGAGCCTCCGACTTAGGCTCAGGTCATTAATCTCAAGGTTTGTGAGTTCAAGCCCCGCGTCGGGCTCTGTGCTGACAGATCAGAGCCTGGAGCCTGCTTCAGATTCTGTGTCCCCCTCTCTCTCCACCCCACCCCTGATTGTGCTCTGTCTCTCTCTGTCTTTCAAAAATGAATAAACATTAAAAAAATTTTTTTAATAAAAAAATATATTTTTATTTTTGGCACAGTAATCCCATTTCTGGAAAGCTATGCTAAGAAAATCGTAAGAAACACAATAAAAATTTACATTAAAAATAAGGACTACAGAAGTTAAAATTTTCAGTGTTTAAATTGTGTAGGGGGGGATGTTTAAATCAAATAATAATTATGTAGAAAACTATCCTAGCATGATGTGAAGCATAGTTCCAAATTTGTTTTAAAATTCCATGCAATGCTAGAAAAAAAAGAAAAAAATACAGCAAAATCTTTCTTCTTTTAAGTTTACTTATTTATTTTGAGAGAGAGTACACGCACACACCAAGTGGGGGAGGGGCAGAGAGAGAGAGAGAGAGAGAGAGACAGAGAATCTCAAGCAGGCTCCTCACTGTCAGCACAGAGCCCGACTGGGGGCTTGAACTCACGAACCAACCGTGAGATCATGACCTGAGCTGAAACCAAGAAGCCAACGCTTAACCAGCGGAGCCACCCACGTGCTCCAGAAATACAGCAAAATCTTAACGGTAGTTACCATTGGGTTTGGTTATTACAGATGGTTTTAATTTCCTTTTTAATATTTCCTAAAGTTTCCTAACTGTATACAATACAATGGTTGTTTTGTAATCAGAAAAATGCAAAAATTATTCTAAGAGCATAAAAACAAACGCTGTCCAAACCACCACACGACACAGAATTGTAATCGTGCACATTAGCTCTTAAAGAGAGAAGTTTGTCTTAAAAGTGACGCAGCTGATGTCTAAACAGGGTTTCCCAGGCAACCCCTCTGCGGTTGCCAATATAGAATGCCACCTCTGGGGTAGAATCATCCTCCTGGAAGGTTCTGAGGCCTCCTCCTCCTTAAAAGAATAACGAGCTGTTTGCAGGGCTAGGTGTCTGGTTTAAATTCCCTCTATGGAAATACACACCCGCTGAATGGTTTCACTGCCAGAAGAAAAGTGCTACTCCCGTAATAAAAAGTCAGTGAAGCTGAAAGAAATCGAGTTTCTTGGACTTGGGGTGGCAGCTGGAAGATTGGTAAGCATTCTCAAACACGGAGGCATCTCACCTGAGCTCTGAGTCCATGGTCAGAATTCACCTGCAATTCTGATGGTCCCTGCTGCGGAGCGCAGGACAGGTCTGGGAGGGGAAGGAGTCTGGTCGTTTCCTCCTGATTTTGAAAAGTCAGAGGGGGTGGATGGACATGGTCACCGTTTCAAGTGAAGAGTTTCTCTTATCATCTCATAAGTCATAGTGACTCATTCTGAAAGCGCTGTCTTTTTAAAAGTGTGGAGATGAGGACGCCTGGGTGGCTCAGCCGGTTGAATGCCCGTCTCTTGGTTTCAGTTCAGGTCAGGATCTCGGGGTTTCTTGGGTTCAAGCCTTGCCTCAGGCTCGGCCCTGGCAGCGTGGAGCTTGCTCTCTCTCCCTCTCTCTCTCTCTCTCTCTGCCCCTCCCCCACTTGCACTATCTCTGTCTCTTTCAAAATAAGTAAACTTTATTTAGATGAGTCAATCAGTAGCGTGCTGGATTAGGTGGTCTACTGAAGATTCTTCCTTTAAAAATTTTTTTTTCAACATTCATTTATTTTTTGAGAGACAGAGCATAAGCAGGGGAGGGGCAGAGAGAGAAGGGGACAAAGCAGAGTCCAGGCTCTGAGCTGTCAGCACAGAGCCCAGTGCGGGGCTGGAACCCACGAACCGTGAGATCATGACCTGAACCAAAGTCGGGCACTTAAGCGACTGAGCCCCCCGGACGCCCCAAGATTCTTCTTTTCAAGACTGTGTTAAAACTATGCCCTGTATATACTCCAGCCCAGGCTACATAGCATGGTGCTGGAGGGGCTGCAAAAATTCACACGTCCTGGACTCTGCCTTCAGCTTATTCACAATCCAGGAGAAATGAGAAGGTGCAAAAACATGAAAAGTTAAATGGCTCAAGACTTAGCTGAAAGATACAATGAAAGTGACAGGCAACAAATGCCTGTTTAACTGCCTAGTGGAATAATTGCAACATCTTACGTGTATTTAGCCCTTAGGCACTGTGTTAAGTGAGCATTTAAAGATGTATTACCTCTTGACTGTGTCTAAGAAACCTAATTTAGTAGGAATACTAACAGGTAGCATTAATTAGCGCTCGATACATGCCAGGCACTGTGCTAAGTGCCTCACACGGAAGAACTTGTTTAATCTTCTCCAGTAGCCTGCAGGTCAGTCGTGCTAATTGTCCTGAGGCACAAAGAGAAGCTGGTGCGTGGAGATGCCTGGGCATTGCACAAGATCACAGAGCTGAAGTGGGGAGCCAGCATTCGAACCCGGGGAAGACTAGCTCCAGGGCCCCCACTCTTTTTCTTTCTTTTACTTTTTTAGTGTGGTGACAACACTTAACGTAAAATCTATCCTCTTCACAAATATTGGAGTGTGTGTTATTGTTGACTCTAAGTACAGTGCTGCACAGCAGGTATCTAGAACCTTAACTGAAATTTTTGGACTGTTAATTAATAACAGTACGCCCCCCCCCCCCAGCCCCTGGTAACCCCCATCCCAATCTTTGATGTTATGAAATTGGCTATTTTAGATACCTCGTGTAAGTGGAATAATGCCTTATGTCCTAAGGTCCATCCATGTTATCCCATTTTGCGGAATTTCCTTACTTTTTTTTTTTTTTTTGGCCAAGTAGCATTCCACTGTACGAGTATACATTTTCTTTACCCATTCATCTGTCGATGGCCATTTAGGTTTTTCCCATGTCTTAGCGATCGTGAACAATGGTACAATGAACACAGGGGTCCAGATATCTCTTCAAGATCCTGACTTCTAATTCTTTTGGATAATAAACCCAGAAGTGCTGGATCATATGGTAATTCTACAGTTCTATTTTTAATATTTTGAGGAAATGCCATACTATTTTCCATTGCGGCTGTGCCATTTTACGTTCCCACAGAGTTCCCATTTCTCTTTTTTAAAATGTGTTTGTTTTGAGAGACACAGAGAGAGGATGAGCAGGGGAGGGACAGAGTGAAAGGGAGAGAGAGAAACCCAAGCAGGCTCTCCGCTGTCTGCACTGTCAGCACAAAGCCCGATGTGGGGCTCGATCCCACAAACCACGAGATCATGACCTGAGCTGAAATCAAGAGTCGGTCGCTAACGCACTGAGCCACCCAGGCACCCTGAGATTTGAAGAGTTTTTATTAGGGACAAGATGAAAAAGAGGAGAGGATGTTTTCAGTGGGGCATGGCTGTTAGGTCACCAGTTGTTGGGAGATTAGGATAATAGCATCTCAAGCTACAATATTTGATTCACATTTTTTTTTAAATTTTTTTTTTCCAACGTTTTTATTTATTTTTGGGACAGAGAGAGACAGAGCATGAACGGGGGAGGGGCAGAGAGAGAGGGAGACACAGAATCGGAAACAGGCTCCAGGCTCCGAGCCATCAGCCCAGAGCCTGACGCGGGGCTCGAACTCACGGACCGCGAGATCGTGACCTGGCTGAAGTCGGACGCTTAACCGACTGCGCCACCCAGGCGCCCCTGATTCACATTTTAACACATGCTGTCAATTCCTGAGCAGCCATGAATTTCTAGTTGACTGTAGGAGGCAGCAGAATTGCCCTGAGTTTACCACAGCCTGAAGCAGAGGTCAGAAACTATGGCCTGCAGCCAAGTCTGGCCCAGCACTTGCTTTTGTAAATAAGATTTTATTAGACTACAGCCACTCCCATTCATTCTGTGTCTTTCACAGTACATGGCAGAGATGAATAGTTGCGACAGACACTGTATGGTCCATAAAGCTTAAAATATATATATTTTTAGCAGAAAGGTTTGCTGACTTCTGGCCTAATGTATCACAGTGATTGTTATTTTTTCTTCTAAACTTTTATTTTGAGAAGTGTCAAACCTACAGAAATACTGAAAGAATACTATAATGAACATTTGTATGCCCTTCTCCTTGATTCAATACTTAACATTTTGTCACATTTGCTTCCTCTCTCTCTCTCTCAGGTGCGGATATCATAATTCAATACCTCTATTTAGTATATATCTAAATATAGTATATATCTCCTAAGAATAAGGACAATCTTTTACGTAACCACAGGAATTTAACATTGATGCAGTCAGTAGACCATATCCAAATTTTCCCAATCCAGGTTCCTGTGCAGGATTGCTTTTAGTGGTCATGTGTCTTTAGTGGTCTTTAATCTAGAACAATTGCCCAGGTTTATTTCTTTTTTCCTCAGCTTATTAAGGTAAAATTGGCAAATAAAATTATGAGATATTGAAAGTGTACATCATGATGATTTGGTATACATGCATTTGGTATACATGTCTTTCTTGTTTTCATGACATTGATGTACTTGAAGAGTGTGGGATAGGTATTTTCAGAATGTCACTCATCCTGGATTTGCTTGATCACGTCCTGAGGATTATATTCAGGTTTTAGCATTTTGGCAGGAATGCCAAAGAGGTGATGTGTCCTTCTCAGTGCACCCCATCAGGAGACCCAGTGATCATTAGTGCAGCAAAACTCTACCTATGGTGGTAGTCAAACAGGATTGACTTGCTCAAGACCCAAAATGACAGGACTCAAAATGGCAGTGCTTACCTATCTACAGTCTATTCCTGGAAAGGGTACCAGGTAGCAACAGCATGGAAATAAGGAAATCACAGCCAAAGGCTGTCTCACCCTAAGGGTCTGGGACGTCCAGGTGCAAGGTCCTATTACCCACCCCTCTCTTGGTTCAGGAACCAGCTACACTTGCACAGAACACCTTGGAACAGGTACTCTGTTCACATAGAAGATCCAAATGTGCACACGGATTTCAAATGTTTGCAGTCATCTGGGGGGTTGGCATCCATTTAAACAGAGAGCTGATCCATCCACTAATAAATAACATGAGCACAAATGTTTCATAC
This sequence comes from Prionailurus viverrinus, assembly GCF_022837055.1. NCBI lineage: Eukaryota > Metazoa > Chordata > Mammalia > Carnivora > Felidae > Prionailurus > Prionailurus viverrinus. Next base: position 15,800,509 of record NC_062576.1, on the reverse strand, counting down.
TTGACAATCCTTTTCCTCCCTGATCACTGGCTATCTGTGCTTTGTGGCGTACTTCTGTTGACTGATTAAACTACAATCAACCAATTTTTTATGATGTTTTCCCTTCCAACAAAATCTACCTTTTCTCACGTACCATAATTGGTTCTCCTAGCAGTATAAGTCAGAGGCCTTGTCTCCAGTATTTCATGAGCAAACGTCAAATGCAGACCCAAAGACATAGTCCCGTTACAATTGCTCCCTGTGGTCACACAGACCTCACACCTGGTCATCGGTTGTGAGGACACAGACCACGCGCAGAAGGTCATTAGGTTGGACGTTGTCCACTCGCGTGGTTTTTTTTTTCTTAATGCGGTGAAATATTTCCAACTCACACTGACACTTTTTGGGTGTCCAGTTCATGGTATCGAGTGCATTCGCAATGTCATGCCACTGTCACCACTGCCTGTTTCCAGAACTAATAGAAACTCTATACAATGAAACAATAGCTCCCCATTCCCTGCTTCCCGTGGCCCCCCGATGACCTCTTTTCTACTTTCTATCTCCATGACTTTGCTGCTTCATGTAAGTTAAATCATGTAACATTTGTTCCTTGTGTCTGGTTTGTTTCATTTATCATAATGTTTTCATTTCACATGATGTTGCAGCACGTGTCAGAGTGCCCTTCCTTTCCAAGGTGATATTCTTTCATATGTGTAGGCCAATTTGCCTATTAATCTGTTGGTGAACATCTGGGTTGTTTCCACCTTCTGACTATTACAGATAATGGGGTGATGAACATCGGTGGGTACGCATCGGTTTTAACTCCTGCTTTTTGTTCTTCGTGATGTACACCTAGGATTAGAATTGATGGGCCATATGGTGATTCTATGTCTCACTTTCTGAGGGTCCGCCAAACGGTTGTCTGTAGTGGTCAGGTCACTTGTTGGCTCTTCAAAAAAGAGGAGCTTTGGACACAGTTCTTTGCCCCCAGGACCTTCAGAGTCAAAGCTAAGAGACCATATTTATTCCCTTCCTCTAAGCTTCTCAACCAGCCATGGAGATTTGGTTAGACTTTCCCTTTAACAAGCTATTGGCTCCCTTTCCCCTGGGAGCAATTGCATCTTCTTCCATATATCATCAATTTTAAGCCAGTCTTTTCTCTCTAAAGAAGGCCCTGTGGTTCCCTACCGTGCAAATATACTGCTGGCAGCAACAGGAGATGGGCAGGAGCCTTCTCTTCAGGGGCTCTAACGGGGCTTGTTAGCAGGCCGAGGCAACACTATAAATGTGCTCCATGCCCAGGAGATCTAGAAGAGTTACTTCTCCACCTCTGGCCATTTCACCACCCATTGTTGGTAAAAGACCTTGGGAACCCCACTGGGAGTTGAGTCAAGAGACCCCGGCGTTTTTGTCTGTCTTCTTCCTCCATTATGACTTTTTTTAAAGTTTGTTTATTTTGAGAGAAGAGAGAGTGCACGAGTGGGGTAGGGGCAGAGAGAGCGGGGAGAGAATCCCAAGCGGGCTCTACACTGTCAGCACAGAGCCTGATGCGGGGCTCAAACTCACAAACTTGAGATCATGACCTGAGCTGAAACCAAGAGCTGGATGCTCAACCGACTGAGCCACCCAGGCACCCCGAAATAATATCAATCTTAAGGAAAACTTGCAGGTATTGGACAAAGAACTACTACCTTTGTATTAAAAGTGAGTATTTGGGGTGCCTGGGTGGCGCAGTCGGTTAAGCGTCCGACTTCGGCCAGGTCACGATCTCGCGGTCCGTGGGTTCGAGCCCCGCGTCAGGCTCTGGGCTGATGGCTCAGAGCCTGGAGCCTGTTTCTGATTCTGTGTCTCCCTCTCTCTCTGCCCCTCCCCCGTTCATGCTCTGTCTCTCTCTGTCCCAAAAATAAATAAACGTTGAAAAAAAAAAATAAAATAAAAGTGAGTATTTTAGAATCTAATGCTGTAGGCTCACTGGAACCTTATTTCTTTCTGGAATTTCCCCAAGCCTTTGGATTTTCCATCCGAGGGGCTTTGAGGAGACTTAGATGTGGGATCCCCAGATTTTCATAAAGGTTTTGGTGGCACTTTCTCTCTCAATTTCTTTCTTTTTTGACTTTTAAAACTAGCTGTCTAAAGATTCCCACATGATTAGAGGCTGAATTGTTAGTCCCTTTCTTGTGTTGATTTCCTTTCTTTTGTAAAGTTCTAACTTTTTTGAAAACATCTTTACTGAGATGTAATTCATATACCATGTAATTCACACAATTAAAGTGTATAATTCAATGGTTTTCAGTGCATTCACTGAGTCAACTTTCAAGTGTTTTTCTTGGCCCCAAAAGAAACCCTGTTCCCCTTTAGTTACCACCTCCCACCTTTGGCAACCACGAATTCACTTTCCGTCTCCATGGATTTGCCTCTTCTGGACATTTGATATCAAATGGAATCATATAATATGTGGCCTTTCGTGACAGGCTTCTTTCATTTATCATGATGCTTTGAAGCTTCATTCCCCTTTACGGGTGAATAATGTTCCAAGGTATGGAGGTACCACCTTTTGTTTATCCATTCATCAGTTGATGAACATCTGGGCTGTTTCCACTTTTTTGACTATTTTCGTGTTGACATGCTTTAATCCTCTTGGGTCTCTGGACATGGAATTGCTGGGCTAAAATGTTAACTCTCTGTTTCGATTTTTGAGGAACTGCCAGTTTGTTTTCCAAAGTGGCTGTGCCAGTTTTTTTTTTTTTTTAATCCTCCATGTGGTAGCTGGGATAAAGGATTTGAGGTTGCCTCTTTTACCTTCTCCTGCGGTCTCAATATCAAAGTCATATGTGGTGCTAGTGCTGGCGGGACGCCTTGAGTTACAGTGTTGGTCGTAGCCTGGGTGAGGGGCATCCCATTAGGAAGCTCGATTCTGTCATTTTATAGATAGTTCAATACTGCCTACGCCTGCAGTGTTTTTGCAACTTTAGTATTGGTTGACAACGGAGGGGAAGTGACATTGTCTTTCTCTGGGTAAGCATGATGGATCCTTCTCTTAATCCATTCTAGAAACCTAGGGGCTTCCCTATGAACCATCCCCACAAAGGTATTAGCCAATAGTTGGTGGGCCAAAATCTTCCCCTTTAGTCAGAAGTGTTCAAAGCGGAGACACTGCTCCTCATTCTAAAATTCTCTAAAATTCTCAGGAATCATTTTAACAAAGGTTTATCAGGATGATGTCTGTAATGACCTGGAAAATTTTTCAGTTCCCTCACTGAATAATCCCTTATTTCCCTAGTTTCTTGCCCTCCCTGTCATCTTGCCCAACTTGAATTATCTTCTTTGTTGTCCTAAGTCTCACAGAATTAGCTGACTCATCAAATATTATGGTGCCAGCCAGAGAGGACACAGCTCACCCCAAGGAGATTCTGAACTTAACTTTCATTTTGCTGATGCTCAAAGCAGCAACCACAGATCTGAATTTTTAGCTGACCTGGTATCCGTTTGCAGTTCCCTGCTGGTCCATTTTTCTAGCTCCTGAGGTTCAGATTCTTTCAGTTCCAGATTTCACTGGAATGTTTTACAACTAGTATCTAATTTCAAAGTCTGTGCTACTTCAAACCAAGAGTAACTTGTTCATTTTCATCTCTTTTATCAGAATCACCTTTTTTTTTTTTTTTTCTAGTAATGCCTTAGCCATATTTTGAGCTAAGAATGAGTCAGGGTTTTTTCAGTAAATCCTACATCTGACACCAGCTGCTGAAATGGTTTAACAGGCTTTGGTTGCTAAAGAAAACTCACAGATCCTAACAAATCTACAGTTTATTACAGGACAAAAAATACAATACATCAATAATATTTAAGTAAGGGCTGGAAAGGCGAGGTGCAAGGTTCTATTATCCTTCTTCTGTAAGAGCCCAAACAGATGGCGCTTTCACTCCTGGGGCAGGAACCACCATATGCATGGAACGCTTTAGAGCAGGGAGCCCAAAACTGAGTCTCTGCTGGTTTCTTTTCTAATGTTTTTTCTGGTCACACAGCATAGGCATATTCCTGCTTGTAACTAGCCCCAAATGCAGAGCCCTTTGTCTATTATCAACAAATAATGCTGATAAGCTGACATAAACTACTCTGAAGCTTCTTGAACCCATAAAATACTACTATTAAATCGGTGTGTGTCATACCAACCAGGGGTCAGTGCCCTGCAGGAACTTTGACAAACAGCTCAGGTCCTACCGTGGTTAGCTCTCAAAGCACATAACTTATCTTTGGATAGTGCTTTACAGTTTTACAGAGTGGAGGAATTTAACGAACTGGAACAAGCTGATATTATCACCCCCACCTCAGAAACCAAGTACATGAGGCTCAGAGTGCTTGTGACGTGCTCAAGGTACCTTGAAGTAGCCTGTGTGCCCTCCCCCACTCTATCCTGTTACCACTTAACATGAAGTTTGTGCATCTCTTCCTGTTTTTTTTTTTTTTTTTTTTTTTTTTCTGAATTCCACCAGTCACGTATGCATCTCTAAACAATGCGTTGATTAGCATGTTTGGGGGATTTTATATAATTGAATTATGCTGCAATGTATCCTTTCATGGCTTGCCCCCCCCCCCCCCCCCCCAGCATGTTATGCCCTTAAGGTGAGCCCGGATGTTGTCAAGCTGTTCTGAATAATCTTCGCTGTCGAAATTGTTTATATAAGAATATACTGCCTATTTTTACGTTTGACTGTATGGATGTTTGTTTTCTCTTCAATTCTTAGTGACTACAAATAATGGTGCTATAAATATTCTTTATTATGTCCACTTGCGCAGATGTGCAACTGTTTCTCCGGGGTAATATATTCTCCAGAAAGAAGGCACATCTTCAAGTTTCCTGGACGATGCCAAATTACCTTACAAAGGGATTGTATTAAAATTATACTTTCATGGGCAGTGATTAATGCACGGGCACACACAGACACACACTACACACCTACGTATGCACACACGTTATACTCCTAACCATCACGCACAGCACTAAACACGCACACGGATCCACAAACGCACAGCACACACGGTCTTTACAGAACGCACTGACACGCAGGTCCACCCACGTGCACTAGGCACGGGCACTCACCCCGATGCCAGCCTCACAACACCCCGTTCAAACACAGACACAGAAAGACAGGCCCCGCGCTCCGTGTCAGCACGCACGCAGCCCCGGTACTCGCACGCAAGCCCCCACGTTGCCCAGCCAGGGGGCGTGGTCTCCGCAGCTCGCGACTGAGGAATCTTGTCCCGGCCGCGCCGCCGTCGGACGCCAGGTGTCGGAGGTCACGGCAGCGTTGGCGGTGGCGTTTTTTTCCTACCCGGAAACCACGGCTGCCGGACCCTGAGAGGAGTCTGTGTCGCGGCGGCGTGAGCCGGACTGGCCTCTGGTCCTCGCCTGGGCCCCGTGGAGCCCGAGGCCGCCCCCGGCGCGGCGGGGAGGATGGTCCCGAGCGGCCCCCGGCCCGCCGCGCGCCGCCGCGAGTGATCTCTGAGCGGCCGCGGGCGTCCGCCGAACAGCTGGCCCGGCCGGGCCCGGGGCGCGCCGCTGCCCACCGGGGCGGGGTGAGCCGGGGGCGGGCGGGCCGGGGTCGGGGCTGAGCGCGGGGTCGGGAGGGCGCCGTGCTGGTCGGGAGCGGCCCTTCCGGCCGGGTGTCTTCACCTCCTCTCGGGGCTGCAGCCCCCGCCCCAGCTGGCGGTGGGGGTCGCTCCGTCTTAGCCCAAGCCTGGCCTGCGCCGCTGGCGTGGGCCTGTTTACCCGCCCCCCCGGGTTGGTCCACCCGCATGCCTGGAGCCAGGGTGCCCTGTCGCCCTCGAGATGGCGGGACGTCCCCCGTTCAGACCTGAGGCCTGGATAATTTGGATTTGGCACGGGGAACATTTTGGTAGTTTGCCATTTTTGACTTTGGGTCGTGTTTGCGTTACTTCTCTATTTGCAAATCATGTACATCTCAGGAAGAAGATGGGAGGGATAGACTTAACCTATGTGCAGACACTTGAAATAGTGGTATATTATGTGTCAGGCTTGGTAAATACCGAGAGATAGGGTGGATAATCCTCTTCACTCATATTTTAGTAAAATAAATCGAGGAGTGGCTGCGGGGTAATTTAGAGGCAGGTAGTTCTGTTTCTCTTGATAAACACCATTAGAAATAAAACCAAGCCTATTGTGCTGTTTTGAACTGTGTGAACACCATAACCGGGGAACAGCTGGTGAGGGGGCCTTTGTTGAAGAATACGATGCCTGTAGTTTAGTTCTCAACTAGCAGATTACAGCCCTTATTCAGCGATGAATGGGGAGCTTCTTTGCAGCTTGCTTTAAAGCAGGGAAGATTGTGGCTGCTCCTGAACTGCTACTTTCCTGCCTCAAAGGTGAGCCTCTGTGGGAGGCAGTGGGAGGAAAAATTCCAAGGCTGGAATTTGATTAATTTCATGATGGATATTTAATAACTTTTTTTGTCCCGCTAGCTCTCTGGTTAGCTTGGGGTCTGAGCATTTGTATCCTGTGTGTAGGTGAAATTGCTTGAAGGGTAAGAACACCTTCCAGTTTCCTGATTTAAGGAAAGGAAATAGACCTGTTGTGCAGCTAAGATAGACTTGATGACTGCAAGCTCTTAACTCCCTGGGATAAGGAGGCAGTGTGCTGACTTCCTAGTAAAGGTGGAGGAAGAATTTCTGTGGCCTAATTGAGGTGGGAGGACTAAAAGCCGGACTGCCTGCCACCCACGTCTGGGTACTGAGATCCCCAAATGCTGATTGAGCATCCCAGTGTTAGGGCAGCTGGCAGCTGTTGCACGGAAGAGAGACAAGACCTAAGTGCAAATGCAGTTTCTGCCCGCGGGGAACATACTTAGAGAAAGCAGTAGGCTCATAAAAGTGGCAGGACTGAATGGCCACGTGGAGATAACTATCAGAGGTTTTTGTTATGGTTAGGCTTCATAAAGGAAGTGACCCTTGAGGTGGACCTCAAAAGATCTTGAGCATTTGGGTCAGAATTAACTGGGAAATGAAAAAGCTAGGGGCAGGAGTTGGAACAGCACTCAGACTAGGTAGCTGGGCAGTAGAAACCTGGAAGCAGTGGCAGAGGCAGTCGGTAAGAAGGGTTAAATGCTTTTCTAAGACAGAAAAAGCACTGGCTCCCCAGTCTGGCTTCTGGTAGATTTCTGAGTTCTAAAGAATTGTTTTCATTTGGTGGGTTTCTTTTGTTCTGTTACTCAGACAATGACACAAAGCAGTGCTTAACTTATTTTAAGGACAATGAAAAAGATGCTGATTGTGATTCCTGTCTGGTATTAACAGTCGGGAAATTAAATTTAGTGTCTGCAAGTTGTTTCTGTGCCTGTGTTTAGTTTGTGGGAACTCGGCTCTAGTATGATCTTTGCCACTCTGGCTACTGCCAATTGATGAATGGCAGGCTTTTAAGCCAATTCCTGAGTGTTTTGTTTTCTTAATTTTTAAATGTTTACATATCTATTTATTATTATTTTTAATGTTTATTTATTTTTGAGAGAGAGAGCGCGAGCAGGGGAGGGGCAGAGAGAGAGGGAGACACAGAATTCGAAGCAGGCTCCAGGCTCTGAGCTGTCAGCACAGACCCTGACGTGGGGCTTGAACTCACGAACCATGAGATCATGACCTGAGCTGAAGTCAGACGCTCAAGGGACTGAGCCACCCAGGTGCCCCAGTGTTTATTTTTGAGAGGGAGACAGAATCCAAAGCAGGCTCCAGGCTCGGAGCTGTCAGCACAGAGCCTGACGCAGGGCTTGAATTCATGAACCACAAGATCATGACCTGAGCTGAAGTTGGACACTCAACCAGCTGAGCCACCCAGACATCCCCTGGGTGTTTTTACTGACATCTAGTTCACCGAGATGTGGCTGGTTTCTCTTACACAGTATTGTCGAAGACCTTTGAAGCCATTCAAATAGGATGCCATGTAATTGCTCTGCAACATTATGACTAGTCTCAGGACCTCACTGGCTTCAACCTTAGTCTTTCGTTAAACACTCTCAGGATTGCACCATCTTAACTTTTTGATATTTCTTTTAGACTCTTCTTCCCTTTCTAGCCACTGCTCTGTCTCCTTGTTGTAGACATGCGTCTGAAAAAGAGTGGCCTTTACAGGGGACACAGCATGACATAGTACACGGATGGCCAATCTGCGGGATGTTTTTTGTCAGTAACATGCTGCAGAATCCCATTGCCATGTAAGACAGCCTTTATAAAAGTATTTTACTATGACATTTTAATTAAAATGAAAAAGGTTATGTGGAATTTAGGAAACAAAACAAATGATCATAAGAAAAAAGCAAACCAAGAAATGGACATACCCCTCTGCGAAATACAGATGTTGTGAGGATCATATACAATACACGCAAAACTCCTAAACAGGGTGCCTTTTTCGTAAAGAGTGAGCAGTTATGTTAGATGTTCTTGTTAAGCAACTGCAGAAACATCATGGAAACAAGAGGCAACACGAACAGGATACATCTGGCTTTCAGTTTGGCTGAAGAAGGCAGTATGGGGGAGGGGGCGGGGGGTGTGGAGGAGGACAGCCTCTTGTTAGAGACATTTACAAGGTGGGAACTGCTTGACTGGTAACTGATAGCGGTTTATAGAAGAGAGAGAGAGAGACTCAAGAATGGCTGGCAGTGGTCACTGGGTAGATGGCTGTGTCTTTCATTATGAGGAGGAGCGGCTTTGGTGACTTTGGAGAAGTTTTGACCTTGGCTCAAGGTGCCTGTGGGTCAGCTAAGTAGAGAGCTCCTGTATGTGGATGTTTGGGTCTGGGCACGGGGATAGATACAGAAAATTGCAGGGAGTAAGTGTGTGTGCCTTGAGCAGAGGCCCAGCCGTGAGCTCAGGGGGAGAAGCAGCTCTTAAGAGGGAGAAGGAAGGGGTGGCCAATTAAGCAAAAGGAAAGCCCGGTGACTGATGTCCTGGAGGTGGAAGACATTGTGTCTGTGTCAAATATTGCAGGGAGGGGAGTTAAGGACTGCAATTCTGGCTTGGCTTTACCAACTGAGACCTCACTGGAGACCTGGAAGTTCTCCTGTCTTCATCACTACTAATTTGCCTCTCTGAGGGTCTGTTCTGCTTCATGGTGGGGGACGAAGGATGGTAGCTGCGTGCTTGAGATTGCACAGGTTTCTTTGATATCAGCAGGTGGCCTCATCTCTGCTAAGTGTTGGATAATCTAGTTTCACATCTATTAGTGCTTTTTATTAGGTTCAGGATATTTTTAAAATTTTTACATTCAAAGTGGGCCCTGGGGCACCTGGATGGCTCAGTCAGTTAAGCATTCGACTTCGGCTCAGATCATGGTTTAACGGTTTGGGAGTTTGAGCCCGGCATCGGGCTCTGTGCTGACAGCTCATGGAGCCTGCTTCAGATCCCTTGTCTCCCTTTCTCTCTGTCCCTCCTGTGCATGCTCTCTCTCTCTTTCTCAAAAATAAATAAACATTAAAAACAAAACAAAAAACCCACAATAAACCAAGTGGGCCCCTCTCCCACATCGAGGTGAGTTCCTGCTATTCTTTTAGCACAAGAGCGGTGTATTTCCTGGGGTGGGCACACACAGCAGGCTCTCCAAGCCTCCCCTGGCATTGCCGCCAGCCCCCACCTCCTAGTCACTTTGAAACTTTGAGAAGGACATGACTTTATCGGAGAGTTTTAAGGAATTTCCCATTTGGCCTGAGGTCGAAAATCTAGTTTAAAATGAACGGTGGTTTTGTTGTTCACATAAGGTGAACTTTTTGGTCTGGGTCACAGGTAGTGGTTTAGCAGATCTTAAATTCGAGTTTTAGATTGTAGTTTTAAACTTGGGCAAGTAGCTATGTGGTGTACTTGGAGAAAGGGAGACCCTGTGAAAGGCTCCTTATCTGGCATAATCAGTGTTCATTTCCTTTCTAATAAAATACTATAATCAATTCCAAAATTGCATATTTCAGCTGTCACTGGCCCCTTGGGCAGCCTTCCTCTTTTAGTAGCTCTTTTCTCTGGTTACAAATGTGTCAGTTTCCTCACTTCTGACCCACTGTCTCTTGTCCCTTTCATTTGAAGCCCTGGTGTTCACCTGTTGTCTGTCTCCTCATCCTTGCTCTTCTCTCCTCACCATTTGCTTTCCCCCTGCCAGAGTGTGGTTTTAGAGGTCACCGGTGATCTTGCCAGGTGGAGCATGACTCAAGCTTAGTTTCACTGGAGTATTTTTTAAAGCGCAGAGAGGCTCAGAGATCCTTTCTTTCCTTAATCGTAATACTTAACTCACTTCTCAGTACCTCTTCCTTCTTGAGACACTTGCAGGATACCTCACCATCCTGGGCGCCTTTTTGGCTCATGGTCACTTCCTCCCCTCTGTGGCCTCCACTGGCCTCTCAACCTCTGCCCTAATGGAGGGGCCCATGCCTGTCTGGAGAACTTCTGTGCCCACCTGCCCCGGGAGCACACAGCACTGAGTTGTCTGCAGGAGCCTCACCTAGATCTTGTTTGCTATTCTCGGTTTCTCACAGATCCCTCTGAGTACAGATGACTGCAAGTTAAGCTTTGCCTGTCTTTAGCACCAGGACATGCTAGAGGACTGTCCTGCTTTCTGTTTTTTTTTTTTTTTTCTAGTTTGGTTTAAGAAAGTTCTGGGGGTTTTTTCTCCTATTTCTCACCTTTATTAATGAAGAAAATGAAGAGAATTAATATTTAAGGAAATATTTTGGCCACGAGACCAGCAGGATCTATTGAAGATTATTTACATTTATAAATTTTATTGTTAGAAAGTATTACAAAAGGAATATATATTCATGATGGAAATTTTTTTAAAAAGGAAAAAGATCTATGTAATCTGACCAGCTAGAGGGAACCACCATTGTTTACATTTGAGGGTATGTTATTTGTCTTTTTTTCCCGGATGGGTACTTGTGTGCACCAACTCTCATACTTAAAAAACCTGAATAGCCTCATTCTGTGTATGTTATTTTAGCTGCTGTGTGTTTAATGACCATAGTGTTTTTGCTGGGGATATATCATGCTGTAACCATTTCTCTGCTGTTGTTGGGTATCTAGTTTTTCGTTTTTTACTGTTTTAAACACTCCTGAGATAACTATCTTAGTAGTTAAATCTTTGTTTTCAGTACTTTTTTCTCAGGTGAAGTTTTTAGAAGTTGAACAGCACAGATAAGAGTATGCTGGGTTGTAGTGCTGTTGATATGTGTGGCCAAGTTCATCTCTAGAAAGTTTCACAGCTCTTTTCCTCTTCTCCTCTTCTTTTAAAGTAACTCTGGTGTTTCTCCTTAACTTGTGGGTTGCTCGAGGTAACTCCAGTATAATCTTGGTATTGCCTTTTGCCTACTTAAATTGCCACCCGATGTTTAGTGTTGTCATTCAGTTGGTCTCAGAGCTCTAGGTACTCCGTCAATGGACTTCAGTCACATACTCTCACATGTAACTGCATTTTGGCTGTGTTCTGGGTACCTTAAATCCCTAGACTTTTCCCAAGGGGCAGCTTCACAGCCCTGGTGGTTTCTCTCTTTATCCTTGTGAAAGCCTCTAGTTGGACTTGGGATGAATTTAGGAAAAGGGGCCAGATAGTGTGCTTTCTCTCTATCTACTTTTCTTAACCCCATACAGAACTTAACTTATTCTTTAATTAAAAGTGGCATTTACTATGGTAGAGATCATAGAAATGTTCTTTTAATTCTTTCCAGAGGAAATACATTTGTTTAGCTTTTGTTAATTATTTGAAAATGCTAGTGAACGGTAGGAAAGGAATGTCAAGTTTGTGAAATATTTGACTTTTAATTGTTTTATTAAAAAATAAAGTCTTTCACTTTTAAGTGAATACAGTTGGCCTCCCCTGGAACTTTCTCTAATTAAATTAGCTATATTGATATTTGCTGATTTGTAGGTATTTATGTTGATATATAGATGTTTACATTCTGGTGTGATGTGGTTTTAATGACTGTTAGTTTTCTCTAGAAGTGAACTTATTTTAGATTTTTGTACTTTTCTAGATGTTTTATAATTGTAGTTCCAGGTGGTGAATGGTTCCTATTTATTTTTATATGTGATTCAGATTTTGTCTTTCTCTTAATAAACTGTATAAACATATATAAGAGCTTATTATAACTTTAAATAAACTTATGGAACTCTGATTTACTGTTGATGTTTTTGTTTCTCAATCTTAGGATTCTTAACCTAACTAATGTCATTTTTTGTTTTTATTTTTTAAAAAAAAGACTCAAGTTTTTAAAGGCAGTTTTAGGGTCACAGCAAAATTGAGAGGAAGGTACAGAGATTTCCTGTATAACACTGTCCCACACACATGCATAGCCTCCCCCTTTCAGCATCTCCCACCAGAATGATACATTTGTTATAATTGGTGAACCTCCATCACTGTCATTCAGAGTCCATAATCATACAGAGTATTTTCACTGACCTAAAAATCCTTTGTGCTCCATCTGTTCATCCCTCCCTCCCTCCTGCAGCTTCTGATCCTTTTACTGGCTCCATACTTTTGCCTTTTCCAGAATGTCATATCTTTGGAATCGTAGGGTATGTGGCCTTTTCAGATTGACTTCTTTCATGTAGTAATATGCATTTAAGTTTCCGCCTTGGCTTTCATGGCTTGATAGCTCATTTCTTTTTTAGTACTGAATAATATATTCCACTGTCTGGATATACCACAGTTTATCCATTGCCCTACTGAAAGGTATCTATCTGGGTTGCTTCCAAATTGTGGCAAGTATGAATAATGCTGTTGTGAACCTCCATGCGTAGAGTTTTATGTGACCTAAGTTTTAAACTACTTTGGGCGAATACCAAGCAGTGCACTTGCTGGATATTGTGGTTAAGAGTGTGTTTTAGTTTTGTAGGAAACCACCAAACTTCTAAAGTGGCTGTACCGTTTTGCATTCCTACCAGCAATGAATGAGAGTTTCTGTTGCTCTGCATTCTTGCCAGTGTTTGGCATTGTCAGTGTTCTGGGTTTTGGCCCTTCTAGGAAGGGTAGTGGTATTTCATTGTTGTTTTAATTTGGATTTCCTGATAACCTGTGATGTGGGGCATCTTTTTGTATGCTTATTTGCCATCTGTATGTCTTCCTTGTTGAGGTATGTCTGTCTGTTAAGATCCTTGGCCAGTTTTTTTTTAAATTGTGCTGTTTTCTTATTATTTTAAGAGTTCTTTGTATATTTTGGATAACAGTCCTGTATCGGATATGTCTTTTGCAGTATTTTCTCCCAGTCTGTGCTTGTGTTCTCATTCTGGTAACAGTGTCTTTCATAGAGCAGAAATTCTTAATTTTAGTGAAACCTAGTGTTTTTTTTAAGTTTTTATTTAAATTCTAGTTAGTTAACATGTAGTGTAATGTTAGTTTCAGGTGTACAATTTAGTGATTCAACACTTCCATACAACACCTGGTGCCCATCATAACAAGTGCCCACCTTTATATCCATCACCTAATTTTACCCGTCCTCCCACCCACCTCCCCTCTGGTAACCATCAGTTTGTTCTTAATAATTAAGAGTCTGTTTCTTAGAGCGCCTTGGTGGCTCAGTCGGTTAAGCGTCCAGCTTCGGCTCAGGTTATGATCTCACAGTCCATGGGTTCGAGCCCCACGTCTAGCTCTGTGGTGACACCTCAGAGCCTGGAGCCTGTTTTGGATTCTGTGTCTCCCTCTCTCTCTATCCCTTCCCCACTTGTGCTCTCTCTTCCTCTCTCTCAAATAAATAAACATTAAAAAAAAATTTTTTTTTTAAAGAGTTCTGTTTCTTGCTCTTTGTCCCCTTTGCTTGTTTGTTTTGTTTCTTAAATTCCACATTGGAGTGAAGTCATACGGTATTTGTCTTTCTCTGACTGATTTCACTTAGCATGATACTCTAGCTTCATCTGTGCTTTTACTAATGGCAAAATTTCATTATTTTTTGTGACTGAGTAATATCCCATTTTTTAAAAAAAGTTTATTTATTGGGGCACCTGGGTGGCTCAGTCAGTTAAGTGTCCGACTTCGGCTCAGGCCATGATCTCACCGTCTGTGAGTTCGGGTCCCGGGCCAGGCTCTGTGCTGACCAGTTCAGAGCCTGGAGACTGCTTTGGATTCTTTTGTCTCCATCTCTGTCTCTCTGCTTCCCCCACTCGCGCTCTGTATCTCTCTCCAAAAAAAAAAAAAAAAATTTTTTTTTAGGTTTACTTATTATTTATTAAGAGAGAGAATCCAAAGGATGCTCTGCCCTGTCAGTAAGGAGTCTGACACAGAGCTCAATCCCAAGAACCATGAGATCAGGACCTAAGCCAAAATCAACAGTCAGATGCTTAACTAACTGAGCCACCTAGGCACCCCTGAGTAATATTCCTTGTATGTATATGCTACTTTTTCCATTCATCAGTTTATGGAAACTTCGGCTGTTTCCATAGTTTGGCTGTTGTAGGTAATGCGGCTATAAATATTGGGGTACATGTATCCTTTTGAATCATTATTTTTGTATCATTTGGCTAAATACCTCATAGTGCAATTGCTGGATTATAGGGTAGTTGTATTTTTTAACTTCTTGAGGAACCTCCGTACCGTTTTGTATTGCCACCAACAGTGCAAGAACAGTGTGGTTCCTGTTTATCCACGTCCTTGCCAATACCTGTTGTTTCTTGTGTTTTTGGTTTTAGCCATTCTCAAAATAATTTTCATTAAATTTATTTATTTTGAGAGAGACCGTGAACGCAGGAGTGCGGGAGAGGCAGAGAGAGAGAGGGTAGAGAGAGAATCCCAAGCAGGCACCATGCTGTCAGAGCCTGACATGGGGCTCGAACCCACAAACCATGAGATGACCTGAGCCAAAATCAAGAGTTGGATGCTTAACTGACTGAGCCACCCAGGCACCACCCCCTTTTTAAAAATATTTATTTATTTAATATTTTTAATAACTTTTATTAAGTTACTTGATTTTAGCCATTCTGAAAGGTATGAGGTGATATCTCATTGTAGTTTTTATTTCTCTGATGATCAGTGATGTTGAGCATTAATGAAATCCAGTTTATCAGTTCTTCCTTTCATGGATGTTGCCTTTCGTGTCATATTTAAAAAGTCATCACCAAACTCCAGGTCATCTGGATTTGCTTATATGTTATCTTCTAGGAGTTTTATAGTTTTGCTTTTACATTCAGGTCTGTGATCCATTTTGAGTTCATTTTTGTGAAGGGTATAAGGTTTGTGTCTAGAGTCTTTTTTTTTTTTTTAAAGATTTTATTTTTAAGTCATCTCTGCGCCCACTGTGGAACTCGAACTCACAACCTGGAGATCGAGAGCCGCATGCTCTTCTGACTGAGCCAGCCAGGTTCCCCTAGGTTCATTTTTTTGTATGTGGATGTTCAGTTGTTCCAGCACTATTTGTTAAAGAGATGTGGCTTTGCTTCATTGTATTGCTTTTGCAAAGATCAGTTGCCTACATGTAGGTGGGTTTGTTTCTGAGCTCTCTGTTTTGTTTTGTTTTGTTCCATTGACCAATACTCTAGGGTCTTGATTACTGACAGTAGCTTTATAGTAAGACTTAAAGTCAAGTAGAGTTAGTCTTCCAGTTTTGTTTTTTTTGCTTTAGTATTGTCTATTTTGGTTCTTTTATTTTCCATAGAAACTTTAGAAAAGTTTGTTGATATCCACAAAATAACTTGCTGGGATTTTTTATTGGGATTGTGTTGAATGTATAAGTCAAGTTGGGAAGAACTGACACCTCGACATACTGAGTTTTTCTGTCCACAGATGTGGAATATCTCCATTCAGTTCTTTAGTTTTGTTCATGAGAGTTTTATAGTTTTCCTCGTATTGTACATATTTGTTAGGTTTATACCTAAGTGTTTAATTTTGGGGGGTCTAATATAAGTATTGTGTTTATAATTTCAAATTCAGCTTGTTCTTACTGTTTGTTATATAGGAATGCAGTTGACTTCTGTATATTGGCCTTGTGTCCAGCAATCTTGTTATAGTCACTTTCTAGATTATTATTTTAGTTTATGTCTTAAGTCTGGATTTATTTGATGAATTCTTTAATGAACTTGTGCATTTTAAAACATAGCCTATTTTGTGTCTGAATATTGATTATGGAGAGACAAGTAAGACATTGTATCTGCCGTTGAGGGGCTTACGGATTGGTTCGGAAGATAGATGTATATACACACAGTTGCAGTGAGGTGTTTCAGTTTCTATATGAGAAATTTGCAGAGTATAGTGGGATATAAATGAAAGTAGTCACTTCTTCCTGAGGGGCTGGGTGGGGGGAAGGGCCAGGAAAGGTTCCATAGAGGAGGTAACCCATGAGCTGAGTCTTGGAAGAGGCAGGTGAACTAGTGGAAGGTGGTTCATGAAGGTCAGGAGGACCAGTGGACTCAAAGGCTTGAAACTATAATACTGTCTAATATGTCCTGGGAATTGCAAGCAGTTAGATCGTTGAGAAGTAGGCAAGACCTAGCTTGTGGTGGACTGCCATTCTAAAGAGCTTGGACTTTTATCCTTTGGTCATCGGAGCTCTGAGAGATTTAAGCGGTAACATGACCAGATTTGCATTTGGAAAAATCACTCTCACAGCATGTGAAGGATGGATTATTTGATGCAGATCCAGGTGTGATTCTCAGTGATAGTTATAAGAAAACGATGATGAGGGCTTGAACTAAGGGCCGGTGCCAAGGAGTATGGAAAAGAAGAGGAAGGAAGAGATATTAAAGAAATAGAATCTTTAGCACTTAGTAATTGCTTGGATATGGCGGGGAAGGCACAAGTAGTCTAGAATGTTTTCCAGAGTTCTGTATTGAGATGGGGATACAGGGGGAAAAGTTACACTGGCAGGAAAGCAGATGAGTTCAGTTTTGGACATGTTGTGGAATGTGTAGGTGTAGAGATAATGTGCTAGACACTTGGATATAGAGGTCTTAGGGCTGTAGAGAGCTAGTACATCTTCACAAGAAGATGGGGGAAAGTGGGTGAATCTGAGATCTATTTTAGAAAACGAGATTAGCTAATGGATTGGTGGTAGTGGGAAGGGCATGAACATAATTTAGGAGTATGTTGCAGAAATTTATATTCTGAAATGCTTATCTCAGAAAAGAAGAATAAAAATTCTGAGCTAAGATTCCATCTGAAGAAGTCGGAGAAATCAAACTGAGTAAACCCAAAGAAAGCAGAGGGAGAAATTATAAAAAACAAAAACAAAAACAAAAACATGTAGAAATTACTGAAATGGAAAACAAATTATTTAGACACAGTCTACAAAACCAAATACTGGTTCTTTGAAAACATCAATGCAATACAGCTATGGTAAGATTGGTTAAAAAGAGAAGGCGGCAAACCATAAAAACATTTGTAGTGAAAAAAAACATAACTATAAGTAAGTTAAAAATTGAACAAATCACAAAATAATACTGTGCCAGAAATATTAAAAACCAGTATCAAAGGAGTAATTTCCTAGAGTAACACATCTTACCAAAACCAACTCAGTAGAAATAAAAAACCTAGACTGGCCATCATGAAAATTGTGACGAAGCATTTAAGACAGCTCAACCAGATACAAAACCAAACAAAAACTTGGTGAATTCAGGTGGTCTTTTTGGTCAAGGTCTGTCAAGCTTCTAAGAAAAATAAAAGCTAATTTCTTACATATGTTCTAGAAAATACGTGTCTGCACAGATTCATTTTATGATACTAGGATGACTTTATCCTACTAGTCAAGGAGTGTATATAGTCAGGGAGAGTGTGGTCATGGCTGATCATTTTCTTATCTCACTTACAAATAGATACTGAAAGGTCTGAATAAAATTTAGCAAACATAAATCAGCAATGTAGTTTTAAAAAATCATGATTGATCATATTAAGTTTATCCAAGTGGAAATATGAGTCCGCATGAAAAAAATCAACATAGGTCACGTCAACAGATTAAAGGAAAAAATTTAAGTTGCAGATAAAAGCATTCATTAAAATGTAACACTTGTTTATAATCTGTTTGCATACTTGAAACAGTACTTCCTTAACTTAGTGAGGGGTTTCTTTTAGAAACCTTTGACATATACTGTATTTAATAGTGAAGTGTTTCCTTTAAAGGTGGAAATGAGGCCAGGATTTCTACTCTTGCCACTTCTATTCATCATTTCTCTGAAGATTCTAGTCAAAACCGTAAGAAAAATAAATGAAATAGGGGCTGGAAAGAAGAAACACTTACTAGCTTGTAGTGTGACTGTTTACATAAAATAAGAGAAGCTACAAATAGCCTAATTAGAATTGAAAAGATTTCAGCAATGTGTCTAGAATCACGATCAGTATACCAAAGTCTTTCTTATGTATACATTAACAACAGGAAATGTAATTTTTAGAAGATACTGTCAGTAATAGCAGCATAAATTAGTATGTTTTTGAGTCAAACAAGATGCATAAGAGAAAGTTTTTAAAAATTATTGAAAAAGAAAAGTGGACCCAAATAAATGGAGAGAGAGAGAGAGAGACCCTGTTCATAGATTAGGGAACACAGTGTTATAAAGATGTCATTTCTTCCCTAAATTAATAGTCTTTTTGGTGCAATTCCCATTTACATCTTAACAAGATTTTTCTGGGAACTTAACAGTTGGAACCTAAAATTCATATGGCAGAGTAAAGGGCCAAGAATAGCTAAGACAATTTTGAATAAAAATAAAACGGTAGACTTCTTGTATTAGAGAGCAAGATTTCATACAGGTGGGAGATACAGACATGGTGATGGAACGCAAGAAAAAGGCTAGAAACAAACCCACACACATATGGCAGCTTGATGTATATGAGAGACGGCATTACAAATCCATGGGAAATCTACGTTCAATATAAAACCAGGTAATGGAATTGGACAGTTGACCACCTGTGTAGAAAAGGACTAAACGAGAAACCTAGATTCTGGAATCCCAAATCAATTCCAAGTAGATTAAGAGACACTAAAAGTCAAAAGTGGAACTCTAACCCTGTAGAGGAAAGTAATGATAAAAATCTTTTTGACATGTAAAGATACCCAAATAATATATACATACACATAATCATAAAAGGCAAAGGTTGATAAATTTAAATACATTAAAGTCAAGGACTTACAACTATTGAGGAAATGTAAATCAAACCACAGCGAGATACCACCTCACATCCAGTAGGATGGCTCTAATAAAAAAGGTAATAAGTGTGGGTGAGGTTGTGGAGAAATTGTAACACACACGCTACTGGTGAGAATTCAGAGTGGGAGTTGCTTTGGAAAATATCCTGGCAGGTCCACCAAAGGTTGAACATGTTACCATATGAGTCAGCAGTGCCGCTCTTAGGATATATAGGACAGATCCAGCTAAGAGAAGTGGAAACTTATGTGCACACAAGACACATGTATGTTCTTAGCAGCAGCATTCATAATAGATGAAAAGTAGAAACAAATGTCTATCAACTGATGAATAGATAAGCAAAATGTATGAAAAAAATTTTCATACAATGGAATATTTGGGGCAATAAAAAGGAATGAAGTACTGGTATGTGCTACAATGTGGTTGAACCTTGAAAACATCATGCTAAGTGAAAGAAGTCAGGTCACCAAAGGCCACGTGTTATGATTCCATTCATTTGAAATGTTTAGAATGGGCAGATACATAGACGAAGTTCATTAGTGATTTCCTTAGGGCTGGAAGGAATAGGAGGTTACTGCTAAAGAGTATGGGTTTTTTTTATGAGATGATGAAAATGTTTGAAAATCAATTATAGCGATCGTTGCCGATCCTGTGAATTGAACTGTATATATTAAATGGCTGAATTGCGTGGTATGTGAATTATATCTCAGTAAAGCTGTTTAAAAAAATCAAGAACCTCTCATATGGCAAGAATACTGTGACTACATTAAAGAAAAATCCACAAACTTGGAGTAGTTACATACAACATAAAAAATTGGAAAAGGCTTAGTATCCAGAATGTAAAAAGAGCTCCTGAACATTAATAAGAAATAGACAAACATCTTAACTAGTAAATGGCAGTTTACCTAGGAAGAACCTAACTGGCTGATGAAGTGAAAAGATGCTCAGTTCAAGGGAGATGCGATTTAAAGTAATGATGAGGTAGCTCAGTCTGTTGAGCGTCCAACTCTTGATTTCGGCTCAGGTCATGATCCCAGGGTCGTGGGATTGAGCTCCGCATCTGGTTCTGCACTGAGTGTGGAGCCTGCTTAGGATTCTTTCTCCCTCTGTTCCTCTCCCCCTCTTGTGCTTGCTCTCTCTAAAATAAAAATAAAATAAAGATGAGATAACATTCCACATCGGTCCAAATCAGTAAGTTTACTTGAGAATATCAAGTGTTGGTACAAGTGTTGGGAAACTGAGCAAGCCCTTTCATTGCTGGAGGAAGTGTAGACCGGCATGGCTTCTTTGGAGAGCCGTCTGGTGTGACCAGGTCAGGTTGCACATGGGCCTACCCTGTGACCTACTTGTGTCAGAGCCACTCTTGTGCCTGCCGCAGGGCCCTGGCTGAGGCAACCCAAGAAGAATCTCGCTGGGCTCCTCAGTCCAGCAAAACGCAGCTACAGCTGCATATTACACAGTAGATAAATTCAGTAACTAGATCTGCATAGGTGAACAGATAAACTTCCAAAACCGAATGTTGGGTGAAAAGAGCAGAAGGATATAGTCAGTATATCATTTTTCACAAGTCTTCGTATGCAGTATCAGTAATTGTATCTGATTAGACATATACATGTAGTAAAAGTACACAGAACATACATGGTTGTTGCCTCTGGGGAGAGCACAAAGGATATTATTTTCCATCTTAAAGGATTCTCGTGAGGGCGAACGAATACACAGCCTGCCTTATTGCAAGTGGTTGCTGTTAGTTCTTAGGGGGTGTGGATGCATCTTTTTTGCTCTTAAATTTAAAAGCTATCACAGATTTTTTTTAGTTGCTTTGTTTAGTGTTGTAGTCTGTTCATGTATATAATTGCTTATGACATGTCAGATTGAGGGGCCAGGGACCAGGGCCATCACAGTGATCAAGACTGGCAAAATTCCTGTTGTCATGGAGCCCAGAAACCAGGGATGAGAGACAACACACAAGTGGAAAATTAATTATACTCTTGACTGGCACTTAACAGTGTGAAGGGACTAACGCAGGGTACTGAGAGGTGCGGGGGGGGGGGGGGTGGGGAAGGGGGGCTGACGGTGGTCAGGGAAGGCTATTGAGTGGAAACCTGTATTTTACAAAGAGCAAACGTAGAAAGTGGGGGGGGGGAGCACCTTCATAAAGGACATGTTCAAAAATTCCAGGAAGAATAAAATACTTAGGAATACATTTGGCAAAAAAAAGTGTAAATGTATACCTTGAAAACTACAAAACGTATTGGAATAAATGAGAGAAAATCCAAATGGCAAGGTTCACGGACTGGAAGACAATACTGTTAAGATGGCAGCGTTCCCCAAACTGACGTACAGATTCAGCGCAGTCTCAGATTCAGCGCAGTCTCCGGCCAGTCTCCGGCCGAGTCCCTGCTGACTTCCTTGTAGAAAGTGACAAGGTGATCCTAAACAATAGCAAGGCCAGTGTGGCCAGAGCGTGGTGAGGGAGGGAGCAGGGGAAGTGGTGCCACTTCTGGATCATGAAATCCTGTGGGCCATGGAGCTATCACCGATCTCATCCTAGGTCCAGTGGGAAGCCTTCGGAGGGCTCTAAGCAGGGGAGTGGTATAATTAAATATTTATTACGTGCCTCTCTGCCTGTCGCTGGGATGGGCATGAGTATGGCAGTGAACAGGACAGAATTGAACAAATAGAAGTCAGCCTTTGAATGGTAGGAAATGAGAGCATCCTCAGTTTCTTTTTGTATGTGTTGGCATGTATTTATATCATATTACTGACCTAGTTCCGCATTATCTTAAGTGGCAGTAACAAGTGCTATTATAATAGTGTTTATGGAAGAGTAAGTGTTCATTATAGAATAATTAGATTCAGATGGAAAGAGAAATGCATATCTTTCAATACCTTACTACTTTGACATAATGACAGTTCACATTTAGTGTTTTTGCCTTCTAGGCTTCAGAGTGGATTTATGATCAAACATTTCTCAAGTTCAGTAGTGAGTGACCTCATTACCCCCAATGCCATTTCTTTTATAGTTTTTTTTTCTTTTCTTTTTTTTTTTTTTTTAAGTTTATTTTGAGAGGGAGAGAGAGAGAAAGAGAACATGTACGTGCGAGCTGGGAAGGGACAGGGGATGGTGTGGAGAGAGAATCCCAAGCAAGCTCTGTGCTGTTAGCTGAGCTAGGCTTGAACCCACGAACCACGAGATCATGACCTGAGCTGAAATCAAGAGTTGGACGGTTAACTGACTGAGCCAGCTAGGCACCCCTCACCCCTCAACACCATTAAAGGAAACAACAATGGGGATCATAGGGTTTCTTGGGGTGAGTCAGTCCGTGAGTCTTCTGATTAATCCCTTTTAGGTGGAGCTGATCAGAATAATGTTCAACATCAACCCCCTGGAGAACCTGAAGCTGTACATCAGCAGCCGGCCTCCCCTTGTGGTCTTTATGATCAGTGTCAGCGCCATGGCAATAGCTTTCCTGACCTTGGGCTATTTCTTCAAAATCAAGGAGATTAAGTCACCGGAAATGGCAGAGGTATTGTATATTTTAAGTTTTCCTGTCAGGCTGGCCCGACCTTACCCAGTGGGAGAACACCCTTGCGCTCTCCACACACCTTTCTTTGGTGGGGACATTTTAACCCAGTGAGAAAGAGCAGCGTTTATTCACAATCTTTTGTCTTCCCTATGACTCACTTTGTTAGAAGGTATCTAGTTAGGTAACTGTTGATTTAAATAATGCCATCAGTTTCAGTTAGACTGTTTCAGCAATGAAACATGTATTTTGGAAAATATATTTGTAAAAATGTTTGTGTCAGGAAGGCCAGGAACTAACATATTTGCTGTTATTAAATTAATAATAAGTAATTTAAATTTATCTTAAATTAGCTAATTGCTGTTTTTGAAAACTGTAAATATTTGTTATCTTGAAGCCACATGTCATGGAATTTCTTTTAGCTGTACCGATAGCTTTTTCACTGCCAAAGAAGGGATGCTAAAGAAATAGAACACCTGGGTCTTATTTCCAAATATATTTGTCTTTTTTATTAGGCCGAATTTCAGTTATCTACAAACTTGCTTTCTAGATTTTTATGTTGTGGTCAGTTTAAATACATTATTAGGGTATTGCTCTTTAATCCTTAATCTAGGCATATAATAGTTTGAACACTCATAATACAGATCTTAAAAGGTGTATTTTTGCAAATACAAAGAAAACAATACAAAATCAACAATTCTTAACAGAAGTGAATGATAATGTACCTATTAATAAATATATTTTACATGTTAGAAATAATGCTGAATTAATGATACGGTGAATTTACTGGTGGATAAAGTTTCTTTCAGGACAAATGAGTACCTGTCATCGTAGATTCCCGGAGTTCCTTCTCTTACCCTTTTTCTTCTTGGGTGTGTTCCTAGGTGGGAGTAGGAGCGGGAGTGGGGGTTGAGACTGCAGCGTTGCCTCATTGTGTGTGCCTCGTGACCAAGAGGAGGGTTCTACCCTGTGTAATGGGGATCGTGGCCTTTTCTGCTCTCTGGTATTCTAGGTCCTAGAATACCTTGACAGGAAGGGCCACCTTCACAAGTGAACTCTTTCAGACAGTTTAGGTAACAAGTTTTAGCTATTTCTACCATGAAACCCTTTCAAAGAGTTTCTAACCAAGAAGAGACCTACTGGCTGGCTCAGTTTTCCCTCTTTTCTGACTCTGAATCTTTAAAGGTTGTGCAAATAGGCTGTACTCACATTAGGGCTGAAAATGAATATTCTAGTCAGAACCAGGGCTCCACAGCATCCTGGCATTACTTTTCTTCAGAGCCCAAGGCCATGTTGAACACTCAGCCAAGCTAAGTGATTAAGAGGTAGCCTGGATAATTAGTCTTTAATAATCAAAATGGAGCCTGACATTGGCTTTGACCAGCTGTTCAAAATGGACTTGAACTCTGCAGGAAAGCAGTGCCAGGATACTGCAGAACTTTGGTTATGATTAACTTAGTGCTTTTCTTTTCAAATGAGGATCTGAGGAATATGGGTGAAGTTTGGGGCTATGAGTCAAAAAACTTAATCCAGATTGTGCCTTCAGCTGTGGGACTGGAGAGCCCTTAAAGTTGCTCTGGGCCTCAGTTCCCTCATGTCTGGAGTATGAAGGGAAGGGACTAGAATGTTCATTTTCGGCTCTAATTTTCAGTTCAATTTCAGCTCAGGTCTCCTGAGTTTGTAGGTTTGGGGAGAACGTAATTTTATACATCGAGTTGCAGTCTTACTAAATACCATGCACTGATCAGCTGATGCTGTAAAGGTAGACTCACTTGACTGCTCAAGGATTGCTCAGATGGCTTTTTATTTAATGCAGCAAGGAAAAGGTTTTTTGAGAGGTAGCCTCATGAGGGGACGAGAGAGAAAGCCTCAAATTCGCCTCCCTGAAGGAGAGTCAGGGATATCAAATAGCATTAAAAAAAATTTTTTTTGATGTTTATTTATTTCTGAGAGAGAGAGCACGAGTGAGGGAGAGGCAGAGAGAGAGGGAGACACAGAATCCAAAGCCGGCTCCAGGCTCGTTGTGGGGCTCGAATTCACAAACTGTGAGATCATGACCTGAGCCGACGTCGGACGCTCAACCGACTGAACCATCCAGGCGCCCCTCAAGTGGCATTTTTAATCAGTGGCTAGTGTTAGAGTAATTGGAAGTGTAACTGGGTTTGTCTTCACATTTGGCACCTTTTTGTAGACTAATGTTGCTGGGACAGAGAAGTTCTGTCGGACAGCCTAGGTTAGTTTGTTGTCACTTTTCAGCCTGCGTTCATCTTTGCATTTCTGTGAAAATTAAAATAGAACCAGGTGGGTACTTTACTAGGTTGGTTTCAGTTTAATCATGACATAATCAGCTGTATGCGATTTTAAAATTGCTTATGATTTAAATCATCGGTACAGACCGTAAGAGAAGCCTGATAAATATCGTTTCCCTTCCTTTCTGAAATTGTTCTGTTTTAGGGTGGTCATGTTCCAAAGTCCATGACAAGGGGTGGGGGGAAGTACCACATGAATATTGGTATTGACTACACTTTTGCATTCTACAGAGAGAAAACAAGATGTATAGAATTTCCCTTTTGAGGAATTATTTTAAGGCAGCCTTATTTACTTATTTTTTAAGTTTTATTTATTTAAGTAATCTCTACACCCAACGTGGGGCTTGAACTCACAACCCCAAGATCAAGAGTTGCATGCCTTTCCTTCTGACTAAGCCAGCAAGACACCCCAAGGCTGCCTAATTTTTAAAAAATAACTAATTGTGGGGCGCCTGCTGGCTTAGTTGGTAGAGCGGGTGACTCTTGAGTTTGGGATTGTGAGTTCAAGCCCCACATTGAGTGTAGAGATTACTTAAAAACAAAATCTTAAAAATAATGGATTATTGTTTTGGCTAATTAAATTTGGATGAATGCTTTTAATTTTTTTTTTTTTTTTCAACGTTTATTTTTGGGACAGAGAGAGACAGAGCATGAACGGGGGAGGGGCAGAGAGAGAGGGAGACACAGAATCGGAAACAGGCTCCAGGCTCTGAGCCATCAGCCCAGAGCCTGACGCGGGGCTCGAACTCCCGGACCGCGAGATCGTGACCTGGCTGAAGTCGGACGCTTAACCGACTGCGCCACCCAGGCGCCCCAAATGCTTTTAATTTTTAATTTTAATTTTTATTACTTTCATTTAAGCTTTCTTTTCAGGTTTGGTTCTGAAGCTAGATCATTTTCTATAAGTATGTGCTATTTTGGTTTGTTCTCTGCACAGTTTCTTGAATAAGTTGGTTTAATCTCCTGGTATATTTAATATCTCATGCCAGTTAAGAATTCATATTTTAGATTGTGAATATGAGAGTGATTTGGAAACCCCACTGTTACACCAACACAAGAGGCTGATGGCTGTATTGTCATTGCTGTTTTAAATGAGTGACTCAGAAGTGTCATTCCCCTGCAGCCCTGTGACGCCACACTGGAGGGTCGTCAGGTCGTGGCCAGATGGTGTGGTGGCAGCACTTTCCGACTTTCTCACACTTACTTCCCTCTATTGCATTTTACTGCAGGATTGGAACACGTTTCTGCTGCGGTTTAACGATTTGGACTTGTGTGTATCCGAGAATGAAACGTTAAAGCACCTCACAAATGACACCACGGCTCCGGAGAGCACAATGACCAGCGGGCAGGCCAGAGCGTCCACCCAGTCCCCTCAGGCCCTGGAGGATTCAGGCCCAGTTAACATCTCAGTTGCGATCACCCTAACCCTGGACCCGCTGAAGCCCTTTGGAGGGTACTCCCGCAATGTCACCCATCTCTACTCGACCATTTTAGGGCATCAGATTGGACTTTCAGGTGTGTGAGTGTAGCCATTTTCCTTCCAGATTTTCTTAGGCAACAACTCTTCGAAGACAGAGTATTAGTAGTATGTGGTCTTTACTCATCAGACTATTTTTATTTTTGCATGTCTCCCCTTTTCTTGAGTTTGAACTAAATGAAGTCAAGAAGGAACTATTTCTACTACATCTTCACTTAAAGTGTTTGGTATGTAGTAGGCGCTCAATGAAAGCAGCCGAGAAGCAACTTTAAGGCCTCGTTCTGGTTTTAATACTTACAAGCACAAATTTTTATTCAAGTTTCTCATCATGGAGTTTTCAGTACATACTATAAATATTGTTATTAGTCTACAAATATAAATATTGTTATAGTCTACAAATTTTTGAATGCCTACATTAGCTCAGCCCTAGCTGCTGAAAATAACTAGAAAAAGGCTAAGGTCTGGTCTTGTCCAATTGGAATTTTAGGATTACAGAAGAGACAAGGATAACATGAGTTAATATTCATCAGGCACTTAAAATAGTTCGTGGCACAAAGGAAATGCTATATTAAGTGTGTGTTAAGTAATATTAAAAATTAACAGCTAGGGGCGCCTGGGTGGCTCAGTCAGTTGAGCATCCAACTCTTGATTTTAGCTCCAGGTAGTGATCTCACAGTTGTGAGATCAAGCCCCAAATTGGGTTTCGTGTTGGGTGTGGAGCCTACTTAACATTCTCTCTCTCTCCTCTCCTGCCCCTCTCCCACTTGCGCACCCTCTCTCAAAAAATAAAAAAAGTAAACATCTACAGAACAGTGAGCACTGCCCTTTGACCAATAGTGTCCTCTGACCATAACAGACTATTAAGTGATTCAGGAGAGTGTTGAGGAAGTAGTGGAAGCTGGGATAATTAGGAAAGGCTTCGTTGCAGAGGCCTGGACCTTAGAAGAAGTATCTTTGGTTCTTTGTTACCAAGAGCCTCTTAAAGTCCTCAGGTAGCTTAAAGTGCCTGGCAGCCTCCTGCTGGTTTTACAGGCGAGAGCTGCTCCCGTGGGACTGAGGTGAGGGTGACTTCTGGGCATCAAGTGGACCTTCCGCTGTGGTATCAGAAGACCTTCATTTTTGTTTAAGCTTCTTTAGCCCTTACCAGTTCCCTGCCCTTCCTTAAGTCCGTTAGACCTTCTGATCCTCAGTCTGCTCCTACGTGAAAGGGGAACATCAGTACTTCTGTGGTCACGTTCATGGGCTAATGGCACACTTTACGTGAAAGAACACATACAAAGGCAATTTGAAAATGGTACGAGTGCTGTTCACGTGCGAAAATAGTGGTGATCGTGGCTCACCCAGCCCCCAGCTTTCCAACTCAGTCACTGTGGGCCCTTGCCTGACATCTCCAGGCGCTGGCAAACAGCGGCCCCTCTCCATTTGCCAAGCTGTGGCTCTACCAGGTGAGCAGGCCTCAGAGCCTGGCTCAGAACTCTTGTTCCTAAAATCCCACAAAGGCAGGTGTGTTTCTTCTGTGGGCTGATAGGTGATTCCTGGGTGGGTTTGGTTCCAGGATTCATTGAAATCCCAGAACATAACACATATATGAGTTCTTACCTTTGTTTACCAAACACCCCCCCACCCCGATTTCTCTTTCCTAGGCAGGGAAGCCCACGAGGAGATAAACATTACCTTTACCCTGCCTACAGCCTGGAGTTCGGACGACTGCGCCCTTCACGGTCACTGTGAGCAGGTGGTGTTCACAGCCTGCATGACCCTCACAGCCAACCCCGGCGTGTTCCCCGTCACCGTGTAAGTGGCTTCCTGGGCCCAGTGGTTGCGTGTCACGAGCTCCATGTACCAGAGTATGACTGGGGCACTTTAGCAGCAGACTCTCAGGGTGGCTTCCAGTCAATTACTCTGTAGGACTGTCACAGCCAGACGTGGCTGAAGGATTATTTAAGTTGACTTTGGAATCTTACAGGTAGAACTTCTGCATAGAAGTATTAAAGAGCGAGTGAATCCTTCCGCAGGTGGTAAAAGCATCTGGTTTTTGTTACATGTTCTTAGGCTGCCTTTCCTGTTGGTAGAAGCGTGTCACAGAAAAGATAAGTAAGAGCTGATCCGTGACCAGAATGACATAATGAAGCTTCCCGAAACGTGAAGTTTTGATCTCTGTTATTCAGAAGGAGTTATTTTTTAAATCGAGAGCATAAATGAATCTTATTTTCTGTGAAATAGTTTCTGTTGGTGAAATTTCTGCTTCGAATTTTTTGCATGGCTATCAGTGTTACCACTTGGTCTTTTAAGGTTTTTGGGGTTTTTTTGCCTCTCCTTTCTCTGTGAAGGATATAACGATCTATAGATACATAAAATACATAAGATGTAGCCTATGTAAAAGAATTCTGTGATGAATCCTTTTTTAAATAAGAATAGTTATCCTGTGATTTATCTATTTGAGACATTTGGAGATTGTAGGACAAGAGCAGGTAAGTTAAACATTTGCTATTGGCTGTGTTTAACCAATTATATATAATATAATGGAGTCGTCTGTGCATAAAACTTCCAGTTGTGACTAAGAATTTAGATAATTTGAGAAACTGGGCTTAAAAGGAGCAAGTGTCTCTTTGGCTGAGTCGTATGCGAGAGAACCGTGTTGACTGACCTGCGGAGGCAAAGGTCTTAACAACCGGCCTCGTGAATGTGACATGCCGATTTCTTATTCCGTGTTTAATAATTTTTTAGAAATCTGTGAACGAAAAACATCATGTGATTTTCCTTAAATGTATGTCTCTTATCTCTCCTTTCCACGCGTGTGGCTGTGCTCAGTATTGTGCCGGGGCTGCGGGGGAGACACAAGGAACCGTCTCAGGCCACTGAGCACGTGTCTTTGCCATTCTTCCCCTGCAGGCAGCCACCGCACTGTGTTCCTGACACATACAGCAATGCCACGCTCTGGTACAAGATCTTCACGACTGCCAGAGATGCCAACACAAAATACGCTCAAGATTACAATCCTTTCTGGTGTTACAAGGGGGCCATTGGAAAAGTCTATCATGCTTTAAATCCCAAGCTTACAGTTATTGTTCCGGATGTAAGTGAGGAAAGTCGTGTGTGTGTCCCTGCGTCTGAGAACTACTAGCGTAGGCCCTCTTTACCTCGGTGGGCTAGCTTAGCTCATGCCATTCTAGATTTCCAGCTGGGTCGGGAGACTAGAGACTTGGGGAAATAGGCCACCTTTTTAGCTAACCAGCCCTGCATTTGTTGCTCATTTTCTGCGCTGCTCGGCTGCGGTTACTCGTTGAGCAGCTGTCGTGTGCCCGACCCATGGGGGTGACGAGAGGTGCTTATACCGTCTGCTCAGTCACACCGCCACTCAGAATATTTGGTTAGCGTCAATTTGAGCAAAATAAATAAGTTTGGAATTTAGAAAGGTAGAAGTAAATAGGAGGAGCTGAGTCTTTGGCCAGATATGGAGAGCTGGAGAGGATCTTACTTAATAAGGAGGAAGACCAGTGGATCTGGACCAGTGGGTGGGAGGCTCATTTAGCCTCCTGCTTAGACTTGAACCTGCTTTTAACAGACTGCACAGGTTATTGTAAACGCCCTTACTTTTGTTCTGGTCACTATATGTCAGGTGGGTTTCTTTTCTTTTTGCCTGGTCCTTTTCTCTTACATCTCATTTTATCAAGTTGTAGAAGTTGGTGGGCTGGGGCCCTGCAAGGAGTCACCAATGGAGATCAGGCTGGATGCTGGGCAGAAGCCAGGTTCCAGAAAGATGCCTTGCTGAGGGACACTGTAGGGTCTTTGTGAAGCAGTGTGTTAGGAAGGCTGGTCTCCCACCTGATGATGTGTTTATGCGATGGAGCCCAAGGCTTGATGTTTCAAGGCCTGGAGACGTGTGAAGGAAAAGGGAGGGAAGCATGGCTGGGACGCGGCAGCTGGCAGGCCTGGTGACTGACTGCACGTGGGAGGTCAGAGAGGAGTGAATCAGGGACTTGGAAAGGGGGAGAAAGGGAGAGGAATGAAGCTGCCCAAGGGGAGAAGCCTTCCTGGTGGGGGAGTGACAAGGAATTAGGAACAGAGTCTTGGGCTGTCAGCCATGTGACCTGAGGGCAGTCAGAGGACTCAAGAGAAGGGTCTGGATTAAGGCCTCTGGTCTCTGGGAACTTCAGGGGTGGGGGGAAATGGGGACAGGGCATTCTTGGGTTCCTGGGCAGTATAGGAGTGCAGAAGCCAGGGCAGGGGGCTGCCTTAGGAAGGAGTGGGTGGTTCCAGGAATACCATCTTTACTTAGATCCAGCTTTAATAGTTTAGAAGAGAAAAAGAGAAACCTCGTTTCAGTTTGAGAATTCAAGTTTAGGCGAGTCAGGAGGTTATGAACCCTGTTTCCAGAAACCCAGCATTAAAATCTTCCAGTAACTCAGTGCAGATGTTTCTGGTTTATTCTCTTCATTTAGGATGACCGTTCATTAATAAATTTGCATCTCATGCACACCAGTTACTTCCTCTTCGTGATGGTGATAACAATGTTTTGCTATGCGGTTATCAAAGGCAGACCCAGCAAATTGCGTCAGAGCAATCCTGACTTTTGTCCTGAGAAGGTGAGCAGTGGGTGGGGTCTGGCCGAGATTTTGCTGGAGATCTCTGCAGACAGGAAGTCCCCACTTAGTCCCCGTTCCATTTATTGTGGATGGCACCTTTCCACCAGAGAAATTAGTTACTGTCTTTTTTTTTTTTTTTTATGTTTGTTTCTTTTTGAGAGAGAGACACATACAGACTGCGAGCAGGGGAGGGGCAGAGAGAGAGGGAGACACAGGATCTGAAACAGACTCCAGGCTCCAAGCTTTCAGCACAGAGCCCAACATAGGGCTCAAACTCACTAGTTCGATTAGTGAGACTCGTTCCTGTCTTTTTATCAGATGTAGTCTACTCTCAGCCTAAATGATGATTTTGGATTTTCAGTCGTATACCCAAGCCTTAGCTGGCAAAAGGTACTGATTGGGAATTGTTCTCAAAGTCCTACTGGAGAGTAGCCGACCCTGAAGGGCTGTTTCCTCTCGGTTTCTATCGGCTTGAGAAATCCTCTCCTAGAATGCTGATCAGGGTTTGAAAACTGTTAACTCTGTCTCAGCATGGTGGTTCCACTAGATCAGCTACTTCCTGCAATGGACTTTGAGATTTCTCTTCATTCTCTGCCAAGTGACATTGTTTTCTTAGGGATTTAGTAATTCCCCTGCCTGATCGATGCATTCCGTATGGCTCCCTGGTGTTTGGTTGGGGACCCGAACTCAGTAAGAGTACTGGGCGGGGCTGAGTTACCTGGGCTTTACCGTGTGACCGGATTGCTCCTCCTCTTCTTTTCTAGGTGGCTTTGGCTGATGCCTAATCCCACAACTGCCCGTTTTCTAAGAGAGACTGAGAGAACCATAATCATTGCCTGCTGAACCCAGCCTGGGCCTGGACACTCTGTGAATATATTATCTTGCAATGTTGGGTTATTCCAGCCAAAGACATTTCAAGTGCCTGTAACTGATTTGTATATATTTATAAAAATCTATTCCGAAATTGGTCCAATGATGCACGTGCTTCACACTGGGTGCAGCGGGAACCCTTCAGCCTCACCTGTGGACTTGGGATGGTTCTGCGTAGCGCCAGAGAGGAGCGTGATCTTACTGCTGGGGAGCAGACCATGCTGTCTTTGCCAAGGTCACAGGGGCATTTCATTGCTGGTGGGGTTGAGGTTTGCTTTGGTTCTTGTTTCAGCCCGATATGTACAGAACGTTCCAAACAGTCTGCACCTTCGATATGATACTGCATTTCCAAAGCCACCAATCCATTTTGTGGATTTTATGTGTCTGTGGCTTAATAATCATGGTAACAACAATAATACCTTTTTCTCCCTTTTGCTTGCAAGGAAACATACCTATCTTTCTTAGTTTTTTGTTCGGTTTGTTTTTTTTCTTTGAAGAACAAGTAAAATAGTCACATTTTAATACTACTCTAGTTAGGACAGACTTGTGCTTTTATCTTGAGTAAAGAGTTAAATATTTAAAAATCACCTACATGGTAAAGATCTAAGTTTCATTTTCCACATGGATGGTGAGGAACCTGGTCTTGTTTGAGTTGAGTTGGCACAGAATGTGCCACTGTCCTTTTCTTCTCTGTTGTCCGTTCCCTCCTTTATAAAAGTTAAAGCAGTGTCCTCACTCAAAAGAGCTTAAAAATTAAGTAAATGGCTCTAGAGTAGAAATTAGCTGTTCTGTTTTCTGGAGTGCAGCTGGCAGTATAGAGAGACCGATGATTCAGTCTCATAGTTGTAAAAGAGCTTCTTCTTTGAAGAGGGAGTGGATTTTTTTTCTTCTTTTTACTTTTTGCATATGTTTTTATGCAATGAACATATCTTCAGAAGGAAAATGGCAGCTCGTAGATCAGTAACGTGGAAACAATGCCTGTGAAATTTGAGGAAAGGACTTCTGATTTGCCACGTATCAGGAAAACCCAAAGCATTTTTCTTTCCTGTGGCATTTGGATGATCTAAATCTTTTATCCCTTTTTCTTTCTGCTCCTTATTTATGTTTTAAAAAATTGTGTTACTTTTTCTAGTCCTTTGTTGTTTCTTGTATTCTTACGGTTTTTCCTTAATAGCTCTTTGCCTTAATAAGTCCTTGTCATTACTGACTTCTGTGTTCTCCTGAGCAACATTATGTAGCAGAAGGGCCATTAAAACCTTAGACGTGACTCTCAGCACTTTTTCCCCTGAACTTCAGGTCTGTAGTCTGTTCCCAATTAGAATTAGTCCTGCAGTCTGAAATAATTGGCCTAGAACATTTGATCCCAGGCATTCTTGAATGGAAAACAATTGTGGGCTCTTACTGAAGATTATTAAAATAATCACTGTAGTAACTTAATATGTTAATTCCCCCCCCTTTTTTTTCCTTTTAGTACATTTCAAGTGTAGTGATCATACTTGTCTATCCAGTTTTTTTTATGAGTTGCTTACATGATGCATGGCTAACCTTGGTCCTTTAGTTTTCTCTTTAGAGACTTTGAGACTTTTATGAGACAAGATTGAGAAAGAGCCATTTGGCTTGGCCTTCAGAAACATCAGTATCATTAAGACCAACAGATTTTAGGTTAAGCTGCTACTGAATTGATAAAATCCCCATGAAGTTGAGTTACAGGGATAGATTTATAACTGGCAGAGTAACACAAAAGGAGAAAGACAGGTGGAAAACGTCAGTTTCACTGGTTTGTTCAGTCCAGCTTGTTGCTAATGTTAATTACACTTGTTTTAATAACAGGGAATGGCTGGAATCTCTAGCCAGGGGAGGAAGGACTCTGTTAGGCATGAGGGAAGGAAGTGCCAAAAATGCCTGGACAGTATGACTTGTCCATGAGGCCAGGACACACACTTAAAAAATCCAGCATTCACTCTAGCAGGTAATTCTCAAAGATCTTCTAGAAACCTAGAGTCAGTCAGGCGTATAAAAGAAAGCGGGGAAGAGGAGAGGCCATGGGCCTGGGTGAAGAGGTCTAGGAACCGGAGAGACTTTCATGGAATCTCAGGAAGTCCAGAGTCCTGTTAACATCTGGGCACTTGGAGACAAGGCCCAGTCCTCCGCTGCGTCTTGCTGGGGGACCCTCAGAATTAGAAGAGCGTCCCACACAGGGCCCACAGGCCATTCTGAGTGACCCCGCACGGGAGCACTGGCGCGTCCTCAGGCATCTTGGACTGGAGGTCCAATTAAAGGTTAGCAACTTACTATTAAATGGTTGTTTCAGATCATATTGATCTCTTTCCTTTTTCCTTTTGTGCTTTCACTGTATGACTTGAATCAGTTTTGATTCTATTTGTAAGTTTTTCTCGTCACTAGGAGCCTGCCGTTTCGGTTGCATTTTCTTTGGCAGTCTGTAGGGATTCAGTATCCTGGTTTTCCACCCTCCTGCAGGCGCTGTGGGCTTAGAAGGGCCGGCGGACCCATCTCACTTACCTTGCTGCATGATGGTCAGTAGCTGATCTGTTACGGCATTTACTCCCAGATTCATTTTCTGTGTTTGAAATATGTGCATATGTGCTTTACAGAATAAAACATCTGAGTTTATTTGCCGTGTCTCTGTTTTCCTCCCATCTGATGGGTGTTTTCTAAGGGAAGAACATATGTGATCAGTTACTGGGGATGTTTTGCAACCTGTTTTCTCCACGTGTCGCTCATCGTCAGGATGCGGGGTGGGCCGCGTCTCCTACTAAGCTTGGCCTCAGGGAACATACAGGTCTTCTCCCTGAGAGTACAAAACCTCTTTGACGGCCCTGGACCAGCAAGTGCCCACAGACTTGACCCAAATCCTTTCCAGAAGTGAGTAAACTAAGCAATGGAGACCACTGCGGAGCATGTGAGTAGACATGGGGATGTGAAGACGCCCTTCTCAGTTACATAAGCCCTTCACGTGCACTTGGCCTGAGTCACCACCAGAAGCAGACGCCAGCCGCTCTGCCTTCTCCTGTCACAGAGCTCCCCGCATGTGCCAGACACCCTGTGCCAGGACGGCGCATCCCCTACAGTTATTTGTGGAGCAGCTTATCAAGGGAGATCGTGTTCGCTAACGTGAATTCTTCTCTTCCCCGATGGGCGGAGGCTCTGTGGACCTCCCCTCCCTTCCCGGCAGGCTCCAGGGTCACAGAGGCCAGTCTCTAGGCACTCTTGAGGCCAGGACCATGTTGAACAGGATGCCTCAACAGTCCCATTTGTTTCTACCTCTTCACCTCTCCTGCCTCGTCTCTCTCACAGGCTGCGCGCTTCGTGCCCCTCACTGCTCTCCCCCTGTACTCTTAGATGGCATGTCCTGCTTCATCACGTGTGAACAAGAGTCCTTGGTCAGTAAGAGCTCCCATCTTCCTTCTGTCCGCTCCGTGTAAAATCTGACCTGTGCTGAGGCCTCGAGTCAAGTTGCTATTTTATTCCCTGGCAGGCACGCTGCACCTGAAGCCACTCAGACTCACAGACCAGCAAAGGAGCACAGGAAAGATCAGAATGAACGCAAAGACCAGAGGAGCGGTGTGGAGTCCGGTCAGGGTCTTCGTGAACTTGCCCAAACTTCTCTCTTCATCTGAGAGAGCCTTTTTCTTCTTCTTCTTCTTCTTAGCCTGCAAAGACCCCAGACTGGTGCCATGCTAGTTGTTGATATTATGGGTGAACTAGGGTGGTTTGACCACTGTGAGAATAGATGCAAGTGTGTGGACTGTGTCCCAGGGGAAGAGGGGATCGACTTGTTGCATCACTCAGTAACAAATCTTTCTCAGGTTCTCCTAAGTGTCCTCACTGTTCTGGGAGCTGAAGGTGCTGTAGCACATGGACAAAAGACTGGTCTTTTCGGCCCTTCTAGTTGGGGAGACAGTTCACGAAAAAGTGTAATCTAATGGCAGACAGTGAAGAGATCAAGAGGGTTGCAGGGCAGAGGATGATGGCTCTTCGGGGGGCCCCAGATGGCATCTTGGAATAGCTGAGGTTTGAATGCACCTGGGAATGGGAGCAGGGGTTGGGGTGGGGTGGGAGCGTTGGATGCAGAGGGTGGAGCTGCGACCCCGGCGCTCAGGGACCCCGGGCTCATTGCCGCATGGAGAATGGGGGCCCGTTGGGGATTTGTCCACCTCCCGAGGACAGGGTTCCCCCAGGCTGCTGCTACAGTGGCCCCGTGGGGCTGGTGTGCCAGAGGCTGTGCAGGGAGATGCCGCACCCCTGGCTGCTCCAGGAACTGAAGTCCGGCGTGGCAGCAATGAGCCCCGGCTCCAATTCCCACATGCCCTGCAGCTTTGGCCAAGTGGCTTAACCTCTCTGTGCCCCAGTTTCCTCATCCATAAAATAAGGATGATGGCACTCACTTGAATGCAGTGAGAATTCATCAAGTTAATACCAAATGCTTATTTTTTTAAAAAAAAATTTTAGTGTTTATTCATTTTTTGAGAGAGCGAAGGAGCGTGAGTGGGGGAGGGGCAGAGAGAGAGGGAGACAGAATCTGAAGCAGGTACAGGCTCCGAGCTGTCAGCACAGAGCCAGACCTGGCGCTTGAACCCACGGACCTCTAGATCATGACCTGAGTGAAGTCGGATGCCCAACCGACTGAGCCACCCAGGCGCCCCAATGCCAAGTGCTTAGAACAGTGTCCAGCACTCTGTGAATGTGTGTTCCGACGAAGTGGGGAGGGCGGGTGTGCAAGAGTTGGGCTGGTGGGTCACCTCTGGCTACCTGGGGGTAGAGGAGAACTGGGTTTGCCTTCTCTGGGCCGTGGGGCTGCCTGTGCCCTGGCTTCTCACTTTTCAAGGATGAGAATGGATGCCCGGAAGGAAGTTACGTAATTGAAACAAACATCATGAAGTGATCGTTGCTCCCGCCACGGATGACTCACGCCAATATTTTTAAATTTTAGTGTCTTCTATTTAATTTAAAAACTGAGCTTGACCACTAAATTGATTACACGGCCAAGTAATGGAAAGCAGACTGCAGTTTCAAAACCACTGACCCTGGATAATTTATGAGCGACCTCACAGCTGAGAGATTTCAGGGTCTGAACTCCAGGATTCTAGCTATCAAGAATTCGTTTTGTCATTTTGAGAATGCCTTACAATCTCTCTGCCTCTCAGAATTTGGGAGCCTGACCTCTTGAAATCACATTGGCCACGCCTTCATTTTAATGATGAAGTAGCCCTTAATCTTTCAAAAAAGTCATAAAAAAGAAGAAAGACACACAGAAGGGGCTGGGGAAGACGCTTCGAGTTCAAACCTGTGTGCCTTTCAGACATGATTCCTCTGCCCTTTCATCTCCAGCCTGGCCACTGGATCATATCCTGAATCTGGAAGACTCTCCGTCTTCGGTCCGTGTCCTTCAGCCGAATCTGGCTCTCTACCCTGCGCCACATCCATGCCCGTGTGGCTGGTTCACATGTCTCATCCACGTAGGAGCTGGGGAATCCACCTGTCCCTGACACGGGGGTTCCTACTCGGCACACGTGACGGACACTGCAGCGGTCTGCCAGCTGGAAGGGCACCCCTCCCCTTCCCTCTTGTCCAGAGCGCCCGTTCCAGGCGCTGCCTGACTGCTTTCCTGCTCTAGCACCACCTAGGGGGCCACTGGTGCTGGGGCAGCTGCAGGCCACCCGTGGACACACCGAAGAGCAGGACCAAAGTCACACGGCATCAGGGGCCCCTTGGCCCCTAGCACATTGAGCTCAACCTGATGAGGCCTAACCTTTTTATAGATTTTACTATCCTGAAAAGAGAGTATCATTTACCAACATGTAATTAAAAATAAAAAGGGGGCGCCTGGGTGGCGCAGTCGGTTGAGTGTCCCAACTTCAGCTCACGTCATGATCTTGCGGTTTGTGGGTTTGAGCCCCACGTCGGGCTCTGGGCTGACAGCTCAGAGTCTGGAACCTGCTTCGGATTCTGTGTCTCCCTCTCTCTCCCTGCTCCTCCCTCGCTCGCGTGCTCTCTCCGTCTCAAAAATAAATAAACAAAAAAAATTTTTAATAAAAATTAAAAAAATAGAGGACGGGGTGTCTGGGTGGCTCAGTTGGGTGAGCATCTGATTCTTGGCTTTGGCTGAGGTCATGATTTCGTGGTTTTGTGGGTTCAAGCCCTGCGTCCGGCTCTGCTGGCAGTGCAGAGCCTGTTTGGGATTCTCTCTCTCTCTCTCTCTCTCTCTCTCTTCCTCTCTGCCTCTCCCCTGTTTCTCTCTCTCTCTCTCTCTGTCTTGAAATAAATCAACATTAAAAAAATAGAGGACTAACTGAAATATAAATAGAAGGAAAACAACGTGTAATGAACTCAGCTGCATCTTAAGTAAAGGCCTGGGTACAACCTTTTTTTTTCTTTTTTAAGAAAAAAAAATTTAATGCTTTTTCTTGAGAGAGAGAGAGAGCAAGTGGGGGAGGGCAGAAGGAGAGGGAGACACAGAATCCGAAGCAGGCTCCAGGCTCCAAGCTGTCTGCACAGAGCCCAACCCAAGGCTCGAACTCACGAACTGCGAGATGATGAATAACTGACTGGACCACCCACGTGCCCCTGGGCACAACCTTGAAGTGATGACAATGGGATTAGATCCTGTACCCGTGAGAGGATTTCTGTGAGCGGGACAGCCCTGCACAGAGTGACAGGTGAGGTTTGGCTGCCACTCCAACCCCGGCAGGACTGCAGGAGATGGGATTCCTGTTAAGTTTCCCGAAACAACAAGGTACACTCTTCCCTCTGTTTACTTGGGATCCTAGAAAGTATAGTGCATGTCTAAAAAATATTTGTGCAAAATAGGTTCCAGGCTCAAATGATGATATACATTTTTCATCTCTACCTGAAGGATGGGTAAGACCCTGGAAGCTTTGTGAAATGTGACAGGTCTTTGCGCTGTCCTGTGGGGGGCCTCCACATGCAAGGAGAGGTCCCCTATTATTGTGATAACCCAAAATCTCTCCTAAACAAAGTTCCCCTAGGGCTGGCATTGCCCTGTTGAAAACCAGGGTCCCGGCATATTCACCCCATGCATTCTGCCCTAGACTGAAAGTTCCCTCGATGCCTCAGCTTTTGGCTTCCTACCAACCCTGGATGCTTACAATGGCTCTCATTCCCCGGCCCCTAGGGTCAAGGTCTACCAGCCTGTGATCTAGGGCTCTTCTCAGTTTGCCTGACTGTGGCTCACACTTCAAGATGAGGCCATGAGCTGGAGAGGTCCTTCCCTGTCCTTAGTCCGCGAGGAGGAAGGGAGGTTGGTCCAAGGGGACAGTCCTGTGATCTGCAAAGATGTCCATCTGGCACTCGTGAAAGCCAGGGTCCCACTCAAGCAGGCATTGGGACTGGGGAACAAGTGATGTACTTCCTGTCTCCATCCCTCTTCCTGTGTTCAGCCCCTCCCCCCCACCCATACATACTCCCAGCGCACAGAATGCCAGGAGAGCAAGAAAAGAGAATAACTGATCTTAACCCACATTCTGGTATGTACATTTTTGCCATTCTCAGATACAAAAATGATAGCCTGTAGCTCTAAGGTGTAAGAAATTTACCCATAAAGTTGCTGGAGCGCAACAGAAACATGCTGTATATTGGATGGGGTGGGTGGGGGGAGGGTTGGGTGGTTCATGGGGTAGAAACAGGAAAGGAATACACAGTGGAAAACCAAGAGTTTGGCTAGAAATGCACCTTCCCTGGAGAGTGTGGGATATGCAACTTTTAGTGAAAATGATGTTACAAATTTTGGCCTGGGTTGGACACTGAAAAAATGAGATGTCAAAAACCTAAGCTAGGCAGGCAGAGCAAAAGAAAATCTTTGAGGTGGTCTGCCCAGAATTTGCAAGTATTGGCAACAGGTGGATGAAGCAAGATGCGTGTGTGTGTGTGTGTGTGTGTGTATGTGTGGTTTTTAGATGGGGTCCCTTCAGAGTACATCTTTGTGTGTCTTAAGCCCCAACACTAAGCCTGCAACACGCATGCCTTGTTTAGAGCAAATGATCGTGCTTTTCCCTCTGGTGGCCAGTTCTAGTGTCAGCAGTTACTGGTGACCAGGTCATGGACAGATGGTAGCATATAAGGAGGCAGGAGAACACAGTGGCTAGGAGTTTGGGTTTCGGATTTAGTGCCTAATTAGGATTGTCTGGGTTCCAATTCTGGCACTAGCACTTTACTCTTGGAGAGCCTTGGGCAAATTTCGTTTGTACTCTGCCTCCATTTCCTCATCTGTAAAGAGAATGATTACTAATAGTGTTCCCTTCCTAGGGTTCTTGAGAGAATTCAGTGAATTGAAGTATGTGGAGGCCGTAGGTGATGAATGTGAGCTGTAACTGGGGAGGTCTGGAGTCCGCCTGCTTACCTTATACTCTGTCCATGCAGGAAATATGGTGGGGTTGCAAGACAGCTCTCGGGGGTCAGTTGGTGCGGACAGGACCAGAGCTGAGCCCATAAGTTCTGCCTACTGTCCTATTCACACCCTTCCTACTTTGGTCCCCGGAAATGTTAAAGGTTAATGATCCAATTCCACAGAGCTCTTTTGTCCAGATCCCACTATGTGACATGAGGTTTCTCATGACCTCTCTGGAGATGTGGAGGGCTGGGAGGTCGCCCATCTGTAGTCTTGAGTCCCACTGATAAAGCGGGTACTTTGGGTTGGGGCAAAGGAGTGATACCAGTCTGCAAGGTGCAGTCTGCTGATTACGTATTGAGTTCTGGTCCTGCAAGTTTGGCACCAAAACCTCTTGGCGCCAGACAGGAATCCCGGGTGGAGAGTGTTTGGGACTTGGCAGCCCTGTGGCAGAGACCCCAGCTAGCACAGTGGCATACGTACTACCATGGGATCCCAATGCAGAAGTACCCTAGAGACCAGGGGGACTTTATCTCTCACTTCTAGTGGCAGTGAATTTTATTGCACACATTGGATATAAATTTTCTCAGAATATTATGTACATGCATGACTATATTACTAAATTCTCTACCTAGTAAAATACACATAAAAATAGAAACACAAAATACAGCAGTTTAAAAATGCCTTGACAATGTGGTGACATCATAGTGTCCATTAGCTAATATCTCAAGCCACCTAAGGGGCTTAGGGTGAGATTCATCACTCTGAATTTGTCAATCTATATTTCAACGTTTATTTATTTTTGGGACAGAGAGACAGAGCATGAACGGGGGAGGGGCAGAGAGAGAGGGAGACACAGAATCGGAAGCAGGCTCCAGGCTCTGAGCCATCAGCTCAGAGCCCGACGCGGGGCTCGAACTCACGGACCGCGAGATCGTGACCTGGCTGAAGTCGGACGCTTAACCGACTGCGCCACCCAGGCACCCCTGTCAATCTATATTTCAAATTGTGCTCATTAACTTGGCATTATATTCTGGATGACTTCTTGTTAGATCTGATTAAAGCATCATTATATTGAGCTCCTAATGGAACTTGGGAAGACCTCCCAGTAGGAGGAGGAGGAATTGCCTCCACCATTATCTGTCATTTGCTTGCACTTGAGTGTTATTCTCAATCAGTAATTTATTTGAAGGAGTCTTTTTAACCCATTTGTCCGTGTTGTGGGTGTTAGTTTTAAACCAGTTAACAAGTCATGACTCCCCTTGATAGTGTCCATACACATCG
The DNA here is from genome assembly GCF_022837055.1 of Prionailurus viverrinus. Classification (NCBI taxonomy): domain Eukaryota; kingdom Metazoa; phylum Chordata; class Mammalia; order Carnivora; family Felidae; genus Prionailurus; species Prionailurus viverrinus. Next base: position 15,759,020 of record NC_062576.1, on the reverse strand, counting down.
CAGCAGCTCTTGATAAGCTGAAAGTGGACGAAGTGTGAGGGTGCTTCCCTAAGGGCAACTGTGTGAGGAGCATACACCTCGTGTAGGAGTCTCGACCCCACATGTTGACCCATGCCCATCCAACTGACCATCCAAGGGAGGGTGATGATGTCAGTTTGTATACTTAATCTGAGTGGAGCCTAATTTCAATCTAAAAGTTTTTTTTTTTTTAATTTTTTTTTCAACGTTTTTATTTATTTTTGGGACAGAGAGAGGCAGAGCATGAACGGGGGAGGGGCAGAGAGAGAGGGAGACACAGAATCGGAAACAGGCTCCAGGCTCTGAGCCATCAGCCCAGAGCCCGACGCGAAGCTCGAACTCACGGACCGCGAGATCGTGACCTGGCTGAAGTCGGACGCTTAACCGACTGCGCCACCCAGGCGCCCCCTCAATCTAAAAGTTTTTACACCCTTATGAATTGGTGCCATCCCATTGTCTGAGCTTGTGTACCCCACTCTGGAGATTACTGCCCTGGACTGTCGGGACCTGTCAGTAGGCAAACCTAATTCTGAGCCTTCTCTCACCAGTAGAGGGAGATCTGCATGTGAATGGAGAGCTTCACTTAAGGAGGCTGATTCACCCACAGGAGCTGGAGCTGGGAGGGTAGAAGAGTCTGGATCCCAGCTGGATTTCAAGGTGGTCCGGGGCTAAAAGGTTCAGTCATGGCTGAGTGTCTCCGGCAAAGTGTTAGGCAACTATAAAACAGGACAAAATTGACAAAACCAACCATTCCAGGGCTCTGGAAGTTGACCAAAGGCAAGTAGCCAAAAAGTTGAGAAGCATCTATTTATGGAAAAACTAGGGGCGCCTAGGTGGCGCAGTCGGTTAAGCGTCCGACTTCAGCCAGGTCACGATCTCGCGGTCCGGGAGTTCGAGCCCTGCGTCAGGCTCTGGGCTGATGGCTCAGAGCCTGGAGCCTGTTTCCGATTCTGTGTTTCCCTCTCTCTCTGCCCCTTCCCCGTTCATGCTCTGTCTCTCTCTGTCTCAAAAATAAATAAACGTTGAGAAAAAAAAAAAATTTAAAAAATTTATGGAAAAACTGAACTTTTGGAAAGAACTGTGGGAGTCTTGCCTGGAGCTGTTTCCATTTCCTTCCCCATCCCCAGCTTGTCGTGCTACCAGGGTGAAGATGCCTTTGAATACTGGCAGTTTCACTGTTGGATTTGATTTGGAGGGGAGGGAGAAAAACCCCATGCTCACTGGCATTGTCAGTAAAAGTAGGAAACTCCGTAGGAAATGAAAGGTGAAAACCCACAGCTTTGGTAGCCTGAGGCTGCAGGCCTACTTGGGGCAGTTGGCAGACCAGTGGGCTCTCTAGAAATTTGCCAGGGAAATCCCAGAAAAGAGAGAACCAGAGAGGGCTGATCAAGCTTTCCATTACATCCCTGATGGAATGGGAGGTTGTGTTCATACACAGGGGAGACCCCAAGAAGGTTCAAGATCTGTGGTAGAAAGTAAAAGCTGGGAGAGACTTGAAAACAGACTGAATTTTGAATAGGCCCCCCATCTGTCCCCAAGTCCATTGGCCAAGGGTGAAAGCCTCACTGGTGTTTGAGCAGAGCCTGTCATTACCTGACCACTCACTAGACAGACCCAGAGACCATGTATAGGCAGATTTTATTTTACAAAAAATGAAAATATAAATTAAAAAACTGAGCCAAGACATTATGGGTTGTGTACCACGAGGCAGAGAGATTCCAAAGATTGAGTCTAGGCATTTACTAAAAACAAAACAATAACATTCGGGGGGAAAAAAAAATCGGATATAACATGTTATCTAAAACATCCAGTGTTCAACAAAAAATGGAAAGCAAAATGAAAAATACAGTAGCATTTACAACTATTTAAATATGCTTAGGTATGAATCTAACAAAGCATATATAAAGCTGATGAAAGAAATTAAAACCAAATAAATGGAGAGGCATACCGTGTTCATGACAGAAAGACTCAAAGAGTCAAGATGTCAATGCTTGCCAAACCGATTTAAAGATTTAATGCAATTCCTACCAAAATGCCAGCAAGGATTTGTTTGATAGACATAGGTTTATAAAATGTATAAGAGAAGGCATAGGCCCTCGAATGTCTAGAATAATCTTAAAGGGGTAGAATCACTGTACCCAATATGAAGGCTTACTAGACAGCTATGGAAATGAAGAGCATAGTACTGATGACAGGACTGACACAGAGATCAGAAACAGAATAGACAGCCTAGAAATAGACCCACACAAGTAGGTCCATTGGATTTTTTTTAAACAAAGGTGCAAAAACCAATTTAGCGAAGGAAGGATAGTACTTTTTTTTTTTTAACGTTTATTTATTTTTGAGACAGAGAGAGACAAAACATGAACGGGGGAGGGTCAGAGAGAGGGAGACACAGAATCTGAAACGGGCTCCAGGCTCTGAGCCATCAGCACAGGCTCAAACTCACGGACCGCGAGATCATGACCTGGGCCGAAGTCGGCTGCTTAACCGACTGAGCCACCCAGGCGCCCCGGAAGGATAGTACTTTTAATGGTGCCATAGCAATTGAACATTCATAGAAAAAAAAAATGAACCTTGACTCTAAGTCCCACATGTTATGCAAAAATTAATTCAAAATGGATCATGAACTTGGATGTAAAATATAAAGCTATAAAACTTTAGAAAAAAAACATATGAGAAAATCAGGATCTAGGACTAGGCAAAAACTCCTTAGACGTGACCCCACAAACAAAATCCATAAAAGGAAAATTTGACCAATTGGACCTTATCGATGTAAAACTCTTGGTGTGTGAAAGACACTGTTAAAAGGATGAAAGACAAGCTATAGACTTGGAGAAAATATTTGCAAACGACATATCCAACAAAGAACTACTATCAAGAATATATAAAGAACTCATAAAACTCAACAGTAAACAAACAAACAAAAAACAGCAATTCAACTAGAAAATGAGCAAAAGACATGAACAGACATTTTGCTGAAGAGATTTCAAATAAACACATAGAAAAATGGTTAATATCTTAAGCCATGAGAGAAATGCAAATTAAAACCACAACAAGATACCACTGTACACTTATCAGAATTGTGAATGAATGAATGAATGAATGAATGAATTAGTGACAACATCAAATGCTGGTAAGAGCAAAGAGAAACTGAATTACTCATACATTGCTGGTGGGAATGTAAAATTGTACACCTACTCTGGAAAACTGTGGAATTTCTTTTTTTTTTTTTTCAAGTTTATTTATTTTGAGAGAGAGAGTGAGCTGGGGAGAGCAGAGAGAGAGAGAGAGGGAGAGAGAGAGAGTCTCAAGCAGGCTCCGCGCTAACAGCACAGAACCCAATGTGGAGCCCAAACTCAGGAACTGTGAAATCATGACCTGAGCCCAAATCAAGAACTGGCTGTTTAACAGACTGAGCCACCCAGGTGTCCCACTTGGGGAATTCTTATGAAGTCAAGCATGCAACTACCATACAACGCAGAAATTGTCCTTTTGGGCATTTATCCCAGAGAAATGAAAATATAGGTTTACACAAAATCCTGTACATGAATGCTCACAGCAGCTTTATTCCTAATAACCCTAAACTAGAAATGACCTTGGATGTTCTTCAATGGGTAAATGATTAAATAATCTGTGTGTCTTACTCTGTGCTGCTGTAGCAAATCACCATAGACTGGGTGGCCTATAAACAACAGAAATTTATTTCTTACAGTTCTGAAGACCGAGAGGTCCAAGGTCTAGTCTCCAGTACATTTGATGTCTGGGGAGGGTCTGCTTCCAATTTCATGGACAGTAATCTTCTGTGTCCTCACATAGCAGGAGGGACAAATCTCTCTTTTATAAGGGCACTAATCCCATTCTTGAGGGTTCTGCCCTCATGACCAAATCACTCCCCCAAAACCCCACTGTTAAATACCATCTTATTGGGGATTGGATTTCAACATGAATTTTGAGGCAACACAAAAATCCAGTCTATGGCACTGTGGTATATTCATATGATGAAACACTACTCAGTAATAAAAATGAATGAACTACTAATACATGCAACATTTGAGATAAATCTCAAAGGCATGATGCTAAGTAAAAGAAGCCAGGCTTGAAGGCTCACAGGCTATATACTTGCTCTTACATAACTCTGTTGAAATGACAGCTATAGAATTGGAGGACATTTCTTAATAGTTTCCAGGAATTAAGGATGGAGGGTGGGATGGGTGTGGATATGGCTATAAAAGAACAGAAGGCATCCTTGTGATGGAAGTATTCTGGATTTTTACTACAATGCCAATATCCTGGTGGTGATACTATAGTATAGTTCTACAAGATACTGCCACTGCCACTGCCACTGCCACTGAGGAAAACTGGACAAAGGGCTCGTGACATCTCTCTGTATTATTTCTTAAATCCACATGTGAGTCTACAAGTATTTAAACTAAAAATATCAATTTTTTAAAAATGTGAGCAAAGACATCAGGCTCCTTCACACTATGGAGGGAGATACATTCCACAGGTTAACTTCAGACAAGTCACTAAAAACAAAACAATAGCAGCAGGCATCCAATCGGAATCCCAAGTTGCAAAATATATTATCCAAAATGTCCAGTTTTCAACAAAAAAGTGTGAAGTGTGTATGCAAACACAGTAAAACCCATATTTGGTGAAAAAGCAGTCAATAGAACCTGTCTCTAAGTGGACCCAGATGTTGGATTTAGCAAAGTCTTCAAAGCGGGTATTATAAATACACTCAAAGAATTAAAGGAAAATATAATGGAAGCAAAATATAATTACAACTAAAAAACAGGCAGTCTCAACAAAAACAATGAAAAATGTAACAAAGAACCAATTGGAAATTCTCGACTTGAAAGCTGCAATAACTTAGATGAGATATTTACTAGATGATCTTAACAGTAGATTTGAGATGACAGAAGAATCAGTGAACTTGAACACAGATTATAAAAATGACTCAATCCTGAACACTAGAGAGAATTTAAAAAAATGAAGAAAAATGAACAGAGCCTCAAGACCTAGGGACAACATCAACCATGCCAACATAGAGAAATGGCAGTCACAGCAGAAGAAAAGAGAAGGACAGGAAAAATATTTGAAGAAATAATGGCCAAAACCTTTCAAATTTGATAAATATCATTAATTTACAGATCCAAAAATCTTAAATCCATGTTAATAAATACATCATGGTTGAACTTGAAAGACAAAGAGCAGGGGTGCCTGGGTGGCTGAGTTGGTTAAGCCTCTGACTTTGGCTTAGGTCATGATCTCTCAGTTTGTGAGTTGGGCCGTTGTTGGGCTCTGTGCTGACAGCTCAGAGCCTGGATTGCTTCAGACTCTGTGTTCCCTCTTTCTCTGCCCCTCCCCTGCTCGTACTCTGTCTCTCTCTCAAAAATCAATAAACATTAAACAAAATTTTTAAAAAGAAAGACAAATAGCAAATCTTAAAAGCAGCAAGAAAAAAAAAATGATGGGGAAACAACAATGCAATTAACTGACTTCTCAACAGCAGGGAGGAAGAGGGTGGGGCGGCGTATTCAAAGTGCTGAAAGAAAACCGGCCAGCCAAGACTTCTATAGGCAGAAAGATTATCTTTCAAACATGAAGTTGAAAGAAAGACAAAGCCTGAGAGAATTCATTGCTAGCAGATTTGCATTATAAGAAATACAAAAAGCTGGGGTGCCTAGATGGCTCAGTCGGTTGATAAATATCAAGATGAAATATCAAGATAAATATCAGGGTGAAAGTCCCGCATCCTGGGACCCCTCTGCCGTCTCAGGGAAACCAGAAAGTTGGTTACCATACGCACAGGGGAATTTTCAGGGTGATGGCACTGTTCTGTATGTCACCGAGGTAGTTTATACATGACTCCATGCATTTTGTCACAACCCATACACAACGAGCTTGGCTGCATGCAAATTTTTTAAAAAATCGACCAAGATGTCATGAGATCCCAGAATGGAATGCAGATTATGACAAACTACCCTGTGTTACATATGACAGCACCTCAATGAAGGGGGTGGAGAGGAAAGGAACTGATCTAAGTAATTTTGGAAAAGGATTCTTTGATTGGATACTATAAGACTGAAGACAAAAAAGTACTGTAGGTAAACATTGTACTCTAGGGTAAATTTGTTCTTCATGGAGTACAGTTTGGCGATTCTGAAATGACTTTATTTATATATTTTTGAGAGAGAGAGAGAGAGAGCAAGTGAGGGGCAGAGAGAGAGAGAGAGAGAGAGAGAATCCCAGGAGGGGCAGACAGAGAGTGAGAGAGAGAAGCAGGGTTCATCCTAAGTGGGATTCATGGTCAGCCAAAGCGGGACTTGAGTTCACCCAGTATGGGACTCAAATGTGAGATAGTGACCTGAGTCAAAGTCAGATCCTTAACATCTGAGCCGCCACCCAGGCGCCCTCTGAAACTACTGTATATATGTACTAGGACTGAACAAATAAGTAATAGATTGTAGATAACGGGAAACAGGTTGCAAATAAGCAAGGGGAAAGGCTACAATAAACCCTGGGCTGGGTTAGAGGTCGAGTCAGTATGGACTCATGTTTACTTTGACACATACAGATAGGTACAGAAAGAATTACAGATGTGTATATACACATGGGTTAGAAAACGTACATTTATGGGGCGCCTGGGTGGCTCAGTCGGTTGAGCATCCGACTTCGGCTCAGGTCATGATCTCGCGGTCCGTGGGTTCGAGCCCCGCGTCGGGCTCTGTGCTGACAGCGCGGAGCCTGGAGTCTGTTTCAGATTCTGTGTGTCTCCCTCTTTCTCTAACCCTCCCATGTTCATGCTCTCTCTCTGTCTCAAAAATAAATAAATGTTAAAAAAAAAAAAAAGGAAAAAAAAGAAAACGTACATTTATTTCCAAACTCTGTCCGCAGAGAAGGCCTTGAAGTAGACACGCTCTGGTAGCAATAAGCATACCCAGTACCCAGATCTCGGTTCTTTTTTTTTTTTTTTTTTTTGTAACTATTTATTTTTGAGAGAGAGAGGGAGCGTGAGCAAGGGAGGGGCAGAGAGAGAGAGAGGGGACACAGAGGATCTAAAGCAGGCTCTACGCTGACAGCAGCTAGCCTGATGTGGGGCTCGAACTCACAAACCGCAAGGTCACGAGCTGAGCTGGAGTTGGACACTTAACCAACTGAGCCACCCAGACACCCCATAGACCTTAGTTTCTAAATAACCATTCCCCAGTGAAATAAACCAGGGCTCTTTGGGAAAGTGGCTGATTCTAGTGATCCCTGAGTCCATACTGATGTAAAGAAATGGTTGAAATGAAAAAAAGATTTAAAAAATTAAAAAATAAATGGTTGAAATGAATAATGGGGGAAAAGTGACAAATCTTCATGCAGAAGAATTCCAAATAATATGTGTAGATGCCCCCTGCCCCTTTCTGGGAGGTGGGGCTTAATACGGTGGAGCATGAGGGGCACCTGGGTGGCTTAGTCGGTTAAATGTCTGACTTCAGCTCAGGTCATGATCTCACGGTTCATGGGTTCAAGCCCCGCGTCGGGCTCTGTGCTGACTGCTCAGAGCCTGGAGCCTGCTTTGGATTCTGTCTCTCTCTCTCTCTCTCTCTTTCTGTCCCTCCCCCGCTTGTGCTCTGTCTCTCAAAAATAAATAAATGTTAAAAAAAATAATTAAAAAATAAGGTGGAACATGAATGTGGTCTGGGCTGAGTGATCCACTTCCAAAGAACACAGAAAAAGAAAAACAACAATTTAAAGTGGAGAAATCTGGGGGCACCTGGGTGGCTCAGTCGGTTAAGCATCTGACTTCAGCTCGGGTCATGGCCTCATGGTCCGTGAGTTCGAGCCCCATGTCAGGCTCTGTACTGACAGCTCAGAGCCTGGAACCTGCTTCAGATTCTGTGTCTCCCTCTCTTTCTGACCCTCCCCCATTCATGCTCTGTCTCTCTGTCTCAAAAATAAATAAACATTAAAGTGGAGAAATCTGGTAGATGCAATCCTAACCAAGTCATTAAGGTTAATCTCACCATTAACGTTATGTTGATATCATGAGCCCCTAAAATGATGCATTGAGAAGGATATTTCAACTTGTGGATTCTTCCCCCAAACCTATAACCTATTCTAATCATGAGAAAACATCAGAAAAACTCAAATTGATGGGCATGCTGCAGAATACTTGGCCACTATTCTTCAAATGGTCAAGGTCATAAAAATATGGAAAGACTGAGAAACTGTCGCAGATTGGTAGAGACTAAGGGGATGTGAAGATTAAATGTTACTGGTACCCTGGGCGGTGTCCTGGAACAGGAACAGGATATTGACGGACAAGCTGGCGAAACTGGAAGAAATTCTGTAGTTTAGTTAGTGGTATTGTACTAATGAGAACTTAGTTTTGACAACGTAGTTATGTTAGATGTTAATATTTAGAAAGAGCCAACTGAAAGATACATGGTAATTTCACTGTCTTTGAATTTTTTTCTGTAGAGCTAAAATTACTCCAAAGGAAAAAAATTTTGTTTTGTTTTGTTTTGTTTGTTTAAAGAATGAGAAACACATCTAAGTAATGATATGGAGACAACTCCGTCGTAAGTGAGAAAATCAAGGTGCAGAATGGTCGGTGTAGTTTGCTCTCGAATGTTGAAACCATTTCTGGAAAGATTCTCCAAAAACAGGCAAGAGAGTTGCATCAAGGGAGGGTCATTGAGTGAGATGGGGCCAGGAGTGGGAGGTTAGACTTTTTGCTCTGGAACTTTCAATATTATACCAAGTGCAAAAAAGAGTAAATTAAGAAATTTACATAAACTCGTCTTTGGTTAAATGTAGATATGTAAATTCCTTGAATTATCCAGGATTAGGAAAAAAATTATTAAAAAAAAAAATGGAGCTCCCAGAAGCAGCAGCTGACTTGAACTGAGGAGCCAGGATACATTGCCCTCTGCACGAAAGCTTGCAAGACGGGCCACCCTGAGGCCGAGGGGGCGGCAGGTTTCCACATTATGGGCACACACTGCAGTCCTCTGTTCCATTCCTCTGTCCCCTCATTCTCGCTCGCGTTTCCCTCCTTAGCAGGTTGGCTTCATTTCGCTTAATGCCACCCTCTCCCTTAGCACTGCCCCTACCCTGCTTTGCTTTTCTACGTAACATCACATTACATAACGCAGATACTGCATCAGGTACTTGTTCTGGTTAGATTTTGCCGTGTCACAAGCCATCCCAAACTCAGTGAGACAACAATCATTTATCAAGCTCACGGATCCCGTGGGTCAGGAATTTGAGCAAGGCATAGCAAGCACAGGAACTGTCTCTGCTCCACGATGTCTGGGGTCTCCGTTGGGGGTGACTCCAAGGGCTGCGGGCTAGAATCACCTGTCTGGCACCTGAGACTGATTGGAGCACCTCAGTGTGGCCTTTCCAGCTGGTGTGAGCCTCTTAGAGCGTTTATAGGTGTGTCCCGGAGAAGAGTGTCCTGCCATTCTCTACTGGTGACACAGTGACAAGCCCTGCCCTGGTTCAAGGAGAAGGGGAATCACTCCACCTTTCCCTGGGAAGGGGGCCAAGGAATGTGGGCGCTGTTTGAAAACCAGCGTGCTGGGGTGCCTGGTTGGCTCATTTGGTGAAGCGTCTGACTTCAGCTCAGGTCATGCATGATCTCGTGGTTTGTGAGTTCGAGCCCCGCGTCGGGCTCTGTGCTGACCGCTCAGAGCCTGGAGCCTGTTTCAGATTCTGTGTCTCCCTCTCTCTCTGACCCTCCCCCGTTCATGCTCTGTCTCTCTCTGTCTCAAAAATAAATAAACGTTAAAAAAAAAGTTTTTATTAAGGAAACTTTTCAAATGGCGACAGCATCTTCTCAAATGTCTGTGGAGACGACCAGATGGCCCACCCACCTCACCTCTTTTGAATTCACACGCTGTTCCCACAGCCCCCAGTGCTTCCACGCTTGCTACTTCCCAGGACCATGGTTCTCCTGGAAGCTACAAGCTGTCTGAGACACACTCAGACTTGCTGGTGAACGGGTGTGACTTATGCGTCCCCGGGGCCAAAGCGACATTTGCAGGTGCTGAGCGGTCCCCTGGCTTTGCCGTGCCTTCTGGCTCTTCCTGACACTGCCCGCTGCCCATGCCAAACCCTGGAGCCTGACTCCCTAAGACCCCACGAGTTAAAAGAGCTCTGAGACCTTCTGAGCTGAGAATGACCCCTACTATGATGATTCACCTCGACTCCCACATTCTGGTGCCTGCTCTAAGCAGAACAAGGATTTGTCATGCTGAGGACACGCAGTCCTTCCCGGATGACCACACGTTACTCCACATTGTCAATGCCTCTCCGCCACTGTGTATGTGTGCGGTCTTGTTGGGATGGCACATCCAGGCCACTTGCCTTTCTGCCACAGCACCCAGGATGGTCCCTCCACTGGACACTTTCTCTCCCCTCCCCAAGCTGCCAGGGGCCAGGCTGGTGAACTGTGTTGCTGGGGAGTATGTCTGCTGTGGGACCATGCATTTCAAGGGCAATGACACAGGGTGGAGAAGTGTCTAAAAGCCTCTCTGAAAGTAACTCCCAGACGGGACTGCTGAGTAGTTCCTTTTTTTTTTTTTCCAACGTTTATTTATTTTTGGGACAGAGAGAGACAGAGCATGAACGGGCGAGGGGCAGAGAGAGAGGGAGACACAGAATCGGAAACAGGCTCCAGGCTCTGAGCCATCAGCCCAGAGCCCGACGCGGGGCTCGAACTCACGGACCGCGAGATCGTGACCTGGCTGAAGTCGGACGCTTAACCGACTGCGCCACCCAGGCGCCCCTGCTGAGTAGTTCCTACTATGGAGGCCCTGTCTGTTCCAGAGGTGGGTCTTCATCCTCTCTTTCACCCTGTGGCTTCCCCCCACACCCTGTGGCAACACTCCTGTTGCTTGAGACGTGAACAGGGTCCAGTGTTGCTGCCTGCCACTAGGGAAAACTGACCCAGGCGCTGTGGCCAGAACCATCAGAAATTGGGCTGCAGATTCGCTCTCGCCCTAGGCTGGTCCGAGCATCTGGTTTCTTAAGGAGGGGCATAAACCCGGAATACGGCTGTGGACGTCTCCCATCAGTACCAGGAGGCCTGCGGCAGGCAACGTCGGGGACCCCCAAGGAGATGGCAGGGCTTCCCCGGCCCTGATCCTCAAGGTCCGGCTGCTGTGCCACCCGCGCACGGAGCAGCCATCGCGGCAGCCGCGGGGCCTCCTTTCTTCTTCCTCTTTGACCCATCGCTGCACTTCCCTGGTTCCCGGCCTTGTGCCTCACGGACCCTCGCCTCCTCCTTGATCTGGGGACCCTCTGACACCCGCACCCACCTCCGTTCTAGAGGCTGCGCACGCCAGCGTAGGCGCCCCGCCCCCCTAGTTCAGGCCTGCCCCGCCTCTCCGTTCTAGAGACTGCGCACACTAGCGTAGGCGCCCCGACCCTCTGGTTCAGCCCCGCCCCGCCTCCGTTCTAGAGGCTGCGCACGCCAGCGTAGGCGCCCCGCCCCTCTGGTTCAGCCCCGCCCGCCTCCGTTCTAGAGGCTGCGCACACCAGCTTAGGAGCCCCGCCCACCCGGTTTAGCCCCGCCCCGCGCGGCCTCGGCTGCTTTGGCTCTAACGTTGCTCCTCGTTCCGGACGTTCGTGAGCAGGACATCCCGGGCCGTGAAGCTTCCAAGGAAGAGATGAGGAAGGGGAAGCCTGCAAGATACTCACGGGGAAAAGAGGAGCACCAGGGGATGGGGGTGAGGGTGCGGGAGTCACGGAGGAAAGGAAAAGTGATAGGCACACTGGGGACCTTTGTCGTTCTTTCCCAGCATTTGAACTTTCTTTCTCTGTGGGACACCTCACCTTAGGGGGCTGGCTGGCCTCTGAGTACAGTGGCTGAAAATGCTTCATGAGGTTGCTAGGGATTGAATTGTGTCTTCCCCCGACGCGCCAACTTCATGTTGAAGGCCTTACCCCCAAGGTGACTGTTATTTGGAGATAGAGCCTAGTAAGGAGGTAATTGAGGTTAAATGAGGTCAAAGGGTGGGGCCCTGATGTGATGGGATTGGTGTCTTTACAAGAGGACACAGCATCTCTCTCTGTCTCCCCTGTCACAAGCATGCACGAAGATGAGGTCATGTGAGGACACAGCAGGATGACCTACGAGGCAGGAAGACAGGTCTCACTAGAATGTGACAGTGTGGCACCCTGAATTTGGACATCTAGCCTCCTGTGAGAGAATAAATGTCTGTTTAAGCCATTATGGTCTATGGTATTTTGTGGTGGCCGCCCAAGCTGACTGAGCCAGGGGCACATGACCCAACTTCTCTGGTCAGGTGCACCCATGCGTGTGCCACCAGTCAAGCATCTGATGACAAGACGCTGGGTCTGGCAAATCCCTGTTGGGAAGGGGTGGCCATGGGGGCGGGGATGTCCAGCTCTAGCAGCAGCTTCCAGAATCCAGTACGGGTGGTGTCAGAGCTATAGTATCTCGTGTGTCTCCACCAGACCAGTCTGTGGAGTGTTCTTACTATCTGTGTAGCCTACAAGCCTGGCTCTTTGATCCTTTCTGAGAGTCTGTGAGCCCTTAAAGGAAAGTAAGGCACTTACTGAAGTCTCACATATCACAAGCATTTGTCTTGCTGGAGTTTTACTAAATGACTACGCCGAGGTAATGAGCATTCAGACCAAGGAACAGAACATTAATGCCATTCCCCAGGTGCATTCCCTGGGCCTCGTTGCAGTCACTACCATCCTCCTAAAGGTAACTACAGTCCTGACTTTTAAAAACTTATTTGAATGGATGACAAAGAATATATTCTCTTGTGGTGGGCTTTTACTGCTCAACATCATCTTTGTGTGATTTGTAGATGTGGTTGCATGTAAAACAATAGTTCATTCTTTTTCATTGCTGCATAGTATTCCTTTGTGTGAATCTACTACACTTACCTGTTCTGTTGCTGGGCTTTCAGAGGTTTCTATTTGGAGTCTATCACAAATAAGGCTGCTATTAATGTTACCATACATATATGTTGTTGAACATAGGTAAGCATGTCTTTTATGACCCTGAAATCAAGAGTTGCATGCTCTATTGAGTTCAAGCCCCACATGGGGCATAGAGTTTACTGAAAAAAAAAAAAAAGATTAAAGGGGCACCTGGGAGGCTCAGTTGGTTAAGCGTCTGACTTTGGTTCAGGTCATGATCTCATGGTTTGTGAATTTGAGCCCCACATCAGGCTCTCTGCTGTCAGCGTAGAGCCTGCTTTGGATCCTCTGTCTCCCCCTTCTCTGCCCCTCTCCTGCTCTCTCTCTCTCTCTAAAAAATTAAAAAATATTTTAAAAATAGTAACATTGTGTTTTTGTATTTTAGCCACTCTGGTGGCTGTGTTTATTGGCTATTTGAATATTTCTTGTTTTGAAGAGCTTGTATTTTGCCTATTTTAAAATTGCATTGTCAGTATTTATCTCATTGACTTCTTTATATATTTGAGATAAAGTCATTTGTCAGATAACGTATTGCAAATATCTTCTCTCACTTTGTGACTTGTCTTTTCATTCTCTTAATGGTGTGGTTTGATAAGAATAAAATTTTAATATTCTTGCAGTTTAATAGATCAATTGTTTCTTTAATGATTGCAGTTTTTGTGTCCTGTTAAGGAATCTTTTCTTAAACCAAACTCAAGAAGATATTCTTTTAGATTTCCTTCTAGAAACTTTGTTTTCCCTTCCACATTTAGACATGCGATCTATCTGGAATTGTTTCACGTATGAGATAGGAATCAGGTGTTAATGATGCAAAACCATTTGTGGAATGGACCGAGCTTCCTCACTGAAATGCAGGGTCATCTTTGTCATAAACTCCATTCTGTTCCATTGATCTCTTAGTCTATCCTTGTGTTCATATCACACAACTTTTCCCCCAAATTATTTTTATTGTGGTAAAATACACATAACATAAAACTTACCATCTTACCCATTTTGGGGTATACAGGTACATTCATATTGGTGGGCAACCATCACTGCCATCCATCCTTTCCAGAATGTTTTTCATCTTCTCACACTGAAATTCTGTACCCATTAACCAATAATTCCCCCTTCCCCACACCCCCAAGCCCTCGGTAACCATGATTCTACTTCCTGTCTCTATAGTTTTGAGGTGAAATCATGCAGAATTTGTCTTTTAGTGATTGGCTTAGTGATTCACTTAGCATAATGTCCTCAAGGTTCACCCACGTTGTAGCATATTTTCTTCATTTTAATGGAGAAAAATATCCCATTTTATGCACATGCCACAATTTCTTTATCCATTAAGGTGACAACAGACACTTGAGTTAGTTGTATGTAATTTTTTTGCTTTTATATATGTCTATGATACGTTTTAAGTTTTGTGTGCGAGGAAGAGGATTAGATTCATTCTTTTTGTACATGGATATCCTGTTGTCACAATACCATTTGTTGAAAAGGCTTTCTTTCTCCGTTGAATGCCTTGTCAACCTTGTGAAAATCAATTGAACATAAATATATGGATTTATTTATAGATTCTTTTTTTTTTAATTTTTTTTCTTTTTCAACGTTTTATTTATTTTTGAGACAGAGAGAGATAGAGCATGAACAGGGGAGGGGCAGGGAGAGAGGGAGACACAGAATCGGAAACAGGCTCCAGGCTCTGAGCCATCAGCCCAGAGCCTGACGCGGGGCTCGAACTCACGGACCGCGAGATCATGACCTGGCTGAAGTCGGACGCTTAACCGACTGCGCTGCCCAGGCGCCCCTATTTATAGATTCTTAATTCAATTTCTTTTGTCTATAGCTGTGTAGTAAGTTTTGACATTGGAAGGTGTGACCCCCTCCAACTTTACCTTTCTTTTTCAAGATTGTGTTGACTTTTCTATGTCACTTGAAGTTCCATATGAGTTTTAGGATCAGTTTGTCCATTTCTGCAAAAAAAATTCATTTAAAATTTTGATTAGGATTTTATTGAATCTGTAGACATCTTATGGAGCATTGCCATCTTAATTTTTTCATGTTTATTTTTGAGACAGAGAGAGACAGAGCATGAGAGAGGGAAGAATAGAGAGAGAGGGAGAATCCAAAGCAGGCTCCAGGCTCTGAGCTGTCAGTACAGAGCCCGACACTGGGCTCGAACTCATCAACTGCGAGATCATGACCTGAGCCAAAGTCAGATGCTCAACTGACTGAGCCACCAGGCGCCACTGGAGTATTGCCATCTTAACAATATTAAGTCTTGCAATCCATAAACATGGTATGTCTTTCCATTTCTTTAGAGCTTTAATTGCTTTTAACAATGTTTTATAGTCTTCAGTGCAGAAGTCTTAAAGTACTTAGATACAAATTTAGCCAAGGAATTATATTATTTTTGATGCTATTATAAAAGGGATCACTTTCTTAATTTTAAGACTGTTCATTGCTAGTGTATAAAAATGCAAGTGAATTTTTTATATTTATCTTATAGCCTACAATTTTGCTGAACTCATTTATTAGCTCTAATAAGTTTTTGTAGACTCATTAGGGTTTTCTGTTATATAAGATCATGTCATCTGCAAATGGTTCACTTCCTTTCTAATCTGGAGGTCTTTTATGATTTATTTAATTTACCTCTTCTCATCTAATTGCCCTTGCTTGAACCTCCAGTACAGTAAAACAGAAGTGAATAATGTAGTTGAATAGAAGATAAAAGCAGGCATTCTTATTTTATTCCTAACCTTAAGGGGAAAGCTTTCAGCCTTTCACTATTAAGTATGACGTTAGCTGTGGGCTTTTACAGATGCCTTTTATCAGATTGGGAAAGTTCCCTTCCATTAGTTCATTGGATGTTTTTATCATGAAAGGGTGTTGGATTTTGTCACATGATTTTTCTGTGTCTATTGAGATGATCTTGTCTCCCCTCCACCACCTGCCCCATCCCCATTTGAAAAATTAATATGGTATATTACATAGATTGATGTTTAAAAATTTTTTGTAAGATTTTTAAATTTTTTATTATTTTAAAAAATGTTTATTGATTTATTTTGAGAGAGAGAAAGAGACTGAGCAAGGGAGGGACAGAGAGAGAGGGAGATAGAGAAGCCCAAGCAGGTCCTGTGCTGTCAGTGCTCAAATTCACAAACCATGAGTTCATGACCTGAGTCGATACCAAGAGTTGGATGCTTAACTGACTGAGGCACCCAGGCATCCCTAGGTTGATTTTTGTATGTCAAACTAATCTTGCATTCTTGGGATAAATCCCGTTTAGTCGTGTGTTATAACTATTTTTATATATTGCTGGATTCAGTTAGCCAGTATTGTATTGAGAATTTTTGCATCTATATTCATGAGGGGCCATAGTTTTCTTTTCTTCTGTTATCTTTTTTTGGTATGAGGGTAATAATGAGTTAGGAATGTGTTAGGTAGTGTGCTATTTCAATTTTTTAAAAGTGTTTGAGAAGTATTGGTATTAATTCTACTATAAATGATTGGTAGCCTTCATCAGTGAAACCATGATCTGGTCCTGAGTTTTTCTTTGTTGAAACTTTTTTTGATTACTAACTATATCTCTTTAATTGTTTATGTCTCTTCAGATTTTCTATCTATTCTTGGGTCAGTTTTGGTAGTTTGTGTGCTTCTGGAATTTGTCCATTTCATCCAGGTTATCTAAATTTCTAGCATTTATACTATTCTCTTCTAATCTTTTTTAAAAAAATTTTTAATGTTTATTCATTTGAGAGAGAGAGAGTGTGTGTGAGCAGGGGAGGGGCAGAGAGAGAGGGAGACACAGAATCCAAAGCAGGCTCCAAGCTCTGAGCTGTCAGCAGGGGCTGGAACTCACGAACCATGAGATCATGACCTGAGCCAAAGTTGGATGCTTAACCGACTCAGCCACCCGGGTGCCTCTATGATCTTTTTTTAAAAATGTATGGTCTTCAGTTTATCAGAAATATAATCCAGCAAAGGAAGCAGAGACAAAACATGACATAAAGTGACTTGTCCGCTCTGGTTACACAGGGGCAGCGGCAGGGCTGATAACAGGACCCTTACCTCCTCTGCCATCTCTACAATCATCTGTATTTTTGTCAGAAATGGAAAGTTGGAGTACCACTCACTGGGGGGATAGGACCGTCTCACAGACTGGCTTCTTGTTGCCTTTGCTCAAGTAAACTCCGTGGGTCCTATCTCCTGCTTCCACACTCACAGACACCCCCTCCCTCCCCCACCCTGCCGTTCCTCCATTTAATCACACACATCTCAGTGAGAACTCTAGGGCTTTGTTACACATGAAGCTGACTGCCAAGGAGCCCCTTCTCCCATCTTTCTTCTCCACCCTCTTCCTCTCGACACATCCACCACCACCCCCCGGCACCCCCAGTCAGCTCACTAGGCCATTAAGGAAGAGGAATCAGAGGAGAGTGAAAAGGGACAATGCCCTCTCTGAAGTCCTCTGAAACAACCAGAGTCCTGCTGGCTCCAGCTGAGGATCTTCTGGTGGGAGAGGTGAGAGACCAAGCTCTCATTTTCAAGGTTCTCCATGTCTACATCCTGGGGAGTGTTAACCTTCTTTTGCCGCTTGGGCTGTGGTTCACTAGTCCTGGCTGCCTAGTGGGGACTGCCACTCCCATGGCTGCTTTGTCCTCCTGGGCACGCTGTCTCTGGGGGAGCTTTCTGCGCTTCTTCCCAGAGAGAGTAATGTAGGTACAGGCACTGGACGCCCGCTTCTTGCGGTGGCGCCGTGCGATCAAGCCCGCTTCTCCTGGTTCAGCACCTGCTGCTTGAACAGCTACTTCTTCAGCTGCGTCTGGGAGCCCCCAGGGCTGAGCTGCGATTCTGGCTCCGGCTGGCATTTTGCCATGTATGAATGCCATGTTCATTGTCAATAGTAATGTCCCCAAGTTTCATTCCTGATTTTAGTAATTTGAGTCTTCCCCCCCCACCCCCCTTTTGTTTCTTGGTCAGTGTAGCTTATCAATTTTGTAGATCTTTTCAAAGAACTCTTGATTTCCTTGTTCTTCTCTATTGTTTTTCTAGTCTTTATTTCACTTCTTTTCATTTCACTTTATTTCTCATGTTTATTATTTTCTTTTTTTTTCCTGTTTAGGGTTTTGTTTGCTCTTCTCTTTCTAGTTTCTTAAGGTGGAAGTTTAGATTATTGATTTGAGGTCTCAATTCTTTTTAATGTAGGCATTTATAGATGTAAGTTTTCCTCTGAGGCCTGCTTTTGTTATGTTGTATTTTCATGTCTTTTTCCTTAACGTGCTCTCTAATTCTCCTTGTAATTTTTTCTTTGGTTAAATTTACCCTCATTGGTCTTATATTTGTATCTCCTTTCTCCCAAGCTGAAAAACCTACTTCTCCCTGACGCTAGTACATTTACAAATTTGCTCTGTCCCACAATACATACTCAACAATCTCAGGATAATAATAATACTTTCACATTACCGCTAACAATATGATTACTGGGGAACCAAACCAAACCAAACCAAAACAGCTGTCTTCCAGTTCGCTTTTTTCCTGAGAGTATACCTCATTAGGAACGTACAGGTAGGAGGGGAGCCAGCCTGGGATGGAGCCTGTAGCAGGAATCAAGGTGTGGGATAATGAGGCATGAGGACTGGAGCAGTCGTGATGGGTTTGCCGAGAAATGCCATGAAGAAGTAGACTCAAGAGGTCCTGGGATTGCCTGGATGTGGGTGATGACTGTGATGTGGACATGCTCGAGTCTCTGACTTGCACTGCTGGGTGGCTGATGAGAAGACACAGGAGAGGAAGGTAGGAAGGAGGGAAAAGGAAGCCTTCGAGGGACATACGGGCACATCTAAGTGGAGATGTCCAAGGCACCAGTGGAGCCCAGGAGAGCCAGCAGACTCAAGACACAGACATGAGAATCTCTCACATGTCCACGATGGTTGAAGCCACGGAAACACAGTTTCATAGGAAGATTGGGCAGACTGGTTCCTTCATGGGGAGACCTGAGACACCAAATCCTGGAGAATCCTATGTTTCATGGTCCTTGAAATTCCGCCTCCCCAACTGCCCAGTAAACACACACTTTGGTGTGGGACAGTTTCCCCAAGCCTAGTGAAGGGTTCTTGGAAGAAAGGGGTGTCAATAACTCATTGGTTCTATGTGTCACCACTGAAAGTATGGTCCTCTCTTCAACACTGGGCTGCATGAGAGGCAAAAATTATTTTCTCAGTTCAGTTTCAGTCCCCAATTTGTCTATCCATGTGGTGTCCAATATGTCACTTCCCTGCTTATACATCCTCGATGACTGCCCATCTTGTCTAGGATCAAGGCTACACTCCTCTGAGTGGCCCCTAAGGACATGTGTGTTCAGCCCCCCTTCCCTGGACCCCTCTCCCATCTATGAACACAGCTTGGATTCCAGTCACACAAGGTCTCTTGCTGTCCTGGCCGCCCCCTTGCCTCACACATCTCTCTTCTTGCACATTTGCTGACTCCTCTCATTTTAACTGTGCATTCCCTGACTTTCTTCCTCTCTTTCTGGGTTCTTGTAACATTCTATGCTTCTAGTGTTGTAACTGTCAGATCTCTTAACTTTAAAATCCCCAGTTACAGAGGTGCCTGGGTGGCTCAGTCAGTTAAGTGTCCGACTCTTGATCTTGGCTTAGGTCATAATCTCACAGTTTGTGGGTTCAAGCCCTGCATTGGGCTCTGTGCTGACAGCCCAAAGCCTGCTTGGGATTCTGTTGCTCCCTCTCTCTCTGCCCCTCACCTGCTCACACTCTCGCTTACCTGCTCTCTCTCACTCTCTCTCTCAAAATAAATAAACTTAAAAAAAATCCCCAGTCAACAGACTATAAGTTCTATTGATGCAGGGACCACATCTCAATGATCTCTGTATTTCCAGCAGCCTAGCATTGACGGCCCAGGGGGACTCTTGGAGGAGCAAATGAATGTGACTTATCCAGTATCTGCTGGTTGCACATCGCAAGTACTCAGTGACTGCTTGTGAGTT
Organism: Prionailurus viverrinus; assembly: GCF_022837055.1. Taxonomy (NCBI): domain Eukaryota; kingdom Metazoa; phylum Chordata; class Mammalia; order Carnivora; family Felidae; genus Prionailurus; species Prionailurus viverrinus. The sequence continues at coordinate 15,739,057 of NC_062576.1, read as the reverse complement.
TAATGCCTGAAGTACCTAACAGTAATATTATGCCTTGATGTGCGTGCTTGTCAGGAAAATGGTGGCTTTCCTTTTCTTTTTTTTTTTAAATGTTTCTTTTTTTTTTTTTTTTTTTTTGAGAGAGAGAGAGAGAGAGAAAGCAGGGGAATGACATAGAGAGAGGGGGACAGAGGATCCGAGGCGGGCTTGTGTTGACATCAGAGAGCCAGATGTGGGGCTTGAATTTGTGAACCATGAGCTCATGACCTGAGCCTAAGTCAGATGTTTAACCAACTGAACCACCCAGGCGCCCCAGTGTCTTTCCCTTTCTTACAATATCAGGATGTTGTCTGCAGTAAATAAAGACTTAAAATAGGTGAATTGTTTCAAAATGGTTGTTCTTCTGGATTTGGGGCTGTTATGCTATTTAATTTAGTAAAAGAAGAACATTTTAGGCAAAGAGATGTCACCACATGTTACAATTATACTTAGATATCTGTTTCCATCTCCATCCGTCAGCTTTTGGCTGATGTGCTATTTTTTGAACTATTATTTTTCTTGACCATTTATATGTTTTCCTGATACCTCTCTTCCTGGCTCTATCTTTAACACTGAAACATGTTCAAAATGGAATTTTCAAATTTGGAGTAGGAAAGAGATTCGTTGTGCTCCTGTACTGGGTCCTGACCCTGACGGTATAAATTATTTGGTTATAGATGCTTTTGTCAAATGCTGGGGCCCATCTAACTAGGAATAATTTTGTATCTCAGGACAAGAAACAGATCCTCGATGAAGAAATGTATTGTTCTCCTGAAGGCTTGGTTTTACTGGCCTCTTATGCCATCCATCAAAGATGAGACCACGAAGTTGTAGGTTGTTTGCAGAGATTGTTCATGTTCAGGAGAAGTGAGCCAAGTTCCTGTCTGGTGGAGAAGTCACCAGTGAGTGTCACAGTGAAATGAAGTCACTATGTGAGTCTTATGAGGAGAGGTGGGGACAGACTGTACCCAGCAAGTTGTGACTATCTGAATTTCCCGATGACACTGGTGTCCTTGAGCACTCCGGTACAGTGTTTCTTGAAGTAGGGTACCTGCATCACAGTTACCCAGGACATTTATTAAAAATTCAGTTCTTGCGGTGCCTGGGTGGCTTGGTCCGTTAAGTGTCCTACTCTTGATTTCAGCTCAGGTCATGATGTCATGGTCGTGGGATCGAGCCCTGTGTGAGGCTCTAAACTGAGCATGGAGCCTGCTTGGGATTCTTTCTCTCCCTCTCCCTGCTCCCCTGCTCACACACACACTCTCTCTCTAAAATAAGATTAAAAAAGAAAAAGAAAAGGAAAAAAAAGGAAAGGAAAGAAAAGAAAAGAAAAAAAGAAAGAAAAGAAAAGGAAAGAAAGGAAAAGAAAAGAGAGAAGAGAAGAAAAGAAAAAAGAAAAGAAAATGTACTTCTTACTGGGGCTATGATCAAAAGGTTTGAAAGCACTTTACTCTGGTAGCTTCCCAAGGAGGAGGCTTTGAAATAGCAGCCCTTAGGAGGCAGAGAACAGCCATAAGAGTGCAGCTTTCCCTGGTCCTCTGTCTGGTTCTACCTGGGACTTGATTTCCCTGCCCTGCAGGCAAGCCCACCTCCTGGAGGAAGGATGCACCTGTCAGCAGAAGTCCCTCGGGCCAGAGCATCTCACGGCAGCCTGGCTGCCCTCACAAAATGGTGACCACAAGGCCACCCATCACGAGCCAGGCTATCTCACCAGTGAAGCTGTTGCCTCAAAGGGCGAGTATCTTGGAGACTGCCCTGTGTTGAGTGGGTCTTCTGGGCCCAGAGGGTGGTTCCTGATGGCAAGGAAGGGATCGGCGCTATAACTCAACATCCCTCCTCACTTCTCACCTGTATCAAAGTTCTATCAAGTTTTCCTTCATTATTATTTTCTGCACTAAGTTTTGATTTAGGTTTGGTCCAGTTTAGTATTTTTAAATATATTGTAGGACACCCTCTCTTTCTTAGACATGTTTTCTTGTGGTGTAGATCTTTTTTTTTTTAATGTTTATTTATTTTTGAGAGAGAGGGAGAGCACAAGCAGGGGAGGGGCTGAGAGAGAGAGGGAGACACAGAATCTGAAGCAGGCTCCAGGCTCTGAGCTGTCAGCACAGAGCCCGACGCGGGGCTCAAACTCACAAACCATGAGATCATGACCTGAGCTGAAGTCAGACGCTCAACTGACAGAGCCACCAAGGCGCCCCTCATGTGGTATAAATCTTGTCTTTCCTCAGGTATCAGAATCTATGAGAAAGGCCCGTATGCCTTTTAAAAACGCCTCACCATGCTAGGCACTTAGTAAATGTCTAATGTCTAAGATGTCTGATAGGACTGAATCAAAATACAGGCTCAGACACACCAAATAAATAGGGATCACGCCTATATGTATTATGAGGACAAGTGCTTCTTTCTCAGATTTCTCAAATTCAGGCTAAATGAGAGTCATATTAATGAAGAAGAACCATAATAGTCACTGTTCATTGATTGCTTCCTATACATCAGGACTATGCAAAGTGTTTATATGCATCATTTAAATTGTGATCCTCAGAATGGCCTTGCTGTGCTACAGATTATGACCACCATCATCATTTTATTTTATAATTATTTTCATTTTAGAGAGAGGGAGAGGGAACACGTGCACAAGTGGGGAGAGGGGCAGAGAGAGAGAGAGAGAGAGAGAGAGAGAATCTTTACCAGGCTCCATGCTCAGCAATGGAGCTCCATGTGGGGCTCAATCCCATGACCCTGGGATCATGACCTGAGCTGAAATCAAGAGTTGGAGGCTCAACTGACTGAGCCACTGAGGCGCCCCCATCACCGTCATTTTATAAATGAGGAAACCAAAATTTACAGAGTTGGGGCAAGTTGTCCAATGTCACATAGCCAGTAGGCAGGTGAGCAAAGACTCAAAACCAGGCTGTGAGAGCCCCAAAGCTAGGCTGTCAGTTGTCATTAGGAGAGGAGTAAAGGGAGACAAAGGCCGTACCCACGGAGCTCAGCTCATATGATACTCACCATCATGGTCCAGTAGTCATGGACCACCAGGACAGCATTGTCACTTGATTTTGATTCTCTTTTCAGAAGAAAACTGCGTTCTCATTCTTGGCAGGTTCTGAGACAGTATCGGGTGGCCGGTGGCATGTGGGGAGAGAAGCTAACAGTGTTGTGCCCAGAGCACAGGGGCTTCGTCAGGTGGTTGAGAAGACCTGGGTCAGTGAAGGTCATGGGCACCGGTGGGTGCTGTGGGGGAGCGCTGAACCATAGTGTTGGTTTCACTCTATTTTGGGAGTGCGGTACACCAAGGGGCCACCACTTCAGAGTGCGTGGCCCTTCTGGCACTTCAGGACCAAGTCCGTGACATGGGTCATGGTGAAGTGCTGAGTTTTGGAGTCTGGCACACCTAGGTTTGAATGCTGACAATGAGCCACCTGGTTGGCTTACAGTAACTTACCCTCAAGCTAAAACTTGAATGTATCATTTGCAAAGTGGAATGATGATATTAAACCACCTCGAAGGGTTGTGAGGGCTAAATGAGACAGCACATGCGAAGTGCTCGGTGCGGTGCCTGTCACAGAGCGGGCCCTGAGAAAGTGGTGCAGGGTCCCTGCCATTTCCTTATTATTGGAAAGCCCATCCAGTGCTGGGCCTGATTCTGAGAGGGTAGGTGGGGCTTTCATAATAACAATTACGTCAAAGTAACCACAGCTCCGAAAGAGGTCTTCAATAGAGATTTTTGTCTAAACAGGAGAACTCCTGTCTTTTTTTTTTAAACAATGAAACCTTGGCTTAGTGAAGTTAAGGAACTTTCTGGAGGTCTCATGCTATTAAGTGATAGAACCCAGTTTCTAGCTTTTGTGACATTTCCATGAAATTAATTTCTAGCTTTTGTGACATTTCCACCAAATGTTGCTACCAGGAAACTCTTAGGGACACATTAGCTCTTGGGGCACCTGGCTGGCTCAGTCAGTGGAGCATGTGACTCTTGATCTCAGGGTTGTGAATTCGAGCCCTACATAAGTAGAGATTCCTTTAAAATTAAAAAAAAAATCATGGAGCATCTGGGTGACTCGGTTGAACATCCAACTCTTGATTTTGGCTCAGATCATGATCCCAGGGTTGTGGGACTGAGTCCCACATTGGGCTCCGCACTGAGGGTGGAGCCTACTTAGGATTCTCTCTCCCAAATAAAAAAAAAATAACAAAACAAACAAAATTCTTTAAAAAATAAAGACGCTCATTAACTCTTTAAAGAGCTGTGCCTACCTCCTGTGTAGCACTGAGATAAACAAACACCCCTGAGACTGCTGGGGAGATTGTTCACAGAAGTATTTAACAGTCATTAAACACTGTAAAAAGCAGACAGACTTACAGGACGTGGCTGAGGCTATGGTGGCCATTACTTCCTATCCACCCCTTTCCATAGATGATCCACTGTATCTAAAATATAAAAATATTCCCACAAACCTTGTGGACATAAAAATACCATGCCTATGAAACTAATACAAAATACAAAACACGCACCATCAAAATTCATTCCAGGAATATTATTAAGGGCAAAATAATGGCTTTAAAACAAAACTATGGAGAACAGACCCTAGACATTTTGGACCAGCAAAATGACTTGTTGTACAGGGAGGAAGCCAAGAAGAATTATCTGAAAACTGCACAAAACGTGGAAATGTCTGGTGTCTCTTAATCCCCGCTCACTGGGAGTGTGTTTCCTCTTAATTCGGTCTCATTTCTGAGTTGAGGTGCCATAAGTTTCCATGGGCACCTGACTTCCTCCTTCCAGGGTGGTTCGAGGGGCTACTTAGGAAATGCATTTATGGATTCTTACGTGGGGAAAGGATAGTACCATTTCCATCAGGCTTCCAGGTCTAAGGATCTAAGCTGTTTTCTAGGAATATTTGGTAAGCTTTGGTCAACGGGGGGAGGTGGTTACTTTCTGTGCAAAATCAAAACGTGGTCCTTTTCTTTCTTGAGTGCCTGCCTGCGTGGGGCTTTCTGCCCTCCAGTGTCTGGGCTCACGGTGTGCTCCCTGCCCTGGGAAGACGTGGTTCTCTCAGAGCAGCAGATTTCTTCTTTAGGATCCTTTTTCCTTTTTTTCTCATGTAAGCCTGAGATGTCTGTGTCCCTCTGTGATATTTGGTTTCCTTTCCCTGGTCATCACAAGACTTTCTAAAGCTGGGGATGAGAAGGAGGACTGATCATGAAAAAGCTGTGTGTTAAGTCTTAAGTGTGGACCATGGGAGGCTTCTCCAGGGACACTTAGTGTTTACTAGTCCAGTGGGTTCACTGAAGGTCTGGGAATGGAAGGTGTCTCAGCGCCGTGTCCCTCCCACATGGTTTGTGCTCAGTGGAGGTCATTCTCCACGTGCTCTGTGGGGACAGGGCACTAAGCATCTTCCACAGGAAGGGAAATGACAAGGCTGGCAGTTGGCCCCCAACTTCCGACCCCAGGACCCTGTCCACTCCGCACACTCACCTCCCTCCCGGTGGAGGGCCCAGACGGAGGTGTGGATGGGCTGCAGCCCCAGCGCCGGGTGCTACTTTCCTTGTACAAGAGATGGTTCTTGATCATCAGGATGGTTCGCACTGCGGGTACAGCGGGGCCCAGTGTTTGATGGAGAGAGTCTGAGCCAAGGGTTCTCAAGAAAACCCCAAAGCTTTTGTTACTAATGAGTGCACACGTCAGTCAAGTTGAACTTGCAGAACAGTTCTGTTTGGGAACTGTTTATTTTTCTTTCAAGCTGTTCAGAGTTTTGATGTTTGGACTCAACTGGGACCAGTCTGGTCAGAGACACCCTGGCCTGAGCCCGCTGCTGAGGCCCCAGCACCCCTGCCTCTATTAGGTGGGCCCAGCAGCCCCAGGGAACCGGGGGCCAATCGGCAGGCTCTGTGCCTCAGACCCCGTTTTGTTCCGGTTATGCAGCTTCTGAGGGGTGCTGGGGCAGATCTGGGCAGGGAAGATTCTAGAAGCCTCAGCCTCTGCTCCCACTCTCTTTCCCAGTCTAGTATTTTATTGGGGAAATAGGCGCATAAAGAAAATGTAAAGAAAATCCATCTCTGTTCTTTGGAAGTAAAATCAGAAACCTCCCTAATATTTTTTTCCTCTGCCTCCATATTTCAGTATAAATTGTATTTTAACATCTGCCAGGAAAATACAAACCACACAGATCTTTTACTTGGTGCGGACACAAATGGAATTCACATGTACAGCATCCGTTGTTGTTTGTTGTTGTTGTTGTTTTCTCCAAATAAATCTTTTGAATGGAGCAGCGTCCACAATATTTTCTACAGGGAGAAAGAAGTAGGCACCTCCGATTTCTCAGCGTTTTTTGAGAGTCAATGGGACAGACTTGAGCACAGTAAAGTAAAATCTGCATCTATTCCACTGCCATATAATGATGTAGCTCCTTATTACCTCAGGCTCCTTGAGGACAAAGGGTGTGTCTTTCACTGTGCCCTCAGCATCTGGCACTGTCCGTTGATGTGTTTTGAAAAATGTTTAATATTTATTTATTGTTGAGAGAGAGAGAGAGAGAGAGACAGAGTGTGAATGGGGGAAGGGCAGAGAGGGAGACAGAATCCGAAGCGGGCTCCAGGCTCTGAGCTGTCAGCACGGAGCCCGATGCGGGGCTCGAACTCACAAGCCGTGAGATCATGACCTGAGCCTCAGTTGGACGCTTAACCGACTGAGCCACCCAGGTGCTGCTATTGATTTGTTGTGAACTGAGGAAGAAAAAGCTCTGTCTTGGTCATTTTAAACGTGTGTTCTAAAGGACGTGGGAAAACTCATCACAGAAAAGGAAAGAAGCATTTGGGAAGCGTAACATCTTCAGATATTGAAATCACTGACAGGCGCCTTGTCCTCATTTCCTTGCCTGTCAGAACAAGTTATCTGTGGATGTCCCGGCTTCAGGGCAGTGGGTGGAGACCAGGTAAGAGTCACAGGAGCCACCCTTGTCCTTCTGTCCTGGACCAGAAGAAGGGCGGGCAGAGCTCATTCTAAAGACTTGAAGGGGCAACTTCATTGAGCCCATGGTGTTCTAGACGTTGTTCTAAGTGTTTTATGTATATTATCTCACTTAGACCATCACCAATCTATGAGGTAGGTATCATGAGCCCTCCTGTACAAACATAGACACCGAGGGGTAGTGAGATTAGATAAATTGCTCACCTGTCTTAGCAAAGCCTTCCTGGTTGTGAGTCACAGAAACCAACTTGAGCTCAATTTTGCAAAGGGGGAAAGAAGAGGGAGGGGCAGGGAGGATCCAGGGATGTTTTGCTGAACTGACAGTCAGGCTTGCCTCTAGAGTCAGGAAGGTATTGAACTTGAATCGGGAAAGAGCTGGGAGCCCAGCAAACACACCCTGGATTCATCCTTCTCGCTGGCCGCCGAGTGGTTTCTTTCTCTTGGCTTCTTTTTTTTTTAAATTTTTTTCAACGTTTATTTTTTATTTTTGGGACAGAGAGAGACAGAGCATGAACGGGGGAGGGGCAGAGAGAGAGGGAGACACAGAATTGGAAACAGGCCCCAGGCTCCGAACCATCAGCCCAGAGCCCGACGCGGGGCTCGAACTCACGGACCGCGAGATCGTGACCTGGCTGAAGTCGGACGCTTAACCGATTGCGCCACCCAGGCGCCCCTCTCTTGGCTTCTTCATCCTTGTGGAGAATAATGGCCGTCCCACTGCTCCTGAAGTCATGAGTGACAGGGCCAGCCACCTGCTGAATCCAATTGTTGCTTGGTTCTGATTCTAAATGCTTTACAGGGACATCTGGATCTTAGTAGGGCCCACAGCCAGGCACACGCATATGGCTGTTAGAGTTTCTCCATGTGTGGAAGTGAAAGACGACTTCAACCACCTCCATTTTGGCCTCAAGCTTTCTGATTAAGTTCTTCCAGCTTATGTCTGAACTCAGGCAAAAGGGTCTGCAGGGAAAGCATCCCCTGATGGGCACCGAAACCACCAGCCCAAGCAGTAAATACCGGCCTGAGCCAGGAAGACCCTGCCTGTGACTGAGCCCAAGACAATGAGCGACCTGACCTTCACTGCCCACCTGCAGGTACCCACCGACATTTGTCCCACATTTTCCTCGTAGAGACCTGGAGATATTTTCGGCACTTTGGAGACAGTGTTTGAGACTCGAGTCCGCGCTCTTCCCGGTGTCAACCTCACTGAAATAAATCCCTTTCTTGTTTCACAGCCACCTTTCTCTCTGCAAGTGACTGAGCCCGGTCTGTTTGGGACCCCCTGGAACGAGGCACCCTTGCGCCCCTGTGCCCCGGCTCCAGAAAGACTGAGAAATGGACTTGACACAAGCAGTGGAAGGATCGTGGGATCGACAAACACAAAAAAGGCATCTGCTGTATACCAAGTCCATGCAACTGGTAAGATTTAAATTCCCGTTTATCCGAATTTATTCTAGACTCTGGGCTTGTTCTATTCCCATGATGCTTTAAAACAAATCTGTCTGATCCTTTCTTTTTAGTTTCTTTAGCCTCCCCCCAAAGTTATCAGATTTCCAGAAAATTTGTTGCGGAACAAAAGTCTTTCCTTCATGTGCGTTTGGTCTCTTGGCATTCCTGCACCTTCCTCCCAGCTTTGAACTATCCAAATTCTAGGTCTTAGCTTAAAATATTCATTTACAGACTTCACTGTGCATCAGGATCCCTTGGGAAGTTTATTGAAACACACTGTTGTGCCCTCTCCTCGAGTTTCGAATTCATTAGGTTTGGAGTGAAGTTCAATAATGTGCATTTTTATCTAACAAGTTCCCAAGGGATTCTAATTCTGCTGTTCTGGAGGCCACACTTTGGGAACTGCTTAACTGGAAAAGCCAAAGTCATGAACGAAGCCCCTAGCGTAATGCCTCACATTATTGTATGGGATGAACTTCTTAATGCAGCATATGCACTTTTTTCATTATTTCTTCACATATATTTAGCTGTTTAGATTGGAGCCCTTCTCTAAAACATGCTGCTTTTAAATTGTATTAGAAAACTGTGATAAAAGGCTCTTTGCCTAAGGTCACCTGGGTGGCTCTGTTGGTTAAGTGTCTGACTTTGGCTCAGGTCATGATCTCACAGTTCATGAATTTGAGCCCCACATTGGGCTCTCTGCTGTCAGCGCTGAGCCCACTTTGGATCCTCTGTCTCCCTCTCTCTCTGCCCCTTCCCTGCTCTCTCTCTTTCTCAAAACTAAACAAACATTAAAGAAAATCAATTACATTAGAAAAGAAAAAAGATTTTCTGTTGTCATAAAGAGCTATCTTGGTAGCCAGGGCCATTGCAGGACAAAAGTAGGTAATGTGACACCACTCTGGGAATTATTCAGTGCTCAACCTGTGCAACCACATGTGGCAGCCTGGTGGGATGCTCTTCTGCCACAAATGGGAATGAAATTTCCCTTTCTTGCTTTCAAAGCTTCGTTTGTCAAAAGATTTGGGATACATTTAGCACATTTAAAAACGTCTCATTTAGCTCTCCCTCCCTTTCTTTCATCTTCTGGTAACTATTAATCACCTGAGGGATGCCTGGGTGGCTCAGTCGGTTAAGCGTCTGACTGTGACTCAGGTCATGACTTCATGGTTTGTGAGTTTGAGCCCTGTGTTGGGCTCTGTGCTGACAGCTCAGAACCTGGAGCCTGCTTCAGACTCTGTGTCTCCCTGTCTCTCTGCCCCTCCCCCACTTATGCTGTCTCCCCCCCCCCCCAAAAAAAATACACATTAAAAAAGAAAAAAACAGGGGCACCTGGGTGGCTCAGCCAGTAAAGCGGCCGACTTCAGCTCAGGTCATGATCTCGCGGTCCGTGAGTTCGAGCCCCATGTCGGGCTCTGTGCTGACAGCTCAGAGCCTGGAGCCTGTTTCGGATTCTGTGTCTCCCTCTCTCTCTGACCCTCCCCTGTTCATGCTTTGTCTCAAAAATAAATAAATGTTAAAAAAAAAAGAATGAATAGTTAAAAAAAAAAAGAAAAAAACATTTGACAAAATGCTAGTTTTAAAATTCTTCTTTTCACACTGGAAGATGAATGAATTTTGTTCCCCCCCCAAGGATGAACTTTCCACATTTTTCTTTCATGTACATAGAAAATGGCAGAGGCAGGGAGTGGGGCTGGCACTTCTATACTATACTGGACTTTGTGTTTCAAAGTTACACTATTCATTTGAAAACTGGGGCGCCTGGGTGGCGCAGTCGGTTAAGCGTCCGACTTCAGCCAGGTCACCATCTCGCGGTCCGTGAGTTCGAGCCCCGCGTCGGGCTCTGGGCTGATGGCTCAGAGCCTGGAGCCTGTTTCCGATTCTGTGTCTCCCTCTCTCTCTGCCCCTCCCCCGTTCATGCTCTGTCGCTCTCTGTCCCAAAAATAAACGTTGAAAAAAAAATTGAAAACAAAAGATGTCATAGCTTGGTTTTAATTGCTAACAATTCCTTGGGGTTCCCATTTGTTTTTTAAGCTGTCAGTTTCTTCAAATCCTTTTTCAAACGCCACACTGTATTACAAATAATGGCAATTAGTAATGTAGCATTTCCATATTTATACCAACAAAAGAAATTCACAGGGCATAATAGCATACAACCTTGACGTTTAGTAATAGCAACAAAACATGATAAATAAAAAGTATTTTTCCCCCTGTACAGACCAGCAGAACATAAATCTATTCACGTTTAAAGAATCATCTTGGATTTGACCTACACATCCCCATCTCATTCTGCGCATTTCTCAACCCTCTCATCACATCACTCACATATTCACCAGACTACAGAGTCTGCAAGTAATCAATCCACCTAAATAGAGCTTAGAAAGTCCTCCCTCCTGAAGGTCTTCTCATTTCTCTGATAACCCCTCAAAAAAGAAAAAAAAATCATGCCCTTCACTCATTCCTTCCATGTCATGTTCACATTTCATTAGCAAATCAGCAAGATGGACTTTTTCATCTCAATCCAAACAAGGTTAGAGAGAAAGAGTTCCTCTACTGAGCATCTCGATGCTCCGCCCACGAGTCTGGGGACCCTGGGTCCTGTTCTGCTTATGAGAAGGTCATTTTGGGGCACCTGGGTGCCTCAGTCGGTTGGGCTTCTGATGTCGGCTAAGGTCATGATCTCGCGGTTTGTGAGTTCAAGCCCCGCATCAGGCTCTGTGCTGACAGCTCAGAGCCTGGAGCCTGCTTTGGATACTGTATCTCCCTTTCTCTCTGTGCCCCTCCCCTGCTCATGCTCTATCTCTCTCATTTATTCAAAAAATGAATAAATGTTAAAAAAAAAAAAAAAGAAAAAGAAGGTCGTTTCGTGGATTAAGAGTCTACATAAATTGTGGTCGATTTCAGCCCATACTGTGTTAAATAATCAGTAAAGCTGGGAAGTGAGCTCAGTCACCAAGATAAGGATCTTTATGGCTATGAGGAGACAGCAAACACAATCTGTATGCATCAAAGTTCTTTCTGTTGGAGTTGTCTTGACTATAATACAGCTGTTGATGCTGCCTGAATGTTGGTTGGTAGTATTCGAGGAAGGATGTGATTTGGATCGGCCTTGCCCTAACGTAGCACAGGTGTAATAAAATGGTTCTGATTCCACCCATCCTTTCTATAAATGCTCCGGAGGTCCCGAGATTGCCATGATGTATTCAAGACCTGGGCTGCTGCCTTCATCACTTTCGGAGATGATCTGTCTCCTCTGCCCTTGGTCATGTTCGTCAGCTTCTCTATCCTCCCTGAATCAGCCAGGGCTTTGGCATTCTCCATGTTTTTGCCGGTGACCTTGCGCAGAGCACAGCAGATGGCGACCGTGGTCTCATCAGACAGCACACTGGGGCCAGTCCTGCCGGGAAACCTGTTGACCCGGTCTCGCATGGCATATTTACCAGTGAGCTCCTTGTTGTGAACATCCAGAGCCATGTTCCTCTGGGAAGTTGCCAGAGAAAATACAACTTTACCATATCCATTCTCAAAAAGTTCTATAAGGATGGAGAGCCCTTTTTCTTTGCGGAAGTCTGCCCGGATGTATGCCGCAAACTCCCAATTTCCAGCAGATGGTTTCTGGAGAGACCCGGCAGAGCCTTCCAAGGCAGCTGGGCTGGAACTTTCTGCTAGAAGGTTCAGGTATGGTTTTAGCACTGATGGATGCCACGGCATCTTTGGGGGGGCTTTGACAGTCCTGGGATAGGACTGACTCCATCCCATTGATCCTCTTGTGGTGTTCTCTCTTTCTTTTTCTTCTTCTTCCCCCAGCAACTTGACTCTGAATCCCTGCTGGGAGACTTTTCCTAGTAAGTCATCCAGCCCACTCAGCCCCAGCAGCCGGCCGACAGGACAGGTTCCTCTGGGTGCACAGGCAGTTCTCCACGGTCTGGCTGCTGTAATCGGATGTGTTCACGGATGTAGGGGTTGCATACCAAAGCGAGTCCACCGGCCCCTTCGCAGAAGCGCATTCACGTCCTCGCCTCCTCCTCTCCAGAGCTGAGGTTCCTCAGGCAACCTGTCGTGTTACACAGAACGAGTGACATCTGGAATTTGATTTTGTGATCATCATCCAAAGACCAGTTACTCCGTCATAGTGTGGAATCGTCACAGGGTTTGCTAAGGTCCAGAGAGCATCTCGAGTGATTGCCATCTTTACAGCCTCACTTGAGGACACATTCCAGAGAGTGCCTGTAACAAGCTCCCTCACTTCTGCGCCGGATATTCTCAACAGTCGGAGCAAGGCAGGCACCCCACCAACATTCTTCCATTGTCATTTTATTTTCATCTGTAGACTTGCCAAAACAAGGTTGCGGATGGCACCGTAAGCGTTCTGCTGAACTTGCCCAAGTCTGTGGTCCGAGAGGTCAACCAGATGCTCGATTCCCCCTACCCTACACACCTCCATTTTCACGTGGCTGTCACCGCAGTGCAGGTGCCGCAGGTGGACCGTGGGCTCCCCTGGGCTGAGGGGATCTGGTGCCGCGGCACGCGAATGACTTCGGGCAACTCGGGATCACACCAGGCGAACTCCCTGGGGTCCTTCTGAATGCTGTCTGTTGATAGGGCACGCGTGGTGCCCTCATCAGCTGGTGCTGGGTGCTGAAGCCTCTTACAATTGCCCTCTTGCCCTCGGTATTGTATTGGCCCGTAGGGGTCTGCGTAGGTTGCCATTGTGTTCAGAGCGTAATTATTCTTTTCGCATGTAAGGGCGTGTCGTTGGCTGGATGTGCTTTGCAGATTTCCGGCACCTGCTGAGCATGTGCGATAGGACGCTGCCTGGTACCCTCGGAGCTCCATGGTTCTGTGGTTTGGGCTGCGGTACACTGGGCTGTAAGAGGCCCTCCCCCCACGCATAGGATTGGTGTGTAACTCAGGAGACAGAGCCGCATGAAGGTCTTGCCCAGGTTGGCTGTGCTGACCAGCACAGGAGCTCCATAAGTCTGTCAAGCTGTGTGGCCGAGGTGGAACCATCTTTCTGTAAATTTCATACAGCTGCTGTCCAAATTGTTCCACGTCGTGAACAGTCCTTTGAAGGAAAGTCCCACGTGTCATGGTATGGCGATCATCCCTGGGTGTTTGGGGGATGATGACACTGCCTAGCCTTGGGATGGTGAAGCTAGTTGATTCTGTGCATCCATCAGGGTCGGTGGGGACCCTACTGGGCTGGTGGTTTAGTACTGAGGGGTTGGGCCGTTGGGATTGGAGATCTGCTGGGAGGTGACTGAGCCAATCTGACTTGCAGCTGTTGGGAGAGGTGAGTCTCTGTGAAGAGTATGGAGAGGCTGCCTGCTGAGCAGATAATGTGGTGGAGGAATATGCACTGGGGTTCAGGGGCTGGGAGTCGGAGAGCCAAATTCACCACCCAGAATTCTCAGTGATCTACTTGAGGAGACCCACCTGTGCTGATAACATAGAAAGGAGGCTGCGTTCTAGATGGAACTGAACTCACTCTTCTCATGGCCTGACCCAGTGTTCATCCTTCCGCTCTTGAATTCTTCACCAAATGGTTATCAGTTGATCCTATGAATGAAGGCTGCGGGCTGTTATCTGCCTTACTCAAATTCTGGCTGTTGCGGGAACTCCCTGCTTCCTGGGATCCACTGTCAGAATTTGTGTTGAACTTGAGTTACCCAGTGATCTTTCACGGAGAGAGGAGTGTTCTGGTGAGTGTTCTGGCTCTGTCCTAATGAGATAGTTGTTGTGGCGGACAGCGCCAGAAACTCTAGGTTGGTTTGCGCCAGTATTTGGCACACCTGTCACTCTCCAAGGAACGGACTTCTCAGTTGAGCTGGTGCTGGCCATACTTGGTGATTCTGCCCCAAGCCTACATCTTACTTTTTTTTTTTAATTTTTTTAACGTTTATTTATTTTTGAGACAGAGAGAGACAGAGCATGAGCGGGGGAGGGTCAGAGAGAGAGGGAGACACAGAATCCGAAACAGGCTCCAGGCTCTGAGCGGTCAGCACAGAGCCCGACGCGGGGCTCGAACTCACAGACCGCGAGATCATGACCTGAGCTGAAGTCGGACGCCTAGCCGACTGAGCCACCCAGGCACCCCCCAAGCCTACATCTTTCTAGCTGACTGGCAGCGATCCGCCTTTCCACTTCCAGATCTCAGGCGAGTAGTTGAAACGGAAGCTCCTGCTGTTGTGATGCCCAGCTAGACTAGTGGCTGTGGTCTCGGGTTCCATGCCTTCGCCAGCGGAGGCAGCTTCCTGGGCGGGTCTGTGGTTGCCCCTCCTCCACCAAACAGGCCTACTGCTTAGGAGGGCATTCCTCTTTCCAGGCATCACTCAGGGGATCAGGGACAATCTGTGCCCAGGGGTTGCCGCTGTGGCACCTGAGATATTACAAAAAGTGCCATGGCCAAGCAGCTGACGCCCCTTCCCCCGAAGCGGCCTTTCCCCACCACTCCCAGGGTGCATGGACTCAGCCCCGGTGTCCCCTGTACTGTCCAGAGGCCACCGCCCAGCCGCCAGCCCACCTGTGCTGAATTCATGTTCTAAAATAACATAGTAATATCCGAACACAAACATTTATATCTAAATTCTGGACCCTGCCATGGAATTGTGCCCCGGGTGCTTATGTAACTTCACACTCTCCATATATGAAGGATGCTGAAAACCGGGATGACTTTGAAGACAGGGTAAAATGAACTGATGTCTGAACCACACTCCAGACACACAGTTGCTGCGCTTTGAATAGTCGACCCTGCAACAACACAGGTTGAAATGTGTGCGTCCACTCACATGTGGATTTTTCTCGGTAAGTACAGCACAGCGCTGTAAATGTGTCTTCTCTTCCTTATGGTTTTCTTAACATTTTCTTTTCTCCGGCTTACTTTATTATAAGCATACAGTATATAATGCGTGTAATGTACAAAATATGCGTTAATCAGCTGTTTATGATATTGGGCTTCTGGTGAACAGTGTGCTATTAGTCGTTAAGTGTTTGGGGAGTCAAAAGTTATAGGGGGATTTTTCCCCTGGTGGAGAGGGTAGGGGGGGTGGGGAGGGGAGCTGGCACTTCTAACCCCTGGGTTAGTGAAAGGTCAATTGTACCGATAGCAAACATGCAGGGAAAATTCGGCCGTGTTCATTATTTTATTTGAGCAAATTTGGTAAAGAAATTGCCGAGAGTAGTTTCTCCGAAAAGCCCTGGGTACACTCAATATTTCTGCAAACCTTGGAAATGGAAATTTATTAATTGTTACTGTAGAGAGCCGGAGTCGAAAAGTGAAACCACCGCGATGAATTTGTACGACGATAAAGAAGTATAAGAGAGAGAGAAGTTTGTCATTGGATAGTCTTTGGCCTTTTGAAAAGGAAAGTATTGCCCTACAAGCACATTTAAGACTGCAAGATGTCCGGGGCGCCTGGGTGGTTCAGTCGGTTGAGCTTCCGACTTCGGCTCAGGTCATGATCTCGCGGTTTGTGAGTTCAAGCCCCGCGTCGGGCTCTGTGCCGACAGCTCAGAGCCTGGAGCCTGCTTCGGATTCTGTGTCTCCCTCTCTCTCTGACCTTCCCCCGTTCATGCTCTGTCTGTCTCAAAAATAAATAAACATTAAAAAAAAAAAAAGGACTGCAAGATGTCCATGAGCCCTTTGGGGGTAAATTACCCGTGCACCTGCCCGCACCCCCATGGTGGCTTCTGAGGGAAGTGCCTGAGGTGTGCGTGGGGCGCTGGAGTTCGTGAGGCAGAAGACTGGGTGGCCGATGGACTGCATGTCAGATTCCACAGCTGTGTTTTGGCAATCAGAGTGTCTCTATGAAAGTGGCCTCGTCTGAGAGGCAGCAAATGCAGAGGCCAAGGAAATAAGGGCTCAGAAAAAAGTGAGTTCATTCTCATTAGAAATTTGGTGTTTTACACTAGACTTTATTTCTATGCCATTTGCTTGGTATTCCTTCTAAAGGAGAAGACCAATTAAAAAAATCTTTTAATATTTATTTTTGAGAGAGAGAGAGAGAGAACGAGCAGGGGAGGGGCAGAGAGAGGGGGAGACACAGAATCCGAAGCCGGCTCCAGGCTCTGAGTTGTCGGCACAGAGGTCGACGCAGGACTTGAACCCACAAATGGGGGGGATCATGACCCGAGCCGAGGTCGGATGCTTAACTGACTGAGCCACTCAGGGGCCCTGAGAAGGACCAATTTTTAAAACTGAAATGTCTTCTAGGGTGCCTGGGTGGCTCAGTGGGTTAAGTGTCTGACTCTTGGTTTCAGCTCAGGTCATGATCTCACGGTTCGTGAGTTCCAGCCCCACGTTCAAGCCTCTGCGCTTGACAGTGTGGAGTCTGCTTTGCATTTTCTCCTCTCTCTGCCCCTTCCCCACTCATCTTGTCTCTCTTTAAAGAAAATAAACTTAAAAAAAAAAAAAACCAACAAAAACAAAACCCCCAACCCTCCCTCCCCCGACATGTTTTCTGAGAAGTTACTTATCTTCTTGCTTGGAAACCTAACCTAACGCTGTAACTTACCTGGCGGATACTTCTCATCTACTAACTGCCTCGTAATAATTTTTGGTCAAAAGTAACAGAATGACCATGTACAATTGAGATTGGACCATGATCCAATCTCAAGGTCCGAAGCAAGACCAAACTTAATTATGTTCTGTGGTTTCCTTTGTTGTGTTTCCTTCCACTTAATATAAAGAGATAAAGACTCTTACAAACTGTTTTAGTTACAGAACTTTATAGACTTTAAACCTTTCTTTAAAATTTTATTTTAGAGAGGGGAGGGAGGAGTGGGAGAGGGAGAGAGAATCTTAAGCAGGCTTGGCGCTGAGCACAGAGCCTGACTTGGGGATTGACCCCATGGCCCTGGGATCATGACTTGAGCTGAAATCAAGAACTGGATGGTCAACCACTGAGCCATCCAGGTGACCTGAGCTTTATAGACTTTTAAACCTTTAAAGTCCTATGAATGTCAAAGTTTCTGCAAAGTATCTTAGATAATTGTGGAGAGGCACAATAATTGGTTGGGGTAATAGATAATAGTGGTTCCTCATTCACTGATGACAAATGAACGTTTTGAATTTAAAATTTTTCCTTGTCTTTCTGGGTTTTTCATCTATAAAAAGCTACGAAAGCCCCAGAGTCACTTTTCATCATAAGATGACCACTATAATTAATGGACTCTCTTGTGCAGATATTTACAAGCTTAGATTAAATCAAGGTGCTGCTGATAGTTTCAAAACCTAACACAGTAGGGAGTTAGATTTTCATAACCTATGAGGAAATAGGAGACAGATGTGTGATTTGAGGAGACATTCAGGGAATCATCTATTGAATTATCAAGTGCTTACTATATTAAGCTCCCGTCCTCCTGGGAGCCTCATTTTGCAGGAGCAATGTGGTGATTGCTAGAACCAAGGCCTGGCTTCCCAGTGTAATCTGGGCAGATACTCTGCTTATATCTGATCCTCACATCTGTCTACTCTCTGGTATGGGCATATTTTATCAGTGAGGACAGAGGCTCAAGCTAAGAGTCACCTCTGGCCAATGTCCATCCACATCTGTTCACACAGGGAGGGAACTTTGCTCTGTTTCCAGAACAGCATAGAACTTGGGAAAAATGTGTATTCATATCTTCTGCTCATCACTTAACTGAATGTTTTTTAGGGGTTGAGTTGTATCGGTTCTTTGTATGTTTTGGATACTAACCCTTTATTGGGTATGTCATTTGTAAATATCTTTTCTCATTTTGTTGTCTTTTAGCTTGTTTCCTTTCCTTTTTTTTTTTAATTTTTTTTAATGTTTATTTATTTTTGAGACAGAGACAGAGCATGAACAGGAGAGGGGCAGAGAGAGAGGGAGACGCAGAATCTGAAGCAGGCTCCAGGCTCTGAGCTGTCAGCACAGAGCCCGACACGGGGCTCGAACCCACAAACCACGAGATCATGACCCGAGCCAAAGTCGGAGGCTTAACCGACTGAGCCACTCAGGCGCCCCAACTTGTTTCCTTTCCTGTGCAGAAGCTTTTTATCTTGAAGTCCCAATAGTTCATTTTTGCTTTGGTTTTTCTTGCCTTGGGAGACATATCTAGAAAGATGCCTGTGCTTTCTTCTAAGATTGTTATGGTTTCAGGTCTCAAGTCTAGATCTTTAATCCATTTGGGTTTCATTATTTTGTATGTAGCTGTCCAGTTTTGTTGAAGGGACTTGTCTTTTTCTCATTGCTTATTCTTGCTTCCTGTGTCAAAGATTGACTATATAATCGTGGTTTATTTCTGAGCTTTCTATTCTGTTCCAATGATCTATTTGTCTACTTTTTGCCAGTGCCCTTTGTAGTATATCTTGAAATCTGGGATTGTGATACCTCCAGTTTTATTCTTCTTTTTCAAGATTGTTTTGGCTATTTAGGGTCTTTTGTAGTTCTATACAGATTTTAGGATTATTTGTTCTTGTTCTGTGAAAAATGCTGTTGGTATTATGATAGAGACTGCATTAAATGTGTAGATTGTTTTGGATAGTTTGGATATTTTAACAATATTTGTTCTTCCAATCCATGGGCATGGGGTATTTTTCCATTTCTTTGTGTCATCTTCAATTTCTTTCATCAGCGTTTTATAGTTTTCACAGTACAGGTCTTTCACATCCTTGGTTAAGTTTATTCCTGGATATTTTATTATTTTGGGTGCAATTGTAGATGGGATTGTTTTCTTAATTTCTTTTTGCTGCCCTGTTGTTAGTGTATAGAAATGCAATGGATTTTTGTATGCTGATTTTGTATCCTGTACCTTACTGAATTATTCATCAGTTCTAGCAATGTTTTGGTGGAGTCTTTTGGGTTTTCTCTATATAGTATCCTGTCATGTACAAATAGTGACTGTGTTTCTTCTTCCTTACCAATTTGGATTCCTTTTATTTGGTTTTCTTGTTTCATTGCTGTGGCTAGGACTTCTAGTACTAAGTTGAATAAAAGTCGTGAGAGTGGACATCCTTGTCTCGTTCCTGACTTTAGAAGAAAAGCTGTTTTCCCCCATTGTCTGATGTTAGCTGTGGGTTTTTCATATAAGGCCTTTATTATGTTGAGGTCTGTTCCCTCTAAACTGACTTTGTTGAGGGTTTTTAATCATGAATGGATGTTGTACTTCATCAAATACTTTTTCTGATCAGCAGCATTTAATGCCTGCAGGGACAAGGGCCAGTGATTTTCATCTCCACGTGTATGTATCCGTGATGATACCCTCAAAATTAATGAGTCGGAATGGAATTTCACAGCAATTCTTGGCTAAAAGTATAATCTTGACCTATCAGCTTGGATATTCTAGCTCCTATCCAGGAATGAGTTAGTTTTGATATGATTTTTATTCTTTCTCTTTTTGATGTATCACATTGACTGATTTGCGAATATTGAACCAGCCCCGCATCCATATAATCTGCAAAGTTTTAACTATAAATCCACAAATGATTTTACCTTAATTACGTGCAAGATTTCTAGTCTTGATTCTATCTCCACATGACAGTAAGAAATAAGTCTGTGGCCCTCTTCCCTTGAAAAGCATGTCAACTATGCTTGTTGACCACAGGAAGAGCTCCACCATGAATCTCTTGGCATTCAAGTGGCTCACCAAAAAGGTCTCCTGAGATGTAAATAGTGTTGAGTGTAGGAGACAGGTCTACTTTTCTCTGCAGTAAAAGACTTTGCATTCTTCGATTTCACAACTCATTCACCTCCATTCTCTGCTAACCAGAAATCTGCAGAGATTCAACTAGGAGTTTGGTGAAACGGGGGCGTCCAAGGGGGTGTTTGGAAGGGGTCCTGGGCAATTCAACTACATGTACTCATTCTTGTGAAATCATTCCTGGGTAGGAGCTGGAATATCCAAGCTGATAGGTCAAGATTATACTTTTAGCTAAGAACTGTTGCCATGAAATTCCATTTTGACTCATTAATTTTGCGGGTATCATCACAGATACATACACGTGGAGATGAAAATCACTAGCCCTTGTCCCTGCAGCCATTGAATGCTGCCAGTGGCAAAATATGTATGCACAACCATCTTCATGATGCAGCAGCAGAAAAATGTTTTCCAATAATCAGTACCTTGAATTTCAGTAAGAGCAGATTGATAAACAAAACAAAAACAAGACCTCATAAAGATAATAAGGAGCCTCATTACTACCAAAGTTGTAGGGACCTCATGATGTGGGCTTGAGTGCAGCATGCAGGAAAAATCATGTGTGTGGCTACTGCTTATGAGCGTTACCCAATTTCCCCCCATCACAGCCTCACGGATATTAGGTGTGTATGACCACCCGGGACAAGTAAATGCAAGAGGCTGGTTGCAGGCAGAGATGAATGCCCTCAGGCCGAGGGGATCTGTGCAGATCAGAAGCCACCAAGCAGCACAACAGCACGCATCAGTATGAAGGGTGGGAAGCTTTGGCTCAAAGCCTTGACACCTATTCTAGCTTTCAAGATGGATTTGAAAAAGTCATTAGCAGACACATTTGTCATCACCCACCCTCACTGAGATAGCATGTATTACTCTACAGACATCTATTCCACACCTACTGGGTCCAAATGTGCAATGGCTCATCCTGCCCTTGGGGAGCTCACCGTCTAGCATGCCAGATGGGTATTTAAGCAGGTCTCTAGAACACAAAGTAGGGTGAAATCAAGGCCTAGGAGGGGGTTTCAAAGTGGCGTGAGGTCCCACGTGTATGGGGACAGGTGACGCTTCACAGAAAAGGGCCGTGTTAACAGAAGAGAGTTAATTCTGAACCGTCACCCTGACCAACAGCACACAATACAGCTTGCACTGACAAAGCAAAAGAAACAGCTCAATCCTTAGAACAATGCATTATAGCACCGGCACTGAGAGCATGACCGAAAACCACAATTTTTTAACTACTTTTGAGTAATGAGATGCATATAAGGTAAAAATCTTTTATTTTCTATAGGTTCAGAAGCATGGCTCACATGTGATCTGCATTTGACATTTCTAGAGGTTCCAGCTTTTTAGGAGATCAGTAACGAGAATGAGAAAAACTTACGGCAACGTTCTAACTTTCCTGCTCAAGGTTCAGCTAATGAACACTTCCAGTGACCAGGACTTCCAATCTGCAACACCGCTTTAACTGTCTAAGCTGGAGATAAAGTGTAAACCTGACTACTTAAAATCTTCCCTTGGGATTGAGTTTAGATTGTCTTCATGAAACAAACTGCACCAGTAAATGGAACCAGTGAGGGCCATCTTAAGGATTGGTATTAAAACAGTAATTCAATTTCAGCACCACAGAAAGCGTTGTGTTCCCAAGTTATCAAGCAGGAGTACTTCTAACACTGTAAGAAACAATTTCGACTTCATAATTTTGATTGGAATTATTTTAAAATGGTCCATTTCTGTGAACTTCTATTAGCAATGAATTCTGAACGCGTATAAAACCCATCTGGGGTTTTCAAGTCAAAACCTCTTCTAGTTAAAAACTTCTTTCCATAAAATACGTTTGTATGTTAAGTTTGTTTGTTTTTTTTTTTTTAGGTAGGCTTCACACCCAGTGTGGAGCCCAATGCAGGGTTCAAAGTCATGCCCCTGAGGTCAAGAGTCAGAGGCTTAACTGACTGAGCCAGCTAGGTGCCCTTGCATGTTAATTTTGAATGAAACCCTAATTTATGTTCTAGAATATCTTTTTGAAGATAAGCAGATTGAAAACAACTTGCATGTTGTCCATTTAAGTACTAAAATAGTTATATTCAATTATATCCCAAATCACTAAGATTTATCAGGTGTTCAGCAGAACAGGCTCTGTTCTACCCACTCCTCATGGGGCTTATTTAGTCCTGCTGCGAACTCTCCAACCCTACCAGACAACAGGCAGAGAAAAGAAGGGAGCTTGGAAGCTGTCTAGAAACACAAGCCATGGTTTAATAAAAATAAAGAGTGGTTTTATTGATAACATATAATTGCAGCTACATTAATATATATTATAAACTTTAAGGATTAGAAACCAATGACTTTATTCTTTACCGAGAATAATCTAGGGTACGGCCATATGTTCTGCGAATCTTACTTCAGCCCCACACAGTGGTCCTAGATCTATTTTTCACAAAATCAGGAAGTCACCATCCAAGCTTTGTATCAGGCCACACGTTTCATTAAGTAGAAATAAGACATTATGTTTTCTTCAGCAAATACCCCTTTGGTCACATCGTCCTATCCTCTCACATTTATCTTAATATACAAAGCTTAACTTTCCACCCCCAAGATAACGTGCACGTTGGAAAGTGCAAGTCAAGAGACAGCAGCAAAATGCTACTCTGCCCTTTGTATCCTGGATTTTTCATTTTTGCCCCAGACCCCGCTTTATCGTTAAAACTACATGAATCCCACAGTGTGATACTTTATCAGAAAAGTCTTTTTGTGTACACGTTACCACAAAGATGGAAAACGTCAAACAGTCCGAGCAAGTGTTTGGCAGACCACGGAAAGGAAAGAGGACCGTGGGAAAAGAAAACGCTTTAGTGTTTTAGAGCTGAAGAGCTTGACGGGCGTCATTCAAATTTCTCATCCCCTTCTTCCACGTCCTTCAGGTTGAGCACTTCCAGAGAACCTTTGCCTTTTGTCTCCTTTTTTATGAGCTCATCGATTTCTCTGAAGCAGCCTGGGTCAATCAGACACACCTGAAACACGGAACACAGGTGCTCAGCAGGTGCAACGGAATGAACACAGCCCCCGCTTTCTCTGAGACACACAGCACGTTCCAGATGTCTCTACTGCTACCGTCCTACAGTGCAAGGACGAACACAGAGCACAGGGAAGCAGGCAGGGCTCTAGTCTAGCCTCGCTCTTTTAAGTGCACACACAGGCCCTGCGACAGGCGTTAACCTCCCCGTGTGAGGTCGTCTCTGGACTCCACAGCCATCAAGTGAAGTGGCTGGAAGAGGAGAGCGTGGTTCTTTTGATACTACAGTTTAGCACGAGGATTTAGCCTGGCGAGAGCACCTCTATTTATCCACATCAGAAGGAGAAAAAGCAGCTTGAAGGCCTATTTAGAAATCGCATGTGAAGTTCTGAAAAGACCGGAGAACTTCAGAATGTCAGATGTGTCCCTTCGCGTTTAGGGAGGAATGCCCAACAACCCCGGCCAGAGCTTGTTTATACTGGTGCTGGAGCCAAATCTCAGGGCCCGGGTTTGCAGACAACCGAATCTCTGCTGCGTCTGACACTGTGGGGCCAGGACCCAAAGACACCATGCTTTGCTGCGTCTTTAAAATGTTCTATGGGCAATGAGGCCGTCCAACTTTTCGTCTTATTTCCAATTTCCTCATAATAGAAGACTCACCGTAAAATATATTCTCTCGTCTAAACTGAGCATGGATTTAACCAGAAAAAACAAACCATCCCCCCACCCCCAAATCCCAAGTTGTGCTTAATTTAACTATAATTTCGTTTTAGTCTGACCTTGAGATTTTTACTTAACTCCAGGTAAGATGTTTCTGGAAATGTCTATTGTTCACACCTTTAAATGTCTGTGACACATTTATGACTAGAAAACAGATGATTCTGGTAACATGGACGCAAAAGAATAAGAATATTTTTATCTTACAATTTCTAACTGCTGACTGTAGTCTTCGCTTTCTATAACCTTGATTAGGGGCTTCAGCTTTTCTTTCAGCTTCTTCCCTTCATTCACTGGAAGAAGGAACCGAAGTCTCATGTGAGCACGTTCGATCTTCATCTTCTCCTTTAACTGCTTTATCACTTCCAAAGCCTGGCGAGACCAAATTGAAAATGTTGGCAATTTCTTTAATACCTTTGCTGCATTACTTTGTAAGGTATTCAAGACAAAGCAGTTCCCATCCAGCCAAATTAGACGGTGGTTTTTAGATAGGACACAAAGAACATAAACACCCATAGAAAAGAGAAGATAAATTGGACTTGAAGATTACACACTTTTGGGTTTCAAAACACTATTGAGGAAGTGAAGACAGCCCATTAAATAGGTGAAAATATTAGTCAATGACACATTTGATGAGGTGCTAGTATCCAGAATATATACAGAACTCTTACAACTCGATAATGAAGAAACAAATAAAGAATGGCCAAAGAATCTAAAAACTGATTTCTCCAAAGATGACCAAAGGTCAACGGGCACAAGAAAATATGCTGAAATCACTTGTTATTAGGGAAATGCAAGTCAAAACCAGAATAGTACACCCAGGATGGCTGTAATAAGAAAGGTGGATTAACAACAAATATCAAAGATGTGGAGAAATCGGAACCCTTGCACACTGACTGTGGAAATGTAAAATGCCTCAGCTATTTTGGAAAATGGTTTGGCAGTTCCTCAAAAGGTTAAATATAGTTACCATATGACCTAGTAATTCCATTCCTGAGTCCAGAGAAATGAAACACGTCCACACAAAAATTTGCAATGAATTTCAGAGCAGCATTATTCATGATAGCTAAAAAGTAGAAACAACACAAATACCCATCAACAGATGGATGAATCAACAGAATATGGTATTTCCATACAATGGGTTATTGTTGAGTCCCAAAAAGGAATAAAGCACTGATATGTACTACAACAGGTATGAACCTTCAAAAGGCCACACATTGTCTGATTCCATTTATATGAGATGTCCAGAAGAGAAAAGTCCATAAAAACAGAAAACAAATTTGCTGAACAGCTGTGAGAAGGGTATATGAGGAGTGAGTGCTAATGGCCACAAGGTTGCTTCTGGGGGTGATGGAAACGTTCTCAAGTTAGGTAGTAGGGAAGGCTGCAAAAACTTTGTGAATATGCCACTGAATTGTTCACTGTAAAAAGATGACCTTGTATGTCATGTGAATTAGATAGAAATCAAAAAAATCTAAGATGTGGAGTTGAAAAGGATTCTTTAAAAATTCAAGTTTTATCTTTAAAGGTTTGACTTGGATAGGAAGATGAGAGCTGTAGTACATTTGTGTTTAGTTAAAAAAAATTCCATTACTTTTCCCTAAAACCCCCATCATTTCCTTCCTCCCTCCCCCTAACCTCCTACCTTACTGCTTCCAAGTAGTATCACTTTATTATCACAGACAGATCATTTTCAATGGTTTCTTCAGAGAAAATTGATTTTCATTTGGATACTTTTTGACATTAAAAACCACTCACCTGCTGTTTTGTACTTTTATTGGTTTTGACTGAATAGTGGATGTCCTTCATGGCTCTCTCTATAAGGATAACAGTGTACGGTCTCTTTGTTTCAGGGTTCACACACTTGTCGGCCACAATGGTTGCAATGTCCCTGAACATCTGCTCCAGCTGTGTATGCCGTTCTTTATCTGATACTTGAACCTCTCCTTTAGTCAAAATCTAAAAAAAACCCAGATTTAAATGCCTTTATTGCACATTATTTGTTAACTGACCACAAGAATTAATAACTTGGGAGAGAAAATTAAATTCCATCCTCTTCAGCTACTCACATATAGGTAATAAATTGAACTTTGCCTAAATGATACACTGGATTATCTTGTGCTCTAAGATACTATTTATTTAGGTGGGGGAAGGGGAAAAGTCAATTTAGGCAAAGATTGTAAATGGTGAAACCCTTGAAAAGAAAATTTAATTTTAGGTATATTACACTCAAAATATAAAAATGGACAAAAATAAGGTAATTTAGTAGAAAATTTAAGTTTTGGAGACTTTGACAAAATATATTCATGTCCTGCATTATTAAAAATGATGCCACACAAAAAGACTCCCCAAATAATCTGACTAAAACGAGCAGAGAACTCGAATAGACATTTTCTCAAGACATACAGATGGCCAACAGACACATGAAAAGATGCTGAACATCACTCCAACACCACTCATCATCAAAGGAATGCAAATCAAAGCACAATGAGTTTTCACCTCACCCCTATCAGAATGGCTAGAAATAAAAAAAACAAGAAACCAACAAGTGTTGGAGAGGATGTGGAGAAAAAGGAACTCTCAGTGCCCTGTTGGTGGGAATGCAAACTGGTACAGCCGCTGTGGAAGACAGTATAGAGGTTCCTCAAAAAAATAAAAATAGAACTACCATGTGATCTCGTAATTTCACCACTGGGTACTTACCCAAAGAAAATGGAAACACTGATTTGAAAAGATATTTGCACCCCAGTGTTTATTGCAGTATTCTTTTCAATAGCCATGATGCAACCTAAGTGTCCACTGATAGATGAATGGATAAAGAAATAGTATACATACACAATGGAATATTACTCAGCCATAAAAAAGAATGAGATCTTGCCATTTGCAATGACATGGATGGACCTAAATGGTATAACGCTAAGTGAAATAAGTCAGACAAAGAGTAATACCGTATGATTTCACTCCTATTTGGAATTTAAGAAACAAATAAACAAACAAAAAAAGGGCACAAACAAAAAAAGACTCTTAACCATAGTGGTTGCCAGAGGGGAGGTGGGTAGGGAATGGGTGAAATAGATAAAGGGGATTAAGAGGTACAAACTTCCAGTTATAAAATAAGTCACAGAGATGAAAAAACAGCATATGGAATACAGTCAATAAGACTAATAACATTGCTTGGTGACAGGTGGTGACGACACTTATCATGGTAAGCACTAAATTACAGAATGCATACAAAAGAACGCACAGTGATGTGTATTGTTGAATCACTATGTTGTACACCTGAAACTAATTCTAACACTATTAATTATACAATTAAAAAAGTGATGTTACTCAGGTCACGCCTAAAAAATAACGATTCAAGTTTAACATACGTTCAAGTACTTCTAACACATAGCTCTTAGAACTCACCTGCTTACAGATTTCTGTCTGGTCATCTGTTCCAAATGCACTGATCAGATCTTCCTTCTTTGCAACTTGACCTTTAGAAACATTTACAAACACTGAGTGGGTCTGTAGAACTTCATCAAGGTCTTTTTCCCTTGTGACAGCAGGAGAGAAAAGTCCTAAGTGAACACACTTGAAACTTGGAAATTCATTCACATTTAAATACAAGACGGTAGTGACATAATAGTAAGAAACAACAAATACTCAGCGAGAGGGAACATTTTCAAAACTCAGAACCGTATCTGTATTCCCACTTACTCACTGGAGAAAAACGTCACGGGATCATGTATGAAACACTGAGCTGTGGGGGCAGAGGGCGGGCTGCTGCCAGGGAATTCCGATCCCTAGATGGCAGCAGCGAAGACACTACGCACTTCGGTGAAAACTACAGGGCAAAGATCTGTGACATCAGGATGTGCTGCTATAGCCACGGAAGTATTTGGAAGACTAGGTCTCCACCCTTTAACATTATTTTGGCAAAAGGGCCATATTTTGGGGATTTCTTGGCTGTGGCTTTCAGGACACCAACCAATTAAAACAAAACTCCGAACCAACAACCCAAACCACACCAATTCAACAAAAAGGGAATCCTGGATTTAGGCGCTAAGCTCGGGAAAGACAGTGACTTTTCACGCTCACTGCAGGAATAAATTGTCCATTTCCTTCCCTGTCAAGACACCAGCTCGAACACTAGGGGCAGGCCGCCTCGGAGGCTACAAGCTCCGGCCAGAGCTCGGACGGAAAGGGTCACTCACACGCCGCTCCGCCAGCCGACGACTTTGTTCTTGTAGCAGGCGATTTCGAAGCGCTTCCCGGCGCGCTTCATCCGTACCACGGCCACATTGGTTAGGCGGATCTGGTTGGTGGGGGTGAAGATCGACATGGTGGCTGCTCACAGCCCTTCCCGGGTCTGGTGAACCAAGGCACACCCGTGCGGCCGGCCGGAGGGACCACCTGCGCCTCGCTGTAACGACCCGGTGGCGCGCGGCACGACCACTACCTACCCGGACGGCCGCCACAATACACCCAGTTGACCTATTGCGCAGGCGTCAGGTGTTGCGGAAACCGGGCGAGGAAAAGTGAGCAACGACGCCTGCGCATTGTGGCTTTTACGACATCGTTCGGCTCGCGACAAGAGAAGCGCTCTTCCTTGATGTAATTTACTTCCGCCAAGGAGCTCTGATTGGCTGGTGATGCTGATGTTTTAGCTACCGGCTGGAAACGTAGAGTCGGTCCCTCAGAGTTCCGCAGGTTTCGGGGTCGCGCCCTCAAACTTCTCTTACGGAAAAATTGTAAAATAAAAAACTTGAGAAAACAGTGTGATGAACCGCCATGAACCCATCGCCCTGTTTCAACGATTATCAACATTTTGCCATTCATGTTCCATTCTCCCTCTTCTTTTTGGTCAGAGTAGTTTAAAGCAAATTATAAGGTTTTAGCTTTACAGTCTGTACTCCTCACAGATGAACGCAACAAGATTAACCATTATTCCTTAATATCATCTACTAGCCAGCCCATAACCCAATTTCTCGAAATAATGCTTTTTCACAATCGGTGTGTTTGAAGTGAGGTCCAAAGGAGACACAGATTACGTCTGGTTGATGATACGCTTTTAATGTGCCCATCTTTCCCAGGTTTCTTTCCTATACCACCACGCCTGTTTTGACCCTGCTTCCCTCTAGACCCGCCCCTTGCACCTCTGAGCCAATCCGAGAGGAGCCGGGAGCGCTCGGGCTACCTAGCTTGGATCTCTAAGCGGGGCTTCTCTCTGGGCCCGCCCCTTCCCCCTCTGAACCAATCCGGACGGGCTGGCGAGTGGCATGGCTGCCCCCAGCTCTCCGGGCTCCGGGTATACTGGTAATGCTTCAAAATAGTTCTGGTCGTCTCCCGGTGTCCGAGCCAGGTTCTTCAGGTCTGCAGTCCTAGTCTATCGGGCCGCAGAGCCTGGGCTCTGAGGAGAATGGGTAAGCCGTCACCCCCCCCCCCCCCCCCAGCCCCCCGCCAGGCAAAATCGTGGAGGGGAAGGAGAGAGGGAACCGTTTTTCTCACTCTCTCCTGGCGGAGTGGCGTCCTCGAGGACAGTCCTTCAGAGGTTGTTGCACTTGTCAGCCCGGGACAGGAGCCATTGACAGCAAGGGAGGATTGATCCTTGCTTTTGACCTGGCTTTTGCCTCATGAGGTTAGGGGATGAGTTCAGAAGGAACTGTGCTTCTGACCTCAAGTAAAACGCATAGAGAACTGCCCACTTTCTTTACCCACGTGTTTGGTGGCTTTTGGTCTTTTCCAGGGTGGAGCAGCAACGGCAAAGCCCATGTTTGTTTTTTCCACGGTGGACCAGCACCTGTAAACCCCAGAATTTAGGCTTCGCCTTTTGAAATTGCCTCCAGTTCAACATTTGAGGCCAGGTCCATTCATACGTCTTTCCAAAAAACGGGGTGTGAGATCCATTGCAAGTAACAGTGGGTCTTTAAAGTAAAACTAGAGCAAAGAGAATAGTATTTTTTAAAGCTTTTCTTATGGAGTACTCAAAACACAGCAGAGTTAATTCCACGTAAAGTGTTTTGACTTTGTTCACTTCTCTTGCTTCCAAGTGCTATACCCAAATGAGGTACAATTTTGTGTTTTTCTGAGTTAGCATCGTTACGGTAATTTTATCACATGACCACATGCAGTTGTATATTATTTTTATTAGAGTTGATTTTTTTAGAATTCTTAGCCGGGTTGTTGAATATGAAGGTTGGTTTTATTTTATTTTTTAATGTTTATTTTTGAGAGAGAGACAGAGACAGAGAGAGACAGCATGAGCAGGGGAGGAGCAGAGAGAGAGGGAGACACAAAATCCAAAGCAGGCTCTCCAGGTTCTTAGCTATTCAGCACAGAGCCCATTGCTGGGCTTGTGACAGCTTAGAGCCAGATGTGGGGCTCGAACTCATGGAGTATGAGGTCATGACCTGAGCTGAAGTCAGATGCTTAACTGAGCTACCCAGGCGCCCCTATTTTATTTTTTATTCTTAAAGTAAGGATGGGCAGCTTTGTATATGTAACTTTATGTAAAATTACATGTATGTATTTTTTAAATTTAGATCCTTCTTTGGATACATGGGACTTCTCTTCACCTTTAATATCATTATGGATAAACAGGCTTTACATATATTTGGGCTTTGCCTTTGGCATTAGCCTTTGGATTTGTTTCCAGATTGTCATCAGGAAGCAGGTAAGTGGAGTTGGTTTTTATAGGAGAGAATTAAGGCATTAGATTTATAGAGAATTTAGAGTGCAGATTTTCTAAGGTTTTCAGAAAAGCTAAAAGGAACTTTTCAGTCACTTTTATGTTTGGTCTTTACACAGGTTTTTTTTTTTTTATGCCTAAAAATTTTATTCTCAGTTTTTAGAGACACATTTATTATGAAATAAGTTATTTATGTTTTCTTTGATGGGCTGTGGATGTTTTACTCTTGAGATACAGGAAGAGTTCATAATGAAAAATTAAGCCTTCATAAGAAAAATCTATTTAGCACTTTTAAAGAGTAGTAGTCTTCTGTTTTCTTACCACTAATTAAGGATTGGAAAGTAAGTTCCTAGTCTTATTTCGATAAAGCACATTATGGATGAATGTACGTATAGTTAGTTCTGTCCTGGAGGAATTGGGAATCTTTATAGCCTTAAGGATCGTAGGTCCAGCCTTTAAAGGACCTAATTATATCAAGGGGTTAATATTTGAGGAGTACACCAGAAAGATTAAGAGAATAGTAAAATCGGTTATTGTCTGTGCTGTCATCACTACTGAAGTTAGGAAAAGACTCAAACTTGATGGATTTTGTGTAGTTGTTTATCTTCAAGGGCAAGAACTCAAAGGATAAATCTGTTCCAAAAGCAACTCGGGATTTGATGACAAATGGTTATATCTCTCTTCAAAAGAAGGACATCTTAGTGTCTGGAGTGAAGATTTTCTATGGTTCCCAGACTGGAACAGCGAAGGTGAGAACTTCATATGATATTTTTCTCTGGGTTTCTTGATCTTTTAGAAGATCGCTTAAAGGTATCCATTCACAGTGAACTGAATCGGTCTTCTAATTTTTTTTTTTTTTTCTTTTAAATCTTCTTTTTTCCCTTCCCCAGCATACCTTTTTCCTTCCCGGGGCATTGTGTGAGTTTTTAACCCTTGTGCCCAATTCCAGCCTTGTGCCCAATTCCAGCCCAATTCCAGTCTGATGGTCACTGTCCTGAGGGGTTTTGTGCTGAAGCTTGCTTCTGCCTCAGCAGAATGGAGAGTTCTAAGCCTATTACGGATGGCGGGTGCAGAAGTAGGGGATAGTGAAAAGAGCATGTCAGCAGTAGCGTCCAGTATGGGATGGGGCCCTGACTTTCACGACGTCACACATCTACTTAATAAAATGTGTTTTGATTTAATAGTGTTAAAAGTGTTAACAGTAGACATCGAATACTGCTTAAAGTAGATATGTGCTGCGCATGTATTTGCTGTCGGCTTCTTTGTTGTGAAGGTCACAGCTCTTTAGTGCTTTTTAGGAAAAGATTCTAAGGCGAAGGTGAAAATGAAGTTAAAAAGTCAGTGTCAACTGATTTTTGTGGGGTACTAAAGAGGGTCGTACTGCCCTCTTGTGGATGTTTTGTAGAATAATATTTCTTCGCTTTTCAGAACTCCAGTGCCGGCTTTGTGCCACATCATAGTTGAAGGTCACTTAACATTAAGGGTTCAGCCTTAAGCAACAGAGGTGGGGAACCAGAAGAAATGTAAAAAAGGCATCTGAGCAGCCAAAACAAAGGCCTTTTCTGTTACTCATAAAAGATCTCAAAGCCTCTTTTTATGTGTGTTTTTAATTTTTTTAAAAGATCAAATTGACACTTGAAGACTGTAACAAATCCAGGTGTGTGGAGGGTTCATACTGAAAAGTACTTTCTAGTGAATCTCTTTTTAACTATTTCTTCTTTTTGATTCCTCTGATGGCTGTTTCTTTATGCTGTGTTTCTAGATTGATCAATGTTGGATAAAAGTTATTGACTTCTTGTATTAGTTAACACAGACTTTCCTCAAATATCAGTTGTTGGCCTCTTGGCTTAATGTCGTTGGCCATCTCATTGTTGATACGGGTTAGAGGACCCTCCTAAAAGCTATGCCATCTGAATTTATTCTGCTTTCACATTTAATGGCTTCATATTTGCTGGGTGTAGATTAGTTTTTCCTTACAGCTTTGAAGGCATCACTTCATTGTCTTACCCCGGTCAGTGTTGTGGATGAAAAAGCTAGTCTCCTCATTCCTTTGTAGATGGCTTGATTTTTATGTTTCCGGAAGCTTTTAGAGTCATGTCTTTGTCCTTGAGGTTTGGAACTTTTTTGAGATGGTGTCTAGGTTGGATCTTTTTTCAGCTGTTGTGCTGGACACTTGGGCTCTTTTGAAGATTTGTGAGCATTTCTGCTAATGTTTTTGGGCATATTTTTTCCCTTCCATTTTCTGTTTTTTTTTCTTTTTTTTTTTAGTAAAAAAAATTTTTTTTAATGTTCATTTTTGAGAGAGAGAGTGAGAGAGACGGAGATAGAGTGTGAACAGCAGAGGGGCAGAGAGAGAGGGAGACACAGGATCTGAAGCAGGCTCCAGGCTCTGAGCTGTCAGCATAGAGCCAGATGCGAGGCTCGAACTCACAAACCATGAAATCATGACCTGAGCCGAAGTTGGTCGCTTAACTGACTGAGCCACCTAGGCTTCCCATTTTTATTTTATTAAAAAAAATTTTTTTTAAACTGTTTTTTTTCTTTCTGTCATTTGTGTTGGCTGGATGTTAGAGCTTTTGGATGGCTTCTTTGTCTTAAATCTTTTCTCTTTTGTAACTCTTTTTCTTTCCACTTGGGGTTGTGGGATTTCAATTCCAAACCTTTTTGAATGTTTTATTTTGGTTCTTACGTTTTTAGTTGCAAAAACACCATTTTGTTCGTTTTTTTTTTCTACCCCTCTCCCCAATTTTGTTCGTTTTTAAAACGTGTTTATTTATTTTTGAGAGAGAGCTCGTGCACATGAGTGAGTGGGGAAGGGGCAGAGAGAGGGGGACAGAGGAGCCCAAGAAAGCTCCATGCTGACAGCAGAGAGTGTGATGTGGGGCACAAACTCAAGAACTGTGAGATTAGGACCTGAGCCAAGGTCGGACACTTTCTGACCTTGCCATTTTTCTTTCCTTCTGCTTGTTCTCATCAAATTCCTGGTGAACCATGGTTTTCTGTTCATTTTTAGACAGAATGATGGGCTAGCTGGTGTGGGTTTTCTCTGTTCTTGTGTGAACAGATGTGTGTTCTTTAATTATAAATTTTTCACCGGACGCTCTGTGCAGGGTGGGTCAGAACATACCATGTGACCTATTGGCCCCATATCTCCCTCTAACTGCCATCTCAGATTTTTTTTTTTAAGAGTAAAGCGCCTTGAAAATATCTGCCACTATCTCTAAATCTCCAATTTCCCTACTCCTGTTTTTCTTGGACCACTCTTGTCAGGCTTCTATGCCCTGACGTGTTCCCGGTGCTTTCCATATTGCTAATTAGTTCTCACCTTTCATCTTACTTGGCATTCTTCTCTAGGTCATCCTCCTGCTTGGCCAGGGCTAGTCTTCCTTACTTATCATCTGCTAATTTCTCCTCTGCTTGACCTCTAAAGGTAGGAGTGTCCTAAGGCTCTGTCCTTGAGACCCTGTCTCTATTTGCACTCACTGTGCTCTCTAAGGGATCTTATTATCTAGACTATGTTCTTGCCTCTAGATACAATTTGGCAGACTTTTTCTGTAAAGGGCAAGCCATTTTATTTTTTACACTATGTATGTGTAGGTTTTTAGGCTTTTAGTTTTTGTGGGCCAAACAGTTTTTGTTGCAGCTGCTCAGCTCTGCTGCCTTGGCGTGGATGCAGCCACAGACAATACGTAAATTAAGTGACATGACTGTATCCCTGTAACTTGCACCTGTAGAACCAAACGGAGGGCTGGATTTGACCTGCCGGCCTTCGTTTGTATGCGCTGAGGGCCTCTGAATTTATGGTTTTCATGTGAACTGTTCTCCTCAACTCCAGACTCCCATGTCCAGTTACCTATCTTAGATCTTTATGTGATGTCTAGTAGGCATCTCAGAATTCAGGTGCTCAAACTGAACTCCCGAGTTTTTTGTCCAGACCTTTTTCACTTACACTCTTTACCAACTTCATCTTTCCAGTTGCCTAGCTCAAAGAAAACCTTTGGCTTCTCTCTTTTTCCTACTCCCCTCCCCCCGTGCAATTTGTCAGCAAATGCTGTTTGTTCTACTTCCACAATGGATCCAGGTGCCAGTCACTTCTCAGCACTGTGGTTCGGGGCACCCTCAGATTTTGTCTGGATCACTGCAGTCACGTCCCCTTCATTCAGTGCCGCTCGGCCCCTCCCTCGGCTTCAGGGCCCTCTCAGCTCCGCAGCCAGAGGGACTCTGAAAACTTAAGTGGAACTGCATTCCCAGCAGTGACCTCCTCATTCACTTAGAGTAAATGCCAAAGCCCTCACAGTGACCAGGAAGCCCTCATGTCTGGTTTTCCATTATCTCCTTTACCTCATTTGCTTGGTCCCCCCCAATCCCCCCCAGTGTTGTCAACCTCTTTGCCAAGCCTGCCCCCTCCTTTGGGCCTTTTCACTTCCACGTTACCTCTGTTTGGGGTAGCCGTATGGCTTGCCCTCTCATTTCCTTCAGGTTTGGCTCAAATCTTTGTCTTTGAGACCACTTCTCCAGTTCTGATACCAGCTACCCAGAGTTTTTGTCAGATTCCACAGGTATAAGGGCCCAGTCTACAAGACTTGTCTCCACTTCAGATGCCAGGGGCCACTAGTCCCAGGAGCCACCTGTGCTTGTGACTGGAACAGCTGTAAGTTCGATCCCACGGTCCTCCTTAGGTTCGATAATTTCCTGGAACGATTCACAGAACTCAGGAATTGCCTGACTGGCTACATTTACTGGTTTCTTGTAAAGGACACAAGACAGACACAGACAAATGGCAGACATGCCTAGGGCAAGGTATGGTGGAGAGGAATGGCTCAGAGCTTCTGGACCTTCTCTGTGCACCACCTTCTCAGGGTAACAATGTGTCCACCAACCCAGAAACTCCCTGAAACCTGTCCGTTAGAGGTATTAATGGACATTTCAAATCATTGGCCATTGATGATTGAACTCACTGGGAACGATGGTACTGAAAGTTCTAAATCTCTAATCATGTTGTTGGTTTTGTGACGACCAGCCTCCCTCCTGTAGCTACTTGGGGCCTGCCTCCCCATAAGTTACTTCATTAGGATACCGAAGTCAGTAAGTTCCAAGGGTTTTAGGACCTTTGTGCCTGGAACTAGGGGCAAAGACTGAATATGTGTATGCATATTTTTATCTTATGTACCTGTTCTGACACTCCCTGTATAATGACAACTATCGTCATACCTGTAATACTGTATTCTTACCCTTTACCCCGATTTATTTACTTCCATAGCACTGGTCATCCTCTGATTAACTATGTGTTTTCTCATTTCTTTGCTGTGTATCTGTCCATTAGAAAGCAAGCTCCCTGAAGGCAGGGACCACGTGTGTCTTGTTCACTGTTGTGTAATATTTCCCAGAACTGAGACTGGCATAGTAGATGCCCAGTAAATTAATAGATGCTTGGTAGGCTTGGCTTTAATCCTGGGAGCTTAGACTACTTAGCAAAAAATAGGAAGGCATTTTCCAGAGTGCCGACACCTGGCTAGAGGTTTGAGCTTTCCCCAAACGTTGGGTTCATTTTGTTTGGAGAAGAGCTAGCACGTGTTTTGTCTGGGGGGTAAAGGGTGGATGTTGCCCAGGCTCTGTGTGCACTTGTTCCATATACAGATTGTCTACTGATGGGCTCTTCTCTGCCCAGGGTCACCCCCAGCTTTGGTGTAGTGGCTGACTCTGAGCCCAGAACCCCTCTGGGGTTCTGTCAGGAACATGGACTGTCCCCTAGGGCTTTCTCCTCCGTGTCAACCTGCTTCTGTTTGCTTTTTATCTTCCAGAAACATGTCAGATTTCTTACATCCCACATTCTCTTCCCTCTTCAGGATTTCTTACCTCCTCTATGTTTATTCTAGTGGGGCAAAGCAGCTGGAATGTCAAAAGCCAATTTAGATTTAGTCCCGTATATGTACTTACAGAGTGAGAACAGCACAGTTGAATGATTGATCTCCATAAAGATGCTTGGGAAAATGGTAGAAGTGAGAATAGCGTTTGGGTTTATGATGATAAATGTCAGTGACTGCAACAAGTTTTTCATGATAAACGCCTATTCCCTTGCTGGCAGAGGTAAATTAAGACTGTACTTTGCTTATTTAGCTCATCGAAGAGTTTTTGTGATTTTTTTTTTTTTTTCCCCATTAGGGATTTGCAGCAAGTCTTGCTGAAGCAGTTACCTCCCTAGGTCTGCCTGTGGCAGTTATTAATCTCCAAGAATACGATCCAGATGATCATCTAGTAGAAGAGGTTGGTAATTGTGTTAAGTTTTTATTCAGTCCAAACTCTCAAATGTAACTGACCTCCTGTGTTGTGGGATAAACAGAATCTTCAGAACAAATTTCGTTTTCATGCTAAGGCATTTCAGTTGGCTGAGTTTGCAGGGTCAGTTAGAGGTGTTGAATATATGGTGTGGGACCCGTCCCTCTGGCATGTGGTCTCTCCTGGGGTGGGGGTAAGGGTGGGGAAGCTTGGTGGCTTGAAGTTCCCTCCTCCCTCCTGAACCAACCTCATAATCCAGGGGAGATTGTGATTGATGGCAGTGTGCAGAGCACGTGAACCACACGTGAGATTGCTGAGAGGTCAGGAGCCACTTGGGTAGCAGAAAGGATGGGTTTGGGACTTACAGAAGTCTCTCACTACCTGCGTGACCTCCGTGCATTACTTAATTATCTGTGTGGGTTTCATTTCTTCACCTGAGAAATGCCCCTTGCTCTCGTCTAGTTACACTCAGAGAAGTTTGCCTTACAGCACTGATTCTCAAGGCATGGTCCTCGAACCAGCATTCTCAGCATCTCCTGGGAACTTGTTGGAAATGCAGGCCGGCCCCGCTGAATCAAAGTCTGGATGGGGAACTGTATTTTTACAGTTGCTTCAGGTGATTCTGAAGCAGCTAAAGTTGGAGAAGCACGTAGAGCAGGGGTTAATGAACTACTTCTGTAAGGGGCCAGATAGTAAATATCATCTGATTTGGGCGCTGTGCACACAGTTCTGCCTTTGAGGCACAAAACAACCATAGGCGATGTAAATGAATGAGTGTGCTGTGTTCTACTAACACTTTGTTTTTAAAAAAAAACAGGCAGTGAGCTGGACTGGGCCTATGGGACATAGTTTGCCAGCCCCTTCTTAGTCGATAGCCTCCTAGCTGTAACTGTCCATTTCTTTCTCCCATAAGAAAGTGGTGGGGTGCAAATGAGTGACCTTGAATCTGCTCAGAATTACTTGTGAAAAATTATTAGCAAACTTTGAGATTTAATAATTTTTTTTACCATCAAAATATTTTATTGGGATTTAATTATTAATAAAGGATTGCTTATAACTTATCTCATGACTTGGAATGTAAAAACAACATTTTTTTAAAGGTTTGTTTCTTTATTTATTTAGAGAGAAAGGATGTGAATGAAGGAGGGGCAGAGAAAAGGGAGAGAGGATCCCAAGCACACTCCACATTTGATCTCATGACCGTGAGATCTTGACCTAGGCCGATATCAAGAGTTGGCCACTTAACTGATTGAGCCCCCAGGCGCCCCATGACTTGGAATTTTTGAGGATCATTCAAGCAGATTGGAATACCATGGCTAGCAGGACTGAAGGCGTATTTTGTTTCCCCGTGTAGATGATAGTGCCACGTGTTAAGTTACCTTACATTTAAAAAGTTTATTATGTTAATTTTTCAGATAGTTTTAATGAGATCTTTCTGTTTTTCTTCCCGACTGATTTGGATTTTGTTTCCAGTAGGGCAGTTGGAGATGACAGGAGCTGACAGTCTGAGGACTGGAATGGAATATATAGTTAAGGGCACCAGGGGTGTATTGGCAGGGGCAAAGGTCTGGGTTTTCTCCCCGTGCAAAGTGTTCTTGCTCTGTTTTCTTCCACTTTTGAAAGTGAGTAACATTTTGAAAGCACCCTGTGCCCTTAGAGATTAGTATTAATGTGGATGTCAGCATTTTAAAAAGGGATTTTCTTCACTGATAAGTTATATTGTGAATATTCTTCTGAAATAATTACTTTCTTGGTTAGGTTACTAGTAAAAACGTTTGTGCCTTCGTGGTTGCTACGTATACTGATGGTCTACCCACTGAAAGTGCAGAGTGGTTCTGCAAATGGTTAGAGGAGGCATCCAGTGATTTCCGATTTGGCAAAACTTACCTGAAGGGTATGAGATATGCTGTATTTGGCCTGGGAAATTCTGCCTATGCGAACCACTTCAACAAGGTAGGTACAAAGTAGGTGTATGTTGAATTGTAGGGATAAATTCTCTTTTAATAAAAAAAAAAAATTCATACACACATTTGTGTGTGAAATAATCCACAAACTTTGGTACTTAATAATAAACTTGTTGTGTTACTCTGTTATAATGGGGAATTGTTACACATATGTATCCAAGGTTGGTGCATAGTAGGCGGTCAGTAAATTTTGTTGAATAAAATGCTTATACCTCCTGTTGTCTAGTGTCTTAGTGGCCTGGATTCACGGTCATTGAGTCTAGTCTGCCGTCCCCAGGCAAGACCTTGTGGATGGAAGATCAGTGGTTCTTTGGACTGTCTCAGCTGCCTGATCTATAGTTGAACAACCTTTATGGCTCAGGCTAACTCTGAATACCGTTGAGCTCATTGTCTTTTAATGATTATTTTTTTTTAATGCTTATTTATTTTTGAGAGATAGAGACAGCACGAGTGAGGGAGGGGCAGAGAGAGAGGGGGAGACACAGAATCTGAAATGGATTTGGGCCCCAGCTTGGGAACGGTGAGATCATGACCGAGGCTGAAGTCGGACGCTTAACCGACTGAGCTACCCAGGCGCCCCAATCATTAATTTTTAAAGGGAAATAGAAGAAAAGCATTTGCTGCCTTTTATGTAGTAAGACATTGTTTTGTTTTCCTAGATCTTTTTTCTAAATGCAATTAACTTGGGCTCCTTTTCTTTTGCGTTCTATTCTCTATAAGTAATAAAAATATAGAGCCTCTCCATTCCTTGAGATTCTAAACAGTTACTGGAACTTTTTGTATATGTACCTCTTCCCAAAATTGGGCCCAGCCAGGCTCACCTGTCTTTGGTAGAATGTGAGTAGAGGTGAAAGTAGAGATCTTCTTTTGAGCTTGTTTTCATTCAGTTGTTATATCAAGATGTGTATTTCTGGCTATATTTTCAAAGGAATTAGAAAAAAAAAAGGTAAAATTCAGATATGTAAGTGTTTAATGCCTTGCCACTCACAAAGCCTGTTAAGTTTTGAACTCTCTCTCTCTCTCTTTTTTTTAATGATTTAGTTTGTGAGAGAGAGGGAGAGAGCCACGAGTACGAGCAGAGGAGGGGCAGAGAGAGAGAGAGGGAGAGAATCCCAGGCAGGCTCCTTGCTGTCAGTGCGGAGCTCCACACAGCTGTGAGATCCCGAGTGGAGCTGAAATCAAAAGTAGGATGGTTAACCAACCCAGGCGCCCCTTAAGTTTGTGAGCTCTTAACCATGCATCTTGGCAATCCCTGTACCTCAGCCTAACTGCTTCTTACTGCAGTACGTTCAAGTTCTGAATTTATAAAGCCGTGAGTCGTGCCAAACGGGCTGCACTTTCTTATTAAAGTGGGCTTTGCTACATTTTGAATCTCATTTTGCTAATGAGTTATTTTATTCTGACCATGACTTAGAATAGGAGTTTTCAGAGTCTTTTTTTAGGTAGTAATCTTAACCTTAATAAAAGGGTTTGTCTGTCCCTTTGTTTAAAAAAAGTCTTTTGCAAGGTGCCTGGGTGGCTCAGTCAGTCGAGCGTCTGACTTCAGCTTAGGGTAATCTTGGCAGCTCATGAGTTCGAGCTCCGCATCGGGCTCACTGCTGTCAGTGTGGAGCCCGCTTCGGATCCTCTGTACCCCTACTATTTGTCCCTCCCCCACTTGCACTCTAAATTTTTTTTTAATGTTTATTTATTTTTGAGAGAGAAGCAGAACATGAACAGGGGAGGGGCAGAGAGAGAGAGAGGGAGACAGAATCTGAAGCAGGCTCCAGGCTCTGAGCTGTGAGCACAGAGCCCCACGTGGGGCTCGAACCCACACACTATGAGATCATGACCTGAGCCGAAGTCAGACGCTTAGCCGACCGAGCCACCCGGGTGCCCCAAGACACTGAAAAAATAACAATAAAATAAAGTCTCTTGCAGAATCTTGTCAGAATGTAACCAGTGTAGCGTTTCAGGTTGCGGCTGGGGCTGGAGGGCCTGCTGCCCTTCGGCTAAGCTCCCTTTTCCCAGCAGCAGCCAGTGACAGGGGTCTCCGAGGATCATGGACCTTTTGCAGAGCAGTCTACAAGCCTGTGATGCCGAGGATTATCTGTCTTCTTGCAGGTTGGCAAGAATGTCGATAAGTGGCTCTGGATGCTTGGTGCTCACCGTGTGGTGGCTAGAGGGGAGGGTGACTGTGACGTGGTTAAAAGCAAACATGGCAGCATTGAAGCCGACTTCAGAGTTTGGAAGACCAGGTTCATCTCCCGGCTACAGGCACTTCGGAAAGGAGAGAGAAAACCCTGTGGCGGCACCTGCAAGAAAGGCCAGTGTGAATCATCTGCGGTACGGAGCCTCTGTGTCCCTGTCTCGCTGCTTTCCCCTGGTGTTTGGAGGTGCTGAACCTCACCTCTGCCCGGAGAAGCGCCTTCTCTGGCTTCTAGTTAGAGGGAAGCTCTGAGACTCACGCGGTGGCGTTTTAGAGAGAGAGCGGCCTTAAGAGTGAAGCCAGTTTGTGCTGTGTGCCTTCCCACCTCTCCTATTTAATAGTTACGCGGCCAGCAGGTAGTTAATAGTTAATAGTTACACAGCCAGAGGCCTGAAGTTAGCTGAGCTCCTGTCCTCGTGTCCCCTAACCACGTCCTCCTGCTGACCTGTCTTACTGAACGATTCCTTTAGTCACTCATACTGGAAGGCTGTCCCATCCTAGATTCCTATCCTCTGTCCCTCACATTCTAAACAAGTCTCTTGGCTCCTGGTTCAGGTACCTAGTTCCTTGGAAGCTCATGTCACCAGGCTGTTTCATGGCTGTCTCTCTGTTCTTTGGCACTGGGTCACTTGTGTCATTCAGGAACCACTTTACATTCTGACTCACTTTCTCTCCACCCTTGTTCCTGTCATTACCCTTTGGGGCAAAGCCATCCATGGAGGTGATTGATCCAGCCGCCCGACCTGCCAGTTGCCTGGCTTTCATACCCCCAGCAGGCATGTTCTTCACTCACCTAGGCCTCTTCCATGGTCATCTCTGAAATTTCATGTTCTTGTGATCTGAACTCTGACCTGCCTCAGGTGTCCTACTTTATTTACAATTCTTTTGATCCCATGCCTTTTTCATTGGGGAGTGAAAACTGCTTTCTTCACTTCTGCCTTATCCAGGTTAGGTTTTATGCTCATTCTCTTATAAACGTCTTCAGTTGCCTTGCCTTCCACTCCCTTTTCTCACCCAAATGGCCAAACCCCAAGCCAGGTCGAAACCTCCCACCTGCCTTCCCCTTTGCCTGCTGCTTGCTCTTTGACCCTGGATTCACGACCACAGGCCTATGTATGGACTCAGACCTGCCCAGCAGTCTCCAGCGTTCTTGTGTGAGTTCCCTTTCTCACTCTCCAAGCTGACTGATTAATACTCTCCATGCCTGGGGGCGCCTGGGTGGCTCAGTTGGGTGAGCGTCTCACTCTTGATTTTGGCTCAGGTCATGATCTCACGGTTTGTGGGTTCGAGCCCCACACCTGGCTCTGTGCTGACAGTGTGGAGCCTGCTTAAGATTCTGTCTCTCATGGGGTGCCTGGGTGGCTCAGTGGGTTAAGCGTCTGATTACGGCTCATGTCATCATCTCACAATTCGTGAGTTCCAGCCCCACAGTGGGCTCCAGGCTGGCAGTATGGAGCCTGCTTGGGATTCTCTGTTCCTCTCTCTGCTCCTCTCCTGTTCATTCATTCTCTCTCTCTCTCTCTCTCTCTCTCTCTCTCTCTCAAAGTGAATAAATAAACTTAAAAAAAAACCCAATTCTCTCTCCCTGTCTCTCTCTGCCCCTTCCCTACTGGTGTGTACTGTGCGTGCTCTCTCTCTCTCTCAAAAATAAATAAATAAACCTAAAAAAGACTTCTCTCTGCCCCTTCCTCCAGCTCTTGTAGGAGGCCATCAGAGATCTCTTGTAGCCCCCAACCCCATCCACACATCTTCCCCATCTCTTCTGTGGCAGGAGACCAAGGGTCTGAGTCCTGCGAGAGCCGTTCTGTGCATGCGCTGGAATCAAGGACTTTGTCCCTTTGTTTATTGCGTCTCTCTCCTGTATCGTTAGTCTCTTCCATTCTGCCAGATTGTTCCCGTAAGTTTATGAACGTGCCCTGGAATCACCTGTGTTCAAACAAACAGGAAAAGCAAATATAAAACAAATGTTTCTGTTTTGTGTGTTTCAGCTGCTGTTTTGTTTTTCTGTTCTTTTTTTTTTAAGTTTTTTTTTTTTAATGTTTATTTATTTTTGAGACAGAGAGAGACAGAGCATGAGCAGGGGAGGAGCAGAGAGAGAGGGAGGCACATAATCTGAAGCAGGTTCCAGGCTCTGAGCTGTCAGCACAGAGTCCAATGTGGGGCTCGAACTCGTCAACTGCGAGATCATGACCTGAGCCGAAGTCAGACGCTCAACCAACTGAGCCACCCAGGCGCCCCTATTCTCTTTTATAGCCATTCTTTTTGCTTATGTTTGCTTCCCTTCCCACCAGTTGGTCTTTTAATATTTTTTTACACTGTTTAAACAAATTGAGGTAAAATTCACATAACATATCATTAACCATTGTAAAGGATACAATCCAGTGGTATTTAGGACAGAGTCCTGTGCAACCACTTTTGTATGTGTTGGTACGCTTGTTCATTTTTCAGACTGGCCAGTTTCTAACTGATCTGTGTCCGTGTTTGGTGGTTCTTCTGTCGGCTCAAGTCTGCTACTGAAACCCTGTAAGGAGATTTTAGTTTGGTTCTTATGTTTTTCAGATCAAGAATTTCTTTGTTTCCTTTTTATAATTTCTGTCTTTGTGTCGATATTCTGTATTTCGACATCGTTCTCCTAGTTTCCTTCAGCTCTTGGAGCATATTTAAGACCATCGGCTTAAAATCCTTTATTTAGTGAAGTCCAGTGTCAGGGATGGTTTTGGTTGATTTCTTCTGCAGGTAGGCCAGGCTTTTTTATTTCTTTGCATGCTTCATAATATTGTGTTGAAAATTGCGAGTTTTGAATATTATGAGGTATTAACCCTGGAAACCAGATTCTTTCCCCCCTCAGGGTTTATTTTTGTAGTTTGCTATGGGTTATAATTGTTTGTTTATTGACTTAAAAAACTATCTTTTTAAAGACTGCCTATTGTACATGGTTTCTTTACTTTGTATTCAGCTAGTGTTGTGACAGATTTCCTTGAATGTCATTTTTGGGTTTCC
Organism: Prionailurus viverrinus; assembly: GCF_022837055.1. NCBI lineage: Eukaryota > Metazoa > Chordata > Mammalia > Carnivora > Felidae > Prionailurus > Prionailurus viverrinus. Next base: position 15,695,134 of record NC_062576.1, on the reverse strand, counting down.
TTTTTCCTGATTCAGTGTTTACTTGGGTCTTGTAAGCCTTTGTCAGAACTCTGGGAATTAGAGTTGAGTCTATTGGTTTTTGCTTAGTTTTTAGGTGTTTCTGTGGGAGAACAGGCCCTTGGAGTTGTCTATTCTGCTATTTTGCTGATGTCACTCTCGGTTTTTAACATGTAAACAGATTTAAGTAAAAAAAATTTTTTAATCAAAAGTAACACTTGTACATTTAAGACTTCAAATAGTACTTCTAGGCTTTTAATTAAAAACTATCCTTTCTTCCCTTATTCTGTCTAATTCTTATTTTCCCAGGGTTGTCACTTTTAATTCTTGCTGTTTCATCAGACATTTTATCTCTACATTCCTAAATAATAGGCTCTTCTTGCTATTTCTTGATTTTTAAAACATTTCACAATCTCTCTCCCTCTCATGGACACACACACACACACACACACACGCACGCGCGCGGTGTCACTTTTCCTCTCATTTTCTTGTGCAGTTGTAGCATTTTCTGGCTAGACTGTTGCTTCATTATTGTGACTCTATATGTGCTCACATTTCTGCTGTATATTATGTTATTATATTTTCATTCTTTAAAAAAAAACTTTTTAACATTTTTTTCTGAGAGAGAGAGAGCGTCAGAGAGAGTCAGAGGGAGTCAGAGTGTGAGCAGGGGAGGGGCAGAGAGAGAGGGAGACACAGAATCCAAAGCAGGCTCCAAGCTCTGAGCTGTCAGCACAGAGTCTGACGTGGGGCTCGAACTCATGAGCCATGAGATCATGACCTGAGCCGTCGTCAGAGGCTTAACGGACTACTGACCCACCCAGGTGCCCCACATTTTCGCTCTTACACATTAATTTCCCTTAGGTAATGGCTACATCAGTTTTGATTTCTCTATAATTATCACTGATTCATTCTAAAGTTCTATTGGAACTGAAAATTATTTCTTAGTGTTCTGTAGTTTTTGTTGATTTCTTGGAGGCTTCTCACGAGTCCTTATTCCTCCACTTTGGCGTGGCTGCAGTCCCAACCTTGGTGTGGGTGGAGTCCTGTGTCTTCTGTCTGCTGTGATGCACAGCCTTCCTGTCACTGGTTTACGGGTTGGATTTCCTGATTCTGGTATCTCCTTTATCTTCTAATTTCTTAGTTAACTCTTGTTTTTGGAGCACGTTCTCTAGTAGTTCTCTGAGAAAGGTTGTTTCGGAAGTAGATTTTCAGAATGTTTATATCTACATGTCTTTATTTTGCCTTCATAGTTGATTGATGCTTCACTGAGTATAGAGTTCTAGCTGGGAGTCATTCCCCCCCGCCCTGCCCCCAAATTGAACACAGTGATCTGTTGTCTTCTAGTTAGAGTATTGTTTTTGGGAATTTTGGTTTAATTTGGTTCTGCGTTTTTATTATAAAATTCTCCTTTTTTTTCTTTAATTTTTTTTTTTGTTAACGTTTATTTATTTTTGAGACAGAGAGAGACAGAGCATGAATGGGGGAGGGGCAGAGAGAGAGGGAGACACAGAATCGGAAGCAGGCTCCAGGCTCTGAGCCATCAGCCCAGAGCCCGACGTGGGCCTCGAACTCACGGACCGTGAGATCGTGACCTGAGCTGAAGTCAGACGCTTAACCGACTGAGCCACCCAGGTGCCCCAAAATTCTTCTTTACCCGTCCCAGAAACTTTAGAATTTTTAAAATAAAATCCCTGTATCTATTCTTAGCTCTTGCCTCCCCCCTCCTCCTTCCCCAAAACTCTCTGCCTGTGTTTTCTGCTTTCTCCTCTTGCATGGAATGTTTATTTCTAGTTTACATGTACATGAGAGATGTAGCCTTGTGGGGTCCCAGCTTTGACTTTGGTCTTCTGTGTTAGACTCTCCTCCTAGTATTATTTCCTCAACTTTCCTCTTCCCTGGTCCTGTCCAGCTGTCAGAATAGGTTCTCCGGAGTTCAGCAGATACCCTCCACTCCATCACTTGCTTACCTCCTAGGATTCCCTTTTCAGTTGATGCTTGTCCACTTTTAATTCCTCGTATGTTTGTCGACTCAGTGATACACTTGAAATTGTGCTACTAAAATATTCTGTTACTCAGTGTTGGTTATTTTCCACAGGAAGGGTGTTCAGTGTCTTTCACACTCTGCAGCTGGGAGCAGAAGTCCCAGTTCACGCTCGCCCACTCCACTTTGGCGCTCTGCCCCACGGTGGCTGCTCCTTTCTAGGTCCGAGGACATCATGTTGTCAAGCCCCGTGGGTATTTCTCTGCCTTCATTTTGCTTGGCCTCTTCGTAGGGTTTGATACCGCGATTCCTTCTTAAAATCACTCTTCTTTTGACTTTCACAATACCATTCTCGTGGTTTTCTTCCTTTTTCCCCTGGGATCTTCTTCCCTTACCTAACCTCTGCGTGTTGGAACGATTCAGGGCTTGGTGTGAGGTTCTTTTCTTTGTTGATACTTTCTTCCTGGATGATCTTACCCAGTTTCATGGCAGTTAAGTACTGTCTGAATGCTAGTTATTCCTAAGTTTATATTTTTGTCCCTGTGGTCTGCCTGAAATTTTGTTCTCTTATGTGCATCCTCTTTGAAATCTCTGCTTGGAGGTCTGAGGCATCTCATACTTTACAAATTCAAAATGGAGCTTTTCATTTCCACTCTTCTGGTCTATTTCTCCCCAAATCTTTCTCATCTCAGTAAACAGCACCACCGTCTCAATTACTTAAAAAAGAAACTTAAGAGTCATGCTTAATTCCTTCCTTTTCCTCATTCCTGCCTTTAGTTCTTCACTAAGCCTGGTCGGTTCTGTCTAAAAGAGAGGTCAGGAAACTTTTCTGTGAAGGGCCAGCTAATACATATTTACATGTTTGTGGGCCACATGGTTTCTGTTGCAACTGTCAGTCCGGTCATTGTATTAAGAACATAGCTATAGATAACGTGTAAGTGATGGCTGCCTTTAGATTTGGCCTGAGGCTGGCTGCATTTGGCTTGTGGGCCATACTTGCTGAACCTGTAGCCTAAAATATCTCAGATCTGTCCCATGAACTCACAATCTTGGAGGCTCGCTACTTTGAACAATATATTTCTGAAACATTGATGTTCCAGGAGGAAGAGCCCTTTGAGAGCACCAGTGAGGAAGAGTCTGGTACTGAGGACCACCAGAATCTAAATTCTGTCGTTGATGTCGAGGACCTTGGCAAAATTATGAATTGTGTGAAGAAAGAAAAGGTACCGTAACTTTGGGAAAGAGTGCACCTGGATCCCGCTGTTAGCTGACATCTAACATTTGCCTCTTATCTTGAGAGTTTTCTACTTCTTTGCCATTTTTAATGAACTTTGTGAAAATCTTCCCTCTAAGCCCTGTGAAAATGAGCTTGTAGTAGGATAGGCAGATTTTAGGGCAGGAATTGAGGGAAGGGTGGATGGTTAGAGGGACTTCAATGTTGTGACTGAGGAGACAGGGTGAACAGCATGAAGATGGACTCGTGCTGAGATTCCAAGTAGAACTCTCTCTCTCTCTCTTTTTTTAAATATTTATTTATTTTTGAGAGAGAGAGAGGCAGAGAGACACAGAATCCGAAGCAGGCTCCAGTCTCTGAGCTGTCAGCACAGAGCCTGACGTGGGGCTCGAACTTGCGAACCGTGAGATCACGAACTGGGCCGAAGTCAGACACTTAACCGACTGAGCCACCCAGGCACCCCCCAAGTGGAACTTTCTTCAAGTGCTTCCGCCTCACGTAGAGTGAGGGCTGTTGAGCCTACGGACAGCACCTTGGTCTGGAGGTGTTGAGATCGGTGTAGGTGGAGGCCCTAGGAATCTAGGAAACATTAGTCTGGGTTGTCATTGCCGCAGAGAAGATGAATGTGAGAATGTGCGGTGTAGTAGGAGTCTACGCAGATTCCAATGATGTGAAATGGGAGTAGTATACACAATAGCATAAGAGTGTATAGACTCCATTCATGTGTCAGTTTTGGGAAATGAGAATATCCTACACTGGGAATGTGCCCAGTGCCTAAGTTTTAGAAACAAAAGAAGTAAAACTACGGAAAAATCCAAGAAAATCAATGATAAAATTGACACAAACTCAAATGAAAGAAATCAGTAAGGTAGCAGGATATAATAAGGTAAAAAGCCAAATAGCCTTTGTCTTTCCAAACAATAACCAGTTAGAAGCCGTAGTGGAAGAGAAGACCTCATTTATAACAGCTATATAAAAGATAAAGAAGTACATAAAAATAAATTTAGAAAGAAATGTCCTAAATCTGTGTGATGGAAACTGAAAAAATTCCTGAGCAGAGACATCTCTTGTTTTTAGATGTGGTGACTCACTCACTGTTCTAAAGATGTCACTTCTCTTTAAATTAATACGTAAATTTGATGAAATCCCATTAAAAGTTTCAATAACTTTTTTTCCCCTAGAGCTAGCCTGGTTGATTCATGTGGAAAAATAAACATGCAAGAATAGTTAGGAACTCCTTGGTGTAGTAATGAGAAAGACTGGCCCTACCAGATATTAACACTTACTACAAGGCATCTGTAATTAAAGCTGTGTTTTGGCTCCTGTTAAGACAGATTGATGCAGCAGAATAAAATAGCAGGAGTAGATCCAGGATTATATGGGGATTTCATATATAATAAATGTGGCATCTCTTTTCCCTGGCAGGGGTATGGCACGACAAGCAGATAGCTACCTGTGAACATTTAAACTTGGCTCTGTGCATCTCATAGGTCACCATAGACTCCAATTGGGTTAGAGAACTTGTTGAAAAAAATTTATAAGTAATAGAACCAGATGCATTATTTTATAACTTAGAGAAGAGTTTTCTGTATGATTCAAAATCTAGAAGCAAGAAAAGACTGAATTTACCAATGAGTTTTAAAAAGATTTGCATGGTTATAAGCATATCAAAAGACAAATGATAGAAAGGGAAAGTATGGGGCGCCTGGGTGGCTCAATTGGTTAAGTGTCTGACTCTTTGATATTGGCTCAGGTTATGACCTTGCAGTCCTGGGGTCGAGCTCTGCACTGGGCTCTGTGCTGAGCATGGAGCCTGCTTGGGATTCTCTCTCTTTCTCTCTGCCTGCCCCTCTGCTGCTCGCTTGTGTGCTCTATTTTCCTCTCTCTCAAACATAAATAAACTTCAAACAAATTAAAAAGGAAATATTTGCCTCTTCTATAACAAAGAAGGGGTTAATTTTTTTATTATACAGAGTGCTCTTAAAAATCAAAAGAAAAAAGACCTAAAACCTAATAGAAAAAATTGGCCAAACACCTGAATAGGCGAGTCTCAGGGAAAGCGCTACAAATAGACTTCAAGCATATGAAAAAATGCTCACATTCACTCAGAATTAAAGACAGGCACATTAAAACTACTCTGACATGACATTTCTCACCTACCAAAATCACAAAAGTTCAAAAACTGTACGGCATCCGTAGCTGGTGAGGCTCTGGGAACACAGGTGCTCACACCTTGCTGAGGGGAGTCCGGAACGGTGTAACCTGTATGGAGGGGCTTTTGATTCACATGCATTTGCCCATCATCCAGCAGGCCTGGTTGTGTGAATTTGCCTTGAAGATTCATCTTCACAAATACAAAACAGCAGATGCCCAAGGTTATGCCACAAGTATATACAGCAAACAGCTGCCAGAGACTGGTTGAAAAAAGCATGATATATCCACACACTACAGACCTTGTTGTGCATCTGTGAGAAATAATAAGGTGGATCCATGTGTATTAATGAGATTTTCATGTGGTGTTGGATTTCATTTGGAGGTTGATCTGAACATAAGATTTTTTCTAAAAAAATAGTTTATTGTCATGGCAGATTTGCAAATTTATAATTTGAGTGCTGTGTGTGTATAAACGGTGTTTTGGAGCTGTGGTTACAGAAAGAACCTTTCACGTTCTGACCACTAAACACCCGGTTCTGTTCAATTCTGACAGTAGCTACCTGGAGTTAGCATCAGACTCTGCAGATTTAGGGCATAGTCTTGCACAGCACTGCCTCCATTTCAGATGGTGGCTCTAAGTAGGGGCCGCCTGCCCTTCCCATCAACTGGTTATAATTTTGGGGTCCCGTGATTGCCCTCAGTTTCGGTAATTTGCTAGAATGACCCAGAACTCACCGAAAGCACTATACTTACAGTTTTAATGGATACGAGTTAGAAACAACCAAGTGGAAAAGACAACAGGAGGAGTTCTGAGAGTAGGGAGGTGGGGAAGAGACTCAAGAGTTTCCGTGCCCTCTCCACGTGAAACCCAGGCACATCCTCCCTTCCCACCATATCCACGTGTCCGCTAACTAGGAAGCTGGTTAGTTAGCATCCAGAATGTTTATTGGGGTTTCATTGTGTAGGCATGATTGATTAGATTATTGGCCATCTGATTCTCCAGCTGACCTCATTCCCTGTTTCTTTCCCTGGAGATCCAGCTGGCCCAGAGTTGGTCTTTCTGGTTGACCAGCCCCATGTTAAAGCTATCTAGGCCTACCCCCTCAGTCACCTCATTTGCATAACAATGACCCTTCTGGGACTTAGAAAATGCCAAGGTTTTTTGAAGCTCTGTGCCAGGAACTGGGGACAGAGAACAGATGTACTCTTTGTTAGGCCACAGACCTAGAAACAAACATGGTGAGCACTCAGTTCTTGTTTTCTCAATATCCTACCTCATTGAAAGGAATCAGGGCTTGGAGAAATGACTGATTCCAGGGCTGAGGAAGGGAGCATAACAGATGGGCCTGGGATGTCTTGTTGGGCAAGTGGATCATCAAAGACTGATGGAGACACATCAAAGGGACATAGGAACCAGCTTGAAGAGTTTCCCACAGGCCAAATTTGGGACAATTTGAGCATCAAAAATGAACATAATGATAATATGTATTGTATTATATGCAATGGATTGTATTACATCAAATAAAAAAAATCAATCCTTTTGCTGCTCAACAAAAGGGAGGTACAAGAGAAAGTCTTTATAGAAGGTTTCTAGATAAGAAATACAGAGGGTATGATAGAATTAATCATTTGTTTTCTATCCCCAGGGTGATAATTAATTTAAGCAAGGATTGCATGAAATGCCTTTGGGGGCCATATATGCACGTATTCTCAAAATATCATCCCAGAAACTAACCCACTTAGACATGCCAAAAATAAATACATTACTGGGGGAAAAATACCTACAGATGATTTGCTAATTACAAAGGATAAAATATACCTTTACAAATGGAGTGTTCAGGTGATTTTCGCCTGTACCAAAAAAGTCAAATTTAGCTTCATCATTTGTATTAAAATGACCTCGTGTCCCTCCTGACATGATGGGTAGTAAGATGTATACAACATCATCTATGTAATTTTGTGTCAAAAATTTTTAGCCTGAGTCTAATTATGGGGAAACAATCAGACAAATCCAAAAAGTGGGACAGTCCAGACTCTTTAAAAAGAGTCAATGTCATAGACATTAACAGTAACAAAACCTGAGGTGAGGACGGGTCCAAGGTTTAAAAACGCTAATGAAACATAACTAAATGCATTGTGTAACCTTTGATCTTGAATCAAAGAGCAAAGGTCATTGTCTGGACATTTGAGGATACTTGTAATGGATTTTTTTATTAGATAATACTGGATTTTTGTTAATTTCCCTTGTAATAATGGTGTTGTAGTTGTGCAGTTCTGTCATTTTTTAGGAGATGAATTCTGTAGTGTTTAAGAGTGAAGTGTTATGGTGTCTGCCACATACAAATAGTTCAGCAAAGTTTTCTTTCTGCACATACATTCACGTGTATTTTATAGATGTGTATGTGGGTATGGAAGGGTAGACAGGTAATGATCAACAAAAGTGGTGAATCTAGGTGAAGGGACTATGGGTCTTCATTGTACTTTTCGCTTTTCTGAGGATTCGAAATAGAAAGTATGGAAGGAACTACTTTCTCTCCATGCTCCCAAAATAAAACAAAAAAATGTAGTATCAACTGAATTATAAACTATTTATGATATAGCCATATGAGAATATCTCCCATTTTTTGATAGGGTCAGTTTTGAGTTATATAAGGTCTTAAGAACTTATTTCTTGCATAAAACATGATGACCCTCTAATTTTACTCAGGGTGGTCCCATGCTATAACAAAAAGTAATATAAAGAAAAAAATTTAATGTTTATTTAATTTTGCCTAGTTAAAAATTTTTTCATTACAAATTAACATACCTAAAAAATAAACATTTAGAAAACAAAGGGCCAAAATCTATCAATAATTCTGTCTCCCCAGAAAAATTACTATTAGCATTTGGAATGTTTATTTTAACTTTGTTTCATATGCACCCAAATCTCTATTATAAAAATCTTTGTGATATTTTCAGGTAGTTTTTACAATCTCATTTAAAAATCTCACAGAAAAATCTTTTTGTTTTTTTTCAGAAAAACCTTTTTTTAAAAATCGGCTAATTTAAAAAATGTTTTATTATATTTGAGAGAGTGTGCGCATGGGCGGAGGGGAGGGGCAGAGAGAGGGAGAGACAGAATCCGAAGCAGGCTGCAGGCTCTGAGCTGTTAGCACAGAGCCCGATGTGGGTCTTGAACTCAACAAGCCATTAGATCATGACCTGAGCCGAAGTTGGACGCTTAAGTGACTGAACCACCCAGGTACCCCCAGAAAAATCTTTTAAAAGTAGTGTTACAAACAGGGATTAATTTTGGGAAGTTATTATAGAAGCTGCTTTGTTTTTAGTTTTACTGTCCCTTTCAACCTGCACAGGAGGGAGAACTGGCAGATTTCATGACTTTTCTGGTCATTTTTGGTAATAAAGTGTTACAGGTACTTTAAGACACAAAGTTTTTTTCTTCTTTTTCTTTTTATTTTTTTTAAGGTTATTTATTTATTCTGAAAGAGAGAGAGAGAGAGAGAGAGAGAGGCAGAGGGAGAGAGAGGCAGAGGGAGAGAGAGAAAGAGAGAGAGAGAGAATTCCAAGCGGGCTCCCCACTGTTAGCATAGAGCCCAATGTGGGACTTGAACTCATGAACTGTGAGATCATGACCTGAGCTGAAACCAAGAGTTGGCTGCTTAACCCACTGAGCCACCCAGGTGCCCCTAAGACACAAAGTCTTAATAAATTGACAGTAGAATGCCCAAGCCTAGGTAATAGGTAGTAAGTAATACTAAAGAAACTAAGTCAATTTAATTCAAAGGCGAAACTCCTCCCCTCTTGTCTACTTTCTGGCCTATTTGCTAGCTGCTGTTTTGGATCTGCTTAGGGTCTGGGGAACGGATAGGGAGCAGGAGAGAGAGAAGTAGGAAGTTCTTATGTGGTGTAAGGTGACTGTGCTCTCTCCCCTCGTCCAGTTTAAAGTTGACTCTTCCTCCAGCCGGCACTCTCATTGCTTCTGTGGAGACACTGTCCATGGTGTCTCCTGCCTGGTTCCTTGCACTGAGCGAGTGTACCCCAAGAAGTGTGCTGCTGGTCGTGGCTCACTCCTTCCTCTGAGCCCTGTGCCTCTGGCTTCCTCTCTTTGAGGTCTGTCCTCTGTTTTCCTCTCTGGTTGCCCGGTTGGTCAGCATCTAAGGTCACCCCCACCTGCACTCTTGTCCCTTCCCACGGGAATACTCCTGAGTTCTTTATTCTAGGAGGACAGGCTGATTACTACCCAGCAGCAGTGCTCACTTGCTGGGGAAACTAGTCAGTCCTTTGGTGTCTGGATTCACTGGGCAGGAGTCCTACACCAGTCAATGATGCCCTCTGAGTGCGGGGCATACAAGCAGCTTCTTTTGAGGGGCCCTGGTGGAGCCTCGGGGGCTTGAGATGTGACAAGGCACCTGCTCTCCAGCCTCTCTCCATTTGAGGCGGGATCTCAAAATACCTTACCAACATTCTCCAAAGAAATTTTCAAAAATCCTCTGTCCTTACCTCTATGTCCTCTATCCTTTTCACATCCTCGATGCGAGGGAGGTGTTTTTAGAGTTTCTGGTTCTTAGCTATTCCCTTTGAAAATACATAACTTGATCTGAACCTCCCTTTGAAGTTTCACTTAATTTCATACCCTCTTTATATATGTTTGAAAGATTCAAAGAATGCAGCTCCCTGTCCTTGTTCTTCCTAAATCTACTTTTCACAGGAAACCAGACTTTCTAGTTTGGCAGTATTCGTCCAGGTGTTTTACTGCTCTTACAAACACACCTGCATTTTGGTCTAACTTTGTTTTTCTGGCTACACAGATGGGATCATTTTGTTCTCCCAAGTCTACAGACTGCTTGTTTTCATCTAACATGACAGCTTTCCAGTGCTGTCATACGGATTCACCTGGTTCATTTTAATGTTTACATAGTGGTCTAGGACTATGTCCCATGATGTATTTGGCTCTTGATGATTCACATTTAGGTGTTTGAACACTCTTGCTCTTATAATTTTTGCAGCTGGCATAAATTTATCTCAAGAATAAGTTCATAAAATTGAAATTTCTGGATCAAAGGGGATTTTATATCTACATCTATACATACACACACACACACACACACACACATTTTTAAGTATCTGTACACCCAGTGTGGGGCTTGAACTTACAGCCCTGAGATCAAGAGTTGCATGTTCCACCAACTGAGCCAGCCAGGTGCCTATTTTTTTATTTTTATTTTTTTAAAGTAAGCTCTATGCTCAGTCCAGAGCCCAACGTGGGGCTTAAACTTATGACCCTGAGATCAAGACCTGAGCTGAGATCAAGAGTTGGACGCTTAACCAGCTGAGCCACCCAGGCACCCCGGGATTTTATAGTATTAATAGATGTTTCCAAATTGCCCTATACAAAATTGAAAACATTTTTATTTCTTCTCATAGGAGAGAGATGAGATAGCCTATTTCTCTGTACCTTTGCCAACCCTCAGGTGTTATTAGTCTTTTAAATCTTGCCAGCCAGAAAGGTGAGAAATAATGACCTGATTTTAATTTGTATTTCTTTCATTTTGAGCGAGGTTGAACATGTTATCCTGTGAACAATCTCTTTCTTCCTCCCTGGTATTAGAAAACTACAAGGTCTGAGGGCATAGTCCCCAAGATTGCTTTCACTTCTGACACCAATTGCAAATTTTGGGGGAGGGGGCTCCTAAAAACCACCCTCAGGTTTGATAATTTGCTAGAAAGACTCACAGAACTCCCCAAAGCTGTTACCCTCATGGCTGTGGTTCTTTGTTGGGAAGGGGTACAGAAAATCAGCCAAAGGAGGAGACGCATAGAATAGATTCAAGAGGCGTTCCTTTGTCCTCCTCAAGATGTGTTGTCCTCTCAGCATCAACGTGCAGTAATACACATCAAGTGTTGCCAACCCGGGGGGCTTACCTGAGCTTCGGTGTCCAGTTTTTATTGGGACTTGACTGCCCATGTGGTTGAACTCAGTCTTCAGCACCTTCCCCCACTTGCAGTCAGCTGCAGTCTGAGGGGCCCACCGTGAATAACGGACGCTGCTGTCACTCGGGAAATTCCAAGGGATTCCCCGTTACTTTCCAGGAACTGGGGACAATGGCCAGATTTCCCTTCCGGCAAGGCCAAAGTTTTCCCTGCACGCTGTCCTGTATGCATTTGGTTTGGCTACTTTTATAAAGCTCATAACCAAAAAATTCTTGGTTGGGTGTAAAACTCTAAGCCAATATATCCAAAATTATTTCTCAATTTAAAATTGCTGTCCATCTTTCCTGTTGTTGCAGCTTTTGTTCCTTGTTTCTGAATACTTCCACGTGTGGATTGTGTCTGTCATTTTTAGTAGCTTCTGTATTTCAGAAGCCCCTGACAGAGCAGCTGTTAAGAATGACAAGTGCGTGGAGTGTAGGTTCAGGGCTTGGCCCAGCCAGTGACCTGTGGGCATAGCTTAACCCTCCCTACTCTTAATCCCCTTGTCTGGGGAACAGGGGCCGGGCCCTCTGCCTTCCTCACAGGTGTGAGTCAGATGCGAACATGCACATGACAGTGTGTCATCACCTCTAAAGCCCAACAGATGTCAAAGTGAGAAGTTAGTTTGCTTAGATATTTTAAACTGGTTTATACATTTTCCTAGAGCTGGCCATTTAGTCTGTGTCAGGTTTTTCTGCTGGTAAAATTAGCACAGGTCTGAGACCTTTTTACTGTTTTTTTTTTTTTTTTTTTTTTTTTTTTTTTTAATGTTTGTTTATTTTGAGAGAGAACATGAGTGGGGGAGGTGCAGAAAGAGAGGGGGACAGAGGATCCGAAGCGGGCTCTGCGCTGACAGCAGAGAGTCTGATGTGGGGCTTAAACTCAAGAACTGCGAGATCACAACCTGAGCCAGAGTTGGACACTCAGCTGACTAAGCCACGCAAGGACCCCGAGACCTTTTTACTTTGAAAAATGTGTTAATATTTCTTAGGTTGTATTGTCCCCAAATTGATATACTGGGTCAAAGCAAACGTATAATTTTACGACTCTTAAATTAAGAATCTGAGTAATTTTTTAGTGGCGAAACAGTCTTAAAACAGGATAGATTTCAGTGTACGAGATACCTGATTTAGACAGATTTCTGGGTTTTTACAGAAGGTTAAGAGAAGATATTTAAAGCTTTGTTTGCAGTGAGTGAAGAGTTTGCAGTAATTGTTTCTCCAACTTTATTGAGGCATGATTGACAAATATGTTAGGGTTGTACACTGATTTTTTTAAGGCGTGTAATGTGATGATATGTGTATCCATTGTGAAAAGATTACCACAATCAAGTTAAGAAATCCATCACCTCACATAGTTACCTCGCGTGCGTGTGCGTGTGTGTGTATTGAGAACACTTCAGATTTAATTTCAGCAAATTTCAAGTGTATGGTAAGAGTTTAGAATAATTTGTGGGTTCATTTTCACTTTGCTTTTCATCTCTGTCCATTAGAGGGCACTGGAGAGAAAGAACAAATGAAAATTTTGAACATCTGTGTAAATTATTTTTTAAATGAAATGATTTTGGACTTTATGAACTTGAAGCAGTTGGTTTATGACATTTTAGATTTCTCATAAAAAGTTTCTCATAAAGTCATTAGATTTGGGGCAAAAATAAATATTTTTCCGCCTTCAGTGTGACATGAAAATAAAGCCACCAGTTTTTGTTTTTCTTTATTGTTAGCTTATGGCAGAGTTTCCAAGTATGGCTTGTGTTTTCATTCTATATTGGACAGAATACACTAAACTACTGCCTGGTTGTTGGTTTTTTGTTTTTTTGTTTTTTCCCATGCATTTATTTGGCCTTTTTGGGTCCATTCGTACATATTCCTGAGTTGCTTTCTGCCCAGTCGTTGCCAGGCATTGCACTAAATTGCCTGAATTACTACTTTGGAGGAGGCACTACTACTGGTTAGCAATTGGCTCTAGGGTTGGGCCAGCGTATTCCTATTATATAACCTCTTTTTGAGTAATACTCACTGAGTTTTGTGGAGTCCTGCTGTCTCAGCCTGTGCGTCTCGGGCAAATTATTTTACTCTCTGCTTTTGTTTTCTCGTCTCTAAAGTGGGAGATCATAAAAGTAACCTCTTATGAAGTTGTTATGAAGATTAACTAAGTTCATTCACTGGCACGCTTTATTTTATTGCCTGCCACATAGTGTGTACTTGGTAACTATGAGCTATTACTGTATAAGCAGATATCTTCAAATAGGATAGGTTTGGTCCGACTGGTGTACCACCGTGGTATTCTACCTCTCTCACTCTGTAGCAAGATCCAAGATGGTGAGTCTAGGGCTGAAGAGAACTCGAGGGGTGGGAGCGATGTCGAAGAACAAGGGAGCTAACGTGTGAAACGTGGGAAGGTTAGGAGGACAGATACGGATGCAGAGGGCTGGGGTGCTAAGGCGAATGGCGTGTTTGGGGAACAGTTTGGTGTGTCTGTGGTTTCAGGTAGGGGTGGGGATGTGCGGAGAATGAACTAGAGAAGGAAGGCAGGGGCAGGGTACTGGAGGCCTTTTCATTCTGTCAGGGGGATGTGAACTTCAACCTGAAGGCATTGGGAAGCAATGTGATTTGATTGAATATAGTGGATGGGTTGGGGTATAGGGCAAGAGGGTAGTTCAGTACAGATTCAGAGTATTAGGAGAAGTCAAAGTACACATTGGATTGTCTCATTCAATCCTCACATTGACCTTGATATCCATACTATTATTACGTCCACTTTACCAATTTACAGGGTAGGAAGTAGGTTTAGAGAAATAAAGCAATTTGTCCGAAGTCAGATGGCTGACAGGCTCGTAGGTGGTGGGACCAAGCCTAGACTCCCATCTCTTTGTTTCAGCCCCCAGGGGAGAAATGGTTTTTAGAAGAGAATCTGAAGAGTGGGTAGAGCACAAGGAGTCAGCAAGAGCCTGACAGTCTTAGGTTGTTTTTTGTTTTTCTCGTGATTGTGATTTGTAAATGTAGAGCAGAATGTTCCTTTTTTTTTCTGCAGTAAATAAATGTTGTTAAATACTCCCCACAGCATGTTCCGGTTAAGCAGACAAACAGTGATATCCGTATCATTAGTTTTGGAAATAAATGGTGAATGCTTGGTAATTACTCACCAGAGAAGCATTTCAGTTTATGAAAGCATCTCAGTGTGTCCAGTTCTTATTATAAAGTCGCATAGTACTGCAGTAGAATAATATGAAGTTGTTCTTCTTTCTTTATTATTTTTAAGGCTTTGGGTATTTGATTCACCCAGAAACACAAGGTGACACATTCCTTCAACCCCAAGACACCCACTGCCTTTAAACCAGCCTGTTTCACCCATGGTCTGTGCAGCCAGGAGCACTTAGGATGAGTTCTGGAATTATTTCTTTAAGTCAGGTTATCCAAAATAGAATCGCTGGGTCAGAGGAAAACCATTTGAAAGCTCTTGACACATCTGTTCAAACTGCTTTTCAGAGAGTTCAGAAAGCTTTCTTAAAACCTAGTAAACAGAAAAACTTCAAGTCCTGTTCAAAATTTGTCATTTAAAAACTGAGCTATGACAAGTAAGTGGCATATAGGGGGTTTCTTTCTTAAAGAAATGGAACCTGCAGGGGCGCCTGGGTGGCGCAGTCGGTTAAGCGTCCGACTTCAGCCAGGTCACGATCTCGCGGTCCGTGTGTTCGAGCCCCGCGTCAGGCTCTGGGCTGATGGCTCAGAGCCTGGAGCCTGTTTCCAATTCTGTGTCTCCCTCTCTCTCTGCCCCTCCCCCGTTCATGCTCTGTCTCTCTCTGTCCCAAAAATAAATAAATGTTGAAAAAAAAATTTAAAAAAAAGAAATGGAACCTGCAGATGCGGGGTTAAATTGCAGCAGTTTTAGCTTCAATACCTGAAGGAGAGTTTTAAAAAAAAATTTTTTTTGTTTTTAGCGTTTATTCATTTTTGAGAGACAGAGCGTGAGTGGGGGAGGAGCAGAGAGAGAGAGAGAGGGAGACACAGAATCTGAAGCAGGCTCCAGGCTCCGAGCTGGCAGCACAGAGCCTGATGTGGGGCTCGAACTCACTGACCATGAGGATCATGACCTGAGCCGAAGTCGGACGCTTAACCGACTGAGCCACCCAGGCGCCCCCGAAGGAGAGTTTTTAACATTGAAAGTTGCCAGATCCAAAATCAGTTACCGAAAGAAGGGAGATCTGCTTTTCTAGAGCTAGGAATATCTGTCTGGTAGTTTGGAGGCATTCATTATTCGGCCACCATTTACTGAATGCCCAACCGTTTGCCAGCAAAGCTCCAGGCCTAGAAGGGCTGACTGTATAGGAAGATGACTTCTCGAGAGAGCTTGGGGATTCTGTTTTCTGCATGACTTGATAAGGAAGGGAATCACCTGATGGATCAATGAAATAAACAGATTGAAACAATCAGAAGGACTTTTTCCCAGCAGAAATGTCTGTATGCTTTGGTAATGAAAAGCTTGTTTGTGGCAAAACACCTGTTTGGCACTTACCCGGCTAGGTGGAATTTTACGTTAAAGTCTTTAACAGATGACTTTTTTTTGCTGTGTCCTGTTTCCCAGGTGATAATTGGGATGGTACTGTGGTTCCTGGGACAATGGTATGAAAATGAATTAGGTAATATTGTATGATATCTTTTTTTTTTTTTAAAGAAAATTGGTACCACTTTTTGCTCCTGTGATTATGTAAGATTAACGTAGTCCTGTTTATTTATAAAGGACTTTTCACTTATCTATAGTCATTTTCCGAAGTGCCTAGGAATGTAGCTTGTAATTGGCTTTCCTTTTTGCGTGTTGGGAAGCAGCAGCTTGGAGAGGACGTTCGTTTTCTTTCAGGGCAGATGTGATGGGTTTGGGAGTTGGGGAGGGATGAGATTGCAAGTTGGAGACAGGGAGACCATTTAGTTTGGCTCTTGCAGTTGTCCTGTCCTTAGGAGAAACCAAGGCTGGTGTGCAGAAGCAATGGCATTGTGGATGGAGTGAGCCAGTCTGTGGGAATTAACCTTTAAAACTTGGTTACTCGTTGTCAAATGGGGCACACAGGAGAGGGAGGAATCAAGGTTGACTAGTTGTGGGATCTTCAGTAATTTCTATTACGGCCATATAGCAGCTATATATGTTGTATTCTGGGCAAACAGTGAACAGTGTCTGCACCTACAAGATTAGAATTTGGCGCTTTGCACTTCCTTCGGGAATGTTATGAGCCATTGTATTTCTTTTTGGAAATGAAGTTACTGCTGCATATGGAAGATGGGACTAAACTGCCATAGAGACAGAATGGTAAATGTTTGTCCTGAATGCTCAGGATCTCTCATTGTGGCCTCTGAGCTCTTTCCTATATAAATTTTGTATCTTAAATGGTTGAAATGGAGTAGCTACCCTCATATTTTATGATGGATAATTTCTCTAGTGATGGGACATGGATGATGGTCCATGACCGTTCTTTAAGAGTGTTCATTTCATAGGAGTCAGAATTAGTTTTTTTGTGGTGGTGGTGGTGGGGTGTGTGTGTGTGTGTGTGTGTGTGTGTGTGTGTGTGTGTTTGTGTGTGTTTATAACCACAAGAGGGTGTCTCTGTAACTCTGAGCACACTGGTCAGAGGCCAGTGTCACGGGTGGGTCCAGTTTTGGATTTATGTGGCCTTTGGGATAAGCATACATGCTTGGTGATGTTTTGTGGTGACAGGCTTTTGAGAGCAATTCTTGCATGATTAGTAGGGAGTTCTAGTAACTTGCTGTGGAATTACCTCAGAGACATTTAAACGCTGTCAAGTTCAAGGTCAGTTCATCTTGCTCTGCCACAGACTTCCTTTTTAAGTTGACATCTTTTTAGGTCTGAAATAGACTTAAAAAAAAAAGCCAAAGGATACTTTTGTTTTTAAATATTTTAAAAGAACAACTGAAACTTTAAAATTTTTTAAAGAAAATGCCTAGGAATAAACGGATCACTTTTATGATAGATGAGAATAATTTGTTGATGTTTGTAAATTTTTTCAGTTCTGTGTGGAAATGTGTAGTTGAAAACTATATTAACAGAAGCAAAATTGTTCATTAGCTTTGCATTTTGATTATATTTAGTAATTAGGAATGCTGACTTTAGGACAGATAGGACTAACTGGATTTATGTTTCTCATCATGATACCTCTGAGTCTCTAAAATAGTTTTTCACTGACTTCCAATTTCGGAGTAAATCCCTGACGTAACAGAGAAGGTAGAGAAGTTAACTCCAAATTTCATTGGTTTACGTGTTTCTTTTTAAAAAATTTTAAATCTGTTTTACATTTTTTGTTTGGAGAACTTTGAACATTCACAAAAGTAGAATGATCTAGTGAATCCCTGTCACCTGTTGTCCAGCTTCAAACAAGGACCATCCTCCTGTCTGTATTAGTTGGATGCAGATTTCAGACATCCAGGGATCTGTGAGGTGTTCTCACTACTGATTCTCTAGGGGCGGGGCACTGCAAACGGACAGGCACTGAAGGTAGTCTAGGGCTTGGTGGTGGGGCTGCTGCCAAGGTGAGTTATTTTGAATTTCTGCAGCTCTTACTAAGACCTGGCAAATGTAGTATAGCACAGACTTTGTGTGTTGCCCTGAAATTATTGATTAGCATTCTACCATCTTACAAAAAGACATTCAGATAACTTTAAAATATATGTACATAGAGTAAGATTTAAAAATAGAGGAAGAAGGCTGAGGCGCCTGGGTGGCTCAGTTGGTTAAGCATCCGACTTCAGCTCAGGTCATGATCTCATGGTTTGTGGGTTCAAGCCCCACGTCAGGGTCTGTGCTGACAGCTCAGAGCCTGGAGCCTGCTTCAGATTCTGTGTCTCCCTCTCTCGCTGCCCCTCCCCTGCTTGCCCTCTGTCTGTCTGTCTCTCTCTCAAAAATAAATACACATTAAAACTTTTTTTTTTTAAATAGAGGAAGAAATCAGTGTAAAGGGTGAAGATCATCATGTACTATGAAGCCACTTACAGAGAATTCGAGACAAACATGATTTGAGACTTTACACAGCCATCAGCGTACTGCTGAATTTTCTAGGGCCCAAAGTCAAAAGGGAACACAATCAGCCTTATTATTATCCTTCAGATTTCTTTCTGTCACTGAAGACACATTTTCCCCACAGGATCATCTAGAAAGAGTCATTGTTGGGATGGCAGGTGGAGGAGTAATTTGGTCTCCAAACAAATGGCTGTCTGAGCAGCTCAGAGCACTATTTTGACTTGTTTTGGGGGTTTTGCAGATACATAACCAGCAGTATTCTATTTTATTGAACTCCTGTTATATATCAGGCATTGTACCTGGTGATTTATTTCATTTAATTGTAATGTTCCTGCTCTCTAGCTATTACTTTCCTTGTTTTTCAGGTGAGGAAATTGAAATTCAGAGAAATAACTTGATGAATTTCGGCAGCTGTCGGTACTCAGATTGCTAAAAATAATTGACATCTAGATAAGTGGATTGTTGATTTACATTTTGCGGGTGTATGTGTTTGAGTATGTAGTTCCTTTTTTTGGAAAGCAAAAAGAAAAGAGAAAAGACTGGCAGGCCTTCTGCTCACTGTCTGACTGGGAATGCGGTCACTTTGGAGGAGACTGGCTTGTGTGGGCCATGGTTCGCGACGCACCTTCTTACCCGTGCCATGTGTCCGTGACTGTTGTGCTGTTGTTCTCCTCGCTCACTGCCAGCTCTGAATTTTGTTCTTTTAATTTCAATACAGAGAGAGAAGGAGCACCAGGAGGAGAAAAGCACTCTGGTCAGGAACGCCGTGAAGGGTGAAGCCAGTGAAAGAAGGGCTATGATAACCCCTGCTCTCCGAGAAGCCCTTACTAAACAAGGTGAGGACCGTCAGGAGGCGCTGTCACTGGACCGCCCTCCCAAGCGCTCTCATTTAATATACCCCCGTGAGGAGCGTGAAATAGGGAGGGAGGGAAGGAGGCCCAGTGGCCCTGTCACTATGGCGGCCGGAGCTGTCGAGGCAGCCCCCTCTCGTTCCTGCAGAAGGATCCCCTTGAGCGCTGGCTGCGGGCCAGCACATTTCCCCTGTGCTTGGTTTCCTGGGATGTTAGCATCAGCGTGGCTCTGGCACAGAGACGGAAAATGCCATCACAGATCGTCGTTTGTTAAGGGAAAATTATTAAATGCAGAAAAGAAGCTTCTATCGATATTAGGCTGTGTCAATTAGAAATGTTTTACGTAGAAGTGTATTTGGGTTTTTGTGGTCCTAACTCATCAAGGAGGCCTTACTTGAGAACAAATAATACTGATTTCCTGTAGAACAAGAGTGGTCAGTTGGGAGTCAGTGGACTGACTTCCTTCCCTCACTCCATCTTTCTGTGTTTATTGAGACCCTTTTGTGTGATAGTCCTGGCCATGCAGAGAAACTTAAGATGCAGTATCTTCTTCAAGGAGCCATCAGCCTATTAGAGGAGACAGACAAGAATATTCAGATCATACATATATTTATGTATATAATATATATATGTATAGTCTGCCTTTTAATAAGGGTATTCAGACAATTTAAACTGATTTCATGATAGGTTTACATTTCTCATGTAGCCATTTGTTTTCTCCTTGTCTTGTGTTCTTTGATTTCCTTTTTCCAGTTTCTGCCTCCTTTAGATTAAGTTGTTTTTAAAATTTTTTTTCAATGTTTATTTTTGAGAGAGAGAGAGAGACAGAGACAGAGACAGAGCATGAGTGGGGAAGGGGCAGAGAGAGAGGGAGACACAGAATCCGAAGCAGGCTCCAGGCTCTGAGCTGTCAGCACAGAGCCCGATGTGGGGCTCAAACCCACGGACCACGAGATCATGACCTGACCCAAAGTCAGATGCTTAACTGACTGAGCCACCCAGGTGCCCCTAGATTATGTTTTTATGATTCTGTTTTACCTTCTCATTGGCTTGTTAGTTATAGCACTGTATTGGTATTTAGTGATGGTTCGAGGTGTTACACATACCTCTTGATCATATCACAGTGAGTGATTAAGACGCCACTTCATGTCCAGTGGGAGAAGCTGCAGTAACACACTTGTGTTTTCCCCTTGTCAACCTCCATGTGATCATTATCATACATTTTACTTCTATGTATCTTAGAGGCCTATACTACATCGTTATTATTTTAGTTTAGTCAATTATCTGTTAATTTTGACTTAATTAGATGTAATTAGAAACAATCTTACATACTGACTCATATAGGTACCACTTAAAAAAAATTTTTTTTGGGGGGGGGTGCCTGGGTGGCTCAGTAGCCCTGACTTGGGCTCGGGTCATGGTCTCCTGGTTTGTGAGTTCAAGCCCCGCATTGGGCTCTGTGCTGACAACTCAGAGCCTGGAGCCTGCTTCGGATTCTGTGTCTCCCTGTCTCTCCGCCCCTCCCCTGCTCACGCTCTCTCTCTCTCTCTCTCTCTCTCAAAAATAAATAAACAAACCAAAAATATAAATAAAATAATAAAAATTTTTAAAATGTTTGTTTATTTTTGAGAGAGAGAGAGAGAGACAGAGCATGAGCAGGGGATGGTCAGAGTTGGGGGGGAGACACAGAATCCGAAGCAGGCTCCAGGCTCCGACCTGTCAGCATGGAGCCCAACGTGGGGCTTGAACTCATGAGCCATGAGATCATGACGTGACTGAAGTCAGAGGCCGACTGAGCCATCCAGGTGCCCCTGTAGATACCACTTTTGTTGGTGTTTTTCTTCCTTTGCGTAGATGTGTGTTCTCTCTGACAGCCTTTTCCTTCTGCCTGAAGGGCTTCATTTAGCGTTTCGCGTTGTGTGGGTGTGTTGGTGCTGAATTATTTCAGATTTTGTGTATCTGAAAAAGACTTTATTTTGCCCTCATCTTTGAAGGATATTATTTGATGGATGTGGAATCATAGGTTGATGACTTTTTCTTACGGCGCTTTGAAGGTGTTCCACTTTGCTCCCATTGCTTCTGATGAGACCTGTGTTGTCATCTGTTGTTTGTTCCTTTGAAAGTAATGTTTTTAGCCCCTGGCACTCTGAAGATTTTCTATTTTCTCTTAATTACGGATTTTGAGCAATTTAATGATAATGTGTTTCAACGTAGTTTTCTTCATGTTGCTTTTACTTGGGATTTGTTGAGCTTCCTGGTTCTGTGGATTTATAGTTTTAATCAAATTTGGACAGATTTTGGCCATTGTTTCTTCAGGTATTTTTTCTGTCACTCCCTCTCTCTTCTCTTCCTTGGGGACTTCAATTACATGAATTTGACCAACAGCTCACTGATACTATTTTCATTATTTTTTAAAATTCTTTCTTCGGGGCACCTGGGTGGCTCAGTTGGTTGAACGTCAGCCTTCAGCTTGGGTCATGATTTGCCGTTTCTGGGTTCAGGCCCTGTGTCAGGCTCTGGGCTGACAGCTTGGTGCCTGGAGCCCGCTTTGGATTCTGTGTCTCCCTCTCTCTCTGCCCCTCCCCTGCTCACACTCTGTCTCTCAAAAATAAATAAATGTTAAAGACAATTTAAAAAACATTCTTTTTTCTGTTCTACTTTTCATTTTAGGATAGCTTCTATTGCTGTGTCTTCAGGTATAATTTAGTAATCTTCTCTAATGTCTAATCTTCCATTAATTCTATCCAGTGTTTTTTTCAGCTTTGACATTACAGTTTTCATCTCTAGAAATTCAGTGTTGGCCTTTTTATATTCTCCATGTCTCTACTTAACTTTTTGAGCCCACGAATTACAGTTAGACAACTGTTCTAATGTAATTCTAACATCTGTGTCATTTCTGGGTCAGTTTGGTTGCTGGATTATTTTTTCATTGGTCATGTTGCATGCTTGGTTAATCTTTGATTGGATGCCAGGTCTAATTTTACCTTATTGGGTGCTAGATATTTTTGTGTTCCTATAAAACATTCTTGAGCTTTGTTCTAGGATGAAGAGCAGCTACTTGGAAACAAGTTTGAGCCTTTTAATCTGGCTTTTATGACTTGTTAAGTGAGACCAGAGCTGACTCAGAATATGGCTAATTACTTATGACTATCGGGGCAAAACACTGCTGTGTACTCTGCCTTGTGAATCTTAAGCTTCTGACTGGTGTGAATAGACACAGTTCCCAGCTGGCTGTGAGCACCAGGCGCACCTCCAGTCCTTTAAGATGGTTCTTTCCCTTTCTTGGTTAGCTTTTCTCTCACATATGCATGAAGCATTACTCAGGCAGAATTTCTAGGAATCCTCTACAGATTCTTGAGTTTAATCTCTGTGTAGCTTTTGATTCTCTGGTACTCAGTGCTGCAAACTCTAGCCGTGTGGGCTCCCCAACTCTTGCTTCCACGTCCTCAACTCCGAGAAAATACCCAGCCGTGTGTGCGTTGCCTCTCCTGCCGCACAGCCTGGAAACTTTGAGGGAAGTAAGCTCTGGGCATGGCAGGGCTCGCCTCCTGTGTTTTCCATCTTCTCTGGGATTATTGTCCCTTGTTGCCTGGTGTTTCATGTCTTGGAAACTGTTCATATATTTTGTCCATTTTTGGCGTTTCAGGTGGGAGAGTAAATCCTCGGTGACTTTATCTTGGTTAGAATTGTGCAGTGTGATTTCTAGCAGCTGCGTACCATTGGTTTATCTTGGCGTTGTGGTCTGTCCATCCTGTACTCGGCAGTTTTTCTCCTACCTACCTCAATGCAAAATTTTATAAAACCCTATGTATCTTGGAAGAGAAGGATGTAAAGACACTAATAGGCTGTAGGAATCCAAAAGAAGAACTGGAATTTTCTGTAGGAATCTCTTAAATGCTTATTCTGCATCTGAGATTAGCTGTCCAGTTGCACTCTGTTCTGTCTTCATATAGATAAGCGGTGTTTTGTTTATTTATATGCAAGATATTTACATAAATGTGGAAGTGGGTAAAAGACAAAGCCCAGTAGAGACTTACAATCCAAATTGACATTGTTCCATTAATCATCACACTCTGAATATGGATATTTAACCAGCCACGGATCCACTTCTGCCATCATCCAGACTATATTTCTCCATTTGCCTCATTTGTCTGCAAGTCAAGAGTCTTTTTATACAAGAGACTCATGATAATTGTGGCTTATTACTTGAAGCCTTGTGAGAAACTTCATTAAGTGCTTTCTGAAATCAGAATGTTCTACTTGTTTGCTCTACTAGTTTATTAAAAAAGGAAATGTGATTACTTCGGCATGGCTTTTCCATGCTTCTCATATCTTCTGTAGCTCATGAATTTTAAATGCTAGGTTGTGGGACTGGTCCTGAGAATTCACGTTGGGTTATGGTTCCTGGAATTTTGTTTTTCCTCTTCTTGCAGCAGTATTTCTTTATTTTTATTTCTTTCTTTCTTTATTAAAAATTTTTTTTAAATGTTTATTTTTGAGAGAGAGACACACACACACAGAGACAGAGAGAGAGAGAGACAGAGCATGACTGGGGGAGGAACAGAGAGAGAGGGACACACAGAATCCAAAGCAGGCTTCCAGGCTCTGAGCTGTCAGCACAGAGCCCAACGTGGGGCTCGAACTCATGAACTGAGAGATCACAACCCTACCGAAGTTGGACGCTCAGCCGACTGAGCCACCCAGATGCCCCAGTATTTATTTTAATATCCTTTTGCCCATCTGATTCTTCATCATTTTCAAAGATTACCAATGAGAGTTCCCCAGTTGTTTGTTTGAAGTATATCGTTACTTGCTATTGCTTTATGGCCCAGCATTTGGTTTATTTTTACAGAATTTCCTTGGGTCCTTGAAAAACAGGTGAATTCTGTAGTTGTTGAGGGCAATACCATGTGTTCTCAATCACATTTACAGTATGGATTAGATCATACTGCATTTCCATCTATGGAATCTGTTAGATACTGAAAGATGTTAAAATCTTTCCCTGTGATTTTGGATTAGCCTATTTTTATGTATTCTGAGTCTATATTATTAGATACATAAACATTTAAAAAACTTTTTTTTTAAGTTTATTTATTTTTGAAGGAGAGAGAGACAGAGTGTGAGAGGGGAGGGGCACAGAGGGAGGGAGACGTAGAATCCAAAGCAAGCTCCAGGCTCTGAGCTGTCAGCACAGAGCCCGACGCAGGGCTCCGAACCTGTAAACCATGAGATCATGACCTGAGCTGAAGTCGGAGGCTTAACCGACTGAGCCACCCAGGCGCCCCTAGATACATAAACATTTTAAGTTGTTTTATCATCCTGGTGATTTCAAATGTTAATGTTTTCTGCCATTGGGTTGTTGCCTACCATTATGTAGAAAAGAAGAATGATTTTGTTAGTTTTATAATTGCCATTTTTAAAAAGTTTATTATTTATTTTGAGAGAGAGTGCATGTGCACACATGTGAGTGGGGGAGGGGCAGAGAGGTGGGGAGAGAGAATCCCACACAGCCTCTGCACTGTCAGCACAGAGCCAGATGTGGGGCTTGATCCCACAAACCTTGAGATCATGACCTGAGCTAAGATCAAGAGTTGGATGCTTAATCGACAGAGCCACCCAGGTGCCTTTTAATCACCTTTTAATATGAGGCTTTGAATCAGTTCAATTTTATGTTCCTTGTTTTTCTGTTCAGGTTATCAGTTGATTGGGAGCCATTCTGGGGTGAAGCTTTGCAGATGGACAAAGGTATTTGTTTTTATTTAAATATTATTTCTGTTTTATGCAACTTTTCTATGGCTGTTCTATGTAGCCAATGAATTTTGCCATTTTAAAGGTATAATTTACATTTAATGTAATGATTTTGACTGAATTTGTTAAATGAGTTCAACCTGTATTGATGGCTATAAAAAACCCTTATCTACCACCTAAATTAAGATATATATAGGCCATTTTTCTCCCCCTGGTAAGTTCACTTGTATTTATTTCTAGCCAGTAGTCCCTCCCCATCAGCCAGGACATAGTTGTTCTAGTTGCTGTCACTGGTTTAGTTTTGCTTGTTCTAGAATTTCATAGGAATGGAATCATAATGTGTATTTTTCTGCAGGTGGATTTTTAAACTCAACATAATGTTTCTCAGATTCCTCTATGTTGTAGTAAATTTCAGTAGTTTTATTCATTTTTACTGCTGAGTACTGTTCAACACAATGAACATACCACAGGTTTGAATCTGTTGATAGACACTGGGTTGCTTTCAGGTTTTGGCTATTCCAAGTAAAACTTCTGTGAACATTCTTATGTAGCACTTTGTTATGAACGTATGTGTCAGTTTCCTTTGGGTATATCCCTAGGAGTGGAATTGCTAGGTCACAAGGTAGGTATGAAACTCCCAGTCTGTTTTCAGTGTGGCTGTATTATTTTATACTTGGATTGGCAATTTATGAAAGTTCCAGGTGGAACATTTTCTCACTATTCTGTGGTATTGAAAATCTTTTTTAATTTAGCCATTCTGATGTGTGTGCAGTGGTATCAATGTGGTGTTTTTTTTTTTTTTTGTGAGCTTATTTTATTTTATTTTATTTTATTTTATTTTTTTCAATATATGAAATTTATTGTCAAATTGGTTTCCATACAATACCCAGTGCTCATCCCAAAAGGTGCCCTCCTCAATACCCATCACCCACCCTCCCCTCCCTCCCACCTCCCATCAACCCTCAGTTTGTTCTCAGTTTTTAAGAGTTTCTTATGCTTTGGCTCTCTCCCACTCTAACCTCTTTTTTTTTTTTTTTTTTTCCCTTCCCCACCCCCATGGGTTTCTGTTAAGTTTCTCAGGATCTATATAAGAGTGAAAACATATGGTATCTGTCTTTCTCTGTATGACTTATTTCACTTAGCATCACACTCTCCAGTTCCATCCACGTTGCTACAAAAAGCCATATTTCATTCTTTCTCATTGCCACGTAGTACTCCATTTTGTATATAAATCACAATTTCTTTATCCATTCATCAGTTGATGGACATTTAGGCTCTTTGCATAATTTGGCTATTGTTGAGAGTGCTGCTACAAACATTGGGGTACAAGTGCCCCTATGCATCAGTACTCCTGTATCCCTTGGGTAAATTCCTAGCAGTGCTATTGCTGGGTCATAGGGTAGATCTATTTTTAATTTTTTGAGGAACCTCCACACTGTTTTCCAGAGTGGCTGCACCAGTTTGCATTCCCACCAACAGTGCAAGAGGGTTCCCGTTTCTCCACATCCTCTCCAGCATCTATAGTCTCCTGATTTGTTCATTTTGGCCACTCTGACTGGCATGAGGTGATATCTGAGTGTGGTTTTGATTTGTATTTCCCTGATGAGGAGCGATGTTGAGCATCTTTTCATGTGCCTGTTGGCCATCCGGATGTCTTCTTTAGAGAAGTGTCTATTCATGTTTTCTGCCCATTTCTTCACTGGGTTGTTTGTTTTTTGGGATCAGTGTGGTTTTAATTTGCATTTTGCTGACGACTACTGATGATGAGGCGTGACTTTTCATGTGCCTGTTGGCTGTTCATACGTGTGAAGTGTCTGTTCACATCTTTTGCCTAAATTAGGTTATTTGACTTTATGTTGTTGATTTGGTGTTCTTCATATATTGTGGAAATGAGTCTTTTGCCCAATATTCATTGTGAATATTTTCTTCTAATCTGTGGCTTCCTTTTTTCATTTCCCTAATGGTATCTTTTAAAGTTTTAAGTTTGGATAAGCCCAATTTATCTTTTTTTTTCCTCTTTTTAATGGTTAGCATTCTTTGTATATTAAGAAATCTTTGCCAACTTCAGGGTCACTGTTTTTTATGAAAGCTTCATACATAGTTTTAACTTTTATGTTTAGGTCTTTGACTTCATCGTGATCTGATTTTTATGAATGGCATGAGGTAAAGGTCAAGATTCATTCCTCTCCTGTCCCCCATGTGGATATTCAGGTGTTTCAGTACCATTTGTTGAAAAGACTTTCCCTTTACCATTGAATTGCTTTAGGCCTTTGTAGAATATCAGTCATGTGTCTACGGGTAGGCCTATTTCTGGACTCCTTATTCTGTTCCATTGATCTGTTTGTTTATCCTCATGCCAATACCACATTGTCTTGATAATTGTAGCTTTGTAATAAGTCTGAAATTAGGCAGTATAAGTTCTCTTTGTTTGTTTGTGTATTTATTTATTTATTTCCAAGAGAGTTTCCTCTCTTCCGGGTCCTTTGCATTTCCATATAAATTTTAGAATCAGCCTGTGAGTTTCTATTTTATGTTTGTTCTGGTTCCTTAGATTCTGAATTTGTCTATTTGGCATTCATTCATCACAGGGCCAGTTATATTAACTATTTTCTTATTTTGTATTTTTTTTTTAAGTTTTTTAAGTTTATTTATTTATTTGAGAGAGATGGAGACCGCGTGAGTGGGGAAGGGGCAGAGAAAGAGGGGGAGAGAGAGAATCCCAAGCAGGTTCTGAACGGTAAGCGCAGAGCCAAATGCGGGGCTCGAACTGAGGAAACTGTGAGAGATCAGGACCTGACCTGAAACCAAGAGCTGGACGCTTAACCATTGAGCCACACAGGTGCCTCATTTTGTAGTCTTGATGCTCTGACTTTTGAGAGCCTTACAGACCTGGGGAGAAACTGTCCCTCCCAGGGATAGCTAATTCCTAAAGACCATAATAGCTTGCCTTGAGTTTGCCAACCAACCAATCCTGAATCTGTAGCCTTCAGTTACCTCCTTATCTCACTCACACACCATGCCAATATCTTCCCCACTCTGTATTATCCCAGGGCCAGGTACTGGACAACTAGTGACAGTGCTATAGCCTGAATTATTCAGACAAACCAATGCTGCATTGTTTACCCTGTCTTGCCTGCCTTTCCCAAGGGATCCCCGGTAAAAGCTCTGGCCTAGGCTTTCCCCTCTCTCCTGCTCTGTCTCCTGAACAAACCTGCTAGTCCTCTGTTACCCTGTGTGGTGAAGGTGCCCTCTTGTCTTGGGGAATGTAAGCAAGATATTATTTCACTGGCATTGGCCTCTCCAGGTTGGTACTCACTTCCATGAGTTAAAATCCCATGGGAACAAATAAGATAGATGGCATTTTAAAATAGCTTTATTGAGGGGCGCCTGGGTGGCGCAGTCGGTTAAGCATCCGACTTCAGCCAGGTCACGATCTCGCGGTCCGGGAGTTCGAGCCCCGCGTCAGGCTCTGGGCTGATGGCTCGGAGCCTGGAGCCTGTTTCCGATTCTGTGTCTCCCTCTCTCTCTGCCCCTCCCCCGTTCATGCTCTGTCTCTCTCTGTCCCAAATAAATAAATAAACGTTGAAAAAAAAAATTAAAAAAAAAAAAAAGCTTTATTGAGATATAATTTACCTATCAAACAACTCCCACACTTTAAAGCGTACAGTTGAGTGGGTTTTAGTATATTCACAGGGCTTTGCAACCATTATCACAATCTAATTTTAGAACATTTTTGTCCCCTCTGAAAGATGTCATGCACCCACTAACAGTCCACCTTCATTCACACTTCTCCTCCCACCCCTGAAGCATCATTAATCTACTTATTATCTCTGTGAATTCCCCTAACCTGGACGTTCGTGCATGATGTGACCTTTTGTGTTGGCTTCTCTCATTTAGCATAATGTTTTGAAGACACATCCGTGTGATAATACAGATCAATATTCCATTCCTTTTTATGGCCAGTAGTATTCCATGTGTAGATATATCCCATTTGTTGTTGTCGTCCATCATTTGATGGACATTTGGTTTGCTTCCCCCTTTTGGTTATTACGAATTACGCTCCTACGGACATTATTATATGTACAGGTTTTCGTGTGGACGTGTTTTTATGTGCTTTGGTTATAGGCCTATGAGTGGAATTTGTGGGTCGTGGTAATTATGTTTAAATCATTTGAGGGACTGCAAAACTGAGCGTATTTTCTGTTTCCACCTGCAGTGTACAAGGGTTCCAGTTCCTCCACAACCTGCTAATGTTTGTTGTTGTCTGTCTTTTGGATTATAGCCATCCTAGTGGGTGTGAGATTGTTACCCTATAGTGATTTTGATTTGCATTTGCATTTCCATTAATGGGAAACATTGTTGACTATGTTTACTTCTTGGCCTTTGGTGAATCTTTGGAGAAATGTCCGTTCAAATTCTTTGCCATTTTAACATCGGGTTAACAGCGCTTGTAAGAGCTGTTTATATATACTGGATACTAGTTCTTTATCACGTGGATGGTGTGACTCTCCTGCCACTGTTTGTGGCCGTGTCACCAGGAGCTGAGTCTCTGCAGGCCTCCAGCAACTTGGCTCCCGATGTCGCAGTGGCTCCATTGCTGTCTTCCCGGCCTGTCCTATCCCCATAACGAGTGTTCCCCACAAAGAGCCACTCTTGTTGAGGTTTTGGTTAGCTCAGACCTGACAGTTCTAAATAAACCAGGCTTTCTTCTCCAGGCATGCTTGACTTTTTGATATTCTTTATTCCTGTTCTTACAAATTTCTGTCCTCAGTTCACACTACTACCTCCTGATGTCTGTCTCGTACTTTCCATTTCTCTGTGTCCTGTCCATCATGACTCCTGCCTCTTCTAGAACCAGCCTTTAACGGTGTGCTCTCTTGTTCTTGGCAAGGAAGCATGCTTCTGGCTTCATCTTTCTCTTGGAATGCCCCTGCCCTCACTGCCATAATCCACAGTTGACCTCTGCTTGGTGCCTCAGTGCCTTGCTGGCCCTCCCTAAGAAGGAGGCTGCTTCTGCAGCCCCCGTTGTTTTCGGAGTATCCTGTCCGCTCACTATTTCCCTGAGCATGCTTTCAGTGCCATCGGCCCCCTAGGCCTTTTGCTGTTGTTGATTAGTATTTGAGAAACTCTTACTTTTTTTCACCACTATTTTTCTGCCTTCAGCCTTTGGGGCATGAACATGCTGATGACACTTCTGGCACCTTAGTCACTCAACATACTGTTGTGCTCAACTTTTTTTTTTTTTTTTTTTTTTTAACCCTTTTAACATCCAGTATTTGTCTCTTCTAATCCAGTGATTTTCAGTAATGTCAGACTCAATGCCTTCTGCTTATAACCAGCATTTTACAACAGCTAGATTAAGTTTATGGATTTACAAATATAGTTTCACATACATAATTTAGAAAGTTAGTGTTCTGCTCTAGCTGTAATGTAAGGAGAGACAAGAGGAAGTACTTTGTATTAAGATGGTTTGTATTTCTGTATAAAATGCTCAGGCACTACGCCATTCGAAGGCACTGTGGGACAGGCACTGCTTGCACCTGCTTGTGATGGACGACTTTGCAGTTAGGAGAGACAAACAGATTAGAAGTTATTCTGTACAAGAAGTAAAAACAAGCCAGACTTATGTAGGTATAATAACGGCAAGAGGGCACTAACCCTAACTGAAGTAAGGCTAACAGGCCAAGCAATTACACATTATCAAACTGGAAAAATGAGAAAGTAGGATGTGCTCGCAAATGGGTGGTGTTTCGCTTAGAACCGTTGACTCAGAAAAATCTTTTTTGTTGCAACTTGGGAGGAGTAGAGATGGATTGTCATAGAAAATACTTATCTTCCGCCTTGAAATTCCACATCTTGTTGAGATCCACATTCTGTCTTTCATTTGCAACGAAACCTTGGAGGCCATACCTTTAAGTGACAGTAGGACCAGAGGATGGACTGGAGAGGCAGAAATGGTAGTGCGAGTGGCCAAGAGGTGTGGTAGACCTCTGGTGACAGTTTCTGAGTAAGATTTTGAAACGGCAGGCAATCCCCTCAAAACAAGTTCAGTTTCAGATGATTATTGCAAGATAGATACCTTGTCCTTATGTTATAAAAATTAACAATATAACGACTGTAATAATTTTATTATTTTTTTTCTTATTTTTACTTTTTGAGAGAGAAGAGAGAGAGCACATGCGTGTGTGAGTAGGGGGAGGGGCAGAGGGAGAGAGAGAGGGAGAGAATCTTCAGCAGACTCCACGCTCAGCGCGGAGCCTGACGTGGGGCTCAATCTAATGATCCCTTGATCCCCCAACTGGGATCATGACTCGAGCTGAAATCAAGAGTTGGACGCTTAACCACCTGAGTTACCCAGGTGCCCCAGAATGACTAATAATTTTAAAACAACTTTGATTAGCGAGAATCTTGCGTTTCATATGTCTGTTAATTGAATATCTGCTTCTAAGTCTACCAAAAGCATCTTGAATCTCCCCTGTAATGTATTTGTAGGTGGTACCTGCATATACAACACAGATACAGGTATTTGCTCATGACTTAAATACTAGAAAACAGCATTATTTTCATGGTTTTTCAAAATGGTGAAATTTCTTGGAGAAAGTTTTACATAAAAGAAAGTGTTTTCTTTAATTTACATGATAGCTGCATTCCTGAAAAATTTAGTATCTGGTACAATTGTGCAGGAAATACTTTATTAGCAAGAAGAAGTTGGAATCTGTGCTCAGATAATTATAATCAGATTTTTCGCAAGTATGGAGGTCTGGTGAATCATTTGAAAGGAAGTGGCGACTTTTTTTTTTTTTCTCATGGGATTTATCCTGAGCATTGCAGGAAATGTGAAACCCTTGGCCCCACCTGCTTATTGCTAGTAGTCAGATTTCCATACCCTCATTGGGTGGTGTCAGTCCCGTTGAGAACGCCTGCCCCAATCCATTTTCATTGCCACCTTCCCAAGTTCACGTTGTCCTCTTGAACATTGCAGCTAGTTTTTTTTCCCCTCTAGTACCAGCTTCTAGTGAATCCCCAACTCTGTCTCCCCTGTCCAATTTATCTGACATTAGCTTGGTTGATCTCTGAAGTATACTTCTCCTCTAGCTACTCCCTTCCCAGAAGCTTATAGTGGCTCTCCATTACCTCTTACTCAACATGTCAATTTGGATGTGTAATAGGCATCTTGAACTTTAACATGTCAAAAATGGAATTATTGATTTTCTCTCCTAAATCTGTTCCCCTCAGTCTTCATTCTGTCAATTAGTGGCAACTGTATCGTTTGCTCAGGCCAAAAACCTGGGAGTCATTTTTACTCTTCTGGGTTTTTTTTCCCCCCTCCCACATCTATTCCATGAGCAAATTTTCTTTTCAGAATATATCCAGAATGTGATTACTTTTCCCCGCTTATACTACCTTCGTCCAAGTCTCTGTCATATATTCCTTACACTATTTCAGAGATGTGAGTGCTTGTTCTGGTTCCACTCTTGTCTGTTCCCCACACAGAAGCCAGATAGATCAGATCCTGTCACTTTTTGCCCAGAACTTCCAGGGGTTCCCATCTCACTCAGAATAAAAGCCCGAGTCCTTATCACGGCCTCCAAGGCCTTGTGTGATCTGGTCTTCCGTGCTTTAGTCCAGCCATGCTAGCCCTCTTGCTGGTCCCTGAATGCACCGAGTCCAGACTCCTCCCAAGCTTTCTGGCCTCTGTCTCTTAGATCTCTGCTCAGAGAGTGTCTATCAGAGCGACTTAGGCTGCTTGGAATTTCTCAGTCGCTCTTATTACCATTTACTAGATGGTACCTTTGTTTATTATCTGTCTCCTCCCTTCTCCTCTCAGCCCCTCCCCAACCTGAGAGTCCTTGTTTTTCTTTCCAATACCAAGAATAGAGTCTGGCATGTAATAATTGCTTAGTAAACATTTGTTGGATCAGAGAATTAGTGTGATAGAGGCCTGAACCGAGAAAGAGCCTACTTAGTGTAGTTATGATCCACTTGTTCAACATCGTTTTTCTGCCGTAATCTCCCTACGTTGTGTGCTGCTTCTCTCCCCCGCTGTAATCTCCACGTGACCAAATCCTGCCCATCTGTGTCGGCCAGGAAAACAGAAAGCACCCTGGGTATTTTAGCAAGAACAGATTTAATAAAGTAAATTAACTAAACGTTTACAAAGCTGTTGAAAGGCCCGCGGTAGTGAAGGTCAGAGAGAATTGCTTCTGGCTTTGAGGAAATCGAAAGTGCTGGGCTCACAGGCCTTGGGTGACCTGAGCTGCTGCAGCATTAAGGCGGATGTTTCCCAGGAGCCCACTCTGAAGCCGCTGCAGACTTGATGTTCGCTGTATGCCCTTGTGTCTGCCAGCTGCTGCTAGAGAGGGACCACAGTCTCTCCTTTTAGTCTTCTGAATCTTGTATAAATGCCTCTCGTTGGTGGCGTTCCTTCAGACAAGGGAGTCTGAGAAGAAGTGTCGTAGGGCATCTAGCCCCTGCTTAGACAGGTAGGCGTGGGAGCGAGTATTGTACTGTGTACCTCTTTGGATGTTCAGCATCTATATACACCCTCTGCCTGCAGTTACTTTTTCAAACAATAATGTAAACAAAACATTTGCTTCTGCCTAATCTGTTGCAGCCACTACTCATGCAAGGGAGGATGTATGTATTCATTCACTCTGTTCTTTAAAAGGGAGAACGCTCTTTTGAGACCCTGTACCTAGGGATGAAATCATAAGGTTACCTACCACCGACGCATCCCTGTAAGTAATTGGAGAAGAGAAAGATATATATGCATAGATACAACTATCCTCACTTGCACCTGTTCCCTGTTGGTATTTATAACTTTCTTCTTCCAGTAGGCAGGTCACATGTCCTTTGTGCTCAATGAATGCCTCGATATGATGGTTCTTTACCAAGTGGGTGATCCAGTCTGTCAGTGAAGAGTTTGGGCCAGTAGTGGGCCCTCCGGCACTCTTAAGTTTACTGATGTCCATGAGTCTGAAGAGATGCCCCAGAAATCCCCTTGGTTCCTGACAAAATTCTTGTTTCTATGGCATGAGGAGCTCAAAGGAGCCAGCTGATAGTGTTAACGGTTAAAAACTATGGGGGCGCCTGGGTGGCCCAGTCAGTTAAGCGTCTGACTTCGGTTCAGGTCATGATCTTACAGTTTGTGAGTTCGAGCCCTGCATTGGGCTCTGCTGTCTGCACAGAGCCTGCTTCAGATCTTCTGTCTCCCCGTCCCTCCCCTGCTTGTGCACACTCTCTCTCAAAAATAAACGTTAAAAAAACCCAACAACTGTGAAAAGTGTGCCGCTTTCTCTTACTTACAAGCTAACAGCCTAGCAGAGTTGCATAGATGTTGGCAGAGGACACAGAGTTCCTGGGTCAAAGGCAAAGCATAGCAGGCAGTTTGAATGTCAGGTTGGTTCCCTTGTCCCCCAAGTGCTAGGAGTTTGATGTGGAAATGGGCCCGAGGGAACTCTGGATGAATGTCAGATTTATGTTATGACTGAGGAACCCAAGTTAAGTCCCCAGTCTTACAAGAAGGTTGCTTGCCAACCTGCCCAACCTTTAGCTGGGAGGGAGACATGGTCTCTGTTATGCTGGACAGAAAACAAATCTGCCTTCTATCCTGAAGGGAGATACTCTAGCTTCCAAGGCTGTTTGCTCTACAGACATTCTTTGAAAGCATGGCCTGGAACTAAAGCTGATCTAAGAGGTGCAGAACCACCATTGAGGGTTGTCCATTAACACAGCTTCCCTGGAATCTGGTGGAAGCATTCTTCCCTTGAGAACCTGTAAACTGGAGTCAGTGTTCAAGGGATGGAAGGCAGCAATGCAGTGAGTGGTGTATTGATGGTGATAGTGAGAGGAGACATCCACCTCTTTAGCTCTCTCCAATAGGACTTCTCTGCAGTGATGGGAATGTTCTGGATCTGCACTATACAGTGCAACATACTAACTGTGTACCTCACACCTAATACTTCATACCTAACCGCGTGCCTGCCTGACCATGAAACTGACACATGCGGCTTTTGAACACTTGAAATGTGGCTGATGTGACTAAGGAAGAATTGAATTATAAGTTTTATTTAATTTTAATTCATTTAAACTTAAATAGCCACACATGGCTAGTAGCTACTGTACTGGATAGTGGAGTTCTAGGCCTTTTGCTCATCTTTCATAACTACCTAAGGAAACTTTTCTTGTTTTCCATGATGGGAAGTGACTTTGACTACTGTTGATTCCAAAGCTGTTTTTCTGCATCTCTGAAAGCAGTTATCAGTGTCTTCTTCAAATGTTATGCTTATGTCTTATTGCCCCATTGAAATGTATGTTCTGATTCATTTTATTTTTATTTAAAAAATTGTTTTAAATGTTTATTTATTTTTGAGGGCGAGAAAGGGTGGGGGGTGGGGGAGGGGCAGGGAGAGAGAGAGAGAGAGAGAGAGAGAGAGAGAGAGAGAGAGAGAGTGAGTCACAGAAAACAGAAGCAGGCTCCAGGCTCTGAGCTGTCAGCAGAGAGCCTGACCCGGGGCTCAAACCCACAAACCGTGAGATTGTGACCTGAGCTGAAGTTGGACACTTAACTGACTGAGCCACCCTGGTGCCCATGTTCTGATTTTTTAAAAAAAAAATCATTTATTATTGTAGAAACACTGTGTGTTGTAGAAAATGAAAATATTTAGAGAAATAAAAATAAAGTGAAACGTATTTCCAACATAGTCTCTGCACTAACACCTTAATACATAAGCTTTCTTTGTATATATATTCATTTTAACCTGAATGGGATCAGACTGTATATACAATGAGATCATACTGTTTTATAACCTGGTTTTTCCTGGCAGTGAATCTCTAGTTTTCAGTAAATCTTTGTCTCATCTAATACCCTGAACATATTCATATTTCCAGAATTAGCCCCCAAATGACCATTATAACTGGTTAATTCACATTTCCTCTGTTTTTGTCTGTTGTCACTTTTGTAAACAAGTCTAGTATTTTTTTTTTTTTTTAAAGGACACTGACTTTTTTAGGCCAGTTTTGTACAATATCCAACCTTCCAGATTTATCTAGTGTTTCTTTGTCTTTTTGGGCATATTTCCTTATTCCCAATATTTCTTGTAAAAGAGAAACTGCATTGAAAGGCTTAATTGATATTTAATACTTTTGATTATATACTACAAGTCA
The DNA here is from genome assembly GCF_022837055.1 of Prionailurus viverrinus. Classification (NCBI taxonomy): domain Eukaryota; kingdom Metazoa; phylum Chordata; class Mammalia; order Carnivora; family Felidae; genus Prionailurus; species Prionailurus viverrinus. Next base: position 15,659,007 of record NC_062576.1, on the reverse strand, counting down.
CGTTGATTGCATTCATTAATACATATCAGTAGACTTGATATCTGGTTGACCTAACATTAATGATGCTAATATTGACCACTGAAACAGGATAATGACAGTCTACTCTCTTTTTTATTGTTATGTTTCTCTCCTTGCTGCTAGAACTTTACTTTGGCATTATTAAGACATAAAGCTTCCCCACTAATTATGAAATAGCAGAGAAATTAAGAAAACATTTACAATCATACCAAAAGGAGTAAATACCTAGGAATAAACTCCAAGGAGGTAAAAGACCTGTAGCCTGAAAACTGTAAAACATTGATGAAAGAAATTGAAGAGGACACAAACAAATGGAAAGCTATTCCATGCTCACGTGTTGGAAAAACCAATATCGTTAAGATGTCCATACTACCCAAAGCAACGTACAGATTTAATGCTGTCCCTATCAAAATACCAACAGCATTTTAAATAGAACTTGAAGAAAAAAAATCTCAGAATTTGTATGGAACCACAAAAGACCCTGAATAGCCAAAGCAATCTTAAAAAAGAAGAACAGAACTGGAGGTATCACAATTCCAGATTTTAAGACATACTACATCAAAGCAGTATGGTACCAGCACAAAAATAAACACATGGATCAGTGGAACAGAATAGAAAGCCCGGAAATAAACCCATGATTATATGGTCAATTAATCTTTGACAAAGGAGGCAAGACTCTGCAATGGAAAAAAGACAGTCTCATCAACAAATGGTGCTATGAAAACTAGACAACTACATGCAAAAGAATGAAACTTGACTAGCTTCCTTTTTTTAAAAAAAATTGGGTGGTGGGCAGAGAGAGGGGGACAGAGGATCTGAGGCAGGCTCTACGCTGACAGCAGCAGAACTGATGTGAGGCTTGAACTCACGAACCGCAAGATCGTGACCTGAGCCAAAGCCTGATGCTCAACCGACTGAGCCACCTGGGTGCCCCTCAACTACTTTCTTATACCACACACAAAAGTGCACTCAAAATGGATTAAAGACCTAACATTGAGACAGAAAACCATCAAAATCCTATGGGAGAAGACAGGCAGCAACTTCTTTGACCTCGGCCGCAGCAGCTTCTTACTAGACACGTCTCTGGAGACAAGGGAAACAAAAGCAAAAATAAACTGTTGGGCCTACATCAAAATAGAAGGTTTTTGCACAGCAAAGGAAACAACAAAACTAAAAGCATACTGAATGGGAGGAAAAAATTTGCAAATCACATATCTGAAAAAGGCTTAGTATCCCAAATATATAAAGAACTTATACAGCTAAAAGATACCCCCAATAATCCATTTAAAAATTAGGCAGAAGACATGAACAGTCATTTCTCCAAAGAAGACATCCAGATGGGGAACAGACACATGCAAAGTTGCTCATCATCGCTCATTATCAGGGGAATGCAAATCAAAACCACAATGAGGTATCACCTCACACCTGTCAGAATGGCTAAACTAAAAAACCAAGAAATAGGTGTTGGTGAGGATGTGGAGAAAAAGGGAACCATCTTGTGCTGTTGGTGGGCATGCAAACTGGTGTAGCCACTGTGGAAAACAGTATGGAGGGTCCTCAGAAAAGTAAAACTAGAATTACCATATGATCCAGTAATTGCAGTACTGGGTATTTACCCAAAGAATACAAAACCACTAATTTGAAAAGCTGTTTGCACCCTTATGTTTATTGCAGTGTTATTTACAATAGTCAAATTATGGAAACAACTTAAGCGTCCATCCACAGATGAATGAGAAAGAAGTGGTATGTGTGCGCGCACACACACACACACGCACGCACACACGAATATTACACAGCCATAAAAAGGAATGAAATCTTGCCATTTGCAACCACATAGATGGATCTAGAAGGTGTACTGCTAAGTGATGATTTCCGTCATGTGGAATTTAAGAAGCAAAATGGACAAATTAAAAAAGAGGCAAACGAAAAACATGCTTAAATACAGAGAATGAACTGGTGGTTGCCAGAGGGAAATGGGTGAAATAGGAGAAGGGTTAAAAGTACACTTACCATGATGAGAACTGAACAGTGACTGTTGAATCACAATATGGTACACCTGAAACTAATATAATACTGTATATTAATTATAGTGGCATTAAAAATTAATAAATAAAAAAAATCCCGACTCCTGTCAACTATTAAGCTGCGGTTTGCTTTTTTTCTTTAACACCAATTGATAGTACTTGGCTGAGGCAATACGTGATTAGATTTTGTAAAATATTTTTAATTCTGTTATTTTTTCTGTGTTTATTAACTAGCATTATTCTTTAAAGAAGAAAATTTTTATTATTAACTACAGCTATTTGGTTACTCTGAAATACTGTTCCAGTTGGCGAGCAGGATACATGTTTAATTCTTTCTCTGTAGTTACCAGGTTTCAAAGTGGATGTTATTTTATTAGCTGCCTCAGATGGCAATGAATTTTCTTCTCTGTTTTGTAATCTCATTATGTAGTGATGTATTTTCATCAGTTCAACCCATCGTAGTCATTTTATTGATCCTAAATGTCACAATTTGGTTGGTGGGAACTTTTCTAGTTGATTCCTGCATCTTCCCTCCCCACCCCACCCCCTTCTTAGTTAAAATATTTTTAACATTAATTGAAGTATAATTGACCCACAAGAAATTGTATGCGAAGTATACAATTTGTGAATTTTGGCCTATGGGTGTATTAGTGAGAATACACATCAAAATCAAGGTAATGAACAGCCCCCAGATTTCCTTGTGGTTCTTTGTAATCCATCTATCTCTTTATTTCTATCTCCAGGAAACCACTGATTTGCTTTCTGTCTCTGCATATAAAATTTATATTTTCTAGAATTTAATATAGTTCTGCATTATGTTCTCTTTTTGATCTGGCTTCATTCATTTGGCATCGTTATTGATGTTCTTCCATGTTTCTGTGTGAATCGATACTTCATTTCTTGCTGAATATATTCCGTTGTGTAGATAGGCTGCCATTTATTCATTTACTTGTTAATGGACAATGGATTGTTTCTAGTTTTTTGTTACTGTGTTTGCTCATATAAAGTCAGTGCTATGAACATTCATGTACAGTCTTTGGACTTAACACTCATTTTTCTTGGGTGTACACCTTGGAGTAGAATTGCTTAAACACATGTTTAGCTTTTGTAGACATTATGAGTAGTTTTCCAAAGTGGTTGAACTCTCATTCCAACATTAGTTTTCAGTTAATTTCTTTCATTTTGTAATTGTGCCACTTTTTCCCCCTCAACAAAATCCTTGATTTTTTTATATTGACAAGATTACTTATTGCTGGTAACCTACAATGGTGGTTCTTAAAATGTGATCTGCAGACCCTTGGGTGTCCCAGAGGTCAATACTGTTTTCATAATAAAACTGTGATGTCATTTGTCTTTTTTGCTGTGTGGACATTTGCATTAATGGTGCAAAAGCAACGTTGGTTAAAAAGGCCGACCCCTCAGTATGAATTAAGGCAATATACCAAACTGTACTAAGTAGTCAAAGTGCATTCACTCCGTTTTTTTTTTTTTTAATGTCAGTTATACTTAAGAATTACCTTGATGAAGTTGCAGAAATTATTAAAAAAAATTTTTTTTTTCAACGTTTATTTTTTTTTGGGACAGAGAGAGACAGAGCATGAATGGGGGAGGGGCAGAGAGAGAGGGAGACACAGAATCGGAAACAGGCTCCAGGCTCTGAGCCATCAGCCCAGAGCCTGACGCGGGGCTCGAACTCACGGACCGCGAGATCGTGACCTGGCTGAAGTCGGACACTTAACCGACTGCGCCACCCAGGCGCCCCGAAGTTGCAGAAATTATTTAAAAACATCTCTACCTGTGACTATCTGTCTTTTTAATATTTTGAAGAATATCTAAAGAGTACCTAATATCTGAAGAATATTAAATGAAGAAATGGCAAGTATGTGTAAAGCACTTTTGTTGCATACCAAAGTATACAGTTGTCTTTTTGTTTTGTTTTTTTAATGTTTATTTTTGAGAAAGAGAGAGAGACCGAGTGCTAGCGGGGGAGGGGCAGAGAGCGAAGGGGACACAGAATCCAAAGCAGGCTCCAGGCTCTGAGCTGTCAGCACAGAGCCTGATGTGGGGTTCAAACCCCCAAACTACAAGGTCTTGACCTGAGCCAAAGTTGGACGCTTAATCGACTGAGCCACCCAGACACCCCTACAGTTGTCTTTAGGAAAGCATTTTTGCAGTTAGGTTGTAAGTTGCTGTGTTCATGGAATGCCATTTTAATGTACAAAAACAATGAAGTATGGTTATTCAGGCTTAGGTATGTGGCCAATATATATACATATATTTTAATAACCAAAGTCAGCCTGACACTTCAAGGAAAACCACTGAAAGTAGTTATTGCCAGTAATAAAGTTGAGCTTTAAAAAGGCAAAGTAGAATTTTGGAAAACTTGTATTAGTTGCTATAAGTTTGGCAGCCTCCCAATACTTGAAAAGTTTAGTGATGAGATCAGTTGTGATTTTAAAAAGTGTGATTTTTAAAATATTATACAATGAAATGTGTCAGTATTTGGAAGATCTGCATAACTTTGTGAACCACTGTTTTTCAATACATGATGTTATAAAATCAAATTCAAAGTGCAAGGTAGACAAATGTATTTTAATGTAACAAAACATGAAAAGTTCATTAGTATGTTTTCAGATTCCATAATGCAGTTAATATTTAATGAAACTTGTGGACTTTTGGTTTAGTATTAGAGTAGAACGTTTACAATTTTCTGAAAAGGCTATTAAAATACTACTTTTTTCCAGCTGCATATCTGTCTGAGGCTGGGTTTTGTTCATATACCATAACCAAAATAACATATCACAACAGTTGGAATATAGAAACATCTATAAGAATCCAACTGTTTTATGCTTTTTTTTTTTTTTGGTCTTGGAAAATATATTTTTCATAAAACCATGCTATTGTGTTAACACGTAATGGGCTTGTAATTATCGTAATTGAAATACTAAGAAATATTTTAAACATTTCTTGGTTCTAATTTCTTTTATGTAAATATTGATGGATATAAACCACACAAATGAAAGTTCTTTAGGGTCCTCCATAATTTTGAAGAGGAGAAATAGATTCATTGTAGCTCCTTCTGTCAATAGAATGCATCCCATTAAGAGCATACATTCCAAATGTGTGTTCTAAAGTTCTTTGCAATAAATTGTATATCTGTGTGACTATGGTGGTGATTTGTTATTTCTTAATATATTTCCATTTGATTTCAATGTAAAGAATTTAAAAAATTTATTTGTGTTTTTGAATAGTCTAGAAAGCTTTTATGTTTTCTAAGGTAAGAACTTTAGGGTTTTATAAAAAATACATAACAATGAAGTCAGAATCATTCATTTTTCCTCTAAATCACTTAGCACAGAATATGGTGATTGTGTATTAAGTAAACATATCTTAAATATCTAAAATCAGAATATTTGCCTGTCTACCCAGAGAGCTGCAGTAATCACCATATATTAAAAGGATTTTGTTATAATCAGCCAAAAATTGATCTAGAGCTATTAGCGGTTATATTGAGTGTGAAAGCTCTTTGAAAACTAATAAATTATGATGTGTAGAATTTTTGCCTTCAGGCTTGGAGTGAATGTAATTGGTATAAATGATGTAGGAGTCTATTAACTGGGCAGCCCTCAGTGAACCATGACTCCCAATAGTCACACTCTTGCAATCCTCTCTCACAAGGACTCTAGGCTTGGCCATTGGACCTACTTGGGCTGTTGGGCTGTGAGCAAGCACAGTGCAAGCGGAGGCCTGATAGGTGCTTGGACATCGAGGCTTCTCCTTTTGGAAGGCTTCCTCCGAGAACCCAGCTGTTGTGCTCTAAAGAAGCCAGTCTAAACTAATGGGGGAAAGGAGCAAGGTCCCCCCGAGCCAGCATCCAGTGTCAGACATGTGAGTGAGGTCTTCTGGGATGTGTAGCCCCAGCCAGACTGCCTCTTGTTCCAGCTGTATGAGTAACCTTAGCACAGACCCTATAGGGAGTGGGGAGACCACCCAACTGACCCACAGAATTAACAGGGAAAATAGTAGATCGGTGTTGTATTAAGCCACTGAGTTTCGGGCCGGTGCGTAGGTACTGGAACCAGATGATATTGGCTCCTTATAAGGAAGTGGTCATGGTTTGCTGCTGACTTGGTGGGTCTTACACACCTGTGTGTGGCAACTCTCATCATATAGACATAGATATAGATGAGAATGTGGAGAACAGGACAGGAAGTGGGGTTTATTCTCTTTTTTTCTTTTCTTGGTTCTGTGTCAAGGGGTATTTGCTTGAAAGACAAAGGGCCTGGCAAGCATTCTATCAAGTTTTGTGGCTTTGCCATCTTCGTTTTCTAAACCTCTGTCATCTGAATGGAGTTGCGGGGAGTAGGAGGTTCTTTCAGCAGGAAATCATGACCTTGTAAGGATACCGATGGAAGAGGACTTGCCTATTTGGTGGTCACTTTAATTGAGAGTGTATTTTCCTGTCTTTACCACTGCAGTCTGGAAAAGAAATATGTATTTATCATAAATATATATGTAAAGGTATAGGCCATATATGTCATATATAGCATTTATGTGTAGCATATATCACGTATGATATGGCCCTTTTACTTTCCTTTGTGGTTGTGGCTTTATTACTGTTAAGTAGCAAAGGTATTATAGAAAAATCACAAGTCACATGGCACAGGGAGTAGGAGAAATGGAAATGTGGCTGTGCTATACCCATGGTTAGTCTGTCGGCATATATTCTCTGTGCTCAGAGACAAGTGCAAGGTAATGGGGATGTGAGAGATGCCTGCCTTCACTGATTTTGTAATTGCGCTTGGTGAAAAGGTTCCCTCTCCTGTCTTTTCTGTACGTCTTTTCCTGTTTCCCTCTCCCCAGCCCCAGATAAAACTCCAGTAAACCCAAACCCAGATCAGAGGTTGACTTGGTAATAGTCTTTATATCCTTACAGATTTTCAGTCTCGTTCTGTTAGAGAGGAGTGTGGAAAACTCCAGCTCTCATTGTGGATTTGCCCGTTTCTTTTGTATCAGTTTTTGCCTCATGTATGTTGAAGCTCTGATGTTAGGTACATTCACACTTAGGATTCTTAGGTCTGCGTGGTGAATCTACACTTTTATCATTATGTAATGTCCCTTGTTACCTATGGTAGGGGTCCTTGTTTAGAAGTTAAATTGTCTGATGTTAATTCAGATATCCTAGCTTTGTTTTGATTAGTGGTTGCATACTAGCCTTTCCCCATCTGTCTGCCTTGGCTTCCTTTAGTATGTCTCAGAGTAGGTCAGGTGGCAGTGAATTCTCTTAGTTTTTCTTGACCTGAGGATGTCGGTATTTTGCTTTCATTCTTTGTTTTTGCTGCGTGTAGAATTGTGGATTGACAGCCTTTTTTTTTTTTTTTTTTTAATTTTTTTTTCAACGTTTATTTATTTTTTGGGACAGAGAGAGACAGAGCATGAATGGGGGAGGGGCAGAGAGAGAGGGAGACACAGAATCGGAAACAGGCTCCAGGCTCTGAGCCATCAGCCCAGAGCCTGACGCGGGGCTCGAACTCACGGACCGCGAGATCGTGACCTGGCTGAAGTCGGGCGCTTAACCGACTGCGCCACCCAGGCGCCCCGACAGCCTTTCTTTTAGCACTTCAGAGATACTCCTCCATGGTTGTCTGGTCTTCATTGGTTTCTGATGAGAAATTCCCAGTTATTCGTATAATTGTTCCCATGCAGTGAGTTCTGCCAGAACACAATCAGTTGTGGGAGGGAAATGTCTATAAGTCTTACTGAAATGCTCAGCCACAAGTAAGTGGTGAAAAAGCACATCGTCAGCACTTGAGAATAGTGTGAAGTAGGGTGCATGGTGATGAATTACGCAGATAGCAGTTGGAAAAGCTATCACATTCTGGCGAAAAAATATAATCAGACGGTGCTTAAATCTGTGACCTTATATTTAGTGAAAAGATTCACAGACTTGTGGATGATGCTATGCAAGTTTCTCATTCAAATCATTTTTCCTTAGCAAAACTGCTTTTGTTTATTTATTAAAATAACACATGTCCTTTTGTAAAAAATAAGAAAAATATAGAAAATAAAACTTACATTCTACCTTACAGAAATCTTAAAGTGTATTTTCTTTCAGCCTTTTTTTACTACTCACCTTTATGCATGTTTTTATGTATTTGAAATCATGTTGTATATGAAATTTTGTATCAATTTTTTTCACTGATTATAACAAGCATTTTTCCTATTGAAAAATCTTTCCGAAGCATAGTGACTATGTAATTATTGATGAAAGTGCCATAATTTAATTTGGCATTCACCTGGTGATGTGTTTTTTTTTTTTTCCCTCTAATATAAGCAATTATGTGAAGAATGTGTTTTTATATAAAGCTTTGTGTGCATTTAGATTATTTAGAGTCCTAGAAATGATATTACAAATGGAAAAGGTTTGCTAACTATCTTTCCTTATAATTTCCTATGAACTATTTGTAAAGCTGTTAAAGTCTGGATCTATCATTTATTGAAAAAATTTTTCTTAGGGGTGCCTGGATGGCTCAGTCGGTTATTAAGCGTGTGACTCTTGTTTCAGCTCAGGTCATGATCTTACAGCTTTGTGGGTTCGAGCCCCACATCAGGGACTTGGGATTCTCTCTCTCTCTCTCTCTGCCCCTCCCTAATTTGTGCTCTGTCTCTTTCAAAATAAATAAGCTTTAAAAAGAGAAAATTGAAAAAAAAATTTTTTCCTAGTCTATTTTTTGCCCCTTTGGAGGTGGTGGTGGTTGTTTGATGTGCTTAAATTTTATATTTTTGTTTATTTTTATTCATTTAATGTTGCCTTTGTGGTTTTTTCTATTTTTTTAAGCTTATGGAATTCTTTCTCACCCAGGGATTTAGAAAATGGTGACTTCTTTTTTTTTTTTTTTTTTAATATTTTAATGTTTATTTATTTTTGAGAGAGAGAGAGTGTGTGTGGGAGGGGCAGAGAGAGAAGGAGTCACAGAATCCGAAGCAGGCTCCAGGCTCTGAGCTGTCAGCACAGAGCCTGACTCGGGCTCGAACCAATGAACCGTGAGGTCATGACCTGAGCTGAAGTTGGACGGTTAACTGACCGAGCCACCCAGGCCCCCCTAGTGACTTCTGTCTTTGTACTACTTTTTAAGACTAAGTTTTTTTTTTTTTTTTTATGCTGTTAAAGTTTCCCAACTTAGCCACTTTTAAGTATATGGTTCAGTGGTATTAAATACTTTACCTTATGCAGCTATCACCGCCATCCATCCCCATAAGTCCTAATCTTGCAAAACAAACTTTATACCTATTAAACACTAACTTCCCATTCTTCCCTCTCCACAGCCCCTGGCAACCACCATATTTTCTGCTTCTATGATTTTGACTACTCTGAGTATCTCAAATAAGTGAAATCATACAGTGTTGGTCTTTTTGTGACTGGCTTATTTTACTTAACATAGTGTCCTCAGGGTTCATCCATGTTGTGGCATGTGTTAGAATTTCTTTCCTTTTAAAGTTTGAATAATATTCCATTGTATGTACATATATCATATTTTTATTTATCCATTTTTGTGTTGATAAACACTTGGGTTGCTTCCATGTTTTAGCTGTTATGAACAATGCTGCTGTGAACATGGGTGTACAAATATCTCTTTGATCCTGTTTTCAAATCTTTTGGCTACATCCACAAAAGTGGAATTGCTGGGTTATATGGGAATTCAATTTTTAGTTGTTTGAGGAGCCTCCATACTGTTTAACACTGGAGCTATACCATTTTGCATTCCCATCAACAGTATACAGGGGTTCCAGTTTTGTACATCCTCACCAACACTTGCTTTGTTTTTGGTTTCGGATGATAGCCATCCTAATGGATGTGAGGTATCATTGTAGTTCTGATTCGCATTCCCTGATTGTTAGTGTTGGTGAGCATCTTTTCACGCGCTTATTGGCCATTTGTGTATTTTCTTTGGGGAAATGTTTATTCTTTGCCCATGTTTTGGTTGGTATTAGTTCTTTAAGTCCTTGGTAGAATTCACCCAGTGAAGAAATCAGATCTTGGGCTTTTGTTGTGGTTGCTGGGAGATTGGTGATTACTGATTCAGTCTTCTTATTAGCGATAGGTCTTATACAGGTTTTCTTTTTCTTTGTGATTTCTGGTAGGTTTTGTGTTTCTAGAAATTTGTCCATTTCAGCTAGTTTATCCAATTTCTTGGCATACATTTGTTCATAGTACTCTCATATCTTTTTTATTTCTGTAGAATTGGTAGTAATGTCCCCACTTTCATTACTGATTTTAGTAATTTGAGTCTTCTCTCTTTTTTTGAGTCCCATGTAGCTAAAGGTTTGTTGATTTTTGTCAGTCTTTTTGAAAAACTCACTTTTGTTTTGTTGATTTTTATCTGTTGTTTTTCTATTGTCTGTTTCATTGATCTAATCGTCATTATTTCATTCCTTCTGCTAGTTTTGGATTTGTTCATTTTTTTTTTTTATTAAACATTTATTGTTTAATGTTTTATTTTATTTTTGAGACAGAGAGAGAGCATGAATGGGGGAGGGTCAGAGAGAGAGACACACACACAGAATCTTGAAGCAGGCTCCAGGCTCTGAGCTGTTAGCACAGAGCCTGACGTGGGGCTTGAACTCACAGACCATGAGATCATGACCTGAGCTGAAGTCGGAAACTCAACTGACTGAGCCACAGGCGCCCTGTTCGTTCTTTTTCTAGTTCCTTAAGTTGTAAAGTTAGGTTGTTGATTTGAACTCCTTCCTTCCTTCCTTCCTTCCTTTCTTCCTTCCTTCCTTCCTTCCTTCCTTCCTTCCTTCCTTCCTTCCTAATATAAGCATTTATAGCTGTAAATTTCTCCCTTGGCACTGCTTTTGATGCATCCCATAAATTTTGGTATGTTTGTTTTTCATTTTCATTCATCTCTTAAGTATTTTCTAATTTCCCTTTTGATTTCTTCTTTGATCCATTGGTTGTTTAAAAGTGTAAAGTGTGCAGTTTAATTTCCATTATTTTGTGAACTTTCCAGTTTTCTTTATGTTACTGATTTCTAACTCCATTGCATTGTGGTCAGAGAAGATGGTTGGTATGATCTCTATCTCTTAAAATCTATTAAGACTTGGGGCGCCTGGGTGGCTCAGTCGGTTGAGTGTTTGACTTTGGCTCAGTTCATGATCTCCCGGTTTGTGAATTAGATCCCTGCATCGGGCTCTGTGCTGACAGTGCAGAGCATGGAGCCTGCTTCAGATTCTGTGTTTCCCTCTTTCTCTGCCCCTCCCATACTCATGCTCTGTCTCTCTCTCAATAATATAATAAATAAGTGTTAAAAAAATTAAAAAAATCTGTTAAGACTTTATTTTTGGCCTAATTAATGGTCTATCCTAGAAATGTCCGATGCTTAGTGGAGAAGAATGTGTATCTGTTGTTAATTGTGTGGAATGTTCTGCATACGTCTCTTAGATCTAGCTGGTCTTTTTTGTGAAGTCCTGTGTTTCCTTCCTTGTCTTCTCTCTGGTTGTTCTCTTCATTGAAGTCTCCAACAGTTATTGTAGAGCTGTCTTTTTCTCCCTCCAACTCTATCCATTTCTGCTTCATATATTTTGAAGATCTGTCATTTGGTGTATAAATGTCTGTAATTGTTATATCTTGCTGTTTTGAATCTTTTATGATATATAATGTCTTTGGTTCCTTGTAATTCTTTTTTTTTTTTAACTTTTTAAAATATTTATTTATTTTTGAGAGAGAGCGACACACAGAGCACGAGCAGAGGAGGGGCAGAGATAGGGAGACACAGAATCTGAAGCAGGGTCCAGGCTCTGTGCTGACAGAGCCTGATGTGGGGCTTGAACCCACGAGCTGTGAGAGCGTGACCTGAGCTGAAGTCATATGCCCCAATGTAATCTTTTTTCAATTTGAAGTCTTTTTTGTCTGATGAGAGTATAGCCACTCCTGCTCTCTTATGGTTACTGTTTGCACAGAATATCTTTCTATCCTTTAACTTCTGACCTGTGTGTGTCTTTGGATGTACAGTGAGTCTCTTGTATACAGCAGAGTTGGATTGTGTAGTTTTTTTTTTTTTTTTTTTTTTTTTTTTTTTTTAAGTTCATTTTGAGCAAGCTGGGGAGGGAGAGGGAGAATCCCAACGCGGGGCTCGAACTCAAGAACCATGAGATCATGACCTCAGCTGAAACCACTAGACAGAGTCTTAACCGACCAAGCCACTCAGGTGCCCCTGGATCATGTATTTTTATGCATTCTGCCAATCTCCCATCTTTTGATTAGAGTTTAATCCATTTAAATTTAAAGTAATTACTATAAGGGGGGCTTACTTCTGTCGTTGTGCTCTTTTTTTTTTTCCTGTGTGCCCTACTGCATTTTTGTCCCTCATTTCCTTTTTGTCTTTTTTAGTGATTTTTTTGTAGTGAAATGTTTAAATTCCTTCTTAATTTCCTTTTGTGTATATTCTATAGCTGTTTTCTTTGTGGTTACCATGGGGATAACATTTCACATCTTAAAGTTATAACATTTTAATTTAAATTTATTGTAGCTTAACTTCAATAACATACAAAAACTGCACCTTTATAGCTCTGTCTCCACCCTTTTCAGTTATTGGTGCCACAGAATTACATCTTTACACATTGTGAGCCCAGAAATGTAAACTAATAACTCCTTTAAATGCAGTCATCTAAATCATGTAGAGAACAAGATTTGGAATTATAAACCAAAGTTACAGTAATACCAGCCTTACACTAATAATTTTTTTAATACTCTTAAATCAAGTAGGAAAAAAAAGCTACAAACCATTGTTACAATAACACCAGCTTTCACAATTCCCCTATATTTACCTTTATTGAGAACTTTACGTCTCCATCTGGCTTTGGGGTCCTGCCTGCTGTTCCTTCATTTCACCTGCAGAAATCCCTTGAGCAAGAAATGCTCAGGGCAGGTCTAGTGGTCATGAACTGCCTCAGCTTTTATTCCTCTGGAAATGTCTTGATTTCTCCCTCACTTCTGAAGGACAGTTTTGCCAGATATAGGATTCTTGGTTTATAGTGTTTTTTTCCTTTTAGCACTTTGAGTATATTGGTCCATTGCCTTCTGACCCCCTGAGTTTCAGATGAGAAATCTGCCCATAATCTTATGAATGCTCCCTTGTATGTGATGATTCACTTTTCTCTTGCCACTTTCAAGGTTGATTCTTTGTCTTTCCCTTTGGAAACTTCGAGTATAATGTGTCTTGGTGTAGGTCTCTTTGAGTTCATCTTACTTGGAGTTTGTTGAGTTTCTCAGATGTTTATATTTATGACTGTCATCAAATTTGGGAAGTTTCCAGCTACTATTTCTTCATATATTCTCTCTGCCTCCGGCTCTTTTCTCCTGGGGCACCTGCGAAGTGCGTGTTGTTCTGCCTGATGTGTCCCACAGGTCCCTTGAGCTCTTTTCGCTTTTCTTTGTGCTCCTCAGCCTTGGTAATTTCCATCTTCTTACCTCCAAGTTCACTGATTCTTCTGCCTGCTCAAATCTGCCCTTGAGTATCTCTAGTGAATTTTTCATTTCAATTATTATACTTTTCAGCTCCAGAATTTCTTTTTGGTTTCTTTTTAGGCTTCTTAGCTCTTTACTGATATTTCCATTTTGTTCATATGTTGTTTTGTTGATTTCTTCCACATCTTCCTGTAGTTCTTGGAGCATCTTTAGGACAGTGTTTTTAAAGTCTGTCTAATGTATCTGCCATAAAGTATTTTTCAGGAATAGGTTCTGTTGAATTATTTTTTTCCCTTTGAATGGGACATACTTCCTGTGTCTTTGTTGTGGACATCTGAAGCTCATCGTGTGCTAACTCTGGAAATCAGATTCTCCCCCTTGTACAGGGTTTGCTGTTTTTTGTTGTTTTTGTTTTATTGAGTTTTGTATGCTCTCTCTGTAAGGATTAGGCTGAGGTATAAACTTAATATGTTAACTGTGTGTTTCCTGAGCCTTTCCTTGGGCACGCACAGTGACTTTCTATTTTTCCCCGAAGGTGATACTCAGTTGTTTTGAATATCCTAATTTTTAACATCTGGCTCCTGAAAGGGTGACAGCGAAAAGTCAAGGGGGATCAAAATAGGTAGCGGTCCTTCCAATCTCCTGGCAGTCACTTGAGCTGGAGGGGTAGGGCCCTGCAAAAATGGGGAGAGGAGCAACGATGGCCGCGCACCTCTCTGTACTTCCATGATCAGAAGCTGCAATTAGTAGTCAGAACACAGGTCCCCAGTATTTTGCAGGACAGGGTCCTTTTTGCCTGCCCTAGCTATGTGCAAGCTGCCCCGGGAACACATGCACAGCTGTCTGCCAAACGGCTGGGGCTGGGGGCTGGGGAGCTCCTACTGTGCTAAGAGCTGAAATGAACTGTTCCAGCCTTTACCTGGAAGTTGTAAGCCTTCAGCAGTGAGTTCCGAAACAGTTCCATCAGATAGATTCTGCCAGTGCAGATGTTGTCCAGGTCGGGGGACTGATTCCAGCTCTGCCCCTCCACCTTTCCCCCAATTCTTCTCCCATTAGTACTTTTTTTAACAGTTTAATCAGTTTGGAGTTTATTTTGTTCTAGAAAATGAAAGAAATATCTAAGTCAGGGGCCAGCAGAGTTTTCCTTGAAGGGCCAGGTAGTGACTTTTTAACATTTGTGGGTCATCTGATCTGTGTTGTGACTTCTTGGTTCTGCCATTGTAGCAGAAAAGCAGCCGTAGGCAGTAAGTAAACAAGTTTGGGTGACAGTGTTCCGACAAGACTTTATTTACAGAAGCGGATGTTTTTGTCCCGTGGACTATAGTTTATTGACGTCTGCATCGAGTTCTCCATTCTCTGTCACAAATTAGAGTCTGAAATTTTACCCTTCTTGCAAGCTAACAGGTTAGCCGGCTAGAGTGTCATGGATGCTGGCAGAAAGCATGGATGGTACATTATAATAATAGCTGTAGCCAGAATATCATTATTTGCTCTGGTTCCTGAGCCCCCAGTTCCTGTGAAGCAGCTGTAGAAGGGCCAGGTAACATGTGTTGTGTATGTTACAGGAGAGGAACCCCAAGTTTAAGGAAAATGAAACTTTTATAGTTGATGATATTCCTGCCTGACCTTTGCCATAGAGGGACACATCTTTATTATCCTGGACAATAAACAGATATGTGGTTTGCTCTAGAGAGACAGATCTTCTAAGGCTCTTTGCTATACAAACCTTTTTGAAAAGAGAGTCTAGAGGGCAATTAGTGCTGCTTGCAAGATATTCAGAGGGAGAGAGACCCATGGAGATCTGTCTCTCAGCATCCCACCTCCATTCTTCTCCCTGCACCCCCATCTCCAAATTGATGTGCACAGAGCCTGCCTGCTGATAGTGTCCTGCATTCATTCAGTGTGGCTGCTGGCTGCCGTTGTATTTTCTCAGGCTCTCATTTGCCGTTTAACGCCAAGAATTCATGGATTAATGAATCTGAGGCTATCTATAATTTCCACCCAGACCCATCACGTAGATTTAATTCTAAGTATGTGTTACTCTCAGATCCTGTTCCCTTTCCAGCCTGCTTATTTACTAGTTTTCAGATGTGAGAGTACTTCCTTTCAAAATGTAATGTCTGAGGATTTGTGGTCTGGACAAGAGGGCAGAAACCCCTTTCTCCCTGTTCCTTCCTGCTGTGCACAACCCTGGAACCCTGGGAAACAAAAACCAGATGAGAACTTTGAAAGGTGGTAAGAGGAAGGCTGCCTGGTTCGAGACCCCAGGAGTGGAGGAGCAGTACAGCAGCAGGATGTTTTACATCTCCCATCTCTGAGCGCAACTCAAACCCCATGTTTCCTAATCCTTAATCTTGCAACAGAAAACCACCTAAGGAGGCTCATTTATTCCCAGTATGGAACGAGAGTCCCTCCAACAGGATCGGGCAGGCCCAGTACCACTGCCAAGGAGATCAGCTGGGAGTCCCACTAATAGGAAGTGGCTAGCACAAGTGGTCTCCATTCCTGTTGGACCTGAAATTCTGCTTTCCTGTTAAGAGATACGAGGGTGGCCAAGTGAAAGTGGAAAGAGAGAGATCCCTTCCCACCACCTACTTTTCCAACAAGTGACCTGACTTGTGAAATGCTTTCCATCCCTGCAGGGCCTGAGGCTTCCTTTCCCAATGGAGAGAGAACATGGTGGCTGGGTGGCCCTGGCAAGTGGCATCAGTGGGGAAGTGGTCTAGCTGGGGAAGCCTCTTTGTCCCTGTGAGCCTAAGATTCCCTCTCCCACTCAATTCCTGGGGTTGTCGGGGGCAATCACGGAGGAACTTTGCTGCATGAGCAGCCTACCCTGGGAAGCCAGCTGACCTGGCCTCCTCACTCCTTCGAGACCTCCCAGCGAGCCATCCTAGGGGAACCCCTTCTACCTCTGCAGATGGTAACAGCAGAGATCAGTGAGTGGGATCCCAAGCAAAGTTACACGGCAAAGGTTTGGAAAATTAAACTTTGACACTGGAACCACAGCACACAAAAGACCTGTATGCTCAAGTGACTGCCTCCTGAAATAAAGTAATTAGATAGGATCTAGAGTCCCCTGACATAGTAGACAGAATGTCTAGAATGCAATAAAAATCACCTGTCATACCAAGAACCAAGAAAATCACAACTTGAACGAGAAAAGATAATGAACTGATACCAACACCAGATGAATCAGATGATGGAATAATCTGACAAGGATTTTAAAGCAGCTGTCATACAGATGCTTTAGCAGTCAGTTACAAATTCTCTGGAAACAAATGAAAAATAAAAAATCCCAGCAAAGAAATGGAAATTATAAAAAGAACCAAGGGGGAATTTTAAAATTGAAAAACACAGTAACAAATAAAAAACCAAATGGGCTCAGTAGTAGAGTGGAGATGACAGAGGATAGATAGCATCAGTGGCCTCACCAGATCAACAGAATGATCTGTAAACAGATAGGTCAATAGAATTTACCCCCTCTGAACAACAAAGAGCACAAACCCCAAGTGGGATAAAACGAAAGAAATCCACACCAAGACCTCTTAGGATTAATGGATCTGAAAAGTAAAAAAGAAAAAATCGTGACAGATGCTAGAGATAAATGATGTAGTAATGTTAATTTGGCACCAGATTTCTCATCTGAATTCATGGAGCCCAGAGGGAGGCGGTACGGTTTTCAAATGTTGTAAGAAAAGAGCTGGCGACCATTAATTCTGTATCTGGCCACGCTGTCCTTCCAGAATGAAGATTAAGTACAGACATGCATGCAAGAGAACAAAGAATTTGTTGTTGGCTGATCTGCTCTTAAAAACTGACTAAACGAAGTTCTTCTAACCTACTGAAATGATAGAAGAAAGATTATTAGAGCAGCAGGAAGTCAGAAAGAATGATGGGAAGATCAGAAATATGGGTCCATGCAGCAGATGATAATTTTTCTCATGATTCTTATAAATCGTATTTGATGATTGAAACAAAAATTAAGATACCATGTAATACTCAGGGCAAAAACATTTAATTTAAAAGAGGGAAAGTTAGCGGTGCCTGGGTGGCTCAGTCAGTTAAGCATCTAACTTCAGCTCAAGTCATGATTCTCAGTTCATGTCAGCTCTGCTGACAGCTCAGAGCCCGGAGCCTGCTTCGGATTCTGTGTCTCCCTCTCTCTCTGACCCTCCCCTGCTCGCACTCTGTCTCTCTCTCTCAAAAATAAATAAACATTAAGAAAATTAAAAAAAAAATAAAAGAGGGAAAGTTAAAGGGACTTGAATGGAAGTGATGTTTCCATACTTCACTTGAGGTATAAAATGTTAATACCAGCAGACTATAATAAGTCATGTATATATGTAAATATACTACACATACAGTATATACATGTCACGTATATGTATGTAACACTCAGAATAACCACTGCAAACACTATACAAAGAGCTACAAACAACTACAAATATTTACAAAAGGATACACCAAAAAACAAGACAAATTAAGATGTAATCCCAAAACACGTTTAAGTAACCTGCAGGAAATCAAGAAAGAGTAACAGGTATGAGAATGAGAGGAAACAAGCAGGAAGCATAATAAAATAGCAGACTTAAGGGCTAGTGTATCAGTAATTGCTTCAAATACAATTCTAAGTGTACCAATCAAGTGATAGCTATTGGCAAAATAGTCCTGTAAAAAAAACAGGACTCCAAGATATGATGTCTGTGAGAAGCTCCCTTCAAATTTAGTGACATGGGTGGGTTGAGTAAAATGATAGAAAGCCATATACCATGCTGACAGTAATCCAAAAAGCAGGTTTGCCTGTGTAAATATCAGATTAAGTTGACCTCAGAGCAAAGACACTTTCTCTAGAGACAGAGAATGACATTTCATAATGAATAAATGATAATCCATACTAAGTGAGTATATACCAAACATTGGAGGCTCAAAACTGACCTAGTTGAATGGAGAAATTTATAAAAATAAAACTTCACAGTTCTTGTTGGGGGCTCTGAAACCCCCTCTCAACCTCTGCTGGAACTACTTGACTAAAAATCACAAGGTTCTAGAAAATCTGAGCAACATAGTTGATTAATAGGATCTAATTGACAGATAAAGAATATACCATGCAGCAACAGCAGAATACATATTTTTTCAAGTGCCTTTGGAACATTGACCAGGACAGACCATGTTCTAGGCCATTGAACAATCTCAACGAGTTTACAAGAATTGAAATCATATAGTTGTTCCCTGACCATAATGGACAAGCTAGAAGTTAATAGAATCGAAAGGTAAATCTCTAACTATATAGATATTAAACTAACTCCCTTCCTTCCTTCTTTCCTTCCTTCCTTCCTTCCTTCTTTCCTTCCTTCCTTCCTTCCTTCCTTTTCTTTTCTCTTTCTTTCTTTCTTTCTTTCTTTCTTTCTTTCTTTCTTTCTAATAATATTGGTTTCAGGAGTAGAATTTAGTGATTCATCGTTTACATATAATACCCACTGCTCATCCCATCAAGTGTCCTCCTTAATAGCAATGACCCATTTAACCCATTCCCTCTACCCACCTCCTCTCCAGCAATTCTCAGTTCTCTGTATTTAAGAGTCCCTTATGGTTTGTCTCCCTCTCTGTTTTTGTCTTATTTTTCCTCCCTTCCACTGTGTTCATCTGTTTTGTTTCTTAAATTTGACATATGAGTGAAATCATACAATATTTGTCTTTCTCTGACTTATTTTGCTTAGGATTATACACTCTAGTTCCATCCATGTTGTTCTAAATGGCAAGATTTCTGTAATATTACATTGTGTATATACACCACATCTTCTTTATCCATTCATCAGTTGGTGGACATTTGGGCTCTTTCCATAATTTGGTTGTTGATAATACTGCTATAAACATTGGGATGCATGTGCCCCTTCGAATCAGCTTTTTTGTATCCTTTGGGTAAATACCTAGTAATGCAATTGCTGGGTTGTAGGTAGTTCTATTATTTTTTTTAATTAATTTATTTTTTAAATTTACATCCAAGTTAGCCTATATAGTGCAACAATGATTCCAGGAGTAGATTCCTTAATGCTGCTTCCCCATTTAGCCCATCCCCCCCAACAACCCCTCCAGCAACCCTCTGTTTGATCTCTATATTTAAGAGTCTCATATGTTTTGTCTGCCACCCTGTTTTTATATTATTTTTGCTTCCTTTCCCTTATGTTCATCTATTTAGTATCTTAGATTCCTCATATGAGTAAAGCATATGATATTTATCTTTCTCTGACTAGTTTTTTAATACCCTCTAGTTCTATCCAAGTAGTTGCAAATGGCAAAATTTCATTCTTTTTGATTTCCGAGTAATACTCCATTGTATATCTATACCACATCTTCTTTATCCATTCACCCGTTGATGGATGTTTGGGCTGTTTCCATACTTTGGCTATTGTCGATAGCGCTGCTATAAACATTGGGGTGCATGTGCCCCTTCGAAACAGCACACCTGTATCCCTTCAATTGATACCCAGTAGTGCAATTGCTGGGTCGTAGTTCTATTTTTAATTTTTTAAGGAACCTCCATACTGTTTTCTAGAGTGCCTGCACCAGCTTGCATTCCCACCAGCAATGCAAAAGAGATCCTCTTTCTCCACATCCTTGCCAACATCTGTTGTTGCCTGAGTTGTTAATGTTAGCCATGCTGACAGGTGTGAGGTTGCATCTCACTGTGGTTTTGGTTTGTATTTCCCTGATGATGAGCGATGTGGAGCGGTTTTTCATGTGTCAGTTGGCCATCTGGATGTCTTCTTTGGAGAAGTGTCTATTCATGTGTTTTGCCCATTTCTTCACTGGATTATTTGATTTTTGGGTGTTGAGTTTTAGAAGTTCTCTATAGATTTTGGATACTAAACCTTTATCTGATATATCATTTGCAAATATCTTCTCCCATTCCGTTGGTTGCCTTTTAGTTTTGCTGATTGTTTCCTTTGGTGTGCAGAAGGTTTTTATTTTGATGAGGTCCCAAATAGTTCATTTTTGCTTTTGTTTCCCTTGCCTCCAGAGACGTGTTGAGTAAGAAGTTGCTGTGGCTGAGGTCAAAGTGGTTTTTGCCTGCTTTGTCCTCGAGGATTTTGATGGCTTCCCATCTTATTTTGAGTTTATTTTTGTGTATGGTGTAAGAAAGTGATCCTGGTTCATTTTTCTGCACTTTGCTGTCCAGTTTTCCCAGCACTATTTGCTGAGGAGACTGTCTTTATCCCATTAGATATTCTTTCCCGCTTTGTCAAAGATTAGTTGGCCATGTGTTTGTGGGTCCATTTCTGGGCTCTCTATTCTGTTCCATTGATCTGAGTGTCTGTTTTTGTGCCAGTACCATACATACTCTCTTGATTACAGCTTTGTAATACAGCTTGAAGTCTGGGATTGTGATGCGTCCAGCTTTGGTTTTCTTTTTCAGGATTGCTTTTGGTATTTGGAGTCTTTTCTGGTTCCATACAAATTTGAGGATTGTTTGTTCTAGCTCTGTGAAGAATGCTGGTGTTATTTTGATAGAGATTGCCTATTGATATTTTGGGGAACCTTCATACTGTTTTCCAGAGTGGCTGTGCCAGTTTGCATTCCCACCAACAGTGTAAAAATGTTCCCCTTTCTCTGCATCCTCTCCAACCTCTGTTGTTTTTTGAGTTTAATTAACACATTTCTAAATAAACCCTGGGTCAAAGAAGAAGTCTCAAAAGAAAAGGAAAAAAAACCCAAAACATACAGCTGAATGGTGGTAATAAAAACAAAACAAACTGTACGTGGGTTGTAGCTCAAGCAGTGCTCATAGGGAAATTTACAGCAGTAAATGCTTACATTAGAAATGAGGCAATTTCTAATGTAAAATCAATGAAAATCTAAGTGTAAATGTAAATAAAAATCTAAATGTAAATCTAAATAAATGTTGTTTCATTAGAGGACTCAGTACAGCAAAATGTCAGTTTTCCCCAAATTGATCTATAGGTTTAATGTAATTCCTATTAAAATCCCAGTAAGGTTTTTGTAGAAATAGAAGAGCCTAAACAGTGTTGAGGAAGAAGAAGAAAATAGGAGGAATCCTACATCCTGATATTATAGCTTACCGTATCAGACCCACAGATTGACAGAACAGGTTAGAGATCCCAGAAAGAAACCCACAAACATGCCTAAACAACTTTTTACAAAGGTGCAAAAGCAATTCCTTGGAGGAAGGATAACCTTTTCAACAAATGTTGGGATAATCAGATATCCACAGGCAGAAAACCACCACCAAAATGCACACACCCGAAGTACCTGCACACATACACGCGTTGCTTTTAAACTTCACATCTTACATAAAAATTAACTAAACGCGGGCCATGAACTACAGTAAATAAAGTAAAACTATACAACTTTTAGAAAAAAAAAACAGTTTAAAAATTTTAAGTTTATTTATTTTCAGAGAGACAGCGTGAGTGGTGGAGGGCAGAGAGAGAGAGGGAGAGAGAGAATCAATACGGGGCTTGAACTCAGTTGGGAGATCATGACCTGAGCCCAAACCCCGAGTCGGATGCTCAACTAACTGAGCCACCCAGGTGCCCCAGAAAAAAAGCGTTTTTAAAAGAGAAACGTGTCATCCCTCTTCTCACATGACTCTGTCTCTCTTATCCTTTTATCCTTTCATCAGTACTTCAGTGCTGTTTGGACATCACACCTCTGGGAAGTTGTCACTTGTCCGGTGAGGCTGGCTGGGTCAGTCATCCGTCTCTCAGGCTCTCGTAATACCTTACTGGACATTTGTCTTTTCTCTGCTTGCCCTGCCCGGCATCTGGGTCTTTTCATGTTTGGGGAATTCCCTTTTGAATTAGCTTTGTTTAGGGCAGGGGCCCATTGCCTGCTTCAGAAGTTAAGGAGGAGAGATACTGTTTGCTGGTACCATGTGCTGGCAGTGTGGGTATAACAGTATCATCAAGGCTGATCATTCTCTTTGCCCAAGACTTTGAGTGTGGAGTGAGAGACAGAAGGGCTGGGACGTGGAGGGTTCATTCTTGGGCTCGTGGCAGAGGCATCTCCATTTCAGGGGTGGTCGTGGTCATGGTAGCCACAGAGCGGTGGCGTCTACAGTAGATGGCTTCTGAGGGATTGAGGGGTGGTCCTGTGGCCAGCCGTCCTTCATTCCCGCCTTTCTAAAGATTCTGTGATCTGTGAGGTCCTTTTAACAAATCCCTTTTCTTTAGCCAGAGTCCGTTTCTGTTGCTTGCAAAAGAATCTTGATTGATTCAATCACCCTAGCATAGTAGTATTGCACGTTTTGCCTGTTTACTTGCCATTTCCTCCTCAAACTAGATCATGGTTGGGGCTCTGTCTTGTTCATTATTGTACATTCAACACACGGCATGCTTCAGGTATATTAACCTTTCAGTAAATAATGAAATGTGCAGGTCTTCAACCTTGTTTTCCCATTGGCCTGATATTTAGTGGTAATTACGCTGTGATTTTGGCATTTAGTGGGCTTTTATTTTTAGTTTTCAGTGCTGTTTGCAAGATCTGAATGTTTTGTTTGCCTTCTGGATATTTTATTGGCAACTTGGAAGAGAATTCGTAGTTATCTTGAACAATATTTTTCCTTCACTCCTTAGTTTTCCTAATCCAAGTACCAAATGTGATGGACTGGAGTACGCTTTTCTATCAGGAAAAAATAAAATATAAGACTTTGTGATTAACCAACATAATAATCAAGCTGGTAGATTTTTTTAATAACTTTCTTTCATTGTGGATAGCATTATAACGTTAGAGCACACTGATGTATAGCGTATACACACACATACACACATGCACACGCACACATATGGGCTCCTTGTGTCTCCTCATTTTTCCTGTTGTTAATTCCATGATATTTCAGTCACAGTTGAGATGAAGCAACATCTCCATTATCTTGGATGACTTCATTTTGCTTGGATGACTTTGTTTTGCCTCTCTAATGGAGAATACCTTTGATTGTACCTCCTTAGCACTCTTCCCCTCTCCTCCAATAATATGAGCCAACTCACTATGATCTTTTTTGCGTAGCCTCCTCACAGGTTTCACTTTTACCGAAATCAGGCCTATCTTGCAGAGTTTCCAGATGGATTTTTCTGATGACATCTGAAAAAGCTTGATGATATCTTGTGATTCCAACTCTAAGTTTATCTTACAGTATTTCTTCAAATTATTTATTTTTACTAGACTCACCGCAGTTTTACCACTCACATATTAAATCGTGTCTTTTTTGGGGGAAAATCTGTCTCTTAACACACATGCCACTTGTCCCCTCAGCAGTTTCAGTATGTTCAAGTTCCACCATTCAGTTGACATAGAATATGCTCTAGGACGCATTCCCTTACTCACTCTCCCTTTCTCAAAGAAGAGATACTCTTTCTTAGGAGTGCTACTCCCCTCTAGGAGTCTGTCTTATCTATCCCTTGGTATTACATATTATTGTACTAATACTATCTGAGGCGGTTGAATGGATTTGAAAATGAAAGCATCAGTGCCATCTTCTCTGTAGGGCTTTCAGAGCTAATGGATCATAGGTTTATTTCATTGGGTTTTAGAAAATTTAAAGCACCATCAAAACACTATAATGTTAATTTTCTGCATCAGGCGGATACCGTAGGGGCATTTATGGTTATGAAATGCACCTTTTTTTCTTAAAAATGATGCCTTGGTGTTTTCTTTGCCTTGAGGGTTTTATTCAAATTATCATTTGTTTTTTACTTTTGCAGTCGATGCTCCGAGGGAGAGGAGGTTGCTACAAACATACATTTTATGGTATCGAAAGCCATCGTTGCATGGAAACTACCCCAAGCTTGGCATGTGCAAATAAATGTGTCTTCTGTTGGCGGTAAGTAAAAATGAATGGCTGTGGTGACCGAATCCGTAACCATCTGTAATAATCAGCTTCTGTTCAGCCTTTCATTCAAATTTACCTAAAGCTCTGCTGGTTTTAGAAGTAATCCCCATTTCCCCTTCTAATATTATATATTTACGCATTTGTTTTTCCTCAACCAATTTTGTCAGGAGTTTGCCAAGTTTTTGTCTTTTTGAAGACATAGATTTTAGCTTTGTGAATCCTTTGCATCATAGCTTTGTTATCTTGTTCAATAGTCTATTTTTTTTTGTTTTGTTTTACTCCCCTGTTCTTTTTCTAACTTAAATTAGACTGTTAGCTCATTAATATTCAGTCTTCTATAAATCCTTAATCAGGAATATTCATCTAAGTACTTCTTCAGCTATGTTCCATAGATTTTGATTAGTTAATTATTTTTCAATTATTTTTTTAATTTGAATATAGTTGACACACACAGTAGATTCAGGTGTGCGATACAGTGATTCAGCAAGTTTATACCTTATGCTGTGTTTACAAGCATAACTCTCGTCCGTCACCATACAGCATTGTTACAGTGCACTTGAATGTTATTTCCTTGTCTGCACCTTTTATTTTTGTGACTTATTCATTCTGTAAGTGGAAGCCGGTATCTATCACTCTCCTTCACCCATTTTGCCCATCCCTTATTCCTCTCCTCTTTGACAACCTGAATCAGTTTGTTCTCTGTATTTATAGCTCTGATTCTTTTTGTTTGTATCTTTGTTTATTCATTTGTTTTGTTTTTAGATGCTACACATAAATGAAATCATATATGGCCTTTGTCTGTCTCTGTCTGCCTTATTTCACGTAGCATAATACCCTGGAGGTCCGTCCAAGTTGTAGCACACGGCAGCACCTCATTCTTTTTGGTGGTTGAGTAATATTCCACTGTAAGTATACACCACATCTTCTTTATCCAAGTGTCTGTTGATGGACACTTGGGCTGCTTCCATATTGTGGCTGATGTAAATAATGCTGCAATAAACTGGGGTGAATGTATCTTCTCATTTCCTTTGGGTAAATACTCAGTAGTGGAATTATTGAATCATATGGTAATTTTATTGATAATTTTTTAAAGAATCTCCACACTGTTTTCCCCAGTGGCTGTAGCAATTTACATTCCCAACAACTGTGCACCAGAGTTCCTTTTTCTCCACACCCTCACAAATGCTTGTTATTTCCTGTCTTTTTTACTCTAGCTATTCTGACAGGTAGGAGGTGATATCTCATTGTGATGTTGATTTGCATTTCCTTGATGCTTGGTGATGTTGAGCATTTTTTTATGTGTCTGTTGGCCATCCGGATGTCTTCTTTTAAAAACTGCCCATTCAGGCCCTGTGCCCATTTTAAATCAGATTATTTGCTTTTTGGTGTTGAGTTGTACACGTTCTTTATATGTTTTGGATACTAACCCCTTATCAGAAGATATTTACAAACTTCTTCTCACATTTAGTAGTTGCCTTTTAGTTTTGTTGATTGTTTCCTTTGCTGTGCAGAAGGTTTTTTTTCTTTTTCTTTTCTTCTTTTTGCTGTAGTCCCAGTAGTTTAATTTTGCTTTTGTTAACCTCACTTGAGGAGACATATCTAGAAAAATGTTGCTATGGCTGATGTCAAAGAAATTACTGCCTATGCTGTCTTCTAGGAATTTTTTATGGTTTCAGGTCTCACATTTAGGTTTTTAATTCATTTTGAGTTTCTTTTTGTTTATGGTGTTAGAAAGTGATCCAGGGGCGCCTGGGTGGCTCAGTCGGTTAAGCGGCCGACTTCGGCTCAGGTCATGATCTCACGGTCTGTGAGTTCAAGCCCCGCGTCGGGCTCTGTGCTGCCAGCTCAGAGCCTGGAGCCTGTTTGATTCTGTGTCTCCCTCTCTCTGATCCTCCCCTGTTCATGCTCTGTCTCTCTCTGTCCCAAAAATAAATAAACGTTGAAAAAAAAAATATTAACGATACTAAATTTCTTTTGATTACTAATTCTTGCCCAGTCTTTCTTTTTTTTTCCTTCATGTAACTTCAGTCATTGTGCATGCTTATATTTTAGGTGGGCTACTTATAAACAAGTGTTTGGCTGGATAAATTTTTAAAAATCCACTTTATTGAAGCTTTGTTTACGTACAGTGAAATGCATTTGTTTAAAATTTTTAAAAAATGTTTTATTTATTTTTGAGAGAGAGAGAGAGAGTGTGTGCAAATTGGGGAGGGACAGAGAGAGAGAGGGAGAGACAGAATCTGAAGCAGGCTCCAGGCTCTGAGCCATCAGCACAGAGCCCGATGTGGGACTGGGACCCATGAACTGTGAGATCAAGACCTGAGCCGAAGTTGGTCACTTAACCGACTAAACCACCCAGGCTCCCTGAAATGCATTTGTTTAAAAGATATAGTTCAGTGAGTTTTGGTATATGTGTACATCTGTGTGACTGTGACCATGATCAAGATGAAGGACAGTTTCTGGGCACCTGGGTGGCTCAGTTAGTTAAGTGTTGGACTTTTGGCTTTAGCCCAGGTCATGATCTCATGATTCATGAGTTCAAGCCCCATGTCGGGCTCTGTGCTGGCAGCGTGAGGCCTGCTTGGGATTCTCTGTCCCCCTGTCTCTCTGCCCCTCTCTCATTTGCAGGCACACATGCTCTCTGTCTCTCAAAAATAAATAGATAAACATCTAAAAATACATATTAAAAAAAAGATGAAGGACACTTACGTTAGTCCTGGAGGTTCCCTTGTGCTCTGCCTCCCAGTTAATTTCTCTCGTCTTATCCTAGCACCAGGCAAATTGATTTTCTTTCTGACAATATGTGTTAGGTTGCTTTTTTCTATAGAGTTGCTTAAAAATGGAATCATTTGGTATGCATTTTTGTGTCTGGTTTCTTTCTTTCTTTTTTTTTTTTTTTTACACATTCATTTACTTTATTTTTTTAATACGAAATTTATTGTCAAATTGGTTTCTATACAACACCCAGTGCTCATCCTAACAGATGCCCTCCTCAATGCCCATCACCCACCCTCCCCTCCCTCCAACCCCCCACCAACCCTCAGTTTATTCTCAGTTTTTAAGAGTCTCTTATGGTTTGGCTGTCTCCCTCTCTAACTTTTTCTTTTTCCCTTCCCCTCCCCCATGGTCTTCTGTTAAGTTTCTCAGGATATCCACATAAGAGTGAAAACATATGGTATCTCTCTTTCTCTGTATGACTTATTTCAGTTAGCATAACACTCTCCAGTTCCATCCATGTTGCTACAAAAGGCCATATTTCATTCTTTCTCATTGCCACGTAGTATTCCATTGTGTATATAAACCACAATTTCTTTATCCATTCATCAGTTGATGGACATTTAGGCTCTTTCCATCATTTGGCTGTTGTTGAGAGTGCTGTTATAAACATTGGGGTACAAGTGCCCCTATGCATCAGCACTCCTGTATCCCTTGGGTAAATTCCTAGCAGTGCTATTGCTGGGTCATAGGGTAGATCTATTTTTAATTTTTTGAGGAACCTCCACACTGTTTTCCAGAGCGGCTGCACCAGTTTGCATTCCCACCAACAGTGCAAGAGGGTTCCCGTTTCTCCACATCCTCTCCAGCATCTATAGTCTCCTGATTTGTTCATTTTGGCCACTCTGACTGGCATGAGGTGATATCTGAGTGTGGTTTTGATTTGTATTTCCCTGATGAGGAGCGACATCGAGCATCTTTTCATGTTGGCCTGTTGGCCATCCGGATGTCTTCTTTTTTTTTTTTTTTTTTAATTTTATTTTTGGGACAGAGAGAGACAGAGCATGAACGGGGGAGGGGCAGAGAGAGAGGGAGACACAGAATCGGAAACAGGCTCCAGGCTCTGAGCCATCAGCCCAGAGCCTGACGCGGGGCTCGAACTCCCGGACCGCGAGATCGTGACCTGGCTGAAGTCGGACGCTTAACCGACTGCGCCACCCAGGCGCCCCCGGATGTCTTCTTTAGAGAAGTGTCTATTCATGTCTTCTGCCCATATCTTCACTGGATTATTTGTTTTCTGGGTGTGGAGTTTGGTGAGTTCTTTATAGATTTTGGATACTAGCCCTTTGTCCGATATGTCATTTGCAAATATCTTTTCCCATTCCGTCGGTTGCCTTTTAGCTTTGTTGATTGTTCCTTTTTGGTGCAGAAGCTTTTTATCTTGATGAGGTCCCGATAGTTCATTTTTGCTTTTAATTCCCTTGCCTTTGGAGATGTGTCGAGTAAGAAATTGCTGCGGCTGAGGTCAGAGAGGTTTTTCCCTGCTTTCTCCTCCAGTGTTTTGATGGTTTCCTGTCTCGCATTCAATTCCTTTATCCATTTTGAGTTTATTTTTGTGAATGGTATAAGAAAGTGGTCTAGTTTCATTCTTCTAAATGTTGCTGTCTAGTTCTCCCAGCACCATTGTTAAAGAGACTGTCTTTTTTCCATTGGATATTCTTTCAAAGATTAGTTGGCCATACTTTTGTGGGTCCAGTTCTGGAGTCTCTATTCTATTCCATTGGTCTATGTGTCTGTTTTTGTGCCAATGCCATGCTGTCTTGATGATTACAGCTTTGTAGTAGAGGCTAAAGTCTGGGATTGTGATGCCTCCTGCTTTGGTCTTCTTCTTCACTATTACTTTGGCTAATTCGGAGTCTTTTGTGGTTCCATACAAATTTAGGATTGCTTGTTCTAGCTTTGAGAAGAATGGTGGTGCAATTTTGATTGGGATTGCATTGAATGTGTAGATTGCATTGGGTAGTATTGACATTTTAACAATATTTTGTGTCTGGCTTCTTTTGTCACACGTTTTTGGGATTCATTCATGTTGTTATATACATCAGTAATTTTTTTCCTTTTATTGCTGAAGCACACAGTCTATTGTATGGTTATATCACAGTTTGTTTCTCCATTCATCTGTAGTTGAATATTTGATTTGTTTCCAGGTTTTGACTGGATTATAAAGCTGCTGTGAACATTAGTGTATAAGTCTTTTATAGACCAATATTTTCTTTATAATATTTATTTATTTTTTGAGAGAGAGAGCGAGTGTGCACGCATGTGCGATCAGAGGAGGGGCAGAGAGAGACGGAAACACAGAAGCAGACTCTAGGCCCTGAGCTGTCAGCACAAGATTATGACCTGAGCTGAAGTCGAATGCTTAACCCAGTGAGCCACCCAGGTGCCCCTATAGACCAATATTTTCACTTGTATATGGAATTGATGGATTTTTTTTTAAGTTATTAATGTTTATTTATTTTTAAGAGAGAGAGACAGCACGAGCAGGGGAGGGGCAGAGAGAGAGGGAGACACAGAATCCAAAGTAGGTTCCAGGCTCTGAGCTGTCAGCACAGAGCCCGACATGGAGCCCGAACCCACGAGCCATGAGACTGTGACCTGAGCCGAAATCAGATGCCTAACTGAACCACTCAGGCGCCCCTGGAATTGCTGGATTTTTAGAAGTCTGTTTGGAGTTTAGTTGGTCTTATTGTGATTGTTGATATTGATAAATATTGATAAATTAATAAATTAACGAATATTTACTTTAATTCTCTCGTTTTGTGATTTGTGTTTACCTTGCTTTTCTACATTTTATTGTCTTTTTCTTTTTAAGACTACTTTAATGCTAAGGTATCATGTTAGGTGTTTTGTTATAGGAAGTTCTTTTATTTATCTTGCTGGAAATTCAAGGTGTTGAATTCAAATGTCTTTAAGCCAACTACAGTCCCTCATATGTAGAATTCAATCTTTTAAAGTTGGAAATTTTGAGTGAAAGAAAATGTCTAAATTGCAGAAATCTTTTGTGCTTGCTACTAATCCATTTTTCTCTTTCACTAACACCTGTTTGCTTTTCACCACCTCAATTCTCGCTGGCTGATGTCTCCATTGCAGTTCGTTTTGTTATGATAGCTCGTGACTTCTTTACTATCAAATCGAATAGAGGTGACTTAATTCTCCTCTCAATTGAACTCCAGGAAAACATGCTAGAAAACAAGGATCTCTACTTCTATTGGATTCAGACACACCTGTCTTTTCTAGTGTTTTCTCCCAGCCCTTTGACAGTTACTTTTTAATTTCCCCTTTTAGCTCTTTGGCTTATTGTTGACCTGATGAATTCTTTCTGATTCTACCCTTGGCTTTCTTTTGTTGCTCTATGTTATAATGGGAGGGGTAGTAAACCATCTCTGTGGCTTCATTAAATACCTGGAGTTTGACACCTTTCTATTCTTTATCTCTAGCCCGTCTCCTTTCTGAGTTTTCATCCTTGGTTTGCAGTTGCCTGTTGGATATATTGTCTCAGATGATCCACAAGTACTTTAAGTCCTGTTTGTCCACAGTGGAATCTATTAACCTCTTCATACTATTTTGGTAATGGCACCATTAGTTATCCAGTGGCTTAGGCTGAAAAGTTCTTCTTCCTCTAACTCACTATATCCATTTGTATACTTAATTCTAGAGTCTCAATATTTCATTCTTTAGCAACCAGAATGATTTAATACTTTCCAGTCTATGCCATTTCTTGATTTATCTATCATATTGGTACAAGGCCTATAATTCTTCTCTTGAGAAAAGGTTTTATATCATTGGTCATAAAAGTAATCCATGTTTATTGCACAAACTTTTGGAAAATACCAAAAAGTATAAAGAGAAACAACTATCTACAATTCCAGAATCCAGACAAATCATAGTTAACACTTTCCAGTATTTGCTTTCATTCTTTTTTTCCTGGGTCTTCTCACTTTTTTAAAAATGTGGTTGAAATCATTCTGTAATTTGTTTTACATCCTTTTTTAGTCTTTAAAATATGACTCTTGTTCTATCATTAAAATCTTATAGGCATAAACTTTTTGTTTTAAAATAATTCTAGGGGTACTTGGGTGGCTTTAGCTAGTTAAGCATCCAACTTCGGCTCAGATTCATGAGTTTGAGCCCCACATCAGACTCTGCTCATAGCTCAGAGCCTAGAGCCTGCTTTGGATTCTGTGTCTCCCTTTCTCTCTACCCCTAACCCACTCGTGCTCTGTCTCTCTCTTCCTCAAAAATGAATAAACATTACAATTTTTTAAAAAATAATTCTCGGTGTGATGTGCCTCGGTGGCTCAGTTGGTTAAGCATCCAAATTCAGTTCAGGTCATGATCTTGCGGTTCGTGGTTTCAAGCCCTGAGTCGGGCTCTGTGCTGAGCTCAGAGCCTGGAATCTGCTTCTAACTCTGTGCTCTGTCTCTCTCTGCCCCTCTCCACTCATGCTCTCTGAAAAATAAACATTAAAAAAATTAATTACAGATTTGCAGAAGAGTTACAAAGATCGTAGGGTTTCTGTATATCTTTCACCTAATGTTCCCTAATGTTAAGAAAGACCTTACTTAACTCTGGAACAATGATCAAAACCAAGAAATTAATATTGATGCAATACTATTAATGAAACTGGAAACTATTTGAGTTTCTTCAGCTTTCCCACTAATGCTCTTTCAGGATTCAGTTTGGGATCCCACATCACATTGAGTTGTTATGTCTCTTTAGTTTTCTCTAGTCTGCCATAGTTCTTTCCTTGTTCTTCATGATTTCGACACCTTTGAAGAGTTTTGGTCAGATATTTTGTCTAATGTTTTCTCATGGTTAAAGTGAAATTATGGATTTGGGGAAGACTACCATAGAGGGAATGTGACCTTTCCAGCAGGTCTTATTAAGGGCTATATGATATCAATATGTCCTAATACTGGTGTTGTTAACCTTTATCATTTAATTAAGGTAGCGTTTGCCAGGCTTTCAAGTGTAATGTTCCACCTTAAAATTGATTTCTTCTTTGTAAGTAATAAATATTTTGATAAGATACTTTGAGCCTATGCAAATATGCTGTTTCTCTTTAAGCATTTGCCCACTAAATATTTCATTCGTTTGTGGATTTATGCCTGCATCAAATTGTTGCTTTGGTGTTCTAATATTTATTTTTTATTTCCTTTTTTTTTTTTTTGTTTTTTTGTTTTTAACATATAATGGAATTCTTCTGTGAGGAAGCATCATTTCTCCCCCATTTTAAAATTTATATTATATTAGTTTGGACTCAAGGATACTTATTCCTTTGGTTATAATCCAATACTATTATTATTTACTACTCATATTTTTCTAGCTTTGGCCATTAAGAGTTCTGTTGGGTTGACTTCTGTGGCTTTTCTTTCATTTAAAACACTGTGTGTTATATGACTCCAGAAGAAGTTTCAGGCTCAATTTGTGTTTTCCCTGACCAGCCTTGGAATCAACCACTTCTCTAAGGAGCCTTAGTTTCCCTTATTGAAGAATGATATTTAAAGTCTAAAATTTGGATGCTTGCTATGTTCACTGTTATTGAGGTGTTAGTGCTTCCAGGCCTTCTCAGCAGATAGAAGTAGAAAATACATGTATGTGTGTATATCTGTCTGTGTATATTAAAATACGGAACCATGAATTTGTACTGATACCTTCAACTCCTATCAGCATCACAGAGCTCATTCTGGCATACCCTTATTTTGTAACTTTTTTCTTGGGCAGTAAGAACCTGGCCTGGCTGTTTTCAACTACAACATATTAATGTCAATTATAGTTATATGCATGTGAAGGACTTTTAGAATTGCAAACTGACACTTTGGGAGAAATAAATTTATTTTAGGATGGCTTTTTCTGGCTCTGTTATGAGGATGATGCTAATCTCATAGAATGAGTTAGGAAGTGTTCCCTCCTCTTTTATTTTTTGGAAAAGTTTGGGAAGAATTGGTGTTGATTCTTTGAATCCTTAGAGGAATTCACCAGTAAAACCTGTTTTGGGGCTTTTCTTTGCAGGGAGGTTTTACTTACTGATTCACTTACTTTACTTGTCATAAGTTGGTTTAAATTTTCCATTTCTACATGAGTCAGTTTTGGGAACTTGTATATTTCTAAGAATTTGTTCATTTTGTCTAGTTTATCTAATTTGTTGGCATATAGTTGTTTATAGTCTTTTCATAATCCTCTTTGTTTCTGTAAGGTTGGTAGTGAGGTGTTAATTTTCATTTCCGAATTTACTAATTTGAGTCTTTTTTTTTCAATCTAGGTAAAGGTTTGTTAGTGTTGTTGATCTTTGCAAGAACCAGTTTTTGGGCTCACTGATTTTTCTCTAATGTTTTTTTTCTATTCTGATCTTTATGATATCCTTCCTTTTGCTGCCTTGAACTTCATTTGCTTTTCTTTTTTCTAGTATTTTATGGTATATAGTTAGGTAATTGATTTTTTTTTTTTTTTTTACATAGGTGTTTATAGCTATACATTTCCCTCTGAGCACTGTTTTAGCTACATTCCATTCATCTCTTAAGTATTTTGTAATATCCCTATGTTTTCTTCTTTGATCCATTGGTTGTTTAAAAGTGTTATGTTTAATTTCCACACATTAATATTTCAGTTTTCTCTCTGTTCTTCATTTCTGATTTTATGCCATTGTGGTTGAAGCAAATATTTTGTATGATTTCAGTCTTTTAAAGTTCATTGACACTATTTTTTTGGTCTAAAATATGGTACAACTTAGAAAATGTGCTATGTACACTTGAAAAAAATGTGTATTCTGATGTTTTTGGGTATATTGTTTATGTCATAGGTATTTTTAGTTTATCATATTGTTCAAATGTACTGTTTCTTTATTGATCTTCTGCCTAGTTCTGTCCGTTATTTAAAATGTGGATTTGAATTTTATAATTATTAATTTAGAGCTGTATTTTCTCCTTAGCTTATAAATTTCTGCTTCATATATTTTGGTGTTCTTTTATTAAGTATGTATTTTGTTATAATTGTTAACATGTTCTTGATGGATTAACATTATCAATATATAATGTTCTTTGTCTTTTGCAGCAGTTTTTGACTTAAAGTCTATTTTGTGTTATATTAGTATAGCTGCCTCAGCTCTCTTTTGGTTACTATGTGTACTAAATGTTTTTTCCTCCTTTCACTTCTATTTGTGTCTTTGGATCTAAAGTGAATCTCTTGTAGGCAGCATATTGTTAGATTTTTTTTTTTTTAAGTTTATTTATTTATTGTGAGAGAGTTGGTGGGGGAGGGCAGAGAGAGAGAGAGAGAGAGAGAGAGAGAGAGAGAGAGAATCCCAATCAGGCTCCACACTATCAGTGCAGAGCCCTAAGCAGGGCTCTAACTCACGAATTGATAGATCATGACCTGAGCTGAAACCAAGAGTCAGACGCTTAACTGACTGAGCCACCCAGGTGCCCCTAGATTTCTTTTTTTAAATCCATTTGCCAATCTCTGGCTTTTTTTTTTTTTTTAATGTTTATTTATTTTTAAGAGAGAGACAGAGTGTGAGCGGGAGAGGGGCAGAGAGAGAGAGAGAGAGAGAGGGAGACACAGAATCCAGAGCAGGCTCCAGGCTCTGAGCTGTTGGCATAGAGCATGATGCGGGGCTCAAACTCACGAACTGCGAGCTCATGATCTGAGCTGAAGTCAGATGCTTACCCAGCTGAGCCACCCAGGCGCCCCAATCTCTGGCTTTTAATTAGAGAATTTGATCCATTCACTTTTGCTCTTTGTTTTTATAAGTTTTTAATCTTTTTGGCTGCACACTTTATTACTGCCTTCTTTTGTGTTTGATTTTTTTGTTGTGTACAATTTGACATCACACAATTTGTTGTGTACAGTGTTTCCCTTTCTGTACATTTTTTAGTTATTTTCTTGGTTATTCCCCTCGGGATTAAAACTAACCTCTTAGACTTATAACACTCTACATTTAATTTTCTTTATTTGTGGTAGTTCTATAAAGTTGGCACGAATCCTGCATTAGCAAATACTAAACTGACTTTTAGGAGAAATAAAGGATTAGGTTCTTGCACTCCTCTTGGCACAACATATTTGCCATCTTATCAGCACATAACTTTGTTTTATGTGTGTTTCTGTTTAACGATGCCTTATTTTATATATACTGTTGATTCATTAACATTGAACTTCCGGCCAACAGCACTGTAATTCACGCCTCAATGAAGCTTACCTAACACACATATTTTCCCTGCAAGGCACATCACACCTAAGAACACTACACGGCACTGTAGCAGTGTGCTTGGAGACTATTTTAAATAGTAGCATCACTAACAAACAGCACAAAGTGCAGAAAATGGGGCATTAAGTTGACTGCCAAAAGAACACTGTTTGCAGTACAAGAGCTTAAACAAGGCAAAGAGAACATTGCCTTGTTTGACCTCAGTTGGGAGTGTGTGTACTATGCGACTCAAATTTTTTGCTGCTCTCTGAGTGGCCACGAATGACCACAAATATGCCTCAAATACGATTTTGGGGTTACAGATAAAGTTTAGCAAGTAGGTGGTTTTGCAAATATGGAATCAGCAAATAGTGAGGATTGACTTTATTTTGAACTATGACCACCCTTGGTTCAACTGTATTCAAAAACTTTGTTCATACAGGGCTTCATTCCCGTTCTTTTATGTTGTTGTCAAAAATTACAACTTTATGCATTGTGTGCTCATTAACATACATTTGTGATTATTGTTATATACATTTGTCTTTTAAATTGTATAGGAAAAAAAGAGGAATTAGAATCCAAAAGTGCGGTAATACAGACTTCTGTATTTGCCTATGTAATAACCTTTATGTTGTTCTGTATTTCTTTGTTTGGTGCATGTCTGTCTAGTGTCCTGTCATTTCTGCTTCAGGAACTGCCTTTAGCATTTCTTGTAGTACAGGTCTTAATATTTCCTTTGGTTTTGAAGAATAGCTTTGCCAGATAGAGAATTCCTGGCTAACGTTTTTTTTCCTTTTAGCATTTTAAATATGTCATCCCACTGTGTCCTGACCTTGATTGTTTCTGCTGAGAAATTGACTGTTAATCTTACTGAGAATCCCTTATGTGTGATGAATGTCTTCTCTTGCTTCCTGCAAGATTCTTGAATCCTTTGTTTTTCAGCAGTTTGATGAACTGCTGTGTCTTGGTGTGGATTTTTTGAATG
Organism: Prionailurus viverrinus; assembly: GCF_022837055.1. Lineage (NCBI taxonomy): Eukaryota > Metazoa > Chordata > Mammalia > Carnivora > Felidae > Prionailurus > Prionailurus viverrinus. The sequence continues at coordinate 15,622,704 of NC_062576.1, read as the reverse complement.
TATTCTGCTTGAGTTCATTGAGCTTGTTGGATGTGTAAATTCATGTCTTTAATTTGGGAAGTTGTTACATTATTTTTTCACATATTCTTTCAGCCCCTTTTCCCCTTTCCTCTCCTTCTGGGACTTCCATTAAACATATGTTGGTATTCTTGTTTTTTTTTTTTTTTTTAATGTTTATTATTTATTAGAGAGAGAGAGAGAGAGAGACAGAGAATAAGCAGGGGAGGGGCAGAGAGAGAGGGAGACACAGAATCCAAAGGAGGCTCCAGGCTCTGAGCTGTCAGCACAGAGCCCAATGCGGGGCTCAAACCCATAAACAGTGAGGTCATGACCTGAGCAGAAGTTGGATGCCTAACTGACTAAGCCACCCAGGCGCCTTGTATGTTGGTATTCTTGATGGTTGTCCCACAGGTCTTGTAAGGCTGCGTGCACTTTTCTTCACACTTTTTTTTTTCCAGTTCCTCAGATTGGATAATTGACATATCTTCAAATTTACTGATTCTTTCTTCTCAAAGCCTGTTCAATCTGCTGTTGCAGCCCTCTGCTGAATTTTTTGTTATACTTTTCAGTTCTAGAACTTCTTTTTGGTTTCTTTTTATCATTTGTATTTCTTAATTTATTGTCAGCATCTGTTGAGATCTTTCTCCTGGTTTTCTTCAGCTCTTTGACCATGTTTAGCTCTTTGAGCATGTTTAAGACAGGTGATTTAGTCTTTTTCTAGTAAGTATAATGTTTGTGCTTCTTTAAGGAGAGTTTTTGTCAATTTCTCTTGTGAGTGGTCCATACTTTTCTTGTTTCTTCGTATGCTTTGTAATGTTTTATTGACAACTGACATTTTGGATATTATGATGTGCTAACTCTGAAAATCAGATTCTTCCCATTCTTCAGGTTTTTATTGCTTGCTCTGGGTTTTAGTTGTTTGTTTAGTGAGTTTCTAGACTATTTTTATACAGACTTTATTCTATGTTGTGTATTGTCTGTGACGCCTTTGTTTTAGTGGCCAGGAAATGTGTTGACAGAGATTTCCTTGAGCACATGGAGTCAAAGAAAAAAAGAGGAATCCCCCCCCTCCCCCCCAACAGGCTTTGCAGATAGATTCTGTGTTGGGGCATTCCTTCAAAGCTTGGCCAGGCTATTTATTGACAACTCTGTCTTTGCCTTCACTGCCTGCATGTGCTGAGCCTGAAAATCAAGATGTAGGTGAAAGTTTAGTGTCTTTTCAGGGCTTTTCCTAGAATGCATTGTATCCTCGGTGTGGTTCAGGCTTCTTTTATTCCCTGGTGTGTGTGAGTGCTTTTCAGTGCTTTGACTCACCCAGGACCCTGTCTCCCAGCGTTTCTTTACAGGCAGTCAGCCACGTGTTGTTTTCTTACTTTGGTGCAGTCAGCAGCAGATTGTTTATCTCCTGAGATCTGTGCAGAGTTCTTTCTTTTTTTTTTTTTTTAACTTTGATTACAGAGTTTTTTGAATATAGGTAAATAGTATAATAAGATTTTGTGTGTGCATTTTATTAACACAAAGCCAGTCGCGTTCCATTTATCTTACTATTTATCCATTTATCCTTACTATTTTGATGCAAATCCCAGCCATCATATTGTTCTGTCTGTACATATCTCAGTTGAAGGTTACTATATGTGTTGCCGAAGCGAGCACTCTCAGTTGAAGGTTAATACAAAAAATAATATCTTTTAAGAAAGAACACACCCATAATATCATCATCTCATTAAATTCTCATCATCTTCTATTGAAGGAAGTACATGTATTCCCTTGTCTAGTTATCCAGGGATATAGTGGAAAACAACAACAACAACTGAAATGTATCTCTTTGGACATCTTGTTAAATCAGTGATTCTCAGCTGGAGCAAAATTGCTGCTTTTCACTTGTGGGGGGTGGGCAGGGCAGAACCTGGGCCATTTGACAATGTCTAGAAACATTTTGTATCATTCTTATCGAGGGAGGTACTTCTGGTGTCTTTTGGGCAGAGGTCAGAGATGCTCCTAAACATCCTGTATTGCACAGGACAGGACAAACCTGTACAACAAAGAATTACCGTGTCCAAAATGTCAGTCGTGCTGAGGTTGAGAAGTCCTGTGTATAGTCTAGATCCGCAGCTACTATTTCAGTCAAGGAGATTGCTAAAATGTGGTGGCATTGCAATAAAATGATACGTCACACCTCCTTTTTATTTAATTTAATTAATCTATCTATCTATCTATCTATCTATCTTTATTTTAGAGAGAGAACACAAGAAAGGGAGAGGGGCAGAGGGAGAGGGAGAGAGAATCTTAAGCAGGCTCCGTGCTCAGTGCAGAGCTCAACATGGGGCTTGATCCCACGATCCTAGGATCATGACCTGAGCTGAAACCAAGAGTCAGATGCTCAACCAACTGAGCCGCCTGGGTGCCTCATTACATCTCCTGTTTAGTGATAGAGTATGCGCTTACAAGTCTTAAAATATTATAGGATGAATATTTGCAAAACAAAAGTCATATGATTATGTGAACTGAAATATTTGGATCACCTAATACTTAGCTTGTGGAGGAGAGAATCAAGTGCTTTGTGTCCTAGTTCTCATGGCTACACATTTTATAGTCTCTTCTCTCTTCCTAAAATTCTTGACATAAGTAGTTGTGTGTGTGTGTGTGTGTGTGTGTGTGTGTGTGTGTGTGTCGTTGTTTTTGAAGGTCAAGATTCAAAAGAGGATTTCATGGGTAATACCCCTTACTTGTAGTACCTGTTTATAGCCAGCAACGCAGTTCTTTAGTTTCTGAGGCAATACATTTACCCAGTTTTTAAAAAAGCAAACAATATACTTAACAAATTCATTAGTGAGATGTTAGAAAGATAAAAGTAAATGGAGAGGTTTCCTGTACTGTGGCTTCTGATCAAGAAGTACTAATACACTGACTTTTAAGATTAGAATCCACCATCTGGTTCAGTTATAAATAATTTAGTACATATGTTAGAAAAGGCCTACAAAAATTGATTTAAATGCTTATGTGAGCATTTTGTTTATTTTTGTTTCATTTTACAGGTTCTTAAAAACAGCCTCTGAGCCTCAGTTTTCTTAACTGTAAAATAAAAGCAGTAATACCTTCCTTACAAGGTTGCTATGAGGCTTAATTGCTTGAGGGAGATGGTGCATATGAAAGTACTTCAAACTGCAACAAGATGTGCAGATGTGAGTTTTCCTAAATGAATTTCTCTAACTTCATTTGGATAATATGGGTAGCAGATGGCTTTAGATAGATAAAATATTACTCTGCTCATTTTCAGAAAGAGTTGTTGAGTGTTATGTGTGTAGATAGCCCAGACTTACCATTGTTTGTCTCCCGTTTCTGCCTGTGTGAGTGAAAATTTTTACTTCGAGATGTCAAGTTAAAAGTTATATCTGTCTTGGGGCGCCTGGGTGGCTCAGTCAGTTGAGCATCCGACTTCGGCTCAGGTCATGATCCTCGTGTTCATAGGTTTGAGCCCCACGTCAGGCTCCGTGCTGACAGCCCAGAGCCTAGAGCCTGTTTGGATTCCATGTCTCCCCCTCTCTCTGCCCCTCCCCTGCTTGTGCTCTGTCTTTCTCTGTCTCTGAATAAATAAATAATACGTTAAAAAATTTTTTTTAAAAAAAGTTGTATCTGTCTTGAACAAATAACCTGATTACAAAAATGGGCAAAGGATCTGAACAGACTTCTTCAGAGAAGATATACAAATAACACATGAAAAGGTAATAATATTCCTCAATTGGAAATAAACGAAATGCTCATCAGCTGACGCATGGGTAAACAAAATATCCACCAATGGAATATTATTTGGAAACAAAAAGAAATGAGATAGTGATGCATAGTACAAATTGATGAACCTTGAAAACGTAACACTAAGTGAAAGAAGCCAATCACAAAAAAACATATGGTATAATCGTATCGTTTATTTCTATGAAATGCCCCAGGATAGAGGAACCTGTAGACACAGAAGGTAGATCAATGGTTGCTTAGGGCCTGGGGGGATGTGTGGATTGAAGAGTGATAGCGAAGTGGAGCAGGATTTCTTTTGGGGGTTGACAAAAATGTTCTAACATTGCTTTGTGGTGATGGATGCCCAACTCTATGAACTGAGCAGTTCAGCTGGGCAACTCTATGCCCAACTCTATGATAATGAATGCTGTTGGGTTGTACACTTTAAATGGAATTTTATGATATGTGAATTATATTTGAATAAAGCTTTCAAGAAAGTTTTGCTTGGATGGTAAACACGAGTCTTTAAAATATATTTTAAATGTATTTTGAAAGGTCATCCTTGCATATAGTGAAAATTCAAAATGCATAAAAGGTTATACTGTGAAAATCCTTTTTTCATCCTTGTCTTTCAGTCAGTTGGGTTTTCAGAGATATTCTGCACAGGTGCTAATAGATTGTGTGTGTGTGTGTGTGTGTGTCTTTGTAAACACACACACACACACAAGTGGCAGACTGCTTTACAGTGTTCTGAATCTTGCTTTTTTTGTTCCTATTTTATAGAGATCTTTTCATATCAAAGCACATATAGATTTAGAACCAGATTTTAATCTGTTAAATTAAATCATTGTTTGGAAAGCAAGAGAGAAACATGTTCAAAGGGCCTTTGTCTTTAAAGTAGTGACTAAGGTGTGTCTCTTCCACAAAATTTCCTCATTCCTCATATTTAGTAGGATTGTAATTTAATTTTGCTCCAAAGTAATGTTGTTGTTGTTGTTGTTGTTATTATTTTTATTACTACTGTGGTAAGAATACCTAACATGAGATCTGCTCTCTTAACAAAATTTTAAAAGTACAATACAGTATTGTTCATCGAAATGAAAGCTTCTCTAGAACTTAATAATCTTATGTAACTGAAGCTTTATATTGTTAAATAGCAATTCCCAATTTCCCCCTCCTTTAGCCCCTGGCAACACCATTCTACTCTCTGCCTCTGTGTGTGTGACTATTTTATAGACCCCATATAAGTGGTATCGTGCAGTATTTGTCCTTCTGTAGACAGCCTATTTCATTTTAGCATGATGTCCCCCAGGTTAGTCCACGTTGTCACATGTGGCAGCATTTTCTTCTTTTTTAAGGCTGAATGATATCCATTGTATGTGTATACCACATTTTCTTTATTCACACATCGTGACTAATAATGCTGCAGTAAATGTGGGAGTGGGTATATCTGTTTGAGATTCTGTTTTTCATTCTTTTGGAAAAATACACAGAAGTGGGGTTCTTATATCAAATGGTAGTTCTCTTCTTAATTATTTTTATAACTTCCATACTGCTTTCCATAGTGGCTATACCATTTTGCTTTTCTAATAGTGCATAAGGTTCTGATTTCTCCATATGCTTGCCAACAGGTGTTATTTTATTTTACTTTATTTTTTGTCTGATAGTGGCCATAGTCAGGGGTATGAGGTGATATCTTACTGTGATTTTGATTTGAATTTCCCTGATGATTAGTAATGTTGAGAATTTTTTAATATACCTGTCCGTCGTTTGTATGTCTTCTTTGGAGAAATGTCAAGTCCTCTGCCCATTTAAAAATTGAGTTACAAGTCCTCTGTCCACTTTAAAATTGAATTATTATTATTATTTGCTATTGAATTAATGGAATTCCATATATATTTTGGTTATTGACCCTTATCTGATATATAGTTTGTAAATATCTTTGTCTATTTCTTAGGTTATCTGGTCACTCTGTTGTGTTTTGGGTTTTTTGTTTTTTTGTGTTTTTTGGCCTGAATGTGCTTTGTAGTTTGGTTTAAGGCAAATGAACTTAAGCTGTTCCCGTAAATTTTTTGATGTGCTCTTTTTGCTCTGGTAGAAGATAAATAGCAAATAAATTTCAAGAACAAAATCTTAAAGACTTGATTAGGTAGTGTGGTGTGTGGGGATGTTATCAATCAAATGCAATTGAAATTGGTAGAAGTTTAATGATATTTGTGAGATCAAAAAAGGAGAGAGGGAATAAATAATATTAACTAATGAAGGAGGATAAATAATTATTGATGCTGCAAAGATTGAAGACAGTAGACAGTAAAGTATTAATATTTGAAAATTTGAAAAATAATCAAATTCCTTGTAAATTTATTTATTTATTTAAAAAAATCTACAGAGTTTATTCAGATTTCATCAGTTTTAAATGCACTCATTTGTGTGGTGTGGTGGGAATACGTATGTATGTATTCCTGTACAATTCTATCATATTTTTGAATTGTGTGTCCATCACCACAATCAAAATACAGACTTTTTCCATCACCAAAAGGCTCCTTCTTGCTACCCCTACTCCCTTGCCCTCCACATTCCTAGTACCTGGAAATCACTGGCCGGTTCCCAATTTCTAAATTCCTTGTAAATTTAGATTTTCAAAAGTAATTCAGGAAGAATGTCATTCTGAGCAGTTCTGTAATCACTGTAGTAATGGAATCGGTAGTTACAAACCGTATCAAAAAGAAACCAGACCTAGATGGTTTTATAAATAAGTTCTAAGCAAATACTCAAGGAAAAGAAATTCTCCAGAAAGCAAAGAAAAAGGGAACACTCATAGACTAATTTGAAGAAACCAGTGTAACTGGAGTGTCTGGGTGGCTCAGTCGGTTAAGTGTCTGACTTTGGCTTAGGTCTTGAACTCACGGTTTATGGGTTCGAGCCCTGCTGTCAGGCTGTGTGCTGACAGCTCAGAGCCCGGAGCCTGCTTCAGATCTGGCGTCTTCCTCTCTCTCTGCCCCTCCCCCGCTAGTGCTCTGTCTCTCAAAAAATAAAATAAACGTTAAAGAAAATTAAAAAACAAAACAAAACACTAGTGTAACCTTGATAGCAACCCAGAGAACAGCATTAAAAACAAATATTGCGGTGCAGTTTCATTCATTAGTATGGGTGTAAAATCCTAAACAATATATTAAAACACTGAGTCCAGCATTGAAAAACAAGAGATCGTGGTCAAGATGGGTTTAATTTTTGCAAATATAATTTTTTCTTTTTTAAAATTGAAGTATAATTAATATACAGTGTTATATTGAATGTGTACAGTATGATTCAATAATTCTGTACATTACTCGGTGCTCATCAAGATAGGTTTTTTGTTTTTGTTTTTGCTATTATAGCTGGTTGTGTTGTAATGAGTACTCTGCTGTATAAAATGTTTTCGGATTTTTACTATATATTTGAGACCCAGATCATATCAATTTATACTTCAGCATGTGAATATGATGCTTCTTTCCCTGTGTTTCCAACGTTTCGTGTTTTAAGGAAGGAAAACTGTTTCTTATGTGGCAGGTTGCAAAGGTTGTTTGGAAAGTTCTGGTATCCGTTCATTTACCTTCCTGTAGTGTTAATATCTTAACATGGGACATGGGACAGTTATCACAACCAAGAAATTAACATTTCTTGCTAATTAAAATATATATAACACTATTAATTAATCTGGAGACTGTTGAGATTTTGCCAGTTTTTCCATTACTGTTCTTTTTCTATTCCAGGATCCGGTCCAGCATCCCACATTGCATTTAGTTGTTATGTGTCCTTAGTCTTTTCCAGTCCGTGACAGTTTCTTAGTTCTTCTTGTTTTTATGGCTTTAACACTTTTGAAAAATCCTGGTCAAGTATTTTGTAGAAGGTTCCTCAATTTGTATTTGGTTTATTTTCATAATGAGAATGAAATTATGTATATTTTTGTGTGAAGCAATGTGTTCTCAGTATATCAGTCCTACCAGAAGGTATATGCTATCAGTTTGTCTTATTACTGATGATGTTCAAGGTATGCATGGAAATTGGTTTTTTTGTTTGTTTGTTTGTTTTGGTTTTTGTTTTGGCTTTTGGATATCCAACTGTTGTAGCAACATTTATTGAAAGGATTATCCTTTCTCCCTTAAATTGCCTTTGCACCTTTATAAAAAGATCAGTTCACAATAATATAAGTTGGGTATATTTCTGGATTCATTTGTCCCTTTGATCTATGTGTCTTTCTTTGGCCAATACCACACATTCTAGTATATAATAAAGACAGTTGATTTTTGTGTATTGACCATGCATCTTATGCACTTGCTAGGCTCTCTTACTAGTTCTCATTAGTTCCAGTATATTTTTTGTAGATTCTTTTGAAGTTTTTTTTATGTAGACAAACGTCATTTGTGAAGAGAGAGTTTACTCCTTATTCTGGCTTCATTTCACTACTAGGATTTACATGCTGTATAGGAATGGTCAGAAAGGATATTTTTACAGTGTTTCAGATCTTAAGAGGAAAGCATTCATTCTTTCACTGTTAAGTTTGATGTTAGCTATGAGGGTTTTTTTGGATCCCCTTCATGAGATTAAAGAGATTCTGTTTTTTATTTTTAGTTTGCTGAGAGTTTTTGTCATTAATGGATGTTGCATTTTATTCAGATAATCATTTTTTCTTCACTCTGTTAAAATGGTGAACCAGAGGGGTGCCTGGGTGACTCAGTTGGTTAAGTGTTCAACTGTTTTTGTTTTTTTTAAATTAATTAATTAATTAATTCATTTATTTATTTAGAGAGACAGCACGAGTGTGGGAGGGTCAGAGAGAGAGGGAGAGAGAGAGAGAACCCCAAGCAAGCTCCCCACTGTCAGCACGGAGCCTGACATGGGGCTTGAATTCATGAAACCGCGAGATCATGACCTGAGCCGAAAGCAAGAGTCGGACGGACGTTGAACTTCCTGAGCCACCAGGGTGCCCCATGTGTCTGACTCTTGATCTCAGCTCAGGTCTTGATCTCAGGGTTGTGAGTTCAAGCCTTGTGTTGGGCTCCATGCTGGACATGAAGCCTACTAAAAAAAAAAAAAAAAAAAAAAAAAAAAAGGAAATTGGTGAACTAAAGTGATTGATTTTTGCATATTGAACCAGTCTGTGTTTCTGGGATAAACGGTACTTCGTTGTGACACATTATCCTTTTTATGTGTTGCTGCATTTGATTTGCTCAGGGTTTTTGTTTGTTTGTTTTGTTTTTTTAGGTTTCTGTGTCTCTGTTCATGGAGGGTGTTGGTCTGTAGTTTCCTTGTAATGTCTTAATCTGTTTTTTTGTTGTTGTTGTATTAGAGTAATTCTGGCATCATATAATTTTTCTTTTCCTTTTTTTAAAAAATGTTTATTTAGAGAGAGAGAGAGAGAGAGAGAGAGAGAGAGAGAGAAAGCAAGCAGGGGAGGGGCAGAGGGAGAGAGAGAATCCTAAGCAGGGTGCACACCATCAGTGCAGTGGCCTCATATAGACTCATCTGATAATCTCTCTTCACTGATGCTTTAAACCATTTATATTGAAAGTGACTATTGGTATGGTTTGATTAAAATCTACATCTTGCTGTTATCTATTCTGTTTTTTATTTTTCTACCTGCTGTCATGTTAATTGAGCATTTTAAATGATTTTATGTTTAAAAAAATTTTTTTTAATGTTTTTATTTATTTTTGTGACAGAGAGAGACAGAGCATGAGCAGGGGAGGGGCAGAGAGAGAGGGAGACACAGAATCAGAAGCAGGCTTCAGGCTCTGAGCTGTCAGCAGAGAGCCCGATGCGGGGCTCGAACCCACAGACTGTGAGATCATGACCTGAGCTGAAGTCGGACGTTTAAACTGACTGAGCCACCCAGACGCCCCAAATGATTTTATGTTTAATCTTGGCTTATTATTTATGTATTTTAAAAATATTTTAGAGATCTCCCTAAGGTTTACAATGTACATCTTTAATTAATCAGAGTCTACCATCAAGTAATATACCCCTTCCTATGTAGTGTAAGGATTTTACAACAGTATATTCCCTATTCCTCTTTACTACCCTTTGCTGTTGTTGGCATAGTAAGTTTTACATAAGTTGTAAACGCATAGTACATTGCTACTCTTTTTTACTTACACTGTCAGTTATTTTTAGAGCAGTTAAAGGTAAAAAAGGTAAATATGATTTTCCCCTTTCCCCCCCTTTCCAGTGCTCATTATTTCTTTGTATAGTTTCAGGTTTCTATCTAGTATATGTTTCTTTAGTCTAAACAATTCCCTTTAACATACCTTGTGATGTAGGTTTTCTGACAAGGAAGTCTCTCAGATTTTGTGTGCAAAAGCCTTTATTTTCCATTTCTGAAAGATACTCTGAGTTTAGAATTCTGGTTGATGAGTTTTGTTCCCTTTTTTTTTTTTTTTTTTTTAAAGCATGCTTCTCAGGTGTCATTATAATTTCAGCTGGCTTTTGTTTTCTGATGAGTTGTCAGATGTAATTTTTAATCTTTTGTTCTTAGGTAATGTGTCTTTTTAGGCTGTCTTTTTTTTTTTTTTTTTTAATATCCTGGGGATGCCTGGGTGGCTCAGTTGGTTAAGCATCCCACCCTTGGTTCGGTCCAGGTCATGATCTCTGGGTTCATGAGTTTGAGCTCGATAGGGCAGAGCCTGTTTGGGATTCTCCCTCTCCCTCTCTCTCTGCCCCTCCCCTGCTCATGCGTGCGTGCTCTCTCTCTCTCTCAAAATAAATAAATAAAATAAATACATCCTGGTTGTTCTGAGAGCTGCTTGGATCTGTGGTTGTTTTTCACTACCTGTGAAAAATTGTTAGTGGTCATTTTTCTACTATTTCTTCTGCTTTGTTATTTCTGTTTTCCTTCCGGGATTCCAAGTATGTGTATTTTGGAGGTATTTGTGTTGTCCCACAGCTCTCAGATGCTGTGTCCCTTTTTTTTTTTTTTTCACTTAAAAAAAGAAAACTTTGTGTTTTAGGTGGCTTATTTGCATTGGTCTCCAAGTTTTTTTACTCTCTCCTCAGCTGTTACAAGTTACTGCTGAACTGGTCGAAGGCCTGTTTTTCATATTTAGCATTTCTCTTTGGTGGTTGTGTTATAATTTCCATCTCTCTGCTGAATTTACCCATCTGATCTTGCATATTGCCCACCTTTTCTATTAGGGCTTTTAACATATTAATCATAGTTTTTTAAAATTCCCTGTCAAATAGTTTCACCACTTGGGTCAAGAGTTTGGTTCAGCCAATTGCTTTGTCTATGGGGAATGTGTTTTCTTGTTTTTTGTATTCTTTATTTTTTTCTGTTTTGTTTTTGTTTAAAATTGGACTTCTTATGTAGTACTTAAGAGATGAGGTGAATTTTTTTGTGTGTTTGAAAATCAGTACACCTTTCCTTTCTGCTAGGCCTTTACTTTTTGGAGTTTAGGTTAATCTAGTCAGGAGTTGGGCTTGAGTTGAGATTTACTGTTTCTGTGCTTCCTTTCAGTGTACCACAGGTTTAAAATTCCTCAAGGCGATCCTTGTGTGTAGCATGGGGGCTGGTTTGACAGGTTTTTTCCTTTATATTTTTTAATGTTTATTTTTGAGAAGAGGGAGAGAGAGGGAAGACCTGTGGGGGAGGGGCAGAGAGAGGGAGACAGAATCTAAAGCAGGCTCCGTGCTGTCAGTGGAGAGCCCGATGTGGGGCTTGAACCCACAAACCATGAGATCATGACCTGAGCTGCAGTCGGACGTTCAACCGACTGAGCCACCCAGGCGCCCCGACAGGTTTTTTTCTTAATGTCTGATCCATCCTAAGCTGTAGGTGTTTCCACTGTGCTGCCTCTCAGGGAGGGTCAGTCACTGTGATTGTGCAACTCTTCCAGCAATATTTTATCGGTCGTTAATGGATACCTGTTAACCTGGTGGTGGGTGGCTGGGAGAAAAGGATGCACATTTCGTATTGTTCTGATTAAATCCTCAGTCTTAGCTAGGCACTTCTCTGCCATCTAACCCTCTCTGCTAGATGTCATGACTTAGAATAAGCTGGAAAACACTGCTATAAATAGCTGAGCTCCTAGGGGGAAACCAACTCTAATTTTGTGATTTTATGGACTATGGCATAGTAGATGACTGAGGTGTTATTACAGAGAGTCCTTTAGAACTTTTGTCTCTCGTTCTCAGGCACCACACCAACCCAGTGGGCACTGAATGGAGGTGGAAGATGGACCAGCCTGAAATGATCTTAAAGGAAGCCATTGAAAACCATCAGAGCATGATCAAGCAGTTTAAAGGTATTTATCTACCTTTTACAAAGGAATGCTAATTAGTGCGAATTAAATTGGCAGCCAAATTGCCTCTTTCACAGGACTTTGACCCCACTGGCAAATTTTCATACAGGGAAATGAAAACTTTATAGAAATACTGTATACATTTTGGCTTTTTTCGTTTTTACTGACAACTCTTACATCCCATATGATGGAAGAACTAAAAAAACGTAATTCAGAGCTTAGCAATTGCAAATATGATGCACGAGGCCTGTAAGTTTTGCCTGGGAGTGTATTATCATCCACCCTGAACACTTTTGATATTGTTCTGTCTCAGGAAGCACAAAGCAGCCTAAGAATGGATTGAAAAGTTGAGATCATTGGAAAAATCTTAAATAATATCAGTGATATAGTATTAGTTATATAAATGCCTTATGAAAAAGGAGGGATACTATTAATAAAAATTCCCTCCACCTGATCCATAGTGATGCAAAAATTCTGCCCCCTAGTTTCTGAACTTCCTGATTCAGTTCTGTTTCATACTTAAAGGTATATGATTTTACTGGAGGTTTCTGGTTCTCAGGCTTTAGTGTAAATCAGAATCATCTAGAAGTCTTGTTAAAACACAAATTCCTGGTTTCCTTTTCCAGAGATTGTTCAGTAGATGTGAGTGGGGCCCAGGCATGTGCATTTCTGCAGCTTTCCAGGTGGTGTCAGTGTTGTTGAGCTGGGGACCACTTCTTGAGGCCCAATGCTGTAATGGAGGTGGTGGACTCACAAAGTGTTGGCTTGGTGGGGTGATAGCTGCATATACTGAACTGAAATTTGTTAGGTTCCCTGTTAAATCTATGTGTTTGTCTCCACCTACCACTTACAAGTCCTCCTGTCCTGTCCTTTCCTTTGCTGTGCAGTAATAGAAAATGAATTTTAACCAAGGTGTTGATAAAGGCCCTCTTGTGGTGCTAGCTTCATATGTGGGAGTCTTTCTAAACCCCAGTAATAAGCATTTTGAAGATCAGGCGATTCTTTTCTTTTACGTGAAGAAACTTGTTGTGTCAGGTCACTGCTCCTTGAGATTATATTATAGTACTTCTAATAAGTGCTGTTTTCTTTTTTAGCACACCAAGCAATTCTTCAGTTCTCAGTAGACACTGACTGGGTGTCCTATAAATTTAATTTGGTTCTAACACTGTCTGGAGGTCGCATCAGGCCCTACAGGGTCAGGGTTCAGTCCTGTAAGACTGCCCCACATCAGACCCCAATCTCAAGTCCTGGTTGTTACCTGGACTTGCAGTTCTGACGGCAGTAAATTGGAGGTTCCCACTCCCTGTTCTTTGGATTTGATTAATTTATTGGGGTGGCTCACAGTACTCAGAAACATTCACTTACATTTACCAGTTTATTATAAAGGGTATTTTAGAGGATTCAGATGGACAGCTAGAGGAAGAGGTGACATAAGGCAAAGTCCGCAAACCTCCTAAGCACTGGAGCTTCTGTCCTAGTAGAACTGGAGCGCATCATCGCCCTGGCACTTGGATGCACTCACTACCCTGGAAGCTCATCAGTTCTTGTTGTTCACGAGTTTTTATAGAGCTTCATACCTGCCCCCTTTCCCCTCCCAAGAAGTCTGTGGTATGGTTGAAAATTCCAGCCCTCTAATCACTTGGGCTCTCCGGTGACCAACCCTGTCCTGAGGCTATTTAAGGGCCCTAAGTCACCTCATTAGTGTAAACTCGGGTGTGCTCAAAGGGGCTCCTGATGAAAGACAAGAGATGCTACTTTCCTGTCAGGAAATCCCAAGGGTTTTAGGAGCTTTCTGCCAGGAACCAGGGCCAAAGACCAAATGTATTGCTTATTATACCTCAGTACTTATTACTATTCTTATTTTCGTATGAGAAATTGAGAAAAGTAATGCAAATCATGATTAAGATCAATAGTAATTTATTAAGGATAAACAGTCAATGATTATGCCTTTATTTTATTTTTTATGACTTTTCTATGCAAAGTGGACCCATGTGTGTTTGCGGGTGTCGGTGTATGTACTGACTTATTTTTGTACATCTGCAAAGATGCTCATAAATACTTAAATTTGCATCTTGGCTTTAGTCTCAAGCACTTTTTATTTATTTTTTTTTAACAAATTACTTTCCCTTGTTTGAATAAAGCAATGTCTTTTATCAGTGTTTAGGAAAATTAAATGAAACTGGTGAAGAACTAAGTTTTCACATCTGGTATCGGACCAATAACAGTCAATGTTGATTTAATGAATATTGATTATTGATCTCCAAACAAACCATATGCCTTCTTAAAAAATTTCAAGGTGAAGTCTTGTTTTCTTTTGGATCATGTATTAGAGTTCTCCAGAGAAACAGTCACCAGGATCGTGTGTGTGTGTGTGTGTGTGTGTGTGTGTGTGTGTGTGTGTGTGTATGGTTGTGTGTGCAGCGATTGAGAGTGAGAGATTGATTTGGGGAACAGGCTCACCTGATTGTGTAGGTTTGGGGTAAACCAACAGGCTGGAGACTCGGGGAAAATTGCGGTTCAAATTCAAAGGCAGTCTGCTGGCAGAATCCTTTCTTGCTTGGGCAGAGTCAGTTTCTGTTCTATTAAAGCCTTCAACTGACTGGATGAGGATCATCCACCTTCTAGAGGGCAATCTGCTCTTATACAAAGTCCACTGATTTCAATGTTAATCTCATCCAAAAGACAGCTTCACAGAAACATCCAGAATAATATTTGACCAAATATCTGGGCACTGTGGTTCAGCCAAGTTGACAGATAAAATTAATCATCACAGATCATAACATCAGAAGCTGACACATGCCAGTAATTTCTTTCGATTCTAGTAAGTTTTATTTTAGTGCCTAAAGAGCCAATTGTACCTTTCAGTAATGGGACGATGACCGTGAGGACGTGTTTCCCAGACATCTGGCAATCTCCCTGAGTGAGCTGTGTCCCAGGCAGTTTGTGTGGGGAGGAAGCAGCCCTAAGGACGAGGCATTCATTCTTTCATTCTGAGATGTCCTTGATGCAGGATGACAATTTGAGTTTTGATAGTAATTTTTCTGACAGGAACATTTTTGCAAATTCACTTTAAATGGAAATAAGTAATGAATAAATCATAAGGCTGACTTTATTCATGTTAATAACATGTTAGGTGAACTCAGAGAGCACATGTTCTTTATTGTCTGCCTTGCTGGTCAGAAGGGCTCGTCCTGTGTAGGCCGGTGTATCTGATCAGTTACCTTGTACTTACCTGCATATCCTGTAATCAGTAGGCATCTCAAATGGTTTGTCTTCAGGTTCCCATGGGGGTAAGAAACAAGAGTTTTAAAAAATGTATATTATCTTGTAGGGGGAAGATAGAGAATGGATTGCAGAGAGAAAGAATAGAGCGTATCTGTGGACCAGTGAGTCCTGAATAGGGGTTTCAACGCCTAAGGGGGAAGGGATGGTACCTATGTTACCACGACAGCAGAACAGCTATTCACATAATCAAAAATAAATTTTCTACAAAGGTTTTCAAATTGGAGCTGGTTGACGTTTGTACGCTGACACTGTTCAGGGTGCCAAAGCAGTTTTTCTTTAAAGTAGTAGTAGCAGTAGAAAATGGATTTATATTTGAAGGTGGGGTGGGTGTAGAAAGGCTGACACATGAGCATAAAGGAGGTCTCATTTGTTAAATTTTATGTTTTCACAAAGAGCGAGAGCTCTCTTCATCACCAGTTTTAGGATTGTGGTAACTCTTTGTTGATGCTTTTTATTTCATTCCAAGCTTAACTAAGACATTGGCTTCTCTGAAAATCTGTCTTATTGCTATAATAATGAAAAAAAATTTTTTTGAAGTTTATTTTTATTTTTGAGTGAGAGCATACACAGGGTAGGGGCAGAGAGAGAGAGAGAGAGGGAGAGAATCCTAAGCAGGCCCAGCACTGTCAGTGCAGAGCCTGATGTGGAGCTCAGACTCGTGAACCGTCAGATCATGACCTGAGCCGAAAGCAAGAGTCGTTCATCTAACCGACTAAGCCACTCAGGTGGCCCTTATTGCTACAATAATTATCGTACACCTGGCTCTGATACTATAGTATTATAAAAGGGGGGGGGGGAAGCCCTAAATATTAAAGGATCAAATACATACTTTGTGAGAATCCAGAGCTCTTCTAGAAAATGGCTGGTGGTCTGTAGCCCTCGACAAACATGTTAATTGTATTCTTGTAAAAAATAACATAACGTGGGCAAAAATGGAATTTTAATGTTTCAGAATATTGGGTATGTTTTCTCTTTTCTTGGCTCTCAGCAGAAAGTAATCTAAACCATTCAAATTCACGGTTGTTTATTTTATTGTAGACATTCATCAGGCAGTGAGATTTTAATTTATAACTTCACTCAGTGGTTATAGTCTAAAGTTTTCTTTTTTTATGAAGCCGAATTCCTCCTGCAGTGAGTGAAATCTCTGTGTTCTAGTTTTCATTCATCCCTAGGGGAGAGGGTGTAAATAAAACTGGTCCCCTTCCTTTCTGAATAGTGAGCCTCAGAGAAAGGATGGTGAGGTTCATACAAGTCACACTACCGCTTCTGAACCCCGTACCTGGGTGCAGTCGTGACGTGGGTCCTGAGTTTGGACTCTACAGATGCAGATACGTAACTCTAGATTTCATCTTAGCCCCTGGTGGAGTCTGTTGTCTCTCTTCCCCAAATCTGCACTCCTCAGTAGGGATTGGTCTGGAGAGATGGCTTACCTCGCGTGATGTAATTACTCACTTTCCGAGGCCCTTCAGGAAAGTTCCCCTTTCTTTTCTTCCAAACCTAGATTAGAGTTTCCCTGTTGGAGCGCCAGTGCTATTACCCTGTGCCCCCTTGTGGCTTGAAAAGAGCAAAACAAAATAAGAAACCAAAGGAATTAGGGTATTAGCGGTTTCCTTAGTTGGAATTTGGGTTACATTTTACTATAGGAAAAATTTTTGTATTTAATTAGGCAACATTGAAATAGATTTATTAGTACTGTAGTTTTAAGTATATTGCAGATTAATTTGGTGTTTGGGGAGTTTGAATGGTAACTTAATCTTCATTTTAATAATGCTGTATCTGTGGGAATACAAATTTCAGGCTTAAACAGAAATGCTTTAGGAACATTTAAAGACAATTTTCAAAGAATTAAAGCCATTCTTAGTTGGTTATATCCTGCATATCCTGACTACATCCTGTATTTAGATAAGGTTTACTCTTAACTCATTAATCATTTCCCTTATTCCGGCTTGGAGTCCTTTGTTTTTTAGTGTGCTTTTCTAGCCCATGGTGAATACCTGCCTTCTCCCATGGGTTTGGTTCAGTCATTTTATGATTTTATTTTTGTGGAGGATGAGACTTGCTGTGTGGTTGCTTATTCCCTCGGGGTGTCAAGCTTTAGCTGAGTGGCCAGCCTTGAACAGATTTTGAAGATATTCTGAGTTTTTAAATGCTTCCCTTTTGTGCTTCTGTTCTCAGTTCCGAGGGCAATCATTGTCTTTTCAGTTTTTTAATTGAATCATTAAAATATCTTTCTTTTCATGACCTTCATTAGCTTTCCCTTTATACACATGCAAAATTAAGTTTATATTGATTACAAGTGGGTCAGAATTTCAGTGCAGCTCAGCATCTTTTCAGGATGCTGCCTGTCCCCCTCTAAATACTACCGTGGCAGGAGAAATAGTTCCCGGAGAGAGTGGGGTGGAGGTTTTCTTAGCTCAGTTTCCCAACAGTTCAGCAGTTGGGTGAGTGCACACTCCTTGTCAGGAACGTCCTCAGTCCTGAAAGTGCAAAGATGGAAAAGACATTATTTGTTGCCAGATATTTTTCATCTGTAGTTTAAAACTGAAGTAATGCCAAAGAAATAAAGGGTCTCCAACTGATGGTTTTTACAAATGAGGTATGTTAAAGTACACATCCAGAAGAAACGTGGGGGCGGTGAGGAACAGCATCACCTGCTAATTGTTTTCTCAAGGTTGTTTATGAGAAACCTCGCAGTGGAAGTGACAACAGCAAAGTTATCTATGATCAAAAGGGGCGGGGTTGGGGGGGTTTCTTAGGAAGATCTTGGCCAGGAGCTATATTGTTACGAGAAGAAAGAAGAGAATGTTTTCTGATTGACCCACACTTTAAAATAGGCATAAATACTCTGTGCTGAGCAATGTATCATGTTTATTTTTGTGTTACTTGGTTTTATTGCTATGACATGAGGATAACACTTCTGGCATCTTAAGTTTCTGCTTTGGCATCTTTGCGTGAGAGAAGGTATGCTTTGTAGTTAATCTGATGGCTGTAGTGATGGTCCAGGATCAGGAAGCTGTTCAGGATAAGAGAAATGTCAGAAATTTGCTAATGGGGGTGGGGGTGGGGGTGGGGAATCAGAACGACAAAGCACATAGTAGTAGTGAAGGGGCTAAGGTTAAGGGAAACATGAGAATAGAGTGTGTGTGGGGGGGGGTGAGGGGAAGGAGACCCCGTGGGAAGTATCTGTATAGATGTGTTGCTGAAATGTAGCATCTGCTGTTCCCTGGACTATTTTCCTGCTCCAAAGCTTCTTTCTATTAGAAATTTAGAGGATGTCTTCTTTTCTGACCTATTTCCTTGAGGACAGTGAAGGCAGGCGGGAAATTGTGTCCCTAAGGGCCTTGTTTCAGGAAAGATCACTATAATAGCCTCTGGCAGTGAGCACGAAATAGAAATCTGCTTTTAGGAAGGAGAGAACCATGATTTTATGTCTTCTTAATACCTTACTTTTGAGAAAATTAGGATAAGTTTTAAATCCCGGAATCATTACTCTTAGAAGATTTATCCACAGGGCTTTTTTTCTGTCTTAGTTTTTGTTGTTGTCATTGTGTAAATGGGCAAGTTGATGTTTTTAGTTCAGGCTCTCAGAGAAGATGACAGCCGGTTCCTTTGCTTTTACATCGTCCTCCTTCCCCAGCTGCTCCTTGGTCGTGTCCTCTGCCGACCCGTCTTGCTTTCTCTAGATACGCAAGTGTCCTAGCGCTCAGTTCTCTTCTCTGTCTACACTCACTGCCCTGGCAGTCTTGTTCAGGCCAGGAATGGAAATACCATATGTTTGCCAAAATGTTTGTTTCTACCCAGTTCGTCCAAAATCCAAACTTGAATGTTGGACACTCATTCACACATGTAACATAAATTTCAAACCTTACCAGTCTGAAATTGAACACAGGTTATTCCCTCCCTGCAATACCTGTTACCCCCAAGGCGTTTTGTTTGTCTCCTTTGGTGGCGCTCTGTCACTCTGGCCAAAAGCTTTGTAGAAATCATTGACACCTCTCTTTGTCTCATATCCTGCATCCAATCCATTAGAAAGTCCTATTGATTAGATCTTCAGGATCTCTTCCCGCAGCCTCCACTGTCACCGCAGCCTTGGAAGCCACCATCTTAGATTATACAATAGCCTCTGGCCAGATGAGCCTGTCTCTTTGCCCCTTTGTTCTCAGCATAGCACCCAGGGGGTTCTATTTAGAGGGAGATTGAGGTTATGCCACTTTTCTCAAAACCCTGCAGTGACTACCCATGTTTCTCAGATTCCCTGGACATGTCAGCATGCTCCCACCACGGGGCTTTGCTCTGCTGTCTGCTGCCTGGAGTGCCCTTTCCCTCTTTCTTCTCTGGGCCCCCTCCCTCATCTCCTTCAAGTCAGATCTCACATTTTCAGTGAGCTTCGTCTCACCGCCCTTTGTACAAGACGGCCTACCTCTTTGGATCCCCAGTTTTCTTTACCCGGCTGTACATTTTCTGTTCCATATGCTGATCACCTTCTAATATACTAAATATACGCATGTCCTGTGTGGTAGCCCTTAGCCACATGTAGCCCTTTACATTTTAATTAGTGAAAATTAAATAAAATAAAAATTTTGGTTCATCATCAGTGACGCCACACCACATTTTAAATGCTCAACAGACATGTGGCTGGTGGCTGCTGTATTGGATTGAATAGACAGAACGTTTCCATCATCTCAGAACCTTTTCTTGGACCACAGTGGTATAGAATTCACAGATTTATTATGTTTAATGTTTATTCTGTGTCTCTCCCAAGAATATAAGCTTCACAAAGGCAGAGGGTTTTTTCTAAATAGAGAAATTATTTATAAAACAATTTACTATAGAAAACTTGCCTCGAACACTATTTGGCACATAGTAGGCGATCAATAAATATATGTTGATTGAGTGGAATTACCATTTTAATTAAGATAACTGAAAGATTGAATTTCTGTTGCAATTCAAAAAATAAATAATTATTATTGTAATAAAAATATTTGCAGCTAACATTTTTTGAATGCTTCTGTGCTGGGCCTGGTACTGCACTAGGTATTTCAGTGAATTCTTACAAAAGCTCTGTGTGTGTGTGTGTGTGTGTGTGTGTGTGTGTGTGTGTGTGAGAAATCCCCACGTGTAGATCAGGGAATGGGAATAAAGAGGTTGAGTGGCTTGACCAAGGACACAAAGCAGCTTACTGGTAGAACCAGAATTTAGGCCTGCTTCACGTGACATCCAGTTAGGGCCTAGCCAGTGCTCAGTTATTCTGAGTTTCAGGTTAGTTTTGCAGTTCAGGTTAAATCTGCCCTTCTACTCTTCTGCTCATGAGGGGATTAAAATTAATGATATTTTTTATGAAAAGGAAGTTGTATGCTTAATGCGGAGTTGTTTTGGCAACGTGGAGTTGAGTCAAGAATGAGGTTTTATTTAAAACCTTGATTCACTTGAGTTAATAAGATCTTCGATTTCAGTCACGTAAAAAACTATTCATTTAAAAATACTGATGTGAAATGTGAAGTACATTCTCAGAATTGCAGTTAGAGAGTGATCAAAGAAGATCTCACCTGCCACATTTATATTGTTCTGATTTTAGCCTGTATTGCGTTAGTTTGATCTCTCAGGTATTTAGTTGCAGTTGCTTATTTCCACATAGAGAGAGAGTGTGTGTGTGTGTGTGTGTGTGTGTGTGTGTGTGTGTCCCAAGCAGGCTCTGCACTGACAGTGTGGGGCTCGAACTCATGAATCCTGAGATCCTGCTGAGCCAATATCAAGAGTTCAATGCTTAACCGACTGAGCCAACCAGGCACCCCTCATTTCCCTTTCTATATTCTTTCCAAGTCTTCCAGATTCTTAGATTGAGGGACTGTCAGGAGTGCCTTCTGCATTAGAAGTAAGAACAGTTTTTCTCAACCCATGCTGTACACTGGAATCAAATGGAGAGTGTTTAAAAAATGCTGGAGTCCCATCCCCAGAGGTTTCGACTTAATTGGTTTGGGATACTACCTGGACATCGAGATTTTTAAAAGTACTCTGGGTAGTTCCAATGTCCAGTGAGGGTTGAAAACTGTCCCCAAACTTTTGTTTGTACATTGGAATCACCCGGGGAGCCTCAGAAGCTGCTGATGCCCGTGCTTCTCCCCCAGGGACTGTGATTTAGTTGGTCTGTGCTGGGGCCTGGGGTTTGGAAGTGTTAAGGTTTCCCAGGTGATTCCAATGTGCAAACACATTTGGGGAGCTCTGGTTTATGCAGTGGTGTTCGACCTTGGCTGCACATGAGGATCACTTGAGGAAGTTTAAATCTCCTGTTATCCTGGCTTATACCCATCCCAATTAAGTAGAATCTTTGGTGGTGGACCTAGTTTTTGACATTCCCGGTGATTCTAACATGTAGCCAAAGGTAAGAGCTTCAGGTTTGTTTTTCTCTCCTATATACTTTTGGACCAACTCCATTTAGTTGCACAATGCAGAATACTTGAGGAACGAAGGGGGAAATGACTGGTCTAGAAGAGGCTTTTCCTTATACTGAGTTCATTCCCTTCACCCCCCATATTTTTGTGGTAAAATATACATAACACAAAATTTACCATTGCTGCCATTTTTTAAAATAATTTTTTAAATATTTATTTATATTTGAGAGAGAGACAGACAGAACGTGAATGGGGGAGGGGCAGAAAGAGGCGGAGACAGAATCCGAAGTAGGCTCCAGGTTCTGAGCTGTCAGCACAGAGCCTGATGCAGGGCTCGAACACATGGAGCCGTGAGATCGTGACCTTAGCCGTGAGATGGTGACCTGAGCCGAAGTCGGACGCTTACCCGACTGGGCCACCCAGGTGCCCCTCATTGCAGCCATTTTTAAAGTGTATGACTCAGTGTCATTAGGTACATTGTCAATATTGGGCAGCCGTCAGCAGTATCCATTTTCAGAGCTTTGTCATCATCCCTAACAGAAGTTCTGTACCCAAGAAAAAATAACTCCTCGTTTCTCCCTCTTCCCAGCCTCTGATAACCTTCTACTTTCCGTCTCTCTGAGTTAGCTTATTCTGGGTGCTTCAGATAAGTGGAAACATACAATATTTGCCCCTATGTGTTGGGCTTATTTCACTTAGCATAGATTCATCCATGTTGTCACCTGTCAGCATTGCAATTCTTTGCAAGGCTGAATAACTTTCCATTTCATGTTTATACTAAATTTTGTTGATCCACTTATCTGTTGATAAACATTTGAGCTCATTTCCTTAAACCAACATGAAAGAATACAGAGCTAAGCAAATTATGGAAAGTAATACGTTCTGCATTTCAGATAATTAGCTATCAAAGTTCATTTCGCCTGCTTGTATTGATGTAGTTTAATTAGTATTAAGACTGAGGATGGGATTGCTGCTTTCTCTGATTTACTAATTCTAGTGTTTCTCCCTCCCAGCCCTTGTTTTGTATTATTTGAATGGTATCACAAATGAATTTTCCGTCTCTAACCAAAGAGCCATTTAGAAAAATTAAAAATCTGTAATTAAGAAAAACAAAAGTGATAGCCTGTCTCTCTGCCTTACTGAGCTTGTTCCTTTTCACTGTGTTCTCCAGGAGTCCCAGGTGTCAGAGAAGATCGTTTTGAAGAAGGGATGATGGTAAAGCACTGTGCCTTGTCCCTTGTGGGAGAACCCATCATGTACCCAGAAATCAATAGGTTTTTGAAATTACTCCATGAGTGTAAAATCTCCAGTTTCCTGGTCACAAATGCACAATTCCCTGTGGAACTCAGGTGAGACATCCAGCTTATTAAGATATTCTTGGATCTGTGTTTGACTGTGAAATGAAATAGGCAGTAATGTATTCAAAAGGGACTTATCGATTACTAGCTACATACAAATGTTGGCATTTTGGGAACAGAGATGGTCCTACTCTTAAAAATTCATTCTATTAGGGAAGATAACATTAGTAAAAAGAGTCGAGGCACAAATCAATTGCTGGGGAAGTTCAAAAGA
This sequence comes from Prionailurus viverrinus, assembly GCF_022837055.1. Taxonomy (NCBI): domain Eukaryota; kingdom Metazoa; phylum Chordata; class Mammalia; order Carnivora; family Felidae; genus Prionailurus; species Prionailurus viverrinus. The sequence goes on along the minus strand of NC_062576.1, from coordinate 15,599,453 downwards.
GAGTGCAATTTTTTTTTTTTCCAGATGGGAGAAACAGTAAAACTTCTCAGGGAAGCTATCATTTAATTGGGATCTTGAAGGTAGGAAGCTGTAATTTTTAATAAGAATCTCCCGAGAAAAATAGGAAGTTAGGGTATTTGTGACACCATTATGTAAATATAGTTCTGGACCACAGAGTGTGTGAAGGAGACTGGCAGCTGGAAACCAAGTTGAAAAGGTTGGGGGTAGATTGTAGAGGATTTTAAGTGCTGTTCTTTGGAAAGATCTTGCTTCCTGCAGAGCAGTCTGCCAGCATGGTATAGAATGGGAGAGCCAAAAAGCAGGCAACTAGATAGAGTGTTCTTTTAGGTAAGAGTCATAAAGATGAAAGTAGGACAGTGAGAATGAGGAGTCCTAAAAAAGATATTATTGAGACATAATAGATCAACTTGGCAAACTGCATGGCTCTGAGAGCCCAGCGTAGAAGAGGACCAATTAACGACTGGGAAGGTTCCAGCTATGCTGATTGCTAGGATTAGGGGGCCCCAGAGCAGCAGACGATCACATAAGGAAGGAACAGGTTTTGTAGGTAAGATGATGAGTTGGTTTGGATGACTTAGAGGGAGCGCTTTCCAGATGGAGATGACCATCTTCTGGGGCCTGGAAATGACCTGTTTTTGTATTCTGCTTGAACTATGTATATATTATAGTATGGAAAACATTACATTTTATGTATTTACCTGTGTTTCCCCCATTAGACTGAGTTGCTTGAGACTGGTGCCCCCTGCTTATTTATCTTCATGTCACCAGTATAATGCCTGTAAGTTCTCAGTAGATGGCCGGTGAAATATTGGTGAAATTCCCACATAGGAATAGAAGACAATGAACTTTGAAAATTCAAAGTTGTTTTGTAAATGCTGACCTCTAAAGTACCACATGAAAAAAAAGAAAATAATTGTCAAATATAAAAAGATACTATTGGAGTGACATCAGAGTCATGGCTGCCTGCCTTCTTCCTTTTTTCCCTTGCCTTCCATTTACAAGTAATGAGATATCCTTAACCAAACAAAAACACACCTCTGTGCAGCACACGAGGACACCCAAGAGATTCATTCACGTGTGTACCCAAAAGTGGGTAGATTGGGTGTTGGAGGAGGCTGTGGAGTGAGGGGAGTGGCAGCAGAGGCTGCAGGGACAGGTCTGATAGGGGTGGGGACCACCCTACTGGCAGAGGATGTGGAGGCTGAAAGCATTTGCTACACAGCTGGGGAACCACTGCTGTCTCTGAGAGACCTTGGTGACTGGGAGAAAGGACGGGGAAAGGAAGAAGGCAGACACAGAACTGGAGAGTTTCCTGCTGTCTGCCCCAGGGGATTTAGGCTAAAGGACTGCCCTGGAGCTCTGGGAACCCCCCACTTTAGGATCCTTTTACCTGGTCACGGGCACACCCATAGCCCCAGGTGCTAAGCACACACCTCCTTCCTTTTTGCTGCCCCCGCCCCACCCCACCCTCTTTAAATCCACTGCTCTCCCCACCTTAGTGGGGGAGTCCTCTCTTGCAGGAGGAACCAAAAACTTGTGCTTTAGCACCACCTTCTGGAAAAGAAAAGGAAGACTCCCAATTACCAACCTGTCTAAATTGTGAGACTCAAAGTAAAGGCTTGACCTAAGTAAGAAAGGTGTTTCCTACTTCAGATTCAGTGGCAGAGGCACTTATCATGAATCACTATGAAAAATCATGGTAATATGATATCACAAAAGGAAAACGACAGTTTTCCAGCAACTGGACCCCAAAACACAGACTATTCCAATCTAACTGATGACATAATTTACACTAGCTATTATGACAAAATTCAACAAGCTACAAGAAAACTTAGAAAGGCATGAATAGAAGGAGTACTTTACTGGGATACCTGGGTGGCTCAGTTGGTTAAGCATACAACTCTTGATCTTAGATTTGATCTCAGAGTTGTGAGTTCACACCCTGCTTTGGGCTCTGCACTGGATGTGAAGCCTACTTAAAAAAAAAAAAAACAAACAAACGAGTACTTTACCAATGATATTGAAATCCTAAGGAAGAACCAAACAAACTCTAGAGCCGAAGAACTCAATGAATGGCATGAAGAATGCATTTAGAAAGCACCAGCAACAGAGCAGATAAAATGGAAGAGAGAATCAGTGAGCTGGAAGAAAGGAATCTAGAAATGATTTTTTAAAATATTTACAGTCATTTATTTTCTTATCAAAATGATAACATTGACATTAATCTTTTTTTCTTTTTATATAATTTGTTATCAAGTTAACGAACATACAGTGTATTCACTGTGCTCTTGGCTTTGAGAGTAGATTCCCATGATTGATTGCTTACATACAACACCCAGTGCTCATCCCAGCGAGTGCCCTCCTCAATGCCTATCACCCATTTTTCCCTCTCCCTCATCCCCCCATCAACCCTCAGTTTGTTCTCTGTATTTAAGAGTCTCTTGTGGTTTGCCTCCCTCTGTGTTTGAAACTGTTTTTTCTCCTTCCCTTCCCCCATGGTGAGAAGTAAGATTTTAAGATTTAGGAAAGAGAAACTCTGTGAGGGTGCATGGGTGGCTCAGTCTCTCTCTCCCCCTCCCGTGCTGGCACTCTTTCTCTCTCAAAAAAATAAATAAGCAATTAAAAATTTTTTTAAGAAACTCTGTGAGACCTATCAGACTCCATTAGATGAATTGGTATACCAGAGGGAGAAGAGGGGGAGAAGGGAGCAGAGAGTGTATTTAAAGAAATTAATGCTGAGAACTTCCCAAACCTGAGGAAGGAACTGGACATATAAGTCCATGAAGCTAATGTAACACTTGTCTCAGTATGAAAAGACCTTCTTCAAGACGTATTGTATTGAAACTGTCAAAAGTCAATGATAAAGATGTTAAAGGTAGCTGGGGGGAAAAAAGACAGTAACTTAAAAAGGAACCTGCATTAGACTATCAGCAGATTTCTCAGCAGAAACTCTATAGCTTCAGAGAGAGGAATAACTTTTCAGAATATTGAAAGATAAAAACTGCCAGCCAAGAATACCTGGCAAGGTATCCTTCAAACATGAAGGAAAGATAAAAGCTTTCCCAGACAAACCAAAACTGAGGGGAGTTCACCACCACTAGACCTTACAAGATAAGTTGCAGGGAGCTCTCCAAGATGAAATGAGAAGATGAAAGTACACACAAAACCCTGATTAAGGTGGTAAATAGACAATCAGAATTAGAAAACTATAACTGACTTTTAGAATAGCATATTATACTCTTAATTATAGTATAAAGGTTAAAGGAAAAACATTAAAAATAATTATAGCTACTACAACTTGGTAACAAAATCACAGCATGAAAAGATGATTTGTGACATCAAAAATACTGAGTAATATGGGGCACCTGGTTGGCTCAGGTCCGACTCTTGATCTCAGCTCAGGTCTTGATCTCAGGGTTGTGAGTTCAAGCCCCATATTGTGCCCTGTGCTGGCCATGGAGCCTACTTAAAAAAAAAAAAAAAAAAAAAAAAGGAAGTAAAAGGATGGAATCTTTATAGGCAAATCAAGATTAATTGCTATCAGTAGAAAATGAGTATTTTATCTATGAGATGTGTTTTGTAACCCTCATGGTAACCACTAAGCAAAAATGTAGAGCATAGACATGAAACATAAAGAAAAGGAAGACAGAGCAAATCATCATGGAAGACCACCAACTTACAAAGGTAGGAACAGAAGGAAAAAGAAACAATGGAAGGCGAGAGATAAGACGCCACTAGTAAATCCTTACATGTCAATAAGTCACCCAAAATGTAAACGGACTGAAACCACCAATCACAAGGCTCAGAGGGGCTGAATGGATTTAAAAGACCACAAGACTTAACTATGTGCTGCCTACAGGAGATTTATTTCATCTCTAAAGACTCACACAGACTCAAAGTGAAAGGGTGAAAGATGATATTCCAAGATGGAAACCCAAGGAGGTGGAGCAGTACTGATATCCGACAAAATAGACTTCAAGCCAAAAAAGGTAATAAGAGACAGGAAGGTCATTATATAACGATAAATAAATCATTATTACATCAAGAAGATAGAACACTTGCAAATATATACAGTCCTAATATCCAAGCACTGAAATAGATTAAGCAAATACTAAGAGATCTTGAGGCATAAATAGATACTTCAGTAATAGTATGGGACCTAAATACCCCACTGTCATCAATGGATAGATCATTGAGAAAGGAAGTCAAGAAGGAAACTTGGAATTGAACCACACTTTAGAGGAAATGGACTTAACAGACATACACAGAACATTCCAAGATAAATAGTCAACTTAGTAACAAAAACAATCTGATTAGAAAATGGGCAGAAGAACTAAATAGGCAGTTTTGCAAAGAGGACATCAAAATGGCCAACAGGTGCATGAAAAGATGCTCAACATCACTAATCAAGGAGATGCAAATCAAAACCACAATGAGATCCCACCTCATATTTGTTAAAATGGCTACCATGAAGAAAACGAGGGACAACAGATGCTGGTGAGGATGTGGTAAAAAGGGAATTTATACATTATTGGTGGGAAAGTGAATTTGTCCAACCACCAAGAAAAGAATACGGAGGTTTGTCAAAAAATTAAAATAGGTCTGCCATATGATCCAGCAATTCCACTTCTGGATATATACCCAAAGAAAAGGAAAACAGGATTTTGATGAGCTATGTACTCCCATGTTTATTGTAGCATTATTCACAATAGCCAAGATATGGAGACAACCCAAATGCCCATAAACAGATGAATGGATGAAAAAAACTGTGGTACAATACACAATGAAATCTACTCATCCATGAGAAAGCAGGATATGTTGCCATTTGCAACAAGTTGGATGGATTTCAAACACATTATGCTATGCAAGTCAGACAAAGACGAGTACTTATATGTGGAATCTAAAAAAGTTAAATCTGTTAAAAAAACAATAAAGTAAAATGGTGGTGACTAGGGAACAAGGTGGGGTGTAAGATTGTGGTGTTTAAGGGTACAGACTTGTAACAAGTAGTAAATAAGCCATAGAGACCTAATGCATATAGTATAATGAATATACATAATAATTACTGTAATTATGTAATATAATAAATAGTATATTGGCAATCTTATTACAATATATAAATGTAACATGCTGTATACCTTAAACTTACACAGGATCACATGTCCAATTTAGTAAATAAAAAAGACACTATTGTTTGTAAAAAGAATGATCATACACGCAGGCATGCACAAAGTTTAAAATTTAACATCATAGGAAATCAGAGTTGGTTAAAATTATTGGCACCGGGCAGTAATATGAAAAGCAACAAAGTTGTTACAATAATAGCTAAAATGTTACTTTTTGAAGTTGTATAAAAAGGTAGAGTTAAAAGGGAAATATTTTTAAAATGTCAGTGTATCAATTTTGCATGGGGTTACCATTCTTTTTTTTTTTTAATTTTTTTTTTTCAACGTTTATTTATTTTTGGGACAGAGAGAGACAGAGCATGAACCGGGGAGGGGCTGAGAAAGAGGGAGACACAGAATCGGAAACAGGCTCCAGGCTCCGAGCCATCTGCCCAGAGCCTGACGCGGGGCTCGAACTCACGGACCGCGAGATTGTGACCTGGCTGAAGTCGGACGCTTAACCGACTGCGCCACCCAGGCGCCCCGCCATTCTTTTTTAAACAACTTTTGTTAGGTTTAAAACCCTTGGGTTTTCAGAGGGCTCATGAGGGAGAAGTTGGGATAGAGACGTGTTAACAATATACACACACACATAGCATATACAAAGAGGGAGTCTGTCCCTAATTTAAGGCATGTTATACATGTGTAAAAAGAATTAAATCTGCCAGAAGTAGGATGTAGGTGATTCCCTGTAAAATAATAACCAAGGAAGATAATTCATTGTTTTTTCATGCACAGTATTCTTTGTGAATGCCAATATGGACCGAGGAGAATTACAGAGAAGTAAATAAGCTGTGTACTCAAAAGCGTCCAGCAAAATGCCTGACACATAGTGAACGTTCAGGAAGTGTTACTGGGTCTCTCTTCCCCACTCTGGCTGGTGAGCCTCCTCTTGTCAGCAGGAGGATCATGATACGACACGACGCTGGTACGGTCTTGACTGCCATCAGTGAACAAATGGGTACAAAGGCATTGATTACCCAGTCCTCTAGAATGGGCACTGGTAAATTGGGAGGGAGGCAGAGAGGAAGAGGTGAAGTGGCAGGGGTGGGGAAATGGGAAATTAGCAAATTTCTCTGATGTTGAACATAAGAGTTTTTGTTTTTGTTTTTTTAAAGTTTATTTATTTTTGAGAGACAAGAGTGTGAGCAGGGAAAGGGCAGAGAGAGGGAGACACAGAATCCAAAGCAGGCTCCAGGCTCTGAGCTGCCAGCACAGAGCCTGATGCAGGGCTTGAACTCACGAACTGTGAGAGCATGACCTGAGCCGAAGTCGGACGCTTAACCGACTGAGCCACCCAGGTGCCCCTGAACAGAAGAGTTTAATAACTGGACGGGTACACCCCATGCAGAATACTCAAGAAAGAAAGAGTTCTTGGAAAAGGGAAGTTCCTGTGTTGGATTTCTAAAGCATTCTTTAAGCTCCTATATTAAGGGTGCCATGGTTCAAGAGAGTGTGTCCTTTCTTGAGTTATGTCCTTACCTGGGCAAAGGAGAGAACTGTATGGGAAGCAGCCATTTTAGGTTTGGACTTCAACGAGTTGGCATATTTGGTTATTTATTGAAATATCTACCTAGACAGAGGAAAAAACCCAAAGCTGAGATACACTGATTATTAATGCGTGAATCGAGAAGAATTTCTGATAATTGATAGCCTAATAGAGACGGATTAATGAGCTTAATGTTTAGGTGTACTTTCTCTAAAACAGAGCAATGCTACTGGTGTGGGAGTAATATGTTAGGGGTCCCAAATATAAGGTGGCTTTCCCACCCCTCATTTCTCCAAAGAAAGATGTGAATAGTTCAGAAACAATTTAAAAGAAGAACACTGAGATTTGACGTACCAAATAGTACAATGTGTTATAAAACGACAAGTTTCAAATACTCTGGACTGTAGAGTAGTGAAACAATAGTCCTGAGATGCTCCTGCTTTTAAACTAACACTTTCCTGACTTGAGGCCTCTTTGAATTGAGCCAAGTGCTCTCTCACTTTTACCCCTGTGGCCCAAGAGAAAATGGAAAGAGAAATGCTTCTCCAAGTACAGATGATATTTGGAGGAATCCAAATACCAGTTTCTCTGGTGTCTTAGTGTCTTTCAGAAAAACAAGGCAGTAGATTTATGAACAGAGCATAGAGGTCTTGAATTTTGGAAGTCCTCCCTAATGTTTATAGTGCTAATTCTGTATAGAAGTTCAGCTCCTTCAGGGGTACCTGAGTGGCTCAGTCGGTTAAGTGTCTGACTTTGGCTGAGGTCATAATCTGACGGTTTGTGAGTTCAAGCCTGGTATCGGGCTCTGTGATGGCTCAGGGCCTGGAGCCCTCTTTGGATTCCGTGTTTCCCTCTTTCTGCCCCTCCCCACTCACTCTCTGTTTCTCTCACTCTCCCCTCCAAAAATAAAGAAACATTACAAAAAAAAAAAGTTCAGCTCCTTTAGTTGAGCTTTCAAGTGGACATCTTGCGACCATTTTAGCATTGAGCATGCACTAGGAAGTGATGAAGCTGTCTGAGTGACTGGGGGGTTTATTAAGTTGTTTTTTTTTTTAATTAAAACAATATTTTTTTTAGATTACTGTAGTATCACCCATACTCTGAGACCTTCTAAGGAGATTCTTGGCTTTGTCAGTTGGCCTTTCCTTGACCCACGTGCAAGTGTTACTTTCAGGCTACTTGCCTTTCCAGGATACTCAACTTCTCCTTAAGAGAATTTCAGTTTCCCCTCCAACTCCAAAGTATGTGGCTCTTTGCTGACAGTTCTTCCACTGAGGGGAGTTTTTACAGTGAGCAGTCCTCAAGGATTATGGAGGATAGAAGCGAACACCTTAGGCAAATGAGAAAGCTATTAGGCTCTGTGCACCTTTATGATTTTGTCAACACAGGGGCTAATAAAAGTGACGAAAATATGTAAGACACATAGTATTAATAATAGGATCGGTAGTGATTGGACCATAAAAACGCTTTCTCTTGAGGAAAAGCCCTCTTCATTTCACCAAAACAAGTGGTTTTATAGTGGTATTAAAAAAATTTTTTTTTCAACGTTTATTTATTTATTTTTTTTTTTTTTTTTAAATTTTTTTTTTTCCAACGTTTATTTATTTTTGGGACAGAGAGAGGCAGAGCATGAACAGGGGAGGGGCAGAGAGAGAGGGAGACACAGAATCAGAAACAGGCTCCAGGCTCTGAGCCATCAGCCCAGAGCCTGACGCGGGGCTCGAACTCACGAACCGCGAGATCGTGACCTGGCTGAAGTCGGACGCTTAACCGACTGCGCCACCCAGGCGCCCCAACGTTTATTTATTTTTGAGACAGAGAGAGACAGAGCATGAACAGGGGAGGGGCAGAGAGAGAGGGAGACACAGAATCTGAAACAGGCTGCAGGCTCTGAGCGGTCAGCACAGAGCCCGACGCGGGGCTCGAACTCACGGGCCGTGAGATCATGACCTGAGCCGAAGTCGGATGCTTAACCGACCAAGCCACCCAGGCGCCCCATATAGTGGTATTTTTTTTTTTTTTTAATTTTTTTTTCAACATTTATTTATTTTTGGGACAGAGAGAGACAGAGCATGAACGGGGGAGGGGCAGAGAGAGAGGGAGACACAGAATCGGAAACAGGATCCAGGCTCTGAGCCATCAGCCCAGAGCCCGACGCGGGGCTCGAACTCCCGGACCGCGAGATCGTGACCTGGCTGAAGTCGGACGCTTAACCGACTGCGCCACCCAGGCGCCCCATATAGTGGTATTTTTAATAGGCATATAACCGATATATCATAGTCTCTTATCAGTTATCTTTTCTTACAATCACTCATCTTAAAACTGAGTCCCTCAAACTGACAGTCAATTTATTTAGCTCATAATTCTGGGTCAGCTGGGAGGGCTTTTGATCTCATCTGGCTTTGCTGGCCTCAGTGCTGTTCACGTGTCAGTTGGCAGATCTGCTGGGCTGGCCGGTTCATGATGGCCATGGCTGGGACAACTGGGGCTTCTACTCATGTAGCTTATTTTCCAGTAAGTTAGTCTCAACTTCATCACGTGGTGGCAGGGCCTCAAAGAGCAGCAGGAGAGGGTAGGCTTCAGTGCACAAGCATCTTTTCAGCTCCTGCTTGTGTCACACTTGTTCACTTCCGTTGGCCAGAGCAAGTCACAGCTGAGCTTAGAGGCAGCGAGAGGGCACTCACAGCTGCAGGGCAAGGGGACGTGGATGTAGGGAGAGGAGAAATATGTCCGTGTCTGCAGTCCGCTCCATGGCACAACGGGCTGTAGTTGTCAAGGAGGATAAAGTTGAGCCACCGGGACCCAGTATTTCTTAGGCACTCAGTTGAAAAAGAATATATAGTTATGTGGGATGGTTGGAGTGTCATTAAGACCAGAGGTTTCAGGTTGGCAGTTTACCAGAAGTAGGTTTTATTTGTCCTGCACCATGTTCAAAAGCTTTTTTGTTTGTTTGTTTTCTGAGCCAACATTTAACATCCAGAGATTTTGTATAAAATCTGAATTTCTGACTTTTGGGAAAGACAGTGTGGCAAAAATTGTCAAAGGCCGAGTAGAAAGTGCCGTTTTTACCACACTATAACACTTCACTCTTACCTGGTTTTATTACTTGCTGCACTTCTGACACCAGCTGTGTGGATTTTTTCCACATCAAGCAACTCTCCAGTTCTCTGCGGACACCCAACTGGGTGTCCTACAATTCAGTTATGACACCATCTGGAGTTAATGCAGACCACACAGGTTCAAGACTCAGTCTCACAAGACTGCCCCACTTCAGACACCAGCCGCAGTCCCAGATTGTACCCGTACTTCTGACCAGCCAGCTATAGATTGGGGCTTCCCGTGACTCACTCTTCCGGTTCAGTAATTTGCTAGAACGACTCACAGAAATCAGGGAAAACCGTTTACTTATGATTATTGGCTTATTATAAAGGATATGACTCAGGAATAGCCAAATGGAAGAGGTGCATGGGACAAGGCCTGGGGGAAGGGTCGCTACACTTCCACACCATCTCCCGGAACACTACCCTCCCAGGACCTCCGTGTGTTCACCAACCTGGAAGCTTTCTGAACCCCATCATTTTGGGGGTTTTACGGAGGTTCCATCACATAGGCATGATTGATTCAATCATGGCCAGTTGGTGATTAGCTCAACCTCTGGCCTGTCTCCCCTCCCTAGAGGCTGGGGGTGGGGTGGGGCTGCAAGTTCCAACCTTTAATCATGTGGTTGGTTCTTCTGGCAACCAGTCCCTATCCTGAAGCTGTCTAGGGACCCATCAGGAGTCACCTCATTAGTAAAGTAATTCTTTGTGGTTGTAGAGGTCTATTACGGATAATGAAAGATGCTTCCCTCACCTCTGTAACTCAGGAAATTCCAGGGTTCTAGGAGCTTCATGCCAGGACCCAGGGACAAAGATCAAATATATATATATCTTATTATACAGCATCGCACCGTGTAATGTTTATCTCTATGATGAAGCCTGTGGTTTTCAGCCTGCGTGACTGTTGTCCATTTTGTCATCTCCTCCACCACGAGGCTAAGTATCACCTGCCACTTGTCAGAGGGGTCGCACCATGCATTCTCTTATAGCAGAGAAATTTGTCACCATTTCTAGCAAATGTGGAACAACAAAGGGTAGACTCTGTGTTTCACATGCAGTCTGTGTTTTGGTGTCCAAAGAACTTTTTCCTTTAAAAGTGGCTTGCTTGATTCACACTATCCTCCTCCCCTACAGACACGGGAATTTAGGACCCTTATTCTAATTCTGTACAGTCTGTGCTTGCATTCAACCCTGCAATCAGAAAGGTCCGTCACACCATTCGTCTACCACAGCACACCATGTCATTCCTTCTTATAAATTGCTCTGCGCTGTGATGCCAATGACCTACAGAAAGACACCTTGTTAAAGGCAGACCTCTGAAGGTCATCGTGCTGTAAGGTGATGAAGTTGTTGAGAGTGATGTTCTAAACACCAAACAGTCTCTTCTCTCTGAGGACTCGCAGAAACTAACTGGTTTGTTCTTCTTTTGTGTTCATTTGAAACTTATGACTGTGTCCCTGTCTTTATAAATGTGTTGGGGTGAGAGGCCCTTTGTAGACTTTGTGTAGCTCTTTGTAGACCGGCACATTCTTAGCTTCGTCTTGAGTCCCCCCGCTTTACTTTTATTTTATCATTATTTTCTTATCTGTTTGTTTTATGTTGTTTTTAAATTTACATTTAAAATCTTATTATTTTTTTCTTTTTTGGTAAAATATTGTTGATGCAAAGTTTTCTGTGTGTTAGCTGCTGATCATAAGACTATAGAACTATGTTCCATATTTAACTCTGGCACAGTTAACACTTTGCTTCTCAGACCTCCTCACCACCACCAAATTTGTGCTAATGTCCATTTACCTTTGAGCACCTTCTAAAACCAGGTGTGAACTTCATTCTGTGTTGCTTCTTCCAGTGGTATTTCCGTTACTTTGTTTGCTGTGTTTTTTTCCTTTGGTTTGTTTTTTTTGTTTGTTTGTTTTTGAGAGAGAGAGGCAGCAAGCCGCGGAAGGGCAAAAGGAGAGAGAGAATCTTAAGCAGGCTCCATGCTAACCATGTGGTTGCAGGATCACTGCAGGGCTTGATCACATGATCCCGGGATCATGACCTGAGCCAAAATCAAGTCAGACACTCAACTAACTGAGCCACCCAGGCGTCCCTGTTTTCCTTAGTTTTTGCTAAGACATTCACCATACATATGTTAGAGAACCTTTATTGTATTGCTCTTCATATATTAGATGCTTATTGAATATTTAAAGAAATGTATGAGTTTTAATAAAGTTTTCTTGTATTTGTTAGCTCTAAGTGGTTACAGGAAACCACTTACGATGAAATAAGAATTATAAATACCACCTGATCCTTTCAGTAGAAGCTTTTTTCCCTCCTCCCAGCCCATTTTGTTTGTAGCAAACATGTTAAATTTAAAATACAGTCTTCTCTTGTGTCTGTGCATTGATAGAACACTTTTCAGAAATATGCATGTCTAGATAAGCTAAAAAAAAAAGAGAGAAAGAGAGAGAAGAAGTACAGTGAGGTGGTAAGAGCTGGGCTCTGGTCTAAAAGAAGCTTTGAATCTTAACTGGAGCTCTTGCTGTCTTAGTGACACTGGGAGGATGACTGCTCGGGGGCCTAGTTTCCTAACCTGTGAGCTGATTTGGTATTAATGTGGCATTGTGAGTATATGAGATAATGCATGGAAGCACTTAGAAGTTTCACTTTTGGAAAGGTAGGCTAAATAATAATTGGTCAAAGTATACTTTAAGACAAGAACCGTTACTTGAGATAAGATGGACATTTCTTAATAAAATATTAAACCCACCAGGAATATAAAACAGTTTAACAACTTAAAACTTGCAAACACTCAATAACGTAATCTCAAAATTGAAAGAACTATAAGGAAAAATGGTAGGTTTTTAACACATTTCTCACAAACTGATAAAACAAGCGAATTAAAATCAATAGCAGCAGTGAAGGTTCAAACGACTAAATCAACACATTTAGCCAGTATTACAGAAAGAGAGCATTGGCACAAGAAAACTTTGGAATACAATTTCTTTTCAAGAGCAAGCTCTGCAACTTGCTTTGCAGAACAATTACCAAATGGCCATATGCTGGGCATTATAGCAAGTTTCAACAAAGTATTGAAATCCCACAGAGCATGGTATCTGAACATACTGGAATTAAACTATAAATCAATACAGAAAGATTACTAGAGTATTCCAGTATGTTTGTAATGCAAGCAGTGCACTTCTCATTCACGTATGGGTTAAAGAAGAAATCACAGTGGACATAGAAAATGTTGTGATGAATAATGGTAGAAATAAAAACAAAATGTACGTGATGAATGTCAGCAGGAATAACAGTACAGACCTTCAAAACCTGCTTCTCTGTAAAAACAGTGAGAACACTGGCAAAAATTGTCAAGAGTCTTAACCAAAGGTCCACAACAATCTGAGGAGCATTTATTCTAGAAAAATGGCTGAATCTCAATAAGAACAGTAAGCTTTGTGATACGTCGATATGTCCTATTTTATGTCCTGAGTTTCCTGATGTCTTAATATGTTCTATTCCATTCTAACTTCCCAGCTCTGCAGTAGCCATAAAAGCTAATAGCTTATAGTCCTATAAAAACCAGCAGCCTGGCAGCCAGGGGAGGAGGCAAAACAGAGTTGGAACTCCTTCAAAGTCCCATTTCCAGAGAATTGTCATCATGTGGGTTGTGTGGCAGTTCCCTGGAACCCCTCATGCACAGGGGTTGTCTTTATTTGAAGTGACTCATATTTTGTCTAGTGAAAAAGCCTTTCTCTGGGGTGTTTCTCATCAATAGTCATCGGCAGCTGTTTAACTTCACAGCTGCCTGAAGCAGCAGTAATGGTCGGGGCAAACGAGAAGCTGACCAAAGAACTTAAAGGGGAAAGCTGGGCGGTGAGATGTTCATAGGGAACTTTGAAAAGCCCCGTATGTTCCTGGGAAGCTGGAAGCGCACACACGTGGGCAGGGCTGTGGGCTTGCCAGGGAAGATTTGACAAGGCTCTGTGTTCTCACCTCTTCCCCAGTGTTGACGTCTTGAACAAGCAGACAGTGAAGACTAAGGCAGAGCTGTCAACTGCCTGCCTGGGCATTGAAGGCATGCCCCAACACACACACACACACACACACACACACACACACACACACGCGCGCGCGCGCACGCACAACCCGTAGCAAAGTCTGGGAGCCTTACCAGTTGAAGGCATTTAAGTTATCTCTGGCCAGTCATTAGCAGCCCACTAAGCTAACCCAACAGGCTAAACACAAGAAAGAATACAGAATTTACCAAAATAGTTCAGTAACAACAAAAGCAGCAATAAACAAACAGAGCGACAGGGCTTGGTTTGGGAGGTATCCGATGCACAGACTTGCCACATAATATTATTTAAAATGTTAAATGTTTATTTAAAAAAATCACGAAACAGACAAATGAGAGTATGGCCCATACACAGAGAAGAAAACAACTAATGGAAACGGTCTTTTTTAGATTCCACACATAAGTGAGCTCACACAGTATTTGCCTTTCTGTGTTTGGCTATCTCACTTAGCATAATGTCCCCCAGGTTCATCCGTGTTGTAAATGACAGCATTTCCTTTTTTCTCATGGCCTGAATAATAGGGCCTGTGTCTGTCTATATTTTTTCTTTATCCATGTGTCCACATTTTCTTTATCCATTCATCTGTTGATAGAAATGTTGTTTCCATGTCTTGGCTATTCTGAGTAATGCTGCAGTAAACATGGGGGTGCAGGTATCTTTGCAAGATACTGATTTCATTTCCTTTGGATAAATACCCAGAAGTGGGATTGCCACACATACAGTTCTATTTTTAATTAATTGTTAATTACATATTTATATATAACCATTATTAATTGTATAATTAATTAATATTACTTATTATTCCCATTTATTTGGGTCTTCAATTTCTTTGATCACCTTTAAGAAGTTCTTAGACGAATATAGCAATACGCTTCCTAAGGCTCCATTCCTGGAGAGTGATTCCGTTTCAGGAGAGGCCCAAGAACCTGAGTTTGCAGGTCCTTCTGATGCATGTTGTCCTGACCACAGTTGGAGACATTCTGCTGTGAGACTTGAAATACTGCTCTTGGCTTTCTGTGACAAGAGGCCTGGCCAGCGCTGCCTGTGAAAGGCCGTTCTGATGGAGACATTGTGGTGCAGGGCTAGGTGAACACGCTCCGAATCTCTAGGCTCGAATCTCATCGTTGACACTTGTGGATTCTTTTTTTTTTTTTTTTTTTTTAATTTTTTTTTTTCAACGTTTATTTATTTTTGGGACAGAGAGAGACAGAGCATGAACGGGGGAGGGGCAGAGAGAGAGGGAGACACAGAATCGGAAACAGGCTCCAGGCTCTGAGCCATCAGCCCAGAGCCTGACGCGGGGCTCGAACTCACGGACCGGGAGATCGTGACCTGGCTGAAGTCGGACGCTTAACCGACTGCGCCACCCAGGCGCCCCGACACTTGTGGATTCTTGAACAAGCTACTTAGCTACTTAACCCTTCGAGTCACAGTTTCATCATCTTTAAAATGGGCAAAACTGGCAACGACCTTGTTAGTTTACCATGAGTGTTCAATGAACTGGATGAGAAGGGTAAGGCACTTAGCACAGTGCACCCAGCACATGATGAATACTCAGTAGATGGTACTTTTCTCCTTCCTCTTTATCCTCCTGCTCTTTAACTCCTAAATTATTTGACCAGGCCTAACAGCCCCAGATTATCTTAGAGATTCTGGTTTTAATAGTATTGGATCTTTGGGCTGTTTTGGTTGGTTATTTATTTGTTTGTTTGTTTGTTTGTTTATTTTTGTCCAATAGGAGCATCAAACTTCTTCTCTAAGCCACTTGATTTCTTGCAAACATAAATCTCTCTTCCTTTTTTCCTTTCTGTACAGATTAGAAGGCCTGAGGCCTTTCCATACAGAAAGGAAAAAATGAAGCATTTTTACGTTCAGTTGTCAGTGCATTTCTATATATGATCATTTTTAAACATGTTTATTTATTTAGTTATTTTGAGAGAGAGAGTGCGTGCTTGCACGAGTGGGGGAGCGGCAAAGAGAGAGGGAGAGAGAGAGAATCCCAAGCAGGCTCTGTTCTGTCAGCTTCGAGCCTGATGCAGGGCTTGATCTCACAAACCATGAAACCATGACCTGAGCTGAGATCAAGAGCTGGACACTTAACCGACTGAGCTACCCAGGCACCCCGATATATTTGATCATTCTTTTTTTTTTTTTTTAATTTTTTTTCAACGTTTTTTATTTATTTTGGGACAGAGAGAGACAGAGCATGAACGGGGGAGGGGCAGAGAGAGAGGGAGACACAGAATCGGAAACAGGATCCAGGCTCCGAGCCATCAGCCCAGAGCCCGATGCGGGGCTCGAACTCACGGACCGCGAGATCGTGACCTGGCTGAAGTCGGACGCTTAACCGACTGCGCCACCCAGGCGCCCCTATTTGATCATTCTTAACTTAGAGATATAAAATGAGCAGGATGAGGGGCGCCTGGGTAGCTCAATCAATGAAGCATCTGAATTCGGCCCGGGTCATGGTCTCATGGTTAGTGAACTCGAGCCCCGCGTCAGGCTGTGTGCTGACACCTTGCACCTAGGAGTCTGGAGCCTGCTTCAGATTCTGTGCCTCCCTCTCTCTCTGCCCCTTTCCCACTCACACTCTGTTTCTCTCAGCCTCTCATAAATAAATAAACATTAAAAATTTTTTTTAAAAATGAGCAGGATGAAGGATCACCACAATAATCGTATGAAGGTGCATTGGGCATTTTCAGTGGGGTTTAGGCTTTCAGTTGTATTTCCCTTTTATTATATGGTCCTTTTTAATTGTTTTCAGCAGCAATGTTAGATTCTCAAACACAAATTATTATCATGATTTTAAAGTTATAACATTCTCTTGCTTTTGGGGGAACTAAAATGATAGCTATCATTGTATAGAATGGAGATAGGTAGATGACCATGCTGAGAACCACATTGCTTGCCCTGGGGAATAGAGGCCAGTACCAGGCACATATAAGATCCCTGAGGCTCAGAAAATTTCTCCAAGTACTTTTAATATTTTGAGTCCCTTAGGAATAAGTTCTGTAATTCCTAGGGATTTTTCCTCTTTTCCATTCTTCGCCTGCTCCTTGGTAAGAGCAAGCAATAAACTTCCTTGATTATAGCATCTCAGATATTTAGTATTGACTAAAATTTCTTATTGGTACTGTCAGTGTTCAGGGCTTCCCATTTTGCAACTGATGGAGGTTTGTAAAATAACTAGGGCCTTTGGAATTTACTGTTCATAATCTTAAGTAGTTTTGGAGGCATAGTGAAAAGGTCAGGTCAGTTCCCATTTTTGCATTAGGCAGCTTTATGACAAAGTCCTGTAAGTATCAGATAATGATAGCCAACAGTATCCATTAAGACAACCTCTTTTATTTTTATTTTTTGTAAAACATGAGTCCATTTAAGGTAGCATGCCCTGTCTGTTATTAAAGAGGCTCCCAGGAAAAGGAATGATGACACAGAAGTATGCTCCTGTTTTTCATTTTCAGTAATTGATGTCCTTTGCTCAGTAGTGACACAGTATTGAACTTTTAAGGATTCCCTTTGTAGCCAGCATTGGAGAGGGATTAAAGCAATGAGTCTGCCAATATGTAATCACTTCTTTCTTAACTTTGGTCAGACCTTCTCTACTTTTAATAACTTCGGGTTCAGACCCCTGTGATTTTTCCATATGTCACTAAGCCAGATCGTGG
Source organism: Prionailurus viverrinus (assembly GCF_022837055.1). Taxonomy (NCBI): domain Eukaryota; kingdom Metazoa; phylum Chordata; class Mammalia; order Carnivora; family Felidae; genus Prionailurus; species Prionailurus viverrinus. Next base: position 15,581,951 of record NC_062576.1, on the reverse strand, counting down.
TAAGCGTTTGTGTGGCCTGCATGCCCTCAGAAGCTTTGTTAGCTGAAGTCAACAATATCAAGTAAAAAGTAGCTTTTAGTATCTGCCTGTAAGGCTGGGTACAAAGAAAGCTATGGTTCCTGCCCTTGAAGGTCTTACACTCAACGACAGATAAGACCGATACTGATAGATACAAAAAGCATATAAACCCCTTTGATGGTGAATTTCATGGCATGTGAATTATATTTCAGTTTTTGAAAGTGCATAGACTTTGAAACAAAAACGTGTAAATAACATTACAGGGGTAAATACAAATCCTGGAATAGTTATAGAAAGTTAATAGTGGGAAAATTTGGTCAAAGGATTATTAAAGGGAAGTTTCTTTCTTGTTGCAAGTTTATTGAAGGGAATGAATTATGAGACCCACTTGAAGGGAGAGGAGAGAGGTTTTGGAAAGAGCACAATCTGGGCTCGATGCATAACTGGCAAATAGGATAGTAGATCAGAATGACTTAATGAAATGAGTCCGTGAATTTGAGAGAAGTGGAGAATGAGTGGTATTCATGGAAAATGATCAAGAAGGCGAAGAAAAAGAATCTGCAACGTATGGTTTTCTTGGGGGTTGTGCTCCTTTGTAAGGGCTTGGTTGTTGTTGTAGCTCTGCATTGCTTAAGGCTCCCTGGCTAGGGAGCTTTGCCCATGCAAGGCTGGACTTTAAACTCACTCTGGCTCTTGGAGGCATAGGTGAGCTACTGGTGTGGCTTTGTGCCTTTCTAGGAAGGCTTGAGCTTTTTGGGGTTGTTTCTTGTTCCTTAGGAAACTTCCATCAGGGAAGTGACGATGGGAGGTGGCCTGTCAGCAGGGACCCCATGTGGTGGTGACATTTCAGCTGTATAATTCTTGAACGGCAGAGTTCACGGGGAAACTTAAGTCTGAGAGCCCTTTCTAATTACCCTGGGCTGATGGTACCTGACCTGAAGCTAGAGCTCATTTTGTTTATTTTCCACTATATACTGTTTGAAGAGGGACAAGTTTTAAGTAATTGAATGTTTTCAGGTTATTAAGGATAGTGTCCAGTCCATTTTAGAAATAATCAACTGACAGCCTATTGTACCACATCATTCAAATCATTGCTAGACCCTGTGACATGTTGAATTACCCCATCTATTATCGATTGTAAATTTTACAGCATGACAAGCCTGACATGGGCATAATTTTTTCCCTATTGTTTTTTGCTTTGTTTTTCAAATTATGAAGGAACCTCAAACCAGTCACACAGCTGTATGTCAGTGTGGATGCTAGCACCAAAGATAGCCTGAAGAAAATTGACCGCCCACTCTTCAAGGATTTCTGGCAGAGATTCCTCAACAGCTTAAAAGCCTTGGCAGCAAAGGTAAGAATTATGACATCTTTAAAAGAGAGAGGGGGGGGGAAAAAAGAAGAAGTGGAGAGAGGTGGTTTTTAAAAAAAAACCTTCAACCTTGTTTTAGACTTCCACCCACTTTGATTATTCAATAAATATTTATTGAGTTCCTCTTAAGTTTGTAGCACTCTGCCTTTTATGTATAATTTGTCCTTCATGTATTTAGGGAGAGAGATACATGCTCCCAAAGTTAATTAATAAAACATAGTAAAGTAGCAGTTCATAGCTACCCTAGAAGAGATAGCAGCAAATAGTATATGTTTAAATACGAGATTAATTTTCTTGAATTTCTAAGACCAAATTTCCTACCTATAAGGGACTCAGCCTCAGAATTTCCAAATTTAATGCCTTTTTCTTCCAGCATTTGCCCTCTTTTATGTCTTCTCTTAGGTCATATTTACTTTCCTAGTCTTTTATTTATTTTGAGAGAGTGAGCACATGTGAGCGGGTTGAGGGCAGAGAGAGAGGGGGAAGGAGAGAGAACAGGCAGGGGAAGGGTAGAAGAAAAAGGGGGAGAGAGAGAATCCCAAGCAGGCTCCCAACGCGGGGCTCGATTGTATGATGTGATCCGTGAGATCATGACCTAAGCCAAAATCAAGAGTCTGACGCTTAACTGACTGAGCCACCCAGGCACCCCTACTTTCCTATTCTTTTCGACCTAAAGTAACCTTCTGGTTCTTCTTTTCCGTTAACCCCATATTGTAACAGTTGGTATTTTCTGTTAATTCTGCCTCTCTTCTCTCATAGCCGTTCCCTTGTCCTGTTCTCTTTGCTTTTGCCTTGCAGTCCTTCACACTTTACTCAAACATGGCAGATAATGAGAGTCACCACAGAAGCTTCAAAAATTACAATTTCCTATTCCTAGTGGCATTTGAGAATCTGCATTTTATCAACGTTTATTTATTTTTGGGACAGAGAGAGACAGAGCATGAACGGGGGAGGGGCAGAGAGAGAGGGAGACACAGAATCGGAAACAGGCTCCAGGCTCCGAGCCATCAGCCCAGAGCCTGACGCGGGGCTCGAACTCACGGACCGCGAGATCGTGACCTGGCTGAAGTCGGACGCTCAACCGACTGCGCCACCCAGGCGCCCCGAGAATCTGCATTTTAAACATCGCAAGTGGCTTTTGATGTGCCGGCCCCATCTGGGACTCACTGTCCCAGAAAACCTCCCTCTCTCTCCTTTGCCCAGCCCTTACTCACTTTGCCGTTCCTGGCCCACCCTGTCTGGCCCCAGGAAGGCCTTCCTTCCCTGCTTATGTTGGTGTCTCTGCAGATGCGTCCACTACATTTTCCAAGTCTTTGGTTACCTCCCCAGAGCCGACATTGTCCTTTCTTTCCATTTCTTTGACTTATGTGTGACCTTCCATGCTCAACTTCATTATTACCTCAATTTTGAAGCCTTTTCCAGTTGCAAACAGCTGCCCCTGTCTCCCTTAAGTTTTATATCTATAAACACACATTATTTCTGCTGTTTTATCTCATCGTCTCTCTTCTCAACTGAATTCCTTACTCATGTCTTAATTCCACACGAAGTCTGCACAGCACATCTTATGGTACTTGAAAAGTGTTTCTTGAAAGAATAAATGGGTGGAAACTCAACAGAGCTCTGTTGTGGTAAGATGTATACATACATTTTCTGGGCCGTTCAGATGATTAAAACTCCCCCTTCCCCCATTTTATGCCTGAGAAGTTAAATCAGTGCCTTTTTGGGCAATTAGCACTGACAGTATTTAGGTAATGCAAAATAGGCATTTGGTTTCTCATCTGACCGGTCTTGGATTATTTAGAAAGCTGGCAAGCCAGGTGCTTCTTGGGCTCCTAAAGTCTCTTCGTCTCTGGACTTCACCCTCAGCTCTATCCCCTTCACTCATTGCCGAGACAGGAGATACATGGCGTACAAGTCAGAATGCACTTAGATAGAAGCCAGACAGCAGGAGCTGGCATTATCGGACCCATCTGAGATTGTTACCTAGGCTGTATTCTGAGTCAGATGTGGACGATGAGAAGCAGGCATTAGTAGAATGGCTTAATAGCTTCTTTTTTCTTTTGGCCAAAATTTTCCACAAAATGTATTCTTGCTTGGAGTTATAAGCCCTTAGATATCCTATTCAGTTGTAAGTACTCTGGGTTGACTCATTGAGAGTAATGAAATAATTCAAAGTTGTGCAGTATTTTCTAACCTGTGAGCTTCTTACATGTAACGTCATAAATTGTGTCCATGTAACTCTGATTGGAAGATTTTCCTTGGGCTGTTAGACTATCCTGGCAGATTACGGCAAGTGCTTTCTAAGCATTCTGTAGCAATTAGAGTGCATGTTTCTTATTGTATTGTTCATGTTGCCATTTAAGAAAGATCTGTGACAGGGAACTGCTCTTAAATTAACTAGATCTAGCTATGTTACTTCCTTCTGAATATCTAATATTACTGGTACAGTAGGTACTATCAAAGTTCTGCTTTACTGCTGTTTAATACTCAAAAATAACACTTATGTTGTAGCTATACTTATTAGCTGGGCTCCAACATGTTATTACTGTAATCTGGCATCATTTGAGTTTTTAAATAAAACATTTTAAATGAAAGTGACTTTAGATACTTTAATTAGAACATCTATGCATTTATATTATTATCTTTATTGCCTGTTTAGGCTTTTAGTACGTTAGTACTTTTTGTTATTTGTTTTAGGCTTAGCAAGGAAAGGCATTAGAATTGAAAGAATTTCTTGAACTTTCTAAACAGAAAAATTTGATTTGTCCCAAGATTTTCAGCCTGTTTATGAGCTAGTGTAACCCAAAGCAGAAAGAGGTAGGGTATTTGGGGTTTTTTTGTTTTTTGTTTTTTTGTTTTTTTACTCATGGCTAGTATAGTATTTTCATTTCTGGATCTTTATCCTTTGTCATTGTTCTGCTTCAAATATGAGGAGAGAGATATATTGGTACTTGGGTATATGGGGCTAAAAAGCAATTCCATCAAGGTAACACAGCAAAAAATGTGTTAGCTTCAATTTCCGTCCACGACAGCTACTTGTCACACAGTTGTTTTTTTTTTTTTTTTTTTTTTTAAAAGAAAAATCCATCTTGTAAATGACAACACTGACTGCCTTTGGCAGGAGACTTTTATCAGCTGTGTGACCAGATGTGTTTCTGCTGCACATTGTTATGCCAGGCTGAAGATCCAGCAGGATAAGCAGTGGTATTGATATCCTTGAAACGTTATATTTGAAAAGAAAGACAAAAATAGTTGTCTGCATTACACATTCTTAGATCTCAAGAGTGAACAGTAGCACTCTTTTCCGCAAATGTGAGCATGCTCTGCCCTGATGTTATTAGAGTTAATATAGTTTCATTGTTAAGAAGGGCTTATTGTACATTAATGAGGTAGATTTGTATCTAATAAGAGGTAAACCAGTGTATCCATGTGGCCCACAATTTGCAGCTTAAAAAACAAACATTTAATATTTGACTTCCTTATCTCTGATTATAAAAACATTATGTGTTCATTACGGAAACTCAGGGGACGTAAAGAGAAGTATAAAGAAGCAAGGAAAGAGGTTACTTATAAATCCAGGACCTTGAGACACTGACTGCTAACATTTAAAGTACTTCTATTTAATCCTTTGGTGCCGGGGGGGGGGGGGGGGCTGCGTTTTTACATAGGTAACTCAATTCTATATGTTGCTTTTTGTTGTTAACATGAGGTCATAGCATTTTTTCATGCTATTAATTTTTCTGTATGACCTTCGTGTTAAAGACAGCTTAGTTTTTCACCTCAGCGTGAGATCACAGAAAATACATATATTGGTTTCTGCACCCGGTTTCTGGCACGGAGCTTCTAGAACCCTTGTAGTGTTCTAAGTGGTAAGGCCATCTTGTTTTAATGTTTCACCTTTGACCCCATACTTAACATAGGGCTCCTAAAACCCTTGTAAATTCCTAAGTGAGAAGACCACAAAGATCATCTCTTGTTCTAATGAGGTGACTCTGGGGAGACTCCTAAGTGGCTCGTAGATTGAGTCTCGTCACCAAAAAGATGAAGCTAATCAGAAGGCTGGAATTTTCTGTGGGTTCCCCACCCCCCACCCCACTGTGCTTCTCCATTTCTCTAGAGAGGGGAGAGGGCCTAGAAATGGAGTAAATAATTGATCATACCTACGTGAGGAAGCCTCCATAAATCCCAGTAGGGAGTTTGGGAAGCTTCAAGGTTGGTGAACACAGTCACACCAGAGGGTAACACACCCCAACTCCATGGGGACAGAAGCTCCTGGGCTCGGGAGCCTCCCAGACCTCACCCTGTGTACCTCCTCATCTGGTTGTTCATCTGTATCCTTTCATAAACTGGTAGATGTAAGTAAGTGTTTTCCCGAGGTCTCTAATCTGCTCTAGCCAATTAATCGAACCTGAGGGAGGAAGGTCAGAAGCACACGTGATAACCTAGACTTGACATTGTCTGAAGTGTGCTGCAGTGTCAGAAATGAGTTAAGTTGTAGAACACCCAGTTGGTGTCACAGAGAATTGCTTGTGGGGGAAAACCGCCCACATGTTCGATGGCCAGACGTGTTCTGTCTTAGTGGAAAGGGAGACACATAGGAGAGAACACTGGGTTGTTCCCTACTCACTCGGTTTCCTGCTTGTTGGCCAGTAGGGGGGGTCTAGTGAGAGTGTGTCATGTTCTGGCACACTTCTTCAATTGTGCGTGTCTGGCAGTAAAGTCAAATTCTTGTCTTTATCACACTCGAGAGGGAGCCTTGATGCCTGTGCTGCTCGTGAGTTGCAACATACACACGTTGTCATTTAAAACCATTTCTGAAGTCACGTGCAGCCAGAGATGGCATGTCCTAGTCGGTAGCATTGCTATTTTCATTATTGTGTGTCTTACAATCTAGAGTATCTTAGATGAAATGAAAGAGCATATCTTCTCCCTTACCTCCTTTTTGGGATGAACAAGTCTCCCTTCCATCGTTCTGACTAGTCCTGCTGCTTATTGACCCATTTTCTTTATTTCCGCCTCCCAGCATTGATGCCAAAGTCTGCTCTTCAGTCTTTGTCCATCTGGCTGTGGTCTGCATATGTTTTTTTATTGTCATCTTTTTTTAGGCTTTATCTTGCCCTTTACCTTCATCTGTTACCCATGAGCCTGCTCCATGGGATGGGCCTCCCAGGCTGTGGATTCTGTCCAGCCTGGGCTTTTTTGGGTTTTTTTTGTTTTAATTTTTTTTTGTTTTAATTTTTTTTTTTTTAACATTTATTTATTTTTGAGACAGAGAGAGAGTGCATGAACAGGGGAGAGTCAGAGAAAGAGGGAGACACAGAATCTGAAACAGGCTCCAGGTTCTGAGCTGTCAGCACAGAGCCTGACACGGGGCTCGAACCCACAGACTGTGAGATCATGACCTGAGCCGAAGTTGGACACTTAACCGACTGAGCCACCCAGGTGCCCCTTAATTTTTTTTTTTAATGTTTATTTCTGAGACAGAGAGAGACAGAGCATGAGTGGGGGAGGAGCAGAGAGAGAGGGAGACACAGAATCCGAAGCAGGCTCCAGGCTCTGAGCTGTCAGCACAGATCCCGACCCGGGGCTCGAACTCACAAACCACGAGATCATGACCTCAACCGACTGAACCACCCAGGCACCCCCTGTCCAGCCTGGGTTTAATGCCACCATACCCTCCTCTGCTTGACTAAAAACCACGTCCTGGTTTTAGCCACGTTTGAAATCAGACCAAGACTGCCGTGCTTGGATCTCTCCAGCGGTGTCATCCAAAGCCAGTGTCTACAAACTGACTGGTTCCCTCCAGTGCCAGGAAGTTCTGTCATAAGTACATTTTTCTCCAGATGTGACTTCTGCCTAAGCTCATTCTAGGGAAAGATGATTGTGTTGCATGTTGGGTTCATGTTGAGGCACTGGGTGATTGGGTCAGGCAGATAATTGCTTCAATCTTGGGGACTCAGGAACGTCGCAGTAGGAACATGTAGGTGTGAAATTCATCTCTGTAGCAGTTTGTCGAAGGCAAACAGGTGGACGGAATTGTCCAAGAAGGGTCTAGAGAAGGCCAAAGAAGGAACTGTAGGGAAAACAAATTTTGAAGCTTTCAAAATGAGGAGCATATGGGGAGTGAGTCTGGGAAGAATTTGATAAAGGTGTTGGTGCAGTTTCATGCAAGTGTGGTATGTTAACGTACAATTCAAGGAAACAGGTTCCAGAAAGAGAAGGGGAACGTTAAGTATGATGAAAAAGAAACTTGGTCTATCAGTTAGTCTCTAATGACTATGGCAAAAAGAAGTACAGTGTTTTGTGTAGAAGCCATTGTGTAATGGGTTGAATGGGGACAATAGATATTAATGTAATAAATACTAACTTTTTGAACCAAGAGCAACAATATTAATGAAGAAATGAAAGGTATTTCCTTTTATCGGATAAAAATTTATCTAAGCATATGTGCTAATTTGAAAATAAATATTACTGTAATGAAGAAAATAAGATGACTCCTATGCCACCAGAAGTCAAAGGTGAAAAAACACTATCGCTATAACGCGTAGCTTCCGGAGTTTTAACTCTTGTGTGTATGTATATGTATGTGTATTTTACTTACAAAATGAAATCATGCCATACATATTTTTACAACGGTACTTCTTATTTACAATACCATATTTAAAATATTTATTTAAAATATCAACTTCTGTCAGCATAGATTAATTTTGCCTATTTTCTGGATATAACAATTTAATTTTGCCTTTGGCGGCCTTCCCTGACTCCCTCCTTCCCCCTCCCTGGTTTATATCCCACACTGCCATACCCAGCACTTACGAACTTGAAAGATCCCTGAGAGAAGGCAGAGTGTCTGTGAGGTCTTTGTGCCCACCATGGTATTCCCAGCTCTTAATCACAGGTCAACACATAGTTGCCAGATAACCAGAATGCGATTGATCCACTCCCGTCGTGATGTGTATTCAGTTGTTTCCCATCGATTTGTTGTGTGTAGTAGTTATGAGCTGGGGATTCTGAAACAAGACCACCCAGGTTTGAATCCTATTTCCTACCACTTCTTGGCTGTGTAATATTGGTCGTGGGATTCAGTTTTCTCTTCTGTAAAATGGGGTTGATAACAGTGCCTTCCTCATAAGGTCTAGATAGAAACACCTAAAAATATCATAGAGTGCTTGTGTTTAAATTTTAAAATATAACGCCCTCTATCACCAATCTTGTGTATATAATTGATTTTGGACATCTTAAAAGGTACAGTACATGAGGTGGTAAATACTAATGTAACTACCATCTAGCTTAAGAAATAAAAGATTATAAACTCAGTTGCAGTCCCTGTGAACCCCTTTTCTATTATATTTCCTTTCCTTCCCTCTCTTGCAGAGGTAATCAGTATGTATTTTGTGTTTATTTTTCCATGCTATTTTTATACTTCACTCTATTTACACCTCCATAAACAGCTGTTTTCCATATTTTAAAACTATTTACATAATAGTATCATTCTATAAATATCGTTCTGCAACTTTTCCTTTTTTTGACCATTTAAAAAGTAAAATTTACCATTTTAAGTATTTTTACATATACAGTTCAGTGGTATTCAATGCAGTCATAGTGTATAACCATCACCAGCATCCATTTCCAGAACATTTTTATCTTCCCAAACTGAAACCGTATGCCCATTAACCAATAACCCCAGTCCTCCCCTCCTTGCAGTTTTTGCTTGTTGGTTCAATATTATATTTGTGAGATGCACCCGCGTTGCTACGTTTTGCTTTTGAGACACTGAAACTGCTACAGAGCAATCCGTCCTATAAATATCCCACAAGGTACTAATCATTCTCCTGTGGATGGGCATTTAGGTTTTTCTGTAGTTTTCAGCTCTGCAGTGAATGTTAGTGAAAGTGAGGCTCGTGTACCTGTGCTGTAGTAGTTTCTTTAGGGTCTGCACCTAGGCGTGAACGTTGCTGGATTGTAGGGTATACACATCTTCAGCTGGATTTTCCGCTTTTGTTGTTTTTCATAGTACTCAGGAGAGTGGCTGTACTTCAGAGGCAAGCGTATGAGTTTCCACTTTCTATCCTCACAAGCCAGTAGTATTGTTGGCTTTTAAAATTTTGCTAAGCTGATGGATGTGACTTGGCCTCTGTGGTTTTATTTTGCATTCCTCTAATTAGTGAGGTGAGCATCTTCTCATGTTCTGGGTCATTTCCTTAATCACTTTTACATACCTTGCTTATTTTTCCATTGGTTGTTTATATACATTTTCTGATTATTTCTTTCAGTAATGGTCTTTCCCTAACGTTGGCACGGTTTGTTTTCTCACTTCCTTCAAGACTCCATTCAGATATCCTGCCATCAGAGAGTCATTCGCTGACCATCCTGCGTAAAGGAGCTCCCCTCCTTGGTAGTATTCCTGTCCCTCTCCCCTGCCTGTTTGTCACATAGCACAGGTCACTACCTGACTTGTGTGTTTATCGTGGGTCTCTTCCCCAGTTCGAACATACGCGCACATATGCTCACAAGGGCAGGGACGTTGTCTCGTTCTCTGCTGTATCCTTAGCGGCTCCCATCGTGCTTTGCCTGTAGTACACATTTAATAGATAAAGAGAATGAATATGAGAACACATGTATGCTGGTATTCAGGTTTCCAGAAATGATTACCCCCCACCATGGGCTATGTAAACAAATGTTAGAAGGTAATAAAAAGACACCATTCCTCCAACTTTGTGAGCCTCCACAGGGTCGATACATCCGGTTCGTCAGAGAACCTAGAGAAGAGCACTGCAGATTTCTGCTGGGCCAGAGACACTAAAGTTGATGAAGATACAGGTAACCACTCCTGGTTCTGCCCGGCTCCCTTCAGTACCTGCCCCCCACCCCTCCTGGCAACAACTGGATAAAAACTCCTCAGAACCAGTGAAATGGAGAGAGAAAATGTTCTGTGTCCGTGTCTCTCTTTTTACTTGACGTATATATTTACATACTATCAGATTCTCCCCTCCAGGGCGTGCAATTCAGTGATTTTTAGTACATTCACGAGGCTGTGCAGCCATCACTACCATTTCGTTTAGGAACATTTTCGTCACCCCAGCCGAATTTCCTTTTTACTTATAACGTTAAAACACTTTTTTAAAAACGCCTTTGTGGGGCGCCTGGGTGGCGCAGTCGGTTAAGCGTCCGACTTCAGCCGGGTCACGATCTCGCGGTCCGTGAGTTCGAGTCCCGCGTCGGGCTCTGTGCTGACAGCTCAGAGCCTGGAGCCTGTTTCAGATTCTGTGTCTCCCTCTCTCTGACCCTCCCCCGTTCATCTCTGTCTCTCTCTGTCTCAAAAATAAATAAACGTTAAAAAAAAAAAAATTAAAAAAAAAAACAAAACGCCTTTGTGTTTCGTGCTTAGGTCTCCAAATACCTGTGTTTTTCTGGAAAGTGTGTGTGCTGCCTCCAGGGTCTACCCAGCAAACTCACACAGGCTCGCGAGTGCGGCCCCCGCCGACCAGCAGCTCCCTGGGTGTTCGCCCCTGGGAGCCAGGCCCGCGCCACTCCAGCCTTGCTGGTGACACTGGAGGCTAGGTTCAGAATTGAAATAAATATAAGGCAGACCTTTGATCTTGCAGAGAGCATTATTACTGCAAGTTTCTGTGTTTAATAATAAAGCGCCGACAGCTAACATCTGTTAAATGATTGCCAAGTTCTAGTCCTGCTAATCGTTTATGTGCATCATATTGCTTTATCTTTGCACACTTCTTCTGAGGGAGATATTGAAATCACCCTCATTTGACAGATGAGAAAACTGAGGCTTATGAAGTTGTTTGGCCTGTTACCTGTTAGCGTTTGCTTATCCTCTGTAGCCACAGTGGAGGTCACCGTTTCTGAGAATCTGGATACAGCTACTGAATATCAGAACCTGAAAACTGGTATTTGAACTCGGGTTTGGTTCCAAAGTGCTCCATTTTGTCAGTCAGTACTCTCTATATCCAGAAGATCGAAGTTAGTCCTGTTGCCTAAAATGACCATTTTCCCTTCTTTTATTTATTCTTTGAACCGGGACAGTAAGACGTATTTATTTCTAGATGATGTGAAGAGGTGGAGATTTTCATGGGTCAGCAAAAGTTTATGAAAACATTACAGTTCTGTAGCTCTGTAATGATCTATTGACAAGATATTCTAGCACTGAGGGAAGATTTCATCTGATCTGAATAACATCTTACTCATAATTTGCTCCTTGTTTCACATGGGAAGGAAGTTTTTTTGGATTTAATCCTCATAATAATGTGTGATTCAGAGTGCTACCTGATGAGCTGTGAAGACTGACAGTGGTCTTCGTAATTTGATGAAATGTAGGTCCATATGTAGGTCCATGTATTGTGTATCAATATATTATAGTGAGATCATGATGAAAATGTAAACATGATTGACTGTTAGAAACTAACATATTTTAGTGAGTGGAAGAAAATTGCACGTTTTCCTGTTTTCTTAGAGGTGTTTTTGGCTGAGAATTGATTGGTTCCAATAACCTCCTTCCTCCACCACTTTTAGAAAGAGAGGGGCTGGCACTAAAGATTATTCTAATCAAGCCTTCCGAATTCCTACTCTCAAACAAAAAAAGAATTCCTACTGTCTTGCAGTTTACCCCTTCTTTATTGTTATTCGCTTCTAAGACTAAGTCTTTTTCTTCATCCTTTTCTAAGGGGAGAATTACAGAATGTTCCAAACTGAATTTTAAACCATATATTTGGTAGCCCTACCTAGCAGAACATGGTAAAGTGCCCTTTGCTGTTTCTACTGGGTGAAATGCTCCTAAACCCGCGTAAAAGGGACTCCAGGACTCCAGGGGTGGAATAATTCAACACCGTGTTGCCCGTTTAAACAAAGCCTCAGGGAAGCATTGCTGGGTGACTTAGTCTGCAGAGCTGAACGTTGGGACTTCCCCATTGGATAGATTTGTGTGTCTAGAGGTGGGCATTCAGACCTAGCCTTGAAAGAAGAAACCTGTGAGGTGGCCTGTAGGAGGAATCCGTGAAGAACCCCCTGCATCAGGCATCCTGCCAGGAGGGTCTGTATCTTCATCACTCTGGTGCTTAGTAAGTACTCACAGCCACTGTTGAAAACAGCCTTATCTCAGCAGCACAGAAAGTCCCATGCTCTTGCCCCCTGCCCCTCTTCTTCATCTCAGAGCACTGAGAAATACTTTTAGACTGAGAAACTTGGGAGATGGCCGCTGATCTGGAATCGGCCTTGTGTTCTTGTTAAATAGATGAAGTGGCTTTTGAGAAAGCCTCTGGGCAGCTACCCCACTGTGGCCGAGGGCCTGCTTTGCCGACACGGCACTGCACAGACAGGAGTAGAGTTCCTTCCCAGCTGGGGCGGCCTCTGTACTGATACCCTGTTCTGTGGAGCCTTGGCTTTCTTGAGCCTTGATTTCTAGAGCATGTGTAGCCACTTCTAAACCCCGGAGGGTGACAAAATCCTTTGTGACCCTCTAGGCCAGGATATCACTATTACTTGTCAGTACTCTTCTGTATCAATTTATCCTGGATTCTGCGGGCCTCCTAGGTTCGGCTGCCTTAGACCAGCTGTGGCTCCCTGCTTTGTATGAACGCTAGGAAGTGTAGTGTTTAGCCAAGGCATCTGTATGATGCTAAACAGGGAATGTGGGGTACTAAGCTGGGTAGCCCTCCTGGCCGATCAGGGACATCCAGTGATTTCTGAGAATCTGTGGGTACTGCTGGCAGATCATCCTGTATTCATCCAACGGAACACTTTGGTAGACCTTCTAAACGAAGGTCTCATCTCTAGCCACAGAATATCAGTGGAAGGTGATCAAGAAAATCTGGTAAGGATAGGGTCAGATGCTTGATACAGTTGTCCTTAGCCGTAATCAAAAGCCATGAGAGTAGGCAAATGGGGACCCTGGCCATCTTGCACCTGGCAGAGTGTTCTTCACGTGGTCCAGGGCTACAGCACACGTTCAAGGTGGAAGAGGTTATAAGTTGGACAGTTTGGATGCTTTTGTTAGCGTGAACTTCTTTGCTATTAAGATCAACCTTGATTCTCAACATTGGTAGAGCAGCAAGACGATGGGGTAGATCCTGGCGCGGCCTGCTGCAGGCTTTTGACAGAGCTTGTGCTCCAGAGCCACACTGTCTGTCTTTGAATGCTGGCTCCACCTTGGAGAGCTTTGGGACCTTAGGCAGCACGTTCGTGCTTCAATTCTTTTATCTGTAAAATGAGGATAATAGGGCACCCGCCTGACTGGGTTATTGTGAGGATTAGGTGAATTGTTACAGAAAGTGTTACCGGAAAGGCCTAGAAAGCAGAGGAAGACTTAATAAATGCTAACATACTTACAACTCTCCAAAAAGGGTGAATGGAAATGTGTAATCTACATTTCAAGTTGAGGATTATACATGTTGTGAAATTTAAAAATATGTTATTTTAAGTAAAAATTACTCAATGAAAATGCAGACTTAAATTTATATATATTTTGGATATGTGCATCTTATTTATTTATTTAAAAAAATTTTTTTTAACATTTATTTATTTTTGAGACAGAGAGAGACAGAGCATGAACAGGGGAGGGTCAGAGAGAGGGAAACACAGAATCTGAAACAGGGTCCAGGCTCTGAGCTGTCAGCACAGAGCCTGACGTGGGGCTCGAACTCACAGCCCTCACAGACCGTGAGATCATGACCTGAGCCGAAGTCGGCCGCTTAACCGACTGAGCCACCCGGGCGCCCCGGATATGTGCATTTTAAAGCATTCCAAGTTTACCTGTTTTGACTGTTTAGACCAGAATAACTTTTTTTTTTAATTTTTTTTTTTTTAACTCTAACTCTTTAGAGGCAGGAGAAATTCAGTACAGGAGAGAGGTTCTAAAAAGAGTTTTGAGGGACACCTGGGTGGCTCCATTGGTTAAGCATCGACTTTAGCTCAGGTCATGATCTTGCATTCGTGAGTTCGAGCCCCACATTGGGCTCTGTGCTGACAGCTTGGAGCCTAGAGCCTGCTTTGGATTCTGTGTTTCCTCTCTCTGTCCCCTCCTGCTCGCACTCTGTCTCTCTCTGTCTCTCAAAAAATAAAACGTTAAAAAAATTTTTTTAAATAAATAAGAGTTTTGATACAAACATCTGCAGCACATAATCTAACCTATTGCTTTACTTCATGTGTATAATCTGTGGATCCTTTTTTATCTTCATTTTTAAAATGGGACAAATATTTGTAATACTTAAAGCAAGTATACTTAGACACATACACATATATATTTAGACACATGTATGTGCATATATGTTTTTGTGGTATCTGTGTGTTTATGTGTATATGAAATACATATGTACGTATGTATGTATTTTGCAGTATCTCCAAATAACAACTTTAAGTCGCAAAACACGAGAAACTGTAATGCTCAATACATGAAAAGAAAGCCCTGTTTCTGTCTCTTAGGATTCTTTTCTTTGTGAATCATTACACTCCTTCGTGACCTGTTAACATAAGAGGGAAAGAGCCCTTGTTTTTTGCCTTTAGAACTTACGAAATACTAGTCAGGCCTCTCGTTTCTTTCCTTGAATTTTTCTCAGTTATATGATGGTGTGTTTGGGATGGGGATAGTTTTGGAAAAAAGATTTCTAAATCAAAGTTTAAAATAAAGTTAATAAAGTGAACAGTTAGTAAAGTTTAAAAAGTACCAGCCGATTTTAAACTTGATGAAAATGCTACTACCAATCATTAAGCAGAAGAATAATAAACCCAGTAGAGAAATAAGACAAAGATACAAATGCTTAATGGAAAATGAAATGCAAATGGCCCATAAATATAGATAAAAATATCAGTGAGGAAACAAGTACTCCCACACAACTCTGGTGAGAATATAAATTGGTCCAATCTCATCTTTGAAGGACACTTTTATGGTATCTATTAAAATAAAAAATGCATGTGCCCTTTGAGTGAGTGGCTCATATCTCGTGATTTACCCTGAGACCTAGTTAACATCCACGTGAAGTAACATATATGCAAGATTATTCATTGTGACATTATTTATAATAGCAAAAGATTGGAAGCAAACTAAATATCCATCAGTTAAATAAATTATGGTACAGCCATACAATTTAATTCTTTTTGACCCGAGTGTCTGAAAGTGGAGGGAGATCTTTGGCCATTTTCCTCTTCGTCTCTTTTCAGAGTGTTCTTGCTTTTCTTTTTTTTTCTTTTTTTGTTTTAAATTTAATTTTAAATTTTTTAAAATTTACATCCAAATTAGCATATAGTGCAACAGTGATTTCAGGAGTAGATTTTTTAATGCCCCTTACCTATTTAGCCCATCCCCCGTCCCAGACCCCCTCCAGTAACCCTCTGTTTGTTCTCCATATTTATGAGTCTCTTCTGTTTTGTCCCCCTCCCTGTTTTTAGATTATTTTTGTTTCCCTTCCCTCATGTTCATCTGTTTTGTCTCTTAAAGTCCTCATAGGAGGGAAGTCATATGATTTTTGTCTTTCTCTGACTGACTAATTTCACTTAGCATAATACCCTCCAGTTCCATCCACGTAGTTGCAAATGGTAAGATCTCATTCTTTTCAGTTGCCCAATAATACTGCATTGTGTATATATACCACATCTTCTTTATCCATTCATCCATCGATGGACGTTTGGGCTCTTTCCATACTTTGGCTATTGTTGATAGTGCTGCTATAAACATGGGGGTGCATGTGTCCCTTTGAAACAGCACACCTGTATCCTCTGGATAAATGCCTAGTAGTGCAGTTGCTGTGTCATAGGGTAGTTCTATTTTTAGTTTTTTGAGGAACCTCCATACTGTTTTCCAGCGTGGCTGCACCAGCTTGCATTCCGAACAGTGTTCTTACTTTTAAAAAGGATAACCATCAGAAGCTGCCTCAAGGAGATAATTTTTCTAGGCAAAAGAATTGCAAATACTGTGTCAAATTCCTTTTCTTTCTAGTATTAACAGTCATTACTAGTTGACCAAAGCAGGGAAGGTGTTGTAGAAGCTAAAATAGGATTGTAAATCAGGACATAGTGGATTATAGAAAGTAGGACATGTCAATTGTCTCATGTAGAAATATTCTCATCTTAAGCACTTTTTTAACATTACATATATTTGTTTGTCCTAAATATTCTAGCCAACACTAGTGATTGGTCATCTTAAACTTGTTATGTTACCATTTCTTACAGTGTTCACTGAAAAACATTGGCTTTTTTTTCGCGTTCTATCTCCAGTTTGTTTTCTTGTTGTTGCTTTTTAGTGTTTTACCCTTTGGAGGCTTCTGGGCAGTGATTGTGTTTGCAGTTAGTGCTTGGTCAAAGTGGTTGACTGGAACCTCAGGGCTATCTTTCCAGTCCTCCGAAAGTGAGCATAGTGGAGGTACTTGATTCCACGGCAGCACCATATCAGCTTTGTAGCCTTGGCTAAACTCCTGCTAAATGTCCATAAAGACCTTGCTTCCTCATCAGTTAAATGGGGTTAAGAGGGGTTCCTTACATGCCAGACGCCGTTCGGGGATTAAATGACGTTACACGTGTAAAACGCCTAGTACATTCATTGGTTGGCACGTGAACTCACTAATGTTAATGCTCTTGTTAATGAAATTAGTTCAGACTTAAATAGTGGTCATCTGCCTCTTAGAATGATTTTTGGTTACAAATGATTGTCAACATTTTAGAGACTCTGGTTTTACTATATTTATGTCGGCCACCTCTTACTTTGAGTTTATTATGTTTCAAGTCCTGTGCTAGGCCCAGCAATATAATTGGATATGGCCTGGTGCCCTTGAGGAACTGTAGTCTTCTGGGGACAAATGGACAGTTTCAGCAGGAGGTGACCAGTGCTGGGGTAGGAGGTTGCACAAGGGCTACAAGAACACGGGGAGACACTGGGATCAGAAGCTTCCTGCGGGAGGTGATGGGAGCTGAGCCAGAGTGTTAACCATCAGTTACTATTAGGGCATAATCTGTAAGGGTCACAGATTGGTACAGAGTTAAAAGTAAGCTTCCCTCCAACCCTGGTCTCCCAGTAGCCCAGAGCCACCACTGACTACTAAGATGCGTTCCCAGTGGGAAGGAAGAGCCGAGCTTGAAGATACGGAAAGCCTGTGTGGCTTGTTAGCAGGTTCAGTTCTGCGGGAGTCCAAGAGCAAGGGGGTCGGTAGGGTGAGGAGTGGAATGACAAGAGAGGAAACCAGTGTTGGGAAGGAGGTTCCTCAACTGTGGTAAAAAACAAAACAAAACAAAACAAAACAAAACAAAACAAAACAAAACAAAACAAAGCAAGGGCGCCTGGGTGGCTCAGTCGGTTGAGTGTCTGACTTCAGCTCAGGTCATGATCTCGCTGTCTGTGAGTTCGAGCCCCGCGTCGGGCCCTGTGCTGACGGCTTGGAGCCTGGAGCCTGCTTCATGTTCTATACCTCCCTCTCTCTCTGCCCCTCCCCCGCTCATGCTCTGTCTCTCTCTGTCTCAAAAATAGACATTACAAAAATAAATTAAAAAAAAAACATAAACAAAAACCAAAAAACAACCCTGATCTCTGCCAATCAAAAAATGCAAAATGGTCTTAGAGCTTTCGCTAGTGCCTAGCACACCAACAGTTTAAAAAAATTTGTTCAAATCTGTGGTTCTAAAAACATTCTCAAATAGTCATTTGAAGGTGAAAAGGCATTTTTTTAATGTATATTCCAATTAGATACTTTTTTCACTTAAAAATTATGTTGAACAAAAACATTCATAATAGCTGTATAACCATGGGGTCATGAGTGATATTTTAACAAGTTTTCCACTTTCACCAAAAATAAAATCTATGATAACATTAGAGAAGAAAAATGTATATTTTATTTTTAAAGTTAGCTGTAATTTTATGTAGGTCATTAGTGTGGCAGTGGGTAATTTATCCCATAGAAATTTCTAGAACTTGATGGTCTAAATAACCAAATATATAGAGTAATATCCATTTTGGACAGATGGCTTTCAGAGCCAGCCTTTTTCCATTTGAGCAAGTGGCTTTTATATGAAGCCTGATGTATATTAAGGTCAGCCCTGCATAGATTGTGGCTTGAATGATCGTGAATAGTAGTGACACACTATAGCTCAAAAAATGATAAATGGGTTTTAAAGATCTAGCTATCCACAAGTTAATAGAATTTTACCTACCCTTTGACCTTCGACTCGTATATCATCAGATTATCTGAAGGATATAGGAAGAGACACCTCTTCCAAAAATAGGCATAACTACAGACCATTTCGCTGTAGGGTGCTGGTTTCCCAGTACAATACCTTTCTTTAATTTCCAGATTTCATAGAACATATGAGTCTTTCACTACAGTGTTTTTTTTTTTTTTTTAATTTTTTTTTTCAACATTTATTTATTTTTTGGGGGACAGAGAGAGACAGAGCATGAACGGGGGAGGGGCAGAGAGAGGGAGACACAGAATCGGAAACAGGCTCCAGGCTCTGAGCCATCAGCCCAGAGCCCGACGCGGGGCTCGAACTCACGGACCGCGAGATCGTGACCTGGCTGAAGTCGGACGCTTAACCGACTGTGCCACCCAGGCACCCCCACTACAGTGTTTTTAATTGGTATATTTATGAGGGCAAAATCTATGTATTTTTTCAAAACATAACATAGCATTTAAAACAAAATGATGATGCAAGGAAAGTCCTGAATGACATTCCAGATACAGTGGGTAGATCATCAGAGTCCAGTGTAGATGATTTGAAAAGCTCACCAGGTTGCGGCCGAGGGGGCCTGGCTTCTGGATTGTGCCGGCAGCGTGAGAGGCCACTGTGCTTCACTGCGCAGTGCTGTTAACTATGTTTGTTTTCACTTGTTAAATCCGGAAGTAGTGTTGAACACATATTATAGACTGGTACAGTGGTTATTATATTTATGGGCATTTTACCTTGTTTTAGTTTCATTTTAAGAAAGTCTTTGGCAGTTTTGAGTTGATGTGTAGCATTTTAATTTCTCTCACTTAAAATAATGGGAAATATGCTTTATTTTTTGTGTATGATGTTAGGTTTCAGGACCAGATTACTGCTGTTAGCTGGGAGGTGCCTGTGTTCCTATTGTGATGGATCTTGAAATGTATTGGGTGTGTGTTTCCTGTGGCCACTTTTTTTTTTTTTAAGTTTTTACTTAAATTCTAGGTAACGTACAGTGTAATGTTAGTTTCAGGTGAACAATTTAATGATGCAGTGCTTCCATGCAACACCAGGTGCTCGTCAGGGCAGGTGCCTTCCTTAATCCCAATCGCCTGTTATCTCTATCTCCTTCCCTCCCCCCACCCCAAATGCCCCCCCCCATAACTATCAGTTTGTTCTCTGTAGTTAAAAGTCCATTTCTTGTTTTGCCTTTCTCTTTTTTTTTCATTTGCTTGTTTGCTTTGTTTTTTAAATTCCACATATGAGTGAAATCATATGGTTATTTGTGTCTCTGACTTACTTCGCTTAGCATAATACTTTCTGGCTCCATCCATGTCATGCAAATGGCAAGATTTCATTCTTTTTATGGCTGAATAATATTCCAGAGTGTGTGTGTGTGTGTGTGTGTGTATCAAAGATTTTTTCTTTTTTTAATTTATATTTAAATTCCAGTTAGTTAGCATACAGTATAATATTAGTTTTAGGTGCACAATATAGTGATTTAATGCTTACATACAACACCCAGTGCTCACCTTGACAAGTGGGTGCCTTAATCCCTATCACCTGTTTCCCTCATCCCCCTACCCCTCTGAGGAGTAACCATCACTGTGTTCTCTGTAGTTAAGAGCCTGTTTCTTGATTTGTCCTATGGCTACTTTTTCTGGATGTCTTTCTGCTGCCCACTGTAATTTAAATTGCATTTTTGAAATTCATAGTGTTTAGAGAAATGCTACTTATATTCTCTTTAAATTTTTAAAAAATGATTGTTTATTTTTGAGAGAAAGAGACAGTGTGAGCAGGGGAGGGGCAGAGAGAGAGGGAGACACAGAATCTGAAGCAGATTCCAGGCTCTCAGCTGTCAGCACAGAGCCCGACTTGGGGCTCAAACCCAAAAATCAAGAGATCGTGACCTGAGCTTAAGTCGGGCGCTTAGCCTACTGAGCCACCTAGGTGCCCTTGTATTCTCTTTTATTATCTTTATAGTTCTTAGGCATAAATTTGGGTTTTGGATAGTTGTAATCATACTGCATGTATAACTTTATCTCCTTTGCAACATAAATGTCTTTCAGTTCTATGATGCAATCTTGCTTTATTATTTGCTAGTACTCTAACATTTATCAATTTTTCTTTGTATTTTTATCATGATCCCCTTTTATGTGTGCATAAAATGTAATATACTAGCCTGTAAACAAATGTTTAAAAAATCTAGACTGCACAAACTGCATTTATTCATTCATTCAACAGATATTTATTGAGTGCTTCATATTTGGTCACAATTTTTCTAGCCACTGAGAATCAGTGAATAAGGCACATGAGATCGCTCTTCTTTGGCAGTAGAGACAGAAAATAAAGATATGCCATTTACAGAACACTGAACACACAGTGGCAAGACCAACAAAAATTTAGAGAAACAAAGCCCAACCGCTTGGTAATACAGAAGAGTAACTTTCAGTTTTTATTAGGTAAAAGAAAATCAAAAGTACAATTACAGATGTTTGTAAAGTAGTATAAATCAGGGACGCCTGGATGGCTCAGTCAGTTAAGCATCTGACTCTTGATTTTGGCTCAGGTTATGATTTCACACTTGGTGAGATCAAGCGCTGCATCAGGCTCTGCACTGAAAGCGTGGAGCCTGCTTGGATTCTCTCTCTCTCTCTCTCTCTCTCTCTCTCTCTCTCTCTCTCTCAAAATAAATAAACTTTAAAAATAACAAATAAAAAAATAAAATAGTGTAAATCAGAATACTGGATCGATATCTAGGAACCAAAGGTGAATTGTATCATTTGGGATTCAAATGAACTACATGTAACAGGTCCCCAAATAGTGAGTAGGATAATCAAATTAGAAATGCCTTTTCTTCTGTTGTCAACAGAAGCCCAAATATAGTTGAACCAAGGGCTGATACGGTGTCTCTGAAATAAGAGAAAATACGTATGTTGGTCTCTGCCCCTGCTTCCAGGCACAGAGCTCCTAAAACCCTTGTAATTTTTTAAAATGGTGAAAGCAGTGAGACTGAGAGCATCTTTTGTTCTGATATTTGGTCTTTGACCCCATTTCCTGACACAGCTGCAAAATCCCTTGGAATTTCCTAGGTGATAGCAGTGTCTTTTGTTCTAATGAGGTCACTCTCAGTGAGCTCCTCAATAGGGGGGCTATTCACCAGAAAGACCAAGCCATGATTAGAAGCTTGGAATTTTCAGCCCCATATCTCATTCTCTTGAGAAGGAAGGACTGAAAATGGAGTTAATGATCTATCATGCCTCTGTGAAGAAGCCTTCATAAAATCCCAGAGGTATGGCTGTGTGTTCAGGGAGCTTCTGGGCTCTGAACACATGGAGGGGCTAGGAGAGTACATGCCTAGAGAGGGCACGGGAGCTCCTTGGCCCTTCTCACATACCTTGTGCTACAACTGTCTTCCATCTGGATGTTCATCTGTGTCCTTTATCATATCCTTTTATAATAAACTGGTATATAGTAAGTAAACTATTTTTCTGAGTTCTGTGAGCTGCTGTAGCAAATTAAACCCAAGGAAGTCATGGGACTTGCCGATTCATAGCTGATCAGTCGGGAGCACCTGGACTTGTAGTTGGCATATGAAACGGGACAGTTTTGTGGGACTGAGCCCTTAACCTGTGGGATCTGGCTCTGTCTCCAGGTAGGTAGTGTTAGAATTGAGGTGAATTGTAGGATACCCAGCTGGTGTCACAGTAATAGCTTAGTGTGGGAAAAATTCCCCCACATCTGGGGTTGGAATGTTATGAATGTGGTAGTAGTGTGATAGTAAAGGAGAAACACAGGAAAGAGTGAGTTTTACTCAGGGACTTCACAGTATCATCAGAGACCCAAGTTCCTATCTTTATCCTCTGACATTCAATGTAGGACTTTGATTCTGAAGTTTGCTTCCGTGGTCCAAAATGCTTGCTAGAGCTCTGGTCATCGTGATGGCATTCCAGCCTTCATTTTGAGGAGGCACCATGAGGATGGATGCAAGGAGGGCACATCTTTTATTTATTTATTTTTATTTCTTTAAGCTTATTTATTTATTTTGAGAGAGAGGGAGAGAGAAAGTGCAAGTAAGGGTGGGGCACTGAGAAAGGGAGAGAGAGAGAGAATCCCAAGCAGGCCCCTCATTGTCAGCACAGAGCCTGATGCGGAGCTCAAATCCACGAATGAACCACGTGGTCGTGACCTGAGGCGAAGTCGGACACCTAACTGATGAGCCACTCAGGCGCCCCACATCTTCTTTTTAAGATGATTTGCCTAACTCTTCCCTTTACATCTTGTTGGCCAAAACTTGGACCTTTGGCACATCCTGCTGAGGGAGGCTGGAAAGTAGAATCTGACAACAGCTGAGTGCACCGTTGTCTCTAAGTAGTTCAGGCATTCTGCTTGATACGGAGGAAGTGGAGAGTGGGTATTAGCAGGTGTCTAGTAATCTACACCAGTGAACGAAGTATTCCAAGTGGCAGCAAAATAAACCTAAGAAGAAGAAAATCATCAAGATAAAAGAAGTCAGTTAATTTCAGGGAAAGGCCCCCAAATATTTACATACAGAAGGTTATTGACGCCCATTACCGAAGTAATCTCAATGGTTTAGTGGAGACGGAAGGCAGATTGCATAACGTTTGTGAGAAGGACAGAGAACGCATGGCATCTTGGGAGGAGAAGGGAGACAGAAAGCTTTGGGCTTTGTTTGGTGTGGGGGATGTTATTTGTTGCCTGGTTTGAAGTGGAGGAGGCCTGAATATGAACATGTAGATAGAGGGGAAGATGATCTTTATCTATCTTAAATAGAGGTGGGTTTTATTTCTAATACCTAGACTAATGGTTTCATTGGTGCCTTAGGATTCTTACGTTATTGTGATGTATGTGTATGTGTTATTAAAATAAATAGTATTCTTTATACTCATTCAGCACAGTGTGTTTTTTTATTTATTAAAAAAATTTTTTTTAATGTTTTTTATTTTTGAGAGACAGCACGAGTAGGGAGGGGCAGAGAGAGAGGGAGACTGAAGCAGGCTCCAGGCTCTGAGCCATCAGCGCAGAGCCTGACATGGGGCTTGAACTCACAAACCATGAGATCATGACCTGAGCTGAAGTCGGATGCTCAACTGGCTGAGCCACCCAGGCGCCCCTACAGTGTTTTTAGTAAGATTTTTTAAAAAAGTTCATGATAGTCCTAGACACCATGTTGGAACTGATGTCACTTAATGGGGCTTATTTGAGAGGTCGAATTATTTGTCCTAGTGTACGTAATCGATCATGGATTTTTACCTGCCAAAGGAATGGGGAGGAAAAAAGCAAGGGGACCCAGGTGGTTTGAACAGACATTTGGAAAAATGACCATCATTTTCAATTTTTTTTTTTAACTGATATTTACTTTGAATTTTCACATAGTATTAAGGGAACATTCGCTTGTTAACCAGAAGTGGTTTGGCATTAGAAGTGGTTGAGATCTACCACAAATGGGTATCCCGGAAGTCATCAGCCCTCCATCACTAAGGGACCTGTGGGCATTCTTTCCCGCCACTTTGTAGACTTCATCCTCTCCAATTTCCTTTGAATGGAGTAATTCACAGCCGTTCATCTCAAGGCTCATTAAAAAAAAAATTAGCTTAGGTGTTGTCATTTTGGAGATTCAAGTTGAACCTTTTTATGAGAATCACTGTGTTTGATTTATGTAAAGAGTTTGGAGGAAAGGGAAATTAAAAGAACGGTCAGAAGCTAATTTCTTCTGCTTATTGAAACCAGAAAGAAGGAAGCACTTTCTCAAATTGACATTTGAAGACCTTTATTAGTGCATTTGGGAAATGAAGATAGCGGAGACTCTGAGTTTGGTTTGATTTATGGCAATAGGAAGCTGGTCGCTCCTCGGATGTGGCCGCAAGAAGCCAGTGTATGTGGCAGAAACTCATTTGCCACCTTCATAGGAATTAAAAAAAAAAAATTATGCCGTTAGTTCCTTTCTAGTCTGAGATACTGGATTGAAATAAATACCATTTATATTCAGTCATTTGCACCTTCACTTCCTCCAGCCACACAGTGGAGAAAAAAAATGTGTTTTGCCTGTAACAAGTTAGAAATGTTAAAAACCACAAAAATAGAATTTGAGCAACCCTTAGAGTTTATTAGCTTCATCTCCAGCAGTTTTAAGAGCCTTTCTGATGAGATGGCTTCTATAGCTTTGGAGCTTGGAGTCATGTCTCTAGATGTCGGGAGACTTCGACCAGGTGCAGTGACTGAACGAAACCTCTCTTTTACATTACCATGAAGAGCATTTTTATTTCTTCCTATTCCTAGCTCAGGATGGAAAATTATCGTCTTTTGATTTTATGTACTTTGAAAATATCTGGTAGACATTGAAGACACTGGAGGATCCCTCAGTTTTAGGTCCGTTTTTGTATTTATGACCCATTACAATCCAAGTCCATCTTCTCTGTCTTTCCCTGGGAGAAAGGCAGTAATTATTTGGAGATTCTTGGTTTCCAGTTTCTGGGTGTGCTGGGATGTAGGGCCGAGGACAAGGATGGAGTAGAGAAGTGCACAGATCACTTCCTGCCCATCTTTTTAGATGGTCCCACTTAGTAGAGTTGCATTTTAAACACATTGGTTTCTTTACCGAAAGTAAAGATCATATCCTAAAAAAATCCATGTGGTAGGAAAAGTCACATTTGAAGAATTTAGCACTTAGAGCAAAATTCAGATTGAAATTTGGAATTAGAGAATCATGAAAGCTCTTACAAATACTGTGTTCATAGAGAATATTAATAACATTTTATAAATCTTTAATTAGTAATGGGTACTATTCAGTTACTTTCTATTTCTCTGTTCCTTGCTTGCGGTGATATTTTTAGACTCCCCCACAGTCACCACATAATTGCAAATTTGTTTTGTTCTGTGTTTATGCATAGTAAATAAAGCCTTTGCTTTTTTTCTTTTGGTTTGACCCATGACTAAATTGTTGACTTTGGAGTTCCGTTGTGGTTCAACAAACCCAGAGCCTGGGGTTTAAAACCCAGAGTCTGAAATTAAAATCCTGGGGGTAAATTTTATTTAATTCATTTAATTTATCATATTTTAAAATGTTCTCCTTAACACATAGAGTTAGCTACCTGCAGTGCCACCTAAGGTAACTTGATACCAGATCTCACTAGGATTTACTGAAATTAGAATTCTAGCCTCCTAATAGGTTCTAAGGTGCAGTTGAAGGCCTGGATTTGTTTTGTCCCTTTAACTCTTACTCATGAGTATAATCCAAAAACCTCCACTGCTTGCCTTTTATTTTCTGTCTTTTTTTTCTCTTACTAATACCTAGGTCTCTCTTTTTTGTAACATTTCCCTTAAAAGTGATTCAAAAGCTCCTGTACATTCTTATGTAAATGTTCACAGTTAAGGGAAATGTATACAGGAGTAAATGTGCAAGTGGTGGAATTTTATAAATAAGGAACTGGTGATGGAGGAGGTCTTACTGTCTCTAGAGGCAGCATCTATCTGAAAGCAGTTATTTTCCAGCAGGCATCATGGAGACTGGTCTGGGGGTGGGGAACTACAGCCCTTGGCCCAAACCTGACTTGCCCCTGCCCTTTTTTTTGAATGTATATTTATATTTATTTTATTTTGAAATAGAGTGGGGGAGGGGCAGAGAGCAAAGGAGACAGAGAATCCCAAGCAGGCTCTGCACTGTCAGTGCAGATCCCAACGCAGGGCTCAGTCTTAGAACCCTGATACCATGACCTGAGCCGAAATCAAGAGTTGGATGCTTGGGGTGCCTGGGTGGCTCAGTCGGTTAAGCGTCCGGCTCTTGATTTCAGCTCAGGTCATGATCTCAGGGCTCATGAGTTTGAGCCCCGAGTAGGGCTCTGTGCTGATAGCTCAGACCCTGCTTGGGATTCTCTGTCTCCCTCCCTCCCTCTCTCTCTCTCTCTCTCTCTCTCCCCCTCCCTCCCTCTCTTTCTCCCACTCACTCACTCACAAAATAAATAAACATAAAAAAAAGTCAGACACTTAACCGCCCAAGCCACCCAGGCACCCCTGCCCTGCTTTTGTAATAAAGTTTCACTGGAACACAGCCATGCTGCTTGTTGGCACACTGGCTGTGGCCGCTTTCCTGCTCCTCTGGCAGAGTGAGTAGCTGCCACAGAGACCATTTAGTTCCCAAAGCCTAAAACAGAACAGGCTTGTGCCCCCTGGGCACCCCCGGGGACTCACCGACACGGTGCTGGGGCCTTGCTGGCTAGTTGCCTGGTCCACAGCTGCTTCCCCGTTGGTCCTCCTGAACTTGGCACTGCTCGCCTTACCACCGCTTGCTTCCTGAAACTCTCTCTTCCCCTGGTTTCTTAGAACATCTCATTCTCCTCATTTTCTTTCTTGTTCCTTACCACCTTCTCCACCTTTAGGCTCCTCCCTGCACCCTCTTACCGGAGGTGTTTCCCACGCTTCAGTCCTCAGGCTTCTTTTGTCCTCGTGATCTTGCTGGAGCACATCCTTCTGTGCTTCCCCCCCACCCCCGTTCCTGCTCCTGAGTTGTTTCCTGTTTCCCAACTAACTGTGCCTCCAGACATACTCACCTGTTGCTCTGCTGACTCCTGGGCAAAACCAACCTCGTCTGTGTTCTCAAGCCTACTTTCCCCTCATCTCCCTTCTTATTAGCACAGCTGTTCTGCAGTCACTCTTCACCAGGAAGAAGTCATTTTTACACTTAATTCACACTTACCGTAGTTGAGATTAGCATCTTATGTTTCTTGGGCTTTCCCCCTATCAAAGCAATACATGAAGAGTGTAAGTCCTTTTAATCTTATGTTTATGTATACACATATGTGCCAGTATTTTTTTTAGGTACCTTACTGTACATATTGTTTTATAGTTTGTGTTTTTAAGATAAAAAATTACTTTGTCAAGTTTACTCTCATAAAAGATGCAGAAGTATAAAAACTAAAAACCTCCCTGTTTGATCCCCCACTCCCTTCTCACCTTAAATCTTATTTCCCAAAGGGATTTCTGTTTACTTTAGAAGTATCTTCATTGACATATGTAATGCATGTAAACTATACTTGAATGTTTTTTTTTAATTTTTTTTTTTTTTTACATTTATGTATTTTTGAGAGACAGAGACAGAGCACAAGTGGGGGAGGGGCAGAGATAGAAGGAGACATAGAATCCAAAGCAGGCTCCAGGCTCTGGGCTGTCAGCCCAGAGCCTGACGCGGGGCTCGAACTCACTGACTGTGAGATCATGACCTGAGCCGAAGTCGGATGCTTAACTGACTGAGCCACCCAGGCACCCAAACTCTACTTGAAGGTTAAAAATACAAATAGGATCTCACTTTACATAGTGCCTATAGGTTGTTTTTTTTTGTTTGTTTGTTTATCAATATATATTGTACCTCTTTGTGTTTGAATGCAAATAATTTTACCTCATTCTCTTACATAGCTGCACCCGTATGGCGATGTTGCTTAACCGCTTCCTGATTGATGGTTATTTCTATTTGTTTATTATTATAAAGAATTGGGTATGTTTTTAATTTTTTAATGAACTTGTATTTTAGAACAGTTTTAGAGCTACAGAAAAATTAAAAAGACAGTACAGAGTTCCCACGAACCCTTACTATTATTTCTGTATTATTAACATGTTACATTTGTATGGTACGTTTGTCATAGTTCATGAACTAATATTGATACATTAAGTTAATATTTTATTCCAATTTCCCTTTTCTGTTCCAGGATCCCACATTACATTTAATAGTTTTGTCTCCATAGGCTTCTCGTGACTGGTTCTTTTTTCGGACTTTCCTTGTTTTCATTGCCTTGACGGCTTTTAGGAATACTGGTCAGGTATTTTTTAGAATGCCCCTTGATTGGGACTTGTCTGATGTTTTTCTTGTGATTTGACTGCAGTTGTTCCATGTTTGGGGGGAGAAGATCACAGAGCCAAAATTTGTATACATTAAGATTCTCTCTTTGAGCTGTAAAGTTCTGTGGTTTTGACTAATGCACAGTGTCGTGTATCCACCATTACACTATCATATAAAACAATTTCACTGCTCTAAGAAATCCCCTGTGCTTCGCCTATTCAAAATCCCCCACCTGCCCCCAAATCCCTGGCAACCACTGTTCTTTTAACTCTCTCTTACAGTTTTGTGTCTTCGGTATGTCATATAATTGGAATCATACAGTGTGTGGCCCTTTCCGACTGACTTTTTTCACTTATGTATATATTCACTTAAGGTTCCTCCATGTCTTTTCATGGCTTGAAAATTCATTTCTTTTTCTCACCAATACTTCATTATATGGACACGGCACAGATTATCTGTTCCTCTGTTGAAGGACATCTTGGTTGCTTCCAGTTTTTGGTGACTATTCATAATCACCAAATGCTATAAACATTTGCATGCAGGTTTTTGGGTAAACACAACTGAGTTGAGTAAATCTCTAGGAACTCCATTGCTGGATTGATGGTAAGTCTATGTTTAATGTTCCAGTGAACTGCTTGAGCTGTCTTCCAAAGTGGCTGTAACATTTTGTGTCTCCCCTAGCAATGGAGAGTTCCTGTTGCGGTGCATTCTCATCAGCATCTGTTATTGTTGGTTGTTGAGTTTTAGACCTCCTAGCAGCCACATCGTTGTATCTTGTCATCGTTTTATGATTCTCTAATGGTACATGGGGTTGAGCATCTTTCAGTACACCTGTTTGAGATCTGTACATCTTTTTTTTTTTTGAGTTGTTTGTTCAGATCTTTTGCCCGTTTCTTAATTGTTTTTTGAACTGAGTTTCAAGAGTTCCTTATATGTTTTGGATATGAAATGTTTATCAGATACATGCTTTGCATATATCTTTGCATATTTCTTTCAGTCTGATTTGTCTTTCATTCTCTTCACAGCATCTCTCTCAGAACAGAAATTTTTAGTATTAATAAAGTCACTTACCAATGCTTTCTTTCTTGGATTATGCTTTTGGTTTGAATCTATAAACTCTTTATCAAACCCAAAGTCACAAAGGTTTTCTTTTGTGTTTTCTTCTAGAAGTTTTATAGGTTTGCATTTTATATTTAAGTTGTGTGTGTGTGTGTGTGTGTGTGTGTAAAAGGTGTAAGGTTTGCATCTAAATCCATCTGTTTGTGTGTTTAATTAATTAATTACTATGGACGTCCAAATATTCTGGCACCGTTTTGTTGAAAAGACTGTCTTTTCTCAATTGAATTGCCTTTGTTCCTTTGCTAAAGATCAGTTAATTCTATTTGTCTGGATCCATTTTTTAACTATCCTGATGACCTGTATGTCTTCTTTTGCCAATACTGTACTGTCTTACTTACTATAGGTTTATAGCAAATCTTGAAAATGTATCATGTGAGTTCTCCAACTTTGTTTTCCTTTAGAATTGTGTAGGTTGTTGTAAGTCTTTAATGTTCTGTATAAACCCTACAGTCAGTTTGTCAGTATCTATAAAATAGCTTGCTGACATTTTGTTTGAAATTATGTTGAATCTGTAGATCAAGTTCAGAAGAAGTGACATCTTAACAATATTGGGTCCTCCAATTCATGAACATAGAATATTTCTCCTTTTTTAAAAGATTTTTTTGATTTCTTTAATCAGACTTTTATAGTTTTCTGCACATAGATCTTGTGTATATCTTATTAGATTTATGTATTTTATTTTTGTGGTGCTGTTGTAATTTTTAAAAAATTTCCAATTCCAATTGTTCATCTCTGGTATATAGGAAAGCAGTTGGCTTGTTTGTAAATCTTGAATCCTCTGATCATACTATTCTCACTTAGTAGTTCTAGGAGGAGATTTTTTTTCAGTTTTTGCAAATAAAAACAGTTTTATTCCTTTCCAATTTATATACCTTTTATTTCTTTTTCTTGTCTTCTTGTAGTAGTTGGGTTTTCTGGTACTTTGTTGAATAAGAGTGGCAAGAGGAAGCATCCTTGCGTTATTCCCAGTCTTGGGCAAGGGGGAAATGTCCAGTTTCTCACAATTAAGTGTCATATTAGCTGTAGGTTCTTTGTAGATATTCTTTATTGTTTTGAGGAAATTCCCCTTTATTCCTAGTTTGCTGAGGGTTTTATCATGAATAAATGTTGACTTCTGTCAAATACTTTACTGCATTAATTTACAGATAGTATGATTTTTCTACACTAGCCTATTGATGTGTGATGTTGAATTTTTTGAATACTGAACCAGCCTTGGATACCTGAAATAAACCCCAACTGGTCAGCATGTGTATAATTATTTTTAAACATGGTTTGATTACTAATGCTTTTTTTCCCAAATCTATGCTCATGAGAGATATTGCCCTCAATTTTCCTTTTTTAAATGCCTTTATCTGGTTTTGATATTAGGGTAATGCTGGCCTCAGCATTCTGTGAGAAGTGTACCTCGTTTCTGTTTTTCTGGGAGAGATTGTGGTGAATTGATGTCATTTCTGGCATAGATGTTTGGTAGAACTCATTTGGGCTTAGAAGGTTATTAATTATTCAACTTCCTTAATATACATAGCCCTAATCGTATGATTTCTTCTTGTGTCTTCACAAAATTTGTCCATTTCATCCAAGTTATCAAATTTGTGGGCATAGTGTTGAGTATTACTTTATTATTATTTTATTGTCCATGGGATCAGTAGTGATGATCCCTCTTATTTTTGATCTCAGTAAATTATGTCTTCTATCTTTTTTTCTTGGTTAGTGTAGGTGAAGGCTTATCGATGGTAAGTGATTTTTCTTTCTTCAGAGAACTGTGTTTTGGTTTGTTGATTTTTCGCTATTGGTTTTCTTTTTTACACTGTCATTGATTTCTGCTCTAATTTTTATTATTTCTTTTCTTTTATTATTATGGTTTAGGCTTAAATTGCTCATCATTTTCTACTTTCCTAAAGTGAAGGCTTAGGTTATTGATTTTTTTTCACTTAGGACTATGTCGTGATCCTTTGTGAAAGTATTCTATTACACTGAGTTTAATTGCCACATAGTCATTCATCCAGTGGGTTTGCTATTTTTTTTTAACCCATCTACTAATAAATACTGTGAAACCTATGTACATCTTTGCTCATATTTCTGATTCCTTAGAATAAATTCTAGAAGACGAATTCCTGGGGTAAGAGATTACAGTTATAAAGGTTTTAAGTAGATATTGCCAAATTTGGCATGTAGTAATAAGCTTGTATCACATGGACTTGTCATTTCTGCGCATTCTTACCAACTTCACATGTTAATATTCTTTTTTTAAAAAAAATTTTTTTTTTTCAACGTTTATTTATTTTTGGGACAGAGAGAGACAGAGCATGAATGGGGGAGGGGCAGAGAGAGAGGGAGACACAGAATCGGAAACAGGCTCCAGGCTCCGAGCCATCAGCCCAGAGCCTGACGCGGGGCTCGAACTCCCGGACCGCGAGATCGTGACCTGGCTGAAGTCGGACGCTTAACCTACTGCGCCACCCAGGCGCCCCACATGTTAATATTCTATCATTACTCAGCTTTATAAAACAATAAAGTTGTCTTATTTTATGTGTGGTCTTATAAGTCTTATTTTTATTGTTAATTTTCTTTTTGTTGAAGTGTAACATTTATCACTAAAGCATAGAAATCCTAAGTGTACAGCTTGATTAATTTTTTTTATTTTATTTTTTAACGTTTCTTTATCATTGAGAGACAGAGAAACACAGAGCGTGAGCAGGGGAGGGACAGAGAGAGAGGGAGACACACAATCTGAAGCAGGCTCCAGGCTCTGAGCTGTCAGCACAGAGCTCGACACGGGCCTCGAACCCATGAACTGTGAGATCATGACCTGAGCCGAAGTCGGTCGCCCAACCAACTGAGCCACCCAGGCGCCCCTGATGAATTTTTAAATAAAGTCAATCCACCTGTATAATTAACACCTTAAAGGTCTCTTTCATGTCCCTTCCACACTATCCTTCATCTCCCAAATTAACCACTATTCTGAATCATTAAACATGTACTCTTTTATTTGGTCTAGCTTCTTTAGTAGCATTAGATCCATTAAATTTATCCATGTTATTGTATGTAGCAATGATTAATTTTTTTCACTGATCTATAGAATCCCATTGTAAATGTGTCACAAATTTTTTAATTCATTGAACTTTTGGGGCACCTGGGTGGCTCAGTTGGTTAAGTGTCTGACTTCGGTCAGGTCATGATCTCGCGGTCCATGAGTTCGAGCCCTGTATCAGGCTCTGTGCTGACAGCTCAGAGCCTGGAGCCTGTTTCAGATTCCGTGTCTCCCTCTCTCTCTGACCCTCCCCTGTTCATACTCTGTCTCTCTCTGTCTCAAAAATAAATAAACATTAAAAAAAATTTAATTCATTGAACTTTTGATGAGCATCAAGGATGTTTCCAGCTTGTGTCTATTATGAACATTGCTACTTTGAACTTTTTTTTTCTTACCAGTGCCCATTGTTTTAATGTGCATTTAATTATTTGTGATATTAAAATAATTTGCTATATTTTAGTTGACCCTTTGTATGTATTCTTTTGTGAAATACTGTTTTGGTTTTTAACCATTATTTTCTTTTGAGATGTGTGTGATTTTCATTAACTTGCAAATGCTTTTTATTAAGGACCAAATATCTCTATGAGCATATGTACACACACATACACATGTATATGTGTGCATATCTATCTGTTTATTTATTTAAAAAAATTTTTTTAATGTTTATTTACTCTTGAAGGAGAGAGATAGAATGTGAGTGGGGGAGGGTCAGAGAGAGAGGGAGACACAGAATCCGAAGTAGGCTCCAGGCTCTGAGCTGTCAGCACAGAGCCCGATGTGGGGGCCCCTATCTGTTTATTTTTTTAAGGATGTTATGAAGCAGGGGTTCTTTCCCCCCATGTTAATAATCGATTGCAGCAACATTCGTTGTTGAATAATTTGTTCTCTACCCAATGATTTATAATGGCTGCCTATTGTAATCAAGTTTTCATATATTCATGGATGTTTCTAAACTTTCTACTGTGTTATGTTGATTATTCTTTCTTGTCTCATTGCCCCATGGTTACTAAAGCTTTATAAGACTTGATATTTAGCACCAAAGACCCCTCTTCCTTCTTTAAAATTATTTTTCTTCAAAATTGTCTTGCTTATTCTTACCACCTTGCTACATTTTCATATTTACTTTAGAACCAATTTGTCAATTCTCATATACACACAGAACTTGGGGATATTGATTAGAATTGCATGTAATTTGGGCAAGTTGCCATTTTTATGAAGTCATGTCTTCAGTTTATCGCTTATTTTTAAATTGCCTGCTCTATCACTTTAATTTTCTTTTACTAACATTTCTCTTCTGATTGTAGATTATGTTGGCTGTCTTGGGGAATGTTAGATTTCCACACATCTTTTGGAATTGTTTGCAGGCTCTTCTTGAGTAGGAGGTTATTTTTGTTCCTATATGTTCCCTTAAGAGGCTGCTAGGTCCAATTCCTGATCACAAGGCTGTTTCATTATATATTTTTTAGCCAGTTTTATCTAATTTACTTTTCATTTTTCATTTCATCTATATTGCCATGGGGATGGTTCAAGAGATGAACTTGAAGTATCCTTTTGACTATATGTCCATTGTATGCACTATTTGGTAAATAATGCAAATTAGATAAGTAAGGATTTTAGATGAGAGGCTTAATTTTGGCATTTTAGTATTTGTAGAGCAAGTGCCATCCGCCCTTCTTCAGGCTCATCTTGCTGTCATTCCAGATTCACTTTCTTATGAGTCAGACATGAGGTAGAGTACTGTATACACAGGCACATCTTGTCACTGTTAAGCTTTCCAGGGAGGAAATTTTATAGGCTTACTTCAAGGGTTTAGTCACCTTCTAATGAGTCATTTTTTTTTTTTTTTTTAAATTCTGGAGCCAAGTTTAGGCATAGGGAGGTTAATTGGTGGGTTAAAACAATCTGAACATTTCTTAACTACAGAGTGTTTGCATTTGGACAGTTAATTCCCAGGAAGGGAGCTTTTAGTACCTAACATTTGGTACTTAAACTCATGAATTGTTACAAGTAATATTTCTGGAGAAACAGATCTATAGGATCTATTGATTTTGGGGATGTATGGTTTCTGGCTGTTCTATATTCCTTCTGGATTTACTTTATCTCAATAGTTTTGTGAAATGTGGTTTGGCTATATTGAGATAACCTTCCCATTCCATCTTTACACTTTGGATTCAGGTGTTTCTCTCTGTTTGTGTCTGCTGCAGGATGATGGATAGATAGACTGCCTGTGGGAACATTGCCAGAGATTGTGCTCTTTTGTCAGTATCTGGAGACATCCAAGTCGATGTGTTGCTTCAGTGATTGGAGTCTGTGTACACACCCTGCTTGTAGGCAATAACATGATCTTCTGCTTATTGATTTTTATGACATTGTTTATCTGACCTGTATTTACTCTTCCGTACATAGGCTGTCACTCACCTTGTGGTGGTGGCTTTAGACTTCTCAGTACAGATGTTCTCTCACGCGGAAAGTAGAGAGTGGCCCTCGGATTTTGTGCTCAGCTCTTGCTTCTGGTAGAAACCTTCCCATTTATTTATTCTTCTTCATTTATTTTTGCTTTTGTCCTTATTCTTTACATTCTCTCTCCCTTATTCATCTTTTTCAAAAATTATTATTCTCGTTCCTTTTCCTTGCATTCCCATGTTGTAAGCTTCTATGTTAGTGGTTCTCAGGATACAGGTCATGTTCACACAGTGGAAACTGTCCCGTTAAGATGCCAGTGGAGCCACCTCTTCCACTTTCTCCCAACCTCCAGAGGATGGAGAAACACTGCTCTGTACTATTCTAAGCTTTCCTGAAGTGTAAATATTCTGCTTTTTAAAAAAATCCTCTAATGGGAACTTTTTCCTTGCTATTGAATATTTATTTACAATCTCTCCATGTCTCATCCAATTGCCAGTGCTCTCAGCCCCCTTTGTCTTTTGCATTTTGCACTTCTGAGCTTTCTCTTCTTGTGGTTTCTCAGGAGATGAAC
This sequence comes from Prionailurus viverrinus, assembly GCF_022837055.1. Classification (NCBI taxonomy): domain Eukaryota; kingdom Metazoa; phylum Chordata; class Mammalia; order Carnivora; family Felidae; genus Prionailurus; species Prionailurus viverrinus. The sequence goes on along the minus strand of NC_062576.1, from coordinate 15,546,454 downwards.
CCCTTTTGCCTGTATGTCTATTATACGCATTATAATATCCTGTTGTATGTGTGGACTATTCTGTGTCTATACATATATCACATACACGGTTTCACCCTCCTTGTACTCCTTCACGCAGGCAACATCTTCCTGCGTATTAACCACATTGCCAGGAAGACGTTGCCAGGAAGATGTCAAGTCCTTCTTTCTTTCTTTTTTCTTTTTTGCTATTAAGTAACTTGTGGAGGTACATGACCCTTCAAACTCTGGGCACACTCTGTCTAGTATTCCGGCTGATACGCGTGGTCTTCTGAGGCTTTGCTGAACCTAAGGCAAATCTTTTTCTATATCCTTTACTGAATTTCTGGTTTTTGAGCAGCAGAATTTTGTTTAAGCCATCTGCTATAATGGATAGTTGAGATCAGGAACATCAAGAGACTGTTAAGCTGATTCAGTCTCCCCTCAAGAGTCAGTACTATTTAAAAATGTGTGTGTGTGTATGTGTGTACATGTTTTCTGATCCCACAGCTTTCGTTATATTTCCTTCAAGCCTTATTTATGTCATTAATACTATCATATATGTACAGTTTTCTTTTTAGCTATTTAAAAATTCAGCACTATTGCATAAAAATTATCCCTCATCATTAAACATTCTTCTAACACCAGTTATTCTCAGTAGGAACAAATACAATAAAACAAGCCCCCTCCTCATTTCCTACCCCTTGCTGAAAATCACATCTCCATTGAGCCCTTCTTTGGTTAGGAATGTGTTTCTCTGCTATGTTAGGATTCATAACCACTGTTCTGAAATATCATCTTTAGTGTTAAATAGCTATGCCCTAAATCATCTTGCTCTTTCTTGGGATTGAAGCTCTTGAGAATAATATCTCATTATTATGAACAAAGCTGGAATGAACATTCTTAAATATCAGTATGTGTCCACAATTTTTTTATCATTTCCAAACGTGAAATTTTTAGAAATGCAATTATTGGGTCAACAGATTTAAGTATTTTTCAGATTCTTTAATCATGTTGCTGTGTTACTTTCCAAAATGTTTTCGCTGGATTTTGCTTTCACTGTCAGTGAATGAGTGTGCCTGTCTTGCTAAACTCTAGGCAGCATTGAATATTGCTATTTTGAAAAATCTTTGCCGATATGATAACCCAAAATGGTACCTCATTACTGCTTCAATTTGCATTTCTTTGATTACTAGTAACTCAGTACCATATTTTAGGAGACCATTTTATCTTGTTTTGACACAGCTTCAACTCGAGATTGTCTTGAATTGCAACTGTCAAGATAAATCGTTGAAATTAAGAGCTGTAGTCCTGGGATATAATAACCTCATCCAGAATATGTAGCACTGAAAGCTGCCTAATTAGAAACAACAGAATTCTGTCCAATTCACAGATATATATATGTGTCCAATTCATATATATATATTTTTTTTTAAACACACACACACACATATATATTTTTTTAAAACTTTTTATTATAGATTTTTAAAACACCCAAGAGAAAAGAAAATACTAGAATGAATTCCTGTGTAACCACAGTCTTTACTTTGGCAACTACTGGCACTCTACATTTCTTATTTCACCTGTCTCCCCTCTGTTTTTGGAGTGGAGGAGGCATTGGAATATTTCAAGTCAAATAAATACATCACTTTACTCATGAATACTTATGTATAGAATGCCTCTTCCCAGAACTTTGCATATATTTTATCTCCAATAGGATTTATTACCAGAGTATATCATAGGTACAGAAAAGTGCATAGAGCTTAAATGGACAGCTTGGTGAATTATTACAGAATGAACACACCTCTGTTTTCAGCAACAAACTTAAGAATACAGTATGAGTATGTATGTAATATGAAGAACACCTTCAGAGTCACCCTTTTGCACCATTCATCTTCCTTCCTGGTCATCAGCCCCTCTTCTTTCTAAAAATAATCACTGTTTTGTCTTCTAACACTGTAAGATAGTTTTCCCTGTCCTTGAACTTTATAGAAATGGAATCATACAGTATAGAATTGACCCTTGAATAACGCTGGGGTTGGGGTGCTGACCCCTTGCGCAGTTGAAAATCCACGTATAACTTTCACCTCCCAAAACCAGCTACTAGCCTGCTGTCGCCTAGAAGCTTTACCAATAACATAAACAGTTGATGAACACATACTTTGTATGTTATATGTATTATACTGTATTCTTACAATAAAGTAAGCTAGAGAAAGGCAGATATTGAGAAAATCACAAGGAAAAAACACATTTACAGTACTGTACCCTAAAAAATTCACGTTTAAGTGGATCTGCGCAGTTCAAACGCATGTTGTTCAAGAGTCGACTGTATTTTGCTTTACATATTTGTTAGATTTATCCATGATGTTGTGTACCGCTGTAGTCTGTTTCATTGCTATATTTCATCATGTGAATATGCATCCTTCCTACCAACTGGTTTTGTGTTTCTTTGAAATAATATTTTCTCGTGGATTTAATTTGCATTTCTGTTGGGGCACCTGGGTGGCTCAGTGGGTTAAGGCTCTGACTTCAATTCAGGTCATGATCTCATGGCTCGTGAGTTCAAACCCCACCTCGGGCTTGGAGCCTGGAGCCTACTTCAGTTTCTGTGTCTCCCTCTCTCTCTCTCTCTGCCCTTCCCCCCCCCCCCAATTTTTTTTTTTTTTTGCATATCTGTTTATTGGTCATTTGAATCCCCTCTTACAAGAAGGATACATTCTTAAAAGTTACTGTCCTCTGTTATTAAACCGTAAAAACCCCTCTTATTCAAGGCCATACAAGAACATTCGTGGCTTTTGTCAATTTTTGTTTTGCATTATCTTTTTCTAATTGGTTTTCAGGAGTTCTTTATATATTGTAGATAATGAGTAAATGTCTTTTTTCACTCTGTAGCTTGTCTCTTTCTTATAATATCTTTTAATAAGGAGAAGTTGCTAATTTTAATGTAGTCCAGCTAAACACGCTTTCTTTTCTGTGGAGTGCATTTTAAACTGTTTAATAAAGTCATGAAGAGATTCTTATTTTCTAGATATTTTGTTGTTTTTCTCTCACATTTAAGTCTGTAATCATTAAAACGTTTTCTAAGTGTGAATGCTTTTATCCACCCCCCCCCCCCGACATATGAGCGCCCATCGGACCCAGCACGGTTAATTTAAAATACCATCCTTTTCCACCTTATTCGATAGTGCCAATTTTGTAATAAATCAAATATCTATACTTGTTGCTCATTTCTGGTTTTTTGTTGAGATGTAATTGATAATTGACATGTGACATTTTATAAGTTTAAGGTGTGTTCATTTGATACATGTATATAATGCAATATGGTTACCATGGTAGTATTAGTTAACACTTCATCACATCCAATAATTATCATTATTTTTTAATGGTGAGAACATTTAAGATCTAGTCTCTTAGCATCTTTGTTAACTAAATTGTTAACTAAACTAATGAAATCACAATGTTAACTAAATCACAATGCTGTGCTGTACATTAGATCTCCAGAACTTTATTCATCTTATAACTACAAGTTTGTACCCTTTGACCAATATCTCTCCAGTTCCCCCACCCTTCAGGGGACTGTTTCCATGAGTTCCCCCTTTGTAAATTCCACACATAAGTGGTATTGTACAGTTGACTGTTAAACATCATAGCGGGTCGGGGCACTGGCCCCCTGTGCAGTGGGAAATCTTCATATTAACTTTTGACTCTCCCAAGACATTTAGTATGTTCTACATATTATACTATATTCTTACAATGAAGTAAGCTAAATAAAACATTATTAAGAAAATCAAGGAAGAGAAAATATATTTATGGTACTGTACATATATATTTACTGAAAATCCATGTATAAGTAGGCCCACACAGTTCAAACCCATGTTGTCTAAGGGTCAGTTGTATTTGTCTTTCTCTGTCTGATTTACCTCACTTACTATAATGCCTTTGATGTCCATGTTTATCCGTGTTGTCACAAATGGGAGTATTTTCTTGTTTCTCTTGGCTGATGTATATATATACACCACATGTTCTTCAACTATTCATCTGTTGATAGACACTTGGTTTGTTTCCATACCTTGGCTATTTTGAATATCCTGTTTTATTTCCTTTGGATATATACCCAGAAGTGGGGTTGCTGGATCATATACTACTTCTATTTTCTTATTTTTTGAGAATACTTCATACTGTTCATAGTGCCTTTACCAATTTACACTACCACTAATGGTTCCTTGAATCTAAAACCCAAAAAGGGTTCCCAGTTTTCCACATCCTTTTCAACACTTGTCTTCTCTTGCCGTCTTAAGGATGGCTATTCAACACGTATGAGCTGATCACTGAGATCATTGTGGTTTTGATTTACATTTCCCTGATGATTAGTGATGTTGAGCATCTTTTCACATCCTTGTTGACCATTTGGATGTCTTCTTTGGAAAAGTGTCTATTCAGTTACTCTGCCCGTTTTTAAATCCCATTGTTTGGTTTTTTGTTATTGAGTTGTAGGAGTTCTTTTAGCTATTAACCCTTTATCAGAAGATGATTTGTAAATATTTTCTCCCATTCCATAGGTTGTCTTTTCATTTTGTTGATGGTTTCTTTTGCTGTGCAGAAGCTTTTTGTTTTGATGGTAGTGCCATTTGTCTATTGTGGCTTTTGTTGCTCGTGCTTTTGGTGCCATATCCAAAAAGTCATTGCTAAGATTAGTGTCAGAGAGCTTTTCCCCTGTGTTTTCTTCTAGGAGTTTTACGGTTTCAGGTCATATGTTTAAATCTTTAATCCATTTCAAGTCATTGCTTTGTATGTTTTACAGTTTTCCAGGCACCATTTACTGAAGACACTATCTTTTCCCGATTGAGTATTCTTGGTTCCCTTGTCAAATATTAGTTGACATGTACACATAGGTGTTTATTTTGGGCTCTCTGTCCCATTGGTTTATGTGTTTGTCTTTATGCCAGTGCCATACTGGTTTGATTACTGGAGCTTTGTAGTAAACATTGAAATCAGGATATGTGATGCTTCCTGCTTTGTTCTTTTTTTCTCAGGATTGCTTTGGCTATTGAGCGTCTTTTGTGGTTGGATACAAATTTTCAGATTGTTTTTTCTAGTTGGGTGAAAACTCCCATTGGAATTTTGATAGGGATTGCATTGAATCTATATAGATAGCAAAGTGTATAAATTCACTGGCTTTTAGCTTATCACAACATTGTGCAATCATTAGCATTATCTAATTCCAGACGATTTTTAATAGTGTCGGGCTTCTTTCAGTTAGCATAATGTTTTCAGGATTCACTCATGTTATTGCATTAATCAAAACCTCATTCTTCTTCCCTCCTGCCCTCTCCCTCCACTGAATAATATTCCACTGTATGGATACACTACATTTGTTTATCCATTCTACAGCAGATGGACATTTGCATTGATTCCACCTTTTGCTCTTATGATTAACAAACTATGAATATTCATGTACAAGTTTTAGTGTGAACCCTACATTTTTAATTCTCTCAGGTGTATCTACCTAAGAATGGAATTGCTAGGTCATATATTGATTCTATGTTTAACTTTTTGAGGAACTACTAAACTGAAGCAGGAAAGTTAATTTTGATGAAGTTCACCTTAGTTTTTCATTTGTTGCTTGTGCTTTAATGTCATGTCTAATGGCCTAATCCACGGTCCTTATATTTTTTTCATAGAGTTTCATTGTCTTAGCTCTTACATATGGATCTTTTCACTTAATCTTCATGTAGAATATGAAGTAGGCTTCCACTTCATGCATTTGCACGTGAATATCTAGTTGTCTCAGGACTGTTTGTTGAAGAGACTATTTTTCCTCCATTGAATGGACTTGACCTGCTCGTCAGATCAGTTGTCTATATATGTGTAGGTTCACTTCTGGACTCCATTCTGTTCCATGGTTCTGTATGTCTGTTCTTATGTCAGTTTCACACAGTCTTGATTAGTATAGCTTTGAGTAAGTCTTGAAATCAGGAAGTGTGAGTCCTCCAGATTTGTCCTCTTCAAAGTTATTTTGGCTGTTTGGGCCCATATGCATTTCTATGTGCATCTTGAAAATCAACTCCCCCACCCCCGAAAAATGGGCAGCTGGAGTTTTGACGGGGATTTTTTATTTTTTATTGAGGTGAAATTCAAATAACATAAAGTTAACCATTTTAAATGAAGAATTCACTGGCATTTAGTACGTTCATGGTGTTATTCAGTTACCACCTCTACGTAGTTCCTATACATTTTCATCTTTCCAAATAAAGTCTTGGATCTATTAAGTAGTTACTCCCCATCCTCCCTACCCAGTTGCTGACAACCACTAATCTGCTTTCTATTTCTGAGGATCTACCTGTTCTGGATATTTTGTATAAATGGATTCATGAAGCACATTATCTTTTTCATTCCTGGCATAAATCCTACTTATTCATGGTACATAATACTTTAATATGCTATTGGATCCAATTTGATAGTATTTTGTTGAGGATTTCTGCATTTATATTCATAAGGGACACTGGGTATTTTCTTGTGCTATGTTTGGTTTGGTTCAAAGGTAATGCTGACATCAGAGGAGTTCAGAAGTGTTCATTTTTCTTCTGTTAATGGGAGGAGTTTAAGAATATTACCCTTGAAATGTTTGGCAGAATTCACCAGTGCAGCCATTGTTTCTGGACTTTGTGTGGGAGTTTCTTCATTACTGATTTAATCTCTTTACTTGTTGCAGATCTTTTCAGATTTTCCATTTCTCTTTGAGTCATTTTTGGTAATTTGTGTGTTTCTAAGAATTTGTCCATTTTTTTTAAAGTTTATTTATTTATTTTGAGACAGAGAACACAAGTGGGAGGAACAGAGAGGGAGAGAGAGAGAGAGAGAATCCTAAGCAGGTTCTACACTATCAGTGCAGAGCCCAATGTGGGGCTCAAACCCAGAAACTGTGAGATCATGACCTTAGCCGAAACCAAGAGTCAGACACTTAACCGACTGAGCCACCCAGGTGCCCCAGAATTTGTCCATTTAATTTAGGTTATATTTAATTTATTGACATAGTTGTTCACAGTATTCTTTTATAACCTTTTTGTTTTTGCAAGGTTGGCAGTATTGTCTCCGCTTTCAGTTCTGATTTTAGTTGTGTCTTTTCTGTCCTTTTTTTTTTTTTTTTTTTTTTATAGTCTAGTTTCAGGTTTGTCAATTGCATTGCTATTTTCATAGAACCAACTTCGGGTTTTTTTTCTTCTCCATTGTTTCTCTCTTCTCTATTTCTTTTACTTCTGTTCTGTTCTCATCTTTATTATTTCTTTCTTACTCTTTACTTTCAGTTTAATTTACTCTTCTGGACCAGATACTTGAGTTGTGAATTTTGAGATCTTTTTTTTTTTTTTTTTTTTAATGCAGGTGTTTATAGCTATTATTTTTTTTTCTCTTTTTATTTTATTTTTTTAAAGATTTATTTATTTATTTATTTTGACAGAGAGAGAGAGAGAGAGAGAGAGAGAAAGGAGAGAAAGCACACAGGGGAAGGGCAGGGAGAAAAGGAGAGAGAGAGTCCCAAGCAGGCTCTGCACTGTCAGTGTGGAGCCTGATGCGGGGTTCAAACCCACGAACCGTGAGATCATGACCTGAGCTGAAATCATGAGCCGGACATTTAACCAACTAAACCACCCAGGCACCCCTCTTTCTTTGTCTTTTGACAGTTTGATTATAATGTGTCTCATTATGAGACTCTTTGAGTTTATCATTTTTGGAGTTTGTAGAGCTTCTTGGATGTGTAGATTTATGTTTTTCACCAAATTTTTGAAGTTTTTGGCCATTCTTTTTCCAAACATTCTTTTTGCCATTTTTTCTTTTCTCTCTTGAGACTTTTGTAATGTGTATGTTAGTACACGTTGTAGTGTTTTACGGGCCTTTAAAAAGAAATTTAAATAATAAGCCTACAATCTTTCTCTTCCTTTTTGGGAAATAAGCATTATTAATGACTTGATGTGTTTCCTTTAAATGATTTCTTTTCCCACTGGATCAGATTTTTTTCACTGAGGCTTATTATCTTGTTTTGCCCTCTTTCCTTTATTGGAATTTTCAGTTGTTCATTAAGCTTGAAATTGGTTGGTTACTTTATTTAGAGAGTAATTCTATAATAACAGTTTTCCTGCTTATCTTTGAGCATAAAGAATGTTTCATTTGGTTGCATCATGAATTATATCCTTGAATTTACCTTTTCATTCTTTGTTTATTTGACTTACCAAGTTGACGCATTTTGTTTTGTCTTCCACAGATAGCATAAAGCTTAGTTTAAAGCCATTTCAACAACAAGGCATGCTTTCTAAGGAGTTTGATAGGTTGCCCAACTTCTAGTAGAGGCATTAAATGTTCTTTGCTTTTAGAAACAATGGTCATCAGTGAGGGATTGTGTGTGTGTGTGTGTGTGTGTGTTTAAAAGTTTAATTTTTGAGAGAGGGAGAGAGAGGGAGAGGGTATGAGCGGGGCAGAGAGAAAGAATCCCAAGCAGGCTACAGTGCAGAGCCCGACACGGGGCTCCGTCTCACGAACTGCAAGATCATGACCTGAGCCAAAATCAAGAGTCAGATGCTTAACCAACTGAGCCACCCAGGCACCCCAGTGAGGGACTGTTTCAATTTTAAGTTGTTTTTTGGCTTTAAGCCATTCAGAATTAGTTTTTGACAAACATACAATTTGGTCAGTGTTCAGTTTGCTTTTTATAAATTGAGAAGATCGTGCAAAAGGCCTCAGTGGTGGAGTCGTAACCTCTGCTGGTTTCCCAGCTCCTCTCCTCTTTTGGCATTACTATGGTCACTAATTTTTTTCTGACTCTGGTTTTGTTTATTTGTCAGACTCGAATGTAAATGACACAACAGTTGGCACTTGGCTTTGTTCGCTGCTGTATCTCTAGCACCTAGAATTAGGCCCAGCATAGAGAGGGACCCGGTGACTATTGGTTGATACCTGTGATGAATCTGTGGAGCTGCTGGTGGTGGTGGTGATGGTAGCCGAAATTTATTCATACCTTTCTTTGTGCCAGGCCATGTTCTAAGACTGTTGTTACATTACAACCACACTACAAGATACTGGTACTGGTGCTCTCCCCATTTTACAGAGGCAGAGGGTGCGTGCCTGAACGCACACAGCCGATTCCAGAGCCAAGAGCCGTAGCTTAATCGTTACCGTGTGGTTCTTTTTCCTCCTTTCTCCTGGCCTTCCTGACTACTCGGGCCTTTTCTACTTTGCACTTAAAATCTTTTTCTGCCTCGGTTCCCCTTGATAAGCATTTAACATTTACTTTAGGTATTTTGACCTTAGTTTTCACCCCGTGTGTTTTCAGTTCATCTATTACTTCCCTCTAAGAAACAACACAAGTTAAAACCCAAATTTAAAATCTGTCGCAAAGATCTGATCGAAAATTCCGAGGTGAACATCTAGGTCTCTTGCTAGGGACCAACCACATTTGATGTGATATTACTTTCAAAATTCTGTTACTGTGTGCAGACCCCTGGGGCAGGTTGGGGGGATCTTAGACTCTCAAACAGAAAATATATGAAATTATAAGATGCCAACTTCTTGACATTTTTGACAAGTCACACGGTGACATTTTACAAATAACACTGTACATTGAACAGCAAGTAGGTAAACTGTTTGTCTGAAGTCAATACCTTCATCCTATTTTTATATTCATCCTATTTTTATATAACTGTCCCTATGAGATAACATGCCACATTCAGAAAATTCTGCAGTAATAACCATTCCAGAACCTATGCAAATTACAATTACTAAATCTCCAAACTGAAAAAAATAAGTTTAATTCAAATGAAATGAATACAGTCCAGTTGACACTCCAACTTTTTTTTCTTTTTTAACAGAAGATAAAATAGCAATGGTAAGTATTTCCTTTGCAGAGGAAATTCCAGCCTTCACCTTTCAAGAAACATCTGCACCCAGTTTTTGTTTTAATCTAATCTAACTAGAGTGTACCACCCTTTTGTTCTTCTGTAGACCTTAGGAACTGCTTTAACCAATTTTAAACAGACTTTAAATAAAATCTCTGAAATGATTCCATTGAACAAGCTCCCCATAGTCACAGCAAAACCCAGAATGCAAAGTTGATAATTTGAAATGAACTAATCAAATCCACTAACATTCCTTTTCCAGTAACCCCATAATGTTTCTCTTTGTAGCATTTGATATAAGTATGCTATAGATAAAAAGGTATGAAAATTAGTTATTTTTGCTAATCAAAAGATACGAAGAAAGTGAAAAGGAAAGCCATAAAGTGAATGGAAATGTTTCCAAGGCCTTTATAACAGCTCTCTTATAGCCAGGATATATAAAGCATTTGAAAAAAACAAAACAAAACAAAAAACAGTCAGTAGGAAGAAGACAGCCCAATACAGAAATATTTAAAACACTTGAACAAGTACTTCCCAATAGCCGGCATCCAAATGGCCAGAAACATAATCAACTTCTTTAGTAGTCAGGCAAATACAAAATAGACAACGTGAGAGTGGCAAAATTTAAAGACTGAAAACTCCAAGTGTGGTTAAGGAAGAGAAAGAGCTGGAACCCTGAGACACTGCAGGTGAAAGTTTTGTAAAATCACTTTGGAAACCAATTTGACAGTATATGCTGAAACTGCATGAATACACCTCCTGTGACCCAGCGTTTCCACACGTAGGTGCATCCAAGAAAAATACATGCTCTTGTGCATCTCAAGAGTGAAGTATAATAACACGGAGGGCAACAGACACTATTTTGGTAGGACCCAAACTGGAAAATAACCAAAACTTCCACTAGTAGTATATTCACATAATAGATACACAGCAGTATGTTTAATCTCACAAACATCAAATTCAGTGAAAGAAGCCAGACCTAATTGAGTATAAGTCATAATAGCATTTTATACAATTTCCTGAAACAGGCAAAATTAAACTCTAGTGTGATAAAAATACAACAGCACTGTTTTAGAACAGCTAAAAAGTAGAGATGATCCAGATGTCTATCGTTGGGGGAATGGTCGAATGAATTGTTGTATATTCAAATGATGGAGTACTGGCTAACAAGGAAAATGAGCAAAGGTCAACGTACATCAACACGGATGGATTTTCTGAAAATGTTGGATGACAGAAGCAAGACACAAAAGAATAATGGTATTGGGTATCTTTGGGACAGAGGGAGTGGATAGCGACTGGGTGATGGGTATGTTCTTTGTGTTAACTCCTTTTGCTATACAGATGTGTCTTATATACGTTTCTCTTTGTATGTTTTGTTTCACAATTTGAAAAGGTTTAGCAAAGCAGAGAGGGCCATGCCCCTTGGGTTCACATGCCAGCTTTGCCGCTTTCCAGCTGTGACTTTGGGACATTTAACAGCTCAAGGCCTCAATTTCACAACTGTGATGTGAAGATAATAATCAAACCTATTTTGTAAGATTTGTTGTAAAGAGTAGACAGATACTGGACTCTTCGCTCCAGTGTTAAGCACTTACAATAACAGCTGGCATGTAGTCAGTGCTGAGTAACTGCTAACTCCTTTTCTTGTTATCGTTGGTACCATTGCCAGTTTATTTGTCCAAAGGAATTATAAACTCCCACAGGAGTTAACATTATATTATAAATCTATCATGCCTCTCCATGTAGTGAGTTTTTGTTTAGGTCTTTCAGAAAAGTTTATTTTCTTCAGTGTCCATGTTATTTCATAAACTAATCACTAGATATTTTATAGATGTATTTAATAGTTGTAAGTGGAATTTTCCTTGCCTTGTATTTCATAATTGGTTGCTGCTGGCATATAGTAGCTAATACTTCTTGGGGTTCTAAGTTCTACACAGGTTGAAGCTTTTAATCCTGTGTAGGACCCCCATTTTTCACAGGGTAGAAACTGAGAACAGGGAGATGAAAATAGCTAAGTGTGTGGTCTGGGCTTTGGTCCGGCCCCAGCGCCCATATTCATTCCACTGATCCATGCTAAGAAGGCAGTTCATTTTTATACTTTTCCTTAATACAACTTTTAAGTTGATTTTCTTAGGTTTCCAAGAAGCCAGTTACATCATTTGCAAGTAATGATTTTTTTGTGTAGTGTCCAGCAATTCTTGCTCCCTTGCCTTATTGCTTGGATTTTAACTTTTAGGGAAATGTTCATAAAAATAACAGAGTGGACGTTCTTCTGTTAGTCTGACTGACTAAATGGGAATGCCTGTATTTTTCATAAGCCACTGAGAATGACATTGACCATTTTATGTTAAGGTTGTGTTTTTTAATTGTGTAGTTTGCCAAATGGTTTTTGATTTGATTACTCTGTTTTGTTTTCAAATTAAGGATGGCTTTTAAATTATACCAAATACCTTTGTGTGTCTGTGAAGATGATCGCGTGTACTTTTCTGTGTTGAACTCTGTGATGAATTATATTAATATGTAACCACATATCGAATCATCTTTGCATTCCTAGAATTTTCAACATACTGCTGAATTGTATTTGCTAAAGTTTCTATAAGATTTTTGTATCTATAAGTACAAGTGAGATTGGTCTGCTGTTCTCTACCCGTTTTTGTTAAGTGAATTCTGGCTTTATACGTAAAGGGAATCTGGAAGATCTCTGTCTTTTCATGCATTATATACTGTGTTTTAAAGTAATTTTTGAGTACATTTTCTGGTATGGCTGCCAAATACTGTTCAGCGGAGATCTTTTCATTTTGTTCATCGAAGATCTCGAGTGTTTCTTCTCTTTCACTAATTATGGAAATCTTCAAACATAGGCAAAAGTAGAGAGGTTGGTATCATTTTGTTCCTCTCTCGCCTCAGGTTTTCTCTCAAGTATTTAGAGCCTCACTACTTAAAACATGCTGTGCGTCGTAGCAGCATGGATATTATCCGGGAACTTGCTCCAGATGGGTGTGGCCCTGCGTGCGTATGCACATAGACACCACCTCCGCCATATACTAGTGGTTATAGGCAAGTCCTAGGTCCCGCTCCCCAGTCTTGCTTTAGATTTTAACCTCTTTTGGGGCGCCTGGGTGGCTCGGTTGGTTAAGCTCCCACTTTCGGCTTAGGTCATGATCTCACGGTCCGTGAGTTTGAGCCCCACGTCGGGCTCTGTGCTGATGGCTCAGAGCCTGGAGCCTGCTTCCGATTCTGTGTCTCCCTTTCTCTCTGCTCCTCCCCTGTTCATGCTCTGTCTCAAAAATAAATAAACGTTAAAAAAAAAAAAAAGATTTTAACCTCTTTTTCATACTGTCCTGAGATGTTTCAATAACGCTTTGAACGTTTGAAAAATTGTCTCGGGTCCTGGAAGGGAGAGAGCTACAAAGTCAAAGGGCATAAACTTGTTAAAGCCTTTGATGTCTGTTGTCTAATTGCTTTTCAGAAAACCACTACCTCATTTGGTTAAGTGGTAAACAGGTGACAATACTGACAGTTCATAAATGTGCCTTTTCTGCCAACAGGAGATCATTAAAATGTTAAGAAAGCAGGAAAGAAGAGAAGAGTAATTAGAAATTCTTGTCATAAACACTTGAGTGATTGGTACCTGAAAGCCTGAAGGTTATTTGAATTAATTTTCAACAGTCTTAAAGTATTTGGTCAATTTACTATTCCTTACTAAATCTAATTCAGTGTGTCGTTTTCAAGAAACATTTGGGTGCCTAATGTAGTGGTAGAGATTGTGAGTGAGAAAAGATACATGCCAATATCTGTGCCCTTAAAAGGCTTATGGGAATCTTATTATATTGTTTTCATTTTTTTTTTCGTCTTTCTACAAAATATAACTTTGGCTTATAGAAGTTCTGTCTGAGGGCGCCTGGGTGGCTCAGTTGGCTAAGCGTCCGACTTCGGCTCAGGTCATGATCTCACAGTTCGTGAGTTTGAGCCCCGCGTCGGGCTCTGTGCTGACAGCTCAGGGCCTGGAGCCTGCTTCGGATTCTGTGTGTGTATCTCTCTCTCTCTGCCCCTACCCTGCTCGTGCTCTGTCTCTGTCTTAAAAATAAATAAAACATTAAAAAAATTTTTTTTTAAAAGTTCTGGCTGAATTTCACATTACCTGGGTCTCTAGGGGATTGAAGAAATTTGAAAGCCTTCCAAGGTGTGACTTCCACCAACATAAAAACGAAGTTGGCTTTTCCTTTGTTTCAGCAACAGCGTACCGTGTACAGGCTGACTCTAGTGAAAGCGTGGAATGTAGACGAACTCCAGGCCTATGCTGAGCTGGTGTCCCTGGGGAATCCTGACTTCATCGAAGTGAAGGTGAGCTCCTGCTGGCCAATGTCATCCCACTTCCTATGGTGCTTTGTTGTGGTGAAGTTAGTACCTTATAAAACTCTATAGGAGGTCCCAGATGTGTTATTTATTCATTCAGAAATATTAATCAAGAACGTGGCACCATTCTAGGCAATGGGGATAATAACAGTAAAGACGGAGCTTTTGCTCTTATAAAGCTTATATTTATTGAGAGGGAGGCAGTCAGTGCAAAATAAATAATTAAAAACTACACAGTAACATTAGTATGCTGAGAAATAAAATAGTGTTACAGCGAGGAATTGGTTGGCTTTAAAATAAACTTTTAGGGTTGACTAGGTGGCTCAGTTGGTTAAACGTCTGACTTGGGCTCAGGTCATGATCTCATGGTTCTTGGGTTCAAGCCCTGCATCGGGCTCTGTGCTGACAGCTCAGAGACTGGAGCCTGCTTTGGATTCCATGTCTCCCTCTCTCTCTGCCCCTCCCCACTCGCACCCTCTCAAAAATAAACATAAAAAATTTTTTTTAGTTAAAAAAAGTAAAAAAATAAAATAAAAATTAAATAAAAATTAAAAAAGTAAAATAAACTTTTATTATGGAGAATTTCAAACATACATAGAAGTAGAGAGATTGGTCTAATGACCTCCATCTGTTCACCCAGCTTCAAAAATTACCAACTCATGACCAGTCTTGTTTCATTTCTACCTCTACCCATTTTCTCTGCCATATCCTATTATTTTGAAGCAAACCCTACGTTATGTGGCTCATCTATAACTGTATATGTCTCTAAAAGATATACACTCACTATATATACTTATTCAGAATACTGTTCTCATAATTGAACAGTTTTAACAATAGTCTCTTAAGTATTGGAAATAGAAGGTTTCAGATTTGACCAACTATTTCTTATTAAAATAGTATTTGTGAATCTAGATCCAAATAAGGATCATTAACTGTAATTGGATTCTTTCTTTTTTAAATTTCTTTTAATCTGTTAGTTCCTCTTTCATGTGTTCTCTCTCTACTCTGCTCCCCCTGCCCCCACACCAGTAAGTTTGTTGAAGAAAATGTGTCATTTATCCTGGCTAGTTCCCTCTGTCTGTATTTTAGATTTTGCTGATTGCTTGTTCCTTTGCCCCCTGTATTTCCTGTAGATTGGTAGTTAGATCAAGAGAAGATTGATCAGATGTGTGTGTGTTTGCATTTTAAGATTATTTAGTTGGTGGTATTGTATACTTACAGTAGGAGGTGGTAGTGCCTGGTTGTCCCTGGCCCGTTTTTTGGCAGTATTTCTTTGGGATGATGGATTCCTATAAGTGGATTGATGTGCCAAAGGGCAGATAATTGTTTTGGTAGACATTGTGATTGGCTGTTTTAGATTTCATAGGCAGAAGTCTTTTCTTCCGCCTATGAAATCTAATGGAGGAGATGACTCTTCTACAACTGATTCCTAAATAGTAAGAAGCAGCACAGTCACCAGGGGATCAGAGCATTTTGGGCAGATGGCAAACAAGTAAGTATTCAAGTCGGGGGGTCCCATGTGAGATCAGGAGGGCAGTTGGAGTTGGCAGAGACACAAGATGAATCACAGAGGTGGGATGGGGCCAAATTTTGTTAGAACTTTCAAGCAAGAAAAGAACTGGATTTTATACTAAGTTTAATGATAAGCTTTTTGAATAGTCTGGTTTATGATTTTAAAAGATCACCCGGCTGCTGTCATGGGCGGATTACAGAGCTCAGAGTGAGAGTGGTTATAAAATGAGATGTTATGGCTTGGGGGGGAAGGTCATTGGCAATATGATTGGAGAGGAGTGGGTGCATTTGGGATAAATCGTGGAAGTGGAACCAATACAGCGTGTTGCCAGACGAGACACAGGGAGTGAAAGAACAAACGAAATCAAGAACAACACCTGGATTTTGGCTTAAGCAATCGTGCGGATGTGGAACAGTTTACTGAAGCGGGAAAGACCAGCGGAGGAGGCAGGCAAGTCTGGGGAGTAATTTCACGAGTTCTTTGTTGGCCTTAATCATTTGAAAGACCTTTTAAATATCCACATATAGGTTCAAATAGGCCAGAGGTTATATAAGCCTGGAGTTCTGGGGATAAGACAGGGCTGGCAGTAATCATTTGGAAGGCATCAGCGTGCCATGGTAGTTAAAGCTGTGGACTGTTACAAGGCAAATGGCTTTTCTGGACAACTAAGAATCCACAGAATGAGAAAACGTGACCAGAAAATTCCGCCCTGTCTCTGAAAACCCGACTCTTGAGTGTATGTCATTTCACTCTGTCATTTCAGAGGATAGTTCATTTTTACAGCTGTCTGTTCAGCTTTCTGTGGTACTCTAGCCTAGAGCAGCAGGGAGGTGGGAAGAGATAAAATATTGCTGTCTGAGTGGTCAGCATTTTATCCCTGGTCAGGTCAAAGACACTCTTTTCTTTTGAAATTGCTCTTAATTTTAAAAGGCTACTCTTGGCAAGAACTCTAATGATGCAGAGATGCAAACTACATCTGCAGTATATTTGTTGGCTTAAGCAAACCTTGCCAATGTCAGGGATTAATGGTGTTTTAATTTATGATTTAGCTATTAAAGAATGCTGTCTCCAGTGATGTTGGAGTAAAACTTCCATTATAAAGCAAGTTTCTGGATCATACGGTCACCTTTTTTCTGCCTCCCTCCGTCCCTCCCTTCCTCCTTTCCTTCTTTGCAGTCATGTTTTCTATAGTGTATGACATATTTTACAATCTGAAAAGAATCACCCGGTATTATTTTTAAAAGAAAGGTAGCTACTTTGTAAACGGTATAATCCTCCGGTGGGTATTTTTTTAGTTTGACAGACTATTAACGTAATACCCTCTGTCTATACCTGAGATGTTATAATGACATGGTTTCTTTCACATGAGATTTCCATTTTACTGTTTTACCCCTGCATTCAACAGATATCTTTCAGCTCTTTCTAAGTGCTAGGCCTCATCAAAGCACCAGAGATAGAAAATTTGATATGGACATGCTGTTTGGGAAATGGATGGTCCTATTGAACAAGGCCAAGTCTACAGAAGTAAAATGAGCCACTTGGAGAGATTTTATTTAAAAGTTTCTTGAAGAAATATGTAATATAATCACAATTTTAACTGTCTTACGTGAATGATAAAATATAACGTAACAGGTAACAGTCGTACCAAGGGAAAGCATGGTGATGATCAGCTTGTTTCTTATAGAAGGTTTGAGATAGAAATGGCCTCTGTTAAGTGTACCTGTGCCATTGAGGGCTGGATCTCATTGCTTTGTTAAATTCAGCTCTCATTTGTCCTGTAGGGTAATGAAGTATCTTCCTTTAAAAAAAATTTTTTTTAATGTTTATTTATTTCTGATAGAGAAACAGAGCATGAGTGGGGGAGGGGCAGAGAGAGAGGGAGACACAGAATCAGAAGCAGGCTCCAGGCTCTGAGCTGTCAGCACAGAGCCCAACGCGGGGCTCGAACTCACGGACCGTGAGATCATGACCTGAGCCGAAGTCAGTCGCTCAACCGACTGAGCCACCCAGGCGCCCCTGAAATATCTTCCTTTTAAACTGAAGTAGAAAAGGGATGTTTGCACAATATAGTATACTTTAGAAACAGAACAAGTCATAGAATAATGTTTATTATTTGATTATATATTTTTTAAAAGTTTACTTATTTATTTTGAGAGAGAGATGAGTGGGAGAAGGGGCAGGGAAGGAGGGAGAGAGAATCTTAAGCAGGCCCTGTGCTGTGAGCCCTAACTCAGGGCTCGAACTCACAAACCATGAGATCATTACCTGAGCTGATATCAAGAGCTAGATGCTTAACCAGCTAAGCCACCCAGGCGCCCCTGATTATATTTTTTAGCAGTATATGTTTGGATATATTTATATAAGAAAAGTACGGAAGGATTATATCAGACTGTTCACAGTGTTGTAATTTGGAAGAAGGGCAGGGAAAGGCTTAGTAATTCTATTTTTCATGTTTCCGTGCCCTGCGAATTATTAGAGTGAGCGGGCATCATTTTTGTAATCCCACTGACTGAAACGAAATCAGTAAAGGAGAAGGCAGCCTTTCCTGTTCAATAGAGTTAAACTATTTAAGTCTGAAAAGGCATTTTTGTTGTTGTTGTCTAATTAATTGAATTTAAATTTTGTGGGGGTGGGGGGGCGCTTAGGTGGCTCAGTCGGTTGAGTGTCTGACTCTTGATGATCCCAGAATTGTAGGATCCAGCCCCGCGTCCAGCTCCACACCGAGTGGAGCCTGCTTAGGTGGAGCCTGCTTGGGTTTCGCTCTCGCTCTCGCTCTTCCTCCCTTCATCCCTCCCCCCACACCAAGTGCCCGCGCATGTTCTAATTTTAGTATATGTGCTGCCAAAGGGAGCACTTGCCCGTTCTTTCTCACTCTCGCTGTCTCTAAAATTAAAAAAAGTTAAAAATTTTCTAAATTGGAGGAGTTTTAAAAGTAATGGTAACGAGGACATGTGGCTCGCTCAGTTGGTAACTCTTGATCTCCAGGTCATGAGTTTGAGCCCCACACTGGGGTTAGAGATTACTTAAAATAATAACATTTAATAAAATTATAATAGTAAAAACCCTCTCTGAAAAACATTTGATGAGAACTAGCGATATGGTAGGCTAAGTAACCTCAGCTTCCTCTAAAAACAAACACTTAGAAGTAACTGTGTTATAATAAACATACTTTTGAGAGCATGGCCATCTGTCAGGTCTGTAAGGGAGTTCCTTTGGGACTCAAAAAAGAGAGACCACCCTGGTGGTACTTTGTAGCTCTGATAGAGATGGGACTTGGGTTTAAAGGATGGAACACGAGGCCCTTTTGCCTTCAGTGAAAGCACAAATTAGGACAGAATTTACCCACTGACACAGAATGGCCCTTGGAAGCTTGTCTTTGACCTATGCTCTTGATTTAAAAAAAAGGGGGGGGGGGGTCTCCCAGGGCCTGGCATTAAAATTTGAATAGTACCTCATGGTCACATAAATAAATGCCTTGAAGCTAGGAAATTGATAATACAAATTGACCCTAGGCTAGTGACATGCCTGGGTTCCCTGCAGAAGCAAACAAGTACTGTTCATGTCTTGTGTTTTCCAGGCGTGTGCAAGTGTGCACGCACAGGGGGTCTCTCCTAATCTGCACTCTGGAGCCTCATGGGGAATGGGGAAGAGCACAGCTTTGATACATTCCGAAAAAGTACTGATGTAGATCTTCTCTGCATCTAAATTTCCTCCATATTAGAATTAGAATAACAGTATCATTTTAATAGGTTTGTTTTGAGAATTCAGTGGGATAATGTATGCCCAGATTCAGTAAATGTTTAGATCACTTCTCATTAAGCACATTTATTTAAACTAAATCAATAGAAGCTATTTCTTTATTTTATTGGTTCCCGCTTTTCTTTCATTGCTAGTCTCATAAACTATTTTTCTGTTTGATTCCCTGTAAATGAACATATATTTTAGTTTCATTAGGCTTAAATAGGCCTTTATTTGCTAGCCCTAGAACCTTAGTGATCATTATTTGCTTGCTTGTTTGTGAAAATGTGTATCATGTTCTAAACATCTGCCTTATTGAAAAACTTTCATAGCACAATCCATTTGTAAATGAAATACTGTCTTTATATTCCCTGCCTTGCATTGCACCTTGAGAATAATAGTAAGTGCTTAGTAATTATTTGTTGTCAGATGATTTAAACCTCTTTTATGCTGTTGGCACTGTAGCTGTCTACAGAGCTCAATCCTTGTCGCGTGCCTTTTGCAAAACAAATGCCTTAGCCTGACCTCACTGTCTTTCTCTACACAAAGATAAGGAGTATTAGCGGTTATTCATGTAGCAGTCCCTGACTGGTATTCCTCAGTTGCTTTGTCATCAAGCATTAAAGAGTAGAGGGGAGAAAAGAGTAGAAAAATCCAGATTAATGTGAATGAAATTTTATATTATATCAGAAAAGAGTTCTGGAGTTTAATGTCATGTAAAATACGTGACTTGATCTTTAGGTCATTCAGCATAGACTGGTTGGGGGCACAGAGAAGAACAGGGCACAGCCCCTGCCTGTACAAGCTTAGAATTTACACATGTAATTATACCAGTTGGTACAAGCTATGTACCAGATATGATGAGCTTGGGATCAGGTTGGGTAGGGGTTCTTGAACAGAGATTAAAGAGATGGTGGGAAATTTAGCCAAGTAAAGACTGGATGCTGAGGAGGGCAGTCCACTTAAGAAAGCCTCGTGAGTGGCTCAGTCAGTTGAGCATCCAACTCTTGGTTTTGGCTCAAGTCATGATCTCACCGTTTTGTGGACTCTAGCCCTGCGTTGGGCTCCGTGCTGACAGCACAGAACCTGCTTGGGATTCTCTCTCTTCTTCTCTCTGTCTCTCTCTGAAAATAAATACATAAATAAACTTAAAAAAAAAAAAGGCCTCATGTGCCATGCTGAGAAGGTTGGGCTGTTTTTTGTTTTCCTGTGTGTGTGTGTCTGGGAAGAGTTGTTGAAGCATTTTTAGGATGGAATGACACGTTTTGGGTATATTGTGCAAAAAGTAAAAGTCATGAAGACAACAACATTTCTCATTAGACTATAGGAAACAAAAACAATAGGAGTCTTTTGACATTCAGTTTAATTAGAATATCAATCAAACTGCCAAAATACTACTCTTCCCACAGACCTTGAATCCCCAGGTAAAGTGTCCACACACCCAATATAGGACCTTATGGCTTCCATGTCCTACAGCAGAGTGATCCATCCAACAGGCACCAATGTAATGGCGTGGGTTATGCTTTTCACTACAAATCCAGGGGTGCATAAGTGGTTTTGTTCTTGAGGAACTTTCTTTGGGTCTGCTTGCCACTCCTCAACCTGGAGATTACAAAGTGAGTGTTTTTCAGTTGCCACACGGTACCCATCTGTTTTCTTGAGTTCATTCTTTTTTCAAAGTTGTGATGGCAAAACGTGGTGCTGGTGATAGATGGGGTGGGGGCAGGATGGTGGCGGGATGAGAAGGTGGCAGACAACTGTGATGTCATAGAAAAGGAAGCACTTTTAGATAGTTTAGGTAAAGTGTGATCAGGAATAAAGTCAGGGCAAGTCAGCCATTAGACCGGAGTGCAGAATGAAGTAGCCAGAGCAGAGAGGGGAGCACCAGAGGAGGGGGACATCAGGAGCCCAACTGAGGGAAGGCTCAGGGGTTCCCAAAGGTGACTCCACAGAGTAATTCACAGAGCCCATTCATGTCACAGAGGCTCAGAAAGTTGCCCATAGTGCCTACCTCAGAGGATTTTGCCTGGCTAAAATGAGAACTTTTATGTGAAGAACTTAGTTAACTATGAAGCACCATGTGAGTGTATGGGAAAGTATTATGTGAAGACCTAGTAATGAACCGTGGCGCTCATTCTCTCATTTTCTTCCCAAACCAAATCTGTCCTTGATGGTTCATGATTTATTATTGGTGAATAAGAAATAATATTTTCCAGAGCTATTGTCATAGATGTAAGATCTTATCTAAAAAATAGGGGCACCTGGGTGGCTCAGCTGGATAAGCATCCAACTTCAGCTCAGGTCATGATCTCAAGGTTCATGGGTTCGAGCCCCACATCGGGCTCTGTGCTGGCAGCTCAGAGCCTGGATCCTGCTTCCGATTCTGCATATCCTTTTCTCTCTCTCTCTCTCTCTCTCTCTCCCTCCCTCCCTCCCTCCCTGTCCCTCTCCCGCTCGTACTCTCTCTCTCTCAAAAATAAACATTAAAAAAATTTTTTTAATATGAAAAATAAGTTCCTTTGAATTAGCTACTCTGTACATGCTTTTTCATATAATTCACAGTATCATAAAAAGTGCTTAAGTTGAAGTAAAGTTCATTTTTATGACTAATTTGACCTATCAATAAATTGTTTTCATGTTTGGTATACATTCCGGTAAGTTTAGCACAATTTTTCAGCCATTCCTAAAGATTTTCAGAACTGTTGTAGTACTTGCTTTTTTTTTAAATCACCTAAAACTCAAACTTGGTTTAATGAATTTTCTAAAATCACTGGGCTGATAGAGATGATGCTCTTGATTGTTACAACTGAGCTAGGTTGCCTCTAGTTTATGTTCAGCAAAGGTCACGGTTTAGCATAACAGGGATCTTTTTGAGTAGTCATCTGGAGTAGATCATTTTGCAGAGTTCTTCTGAGTCTTCAGCCGGTTCCCAGCCCTGAGTGTTTGCTCATCCATGGGTTTTTCATTCAGTGGTATCCCATCCCCTCTACTCTCTATGTGTGTGTCTTTGTGTGTGTGTCTGTCTGTCTGTCTGCGTCTGTGTGAGTGAGACAGAGTGTGTGAGTGCATGTCTTTTTATGTTAGTTATTCCCACCTTAGTAGCAGCATGTCTAGAATATTTAAAACACTTGTCCAGAAAGTTTAATTCTGGAGTAAAGAGCCTGCAAAATTAAGATATCCCTTATTATCAGAAAATTTATCATTATGTAACTTAACCAAATAGAGAACTTAATTATGAAACTTTGGGGTCCTATAAGCGTGGGCTGTCAGATAGTGTTCTAAAGCATTAGAAGCCAATTTACCTTACCGCATTTGTACAACTCAGAAATTTCTGTAGAGGCGAGATGCATGTATATGCATGTAAGTGTGTGAAAGGTATGCATGTATAGCCACAAATGTATTTCCTGTTTGGCACAATTCTGTGTTTATACATATCCATGTACAGAAAGTAATCTCCTTAAAGAATACTTTCAAAGGGATCCCTAGCTGGCCCTTTGCAGAAGAATCTTATCAACCTTTATCAAACCTAAGTTGTATTGGGAAATGGGGGCTCATCTTATTTTCCCGGTGAATAAACTGTTCGGTGAATTTTTGTGCCAACCATGCCTCCATTATTAGTGTATGAGATTTATAATCCCTTGGGCATTAACCTCTTACAGTGCACCAAGAAATCTGAATGGAAAGATACGTTGTTGGTTCAAATACATTGTTGTGCCTAGACAGCATGGATTGTGACAGCACTGAGCACAGTACCCAAGCACCCTCAGTCACAGGGTGGGAAGGCCATCCGCCTGGGAGCTCCTAAGCAGATTTTATCATCTCTAATTCACTGTTACTTTCTTCACTTTTGGATTGAATTGGATTGGATTGGGTGGGATGGGGTAGATTCCCTCTAGAAGCCTTTCTGGCTCTGAAACTCTTAGTTGATTTCATTTAAATTAGGTCCGTAATTGTCTCTGTTGTCTTGCTTCCCCAGGGTGTCACCTACTGTGGAGAGAGTTCAGCAAGCAGTCTCACCATGGCCAACGTGCCCTGGCACGAGGAGGTGGTACACTTTGTCCACGAGTTGGTGGCTCTCATCCCCAACTATGAAATTGCTTGTGAACATGAACACTCCAACTGCCTCCTGATAGCTCACACAAGGGTAAATATAGCTCAACTATGCCTTCTTTTCTTCTTCTTTCTTCTCTTTATTTTCTCCTGTCTTTCTTATAGTGGATATCTGCATGTTTGCTACCTTTCCTGAAATAGACGTTAAGAAGGCCCTCCAGTCTGTCCATTGGGCTCACGTACTCTTGTTTCGTTCTTAGCCCTCAGCTAGGCACTTGAAGGGCCTCCTGGTTTGCAGTTGGTGCATGCTGAAAAAGAAAAGCAAAAAACACCCTTGTCATAACCTCTAATCCTTCCTCAGAATGACAAGAGAAAGCTGAAATAGTGGACAACCCCCATATGACTTCCAGAAGAAATATTGAAGTATTTATCAAATTTTATATCACTTTGAATCTCAGCCTCTGGAGAAATTTTCCTGGAGTTTTGGTTTCCATTTTTCCCTTTTAGCACTTTTACTAGACAGAATAAGTACCCAGATCTCGCATATTTCTTAAGAATGTCCAGCAAAGGAAAAATTCAGCTCTTTGTAAAGGTAGGCCATTAAAATAAGAAGGAAAATCTGCTAATCAGAAGGCCATTGTTGGAGTAGCTATCACAACGTGTCCTTACAGAAGTATTTGTACAGAAATAATGTGGCATCTGGGTTTGATTTAAAATAACATGAGGTGAAATTACGTGGGTGTGTGGATAAGATGACTGTTGTCGTGGCTAGATGATGAGCACATAGAGGTTTGTTATACTACTCTGCCTAGTTTTCTGTTCAAATTCTCCATTAATAAATACTTTTTTTTTTTTTTAAGTGGACATGGGGCGCCTAAGTGGCTCAGCCAGTTAAATATCTGACTTTAGCTCAGGTCATGATCTCATGGCTTATGGGTTCCAGGCCTGCACCAGGCTGTGTACTGTTAGTGTGGAGCCTGCTTGGGATTCTCTCTCTCTCCCTCTCTCTCTGCCCTCCCCCACTCACACTCTCTCTCTCAAAATAAATAATCTTCAAAACAAAAGTCAACATGGATGAACCCTGAAAACATTATTCTAGGTGGGGGGGGGGGGAACCCAGACACAACAGGGCACATATTGTATGATTGTATGAAATATCCAGACTAGATAAATCCATAGAGATGGAAAGTAGGTTGGTGGTTGCCAGGTGCTGGGAGAAGAGCAGACTAGGAAGTGACTGCTAATAGGTATGGGATTTCTTTGGGGGATGATGAAATACTCTAGAATTATAGTGTGGTGTTGGTTGCCCATCTTTGAGACTAATCCAAAAGTCACTCAATTGTACACTTTAAAGGCTGAATATTATGGTCTGTGGATTATGTCACAATAAAGATAGATTAATACCAAGATGATAATAAAGGTTAAGGGTGGGCTACCTTTTCTTACATAAGTTCTTTTTATGCAAGTAAAGTCAGGGTCAATTTGAACATGAAAGACTCAGTATATTCTCCCCAAAAACCTAAATGACTTCCTGAACAGCTTCTCAAGTTAATGACATTTAATAATATGAGATTTGCTCAATTAAAATATCACATCCTGTAGTCTCAATAACCATGAGGTTAAAAGGCTCTCATGCTTTGGTTGCAGTTAGATTGTATGTAGCCGACTTGTGGTCTGTCAGATGTTTAGACAGAAGAATATGTTCTGGGACATTCGGGAACAAAGAAATAAAGGCCACCTGGTATTTGAAATGTTAATGATAGCTACAAAGCTAATTAACTTACAAAGCAAATCTTAAAAATTAAAGCCAAAAACCTAATTTTATTTTCTAGTTTTTCATTCACTGTTAACCTTTTCAGGTAAGATAGTGCCTTTAAGAAAATTATTTGAGGGTCGCCTGGGTGGCTCAGTAGGTTGAGCATCTGACTCTTGATTTTGGCTCAAGTCATGATCTCACGGCTTGTGGGATTGAGCCCTGTGTCAGGCTTTGTGCTGGCAGCACGGAGCCAGCTTGGGATCCTCAGCCTCCCTCTCTGTCTCTGCCCCTCCCCCACTGATGCACGCACACTCATGCATGCATGCGCTCTCCCTCTCTCAAAATAAATAAATAACATTTAAAAAAAATATTTGATTTAAGAGGCAGTGCTCTGGAAATAATCCTGACTCTGGTGGCAGAGTTCTTTCTAACTCCATTGAGATGCCTCAATGACCTCCCGTTGCTTTTAGCATGAAAATCAAAGTCCTTAATGTGACCCTAGGGCCCTGCATGGTCAGGCTGTCTACCTCTCCAGATGCTTTTTAAATTGCACTTCCCTCTCTCTCTGCACTTCCTTTATTTTCTCAGACACAGTAGGTGTTACTTTGGAATTATTTACTGTTTTCTTTTTTTTAGTGGTTGTACTAGAAGTGACTTTATGATCCTTGACTAATCAAAGTATAATGTTAAAGAATATTTTTACCCTCTAACTGCAATGCAAGGACCTTAGAATGCCTTATTAACCTCCATTTTTCCCTTCCCAACTCACATGCTATTATTGTTCTGTCCATGAATTATAAATGTGTGTAAGGAGAATATTGTTACTGCTGTATGTAGTCACTGTTCATTTAGATTTACCTGCATCTTTAACACTGTTTTGCACTCTTCCTTTCTTCATTTTTGACTCTCCATACAGGATTGTGTTCTTTCTGCCCAAAAAATACTTTCTTAAAAATTTATTTTAGTGGGCATCTGCTGATGGAAAATTCTGCTCTTGTTTGTCTGGAAATGTATATTTTAGCTGGGTATAAAATTCTAGGTTGACATTTGTTGTCTTTCAACACAATATAATCTCTTGTCTTTTAAATTCCATTGATAAAGTCAGCTGTTGGTCTGTTGCTTGTTTTCAGATAATCTGCCATTTTCATCCTTCTGGTTTCTTTTTATGATCCTGCCCATATGCACAGGAAGTTCTCAGAAGGGACCAAACAACTGAAATTTTAGTATGATAAATGCAATAACAGACAAAGCCTACAAGGTACAAGCCAACATAAGGAGACAGTCTGAGATTGACCTTCGTTATTTCATGTTTGTTGTGTACCCAGGGTGTGTCAGGCACTATGCTGGGTACAAAGAATACAAAGATGAGTTAAAAAAAAAAAAAAAAAGTCCCTGCCTTTCAGAATGGTCTAACAGAAAAAGAGGTAACTATCAAAACAAACACATACCCCAAAGTTTTATCAGAGCAAGATGGAAGAGTAGAATTGAGCCCAAGGAGGCATAGTTGGGAATATATGGTACCATCAGGAAAGGCTTCACAGAGGAGTTGCTGTTTGACTGGATGTTCAGTAACAGCCCAGGTAGAAACGACATGTAAGCAGAAAACAGCCTAAGAAAAGGTCCACAGAGAAGTGCAGAGGCCTGGCACATTGGGAGAATAAATAGTTTGGTGTGGCCGGAGGTCAAGAGAAGGATTGAAGGGAATGGAAGGGGGTGATTCACCAGGGGCAAGAGCATTGATGGCACTGAATTACATCCTAATTGTGCTGTTTTTTGTACAGCATGGGCAGGCACTGAAGGGTTTTAAATAGAAGTGACACAATCAGATTTGAGTTTCAAAAAAATTTCTTTGGCAGTATTTCAGGGGATGAAGTGCAAGACTTTAAGAGAAACCAGTTCAGTTAAAAACTGCTATAATAGTGGGTGCCTGGGTGGCTCAGTCGATTAAGCGTCTGACTTTGGCTCAGGTCATGATCTTGCCGTTCCTGAGTTCAAGCCCTGCTGACAGAGCTTGGAGCCTGCTTCAGATTCTGTGTCTCCCCCTCTCTCTTTGCCCCTCCTCCGCTCACACTCTTTCTCTCTCTCTCAAAAATAAATAAACATTACAAAATTTTTTTTTTGTAAACTGCTGTAATAGTCCCAACAGTCAGAGGTAAAATGGTGAGGGTCTGAAACAAAGGGTATAAAAGGAGAGAGGAGAGTGGTCAGGCATTAAATGCAGAACTCGCTTTCATCCTAGGTGTATTGTGGGTGAGTGTCGCCTTATTACTGAGACATTCAGGCTCACCACTCAGCCTTCATTCACCTGTTGAGGGAGGGGAGCTTTGTTGTGGCTGATTTGGGGGTGTAAGTTCAGGCTTTCTCCTCAATAGCCTCTGATACCATTCTGATTTAGGAAAGGAGGACCACCTCATCACTGCTCCCCAGGGATGGTATGGAATGGACATGGCCTCCTTGCCCTTAGGCAGTGGCAAAAGTCTTGGCTCTCTGCTAAGCTTCCTCTGCCCTCACTCTGACGTGGGTGGGGAGAGGCACCTTGCTGCCACAGGCGGAGGTCAGTGCTCCCTGCAGGGTCTCCCCTGAGACCACAGAGAAGGGTTGGGGTTGCTGGATCCTCCGCTGCACCTTCTCTGACAGCTCCCCAGCAGTGAGGAGGGAGGTTATGGCTCACCATGGCTGGGCAAATGTAGAAGTCTGGGGTCCCCACTCGGTGCTGACTGACTGGGGGGAGAATGAGGCATTTTTCTCGTGGCCTAGGTTGGTTATTATCTAAAAGTTTTGTGTCTTGCTAGGCTGCTCTTTTCCTGGTCCTTTGGCCAAGAAAAGCAGATTTTTTTGGCGCTGTAAGATTGTTTTTTTTATTGTTTATGCCCGCTGGTGTTTCTGGATTGCAGGCTTCAACCAGGCTTCTGGGCTTCCGCACCCAGAAGGATAGAAGAGCCAAAAATGAAACCCAGGGAATGTATCACTGTGTTGTTCCTTGGGTCCGAGGTCCCTAGCCAGTCTGCCTTCTTACCTCTACCTTCAAAGCCTTCTTACGTTTGCTTTACATATACTATTGAGGGATTTTAGCTGTATAGTGGGAGAAATACGAAGACGTGCATTTCCTCCATTTTGTCTAGCATCAGAAGTCTGTGACCACACAGTTTTGACATTTACGGTTTTTGGTATAGTATCTCCTCAGTGACCAGCATGCCAGTCCACTTCGCACACTGTGTCATCAGTAGATTATTTCCACATAAACTGATTTTCTTTATTTATGTTTATTATGTTTTATTATGTTTTATTTATGTTTATTAAGTGTCACCCAGTATGGTCACAGGGCTGCCCCTGCAGTGTTACTGGAAAGATTTTCCTGAAACTTCTGTGAGAACATCTTTGCCTGATCCTAATCAGAGCCTATCAGGTCCCATTTAAGAAGTAGGCTAGCAGTTTACAGATGGATGCCTTTTTAAGGGTACTAAAAACAGAGATAGAACCAAAAACCAAACAGAGGGAAGAAACAGAAGAAGACAAAACAAAACCTAAAGAGTAGACAAATCCATAAAACAAATCATTGAGTTCATAAATAACAGAGTGGGTATTGGCCATTTAACAACCTCATTGTTTATCCTGCCACCCCCAAGCTCATTGTTTCCCTGCCATGTTTTTGTCTCACAGTGCATGCAAAAGAAAAACCTAGATATTTTATTTGAATCATGATGGCTTTCACAATTAGGGCCTTTGTGGCTTTATTTCAGGCCACCCCCTGCCCTACCCCTTTACAAGATACTGCCATGATTCTTTCCTCTGTGTTTGCCCAAGATACCTACCTCTTCTGCCAGAAATGCATTCACCACCCTGCCCCATCTCAGTTCACCTGCTGAATTCTCCTTAAAACTGTAAAACAAACCTCCTTGGGGGTCACTTCTCTCAGGTCTATATGCACATAGGTAAGGCTGCCTTCCTAAGGAGTTGTGGGTTCCTGGAACACAAGGACTGTCATCTCTAGCACTTCCTAGAGGAGCTGATGCATAGTAGATTCTTGGTGTTTGTTTAGTGAACTAACAGCCTCTTCACTTTCGTCTCCTTCCCTTTTTCACAGTTGTACCTTCTGAGAGCAGTTGCTGAATCGTCCTTGCTCATTTTGCTGTATCTCTACCTTCTTCCTTATTATTTATTCATTCCTTTATTCAACAAATTCCTTTATTCAACAAATAAATACTCAACTGAGTTTGCTATTTTATAGGTCATCAGTGACCTGCTACTTGTTAAATCCAGTTGTTTTCCTATTCACCATTTCTTCTGTTTTTCTGTAGCAGGAATCTGATGCCAATCCATGCTTTTGGAAAGTCTCTCCTATCTACTAGATTGTACTTTTCTGATTCTAGTAAAGTTGGCTAGCAGAAAAAAGAACATTGCCATAAAGTGCAGCATTGAAAATCCCTCCATTGTGGCATTTCTTTCTTTATCCATTTCAAAAATTTTGAATTCTCTGATCCAGGACACCACATAACCCAAGATGTAAGGTGAATTCTTTAAAAGAAAAAAAAAATTCTAGAGAGATTCCAAGCATTGGTTGACTATTTACATTTAGGTGACCTTTAAAGATTATGCATTAACTTGTAAAATTTTCACAGCATCAAACGGCCTCTGGAGAATCCATTATAGTCTGCATTACCCTATCCATACCCAGAATACTCTGTGGTCATTTGCAGTACAAATGCCCTTGTTATTGCCATATGCTCTTGTTATTGCCATATGCTATTCCACATACAAAGCATTTCATAGTTGTTAGTGGGTTATTATTTTTTTTAATCTCTGTGGAACAGTTTTTTGTTTTTTTTTTTTTAACAGTCCATTTATTTATTTTGAAAGAGAGTGTGCGAGTGGAGGGAGGCACAGAGAGAGAGGAGAGAATCCCAAGAATCGCTCTCTGCAGGGAGCCAATGTGGGAAGAATCATGAGATCATGACCTTAGCCAAAATCAGATCATGGCCTGAGCCAAAATCAAGTCCGCTGCTTTGGGCACCTGGGTGGCTCAGTCGGTTGAGTCTCCAGCCTCAGCTCATGTCACGATCTTTTGGTTTGTGAGTTTGAGCCCCACATTGGGCTTTCTGCTATTGCCACAGAGCCCGCTTCATATCTTTTGCCCTCCCCTCACTCATTCTGTCCTTCTCTCTCTCTCTCTCAAAAATAAATAAACATTTAAAAAAAAAAAAAAGTCAGCTGCTCAACTGACTGAGCCACCCAGCTGTCTGAACAGTTTTGTCATTTAGAGGTGTTGTTTAGACTCTTTTTTTTTTTTTTAATTTTTTTTTTCAACGTTTATTTATTTTTGGGACAGAGAGAGACAGAGCATGAACGGGGGAGGGGCAGAGAGAGAGGGAGACACAGAATCGGAAACAGGCTCCAGGCTCTGAGCCATCAGCCCAGAGCCTGACGCGGGGCTCGAACTCACGGACCACGAGATCGTGACCTGGCTGAAGTCGGACGCTTAACCGACTGCGCCACCCAGGCGCCCCTAGACTCTTGATAAAGGTGTTTCTGCTCTTGATAAGAGGCGGTTTCTTTAGTGAGTGGGAGTAGAAAGTTCAGTGAGTTTCTTTGAACCAAGGAAAGACAAACAAACTCAAGTTAAGTCAGCATGTTTTGGTTCTAAAGCTGAGCTTGAGGGACAAAGAGAAGTACAGCTGCCCACTGGAAACAGTCTACTCGAGGAAGGTGGACCTGCCTGTGTGCTTTGGATGAAGCAGCTGGGACAAGGAGATACAGTCCCCCTTCTGCCTCTGTGTTTTCCATTAGCAGCTCAGATGTAACCTTGGACCTGTCAGTTTGCAAACTAATGAGACCATGATGAACCCAATACACTCTGCTGATGGTTTTAGTTCAGAAACACTGAAGTCCTTCCTCCCTGCATGTTCATGATGTCCTATTATAGCGGATCACCGCCAGTGGAAACCAAGTAGTAGATCACATGTACAGCTTCCAGAAATCCACAGATCATTGTTTTAAAACGTAATTTCTTCCTTTTTTAAAAAAAAGTAGACTTTATGCCTTACTACCTACAGATTGGGATTTACAGCAAACTTGATAAGATAGTATAAAGATTTCCTCTGTACCCTAGAGTTTCCCTGTTATTAACATCTTTCGTTGGTATAGTATATAGGTTACAATTAATGAACCAAAATTGCTACATTATTAGCTAAAGTCCATAGTTTATTTAGATTTCCAACTAGTGATGTTGACCTTGGTCAGCAAGTCGAGGTAGTGTTTGTCAGCTTTCTCTACTGTTAATTTACTCTTCCCCTCCCTGTTTCTGTACATTACTCTTTGGAAAGAAGTCACTATCTATAGCCCATATGTAAGGAGTGAGAGTTAGGCTCCACATCCTTGAGGGTGAGATATCTACATAAATAGGTTTGTCTCTTCTTCCCATTTATTAATGTATTCAATCTTTTTTTTTATAACAGTATGGATTTATAGTATTCAGTTTATACTTTGGGTTATAATCCAGTTGTACTCTATTTCCTTTGTTGCTCAAATTGTTCTAGCTCTGGCCGCTACGATCTCTTCCAGTTGCCTCTTTTGCTCTTTTAACATACCCCCCTTCGGGGTCGGAGGTTTTATTTGTTTTTGTTTTGAGCACTTCCTTACTTTCTGGCACTACAAGTTACTCCAAGCTCATCTTGTATTTTTCTTGCTCCAGTCCTAGAATCAGTCATTTCTTCAGGAGCCCTGGTTCCTTTTATTGAAGAATGGTGTTAGAAACCAAGATCTGGGTGAAGGTGTGCTTGTTGTTGACTAGGGTGTTGTTTCTTCTTTTAGGCTCTCTAAAAGGTGTAATAGAGCAAAGACATTGTATATATATTCTAGCCTTCATACATACACATGTCTGTAAATACTTCCACCTGTAACCATTTGTATCTAGATGAAGCTAAACATACTGATGTCTCAAACTTGCTAACATAACTCACTGTAGGCTCCTCTCCTTACTAATTTGAAAACTCCTCCTCTAATGGTGAGAAACCTAGCGCCTAATAGTCGTCATCTGTTTACTTAATTGTTCAGTTCCAACCTACATGTGTAGCAGTATGAGAACGTTTAACTCAAGAATACAGTGCTTGTTTGTAGTTCCTTTTGCCTCTAGTCTTAGAGGCTCCACTCGTTTCCAGAATTACTTAGGTCAGCGCCTTTTCCTCTTTCTCCACTTCAGTGAAGTTATTTCATACATTGGTAGCAGAGTTAGATTCTCACACACGGTCTGTACCTCTTCCTGGGACCCCCTGACCTCCTAAATGATTTTTTTTTAAATTTTCATACTTTAAGGGTCAGTATTTGTGCTATAAAGTTGTATAGGTTTGAAAACCACATGACATGTGATGTCATAAAAAGATGAACATCTTTAAGTAGGCTTATTTGCAATCCGTACATTTTCTTTAGTGAGGTGTCTGTTCAGATCTTTTCCTCATGTTTTAGTTGGGTTGGTTATTTTCTTATTGTTGAGTTTTAAGAATTCTTTACATATTTTCGATACTTTCCATTTACCAGATGGGTTTTGCAAATATTTTCTTCCGGTCTGTGACTTTTCCTTCTCTTAACTGTGCCTTTCTCAGAGCAAACATTTTTAATTAATAAAATCTGGCTTATCAACTTTTTCTTTCATGGGTGATGCTGGATTTCATCCTATGTTATCTTCTAGAAATTTTATAGTTTTATATTCTATGTTTGGGTCTAAGATCTGTCTCGAAAACTGAGATTTATATCAATATTTTGTTGTTTGTTTTGTATGCAGATGTCAAGTTGTTGAAGTACCATTTGTTGGAAAGATTATTCTTTCTCCATTTAATTGCCCTTCCTCCTTTTTCAAAGATCAGTAGACTACGTTTGTGTGTGTCTATTTCTGGCCTGTATATTGTTATATCGATCTATATGTCCATTCTTTCACCAATGCTGTGCAATCGTGACTTCTGTTAGCTTTATTGTAAGTCTTGAAATTGGGTGATGTCAGTCCTCCAACATGCCAACTGGCTTCTTGGGTTGGCTATTCTAGGTCTTTTGCCTTCCCATAAAAACCTTAGAATCCATTTGTTAATACCTATAAACTAGCCTACTAGGGTTTTGTTTGGGAGCGAGTTGAATCTACAGATTCAACAGCTAGGAAAAATTGACAATATTCAGTCTTCCAATCCATGAACATGAAATATCTCTTATTTAGATCTCCCATGACTTTTTTCAGGTTTTATTTCCTGCATATAGATCCTGTACATATTTCATTAGATTTATACATAAGTGTTCCATGTTTTTAAAAATTTTTTTAAATGTTTTATCTATTTTTGAGACAGAGAGCATGAATAGGGGAGGGACAGAGAGAGAGGGAGACACAGAATCTGAAGCAGGCTCCAGGCTCTGAGCCGTCAACACAGAGCCCGACGTGGGGCTGAAACTCACAAACCGCAAGATCATGACCTGAGCCGAAGTCAGAAGCCCAACCAACTGAGCCACCCAGGCGCCCCAAGTGTTTCATTTTTTGATGCTAATGAGCATGGTACTGTGTTTTTAATTTCAAATTCCACTTGTTCATTGTTGGTATATGAGAAAGCAGCTAGTTTTTATGTATTACCTCATATAGCGCAGTCATGCCGTAATCACTTATTAGTCAGGAGGGTGTTTTGTTAGTGTTAATTTTTTGTTTTTTTCTACATCGATTACTAATCACATCATCTATGCATCTCTTTCTTCCCAATCTGTATATCTTTTATTTCCATTTTCAATCTTATTGTATTGGCTAGTGCTTCTATATGATGTTGAATAGAAATGGTAAAAGGGGACATTCTTGCTTAGATTCTGATTTTAGTGGGAAAGCAACTGGTCTCTCACTTAAATATGATGTTTACTGTAGGTTTTTGGTAACTATGTATCAGGTTGAAGACATTTCCCTCTATTTCTAGTTTGCTGAGAGTTTTTTTTTTTTTAATTTTTTTTTTTCAACGTTTATTTATTTTTGGGACAGAGAGAGACAGAGCATGAACGGGGGAGGGGCAGAGAGAGAGGGAGACACAGAATCGGAAACAGGCTCCAGGCTCCGAGCCATCAGCCCAGAGCCCGACGCGGGGCTCGAACTCCCGGACCGTGAGATCGTGACCTGGCTGAAGTCGGACGCTTAACCGACTGCGCCACCCAGGCGCCCCAATTTTTAACAGATTTCTAAAGCTGAGCATGTTTATTGACCAGAGTCATCAGCCCAGAGCCCGACGCGGGGCTTGAACTCCCGGACCGCGAGATCGTGACCTGGCTGAAGTCGGACGCTTAACTGACTGCGCCACCCAGGCGCCCCTGCTGAGAGTTTTTAATCATAAATTGGTTTGGATTTTTGTCAAATACTTTCTCTGCAATTAATGATATGATCAGTTTCATTTCTCTTCTTTAGCTTATTGACGTGATGAATTACATTAATTGATTTTCAAATGTTGAACCAGCCTTGCCATACCTGGAATAAATCCATGGTTTTATTGGTATTATTGGTTGTGGTGTATAATTTTTTATACATTGTTGGATTTGACTTACTAATATTTCATTGATTTTTTTACATATATGTTCATCACAGTTACTGTTTTGTAGTTTTCCTTTTTTGTAAAGTCTTTATCTCATTGTGGTATTAGGGCAATGCTGGTCTCTTAGAATGAGTTAAGAAGTGTTTTCTCTGCCTCTGTTTTCTGGAATAGATAGGGAGTATTGGTGTTATTTCTTAAATGTTTGATTGAATTCACTAGTGAATCTTTCTGGAACAAGTAGTTGTTAAGCCACACTCCTATCTACCCGTCTGTCGGCCTTTCTGACCAGCTCCTTCTCTTTTTCCTTTCCTCCCTCCTTTTCCCTTGGCTTCTTTTGCTTCTTTATTTTTCATATCCCCTGATATGGTGGCTGTAGCCCCAACTTAGCTTAAGCATCTACCACCACTTGGTTCAATCTCAAGTGCCAAATTCTCAAGAAAAGGCATACCTACATATAAGATCATATCGTCTGCAAACGGAGATAATTTTACTTCTCCTTCCTTACTTGGATGTCTTTTACTTCTTTTTCTTGCCCAGTTGCTCTGGCTAGAACTGCCAGTAGTGTGATAAATGGAAGTGATGAAAGTAGGCATCCTTGTCTTGTTAAGTGATAGTAGAGGAAAAGCTTTCAGTCTTTCACCACTTAATCTGATGTTTACAGTTGTTGTTTAATTTTTTACTGTTTAATAATGTTTATTTATTTTTGAGAGAGGCAGACAGAGCATGGAGTAGGGGAGGGGTAGAGAGAGAGGGAGACACAGAATCTGAAGCAGGCTCCAAGCTCTGAGCTGTCAGCACAGAACGCGACGCGGGGCTCGAACTCACAAGCTGTGAGATCATGACCCAGCCAAAGTTGGACGTATAACTGACTGAGCCACCCAAGCGTCCCATATGTCCCTTGTTGTTTTTTTTTTTTCTTGATTGTTTTTTGTTCTAATGTTTATTTATTTTTGACATAGAGAGAGACAGAGCAGGAGTAGGGGAGGGGCAGGGAGAGAGGGAGACACAGAATCCAAAGCAGGCTCCAGTCTCTGAGCTGTCAGCACAGAGCCTGACACAAGGCTCGAACCCACAAACTGTGAGATCATGATCTGAGCTGAAATCCAGAGTCAGACGCTTAACCGACTGAGCCACCCAGGTGCCGCTGGTGTAGGATCCTTTTAACATGCTTCTGAATTTGCTTTGATATTATACTGTTGAGGATTTTTGCATCATTGTTCATAAGGGATATTGGTGCTTTGTGGATTTTTTGGGGTTGTTTTTTTTTTGGTAATATCTTTATCTGGCTTTAGCAGGCAGGCCTCATAGTCTGAGTTAGAAAATATTCCCTCTCCTTCAGTTTTTGGAAAAGTTTGAGAAAGATTGATATTAGTTCTTTTAAAGTTTAATAGAATTCATCAGTGTGGTCCAGGGCTTTTTTTTGGCGGGGGGTGGGGGGGGAGATTTTTGGTTACTGACTCAGTCTCCTTACTAATTATCGGTCTATTCATATTTTCTATATCTTTGTGATTTAGTTTTAGTAGGTTTTGTGTTTCTAGGAGTTTGTCCATTTCGTCAAGATTATCCAATTTGTTGGTGTACATTTATAATAATTTTTCATAATCCCTTTTACTTCTGTAGAATCAGTAGTAATGTCCCTACTTTTATTTCTAATTTTAGTAATTTGAGTCTTTTCTCTTTTTTTCTTAGTCTAGCTAAAGGTTTGTCAATTTTGTTGGCCTCTTTGAAGAACCAGCTTTTGGTCTCAGTTTTTTTCCCCCTATTTTTCTATTCTCTATTTCATCTCTGTACTAACCATTATTGTTTCCATTCTTTTGCTCACTTTTGGCTTAATTCTTTTTCTTGTTCCTTAAGTTGTAAAGTTAGGTTGTCAATTTGAGATCTTTCTCCTTATTTAAAGTAAACATTTTTAGCTATAAATTTCCCTCTCAGTACTGCTTTTGCTCTGTCCCATAAGTTTTGGTATGTTGTGTTTTCTTTTTCACTTAGTCTCTTAACGTATTTGCTAATTTCCATATGATTTCTTCTTTGATCCATTGGTTGTGTAGGAGTGTGTTGTTCAACCTCCACAAATGTCTGCATTTTGTAGTTTTCCTTTTGTTACAGATACTTAGCTTCATCCCATTATGATTAGAGAAGATACTTTATATGATGTCTGTCTCTTAAAATGTATTTAGACTTCATTTGTGGTGTAACATACGGCCTGTCCTAGAAAATGGTGAAAACTTGAGAAGAATGTGTATTTTGTGTTCTTGGGCAGAATGTTCTGTTAGATCTAGTTGATTTCTTGTGTTGTTCAAGTCCTTTGTTTCCTTCTGTCTGGTTGTTTTATCCATGGTTGAGAATGGGGTACTGAACTCTCCAGTTATTATTGTAGAACTATCTGTTCCTCCCTTCAATTCAGCCAGTATCTGTTTCAGTATTTTGATGATCTGGTACCAGATATACAAACATTTCTTTTTTTTTTTCTTTCTTTTTTTTTTAATTTTTTTTTTTTTTACGTTTATTTATTTTTGAGACAGAGAGAGACAGAGCATGAACGGGGGAGGGTCAGAGAGAGAGGGAGACACAGAATCTGAAACAGGCTCCAGGCTCTGAGCAGTCAGCACAGAGCCCGACGCGGGGCTCAAACTCACGGACTGCGAGATCATGACCTGAGCCGAAGTCGGCCGCTTAACAGACTGAGCCACCCAGGCGCCCCTATACAAACATTTCTAATTATTGTTTCTTGCTGCATTAAACCTTTAATTAATATAAATTGTATATTTGTCCTTCTTTCTGTCTTATAATCTTTTAACTTGAAATCTTTTAACTTGATGTGATATTACTATAGCCACTCCTGCTGTCTTTTGGTGACTGCATGGAATATCTTTTTCTGTCCTTTTGTTTTCAACCTGTGTATCTGTGGAGATAAAGTAAGGCTCTTATAGATAGCATATTGTTGGTGTGTGTGTGTGTGTGTGTGTGTGTGTGTGTGTGTGTATGTGTGTGTTTGATCCATTCAATCTCTGTTTTTTTTGTTTGAGTGGAGAGTTTAATCCATTTACATTTAAAATGATTACTGATAGAAAGGGACTTATGTCATTTTGCTATTTGTTTTCCATATGCCTTATATAGCTTCTTTGTCCCTCATTGACTGTATTACCGTCTTCTTTTGTGTTTAGTTGTTTTTTTGTATTGAAACGTTTTAATTCCTTTCACATTTCCTTTTGCTTATATTCTATGGCTATTTCTTTGTGGGCCATGGGGATTGCATCTAATATCCTAAAGATATAACAGTAATTTGAATTTATTCCTGAATCTTTCCCTGGGAATATGTGATTACTTTCTAATTTCCACCCATCTGTTGTTGCTTTTGAATCTTCTAGTCTTTAATGTCTCTCTCCTAAAAGGGGAAAAAAAGGAAAGTGGAAGGTGATGGGAAGCACTAGCCCTTTATTCCCCTGGAAGTCACTTCAGCAGGAAGGGGAGAGGCTTTCTGCAATGGCGGAATGGGTACCAATGGCTGCCACTATATCTGTACTCCGATCAGAAGCAGCAGGCGACAGAGAACAGATCCCCAGTGTTTGGAGGACAGGGTCCCTACTGCCCAGCCTGTCTCCCACAGGCTGCGTGCAGGCTGTCCCAAGAACAGGTCACAGTTGCCTGCTATGGGGGTGGGCCATGGGGGATGGAGAGCTACTGCCATCCAAGTTGAAACTGACTAAAATTAACTGTACTTTACAGTCCAGACCTTTCCTTGAAAGTTAGAAGCCTTCGACTAGAGTCCAGAGTTCCAAAGTAGTTATATCAGACAGATTCTGCCAGTATAATTTTTGTTTGGGTGAGAAGAACGATTTTTTAAGATTTATTTATTTAAGTAATCTCTCCACCCATCGTGGGGCTTGAACTCAATCTTGAGGTCAAGAGTCACATACTCTTCTGACTGAGCCAGATAGGCGCCTTTTTAAAATTTTTATTTAAGATTCTATTTTTAATTATCTGTACATCCAGTGTGGGGGCTTGAACTCACAACCCCGAGATCAAGGGTCATAAGCTCCACCACCTGAGCCATGCCAGGTGCTCCGTGGATGGGAAGAAGGATTCGTGGTGCTTCTGCTACTCCACCATCTGCTCAGAATCTTGTACTCCGATATTTTGAAATCTGTACTTAGTTTAACTCTAAAGTTAATCAACATCGCCATCCTCCTTCAGCACAATACAAGGTCTTCCCGGGATTCTTTTGCACAGTTAATGGTTGTGTTGATGGATCCATGTAAACCCCACCTTCTTGGTTCCCCTTTGCTTCTTGCATCCATTGATTCTGCTGGGTGCAATTTTCTTTTCGCTAGAATGGTAAACTCAGTCTTCGTTCCCTCTGAAACGTCTTTATTTCACTTTCTCTCATGAATAATAGATGATCAGAGTGGATAAGTCTAAGTGGAGGTATTTCCTCTGAGCATTTACAGATATTATTCTGTTGTCTTCCAGCATAATTTTCTAGAACCTTTCATCACTGATGAGCTGTCTGGTGTCATTCCTTACTTTGGTGTCTGCTGATAAACTCAACCAATAACAGTTATTAAGTTTACTTTGATAATGCTGTGTATGCATTAGTTCATTTAACTCTTATAAAAATACGACGAATTATAAATATTGTTTTTCCTCATGTTTTAAAGGAGAAACCTCCGGCTGAGAGAATACAAGCAGAGTTAGAATTCAATCCCAGATGTTTCAAAATACAAAGCCTACTTTGACTATGACATCATGCATGCCATCTCCTAAATGCTACAGAGCAGTCACAAGGTGGGGAAACAGAGGCAGGTATCCACTGAAAACCAGGCGGATCCCCTCCCAGTTCACCGAGGAGTCTGGTGGACCTCCTTCAAAGCCACCTCTGGGAAAGTTTTGCCAAATTTGAGGCCTTCTGCATAATTCAGCATTGATCACAGAGGCCTCCCTCTTAGACGTATAAACTGGCAGTCTACAGAGGAAGGGAAGGAAGGAAGGAAGAGGTGTCCTCTCCCTGAGCCCTCCTTTCTTGGAGTAAGAAGGAATTGCGTGTCACCATTTAGGTTTTGTGCAGTGTTTTCCCAACAAAACCTACCGACAGAATATTTTACTTTCTGTGATACATGTAGAACTCATGCTTGTCAGAGGCCTGGTTGCTCCCAGTAATTACATGCAGAGAAATGTCAGAGAAAAGTGGCATTTTGGTGACACGGCTGAGAGGACTTAGCTCTATTCCAACAAAACTGTAGATTAAGATAGAAATTCCAGAAATTGAGTTTCCAGATTTAAAAGCTTTTTAATTGCACTTGGATATATCTAGAATTCAGTCACATTGTTGTAGTTTTGCTTCTCAAAGTGGTTCCTCGGGCAGCTGTTGCCATGTGAATTCTACTTGTCACCAGCAAACCCAGAAAAAGGAGGCAACTTTGCTCGGGGCTCCACAGTCGCAGGCAGTCAGGTGCACTTGGAAGTGATCTGTGCCTCCTCTCAGCCACGGAACAAACGACGCAGTTGTCGCTAGGATAGTCAAGAACAAAATCCATAAATCTGGGAAGTTCAAGAAGGACTACAGTAAGCACTCTCTTTTTTTGAATTCCCAGATCACTTCTCCCTCAAACTAACCTGGGATCTCCTCTCCTTCCCAGTTCACATGCACTTCTGAATTATGAGAGGGCCTGGCAGCCCCTCATCCATCCTCTCACTGGCACTTTCCCAAGGTTCCGTTTGTAAGTATTACTGTGTGTTTGCGGGACCAGACTTAGAAAATAGCCAACGCTGGGGCCACCTGGGGGGCGCAGTCGTTAAGTGTCCGACCCTTGATCTCAGCTCAGGTCATGATCTCATGGTTCGTGGGTTTGAGCCCTGCATCGGGCTTGTACTGATAATGTGGGGGCTCCTTGGGATTCTCTCTCTCCCTCTCTCTCTGCCCTTCCTTCCCTTAATAAATAAATAAACATTAAAAAAAAAAAAAGAGCCAACACTAAGATCATATAAGAGCCCTCCTTAGGAGTGTGAAAATTCAAATGAAATGTAGGAGTCTTTTTTTGTTGTTAGTGTTCTTTTTTATTTTTGTGTGTTTCTACTTTATCCATTGTATGTGGACTTTGAGTTCGGCTGTAATTTTACCTAAAGAAAGGGCTGCTCTTGGGGCGGCTGGGTGGCTCAGTCGGTTAAGCGTCCGGCTTCGGCTCAGGTCACGATCTCGTGGTCTGTGGGTTCGAGCCCCGCGTCGGGCTCTGGGCTGACGGCTCGGAGCCTGGAGCCTGTTTCTGATTCTGTCTCCCTCTCTCTCTGACCCTCCCCCGTCCATGCTCCGTCTCTGTCTCAAAAATAAATAAACTTGGAAAAAAAAAAAAAAAAAAAAAGAAAGGGCTGCTCTTTGCCCTCAGCTTCTAAGAGGTGATTTTCAAGCTCTTGGAATGTCTTGTCTGGTCAGAGTATCTTTGTTTATCTGGGGGCCTGGGGTCATGCTAGGTAGTCTACACTAGGCATGTGATTTAGGGTAGAGGCTTTGGGCTACACTGTATTTGCTTGACATTTAGAGGAGCTGGAAACTAAAGTCAGCCACTCAGCAGTCAGCTGTCTAGGAGACTGAGCCCCAGGAAAAATTCTGGACCTCGAGGCTCAGGTTGAGCTTCCTAGGTTGGCAGCGCTCCATGCCTATTCTCGCGCATCATTGACGGGTGATATTAGCTGTGACCACTACTTGAGTGACAGAGGGCAGCTGGAAGCTCTGGGCATGGAACTTTCCTCAAGTCTGTCCCATGTGCCTCTTCCTTACGCTGATTTTCATCTGTGTCCTTCCGCTGTAAGAAACCATACTATTAACAGCTTTCAGTGAATTCTGTGGGTCCTTCTAGTGAGTGGTCAAACTGAAGGTGGCCTTGGGAACCCCTGCATTTACAATTGGTGGTAGAA
Organism: Prionailurus viverrinus; assembly: GCF_022837055.1. Classification (NCBI taxonomy): domain Eukaryota; kingdom Metazoa; phylum Chordata; class Mammalia; order Carnivora; family Felidae; genus Prionailurus; species Prionailurus viverrinus. Next base: position 15,504,718 of record NC_062576.1, on the reverse strand, counting down.
ATGGGGGTGGTCTTGGGGACTCCTGAACTTTGTTGTGGTATATCTGTTTTCAAAGCCCAGCCTCACCATTTCTCATTTTCTTATCTGAAAAATAGTGGTAACTGTGTTTACAGGGTTATTGTGGTGGCTGAGTAAAGTGACAAATATGAAACATCTGGAATGGGGCCTTGCCTGTTACAGGCCTTTAATAAGGGCTCTTTCCTAAAGGTGCTGATAATTTGACTTTTCCGTAAAGAATACTACAGTAGCATGTGGAGGAATATTTGCAAAGACTATCTCCAATGGTGATATTAATAAATAGCTCTTGACTTGCTCTTTTTCAACTGCTATGCAGAATTTCCTCTTTATTTTTAACTCTTGCATATGTAGAAATATGATGCCTTTGAATGATTAGAACTTTCCCAGTAGCTACAGAGTATTTATCATTTAAAAGCTGGAATAACTTCAGCACAGCATGGTTGAGGCATGAGATTGACAGGCCAAAGTGGTAAGAATTTTGGTTTGGGACATTTGGAGTTTGAAGTAGCTATGGATATTCTATATAGATTTTCCATGTGGAAGATACCGTGAAACTAATGGGACGTCAATTTTCATCTACAAAAAAAGAAAAAGTGTGCTCACCTATACTGCCTGTACTATTAGGAACCAGTTAAGATAATGGGAAGAATATCTTTCACTATGGCAGTTTTATTTTTTTAATTATTATTTTGCCAGAAGGGACAAAGACTGTGTAAATAAAACAGAACCAATCAAAGGCAGAGCAGGCTGACTTCAGAAGTCTGCATATAAATCTTACATTTCCCCTGCATTAGCCTTGGAACAGACAGTCTCTATTATGCTGTACTTGGGTAGAGAAATAATTAATAGACAGTAGGCTTCTCCTCAGTGTGCTCATTCTTTAGACTCTATGCTGAGGAAGGTTGAAGGACACTAAGAATTTGGGATATACACATTATTTTCTGTAACTTTTAGATCGGTTAAACAGAGGGAGTTAACTTAGAAATATTATACTTAAAAAAGTCCAGGGGTGAGAAAAATCTCTTTGCACTCCAAAATACTTAAAAGATAAAATGGTTATTATTAGTTCTGTCTTTTTTCCAGTTTGAAGCTAGCAGCGTGCAATCATGTAATGACCACAGGCTCTTGACGACCCACAAATTTGAATTGTGGCTCTCCACTTACAGAGGATGTCACCTTTGACATATTTGTTAGTTTTTTGGGACTTTTGCCTTTTTTTTTTAACATTTATTTATTTTTGAGAGAGAAGGAGGGATTGAGAGAGAGGAGAGAAAGAGAGAGAACACATGCTGACATGAGTGGGGAGTGGCAGAGAGGGAGACAGAAGATCCCAAGTAGGCTCTGCACTGTGAACAGAAAGCCCAATGCAGGGCTTGAACTCACAAACCGTGAGATCATGACCTGAGCCCAAATCAAGAGTCTGGCCCCTTAACCAACTGAGCCCCCCAGGCACCCCTATTTATTTTTTTAAGGTGACTCCATACCCATCATGGGGCTTGAACTCACGAGCAACCAAGAGTCACATGCTGTACCAACTGAGCCGCGTAGGCGTGCCCCACCCGTTTTAAAGATGGGCATCCAACCACATGAGTTTTGTAAAGTGCATTACACCAGCTAGAGAACCAAACAGTGCCTAGTGCACAGTAGGATGCTTCCTGAATAGCGGCTGCTACCATCGTCCTGTAGGTCTTCCCCTTACCCCCACCCTATTTTGTTGGCTCACGTTGTTAATAATATACTCTTCCCTCACTTCGATAGATTGGTCATTACTATTTTTAATTTTGTTTTTTAGTTTTATCAAGATTCTACATCGTCTAAGAAGTCAAAGTTTATTACAAAAATCAGTAGTTCCTTGTATTTTCCTCAAATATACCTCCTTTCCCTCCTCTCAAGCAACAGCTACTTTCAACTTTTGGTTGATTATTTAGGTATTTGTCTTTACCAAATATTGCTGCTATTCATTGTTTTTTCTCGTTGTCTCTTCACTGTGGAAGATGAGATGAAGCTCTCCCCTACATTTGCTCATCATGCCCTTTCCTGTTCTCCCACCTTTGCAATGTATGTATACCGTAGTTTTATGCGTTATGTGACCACGTGAACACTGTTCACTGCTGAGCAGTGCAGTCTCCTATGATTGCTATTTGTTTCCAGCATACATTTTGGTTTCCTTGGAGTTGATATTTTATTTTTTTCTTTGTCTAGACTTCTGTATTCTTTAGCTAAATCAACTCTCAAACTCTCTGCCACCTGTATCTCCTCTCAGACTTTCAGATGCGTTGGAGGTTCTATCTGTTCATCTTTTTAAAGGAGTCTCCCCAGAGGCACTTACTGACTCACCCACTTTAGACACACACTATCATACTGGGACTTCCTTGAGCTCTCTCCTGTGTGGGATGTCTTGCTTTGGGGATCCCATGTCTCATTCTAGTGAAACATCCTCCAGTAGATTCCTAAGAAGGGGTATGTGGGAGGTCCAATTGATTGAGATCTTAAATATCTAAAAATGTTTTTATTCTCCCTACAAGCTTGATTGATAGTTTTGCTGGATATAGAATTCTCAGTTGCAAACCAACTCGTATGCAATCGGAGCCACTGTCTTTGAGCTTTCAGTGTGGTTATTGAGAACTCGGAAGGCATTCTGATCCTTGATCCTTTGTATATGACCATTTTTCCCTTGTTAGGATTTCCCTTTGTCTCCATTGTTTTGAAATTTCACTGAGATGTGCCTCAGTTGGTATGTTGGTTTTTATCTATTGTCTATTCCATATGTTTATCCTTTGTCTACATGAGTATGTTTACTCATGACCTTCACTTTACAAAACTTTTCCATAATTATTTCATTGAGGATTTCCTCCTTCCTATTTTTTTCTCCTTTCTTTCAGAAAGTGGTGTTATTTTAAAATTGGGTCTCTTGGGCTAGTCCTTTACTTTTTTATTTCTTTTTCTTTTTTTTAGTGCTTTCTTTCCTGGTTTTTGTCTTTTTTATTCTACATTCTAGAAAGTTGTTTTTTTTTCCCCTTAACTTTCCTGTGAATCTTTCATCTTTGCTCCTATAGTTTTAGAACCTAAGGTTCTTTTCATTCTTTAAGGGTTCCTTTTTATAGGGTAGTGGTTTTTGTTTGTTTGTTTGTTTGTTTGTTTTATGTATACAGTATTGTCTCATTTCTCTGAAGACAGTTGTTTTAGTTTAGTTGTTTGGGTTTTTATTTTGTTTTGTGTTCTGTTTTCCCCTTGCCTAGGCTATTTACTCTGTTACTCTTTTCTTTTGGTTTATTTTTAGTGTTCTTGTTAGGAGTTTTCTTCAGATGGTCACTAGTTGTCTGCTTATATTTAAGTGGGACACTAAAAAACATATTGAAAGTCCTAAGTATGTGTATGGTGGGCGGGGGGGGGGTGCACCTGGGCTGGGTGGCTCCATCGGTTAAGCATCTGACTTAAGCTCAGGTCATGATCTCACGGTTTGTGGGTTCAAGCCTCACATTGGGCTCTGTACTGACAGCTCAGAGCCGAAACCCTGCTTCAGATTCTGTGTCTCCCTGTCTCCATGCCCCTCCCTTGCTTGTGCTCTGTCTCTCAAAAATGAATAAACATTAAAAAAAAACAACAACACAAAACTAAGTATGTGGACGGTGCTTGACTTTATCTTAGAGAAATCTAGTGGAGTCATTTACTTAGGAAACCCAAACAGTACATTTATTTATTTATTTTGAGAGAGAGCAAGCATGAGTAGGGGAGGAGCAGAGAGAGAAGGAGAGAGAGAGAATCCCAAGCAGGCTCCTCACTGTCAGTGCAGAGCCTGATGCGGGGCTCAAACTCACAAACCAGGAGATCAAGACCTGAGTCAGAATCAGATGCTTAACTGACTGAGCCACCCAGGTGCCCCTGTAATTATTTTTTAAATGTCTGTGATGGGGCCAAGTCCATAGTTAGCATTCTATAACTGTTATAGGAGGGAAGAATAAAAGGTAGCCATCATTACTGGCCTCATTTTACATGTCATACACGGTAATGACATGTTTACTCCTATGCTAGCTGGAGTGTTCCCCCATTTCCAGTAAGGTGTGAGTGTTGTGCCCCCTACACGGATACACGGTGAAAACAGCACACAGTATTCTACGGAGCCAATAGCAGCAAATTCCATTCTGTCAGGACATCAGTAGAACAGGTGGGAATTTTCCTCATCCTGTGGTCTTCTAGTTTTGTTAAGAGGTAAGGAGGAAGAGGCTAAGCTGTTGTATGTCCTGAGTACCAACATAAATTATAAATCAGATGTATTTACAAAGCGAGCAGTTCTGATGTGGGATAGAGTGGGCTGGGGGAGGTAACTACAGAAGCAATTTTAATATGTGGTTGGCCAAGTTCAGGGTAGTGAGGTCCTGTGGCAGGTGAACTGTCATAGTTTAAAGGGATTCGGGAAGACTTCCCAGAGCAAAAGGTGTTTACCAGGGGACCTGAGACATAAGTAGGTGTTAATCATACAGCAGGAGTAGGATAGAAATCACATGACAAGGGGGTTGGCTCCTGGGGAGTCTCCAAATGGAGGTTTAGTATTTAGACTGTAGATACTAGGGCTCTATTCTGTTGTAGACCTAGTAATCCCAGCATCTCCGTCTGCAGAAGTTGAAAGCAGTCAAAATTGGCATCAGAAGATCAGTCAGCAAGAGGACTGTTGCTGAGTCCCAGAAGTGAGGACCTGTGTTAGGGTGGCGTCAGGACAATAGAAATGCTGCTGAAGGGGGCACCTGTGTGGCTCAGTCGGCTAAGTATCCGACTCTTGGTTTCGGCTTAGGTCACGATCTCATGGTTCGGGAGTTTGAGCCCTGCATTCGGCTCTGCACTGACAGCATAGAGCCTGCTTGGGATTCTCTCTCTCTCCTTTTCTCTGTCCCTTCTCTGCTCTCTCTCTCTCTCTCTTTCTCAAAAAATAAATGAACTTAAAAAACAGTTTCATGAAAAAAAGAAAGAAATGCTGCTAAGGAAGAATCAATGGGGCCTGACATCTTTTGGATGGAGGGACCAGGGAAGGGAGAGGCACCTTTGACTCTGGAGTTCTAATGCCCAGTACTCAGGGATGACTGTTTTCTTGGGCAGCAGAGAACATTTGAGAGCAGTCTGTCTTGGGAGGGAAAACGATGGGGGAGATGTGGATTCTGTATCTTGGGTTGCAGCGTTCAGAGAGGCCTTTGAGGCACCATTTCAAAGAATGGTCTTGTTAGAAGAAAATTTCTCATGATTCATAGGTAGACTAAACTTTCCCATTTATTGGATAATTTTTGTCCACTGGAAACCTCTTAGCTGTTGGGTAAAAAATCAGATGTCCTTGAAATTCAGCATATTTTAATAGTATTCTGAATCCAGGAAACTATGCATTTTCAATATTTTTCTCAGCTAGAACCCAAAATTGTTACTTCACTTGGGTCATAATTAAGAGTTTTTGAGAAGATAGCAGCTTAACAAAACTATTTGTCTGTTTATAAATCAGGTATCAGTGTATTATCTGTTTACACAAATGAGTGCCAAATAGATGCTTTGAGTCAAAAGCCTTCACAGTTCAATTAGTAATTCCTTCAGAGCTTCGTCAGTTTATTTCCTGTTTCCTTCGTCCTGGTCATTATTCTACAGGGACTTTTGAGAAGCGATTTTCTTAAAAGAGTACAAATTGGATTATTCCCCTTTATTGAATTGAAATTCTTAACAGGCTTTCTGCTAATGAGATATTGTATCCATGTTAGGTTAAACAGGCCAGTTTGAATCATTTTGTTGGCATTTCAGAATTAGAAGTCATTGATTAAAAGCCTAATAACTCAAGCCAAGTTTAATAATAAAATGGATTCCACTAGGTGCTTCTAACACAACCAAGAAAATTCATACCAAATCAAAAGTGGCAACAACAGGAATTATAATTAGCTTGTCCATTAACACATGATAATGCCAAAAAAATGTAATTAACCTTCTTTTAGTGAGACTGCTGACAATAAACTTGACTTTCAATTCCAGGATGTATTTTTTTTTCTTTTCAAAATGTTATTTAAATTCTGGTTAGTTCATATACAGTGCAGTGTTGGTTTCGGGAGAATTCAGTGATTGATCACTTACAGACAACACCCAGTGCCCATCACAACCAGGGCCCTCCTTAATGCCCAGCACCCAGCTAGCCCATCCCCCCACCCTTCTCCCTCCATTGACCCTCAGTTTGTCCTCTGTCATTAAGAGTCTCCTGTGGTTATATTCTGTATTCAGCAGTTGGGTCTTCTAGGCCCAGCCTGGCAGCAGTCCTAGGGGAGAAGAAGCTCATTCTGCTTTGATATGGAACCATATCTGGAGCACAAAAGGATTTTCTTGGACTTGATAGAGAGAAAAGAGACCAGGCTGGTTTTCGAATGTTTAAAATACTTACTTGACAGTTTTAAGGACGTTTGTGCTTCTGACCTGACTACGCTTTTTCTTTCCAGTTCAAGATTGATGGCGAATGGTGGACATGGATTGATTATAACCGGTTCCAGGAGCTCGTGCAGGAATATGAAGATAGCGGTGGATTAACAAATTTCAGCGCAAAGGATTATGTGGCCAAAACCCCCCTCTGGGCGTTATTTGGTGCCAGTGAAAGAGGCTTTGATCCCAAGGACACAAGATACCAGAGAAAGAACAAATCCAAGGATATTTCCGGGTGTTGAGATTATCTGACTATAGGGTACTGACGGACAAGAACTCCCGGCCCCCAAAGGTTCTCACGCCTCACTGTGGGTTTTCAAAGGACACGTCACGTGACTTGTGTTTCATGTAGGGAAGAATGGAAGGCCGCACACGGGGACACAAGTCACCCCCCCGGGTTGGGGAGGTGGCATCCACACTCTGAGTGCCTGGGACTCAGCCTCACGTGTCTTTTCAGAGCTCAGTCCCTTTCCTGATTTTACTTTTGAGAGGAACATCATTGCGGGGGAAGTACACAGCCATTAGAATTTAACTGGTGGTTTTGAATCATAACTTGTAAGACTCCCAAGAATGCTATTCCTGAGGGTGTTATAGGGGATGAATGTCTGTTCCTCTCCCCTTCGTGGGCTGTTGACCTTTGTGGACTGTGTTACCCCAAGGTAAGTAGATCTGCCCCCTCCGAGACCTCCATCCCTTCTTTAGATTTAAGATAACACCTCCCAGAAGTCATTTAAGTTGTCACAATTCTCAATTATTTTTAAATACTGCACAGATTAAAGTTTTGCTTAGTACCGACCCTTTATGAACTTGCATTGGATCTGAACGTCCTAGATCTCACTCCGTTCTCGTACAGATTGCCATAGAAGGTATTAGTGGCTGCACCAGGGTGAAAGGGCTCTTCTGGAAGAAGAATGGCTCTGTGATGTCATCAGTCTCACAGACAAACTCTGAAACTGAGTATGGTTTGCTTTTTGTTCCAAAAGTCAGTGGTCAAGCCCCTGTCCTTATACACAGAACAAGTCCCCACCTTCTTTTCCCTCTTGTAGCCCGAGCTACTTTACACAATCTGTTCTTCAGGTTTCAAGTTTTTTCTACTTGAAAACATCATTGAATACCCAATAGTTTTTTTAAAATATCATAGTTATTTTTAAAAAATTCCTTTATCCTAAAATTTTGATTAATAAAATCTTTTGGAAAGACTAGTGTTCTTTTGAGTGTTTATTTGAAAGATGCTTCTAGTGCCATGGTTGTAAGCCCCATCAGATTGACCTCCTCCTGTATACCAGCCGTCTGTCTTGTCATTTCTGCTGAAGTAAAACCCATACATAATGTAACCTACCTACTCACCCAGTTGAAAACTAGGCTCTGATTATTTCTAAGCAGTAGAGTCAGAACACTTCTGTCTGCTGTGACATGGGATGGGAGGGTTGCAGAGTATCACAGAAATCCTTTGTCCTTTCTTGAACCCACCTCGTCTTCAAGCTTATGTTTTGGTCTCCTGTTCTGGTGACTTATGAGACCGACAGGAGACAGGAGTGATGCAGGTCGGTGAGGCAAGATCTCCTTGAAACCCAGATGGGTTAATGTTCATTGAATTTGAGGTGCAAAAATACCCTAGAGTAGAAGGAAGTGTTAAAAAGCAAGAGCTCATGCTGAGCGGGGAGCCTGGAGGCAGAACATGCTGGGCTTTGGACCATCCTAAACCTTTTTTCAACCACAGTAAGGACTGTAGGGAAACCGCTTTCCCTCCAAAACAAAGAGGACATAGGCAAAGTGACTAAAATCCTTAAATTTTAGAATTTTGACAAGGAACTGAAAATCATCTGTTAAAAGAAACCAGTGAACCTCAATAAAACTAACTGCTGGCTTCTCATCAGAAACCGTGGAGGCTGGAGGACAGAGGCGTAGCACCTTCAAGGGACCAAAAGAAAAGGCTTTCTACCAACAATTCTTTGTCTAAATCCTCCTTCAAAAACAAAGGAGAAATTAAGACATTTCCGGGTAAACAAAAAGTGAGAGAATTCACCTGCAGACCTGCCCTACACGGAATACTGAAGGCTCTGATGAAATACACTAGACACTAACACAGAACCACATGAAGAAGTAAAGAGCGCTGGTAAAAGTAATTTCAGAGGTTTTATAAATGTATCTTCGTACCTCCTATTTTAAAAAACAGTTGCCTAAAGTGATAATTATAGAACTGTGTTGATGGGCTTACAATGTGTAAAGATGTAATTCGCATGACAGTAATAGCTCAAGGGGGTACAGCACAAGGCATAGGCATATTGGAGCAACTATTGACTGCCTACTGGTGAAATTTAGTATGAATCCAAAGTAGATTGTGTCATGATGCTACTTATAATCCCAAGAGCAGCCACAAAGAGAACAAATTTTTAAAATATGGTGAAAGAGGGGCGCCTGGGTGGTGCAGTCGGTTAAGCGTCTGACTTCAGCCAGGTCACGATCTCGCGGTCCGGGAGTTCGAGCCCCGCGTCAGGCTCTGGGCTGATGGCTCGGAGCCTGGAGCCTGTTTCCGATTCTGTGTCTCCCTCGCTCTCTGCCCCTCCCCCGTTCATGCTCTGTCTCTCTCTGTCCCAAAAATAAATAAACGTTGAAAAAAAATTAAAAAATAAAATAAAATAAAATAAAATAAAATATGGTAAAAGAATATGATTCTGTTCCCAGTCCCTGTGTTTGGGCTTTTCCCCACACCAAGCACATCCAGCACACCAGCTGGATCTCCTACAAGTCACTAAATCCTGACACTGTCTACCGAGAGATAGTGTGAGATGATCACAGGTTAAGGGCTCAGTCCCACAAGGCTACGTACCCTCCCCTTCAGATGTCAGCAGCCAGCCCGGGTCTTTCACCTGGACTTCTGGCCCTTGACTCTCCATGGGAGGTTCTCACAACCCCCTCCACAGGTTTGATTAATTTGCTAGAGCAGCTCACAGAACTGAGAAACGTTTTACTTCCTAGATTACTGGCTTGTTATAAAAGGAAATAACTCGGGAACATTCAGGTGGAAGAGGTGCCTAGGGCAAGGTATGGAGAATGGGTGCATCTCCCATGCCTTCTCTGAGCATTCCACTTCATCATTACCAACGTGTGTTCACTAGCCCCCAAGCTCTCTGAACCCTGAGCTTTTGAGCTTTTACAGCGGCCGTATTCCATAGGCACAGGGAATAATCATTGGTTTAATTGACTTAATCATTGGCTGTTGGCAACTGAGCTCCATCTCCAGCCCCTCTCCACTCTGCAGAGGTTCTGGGGGTGAGAACAAAAGTTCCAACTCTCTTATCACATGGTTGGTTATCCTGGCAGCCAGCCACATTGCCTACGGGCTTTCCAAAAGTCACCTCATTAATATAACAAAAGACATCTTTTCTGCTCTCATCACTTAGGAAATTCCAAGGGTTTTAGGAGCTCTGTGCCAGGAACAGGGACAAAGACCAAGTACGTGTTTATTATAAATCACAATATCACAAACAGCAAAGGAATTGAAAAGGTACACTAGAAAATAACACAAAAGAAGGCAGTAAGAGGAATAGAACAAAGACCTAAGACATTCAAAAAACAAATAGTAAAAATGTCAGGCATACATCCTACCTATGGTAAGTATATTATGTAAATGGGTTAAATACCCCAATCAAAAGAAAGAGAGATGACCAAATGATTTATGTATTTATTTATTTAAAAATTTTAATGCTTATTTATTTTTGAGAGAGCACAAGCGAGGGAAGGGGCAGAGAGAGAGGGAGACACAATCTGAAGCAGGTTCCAGGCTCCAAGCTGTCAGCTCAGAGCCCAACACAGGGCTTGAACCCACGAACTGTAAGGTCATAGAAGTTGGATGCTTAACCAACTGAGCCACCCAGGTGCCCCCAAAATGGATTTTTAAAAATCCAATTATATGTTATCTATAAGAAAATCATTTCGGATTCAAAGACTTAAAAAAGATGGAAAAGGGTGTATCATGGAAGCAGTAAACCAAAAGAGAGCTAGAGTGGTTATACTAATAGCCAAAAAAAAAAAAAAAAAGACTTTAAGACAAAAAAATTGTTACCAGCGAGGAAAAAGGACATTTTATAATGCTAAATTATAATTGAATTCGAATTATTTATAATTTAATCTACTAGGAAGATGTAATGGTTATAAACATATATGCACCTAACAAGAATCCCAGAGCCTCAAAATACGTGAAGCAAAACCTGACAGAACTGAAGGGAGAAACAATTCAATAATAATAATAATTGGAGACTTACACGATGGCATTGAACAATGGTCAGAAGAACTAGGCAGAAGATCACCAAGGACACAGAAGATCTGAGCAACATTATAAACCAACTATAACCAGGCCTCTAGAGAGCACTCCACCTGACAACACTTCATCCTTAAAGACACACGGAACATTTTCCAGCATAGACCTTTTGTTAGATCATAAGACAAGTTTCAATAAATTTAAAAGGGTTTAAATTATACGCAGTATGTTCTATGACTAATGGAATGAAATTAGAAATGAACAGAAGAAAACTTGGGAAATTCACAAATACATAGAAATTAACCAACATCCTAAAAAACCAAAGGGTCAAAGAAGAAATCACAAGGGAAATTAGAAAAGACTGTCAGATAATTGAGAATTAAAACAATGTACCAAAACTTAATGCTGCTAATGTACCCCTTAAAGGGAATTTATAGTGTAAATGCCTACATTAAAAAGAACATCTATCCAACCAATAACATAACCTTCACCTTAAGAAACTAGAAGAACAATTAGACCCAAAGCAAGCAAGAGGAAGAAAATAATAAATGTTATGGCGGAAATAATGAAATAAGGGAAAGGAAAACAATAGAAAAATTAATAAAACTAACTTGGTTCTTGAAAAAAATCCAAATTGATTAACCTTTAGCCAGGTTCACCCAGAAAAATGAAGATGCAAATAACTAAATTAGCAATGAATGCACAGTCTGTGAATATAAAGCTGTAAAAACTACATTATACCCTTTAGTTTTCATTTTTTAATTTGAGTATAGATGGCATATGATATTAGCTTCAGATACGCAACACAGTGATTCAACATCTCTATACCTTACGCTGTGCTCACTACAAGTGTAGGTACCACCTGCCACTATTCAACACTATTACAATATCATTGACTATATTCCCTGTGCTGTGCCTTTTATTCTGGCGACTTACTCATTCTAGAACCAGAAGCCTATATCTCTCACATCCCTTCCCTCTGGTGAAATTAGAACAACCATCAGTTTGTTCTCTGTATGTATAGGTCTGACTCTTCTTTATGTTTGTTTATTCATTTGTTTTGGGGGTTTTTTAGATTCCACATGGATGTAAAATCATCTGGTATTTGTCTTTCTCTGACTTATTTCACTTAGCATAATAATACTCTCTAGGTCCTTCCATGTTGCTGCAAATGGCAAGATCTCATCCTTTTTATGGCCATGTAATATTCCATTCTATCTATCTATCTATCTATCATCTATCTATCTAATCCATCCATCCATCCATCCATCCTTCCATCCCGCATCTTTATCTGCTCTTCTATTGATGGACACTTGGGTTGCTTCCATTATCTTGGCTGTTGTAAATACTACAGTAAACATAGGGGTGCATGTATTTTTTCAAATTACTATTTTCATTTTCTTTGGGTTAATACCCAGTGTATACTATTCACTTTACATAGGTGAATTTTATGATATGTGAAATATATCTCAATAAAGCTATATAAAAAAGCAAAGAGCAATGTAGTATAAGAGAAGCATCATAAATCAATGGGGATTTAGTTCTGTCTTTATACTAAATAATAGGAAGAATCAAATGAAACAAAAGCTCTGAAGAAACCTTAGGTATAAAAAAGGCCTGTCTTGACCAGGATCTCCCAAACTTTTTCATGCATCAGAGTCACCTGGAGGGCTTGTTAAAACACAGATTCTGGGTCCCATCCCACAGTTTCTGGTACTGTAGGTATGCAGTGGAGAGCAATGTGTTTTCTAACAGGTTTCTGGTTATACAGATGCTAAGAGAGCACACACTTTCAGAACCACTTGCAGATATAAAAACAATGTAAGAACTCATAAAGGAAAGGTCACCAGCTTTACAGAATATGTTTAAGTATCTAATAATATCAAACATCACAAACTAGGGGCGCCTGGGTGGCGCAGTCGGTTAAGCGTCCGACTTCAGCTAGGTCACGATCTCGCGGTCCGCGAGTTCGAGCCCCGCGTCGGGCTCTGGGCTGATGGCTCGGAGCCTGGAGCCTGTTTCCGATTCTGTGTCTCCCTCTCTCTCTGCCCCTCCCCCGTTCATGCTCTGTCTCTCTCTGTCCCAAAAATAAATAAACGTTGAAAAAAAAAATTAAAAAAAAAAATAAATAAAAAATAAAAAAACATCACAAACTAAAAAGACATAAATTGGGAAAAATAATTTGCATGAAATAATGATTGACCCATCCTTACTCTAAAAATCTCATCACTCCATTTGAAAAATGTTAAGACATGACTGGTTAAATAAGCAAAGGCTATACAACATAAAGTTTCATCTGTGCGGAACTAGAGCTAGCTACAAAATGTGAACAACTGTTCACTTTCAGCAAAGAAATGCAAATTATTTTTTTTATCAAATTAGCAAAATTTCCATATCATATTAAAGTGGACTACAGGTGTTCCAAAAGCAGTTTGGCAAGGTATACCAAGAGCCTTTATTTTCGAAAAAAAATCATTTAAAAAGAAAAATAGTTTTATGTTTAAAGATATTGATTATAGATAGCATTTTATAATAGCAAAATCCAGGAAACCTGAATGTAAAATATGATAGGCACTTAACATTTCTTGAAAGAGTGGCAAAGTTCTTTACACCATATTGTCTAGGTAATTCATTCTTTCAACAAATGTCTATTAAACACTGATTGTGTTCTTGCTGCTGAGGATTCACTGGTAAGTCAAAGAAAAAGAGGGAACATCGTTCTTATCATTATGATGCTGACATTCACCAAAGACAAAGATTCATACAATAGATGTGAGTCATCAAACACTCTGTGGCAAGTGCTACCAAGAGCGATGGGTCTTGATGTGAGGGCGCCAATGGGGAGGTTTCCTAGTCGGGGAGATGTGCCCTGGGACCTACAAGAGTCCCCATTCCAGAGGTGGGGTCAGGGAAGAGCACTGCAGGTGGAGGATGGGGCACATTTGAAGGCTGTGTGGCGAAGGGTCACAGCACACCTGAATAGCTGGAGGAAGGCCACAGCGGCTGGAGGCTGCTGCAGAAGGTGTGGGAAAGGGCCAGGCCACTTAGGGAAACCAGGGGAACATAATGAGTGATGACTCAGGGAGATGTAGGCCAGGCCTAAGAGCAATTATACAAAGGAACAACATGATTAGATTTGCATTTTAACGAGCACTCTAGCTGTGGGTCGCAAAATGGCTTGGAGAGACCTACAGGAGATGAGTTGGTAGGTATTCCCAGGTTATGGCCTGGGTGGTGGCATTTATGCAGTGCACACCCCTACATACTGACCCTGGTGGTGGTGGGGAAGGAGAGCAATGGATAGATTTGAAAAAGACCTTAGAAGGTAACACTGATTCGGACACAAATTGGATAGATTGGGGTGAGGGGGTGGGGAGGAGGCAAGAAATGTCCAGGATGACTCCTGGTTTCTGGCATGAGGACAGGATGGATGATGGTGTCATTCTCCAGGCTGCTTAATCCTGGCAGAGGGCCAGGGGGAGATCCTGGGTCATTTGTGGACACATAGGCTCGACTTCTGTTAAAAAGAAAATCACAGACCCAAAATGGTGTTACTTGGGCTAGACCAAGTCACCAAGCCAGGGCTGAATCCTTAACCTAACTGCAGTCTCAACCTCCCCCAGAAATGTAAAGTCTTAACTCTCCATTGGGGATTTTCTGGAGAAACACCAATGAGGTCATCTATCACACGGTCCTTCTCCACCAGAGGAAGATGAGGTCACTTGCATAATAGGTCTCCCTGAACCTATACGTCTCCCCTAAGGGAAGGTGCTCTTGCCTGAAACAATCCTTTCTTTTCTTTTGTTTATAACTTCCTTGCCCCACCCTCCTTCCCATAAAAACCTTCCATTTTGCATAACTCCATGGAGCACCCGTCTATTTGCTAGACGGGATGCTTCCGGAGTTCATGGGTCGTTCAATAAAGGCAAAGAGATCGTCAAATGTACTTAGTTTAGTTTTGTATCTAAACACCACCCAGTGGTCAGGCGTGTAGGTCTCGGGGGAATGGGAAATGTGCAAACCATCATCTTAAGTTATAATCAAGCCTCAAGGAGACCTGAGATCATCTAAGGAGACAGAATGCAATGACAAGAGGGAAAGCCCTGCTCATGAAGCTCCAGCAGGTAGTGGCAGGACAGAAAAAGAAGGGTCAGCTGCCTGAGGAGTCAGGGTACAAACCAGCAGGTGTGGGGAGGGAGACACAGAAACTCAGGGTGGAGGATGAATCAAGAAAAGACTGATCATGGGGTGCCCGGGTGGCTCAGTCAATTGAGTGTCCAAATCTTGATTTTGGCTCAGGCCACAATCTCGAGGTTTGTGAGTTCAAGCCCTGTGTCAGGCTGTGTGCTGACAGTGTGGAGCCTCCTTGAGATTTTCTCTCCCTCTCTCTGCCCCTCTCCTGCTCACACTATCTCTCTCTCTCTCTCTCTCTCTCTCTCTTTCTCTCAAAGTAAATAAACATTTAAAAGAAAACGAAATAAAAGACTGGTTGACACTGGAGGGGCCAGCAGGAAGTGAGCCAAGGAACATGGTGGCAAACGTCCTTCAGATGGGGGTCATCCACATCCTGCGCAACATTTTGAGCAGAGTGCTGGCCCCAAGTGGAAGGTTTCTAAGCATTAAAAACAATTTTTTTTAATGTTTTTATTTATTTTTGAGACAGAGAGAGAGCATGAGCAGGGGAGGGGCAGAGAGAGAGGGAGACACAGAATCCGAAGCAGGCTCCAGGCTGTGAGCTGTCGGCACAGAGTCTGACGCGGGGCTGGAACTCACGGACCGTGAGATCATGACCTGAGCGTAAGTCGGACGCTTAACTGACTGAGCCACCCAGGTGCCCCGGTTTCTAAGCAATTTTAAGGACAGTTGATGATATAATGCTAAGTTTAAAACATAGAATGCAAAATCACAGTTACTTTAATTACATAAAAATCATATGAAGTGACATACGACTGAATATGTATTAATGAGAATGACACAGTACAAGGTATGAGAAAATGCTTTTCCTATGTCCTTGTGGAGTAAGGCTTTAAGCTTCTTCCTTAAATAAGATCCTGAAATTGAAATCCTCCTATAGTTGGAGTCAAATACGTATTCAAAACAGCATATTTTGTTAGGAGGAAGATCATTTAATCTTTTCCCGTTATTCTTTCAGTGTGCTGGGTTGTTTTTCTCCCTTTTTATTAAAATACAAATCGGTAAACTCTTCCCGGGGCGCTACTGATTTAACACAAGTTGACAGTGACTAATCTTGCTGGCTATTAGTCTGCTTAGCACTTTAGCCTTTTACCATTTCTTTTCATTTAATGTAATAAAGCACGTTATTCTCACGACTCGGATTTGAAGGTGTTCGGGACCATGTTGTAAAATCCATTGCATTTTCTAAATTAAGAAGGCCCTCTCTTTTGGAAGGAACCCCAGGGCATTAGGCTTCTTACGGATTTCAGGAATTCTGGCCTCAATGTTAGAGAAAAAGAGAAATCCCTAGTGGCCTCAGAGCTCAGTATAAGGCAAGATGTCTGCAACTGACTATGAGGGAAACTACCCACTTCTGGGTGAGAAAAGACAGTGCATATTTGCAGAAAATCTGAACAAGCAATCACCCTGCAAATTTTTCTCAGGACACCTTGAGGCCCCAGGCAATGCCTTCACCTTCCTCCTAATTGAAGGAGCTAATTAGATTTATACTCTGATTATTGGCTAAGGAGAAGTTGGATAAAATAACTTGGACTTTTTTTGAAAAGTGGGAATGTTCTTTTCAACAGCTGGGCCCCCACCTCCCCTCTCCCACAAGGAAGGGAGCCTACGCTCCCAGATCTGCTGGTCACTTGGGCCATCACTGGGCTGGCCCCATCATGGGGACCCCTGCTCAGGAAAGGATTAGGAAATGCCAGCGTCTCCACAGTGCCATTCACTCCAAGCAGCGGGGCAAACGTGATGATGGGGGAGAAGTCTGGACCGTTCGGTGGTCACCTGAGCCCCGGTGGAGGGCGTGCGGGCACAGCCGGGCTTAGCAGGAGTGCCATGGTCAGGTTGTGATGCCTGCAGGGGCACAGGATGTGGTCTTGGAAGTTTTGCCACTTTTTGACCTCACATAGAACAGGAGTTCCTGGTGAGAGGCCCCAAGGCCCCTGGGACACTGGGACTCGCGCTGCTCTGGTCTCTGACCTGGACCCTTCCCGGGTGACCAGAAATCAGCGCTTCCTCTGTGACACGGCTGGCTTCTGTCCCCCCCCCCCCCCCAGTGCCGGGGCTGGGAGCTGGGGTTCAGTAAGAGAAGCAAGGCCCTCTGAGTCACGTAGAACCTGAAGGTGAGAGGCCAGCAGGCCTGGAAGGGACAGGCGCCGCAGCACTCGCGCGTGGAGAAGCTGCCCGTAGCAGGTTGTCTGGCCCGTGTGGCTGTGTCATCGGGTGCAGCTGATGCCAGCGCCTCAGCAGCGATGGTCCTCCGGTTGATGTGCTCTATTTAGCCATCAGTTTGCAGATTGTGCTGGTGGAACATAATCATGGAAGTGACGGCCGTGAATTGAGCCCTGCCTGTGCACCACGTGCTGTGCGCGACCTCTGCCCTCTGGCCCAGGGTTTACTGTGTGCAACCCTGTGCCTCACCCCAAACTCCGCCCCCCCCTTCCGTCCAGCCACCAGACAGGCTGCCAGAGTGAAGGTTCTAGAATGCACGTCTGACCACATCCCCGCCACCTAGACCCTTTTATGACTCCGTCAAGACTCCGGCTGCACTCTGACCTCCACTCTCTGACGCCCCTCACCCCCTGGTCCCAAGGAGCAGCTTTGATTCCTGGGGACCCCCCTGGTGCTGCTGCGTCTGTCTGTCACTCCCGTCCTCACCTCCAACCCCCAACCGGCACCCATCCAGTTTCTAACCTCAAACCTTTCCAGTTTGTCACTTGTGATTAACCTCATTCAGATGACCTCTTTGGCTTGCTGGTTAAAGTACACGTTTGCCTTGACTTTTTTCTCCGTAGGCAACTTAGCACAGAGCTTTTCAACATATTTGCATAATTCGTCGCATTTGAGTATGTTACTGCGTGAGTTATTACCCTGGTGGCAGAGCGTCCTTATTCCTGTTGCTCTGTCTTCAGGGCCGGAGCCTTGGCGAAGGGTATAATGGCCCCCAAAGGGGAAGAGCGAGACTGCATGTGCTTGAGCGGCTGACCCAGGGGTTCCGACCTCTGGGTTTATGTTCAGGCCACAGAGCATCTTTATTCACTTCGTACTTGGCTCGAAACGATTGACTGTTGGACACAAAACATGGACAATATTTTGGTAATTTTTAATTTTGAAGTGGTTTTGTCTTCCCACTTTTTTTTTAAGCCGGTGCTAGATGGGAAAAGATTTGTTTGTGCTGTAGAGTATGCTGCTGTCTTGGGCACGAAAGCATGTATTAACATGCTCTCCATGACCAGTAACAGAATTACCCACCAAAAGTGGTTTTAAGCAACAGGCATTTTTATGGTCTCATCTGAATAATCTGGAAGTTGGTGGTCCCCACGTTGGTTCTAAAGACGAAGAATCGAAGATCCAGGCACATTCCCATCTTTCCACCGCATCGTTTTGGACATGCTGGCTTTTGTCTTCAGGCTGTTTGCCCCACGGTCTCAAGATGGCTGCCACAGCTCCAGGCATCACATTCTCTCACTGTCGTGTTCAAAGACAGGAAGGAAAAGGACAAGGAAGACAACTCTCCTCTTTCAAGTTGCTCTACATATCCAAGATGGGGGAAAAGCCCCTTGGAGACTTCTCTCTAAGTCTTATTAACCATAAATCGGTCACCTTGTAAGAGGAGCTTCACACAGTAAGAGTCGGTCCCTGCCTTGCTCAGCCCAGGACTGAAGCAGTACCCATGAACCAGAGATTAGATTTCAGCAAGGTAAACCCAAAATACTCTTGGAACCCGGGAGCAAGGCTTGGTCTTGGAGAATTGAGAGCTTCACAGAGGTCGTGGCATTTGAGCTGTGTTTTGAGGCAGAAGAGGGGCGCTTGGGTGGCTCAGTCGGTTAAGCGTCTGACTTCGGCTCAGGTCATGATCTCATGGTTTGTGGGTTCTAGCCCCACGTCGGGCTCTGTGCTGACAGCTTGGAGCCTGGAGCCTGCTTCGGATTCTGTGTCTCCCTCTCTCTCTGCTCTTCCCCCGCTCATGCTCTGTCTCTCTCTCCTTCAAAAATAAATAAAAACATTAAAAAAAAAAAACAAAAAACAAAAAGTTTACCAGAAGAACAATGCAAGGAAAGGCCATTTCTGGCCAAGGGACAGCACAGCAGATCCAGAGTGCCGGAAAAGCCTGTTTTTGTTCTTTGAACCGTGACGATCTCGTCTCAGTTTTCTGCTGCCTCCATCACTGCCCAGACTCTGAAGGAGCTCCAGCCTTTCTCAGATCTCACTTCCCGGCCCGTTTGGCCATGCTGAGAGCAGCGGGACGTGTGTGCTTGTGCCTCTCGGGGATTCTTCGTTCAGAGGGGTGGGAAGTCCTTCAGACCCGCAGCGAGTGTACGGGCTCCTGTGTGGGGCACTGCTTCCTTGTTCAGCCCATGGCGACCCCCCACTTCTGGGGGGACACCCTGGCCCTCACCCACTGTAGCAGTGGTTCTGCACTCTTAGCCCTCCCCCCATCTTGGCTCTGAGTTGGCGATATGACCTGGAGTTGCTCCATCTGCCCCCCGCCCCCCCCCACCCGCTAAGGCAATGGGTCCAGATGTGAAGAGGACTCAGGCTGAGCCAGTGGAAGGCCCTCCCTAGGTGTCTGCACATCGGGCGGAGAGAAAGGGCTGCTTTTCCTCTTGGGGCGCAACCTGGAAGGAAGAAAGTTCAGAGCTGCCAGCTCCCTGGTCCCCGGCAGCTTGAAGAGGCCGATTGGGGAGGCACAGGGCCCCTCAGAGCTTGATCCCCATACCCAGGCTTCCCCACGCAGCCCAGTTACGGGAACTGGTTTTATCTAGGATCATCGGAGCGGATTTTATCTCTTGCAGTGAAGTCGTGACTAATGCAAGAGCACATCGTGAGTGCAAGCCCGCTGTCTGCTGTCCCTGACCCGGTGACGCCTCGTCTTCTGTCCTGCGGAGGCTGGTTGGGGGAAGAAATAGTCCAGTGAGGCCTGCCTCAGCGGTTCTGCTCCCAGTTCTCTGGGACCTTTCACCCCACGCCATCGACCGGCTCTGGCGGGCCCAGCAGTCCTGGGCTGCCCGGCTGCAGGCCAGTTGCACTCCCACAGCTACGGGGACCCCGTGCCACCCATGACATCCCCCTGGGGGCCGCCAGAGCCTGCTGCGGGCGGGCGGCAAAGCTTTGGCACTCCCTTGAGATGGAGGGTTCACACCTTCCCCCGTGCTTGGGGTTCATGGCCCAACGGAGCCCATGAACTTGCTGGCACGTGGGCCAGGGCACAGAGGTGAGGGCAAAATCAGCATTTTTACCCCTCCTTGTGTCCAGAGCTCCCTTCCCCAGGCAGCCCACCCAGCTGGGGTGTGTCCAAGCCCCCATCAACGAGAGTATCCGATAGGAAGATGATGGTTCTGCTCCACATTTCCTTCTCCTGAACAAAAAGCCTCCTGCGCTTCACCCCAGGGATCGGCCCATGAGCCACAAAATCTAGCCTTCGACCTATTTTGTACAGCTGCACGCTAAGAATAGTTTTTATTTTTTTTTAATATTTATTTATTTATTTATTTATTTTTTAACGTTTGTTTATTTTTGAGACAGAGAGAGACAGAGCATGAACAGGGGAAGGTCAGAGAGAGGGAGACACAGAATCTGAAACAGGCTCTAGTTTCTGAGCTGGCAGCACAGAGCCCGACGCGGGGCTCGAACTCACAGACCGCTAGATCATGACCTGAGCTGAAGTCGGCCGCTTAACCGAGTTTTTATGTTTTTAAATGGTTGAGGGGCAGGGCGCCTGGGTGGCTCAGTCGGTTAAGCATCAAACTCTTAATTTCGGCTCAGATCACGATCTCAATGTTCGTGAGATTGACCCCCACTATCAGCCCAGTGCCTGCTGGGGCTTCTCTCTCTCCCACTCTCTCTGCCCCTCCCCTGCTCATGCATGCTTTCTCTCTCTCTCTCAAAAGAAATAAAACTTCAAAAAAAAAAAAAAACTGTTGAAAAAACTCCAGGAGAATAAATATTTCATGACAGGTGAAAATTGTATGAAATTCGAATTTCTGTGTCCATAAGTAGAGATTCACCGGACCTCGCCACACCTAACCCTGCATATGGTCTGTGGCCGCTCTTCACAGGGTCGTCAGTTGTGACAGGGACCACGTGGCCCTTCAATGACTGAATTATTTACTCTTGACAGAAGGGTGCAGACCTTGCTCTGCCCTGTCCCTTTGGCTTTCCGGTGACTTCTGTCCCACCCAGATCTCGCAGAGAAGGGAGCACTCGTTGTGCTGTGGGCATGCGCAGACTCCGAGTTTACAGGGACGTCAAAGAGACCAAGATGTTGCTCTTGAAGCTCAATACCAAAGAGATCTCTCTTAGTGCTGACATTTCGGACATCTGAGGGGACTTCTTACAGGCCGGCCGGGCTGCTGCCGCCTTTCAAATGACAACGCGTGTCAGGACGCGCTTCAGACGCAGAGGCCGACCCCAGGCCCACCGCGGGGCTGGTCTTCACGTCCTGTTGCCTGTGCACCGGCTTAGGGCTGCCTTAGGGGTATCCACCTGGCTCCCCCAATTCCCCCCTTTCCTGGGCCGGCTGTTGTTTGTGCTTTGCTGTAAGGATTCAGGAAACGAACAGGATGTCTTGGGGGTCAGCATGGCGGCCACCCGCTAAATTTGGGGTCTGGAACCCCAGAGCGGCAGACTGTGGACCGCCGTTGTCCCCAGTCTCTGCCGGCCAGCCACGAGGCAGGGTTACCCCAGATTCCGTTCTGAGTCCCGAGACCTGCCACCACCCGCTCTTAAGTCTGGTGCATCTGAGAGGCACAGGTGGATCTGTCCGGAGGGGACCCCGGGGGGGGGGCATTTGAACTAGAGGGGGGCGATGTGAGCTTCGCTGGCCGGCTGACATGGATGGGCGAGGCCGCGAAGGTCCCCAGCACGCGCTGGCTGCAAATGACAATCCCACACCCGCAGAGGCTGAAGCACAAAAGACAACCGGTCTCACATGGGAAGACGTCTGGACGTGGGGGTCCTACTTTTGCTTCAGTGTCTCAACAACGTCGAGATTCAGACTCTTGCCCTCCTTCCATCTACTGTCTTCCCAATATGGTCACCGAAGCGCCAGGCATCGATTGCAGCCGCATTCTGAGGCAGGAGGGCTGGGGCAGAGGAAGGCTTTCAGCTTGCGGGGCTCTTGCCCTTTCTCTGCCTGTCCTGGAAGCCTCCAAGTGGACCTTCTCGTAGATCTCCTTGGCTACAGCCATTGGCCCCCCGGTGAACAAAGGAACTCTGCCCAAATCAGGGTTGCGTTGGCAGGAAGATGGGGAGACGCCGCCTTGGAGGTCCCCCCTTGGGTGGACACAGGGGAGAGGGATACCCAAGGACTTTTTGGTCCAGCGAGAGAAGAGCCTCTTCTATTCTTTCCTGGCCAAGTCCAAGTCATTCCTTCTAGAAGGTGCCCTGGAGGAGCCAGATGTGGGGAGCAGCAGGGATGCAGCTCAATGTCAGGGCTCTATGCTCATCTCAGAGCCCTGCAGGGAAGAGGGAAGAGGGGTTGGGCCAGAAAGCTGCAGGGCCAAAGTAACTCCTTCGGAGGCGGGGCTGGCGAGATCGCCCACACGGCCTGTAAGAACACTCAGATCATCAGGTGCTGACTAGTACGCAGGCCGGAAAGGCAGGGGGGTGGGAGGAAGCGGGGGGAGTTGGCACCCCCCACCCCCGGACTTCCCTTCCCCTCCACTGGTTACCCCAGTATGAAATGCTGAGCATGCATTGGGGGAGCCCCTGGGGGAGCCAGGGTCTTGCTGGTGTTGCTCCCTCACAAGGCTATCACCATGTCACGTGGCCTGGTGCCAGACCACGCCTTCCTTTCCCCCAGACAGTCTCCCCTCCTCCCAGGCCTCCCCACCCCACCGACACCTCCTCTCTTGGGGGCAGGGCTGGCAGGGGGTGGTGGGAGGGGATGCTTTGGAGTCTGCTGTTTGTCCTTGAGCGATTTCCTTTGTCATTGCCAAGTTAAACCTCGCAGTAGGTAGTCCTGATTCTTTAGTCACTGTGGGCAGCTCCTGGGACCCCCGGCTTTCTTTTCTGGTTTCCTAAACGGTGCTTCTGTTATGAAAAATCAAACACAATGTCCAATGAATGGTGTAAGGTTCTTCAAAGTCTAGGATAGTTTAACCGACAGTACTTTTCTCTCAAAAATTGAGGGAAGATTAGTTTGAATATCAGCCGGGAGGGATGTCCCTAAAACACGAATGTAACAGCCTTGAACCGCTCCTGAGAGGGTACAATTGTTCAATGGAACAACATCGACTCATACTTTACAGGGCAAATTGTTTACAGTGCGGACATTTGTGCCTGGGATCCCTTCTTGGCCTGTCGCAGTGAGTGATGAGGGTCTCCTCTTCTGGAATTCTTTTAGCTCCTTTGCCCCGAGGGGATCGTGGAGGTGACACTTCAAGCCAGCCTCTCCAGGACCAGTCGGCCACAAGTCTGTCTAATGTGCTGGGTGTAAGCCATTAAGTAGAGCCTGCCTGGGCTCTTGTTTTAAAAGCCTATTATTTTAATTCCCAAAGCTTTTACAGGGAACAGGCCGCAAATAGAGCAACAGCAACGCACTCTGTCTGCCTTCTAATTATGACAAGTCATGACTCACAATCTCAAATTGGTTATTTCTTTGGCCACTCTTCCCAGCATCCCCTTCAAAAGAGTCAGCCGGAGGAGGGACTGCTGATGTAATGCATCAGATTACAAAACTCGCTGCCCTGGGGGTGGGGGGAGGGGAGGGATAGCCGTGGAGTCAGCAGTAGGGCGGAGTGTGGGGGGAGGGGAGGACTAAACCGTATCTCATTAAAAACCAAGAGCAATCACATCAGCCCATCAACCCTCACCCCTGAACACTCTCCTTCCTGTGCTCTGTTTACTAAAGCTCATGCGCATTTATTTAATTTTATTGGAACATAGGAAAAGGCCGAAACAACATTGCCTCACCTCAACATGCCTAAAAAGAAAATCAAGTATTTGTGTGTAATGCTCGTCGACTTTATCTCATTAAAGATCACTTCCCGGCCTGACGGGATCCTGACACAGTTCTTGGAGCACCCTGGGGTGCTGTGTTCCCCACCATCTTCCCTCTATTGAAAACAGCTGTCAAAGATATTTCGGGGCACCTGGCTGGCTCAGTCCGTTAAGCATCCAACCCACCTGATTCCAGCTTAGGTCATGATCTCATGGTTCGTGAGTTCGAGCCCCACGTTGGGCTCTGTGCTGACAGCATGGAGCCTGCTTGGGATTCTCTCTCTCTCTCTCTCTCTCTCTGTCTCTCCCCTCCCCCCCTCAAAATAAACTTTAAAAAAAAAAAAATTCTCCGTTTCGCAAGTCCTGAGTCTGTTTCCTTCACTGTTTCCTTCAAATAACAGCTGGAAATTGCTCTCTAAAAGTCAGTTTTGTTGCTCCCAGTCTGGTGAGCAAAAACGCAAGGTGAAGAGACCCCCTTTGTCATCTCTTATTGCTCCTCTGCTGAGTCCACTCCAGCCTGGCTGTGCTCCCAGCCATGTGGCCGCATCTGCCCCGGTGAGGTCCTCAAGGACCCCCAACCCAGCCCACCCGACCTGCCCTCATCCCTCCCGCCTCTCCCTTACCTGGGTGTCCTGGCCCCTCTGGCTACTCCTCCAGCCTGGCGAGGCTGATCTTTGCCTTCTCTCTCTCTCTCCATCCCCTACCCACAGCGACCCCAGCCGTCCCCCCTGGCCCACTCGGGTGTTGCCTACTCTGCTTTCTCCTCTGACCCATGAGCCTGCTTATCCAGCTGCCCGAGATGCCCACCCACTCCCCACACTCGGCCAATCTGCGCTTGGAGGCTTCCTGAAGGGGCCTCACCAGCCCACAAGTCAGGACCCCGGCCGCATCCTCGGGGGCTTTGCCGGCCCTCATCACTGCTGCCACCACCTGTGGTCAGGCCCTTCTCCCTCCTGTGTTGGGCCTTTGCACGGCTCCTCACTGCCCTCCCTGCCTCTAGGCCCGGGGAGGGGGGGGGGACAAGGGGGGACAGGTCTTCACACTTGTATTGATCATGCATCCCTATCAGAAAAAATTCTAGCAGGCACTCCCAGGACATGCATGCGAATGTATACATCGCAGGCAGAAAACTTCTGCTAGTATACTATAAAACATTCACCAAGGCAGATATTTTATTTTTTAATTTTTTATTTATCTTAGAGAGAGAGAGAGAGAGAGAGAGCGCGTGCACCCAAGTGTGAGTTGAGTGGCAGAGAGAGAGAGAGAGGGAGGGAGAGAGATGTGAGAGGTAAAGGAGATGATTCATTTTCAGAAATACCAAATAAGAGCTGTGCCCTGTAGTTCGGGGTATGTTTACAACCTGTTGGAAATACATACAGACCCCCTCCACCCCCTACCCCCCCCATGGAGTCCCAAACCCTTGAACACCTCACTTCCTGGTTCTTCTTTCCCTCTTCGATTCGCGGGCTTATTTTCTTGGGCTTTGAAATGAGCATGTGCCAAAGAACGAAGGAAAAAGGGACTGAAAGTCTCTGCCCCTCCTCAGGAAATGTACACTTGCTCCACTCAGGCTATGTTTTGCCTTCCGTGGGGATAGGCGATGTCCTGGTGAGGCTGTCACCTCTGCAGCACTCAGCCAATGAGGAACCAGGGGAGGGACTTACCTCTGTAGCACTCAGCCAATGAGGAACCAGGGGAGGGACTTAACTCTGTAGCGCTCAGCCAATGAGGAACCAGGGGAGGGACTTGCACGTTTGGAGATAAATTGTCTGCTGTGACCATCAGAGGGTGCCTGTCCACCAGACACCTGCTCTTGCAAGAATACTGTCTCCATGTTCCATGGGCTTATTTCTCACAGAGAGAATCCCAAGCAGGCTCCATGCCATCAGCGCGGAGCCAGATGCGGGGCTCGACCTCATGAACCATGAGATCATGACCTGAGCCAAAGTCGAGGAGGTCACTGAACTGACTGCCACCCAGGCACCCCTCTAGGCACCTTTCTAACCACATCTCCTACCACTGCTTCCCCTTTCCTTCACCATCCCCTAACACACAGGGCCAAGCCACCCATGTATACTTTATGTCTTAGCAATACCACTTCCTTGGAGTCCTGCCAACAAGGCCCTGCATGTACAGGTGCTCAGGTTGTGCACTTGAATAAGTAGCTGCATGTAAGGAGGGTCACAGCAGGGACATATACTAATTTATACAAAAAAACAGCGGCCTTCCCATCAAAAGTGCCCTCACAGGTACACTTCGGGGAGCACACAATAAAATTCCTACCTGACTTGTTAAAACTCTACAAAGGTGGCGTCTTTTCTGCTTTGTACATACACGTTGCACAGCTAGTGGCAGCCTTGCCCTTAAACGCAGAGCAGTTTTATCTTTGCCTTTGCCTTTGCTGTACCCTTCACCTTGACCACTCTCGCAGCTTTCCCCTTTTCTCCACTGCCTATTCACACCTCTCAGTACGCAGCCAAGATATATGGCCCCTCAGAGGCCCGCTGTGCCCCCGCCTGAGGGGACTGCCCTGTCTTTGTAAGTACTTCGAGTACCGGGGTTGCACTTTATTGGTTTAAATCAGATGGAAGCTCCCGAGCAGGGACTGGGCTCCCGCCACCTTCCTCTCAGCAGTGCGTGGCTCTGCGCAGGCGCCTTGCAAAGCCACGGGACTATCTGCCCAAGAACGACCGTAGGAATTCCTTCTCCTGGCAAGCTCACAAAATAACAGATTTCTAACTGCCCTAATTATCTTCCCTTCCCCCCTATTCAACTAGTTCTCAGAGCCCTAATATCTCATGAATACTTTTTAATGGACTCATTTATAAAATCATTCTCTGTTTTAATAAGTCAGGGGTAACTTGCCATGTCCATTATTAATGGCCTCTTTCAAAAGGCCTTCTTGGCACCTCTCTTGATTTTGAAAAGCCCTAAATGGTTTTCTGAGTTTGAACGGGGGCAATTTATCCTTTTAAGTTCTAGCAATCTGCAGTGAGAACGTTGTAAATGAGTCATCATACCTATATTGTAGCTTTTCTTCAAAACATTTTAGTCTCTTTGATATTTTTGTCCCGGTATGTAGTGTCAGCGGACCGGGATCCCCTTTTAAGGGACTATGCCTCCCTCGCCCTGGGGTCAGCGCATTTGTCCTGCACATTCACTCACTACCCCTTTCTGGGGCCCATCGCGTGAGCACCCTTCCTGGCGCCTCCCCTGTGGGGGGAGCAGACTTCCCTCCTGTCCTGCTCCCTTCCCGTGTGGCTATCCCACTTCCTTTGGCCAATGGTGTTGGGGCCAACAGGACAGACCGTGTATCCCAGAAGTTCCTTTTTTCTTTTTTTTAAAATTATTTTTTTTAATGTAATTTATTGTCACATTGGCTTATATACAACAGCCAGTGCTCATCCCAACAAGTGCCCTCCTCAATGCCCTTCACCCCTAGCAGAAGTTTCAAGAAGCTGACTGGTACACATGCTGTGGGGCCTGCAGAGAAGGAGACTCATGTGTCTGAAAACTTTTCAGAGGTTTTCCCGCTAACCCTTGGGCTCCTGCGACACCTGCTAGCTCTCTAAAAGAGGCCCACCTTGAAGAAGACTCACGAAACCTCCCAACCCCATTTCGTATTGGAAAAGGTCACTATCCCCAGCTTTGGTGCCCTTTCTTCTGTTACCGTAGCAACACACATTCTGGGACAGGGGCTGGACTGTCCTCAGAAGGCACCAGGGGAGAATTTTCACCTCCTCCTCTGACCTCAGAGACCTCACTTTACCTTCTGTGGTGTTATAATCTATGGTGAAGTTGAAGGTAAAATGCTCTAAGACATAAGGGGGAGATAGGCCCATCAGGTGACCCGGCTTAAAATATCCACGGGTCCTATGGGTACTTACAACCGGGCATGCTTACCAAGAAAGGAAAAATTCCATACAGTCCCCGTACCTCCTCACCTTCCTTCTTTAAGACCAGCCCCACCCACTGGCTCGCGGTAGACAGCCTCTCCTGGGCTGTCCTGCCCTCCACTCCCATGCAGTGTATTCGATAAGCTTCTCTTTTGTTATGCCTTGGGTGAATCTCTTACCGCCCACGCCACTGGCTTCCACCTGATCATCACCCCACATTTGGAGGACCCCCGTTGGATCGAGAGAGACACCACAAAGTGCACTCAGAGAAGGTTCGATCGCAAGGAGGTTGCATATATGTGGGGCTCCAGAGAGCTCCCCCAAGTCCACACATAGCAGCAGCTTCTAGGTGGCACTCTGTTGGGCACGTGACTTGGTAGGGGATCTGCTCTGCATGTCACGGGGCTCACTCACGTCTTGGAACCAGCAGCCCCAGGTGCTCTGGTGGATCATGTGTCTCTTGAGGTTCCTGAATCTAAACCAGGGCACGCCACTTCTATCTCTGTCAGGAAGGATCTGGCACGTGCATCCTTTCCTTCTTGCCTGGGAGCCTTGGTTTTCATTTGGATCATCCAAGAGCTACGCCTGGATTTTTTTAAAGGAGGCATTTCAACCCCGGGCTTCAGAAAGAAATGCCCGGCTCACTTTCCATGCTCACACCTGACTCAACAAAACCAGGGCGGATGGGAGCAATGGTTTATGCCAGTGTCATGTGTATGCATCCTGTTTTGGAAACCTTGGCTTTGGGGCACCACAGGAGGAGCTCAGCAACATGGGCCTGCAGGGTAGGTGTATCAGTCAGGGTTCTCAAGAGAAAGAGAGTCAATAGGAGATCATATATATACACCGAGGAGATCATATATCTATATCTATATCATCTATATCTATATCTACATATCTATCATCTATCTATCCAGCTATATGAACTTGGTCATCTCATCGTTGCCATCTATATAGGTAGATATAGATAGATATAGATATAGATATAAACATATATTGATGAAGAGGAACTAGCTCACACAATTGCAGGGACTAAGATGTCCCATGATCTGCTGTCTGCAACCTGGAGACCCAGGAAAGCTGGTGGTGCCATTCAGTCCAAGTCTGAAGGCCTAGGAACAAAGGGGGCTGATGGTGTGTGAATCCCAGTCCAAGGGCAGAAGATGAGATGGGAAATCCCAGCTCAACAGTGAGGCAGGAAAAAAGGGGGGAGGGTGAATTCTTCCCACCTCCCCCTTTAGTTCTCTATTCAGCCCCTCAGGGATTGGATGGTGCTACCCACAGTGGGGAGGGCCACCTTCTTCACGCAGCCCGCTGATTCAAATGTTAGTCTTATCCAGAAACACCCTTACAGACACAACCAGAGATCATGAATCTGGGCAGCCCGTGCCCAGTCATGTTGACACACAAAACGAAGCATCACAGGAGGGAAGCCCAGAGCGGAGGCAAGGCTGGACTGAGGAGTGGGCAAGTGAAGTAATGCCAGGAGCCCGAAAGGACATGGGGGGAGCTGGGATCCCATCTGGGGAGGCCCAACGCGGCTGGAAGTACACAGCCCGGGTCGGGAGCATGTGGCCTCAACAGTGTGGTCTCGGGGTATTCCACTGTCAGCCAGACCTGCTTGGAGTGCTATGACAGAAACCAAGGCAGACTTCCTGTGGCTAGATTTGCACTGGACAAATGTACCAGGGAAGGCTCAGTGACTTGTGAGCTTTGGGGTCCCCACGGCTGTCCCCAGAGTGTTGGGAGACAGAAGTTTTGGTGGAGCAATC
Organism: Prionailurus viverrinus; assembly: GCF_022837055.1. NCBI lineage: Eukaryota > Metazoa > Chordata > Mammalia > Carnivora > Felidae > Prionailurus > Prionailurus viverrinus. Next base: position 15,475,211 of record NC_062576.1, on the reverse strand, counting down.
CATTCCAGCTTCCCCTGCTGGCTGCCCTGGCTGTCACAGGTCTTCGTGGATTCCATGGGGTGGCCCTTCTCAGGCCACCAGAGACATGGGGGAGCCTGCAGCGTCATAGCCCCCACCTTGACTCAGAGGGCCTACTTGTTTCTCCCATCCTGGCAACTCCATCTGACAGTTTCATTCTCCTGGGCTGTTAAGATGTTCATTTCCTTTCAGGTACAAATGGAAATTAGATGAAATAAAATGCTCTAGAATTATCTGCTGTTTTCCTAATTTGATTCCCAGCTGCCCTGTGAATCTGATCATCTCATAGCTGCCACGGAACAAAATGTGAGAACATTGGTGAGGGAGGGATTTTGGTCTCTGTCCCCTTAAGCCAACAAAATCAAAGTGCCCCTTTGAGAGAGAACGTTTGTTATCCTCACACAAATAGATGGATTCCGTAAATTAATTGAAAGGCATTTAGTTATTTCTGAAGGAATACTAAGAGATTTGTGTTCCTGTTCATGATCAATTTCTATCAGCTTCCTCTGGTCTTTTCCCTTTGGGGAGATGTCTGCCGGAAGGTGTCAGTCAAGAGTCCTAGCAATTATGGAGCTTTGACCATCCTGAGATGGTCGTGATGGCTATGAGACAGAGTGAATGTTCTTGTCTCCCTTCTGTTTGGAACAGGGGGTTGGTCTGGGCTTCAGAATGCTGGTCTCCTTGGCTCTGTTACAGCTTTGGAAAGAGCTCCTGTGTAGTTCTGCCTGGCTTAGGGCTAGCAGCTCCTATCATCTGCTCCTCAGGCTCCTGGGTCTGCTTGAGTGGCAGGTACTTCTCTGCCAGAATAACTTTCCAGACTTGAAATGGAAAGAAAGCAGTGTGATGAGAGCTAATAATGTCCCGATACTCTGGAATTGTTTGCAAATGAATTACTCAGCGAAATGAATATTTGAAATTGAGGTGTGTGTGTGTGTGTGTGTGTGTGTGTGCGTGTGTGTGTTAGAGAGAGAGAGAGAGGGTGAGGGAGAGAGGGAGAGAGAGAGGTGGAGAGAGAGATTCTCTTAAGTCTTTGGAATCTCTCCAATGTAAATGCAATATTAACTTGTCTAGTAACCACAGCACACAAAACACAAGGGGATTTTAGGTAGAAAATCAAAGATTTAAAGGATTGGAAGGGACCCTTGAAGTCCCGGAACGCAACTCCCAGCCAGTGTTTTGATTATTTCTACAGAATCCTAACCTAGGTTTGTCCCTTCCAGAATGGAAAGCCTCTTGTGATGGAGACCTTACCACCACTCAGAGGCACGCATTTTACAGGAATCACACCACAAATGAGAGAGTCTTTTGGTAGAGCTGAAGGAACCCTCTCCCGGTGGTTGTCATGCCCTCATCCTGGTTCTCACCTCTGGAAAGTGTAGAGCAGCCAAATCAGCTCCCCGAGGTTCCCTTCTCCCTCTCCTCCAGATCAATACACCAGGTGCTTCCATCACCCATACAACAAGGGCTCCATCACCCATACAACAATCCCCTTGGATTTCTGGCACATTCTGTGTCATCTGTCTCTAAGGGCCTGAGCCAGGCGGCCACTCCTTCCACTTTGGGGACTTGAGGAGCAGCCCGCTTGGAAACCACAGGACTCTGCATTCTGCCAGGCCAGAGCCCTTTGTTTTTTCAAGACAGACACATGCAAATGAGGGTTAATGGCTCATTATCCCAAGTAGTATACACTAGGTCTGCTGAGGACTTGAGACTCCAAGAAGGGTACTCTGATCCTTGAACTGAGGGCCTTTTAAAACTGCTGTTACTCAATTTACTGAGATATAACTGACCTACAGTAAGTTGCACATATTTATAATTTGTTTTAATGTTTATTTACTTTTGAGAGAGACAGAGACAGAGTGTGAGTGGGGGAGGGGAAGAGAGACAGAATCCAGAGCAGGCTTCAGGCTCTGAGCAAGCTGTCAGCACAGAGTCTGAAGTGGGGCTCAAACTCATAAACCGCGAGATCATGACCTGAGCCAAAGTCAGATGCTTCACCAACTGAGCCACCCAGGCCCCCCCCCCCCAAGTTGCACATATTTATAAATATACAATTGGATAAATAATACAGATGTATACATCCACAAACTATCACCTCAATCAGGATAGTGGACATGTCCATCACTTACCCAAATTTTATTGTATCCCTTTATAACCTGGTCTTCTCCTCCCTCCCAAATAACCACTATTCTGCTTTCTGTCATCAAAGATTTGTTTGCATTTTATAGTGTTTTATATAAGTGGAATCCTGTGGGATGAGATGTACTTTTTTTTTTTTTTTTGGGTCTGGCTTCTTCTACTGGCACATTTATTTTGAGATCCATCCATGTTGTTGAATACATCATCATTCTTGTTGATTGCCGGTAGTATTCCATTGAATGGATATACCACAATTTGTTTTTCCTTCCACTTGTTTGGATTGTTTTCAGTTTGGGGCTATTACAACCAAAGATATTGTAAACATTCATATATAAATCTTTGTATGGACATAGGCTATCTTTTCTCTTGGGAAAATACCTAGAAATGGAATGGCTGGATCATAAAGAAGGTATATATTAACTTTCAAGGAAAATGCCCAACTCCTTTCCATCTTAAATTTCTACCAGTGCCGTAAAGCAGTTTTGGTTCCTCCACATCTGTACCTGTTTGCAGTTGTCGCCATTTTAATAGGTATGTAGTGGTATCTCACCTAAGTTTTAATCTGCTTTCCAGTAATGATTAATGATGTCTGAGCATCTTTTTATCTACATATTTGCAACCCACATGTTGTCTTGTGTTTTTTTAGTTTTTAAAAATTTTAAGTAATCTCTACACCTAACGTTGGGCTTGAACCCACGACCCTGAGATCAAGAGTCGCATGCTTCTCTGACTGAGCCAGCCAGGCGCCCCACTCAATTCTTCTTTAAAGAAGTTCAAGTCTGTTATCTATTTTTAAAAAGTGGGTTGTTGGCTGGAGCACCTGGGTGGCTCAGTCAGTTGAACATCCGACTCTGGCTCAGGTCATGATCTCACAGTTTGTGAGTTTGAAGCCTGCATTGGTTGCTGCTGTCAGTGCAGAGCCTGCTTCGGATCCTGTCCACTCCCAACTCGTGTTCTTTCTTGAAAATAAACTTTTTAGTCGGCACCTGGGTGGCTCAGTCGGTTGTCTGACTTTGGCTCAGGTCATGATCTCACAGTCTGTGAGTTCGAGCTCACAAAAGCCCCAAAAGCACAAGCATAAGAGAACAAGATGATAAATTTACTCTATCAACATTAAAAACTTCTGGGGGCCCCTGGGTGACTCAGTCAGTTGAGCGTCTGACTCTTGATTTTGGCTCAAGTCATGATCCCAAGGTTGTGGGATCAAGCCCTGCATTGGGCTTTACACTGAACGTGGAGCCTGCTTAAGATTCTCTTTCTCCTTCTGCCCCTCTTCATTCTCTCTCTCTCCCTCTCTCAAGGAAAACAAACAAAACAACAAAAAAAGAAAAACAACTCTTGCTCTTCAAAAGACACTGTTAAGAGAAAAGAAAAAAATATTCCACACACTGTAAGAAAATATTCATAGAGCATGTATTTACAAAGTGCTTGTATCCAGGATATTCAGAGAACTCTCAGAATTCAACAATGAGCAAACAACCCACTTTTTACAAATATGTATTTTCTTAAAAAAATTTTTTTAATGTTTATTTTTTAGAGAGAGAGAGACAGAGCACGAGCAGGGGAGGGTCAGAGAGAGAGGGAGACACAGAATCTGAAACAGACTCCAAGCTCTGAGCTGTCAGCACAGAGGTCGATGTGGGGCTTGAACCCATGAGACGTGCTATATCTCCTCATGCTATATCTCCTTGTGACCTACTTGTTTTATGACTGGAAATTGATGCCTTTTGATCCCCTTCACTCATTTTGCTTACTCCCTACTCTCTTTGGCAACCACCAATCTGTTTTCTATATCTATGAACTTGGTTTTTTGTTTGTTTCCTTTGTGTTTTTGCTGTGTGTGCATGTGTGTGTGTGTTTTAGTTTTCCATATATAAGTGAGATTGTATGGTATTTATCTTCTGTATCTGATTTGTTTCATCTAGCATAATGTCCTCAAGGTCCATCCATGTTATTAAAAATGACAAGATATTCTTTTCTCTCATGGATGAATAATATCCCACTATACATATATGTATGTGTATACATATATATACATGCATATATATGTTATCCATTCATCTGTATGCATTCATCTGCCTACAGGTATTTAGATGGTTTCCATGTCTTAGTTATTGTAAATAATTCTGCAATGAACATATGGGTGAAGGTATCTTTTCAAGTTAGTGATTTCATTTCCTTAAGATATATAACCAGAAATGGGATTGCTGGATCGTATGTAGTTCTATTTTTAATTTTTCAAGAACCTCCATACTGCTTTCTGTAGTAGCTGTGCCAATTTACATTCCCACCAACAGTGCACAAGGGTTCCCTTTACCCTACAACCTTGCCAAAACTTGTTATTTCTTGCCTTTGATGATAGCCATTCTAACATGTGTGAGGTGCTATCTCCTTATGGTTTTGATTTGTATCTCCCTGATTAGTAACGTTGAGAACCTTCTTCATGCACCTGTTTGCCATCTCTATGTCTTCCTTGGAAAAGTGTCTTTGCCAATCCTCTGCCCATTTTCTTCATGTTTCTTGTTAATGTCATGTGGTTTTTTTTTTTTTTTATCATGGTTGGAAAGATTTTAAGCTATTATTTCTTCAAACATTTAACATTTTTTTGTCTCTTCCCTCAATTTGGGGACTACAGTTACATGTATTATTAGTCACTTGAATTTGTCCTACAGCTTACTGAGGCTGTATTTATTTATTTTTAATTCTTTTTTATCTTTGTGTGTTTCATTTGAATACTTTCTTTTGCTAAGTCTTCAAGGTTTGTTATTTTCTTCTATTATGTCTAATCTGCCATTAATGCATCCACTACATTTTTCGTCTTATTTTTAAAAAAAATTTTTTTTTCAACATTTATTTATTTTTGGGACAGAGAGAGACAGAGCATGAACGGGGGAGGGGCAGAAAGAGAGGGAGACACAGAATCGGAAACAGGATCCAGGCTCCGAGCCATCCGCCCAGAGCCTGACGCGGGGCTCAAACTCACGGACCGCGAGATCGTGACCTGGCTGAAGTCGGACGCTTAACCGACTGCGCCACCCAGGCGCCCCCATTTTTCGTTTTAGACATTGTAGTTTCATCTCTAGGATTAAAAAAAAAATATATATATATATACATATATACATCCTATATCTCCTCTTAATCTTTTGAAGTTATGCAATACAATTATAATGACTGTTTTAATGTCTCTGTCTGACAATTCTAACATCTTTGTCAGATCTAGGTTGTTTTCTTTTTCTTTTTGAAAAGTCTGCTTCTTTTTTATTGAAATATGATTAACATACAATGTTACATATTAGTTTGCGTCATTTTCAATTGATTACTTTTTCTCCTCCTTATGAGTCTTATTTTCCTACTTCTTTTTGTAATCTTCCTTTTGTAATCTTTGATTGGATGCAAGACATTGTAAATGTTACATTATTAAGTGCTGGATATTGTTATATTCTTGTATTTTTTACTTTTGTTCTGCCAGGCAGGTAAGTAACTTGGGAACAGATTGATCTTTTAGGGTCTTGATTTTAAGATTTGTTAAGTAGAACCAGAACAGTGTTCAGTCCAGTCTATTGAGGCAAGACTTTTCTGAACTCCCTGCCCAGTGCCCTGGATGATGAATTTTTTCCAGTCTGACTAGCAGGAACAGGCATTATTCTCGTGTCTGTGTAAGCACCAGGCACTGCTCATTCTGATCCTTTTGGATGGCTCTTTTCCTGGCCTTTGGCAGTTTCCTCACACTAATGGGTTTATCAATATTTGACTAAATTCTCTGGGGAAATCTGTGGTTCTCTGAGGCTCTCTTCCTGTATAGCTCTCTCCTCTCCTTTCCTGTACTCTGTTCTGGAAACTAGGTCTTCATCTCGTGGCACTGTTTTTAAAGCTGCATGATTAGAAAAGCATTAGGTATAACACACACTTCACATAATCAGAGGCCAGGATAAAATAACCATATAACATGATAGAATCTTAGATTTGATCCCATCCTACCAGCTCAAGATGTGTGTTGGGGTCAATGGGCATTACCCCTTGCCCTGACAATATCAGGAGGCTGGGGATTAGCCTTTGCTGTTGCCAGTGGCAGGATTTACTACTTAAGAACTCACAGTGGAAGAAGCACCCTCTTCTTTACTGCATGATCAGAAGGTTGAGGCCTTTTCTTTCCTGCAGATCAGTCTTGGGAAAGTTCATTTTTAAATTAAATTTAAAAATTTAAATTGTGGTGCCTGGGTGACTCGGTCAGTTAAGCGTCCGACTTGGGCTCAAGTCATGATCTCAGTTTGTGGGTTCAAGCCCCGCATTGGGCTCTGTGCTGACAGCTCAGAGCCTGGAGCCTGCTTCGGAGTCGGTGTCTCCCTCTCTCACTCTTCCTCTTCCACTCATGCTCTCTGTCTCTCTCTGTCAAAAATAAACGTTAAAAATTTTTAAAATTTGAATTAAAAAAAAAACCCCAGCAAATTAAAACCAAATTTGTGCAAAATACACATCAGAGTGAAATGGCTAAGAAGTAGTCCACGTAATAAAAAACAAGTATTAGCTGACATCATATGAGTCAGAGTTGAGATGGCTGCCAAAAAAAAAAAAGCTAATGTGACCTCAGGTTGACTTAAAAGAAATATAATGGCTAAGACAAAGGAGGTGACATTTTCTCCACTCTGACAGCTTGCTAAGAGGGCAAGAACCTTGATGATACTATTGACCTGCTCGCCAAATCCAGAATCCTTTTCCTTTACATGTTTTGATTTAATAGATAATTAAATATCTGCAATTTGAAGTTGCTTTTGGCTGGATATTCTACAGCTTGCAGTTGAATACATCTTCACTAATGCAAACTTCCCAAGGAAAATTAATTTCTCCCCACCATGGACAGGTATGTCTTTTCCTAGACTGTGATCTCATAGGACTATACTCATTATCTGACACATAGTATGGAGTATAAATACATATTGAATGATGCATGAAAAATGAAATTCTCTATACATCTGACTAGCCTTGCCCATTTTCCTCCATTTATGGAGGAAATGACCCTCAGTCTGTGTGTTAGGCTTCTTGGTGTGTATTAAAGTCCAGATGCTCAGGTGGCATTGCCCAGAGATTCACCTTTGGTAGATCTAGGGTGGAGTTCTCAGGTGTTTTGAACCAGCATCCTAGAAGATTCTAATTTTGATGATCTGCAGGTTACGTTGAGAAACACTGATATAGAGAACCAAAGACTGATAAAATATATACATGGGGACTTCCCCAAATTTGGAAGGTAAATTTTCCAGTCACTGACCAAATTATCTGTAAAGGCTCTTTGTGTGTGTGTGTGTGTGTGTGTGTGTGTGTATGTTTTGAAAGAGAGAGCATGCATACACATGCAAGTGGGAGTGGGGAAAAAAGAGAAGGAGAGAGAAAATGCCAAGCAGGCTCCACACTGTCACTGCAGAGCCCAGTGCAGGGCTCAAACTCACAAATCATGAGATCATGATCTGAGCTGAATCAAGAATTGGACGCTTAACAACTGAGCCACCCAGGCACCCCTCTTTATGTGTTTTTAAGTGATGTAGAGCAAAATCGTTTTTTCGAGATATTGTAAAGATTTAGCCCAGACCAGTCCAGCCCCACTCCTGGGAAGGAAGTTGTCCTCAGATGGCCCTTTGAAGTCTTTTTTTCATGGTTCAGAAGTTTCTCCCTGGCATTCCCTAGGTATCCTTAACACTACATATTCTCTTTCTTATCAAACAGGTTAGTCTGCTAGGCATGGCCTGGATCTTTGTTCCAAGTCTGGACACAAGAGAGAGGGAAAGGAAGGAGGGGTAGAGACAGGAAAAGAGAGAGAGAGAAGAGAGAGAAAAACCATCAAACACAGTAGCCCTTTCTTTTTCTTTAGAGAATTAATTCAGTTCTTCTGGATTGATCTCCTAAGAACTTTTAAAAACATTTCCTTTTGATCCAAAAGAAAATCTATGCACTTAATCATTTGCACAGCAGGAAGGATCCCAGCAGACAAGAACACTGGGACCAAAAATGATACTGGAAAAAGAGAAACATATTTTCGGTCCCATAAACCACATGAAGGTTATGCAGAAATTAAAACTTTTTAAAAGAAAATATTCAGTGTTTCTTAAAATCATATTAATTGGAGAATATTTAGAAAAATGGAAAAACACAAAGAAAACAATAAATGTTATTTGTAATTCAATAACCCACATATAACTATGATTAGTTTCTATGCTTATACAAACATATACTTTTTAACTCTTTCAAAATTGGAATAGGGGCACCTGGGTGGCTCAGTCAGTTACGTGTCCAACTTCAGCTCAGGTCTTGATCTTATGGTTTGTGAGTTGAGCCCACGTACAGCTCTGTGCTGACAGCTCAGAGCCTGGAGCCTGCTTCAGATTCTGTTTCCTTCTCTCTGCCCCTCCCCTACTCGTACTCTCTCTCTCTCTCTAAATAAAAAAACATTAAAAATTTTTTTAAAAATTAGAATAATTTTGAGTCTATGTTTTCCACTTAAATTTATTATGAACACTTTTTGCATGCTATCAAATATTCTTTTTTATGTTTATTTATTTTGAGAGAGAGAGAGTATGTGTAAGTGGGGGGAGGGGCAGAGAGAGAGAGAGAGAGAGAGAGAGAATCTCAAGCAGGCTCCATGCTGTCAGCGCAGAGCCTGATGTGGGGCTTGATCTCATGAACCATGAGATCATGACCTGAACCAAAATCAAGAGTTTGATGCTTAACCAACTGAGCCACCCAGGTACCCCAATGCAATAAAAAAGCCTTCAAAAACCTATTTTTAGGGGCGCCTGGGTGACTCAGTCAGTTAAGCATCTGACTCTTGATTTTGGCTCAGGTCATGATCTCACGGTTTGTGGGGTTGAGCTCTGTGTTGGATTCATGCTTGGGATTCTCTCTGTTCCCACTCTCTCTCTCTCTGTCCCCCACTTTTTCTCTCTCTCTCTCTCTCTCTCTCATAATAAATAAATAATCTTTAAAAAACCTTATTCTTAATGACTGCATTATATATAAAACTAATATATTTATGCATCTATATTCATAATGTATATGTTATATATAATATATATAAATAACATTTCTTCTTTTTTAAATTGTTCGTGTTCTTTATTTTTTATTGGTGGGTTAGTATTTTACATATTGACTCTAAGAACCAGTTCATTTTGGGGCACCTGGGTGGTTCAGTCGGTTGAGTATCTGACTCTTAATTTCAGCTCAGGTCATGATCCTAGGGTTGTGGGATCCAACCCCATGTTGGGATCCATGCTGAATGTGGACCCTGCTTAAGATTCTCTCTCTCTCTCTCTCTCTCTCTCTCTCTTTCTCTCTCTCTCTCCCCCTCTCCCTCTGCCTCTCTCCCCTGCTCACACTCTCTTTCTTTCTCTAAAATTAAGAAAAAAAAAAAAAAGCAATTCATTTTGAAAGCTATTGATCTTTTGTTTCCTTAGGAATCTTTTTTTCAGTTTGCCAATTTCCTATTTTGCTCTTGCATTTTAAAACAAGGAATTGATGGGGCGCCTGGGTGGCTCAGTCAGTTGAGCGGCCGGCTTCGGCTCAGGTCATGATCTCACAGTCTGTGGGTTCGAGCCCCGCGTCGGGCTCTGGGCTGACCGCTCGGAGCCTGGAGCCTGTTTCGGATTCTGTGTCTCCCTCTCTCTGCCCCTCCCCCGTTCACGCTCTCTGTCTCAAAAATAAATAAACGTTAAAAAAAAATTAAAAAAAAACACACAAGGAATTGAATGATTTTTAATAGTCAAAATATGACTCTTCTAAAAACAATGTGCCTTCACTTGGATATATTGGATCCTGAATAGAAAAAAAGGCATTAGGGGCGCCTGGGTGGCTCAGTCGGTTGAGCGTCCGACTTCACCTCAGGTCACGATCTCGCGGTCTGTGAGTTCAAGCCCCGCGTCGGGCTCTGGGCTGATGGCTCAGAGCCTGGAGCCTGCTTCTGATTCTGTGTCTCCCTCTCTCTCTACCCCTCCCCTGTTCATGCTCTGTCTCTCCCTGTCTCAAAAATAAATAAACATTTAAAAAAAAAGGCATTAGTAAAAAAAACAACTGGTGAAATCTAGACTTTAGTAAATAGAAATGTACCACTGTCATTTTTTTCACTTTTGATCAAAGTACCATGATAGTGTATGATGACGACATTGGGGGAAAATGGATGAGGGGTAATATGGAAACTCTTTGTAGTATCTTTTCAACTTGTCTGCAAACATAAGATTATTCCAGAGTAAAAATTTATTAAACACACATGCACAAAAATCCACCTTTTAATTTTTTTTATTTCTACTTCTCATGATTTTATTTATTTATTTATTTTTTTTTAATTTTTTTTTTCAACGTTTATTTATTTTTGGGACAGAGAGAGACAGAGTATGAACGGGGAAGGGGCAGAGAGAGAGGGAGACAACAGAATCAGAAACAGGCTCCAGGCTCTGAGCCATCAGCCCAGAGCCCGATGCGGGGCTCGAACTCACGGACCGCAAGATCGTGACCTGGCTGAAGTCGGACGCTTAACCGACTGCGCCACCCAGGCACCCCTATTTATTTATTTTTAAATGTTTTTATTTATTTTTGAGAGAAAGAGAGACAGAGCATGAGTGGGGGAGGGGCAGAGAGAGAGGGAGACACAGAGTCAGAAGCAGGCTCCAGGCTCTGAGATGTCAGCCCAGAGCCCAAACCGGGGCTTGCACTCACAAACCATGAGATTACGACCTGAGCTGAAGTCGGACACTCAACCAACTGAGCCACTAAGGCGTCCCTTCATGATTTTAGACTTCGGAAGATTTTGCTCACGTGGAGATCATGAGTATACTCCATCCATACTTTCCTTTAATGTTTTCATGTTTTGAGGTTTACAATTTTATTTCACTCTTTTGTCTATCTGTAGTTCATTTTAGTGTTATGCAATAAATCAATTTGACATTTTTTCATATATTGACATTTTTTCATATATTGACATTCATATATTGACATTTTCATATATTTTCATATATATTTTCATATATTGACATTCATATATTGACATTTTTTCATATATTGACATTCATATATTGACATTTTTTCATATATTTAACTGCTTTCTCTAAAACCGTTCATGCTATAATTATCTTTTACCACTGATTTGAGATACTTCGTTTATTATACATAAAATTTGTCTCTGACCTCCAGACTTTTGCTAATGGTCAAAAGGGAATAGCAGGGATTGGATTTATCCACTCACTTGCAACAGTAGAAAATTGGCAAAATATGAGACAAAATATATGAAATAATGACTCTCAAGACAGTGGACAGAAAGCAATGAAGAATGGTGCTCTCTGAAGGACAGGAAATAATGCTTTCCCCAGCTTGCAGTCCAAGATGAGTGTTCAGGCCATGGGGCATGGAGGGGAAACCCATACAGAGCTCAAGAGTCTTCCTGACTTGATAAAGGGCTGGGAGTCCAGGGAAACCAAGATGGGCAGAGTTTTCAGGGCAGAGTAGTGGAGAGAAGAGAGATGAATAGAGAATGCTGGAGATTGGCAGGGAGTACTCAGTCTTCAGCTGAGTTTTCATCAATGTGTGCATGTGAGGAACTACCTAACATTGGGGACAAAATTTTCTGAAGAGATCAGTGAGAACAAACCCCATTTTGGACAGGACCAGGAAGAGTTTCTATCCCCACAAGACACAACAGCATTGGATAGAGTGCTAAGAAGGGTTTTGCTTCAGTGGCGAGGAAAATAGAACAAAGAACATGTGAGATGAGCCAAAAACAAGTAGCATAATGAATTAAATTCTACCATATCATTGATCACATTAAATATAAATAGTATAAACATTCATTTAAGTGAAAATCATGTATAAACATCCTTTAAAAATTTTTTTTGACGTTTATTTATTTTTGAGACATGGAGAGACAGAGTATGAGCAGGGGAGTGTCAGAGAGAGAGGGAGACACAGAATCTGAAGCAGGCTCCAGGCTCTGAGCTGTCAGCACAGAGCCCCATGCAGGGCTTGAACTCACAAACTGTGAGATCATGACCTGAGCTGAAGCCGGACGCTTAACCGACGGAGCCACCCAGGCGCCCCATAAACATCTTTTTTCAAAAGTTTATTTATTTTGAAAGAGAGAGAGAGGCAGTGTGAATGAGGGAGAGAGAGAATCCCAAGTAGGCTCCCCACTGACAGCACAGGGCGCAACACAGGGCTTGAACCCATGATCCATGAGATCATGACCTGAGCTGAAATCAAGAGTCAGACACTCAAGCAGCTGAGTCAGAGAGGTGCCCCTATAAACATCCTTTTAGTTAAAAGGCAGAGAGGGTCCGATTGGACAAAAAGTGATGACCTGCCTGTATGTGTCTTCAAGAGATCAACTTTAAATAGAAAGACAAAAATAGGTTAAAAGTAAAAAGAAGGAAAGAAATAGTCCATGCTAGTTCCAATTGTTTAAAAAGCCAGAGTAGCTATATTGATAGCAAACAAAGTAGATTTCAGAGCAAAGAATATTACCAAAGATAAAAAGGTCATTTCATGATGATTAAGAGCTCAATGAATTAGGACACAGCAATCCTAAACACCATGCATTAGGAGAGAGAGCTCTGAAATTTATGAAGCAAACATTAATGGCAATGCAGGCAGTAATAGCTATAACCACAATTATAGTTGGATATTTCAACAATCTTCTCAGTAACTGATAAATGAGTAGACAAAAAATCAGTAAGAATGTACAAGAACTTAAATAACACTATCAATCAACTTGACTTAATTGATATTTATAAAATACTCTACCCAACACTGCAGAGAAGAAAAAGCTTTCTTCTGCCCTCTTAGGTTCTGTGGCTGACCTAAGAATTAAACTAACATAAGAAAGGTTAACAGGAAAACAAAGCACACAGATTTATTTACCATTTTTACATGCAGACAGGGTTCTTTAAAAAAAAGAAAAAGTCCTGAAGAAGCAACTAGGTCCCAAAACTTATATACTCTCTTACACAAAGAGCAATGAATTGTGAGGATGGAACAAGGCAAAGGGGCTTGGGCCAGGGGCAATAAATTGTGGGCCAAGTGACCAGGAAATAGATGGAACACTAACAGAAGTTGAGGGTCATTTTAGTCTGTACAGGTCTCTGGTGATAAGAATGCTCTTCTCTTCATGGTACAGAGAAAGCACCTTTCTCATAGGAAATTTTATGACCTGCTTAATGTAAAAAGGAGAATGTCAGAGAGCCTTGTCATCTGCTGTTTCCCAAGTGCCTTTAGCTCAAAATAATTAATACGCCAGAGTGACATATTTGGAGATGACATGTTCTGAACTCTTGCAATAAAAAAATACACACTGTTTTCGGTATAAACCATATTCTGGACCAGAAGTTTTGATAAATTTAAAAAGATGCCAGTCAGACAAAGTATAGTATCTGATTACAATGGAATTAAATTAGAAATGCATTACAGAAAAATATCTGGAAACCCCTAAACATTTGAAAACTAAATATCACACTTCTGAATAACCCATGGTTCAAAGAAGAAATTAGAAGATTAGAAAATATTTTTGAATTGAATTAAAATGAAAATAAGACATAACAACATTTGATATTCTAAGCTCTGCTTAGATATTTATAATAATAAATATTTATATCAGAAAGGAAGAAATATCTCAAACCGTTTATATAAACTTCCCATATCGAGTAACTAGAAGAAGAAAATAAAAACAAACCCGAATGAAGCAGAAGGAGGATGATAATAAAGACAAGAGTAAAAATCAATATAATTATAAACAAACAGAAAATCAGTGAAAGTAATAACATGTTTTTGGAAAAGATAAATAAAATAAACACACTTCTAGCAAGGCTGACAGAAGTAAAAAGAGAAAAGACACAAATGACTAATATTATAAATGAAAGAGGGAACATCAATATATACCCACACAAACTTAAAAAATTAAAAGAGAATAGCACAAAAATCTTCACATCTATAAATTTTATTAATAAATGGACAAATTCTTAAAAAACCTAGACTACTAAAACTTATTCAAGATGAAATAGACACTCTGAATAGTCTATAGCTATTAAAGTCATTGAATTTGTAGTTCAAAACCTCCCAAAAAATAAATCCCAGCTGTGTTAGTTTGCTAGGGCCACTATAAAGAGAATTATAGACCTGGTGGCTTAAACAACCAAAATTTATTTTTCTAAAATTCTGGAGAGAATCCTGGGAAGATGGCGGCGTAGGAGGAGCTGGGCTCACCGCGCGTCCTGCTGATCACTTAGATTCCACCTACACTTGCCCAAATAACCCAGAAAACCGCCAGAAGCCTAGCAGAATGGAGTCTCTGGAGCCAAGTGCAGACGAGAGGCCCACAGAAGAGGGTAGGAAGGGCAGAGAGGCAGTGCGTGCTCTATGGACTGGCGGGAGGGAGCCAGGGACGAGGGGCAGCCTGCCGGCCAAGCAGAGCCCCCGAATCTGGTTGGCAAAAGCGGAGGGGCCGGATGGAGTGTGTTCAGACAGCGAGCGGGACTTGATATCTGGAAGGTTATAAGCTAACAGCTCTGTTCAGAGAATGGGAGGGCTGGAGGACAATGGGAGGGAGAGTTGTTGAGCCCCGGACGACAAAGTGCAGCTTGGCGGAGAACAAAAGTGCTGGCCGGCGCCATCTCCCTCGCCCACCCCCCAGCCAAAATCCCAAAGGGAACCCGTTCCTGCCAGGGAACTTGCTGGCACCACACAAACACCCAACGCTGTGCTTCTGCGGATCCATCCCTCCGGTGGGTCTGACTCCCTCCTGGTGCCTCAGGGCCCCTCCTGAAGTGGATCTCCGAAGGAAAAGCGAGCTGAGCCTCCCCTCCCACCCCTGTGCACCTTGCCGATCCATCCCAGCTAATATGCCAGATCCCCAGCACCACAAGCCTGGCAGTGTGCAAGTAGCCCAGATGGGCCACGCCACCCCACAGTGAATCCCGCCCCTAGGAGAGGGGAAGAGAAGGCACACACCAGTCTGACTGTGGCCCCAGCAGTGGGCTGGGGACAGACATCAGGTCTGACTGTGGCCCACCCACCAACGCAAATTATTCAAGACAGCACAGGGAAAGTGCCCCACAGTCCTGCACCACTCCAGGGACTATCCAAAATGACGAAATGGAAAAATTCCCCTCAAAAAAATGTCCAGGAAATAACAACAGCTAAACAATATAACAGAAAATGAATTTAGAATAATAGTCATAAAATTAATCGTTGGGCTTGAAAACAGTATAAAGGACAGCAGAGAATCTCTTGCTACAGAGATCAAGGGACTAAGGAACAGCCAGGAGGAGCTAAAAAATGCTATCAATGAGCTGCGAAATAAAATGGAGACAAACACGGCTTGGACTGAAGAGGCAGAGGAGAGAATAGGTGAACTAGAAGATAAAATTATGGAAAAAGAAGAAGCTGAGAAAAAGAGAGATAAAAAAATCCAGGAGTATGAGGGGAAAATTAGAGAACTAAATGATGCACTAAAGAGAAACAATATACGCATAATTGGTATTCCAGAGGAGGAAGAGAGAGGGAAAGGTGCTGAAGGTGTACTTGAAGAAATAATAGCTGAGAACTTCCCGGATCTGGGAAAGGAACAAGACATTGAAATCCAAGAGGCACAGAGAACTCCCTTCAGACATAACTTGAATCAATCTTCTGCACAACATATCATAGTGAAAATGGCAAAATACAAGGATAAAGAGAAAATTCTGAAAGCAGCTAGAGATAAACGTGCTCTAACATATAAAGGAAGACCTATAAGACTCATGACGGATCTCTCTACTGAAACTTGGCAGGTCAGAAAGGAATGGCAGATCTTCCATGTAATGAACAGAAAAAATATGCAGCCGAGAATCCTTTATCCAGCAAGTCTGTCATTTAGAATAGAAGGAGAGATAAAGGTCTTCCCAAACAAACAAAAACTGAAGGAATTCGTCACCACTAAACCAGCCCTACAAGAGATCCTAAGGGGGATCCTGTGAGACAAAGTCCCAGAGACATCGCTACAAGCATGAAACCTATGGACATCACAATGACTCTAAACCCATATCTTTCTATAATAACACTGAATGTAAATGGACTAAATGAGCCAACCAAAAGACATAGGGTATCAGAATGGACAAAAAAACAAGAACCATCTATTTGCTGTCTACAAGAGACTCATTTTAGACCTGAGGACACCTTCAGATTGAGAGTGAGGGGATGGAGAACTATTTATCATGCTACTGGAAGTCAAAAGAAAGCTGGAGTAGCCATACTTATATCCGACAAACTAGACTTTCAATTAAAGGCTGTAACAAGGGATGAAGAAGGGCATTATATACTAATCACAGGGTCTATCCATCAGGAATAGCTAACAATTATAAATGTCTATGTGCCGAATATGGGAGCCCCCAAATATATAAAACAATTACTCACAAACATAAGCAACCTTATTGATAAGAATGTGGTAATTGCAGGGGACTTTAACACTCCACTTACAGAAATGGATAGATCATCTAGACACACGGTCAATAAAGAAACAAGGGCCCTGAATGATACATTGGATCAGATGGACTTGACAGATATATTTAGAACTCTGCATCCCAAAGCAACAGAATATACTTTCTTCTCGAGTGCACATGGAACATTCTCCAAGAGAGATCACATACTGGGTCACAAAACAGCCCTTCATAAGTATACACGAATTGAAATCATACCATGCATACTTTCAGACCACAATGCTATGAAGCTTGAAACCAACCACAGGAAAAAGTCTGGAAAACCTCCAAAAGCATAGAGGTTAAAGAACACCCTACTAAAGAATGAATGGGTCAACCAGGCAATTAGAGAAGAAATTAAAAAAATATATGGAAGCAAACGAAAATGAAAATACAACAATCCAAACGCTTTGGGATGCAGCGAAGGCAGTCCTGAGAGGAAAATACATTGCAATCCAGGCCTATCTCAAGAAACAAGAAAATCCCAAATACAAAATCTAACAGCACACCTAAAGGAAATAGAAGCAGAACAGCAAAGACAGTCTAAACCCAGCAGAAGAAGAGAAATAATAAAGATCAGAGCAGAAATAAACAATATAGAATCTAAAAAAACTGTACAGTAGATCAACAAAACCAAGAGTTGGTTTTTGAAAAAATAAACAAAATTGACAAACCTCTAGCCAGGCTTCTCAAAAAGAAAAGGGAGATGACCCAAATAGATAAAATCATGAATGAAAATGGAATTATTACAACCAATCCCTCAGAGATACAAGCAATTATCAGGGAATACTATGAAAAATTATATGCCAAAAAACTGGACAACCTGGAAGAAATGGACAAATTCCTAAACACCCACACACTTCCAAAACTCAATCAGGAGGAAAGAGAAAGCTTGAACAGACCCATAACCAGCGAAGAAATTGAATCGGTTATCAAAAATCTCCCAACAAATAAGAGTCCAGGACCAGATGGCTTCCCAGAGGAATTCCACCAGATATTTAAAGCAGAGATAATGCCTATCCTTCTCAAGCTATTCCAAAAAATAGAAAGGGAAGGAAAACTTCCAGACTCATTCTATGAAGCCAGTATTACTTTGATTCCTAAACCAGAGACCCAGTAAAAAAAGAGAACTACAGGCCAATATCCCTGATGAATATGGATGCAAAAATTCTCAATAAGATACTAGCAAATCGAATTCAACGGCATATAAAAAGAATTATTCACCATGATCAAGTGGGATTCATTCCTGGGATGCAGGGCTGGTTCAACATTCACAAATCAATCAATGTGACACATCACATTAATAAAAGAAAAGATAAGAACCATATGATCCTGTCAATCGATGCAGAAAAGGCCTTTTACAAAATTCTGCAACTTTCTTAATAAAAACCCTCGAGAAAGTCGGGATAGAAGGAACATACTTAAAGATCATAAAAGCCATTTATGAAAAGCCCACAGCTAACATCATCCTCAATGATGAGGATGAGGCTAACATCATCCTCAATGGGGAAAAACTGAGAGCTTTTTCCCTGAGATCAGGAACACAACAGGTATGTCCACTCTCACCGCTGTTGTTTAACATAGTGTTGGAAGTTCTAGCATCAGCAATCAGACAACAAAAGGAAATCAAAGGCATCAAAATTGGCAAAGATGAAGTCAAGCTTTCGCTTTTTGCAGATGACATGATATTATACATGGAAAATCCGATAGACTCCACCAGAAGTCTGCTAGAACTGATACATGAATTTAGCAAAGATGCAGGATACAAAATCAATGTACAGAAATCAGTTGCATTCTTATACACTAATAATGAAGCAACAGAAAGACAAATAAAGAAACTGATCCCATTCACAATTGCACCAAAAAGCATAAAATACCTAGGAATAAATCTAACCAAAGATGTAAAGGATCTGTATGCTGAAAACTATAGAAAGCTTATGAAGGAAATTGAAGAAGTTATAGAGAAATGGAAAAACATTCCGTGATCATGGATTGGAAGGATAAATATTGTCAAAATGTCAATACTACCCAAAGCTATCTACACATTCAATGCAATCCTAATCAAAATTGCACCAGCATTCTTCTCGAAACTAGAACAAGCAATCCTAAAATTCATATGAAACCACAAAAGGCCCTGAATAGCCAAAATAATTTTGAAGAAGACCAAAGTGGGAGGCATCACAATCCCAGACTTTAGCCTCTACTACAAAGCTGTAATCATCAAGACAGCATGGTATTGGCACAAAAACAGACACATAAACCAATGGAATAGAATAGAGACTCCAGAATTGGACCCACAAAAGTATGGCCAACTAATCTTTGACAAAGCAGGAAAGAATATCCAATGGAAAAAAGACAGTCTCTTTAACAAATGGTGCTGGGAGAACTGGACAGCAACATGCAGAAGGTTGAAACTAGACCACTTTCTCACACCATTCACAAAAATAAACTCAAAATACATAAAGGACCTGAATGTGAGACAAGAAACCATCAAAACCTTAGAGGAGAAAGCAGGAAAAGACCTCTCTGACCTCAGCCGTAGCAATTTCTTATTTGACACATCCCCAAAGGCAAGGGAATTAAAAGCAAAAATGAACTACTGGGACCTTATGAAGATAAAAAGCTTCTGCACAGCAAAGGAAACAACCAACAAAACTAAAAGGCAACCAACAGAATGGGAAAAGATATTTGCAAATGACATATCACACAAAGGGCTAGTATCCAAAATCTATAAAGAGCTCACCAAACTCCACACCCGAAAAACAAATAACCTAGTGAAGAAATGGGCAGAAAACATGAATAGACACTTCTCTAAAGAAGTCATCCGGATGGCCAAAAGGCACATGAAAATATGCTCAATGTCGCTCCTCATCAGGGAAATACAAATCAAAACCACACTCAGATATCACCTCACGCCAGTCAGAGTGGCCAAAATGAACAAATCAGGAGACTATAGATGCTGGCGAGGATGTGGAGAAACGGGAACCCTCTTGCACTGTTGGTGGGAATGCAAATTGGTGCAGCCACTCTGGAAAACAGTGTGGAGGTTCCTCAGAAAATTAAAAATAGACCTACCCTATGACCCAGCAATAGCACTGCTAGGAATTTACCCAAGGGATACAGGAGTACTGATGCATAGGGGCACTTTTACCCCAATGTTTATAGCAGCACTCTCAACAATAGCCAAATGATGGAAAGAGCCTAAATGTCCATCAACTGATGAATGGATAAAGAAATTGTGGTTTATATACACAATGGAGTACTACGTGGCAATGAGAAAGAATGAAATATGGCCCTTCGTAGCAACGTGGATGGAACTGGAGAGTGTGATGCTAAGTGAAATAAGCCATACAGAGAAAGACAGATACCATATGTTTTCACTCTTATGTGGATCCTGAGAAACTTAACAGAAACCCATGGGGGAGGGGAAGGAAAAAAAAAAGGAGGTTAGAGTGGGAGAGAGCCAAAGCATAAGAGACTCTTAAAAACTGAGAATAAACTGAGGGTTGATGGGGGGTGGGAGGGAGGGGAGGGTGGGTGATGGGTATTGAGGAGGGCACCTTTTGGGGTGAGCACTGGGTATTGTATGGAAACCAATTTGATAATAAACTTCATATATTGAAAAAAATAAAGTAAATAAAATTCTGGAGGCTAGAAGTCTGAGATCAAATGTCAGCAGGATTGGTTTCTTCTGAGGTCTATCACCGTGGCTTGCTGATGTCTGTATTCTCCTTCTGTCTTACTATAGTATTCCCTCTGTGTATGTGTCTTAATCTCTTTATAAGGATACCAATGATTGGATTAGACCCACTCTAATGAGTTCATTTTCACTTAATTACGTCTTTAAAGATCCTATCTCAAAATAAAACCATGTTATACAGTACTTAGGATTAGGACTTCAACATATAAATTTTGGGGGAACACAGTTCAGCTCATAACACCAATCCAGATGATATTAGTTGTGACTTATACCAAACATTTAAAGAAGAAAAACACCAAATCTGTGTACTTTTTTCCTAGAAAATAGAGAGGAAATATTTCCCAACTAATTTTATACAGGCAGCATAGTATCAAAACCAGATCAAGATGGTACAAAGAAAAAAAAACACAGAGCAATATCTCTCATAAATATGGACATAAAATACAAATAAAATATTTGTAAATCAATTTAATCTCTACATAAGAATAGTACAACATCACCAAGTGGGTTTTATTCTAGAAATGAAAACCTGGTTAAACATTCAAAAACCAATCAAGCTAATCCACCATATTAACAGTTCATGGAAGAAAACCATATGATCATATCAATTGGTGTGGGAAAAATTGTTTAACAATTTCAATACCTGTTCATCTCAACTTGATAAAGAGCATCTATAAAATATCCACAAGTAATGTCATACTTCATGTTGAAAGATTGAATGCTTTTCCTCTAAAATTGAGTACAGAGCAAGAACATCTGCTCTTACCTCTCTTATTCAACATAGTACTAAAAATCTTAGCCAGTGCAATAAGGCAAGAAAAAAAGTAAAAGACAAAAACAAACAAATAAAAAAACATATCAGAAAGGAAGAAATAAAACTGTTCACAAAATTGTTTATGCAGAAAATCCCAAGAAATCTATAACAAAAAGGCTAGAACTTATAATTGAGCTTAGCAACATACAAGGCAAACATAAAAAAAAATCGTATGTCTATAAGTTAGCAATGAACAACTGACAACCAAAATTTAAAATAATACCACATACATTAGCTCCCCCACCCCAAACAGAATTCTAGAAAAACATGTACAACATTTGTATGCTTAAAAGTACAAAACAGTGGTGAAAAAAATCAGAGAAGAGCTAAATAAATGGAACGACATATCATGTTCATGAATTGGAAGATTCAACAGAGTAAAGATGTCAATTGTCCCCACATTTCTCTATAGTATGTGTAATAAAGAATCACCCAAGGAGGGGTCTGGTCATAGTCATTGGCTCACATTTCCCAGTGCCTTTGTTATTTATGGTGAGTTACTCAGACCACACCTGATAATTTATGCTAATGGGGTGATTCATGGTAGGCTCCTTGGAACGTGTGATATCAGCCCAATATCCAGAGAGTGGGTAGGGGAAGAGGGCTGAGGATGGAGTTAAATTCCGTGGGCAATGGACATTCAGTCATGTCTATCTAATGAAATCTCAACAGCAACTCTGGATACCAAAGCTGGGGTGGGCTTCCTTTGTTGGCAATTGTGTGTGTGTGTGTGTGTGTGTGTGTGTGTGTTGTCAAGCATAATGACTTGTTCCAGACTCTGCTACATGACTCTCTTCCTTTGGCTGGTTGAAATTTGTACCTTCTCTCTGGGGAAAATGTACCCATGAGTATTTAGGCATATCTCATTTTACTTCACTTAATTGTGCTTCACAGAAATTGCATTTTTTTTTTTTTTGCACACCAATTGAAGGTTTGTGGTAACTCTGCATCAGGGAGTCCACTGGTTCCAGTAGCATTTGTTTTGCAATAGCATTTGCTCATTTCATGTCTCTGTGTCACATTTTGGTAAATTGAAAAGCATCTGCACAGCGAAGGAAACCATTAATAAAGTGAAAAGGCAACTATTGAATGGCAGAAAATATTTGCAAATCAAATATCTGATAATGTTCAAAATATGTAAAGAACTCATACAGCTCGATAAAAAGAAACACCTAATCTAGTTAAAAATAGGTAGAGGATCTAAGTAGACATTCTTTTTTTTTTTTTTTAATTTTTTTTAACGTTTATGTATTTTTGAGACAGAGAGAGACAGCATGAACGGGGGAGGGTCAGAGAGAGGGAGACACAGAATCTGAAACAGATTCCAGGCTCTGAGCTGTCAGCACAGAGCCCGACGCGGGGCTTGAACTCACGGACTCACGGACCGCGAGATCATGACCTGAGCCGAAGTTGGATGCTTAACTGACTGAGCCACCCAGGCGCCCCTAAGTAGACATTCTTCTAAAGAAAGGCTACATATGACCAACAGTACAATGAAAAGGTGCTCAACATTTCCTCAAAAGGAAGTGCAAATGAAAACCACAATGAAATACCACCTCATATCTGTTAGAATGGCTACTATCAAAAAGACAAGAAATAACAAGAGTCTGTGAAGATATGGAGAAAAGGGAACACTCATGTACTGTTGGTGGGAGTGTAAATAGGTGCACCACTAAAAAAACAGTATGGAAGCACCTCAAAAAATAAAAAAAAACAGAACGACCAAATTGTCCAGCAATTCCATTTCTGGGTATTCATCCAAAGAAAATGAAAACATTGACTTAAAAAGATATATGCACATCCATGTTCAACGCAGCATTATTGGTAATAGTCAAGATATGGAAAAAATCTAAGGGTCTATCAACAGAAAAATGGCTAAAGACATTGTGATATATGTAGAAATACAAATAATTATAATGGAATATTCGGAAAAATTATATGCCCCAAACTGGGCAATTTGGAAGAAATAGACAAATTGCTAGAAACATACAAACTACCAAAACTGAAACAGAGAGCAATGGAAAACCTGAACAGACCCATAACCAGCAAAGAAATTGAATCAGTAATCAAAAATCTCCCAACAAAAGGCCAAACTCCTAAAGACCACTAAAAAGGAGAATTAAAGGCCAGTGATGAGCATGGATGCAAAAATTCTCAACAAGATACTAGCAAATCAAATCTGACAGTACATTAGAATTATTCACCATGATCAAATGGGATTTATTCCTGGACTGCAGGGATGGTTCAATATTTGCAAATCAATCAACGTGATACGCCACATTAATAAAAGAAAGGATAAGAACCATATGATCCTGTAAATAGATGCAGAAAAGACATCTGACAAAATACAGCATTTATTCTTGATAAAAACTCTCAACAAAGTAGGGAAAGAAGGAACATCATAAAGGACATATATGAAAGACTCACAGCTGATATCATCCTCAATGAGGAAAAACTGAGGGCTTTTCCCCTATCGTAGGAACAAGACAGCCATGTCTACTTTCACCATTACTATTTAACATAGTACTGGAAGCCTTAGCTTTAGCAATCAGACAAGAAGAAATAAAAGGTATCCAAATCAGCAAGAAATAAGTCAAACTTTCACTATTTGCAGACAGCATGATATTCTATGTAGAAATTTCAAAAGACTCCACCAAAAAATTGCTAGAACTAATACATGAATTCAGCAAAGTCACAGGCTATAAAATCAACATACAGAAATCTGTTGCATTTCTATACACCAATAATGAAGCAGCATAAAAAGAAATCGGAATCAGTCGCATTCACAATTGCACCAAAATCTATAAGATACCTAGGAATAAACCTAACCAAAGGGGTAAAAGATCTGTATCTGAAAACTACAGAAAACTTATGAAGGAAATCGAAGGGGACACAAAGAAATGGAAAAACATTCCATGCTCATGGATTGGAAAAACAAACATTGTTAAAATATCTATACTACCCAAAGCAATCTACACATTTAATGCAATCCTTACCAAAATACCACTGGCATTTTTTTACAGAACTAGAACAAACAATTCTAACATTTGTACGGAACTAGAAAAGACCCTGAATAGCCAAAGTGATCCTGAAAAGGAAAACCAAAGCTGGAGGCATCACAGTCCCGGACTTCAAGCTGTATTACAAACCTGTAATCATCAAGAGAGTATGGTACTGGCACAAAAACGCTCTTAGATCATGGAACAGAACAGAAAACCCAGAAACGGATCCACAACTATATGGTCAACCTATCTTTGACAAAGCAGGAAACAATATCCAACGGAAAAAATGTCTTCAACAAATGGTGTTGGGAAAACTGGACAGTGACATGCAGAAGAATGAAATTGAGCCTCTTTCTTACACCATACACAAAAATAAATGTAAAATGGATGAAAGACCTAAGTGTGAGACAGGAAACCATCAATATCTTAGAGGAGAGCACAGGCTGCAAACTCTTTGACCTGGACCATAGCAACTTCTTACTAGACATATCGCTGAAGGGAAGGGAAACAAAAACAAGCACAAACTATTGGGACTTCATCAAGATAAAAAGCTTCTGCACAGCGAAGAAAACAATCAATAAAACTAAAAGGCAGCCTATGGAATGGGAGAAGTTATTTGCAAATAACATATCTGATAAAGGGTTAGTATCCAAAATCTATAAAGAACTTATCAAACTCAACACCCCAAAACCAAATAATCCAGTTAATAAATAGGTAGAAGACTTGAATAGACATTTTCCCAAAGAAGACATCCAGATGGCCAACAGACACATGAAAAGATGCTCAAAATCATTCTTCATCAGAGAAATAAAAATCAAAACTACAATGAGATACCACCTCACACCTGTCAGAATTAGCAACACAAGAGACAACAGGTGTTGGTGAGGATGCGGAGAAAGGGGAATCCTCCTGCACTGTTGGTGGGAATGCAAACTGGTGCAGCCACTCTGGAAAACAGTACGGAGTTTCTTCCAGCAATTACCTACTAGGTATTTACCCAAAGGTTACAAAAATACAGATTTGAAAGGGTACATGTATCCCTATGTTTACTGCAGCATTATCAACAAGACCCCAAATGTCCATTGACTGATGAACAGACACACACACACACACACACACACACACACACACTGGAATATTACTCAGCCATCAAAAGGAATGAAACCTTGCCATTTGCAATGACATGGGTAGAACTACAGTGTATTACACTAAATGAAGTAAGTCAGTCAGGCAAAGACAAATACCATATGATTTCACTCATATGTGGAATTTAAGAAACAAAACAAATGAACATATGAGAAAGGTGGGAAAAAAGAAAAAAGAGAGAGGGAATAAACCATAAGAGACTTTTTACAAACTGAGAGAACAAACTGAGGGTTGATGGAGGAAGGTGGGTGGGGGATGGGCTAGATAGGTGATGGCTATTAGGAGTGCACTTGTTACAATGAGCACTGGGGGTTATATATAAATGATGAATTACTAAATTCTACTCCTGACACCAATATTACACCATATGTTAACTAAATACAATTTAAATTAAAAGTTTGAAAAAAAAAGAAATTGTGCAGTGTCTATCTATCTTGAGAGCATCATGCTAATTGAAATAAGCCAGACACAAAATATGAATACTATTTGATCTCACTTATACATTGAATCCAAAACAACAATAACAACAACAAAATAACTCATGGATATAAGAACAGATTGGAGGTTGTCAGAGACGAGAGTGGGGGTAAGAAATGGGCAAAATGGGTTAAGGGAGTTAAGAGGCACAAACTTCCAATTATCAATAAATGCCATGGAGATATATTGTACAGCATGGCAGCCATAATTAATAATACTGTATTACATATCTGAAAGTTGTTTAGAGATTAAGTCTTAAAAGTTCTCATCACAAGAAAATGAATTCTATAACTATGATTTCAGATGTTAACTAAACTTACTGTGGTAATTATTTCACAATATATACAAATATCAAGTCATTATGTTGTATATCTGAAACTGATATAATGTATGTCAGTTACACCTCAGTTAGGAAAAAGAAAAGCTACACCATGGTATGTTAAAGGGATAGAAAACATATCAATAAACTAAACCCACACAAGTACAGTCAACTGAATTTTGAACAAGATGCAAAAGAATTCAATGGAGCAAGGACCATTTTTTCAACAAATGATGTTGGAGAAATTGGACATCTATTGGTAAACAAGTGAAATGCAAGTTCAACCTCACATTTTATTTAAAAAAGCGTACTAAAAATTGATCATAGATATGAAGAGAAAAAGAAGATAAACTTTTGGAAGAAAACAGGAAAAAGTCTTAGTATTCTGGAATACTTGAATTTCTTAGACATGACAGGAAAAGCACCATCAATAAAAGAAAAAAACACCCAGATAAATCAAAACTTTTGCTCTGTGAAAGATGATATTAAACAACTTAAAAGAACTACAGAATGTAAAAAATATTTGCATATCACATATCTAACAACAGACTTGTATCTTCAATATACAAAGAGCTCTTTAAATGCAACAGTAAGAAAACAACCAATTTAAAGATGGGCAAAAGACTGGAACAGATATTTCACCAAAGAGGATGAAAAAACTAAGCACATGAAAAATTGTTAATAGCATTAGCCACTGGGGAAATGCAAATTAAAACCACAATGAGCTACGAGAGGTCTGTTAGAAATAACCAAAATGAAAAATACTGACAAAACCAAGTGATGGTTGGCGGGGATATGGAGAATCTGGAACTCTCACACACTGCTGGTTGGAATGCAAAATGACACAGCTACTCAGGGAAACGTTTTGCTGGTACCCTTAAATATTGATCTTAGTATTTGTATGTCCCAGCAATTTTACTCCTGCGAGAATTGAAACGTATGTTCACACTCAAGCGTGGACGCAGATGCTTATAAAACGTTTCTTTGTAATTGCCAAAACCTGTGAAAGACCTAAAGGTCCTTCAATAGGTGAATGGCCACATAAACTGGGATACATCTATGTAGTGGAATACTGCTCAGAAACAATACGGGAGGAACTATTGATGCATGTGACAGATTGGGCGGATCTCAAGGACATTCCATTAAGTGAGAAAAGTCAAACTCAAAAGGTTACGTGCTGTATATATAACATTATATAACATTCTAAAAATGACAAATTGTAGTGTTGGAGGACAGAGCAGGGTTTTCCAGGGCTAGGAGCGGAAAGAGGGTAGGATTTTAAAGAAACAGCATGAGGGAGTTTTGGGGGGTGACAACTGTTCTGTATCCTGATTGCTGTGGTGGTTACACAAATCTACATGTATCATTAAATTCATATAGCTAAACATCAAAAAAAAAAAAAAAAAGAAAAGAAAACAACTGAATGAAAACTGTTAAAATCTGAACAAGGTCTACGGTTTAGTTGATAGTATTGTATCAGTGCCAGTATCCGGGTTTTGATCATTGTATATTGGGTTATATAGGATGTTAACATCAGGGGAGGCTGAGTGAAGCCTACACAAGAACTGTCACCCTATTTTAGCAGCTTTGATATGTCTAAAATTATTTCAACATAGAGTTAAAAAAAAAAAGCAATAGCATCCTCACTTCCACACCTCCATCCTGATGTACCGTCCACAACTTCCTCCACCCCAGCAGGCAACTGGAGGTTTCCTGAGAAGTGTGTCTCCCAGTAGCTGAGGGACACTAGTCTGTCTAAGGCAGGTGAACTGTACTGAAATGAAATTAACATTTATATTCTGAATGCAGAGACTCATCCCCAGCCTTCTTCTCTCACTAACATTACTAATAATGCCCCAATATTATAGGCAACCTCATGCTAAGGATCCTGACCATCCCAGGAAAAAAGACTTAAGATCCTGACCTCACAATACTGCCAATGGACTGACCCAGCCAGACCACCTGCCTAGGTTCCAGCCAGTTCTTAACCCTCAGCTTCTAAACACGCGTAGGACATCGAGACCCATCTGATGGGCTAAGGAAATGCTCTCATGTGAAAAATTATAATGCAAACAAACAACCAGAAAGAACCTCAGAGGAAACAGACAATTCAAGAAAAAGAAAAGTTTAAAAAGAACAATCACTAATAATCTCAGAGAAATAAGAGAGCATAATACATTCATTAAGCAGGAATAGAACAGGATGTTATTTTAAGAAAGAAGGAGGCACCTGGGTGACTCAGTGTCCAACTGAGTCCAACTAAGTCCAACTAAGTCCAACTGAGTCCAACTTAAGTGTCCAACTTTGGCCTCACGTAGTGATCTCGGGGTTCATGATCTGAACCCTGCGTCAGATAGTGCAGATTCTCTCTCTCTCCTCTGTCTCTGCCATTCTCCCACTTGCACATGCTCTGTCTCTCAGATAAATAAACTTGAAGAAGGAGGAGGAGGAGGAGGAGGAGGAGGAGAGGGAGAAGAAGAAGAAGAAGAAGAAGAAGAAGAAGAAGGCGGAGAAGACTCAGAACAAAAAGGAATGCTTGGAAATTAAAAGCAAAATAGAAGATGTGATGAACTCAATGCAATGTTTGGAAGATAAAATTAAGAAATCTGCCATAAAGTAGAGCGAAAGGAGTTTGAAAATAGAGAAAAATAAAATTCGAGGACTAGTTGAAGCAGTCCAATGTCCCAATAATGGAAGTTCTAGATGTAGAGAACAGAAAAAGAGGAATGGCTATAATGAAAGAAACGGTTCCAGAAAAATTCCCAGAACTGAAGATACAAATGCAAATAAGCCTGCATCGTGGTCTTTTGTTCATTCTTCTCCCAGCAGATGCTTGCCAAGCACCTGCTCCACCACGGGCATTGGTCTAGCTTTGGGAACACAACAGTGAAAAGACAGACCAAAGTCCTGGCCCTCACGAGGCACAGACTAGTTAAGCAGACAAAATGCAGCAAGATAAACAAGTAAAATTAAGCAAGAAAGGAGAAGGCTGAAATTTTAGATGGGATGGCTGGGAAAAATTTTCACTGTGAAATTTCAGAACATTGAAAATAAAAATAAGACTCTAGAGGTTTTCAGAGAAAAAAAATGGCTATGAGTTTCTCCATATAAGACTGGTTACTGGAAGAAAATGGAAAAATCCCTTTGAAAAGGGAAAATAACTTCTGTATTATTTACTTGAGCTGCCATAAATAATAAGATACCACAGACCAAATGGCTTATACAACAGGTTTATTTTCTCACTGCTCTGGAGGCTGGGAAGTCCAAGATCATGGTGCCTGCAGGGTTAGTTTCTGGTGAGGCCTCTTTTCTTGGCTTCCTTGTTACTATTCTCACATGATCTTTCATCTGAGTATGCACAGAGAAAGAGCCCAGGCATCTCCTCCTCTTCTTATAAAGACACCTGGCCTACCAGATTAGGCCCTATAGGACCTCATTTAACTTAATTGCCCCCTTACAGGCCCTATCTTGAAATATAGTTACACTACAGGTTGGGACTTTAATACGTGAGGTTTTGGGAAACACAATTCAGTCCATAAGGATGCCGAACATTAAATTTCATAGCAAGATTTATTTTTGACACACTTGGACTTTTAAGATATAAAACGTGTGCAGCTGTTTACTATTTTATCTACTCCTGTTACACAGTCTGACTCTGTGTCAAGTGTTTTTGCTGCAGAAAGAACTTCCACAACACTGTAAAATAGCAATCATGCTTTTCAAGCAATTTCATAAGCAATCACTTAAAGCCAAGAGAAGATCAGGATTTTGGGGGCAGGCAAGGTTCTCAGAATACAACCCCTACCCCTTGCCCATGGGCTTTCTTGTAGTTCTACCAGAGAATGTGCTGGAACCCCCAAAACAGGCATCCAACACAAGACAGAGGTGAAGGGGCCCTTTAGAACGATGATGCAGGGGATACCACAATGACACCTTCACCAAGACCGGAGGGTGACAGGTCCCCAGTGGAGCAGTTCAGGAAACACCTGGAGAGTGATTTTCAAGAATATGAAATTTACAAATATCTTCACAGTAGAACACATGGAGTTGTACACAATTGGAGAAGCATTTAGTTTTGAACTAGTGCTAAGTACATTGGGAAGTGCAATGAGACAGTAGAAAGATCAGTGGTTTCCAGGGGTTCAGAAGGTGGGAGGAGGGATGAACAGGTGGCACATAGGAGATTCCTAGGGCAGTGAAACTATTCTGTATGGTACAGCGATGGTGGAATACCTGTCATGATTCATTTGTCAAATCCATAGAATATACAATACAAAGAATGAACTCCAATGTAAACCATGGAAATTAGGTAATACTAGTGTATCGCTATTAACTCAGCAATTGTACTACAATTAATGCAATTAACAATTGTGTACTACAATTAATGCAACATGTTAATAATATGGGAAACTTTGTGTGTAGGGGGTCTGGGGGTAGCTGGGAACTCTACCCTTTCCACTCATTTTTTTTTCTGTAAACCTAAAACTTCTCTAATAACTAGTCTACTAATTAAAAAAAAGTGTAATGAAAACATTCAAGAAACGGATTAACTCCAAGGGAAATAAAAGTTGCTTCTAAAAGGAAAAGGATTCATAATACATGACAGGGAATATCGGTGTAAATGGAATGGAGTGACCCTCAAGTCTAATTAGAAGCACATTGTGAATATGGGGGATGGGAGGGCCATGTGGGAGTGTTGGGGGTGGGCATGATGGAGAGCAAATCCTCATCTTCCATAGTGGTAAGCCCATAAACATATCGGACATTGAGAAGGCAGGAATTGGCCATGTGTCAGGGAATTGAAGATCGGGGTTGGTGTGAGCTTTGTAGAACTGTTTGACTTTTTAAAGAGTATATTTAACACGTTTTAGTAAAAACCAAACTTTAAAAGACAATTCAACATCAAAAATGCATCCAACCTCAACACTGTTAATTATCTGAACAAAACGTTTTTGTTAGATTTATTTTAGATGTTTTCTTGCTATCATTTTGAATAGATTCTCTCCCTACCCTCTATTTTTTCTAAATGAAGAAGCACTAATTTTAAAAGTTCTTTCTCCTTTACTGAATTCTCTTGTTAACTTTCAGTTTGTTTTTGACACATTTGGAATTTTTAGATGTTTGATAATATGTACTAATACTCCTATTGACAATATGTGATAATATTTACTGTGGTTATGCATTTGTGTCTGTGTCACATATTTTTGCATCAGGCAGAACTCCCATAACACTGTAAAATAGTAATCTGGCTTGCTGGCGTCTTTGTGTTATTCTCTATTTTATGGAAATGCCCCAGTCAAAAGTATTCTATATGGTAGGTTATACTGTTGGCTATTTAATTAAGATATAAAATCTTAAAAAATTTTTTTCAATGTTTATTTATTTTTGAGAGAGAGAGAGTGTGAGCACTGATGGCGGAGGGACAGAGAGAGGGAGACACAGAATCTGAGGCAGGCTCCAGGCTCCAAGCTGTCAGTACAGAGCTCTACTCGGGGCTCAAATTCACAAACTGTGAGATCACAACCTGAGCTGAAGTCAGACGCTTACCTGACTGAGCCACCCAGGTGCCCCAAGGTATAAAATCTTTATCATGTCAAAGGAGAATGCTTTTAATTCTAGTTATTGTGTTTTATTAAGAATAAGTATTAAACAGCATCGGTCTTTGGAGGCTTCTTTTGAAAATGTGGCATGATTTTCTTATTGGACCTAGTTTTTGTGACATTTCATAATATTAGACATCATAATTCAACTGTCTTGCATTCCTGGGATAAACTCTAGGTGGCCACAACTCTTACTGTGTTGTTAGATTTAATTTGCTGCTATTTTTATTCTACATTTTTAGTGAGTTTTGGGTAGCAGATTCCGTCTTTCTGCTTTCTTTTTTTTTTTTCCTTCCAGATTTGGTATCAGGGTTCTATGTTTTATTTTTTTGTTTTCTTGTTTTTTTGGTATAGTGTCAAAACCATTTATTCCCTCAAAAGTATAGGTTGTTTTTGCTCAGGACATCAGACTAAGCCCACATTTGCCTTTCCTGTCCCCTAATTCCCTTTGAAATGAGGATAAAGAAGTACAAGGAGATGTGTATGTTGGGTGGGGATTTAGGGGTGGAGAGAAACCTGACCAGAGATGTTGAGCAACCGCTGAAGGATTCTGCAGCCTTGATGCAGAAGATGCTAAAATAGGGGAGCCTTTCTCCTCATTGGGGTCCCGGAGAAGTCTCAAGCCTAGAGTGAATGATGGCAAGCAAAGGGGGTGAGAGTACAAACTCAGGTACAACCTCAGGTCAGTCTATGGAGTAGCTCCACCATGGCTGAGCAGTCCTCTGCCCTGTGTGTCACCTGCAATGCCCTGCCTACAGATTTCATCCGCCTAAGACTTCACTCCCTGGAGGATCCACTATCTCTTTGGGTAGCATTAATGAAGCGATGAAGCAATGGTTTCCTAAGACTTAGAATCCTTGGGACGTCTGGGTGGCTCAGTCGGTTAAGTGTCTGACTTCAGCTCAGGTCATGATTTCATGGCTCGTGGGTTCAAGCCCTACAGGTGGCTCTTTACTGTCAGTGCAGAGCCTGCTTCAGGTCTTCTGTCTCCCTCTCTCGTTCTGGCCCCCCTCGCTCTCTCTCAAAAATAGATAAACATTCAAGACTTAGAATTCTTATTTTTATACCTATGCAAAGATACTTTAAAGAATTTTTGGAAATATCTTTAATGCTATCTCTTACACATACATGAAAAGAAAAATATAAATGAAACTATTCAATAAGGCATTGATTCTCAAACTTGAGCCTGCATCAGTATCAGTTGGAGGGTTTGTTAAAATACAGATCCCTGGTCCCTAGCCCCAGAATTTCTGATTTAGGACATCTGATTCAGTGGGGCCCCACATTTTGCGTTGCTGCGGGGTAAAGTTCCCAGGCAAAGCTGATGCTGTTACTCCAGGAGCCTCATTTCGAGAAACACTGGATTAAGATATGACTAACACTTCATCATATTCAGAGTCCACTCTTCTGAATCACTTTTTAACTCAAAGTCATTAATGTGCACGATTTTTCCACAATTTTGTGAACCATTAAAAGTGTAGGTGATGCAGCATTTTTAACAAGAATCCATAAAAGAATAAGGGCCATTGGTGCCAGGCTTTTTGACTGGCTTTGCAATTATACAGACCCTGTCTACTTTAAAAAATAGCTTTATTAAATGTAATTTACATAATGCAAAACCCATCTATTTAAAATGTATAATTAATGATGTTTCGTATATTTACAGAATTGTGCAACCATGGCCACAATTAATTTTAGGACATTCCCATCACCCCAAAAGAAATCTCATTCCTATTTACCTCCACTCCCCATTCTCACCTTCAGTCGTAGGCAACCACTGATTTACTTTCTGTCTCTATCGATTTGCCTTTTCTGGACGCTCAGTATACACGGAGTCAAACAATATGTATTCTTTATACATGTGGATTTTTTTCCCACGGAGCTTAATGTTTTTGAGGTTCATTCACATTGTAGCAAAGTATCAGTACTTTGTTGCCTTTTATTACTGAATAGTTTTCCCTATATGAACATGCCATATTTTGTTTATCCATTCACCATTTGAGAGACACTTGGGTTTTTCCCATTTTTTGATGGAATAATAATGGAATAATTAAGAATAATACCGCTATGACCATTTAAGTACAAATATCTGTAGACTTTCACCCTTTTCTCTGATATACACTTAGAGGTGGAATGGCTGGATCAAATGGTAACTCTACATTTAGCATTTTGAGAACCTGCCAGACTGTTTCTAAAGTGGCTGCGCCATTTTACATTCTCACTGGCAATTAATGAGGATTCTGGTTTCCCCACATTCAAGTCAACAGTTATTATCAGTCCTTTTGATTATAGTCATCCCGAGGGGTGTGAAGAAATATCTCACTGCAGTTGTGATTTGCGTGTCCCTGACAACTGATACACATCTTTTTGTGTGCTTACTGGCCATTTTCCTATTTCTTTGGGGGAAGGAAGAGAGTGCATTTTTAATTGACTTGTTTACCTCTTTAATATTGAGTTGTAAGAGTTCTTAAAGTATTCTGGACACAGCAGCTGGGAAGATGGCAGAGTAGGAGGACCTTAAGCTCACCTCATCCCACAGATACAACTAGATAACACTCACATCACTGTAAATAGCCCATACAATGACCTGGAAACTGGCAGAGCAAACTCCACAACTAAAGGTAGAGAAGAGGTCATATCAAAGAAGGTAGGAAGGGCAAAGACACAGTTTAGGAGTGAAATGGACCATGAGCATCTGTGGTGGGGAGAGAGCTGGTGCATGGAGAAGGGCAAAAAACAGTATCACATCAGGGAGTCCACATGGGGAAGGTGAATCCCCATAACATTTGGCTTTGAAAGTGAGACAGACCAAATCTCATGAGTCCTAACAACCAGCAAGAAACTTAAAAATTAAATTTAAAGCCTGAAATTTTATTTTTATTTTTTAAAAAATGTTTATTTATTTTTGAGTGAGAGCACAGCAGGGCAGAGAGAGAGAGAGGGAGACAGGGGATCTGAAGCAGGCTCCAGGCTCTTCATTGACAGCAGAGAGCCCAATGCGGGGCATGAACCCACAAACTGTGAGATCATGACCTCAGCTGAAGTCAGATGTTTAATTGTCTGAGCTACACAGATGCTCCTAAAGCCTGAAATTTTAAAAATCAGCAGGTTCGGCTCTGGGAGAGCCAGGAAGGCAAGAAGGAACTGAGTCTACGCCCCTAAAGAGACAGCAGGACAAACAGCCAGTGGAGATGCAACATGGAAGCAGCAGTTTGACAAACACCAGGAGAAGACAAACAGCAGGGGAAGTGATTTACTCATCTCAGAGCACGTCCTGAAGAGGTAGCGATCACAGGGAGACCCTTCCAGGAACAAAGAAGCTGGCAGGCACCATTTCCCTCCCCTGCCCCCCCCCCCAGCATAAACATGGCCACTTGTGGGAATGAGCATGGCCCCAACACTCACTATGTAACTTGCTTGCACCAAGCCCCATTCCCTTGTGCTTCAGCAGATCCACCCTTTTCAGTCATTCTGGTCTCAATCCCTGTGCTGCAGGACCCCTCCATCAGCAGACCAGCACAAACCCCATCAGTGCCTTGCATTTTGACCTGTGCATTTTGTGAGATCTCAGTTCCAATGTCAGCAGCAGCAGGTCTCATTTTGCAAGCAGACATTGTCAAAAGGTTTCCCACCCAACTGGAGACCAAATACTGCCCACAAGAGGCAAAGAGAGCCTCTGCAGACTACAATACTGAAGGAAAAAAGGCCTAGGACTCAACAGCAGGGCACATGCAGTACATATGGGAGACAGCCCCTGAAGTGCCAGTTCCTGGGGAACAGGGAACACTGCACTGCAAGGCATTACAGGACTTCTTTTTCACAAAGACATTACCTTCAAGAGCAAGAGACATTGCTGATGTTCCCAACACACAAAAACCGACATAGGGTGTTAGACAAAATGAGGATACAGAGGAATACGTTCCAAATGAAAGATCAAGACCAAACCACAACAAGAGACCCAAGTGAAATGGATATAAGTAATATGCCAGATAGAGAATTTAAGGTAATGATCATAAAGATACTCACTGGACTTGAGAAAAGAATAGAGCACATCAGTGAGACCCTTAATATAGAGATAAGGAATAAAATAGCAGAGATCAAGGCCTCAATAAATGAAATGAGAAACTTGCTGGATGGAATGAATAGCAGGCTGAAAGAAGCAGAGGAACAGATTAGTGACTTAGAAGAGTACTGGAAAGTAATCAAACTGAACAAAAGAGAGAAAAAAGAATTATGCAAAATGAGAATAGACTTAGGGAAATCATGACTCCATCAAATGTAATAATGTTCATGTTATAGGAGTCCCAGAAGAAGAGAGAAAAAAGGGGGCTGAGAACTTCCCTAATCTGGAGAAGGAAACATATCCAAGAGGCAGAGAACCCCCAACAAATCAACAAAAGCAGATTCACAGCAAGGCATATTGTAATTAAAATGGCAAAGTACAGTGATAAAGAAAAAATATTAAAAGTACCGAGACAGAAGAAAACAGTCACATACAGAGGAAATCCCATAAGGCTATCAACAGATTTTTCAGCAGAAACTTTCTAAGCCAGAAGGGAGGGGAATGATATATTCAAAGTGCTGAGTGGGAAAAATCTGCAGCCAAAAATACTTTATCCAGCAAGGCTATCATTCAGAATAGAAAGACAGATAATGAGTTTCCCAAACAAACCAAAACTAAAGAAGTTCATGACCACTACACCAACCCTACAAGGAATATTAAAAGGGACTTTTTGAGTGGAAAGGAGAGACCAAAAGTGACAGCATGAAGGTAGAAACCCTAAAGAAGCAAAAATGAATATTTATGTAAAAAATTCAGCCAAGGATCTCACAAAATAAAAGGATGTAAAATAGGACACGATATACCAAAATGTGGGAGGAGAGAAGTAGAGAATGGTTCAAACTTAAACAACCATCAACCTAATATAGACTGCTGTATGCAGAAGAGGTTACATGCAAACCTAATGGTAACTACAATCTAAAAAGCACTAATGAATATGAAAAGAATAAAGGGAAAGAAATCCAAATATATCATTAAAGAAAACTGGAAGACCATGAAATAGAGAAAAACAAGAAAGGATCAGAGAAAAATCTTCAGAAACAACCACAAAACAAGTAATAAAATGACAATAAATACATATCTATATCTATAAATAATTACTTTGAATGTAAATGGACCAAAAATTCCAATAAAAAAGACATAGGGTGACAGAATGGATTAAAAAAAAAAACAGCAAAAAACAAGACCCAGCTATATGCTGCCTACAAGAGACTCACTTTAGACCTAAAGGCATCTGCAGATTGAAAGTGGGGGGATGAAGAAGCATCTATCACGTAAATGTCAAAAGGAAGTCAGAGTAGCAGTACTTATATTGGAAAAAAATAGACTTTAACAGAAAGACTCTAACAAGAAACAAAGAAGGATACTATATTATAATAAAGGGGATAATCCAAAAAGAAGATATAACAATTGCAAATATTTATGCACCCAACATAGGAGTAACCAAATACATAAAACAGTTAATAACAAACAAAGGAACTAATTGAGAATAATAAAGTAATAGTCGGGGACTTTAACATCCCACTTATGTCAATGGACAAATCATCTAAACCAAAAATTAGCAAGAAAACAATGACTTTGAATGACATACTGGAACAGATGGATTTAACAACTATATTCAGAGCATTCCACTCTAAAACAGCAAGATACACATTCTTTTAAGAGCATATGGGACATTCTCCAGAATAGATCACATATGGGCCCACAAAACAAACCTCACCAGATTCAAGAAGATCGAAGATATACCATGCATGATTTCTGACCACAGTGCTATGAAGCTAGAAGTCAACCAGAAGCAAAAATCTGAAAGACCAAAAATACATGGAAGTTAAATAACATGCTACTAAACAATGAATGAGTCAATCAAGGAATAAAAGGAGAAATAAAAAATACATGGAAACAAATGAAAATGAAAATGGTCCAAAACCTCTGGGATACAACAAAAGAAGTTCTAAGAGTTTATAGCAATACAGGCCTACCTGTACAGGCAGGAAGGGGTGCCTGGGTGGCTCAGCAGGTTAAGCGTCCAACTCTTGGTTTCAGCACAGGTCATGATCTCACAGTTCGTAAGTTTGTGCCCCGTAGCATTGTCTAGCACAGAGCCTGCTTGGGATTCTCTCTCTCTCCCTCTCTCTCTGTCCCTCCTCTGCTCACTCTCTTTCTCTCTGTCTCAAAATAAATACATAAACTTAAAAAAATTTTTAAAACAGAAGCAGGAAAATTTTCAAATAAATAACCTAACCTTACACCTAAAGGAACTAGAAAAAGAAAAACACACAAAACCTAAAACCAGCAGAAGGAAGGAAATAATAAAGATTAGAGCAGAAATATATAGTAACTAAACTAACAATAGAATAGATCAGTGAAACTAGGAACTGGTTCTTTGAAAAAAAATCAAAAAAATTGATAAACCTCCAGCCAGGCTTATCAAGGAAAAAAAAAAAAGAGAGAGAGAAAGGACTCAGATAAATAGAATTACAAATGAGGGAGGAGAAATAACAACCAACACCACAAAAATGCAAACAATTATATGAGAATATTATGAAAAACTACATGCTAACAAATTCCTAGAAACTTAAAAACTACCAAAACTGAAACAGGAAATAGTAGAAAATTTGAACAGACTGATTACCTGCAATGAAATTGAATCAGTAATTTAAAAACTTCAAACAAGCAAAAGTCCAGGATCAGATGGCTTCACAGGCAAAGTCTACAACATTTAAAGAAAAGTTTATACCTATTCTTCTCAAACTATTCCAAAAAATAAAAACGGGAGGGAAACTTCCAAATTCATTCTATAAGGACAGTATTATCCTGATACCAAAACCAGATAAAGACATAGCTATAAAGGAGAACTGCAGGCCAATATCCCTGCTGAACATGGATACAGAAATCCTCAACAAAATACTAGCAAACTGAATCCAACAGTACATTAAATCATTCACCACAATCAAGTGGGATTTATTCCTGTATTGCAAGAGTGGTTCAATACTTGCAAATCAATCAGCATAATACATCGTATCAATAAGAAAAAGTATAAGAACCTTATGATCATTTCAAAAGAAAAAGCATTTGACAAAGTATAACATCCACTCATGATAAAAGCCCTCATAGGTTTAGAGGGAACATATTTCAACATAACAAAGCCATCTATGAAAAACCTACAGCTAACATCATCCTTAATGGGGAAAAACTGAGAGTCTTTCCCCTAAGGTCAGAAACAAGACAAGGATGCCCACTCTGACCACTTTTATTCAACATAATATTGGGAGTCCTCACCACAGCAATCAGACAACAGAAAGAAATAAAAGGCATCCAAATCACTAAGGAAGAAGTAAAGCCTTCACAATTTGCAGATGACAATACTCTGTATAGAAAACCTGAAGGACTCCACCAAAAAATTGTTAGAACTGATACATGAATTCAGCAAAGTCACAGGATACAAAAATCAGTGTATAGAAATCTGTTATATTTCTATATACCAATAATGAAGCAGCAGAAAAAGAAATTAAGAAAACAATCCCATTTACAAATGCACCAAAAATAATAAGATACCTAGGAACAAACTTAGCCAAAGAAGTGAAAGACCTGTACTCTGAAAACAAGAGAAAACTTGTGAAAGACATTGCAGAAGACACAAAGAAATGGAAAGACATTTCATGCTCGTGGACTGGAAGAACAAATATTGTTAAAATGTCTATACTACCCAAAGCAATCTACACATTTAATGCGATCCCCATCAAAACACCACCAGCATTTTTTTACAGAACTAGAATAATCCTAAAATTTGTATGAAACCACAAAAGACCCCGAATAGCCAAAGCAACTTTGAAAAAGCAAAGCAAAAATGGAGGCACTACAATTCCAGACTTCAAGCTATATGCAAAGTAGTAGTGATCAAGACAGTATGGTATTGGCACAAAAATAGACACATAGATCAATAGAAACAAAATCCACAACTATATGGTCAATTAATCTTTGACAAAGGAGGAAATAATATCCAGTGAGAAAAAGACAGTCTCTTTAAAAAATGATGTTGGGAAAACTGGGAAGCAACATAAAGAGGAAAGAAAGTGGACCACTTTCTTACACCATACACAAAAATAATTTTAAAACGAATTAAAGACCTAAATGTGACACCAGAAACCATGAAAACCCTAGAAGAGGACACAGGCAGAAACTTCTGTGACATTGCTGTAGCAACTTCTTTCTAGATATGTTGCCTGAGGCAAGGGAAACAAAAGCAAAAACAAACTATTAGGACTCTGTCAAATTAAAAAGCTTCTGAAAACAATCAACAAGATATTTACAAATGACATATCCAATTGAGGGTTAGTATCCAGTATATGTAAAGAACTTATAAAACTCAACACCCAAAAATCAAATAATGCAATTAAAAAGTGGGCAGAAGACATGACAAATATTTCTCCAAAGAAGACATACAGATGGCCAACAGACACAGGAAAAGATATCCATCATCACTCATCATCAGGGAAATGCAAATCAAAATGACAATGCGATATCACCTCACACCTGACAGAAAGGCTAAAATTAGTAACACAAGAAAGAACAGGTGTTGGCAAGGATGTGGAGAAAAAAGAACACTTGTGCATTGTTGGTGGGAATGCAAACTGGTGCAGCCACTGTAGAAAAGAGTATGGAAATTCCTCAAAATTAAAAATAGAATGACCCTATGATCCAACAATCACACTACTGGGTATTTACCCAAAGAAGACAAAAAAGCCCCACACTAATTCAAGGGGATACATACACCCCTATGTTTACTCAAGAATTATTTACAATAGCCAAATTATGGAAGCAGTCCAAGTGTCCATCAACAGATGAATGGATAAAGAAGATGTGATATATATTATAATGGAATATTATTTAGCCATGAAAAGGCATGAAATCTTGCCATTTTCAATGACGTGACTGGAGCTAGAGAGTATAATGTTAAGCAAAGTAAGTCAGTCAGAGAAAGACAAATACCACATGATTTCACTCCTGTGTGGAATTTAAGAAACAAAACAAATGAGCAAAGGGAAAGAGAGAGAAATCAAGAAAAAGTCTCTTAGCAACATGAGAATAAATTGATGGTTACCAGAGGAGAGATAGGTGGGGGTGGGTGGGTAAAGAGATGAAGGGTATTAAAACTACACTTACCTTGATGAGCACTGAGTTAGTGTGTGGAATTGTTGAATTACTATATTGTACACCTGAAACCAATATAACACTGTACGTTAACTATACTGGAATGAAAATCAAAAACTTAATAAAAATATTCTAGACACAAGTCCCTTAGCTATATGATTTGCAAACATTTCTGCCATTCCCTGGGTTGTCTACTTACCTTATTAATGGTACCATTTGTAGCATAAACATTTTTAATTTTGATTAAGGCCAATTTATCTGTTTTTTATTTAGTTGCTTGTACTTTTTGGTGTCATACTTGAGAAAAAATTGCCTAACCCAAGATCATGAAGATTTTCTCTTATATCTTCTAGGAATTTTAGAGCTTTAGCTCTTACATTTAGATCTTTGATTCATTTAATTTTTGTATATAGTGTCCCAAATTTATCTTTTTTTCTTGTGATACACAATTTTCCCAACATCATTTGTTGAAAAAACTATTCTGTTTTCATTGAATTTTCTTAACAACTTTGTTGAAGATCAATTGACTGGAAATGTAGAGATTTGGGGTGGGGAGCAGTATCTCAATTTCCTTCCATTGGCCTATCTATCTATTCTTATGCCAGTACCACTTACTGGCAAAATATATGATGTTAACATTGTAATAGGTTTTAAAATCAGGAGATATAACTCCTCGAACTGTTCTTTTTAAAGAATGTTTTGTCTATTCTGGGTCCTTTTGAATTTTCATATGAATTTTAAGATCAGCTTGTCAGTTTTTGCAAAAAAGCCATTTGAACCAGCCCACTTTTTACCCCTGCTTGAGAATGTTGTTAAGCATCTCTGATTTGTCTCATCCACCCCCCTTTTCCTCAGCCCTTTACTTTCTATGGATTGTGCTATCAGGTTTTTCTTATAAGCTGTTGACACTTGTTTGGAGGTGTATGTAGGCACTTTTAATATCTGGGTGGGTTTGGGGCAGGGCAACTGTGCCACCTGCTAAGAGAGGACATACGTTGACTTTAGAAAGGTTAAAATGTGAAAAAAATATGTGTCTTAGAATTTTAAAAATATGGTAACCGGTTTCCTTTTTTCCATCCCTGTCCCAAAGTTTACTTTTCTGCAGAGCAATCAGAGTGCACTTTTTAGAAGGTAACTTGAGCTACACCAACTTTTTGGCTGAAGACCTTCTGAATGACTTTCCATGTCAGTCAACATAAAATTCAAACTTTCTACTGTTATGTTCTTTATGGGCTCTGTTCCCTCAAATGATTAGCCTCATGGATGGCATTTCTTATAGCTCTCCCTTCGACTGGGCTCCTTGCCCCTCCTCAGACACACTTGCTGCTCTGCCTGCCTGGAACGTTTTTCCCAAGATACACAAGTAACTCTCTCCCTTATGTCATTCAGGTCTCTGTTCAAATGTCACCTCTCAAAAGGGCTTTTTTTTTTTGCCCGACTCTTCTAGAGGAACCCCTCCTACCATCACTGTGTCTCCTTCTGTCTTAATTTTTCATTTTATCACCCTCACCTCCAACACCTTCTTCTCATCTAGAGTGTAATGATTTGTAAGAGCAGAGACTTTGTCTGGCTTCATTACCCTTAGAATTATATGCTTAGAATGACCAGCATATAGGAGGTGGTCAATCAGTGTTTGCTGAATATATGAATGGATGTGTGACCACATGGAAACAATGTGCTGGTTAAAACTGGATGAACTGAACTTGGAAGCAAGGGTAGAAAATGCAAACATGTGAATAAGCCTAGGACTGTAGAAAGCAGTGAGGTAGGTGGAAAACTGAAGAGTATGGGTCCCATGTCAGTGGTCCCTGTTGTTAGTTTTTTCCTAAACCATGTTTGTGGCTGGCTCTGGCTTAGTGTGTGAATGGGGAGGAGGGCAGGTAGAGGAAGAAGAAACAGACTTTGATCAAAGGTGAAATGAAATGTAATAATTTGCTTGAGAAGAGTAGGGTTCCTCATGTGGGTGTTGGCCTCCTACAGTTCTGGTCTCCAAAGAGAGAAACCTGCATCCCGGATGAGGTTCAAAGCAACCCACTAGGCTGTAAGAAGGACTTTAATTTATATCAATTTTATTTTAATTTATATCAATTTATATCAATAAAAAAATTAGGCTCTAGTAGGATTTACCATGTGTATTGAACGAGGATCCTCAATTCCTGTTTGTGCCTGACAGTTATGGGTCATGAGTGCCCCACAAGGACTTCTGAGGGAAGATTTGGGAGTAAGAACAGCAAATGTCCTCAGTGTCCTCACTCAGTTATTCATTAAGAACATTGTGGCATATTGCAGTTTGCTACTGGCTTGTTGAGTGGATATATGCATTATATCATCTAGTTTCAGCTCCTATAACCCTCACAAAATGGATAAGTGGTTTCAAATATTTCCTTCAAAGAAATCACAGACCAAAGGTAATACTAATCATAAAAGGAAAACCCACCACCGGAAGATAGCAAAGCCAGCACTCATCGCCAGGTGAGAATACTAATAATTGCGTTAGATATACACATTCAGTTTCTTTGCTGTGATCATTTGTCATAGGTAACAAAGAAAATTTTAATTAATTAATTAATTAATTAATTAGTTAGTTAGTTTTGAGAGACAGAGTGAGTGGGAGGGGGCAGAGGGAAAGGGAGAGAGAATCTTGAGCAGGCTTTATGCCCAGCATGGAGCCCAACACAGGGCTCAATCTCAGTACTGTGAGAGCATGACCTGAGTCAAAATCAAGAGTCAGGGGCTTAACTGACTGAGCCATCCAAGTGCCCCAGGAAAGATATTTTTAGAACATTACAAATACATTTTTAAAATTATTTGATCATATTTACTGAATTTTTGGCAGCTTGGCAGTTTTACAGTTTCTATTTGTGTATATATCATGTGAATAATAAACTAGTACAGTTGAAGTTGTAATTTAAAATTGAATAAATATGCATATGTTGAGGTTGTGTGCAAATTTTAAAGTTTTTACTGATAAGGCTATGTAACCAGACTAGCCCGGAGTCACAATCCTGTTGTGAAACTCGTCTTATGGGGGCCCCTGGGAAGACCCAGCAAGCCTGTCTGAGCCACATCCAAGCACTTAAAGTGAAGGGTTTGGGTTATTCTGTTGTCCATGTTACCAGAGTCATGTGGGAAAGATAGGTCAGAGATACAAACCAACCAATGTCAGAAGAAATAAGATCAGCCTTCCTTATCAAGCAATATAGTCCCTTTTTCATAAGTGTGAATGACTATTATTAAGGATCTCCAAATATAAGACAAGGATCAAGGTGAATAAACAGAACAAGAAAACCCAAAGGAAATAGGTAATTTGGTGAAAAGAGAATTACATAGTTCTAATTAACATCATCAGTGAGACCGGATACTATGCAGAATAAGAACCTAAAACTAGAATAGTCAGATAAGGAATGAGAGAATAAATAATATGAGATATCTTTCAGATACAAAGAAACAACCCAGAAAAGTCCAATATATTCCAATAGAATATTAAGCATTCTATAAAGATTAAAG
Source organism: Prionailurus viverrinus (assembly GCF_022837055.1). Lineage (NCBI taxonomy): Eukaryota > Metazoa > Chordata > Mammalia > Carnivora > Felidae > Prionailurus > Prionailurus viverrinus. Next base: position 15,430,807 of record NC_062576.1, on the reverse strand, counting down.
AAAGATCTAGAGTGTAAATTTGCCTTTAAATATTTTTTCTAATTATTTGTATGAAGTATAACATTGATACTAAAACTTGATAAAGATAATACAAATAAAAAATTACAGGCCTAAATCACCTATGAATACTCATTCAAATGCTCTCTATAAAATTAGCAAAAAGGATCTAACACCATATTAAGAAAATGACACACAATGGCCAAGTGGGATTTATTCCAGGAATGCAAGATTGGTTCCATTTTTAAAAAATACATAGTATGATACACCACATTAAGAAATGCAAATGAAAAGTATCATATAATTATTTCCATATATGCTGAAAAATTCTTCAACAAATTAAACAGCCTCTCCTAATAAAAACACAGAATAGAAAGTCCAGTTTTGCCCCAGTGATTTGAGATGTCACCTTTATTATACATTGAAATTCCACATGAGCTTGTATCTATTTCTGAATATTCTATTCTACTCCACTGGTCTGTTTATCCATTCATGTACCAGCACTACACTGTTTTTTTTTTTTTTAACACAGTTTTAATTATCAAAGCTTTGTGATATATTTTAATATTTGATAAGGCTAGTTGCCTCTCCGTTTTTATTTTGTGGTGATTTCCTGAGTATTATTTAGTGCTTATTTTTCCATATGAAGTTTATTATTATTTACTGATATTTTCTTGTTATGATCAGTTCTTATAACTATTCCATGTGTGATTGAGAAGATGGATTTCTTTTTTTTTTAATTTTTAACGTTTATTTATTATTGACAGACAGAGAGAGATAGAACATGAGCATGGGACGCGCAGAGAGAGGAGGAGACACAGAATCCGAAGCAGGCTCCAGGCTCTGAGCTGTCAGCACAGAGCCCGACGTGGGGCTCGAACTCACGAACCATGAGATCATGACCTGAGCCGAAGTCAGACACTCAACCAGCTGAGCCACCCAGGCGCCCCGAGAGAATGGATTTCTTATTAGCAGGGTTAAAGTTTAATACATACCCATAAAGTGTATGTTTTTTATTACAATGTTAATTTCTTTTATATCCTTACTTATTTTTGTCCACTTATCCCATGCCATTGAGCAGGTGAGACTTAACCAAGGAATACTTCAACCTTGATGACTTGGGGGGTTTGTCTTTTGTTTAATTAGTGAAAGATTTTGATTGGTTCATGCTGTGTTTTTTAGAATCTCATGCAACTTCCATCAATTAGTTGTAAGCTTATATTTCTGGGAAAAATTCGTGGTGATCCTGAGTAATGGTTTAAAAGCATTTTTATCATTTCCTGGTATCAGATCCCCTGGATCTGGGAAAGATGGAATATTTTGGAATGTGTTTCTGAGACACTGGGACAGTGTTGTGCTGAGAAATCTGGGTATGGTCATGGGAGGACAGTGGAGGAGTATCTCAGAGGCTGGGTATAATGGTAGCCTGAAAAATGTTGAACACATTCTGGAGGAGCTTGACAGAAGTGAGGTTAACTTCATGCCAGCCCCTTTCTATTTCTCCAGGTTTGCCTAAGCACATATGGCTCCCAGGGGACCCCTAGAAGGCGTGCTAGGAAGGGAGTGAGCCACAGCATGGCTATTTGAGTGGATTTTCATCCCCAAGCCCAGACCCTCTAAAATCTCTCCACTAAGCCATCCAACAGAGACTGGCAACTGGTGATAAACAAGGCTGACTTTTATTTAATGGCCCCAAAGACCAAAGTTATTGGCCTCCTCTCTATTCTTAGCTCCCAACTGCTACCCCTTTATAATCCATTTTCTTCTTCAAGGTGTCTTGTGTGAACTTTTTACTTGAATTTCCATATTGGGGTGGCCTGGGGTGACTAATCTCACCACCCACTTTTTCCATGCATGAGAGCCATGGGGTCAACTCCTCCACACTCCACGTATATGTGGAAAGAGTAGTGGGATAAGAGATTGGCATTCCCAAAGGGAGCAGGAAATTTATTTACAAACAGAGGCAAAGCAATTCAAACTACCAAGTGAAGACCTGTATTATGGAAGTAAATTATGCTGCCAAACCTTGAGAAAAGGAGCCTAGATGCATCCATTTTTACAAAAGCTTTAGTTTGATCTACTTCAAAGAACTCACTGTGGTTAGTCTTGGAAGTTTCACAATCCATCAGCAAACTGAGCTTGTGAAATGATATCATCATGAAAATAGACTCATCAGGGAGGGGTAAGAAGAATCAAAGACACATGAAATTTATGTCCCACCAAGTCAAGGAGAGTGATTAGTTTGCTGTCATAATATTTACCTTTGTGTTGTGGAGTTTTAGCCTGAGCCAGGAAAGGAACACCCAGGGAGTTCACCTTGATGTGGGGTCTACCTACTTGGGGCATGGTCACATGTACAAGGGACAAGGACACCCTAACGGAAAGTAAGGATGTAGCAGAAAAACAGGCAGCTTGCCCTGTGTATCCCTCCCCCATTTCTCCTTTCTCTCCTTTGCTTATCTCTCTTCCTCCTTCATCCCCTTTGTGGGTGACTGGATTTGTTTCTAGGACTCTTGGAAAAAGGGGCAGTAATAAAAAATATGAAACAATTTTTTTTTTCTGTGAAATTCTCTGTGGGTCACCAATAAACCAATGTCTCGACTGTCAGCCCAGGTCAAGCACTAGCATTTCCAGCACATCCCCAGCTTTGACCATAAGCTCTCAGAGATTCTCACAGCAAAGGGTGAATGTGTGATGATGTGTGTGTGAAGCAAGGATGTGGCAGGATTTACATCCAGATGCTGTAAAGGAGAACATGACTTTCATTTGACAGATTGGGAAACAGAGTCAGAGAAGGTTACTAGATGAGTCAGTTTTCAGGAAAAGTCACGATAGAAACAAATTTGGGAATCTGAAAAGAAGAAGAATGAATGTACAGGAAAATTGGGGGAAAAATGAAACTCAAGCTTGCAGAGGGGAAAGGCTAAAGGCAACCTGGAGTTGCCTGTCTGAACTCCAGAAGGCCACGGGTGCCTCTGAAAGTGAGAGATAGCTTGGGTTCAAAATAGGAGGAGGTGGAAAGTCTACAAGAAGAATTCGAATCTCCATATTCCCTTCCAAACCCTACAACTTTGGTGACTACTCACCTTCACAGAACATTGCAGTTCTTTGGAGAGCTTGATCTAAATGGAATCTGGGCTCAGGGACACTGGGCCAGGGTGTTGCAATGAAAACAGGGGGTTAAGTACAAATGAATGCACTGAATGGTGCTGGTGTCTCAGTCCCTGCCCCCCATTTGCCACCTAGAATATTTCATAGCCAGGGTTATACCATTATATGCAATGATGGACAGATACAGAAAACAAACAGATGAAATAATGAGATAATCATTATTAACTCTAGAGAAAAAGTTGTATAGGAGAGAAATTGTTTTCACAGTACAGCACTTAGCCACAAATACTATTTAATTTGGCGCTGAATATCGATTTAACCAAAAAGTGTAACTATATTAAGAGGATGAGGGAAGGTTTGTAAGAACATTAAATCCTAGTCTCCCATATTAGGAAGTCTATAGTTGGTACCTAAAATCGAAAAGTGCAAGTCTTATAATGTGAAAGTAAGCACGTGTACATACACAGCCACAAAATGGTGAAAGTGTTTACTGTGTAGAGCAAGAATCAGCAATGGGGGGATTTATCTTAAATTTTTGAATGTGTATAATAGTAGTTAACATAGACATGGTAAAGTGTATGGATTACAATTGTATATAACATATATTAAATATAATATATATGTATATGTATACACACATCTATTTAGTAGGCAGAGAAGATGTCACAGTTTGAAAGATACGTCAAAGAGCTTGGATGTTTAAGTAATTATACCTTACATTTTTAGACTTCGAGTCCTAAGTATCCTGAAGATTCTAAAACCCATCCCTTCTACCATCACTGTATTTAAATGAAATAATTCTCCCCCACCCCCTCACCAAGCAACTCAGCAATAAGAATGTAATATCATGGCCTCCCCACTCTCAGGGTTTCTTCAGGAAACAACAGTGATATAAATTTCAGTAATTTATAAGCATGTAACTCAAATCTTGAGGCCCTGAGTACTGACAAAGGAACAGTAGTCAGCAATTAAAAAGTAATTTCAATGTTTACTGACATCATTTAAAAAGTATGATAATGGATCCTCTCGTAAACCATGGCCACAGTTCCTAAATTGTCCCTTTCTCTCTCTGCTGCAAGTCCTTAACACCTCTGGCTCCTCCAAAGTCACCCATTCTTGAAACCCTGAATTCATTACTCTACCCTGACTTATCTCTGAGCATTTTACTCCCCAGTTAGTTCTGCTTTCTACCCATTCTCCCAATTTTACACCACCAAAGCTCTTTTTGTGAGGTATGGGCAGAGAGGAAGAACAAAATTGTCTTCAGCAAGTAAAAAAGAAGGCAGAAGTCCTGAGAATTTGTGAATGAATTTTGTTCTCATTGCAAATGCAAAAAATTATTTTTAACTAATTCCTCATTATGGTAAATAAAAGAAATGCTAATTTAGGTGTCATTCTTTTGAATGTTTTCATATAAACATTCTTATAAATTATTCATATAAATTGTTATTTTGGAAAAATGGTTTAAGACAAATTAAGTTATACATGGTGACTCTGAAATGGAAATAACTGGAAATTTTAAAAGAAGTTTATTCATTTATTCATTTTTAGAGATCTTTACATCCAATGTGGGGCTTGAACTCAACAATCCCAAGATCAAGAGTCACATCCTCCTCCAACTGAACAGCCAGGTGCCCCTGGAGATTTTTAACAGAAAGTTTTTAAATATAGAAATGCACAAAGAATAAATAACAACACCAATGCCCACAACCCAGAATTAATATACACTGACAGGTTTTCATGTTTACTTTAGGCATTAAAATTTTTTAATTAATTAATTAATTAATTTTTTATTTTTTTTTTTTATTTTTTTTATTTTTTATTTTTTATGAAATTTATTGACAAATTGGTTTCCATACAACACCCAGTGCTCATCCCAAAAGGTGCCCTCTTCAATACCCATCACCCACCCTCCCCTCCCTCCCACCCTCCATCAACCCTCAGTTCTCGGTTTTTAACAGTCTCTTATGCTTTGGCTGTCTCCCACTCTAACCTCTTTTTTTTTTTTTTTTTCCTTCCCCTCCCCCATGGGTTCCTGGTAAGTTTCTCAGGATCCACATAAGAGTGAAACCATATGGTATCTGTCTTTCTCTGTATGGCTTATTTCACTTAGCATCACACTCTCCAGTTCCATCCACGTTGCTACAAAAGGCCAGATTTCATTTTTTCTCATTGCCACGTAATATTCCATTGTGTATATAAACCACAATTTCTTTATCCATTCATCAGTTGATGGACATTTAGGCTCTTTCCATCATTTGGCTATTGTTGAGAGTGCTGCTATGAACATTGGGGTACAAGTGGCCCTATGCATCAGTACTCCTGTATCCCTTGGATAAATTCCTAGCAGTGCTATTGCTGGGTCATAGGGTAGGTCTATTTTTAATTTTCTGAGGAACCTCCACACTGCTTTCCAGAGTGGCTGCACCAATTTGCATTCCCACCAACAGTGCAAGAGGGTTCCCGTTTCTCCACATCCTCTCCAGCATCTATAGTCTCCTGATTTGTTCATTTTGGCCACTCTGACTGGCGTGAGGTGATACCTGAGTGTGGTTTTGATTTGTATTTCCCTGATAAGGAGCGACGCTGAACATCTTTTCATGTGCCTGTTGGCCATCCGGATGTCTTCTTTAGAGAAGTGTCTATTCATGTTTTCTGCCCATTTCTTCACTGGGTTATTTGTTTTTCGGGTGTGGAGTTTGGTGAGCTCTTTATAGATTTTGGATACTAGCCCTTTGTCCGATATGTCATTTGCGAATATCTTTTCCCATTCCGTTGGTTGCCTTTTAGTTTTGTTGGTTGTTTCCTTTGCTGTGCAGAAGCTTTTTATCTTCATAAGGTCCCAGTAATTCACTTTTGCTTTTAATTCCCTTGCCTTTGGGGATGTGTCGAGTAAGAGATTGCTACGGCTGAGGTCAGAGAGGTCTTTTCCTGCTTTCTCCTCTAAGGTTTTGATGGTTTCTTGTCTCACATTTAGGTCCTTTATCCATTTTGAGTTTATTTTTGTGAATGGTGTGAGAAAGTGGTCTAGTTTCAACCTTCTGCATGTTGCTGTCCAATTCTCCCAGCACCATTTGTTAAAGAGGCTGTCTTTTTTCCATTGGATGTTCTTTCCTGCTTTGTCAAAGATGAGTTGGCCATACGTTTGTGGGTCTAGTTCTGGGGTTTCTATTCTATTCCATTGGTCTATGTGTCTGTTCTGGTGCCAATACCATGCTGTCTTGATGATGACAGCTTTGTAGTAGAGGCTAAAGTCTGGGATTGTGATGCCTCCTGCTTTGGTCTTCTTCTTCAAAATTCCTTTGGCTATTCGGGGCCTTTTGTGGTTCCATATGAATTTTAGGATTGCTTGTTCTAGTTTCGAGAAGAATGCTGGTGCAATTTTGATTGGGATTGCATTGAATGTGTAGATAGCTTTGGGTAGTATTGACATTTTGACAATATTTATTTTTCCGATCCATGAGCAGGGAATGTCTTTCCATTTCTTTAAATCTTCTTCAATTTCCTTCATAAGCTTTCTATAATTTTCAGCATACAGATCCTTTACATCTTTGGTTAGATTTATTCCTAGGTATTTTATGCTTCTTGGTGCAATTGTGAATGGGATCAGTTTCTTTATTTGTCTTTCTGTTGCTTCATTGTTAGTGTATAAGAATGCAATTGATTTCTGTACATTGATTTTGTATCCTGCAACTTTGCTGAATTCATGTATCAGTTCTAGCAGACTTTTGGTGGAGTCTATCGGATTTTCCATGTATAATATCATGTCATCTGCAAAAAGCGAAAGCTTGACTTCATCTTTGCCAATTTTGATGCCTTTGATTTCCTTTTGTTGTCTGATTGCTGATGCTAGAACTTCCAGCACTATGTTAAACAGCAGCGGTGAGAGTGGACATCCCTGTCGTGTTCCTGATCTCAGGGAAAAAGCTCTCAGTTTTTCCCCGTTGAGGATGATGTTAGCTGTGGGCTTTTCATAAATGGCTTTTATGATCTTTAAGTATGTTCCTTCTATCCCGACTTTCTCAAGGGTTTTTATTAAGAAAGGGTGCTGGATTTTGTCGAAGGCCTTTTCTGCATCGATTGACAGGATCATATGGTTCTTCTCTTTTTTTTTGTTAATGTGATGTATCACGTTGATTGATTTGCGAATGTTGAACCAGCCCTGCATCCCAGGAATGAATCCCACTTGATCATGGTGAATAATTCTTTTTATATGCCGTTGAATTCGATTTGCTAGTATCTTATTGAGAATTTTTGCATCCATATTCATCAGGGATATTGGCCTGTAGTTCTCTTTTTTTACTGGGTCTCTGTCTGGTTTAGGAATCAAAGTAATACTGGCTTCATAGAATGAGTCTGGAAGTTTTCCTTCCCTTTCTATTTCTTGGAATAGCTTGAGAAGGATAGGTATTATCTCTGCTTTAAACGTCTGGTAGAACTCCCCTGGGAAGCCATCTGGTCCTGGACTCTTATTTGTTGGGAGATTTTTGATAACCGATTCAATTTCTTCGCTGGTTATGGGTCTGTTCAAGCTTTCTATTTCCTCCTGATTGAGTTTTGGAAGCGTGTGGGTGTTCAGGAATTTGTCCATTTCTTCCAGGTTGTCCAGTTTTTTGGCCTATAATTTTTCATAGTATTCCCTGATAATTGCTTGTATCTCTGAGGGATTGGTTGTAATAATTCCATTTTCATTCATGATTTTATCTATTTGGGTCATCTCCCTTTTCTTTTTGAGAAGCCTGGCTAGAGGTTTGTCGATTTTGTTTATTTTTTCAAAAAACCAACTCTTGGTTTCGTTGATCTGCTCTACAGTTTTTTTAGTTTCTATATTGTTTATTTCTGCTCTGATCTTTATTATTTCTCTTCTTCTGCTAGGTTTAGGCTGCCTTTGCTGTTCTGCCTCTAGTTCCTTTAGGTGTGCTGTTAGAGTTTGTATTTGGGATTTTTCTTGTTTCTTGAGATAGGACTGGATGGCAATGTATTTTCCTCTCAGGACTGCCTTCGCTGCGTCCCAAAGCGTTTGGATTGTTGTATTTTCATTTTCGTTTGTTTCCATATATTTTTTAATTTCTTCTCTAATTGCCTGGTTGACCCACTCATTCGTTAGTAGGGTGTTCTTTAACCTCCATGCTTTTGGAGGTTTTCCAGACTTTTTTCTGTGGTTGATTTCAAGCTTCATAGCATTGTGGTCTGAAAGTAAGCATGGTATAATTTCAATTCTTGTAAACTTATGAAGGGCTGTTTTGTGACCCAGTATATGATCTATCTTGGAGAATGTTCCATGTGCACTCGAGAAGAAAGTATATTCTGTTGCTTTGGGATGCAGAGTTCTAAATATATCTGTCAAGTCCATCTGATCCAATGTGTCATTCAGGGCCCTTGTGTCTTTATTGACCATGTGTCTAGATGATCTATCCATTTCTGTAAGTGGGGTGTTAAAGTCCCCTGCAATTACCACATTCTTATCAATAAGGTTGCTTAGGTTTATGAGTAATTGTTTTATATATTTGGGGGCTCTGGTGTTCGGCGCATAGACATTTATAATTGTTAGCTCTTCCTGATGGATAGACCCTGTAACTATTATATAATGTCCTTCTTCATCTCCTGTTACAGCCTTTAATTTAAAGTCTAGTTTGTCTGATATAAGTATGGCTACTCCAGCTTTTTTTTGGCTTCCAGTAGCATGATAAATAGTTCTCCATCCCCTCACTCTCAATCTAAAGGTGTCCTCAGGTCTAAAATGAGTCTCTTGTAGACAGCAAATAGATGGGTCTTGTTTTTTTATCCATTCTGATACCCTATGTCTTTTGGTTGGCGCATTTAATCCATTTACATTCAGTGTTATTATAGAAAAATACGGGTTTAGAGTCATTGTGATGTCTGTATGTTTTATGCTTGTAGTGATGTCTCTGGGACTTTGTCTCACAGGGTCCCCCTTAGGATCTCTTGTAGGGCTGGTTTAGTGGTGACAAATTCCTTCAGTTTTTGTTTGTTCGGGAAGACCTTTATCTCTCCTTCTATTCTAAATGACAGACTTGCTGGATAAAGGATTCTCGGCTGCATATTTTTTCTGTCTAGCACCCTGAAAATCTCGTGCCAATTCTTTCTGGCCTGCCAAGTTTCAAAAGAGAGATCAGTCACGAGTCTTATAGGTCTCCCTTTATATGTGAGGGCACGTTTACCCCTTGCTGCTTTCAGAATTTTCTCTTTATCCTTGTATTTTGCCAGTTTCACTATGATATGTCGTGCAGAAGATCGATTCAAGTTACGTCTGAAGGGAGTTCTCTGTCCCTCTTGGATTTCAATGCCTTTTTCCTTCCCCAGTTCAGGGAAGTTCTCAGCTATTATTTCTTCAAGTACCCCTTCAGCACCTTTCCCTCTCTCTTCCTCCTCTGGGATACCAATCATGCGTATATTATTTCTCTTTAGTGCATCACTTAGTTCTCTAATTTTCCCCTCATACTCCTGGATTTTTTTATCTCTCTTTTTCTCAGCTTCCTCTTTTTCCATAACTTTATCTTCTAGTTCACCTATTCTCTCCTCTGCCTCTTCAAGCCGAGCTGTGGTGGTTTCCATTTTGTTATGCATTTCGTTTAAAGCATTTTTCAGCTCCTCGTGACTGTTCCTTAGTCCCTTGATCTCTGTAGCAAGAGATTCTCTGCTGTCCTGTATACTGTTTTCAAGCCCAGCGATTAATTTTATGACTATTATTCTAAATTCACTTTCTGTTATATTATTTAAATCCTTTTTGATCAGCTCATTAGCTGTTGTTATTTCCTGGAGATTCTTCTGAGGGGAATTCTTCCGCTTGGTCATTTTGGATAGTCCCTGGCGTGGTGAGGACCTGCAGGGCACTTCCCCTGTGCTGTGGTGTATAACTGGAGTTGGTGGGCGGGGCCGCAGTCAGACCTGATGTCTGCCCCCAGCCCACCGCTGGGGCCACAGTCAGGCTGGTGTGTGCCTTCTCTTCCCCTCTCCTAGGGGCGGGATTCACTGTGGGGTGGTGTGGCTCGTCTGGGCTACTTGCACCCTGCCAGGCTTGTGATGCTGGGGATCTGGCGTATTAGCTGGGGTGGGTAGGCAAGGTGCACGGGGGCAGGAGGGGCAGGCTTAGATCGCTTCTCCTTAGGTGATCCACTTCAGGAGGGGCCCTGTGGCATCGGGAGGGAGTCAGATCCGCTGCGGGAGGTTTGGCTCCGCAGAAGCGCAGAGTTGGGTGTTTGCGCGGAGCGAGCAAGTTCCCTGGCAGGAACCGGTTCTCTTTGGGATTTCGGCTGGGGGATGGGCGGGGGAGATGGCGCTGGTGAGCGCCTTTGTTCCCCACCAAACTGAGCTCTGTCGTCTGGGGGCTCAGCAGCTCTCCCTCCCTTTGTCCTCCAGCCTTCCCGCTTTCTGAGCAGTGCTGTTAACTTATGACCTCCCAGACGCTAAGTCGTGCTTGCTGTCGGAACACAGTCCGCCCGGCCCCTCCGCTTTTGCCAGCCAGACTCTGGGGCTCTGCTTGGCCGGCGAGCCGCCCCTCCGCCCCGGCTCCCTCCCGCCAGTCCGTGGAGCACGCACCGCCTCGCCGCCCTTCCTACCCTCTTCCGCGGGCCTCTCGTCTGCGTTTGGCTCCGGCGACTCCGTTCTGCTAATCCTCTGTTGTTTTCTGGGTTATTTAGGCAGGTGTAGATGGAATCTAAGTGATCAGCAGGACGTGCGGTGAGCCCAGCGTCCTCCTAAGCCGCCATCTTGCCCGAGAGAGAGAATCTTAAGCCAATTAATTTATTTTTTAAATTAAATAAGCTTCATGCCCAGGATAGGGCCCAATGTGGGACTTGAACTCACCACCCTGAGATAAAGACCTGAGCTGAGATCAAGAGTTGGATGCTTAATTGAGCTACCCAGGCACCCTATAGGTGTAGGTTGTTTTTGTTTGTTTTGGGCATTGATTCTTTTGGAGACTTGTTAAGCTTCTTATATATAATGTTTGATGTTACAGTTAAATTTGGAAAAATTTTGGCTACTATTTCTTTCAAATATTTTTTTATTCCTTCTTCTCTTACCTTCTTCTGAGACTCCAATTACACATATATTAAGTTGTTTGATATTGTCACTGTATTTGGTATTATTGAGATTCTATTTACCTTTCTTTTTTAAAATACTCTCTTTGATTCATTTTTGGGTAATTTCTACTTATTTGTCTTGAAATCAGTAATTTTTATTCTTTTCCCCCCATCCACTATTCTGTTAATCATCTGCTATGAAATTTTTAAAATTTCATGTATTGTATCTTTCAGTTCTAAGGTTTTTATTTGGTACATTTTTAGATTTTTCATATCTCTTCTGAGATTCTTCATCTCTTATATCCATTTTTTCTGGTAAAACCTTTTAACATATTTATCACTTACTTTAAAGTCATTTCCTCCTGAATCTTAATGTGGCTCTTTTTTATTGACTGCCTTTTTTTTCTCTTGACTGGTCATCGTATTTTCTTATTTCTTCACAGGCGTAATATTTTTTTATTGTACAGGCATCCTTTGTTTTATTGAGCTTTGCTTTATCGCATTTGGCAGATGCTGCATTTTTTTACAAAATGAAGATTGTGGCAACCCTACATCTTACTAGTTCACTGGCGCCCTTTCTCCAACATCATTTTCTCACTTCGTGTCTCTGTGTCACATTCTGGTAATTCTCACAATATTCCAAGATTTTTCATTATTATCATGTTTGTTGTGGTGATTTGTGATCAGCGATCATGACTTGCTGAAAGCTCAGATGATGATTAGCATTTTTACCAATAAAGTATTTTTAAATTAAGCCACACACATTTTTTTAGACATAATGCTTTTGCATACTTAATAGACTATAGTGTAGTGTAAACTTAACTTTTATATGCACTGGGAAGCCACAAAATTCACTTGATTCACTTTATAGTGATACTAGTTTTATCATATTAGCTTTATTGCAATGGTCTGGAACCAAACCTGCAATATCTGTGAGGTATGCCTGTATAATGACACATTGTAGGAATCTGGGTTCTGTTATGTTTTTCTGAAGAGTGTTGAATTTTGTTCAAGGAGGTCTAGCAGATCTGCTGGAAGATCACCAGGATAAAAGCTTGGCATTAAGCTTTGTTAGAGTGGGTTCATTTTAATTTTACCCTTAGCCCTAAGGTCTAACCCTTAAGTCTGGGATGTGCTTCTTGATCCTATGGCATGACCCTTTAAAAACATTTTTTTTTAATGTTTATTTATCTTTGACAGAGAGGGAGAGAGACAGAGCATGAGTGGGGGAGGGGCAGAGAGAGAGGGAGACACAGAATCCGAAGCAGGCTCCAGGCTCTGAGCTGTCAGCACAGAACCCGATGCGGGGCTTGAACTCACAGACCGCGAGATCATGACCTAAGCCAAAGTTGGACGCTCAATGGACTGAGCCACCCAGGCGCCCCAAGGGCATGACCCTTTTAAAGTTTTGTTGAAAAGCCTAAAGTGTTCACCACACCCCTCTAATCTGGGGGGAGTCTTGAACACTAAAGTCTGTCTTTCTACTAATATTCCTGTTCAGCATCTTCCACCTTCCAGCTATTCTTTTCCTCTGTGCTCATTGGAGTTTTCCCCTGTTGCATATGCATTTTCAAAGTCATCAAGGACTTGAGGGGGTATTTATATATAGATCTTATGGCCCTCTCGTTTCCCATATTTTCCCCACCCCTCTCAATTGCAAACTTCTAGGGCAGCTCCAAACTTCCAACTCTGACTCTTCAGCCTAGTAAGCCTGTTGCCTTTTTGCTTGAATTCCAATTCCTATGCTTTAGGCTGATTGGGGTGTGCCTTCAGGAGAAAACCTGGTCAAATGAGAATCTCATAGAGTTTATTTCCATTCACCCAATCTTGTACCCCCCTAATTTCTGCGTGCTTTTGGTTACTGTCTATGGATATTATACAGTTGTCAGTATTTTGTTCATAAATAACAATTGTTATGAGCACGTGGGTTTTGTCTGATACTAGGTACCCTGCCATTATTAGAGCTGGAAGATAAAAGGATTGAGAAATAAAGTAGTGATGTCTATGATCATTACTTCTATTCCACATACTGGAGGTCTTAACAAGTGCAACAAAACAAGAAGAAAGAAAAGGTATGTGAACTGGAAAGGACAACAAAACTTGAATTATTTGCAGATGATATGAAAATCGAAAACAATCTATTGAGAAACTTGAATTATAATAAGAGTTGAGGAAAGATGCCAGAAATCTGTTGATTTTACATATCAGCTTCGGGTCTCTTAAATTATATTTTAAGAGCAATAAAGATTTGTTTCAGATGCGGAGTGACTTTACCATCCCAATTCTTGTTCACCTATATCTGGTTTCTTGGAGCAATTTGCGTTTGGTTCTCTCTTTTTTATTATCTCTACCAGAAAAGCTTTGGCTAAAAGAGAAGAGAGTTCTCTGAGACCGCATATAGAAAAGACCAGGGACCCTTTGCTTGTGGGGTGTGGCATGTGCTTGCTGGAATAGACCAAGGAAGCTAAACAATGAGCTCTTTGGTGCAAAGAGTGTATCTTATTCATTGTGGTATTCCTAGCAGCTAACACCATGGGGACGGCACAGAATAGGTCCTGATCAATGTTTACTGGAGGAACATGATTGGTATTTTTAAGTATTTGCAGGTCAGGCATGGAAGAGGAAGTGACTCTCTCTGAAAAGGAGGTATCAGAGGATGAGTACCATTTGCTAAGAGAGCAGTAAGAATTGGAGGACCTTGAACTCCTGCCCACAAGGATTGAGGCAGAGGTTGGATAAACATATGGCAGAGGTTTAAAGAGGTGATTCAAATAACAAAGAAGAATTTGGACTTTGATCTTTAAGGTGGTAAATGGAAGAAAAACTGAAGAGTAATGTGGTAGCCAGTCTCCAAGATGGCCCTCAATGATTCCTGCCTCCTGGTATTTATGTCCTTGTGTAGGTCCTTCCCACGTTTAACTGGGGCAGGCTTTGTGGAAGTCATGGTAGGTGACAGCTAAGACCAGGTCATAGAAGGCATTGCAGTTGACAGCTGGTCTCTTGCATTATTCATTCTGGGAGAAGTCAGCGGTCATGTGGTAAGGACTCTCAGTCTTGTGGGGGACCCTTGTGGAGGGAAACAATCTGGCCAGCCTGAGTTTGCTATTTGGGTGGGCCACCTGGGTACCAGATGGTCCAGCCCCCATCAAACCTTCAGATGATTCTAGCCCCAGCAGACATCTGACTATAACCCCATAAGAGACCGTGATCCAGAAACATCCAACTGACCCACTCCTGAATTTTTTACCCATGGAAAATGGGATGAAAGATAATAATTACTATTATTATTTTGAACCACTTGGTTTTAGGGTATTTTGTGACACATAATCTTTGACATTCGGGACTGTAGAATCTCATTCCAGTTTTCTTTAGCTATAACAATCTATGCTGTTTTTATTTTTTACTTTATTTTTAACTTTTAAAAATCATTTATTTACTTATTTGTTTAATTTATTTTTAATTGAAGTATAATTAATATACAGTGTTATGTTTGCTTCAGGTGTACAATATAATGAATGAGTCAGCAATTCTATATATTACTCATCTCAGTAAGTGTGCTTTTAATCTCCTTATGTATTTCACTCATCCCTCCACCCACCTTTTCTCAGTTTGGTCTCTGCATTTAAGATAGCCATTGTGGAAAACAGTATGGAGTTTCCTCAAAAAATAAAATAAAACAAAATAAAATAACCATATGATCTAATAATTCCATTACTGGGTATTTACCCAAAGAAAATTAAAATACTAATTCAAAAAGATATATGCACCCCTACATTTCTTGCAGCATTATTTACAATAGTCAGAACACAGAACAAACCCAAGTGTCCATCCACAGATCAATGGATGAAGAAGATGTGGGGTGTATACAGCGGAATATTACTCAGCCACAGAAAAGAATGAGATCTTGTCATTTGCAACAACACGGATGGGCCTAGAGGGTATAATGCTAAGTGAAATAAGTCAGACAGAGAAAGAAAAAGATCATGTGATTTCACTCCTATGTGGAATTTAAAACACAAAACAAAGAAAAAAAACAAACAAAAAGAAAACACTCTTAAATACAGAGAATAGTCTATGCTATTTTTACATTTTAGCACCTGTCTTTGGGTTGCCTTTCACATGGCACCAGAGACAAGAGTTCTGAACAGTGTTCAGGCCCAGCGAATCTGAAGTTGGGGAGGTTGTGTTGAGCAGTCACTCCCAGCATGTGAGTGAAAGAACTTGTCCTCTAACAAGGAGTTCTTGAAGGACAAGAATCATTGCTCTGTGTTTATATTCCTACCAGCACAGTGCCTGACACAGTGTAGGTGACCTTTAAATGCTATTGGAATAATGAACAAATAAAGGTGAGTTTGTCAGAAACATTTTCTCTGGCCCTCTGGTATCTCTTCACATTCTTCTGATTTTTAGTCTTCCTGGCATACGCCTCAGCAGAGGGCAGTGTAGTGCATCCCTGAGATGCATGAAAATTCATCTGTTGAAATAAGGAATTTTCTCAAGTTTCATGGCTCTGTTATCTTGGGGATAATTGTTTCTTGCAATAAGCCATAGATTTATATATGACCAGAAAATTACAACCACAAAACACAGCTCAACATTTCTGAACTCAATGTTTCTAGTGGTTGTTGACAGAGACATACAAATTGATTTACCTCAGCTTGGTAATAATACAATGCCGTCCACATTAGCTCACTAAAAGCTTAGACAAATAGAATTTATTTCCATTTTAATTTCGACAGTAACCAAAATGTTTGGGGACAGCCCACAAGGCACCGTAAGATCTGGAAAAGATGATGTGAGAACTATATAAAAGGAGAGTTAACTGGGGGCGCCTGGGTGGCTCAGTTGGTTAAGCATCTGACTCTTGATCTCAGGGTTGTGAGTTCAAGCCCTACATTGGATTCCGTGCTGGGTGTGAAGCCTACTTAAAACAAACAAACAAACAAACAAACACACAAACAAAAGAATTCATTGACAGCATGGATGAACTTTGAAAACATGATTGCTAAGTGCAAGAGGTCAATAGCAATGGATCACATATTATAAGATTCCATTTCTATGAAATGTCCAAAGTAGGCAAAACTATAGAGACAGAAAATAGATTAGTGGTTGCCTGGGGCTGGGAGAGACAGGACACAGTGGGGGATTACACCTCAGGGATGAGGAGTCTTTTTGGAGGGATGATAAAAAATACTCCAAAATTGGGTTGAGATGATGGTTGAAAAGCTCTGTGAATATATTAAATGGCATTGAGTTACATGCTTTAAATGGGTGAATTGTATGGCGTATGAAGTATATCTCAAAGCTGTAATAAAGAATAAATAATGTTCAACTAAAATCTTGTCATCCCCCTGGTTTAGTGCCTGAAAGTGTAAGTCATCTGTGAGGGAGATGATGACTTTCCAAGGACGGAACATGCCATTACCCTTATATCCTGGATAGCATATACCAGCAGGGATCCATGTAAAAACATGACTCTTCTGATTCTTGGCAGCCAGTCTGTTTTCTGATCATTGCTGTGGTACTGTGAAGGGTTCATTTGTTCACAGATAATGAGCAGCTGGATGAAAGTCAGAGTTCTCATTCTGATCACCTGTCCCACTGCTGGAGCCATGGGGGCCGACCTGGAGGCTGGCACGGTGCCCTCAGCCTGCTGTCTTTAACTAGAGGTCTAAAGGAGTCTGTGGCCATGAGAAATAGCAATTCCAGGACAACACAGGTGGCCAGGCTTTGCTTCCAGTTCTCACTCAATGTGCATCCAAGAGGGGACCTCTCCCAATTCGTAGGCAGCTCCAGCAGTAAGCACCTCTGAGAAGGTGATACTCTCTGGAGCCAATAATCTAAACAGTTGTGGGAAAGGCAAAATCCATCTTTAGAGGAAGCATTACCACCTGGGAATTAGGAAGCTTGACTTCTAGTTCTGGCTCTGCTGGTTGAGTTGACCACAATCACTCCCTGAATCCTCTCTGACCTTGGGTATATCAGTAAATTGAACTTCATATGGGAATAAAGGTCATCCTCAGTTCTAAATCCCATATATTCTCGGGGACACATGGAGTTCCACTGTTGAAGGCTAACACAGAAGGTGGTAGATCTCTACTTGTCTCTTTCCTGTTTGCTATCTCTGCTGTGTACTAGTCATAATTTGAAAAGCTATGGTTACAGTGCCTCCTGCCCAGCCTAGGTGTCTGCCAAGAGGGTGCGGCTGGGAGCGTGACGGGGCACTGGAGAAACTGCCTTTGACAGCTGAAGCTTAGTGTTTGGCCTCTAGGGTTAGCCCCATATCTTAGTTAAGAGGGAGATTCTACCCATTTTGTGATGTTTGCAGGAAGGAAATGTGACATATGGCATCTGAAATGGCATCTTGATGTGTTTTCCTCGCACAAAAATGATGCTTGGTGTTCTTTCAGGGTCTCTGGTCACTTAGCAAGAAGAAAGCAATGCAGTCGCCTGTGGTGGCCTTACTTTCTTCTCCTCTGATGCTCATGATCCCAGTCCCTCCCCATCACAGCCAACCTTGCACAGAGCAGAGGCTCTTCTAGCAGAAGGAGGCATTGTTTGCACTCAGCAGACCTGAAGACCCTCGTGAGGAGTTTCACTGAATGAGCTTGGATGGAAAGAACTGTTGTCAGCCTGCCAGGCTGTGATTCAGCATATGTAATATATATTCATTGTACAAAATGTGGATGATACAAAAAATAGAGAGAAAAAGTCACCATAGTCTCACCACACTAGTCAATAGTTTCCAATTTTTGAGCATTATTTTAAGTGCTAAGCATTCTGCTGCGTAATAGCATACATTATGTAATGTAATTTTCACAATAATGCTTTGAGATATGTGCTATTCTTTCCTAATGTAGAGAAAGAAATTGTTTCAGAGAAGTTAGGCAACATGCCCAAGGAAGCACAGCCGGTAAGTGGCAGAGCTGAGACTAAAAGCCAAGTCCAATGTACTCCAGAGTCACTGCACTATGTAACCTTCCCTCCTAACATTTTGTACCATTTTCTGCCAGTTTTTTTGTTGTTTTCACAGTTTTTATTTTGTTTTATCTTTGCCTAATTGCAGTCATACTGTGTTTTCTAGAGGTCTCCTACCTGCCAGATTCCCTCAGGGGTTCTTGGGTATTAGATCTATGCAAAAATTCACACTGTAGACAAAATCATTTCTGGAGAACTCCAGTACACTCTACCAATAGGGGAGGCCTTTCTCTATTTGGCAGGGAGAAGTCATGATCTCTTTTTCAATCTTTCTTCAGTCCCTAATCTCTTGAAGCTTTACTTGCAATCCTTTGCCTAAAAAAGTAAAGACTCAGAAAAGAGTTATCTGTATCTGGGATGATCTCCACTGGCCTGTCCAGAGAGCCCTGGCTAGTAGCCAGGAGGCCTGGCTGCATGTGAGTTCCCAGGTGTATGTGAGCTCCTTTTTACCTCAGGTATACAACAAAGACATAGGAGTACATATCCCAGCAGCCCTGGAATGGGGGCGCTGAGGAAGGGTCCGTGTGGGGACCCTGCAGGGAATGCAGCCGGACCATACCATGAGGGAGCCAGTCAGGGGGCTGCAGGTTGGTGCTGCAGCATGGATATGCCCCTGGACAGGGCACCTCCCCATTAGGTCTTTCCTCCCATTCTCATTGACTCCTGGAGCACACTCTATTGCTCCATCCCCTCCCCGCTGTCTTTTTGTTCTTTCCAGTTTTCAGGAACATCAAATAAAGGCTTTTTCAAGAGGCTCCCTTGAGGCAAACAGCCAAGAAGCAACATCTAGTTCTGCAGTTTGGGCAGGTGAGCCAGCTTGATGGGATTCAGCCACTTTAATAGAGAGAGACTCTTCCTCGAGATTCACTGTCCTCGGTCTGATCCCTCACACTTCATAGGACATCAAGCTTAAGCTGTGAGAAAAATCTTATAAAGAAAATGTGAACAAAAATGAAGAGCTCCAAACTCTGCCTTCTTATGTCTGCTAAGAATATTTACAGATCAGATTGTGTCAGAAATCAGAGCCCCAGGAGGACCGGGACCATAGGTGTGTCTTGAGTTGAATCTAGAGAAGTTATAATGATTCTTTTTGGTAAAAAGAGGATGATTGTTCTTTTTTTCTACACGTTTCCAAAAAGGGGACACCCTCTGGTCTGTGTCCTGAAGGAGGAGTATTGGGGTGGTAACCTCCACATCCATTCCCACCACTTACTTGGTTCTTCAGTTGGGCAGGGAGTGGCTGACATACCCACAGAACCCAACAGTCCTTGATCCAAATCATTGGCAGTTGAGTCACTGTGCTTCAGAAGAAAAAAAAAAATTCTACCACATCTATCTGAACCATCTGCCTCATGGGCGTACAAGAGAATCCATGAGCTATCCTCAGCTTCCAGCTCCCATGAGTAAATGCACCTGGGTCATAACAGTAGCCAATTTTGAGAAGTAACTGGGTATGGGAGGCAGGCCTGTGATTCTCCATGAAGCTGGAAGTATAAGAGGAAACCCACCAGGAATCTTGTCCAAGGCACATGTACAACAGAGTTTAACAGAAAGCTCTGTTCTTTGAGATCACTAGGTACTGTCTGGACCATTAACGAGAATAATTATCCATTTGGCCACCACAGTGTGTGTTCTCTTATCAACTGGAATCCTGGAGAAGAGAGGGAGTGATCCTTAAGCCCTTTAACCACCAGCAACTTCCAAGGTACTTGGCCTTGAACTCAGGCTCCAACTGCCCTTCATACTGATCTCTACATTCTTGTCCCCCAATAGAGGTATTTTCTTTCCCGGTCTCAAAACCCAGAAGAAGCTTCTCCCCCATCTTTGTCACATGTGTCCAACCTTTATAACCTCCTATTTTGGTCCTTGCGTGGTGCCTACTCATCTTTTCTTTATTCATACTGTTCTTTTCAGTTTATCTACCCCTGCAGATATCTGTCCATTGCTGACCCACATCACGGAGCAAATAGAGACAGACCCACGTCTAGGATGGTCACACTTAAGTATGCTACACACATGTTGCATAATGTGTACCTATGTACCACACTCTCATGAGTGTCCCTGGATTTTGAGCCCTTTAACATTTTTTATCCAAGAAGATAAATTTTGCTCCAGATGTATTTTATAATTTTGTATTATAAAAGCATATATTGTTAAATATATTATAGTATTAAAGTAGCTATTAAAATAATTACATTTGGTGTTTTATAAGAAAAATCTACATAGTAGGCAATGAATGAATATTTGTTATGAATGGATGAATGAAGGAAGCATATGAAGGCAAAATAAGTGGCAGTAATAAAAATTTAAAAACATTAAATTTTATTGTTAAAATCACTTTTTAAAGACCTATATACAATAAGAAACCTCATAAATAAGCATTATCATAGTATAAAAAGGTATAATACAGATGATTGACAGATTTACATATGTTATTACTGTAGTATCTTTGTTGAGAATTCCATTTACATTGTATTATATCTATATTTGGTCCAGTAACAGCTTTTATTTTTTTTTATTTTTTAAAATTTATTTTTGAGAGAGAGACAGAGCATGAATGGGGGAGAGGCAGAGAGTGAGGGAGACACAGAATCTGAAGCAGGATCCAGGCTATGAGCTGTCAGTGCAGAGCCCAACACTGGGCTAGCACCCGTGAACAGCAAGATCATGACCTGAGCTCAAGTCGGACAGTTTAATCAATGGAGCCACCCAGGCGCCCCACAGTTAACTTTTAAATTAAGCAAAATGACCATGGATCAATTTAGCTTATGCACAATGTGTACATAGACAGGATCAATTAAACTTTCTTTAATTCTTTATTTTTAAATGAGATTTATGCATATGTTTAAAAAATGTTTAATTAAAATAGTGAAAAATTTCAAAATACATTCTATGATGATTCATGCTTACAACTATTAATGGTACATCAAAAATGATGACATGGGTAGGAGAGTCATACGCCTGTGCATTTGTATGCATGTCTTGCAAGCCAAGTATAAGACACCACCATTTTCTCTCTTGCTCAAGAAACTATAGGATTTTCACTTCTGGTTAAGGTGGAGTAACAGGAACCTGATTTACTACCCAACCTTAGACAAACAAAAAGACAAACTATATAAAAAACCATTTCAAGACACCGGACACCAGACAAAAAATGACAATTATCCCTAAGAGATGAAAAAAAATGAGGTGAGCCTTACAATTCCTCAGTTTCCCATGTGAAAGAGTACCCAGATAGTGTTTCAGGGAATAGAAAGCCAGGTAGAGCCTGACATACTTCCTCAGTTGAGAAGAGATAACTGACAGTCTGGGGGATGGGGGGATGAAGGAGGCTATAATTCAAAGGACTGAGCATCAGGGAGGAGAAACCACACAGAGGAATCCTGTGATCTGCAGAGGGAAGCCCCCAAGTATAATACTGATTAATGCTTTCATGAGAGAAAACCACTGAAGACTAGTAAGAAGACCATCTGAAAGGATGAGAGGTAACACCGTTTGACACTCACACAAGCTGAGAATAGAGCTAACTCCCACCCACCAGAATAGAAAAACTCATGATTCATGGGACATTGGGTGGAGTACAAAGAAGGTCTTTTCTCAATAGAATAATTAACTCTAATCACTGCTCTGGACCCACATAACACATCTTAAAGTAAAGACCCCCAAATATATAAAACTGTTATAACATAGATGTGTCTTAGGAAGAAAATCCTCAAAAATATTTATAACAATTTAAAAACTGCTGTCACCCAACAAGGTAAGATTGACAATGTCTGGTATCCAATAAAGAATTATCAGACATGCAAAGAAGCAGGGAAACATGGCCCATAATGAGAAGAAAAATCAATAATCAAAACCAACACAGAGTTGACAAAGATGTTAAAATTAGCAGATAGCATATTGAAGCAATTATTGTGATGGTATTCCATATATTCACAAAGTTAAATGGAGACACAGGAGATATAATTTTTAATACCTAAATAGACTTCAAGAAATAAAACCCACAATGTCTTGGATGAAGGATACATTTGATAAAATTAACGGCAAATGAAATTCCATAATAAAAGTGTCTTTTTAGTGACTTGAAGTTATAGCAATAGAAATTATAAAAAATAAACCACAGAGAGAAAAGAAATAAATAATAAATAATAAATGTGCAACTTGAGTCCATGACAAAGGAATCCAGACTCCTTCACAAAGCAGAAAAAAAATTTGAAGAAATAATGGCTGAAAATTTCTAAATTTGATAAAAGGTGTAAACTCACAGATGCAAAAAGCACAAGAAACTTAGCAAACACACACACACACACACACACACGCACACACACACACACACAACACACACAAACACCAAGGCATATCATAGTCAAAGTGCTCAAAACCAATGATAAAGAGAAAAATCTTAAAAGCAACCAGGGTAAAAAGATATATACAAAAGATCAAGATAAGGATGACAATGGATTTGTTGTTAGGAGCAAAGTAGGCAAGAGGACAATGGAACAACATCTCAAAAACACTAAAAGAGTAAAAAACAAAAAGTACATTTCACACTAGAAGCAAAATAGCTTTCAAAAATGAAAGCAATAGAAAGAGTTCTTTGGGAAAATTGAAGGAATTAATCACCAGAAAATACAAATTCCTTGAAAGATACAAACTATCTAAGCTTTCTTAAGAAGAAATAGATAACCTGAAAAACCCTATATCTAGTGGAGAAATTGAATTTGTAGATTCAGACATTCACACAAATAAATTTCTGGTCCTAAACATCTTTACTGACAAATTCTACTAAACATTTAATGAAAAAATGATACCAATCCCATACAAATTCTTCCAGACAATTGAAAGGGAGGGAATATGTCCTAACACATCACCCTGTATTAAAACAAGACAAAGACATTGTTTAAAAAACAAAAAGAGACATCAACAAACCACAGGCCAATATCCCTCATGCATATAGGTGCGTTCCTTAAAAAAGCTTCAGAAAACTAGGAATGGAGGGTAGCATCTTCAATCTGATAAAGGGCATTCTGCATTTTCCCCTAATTTTAGGAACAAGATTAAATGTCCACTTTCACCATTCTAATCAACACTGTACTAGAGGTTCTGGGCACAATAAGGAAATAAAAAGAAATAAAAGGCATTCATATTGGTGGGGGGAGTTAGAAAACTAATACCATGATTTCAAGTCTTACTATAGAGCAACAGTAATTAAGACAGTGTGTTATTGGCCTAAAAGTAATAAAAGGTCAATGGAATGGAATGGAAAGTTGAGAAATACATCTGCACTTATATGGACAATTAATTTTCAACAAATGAGCCAAGTCCATTCAGTGAAGAAAGGCTAGTCTAGTCTATTCAACAAATAGTGCCATAACAATGGAATATCCATATGCAAAAAGGGACTTGAATTCATATCCTATATTATATAGAAAATTAACTCAAAATCAAAGACCCACATATAGAACCTAAAATGATAACATTTCTAAAAGAAAATATATGAGAAAACTTTTGTAACCTGTGTTAAGCAAAAGTTTCTTTTTCATAGCTTGTCGAGGTACAATTCATATACAAAAAATGCACATATTTAATATACACAATTTGATGAGTTTGAACATATGTATACACCCATGGCACCATCAACACAATTAAAGTAATAAGCATATTTACTCAGTCCAAAAATTTCCTGTGTCCCTTTGCTTGTTTTTGGTGTGTGTGTGGTAAGAACACCTAACGTGAGAATTACACTCTTAAACTTTTTTTTTAAGTCACCACACTGTCTTAACTATAGGTACTATGTTGTACAGAAGATCTCTAGAACTTATTCATCTTGTATAACTGTAATTTTATACCCATTGAATGACAAGTTCCCCTTTCCCCCTACATTCTTTCCCTGGCAACCACCAATGTAGTCTCTGCTTCTGTAAGTTTGACTATTTCAGATACTTCATGGAAGTGGAATCAAATGTCCACTGACAGAAAAAAATGGATAAAGACAATGTGATGTATACATACAATGGAATATTAGCCTTTAAAAAGAAGGAAATCCATTTCAACAACATGGATGGACCTGGAAGACATTATGCTAAGTGAAATAAGATGTTACACTGGGTGAAAATGATTTTTCACAGAAGCAAAAATGTATTAAATACCAAAAGCATGATCTGTACAAGTGCAAATTGATAGAGTTCATCAAAATTTAAAAAATTCATTTGTCTGTAAAATACTGTTAAAAGAATGAAAAGACAAGGCACAGAAATGTATTTGTGGGAGAAAATATTTGCAAAGCATATATGTTATAAAAGTCTTGCATCCAGAATATATAAAGAGCTTTCAAAACTCAATAAAAAGCAAACAAGCAATGCATTAAAATGGGTAAAATATATGAACACATATTTCACCAAGAACTCATATAGATGACAAATAATCTTATGAATAAAAAATCATACATTAGTCTTTAGGGACAAGCAAATTCAAACTGTAATACACATCCTGTAATTTAATCTTTTAATCATATTATTTGCAAATGTTGATTTTATTTTTGCTACCCAATTATTTTTGATATGCTTGCAATTCATCCCTGCACACCAAGGTGCCAGGACACCACACTGATCAGGAGGAGTCGGTGGTGGGGCAGTATTGAAAGACTGGCAGACAGGTACCCTTACTAGGCTTTGAGATGTCAGGAGCTTCCTCTGGGCTTGATACCCTCAATGAGATAAATCTGCCCCAAATGGCTGGGCTGCTTATGGCATGTGCTGATTACAGATGTCCTCGAGTTATGCTCTCATTCATTCAATTATTCATTCATTCATTTATCACTTGCCTTTTGCGTTCCAGGCAATGTACTAGGCCCTGAGGATATTAAGATAAATACTATACAAGCTGCGCCTTAACAGAGCTTAGAAATTAGTGAGGAAGGTAAGGATGCAAGAAAAATGCTTTGTGAATTCAAGTGTGATGAGGAGGTTACATAGAGGAGAATTTGTCCTGGGAGGAACCAGTAGACATAGAGATGACCCTTGGCAAGATGACAAAAGGAGGAGCAGGTGATGGCCTCTAGGAACACCAGTTAGGTCTTTTCTAATTCTCCTGTGAACTGGTTGCTACACATGTCTCTTCCCTAACCCCAATCCCCAACTTGCTCTTTGCTTCTTCTGCCCTTTAGGTCTCAGCTCAGTGGGTCTTTTCTCTTCCATGTTCTCAGGACACGCATCTTTCCTGTGTAGCACTTATTCTAACTGTAATTTCACACTTACACATGCCCTTATTTGGTTATTTTCTCCCTATAATGGAGCCTAATCTCCAGCAGAAGACTGTCTCTGTCTGATCTGCTTTCTCCACTTCCAGTTCCTAGTACGGCATCTGGCACATGGTAAGAGCTCAGCACACTTTGTGCAGAGTGAATGAATGCATAGTTTGAAGAGAAGCTGAAAAGGCAGCGCTGAATGGTACAGGTTGATACTGTTTGAAGGCTGAGGGGGTTGGCTGTGCAAGCCTCCAGGATTCTGGCAGGCTCAGGCTGAGATGTACTGTGAGCATGTCCAGAATTCCCCTATCTTGAGAGCCTTGAGAGATCTCAATCAAGAGGTGACTCACACCAGTGCACTTTGCCCAAGGGCTGGATTTTGCCAGCCAAGGTCACTCCAGAATTCCCAGGAGCCCTCAACCATATCCACAATAGATGCTTTCCTTCAAGTTTTTTCATATTTCCTTGTGGGAACCAGGCCTGTTCAATTTTGAAATATTCTTGGGCATTCTGTGCAGGGGACATGTGCCACAAAACTCATTTCCTCAGGGAATTCATGAAGATCTGCTTGAGCAGTGTGAAAAGTAAACCATTCTAGAGTGGAGGAACATATCCCAAAAATCTGTGTTTGAGTTTGCCTCAATCACTTTCCAGCTGTGTGATAGTTATTTGGAAAAGCATAAGAGACTCTTAAAAACTGAGAACAAACTGAGGGTTGATGGGGAGTGGGAGGGAAGGGAGGGTGGGTGATGGGTATTGAGAAGGGCACCTTTTGGGATGAGCACTGGGTGTAGTATGCAAACCAATTTGACAGTGAATTTCATATATTGAAAATAAAAACAAACAAACAAACAAACAAACAAACAAAAAGAAAATGGGATAAAACTGTCTTTGTTCAAACTCTGAATGCAAAGATTTAAATTAGATAAGAACTCAGTAATTGGTAGTGTTGTCAGAATTACCACTACGAATACTCTATTGGGAGGATTTGATCTCCCAGATTTGGGAGGGTCCAGAAAGGATAGCTGGAGTAAGTATCCCTTAACCACATATCATGAAGTGAGCCCAGGAGTAATCCAGATGAACAAATAGGGGGAGAGTGTTTCAGATTCGGGGAGTAAGGAAGCTCAGGCAAAGTCAAGGATGGAAGAGGCTGGTGTGTTCAGGGGTCTGTGTGGACCAGAGTGCTGGGTACATGCGGCATCACTATGGGCTTTTGAACACTGCAGGCCTGTGTTTGAAGACATTTCCCTGAGAGCCTAGCTTTCCTCAGCCCTAAGGAGACCTTTACAACGCATACACAGAGTTAAGAAAAACATCTAAATCTTGGAAATAAGGCAAAGAAAGAACAACATCTTCTTTCAATGTCACACAGGGGCATTGTTGAACAGGCCCCAAAGCATTATTTAATTATAGGGGAATGTACCTTTGTTTGACTCACTATTCATCATTGATTAAAAGCCCAGACATTGTGGAGTTACATGTTAACTCTATGATTTTTTTCTGGTGGAGATGCAATTGATTTCCGTCTGGCAAAAAAAGATAACTCCAAATGCCTTGCTTGCGCTATCAGGACATTAACCAGTTTTATATCTAACCTAACAACTTTATTCTAACATGCTTTTTTCAAAAACCTATAAATACCCACTTCCTCAAATGCCTTTTGAATCAGCTTTACCTAACCCTGTGATTCTCTCATTAATAAGTTGAATAAATCTTTGACGTGTGTTCATTCTATATTTGCATGAAAACCATGTAATTAACATTTTGACCCTGATGTTTCAGCCAAAAATACCCATGAAGGAGAGAGTGATAAAACTGGAAAGCCTAGAACCATTTTTTTTTTTTCAGTTTTAGCCTTGGGATACTCAGCTGAAAGGGGACTAGGGAGTACCTTAGATAGTGGGAAAAATTACTTTGAAGATCAGTAGGGAGCATTGCAAGTCAGGTGGGCATCGTAGGAGTTTGGCAGCTTTGGTTGATGGGCAGGGGAGTTGATTCAGCCAAGCATGGGTGCATGAGTTTGTTTGGGGCCAGCAGGGACTCTGGCCCAGCAAATGGAACAGACAGGGGAGTTCCCTGCAGCAAGTGAGATCAAAGTCAGACTAGTAGCAGCATCTCTCCCAATATGTTGCCAGAAGTAAATCTGTTGAAGGCAGGACTTGAGCCAATAACTGGTCAACATCCAGGGATATAGGCAGCAGGTCCCATCCCTTGTGGGAAGGTTAGCAAGGGTTTCCAGGCTGCAGGGATCTACATTCCAATGAAAAACTGGAAACAAGGCAAAAGGTCTGTCTTTCAGATTGGGCCAATGGGTTGGGGGTCAGATACGAGTAGGAAGATGGCAGACCAGGAACGTGTGGAGTCCTGGGGGGCTTACTCCCAAATATTACAGATGTTGTGCCTGAGATGAATCAGATCTTTCTGCATTGTTTCATTTGTCCCTTCACTCATTCAATAAGGATATAATGACTAGTAAATGCCAGGCTCAGGTGGCAGGTGGGGAGATTTCTGTGACTATGGTTGATAGGGCTGGGGAAGGCAACACTGCCATGTCATGTTCTGTCTTTATATCATTTCCTTTGTCTTCATTGGTGGGATGGGAGAAGAGAAGTATTGTGTTTACCAAGATTAAATCGGACCTCATTATGAAACCCAAGTGGTGGACAACTGTCATTCTTAACATTCAGCTCTTTCGACCACCCAACTGGTGTTGGGAGAATTCCCCACCTGATATGTCAGTGCCTCCCCAATGTAAAACTTCGGGACAAGCTTCCCCAGATACCCTTGCAGCTGGAGGCAGGCAGGTGACTGAAACTCTGCCAGTCACATGCTCCCTGGACAAACTTCACTTTGGAAGCAAGTGACCCACAGAGGAAAGGGACCACATGGGTTCCCCTTTGGCGAAGGTGGTGCAGAGCCACTCAGCCTCCAGAAAGAGTGCAGGCCCAGCCTATGCCCAGTGATGAGGTAGGTATGTTTCCTCATGAGGCTGGGGGATAAGCACCTGCTGATTGCTCGCAGCCTATTTGCAGCACTTGGCTCAGGCCAGTCACGCTGCAGCCCTGAAGGTTTCCAGGCTCTTAATGGGCTCCCTCTCCAAAGGAGATTCCAATTAAACACATCTGTCTCCACTTAGGGATTTACCTGACCATCTAGAGATGTTTCACACAAAAGAAATTCTGGGAAGCCTTTAGAAAACCCTATAAGCTCTGTCTTGCCTATTTCTTTAATCAGGGTGTAGGATGATTAATGATATTGGATCCCTTTCCTCAGGGAGAGAACAGTGATTGGTTATCATTAAAATAGAACCTCATTCTGGATATGAGTTTACCTTCCTTGGTCACTGAGCTTCTGGCAACATTATTTGTGGACTTACAGAAAGCTTTACTCACTATTATGGTATCCCACATAACACTTTAAAAATTAATTAATCAAGGAGCTCATTTACAGCCAAGGAGGTAAGGACATACAGAACTAATGTTGTCTCTTCTATTGCCTGGCCTGACTCAGGGTGTGCCTGTGACTGATTAAAAGCAGTCAAGAAATCTACCCTCCTTGCACACCCTTCCAGAGTAGGTAGATCAGATCAGATCATGCAGTAGTCAGGACGTGCCATATTTCCATGGTCATTTCCCAATTACATCCTGTGTTATTTATTTTTTTTTTTAATTTTTTTTTTCCAACGTTTATTTATTTTTGGGACAGAGAGAGACAGAGCATGAACGGGGGAGGAGCAGAGAGAGAGGGAGACACAGAATCGGAAACAGGCTCCAGGCTCTGAGCCATCAGCCCAGAGCCTGACGCGGGGCTCGAACTCACGGACCGCGAGATCGTGACCTGGCTGAAGTCGGACACTTAACCGACTGCGCCACCCAGGCGCCCCCATCCTGTGTTATTTATTGAGTAGATACTCTGGGCCAAATGCTTTATGTGCATTACTGCACATATGCAGTTTTCACAACAGCCCATTTTTCACATGACAAAACCACGGGCCAGAGAGGATAAGTTGCCCAATACTACATAGCTAATAGCTTCAGAGTTGGGCTGGGAACCCACTCATGCCCATATTCTTTTCACTGTTTCATGCCCCTTCTTTTTTATGAAGAGCCGAGTGTGGGGGGATGTTATTTGTTTGTTTGCCTGTTTATTTATTTATTGAAGTAGAGTTGACACACAATGCTACATTAATTTTGAGTGTGCAACACAGTGATTTGACAGGTCTACACATTATGCTATGCTCACTACGAGAATAGCTACCATCTATCACCATATAATGCTATTACAATATCATTGTCAACATTCTTTATGCTGTATCTTTCATCCCTGTGGCTTATTCATTCCATATCTGAAAGGCTGTATCTCTCACTCCCCTTCACCCACCTTGCTTATCCACCCCCTGAAAGGGAAAATTTTTACGCTGTTTCTCATGGTTATCCCTCTTTCCCCTCTCTACTTTCATCCTGATTTCAGAATTAGAGCCATACTCCAGGTTTTCAAATGACATTTGAGAGTAAGGGGTTGCTTATGAGGTATCCAGTTAAGAAAAGGAATACCGATTCAGGCCACCACTGCTTGACTGAGTTCAAACAAGATTAAGGGAAGAAATTTTATAACTTATTATAAAGCTACAGTAATCAAAACAGTGTAGATAGCTATATCAAGGGAATAGAATTGAGGATCCAAAAATAAATCCATACATCCATGGCCAAAGTATTTTGAAAGAGACGTCAAGATCATTCAATGGGAAAAGAATATCTTTTCAACAAATGGTGCTGGGACAACTGGAAATTTACTGAAAAAGAACGAAGTTGGACCCCTACCTCACACCATATACAAAAATTAACTCAAAATCGATCAAAAACATAGGAACTAAAACCATAAGACTCATAGAAGAAAACATAAGGGCAAATATTCATGACCTTAGATTTGGCAATGGGTTTTCAGATATGATATAAAAAGTACAAGCAACAAAAGAAAAACATAGATAAATTGTACTTCATCAAAATTTCAAACTTTTGTACATCAAAGAACATTATTAAACCATAAAAAATGTGAAATATTGTCATTTGCAACAACATGGGTGGAGCTAGAGAGTATAATGCTAAGTGAAATAAGTCAAAGAAAGACAAACACCATATGATTTCAGTTACATGTGGAATTTAAGAAACAAAACAAATGGGCAAAGAAAAAAAATAAGAGGGAGAGAGAGAAACCAAAGAAAGAAACAGACTCTTAACTATAGAGAAAAAAACTGATGGTTACCAGAGGGGAGGTGGGATGGAAGAAAGGGTGAAATAGGTGATGGGGATTAAAGAGTACACTTATCACAATAAGCACCAGGTGATGTATAGAATTGTACACCTGAAACTAATATAATACTATATGTTAACCATACTGGAATAAAAATATAAAAAACTTAGTTTAAAAATGTGTTCTGGATCCTCAAAAGAAAAAAGAGAACATCATTAAGTAAATGAAAAGACAACCTACAGAATGGGAGAAAATATTTGAAAATCGTACGTCTGATCAGGGTCTTGTATCTAGAATATATAAAGAATTCTTACAATTCAGCAGCAAGAAGACAACCTAATTTAAAAATGGGCAAAAGGTTTGAATAGACATTTCTCCAAAGAATATATATAAATGGCCAACAAACACATGAAAATAAGCTCAAAATCATTAGTCATTAAAGAAATGCAAATCAAAACCCCAATAAGATAGCACTTCACAGCCACAATAATGGCTATTAAGGGGGAAAAAGATGTTTTGTAGAGAATGTGCAGAAATTGGAACTCTTATACGTTGCAGATAGGAATGTAAAATGGTTCAACCACTGTGGAAAACAAACATAGGTTTAAATTAAGTTAAACATATAATTACCACATGACCCAACAATTCCACTCTTAGATCTATACCCCAAAGAATTGAAAACAAGTGCTCAAACAAATATTTACAGCAGCACTATCCACAAGAGCCAAGGATAGAACCAACCCAAACATCCATCAACAAAGGATAAAGAAATCATGGTGTATATGTACAATGAAATATTATTGGATCATAAAAAAGAATTAAGTCCTAATATGTGCAACAATGTGGATGAACCCTGAAAACATTATGGTAAGTGGAAGAGACCGGACACAAAATGTCACATACCGTATGATAACATTTAAATGAGATAGCCAGAATAGAATAGACAAATCCATGGAGATAGAACACAAATTGTGGTTGTCAGGTGCTGTGAGTAGAGGGGAATGGAATGTAACTATTTAATAGGTATAGGGTTTCCTTTTGTGGTGATGAAAATATTTTGCAACTATATAGAGGTGCTGATTGCACAATATTGTGGATGTATTAAATGCCACTGAACTGTTCACTTTAAAATGATTAGTTTTATGTTATGTGAATTTCACCTCAATAAAAATTATGTTTAAAAAAAAGCTTAAAGACAAATAACAGTCAGTTCCATAGCAGAGGACTCTACCCAGGGTGTGCTGCTGGATAGGGCTCCAGCTCAAATTTAAGCAGGAAGGTGAAGTTAATTAGGGGTGTATCCAGAGGACTATGGTGAAAGACATGTACCTTCACC
This sequence comes from Prionailurus viverrinus, assembly GCF_022837055.1. NCBI lineage: Eukaryota > Metazoa > Chordata > Mammalia > Carnivora > Felidae > Prionailurus > Prionailurus viverrinus. The sequence continues at coordinate 15,398,841 of NC_062576.1, read as the reverse complement.
CTCCTGGGTGGGGTTCTGCAGTGGACCTAGAGGCGGCGGTTAGCCCGATGGTTCTATGGCTCCTCGGGAGTTAATCTGATCCTCTGGAGTTTTTACAAGGCTCTCTCCAGCTCCTCCTCCACCTGCCTGCCTCGCCAGAGAGGCCTGGCCGGGCTCCAGGATGCTCACAGCACACTTCTCCCTCTTGCAGTCTGAGCAGGCAGCCTAGCCAGTGTCTGGCACGACTTCAGTAGGCTCCGAGGGGCCAGGCAGGGCCGGCTCTGGGGTGGGGCTCCCTGGCCGTGTGGACACTGCAAATCCATCTCCTTAGCCCAGCTAACAGCATCGGGACCACTTTGGCAGCTCCAGGGGAAAGATTTGGAACCGTCTCCAGGAACATAGGTAAGTGAGAGGGTCTATGAGCCCTGGGGACCCACAAGGGGAATAAGCAGGCTCTCACTCATCCAAGATGTGTGTGACTCCACACTGGTCTCCTTATTTTAGACCCACAGGAGGGCTTGCAGCTGTTCTCCAAGCATGGGATTGGGGTATTTTAGGGACATGCTTCTGGTTAACTTCTACTTGATCTTCAGAGCTCAACATAGATATCACCTTCTCCAGAAAGCTTTCCTAAGCCCTAAGTGCCCTTTCTCCGTGTCCTCAAACATCCTGGCACTTCTCTGTAGCACTTTCTATACTATATTGTAAATGCCTAAAATGACCTCTCAGTTCCCTTCCACACTAGACTGTGGACTCCCTTGTGGCTGGATACTCTCCTCCAGGTGTCCTCTTACCTCCAATGTCAATGGCCCTATAAGTACCGTAGGTGTCTCCCGTTGACCAGGGGAAGGAGGGCTAATCCCTTCTCTTACTTCACCAGGCAATTTCATGTTCGCATGTGCACACACATGTACAACACACACATGACCTCGAGGAAAGTTCAGTGTGTTCTTCAATCCAGGTCCTTGTGATAGAATGTAAACTATACAGCATTGGGATGGTAATGGGTTGAGGGGGTGGGCATTGTCGCTTCAAACTAATTAGCTCAAGCTCCTGCATCGTACCAAGCATGGGTCCTTCCTGCCCCGACCTTTAGGGTGTTGGCACCTACCCAGAGGTCCTCTTGGTTGACCAGATCTCCCACTTGGACCTGTTTTTTATACTCATTCTGCTTCATGTTGTTTTCTTTCTTTCCCAGGCTAGGACTATTGCCTTGGTTGAGGTATCCCAGCTCCTCATTGTGTTAAAGTCCTCATTCATTTTACTGCTGCTCAGAAAGAGAGGGAGACTTGGAGTCAGAGAAGAGAAGGGAGGGGACCCTTTTCTGGGTGGGAAACTTTTTTTTTTCTTTTACTCTATGATCATCCCAAACGACTTTAAACAACAAATCACTTATACTGCAAGTGTTAATCTCCTGCCTACAGACTTCAATGATCTACATACAAGATTCATGTCTTACTGCTAGCATAATTTTTGGACTTTATTATGCTGGAAGAGTGTCTGTCTCTTTCCCGACCTTGACTGTGACATTACAAAACCCTCTTCTATTGGTTTGGCCTTGGAGAACTGTTTTCAATTCCCACTTCTCATTTCCCCTAGCTACAGCAATTAGGGGTGTGGGTGAGCAGAAAAATGTTAATCTTGGTACAAATAGGCACAAGCCAGGTCTTAAAACTCAAGTTTGGGGTTAGGCATGTCTAGGCCACTAGCAAATGCAGGAGGTCACTGATACAGCCTTCCAGAGGGACCAGTAAGACACATTCCCTAGGCTCAGAAGCATGTAGTCTAGTGTGTCTTTGGGAGCAGAGAGGTCTCTGGGAACTTACAACGTCATGTAGTAAACCTAGGTGAGATGTACATGATGCTTTGAGGGCACAGAGAATGGGAGTCTAACCTTGTGTATGACAGAAGACTTATTGGATGAGGTGATGTCTGATTTTAGCCATAAAGAACAAATAAAAGTTATCCAGGAGCATGTCCATCGACACGCTGACTCCTTGAATTCTCTCCTCTTTCTTAAGCTCTAGAAAGGCCAGAGAATGGCATCTGAGATACCCTTCTGTGCTTTGTCCAGGATATTTGGGTTTGGTAGCCAGGAGTCTGAAGCATTAACTGGACCGAGAGTACCTGTGGATGTTCCTCTGGGACTCTGGGCAGATGTGGAGACATCAAGAGGGACTAGGGCGTCTCAGAAAGCCTCAAAAAGTCAAGTCAGGGGTTGACATATGTGGTATCACCATAATTTCTGTCCAGGAGATTCTCAGTTATGGGTCCCAGTTTGGGATGTAGGACATTGGTGGTTTCTGTCTTTAGCTATGTGATAGCCTTTGCTATGTGATGGCATCTGTCTCAAGGACTAAAATTTAGGAATCCAAGGGGATTCATAAGCCAAACTATCAGTGACTGTTCTTCAGATGGCTGAAGAAGGGATCTGGGGATATTGCTCTAACTTTACTTGACTGGTGTACTTCCCAAAGCTGAAGTTGTTCAGGCTACACAATTACTTGGGGCAGCTTCAATCAGAGAGTCTTGAGTGGGCTTGTTCAATGAATAATCTCAGATGGGTTTAGGAATGCTAAGAAAGGTTTAGCTGCAGGGGTTGGCCATATGGAACAGAGGGCAAGAGGAAGAAACCAGGAATATGAGGGATTAGCATGAGTGAATGGGCTAGTAATGGGATGCCCTTGGGGTGGATATGCCTACTGTTGCTACTTTGCCACCATTGTAATATGAATTCAAGGAAGGAATTCCACCCACCTTCTCCTTCACTCTCTCCTTCCTCCTCCTCCTCCTCCTCCCCCTCCTTTTCATATTAGGAAAGGTGGACTGGGGGATGATAATATACCAAATAGGAACAGGTTTTCTTATTTTGCAAAGTAATAGTAGTCCTACTTTGCCCTGGCTTTTAGCTGTGTCCCTGAGTCCAACTGCATACAGGACAAAATAAAAAGATAATCTATCCATTTATGGCTATACAAAGACCCAACAGAGCCTCACATCACGGGTTTTCTGCACTTTGGGTTATTCACGCTTCCAGTGTCCCCCCCACTCCCAGAGTGGGAGGGAGACCATATGAATGTTTACCCCTTCTGCACAAGCTATGCAGGGGCTGTGGGAGCTGGGGGGAAGTTTGCTAGGTAGGGACTCAGTCAGAGATGAGATCTATCCCATTCCCAACCAGTTCCAATTCTGCCATCCCAGATCCCTCCATGTTTTTCTTTTAGGCTTGTGGTGATCTTCCTCCCTCCCCTCTGGGCTTTCTTGGATTTTTGGAGTTTTCTAAGTCCCTGGAAGAGATGGTGGCTGGCTCCATGATGGTATTTACCTTTTAAAATGTGCTAGTTCTGTAACCTGAGAAGGAAATGATGGGATCCAGTCTCAGATTCCAAGGACAGCCTGTCCAAATTGAGCCCCTGTGGCCCAGCATCTGCCCCAGCTGGGTCCTTTGGGAGAGACTCAGAGCCCTGCCACCTTAGTGTATAAAGAAGCAGGTGGTGGGGAAGGAAGCTTTTGCCAGGCTTTTGTTGGCAATGAATGGAAATAAACTTTAATGGCAGTGACCCTTGGATGATGCCATTTGGGGAGACTACTTCTCTGTGCTTTCAATGATGAGCATGTATTGATTGTGTAGATGTTGCATGGAAATTAACAAGGACTCTGGCCAGGGAAAACATAAATCCAGTCCAACCTCATAATGGACTGTAAATGGCCCAGCTGGAGTGAACCACATGGGGGTCTTTTAGTTAGAGGAAGGGAGTGGATGCTTTGGGCAGCTCCCATTTCATTTCCCACCCAAGCCTCCTTGCATGACTCCCATCTCTTGGCCAGAAAGGACCATGATTGCAGGGCTGGTTGGTGGCTGTTTATATACGCCTGACAGGGCTGCCCTTTGCCCAGACTCTACTGCTTGACTGTAGCCCTCTCTCCACAGTGGGTTTTCTGTGTTTGGAACTGGGACACTGGGACTGTGGACATCACTCTGCTTTGCTTCTTCTAGCCTCAGCTTGTGTCTGTATATATAGGCTTGTCTGACGGATTTGTTTTCTTAGAAGCCAATGGTTTTATTGTTGAGTTTGGCATCTCCTCCGGCTATGAGATAAGGAGAGGAAGTTGGGCCTTTGAGTGTCAGTAGATGGCCTTGCCAAGTGACAGCAATGTGATTTAAGGAAATGACACTGCCACTCACAATATGCATTATCCAGAGCACCCTGCTGGGGCTGCTGTACTCTGAGAGGCTCAGATGGCATGGCCAGCTGTGCTGGTACCCAAGGTCAGGTGGATGGAGCAAGGCTATCCATCAAGCTGTTTGTGAGCCTCCCATTACCTCCAGGAAATTCACCCAGGGATGCTCCCCTGCTTCCCCAGGCTGCTGCATTAGCCAGTGAGCATGGGGACCCAACGTCTGCCCAGGCTGTACCTCTGTGTCAGGACTTAGAGGGGTTTCCGATGGCCCAGAGCTCCCCAGGCCTTGGGAACAGATTTCACTAACGACACTTTTATCCTTCAGTCCAGTTCATGCTTTGAACTGCCCTCTCATAAAGTATTCTGTGGCACAAGAGTGCTGCCCTCTCGGTTTAGGAAGTGGGATAGAGAGAAGGAAGGAGGAAGGCAAGAACTGGAGAGAGAGGAATCCAGGATGGTTGGAGAGAATGAATCAGGAAGCACCTGTTTGTTCTCTCTGTTTCTGCTATTTGCAAGTCCTGTGAACCCTTGAACTTCAGGGCCATGGAGTGAAACCCAGATTCATGGGGGATTCCGGAAGGCAGAGCTCTGTGCCCAGCCATCAAGGAGGAGAGGGCATAGAACAACACCTGTGCCAAATGCACACCTGCCAGGTAAACATGGCTGTGGAGGCTGACCCATGATATGTCAGAGGACAGGGCACAAGAGCTGATCAAGAAGTTGCATCTGGTACCCAAGGGAGACCTCAACCAACATCTTACATCTGTGCAATTGATCCCATCTGTTCCCAAAAGTCCCATGGGGCAGTGGGTGCGGGGATTTTCATCTCCACTTTGCCACCCACAGAATGAGGTGAATGTGTTTTTACCTGTAAGTCGGTGCAGTGACTTTGGTGGTTTTGTAAGCTGGTGGCTCTGAATCTTGTGCACCCATATTCCATATTCATGGAAATTAATACCTTTTCTTCAAAAAAGTCCTTTCCTATGATTTAGCAATTCATGAGCAAGACTAGAGAAGCGATTGCCTCCAAGAGGCCTACTGTCCTTGCATTTGGGTTGTGTGGCCTAACTCTGTGGGGAGGGCCTCAGTGAGACAAGTCTAGACAGTTTGACTAATGTGAGAAAAATTTTAAAAATTAAGAAATCATTACTTGTGTATTATTCTAACAAGTGAGACAGCTATTTACTTATTGACCAGACCTTCCCTTGGTAATAGGCCATGAGTGGCTACAGATTGTTGACATTTTATCAGAACTTCACAGGTGTGACTTTTACAAATTTTGCATTTTTTCACCAGGGAGTTAAGCTCACTTAGCTTGTCAGTGTGGAAGTAGATCCTCCAGTTCATTTGAACCAGAGTTTGTTGTGGGATCAGCCTGTACCGGGCACTAAGTACAGGAAGTTGTTACCCTTGTAGAGGGGAAGACAATCACATAGGAGGAAAAATGGCCACGCAGTATGGTGATTGCTACAGCGGAAGTAGGTACCTTCTCTGCTTGAGTGGGGGAAGGAAGTGGTAGGGGGAAAGGTGGTCCTTGTAGAAAGTCTCCCAGAGAATGTGACGTCTGAGTAGGGTCTTGGCAGATGAGTAGGAGTTCACTAAGGCACCAAGGAAGGATATTCAAGGCTGGAGGAACGGCATGTGCTAAGGCCCAGAGTCGTGTAAGGATAGCCTCTTACGGGAGTTGCAAGTGGTCTCGTGGCTGTAGCTGATGAAAATTAGGAAGGCTCCTGGAAGGAGAGGTAACAAAAGGTACCTTGATGCTAGAAGCTTACAAAGGACATTTTAGGTAGATTAAGGGGTTTGATTTTATCCCAAACACCGTGAGTAATAAATGTTTTATGTTTTAGAAAGATTGATTCCATTGTACTCCAATTGTATGCCCTTGTTCAATTTTCCTTCATTGCTTAGATTATACAACAGATTCCTTAGATATCTAATATGGATGAAAGATCTTTTATAAAGGGGCTTTCCTCACTATGACACAACCCAGCTTAGCCCTGAAGGAGCTTCCTCTGTCCTTGACCATGAAGCCCCAAGCCTCGCAAGTGCCCCCTGCTTACCTCTGCCTCTGACCACGAACCATCTCTCCTCTTGAGCAATGCCAAGCTGGCTTTCTTCCATTCCCTGGCCTCGCCTGGGGCCTGGTGCCCTAGAGCCTGTTCTGTTGGAAACAATCTCTCCCCCATCACGTCATCAGCATCTACTTAGTTTCCAGGTCCTGGCTTCACCACCAGCCTCAGGAGCCTTCCTCAATTCCCCAGAGTAAGCCAGTCCCATGACGAGAACTGGCAGCAGCACTATGCATTTATTGTTATTTGCCCTCATTCTCTGTTGCAATTGTTTGGTATTTGTTCTTCTGCAATCTCCTGAGCTCCTCAGGGGCTGGGCTTTGTCTCTGGTGCCTGGCAGGACACTGGGCACTATTTACGGATAGATGGAGGTAGGGGGAATCATTTAGACGTTTCTTGTAGGAGACCAGAGGAGAGACCAAATGGCTTCAGCGAAGCCGGTGTCAGTGGGATTGCGGAGGGGGAGGTCTGTGAAGGGCCACATCTGTAGGGTGGCACCCACTGGATCGGACTTGATGTGGGTCCTGGAACAGCGGAAAGAGGTAGAGATGACGTGAGGGAATGCAAAGGCGATTTGCTCCCTCTCCCCACATTCTCAGCCCTGTCCCCTGTAGAAGAGGGGGTAATTCTGCTCTCTGTGATTTTGCTTTTTTGCCTTTCCCTCTCTACAACAGCCTTCCCAAAGGAGGAGGACTCAGTAATCACTGGTCTGAGACCGGAAACTGCATTAGTGAACAGCTCTGGTCCCTGTGCTCAGAAAGTTCATGCCACACATGGTCCCTCTACTCTATTACTCTTCCTGTCTTTTTGCAAACAGCCCACCTGGATGGCACATTGCTTAAAGCAGCCTTGCCAGCCCCTTGGGGGCCGCTTCTTCCTGCCACTCCTCTCTTTCTGCGTCTGGGCAGATATCAGAGCAAAATTTGCTCTCAGCTCTCATCATTATGCGTTCTGTGTGGAGGAGAAGGCGCCAGATCCTCCCTTGGACTCCCTGGACGAGGACGCCTTGTCCGAGCTCTGTCCGGGGGTCTTTTGTTCTCAGTGGGTTGCTCTCAGACCACAGACCCCCCAAAAGAATGAAATGAGAGGTGAAGTAAGATCTTCCAATACCCTGAGAGCCTACACTGTCCAAGTTCCGAAATATCAGTGAAACGTGTAACTGTTTACCTAACACACCCAACACAGCTAAATAATAAACAGAATAGAATGTGTAGAGTTACCCAGTCCTTCGCTGCTGGGCTGGCGTTCAATTCCATTTTCTTGCCATTGACTTCCTAAGTTGGCCTTGAGATTCTTTTGTTTTGAATTCAGTAGATCTAAAATTAGACGAGGGATATTTTTTTTTTCTTTTTGATACGTAAAAATTTGGTGTAATAAATGACAAATATGTAATAACAAGATGTGCCAACGGGCTCCAACCTGCAGAGAGATCTTGACACTTTGCTGTGTCTTGTCATTTCTTTTAATCTGAAGATGTTAACATTTATATTCTCAAATGCATGATAAGTGCCAGGGTGTTCAGATTATGACTTGATCACGACTATTGGAACACTCAAATTTGGGATCTCTGAGGAAAATTCTTGTCCAGCCAGGAAAACAAAACCACACTAGATGTCTCAAACAGATGGCGTTCAATACACAGGACTAGTTACACAGGAACTGGAAAGCTGAAATGACCCCAAGAATTAGTAATTGCAAGAACAGCTACCATCCCGGGAGCTGGGGGAGCAAAAGAGAAGAGATGGTCTCTCTTGGGCTAGGAGGGGCCCAAGGGGACTGGTGCTCAGACCCCAGAGGGAGGGGTTAACCCAGCAGAACTGCCGTGACCGAGGGGATCCAGGGTGGGGGTGGAGTGTGGCACGGCTGGCAGTCTGATCCTTGAGGGTCATAGCTCAACTGGCTACTGGTGCCTCTGTGACGTGGGCAAGGCTGGCACTGCATGTTGCAGGGGGTATCGAGGCTGGTCTTAGCCATACCAGAGGTCACCTGGGGACAGGAGTCATCTCTCTGTGGTTTTCTCCTCTCTGGCCTCCCCATCCTCCTAGAGTCCTTCTTTGGCTGAACCAACCAGAAAGCCAGTGGGCCGGGGTTGCCTGCGAAGAGTGGTCTGGAGAAATTAGCCCCAGCATCCACAGAGTGTCTGTGGGTGGCCAAGGCTGAGTGGCCACAGGGAACAGCCGTATTCACAAAGGCAGATTTGTGGACGGGCCAATTTCGAGACGCCACAAAATCACTCCTACCTCATACAGAGATTGGGCCTCCTGGGTTGTATGCTGATAAGCTTATCTTGCAGAAGTCTGATAAAGTTAAGCTCCTGCAGATGGGCATGAAGAGTGTGGACATTCCCATCTGTCAATCACTGGAGAAGAGGCAGGCCATCTTTGGGCCAATGGGATGCTAATGGCTGAGCTTAGACAGGAGGGGAGGGGGCTCCTGCTCCTCTCTGGGTCATACTCGCTTCAGTGTGGGCTTTGAGAGGTCAGGGTTCTCTGGAGGGCACTTTCCTGGTGGCGGATGCTGCAGGCGACATGTCCTCTCCTACTCAGCCGGGAGCCCCTCCCCGCCCTGCAAAGCTGAATAAGCCTGTTGCCTCTTCCAGGGGACGTGGCTTCCCACGAAATCTCTGGGTTCATAGCTCTTTGTTCTTAAATTGAAAAAAATATTTTTAACATTTATTTATTTTTGAGAGAGAGAGAGAGAGAGAGAGAGAGAGAGAATGTGAGCAGGGGAGGGGCAGAGAGAGGGAGACACAGAATGCAAAGCAGGCTCCAGGCTCTGAGCTGTCAGGAGGGGCTCAGACTCACAAACCATGAGGTCATGACCTGAGCTGAAGTCGGACACTTAACCCGCTGAGCCACCGAGGCACCCATATAGCTTTTTGTTCTGAGGGGCTGTGGAGAGAGTTGAGGAAACATTTGAACCATGGCATTCAGGGCATAGAGTCCCGTGAGGCCATCATGGGGGTGGCTGTGATAACGTGGGACAAGTACTCCAAGAAAACCCCAAGCAAAGGGGTGTCGAGGCCACTGTTCCTCCCCCGTGTGAACATTCTCTTTGTTGTCAGTCTAAAAAATGTGGGGCTTGGATTTTATTCCTGCAAACCAGGAAAGAGACCCCAAGGGTTTGAGGGGCTGGCTGGAAAGAACGGAATTTGCGATTCCCCATTCCCCATTCCGACATGTCCTTGTCAAGCGTTCTTCTGGGACATCTCTCTGCTGTGCCAGCCTCTCTCGACCTCCTTGGAGACGCCCGTGAGGGGCCATGGGGCTCCGGGGTTGGTTCCAGGCACACATCTCCCACCTCCACCCCCAGCCCTGATCTGACCATTCCCCTTGCCCGCTTTCTTTAAAGGCAAGAGAAGATGCCATATGCGAGTTTTCCAGGAAGACTGAGGACCAGAGGTTACATGGAACTGATGTCTAAATGGGTGATAGCAGATTCTTCGGCTCTGGGCATCTCGGGGTGGGAAGAGAGTGCCGGGCAAGGGTGAAGTGGGCACAGAGAGAGATTTTTGTGGAGACTGTACTGTTCAGTGATTTTTCCCTCAGGCTCAGTTGGAATAGAAAGTACCACCTCTTTTTGACCTTTGCTCGTCTGAGCTGGCTGCGTGCAGGCTCTGTCTCTCAGAGCAGAGTCTGTGATCAGGGAGAGTGTATCCAACCCACTCCATCCCTCCTTGACGCTGAGGCCCTTGGAGATGATTCTGCACAGTGTTTCTCAAGATTTTTTAGCGCATGCCCTCTGCAGTGTGCTGTCCCCGTCAGCCAAGATTTGGTCAAGCTTGGTGTTAATGGAACGCGTTTTCTAAAAGTGCCTTCGTCCCCCTCCTTGCTTCCCCTCTCTGTTAAGAGCGTCGCTGGCTTAGTGACATTTTACAAATGAGAAAATCCAGGCTCAAGAGGGGAAGGGGTCGAACATGTGCTCCTGGCAGAGCCGGAAGGGTCTGAGGTCCCCCCCACCCCATCCCAAAGCCCGGCTCCCTCTGGAACACCCCCTGGCACTCACTCCAAGGCGGAACGCTGCGTCCGGTGAGCCCCACCTGGCCGGATTTATTTTGTGTATTTACCGGGAGAAAGCGGTATTAAGGTATCACGTAAGGTACTACCGTACTGGCTAAAGAAGCATCCCAGAAAAGTCAACTCCGTTGTCTGGATGCCAAGCATATGGTGAACTAGCATGAGGATGAGACCCTGGGGTCTTGCCCAAGATGAGGCTTCCCAGATAGACTAGCAGGAGCAAGTAGAAAGGCGTTGTGGCGGGAGGGGTTCCCTGGAGGTGATGGTCTTGAACTGAAACTATCCCAGACGCGAGCCCTGCTCTAGGAAAGGCAGCCAGAGAGGTGGGCAACTCCCACATAGCTTTTCCCCTCCTCCCTGCACCATCTTCCCTCTACCTCCCCTCCTGGCCATGCTCTGTGTCACGACTACTTCTCTTGGCGATCTACCTGTAAAACACAGGTGTATGGGTAAGACGTCTGGCTGGCTGCGGTCCATGTGGCTTTGCATCTGGATGTCTGCAGGGGGGACATGTGCGTGTGTCCGGACAGCTGTGAGTGTGTGTGCCTGGGCAGACACGTGCGTGTGCCTGGGCAGGCGTGTGTGTGTGCATGGGGAGGCAAGTGTGTTTATATGGGCAGGCATATATGTGTACCCAGGCAGGCGTGTGTGTGCGTGGGCAGGCGTGTGTGTGCGTGGGCAGGCGTGTGTGTGTGCATGGGCAGGCGTGTGCATGGGCAGGCGTGCAGCTTACAGGATGGCTGCCACTCAGCAGTGCTCTCAGGAGAGGAGTGCAAAGCAGAGCCCACGCTTCCTGCTTTCCCCAGGCACCGTCCATCCAGCTCCACGTCTGGAGAGGACGCCCCCGAGGCCACCTGCACCCCAAGAGCCCAACCTTCCCTCTTGGTCTGGGAGACAGCGTGGAAGACCCGGGCTCTCCCAGGGGTGGGCAGCGCCTAGGTCCACGGCCCTGCGGTTCTGATCCAAACCACGCGGTCCGGGACCCCCCCACGTCACTAGCTGCACTTTCCCACCTTCAGAGCCGCGAGTCCGAGCTGGAGCGAGAGGTCTGCGGGAAGCTGTGCCAGCAGCCGGAGCAGCCGCAACGGCAGCAGGAAGAGCCACACCGGCACCCTCCAAATTGGGACTCTAGCCCTTTAAATCTGCTCAGTTACCAAAAAAGAAGAGGCATCAGACCCTGTTAATTAAAGCTCGCCCTGGTCCATCATTCTGAGGAGCTGCAGTGCTCTGCTCCTTCCTGATGGCTTAGAGATTCTCCTAAACTCCCAGCCATGGATCTTGGAGAATTTCCCCCGAGATCAGCAGGAGGTATGATCCTTGTCGATGGCACTCTGGGGCTTGTGTGGCTCTAAATCAATGATACCACTGACTGCATGGACACTGCCTGGCCCCCTGTCTCTCCCTCTTCCCCTCTGCCTCCCCTCCAGTCTCCCAGCTTGTGTTTAGTTGAGACCAATCAAGTTTTCATGGGGTTCGGAGGAAAGGGAGGGGTTGAGGGGTCTGGAGGTGGCTCCCAACGTGTTTGTTTTGGTCCTGGCTTCACCCAGCTGCCCAAGTGGTTCGCAGGAGATAGGAAACGTGTTTCTACAAGCCTGGGTTCCTGCAGAACCTTTCTTCCTTGCTGGGTCCCTTCCCTCAGGGCATCATTAAAAGGGCAATAACCCTGGCTTGACTTGCTTCTTAAATCAATGACCTGCCATCCGGTTGGCCTGAAGATGGCTGTGCGGCTCTTGCCCGGTGTTATTGAAAAACGCATTCCATCCAACTTTTTTTCCGTAAATTGTCCCGGCAGGAAGACGGCGCTGGTCCCTGTCCTCAGGTCTCCCCTTCCCTACTTTAACGCTGCTGGATTAAAATGCTTGTGGGATTTCAGGAATTTGTAACCCCTTCCCTGTGCCTTTTGAGGAAACTCACTTCTAGCTGAGCCTAAGGTTCTGTTGCAAAGAGTTGTTTTTATTCGGGAATCTGCTCTCGGCTGGCAGAGAGGGGGAGGAGATTTATCTTCTTTTACATTGCATTTTGTAAATTGTACTCGGGCCCAAAGAACATCTATCTGCAAATCCTTCATTGATTTGTTTTCGCCCCCACATCTTCCTTCTGGGTGAAATGCTCTTCTTGAGTCATACCCGAAGGAGAGGTTTCCTTTCAGTCAGCTTGACACGACTTCACAGATGTCCCTGAGAGCCAGGCCCTGGCAGAGGGAGCCATTTTTACCGTCCTGAGTTACAGTCCCTAGGAGCCCAGAGCATGGGTGCCTGTGTGCTGAGAGGGGGCTTCCAAGGGCTTATGCTCACCCCCACCCGGGGAAAGTAGTTGAGGAGAGGAAAAGCGCTTTCACTGATTTTTCCAGGAGCTTTAAAACACTCTGGATGATTAACATCACTTCTCAAGTCTTGGGAGGGATCTGAGCCAAAACACAGCTCATGGGAGTGGGGATTTTCCCCCAAAGTTATTGCCTGCAGAATCCTCAATCGCTCACATGAACACTGGTTATGGAGTGTGTAGCTAAACCCTCTCCCGCCCCCCAGCAAAGGATGGGAACTTTCTCTGGATGAATGCTGGGGAAGGCAGGATATCTGCCTCCCAGACACTGTGGGTGCAAAGTGATTCCTATTTTCAGAATAATAAAACTCTCAGCCGTGGCAGAAACGCTCTGGTTAAGAGAGACTATTCAAAGCCTACAAATGAAGCACTGGATGGAACTCCGAATCACTGGGCCCGGCAGTGGATTTGTGTAATAATTTGAGGATTCCGCGGGAGGCGTCCAGGGAGAGATGTTTCCAGCAAATGAAAACCCACCATAGATGTAGGGTGCTGGAGGCGCCGTGCAGGGTGAAGAGAAGTGGCATTGCAGGCTGGGTGGCCACTTCCGGGCTCTGCTTTTGGCTGGTCCACGGATGGCTTCACTGAGGGTCACTGCAGCTGGGATGTAAGACTGTGGCCACGGAGGCAGGGCTGCTCCCCTGAGCCCACAGATGGAGTGTCCGCCTGGGAGCTCCTCATATAGCCATAGGTACCTCTTCTTGCTCTTGGCCCTCTGTACCCTTGGGGCCTGCACGCCATAGGCCCTCGGCCTCTCTCGGCATGATTGCTGGAGTTGACGCCCTTCTTCTCTGCCACTTTCTAGAGGAAGCCAAAAGAACCCGGGCTCCCCCAAAGCCCTCCCAGGGCAGGGAGAGGCCTGGATAGACGCCACCAACCATGTCCTTGGACGGGTAAATACGTAGATAAGTAGACTGTTCCTTTGTGTCAATTTTTCTTTTCAACTTAATGGTGTGTGTGTGTGTGTGTGTGTGTGTGTGTTTGAATTTACTGGATGACTGTTGGCTTTCAAAAAGCTGTAAAAGGATCCCAATGGAGTTCGTTTAGACATGGCAACTCTGTACGTTTTGTGGTCCATGGGTGTTCTTGGAATGGCCTGAGCGGGCGTTCGCATCACCAGGGTGGTGGAATAGAAAGGGCGTGGCCTTTGTTGGCAGACCTTCACTGGGATCTCAGAGCCACCGCTTACTCACATGTTGCCAGGGCCCGCTCTTTAATCTCACTGGGCCTCAGGTTCTTCAATCTGTGAAATGGTAGAGCTGTCAGGATTCAATGGAATAAGGTGACAGAACTCTGTGTACACAGTGGGTACAAAAGAAATCTTTCCTTGGGGCACCTGGGTGGCTCATTTAAGCTTCCAAATATTGGTTCTGGCTCAGGTCATGATCTCATGGTTCGTGGGTTTGAGCCCCGTGTCGGGCTCTGTACTGGCAGTGCAGAGCTTACTTGGAACTCTCTCTTTTCCCTGCCACTTCCCCATTCGCTCACTCTCTCTCTCAAAACAAATAAACTTTAAAAAAAAAAGAAGGAGAAGAAATCTTTCCTCTTGTCTTCCTGTGAAGGCATCTGCCTCCAATTAAGCAAAGCTTCACGTGAAGGATAAAACTACTTAAATAATTCCAGTGACTCCTTTGCTAAATGCTGGGCCATGCCTTCTCCGAGGGCAGGGGTGACCTCTTCTGTGTCATTACACAGCTCCCAGTGGCACTGAAACTGCATAAAGGTTCATTGAATGAATACACGATGGTGTGTGGACACTTAACCTTCACCATAGGTGATTTTTAACGACTAAGCAAAATCACTTCTCACTCAAGTCTACTTAAGAAATGTAGCTAAGCCAGACAGATCAAAGAGCCCTGTGACTGCAATAAATTTAGACTAAAATATATCCTTTTGTATGGAAATTTGAATTGTAATAAAAAAATGTCTCCTCCACTAGGATCATCTCAGGTGCCTGTGGACTCCAGGGGTGTCCTTGAAGCCATTCTGATTGCTAAGAAGTCAAGGTGACTTCTGCCCTCCCTCATTATGTGCTACTCCCTCTTCTTCATGCTTTGAAGAAGAAGAGGTTCTAAAAAGGGAAAACAGCTCTCGGTGCAAAGAGGCACTTATCATGTTTCTCTGGTTAGTAGAACAAGCCAGTCTATGTATCAGCCAATTAATTAGTAAGTTGAGCTGCATATGGACATTTAGTACTACTGAGGAGAGTAATTGATTGAATAAATATTTATCAAAGGTAACAGCGATAATAATAACCAATCCCATCCACCACCACCACCACCACCTAACAGAGCGTCTCCTTGGCTAGGGGCTGGAGATACCAACCTGAGAGTGAGGCACCTCTGCTCTCAAGCATGGAGATAGACTAGTAAACAAAGGGTGTCAGTGCAGACTGGTAGAGGCCAGGAGAGGCAAGAGCCCAGGGCACCGTGGGGGCACCGGGGTGGGGCCTACCCTAATTCGATTGACTCCCAAAATGAGTTCCCAAAGAGGTGGCTTTGGAAGAGCTTTTCTTGGGAAAGGAGACCAGTGATGGACAAGTCACCATAAGGAGTGGCGGCTAATTCTACTGGGCTGTGTTCTGGAGGACCATGTGAGAGAGGAGGCTGGAGAGGTGGGCAGGTGGTCAGATCCCAAAGGGCCTTGGGTGCCTACAAAGGAGGAGACTTTATTCCGAAGGAGATGAAGAGTCACTGAGGGGTTTTAAGCAAGAGAATAACTTGGGAAAATTGAATTCAACAAATCTGAATCAACACCGATCATATCCCAAGCTGTGTTCTAGGCTCTGAGGCTACAGCAGTGAACAAACCGGACAGAAACTTTGTAGAACCTTCCTTGTAGAACTTTCATCCAGTGGGGAAGCCAAACAGTGAGAACAGAAAAGTGAATTGTAAATTGCAAATAGCATGTTAGGAGGAGAAAGAAATCAGAGGAGGGTAGGGTGCAGGGACAGTGATGGGGCCTGCATGTGCGCAACCCTACACAGGAGGGAGGGAGAAGGTGGCACTGGAATATAGACTCTTAGAGGCATCATAAGAACTTTGGTTTTTACTCTAAGCTGGAAGTTAGCCCTGGGCTCCGAGCAGAGGGGAGACATCTAAAAATGAACCTTCTAACTACCATGCTGTGAAAAGTTCGTAGGTGGGCTAGAGTGGAAGCAAAAAGACTAGCGAGGAGGCGAATCCAAAATCCTTGTGAGAGGGGCTGGTGGCTGGACAAGGGGTAACCGTGGAGGTGTGAAAAGTGCTAGGATTCTGGACTTTCTCTCCCTTTTTTAGGGTGGAGGCAATGGGATTTGCTGATGGATTGGATAGTTGTGTGAGAGAGAGATGAGTCAAGGATGACTCAAGCTTCGTTGGCCTCCCATGGGGTGGCTGTGGGTGGAGGAGGTTTGGGAGAAGATCAGGGGTTCGGTGTTTCTCCTGTTAACTTTGAGGCGTCTGGTGAGCATCCCAGCAGAGATGTTGAGTGGGCAGTCCTGAGTTCACAGCAGAGATCCAGGCTGGAGACAGTCTTGGGAGCCATCGGAGGACAGATGGTATTTCAAGCTATATCAGATGAAATCATCAGGAGACAGACTATGATGAAGAGAACTGAATTTTGAGGCATTACAACTATTTACAGGTTGAAGAGAGGAGGAAAAACCAATCAAGGAGATTGAAGAAGAGGTTTCTCTTCGGTTTAAGACAATTCACCCCTTCCTATATTCTATCTCCTCTCCTCTTCTGGGAGCAAGATTCATAGATCACCCTCCTCATTGTCAACAGATCCTTTTCTCCTGTCTTCTTTCCACCCCCCTTGGAGATCTGCTTAGAGCTCTTGCCTCTTAAAAAGAACCCTTCTTAGGGTGCCTGGGTGGCTCAGTTGGTTAAGTGTCTAACTCTTGATTTTGGCTCAGATTATGATCTCGGGGTCGTGGGATCGAGCCCCATGTTGGGCTCCATGCTGAACATGGAGCCTGCTTAAGATTCTCTCTCCCTCTCCTTCTCTCTCTCTGTCTCTCCTCTGCCCCCCCCCCCCAAAGTTAAAAATAAAAGGAAACTTCTTCTTGACCCCTACGTCCTCCACTCACTTTTACCTGATTTTTCTCTCTCTGTTTTTTTACAGATAAACTTTTCTTTCTCCCAACATTAACCGAACAACTACCATATGCCAAGCATGAAGGATTTAGAGACAAAAAATAGCCTTTATCCTACTTGAAAGGCCATTTATTTCTACTTCATCTACTTCCATAAAGCATTTTGGATGTGTACATATTGTGAAATCGAAAACATATAATCATAAACTAAGGATACAAATTTTGTACCAAGGAAAACACAATTTAGGATAGAAAAGCAAGATCTCGGGCATCTAGGTGGCTCAGTTGGTTAAGCGTCCGACTCTTGGTTTCAGCTCAGGTCATGATCTCACAGTGTGTGAGTTCAAGCACCGCACTGGGCTCCGTGCTGATGGCGTGGAGGCTGCTTGGGATTCTGTCTCCCTCTCTCTCTGCCCCTCTGCTGCTCGCACTCTGTCTCTCTCTCTCTCTTCTCTCTCTCTCAAAGATAAATAAACATTAAAAATCATTTTTTTAATAAAAAGAATAAAAAAGAATGTCATTGAGCCACTAATCTGATCATAATTTCCCAGTGAGAAAAGGCAAAGTGGGAAGTCCTTAAAAAATTTACTGAAGTATGGTATATATATCCAAGAAGTTCTCATATCATAACTATATGGTATATAAATTGTCATCATTTCTAGCCAGTGCTCTATCAGAACTGACAGTATCGATTTGCCCATTTCAGACGTTTTGAGATTTGCTTTTTGAGTTTCGAGGTTTACGAGATGATAAGCTCAAGGAAAACAGAAGTTTTCTGGCCTTTCATTCTAGAAGAATATTTTCTTCTGGAGTTTCACTTAAGGGCCACTGAAAAAATTAGGTAGACCATGCCTTGTCTATTTCCACGACATATTTTGGATAGAATTTACAAACATGTACTCATGCAGTGAAATGCAAGAGCGTAAGCTAAGGATACAAAAGGGCAAAGGTTGGCAGTTATTTAGTATCATCTGAAGCCTGACAAGGGACAGTCAGAAGGTAGATCCTAGAGGAGGTAGTAGGGTGTTAAATGCCAGAGAGATCAAGCAACGTAGGGGCCGGGGAATGGCCCATGGATTTGGAGAGTAGGAGGCGGTCAGCACAGTTCCCTGGAGCGATGGAGGCAGCAGTCAGATTGACGGAGGTCAAGGAAGGAAGTGGAGCTTTGACGTGACGGTTTGAGGGAGACCGCTATTCCAAGAAAGTTCATCGTCATGGCATGGAGGGAGATGATGGCAGGCAGAGAAGGCTGTAACACCTAAAGAAGGGTTTTGTTTATGCCCCAGCAGAACGGGAGAGACTTAGTCATGTTCTTGGAGAAATAGGTCGCCAAGAGACAGAGGAGAGAGATGAAGGGGACAGAAGACAAATGACAGAAGCAGGGACCTGGATAAATTCTCATACGGTGTGTGCGCTCACACACGCTCAATTTAGCTTGGTGTCTCCCTGTCTTTAACTTTTCCTGGTGAAGGACCCCTCACCTCGGCATTGTTCTCCTTCGTTTTAAAGCCAAGATGGCCTTGGGGCACCTGGGTGGCTCAGTTGGTTAAGTGTCCAACTTCAGCTCAGGTCACGATCTCACAGTTTGTGAGTTCGAGTCCCGCATCGGACTCTGTGCTGACAGCTC
This sequence comes from Prionailurus viverrinus, assembly GCF_022837055.1. Lineage (NCBI taxonomy): Eukaryota > Metazoa > Chordata > Mammalia > Carnivora > Felidae > Prionailurus > Prionailurus viverrinus. The sequence goes on along the minus strand of NC_062576.1, from coordinate 15,380,565 downwards.
AGAGCCTGGAGCCTGCTTCTTTCTGATTCTGTATTTCCCTCTCTCTCTCTGCCCCTCCCCCATTCGTGCTCAGTTTCTTTCTCTCTCTCTCTCTCTCAAAAATAAGTAATCATTAAAAATAAAATAAAATAAAATAAAAGTAAAGCCAAGATGGCCCTTGGCAACCACATACCCTGTGGGGGTTGGGGGAGCGGTTCTAAGATGTGGTCCACTTGGTCTCTCCCTAAAGAGAAGGCCATTGTGGGGTCTCCGCTGGGCTTCATTTCAGCCATCTGTTGCCATGTCAGGGCTGCAGGGGGCCTTAGTGAGTGTCCAGCCTGTGTCCTTATTCCTCACGTGAGGAAACTGAGGCGGAAGTCTCCTTGGCAAGGTAGAGACAGCAGCAGGAGAGCTCGACCCCAGACCTTGCTCATTCTGCTTGATCAGAGCGTCAACAGACACTTCTAGAACTCTCTCTCTTGATCTCTCAAACTTGAGTGATCGGCATGCACCGACATCACCTGCAGGGTTTGTTAAGACACAGACGCCCTGGACCCCACCCCCAGAATTTCAGTGTCAGTAGGACTGAGGTGGGGCCGAGACTCTGCCCCTCTAACAGCTTCCCGGGAGCTGCAGAGGCTGCTGATCTGGGGGCCATGCTTTGAGAACAATGCCAGGGTGGTACTGTGGGCAGGGGAGGTGGTGGGGGAGGCAGGAAGAAGGAGAGGGGGAGGAGGAAGGCTGGACCTGGCTCCTGGGAGCTTTTCCTCTGGGCTGATCTCATTTCTCTCAGCCGCCAGCCCCAGAAGATGAGGCATTCACCTTCCAGCCACTAAATATCGAAGGAATGCAGTGGGGCAGGCTGTGCTCTGAGGCTAATCCCAGCAGAGTTGGGCTGTTAAACACAGCACAGTCTGAGCTCCGAGATCCCTGCCGCCCTTCGCAGGGAAGCCCGGCTGGGACCCAGGCTGAGACGTCCAGATTCCATTCCATTTCAGCAACTCTGAGAGCTGCTGCTCTCCCCAGATCCCCCAGGAGAGAAGGAGCTGTCTGGCTGGGTGTGACCCAAGGTTTTTCTTCAGCATATTCCATTACCTTGACGCTCAGAGCATATGTCAAGTGAATTCTGTGTTTCTGGCAGGTTATTACGCACTGAATTAGTGTGTTGAAATAAAAACTATAATAAAGCTGTACCAGACTCTTAAATTGTTAAAATTTATTATAAAATGTGCATAGTTATTAACTGATTTTCGCCTGTGCGCCTTTGCCTGTGCCCGAAGCCAAAGAGATGAAAAGTGACTCTGTCAAAGGGAGGCCGAGAGTTGGCTCCTGGAATTCTCCAGAGAGTCCCAGCGGGGCAGCAAATTCACAGATTCGCGGAGAGCGGGGCTGGCCTCTCCCCACGGCCTCGGCCTTTCCCCGCGGCTGCAAGTCACCGTCCCACGGGAAGGAAGCAGCTCTGTCCACTTCGGGGAGTCCCGGGCAGGTGGAGGGCAGTGTAGACAATTGCGCCTCGCGTGTCACCAGTGTTTACATTCCGCAAGGCCTAGTGCCCACCCTCCCTAATCCTGGGACCGAATGTTCCAGCGTGGAAAGCGGCTGCAGATGGGCTTCCAGCATGTTCTCTCCCGCCATCCCCGCAGGGATGCTTCTTTCTCTGCCTTCTGAGAACCCGGTGGAGGTGCCAAACAGTCCTCAGCTCAGCGCAGGCTGTCCCCGGCTTGGTCCGGCACCGGGGAGCCGGCCGCTTCCGGGGCTGTCGGGGTCTCCCCAGCATTTTTGAGAGGAGGCCGGCGTGTCCCCTGGGCTCACCTCTGTGGGTCGGAGGGTGAGGCTCCCTCTGTCGTGAGAGATATTCTCCGGGGTGCGGGCGGCCCCTGACTCCCAGTGCGCATTTTGAATCAGGTGTCAGGTGGCTGTCTGGACCGGGCTCCAACCCCCTGAGACGTGCCTTTGCGCCGAGGCCGACGTCCTCCTCATCCGTTTTCTAGCCCCGGCCCCCGATTGCCTTCCCAAGACCAGCGAGACTGCCAGTCTGAAGCGGGAAACACCTTTGCCTGAGGAAAGTGAGAATGAAAAGCTCAGACTGGTTCCCAAATGCCAAGGCTGAGGGTTTTCTTGCATTTGCGCCGACTGTATCCTGGCGTTGCCCGGGGGGGGGGGGGGGGGGGGGGGGGGGGGGGGAGTGGCAGGAGCTCATCCATCTACTGGTGCCCCGTGGATTTCCCCCAGGAGTGTCAGGAACCACAGCCACCGTCCCTGATCTTGGTGGGGGGGGGGGGGGCTCCCAGCCTTGCATCTGTGTGGTCCCGGGTGAACTGAGGAGCGTGGGGCCAGTGTGGGAGAGCTCTTTGGTCTTACATTCCTTCCGGGAGGGATTTTTCTCCAGATCGTCTCTATTTCATCCCTGTGTATATAGCGGAGCTGCTACCTAAGCCTCGGAGTTCGGCATCACACGAACCGCGGAGGACGCTCCGTGGTCCAGCTCCTGCTTTCCTGTGCATGTGCTGCTTTTGCTGAGACACCCGTTCACCCGTTTCTCTGACCCTGGGAGCTAAGGCTGCCTTCCCGGCGTGGAGCTGTGGGGAGACTAACCTGTATCTGAAAGACAACTGGATGGTTCAGATTGCTTTTCCCCCTTCTGGTCGCTTACTTGGAGGCAAACGAAACTGTACGAGCAGAAATTGACACTTAAGCTCTGCTGAGACTGTCCCATAACCTGAGTCCTCCCTCTTCTGCCCTCGGCCCCATCAAAGCCTTAGCATAGTCCGTGGAGGGGTGTAGGGAGAGGAGTAAATGTTTGGATTCAAATATTTGGGTTTGGGTGAGCGATGGGTTTACTCCTTCTGCACTTCCCCTCCGCACACTGGTGCTGCGGTGCCTCACACCCACAAGATGGCAAGATCACATGAGTCTGTAATAAAGAGGAATCTAGTTAGTTCATCAGCATTGTCTCTTCGGCCGGGCAGTGATTTTCCTAGTTTTAAAAGACAGTGAAATTGCGGTGTGAGAACTGGTGCCTGCTAAAGGAGATCGTAAAGTGGCCAATTTAGGAGAGCCACGGTGCACGTTTAGGATCCATTTATAGGTTCTCCACCTAGTTCCAGAAAGGATGCGGTGCAGGGCAGGTTGCAAAGACGCATGTCCAAGTGCAAGACATAATTCAATAACAAATAAATGGACGGAGAAAATAAGACCCCGGGAAAACAAGACTGAGGAAGCAAGGCTGGAGCCAGGAGTGAGGTTAGGACGCAAAATCCATGACATCAGACCCTGTTGCGTTTGCTAGAGGTGAACTCCAGGGCAGCCCTGGGCTTTCTCTGAGCCAACACAGAGAGGGAAGCAGTCTTTGGTTGCAGACCCAGCATGCATGTGAGAAAAGCAAACCAGCTGCTCAGGAGAGGCACAGCTATTCGTGTTACTGGAGGCAGAAAGAAATATTCCCCCACAGGTCCCCCCAAACGGGCCACAGTGCAGTGCGACCAGCAGCGTCCTGACCCGCCTTACCGCCAGTCCAGATGGCAAGGAACTTAATAGGGCGGACTGTTGTAACATTCCTCCAGGTGGGGGGCACGGCTAGGGAGACAGAGCTACCCCAAACACTCTCTGAAGGTCTGACTCAATCCTAATCAGAGTTAAGCCTATGACAGGCTGCCTTTCCTTCAAGCTGTTCTCCATGATGAGTGATTCTGTGGTGTAATGTCAGAGGCTGCTGCAGTGTTTAAGTTGTGTGTGTGTGTGTGTGCGCGCGTGTGCGTGTGTGTGTGTGTGTGTGTGTGTGTGTAAGGGAGATGGTAAAGGAGGGGGTTGCACTGGGGTTATACACCCCACCCTCTCCGCTTTGTTCCTTTCATTTTTCACATTGGGGTTCCTTGTAAGACTCACTTGAAGAAAGAGGTCTCCCACTGCTAATAGTAGCTTGACAATTGCAGTTTAGAAAAAGGGAGGGACTTGACTTGATGGGCGGTGGTTCTCCCAACAGCATGAGCCTTGAGCAGTGAAGGTTGAGGTAATTCTCCTTGACAAGTACTTGGAGGGCAGCTGCCTTGGGCTGCTGGTTGGGTCCAGCCCCATATGCTTTAACAGTTGGTAGAGCTGGAGGTGGCACTGACTCTCTCATGGAGACTGGGGAGGTGACCAGGACACCCTCCTGAACAGAATGCTAGGCAGGATGCAGTTCCTGGTGGACCAGTTCCTTAGAGCTGGTATCTCTTCTGATTGGTTGGTTTTTGACTGGCATCCATTTTGATCGGTCAGAGTCTGCGCCCTATGGGTTGTTACCAATTTTGAATATCACCCTGCCCTTGAGCAGGGCTGGGAAACTCCTCGAGGAGAATTTGGGGTCCCATCTAGAGTCCAGACCAAGGGTCTATCAACTTCCCAAACTCTGACTGTGGCAGAAAAAAGTTTGATCCAGAAAAAATGTAAACATCTACCTCAGTGATTAACGTCCCCGTAAACACCGATTATGTTTAACCGTGGACGTCATAATTTCCTCTGAGATAAACTGGGCACAAATTGAACACCCAGGTCCTAGAGCAAGCTAACTTTACATACATATTTTGGACCCGACGGCAGCTAAGGGATGAAGAATGTTTTCTGAAAAATGATGACGCTGGGTTTCAGGATAGCTGGTCTACCTCCTTTCTTTTTGACAGCAATTAGAGATTAAAGCCACTTGTCTATAACAGCCACTAGTAATTCATGACCATAAAACTGTGCTCTCTGTTCAAAAAAGAATAAGATTGCTCTGTTCTCTGTCAGTGTTCAGTTCATCTAGGAGGGGCCTCAAGTAATAAAGGAGGAAAAAATACAATCTTGCTTTATTCCATGTTTACAGTTTTGGGGTGTTTTCTATACATCGTTTGTTATTCTAAAAGCTGGGGACAGAACTGAACAGGTTCCTGCTCTTACGGAGCTCACATGCTAGTGGTGACATACAGATAATAAAAATGTAGCAAATATTGCCTATTATGACTTGGTGCTAATTCCAAAATCTGAATCAACTTGGTGTCCATCAATTACCTTTCCTCTTGGGTACGGATCATGTTTTTCTGTTTGTGTGTACGTCTAGTAATTTTGAATTGTGCTCTGGACTTTGCGAATGATATGCGATAGAGACTCTGGGCTCTGTTATGTTCATCTGAAGAGTATTTATTTGTTTGTCAATGTGTTTGTTTTAGCTGGATGGTGGCTCAGTTCTTTGAAGCTTGGCTGGGCTGCTCAAGTCTGCCCTGTCCGTGTGGACTTTGGGGGTCAACCGGAGGTTTGACAGCATTACTCACGAGATTTGGGTCCCTCCCTCTGTGATCCTCTCCTTTCTGGGGCGTCTCTCATCCTTTCTAGCTGCCGGGGATGCCCTCAACTCTGTCTTCCGATTCCTCAGCAGTAAGACTTCAGTGTCTGGCCTCACAGGGTACTGATGGTTTTGGGGGGCTGCCCTTGGGTGAAAGCCATAAAGACAGGAAGCTGCTCAGTTTCGCTCAGCCTTTCGCTCTTTCCACTCCAACTCCCCTTCAGTGTCTTCCTACTTTTGGTCACTCTCAGTGCCTTTTGAGCACTAGAGTCTTTTACGTATTGCCCCGAATTTATGACCGCTATTTGTTATGACTGTTATTTACAACTGAGAGTTGGTTTAATACGAGCTACTCTGTGATGAATAGAAGCAGAACTCCCAAGCTTAGCAAATAAATAGATAGGCAGGTGGGTAGGTAGACGGAGAAGATCATTTTAGATGGTGATACGTGCTATGATGGCAAAAAATAGAGAGTGCCTGGAGTGTGTATATGGAGTGGGTAGAAGAATGATTGGGGCCAGCCTCTTAGGAGGTGACATTGAGATGAGACCTGAATGATAAGGGGCAGCCAGGCATTCATGGATCTAGGTGTGAGCCCTCCAGAGGGAGCGTCAGGTATACAAATGCTGAGGGAAGAAGGGGCTTAGTGCGTTGGAGAGGAAGGGAATCGGCGGCAGGGATGAGTGGGCGGTCAGAGAGGGGGACGACAGCTAGATCATCACACACGGCCTCATAGACCACAGGAAGGCACTGGCATTTTGTTCCACATAGGATGAGAAATCGCCGAAGAAGAATTTTCAGCAAGTCATGATGTGATGTAGCTTATACTTTCCAAAGATCCCTCTGGCTTTGCAGAGGAGCAGGCTGCCTGGCCACCTAGGTAGGGGGGGGACGAAGTTGTGGGCGAGAATTGCAGCCCACCTCAGGCCGCACTGTGGGTGATGGGCCCCAGCAGGGTCGAGGCAGATAAGCAGCATACAGCGGGCTTAGTGCTGGCCATAGCTGGTCACTGTCCCCAAAACAAAGCCCTAGATGAAGTTGACAGGGTGGTTCCTAAGAGACTATTCCTCAGCTGAGAATTTCAGCTCAGTGGTCACAGCAGAATAGCCCTGCTTGGCCCCATCTGTCTCTCTGTGGAGCCGGGCCTGGAGAACCTGCCCCACAGAAGGGTCTTCTTAAAATCCCATAAAACAAGGTGTCCCGGTCTGAAATTCGATACATGTGACACAGATCAGTACCGGTCTGTCTCTGCTGCGTTTCCTGAGCGCTGGCCAATCTTGGGGGCTCCTGCTCAGGGGCAGGAAGCTGGGCCCCTCCTGCCAGCTGGCAGGAAGGCACAAATTTAGATGCATGTATTTTCCAGCAGCTGGATTATTATAAAATGTGAGGCCTCCTTCTAGAATGCTTACGTGGTGTGGGCCCTCAGGATGCAAGGCCCTTTCCAGAGAGTACATGGGCCCCCTCTAGGGAGGTAATAATTCCTGCCCTGGCTCAGGGGCAGTGTCTCAGGGGTCTCCTGGGATGAGATTATCTGGGGAGCCAGCTCTCCAAGGACAGAGTGAAGGAAGGAGCCTCTTCCCTTGACCTATGTGTGCAGCCTGGCACTTTCTGCCCTGGGGGTAGACTTGCCCTATTAGCACCTCGGAAAAGCAGAAGAAAAAAAAGCCATGAAGGTAAATAGAGGGTTACCGGTGCACAGGGATGCAGGAATGGCAGAAAGTGGGAAAATCGAAGTTTGAGATGGAAAGAAAACTAAGAGAGAATAAAGAGAAAAGGAAACACACGAGACACACACATTCTGAATAAACACCCAGTAAAAATAAAGACGAGGTGATGAAAATCGGATGACACTGATGCGATTAGTGTCAAAGAGAGAGCCAACAAAGTAGGAAGGTAAAACCGAAAAGGTGAAAAGAGAGGAAGAAGACGGTGGAAATTTACACGAAGGGTTAAGAGCAAAGCATTAACAGCATAAATGATAAATGTGTATTGAAATTGAATCTCCCTGGAAAGGAACGTTTTAAGTCAGCTGAAAGCACAATGCCAGGTGCTGCTTGGCACCAGAAGCAAGGGCCACTTGGGCTGACGGTCCCCTGAAGAGAGGAGACTAGTTAGGGGCAGAGGATGGGAGAGGGAGGTTCACAACCAGCCAGGGTCCCTCTCCAAAGGGTAGAGTCTGAAGGCAGCACGGGCCCCCTCCCTTCAAGCTCTTAGACAGCCAGGGGGCTGTGGTCTCTCACGCTCACGAGTCTGGCCAGAACAGCTCCCAGAATTAGCACCTGCTCTGCCAAGGCCCTGGGCAACGAGGAAATGAAGCATGATGACCTCCCCCCCCCCCCCCCCCCGCCACCGCCCGCCTCACCGAGTTTCTGTGCCCAGGAATCTGGGGAAATAAAGCAGCCTGTCTCTTTCTGAAGCTCTACTGCCTTTGCTGGGTGTCGTTGAAGAGGCAAGTCCCTTATCCCAGGGACCAGGTGCTCAGGTGAGTCCCAGCTTGTCCCCGTCTCTGCCCTGCTGGCCCCAGCCCACGACAGTCAGGGGTAAAGGAGCCCTGAAATTCAGGTATCCATCGGCAGTGAACGAAGCCTCCCAGGCAGCATCTACCTAATGAAAAGTGGTACCTGTTTGGGGTTGTGAGAGGTCGTGCGGCCTGCGGGGTGCAGGGTGAGATCGGGTAGCTATTTCTTCCTGGGCTGGAGCAAAGCCCACATATGCAACATATGTGTCTGCGGCATCTTGCTTTATTTTCCCAAGCTGCTTTCTAGTTCTGGGATGAGATTATCTGGGGAGCCAGCTCTCCAGCTCTTCAGACAGTGCTAAGGTTAGGGTTAGGCTTAGGGTTATAGTGAACGCTGATTTGCATACACACCCTGGGAATGCTCAGAAGATGGGGCAGATCTCTGGAATGACTCCCAGGCCAGCTGCGGAAAGAGAGCTGGGACAGTATTCCCATAGTCAGGACTAAGAGTACTTCCCAAGCCCAGCGTCCAAGGATTACTCAAGAAGACCCAGACATAAGCCCTGAGTTAAAAATGACCAGCAAATGCCCTGCCCAGAGGTACCCCTGGGCATCAGTGAGGGAAAACCAAGTGTTCCTGGGATCGTCTCTCTTCTTTGCTTCTCAGTGGATCGGCCGGTCTACCCAACCAGGAAGCAAAGTCACCATCTAGGATGTAAAGAGCCTGAGCCACTGAAGGCCCATCAAGATAGGGTTCGTCTAAAAGAGTTGTCCCCTTGGAAAGCTCTCTCAAGTTCCAGGAGCCCTAGGTGAGCTGGGCGGGCCCAGGAGTGGTGGGTAAATAGCCACGGGCAGGTCCTGTGCTAGGTGCTAGGGACACGGTGGCGAATGTGGGGACTGCCATCCTCCAGACCCCTGGGGTGGGGGTACAGAGCTCCTCCCAAAGATGAGGAATGGGGAAGAACCGGCAGGCAGAGGGGGAGGAGCTCCAGGTCAACCTGGAGACCCAGCGATCGCTGGGTGGGGCTCAGAGCACAAGATCACCGCGATGGAGTCTGAGGCCCGTGTGTCCCAGGGAAGCCAGGGTTACCCCAGACCTATTGATGAGTCCCCACAACCATGACTAATGAACAAGAGGAGTTAATGGACTCCTCTCCATTCTCAAAGCCTCTGCCAACTCTGCCACCAAGAATAATAAGCATTTAGAAACTAATTATACATCTGGACAAATCTGTTTCAGTCTACTGGATTGAACATAATCATATTAAAATATAATGAACACATTCAAATACACAAGGCCTGATGGAATAGTCACTTAGGAACCGGTGCTGGCGGGAGAGGGGCTGTGAGAGCTCGGTGGGAGCGGAGCCCCCTCGGGCCTGTAATTGATTTCCTTGTCACTTTTGGTTTAGGTCCTTAATGCCGGCTTGTTCACACAAACCACTGGTGGTTCTGTACCCTGATTTTGTTGCCTGGCGTCCAATCTTTGTCTCATCTGGGTTGGAGGGATAAAGTAGGGGTTGCAAGATGCTTCTGACATGCCGGAGACTGCAGCCTCCAGCCCTCTGGGCAACCAAAATCTGCTGCGTGGGAGGTCTCGTCCGCGTCCTCCTTGGGAGACAGGGTGGAGGGCACCCCACGGCACTGGTGTTTCCCAAAGCCCGGCCTCTAGATCCCTATCTGGACCTTCCTCAGCCGTACGTATTGAGCATGTCTCCAGGTCTCCAGCCTAGATGAGGACTCAGGCCTCTACTGGGAATCCCCGAGGAGGTGAGCCTGCTCTGGCAGCCGTCCTGGTGCCTGGAGCATGTTTTGGCCAAGCACGCCCTGGATCGAGGCTTTGGCCTCAGCTCCCTGTGGCTTCTTGCTGCTGTCCTGCACTTCTCTGCCTCCTGTACCAGCTCATTCCAGTGCATTCCAGCTGGGTGTGACGTCGCGGGTGGAGACCGGGAAGTGTCAAGGGTGGAGGGAAGGGGCCCGTGTAGGCATCGTGATCGGCTTCTGGAAGAGCGTCGCCATAGCTACACGGGCAAAGTGAGTCTGGGGCCGAGGCTGTTTGCTTTTGTGCTGCTTCTAGATGGGAGGTCCTGGCCCCCGGGGAGTACATGGGGCACAGGCACCTGCATGGCCACTGATGAGGGAAGCCACAGTTGAGAGCCGGCCTGTACCAGACAGCCAGGTCCCCAGGGTGAGGCCGGTGGGCCACATCAATGCCCCCTAGCCACACACAGGCCTCTTCCTACTGCTGGGGTCCCACCATCTGAATCACTGCTCTGGCTTCCAGAATTGTCCAGGAGGTTCCTCCCAAATGAGATGGTGAACTAGATGGCTCACGGACCAGAGCTAGCCCACAAAGAGGTCTGCCATTGTTGTTCTTGCGTTGTTGTGTTTTTTATTTTGTTGCTGTCTTAAAACTTTTGACGTGGTCGCCGGCATTTTAAAAATCAGCTGATATATTACTTTAACAATCCGCGTTTCCAGTTCCTTTTTAAACATTCCATCTGGCCATACTGGAACGTATCCCGACAGCAACAGTCAGTTGGTGATGAGCTGTGACCACCCCTTTGGACAAGGGGAATCATTCCATCATGGTCTCCTGCCACCTTTGTACTGGACATTTGGCTTTTTTGTATCTTTATGTTACCGCCCAGTCCCTGTAGGCACTGGGGTCACCACTGGCTGCATTATAATAAGGATCCCACGCTCGTATGAATTAGACTCTAGTGCTGAGCCAAGAGAAGGGTGCAAACCTCGCCAGCTCTGACTGCATGAAGAAACACCACTGACTGGGGGGCTTAATCAACACACATTGATTTTCCCACAGTTCTGGAGGCTGGAAGTCTGAGATCAGTGTAGAGCCTGGTCAGGTTCTGGTGGGAGCTCTTCCTGGTTTGCAGACGTCTACCTTCTCACTGTGTCCTCACGTGGCAGAAAGAGAGACAGCAAGAGGTGAAGGAGAGAGAGAGTGGTTGTTTTTTCTTCTTATAAGGCTACAGTCCCAAAGGATTAGGGCTCAACACTTACGATCTCATTTAGCCTAAATTGCTTCTATAAAGGCCTTCTCTCCAAATACACTCACAGTTGGGGGTTAGAGCTGCCGCATGTGAATTCGGAGGGGACACAGTCCAGTCCACAGCATCCCTGGATTTCAGGATGTACATTTGGAAGCAAGAGGACCACCGTCGAGAAGGGCAATTAAATGACCAGTGGGGGTCTCAGGCCATCCAGTCACGTCACAAAAATGGGAACAAATGCTTGAGCGAGGGATAGACTTGGCAACTGCATAGGGTGGGGACACGTGGAGACACAGGGCACATGGTCCCTGGCCCACAGCTCCTGCGTCTCAGCAGTCCTGGGAGAGAGAGAGAGACTTAAGGAAAATTCAGGACATCCTTTCTCAAACATTTGCTTGACTAACCCACATTGGCAATTTATGCTGGCCATTTCCAAACTCTTCCCTTCTGCTCTATGTCTAGAAAGTTCTATGCTCCTGTACTGGGGTGAGGGTGAGAGTGGCAGTGGGGGTGGGGTCGGGAAAGGTGGAGTGAGGTCCTTCCAGACCTTGCTGCTTGCACGCAAGCAGGGCAGGGGCAGAGATAGAGGGAGACAGAGATTCCCAAGCAGGCTCTGCACTGTCAGCACAGAGCCTGACATGGGGCTCGATCCTGCAAACTGGGAGATCATGACCTGAGCAGAAATCAAGAGGCAGACGCTTAACCGATGGAGCCACCCAGGCTCCCCAATAGGGGACTCTTAAAAGCAGAAAGCCTCAGAGACGGCATGGAAGCAGAAGGAAGGGGAACATGCGTGTGCGGGCATGCGTGCATGTGTGCGGGCATGCGTGCATGTATGCACGTGTGTCAGTGGCAAAACTTGCCCAGACGCCCAGCAGTGAAAAAGCAGGTATTAATAAGTCTTCCCCTGCAGGAGGCAGCCCCCAGGTCAGAGGGTGGGACTGACCTTGTCCAAATAGGTTCTAGGCACCAGCCTGCGTGGCCTTCTGGAAGCTTCTCAGGGAGCTGGCGGAGCAGGACCAGCCATGGCCAGGAGGCAGATGGATGAATGTTGTCCTACTAGGAAAGCCAGGCTGGGGGGTGTGGCCTCCATCATCTGGGAGCTTCTTTTTAGGGGTGGGGAGAGGGGTCCTCCAGGGAGAGCGGGGTGTATTGGGGATTTCTCTGTCCAATGGTTGACAGGTTCTGGAAACTTCCTGAGGCTGGGGACAGAGAATTTGACCAAGGCCTGGGGCTTGGTTTGGAACGTGAGGTATTCTTTAAAAGTTTTTATTTAAATTCCAGTTAGTTAACATATAGTGTTATATTAATTTATATATAGTGTTATATAAATTATATTTATATTTATATATAGTATTACATAACATATATAATATGTAACATATATATATAACATATAACGTTATATTAATTTCAGGTGTACCATATAGTGATTTAACACTTTCACCTTGCTCAGTGGTCATCACGACAGGGGCACTTCTTAATCCCCATCACCTATTTCACCCATCCCCCCACCCACCTCCCCGCTGGTAACTGACGGTTCTCTACAGTGAAGAGTCCGTTTCTTGCTTTGTGTCTCTTTCCCTCGCCCACCTTTGCTCATTTGTGTTGTTCCTTGCATTGCACATATGAGTAAAATCGTACGGTATTTGTCTTTCTCTGACTGACTGGGTGTCCCGGTTTGGTTTTCCCAAAACAGGTTCAGTGGGACAGGCATGGGGGGTTGGACAGGGGCTGGGGGTCAGTTCATCCAATGGCTGTCCCTGGGCATGCAGGCCCACCTGCGCCCCAGTGAGCCAGGGTGGGGTCTGGGTGGCAGTCAGCATTCTGGGTCCGTATTTGGGAGTTGTCTTGAGTATCTTTCATTGTCCGGGGAAGAGTCTCAGCCAGGAGAGTGGGTGCCCGGGGGGCAGGGCTTCCCCCCCACCCCAGCGAGGGGAAGTGGTAGGAGGCAGGGAACCAGGGTCCACACTGGGGTTCATGACCGAATCTTGGGCAGCGGAAAACAAAAAGAGCGCGCCTGGCCCCCAAAGGTCCCCCATAGGGTGCCACGTTTGCCAACCAGGTTGGGGCCACGGCACGTGCAGGAATGACAGCATTTGTATGCATGCTAGATAAAGAGAGAGGCTGTGGGTGGCCAGAGGGACCCTGCCAGGATGCTCTGGGAGACCCAAGGGCTGGGCAGGAGGGGCACCAGCCAGGCACCACCTCAGCCTCTTTGCAGAAACTTAGTGGGCCCTACTTGAGGAGCTCAGGAGAGGAGCCATGTTTGGGAACACAGCATGCATGTTCCTCCTTCTGCCATTCACCAGCTCTGTGTCTCGTGACTCAGTTTCCTCACCTCTAGAATGGGGATAATATTAATATTAGGACCCGCCTCACAGAGTTATCATGAGGATTAAGTAATAAATTCACGTCAAGTTCCTAGAACCCCACGCTTGGCACGGAGTACTTCATTTGGGTCAGCCATTGCTAGGTATTTCATCCAACTTAGATGTCATCGATTGTAAAAGTCTCCCTGGCTTCACAGATGTTAAAACACGAACGTAGTTAGAGTCTCGGAACATGAGGTATGGTATTATTTGGTGTTGATTATGAGGGGATCAGAGCAAAGGGAAGCTAGATGCTGCCTCCTCTGCCAGTACAACGAGTGGGAGTCACTTGGAGGAACTTCCTATACCGTGTCTTCAGGTCAGAGGCTGGATGTGGGTCCAAGACGGCAGGGAGCGGGCGAGATTAAGGTGGTGGGGGTCCGTCAGGGGTCGCAGCAGGGCTAAGTGGGCCCTGCAGCCTGGGGCTGCACACCAAATCCTGCTGGGATGAACCCACTGGGACCTTTGAAGACCAAAGTGAGACAGCAGATGCCCCCCCGCCCCTTTTCTTGCGGCGCTCCATGCAGGACTCCCTGGTTATGCTAATAGCCTTGTACTATGAAGACTAATGATACTCTTCTCTTAGATGTGCTTAGTATCATTAGTCACAGCTTACTTGCCACTTACCTTACAACAAATCACCGTAAGCCCCTGCCCAGAGACTCCACGTCTAAGAACAATTCCTGTAACAAGGTCACGGACCAAAGGAGTGTCTGTCATTGCGGACATTCTAGCCATTGTGATATACTTGTAAGTGAGAGAGTTCGGTGTGAGGGCGGATTGCTTGGAATGCCTCACAGCACATCCTGTAGGCAGCGGGCTTCATAGCATCCCACATTCATTCAACACACATTTACTAGGTGTCTACTAATTCCAAACCCTGAGGACGTTTGCAGGGGCCATCCGAGCTACCATGCCAGTGATCACAGCAAGGGTGGCAGAAACTCTATTATGCCATCTTACTCAGCCAAGGAAAGCTAAGGAGAAGCCCCTGTCCCGCACCCTCGTTTCTAACCTGGCCTCTTCATCTACTTACCTCAGCAAACACTAGTGAATATCCAACCCACTTGAATGCAAAACTGACCATGTGTCCAGAGCATATTGTGTCCCCTTTACACACAAGATAAGGTGTCAAGATCCATACTTATCACATCTTGTTTCTAACCATTTTAAAAACTTCTTACTACGGAAAATTTCAAATTTTTCAAAAAATTACAAAAATAGAGACTAGTGTAATGGAACTAGATGTATGAAACGCAAACTCCGATAATGATGGGTATCTTTTAATCTTGTTTTATGTTTCCTGGTATGGTGTGTAATTTCACACATAAATACTTCAACATGTATTTCTAATATATACAGATGCTTTCTTTTTAAATGTTTATTTATTTCTGAGACAGAGAGACAGAGCATGAGTGGGGGAGGGGCAGAGAGAGAGAGAGGGAGACACAGAATCTGAAACAGGCTCCAGGCTCAGAGCCGTCAGCACAGAGCCCGACGCGGGGCTCGAACTCACGGACCGCGAGATCGTGACCCGAGCCGAAGCCGGACACTCAGCTGACTGAGCCACCCAGGCGCCCCTACAGATGCTTTTTATTTATGGAACTAAAATACTATTATCACTCTCAACAGAATTAACAGTAATTGTTCAATATCATCCCCATGTTCGATTTTCCCTGTTGCCTCAATTATGTAGTTTATTCAAATCAAGATCCAAATAAGATGCATGGATCACAGTTAATTGATAGTTCTTTTAAGTATCTTTTAATCCATAATAGTTGCCCTCCTTTTCTTTCCATACCATTTATTTGTTACAGAGACCGTCTAGTTTGTCCTGTAGGACTTGCCATATTCTGTTTTTGTTTTACTCTAGTCTCACGTGTTATTTAACACATTTCTTTATGCTCTATGACCCTGTATTTATATCTGAGGGCTTGATTATATTCATAGTCTATTCTTTTTTATGTTTATTAATTTTTGAGAGAGACAGAGACAGAGAGAGAGACAGAGAAAGGGAGAGAGATCACGAGCAGGGGAGGGGCAGAGAGAGAGGGAGACAGAGGACTCGAAGCAGGTTCTGCACTGACAGCAAAAAGCCCGAGATGGGACTCAAACTCATGAACCATGAGATCATGGCTTGAGCTGAAGTTGGACGCTCAACTGAGCCACCCAGGTGCCCCAATTCGTATTCTATTCCTACGTAAAGAACATGTTTAGGTTTGCTGTGTGCCTCCTATTGCCTCACATCAGAAGGCGCTTAATATGTGGTTGTCCCACTTTGTCGATGTTAAGATTGAGGTTCTATCAGCCTGATTCATCTCGGCCAAATTCCCTATCAATGTTACACGTTATGATTTTAATAGCCATTGATGATCATTACCTAGATCTATTATTTCATGATAGGTGGCAAAATGGGGTTGTTTTCATTTTAGCATTCCTTCTGAATTTACTTGTGATGCCTCTCTAAAGAACTTCTTATCATCAACAGTCTATATAGAAAGGCAGGGTAAATTGCTTGATTATTTCCTTTCATTTATCATTTCTTTTAAAAAAAATAGTGAGTAGTTGGTGCCCTAGCAGTTACATTCATATCCATTTTCAGAGTAATGGATTATTCCGAATCTGGCCATTGGACCTGTCTTAAAGTTGGCCTCCTCTATCACATGACGTCATTGGAGCTTATCTGTATCCAGGCCTGACTTTTATGCTTCCTCTCACGGAGCTGAGTCCTTATGGCTGAAAATGGTATTTAGAGACCACAGTATGAGTTCTAGTGGTGCTCATTGCTGCTGGTTTTATAACTGTCAAGGCTTTTTAGTGACAGAGCCAGGACATGCATGTTCTTTTTTTTTTTTTTTTAATGCTTATTTATTTTTGAGAGAGAGAGACAGAGGGAGGGAAGGAGAGTGGGGGACGGGCAGAGAGAGGGAGACAGTCTGAAACAAGCTCCACACTGGCAGGGGAGAACCCGATGTGGGGCTTGAACTCTTGAACCCCTGAGGTCACAACCTGAGCCTAAGTCGGATGCTTAACCGACTGAGCCACCCAGGCGCCCTGGGACATGCATATGCTTGAAAGACAAAAATAAATCCTGAAGTCATACTAATATTGTTATGCAAATTAAATTTTCGGGTTCTTATTTCACTTTAAAATTTTATATCTATGTCTCTTTTCTGCACCACAGAAAATCATGATTCCTAATAACATTAATTTATTTATGATTTCTTCCCTAGGCTCTATCTCACTTGGGATGTGCAATCAAAATATTAAGTTTTAAAGGATTAAAAAAATCCTTCTCTCCAAAGTTAAGCATCGACCTGAAATATAGTTGTGTCTGCACGTTTTAGGTTATTTTCTACTTTTAGGAATTCCTTTACTTTTCCTTTTGATAGAACTTTTAAATATGTAACACTTCTAATTTATTTATTTTTGCCGTTGTGAACAGGCTCCGCTTGTGTGTTACTTCTTCTCAGTATTGTTTCTATATATGAAGTCTAATAAGTTCTATATGTTAATCTTATATCCTGAAAGTTTGTTAGATTCTCTTATTATGTACAATAGGTTTTTCATGGGTTCTTTTGGGTTTCTAGATATATAATTATATTATTGAAGGAGAGCTGGTTTTATTTTGTTTCTTCCTTTCTGATCTTATGCCCCTAATTGCTTGTCTAATCATATTGGTTAATGCCGACGATGCAGTGGGAATAGTAACAGAGACAGTAACAATACAGTGAATAGTAGTGAGGATAGAGACTTTATCTTGATTTTAGCAATTGAGTCTCTGGGGTTTTCTCAAAAGGAAGAGGCTGGATACTGACTCTTGAACTGATGTATATATATATGTATTTATGTTAATTAAGGAAGTATCCAGTTTCCTACTGCGTTGCAATTTTCAATTTTCGATTGAGTTGCTCAGAGCCATTTATATTTCTTGGTTTTCATTTTGAGGAACCAGGATTTAGGATGTCTTGCTTATGTGACTCTCAGCCAGGATATGAAGGGACATTGGGACTCCTGAAGAGTAGCAATTGCAGAATTATGTTGCAGGTGCTTTTGAGGAACTACTTACAGTTTTTAGATATGGATTAGAATCTTGGCTTTGTCTGGGTATCCATGTTATTATTATATATCTAAGTGACTTGGGGTAGAAACAGGGAGAAAGTGAATTTCACTTTTATGTTACATTTAAGGGAACATTTAGCATGTGCTTTTGTATTTTTCAGAAACTCAGTGGACATTTCCTAACCAGCAGTTTAGTTTTTATCTGTTATTTGAGCTTTTGAATATTCCTTGGTATGAAAATATTGTAAGTGAAGTGTCCTCTGCAGGAGGACAGCTTCAGAGACAATAAGCACAAAGCACCATGGTCAGAATTTGTTGCTCATCAGCACGTTGAGCAGACTGTTTTCTTCTTTGACAACATGCATCCTATAGAAGGCGCTCCAGTGCCCACGTGTTCCAGTAAATGCAAGACTTAGCTTTGGGGCTGGCTGGACCTCACACTCTACCTCTGACTTCTTGCTCTCAGCAAGTTGTACCTCCCTAAATACCACTCATTCTGCTCAACGTTTTGTCCAAAGGTAACTTCCAAACAGAATTGTGTTGAAGGGAATACTTGGGCGCTGTTGGTGAGCGTGTAAATTGGTACAACCACGGTAGAAAACAGTGCGGAGTTTCCTCAATTAAAAATAGAGTTTCCAGGGGCGCCTGGGTGGCGCAGTCGGTTAAGTGTCCGACTTCAGCCAGGTCACGATCTCGCGGTCCGTGAGTTCGAGCCCCGCGTCAGGCTCTGGGCTGATGGCTCAGAGCCTGGAGCCTGTTTCCGATTCTGGGTCTCCCTCTCCCTCTGCCCCTCCCCCGTTCATGCTCTGTCTCTCTCTGTCCCAAAAATAAATAAACGTTGAAAAAAAAAATTAAAAAAAAAATAGAGTTTCCATGAGATCCAGTAATTACACTTCTGGGGACATATCCAAAGGAAACAAAATCACCATCAAAGAGATATCTGTACTCTCATGTAGAGTGCAGCATTATTCCCAGTAGACAAGGTATGGAAACAACCTAAGTGTTCATCAATGGATAAATCAATGAAGAAAATGAATGAATGATCCCATATAGATCACATTTTCTTCATCAATTTATCTATTGATGGGCACTTAGGTTCTTAAATATATATATATATATGCATATATATATAATCCATATGATATATATGTGTGTGTATGGTGTATATATGTGTGTGTGTGTGTGTGTGTGTGTGTGTGTGTATACAGATATACACATATTTGGCTTATTTCACTTAGCATAATCCTCCAATTTCATCCATGTTGCAGCAAATGGCAGGATTTCCTTCATTTTTTGACTGATTAATATTCCAATGTGTATGTGTGATATATATACATATACATATATACATATATATATGTACATATACATATACATATATACATATACATATATATATATCACACACACATTGGAATATTAATCAGTCAAAAAAAATGAAGGAAATCCTGCCATTTGCTGCAACATGGATGAAATTGGAGGACATTATGCTAAGTAAAATAAGCCAGATACAGAATGACAAATAATGCATGACCTCCCTTATATACAGAATCTAAAAAAAGAAGTAACAGATAATAGAATGGTGATTTCCAGGGGGTGGAGGGTGGGGGAGGGGAAGGGAGATGTTGGTCAGAGGTTACAAAATTTTAGTTACAAGATGAATATGTTCTAGAGACCTGAAGTCCAGCAAGATGACTATAATTAATAATAATGTGCAGTATGGGAAATATGCTAAAAATAAACTTGAACTATGCTAAAAAGTAGTAAGTGAAAGAAGTGATGAACAAAGTGTTAATTAGAATTACATTCCATTATAACAAAAATAAATTTTATTTGTGGATCAATCTGATGACACACAGGCGGAGGACTTTGAGAGAAAAGATCTACCTGCAAAACCCTTGTTGAGCATTACAGAGGATACAGTTGTGCTTATAATGTGTCTATCAACAACTGTAAAATGTATCAGGGGCTACAAGATACAAAAGACTACCCAATGTGGTCAGAATGGGGGGAGCATTCTTGGCAAACATTCGAAGTGGGTCTTAGTCTGAATAATCAGTCTGGGCAGTACTTGGGGGTGCATCCACCCCATATTTGTGAATTGTTTGTGCCAAAAAAATGCAAGCTGGTGCCCTCCAATCATAAACATTAGATTTTCAGCCATACCTCGCTCCCACAGTGATTGCATTTTCAGACACTCCAAAAGGGACGACAGTCTACCAAGGACTGAGTTTGCCGGTGACCCGTGTACCCAACGGGATGCTCAGAGACATGGATGCTGGAATGATGAGGTTGACCGATTCATGGAGACTGCATCCCTACTTCTCCCCTCCGCAGAGGCAGGCACTGGGATCCGTTGTGCTCTTAAATGGTGGGCCTGAAGGCAAGAATTAGAACCTCCCCTCTTGGATACTTTTTTTTTTTTTTAATGTTTATTTATTTTTGAGAGAGAGACAGAGTGTGAGTGGGGGAGGAGCAGAGAGAGAGGTAGACACAGAATCCGAAGCAGGCTCCAGGCTGTCAGCACAGAGCCCGACGCGGGGCTCGAACTCATGGACCGCGAGATCATGACCTGAGCCGACGTCGGACGCTCACCGATGGAACCACCCAGGCACCCCTCCTCTTGGATACTCTTTACGACAAACTGACTCATTGAACTGAAGAAGCAAGAGCAGGCCCTTCTTTGGTCTATGCTTTGTGTCTGTGTTCCCATCTTGATTCTGGGTTCTTCGGGGCTGTGTCTGTCCCTATCCTCCTATAGGTTCAGCCCAACACCCATCTGAACAGAGTGGGTGTTCAGCCTGTTAGGTGCAAAAGAAAGGAATTAATAATGATATCTAGCATACGTAGCACTTACTCTGTGCCAAGCGCTTTACAATAATCCTAAAAAGTAGGTGCCATTATCATGAGACCCATTTTGCAGATGGGGGAACTGAAGCACAGAGGAGTTAAGTTACTTCTCCAAAGTCACACAGCCCATAACCGGCAAAGTCAGGATGTGACCTGCATGGCCTGATTCAATTATCCGTGTTCTCAAACTCCTCACCACCCCCAGTCTCTGCATATTATGCGATGGTAAGAGAGATGGAGTAGATGGGACACCTTGAGTGGCCCTGAGTGCCTCACAGTGGATGGGCAGTGCTCAAGGAACATCCTAGATGTAAAAGGAAGTGATTGGGTCATTTGTTGAAATGAGAAGCTGAAGAGGAAGGACACCACTGTGGGTCCAGGAATTAGCCCAAAGCTCTAACTTCAAAACGTGGGCTCAGAAACCAGCTCCTGGCTGACCTTTCAGATGGTAATAAAGACAAGTGGCAAAGGGGCATGAAGGAGAAATTCTAGAAGTTAATTGCCCTTAGGATTCTCATGAGGAAAAGAGATAAGCAGTTAATCTGGGGACAAAGAGTTATGTTCAGCAGGTATTTACTATGGGTCTCAAGGTGCATAAGGGCCACCAGGGACTTGGCAGGTGTGTGCACCATGGCTCTTGTCTTCGAGAAGCCCCTAGAGAAATGGCAGGATGCACGTCCATCTTCTATCCAGATGCCGACTTAGTTGACCCTGGCCCGTCAGCCCCAGCCTATGGAGGGCTCCTTTGGTATCCCCCATTGTGTGACAGGCCAGCCTTGACCTGGGGAGGAGCATTCTGGGGAGATAGTTTCCAGCTGGAAGAGCCAAGTGCCCTTTTGGCCAAGAGACCAGCCCCCAGCTTTGTGTTTCTCTGACACATCACGAGTGCTGCAGTGAAGGGCAGCAGAGGCCAGCTGAGCAGGTGTAATTGTTCCTTATGGGGAAGCTGCACCCCAAGGGCCTTGCTCCTGTTGAGCCAGGAGCAAGTTCCAAGTAATTAAGTGGATTGGGTTCTAATGCCCTTGTGACCATCAGCTTGGACATCCTTCGCTGAGAGCTCTTGGCAGGTCCTAGTGCTGCCTTGGCGGCCAGGCTAGCACTGGGGGGGGGGGGTGCCCCTGCCCTGGTGTCCACTCTGCGTGGAGGGGACGGATGAGGGAGGGGACTCAGCATATTCGGAAGTTCTTGTATATGGCGAGCTAATTACTCTCTTTTGAAATCTGTGTTTGCCACCAATCACAACTTTCATGGTGCGAAGCCTGTCATGGCAACTAAAAGCCTATCTGAAAATAAAATGACACTGTTTTGTTTTGTTTTGTTTTGTATTTCTACCATAATGACACAGGACATTTGTTTTTCCTTTTTAACTTAACGTGGTAACTAGAGATGATGACAAGAGTACAGATGTGTGCGCAGCACGTGTGGGTCAGCAGGTGCCATAGTGCGTGCGGGTATGGATTGTATGCCTACATGTGTGAGGGTTCCTGTGGGTGCTCGTGTTGATGGGGACAGTGTGTGCAGCTGTGTGGCTGTGTGTCCAAGGGCAGGGGCTGGATGTGAGTGTGAGATCACACATAGGCTGTGAATGTTTGAAGACCTGTCTGTGAGCATGTGTGTGTGTGTGTGTGTGTGCAACGCTGGAGATAAGTAGGCTTGCATGGATGTGTCTTACCTATGGCTGAGCCTGTCTCATTTGGGCTGGGATGGGGCTGACATTCAGTGCCTACCACGCATTCCGTCACAACCAGAGTTTACAACACTGATAGCATGCGCACACACCTCTTCAAGGCTTTAGGTTTCCTAAAATTTTTCTAATGTTTATTTATTTTTGAGAGAGAGAGGCAAAGTGTGAGTGGGGGAGGGACAGAGAAAGAGAAAAAGAGAGAGGGAGACAGAGAGACAGAATCCGAAGCAGGCTCCAGGCTCTGAGCTGTCAGCACAGAGCCCAATGCGGGGCTCAAACTCACGAATCGTGAGATCATAACCTGAGTCAAAGTTAGATACTTACCCGACTGAGCCACCCAGGCGCCCCAAGCCTTTGTGTTTCCTAAAGGCATTTTCTGAGCCTATCACCTATGAGCTGACTTCTGCAGGGGGGAATGCTTCCCAGACATAGAAATAGACCTCTCATCAGAACGAGAAGGCTAGAAGTAGAGCTGGGAGCCTTTTCCCAGGAGGTGATGGGCAGGGACCCAGAGTGAGGGCTGGAGACCCATTTGCCTGTTGCCGGGAGAGGCCACTGCCAGCTGCAATGTGCAGACACCCCCCCGGGGCCAGCTCTCTCAGACAAGGACTCGGTGTAGGGTGACCAGGGCTCGTTTTGTTTCACCACCAAGATCCTTCCAGCTGAACTCTCTGTGCTTCGCACGTCTTGAGACTCTGTTTTATTTTCCTTTCCTTTTAACTTCAGTATGGAACCAAAGAGAACCAATATTGATCAAGTGTTAGTTCAATAAGCGTTTATTGCACAACCAATTATTTTAAGGTTGTCTTCCCCCCCCCCCCCCCCCCCCCCCACTCCCCGGGCCCCCATGACACGGTGTGCATGTGAATTACTCCCTGCCTGGAGCTTTGCTGAACGCAGTGCTGCTGGGAAAGAGGGGCGGAGACTGTGGGCAACAGCAGAAGTGGG
Organism: Prionailurus viverrinus; assembly: GCF_022837055.1. Taxonomy (NCBI): domain Eukaryota; kingdom Metazoa; phylum Chordata; class Mammalia; order Carnivora; family Felidae; genus Prionailurus; species Prionailurus viverrinus. The sequence goes on along the minus strand of NC_062576.1, from coordinate 15,357,902 downwards.
CCCAGACGAGGGGGGTCTTAACCTGAGCCCCGTCACAAAGGACGGGAAGGGGTTAACCAGGTGTGGGAGAGAAAAGGAGAGATGGTGACGTAAAGGGAATCCAGCCGCTCAGTACACGTGGGAAACAAGCCTGATGGAAGCTGGTGAAGGAAACTAGTCTTGGACGCTGTTAGGTTTGTCTACAGAAGACAGGACGACATTGCCCTGGGATCGCCAGCAGCGTCACAAGCCGGGAGGCTTGGCAAGAGTCCCCTCCCGAAGACGGCTATTTCTAACTCTGGCCCCCACTTTGATTCCGTGGCTCTGCTGATGTCAACAGCCAGGCAACAAATTATGCTGGCAAGGCGCCGGGCTTTCTTGCAAGTTGCAATCATGTTGGCCGCTGTAGCAGAATACTACAGCAGAGCCCCCGGGAGTGCGAGCGGAAAAGTACCTGTAAATATTCCAAAGGTTGCTTCCAAAGGCACATTATTGGTTTGTTGTGTAATACCCTCTGGTGACATTGAGGCCTTATTAATAACTAAACATCTGTCACAACTGTAATTATACTTCTTAGTGCCAGGATTGTGCGGGTGGTGCATTGTCCTGTTTAAACACGGAAGGGAGGGTGTAAATAATTTAGGCAACCGACGTTGAGTAAATAACCGAGCAGCACCGTGCGGGCAGTAAGTTTCTGTCAACTTCTTGCAGACCGTGTGTCTCCGCTGACGTTCCCTTGATGTGCTCGCAAATCTCCCTGAGAACATCGCCCTGGACCTCCGATGCGGCTGCCCGAGCAACCTGGAGAGGGGAAGCCTGAGAATGAGGAAAAGGGGGGCAGAGGAGCCCCCGGAGGGGGAGAGGAGCCGCCGAGGAGCCAGGCCCCCGACTTCCCCACTTGGCAAGTCTTCTCCCCCCAAACCCCCCGGAGAAAGCGCTTTCTCGAGTGTTTGCTCAGGACTTGATTGTTTTCAGCCCTCAGGTAGGGGGTGGTGCGGGGGCGGGGGCTGGGAGCCTTTGCTGCCGAGCGTCTGAGTGTCCTGTGGGTGGGGGCGAGGACAGGACGCCTGGGAGGGGTCCTGAGAGGATGCGCGTCCCAGCTGGGTACAGAGGTTTTACCGCACATCTTGAGCCTGACAGGTTTCCACCGGCTGTATCTGAGACGTGTGGACAGAGCAAGAGGATGGGTTTGCAAACTGACCCTGTCAGGAGCTGATTAGGTTAGGGGGTGCTTGTTAGGAAGGACAGATATCATTTATAGAGTGCGTACCCCGTGGCGGCATGGGAGCAGGAGCTTGGCAAAGATAATCTCGCAGTCTCCCAGTCTTGGCAATGAATCGTCACAATAACCCCGGAGGATGTGTCATTCATCCCATTTTTACGGGAGAAAAGTAAGATATTCGACAGCTTTCTCCAGATGGCCCAGGCAAAGGGAAACCCAGGATTCCTGCCCAAATCTCTCTGAATCCGAAACTTACATTGTAACCACTGGCCTGCCTGCCTCTCCCCTCTTACAGGTGAGGAGGTCGGTTGAGGGGGAGGGGTTTTGTGCTCCCCGAGCCGCAGGGGTTCAGTCCTGCTCTCTTTCTTGCCCTTGGAGACGTTCAAGGCTGTAAAAACTCAAGAGGAATTTCACCTCCGGGAGGTTTTTTGTACAGAGGGAAATTTTGATCTACGTGATCGAGGAGTTGGTCTGCGGTGAGTCATAGAATCGGATATGTTCTGGAATGGTCTCCCTCGGGCTACTGGGAATGGGCCCTCCAGCCGTCTCTGCCACCGGTTGCCAGGAGGGACCGAAAGTGTTTATGGTGGGGGCCGTGAGTTTATGGTTTGGGCTGCAGGAGGGAAAAAGGAAGTGGGAATATATCTGGTGACCACAGCTCCTGCTTTTTAGTGATTTCTCCCAGGGGCTGGGGACGAGACTGCAGGTTCAATCCAGAATCTTCTCCAACACAACTTACTGTTCGGGAAATCAAAGCTGGGGGCTGATGAGACCCGTGGCCAAGGGCGTGGTGTGCTGAAGGGCAGGCTTGGAGCAAGTCTCTGATCAGGAGGGTTGGCTAGGGTGGGAGGATGGACCTGGGCTGGGCCTCCCCGTTCCAGCTCACCGCTTCTAGGAGAGGAGCCCCAAGAGGAAGAATGGTCCATTCCAAGGGTGAATTTCCTGGTCGGCCTTTCCTCAGCCTAGGATAAGTGATCGAATCCTGGGTGCTTGCCCTGGGAAAGTAGGGGACATGTTGAGGGAGGGAGGTCAGGACTGAGGCAGAGAAACTCTTCTGCATGTCCTGTGGGGGTTGTGGCAAATGGCAAATGTGGAAAGGATAGTCATCTACCCTACTGGCCATGACGATATCGTACAGGAAGCAGCAAAGAAGTCAGAAGGACCATTTTGCTCAACATATTCCCACAATAAAAAATATTTCCTCATTTGCTCCTGTGGCTTTGGGATTTAGGATTTGGGGCCAGAGCTGTGATGGGCATGAATTGGACGGATTAGTTTCGCCCGTCTCCAAGGGCAGCAGTGGCCCAGGTGGAAAGAATCCACTTCTCCCACACCATCGGCTTCTCCTGGGGGGTTGGCATTAATTCTTTGTGGGCCCCACGCCGAGGGTCTCTACGACTCCTGGATTATTCCTATCATGCATTCACATCACCACAAACCCATATTTACTTACTCCTTCCTTGGGGACACACTCACACATTTCTCAAAGATTTCCTTGTGCAGTAGACAGAGCAAGATGGCTAAAAAGAAGGATGAGGTGGGGCCGAGGGAGGGGGGTTTGATGGTCTGGGTCTCAACACAAGGGTCGGGCATGGAGGGGACAGGAACGCGGCCCACCGGAAGCATGTCCTCACAACAGTCCCCAGCAACGTTGTCTCGCGGAGCACATTGTGTCCCGGTCCTTTGTTCCTTGGTTGGAAACTCCTTCAGAGGGGACAATGTTAGGGCTAGCCTACAGAGCATCAGAGGCCTCCTCAGCCCCTGAAGCAGGCTGTGTGGTGGCCCACGTGATTATGCCTGGTGCGGGCAGAGTAGGCAAAATTACAAAGTAGGGAGGCCTCTCCTCGATGTGTCCCATCTTCCTGCCCCAGGTCATTCTCCCCCTTCCTGGTACCATTTTGGCTGCAAGTAACAGAAGTCAGGTAGAGCTCTCCTAGATGGAAAGGGAAATATATTTGGAAGACTTTAGGCAGGGGTTAGGGACATGGGGGTTGCCTCGTGGAATCCAAGGCTTAGGAGGTGGCTGGAATGAGGGCCTAGGGGGACACAGAAAACCCAAGAAAACTACTTCTCTCTGCCTATCTATATCTCCTCAGTTTCTCTGTCCACGTGAAAATTCTCCATGTCAGATAGCTGCCAATTTGGCAACTAGCCTCAGCCGAGAATCAGCATGGTTTCAATTTCAAATTCCCTGGGAATAGGCTCATTGTTGTCCATTCGAGATCAAATCAACAGGGTCCAGGGAAAGAGTGTCAGAGGCCATGGGCATGGTTTCTTCCACTATAAATACACAGATGGGAGAGGAAGGCAATGGCCAGAGAAGTGGGTACCTCATCACCCTACTTCCTTGAGATATTGGATTTTGTAACCCATTCTTGAAGTTGGCTGGCTGTCCTTTAAGTGCTGGAAAGGTACTTGCAATTAATGCTCTAAGCTGGAGGGTTTAAAAGAAAGTGGTCCCCAGACGAGAGAATTATCACTGATGGAACAAAAACAGTGAGGTAGATAAAACTGGCTGGGGGCACTCTTTAAGTGCAGGGTGGAGAGAGACCCTATGCAGAGGGCAGGGACTGGAGAAGTAGGGTACCTTTGGTACCTCCAGCCTTCCTCCCAGATCACCTCCTGAGATTTACAGAAGAATCCTGCAGAAGAATCTATTCCTGTCTTTGCTTAAGTGTGGGTAGGCTTTCTCTTGATGTACCTGAAGGAGATGACCTATCCATGGGGACCTCCTTCACTTCTTTGAGTCAGCATGAAGACCTGACTTGCCTCTAGCCTGCCAAGGTGCTGATTCCTCAGCCTGGAGGTCTGAGGGGATGTTTTTCCCCTTTTATCCAGACTATGGGATCTGGGGTCTTTGGGCCAGTTCTAGAGCTGACCCATGGATCTTCAGTAGGCCCAGATGGCCAGCTGGAAGGAGCCCCCAGGAAACAGAGAGATGCCCAGGTGGCTTCCACAAACTACAGCTAAGTAAACAGCCCTACTGCTTTGGTGCTGCCCCAACCCAATCTGAAGGAAGTTTTTCTAATATGGGGAGAAATGGATGTGGACTCTTGATATATGACCTAAAAATAGTCCATGTTCCAAACAAAGTGTTTTTAGTATTTTGAAATGAAAACGTGTAGACAAAGCAAGGATTCAGAATGCATGACTCATTAAATTGCTGATTCTGAAAGCAATGGAAATTCAAAGGGAAGTTTTCTCTCCCTATGTCTCCCTCCCACCCCTGTTCTGAATAGCTTATAAAAAGAGTCTCTACATAAACAAGACCCATAAACTCCTCCATGATTTAAGGTCCTGCATAGGAGAGGCAGAAGGAACTCAACCTTTATTGCCTGCTTACTAAGCTGGCCTCCCTAGCTGGGCTGGAATCGACCAGAATCTGCCCTCCCCCAGTCTGCCCATCCTCATTTCTCTTCTTCATCCTTTCCACCCTGTCCCAAGGTGTCCAGGAATTTCATGGCCCCACTATGGCCACTGTTCCTCCCTCCCCTGGGTTCCAGGCTCTGCCGGACCTCAACAGCACTCAACTCATCAGCCCTAACAAGGGTGCCTCATCAATGAGCAGTAGCCATGGGGGCATCTTAGGGGAGAGTGCACACATACGCTACCGTAGTGGGATTCAGCGGTGGGAACCTCCATCAACTCACTAGATGGTCTTGGGCTCATTGTTGGGTTAGGAAGGGTTGGGCCTCATCAGTGATATTCAGCTTTTTTGCTCACAAAAACCTTTCTAAAATGTCTTATGGGGAATGTTAGTACTTAAAACAGAGAAGAGGATCCATTCTTGTTGGAGCAAGGGGTGTGTGTGTGTGTGTGTGTGTGCACATACACACACACACTTGGGAGAATGGGGAGGTCCTCCAGGACCCCTGAGAGGAACAGTGACATGTTTCACCCGAACAGGCTATTGGGAGACCTTCATATCACAAACCCTTAAGAGCTGTGTAAAAATCTCGCCTCCAGTCTCTCCTAGTTACCATCATCTGCTTTCCTTCTGATCATCACCACACTTCTTGAGTACATTAGCGGCTTGTTAAGTCTTGTATCTGTTCTGAGGAAAGTAAGACAACCTGTGGATGGCCAGCCAAAATTTTCACCTCCTATTTCCTCAACTTCAACTCCAGTGACTTTCTTCCCTCTCCATCTTCACTCCTGTGGCCTGAGCCATCATCTTATCACCTTCTAGAACACTCCACCTCTGAGAGCTCACGCAGAGCGCTCCTCTCTTTGACAACCCACTCTACAGTAGTTTACCATTGCTGTTCCCACTTCAAGATGTGGAAACACTGTGAAAGAAAATCCTTTATGGATACGGGGCATGGGTAGGCAACCTCACACACTGACAACCTTCAACCCCAGTGGGTCCTCCATGTGGCCTAGATTCTTCTAGTGGTCAGGTCCCCTCACATTCTTCACCATGACTGTTTCAACCCCTGTTCACTCTTCTAAAAACCATGTCACTTCCTCCTTCACAAATACAACAAAGGCCCCAAGAAAAAACGTCTTCAACTTTCTACCCATCCTCCTGTCACCTTTTCTGCATTCCGGTTCATTTTTTCTCCTCCCTTCCCATCATGGTGAAAGAGGGGGTCCCTCTACCTGTCCAAGGACCACCTGCCACATGTGTGTGGGCATTCATTTCCGGCACTCTCTCTCTCACCTTCTTCCATCAACTTGACCTCCTTTATTATTCTTCAATCTCTTTCTTCTTCCCCCAATCATAAATATTCGTTCTCATGTCACTTATCTTTTAAAAAAAAGCTGATATGTTATCATTTTGCTCAAACTTCTTGAAAACATTTCCTACTCTTGTTCTAATGCTCTACATTTCTTTTACTTCTCACCCCTCCCTCACTGTGATCTGGCCTCTGTCCCTGTCAGTCCACTGATCATATGCTGGCTGGAAGAAAGGAGAGTGTTAGGTAGAAGGGGCAATGCCAAGATATGAGCCAGTTCAAAATTTAGCCCATCAAAATCTATTGGGTGAGTTTACAAACTCTATGGTTGATGGGCTGTGCCTACTAAATCAGGAACTTCCCAAAAAGAACCCATAAATCTGCTGACCCCAATTCCCTTCTCTCTGGGATGTTCACTGATAGCCTTGCCAGGTCCCCAGAAGCCCCTGTTGGGGTGGGGGGGGGGAGGGAGGTTTCTGCTGCCACATCGCCACAGCAGCAATCATGCTTTTCTCTCCCTCGTTGTGCTGGCCACTTCTTTTCCCTTCCCTTCCCTCCAGTCCCAGCCGCCCAGTTGGGATTTCAGATGATCTTAGCTAAGAGACTTAGAATGACTCTCATTCTCCAGGAGATTGTCCGACCCTACCTTGGGAGTCCTCTTTTATCCGGGGTTTACTTGCTTCTGTTTACTTGTGATGATTCTTCTAGCGCAACACGTTACAAATTGAGGAGCCTCTGAACATCAGTGTAAATAAATATTCCTCTAAAAGTGCTTCACGGTCAGCAAAATTCAGATGATAATCCATGATCTATCTACCTCTTGGAGAATATCAATGCCTATGAAAATCTCAGAGATGCTCTACAGCAAAGCAAGCGGTTTATCTTTGTTTAATTCAGCTTTTCCAAACACAGTTCGAGCCTGGAACACTGGGCGTGTGTGTTGTGTTTGTGTAAGAGCCTAGAAATCACATACTAAATGTTGATTTCCTCTCCTTAGGACATGCCTGGTTCTCAGATCAATGCAAATGATAAGTAACTGATACACCCTAGGCCCAGTGAATGCTCACACCAATACTCATTCAAACACCCTAAATTGGTGTGCCAGGCTCTGTGCTGAGTGCTGGGGATAAGGTGAATAATCTTTTCCTCGTGTGGTTTAGAGGCTCATGGAAGAGATGGATTAATACCATAGAGCTTATGTGTTAGATAAATTCATGCACAGGGCATGCCTAAGAGCATGTCACACACACACACACACACACACACACACACACACGTAGTGGTACAGCTCCAGGGTACAACATTCACTTCCAAAACAAGTACCCGACGTGAATGGCACCCCCCTGCAGCTGTATAATGTGGATAGAATAAATAAACACTTATCCATCCAAATATGCACAATTTGTTGTTATTAGTAGTCACATCGCCCCGCAAGTGTTTTTTTCACTTAACAATTTATTACCAACATGGTTTTCTATTGTACTGTGATTTATTTAACTTAGTGCCCTGTTGATGGCTGTTGAGGCTGCTCTATTTTTGCTCCCACCAGCAGTGCTGCAGTGAGCATCTTTGTATATTTATCCTTATGAACTAGTGCAAGTATATCTAAATATAAATTTTCTAGAAGTGAAATTTCTGGGTCAGAAAGTATACATGCTTTTTCTTTCGCTGGATTTGCCAAATCGCTCTCTAGAATTATCGTACCAATTTGCCTAATGGAAGGGCCTCTGAGGACAGGGGACACTGGAATGGAGGGGATGGTGACAACAGAGGAGAAGGGCTTGAAGGTGATAATTAGTGGACTAGCGTCCCTTAGGAAGTGAGAGAGCAAGGGGTCAAGAGCGCAGTCTTCATGAAGCAAAAAAATTCTAGATGCACCAAGTGTCCATTCTGGACTGCTCAGAAAATATAACAAATGATCGTAGCTAAGAAGTTTTGATCCGTCTTTCACCCGCCCGGAGATTCCAAAATCCTCCTTTCACCAAGGACCCATTTGTTTTCTGTGTGGTTCTTCTAATAAAACATGCCACAAATCGATGATCAACATTGATATTAATAAGCATCCTCTAAAGGCACTCCATACTCAGTAAGCCAATTAGCCCCTAGGAATTTGATTTCTTTGGAAGGGCTTTGGGCATAAGGAGTGTGTTTGCCTGTCTTTCTGGTCCTTGTACAGGGGATGTAGCAACGGGCCAGAACGCATCGACATCATAGGATAAACACGGCACACGTTCATGCCAACGTCCATTTCACCTCTTGGCCAGTGATCTTAGATGGATTAATATTCAAACAAAAGCTGGTATGTTATGGTGTGGAATGCTAGGGTTTACAAAGATTTTTTTTTTAGTTTTTTTAATGTTTATTTATTTTGAGGGAGAGAGAGAGAAAGAACAAGTGGGGGAGGGGCAGAGAGAGAGGGAGACACAGAATCCGAAGCAGGCTCCGGGCTCCGAGCTGTCAGCACAGAGCCCGACACGGGGCTCGAACCCACAAACAGTGAGATCATGACCTGAGCTGAAGTCGGACGCTCAACTGACTGAGCCACCCAGGCACCTCTGGAATGCTAGTTTTTAAGATAAAAATGGCCAAAGAGGTTTCTTGCTTGCAGGGGGCTGTGTTTTGGGCTATGACCCCATAATTCTCAGAAGCCCTTTTGGGAAAAAATTTAGAATTGTTGGGCGAGACCAAACACATCCAGCACACCCCTGGTGTTTGAATCAAATTTTAATTTGAGCATTTTGCTCCTATTGAGAAAGTGGGACAGAGAAGGGGAGGGACAGCGGAATGCGTGCCTTAATATTCTTGCTGCTAGCAAAAGGCTCTATAAAGCAGCACTTTGCCTCAGGATCAAGTTCGTCTTGCCCATCACAGAGTTCAAAGGGAACTGAGAGACACAGTGCCCCTCAGGCCTGTCCCATTAGGTGCTCCTCCTCCAGTCTCTCCTACTGGAGCCAAGTCCAGTGGCCCACATGTGGCTACTGTAGGAGCCTGTTCCTTCCAAACCTCTTATTTCTCCTTAGTCTGGCTACTATTGCTTTGTAATAAATCACCCCAAACTCGGGGGCGGGCGTCACAAACCAGCAAACATCTGAGGCTCATGGAGTCTGTGGGTCAGAAATCCAGTAGGGATGGCTCATTCCTGCCCTGTGATATCTGGTGCTTCCATTGGGAAGACTCCGGTGGCTGGGGCTGGAATCCACTTGGTCACCCTTCACATGTTTGGTGCCTGGGCTGGGAAGGCGGAAGGACCGGCTCAGTTGGGAGCGTGTGCCTTCTCCATGTGACTTGTGCTTCTCATAGCATGGCCTCTGGGTCTGAAGACAAGCAAGTAGGGACAAGCCTTCTGGGAGGACCAGCTAGGACCTGGTTGGCCGTTTTACGACACTGCCTTGTAAAAATCACTTCCGGCACGTTTAGTGGTCAAAGCAGTTCAAATCCTCCTAGATTCAGGAAGCGGAGACAGAAACCTCACTTATCGGTGGGAGGAGGTTCAAAGAACTTGGGAGCCATATTGGAAAGCTACCACGGTGTTCCTTCACGGGTCCTGGATCCGCCAGCTCCCAGTGCTGTGTCTCTGCTTCCAGGGGACACGGACAGAACTGGACGCTGAGGGCGTAGTAAAGATAAGGGCGTTCCCAGTGATCCGAGAAGCCGGTGGATAATTCTGAACATCGTAGTAGAAAAGCGTTGGTCTCTAAGTCATCCCGACCTGTGGGTGCCATAGGGGCAGAAGCAGCAACCAAGCCAGGTTTTCAGGAAAAGTGATAACAAGCACATTCCATGGAGGGCCCCCCACATATCATTATGCAAGTGGTGCCCTCCACAACCAGAGGGGGCCCTTAGAGCGTGTAATTAATTGGCCCGTGTTCACACAGACTTTTGATGAAACATACTTAAGGGAAAGCAATAAATAGTTCCTCTGCGCTGCTGTTAATCAAATGTCTGCCTCACTCCCTTTCCGGGGTTTTCTTCTTATGTGGGGGGAAACAGGCGGGCTTCAGATCTGTTCCCGACTCAATCCTCCTGATTCTTGTTACCTGCTCCCATCTACTGGCTGAGCACTATCTCAGCCCCGGGCAGTTTCACTTGGGGTTCACACCTGGGACTCTTGGGACAATGAGAGGAGTTGCCAGCCTCTGGGGCCCGGGTGCTGATGCAGGAGCACGATTTCCCTTGCCGTAGCCTCTCTCAAATCCCTGCAACCCCACCAAACACACAGCAGATGGATATCAATCACAGGTTTTACCCAAAGCTTGGGAATAACTGGGGAATTTCAAGTGGGGGGGGGGGGGTGATTGCAATATACAAATAAATCTTGTTAGAGTCCCCCCAACATATTTTTAAAGGGGTATTTTTACGTGCGGATCCCTTTGGCAGTCTGATGAAGCCCGTGAATTATGCTTTTAAATGCATGAAATAGAATAATTGAGGCAACAACAAAGGAAATCAATTACATTTAAGTACAGTGTCAAAATATTAAACAAAATAAGTGTGTGATATAATCATACATATGCTTCTTTGTTGATGCCTTAAATAATAAGATTGATGCCTTAAATAATAAGCTATCATAATTTTGAAATGTCGTGGTGGTGGGTGTAAACAACATTATAATGGTTACAGCTGTGACCTTGTAGGAAAATGAGTGACAAAGTCACAGTAACTGCTAATTCCAGGGCACCTCGTGGCTTGTGTTTACAGCTGGAGAAAATGCTAGGTTCCATTTCGAGGTTGATGAAAATAAAGATACATTCTTTCCCATCCAAATTCGCGGAAGCCCCCTTGAATTCTATCCCCGGGCCCCTGCGGGGTGAAAGGCCCCCAGGACCTCTGTCTGGTGCATTTCTTAGCCATGTTGCCTGGCCTCAGGGACCGCCCTGCTGTCTCATTTCTCTGAGTGAGTGCTTCCTTCTTCAGCCCTTCCCAGGGCAAATCTCTGTCTCTCTTTAGGAAACCCAACCTCCTCTCCCACGGGGACAAGCCACAGAACTCAGTGATACACCCTGGCAGTGGGTAATAGGAATAATATTTTGGCCAATAGCACACTGGTGCATGTTAACGTCAAGGCTGAGCCTGGGTCAAGAGACTTCTAACCCCGGGGCTGGACGACAGGTATTTGACTTTGTAGGAAGACACTAGGCTTCAGAGCCGAGCTCCATGGACAGGGAAAATCTGTACAATCAAAGGCTACAGGAGAGCCTCAGACTTTTGAGTTCTTCTCCCAGGGCAAAGAAGACACCCCTGACCAGCTGTCAGCTTTAACCGTGGGGCTGCAGCAAGGGAGGTGCACAGGACACAGGAGATGTAAAGGAAACTTCTCTCAGTTGTCTGGTCATGGGTTGGAGGGAGGAGAAGGACAAATGATAAGGGGTAGGAGAATTAAGAAGGCTATACTGCTTCTCTCTCCCTCTCGGCACTGGGGAACTGAGGCTCCTGCCTTACCCCTCCATGGGGACTCCGGGAGCCCACCAGATAAGGCACCTGCCCTACGATGCTCTCAACAAGGTGACAGCCTGAACCTCACTCCGTCCTGGGGCACAGACACTAAGTGAAGAACTAATGAGTCTGCCACAGGGACACGCCAAGGTGTCCCCAGAACAGAGAATGTGTGCAGAACCCTGGGCCACACCTGGATGGCTGGTGATGCAGAGACTCAGGGACGTGCAGCCACATGGAGCTGAGAAGCGGCCAAATAGCAAGGGCAGATCCCAGGACTCCTGAGAGAGCTGCACAAACTAGGAAAAGCCCTATTTGCCAGTTCTGAGTTTCAGGTTTGGAGGCCAGTAGGATGCCCGTGACCATGGACCAAGAAACACATCACTTGGGGAGACAACAGGAAGGGCTAAACATTTCTAAGACTAAACTTTTTTATTTTTTTTTTGCAACACTTTTAGATTTACAGAAAAATTGAGAAGGTAATACAGAGTTCCCATTATCCCCAATGCTCACTTTTTTCTATTATCGTTTCACACGAGGATGATGCATATGTTACATGTAATGAATCCATATTGACACACAATTATAACCAAGGTCCATACTTTATTCAGATTTCCTTAGGGTTTATCCAATATCCTTTTTCTGTTCCAAGAGCTCATGCAGGGTGTGATGTTACATTTAGCTATCACGTCTCCTTAGGCTCCTGTTGGTTGTTACAGTTTCTCAGGCTTTTCTTGTTTTTGATGACGTTGACAGCTTTGAGGAGTACTTGTCAGGTAGGTTGAGCGTCCCTACGCTGGGATTTGTCTGATGTTTTTTTCCTATGGTTAGGCTGGGGTTATGGGTTGTGGGGGGGGAAGATCACAGAGAGAAAGTGCCATTTTTATCACGTCCTAGCAAAGGTACATACAACACACGTGACTTGTCACTGTCGATGTCAACCTGGATCACCCGGCTGAGGTGTTTGTCAGGATTCTCCATGGTAAAGCTCCTAAGTTTTCCACACTTTCCACACCGTACTCTTAAAAAATCTTTATCATTGAGTAGAGTTGGCATACGATGTTGTTATTAATGTCAAGTATTCAACGTAGTGGTTTGACGATTCTATATATCGCACAGTGCTCACCACCATTAAGTATGGTTACCATCTCTCACTGTGTAACACTATTACAATATTATTAACTGTATTCTCTATGCCGTAACTTTCATCCCCACAACTTGTTTCTTTGACAACCGGAAGTTTGGACCCCTCAGTCCTCTTCACCTAGTTTGCCCATCCTCTTGCCATCTCCCCTCTGGCAACCGCCACTTTCTTCTCTGTTTGAGTCTGTCTCTGGCTTCTGTGTGTTTGTTCTTTTGCTTTGTTTTTTAGATTCCACATATGAGTGAAATCATGTGGTATTGTCTTTCTCTGTCTGACTTATTCCACTTAGCCTAATACCCTTTGGGTCCATCCATGTTGTCACAAAGGGCAAGAACTCATTCTTTTTGATGCCTGAGTGATATTCCACCATATCTATAAGTGTGTGTGTGTGTGTGTGTGTGTGTGTATACCACGTCTGTATCCGTTCATCTACTGATGGACACTTAGGTTGTTCCCCATCTTGCCTCTTTAAATAATGCTGCAATAAACATAAGGGTGCATATGTCTTTCTGAATTCATGTTTCCATTTTCTTTGGGTAAATACCCAGTAGTGGAATTACTGGGTTGCATACTGTATTCTTTGCAAGAAAGTTACCATGCACAGACTACACATAAGAAATGAGGAGTTATGTTCCATCTACATTTCTGAGGGCAGAATATCTACGTAAGTTATCTGGAATCCTGTAACAAGAGATTCTGTCTTTATTCAATCATGTGTTTCCATACATATGGACTCAGGGATATTTACTTCACAATTCGGGTAATAATTCAATACAACTTTATTTGTTTTGCTGCTCAAATGGTTGCAGCTTTGGCCAGTGGGAGCTCTTGGCTCCTGTGTTTTGAGTACTTCCTTACTTTCTGGCCCTACAAGGTGCTCCGGGCTCATCCTGGTTTTTTCCTGCCCCAGAGCATTGGCCTGGTTTCTTCTATTAGAGAATGGCATTAGAAACCAGTATCTGAGCCCTAGGTGTGCTGCTTGCTCTTGAGGCATTGTCGCTTCTAGGCCCTTTCCGTCAACAGAGCAAGGGATATGTGTGTGTGCATGAACCTATGTATAAGCACATGTATCTATATGTGTTTCTATATGTAACCATGTGAGTCCATATTAAGCTAAAGGGGAGTTCTTCTGAAGTCTTCAAGTCTAATCCATTATCACATAGATCATTCTAGCTGCTTCCTCTTACTTACCCGTCAATTCCCCTCCATCGATGAGAAAGCCAGCTCCTACCACCCACCATCCATTTACTTAATTGTTTAATTGCAACACACATTCATAGTCGTGTCAGAGGTGCTAACACATATACCTGTGGGAAGCAACTTTATAAATGACAATGCTCTGCGTGCAATTCCTTTGCCCTTCGTTTTATAGACTCCACTCATTTCCAGTTACTTACGTCAGCACACACCCCCAATCCCTTCAGAGAAGCTGTTTCATACATTTGAATACAGATTGATTTGTCACATTCTGCATTCCATCCCGAGATGCTGCCGACCTCCTAAACGATTTTTTTAAAATTCGCATACATTAAGGTTTACGCTTCGGACTGAAGTTCAGTGGGTTTTGACAAATGCATGCTGTCACATATCCCCAAATACAGTACCGCGAGGAATAGTTTTGCCGCCCTAAAAAACACCTTGCGCTTCACCTGGTCAACCTTCCTAATTTGCCCCTGAACCCGGGGCAACCACCTATCTTTTCATGTCTCCCTAGTTTTACCTTTTTTTTCTAGAATGTTATTCCATTGGAACCCTATAGTATACAGCCTTTTCAGACTGGCTCCTTTCATGTATATATGTCCATTTCAGATCCATTTCTGTTTTGGTGTGGCTCATTCCTTCCTCTTGCTGGCTGAATAATATTCCACTTTATAAATGTACTACAGTTTATCTATTCACCCGTTGAAGGACATCTTGGTTGCATTCAGTTTCTGGTGACTATGCATAAAGTTGCTATAAGTCTCTCTCTCTCTCTCTCTCTCTCTCTCTATATATATATATATATATATATATATGTACCAAAGAGCATGATTGCTGGAGAGCATGATAAGACTATGTTAAGTTTTGTGAGAAACTCCCAAACTATCTTCCAAAGTGGCTGTGTACTATTTTTACACTCCCACCAGCAAGGAAGAAGGTTCTTCTTGCTGCACACCTTCGCTAGCAGTTGATATTCTTATTTTTTTGTTTTTGGATTTCAGCCATTCTAATCGGGGTGTAGCAGGGTCTCATCATTGTTTTTTTTTTTTTTTTGATGACCTATGATGTGCAGTATCTTTTCATGCGTTTCTCTGCCATCTGTGGCTCTTCTTCAGTGAGCTGTCTGTTCAAATCTTTCCTCCGCTTTTTTCCGTGGGGGTGTTTGTTTTCTCATTGTTTAATTTTAAGATTTCTTTGTATATGTTGGCTATAAGCCCTTTGCCGGATATGTATTTTTTTCCCAATATTTTCTCCCGAGGTGGGTTTGTCTTTTCATTCTCCTGGCGGTCCCTTTAGCAGAGCATAATATTTGAATCTTAATGAAGTCCAACTTAATCATTTGTTTCTTTCATGGATCGTGCCTTTGGTGTTTGATCTAAATGTCCCTTACTAGACATGAGGTCGCCTAGGTTTCTCCTATATTTTGTTCTAGAAGTTGTATAGTTTGTGTTGGACACCCAGGTCTATAGTCTATTTTAAACTGGTTTTTGTAAACCTGGGTCTAGGTTTTCACATACAGGTGTCCAATCGTGCCAGAACCATGTGTTAAAGTCAACATAGGCTTATGTTCTCTCTGTGGTCTTCTGGTCTCCTAGGAGCAGTTCTCGGAGACAGCACATTTGCAAGCCCTCACCTCCCCATGCCAATTTCCAGTAATTTCCAGAGGTAGTTCAGCGTAAGTCCATACAAAAGAAGAAAATCATTTTATTAAAAGGCGATGTAACCGCAAGACGTTCCTTGCTCTTAATGGACAAAGCATTTTTCCTCCTTCTTTCGCTAAGTCATGCTCAGGGATGCAGTTGTATATAAGAAATGGGTATTGTTGTGACGATAATAGGACAACAGAGCCAACTGCTTACTTTCACTGTGGATTGGAAATGAGCTGCGAAATCATCACTTTTCCCCTTGACTGGGCGGGAGCCAGTTTTTGGGAAGGGCCTTTCTCTTCCTCAGTAGACACACTCACCCCCAAGCTGTCCCAGAACGACCCCTGGCAGGTGAGACTAAAGCCATGTGCTTGAAGCTACCCGAGGACCTTTCGTGGCAGCTGCTGCAGACATAAGTGAAGACAGTATTGCATAGGTCCTGCTCTCCAGGGCTCACATTCTGACCGAAAATAGACTGGAGTTACAAATGAAGTTGTGACGACGGTCACCAATAGCATTTGTCTGACTGCCTGCCACTCGCTCTTTGGGAATGTAAACTTCCCAGAGCCTTCTAGCTATGCCTCACATGTCTGCGTGCATGATTTGACTCTTGACTGACAGTCGCCATGTTTCTCCTTTCGCCCACCATATTTTAGCATCAAGGTGATGCCTCCTCTCCCGTGAGTCTCTGCTGCCTGACAGGAGGGTTTCTAATGCTGATCCTCGTGGATGTGGCCAGTGCTGGGACACAGCTGGGCAGTGCCCACGGCCCCCCGTCAGCTGAAGGGCTGATCACTGACACATACTGTTTTGAGTCTTTCCAGGAGGGCTTGGGTTTTTTCGGTTTCATGTTGCGTTCGGCCTGTACATCCCCGTGAATCCCCTCCCGCCATCATCCTCGAATTCCAACAAATTTTCCAGCACACGTTTTATGTGTCCGTCTCATGAATTTTGCCAGGACAGTGTGATCCACTTTGGTCTTTATACTTATTCTTTAGTCAGTTGAGAAAAAAAAATCCTTTTTATTATGATTGTTATTATTGCTACCTCTTTTCTTTTTTTTTTTTTTTTTAATTTTTTTTTCAACGTTTTTATTTATTTTTGGGACAGAGAGAGACAGAGCATGAACGGGGGAGGGGCCGAGAGAGAGGGAGACACAGAATCGGAAACAGGCTCCAGGCTCCGAGCCATCCGCCCAGAGCCTGACGCGGGGCTCGAACTCACGGACCGTGAGATCGTGACCTGGCTGAAGTCGGACGCTCAACCGACTGCACCACCCAGGCGCCCCTTGCTACTTCTTTTCTATAGCTTGGGTTTATTCCTAGGGAGCCCATGTATTTCTTATGTTGCACCTCTATTTCTTCGCCCTACACACCTGGGACATTTTCTTTCTAAAACGTTTCATCTTCATCCTTTCCTTCTGCGTGCGGGATCTTTTTGTTTTTCTCCCGTGTCAAAGCTTTGATTTACTCTTCAGGGAAACATCTACTCTTCATTGCCTCTGATGCACATTGTTTTTCTGTTACCAGATATTTCTTTCCTTTCTCCACTTGTGTCCCTGCCCTCCCTTTGGTTTGTCCTCCCCCTGTCCCAGGCTCACATAGCTCATGCTTTCCTTACCCTTTATCATGGCCCCAAGGACATGGTTTCTAAAATTTATTTCCGTTTCCTAACATGCATCTTTAAGAATAGGCTCTTTTCTTGAGCCTTCTGGGCAATATATCCCTTCCTACACGTTATGATGTTGTCTGATAGGCTCCGCGTTTGGCTTCTTCATTCTTACTGCAGCTTGGCACTTACCCATTTGTGGAATTTAACTGGTATCCATTTGGTCAGGGGCTCTGGGCTCTGTGTGGGATGTTCTATTTTTCTGACTGCTGGATTTCCTGACTCTGCTAAAGAATTTACAGAATTAACAAAAACAATGCCCACTGCTTCCAACTCTTGATCTACAATGTTTTTCATATATTGTATTTCAATAACAAATATCCTATTTATAATGCTTTAAATATTAAATATCTCAATATTTAGATATTACAATGTAATATTTCTATTTTATTTAAATATAACAATATTAAGTATTGTAATATCTAAATATTACTCAATTAAAAAAAATTTTTTTAATGTTTATTTATTTTTGAGACAGAGAGAGACAGAGCATGAACGGGGGAGGGTCAGAGAGAGAGGGAGACACAGAATCCGAAACAGGCTCCAGGCTCTGAGCAATCAGCACAGAGCCTGACGTGGGGCTTGAACTCACGGACCGCGAGATCATGACCTGAGCCGAAGTCGGATGCTTAACTTACTGAGCCACCCAGGCGCCCCTAAATATTACTCAATTTTTAAATATTACAATTTAAATATTGAGATAGATATGGAGACATAGATATCATTATAGTTATGCCTCTGCATATCTGTAACTATACCTATGTATCTATGGAAACTCTGAGGAGCTGTCCAACTGGTGTCTCCCTTAATATAACTTTGGTGCTATGACATGGTAGTCAGTTCTCAGGTGCGTGAAAATATTTTCTGGTGCTGCTAGCATAGTATGCTACTCTCTCTCTCATTCATTCAGTTCTTCTTCCTGCTTCAATTCTCTACAAGTCTTACTCTGCAAGAAACCAAGTATGCCTCCTGGCATATGGTATACAAGGAAAAGTATTGAAAATAGGATATTTGTTATTGAAATATAGTATATGAAAATCACTGTAGATAGATAGATCTAATCATGGTATATATAGATAAAAACTGTATAGCCATCTCTTTATGGCGTGCTAATATGTTTCTAGAATAAATGAGAATTGTGACAGTGGTTAATTTAGATTTCTATGCACACCTTACGTAACTGGTAAAATATCGACCGGTCCTGCTATCATTGTAATAAGAATACCTTCAAACAGTGTCAAGAATGCTCTTCATTGGTAGTGCCCTAGTCCTGTTGGATATTTTTGCGAATGTGTTTGCACATGTTGCAGAGGGAAACTTGGTCTGTGTCATTAATACCATGACCAGAAAAAACCTGAGCGTCACCTAGAGTTGGCAGTCAGAATTCTGAAGGAACATGATGAATGGAGTAGTGCTATTTACATAGGTTGAGTCGTTTCACTGGTGTAATTGTTGTATTAAATGAGATACTAAATTGTATTCGATTGAATGCACCTTATCTAAAGTCAAACTCTTTAATGTATCCTTTAAAATCTACCTTATTGTCAGAGAAAATAAGAATAAACTCTATTCATTAGGGAAGACTTTGTCATAGTAACCTAAAATCTTAGTGGATTAATAAATAAAGTGTATGTGTCTCTCCCAAGAAGGCTGATACAGATGGAGACCTGCTGTCCCACCTGGGAGCTATGCCATGGGGAACACGGCCTCCAGAGGCACATAGCAAGGGAGGAGGAAGAAAAGGAAACACACCAGCTTTTCATTGTTTTTATCTGGAAGTGGTATAAATCATTTTAGCACACATTGGCTAAACTCGTTCTGGCACCAACCTAACTGCAAGAGACAATGGGAAACAGATCATGAGTCTTAATAGAGTCTATCCAGACCAGAAAGTGGGAAATTTTAGTTTTCAAATGTATTTCCAACAAGACTTCTATCACAATTTCTTGCAAATTGTTTCTGTTTTTTTAGAGAGGTATTAATTCCAGCCAACTCTGTGAGAGGGCAAAACTCACAAATTAGTACTAATTCACAAGGGAAAATGTTATAATGTTTTGTCCCGTATAAGAAATTCCTTATTTTGAAAATAGAGAGTTATTTCTAAAATGGAAATGTAAGCCCCCAAATTCCCATTAAACATTGACCAATACTGAAAGAAAATCATTTTGAAGAGGAACCAAATTATTAGCTGTCTCAGCTTCTCTTCAGTCTGGAACTGGCTTTCCCTGGAGTCAGAGGTAGATAGTAGGTCTGACTCAAAACCTGCCCAACATTCTCTGAAATTGCTTGTACTGTTCAACTACAAGAGGTGAACATATTTAATTTAAAAATGGGGTTTCAAGAGACTTCTGCTTCTGGTCAAAAAACAATAACATGAATTGGATTTACTTTCCCACCTGATACAATAATAACAACAGAAACTAGAAAATACATGAAACAATGCTTTTCACAGTAACACAATAAGAGATAAATGGAGGAACCTGAGAAACAGGAAGCAAAGCGAGCCCTATGATTGCCCCAACTTACTGCCTGAGGAGTTTCTGGACTTCAGTTCAGAGAGTAGGAACTCAGACCCAGCAGAGCGTCAAAACGCAGGCAGTAAAAATGGTTAAGATTTCAAGAAGAAATAGACATATCCAAAATTATAGTTGGAGATTTTGAACAAACTTGACTTGAATAACACTATCGTCCAATTTGACATAATTAGAATTTATAGAATATTCCTTCCAACGGCAGCAGAATGCACATTCTTTTTTATGTGGGTATGGAACATTTACCAAAATAGACCATATTATGAACTGTAAATAAATAAATTAGAAGAATTCAAGTCCTACAAGATATGTTCATGAATCACCACGAAATCAAGTTAGAAATCAGTAACAGGCAGATGTTTGGGAAAGCCCCCTCATACATAGCATATGAGTCAAAGAACTCAAAAGATAAATTGGAAAGTATGTTGAACTGAATGAAAATATAAATGCATCATATGAAAATGTGTGGGATGTAGGTAAGTATTACTTAAAGGGAAACGTATACAGCTAAATATCCATATCAGAAAAGAAGAAAGATCTCAAACCAGTAATCTAACTTTCCACATTAAGAAATTAGAGAAAGAAGAGAAAGTAAATCCAAAGCAAGGAAGAAAAGAATGAAGATCAGAAAAAAATTCAATAAAATAGAAAAACAATAGATAACAATTGATGAAACCAAATGCTGGTTCTTTGAGAAGATCAATACAATCAATATTGATCGAGAGCTAGATTGATCGAGAGCAATATTGATCGAGAGCTAGATTGATCGAGAAAAAAAAAGGTGAAGTCATAAATTACCAATATCAGTGATGAGAGAGAGAACGTCACTACAGATTCTACAGATTAAAAGAACAAAAATAGAATTTTGTGAATAATTTTATGTCAGTAAATTTGGACAGTATAGATGAGATGGACTTATTTCTTAAAAGACACAAATCACCAAAGCCCAGTCAAAAATAAATATATGACCTGAGTAGTCCTATTTCAGTAAAAAAAAAAAAAAAAGTTTGTACTTTAAAATCTTCCCACAAAAACACTCCAGAGACAGATCATTTCATTGGTGAATTCTACTGAACAAATTTTGCTAAAGAAATGATATCAGTTCTGCATAAACTCCTACAAAAAACTGAAAAGCAGAAAATACTTCCTAACTCAGCCGGCATTATTCTGATTTTTTACAAACAGACAAAAGCATTACAAAAAAAATCTGCAAAGCAATATACTTCAAGAACATAGATGCAAAAATTCTTTATAAAATTTTGACAAATCAAATCCAGCATTATATAAAAATAATACACCACAACCACGTGGGGTTTATGTCAATAACGTAAAGGTGGCTTGACATTCTAAAATCAAACAACATAATTCACTATAACAGACTAAAAGAAAAAAATCATATAGTCACCCCAACATCTATTCCTGATTAAAAAAAAAAAGACTTTCACAAACTAAGAATAGAAGGGAACTTCCTCAACCTGATTCAAGCATCTACAAAAAGCATATAGCTACCCTCATCATAATGGTAAAAGATCAAATGCTTTACCCCTAAAATCAAGAATGAGAAAACTATACCCATTTTTTCCATTTCTATGTAACATTGTACTAAGGTTCTAGCCTGTGTAATTAGATAAGAAAAATAAATAAAAGGCATCCAGATTGAAAAGGAAAAAGTAAAACAGTCTATATTTACAGATAACATAGCTGGTGTATTAATTTGTTATTGCTGACTAACAAATTACTACACAGTTAGTGTCTTTAAACACCTATTTATTGTCTCTAAGTTTCTGTAGGTCAAGAGTCTGGTTAGGTGTACCTGGGTTCTCTTTTCAGGGTCTCGGAAAGCTAAAATCAAAATGTTCAGTGGACTTCATTCTCATAATGCAGGCTTGGCTGGGGAAGGATCTGCTTCCAAGCTCCTTTAAGTTGTTGGCAAAATTAATTTCCTTGAAGCTATAGAATTCATGGCAGCTTGTTCCTTTAAAGCCAGTGACAGAGAGAGAAGGGACTGGAAGGAGAGAGAGATAGAGAGAGGGAGAGAGAGACTTTACTACTTTGAGTCTCTGACCTATAGATCTTTTAAAGGGATCACTTAATTAGTTCAGGCCCAGACAGGATAATCTGCCTTTTGGTTAACCTACAAGTCAGACTATTCAATATTTTAGTTACTTTTGCAACTTTGAAATTTATCCCTTCACCTTTGTCATATTCTTAGTTACAGTTCTTCCTTTGCTACGGGGGAAAGGATTACACAAAAGCATGGAGACTGGGAAGAGGAAAGTCATGGGAGCCATCTTAGAACTTTGTTTACCATACTTACCAATGAAGAAAATCTAATGACATTGTCAAAAGAAAATCCAGAGGGTTTTACTTGTGAATATTGTGTTGAGTGAGAAACAGACTGCAAACAGGGAGACTTCAAAATCGAGAGGTAAGAAACTCAGCTGTCTGCGGTTGCAGCTCAGTTTATAAAACGTGATGAGGAAGCACATTGCTTTCTAGGTTACTAGAAACTCCTTTTCAGAGGAGTAGCAAGCACTACATAAGCTTACTTCTTAGGAAGCTGGAAGGTCACCCTGACATGAGGAAAGCTTAAGTTTTGTTCAAGGTCAGAGTCAGCATTTGGGGAAAGTCAGGACAATATAATGAGAAATAGTAAAAGTGTTGCCTTGTTCTTAGGGGGAAAGCCTTGAGTCTTTCACCATTAAGTGTGTTAGATTTAGCTTTTTTGTAGATGCCCCTTATCAGGTTGAAGAAGTTCTCTTATATTCCTAGTTTGTTAAGAATTTTTAAATATGGATGGAGGTTGAATTTTGTCACGTGTTTTTTTTCTGCATCTATTTATGAGACCATTTATTTATTTTTCCTTTGGGCTTTTCATATGGTGGATTACACTGATTGTTTTTGAATATTACAGGCAGACTTGCCTTCCTGAAATAAATAGCACGTGGTTACGTTGCATTGTCCTTTCAGTTTTGCAGGATTTGATTTGCTGATTTTTTAAAAAGGAATTTTGCATTTACGTTGATGAGGGATATTGGTCTATAGTTTCCACAAAACTTTGGCTAATTTCCGGACATCCAAAAAAGTTAATTCTGACTTTTTTTTTTTTTTGCCAGTTAAAAAAATTACTTTTATGGAGTAACAGAATTTTAGAGTTCCCCACTCCGTCAGTTTCACTGACATCACTTGCTATTTTCTCACTTCAAGTAAAATGTAGAGACCTTACCGCCAACATAAGTCCTTTTATTTTCTACTTTTATATTATAGTTGTCTTGTACGTTATTTCCTCAACGTTGTAGGCTCTTACTGGCTCTCATTGCCCCTCCTGCTTTGGCTTCCATGGGTTGTTTGGGGGCTGAGATACAAGATGATAGAGAGAAAAGAGAAAAAGAAAGAACGATTGTGAATTTCATATTCTTTCAGGAAGCCACTCACGCATACAATAAGTCAGAATTTGAGGCATCTCCTGGAGTCTTCTCTGTTGTGCTAATTCTCACTTTCCGGTTTCAGGTTTCACTACATTCAGACCTGAAAATACCAGAAGAAAGTAATGATAAACTCATCACCAGTGGGTGGTCTTTTGAATCCTCCTGTTCTTCCCCAATCTGCCTGTTAGTAGTTATTTTCAGAGTCCTCGGATAGCTGCTGCATACATTCCGTCCTGTTTTTAGGCTACACTCAGTGGGATATATATGGGTTTAATAGGCTTACTTCACCTTACCGTGAAGTGGAAGCATGATCCATTGACTTTTTGGCAAAAGTGCGAAGGCAATTTAATGGAGAAAGCATAGTTTTGTCAATAACACTGGTGCAAATGCTGGATATACATATGTAGTACATACAAATATAGACCATATTTCAATATACATCCACTATACATACACATGCTTCAATCTGCCCATATCACCATATTCAAAACTTAATTCATAATGCATCTTAGACCCAAATGTAAAGCGTAAAATTACAAAACTTCTAGGAGAAAACTCTTGTGACCTTGGGGTTAGGCAAATGTGATCCCAAAAGTATGATTCCTGAAAGAACAAATCAAGAAACCAGACTTCATCAAAATTAAGAACTTTCTTTTTAAAAGATACTATTAAGAGAAGGAAAAGACAAGCCATGGGGCAGGGGGAGGGGGGTGGGAGACAAGCCACAGGCTGAGTGGCAATATTTGCAAATCATATATCTCATAAAGGACTTGTATTCAAAACATATAAAGAGCCCTCTAAATTCAATGAAAAAAACCCTCAATATAAAAGTGGGTAAATTATATGAACAGATAATTTGCCAAAGAAGATACAAAGCTGGCAAATAAACACTTGAGAAAATATTCAATGTCATTAATCATTAGGGAGATGCAAATCAAAACTATAAAGAGATGCCATCATAGGGGTACTTGGGTGACTCAGTCAGGTGGGTGTCTGACTCTTGATTTCAGCTCAGGTCATGATCATGAGGTTGAGTCCCACGCTGGGCCCCATGCTGAGCATGGAGCCTGCTTGGGATTCTCTCTCTTCCCCTCCCTCTGCTCCTCCCCTGCTCATGCGCACGTGCTTTCTCTCTCTAAAATAAAAAGAAAAAAAATACAGTGAGATGCCATCACATACTTATGAAAATGTCTACAACTAAAATGACTAACTATACCCAGTGATGGCAAGAAAGTAGGGCCACTGGAAGGCTTATACACTGCTGGTGGGAATGCAAAATGGTACCATCACTTTGAATAATACTTTGGAAGTTTTTTAAACAGTTAAACATACATGGGAATACATTAATTTAATCCATGCTAAATACATCTGTCATACGACCTTCCATTCCACCTCTAGGCATGTAACCAAAATAAAGGAAAGCATATGTTCCTATAAAGACTCAAACATGACCCCAAATTGCTCGTTGCTCATTTTATTCATAATAATCAAAACCTGGAAGGAACCTAAATACCCATCAACTGGTGAGTAAATAAATTATGGTGTATTCATCTAATGAACTATGATTCAACAAAATTTTGTTACATACAAAATTAGGGGTGCATTTCAAAATATTATGCTGGAATAATGAAACCAGACTACAAAAATGCATACACTACAATTTTGTTTCTTTTTCTCTTTTTTTTTAAAAAATGTTTATTGATTTACTTTGAGAGAGAGAGAGAGAGAGAGAGAGAGAGAGAGAGGGTGGGAGAATCTCAAGCTGTCTCCTCACTGTCAGCATGGAGCCCGACGTGGGGCTCAGTCTCATGGACCATGAGATCATGACCTGAACTGAGGTCAAGAGTTGGCCACTTAACCAACTGAGACAACCAGGTGCCCTCTACAATTCTATTTCTACAAAACTCTAGAAAAGGGAACTATCATGTTTCTTACAGGTGAGGGGAGAGGATAAAGGAAGTGGAAGGAAGAGATATGAGGAAACTTTTGGAGGCAATGGCTTCATGGGTGTGTATATGTATTAAAAACTTACTAAAAAAATAAAAATAAAAACTTGCTAAATTGAATACTTTATATGCAGTTTATTATATGTTAATTACACTTCAATAAGCTTACTTTTAAAATGGGCATTTATTTATTTATTTATTTATTTATTTTAAGCAGGCTCCACAGCAATGCGGGGCTTGATCTCACAAAGTGTGAGATCATGACCCAAGCCAAAATCAAGAGTCAGGTCCTTTACCGACTGAGCTAGTCAGGCACCCCCCAAATGGGTTTTTAAATCATTCTCTGTGATGGTGAAATCAGCAGAAATTCCCCCAGTTCTTTGGCTCATGGTTAAAGTGCTATTTCCCACATTGTCTATTTGTATAAATTTGTTAAGTTCATTAACGGTCATTTGGGAGGAAGCATATTGATCGCTCTCAGTCAGCCTCCATAGTATCTGATCGTTTTCTGGCTCTTTATCACTTCATTCATCCCATGTTCTCATTTTCTTTATTGTTCTTTTTTTTTTCTTTTTTTATGGAATACTTCACAAATTTATGTGTCATCGTGGCCCAGGGGCCATGCTAATCTTCTCTGTATTGTTCCAATTTTAGTACATTTGCTGCCGAAGTGAGCGCTGTTCTAAATTTTTGAGCTGAATGTTCAGTAAATTTATTTCTATTCCTTCAATTAAATTGTATTTTCCTGTATATAATTGTATCTACTGATATAGACAAATATACTGAAGGAAGCCAAAGTCATGCTAAATCCCCTCTCCAGATTAAAACGCTGCTGACATTTTTGTCAGGCTACTTGCTGACATCTTCCTGTCTGTGCAAACCATTTTGTGTGTGTGTTTGTATGTGCGTGTGTACGCAGAAAAGTATACAGCTCCTAAGTGTACAGATGACCACAAAGCGTGCATACCCAGGTAACCAGCGCTCAGTTAACAGAATATTGCCAGCCTCGCAGAAGCCATCTTTGTACCCACTGCCCGTCACAACCCACTCCGCACCAACCCAAAGATAACTACTGTCTTGACTTCTAGTGACATAGGTTACTTTCGCCAGATTTTAAATTTTATTCAAATGTCATCATGAAGCATGTATTCTGCTTTATCTGTCTTCTTTCAATCAGCATTATATTTGTGAGGCTCATCTATATGGCTTTAGGGGGTTCATTCACCATCGTCGAGCTATCTCTCCATTACGTGACTGTGTCATAATTTATTTATCCACTTTATTGTTGATAGGCATTTGGGTGGTTTCCAGTTTGGGGCTATTATGAATAGTGCGGCTATAAATATGCTAGTGCACGTCTCTTGCGAGCACATGAATGCTGTCTTACTGGTTATATACCTAAGAGAGAAATTGCTGGGTCATAGACATGCAATTTAGATGTACCTAACTTCGAATACTGTTTTCTAACTTATATTTCCATGTCAATTAGTGGTATTAACTATGTGACCGTACCGCACTTTAATCATTTAGTTGTTTATTGATGGGCATTTGCTCCGCCTCTGATTTTTCATTAATAGGAACAACAAAATACTCCATATACCTATAAACATCTTTGTTCAATTGGCTGACTGATTATGGTTTTAGGATAAATGCTTAAAACTGGAATTGTTGTCCATGTGCATAGACACTTTGATACACATTGTCCAATGACCTTTTTGAAACGTACAACTTGCAATCTCACCAGCATTTACTAAGAGGGAATCTTTTTCTATATCCTCACTCCCATTGGATTGTATGTATGTTTTAAACTCTTGTCAGTCAGATAGAAGAATACCCTGACATCTTTGCATTAAGTTATATTTATTAGTGATTTTAAACATACTTTTATGAATGTATTTCTCATTTTATGCACTTTGCCATTATTTTTATCTTTTTATCATTGATTTAGAGGGGTTTTTTATATGCTGACAAAATAATCCTTTGACTATCTACGTTGTAAATAATTACTCCAGGTTTTTGTTTACGTGTTAATTGGGTTATATGTGTTGTGGTTGTTGTTTTTGTACACATTTTTGATGTTGCTGTTACTGTTTTTACCTTTTTATTTAATGGAATCAACTTTATAAATCTTTGTCTTCGTGGTGTCTGGCTTTTGTTTTGTGCTTTACAAGGATTCTCTCACCTGAAGATTATAACGTTAGTCTCTATTTTTCTTGTAGTATTATGGCTTTATTGGTTACACTTACGTCTTTGACACACTTGAAATCTCTTTAACTATATGGAATGAAGAGTTTGGTTTGACTCTTTTCCAAATAACACTTTGACTGATTATTTCCATTTTAATTTGAAATGCCACTTTACACAGTGTCCAAATCCCTAAGTCTCTGCGTGTCTACTCTGTACTAAGAATTCAATTCCGTTGCTTTGTTTATCCATTTATCCAACAAATACTTATGTGCCAGGCACTTTCTAATCAACTGAGCTATATCAGTATAAAAAGGAGACAAAACTCCTCTCCTCATGGAGCTTCCCTTTCAGAGGAAGATATAAAGGCAGATAATAAACCAGAAGTATTCATTTTAATTCATCTCCTGAATTGGAATGAGGAAGTTTTAATCACTATAGATCTATAGGATATTTCAATATCAGGTAGAGTTAGTTCTTCCACATTAATTATTTGGCCTCTTTGTAAATACTGAATCTTCCAGACGAACTTTAGAATCAGTCGATCCGATTCCAGTATACATCTCCTTGGGATTTTGATTCTGATTACCTGGAATTTTGAAAAGAATTTAGGGAGATCTGACATCTTTACAATAGTTTTACTTATCTAATAATAAGGTATACTTCTCTAGGGATGCATGGGAGGCTCAGTCAGTTGAGCGTCTGACTCTTGATTTTGGCTCAGGTCATGATCCCAGGGTTGTGGGATCGAGCCCCATGTTGGGCTCTGCACTGAGTGTGGAGCCTGCTTAAGATTCTCTCTATCTCTCTCTCTCTCTCTCTCTCTCTCTCTCTCTCTCTTTCTCTCTGCCCCATTTCCCCACTCTCTCTCTCTCTAAAATAATAAAATAAAATAAAATAAAATAAAATAAAGTATACTTCTCTAGTCAAGAATTCATTTTATTCACGTGTCCTTCTATGTCTCTCAGTAGAATTTAAAATTTTTCTCCACATAGATTAATTTTTGGTTGCTATTGTGAATAGAATTTTATTTCGCTTTTACCATATTTTATGCCTTATTATTATTGTATATAAGAAAGCTATTGATTCTGGTATGTATTTTTATAACTTCCCACTTAAGTGAATCCCCATACTGTTCCTGAGAGTTTTTCATGATTTGGTCTTAGGTTATTTGTTGTATAATAGTACATTACAAATATTTTCACTGTGGATTATACTCTGTCATTACTAAGTGACTCTCCTTGTCCTGTTTGACCATTTTCATCTTGCATTCAATTTAGTTTGGTATTTAAATTGTGAGCTTTCTTTTCTTTTTTTAAAATTCTATTTATTTTTTATTTCTATAAATGTTTATTTATTTTGAGAGAGAGAGAAAGACAGAGTGTGAGTGGGGGAGGGGCAGAGAGAGAGGGAGACACAGAATCTGAAGCAGGTTCCAGGCTCTGAGCTGTCAGCACAGAGCCCAACGTGGGGCTCGAACTCACGAACTGTTAGATCATAACTCGCGCCAAAGTCGGATGCTTAACTGACTGAGCCATCCAGGTGCCCATCTTTTTTTTTTTTAATTGAAGGATAATTGACATAGAACATTATATTGGTTTCAGGTGTCCAACATAGTCATTTGACATTTGTCTACATAGTGAAAGGATCGCCATAAGTCTGGTTACCATCTGTTACCACCCAAAGTTACAAGGATTTACTCTCTTAACAACATTCAACTATGCAATACAATATTATTGACCATAGTCACCATGCTGTGCATTACACCCATGGCTTATTAATTTTACAACTGGAAGTTTGTATCTCTTGATCCCCATTTCACCTATCCCTAAATCCCGCTCCACTCTGGCAACCACTAATCTGTTCTCTGTATCTGAGTTTTGTTTTGCTGTTCACTTGTTTTGTTTTAGGTTCTAAATATAAGTGAAGTCATACATCATATATCTTTCTCTGTCTGACTTATTTCGCTTAGCAGAATACCCTCAAGGGCCATCCATGTTGTTGCAAATGGTAACATTTCATCCTTTTGTATGGCTGAGTAGTATTCCATTGCGTAATATACCGCATCTTCTTTATCCATTCATCTATCAGCGGACACTTAGGTTGCTTCCATATCTTAGCTATTGTAAATTATTTTGCAATGAACATAGGGGTGCATATATCTTTTCAAATTAGTGTATTCATTTTCTTCAGATAAATACCAGAAGTGGAATTGCTGGGCCATAGGGTAGTTCTATTTTTAATTTTTTGAGGAACCTCCACCCTGTTTTCCATAGTGGCTGCCCTAGTTTGCATTCCCACCAACAGTGCAAGAGGGTTCCCCTTTCTCCACATTCTTGCCAACACGTGTTATTTTTGTCTTTTTGGTAATAGCTATTCTGACAGGTGTGAGGTAAGATCTCCTTGTGGTTTTTATTCGCATTTCCCTGATGATTAGTGACGTTGAGCATCGTTTCATGTGTCCGTCAGTCATCCATATGTCTTTTTTAGGAAAATGGCTATTTTTCAGACAAATCGTTTGGGATTTGTTGCTGTTGTTACTAAGTTGTGTGAGTTATTTATATATTTTAGATACTAACCCCTTATCAGATATGTGATTTGAAAATATCTTCTCCTGGGGTCCCTGGGTGGCTCACTTGGCTAAGCGTCTGACTCTTGATTTTGACTCAGGTCATGATCTCACAGTTTGTGGCTTTGAGCCCTGCATCAGGCTCTGTGATGACAGCATGAAGCCTGCTTGGGATTCTCTCTCCCTCTCTCCCTGGCCCTCCCCCATGCTTTCTCTTTCTCTCTCTCAAAACAGGCAAGTAAACATTAAAAATAAAAATAATGAAAAACAATATCTTCTGTTCAATAAGTTGCTTTTTCATTTTGTTGGTGGTTTCCTTCACTATTCAGATACTTTTTAGTTAGATGTAGTGCCATTTGTTTACTTTTGCTTTTGTTACCCTTGCCTTTGGAGTCAGATCAAAACATCATTTCCAATAACCAATGTCAAAGAGTTTACCGTGCGTGTTTTCTTCTAAGAATTTTATGGCTTCAGGTCTTACGTTCAAGTCTTTAATCCATTTTGAGGTAATATTTTGTTTGGTGTAAGATAATGGTCTGCATTCTTTCTTTTGCATATAGCTAACTAGCTTTCCCAATACCATTTGTTGAAGAGACTGTCCTTTTCCCATTGTGTATTCTTGCCTCCTCGGTCATAAATTAATTGGCCGTATACGTGTGGGTTTATTTCTGGGCTCTCTATTCTGTTCCGCTGATATGTGTCTGTTTTTATGATGATACAAATACTACTGTTTTGATTACTAAAGCTTTGTAATATAGTTTGAAATCAGAGAGCATGATGCCTCCATATTTGTTCTTTCTTCTCAAGATCAATTTGGCTATTTAGCATCTTGTGTGGCTCCATACAAATTTTAGAATTGTTCTATTTCTGTGGAAAATGCCTTTGGAATTTTTATAGTAATTACATTGAATATATAGATTGCTTTGGGTAGTATAGACACTTTTAGCAATATTAAATTATTTTATTTTTTATTTATTTATTTTTTTAAAATTTTTTTTTCAACGTTTATTTATTTTTGAGACAGAGAGAGACAGAGCTTGAATGGGGGAGGGGCAGAGAGAGAGGGAGACGCAGAATCGGAAACAGGCTCCAGGCTCCCAGCCATCAGCCCAGAGCCTGACGCGGGGCTCGAACTCCTGGACTGCGAGATCGTGACCTGGCTGAAGTCGGACGCTTAACCGACTGTGCCACCCAGGCGCCCCAATATTAAATTATTTTAATCCATGAGCATAACCTATTTTTCCAGTGATTTGTGTCTTTCATCAATGCCTTATCGTTTCCGGTGTGCAGGTCTTTAACCCCCTTAGTTAAATTTATTCCAGTATTTTATTCTTTTTGATGCAGTCGTAAGTGGGATTGTTTTCTTAATTACTCTTTTGGATTATTTGTTGTTAGTGTATAGAAATGTAACAAATACTATATATTGATTTTGTACCCTGTAACTTTACTGAATCTATTAGTTCTAATAGAACTATCTATAAAACTATACATAAAATCAAGTTTTCTGCTAATAATAACCATCTTACTTCTTCCTTTCTGATTTGGATCACTTTTGTTTCTTTTTCCCGCCTAATTGCTCTGGTTAGGATTTCCAATCCTATGTTGAATAAAAATAGTGAAAGTGGGCATCCTTGTCTTGTTTCGGATCTTAAAGGAAGAGTTTTCAGCTTTTCCCTGTAGAGTATGTCAACCATGGGCTTGCCATATATGGTTTTTAATATGTTGAGTTACATTTCGTCTCTACCCACATTGTTGAGAGTTTTATCATGAATAGATGTTGAATTTTGTCAAATGTTTTTCTACATCTATTTAGATGATCATATGGTTTTTATATTTCATTTTGTTAATGCGTTGTGTCATATTTATTGATCTTTCCATCACTGGAATAAATCTCACTTGATCATGGTGAAGGATCCCTTTAATGTATTGTTGAATTCAGTTGCTAATATTTTGTTGAGGAGTTTTGCATCTATGCCCATCAGGAACATTGGCCTGTAGTGTGTGTGTGTGTGTGTGTGTGTGTGTGTGTGTGTGTGTGTTGTCCTCATCTGGTTTTGGTATCAGGGTGATGCTGCCCTTGTAAAATGTGTTTGGAAGAGTTCCCTCCTCTTTAATTTTTTGGAAGCGTTTGAGTGGGCTAGGTATTAAATCTTGAATTATTTCGTAGAAGTCACCCAGTGAAGCCATCTGATCCTAGACTTCTGCTTGTCGGAAGTTTTTTGATTACTGATTCAATGTTTTTACTGGTGATCAGTCTGCTCAGGCTTTTTACTTCTTCATGATTCATTCTTGGAAGGTGATGTGTTTCTAGAAATGTATTCATTTCTTCTAGGTTGTTCAATTTTTTGGCATATGCTTTTTCATAGTAGTCTCTTTTAATCCTTCATATTTCTGTGGTGTCGCTTGTTACTTCCTTTCATTTGTGATTTTATTTGAGTCCTCTGTCTTCTTTTCTTAGTGAATCTAGCGAGAGGTTTGTCAATTTTGTTCATCTTTTTCAAAGAACTAGCTCGTAGTTTCATTGATCTTTTATATTGTCATTTAAATCTTTTTTTTTATTTCTCTTCTGATTATTTTTTCCCTTTACTAACTTGGGGCTTTGTTTATTCTTCTTCTCCTAGCTCCTTAAGGTATAAAGTTAAATTGTTTATTTGACATTTTTCTTGTTTCTTAAGACAGGCCTGTACTTCTATAAACTTTCCTCTTAGAGCTGCTTTTACTGTACCCAATAGATTTAGGTATAAGGTATTTCCATTTTCATTTTTCTCAAGATACTTTTATTTCTCCTTTTATTTCTTCATCTCTCCATTAGTTGGTCAGTAACATATTGTCTAATCTGTACATATGTGTGCTTTTTCCAATCTTCTTGTGATTGATTTCTAGTGTCACACCATTGGAGTCAGAGAAGATGCTGGATATGATTTTTACCTTCTTCTTAAATTTACTGAGACCTGTTTTGTGGCCTAACATATGATCTATCCTAAAGAATGTTTCATGTACACTTGAGAAGAATATATACTCTGCTGCTTTTGGATAAAATGCTCTGTATATATCTATTAAGTCCATCTGGTCTCATGTGTTATTTCTGGCTGATGTTTCCTTATTGAATTTTTGTCTGGATGATCTATTCATTGGTGTGAGTGGGGTATTAAAGTTCCCCACTATTACTGTATTACTGTCAATTCTTCCCTTTAGGCCTATTCATATTTGCTTTATATAGTTAGGTGCTTCTATACTGAATCTAGAAATATTTACAAATGTTGTATCTTCTTGCTGAATTGATTTCTTTATCATTATGTAATGCCCATCTCTGTCTTTTACTAAAGTCTTTGTTTTAAAGTCCAGTTGGGAGGTGCCTGAGTGGCTCAGTCGGTTAAGGGTCCGACTTCCATTTGGTCACGATCTTGCCGTCCGTGAGTTTGAGCCCTGCGTCAGGCTCTGTGCTGACAGCTCAGAGCCTAGAGCCTGCTTCAGATTTTGTGTCTCCCTCTCTCTCTGCCTCTCTCCCACTTGTGCTCTCTCTCTCTCAAAAATAAACATTAAATTAAAAAAAAAAGTCCATTTGGTTTTCATATAAGTATAGCTACCTCGGTTTTCTTTTGGTTTCCATTTCCATGAAACATCTTTTTCCATCCCTTCACTGTTAGTTGCGTGTGTCCTTACATCTGAAGTGAGTCTCTTATAGGTAACATATAGATGGGTCTTGTTTCTTTTACCCATACAGCTACTCGATGTTTTTTGACTAGAGAGTTTAGTCCATTTACATTTAAAGTAATTATTGATAGATATGTATTTACTTCCATTTGGTCATTGCTTTCTGGTTGTTTTGTAGTTCTTCTCTGTTCTTATCTGTTTTTCTTTCCTCACTTGTGGTTTGATGACTTTCGATAGCATTGTGTTTAGATTCCTTTCTTATTATTTTTAGTATATCTACTATAGGTTTTAGCTTTCTCATATATAACAATGTGTAGGTATGTCTATTTTAAGTTGAAAGCAAGTTGGAATACATTCTAAAACTCCACATTTTACTCCCTTCCCACAATGTTTTATGTTTAAAATTTTTTTTTTAATATTTATTTATTTTTGAGATATATAGAGAGAAACAGAGCATGAGCAGGGGAGGGGCAGAGAGAGGGGAGACACAGAGTCTGAAGCAGAATCCAGGCTCTGAGCTGTCAGCACAGAGCCCGATGCAGGGACTGAACTTGTGAACCACAAGATCATGACCTGAGCTGAAGTTGGACACTTAACCAACTGAGCCACCCAGACGCCCCGTGTCTTATGTTTTTGATGTCACATTTTACAACATTTTATTTTATGTATCCCTTAGCTAATTATGGTAGCTGTAGTTATTTTCACTACTTTTGTCTTTTAATCTTTATACTAGCTTTATAAATGATTAATTCACTATCTTTACTATATATTTACCTTTACCAGTAAGATTTTTAGTTTTATGTGTTTACTTGTTCCTAATTAGTGCCCCTTCTTTTCAGCTGAAAGACTGAACATGTTTTGGAAGGCTAATTTAATGGTGATGAACTCCTTTAGCTTTTGCTTGTCTGGAAATTTCTTTATATCTCCTTCAATTATGAATAATAACCTTGCCAGGCAGAGTATTCTTGGTTGGAATTTTTTTCCTTTCAGCATTTTGAATATATCATGCCACTCACTTCTTGCCTGTAAAGCTTCTGCTGAGAAATCTGGTAATGGCCTTTGAGGGTTCCATTGTCTGTAACAAGTTATCTTTTCTTCTGCTGCTCTTAAGATTCTCTCTTTCTCTTTACTTTTTACGTTTTAATTATAATGTGTCTTGATATGGTCTCTTTGGGTTCGTCCTATCTGAAACTTCTCTGGGATTCCTGGATCTGGATATCTGTTTCCTTCCCCGGGTTAGGGAAGTTTTCAGCCATTATCTCTTCAAATAAGTTTTCCGCCCCTTTCTCTCTTCTACTTCTAGGACCCCTTTAATGCAAATGTTATTCTGCTTGATGCTGTCCTATAGTTTCTTTAAGCTATCTCCTCTTTAAATAAATTATTTTGCTTATTGTCAAATTGGCTAATGTACAGTGTGTACAGTGTGCTCTTGATCTTGGGCGTAGATTCCTGTGGTTCATCGCTTACGTACAGCACCCAGTGCTCATCCCAACAAGTGCCCTCCTCAATGACCATCACCCGCTTCCCTCTCTCCATCCCCTCCCATTAATTCTCAGTTTATTCTCTGTATTTAAGATTCTCTTACGGTTTACATCCTTCTTTCTCTGTTTGTAACTATTTTTTCCTCCTTCTCTTCCCTCATGGTCTTTTGTTAATTTTCTCAAGTTCCACATATGAGCGAAAACATATGGTATCTGTCTTTCTCTGACTGACTTATTTCACTTAGCGCAATAACTTCTGGTTCATCCACATTGCTGCAAATGCATGATTTCAGTCTTTCTCATTAGCCATTCATCAGTTGATGGACATATAAACCCCTCACTGTAATGTAAATAATTATAACCTTTGGAAAATAATTGGGCACTTTCTTGAAAAGCTGAATAGCCAGCCATACACTTTACTGATAAGCAGTTGCATTTCAAGGCATGTGCCATAGACATTGTTTTGCAAAAGTTTAATAAACAAAGTGTTAATGGTAAAAAATTACTTTGTTGTTACTCCTTTTGGGTGAGTTTCATTAACCTGTCTTCCAGATCACTGATTCTTTCTTCTGTTTCATCTAATATGTTATTGAACCCCTCTAACATATTTTTCAG
Organism: Prionailurus viverrinus; assembly: GCF_022837055.1. Classification (NCBI taxonomy): domain Eukaryota; kingdom Metazoa; phylum Chordata; class Mammalia; order Carnivora; family Felidae; genus Prionailurus; species Prionailurus viverrinus. The sequence continues at coordinate 15,322,523 of NC_062576.1, read as the reverse complement.
TTCAGTTATTGCATTCTTCAGCTCTGTGACTTCTGTTTGGTACTTTCTTATATTTTCTTTCTTTGTTGAAGTCTTCACTCTGTTAATCCATTCTTCTTCCAAGTTTGATGAGGACCTTTATGACCACGACTTTGACCTCTTTATCTATTTCACTAAGTTTTTCATATAGGGGTTTATGTCATTCTTTCATCTGAAATATATTCCCGTTTCCTCATTTTGTTTTACTCTCTGTGTATGTACGTATGTGTTGCTTGTTTGTAGGAGATGAACCTTATCATTTAACCTTGCCCTAGCTCTTGGTTGTCTCTCAGACCTTTGTGATGTTCTAAACAGCCTAACTCATCCTTGATAGGACCCAGTTGTTGAGGATATGCCAAGACCTGTGAGTGATCCAGAGGGAAGGGTCTCAGCACCTAGTTTCAGACTAGTTGAAAGTTAGACCCTCAGACAGCAGCTTTTAAAGTATGCATAAGGTATGCATGCAGTCCTATGGGGTCACAATTGTAAACCTTGTTGTCCTCCAGACCACCTGATCCTTTTGGTGTCCTTTTGGTGACTATTGCAAAGATCAAGGCTCCAGATAAGTGTAAGAGTTCCTTTCTGGGACCTACTGGCAAGCTGTAGTGAGACCAAAGGGAGAGTACAAAGATGGAATCCCTAGCCCATGTTTCCTGAGAGCATTCCTGTAGCCTTTAGATACATGGTAGGCCTGAAGCCTGCCCCTCAAGCTGAAGCTCCAGGAAGAGTAAATAGGCCTTTTTCACAGAAAGACTTGTGGTGGGTTTCAGTCTGCTGTCTAGGCAGTGTTCTGGGGGTGGTAGCCTGCCAAGAGCTTTTTCTCCAATTGTTTCAGACTCATGGGGCCCCGAACACAATCCACTGGTGCTATGTACTCAGTACACATGCCCTGTCTGGGCTGTGTACACAGCTTTGGTAGGGCCAAGGGAGTGGTGCAGGGGCAGGGCACTGCCCCCCTGGCTTTGGTAGGGCTGTGGGAGCAGTGTGGAGGCAGGATGCACCCCCACCATCAGGAAAAACACAAAGGTGGTGCCTGCCAGTGCCCCAGTCCCTAGAGAGAGTTCTAACAGGATCTTGTCCCTTTAGCAGACACTGTCAGATTAGCAAACAAATCTCCTTCTCATATGGTCTAGGTGCTTGTCAAGGTGCTGCTTTTGTGCTGGGTCCCAGGGTGAGTGGATCTGCATGCAAACCCTTTAAGAGTGGAATCTCCATTTCCTACAGCCCTGTGGTTCTTCTGGACATAAGCCCCACTCGATTTTCAAAGCCAGACATTTTGGGGACTCATCTCTTCCATGAAGGTCTCAGGGATTGGGTACCTGATGTGGGACACAAACCCCTCACTCCTCAGGGAGAAGCTCCACATTTGTGAGATCCCTCCTGACTGTGGGCTGCCACACCAAAGGTGGGGACTGTAGGGAGGCCAGATCTCTTCTCCCACCCATCTCAATGTGGTCCTTTTAGCCTCTGTTTCAGAGAAGCTGTTCATGTCCTTTTCAGAGGAAAATTTTGCATATGTAGCTGTAGTTTTGTTGTGTCCACGGGGGGAGGCGAGTTCAGGATCTTCCCATGCTTACCACGGAAGCTGAACTGCCTCCCCTGGGCTTCATTCTATTATTTGAATTGGCCTACATTTCCCATATTTTTACTTAAAACTTTTTTGCTACTATTTCAAAAGAAATAACCCTTGTCATATGAGTGCCAATTATCCTGTTCCAATCCTACCTGGTTCTGCAGTTCAGCTCTGGCACTGACCACGTGCAGTTAGTGCCAACTCGGCAAGTTAAAGGCCTAATCCTCCATAAGAGTGCCCCTGCTTTGGACACCAGCCTCAAGCTTATGGGGTTTTCAGGTCACACACACTTCTGACCAACTAACTATAAATTTGGTACCCAATATTCTCTTAGATTCAATAATTAACTAGAATGATTCAGAGAAGTCAGGAAAGTGCTCTACTTGTGATTCTAAATGATACAAATCAGGAACAGCCAGATGACGAGCCATGCCGGGTGAAGTCTGGGAGGGTCCTGATGGCAGAGCTTCTGTGCCACCTCCCTGAGAAATCAGGGCACATCGCCGTCCTAGGGCACATCAGTGTGTCTACCAACCAGGAGCTCCACCAGGCCTCACTGCCCAGAGTTTTTACTGGCCTTTCTTGCCATAGGTACATTTGATTAACCACCGGTGACATGACTGAACCCAATCTCCAGCTTTCTTCTCTGCTTGGAGGTCAAAGTTTCAACCCTCTAATCACAAAGTTGGTCTTTCTGGTGACCAGCCCCATCCTGAAGCTCTCTCAGGGCCTACCATCAGTCTCCTCATTAGCATAGCCTTGGGTGTGTTCCAGGGGCTCATGAATAGCTGACGTGTCTATCACTTGGGAGATCCCAAGAGTTTTAGAAGATCTGTGCTGAAAACCAGGGGCAAAGACCAGACGAATTCCTTATTATACAACACATACCTAAAAATTTAACGGTGCAAAAAAGGTTTATATAGAAAACAAAAGTTACTCAGAATCCCCCAACCCAGAAATAGTCACTGCTGATATTGAGTGAATGTTCTTCTAGAGTTTCTGTGCACATATCAGCACGTAAATAAAATTGCTTTTATGCAAATGGAACTACATTTAACATATGCTGTTTTACAATTTGCTATTTTCAGTTATTTCGGGCCTATCTCCATATCATTACATCTAAACCAACCTTGACCTCATTATTTTAAATTGTTGCACTCAATACACCATTGCTTACTTTCTAAAACAAACACACACCCAACCAAAAAACCCTTTGGTGGGAATTAGCGTCACTCCTAGGTCCTTTTTCCTTCTTTTGGAAATTACCGCCATGTTTCCACGAAAATCTTTGTGTGCTTGTTCAAATACACATGTAAGATAAGTTCTTATCAAAGAAACCTCTGGGTGAAAAGGCACACATGCTTTAATTTTTACCGTGTATTACAAAGAGCCCTTTAAAAACATTTAACTCATGTACATTCCCACCAATGAATGCCTGCTACGAATTCTTTTACTTTCAACTTTTTGTGTCTATTAAACATAAACCTAGCCTGGCACTTCTTTTAAAAGGTGAGTTTTACATGCATTTATCTTTAGAAAAATAATGCGTCATGCAACTTAAAAATCTTTTTTCTCTTCGGTGATTTAGAATGTGTATTCTGTGGGTATTTAGTTCCACTAATTTACTTTACCTTCTTAAAAATATTTTTCAGTTAAGGCACTTGAACAGTTTCCATTTGAATCTTTCCTCTGGAAGATAAGGAAACATTACTTTCTCTCAGCTTCTCCATGTCTTTCTCCTCTCCTCCTTGTCTCTCCATTCTTCCTGAGTCTGATATGCAGTAACCTGGTCAGCTTTTGGCAAACTACCCTTCGTGTAAGTGTGATGTCATTCGTTCCAGTGTCTGACATCATGGTAAACTTAAAAAAAAACATCTACGTGTCCAATTTAACCTCTGGGTGTGGGTGAAATCATTTTAATTCAACATCCATTCTACATATTAGTGGATTTTATGGGGAGTGATATTCAAAAGACTTAGCATCCAGCCCTACTTACCAGGGTTCTAGAAGCTTCCTGCTGAGCCTTGATTGTTCAGTCCAGGAAATCGAGGGATTCTGGGGGGTGGTGTGAGGGGCAGTGAGGGTATTTGGAAAGATGTAATTCTGATTTATACATGAATAACCTATGGAGACTTTTTAAAGTTACAAAAAGTGAGCTTTTTAAAAAAACACAAAAGATAAAAATAATGCATTTTTAATAGCAAATGCCAACAAGCCAGAACTAAATTGGCTGAGGAATGTGACAGTATTTACTCCTCTATCTAATGCCGTCTCATTCTCATCTCTCAGAGATGCCAGTTTGGCTTTTTATTAAACCCATTTTTTTCTATGCTTATAGAAACATGTGATGTTTTTCCTCTTTCTCAATTTTTTATTAAAAAAATTTCAAACCTAGAAAAAAATGCAAAAATAGCACACAAAACCCACCCATATACCCTCTTCCCCCACCCACCCTGCCCCTGAACCATTTGAAAATTAGGGGAGAATAAATTGAAGACATTATGACAGACTTCGCGCCTAAATATTTAGCACATATTTCCTAAGAACAATTACATTCTTCTACATGACCACAGTACAACGATCATACCCAGGAAACTTAACATTGATATACTAAAGTACATACAGACTTCCCCCCCCTCCAAGATTTCCTTGAGTATGGCCATAATTGCCGTAATGTCCTCTATTGTTGTCTGTTTGTGTTAAACCCAAGCCTTGCATAAACGGGTAGATTGATTTCTTGCTTCTATCAGTCCTTCCTTAATTGGTTTTAACATGGCGACATCTAAATTTCCATTATTCCTTCTACGCTTATCAGGTGGCATTCCTCTTGGAAGACAATACATACAGTGTGGCACCATTTATATGGAGAAATAGCAAACATCTGTACTGTATCTCTGGGAAAGACACACAGGTACTAAGAGTGCTTGCTGGCTACAGGAGAAGCAGGAGATCCAGAAGAGGCGGGAGAGATGTTTTACTGCATACTGTGCTTTTACTTTGGAATTTTGAACCGTGTGCGGGGAATTAGAGATGGATTGGGAATGGGGTCGAGGAAGCCAAAAATGATTCCAAAGCGATCTGGCTTTCAAAAGAGAGGGTTATGCCAATTATTGAACTAAAGCTACAAATAGAAGTCATCAGACTTCCCAGGGTTGCTGGGACATAGGGAGGAATGCAGTCCTAAGCTCAGCAGAGGGACCGGCCAGAGGCAGGAAGAGACACTGGGCCTTTCAGTGGGGGAAGAAGGAAGAGAGGATACAAGGCGCGTGCCCGAAGGTGGCAGGTTTGTCGAGTGGGTAGCAGTTAACTATCATTTTTACATTTATTGACTTTGCTACTGATGACAGATTGAGAGAAATCAATAAAGTGCGCTTCTCTTTGGTTCAAATGTTTTAAAAGACTGAGGTCACGCAGACGAGGATCAGAATGTCAACGTCATAATACTGTGCCCAGAATTAGATCATTCACCACCTGGCCAGTTACAGGAGGTGATGGACACACGCGAGCTCAAGGCTGAACAGTGCGAGACAGGAGGGCAGGCTGAGCTGCCAGCCCTTTTCATTCCTCCAAATTTACCAACCAGAGAAGTGGGTGACGAAGCAGAGGGTTAATTACACTCAAATTGATATGACTCCACGTGGGAACATGAAATCCAAGAAAAGGAGTTTTCCGACCACTACCTCTCCCCTCGGTATTCCTATGAACATGTTTATTTCTCTACACTTCTGCCGATACTGGGTGTCACGATTATGTTTAATTTTTACCTACTGGTTGAGCTAAAAATGTTATCTCATTATGGAAATATTTTTTTAATGTTTATTTTTATTTTGAGAGCGAGGGAGAGAACAGGCGAGGGGCAGAGAGAGGGAGAGAAAGAATCCCAGCAGGCTCCATGCTGTCAGTGCAGAGCCCCATTTGGGACTTGAACTCAGGAACCATGAGATCATGACCTGAGCCCAAATCAAGAGCTGGATGCTCAACTGACTGAGTCACCGAGGCACCCCCATCATTATGGAAATATTTTTTAATGACAGTCCTGTGGGCCTCACTTTTGTAAATTTGGATTCAGTTGGTTTGGCATGAGTCTCCTTGGTGCATTTCAAAAGATGCAAATCTTGGGGCACTTGGTTGGCTCAGTGGATGAAGTGTGCAACTCTTGATCTCAGGGCTGTGAGTCCAAGGTCCACACTGGCAATAGAGATTACTTTATTATTTTTTATTATTTTTTAATAAATCTTTATTTTTGAGAGGGAGAGAGAAAGAGACAGATCGTGAGTGGGGGAAGGGCAGAGAGAGAGAGAGAGAGAGAGAGAGAGAGAGAGAGAAAGAATCTGAAGCAGGCTTCAGGCTCTGAGCTGTCAGTACAGAGCCCATCACAGAGCTCGAACCCACGAACGGTGAGATCATGACCTGAGCCAAAGTCGGATGCTTAACCGACTGAGCCACCCAGGCTCCCCAACTTTAAAAAATCTTAAAAAATAAAATTCTTAAATCTCATTCCTGTATTTCCCTGATGATTAGCGATGTTGAGCATCTTTTCATGTGTCTGTTTGCCATCAGATAATATATTTTTGATTCTCTTCTTTTGATTTATGTTCTATTTTTAGATCTTTGATTATTTACTATATCAGTCAGATTGGGCAATTCTATCAATTTTGCTTTCTGTATTTTGAGCATATGTTATTAGGTTTACCCAGTTTTGGAAATGTTTTATCTTCCTGGGAAATTGACACTTTCGTCATTATGAAATGTCATTCTTCATCTTTAGTAAAACCTCTTTACCTTAAAATTCATTTTGTTTGGTATTAGTATACCTATACCAGTTGTTTTTTTCAGTGATTTTTTGCATATGCCATCCTTTCATGTTAAAAACTCCTATGTCCTCATAGTTATTGTGTATTTATTGTAAACAGAATCTCCTTGGACATTTTTATGTTAGTGTTTAACAATCTTTGTCTTGATGTTAGAATACATTTTGCCTGGTGATATGGATGGTGACTACTGATTATTTTGGATTTTAATCTATAATCTTACTATTTGCTTTCTAGTCATCTCATCTGTTCTACGTTCTCCTTTAACTCCTTCCTTCCTTTTGATGGAATGCATTGTGTTCTTATTCTTCCATTTCCCACTTATGAATTATATGCTCTCATTATTTTGTTAGTGATTGACCTAGAGCTTACAATATGTGCCCTTGACCCCCTGGTACATATCCTAAATTAGTACATTTATCGCTGTTACAATGCAAAGAGCCAAGAACACTCTTTGACTCCATTTACCCAACTTGCACCTTTTGTGCAATTGTCACGTATTTTATTTCTTCATGAATTTAGCAACCGACGGATCATTATTAAGATTATTATTATTAGATTCAAACATAATAATTGTTATTTAGATTTACCACATATTGACCATTTCCAGTGTTCTTTATCTTTCTGTCTCCATTCTTCCATCAGGAATCATATTTCCATCTGTGTGAACAGCTCACTCTAATACTTCTTTTAGGATGGGGGTTGATGACAAATTCTCTACCTGTGTGTCTTAAAAGGTACAAATTTCATCTTAAAAAAGTTTTTTTTCAATCGCATTTGTTGGGCTTTACTTTTTTGTTTTTTCTTTTAAAAGCAATGTCATTGAGAACAATTTAATACAATAAAACACACTCACCTTAAGTGTATAGTTGGACAAGTCTTGACCAATGTTCACAAATTTGTAACCATCATCATAATCAAGAGATAATAAGCATTTTCATCAATCCAAAACATTCCTTTTGGCCCCTTTGCAGTCAGTCTGTTTCCTAGGCATCCGTTAATTTATTTCTGTCACCATAGATTTATTTTACCCGCTAGACTTTCATAAGAATGAAGTAATATTGTACATACTCTTTTGTGTATGGCTTCTTTCATCTAGAATGATGTTTCTGAGATTCAATTAATGCTGTTGTGGGGATCTAGTTTATTCCTGTAATTGCTGAGTATACTTCAGAATTTGTTCATCCAGTCACCTATTGAGAAACATTTGGATTGTTTCTGGTTTTTAACTGTTGTGAAGAAAGATGCTATGAACATTCATGTGAAAGTCATATTGTGGACTTTATTTCTCTAAGAAAAATACCTAGAACTGATGTTGCTAAATCATAAGGTAGTTGTGTGTTTCATTTATAAAAAAACTGCTAAACAGTTTTTCAAAATTGTTGAACTGTTTACATGCCCAACAGCATTATAGGAGAGTTCTAGTTGCTGTACATTGTTGTCAACACTTAGTATTGTCAGGTGTTTCAATTTTAGCCATTCTACTGGTTGTATGGGTAGCATTTCATTGTTGTTTTAATTTGAATTTCCTGATAACTTCTTTTTTAAAATTTTTTAAAATGGTTATTTATTTTTGGGAGACAGAGAGACAGAGTGTGAGCACGGGAGGGGCAGAGAAAGAGGGAGACACAGAATCTGGAGCAGGCTCCAGGCTCCGAGCTGTCAGCACAGAGCCTGACGCGGGGCTCAAACCCACAAAGTGTGGGATCGTGACCTGGGCCGAAGTCAGATGCTCAACCCACTGAGCCACCCACACACCCTGTTCCCTGATAACTTCTGATGTTGAGTACTTTTTCATGTGCTATTGGCCATTTGTATATCTTGTTATTCTAATCATTTGCCCATTAAAAAAATTAAGTTGTATATTTTCATTTTATTGAGTTGCAAGATTTCTTGACATATTCTTGATATAAGTTCTTTTCCAGATATGTATGGCATTATATATGTTTTATATATAAATAGTATATATATGTGTGTATTTTATAAGTAGTATATATATACATGTGTGTTATTATATATACGTAATTATATACATATATACCTATATACCTATATATGTACCTATGTATAGGTATATATGTATATAATTTTCTCTGCGACTTGTCTTTTCAGTTTTTTCAAAGGTGTCTTCTGAAGAGTAAAAGATTTTAATTTTGATGAAGGAAATTATTAATATTTTTCTTTTATTATTTGTGCTCTTTGCATCTTATTTGAGAAATTTCTACTTACTCAAGGTTGCAAAGATTTTTTTCCTATGTTTTCTTATAAAAGTTTTGTGGCTTTAGCTTTTACATTGATTTATTTTTTTACGTTTATGTATTTATTTGGAGAGAGAGAGTGAGTGAGGGAGGGCCAGAGAGAGAGTAAGAGAGAGAGAATCCCAAGCAGTCTCTGCACTGTCAGTGCAAAGCTCCATGTGGGGCTTGAACTCCCAAACTATGAGATCAGGACCCGAGCTGAAGTTGGATGCTTAACCAATCGAGCCACCCGGGCACTCCACATTTATTTTTTTTAAATAAAGTTTACTTATTTTGAGAGATAGAGAGTGCACACGTGAAAGTGGGGCTGGGAGCAGAGAAAGAGGAAGAGAGAGAATCCCAAGTGGGCGCTGCACCGTTAGCTCTAGCCTGACTTGGAGTTTGATCCTGTAAATGGTGAGATAATGACCTGAACCCAAATCAAGAGTAAGACACAACTGACGGAGCCACCTAGGCGCCCCTAGCTTTTACGTTTAGGTCTGTGATCTATTTTGAGTGAATTTTTGTTTATGGAATAAAGTAAGTATCAAAGATCATTCATTTGCACATGAAAAACCAATTGTCCGGCATGATCTGATGAAACGACTGTCCTTTCTGCTATTGAATTAACTTGGCACTTTGGTCAAAAATCAAGTGATCACATATGTATAGATCTACTCCTGATCTATTATGTTCCTTGGATCTGTAGGTCTATTCTTTTGCCAAAACCACACTCTCTTGATTAACTTGATACTAAATCTTGAAATCAGGTAGTCCTTTCCCACTTTCTTCTTTTTAGAAATTGTTTTGGCTATCATCTGTCCTTTGCATTTTTATACAAATTTTAGAACCAGCTTGTCAAATTCTGCAGAAAATTATGTCTAGCACTTTTATTTGGATTATGTTAAACTCATAGATCAATTTCAGGAGCATTAACATCTTAAATACATCAGAACTCCAATTCAAGTACATGTTATAGAGTTCCATTTATTTTTAATCTTGAATTCCTCTCAGCAGTGTTTTGTCGTTTTCAGTATATAGATCTTCCATTTATTTTGTTAAACTTATACCTGACATTTTCATGTTCTTGACGCTATTGTGAATGGTACTATTTTTCAAATTTCATTTTCCAGTTGCTTCTTTGTGATTTTTGGTTTTGACTTTCTAAAGTCACTTATTAGTTCTAACAGCTTTTCTTACAGATTCCTTAAGATTTTTTACATATGTGATCATGCTGACTTTGAATAAAATGTTTTGCCCTTATCGATCCGTGTGCATTTTATTTCTTTTAATTAACTTATTTCACTGGCTAGGCCTCCAACAAATGTTCAAAGATGCCTTGTTCCTGGTTTTACAGGGACAGCATTCAATCTTTGACCATTGGGAGGATACAGTTTTTTTTAGAGATGCCCTGTATCAGGTTGAGGAAGTTTCCTTCTATTCCCACTTTTATGAAAGTTTTCATCATGAATGGGTATTGGATTTTGTCAAGTACTTTCTATGCATGCGTTAGGATGATCATGTTTTTTTTCTCCTCTGAATATGATAAATTATACTAATTAATTTTTAAAAATTTAAACCAACTTTGCATGCCTGAGAAAAACTCCATTTTGTCAAGATGTATTATTCTTTTTCTACATTAATATACTGTTAAGTCCTTGACATTTACAATCATTTTATTTTCTTGTAAGATCTTTATCTGATTTTGTCAATAGGGGAACACTGACCTCATAAAATGACTTGAGATACATTTTATTTTTATGAGAGGTTTATTTTATGAGAGGTTTTTATAAGACTGATATTTGTTCTTCATTAAATATTTGTTAGGGTTCATCAGAGTAGTCTTCTGGGCATAAAGGAATTTGGTTTTGTTTTTGGAATTAGGTTGTTAATTATGAATTAAATTTCTTTAAAAGATACAGGATTGTTTGGATTTTCTATCTCTTCTTGGCTCTGTTTTATTAATTTGTGTTTTTCAAAGAATTCTTCTATTTTAGTTGTCAACGTTTTAGGAATAAAGTTGTTTATAATATTCTTTTGTTATTTTCAGTGTCTTTCGGATCTTTAGTACAGCCCCTTTCATCTTGTCTAATCTGCTAATTTATGCTTTCTCCATACTTTTAAATTGGCTTAGAAATTTATCAATTTTATTGACATTTTCACTGATTTTTCTCTATTGTTTGTCCATTTTTCATTTCATTGATTTCTGTTCTTTGTTATTTCCTTTGTCCTATTTTATTTGGATTTATTTCGATGTTCTTTTTCCAGCTTAAGGTGGAACCTTAGAAATAGTTTGAAACCTTTCATCTTTTTCTAAAATAAGCCCTTTAAGCTAAAATTTTCCCTCTAAGCACTGTTCTCGCTGTATCCCGCAAATTTTAACATATTGTGTTTTCATTACATTGGGTTCGCAATATTTTTAAACCTCCTTTGTGATTTATTCTTTGACTCCTGCATTATGCAATACTGTATTTTACTCATAAACTTGGAGGTGTTTCCAGGTGTGTTATTGTTATTGATTTCCAATTTATTTCCATTGCAGTCAGAGAGTGTTTTCTGTATGATCTCAATACTTTTAAATTTATTGAGAATTGTTCTTTGGCTCAACATACAGTCTGTCTTTTATGAACAGTCTATGTGTGCTTGAGAAGACTGTATCCTTAGTGGTCAATGCAGTGCTCTATAAATTTAATTTGGTTGAGTTATTTGCTAGTGTTTGACAAGTCTTCTATATCTTTACATGTTTGATTCATTACTGAGGGAGGTGTGTTAAAATTTCCCATTTGTTGTTTTCTTTATATGGTGTACATCGTGTATTTTAAAACTTTGTTCTAGTTACACGTGGATTGTTGTCTTTTCTTAACGAATTGATCCTTTATGATTATGAATTAACCCTATTTATTTTGGGCCATACTTCTTGTCTGATATTAATATAGCTGTTCCAGTTTTCTCATGATTAATATTTTCCTGATATTTTTCCATCCTTAAACTTTTAACCCATTTGTGTATGTATTTGTATATTTAAAAAGCATTTTTTTGTAAATAGTGTATGATTGGGTCTTATTGTATTTTATCTAGCCTGATGGTCTCTGCCTTTTAATTGTAGCATTAGACTCTTTCCATGTAATTCACAATAGGTTTAGGTTTAAATCTGACATCTTGCTGTTTCTTTTCTGTTTTGTTCCTTGTTCACTTTGTCCTCTTTTCATGCCTTCTTTGCTATTAATTTTTTTTCAAATATGCCCTTTTATCTCTTGCATTTGAGATTATTTGCCCCATCTCTTTTTGTTCTAGGATTTACAGTATGCACCTTTAACATACAGCAGTATAATACCAAATCATATTACATTATTTGATGAATAATTTAAGTACTTTATAACAATACACTTTTATTTCCTCCCTCCCATATTCTTGTGCTTTTTTTGTCGTGTACGTTTTACTTTATACATATAAGTTCCATAATACATTCGTATTAATTTTTCTTTGAACAAGCAGCTATCTTTTAAAGAAACTTAAAAATGAGAAAAAAAATTGCTTGCATTTACTCACATATTTATCCATTTCTAGCTTTATTCATTCCTAAGTTTTGATCTGTTACCATTTTACTTTAGCCTGGAAAGTATAAATTCTCTTACTTTTTGTTTATCTAAAAACCTTAATTTCGGGGCACCTGCGTGGCTCTGTCGGTCTTCGGCTCAGGTCATGATCTCACGCTTTGTGAGTTCCGGGCCCACATCAGGCTCTCTGCTGTCAGCATAGAGTCCGCTTGGGATCCTCTGTCCCCCTCTCTCTCTGCCCCTCCCCCCTCTCAAAAATAAATAAAAGAATTAAAAGAAAAGAATATTTTAAAAAGTTTCAATTTCACTTTCACATTAGAAGAATATTTTTGTTGTCTTTTATAGTCAGGGTGCTGTTCCATTGTCCTCTGGCTTGCATTATTTCTGAAAAGGAGTTAGTTGATTCTTATCTCTGTTCTCTTGACACAATGTATCTTTTTCCTCTGGATGCTTTAAGATTTTCTCTGATAGTGGATTTCAGCAAGTTGGTTATAATGTACCATGGTGTGGTTTTCCATTTTATCCTGCTTGAGGTGCATAAGCCACTTGGATCTGTGTATGTATAGCTTTTATCAAATTTGGAAAATCTCAGCCATTATTTATTCAAATCACTTTGCCTTATTTACTCTCCATACACACACACCTGATGTATTAAAATCGAACATATGTTAGATTGCTTTATATTGTCCTACAAGTCAGTCATTTTTCTTCTTGTGCTTTGGTTTCTATTACTGTGTTTTCAAGTTCATTTTCTTTTTTTCTATGGTATCTAATCTTATATTAAGTCTCTCAGTAACATTTTATTATTAAATATTATATTTTTCAGCTCTAGAATTTCATTAGCTTCTTAAAAATAGTTTCTATTCTTTTCTTCATTGTGTTTATATTTTTCTTTAAATCCTTGAGCACATTTATGACAGCTATAGGAAAGCCCTTGTCTGCTAATTCCATCATTCCCAGTATTTTTGCTTCTGTTTCTATGGACACTGTGAATGTTACATTGTAGAATCTCTGAACTTTGCAGTTGTTCTTAGGAGTTTTGAAATTTGTTTGTTAGGCGGTTAAGTTACTTGAAAATTAGCTTGACCCTTTTGATGGTTTTTAAAGCTTTGTGAGGGCAATAAAATACCCTAATACTAGTTTATTCCAACTACTAAGGGGCAATCTACCTGGAGTCTCTACTGTAATCCCGGGTGTTTTCCCCGCTCGGGTCCATCAGAACTTGAATGCCTCCCAGTTCTGTATTACCTCTAGAAATTGTTCAGCTTGTGGGTCTCCACCTTTGCCTGACCACATGGAATTTTTCCTATACGTGCAGATCTTACTTATTAACCAGGAACTCAAAATAATCCCTAGAAAGATTTTCTCAGCTCTTTTATGTGCATAGCCCTCTCTCTTCAGTTCTCTGCTTGACAAATTCCAGCTGCCTAAGCCTCCATGAACTCTGATCTCTGTCTACTCAAGTCAACGAGACCACTGTGCTCCATTTTGGTTTCTTTTTCCTTTACAATGGTACAGAAAAATGCCTCCAGGCAGAAAGCTGGACAATTGTAGGGCTCATCTCATTTGTTTCTCTTCTCAAATGGATCAGAGTCCTGTACTGGCTGTCGTCCAATTATTGAAAACAGTGAATTCATATATTTTGTCTAGCGTTCTAATGAACAGTTGGGGGCAAGACGGGTACTAGCTCAGAAGCAAAACTTCCTCAGGTTTCTTTTTAATGAGTATTTTCACCGCATTCAGAATTTTAGGTGTACAGTTCTATTCTTTTAGCATGCCGAAGATTATATCAACGGTTGTAAGGTACACTTTTTATCATTTCTGTTGAGATGTCATTGGCTGTTCTTTTGAAAGTTGTGCACGTGTGTGTAAAGGAAAAAGGGACTAGCTTTTCTTTCTTTTTTTTAAAAGAATGTTATAATTGAAGTATAGTTGACATACAATGTCATATTAGTTTCAGGTGTATAACATAGTGATTCCACAATTTTATATATTACACGATGCTCACCATAAATGTAGTTACAATCTCACCATGCAGTATTATTACAATATTATTGTCTATATTCCCTTTGCTGTACTTTTTATCCTGTGACTTAATTTGAGTGCAGCTGACACACAATAGTACATTAATTTCAGGTGTATAATATAGTGCTTCAACGAGTTTATACACAATGCTATGCCCATAAGTGTAGCTACCATCTGTCCCCGTATAACACTATTACAGTATCATTGACTATGTTATATATTATATATTATATGTTATATTATGTTATGTCTTATATTCCCATGACTTATTCATTCCATAACCAGAAGCTGTATATCCCACTCCTCTTCATCCGTCTTTCCCATCCCCGTTTCCCTCTCCTCTCTAGCAACCATCAGTTTGTTCTCTGTACTTACAGGTCTGATTCTGCTTTTTGTTTATTTATCGTTATTTTTAGATTCCACATATGAGTGAAGTCATATGGTGTTTGTCTTTCCCAGTCCAACTTATTTCTTAGGTGAAGCTACTGTGGAAAACATATGGAGATGCTTCAAAACATTAAAAATAGAAATGCCATATGATCCAATGATTCCACTGCTGGATATTTATCCAAAGAAAATGAAACATTACTTCAAAAAGATATCTGCATCCCTATGTTTATTGTGGAACTATTTACAGTAGCTGAGATATGGAAGCAACCTAAGGGTCCATCATTAGATGAATGTATAAGGAAGATGTCACACACACACACACACACACACACACACACACACTGGAATATTATGCAGTCATAAGGATGAGGCTCTGTCATTTGTGACAACATGGATGGACCTGAAGGGTATTATGCTAAGTGAAGTAGTCAGACTGAGGGAGACTGGCTTCTGTTAATATTTTGTCTTTGGTTTTTGAAAGTCTCATGATGACTATCTCTGCGTGGCTTTCTTTGAACATATCCTGCTTAGAGTTTCGAAGATTTCCTGGATCTGTGGCTCAATATCTTTCTCAGTTTTGCAAAATTCTCAGCCAATACTGCATCTACCCCATTCTTTCTCTCCAAACCTCAATGATATGTTTTTCTATTCACCGTATTCTATGTGTCTCTTAAGCTCTTTTTTCTATTTTTGATTCTTTCTTCTCTTTGGTAGTATATTTTCTACCAAACTAATGAACAGTTCAGCAATCTCTTTCATTTTGTTGAATCTGCTTTAAGCACATCTAGTGAGCTATTATATTTGTTATTTAATGATTATTATTATTATTTAATTCTGTTTTTAAAATACATTCTAGTTCTTCCCTGGTGAATTCTTTGTCTTACCATTTATTTTCTTGAAAATTTATCTCAATTTGGTTGTTTATTATTTCCACATCTCCAATATCTGGATCTCCTATGGTTTTCTTGTCTGTTTTTTCACCAGTTTTCCTTAATTTGCCTGTCACCTGCTATGCTTGGCAATTTTGGATTAAATGCCAGCTATTATAGATGATATATTATAGCGTCTCTACGTGTTGTTCTGTCCCCTCAGAGAGATTGAAATTCTCATCTGGCAGACAGAACACATGCAGATCACCTTTTGCTGACCAATAATTGAGATAGTCTGAAGATGGACTTGACTCTCCCCTTTTGCTCTGCCCCTTTTGCTCTGCCCCTTTTGCTCTGCCCCTTGTCTTTGTGGATAGTCTTTCAAGAGCTTCACCTGAAACGCTGGGGGCTCATCAGTCCCCTTCCTCCTTGGTAGGCTGTGACCTCCAAGTTTTGTTCTGCAGGCCCCTGAGACTCCTGCATAGTCTTCTTCACGGTGTACCCTCTTAGTCACTGGGGGTTCTCTTCTTTACCTCTCACCCCACACAGCTTCAAAGGAGGCACCTTTCTTTAGGGGGAAAGCAGAGCAGACCGATGCTTTCACTTTTCTGAGGGTTTCTTTCCCATGCATTTTTGTCCCTCCTGTCCTAGCTGTCTCAGAAGTGCTGAAACCTGATCGTTTTCTCTCTATGCCTCTGATATGCCCCAAAACCTAAAAATCCCTTGAGGTAGTCCTTTCCTTTTAGCCTTACAAGTTTTTGAGTATTTTTTTAAAGAAGAAGTAAAAAACCATTTCTTCCCTCACCTGTTTCATTAGGAAAATATTTTTCTTTTACTTTCATACATGATAACAACCTCACTGGATGAATTAACTCTGGGTGATAACATTTTACCTTCTAAGTTTGTGGGTTCCTTTTTTATTCTGTGATCTAGTGTTACTCCTGAAGCCAATCTTGATTTTTTTCCCTTTGCTGATAGCTTCTTTTTTCTTTGTTGATAATTTGAATTTGTCTTTATCCTAGATATTAAAAGAACTATCAGCATAAGCGTCAATATAATCTCTTTCCATTAATAAGCCCGTAATAGACTAAACCTTGGTTATTTTTTTAAGGGTAGAGTGTGTTATTCATTTGGTAGGTATATACTACATATTTACTTCTTCGAAATAAAATAAATGCAGGACATGTTTTCCTCATTAAAAAAATCAGCCGATATTACAAATATTTGTTGTAGAGCATGCATATAATTCATATCTAAAAAGTGGAAGTCTCTCTCCAATATTGATTATTTAGTCAGGTGACAGATGGCATTACAATCATAGTCTGTGCAGATACATTGTGTATATACGGATGCCACATACAAAGCTTTCTTTCTCAAAAATGGTTTCATGTATGTTATTTTACAATTTGCTTTTCCCACTTTACAACATAGTCTGGACTCTTTTCAAGGTAGCAAATCATTCGGGTTATCTGTTGCCATGTAACAAATCATCCCCAAACGAAGTGGCTTACAACACCATTTTATTACTCCCTCTTCTAGTCTGTGGGTCAGGAATTGAGACAGCGAACAGTGAAGATGGCTTGTCTCTGCCCTACAGTATCTTGGGCCTCAGCTAGGAGGACTCTTGCAGCAGGGGCTAGAATAGTTGGAGACTGTCCAGGTCTTCCTTCCTTCCTTCCTTCCTTCCTTCTCTTCTTTCTTTCCTCTCACTTTCTTTCTTTCTTTCTTTCCTTTCACTTTCTCCTTCCTTCTTTCCTTCCTTCCCTCCTTTTGCTTCCTTCCTTTCTCCCTCCCTCCCTCCCTTCCTTCATTCCTTCTTTCCTCTCTCTCTCTTTTTTCTTCCCCCCTCCCTTCACACACCCTCTCTACACAGGTAGCTTGGGCTGCCTCACAAAATGTAACCGGACTTCTTACAGAGTGACTCTGGGCTCCAAGAGAGTGTCCCAAGGGCCAGGAAATGAAAGCTTGCAGTGTCTTTAGTCCTAGGCCTGGAAACGGGCACAGAATAACTTCCGTATTCTATTTAAAAAGCAATAGATTCTGTTCAGATTCGAGGGAGATGTAGGGAGATGTAGATCCCAGCTCTTGAAAAGAGGAATATCAAAGCGTTTGTGGCCATATTTAATCCACCATACTAAAAATTTATTTACATTCTTTCTACATGAAAAACACCCAGAAACATCGAAAAGCTTCGAAAAGTTTCATCTCCTCCGGCCTCAGGCTCAGGCTCAGGCTTGAGGTCCTGGATCTGTTCATCTAGAGCAGGTTCAGGCGTAGATGAGGCTCCATGGGTGAAGTTCTTCTCCATCTGCAGATCTGTGAACCCCTCCCTGCTCTTGCTTAAATGCTCAATGTACACAGGTGAGAAAGAAATGTAAACACTGTAACAGGCATCGCATTCACTAAGGGAGGATGTGGAAGCTATTTTCCGTAGCAGTCACTGATCCAGAGCAGCACGGAAATCCGGCTGGAAATACGTCATTAGTTCCTTAACTGGGGCCTGGTCCTACCCCTTGGGAGTGATCCGTGACTCTTGCCTTTACACTTTGGACTTTTGGACTCTCGGTTCCACTCTTGAGTCATCATCTGTCTTCCATAAGAAACGGCAACCTGTTTACATGTTTGCAGCCTGTTTGCTGCCTTTAGAGGATCGTGGATCCAACGGTCTCCTTTCCTTTTGTGCTGTCTCTGTCGCTTTTTGTCCCAAGCTAGTATACTTTCTTTACACCACTGAAGACTTCCTTTGCTTCAAATTATAATTCATCCAGGAGACAAAAGCCAGACGTGCATATTTCTTTAAGAATAGGTCCTTCTCTCTCTTCAGCTCCTGGTGAGGGTGCTGAGGGGGCCACGTCTCTCAGATTCTTAGAAGCTCTTCCCCAATGCCCTTAAAAATGCGTGAGGTCTTAAAGGATCTAATAGCCCCACCCTTAACTTAATCTTTATCCGGAGACCACATTTTACTGCTCTAGATTTGTAAACTGTTGCTCGGAGATGCTAGAACGAACCAGCATGTTCTGGTTCTTTCCATTTCCTCTAAATTCTACTAAAGAATAGTGTCTTCTTTAACGCATCTGTGCTTGTCTTTTATCATAGGCATCCAGAAAAACTCTTTTGGCCCTTTCTTGTCAGATACATGAGTTCGTTAGGTACCTTCCCATGGGTCACATTATTATCCTGAGGCAGCTTTGACTCAAAACAGTCTTTCAAGGCACGGCTGTTGCCTATGGTTCAATCCCAAGGCCAGTGTTTCTAGTTTTTGCTATAGCGGTAGTAGGCTTCCAGGTACCAAAGTTTGTTCCACTGATCCTACCTTACCCTCTACCCTGTCTTGGGCACTGAAAGTAAATGTGTTCATTAAGAGTAAAAGCAAAGGGGCGCCTGGGTGGCTCAGTGGGTTAAGCGGCTGACTTCGGCTCAGGTCATGATCTCACAGTTCGTGAGTTCGAGCCCCGCGTTGGGCTCTTGTGCCGACAGCTCAGAGCCTGGAGCCTGCTTCGGATTCTGTGTCTCCTTCTCTCTCTGTTCCTCCCGTGCTCGTGCTCTGTCTGTCTCTCTCAGAAATAAATAAAGATGAAAAAAATTTGAAAAAAAGTAAAAGCAAAGACGGAAAGATAGGGGAAGGGATGAGGTAGAGGCAGGAATGACTTTGGCCATGTCAGAAAATGATGCTGCTATTTATCCAGGTGTCCGGTTTGTAACTCTGAGTCCCAAAGCCAGGTGGTAGAATAAAGTAGTTGCCCATCCCTAGCTTTCGCCCGGAGGGCTGTATTGTTCTGGGTTGGAGAGAATACTTATGTAAATCCAGCTACAAATGCAAGATAAAGGGCAGTCCTTCTTCCCACCCACTTTTTTCTAGGTTGCTTTTAGCTTCATTCTGCTAATCAGCACGAGTTTCTTTGGCATTTTATTTTTTTTTTAAATTTTTTTTTTAACGTTTATTTATTTTTGAGACAGAGAGAGACAGAGCATGAACGGGGAAGGGTCAGAGAGAGAGGGAGACACAGAATCTGAAACAGGCTCCAGGTTCTGAGCGGTCAGCACAGAACCTGACGCGGGGCTCGAACTCACGGACCGTGAGATCGTGACCTGAGCCGAAGTCGGACGCTCAACCGACTGAGCCACCCAGGCGCCCCTGCTTTGGCATTTTAATAGGAAGGAAAAGACACGTGCTTGACCCTTAATAAATATATATCGAATGAAAGTTGGGGCAAAGGGTATCAGGGCCTGTTGAACCTACACACTCACCCTGGAAGTCTCAAAATAGTCATTGTCGGTAAGAACCAGGAAACTGCCTTTGGCATGCTTGCCGAAGTCTGCCACCTGGCTTCTCGAGTTTTTGAGGTCTGCAGAGATTAGTATCTGGGGACGAAACCCAAGGTAATGTCTTTGGTATGTATTAACTACTCACTAACCATGACAACAGCCAACGTTTGTTGAAAGCTTGCTTTCTGCCTAGAATTGATTTGTGTAGCTCCTCTAGACGGGGACTATTTCGCACGATCACATTCAACCTTTACAACAGCCTTATAGAGTAGATGCTGTAATCGTTCCCATTTTACAGACGAGGACAGCGAGCTTTAGAGAGAACAAGCTGGCCCAAATCCCCACAGGCAGGAAGCAAGGGCGGAGAACTTCTGCCGATGTATCCTATTCTGGTTAAATGGTGGCCCCTGCATTCTACCAGGAACTCCGTCAGGTGTGTGTTGTCAAAATTCAATCAAGTAAGTTCGAAGCTCTAATTTGCTTCGTTGAATGATTCGTGAACCGGGCAGCGTCCCAGCCAGCAAGCAGAGAGGCATTCTGAGGGGTTGCACAAAATGGAAGGGTTTTATAGATGGAAGGTAGGGGCGAGAGAGTTATTAGCAAAAGGAAAGGATTATTCCAGGTCAGACCTGCTTTCTAGGGGGGAAAACCTGGGGTCTTATCATGCACATGACCTCATCTTCCTTTGGGGGCTGGAGTCATTGGTGTGGATTGACAAATTCCTGGCCAACCTGTTAAGATTACATTTCCAGGGGAGGTTAAAACTGCACTTACATTGGGGATTTGGCAACTCGGTCTCAGTGACACCATTTTGGGCCTGCAGTTTCCTACCTCTTCCCCCTTCCCCCCCCACCCCCCCTCCACCTCCTCCTTCTCCTTCTCCTTCAACAGTATATAGTCTTGCCAAGGGGCTTTGGTGACCCGGTTGCCATGCAGAAAGGGACAAAACAATCGCTTACAGAAAGCAACAGATTGTTAGAAAATGATGCAGTTGTCATCCAAACGAAGGGATCACAGGAAAACATCACCGACTCCGTTGGTTCATCTGCCAACAGCTCCTCATGAAAACCCCTGAAAACGACTTCTATGCGCATCTGAACTAAGGACAAAGGACGCAGCCAGTGGCTCAAGAACATAATTTGGGAAGCAAGACTGGCTCAAGAAAAGACAGTAATAACGCAGGGTAGCAAATGCTAAATGCCAGAGGACCGGTGCCCGCAATGAATATTATGAAGGCTCAGGGGAACCATACCCAGGCTGCAGGCCTGGCGAGGAGGGGACCCTGATTAACTTGCGTGCCTGGCTGGCAGGGCCATTTCCCACATTCCCTTGGCAGCTGCCCCAGCCAGCAGAGAGGTGATTGCTGAGCTGTTTGGACCAGAGGCTTATGGCAGTGTCGCCTGCGCGGTTGCTGATTGGTGTGAGAATTTTCAGATGCACCTTTTCTTTGGTCCTGGGAATCGGAGGCATCTGAGCTGGTGAGCGGTCTTTCTGCCACCTAGAGGGGGGCAAGAAACTTGGGACGGTGGAAAGGAGGATGCAGTAAGGAAAGACTAGCTTGCTCCAGCCAGGTGGGTTGTTCCTTACCCCTTTGGCACACTCCTGGGAGGAGCAGAAAGGGACTGGCAGGCGCCCGACTCTGTCTACTGGACAGTCTGAGACCCATCTCGGTGTTTTGATTCTTTCTTTTACCTGCCGACACAGACCTTCGTGGCAATGCGTGTTCTGTCAGCTTCCGGGCACAGGAGAGGTAGACTGGTGGAGACTGGAAAGCTGACTGGGGACCGAGCTATAATGTTGTCCTCCAGTCACGGGGCAGACAGAAAAAGGGTCTGAGGATGGTCTTGGTGGAGGTCAGCACCGGGCGGTTACACAGAGTCTTTGAGAGTTCTAACTCACACCTGTGTCCAAACGCGCCCTTTCCCCCTCATCGGGGCCATTCTGTGTGTGACCTTGGAAAGGGAAATGGGGGCCAAACCAAGTGTTCCCGGGTCCCAGGGGAGCGATGGCCGCAGTCGGGCCTCCCTGGATGGTGGCAGGGGTGGGCACGCTGAATCCCCCTCCCGCCCCTGGACTCGGCCTCCCATCCTTCCCCCGGGCGGGGATGCAGGTGTGGACTGTGGCCCAAGGGTGTGGGCACCGGGGATGAAGCAGTTAAGGTGGGGGGCGCTCGGGCGAGTTGTCCAATACGGAGAAACAGCAGTTTGCCGGAGTTAACGTGGGCAGCTTCTTTGGGGAGGAAAAGAAGGAGGACCGTCTGCCAAGCTCCAGCTCGCCCCCCGCGTGTGTGCCTGTGTGTGCAGTGCGTGTGTGTGTGCGTGTGTGTGTGTGTGTGTGCGCGAGTGTGAGTGCGCGCGCGCCGAGGCGTTCCTCAGGTTGCGCTGCCTGGAAACCGAGGGAGCCATTGGAGAGGCGAAGGGGTGGGGGTGGGGGCTCCCCGTCCCTCGGAGCAGCCGGGGCGCGGGTGGCCGACGCGAGCCCTGGACCCCGGCTCCTGTCGCGGCCGGAGGCAGAGCGGGGACGGCGCTGCGGGCGGCCTCCAGGCCCCGGGGGGCCCGCCGGGGAGGAGCCGGGGAGGAGGCCGGAGCTGCATGGAGTTTCTAGGGCGCGCAACTCCGGCGGGGCCTCGGCCACTGGGCTCCGGGGCGCAGCGAGACAGCCGCGCACATGGGCTGAGCCCGCGCGCCGGGGCTCTGCACGGCCAGCGGGAGCGGGAGGGGTAGAGGAGCGCGCCGTGCCGGGGTGCGGGGCACGCGTCCCCAGACGGGAGCAGAGGACAAGGACAGGGAGGAGCGTGCCCGGATCGCGCTCCGAGCCGACGAGGGGCTCGCGCCGGCCCGGCGCGCGCTTGGGGAGCGGCCCGGGGCGCCGTGGGAGCCGGCGGCAGCGAGGATGCCGGCGCGGGGACGCGGCTGCCGGCTGGGGGTGTGAGCGCCAGGCTGAGCGCTGCCCGCCGGCGCCTGCGGCCGCGCCGCCCCCTCCCTGCGGGCCTCGGAGGAAGCCCCCCGCGCCGCGCGGAGGCGCCTCGGAACCCGGGCTTCGGGGCAGCGGGCCGCGCGGCCGGCCCCGGCCCAGCCAGAGGTGAGTGCCGCCGCCCGCTCGCGCCCTCCCGCGCCTTCCGCCCCCGCCTCTCCCCTCCGTCCTCGCCCCTCTCCGCGGCGCCGGAGCCCCTGCCCCGGAGCGGGCGGCCGGCCGGCCGGCCGCGGACAACGCCTCCCGTACCTGTTGGCTCCGGCGGAGGGCGCCGCGCGGGCTGGGGGCCGCCCGAGCCACCTGGCCCTCCCCTGGGGGTGGCTGCTGGCCGCCCGCCCGGGGGCGTGGGGCTGGGAAGGGCCGCGGACGTCCCGCTCGGGCGTCCCGGACCGCGCGGGCTGCAGGCTGCGCGCCGCTCGCGGAGTCCGCGGCGCCGGGGGGCCGCTGGGCTGCGCGCCCCCGGCCGCGGGCGCCCGGGCGGCGGGAAGGAAGGGGAGGAGAGGGAGCCGCACCGCAGCCCAGGTGGGAGAGCAGCGCGGCTTCCAGGTCTCCGGGAAGCCGGGGTCGTGGCGATCGGGAGAGGCGGGACGCAGGGTTCCTTCCACCTCCGCCCCCCCCCCCCCGCCCCCCCCGGCGCGGGTTGCCAGCCCTCCCGGGCGCACGCTTCTCGCCGCCACCCGCCCGGGGTCCGCGGGCCCCGGGGAGCGCGGGATAACCCGGGAGGCCTCGGGAGTGCAGGCTGGGACCTGGCCGCTGCTCGGCCGGCCCCGGGTCCCCGGCAGTTCCCGGGGTCGGGCGCCCGGGCAGGGGCGGGCTCCGGTTGTCCCGGGCAGTCCGGGTTTACGCGGCGCCCCAGCCTCCCCGGACTGGCGCGGCGGGGAGTGAACTTCCTCAGACTTGGCCCGAGGGCGCCTAGGCAGCAGCAGGTAGTTCTGGGGCGGGCCCCGGGGCCAGGGCGAGCGGAGGACGCCCCACGCCGACGGGACGGTGCTGCCGAGCGGGGACCCAGGGCCGCGTTTTGCCTCCGAGGCGCCCGCCACGTGCGCCCTCTGCCCCCACCCGCAGCAGCGTTTCCCACTGCTCTTTTTCGCTCTGAGGAGGCGTGCGTGAAGAAGGCGCCTTTCCCTGCAGTTGGTTTGAAGCCCTGAGCCCAGGTGGAAGTGTGCCTGCAGTTCCCCGGGTGCCAAGACCGGGGCGCCATCCCCAGGCCCCGAGCCTGTTTTTCCGCAGAAAAGGAGACTTTGCCGGGCTCGGAGATCAGCAGCCGGTGCCGTGTGTGGGCCGTGCTGGGTCGTGGCCACCGGAGCCCGAGGCGTGCTAATTAATAACGACAGTCTCACGCGAATAAGATCCTCCTCCGCGTTAGAGCTAGGTGACCTTCTCTAGGAAGAATGGGTAGGTTTCCGCCCTCGGGATGTCCAGACACCCCGCATTTGTGCAAATGGGAAAACTAACTGCTAAGATTGCCCCGTTCTGCTGCTTTCACCGCTGGCTTTCAGTCAAAGAGATAAACTCTTTTTCAATCCAGGCATCAGAGCTTTGGGAAGGGTTTTAAAGCCACTTGGTGTGAAATTGTCTTGAGGCTAGAGCAGGGCTTTTTTTTTTTTTTTTTTTTTTAATTTTAAATCGAAGCTGGACTCCAGCTCTCCTCCTTGGCTTGTTGGTGGTTTGTATTTCCTCTTTGTGGGGTGGAAGGGAGTTTTGGGGGGGACGAAGAAGGAAGTGTTGGTGGAGTCCGGATTGTATTCGCTGCTTGTTTATCTGAGGCTTTGACTGGAGTCTGAGGGGGCCACTCCGACCTCTCCTGGGCTCTGCGGTGACACCCGGTTTAGGATGCATTCCCGGAGCTGCGGAACTTTGCCAGTCTCTTGGGTGGGCGGTGGCGGCCCCCACGGATGCCCCGTGGATGCCCGGGGCTGCGTTCCCCAGCGGCCTGCGCGGGCGGAAGCCCAGCCGCGTGGCCCCCCTTTCTGAGCTCACTGCAGACACTTCAGACTAGCAGTGAGCTGAAGACAGGCTCTGTTTACCGAGAAGCTGGTCCACAACACCCAAGTTGGTTACTGGATGTATCCACGCGGAGTAATGAAAGCAATACAGTCCGGTAACACAATCCCTAGCGTATTTGATTGGAGGAGCGCTAAATCTTCTTAGAATTGTTCATCAAGATCACCTTTCTCTGAACTCTGAGTGTTGCTCATTGCCAGTAATCAGGCCTTCGGTGTGGGTGCAGGAGAGGGGGCTCTTTAGAAAGAAAATAGTTTAATCCAGCTGGTTCCGTGGAGAAGACGACCCGCTTTCCTCGCTGAGGGGCGGCGGGGATGGGGTGGGGGGTGAGGGTGCGCGTGGGACAGCTGCTTAGGTGAGTTGAACATTTGTCTCCATGGCGGGAGGCCTCTGATCAGGGCTTGAATATTGGGCAGGGTTGGGCTCCAGTCTAGAAATTTCTTTCCCGTAGCAAGTGGCGTTGGGAGGGACAGTGTGCTCCTGGGTCAACAGCTGGGGAGAGGTCTCTGTGAGCTGGTCCTTGAGCCTGGTCCTAGCTGGCCCCAGCTTTGCCAGTCCTGACCAGTACGGGCAGCCTATGCAGTGCTCATTGGGTGGCAGAAGGGGGCGCTAGTTGTTACAGTGAGATGAACTCCCAGGTTCTGGTGGGACTCGGGAGGTTTAAGGTCTTTGGAGACCTTGTCTCTGAGACCCTACTTGGTACCGGGACACTCTTCCACGTCTGAATTCACGTTATCCTTGTTTTTCATATTTGGAAATTGATGCCCAGGGAGGCGAAATACCTTTCCTGAGGCTGTTGCAGCTTGTGGGTGAGAGGCAGGGTTTAGGGTTTGATTCTAAGAGGCTGGGGTTCCTGAGTCTAAGCCCACAGTGCTGCTTATGAGCTGAAGAGTGTTTGAGTAGCCTCTGACCGTCCATGCCTTCGTTAGCTCCAGCCCCTTAGTGGGCACCCTATGTTTGCTCGTCGTTCCCAACGAGGAAGCCCGGGCACCGGAGGAGCTCTGGAGGCAGGTGCCCTGCCCTCCAGGTGCGCCCACACCGGAGCCGTGTCACGTTCCAGACCAGGTTGCTTCGATTGTAGGCTGCTGATGCTTTCTTTGCACGTTCTCTGTCTGTGCCCACGTTGGTATGGGGTAGGGGGCATCTTTGCCCTTCACTGGAGGCTTAAACTGATGTCGTCAGAGTGTCTGAAAGGTCCTCTTGTGATGGGGAACCATCAGGTAGCACCACCAGAGACAGCCTCTGATGCTTTTGAAAACGGTGTGCGTCGTGACTCTCAAGCGATCATCCTTCGTGATGGGCAGAGCCCTGGCTGATCCCTCGGTCGCTCAGTTTGAGGGTAGTTCTGAATACGGTCAGAAAGGAGGAAAACGAAAACACATTGTTGCATCCAACCTGGGGTTTTCAAAGTGAATTATGTTTTTAATCACTTAACATCTAACCAAAATGCCTTCCGTGCCTATTATGTGGTTACGGATACAGAGATGAATATGACACAGCGCCTGTCATCAAAACATTCACAGTTTAGTGGGGAAGGCAGACCATGTGTTAGGGCTACACATTTGTGAGCAGAGACGGAAGGCATCCAGCCTAGCGTGGCAGTGATGTCTGAGCTGAGCTTAAAAGATGATTGCGAAGCGGTCGGCCTTGAATGGGTATTCCAATGCAGAGGAAATAGGGCGGGCCAGGGGTGAGAGGGGCAGGGAAATGCACGGAGAATAGGAGGAAGCAGCCTGGGGTTTGCAGTTCCTGGAGCTTGAAGGTGGAGGGAGGGAGCAACAAGAGAAGAGGCCAAAATGATACGATGGAGACCTTTGGTCAGGACTCGGGGCTCAGCCTTTCTCTGTTGGGGGTGGGCAGTGTGGTCAGATTCGAGTTTTAGGGAAGTCTGGTTGGAGACCCGGAGGAGAATGGATTTGCCGGGGAGGAGACCAGGGGCGTGGATACCAGCGAGGTTGTGGGTAACCGACAGCAACTCTGGCTGAAACCTGAGGCAACCAAAGAGACCGCGGTGGCAGTAGTGATGGGAAGTCACAGGGCTGAAGAGCCAGACACGGAGCGGGGGAGAGTTAGGTGGTGGTGGGGATCTTCGAGGCAGACTTGCTTTCCGGTTCCATACCAGTGGGTACTATGGAAGCACCAATAATCTGTCAACTTTTCCGTCACCTTCCTCTTCCTCCTCCTCCTCTTCCTCATTCCATTATTCTGCTACTTTCCAAGCGCTCAGAGGAAATGTCCAATTAGCAGAGCTTTGGGTAGGGCATTGGGGGTGGGGAGAGTAGTTTTCTGGAATGATCCTGCTAGAAGATGGTGGCATAGATGTTAGGTATCTCCTTCACAGGAGAGAGGACTTGCTAAGTAACTGATGTAGGGGTAGGAGAAAGGGAAGGGTATAGTGTGGCCACTGGCTTTCCGGTTTAGGTAATGGTCTGGATAAGCAAAACAAAGGTCTGGCCAAGACTGAGTAACTCGCTTGTTTTCCCACAGGCGGTGCCGTGGGCCGCTGTCCATGACCAGGCTGCAGGAGAAGGTGACGACCTATTTTTGAGTCTCGTTAAGGGGCCCTGCTGCTGTGAATAAGGCCTGTTTAAGTAGGTTGCTTTATCTCCTGCCCCACAAATCTGGATACTCTGAAAACATTTTCATTCATTTAACTGATACTTATTGAGCATATCTGGTTCAGGTCTGGGGAAGATGGTGAATTAGAGGTGGTGCTTTCATATTCTTGTGGTGTAAGTTACAGTGAGAAGAACAAAAATCGGCAATGAGATTTGATGACCTAACTGAGACAGTTGGAGGTGCCACTTCAGATTGGGCGGTCAAGATAGTTCTCAGTGAGGAGCCATATTTAAGCTGAGTAAGTTGGGAAAGATCTGGAGAAGAACTTCCGGGTGGTGGCAACAGCCAGTGCAAAGGTCCTGAGGTAGGAACAAAACGGGTGCGTTCGAAGAACAGGAAGGAGGCTAATGTGGTAGAAGACGAGTTCAAAGAATCAGGGGCTCATTTATGGGGCACCTGGGAAGTCACCTTGTAGAGTTTGGGTTTGACACTGAGTTTGATGGGGGCTGCTGGAGAGTTTCAAACGGGGGAGTGACATAATTTATGTTTTCAAAAGAGCACCCTGGCAGCTGTGCATTCTGTATGCACCATCTTGGTACAATAAAGTGGGTTTTTACCCATCAGAGTTAAAATGTAGAGTTTAAGAGTAACAGATGGAGAGAGAATGCATTGGTGACCTTAATTTAGCGGTTTCTACTGTACCAGTTAATTGAAACCACATTTCTAGTATGATTTCAGTTTTGTTTAAAAACATGGTATAGAATAATGGAAAGGAGTGGACTAAATATATTAACATTGCTGTCCAAAGGTGTTGGCATTGCAGATGATTTTTACGTTCCTGAAGATGAGCACACGTTTCTTTTATAATCAGGAAAAAATGATTTTTTTTTTCAACGTTTATTTATTTTTGGGACAGAGAGACAGAGCATGAATGGGGGAGGGGCAGAGAGAGAGGGAGACACAGAATCGGAAACAGGCTCCAGGCTCCGAGCCATCAGCCCAGAGCCTGACGCGGGGCTCGAACTCCCGGACCGCGAGATCGTGACCTGGCTGAAGTCGGACGCTTAACCGACTGCGCCACCCAGGTGCCCCAGGAAAAAATGATTTTAAGGGGTGTTGTGAGATTCTATCTGCTACACACTTTCCCCCTCCTGTTTCGTTTCTGGAAAGGTTGATGTTAAAACCCACGGTCCTGGTTGGGCCAGACAAGAGGATGTTTATATTCGACACCAGCTGTCCAATCGGTGGCGCTTTGTTTTATGCTTAAAAAATATTTTTAGTGCGGAGAGCAAACATTCTCTTTCTTTTATAAGAAATTAAAGCAACACAGAAATGTTATATAAAAAAAAAATAAAAGTACCTTTCTGCCCTGTCGTTCCCCAGACCGTTAACATTTCTGGTCATATATTGTTCGATTTTTTTTTTTTTCCGTGTGTGTTTCAGATCCCTGCATCCATACTTTGCTGAAGGATTTTGGAATATTGCTAAAACAAATCACCCTATCCAAATTACTCTGCAAAATTCCTTCCTCTCGAGCTCTTACCCAGATGACCTTTCCCCCCCTTGGGACAAAACCATTGGGAAAACTTGAACACATAACTCAGCTAAGAGAAACTGAATCTTGCCCTTTTGGTATTCAGAGTGTTCACTGAAAGCACGCTTTATACTTATAAAGAATCGAGCAATTAAATACTCATTAAAAGTTCATCTCCGAGCCTTGAAACGTTATTGTTCTAGGACTGGAGCCCAAAAGTTGGTATCAGGATTGCATTGTTTTCATTAACAAAAGTTAGCCGATACGGAAACTTAAGAGGAGCAAACCAGGGAGCTGAGCCAATTATTTTGGTGACATACTTATTACCACCTTGAAAACGGGAAAAGAATAACAGTGAAGTGTTACTTAAGCCACTGCCGATGCGTTTGGGAAGAGCCGTCCGTCTGCGTGGCCTCGTCGCGCAGACTGGATCTGGGGGCTCCCGAGCCAGGAATGAGTGGCCCAAAGTCCATGTTAATGTGACCGAACGAGAGTGGGATTGGAGTCTCATTATGTGATTCAGCAGAATTACCACCTTCCCCATCATTACCATAATTAAACACGTCCTTTCTTGATGGAAAGGAGAGCAAGTATGTGCTCCGAAGAGAATGATGGTAATGGAATAGAGCCATGGAGAGGGGGCCTCGGGTTGTCTCATTTTACAGGGGGGAAATTGAAGACCGGAGAGAGTAAGTGGGGTGCGTGTGTGCGTGTGTGTGTGTGTGTGTGCGCGCCCTCTGCCGATTCCCCCACCCCGGCGCCACTCTCCGGCACTCAGCAGTGGCTCCGTGTTGTCAGGAAGTGAATTTATTTTGGTAAACCCAAGAATTAGGAAAGCGCTCTGAACCTGATGAAAAATGGGTTTCTGAGCTGTTCATTCGTTCCGTAGAGTGTAATCTGTTTGCGTGCTGATAACAGGCCTAATTACTGTGTAAACATTTTTATAGTCTGGTAAGAAAACTTCAAACATCTGTACGGCACGTCGACGTAGCATTTCAGCCTCCAGCATTCCTGCTGCGTGTTCTTAAAACCAGTTGCTTTGTTATTTAATCTGGTCGATGGTTGATGATTCATTTTATGCACAGACACATAAACACACATTCCCCCTCCAACAGGAAGTGACAGGGCTAATAGCGAACCTGCCCAGTGCTTCCTATGTGCCGTCAGCTCCCTGAGGATTAGTGCTTCCCCCATTTTGCAGATGGAGATGCGGAGATGCAGCGAGGTTCGGTCACGTGCCCAGGGTCAGAATGTGGTGGAAGGGAATCAGCACCACTGCAGGCGGGGCCCCGGAGGCTTGTGACTCACCAGCTGAAGTCCCCACCTTCCCCTGGCTGTCACAGACAGACTCCCTGCAAGAAAGATCAGCATCTGACTTTGTGAAATCACTGTGGTTCAATCAGTTTTGGGGGGGGGGGGGCGCCTGGGTGGCTCAGCGGGTTAAGCATCCGACTTTGGCTCAGGTCATGATCTCGCAGTTTGTGAGTTCAAGTCCTGCATCGGGCTCTGTGTTGTCCCCCTCTCTCTCTGCCCTTCCCCTTCTTGCGTGTGTGCACGTGCTCTCTCTCTCTCTCTCTGTCTCAAAAATAAACACTTAAAAAATGACTTTTTTGGGCGAACTCATGGATGTGGAGCCGCAAAGAGGGGTCTGCGGGGTGTGTGGCTTTCAGGTCTGTTTCCTGGGTGGCCCCAGTCCCTCCGCTTCGTGAGGCATGAAGTGGTAGCCGGTAGAGGACAGACTGTCTGCCTTCAGCTGAGGCCGGTGGTTCTCCGACCCAGCCCTCAAGTTAGTCGCATGGACGCTAACCCACGTCTTGCTCTGCTAGATTTAAGTGCTGCTGGCTTCTGCCTTGTGTGATCCTAACAAATACCCAAGTTCTGTACTTCTTACACCCAGAGATACACGCCACTTTCAGAAACCCAGACGCACAGGATCCATGGAGCCCTCAAAGGGGAGTGGGCAACAGGAGGAACCACGGGTTTGAAAATGAGGGAGGGGCGCCTGGGTGGCTCAGTCGGTTAAGCGACCCACTCTTGCTCAGTTTGGGATCTCATGGTGCATGAGTTCAAGCCCCACACTGAGCTCTGAGCTCTGAGCTGACGTTGTGGAGCCTGCTTGGGATTCTCTCTCTCCCCCTCACTCCCTGCCTCTCCCCTGCTCTCTCCCTCTGTCTCTCTCTCTCTCTCAAAAAAACTTTAAGAAGAATTTTTAAAAATGAAGGAAAAGTAAATGCTGATAGATACTCAGTGGACTCACACTCAGAGATTGTTGTCAGCCTTCAATTATTATCCGTGCTGCAGGCTG
Organism: Prionailurus viverrinus; assembly: GCF_022837055.1. NCBI lineage: Eukaryota > Metazoa > Chordata > Mammalia > Carnivora > Felidae > Prionailurus > Prionailurus viverrinus. Next base: position 15,291,402 of record NC_062576.1, on the reverse strand, counting down.
ACTCAGAATCTTGCATAGCAAAGGGACTAAAGCGATGGGCCCTGGGGAGTCGTGTGCTTGGAGATCCCTGGATGAAAGGTGTTGCCGAAGAAGAAAGTTCTGTCCTCTGATTTGGAGCACTGCCGTGGGCACAAGAGAGACAGAGAGAGCGAACGAGCCAGTGCTGATAGGCAGCACTCTCTGGAAGTGGCCGCGCCCTAGAGGAGCCTAGTCGCTGGGGGGGATGGTAAATGCAAGAGGCAGGTACTGATTTGGAATTCCTGGGAGTGGGTGACCTCCTGTGGTCTTGGGAAAGGTGATACAGACCTTTCCAGAGGGAGGTTGGCTGGCCCTGGATTTGAGTTAAAAACAATTTTTTTAATGTTTTTTATTCATTTTTGAGACAGAGAGAGACAGAGCTTGAGCAGGGGAGGGACGGAGAGAGAGGAAGACACAGGATCCGAAGCAGGCTCCAGGTTCTGAGCTGTCGGCACAGAGCCGGACGCGGGGCTCGAACTCACAAACGGCGAGACCATGACCTGATCCAAAGTTGGACGCTCAGCCGACTGAGCCACTCAGGCACCCCTGGATTTGAGTTTTAGAACCTGAAGTGGAAGATTTAGTTCAGTGTTTCTCAGTTGTCTGCACATTCGAATCCCCTGGGGAGCCTTAAAAAAAATCCTAATGCCCCGTCGTCACATCCCAGACTGGTGATGTCAGAATCTTGGGGTGGGACCCAGACCCCAGATGATTCCACTGCATAGTCACCGTTGAGAACCGGGGTCGAGAACAGCTTTTCTCAAACAGGTGCCTGCGTATTACCTGGGGATCTTGGTCAAATGTGAATCCTGATGCCTGGGTCTGCAGCAGGCTTAGAGCCTGCCTACTTTTCTTCCTGCCTGCCTGCCTTTATTCTTCTTTCCTTTTTCTTGATTTATAACTGACATACGGTATTAGATTAGTTTCAAGTGTACAACATGGTCATTCAATATTTGTATACATCATCAAATGATGACCTCACTAGGTCTAGTTATCGTGTTACCGTACAAAGTTATTACAACATTATTACCGTAGTCCCTATGTTGTATTACGTTATATCCCTGCGATTTACTTTGTAACTGGAAGTTTGGACCCCTTGATCCCCTTCCCCTATTTCGCCCATCCCCTCTTCCCCAGTGGCCCTACTGCTTCTGGGACCCCCTGGGTGGGCAAGACCTAGTTAGAAGAATCGTCTTCCTTCCTTAGCTTCACACGGAGGGCTTCTGGAACCATTGCTTTTCCGTGATATTACAAAATCTTTGGTTCCCTCAGGGTAGGGTTGGAGAACAGGAGGCCCGGAGCCTGCCTCCCATCTTTATATATTCTTGTAAAGAATAGAGCAATTAAATATTCATTAAAGTTCTCTGGACACTTAAACATCATCGCTCCGGTATTGGAGACCAAAAGTTGGTATCATGGGTACAGTGACTTGCATTTACTTGTCCTTCAGGATCCAGCGTGTTCTGTCTCTGGCCAGCATTTATACAGTTGGGATCAGAAGCTCGGAGAGCTGGAAGGGACCTTAGGAATTATCCAGTCTGAACCACTTGGGTTTTGGAGGGGAGGACACTGAGACCCAGAGTGATTTGCCCTGAGCCACATCATCTGGTCAGGGCTGCTGTGGACATGAGACAAAGAGGAGGAAAGCGAGGCTGGAGGAGAACGTCCCTCCCCTCCCCCCAGCACTGCTCCCGGTGCAGGGGAATCAGAGGACAGAGACATCCAGAAAGACTGCAGATATAGTCACATTAAAGGCACCTGAGAACTGAGAGATGTATTCTACCTGTGATTTTCCATCCCCTCCCTCCGCCACCCCGCCAACTTCAGTTAGCTACGCGGAAGCTTGACGAAGTTCTTCACGTCTGTGGTTTGAGTTGACACTTTGACAGATGTTCAGCAGCCCGCTCCCAGGCGGGACCCCGATGCAGGCTGCCCTGCTTCATGCAAAATAATTACATTTACCGTTTTTACCCCAAATGTTTTTCTCCTGTCGTTGAAATAAATAAGGAACGTTCGCGACATACAGGTTCCCTGATGTCGCGTTCCCTGATGTTAAACCTCTTGTAAGAATAGTTCATAATTGATGTGCTTGGCATTTATCACCCAGCCATGACGTGTTCAGATGACTAATAAATTATATTTTGTTGGATCCTTTTTTGCTGCTTTTTCAACTCCAGGCACCTGTTTCAGCACATCAGTGTTGATGGGGACGGTTTCCTGCCCATTGCTTTATGCTTTGTAACTGACATGAGGCGAAGACAGTGGATGTGAAACTCTGTGACTGAAATGGACAGGACATTGCTTTCTCTGGGTTGTGTGTATTCTGCCCTAGAAGATCAAACCTTTATATAGAGTAGAAGACTGAGGGGCACATGAAAATTAGCATAAAGATTGAAGTGGTATAATTATAGCTAATGGTTATGTAAGTACTCCCTTCTGAGTTCTTCACATATGTTAACTCCTTTAATCCTTTCAACAACCTGGTGAGGTAGATACCATTATTGTTTCTGTTTGTATGGATGAGGAGACCAAACCACTGAGAAGTTAAGCACCTTGCTGAAAGTCCCTCAGCTAATGAATAGGGAAGCTGGACTCACGACTAGAAGCCGAGCCCTTAAGCTGCCAGGCTATCCTGCCTTTGTAATTACGATTGTCCAGGAAACTTCCATTAGAACGTTGTCAAACATACTCTGACTGTGACATTCACCTCTTGGGACACACTTTTGCCTTCACATGGGTGCCCTCTCCCTCACACCATTGGAGTTGGCCGTGAGGCAGATGGCCTGTCCTGTTTTCCCCATCTGGCTCTCGGGAGATGTGTCCTTTGATGGACCCACGTGTGGGCAAACCCTAGTTCATAAACAAAGAAGAGAATCCACGGCCAGTTGGTAGGGTTGGAATGTCAGTTGGGGCACCTGGGAGTATGGTAGGTCAAAGATAACCTGTATTGCTCTGACTTACAGACTCTACCACTGTCCCATGTTGGCCACCCACTGGACTCTGTGTTGGCCCCTATCCTTCTCTGGTGGCCACCCACTGAACTCATGGTGAAGTCTTTGCCTCATTCTTGCTGGATTGTTCGTATTGATTCAGCTCATTCCCCCAATATGAGCCACTTGTGGGGGTTCTAGGGGACAGATGGAAACCCCTGCAGTCTCCCTCACTTCAGGCTTGCTCTCTGCATTGGGTTTTCAGGGTTGCCCTGGTTGCTCTGCCCTTGGTCGTAGGCTGGGGCCGCCTGATGGTGCCCTTTACCTAATCCCATGCCCACTGCCTTGGTCATCAGCTTGGCCTAGTCTTGGCTCTCCCCTCCCTTCTTGCTTGCTTGGTGTTGCCACTTGCTTTTTCACACTACAGTTCCGGTCCTTTAGGGATTGGCAAACTTTTTCTGGAAAGGGGCAGATAGTGAATATTTTAGGCTTTGCAGGTCTTGTGGTCCCTGCTGCAATTTCTCACCCCTGCTGTTGTAGCAGGAAGGCCACCATTGACAGGATGTAAACGAATGAGTGTGGCTGTGTTGGAACAAAACTTTACTTCCAAAAACAAAGGGTGGCCCAGATTTTGGCCCATGGCCTACGGTTGGCGGACTCCTTCTTTAGGATAACTGTGCAGCTGCCTCCTCCTGACGTGTAACCTGTAATGACTCTGTCTCTTTAGAGGTCATTAGCAAGCCTCGCGTAGAACCCTGGGCCACTACCTCTACTCTGAATTCCCAAGGACCCTGTACTCGTTGACCTTCCTGACCTATTACTGTCTTCACTGTGCGACCCTCAACCTTGAATAAAGTCAAGCATTTACTTTTTCAAGTTCTCAGCCAGCTCAGTTGATTTCAGTAAAAATTTATGTTGTTCAACAACAGCTGGGGCCGGGATTCTTTTTACTAATCCTTCTCCTGAGCTCCAGGCTGATGTCTTGTCCTATCTGCTACGTCTTTACTTCTGTGCTTCCTAGTTACCCTGCTCTTCTCACCCATATGCCTTCTCAGGGAATGACCTTGCCTCCTATTTGGGGGGATCAAGGGCACGAACTGCATCTCCTGTAACCCTCGACATCAACATTCTCCATCTCTACTTCAGATACTCACCTGTCTTCCTGTTTCAGAGGAACAGACGTCCTTAACTCCTTTACAAGGAAAACTTGGCTTTGCCGTTAATCTAATGGGCTTCCATTTCTCAACTCAAATCTCAGATTTTCCTTCCTTAAGCTCATAAACATAAGTCAACGCAAGACTTTGCTTGACCTCACTGCCTCCCCATTTCCCTCTCTGGAATGCAAAGCTTCCAGAAGGAGAGTCCCCCCTTGCTGCTCTCGCTTTTCCACCTTATTCTTGTCAGCCCCATTCACCCTTTGCTGTTGGCCAACCCTGTGTAGATCCCAAGACCCGGCCTTATGCTCACTGACCTTTGTCTTAACATTTCTCCAGCTTTCCGCTTCACTCAGATCAAGGAAACCTGCCACCATCCCCCTGGTGATGGTGACTGTCCTGATAAAATCTCTGGCAGGCCCAGACCACCCAGATCCTTTGAGCTGAACATGACTCCCACCCACGCAGGTGGACCATGAACTGACCTCTGGAATGACCTACAGTCGCCTTTGCATCATCAAAATGCTAAAGTCTCGGCCCAGGGAGGAGCCTCAGCCTCATTTACATAACATACAATTACAGTATACAGGCACGTTTCCTTAAGGCTCATGTGACATCTTATGCCTGCCTCTACGCAGGATGACAAGGCTTCCCCATCTAAATAGTCATCCTAACCCCAAACAGGAGGAACCCATTCACCCTCTCTTGGAGAGTCATGGCTTTGGAAACCATTCCCCATAAGTGATCTCCTTAGTTGTTGCAAATAAAAGTTTTCTTTGTGTGACGGTGCAGTTTCTGACTCCCCACGAGCCGAGCCTACTTTCGTTCGGTTACACCTACTTGTTGGTTCCCTGCTTTTTTTTTTTTAATTTTAGTGTTTATTTTTGAGAGACAGAGAGATGGAATGTGAACAGGGGAGGGGCAGAGAGAGAGGGAGACACAGAATCCGAAGCAGGCTCCAGGCTCCAAGCTGTCAGCACAGAGCCTGACGCGGAGCTCGAACTCAAAAACCGGGAGATCATGACCTGAGCCAAAGTCAGACGCTCGATTGGCTGAGCCACGCAGGTTTCCCTGGCCCCCTGCTTTTTAAGTCTTACATACTTAATATATTGTGAACTTGCTTTTTACAAGGTCACTGACATTCTCACCTCATTTTAAAATCTAACCACGTGGACTCATTTCTCCCACTGGGAAACATTTGACACCCTTGACCTCCCCTTTCCTCATGTAACTTCCTCCTGAACGAACTCTCCTGACTGGACTTCTCGTCTCTTACCTTTCTGTATGTGTTTGCTGGGCTTCTGGAACAAAGCCCCGCAGCCCGGGTGGATTAAACCAGAGAAATGTATTTTCTCACAGTTGGGGTGGCTGTAAGTCCAAGAGTCAGCTGTCAGGAGGATGGTTCCTTCTGAGGGTCGGGAGGGAAAGGCTCCCGACAGACACTCAGAATAAGAATAAGACACTCAGATGGTTCCTTCTGAGGGTCGGGAGGGAAAGGCTCCCGACAGACACTCTTGTCACCTCTGGCCCCCTTCTCCCCACCCACGCGTGATTTCTCTATGCGTGTGCCCGACATTCTGACGCCATTGCCATTGCTCTGACCTGGACTGGAGCCAGCTCCTACAGAGCCATCATCCCCTGGAAACACGAGGACAGCCATGCCACTCTGGTCCAGCTGCATCTTTCGAGATGAAGACTTTGGCTCCTCCGTGACTTTCATCTGACCTCCTTGGGCATTGACCCGTTGGTCAAGTTCCAGCAGACGACAGACCTCTGTGTCTTTGCCCGTGCTGTGTCGGCAGCTCACAGGCCGCGTTAAACCTGACCTTCCTAGTGAAGTGCTCCGTGGTTCCCGCAGTTGAATTTACTTTCCCCTTCCTTGGTGTGTGTGCCACACTTACCTGCACATTTACTCTTATGCTTATTGGCTTGTGCTCCGTCGCACGTTTAGAGCTGCCGAGTCCTGGGAAGGTAACATGAAAGGGGGCACCTTCCGGTGAGGCAATAGACCCTCCAGGAACTAACTTACAGTTACCTCTCCCTCTTCTACAGCGTAAGGGCTTTTAAGGGGCTTGGCGGGGTGCATGTGTGCGTGCTTGCTCGTGTGCGGGTGTGCGTTTGGTTTTTCCATGGCGCCTGGCACCGTGTTTTGCCTGGAAGACAAGTTTAGAGATGTTGCCTTTTTTTTTTTTTAAGTTTATTTATTTATTTTGAGAGAGAGAGAGAGCGAGGGAGGGGCAGAGAGAGAGAGAGAGAGAGGGAGAGACAGAATCCCAGACAGGATCCACCCACAGTCGGCTCAGAGCCCAACGCGGGCTCGAACTCACGAACCGCGAGATCATAACCCCAGCCGAAACCGAGAGTCAGTCGCTCAAGCGACTGAGCCACCCAGGCGCCCCTGGAGATGCTTCTTAAGTTTAATGGAGCACAGTACTTGGGGGGGGGGGGGCGGGATCTAGCTGCGCCTTTGGGCCTCTTTGATCTTAAGACTCGGATGTCAGTGGAGTAAGAACGGGCCCTGACTGGTTTGCAAGGTGGTTCTCACTGCAAGTAATCTTCTCCATCACTTGCTGTGTGATCGTTTGCTCTAGTGTCAAACGGGGATGATGGCACAGACACTTGTCCCTGAGGAAGTGGCTGGTAGGGGAGGAGATGGTCTTCAATGAACTACACCTTTCAATACCTCAAATTCTTTGGAGAAGCGGGAGAGGAAACAACGCGTAATATGAAGGTGTTTTATAAAGGGACCGTTTAAATACATTGGACCTGACGAATAAGGGAGTAATTATTTGCCTTAACGTTAAAACATTCACTGTAAGGTCCTCTCCGGTAGGAACTCCCCTCTTGAATTTGAGCGAAGTTTCCAGCTCATTAGGTAATTGGCAGAGGGAGGGGAGGGCCGAGAGGATCTTCTGGGCCAGCAGCAACAGAAGCTCCTTGGAAGTAACAGCAAGGAGGTCAGGTTCTATCATGCAGATCCCTGGGAAACAGAGTTCGCACAGGGTAGAGCGATTCTCTGCAAGGGTGTGGTGGGTCACCATTCTGTTTTCTGCCTTCCCCACGCTGGCACAAATTGTCACATTTCACTCTTCTCAAGGATGCCCTTTGGGTTCCTGTGTCTATCAGGTTTGGTAAACAGCAGGCGCCTCTCGGAGGGCGGGTGCATTCAGCCCTTCACCCTGGAGGGGCTGGATGGGATGCCTCCCACACACCCCTGATCCCTTCCTTTCCTCCGTTCAGAGCTTCTTGCTGGGTCTTGTGGGTGGGGGCTTCCTAGATCCGGCCTGTCTGGGTGCCACGAGGGCCCGCCTTGCGGCCACGGCTCTGTCCCTGCCATTTGCCGCCTGGCCATCCCATCCTGCCAGATGCTGGCTGTCATCAGTCACCCAGGCGGAGCCGGCCAGGCAGAGCAAACAGAGTGGCGGAAACAGTCGTAGCCTCAAGTTGCCCAGTTTAGATCTGTTCAGCTTTCACTTAGAAATGTTCGGGAATATATTCCCCCTTGGGATGATGGGAACGAAAATTCACCAACCCCGCAGGGCAGGAAACTCTGCCATCTGGTCACTGCTTTCTCATATGTAAATGTTAAGCACAAAAGCAAGATTTGTGGCCAAACATTAGAAAGGAAGCAAATGGAAGAAAGTAAAATTTACCCTTTGTCCCAAGAACCCAGAGATAAGCACAGATCCCAGTTTGGGGCTAAAGTCCCCTGGAGTTTGTTCTGAGCGCGGGTGTGGGTGTTGCATGTCGTTACAAAGTATTCCTCTATTTATTAGAAGGGGTTGGTGAGTCAGTACTCTTGTATCAGCTGTTTTTTAAAGTTTATTTATTTATTTTGAGAGAGAAAGCACAAGTGAGGGAGGGGCAGGGAGAAAGGGAGAGAGAGAGAATCCCAGGCAGGCTCTGCGCTGACAGCATATGGCCCAACGCAGGGCTCGAACCCACGAACTGGGAGATCACGACCTGAGCCGAAACCAAGAGTTGGACGCTCAACCGACCGAGCCACCCAGGATGCCCTTGTATCGGCTGTTTTTTAACTTAATAAATTGTGGATGTCTCTCTGGATTGCTACAGCTGCTCCTTCCTCACCATTTTTAACGAATGTATGCTAGTCCGCAAGTGGACGTGTGTATTTTTGACTTTGGCTTTATTATCGAAAAATATTGCACATTTGAAAGTAGTTTTCTAAGGATTAAATTCTTAGAAGCGGAACGACCAGGTCAAGGACTTGACCTTTCCTCAAGGTTGTTTCCATTCTCTTTCCAGCCAGGATGTATGAAAAGGCTCATTTTTACGCATTGTCACCAACATTTGCTATTGGCATTGATTGCTTCTTGAAATTTGACAGCCAAAATAGTTTCACATTGTTGTTTTATCCTGGATTTCTGGGATCATAAGCAAGCAGGCACGTCTCTCTTTTTCATACACTTCTTAGCCATTTGATTTTGTTCTTTTGTGAATTGCGTATTGATGTTTTATGTCTCTTTTTCTACTGAGGTGTTCTGTTTTAAAAAATGACTTGTATGAATTCAATAGAGAGAATAGTACTGTTTCTTTATTATAGGTTGCAAAATTTTCCAAGTTTGCTGTTTATCTCTTCATTTCTCTCTCTCTCTCTCTCTTTTTTTTTTTTGATGTTTATTTTTGAGAGTGAGAGTGTGTGTGCCTGAGTGGGGCAAGAGCAGAGAGGGAGACAGAGAATCCCAAGCAGGCTCCACGCTGTCAGCACCGAGTCTGACATGGGCTCAGACTCACAAACCGTGAGATCGTGACCTCAGCTGAAGTCAAGAGTCAGACGATTAACCGACAGATCCTCCTGGGTGCGCCTCTTCATTTCTTTTGTATTATTTTTTAACTGCTTGCTTTTATTTATGTGTTTTTAAACATATTTTTAAATGTTTACTTATTTTGGAGAGAGAGAGAGAGAGACAGAGTGTGAGCGGGGCAGGGGCAGAGAGAGCGGGAGACACAGAATCCGAAGCAGGCTCCGGGCTCTGAGCTGTCGGCACAGAGCCCGACGCGGGGCTCCAACTCACAGACCGCGAGATCGTGATCTAAGCCGAAGTCAGATGCTCAACTGACTGGGCCACCCAGGTGCCCCTAACTTCTTGTTTTTAAAACAACATCTGATCAAACGTATCCTGCCCTTTTAAATATTTAAGTTTGGGGTCGTGCTTAGAGAACTCTTCCTCACCCTCAAGATTACGAACATATTTACTTCTAAATATCAAATTTGTCTTGTAAATTAAAAAAAACCCCACTTTTTATTAATGTAGCGGAATGCATGCAACTTCAACAGTTGAATACTATTCAACACCACCCCCTCTGCTTTGTGACTTCTATATCTCTGAAGCCCCCCCTCCCTCCTCTTTGTCCTTGTGGCTTTCAGAGGAATGTTTCCCTGCCTGTTATCCTTCCTTCTTATTTGAGCCATGTTTTGGAAAGGAGAGACGAGAAATGAGGTGAGGCTGATTTGCCAGTTTTTACCGGAAGTCCAATATATATTTTTATCGTTACATTTTTAAATCCACCAACTACTTGGGCTGTGATGTGATACAGGGATCTAACTTCATCATTATTTCGTTTTCAAACGATTTTCAGTTTTTTCCAATACTACTTATGGAATACATCCATCCACCGATTTAAATTATTTTTTTTAATGTTTATTTATTTTTGAAGGAAAGAGACACAGAACGTGAGCAGGGGAGGGGCAGAGAGAGAGAGGGAGGCGCAGAATCTGAAATGGGCTCCAGGCTCCGAGCTGTCAGCGCACAGCCCGACATGGGGCTCGAACCCACAAACCGCAAGATCATGACCTGAGCCCAAGTTGGGTCGCCCAACCGACTGAGCCACCCAGGCGCCCCTCCATCCGGTTTTGTTATGTGCCGAATTACCACACTCATTTGGACTGAACTTCTCATCTGTGAGTTCGAACCCACTACTGCTTTTATTCTTTTTCCAGTGCCACCCTGGTTTAATTATTAATAACTGAAAAAATCTACCAAAGGGTAAATTTTCCCTTATTCTTTTCTTATATTTTTAAATTACCATTTTTTTTAATGGGAAGAGAATTCTGATCTTTATGGTCACTGCTTATCCAGGTGTCACAGAGCTTTCAACTAGTCAAAACCACTTTTTTATTTAAAGTTGATTTATTTGAGACAGAGAGAGAGAGCGTGTGTGAGCAGGGGACAGAGGAAGAGGGAGAGAGAGAATCCTAAGCAGGCTCCGCGCTCAGCGTAGAGCCCCATGCGGGGCTCTATCTCCCAACCATGAGGTCATGACCTGAGCGGAAATTAAGAGCTGGACATTTAATTGAGCCATGCAGGCACCCCCCCCCAAAAAAAAAACCATTGTTTTTTCTTCTACTTCCTTGTCCTTCTAGAATTTTCTAAACGGGAGGCATCTTTTCCAAAGTCATGTTTCAGGAAGGTTATGTTGCCAAGGTTATATTGGCTCACCTGTGACAATTTTCTGTCCCCTCACCTTCAAAGCGGCATGGTGCCGTGTGTTATGGGGAACCTAGTTTGTGGGCCCAACCCGGGTCAAAAAGCAAAAAACAAAAGAGTGTAGGGGAGGGACTCACTGGGACCCGAGTCGTCCTTGCGTCTGACTGGTATGGCTGCCTTGAGGCTGCTTCCTCATCTTTGGTTTGCTTCTTCCCTGTTTTCTCACTCCATTCCTAGGCACGTCTTGTGGATCTTTCCTGTTTCCTTGGATCATCCCTGTTTTTCTTTAAAGTCTGGTCCTTGCTATGGCATGCCAGCCCTTTACAGTTCACCCTCCTTCTCTTAAAACGTTCCACGTTTTTACTCCTTTTACAGACCACCTTCGTTTTCCTTGTTGGCCCCTTCTAAGACTTTACACTCTTGCTGTTGCTTCTGTGCTGATGTCATCAGATGCCTCAGTGTGCCCCACCCCCACCACCCCAGTGCGTGACTGAGTCTGGAGCTACCCAAGGTGCCGCCTGAAGTGGCCCTAGGGTGACATCAGCGTTACAGTCACTGAGGTCACACTCTCTGCCCTACCGTCCCTTCCCCGCCTGGACCTTCCTTATCCACTGATGTTCGTGCGCGCGGCCATATGGAAGCCATTGCTGTGCATGTTCAGCCATATCCTGAGTGCCAGGACCTGGGCGCGTTGCTTACCGTGTCCTGGGCCCTGTGCTAAGTATTTTCTGGCTAATCCCAGTTAATACTCATGACCGCTCAATGGGGCAAATACCTTCTGACTCCCCATTGTACTGGTGAGACTTAGAAGGTTGCATCATCTGGGGTCTTACAGCCGGAACCTGGCAGAGTCAGGACCGGGTCTGGGGTCTGTTTAGCTTGAAGGCCGATCTGCTACGCTGCTTCTCTTTTTATGGCAAAGACCTCCTTGCTGAGTGAGTTGAACTGGACACTGAAGAAGGGCCACCCTTAGCATCAGGGAATGATGACACAGAGGGATGGGGTGTGGGGCATGACTGGGAGAGGCCCACAGATGGACAGGAGAGGGCAGAGCCCGGAGGTGGGCAGTGGGCCGGCAGGTCCCCCCTTGGGAACGTCAGCACCTTGGCCAGAGCCTGCTTCTTTCCTCACACTCCGGTCTCTGGTCTGAAATCCCCCCACCTCCAGGCAGCCTTGAAGCAAGAAGCACAGGGAAAAAGCTGCTCATTCAAACTCAGAGCAGCTCCCTGGACCTGGTGAGTAAGGTCATTTCAGGGGAGAGCGGAGGGAAGATGACTAAATTAGGTTGGCTTTTGTACCTCTTTGGCTTCGAATGGAGTGTGGGAAGCCATCCAGTGTTGCTTTTCCTGGCTGGCTGTGGGACCAAAGAAGACAGCAAACAGTGGGGGGACCTTGCACTTGTGTTTGTCTTGCCTGTTGGTGTCCTTCCCTGCCTGCCACTTCTGATCCATCAGGCTTCCCTCTGATGCCCTCAGCCAAGGGCTCTTGAAGGTGGCTTCCTTTCCCTCAGTCATGGCGCCACCCTTGTGTTCCTTGAGTTCCCTGAGAATGCTCCCCGCCTCCGTTGCTTTCTCCAGTGCCTTTTACACTCCCACGGCACCTTGCCCTGGACCTTTTGCTTTGTCAGAGAAGAAGCTTCCATTCCCAAGTTCCTTGGACCCTTTTGAGCCTCGCACTGGCCTCCAGGACATTTGTTTACAGACAGACTAGTATGTATGTTTTGAAGGGCAGAGGCCATGCCTCATGTGATGGCTCCGGAAGGATGAATAGGGCCAGCATCCGTACATATTTCTGGGATGAATACATGCCTTTAGTTGCTGCTGTCTGTCCATCCCAGGGACAGTCACTGCAGAGGGAGTCTTATGTGTTGTCTCTGGAGCCCTGCCACTTGAGTTTGACTTCCCACTCTACCGGGTACTAACTCTGCAGTCTGGACCAGTTATTTATTATGCCTGCGCTTCATTTCCCTCGTCTGTAAAGTGGGGATACTATTAACCCTGCCTTACAAGGTACAACTGACATATTGCTTCGCATTGTTTGTAGAATTCCCTCGTACACAGTAAGCCCTCTGCAAATGTTCACTGCTGTTATGCATGACCTATCCTGAAGAATCTTCTTTGGTATTTTCATGCCAGATGGACATGGTCCCCAGAGAAACTTCTAGCATCATTATGGCTCCATGAGAGTTCTAGCTCCCAAATTCTACTTCTCTGTTCCCACAGGCCCTGGACATGTGTTTCGCTCCAGGAGTCACCATGGAAGGTTGGTAGCTCCAGGAGACCTTATCTCCTCTCTATCTTGGCGGTTCTCAACCAAACAGGTTCTTTCGTCTTCACTCACTCATGTGTGCATTCAACAAACATTTTTTTAAGTAGGCGTCACGCCTAGCGCAGAGCCCAACGTGGGGCTTGAACTCACGACCCTGATGAGATCAAGACCTGAGCTAAGGTCAAGAGTTGGACGCTTAACTGACTGAGCCACCCAGGGGCCCCTCAGCAAACATTTTTGAGTGCTCCTTATGTGCCTGACAGAGGCTTTGATCCTGGGAGAAGTTTGTGTCCAAGGAGCTCACAGTCTGGTTGCACTTTGTAGACTTTTGTTGTTGATTTTTCTAAAATTTGTTTGTGTCCCTTGCGCGTAGCAGATTCCTTTTAGCAGATTCCTCTTTTAGCAGATTCCTCTCCATCACGGTGTCTTTGTGAAGGTTAGATGCTGACCAGGAGGACAGCCTGTGTGCTTATTTTTGGTCTCTGCCTTTTGTTTCTCCTGTCAACTGGGACCCTCTCCTTGCCAGCCGATGTCCCCGAGGTGACTGCCGCGTTGCATGCAGTCTTCCGCCTGGCTGTTGGGATGACCTTGTGTCCTGTTTGTGACATTCCCAAGGCTGTGGACTGTCTGGGGCGTGGCATTCTGCAGGGCACCCGTGTCTGGCCTGCAGGTAAGAAGTCTGTGCCCTGTGTCACCCTCTGCCACGCCACCTGGACGAAACAAGGCTGCTTGCTCCTGGGAGTCACTCTTCTCTGCCTGAGTTGTGCATAATTCTCAGGTGCACGGCCCAGATATTACCCGACCTCTGGGACTCCTATCCTGATAGTTTGTGACTTCTGGAGGACACGTTCTGTGACTTCTGCTATAACACCATCCTGGATTCTAGCGTAGAGATGCTTTAAGCCCCTCCCACCAAACAACAACTGGCCGAACTGACCTTCCCTGTGGCTAGATTGGTTGCAGCCTTCCCCTCGGTGCCCTCAGGTTTATGGAAAAATGAGAAGAAATCTCAAAATATAATGAAGTCCTTGTCCCCAGCACTATGTCTTATTTCCAAATATTCCTATGCTGTCACCTCCTAAACAATAGGTGAATTTCAAACTGCTTTCCATCTGAATGATGGATTGAATGAATCTAATTTACATGCTTTTCATTTTATGTAAATTGGCCCAAATGAGGCTAAATCTCCAGGGGTGCAGTACCTTTTTCCAGGAATCTCTTACAGCCTCTTCCAGGCAATATAGTGCTAATTCAAGTTTAAACAAGTAACACAAAGGAACAGACTTTTAGACGCCTGGCTTGAGTTTGTCCACCTTCAGCCATATTTGCTCTGAATCTGGCTCGTGCTATAGACTGGATCAGGTCCCTTCGAGAATTCAAGCGTTGAAGCCCTAACCCCCACTGTGTTGCTCTCTGGAGGTGGGGCCTTTGGAAGATAATCAGGTTCAGTTGAGATCATGGCGTGGAGGCTTCATCATGGGATTAGTGCCCTTATGAGAAAAGACGCAAGAGAGTTTCCTTGCTCTCTCTCTCTTCCCATCGCGTGAGGACACAGTAAGCAAGCAGCCCTGTACCAACCAGGAAGAGAGCGCCCACCAGAGGCTAACCATGCCGACACTCTTATCTTGGATGTCTAGTTTCTTTCTTCTTTTTTAAATATAATTTATTGTCAAGTTGGCTAACATACAGTGTATACGGTGTGCTCTTGGTTTTGGGGTAGATTCCCGTGATTTATCACTTACATACAACACCCGGTGCTCATCCCAGCAAGTGCCCTCCTCAATGCCCATCACCCATTTTCCCCTCCCCCCCACCCCCACCCTACACGCTCCTGCCCATCAACCCTCAGTTTGTTGTCTGTATTTAAGAGTCTCTTATGGTTTGCCTCCCTCTCTCTTTGTTTGAAAGTATTTTTTCCCCTTCTCTTCCCCCATGGTCTTCTGTTAAGTTTCTCAAGTTTGGACTTCTACTCTCTATAACTGTAAGAAAATAAATTTCTGTTGTTGAAGCCACCCAGTCAATGATAGTTTGTTATGGCAGCCTGGGCAGACTAAGACAGCTGGTGAAGAATTCTGGAGAACTCTGCACGGTCAAGGTTGGGCACGGTGTGCGGCTCTTTCCCCCGGGCCCCACAGTCTCTCGCTTCCCACTGTCTTTGCGAGAGGGTTCCTGACTCAGCCAGCAAGACTCCCCACCTTTGTCTGGATGCTTGAGCAGCCAGAACTTTCCAGAAGAGTTAGCAGGAAAACCTTGTATGAGGATCCATAAAAATTTGTTAAAATTAAATCCTTTCACATTCAACTTATTAATTAAAAAAGGTTATAATAGCCCGAAGGAGGAGCCTTAAAAAGCAGCTGAACTTTTTGTCTAATTGCTTTCAGAAAGAACAACTCAAAATCATCTGCCAAGAGCCTCTCTTTTGGCAGGCGAGCTTCGGCATTCCTGTGACGCTGATCTAAATAAAATTCCTTCCAGCAGGTGTGCTCGTCTGATTACCTGCAGGCCCTCGATCCTTGGAAAATCTCGGGGAGGCGGTTCCACTGTAAATCAGATTTGGTAGAAGAGATGCACATCTGGTCCACACTGCTGGGTGTAAGTAACCCTTAATGCTCGCCCGCCCAGGCTCCGTCTTCCGGGGCCTGTGGTTGCAGACGCAGTGTGTACTCACGTGTGATGGCTGTGGGTCTCTTAAGCCCTGGCCTGGAAGCAGCCTTCTTTCTGCCTTCAGGCTCCCTGGGGTCCTGCCCTCATGTGCAGGAAATTGCAGGCAGGCTCTTCAGTTTCTGAAACCCTGTTGGTTTCTTCCCAGCTATAAACATGAAATAGATCCATGGTACCGAGCGTGGAAAGTTCAGACAAATAAGAATACAGTTACATCCATCGCTCAGCAATAAGTAGTATTTACATTTTGTTCTATCTCCTTCCAATAACTTTCTTCCGCGAATATACCTGTGAGCACACGTATGTGGGCATCCCTATGAATGCATGTGACTATGCGTGTGAATATAGATGTGACCAGGTAATTATATTTATATAGTTGTGGTTATGCTTCCCATATAATTTTATGGGCTGACCTCATAAAAGTAATACAGGGATCAGATAATAAAAAACAATATAAGTGGGTACAAATAAAAAGTTAAGAGTCCCTGTCAGTCAAAGCCTTCACGACAGAGGCAACTGCTTTTAGCCATTTGTCATTGTTGGCACCCTCCGTGGGTGAAATCACTCCAGATGAAGTGCTCCTGCGTTTTTGGTTCCCTGTTTTAAGTAGAACCTCCCCCTGGGGTGCCTGAGTGTTCCAGTTGGTTAAACATCCGACTTCGGCTCAGGTCGTGATCTTGCGGTTCGGGAGTTCGAACCCCGCGTCGCGCTCTGTGCTGACAGCTCAGAGCCTGGAGCCTGCTTCCGGTTCTGTGTCTCCTTCTCTTTCTGCCCCTCCCCTGCTCACACTCTGTCTCTTTCTCTCAAAAAAATAAACATTAGATAAATATTAAGTAGAACCTCCCCATCCTCTGTAATGAAGGGCAAGGGGGGCCCCACTGCCCCACAGCCCCCCCGGTCCTTACCTTCCTGTCTCTGCTGGCCACGTTTTTATTTTTAAATCTTTGAATTGAGGAGCTTCCTTGCGTTAGCTCATACACTTAACTCTTTCCTTATTAACTTTAATCAGTACCTTTGGACCTCCCACTGGGAGAGAGGAGGGACTTCGCACCCCACGTTCCTTTCTCCTTGTTTTCGACCAGTTGTATCACTAGACCATCATGGGGTCAAACACGTACCCTCGTGCTCTATCTGGAATTGAAATTTCCATGATTTGTCTATCGCTTTCAGATTCGAAAAGAACATAGTGTTTATAATATTATGATGAATATTATTATTATAAATATTCCGCACAGAAACAGCTATTGTGTCCTCAGTCTTGTGCCACTTGTAGAAGAAAGATGAAAAAGCCCTCACCTTGGAGGAAGGGAGAGGACAGCCCTCTCTACTTGCGTGTGACGTTCGATATCGCCGTGTGACTGCGGAGATGACCCAGCTGCCGCACATCGTTGGCTCCTGCAGGTTCCTCTTGTCCCTGCCCTGGTCTGATTTGCTCCCGCGGTGGCCTTCTGGGAGCGCACCTTCTGGTTAGATTCCATCCACGGGCTGGATCCCGTTCTCCAGTTTCTTGGATTCCTTGTACGTTTTGCCGACACAGTTGATTGAGTGACTCTGTTAGGAAGTGTGTATGAATTGGACACTTTCTAAGTGCCTGCCTTGATTGGATTTGGACTGGGTATAAAGTAATTTTTCCTATGAGACTTAAGCAGTCTGCTCTGTTATCTAGTATCCGAGGACGCTGATACGTGTCTACTGCCGGTGTGATCATCATTCATCAGGAAGCTGTCTGTCCTTTGCTCTAGAAGCTTTAGAGTCCTTTCTCTATCCCCGTGCTCTGTAACCTTGTGAGGTTTTGGGGCTGTTTATGAGTCTTGAGCTACTTGATGGGCCTTTTCTCCAGAGCTTCATATCATCAGATATTTTTCTTCTATTATTTCCTTTCCTTCAAGTTCTCTGTTCTGTCATCCTGAAATGCTTATGGGCAGATGTGGCCCTTCTGCCTTAATCCCGGGTATTAATGAAAAATTTTTATTTTTCTATATTGTGTGGTGTGCATAAATTTCCCTTCTAGTTGTACTGATTTTTTTTTTTTCCAATCCGAATTTTAACTTTCCCGAGCTCTTGATTTCACCGCTCGCTTTTCTAAGCAGCCTGTCAGGTCTCCCCGAAGCATTATGTTAAAATTCTTCCAAGGTGCCTTCTCTTTCCAGAATCCTCCTTCTTATTTCTGGGGTCACCTTTGCTGTCCTCTTGGGGATGCTGAGTGTCTTCAAGGGTCCAGCAGTCCTGGTTTGGCATTGGCATTTCCGAACTTTCTGAATGAAAGTGCCAGTACATGGGGCGCCTGGGCGGCTCAGTCGGTTGAGCGTCTGACTTCAGCTCAGGTCATGATCTCATGGTGCGAGGGTTCGAGCCCCGCATCGGGCTCTGTGCTGACAGCTTGGAGCCTGGAACCTGCTTCGGATTCTGTGTTTCCCTCTCTCTCTCTCTCTCTGCCCCTTCCCACTGCTCACACTCTGTCTCTTCCTCTCAAAAATAAATAAACATTAAAAAAAAAAGAAAGCAAGTGCCAGTACAAGTCAGGCTTCCTGTCCATGACGCAGGCCGGCAAGGGTCCAGGACCCCGAGGGGGCCCCTCGGGACCAGCGCAGAGCGCGTTTGGCTTCACCCAGGATAGAAATCAGACAAGGAGGAAGTGAGAGCAGAGTCTACTGAATGGAGCACATGACACGGGTATTAGCAGAGGGAGCATTTGGGAGGCTCAGAAAAAGAGAAGTAGTCTCCCCGTCTCGGAGTTGGGGTTTTATATTGGAAAGGGGTCGAGGATATGTGTTCCTTCAGGAATCCTGGGTAGGGTCCGATCAAAGGCGACTGTCAGCTGAGTAACAGGTATTATTCCATAAACTCCCAAAGGCAGGGACATTGATGCCAGTGGCGACTGAGGTTTGTTCGAGGCTAATGTCTTGTTGCTGGGGATCTGGTTCTTCTTGGATATTATCAGGTGTGTGGGGGCCGAGGATGAAACTCAGAGAATGAGTAACTTGCTGGCTTCCCCCTTGGGGCGGGAACATAGCTTCTTTGGTTTACTCAAGGGCAAGGTGACATACAGAACGTGAGTACACGGGGCCTCGTGGAGAAATGGGAGAGCTGGAGCCTTTCTAAAATCGAGTCCCTTCAGGGTTCCTGTGTCATCAACACCAGCATCTGCCCCTGAACGTGAGGAATGACTGCAGACCTTTAGAGGGGTGGGGCATGGATTCCATTTCTGGCCGGGAAAGGGGGAATAGGCCGCCCCCAAGCAAATGCCAGAGGAAGAGGGCCTCATCCTGGGGCACCCACCCAACCCTCAGGAAGTTCACTCCAGTAAGAGGACCTTTTCCTTGGGGTGGGAGACCCGCTCAGCTGTTCCAAGTAAAGGGCTTTCATCGGTCACCCCCAATTCCACCCTGTGGACTTGGTACCTGCTCTAGCTCTTAGTACCTGCCAACTCGTGCTGTCCCACAGTGCATCTCTCTACCTCAGCCTTCCCCTTGTCATGTTTTCGGCCGGGACTTGCTCTGCTCAACCTTGTCCATCAAGATGAGCAAAATCATTCTGCCCGTTGTTTTGAACCAGTGATGGTGGTCCCCTTCTTCCAGATTCTGCGCTTTTATGAACGTATTCCAGTTTGTTCTTCGATACCATGCTTTTAGCGGGATTTGTGGAGAGAGAAGTCTGTTCTGTTTTTATGTTTGAAATGTTTTTAGAGTTAGCAGTATGTTATAAAGATTTCCGATGTCATTAAAATTTTAGCAAACATCACTGATACGCAGCCTACTCGGATTAATGTGCATTGCTTATTGATTTCTATATTTTAAGATTTTTTTTCTTATTTTTCTTCCTTTACTTTCTTTGTCCTTCCATTCAAAATTAAAAAAAAAAAGTTTATTTATTTATTTTGAGAGAGACAGCACGATCAGGGGAGGGGCAGAGAGAGGAGAGAGAGGGAGAGTGAATCCCAAGCAGGTTTCACATGGAGCCGGATGCGAGGCTCGATCCCATAGACTGTGAGATCACGACCTGAGCCGAAATCAAGAGTCAGACACTTAAGTGAGCCACCCAGGCACCCATTTGTTTCCATTTTATTATTTTTAAAAAAAAAATTTTTTTTTCAACGTTTATTTATTTTTGGGACAGAGAGAGACAGAGCATGAACGGGGGAGGGGCAGAGAGAGAGGGAGACACAGAATCGGAAACAGGCTCCAGGCTCTGAGCCATCAGCCCAGAGCCCGACGCGGGGCTCGAACTCACGGACCGCGAGATCGTGACCTGGCTGAAGTCGGACGCTTAACCGACTGCGCCACCCAGGCGCCCCATGTTTCCATTTTAAATACAACGCAGTACAATTTTTCTGGCGCACAATTTTTTGACCACATTTCAGCATAGACTTCAGACAATAGAGTTACTGGGTCAAAGGCTGAGAACCAGTGTTTGGACTCTTCATACATAATTGCCAAATTGTTTTCTCTAAGCTGTTGTTTCAGTGGCCGCAAAGTCCCCTGCCCATTATATTTTCCCCAGGATGCTAGAAACAAACAAACAAAAAAAGTATGTAAACAAAACCGTCCCATGCTGAAAAAACAGCATAAAAAAATTTTATTTCTTTGGTGGCTTATGAGATCAACTATTACTTCCATATATCTTATTAGTTGTTTGTCTTTCCAGTTTTGTGAATTGTGTGTTCATGTTCTTTTTGTGTTCCCTGTGTGCCTCTTACTTTCAGTGATACCGTTTATAATGCTCCAAAGTTTATATTTTTATGCCGGCAAGGCTCTCAGCCTCTTCCTTTGTGATTTCTGTGGTTCCCTTTTAACTTTGAATGTCCTTTGACTATGAAAGAGGGGTTAGATATTTACATATAATTCACTCCAGGTTTCAATCGTTTGATTTCTTGGTCTTCTCCTTTTAAACAGTCTCATTTCGTTCATGTCTGACGGCATTAAGTAGAATTTCTAGGATCGTGTTACTTAATAGAAGAGGGGACGGGCAAGTTGTCTTCTCCCTCATTTTAATGGTGGTACCTCTGCAGTGATTTTCAAAATGGGATGCGTTTGGTGTCCCTTTGGATGTAGGAGGAGAAGAAAAGGAGAAAGAAATTACGTTTCACTAATGTCCACTGTGGAGAGACACCGACCCTCAATTGCTCATCTGCCTGCTGGTCCGATGTGATGGGGGTGATGTGTTCAGGACAGGTGGGCTCATGGGGGCACTGACCTTATTTCCAGTGACTTCCTCATGCCCTTGTTTCCAGTGACTTGTGACACACGTGCCTGGTGTGGGGGATTCACAGATTATACTAATTAATTTTAATTAGACGAGCACTCCAAAAAGGGGCAGGATATGTGCCAAGAAGCTCCAGCTTTGGGATCATGCATATCACACAGGCCCAAGTGGACCTCAAGACACCGGCTGAGATGGCATTTCCTGTGCTCCCCCAAAGACACCTTCATCAGCGCTTTATGAATGAAAACACTGACGAGCCAATCAGATCAGACAGAAGTTGGCTGAAACCATTGGAAAATGCGAAAAGACTATTTAAAATGTTGATCTGTGTTCACTCTCATGAATAATGAAACCTGGCCTGTATCTTTGAAAAATGGGATGGAAAATGACTACAGATGGCTTTTGCGTCACAGTCAAGTGTGGGGCTTAGTTCAGGGCAAAGTTCTTAAAAGAGTTGTCAAACACAGAGGGTCACACACTTTCTGCCACCAACAGGGGAGTGATCCACATTTGCTGATCTTTTCTGAGATGGCGGATGCTGTTGGCCACACACACTTAAAGATGACACTTCAACAAAGGTTTGAGGAAATGACTTCTTTTAGAGGAAACTCATGCTATGGAAAGAGCATTTTGAAAATCATGTTTTTGGAAATGTTTCAACCATGATGTGATTCTGTTGCAAAAAAAAAAAAAAAAAGATGTGAGCATGCTATCTATAAACTCAAATCTGCGAAGCTAAAAAATCTGGAAACAGAACTTTGTCAACCGCTTAAGAAATCTTCCAAATGAAGAGATCAAGTGTTTTTTAGACCCATTTGTTAAAAATACAAAAATGCGATTGCTTTCAGTTTGCAAAATCATCCATTGACATTAGGGAAGAAGAAACTTTACCAGCCAAATATCAGCAGAAATCTTGGTATGCCTGTAGGGTGGGAGTACAGAGTGACTATTGTGATTTAGTAAATACTGCCAATGACATTTTTCTTCAGTTTGGATCTGTGTCTCTTTCTGAGGTGTATTTTTGGTTACGGCAGATGTTAAAATCTAGTATGGAAATACACCCAACCTAAAAGCAGATCTTTAAATCACTGCATCTAACCAAGTGTTATGGCAAGTACTTCAATAAGCATGAATGATATCAAATCACATTACTTTCCCCAAAAAGTCTAATTTCTGTGTTTGGAGAGAAAAAATCATTCACTTAATTAAGCAGGGTTTTAAATTTATTAGTCTAGAGTTAGTTGCACATAGACTTCTCATATTTCAGAATGTTTTCTATGTGTGCTTTCTCTATTTGTTTTAATAGACTTGTCAGAGTTTCGTCTAGTTTATTGCTTCTGTTTCAATAGCCAGCTCTTTTATCTGTTTCCTAATTCATCTCTTTCATTATTCCTGTTTCCTTAATTTATTTTGTTGTTAGTTTTCTAAGAAGTCAGCATTTAAGACTTACGTCGTGTTTGTTTTTTCTCCTTAGGATAATGAAAGCAAATACCTAACATTTTATTTGAATGTTACTTTGCTGTATACCTCGAGTTATTTCCACTTTTGGTTTTTGAAGATAAACCTGTAATTTTAACTTAATAACTTGAATCTAGGAAGTATCGGAGAGCGTCTATTAACAAATTCAATTTTAATGAATAAGTTCAAGGGATCGAATATCCAACGTGGTGATTACAGTGAATCATATTGCACTGGGTACTCGAAAGCTGCTGAGAGAGTAGATCTGAACTGTTCTCAACACAAAAAAGACATGGTAATTATGTGACACAATGGAGGTGTTAGCTAACACTAGGGTGATAATTGTTTTGCAATATTTAAGTGCATCGAATTGACTCATCGTACACCTTAAGCTTACACAGTGTGATAGGTCGGGTATATCTCAAGAAAGCTGGACAAAATGTCATTGCAGCTATTCAAATATTGACTTTTATTATGTTTATTTTTTTAAGTTTATTTATGTATTTAGAGAGAAAGAGAGCGAGCACGTGAGCAGGGGACGGGCGGAGAGAGAATCCCAGGCAGGCTCTGTGCTCTCAGTGCAGAGCCCGACGTAGGGCTCCATCTCACGAACCGAACCACAAGATCGTGACCTGAGCCGAAATCAAGAGCCGGATGTTTAACGACTGAACCCAGGCGCCCCAGCCCATGTTTTTAAATCCTTTTGTTGAACTACCTGACAGGGCTCTGTTTTCCTGACTGTACTTTGCCTGGTAAAACAACGTAACGGAAGAGAAAGAGACGGAAACTCAGAGCCCAGAGAAGAGCAGAGGACTAGATGTTGCTGCAGAGCAGGAAAACCCAAAAAGGCTCTGGAAGTTCAAGTTTTAGGTCCATGCTGGGGTAAAAAGTGTGGTCTTGGAGCCACAACAGGCAGGGGCGGGAACTGAGACCACGGTCTGGCTGTCCCTCCTTTAAGTGGAGACGAGACTCAGTCTGCCCACTGCTCGGCAAAGTGGCAGAGATGTTGATTTCTGCCCAGACGAAGGCTCTAAAGGCTCCAGTGGTAAATCAGACCTCAAACCTGGCGTTCAGGGAAGCGCAGTCCAAATTGGAATGCGCGTGGGTGCAGGCATTCCAAGCCAAGGATGAAGGTACAAACTGGTCCTGAGCTCGGGAGGCCCTGTGCCCCGTGGCACCTGTGCCACGGACTCGGCTTTCCCAGCGCATGGGGCTCCCAAGGCAAGAGCTGCGCCCGCTGAGGATGCCACAGGAGTTCCTGCCACGGAAAGCGGTAGTCCACGCCCGCCACAGTTCACCGCCAGGCAACGTCCAGGAAGCACAAAGAGGAGGATTAGTGCCTTAAGAAATTGAGACAACGGACATTCTGAAAGAAAATGTGAGCAAGTAGGAGCCTAAAACGTAAACGACTAGAAATTGTAACCAAAGATTCAGACCCAGTGCACAATGAGAGGAGGATTGGTAAGAGAAACCAAGTTAAATGGCCAGGAATGGAAAAGATGGTCTTTTCGATGCAAAAGTCAGTGGACAGGTTAAGCCACGGGTTAAGTTACAATTGAAAACAAGAAATTGGGGAATTTAATTTTGAGGAAATTGCTTCTGAGATACACAGATAAAAATAATGAAAACTAAAAAGAAGAATTCGGGGCACCTGGGTGGCCCAGTCGGTTAAGCGTCTGACTCTGGGGCTCAGCTCAGGTCATGATCTCATGATTTGTGGGTTCCAGACCTGCATCGGGCTCTGCACTGACAGCATGAAGCCTGCTTGGGATTCTCTCTCTCTCTCTCTCTCTCTCTCTCTCTCTCTCTCTCTCTCTCTTTCTCTCTCTGCCCCGCCCCCCTCAAAATATATGAATAAACTTTAAAAAAAAATTAAAAAAATAATTTAAGAAATGCGAAAGATACAATAATTTAACAGTTAAGATTTAGTCCAGCTCAAGTCATGATCCCAGGATCATGAGATGGAGCCCCATGTTGGGCTCCACACTGGGTGTGGGGCCTGCTTAAGACTGTCTCTCTCTCCCTGTGTCCCTTCCTTGCTCGTGCACATGCTCTTGTGTGCTCTCTCTCTCAAAAGAAAGAAAGAAATAAATAAATAAATAAATAAATAAATAAATAAATAAAAGGGAATTGAACTCAGAGGAAAGTGTGCCTCGCAAGAAGCAACAATGAGTTGAGTAACTGGTGAACTTGTGCAAGAGTCTAGAAAAGCTCTGGTTGTAAACGGAACAACAACAACAACGACGACGGATAATGGGAGGGCTCGAAAGGAAGGTTGACCTGAAACATCGGACAACAATAACACGGAAGAACAAGGCAATCCAAAAATGAGAAACAACCCAATACATAAATATGAGAAGCTAATTGACAGAAGAGGAACCCAGAATGGCCAAAAGTCGTAGAAGAAGATGCCTAAACTAGCAATCAGGGACATTCAGTTAAGAAAAATGTAACAGTCTGCTAATACCAAATGTTGGCAAGGCTGTGGGGCAAATAAACACGCTCTTAGACTAACCACCCATCTTTCAAAGGAACCCTCTCTCCACAGTGTGGGCTATACTTAGGCAGCCACTTGCTTCTAATGAATTGAATAGAGTGAAAGCAACGGCATGTGATTTCTAAGACCAAGTCATAAAAGCTCCCTTCTATCTCCTGGATCCCGTCTCTGGGGGAAGCCAGCTGCCATTTCATAAGAACACTTGAGCAGCCCTACGGTGGTGCCCGCAAGGAAGTGAGACCTTTTGTGAATAGCTATATGAGTACGCCATCTTGGAAGTGGACCCTCCAGATCCAGTCACGCCTTCTGAGGGTGGTTGCCCTGGTCAATGTCTTGACTGCAGACACCTCATGAGATCTACTGAGCCAGGACCACCCAGCGAGGCAACTTTTGATTCCTGAACCACAGAACCTGTGAGATAATATTTGTTGTTCTAAGTCACTCACTTCAAGCGCAATTTGTTACGTTCGCAATAGAAAACTAACTCAACCACTTTGGAGAGCAGTTTGGTAAAGCCTGTGTGATATTTTATGTAGGTCTCTGGGCGGAAGAAATGTTGGCAAATATATACAAAGAGACACACACGAGGATATTCCCCGGAGCATACTTTGACGTCAGTTACATAGTGAATAAACAAATTGCAACATATTTATACAGTGGAAAACTATGGAGCAGTTAAAAATAAATTAGGTGTATATACATGGATTTGGACAAATCCCTAAAATTTAATGTAGAGTGAAATGGGCACGTTGTAAAAGCATACGTGTGGTGTGATATTATTTATGTAAATGTAAAGATGTACACAGCAATACTATAATATATTCTATACAGTTACTAGCAAATGTAGGGGAATTTAAAACATGGATGGGAAGGATGCATTTCACGGTGGAGGGGAGGAGGTGGAGGAATGGGAGAGGTGGGCAGGGCATCAACATAATCTTATTATTACTGTCAAAAAAAAAATCTTTGCCAAGTAAGGTAAAATATCAGCGTCTATTCAATCTGAGTGGTGGGTCCGTGCACGCATGATGTCATTTGCTCGATTTTCTATTTGCTTGAAATACTCTTTATTGCCATTAATGGAGATTTTCCT
This sequence comes from Prionailurus viverrinus, assembly GCF_022837055.1. NCBI lineage: Eukaryota > Metazoa > Chordata > Mammalia > Carnivora > Felidae > Prionailurus > Prionailurus viverrinus. The sequence goes on along the minus strand of NC_062576.1, from coordinate 15,265,672 downwards.
TCTGCTACTATTTTGGGTTCTTTGCTTTGCAAGGCCTGCCCCTTCCCCAGACCAGCTTGCCTCTCAGTATATTGTTTTCTGCTTTTTGACCTGATATCGCCTCACCTACTCGGATGTTTTCTTATGAATTTGCATTCTCATTTCATAGGCACCCTGCTCTCTTTCTTGTTTGTGAGGACGTAACCAGAAACCGTAAAATTGTCCTCTTTCTTGGATCCTATCACCGTCGACAGTATGTTCTTTGCTTTACATCTTCTTAAAAGTGCTTCCTCCTGTAATGATGCAGACTTTTCTTATGCAGACCCCCACGTTGGTGTTTTCTGCTTACTCATTCCTGTCGGATTTGGGCTCGATCCCAACTCTGTTTGCCAATTGGCATGCCCCTGCAGATCTTCACAAGGGAACACAATTGTTTTCTAAGTGCTTAGTCAAATGCCCGGTGTCTGGCTGGCATTCATGTGGCGCATCTTTGCTGGAGGAAGATCGGATCTTCTCGTCTCCCCGTTACTGAACTCCTGGGCTGTGAGGAGAAGACGTACATTTCTGGGGTGTTTCTGATCTCCTGCATTTCTTCCTAAATCAAAAGCAAGACATGAAAAGCCATAATCCACCTAGCTCTTTGCTCCTAGGGTCCTTCTCACGGACACCTGTGCCCGCAGCGAATTTCACATCTCCACGTGCAGGGCCTGTGCCCCCAACCCTCCCATTTCTAGCCACGTGGCCTACCGGGAGGTGTGATCCTTGAGTAGCTGGAGGTAAGGGGGTTGCTGCTTCCCAGTGGTGCCGAGGACAGCGGGGATTTGACCCAGGTTGCTTAAAAAAAATTTTTTTTTTAATGTTTATTTATTTTTGAGAGAGAGAGAGACAGAGTGTGAGCAGGGGAGGGGCAGAGAGAGAGGGAGACACGGAATCGGAAGCAGGCTCCAGGCTCCGAGCTGTCAGCCCGGAGCCCGACGCGGGGCTCGAACTCACAGACTGTGAGGTCATCACCTGAGCTGAAGTCGGACGCTTAACCGACTGAGCCACCCAGGCGCCCCGACCCAGCTTGCTTTTAAAAAGCAATTCCCACGTAGTCCGGAAGGGAGATAGCCTGAGGTCACGGTTGGCCATTCCCGAGCCCCTGAAATAGGAGAGAGTTTGGGTAGCCCCTTGTATGCCCCTTGTATGTTGGGCATTTGACTAAGCGCTTCTAAAACAATCGTGTTGCCTCTTCAAGATCTGCAAGGGCATGTCTCCTGGCTGCACAGGCCGCTCTGGGAAGTCCGCAGTCGATTCCGTGCTCACCCCAGGCACCCGCAGAGAGCGCAAGCTCCAGCTGAGGTCTTGTCCCTCCTTTCCAGAGTCCGTCGAAGACTTTAATAATTCTTAAATCCTTTGAAAAAGTTTCAGAGACAAGGTAAAATGCCTTTCTCTAGATTTCTTCCCTCCCCCCCCCCCCCATGTCTGAGGTCCATTACCAGAACCTATACGACCTAAATAAAGAGCAGTGCTTCTCAAACTATTCGTGGGGAAGGATTAGTTCGAACATGAAGTCACCTGGTCCCCTCCTCAGATGTGGGGACAATGCTATAAATTGCTGTAAAAATTTCTATGCTGTCTTTCAATTCCTGTCCTTATCTCGGTGCGGACCAGCAGTAAGCCGTGTTCAACTGGCAGTGGTCCACAGGCCACACTTTGAGGAGCCCTGCAGAATTACATTTTGGTGCAGAATTTGTCCCGAGTAATAACATCAGCCCACAGCAGCGTGCCTGAGTCTTTGGGACGGTAGACAGAAACTTGGAAGGTGTATCAGTCTGGGTTCTCCAGAGAAACGTAACCAGTAGGGATGCCTAGCGAGATTTATTACAAGGAATTGGCGCACCCGGTGATGGAGGCCGAGAGGCTCCACGAAAGGCGGTTGGCAAGCTGGGGACCCAGGAGAGCCAATGGTGTCAACGCCAGTCTGGGTCGGAGTCTGAAGGGGGGAGAAGATGGTGTCCCAGCTTAGCAGTTAGGCAGAGAGAACGCATTCTCCCTTCCTCTGCTTTTTTGTTCTCTTCAGGCCTCCGGCAGGTTGGATGTGCCCCCCCCCCCCACCTTGGGGAGGGCAATTCCCACCCCCCCGCCGAGCCTACTGACTGAAACGTTCATTTCATTCAGAAACACTCTTACAGACACACCCAGAATAATGTTCAGTCAAGTTGGCACATGAAATTAACCATCCTCGACGGGCATCATCTCAAGTCGATGTGAGTGGGTCTCTTCTGCTTATTACTCTGCCAGGAAACATGCCAGTTCCTTGCCCCTAAAAACAGGAGCCGCTCCTTCCTTCCTCTCTCCCTCTCTCCCTCCTTCCGTCCACCTCCCTTCCTCCCTCCTCCCTTCCTTCCACCCTCTCTTCATTCCTCTCTTTCTCTCTCTCTCTCCCTCCTTCCTTCCTACCTTCCTTCCTTCCTTCCACCCCCTCTTTCTCTTTCTCTCTCTCCTTCCTTCCTCCCTTCCTCCCTCCCTTCCTTCAACCCCTCTTCATTCCTCTTTCTCTCTCCCTCCTTCCTACCTTCCTTCCTTTCTCCCTCCATCCCTCCCTCCCTTCCTTCCACCTTCCTTCCTTCCTCCCTCCCGCCCTTCCTTCCTCTCTTCATTCCTGTCTTTCTCTCTCTCTCTCTCCCTCCTTCCTTCCTCCCTCCCGCCCTTCCTTCTACCTTTCCTTCCTCTCTCCCTCCCTTCCTTCCTCTCTTTTTCTCTCTCTCTCTCCCCTCCTTCCTTCCTTCCTTCCTTCCTTTCTTCCTTCCTTATTTTTAATCTTATTTCTAGTATCGTGAACACATAGTGTTATGTTAGTTTCAGGTTTGCAACATAGTGATTCAACAATTCTACACATTACTCAGTGCTCATCAAGATAAGTGTGCCTTTGCTCCCTTTCATCTGTTTCACCCTCCCCCCTATACCCACCCCCTTTTTAGCCTCCTGATACCTTGCCCTTGAGGTGACAATGAAGCCAGCCTCCCCGGTGCCCAGGAAGCAGACTCATCTTCAGTTCTGGTGCTTTCCATTCGAATAGCTCCTCGCTCCTGATACAGTTGGCTGCTTGCTGAGAGCACGTGGCATTGGGACCCCCCCCCGCCCCCGCCCCGTGCTCTGCTGTTCACACACCAGATCCCTCAGCACCCGGGTGCACATTGCCATTCAACTTCTCTCTGAAGCTCGCCCTCTGCCGGGTCCTTACTGATCCCCTGTTAATAACCCAGCGTGTTTTATTTTCAACCTACTGAATCCGTGGTCTCTTTGCCCTGCGTCCTGCTTCATACAGTCTTCAGCAGATAATCACTGGTATTGTTGGGAGTATGTCTAGTATTAAACCCAGTGCTTTCTGGAATTTATCTTTTTTCACATTTACAAAAATACTGTTCGGTGTATATCAAAACCCCATTTTTGCATAGGAGGAGAGTGCTGCTGACAGAGGTTAGCAACTTACCTCCGTGGCCCATAAGGGTAAGAGCTAGAATTTCAGTCCCAACCCTGGATTTGACCAGAAAGTTCTGACTCCTTACCATGAAACTGCACTGCCTTACAGAAAATACAAAAAAAAAAAAAAAAAAAAAAAAATTGTCCATATGACATACCGTCAAATTAATATCTCTCGATGAATAAAATTGCCACTGAAAAAATATTTCTTGGAAAGAAGGATCCATCTTCAAGTTCCGGTGCAGGATCGTGTTTGTCTCTGCTGATGAACTTGTGTGTATTTCCCTTCCTTGGCCAAAGAGACCAGCTGAAAGCTTGGGTTTCCCCAGGTGGCATGGAGTGAAATTTAGTCTTTAATTGCGGTGGCTGTTTTTAGCTTCCTTGGGATTGTATTTATTCCTCCCTTTCTTGAACACGACTCCATTTGTCCACGCGCAGGGTCCACTTACATGTTTCCTTTCCCCACGCTACGTGGAGCGGTTGGGGGCGCAGGCTGGGCGCCCTGATTGAGCCTACTTTTGCAAGCTGCTTTTTCCAGAAGCAAATCATGTTGGTCTGTCAAATGGGACTCACTGGTGGCCAGTTTTCTCTGCAAAGTGCTCCACATATATTCTGTGACTGAACCTGGGGAGGGGCTTGGGTTACATCCGACCGAGTATAACCTTGTCACTGTGGCTGGAGGCATTTGTGTGGTGCCCCCAGAGCCTCAGACAGGCTCATAATGGGCAGATGTTTATAAAACGCGGACGACCTAGAATGATGGGCGGTGAAAGGGGAAGGGGATGTTTTCTGCGCATGTGCTGGGCTCAGCGGCCGGTGGGGGGTGGGGAGACTCTCCCCGGGTGGTGAAATTAGTGTCTTCCCATGTTTGTACGACTTAGAAATTAAGATAACCGCTGATAAAGCCGACTGGGTCCTGCGGCCAGTGGCGGGAGGGAAGCTGAAGCCAGTGTTGGGAACTAAGCACAGCCCATGGCCCTGTCCCCAAATTAGGATCGGCCCTGGCAAAAGGGCGGATGCTCCTACTTCAGACACCTGATTCTCACTTTTCACTGTGTTTGGTCTGAAAATCTTCGCTCGGTGAAAAGAGGAGATGGTAATTGAAGTGTTTGTCCAAGAGAAAGCTTCTTGTATTGAACTTCTTTTAATGTTTATTTTTGAGAGAGAGTTGGAGGCGAGGGGCAGAAAGAGAGGGAGACACAGAATCCGAAGCAGGTTCCAGGCTCTGAGCTGTCAGCACAGAGCCCGACGTGGGGCTCAAACCCACAAGCTGCGAGATGATGATGACCTGAGCCAAAGTGGGACGCTCAACCCACTGAGCCACCCAGGCGCCCCAAAAGATTCTTGTTTTTTATGTGTGAGGATAGATTCAGCTGCGAGGTATAAGTCTGACTTCTAATTAGCTGAGAATGTTCCCCTTGTAATTGGCCAGTGTAGACGTGCTTTGTAACTAGCATCCTGCCGTTCGTGATTGGCTGGCGGATGTAGGTTTTGTTAGCCGGGGAGGGGTGAGTGTGGTTTTGGAGCCTGATGGCTGGCTCTTGCCTCAGCCGTGTGTCTGTTTTACTTTTTGGGGACCCAGAACATTTGTGAGAGATGTCCCGTCTGTTACGATGAGTGAAAAGTACCTTTGAGAGAAATCGAGAAATCAGGAAGTGTGGCCTATTTTTCAGGAAGATAATTAATTCGTTTTTAGACATCTTGAGTTTGAAATGAGAGTTTGACATCCGGTGGAAATGTCTGGTGCTTAGCTGACGCGCTTAGTGGAAATAGCACTAAGAAGGCCTGTGTTCTAGAACTGATTCTTCTGCTAACCGGCTCTGTGTTCCGGGTCAAGCCCCGTAGCCTTTAGGTGTCTCGTTGGTTAGTTTGTAAGTCAGCGGCTCTCAGCCCAAACAGGGACCTGCCGGTGTGTACTCTGGACTGGAGAGAGGGTGGGGTGTGGGTCCTGCAGGACTTGTCACTTGTCACCGGGTGTCCCTGGTGCCTGCCGGCTCCAACCTCCCACGGTTAGGACAGTTCTTGTCACGAGTGTGGGTTTGAGGGGCAGCAAGGCTGGATGTCCTGAGCGGTCATCCTCAGAGACGGGCGGGGGGGGGGGGTCTTCCTGTAAGTTATAGCTTGTACCTCATCAGTGCCTGGAGGGCCCTTGGGGCTGCTCCGTCTTATCGTACAGGTGCAAACCGTAGTAAGAAATAAGACTTCCCAAGTGGCTTCTCTGGAGAGTGAGGGATGTGTGGGGAGAGAGCTCAGGAGTTATCTCTCTCCCACAGAACCCTGGCAGAGAGGCCCTCACCTCTGCTTGAATGCCCCCAGGGGTGGGGAGATCACCCCTTCCAGTGCTGCCCAGTTCACCTTCCCGGAGCTCTGTTAAGAGGTGTTCTTTACTCACAGCCTGTAATGGACTCCCCGTACTTCCTACCTGTTCCCTAATTCCACTCAAAGGGGGATCCGTCCTCTTAGCCCCCTTTCCAGATAGGGGAGCACAACATGTGTCCCAACACGCTCAGCGGCTCCCTCGCCGTGACAGAGAGTCGTGTTCTCTGTGCTGTGGAGAAGCCCACCTTTCTAGCTGCCTTGTCTTTCTCTTTTGCACTTGCTCTGTCTCCCTACGCTGCCTCTTTCCTCCCTCTTCCCCTAGCCTGTGTCACACTGGTGGGACCTCTTAAGCCCCAGGGCCGTCTTCTGGGCAGAGGAGCTTTGCTGGTCTAAGGGACGCAGTAATTCCCTGTAAGATTCTGGAAGCAGCTTTGTTCTGGGACACTGAGTGCCACGCGCCTTTCTGGCAGGGCGGGTGGCGTGAGCGGCGTCCCAGAGGGCTGCGCTCATGAGCGGCTTTGACCAGCAGGTGTCTGCACCCAAGCCTGGCACGGGGGCCGCTTCTCCCAGGTGCGGAAGGTTGTCTGTATTTACTTAGGGCCTGCCGTTTCCCACCCGATTCGGGTGCTGTGTGAGTGGCTCATCTGCTTTACCTGGGAGAAGTCAAACCCCTGGATCTCCACACGGTCACAGCTGAGACGCCCAGTCCCCGGGGAGCCCAGCATTTCTGGGATGTGCGTTCCTTAAGGAGCACCAAAAAAGTTTCTCGGGCCAAGTGAAGGAGCAGGGAGGCTTCTTCTTTGCCTGGAGAGGACGAGGATGTGATGATGACATGATGTCCCACGGCGTGCCAGGACCGCACGGTTCCAACTCACGAGTAAATCGGGACAGTGAAGTAGCATGCAAAGCAAAGAAAGCGCTAGAACTCGGGGTCCCTGGGGACTTGTTCAGGCCACGGGGACCCTGGGATGTTCTGACTTGCCCTCTAGAAATGTGATGGTTCTTTTAAAAGTGACAACCGGCCATCTGAAACCCAAGGTGGTCCTTTCGGGAAGGAAAGGAGGAACGGACGGTGACCTCTTTCTCTCCCCACTCCCGCTTCTCTGTGAACAGGGAGAAGATGCCTTTCCACCATGTGACCGCTGGCTTGTTGTACAAGGGGAATTACCTCAACCGATCCCTGTCCGCGGGCAGCGACAGCGAGCAGCTTGCTAATATCTCCGTGGAGGAGCTGGACGGTAAGGAGCCCGCCCTGTCTGGGAGGTCAGCCACCCGCGGGAGGCATCTGAGGCGACTGTGCGTCTACGGTGAAAGCGCCAGACTCTGGCCACCCGTTGCGGCCAAGTCTAACGGTGGTGCGAACGGGAATGGGCTCAGAGATGAATTCTGCATAAATGACTTCTTTGTGCGGGACGGATCTCGTTACTTGGTTTCTTTGTACATGGACTGGGGGGACAGCCTTCAGCTCCCAAAATACATTTTCCAGTTTACGGAATCTTGATCACCAGTGGCGTCGTCATTTTTCCATATTGTCATTTACGCAGGGCCCAGCTGTAGGGGAGGTTTTAAGCCCTGCTAATGGCTGTCTCTTGACTTGGGGCCATGGTGCTTTGAATCCTGCCCAGATCAGAATCCTCTGGAAGCCTAGACATGGTGGGAATGGACAGCAATTATTTTAATTGCCTCTGTTCCTTTGTTACACAGTGTAGTCCGGGGTGTTCAGGGCAGGGATAGGGATGGGAACACCATGACTAAATTCATCCTGGGACCGTGCCCTGTCATCTCCTCATTGGTAACCCCCTGATTCAACAGCAAAATTACAAAGAGGAAGAAGGACTTTATTTCTTCGAGAATCGAAAATGTGGTGGAATCAGCCAGATGTTCAGCTAGGTGTTACATCCGCAGTGGCCGAGCCAGAATCCGCTCTCCCCGACGTTTTGGGATGCCGTGTTCCTTGTGAACACCATTTTAAAGCATGGAGTTGACATTTGCTTTCTAAAGAGACGTCAGAGTTACCCCCGATGGCCCACCTATTTGCTTTTAAGTGACATGGTCTGACCAGCGTGCTGTCTCCGTGCAAGAGGGGCACCTCACGGCCGTTACTCGCAAGAGGAAGGCGGGGAAATCCAGCTCTGGGCCAGCGAGGCCCAGCTTGCTGCAGACTGGGCAGGAGTGGAGGAAGGCGGAGGGACAGGGCCGTCTGATAGCCTTTCCTGCTCTTGTCCATTTTGATTGCTTGCTCATCTAAAAGACTGGCTTATTTGTATCAGTAAAGGCGGCAGAGGCTGGTGGGTAGGGTTCCCGGTGGGGGCATGTGACAGGAAGCCGGAGTGACAGGAAGCAGAGCCAGGCTCGCCCCCGTCTGGACAGAGGCTGGTGGCAGGAGAGGAGAGCAGGACCCTCGGGGGATCTCCTCGGCTTCAGTTGGCCAGAGGACGTTCGGACGCAGAAGCAGGCAGTAGAGGCCTGACTGCCTCCAAAGCCAGGTGACCATAAAGAAGGCCAAAGCTCAGCTAGTATGTTGAGCGGGACCCAGGCTTCCCCGGACCCCCGGGGATTCCGCTTAGGGAAGTGGTGCATTGATTTGGGGGTGTTTGCGTTTGTGTTTAGTTGAGTAGGTCCCTGGGCTCAGTCATCAGCAGGAGGAGGAGCCTTCCGTGAGTAGAAGCCATGAGATCCGGGCAGAAAGTCCCTGTGTTTAAAGGTGACTCTTAAAGAGGTCGAGATGACTAACCAAAGGGCGTTTGGAAATCACCTGTGGCTCTCACAGATCCTGGCTTTCCCTTGCCTTTTCCCTTCCCTCCCAGCGTTGCTCTGAATAATCAAGAGATGATTTCTCCTTAGAGCATCGGCTTTTTTCTCTGTTAAATCTGGGCCACTGCCAGGGCACACAGCTTTTCAAGAGGACTGCGGGCTGGATTTTGCCGTCCCCCCCACGCCCCCCACCCCCCACCCCCAGGGTGGCCAGTGGAACCGCTCTCCGTGTACCTGGGCAAGTGGCCTAGCTCAGGAGCGTGTTTCACTCAGCCCCAGGCAGCCGAGCAGGGCTGAAAGGTGCCTTCTCAGCAGGCACGAATAGCAGGGAGAGATTCTAACAGCCCTCAAGCCTACATGGGCAGGCTTAGCAGTGGGGGCCCCGCGGGGTCCCTAATGAAGTCCAGCCAGACTTTATAGCCTGAGGCCTGAGGCCAGCTGCTGAAGACACTCTGTTGTCCTTCAGGAGGGTAATCCAGCTCTCAGCTTGGAGAAGGGCCATTTATTTTCTGATGGAAGATTCCTTCTACTTATTTACTTTTGGCCAAGGTGAACCCTGAGTTATGACTGCTCATGCTTTATTACGAGCATCTTGGGGCTCCGGGCAGGGCTGTGCAGATGTGCACTGAGGGTAGAGCCAGCAGGCAGGGTCTGAGAACCAAGCGCAGGTTGGTTCTCGGGGAAGGCACCTTTCCGAGGCTTTGTCTGTTTGCTGTTCTCTGAGCCCTAAAGATCTGTTTCCTGTTGCTCTGGGCCACTCATTTATCCTCAGAGAAAACATGGCATTGCACAGGGAGTTGATGTGTTGGACACTGAGGGGAATCAAAGCTTCCTTTGTGATCCATTAGTTGGGCACCACCTTCCCTCACTGTGCCCCCTTCCTTACCCCGTGGCGGCTGCAATCCCCCGCTTACGAATCGCCGAGGGGACAGGTTCCCCTACCCGGCTACTGTTTATCACCCGGGATAGAATGTCCCTTTCCTTCAGTGGGAGGGACAAACTCGCCGGGTCCGTGAGTGGTTACCTTCTGAGAAGAGGTGTGAAAAGAGCCACTCACCATGCAGGTTATCTCCAGCTGACATACACTCTGGAGAGTTTCTGTTTCTTCTCTTTAAACAAAGAGAGGGAGTCATGCAAACCTGCATGAAGTTGGCCAGACTGGAGTTGGAAATCACCTAACAAACAAACTCAGCGGTGATGAATTGGTGGAGACATTCATTCATTCATATTTAATTCATTTGTCCGTTCTTATTTATTCATTCATGATAGGAATGTTTACCCGAATGCTTTCTGGGTACAGGAGGAAATGAAATAAGTATAATATTCGTTACCTATTCCCAAGGAATTTGCAGTCTACCCAGGGAATTTATGTGCATTCAAAATTTATTAGCAGTATCTTTTTAAAAAAATATTTATTTATTTATTTTGAGAGAGAGAGAGAGAGAGAGAGTGCACACGCATGAGTGGGGCAGGGGCAGAGAGGGAGGAAGAAAGAGAGTGAGAAAGAGAGAGCACGAGCGGGAGAGGTACAGAGATGGAGAGAGAGAATTCCAAGCGGGCTCTGTGCTATCAGCTCAGAACCCCACATGGGGCTCGATTTCATGAACTGCAAGATCGTGACCTGAGCCGGGATCAGGAACCTGACGCTTAACCAACGAAGCCACCCAGGTGCCCCTATTAGCGATACCTTGCACTTTCAGAGTGTATCATGTAAAAGTTTATTAGGTTTACCAATTCTAATTTTGTGAAAACCATTTTCTTGATCCTATTGACTGACTAATCTTACGATGCTGCTGTCTTAATCTTTAAATTTACCTCTGTCTGAATTCATACGTTTTCATTCATACATGGCATGAGTATCCATTGTATGTCAGTATACTTCAATTTCTGTATCCATTTCATTCATGATGGATATTTGGGTTTCCCATTTGGGGCTGTTAGGATGTAATCTGGCCACTGTGAAATGTCTGAATGCGGGTATTTCGTGCCTTTCGTTCTAATGCTACATTTTCATTCTTTGTTTTCCACATCATACATCTCTACTCACATCATTTTATGTAGTCTGCATTCCTTCTCGAGTTTGTCTTCTACATCATTGACTTACTTGTCTATAGTCATGAAGAAAATTTTTTTATTACTGCCTTTAGAGCATATCTTCAGTTTTCTGGAAGTTTCAGTTTCCTTGAAGCTTAATTTTACTTCAGTAGTCCTCCTTCCTTTTTCTTTTTCTTTTTCTTTTAGAGAGAGAGAGAGAGAAAGAGGGTGTGTGAGTGGAGGAGAGGGGCAGAGGGAGAGGGAGAGAGAGAATCTCAAGCAGGCTCCACGTCCAGCATGGGGCCTGACCTGGGGCTCGATCCCACGACCCTGGGGCCATGACCTGAGCCAAAATCAAGAATCAAATGCTCAACTGACTGAGCCACTCAGGTGCCTGCCTCCTTCCTTTAAAAAACAAAAAACAAAAACAAAAAACAAAAAACCACCCAACTTTGGTTAAAATAGAATACAGGGAAGTATTAATGCACAATTCAGTTATTATTGAACATGAACATTCATTCAACAACTACTGAGGCTAAGGAATGTAGTCTTGTTAGCACCTTAAAGTATCCCTGAGGCCCTTTCCAATGCCTCTTCCTCAAAGACAACCACCAGCCTATTTCCTCTCAGCGTTTCATGGTGTTTGCATTTCCCTTCATCTCAGTGGGGCCAATGCCATGTCTGTTCTTTTGTTCCCAGCCTCTTTTCCTCAACATATTTGCGAGACTCAGCCATGTTTTTGAGGATAGCTGAAGTTGATTCATTTTCACTAATCTATAGTATCCCATCATCTATAAATATGCCACAATTATTTATCTGTTCTATTCTCAGTGGGTATTTGGGTTGCCGCCAGCTTGCAGCTATTAGGGTATAATCGGACCATCCCCCTTTTTTGTAGTCTTAGAATGTGCTCTCCTCATGCCTCTGACTTCTTGCCTTCCTGGGGCCTTATTTGTTTATTCTCTCTCAACTCTTTGTCTTATTGAGAACAATGTGGACACAGTTTGTGAAAATCTCTTCTGTGTCTTGTCACGATGTATACAGAGACACATCTATATACAAGCCTTTCCTCCACGTCTTCCAGCTGATGCTACCTTTACTGCCCGTTAGAAGATGTTTTTCTAGGGTCCCTTTTGCTCTTTTCTGTTCTACTTTGTGCCTCCATAAAGTCCTTTGCGGGCCCAGAATCTGGGAGCCAACAGGGTTTGTAAAGAAACTTTAGTTTCTTTGTTTTGTCTTCACTTTATCTTGAACCTGGGATAATTTTCCCCTTGGCAGCCCCAGCTGGAGAGTCCACTTTGTAGAAGCCACTCATCTAGTCCATGGCTTTTTTTTTTTTTAATGTTTATTTATTTATTTATTTATTTTTGAGAGAGAGAGAGAGAGAGAGAGAGAGACAGAGACAGAGACAGAGACAGTGTAAGCAGGGGAGGGGCAGAGAGAGAGACAGAGACAGAATCCAAAGCAGGCTCCAGGCTCTGAGCTGTCAACACAGAGCCCGATGTGGGGCTTGAACTCACAAACCACAAGATCATGACCTGAACCGAAGTCAGACACTTAACTGACTGAGCCACCTAGGCGCCCCAAGTCCATGGCTTCTGAGTGGAGGTGGGACCTTTGGTTTTTGTTTCTTTTTTAATGTTTTATGTATTTTTGAGAGAGAGTGCAAGCTGGGGCAGGGCAGAGAGAGAGGGACAGAGGGTCTGAAGCAGGCTCTGCGCTGACAGCAGTAAGCCCGATGTGGGGCTTGAGCTCACGAACCGCACGATCGTGACCTGGGCTGAAGTTGGACGCTCAACCGACTGAGACGCCCAGCTACTCCTGGAGGTGGGATCTTGTTTGCCGCTACTCCTGGGTTTGCTTCCTGTGCCACAGAATTATGTAACTCCTTTGTTTCTCCCTTGTCTTGTTCCTCTTCCTATTCCCAAACTAGTATCCAGCACTCAGTGATCCCAGGTTCACTCTGGCTCTCATCTTCCCCCCAAATAATGCAGGATGGGACATAGCAACCCATAGCTCTTGCTGCTCCTGGAGAGTAGGGTTTCCTGATGAGCTTACAAAAAGGGGTGCTGCTGGGCTGGGTTTGGATTGGGTTGGGGAATAGGTCACCATGGAAAACAGTTGTCGTGAACTAGGGAGTGACCGCTTCCTTTGCTGGGCAGGTAGCCTGTGGGTCGCTGTTTGCAGGGGCAAACAATGGCGGTGAGTCAATGTCCTCCTGCCGTAAGTACCTCTGTAGTTCCCAGGGTGGGTGGAAATTGCTTTTCTCCGGTTTCTTTGGTGTTGCAAACAGTGAAGATTCTCCTCAACTCCTGACGTGTGTATGCATCTCAAAATTAATATTTCTGGGGATGTGCTCTTATCCACGCTTTGGGGGCTATTTTAATTTGAGTTTGGGGCGCTACTCTCTGTAGCACCTGGCGGTGCTGCTTACACCCCTGGTTTTGACGTGTGTCACTGCTTTGGCATCCACGTCGCTGGCTGGCCCTTCGCCTGCATCTTCTCTCCCTCTTTGTCTTTTCCAGTGTTCCTCGCGTGCCCCTCACCTTCTGCCCACTGTAGTCCCCTGGGGTTGTTTTTTGTTGTTGTCCCCCCAGACACCTATGTGCTGATTGCCTCGACGTGCATATCTTCAATCCCTGCCTCTCTCCTGCAGTTTAGATCTGCTTACCCATCGTCCTGTGTAGATGCCTCACGTGTTCCTTAAGCTGCAGAGATCCAGAGCCGAATGGATTTTCTTTTTTCTCCAAAACTGCCTCTCCTCTGGAATTGTTCGCAGGAAATTATGTCACATCATACCCAGTCAGCTACAAAAGTAATCTGGGAACCATCCTTGATTCGTCTTTTTTGCTCACCAACCCCCCCCCCCCACGTGTAATTGGCAAAGTCATGCAGATCTTGACTTCTTTCAACATATCTCGAAACGATCCCTTGCTCTCTGACCACATTGCTTTTGTCTTGGGCCAGGTCCCCACCTCCCAGACAGCTGTAGTCACCAGGAGTTGGTCTCCTTGTGCCTCGTCTAGAGTGTCATTCATGTCTCAGTTCAGTTTCATTTCATTGGAGGGATACTTCCTAATCATGCACTTGATTAGGTTATCCGACTACTTATAACTTTTTTTCTTCTTGGCCTACAAATATATTAGTATATACTTTTAATATTTCTTTAATCTTGGAGAAGCCTGTGTGGCTCGGTTGGTTAAGTGTCCAGCTCTTGGCTTCAGCTCAGGTCATGACCTTAGAGTTGGTGAGTTTGAGCTCCACATCGGGCTCCGTGCTGGCAGTACAGAGCCTGCTTGAGATTCTCTCCCTCTCTCTGTCCCTCCTTTGCTTGTGTTCTCTCTATCTCCTTAAATATATAAATAAACTTTAAAAAAAGTTTCTTTAGTCTTTAAAAAAATTTTCAAATCCATAGAGGTTTGGAAAGTAAAGTGAATAACTGTATGTCTTCATCTAATTGTTAATACTGAAGCATTTGCTTTCTCTCTGTCTCCCTTTTTTCCAACACACACACACACACACACACACACACACACACACACAGAGGCATGCACCCAATTTTTTTCAGTTCTAGAATTTTAATTTCTAAAATTAATCTCTAAAATTAATTTCTAAAATTAATTTCTAAAATTCTAGAAATTTAATTCTGGGTTCTTTTTTGGAGTTTTCATTTTTTCTGCTGAAATACTCATCTGCTTACTCATTGAAACAATATTTTTCTTGAATTATTTGGACAAATTTTCCTATATTTATAGTAGCTCTTTAAAGTCTTTATGTACTTAGATCCAACATCTGGGCTCTAGGCCATCTTGGGATTGGTTTTTATTGTTTTTCTTTTTTTAATTTTTCTTTTTTTTAGATTACGGTAACACTTTCTCGTTTCTTTGCGTGCCTATTAATGTTCGTACACCGGACACTGTAATGCTATGCTATGGAGACTCTGTGTTCCGTTATCTTTCTCTGAAGAGGGCCGATTTTTGCCTCAGGAGGTAGTTCAGGTACTACCTGACTGCTTTCAAGTTGTTTAGGTTTGGTTTTATGCTTCTTCAGGGTAGGGCTGTGGGAATCCCAACTGTCTCCCAAGCCCCTCTAACTTGGCAGGGACTCAGCCTCCAGACTGTCTTCCTTGTGAGTCTCATCGGGGCTTGGCTTTAGGTTTTGATCACGTGGACCTAAAGAAGGCCTTTCGAGTGTGTTCTTTATTCTTGTGTCTCAGCTGGATGCCTGGGGTATCGATGAGGTTTTTTTCAGACATCTGGGATTGCTTCAATTCTAGCATTTCTTTTCTCTTCTCAACTCCCAAGAAGCTGCTTCCTGGTAAGTCTGGCTTAATCTCAACTTACATGTGGGTAGTCCAGCCTTCGGCCAAGTATTCATAGGAGACCCACCTCACCTGCAGGCTTCTGGGGCTTTCTCTCTGCAGCTTTCTTCTCTCCGCTGCCTTATCCCATAAGGTTCTCGTGCCTTCAGCTACCCCAAGTATGAACTGGGCTTGGGAAGCGGTCCCCAGGTGGAGAGCTCACCTGGTCAGTTTCCCTTCTCCCTACACTTGTAGTCTTGCGCTGTCCATGGTCTACTGCCTGGAAGCAGCTGCTTTCTGTATTTTATATATTTTGTTCAGTTGTGTGGTTGTACATGGTGGGAGGGTTATTTTTATACCAGTTACTTTATTGTAGCAGAAGTCTGTTGTTGATAATTTAATTTTTTTTACTCAGACCCATTAAAGGCAATTTTCAACCAACATAGCACTTACCCTTACCCTTTTCATTTTTGTTTATAATTCCTTTTTTTTTAATGTTTATTTATTTTTGAGAGACAGAGAGACAGAGCATGAGCGGGGGAGGGGCAGAGAGAGAGGGAGACACAGAATCCGAAACAGGCTCCAGGCTCTGAGCCGTCAGCCCAGAGCCCGACGCGGGGCTCGAACTCACAAACCGCGAGATCACGACCTGAGCCGAAGCCGGACGCTTAACCGACTGAGCCACCCAGGTGCCCCTGTTTATAATTCTTAAATGGCTCTCCACAGCCTACAGCTGTGTGAACTTTAGTGAAACAAGCATACGACATCTCGAGGGGCCTGGACCCTTCCTTTTTTTAAATTAAAAAAAAAATTTTAATTTGTTTTATTTTTTGAGAGAGAAAGAGAGGGGGCTGGGGAGGGACAGAGGGAGAGAGAGAGAGAGAGAGAGAGAGAAATCTTAAGCAGGCTCCGTGCTTAGCATGGAGCCCACCACCTTGAGATCATGATCTGAGCTGAAATCAAGAGTCGGACGTTCAACCCCCTGAGCCACCCAGGTGCCCCCCAGACCCTTCCTTTTTGTCCGCTTGACTCCCTGCTTTCCTTCCAGATGGTTCCTTGCCACCTCAAGATCTCTCCCGCTTCTCTGCCTTTGTTCTAGCTGCTTCTGTCTACTGGAACCCATCTTTCAAGTTGCAACATTGGTGGTGGTCACCATCATCATAATCACCCGAGCGGAAGTTTATTGAGTGCTTATTCTGTGCTAGGAACCGTTCAGAATGCTTTATATGAATTAACACCTTTCATCCTTCCAGTAATCCTCTGATGCAGGTATTATTATTAACTCCATTTTGACAAGTGTGGAAGATTGAGACTCGGAATAACCTTGTCCAAGGTTGCTAACTAGTGTGTGCAGATTGTCACCTGGCTTCAGAGCCCATGCTGGTTAACTTTTATGCTAGGCCTCCTCTTTCCTGCTAGATGAGACCCTTTTGTGCCTTCCCTGCACCTTCATGTCACTATCGTGTATATCACTGCCACCGCTGTGACACATGGGTGAGAACCTGCCTGATTAATCAAGCGTGCAGTGGGCGGAGAGATATTTTTAAAGCTCTGTGTGAGCCCAGTGTGCTCCTCACCGAGAGGTGCACTGCAGCCTGGAGAAGGCTGGTGATGGGCATGATTTCATGCCAGAATGGGACCGGGAGCTCTGAAGGACCCCTCCCCACCCCCACCCATCTGGTCCATCATATATTTTCTTGTAAAGAAGACTCCCATCCCTCCCTCCCTTCCTTTTTTTTTTTTCCCCCTCCTCTCCTTTCGCTGGTTGATTTAAAAATCCAAGAGGCACACCCTACTTGCCTTTTTGGAGACACTTCCTTCGACAGGCTTTTCAAGAGGGGTTTTAAGGAGGCAGAGACATGACTGTCACAAGAAGAGAAACTCGCAACTCTTATCGGAGAAGGCTGATGGCTCTGCGTTCTCTCTTCCAGAGGAGGCGATAAAACCTACACAAAGAAGCACATCATCCAACAAGAGTGGGAGTACCAGAAATGCAGCTCGGCCCCCAGAGCTGGGAATTAGCCTCACCACCTGGGTCTTTTATCTACCAACTCGACCTGCCTTTGAGCCTTGAGAGGGAAGTCTCTCGTGGCGAGTCCCCGAAGCTCTGTTACAAGCAGAGCCAAGGAGGGATTTCTCTGATGGTAGCTGCTTCCCAGGGCCCACTCCTTAAAGGGACAATTGCTTCAGTCATCTTAGAGGTTCCTGCCCCTTGTTCTGAAAATGCATTTTGGTAGCTGCATCCAAGAAAGAAACCTGAGTCCCGATCCTGCCACTTTCCTCGCATTCATTTGTAAATTTCTGTGCTGCCTTGCTTCCAAATGGGATCTAGACATCATATGATAAATGAAGAGGCAAACTGCAAAGGCTGTCAGAACAGAAGTGGGAAATAAAACTCCACATACAAAGAGGAAGAAAAAAAAATGACAGCCCCTTAAACTAATGCAGTTACTATGAATGAGTGTGAAATTTAGCTCTAAGCTTCCAACTGGTTGGGGCAGAGAGGCTACACCTGTTACCTTATTCCAAGGATGGCGTTAAAGTGCCCCACTGGAAGAAGGATCTTCTCTCTATTTTATTTTTTAAATGCTTATTTATTTATTTTGAGAAAGAGAGAGAGAGAGAGAGAGAGAGAGAGAGAGTGAAAGCATACGAGCAGGGGAAGGGCAGAAAGAAAGAGAGAATCCCACGGGGCTCGATCCCATGGATGGTGTGAGATCATGACCTGAGCTGAAATCAAGACATTTAACTGTCCTCATCTGTATTTGAAATAGGAACCCTTTGGCCCATAATAAAAATACCCAATATGCAAGTCTTTTGTATTATTTCAGAGATGTTGGTGGCTACCAACTTTTTCTCACCCTCACATTTCTGAGGATTTTTTTTTTATGCATTTCCACTAGTAATAGTGGCTTATGATGGTGGTGATTCTCAATGAAGGATGAAGGACTGTAGACTCTCCAAATGCAGAGAGACGAGGGAAGGTTGTAGTTTAAAAAGTCTTCCCACTGGCTGATTCTGAGACCCGCCTCCCCCCACCCCCCCCCCCCCCTTGGCAATAGAACATGTTTCTCTGGTTCCTCCTCTGGAGATAGTAGGCAGAAGCGATATCTTGGTATGAAAGTTCAAGAGCTGGCATCATAAACCATGACCTTGACTTGGAGTATTTGAGGAACAGGATCTAGCAACCATTCATCTCTCTCGTAAAATAACCTTGATACTGTTTCTGTGGAATCTTCCACTTTCAACAGAAATGCATCCTAACAGATCTCCTGAGGTAATTAAACCCCGTGGTGCTTCTCCACATAACTAAGTAAGATAACCTGTTGAGTAGAATTGTTCAGCATTATCCATCTGGATGCCGAAGGGAGTTTGCCAAAACTCATCATTTTGATGTTGGCTCCATTGATACTGAGCTGTTTTTCCTGGTGGTAATTGGCTAACAGCAGGTTCAGCTGCTTCCTGGGACTACTCAGGGATGTGATATTAGCAATATGTTCTAGCAGGGATGGCTCACTGGTCTTTCCTCTTCACAGTGGCATCGAGAGCATCTCATCTAAACACATCTCCAAATCATTTAAAAGCAGGTGCTGAGCTGGGACACAGCCATTTAAAATACAATTTTTTTTTTGCTACCAAGATGGTCATTTCTACTTTCTCTAACTCTCAAGCCAGAAGAACACTAAATTTACATTGAGACCTGAATTATTATATTGCTGTGTGGCAAATACTCCAAAAACATTTTTAAAAAGCCCTCCAAAACCCAAGTCTCTTTTCAGGATCAGAAAATTCAGGCATGGCATGGACGGCTGGTCTGCCTAGCACCTTTCAAAATGTTGGAGTCAAGGGGCGCCTGGGTGGCTCATTTGGTTAAGTATCTGATTCATGATTTCAGCTCAGGTCATGATCTCTCGGTGGTGGGATCGAGCCCCACGTTGGGCTGCATGCTGGGTATGGAGCCTGCTTGGGATTCTCTCTTTCCCCCTCTCTCTCTGCCTCTCCCCTGCTCGTGGTCGGTCTCTCTCAAAAATAAATAAATAAACATTTTTTTAAAAAAGGTTGCAGTCAAGACGTTTCCTGGGACTGCAGTCATCTGAAGGCTTGATTGGGGCTGGTGAATCCAATTCTAAGCTCATTCACAAGGCTCTTGGCTGGACACCTCCCTCCCTCCCTCCCTTCCGTGAAGGCTTCTCCATAGGACTGCTTGAGTGACTTCAAAGCATGGGCTTTGCCTCTTGCTAGCATGAATGATCATTTTATGACCTTGTCTCAGATGTCCTATTTCGTCACTTCTGCCATATATATTCATTAGAAGTGTTAGAAGTGAGTCACTAAATACAGTCCACACTTAGGGTAAGTGGAATTAGGCTCCATCTTTGAAGGAAAGAATTACCAGGTATATTTTTTAAACCACCAGAGACCATATAGCTTGGAGATGGTTTCTAGCTATTAAATCAAAAGCTAATGAAATGTATATAGAAAATTCTAAAATCACAACAGTTTCTTTATGCAATGAAGAAGAGAGGACCGGTGGTCATGGTTATAAAAATAGGAATTAAAGCCTACCTGTTCTTGACGGAGTAGGGTCTCGGGAGTCCCTCAGCGCTGGGTTCTTATCCCAGTTGTACCACTTAGCAGCTCTTCTCCAATATCACTTTTTCCCCTAATAGCAGAAATTTTAGCTGGACCTGTGGATGCTGGCATAAAGACTACATTTCTCAGTCTTCCTTGAGAGCTAGATGTGGCCATATTAGTAAATTCCAGCCAATACGATGTAAGCAGAAGTGACATTGGGCAACTTTTGGTGCATGTTGCCTCTTCTTTATCCTTTCTTCCTTCTTCTTATTGGGATGGGAAAGTCCTCATCTGACGCCATGAAGACAAAGAGTTTCACCACGGAGACCAAGACAAAGAGTTCCGTGGAGGCCGGAATGCAGAGCCGGAAGGAGCCTGGGTGCCTGACAGTGGTGAAACAGAGAGAAATCCACTTCCACCTTGTTCCTCTGGCACTCAGATCGGAACCTAAACTCCCAGAATCAGCAGCCATACGACCACAGACGAGTAATCCAGTCTCTAAACCCATTTCCAAGTTTTAAATTAGCGCCTAACATGCAAAACTGCTTTCAAGAGTCTCCTGCTTACTGTTTTTGAGGAGGAAGCACTGTTGGTAAGGATTAGGTTTGATGAGTCTGTAATTTCAAAACATCGCAGGTTTGCCCCTTTTCTCATGTATGTATTGACTGTATTTCAAACTCATCTGTTGAAATTCTAAGAGAAGAGGCTCAGCAGGGCGAAAGGGGGTAGAGCCAACAGGGCAGGCGGGATGGCAGGGACCCTAGAGCCCTCTAGGAGGTCATTGACTTTGGGTGGGTTTGCCTGCATGTTGAGGGCAGTGCGCATATACACCATGTTTATCCCTATGTGCAAACATGGTCAAAGTCTAGGCGCACAGCGATCGCTCAGAAACGCTCGTTGAATGAACGGACGCCAGGTCTTGTGCTACGAGAAGTTTGTCCCAAAGCGAGCTAATTGTTCCTGATTGTTCGCTCTCTAACAAGAGTGGATTGGGGATGATCTGTATGGCGGTGAAGCGTGGTTGATGATGCATGACACATAGGGACCTGTGACTTACTGCAGTGCTCCATGAGGTTTGGCTTTTTCACCGGCACGGTGTAGATGACAGTATGTACTTTCCAGGGATGACGTAGACTGACACATGCAGAGTGAATTACTGTTGTGTATTTCACACGTGCCCAATACATAGTAACGGCAGTAGTAATTGTTGCTGTCGTTGTGTTGACGATGTTGACCGTGGCGGTGGTGGTAGTGGTAATGACAATGACAAGACACACCCAAAGGATGGTCACTTCCAGGTTAGGGGCAAGGTGGCTCTTTAGAGGAAAAAACAGACCACTAGCCAGAATCCTGCACAATTATCCTGGCGGGACAGGCTCACTTCAGGATGTGAATGTCCCTAATTGGAAAGGCCTATCAACGTGGACATCTCTGGACATCCCATTTTGATTCTCTATGTCTTGGCTGTAAGCCCCATAGGGACACCTTTCCTACTCCTTCTGCCCCACCCTCAGCTCTTTATCTTTCAGAGACCCTGCCCTCATTGGTGTAGAGGCAAGAGTCTAAATTGTCAAAGGATGGAGAGGAAAAGATGCCGAATGATGCTAGCTTTTCAAGCTCGTGTTATCCTGAGAGAGAGAACCAGGATCCCATAAGATCTGGGCTTTGATGTGAGAAACATCTGTGGATGGCTGAAAGTTCAAGCCTTTCAAGTCCTCACTGTGATGCTCCCAAGGATCAGGAGTGAACATGACAGAAATTTCCTTTTAAAAGAAACTGATGTGTCCCCCAATGCTTATTTCCATGGGTTGGAGCAGAGGTGGTGATAGGAGACGGGGAGCCTGAAATCATGGCTCAGTGACCAGAACGCACTCCCCTTTGGGAGAGGTTGTTGTCAGCTCTTTGAGTTCAACATACTGGAAAGCAGATTTTCATTCCTTCCTCTCTGAAGTGGGAAATTGTATAGGACTAGCGATGGTTTCTGGAAATGGAAGAGCCCAGTCATCAGTTTTTCTGGGCGTGGCTCCTGTGAACATTAGCATCCCTGGTTCCCGCTGTGTTCCCTCTGCCATCTCCTTCTTATGCCTTCAGGGTTCCGGTCACCTTATCTGGTTAAAATTCAAGGCCGTTTTTGTTTTAATGTTTCTTCCAACTTCAGGATTAACGGTTTGTTTGGAACACTAAAGTTTTATGGTGATGGTGAGCACAGAGTAATTTGTTTTCTGTAACGCTGCTAAAACAAATGGCCCCAGGACCTAAAGTAGTGGTGGTCTAGAGAGTTCGCCACTGTTTTCATGCTCAGGTGTGGGAATGGTTTCCTAGGCTGGTGCCAGCCGACTATACTTTGTGGGTTATTACCCTGCTGGTACCCAGTGAGATGAGCCTCAGGATACGTAGCTCACTGCAACCCTCTGGGTGGCCATTTAGCGTGTCTGCATAGAAGCATTGCAGGGAGGACGGGTCCTAAAGTTCTCGGTCTGGTGCCCCCGAGCAATTTGTAGGTGACTTTAGAGAGCTCAGTCTCTCTGCCATCTGGCACTCAGGTGGGGAGAGGTGAGGGAGGGGCGTCATGGGGACAGGCCTGAGAACTCATTATTTCCTGAACCTCTGTGGGACCTGTCCTCAGACACTGGTGTGCAGTTTCTTAGCCAGCACCTATTGAGGCTGCAAAAAACTTCTGAGAGTTTCAAGTGCATGATTGATCGTGATTTTGTGCTCCTCTCTGTAAGAACTCTTCACAGGTGCCATTCGTTTCTGGGAAAAGTGCCGTGAGCTGACTGCTGAGTTCTCTTGCCAGATTTTGGAGACCCTGTATGTGCAAATTAAGAAATGTGTTATTTCAAAATTTGACTCCTTAGTGACTGCAGTTAGCTTAGGGGACAGATTTATGAAGAGCAACGATGGTCAGGCCAAAGAATGTTCTAAGTCAGGGGCTTTGAGCTTGGGGTCTGTGTATCTCCTGGAGCTTCGGAATATTTTGTGTGTTTACGCGTAGAGCTTTCTTTCTGGGGAGAAGATCGACAACTTTCGTCGTATTCTTAAGGGGCTTCAGCAAAAGGGTAAGAGTAGTTGCTAATCCCCATCTGGTGAACTGGGCCATTAGGATCTTATTTTGTTTGGCTTGCTGTGGGAAGACTGGGCATGGTGTTATCATTGTGTGCTAGTGAGGTCCTATTTGTCTTTGCAAAGATGGCGTTGGCTGTGGTGTGAAGAATGGACTTGGGGCGTGTGGATCTAGAGGCTGGGGTACCCACAGGAGCCCATTCTCATAGTTAGGGGAGAAACAGTGGGGACCTAACCTCAGCAAGTGGCAGTGGGTTGGAGAGACGCGGGCTTGGGCATTTACCGGTGCAGACACTTGACCGTGTTTATGTGATCCAGTGTAGTGCTCATAGGAGCTCTGGGAGGGATTCTTGGCCCTGTTATACAGATGAGGGGAATTATGTGACAGCGATTACGTTGTTTGCCCAAGGTCGCACAACTCACGGTTGGTGGGCTGAGATCTGTACTCTGCGTTCTCTGACCCTGAAGCCCATACCCTTCCTTAACTGCCACGTTATACAGTCTCCACCACACCAGGTCTTGACGTGTGGGGGTAGGGCGGGCAAGAAGGACAAAGAGTTAGATGTTTAGCTACCTAACTAGTGAGGCGCAGGTGCTGCTGGTCACTGAGGCCGGGGAGAAAGGAGTTTGAACAGGATAGGAAGAAGATCATGAGAACCGCCAATCATCCCAGCGGCCGTCCCGATGGCCAGTGGGCCCTTGAATGATGAATTCTGGGGCTCAGTATTTAGCCGGGAGAGAGAGATTTTGGAATCTTTATGATATTCAAGTTGTGGATCAAGGAAAGTGGGCCAGAGATGGAACCTCAAGACCCAGCAGGCAGTTAGGCCTTTGATCACAGGTGTCGCTGGTGGCCAGGGTACTGGGGGTACCACTTCTCCCGTCAAGCTTCTTTATGGCCTCTGGCTGTGCTTACACGCCATGTTTAGTCCCCTAGCTCTCCTTCGTATTCTTAAAAGCCAAAATCCTCTATCAGCTGGGAGGACTCCGAGTTGAAAAATAGGTCACCTATTTGTGCTAAGTTGATTTGCTTTATTGAGGGACAGTGCCCCTCTCTTTCTATTAGTTTGAGTCACAAACTTGTCTAAACTCCTTGACTGTCTTAGAGTTTCCAAGAAGTTCACTCTGGCCCTTGGCCACGCAAAATTTTTTTTTTTCAGGGTGTCCTAGAAATAGATTGTAGTTTTCCCTGCCAAATACACCTGCCCGGCCAGTCGAAAAGGAGTTGATGGAACCAAACTAGAAAGGGAGAAGGATATTTAAGAGGGAAGGGATAAAACGGGGTCTTCTCTGTGAATCTGGCGTCTGGCCATCATTTTATCCCTTATCAGGGTGGCGCGTGCACGCGCGTGTTTCTATGTTTGTATGTTTGTGTCGTCGCGTCTGTGTATGTTGATGCGATTGTGTTTATATGTTTGTGTGCTTGTGTGAGCGTGTGTATGTGTGTTTATGACTGTACGCGTTTGTATGTTTGTGTAGTTGTATTTGTGTAGGTGTGTATGATTGTATGTTTCTTTTTTTTTTAAAGTTTATTTATTTTGAGAGAGAGGGAGAGACTGTGCATATGAGTGTGGGAAGGACAGAGAGAGAGAGAGAGAGAGAGAGAGAGAGAGAGAGAAGGGGGGGCAGCGGTGCTGAGAGCCTGTCTCTGGTTCTGGGGGCCCTGGTTCTGGCTTGCCCCTGAACCTTCTCTCTGGAACCTCTGGAATCCCTCAGACCACAGGACATGCCATCATGGTTGTGTGAACTTTTTATTCGACAACATTTTGCTGACATTATTGGATCGGACGTGCCAGGATATCAGGGGAGGGGGATGAACACTTACGAACATGCTGGAGACGCCACAGGAGAGAAGTTCCGTGGGTGGGGACACTAGAAATGAGGGTGCTATCCAGGTTCAGAGGGCCTCGGTGTATTTTCTCTTACAGGTGTGGCCAGGGCCAGGTTCGCCAATGATTAAGACCAGAATTCTTTAAGATGGGGTGTCTTTTTTTATATATGGGGGCAATAAAGCTTGCCTTCTAATGCGACACTAATAACGTCCCCGTAAGTTGTTAAATCTTGAAATTTATCCATCTGTTCAGTGTATAGCTCTCTTTGAAGAATATTTATTTAAGTGAGATAAGACGTCCAGTTTGGTGCTAAGGTTTACTTGGGGGGCACATGTCATTGCTGTGGGCTCAGCAGCAGACGCTGTCCCTTCCTAAAAAAAGGAAAGAAAGAAAGAAAGAAAGAAAGAATAAAGAAAGGCCAGGCTGGGGAAACCCAGTAATAAAAGCCTCCTAGCGAGATTCTGCAGGACACGGTGCGCTGGGAGGAAAGACCAGTGGCACAGAAGTGTCCCGGGCGCTGGGAGGACCGGTCTGGTCGCGCCAGCTGCTGGCAGGCAGTATGGCTCAGTGGGCAGAGCCTCAAAGAGGTGGACCCTCGGCTTGTCTCCCAGTTAAACGGGGGTCATTATTTCACCCTCAACCTTGCCCCACAGAAGAAAGTTGTGAGAATGAAGGTTCTAGTATGTAGAGCCAGTACGTAAGTGAGAAATAATAACCAAGGCTGTTGGTTCCGTGTTGGTACATAGACGAAAAGTTGCATTCATTCTCCCGCTGTTCGTGGCATTTCTGCAAATGTCCAAGCACTGCGTCCAGGTGCCGAAAGTCCAAATGATCCATCAGACATGAATCCTGCCCTTAAGGGTCCACCCAAGAGACTAAGGGCAGGCGGAGCAGGTAGATGGGACGTGGCTCTCAGAATAGGACACCTCTGGCCTTCGTGCTTTCTGGAGCCCGTGACCTTGTCTGAGCTTCAGTGTTCCTACTTGTAAAAATGAGACAGTAACGTTGACCTCAGGGTTCTCTTTTAATACCAAAGGCATAACGTCAGTCATTCAACAAATATTTATCGAGTGCCTGTGATGTTTCAGGCACTGTGCTAGGCTTCTGGCTGCTGCAGCGAACCCCTCGTGGGGCTGCTGGCAGGAGATGTTGTCTATTATGTGATGATGAATTATTGAACATAAAGGCAGCAGGAGACGATAGGAAGTGTTAGAGGTGGGGTGGAGGTTACTGCATTCACCTAGATGAGAGATGATGGTGGCCAGGGTCCGGGGGGGTCGCCACGGAGGTGGGGAGAAGTGGTTGGATTCTGGATTATTCTGAAGGTGGATTTACCAAGGTGTGCTGATGGGTGAGTATGGAGTATAAAAGAGAGGGGTCAGGGATGACCTCAGGATCTGTGGCCTGATCAACCGGAAGAATGGAGATTCTTTTAGAGGGAGAAAATCCTAGGAGGTCAGCATTGAATGTAATTCCGAGATGTTTATTTTAGTTATCCACGTGGAAATTTTGGCTAGGCCGTTGGATACTCACGTCTGGAGGTCAGGGAAGGAATGAGGCTTAAATAGGTAAGATATCTTAAGTGGCATGTGGCAAAGGGGGGGTCCTAACTAGATTTTTAACTCGTAGGAATTTTCTTCTTCTTAGCGAGATAGACGCACAGGCGATTGTAATAAATGAAACAGAAAGGTCCTCTCTGCCCTTTACCCAGTTTCCCCCATCTTGCAAACCTATAATACAGTATCACAACCAGGATATTGACACTGATAGCCAATAGGCAGAAAATCCCCCCACCCCCACCACCAATGAAGCCGTACGAATTTAATCCATCAAATGCCCTCAAGCACTACAGAAGATAAGCTATAGGAGTTCAGAGGAAGGAGCAATAATGTCCTGGGGTGGGGATGGCGTGATTCGTCAGAGAAAGCTTCCAGAGGAGGAAGGCACTTACGTGGGGCCTTGACGGACGGGAAAGGCCGTGGGATCTGCGACAGGAGGGTGGCCCCCGGGGGGTGGAAGTGTGGTGCGTGCTGGGCCTTCGAGGCTCTTTGGCCTGCTCAGGGTGGCGGGTGTGGAGGTGGGCCCGTCGGGAAGCAGGGTCGAAAGGTTGGTGAGGTCCGGGTGGGGCTGCAGTGGGCAGGCAGTTGGAAGGGTTGTGCTTGAAAGAGGTACAGCCAACTCTCTGCGGAGTTTAGTTCAGCCCCAATGTCTGCGGGTGCTGCCGCTGAGAACCTCACGGGAGGCCGGAGAGGAGAGTCCACCCGACAACCCAGACTAAAGGGAAGCCAGGCCCTTGAGGTCAAAGGGGAAGGAAAGGGACGCCTCATTTGACATGTTGAGTGCCTAAGGGTGCAGGCTCCCGAGACCCACTGCGTGCACCCTGCTCCCCTCTTATTCTGTCTCCACCACTGCTCAGCCAGGTCCTTGCTGTTTTGATTCTCATTTCCACGTGGGGACACTGAGGCATAGAGAGGTTAAGTCACTGCCTCAAGGTCACACAGCTGGGCGAGGAGAAGCCAGGTCAAAGACCGGGCTGTCTGACGCCCAGGACCTCAGATTTAACCTCCAGTGGCTCAGCCTCTCGGGCTCATCTTATTCAGATGATAGGCTCCCTTTTATTCATTCAGTTTTATTTTTGTTTTTTTGATAGGCTCATTTTCATTTTTTACTAAAACATTTTTTTTAATGTTTATTTTTGAGAGAGGGAGAGACCGAGACAGAGTGAAAGTGGGAGAGGGCCAGAGAGAGCCAGAGACACAGAATCTGAAGCAGGCTCCAGGCTCTGAGCTCTGGCCATTCAGCACAGAGCCCGACGCGGGGCTCAAACTCAGGAACCATGAGATCCTGACCTGGGCCAAAGTTGGATGCTCAACAGACTGAGCCACTGTCGATGGAGTCAGTGGCTACGGGGTGGAAAGCGTTCGCTCTGGGCCGGTTCTGCCCCTTCTAGTAATGAAGCATGTGACCTCGGGCCAGGCTCTTGACTTCCTGACCTTGACAAAGGACGTGGAAGAGCTTGGGTGGCTCATCTGCAGTGTTAGGATGATGGTTGCAGGGGACGGGCGAGGGCAAGCATCTGGTGCTTTGCTCAGAAAGGTGGCGCCTCTGTGGCTCACAGCGGGCGTCACGGGGCTGGCGAGACCGTTGGAGTTTCAGCAGCAGTGAACCTGGAGCCAGGCAGTGGTGGCCTGAGCCTGTCCCCACTCAAGAAGAGGCATGGGGCAGAATGATGAATCTGGATGTCCATATGTAACCAGATCAGTTGGAACTGTAGGATCTCTAGCTGCTTGTTAGCAGAAGCCATGTGGTTTTGCAATATTTCTTTAAGGAAGGAATCTGTGATGTACCACTGCTGATGTGATTTTTCATTATTTTGCTCAGCTTACCCTTTATTGTCTTTTTTTTTTTCTTTTTTAAGTAGGCTCGATGCCCAGCATGGAGCCAAGGCGGGGCTTGAACTCATGACCCTGAGATCAAGACCTGAGCTGAGATCAAGAGTCTGACCCATAACCAACTGAGCCACCTAGGCGCCCTCTTCCCTTCATCTTCTTGATTAAAAATGTTTTATTTTTACCTTTCTCTTCCCTTTTATTTATTTTTTTTTTGAAAGATCTTACGTTTTTAAGTAATCTCTATACCCAATGTGGAGCTCGAACTCACAGCCCCAAGATCGAGAGTCATGTGCTTCACCAACTAAGCCAGCCAGGGCCCCTTTGTCTTCTATTTAACACCCTAAAACTTAAAACATCCTCTTGAAAATGCTTCCCGCAGCAACAGAAATATAATCCATCGTAGAGTATCTTGGTTTTCAAACTGGGATTGAGATTATAGTTTTGAAAAACAAAATTTGAGATTGAAATGTAATGGATGCGGTGGTAGGCTGAGTAATGTTGCCCCCAGATTACAGATGCGGTGGTAGGCCACAAATACGTGGTCCCCCCCGCCCCCCCAAATACGTCCAGGTCCTTGCTCCTGGAACCTGTGAATATGTTACCTTACGTGAGAAAATTTACAATACAGATGTGATTATTTTAAGTATTTTGAGATGAGGAGATTAGCTTGGATTTTCCTGGCGGGAATGATGTTATCATAAGGGTCCTAATTAGAAGGAGGCAGGAGGGTCACAGTCAGAAAGTGATGTGACCATGTGCCGGGGTGGGGGCGTGGAGGGGGATGGCCCCTGGGCATGCACTGGGCTGCCTATGATTATACAGAATTTATATGAGTAATGAGGACAGTTGGCCTGAGAGTGGGAGGACGAATCGGACGGTCCTGCGTAGAACATTATGGTGGCCCAAGGGTCACCTCCTTATTTTGTGTCTTTTTTCTTCTGGTCATTTTCAAGCATTTAATAACTTTTTTTTTTTTTTTTTGATTCCTCTCTGATCAAAACGTGCTCGGAAGAATGGGATAATGGTTACGTGCACTTTGTGTGAATTCACGAATTCCGTGGCCTTGGGCTTGCTGATTTCACTGAATGTTAGCTTGGGGAGTGACAAGGGGAGAAACGGAGGCCGGCTCCTCGTTCTGTTGGGTGGGTGCAGCACCTCGCTAAGGGACATGACCTGACCCCCCCACACAGGCCGCCCCTCACCCCAGGGCCCGGGCCTTTGCACTCGGAGTCTGTCCAGAGAGGCTCCATGGGGCCTGCCCCCTCTCTATGGGGTCAGTCACCCCTCTCAGGCGGTGCCTAGGTTTGAAATGAGAGCTTTTGTCCTCTGTCACCGATAGGAGCTTCAGGTTGTCTGAGAGAGGGAGGGTGGCGTCTTGAGGCAGGGCTTTCGCCGTCCAGAGGCCCCGGAGAACCTCACCTCTGGCGTTACTTTCGGCGGATCACAGGGAAGCTGGCATCGGGGAAGGGGGAGTGTGGCCCTGTGGGGAGGAGAGACAGAAGGGGAGCCTAGAAACGTCTCCCGTCGGAGTGGTGTTTCATAGTGACATTTTCTCAATTAAAAACTGTGGAGGAGGCATAATGATATACGCTTTCCTACAAGGGCTGGGAGACTCTGTGGGCAGCTACATTCCTCTGCACTTTGTTGCCGGTGGAACAGAAAAAGAAAAAAATGTCAAGGAGCGAGTACCGCGCGCGCTCCCTGCCGAGAGAAGAACTGAGCCTTTTGTGTTTTGTGCGGCTCCGGCAGGGCGGAGGCCCCGGCTTTGAACCACGCATTTGAGTCGCCCGTGAGAATCCCAGCTTTGCCGCTGGCTGACTGTGTGACGTCTGGCCGGTCGCTTCAGCTCTCTGATCTTGGTTTCCTGAACTTCACAATGGGTCACGTCCAGGACACCGCGTGGGGCGTGGGTGAAGCGTGGCACGCCCGTAGCTGGTGCCCCGGAATCCGCGGCTGTGGTGGTTGTTCTTTCCGCGATTGGAGGGGTGCCTGACACAGGGAATGAGCCCCCCACCCCCAAGGGGTGGAGGAAACAGCCCACCCAGACGCCTCTGGGGTGTGTGCGGAAGTCATGGCTGCATATGGAGCTGAGAAAAGCAGCGATCATTCTCTCTGTGAATCAGTAGTGTAGAAAAACCCCCCTTTCCTGCTCCAGGCTGCTCATACATATGTCTTCTCTGCCTGGGCAGCCCTTTCTGCCCATTTCTTGTCCGCTGGCGTTCTATTCCTGCTGTCCCCCAGCTGCCACCGCTTCTCTGGAGCCTCGAAAACCCACCCCCAGCCGGACAGAGCTCATTCTTTGTGCTCCGACCTGGCTCATTCCTCATTTATATCACAGTAACACGCGGTGGAGAGTCGGCCGCTTAACCGACGGAGCCACCCAGGCACCCCTTCCCACTTTGGTAGGTCTGAGTTCCTTCACTGAAGTATATCCTGAAGGGCAGGAACAGATTTATTTTTGAATCTCTCGTAGTGTTTGAACAGAGCCTTGCACATTGTAGGCACTTAGTAAATATTTGTGGACTCCTGGGATTGATGTGACTTGAAGGAATTGAAGTTCCCAGAATTCCGGAATAATCCGCCTTGAGGGATATTTACCCTGTCCTTGTATTGAGTATCTACTACCTGCTGGGCACTGGGAATGTACCGATGAAAAATTCAAGGCTCCGTGACCCAGCAGACAGGATTGCTTCAGCAAAGTCACTCTGGGTTCACTTCTGGTTCCCATCACGTCCGGATCTTCCCGAGAAGATCCTCGTACCGTACAGGGGGGCTAGAACAGTGGGCGCTCATGGTGACCTCTGGCTAGCAGATGAAGCTAGAGAGAAGCAACAGAAGTATGTTATATATTCTAGAACTATTGCCACTCAAACTTACTAAATAGAAATCATCTCTGGGCCTTAGTCTGGTACAAAATTCTCTCTTTTCCTTGTACTCGTCAGGAACCGCAGCTCTGTGCCCCCCCGGTGTTGTCTGTATACAGATCTTATTAGATTCTTCTGGCAGTCCTAGGAGCTCAGAGGGAGCAGGGGCCTTGTCCAAGGTCACTCATCCCAGCCAGGAGAACCACAGAGTGCTGACAGTGAGTTGGGGCGGGGGGTGGGTCATGTTCTCCTTCTCCCGTCCTGTGACTTTGGCTGGCCCTCTGAGTCTCCATGTTCTGATCTTTCCTGTACCTTCTGGGCACAGCTGAGGTCTCCTAAGTCAGTGCTAAGTGTCAAAGGTACAGCGATTTCAAAAACAAATGGACATTAGTCAGTTGGGAACAGGGAGAAAATCAAGTTTACTTCCTTCCCTTTATCTGATTTTACTGGTAAGGTTGAGACAGTTGAGTAAAATTGGGTTTGGGGAATATCTATGGATTTCAAATGTCTTGGCTAACCTTGATATCATTTTTTCTGATAATAATCACGAGCCAGTTGATTTTTAAATTTCAAATGTGTTTATCCAGTATTTCTGGAAGTCTCTGAATGTGTGATCATTTATTTCTTTGAATTGTTTACCAATAGATGAAACCTGACATTTCCACTACGGTGGATTTTATTTTCTCAATAGTGTATAAAACATTGTGAATGTATCCCTCTTATTCTCAAAGGTTAAACATACATTTAAGATTTGAAACTCACACATAGAATTACCATACGATGCAGCCTGCTCTTCTGAGTATATGCCCCCCAAATCTCAAACGGATGTTGGTACAGCCATGTTCATGGCACCATTTTTCACAATAACCAAAGGGTGGAAATGACCCAAATGTCCATCGAAAGGCGAATGGATAAACAAAATGCGGCATAGACACGCAATGGAATATTGTTTAGCCTTGAAAAGGAAGGAAATTCTAACACCTGTTACAACACGGGTAAACTCTGAAGCCATTATGCTCAATGAAGTAAGCCAGTCACAAAAGCACAAATACAGTATGACTGTACTTATTATACGAGGAGGCATTTAGAGTCGTCAGATTTACAGAGACAGAAGATAGAATGGTTGCCGGGAGTTGAGGGGAGGGGGGACGGTGTGTTTTTGTTTAATGCGTAAAGAATTGCAGTTTGCGATCATAAAAAAGTCCTCGAGGTAGATGGCAGTGATGGCTGCATAGCAGTGTGAACGGATTTAATGTCACTGAACTACACACTTAACCATGATTAAAATGGCATCAGGGAAATGCAAATTAAGCCACAATGAGATATCACCTCGAGTCTGTCAGAATGGTTAAGATAAAAAGCCCAAGAAACAACAAGTATTGGTGAGGATGTGGAAAAAAAGGAACCCTCGTTCACTGTTGGTGGGAATGCAAACTGGGGCAGCCACTGTGGAAAACAGTATGGAGGTCCTCAAAAAATGAAGACTGGAGGGGCGCCTGGGTGGCTCGGTTGAGCGTCTGACTTTGGCTCAGGTCATGATCTCACGGTCTGTGGGTTCAAGCCCTCAGGCTCTGTGCTGACAGCTCAGATCCTGGAGCCTGAATCAGATTCTGGGTCTCCCCCTCTCTCTGCCCCTCCCCTGCTTGGATTCTGTCTCTCTCTCTCTCTCTCTCTCTCTCTCTCAAAAATATAAAAAAAATTTAAAAATGAAATGAAAACTGGAAATCCCATATGATCTAGTAATTCCACTACTGGGTATTTACCCCAAGAGTTTGAAAACTCTAGTTCCAAAAGTTATATGCACCCCTATGTTTATTGCAGCATTATTTACAATAGTCAAATTATGGAAGCAGCCCAACTATCCATTGATAGATGAATGGCTAAAGAAGATGTAGATATATATACAATGGAATATTATTCAGCCATAAAAAGAATGAACTTTCGCCATTTGCACCAACATGGATGGGTCTAGAGAGTATAATGCTAAGTGAAGTAAGTTGGTCACAGAAAGAGAAACACCATATGACTTGATTCCTATGTGGAATTTAAGAAGCAAAACAGTTGAGGGGCGCCTGGGTGGCGCAGTCGGTTAAGCGTCCGACTTCAGCCAGGTCACGATCTCGCGGTCCGTGAGTTCGAGCCCCGCGTCGGGCTCTGGGCTGATGGCTCAGAGCCTGGAGCCTGTTTCTGATTCTTGTCTCCCTCTCTCTCTGCCCCTCCCCTGTTCATGCTCTGTCTCTCTCTGTCCCAAAAATAAATAAACGTTGAAAAAAAAATTAAAAAAAAAAAGAAGCAAAACAGTTGAACAACAAAAAAAAAGCAAAAAAATGGACTTAACTATAGAGACCAAACTAACGTTTACCAGAGGGGAGGTGGGTGGGGGGATGGGTGAAATAGGTAAAGGGGATTAAGAGTATACTTACCATGATGGGCACGGAGTAATGTACAGAATTGTTGAATCCCTGTATCGTACACCTGTAACTTGTTAAATAGAACACTGTACGTTAACTATGCTGGAATTAAAATTTTAAAAAATGGTTAAAATGGTTTAAAAAAAGGAAAGAAAAGGGGCGCCTGGGCGGCTCAGTTGGTTGGGCGTCCGACTTCAGCTCAGGTCATGATCTCACAACTTGTGAGTTCGAGCCCCGTGTCAGGCTCTGTGCTGACAGCTCAGAGCCTGGAGCCTGCTTTGGATTCCATGTCTCCCTCTCTCTCTGCCTCTCCCTCAGTCATGCTCTGCCTCTCTCTGTCAAAAATAAAGAAACATTAAAAACATTTTTTAGGGGCGCCTGGGTGGCGCAGTAGGTTGAGCGTCCGACTTCGGCTCAGGTCATGTCCTCTCAGTTCGTGAGTTTGAGCCCCGCGTCGGGCTCTATGCTGACAGCTCCGAGCCTGGAGCCAGCTCTCCCTCTCTCTCTGCCCCTCCCCCACTCTCTCACGCTCTTTCAAAAATAAATAAACATTAAAAGATTTAAAAAAATTTTTTTAAAGGAAAGAAAAAAGAAAAAAAGGTTTTAACTGCATAACCCATCATCATAGTGTCCTATGCTTTTCAGATCTCATGTGCTGCCTTTGTTTGTAGACAGAAGTATGGCTGCATTATCATCTCCGTCATTTTATTTTATTTTTTTATTTTTTTATGTTTTTTTAAATTTTTTTTAACGTTTATTTATTTTTGAGACAGAGAGAGACAGAGCATGAACGGGGGAGGGGCAGAGAGAGGGAGACACAGAATCGGAAACAGGCTCCAGGCTCTGAGCAGTCAGCACAGAGCCCGACGCGGGGCTCAAACCCACGGACAGTGAGATTGTGACCTGAGCCAAAGTCGGACGCTTAACCGACTGAGCCACCCAGGCACCCCCATTTTATTTTATTTTTTATTTATTTTCTTAAGCTTATTTATTTTGAGAGAGAGAGAGAAAGAGAGAGACAGCGTGAGTGGGGGAGGGGCAGAAAGAGAGAGAGAAGGAGAGGGAGAGAATCTCAAGCAGACTCCGCACCATCAGTGCAGAGCCCCGTGCGGGGCTTGAACTCGCGAACCATGAGATCCTGACCTGAGCTGAAATCAAGAGTCTGGTGCTTAACTGAATGAGCCACCCAGGCAGCCCAGACTCTTAGTCATTTTAGACATGAGAGTGTGTTTTGTTGGATGTATTTGAACCTTCTTTGTTTCTGCATGAGCAGGGGTGGGGGGAAAGGGTGGTGCTCTTGCCTTTGTTGACTTTTAACAAATGATTACAAACGGAGCAAAACAAAAACACCCAAAACCTGCAGTGGACGGGTCCAGAAAGCATTGCTAGCACTCTCATGTCAGCTCATGCCAGGCACAGTCTGGTCCCAGGTACGTGCCTGCTGAATGGGTGGGTGAACTAAAATATTCCAATTCAGCGAATGTTAGCTGAGAACCTCCTAGGTGCCAGAGAGCGTAGTTCATACTGGGTCTGAGTTGAAGGGGTGAAAAGATAGTTTAACCCCATTTCAGTGCATGGAGAGGGGCCCCTGTAGACAGTGATGACGATTGTGGCAATGGATTATGAGGGACGGTCCCTGCGGCAGAAGTATGAGGTACAAGGCCAGAGGAGGGGGATTAATTCTTTCTGAGGAGGCTGGTGGGAGCACTGTTTCCTGGAAAGTTCCCTTGACTGAGCTGGGATTTAAAGGATCGGGTACACAGGTCACTCTGAAATCTAGTTCAGCCCAGTGAGACTGAAGGACCTGCAAATTAATCATCTTTTCTCTAAGAAAGCTGCCTTCGCTCAAGGAAGGACTCTTTTTTGGGGGAGCGGTCTTGAGCCCCTTGAGACAGCCTCAGGAATACACTCCCTGGTGACAAATCTCTGTCTTTGGAGGGCAGGAATAGTTTTAGCATCAGCTACTGGCTGTTTTAGAGTCAAATCGGGTGGGCCAGTGACTGACCAAGTTGGCCAGACCACTTGTGTCATTATGCAGTGACCAGGTTGATATTTATTCCTTGTCACTGGCTTTGAAGGACATTCAGAAGAAGGTTCTCCCAAGTGTCTGGAGCAATGACAGCAGTAGTAGGTCCTGTGGCTTCCTTAAGTGGCCCCCATGCTCACTGGAGAGTCTGTTGAAAATATCAGTGTCGAGGGGCGCCTGGGTGGCTCAGTCGGTTGACCGACCGACTTCGGCTCAGGTCATGATCTCATGGTTTGTGGGTTCGAGCCCCGCATCGGGCTCTGTGCTGACAGCTCGGAGCCTGGAACCTGCTTCAGATTCTGTGTCTCCCCCTCTCTCTGCCCCTCCCCTTGCTCATGCTCTGTCTCTCTCAATAATAAATAAGCATTAAAAAAATTAAAAAAAAGATCAGTGTCGTGTCATTATAGTTAGAACTTTAGGGGAGAGTCCTCTCCAACATTGTCTAGTTTTTCATGCAACAAAATGAGCTTGTTGGAAGAGAGTGTCACTCCTATTTAAGCTTAAAACTTGATTTCAGTGCTACAGTGACACTCAGGCAGAGCTTAGATTCAGAATAGACACCAAGTCCTGTCTCCTTTGTCCTGAATTTGCATTTTCCTACCTCTCCTGATCTCCGATTTCTAAGGCTAGCCTACTTTTGGTAGGAGAGGTGTTTTGAGGGTGGTTCTGTTGGTTTTAACAAAGGGGGTGTTTTGTTGTAAACAGTCCGTGCTCTGCTCCAAACCCTGCTGATGTTGAGGCACATTTAGTGTTAGCTGGTGAGGGCTGGGCATGCTGAATCATTTGACAAACCATGGTTTTGGCTTCTCTGTAGAATCATGCTGGCCAACTGAGTCAACTGACCTACAAGCCCACTTAGCTTGGGGATTTAGAAAATTAACACCTTAGAAAAGTGATCTTTGAAGAGTTTAGAAAGATTTTTCAGGGGCGCCTGGGTGGAGCAGTCGGTTAAGCGTCCGACTTCAGCCAGGTCACGATCTCGCGGTCCGTGAGTTCGAGCCCCGCGTCAGGCTCTGGGCTGATGGCTCAGAGCCTGGAGCCTGTTTCCGATTCTGTGTCTCCCTCTCTCTCTGCCCCTCCCCCGTTCATGCTCTGTCTCTCTCTGTCCCAAAAATAAATAAACATTGAAAAAAAAAAAAAGAAAGATTTTTCTGTCTTCATAGAAAATGTAGTAGTACTTTAAAATTTTATTATGTGTTGATTTTCCTACTGTGCAGGGTTACTACATGCAGGAAACAACAGAAGCAAAAGAATATCATTCCTGCACTTGAGGTGTGCTCAGGAGCTGGGGCAGCAGAGCACCATAGAATATTTGAACAGGAAGCACCAGGATATGTGTTTAGAAAAAATGGTGTGGGGGCGCCTGGGTGGCGCAGTCGGTTAAGCGTCCGACTTCAGCCAGGTCACGATCTCGCGGTCCGTGAGTTCGAGCCCCGCGTCAGGCTCTGGGCTGATGGCTCAGAGCCTGGAGCCTGTTTCCGATTCTGTGTCTCCCTCTCTCTCTGCCCCTCCCCCGTTCATGCTCTGTCTCTCTCTGTTCCAAAAATAAATAAACGTTGAAAAAAAAAAATTTAAAAAAAAAAAAAAAAAAAGAAAAAATGGTGTGGTGCCATGTTACTTGAAATACAGGAGATGAAGGCATAGTTTGGTGTAAACTTGCACATGATTGTTAATTGTCAGTGTGGGTCAGGGGTCTGAGACCTCTCGGTTTTCCTCCATGGCCTTGTCTAGTTTGGTACGAGGGTGTCTGTGATGGGTCCTGTGTCATTAAAGTCTGTTTGTTTGTTTTTTATGACACTTCTTATACCATGAATTCCTATGGAACAGGTGCTGGCAGCTTAGGCTTCTTGTTGCTTGTTCTTGTAGAAATGAAATGTGTTTCCCTGCATAGAGCATGCTCTAGTTAAAATTAAAAAGGCAAAGAAAAAAAGCTGAAATGTCGAAGCTCATTTTCAATGTGCCTTCATAACCAACATAACTACTCCTGAGCAACTATTTTAATGTTTCCCAAGGTTGACACCCACAGACCCCAAACAGCCAGCCCTCACCTGGAGCTTTGGGGAGCGCCCCCTCTCCTTCATAGGGCTTCCGTTTCCCTCACAAGCTTCTGGAAGCTGCCTCTGCTCTCAGAGAGCTTCACCATGCTAGATTATGCACATGTATTATCCTGGTAAAAATCTTCTCTTTTATGTATTTGTTGCCAATAATGCCAGGCAGAGAGGGCCATGACATTGCAGGCTCTTCCATTTCTCATGTTAGCATTTTTTGGGCACTCCTTATTGCTTGGTGTCATCTCCCTGGTGTCTGCAGTCTCGCTTTTCTTCTAGATTTCCACATGAGTGGCCAAAGGAACTCTGCTGTGGAGGGTCTAGGGAAGGGTCCTTCTCTTTTTTGCTTTTGTGTTAGGCATTCGGGGAAACTTCTAGGAGATGGGGACTCCAGCTAAGGGCCTTATGGCTCTTGAGTGAAGCCAAGCCACCCTCTTCAGCCCTTCTTCCTGTCGTGATGCTGGGCCCTTGTCCAGCTGGGTGTCCCATCTCCACAGTCGGCCTGCTGGTCTCCCAGTGATCCCAGTTCCTGCCTCTGCCCCTCCTGGTCTGCTGCTCTCTCAGTGGCAGGTGCAGGCTGCCTCTTTGGTCCTGTGCTCTTCCCCTTGTCTTCCTTACCCAGGATAAGGACCACTGACAGCAGCTTCTGGCCGACAGACACTTGCCAGATGTTGGCATGATGCCTCAAGTCCATTCTATTTCCTCTTATCGGCATAGTAAGGATCCCTAGCTCGTCAAACTTCATCTTCCCTGCACATCAACTGAATGGCGTACGTAGAACCAGGTTCTGGAAGGTGTCCTAGGACATAAACTTGCTCCTTCAATATAGACCTCGAACGTTGCACTAATACCTAACGTTTATCGAGCCCTTCTGTGTGATAGATACTAATACCTGCATTCTATCATTTAAGTTGAAACCAGTGACACCCCCATTCCCCCTGCTTCTCTTTCCCCCCTCCCCTCCATAGCACAGTTAGCTCAGAGTATTTGGTTCTGCCGGTAGGGATACTCTGATGTTGGGGAGGGGCTGGCATTACCCATCATTATGCAAAAGAACAGTCTGCAGCCCTGAACTCCCAGTGAAAGCAGATGAATGACAAGGTTGGCTTCCTCGTTGCCTCTTTGCTACCGTTTTGATGGGCAGGTTTTTCTTACTGCTTTCCTAGTTTATTAAAAAATATTTGAACCTCTGTATTCTGTGTCCCTGTAGAACTTCCTCGGGGAGAGACCGCCCCATTTTGTTGGTTTCTTTCTCTAGTCGATTTGGTTGGCGGATGAGCCAGATGGGTAAATCTGAACACTATTTGAGTAGTTTCGACTATGGGCATCTTGTGAATTCCCTTTCGGCCCTATAGGCCAATCAAATATTCGTTAAAGACTTCATTAAAGACTTAATAACAATACTGAAACTTAATGAGCCCTTCCAGGATGTGATAGGTGTTGTGTGTATAACAAACCTTCGAAGTTGGTACAACTGACAATCTCTTTGCAAAGGTTAGGTGATTTTTGTGAGATTTTGCAGCTAGTAGGAGGTGGGGCCAGGATACAAAAGCAGGTCTTTAGTACTCCAGGGCTTGGTCCTAATCAGGACACGGCCCTACCTTGGTGCTGGTTACTCACACACATAGTCAAGTGTGTGACTATGGGGGTAGGGAGTCAGCAAGGCTCAAAGGGACAGTTGGTCACAACTTGACCTTCCAGGATTGTGTGCTAAGTTGGGGAGACGAGGCAGAGCCCTGATTGGCAGGTTTAGTAACAACCTTGGACACCAAGATGAGGGATGTCCTGGTGAAGTCCGGGGTTCCGGAGAACTTGAGAGCTTTCCCACACGTTTAGAAATGTGCCAG
Organism: Prionailurus viverrinus; assembly: GCF_022837055.1. Classification (NCBI taxonomy): domain Eukaryota; kingdom Metazoa; phylum Chordata; class Mammalia; order Carnivora; family Felidae; genus Prionailurus; species Prionailurus viverrinus. The sequence goes on along the minus strand of NC_062576.1, from coordinate 15,226,763 downwards.
GTCCCCCGAGGGGGCCCCGAGCACTTTTATAGTCTGGGTAACGAGGGCTGCCTTAGCCTCCTTCTCTGCTCCACAGCACAGCGTGTGGGGCTCCTTCTGGTGGGCCCATGACGGCTTTCATTTGCAAGCCTGTCTGCGCTGGTGTTAAATAATTTGTATACCCTGGAAATATTTCTTTAGGAGTTGCCTCCAAAATGGATTTCTGTGAAGCAAATTATTTTTAAAAGGCACTAAGGGAGCTCAGTATTTAAAGAAGTCCCATAAAGCATGGTCACACTCTGATTTGTCTGTTCTGTGTTTTTTATTTACTGTGTTTCTTTAAAGCAAGTTAAAAAAAATTTTTTTTTAGGATGTGAGGGCGATCTGGCCGCGACATCTGTCACCCCATTGATCGCCAGGGTTGATTCGGCTGATCTGGCTGGCTAGGCGGGTGTCCCCTTCCTCCCTCGCCTCTCCACGTGCGTGCCTCCCAAAGCTGCGCACTCGGCTGAAGAGGACGACTTTCCCCGATAGAGGAGGACCGTTCTTCGGTCAAGGGTATACGAGTAGCTGCGCTCCCCTGCTAGAACCTCCAAACAAGCTCTCAAGGCCCATTTGTAGGAGAACATAGGGTAGTCAAGCTTCCAAGGCTCTAGGTACATCCAAATGAGGCGCTGCATGTGGCAGTCTGCCTTTCTTTAAAATAAATAAATAAAAACAATTTTTTTTAACATTGATTCATTTTTGAGAGACAGAGAGAGAGCACGAGTAGGGAGGGGCAGAGAGAGAGGGAGACACAGAATCGGAAGCAGGCTCCGGGCTCCGAGCTGTCAGCACAGAGCCCGACGCGGGGCTCCAAGTCACGGACGGTGCGATCATGACCTGAGCCGAAGTCAGCCGCTCAACCGACTGAGCCACCCAAGTGGCTCTTCAGAGCAAGTTTTAGCCAGTATGTCAGGACATGCTGAAATATTGCTTCTCTTCTAGTCCTTCTATTCCTCTCCACCATCACACGGTTCCCGCTGGGGCAGGTGCTGTGATCCAGGAGCCGGGCGCACGGAGGCTTAAACTCCAGACGGTCTCCTCCCTCAAGAACTTGGGAGGATCAGACAAGTGGACTTTAGCAATGGGAACGACAGTTCAGGATTTGTGACCAGGTCAACCTGGCAGATGAGCCTCGTGTCTGTTACCTTGCAGGGGATGCATGGCTGGCTGGTGGCCTCTGGGGAGGGTCTAATCTTGGCTGGGCTCTCAGGGAAGTTTCCCTTCTCGACATCCAAAGCAGACCTCTCTCCGTTTTTCCCCGGACTCTGCAAGGCTCTGCTGGCCTCTCTCAATTCGCTGTCAAAGCTTGAGGCTACCCAAGGCAAGCTCTTGTCAACCTTACCTTTTTCCCGTGAATACCTGTGTCCGTTTTTATTATCATGCTCTTGCTCTTGTCTCTTTAAAAAATTTTTTTCTAATGTTTATTTTTGAGAGAGAGAGACACACACACACAGGGTGCAGGTGGCGGAGGGGCAGAGAGAGAGGGAGACACAGAATCCGAAGCTGGCTCCAGGCTCTGAGCTGTCAGCACAGAGATGGACGCGGGGCTCGAACTCCGCCAACCACGAGATCGTGACCCGAGCCGAAGACCCTTCATCGACTGAGCCACCCAGAGGCCCCAACTTCTTTCTCTTGAAAGGAAATGACTCTTCTCTTTGTTAACACCATGTCCTTCGCATCCTTTAATTCTCCATCCCTTCCCCCCCACTCCTAATCTACCATTTACCCCAGTGCTCCCCCAAGCATTCAAACGTGTTCGGGAGCCTTCGATTCTAAGAAATGCTTTTCTTCCTCTCTGCCCTCTGACCAAGCTGCCATGTAGCTCCTCTCCTTGGTTTCTCCATCTTAACATGGGTCTGTCCTTTTCTACTCCTTTATTTCCACTGACCCTTTGCAATCTGATTCTTGCTGTCACTACAGTGTCGAATCAGCCCCTGGAGGGGTCCCTGGTGGCTTCTTCAAAACCCTCCTCTCCTTTGGCTTGTCTGTCTTCTGGTTTGCTTCTTCGCCTTCTTCCAACCCCTAAACGTGTCTGTTACTCAAGCTGTCTGTCTCCTGCACACTCTTCCCTACCATGCTGGTGCTTTTGGCTTTCGCCTTGGCACTCGGGTGTCCCAAAGCGGTATCCTTGCTGCCACCTGCACTCCTGTTTGACCCAAGCTTTGAGCCTTGCTCGAGGCTCTCACTGAGCTTCTCCGTGTCCCCACCCCCTCTGGGCACCCTGCCCCCCCCACGGCAACCAGCTCTCATGACCCCCGTGGATGGCGTCACTGTGCTCCCATGGGCCAGGCTTATTGTCCTCTTTGGGTCTTCTCTGTTGGATCTTGCCTCCGGGCGATTGCTAAGTGACACAGGGTTTATCCACCCGCTCTCCCAACACCACCAGCTCCTCCACACGCCCTTCCCCGCTAGCCTGCCTCCCCACCTGTTCCCCGCTCTGTTCCACATGAATGGTGCCCTTCTTTGGAAAACTATCTCTTGAGGTTCTCTGCCCACGTTTAATCAGATTACTTGTGTTTTTAGTATTGGGTTACAAAAATGCTTTTTGTAGTTTGGATTTTTAAAAAAGTTTACACGCACAAGATGGGGAGGGGCAGAGAGAGAAGGAGAGGAAGAATCGGAAGCAGGCTCCACACTGTCAGCGTAGAGCCCGACGAGGGGCTTGAACTCATGAATTGTGAGATCACGACCTGAGCCGAAGTCAGATGCTTAACCAGCTGAGCCACCCAGGTGCCCCCAAAATTCTTTTTATATTTGGGATGTTAACCTCTTATCAGGTGAAATCGATTAAGGGGATTAAGAGTACACTTATCTTGATGAGCCCTGAGAAATGTACGGAATTGTTGAATCATTGTATTGTACACCTGAAACTAATAGAAGACTGTATATGTTATTTTTTTCAAAAAAGGAATAGCATCCTTCCTGGCCACCTGCTGCCTTCCTGCTGCTACTCCAGGGCGTCTTACACACTCCAAATATCAATATCAGACTCTCCCTCTTAGATCTACTCTCACCCTGACATTCAAGGCTTTCCACAACACGGCGCCCATACTGATGTCTTTTTTCTTTCTTTTTCAAAAATGTTTATTTATTTTGAGAGGCAGAGTGCAAGTGGAGGAGGGGCAGAGAGAGAGGGAGATGCAGAATCTGAAGCAGGCTCCAGGCTCCGAGCTGTCAGCACAGAGCCCCCACGCGGGACTCAAACTCATGAACTGCGAGACCATGACCTGAGCCGAGGTTGGATGCTTGACTGACTGAGCCACCCAGGTGCCCCCGTGCCTGTATTGATTTCTTATCGCTGCTGTGACCCATTGCTACAAACTTAGTGGCATAAATTAATCCAAAGCTGTTACCCTGCAATTCTGGAGGTCAGAAGTTCGAAGTGGGTTTTACCAGGCTAGAGTCAAGGTGTCAAAAGGGCCATGTTTGTTTTGGAGATGCTGGGAGGGCGTCCATTTCCTTGCCTTTTCCAAGTTCTAGAGACAGCTGCCTCTCCGGGGCTCGTGGCCCCTTCCTTCATCCTCCAAGGCAGTATCAGTATCTTCCAAGAGTTCTCTCTCTCCAACTCTCCTAACTTCCTCTTCCATCTTTTTTTTTTTTTTTAAATTTTTTTAACGTTTATTTTTGAGACAGAGAGAGACAGAGCATGAACGGGGGAGGAGCAGAGAGAGAGGGAGACACAGAATCGGAAGCAGGCTCCAGGCTCTGAGCCATCAGCCCAGAGCCGGACGCGGGGCTCGAACTCACGGACCGTGAGATCGTGACCTGAGCCGAAGTAGGACGCTTAACCGACTGAGCCACCCTTGTGCCCCTTCCTCTTCCATCTTTTAAGAACCCTTGTGTTTACATAGTGCCCACTGGGCTAATCCAGGATAATATCCCCCAACTCAAGGTCCCTGATTTAATCACATCACCAAAGGCCTTCTGTTCCGTGAGGTGACATACTCACGGGTTCTGGGGACCAGGGCATGAACATACTTGGGGAGATACTTTTCTACTTACCACAGCACCCAGGCTTTCTTCCACACTATTTTTTCTTTCCCCTCCATTGTATCTTTTGTGCTGGACAAACAAAATAAGACAATAAAAATAGCAACTGACACGTGTGGAGTGTTTGCCAAAGGGCCTTCCACACGTAAGTTCATTTAAACCACACGACTAGGGGCGCCTGGGCGGCTCAGTCGGTTAAGTGCCCGACCCCGGCTCGGGTCATGATCTCAGAGGTTTGGGTTCGAACCTCATGTTGGGCTCTGCTCTGGTGGTGTGGAGCCTACTTGGGATTCTCTCTCTCTCCCTCTCTCTCTGCCCCTCCCCCACTCACACTGTCTCTGTCTCTCTCAAATAAACTAACAAAATAAAAATAAAAAAATAAACCCCACACCTGTTGTATAATACCAATTATTGTTTCATTTCACAGGCGAGGAAACAGAGGCTCAGAGAGGCAGTTTGCTCAAGGCCACACACTAATGGATAGTGGAGTTTAAAAAGAAATAGTTGGATTGAGACATACTTTATATACTATGAAATTCGCCTGTTTTAAGTATCCAGTTCAATGATTTTTCATAAATGAATCGAGGTAGGCGTACATTACCACAATCGAGTTTTAGAAAATATCTCTCACCCCCAAAAGATACTTAGGGAAGCTCTTAGTGCATTGGGGAAGCCAGACAGTTAAACTAATTATTATTTAAAAAAAAAAATTTTTTTTTAACGTTTATTTACTATTGAGACAGAGAGAGACAGAGGATGAACGGGGGAGGTTCAGAGAGAGAGAGGGAGACACAGAATCTGAAACAGGCTCCAGGCTCTGAGCTGTCAGCACAGAGCCCGACGCGGGGCTCGAACTCACGAGCCGTGAGATCATGACCTGAGCTGAAGTCGGACACTTAACTGACTGAGCCACCCAGGTGCCCCCAGTTAAACTAATTATTGTCTGATGTTAAGCTCAGGACTAGTTACTTATGGGTAACACAGAATGTGGGGAGAGGGAACCTTTCTAGTCCCTGGAAACAGGGCTTTGCCTCTTTGGCCAGTCTACTAAGATGAGATAAATAGCTGTTGGGACCACAGACCTTCCTTGACATGGGCCCAACGCTGATGTTTTGACCCAAGTTCCTGTGACAAGGGAAGGCAGAGCTGCGTCGAAAGGCACTCACTGCAGGGGTTCAATATTCTAAACCCTGTTGTGAACTGTTCTGGTTTGCCGTGAACTTGCAATCTGACATTGGAGGGAGTTCAGCAGGAATGAGACCAGGGGTCATAGAGAGCAAAGCCCCTCTATGGGAGGGAGTTCGGGTGGGTCCTGGGACAGAGTACCTGTCCCGCCTGCCGAAGACCTGCAGCCTGACACCCACGGTGTAACGTAGGAAACGCTATCCCAGTTTCTGGTGCCTCTGTGTCTCTTCCTCGTAACGGTACGGAGACTTCCTGCCCTCTCTCTTTTCTCCGTGGAAGGTGCAGTCAGCCGTGATCGCTTTCATCCTGTCCGTGTGAATCTGGGACACACGTGGATGGTGGAGTTTGACTTTTGATGACATGTCTGGGCGGGGGGAGTCCTCATTATGCAGAGCGTTGATGCTGGGTCACCTGGCTTGGCTCTCTCTTCTCCACCTTTCCTTGCAGGGAAGGAAACAGACCCAAAGGGGAAGGGAAGGCTTAGCTAAGAATGTGCCAGACTCCGTTCCAGGCGCTTGTGTGCTTTCTGCCACCGGGTCACCACCAGAAGATAGGTGGGGTCTTCCTTATTTTGCAGAAGAGGAAATCGTGGCTCAGAAAAGAGTCCCGGCTTCAGGAACAGTTTCCCACTGCTATTTCTTTCCCCGTACCCTTTTGCCTCGCAGAAAATATGCACAGTTTAAATCGCCTGCCTTAGACATTGTGGGGGCTTGCTAAGAGTTCAGAGCGGCCGGGTTTCATTTTCTTGCAAAGAGCACATTGAAGTGGGGAATGCACAAGATGGTGTGACATTTTAATGCCCTTTCAGTGTAAATTCTACAAAATCATCAAGGTAGCACCAAGGGCTCGGCTTTAAAATAGAATACACACTGAATTATCTGCCTTCAGAGACTGAGCACTGCATGACCTTCCTGTCGAGCCGCTGGTCTTTGGCACACAAAACTGAAAACGACCCCTTTCATTGCCTATCTGTTCCTTTGGAAGATGGATCGACACGGCTAAAATTCCCTACTCACTTCTTTGTAATGGCCCTTTGGGGATGTCATTTCCCAGCCCCATCCCGGTGATTGGAGACGGGCTCGTAGGGGAAAGTTGGCCGGAAGGAAAACAGGCGGCGGGTGGGAGGGAGCACCAACCTGCCCGAGGTTTGCCCTGCCGGCCTGGATCGCGACCCCGGTGCCCATGGCATCAGAGTCTATGAAGGGCAAGTTCAGGGAAGGCGCTGGGACTACCCTGCTCTTGTTAAGCAGAGGAACTGGGTTCCTTCTGTTCGCTGGGTTTTATTTCTAGCATGCTGTACAGCAGTGGGAGAAACCAGTCGTTTCCTTTCTCCCCCTATAATGTCTATCAAACAACCCGTCACCTTTCATACTCCTCGTGAGCCAAAGGAGCGGTTTCTTCGCGTGGGCTCGTTTCCTGTTTTCGGTGCATAGATGATGCTTCCTTTGTGTTTCACCTCCTCCAGGGCTTTGGAAGTGACTCCGCTGGGGTTGAAGTTCTCCTGGTAGGTTTTGGGCGTGCTGGCTCCAGCCACGGTTTCAGACCAAGGTCAGCTCTGCTGTCCCCTGAGGATGGGATCGTCTCTCCTCCCCTCTGCCTGACGGCAGCGCACCAAATACATGGCGGCCAATACATGCCATCGTGGTTCTGTTTTACTGCCGCCGTGCCAGTCGCTTTCCTGGGACCCGGAGCTCACCCTGGGCAGCAGACCTTTACCACCGGGTGTAAAGAAGGTCCTGCGGCACGAGTGAGGAATCCGCTCTGCCTCCCCCAAACCAGGCTCCCACGTGGTAGGGCCGAGGTTCCTAAGGGAGAGCACGCCAGCATTATCAGGAACCGGGGAGCAGTTCCTAACACAAGGGCCGGGCCGCATGCCCCAGATTCTTATGCAGAGTCTCTGAAGAAGCAGGGGGCAGGCGAAGTGTCATAATGGCCTTGTACAGCCAAACAGCCAACCAAACAAAAATCCTGCCATGATGGTTCTATTGTGCCCCTTGGTAGTGAAGCCGACTTGTTCAGAAAGACTCGCTGGCTTTTTGGTGGGTGGGCGCTGATGTTCCTCTCCGGTGGCAGGATGGGGAGGGCTGGGCTGGGGCATTAGAGACGATTTGGCGGGGGCGGCCTTAGCTGGGGCTGCGTGTATCATGGTGGCTACCAGTGGGCCATGAGCCATGCTTTCCAGCCTGTGTCCTCGTGACTTGAAGGTCGTAGAAATTCCTCTTTGTTAGGACTTTGGTTCATTTGGTTCTCCACTGGCATCCAGTGGGAGGTCCAGAGACGCTGTCTCGAAGGTGACGGCCAGATGCCATTTTACCTTGGGACCAACTTTCCTTGACTGAGGTCAGTACATGCCCTGGATCCACACCTCCGCTGTGCTTCTAGGACAGAGGTGTAGTTTATAGCTGAGAAGGCACAGGCATGGGAAGCGAACAGGACTCCTCCGTTTAGGAGGGGAGACACAGGGCCACTGACAAGGTGCAGAGGTGTAAATGCTCGTGACCGAGGTTCCGTCTCGCTTGTAAAAAAAACCCTATACGAAGGAAGCATGAAAATCGCTGTTTTATTTCAGTACTTGATAATAATGAATCTTTCCAATGGAACCACTCTTCTTCTTCTTCTTCTTTTTTAATCGCACAATAAGAACTTTATTACCCAAAGTGTTTCTTGTTCTATTGAAGCTGTCAGGAATCACAGTGCTAAATTCAGTCCCTGGCTGTAATGATTAGATCACTCCCTGGTATCTGGTGGCAACTCTTTCTCTGCCCCTTTTATCCCCTTTCCCCCCTTCCATTTTTATTTTATTAAAAAAATTATTACTATTATTATTATTTTAAATGCATTCTTTTCCTACTACTTTAAAAAAATTTTTTTAATGTTTATTTTTATTTTGGGGAAAGAATGAGAGAGCATGAGCAGGGGGCAGAGCAGAGACAGAGAGAGAGAGAGAGAGAGGGAGACACAGAATCTGAAGGAGGCTCCAAGCTCCGAGCTGTCAGCAGCGAGCCCGGTGCGGGGCTCGAACTCACGAACTGCAAGATCATGACCTGAGTTGAAGTCGGATGCTTAGCCGACTGAGCCACCCAGGTGCCCCCCTGGGTTTTTGTTTTTAATTGTCCTCCCTTTTTTGTGGGTTTAGTTTTACAGGGATATCAAGGCTTTTTAGTTTTGTTTTTAATTGTCCTCCCTTTTTGTGGGTTTAGTTTTACAGGGATATCAAGGCTTTTTAGTCCTTGGGAAGAATGTGAGGGTAGAAATCCTAAATGAGTGAGACCTACTGGCCAGTTCAGTACCCTCCGCCCTCATGTTACTTCCTCTATTCATTTTCCCCTTAGATATTTTGCTCCGGGTTATGTAATTCATCTAACATTCAGAAAATAAACTCCTTGTCTTGGTTAGACTCACTGCAGCCCTAAGCAGGAGGCGCGAAGCGGGTTCGGGTCAGAGTCTGCCTGGTGGGGCAGGCACAGGTTAATGGAGGGTCTGAATGGAGAGCGCTGCCCCGGAAAATACAGCTAACGGAGAAATGCCTTCACCTTCAGTTATTTGGCACTGAGCTGCATTTCCGTTTCTTCCTGATCATAAGTAATACTCTGATGAGCTACTATAAGAGAAATCTTTGCCTGTATTAGTGGTGGGGTTTTTCGTGCGTTTTTTTTTTTAATTTTTTTTTTCAACGTTTATTTATTTTTGGGACAGAGAGAGACAGAGCATGAACGGGGGAGGGGCAGAGAGAGAGGGAGACACAGAATCGGAAACAGGCTCCAGGCTCTGAGCCATCAGCCCAGAGCCCGACGCGGGGCTCGAACTCACAGACCGCGAGATTGTGACCTGAGCCTAAGTCGGACGCTAAACCGACTGCGCCACCCAGGCACCCCTGTGCGTTTTTTTTAAAATCCAGACTTGTACCAGCAAAAACACTGGGTCAATGTGTGTAAACGTTATGGGTTCTTATTAGCATTGCCAGATTGTTTCTCCAAATGTTGTCAATTACTACTGCCACCGACCCCGTGTATGCAAATTCCCGTTTTATGGCACGTTCACCAACATTGTGTTCACGGTTTTAAAGTTGTTGCTGATTTGGTAGTTTGAAATAATATGGTATTTTGTTTTACGTTGATTACTAGCGAGATTGAATTCTTTTTTCCTATGCAGAGTTAAAGTGCTTTCCTGCATCCTTTGATATGTGTAGTTTTGGCGAGAAGGTAGCTCTTGCCTGTCCCAGGATTTTGTTTCTCACGCTGACCCTACTGACCGCTCAGCCATGGAGATTTCTCCCATTCATATAGGACGTTCTCTTTTAAAAAATTTTTTTTTTCAACGTTTATTTATTTTTGGGACAGAGAGAGACAGAGCATGAACGGGGGAGGGGCAGAGAGAGAGGGAGACACAGAATCGGAAACAGGCTCCAGGCTCTGAGCCATCAGCCCAGAGCCCGACGCGGGGCTCGAACTCACGGACCGTGAGATCGTGACCTGGCTGAAGTCGGACACTTAACCGACTGCGCCACCCAGGCGCCCCGTATAGGACGTTCTCTTATACATATGTAATTTCCTGTTCTGTTGCCTGTGTGTGTATGTGTGTGGGCATACGTGTGCATGCATGTGTATGTATGCATATGTGTGTGCATGTGTATGTGGGTGTGGGGGAGTGTGTAGAGGCATATATATGTATATGTGTCCGTGTGTATGTATTATGCATGTATGTGTGTATCCACGTGTATGCATGCAGGTATCTGCATGTACGTGTACATGCATATGTGTGCATGTGTATGTGTGTGCATGTATGTGTTTGTATGCATGCATGTGCATGTGGGGGGGAAGTGTATTGGTGCATATATGTGTGTGTCCATGCATATGTACGTATGCGTGTGTGCATGCGTGTGTTTGTATGCATGTGTATATATACATGTGTGGGGTGTATAGGTGCATACGTGTGTATGTCTGTATGCATGCGTGTGTGTATACATGTGTGTTTGCACATGTGTGTGTCTTCTTGAATTTTAATGGAAATGTGGGTCGGGGTATTACATGTTGCTCTCCATGTTGACTCAGTTGACTGTTCAGTGAGGGGCACTAGGCTCAATTACGGATGGCTGTGCGGCTGCCACTGCAGAGGAGTTTTTCATGTTCTGTGTTGCTGGTCAGCTCTTAGTGACTGAAGGTAATTAAGGAAGGGAAAGTCTGAGAGCTTATTTAATGCCATGCACATTCGGTCAAAGTGCGCGTCATTGGACTCAGAGTCAGGATGGGGAAATCCCGATGGGGCGGTTTCCAGTTTGAGTTGTGTGCGGCTGGTGATATCTGCATCCAGCTGTTCTTGGAACAGCAAAATCCGTGTCTCCGCATCCCCGAGGACTTTTCCCCTGCAGACTAGAACAGATGAGGTGAATTTAGCCAAAGTACCACTGAATGGGTAAGGAGGCTCACCCCCCTTCAATTCGTATGTTGAAGCCCAACCCCCGATGTGATAGTGTTCGGGGGTGGAACTTTCAAGATGTTTAGGTTTAGATAAGGTCACGAAGGCAGGTTCCCCCACGATAGGATTAGCGCCCTTAAAAGAGTTGGAAGAGTCTCCAGAACCTCCTGTCGCCACCATGTGAGGACGCAGGCAGAAGGCAGCTGTCTACCAACCAGGAAGTGGGTTCTCACCAGGAACTGAACCGGCTGGCATCTTGATCTTGGACTTCCAACCTTCAGGATTTTGAGACGTGGATGTCTGTTGGCTAAGCCACCCAGTCTGTGGCATTTTTGTTATAGCAGCCTGAGGAGACTAAGACAGTGCCTCAGAGCTCATGTTTTGTGGGGTCAAATCACTAATATCTGTAAGAAGGACTTGATTACTATGATGACCCTATTCTTCCTGGTGCCTCCTTCTGCTTCTTTGAAGGACGATTATGTTTATTTAGACCTCATGTACTAATGCAAAATGATGTTTGTTTTTGGAGCATTCTTTCTCAAATGGGCTGTTTTCGACGTGGCCAGGGTAGAGATGTCCAGCCAATCCCCCACTGCAGGGAACAGACCCCAGTCCATCACAACAGACCCTCTGTGCCAGTCACTTGTCTGGTGCTTCCAGACATGGCGGTTTGGACCCAAAGATACCTGTTACATCTCATTTTCTTCCCCCGCATTTTCCTTGACCATGACCTCTGAGCCTTTAGGTGGCTCTCTGGCCAATTCACTTATTTGGCAGGACTCGGCGCCTTCAGTTTTGATTTTTCTTTTCAGTTTTCCATATTTTGCTGTGGAAGCGCACTGGCTGCCGTAGAAGCAGCGGTGACGGGGCCCGGGAGAGAGCGCCGTCGGCCCGGACAAGTGCTTTATGGCGGTGTTTTCTGTAATCCTGTCTGGGGCTGGCGGTAGTGGTACTGTGAGTAGCAGGATGCCCGGCCCCAGACTTGCTGCCTCCCGGAGGCTCCTCAGTCCTGTCAGTCCCTGGGGTTTCCTTCCACCCTGAGAAGCTGGCTGTGCCACACTCCATCTCCCGGAACCCCCTTCCCGTTTGGCCACATCCAACACGGCCTCAGGGGGAGCTGGGAGGTGGGACTGGCCCACAGCTTCATCCGCGGAGAAGCACATTCCCCCCGAAAAGGTACTTACTGCCACCTCTCTGACTCCTTTCTGGTGTCCTCGCTGGTTTCCGTAACTTTTGACCGCATGCACATGTTGCTTAAAAAGCATGGCAAGGATGCCCCTTTGGAGAAGAGCTTGGGGGCAAACACTCAGCTATACTGTCCTGTGCTTTATTCTGGGGTCGGAGGCGCGCCTGGCCCAACTGGGTGCCCAGTGCCCACCAGAAAGAGGATATCCCCGGCTCTAGCTCATGTCAGACCTCAGGAGCAAGAAGACAGGTGAGGGAAAGAAAGTGACGTGAACGTGACAGGTACTTACCCCATGCTTCTTAGGGGACCATGCTGATCGTTTCCCACCCTCGGAGGGTTAAGGGACCTTCCACTTGGGATGTGCTCAATGACAGGTTCGAATACTGGTCCCTCCCAACATGCTCTTGTCCTAACCCCCAGAACCTGCGAATCTATTGTACATCAGAGGGGGTGGGGATTAAGATTGCGGACGGGATGAAGTTTGCAGGACAGCAGGCCTCGGGATAAGGAGAGTATCGTGGATCATCTAGGTGAGCCCTCCACAGAGCCTCTGCCCAGGGGACTGCCATAGAGGACTGCCCAGGAGAGCCTCGGACCGTGTTGGAGACCCGATAAAGTCTTGGCCGGACCGGTGGGCAGTTTTGTAGCAAAGACTGCAAAGCAGAAGGCCCAGGTTGGGTAGAAATGGTCAGGCCCAAGCACCGCGGGCTGAGTCTGCCCAGGGAGGGTGGATTCGGAAGGTGCTGCCGCACCCGCGGGTTCTTTCTTGGAGGTGTAACCACGGCTGGAGCGGCCGGTAGCTACTTTGGAGCTGTATCTTGGTTTTAGCTCTTTCGAAGTATTACGGGACAACGGTGATCTACCGTGGGGGTTCACTGTCCTTTCCTCCCTCCGACTTGAGAGTTTGGGAGAGGTTCTGAGCAGTGTGCCCTTTCTGTTCTGGCCAGTCCCGTGTGAACGTGACCTCATCGGGCAGGGTAGGCATTGATGAGTGGACGGGATTCAACTGCTTCTTTTTTTATTATTTTTTTAATGTTTGTTCATTTTTTGAGAGAGAGAGAGAGAGAGCACGCAGGAGGGGCAGAGAGAGAATTGGAAGCAGGCTCCAGGCTCTGAGCTGTCAGCACAGAGCCTGACATGGGTCTTGAACCCACGGACCGCAAGATCATGACCTGAGTTGAAGTTGGACATTCCACCAACCGAGCCACCCAGGTGCCCCGAGATTCAGCTTCTGCACCACGCAGATCCACGTGCCCGAGCCTTGCTGGCTGAGGCCAGGCTCCGGGGCAAGGCCCGTGCTTGTCATGTGGTTGTAACAGCTGTCACCTGTGTGTCCCTGCTGCTTCAGACCACAGGCTCCCTGTGGCAGCTGCTCCCAGGCCCTCAGCTGGCCAAGCGCATGTCCCAAGAGGGCCTTTACCCGCCACCCCTCGTGCCTCACCTCAGTTGCTATCACCCTAGGGTGCAAGACGCCGCTGAACCCTCTCTGGGCTCACGCGCAACCCAATAGTGCGGGGTGTGGGGTGCGGGGTGTGGGGCTGGAGCCGGTGGGTACATTCTTCTCCCTCCCGGCCTGGGACACACCATTCTGGAGCAGAGCACCCTCACGAAGGTGTCAGGTGAGGAGACGTGGCCATGCAGTCCCTCAGAGTCACTGTACCCTCTTCCCTGCCAGGGTCCCCTTTCCGGTCACTCTGGCTCTTCTGGGATTCTGTCTCCCCCATAAAATGTTAGCCCTTAAGCTTTCTTCTTTTCTTTTAAGCAGCATTACTGAAGTATAACGTATATACCATAGAATTTACAGCCCCGTGCAGCAGTCACCAAAATCAATTTTGGAATATTTCCGTCACCCCCAAAACACCCCTCGGGCCATTTGTGGCCATTTTCCTCTTCTACTTGTGGCTCTGGGAAAACGCTAATCTGCTTTGTGCTTCTTCAGATTTGCCTTTTCTGGCCCATAAGATTTTGCCTCTGGCTTTGTGGTTTAGGGAACCCAGGTTAAGATGCAAAGCAAATGATCCAGAACACTCATTGGTCTCCAAGGATGGTCGCTGGGCCGCCTCTGGCCTGGAAGCCAGAGTGACCATCCTGGGCAGCTTGCTACGAGTTTTGAGAACAAGGATGATGTGTTGACAGATTTTAGTTATTTTTAATTAGGACACGCGCTGCACTGACAATGATCATAACGAGGCGTGATAGGACGTGTCTTAGTGCTAGAAAGATTTCTGCCAAAATAGCCCCGTTTTCTGATTTTCATTTGGATCGGAAGTTCCTTATCTGATCACATGCTGGGGGGAATGAGGGTCTGGCAGCCAGGAGGGCCGGTGGTTCCTTTAGTTTCCTCGGTGTTTTGGGGCTCCCGCACCAGAAACTGGCCTCACGGATGTTCTTTGTGCCAGTGGTGATCCACGAATGGTTTTGTGTTAAGGTGTTTTGCTCTGGAACTCTCTGCAGGTCAATGTGCTACCCTCTTGAGAAGCATGTTTATTTTAAGTTAGGCCTTTAGCATCCATGACCGAAGGTGCAGAAACTGTTTTGGAGTAGCTGTGGTGGGGGATGGGGCTCTCCGCAATCCTGGGTCTGAGGCCTTCCCCCCTGGCTTCCACATTGGTTAGGTTCAGCCCCTGGGTGGTATTTAAGACACACGTGAGTGGGGCAGGGGCCGAGAGAGAGGGAGACACAGAATCGGAAGCAGGCTCCAGGCTCCGAGCTGTCAGCACAGCGCCTGACGCGGGGCGCGAACTCACGGACCGCGAGATCATGACCTGAGCCGAAGTCAGATGCTTAACCGACCGAGCCACCCAGGCGCCCCATCTTCTTTAATCTCCTTAACCGCACTCCTGCATTTCCATTTTAGAGATGTGGAAACTGGCCCAGCTAAGGGGCGGCAGAGTGTGAATTCAAACCCAGGCCTGACCCCACCCCCTCCTCGTGGCCCATCGTGTCATCGGCCGGCAGTGTTCAAGGGGCTCCCGTTTTAGAAGCACGGGACAAAAATACGAACAAGTGCATCCAATTAAGTTTTAAAATAATAGCTACCATTTGTTGAATATGTGTGAGGTGCCAGGCACTGTTTCTCGTGCTTTGGCTGTGTTATCTAGTCTTATTCTCGAGAAGATCTGTGGAGTCCTTTCTGTCTGGATCATCGTTTTACCGATGGGCGTGCCGAGGTTCAGGGGGTTAGACAACTCGCCGGAAGCCAGGAGACAGGAGACCTACTGTTCCGCCCGGTCTCTCACAGGCGGTAGGAGAAACGGAGCTCCGCAGGGCACGGATGACAAGCTGGCCGGTGCTGCCATAGAGAGGCAGGAGGAGCTATTTCAGCCGGGCCCCAAGATTAGCAGAGGTTGGGGCGCCTGGGTGGCTCAGTTGGTCAAGCGTCCCGACCCTTGATCTCAGCTCAGGTCGTTATCTCATGGTTCGTGAGATCGAGCCCCGAGTTAGGCTCTGTGCTGAGTGTGGAACCTCTTGGGATTCTCTGTCTCCCTTCTGTCTCTCTCTCTGCCCATCCCCCCCCCTCAAAATACATAAATAAACTTAAAAGTAAAAAACATTAGGAGATGTTTGTTCACCAGGTAGGCAGGGAAGAAAACTGGAGGGAAGGGCATTCTAGGCAGAAGGGACGTCTTCGCAAAAGCAAGGGTATGGAAAACAGTGCACGTGTTTGGGGAACTGTACCAGGCTCCCCTTGTCTGGAGCATGGGTTTGGGGAACTTAGCTTCCTGTGTTGGGATCATGGACAGGGCAGGAAGAGCCGGGCAAAGACTTGAGGTCCGGAGAGGTGGGGAGGGACAAGTCAGGGACAGCCTCGAGGGACGAGCCAGGCACAGCCTTGAGGGTTTGGCTATGGGGAGCCTGAGCTAATTTTGTGGGCAATGGAGAGCCTTTGGAAAGATTTAATTAGAGGTGTAACAATTAGATTTTCGTTTTGGAATGATTACTCTGACGACTCGAAATATCTTAACACAAAATAATTTATTCTTCACATGTACAAGACTCCCAGGGGATGGAATACACACAAGAGAAGTCTAGTCGGGGTGGGGGTAGGGGGGACCAGGAAAAAATGGAACTGTTAGCATACACCGAGAGCCTTCTAAGAACACCCCTATCAGCACGCCAGGAGGTTTGGATGGTGGCACCAAAAGGGAAGAAGGAAGAGGGGGTGAGGAGAACCTTATGCCAAAGGAGAGAATCCAGACATCAATGATTCCATTCCCGTGCAGTATCCAGAACAGAGAAATCTATGAAGACAGAGTGCAGATTAGTGGTTGTTTAGGGGGTGTGGGGGGGGCAGGGGGGTGGAGGATGATGGCGGAAGGGCATGGGGTTTCTTTTTGAGATAATGGAAATGTCCTAAAGTTGCCTGTTACGGTAACCCAGATAAGCACACATCGGGGAATCTACTGGAAACCACTGACGTGTAGAGAAAAGGAAGGAGAGGAGGGGAGAGAAGGGAAAGAGGAGGAGACCAGGCCCAATTTCAGAGCCCAGGTTGACGATGCCTCCCACCTCCCGGCCACTACCCTCACTTCTCACCCTGCCTGTTTGCTTCCCCTCTTTTTGCATTTTGCGTGAAATGAACCAAAGGGTCTATTGTGTCTGGCTTCTTCAGTTCAACATTCTGTTTGTGGGATTCATTCACATGGGCTCCTTTAAGAATATTTTTCCCCATTGTGCGTTAATACACGTACATCCAAAAATTCCCCGCGTATGCCACCGCTGCGATAGAGCCACTGTTACTGTGAACATATTGGTGCATCTTGTTTCCAACTCTTTTTGCTCTGCATGCTAACTTTTACAAAATTGCCAGTAGCAGATAAATCCCTGTGGTTTCCAAAATCTCTTCCACGGATGTGCTTCGGTGATGGTCTAAGTGTTTTATCCACATTTAGTATTTGAGTATATTCCAGTCTACTTAGAACTGTGACGAAAACAACACACAGTCAAATGCGTTATAAATCAAATTTATTAGAAACCATGAGTGTGAGAATTTGTGTAGCGTGGTTGATTCGCTATTGTATAAAGTTGAAGAATAACTTTTCTCCTGTAATCCCTGTTTAAGAATATCATTAGGGGGGTGCCTGGGTGGCGCAGTCGGTTAAGCGTCCGACTTCAGCCAGGTCGCGATCTCGCGGTCCGTGAGTTCGAGCCCCGCGTCAGGCTCTGGGCTGACGGCTCGGAGCCTGGAGCCTGTTTCCGATTCTGTGTCTCCCTCTCTCTCTGCCCCTCCCCCGTTCATGCTCTGTCTCTCTCTGTCCCCAAAATAAATAAACGTTGAAAAAAAAATTTTTTTAAAAAAAGAATATCATAAGGTATTTCATCCACACCTCTCAATTTAAAATTTAAGTTTTCAAAAAAATAAAATAAAACAAAATACAATAAGTTTTCATTAAAGAGCTTCATTGTCATAGTTGTTGATTTTTAGAAGAAGCAGGTGGGATAATCTGAGCCTCAAAATACATTGATTAATACTCAAATACTGGTTTTGTCTCTTTTATATGTTGGAAGAATCCACGAAGATTCTGTGAAAAGGATTTGCTGCTAAAACTTGGGAAGCCAACTTTCCGTATAAAATTGCATAGATATTTCTGTTTCAGAATCCACACACATGTGTATGTGTGTATGTATATATATGTGTGTATACATATATATACATGTGTGTATACATATATGTATATATGTATACACACATGTATATATACATATTTTAAAAGGATTTTCTCCTTTTTAAAAAATTTTAGTTGAGAGAGAGAGGGAGAGCATGCACATGCAAGGAAGGGGCAGAGGGAGAGAGAAAAAATCTTAAGCAGGCTCCAGGCTCAGTGCAGTGCCCGATGTGGGGCTCGATCCCAGGACTCTGGGATTGTGACCTGAGTGGAAATCAAGAGTCAGATGCTCAACTGACTGAGCCCCCCAGGTACCCCTCAGAATATATTTGTAAACTAGCAAAGTAATCTATATTCATTACCAAGTTTGAAAAATAAAGAAAGATAAGAAGAGAAAAATAAAAATCATCCAGAATGCTGCCTCTTCTACATAACCTTTATCCACTCAACAAACATTTCTTGTGTGTCTGCTATTTACACAAAACTATCCTAGATTCTGGAGTTACAGCGATGACAAAAGGCGGGGAAAGCCCCTGCTCTTACAGGTTTACATTTAAAAAAAAATTTTTTTTTAATGTTTTATTTATTTTTGAGACAGAGAGAGACCGAGCATGAATGGGGGAGGGTCAGAGAGAGGGAGACAGAATCGAAAGCAGGCTCCAGGCTCCGAGCTGTCAGCACAGAGCCCGACGCGGGGCTCGAACTCACGGACCGCGAGATCGTGACCTGAGCCGAAGTCGGCCGCTCAACCGACTGAGCCACCCAGGCGCCCCTCAGGTTTACATTTTTGACAGGGGGAGACATAAGATAAATTAGAAAGATGCTTTTAGGTGCTGGCAAATGCTACTGAGAAAATAAAACAGGCTGTGACAAACACAGGACGGACACAGGAGGAGCGGTGAGGACAGTCAGGGGAGGGACACGCGAAGGGAGACCTGAAACATAAGCGGTCGTCTGCCGTGGGAATATCCAAGGGCAGAGCGTTCCTTTCAACTCAGAACTCACGGGTGGGAATGCGTTTGCCCTTGACTAAGAGACCGAAGGCCAGGGTGACTGGAGCATGGTAAGACTGGAGGAGAAGAAACTAGAGACGAACCAGATCATGTAGGTCCTTGCCAGGCATGGTACAAAGTTCGGATCATACCACCACTTTGAGTGGTTCCTGAGAGTCTTTTCCTTTCTGCCACGTGTTTAATATGTGAAGCTTCTGAGTGACCAGGTGAGAAAAATCTCACGAAGGGATAGGTCTGTTCTGCGTGAAGACCGAAGAAGCGGGGAGAGGAGAGCCTTCAATGTGGGGCGTACGAAGAAATCTGCAACATGAATGGAGACCAACATCCTGCAAGAAATAAAGAAGGGGCATATTTAAAAACAGATTTTTGTTCAAAAACACATTTTAGTCAGCATCTGTTTCAGTCAGAAGGAAACTTAAGAGACCAGGGACCCTGAAACAAGAGACAAAGTATAAGAAAGATAAGCTTCTACGATCAGGCAACAGACCAAGACGAAAATGAATTTGGCAAAATTTAGAAGAGAATATAAGGAAGCGAGCATTTGGAGGCAAAGCTGGTAGGTCGTCTTAGAAGAAGTGAGGAACAGAATTATTACAGAAACATTGCAGGGAATCTAGTGATAAGGAAGATGGGTCTGAGAAAAACCCGAGGACACAGAGCACGAGGGTACGAAGCCAAGTTGCGAGGCTGTGAACACGGAGGGTGGACAGCAGAGACCCCATTCACCGATGACTTATATTTATGAAGATAAAGTTCAGAACACACAGAATAACACCTCCTGGGCTCGAACAGCAGCAGTGCTCCCACTGGACTTTTTGGGGCACGTGACAGAATTATTCCCAAGTTCGTTAGAAGAATAGTTCAATAGAATTCACTTTAAAATTACATTAATGAAAAGCGGTGCTAGTTTTATTTTTATTAAAATTTTTTTTAACTTTATTTTTGAGAGAGAGAGAGAGAGGCAGAGCATGAGCAGGGGAGGGGCAGAGAGAGAGAGGCAGAGAGAGAGAATCCAAAGCAGGCTCCAGGCTCTGAGCTGTCAGCACAGAGCCCGACGCGGGGCTCGAACTCACGGACTGCGAGATCATGACCTGAGCCAAACTCGGACGCTTAAGCGGCTGAGCCACCCAGGTGCCCCAAAAGTGGTGCTAGTTTTAGAATAGAGTGATATAATGGAAGAGAGAAGCTGGTGGTATATTTGAGTTTATATGGCAAGAGTCTGAAGTCAGTGAGAAGAGGATTCAGTAAACAGGATTGCAGTTAACATGCAGTGTAATATTAGTTCCAGGTGTAGGATTTAGTGATTCGTCACTTATATACAACACCCGGTGCTCGTCACAACAGGCACCCTCCTTAATGCCCATTCCCCATTTAACCCATCCCGCCACCCACCTCCTCTCTGGTAACCATCAGTTTGTTCCCTGTAGTTAAAAGTCTGTTTCTTGGTCTCTCTCTCTCCCTCTCTCTCTTTTTTCTCTTTGCTCATTTGTTTTATTTCTTAAATCCCACCTATGAGTGAAATCATATGGTGTTGGTCTATCTCTGCCTGACTTATTTCATTTAGCATCATACTTTCTAGCTCCATCCACGTCACTGCAAATGCCGGGATCTCATTCTTTTTTTATCGCTGAGTAATGATCCATTGTGTGTACACACACACACACACACACACACACACACACACACACGTATATACATCACAACTTCATCCATTCGTCACTCGATGGGCATTTGGGCTCTTTCCATCATTTGGCTATTGTGCATAATGCTGCTGTAAACATCGGGGTGCATGTGTGCCTTTGAATTAGGATTTTTGTATCCTTTGTGTAAGTACACAGTAGTGTGATTGCTGGGTCGTAGGGTAGTTCTGATTTTAATTTTTTGAGGA
Source organism: Prionailurus viverrinus (assembly GCF_022837055.1). Classification (NCBI taxonomy): domain Eukaryota; kingdom Metazoa; phylum Chordata; class Mammalia; order Carnivora; family Felidae; genus Prionailurus; species Prionailurus viverrinus. The sequence continues at coordinate 15,206,456 of NC_062576.1, read as the reverse complement.
ACCTCCACACTGTTTTCCAGAGCGGCTGCACCAGTTTGCATTCCCACCAACAGTGCAAGAGGGTTCCCGTTTCTCCACATCCTCGCCAGCATCTGTTGTTTCCTGTGTTAAGCTTAGCCACTCCGAATGGTGTAGGTGATATCTCATTGTAGTTTTGATTTGTATTCCCTGATGATGAGTGATGTGGAGCATCTTTTCATGTGAAAAATTATGAACCAGTCTGTTGTGATAACTGATACGAATGACAAACTGAAGTACAATATTTCCAACACATAATAGAAATGTTTATTGCTAATACGTGAAGTCTTTTTGGCAATCGGTAGAAATACTAACAAAAACTGGGCAGAGAACGTGAACAGGTTTGCGTAAAAGAAGAAAAGTCAACATCACCAGTAAGCCTTCAGAGAAAGCGGACAGCTTTATTGGTAATAGAAATGCAAAATAAGGCAACAAAATGTCAGTTTCATCCATTATCTTAGCAAAGCTGTGGGGAAAAAAGTGTAGATATCCAGTATTGGCAAGGCTGTTTTGTGAAAATAGCCGTTTCATTCTGTTTTCATTCTTTGTTGGTGGGATAAAATTGTACAACTTTTTGGTGTGAGATTAGACAATATGTACACAAGTTTAAAAATGTGAATTGGTTCTGGACCCAGCAATTCCATTTCTAAGAATTTCGTCTTAAAAAAATAATCATATACATTTAAAAAAATACACAGCTCATTTCACACTGTAGAGAAGAATTGGACAAAGAACAACCTAAATATACACTGTTTATCCTGTTGCTGGCAGCGTTCTAAAGCCTTTACATGTGTTAATTCGTTTAATCGATACACTGTTATAATCCCCACTATGCTTGGGAGGAAACAGGTACAGATTGTTTAATTACTTTGCCAAAATCCCATGACTAATGAATGGTAGAACAGGAATTTGATCTCAGGAAAATTTGCTCCTGAACCTAAGCTTTTAGTTATTTCCTAGCATAATATAATGTATAATATATAGTATAATTCTTACGTCCAAAATAGATGTCCAACGATCTGGGATTAAGTCAACCATAAGTCAGTTATTCATGGGATGGAACGGTGTATGTACACCCATTCCAACTAATAGTTTTCGATACGAGCATTTAAAAAATTATACGATATTTTGTGAATGAAGGAAGTTCTAAACCCCATAGTTAAATACCATTAATAAGAAAATGAGTACTCTGATAAGAAGGAAAGGGGAAATGCTGATTGAACAATATGAAATTTAGCAGTGTTTCTCTTTGGGTGTTGGGATTATGCGTGCTTATTTCCTCCTTGGTACTTTCCTGTATCTTTGGCGTTGCCGTGAATTGCTTCCGCATTTACAAAAAATGTTATTAACTAATAAGAAAGCAGAAAACCAGACTTCAGATTGCTTGGCAATGCAGACACCTTTTAAATTGTTCATGTAATCCTGTTTTGGGGGAGCAGAAATAAAGCTCTTTGTGTTAATTCTTACACGGTACGCAGCAGTATAAATAATTTGGTCTTTGCTGATTACGGTGGGACAAATCACCTGCTGTTATTCAAGTGTCCACAAAACTTGATGTGGCCTGTAGGGTTCAGGATGTGATCCTGGTCCCAGAAAGTAAGCAGAGAACGGAAGCTATTTAGGGAAGTATCACAGAATAACCTGGCCCAGGGCCCCCCAAAACATCCTGACAATCCTTACCCTACCTGGTTGCGAGAGTTTGGGGGCAAAATAATTAAGGGAAAATGCACAGTTGTATTATAGCATGATCTACTCAGTTTTCACATAAATTTGTTTATTTTTATTATTTAATGTTAAAATTTATTTAGCTAATGTTTTATTGATTTCATTGCTGATCATTGGGGTTTTTTTTGACCATTTGTTTTTTTTTCAAATTTTTATTTAAATTCGAATTAGTTAACATATAGGGTGTAATATTGGCTTCAGGAGTAGAATTTAGTGATTTATCACTTATGTATAACACCCAGTGCTCAACACCAGTGCCCCCCTCAATACCTATCACCCATTTAGCCTGTCTCCCACCCATCACCCCTTCAGCAACCCTCAGTATCATACCTCAACATCATAAAGGCCATATACGAAAGACTCCCTGCTAATATCATCCTCAGTGGGGAAAAAACTGAGAGCTTTGCCTCCACATTCAGGAACCACTTTGTTATTTAACAAAGTACTGGGAGTTCTAGCCTCAGCATTCAGAAAACAAACAAACAAACAAACAACAATAAATAAAAGGCGTCCGAATCAGCAAGGGAAGAAGTGAAGCTTTCACTATTTTCAGACGACATGATGCTGTATGTAGAAAACCCAAAAGATCCCACCCAAAGAGTGCTAGAACTGAAAACACGAATTCAGCCAAGTCCCAGGATATAAAATCAGTGTACAGAAATCTGTTGCATTTCGCTACATCGACAGCGAAGCAGTAGAAAGAGAACTCAGGGAATCAATCCTATTTACATTTGCACCCAAACCAAGAAGTTACCTAGGAATAAACCTATCCAAAGAGGTAAAAGATCTATTCTGTGCAAACCGCAGAACACTTAATGAAAGAAATTGAGAAGGACGAGCCCCATGCGAGGCTTGAACCCACCAACTGTGAGATCACGACCTGAGCCAAAGTCGGACATTTAACTGACTGAGCCACCCAGGCGCCCCTTACAGCTTTTTTTTTTTTGAAAGCATGGTAATTGGTGGTATATATTCTCAAAGCAGGAACAGCCAAGGATATTATTTTCACAGATGTCAGATAAACCGGTGTGTTTTCAAAATCTTGAACCATGCCTTCAGCCTCTCTAAACCTTCCTCTCAACTGTGTAGATGGTGCTCCAACCTTTTCTGGAACATTTTATCGCTGAGAAGCCAGGGTCAGTTGCATTTTTGTTCCTTTCTCAGCATTTTTTCCCTCTCATCTTTGAACAGTTTTAATTTTTCCAAAGTTTTCACATTTTGCCAGCCTAAGTCCACGTGAGGACCTCTTTTCATAGAATATGATTTTCCTAAAGGTCAAGAAAGAACGTTTTCTTTTCTTCGTTAGTTTGTTGTTTTTTTGTTCTGTTCTATTCTTCCAAGAAATCAATTATCTTTATATTGGAGTTTTTAAATTGATTTTTGATAGCTATCATTCTCATTATTTTTATTTCTTTATCCTTTGCCTCCACATTCTTGGAGAACCTCCCAAGTGTGTTCTTTTTTCTTTTCCTTTTTGAATGTTTATTTTTGAGAGAGAGAGAGAGAGAGAGAGAGAGCGTACGCGTGGAGGAGGGCAGAGAAAGGGAGACAGAGGATCCAAAGTGGGCTCCGTGCTGACAGCAGAGAGCCTGATGTGGGACTCCAACCCACAAACGTGAGATCATGACCTGAGCTGAAGTCAGTTGCTTCACCGACTGAGCCACCCAGGTGATCCAAGTATATTCTTTGTTTGTTTGTTTTATGTTTATTTATTTTGAGAGAGAGAGAGAGCACGAGCAGGGGAGGGGCAGGGAGAGAGGGAGGGAGAGGATCCCAAGCAGCCTCAGGGCTGTGGGGCTTGAACCCATGAACCGTGAAGTCATGGCCTGAGCCGAGATCAAGAGTTGAATGCTTAACTGACTGAGCCATCCAGGCGCCCCTCCAGTGTATTTTTAACATTACTGATTTGACTTTTCTGCAGTGTCTGTCTTGCCTGACCTCCGTGTGGGTTTTTAGAGGCATTTTGATTTCTTCAATTCTTGTGTCACTCACATTCCTCTTCATCCCGTCCTGTTCTCTTTTCCTCACAGGCTGTTCTCTTGCTATATAGATTTTTGCTATTTCATGAAGCCCTCACATCCTTGAATTCTCTTGAGGCATGCTCTTCCCCCCGGGATGCTGGGGGATAGTCCTGAAATGGTTTTATAGACCTCTCTGCCAAGTTTTACTCTTTATTTCGAAGCCAGGTCTATCCAGATGTAGTTCTTGCCAGCGGACGGGGCACATGGACTGTGCGAGGCTGTGCTTCGTGTCCGCTTGGGTGACAGGTGGTCAGCTGTCCTTCTAAAGCTGCAGAAGTGAGTAAGTATGATATTTGATGCTCCGAACATAGGTCTTAGATGCTAGTAACCTTTCACCTACTGTCGCTGCTGCTTTGACGTGGCGGCATCTTAAACCAACAGAGCACCTGAAAAACGACCGTCGTCGTATATATTGCTACCCAGGGTGGTGTTTTCCGTGTCCCCAATGTGTGGTCCTTGACCCATGGAGACCACATCTCTCATGGTGTTCAAGCCCCTGCTTGGATGTCAGATCAACTTCCAGCTCCGCCCCGCTAGCTGCGGTACCTTGGGCTAGTTACACAGCTTCTCCGAGCGTCCGTTTGTTCATCTGTACAATGGGACTCAAGGCATATTTGTGATGAGCAAGTGAGATTAAGAAGAGATGCTGTCTGTAAAGTGCTTGACCCCTGAGTGCTATGGCCAGGCGCTGTTCCGAGTACTTCACAAGTTTTTAGCAAAGAGGTAGGCACCCAGGCCACGAATAAGAATGAGGCCGCGAGAGGTTCGGGTATTGGCTCATTGTCGTGCGACCTAGTAGACGATAACGCGACGATTCTCCCCGGTAGCCCGGCTCCGGCATCTGGAAACGGACGTCCTTGTGCCGGCTGCCTCAAGAATGTGTCACTGTGTCCCTGCCACCCCCTCTCACTCCCCGCGCGTCATACTCGTTTGGCTCTTTTTGAGTTGCTCAAGCCGAACGTTCTGAGCGCAGGAAGAAACACAACGGGACAGTGACGGGGCGGGGGCGGGGGGTGCATCGAAGCTCACTTCTTGGCACCCCAGCGTTCTGTTTTGCGAAGACTAAGGGTGTTTGGTGGAGGTCAGCTGCACCCTTCCCAGCCGGCCGTCTTTGCTTCATGGGCAGAGCCAGGGGTGCCTTGAAGGTGTCGTCAAGCCAGCCTTCCAGTTGGGGATGGGGAGGGGCGGGCCGGTTGCATCTGCGTCTGGGCTGTGGTTTGGCCACTGGCTTGGAGTTTGAGGGGGAGCTGGGCCTCCGCCTTTTGGGGTTGTGGCCCCTCATGGGAAGCTGGGCGAGGAGGCATCAAGCCTCTACTCCTTATTCTTCAGATCGTTCCGGACAGACTCTTCCTTCCAGAGGGGTGCCTTTGAGAGCGTAAAGATCACCAGAGGGATTGGCTAGGGCTTGATGACCTGGACACCCTTCTCTGGCTGCAGGACTTCCTGGGCTGTTCCTGGTGACAAAAGTCTGCCCCACCCGACGAGAAGCAAGCGTGGGGTCACAGGACAGCTATCTGCCCCCAGTAGTGACCGTACAGGATGTAGAATGACAGATCTGGTGCCCGAGGACCCTTCGGTCCTCGCTGGCACAACTTCGATGTGTTTTTTTTTTTTTTTTTTTGGTACTTCCTTGTTCTTTTTTTAGGTTGGTGCCATGTTATAAATGTAGCAGTTGGTGGAGGAAGGAATTGGTGGGGGTGGGTTATTTTAAGGGGAGGGGTGTGTAGCAGGCGGGGAACAGAGAGGAGAGGGGAAGGAGGGGAGGACGGAGAACGGTTTCTGTGTATGACATGCTTGGGAATCCTGTCCTGTAGACTTTGATGTCAGCACAAAGTGATCCTTGCTTGAAAAATTGCACCTTATTTTAGGAAAAAGCCTGGTGCGGTTTGATAACAGTGATGTTTTTATCTAATCTCAGGTAATAAATAAAGCAAGGTACCTGCGATCCTTTGCCAAAATTCAAATGTCAACTTGATTACGTAAAAGCAGAGGAAGCCAAGTCTTTTACAAGAAGGTTTATATCTTTTTATGGCCATTCATCGCGCTGAAGTCCAAAGCCTTGAAAATATTGAAATATCTGATTACCAATGGCTGGCTTCTTCCTGGTCTTTTGAATTACTCAGGCATGTTCTACCTCTTTTAATTTCCAAGCATGTTGCTCGCCTTAAGAATGTATTGCTGAGAAGGCCAGTGCTATTTTTAAAACAACTTAAGAAGAAATTAGAATTTTCTTTTTTGGAAGTCCCGAAGCAATAAAATATATTTACCGTATCAAGGCGAGCATTAGGTACCTCCTGTGTAAAGAGGGAAGGAACCTTCCTTTCTAGAGTCTCTGGGGTTTTTACAAAACTTGATAATGTACTAGAGGAATAAGAAAATGTATTCAATCCCTCTGTGCAGAAACTGTACAGGCCACGTTCTCTGGGAATAATGTAATAGAAGTCTAAAGAAGCAAGCCTCCCATTCGATAATGAAAAACCAGCAAAAGGGACATCAAATAGAGAAAAACGGATGATTCAGACAAGAAAAAAAAATGAGGTCGGTACAAATGACAGGTGGCCAAAGTTCACTGAAACATCACGCAGAGGTACTTCGTAGATTTAAGTGGCTTCATTAGTCAAGAAAAGAAGTAATTCATCCAACTAAGGAATTTAAAAAGATTATCCTCCCTTGCAAAAAATGAGAACGCAGGGGTCCAACACACCCACAAGCCTATAAACAAAGCAGCGTGGTCAAGAGTGTGGATTTTGGAGAAAGTCGGCTCGAGTGCAAATCCTTGCCTCCATCCCCGGTTCACCGTGAGCCTCTGGGCGAGTGGCTGGGCTTGTCTTTGCCCCTGTTTTGTCATCTCCAAATAGGAATAAACATCTCTAACTCTTAGGAATAAAGGAGGAAATGCAAGTGAGGTGCCTAACATAGTAAATGCCACAGAGTGAGGAGTTTGTTTGCCAACTCTCGTTCACTTCCCTGTTCCTCACTGCCCACCTGGATGACTATTTACCACCATTTAGGCCTGTTTCCCAGGGTCTCTCTGATCCTTTCTTTCTCATTAGTGAGTCCTAGTTGGTTCCAAATGACATCTTTTCTTTTGGTAACTCAGTTTTACTGAGATAGAACTCATGTACCGTATTATCCACTTAAAGTGTCCAACGTATAGCTTTTAGCATATTCACATAGTTGTACATCCATCAGCATGATCGATTTGAAAACATCTTTATCGCCCCATAAAGAAACCCCCTACCCTTTAGCCTTAACCACCCAACACTCTCCTTGTGGCCCCTTCCCCGGGCCCTAAGCAGCTAGCCTACTTCCTGCCTCTATAGATTTGCTCATTAGGGACATTTCATAGGAATGGAATCGTTCAGTATGTGACCTTTGTAACTGGCATCTTGCAATCGGCCTAATGTTTTCAAGATTCATCCACCTTGTAGCTTGTATTAAGAGTTAATTCCTTTTCATGGTTAGGTAATATTCCATTCTATGGATATATCATATTTTGGTGATCCGTTCATCGGTTGATGGATTAAATATGACATCTTACAACTCATAATGACTCTATTTTATTATTTGTCTTTCTTCATTGACACCAAACATTTACTTAGAGGCTATAAAATATAAGAGGCTGTGTTAGCCACCAAGAATAGGATGACGAGGAAGATATTGTTCTCGATTTCAGAATGCTTGTTCCCTAGCAGTGGGAGAATTATGGATCTAAGTATGTGTCCAAGTCTAAATAATTGAAGCCCATGCCTAGTTCACTGATATGGAGAAGGCAGTGGTTATTCCTCCTCGAAGAGTCACAGAGAAATGCACAGAGAAACAAAGCCCCCAAAGAGGAGCATGTGCGTGCAGTCACAGTTGGGACAGACGGTCCAGGCAGTGGCAGCAGTCTGAACTGGTGCGCGAGGCCACCCGATGATGTGCCACATTGCATGACAGGAAGTGTCAAGTGATTTGACTTGCTGAGGTTGAGGGTTGGGATGGAATGAGGGGCAATCATTCAGTGTGTGACCTTTGTAACTAGCATCCTGCAATCGGCCTAATGTTTTCCAGTGCAGCTGGAGACATGGGAGGAGGCCAGACCAGGAAGTACCCTGTGTGTTAGACGGAGTAGTTGATGTGAACCGAACCCACGTGGGACCACAGAAAAGGGAGGGGGAGTTATGGAGAGCACAATGGCAGGGAGGAACAGAGGGTCAGAGACCAGTTAGGAGAACCCCTTCGCCAAACCTGTTCTACTTGGGTGAGTTTTGGTCTTGCCCCCCTTCATCAAATCAGTCCCCAAGTCCTGCTTGTTTGAGTAATTGGATGCTGCTCCCTATCCCCGCCATTACTGCTTGGCCTTAGTATTTTTTGTTGTTGTTGTATTTTACTTCCTTTTAGCTTTTAAACTTCATCGATTTAATTGACATATAGTTGACATGCAGTGTTACATTAGTTTCAGGTGTGCAACACAGTGATCTGATGGGTCTGTACGTCCGTCCTGCTGTGCTCACCGCCATGCAGCTGCCATCTGTCCCCATACGACACTATTACTGTGCCACTGACTTGGGTTCCCGTGCTGTGCCTTTTATCCCCATGACTTATCCGTTCCGTAACTGGAAGCCCGTGCCTCCCTCTCTCTTTCACTTAGTTTGCCCATTTGCCCGTTCCCCCGCCTTCCTCCCCTCTGCTTTGCCTTGGTATTAGATCTTAACAGCTCTTCATACCCCCAGTCTGCCCCTGCTCCAGGCCGTCTTTCACCCTGCTGCCAGAGTTCTTTGTCGTGATCTGGTTGTGTCACTTTCCTGCTTAAACCCTTATTGGGTTTCCCTGGCCCCTTATTGCCTGCGGTATGAAACCCAGACTCAAGACAAGTCACATGAGGGCCTGGTGGTTCAGAGACTAATACCCTCTGCCCCCCAAAGATTTCCATGATCCGAATCCCCAGGACCTGTGAAGATGTTGCTCGCAATGTGATCACAAGGCTTCTGTCAAGAGGGAGGTGGGAGGGTCACAGGTAGAGAGGGAAATCTGGAAACGAAAGCAGAGGGTTGGAGGTCCGACAGGAAAGAAGGTGCGGTGTTGTTGGCCTTGAAGGTGGCCGAAGGGGCCATAAGCCAAGGGATGCAGGTGGGGTCTAGAAGCTGGAGGAGGTAAGAAACGTTCTGCCCTAGAGCCTCTGACGGGAGCACTGTGGGCTGGCACCTTGATTTCAGCCCACTGAAACCCACGTCAGTCTTTCAGCCTCCAGAACCATCAGACAATAAATCTGTGATGTTTTAGAGCCATTTCGTTTGTGTTAATTTGTTACAGCAGCAGTAGGAAACCCATACAGGCTCACGCTTGGGGCTCAAAGTTACCTAACCAGCCTCATTCCCTTGCTGTCCTCTGCCCCTTGCCCTGTAGACTCCCTCCTTTCTTTCTTTAGTCCCTTTTGCCATTTTCCTCCCTTCTCTGGTGTGATTTGCAGCCTCCCCTAAATTGCTATGTGGTTCTCTATTGGTTTTTTAGGACCCGAAGGCTTTGATGATGGCACCAATTCCTCCAGGCTGTTAATCACATTATTATTGTCTTTACCATCCCCGTTTGAATGCCTTTATTACATCCCCTATTATGAGGGATTGCAATTTTTTTGTCTCTGCTTCTGTCTCTCACACTAGACCACGAGTTTCCCCAAAGTGATAACTTAGCCATTTTTTTTTAAGCCTGGTTTCTGCTCTGCACCAGGCACTTTGAAATCTTTGTTCGGTGAAGGAATGCAAAAGATAGAACAAAATTCGAAATGAGAATGTGTAGGGATGCCTGGGTGGCTCAGTCGGTTAAGCGTCTGAATCTCAATTTTGGCTCAGGTCACGATCTCACAGTCGTGAGATTGCGCCCTGTGTTGGGTTCCACTCCTGTAGCATGGAGTCTGCTAGAGATTCTCTCTCTCCCTCTCCTTCTGCCCCTCTCCCACGTGTGCGCTCTGTCTCTCTAAAAAAAAAAAAAAAAGAAGAAGAAAGAAAAAAAAAAGAAATTAGAATGCATATATGACAGTAGCCATGAAGCATACTTAAACATGAGAACATAGGGATGAGCACTGGGTGTTGTATGGAAACCAATATGACAATAAATTGCACACACACACACAAAATAAACACCAGAACATATAACTGAATGCTAATCAGATTTTAATCTTTAAGAAAAGGAACACAATTTTATTTAACCGCCCCCCCCCCCCCCAATTTTTTTTCTTTTTGATTGAACATCTTTTCATGTTCATTTTTATATTGAGGGTATAATTGACCTACACTGTTATATTAGTTTCAAGTGTTTAACGTGATAATTCAATATTTGTATACATTACAAAATGATCACCACCGGAAATCTAGTTACAGTTTGTCATCCTACCTAGCTCCAATTTCTTTACAGTCTCACCAACACTTTATTGTTTGTTTGCTTTTAAATTTTTTTTTAGCACTTATTTATTTATTTAAAAAATTTTTTTTTCAATGTTTATTTATTTTTGGGACAGAGAGAGACAGAGCATGAACAGGGGAGGGGAGAGAGAGAGGGAGACACAGAATCGGAAACAGGCTCCAGGCTCTGAGCCATCAGCCCAGAGCCTGACGCGGGGCTCGAACTCACGACCGCGAGATCGTGACCTGGCTGAAGTCGGACGCTTAACCGACTGCGCCACCCAGGCGCCCCAACACTTATTTATTTTTGAGAGACAGAGACAGAGCGTGAGTGGGGGAAGAGCAGAAAGTGAGAGAGACACAGAATCAGAAGCAGGCTCCAGGCTCCAAGCTATGAGCACGACGAGGGGCTCAAATCCACAGACCCGACCATGAGATTATGACCTGATGGGAAGTCGGATGCTTAACTGACTGAGCCAGCCAGGTTCCCCTGTTTGCTTGTTTTTATAGTGACCATTCTAATGGATGTGTCTCATGGCGGTCTTGATTTGCATTTCCTGGACTCACGGCATTGGTATCCTTTCATGTGCTTTTGGGCATCTCTATATATTGTTTTAGAGAAATATCTGTGTAATCCTTTAGCCATTGTTAAATTGTGCTTCTGTCTCGTTGTTGAGTTATATGAGTTCTTTAAGACACCCCAGGAGGGAGAAAACATTTGCCAGTCACACATCTGATAAGAGGGTAGTATCCAGGATACAATTTTTTTTTTTTTAAATTGAGTAGGGCAGGGTAACTCAGAGCCAAGTAAGAGTTTATGCAATTTATCAAAATGCTCCTCTTTCCATGAAATAGCCGAGAGTATCACAGTGAATTCCTTCAAATTTTCAAGGTATAGATGACTCCTGTATTTAAAAAGCCCTCTGAAACATGGACGAATTTACCGAATTTATTCTGTTAGGTAATCATCCAGAATTCAAACCTCAATGAAAGTTATCTTAGAAACAGACAAAATAAACAAGCCTTGCTCTTTAATTAACCAGCATTTTCAAAACTGGTGTTCCGCAGAGCGCTGTTCTGGGAAATGTAAATAGATGTGCTGGGAAAAATTTCCACCGTCAAATAAGTTTGGGAAATGCGGCACATTCTCTCCCTGTCCTTGAGATTCAAGGTGCGCGCCAGCCTCTTCTGCGGCTGCGTATTCGTGCGGTGGAGACCTGCTAATGTGGTTTCAACCCACCATTTCTCAAGTTGGGAGAATAAGCCCTTCTAAGCTTCTAAGAAATCATTGCACATTTAGTAACATCTTGCCAAACAGTTTAGAAAATACTGATATAGGCACAAAAGTCCAAAAGAATTGATTAGTGGACAGAATGTGGCTATATGCGTTCAAAACCTGGGATTCTGGGATATTGGGATTCAAAATCTTGCATCCCAAGATGGGGAAGGCTTGTTTTAGGAATGCAAGTGTAACTCAGAGTAAACTAATTCATTGACGTAGGACATCTTATTAATTGTTTTAGAAACAGAAGAAGAGGAACCTCAAACCATAGTGGAATGATTTAATATAGTCCAATATTTATTCCCAACTGAGGCTTTGTAATTCTCATGTAATAAAATCCCATTTGAAACCAGGAACCAAAGGTTTAGCTGACAGAGAAAGAAAATCATCACCCGTAACGTAGGAGTAAAGCCAAAATGTCCATTATTCCCATAATATTATGAATGTTTGGAATTTTGGACACACGGCAGAGATAGTAACATCGACTCCAAAGGTTGGGACACTAATCAGCCTGCCAGTGTCCTATAATGATGATCCACGATGATGCTCATCCGTGACTAGGTTCACACCATTTCTGCAGCTAATTTATGTTTTTAACCTGAACATTTGGGGGAGTTAAAATTTTCTTACTTTTAGTCCTGATCATACGTAACAGGATTTGAGGATCACGTTATTTGCTCTTCCTGATTCCTTTCTTTGTCTTTCTTTTTAAAAAATGTCGTCACCATCCTGGAGGCAAGGAGAGTCTTGGTGGAAAGAATACTTCGTTGCCCCTCCTAGACCAGGATAGGGGAGCATTGTCTGTGTGTGGTGGGTGGGGGGGGCAAAGATGCAGCATCCTGGGGATTGATGCTTTCGGCCGTGGGACCTCATTTCTTACCCCCCAGCCCGATTCCTGTAGTCAGCCTTTGGTCCATTATTGTCTGGGAAGCAGCAGTTAATCATACCGTACAAAGTCCTCTGCCCAGGGAGAGCCCAGTGTCGACCCCATTCTTTGGCACAGTGTTGGCTCTTGTGGCACCTGGTTCTGTGACATTACTACTTGGTGTCACAAAGTCAGCTCCTAGGAAGGTAGAATGGAGATACACACACACACACACACACACACACACACACACACACACATCTTTGGGTTTTATTAGCTATGCCACACTTCTAGCCTCATAAAATATTACAGGATAAATTTTTTGAAAACGTGAAATCATGAATCTCATACGCATATCAAATGAACACGTGTCAAAGATTTTGAGTCCTCCATCGAGGGAGCCAGTAAGACGATACAACTTGTTCCAAGGAAAAATCCAAGAACCACACATATACAGGCAAATGAGGAATGCTGATGGGGATTTATAAATGGAGGCAAAAAGGATCCACCCCCTGGGCCGTGATCACATTCTGCAGGGTACTGCTAATCTGTACTTCTGTGGACGAGAATCTCTTGCGTTATTATTGGTTTCCTGCAAATTACAGATTGTATAATAGCTCAAAGTTGACGGAACACTGAAAACCTGGAAAAGTGTGTCAGACCAGACACCTGGGAATCCTTTTTGTCCATTTCAGAGCCTTACAATTCGCACCCCCCACACAGAAAGCAGAACAGTAACACTAGTTTTAGTAGGAGCAGTGGTGATAATAACAATAAGTAATAATAATACCCTCTTACAATTCCTAATTGACGAAAACAATCACATCCTTTTGCCAAATTCTGTCAGGCTTCAGTTGGTTCTATTTCATCTTCTGAACACCGTCCCCGCCCGTCACTTTTTAGCAGATGGTACTGTAGAATTTCTTTGGTTTGCAACCTTCTGCTCTGCCTTCTTGCATATTCTGGGGGTGCACGTGGACTTTGCAGCTAAGATCCTCCTCTTTTCCACTGTGTATTCCTTTCCTATTGCTGCTATAACAATGACCACAAGTGCAGTGGTTTAAAACCTCACATTTTTATTATCTTGTAGTTCTAAAAGCCAGAGGTCTGAGGTGGGTCAGCAGGGCTGTGCTCCTTCTGCAGGTGCTAGTGGAGAATCTGTTCTTTGCCTTTTCCAGCTTCTGGAAGCACCCCGGGGTCCTTGGCTCACCGCCCTGCATCAGTCGGACTCTGTTTCCGTGTCATGCAATCCTCCTCTGACCGTCCTGGCCTTCCTCTTAGGAAGGACCCTTGTGATTACATTGGACCCACCCAGATAACCCAGGAGAATCCAAGGTCCTGAAGTACACCTGCAAAGTCCTTGCCATGGCAGGTGACGTATTCATAGGACACGGGCATCCTTGGAGGGCAAGTTCTGTATACCAGAACTGGGCTTATGGGTCTTGAGAGGGTGAGTTCTGTGCCCTCCTCTGCTCATCTGGGGGTCTTTCCAGGAAAACTTCCTGAGCAATCCTGAAAATTCCCTGCTGTTGCCCCACCTGCTTAGTTGTCACAACCCATCTTCCTTTCTTCTTTTCCTTTCCTCTTAAGGCAGTCTTTAGCATTTCCAGCAAACGTTCCCTCTTTTTACGTGTTGGTATGCATTTTGCGGGAGAGGAGGCTCTCTGCTTGGACTCCGGTGACCTCGTTACCTACAGCCTGCAAATTCTCACATCCATTCACGGATGCCTTCGGTGTTTCCTCCTGGCTGCCTTATCCTCCTGCCAGCTATAGAACTCTCAGACAATTCCTGCGTTTTCTTTGGGACTCTGGAGGAATATTTTACTACAAAGTGGAATGGACGGGTAGGAGGCAGTGGAGAGAGAGCCAGAATATCATCCCGTATTTGTATAACCAATGCAATGTGTTTCTCTCTCCGTTTATAGTAGAAGACACCTGTAATAAGCAATACTAATCCTAGCCAAGGGTTATCGAGTGCTCACTGTGTGCCAGAATCATGTGTCCAGTCCTTTAAATATATTAACTTACTTAAATGCTCTCAACACTATGAGGAAAGGTTCTATTACTCTCTCCATTTTACAGAGGAGGAAATTGAGGCACAGAGACATTGAAGAATTACTCAATTGGCCATACAGATAGTAAGGGGCAGAGCCAGGATTCAAATCAGTACCCAGAACCTGTGTCTTCAGCGAGTACATGATGCGTAAGATTAGGTCTGTCTGTTTGGGGAAGACCATAGGAAAACTGACTGCCGGGCCTCTGGGGTTATACCACTGAGAAGAGATGGTCACCTGTTGGGATTAGCCAAGGATGGGAAATGGGTACTCACACGCCCTGAGGATTTTAGAAAGGTTCCTTAGAAAAGATGGGATGCCCCCTGCTGGTTGAGCAAATTCAGTTTTCTTTAACTGAACCGGAGTCATAAGGTCAGTTTTTAATGATCATTTCCCTCTGCTCCTGTTTTAGATCTTGTGAAAGTCTTCACTGGGGGAAAATATGTCAGTGTTTCTCGGCTCCAGGGGACTCTGGTTGCTAGGCAACCTATCCCTCAAATTTGGGAATCTTCTTCGACTCTGGGGATGGCATCCTGGCAGACTGGACATTCATAATTTACTACGGCTGGAACATTAAAATTTAAAAATAGGCTGTAAGCGTTAGTTGCCCTGCATGTGTTTTCAAAATAGAAATCCTGAGGAGTTTATTTTGCAGAGGTGTTTGTTCTGACTTGCCTATTTGCAAATACGCTTGATATTAATTCTTAATCGATTTGCACTCTGAGTTGGCAAGTTAGTAAATGCGGTTGCATTTCAACTACTTCCTGTTTACGGCCACACCCCTCAGAGTCCTCCTCTGTCCTCCTGCCTCACTTCTCACATTTCCTGTCACCAAGACCTGTATGTTTCACCCTCAAAACGCATCTGGATTTAATTTCTGCCTCCTTTTGTCTAACTGGCAAATTCAGGGATACCGCTCGGGTTCATTGTTTTTCATGTGGATGATAGGAGGCTTCAAACTCATCTTTTTTCTTTCTCCCTCTGTTTATTCATCCGCCCCCTTTTCCTCGAGTTTTCTTCTTAAGACATAGCTCTGACCGTATTACTCTTGCTTAGCAACCTTGAAGGTTCCCTGAAGCCAATGCTAATGTCTAGACTCCTTGTCGTGAGGTTCAGTGCCTTCCCCACCCGGCCCCACCCAGCCTTTCTCTGCTACTTTGCAAATGCGTTCTCTCTTCCGGCCACACAAAATCTAGAGCTCTTGTCTGTACCGTTGTCGCATCGCCCTGCCTTTGCAGGAGCTGGTCTCCCTGTCTAGAAAGTATTTTCCTTCTTTACATCAATCCTGCGTTTCAGTTATTGTTCAAAGCCCGACTCATATTGACCTTGTCACCGAGATTAATCATACACTCATCTGTATTTTTATAGCAGTATTAGAACACATCACATTCTCTTATATTTATCTGGTGATACGTGTCTCATTCTAGACCAGCATATTTTTTTATTTTATATTGTACTTTTTTCAATTTTCCGAAGAATTAAAGTTTCTTTATTTTTATTTTTGAGAGAGAGACCACAAGCAGGGGAGGGGCAGAGAGAGAGAGGGAGAGAGATGAACCCAAGTAGGCTTTGCCCTGCCAACGTGCAGCCTGACTCGGGGCTCAGTCCCACGAACCGTGAGATCCTGACCTGAGGCCAAATCGAGTTGGATGCCCAACCGACTGAGTCACCTAGGCACCCCTAAGGCCAACTTCTGTTTTTAGGAAAAATGAGGGACAGAGAGATTAGCTAAATAACATCACACAGTCTTCTTGGGTGACCAGGACAAGCTTGCTGCTGTCCTTTACAGGCCCCAAACACCCACGACACTTCTGACACCAGATGCATGTGTCTACGTTGACCAGTTCTCCAACACCACCCGGGTGCCCTACAGTTCGATTCGGTTCTGACACTGTCTTCCTTGGAGTTAGTGTCTGATGCCAGGTTAAAGGCTCAGTCCCACAAGACTGCCCTCACTTGAGATGCCAGCAAGCCTCCCGTTGTCCCTTGTACTTCTGCCTGACCAGCTGCAAATCAAGGTGCCCATGATCCCCTCCTTGGGTTCGGTAATTTGCTAGAACAGCTCACAGAACTCAGGAAACACATTTACCAGCTGATCATACGATAAAAGATATGGTAAGAATACGGATGAACAGCCAGATGAAGAGGCATAGACAGTGGAGTCTAGAAAGGGTCTCAAGTGCAGAAGCTTTCGTCCCTATGGAGTTGAGGTATGCCCCCCCCTTCCCCCCGCACTCCTGGCATGTGTGTATGTTCACTAATGGAAGCTTCCCGAGCCCTGCAGTTTGGGGATTTTTATGGAGGCTTCATCACATAGGCACGATCGATTTCCAGCTCCTCTCCCCTCCTCAGAGAATGAGGGGTGGGTCTGTAAGTTCCAAACATGTAATCATGGCTTGGTCTTTCTGGGGGCCAGCCCCCATCCAGGAGCTCACCCCGAATCGCCTCGTTAGAACAAAAGATCCTCCTGTCACTCCGGAAATGCCGTGGGATTTAGGAGGTCTATGTCAGGAACAGGGTCAAAGATCAATCTTAGCAGGAACTGGGGTCACAGACCAATATGTGCATTTCTTATTATTTTGCAGTGGGACTACAGGACAGTTGACCTAATTTCTGTAACAAATTAAAACGTCTTGAAAAGAGGGGGCAGCAGGGAAGAGGGTGGTTGGTTCTAGAAGACAGGTTTGTTTTGTTTGTATCCCGACGTGATCGTATAACATAATGCCCGTGAGACAATCAGGGAGATGGAATTATGCATGGGAATTAGCTGATACTGAGGAATTCTTGTTTATTTTGTTAGGGTGATAACAGTATACGGTTATGTAAGAAGAAGTTTGTTTTTTTAATAGATGTGCACCGAAGTATGTAGGTGGGGGTGAAATGACACGATACCCGACATGTGCTTTGCAGTGTTTCTGCAAAAAAGAGGTTAAAAGGACAGATGAAGTAAATGTGGCCAAATCTTAAAAATGATTGAATCCGGATTACGACTATGTGGGGATTCATTTTATCATCTCTGTAATTTTGAGCATGTTTGGAAACTACATCTACATACACAATGTGTGTGTGCACACGCACATATGCGTATATGTAGAGGGTATTCGTTTTCCACTTAAGTTTTAATTTCCATGGCAATAAGTTCAATTATCCTCAAGTGTCCAATGAGACAAGACTCTGTTAGAAAACTTGCCAGTTTCAGTTGATGGAAACTGGGGTCTGCCTTAAATTGTTTGCCTTAAATTGTTGCCCTTACCTTGACCTGTTTGGTTTTCTGGGACAAACGTGTTCACCAGGGCCAGCCATCCCTCTGAGCCAGAGTAGGGATGTTCCAGAAAATTAGATGTCGTTTGAAAAAGAACTTTTGGGGGTGTCTGGGTGGCTCAGTCAGTTAAGCATCCGACTCTTGATTTTGGCTCAGGTCATGATCTCATGGTTTGTGAGATCGAGCCCCGCATTGGGCTCTGCACTGACAGCATAGAGCCTGCTTGGGATTCTCTCTCTCTCCCTTTCTCTCTCTGACCCTTCCCTGTCACACACACTCTCTCTCAAAATAAATAAACTTAAAAGAAAAAGAAAAAGAACTTTTAATCTCAGGCATATTAGTCTTCAGGCAAATGATATTAATTACCCATGAAATTTATTTAGTCTCCAGAGCTGTCCTGGTTAGACATATAAATAGAATATTTTTCTTATCTGCTTTCATTTGTTATTGAGTGCCCTTGAAAATCATAATGAGGAATTTATTTTAAAGGATTTCCAATCCAGATCACCTTTCTACCTGAGTAGTCTGTCTGAAGCTTGAGTTTAACTAAGATCTTACCTATACTTGAGAAAATATCTAAATCTTGACTTTGTTAATTTAATCTAAGAACTTACCAATTTTCATTTAGGTTCTTGTTTGTTGTGAAGAAAACCTTATCTTATGTCAAATTCGGTCTTTAAAATTTTTTTTAACGTTTATTCATTTTTGAGGCACAGAGACAGAGCATGAGTGGGGGAGGGGCAGAGAGAGAGAGGGAGACACAGAATCTGAGGCAGGCTCCAGGCTCTGAGCTGTCAGCCCAGAGCCCAGCGTGGGGCTCGAACTCGTGAACAGTGAGATCATGACCTGAGCCGAAGTCGGATGTTTAACCGACTGAGCCACCCAGGTGCCCCAAAGTTGGGTCTCTTAAAGTAAGTCATGATGCCTAAAGGCAAAAGCAATATTAAAACATGGGAAAGCTCGGACTTCAGATTTGTCAAACAAATTTGATATAAAATACAAGATAAAAGCATTTTAGAGCTCACGGTTTATCTTTTAATGAACTCTAAATTTGACAAAATGAGTTTTACACCCCCTAGTTGAAATAGACATCTATGATAATGCTTAAAAGACACTAACCATGTGAAAAATTAAAACGAGAATATGTCAGTGAACCCATTTTCAAATTAGTAATTACAGTTAATTTGTGTTGGACGTTATTCTTTTTTTTTTTAACGTTTTATTTATTTTTGAGACAGAGAGAGACAGAGCATGAACGGGGGAGGGGCAGAGAGAGAGGGAGACACAGAATCAGAAGCAGGCTCCAGGCTCTGACCCATCAGCCCAGAGCTCGACGCGGGGCTCGAACTCATGGACCGCGAGATCGTGACCTGAGCTGAAGTCGGACGCTTAACCAACTGAGCCACCCAGGCACCCCTGTGTTGGACATTATTCAACGTGATCTCTCACACAAATATTTTACTGTCACACTTCCCACTGCCTTTTTTTTTAAGTGTTTTATTTATTTATTTTGAGAGAGAGAGAGAGCACAAGACAGGGGAGGGGCAGAGAGAGAGAGAAAGAATCCCAGGCAGGTTCCACGCTGTCAGCACAGAGCCTGAAGCAGGGCTCGACGAACTCGTGAACCGTGAGATCATGACCTGAGCCAATAGCAAAAGTCAGACACTCAACTGACTGAGCCACCCAGTCACCCCCCCCCCCCCCCCCCACTGCCTTTTCTTTTTCAGGATTTCCCTTTAATCTAGAGTTAAATAATCCTCAGTGCTGACTGGGTCCTGTTCTGATTTATTGGAAAGGGGTCTTTCTTCTTGTGCCTGACCCTGCCTTTGTTTCCTGTCCCTTGCTTACTCTTCAAGGGTTCACGAATATTCCTTCACCAGGTACACATGGGCCCTTATTCTCCCTCTGACTACCCTACGGATTTTTCCTTTGCACTTTCAGGATGTTATTTGTAAGAGCTAAATGCAAACACATCTCCCTATTATGCTTTCAA
The DNA here is from genome assembly GCF_022837055.1 of Prionailurus viverrinus. Taxonomy (NCBI): domain Eukaryota; kingdom Metazoa; phylum Chordata; class Mammalia; order Carnivora; family Felidae; genus Prionailurus; species Prionailurus viverrinus. Next base: position 15,186,856 of record NC_062576.1, on the reverse strand, counting down.
ATTGGGACCATCGCGATCGATGAAATTAAAAACCCACAGATCAAGCTACTGACCAAATGAGGTAGGTCTTCCCTCTCCTCGCAAGAGCAGGTGGCTGGAAAACAGGTGGTTGGGTTGGTGCAGATTCCTTCTTTTGCCCTTGCGCGGCACCCGGTGAAGGTGCTCATGAAGACTGACCTGTCCCCAAGGGAGAGAGCTAGAGCGAGAAAGAGCAAACAGCTTGGCTGCCTAGGTGGCTGGAGTCCTGTTTGCGACAGTGGGGTCAAATCTCCAGGCAGTGTCCCATTTTTCATATAGAGTTTAGCCGATAGGATGAACCCCAGCCTGTCGAGTATGATAAGAAATTACCCACGGGGACCCTGAGCTATGTATCAGTCTAACACTGGTGTCGGGCTAGGCCTACTGGGGCAGCCTGTGAGGTTTTATTTCTGTTTCCCTTCCTAAAATGCGTCTCCTTCGATGAATGTCCTCCTCCCTAAGTCAGGTGAAGCCCTGGAAATAACAATGAGAAGAGCCCACACAGATCAGGGAAGAGAGTGTCCTAATACATCAAAATGCTGACATGTTCATCGAGTGAATGAATGCATGCATGCACGCATGCATGAATGAGTTCTTATGGGTTTTGTAGTTTTGTCCTGATGCTTAACGATTACACCCATGCATCCCTCCAACACAGCAGGAGACGAAGGTGTGAGTTAGATGTCCGAGGAGGAGGACTTTGCGAGTCAGCCACGCTGAATCACAGTAGGTGTTTCCACTCGGTCACCAGGGTTTATGCTAACTTCAGGCATGTTATTCACGAGGATACGCGCTTTTGGAAAGGAGCAAAATCAAAAACCATCTCTCTTCAGTGAGAGTGTTCCTCTGCCAAAGGAAAGCAGGGGACTCAGACGCCAAATAGAGAGGATAGAAAGTTCCTCCTCAATTCTATCCTGATGTTTTAATTTTCTTTGGGGAAAATCACCCGGTGTAAAGCAAGATGGTGTAACCTTGGGCTTTTCTATACCAGCATCGAACAACAGGGAACTTCTAGTCTTGCAGAATCCTAGAATAGTCCAGTTGGAAGAAGTCTTAGGGGTTGCCTCTACCTTCCTCAAAACGTTTCTACAAAACCCCAGTCTGCCCTGCCTCTCCATGAATACCTCCAGTACCAAGAAACTCCCTCTTCAGCATGGCGGCCATTTTTATCTTTGGATTATTCTTTTGGGTTAGGAATCTGTTTCTTATTTGAAGATGAAGTTTGCTGCCTTCAGATTCCACCAGTTTGTCCTGGACCTTGTGATGAGACAGTGCAGAATCAGACTTTTGCATTTGATGGCCCACCAGATACCTGGTGGCAGTGATTATGTTCCTCAAGAGTCTTGTTCCTTAGATGGAATGCTTTCTTGTCCCCTCACCCTATTCTCAACTTGCTCTGGCTTATTATTTTAAAAAATATATTGAGATGTAGTTTCCATACACTATACTGCACATATTTAAAATGGTTTAAAGCAGGGGCGCCTGGGTGGCTCAGGTCACGATCTCGCGGTCCGTGAGTTCGAGCCCCGCATCGGGCTCTGGGCTGATGGCTCGGAGCCTGCTTCCGATTCTGTGTCTCCCTCTCTCTCTGCCCCTCCCCCGTTCATGCTCTGTCTCTCTCTGTCTCAAAAATAAATAAAACGTTAAAAAAATTTTTTTAAATGGTTTAAAGCAATGTGATGAGGTTTGATAAATTATATACTTATGAAACTACCCCAGTAAAGAAGACATCAGAGGTTTCCATCACATCCCTAAACTTCCATCTTCTCTCTGCAATCCATTCCTTCCAACATACACCCTGATCCCTGCTCCCAACTGATCTGCATTCTGTCACCTCAGATTAGTTTTTATTTTGCGGAATTTCACATGAATGGAATCATGTGGTATTTATTCTTGCTTCGGGCCTCTTTGGGCATAACTATTCTGAGATTCATCCATTTTGCTACCTATCACAGGTCATTTCTTTTTATTGGTGAGTAGTATTCTCTTGGATGGATATGCCACAACTGGGCTATTTTTTAGCCATACACGGATGCCAAATAAAGCATTCTTGTTTATGTCTTGATAGAGACACGTGTTTTCATTTCTTTTGAGTCAACAACTAAAAATAGGTGGTATTATAGACTCAGCGTTTGCGTCCCCTCAAAATTCATATGTTGGAACCTAATCCCCAATGCGAAGGTATTTGGAGATGAGGCCTTTGGGAGGCGATTGTGTTTTGAGTATGGCATCTTCATGGGTTGGGATTAGTGCCCTTATGAGAGAGCACAGAGAGCTTCCTTGCCTCTTCTGCCGTGTGAGGACACGGCAAGAAGATGGGCATCTGTGATCCAGGAAGTGGAGTCTCACCAGACGCCAAATCTGTCAGCACCTCACTGTGGGACCGCAAGACTCCTGAATTGCGAGAAGGACTTTTCTATTGTGTAAGTCCCCCAGGCTATGGTATTTTTGTTACAGCAGCCCAAATGGGCTAAGGCGGCTGGTTGTAGGGCAGGTGGATTTTTAACCTTCCGCCAGTTGCCAAACTGTGTTCCAAAGTGGTTGTGGCATTTTACATTCCTGTGATTAGGGGATGAGATTTCCAGTTACTCCGCATCTTTGCCAGCACTGAAATTATCAGTCTTTTTAATTTTAACCATTCCACTGGGGGTGGAGTGGGCATGTAATTGTGGTTTTTATTTTCATTTCCCTAATGACCTGCATCTTTTCTTGTGTCTACTGGTTGACTATTTGTATTTCTTCATTTGTGAAGGTCTGTACCAATTTTTTACTAGGTTCTCTTTAAAAAAAAATTTTTTTTTAACGTTTATTTGTTATTGAGAGACAGAGAGAGACAGAATGTGAGCAGGGGAGGGGCAGAGAGAGAGGGAGACACAGAATCCGAAGCAGGCTCCGGGCTCTGAGCTGTCAGCACAGAGCCCGACGCGGGGCTCAAACTCACAAACCTCAAGATTATGACCTGAGCCGAAGTCGGTCACCCAACCGACTGAGCCACTCAGGCGCCCCTGTTCTCTTATATTTAAGTATAAGAGCTCTTTAGGGGCGCCTGAGTGGCTCAGTCATTCGAGCGTCTGACTCTTGGTTTCGGCTCAGGTCATGATCTCAGTTTCATGAGTTCGTGCCCTGCGTCAGGCTCTGTGCTGATAGCCGGGAGCCTGGTTGGGAATCTCTCTCTTTCTCTCTTTCTGCCCTTTCCCCATTCCTGCTGTCTCTCTCTCTCAAAAATAAATAAACTTGGAAAAAAGAGCTCTTTGTATATCCCAGATCTAAAACCTTTGTCTGATGTACATGTTGCAAATATTTTCTCCCAATCTATGACTTGCCCTCTCATTTTTCTCAACAATGACCTTTAAAGTGCTAATACTTTTATTTTTCTAAAGCACATGTATCATTATTTTCTGGTATGATTTATGCTTTTTGTGTTTAATAAATCTTTGTCTATCCCAAAGTCATAAAGATTTCTCCTACTTTTTTCTAGTGTTTTATGGTTTGTAGCTTTTATATTGGGGTCTGTAGTCAATTCTGAGCTCATTTTTATTTATGATATGAAATAATGGTCAGTGTTTGTTTGTTTGTTTTCCATGTGGATATCTAGGTGTTACAGCATCATTTATTTGATTTTAGTTTTCACCTTTACCAGTGTCCTTTATTGATTTTCTTTCCTTTTTCAAGTTTGTATTTTAATTCTAGCTAGTTAACATACAGTGTAATATTAGTTTCAGGTGTAGGATTTAGTGATTCATCACTTACATACAATACCCTGTGCTTATCACAAGTGCCCCTCTATTTTTTTTAATGTTTATTTTTTTGAAGGAGAGACAGCATCAGCGGGGGAGGGGCAGAGAGTGAGGGAGACACAGAATCGGAAGCAGGCTCCAGGCTCTGAGCTGTCAACACAGAGCCCAATGTGGGGCTCGAACTCATGAGCCATGAGATAATGACCTGAGCCGAAGTCAGATGCTTAACTGAGCCACCCGGGTGCCCCACAAATGCCCATCTTAATACCTGTCACCCATATAGCCCATCCCCCACCCATTTCCCTCCATCAACTCTCAGTTTGTTCTCTATCATTAAGAGTCTCTTATGGTTTGTCTTCCTCTCTCTTTTCTCTCCCCTTTTCCTATGTTTCTCATCTGTTTTGTTTCTTAAATTCCACATATGAGGGAAATCACATGGTATTTGTCTTTCTCCGACTCATTTCACTTAGCATAATACATTCTAGCTCCATCCACGTCATTGCAAATGGCAAGATTTCATTCTTTTTTATGGCTGAGTAATATTCCGTTGTAGGTATGTATGTGTATATATAACCATCCGTATATGTGTGTGTGTGTTATATGTATATATATCATATCTTCTTTATCCGTTCATCAGTCGATGGACATTTGGGCTCTTTCTATAATTTGGCGATTGTTGATAGTGCTGCTATAAACATTGGGGTGCATGTATCCCTTCAAATCAGTATTTTTTATTCTTTGGGTAAATACCTAGTAGTGCATTATTATAGCATCATTTATTAAACTAACCAACAAAGACCAATATTTTGTTACTGAATTATGTTAGGACCTTTGTAGAATATCAAATGATTACATATGTGTATAGTTCTATTCCTTGACTCTTAATTCTATTCCAGTGATCTATAATTCTTGTATATATTTTTTCAGGTTCTCCATCCATTGTTTACTTTATTTTTTTTTTAATTGAAGTATTATTAGCATACAGTGTTACATTAGTTTCAGGTGTACGATGTAATGATTTTACAATTTTATACATTGCTCAATGTCTGTCAGGATAAGTGACTCTTCATTCCCTTTATCTGTTTCACCCATCCCCCCACCCATTGCCCTCCCCCCCCCCCCCCCCCCCCGCCTCCCGGCAACCACCAATTTGTTCTCTGTATTTAAGAGTCTGGTTTTTTGTTTGTCTTTTTTTTCTTTGTTGATTATTGTGGTTTTAAAATAAATCCTGAACTCAGCTGAGATAAGTTTGTTCTTTTTTTAAAAAATTGCTTCAGGGCCCCTGGGTGCCTCGGTTGGTTAAGCGCCTGACTCTTGATTTTGTCTCTGGTCATGATCTCCTGGTTCATGAGATTGAGCCCCTCATCGAGCTCTGTTCTTGACAGCATGAAGCCTGCTTGGGATTCCCTCTCTCTGTCTCTCTGTCTCTCTCTGCCCTTCCCCTGTTCGTGCTCTCTCCCCCTCTCCCCCCGTCAAAATAAATAAATAAATATTACACAAAATTGCTTGGGCTTTTTGTAGATATTTAGCATTTTCATATTTATGTGGAATCCAAATTATTAGTATCAGTGTAAGAGCCTGATGAAATTTTGATAGGAATTGCATTAGATCTGTAGGTCAGTTTGGGAAGAATTAAACTTTTAACCACACTGAGTAGTATTTCAGTCCATAAAGATGTTATCTGTCCCTATTTATCTAGAATTTTTCAGAACCTAAATAATCTTAAATTGACGTTTTCAATTTAGAGGTCTTGCATATCTTTTGGTTAGATGGACCTTATGTTTCTTTTCTTCTTTCTTTCTTTCTTTCTTTCTTTCTTTCTTTCTTTCTTTCTACCAACATGGAATTGGTTTCTATAATTTCATTTTCCATCTTCTCCCGCTCCCATATAGAAATACAGTTGAATTTTCACGTGAACCTCGTATTCTGTGACTTTGTTAAATGCATTGGTTAGTTCTAAAGTTGTTTTGTAGATGCTTTGCATTTTCTATATAAACAGTCATATCATCTGCAAAGAGAGACAGTTTTACTTCTTCTTTTCAGATCTCTCTCTTTTTTCTTGCCTTTATCACAGTGACTAAGAGCCATAGTCCCAAGGCGAATTCAAGTGGTGAGAACGGGCATTGTTGACTTGTTCCCAATTTTAAGGGGGGGGGAGCAGAAGCCTTCAGTATTTAAGCCTCAAATGGGGTGTTAGCTGTGGGCTTTATCATATGGAGGAAAATACCCATTATTCCTGGTTTGCTCTGAGGTTTTGTCGTGAATAGGTTTTCCATTTTGTCTAGTGCTTTTCCGGCATCTAACTGGAATGACAGAGCGGTTTTCCGCTTTATTCTGTTGAAATGGTCAATTACCTTTATTTTTGATGTTTGGATGTTAAACAAGCCTTACATTCCTGGGATAAGCCCTACTTAGTTAGTTTGTATCTTTGTTTGTCAGCCTTTTTTTTTAACTGTAGTTTGCTTTTCCTGTAATTGCACTGTCTCCTTTTCTCCAGTTCTTGCTTGGACACAGAGCACCAGGGCTGTGCGTGTTGCCGGTGCAGAGAGACGCCTCCTGTCTCTGAGTGTTCTCGTCAATGGTCGCTGTTGGAAGAAGTGACAAATGGTCGGTGTGAATGCAACCGACAAGATACTGAAGCACTTTCTTGGTAGACATCTCACATATCCTCATGGCATCCTTTGTAGGCAAGGATGACCCTGTTTTTACTCAGGAGAGTCTTGGAAAGCTAAGAGATACGCAGCAAGGCTTTGAACAGTGGCTGTAAAAATGCACGCTGTTTGATTCGGCCTTTCCACGGGTTTCTTGCCCTCTGCCTGGTCACAGTCAGCCTGGAATCTGTGGGTCTGCTCTCCGTAGATCGCCCTTTTGCTGCTGAGTCTGTGACTGTGTTGGAGAATGGTGGTAATAAACAAGGGCCAGAAGCCAGGGACACTACTGGGCCGTCTCCTGCTCTCGTTCTGACCCTGGCTGTGCTGCTTCATAGCTGTGTGACCTGCGACAAATTTGTCGCAAATTTCTTGATCTTTTTGGACCCCGGTTTCTTTGTCTTTCAAATAGAATAATGATACATTCCTGGTCAGATTGTAAGAATCAAAGATAACGTGTGTGTGTGTGTGTGAAGGTCTGTGTACATAAATGGTACTTTAATATTGAAACTCTCTGAACTTTAGTTTACTCATGTGTGAAGTAAATATAAAATGTGTAAAAAGGAGAATGACCCCAGTGTTGTTTCGGAACTAAGATGAAGAGGTTAGCACCTAGTACGTAGTAAATCCTCAAAAACTTCTTTCTCTCCATTCTGTTCCTGCTTTTTAGGCCTCATTGTGGGCATTTTGTCCTGCAGGTCAACAAATTTGTATTAAGAACATAGCAGGATAACTAATACCTGCTTTCTAGGTATTTACAGGTTTTACAGGTTTTTTTACTCCTTAATTCGTCCATTTACTTATCCAGCCATTTATTACAGATCCTATCTCATTCCCCACGCATTTTAGAAATGAATTTTATGACACTTAAAAAAATTTGTTTTGAGAGAGAGAGAGCGAGCATGCACGCGAGCCAGGGAGAGGAGCAGAGGGAGAGACAGAATCTTAAGCAGGCTCCACACTCAACATGGAGCCTGATATGGGGCTCAATCCCATGACCCTGGGATCATGACTTGAGCCAAAATCAAGAGTCAGATGCTCAGCTGACTGAGTCATCCAGGTGCCCCATATTTGGTGACACTTTTCATTATTTGGAGGTCTACAGCTCTAGCTAATGACTCTGAAGCATACTAGTCTTTTGGGAGCTGGGGTGACAAGTTTAAATCAGCCGATACTTAATCTTGACTAGGTGAAGTCCTATGCAGGATTTATCATTATACCCTAAGTTCCCACAGGTATGAGTTACCAGTATTTATTTTCAGCTCAATTATTCAGTTCATCTCCAATCTATGATAAAATATAATAAATTGCTCTTTGTTTTTCTCTGAGTAGATCAAAGAATCCGGATATACATAGATTTCTCAGTTGTTTTGAATCTTTGGTAAAGACATGGAAGTTACAGATGCCTAAATTTCAGCTAAGAATCACCCCCCACTCCGCCCGGAGCTGAGACTCTGGGCTTCTTCCTCATGCCCGATGTTTTCTGATCTCTGGGCCTCTACTTACACAAGATCATGGGGCACCTGAGTGACTCCATCAGTTAAGTGTCTGACTCTCGATTTCGGCTCAGGTCATGATCCCAGGGTCAAGGGATCGAGCCCTGTGTTGGGCACCGTGCTGAGTGTGGAGCCTGATTGGGATTCTCTCTCTGCCCCTAACACCTTCCCTTCAAAATAAATAATTAGACATTTTTTAAAAAAGCGATTCCAGGGGCGCCTGGGTGGCGCAGTCGGTTAAGCGTCCGACTTCAGCCAGGTCATGATCTCGCGGTCCGTGAGTTCGAGCCCCGCGTCGGGCTCTGGGCTGATGGCTCAGAGCCTGGAGCCTGTTTCCGATTCTGTGTCTCCCTCTCTCTCTGCCCCTCCCCCATTCATGCTCTGTCTCTCTCTGTCCCAAAAATAAATAAACGTTGAAAAAAAAAAATTTAAAAAAAAAAAAAAAGCGATTCCAATCTATTTTTTTTTTTAAACCCATGATCACGAACTTTTAAAATCCTTTGAAAGGTTATTTTGCGAGTGGTCGTAGTTGCTGTGCATCTCGTTGGCTTAGAGTGGACCCCGTGATCAAAGATGGTTGCTGGAAGAACACGAGATTCTTTCTTAACTAGGTTCAGAGTCATTAAAGCCATAAAGGGAGATGCATATGAGAGGGTGGAACTAACTAGCAGCAAAAGAGAAGTTAGAGGGAGGGAAGGGGTATAAACATGGCAAGGGGGAGCCATAGAGGGTGAATGGGAAATTTCACTTTTTTGAGGAGCATTTTTCTCCTTCAAGTCTTTTTCCAAAGAAGGAGGTGCCATGTAATGAGAGTTCTGGCCCTTCATTCACTGATGATACCCTTTTCTCCCACCACACCAAGTATGTGGAAATGTAGAGGAAGGGGTGAGAAAGACGTAGATATTACCGGGTGCATCCTTGGAAGAATGCATCATAATGGGACACAGCATGAAGCCGGCAAGTGAAGGGGACTGTGGTAATTGTATCAGCCAGGTTATAATGAAGAAAAATATGATAATAGACTGAATTAAGCTGGCGTGGAGTCAGAACACCATCCTTTTTAGTTTTCTAGTTAAAATCCGTAAATCTGGTTTTGAAAATATATTGGAAGAGACAGATGGGCACCGTGTCTAGTTTCATGCAAACATTATAAATAAAACATTTCTTGTAACCCTTGGAATTTTGTTTGCTGCATTTTAAAAGATCTATATTTTAAAGCTCTGAGCTGTAGATTCACTAGAAAATGTAATTTTACTACTGATGCTAAACATAAATACATATCCATGTAATTGTCTACAGCTCGAATAGCTCGTTTTTTTCCAATTTATTCACAGTCCGCTTCACAAATAATCAACTTTTGCTTCCCCGCCCGGAAGATCATTGAGTTTGTGGATTGTCTGTGTGAATATTTCATCTCAGGACCTCATCCCAGTTCGTAACCCAAGTCACTCTTTGCCTTTTGTCTTTTTTTTTTTTTTTAAATAAAAAGGGTGTGTTGAGAAGATGTCAACTAATTTTAATGTTAACTCAGGGGAGAAATTTGCTGTCTAAGAACAAAACAAAACAACACAAAACCATCATGATATCCCCAAACCAAACACAAATGGTTTCTGGTCATTAACACGGGTTAGACAGATGTGGCAACAGACCCCTCTTACCTGGATGGTAATTCTCCCCTCAAGTTAACGTCTTAGCATGTTGAGAGCACTTAGGAATTTACTCTTCTTACTGGCACAATCCTAGCCTCTTTATCCTGCCCTGACCATTTGTGCCAAGTGTTTGGAGCCTGGGGTAATCAATTCCTATAGCTCCCTTGACATGACCGTGATGTTTCATAAATATTTCCTGAACTCTTAAAAATGTAGCCAAATGGCTTGAGTCAGACCAGATAGTTTGGAAATTAGGATGTTAGCTCGCAAGTGGACCCTGTGGATTATTTTCTCCAACATTTCCTTTAAGGGAAGAAAAAGCATCCCAGAGATATTAAGCAATTCTCCAAATTCACAGAGCACATGAGTAGTAGTGTCAAAACTAGAATGTTTGTCTACTTATTTTTAGTCTAGTATTTTCTTTATTAAATAATTTTGGTAGCAGCCTTAGATACTTGGTTGATTCTAACATGCTTGTTGGTACTCTTTTCTTTCCTTCCTTCCTTCCTTCCTTCCTTCCTTCCTTCCTAACTTGCTTCCTAACTTCCTTCCTTCCTTCCCTCCTTCCTTCCTTCCTTCCTTCCTTCCTTCCTTCCTAACTTCCTTCCTTCCTTCCTTCCTTCCTTCCTTCCTAACTTCCTAACTTCCTTCTTTCCTTCCTTCCTTCCTTCCTAACTTCCTTCCTTCCTAACTTCCTTCTTTCCTTCCTTCCTTAAAGTGTAATTGACATACGATATGATATTACTTTTAGGTGTGCAACATAGCGGTTCAATATTTGTAAGTGATCACAGTACATCTAGTTATGATGTCACCATACAAAGTTGTTATAATACTATTGACTATATTCCAAATGTTGTACATTACATCCTGGTGACTTATTTATTTTATAGCTGCAGGTTGTACCTTTTCATCCCCTTCACTTCACCCATCCTCCTACCCACCACCCCTCCAGCAACCACTGGATTATTTTCTGCATTTAAGAGTCTGTTTCTGTGTTGTTTTGTTTCCTCTGTTCTGTTTTTTGTAGATTCCACGTATAAGTAGAATCATATGGTATTTGTCCTTCTCTGTCTGGCTTATTTCACTTAGCATTATACCCTCTAGTTCCATTCATTTTTTCTGAAATGGCAAGATTTCATTCTTTTTTTTTTATTGCCGAGTAATATTGCATTATAATGCATCTCTCTCTCTCTCTTTTTTAGTTTACTTATTTATTTTGAGAGAGAGAGAGAGAGAGAGAGAGAGAGAGAGAGAGCGCATGAGTAGGGGAGGGGCGTAAAGAGAGGGAGAGAGAGAATCCCAAGCAGGCTTTGTGCTCTTGGCTCAGAGACCTGTGCAGGGCTGGATCCCACAAACTGTGAGATCATGACCTGAGCCAAAACCAAGAGTTGGATGTTTAACTGACTGAGCCCCCCAGGCGCCCCTCATCTTCTTCATTCATTCATCTAATCGTGGACACTTGGGCTGCTTTCATATCTTGGCTATTGTAAATAATGCTGCAATGAATACAAGGGTGTTGTTCTTGAAATCATTATGGTACAATAGTTCCCATCTGAGTTGATAATGCGACGCCCGTAAATTGCTTGGAGCCTAGTAAAAGTCATCAATAAATGTTAACAATTCTTATTTTTTCTTCTCCTCTTCCTCCTTTTATTACCAACTGCTTTACTTTTATTTTGATATTTTCATGTTAGAGGTCGCCCACACGTAGACTTAAATCTACTCATAGCCTTTGAAGAATACTTGGTCTATTTACAATTCCTTTGCTGCTTCCTCCATGGTCCGTTTTTCTCTCTTGCCTGCTGGAACTCTTAGTTAGAAGGAATAAAATCCTTAGTTTTTATCAGTTAAGTAACGGCAAGTAACAGAACTGTTGATGAACAGTGGCTTAAATCACAAAGATAATCGTTGGTCATTTGATAAGAAATCTGAAAACGGACAGGTTATAGCAGATGAAGCAACACAGCGATGCCCATAAGTCTTCAGGCTTTTTTCAGCTTTCTCCCCTCTCACAAGTAGCTGTTGGCTTTTTGTCCTCATGTTTGGTGCTATGTGGTCTCAAGATGGCCATCTACTAGCATCATACGGACATCTGCAGCGTCAAGGAAAAGACAAGGGCACAACAGCTTCGTCTCCTGTGACTCTCTGAGAACAGAAGCTTTCTCGTCAAGTGTTTACTGGTCAGAGCGGTAAGACGTGGACAGACAGCCCGAACTGCCAGTGAGGCTGGAAAAGGGAATGTTTAGCTTTTCACTGAGTAAAGGATGGTAAAGGAGAAGGGAGGTTAGGAGCGGCTGCTAGGTCAACCAGCTAAAAGGATCTGTCCTGGACCACAGCGGTGACTGCCCGACATGCTGCGTGCCCTTCCTTCATGGTATCTGGTGTGCATTCCACCTGTTACTGGGAGACAGCCTCGTTGCTGGAGTTCTGCTTATTTCCAGACAGCTTTAAGTGTGAGCACTACAGCTAAAGATCTTGTTTAGACATCACTTAAAAAATCTGGTGATTCTTGGGGTGCCTGGGTGGTTCAGTAGGTTAAGCATCCGACTTTGGCTCAGGTCATGATCTCAGGGTCTGTGGGTTCGAGCCCTGCATCGGGCTCTGTGCTGACAGCTCGGAGCCTGAAGCCTGCTTTGGATTCTGGGTCTCCCTCTCTCTCTGCCGCTTCACCCCCAACTCACTCTCTCCCTCCCTCCCTCCCTCCCTCCCTCTCTGTCTCTCTCAAAAATAAATAAAAACATTTTTAAACATCTGATGACTCTTATCTGTTTCTGTAACTTTCTGGGTTCTGCCATCCTTCTTAGACCTAAATTTATGGGCAGTTGCCTCGAAGAAATTTGAAACGATAGGTTCTGGTGGGTTGATGTCATGCTGAATCTGTTTTTTGCTGTCTGGGTCTTTAATCTCCTATCTTGGTAAGGCTTCTCTTACTTGCTTATACTTTTTTAAAGCTTTTTTTAAAAAATGTTTTTATTTTTATTTTTGAGAGGAGCGCGAGCACTATATTTAGTGAGTATATATATATAGATTCACTGTTTTTAAACACACACACACACCCACACACACACACACACACACACACACACCTGTAACCATGTGTATTCATTTCCTAGAGCCGCTGTAACAAAGGACCACAAACCGGGGGGGTGGGGGTGGGAGGAGAGGGCTTAAACAACAGAAGTTTATTGTCTCCCAGTTCTGGAAGCTGGAGGTCTGAGATCAAGGTGTTAGCAGGGCTGTGCTCCCTCTGAAATGTATAAGGGAGAATCCTTCCTTGCCTCCTTTTAGTTTCTAGTGGTTTCCAGCAGTCTTTGGAATTCTTTGGTCTGCAGGTGCATAATTACAGTCTCTATATTCATCATCACATGGCCTTCTCCCCGTATGTCTCTGCCGGCACATGACCATCTTCTTACAATGACACCCAGCATCTCATCTTAACTAATTACATCTGTCACGTCCGCATTTCCAAAAAAGGTCACATTCTGAGGTCTGGGAGTTAGACTTCAGTGTATCTTTTGGGGGCACGTAATTCAACCCATTTTGCTATATTATATTACTCTGTATGTTACACAGGGGATAGGGGTCAACCAACATTTTTCTGTAAAGGACCTGACAGTAAATATGTTAGGATTTGTGCACCATATTCTTTTTTTTTTTAACATTCATTTATTTTTTGAGAGAGAGACAGAGCATGAGCAGACGAGGGGTCGAGAGAGAGGGAGACACAGAATCCCAAGCAGGCTCCAGGCTCCGAGCTTCAGCACAGAGCCCGACGCCGGGCTCGAACTCGTGAACCGCGAGATCATGACCTGAGCTGTAGTCAGATGCTTAGCCGACTGAGCCACCCAGGCACCCCTGTGTCCCATATTCTCTATTGCGGCTACTCACATTTGTCTTAGTAGTACAGAAGCAGCCACTGACAATATGTAAGCAAGTGAGCATGGTTGTGTTATAATAAAATTTTATTTACAAAAATTAAGAGCTAGGCTGGATTTGGCCCAGGGGCTGCTGTTTGTTGGCACTTGCATTAAAACATTTCTATCACCCTAGAGAGTTCCATCAGTCCCGCCTTCCTGTTCAGTCCTCTCCTCCCATAGGCAAACACTGTGCAGCGTTCTGTCACGGCAGATTCGTATTTTGCCTGTCTTTGGACTTCATGTATGAATGGAATCACACAGTATGTGCTTTTTGTGTCTGTCTTCTTAATGTCTGTGAGATCCAACCGTATTGTTATGTATGTCAGGATTCTTTTGTTTTTCCAGCTCTATTGAGCTGTAACTGACAAAGTTGTAGTGTATTTCGGGTGTGCAGCGTGATGATATACACCTGTGGAAGGATTACCGCAATCAGGTTAACAAACATGTTCATCACCTCCCACAGTTGCCTTTGCGTGTGTGCGCGTGTGAGAACTCTTAAGATCTACTCTCTCACGGGTGTCGGGGTGGCTCAGTAGGTTGAGTCTCTGACTCTTGATTTCAGCTCAGGTCATGATCCCACGGTTCCTGCCATCAAGCCCTGCGTCGATCTGGTAGCCCCGAGCCCGCTTGAGATTCTCTGTCTCCGTCTCTGTCTGCCCCTCCCCCACTCTTGCGCATGCACACATTCTCTCTCTCTCTCTCCCTTCATCTCAACATAAATATTGAAAAAAGATCTATGCTCTTAGCAAATTTCAAATATGTAATACAGCCTTGTTGGCTACAGGCACCATGCTATATATACCCTGGGTCCTTAGAACTTATTCATCTTATAACTGAAAGTTTGCATTCTTTGACCAACATGTTGTCATTTCCCCCGTCCCACAGCCCCTGGCAAGGACTTTCATTCTCTGTTTCTCTGTGTTTGACTTTGCTTTTAGATTCCACGTGTAAACGATACCGTACAATACTAGTGTTTCTCTGTCGGGCTTATTTCACTTAGCATAATGCCCTGAAGGGCCGTCCACATTATTACAGATATCAGGATTTCCTCCTTTTTGTGGCTGAATAATATGCCTTTTGTGGCTGAATAACATATTATGGTTATATACATTATATATGGTTATATATAGTTATATATAAAGATATATGTAGATATATACTTCTTTATCCACGGATGGATACTTCAATATGGGTTGTTCCCATATTTTGACTGTTGTGAACAATGATACAATGAATGTAGGAGTGCAGATAACTCTTTGAAATAGTGATTCCATTGCCTTCAGATACACACTCAAAAGTAGGATTGCTGGATTATATGATAGATCTATTTTTGATTTTTTGAGGACGCTTCATGCTGTTTTCCATAGTGGCTGCACCGATTTGCATTGCCACCAACAGTGCACAAGGGTCGCCTTCTCTCTATATCCTCGCCAACATTTGTTACCTTTTTCTTTTGCTAATAGACATTATAACAGGTGTGCGGTGATACCTCATTGTGGTTTAGATTTGCCTTTTCTCTGATGAGTAGTGTTGAGCATCTACTCATATAATTGTTGGCTGTTTGTGTATCTTATTCAGAAAAATGTCATTGCCCATTTTTAATGGGCTATTTGCTTTATTTTTTATTTATTTACTTTTTTTTTTTTTTTTTTTTTTACTATTGAGTTGTAAGTGTTCCTTACACATTCTGGATGCTAACCTCTTATCACATATATGGTTTGCAAATATTTTCTCCCATTTGGTAGATTGCCTTTCCATTTTGTTGACAGATTTCTTTTCTGTGTAGACACTTTTAATTTAGTTTAAATTAGTTTAATTTAGTTTAATAGTTTAATTTACTTTAATATAGTTTAATTTAGTTTAATATAGTTCTACTTATTTATTTTTGCTTTTGTCGCCTGCGTTTTTGGTGTCCTATCCAAAAAATCATTGCCAAGACCAATGTCAAGAAGCTTTTTGCCTGTTTTCTTCTAGGAGTTTTATGATTTTAGGTCTTATATTTAACTCTTTCATCAGATTTGAGTTGATTTTCATGTATAGCATAAGGTCCAATTTCATTCTTTTGCGTGTGGATACCCAGTATTCCCAGTACCGTGTATTGAAGAGAATATCCTTTTCCCATTCTTTATTTTTGGTGCTTTTGTAAAAAACTCAGCTGACTATATATGCATGCATTTATTTCTGGGTAGTCTCTTCTGTTTCATTGACCTGGGTGTGTGTGTGTGTGTGTGTGTGTGTGTGTGTGTGTGTGTGTTACCAATACCTTACTTGTTTTGATCCCTGAAGCTTTGTTGTATAGTTTGAAATCAGCAAGTTTTCTGCTTCCAACTTTGCTTTTCTTACTTGAGATTGCTTTAGCTATTTCATGTCTTTTGTGGTTCCATGTGAATTTTAGGAGTGTTTATCTATTTCTCTGAAAAATTCCATGGGATTTTTAAACATTGGTGTATAACCTATTAGTCTCAGGTGTACAACACAATGATTCAATATTTGTCTATATTGCAAACTGATCACTGTAATAAGTCTAGTTAACATCTGTCACCATACACAGACCCAGGATTTTTTTCTGATGATGAAAACTTTTAAGGTCTGGTCCCTTAGCAACGTTCAAATATTCAAGCCAGTATTTAAAAAAAATTTTTTTAAACATTTATTTATTTTTGAGAGACAGAGCATGAGCAGGGGAGGGGCAGAGAGAGAAGGAGACACAGAATCCAAAGCAGGCTCCAGGCTCTGAGCTGTCAGCACAGAGCCCGACGCGGGGCTCGAACCCACACACTGTGAGATCATGACCTGAGCTGAGGTCGGACGCTCAACCGACTGAGCCACCCAGGCGCCCCTCAAGCCAGTATTTTGAACTGTAGTCACCGTGTTGTGCATTACATCCCCATAACTTATTTATCTGATAACTATGAATTTGTATCTTTTGACTCCCTTCCCCCATCTCACTCCCTCTGCTGCCAGCCACCAATCTGTTCTCTGTATCTAAGAGCTTGTTTTTGTTTGTTTTTAGATTCCACATATAAGTGAGATCCTATGGTATTTGTCTTTCCCTCTTGACTTATTTCACTTAACATAATGCCCTCGAGTTCTATCCACATTGTCACAAATGGCAGATTTCCTTCTTTCTTGTGGCTGAATAATATTCCATGGTGCATATATGCCACATACTTTTATCAGATCATCCATCAGTGACAATTTGGGTTTTTCCCCCCATATCTTTGCTATTATAAGTCATACTGCAGTGAACATGGGGGTTATATATATCTTTACAAATTAGCGTTTTCTTTCTTTTTTTTTTTTTTCAGATAAATACCCAGAAGTAAGAGTTGCTGGATCATATGGTAGTTCGATTTTAAATTTTTTGAGAAAGCTGAACAGTGTTTTCCATAGTGACTGCACCAGTTAAACACTGTTACCAATAGTCCACATTGGTTGTCTTTTCTCCACATCCCCGCCGACATTTTTTTAATCTTTTTTGATAATAGTCATTCTAAGAGGCGTGAGGTGATGTCTCATTGTGGTTTCAGTTTGCATTTCCCTGATGATCAGTGAGGTTGAGCACCTTGTCAGGTACCTGTTGGCCACCTGTACGTCTTCCTTGGAAAAATGCCCTCTCCAATCCTCTGCCCATTTCTAAATGAGTTTGTTTGATTTTTTTTGCTGTTGAGTTGTATGAGCTCTTTATATATTTTGGAGACTCATCCCTTATCAGGTGTAGGGCTTGCAAATACTTTCTCCCATTTGGTGGGTTGCCTTCTCATTTCGTTGATCATTTTGTTTTCTGGGCAGGCTTGTTTTAGTCTGATGTAGTCCCATTTGTTTTATAGTTTTAAGTGTATAGATCTTTCACCTCCTTGGTTATGTTCATTCCTAAGTATTTTACTCTTTTTGAAGCTAATATAAGTGGGATTCTTTTCATTGCTTTTCTCAATAGTTCATCGTTAGCACATAGAAATGCAACTGATTTTTGGATGTTGATTTTGTGTTCTGTAACTTTACCGATTCATTTATTCTAAAAGTGTTTTGGTGGGGGGGCGCCTGGGTGGCGCAGTCGGTTAAGCGTCCGACTTCAGCCAGGTCACGATCTCGCGGTCCGGGAGTTCGAGCCCCGCGTCGGGCTCTGGGCTGATGGCTCAGAGCCTGGAACCTGCTTCCGATTCTGTGTCTCCCTCTCTCTCTGCCCCTCCCCCGTTCATGCTCTGTCTCTCTCTGTCCCAAAAAATAAATAAATGTTGAAAAAAAAAATTTTAAAAGTGTTTTGGTGGAGTCTTTCTGGTTGTCTATATATAACATCATGTCATCTGCAGAGACAATTTGATTTCTTCCTTTCTGATAATCATTAATGTGGGGTATCACATTTATTGATTTGTGTATGTTGAACCAGCTTCATGTCTTCAAGATAAATCCCACTTTGTCATGGGGTATGATCCTTTCAATGTGCTATTGAATGAGGTTTGCTAATAGTTTCTTAGAGATTTTTACATATGTGTTCATCAGGATATTGGTCTGTAATTTTCTATTCTTGTAGTGTCCGTGTCTGGCTAGCACTAGCCTCAAAAGAATGGGTTTGGAAGTGTTCCTGCCTCTTCAGTTTTTTCCAAGAGTTTGAGAAGCATTGCGATTAATTCTTCTTTAAATGTTCGGTGGAATTCACCATAAAGGTATTTGTTTCTGGACTTTTCTTTATTGGGAAGTTTTCAATCTCCATATACATTATTAGTCTCATCATAAATTGTATTTCTTCATGATTCAGTCTTCATAGGTTGTATCATTTCTAGAAATTTATCCATCTCTTCTAGGTTAGCCAATCAGCAGGTGGAAGATTGTTCATTGTAGTCTCTTATGATCCTTTGCTGATTGTAAGGTCTGTCCTTTGATTTTTTATTTTCTTTATTTGAGTCCTTCTTTCTGTTTTTCTTAGTGTAGCTAAAGGTTTGTCAATAGTGTTTCTCTTTTCAAAAGAACCCCTAATTTCATTGATTTTTTTTTCTATTGTCTTTCCAGTTTCTACTTTGTTTACCTCTGCCCTGATCTTTATTTCCCTCTTTGTACTACTATTGGGCTTTGTTACTCTTTTATACCTTTACCTTCTTTTTTTTAGTTTTTTGATGTGTGAAGTTAGATTGTTTTTTTTAAATTTTTTTTTCAACGTTTATTTATTTTTGGGACAGAGAGAGACAGAGCATGAACAGGGGAGGGGCAGAGAGAGAGGGAGACACAGAATGGAAACAGGCTCCAGGCTCTGAGCCATCAGCCCAGAGCCCGACGCGGGGCTCGAACTCCCGGACCGCGAGATCGTGACCTGGCTGAAGTCGGACGCTTAACCAACTGCGCCACCCAGGCGCCCCTAAAGTTAGATTGTTTATTTGAGATCTTTCTTTTCTTTTTTTCAGCTTATTCATTTATTTTGAGAGAAAGAGAGCAGGAGGGGCAGAGACAGAGGGAGAGAGACAGAGAGAGAACCCCAAGCAGGCTCTGCACTGTCAGCACAGAGAAGCACTGTGGGGCTTCAGCTAACAAACCCTGAGATCACAACCTGAGCTGAAACCAAGAGTCGGAAGTGTAACTGACTGAGCCACCCAGATGCCCAAGATCGATCGAGATTTCTTTCTTTCTTTCTTTCTTTCTTTCTTTCTTTCTTTCAACATAGGTATTTATTGCTATAAACCTTATTTTAGTACTGCTTCTGACGCATCTTATAGGTTTTGGTATATTAGATATATTAGGTATATAGGTATATTAGGTATAGGTATATAGGTATATTGGTATATTAGGTTTCCATTTTTGTTTGTCTCAAGATTTTTTTTCCATTTCAATGTCTTCCTTGACACATTGGTTCTTCAGAAAAGCGTTGTATAATTTCCACATATTTGTGACCATGTTATCAGAAAAGATGCTTGAGGGGCACCTGGGTGGCTCAGTCGGTTAAGCATCTGACTTTGGCTTAGGTCATGATCTCCTGACTTGTGAGTTTGAACTCTGTGTTGGGCTCTATGCTGACAGCTCAGAGCCTGGAGCCTGCTTCGGATTCTGTCTGTCCCTCTCTCTCTCTGCCTCTCCCCTTCTTGCGTGCACACACACAGTCTCTCTCTCAAATATAAGTTAACGTTAAAAAAATAAAAAAATTTAAAAAAAAAAGAGAAGATGTTTGATATGATTTCAGTCTTCTTAAATTTGTTAAAACTTGTTCTGTGGCTTAACATATGATCTGTTCTGGAGAATGTCCTGTGTGTGCTTGAGAAGAATGTGTATTCTGCTGCTGTGGGTGTAATGCTCTGTATATGTCCGTTAGGTTTATTTGGTCTCACGTGTAGTTCAAGTGCAGTGTTTCCTTATTGATTTTCCGTCTGGATGATCTATCCATTGTTGAAAGTGGGTATTGAAGTCCTGTACTGTCATTGCATTGTTATCAATTTTCTCCCTTCCAGTCTGTTAGTACTTGCTTCATATATATAGGTGCTCTGATCTTGGGTGCATCTTTTTTTTTTTTAATTGATGAATAGTATTCTATTGTGTGCGTACTGCAATTTGATTACCCACTCTCGATATTGGACAAGTTGTTTTCACTTGGGGATGTTATGAAGAAAGTGGCTTTAAGACTTTTTGTACACTTTGTGTGTGTGTGTGTGTGTGTGTGTATGTGTATGTGTGTGTATTCTTGTTTATCCTGAGTAAATACTCTGAGGTAGAATTGCTGGGTAGGTATATGGTCGATTTTATAAGCCACTGTCAAACACTTGTGCAAAGGTGTTACACCATTTTACACGCTCACCAACTGTTGTGAGGGATCCAGCTGTTTTGCACCCTCATCAGCATTTGGTGTTGTCGGTCATGGTAGCCAATCCAGTGCACGGACACCAATATCCCATTGTGATTGTAACTTACATCAATCACTGTGATGGCTACTGACCTTGAGTGGATTTTCTCTCTTGTTCTTTCTTTGTTTTCTCCCTCTCTTTCCTTCTCCCCCTTCCTCCTCTCCTCCCTCTCCTCCCCCCTTCCTTTCTTCCTTCCTACCTCCGCTATCAATTCCTGAATGAGGGATGTGGGTTTTTCTTGTCCTTCCTTTAATTCTGTTTATTCTTGCTTCGTGTGTTTGGAAACCCCGTTATTATGTGCATATGCATTTATCTGAGGATTGTTGTAACTTCTTGGCGAATCGATTCAGTTAGCATTATGAAATGTCTCTTTCTCTCTCTGTTCATACGTTTGGCTTTAAAGGCAGCTTTTGCTGATGTTACTGTGGCCATACAAACTTTCCTCTTTCTTTTACTGCCCTCCTCTCTGTGTTTTTAATTTAAAGCGCGTATCTTGTATGTGGCATACGGCTGAGTCTTGACATTTTATCTTGTCAGGAAATCTAGTTTTTAATTGGAATGTTTAATCGACTTACACAAAATGTAATTATTGTATAATGGGGCTGCTTTCTACCTTTTTGTTATTTGTCTCCAATTTGAGCCATATGTGCTCTTTTCTGTCCGTTTCTCCTCTCCTGCCTTCTTTTAGGTTAATTGGATATATGTTTTGGTATTTAATTTTCATTCCTCCATTACATACTTAGCCATGCTGCTTTGATTGCGTGTGTGTGTGTGTGTGTGTGTGCACACGTGCGTGCACGTGCACGCGTGCGTGTGGATGCTCTCGGGATTACAATATACATCCCTTATCACAGTTTACTTAGATTTAATATTCCATTTCATGTAAAATGTTAGAAATCTGTGATATTCTAATTATATATATAAACAGAATATTACCTCTGTACGGCATGTTACCCATCCATGAGTACATGTGTATAACATTGTATTCTCTCTGTTCTGTTTGCGAATGTTGTCGCGCGCTTGACATCTACTTATATCATGGATTCATCAATATTCTACTTTATACAAATTTCATCAGCCAGCATTTTTTTAATTAAGGGAAGAAAAAAGTAAACGTTTTTATTTGCCCGATTATTTTACATTTCCAGTGCTCTTCCTTTGTTCCTATAGATGGAGTTTCCATCGAGTGTCATTTGCATTTAGGGCTGTAGGAGACAAACTCCTCTAGCTTTATTGTATCTGAAAATGTCTCCTTTTTGCCTTAGTTTTTGAAAGATGGTTTCAGGAGGATATAGAATTCTGGCTCGAAAATTCTTTCATTTCTCCCCAGCGGTGTATATATATTACAATACTACCTGATACCTTGTGCTATATGTTATATATAATATGTACCATATAATACATGTCATATACGATCTATGGTACCTATAACATATACCGTACTTCTGTGTGTATACATACAGACAGATCTTGGAGCTAAGCCTGCCTCCCCCGATAATAGCATCAAAACAATGTCAACTTCTAGACTTGTCGCCGCCACATTACAAGAATCACTGCCTTTTTAACCCAGAGTAATTAATTCTACTCTGCCTGGCAGACTACCTCTTCCCTCTGCCAGTTCCACATTTTAGAGTCTGTTACCTGCAGCCAGTCTTTCAAGTCTCAGATTCTAGACACTTGAAGCTAGCTGTCAGTGTAGCTGTAAGTAACCAAAAACCAGTGCCTTAAACAAATAGGATGCATTTTTTCTTACATGGGAAGTCTGGCGGCAGAAGTCACCAACTTGGGTTCCAAGAATCCACGACACCACGCAGGCCTCTTCTCTTTCCATCTCCACCACCCCTTTACGTCATCCTTTCTTTTCTCTTTGTCTTTCTGCTGGTCTCTTCGCGGTCTCAGTAGGAGCTGTCGAATCTCCAGGCGTGGTGACCCGACTGAGGAGAGCAGGGAGGAGGGAGATGCAGAGTGACCCCTTGCCTGTCCTTTTCATCAGCAAAGCAAAAGCCGTCCCAGAAGCTCCTTGCCAGGTTCTGCTTCAGTTGCCTTGTCCATGACTGGGTTCCGTGGTTCCCCCTACTTGGAAAGGAGGCCGGGAAGGCGAACGTCCTGCTTCTTGTGGCTCTGTGGTGAATGGGTATGGAAGGAGGGTGTGGGAATGAGTGTGGAGACAGTGTAGCCGTGGCGATGCCCCCACAGTGACACGGCTTCCTTTGTCTGCGTCATGCCCCCGCCCCGCCTCTCAGAATCTCAGGCTGTAGGGAAGTGAGAAATATCCCCTTGCTATCACGGTGCTTTGGATCCATGAATTATTTATCAGGGTTGGGACGGATCAACGATGTCCATATTGAGTCACCACTAAGCAGCAGAGGCTAGCGATAGCATTGCATAAAAAGAAAGTATTCTTTAACGTTGAAGATCTGGACCGATGTCCCCTCTTGCCTGTGTCTTCCATGAGAGCGCAGAGGGGAGCTGATAATTTTAGGGTGGCTCATCTCTAGCTAACACTTCAGTGGAAGGACCACGTTCTACTGATCTGCTGTGTCGTCCTTGTGTAATTTCTAGCGCAGACCGACAGGGTGAGGAAATGCCAGTTGGACTTGTTTGGGTTGGTTGCCCAGCCCAGCCTGTGCCTTTGTGTTCCTTCTTGTCCGTCTTTCATCGGACATCTCAAAGGAACCTCCAAATTATCCGCATCTCCTCTTCCTGTGTTCCCTGGCCCAGGGAATGACAGTCTACCTGTCAAGCTGTTGAAATCTTCAGGAACATCTGTTTCTCTCACCTGCAGTGACAATTAATCACCAAGCCCTGTCTCTCCTTCCTCCTAAATATTTTTCTGTGCCTCCTTCCTGTAAATCTCCACTGCCAGCAGCCTGCATTGCACCTCAAGTCCCTGGTGGTGTTTTTGGGTGCAAATAGAATACCCAACTTAAGAAAGCAGCTTAATCCAGAAGAGGCTCTTTGTTTGTTTCTTACATGGTAAGAAGTGAGAGCTAGGACCGTTCCGGGGCTAATTCAGTGCGTTCAAAATGTCACCAAGACTCAGGTGCTTTTAAATTTCCCACTCCACTACCCTTAATGTGACAGTGACGTGGCCCCCGTGGGGTTAAGATGGCTGTGACAGTTCTTGGCGTCGCTCGTAAGCACAGCCACGTCAGAGAAGAGGGACCTGTCTTGCTTGTGTCACTTTCTGTGAATGAGGAGCATCTTCCTAAGATGTCCCTCTGCAGCCTTACTCCCAAGGGTCACGATTGGGTCACTGTCCATGCTCTAACTGAAGAAGGCTGGAAAAGCAAGTTTCCGTCATGTTCGGTGGTGGAAGGCAGTTTCTGCTGGTCAGAAGAAAGGTTGGAATGGGGCTGTTATTTGGGGGAGGCATTCCCTAGGACCTGCTGCAGACACACTCATCTCCCGCCTGGACTTTCTAGTCTTTCCCATCAAGCCTTTCTCCCGAACTCCTGCTGCCGGAAGAGTCTTTCCAAAGTGTGTAGTTTGCTCATCTTCTTACTTGTTTTTTGTCACTACTGTTCGTAATTATGGAAGCTGCACGAGGGAAGAAATCTCGTCTGTTCTGTTCATGGCTTTGCCCCCTGGAATGTGGCCTCACACATCAAAGATACTGATATGATATTTAGGTATTGTTGGCTGGCTGAATGAATGGAATACACATCTGATTCTGTCAATCCCCCTTAAAGCCTTCAAATGGTTTCCCTTTGCCTCTCAGCTGAAGTCACATCTTCTGGAAATTGTCACGTCTTTCACAAAAAGGTCTGTGCGTACGTTTCCACCTCTCCCTGCTTTCCCCCACTCCTCCACTCCTCTCCAGCTTTCCGGAACTTTCTTCAGCTTTTCAAATACACCTTGTGTTTTCTTCTCTCCACATGCTTTCCTCCAACTGCCTAGAACCGCTTTGGCTTCTCACTTTGTCTAAGTCCTTCTCGAGAAGTGAATTTCAGTTTAAACGTCACCCGTTCTGGGAAACCTTCCAGAAGTTTCTCTCAAGAGGTGTTGCTGGAAGCCCCTGAGAACTTCCCAGAGTCCCCTGGACTTCTTCATCTTAGAAGCTGTCACATGCTATTGTGACTGCTTGATTGTGTTTCTCTACCACCATGGTTTTTAAAAATCAGTGTTACTGAGATAAAATACATATTCCATACATAGATCGATTTAGAGTGTACAATTTAATTGTTTCTGATATATTCACAGAGTTGTGCGACCACTACCCAAAGTCAATTTTAGAGTATTCCCATCGCATTCCATTCCTCCCCCAAATAGCCATTAGCAGCCACTCCTCAATCCCTTCCAATCCCCTTGGCTTGGGGCAACTTCTCTTCTCCTTTCTGTCGCCATGGACGTGCTGGTTGTGGACATTTCATAGACTGGAACCTAACTTCCACATGGTCAGTGATTGTGTTGGTCTGTTCCCACTGGATTCCTGGTGCTTAGAGAGCTTGGCATGTGGTTGGCCCTCAAGAAATATTCGTTGAATGACTAGTTGATTGAAAAACTGAAAATTTAGACACTTGCAAAGCCAATCGCTCCCCTTCCTGGCTATCTGCTACATTCTTACACGTATTGACTGCTGTTTTGTTTTTGTGTTTGTTTTTGTTTAATGTACTTGTGTGTCTTCCTAGATCAGGAGTTTCTTGAGGACCAGAGCCATGCCTGATCTTTGAATGTCTTGGTTGAGTATTTGGCACACCAAGCACTTGACAAATGTTTGCAGAATGGGTGAATGAATGAATGAATGAATGAATCAGCTAACAGCACTCATTCCCTTGTCATCAGTCAAGCTCTCCCACGGGGACACGGTGGGTTCAGGTCGTTTGTTTGTTCATTCTGCCCATGTTTGTTAACAAGCCAGTACATGCTTTTATACTTTCCACCAGCATTTTGTAAATATCCCTCTCGCCCAGGACAATCATCCCTCTCTGTGGTTAGCTGTCTCTTGGTTATCCTGGTGTTCTCGCAAGGCCCTGCCCAGCCCTTTATACAGACTTAGGGCTTCATCAAATGCTTGTGATTTAAAAGTCTATGCCTTGGCATCTCGGAGGCCCTGGGCGTCCGGGACAGGGCCAGTATATGCCGGTCGGGTTGTGATGCTTCACTCTAGCATCCCGAGGCATGTTGGAATTGGTGGGTTTTGAATCCCTGCCACCCGGGGGACTCCCACCACGGATGGTCTGTCCCTCCGAGTGAGGCAGTCATGCCACAGAGAGAACATTCTGCTTGGGTAGGGCACCTGTATCTGTATGGGGGTGCCATATCTCGATGTGTCGGCGTACCTGGCCGCCCCAAACCCAGGAGGAAGGTAAGGAGGAAACCAGCTGGGCCTCTTCCTATAGGCCGCTCTCCGCTGGCCTCCAGTTAAAGAGTCGGCAGCTCCCGGGTTATCAGTGTGGGGCGTTAGCCAAGCTTTGTGGCCCGGGTCCTGGTGCCGTGGGCCCAACTGCCCATGATGCTGCTGAAGGGTGCCTCCTACAGTGTGGCCTGAGGACATAGGGCTCTTTCCAGGGTCCTGCGCACAGGGGTCCCCTCTGAGCAGCTGGACCTGTTCGACCCACTCTAGTTGGCCTACGGTGCCCCGGCTCTTGTTTCCCCGAGATGTGGTCTGCCACCGCCTGGGAAACCCGGGCCGTGTCCTGCACATGAACACAGAGGCCCATTGCGGGCCTCTGATGACTTCACAGGACTCTGCTCCCCTGGACCTCGGCCTCTCCTGGAGAATCCTAGAAAGTGCTTGTAGATCAGCTATTGCCTGTAGTAGGCTGAATAACTCCCCCTCCCCCTCCCCCCCACAACATGTTCACCTCCTAACCCTGGAAATGGTGAATATGTTACCTTATACTTTGCAGATGTGGTTAAGAGATTCTTCTGGATTACCTGCATGGGCCCGGTGTAATCTCAGGGCCCTTATAAGAGGGAGGCATTTGCTCAGAAGATTTCACACAGCCACACAGGCCTTGAAGGTGGAGGAAGGGGCCTTAAGTAGCCTCTAGAAGGTAGAAAAGTCAAGGATTCTCCCCTGGAGCCTCCAGAAGGACCCATCCCTGCCAACACCATGATTTTAGCCCCATGAAACCTGTTTCAAACTCCTGGGCTCCAGAAACTACAAGAGAATAAGTCCTTGTTGCTTTAAGCCACGAGGTTTATCGTAACTTGTGACAGCAGAAGTGGGAAAACCAAAGTATGGCCCCTACCTTGGTTGCAGCTGTTCCTTGTACAAAAGGCTTATGCTGGTCACATGGGAGCAGTCACGATTGAACACCAGGTGAGGCTGCAATAGCGCGGGCCGCTGTGACACAGGACCACAGACTGGGTGGCCTAACCAACAGAAACGAATTTTCTCACGGTTCTGGAGGCTGGAAGCCCACGATCAAGGTGCCAGTGGGGTAAATTTCTGGTGCGAGCTTACAGATAGCTTACAGGTGGCCGCCTTCTTGCTGCGTCCTCACATGGCCTTCTGTCTACGTGTGCACGTGAGGCACTGGTGTCTCTTCCTCTCGTAAGGACGCCAGTCCTACCAGATGAGGGCCCCACCATGTGACCTCGTTTAACCGTCATTACCTCCTTGAAGGCTGTCTCCACACCCAGCCACGTTGGGGGTTAGGGTTTCAACATGCATTTGGCAGGGAGAGTGCCGTTCAGCCCGTAACACAGTCCCATCTGTGCAGAAGGGGCAAAGGTCCCTCCCGCGGCCCATTTTCATCCCAGGAGCTCTGTGCTCTTCGCAGATAAGAACAGTGTGTGGTCTGGGAGCCAGCGTCATGCGGTCCCTAAACTGATCCCCGGGTGAGCTTACCTTGTGCTTCTGTCGTTCAGGGCTTCACAGACTAAATCAGGGTATTTGAGGAGTTTTTACTGAGCTCGTTTGGGCAGTCCTTCCTTGAGGGCAAGAGTAACCCCTTTGGGCCAGTCATTGGAAATGTATCCTGAGGGGAGCCTGGGTGGCTCAGTCGGTCAAGCGTCCAACTTCGGCTCAGGTCACGATCTCACGATCCGTGAGTTCGAGCCCCGCGTCGGGCTCTGTGCTGACAGCTCGGAGCCTGGAGCCTGCTTCGGATTCTGTGTCTCCCCCTCTCTCTCCCCATCCCCTGCTCATGCTCTGTCTTTCTCTATCTCTCAAGAATAAATAAAGTTAAAAAAAAAATGTCTCCTGAGAACATCAGGAGTTAGGGTACAGAGTTCTTGGGTAAAGTTCTATTTGGCTAAGGCATTCGTCATTCCATAAGGCATTCGTCATGATGCTGAACAGGGTGGCAGTGATCTGGTAGTATGTCTCTCTCTCTCTCTCTCTCTCTCTCTCCCTCTCTCTCTCTCCCCCTTTTCCCCTCCCTCACTGCCCTCCTTAGTAAAGGAAGCAGTCTGTCTGGTCCCTAGCTATGACTTCATCTTTCTAGGAGTTAAAACCATTTTATATGTTCCTAACCCCAGTCTTTACTGATCCAGTCTGATGCTGTACTGTTGAAAGCCCGCTTTGACACCATTCCAGGGACACTTCCTCATGGGACCCCAAGCTAGTGCCTAATTTGCGAGAAAGTTACTTCTGGCCAAAGTTCACTCCCCTGTGCTGGGATGTGAACTGTTAGTGGTTCATGGTTCAAGGCTACCTCGGAGACATGAAAGCCTCATCTCAGGAGAGCCAGGCACCTTGAATGTGGTTTCTGGACACCAAGCCTGGGTTAGCCAGGGCCAGCTCCAGACTGACATGAGGCAAAAGTGCTCTGAGGCCGCAGAATCTTCCGAGTTGATATCCCGCGATGGGAGCCACAGGCCCAGGAAACTGCGGCGACCACCGTCCTGCGAGTGAGCCTCTCGTCTGACAACTTTCTGGAAACCCAGCAGGGGCAGCAGGCACGGACAATTCCTGAACAAGATCCAGCCCCCCCTCACCCCCACCTCAGAGGTTCCCGAAGGACAGATGGCAGACGGGACTTCTGTCAGCACAGTGACCAGATTTCCCGTTGGAGGAGCCCACACAGGTGTGACGGACCTACAGTGATGTCACGTTGGCAGGTGGGACCACTGCAGCCCAGAGGTGTTAGAGGCAGTTCCTTAAATATACTTCTTGGAACACAATTTGGACCTGCCGGCTGAAAGTGTCAGCCTTAACATTCACCATTTCAGACTGATTTATAAGGAAAGGGGCTGCGTTTTTGCTAGCCTGCAGCACCCGGCGTAAGCACGGAGTTTCTATCCTGCTCTACTCAGCCCGGAAGGGATGCCGCTTCAGGCACTGAGAAAACAGCTGTGCATTTGAGTTTATTTGTCCAAGTGGCCGGGGACAGTCTGGGGACAAACCGTGCCTTATTTGGAGTTGTTTATTCTTTCTATACCTCTCTTGCACGGGGCGACCTCAGATCACCTTCTGCAGCTTGGAAAAACCCGAGTCCGCTTATGCACAGCCTAGGGGCACTTGTCCGTGGCCCGAGAGAGATAGGTTGTGCCAAACCTGTCCTTAGCCACTGGAAGCTGGTGGGGCATTGGATGGATTGAAGGGCCCTTGGAAGGTTGTCTTCTATTGGTTACCCTCTTGGGCCATGAAAGGTCCAGCTTCATAACGACAGTGTCTCGATGGGGCTCCCATAGGAAACTGGACACCCACAGACACGGGCGGCGGTTAGGACGGTGTCTCCCTCGGGCATAAACAGAGTATCGTGTTTCTCCGCATGGGGAATGCTGGGCTTTTCAGAGGGGAGGCAGTGAGCCTGGTGACTCCCCCTCACACCTTTGGGTTTAGAAGGAAAGTGACCCTACTGGGCAGGAACACGGGCCCAGGTATTCGGGCGGACCTCCGCTCACGCTCAGGATGTTCTCTGGCTGGTCTGAAACACGTGTCTGGGAATGTAGAAGCGGGGAGAGCACTGGTCAAGGGACCCGCAAGCGTGAGGCCACGCCGATGGCAGAATCCCAGCTGTGAGGTGTGGGTCTGTTACGGGTCAGATTGGTTCCCTACCCAAAGATATGTTGGTGTCCTCACCCCCTGCCCCCCGTACCACAGAATGTGACCTCATTTGAAGATAGGGTCGTAACAGAGGTGATCAACTTAACATGAGGTGTTTAGGGTGGACTCCAATCCAATATGACTTGTGTCCTTTTGCAAAGGGGAAGTTTGGACAAAGATACACAGAAGAACACCATGTGAAGGTGCAGACAGATATCTACAAGCCAAGGAACACCAAAGATTACCAGGACTCCCCCGGTAAGCTGGAGGAGAGGCAGGGGACAGATTCTCCCTCAAGGATCAAGACAGAATCAACCCTACCGACACCTCGATCTCACACTTCCAGCCTCCAGGACCGTGAGACAGTAAAATGCTGTTGCTGAAACCACCAAA
The DNA here is from genome assembly GCF_022837055.1 of Prionailurus viverrinus. Taxonomy (NCBI): domain Eukaryota; kingdom Metazoa; phylum Chordata; class Mammalia; order Carnivora; family Felidae; genus Prionailurus; species Prionailurus viverrinus. The sequence continues at coordinate 15,157,236 of NC_062576.1, read as the reverse complement.
TCTGTGGTGCTTTGTCACCGCACCTCCACCAGAAGGACACAGGGCCTTGCAGGTAGTGACGAGCTTGTGAGTCCCAACGAGGAAGATGCCAAGGACCGGAAGGCAGCGTGCTCACGGGTGGCAGCAGGGCCTAGTCAATGGGTGGCGCCTGGTGTTTCCATTATTGGGAATTACCTCAAAGTGCAGGCCCGTGACGACGACATCATCATCGTCATCACCATCGTCATCATCATCACAACTAATCTTTCTTGAGTATCTACTATGTGCCTGACATAGATGCTATATATGTTTATTTTTATTTTTATTTTTATTATTTAAAAAAAATTTTTTTTAACGTTTTATTTATTTTTGAGACAGAGAGAGACAGAGCATGAGTGGGGGAGGGGCAGAGAGAGAGGGAGACACAGAATCGGAAGCAGGCTCCAGGCTCTGAGCCATCAGCCCAGAGCCTGACGCGGGGCTTGAACTCCTGGACCGCGAGATCGTGACCTGGCTGAAGTCGGATGCTTAACCGACTGTGCCACCCAGGCGCCCCTATGTTTTTTGTTTTTTTTTTAAATCATATCTACACCCAATGTGGGGCTTGAACTCACCACCTCATTGATATCGAGAGTCACGCGCTCTACTGACCGAGCCAACCAGGCACCTCTATGTTTTACATGTCCTATACCCTTGAGGTCTGACAACCTACAAGGTCAACGTGGGTATTATTCTCGTTTTACAAACTAAGAAACTGAGAAGGAAGTAAGTTGCCCAAGAGCGTTCGGCCGACAGGGGGAAAGGCCCGAATGCAGCCACTCCCAGCCCTGCCCACGGTTCTCCAGTTCGCATACGTTGGGTCTGTTTCTTCAATGTCAGGCTCACCCTCTCAGGATCTTTGTGTTGGCTGCTCCCCACCTACCTTGCTTTCCCACTAGGTTTCTGCCTGGCCAGCTCCTTTTTCTGTCGGTCTCAGCACAATGCTTTGTCTGCAGGGAGAACCCCTTGTTCTCCCGGTCATCTCTGCCCACCGCGTGTTTTATGATGATTTTTTTTTCACCAGCCCTTGCCACTGCCTGAAATTTCCTTCTTGCTCCGTCATGAGTCATCTCTCTTAACCCACCGGAACGTAAGTTTTATGAGGACAAGGACCTTAGCTGGCTTCTTCGGTCCTCTATCCCAGAAACTAGATCAGTTCCTCCAGCAGAGACAGTGTTCAGTAACTCAGTTCCCTTAATTATTCAAATAACGTGGGCCTTTTCAACCTAATCGGAGCTTGGGCTCCATGATGCACATGCAACAGATTTGGGAAGGTCATCTACTCAACAGAAGGCAGCTTCCATCTGTCCTGTCTGTCCTTCTAATGTGTCCTTTTGCAGTGCCTGGGGGCTGGAGGAAGCTTTCACGCTGGGCCTCCCCCCCCACCCCCTCCTGCTCCCTCACCTGCTAAGGGGTCTGTAAGAAGAAGGCAGACACGAGGAAGTTGGCTTTGTCATTGGATGGTTGTTGTCATCCTTCCCAGGAGGCAGGGAATCTGGGGCCAGGGACCGTGGCCTTGGGTCAGTCAACCAACATAGCAGCAGGTCGGGCTCGGCCTTGAGGCTGCTGTAGTCGGAGTCCGCCATGCTTCATCTTGCGAGGTGGGGATCCTTTCCCCTTCCATGTAAGGAGATTCGGAAGGATGCTGCCTGTGTCCTGAGCTGGACACCAGCTGTCGTAGGGCCACAGGGCAAGGCTCCAGTGCCTGGGACGGGCAGCCACGCACAGCCCTGGGGCGCTCTGGGCTGTGTGTGTAGAGGGGCGAAGCCACATTCTAGCCTGTCCTGTAAGTTGATGAGCCCCAGCAGGCTGCCGCCCAGTATACCCCGTGCTGTCTCTGGGGCCTTGCTCAGGCCACCCCACCATTTGTGCCCACACATCTTAAATCTTACCAGGGCTGCCTGGGTGCATTCAGCAGACGTTGGTCGAGCACCACCGTGTGGGGGAGACGGGTGGTGGGCCAGTAGCTACAGGAGCAGTTATTCGGTTATTAGAGACAGTATTTCACTGGGACGTGTCGTGGACTGAAGGACCATCTGGCAGGTGGCTGGCATTAGATGGCCTCAGCCCCAGACTGACCACATCCTGCCTCCGGGGCTGGGGTGTCAGCCCCCAAAAGGGCCTTCTTCCTTTGTCCCCCCTCCTTTAACAAATGGGGAGGGGGAAAGGCCCTCCCCAAGATTTCCTCTGAGGGACCTCCCAGTATTGGTTCCTGTGCCAGAAGCATTTGGGCAGTTCGGACAGGAGGTCCAGAGGTCAAGGGGGGCTTTGGCCTGGGCTCTTCTGAGCACACCTTCCTGGCCGCTCTTGCCCACTGATTCCAGAGGAGAGAGTGACTTCCTCTCTTCCTTCCCAAGAAGAGCTTAGTGAGCAACCTGGCTTTGGCTGTACATCTTAAAAAAAGAAATAGGGAAGAGGGTATTCTGAGTAGCAGAATAGCCCGTTGACTTCGAAGAGAAGGTCTGCTCTTAATTGAGCCAAGAGCTGATGTCCAGTGTGTAGCTTGGAGGGGAGGAGGGGGTGTCAAGAGGTTTGAGGACCGTGTGGCCCAGTTTGGGAAGAGCCTGGCCCATTGGAAGAGGGGGTCTGACCTTGCCCCATCACAGTGGGCTCCAGCCCAGCCTTAAATACCAGCCCCATAAATGCCGACTTAGTGAGTGGGTAGGAGCCAATGAGGACTTTGATGCTGAAGTGATCGGTAATTAGATGTGCTGTTGTTTTGTTTTAGGTTTATTTCTTTATCCTGAGGGGGGCAGAGGGGCAGAGAGAAAGAGAGGACGAGAGAGAATCCCAAGCGGGCTCCATGCTATCAGCATGGAGCCCAACGTGGAGTTTGAACTCACGAACCGTGGGATGGCGACCTGAGTCGAAATCAAGAGTAACACGTTTAACTGACCGAGCCACCCGGGCGCCCCTAGATGTGCTGTTTTAACCCACAGCTCTGAATGCTGTGGGGGGGGGGGTGGTCCAGTCACCAAGCAGGGGACGGGTCTGGGGTGAATTTTTGAGGTTGAGCTAGATACGATGAGAATCCTCTGGAAAAAGTTCAGGTAGAAAGAGCAGAAGGAGTAAATGTTTGTTATTTTTTTATTTTTTTATTTAAAAAAAATTTTTTTTAACCTTTATTTTTGAGACAGAGAGAGACAGAGCATGAACGGGGGAGGGGCAGAGAGAGAGAGACACAGAATCGGAAGCAGGCTCCAGGCTCCGAGCCATCAGCCCAGAGCCGGACGCGGGGCTCGAACTCACGGACCGCGAGATCGTGACCTGAGCTGAAGTCGGACGTTTAACCGACTGAGCCACCCAGGCGCCCCAAATGTTTGTTATTTTTAATTTCAGTTTTTATTATTATTATTATTATTTTGCTTCTTCGTACAATGTGTGAATAGTCCTGGTTTACTGCTCCAGAATTAAGAAAAAAAAAGTGTCCCAACTTATTTTCCCATTGAGAGCGCCTCATTTTCCATTCGAGTGACACACAGAGAGAAGGGTAATAAGTGAGGGAGGGGGGCAGAGGTGGGGAGACGGGTCTGCCAGCACCTCCTGTATGTGCTGTTTTTATCACGCATATCGTCGTGAACCAATTTTCATGTTGAAATGGCTTTTCTCCCCCCGAACAAATTACTTTTTATGGGGTTGAATGGGATGGCAGGCGCCTTCTTTGAAGATTAGCTAACTCAGTTCTTAGCCTGTGCTAAAATACGTATCTTGTAAACCCTTCTAAGGGCAGAGTCTGTGACCGGTTTGCTCCTCACAGAGGATTGACTAATACGAGCTGGGGGAAAAAAAAGAGTTTTCAAAAGAATCCGGTATAAGAACAGAGGCCTGGAGTTTTGGCAAAATAGATTTGCGCTCTGAGACTTCGGAGCGTCTCAGAAAAATGGACCCCAGCAGGGAGAGGGCAGTTCTAGGAACGTCTTCAGTTCATTCATTGCTTTGGTTTTGTTTTGGTTTTTTTTTGTTTTTTTGTTTTTTTAAAAATTTTTTTTTCAACGTTTTTATTTATTTTTGGGACAGAGAGAGACAGAGCATGAACGGGGGAGGGGCAAAGAGAGAGGGAGACACAGAATCAGAAACAGGCTCCAGGCTCCGAGCCATCAGCCCAGAGCCCGACGCGGGGCTCGAACTCCCGGACCGCGAGATCGTGACCTGGCTGAAGTCGGACGCTTAACCGACTGTGCCACCCAGGCGCCCCTGGTTTTTTTTTTTTTAAATAACATTCGGTTCCTGTAAAAATCAGACAGGTGGATGCATTTGTAAATAAAGAATAGTGTATTGACCACCACAGCTGCTGGCAGTCATCTGGAATGTCACCGTTCGATGATAATTCATGTCTGTATTTTGTTGGATTTACTTCCTGTGTTTCTTCCCCGAGGCACGTGTTTTTACAGTGCAAATCATATTGCTTATATAATTTTTATCCTGATATTTGAAACAGTAGGTTTTCTCACGTCATTTAGAAATGGGATTTTTGCTTGTGCGTCCTACTTGACCACGTGGATGTAATTAAATTGACATCACATAGTTTTTTGGTTTTTACCATTTTATTTTCAATGATTTCAATTACTCCTAGAGGGAAGACTCAAGAACAGTGCAACGATCTCCCGAATATCCCTCGCCCATAGTCTCTGATTGTTGACATTTGGTTCTAGGTGCCTTCCCCTTCTTTCTCTCTCCCAAATATGTCTGATTATTTTTTCAAAACCTTTGTAGAGTAAGCGACAGATAATGGTGTCCCACCATTGTTGAATACTCTGTGCCCCTTTTGCACAAAGACAGTTTCCTGGCTAATCGTGATATCATCGTCAGAATCGGGAGACTAGTCATGGGTAGTACCACCGTGTAATCCACGGCCACTCATCAGATTTCCCCAGATCTCCCGGTACTGCTCTTTCTGGCAGATTCATCCAATCCAAGATCATATTTACCATTTATCTGTGATGTCTTCCCCTCCCCCCCCATTTCAAAAGGTGCCTCGGGTTTTGTGTTTTGTTTTGTTGTTTTTACTATGAGGACATCTGTGATGTTAGAGGCCAATCATTCTGTAACATGTCCCTGAGGTTGGGTTTGTCCCTTATGGTTTAGATTTGAGCTTGGCAGCTTTTACAGAAATAGGACAGAGGGATGACGACGTGCCCCCCTCACGGCGTTGGGTCAGGTGACGCATGGTGATGATCTGCCCCCTGACTCGTGATGCTAACTTTGATGGCTGCCTTCAGTGTGCCAGGCTTCTCAATGTAGAGGGACTCTTTCCCCTTCATAATTAATAAGTATGCAGTGGGGAAATACTTTGAAATTTATAAATACCTCTTCCTCATCAAACTTTCACTCCCTAGTTGTAGTAGCCATTAGAGATTCTTGCCTGAATCAGTTGTGACAATGGTGGTTACCAATGATGGGTTTTCAGCGCCCAGCGTTCCTTCTGCATTTATTGGTATGATGCGGTAAGCAGGAGCCTCTTATTATCCGCATCCATTCATTCATTGATATCGGTATTGGCTCATCAATTCCCATTTTATTCAACAGATCATTATCTCTTCCGGTTGTTGTTTATTTTCATGTTACCATCGGCCCCTTTCGGGCTGGTTCCTGGATCTTTCCAGTGTAATCTTGTCATTGAAAACGATGGTCACACAACACATAATAGTTAGAAATGTGTTTTCTACTTGACAATAAATAACGAGCCTTTTCCATGTTACTAAGACTTAACAGTGTTATTTTTAGACAGTGCACGGTGTCCATCCAATGTACTCAATGCTTCAGCTCTTCTGGGGTGGGGGAAGCTCTGAGAAGAAACCCCTCTCACATGCAAAGACCCTCGTTTCATCAGACGGGGGACACGCAGTGTTATCAGAAACAGAGTCAGCACAGAGAGCAGGAGTGAGTCCAGCACATCCGGGGGTAATGATTCCTTGGCCTCCAGCTTGTAACTGATTGTGTAGCTGCTAGAGAGGCACTGTCTACCCAGGATGCAGATTCATTGTGGGGCTACCTTTCATCTAAAAAATTCCCAGGGGCAGGGGCGCCTGGGTGGCTCAGTCGGTTAAGCGTCTGACTTCAGCTCAGGTCGTGATCTCACGGTTCATAGGTTCTAGCCCCATGTTGGGATCTGTGCTGACAACTCAGAGCCTGGAGCTTTTTTTGGATTTGTGTCCCCCCCTCTCTCTGCTTACACTCTGGCTCCTCTCTCCGTCTCTCTCAAGAATAAATAATAAACGTTTAAAAATGATCAAAAAATTTCTAGGGGCACCTGGGTGGCTGAGTCGGCTCAGGTCATGATCTCGTAGTTTGTGAGTTCGAGCTCCGCATCAGGCTCTGCATTGATAGTGCAGAGACTGCTTGGGATTCTCTCTCCCTCCCTCTCTCTGTGCCCCTCCCCTGTGCTCCCTCTTTCTCTCTCTCTCTCTCTCAAAAAAAAAAAAAAATTCCAGCAGCCTATGTACCAATCGGCTGGAGATAGACTATTACATAGTAGTTTAAACAATCTCAAGTTGTATACATCAATGTATAGATGTTTATGTTTGTACATGTGTGTTCGTATCCATTATATATGCATGCCCAATACCCACCTACACGATACTGGTTACAACTGGATGGAGGGAGAGGAAACAGAGAAATGATCTATAAGGGGCTTCAAACTGGTATATGTAAATTATATTTCCATGAAGCCATTAAAAAAATAGACATCTGCAGTAAATATGGTGTAATGTGTAGGCTTGATAAGGGGCTGGGTTAGGTAAACACGTTTACTATAATGTTCTTTTCTCTGATGGAGACTTACGTTTGAAATATTTTACGATAGGAAGAATTTTTAAAACCTGAACGGAAATGATCGGTACTAAATTCAAGATGGTGATTTTATCTGTGGAGTGACAGATATGGGATCAGGGAGCATCGCTTGTATTTGTGATGTCCGACTTCTTTTTGTTTTTCTAAAAAAATTAATCAAAATCGCAAAACGTTAAGATTTGATGTCGTTGTGGGTTTACAGGGGTTCACTTACAACATTCTCTTGGCTTTTCTGCATTTATATATAAAAAAAAACATGCTATAGAAGTGAGAGAATAAGGCTCTAACTCTCTGGACAGGAAGGAAGTAATGGAATTTATAGCATGCATGGCATGTTAGCTCTGGAAAGCAGAGCCTGAGGCAAGGCTTAAGTGCTAAAGTCTTTGGGGAGGTGCAAACCCAGGGCAACAGAATGAGGGGATAGAGAAGCGAGAGGGGGAAGGATGAGAAGCAAACAGCAAGTGATCTGTTGCCACGCTAGCCACTGTTTTGTGAGGTCTTAGCTGTGCGGGATGTGTCCGGATAGGCTATATACAGACACTGTTTGGGGACCGTCCACTGGAGAGAGGAATGGAGAGGGGATTCATTTCCTAGCTCTTTGCTTTCTTCTCTGGCCAAAAGTGAATTTGCAGGAAGCTAATACTCACGAACTTCTGGAGTGTGTCATTTAGCCCTTTTGACCACCCCTGGGGAGGCAAGATCACACACACGAGTGTGGTGCATAGTTAGGAACTATGTGTGAGTGAGAGACCCTGGCAGTGGCCTCAGACCTTGGGGCCACCCGGCCCTAAGGGAGTCTGATTTGAGCCCCCCCGCACTGGCAATGGCTACCGCAAACCAAGAGACCAAGGGTATGGGAGGTAAGCCTACGTGGGAGGAGGGGTGAGGAATTAAAACTGTTCTGGGCTGACCTCTTTTCTGAAGAGCATTTGGAGGACAACAGTGTTCAGTGAGGTTTGGGGGAAGGATTTGGAAAGCGGGACTTGGAGTTGGGGAAGAATCAAGAAGGTCTTGCCTAGAGGCCTGGGGAAAAGATTGTCTCTGGCCACAGACGTGGGGAGGCTCCGTGGGATGCAACTCCTAATTGCGTTGAACGGGCAAAGAAGAACCGGGAGGGCTGGCGGTCTGGAAGAGGGCTGAGGGCTGAAGGTCTCAGAAGACCGAAGAGAAGCTGGATGGGAGTGACCCTTGGAAAAATAGGAGCTTGTGGTAAGAGAGTGAAATGGTAGAGCTTAAGGTTCAGAGTGGCAGGCAGGTTGGGTAGGGGCGAGGATCGGGAGGGGGCCATGGGTGAGGTTTCTTGAGCGGAGTGGGGGTAAAAGATAGGAGGGAAGCAGCGGTTCAGGATCTCGAGGTCACTTGGAACAGCAGCAGGAGGCTGGGCACGGAGCAAGACTGTTGAGCTGAGACGCGGCAGAAGTGTAAAGGCGTGAAGAGGAACGGTTAGCAAATTTAGCTCGGCCCGGCACTGGAGGACCAATGTAAATGGTGAGGAACTGTTCCAAGGTTGAGTCACCAAGGGATGCCAATTAACAAACGGGGTCAGCTATTCTATCGTTGACACTAAACTGAATCATCACCATATAATCTGGAAGCCAATTGCCATCCGTCTGTAAAGGTCTCATGCATTTGCCTACTGCGAAGTTCTGTTCCTCCCATGACCTCTGCCCACCGCCCCCACCGCCCCACCCCACCCCCAGCTTTCTTAAGTTGTGGGTGTTGGAGTGTTCATCACATGGTGCTGTCATGCCTGTCCGCGTTTCTGCCTCCCTCCCCACCTGCCCCATCGTGAGTGCTGGCAGGGCAGGGCCAGATCTCACCTTGCATCGGGTCCCCACCCAGCCTGGTCCCTGACGCCCCGTGGGAGCTCAGAACATTGCAACGTGGAGTTGCTGGCAAGGAGAGGGCTGTAGCCACCAGGAGCCACGGATCACTTTCTCTTCGATGGTTGAGAGAAGCTCTTTGATTAAGTCGCTTCCTCGTTTCTGCCCTTTCAGACATAACCTTCTCTCTCCCCTCAAGATACATGTTCCTTGTAGAATATTTGGAAAACAGTGATAATGACGCATAACCCTGACCCCCAGTGACAGCCACTATTAATGACTTAGTGTAGATTTTTACAGTCCTAAATCTTATTTATTAATTTCAATAGCTAGCACATTGATGGCACACCTTTCAAAAGGCAGAAAAGTGGCTGTCGTGAAAGTGTCCCCCTATTCCTATCCTTCCTCCCCTCATCCAGTTCCCTTCTGCAGGAGAGCCTCGGTTACTGGATTCCTGTAACCAGGACAGCCTGTACTTTCCCAAGCAAGTTTGGGTCGTGGGGTTTTTAAAAATTTTTTTTTAACGTTTATTTATTTTTTGAGAGACAGAGGGAGACAGAGTGGGAGTAGGGGAGAGTCAGGGAGAGAGGGAGACGTAGAATCTGAAGCAGGCTCTGAGCCATCATCACAGAGCCCGATGCTGGGCTCCTACCACGAACTGTGAGATCATGACCTGAGCCGAAGTCAGACGCTTAACCGTCTGAGCCACCCAGGTGCCCCTGTTTTTTTTTTTTTTTTAATTCTTTTTACACCAATACTAGTATTTGACCGACACCTTTTTGCATTTTTCATTTCACAATAGTTCTTGCAGGTCATTCCACATCAGGATGTAAAGAAAATTCTTACTCTCTACAGCTGCCTGGTCTTTTATTGTTTGGGTGTAGTATACTTGATTTAACCAATTTTCTGTGCATGGGTGTTTGAATTGATTCAGATCTCTGTAATTTGCAATGTTTTGTTATGGAAAATTCAAGGGTAAAGTACACCCGGGGGGGCCCATCACCCAGCTTTAACTTGGGACTGTGTGTGTGTGTGTGTGTGTGTGTGTGTGTGTGTTTAAGTTTATTTATTTATTTTGGGAGGGGGTCGTGGAGAGGAGCAGAGAGAGAGAGGGAGAGGGAGAATCCCAAGCCGGCTCTGTGCTGACGCGGGGCTCAATCCCACAAACCGTGAGATCATGACCTGACCCGAAGTTGGACGCTTAACAGACTGAGCCACCCAGGCGCCCCATGTGTGCCCTGGTTTTCATAGAACAGAGCTCACCTTACCGCACTTCAAAGAGATTCTATCAGTTTTCAGCCCTACCACCCCATGTGTAGAGAGGGTCCGTTTCCCGCGGCTTTACCTACACAGCGTGTTATCAAACTTCTCGCGCTTACCTGCCTCCCGGCTGAAATATGTTATACAAATGTCGCTTTCCTTTGCATTTCTCTTATCCTGAGTTGGGGCGAACATTGTTTTATGCGTGCTTCGTAATTCCTTTCTTGGCAACTAGCTGCTCGTATTCTCTAAACGCTCTGCTTTGGGTTTGGTGGCCTTTTTCTCATTGATGTACAGGAGAGCTTTTTCAATATAAGGGAAAAATGAGCGCCTCCTTTGTAATATACACTGCAGATGTTTCCATTTTGTTTCTGATCTTTGTCGTAAGGTACTGTAGGGTTGTTTTTGGTTTTTTGGTTTTTGGGTGTTTTTTTTCTTTTTTTGCCATGAAAAGGCTTTTTTAAAAAGCTTTTAAAAATGGTGTAGAATTATCGATCTTTTCTTTTACAGCTTTTGGTATTTGTTCCCTGCTTAGTACAGCCTGTACAAGCCTTTTATCCACTCTGGGATTTTACAAAAATTTCCTCGTGGCTTTTTTCTAAGATAATTAGGACTTCGTTTTGTGTATTGAACCTTCGATTCTTCTGGAATTTATTTTTGGCGGGAACCTTTGATTCTTGCACAGTTTATTTTGGTGGAAAGTGTGGACTGTGGTTTTATTCTTATGTTTTTTATTCAGCCATCTACTTAGTTGTCCTGACATCATTTGTTGAAGCCACCCTTTCACGTTATTTGAAATGCACTCTTCTCATATACTCAGTTTCTGTATTAATCGAGGTGGATTTCTGATCTTCCTACTTTTTTTTAAAGAGTGGCCTCTTATCATATATTTAGCTCATTGCTTACTGTTTGTAGTTTCCCATTTTTTATTATTAAAAATACGGCTGTGGTACCTGTCTTTGCGGATGAGTCTTTGTACGCACCTCTTTTACGATAAATGCCTGCAAACGGAATTGCCGTGTCTAAAGACACCTTGAAATGTCTTTATTATAGATATTGTCAAACATACCAAAAAGCAGAGAGAATAGTGTAAGCCCTTGAGTAGCCATCATGGAGCTTCAATGAGTGTCGACATTTTATTTATCGTATTTCATCTCTCGCTTCTGCCCCCAGGCATTTTCTCCTGAAGTGTTATTTTTAATTAGCTACTTTTTTATTTTAAGAGAGCGCGTGCGCGAGCAGTGGAGAGAGGCAGAGGGAGAGAGAGAGAGGGAATCTGAAGCGGGCTCTACACTCTGTGCAGAGCCTGATGCAGGGCTCCATCCCACAACCTTGGGATCATGACCTGAGCTGAAATCAAGAGTTGGATGCTCAGCCAACTGAGCCACGCAAGCACCCCCCCCCCCCGCCCCCCTGGAGTATTTTAAAGCAAAGCCCAGACTCTGTATCATCATCCATAATCAGATCCATAAATCTCTCTAATTAACTTAAATTAGCTTATTTCTTTCTTACGGTTCTCTCAAAAGTGTCCGTTTCAGATTTGCCTTCATCGGGATTCAAACAAGGTCCAGATTTTTTTTCAACTTTTTTTTTTTTTTCCTTTTGGGACAGAGAGAGACAGAGCATGAACGGGGAAGGGGCAGAGAGAGAGGGAGACACAGAATCGGAAACAGGCTCCAGGCTCTGAGCCATCAGCCCAGAGCCCGACGCAGGGCTCGAACTCATGGACCGCGAGATCGTGACCTGGCTGAAATCGGACGCTTAACCGACTGCGCCACCCAGGCGCCCCGGTCCAGATTTTTTTTAAGGCTTTTGTAATTACCGCTCTGATTGGCCCGCAGACAGTGCACCCGTGTGCCCCTCTGCCAGCATACGTGAGAGTTGCTTTTACCCCGTGTCTTCGACAGTTCTGGGCACATCCTCCGACAAGCCTTGCTGACCTTCCAGGGGCTGTAGCCAGAAACCACGGGGGCCTCCTGCCTCCCTTCCTCCTCCCACATCCCACACCTCACCTTTCAGGGTATTCTGCCAGCTTTACCTTGAAACGCATCCAGAACCTGATCGCCCCTCCCTCCTGCGTGAGTCATGCTCTCTCGCCTGGACCATTGCAGCAGCCTCTCTGCTCCTGAGCTCTCCCCAAAGTGTGTTAACACAGCAGCCAGAGCGCCCTTTTGTTAAACGGAGGTGTAATTGGCATACGACATGATATTAATTTCAGGTGCACAACACAATGGTTCCAGATTTGTATATATTGGGAAATGATCACAGTAAGTCTAGTTAGTATCCGTCACCACACTTGGTTACAAAATTTGTTTGTTTGTGTTGAACACTTTTAAGATCTGCTCTCTAGCCACTTTCACATGTGCCGTACGGTATTATCAACCACGGTCACGCTGTATGTCACATCCCCATGACATTTATTTTATAACTGGAAGTTTGTGCCTTTCGACCCCCTTCACTTATTTCATCCACCCCCCTACCCTTCCCGCCTCTGGCAACCGCCAGTCTGTTCTCTGTCTCAGGGTTTTGTGTGTTTGTTTTTGAATTCCAAAACAAAGGGAGATTACGTGGTATTTGTCTTTACATAATGGTATCCTCAAGGTCCATCCGCATGGTTGTGAGGGGCAAGATTTCATTCTTTTTTACGGCTGAGTGGTATTCCATTGTGTACCTAGAGCGCATCTGCATTCATTCATTCATTCATTCATTCATTCGTACATGGACGCTTAGGTTGCTTCTTTATCTTGGCTGTTGTACGTAATGCTGCAGCAGACACTAGGGGCATATATCTTTCCGAGTCCGTGTTTTCATTTCTTTGGATAAATACCCAGAAGTGGAATTGCTGGATCATATGGTAGTTCTATTTTTAATTTTTTGAGGAACCTTCGTGCTATTTTCCACAGTGGCTGCACCAATTTATACTCCTGCCTACCTGCGGTACGCCGGGGCTCCCTTTTCCCCCGCAGCCTGGCCAATACAGGTCATTTCTTGTCTTGGTGATAATAGCCATTCTGACAGGTGCACTGTGATATCTCATTGTGACTGTGGTTTGCATGTCCCTCATGACTGGTGACGTTAAGCACCTCTGTATGTACACATCGGCCATCCTGTATATCTTCATCGTTTTAACACGCAAATAAGAGCAAGTCACTCTGATGCTCAGCAACCTTCTATGGTTGCTAGAAGAGCGGCAAGGAAGCCAGGGGACCGGGGTGGGGTGGAGTGAGCGAGTGGGGAGAGAAGTAGGCGGTAATATCGGGGAGATGAGGGTGGGAAGGCAGATTGCGTCGGGCCCTGTAGGCCATTGGCAGCGCTGTGGGTTTTACTTTGAGTGAGGTGGGAGTCATAGCCTAGCTCCCAAAAGTGTGTCGCACCCAGTACACACCAGCAAATATTTATTGACTGACGATGAATTTGATAGACAGACCCTATTTGCGCTAGAAAATTAGGGGCGCCTGGGTGGCGCAGTCGGTTAAGCGTCCGACTTCAGCCAGGTCACGATCTCGCAGTCCGGGAGTTCGAGCCCCGCGTCAGGCTCTGGGCTGATGGCTCAGAGCCTGGAGCCTGCTTCCGATTCTGTGTCTCCCTCTCTCTCTGCCCCTCCCCCGTTCATGCTCTGTCTCTCTCTGTCCCAAAAATAAAAAATAAACGTTGAAAAAAAAAAAAGAAAATTAATAGTAAAAAAAAAATAGCACAAGTGAAAAACACTAATGGATGTACTTCTCTTTGATATGGTTTTTGGCTGTCTGTATTTTTCCATTTGGGGGGAAATCTGTGCCTTTTTCCATTTTTCTGTTGGGGCATCCTAGTAAAATCTTTTGCATATCCGACGATCCCTTTGTCTGCCATATGTCAATTTATTTTGGTTTCCTTTTCCCAGGTTTTTTTTTGCCTTCATCAGTTTTTTAAATGTAGGAACCGGCTTCCAGTTCCTTAGAAAGATGTTCTTCTTTTTTTTTGCTGTCCAATTCATTGCTTTAATTCCCTTTATTTGTTAAGTTTTCAAAAGCAGATTTGGGTAGATGTGTGATGGACAGTTGTAACTTAATATTTTCCAAGTTCTCAACTGATTATTTCAGCCCTGGATATTAGGCGACGCATCCTTTTCTCCATGGTTTCATTGTCGCCTCATCATGCCGTTTGCTTCCATGATTTGGAAGGCTGCGTGGACGTGTGTGGCCCGGTAGCTTCCTCCCAGCTGGGTCACCTGCGCTTGAGGAGAAATCAGGAATGATGTGTGTGAGTGTGTGTGCACGCGTGTGCCTAACTGCACGTCCTCGTGTCTTCTGGAAGAGTTGGCTCACTCTCCTGTGACTCACTTAGGATTAAGTGTCTGGGTAGAATTCCTAAAGCAATTTCCCCCCCTTCTCTGAGCTGCCCTTTTAATACTGGAGGGCTGGGTTGAGGCCAGTCTGCCTCAGCTGATTTCAGTTTTATTTCTCATGCTCGAGCCAGTGCGAGGCTTTGAAAATAGTCTTTTCAAAGGTGCAGACTCATTTTGATAGAGAACCAGCGTGTTAAAACAAAATGAGAGAGTTGGCAATTTTAAGCAAATAAATTGCTTCCTATTGATAATGGGATATTTATGCAGCCTGCGGTGGAGAACAATTTCTTTCGTATCCAGGCCCTTTATCGGTGATCCGGAAGGCAGAATGGAGTGGCAAGTGGTGTGGCCGGACCTGATGGGAAGGCTGGCATGTGGGAATTTGGTGAGCTGGGGGAGGGAGCCATCCCGTGGGCTTCCGAGGGGCGGAGCGGCCCTATGTCAGCCCAAACCTCCTGTGCCTTTTCCTTCTCACGCTTTACCAGGGGGGCTCGGGCTCACGCTGTTTTAAATTTCATCTGGCTACCATTCTTTAGGCAGCAACTCCGGGGCTGACTCTATCTGTGAGGCCAGTAGGAACGAGACCTGGGCCGTGCTTATGTGTGTCCTTGCACGTGAGAAAAGGAAGGCCTGGTTTGATGAGTCAAAATTGCCAAATGACACAACAGGAGGGCAATCGTTTTCTGGAATGGAGCCAATGTCTCCAACTCCCACCGTTTGTCATTTTGCCCCGAGTCTCAGTGCCACGAATTCCGTGGAAGGTGACGTTACGAGAAATCTTGTTTTGTGGGCTGAACTGCCCAGGCAGCGTTCGAGTCTCTTGGACCCTCTTTCAGGCCCCGGCCCCGCCTCGGTCGGAGAGACCGCAGGATGGGTGAATTTGGTGCCGAGAAGTCAAGGGAAACAGGTGTGACCGTCGCTGTCCTCTCGTGCTGCCGGGTTCGCCTCTAAAACTGGTAGATGCCTATGGCCAGGAGGGCCTGCCTGCTTCCGCCTCCCTTCCTGATCTGTGACCAAGTCTGTTCCGGGCGGGGCAGAGGCCAGGGCTGGAGGTGCAGCTGGGAGGTTTCAGACCTGAAGGACGAAATCTGTCATTCAGCCGGTGTTATGTGTTAAGACTGGGGGGGTCTGGGGGGCACCTGGGGGGCTCTGTCAGTTGAGCATCTGACTCTCGATTTAGGCCTGGGTCATGATCTCTCGGTTTGTGGGATCCAGCCCCACTGTCAGAATGCAGAGCCCATTTGAGATTCTCTCTCTCTTGCCCCTCTCCCCGCTCATGCGCGCTCTCTCTCTCTCTCCCTCTCTCAAAATAAATAAATAAACTTAAAAAAAGGATTGGTAGGCCTGTGGGGGCTACAAAAACAAAGACTTTTCTCTGATCTTCCGGAATGTCACATCCCTCGGGGACTCCAGGAAGGTGGTTGTTAAGTCGACGTTGGTACGGAGGTGGGTGCCCTGTGCCGCTTCCTTGGCAGTGAGCGAGAGCTAATTGCTCAGTGGAGACATGGGACACGGGATGATCCCGCTACCGGGGTAGTGATGGGGGAAGACACTGGTTCAGGGGCGACGGGGAGATCTTGGGGCAAGCTCAGGAGGCTGCTGGGGGAGAGCCTGATGTGACGAGAAGGGCGGGGGCCTTAGAGTGATCGTGAGATAGAGGCTACTCCGGGGAAGCCAACACAGGGGACAGGCCAGCCCTCCTCCAAGTGTGGGTCCTGAACTACTCGGGCAGAGTGAACCGGGGCGTGCTTTGAAAAGAAGAAAGAAATAGAATAGAAAACATCAGTGTCACCGGCAGAAAGGGTGTGTACTGTTTCAGGAGGTATGTGTTTGAAGAGGTCGAAAATGAAGCTTAGGAGAACGAACCCCGGGGCGGGGGGGGGGGGGGGGGGGGGCGGTGCAGAAGACCAGGGTTCAGATCACTGTCCTGACGCAACCACATGGCCTTGGGCGAGGGCTAATGACAGAACCTACCTCATGAGTTGTGAGGCATAAATGAGCTAATAGGCCGGGGTGCCTGGCCGGCTCCCAGTCGGTTCAGCACCTGACTTCGGCTCAGGTCATGATTTTACGGTTCGTGAGTTGGAGCTTCACCTCCCGTGAGCTCGAGCCCCCCTTCGGGTGAGCCCCACTTCTCTCGCTCTGTCTCTCCCCCTCCCTGCCCCTCGCTCACCTGTGCCCTCTCTCTGTCTCCAAAAAAAAAAAAAATGAGCTAATACACCAAGAATGCTCAGAGCAGTACCTGGTACAGACCAAGCACATAATCGACGTTAGCTATCTATCACATAGTAGTTGGAACCAGAAGAAACTGCTGATATTTGACCATTTTTTAGCTGTACAAAAGCAATTTTGTATGGTTCGACCTAATGCACACACATACGCACACCTTCTGCGTATTATAGCTACGTTATGCGTCTGTCATGACGTGCAATGCGTTTCTTACCGTAGGGCGGAATGAAAAGGCCGCGTGCTACGCTGGCTTCCCCTGGCAGGACGTGGAGATGAGGCAAAGGTTTTAATAACCAAATGTGATGCTTTCACAGGCCCTTTGCTCTGAAGGTGCCCGTGACGTGCTTTGTCTGTCGCTCCTCCATTCATTGTCCTTTAAGGATGGATGGATGTGCGGGCTTCCTAAGGGCCCCCCTTACTCAGTAGTGGGTCACACAGAAGGCCTGAGCCCCCCTCCTGCTCAACCCCAGACCCTCTTCCTGGGTGTTCTCGAACCCCGTGTGCTGGGCTGCACAGAGCCTTCTCCCTTGGCACGAAGTGACAGAATCAAAACAAAGCTGTACCTCCTTTAAAATGAATCCTTTCCTTGGGGCCGCCTGGGTGGCTCAGTCGGTTAAGCGTCCGACTTCGGCTCAGGCCACCATCTCACAGTTCGGGAGTTCGAGCCCCACGTCAGGCTCTCTGCTGTCAGCGCAGAGCCTGCTTCGGATCCTTTGTACCCTTCTCTCTCTGCCCCTCCCCTGCTGGCGCGCTCTCTCTGTCTCTCTCAAAAGAAATAAACTTAAAAAAACGAATCTTTTCCTCATTGCAAAAACAAAAACAGTAATAGCCCCTCGTGTTTCCTTGGGCTTGATTCTTGGTCCTTCTGTTGAAAACTTGTTTCCTCTTTCCAGCGCAGGAGAGATCACAGAGGTCGGGGGAAAGATCTGGTGTCTAGAATGATCCTCTGGGAGGGCCAGAGAAAGAATCTGACTTCCAACCACTAAGCTGTCCTCCACATTCCCTGCCCACTGTGGGTTCAGAGTGGGTCCCCCTCTCCCCGTCGGCTGTCCTTCTCGCTCTTCGGTTTCCGTCTCCTGGGACGAGGCCCCCAGCGCCTAGAGTGGTGCCGACACACAGGAGGTGCCCGAGACATTATTTGTTGGCTTGAATGGAGTTGAGTGATCTGAAGAGAAATTCTCAAGAGAATCGGGTGTGAGCCACTCCGGAGAGGATGTCTCCTGCTCTCCACTCAGCTTGCTTCTGGTTTATTTCTGGAACTTGGATCCTGTTCGTTTGGCCTCCACGTGGGTGCTAAATCCACAAAATGATTTTGTTTTCTCAGATGTTAATGATTCTCCGATCTCAGGATATTAACGTTTGTAGCCCAGGAACAGTGTGACTTAATGAAAAATTAATTGTATTGATTGTTACCGTCTTGTTCACAGATAAATCCCACTCGATGTGCTGCTTGCGATATTGCCGTAGATGCCAAATGGTCCAGCGCCTAAGTTTCTGTCCCGGGCTGCTTGCCTCATTTTCTCGGAGAAGGTGCTGGTTGTTGTGTGAGACGTGGCTCCTTTGGTGCAGAGGCACCAGGCTGGTCCCCATGAAGCTGTTCTGTCTGCTGGGCCGTGGGAGCTGGGCTGTCTCCTCCTGGGGCCAACGGCCCCACATCCTGCCCCCGAAGCAGATCTAGTCCGGGGTCAGGGGCATAGCTCTCCTCCACTCACCCTTCTTCTTGCCTCGTCAGGGAGCCCTCCTTCCCTGTGAGCTGGTGTGGTGAAAGAGTGTCAGTTGTCTGCTAATGTGATGATGGGTGACTGGGGTCCTTGGATGGTTTCAGGGTGGGGGCCGGTTGCCAGGAAGACCGAGGTATGATGAGAGGGTCGGAGCCTTTAGCCCCATGCCCCGGCCTCCAGGGAGGGGAGAGGGTTGCGGATCGAGTTCGATTCCCGGTGGCCAGTGACTTCATGAGCCATGTTTACGTGACAGAACCTGCTGAGCCCTAAATGACAGGGTTTAGAGAGCTCCCGGCTTGGTGAGCACATTGAGGTGCTGGGAGGGTTGTGTGCCCAGGAAGCTCCACACCCCCTCAGCCCCGTTCCGGGTCTTGTTTTGGACATCTCTTCATTTGGCAGTTCCTGAGTGGTATCCCTTATAATAAACCAGTAAATGTTAAGTAAGGAACTTTCCAGAGCTCTGTGAGCCGTTCTAGTGATGATCAAACCCAAGGCAGGATCGTGGGAACCCCAGACTTTATTATTATTATTATTATTCTTTTTTCATGTTTATTTTTGAGAGAGAGAGAGAGAGAGAGCAAGAGAGAGAGAGAGAGAGAGAGCACACACTCGAGCAGGGGAGTTGGAGAGAGAGAGGGAGACACAGAATCCGAAGCAGGCTCTAGGCTCTGAGCTGTCAGCATAGAGCCTGACGTGGGGCATGACTTCACAAACTAGACCGCGAGATCACGACCTGAGCCGAAGTCAGATGCTTAACCGACGGGGCCGCCCAGGTGCCCCGGGAACCCCAGACGTTATAGCTGGGCATTCAGAAGTACAGGTAGCCTAGACTTGCGGCTGGCGTCTGAAGCGAGGCCGGTTTTGTGGGGCTTGACCTGTGAGGTCTACACTACGTGTGAGCAGCAGTTAGTGTCAGAGTTGGATGGCATCACCGGACGCCGGATGGATATCCAGAGAGTTGGAGAATTAGTAGGGGTGGGGACCCTCCCCCCAGCTGGTGTCAAGTGTTGCGAGCAGAAATGGATCCTAGAGGGCAACTTGGCAATATGTATTAAGTGCCTTAAAAATGTTCCTGCCCTTTGACCCAGCAGTTCCATTCCTGGGATGTCATCTTAAGGAAATGAGCATCAACGCACGTGAAAATTTCCATACACGAATTTCCAAGGCAGCATTATTTAAGAGCAGAAACGATCTCAACGTCCCACGCTCGGAGCGTGGTGAGCCCAGTTGCGCTGTAGGCATATTACGGAATGCCACGTGGCCATCAGAAGTGATGCTCTACAGACGAATACACTATATGGAAGATCGAGACGGTTGTGTGTTAAATGGAAAAAAACGTGCAAAGCTATAGAGAGTGCATGATCCAAATGTAATTAAGAATATTTGTATGTAAAAAGTTTGGAATAAAATGCCGTAATGTATTATTAGCGGTGGTTATTGCTGGCCGGTGAAGTAGATGATTATTTTTTTTCTTTATACATTTAGGGGGCGTTTTCCTGAGGAGCATACATCAATGTGTAACCTGTGAAATGTTGCATCCCTGTGCGGGTCTAGCTCTGGTCTTTTCACCCCAGAGGTCAAGTCCAGAACCCCCCAGGAACAGAAACTGCCCTTCTTCTCTCCTCACTCATCAGCTTGTTGTTTTGTATTAAGACCCTCCGGCCATTCTCACCCTCATACATATTCACATCTAATTTAATGATTTTTCCTTTCAGCCCTGCCTGGAACATCCTGTCCAACACAGGGTGCCCCTGGCTGGGATGGGCTTTCATTGTTAGTGTCTATTCTAATTTGCTCTGCTCTTTTACTGTTGGGGAATTTTCCATCAGCTTAAGCAACCTGGCATGCTAAAATAAATTCTGCTTTATCTGTGAAGGTGTAAATTTGGGGACAGATAAACTCTGTGCCAGCTCCTAAGCCCTTACAAATGGCCCTAACTTTTTGACTGCCTTGTGCCACCCAATTTTAGGAAAGAAATGATTATTTTTCATGACCTGGGGATATGGAGTCTCTGTCTAGTTTCACCCCCTCCTGAGTTACTGAGATACTTTTCTTTCTGAACGCCAGCTAGGGGAGGAGTTGGCTTTGTTTTTTAATGCAAGGTGCCATTTTGACCATGAGGTAAGGAAAAAGGCCAGACGCATGGGGGTGCTTGAGATACCCAGGATGAGCAGTGCCTCGCTGGCCCGCCAGTCTTAAGTGCTTTGAAGGCCCTTGAAGATTTTCAACACAGGCTCTCGTCTGTTCCCAGGGTTACCAGTGACTCATGGGGAGTCTGGGGCTGGTGGGCTTACAGGAGCCCTGCTCAACTCTATATTCTAACCTTAGATCACAGAGGCAATTATGCCATCCGGGAGGGATGGTCACTATTGCCAGCCATATCTTTTTGCAGGTGCCTCCCAACAGGGGCCCTTGCCTGCCACCCTCTTGGGAGAGTACATCCCTTCTGCCCCCTCGCCCACGCTGTGCCCCTACCGGAAATCCCTCTTTGTTGCACTGACTACAATCCTCAGCCTCCTTCCGGGCTCTCCTAAGGCTCACCTTGTTTGGTTCGAGACAGATTATGCTTAGACTGAGATTGCCTTTGCTGATAATTTATTTAATCAGGTTCATTGTGGGAATTATCATTTATAATAGGAATATATCATAAGCCAGTAGCGTACAGGAGAATGCCTCCTAAGTAGCCAATAAAGGAATAGCCTACTTCAGGCTAGGGAGAGATTATTGACGTTATTGTTCAGGCCAAGGGGAGAGGAAAGAAAGAAAGCCCGAAGTTGGAGGTGTGCCTTTCTATGAGTTGGTTCTCAGTAGAGTCCGTCCTTCCTGCTAAAAGTTGGGTACCCGCTGCCGGCTTAGGTCGCTCACTGCTGGGGCAGGGAGGTAGGAGGTGACGGTACCTGTGTTGGCTGCAAGGTTGGCTTTTGGCAAGGTTTTGATGGCTCTGAAGATGGTTTTACTCCAGGGACAGTTACGTGGCTTGTACCGCTGACTCTGGGGAGACGTTCCGTCTCTTCCTGAGATTGCTGCACAGTTTAAGCACCACCGCCAACCAAGATGAGCCTGGCACAGCAAGAGCAAGTGTGTGGCAGGGTCTTTGGAGAGCCATTTAGATCGGCGAAGAGTGGCCTTGCCCAGACCAAATGCTCTCATGTTGCTGGGTTCACCTCCTGGTTTTTAAAATGGAAAAGCCCATCACCGTTGCCGTCACAGTGGTGTCGAGGACACAATGGTCCCCTCTACTTCAGGTGCGAGAGTTGGATAAGAAGGTCCTCAAATCCACCTTCAGCACAATGTCACCAAAACACATTATTCAGAACAAATTCAAACCACAAATAAGCTTTCGGCACATGGATTTGCGATCATAATGCATCAGTAGGCAGCACACCTCCTCCCCCATGTAATTGCCAGGTGTTTTCTTTAAAAAATTTTTTTTTAATGTTTATTTATTTTTGAGAGAGAGAGAGAGAGAGAGAGAGAGAACATGAACAGGGGAGGAGCAGAGAGATAGGGAGACACAGAGCCCGACGCGGGGCTCGAACTCATGTGGGATCATGACCTGAGCCGAAGTCAGACGCTTGACCCACGGAGCCACCCAGGCGCCCCTTCCAGGTGTTTTCTGTTTCAACGTCTCTCTCCTATCTCCTGGGCACTCTCTTTTTCCTCGGGTACACCTTGCATTCTTTCAGCCTCCTTTGTGAAACAGGACTCCACTTAAACAGATAAAGAACAGAGAAATAGAGAAATGCCTCCAGGGTTGGGACCCCTCTTAGTAGTGTTCCTTACCATCTGCGTCTGTGCAAGTAGCACAGAATGAATGATCACTTTGTTGAAATGGATGGAGTCGCACCTCAAACAGCAAATAACCTAGGAGTGAGGATCCTTTAGCCCTTTGAAGAGAGTACCACGAAAAACAATCCAGCTTAACAAAGGGCATTATACAAAGCAGCACGGAGCCCCATCCTGGCCCCCGTCTCTGTGGCCTGTCCCCTCACTATTATGAAATGCGGGCACACTTCTGACCCCACTTCCTCCTGGCCCATGGGTCCTCCTTGAGGACCCCGCCCCCCTGGCTGTCGGAGGCCTCACCTCCGTGTTCCCTGCTTATTGAAACCAATTAGTTGTATTTGTGGACTGATTGAACAGAATTAAATTGGAACTCATTCACGCTAAAACCCGCACTGGGATCGAACCAGCGTTTTATGGGCAATTATGGTCATTCTGTTCCCACTTTCCGTTCTGGTTGGGTACCCAGTATTACTGTCAGCAGTAGCTCATCCCGTATGGCCAAATGCTCACCAGTCCTGGCCACCTGGCCACGTCTCACGGTCCTGTACGCCGTGTGACCAAAACGCCCCTTCCCTTCCCTCTCTGCAAGTGTGTGCCTCCTCCTGAATTCTGTCTCGGTTAATGTGATCGGTCCTCACCCCATCAGGCCAACCAGAAACCCCAGCATCATCCTCAACGCTCCCTCTCCTAGACGCCGGACTCCCAAGCCCTCCCGCCTGACCACGCAGAAAAGCCTCAGACCCTGTTAGCAGCGCTGTGGGGGTAAGCCCGGCTTCCTCACCTTCCCGCAGACTGTGGTGAGTCCTCCCAGTAAGGCCCCCGCTTCTCACCTCCCAGCCACCCCGATGCCGGAACCCTTGGTTTAAAAACCAGTCTAGGGGCGCCTGGGTGGCTCAGTCGGTTAAGCGGCCGACTTCGGCTCAGGTCATGATCTCGCGGTCCGTGGGTTCGAGCCCCGCGTCGGGCTCTGTGCTGACAGCTCAGAGCCTGGAGCCTGTTTCAGATTCTGTGTCTCCCTCTTTCTCTGACCCTCCCCTGTTCATGCTCTCTCTCTGTCTCAAAAATAACTAAATGTTAAAAAAAAAAAAAAAAAACCAGTCTGATCCCGGGGCGCCAGGGTGGCTCAGTCGGTTAAGTGTCCAACTTTGGCTCAGGTCATGATCTCATGGTTCATGAGCTGGAGTCCCGTGGGCTGGCAGCACAGAGCCCGCTTCATATCCTCTGTCCCCATCCCGTCCCCACTCTCTCTGCCCCTCCCCTGCTCACACACACACACACACACACACACACTCTCTCTCTCTCTCTCTCTCTCTCTCTCTCAAAAATAAACATTAAAAAAATCAATCTGATCCTTTCCTTGATTGATTGATTGATTGATTGGATTTATAACCACTGAGGACTCCCTGTGGCCTACAGCAGGGCTTGACAAATTTTAACCATAAAAGGCCAAAGTGTGAGTATTTCAGGCGTCATGGGCCAAACCGTCGCTGTCACGACTTCTCAATTTTACAGGTGTAGTGCGGAAGCAGTAGGACTGCAGACGACAGACGCAGACAGTGTGTAAATGAGCAAGCATGGATGCATTCCAGAAAAACCCCACCTTATTTACCAAACAGGTGGGGGGCCACATTTGGCCACAGGCCACCATTTGCCAACCCCCGGTTTGCAGGGTAAAGGTCACATGGCTCCCAAGGCCCTTTGCCATCTCGTCCTCGTGCACTTCCTCCCCTCATCTCTCTCTCTTTTTTTAATGTTTATTTATTTTTGAGACAGAGAGAGAGCATGAACGAGGGAGGGTCAGAGAGAGGGAGACAGAATCCGAAGCAGGCTTCAGGCTCCGAGCAGTCAGCACGGAGCCCGACGCGGGGCTCGAACTCACGGACCGTGAGATCGTGACCTGAGCCGAAGTCGGATGCTCAACTGACTGAGCCACCCAGGCGCCCAGTCTCCCCTCATCTCTTAATGCCAAAGGATTCCGGTGTGACCCTTCCTTCCATAGGGTCATCTCTCTTGTATGGAAGGACGTCCATGGGGTTTTGTGTGGACTCCGATTCCTGCTCTTGTCATTCTCTGGTATGAAGATCCCGTTACCTCTCGGTCTAGACTAGACTAGACCAACTAGACTATAATCTTCTCATAGCTTGGAAAGTTTCTTTTGCCACCCAACTGTTCCAGCACAGCATATGGCCTGTAATAAGTAAACAGCAACTCTTCTTCGAATGAATGGCTGTATTAATCACCTCTAAGTATTCATTCGTCCTTCTCAGAGAAGGTACAAATCCTTCTAAATCTCTTTTCTCATTGACCCAGTCCCTGTCCTATTAATTTTCCTGAATAAAGACCATGAGGCTCCGATCGTGTATTTTCTGGTACACTTCTGTGGGTATTTAATAATCGCCATGCTGAACTGCATGTCTCTGGTTCTGCCATTTCTCAGTGACGTCTATCAACAGAACACATCTTGTTCGTTAACAGAGTGATCGCTTCTTGTGGCTGAAGCCCATATTCTTCCTGGAGACACATGTCTGTGGAGACTAAACAGATTTCGCATCTAGCAGGGATTGAGATAGGAAAAAGTATTGTTCTTCATTACCGAGTTGAGTTTGCAAATTAGCGCTGTGAATGTCAGCTGCTTCTTCAAGGCCAGGACGCTAACCGACGACTGTTGACTCTGGCTGGATGTCATCTCATGCACACTTTATTGGAGTGACCTGACTGATGAATCCGTTCTGTATGGTAGCCCGGTCTCTGCCATTGTTTTTGCCCGAACTGGCTATGTCCCTAGAGAGCGTCATGGACCCAAAGCCTGGTTCTTAGGGATACAGGTGGTCCCAGTGGTGGCTCTGATATTTTTAAGAAAATACACTTGCTGGTGTAATGAGAAGTAAATCTTTTGGGCTCTAGGGCAGCGTGCTTTCTAGCCAAGACCTTGCTCGGCCCCAGGACGTCAGGGTAGAGAGGCACTTAACCACGGCCACTTTCATACACCACAAACTGGCAGTGGGACAGGCTCTCGTCACCGCCACTGTCCCCTCTACTGTGGCCTGCAAAGGCATCTTGGAGGCGGGAGAATCACATACCGTTGCCTGATGTGCACGTATTGTGTGAGCATGAAATGTACTTAAAGACCAAAAGCACAGCACGCTTATGTAACCCTGAAGCACCAGGGACTTTAGCCCAGAGAGGGGATAAATTCCAGGGAAAAGTGCTCCGCATTACTGGGTTGTTCCTGCAACTTGATCTGTGGTCCCCACTTCCCAAGGATGTGGCCAGTGGCCAGAGCCCCTTCGTGTTGCCAGCAGCCTGCCCTGTAGCCACAGGCAGGGGGATCCGGCCTGCTTCCGTGTCTCCGCTGGTTTTATGGGCATATTTCTCACACCCTGTTCTGCTATTAAAAATAAAAATAAAACGAGGCACACATCACATGTCTCTGGCTGCAAGACCCATTTCCTTCTAATAAGCTTCTCGTTTGCCTGGGCTTTCCCTACCCTGGAAAGATTAAATCTCCAGAGGCTCCTATGATGGATTTCTAGTTTTGTACTTTTTTTTTTTTTTTGTCCCTGTTATTTTGAAAGAAAATGAAGTTAGTGAGCTTTGTCTGCCTTTGCAGACACACACTCTCTCTTTCTCTCTCTCTCTCTCTCTCTCTCTCTCTCTCTCTCTCTACCCGGGAGCCAGGAGCAGATATTCTGGGCAAACAGAATTACAGCTTTGTCCCACTTACTAGGGGCCACAGAAAACAGAACTCTGAGCTGATGTGTACCTGCGCGGTGCTGGAGCAGGGCTGGCCTGGTTACTCACGACAGAACAGCAAACCGTGGGGGTTCGAGGACTCGGGGAAGCGTGTCCCTTCACAGGGCAGTTCCAGGATGGACGCTGTCTGACTCCAGCAGCCCAAGGGGGAGGCAACTGTAGAGCAGCCCGGGCAGTGAGGTGGGGGACAGGAGGCATACCCTTCAAAGCCCTCATTTCCAGGCCGAGTTCACAAGCATCCCTGGTCCGGCCTCTCCGGGGTGTCCCGTGTAGGGATACAGGCCAGTTCGTTTGTAAGATCTAGGATATACAGGGGATCCCAGGAAAGAGGCCAAGCCCTGTAATGGCCAGGGAGCTCACGACTGAGTCAGACGGAGGAGAAGTGGAGATGTGACTCGGGAAAGGAGAACAGGGGGCAGAGGTCAGCCGGAAGCCGGCCATCCAGATGGCCCGCCTAGGACCCTGGCCTCTTCTTTGACTCCAGCCTGGGCCCCTGTCATCATCTGACATTTTCTACTGCCGCATGCTTTGTGCCAGTTCTGAAAGTAGAGGCCTGATGTAGAGGCTAGCACCCAACCCATTTTTCAGAAGGGGGGATTGAGGCTGAGGGAGCAGCCCGCCCCCGCTGCAGGGCAGGGTCAGGCTGACTTCCTGGTGGGCTGACTCCCACCTTGGGAGCCCCTGCGTCTGCATCCTCCTGCCCTTGGCATCTGGGCTCAGGCCATATGAGGCCGTGGTCTCCGCCCCGCTGTCCTTGAGTGCTGAGTGCCATGACCTCAAGCTGAGCAGTGGCTCTGAGCTCTTTCCGGGCCACCTGGGACTTGGTAGGAAAACATATGGCTGCCTTAGGGAATCTTGGGCATGTTTCATTGGTGAGAAAAGCCTAAAAGTGCAGACAAACCCCTTGATTCAGATTTGGACCAGACTGAAATTTTTTCTTTATCCTCAATGGAAAAAAAGAGGGGCGTTTGAACAGCAGATTAATAGGGTATGAAGGAGAACACAGACTTCCTGTTCTTCTCTTAAACACTTTAACAATGTCCACAGATCCCCAGAAAAGGTCTGGAAGGACCTTAGGGATCCTCGTGGCCAACCCAGCTCATTTTACACATGAGCAATCTGAGGCCTCAGGGTTTGGCTGTGGACCTAATTAGCTAATGCGCCTGGCCAGGAGCCTAGGGTCCCGGCGCACAGGCTGGTCTTCTGTCTGCTGGAGCCCACACCTATTCTCAGAAAGCATTCAGCAGGCAGAATTCGTACCGATGGTGAATCTGCTGCTGACATGTGATCCTTACTTGTGCAGGGAGGATCCACCATTGGACACCTGTCTGGGTAGCGCCCCCTTCAGGGTGTGGGTGGGAGTCCGAAGACGGATGACCACCACCGCCCCCCCCCCCCCCCCCCCCCCCCGCGACCAGTAGCAGACAGGGAGAGAACATTGGCCATGGTGGGCAAAGATGTTTTTGTGGGAGGCCTGACACGATTTGGGCAGGTATAGAGGAAGACAGGGCATTTCAGGTGGAAATACCGGCTGGGACAGTACAGCGGGCAGAAAACGGGGCCCTGGAGGTATCAGGCCCTCATCCTTGAGCCTGTAAATATTTCCTGGGAAAAAAAAGGCTTTTGCAGATGTTAAGTTGAGGACCTTGCGGTGAGGAAGTTATCCTGGATTACCTGGGAGGGCCCCAGATGCCGTCGTGAGTGTCCTGATAAGTGAGAGGCAGGGGAAGATGGGAGACAGCAGAGGAAAAGGTGATGGGGCCATGGAGGCAGAGAGATTGGAGTGACCTGGCCACAAGCCGAGGAACGAGAGGCAGCCACCAAGAGCTGGAAGAGGCAAGGGACAGATTCTGCCCTAAGAGACCACAGCCCTGTCCACACCTTGATTTTGGTCCAGTGGTACTGATTTCGTGCTTCTGGCTTCCAGATGCTTCGAGAATAAATTTCTGTTGTTGTAAGCTGCCACGTTTGTGGTGATTTGTGACAGCAGCCGCAGGAAATTGGTACCAACGGGAAGGGACGAAGCTTGTTTGGGTGAGGGTGTGGTTCAAGGTATTTGCCGGGAGCACGGCCAGATATTTAGAGAGGTATTTAGCAGGTAAAGGGCTTAGGGCCAGTGTCTCGTGTTAGTTGGAGGAATTCCTGCAAGCTTCTGCATGGATCTTTCCCTCTCGACTGGAGCGTAGGGCTCTGGAGGAGAACCACGGCACCCAACAGATTGTTGTTCCTTCTCTGCGGCACTTAATTCCGTGCTCCCTGGGTACAGACAGCCAATACTTGTTGAACAGCATGATGGATGTTGGCAGCTGCCATACCTGGGCTTGCACCGGCTTTATTGATGAGCAGTCAAAGCTGGCCAAGTCTGCTGTTCAGATCCCATTGATGAACCTGTCATCTTGAGACCACGGTCTCGAATGAATTCCCTGTGCCCTGCGTCGCGGTGGTAGGATGTGGTGGGATGCACCCAGCCCACCCAGGACTGACGGGCTGCCGGGGCTCTGGAGGGAGGGGCTCTGGGTGGAACGCAGAACAGCTCAGGTTGGGGTCAGAGGACAGGCGATCACCTGCCGAGTGGAGTGGCCTTATTGATAGCAGAGTCCAATTCTCTGCCGGCCTGGAGAGGATGTGATTAAAGATGCCTTTTGGGCCTTTATGACACTCTTATCGATCCGAGGTTTTTTATAGCCATAAAACAGCTGTAAATTAGAGGCATGAGATAAAAACAGCAGGATACTTAACTCCTGTCTTCCTGTGAGGTTGAAAGAGCTCTCTGTACCTCTTCCACAGCGGTAGGGAGCGGAGACACCGGTGGGCAAAGGGGAATCTCTTCTTTCCTGCAAACGAATGGCCCAGGTTAAGAGGCAGCTCTCTCCTCACAGCTGAAACCCAGCTGCTCATTCCTGCTCAGGAAGTGTCCTCGGTTAACACGAGCGTCGGCTGGGACCACAGTCCAACTGTGCGCCGACCGCGGGGTTTTAGGGTGGTCCGGGCCTTCCGAAGCTGGTTTTCTTTTTCCCCTTCCCTTCCTTATTTCTCATTTCCTTTTCTCTTCCTTTCTGTGTGCTCTTTCTCTTCTTCCTCTCTTTTCTTTTGTCCCTCTTTTGGCTGCTTCTTTTATCTGATTAAACGGTTCTGACCTATTGCTATTCGTAAAGCAGTTAGGAGTGTTCCGCGGGGTATCGCCAATCATTTCAGCGCAAGAGACCAAGACGTGTGACCGTTGGACCTTCTTTGCTTTCCCCTTGTAGAGATCCGAGAGGCCTTTCGGGTTCTGGACCGAGATGGGAACGGCTTCATCTCCAAGCAGGAGCTAGGAATGGCCATGCGCTCTTTGGGGTACATGCCGAGTGAGGTGGAACTGGCCATCATCATGCAGCGCCTGGACATGGACGGTGAGACCCCGGCACGCGGCATGGCCCCCGAGATGAGCCCCAGCTTGTCAGCGAGACTCCCCCCCGCCCCCAAGCTTATTCATTTGTTTTGAGACACAAAGAGAGTGTGAGCAGGGGAGGGGCAGAGAGAGGGGGAGAGAAGGAGAATCCCAAGCAGGCTCCAAACTGTCAGCACAGAGCCCCACCCGGGGCTTGAACTCATGAATTGTGAGATCGTGACCGGAGGCGAAATCAAGAGTTGGACCCTTAACTGGCTGAGCCACCCGGGTGCCCCGGCGAGACCTTGGTGTTAAAGGGCCTTGCACTTGGGGTCAGAAGGCTTGGGTTCATGTCTCAGTTTACATTTGAGGGCTAGATTAGGGTTTTTCAAACAATATTCCGTGGAGTCCCAGGGCCCTGCAGAGGTGGTTCTGGGGCCACTGGCAGGGCAGGGTGAAGAAGGAGGCTGGGCGAGTGGAACAGCCACCATAATTCTCTCCACCTCCCCTCCCTCTCTTTTATTTTTTTTTATTTTTTATTTTTTTTATTTTTTTTTTTAATTTTTTTTCAACGTTTATTTATTTTTGGGACAGAGAGAGACAGAGCATGAACGGGGGAGGGGCAGAGAGAGAGGGAGACACAGAATCGGAAACAGGCTCCAGGCTCTGAGCCATCAGCTCAGAGCCCGACGCGGGGCTCGAACTCACGGACCGCGAGATCGTGACCTGGCTGAAATCGGACGCTTAACCGACTGCGCCACCCAGGCGCCCCTCCTCCCTTTCTTTTAAATAGCGTTACTGAGCCAGAACTCACATGCCATAACCCTCACCCATTGAAATTGTGTGAACCAGTGGCTTTTAGTGTATTCGCAGATTTGGGTAACCAACGCCATAATCAATTTTAGGACATTTCCACCACTCTGAAAAGAAGCTCTGCGTTTTAGCTGCCACCTCTCAATCCCTCTGTCACCCAAGCCCTAGGCAACCACTAATCTACTGGTCTCTGGATGTGCCTCTCTGGACATGTCATATCAATGGAATCCTACAACGTACAGTCCTTTGTGACTGGCCGCTCTTACTTAGCATCATGTTCATAAGGTTTGTCCATATTGTAGCATGTATTAGGACATTTTTTTTCTTTTTTACGGCCAAATCATGTGCCGTTGTCTGGGTATAACAGCTCTTTCCTATCTGCTTTACTTACTGGGTTTCTACATACAACCTCACGGGGACGGGGGTGGGTGGGGGAGTGAGGTTTCACTGTACTTTCAAAAAGTTCCAAAAAAAACAACACCTTACACCTTTGAGGTTCTTTCCTCGTCTAAAACCCGGAGGCTACCCCAAACCTGTTGTGACCCTCCCGACGTTCAGATTCTGCCTTGACTGAAGGTCCAAGAAAAAGCCTTCTTCTTCTTTTTTTTTTTTTCAACACACTCCCCCCCTCTGAAAAGCAGCTTGATCCCGGGCCTCAGGGGTCCAGCGTGGTGGGCATTGGGACTCTCAGGTAGAGCATGAAGTGTGTAAGTGAGAAAAAGGAAGCAGGGGATGATGGGGTCGGGAAGTCCTTTGAAGGAAAGGACCATGGGAGGGAGATGTTTGCTTGGCCTGCAGGCTGATTGGGAGAAACCGCTCGGTCCTGTTACTTTGCTGGAGTTGCCGGAAGGATGATAATAAGGGTGGCCATATGGCGAATGAACCCCAGCGCCAACCACGAAGCGCAGCTGTGGCCGTTTATTTTCTGGTTCAGGAAAGAGATGTTTCATCAGGGGTGTTCAGCGGTATGAGCAGTCCCAGCCTTGTCCTTAATGGCTCTGATTGATTGTGATTCACCATGTCTTTGCAGGCCTGACTTGACCTTGCTTTATATTTAGCTGCTTGCTTTAGATATTTCTGAAAAGCCGGAGCGAAGCACATATCGTATAGCAAAGTCTGTTTTCCGTTGACCCCCATCATCATTTCGGAGACACATTTCCAGAAAAAGTTTCCTTCTTAAAATAATAGAGATCTTAATTTATACCTCTGTTCGTGGAACGAAGATTTTGCGCTTTTGAGTCTCTGCCCACAACTCGTATAACAAAACCTAGGTGGAATGGACTAGAAGCAAATGGAATTAGTTACATTTAATAAAAAAAAAAAAAAATGAGCCAGGGCTATTGGGGGTGAGTTACTCCGGTGAAATCGTGGGGTCTGCCTCAAAGTTCTTTCCGGTTCTTTGTGTATTCAGTCATCAGATCGCTCAGCTCACAGGGAGTTTTTACATTGTTGCAAATCTTCCCTGATTCCTCGAGGTCTTGGAGTCCCGAGGGATCTTGTGCGCCCGTGGCAAAATTTCCATTCGGTTTAAGAGCTTCCAAGTGTCACCAACTTACTTACCACTCATCTTACTCAAAGGAATGCCAAAGGAAGAACTTCCCAGAAGTTAAAAGAACTTGACAGTTGTCTTGCAGAGAATTTCTGCTAGTTCCTTTAACGAAAGCTGAGGCCATCAGCTGCTTTGCAGTCACTCCATCAGGTAAAGACACATTTTTTTTTTTTTTACTTTTTTAAAATATTTATTTATTTTTGAGAGAGAGAGAGAGAGTGCAAGGGCAGAGAGAGAGAGAGAGAGGAGGACAGAGAATCTGAAGCAGGCTCTGTGCCGACAGCAGAGAGCCCGACTTGGGGCTCAAACTCATGAACCTTGAGACCATGACCTGAGCCACCCAGGCGCCCCACATTTTCTTTACATTTGAAGTTCAGCTTCTTCGAGGTTCTGTTTTGTTGCCCACACAAGCTTTGATACAGAAGGTATGAAGACAGGGCAGCCGTGCACAGAGAAGGAACTTTCTACCCAGTTTATTAATTGCCTAAGCGTGCAAAGAACTAAGTGATAGATGCCCAGTCTGAGACTGAACCGTGTCTTTAAGAGTTCTGCAAATGACGCTGGTAAGTGACATTTCTGGGGTACTGCATTCTGGATACGGATGGACTGTTTTTCAGTGTCTTTCTCTGAAACGGGCCTTTTGAGCTTCTGTTAAAACAAACAAACAAAAAAATAGGTCCTAATTATATCCTTCCTTTCTAGCTTCTGTAACTGGGAGTTCTCCACGGAGATTCAGCCTTACTGAATTAAGTTATTCTCTGGCACGAAACTTCTGGCGTGGCAGAAATTTTTATGGGGATAATGCCAAAAACACGGGGTGTCTGGGCTGGAGCCTAAGCTCCATGCTTAGCTTGTAAGATGATGGTGCCTCCGGGCCCGCAGACCCCGGTGTCCCGGGGCAGCGGGAGAGGGGGCAGTGCCTCCGTCCATGCAAGCTGGCCGTGATTAGGAGCGGGTCTGGCCCACACACCGCTCTTCTCTTTCTGGGGTCCCTGCCGGTCTGCCCGACGGTGAGGTCATACCTTCGGCACAAGGCCCGGCTGGAGTAGCCTAAGTGTGTCTGTGCAACCCAATTTGACACATGAGGCTTTCATTAGGTGGTTCCTCGGGAGTGGGGTGCCTTGCCGCCCAAGCGTGTAATAGCAAGCTCCCTGGATTAGGCAGCTCGGCGGGATTTCCTGGACACAGAGCCCGCAGCCAGACAGCTGCAGCCTGTGTGTGTGGAGCTGGTTTTCCAGAGGACACCGTGGAAGGCAGGCTGCAGGGTCTGGGATTGCTGTCTGGGCCTGTGGCCAATTTGCATTCAGTGCTGCCCCCGCGTGTGTGTGCGTGCACACGCGTGTGTGCGCCGTGAGGGCAGATGTGCTCAGAGTTAAATAAACAGAAAACCAGAATTTGCGCCTGCTGCCCATTGCTTCCTCTTTGGCCCTTGACTGCAGAGGCTCTTTCTCGTCACTTTGACTCCATTCCACACCCCCTGGTGCTCGCGGTTCTTCTTCCGTTTTATCAGCCTCTGCAGCCGAGGGGACTTTTGCCCGAACGCCAGCTGGGAACCAGAATCCCCCTTTCCTGGATGCTTTTGGCCAGGATCTCCCCTTCAGCCCAGAAACTGCAAGCCTGCAGAACTCGCAATGCAGCCCCTGGAGGCATTTAATTAAGCCCAGCACCCTAAGGCCTGCCTCGCATGTGGGGGAAGCAACTTCTCTCCATTGCCTCTTGCTACTGGTCATGTGCCGTCTTTGGAAGAATTGACAAATTAGTCACCCCAAAAAGTATCTGCACCCAAAAACAGTATCTGCAAAGCTTACCACTTTCATAGAAGCGGGTTGAGAAAGGCTGCTTGAAAAGGACTCGGGTTTTCTGCCACGACCTGTCTGTTCCTAGCACCTCTGCGTTTCCCACGGTGGCTCCAGGGGCCCCTCCGAGCCTGCAGCCTCCTTCACAGGGGAATAAGGCCCTGGTGTCTTCAGGTCCCAAGGGCTAGTTTTGACTGCTCTCCAGATTTTAATAGTTTCACCAGCCACACCCATGTGGCCATCTGGAATGAATCCAGCTAGCGTTGCACACAGTTTCCCAAAAGCAGTCAAACCAGAAGACATTTTCGGCCACTTGGGGCCTCTGCAAGGGCCCCACTTGCGGGTGCTGATGCCGACCTCTCCCCCTGCAAGCTTCCCTTGGGGGCTCCTGCCCTTACAGAACAGAAGGCCCTCTTTTGAAACCAACGTAGGCCTTGCCTTCTTTCTCCTCGATTTCCTTTCTGCCTCTCGAAGGTGCAGAATGTCAGGAAATTCCAGCAAATGTGGGCTTTTGAAATGACTTCCTATCTCTTAACGGGTTCGTAGTTTGCTTTTAGGCCCACCTCTGTCTGGAGAGTGAATTTGACCCCGCTTAGCTCGACCTTGAAAAGATTTATCTGGCGGCCGCTGTGTGTGAACTTGCTTATTTCTGTGGTTGGCCAAGTTCACTTTGGTTCATTTTGAGACAAGTCACTGAACTGCAAAGAACAAAACCGTGGCCGGAGTCACGTGGCACCGTTAGCAATGGGCCTGTTGTGCCCACGCCTTCACATGCACGTCTTCCCCACCTCGGCTGCCTGTTCCTTACAGGTACGTCCTTTGCGGATTAGTCAGGATCATGACCTCTCTTGTGACCATTTGCGATCTCCTAGAAGACGAAAGTGGAAGCCTAATTCGGAGGAGCGCTCACGTCTGCCTCACTTTCATGCAAGTCTGGTACTGGTTTGGATGCTCTGGGACTGCCGTGAGCTAGAACGCACGCTTGTTTCCTGTGTGTGAGGGAGGATGCTTGCCCACAGGCTGCATGAGTGAAGCAGAAGGCGTATAGCGGGGCGGAGGGACACTTGGGGCTTTGTAGCCCCAAGGTCCTGAACCTGATGCACATCAGAAAACACCTGGGGGGCGTGTTAAAAAGCAGACCAGTAGAGTCAGACTCACAGCGGGGCCCAGAAGCCTGCAACCTTCTTTAACATCTCATCAAGTTACAGACAGCAGTGTGTCCACTGACATAACCAGGGGACTTTGGACCCAAGGAAAAATCTAAAGCTGTGAGCACTTGTCTGAGCAAGAAGGTCTAAGTTAGAGGTAAATGCCTGTAAGGCAGAGGAGATTTTTCCTTTGGGAATTTGAGGAAGGACAAGGACAGTCTGTGGTAGGCCAGCCCTGCCTGAAGGCAGGAGTCCCTCCCAGACAGACCTCACTCCTCCGGACGCCCCAGCTTTCTCCCTCCTCCGTCGGCGGGCCAGGGACCTGCAGACTAGGCATCACCTGGGAGCTTGCTTAAAATGCCAAAGCTCGGTTCCACCCCAGATCCGCTGATTCAGAGCCTGCATTTTTTAAAGTTATTTACTTATTTTGAGAGAGAGAGCAAGCGAGCTCACATGGGGGAGGGACAGAGAGAGGGAGAGAGAGAGAGAGAGAGAGAGAGAGAGAGAATCCCAAGCAGGCTCTGTACTCATGTGGGGGCTCATAGTCACTAACAGTGAGATCATGACCTGAGCTGAAATCAGGAGTCAGACGTGTAAGTTGGACTGAGCCACCCAGGTGCCCCAAGAGCCTGAATTTTAACCAAAGTCCCAGGTTATACATATAGGCAGGAAAGTTTGAGAAGTGCTAGTCTAAGACACAACTTTGAGAAGGTGTTTCCTTGTTTGAGGTTATCTCCGTGGAGTGAGGCCCCTCCCCAGTCTCCTGCCAGAAACTCGCCGCCCAGGGATTCGCGACTTACAAACTGGAAGTAATTCACAAAGCCAAAGTCCTGGCGGAGGTCGGTTACAGGAATATATCCAAATATTTGCCTTTGTGAATACTCACAAATAGCATCAAACTATTATATATGTCACTCCTTGTCAGTGCATTATTGCTGAATGTACTTGGATCTTGCCATGGTTAAGTCTTAGCTGGGTAAGGATAACGATGACCAACACTTATGTAAGCTCACCATGTCCCCAATAACAGCAGAATAACACAGGTGCAGTCTTTACCTTGACCACACACTGTTACAGGCTTTATTAACTTTTTAACTTTATTAACTTCTTTGTTCTCATATCATAGGTACTAAGTAGTAGGATTCTCATTTTTGTAGATGACAAAAATGAAGTAAGTAACTTGCCTGGTTCATGTTGCTGGTCAGACCATATGAATTTAAGGTCTTAACCACATATCTTGTAGATGCATTATTTGTGTGTGTGTGTGATTTTAGTTGGTATAGGTCACTTAGGGTGACAGCAGGGCATTGAAGCGGTGACTAAACAGGACACACACATACACACGTACCCCAAGGTCATGACGTCACCTAGGTATTTCAGACCTATAGGTGAATGTGTTGGTTACCAATTACTGTTCCAGATAGTCTCCTGCTGTCACCTTTGGATGGATGACAAGCTCCAGCCGCTTCCGAGGTTATGCTGGTAGGAGTCAAGCCTGACCCTAGAACAGAGTCTATGAATTGAAGATGGTTGCTCGTTGCTTTAATGAGGGGAATCCTTTTTAGGTCCTCTGGGGATATATAGTTGGGGTAGATGTTCATGAAAAATCAACTTCAAGCTTCCTGACTCTGGGAGCAATTCCTTCTTCTGTGTTATGCCAGGGAAAGTGTACCATCTTAAACGTACTGATAGTTGGCCATATTGAATCCAACCTTCAGCCAAAGATCAGACTGCCTGAGCCACTTCTAACTACCCAAACCAAGGTAATAAAACCAATTTCTGATAATGAGTACCCATTTCAGTAAGAGCGTCCTCAGCTGATATTATATTCTCTTTCCCCTGTTTTAGCGCCCTGGAATCCAACTGATAGAAATTACCAGCATCTCACCTCTCTGTGTTCTCTCCTACCGGACTTGAAACTTCTCCTGGGAGGTGTCCGATCTGATCGTAATCATGGGTGTAAAGGCAGCAAAATTCGGTGGGAGTAGATCTTGAAAATAGGCATCCCCCTTCGAGGCAGCCACTGCAGCTGTGTTTCTTCCAGGTCTTCAAGCTGGTCTTGTCTGACCTCAGGGAGATCTCAGAGAGGACACGAGGGAGACTCGGGCATTCTGTATTCCGAATCCACCCAGAGATCCCCATTCCAAGTCTTAGGTCGCACTTCTTTCCTTCCGGTCAGTGCCCTAAATTTATTTTACATCAGAGATCTGGGGAGTCCATGATCTCAACTTAACAACTCTACAGACCACACAGTGAACCTTGGGGTCCTGCCTGCAGTTGCCTGAAGCACGTGATTCTTTTGGGGCCACCTTGGAATCACTCTTGTTCTCTGACTGTGACCAGAGCTGAGAGTTTCAAGGTCTGAGCTTGTTTTCTCTCTCAAGGGCGTTCACAAGCAGCCCGCCCTCCACACTCCTTGTAGTCATCATTGCTGCCGTAAAGGTCAAACACAGGAACTACATGGGTCTTCGAAAGCCTTGCTTTCCATAATTATTTTATCCCAAGAAACCACAGATGACATTTAATTAATTATGATGCCACTTCTGTCAAGGATACCTATATCCCGTTTTTTCACTGGCAGGAAGGTCAGCGCTTCATTTAATAATAGAGGTGAGCAAACCAGTCTCAGAATCCCATTTGGGAAGGTTGTTTCTTCCTGGTATACACACTACATCATGAACACAGAAACCGTGTTGGATTCCTAGAGGCAAGAGCATTATGTGGAAGACAAGAACTTGCTACAGTCCTTCATACGTAAATAACATTTCTGTCAGGCAAGGTGTACCGAAAGGAATACGTGAGAGGGCCATCTCAGAACACCCCGACCAGTATTGAGCGTTATTTAATAAGTCGTTCCTGGAGCACCTGGGTGGCTCAGTCGGTTGAACATCCGGCTTCGGCCCAGGTCACGATCTCGCGCGGTCTGTGAGTTCGAGCCCCGCTTCCGGCTCTGTGCTGACAGCTCAGAGCCTGGAGCCTGCTTCGGATTCTGTGTCTCCCTCTCTCGCTGCCCCTCCCCCACTTATGCTCGCTCTCTCTCTCTCTCTCTGTCAAAAATAAATAAACATTAAAAAAATTAAAAAAAAATAAACCAGAAATTAATAAAAGTTTGACTAAGGATCCTACCCATTTGGAATCTGAAAATTAAAAACCAAAAACCCTTCCAACTTAATGAATAATTTCATGAGTTGACACTTAGAAAAAAATGCAATAAATTGAAAAATATAGCATATTTAATTAAGAATTAAATAGAGTTGCCACTAAAACTGGAATGAAAAAATGTGGGAAATTTAAAAAAGAATACTTGATACAGTTTTGTGAAAATACATTTGAACATCTACACGAAATGGAGATTTTTCTGGAAAATATAAATTCTTGAAATGAAGTCAAGCCCAAGTAAGTAGTCCAACCTGGAAGTTGCCTACTTGCCGGCTTACCAGCCAAATACAGCTTATAGCCCTGTTTTATTGGGCTCACACATCATTTTATAGAGCAGAAAACCTCATGTTAAAAATATGCACTTCTCTGGGGCGCCTTGGTGGCTCAGTTGGGTCAATGTCCGATGCTTGATTTCAGCTGAAGTCATGATCTCACGGTTCCTGGGATCAAGTCCTGCGTCAGGCTTTGCACTGACAGTACGGAACCTGCTGGGGATTCTCTCTCTCTCTCTCTCTCTCTCTCTCTCTTTCTCTCTTAAAATAAATACAAATAAAAAACTTAAAAAATATGCACTTCTCTCTCCTCTTAAAACCTTGGAGAATTTAACAAGACTGGACTGAATTCCTTCACTACAAAAATTTGGTGGAACTGAGTGGCTCTCTCCCTCTAGGCAAGGCAAATGCCACAGTCTCTGCCATTCCTTATAGTCTTACACATGCCTCCTCCCTTTAGATGGACTAGCTCAGGCCCTGTAGGCTTTGGAGTGTGGCACGGTGCCTGAATTTAGGACCAGTGAATGGTGAGGGGATCTTCCACTGCTATGGCAATTCATTCTTCCTTTCCCTTGGTTTTAATTCTATAATGTTTTTGTGTTTGTTTCGTCTTTCTGTGTGTGTTCCTGTGTTGCTTATTTGTTGTCATTTCTAGCAACTTCCGTAGCTGACTTATTTTAATTTTTTTTTATTATTTACTAACTAAGGCAACTAAGGCAGGAAATTTGCCACTGAGAAGAGCTTTAGTAATGTCTCCCACGTTTTGATAGTTTTATTGTTTCACTGTTTGCTTCACAATATTCTATTGTGTGTTTTCATTCCCTCTGCCACTCTACAGATTCTTTAGGAAAGCATTTTATGATTTCCAAGTCACTGGAATTTTGAGTTTCTAGTTTACATTTAAATTTTCTAGTTTTATTGCATTGTGGAAAGTAAATATGACCTATTTGGGACGATTTTCTTTGTAACCAAGAATATGAGCTTTTATGAAGGTATTGCCTCTATGGTACGAGGCTTTCGTACGTGCATAGAAGTTACCTTCATATTACCTGTATTTCCTCCACCTGTATTTTTCGTTATTTCATCTGAGATAAGTAACTTTGATGTGTTGAAATCTCCCACTGCTCTTACCTTGTTTCCTTGGTTTACTTCCAAGGAATTTTCATTACGATTTTCAATTCTCTGTCTGCCCTCATAGTAGATTTTATCTTTTATCAACATCAGTGTTCTTTAAACACTTTTAAGTTATGCTTTTGCCTTATGTTGATTTTTGCTACGTAACCTTTTTGCCCGTGTTTGCATAACATTTATTGTTAAAGTGCGGTCATTGGGGAACATTCACCATTATTCAGCTTCTTCCAGGGAACACAGCCTGGTGCACTCCTGCCCTCTCTGTGTGAAACCTCTACACAATATATGCCCGGATGTTTTCTTTTCTCTTTTTTCTTTTTTTTTAGTATCTGAAGGGCTTTTTTTTTTTATTTTATTTTTTAAATTGACATCCAAATTAGTTAGCATATAGTGCAACAATGATTTCAGGAGTAGATTCCTTAGTGCCCCTTCCCCATTTAGCCCATCCCCCCTCCCACAACCCCTCCAGTAACCCTCAGTTTGTTCTCCGTATTTATGAGTCTCTTCTGTTTTGTCCCTCTCCCTGTTTTTATATTATTTTTGTTTCCCTTCCCTTGTGTTCATCTGTTTTGTCTCTTAAAGTCCTCATATGAGTGAAGCCGTATGATATTTGTCTTTCTCTGACTGACTAATTTCACTTAGCATAATACCTTCTAGTTCCATCCACGTAGTTGCAAATGGCAAGATTTCATTCTCTTTGATTGCTGAGTAATACTCCATTGTACATATATACCACATCTTCTTTATCCATTCATCCATCGATGGACATGTGGGCTCTTTCCATACTTTGGCTATTGTTGATAGTGCTGCTATAAACATGGGGGTGCATGTGTCCCTTTGAAACAGCACACCTGTATCCCCTGAGTGCAGTTGCTGGGTTGTAGGGTAGTTCTATTTTTAGTTTTTTGAGGAACCTCCATACTGTTTTCCAGAGTGGCTGCACCAGCTTGCATTCCCACCAACATTGCAAAAGAGATCCTCTTTCTCCTCATCCTCGCCAACATCTGTTGTTGCCTGAGTTGTTAATGTTAGCCATTCTGACAGGTATAAGGTGGTATCTCATTGTGGTTTTGATTTGTATTTCCCTGATGATGAGTGATGTTGAGCATTTTTTCATGTGTCGGTTGGCCATCTGGATGTCTTCTTTGGAGAAGTGTCTATTCATGTCTTTTGCCCATTTCTTCACTGGATGATTTGTTTTTTTGGGTGTTGAGTTTGATAAGTTCTTTATAGATTTTGGATACTAACCCTTTGATATGTCATTTACAAATATCTTCTCCCATTCTATCGGTTGTCTTTTAGTTTTGCTGATTGTTTCCTTCTCTGTGCAGAGCTTTTTATTCTGATGAGGTCCCAGTAGTTCATTTTTGCTTTTGTTTCCCTTGCCTCTGGAGATGTGTTGAGTAAGAAGTTGCTACGGCCAAGGTCAAAGAGGTTTTTGCCTGCTTTCTCCTTGAGGATTTTGATGGCTTCCTGTCTTACATTTAAGTCTTTAATCCATTTTGAGTTTATTTTTGTGTATGGTGTAAGAAAGTGGTCCAGGTTCATTCTTCTTCATGTTGCTGTCCAGTTTTCCCAGCAACACTTGCTGAAGAGACTGTCTTTATTCCATTGGATATTCTTTCCTGCTTTGTCAAAGATTAGTTGGCCATATGTTTTTGGGTCCATTTCTGGGTTCTGTATTCTGTTCCATGGATCTGAGTGTCTGTTCTTGTGCCAAGGATGTTTTCACTTTTAATTATCCTGAGAGCCTTTTTATGGGCAACCTTAACCTATCCTTTATTTCAGAACTTTTACATTGGGTCTTAATTCTTCATTTTGCGTTAGGTTGGTTCCATGTGTACTGACTGTTTTCTTTGTCTTTTTAAACTGCAGTGTGTTTTTCAAAATTGAAGTATAACTGACATGTAATGCCACATTATGTTAGTTTCAGGTGCACAACGTGATGCTTCGATATGTCAATATCATGATACAATGATCACAGTAAGTTTAGTTAACATCTGTTACCATGCATAGTTACAGAATTTTTTTTCTTGTGATGAGAACTTTTAAAATCTACTCTCTTAGTAGCTTTAAATTATGTAATACAGTACTACTAGCTACAGTCATCATGATGTGCATTATATCCCCATGGCTTATTTATTTTATAATTGGGACTGTGTATCTTTAACTCCCTTCACCCATTTCACCCAGCCCCCCCAGCCCCCACCTCTGGCAACCACCAATCTCTTCCCTGGATTAATTGATCAATTGATCCATCTACCTACCTGCCCATCCATCCATCCATCCATCCATCTATCCACACACACCACATTTTCTGTATCCATTCGTCCATTGGTGGACATTTGGGTTGTTTTCATGTCTTGGCTCTTGTACATAATGCGGCAGTGAGCACGGGGGTGCATGTATGTTTTCAAGTTAGTGTTTTTGCTTTCGTTGGATAAATACCCAGAAGTAGGATGGCTGAATCATCTGGTAGCTCTATTTTAAAAATTTTCGAGGCACCTCCATACTGTTTTCCATAGTGGCTGCACCGTTTGCAAGTCCGTCAACAGAGAGTGAGAGTTCCCTTTGCTCCACTTCCCGGCCAATGCTTGTTGTTTTGTTGGTAACAGCCATTCTGGCAGGTGTGAGGTTCTGTCTCACTGTGGTTTTGATTTGCATTTCCCTGATGATTAGTGATGTTGAGTACCCTTTCATGTACTTGCCGGCCATCTGTAGGTCTTCTCTGAAAGAATGTCAATTGAGATGCTCTGCCCATTTTTTAATCGATTGTTTGGTTGTTTTTTGTGTGTTTTTTTTTTGCTATTAAGTCATATAAGTTCTATTTATATTTTGGATGTTAACCCCTTATCAGATATATAATTTGCAAATATTTTCTCCCATTTTGTTGGTTGCCTTTTCATTTTATTCATGGTTTCCTTTGCTGTGCACAAAAGATGTTTGTTTGCTTCTCTAAGTATTCTTGCGGTTGTTTGGAAGGTAGATTTCTTGATTTCACTTTTTCTAGTAAAGGTTTGGTGAACTGATCTCTGACATCAGTTACATAAAGCTTTGGTGAACTGATCTCTAACATCAGTTACAAATTAGTAACAGTCTTTTTTATGGAAGATGAGAAATGAAATATTTCCTTCCTTTCTCTTTTCTATTCTTTGTTAATTTCAACATATGGTTATTATAAATGTGCTTCCCTTCCCTTTCTAAAAATAATTTTCGGGTTTAAAGAATATTATCAATTTTATAGCTATTTTTGAAACAATTATTTTGCCTGTACATTTAACTAATTTCAGTGCTTACACGCAGCCACATTTACCACGCTTTCTGTTTCTTTTTTTAAAAATTAATATACATCTGTTCTGGCATAAACTCTCCAAAATTTCTGTCTTTTCTTTTTTTTTCAGGAGGTTTACCTCAACCCTATACCTACCTGAGACTATTTCTGCCTGAGAATGTTTCTGCTGACACACACAATTCGATTTAGGTACAAGATTCTTGGGTTTTGGCCTCTTTTAAAGTTCAGTGATTTCTACTCCATTATTTTGGGTTTTTGACATCAAGAAGCTCATTGCAATCCTGCTGTTTATTTCTTGCAATCAACCTAATTGTGGTGGGGGCGGGGCGCATCCTATTACTGGCGAAGTGTGAATTTCTCACCTTCTCTGCTTCTCTGGCTTGTCACTGTTCATGCTGGTTAGTAAGTTGGTTCTTGCTGTTCTTAGGGCTTATGATGTGATTCACACTCTAGATGTTTAGACTGAGGTTTTTGGTTTTTTGTTTTTCCCTAGGAAACTTTTTTTTTTTTTTTTGCCCCTTTTGTTTTCTGTTTTTGCTTCATCAGATGTTAGTCTCCTTGCCTTCTGTGCAGGTTAGATCCCGGGCTGTGGTCTCCATATTTTCCCCTCACAGATGTCCATTCTGTCATTCTTCAGTCTGCTGTATTTCTCATATATACATTTATATCATACACCTATCTTGACTTCTTCACTACTTTGAGGCTTTCCTGTGAACCGTGTACTGATCACTGGGTTTTATTTCTGTAACCATACTTTCTCAGGTCTGTGTCATCTTTCCTGTCACTTTTCTAGTTTGGATGAGGTGGCATCCTCTCAGTGTGGTTGAGGAAATAAATCGGATACTTCCCAAACATTCTTTGGTAAATCCGTTTGGCAGTGAGGCAGTTGCCGAGTTCTGAGACGGTTGCTGGTGACTTTCGAACCACGAAACCACGAAATTCGCACACAGGTCTCTTGAGTTTTCAGAGTAGAGG
The DNA here is from genome assembly GCF_022837055.1 of Prionailurus viverrinus. Taxonomy (NCBI): domain Eukaryota; kingdom Metazoa; phylum Chordata; class Mammalia; order Carnivora; family Felidae; genus Prionailurus; species Prionailurus viverrinus. Next base: position 15,114,028 of record NC_062576.1, on the reverse strand, counting down.
CAGATCTATCTTGCCCAAGGCTGACTCAGGGTTAAGCTGGACTAGGTTCCAGCAGAGATGGGTGCGGGCAGCAGTCAGATCCCCTTCCAGCACCAGGCAGAGAATGGGGTGACGTGAGGGAACCATAAGCAGGTTATTATAAGCCTAGGGAAATTGAAGAGAAACTGAGTAGGTGTCTCTTGTGGTCTGGGTATGCATGGGATCCCTATAAAAATTCTCCCTGAAATTTCTGGATCTGCACTATGTGGGGGTCCCTGTTTTTTTTCCCATTTCTGTCTTGTTTCTGTGGGTATAACTTTTAGATCAAATAATAGTAACTTCAGACATTTTTTCTTGTTTCTGTTTGTTTTCATTGTTTTTTGTTGTTGTTGTTAAGGTTTATTTTTGAGAGAGAGACAGACAGACAGATGAAGTGTGAGCGGGGGGGGGGGGGGGGGGGGGCAGAGAGACAGGGAGACACAGAATCCAAAGCAGGCTCCAGGCTCTGAGCTGTCAGCATAGAGCCCGACATAGGGCTTGAACTCACTGTCCACGAGATCATGACCTGAACCAAAGTCAGATGCTGACCAACTGAGCCACCCAGGTGCCCCTCTGGTTTCTGTTTTTAATGGAAATGTCCCTAGAGTTGAACTTACACTTGCAAATGGCCTTGATTGCTGTTTGGGATGGATATTAGTTATAATGGTAGGGCAACATCCTATTTTTGGCTTACCTTTTTTTCTTTAAATTAGTAGTAGCTACTCAGTATCTTTTTGGCATCTACTGAGATAATCCATAGTTTTTATTATTTTGCCTGTTGATGATATATGTTATTTAATTGGATTTACTAAAATTAAAAAAACGCCTGCAGTTCAGGAAGATTCCTTCTTCATTAAAATGAGTTTCTCTCTCAATATCCTATTGTGTTTGACTAGCTGTGTTTTGTTTTTTATTTAGGTTTTTGCATCTACATTCATAAAAAATAATTGATGTGTTGCCCTTCCTTTCCATTTGGCAGGGTTTTGTATCAGAGTTTTTGCTGGTTTTATAAAGGTATTTGGGAGTTTTCCATCTTTTTATGCACTGGAAGAGATTATAAAATAATCAGTTTTGAATATTTGAACGCATTCCTACCAAGTCATGTAAGCATAAAACAGTCTTGAATGGTTCTTTACCAGTATTTAGTTTATATCATATTTATGAACCTATTCAAGTGATCCTTTTCTTTAGTAAATTTGATTTTGTTCCCAGAAATTACCCATTTCTTTTGGATTTCAAATGTGTTCATATAATGTCTGCTTGTCATTCTTCATATTTTATTGTCTTTTAATTCTGTAAATATATCATCTTTGTGATAATTGCACATATGCTTGTTTTATTTCTTTTATCTTAATATGATTTCCAGATGATCTTCCTTGCAAATATGTATTTTTTCCTCCAAGAATCGTTATCACCGTCTTGATTAGCAGTGAGATTAGTTCAGTTTTGGGACCGGGGGTTTACATTGTAGATTCTAATTCTGCTAGGAGTTTTTATTTTATTTGTATTTTTTTTCTTGTAGTGTTTTCTAGTTTTGTTGTATTTTTTTTAATCATTTCCCCAGCTTCCTTTTCATCGCAGCCTGTTCTCAACAGATCTCTGTTTTTTAATTGATTCACAATTCAAATACTATAGAATGCACAGTTCTTGAGTGATCAGTTTGATGAGTTTTGACAGTTACATACAGCAGTGTAACTCATACCCCAGTGTAAGATTTGAACAAAATAATTCCTTGATAAGTATTTGTTCCTACTTCTGTGGCTTATGTATTCATTTCTTAATAGTGTCTTTTGATTAGCAGACATTTTAACTTTGATTAAAGCCAATTTATCACTTTTTTTTTCCTTTGGAGTTCAGTGCTTTTTGATTCCCATCTAAAAAAAAAAATTAGCCTGCATCAATGTTTCGTTTTTTTTTAAGTTTTATTTCTTTATTTGAGAAAGAGAGGGGCCGTGAGCAGGGGAGGGGCAGAGAGAGAGAGAGGGAGAGAGAGAATCCCAAGCAGGCTTTGTGCTGTCAGTGCAGAGCCCGATGTGGGACTCGATCCCACGACTGTGAGATCATGACCTGAGCCCAAATCAAGAGTCAAATGTTCAACTGAATGAGTCACCCAGGGGCCCCTGCCTGGATCAGTGTTATAGAAATACTTGATTATGTTTTCTTCTAGAAGATTGATGGTTCTGGCTTTCACATTGAGGTCTGTGATCCACATGAAATTAGTTTTAGTGGATGGAGGAAGGTACAAGTTGAGATTCTGTTTGCATTAGTTTTTGGTTATTCTAAGCACAGTTTGTGAAAGATTTTTGTTTCTTCTTTGAATTGACCTGAAACCTTGGTTGGATATTGATTGTTTCTGGATTGTGACAGTTTCTGGATTCTCTGTTCTTTTGATCGATTTCCTCCTTTGTGTACAGTAACATCATATTGTGCTGAATCCTATAGTATTATGCTCTCTCGAAATCAGGAAGTATAGGTCCTGAAACTGTTCATTTTTCCCAAATTGTTATGGTTATTCTAGATCCTTTATGGTTCCACACAGAGTTAAAAAAATCAGCTCGTCAGGGTGCCTGGGTGGCTCAGTTGGTTAAGCCTCCAACTTTGGATTTCAACTTAGATCATGATCTCATGGTTCATGAGATCAAGCCCCAAGTGGAGCTCTGTGCTCACAGTGCAGAACCTGATTGGGATTCTCTCTCTCTCTCTCTGTCTCTCTCTGTCTCTCTGTCTCTCTCTCTCTCAGCCCCTCTCCCATTTGTACGTACTCTCTCTCTACACCCCCCCCCCCACTCAAAATAAATAAACATTTAAAAAAATAAAAGCCAGCTTGTCAATTTTATCAACAAAACTATCTGGGGTTTGTATTCCAATTGTGTTAAAACTATAGACACATTTTAACAGAACAGACATACTAACAACAGTTGAGTTGTGATCTACAAAGGGTACTTTCTTCATTCCTTCTTTGGCTCTCATCGTGTTTTTGTATGTTTCATTGTGGATGACTTGGTTTATTCCTAGGTTCTGGGTGATTTTTGATGCCATTGTAAATTGCATTGTTTTTAAATCTCACTTTTAGATTATTTGCTACTATTATGTAGAGAACAATTGTTGCTTTTTCAATTGATTTTACAGTCTTTTATCTTGCCAGTTCTACGAGTTTTTAATAGCTTCTACAGGATTTTCTACAGACTCAAAGATGTTGTCTCTGACAGTTTCAATTCTTTCCTTCAAAGTTTTATGCCTTTTATATTTCTTTTCTTGCCTTATTGCACCAGCTAGGATTAATTGAAGTGATATGAGGAGACGCTTTTATTTCTTTCTTGATCTCAGGGAAAATCTTCCACCACGTAGCATGTAGTTAGCTGTAGGCTTTTCGAAGATGCTTTCAACAGATTAAATACGTTCTCTCTACTTGCGATGACTGAAAGTTTTCGTCTTGGATTGGTATTGAATTCTTTCAAATACTGTTTCTGCATCTGTTAAAATGATCATTTTTTCCTCATGTTCTGCCAGTGTGGTAAATTACATTGATATATTTTCACACGTTGAACAAACCTCATATTCCTACAATTACACCATACTTTGTCAGTTTGTATTTTCCTTTTCAGGTACTGCTAGATTTGATTTGCTCATTATTTAGTTAAGGATTATTGCATCTGTGTTCATGAGGTATATTGATCTGTAATTTTCTCATAAAATGTCCTTGTCAAGGTTTCGTATCAGGTTTATGCTGGCTTCCTAAAATGAATTGGTTAGTGTTTTTTACCCCTCATCTATATTCTGAAAGAATTCTGTAGGATTGGCATTTTTCTTCCTTAAATGTTTATTTGAAGCCACCTGGACCTGGAATTTTCTTTGTTAGAAGGGTTTTTTTCTCTAATGTTATATCATAAAAATTTTCAGTCATGCAAAAAAGTTGAATGAAGTCAACGCCTATATACTCATGACACTGATCTTATAATGCTGAATGCTTTATCATAGACCTATTCATCTTTCTCTATGGGAAACTTTTTGATTATAAAATTCTTTCTTTGAAATCATAGAGTTATTTTGATTTTCTATTTTTTTAATGTTTATTTATTTATTTTGAGAGAGAGAGAGAGCGAGTGTGGGAGGGGCGGAGTGATAGAGAATCCCAAGCACGCTTCCTGCTGTCAGCACACAGCCCAACCCGGGGCTGGATCTCACAATCGGCGAGAGCATGACTTGAGCGGAAATCCAGAGTCAGACATTTAACTGACGGAGCCACCCAGGTGCCCCTCGATTTCCTATTTCTTTTTTGCATTATTTTTGGTCACTTTTGTATTTTAAGAAATTTTAGTAAATTATCAGTGTTTTGACCCAAGTTTTTCTTAATATTTCACGATTATCCCTTTAATGTCCATAGGATCTTTGATTCCTAATATTGTTAATTGCTTTCACTCCATTCTCCCTTCATCGGCCATCAAGTTTCTTAATAAATTTTACAACTAACTTCGACTTTGATAATTCTATTGCTGGTTTTTATTTCATTGATTTCTGCCTTAATTTTTTATTATTTTTTTCAAGTTACCCCTATTTAATTTGTTCTTCTTTGCCTAACTTGTTAGAGTGAAAGTTCAGATCGTTGATTTTAAACCTCTTTTTTAATACAAGTCTGTTTAAAGCCTTCAGCCACGTTCTATAAATCCTTTAAAAAATATATAGTAAACATTATTACGTGTCAGGGAATTGGGCCTGGTTTGAATAGGACAGAAGAAGTGAGGCAGACTAACATTGATGGCTAACTTCTTTCACGTGGTAAGGAAGGCAGCATGTACCCATTTTACAGATGAGAAAGCCAAGAGCCAGATGAGTTTCTGTTGCCCAAGAAGCCACACAGCTGGTAGATAATGGGCCTGGGATTCCACTTCCAGCCTTTTCGTCCCCCACTCCCTGCTGCTGCCACCCGGACAAGATAAATCCTGGAGTGTTGTAATAATATGAGTGGCAACAGCACATTAAATACATGCATTATTTACTTCTGCAGAGTATTTTAAAGTTTGGAAAGCGTCCTCACCTCTTTTCTCCCCTCTGTTTCCCCAGCATTCTTGTAATGACCAGTATACGTGGGTGTGGGGCTGCATGGTCGGGATGCATCTTGGGAGAAAAGAGGAACAGGGAGACAGGAGGCCACGCCTGCTTTTCCAGGGCTGCATAAAGAACGCTGCATTGTCTTCTCCAGGCATTCAAGGTGCTTCTCACTCCACAGGTCACAGTGCGTTGCTTTCCTCCTGGTCAGTGTGTACTATTTTCTAATGCCCTTGTGCGTTTTTCTTGACTTTGACTCCTAGGCTGGTTAGAAACACCGTGCTTAGTTTCTAAATAATAGAGATTGTATAGAAATCTTACTGTCATTATCAAATATCGGCGAGGTATGTTGTGGTTACCATTTCATTACCATTGCCATCAGAAGGCGTGTCTTGAATGAATTTGGTCCTTTGACATTTGCCAGGTCTTGTTTTATGGCCCAGCATTTGGTTCTCTGTGCGCTCGAAAAGAATGTGTATTTTGTGTTATGGGTGTAGTGGTCTATAAATGTCAGTTCCGTCCATAGTTCTCCCAACTATGCGGGCTTGGTGATTTCTCCTTTTCGTTCCACAACTTTGGTGCGTGTATTTTGATGCTCTCTTACGAGACGCACGCACATTAAAAATTGTGATACTTTCTTCATAAAGTGTTTTCTGTATACATTTCTCTGTAAGCCTTTACTGTAATGAAATGTTGGATAACACTCTTTGTCTTGAAGTCTTTGGTGACATTGCTAAGCATGTATATGGCTTACTTCTTCAACTGTCTTACTTTCCACTTGTTACTGTCTTTGTATTTATTATAAGCTGCAAATAACCGGTCTCTTTTTTATCTAGCCAACTGATCTTCTTAGCGTCTATCTACGATCTATGTAGTTGTTGGTAAGATTCGGTGTAAGTCAGCCATATTGATACATGTTTTCTGTTAGAATCATGTATTCTGTGTTCTCTTTTTCCTTTCCTGCCTTCTCTCAGTTGAAAAGAGGGGGCTTCAGTCATCCTATTTGGTCTCTCTTACCGTTTTATTATTTTGCTTTGTATATGTGTAGTTAGTGGTCACTCTAGAGATTACGATATGCAATAACTTACATTATTACAACATTTAAATGGACATTGCCATGTATTTGCTTCCCCATATACTTTATTGTATTTATTATCATTTTACCTTTTCTGCTGCTTCTTCCTTCTTGCATACCTGAGCTTTCTTCTGGCTTAACTTCCTTTCAGCCTAAAGACGTCCTTTTAACATTTCTTCCACTGCATTTCTATCAGAGAAGAATACTCTCAGCATTTCACTGACAAAATGCCTTTTTTTCCCCATTTTTGTCTCTGTTATGGTGGTAAAATACATATACTGTAAAACTCACCACTTTAAGCACTTTTCAGGGGAGAATGAAGTGGCGTTAGGTACATTCATGATGTACAGTCAACAACTGTCACCATTGTGTATTTCCAAAACTTTTCCATCATCCTAAACAGAAACTCTATAACTATTAAGCAATACGTTCATATTACTCCAACCTCTGGTAACTTATAATTTGCTGTCTCAATGAATTTGCCTATTCTAGATATATGTGGAATCATACAATATTTGCCCTTTGGTGGTTGGCCTATTTGAGTTAGCTTAACGTTTTCAAGTTTCATGCGTTGTAGGAGGAATCAGAACTTCATGCCTTTTGATGGCTGAATAATATTCCATCGTATGTCTGTGGCACATTCTGTTTATCCATTTATCTGTTGGTGGACGTTTGGGTTATTTCTACTTTTTGGCTTCTGTGAATATGCTGGAGTGAACATTGGTGATCACTATCTGCTTGAAGAAAATGCCTTTACTTTATCTTCACATTTAGATGATATGTAAAAAATAGACAATTCCAGATTAAAGTTTGGGGGCCTCTTTGGTATTTGGAACATATCATTTTATTATCTTCTGGCCTCCATTGTTCCTGATGAGACATCCACAGTTATTTCTACCGTGGTTACCTTTTGTCAGCTGCTGTGTCTTCTCCTTTGGCTGTTTTGAAGATGTTTTTGCAAGTTTTCGGCAGTTGATGCTGTGCCTGGGCATGATTTTCTTTGCATTCGATGTCACTCATATGCGTCAAGCTGCTTGGACTGTGGGTTGATATCTTTCATCGATTCTGGTACATCCATGGTCATTATCACTTGGACTATGTCTTCTTTTTTATTCCCTATCTTTTCTCTGGCACGCCCAGTGATGCGCTTGTTATCCCATTTGATACTGTTTGTCAAATCGTCAGTGCTGTGCTTCGATTTTTTTCCACTCCCCTTTGTATGTGCCCGTTTCAGCAGATACTTTTTATGGACAGATCCTTTTATTTGCCTGGTCCCGTCTGCTTTTAAGCCCATCCAATGAGGTGTTTTTTTTTTCTTTTTTACATTTATTCATTTTTTGAGAGACAGAGAGAGACGGGGCATGAGTGGGGGAGGGGCAGAGAGAGAAGAGCGAGACACAGAATCCAAAGCAGGCTCTAGGCTCTGAGCTGTCAGCACAGACCCGTGAACCCACGAACCGTGAGATCACGACGAGCCAAAGTCAGATGCTCAACCAACTGAGCCACCCAGGTGCCCTGTCCAATGAGTTTTTCATGTCTATTCTTTTTCTATTTTTAGCGTTTTCATTTGTGTCTTCTTTGTAGTTCCCATGTCTCTATGGAAATTCCCCACTTGTTCACATATTTTCTCTCTTTACCACTAGATCTTTTTTTAAATTTTTTTTTTTTAACGTTTATTTATTTTTGGGACAGAGAGAGACAGAGCATGAATGGGGGAGGGGCAGAGAGAGAGGGAGACACAGAATTGGAAAACAGGCTCCAGGCTCTGAGCCATCAGCCCAGAGCCCGACGGGGGGCTCGAACTCACGGAGTGCGAGATTGTGACCTGGCTGAAGTCGGACGCTTAACCGACTGCGCCACCCAGGCGCCCCTACCACTAGATCTTTTAACATATTTACATAGTTATTTTATTTTTTTATTTTTTATTTATTTATTTTTTTTTAATTTTTTTTTTCAACATTTATTTATTTTTGGGACAGAGAGAGACAGAGCATGAACGGGGGAGGGGCAGAGAGAGAGGGAGACACAGAATCGGAAACAGGCTCCAGGCTCTGAGCCATCAGCCCAGAGCCTGACGCGGGGCTCGAACTCCCGGACCGCGAGATCGTGACCTGGCTGAAGTCGGACGCTTAACCGACTGCGCCACCCAGGCGCCCCTACATAGTTATTTTAAAGTCAGACCATGAGTACACCTGGGCCATCTCTTAGGTGCGCGTCTTGAATTTTCCTCTCTGCGCTATCAGTCATACCTTCTTGTTTTTTCTCATAATTTTTATTTTATTCATTTTTAATTAATTCATTCATTAATGAATTAACTTGTTTAATTATTTATTTATTTTGAGAGAGAGAGTGCGCATGCATGAGCGGGAATGCAGCAGAGGGAGAGAAAATCAAGCAGGCTTCACGCTCCACGCAGAACCCAGCGTGGGACTCGGTCCTGCGACCCTGGGATCATGACCTGAGCCAAGATCGAGAGTCAGATGTTGACCCACGGAGCCACCCAGGCGCCCCTTCTCCTGATTTTTATCGAATGCTAGATATTGTGTGTAAAAGAACCTAGAAGACTGAAATTAAGAAAATTTACCCCCAGAGAAGTTAGCAGGACTCTTCTTAGCCAGGCCTTTGTGTTGGGGTCTTAGTCAATAGTAACCCGCGGTTGAGCCCATGGGGGCTTCGGTACAGCTTGAGTTAGATTTAATTCACAGTGACTTCAAAGATTTTGAGGGAGGTGTCAGGACTTTCTGTTCACCAGGGCTTGCGATCTGAGCGCTGACAAGACCCTGCAGATGTCTTTAGGCTTCATAGCTGAGCCGCCAAGCTTTCCGGAGGCAGGCCAGCTTTTTGTTCAATGGGGACTTGTCTCCGCACTCCGGTTCCACCCTGGATTTTTTCCGAGTTTTTAGGAGCTCTCCATTCTGCCACCTGTTCTGGTCACTGGAGAGCAGGTGCGGACACTCCGCGAAGCCTGGCGGGCCTCCGAGGGGTTTCGCTCAGCCCTCCGGCCCTACCCCCGGCCTTCGCCCTGCTCGCTGCCTTCACTCAGGGACGGTCCATGCGACGGAGTCGTGATGGGGACAGAGCGCTCTGCCGCACTGTCACAGCGGTGACAAGGGTGTGAGAAGTTAGGCTGATTCCTCCTTCATCCCACATCTGCCATGAGTGAAAGGAGCTGTGATTCTCTTCGCCCCCAGAAGGGCTCCTCACTTTCTGCAGTTCAGTCCATGTAGATGTCTTTGATTCCTTAGCTCTCTGATGAGAGGGAGGAAGGACGATTTGTGACTTATCTCCGCTGTTCTCGTTATTAGGCGAGGAGGATGGTCTCTTGTGACGTCCTGCATCCCAGCCAAAAGGGCAATCTCCTAGTTTCTTTTCATTTGTCTTTGAGAGCTGATATTTTCTAGGAGTTTCTGAGAATATGAAGTAGATTCTCTCTCAACATTTCTTGTGGTTTCTGACATAAAATTCATTTCCAGAGTATGCTGTTCCTGCAGATTATGTTTTCAGGGGAACCTCCTCTCTTACATCCTACAGATAGAACAGGACCACCGCCATAAATTGGTCCTCGAGTGAGAAACGAGTGACCATTTGCCAAATGAGAGGCTACGGGGATTGCCCTTAGCCCATGCTAATCGTGTCTCAGATCTACCGAGCAAGGCTCTCCTCTTGTCCCCAGGCAAGTCAGAACGCATCCAGTGCTGGTCTGAGTGAGCATCTTTCCAGTTCCTGGTACCCCTGTCCTGTTTTCTGTCCAAATCAGAGCGAACAATGTGCATGATGCCTGCCTGCCCTGGAGACCCCCAGCAGGCCCTTTCTCACCCCTCTGCTGACATCTCTCCTCCCGAGCCAGATGCCCCGGGGAGGCTGCCTGTTACCCCCCTCACCCCCTCCACACTCCACATTCACAGTTAACAGTCATTTCATTCATTCCACTGCCAGCTGTTGGTTGAGCACCCTCCACGCGCCCTGTCCTGTTGTAGGCACTTGGCACAGATCTGGGACAGACAGACACACACACACACACACACACACACACACACACACTCCCTGCCTGTGTGGAGTTTGCCTCCTAGTGGGAAACTACTCTTTTTACCTACTTTAATTCGTTTAATCTGCACAACAGCCTTATGAGGTAGGTCTTTTACTGCTCTCATTTTCCAGATGAGAAAATGGAAGCACCGAGAAATTAAGTAAATTGCCCCAGGTCTCCCCAAAAGGCCAGAACAGAATTCTTTGCGGCGCGAGAGGGGCTGTCTCCTTCCAGCTATCATGGCCCCTGGAGTGTTCTCCCCCAGAGGGTCCACCTCTTGCCTGAAGGTCCTCGGATCTGGGCTCTGGTTTGTTTCCTCTGGTCCTCAGGGTGAATCGCCGTTGCCAGTTCTGGTCTGTTTATGGATTTTCAGGGCATTTTAATGGGGAATCAGGGGAGGGTTAAGCCGACACTGCTAGGCTGCTCTGGGACAGCTTGGGAGTCTTTTAAGCCTTACTGATGACACAAACTACCGATGTGGACCAAAACTGGGGCTCTCTGCTTGCGATACGAACGTGTGCTGTGGTTCTTCCTGAGGCGCACAAGTGCAGGTGGCCTATTCCGTGTGTTTTTGTGGAACCCCAGTTTCCTTCTCGGCGGGGACGGGGGGGGGGTGGTTGGGGTTGGAGAGCTGCAGATAAAAATCACTTCATGAGGCTACCACCGAAAAGAAGCATTGCTTTTTTTTTGTAAACATTTTTTTTAATGTTTATTTATTTTTGAGAGAGAGACAGAGCATGAGAGGGGGAGGGGCAGGAAGAGAGGGAGACCCAGAATCCGAAGCCGGCTCCGGGCTCCGAGCCGTCAGCCCAGAGCCCGACGCGGGGCTCGAATTCACAAACCCCTGAGGTCATGACCAGAGCTGAAGTGGGCCGCTTAACCAGCGGGGGCCCCCAAAAAGAATCATTTCTTAAGGTGAGCTCTGCAAACAAACACTTCACCAAAATTTTGCTTTAACAAATGCTTCTCTAACAGCCTGCCTGCGCCTCACTCCCCCCAAGCCTCGGAAAGGGCAGGCACTAAGCACCTCCAGCTAATAATGAATAGAATTCTTCCCTCATTTACATACCTATTCATTAGCTAGGGTTGCCATGGCAACTGTGCCTTCCTGACACAGACCTGTGGGCCCAGCACCGCTTCATTTGGGAAAGGAGTCTGGAAGACTCCTACTCTCCCAGCACTTGACGGGTAGAGAGAGTTTTGGGGGAGCAGGAGCCTAGAGGTTTCCAGGGGTCTGTAAGTGATCATTACCGATAGTCTGTAAGTGAGCATAGGGAGGACAGCATGTTTCTGGAAGACAGTCGGCAGAACCCTGGCTTTGGTTCCCTGCCTGTGCCTGTCCCTGGGTGCAAGATAGTCCGATGCAAACACAGTGGGTACTCTCTTATTTCATTGGTGTCGTTTTTCCTATCTGTGTGAGATCTGGCACACACACACACACACACACACACACACACACACGTGTGTGCACACACGCGCGCACATGTGCACGAACACACACACACCCCTACAGATTTTTCCAGGGAGGACAAGACTTCTTTGCGGTGGGGGGGGGAGGGGGTGGCAGGAAAGAGGGCTGGGAGTAGGGAGAAAGTGAGGGAGGAGCTGGAGACTTTGAAGGTGTGTCCTAAACTTTTCTCCACCTCCGGCCAGCCCAGGATCCTGGCCCACGGCAGGGACCTTGAAGCGTCCTTCACCCCACCTGGAAATGGCCTGGCTGGCTCTGCAAATAAGAACTTTCCAAGGCATAGCAAACAGCTTTCCAGGGGCAGCTGCCTGATGCCGTCTTCCTTGTCATCCTGGAGAAAGGAGTGACAGCTGGAGAGACCTAGCTCAGAACCATTTCTGCTTTAATTGGACACGAAGGCTGTTACAGGTTTGTGCTTCACAGGGAGGTTGTCAGCCACCTTAAGCTTTCCATCCCTGAGGACTTCCACTGAGCTTGATCACGTACTAGCCTGGAGTGGAGCCTGGCTCTGTTTGTAGGTGCTCAGGAGGTATTCATGGAATGGATGAATTGGCTTTATGGATGGTGGGCATTTCTTCCCTCTTCTCCTGACACCGCACCTGGGTGTGCTCCTCTCTTTTGGCCGTAAGTGCTTCTGCCCTGTGCCCTGGAAAGATCCGTGAGTACTTCCTCTGCCTTTTACGTCCTCAGTTTGTTCTCTCTGCTAAGCTTAGCTTCCCCTCCTCCGCTTTCAGATTTCTCTGTTGAGATCTCATCTCTGATGGCTTGAGGCCTCAGTGACAGCTCCGGGGCCTTTAGGGATGTGGCAGGGGAGCCAGGGATGTAGGGCAGGAAAGACCCGAGAGAACTTGATCAAACTGTCCAATGGAGGAATATACTCCATAGTGAGACCCTGCCAGTGTCCCAGGGTGTCTGAATGAATTGATGCAGGACAGAGCTGGTCAGGGGCTGGGGATGGACCAGGGCAAGGTTACCCAGGAGAGGCAGGGACAATGCTGTCAGGTGGGGAGGAGGGGTAGCACTAATTTCCCACCCGGTGTTTACTCAGTACTTTCTCTGTAGCCATTCCCCTTCAAGGTGGGCTGTGGACTGTTACGGCACAGGTTCAACAAGAAGACAAAAGACCATAATAAAATAGTAGAGCTCCAACTTATTCTAAAGATGAGGAACTGCTCCGGCTGAACTAAAGTGTGGGATGTTTCCGGTGCGAGTTGTTCACCTTCCAACCTGCTTGTCTTTATTCCTACTTATCATGGCTAATTGTATGTGGCAACTTGTCTGGGCCACAGGGCGACCAGATATTTTGGGGGGTGCCTGTTGAGGGTGTCTTTGGATGAGATTATATTTGAATCAGTAGACTGAGTAAAGCATACTGCCCTCCCTAATGTGGGTGGGCCTTATTCAGTCAGTTAAAGACCTGAAGAGCACAAAAAGGCTGACCCTCTCATCAGGAAGGGAGACCTCCTCCAGCTTGCTGCTGGAATTGAAACAGCAGTATGTGTCTACCTCCAGGCTCGAGCTGGAATATCAGCTCTTTTTGGGTCTTGAGCCTGCTGGCTTCTGGTCAGGAACTACATCATTGGTTCTTCTGGTTCTCAGGCCTTTGGACTTGGATAGGAACTATAACATCAGCTCCTTTGGGACTCCAGTTGATTAAATACAGATCTTGATACTTCTTGAGCCTCCGTAATGGCATGAGCCAATTCCTTATAATAAATCTTTTTATATGTCTGTCTATAGAGAGAGATATAAATCTCCTTGTACATATAAATATAATAAATCTCTCTCATGATGTATATATATTCTATGTAAGCATCCCATTGCTTCCGTTTCTCTGGAGAACCCTAACTGCACAGATACCAAAGATCGTTCTAAAGGAATAGAATTTTAAGGATAAGCTTTCTGAATTGGTTCTGGAGTTTAAATTGGCTCTCTAATCTGATTAGATGTAAAGATGCTAATGACTATTTCCAGTGATAAGCAGAGCACTGATGGTGTGCGGGGTGATCTGGCAATGGGAGATATGGAAAATAATCACCCCTGGATCCTTCTAATCATCCACTTATAAGAGGCACGGATCTGGCTGATTGTATGTATGAAACCTTCAAACCTTTTTGGTCAACTAACAAATATAATGAGATTGACTGTTTGTTCCTCATGTTGCCGGACAGAACAAGGAAACGAAGGATGTGCTCAGGAATTCAAATTCTCAGTTCAAGTGCCACATAAATGATCTGAAAGTTTCCATGCGTACCCTGAAGGAGAACCTTATCTCTTGTCGCTGAAGGGCTGAGATTACTGAAAATCAAACCCAGAATCTCATCCTCCAACTGGCTGAGTTAATGCAAGTTGAATTTCCATCCTCATAGAATGCCTACTATTGAAAGGCATCGACTGGAAGGAATGGGGTCATCAAAGTGGAATGGGGATATATGGGAACATCCTGATGAAGCTGGAGACTTTGAGCCCCCAAATTCTGATGAATCTTCTTTGCCAGTGGAAGAAGTTACCCGATTCCCTGTGGAGCAGTATTTCCATCTAGGGGATGAACCCTGAATTTTCTGAGGAAACTGTAATGCCTTCCCTTGAGGCAGTTGTCTTGCAAGATGATGCTGAATCTCCTCAGGAACCATCCCCCCCATCCCTCTTTGCTAACTAGACTTGAATCCTAACAGCACCCTAAAGACAATGTACGCAATGTGACCCATGAGGAGGTGTGCTACAATCTGAAAGCACTACTTGAGTTTTCTAATTTATGGACAGAAATCTGGGAACACATAAGGGAATGGAAATTAAGGGTGCAGAAAAATGGTGGAAGGAACAGAAAGTTGGATTAGGCTCACCAAGCAGAGATTCTGCATTTAATGTTGCAGCTTGGGACTTAGAAAGGACTCTAACAATTTGGTTTGTTGGCTGGAATATGGACCAGAAGGTGGCCCACAGTGAGTGAGATGGAAATGCTGGACCTCCGTTGATTTAATGTAGAGGAAGGGACTTAAAGACAGGGATATTGGAATGCTACAGTGGATTTGTCATTTAAGACCTACTCACCAGCACTGGGTGGGGGTCCAGAAGATATACCTTTCACCTATACTGTGAGGAATACATTTATGAGGGGATCCCTGTCATCCTTGAAGATCTCTGTGGTACCTCTTCTCTGTGGGCCAAACCTTACAGTGGCAACTATAGTCACTGAATTGGGAAACCTAGGGTGGCAGGGCAAAGTGGTGGTACTCACCTACCAAGGCAAGGGGGACATGGTTGCTGTGATAGACAGTAAAGTCAAAGAAGCAATCAGTATGGTCTGACTCTCACCATGACTCTAGTTGATCATAAAAGTGAAATAGATGGGCAGCCTACTAAATTCTCACTTGATCTGTGTAATCAGAAAAGTTCTAGATCAAGTAAACAAAAGTCTAACCTGAATCATAAAAACAGAGTTATGGTCCCTCTATCAATCCCCAGACTTGAGCCAATTTACAGACCTAGACCCCTTAAATGAAGGAGAGGTCAGGTCCTCTTGAAGGAAGGCCTCAGTACACTGACCAACTTTATACTTGTTAATCCTTAATCCAGGGGGACCCAAAGCTTTCTACCAGGGCCACCATGCAGTGGGGGAAAGGAGATAACCAATCCTTTAGAGACAGTGGGCACTGACACTGATTCCACAAGAAAGAACCCAAATGGTATGTGGTCCACCAGTTAGAGTGGGGACTTATGGGGGTCCGGTCTGTTTCCCAGTGGCTCAATGGATCTCTGAACCTCTCTTGTGATTATTTTCCCCAGTTTTGGAATGAATAATTGGAATAGATGTATTTAGATGGTGGCCAAATCCCCACTATTGTTCCCTGACTGTTGAATGAGGGTTATTATGGTGAAAGGAACCAGGTGGAAGCCACTAGAACTGCCTCTACCGAGCAAAATAGTGAACCAAAAGCGATACCAGATTCCTGGAAGGATGGCAGAGCTTAGTGCCACCATCAGCGTCTTGAAAGATAGAAGGGTGATGATTCCCACTCACCACATGCCCATTCAACTCACTTATTTGGCTTATGAAGAAGACAAATAGATCTTGGAGAATGACAGTGGATTTTCCTAAACGTAACCAGGTGGTGGCAACAATTTCAGCCACTGGACCAAATGTGGTTTCATTATTTGAGCAAATCAGCACATCCCCTGCTCCCTGGTATTTAGCTAGTGATCTGGAAAGTGCCTTTTTCTCCATTCCTGTCGAGCAGGACCACCAGAAGCGGTTTGCTTTCCACTGGCAACACCATCAATATACCTTCACTGTCCTAGCTCAGGGTGTATCAACTCCTCAGCTCCTCACAATATAGTCTACAGAATCTTGCTTGTCTTTGGCTTCCACACGATATCACAATGGTCCATTATGTCAATGACACTATGCCAGTGAGACCTTGTGAGCGAGAAGTAGCAACTGGTCTGGACTTCCTGGTTAGACGTTTGCATGCCAGAGTGGGAATATGGGAAATGAATGTGAGACTTTCAGGGGTCTTCTACCTCAGTGAAATTTCTAGGGGTCCAGTGGTGGAGACAGCACTTGGCCTGATACTAGGCCTTAGTAGAGACTGAATACTTGACCATGGGCCACCACATTACTGTACAACCTGAGCTGCCCATCATGAGCTGAGTGTTATCTGCCCCACCAAGCCATAAAGTTGGGTGCGCACAGTAGCATCCCATCGTCAAATGGAAGTGGTACGTATGTGACCGGGCCCAAACACTCCCTGAAGATACAAGTAAGTTACATGAAGTGGCCCAAATGCCCATGGTCCCCACTTCTGCTATACTGACTTCTCTCTTGCAGCCTGCACCTGTGGCCCCATGGGGAGCTCCCTTTGATTGGTTGGCAGAGAAGGAAAAGACTTGGTTTCCAGATGGCTCTACGCAGTAGGCACATGCCACCTGAAAATGGACAGTTGCAGCTCTATAGCCCCTCTCTGGGGCGTCCCTGAAGGACCATGGTGAATGGAAAACCTCCCACTGGGCAGAACTTCAAGCAGTGCACCTGGCTTTTCACTTTGCTTGGGAAGAGAAAGGACCAGACATGATTATACACCAGTTCACGGGCCGTGGCCAGTGGTTTGGCTAGATGGTCAGGGCCTTGAAAGGAACGTGATGGGAAGATTGGTGACAGGGAAACTTGGGGGAGAGATATGTGAGTGGGTAAACAACATGAAAATACGTGTGTCTCAAGTGCATGCTCAACACAGAGTGACCTCAAGCAGAGGAGGCATTTGCTAATCAAGTGGATAAGACGACCTGTTCTGTGTATACCAGTCCGCCTTTTCCCCCAGCCACCCCCGGCATTGCCCGATGAGTTGGTGAAAAAAGTGGGCACGGTGGCAGGAACGAAGGTCATACGTGGGCTCAGAGACCTGAACCTCCACTCACCAAGGCTGACTGGGCTGCAGGCACGGCCGAGTGCCCAGTCTGCCAGCGCTGAGTCCTTGATACGGCTGCTTTCCCCAGGTGATCAGCCAGCTACCTGGTGGCAGGTTGATTATACTCGACTGTTTCCAGCACGGAAGGGGCAGGGTTTGTCCTTAACTTCAGTAGACACTGGGTACAGATTTGCCTTCCCTTTATGCCCAAACTACCATCTGTGGACTTACAGAATGCCTTACCTACCCTCACGGTGCTCCACACGGCACTGTTTCTCATCAAGGAACTCACTTCACAGCAAATGAAGTATGGCAGTGGACCCGTGCTCAAGGAATTCACCAATATCCTTTTTTTTAAATCTTCATTTATTTATTTTTGAGAGAGACAGACAGACAGAGTGTGAGTGGGGGAGGGGCAGAGAGAGGGGGAGGCACAGAATCTGAAGCAGGCTCTGAGCTGTCAGCAGAGAGCCTGACGCAGGGTTTGAACCCAGAAACCGCAAGATCATGACCTGAGCCGAAGTCAGGTGCTTAACCGACCGAGCCACCCAGACACCCTGGGAATTCACCCGTCTTACCGTGCTTCCCCACCGTTCTGAAGCAGCTGGCTTTAGTGGGACAGTGGAAAAAGCTTTTGAAGACTGTGTTACAGGGTCGGCTAGGTGGCAACACCTTTCAGGGCCAGGGCAGGGTTGTCTAGAAGGCAATATATATTTGAATCGGTAGGTATACAGTGTGCGGCTCCGTCTCTCTTATAGCCAGGATTCATGGGTTCAAAATAGGAGTAGTCCACTCCATTTTTACTCCTAGGGACTCGCTGGCAGAACTGTTGCGTCCTGTCCCCATGGTCTTGTCCTCTGCTGGCCTGGAGGCCTTAGCTACAAATGGAGGAATGCTTCTATCCGGAGACAGGACAATGGTTCCACTGAACTGAAAGTTAAGATGGCCGCTGGCCACTTTGGCCTCCTCATGCTTCTTGACCAACAAGGCAAAGAAGGGATTGATTGTGCTGGCTGGGGTGTTTGATCCTGACTACCGTGGCAAAATTATCGGACTGCTGTTCCATGGTGGAGGTAAGGAAGAGTATGTCTGGATGCGGGAGATCCTTGAGGGCTCTCTTGGTGTTACCGTGCCCTGTGATTAAAGTCCATGGAAAGCCATAACAGCACCATTCAGGCAGGACTACTTACTATTGGCCCTAACCCTTCGGGAATGAAGATTTGGGTCACCCCACGATGGAGAGAATCGCAGCTGGTGGAGGTGCTTGCTGAAGGCAAAGGGGGAACAGAATTGGCATTAGAAGAAGGTTACCTCTTCTGACTACGTGACCAGTTACAGAAAGGAGAACTGTAGTTGTTATGAGTGTTCCCTCCTCGTTTTGTTATGAATATATTTGTTATTAAAAATATATATATATATATATACCTTTGTTTCCATATTCCCTTATCATGTAACATAAAATTTATTGATTTTTATATCATAGTCTTTAAGTATTATTAATTTTCTTTTGTAGTATTTGTATATCAAATATCAAAATCTTTTGTAGTATTTGTCGTATTGGATATCAAGAAGACTAAACATCATTCAAGGTCTTACCTCCTCTTCTGGGAAACAGGTTATAGGATATTTTTGGTTGCATCCAGCTCTGATCTTCAGATGCCTTTTCTTCTCTGTAAATCTTTCCTGCTTGGCTAAAAGTAATATCTTCTTCCTTCAGTTTTCATAGCATTTCACTGATGACTCTTCCACATCTGTTTCTTTATAGACTTTTATCTCATGAGACTAGAAACTTCTTCCAGGTATGATCTGCTCCAATTTACATTTGGCCCCCCCTGGCTCCTAGCACAGTGCTCTCCAGGTGATAGACGTTCTATAAATATTTGTCGATTAATGGGATTGATGAATGTCCATGGACTTGGTCAGCAGGTTGTCAGGGAACCAAATCCGGTGCCAGGTTTCCCATAAAATGGGCAGCCATGCCAATCTCTTTGGGGGGTGAAGGGGAACAGGCCACACAGACTCAAAGATGTGGACCCTGAGGGGTCCTATCCCTCTGACTAGGGGTCTCTGAGATCCAGCTTGGACTGTTTCTTCAATTTGGGTTAGGCCTCCAAATGTGATCGTTTTCTTTTCTGAGCCCATAACGTGATTTTTGATATCTGCTTTCTGATTCATTTTCTCGGCCAGCTAAAGGCCGGATTTGACATCTCATCCTGAAAGGCTGATGTGGTTGGTAGCTGTATTCACGGTTTATGCTCCCTGTGGGATGGTCAGCTTCTTTATCTATATGTCTATATCTGCATATACTTGAGATATAAATGACATATAATATTATATTAGTTTTAGGTATACAACATAATAATGTATATATGTATGCATTGTGAAACGATTACTACAATAAGTCTGTTTTACATCCACCATGACGCGTAATTTTTTTCTCTTTTCTTGTAATGAGAACTTTTAAGATCTACTCCTCAGGCAACTTTCAAATATACGATGCGATATACTTGACTGTAGTCACCGTGCTGTATGTGACATCCCCAGGACTTAATTTATCTTGTAACTGGAAGTTTGTACCTTTTGACCACCTTTATCCCCACTCCCCAATGTCCCTTGCCTTTGGCAGTCTTCAATCTGTTCCCCATGTTGTTGTTGTTGTTTTTCCCAGAGATTCCTATGTAAGTGAGATCATACGGGTTTTGTCTTTCCCTGACTTATTTCACTTGGCATAATGCCCTTCATGTTGCAAATGGCAAAATTTCCTTCTTTTTTATGGCCGAATAATATCCTACTCTGAGTGTGTGTGTGTGAGTTTGTGTGTGTGTGTGTGTGTGTGTGTGTGCATGTACATATATGTACACATTTTGTTTATCCATTCAGAATGGTTAGCTTCTTTTCTTAATTATGTTTATTCATTTTTGAGAGACAGAGTGTGAGTAGGGGAGAGGCAGAGATAGAGGGAGACACAGAATCTGAAGCAGGCTCCAGGCTCTAGGCTGTCAGCACAGAGTCCAAGGCTGGGCTCGAACTCATGAACAGTTAGATCCTAACCTGAGCTGAAGTCAGATGCTTAACTGACTGAAACCCCTGGGCACCCCACTTCTTTTTTTTTTAATAAACTACTTTTGAGAGAGGGAGAGAGTGTGAGTAGAGGAGGGGCAGAGAAAGAGGGAGACAGAATGTCTGAAGCAGGTTCTGCACCGACAGCAGAGAGCCCGATGCACGGCTTGAACTCACGAACCAGGAGATCATGACCTAAGGCGAAACCAAGAGTCAGACGCATAAACCACTGAGCCACCCAGGTGCCCCAGCACAGCTAGCTTCTTAAGGGCAGGGATCTGTCATAGTGAGATTTGATTCCCTTCCTTCTTAACTGACCCCTTGCACCTAGTAGGTGTTCAACAAATATTTTTTAAAGGAGGGACTAAATGCAACCCGAATCCCACCTCTTACGATCCTAGGGAAACACTGTTAGGATACCCTCGTCTCCCCTCGTTAAGGTTCAGCAGCCACACGTATCTGGAATTGTAGCTTCTTAAACCACAGGGAACCATAAAAACAAGCAGGACCCATTGGAGTCTCTCCACCTGGTTGTGTTTTAGCCTTCTGGGTGAGCTCAGTCAGGCCTGAGGACTGCAAGTGCTTCTGCTTTATGTCACAGCAAGGCTTTAGGAGCCAAACTTCTAAGAGGACTTAAAACACTGAGCCATGGCGGGTGGGGGAGGCCTTCTGGGAACATATGACAAAGTTTGGTCCCCTGCAAATGAAGATGCAAACGCTAAAGGGGGACAAGGTTAAGATCTGTAATATTATAATTGTAGAGAGCTAACCCAGGATTGTACATGACGTTTTGAAATTGATCCTTCGAGATCTTTTTTATTTCGAGCGAGAAGTTTGGGATACGGAAAAGTAAGTCCTACTCTATAGGCCCATAATAAGCTCAGGGATCTCTTACCCCTTTGAAGGGGACAGAAGCAGGGGCTATGAAGAGATTCCAAAGGGACGCAGGCAGACTCACAGATCACAAAGAGCTGTGCAGAGCAGGCGGGATGCGTTTAATGTCTGAGGTTGCCATCAGGGAGGAGAACCCGGCTGAGTCCCGAGGCCTCCGTGAGCAGCAGAACGCTGGGCCTGGAAGAGCCTCGAGGGCCCGAGGCAGCCGGACGGAGTCTCTGTCCCATAACACGCCTTCCCTGTTCTGGCCCGGCCTCCCCGGGAGGCCATGTAGAAATGATGGCCTGGTGCAAGTCTTCTGACATTCTGGAAAGGAAGAGAGGAGAGTGGGAAGTGCTCTGCATCCCTGACAGCCCTTCACCTTCATCTGCCCTCTGCCTTCATATGTGCTGTTGTGCTTGACTGACCAAACCGGTCTTGACAGAGAGGTTGTTTGCTTCGTAGTGACAAGAGTTTTTCCTAAAGCAATTAGAAAATATCAGGTGGAAGGGAGAAGAAACTAGGACGGGCCAGGGCCGGGGGACTTGCCTGGAGACTGTCAGGCACTGGGATTTTCCTCTGTTCCATGTGCTTCTGGGTCTGATGCTCTAGGGGCCTCTGTACATCCCCCAAGAGGCTGTGGTTGGGCCCTCCTTCCATCGCCCGCTGCTTTCACACTCATGCCATTTATACAATACCTTATTTTTTTTAATTTTTTTTTAACATTTATTTATTTATTTATTTATTTATTTATTTATTTATTTTTTCAACGTTTATTTATTTTTGGGACAGAGAGAGACAGAGCATGAACGGGGGAGGGTCAGAGAGAGAGGGAGACACAGAATCGGAAACAGGCTCCAGGCTCTGAGCCGTCAGCACAGAGCCCGACGCGGGGCTCGAACCCACGGACAGTGAGATCGTGACCTGAGCCGAAGTCAGACGCTTAACCGACTGAGCCACCCACGCGCCCCTACAATACCTTATTTTTTTTGTGCTGCTGCCTATGCCCTCACTATGGGGTCATAGGATCTCAGGGTACAGGGAAACCAGAGAGGAGTATGGCGGGCTGAAAAGGGGCCTCCCAAAGATATGAGGTTCTAACCCTTGGAACTGGTGTCCACTTATTTGGAAAAAAGAGTGTGCAAATGGGACTAAGTTAAAGATCTTGAGCTGGGGCAGTTATCGTGTATTATCAGCGTGAGCCCTAAATGCAATGACGGGGAAGCAGAGGGCTATTTGGCACATGCAGAGAAGGCCACGTGCAGACGGAAGCGGAGATTGGAGCGATGTGGCCACCAACCAAGGAACTCAGCAAACGCTGGAAACTGAGAGAAGCAAGGGATGAATTCTCCCCTTAGAGCATCCAGAGGGAGTACTTTTTATTTTTTAAGAGAGCGAGTGACAGAGGGGCAGAGGGAGAGAGAGAGAGTCTCAAGCAGGCTTCACACCCAGCGTAGAGCCCGATGCAGGGCTCAAGGCCATGACCGCGAGATCACGACCTATGAGCCAAAATCAAGAGCCAGATGCCTAACCGACGGAGCCACCCGGGTGCCCCCAGAGGGAGTACTCTTGATTTTGACCCAGTGATACTGATTTCAGGCTTCTAGCCTGCAAAACTGCGGGAGAAGAGTTTTCTTGTTTTAAGCCACCAAGGGTGTGATAGCAGCCACAAGAAGCAGATACAGGGTGTCATGGTACAGCCACCCATCCAGGCAGACGTCCCCCTACAGTGGTCCGTGATGGATGTGTGCCTGCCCAACTCCCTCCTGTATCTAGTACTTTCTGTGGCAGCCCATCCCATGATCTAAGAGTTCTGATGGTTCTCAGGAGATCTGTAATTCAATACCTATGCCCTCAGCCACTCCTCAGAGTCCTATCCCCTCCCCATGTGCTTTGACTTCTAATACTCTGGTTGACTAGCCGAATCATCCTTGATAGGGATGTGATTTTCACTGTGCTCAGCTATGGTGCTGAGCCCTACTGGAACTTAGAGTTTGCAGTGTGCCTGTCCCCAGCTTTTCCACAATCATCAATACAAGAGTCACAATCGTAAAAATAGCACTGTTTTGTGTCGACATACGGTTTAACCTTTTTGGAGGTTTTATCACCATCTGTGCAAGGCAGCTAAGTGAGTATTATTAGCCCAACAGAAAAATATGGACAATGAGACACAAAAAGGAAGAATAATTTGGCCCCAGATCATTCTATAATTAATGTCAAAGCCATGATTATAATTCAATATTCCTTTTATTTTATCATGGTCTATATCACAGGTATCCAACGTGGGACACTGTAAGGGCTATGGAAAAAAGGCACTGAGGCATGGGAAGAAAATACCAGAACTTCCTCATATCTTTTTAAATGTCAAATTAAGGGGGCGCCTGGGTGGCTCAGTCGGTTAAGCGCCCGAGTACGGCCCAGGGCGTGATCTCACGGTTCGTGAGTTCAATCCCCGCGTCAGGCTCTGTGCTGACAGCTCGGAGGCTGGAGCCTGCTTCGGATTCTGTGTCTCCCTCTCTCTCTGCCCCTCCCTAGCTCACGCTCACTTTCTCTCTCTGTCAAAAACAAATAAACCTTACAAAAAAATTTTTTTGTGTGTAAAATTAAGAATAAAGCTGAGTTTTGCTAATATTTTAGAAGTAAACAGTATGTGCATATAACTTATGAATAAATGAATGTCATGTATGTTTTAAAATCTTTTACTGATAGCAGTGTATGCTTTTAAGAAAGTAGAGAGATTTGCTGTTCTCCCCCACCATTGTCCTTTTTAGCTAAAACTGATGATGAGAGATTTGATTCAGAATGATATTTTTGCATGAACACGTGGACACAAATTGGCTGGTGATAATGAGATTACTAAATTAGTCTGGTTTAACTCATCGTCTAGGAGGGGACCAGATATGTAAACAGTGACTCACATACCGTGCGCGTAGGAGTGGGGGGCGGGGGGGGGCGGGGTGGGAGGGATTAACTTTTGAAAAATTAAGATTACTCCACGGTTTGTGTGAGATGGGATAGAATCAGCCGCTCTTCCTTGCCCTTGATCCATGGTTTGTATCTGCCACCTGATGCAGATTAGGGAGGCAGCAGAAGGTGGCCTGGGGTCCCTCCTGCTGGACCAGGGCCCGTGAAGATAGCATGCTATCAAGGACACGCAGCAGAAGCAGGCCATTCACTAGCTCGCTGGGCATTCCATGCTGACTCTATCTTAGCAATTTTTTCACCAATTCCCCTGTACCTCTTTGGAGAGGAGAGATACCTCATACTGTTTATTTATTTATTTATTTTTTTTAAATTTTTTCGCTACAAAATATTGCTCTCTAGAGTGTTCTGGAGGCTCAGGAGAGCCACAGACAAGGGAGTGGGGGGGGGGGATCCATTTTGTCTCTGTAGATGTCAGGCTCAGGTCAAATTTCTGCCCCTGTTTTCCTGTCCCCATCGCCGGACTAAAACACAGAAGTAGTTTCTCCTTCCACTTCAGACCAGCCCTACCTGGAGGCTTAAGTACTTAAGTAGTTCCCTCTTCAGGACCTCTAACTTCTCTGTGCCTCATTTTCTTACCTGTAACAAAAGGGGATAAAAAGTACCTACTGTTTTCCAGAGCGGCTGCACCCGTTTGCATTCCCACCAACAGTGCGAGAGGGTTCCCGTTTCCCCACATCCTCGCCAGCATCTATAGTCTCCTGATTTGTTCATTTTGGTCACTCTGACTGGCGTGAGGTGATATCTGAGTGTGGTTTTGATTTGTATTTCCCTGATGAGGAGCGACGTTGAGCATCTTTTCATGTGCCTGTTGGCCGTCCGGATGTCTTCTTTAGAGAAGTGTCTGTTCATGTCTTCTGCCCATTTCTTCACTGGATTATTTGTTTTTCGGGTGTGGAGTTTGGTGAGCTCTTTATAGATCTTGGATACTAGCCCTTTGTCCGATACGTCATTTGCAAATATCTTTTCCCATTCCGTCGGCTGGCTTTTAGTTTAGTTGTTTCCTTTGCAGCACAGAAGCTTTTTATCTTGATGAGGGCCCAATTGTTCATTTTTTGCTTTTAATTCCCTTGCCTTTGGAGATGTGTCAAGTAAGAGATTGCTACGGCTGAGGTCAGAGAGGTCTTTTCCTGCTTTCTCCTCTAGGGTTTTGATGGTTTCCTGTCTCACATTCAGGTCCTTCATCCATTTTGAGTTTATTTTTGTGAATGGTGTAAGAAAGTGGTCTAGTTTCATTCTTCTGCACGTTGCTGTCCAGTTCTCCCAGCACCATTTGCTAAAGAGACTGTCTTTTTTCCATTGGATATTCTTTCCTGCTTTGTCAAAGATTAATTGGCCATACTTTTGTGGGTCCAGTTCTGGAGTCTCTATTCTATTCCATTGGTCTATGTGTCTGTTTTTGTGCCAATGCCATGCTGTCTTGATGATTACAGCTTTGTAGTAGAGGCTAAAGTCTGGGATTGTGATGCCTCCCGCTTTGGTCTTCTTCAATATTACTTTGGCTATTCAGGGTCTTTTGTGGTTCCATACACATCTTAGGATTGCTTGTTCTAGCTTTGAGAAGAATGTGGGTGCAATTTTATTGGGATTGCATTGAATGTGTAGATAGCTTTGGGTAGTATTGACATTTTAACAATATTTATTCTTCCAAGATAGTGTGGAGGTTCCTCAAAAAATTAAAAATAGATCTACCCTATGACCCAGCAATAGCACTGCTAGGAATTTACCCAAGGGATACAGGAGTGCTGATGCAGAGGGGCACTTGTACCCCAGTGTTTATAGCAGCACTTTCAACAATAGCCAAATGATGGAAAGAGCCTAAATGTCCATCAACTGATGAATGGATAAAGAAATTGTGGTTTATATACACAATGGAATACTACTTGGCGATGAGAAAGAATGAAATATGGCCTTTTGTAGCAACGTGGATGGAACTGGAGAGTGTTATGCTAACTGAAATAAGTCATACAGAGAAAGACAGATACCATATGTTTTCACTCTTATGTGGATCCTGAGAAACTTAACAGAAGATCATGGGGGAGGGGAAGGAAAAAAAACGGTTAGAGAGGGAGAGAGCCAAACCATAAGAGACTCTTAAAAACTGAGAGAGAATAAACTGAGGGTTGATGGGGGATGGGAGGGAGGGGAGGGTGGGTGATGGGCATTGAGGAGGGCACCAGTTGGGATGAGCTCTGGGTGTTGTATGGAAACCAATTTGACAATAAATTTCATATTAAAAAAAATAGTACCTACTTCATAAGGCCGTTATGATGTCTAAGTGAATTGGATGTTTAAATTTCTTAGAACAATGCCTGTCACATAAGTGGTCAAAAGGTATAAGCTTATATTCTCACTGGTGTTATCAAAGTGACCAAGAAAGGGGTAGATCTAATACTGACATGGGTCTAACCCTTAATGTCAGGTGGGAGCCCTTTGAAATAGGCTCCCAGAGTCCTCTGAACCTGAGCTCCTCGGACACTGAGACCTCCCACCCCTTCCCACAACTGTGATGTCTGTAATGACTCTTGGGGTCCCTTAAACAGTTTCTATGTGTCGGGGCACCTGGGTGGCTCAGTTGGTTAAGCGTCTGACTTCAGCTCAGGTCATGATCTCACGGTCCATGAGTTCGAGCCCTGCATCGGGCTCTGTGATGACAGCTCAGCACCTGGAGCCTGCTTCAGATTCTGTGTTGCCCTCCCCTGCTCACACTCTGTCTCTTTCAAAAATAAATAAACATTAAAAAAAATTTTTAAATGTTACCCTGTGTCATCAGCTCCCCAGGACAAACTAGTGCCCTCGGTATAGGGGCTTCTCAAAGCTTGGTCCTTCCTGATTTCTGGCACTCCTTGACCTCTGCGGAAGTCAAATCTCAGAATTCCATTATAATTGTATTGTTTCTATGGAAGATTCAAATCACTGTTAAAATTCATAGAGTGATTGTTACCAAAGGCAGATCAGCTCATGTATGGTTATATTTAGTTATAAGTGGAAAAGGCCGTTGAAAACCTTTGGTCCCGGAAAACCTTTGCTTTTATTGTAATACACACGTGCGCACATGCACACGCGTGCGCGCACACACACACACACACACACACAGAAAAGTGGGGAAAATGGCTACCCTAGACGGAGGGTATCTGGTTTTCACCAAGGCATTTGACCAATTTACTTTTGATATATAAAAGTACTGAAGCCAAGATGGACAAAAAGAGTCTGGATGCTACTAAATTAAGTGGATTTATAACTGGGCGAGTAACTGTGCTCCAGGAAAGGCTCCCTGTAACCTGCCACAGGCCTTTGTCTCCAGCTTCCTTTTGCCTTGGCATTTGAGCAGTGATTTGCTGAAGCAAGTGCATGATGGAATCAGGATCCAAAAAGGTCTTGGCAGGCTGGAACAATTAGGCTGAGTCCAACAAGCTGCGATTTCTCAGAAACAGTCGTAAGGTCTTGCCTTTGGACCCAGACAACCCGCCCTACAAGATTAGGAGACGAAAAGCATGGCAAGAGGAAGACAACTTTCAGCACAGGGTTCCAGGGCTTGGCACGAGGTTCGACGTGGATCCACGGGGCGACGGGACTGTCAACAACAGAGTTTTACTTCTAGACCGTGCTGTTGCGAGTACGGTATTGCGACAAGGGAAGTAATTCTTCCCCTCTGTCCTTGCCGCTTAGACCACAGATGAAGTACGGGGCTCAGGTCTGGCCTCTTGACCTTAAGATCCCATAGAGGACCTGTGACGGAGAGAACCAGGGTCCCAGCCTGACTCCAGGTCACGTTCTCCGATGAATCACACGCGGGGTTGGGAATGTTTGCTCTACGGAGAAGATTCTGTGAAGACGTGATAATTGTCTTCAAGCACGTTAGGGTGTCACTGCATATTTGAAGGGCGGTCATGCTGAAGAGGAATCGGACGTTCTGAGTGGCCTCAGGACCAGAACAAGGCCCAGTGGGTGGAAGCCGATGCTGTGGAGGCAGAGTTTGAGGGGAAATAAGGAATACCATAACCGGCAACATGTCCAGCAGGCTACAGGTGACTGGGCTGCGTGGGAGGGCGCCTTAGAACTAGTAGTTAAGAGTTGAGATTAATAGTCAAGATTTAAGGGTATATCGTGTTGTTGATTTAAAGGCGGTTTGTTCTTTTAAAAAAATCAGATGTATAAGTGACAAAGATTATTTATATTTTTTAATTTTTAAATGCTTATTTATTTTTGAGAGGGACAGAGACAGAATGCAAGGGGGTTAGGGGCAGAGAGAGAGGGAGACACAGAATGCGAGGCAGGCTCCGGGCTCCGAGTCGTCAGCACAGAGCCCAACGTGGAGCTCAAACTCACGAGCGGTGAGATCATGACCTGAGCTGAAGTCGGACGCCCAACCGACTGAGCCACCCAGGCGCCCCAGTGACAAAGATTATTTAAATGTAATACCCTGGTGTTTGTTTGTGCCTAAATGTAGTAACCCCAGAACCACATAAAAGCGGGGCCAGGATTTCCGCCCCCCGCCCCAGATGAGTTGGGATCAGCTAAATGCCTGACCAAGTACTGACGAGACAGCCAGGGGTCCTGCCTCACAGAGCATGAAGGAGATGACCTTGAGTTCGAAGGTTTGATGCCGGGGCTTGCAAACACCCCCTTTCCTTTTCCTTTTTTTTTTTTTTTAAATGTTTATTTATTTATTGTGAGAGAGAGAGAGAGAGAGAGAGAGAGACAGAGCAAGAGTACGAGGGAGGCAGAAAAGAGAAGGGGAGAGAATCCCAAGCAGTCTCCATGCTCAGCACAGAGCCCAATGTGGGGTTTGATCTCATGACCATGAGCTCATGACCTGAGCCCAAATCAAGAGTCGGATGCCTAATCTACTGAGCCACCCGGGCGCCTGCAAGCACCTCTTCCTATGTTAAAATAATATCGTTATTTCAAAATAGACAGTTTTCAGTGGGATTACATCACCGTAGTGTGTCGGGACGAGCTGGCCACAAAAGCCTTCCCCACCTCCCTGGCTGAGTTACCCAATCCGATAGAGTTGTTTAGAATTGCCCATCTGGCAAACAAAAGTACCTGCCAAAAGCAATTAGTTTTATCTTACCTTAACTGGCTCTGAATAGTTTTCTCAGTAAAAAGTTCAATTGCACCTTGACGGTTCATAGAATCTTCATAGAATGAAACTTTTTTTTTTCTTATTTGCTCTTAAGAAGGCATGTATCCCATTCTATAAAAGCTGGGCACAGTAATTCAAATATACACTCGGGTATACCATCCAAGGCAGACTTTTTCAGCTGCCCCTATATGAAATGACATAGCTTGATTGACTCTCCCATTAAATCTAGAGGTAGGATGAGTTCCTGGCTGGTTAACTCAGCCACTCGCGATGTCGGAATCTGAAGTTAGAACTCTGCAGTTCTCTCGGCTTCTCCTCGTGGATACAAGACGTCTGCTATGTATCTCATCTTCACAGGACAACATCCAAAGCAAGGTGTGTCCCCCTTTTAAAGAGAGGGCAGCTTTTCCCAAGCAACCCCCAACTCTCTTCCTTTATAGGACATCAGGCGCCACACCATTTTGAAAGATTATTACATGGTTTGCAGATGTGCAAGCCTGCCGATTCATGCAAGCTGAGAGCTATCAGCCTAGAAGAGTTATTTTTTTTTATTTTTAATTAACATATAGTAGAATTTTTAAAGTAACATACAGGTCTCTGAATTTTAACCTGCGTAGGTTCATGTAACCACTGCTCCATACAGAACGGCTTGATCATGCCAAACTATCTCCTCATGTGTCTAAATTCATGACAGATATTGGGCTCTAGTTTTTTTTTTTGTTTGTTTTGTTTTGTTTTGTTTGTTTCTTATGCCTTTGACTGTCTTTGGTATCAGGGTAACGTTAGCCTCATAAGATAAGTCGAGACGTGTTCCTTCCTCTCTTATTTTCTGGAAGAGATTGTGTAGAACTGATATTATTTCCTCTTCAAATGTTTGGTAGAATTTGCCAATGAAGCCATCTGGGCCTCAAGATTTCTTTTTCGGAAAATTTTCAATTATGAATCCAATTTCTTCCGTAGGACTATTCAGCTTATGCCGTCCTGTCTTTCATCGTTGGCGAGTTTTGGGTTGTTTGAGGAACCAGTACATTTCCTTTGTCATCCTTGCTCAGAGTTGATATCGCTCTACCTACATTGACAGCTCCATCAGACACGTTACAATTTTTGTCCTCAGCCGTCAAGCGGTTTTAAAGAACAAAATGGGGTAAGAATAGGCTATTGCAGTTACCCAGTCCTTCATTCCTGAGGTCCTGAGTTTCATTTTCTCTCTGAGGAAGTTCCTTTAAAAATTATGTTTGAGTAGGCCCGCCGACAATGATTTTCTCTGCTTTTCTTCATCTGGAAATTTCTTCATTTCACCTCCAGTCCTGAAGCATATTTTCACCAGATCTAGAATTGGGTTGACTATGCTTTTCTCGTAGCACATTAAGTCTGTTGTCTCACTTCTACTCGACCTTCGTGTTTCATGATGAGAAATCTGTAGTCATCCAAATCATTGCTTCCCTACTGATAATGCTTCCTTTTTCTCTGGCTGCTTTCTGGATTTTTTTTCTTCATCTTTATTTATCAGAAATTTGATTATGGTCTATATGAGCATGAGCATTTTTTAAAAGATTTATTCTATTTGGGGTTCACTGAATTTCTTGAACCTGACTGTTTATTTCTGTCAACGAACTTGGAAAGTTTTCAGTCATTTATTCCCTCACATATTTTTTTCTTTATAGCCTTTCTCATTTCCTTTTGGGACTCTTATAGAATGGACATTAATCACAGAAGAGGAGAGGGGAATAACCCATAATTTTTATTGATGTCTATGCAAGTTCACTAACTCTTCTATCACTCCTATTTCGTAGTTGACCTTCTCTACAGAGATGTTGTTGAGAGTGGCTTTTTTCTTCAGTTTTAAAGTACCTGTTAGATTCTTATTTATATCATCTATTTCTTTGGTGAAACGTTCTATCTTTACATTCCTCTCAAGAGCATTTGCCCTGACTCATTGCAGTATCGCTATTGTGGTTAAGCTTTTTTTTTTTTTTTTTTCCAGATAATTCCAACACGTGTCATTGGCATTTCTAGATTGTGTTTTCTTACGCAGGTTGAGACCTTCCTGGTTCTTCATAGGCTGACCAATTTTTTATTACACCTTGGACATTTTGAAAGTTTTGTTATGAGACTCTCGGCCTTTCAAAATCCCGCGGAGAATGTTGATATTCTTGTTTAAGCGGGAGTTGATTTGGTTGGGTGTAAGCCACAAATTCCGACCAGCTTTCTTTGGGTTGTGAGTCTAGTGCCCGGTCAGTTTTCAGAGCCTCTGCGCTGCGATTCAGATCTAGTCTGCCATCCTGGGACCTGAGTAGAAGTCAGTCCTGTTTTTCTGCTCAAAGTCTATGGGCTACTCTTCAGGGTCAGCTGAGTGAACAGCTTGTGGGTGAGCCCAGGATTTCATAAACGATATTATGGGGTAGCTTTGCCAAGCCCTTCGCTGTCCCAGATCTTCCTGATCCTTTCCAGTTCTGGTCCTTTTTATTCGTACAGCCAGAAATATGGGGCTTTATGATTGTCCCATTCTGCTACACAGTGGCTGTGCCAGCTTCTTGATCCAAATGACAAGAGAAGAGAAAGAGAGAAAAAGCATCACGGGTTTCCCCTGTCCGAAGACGATGGCTCCTCTGATCCAAGGGGAAGGTTCTTCTCCCTCAGACCTTCTCGGTGCCTACAGGTTGGGGCCCGAGGGACTGGAGACATGAAAAAAGCATTAAGTATTTCCCTCACTCTCTCTGAGCATTGACAGACCCCCCTTGCACCGTGAAGTCAGAATTAGAGGGTTTCCTGGAGCTCCTGCTGCCCACTCCAGGGCCCATTCTCAGGCTGGCTCCTAGCTTGGGCGTGCCAGAAGGGAAATACAGTAAACTCTTTGCTGGCTTGTTGTGCGTCACATTCGGGTCTTCTTCCCCAATTCTCCTGCTAATGTTTACCTCTCAGACTCTTCACGTAGATGCTGCACACGTTCTGTCTGGGTTTCATAGCCACGTTCAGTGCGAGAGACGGGGTAGAATGTTGTTCCATCTACCCATAGCCAGAAACTCTCGGAAAACGTTCGCAAAAGGTCTCTTCGGCTTCAGTGGTGAATCAAATGTTGTATCATAAACTAAGTCACTATACCGGCGCTATGGAGAATCAGGTGTCTCTAAAATACTGAGTGAGGGGCGCCTGGGTGGCTCAGTTGGTTAAGTGTCCGACTTCGGCTCAGGTCATGAGCTTGCGGTCTGTGGGTTCGAGACCTGCCCCGAGCTCTGTGCGGACAGCTCGGAGCCTGGAGCCTGCTTCGGATTCTGTGTACCCCCCCTGGCCCCTCCCCCACTCACACTCTGTCTCTCAAAAATGAATAAATGTTAAAATAAAATAAAATACTGAGGGAATGCTGCAGGACTCTCCAAGAAATAGGGACATAGGCTGCTATGAGTCTTCCACTGTTGGTATACTGTGAATGCCTGGGTCCATGATTGACAGTCATCTCCATCTTGAGAGCCAAACTCTGAAATCTGTTAGAATTGTTTGTTTTCTGGAATGTTGTGCTTACAATAAGATTTCAGAGTAAACCAATTCCCAAATAGTTTCCTTTAAATTTAGTTTAGAGTCCAGGGCGCCTGGGTGGCTCAGTCAGTTGAGCGTCCAACTTCAGCTCAGGTCGTGGTCTCGCAGTTCATGAGTTTGAGCCCCGCATTGGGCTCTGTGCTGACAAACAGCTCAGAACCTGGAGCCTGCTTCAGATTCTGTGTCTCCCTCTCTCTCTCTCTCTCTCTCTCTCCCCCTCCCCTGCTCATGCTCTGTCTCTCTCTGTCTCTCAAAAATAAATAAATGTTAAAAAAATTTTTTTAAATAAATTTAGCTTAGAGTCCTGATTTTACTGAATTTTCCCTTCAGGAAGCTTCTGACAGTGCAGGAGTACTAAGTACTGATAACGTCAGGATTTTTGGTTCAGTCCGTACATATTTACTTGGCAGATGTTATTTTTTAAATTTTTATTTTTTTATCTTGAGAGAGAGCGAGAGAGAGAGAGAGAGTGCGCAAGTGTGGGTGGAGTGGGGGCAGGGCAGAGAGAGAGGGAGAGAGAGAATCCCAAGCAGGCCCCACACTCAGTGCAGAGCCCAACATGGGGGCTCGAGCTCATGAACCATGAGATCATGACCTGAGCCGAAATCACAAGTCAGATGCTTAACCAATGGAGGCACCCAGGCGCCCCTTGGCATGTGTCCCTAACACTCTCGCTTGAGCATTGCTCTCACACATCATCCTTGCATTGCTAAGAAGAGACAGGGTTGGTGTCAGAAGGAAGTCGTCCCTCCTGACTGAGGTTTGGCGCTCTAGATCTTGGGAAGAAAGAAACGGAAAATGACCCTGCACACCATAGATGGGACGCCATTTCTACGTGTGGTTCCTTCATTTCCCTTGATAAAGATTGTTTTAGGAGACCGTTGAAAAGAAAGAAATTCCCCATGTCTTGTATATCCTAGAAGTTTTAAAGCTGTTTCATACACTTCTAGAATTTCCATTTAAAAGTGTGAATGAAATTGGGTATTCACAATCCAGGAAGCATCACATTTGGGTCTAAGTCCACATTGAAAACCTTGAATCTTCAGTGAAATGGAAACAGGTAAAGATGATTCTGTCTCCCCCTGGCGACAGCCAGGTTTTAAAGGCAGACAGTTCCAGAGGTTGTTTTCAACTTCCGTTTGTTTAAGGCAGCGTCCTAGCTTTTGTACCTCACTGTCCTCTTGTGTTGCATTGTTTCTCAGGGTGCCTGGTGCCTGTGATCTTCACGGGACAGCACAAGTTTTTTTTTTCATAGGAGATTTGGTGAAGTTATTGTCCTCAACTATTTCGGTTCAGAAGTCATCTTTCAAAGTCCCAAACCCTTGGCCTTCTGCCCAGCGTGTGGACCCCGTATGACAGACACACTAGTGGGGGTGCTCTAAAGATTTTGGGTCGTTTCAGCTTTCAACAGCCCCGGCAGGCAGCACGCAATATTTACTCCCACTTTGCACTCAAGCAAGCTAATGATTACTGGAGGTAGAATAATTGGACTCATCATCATCCAGGGACTCATGGGGACGAGACGTAGATGTTTACTGTGTTGTGATTTTTTTCTTAATATGTGTTATGGCGACAGGGCCTCAGAAGAGCAGTTTTCTATACGATTCTCATTTCATGTGAAATGATATGGGTGGTGATTGTCTAACATTCTGTATAAGATGGGTCGGTGCCGAGCAAACTCTTACTTCGGTACAATTTGGAAAGCTGTAGTTCCACGGAGGACGTCCTCAGGATTCGGCTATACTCTTGGTCCTGCAGAACCGTTACCCCTGAAGAACTATTTCAGATGGACACGTAACTCATTAAAAAAAGAGAAATGACTTACTGTTGTATTATAACCCTATGATGTGCTCTTCTGGAAACAATTGGACCTTCCAAAAATCGGGGACTGGTTGAGAAAACTCTAGCTCTCTGTAGAGTGTTATGGGGCTCATTAGGTTTTAAAGATTTTTAATCTCACGGGAGATGTTCACCATAGAACCTCAAGGAGAAAGGACAGGAAAGTATTACTTCCATAGTTTTCTTTATTCGCTGAGGAGAAAATAGGGTAATGTTACCTCTGGGGGGTGGGTTGATTTTCAATTTAATATTTACATTCTTCATTCGTTTCCATTTTTCACTGTTACAAATAATGCCGCGATAGGCAACATAGTGCGGGGATCTTTCTCCAAATTTCTGATGGAAGTCTTTAGGATGGAGTCCAGAGAAGGAATTACTGAATCAAAGGAAAATAGTATTAAAAAGGGGCTTTTAATCTCGGGGGTATTGCCAAATTAGTGTCAAGAAAGGCTGTGCCAAGGCCTGTTCCCATCAATGTGAATGTGAAGTCGTGGCAAACTGCGGACTCGATCTTAAAATCAGACTTAAAAATGCAGTCTTGGGGCACCTGGGTGGCTCAGTCGGTTAAGCCTCTGACTTCGGCTCAGGTCATGATCTCACAGTTGGTGAGTTCGAGCCCCATGTCGGGCTTTGTGCTGACAGCTCAGAGCCTGGAGCCTGCTTCAGATTCTGCGTCTCCCCCTCTCTCTGCCCCTTCCCTGCTCACGCTCTGTCTCTCTCTCTCTCTCTCAAAAATAAATAAACATTTAAAAAAACGCAATCTTTGCATCCTGGGGATGTGGGAAATGCTATCTCATTATTGGTTTTAATTGGCATTTATTTTCATACTATTGAAAGTTGAACATTTTCCACATGTTTAACTTTTGTATTTTTCCTTTGTGAGTTACCTGTTCACATCCTCTAGCATTTACGCCTTCGTGAGTTCCTTTGTATTTGAAGAGTATTATCCTGTCCCCATATTCACTGCATACGGTTTTCCTAGTTTATTGCTAAATATTTAATCTAGTCTCTGACATCTTTAACATACAGAGGAGGTTGGCAGCTCTGTGAGTCTTTACTTTTCTGCTTTTCTTTTATTGATTTGCAGCTTCGAAACGTTTTTCCTATTTTACCTGTGTATTCTAATTTATGTCTTTAGTGTTTTATAGTGAAGTACGAACAGCAAATTGGTTTTTCCGTTGTAATTCTTCTCTTCCTAACACCATTTGACAAGGAAGCCTTTTCTCTACTCAATTATTTCTATTTATTACCCATATTTACAAGGACTTAGTTCTGGACAGTCCTGTTTTATCTCCTGTCCATTCTTACATCAGTACTTTTTTTTTTCCATTATTGTAGTTCTGTAATACATTTTATTAATAGATATGGCATTACTGTTCTTAATTATCTTTAAAGATTTTCTTGGCCTGTTCATTCTTCCAAATGACCTTCCGAGTCATTGGGAAAGCTTGCCAAAAAAATTCCATAGGGATTTTTATTGAAATTAAACATCTAAATGAACATCTTTGCAGTAACCTTTCCATCACGAAGCATAGTATCATTTGCCATTTTCTTTAAAGGCTTTTCTTTTAAAGTTTATTTGCTTGTTTGTTTTTTGTATTTATTTAAGCAATCTTCACAGCCAACGTGGGGCTCGAACCCACGACCCTGAGATCAAGAGTCGCAAGCTTTTCCAATTGAGCCAACTGGGTGGTCTGAAAGGTTTTTTTTAATATCTCACTAAAGTTGTATAGGTTTCCTCATCTGAGTCCTAAATATCACTTTCGAGTTTATTCCTGGTTATTTTGTCCTTTCTGTGCGATCATAGAGATTTTTCTCTTTGGATGATGGTCGTTTTCTCTAACATGTATTTAATCAGTGCTGATTCATCTTTGCTGGCTTTGTGGTTAACATCGAGGACGCTGGAGTCACACTGCCGGCATTCAGACCCCAGCTGGCCCAGGCCTGGCCAGTGCACACGGGACCTAACCTCTGCTGGTTTCTGCTTGCTGATGTTAGGTCATGAACTAAGACCCACCTCGTCCGTGTGCATCAACAGTCGAACGCATTAATTCAGGTCATTCCAAGCACTCATCTGTTCTGCTGTTCTTTCTTTGGCGTCCCCGTCTTTCTCAGGTTAAGAACCTCCTGTCCAGGCCCCTTCTCACCTCTAATGCTTACCACCCAGTATTCCAGTGTGCCTGTGAATTTGCGTCTTTGGAAATCAAACTTTTTAGTTCCTGGGAGCCTTTGTGTCCTCTGATTTCACTCCCTGAGAGCTCAGATTTCCTTCCTTTCTGTTTTCTTTCTCTTGGTACATTCTTCCTCCTCCCATCGCGGTGCAGGGGGAGCCAAGTGCACCAAAAGCGGTTGGGTCCCCTCCCTCTTTTCACCACACCTCCCTGAAGGGAGCTGCTATTTCCTTGTCTGCCTATAGTTTTCTGCCCTCCTTCTCTGCCAAGGCGCGGGTTCTTGGGCATTGGGAAACGCACAGGTAGAGGGGGGCCCCATGATGCCCATCTTGTGTCTGAGCAGAGAACAGGTGTCCCTCTTCCAGTGAGGCTTGAGGAAGCCCCTCTCTGGCGGGGAGACCCCAACCTACAGAACAGCCTTTCTCCAAGTGTTTTGGGAGTCAGTGGGGTCAGGAACTACCCACCAGCCTGCCGGAGTGAACGGGTGCCACTCTTTCCCCAGGGACCTCACAGGTGAGGCAGCCGGACCCTCCACACCCTCCCTCTACCTTCCTTCACCTTCCCTCCAGGCGCCCTCTCTGCCCAGACCTGCGCCCACCACAGAGGGGACCTGCCAGGAGGCTGGAGGGAAATGATTTAGGAGCCCCTGCTTCTGCCTTCTCCAGAAGTCCCTTGGCTCTTCTTTTCTCTAAAAAAGATCTAAATGGTTTTTGCCGCCACACAAGAAAACCATTGATTTTCTAAATGTTTGTCTGTACCTAGCCACCGTTACTACATTCCCCAGAATCACAGTTGGGTCTTTTGTTTTTTCTAGACAGACAATCATACTGTCCTCAGAATAGTGATCATCTTGGTTTCTCCATTCCTGTGGTCATATGTTTTACTTCTGTTTCCTGCCCTATTGTTGGCCAGCCTATTGGGAATGATTAGGATAAAAACGATAACAAGCATCCTGGTTCCTTGCGTATTTGAATGCAGATTCTTTCCACATATGCAGATGTCCGCTGTTGTCTTGAGATCCGTCACTCTTACTTTTTTTTTTTTTTTTTAAGGAAGTCTTATTCTTTGCCCAGTGTAAAAAGTCCTGAATGGATATTATATTTTAATCAGATCCATAGAGACCAGCACTTTAAGGAATTGCATCTATTGATGTGATTTATCATATTAATTGATTTCCCTAATATTAAATTGTACTCAAGTCTTGGAATAATCTGTATGCAGCTGTGGTAAGCTGTGCTTTTAGTATATTTCAAATTAGATTTTCAAGTTCAGGCTTCAGGACTTTTACCTGTATCCGTAAGTGAGGTTTGTCAGTAGTTTTCCTCTTGTGTATTTTGGTATCAGAGTTACATTTGCTTTTCCTCTTTTGCTTTATCCTGGAAGAGTTTATATGACAAGAAGAATATTATTTCTCAACAATATGAAAAAACTCAAGGTGCGATTGTTCCCATTTGAGAAGCTTTTCAGGTATTTTATTAGAATTGCTTTATAAATTCTTAAATCGTATTCCATTGCTTTTCAGTCTTTTCTTAAATCACTACTGACAAACTGCCCCTTTTCAATAAAAGCACTAGTTTCACACCTGAAAGACTCCACCAGAAAACTTCTAGAACGAATACACAAAATCAGTAAAGTCGCAGGATGCAAAATCAATGTACAGAAATATGTTGCATTTCTATAAAACAATAGCGAAGCAGCAGAAAGAGAAATGAAGGAATCAATCTCATTTACAGTTGTACCAGAAACAAGAAGCTTTAAGATAGCCAGGAATAAACCTAACCAAGAGGTGAAAGGCCTGTACTCTGAAAACTAGAGAGCACTGATGAAAGAAATTGAAGATGAAGCAAAGAAAGGGAAAGACATTCCATGTTCATGGATTGGAAGAAGAAATATTGTTAAAATGTCTGTACTACCAAGAGCTATCTACACATTTAATGCAATCCCTATCAAACTACCAACAGCATTTTTCGCAGAGCTAGAACAAACTTTCTTAAAATTTGTATGGAACCGCAAAAGACCCCAAATAATCAAAGCAATTTTGAAAAAGCAAAGCAAAGCTGAAGGCACCACAATTCCAGACTTCAAGTTACCAAACCGTACGGTTCTGGCACAAAAATAGATACCTAGGTCAATGAAATAGAAAAGAAAACACAGAAATTAACCCACTACTATATGGTCAATTAATCTTCAACAAAGCAGGAAAGAATATCCAATGGGGAAAAAGCCTCTTCAACAAATGGTGTTGAGAAAACTGGACAGCGACATGCAGAAGAATGAAACTGGACCACTTTCGTACACCATACACAAAAATAAATTCAAAATGGATTAAAGACCTAAATGTGAAACAGGAAACCATAAGAATCCTAGAAGACAACACAGGCAGTAACTTCTTTGACATCAGCCTTAGCAACTTCTTTCTAGATATATCTCCCCAGGGAAGGGAAACAAAAGCAAAAATAAACTATTGGGACCTCATCAAAATAAAAAGCTTCTGCACAGCAAAGAAAGCAATCAACAAAACTAAAAGGCAGCCTATAGAATGGGAGAACATATTTGCAAATGACACATCTGATAAAGGGTTGGTATCCAAAATATATAAAGAACCTATAAAACTCAATACCCCCAAAATAAGTAATCCAATTAAAAATGGGCAGAAGACATGAATAGACATTTTTCCAAAGAAGACATACAGATGGCCAACAGACACATGAAAAGATGCCCGATATCACGATCGTCAGGGAAATGCAGATCAAAAGGACTATCACCTCATACCTGCCAGAATGGCTAAAATCAACAACATGAGAGGGGCACCTGGGTGGCTCAGTCAGTTGAGCGTCCAACTTCGGCTCAGGTCATGAGCTCATGGCCTGTGAGTTCAAGCCCCGCATGGGCTGTTTGCTGTCAGCACAGAACCTACTTTGGAGCCTCTGTCCCCCGCCCCCTCTGTCCCTGCACCTCCTCTGCTCTCTCTCTCTAAAAACTAAACATTAAAAAAAAAAGCATGGTATCTTGTTCCCATCTCTTATTGTCCCTTGTCCCTTCCTCCATGGTACCTCCTTTTGTCCTCCATTTGTAGGCACGACCCCAGAATATCACATGGACAAAAGCTCCAGCCACAGGCAGCACTATGGTGGGTGTGGGGGCTGCAAGCTCCAGTCTCCTCTGCAGTGCCCTAAGCAGGCTGGAGACAGCAGAAACCCAGAGTGAAACAAGTCTTGGGAGTGGTTGTCATTTTTTAATATACTGCTTCTTGATCCTAATTCTTCAACCATAACTTCTCACCAGATTTAGAGCATTGGTGAATGGAGGCAGGAGAACGAACTCTGTTCAGTATTCTTTTACTGAATACTTACTAGACACCAGAAACTGCACTAGGCATTGCAAACTTTGACCTCACAACTGGAGTATTCGAAGGTGGTCGGTGACATCCATACATGCTGATGGTTGGCCAACATTGGGACCCATGGAATTGAAAGCGAAGAAAATGCAAGGATTGGTACAAAAAGGAGAGGGACGTTATTCTGGATACCCAAACAAACAAAAAAAAATCTCCTTCCGAAAATTGTTCACTATAGAGAAAGAAAAAAGTTTAAGGAATACCTGCTTTGTATTCCCAACCTGGTAGGTGAAAACAGCCCTCCACAGACAAGGACATTGGAGGATGAGGTGAGAAGATAAGATCTTGAGGCACAAATGGAAGAAAGAGAGACCCAGCTTCAGTGAGAAGAATACATGAGAACACTAACAGTGTTCTACTTAATGCAGTTGTACTTAGTACACTCCTCTATGTGTTACGTGAGAAGTAATACATCAGTGTATTCATTTTATGTAGGTGAACATCAATGCTCTTTGGAAACCTATTACGTTGGGGGTGGGGAAGCAATTGCAGAGACAGCTCTATGAATAACCTACAGCCCTAACTTACTCTAAGTAAAGACAGAGGGAAATAAGAGAAAAATAAAATGATGAAAGAGAAAATGATAGAGTTGAAAAACAGAAATTGGACACTTGAATTTCACAAGAAAGAATAGCATGGGAATACTCAAAAGAATCATAAGAAGACATTTTCCTGAGCTGAAAGAGAGAAGACTGTCTGATATTCTATCAGTTAAGAGCAGATCAAGTAGACAAAACTTAATAAGAGTTGCCACTTATTGTGACCAACTGCAGGCCAGGAGCATTGCGAAGGGATTTGACTTAAGGGGCCTCATTTATCTCTGTCAACAACACTGAAAGGTAGAGATGAGTGTGTCCATTTCATGAAGGCATGAAGGAGGTCCAGATAACATCACCCATAACTGACCACACCGTTGATTGAGATGAAACCCAGGCTTGAACCCTGGTTGATCTTGACTCCACAACATTTGCTCTTTGAGTTAGGCAGTGTTGGCTTCCAAAATGATAATCCAAGCAATACAATCACAATAAGTAAGTCATCGGCCGTATACTGACTGCTGCAGCTAACAAACGTTGTACCTCTCAAAATATTTGTGAAACATTTGTAAATACAGGATTATATGCAAATTTACAGAAGAAGCATCACCTAACTCTCTAGAACTGATATTAGCAGGCCACATTCTCCTATTCAAACCCAAAGAAATCAGGATTTAATAGTAATCAACATTTAAACAGAAGTCCCTAGGAGCGCCTGGGTGGCTCAGACGGTTAAGCGGCCGACTTCGGCTCAGGTCATGATCTCGCGGTCCGTGAGTTCAAGCCCCGCGTCGGGCTCTGTGCTGACAGCTCACAGCCTGGAGCCTGTTTCAGATTCTGTGTTTCCCTCTCTCTGACCCTCCCCTGTTCATGCTCTGTCTCTCTCTGTCTCAAAAATAAATAAACGTTAAAAAAAATTTTTTAATAAAAATAAAAAAATAAACAGAAGTCCCTAAACCTCTCTGCAGTTGGAAAACACTCTCCTGATCAATAAAGAATACAAATTAGGAAAAAAATGCAAATTCAAGATAATTTTTAAAGAAAATGACAAGAATGTTACATATCTCAAATATGTAGGTATTGATCAAAGCTTTCCCCAGAGGTAAACTCAAAGCATTAAAAATAATTTCATTATTTTACAAGATTGTGGAAAAAACGAAAGAAAACATTCAAAGAAAAATGTAGAAAAAAGTTAGACATAAAAATAATGGGGTAAGATACAGTAAAATTGGAGTGAGGGCAGAATTAATTAATCGGAAAATACACACCTGTATACATATCGTAACCAGTGTATAAAAAAAGACCAAATTTCTTGGGAAAAACTATGAAACATAAATGACTGGCATATCAAATCTAGACGAGTGCAAATAAAATTACAACTGAGGAAAGATATATAGCAACAAATATAAAAGAAATAAACATTATGAAGGGCGCCTGGGTGGCGCAGTCGGTTAAGCGTCCGACTTCAGCCAGGTCACGATCTCGCGGTCCGTGAGTTCGAGCCCCGCATCGGGCTCTGGGCTGATGGCTGG
Source organism: Prionailurus viverrinus (assembly GCF_022837055.1). Lineage (NCBI taxonomy): Eukaryota > Metazoa > Chordata > Mammalia > Carnivora > Felidae > Prionailurus > Prionailurus viverrinus. The sequence continues at coordinate 15,071,976 of NC_062576.1, read as the reverse complement.
GAGCCTGGAGCCTGTTTCCGATTCTGTGTCTCCCTCTCTCTCTGCCCCTCCCCCGTTCATGCTCTGTCTCTCTCTGTCCCAAAAATAAATAAAAAACGTTGAAAAAAAAATTAAAAAAAAAAAAGAAATAAACATTATGGGATACTTTGTGTAACTACAACTAATACATTTTTAAACTTGTTTTGCAAACCTAGGGTTTCCAATTGTTTTGTTTTTCTTCAAATTCCAGTTAGCTCACATACAGTTTGGTATTAATTTCAGGTGTACAACACAGTGATTCAACATTTCCAAACAGTCCCCAGTGCCCGTTATAGGTGCATTCCTTAATCCCCACCGCCTAGTTCACCCATCCCCCCTCCCACCTTCCCCTCTGGTAACCCTCAGATAGTTCTCTATAGTGAAGCGTCTGCTTCTTGGTGTGTGTGTGTCTCTCTCTCCCTTTCTCCTTTGCTCATTTGTTTCATGTATTGAATTCTACATAGGAATTAAACCATATAGTATTTGTATTTCTCTGACTGACGTATCTCACTTAGCATAATACGCTCTAGCTCCAACTTGTTGTTGCAAATGGCGAGATTGCATTCTTTTTTATGGCCGAGTAATACTCCACTGTGTGTGTGCGTGTGTGTGTGTGTGTGTGTACCACATCTTCCTTACCCATTCATCAGTTGATGGACACTTGGGCTGTTTCCATGGTTTGGCTGTTGTAGATAGTGCTGCTGCAAATATCGGGGTGTGTGTATCCCTTTGAATTAGTATTTCTGGATTCTTTGGGTAAATACCTATTAATACAATTGCTGGATCATAAGGCAGTCCTATTTTTAACTTTTTGAGGCACCTCCACACTGTTTTCCACAGTATGGAAAGTGGCTGCACCAGTTTGTGTTCCATGAGAATATCTGGAAACGCACCCCCCCATACGAGAAACACCTACAGACCTGGACTGGAGCTGCTCCCTGATCCGGGCAGCCGAGTAGAGACAGCCGGGCCACCTTGGGAAGAGCTGCCTAACGCAGCGGCAAAGGAGCAGTCGGTTTAGGGTTGCCTTGAGGACCATCTGTGGGACTGATAGATAGCATCCCGATGGAGGGGGAGACCACCGGAAGGCCAGGGGCTTATAACCCGCCAAAGGGGAGAGAGGCATAGCCCACTTGGAGGAACTATAGCTTGAGATGCCTCTTTCCCTTCCCCCTCCACCTTGGCCGTTTCCAACCCAGGTGAGGCCAGAAACCATAGCTGGACGGTGGGGAGGGAGGTGGACCTAGGAAGGACCGAGGAAATGTACCTATTCCTCTTGTCTGTTGCAGGCCACTAGGCTGGGTCAGGCCCCAGTCCAAGGAGGGGGGAAGATGCTTTTTCTACTAAGGCAGGTCTGGAGTCAACACGGTCGGTAGCCTGGACTGGGCTTCTGATTCCTGAGAGTCAATAACAAATCTACAGGACCAGCCCAGGGCTTCCCCCAGAGCCAGGAGAGAGCTGTAAGACAGGGGAGCTTGGACAGGGAATTGGGAGAAAGTAAAGTGGTTCCTGCTTGCCTCCCATGGAGGCCAGGGCATCCAAGACACCAGCTGCATGGGCTCTCCCGAGGCCCTTCTTGGTCTTCCTTTGCCCCCTTCTTTCCCTCCCCCTCTGCTCTTGATGCATTCATCCCGAAGGATACTGAAGACAGACTTCATGGTTTCATTATTCTTTGAGCAGGTGGTTCAAAGATCAAAAAGGTATGAGAAAATATATAGTGAGATGCTGTCCCTTTCCTGTGCCTTGCCTGTCTGCCCAGACTCACACATGAAGAAACCAGTAACTATTATTAGTATTTTTTTTTTTTTTGCGGGGGAGCAGGAGGGGGGATAAATATTTAAGCAAATAGGAGTGTATCTCCTCCTTGACCCCCTCGTTAATCCAGATCGTAGCATATTATGATAATAGTTCCACACCTGCTCTTTTCCCTTGAGAGTCTGTCTTAAAGATCTTAGTAATCCGTCCATAGATCCTGAAGTCTTTTAGATCCTCGTTTTTAGCTTTTAGGCTCTCACCTCCCACCCCGCCACCACCGCAAAGCCAGCATGTCCCAAAGACCCGCTCCTCCTGACTTCTCCATCATTCCTAATGAGCTCCATCGTCTGCCAGGTGTCCCAGATTCAAACCTCAGGGTCATCGTCGCCTCTTCCCCTTCTGGTCCTTCCAGGTCTTGTCAGTTGCGCTGGAAATGCATTCCCCCGGCTCCGGTCTTCTCCACCTCCCCCCACCCACCCACCCCATTTCTACCCTGGCCTTCCTCTCCTGTTGTCTTACGGAACACCCCTTCTAAGCCGGCACTGCCCCGTCCAGCCAGCACTGTTCCCGCTGACCAACGGTGGGCCGTGTGCTCATGCTCCCTCTTCCTGACTGGGACACGTTCCCCTGACTGGCATCAGGGACATGCGGGGGCTTCTGTCCTGCAGGAACCCAGCAGGAAGGGAGGGCGGCCGCTGCTCCTGGCCATCCTGCCTCCTTTCCGGTGTCCCCCGCGTTACTCAGGCGGCACACCTCATCACCCCTTCCAGCTTGTTAGAATCCTTCTCCTCGGTAGAGGCTCACTGCCGAGCCGCTGAGAATTTCCTAACTGGGGCCTTTACTTCTGCCCTTGTCCTGCCTTGGCACATTACTTTTAGGTCAATCACAGCACCCACTTGATTCTGTCCTGGGTAACAGACTGCAGGCTCCCGGAGGGTAAGCCTGTGCCTTATTCCTCTATTGCCCCACAGAAAACAGCCCCCACACCTGGCCCTTTGCAGGCATGCTTTCGGAATGCAGTTAATTGATTTCTCTCTTTTCTTATTTATGTTTTTAAGTTCACGTATTTATTTTGAGAGCGACGGGGCACGAGGGAGGGGCAGAGAGAGGGAGAGAGAGAGAATCCCAAGCAGGCTCCGCACTGTCAGCGCAGAGCCCGATGCGGGCCTCGAACCCACGGACCGCGAGATCGTGACCTGAGCTGCAGTTGGCCGCTCAACCGACTGAGCCACCCAGGCGCCCCTGTGGTTAATTGATGTCAGTGGAGTCAGACGTTTGTGTCTTCCTCCTAACCCGTGTCCCTGTTCGGAGCCCACCCCCTTTCCTTCCTTGTATTCGGCAGTGATTTTTACTATAATTTCGCCTCATTGTGAATCTTTCAGCTGGTTGGTCTTAACGAACGATGTGTGGTCCTGACCCTCCTGAGGCTTCCTGCCCCAGTTTCAAGGGCATTGCTTTGACATCCATGGCGGGGGGACGAAACAGGACTCAGTCCTTAGCAGGGTTCTCTTCCTGCCCTTTTTACTAAATGCATCGTGATATCTGGAAGCCTGAGAGAGGAAGATGAGGCCAGGAGCGAATGCCGTCTTCTCATCCTGCAGGTGCTCTCTCGCTCGAGATTCGTGAAATAATTTCACCAAAGGGAGAGGGCTTGTTCAGTCTGTCACATTCCATGACATGTGGCGGGTCTGGGAAGCCACCCACCTTTGTCTCTGGGGGCAGGTGACTCCAGAATGGCAATCCGATGTCACCGGGCCAGGCCTGGACAGGCCTCGTTTATTAGAGCAGTTCTTTTCAGCGGAAGAGGTTTCGGATGCCTGGAGGGTCGTATGCGAGAGGCCTGGGTCCGCTGGGAGTTGATCATCCAAGGAGAATCACCGAGACCCCCAACTGCAGGCCGAGTGGCAATTTGGGGAAGAAATGGCTTTTAGGCAATGCTCGTTTGTATTAAGGTCCCTGAAGGCCATCTCGCCCAATTTCCCACTAAATTCCTTCCTAAGTGGCCAGCTAGGAAGACCTTTTATGTTCTCAAAGTGTGCAGACTCGAGCCTGTACTGGGACTTGTCCCGGGGTCTCTGCTGCGCAGGCAGCTGGACAATGTGGAGGCTGAAATCACGGAGCCCAGGCGGAGCCCCTCTGCGGCCACACACGAGCTGTGGGGCCGCAATCTCCTTTTAACCCCTTCTTGCCTACGTCTTCTCGTGGGTAAAACGTGGAAGAGGAGAATCTGTTCATCGCGCTGGGGTTGAAGCAGACAAGATGATAAACACAAAGCCCTGAGCTCAGCATCTGGCATAGAGCACGTGTTAAATAAATACTTCCTCTTACTTATTGTGACTCTTTTCAACGATTAAGAAAGATCTCTTAGTCGTTGAGCTGAAGCCCATTAGCTAGACCAGAGGGAGCAATTTTGATTTCGTTTCACCTCTATGTACCAGGCAGCCGTAGCCATCCCCTGCCGGGCAGTGCCGGGGTCAGGAAAAGGAATGTTCCAGACGGAGTCCAACCACAACCCTGCTTCCCCAGAGGAGGCCCAGGTGTCTGCACACAATTTGTCAAAGTGTAGATACATCAGTCTACTCCCTCAGTCTACTCCCTTGAGTTTCTGCAAGACACTGAACCTCTCCGTGCCTCCGTTTCCCTCTCTGTGGAAATGGGCTGCTGGAAGACTTCAGTGAACTAGGGTATGGAAATTTCTGTAAGCAATGCCCACCACGTAGTGGGTGCTCAGTAAAAGGGAGAGATTTTGATTGTCATCAGACCTTCCGGACCTTGCTTCTGCCTGGGAATGGTTTTCGCATAAGGGACTTAATGAAAGACTTCCCTCTGAGATTCTATTTGCCTCAGTTTTCCTGGGATGGATGGAGTGGGGGGGGGGGGTGGCGATGTGGGGCCACACTCCTGGGAGCAGCGTTGATAGCTTATGGGGTGTTCCCAGTTCTGTTTGTCCAGTAAACTGGGATCTGCCGAAGAGAGCTTTTCCTCCATCTCAATCGTAATAAAACTTTGTACTACTGGTTGGACTGGGGCTGAGCTGTGCATTATGAGAAGGGGTCTTCATTTATGGTAGGTCGACAGAAAATGTGCTACGTATGCACTTACTCAGGAGCCAAAGCTGAAAATCCTAAGAGAGGTGACGGGGCCCCACCTCGATTGTTTCTGCCACGTGTGGGCTTGCAGGAATCTCCCTTTGCTCCATAACAGTAAAAAAAAAAATGGTGGGGGCACAGGGGGGGATCATATTTTGATCACAAAAAACTCTGAAGTCCCAAATGAAGTCTCTTAAATAGGTAGAAGCAAATTCTCCCACGAACTGGATCTCCCCTCCAAGTCACAGAAAGTCTGTATTCCTGCACTGCAGTTAGCACTGCCCATAGGACCGTACTCCCCCCTTCCCCAGAACTTTCTCTCTGGTCAAGGATTTGAGTGGTGGATGGGCTGCTCCTGCCGCGGAGGCCATTTCTGCTGGTCAGTTTCGGGCTTGGTGTTCTCAGCCAAGGGCACCATCTGTGAACACTCCCTGAGGACTTTGGCCACAATTCCGTGTGGCCCCTTGACATATACCAGTTCTGCACTGCCCCACTCCCATCACCCTATGGGGGAGGGGAGGTTTCAGAGAGGTGAATGCTCTCTGTCCTCCTACCTGGAAAGCGGACTGTTCAAAGACAGCCCTGATTCTCCTGGCTCTGAGAATCAGGTGCCCCGCCACATCCTATGGGCCACCCCCCCCCCCCCCCATTAGGCTTCCAAGTGAGAGAAAGCAGCTCTCACCACACTATGGCCAGGGGCTTGAGGGACCCGGCTTGGTGAGCACATTTTAGTTAAGGTCATAGGGCTTTGTAAAAAATGATCCATGCCCTTGAGCTTCTAAGCCTTTGTGAACTGTTAGATGTTGCCTCAGGTGACAGACAGTTGGGATGATGCCCACTGCTAATAGAACAAATAGTCCAGAAGGAGGGCTGGGGAAGGGGAACTGTAGTACTTGGGGCATCTTCTTGTCCAGTGTTTCTGGACCTTTCTTTTGCTCTTCCTTCTCCATCTCTTTCTCCTCCTTCTTCAGAGCCACCCCACTACAAGGAGACTTTTAAGACATTTGTTCCCCTAGTGCCTTACCCTATGGGATATTAATAGCACAGATGATTTGTGTATCTGCTTATGTACTAAGACCCTAAGAGGGTCACAAACCATTGTAACATCTAAGATTATCTCCTAGGAATCAATTTTCACCTCATCAAGGGTGATACCATATCTATAGAGAATGCATATTCTAGTCTGAGATTTTTTGGCCATCTGGCACCAGACAAGCAAGGGTGACTCAGGGTGAGCAGAGGGTCAATGCAGGTGGATAACGAGTGTGCCTCTGTCTGAGACTTGGAGCCACATGGAGCTAGCTCAGTGTGATTGCCAGGAAGAGGCCCTTCTTTTCCTATGCTTCCAACTTCCCACTTTCACAAATACTGGAGGACTATCTGGGGGCAAACATGTTGGTCTGCATTTAAGATAGTTTCCTTGCCTCGTATTTCTCTTTAAAAAGTGAAGTTATTAGATCAAAAGGAATCAGCATGTTACAGCATCTAAAATACTGTCAGTCCGTATCCAGTATCCAGGATGAGTGTACCAGGAAGGCGTAAGACAGCCCATCTCTTCTCTGTATCTCTGCCAGCATTCTAGAAGCCTTTGCTAATTTGAAAGGTAAGATGGTAACTCATCGTTGCTTGAATTAGCCTTCTCACGATGACCAGTAAGGGTGGAATTTTAGATGCCTCTGTCGTGTTGCACCGTGAGAAGGAAATCAGTTTCCTCCAGTAGCCCAGTGACTGTCCTATCCATTTGGTACTAAATCTTTCCTTTCCCACTGACTCTCCACGCCTCCCTTACCCCCTAGGGTGTTTTATCTACACCGCGATCTGTTTCTGGACTTCTTTTTCGGAATTATTGGCATCTTGATGATGACATCTGCTCAGCTTTTTGAAATAGGTTTTGAACGAGGACTCTTTGAAGGTGATTGCACTCTGGGAATGGATTGATGCGTCTGCACTTTGCCAAACTTGTGTGCGGACACCTGGGCCGTCTGCACCAGCTGGGCTAACATGTGGAGAGCTCTTGGTGGAGACGCCCCCCTTGAGCAGTTCTAAGGGCACAGAATGCCACACTGATGAGTCACTGGGGCTCAGACAATACCTTGAAGGCCTGCTTTTGTCTAAGTTGGCTCAAGTCCACCCTTTGGTGGACAGTGTCAGATCTCGCATGAAAGATGCTGAACTGAGCAAAGAAAAAACAAGTAAGAGATATTCACTCACTCTGTAAGTACATACTGAGTACCCGCCATCATGTGGAATATGCAAAGAAGTTTCAGATTGGGTCCGTGACCTTGCAGAGCTCACGATGGCAGGTGGGAAATAGGTATGCAAACCAGTGACTGGGACATGGACTGATAGGGCCTATGATAGATCGAGTTTGGCCAACTCTGTCCAGTGAGATGAGGGTCAGAAAGAAAAACAAAAAGAGAACCTGATATTTAAGCTCCGTCTTAGAGAATGAGTTGACGTTCCTCAGGTAGACCAGTGGGGAGACGGCATCCTGGGTAGAGGGAACAGCATGTACAGGGGCATGAAGTTCTGAGAGAGCATGGCATTTTGTGCAGGGGTGGGGAACAAAAGGCAGCGAAAGGGATAGTGGGACCTGAATGCCATACTGTGTTCTTTGCCAAAGATAAGGAAACCACTGATGCTGGGGTGCCTGGGTCGCTCAGTCGGTTAAACATCCAACTTCGGCTCGGGTCATGATCTCATGGTTTGTGAGTTCGAGCCCCACGTCAGGCTCTGTGCTGACAGCTCAGAGCCTGGAGTCGGCTTCAGATTCTGTGTCTCCCTCTTTCTGTGCCCCTCCCTCCCTCACATTCTATCTTTCTTTCTCTCTCTCTCAAAAATAAATGAATGTTTTAAAAAAAAAGATGCCACTGATGTTTAAAAAGCATGATCATTTATGCTTTGAGGGGGTGTAAACTCAGAACTGTATGGGAGACGGTGTGGCGGTAACAGTGTGAGGGCGGACAGCCATCTCAGTAGTAACATAATTATAACTGGGAACGTTAATTCTTGGAAGCGTTTTCCTACCACAATCTTCAGAAGGGGACTGGCGATTGAATGGACAAGGAAGATCGAGCAGGCACAGGTATGGAAGAAGGGAAAGACTTGATCTCTAAATTTATATGTGGGTGACGAGGATAAAGCTGAACTTTCTATCATGTACAGCTGGACAATTTTCAGTAATGCTCTCAACTCTTCATTGACTGAGGTCATGCCAAGAAGAAAAGCATGGTGATGTTTATTTCATTGGGGACAGTAGGTCAGTTTCAACTACTTTTCAACTCATATTTCTATTTTCTCCTTCCAGGGGATGGCCAGGTGGACTTTGATGAATTCATGACAATTCTTGGCCCCAAACTCGTGTCTTCCGAAGGTCGCGATGGTTTTCTCGGAAACACAATAGACAGCATATTCTGGCAGGTGAGTACGCATTTTTTTTTTTAAAGATGAAATTTGACAGTAAACATGTGCCGGGGACTAACTTTTGAATCTGAATTCTTGAGCTTCTGTTCAGCATGTGAAGAACTCTTCTGGGATGGAGTGACATGTGTTCCTTGGACTGGATGTCTAAGTAGAGGTCCATACCAGTCCTCAAAGAATCAAAAGTATACTCACTTAAAATTTAGACGAGTGAAATATCTCCCAATTTTTTTCTTAGAAACGGTTTGACATTTGGGGGAAATGATATTCCTCCACTTGTGATTCACAAAAAATTTTTTCCTGGGGGCACATAGAAAGGACATCATTGGTATTGCCTGAGCCCTGTGTTGTCCCTGGTTCCAAGGGACCTTGCAGAGTGGATGGCAGGATTGCCTCATGTGTTTAGATCCTATCAGTTCCCTTGTCCTTACTAGCACAGAATGATTTTATCTGAGAATTTGTGTTCGCTGCTTCTCAATTTGCTCTTACTTCTATCTTGTAACATCTCTTCGGACATTTCAAACATCTGCCTTTAAATTATTAAAATGCTACAAATCATTTTCATATTAGTTCTTTAATCATAATATGTGACGATCAGTTCATGATTATGGAATTTGGGAAGGGGTTCTCAACTACTACTAAGCTCTGAATCAAATAATTTGTCAAATGACATTGAATTGTTGGTTAGACTTGTAAAACACTACTCCAACACAGTCTGGTTTCTTTAATTTCTTGATGTGCTTTTTTTTGTCTTAACCAGAGATAATTCTCTAATCTAGGAAAACACTGCAGTCGACATGTATCTCTTGTCTTTTTCTGCCACCCATCTTGCATATAATGAACAAACGCTTGATATGAATATGTTATGCCCTATAGTCTGTCACCGTGGGGTTCACAAAAGACATTTAAGACCTAGTCCTGGATCTTTAAGAATTTGGCTGGGGAAACACAATGAAGAGAGAGAAAACAAAGGAGAGATGTTTGGTGTGATGGTTACTAGTCTAATCTCCTTGAAGCCTAGTACTTCACTCTTCGTGCCCTCAGCACCTCACACATTGTATACCGTAGACCTTCAATAACCAATTTTTGAATAGGATGAATAGAAGTTCTAGAAAGGAGACAAATGTGGTCTTGAGGGGTCAGATAAGGCTTTAGGAAATGAAAACTTTGAAATGTGGCAGGGTGTAAGAGACAAAGAAGTAAAAAGAGCATTCTAGGCTGGTCACGATGCGTTTGATTAGAGTGGAGGCAGTGAGCCTAGGATAGTCATTGTCCATAACGAAGGTATAGTTTGAAGGGAAAGACCTCAGGCCCCGCCGGCAGAATGGCTTTGGGACCCGAGCAACGAGAAGTCTTGAGATGATCCCAAGGTCAGGGATAAGGTCATGGAGAAAAGGAGTCTTTGTGTGGAATTGAATTCTCAGCTGGACCTGTTGAGCGCAAGGAGGGTCAGACAACCAAGAGAGGGGGGCAGGTCCACACGGAGCTACGGTCGGGGATGGATGGCAGACGAGGAGCCAGATTTGTTATTCATCAGAGCTGGTGGGTGAAATCATAGGCAAGGATGAGCTCACCAAGAGAGGTTGCACAAATGAAGATGAGCACAGAGACAGGACCTGGTTCTGGAGGACATCCAGGGGAGTGAGGCATGAGAACTGCATCCCCACATTGACTCCCCAGCCTGTGGTTATGATCAGTGCTGACTCTCCCTAGAGAAGGACCTCCATGGTTCTACTTGCCATGTGGTGAGAATATTTCACTGCTGATGCAAGCCTTCAGATATGACTCAACACTTGGAAGGACAGACAGGTAGAGGCCCTTGACAGAATTAAAAAATGAATACCTGGTTAAGAAGGTGGGGGAACATGGTTTCCCAGCAGGCCGTGTTTCAGCCCCTGCAGATTTGCTCTGGATGAACATTCTCCTTCTCTGCCTGATTTCCCTTCTTCTCTGCTCTGCTTTGTTCCCCACTCTGAGTGCTCTCTCTACCCTTTGCCTCTGCCTTCGTGGCCCTGAGCATCCTTCCTGACCTCCATTCTGGAGGGCAAGGAGCTCTAGGTTCTTAATCTGCACCTTAAGTAGAGGCCTCATATCTCCCAGGTTCTTCATCGTAGAGCGTCTACACAGCAAGGCAATATTTCCCTCTGTATCTTGACTGCCTCTACCATAATCCGGACATGCCATTATGCTCACAAAGTCTCTGTTTTTGTCTTCTTAAAGACCCTCCTCCTCACCCAGGGAGATAAACAGGGTGGGGAAAAGTGTGTAAAGGGGGAGAAATTCCATTCTGAAATATTTAAACGAATGCAGGAATGCACGGGCTCAGTGACAGTGGCTTTCCTCACCTGCTGGTCCTCACACAGCTCAGAATTTTGTGACTAGCAAAGGAGAACAGAGACCTCTATCAATTCTCAGTAGTCAGCTGTACCCTCCCACACTGCCCCCCTCCATCTGTCTATGCAGAGACAGCATGAATAAATGGTACTTAAAACATCTAGAGCATCCGGTCCTTCCTGGAAAAACGTTCATTTTCCCAGTGCTTGAGTGATTTTTTCAGGCTTAAAAGAAAGCTCTGTGCGTGTGAACGTTTGCATATGCGTGTGTATAAGCATGTGTTTACTTTGCTACAGTGTTTGAGGCGGATGTCAAAGAGTACCGGAACAGCAGCTTTCCGCCTCTGGCAGGGGATATTGCTATCAGGAGGTGGAGACACTCTAGCACAGAGAAGATCGTTTACTTAAGACACTCTGGGGGCGCCTGGGTGGCTCAGTCGGTTAAGCGGCCGACTTCGGCTCAGGTCACGATCTCGCAGTCCGTGAGTTCGAGCCCCGCGTCGGGCTCTGGGCTGACAGCTCAGAGCCCGGAGCCTGTTTCAGATTCTGTGTCTCCCTCTCTCTGACCCTCCCCCGTTCATGCTCTGTCTCTCTCTGTCTCAAAAATAAATAAACGTTTAAAAAAAAATTTAAAAAAAAGACACTCTGACAAGGCTTCCCACCAGGGACAAAGTCAGCTTCTTGTGGAAACAGGATGGTACACTTGGCAGGGGCGTATGAGTGATCTATTTGCTACAAAATGTAGATGGTGAAACCAGAGATTGTGACACAAAACAACAGTACACGTATACAATCTCACATGGTTTCTGAGGGCCGGGAATTGGCAAGAGTGGTTCCAGCTCAGCGTCTCCCGCGGTTGCGGTCAACATGCCGGCTGGCGCCGTGATCATTCGAAGGCTTGACCGGGGCTGGCAGAAGTGCTTCAAGGTGGCTCAGCCACGTGGGTGGCAAGGTGACGGTGGGTGTCGGGAGGAGTGCTGCCTGAGTGTCTTCGTGATACGGCAGCTGGCTTCCCTCCAAACAAATGACCCAAGAGAGTATAAGGCAGAGGCAATGGTGTCATTTATGACCTACTCCTGGAAGTCAAACTCCATCATTTCTGGAATGTCCAGAACCAATATCTTGGTTACACAGCACATCCCTAGTCACTGTGGGAGTGGAACACCTGGCGAATACCCAGAGGCCATGGTCACCGTCGGCGGCGGGGGGGGGGGGGGGGGGAGGGATGCATCTTGGAGACTGGCTACCACCAAGGGTAAAGATTCTGTAATTGGCTTATCTTCTGATCCAACATTGCCGCCATGGCCTTTCATCTTCCCCAGGCTTTGGTTTCTTCCTACCCCAGGGGAAAACTGTGACCATGGCTCTGTGTTCTGAGAAGCGATCGTAGCAGGCACTAGGCTCGTCTTGCTAATTAAATCCGTCCTCCTGGGCTCCTTCCTCACCGTCCTAGCCCACAGTGCCAAGAGTAACATAAAATCAGCCGGGATTCTGCAGCAACAGCTATTTATCCATTGGTACTCATCCCAAAAGTTATGAGCCCCTGGCTCCTTGCAGGAAATTGGTATCCGTGAAGGGGGATGTAATTGGCTACTAACACAGCCTCCTTCCCAAGGAGGACGGTCTGAGAGCCATACCCCAGCATCTCCGCCTTTCCAGGGTCCTCAGCCTTCTGGGTATGAGGCTCACAGGTTTCTTGGCAGCCAGTTCAGAGCCTCTATCTTAAGTAGATAATAACTGGTGGAAATGTTTATTGTGTTCTTACCCTTCATTCATCAGGTTTCTGTGTGTTTGCTGTTCCTGCAGTGATTTACTTGGGGAGGAAATGCGAAATGGTGTTTGAAGTCAGCGTTAGGACTTGGTGGGTGTTGACAGTGGAGAGGAGGGAGGGGTGGGGCTGAAAGGTGCTGGGACTCGGGACCAGGGATGGTTTTCATTGCTCAGTGTTTCGGGTGGATGGCACCTGCCGGGAAGTGGGGTCCTCAAACATGACTCCACTTGTACCCGAGAAGAGGAGTCTTCAATACAGGCCTGGTGGCAGGGGACAGAGCCCCACTCCTGAGTCACTAAGGGCAGCCCTTTACCTTTTTCTCCCCCCTTGACCGCCGGTGCTGTGCAGAACTGTTCTGCAGTGAGTTTGCAGAAAGCATACGATGGCGAGGATCATGGCAAGGATCATAGGAAATCAACTAGCTCTCCCGGCCCCAGGGTCCAGCCACCACTTCTGTGAAACTCACAGCTGTGTCCAGTGTTCAGGACACTGTAAGTTACCCTAACATAAAAGTGCATGGGACACCCATTCCCAGATACGGTCCAGATCAGCGGCTGCCACGCCAACTTCTCCAACCCGAGGCCTGTTCGGCTTCCTTTCTAGCTGTCCACTCCTCCCCATCTGGTAGAATAATACACAACAGCAGCTGCTCCCCAGGAATCTCTCCAGGCTTGGCCTCTGTCCCTCCATTCCATATCCTTTCCCTGGTCTCCTGTCTTCCCCGGCTCTCCGTTTCCGCTATGGCCCTGAAGTCCTGGTCGCTGACCTATGCTCTGATGCAAAAGCCAGTCCTCTCCAGCCCAGGTCCCAGGCTTTTGCCGGGGACATTTACGTGCCGGCCCCCGGGCCGTGGCTAAGACAAGCAAGGAGCTGTGCTTACAATTCTTGACTCACAGGCAGTTGAGAGCACTTGATGTTCTATGCTCACGACCTATGAAGAAAACGCTATGTAGAGCTACATTATGATCCAGATCTGTTGTGCATAAAAGCACGGGAAAGAAATACATCAGGACATTCACAGCGATTTGTCATGTGTGGTAGGATGATGAGTGATCCCATCTTTCTGTGCTTTCCAAAAATCTCAACAGTGGGCCTGCATGAATTGTGCAATCAGAAAAAAGGAAAACAAAGGAAAGAAAATGCGGTTCCTAGCTAGTCAAGAATCTGTTAAATATCTACATCATTTTCATCCGTAACACTGGAGATTATCAGTCCCGGGAGGTGGACCGTTGGTAAAACTTTCAGGGCAAGCAAATGGAAAAACAGGAGAAATCATAGCCGATCCCGTGAGGCATTTGTTACACGGGGCCACGACTTAGAAAACACCAAGATCTTTCCTTTTTTAACGTTAAGGATAAATTGCGTTCCAGCAAGCGGAGTCTTTCCTCGCGTCAAATCTGGCACCAACGGTCTCCTTCTTTCCCCAATGTTTTGTCAACTTGCCACTCTATCAGATCCCAAACTGCTGCTCCCCAGATCTTCATCATTGAACAGAACCACAACAGCTTTCAGGAGCGATGCCCATCACGAGGCCTGTTAGATTGACAGCAAGTGCCTGAATCCCCAAGGCGATTTGACTTGTGAAGCGTGGAGTATGGAAAGCATTAGCATCAGCAGTGGGTCTTGAAGTGTGGTTCCCGAACCGGCAACACAGGCATCACCTGGGGCTTGTTAGAAATTCGAATGCCTGGGCCCCACCCCAGAAACACTGAATCAGAAACGCGGGGTGCGGGGGCAGGGGGGCAGGGGGGCAGGGGGAGGGCGTCCAGCAGCCTGGGTTTCAGTAAACCCTTCAGGTGACCCTGATGCTCGCTTAGATCTGAAAAACATCGAGCCACTGAGATTTTGGGGAGCCGGGTGTGTGGGACAGGCATCTGGTCCAGCTTACTGGTCTGAGTCAGACCTTGGTAGTTTGGGGTTTTCTTTTATTTATCCATATTTATAAATGTAATTGGTTGTTAGTCTGTAAGTTTCAGCTGTTTTAAAAGGTGGAGAAATTACATGTCAATAGTAACTAGTTTTCTAGTAGGACATGCCTTTTTTTTTTTTTTTTAATGTTTATTTTTGAGAGACAGACAGACAGAGTGTGAGCAGGGGAGGGGCAGAGAGGCAGGATGACACAGAATCCGAAGCAGGCTCCAGGCTCTGAGCTGTCAGCACAGAGCCCGACGTGGGGCTCGAACTCATGAACTGCGAGATCACGACCTGAGCCAAAGTCGGACGTTTAACCGATTGAACCACCCAGGTGCCTCCAGGACATGCCTTTCTAAGCATTAAACCAATGGAAGAATCGTAAATAAAAGTATTAAACTATTAAATTTGAGAGAATATTTAAAACTTTAAAATTTTAAATTTAATATTAAATATTAAATTGCATATTTAAAAATTTAAAAATATTTAAAAATTAAATTTGAAAAGAATATTTACAAATTTAAATTTTTAAATTTAATATTAAGTATTAAATTTAATATTTAAAAATTTAAAAATTAAATTTGAAAGAATATTTAAAAACGAAAAAAGGAAAAGATATGGTAACTGACAGAATAAAGCATACGTGAAGCACATTGCGACAGCAATGTGAAAACCTCTTGACGGTAGAGCAATGGAATAAGGAGCAGTAACCGGTCAGTATTTTCAATATACAGGTCAAAGCAGTTCACGCTCACTAGAAATCTGAGAAATGTAAAATAGTAATTGGGCAACAGCTTTCACCTATCAGATTGGAAAAGAATAAAACTAGGATAATACCCAGTGCAGTCAAGAGTTGGATGAAATGGACACGCCCGTATGCTGCTGGTAGAAATGTAAATTGTACAACTTGCCCGAAAACTCTCTGGTGATACTTAGCTACAACTCTTCAAACGTGAAACCCTATAATTAAAAATAATTCTATGTCTAAGACTCTGTCGTATGAAATTAGTCGGAGAGGAAGAAGAGGCGCTTACAAAGACGGAGCGTCACACAATTATTTGAAATAATATTTCCATGTTACAGTCCGTAGAGATTGCATATGCAGGATAATTACATTGCTTTTCTACATCTGTTAGCCATCCATTTATATTCATGGACAAACACTGGAGAAAACGCAATCTTCCCGACGATATTAGTTATTATGGCTTGGAATCAAGGTGAATGTAATTTTTTCTTTATCTTTGTTTCTATTTCCTGAAGTTTCTGCGTTAGGCCGTATGATCTGTTCTGTTACTTGTCAGTGAAATCACCAAGACCTCAAGTTAACAAAATCGTATTATAGAACAAGTGTTCTCAATGGCAAAAGAAGATGATTGGAGTTTCTAACATATGTGCCCATTGTCATGGTGAACAAGGCACAACATTGATACGAGAGTATGAAAGCATATCATCAGAATTTCAGCCACCAGCCCCTGGGAGGAAAAACTCATGGAAGCCTCTGCATGGTGGCCCCCCTACCCAAAACTCAAGGCTGACTGTTGCCCACCCCCAGCACGTTTTTATACTCAGGAAAAAAAAATTGAAAATAATTTTTCAAACCCTTGCTAAGTAAATTCATGACTGGTTCTTGAGTCTGTGGCTGGGGTGGGCTGACAAGTGACTTCAGCAGGAAGAGAACGTCACTGGTCACGTTATCCGGAAATTCCTGGCACCAGTGACTTAATTCTGATAGCCAAATAGAAACTTCCCAAGTTTTATGCAAGATCATTTTCTTTTATTCAATCGACTTAACCTCAGAGGTCTAACAGTGTCCATAAAAAGGACGTTATAGACTCTTGGGCAAGTGTAGAATTCTCATTCACAATTACCTAAATACAGAGGACTGGAGAAGAGGAAAAGTGGTTGGCTGATTCTGTGAAGGGTAGAATCTTGCATGAAAGTGCACCAGAAGCAGAGAAAGGAACAAGGCAGGCGTGAAAGCTGCTGGGGACCTCCCCGGGGCCAGGCAGACAGATCATGGAAAACCCACCACAAGCGGCACCCAAAGGCAGGCTTCTGTAGAGAACGGGGGTCCTGTGCTTCATGGTCAGTGCCCTGGAGACACTGTCCATATGTAATATACACAACTCAGAGTTTGGAGGTAAATGCGAATTCCTGAGGCCAAACACCTAGTGTTGGCTGTTTTGTGTGTGTGATTAAGAATGCATAACTTAAGATCTACCCTCTTAGCAAATTTTAAGTATCCCATATTGTTGGCTGTCGGCACCGTGCTGTGTGGTAGATCTCTAGAACTCATGGATCTTGCATAACTGAAACTGTACCCTTTGACCATGACCTACCCACTTGCCCCTACTCCCAGCCCTTGGCAACCACGTTCTATTGTTTCTATGAGTCTGACTCTTGGATTTCTCATGTAAGTGGGATCATTCGGTGTTCGCTGGAGACACTTTCTGACCACAGTTCCAGAGATCTTGTTGCCATAAGACAGAGTTTCTGAGGGTCACTTGGTCAGGGAGGTGGAAAGAAGAGATCTCAGCCACCTGCCAACTGGTGCGTGGGTCCTTCTCACCGAGCTCCCGCCCCTTGGGGCTCTGGGTCATAGTCCCCACATGTTCTTGTTGAGGTACAACTGTGGCTTTTTTCCACTTTTGCTATTCTGAATAAGCGTTTGATGTTGTCATTGTATGTCTCTCACCACTTTCTGCCAGTATTGGGGTTTTGGAATTTTGACTTTTATCTGGCTTCCTTACTGGATTCTCTCGTTAGTGGTCATGTGCTTTTCAGTTGATTTTCTTCCGTTCTGTATGTGACTCTGTCTCCACATTGCCGCAATTTTGTTTGCCCCATCTGACACTGTCTATTTTAGTCCCACATATATTGACTGAAACCTGACGATTAGTTATACATGAGGAGGGTGAGATTCGATGTTGATGTGTCTTACTTACCAACGGTTTATTTAATATGGATATATGATAGCTTTTAGCAAATGTCCTTCGAATCTCTCATTATAGGAGCACGTGAGTATTCACGTTTAGCTTATTGATATGATATAATGATTAATAAGTTCCCAACATTAAACAATGTTTACACTCCTAAGATTAACATTTGCTGTCATGGTAGGTCATTTTCTTAATGCAATTTGACTCTGTAATGAAATTTTAAAATTTGAGTTGACACCAACTGTGATTTCTTCATCCATATTTATCAATAAGAGCAGCCTATAGTTTATACAGAACTATAAGTGTCTTTGTTAGGTTTTGAAACAATTGTTCTAGCATGATAAAATCAATTTGTCCAGTTTCAGTCATTTTTTTGTTGTTGTTGTTTTGGGCAATAAGTTCTATATGGTATAGATTTATTTAAGACCTTAAATCTGAGCAGGCTAGTCCATAAAACTGCTTGGGTTTTTTCTTTTTCTTTTTCTTTTTTTTTTTTTTTTGAGGTATTTCTTTGATTATAGCATTTGACTGTTCCTTAGTCTATTTTGAAAATTTATATTGTCTTAAGGAAGTTTCCAGGTCCTCAAAATGACTTAACTTATGAGCATCGGCCTGTACACACAATTGTTTAAAACTTTCTCTTTTTTTAATTTTTTAATGTTTATTTTATTTTTGAGAGAGAGAGACAGAGCCCAAGTCGGGGAGGAGCAGAGAGAAAGGGAGACACAGAATCTGAAGCAGGCTTCAGGCTCTGAGCCTGTCATGGGGCTCAAATCCATGAACCGCGAGATCATGACCTGAGCCGAAGTCGGACACTTAACCGACTGAGCCACCCGGGTGCCCTAAAACTTTCTTCAAAAGCACCTTCTTACCATTATTATAGCTTCTCTCTTTTTCTCTTATTGACCAGTTTTATTGAGAAATAATTGCCATAGAGCACTGTATCAATTAAAGACATGCATCACAATGATTTGGCTTACATATGTCGTGAATTAATTACCAAAATAAGTTTGACATCTGCCATACAAATAAAGAAAAATATTTTTCCACGTGATGAGAATGCTCAGAATCTCTTAATAACTTTTAAATACGCCATACAGCAGAGTTAACTATAGTTATTATGTTATACATTATATCCCTAGTACTTATTTATCTTATAAATGGAAATTTGTACCTCTTTTTAAAAATTAAAACAACAATTCTTTATCTGACCAGAGTTGACACACAATGTTACATTAGTTTCAGGCCTACAACCAAGTGATTTGACATTTCTATACGGTAGGCCGTGCTCACCACAAGTGTGGTGTTATAGCTTCTGTTTGGTTTTTTTAAACGTTATTTTATTTATTAAAGAAATTTCTTAATGTGTGTTTATTTTTGAGAGAGAGAGACAGAGTGCGAGCGGTGGAGGGGCAGAGAGAGAGGGAGACACAGAATCTAAAGCAGGCCTCAGGCTCTGAGCTGTCAGCACAGAGCCTGACACGGGGCTCGAACTCATTGTCCATGAGATCATGACCTGAACCGAAGTTAGACGCTAACCAACTGAGCCACCCAGGTGCCCCTGTTGTAGCTTCTCTTAATTGTAATTTTTATTTTTCTTATTTTTAATTAATGTATGTCATCAAGTTATCTATTTCATTGATTTTTTTTTTTTAAGAAATTCTTTTATTTAATTAATAGGATCGTTTTCCTGTTTTCTATTCAGGTCTTTATAACTTTTATCTTCATTTCCTCTCTGCTTTCCCTCCTTACTGTTATTATTTATCAGATCTGTGTTCAAGGATTATTTTATTTAGTTTTTCTTTATGAATGAAAGAACTTGGATATGAATTTTTCTATTAGTATAGCTTTATCACCATGCTGAGATAGTGTTATCATTTACTGTATGGTTTGTAATTGTAGTTAATGCCTTTCGTCACTCAACAGTTGTTCAAAGAATATTAGTGGATACTTCATTTAATAATTTGTTATTAGTTTCTCATTTTATTATTCATGGCAGCCATAGAATACCGCTTATGCAATCTCTTCTTATACTATTTATTGTGCCCATTTAATGTGGCTCAGTATGTGTTCACCTTGCGTAAATGTGATTTGGTAATTGCAGAGACTACCTTCAGTTTGTAGGCAATAGAACTATATACTCTCACATGAAAATCTTGAATGGCCTGGTTTATTTTGTATCTACTCAGTCTGTCTTAGACTGATGGCGTTGAGGATCTCAGTGCTGTTTCATTTTCTCTGTGGGGCGTGTGGTGTGGTGTGTGTTTGATATTGCCGTTCATTCTTTGGTTGGTTGACCCATTCAACAAATGCTAACTGAGAGGCTAATTGTTGGGCCAGCACGGATATAGTCGTGAACAGTAGATGAGTGTCTTGCCCTCGTGGAACTGATATTCTAGTGTAAGGGGTAGGGAGAGATAGACACTCAATAACATCTCCTAATACTCAGTCCTGTGACATACATACAACAGGATACTACCGTAGGGGGCAGTCAGGGTGCCTACTCTACAACTTTCAACAGTGTGTGAAGAGAAGGTGAGGAGGACGTGGCATTTGGGCTTAGCCCTAAATCGAGAGAAAGCTCTCGCTTGTCAAGCTCCGGGGACAGTGCTCGCCAGGGGGAGGCGACGGCCATTGCTAGGGCCCTGAGGTGGGACAAGCTTGACTCGAGTTTGGCAGGCAAGGGAAGGATGGTAGGAGATGAGGTTGAAGATGTGGCGGAGACCAGCTCTTGTGGGACATCACAGGCCTTGTGTGGGGACATAGGTTCAGAGGAAGATGATTGAGATGACATCACAGCGGTGCAGACACTCGCACGTAAGTCGGTGGCCACGTGCTCCTGTTCTGCACAGCGCTCGGGCCTGGTGCGGTACTGCTCAGCCTCCAGCTGGTTCATTGCCCCGAAGCGCCAGGGTGTCGTCCTACCCACATGGTTTCTGTCCCCATCTGCGTTTTGGCCACCCGAAAGCAATGGAAGGCAAAGGGGAGCCCAAGTCTTTCAAGAAGTTGCCCACATCCCTTCTACTTATGTCCTATTGGTGGGAAGTTAGTCACATGGTTGGCCGGGAGATGGCCGTGTTGCCACGCCCAGCAGCAAGGGATGTCGGGAAATGTAGTCTTTCCTCTGGACAGCCGTGTTCCCAGATTTGAAAATCGAGGAGCCTGTTGCTATTAAGGAAGCATGAATTGACACTGAGGGAAGAACTCTTTGTCTCAGGTCCCAGCAAGACAAGGAGTTTGGATATAATTTTATGTAGAAAAGTACTCACCGGAGTGTTTTAAGCAATACAGTGGCATGATTTGGTTTACATGCAAACTACCGCTGCGTAGGATTGTCGGGGG
This sequence comes from Prionailurus viverrinus, assembly GCF_022837055.1. Classification (NCBI taxonomy): domain Eukaryota; kingdom Metazoa; phylum Chordata; class Mammalia; order Carnivora; family Felidae; genus Prionailurus; species Prionailurus viverrinus. The sequence goes on along the minus strand of NC_062576.1, from coordinate 15,051,398 downwards.
CTGGAACGGAAATGGGAAGCGAGGAAATTATTTCAGGAGTCAAGCGATAGGCTGATGGCTTGTACTAGGGTGGCAGCAGCTGAGGTAGTGAGAAGGGGACAGGCACAGGTGTTATTCTAGAGGGAAAGCTAGTCACCAAATTAAAATGTGGCAATCCCAGGATGGACCCGTTATCACCATTTATACCTACAGAGAGCCTTCTTGGCCCATCCACCATTTTTGTCTTAAATGCTCCTCTTCTGATATTAATACCAAACTCATTTCATTTTCATTTTATTGTTGTGACTGGGTATATCCTTATCCATCCTCTTCCTTCAAAAAATTCTTTTTAGGTAGCCTTCTCTTTAAAAGACTCATGGTGTCAGATTGGTTTTTATGGGCCAGAGAGAATTTGTCTTTTAATAGACAAATTTAATAGAATTTGTCCTTAATCCCTTGGCAATCCTTTTATAACGGGTGTTTGTTCACAGTTCGATGGGCCTATATTATTCTTTTTGATTTGAAGCCATGTCCTTTGTTTTCTGTCTTTTGCTATACAGATTGTTTTATATGCTTTATCTTTTAAATTCGATATAAAGGTGGCTCTTTTTGTTATAATCCTTGTACTGATTTTGACTTTTATGAAATACGTAGTTAAAATGATATCTGTCTGCATATTTAAGTCAAAAGAATAAATAACTTTTGACTTTTCCTTAACACAAAATTCGGCTTATATTTATTCTCTACTTTCACTTTGCACTTATGTTAATCTGGCATTATACATTCTGTCTTCTTAAATTTTTTATTGAAATGGTTATAGATTCGCATGCGGTTTTCAGAAAGAATTTAGAAAGATCTCAAGTACACCCCACCCAATTTTCCCCTAAATGGTAATGTTTTGCAAAGTCCCGGTACAGTATCATAAATGGGATTTTGACGCTGATGAAACTCACCAGTATTCTTCAGATTTCCCCAGTTTTACTTGTTTTATTTTTGGGGGAGAGAGAGAGAGCGTAGCATGCGCACTTGTGAGCGGGGGAAGGGGCAGAGACAGGGGGAGTCAGAGAATCTTAAGCAGGTTCCGTGCTCGGCATGGGGCCTGATACGGGACACAATCTCACAGACTGTGAGATCATGACCTGCGCCAACATCAGGAGCCAGATGCTCAACCAGCTGAGCCACCCAGGCGCCCCTCCCCAGTTTTACCTGTACCCGTATTTGTGTGTATAGATGCTTACTGCTGTATAGTTTTGTCATATGTGTAAGTTTGTGCGTCTGCCTCCTCAATCGATACAGTGAACAGTTCCTCGCAACCCCCACCCCCAGCCCTATCTCAAACTGCTGCCAACCACTAATCTGCTTTTCACTTCTAACATGTTGCCAGTGTAGAATATTTTTTTGTAAACGCGAGCACACACTTTGTTACCCTTCTGGGAATGACTTTTCTTTCACTCAGCATTGTATCCTTGAGATTCACTCAAGTTGTGTGTATCAGGAGTTTGCTCCTTTCCGCTGCTGAATGAATAATAGATCATGCTATGGACGTACCATAGTATATTTAACCATCTGCCTGTGAATTGTGTGTTTGGTTTTCCAAGAAACCGCTAGGGTGCCTGGGTGGTTCAGACGGCTGAGCATCCTTCTCTTGATTTAGGCTCAAGTCATGATCCCAGGGTTATGAGCTCCAGCCCTGTGTCGGGCTCTGTGCTGGGCATGAAGCCTGCTTAAGATTCTCTCTCTCTCTCTCTCTCTCTCTCTCTCTCTCTCTCTCTCTCTCTCTCTCCCCTCTGCCCCTCTCCCCGATCGCACGCGCTCTCTAAAAAATAACCCCCCAAACAGCAAACAACCTGCTAAACGGTTTCCCAGCATGACAGCCATGTTTTACATTCTTCCCAGCAACGTGCAAGTGGTCCCCTTTCTCCACGTCCTCACCAGCTTCCGTATTGTCGCCGTTTCTGTTTCAGCTCTTCTGGTGGGTGTGCAGTGATAGCCCACTGCGTGATTTGCAGTTCCCCGATGGCTAATCCTTTCCAGTGTTTACTTCCCACTTACCGTCTCTACGTCATCCGTTCGTGTCTGTGTCTGTCTTTTGCCCATATTCTCATTAGACAAGTTGTTTTTGTTTGGTTTCGTTTTACTGCTGAGATTTGAGAATTCTTTATATATTCTAGGTGCCACTCCTTGGTGAGATAGGTTGCTGGCAAGCATGTTCTCCCAGTACCCAGCGTATCTCTCCCTCCTCTTTGCACGGGCTTTGGCGGACAAAAGAAATTTAATTTTGCGAAAGTCCAAACTTAGCAGCTTTTCCCGTTACGGATTGTGCTTTCGGTCTCACGTCTAAGAACTCTGGGCCTCGGCCTAGATCACAAAAATGTCCTGCTTTTTTCTCTAATAAAAATTTTAAAAAGTTAATTTAAAAAATTTTTAAAAATGAATGTGTATTTCTTTATTTTGAGAGAGAGAGAAAGAGCACAAGCAGGGGAAGGGAGGAGGGAGAGAGAGAATCTCAAGCAAGCGCTACTCTCAGCAGAGCCCGGTGCAGGGCTCAATTCCACGAACTGTGAGATTGTGACCTGAGGCAAAACCAAGAGTCAGACACTCAACCAACTGAGCCACCCGGGTGCCCTTATATAGTTTGAAATTGTACATGTAAGTCTATGATTTATATGGAATAAATTTTTATATATAGACATATATATATATATTACATATATCTGTACATATATACATATGGCTATATAAATTATGTAAGTTTATTATACAATCATATATACACACATGTAATTTATATATGTCTGTATTCTTTCTGTTGTTCATATTGTGTAAACTCTTGATCTGTCCTCAAATTCACCTTTTCTAACCTCTGTCATCTCTACTCTCCCAGCTCACGAATTGTTTATTTCTGCAATTGTGTTTTTCAGTTCTGTAATTTCCATTTGGTTCTTTTTAATAACTTCTATTTCCTCATTAAGGTTTTCTTGTTTTTCACTTGTGTGAAGAGAACGTGTGATTGTTGAAGGATTTTTATGATGCCTTCTTTAAAATCCTCGCCAGATGGTTCCAACGTCTAATTCGTATACATATTGGTGTCCACTAAATCTCTTTTCTCATTCAAGTTGTGATTTTCTCAGTTCCTGAGATGATGGGCCATTTCCTATCGTATCCTGGACACTTTGCCTAATATATTAGTGGATGCTGGGTTCTATTTAAATCTTTTATTTTTAGTAGGTAGTCACCCTGTGTAGGATTACATGCAGGTCCTGGCTTACTTCTGTGGGCCATGCTTCCAAATGACAGTTTCATTTCACAGCGTTTGTGGTGATATTTTAGTCTGCTCGGTTTATCTGGTCCTACCGGGTCTCCCACCCATCCCACCTCATGCTACTTGTGGAGTGGAAAGGGTTTCCTTGGGGCAGGATGATGGGTGTCTCTCTGTGGGGGAGGGGGTCCTCAGGCAAGAGTTTTCCTAAGCCAGGCACATCTTGTGATGGCGTTCTCCCCTAACCGTGGGGAACAAAGAATGCTTCCAAGGTCAAGTGCTTATTGAGATCCACTTAATCCATTGGAGCCATGATGAGATCCATATCGCTGTTGCCCCCAGTCTCTGGGCAGAGGTGGAGAGTCTCAGGCCCACAGGGACAAAGTCTTCTTGGGCTGGGCCATTTGTTTGGGTGGAGGTCCCTCTTGCTGGGGCCTCCGTATTAAATTCCTGGCGGAGAGGGACATTTCAGGGCTTCCAGGGAAGGAGAGCACCTCCCTTAGCTGTTTATCATTAGTGGGGCCCCCAGTAGATCCCCATGGTCCACCGTGGGTTTGTCCAGTGTTGTCTGAGGAGCTCCCATTCAGTATGAGGGAGGAAAGTGCCTACCCATGCTTCTTTCTATTGCTCGGTTTGAGGGACGGGATGCATTGCATCTGTGTTACCTCCTTCCACTGGGTGGGAGAATATAAGATGTTCTGCTGCCATTTTGTTCCCCGGTGCTAGGTCCCTAACAGGTTCACCTTCCTCCTTTTGGCACCTTTGAGAATTCTCCTTTGGTTTTCTCCTACCTTATCTCCATGGCTTATCGTGGTACTTGGTGAGGAAGCAGGGAGAAATGGGTCTATACCATGTTATCTGGGCTAGGTGTCCATCATTATTAAACAGCTCTTTTTTCCATCATTAAGTCTTCTTTTTTCAGAATGTTTTCAGTGTTTGTGTTTCGTTTTGTATCCGTATTTACAACAGTTCATTGTACTTATCTCTAAAAAGTTTTCCTTATACTCTAAATTTCTTATGTCTGAATTGTTAATTACAGTTCTCTCAGTTGGCTGGAGAGCTTGGTTTGTGTGTGTGTGTGTGTGTGTGTGTGTGTGTGTGTGTGTGTTTGCAATTTTTCATACTGGGGACCAGGGGATTATGTAAGAGAGATGTTCTTCGAGCCCTTTGCAGATTTGAAAAGATCCTTCTGTGACTTTGCTAACAAAACAAAAATATGGTTAGTTTTTGGGTCACAAAATGCTAACCTCGGTGTCCTATAATCATCTCTCGTAGTATTTTACATAGAATCCGACTCTTCCACGTGCTTCCTCAAGTTCCATGGTCCAATAAATCATAGGAATGTCTCCTACTTCATGCAGTTCATCTCTTGGAGTCCCATAAAAGACACTAGTTCGTGAAAACTCTGACACAGCCTGCATTTGGCAAACTCGTTCAATTTTGTGTGGCCCGTCGTTTCGCAAACGATGTGATGATGTTGGAATGTCTTTCTGTGCTTTGCCTGTTAATATTTATATCCTCAATACTCTCCGTTACAAGTCAAAGAGAACCTACCCTTGGATTCAATAGTAAGGACAGAGATCTAACTTAGTAGGATGTCTGGAGTGGGCCGTCAGGACGGGAAGCAAAGGCTCAGTGATGTCATCCTGAAGCTTGGTCTTCGGTCCCACGATGCTCAGCCTGCTGAAGCCTCACCTTCGTCCATGTTGCCCTCTGGCTGAAGGACGGCTGCTATACCTTCAGGCACCAGAACTGGTAATGCTGATGGTGATGCCGATGATGATGATGATGATGATGATGATGATGATGATGAAGGCAATGATGGCAGCCATCATCATCTCGGCAGCCAAAGACCTTCTTTGCCCTGATGGTTCTCTTTCTTATAAGTAAAGGGAAAGCTTTCTCAGAAGGCTCCCGGCAGGTGTTTCCTTTAAATGACATTAGCCATAACAGAATGGCATGTCCGCTCCCAGCTACAAGGGGGACTTGAGAAGATGGATACCTGGAAAAGAGGGATGTGGTCGCTTGCCTAGCTTAGATGTGTTATGATCCACCCTTGGGGCTTGACTCATTGGTCTCCCAAATCAGATCAGGTTTCTTTAAGAAAGGAAGATAGAAGGAAAATGGCAGCCAGAATACAGCATCGGAAACTTTCAGGTGGGGTTCCTGGGTAGCTCGGTCGACTCTTGGTTTCTCACGGTTCGTGGGTTCGAGCCCCGTGTCGGGCTCCTTCCTGACAGCGGGGAGCTGCTTGGGATTCTCACTCTCTCCCTCTCTCTCTGCCCCACCCCCGCTCACAACTGTCTCTGTCTCTTTCAAAATAAATAAACTTTAAGAAAGAAGGAAGGAAGGAAGGAAGGAAGGAAGGAAGAAAAGAAAGAAAGAAAGAAAGAAAGAAAGAAAGAAAGAAAGAAAGAAAGAAAGAAAATTCTTTCAGGTATGCGTTCATTGTTTTTTGTACTTTGTGGAGAAGTTGGAGGGGAGCCTGATTCAGCTTATGTTCCTAGAGAACCTGTTTTGTTCAGCCGGATGCTTCTAATGTTTCTTATTTATGTACAATCACATGTTGGGCAGAATAGATCTTTTTTTTTTTTATTACTTTGCCTGGATCTCAGGGAGCTTTTCTGATAGATCAACTCGGGCCTTTCCACCCGGTACAGCTTTCTGGTATTCTCTTTTTACTGCTCTTGAGGCTCCTGGGTGGCTCAGTAGGTTAAGCGTCCAACTTCAGCTCAGGTCATGATCTCCTGGTTCTTGAGTTCTAGTCCCACATTAGGCTCCCTGCTGTCAGCTCAGAGCCCACTTCAGACCCTCTGTGTCCCTCTCTCTCTGAATCTCCCCCACTCAGCTGTCCCTCTCAAAACTAAACTTTTAATTACTGCTTTTGCTCTGTTTAGTTTTTCTCCCGTGCAACAGACAAAATCCCTAAGACGGACCTGTTTTTTTTGTTTGTTTTGTGTGTGTGTGTGTGTGTGTGTGTGTGTGTGTGTTGCCTCTTCCTTCTTATTCGTTAACCTTTCTTTTTCTGTTTCTTCTGTTTCCATCCACAATCTGAGAACCTCTGACACCGCTCTGCTGCATGTGACTCCTGGTATGTGGGGTGGACGTCCCGCTGTGTATGACCTTTGAAATCATTTTAATTTTGCCCTGCGTTTTTGAGCTCCTTAACATTCTCTTTTCTCTTCCTGAAATACTTCTCTGTTTCTTTATTTCCACTTTTTCCTCCTCCTGTGGCTCCCTATTTCTGTTCCATTGTGACCAAATCCTCTTGGATGTCTCGAAGGCCCTAAGATATTTTCAAGTATCATCATATTTGTGTGTGTGTGTGAACAGTAAGTTTTTTTTCCAGTGATCTTTATCCCCCTTAATCAGGGTAATGTTTATTTTCCCTTTGTTCGTCGTTATCTTTTTAAAAGTACTGTGTTAACATTTTTTTTTTTTCTAATCCACATTGCCCCAGTGTCCTGGGATATGCTACAGAGCACGGAGGTAATTTAGTGTGGTTTTCCAACTTCTCTGGGCCTGTGTTTTTCCTCTGGTGGCTCAGAGGGTATAGGTGGTGGTTTCTTTCTACATCTGTCCCCAGGAACGCGGCCCTTCGTGGAAATTCCTCCAAGATTTGGCCCGTGTTCTCTTATCTTCATTTCACAGTTGGTGCTGGGTGTCTTTCCTTTTTATTTATTTCTGTGTGTATTCTTTGGCGAAATTAGCGAGGAAATGACGCTGGGCCAGCACTCAGACCCGGTTGGTGGGTACTTGGGAAGTCCTCGGAGAGGCGGTGTGCGGTAATAAGGAAAAACAGAGGGCATCCGAGCGAGTAGTCTTCCCTCCAGCTCTACCTGTGTGTGCTGTGTGAACGTAAGCCCATCACTGGTACTCAGAGCGTCGGCTTCCTCAGCTAATAGGAACGTCCACACGAAGGGTCAAACGGGATACCACATCTGAGGTGTGTGGCACCTGGTGTGTTTTGTCCCCCGCCCTCCTGTTCCAAATAGCAAGCATCGAGTTGAACTTCTGGTCAACCAGCTTCTGCTCTCCTGACTCAGAGTCTGTCCGTGTCTGGACCCCGTTCTCTCACGGCCAGAGCCTGCTTCATATCTAGAGATGCTTTCCGCATGGACTGTGATCTGGGGATGCCTTCTCTGCTTGGCAGGATACTCCCGGGATTCCTTGTGGAGAGGCAGCAATAGTGGAAGGTTAGGAACCGAGGCTGCCTGTCATTTCTAGATCTGCTCCTTAAGACCTGTGGGACCACAGTCAGACTCCCTCTCCTTCTCTCTGCTTCCTTCTCCTCATCTTTAAAATGGGGAGAGGGGCGCCTGGGTGGCTCAGTTGGTTAAGTGTCCAACTTTGGCTCGGGTCATGATCTCACAGTTCGTGAGTTCGAGCCCCGCGTGGGGCTCTGTGCGGACAGCTCAGGGCCTGGAGCCTGCTTCGGATTCTGTGACTCCCTCTCTCTCTGCCCCTCCCCTGCTCACTCTCTGTCTCTGTCTCTCTCTCTCTCTCTCAAAAATAAACATTAAAAAAATTTTTTTAAATAAAATGGGGATAATGATTTACTCTGCCACATAGGGTTCGCTGAACCGCGTAAAGCCCTTAGGACAGGTCCTGACACAGGGTGAGCATAGTATCAGTGTTTGCTACGGTGATGTTGATGGTGGTGATGATGATGGCAGCCACCACCATTGTCATCAGCCTCTCCTGCCGCAGACTGCCACATCCGGGCCCGCTGTGTTCTGCCGGCCTGATTCAGCCTTCCACTGCCACCCTCCCCCTCCCCGGCTGTCTGCGTCTTTGTGCCTGCTGGACTTGGCGGGTTGGGTCTGATTCCCCTCCCGTCTCTCTCTCCCCATGGCTGTCACCTTCTCCACGCGCACGGCGACAGATGTGCAGAGTCCCTGTCCTTGGAGACACAGAATAAGAAACTAGCCCACCGTCCAGAAAAAGCTCACCCTCCAGAAAGCCTTAGACATTGATCTGCCTAAAGGCAAGAAACTGAACCGAAGGATCCTTCAAGGTCATGCCTCTGCACAGAATCTTTCAGAGACTCCACGGCTTCCCGAGGACAGAGTCCGAATTCCAAAATGTTGTACCATCTGTCCTCTCCACTTCAGCCCCGTCCCGTCCCCGGCGGTATGGTCACAAGCCTGCCCCTGGAGCTCTGAGAATTACCTGTGGTCCTGACCACGCCTCCACACCTTCCCATTGGCTCATACCTTTGCCGGGACAGCCCCCCGCTTCCCACCCTCCTCCCTAGACCCCGGAAAACCCTTGTGCCCCCCACCCTGTGGCGCAGCCTCTGTCTCCGTCAGCCCTCACCGAGGAAGCACACTCCGGGCCCTGCTCCCTGTCCTCGCCGTGTCCTGTGTCAGCTGCTGTAACAGCACACGGGCCACCTGCCTGAAATCTGTGGTTTCCTGTGGCAACAGAACGCTGAATAAGTGACGCTTGTGACATCAACAAAGCATAGCTTTACTTTTGTCCCCTTTTGCCCCTTGAACATATATCCAGTTCCAGCCGCGTCACTCTGCTCCTGGATGAAAACTTTTTTTTTTTTTTTTTTTTTTTGGTCCACAAGACATTTAAGAATTTAAATATTTTACTCTTACGGAAAACTACAGAGCGAATTAGACAGCGCATCCCATAACAAGTGGTATATTGAACAATTGAACAAACGGTAACATGATAATATTTGCTTCAGAATTTAAGAAGTTAAACGTTATACACTTGGTGCCCCTTACGTGGCCAACAGGAAGTGATGCCTGCAACCCCCTTAAACTGTTGTGGCCTTAAGATCAAGACTGTCACTTCCACCCCGCCGGATTCCCCCACACTACGTGTGCCTAGAACAAGATCTCCTCTTAAAATTCCGTCTAAAATGTGCCCTACTGCCACTGGCTGGGTTTTTGTTTTTGTTTTTAATTTTTACTCAGGAGGCTATTTAAGCTTTATCTATGTCGCTGTGTGTAGGTTGAGATTATTTTAAATGCCGAAGGGCAGCCCGTTGTACTATTACTGATGCCATCAGCGTCATGTCATTGGTCATTTAGATGGTCCGCAAGTTTTGATCGCTGGGACAGACACCCGGAAGCGGAACCGCCCCGGTGTGGGCACAACATCGGCTCCATTAAGAGTTGCCAAAAAAATTAAAAATTAAAAAAAAAAAAAAAAAGAATAGTGGGGGGGGGGGGGACAAAAAAAAAGAGTTGCCAAAATGTTTCCCGAAGTGCTTGTTTCAATGTTTAATCCCACCGATGATCGCTTGCTCGCTTTGAGAGCGTGTGCACGCATGTGTGTATGCGCCAGCACAGGAAGGGCAGGGGGACCCTGAGGCAGATTCCCTGCTCACGGGGCTTGATCTCAGGACCCTGAGATCATGATCTGGGTCGAAGTTAGGAGTCAGGCACTTAACCGGGCACCCAGGTTCCACGCCCCCCGCCTTCCAGGTTCTCCCCACCCCCACCCCCCACCAATGCTTTCTCGCTTATCTGCATCCTTGGGAACTAAATCTTTGCCAAGATGTGAAATGACGTTTTGTGGTCCTTTTGGCTTGTTTTGCCTTTAATACTGGAGAGGGTGGCCATTTCCCCCACGTGCATCGGCCATTGGGGTTTTCTCTTTTGTGATTTGCCTGCTCCTATTCTTTGCCAGAGTTTCAATTTGGTGGTGCATCGTTTCCTTTTGATTTGTTTGACCCATTGTTCTCCTCCTACCTCTGGGTGACTCAGTGCTTCTGGGTAATAGCAAAAGTAGAATAATTTAAGCCTCTCTGGCTACAAACTCCAGCCAAATCACCACAATCCCAGAAGAGAGAGAACTTCCATCTTTTTCCTGTAGAAGAATCTAGACAAGATGAGTAAAATAGTCAAGCTAGCGTGGCTGGGCAACTGCAGGGTTTGCAACCCCGTGGTTGATTTCTTAGACTGGCTCCGCTGACATCATTGGATGCTGAGACCCATTAGCGTTACTCAGATACCCTTCTGAGTTCTCCCGGGCAAGTGAACCCTGCTATAAGTAACTCAAATTATTCCTCCTCATAACATCATTCTCGCATTTTTTGTTACGGTGACTCTTGACAGGGGCTCACTAAATCTCTCTTCCAATTACTATTTCATGGGGTGCGTGGGTCCCGGTGCCAGGGCAAACCAGAGTGGATCACACACACGCCTTGCAGCCTTGCTGAAGCATTTAACTACTTGATTGGATTCCTACTGTTTGCTCGGTCCCCTCATTTACACGGTCACACTTCTGCCTGTTCTCTCTTGCTCTCTCCTGCACCCTCCAGTAAGATCTGACTCTTTCTGCAAGGCCTGACCTATTCTGTTCCACCTGAATCTATTAACTGTGCTGGTTAGGTAGCCAGGTTGTTGATCCTGACCTCCTTGTAAGAGATTGTTTTTTGGATTTTTTTTTCACTTTTTAAAAAAGTTTATTTATTCTTTGCGGGGGGGGGGGGGGTACAAGCAAGGGAGGGAAAGAGAGAGCGGGAAAGAGGGAATCCCAAGCAGGCTTTCCAGTGTGGGGCTCGAACTCATGAACCATGAGATCATGACCTGAGCTGGCCACTTAACCGACTGAGCCACGCAGGCACCCCTGATGAATTGTTTATCATTAATAATGTATAGAAAAAAATTGAGATTAGCTAGAGATCCATCTGTTTCAAACTCATATTCAAACTAGTCTTTTCAAACTAGTATTTTCTGGTTTGGTTTCTTACCTTCCCTAGCTTTTAGACCATAATTTATTCACGTCTGCTCTGTGACATAGTTCCCTTTGACTTCTTTTCAACATTTCTGTGTGTGTGTGGGGGGGGGGGGGTCAGTCTTCATAAGCAGCAGATAGCTGAATTTTAAAAATTCCAACCAATAGTCTGTCTTTAAAGAAATAAATGTACACTTTATGTGTAGGGGTCGGGCAGGACATTATAGACACTTTAGGAATCATTTGTTCTGCCTTTATTTTGTGTTGTCTGTTCACCATTGGATAGATTGCATTCTCTTACCTGTTGAGTAGATTACTGCCCCCCCCCCACACACACACACCCTTTTTCCTGCTTGATTTGAAAGCTCCACATTTCTGTTATTTTACATTTTAAAATACATGTTTTGGGGCGCCTGGGTGGCTCAGTCGGTTAAGCGTCCGACTTCAGCTCAGGTCACGATCTCACGGTCCGTGAGTTCGAGCCCCGCATCGGGCTCTGGGCTGATGGCTCGGAGCCTGGAGCCTGCTTCCGGTTCTGTGTCTCCCTCTCTCTCTGCCCCTCCCCCGTTCATGCTCTGTCTCTCTCTGTTTCAAAAGTAAATAAACGTTAAAAAAAATTTTTTAAAAAAATACATGTTTTAACATTTTTTTTTTACAAAGTTCAAAATTACTCAGTATCTCCATGACCCTCCTAAGAAAGACAGCGACCGCCACTTTCGTGTCCTTGATGATTGTTGTCTGGAATTTGGGTGACCCTGATGCTGTCGTGTAGACGCAATGTGACTCCTAGGACGTCCTGGCCCGTGCCCCGGGGTGACGTTTGTTTGCTTCCTCTGGCCTCCCTGGGGTTAGCTGTATGTGAGCCCAGGGGGTTGTTGGAGCCTGATGGCCTTTCCTGAGCTGGGTGGGGGCTGGTCTCAGTGCCAGGGGGCCCCACCCCCCCTTATTTCACCTGGGCAGGTTCAGTCCTCTTTTCCCAGCAGGAGAGGAGCCTCCCTGTTACCTCTGTCTGTCACTGTACCTGCAGCCAGCAGGCTCGCACATTCAATGCAATTTTCTGCCTTCAATTTTGGCTCAGGTTTTGGCTACAGAAATTATAACTTGGTTCTTTAGCGGGACCGTGTCTTTCCTTTTCCTTACTTATATTGGAGTGGGGTCGGGATGCTCCAAGCGTGCCTTTCTGGTGCCAACTTGACTGGTGCACTCGTGCCAGATTTTTGGCTTCCTGAGGGCAAGAACTACTTCCTTAATTTCTGTGTCTCTATTAGGAGCCCTGCGCTGGGTCCATAAAATAACATCGAGAATGTTAAAGGTCTGTGAGTTTATACTACTTGCAACCTAGCAGGTGCGCCTGACACAGTTCCATGAAGGCTAGCAGAAGATACAAGACTCCTGGTCAGAGACAAGGCCTGTTGCTGACAGCAATAGCTTCTTGAGCTGGTTCTCTGAGCCCTAATTCCTACAAGACGACACTTGGAGGGCCCGGTGTCACCTGCATAGAGTTACAGCAGAGGACCCCTGAGCTTAAGGTACCCACATCTTTTATAATGGGCAGTAAACCTACCTGCCTTTGTCCTGGAGAGACATGCCATCTTTATCATACCTGACCATGATCTAACTTGCCCTTTGGAGAAGACATCATACCTTCAAAGGCTGTTCTCTCTGCAGATGCCCTTGAGAAGATAGTCCTAAGCAAAGGCAGTCGGTGGTTGTGCTGTAAGACGTGCAGAAATGTGAAAGGCCCAAGGAGAATTGCCTCTGAGCAGGTGGCTGCTCAGTAAAGTCTTCTCTTCAATGCATGATGGTTCTCTTCCATCATGATGCACATTATGATAATGGTGGTGTAGAAAAAGCAGACTAGTCCTTGCAATGAGGGAGAATCTTAGTGTTGCCTGCAGCTCTAGGAGCCAACAGCAATGAATGCGGGGAGAATTTGGTCTCTGCATTGGGAGGATAGACTGGTTGGCAAAGGCCTGTCGAGAATGGGTCCCAGAGGACCCCACAGCCTCTGCCTCTCATCCCTGGAGGCATAGCTGGTGCCCCCTCCAACCCTCCGTACTTGGGCCACTGCTGTGCCTCTGCCAACTCCATAAAGAACTTTCTAGAGTCCCTGATCTTTTGCAACACTGGCTCAGGATCCAAGATCCTGGGTGAATATGTCTGGTTCGACAAGCCTGAGGCAGAGGAGCTGACTTTTTGAAGATTTATTCTGAGGAATGAATGGGCTCAGATTCTCACCAAGACACTTATGCTGGGGAAGTTTCCAGACACAAGAAGGAAATTCGGATCCTGAGCCTGTGCTTTGCTTTAATATACACTTTTGGTAGCAGCTAATATATGTATTAGTTTGCTTTGCTGTGATTCATGATAGGCACGAAGACGGATGATTTTGTTTTGTCTGCACTGCTTTTTGTGAGCCCTGTGGCACGTGCATCTATCAGGTAAGCCCCTGCAGGTATCCATCATCCACGTGACAGGCCTGTCAGGCTGAGTGCCATATACCAGCCCCTCTGACTGTAAAATCTTGTGGGAGGAAGCAGGTTTTTCCTGGCTGTAAGCCCTCTTCAAGAGCACATATCTTCAAATAGGATAAGTGTCAAAGGCAGTTCACCCTCTCATTTCTGGGAACACCTGAGCCCTTCCCCTACCTGGCCCTTCTTCCCAGCTGATGGGAGCCTGGGTCAGTTTAAATGCAGGAATCTGTAGAGGTAACCATGGCTCAAAGACCAAATCCTCTGCTATTTCTGCATCTGGGGAGGGGGCCGCTCTGGGAGGAAGAACAGAGCTCAGCACTAGGAGTGTGTGGTCCTAGACCATCCCCTGCACTTAACGTCTCTGAAGTAAGGGCTTCTTCGGATGGCCTGTCCAGCTGCCAGATATGCCTTTTCCTCTGCTTCCCTGGTCAGCCCTGCTCAGAGAGACACTGTAGCATCCATGACCGTTGAGGCCCCGCCATGACCAAGTGGGCAACCTTGTTCTTTACCCTCATGTGCACACTTTGTCCTAGGATGTCTTTTGTTGTTGTTGTTCTTAACTGAAATCATTGTCCCAAGTCACCGGTTGTCTCCCCCCACCGAAAAAGGTTTATCTTGAGAATCGTCTAAATCAGTTGTGCGTAGTTGGAAATGGTCTCTCCTGGAGCACTAAGTCTGGTGTAATTGGGGGGTACCCAAGACATCAAATGGAAACACCACCATGTAACTAATAATACGGTGTTTCATACTGGAGTTGATATCATAAAGAGAAGGTGAAGGAGCAAACGGGTGTGAAAGTTAGTGCATAAGAGGGGGGACCAAGAGGCACAGAGCCTACAAGATTATAGGTGTTTCCCGTGAAGCGCACGGTAGATGTTGGGTGTAGGTCACGTCAGGAAAATTAACAAGGGAGGATGGATGGAAGAGAGAATAGAAACACTGGTTCTGATGTTGGACTTAAACTTCATCTTTTTTGGGTAATTTTTAAGTTGAGATATAACTGACCTACGACATTATATTCGTTTCAGTGTACAACGTAACGATTCGATATTTGTACGTATTGTGAAATGAGCACAATATAGACAACAAGACCACAATGAATCTAGTTAATTGACCTCCATCACCGCACGTAGTCACAATTTTATTTTCTTGTGATGAGAACTTTTAAGATCTCACCTCTTAGCAACTTTCAAGTATACGATACAGTATCATTAACAATAGTCACTATGCTGCATATTACGTCCTCAAGACTTCTTAAACTTACAACTGGAAGTTTGTAACTTTTGATCCTCAATTTCCTCCCCCCCACCCCCCCCCCCACCTCTGGCAGCCACCATTCTCTTCTCTGTATCGATGAGTTTGGGTTTTGGTTTGTTTTTAGATTCCACGTTTAAGTGGGATCATGGGGTATTTGTCTTTCGATATTTCACTTAGTGTAGTGCCCTCAAGGTCCATCCATGTTGCTGCAAATGGCAAGATTTCATTCTTTTGTATGGCTGAATTATAGATATATAATTACATACATTACATTACATTGTATATACATAATTGCATTATATAATTACATAATATAATTAATTATATATTAGTTATATAATATATACATATTGTACATAATAATTATAATATGTATAATTATACATATGATTATGTATAATATGTATAATTATATTTAGTATAATTATATATATTAGATAATTGATTATATAATTACATTTTTTATATATATATATATATATATATATATATATATATATATATATTACATACCAGTTTCTTTATCTGCTCGTCCAAGAATGGACCCTCAGGTTGCTTGCATGTCTTGGCTATTGTAAACAATGGTGCAGGAAACGTGGGGGCAAAGGTGTCTCTTTGAGCTAGCATTTCAACTGCACCCTTTTCAATGACCTAGAACACAGATGCCACCTACCAGAGGGGTCAATGTCAGACGGGTGGCAGAAGAGAAAACATGGCTCAAACTCCCTACTTAACGTGTCGCTCTGCTGTGGTGCTCTCTCTGGGCCTCCTTATTTGGGGTGGGCCTGCCCAGAAAAGCACGTCTATATGTGCACAGCGGTCTTCTTTCTGCTGAGACGACACTGAGCCAGAGACTGATTGGATTCCATGGAAGGCCCAGCGGACGTGAAGCCCCAGCGTGGATTCCTGGCTGGAGGACAGGACCTCCCTCCCCCGGACAGAAGGTTAATAGGAACGGACACCAGCATCTCTCAGTTTTGGTCCCAGCTCCCAGAAGTGCTGCCCAAATGGAGCCTGTGCTGCTTCCAACCTAACTGCTAATCTGAGAGGAACTGGCCCCATCCAGGCAGGGGCTGCAGAACTGGGACCAGGTTGTGACCGCCACCCCCCCCCCCCCCCCCCCCCGCACCGCATGCCGGGAAATTTCCTTCCAGCTGACAGCAGGGCCGGGGAAGGAACATCTGCTCTGACATTTGCCAAGTCACAGCTGTCTCTGCTGATGGCTTATTCCTTAGAACTTGCTGGTATCTGCCCACTCATTCTTGCCAGCTCATCCAGGTCACAGGGTATCTCACGTCACTGTTGTCCACCAAATTCTGTCCTAGAGCCTTTTAGGGATGGGACGATGAGGTAGAATTGTGTTATGCCCAGAATTCGTGATCCCCAAAGACCACCAGGGAGCCGAGTCCGATGCAAAAGCAAAAGAGCCTTTATTCGAGCTAGCTCGAGCTCAATCCCCTACCTGCACTGATGCAGCGGTGAGATACCGGGGAGAGACAGCGAGTTTCAAAAGCAAAGGTTTTATAGGGGTCTAGGGGCAGTTGGTGAGGTAATGGCTGTGGCCTCAGCCGATTGGCCGGGGAAGGATTGTGGCCTTGGCCGATTGGCTGGGGAAGGGTCGGAGTCCTTTTACGCAGGTCGCTGGGCATGTTTTGATCAGGAAGTTTGAATGGGTGAGCGGAAGGTTACTCAAGGGGAGGAGGCGTGGTCTAGGTGAAGGACACAGAACAAGATGGAGTCGGCCAGCGTAGGCCCGCCCTTTCATTCCCCCCTTGTCATGTAGCTTAGGGACCCAATCATGGGACTGGCTGCATTTATGGTGACAAGGGGAACAGAGTTTGGAGGTTTACGCAAATTTCTGGGAAGCAAGTGTCCCTGGGGTGGCTCTGGGAGGTCTGATTAAGTATTGTCCCCGAGCTGGTGTCTGTGATCTGCCAGGTGATGTTTTGGGGGGCGTGGGGACTCCTGGCAGCATGAGCAATGACAAGCAGAGTTAACAGAGTTACCAATATTAGGTGGGTCAAATGCGCTGTAGCTTGAGCTTGAGCGGGTTGTGTTGGTCCCGACTGATGGCCCATCGCGTGACCAAGTCCTTCCGGATCGAGGAGGGGCCCGCTGGCCGAACGTGGGTGTGATGGACCCAGGTCGTGATGCCGTCTACTTTGAGAGGAGCGGTGGGGGTTGTCGGCACCACGATGTAGGGTCCCTTCCAGCGCGGCTCGAGAGTCTCTCGGTGGTGCCTCTTGATGTAGACCCAGTCTCCCGGCCTGTACTGATGAGGTGCCGGTGTCGGGCCAGCCTTGTAGATGGCACGGAGGTGCGGCCAAATGTCCTCGTGCGCCCTCTGGAGCCCTCTCAAGGAAAGAAAAAGTTCTTGATCTTTAAACTCAGCAATAAGTTCAGCTCGAAGGCTGGGAATAACAGGGGGTGGCCTGCCAAACATGATCTCGTAGGGAGTAAAACCCAGAGTGTAAGGAGTGTTTCTAACCCGGTAAAGGGCGTACGGTAGGAGAGTCACCCAGTCCCCGCCAGTCTCCATGGTTAATTTGGTAAGGGTCTCTTTTAGGGTTCTATTCATTCTTTCTACCTGTCCTGAGCTCTGGGGCCTTATAAGCACAATGTAATTTCCAG
Organism: Prionailurus viverrinus; assembly: GCF_022837055.1. Lineage (NCBI taxonomy): Eukaryota > Metazoa > Chordata > Mammalia > Carnivora > Felidae > Prionailurus > Prionailurus viverrinus. The sequence goes on along the minus strand of NC_062576.1, from coordinate 15,034,097 downwards.
TTTGCCCCCACTGCCTGTGTTACCTGCGAGATAAAAGCTGGTCCATTGTCTGATCCTACCATGGCAGGAAAACCATACCTGGGTAAGATGTCTTCTAGTAGCTTCTTAGCTACCGTCTGAGCCGTTTCATGCTTGGTTGGGTATGCCTCCACCCAGCCAGAGAAGGTGTCTGTAAATACTAAAAGATATTTATAACCACACTTTCCTGGTTTGACTTCAGTGAAGTCGACTTCCCATTGGGCTCCCGGTCTGGTGCCTCTGAGCCTGGTTCCTTTTTTATTTGACGTGGCTCTCGCGTTGGTGAGTTGGCAGGTCTTGCAGGCAGGTACAACTTGCTCTATTTTGGTGTCCTGTTGGTGCATCTTGATTCCTGAGCTCTAATAGTGAGACTCCGAGCCAGTCTGGCAGCACGAGCTCCTTGTTAGGTGTATACCACCAGCCCTTTATCTCCTGGGCCATGGGGAGTTTCTTGATCCGCTGTAACTGCTTCTGGGAGTATTTGGGCTGGTCTGGTAAAACTGGGTCTCCCAAGTCCGGTAGGTGTTAAGCCGTTTTCTAGCTCCCAACGTTAGCGCCTTGGTGAGGGCGATGAGCTCTGCTCGCTGGGCTGACGTTCTGGAGGGTAGAGCCTCCGCCCATACGGTGTCCGTTTCGGTGACCACCGCTGCACCCGCATACCTGTGTCCGTCCCGCACAAAGCTGCTGCCATCAGTGAACCAAGTAGCCTCGGCATCGGGGAGGGGCCGGTCGGTCAGGTCCGTCCGGAATCCATGTACTTGTTCCAGGATTCCCGCACAGTCATGTAGTGGAGCACCTAGGTCAGGGTCGGGCAGCAGGGTTGCAGGATTGAGGGCTGCACTGGGGTGGAACCGCACTCGTGGAGGGTTGAGTAGGAGGCTCTGGTAATGAGTCACACGTGTGTTGCTCATCCCTCTATCAGGAGGCTGTTTCAGGACCCCTTCAATGGCGTGTGGGGTCGTGATCCAGATCTCCTGTCCTAGGGTCAGTTTGTCTGCGTCCTTGACTAGGAGTGCTGTCACCACAATAATTCTTAGGCATGGCGGCCAGCCGGCAGCCACTGGGTCTAGTTTCTTGGACAGGTAAGCCACTGGACGGTTCCAGGGGCCTAAGGCTTGAGTTAGAACTCCTTTTGCTATTCCCTTATGCTCGTCTACAAAGAGGTGGAAGGGCTTCGTAATGTCCGGTAGGCCCAGGGCTGGGGCACTTAGGAGGGCCCTTTTTAACTGATTAAAGGCAGTTTCTTCTTTTTCAGCCCATTTAAATGTTTTCCCCTCTTTGGTAGCTTCATATAGGGGCCTGGCGATCTCAGCAAAACCTGGAACCCAGAGGCGGCAGTAGCCGGCTGATCCTAGGAATTCCCTCACTTCTCTTCGGGAGGTGGGAGTAGGGATCTTTAGGACAGTTTCTTTTCTGGCTTCTGATAACCGCTGCTGTCCTCCCTCCAGGATATATCCCAGGTAACTTACCCTCTCCCTGCATATCTGAGCCTTCTTCACGGATGCCCGGCACCGTAAGGCCCCCAGGGTAGCCAGCAGGTCCTGGGTCCCTCGCTCACAGTCGGCAGCAATCAGGATGTCACCTACATATTGTAGGAGGGTGAGGCCAGGGTGCTCCCTTCTGTACTCACCCAGGTCCTCATGTAGTGCCTCGTCGAAGATGGTGGGCGAATTTTTGAATCCCTGAGGTAGCCGTGTCCAGGTGAGTTGCCCACTGTAGCCCTCCAATGGCTCATGCCACTCGAAGGCGAACAAGGGTTGGCTCTGGGGTGCCAGCGGCAGACTGAAGAAGGCATCCTTTAAATCTAGTACAATATACCAGACCCTGGAGGGCGCCAAGGAGCTCAAGAGAGTATATGGGTTGGGAACAGTTGGGTGTATGTCCGCGACCCTCTTATTTACTTCCCGGAGGTCTTGTACCGGTCGGTAGTCATTTGTGTGAGGCTTTTTGACCGGCAGTAGGGGGGTGTTCCAGGCAGACTGGCAAGGAACTAGTACCCCTAGGCTTTGTAGTCTCCGGATGTGTGGCTGGATCCCCTTCTGGGCCTCCTGAGACATGGGGTATTGTTTGATCCTTACCGGACTCTCTCCTGGCTTGAGCTCTACCAGGAATGGGGTCCTGTGAGCGGCTAGTCCCATCCCACCGTCTCTGCCCAAACCGAGGGGAATTCTTGTAGCCATCTGTCTATATTATCCTCTCTCGGGAGCACCTCCTGGTGGAGGTGGTGTTCATCCTCCAGTTTCATGGTCAGGACCTGGATGGGGTGGCCCTTGCCATCGGTGACCTGAAGCCCCCTTTGTCTGAAAGTTATCTGAGCTCCAATCTTGGTCAGTAAGTCCCGTCCTAACAGCGGGTAGGGGCATTCTGGTATTACCATAAAGGAGTGGGATACCCGGCCGTTCCCAAATCTACTGTTCTTTGGGTAGTCCATGAATACTGGCTCATACCAGTTGCCCCTTGTACCCAGGACTTCTTGCTGGCTAGTTTTCCTTGTGGGGTACGGAGGACCGAATGTTGTGCTCCAGTGTCGATGAGGAAGTCAACAGGGGTCCCCTCTACTTTAAGAGTTACCGTGGGTTCGGGGAGAGGGTCCGAACCCCGACTCCCCTAATCACTTAGTTCATCTAGCTCTAGGACTTCTACTCGATCAGTCTTGCTTCCCTTCCCGCCGGCCTTTTTTGGACAATCTCGGGCCCAATGCCCTATCTCCTTGCAGCATGCACACTGATCCTCCTGCGGCCTCTGCTTCCCCCCCTTGGTGGTTCCTTTACCTTTTCTTGCGTCGTCTGCCAGCTGCCGGAGACAGCGGTCTCGTTCCTCGGGGCAGTCAGCAGTGATAGCTAGTAGTATTCTGGCCAGGTCTCGAGTCTGCTTACTGCTGGCAGCCGCCATGGCGCGAGCCTGCTTGTCCTCAGGAGGCTCCCGGTTATTATATACCTTTTTGGCTACCACCAGTAAGTCCTGCAGACTTTTTTCTCCTAGTCTATCTATTTTCTGTAATTTTCTCCTAATGTCTATGGCCGATTGGTTTACAAAGGCCATGATAACAGCTGCCTTGCTTTCCGGAGCCTCTGGATCCATGGGGGTATAGGTACGGAATGCCTCCATGATCCATTCTAAAAAGGCAGCCGGAGATTCACCTTTTCCCTGTTGTACATTTCCGACCTTGGCCAAATTGGTTGGCTTTCTAGCAGCCATTGGGAGACCCCCCCATTAGAGTCTGGCGGTAGACCCGGAGCCTCTCCTTACCTTCTGCCGTGTTGAAATCCCACTGGGGCCGAGTTAAGGGGAAGGAGGCATCTATCTGAGCCTGGTTGGTGGTGGGATTCCCGTCTGTGCCTGGGGGTCCGGTGGCTCGCAGGGGCAGAATAGTGGAGTCGGCGGCGGAGGCGGATTGCTCCCTCTGAGCCCTTTGTCTGGTAAAGGGAGGGCTTCCCACTGGAGCGTTTCCGCCTCCCTCTCTTGGAACAGCGTCTGCCTCCCCTGGAGGGGGAGGCAGATGGTGTTCTTCCGGCATCCTAGAGGGGCTATACGGGGGAGGAAAAATTAATTCTTCTTCAGTACCCTCCTGTAGGACAGGATAGAGGGGTGCTGAAGGCTGGGTAAGACTTTTCTTCTTCTTTGTCCCCTGCAAAGCAAGAATGGATTTTGGCTCCGGAGGGAGCGGGGCTAGGAAGGGCTTAAGCCAAGAAGGTGGGTCTTCTACAAGGTTCTGCCAAGTGATAATGTAAGGGAGCTGATCAAGATGGCCCGTCTTAGGCCGAGAGATGATACTTCTGACTCGGTGGATGGTAGGGAGGTCGAAGGTCCCCTCTGGTGGCCATCCGACATTGAAAGTTGGCCACTCGCTAGAACAAAAAAACTGCCACCGACCCTTTCGGACTTCCACACTGAGGTTGTTGTTAGCTCTTCCCCTCACATCCTTAAAGTGATCAATCATAATACTTAGAGGAGTAGTGTGAGTCTGTCCCATAACGTCCATCCAGTAAGTCCACAGAACAAAACAGAGAAACACAAAAACAGACAAACAGAGGGCCCCTAGAAAGCCTTCCAACTCCATGGAAGCAAAACTGCAAGCTAGCTTAGACCTTTGAGGGGATTCCACGTCCCTCCAAAACCGATGAGGGGATTCCACGTCCCTCCAAAACCAAAAGCTAGATGACGGCCTCACGCCGACCAGCGGGAGCGACCCGCCTTGTCTCAGACCTTTGAGGGGATTCCACGTCCCTCCAAAACAGATGAGGGGATTCCACGTCCCTTCAGAAGGGAGGATCGGAACGTCTTCCGAAACTCCCGGCCCGTGGTCCTCCAGTGCGTCCCCTTAGACCGCGTCGGGCACTACCAGAATTCCAGAAATGAGCTCACACAGAAAAGACAGGACAGACACTAACCGTGGCCAGTCAGGCTCTCCGGGTCGGGGGTCCCTCGGGGGTCTTGGGGATCCCGGGCCGAGCCCCCAAATGTTATGCCCAGATTTCATGATCCCCAAAGACCACCAGGGAGCCGAGTCCGATGCAAAAGCAAAGAGCCTTTATTCGAGCTAGCTCAAGCTCAATCCCCTACCTGCACCGACGCAGCGGTGAGATACCGGGGAGAGCGAGCGAGTTTCAAAAGCACAAAGGTTTTATAGGGGTCTAGGGGCAGTTGGTGAGGTAATGGCTGTGGCCTCAGCTGATTGGCTGGGGAAGGGTCGGAGTCCTTTTACATAGGTCGCTGGGCGTGTTTTGATCAGGAAGTTTGAACGGGTGAGCGGGAGGTTACTCAAGGGGAGGAGGCGTGGTCTAGGTGAAGGACACAGAACAAGATGGAGTTGGCCAGCGTAGGCCCGCCCTTTTAAATGATAGCAGAAGAAGACACCCCAAGAAATCAGTGGAGCCAGTGCCCCAGAACCTGGAAGAACTGGCCATTCCTTCCTTCCCAGGAGCCGAGAATATAGCCCTGGTTGCTGTGATTTCTTTACTGCAAGGATGCTCGAAATCAATAAAGGCGATCATTGTATTTACTGCCTATGTGGTTGAATTGCATCCATTCAGGCTACGTAGGCCAGGTCAGCCTGAATTAGTTAGAGATATCTCATTACGTAGGCATTTTCAGGGCATAGCGTTTTATCATGGTATTTCACCGGATTTTTGTGTATCTAGGTAATTAGAATTAGCTGCTACTTCTAAAAAGTGTTTTTAAATGGAAGCTCTGAGACACATTGATAATTAGCATCCTTTTATACCCTCAATTAAACTGCCAAAGTGCCTAGCAGTTTTCTTTCTTCTTAAGTTACTTAAATACAGCCATGTAATTTTATTTACCCGATTTGTTTGCTCAGGCGGTCCCTCTTCAATGACAGTGAAAAGGAAGACTTAGGCTGTACTCCCATCAGATCATCAGACATTGTAAAAATTTGCCACGTCCAAAATTCTTAACGAGGGTTTATAGCATATAAATGCATCTTTGGTTTCAAAAGCCTACATCTTGAACAAGGAAAAGACACATTTCTTTCTTTCTTCTTTTTTTTTTTTTTTTTGTAAAATGTTTAGTCATTTTTGAGAGAGAGCACAAATGGGAGAGGGGTAGAGAGAGAGGAAGACACAGAATCGGAAGCAGGCTCCAGGTTCCAAGCTGTCAGCACAGAGCCCGATGTGGGGCTCAGACTCAGGAGCTGTGAGATCATGACCTGAGCCGAAGTCGGACGCTCAACCCACGGAGCCCCCCGGGCACCCGAAGCAAAAAGACACATTTCTGTTCAAACCACGCAGTGAGTCTGCTATATACTGGCTCACAGACCCATATCTACTAGTTTATCCATTTTTTTTCTGTGGTGCACACAGCAGAAACAGTAAACTCTTGAAGCGGAATTCAATTTTCAGGAAATGCCTCTGTTAAGCCGTGCAGGGTGGTTTTTTCAAAAGCGCATCGAGCACCTACTTGTGCTGGGTGCTAGGAGACCATCAAGCGTCAGCTCTCAAAGGACCCCCCCGCCCCCCACCACCCACTTTGGGGATGGTGTGAGGGGTTCGAAAGGCAAGCATGGTTGTGACCTGCTGGACATCTCCTGGGGCTCAGTGCCGGTGGCACGGTTGGTCTTTTTTAGAGCTGGCATCAGATGACTGTTCTGAGCTGCAAAATCTGGGGAACAAACAAGAGATCGCGACAGACCACACTCTGGCCACGTGCTTTGCCGATCTGCAAACCAGCGTCTCCTGACTGCAGCCGAGACAGCCAATGATGCTTGGTTGCCTTACAGGAATCAAATTAGGGGAGTATAAACGCCTTCCAGTCATTGCCAAGCACACGTGGCAGTGAAGCTTGAAATCCAAAGCTGTAGAGTCATCAAGCTGTAGAGTCATTAAAATCTGTTAAATTCCCTAAATTGGAAATTGATGGCTCCCTCCCTGCACACCTTCTAAATCTCGTCCGACAGCTTTGTCGGACATCATTTATTACTCGTGACAAAATACTAACAGAGAAGTAGACACACCTTTGACCAAATTATCACATTTTGGTTCTGGGTTGTTTTTTTTTTTTTTCCTGCATGTGTAGAGGTGCCTGAACTTCCTCCCAGCAGACATAAATAGACGAGAAGGTAAAAATGTTCTCCTTTCAGATATCAACCAACATGATTTAAAAAAAAAAAAAACCCAAACCTTCCATATAATGACTCCCCCCCCCTCCCCCCCGCTGGAGGCCGCGTCACTTGAGGTCTGGTGACACACACAAAATTGGTTTTCCAGATAGGAAAGCCAGATAACACACAAAATTGGTTTTCCTCTGGGCACGCAACAGAATGCAAACTCACTACCGAGACGTACCCTGGGAAGTTCAAAACCAGCTGAATGTCAGTGTTAAGCATGGGACCTATGTATCCATGGAAGCCTGAAGGTTTCAGAGAGGCAAGAAAATTCCAGTATTTCAGAGTCCAGATGTGTGGAGGCCATTCTGTGTCCATCTGTTGGATTCACTTGTGGGCACATTTCACCAATTTTTAGTTAGATTGAACTTAGCTTAACCACTCAGAACCTGCTTCTATACCTGTCCAATGGGGATAATGATACGATACCACTTCCTGAGAGAAATCAGCCCATTTCTCTCACCCCCAGCCTTTGGCAACCCCCCACCTACTCTATGAGTTCATCTTTCTTAGGTTTCACATAATAGTGAGATCATACGGTATTTGTCTTTCTCTGCCTGACTTATTTCCCTTACCATGATGCCCAGCACACTCATCCGTGTTGTTGAAAATGGCAAGATTTCCTTCTTCTCTATGACTGAAAAATATTCCAGTGTATGTTTTCTTTCCCTGTACCTCCACTGAGAGATGCGTAGGTCATTGCCATGTCTTGGCAACCGTGAACAATAGCAGTGAACATGGAGGTGCAGAGAGCTCCTCGAGAGAGTGGTTTTATTTCCTTTGGGTAGATACCCAGAAGTGGAATTTTTTGCCATGTCTTGGCAACCGTGAACAATAGCAGTGAACATGGAGGTGCAGAGAGCTCCTCGAGAGAGTGGTTTTATTTCCTTTGGGTAGATACCCAGAAGTGGAATTTTTAATGGTAGTTCGGCTGTTAATTTTTTGAGGAACCTCCATACTGTTTTCCATAGTGGCCGCACTGACATTCCCACCCACAGGGCTCCCTTTTTTCTGCATCCTCCCCAACTCTTGCGATCTCTTGTCTTCTTGGTAATACCCATCCTAACACACATGTGATGATGTCTCATTGTGGTTTTGACTGGCATTTCCTGATGATTAGCAACGTAGGGTAACTTTTCATGCACCTGTTGGCCGTTTGTATGTCTTCTTGGGAAAAACGGTCTCCTCAGGTCCTTTGTTTTTGATCTGTTTCTACTGTACCTCCCACTAAACATGCTCATTATTCCCCCATCTTCCGGTCTTCTTTTGTAGCAACTTGTCTGTAATTCCCTGTCCTACCACCCTATTGCGTCTCCCCTCTCTCCCTCAGTTCCTGGTTTGTTTATTACACCTAAAATGCCCTCAGGGTGTTTCTCACCTGTTACTTCTGTCTATTGGGAATTCTGGGTGAACTGACACATGACACAGCCTTGGAACTTAGGCGTTCAAGCCAGCCTGAAATGAGCTCTCAATTGTGCAGAACCAATTACCCCCAGGTCCCTCGTGCTGATGGAAGTGAGTTTTAAATCGTAGGTCTGGCTGCTTAGCAAAGATTGGGCTTCGTCAAATGGGAGAATGCCCGGGTGATGCTGGGTTGAGCTCTTCTGTGACTAAGGAGCACTTCTCCTTCTCTGCTTTTTATTGAAAATGTCATGAGCTTTATTGCCTGAGTGTTAAAGCACAAGGACAAAGCGGGAAATTACTTTAACTTCCATTCAGAGTGCTACATTGCGTGTCTATTTCCAGAGGGCACGGAAGGTCAGCTTGCCTTGCAAGAAAAGGGTGTATTTTGCAAATAAGAGTCCTTAAAACTCTAGTAACAATTTTGTGTTTGATTTTGCAAGGGCCGGATCCCAGAATAGCCTTAAGAATGTTTACTTGCTACAACCTTTTTATTTGTAACACATTGGGATTATAATACAATTTATTAATTTATTAATTTATTAATATAATAAATCACAATTATAAGTAAAAAAAATAATGGTGTTTGCTTGGTCAAAACCAGTTTGTTTCATATTGGAAGGACACTATTTTCTAATAGAATTAAATAACTATTAAATCTTGGGATCAGTAGGGAGCAACAATTTATCTAAATGGATCTGTGTATGAGATCCCAACCAAATGATTATCTAACCTGTTTGGTGTTATCTATTGCCAGAAACTTTTCCTTGGATAATATATGGCATCTTTGCTGTGCTCGGTTAGAAATCTATTCTTTATATTATGCCCCAGTTGGTCCTGGGATAGCCTACACCCATTGATCCCACTCCTGATCCAATAGAATTAATTCACTTCTCTTCTGCCTGAGAAGCTGTAAACTATTTGAAGGCAGCTTTCACATTTGCCCTGCCTTTTCGCTTCTCCAAAATAAACTTCCCTAGTCCTCTCTTTGCTACATAACATCCTATTGACTTTGTCCCTATAATGCTGTGTTTGACCCTCATTCCTTACAAATGGAAGCACCCAAAAGTGAATAAGACAAATTTAGGTATTACACGATAGTATGCTTTAACGAGTTAGGATTTTATGGCGTGCACTTGTATTAATGCATATCAGGAGAAAACACTTCTGTGACTTACTACCTGTCCTATGATGTATTTACTTGACTGTACTGTACCTTGATGAAAAAAATATTTAGTCTCCAAAAAATACATAGATGACATTAAGATAGAAGAATTTGTTAGGAAGAAATCGAGTCAAGAGGAAGAAGAAATCAAATGATGTCAAGGGTAAGATTCATACCCAATACATGAGTGTTCTCAGCTCCCTGCCTTCACAGCTGAGGCAAGGAGGTAACTAATCAGTTGTGATTCACAGTCTCCAAAAGATAACAGCAACCCCGGTACTCAAGAGAAATACAACCGTTTTTGGTATTCAGACATTTCTTCTGTGGCTCCATGTGAAAAGGACATTGGGTGGAATATTTAGATATGTAATTTCCAAAATGCCTTTTAGATGTACAGTTCTATCAATTTTGATAAGCTTATACACTCGTGTAACCACCACCAACAAAAAAGATATAAAATACTTCTATCACCCCCCAAATTTCTCGTGCCCTTTCGGACTTGGTTCCCCTAGCCAGCCCCTAGCAACTACTGATCTGATCTTACTGTCTACAGTAATGTAGAAATATGACATTTCTATAACATCCTGTAGTCATATAAGATGTAACCTTTTCATCTTTCAAGCTGCAGAATACTTGAGAGGTTCATCTGTGTTGCGTCTGTCCACGGTCCGTTCCTGTTGATTGCCTAGTAATACTCCAGTGCCCTACTCTAGCTTGTGCCCAGTTGGTTTATCCCTTCACCAATTAGTGGACATTTGGGTTATTTCCAGTCTGAAGTGTGTCTTAGGCCATTTGGGCTGCTATCCCAAAATATGGTAGCCTGGGGGGGCTTATCCATAACGGGAGTCTATTGTTCACAATTCTGGAGGTTGGGCGGTCCAAGATCAGGCAGCAGAATTGCTGGTCCAAGAATTGTTGGTCCAAGAACCAACCAGCAGAATTGGTTCTGGTAGGGCCTGCTTCCTGGTTCACAGACAGCCATGTGTTCTCACATGGCGGAAGGAACAAGAGAGCTCCCTCCCCGAGATCTCTTTTATAAGGGCACTAGGCCCATTTGCAAGGATTCAGTCTTCATGACCTAAGCACTTCCCAAAGACCCCACCTCCTAACACCACCAACTTGAGGGTTAGGATTTCAACATAGGGATTTGGGGGGTGGGGTGGGGCACACGCATTCAGTCCAGTGCAGAGTAATGATGAATGTGGTTGCTGTTAACACTCATGTACAAGTCTTCATGTGGATGTATGTCTTCGTTTTTCTTGCGTAGATACCTAGGTAGGGTGCTGGGTCATGTGGTGGGTGTATGTTTCCCAAAGTGGTTGTACCCTTTTTAATTCCCACTAGCAATGTCTGAGCGTTTCAGTTGCTCTACATTCTTGCCAACATTTGACATTCTCACCTTTTTTATTCCTTGTTGATTTTAGACACTCTAGTAGGTTTCTGGTGGTAACTTATCATGACTTTTATTAGCTTTCTTTCCACTTTCTTGATGTTCTGTAGTGATATTTATGGTTGTATCAGTTGCCCATCTTTTACTGTATTGACTGTTTCCTTATGGTTGAGTTGGAGAGTTCTGTATATATTCTGCACACAAGTTTTTTTTTAAAACAGGTATTTGTTTTGTAAATATTTATGCCTGATGATGGTTTGTGTTTTCATTGCCTTAACAGTGCTTTTTGAAAAAAGAGGGCTTCATTTTTGTGAAGTCCAGTTTGTCATATTCGTCTTATGATTCACGTTTTATGTGTTCTACCTAGAAGTCTTTGCTTAACTCGGGGGGGGGGGGGGCCTCCTGCGTTTTCTTCTATATGTTTTTCTCATTTTAGGTTTAATACTTTGATTGTATCAGTTTTGAACAGTTTATCCATTGCATTATTGGAATAGATATGTGAATCCGTTAAAAAGAGAATTGTTCTTTTTTTAAAAATCCAAGCTAGTTAACATATAGCATAGTATTGGTTTCAGGGGTAGAATTTAGTGATTTATCGCTTACATATAACACCCAGTGCCCATCCCAACAAGTGCCCTTCTTAATGCCCATCGCCCATCTAGCCCATCCCCCCAGCCACCTCCCCTCCAGCAGCCCTCAGTTTATTCTCTGTGTTTAAGGGTTCAAAGAGATTGTTCTTAAACAGTTCTTAATAAAGGTCAAATGACGTTTTGTTAAAGAACGTATCCAGAAACAGCATCTGTTGGGGAAGCTGAACCAAGGACATATCTCAGTTGTTCTGATAGAATCCAGTGGTAGGTTATATGCATTTGGTGTTTGTTAATTGTTGTTTCTTTTTTTTAATTTTTACTTATTTTTTAAATTCAAGTGTAATTAACATATAGTGCCACAATAGGTTCAGATGTACAATATAACAATTCAACCACGCCACACAAAACTCAGTGCTCATCATGATAAGTGTATTCTTAAAAATTTTTTTTAACGTTTATTTATTTTCGAGACAGAGACAGAGCATGAGTGGGGGAGGGGCAGAGAGAGACGGAGACACAGAATCCGAAGCAGGCTCCAGGCTGTGAGACGTCAGCACAGAGCCCGACACAGGGCTCGAACTCATGAACCGTGAGATCATGACCTGAGCCGAAGTCAGATGCTTAACCGACTCAGCCACCCAGGCGCCCGACATCATGATAAGTGTATTCTTTTTTTTTTTTTTAATGTTTTTATTTATTTTTGAGACAGAGAGAGACAGAGCATGAGCAGGGAAGGGGCAGAGAGAGAGGGAGACACAGAATCGCAAGCAGGCTCCAGGCTCTGAGCCGTCAGCCCAGAGCTCGATATGGGGCTCGAACTCACAGACTGTGAGATCATGACCTGAGCCGAAGTCGGATGCTCAACTGACTGAGCCACCCAGGCACCCCAATGCTAAGTGTATTCTTAATCCCCCTCACCTGTTTCACCCAACCCCCTCCACCACCACCAACTTCCTGTCTGGGAACCCCCAGTTTGTTCTCCGTATTTAAGAGTCTCGTTTTTTGTCTCTTTTTTTCTTTGTTAGTTTATTGTTTCTTTTAAATATATATACTTTTTTGATGTTTACTTTTGGTAAGAGCCCAAGTAGGGGAAGGCAGAGAGAGGGGGACAGAGGATCTGAAGCAGACTTTGCACTAACAGCATAGAGCCCATGTGGGGCTTGAACTCACGAACCCTAAGATCATCACCTGAGCCAAAGTCATTTGCCCAACTGACTGACCCCACCTAGGTGCCCCATAGTTTATTGTTTCTTAACATTAACTCTGAAACCCTCCTTTCTTGACTGGGTTCGATGCCTGGTAAAGATACTCCTGACTCAGGTCAGTAAAATCATGTCTGCAAACGGGAGGAATTTTTTAGGATTGTTTTACAGAACGTTGGAGGAAAAGAGTGCGCACAAATGATTAAGCTTTTCCAAAAGTCGTTATCTAAGCAATTAAAGGCACACTTAAAAAACACGTGAGCCAGAAGGCATTTCTGTTCTTCCCTGATTCTTCAAAAACTATTTCTACTTACTTACACCCCAGTGGTATTTTTAAGGTGCTGATTCTGTGTTCAACCCAAATCAATAAAACCATCTGATCCCCTACAGATTACCCCATGTGCTAATTGCATTGGCCAATATTGGAAGCACGGTATCCAAAGACCACCTCATGTAGAATATTGTCTGAGACGCTCAGACTTGTAATGTATACAGAGGAAAACAGGCATACACTTTGAATGCGATGCTCCATAAATTAAATATATTTATGCTTTGGAAGGGAATAAGGAGTTATCCTTTTGAAAATGATATTAATGGTCACAGGATAAAACTAGATAAAGTCATATCCATGGAAACACTTTTTTTTTTTTTTTTTGGTACCTTTTCATCCATTTCACACACCCTCCCCACCCCTGCCGATCTGTTCTGTGTATCTATGAGTTTGGGGTTCTTTGAGATTCACATACAAGTGCGATCATACAGTATTTGTTTTTTTGTCTGATGGGAACACTTTTAAGTTGGCTAGGAGCTAGACTGTAAGCTCAGTGTGACTAGGGTCCACATCTTTCTTGTTCATGCTTATATCCTCGGTTTCTAGCTCAGGGCCTATAACATAGGGAGGATGAAAGACAAGGAGGGAGGGAGGGAGGGAGGGAGGGAATAATGAGTAAATATTTCCTCTGCTCAGTTTGAAAGTTGCTTGGGCAATCTGTAAGTATTTAATGATATTAAGTGGGCATATGCCCAGAAATCCCAGGCTGGGTATTCTTCCTAGGGACATTCTCATACAGGACTCTAGAAGGGCCTGTAGGAAGATGCTTATTATGATCTGTTTGTGGTACTGAGTTGGAGGTAGCCTAGGTGTCCATCCCTAGGGGAATGGGTGCGTGTGAACAGTATGAAATACTTTGCAACAATCCAGATGTGCATCTATAACAATGTGGGTAAATCATAAAAATGGATTCTTCAGTCAACAAAGAAACACAATGAGATTCATAGCATGATACATTTATGTAGTCTAAAACACATGGAGAGTTGAATGGATTCTGGAGCCAGAACTCATGGGTCCAAATCCCAGGTTCCACTACTTACTGCTTGTTGTAGCAAGCTACTTCGTTTTTTGGTGCCTCAGTTTTCCCATTTGTAAAATAGCGACACCTCATTGCGCTGTTACTCAGATCAGATGAGTTTATGTATGCAAAACATTTAGAACATATGGTAAGTGCTCCAAGAGTATTATCTATCATAACTATTATTGCAAAGGAACCTGCCTAAACACATGTATCAAATACCTTAGAGTGGATGACAAAGAGGAGAAAGGAAAAAGAGTGGGATTTAGAGATGAAGAAGGGAGGCAGAAAAAAAAAGGCAGCGGGTGGGAAAGTTAGAGCTTACTGTTGGGGCAGGGGACCTTCATTTGTGACACGGGGGAGAGTAAACTTTCCCGGTTTCCCTGGTATCTGAGATTCCAAAACTTCAATACCACTTTCGAATCTTGGATACCCATGTCTACACCTGTCCTCATTATAGTATTTGAGAATCAAACTTAGATTCCTGCATAAGAATTTATTGTACCCGAATCTTTCACAGTTACTGGCATTTTGAGTAAGAATTGAATTGACGGGAGTTCTGCTGATCTCTTCTGATTTCACTTTCCCTTACCACATCGTTACTCTCATCGGGATTTGCTTTATTTCTTTATGTTAATTGTTTCTTTTTTCTTTTTCTTTTTCTTTTTTTTTTTATTTGCTCTGGCAGTCTCTGACAAATCAAGCATGAGAAGGGAGAGACCCACGTCTGCTGTGGCAGGCTATGGATAAAACTGGTTTTTGTTTTAAGTTTATTTATATATTTTGAAAGAAAGGAAGAGAGAGCATGCATGCATGAGCCGGGGAGGAGCAGAGAGAGAGGGGAGGGAGAGAGAATCCCGAGCAGGCTCAATGTGGGGCTCAATCCTACAACCGAGAGATTGTGACCTGAGCCAAAATCAAGAGCCGGAGGTTTAACTGACTGAGTCACCCAAGCGCCCCAGTAAAACTGTCTTTAAGTGTTTAGCACCGCAGTCTCACCATGGTAAAGGGTTCAAAGGAGGGGACGTATTCAGTCTAACTGTTGTCCAAGAACATCCAACTGGACGTTGGGCACAAGCACAGAGGGGCCAAATATGCCTTGGTCTTGGTCAGCTGTTCCCCAACCTAGAAGCGGTGTTGGTAGTGAGGTGGGTTACACGTAATTTGCTTCTACTAACATTAGTTTTTTGTGCATATATGAGTGGATTCGAGTTATTCCAATCACAATTTCCCTCTTTATCACTTGCACTGTGTATTAGAATTTCATGAAGAAACAGAATGCACCCAGATACAAATGAGGAGGCATTAATGAAGAGACTGTTTACATAGTGTAGGCAGATTAAAGGAACAAACAAGAGATTGTGAAGCTCCCCGAGGGTCACACAGATGGAAGGTGTTCCCACTCACCTATCAGAAGGTGAACGGGGAAGAAATACCCTGCCCTCTCTCTTCTGCTGCCCTCAGATTTCCTGCCATTGTCTCCCATTGGCCTAACTCAACTGGAAGCCAGTCGCAAGGTTGTCTAGGAGATGTACCCCACAGGTTTCAGCTTCCCTGAGCATGGGATAGAGAGGGGGAAGAGAATGGATTGGGGGATGGCAAATGGAGAACTGTCAGAATACCTTTCAATCTTTCTTTCTTTCTTTCCTTTCTTTCTTTTCTTTTTTCTTTCTTTCTTTCTTTCTTTCTTTCTCTCTTTCTTAAAAAGGAGAGAAGTTTGGGAATTTTATTTAACAGTACCCATGGGAGTATGGTACAAATGTAAACATAATCTGCTAAGTATCTTATGCCAGAAAAGAGATTGCAAATTACTGGTCTATGAGGCTGATTCCCAGGGTAGAACTATAGGTAACGTTTTCCTCACATGTATTTCATATGCTATCATGGAGCACAACTCAGTTCTATTTATAATTGGTAGGCAAATTTCTATTAACATTTAAATATCTGTCTTTAAAAGAGAGATCCCCAGGGAATGTAAGCTCCATATCCAATTCTTTGTCTTCTACGCCATTGTATACCCAGCGTCTCCCACAGAGCCTCCTGGCTCATTGTGAATGAATGAATGGGAAGTGATGCTGATGCACCTTAAATAGTCTAGGTACGGATTCATTGGATCCACATCCAATTCAGGGATAATGATAGTGACTTGGCCGACTGTGTCAAATTCTTTGAAAATAAATGATCTTAACGTCAGGACCAGATAGTCATGTAGGGACGTGCACCCTGATGGTCAAGTGGAGGGTTGTAACTAAGGTGCACCACATTCAGTTTGCCAAGGAATGGAAAGGAATCAGGACTAGAAATAGGTGCTGGTCCTATGAGCCATGGAGTTTGACCATGGTCCTCTTGTGCTGATAGAGATAGAGGTCGGATGGCATTTGTTTCTTGCCTTTGCTGTAAGTATTCACTGCCCATACCCCTCACCCTCCAAAAGTCAGAAATGTAAAAAGTCAAAAGCCTACAATATACAGAGATGTCCTAAACTCTAAATCTCTTTTACACATATAATATTAAAACTTATCAGAAAAACTGGTATGCTCTTATCCTCATGTGTTGGGAAAGGATTGTTAGTCACTTTTGGTGAACATTCTGAGGATGCTACTAAATCTGATTAAAAAGGAGGCGGGCAAATCATTCAGGTTTCCATTTATCCTAACTTCAGACAATGCCACAGCTTTCCACAGAGTGGGTTGCTTTAGATGGAGCAGCCCATCCTCATCTTTTATGACTTATAAGCCCCCCAGAGTAGAAGCATCTGAAGGCTTAACTCTCATATGAAGGTCACCCATCATAGAGAAAGCCAATTATGGATGGTGAGGCAACTTGTAGGGAAGTGACCTGAGGGTCTAATTTCTCAGTCAAGAAGATGCAGCGGGCAATGTCTATTTTGAGGTTGGGTGGGAAACAGAGCCTGTCTAGGTATACGGTGATGGGTCAGGTCAGTTCCAAAGGTTGAGCGAGTTGTCTCAAAGTGCCTTTAGTAGGGGACCACCGGCAGAGGATTGGAGAATCGAGACTATTGTTTTCATGGATTTGGCAATTTCCTAAGATGCGTGGGAGAGTCAAGTCTTCATGAGGAGAAGTCAAAGTGTCTTTCCTTCTCTCCAGAACTGTATATTCCAGGTATCTCTGGGACAACCAATAAGACCCCTGACAAATGGGAAGACTATCCACAGGGGTCTCACTGAGTTGTTTTCAGATGGGCCAGGGTGAGAGCAGGGTGAGAAGCCCAACTCTAAGTTCACTAATGTCGATCAGGAGGTATAGGACTCTTCCCTAGGACTGACCTCATCCCCACTCTCTGCTGCTGGCTTGTGACTCCTGACAACAGATTACCCCCAATCCAGTGATCCATGCCATGGAAACCACTGATTATAGAATACGCAATTCTCCATGGAAGACCCGATATGAAAAGCTCCACTGTTCTGGTGGATTTAAGCATCATCTACATGGAAAGGATGCTTATTACCCAGGGGAAAATTAACCTGTGTATTTCCCAAGTCACAAAGATAGGCGTTTTTATTTTAATTTTTTAAATGTTTATTTATTTTGAGAAAGAGAAAGTGCGTGCGTGCAAGCACGGGAGTGGCAGAGAGAGGGAGAGAGAGAGAGAGAGAGAGAGAGAGAATCCCAAGGAGGCTCCATGCTGTCAGTGCAGAGCCCCGCAGAGAGCTCTCCCACCACCTGTGAGATAAGGACCTGAGCTGAAACCAAGAGTCGACCCTCAACCAACTGACTCACCCAAGACTAGGTGTTTTTAAACAAGTGTCCACGGAAAGGAGAGTGGAGTCGTGGACAGGAGCAAACTGGGGTGTAGCACCAGTGAATCGGGGGGGTCAGATGCCTTTATTGTCCCTCTGTGTGGTATGGCTTCTCCACCACTTCTATCTCATGGCCTGGCTTGGTGTCCAGGGCAAGAATGAAACAAAGCATATGGCACAAAACAGAAGGTGTAGAAACAGACCCATGTGAAGGATACGATTAGTTCACTTATGGCAATGGAGAGACTACAATGCAGTGAAGGAAAGACGGCCTTTCCAAAGATGTCAACGGGTTTCATCTGGGCCCCTATCTTATTCTATAAACAAGTATCAACTCGAGGTAAATTATAAATCTCAATGTGAAGAGTGGAAATAATAAGGCTGCTACAGCTTTGTGCACTGGCACTATGGGAGCCAATGAGGTTTGTCCGAGATGCAATTATTGCTAACTGAAAAACAATGAAGCTTTTAAAAAAGAAAGTGGGAGATATCCCTGCGACCTTGGGGAGGCAGAGACTTTTTAAGTAGGATACAGAAAGCACTAACCATAGAGGAAAAGACTGATGATTAGAACTATATTAAAAATAAAGTCAGGGGCACCTGGGTGGCTCCGTCGGTTAAGCGCCGACTTTGGCTCAGGTCGTGATCTCGCATTTCGTGAGTTCAAGCCCCGCATCGGGCTCTGTGCTGACAGCTCAGAGCCTGGAGCCTGTTTCCGATTCTGTGTCTCCCTCTCTCTCTGACCCTCCCCCACTCATGCTCGGTCTCTGTCTCAAAAATAAATAAACATTAAAAAAAAAATGAAGTCAGTTCATGCAAAGACACCATTAAGGCAAGTAAAAAGACAAGTCACAGATTGGGAGAACATAGTTCCATCTATCTCCAGACATGCACATGTACACAGACATACATAGAAGGACATCTCCAAAATATATAAAGAATAACTAAGAAACCAAGAAGCCAGATACAGGTGGCCCCATAGAAAAATAGGCAAAGGCTTGAAGAAGCACTTCACGAAAGAGTAGATTCAAATGACCGACAGACTTCTAGGAAGATTATCAGTCGTCAGGTAAAGGCAAACTCGGTTCACAGTGAGAGACATTCTAGTTCTGAGCAAGGAGAGAGCGCTCACACAATGTAACAGCATAATGCCCAGGGAGCAGCTATCTGTGAACTCGGAGAAGTAAACACCAGCAGGTGGATTGGGGAGCTCAAAGTGCCACTGAACTGACAGCGACTTGCCTGTCATTCTTATTCTCTGATGTCCCCCAAGCTCAGACTCAAAGCTATCCCCAAGCCCCCAAAGCGCACATGAGGGGCAGAAAGTTAAGACCCTCGGGAGAATCCTTCTTTTGTTTTGGTCTGTGGAATGGGAAACAGGCCCCTTTGGGACATAGAGTTTTTTTCGTATGATTTCCATTGTCTTCTGCCCCAGCACCCAAACCAGGCCCTGCTGCAGAGGAGGCTGCAAAAGTGCCAGCCTCATGGCGCCTAAGCCTTCGTGCCAAGGCCCTGGGAGGAATCCTTATTGTTCTTCCTGTTTCCTCTACCATCCAGCTGGTTGCATTTCCCCCGTCTCTGTGTCTTCTCTGTCATTCCTTGCAGAACCGGCTGTGGAAAGTATATGGTAGAGCTTGGAAGCTAAAGCCCCACTGTTTAGCCAGAAGGCCAGGAAGGGGGGCCCTGAGCACACATGGAGGACAGACCTTGGAGAGCAAGTCCATAAAGTCATACGAACTTGTGGGCTCACTCTCAGGTTGCACACGCATAGGTCTGATTCTGAACAGCATACCAAAGGCTTTGAGGACAGATTCACAGTGTAGACAATCACCCAGGTTGTAGACTGGCCAGTGGATTGCACACACCCAGGGCACATCTGAATAGCACTGCAGAGGCTTTGTAAACTGAACCGATATTGGAACCGCAGGGAGTGAATCAGGACTTGTGGCCTTGGTATTGGGCCAAGACCTCCATGACCTTGGATTGGGCAAAGAGTTCGTGGATATGACACCAAGAGCACAGGCCATAAAGGAAAAAAAAGGGAATTGGATCTCATCAAAAGTAAAATTTTTAGTGCAAATCAGGACCACAGTGAGATATCAACTCACACTGGTCGGACTGGCTAATATCAAAAACGACATAACGGAGGGGAGCCGCGGTGGCTCAGGCGGTTATGCTTCTGACTCTTGGTTTCTTTTTTTTTTTTTTTTAATTCTTTTTTTCAACGTTTTATTTTTTATTTTTGGGACAGAGAGAGCCAGAGCATGAACGGGCGAGGGGCAGAGAGAGAGGGAGACACAGAATCGGAAACAGGCTCCAGGCTCTGAGCCATCAGCCCAGAGCCCGACGCGGGGCTCGAACTCACGGACCGCGAGATCGTGACCTGGCTGAAGTCGGACGCTTAACCGACTGCGCCACCCAGGCGCCCCTGACTCTTGGTTTCAGCTCAGGTCGTGACCTCACAATGCAAGCCCTGCATCGGGCTCTGTGCTAACTGTGTGGAGCCTGCCTGGGATTCTCTTCTCCCCTCTCTCTCTGACCCTCCCCTGCTCACTCTGTCTCAAAAATAAATAAGCATTTAAAGAAAAAAAGATGAAAAATAACAAGTGTGGGTGAGACTGTGGAGAAAAGGAGCCTCAGTACACTGTTGGTGGGAAGGAACCAGGAAACAGTACGGAGGTTCCTCAAAAAGTTAAAAATACACCTAGCACATGATCCGGCAATTCCACTTCGAGGTAATTACCTGAGAAAAATAAAAATAACAATCCTCAGAGCTTTATCACCCCCATGTTCACTACAGCATTTTTCATATACACACAAACACACACTGGAATACTATTCAGCCAAAAAAAAAAAAAATGAAATCCTGCATTTGTGACAACATGGACGACCCTAGACAATACAATGCTGAGTGAAATAAGGCAGAGAAAGACAAATACCATATGATTCACTTCGATGTGGAATTTTGAAAACAAATGAACAAACAAAACAAAACAGAAACGGCCCCATAGATACAGAAAAGCAAGTGGTGGGTACCAGAGGAGAGGGGATTAGCAGAATATGGATGAAATAGGTGAAGGGTGGGGCGCCTGGGTGGCTCAGTCGGTTGGGCATCCGACTTCAGCTCAGGTCATGATCTCGCGGTCCGTGAGTTCGAGCCCCGCATCGGGCTCTGGGCTGACAGCTCAGGGCCTGGAGCCTGCTTCGGATTCTGTGTCTCCCTCTCTCTCTGACCCTCCCCTGCTCATGCGCTGTCTCTCTCTGTCTCAAAAATAAATAAATGTTAAAAAAAAAATTAAAAAAAAAAAAAGAAATAGGTGAAGGGGATTCCAGTCATAAAATTAGGAAGTCTCAAGGGTGTAAAGTACAACAGAGGGAATATAGTCAATAATATTGTAATAACTTTGTGTAGTGACAGATGGTAATTGGACTTTTCACGGGGATCGTTTCATAATGTAAAAAAAATAAAAATAAAATCAGTAAAATGTGTACCTGGAAACTAATAGAAAATTTTATGCCAATGTACTTCCATAGAAACAAAATTATGAAAATAAATCAAAAGCTCTTGCTTTGTAAAAAAATTAATAAATAAATATACTGTTAAAAGGATGAAAGGGAAAGTGGAGTGGGAGAAAATATCTGTAAATCACACATCCCAAAAGGGGTTCCTATTCAGAATATACAAAGAAACTTTCAAAAATCAACAGTGAGTAAACAAACATCCCGATGCAAAAATGGGCAAAACATGTGAACAGGCACTTCACCAAAGAAGAGAGGTGGATGGTGAATAAGCAGAGGGAAAAAAGATACTTAATATCATGAGTCATTAGAGGGGGATGCAGTTAAAACCACAGGGAGGTACACCTGTCAGATTGCCTAAATTAAAACAAACAAACAAACAGATGAAACAAAGCAATAAACACCCTGATAACACTAAATGTCAGTGAGCATTCAGAGCCATTGGAACTCTTACATGTTGCTCATGGAATGTAAAATGGCACAGCCACTTTACTGCCAAAACAGTTGGGCATTTTCAAACACAGTCGAGCATAAGATTAACATATGATCCAACACCCCCATTCAGAATTTACCCTAGTTGAATTAGAACTCTTGGGGTGCCTGTGTGGCTCAGTCAGTTGAACGTTGGACTCTTGATCTCGGCTCAGGTCTTGATCCTCAGGGTCATGATTTCAAGCTCTACATTGGGCCCTGCACTGGGTGTAAAGCCTACTTCAGAGAAAGAAAGAAAGAAAGAAAGAAAGAAAGAAAGAAAGAAAGAGGGAGGGAGGGAAAGGAAGGAAGGAAGGAAGGAAGGAAGGAAGGAAGGAAGGAAAGAAAGAAAAGGGAGAGAAAGAAAGAAAGAAAGAAAGAAAGAAAGAAAGATAGAGAGAGGGAGGAAGAAAGAAAGAAAAGAAGGAAGGAAGGAAGGAAGGAAGGAAGAAAAGAAAGAAAGAAAAGGGAGAGAAAGAAAGAAAGAAAGAAAGAGAAAGAGAGAGAGGGAGGAAGAAAGAAAAGAAGGAAGGAAGGAAGGAAGAAATCTATGCACACACACGAGTTGTGACTTGTGCATGAACGTTTATAGCAGCTCTTTTCACAATTGTCCAAAACTGGAAATGACCCACATTATCTATAAGCTGGTAAACAGATAAACTGTGGTACCATGGAAAACATGGAATATTGCTCAGCAACAAAAAAAAATGAGTAAACTATTAATATATGTAAGAATGTCAGTGAATCTCAAAGGCTTTCGGCTGAATGAAGAAAGTTTGTCTTAAAAAAGATATTGTATGATTCCATTTATAGGACATTCTGGAAAAGATAGGATTATAGGAACAGCAGAGGAGTGGTTGTCAGGATTTGGGGGTGAGGGGAGGGCTTCACCGCAAAGGTTTACTCAAAACTATTTAGGGAGATGAAGGAACTTCTTGGTATCCTGATTATGGTGATGGTTATAATTGTCTCTCAGGCCTTCAGAGAAGACCATGAGTCAATCAGGTTTACGGAACTGTGTGTAACACCAAGAATAAAACTCACCAGAACCACATATGTGTGTGTGCATGTGTGTGTGACAGGGCGGTAGTCGCACGGGTATATGCACTCATCCAGACTCCACACTTCCTGTCAAGTATACCTTAGTAAAGCTGGATAAAAATATCAATAAAGAAATCATAATGAAACACCACTGCGCACTTACCTGCACGGTTAACATGGAAAAGGATGGCATTACCACATGTGGGCAAGGACAAGGAGCAGCCAGAGTCATTTCCTACCAGCGCAGGTATGCCATTTTTGGAAAACGGGTTGGCACTCCGTCTTAACGGCACGCATACCGGTGCCTGAGAATCCCTCTCCCATTGCGTGCCTTACAGAGGAGAGCGCACAGAGCGTCAAGGCCCATGAGCTGCCAGTATGCAAAACAGTACTCTCCCAGCTCTAACTGGAGACCACCCAGATAGCCATCAAAAAGTGAAGAACAGGGGTGCCTGGGGGGGCTCCATCGGTTGAGCCTCCGACTTCAGCTCAGGTCATGATCTCGTGGTTCGTGAGTTCGACCCCCCGCATTGGGCTCTGTGCTGCCAGCTCGGAGCCTGGAGCCTGCTTCGGATTCTGTGTCTCCCTCTCTCTCTGTCCCTCCCCCTGTTGTGCTCGCCCTGTGTCAAAAATGAATAAATAAACATTTTTTAAAAATAGCGAAGAGAGGCACCTGGTGGGTCCGTCCGTTAAACAGCCGACTCTTGATTTCGGCTCAGCTCACGGATCTCAAGGGTTCGTGAGTTCAAATCCTACATCGAGCTCCATGCTGGCAGTGAGGAGACTGCTTGGGGTTCTCTCTCTCGCCCTCTCTCTCTCTGCCCCTCCCCCCCCCTCTGAAAATAAATAAGCTTAAAAAAATTTTTAAAGAAAATAAAAAAAAAATAGTGAAGACTAAATGGTGGCTTGCTCATTCTCTGGAACACTAGGTAGCAGTGAAGAAAGATCCACTGCAGGCAGTGCGGGCGCAGTGACAGGGACAGCAGTCAGTCCGTGCCACCTCCCCAGCCTCCCAAACACCGAATGCACCATGCCATGTCAAAGAAACCTTTCCCGGCCTTAAAATGAAACACCTCCCTTGTTCCCTCCCCTGTTCAAATAATCCACAACGGCAGCAACACCAGAAATCCAAAGAATCCACCTGCTCATTTCCGCCTAAGTCACCCCGCTGCACAGTGCATTCAGATGTCTGCGAACTGAAGATGCTTAATCGGGGGGCTTGTGACCGGTGAGCTGAGAAAACATCTCGAGTTTTCCGTGAGAATCCCGGTAACCGGAAGCTGAGGGCTCCGCAGTGGTGTAGGGGGCGGGGAACGTCGAGGTGTGAAGGCGATGGCTTCCGGGGGTTTGAGCTTCTGGAGGGTGAAGTAGTTCATGCCCAAGTTCCCTCCTGCGAAAGGCTGTCTTTGTTTTCTTTCTCAGACCTTTGTGGCTTTGACCTTTCGGCTTTTATATCAGATTGCTTCATGTTTTCATCTTTCCAGAATCCATAATGTTCAATTTCTTGCAGTCAAGAAAAATTTTCGCGTTAACCGTGAATCAAAGAGTCACAGGCCCACCTCCCTCCTATCAACCTCACCAAAAAGAATAAATCAACATTCTTGCACGGAAAATGAAAGGGGATTGTCGATCAGAGCCGAGAGTGGCTGCTAGATTCCGCCGGTGTCCAAGCCACGACTTTCGCGGCGATAAAAACAAGATGATTAATTGCACGGTCGCTTTCAGTGTCTCATTTAGCTTTCCTCACCTTCCGCCAATTCATAAAGCTCCCCGTGAAGGGAAACGAAGGGACCAGCTCTCAAAATATGAAATATAAATGCTCCTGGCTCACCGGATCTGCATTGCTAAGTTCAATCAAGACTTTGAGTTGGAATAACACAGAGTCATAACATTTTCAGACACTCTTATCTGCAGTCTCTCCCGGTTGCAGTTTTCTTCCCTGCAGCGTGCATACGTGCTCCAATCATCCCATCCTTCACAGGAGTTCTTTCCTGCTATTGGCATTCCAGAGATGCGGCCCGCTCCGTCTTCCCTTCCTAGGCGGGGGGCTTTCAGCGATACCGCCTGCTCTGGGCGCGCCTGGGACCACCCACCCGGCTGCCACACTGCACAGTGGATTTCAGGCTTGGACCCCCAGGCCCTCCTGAAAGATGTTGTATTTCTCACCCTCCTCCCAGGGTGGGCCGCCCGCCTATTCGGCATTAAGTATATCCTAGGGTTTGCTAGAACCTGGCTGCAGCTTGGGTGGCTCTCCTGAGCCCCAAAGCATTCTGGGCCCGTTGAGCCTGGGTACCCTCAAACCCTTAGGTCCATCTTATGTACAGACCCCACGTTGATTGGTGTTTTGAACCCGAAGAAACCGATGTGCCGTGTTCCACGTCCCACACAGAACAGTGGGAAAGCACTCATCTTTTTTTTTTTTTTTAACTTTATTTATTTTTGAGACAGAGAGAGACAGAGCATGAACGGGGGAGGGTCAGACAGAGGGAGACACAGAATCGGAAACAGGCTCCAGGCTCTGAGCTGTCAGCACAGAGCTCGACGCGGGGCTCGAACTCGCGGACCGCGAGATCGTGACCTGAGCTGAAGTCGGCCGCTCAACCGACTGAGCCACCCAGGCGCCCCGAAGGGAAAGCACTCATCTTGAGGTCCGGTAGACCCGGGTCTGAACCCCAGCTGGGCCGTTTTACTGTGCAATCTCCAAATTCGCTAACTTCCGCTCCTCGCTTATAAAGTGGGAGTTGTGGCCATCTCCTTGAGCATCTTGAGGCTTCACGAGCGAACATACGTCAAATGTGCGTCGGCCCCTCTCTCTCCACTGCGCCATCCTATTAGGATACAAACCTTCTAGGACAACTCTCGTCCTGAAAAGAACAAATGAAACCCTGTCCCCCACCCCCCACCCCTGCCACCTCCGGCTCATAACTCATTTCTCTTCTGCCCTCCGTGGATAACCCTCCAAAAAGTAGTCTGGACTCTCTTACTGCCATCCAGTCTGTCCTCACCTTGACTCCTGAGTCCACGCTGATGAGACGGACTTCCGTTCCTGCTCCTACTCTGTAATAAAGCTCCGAGGTCACTGATGACCTCCATGATAATACCTGTATATGCTGAAGTCTCCCAGATTCATACGCTCAGACACTTCTTCTGAACCCCAGACTCCTATGACACCCTCTCTTGGATGTCACCACTTTGTCACGTTCCGGCTCCAGCCCCTCGGCAAGCCTGGGCACCAGACCGCACAGTGGATTTCAGTCTTGAGCCCCCAGGCCCTCCTGAAAGGTGTTATGTTTCTAACCCTCCTCCTGGGGAGGGGAGGTGTCAAATCCAGTATCTGGCTATTTCTCCCCCTTCTCCTCCTGGTTCAAGCCGCCACTGTCTGTTGCCTGAATTAGTGCAATAGCTCCTCGCTGGTCTTCCTGTGTCCGCCGTTGCCCGCCCCCCTTTATTAATATAACCAGACTTGAAGACGCGGTGTGAGACAGCTCGTGTCACTCTTTTGCTCCCCCTTGTGTTTTCTAAAAGCTGAAATCCTGCCTGGCGTGCCTCTGCTACCCTTAGCTTCTGCTCTCTGCTGTAACCACTCTGGCTTCTTGCGTGTTCCTCAGACACATCAAGCAGGTACCCGCCCCAGGGCCTTTGCACTTATGTCTTCTTCTAGTTGGAAACCTGTCCCCCAGACACGTCAGGGCTCATTTCCTTGTTCGCTTTAGATCCTTGCCCACATGTTAGACAAGTCTTTGTCGACCACACTGTATGAGGTAACAACTCCTTCCCTCTGTTCCCTCTCCTCTCCTGGCTTTCCTTATGCCCCTTGGCCCACCTTAATTTTTCTCCAGAACACTTTTCACATTCTTTCATATAATAGAATCACTTTTTATTAGTTTTAGGTCTGTCTTCCCTCATTAAAAAATAAATTCATTCAGCAAGTTATGAAACCTCTGTTCTGGTTTCCTCACCTAACCAGGTGGGTTAAAAAAATCCAACTTCTAGTCACCCCCCAAGGACATTGGGAGGAGTAGACATGATAATACATATAGAGATGCACTGAAAATAGTTAAAAAGTGCTACCTGCATGTAAGGCATCAATTCCCTCATCATCATTATTAATAAAGAAGCTTCCAGGGGGTTCCTGCTTCTACCCAACTTGGGTACCTGCCTATGGAAAGGCTTTCCTTTCTTCACACAACTGCAGAAAAAGCCCAAATGTCTCCTCATATACCAACAGACAGGATAGATGAGGCCGGTGAGGGGGCCGTGAAGGCCAAGAAATCAGATGAGCGGCTATGGGCAAGCCACAGTGTGTGTCAGAACCTCAGTTTCTAAAATATACCCAAAACGAGGTGTTTATAATATTTCCTCTGCCTTGACTCTCATAGTTGATAATATCAGGAAAAAAAATAGAGGAGCACCTCGGTGGCTCAGTTGGTTAAGCGTCTGACGTCGGCTCAGGTCACGATCTCGTGGTTCATGAGTTTGAGCCCTGCGTTGGGCTCTATGCTGAAGGGTGGAGCCTGCTTCAGGTCCTGTCTCGTTCTCTGCCCCTCCCCTACTCTCTCCCCCCCAACACACACACCTCCCTCTCTCTCTCTCTCTCTTTCTCTCTCTCTCTCAAAAATAAATAGCACCACTATCAACAATAGCCAAATTATGGGAAGAGCCCAAATGCCCATCAACTGATGAATGGATAAAGAAGCTGTGACACACACACACACACACACACACACACACACACACAATGGAATACTACTCAGCAATGAAAAAGAACGAAATCTTGCCATTTGCAACAACATGGATAGGACTGGAGGGCGTTATGGTAAGTGAAATAAGTCTGTCAGAGAAAGAAAGATATCGTATGTTTTCAATCATATGTGTAATTTGAGAAACTTAACAGAAGACCATGGGGGAAGGGAAGGCAAAAAATAGTTATAAACAGAGAGGGAGGCAACCCATAAGAGACTCTTAACTACAGAGAACAAACTGAGGGTTGATGGGGGTGGAGGGCAAAGGGAGGTGGAAAATGGGTGACGGGCATTGAGGAGGGCACTTGTTGGGACGACCACTGGGTATTGTATGTAAGTGATGTATCAGGGGAATCTATTCCCAAAGCCAAGAGCGCACTGCATACACTCTCTGTTAGCTAACTTGAAATGAATTACATAATAAAATTAAAATACAAAATTGAAAAAAAGTTTTTAATTTTTTAAAAAATACAATAGACCTGCAAACGTTTGGTCTTTACAGAAGATGTAGCAAAGTGATGAAGTGCAGATTACTGATGTCAACAGTGCGTAGCCTATAACCTTGGGTGAGTTATTTTACTCCTCTGGGCCTCTGTCTTCCTCCAAATGTAAAGAAAGGTGCTAACAGAACCCATCTCTTGGAGTTGTAATGCGGTTAACTGCAAAGCATTTAGAACACTACCTGACTGTTCTATTAATGTTACCTATCTTTCTTTCTATTGTATTGTTATTTGTAGAGTCTGAAGCATCATACAAAAAATTTTTTTTTTTGCATTATGGTGTATTCTTTTTAGCTGGGGCCGATGAAAAGTGGTGAAAAGATTAGGGGCATTTCATTGCCACACACATTTATTGAACGATAGCTACCCACTAAAAGCATTTTAAAGAGATGTTTAACCAATGACCAAAGTCAAACTGATGTGCATGTAAAGACTCCTCTCTCAGTCTTTCAGAATTCTTTTGATGTCCTTTGATAACTCTCTTAGGGAAGAATAGTGACAGAAATCAGAAGATTCAAGAACTCTCTGATGTAAAGTGAGAGATAATCAGAAGGCTGTGTCAGCGTGAGCTTGGTGTGCACCCAGACTATGATTAGAATTGGAGATTCCACAGGGGTCTTCCCAAAAGAATTTGGGGTGTGCATTAGATCTTTATAAGTGACTTCCCTTCTTTGAGTCTCAGTTTCCACGTTGTAAGGATGAGAGTATTAATAACTGCCCTAAAACTAATGGCAGTCACTCTCTGTTCCCATCCCACTCTGGATTCTCTAGCGATAATGAATTAATTTCAGTTGTTCCAATAGGCTAGGTTCTCTCTTATCCCTGAGCCGAGGCTGTGTCTTTTTTTCTACACTGCAAACCTCAACCCCCAACTTGCCTTTCAAGACTGTCCCTAGCTTTCACTTCCTCTGGGAGAGGGGTGCCTCCTCTATGCCCCTATAGAAACGTATGCCTGCTGCCATTAGAGCACTTACCACATAATATGGAAATTGTTGTCTGTCATAAGCCTGCAAGCTCTGCTAACCATCGGGCCCCTAGTACCCTGCACAATGCCTAGCACACAAATAACGCTTAGTATATATTTGTTTGTAAGGAAATTTTATTTACAGTGTTTCAGTGTGCTTTTACCCACATTTTGGAAGACTTAGCACGCAGATAAAATGCCGTAACAGATGTGGAAACACCTTAGAAATCTAAAGGCACCGGGGCGCCTGGGTGGCTCAGTCAGTTGAGCGTCGACTTCAGCTCAGGTCACGTTCTCATGGTTCGTGGGTTCGAGCCCCGCGTCGGGCTCTGTGCTGACAGCTCCATGCCCGGAGCCCACTTCGGATTCTGTGTCTCCCTCTGTCTCTGCCCCTCCCCTGCTCACATTCTGTGTCTCTCTCAAAAAGACATGAACATTAAAAATTAAAAAAAAAAGAAAAATCTAAAAGCTCTATGAAAAGAATATATATTAAAATGAGATAGACCTCTCAGGAAAACCTTGATGATGTCTAAAAGACAGAAAGAGGTAATGTCATCTTTCCCCTGCTGCTGATGCAGCTATTGTATTCATCTGGGGCGATCACTGAACCTCTTTAAAATAATGAACCTATTGTCAACACCAGCGTGTGTTGAGGGCATCTATTTAAACAGCGTGGGGCGCAAGGCGGTGTGGCGAACACAGAGATGAACAAAGAGGTGTAGGAGGGAAGCCATGGGCACTGACAAGTCAAGGTAGAAAGTATGGATGACTGAGACACAAAAGAAATGCACTGGCATTTGTGCAAGTGTAGAGAGGGAAACACTTCTACCCCCGGAGGAATCAAAGAAGACTTTGCGGAGGTGGCTTGAGGGATGAGTAGAAGCTGGGCAGGTTCTGATGGACTTTGAATGTGAAGGTGAGGACGCAGGAACCCAATAGCGCTGAGCTGACAAGACCTTGGTTTTAGAAAGGATAATCCAGGGGTGCCTGGGTGGCTCAGTCGGTTAAGCGGCCGACTTCGGCTCAGGTCATGATCTCACGGTCCGTGAGTTCAAGCCCCGCGTCGGGCTCTGGGCTGATGGCTCGGAGCCTGGAGCCTGTTTCCGATTCTGTGTCTCCCTCTCTCTCTGCCCCTCCCCCGTTCATGCTCTGTCTCTCTCTGTCCCAAAAAAAAATAAATAAAAAACGTTGGGAAAAAAAAAAAACAAAAGAATAAATAAAATGTTAAAAAAAATTTAAAAAAAAAGAAAGGATAATCTGGCCATTTGTACAAGGTGGACCAGTCCAGAGCCTGGAGCGTAGCAAGGGTGCTCCTGGAGTCATCCAGGTAATGACTGAGGGTCTCATGTAGATGGAGGGGCAGGGGCTGAAAAGCACAGACATCGTAGAGGAGGAAAGGATTGAAGTTACCCGTGGGAGCCCCTGGGGGGATGTGGAGGCACCAGGGCAGGAGCCAAGAATCTGAGGGCGCTGAGTTTGAGGGTTTCATGACTCGGGAAAGTGCCGCCCAGTTGCTTCTGATTCCTTCAATTTAGCAATTGCACTCAGCCGATCCAATTCAACAGATCAGTGACTTGATTGGGACGCAGGGAGGAAGCTGCTGGAATGGCTGGGCTGGCTCATCGTTCACGCTTCAGCGAGCAATTGTTTCTCTCCAAGATGCCCCAGAAAGCAGACTCCATGCCGGGGTGGTCCTGTCCTAGTCCTCACTCTGCAATCAGAAGCTGCAATCTGCTAGTTTGGGCAAGTGATGGATGGGTTGAGCGTGCCCTCCCAGTAGGGGGGTTTGGGAGGAGGCTGCAGCAGTTTGAGAAACCAGAACGCAGAAAAGGCTGGAGAAGGAAGAAGATCCACGACGGTTCGGGTCCTCGAGTGCGTTTTAGAGTCAAGCGCTTTGGCTCATGGTGAGCCAAACTCCTGGCCTTTCTGGTGATTAGCTGTGTGGGTCACAGCATGGAATGCGACACCTTCGAATCCCAAGGGTACATGTGAGAGGCCGCCACAAACCAAACTCCTCACCGAGTTCTCTCGGAAGCTGGAAAGCCGTTTCTGGTATTTACTTCGTCACTGGAAGTGAAGTGTTTTCCTGAGGCCGCCTGGTGCCGGAACGCTTTGATCAAATTCCATTACGCCATCCAACCAAGGTGTGTGGTGCCCAAGGGGCGGCCACGGGAGTCATCCTTCACCACAGTAATTCAACCCACAGTTAAGAGCCTCCGATGTGCCAGGCAGCTTTCGGGCGTCGGCAGTGAATGAATCAGCGGGTCAATAAGTGTCATCTCCTGCTAAGTGCTATGGTGAAAACAAAGCAGAGTGATAGGATAGAGACGGGGGGCTACGTGGGCATGGCTGGTTAGGGCGGGCTTCCTGGAGGAGGTGAAATGGCTCGGGAAGGAATGAGAAGGTGGAGCAGGCTTTATCAAGAACCGAGGGGATGGCTTTCTGTGCAGAAGCAACAGCAAGTTCAAAGTCCTGAGGTGGGAACAAGCTGGCATATGCCCAGAACAGCAAGATGACTGGCGAGGCTCGAGTGCCGCGAGGCAGGAGGGAGGGCAGGGGTGGGTTGGTGGGAGTGCGCAGCCGTCACAAAGAGTTGGGAAGCCGTTGTGAGTCTGAACCAGGGCGTCCTGATGGGATTCATGGTTTTTTCAGAAGCCGACTCAGGTGAGCGTAGATCAGAGGTGTGAGAGACGGAGAGCAGGGAGTAGATTTGCATCAGCAAGAATAGTCTGGAATATCAAAAAGCACAGTGGTGGGGGTCAGAGACCTAGCTCCTATTCTCAGCCCTTCGACCCATTGGAGGAGTTCCTCTGCCTCAGTTTCCCCATCTGTAAAATGGGGGAGTTGGAGCAGGTCCCGCACAGGATCTTTCTCCACTTGCCCAAACCCGAACGCTGAGGTGAAACAGGTGTGAGTAATTACCCCGAAGGAGCTTCTTTTTCAGACAGTCAAGGAACAGCATCCTTCCTCTGAATGTCCATCATATTTATGGCCGGCCCTTCAGCCCAGGCCACGCTGTGCTAATGACCACGGGTAGCACAGAAAACAAATTCCACTGGGTCCCAGAGGAGTCCGAGTGAGGCCTTCCTCTCAGATGGCCACGGCTCCCCGGCATCTGGGGAGTGACGGAGAGATCGCGCATCTTGAAGACCTGTCACGTCATTTTGTAGACCTGTCAAATCAGTTCTCCTGGCCACGCGCCCCGGGGAGGAACCTTCGCTGCCCGGCCAGGGGAGGAGGCCGCCTGGCACCCCTCCCACCTGCCCAGGGCAGAGTCCGTGTAGGAAAGCGGCCGCCTCTCTGCAGACATTCACAGCTTGCCTAGACCCACCACTGGGTCACCATAATGCCTACTGTCTCCCCAAGGGGTGCCTGTTCAGTGAACCCCTCCTGTCATGCTCCGCTATCATATTTTTCGTGAGTCTGGCAGACGCGTGATCACCTGAACAAAATCTGGGCGTCGGCCCCCCAGGGCAGATCTGCAACCATTACAGATTTACCCTTATCTCTACCTCCCTGGAAAGGAGAAAAGAAAGCACAAGGCACGGCCTCAGGGATGCCGGTTGCGGTTGCGTGAACTTTCTGTCTTTATTGTTCATGCTTCCTTTAGCCTTCCTCTATCAGTCTGGCTGTCTTGCTTTGGGACTAGATATCTTGAATTCATCCACACACCTAGCCGTTTCTGTCTTCCTTCTGAATTACCCCTAACTGGAGGGAAAGGCAAGAATCCTACAGCTAGCCTAGAAGTTTCCCTGGAAGACTTGAGCCCTGAGTTTTCTGGTCGTAAGTGCGTAACGGGAACAGTATTATAAAGCAGCCTGGTTTGTGTGGGTTTTTTTTTTTTTTTTTTTTAGGCAAAAAATAAGCTTCCATACAATTTAGTTTTTCGTTTTTAAGTCCTATAATGTTTTCGGAAGTTCCCCAACAGACTGTGGCACAGGGAACCTACGTGGTGAGTTTGGGGCTTACGGTGCCGTTCCAATTTTGATCCTAAGTACCGCGACTTACACAAGTTGCTCGTGCCTTCTGATTCATAGTCTGGTCTGTAAAAGTGCCTTAGTTCGTGGTGTGGTCACCTTAACTGAGATAACCAGCACGAAATGCACGGCAAAGAGCTGGGACCCGGTAGATTCTCAGTGAGTGACAGCTGTCATCTGTCACTGCAACTGCTCCCCCTCCCCCCACCCCCGGTCTCAGCTGTTGCAAACTTCCTTCCTTGCCATCACAGACTTGCCCCAGAGTCAGAATCAGGAGGCCTGGTTCTAGACCTGTCTCAGGTATGGCCCTGTGCCTGAAGGCTCTTTTCTATTTCAGGTTAAAAAAAAAAAAAAAAAAAAAAAAAAGGCCTTACAGTGCTTGCCTCACCGAGACAAGTGTAGAAAAATTATGTGTTCATATAAAAAGTTCTTGGAGCCCTCTGGATATAAGAGGATACATAAATTCAGACTACCTTTATCATCATCGCTATTTTTATATGAATTGGATTTTGTTACTCAGGGTCTTTGGAAACAGACAAAAATAGAAATGGGTGAAGGTACCCTGATTTCTCCTCCTTTGGAGGGACTTTTTTCACTCATGATGTTATTCAGCTAATTAAAAGAAAATGAACAGAGCCTGCCATTGCCCGAGGGTCTACTATTTCCAGAAATGCTTTAGGACCCGAACTGCCTAACCAATCTACAGAGTTGGCACACAGGCTCCCGCCAGGGGCTATCCCCCAAGTCGCCTTTACCCCATGTCTGTCCTCAGCAGAACCCCACTGAGTGGATAGGTCCCATAGAAGCCACCCAGAAGCTTCACCTTGTTACCTCGCCTGAACTGGAGCACTTCTGGTCTGCCCTTGTTTTCTTTTCTTTTTTCTTTTTTTTTTTTTTTTAATGTTTATTTATTTTTGAGAGAGAGGGAGAGCATGAGCTGGGGAGGGGCAGAGAGAGAGGGAGACACGGAACCCCAAGCAGGTTTCAGGCTCTGAGCTGTCGGCGCAGAGCCCGACGCGGGGCTCGAACTCACCACCTGTGAGATCAGGACCTAAGCCGAAGTCAGAGGCTTAACCGACTGACCCACCCAGGCGCCCCTGCACTTGTTTGCATACTCACTATGTTCAGTCTTGTCTCAGCACTTCAGTGTGTCATTTGTATATCTTGTTGACCTCACGAGATTTCAGCGTGGTCCCCTCTAAGACAAACCATTAATGTGGGGTTTTTTTTCTGTCTTCGTTTCCAAGGATACTAGGAGGCGGGTACCGGACTAGCACCCAATTTCTGCATGAACACAGGTCAGAGATCAGAGAGGGAGGGTAGCAAGTGTCTGTAAGTATAACAGACTCTCAACCTGGGACTTAGTAATTGATTGATTCGTAATTAGTAATTAATAATTACACAGAAACTAGTTGTTTTAAGAATGACTTAATCAGACACAATAGGCAATGGTTACATGAATTTACTCGGCCGGCTTGTTCAACACCACAGACATATCGTATAAGCAAGATATTAATTTAGACCGGTGAGCTCCTCTTAGGAAGAGGGCAATGAAAGTTTACTACTCAGAAATGGCTAAGTCCATGCCCCAGAGATGGGGGCTGCTTATCTTGAGTTTAACTCTTTCAGGTTGGGGAATCTTAAACTCAGAAATTTGAGTTCATTATTCTTATCAGTTCAGAGCATACTGTGACCACCAGCTCATGCAAAGGTCCTGGGAGGACCTCCGCGTGCTGGGAGGTGCTGTCTGCGTGGCTCAGTTGGTTAAGTGTCTGACTCTTGATCTCGGCTCAGGTCTTTATCTCAGGGTTGTGAGTTCGAGCCCGCCTTGGGCTCTGCGCTGGGCATGAAGTCTACTTAAAAAATAATAATAGTGATGTGTGTGTCTATGGGGGGAGAGGGGTTCCTCACACCACCGCGACTTAATCGACTATGTTTTTATCGGCATCCTGACCCCCATTTTCATCCTAACTGCTTACACCTACCCTGGAAGTTTTTAATCAATGCCTTTGAAAATAATAATTATTACCAACTCTAAGTGGATTTACCAAGGCCCTGTGGTTCTAAGCACTTTTGTCTACTTTATCATTTTTAATCCTTCCAGCCACACTATGAGATATATTCTTTTATCGTTGCCACTTAACATATGAGGAACCGAAGCACAGATAACGTTCAGTAATTCTCCCAAGGTCACCGATTTGATGGCACAGAAAGGATCCAACCCAGGCAACCTATGTAGAAGGCCTGGTCTGTACATGCTCCACGGGACTGTATCTACCATTTATCTAAAATTGTTGTGTGTTGGGGCACCTGGGTGGCTCAGTTGGTAAAGCATCCGACTCTTGGTGTAAGCTCAGGCCACGATCTCACGGTTGGTAGGATCGAGCCCTGTGTCAAGCTCTAGGCTGAGAGCATGGAGCCTGCTTGGGATTCTCTCCCTCCCTCTCTCTGCCCTCTTCTACTTGTACACATGCATGCATGTGCTCTCTCTCTCTCTCTCTCTCTCTCAAAATAAATAAACTTTAAAAAGAAAACAACAACAAAAAACAAACCCCAAAATTTAGCGTGTTGTCTTGTGTATTTATGTTTTTGAAATGTATTTGAATCTTATGTTTTCAAGATCTAAACAATTGCAGGGGCGCCTGGGTGGCTCAGTCGGTTAAGCATCCGACTTCGGCTCGGGTTATGATCTTGCAGTCTGAGAGTTCGAGCCGCGTGTTGGTCTCTGTGCTGACAGCTCAGAGCCTGGAGCCTGCTTCGGATTCTGTGTCTCCCTCTCTCTCTCTGCCCTTCCCTGCTCACGCTCTGTCTCTCTCTCTCTCTGTCTCAAAAATAAGTAAACATTTAAAAAACCTTGAAAAAAATAAAATCTAAACAATTGCAAAAAGTACCCCTAGCTCATTAATTGCCACATAGCATTCGCTCGTACACATCCATCCCAGTTAACTCTTATTTTCTCAGTGATGGACGCACAGAATGTGTCCCAGTTCCCAATCCCCAAATATTGTAAATATTCTCATACTTGTCCCCTTCTAGACCCGTGTGAATTTCCCTAGAATATATCATTTGGAAGAGGATTTCTGGGTTATAAAGTCCCTACAGCCTGGCAGATTAATTTCCGGGATGGTGATGCTAGCTCTCCTACCATGAGTATAAACGATTCTTTTCTTCCCGAGCTTCTCATAAACAGTCGTCTGACTTTCCAGTTTCTACCAGTTTGATTATGATAAAGTGGCATAACATTGTCTGCATTTTCATTTCATTTCTCTACGCACTCACGAAATCGAGCACCTCTTCAGAAACTTGTGGTTTGGTTTACCTTTCTGGGAATTGCTGGTTCGTGACTTTTGCCCATCTTCTATTCTGGGTCTCCCATCTCACGTCTTAGGCACCAGCTGTTGGTCAATTTTGCAGATTGCAGGTACCCTCTGTCGTGTACTCCGTTGAATAAATTCCCAATGTGGACATAATGAAATCCACTGACTTTTTGGCTTCTATTATTTGAATGTGGAATTTTTGTTTTTAAAATAACTCCCCTAGGCACCTACTTCTGAATCTAATGGAGTCATTGTGGACAAAATTACTTATCGGAAATCTGTCTTAACTTGTTTCCCGTGCAGAGGGAGACACCGTGGCTTCCGTTCATTTGGCCCCTGCCTGCGTACTTTTATCAGGCGATCGGCTAGTTAAGAAAATAGCTTCTATGTTCTGTGTATTTGGGACCTGTTTATACTTCCAATACTGATACAACCGATATTCTGAGAAACAACTGAAGAGGAGACATCCGGTTACGATAAAACCTAACCGGCACCAAAACCAAACACTTAAGCAAACAAACTCATCCAATTTGGATAAAACTTCTGTCGTGGAGAACTGTAACAGCCGGATAAGGAACCAAAAACTCCGATGTTTGAAGGCACTGGAAAGTAACCAAGGCAACTTAAGACTTGAGGGTTCAGAAACTCAGAAGAGGAAGGTGGAGGAGTACTGATGAGGTAGAAGGCTGTGGCAAAGTCACGAGAGAATTTTTCTCTAACAGTATAAAGCAGAATGGACAGCAATGGCTTTCAGCTTGTGATATCCCTACAGGGACGAGTAGACAAAATTGGAGTTGAGGGCCACGAACGCAACCTAAATGTGAAGGGCCTACTTCCAGGAAAAAAGACTGCATGAAATTTTACCGCAGGGCATTTGCCAACTTAGAAGTTGTAAATACGCGAGTTCCAGATATCTTTGTTTCTAAGGTCTAAGAGGAGAAGTGTTTCATCGGAGAGATCTTGTCAGTTTCACGATGCCAGGGAGAGAAAACTAGGCGTTCAGGGTCTGCAAAGAAGAAGGATCCCTGGTGAACACCCCAGGCTTCCGGATGAGACCCTTAAAGGGATCTGCCCCCGAAGTGAGGAAAGACTAGAGAACCATGAAACTTATCCTGACCGGTCTACCTGACAGAATGAAATTGAATGCTCTATGAATGAAGAATAGGGGCACCTGGGTGGCTCCGTCGGTTAAGTGTCTTGGCATTGGCTCAGGTCATGATCTCACGGCTGTGGGTTCAAGCCCCACGTTGGGCTCTGTGCGGACAGCTCAGAGCCTGGATCCTGCTTCTCTCTGTCTCTCTCTGCCCCTCCCCCACGTGTGCTCTCTGTCTCTCTCTCCCTATTAAAAATAAATATTAAAAAAAAAAAAAAAGAATAACTACACATACCAAGAGATTGGGCCATATGACCAAAACCAGTAGAAACTATAGACAGTGGAAACAGACCCAAAAGTCAACTACATCTGTGTTATCAGATGTGACTTGAAAAGAACCATGATCGGGGCGCCTGGGTGGCGCAGTCGGTTGAGCGCCCGACTTCAGCCAGGTCGCGATCTCGCGGTCTGTGAGTTCGAGCCCCGCATCGGGCTCTGGGCTGACGGCTCAGAGCCTGGAGCCTGTTTCCGATTCTGTGTCTCCCTCTCTCTCTGCCCCTCCCCCGTTCATGCTCTGTCTCTCTCTGTCCCAAAAATAAATAAACGTTGGAAAAAAAAAAAAAAAAAAAGAAAAGAACCATGATTAATATATTCAAGGAAATCGATAAAAAGATAGAAAAACTTACTAGAGGCCTGGAATCATTGTTTCTGTCTGTTTTTAAAGAAATGTCCAAATGAAAATTCTGGAATGAGAAACATAATCACTGAAATTAATAACTCAATCGATTTTACATCAAATCGGACACAGCAGAAAATAGGATAAACAAACTGGAAGACAAATGAGAGAAAATATCTGGATTAAAGCAAAATAAAATGAAGAATGCAGAAAGATATAATTAACAAGTCTGTAACCTACGTGTAATTGGAACGTCCAAAGGAGAGTTGAGAGAAGATTGGGCAGAAGCAACGTCTGAAGAGCTACCAACTGAAAATTTTCCAAAACCGATAAAATAAATATCAAGCCGCGGGTGCATTTTACAGCTTAGGAGTTGGCCACTGCCTTGAGTCCTTTTTCCTTGGAAGCCCTGTGAACCTTCATCATGATAAATACCAAGACTATCACCCTTCTGTACATTTCACTAAAATTGATGAAAAGGAAAGACAACGAAAAATCTTAAAAGCAGTCAGAGAAAAAGACATTCTCTACAACACTGGCAGCCGACTCTTCCAGAGAAATGGTAAAAGTCAGAAGATAATAGACGGGATCTTTAAAGCGCAGAATGAGAAAAAAAAAAAACCCACTATTGTAAAAATCTGTACCCATAAAAATCTCCTTCAGAAATGAAAGTGAAAGAAAGACATTTACAGACACACCAAAACGGAGAGAATACATCGCCAACAGATCTGAACTGAAAGAAACCACGAAGGAGAATTCTTCAGGCAGGAGAAGAATGATCCCAGGTGGAAATACGTTAATTCAGGAAGAAAAGAAGAGGACTAGAAAAGATAAAAATGTGGTAGATATGTGGGAAAAGTGATGAACATTGAGTGTTTTTTCAACGTTTATTTATTTTTGGGACAGAGAGAGACAGAGCATGAACGGGGGAGGGTCAGAGAGAGAGGGAGACACAGAATCGGAAACAGGCTCCAGGCTCTGAGCCATCAGCCCAGAGCCCGACGCGGGGCTCGAACTCCCGGACCGCGAGATCGTGACCTGGCTGAAGTCGGACGCTTAACCGACTGCGCCACCCAGGCGCCCCAACATTGAGTGTTTTAAACAACCAATGAAATAAAGTGTAGAGTTTTAAAGATGCAGAATTAAAAGCGTGGTAACAATAGTACAAAAAGGAAAGGAAGTAGATTGGGTTAAAGTGTTGTAGGGTCCTTGCATTTTCTCAGAAGTGCTGGGTGTGCTAATTCAAGATCATGTTTTACAGCTCAGGGATGCAATTAACATGGTATATTTAAGCCCAAATATATCAGTAATGACATTTTCTTTTAATGGACTAAATAGTCTAATAAAAGGCAAAGATTTTTCAAACTGAAAGATCATCAAAATCCATCAGTAGGTAGCTTACAAGAGACGCACATGGAATGCAGAAATATTGTAAATATATATGGGTGGCTCAGTCGGTTAAGCGTCCGACTTAAGCTCAGGTCATGATCTCACGGCTCGTGGGTTTGAGCCCTGCGTCAGGCTCTGTGCTGACAGCTCGGAGCCTGGAGCCTGCTTCAGTTTCTGTGTCTCCCCCTCTCTCTGCCCTCCCCTGCGCACACTCTGTCTCTCTCTCTCTCTCTCTCTCTCAAAAATAACTAAAACACTAAAAAAATTTTTTGAAATATAAAGGCAAAAAATATGTACCCAACAAACGTGAGCCGAAACAAAAGTGGTACAGAATAAATAAAACATTAAAACAATTTTTTTAAATATAAAGGCAAAAAATATGTACCCAGCAAACATGAGCCAAAACAAAAGTGGTGTAGTTATATCAATATCAAAGTGAACTTTAAGACAAGAAGCGTTGCTAGAGATCAAGAGTCAGTTCCGCAGGGAGATATAGCAGTCCTCAATTTCTGTGTGCCTCGTGGTGGAGTTTCACAACTGATAAAATAAAAACTGGCTCAACTAAGAGGAGAAATAGACGAATCCAGCTATGTTTTTCAACCTTAAAACGCTTTTTCCGTAACTGGAAGAGCAAACAGGCAGTGAATCAGTGAAGACGAAGGAGGTTTGAACGTCCTGAATAACGAATAGGACTTCATCGCTAATAAAAACCATTCATCTAACAACTGCACGCCATATATCGTTTTCAAGTGCACATGGGACACGTACCCACATATAGACCACATGGGGGAATTTAAAACAAGTCTCCACAAATTTCAGACGTGAAATAATCAAGCATGTTCTTTGATCGCAGTGGAATTAAGCTAGAGATCAATAGCTAAAAGAGAAA
Source organism: Prionailurus viverrinus (assembly GCF_022837055.1). Classification (NCBI taxonomy): domain Eukaryota; kingdom Metazoa; phylum Chordata; class Mammalia; order Carnivora; family Felidae; genus Prionailurus; species Prionailurus viverrinus. The sequence goes on along the minus strand of NC_062576.1, from coordinate 14,994,021 downwards.
TGAAATGTCTTCTATACACTCCTAATTAAGTCAAAAAGAAACCACAATGGCATGATTATGCTGGAATCCATATATTCAAGAGACACTGGTATTTCTTGTTCTGTGAACTGTGAGTTTATTTATATCTTTCTCTTGGTCGCTGGTCTTTTGAATTTGTAAGAGCTTTTATTTTTAATTTTTTTTAACGTTTATTTATTTTTGAGACAGAGAGAGACAGAGAATGAACGGGGGAGGGTCAGAGGGAGAGGGAGACACAGAATCTGAAACAGGCTCCAGGCTCTGAGCAGTCAGCACAGAGCCCGACGCGGGGCTCGAACCCACGGACTGCGAGATCATGACCTGAGCCGAAGTCAGACGCTTAACCGACTGAGCCACCCAGGCGCCCCTGTAGGAGCTTTTAATGTAATAAATAAATTAGTGGTTTTTTATGTAATTAAAGTCGCAGATTTCTTTGGCCTGTCAGTTGGCTTTTGTCTTTTATAGCAAACGTGTCTGTTAAAATTCTTATATGATCAAACTTGTCAATCGTTCTTTCACGACTTCTGCTTTGGGTGTCATAGTTAGGAAATCCGCCCCACTCCATACCTTTCTAGTACTTTGTAATATATTTTTTGCATTCAAATATGAATCCCCTTGGAATGGACACTACCATACGGTGTGAGATATGGAGTCCACATGTTTTCTCTAGATAACCTTTCTATCCCGTTCCTCTATGGATGGTCATAAAAATGGTCTTCAGGCTTTCACTATTGCAAGCTCTCGGAGACAACCTTGTAGTTTTGACAATCACATAGGTACAGGCACCCCTGAGGGATATATTTGTTGAGGTGGATTTGCTGGGTGAAAGGATGTGAACATTTCTCAGTGAAATCCAGCGTGGCGCTTATGAAGTATGATGCAGTGGGAGATACAGGCTCCCAGTTGTGGAGCGCGTAAGTCACAGGAATAAAGACGCGGCATAAGGAATGTAGTCAAGGATAACGTAATAGCGACGTATCATCCTTGCTCCTGGAAAATCTCCAGGATAGGTTCAGGAAGGAAGCCAGCAGCCCATTTTGGATTTCCACCTTAGCAGCAATCTGAACCCCACCCTTGGATCTCGGTGTATTGTTTTGTAGAAGTATGTAGCACCCAGGTGGAGCCCAATCCCATTCCAAGCAACGTGACTTGGGCAAGTTACTTCCTTCTGCCTCATTTTCCTTACCTATAAAACGGGAAAATCATCACGACTGTTACAACTACCGTCTATAAACCCGTGGGCATTACTGTATTATGGCTAGACAGCACCTCCTGCATAGCATCTAGTATCACAAAAGAGGGGCGCCTAGGTGGCTCAGTTGGTTGAGCCACCGGCTTCGGCTCAGGTCACGATCTCACGGTTCATGAGTTCGAGTCCCGCGTCGGGCTCTGTGCTGACAGCTCAGAACCTGGAGCCTGCTTCCGATTCTCTCTCTCTCTCTCTCTCTCTCTCTCTCTCTGCCCCTCCCCCACTCATGCTCCGTCTCTCAAAAATAAATAAACGTTAAAAAAATTTTTTTGAAATAAAGATTAAAAAGAAATTTAGTATCACGAAAGAGATTACCTAATAATAATAATCCCTGACATGACTAGCCCTTGTCTATGATTTGTGTAGCAAGAAGCTTAACATTTATACCTGCCTTTACTCTGCCCTCTTATTCTTTTATTAGAACTTGGCTGAAAATCTTTTTTTTTTTCTCTTGTATTTGTTGTTTCCTTCCCACATTCCACTTTTGGTTCGGCCCTTCAATTACTCATTCATCCCCCCAAGCACGGACTAACTGCAAACAGCTGGCTGTCTCTTGCTCCTCTAAGCCTTGTGCCATCCCGAAGCCTCCTCCAATTTTTTTTGTTTTCAAGTTAATAAATAAATATATTTATTTTGAGAGAGGCAGGGAGGGGCAGAGAGAGAGGGAGAGAGAGAGAATCCCAAGCAGGCTCCTCACTGTCAGCCCAGAGCCCGACACGGGGCTCGAATTCACGAACCGTGAGATCACGACCCGAGCCAAAACCAAGCGTCGGACGCTTAACTGACGGAGCCACCCAGGTGCTCCTGCCTCCCTCAATTCGTGATGCGATGTCATTCACTTGGCATTCATTCACCAAGTGTTTATTGAGCACCTTCTTTGTTCTGGACACTGGGGACGTAGTTCTGAACAAGCAACAAACAGTCCGGTCCTTACTGTGCCACATCTTTCTTGGCAGAGTGGGAACAATTTCTTTCTGGAAACTGCCGAGAGCGAATGAGGGTCCAGCGTTCCTGGCGGAGGGTAATGAGGAAGCCTGCTTACCCCATGGCGTCAGGAACGAATGCAACCCCATCCCTGTGATACGCTCTGATGTTGTCTCTTGGGAACATTCTTTGCTTAACTCTTTCTTCTTGTGCAAGCCTCAGCTCAGATGTTGCCTAAAATGTCAAACCCTCCCTGACTACCCCAAGGGAGCTCTCTGAATGCTACCTAAATCTACGTTGAGTAAATTCAGACATCAATAAAATAAGTGTTGCTTTGAAAAAGGACAACCAGCTTGATGAAGCATAGGCTCCATCATACCTTGGAAAGAAGAGCAGCTTGGCAGACAAGACCCAAACATCGCCACCCAGCCTTTGTCACAGCCCTGGAGAGAGTCCTGGTGCCCTGGAGCCCAGAGTCCCATGTTGACATCCGACCTGAACTTCCTGGACCCAGAGGACTCAAAAGTCCCCCTGCCCCTTCTGACTTGGTGTTCAGTGCCAGGGGAGTGAAGCAAAGCTTTATGCGTGTCTCTTTTTAAGCAACCAGATTTATGCAGCCATGCCTAAGAGTCCCTGGATGCTGTTTATTGTTAGATGAGACCTGTGGTTTCTGGAAGCCTTTTTTCTAACACAGCGGGCTGTGCCATTAGAGGCCTGGCGTGCTTTCTAGTCATGCAGAGAAGAACTTCCAGGGTATTATTTTAAGCACATGCCAGTCCTTGTACAACTTCACCCAGCACACCTGGGAGTCTCTACTACGCTGAAAAGTCAGCACTCCCCACTTGGCTGCGTTGTCAAAATGAGGTCATAGGGACAGGCTGCGCGAAGAGCGGAAACTACGGAAGGCGTATTTAACTTGTAGACTGCATTTCGCGGCTGAGTGTCCCCAAACCTCCATCACCCCTGGGCAGATGGGTATCTTCCCTTCTCTCGTGGCTGAAGGGGAGGGAGAAGGGAAAAGCAGCGACCTTGTGCTGTGACGGTCTTCATTCGTTCCTCGACAGCCGCTGATTCATTCTCCAGACAGCCTTGCGCCTGGCAGACAGACCTCGTCCTTCCTCACTAGGGCCATGACTACCTTGTCTTTCTTTCACCCTCGTTTGTATTCTGCGCCCCGCTCTCGTCTTCATTACAGCCCTCTCCCATCTCGAAATAGCTAAAGCAGTTCCGTTGCCCGTTGGACGCACACGTTAGCAGCCCTCTGTCCAGTCGTTCTCCAGAAAATTCCCCACCACTGCTTTGTCTTGGGCCACACAAAGCCTTTGCATCTACAGACCCAGAGACGACCGCATCTACACTGGTGACCCCTGCTCCACGTATCCCATGAGTACTGACAACCCTCCCCAGGGTGTCCACCTATTCTGGTCAATAGAACCTTCTCAGATATTAGATGGAAGCACATTTCTCACTAAATATGATCTTTCTTTGATAATTCAAGGGTTTTTTTGGTGGGGGGGGGAGGATGTCGTGAGACCCACGTGAGATAGAGGTTGCAAACAGCTGGCCCACAAGCCAGTCAGTCTGGCAAACCCAAGTTAAAATTGTTGGGGTTGGTCGACCACATTTTAAAAGAGGGCGATTCCGTATAAAAATTCAGATGAGCTGTTCTGAAAAGGGCTTGCCTGTGTTCCCACCCAGCAACCCTGATGATGCTGAGCGTAGCCAGCTTCATACCTTGGACAGGGACATGCCTTTCCTCTGTCTCTGGCACCCCCACTGCTCTGCACCCGTCCCGTGTCTCCACTTAGGTTACCCGCCTGGCCCTGGGGTTGACCCTCCTCGATTCCTCCGAGGCCCGTAATTATCAGTACTCCGAGCCTCGCGATGTAACTGGGAATATTTTACCTTAAAAAGTCTCTCAGCATAAAGGAGCTCAGATTCTCCCTGGGTAAGAAGGTAACATATTTACATAGAGGAATTGGTTAGAGGACACTAAAAAACTTAGAAATGCCCAGGAGCACCAGGGTGACTCAGTTGGGTAAGCGTCCGACTTCCGCTCAGGTCATGACCTCAAGGTTCATGGGTTCAAGCCCCGTACTGGGCTCTGTGCTGACAGCTCAGAGCCTGGAGCCTGCTTCAAAAAAAAAATTTTTTTTAATGTTTATTTATTTTTGACAGAGAGAGAGAGAGACAGAGAGAGAGAGAGAGACAGAGCATGAGCGGGGGAGGGGCAGAGAGAGAGGGAGACACAGAATCCGAAGCAGGCTCCAGGCTCTGAGCTGTCAGCACAGAGCCTGACGCGGGGCTTGAACTCACAGACTGAGAGATCATGACCCGAGCCCAAGTTGGACGCTCAACCGACTGAGCCACCCAAGCGCCCCCTGGAGCCTGCTTCAGATTCTATGTCTCCCTCGCTCTCTGCCCCTTCTTCACTCGTGCTCTGGCTCTCTCTGTCTCTCAAAAATAAATCAACGTTAAAAAAAAAAAAAGGGGTGCCTATATAGCCAGATTGTGCATTAATTTAATGCAATTTTCCCCAGTTTTATTGAGGTGTAATTGACCCACAGTCCTGTATCAGTTTAAGGTGTCCAGCATAATGATTTGACTTACATACATGGTGAAATGATGGTTACAATGAGTTTGGTTAACATGCATCATCTCATACAGGTACAAAAAAAAAAAAAAGAAAGAAAGAAAAGAAAGGAAAAAAGAAAAAAATATTTTTTTTTCCTTGCAATGGCAATTCTTAGGGTTTACTCTCTGAACAACCTTTCAAGTATCCCACAGTAAATCTCTAGGACTTATTCATCTTGTAACTGGAACTTTGTACCTTTTGGCCATATTCCTCCAGTATCCACTTTCCCTAGCCCTCATTTCTGGGAACCACAAATCTGATCTCTTTTTTTATGAGGTTGGTTTTTTTTTTTTTTTAATTCCACACGTAAGTGGAAAATCTCCCTTAAGATCATACAGCGTTTGTCTTTCTCAGTCTGATTTATTTCACTTAGCCTAACACCCTAAGGGTTCATCTCCGTCATCACAGATGACAGGATTTCCTTCTTGTTTCATGGCCGAGTAATATTCCATTGCGCAGACTTACCACAACTTCCTCGATCATCCACCGATGGACGCTTAGGTTGTTTCCGGGTCTCGACTGTCATCGCTAATGCTGCTGTGAACATGGAGACACAGCTATCCCTTCAACATGCTGTTTTTATTTTGGGGGAAATATATGCCCAGAAGTGGAATCACTGAATCAAACAGTAGGACATTCCATACTGTTTTCTACTGTGGCTGCACCTTTTGTTTTGTTTTTGGTTGTTTTTTTTTTTTTTTTTTTTTTTGCATTTCCCAATGATTGTTGATGTGGGGCATCTTTACGCATACCTGTGGGCCGATCGCATATCTTTTTTGGGAAAATGTCTATTCGGGTCCTTTGTTCATTTTTTTTAAATTGGATTATTTGTGGGGTTTATGCTTTTGAATTCCTTGAATGCTGTGAGTTCTTTGTATATTTTGGACGGTAACCCCTTATCGGATACATGGCTTGCAAATATTTCTCCCATTCCGTAGGTTGTCTTTTCATGTTGTTGATTGTTTCTTGTTCTGTGCAAAAGCTTTTTAGTTTGAAGTAGTCCCGCTTGTTTATTCTTTATTTTGTTGCTTATGCTTCAGGTGTCTCACTGAGCTTTTACTGACTGCCAGGCACCAGTGATTCAGAATTGATTAAGACAAAGTGCCTGCTCACAAAATTCTTGCAATCTATTGGAGAAAATACATAAGAAAACCAACCATTTATTTATAATACGATATGTGCACTATCTGGAATTATGCAAAGTTGGCACTACAAAGGGGCAGATGCTTATAAGAATAACTTTCCATGCCCCCCTAGATTCTAATGTACCTGTTGTGGTCAGGTTGGAAGACAAATGATTCTACTTAATGTAGTTTTATTTTATTTTTTAAAAAAATTTTTTAACGTTTTATTTATTTTTGAGACAGGGAGAGACAGAGCATGAACAGGGGAGGGTCAGAGAGAGGGAGACACAGAATCCGAAACAGGCTCCAGGCTCTGAGCTGTCAGCACAGAGCCCGACGCGGGGCTCGAACTCACGGACCGCGAGATCATGACCTGAGCTGAAGTCGATGCTTAACTGACTGAGCCACCCAGGTGCCCCTAATGTAGTTTTAAAAGTCTTACTAGGGCTTGGGCTCCTGAGTGGCTCAGTCAGTTAGGCATCTGACTCTTGATTACAGCTCAGGTCATGATCTCACGGTTCATGAGTTCGAGCCCCACCTCAGGCTCTGCACCCACAGTGAGGATCCCCACAGGGATTCTCTCTCTTTCTCTCTACCCCTCCCCTACTTGCTTGCGCTCTCTTGCGCTCTCTAAATAAACAAACAAACAAACAAAAACTTTAATTAAAAAGAAAAGTCTTATTAGAGAAGTAGAGAGCTCCCTGTATTACTGGAAAGGTTCAGCTTCGAAGAACCACTTCCCATATCACACTAGAGAACCTACTGCCTTTACCATGACAGGGAAGCCGGTGATTCTAGAAGCCACCTGCTGACTCCAGCTACCACAACTTCCGGCTCCAGAATGACACCACTAGGTTCGTAATCCACACCAGGTTGCGTGCCTCATGCCCTGCCCCCCTCCCCATGCATCTTCTCACTTCTAGATCAACAGGTCACGTGAGTACCTCAGGTTGGCCGACCCCTAGTTACAAGACAGGCTGAGAGATAATGAGTGCCAGCTCTCCAGACTCTATAATCTATAATACGGGAGGACGTAACAAAGGAGCATTGGCAAGGCTACTGATTAAGCTCGTCTATACCACCTACCACTGCAAACCTCCTCACCACCCTCCCCAAAGAGGATGCCTCTGTAGCCATCCACAGTTATGGCTGGGACTGCCCTCCATGCCACAGGTATGTCAGGTCTGGAAGGGGGCTGGAACTTTTGATCTATCACAAAGCCAAGAAATTGTGGTCCATCGGCCAAATCTAGCACACCACCTGCTTTTGTATGGCCCGAAGCTGAGAATGGTTTTCGCAGATGAACATGTGCCATTAATTTAATGATCGGGAATACTAAATGTGAAACCCAAGTAAGCAAGATATTATCTCCTCTCAAAAAAGAGTTTGGTTTTTCTCATTCATAAATCTGTATGACCAAAAAAGCACTCTATTACTATTACATTTTAAATTGCATTATTTTACTTTTTTTGGTAGTTTGTTTTCTCTCTCACTGTTTAAGTACTTACAGAATATCCTTGACTTTTGCCTCTCTGCATATAAAGCTTAAAATATTTACTGTCTGGCCCTTTACCCACCCCCCCCCCATAAAAAAAAAAAGGTCACAGACGCTTGATCTAAAAAGAATGCATGATGTTGGGGTGCCTGGGTGGCCCAGTCAGTTAAGCGTCCGACTCCGGCTCAGGTCGTGATCTTGTGGTTCATGAGTTCGAGCCCCACATTGGGCTCTGTGCTGACAGCTCAGAGCCCGGAGCCTGCTTCAGATTCTGTCTCCCTTTCTTTCTGCCTCTCCCCCGCTCAGGCTCTGTCTCTCTGTCTCTCTCAAAAATAAATAAACATTACAAAAATTAAAAAAAAAAAAAAGAATGCACGATGTTATAGAAGCACCAAAAAAGGACATCTAAATTAGACCAGGAAGTCGGAGAAGACTTTGGCTTAGGTTATGCTTCATCTGGAATGCAAGTAAGAATTTTAAAAATGGAAAGGGGAAAGGAAGGAGTTGAAGAGCATAGGAAGCAGCATGTGAGAAGCACAAGAATGTGAGGAGTCGAGACAACGGGGTGTGCACAAGAATGCAGTTGGACTCCTTTGTCATACCAGACATGGCAATGATCTCAAAATGGACCATCAACCTAAATATAAGAGCCAAAACTATAAAACTGTTAGAAGAAAATTAACGAGTGAATCTTCATAATTTGGGGTTAGGTGAAGCCTTCTTGGATGCGACACCAACAGCACAAGGGACAAAAGATAAAATAAATTGGACTTCCTTAACATTTAAAGCCTCATTTAGAAAATTGTAAGATGACACAACCAAGACGGTGAAGAGGCAAACGACACGAGGAAATGATATAGTCCTAAGTCCTATAGCTGATAAAAGACTTGTAACTAGAATATGTAAAGAACACTTTCAACCCAAGAATAACAAGACAGACAACCCAACGAAAGAAATGGGGCAAAGTATCTGAAAAGACAGTTCCCCAAGAAGACATACAAACAGCCAATGACGACGTGAAAAAAACGCTCAATGTCGTGCCATTAGGGAAATGCACATCAAAACCACAATGAGATACTTCTCTGTGCACGCTAGGATGGCCGTAATGTCAAATTTAGACACATAAATAATAACGAGTGCTGGCGTATAATCTAAAATTGTAGAAACAATCATGAGGGTTGCACAACCTCGTGAATATAGTGAAATCATTGAGTGGTTATGTTTTAAATATGTGAGCTGGATGGTATGGGAATTATATCTCAGGAAAGCTGTTTCAAAAAACACGGTGAGTTGATGGAACTACGGGAGGTTTCTGATGGGGGGGAAAATGAGGCAGCAGAGAAACAGCCAGAATAGAGACATAGGTAGTGTGTAGGTAGCACAGGGCACCGTATGCTCATCAGTGTGATCTCAATTTTATTGATGCATCGCAAGCAAGGCAGTGTGGCCCGATCGTATTCGAACCTTAGGTCACTCTGGCAACAGTATGGAGGACGCATGACAACGACAGGTGGCATGATTGGGGGTAAAGAGAAGAGGGAGGGCACTATAGCCATCTCACCTGGGAGTGATCAAGCCAGACGGAACTTAGAACCAAGAGACTAAGGGTGTCGATGTTACCAAAAGGACAATATATTGGGAGAAGCACAGAAGAGCATTCATTAGAAAACAAAGTCTGAGAACTATTTTAATTAACAATTTCAGAGATGGAGAAGTTCTAGGTAATGACACAATTCAATGTGGACTTCTAGGTCTGAATTTCTGAACTGTATTCAGTGGCAGAAATATTAATGACATTACAATAAGCCAGTTCTAAAATCTTCAATAATTATTGTGGAAAAAGAGCATATCAGGTTGTTTTTTTCTTTTCTTTTTTTTTTTTTTTGTTTTAATGTTTTTTTTATCTTTGGGAGAGAGAGAGCTCGAGAGGGGAAGGGCCAGAGGAGAGGGAGACACAGAATCCGAAGCAGGCTCCAGGCTCCGAGCTGTCAGCACAGAGCCTGACGCGGGGCTCGAACTCACAAACCACGAGAGTGTGACCTGAGCCCAAGTCGGACGCCCAACCGACTGAGCCACCCAGGTGCCCCGTCGGGTTGTTTTTTTCTTAAACAGATCAGCCAAATGCTACTTAAGGGACACATCCAAAATATTTGAACATAGACTGAAAATAAGAGGATAGAAAAAAATAACATGCAAAGAATAACCAGAAGAAACATGGGGTGACTATTAATAAAAAAACAGATAAATTAGATTTTAAGAGAAAAAAGCACTATTAGCACAAAGAGAGACAGTATTTGGTCATAAACTATTTAATTAACCAACAGGAGAGAATTTTTAAAAATTCCGTGTACCTATTATCGTAAGTGGTATGTGACATATTATCGTATATCAAAATATATAAAGCAAAATATTGATAAAATATGAACAGTAATTGGCCAATTATAGGAGGAAATTTTAACACACTTCTCTAAATTATTAATAGCTTACAAAAATTAGTAAAGATTCAGAGGCCTGGGGTGCCTGGGTGGCTTAGTCGGTTAAGCATCTGACTTCAGCTCAGGTGATGATCTCATGGTTCATGGGTTCGAGCCCTGTGTCGGGCTCTGTGCTGATAGCTCAAGCCTGGAGGCTGCTTCGGATTCTGTGTCTCCCTCTCTGCCCCTCCCCCACTCACACTCTGTCTCTCTCTCTCCTTCAAAAATAAATAAACCTTAAAAAAAAAAGTTTCAGAGGATTTACCTAGCACCTAACAAGTAGATTAAGGGGAGAGAATAAAATATTTTGCATTATAGTTGAACTTCCTCTTCTGCCTAGGATATGGGAAACAGGAAAGAGCTTCACTCTCATTGCAATAACCAGAAAAATCTGGGGTAACTACAAAAATTACAAATCTTCTCGAATCCATCAGAGAGTTGAAGCCCGTCCCAGAGCAACCACGTAGACCGAAGCGTATGGAAAGACAGACACCTCCAGGGACAGATGGGACACAGCACTGAGTCACCGCTAGGGGGTCACGGAGGGAGAGAGGCCCAGCGCCAGATTAGTGGGAAAGAATTCGGCCAAAATTTCTAACAAATTTCCAGATTGTGAGTGTGAACTAGCCTGAGAATATAGGTTTGCACATACCCACGGGCCCTGCTCCATGGACCTCCATTGTGTTCACTTCGAAACAGACATGCTCAAAGCAATTCCATTGTTTATCACAGAGCACTTGGGAAGGTGCTTTCAGAGCTGAGACGCAGGGGTAGATAACTGACCTGAACCCCAAGCAGGAAAAAGACACATAGAATAACACCCATACATACACATGCACACCTAATGTGAATGGGACAAGATATTTGCAGATGACGTATTTAATAGGTTAGTATCCAAAATAAATAAAGAACTTGTACAACTCAACACCAAAAAACCCCAGGTGATCCGATTAAAAACTGAGCAGAAGACATGAACAGATATTTCTCCAAAGAAGCCATCCAGATGGCCAACAGACTCATGAAAACATGCTCAACATCACTCATCATCAGGGAAATGCAGATCAAACCCACGATGAGGTACCAACTCATTGTCACAATGGCTAACATCAAAACCACAGGAAATAACAAATGTTGGTGAGGATGTGGAGAAAAGGAAACCCTCGTGCACTGTTGGAGGGCATGGAAACTGGTGCAGCCAGTGCAGAAGACAGTATGGAGGTTCCTCAAAAAATTAAAAATAGAACTACCATATGATTGCAATATTGGGTATTTACCCAAAGAATACAAAAACGCTAATTCAAAGAGATATACGCACCTCTATGTTTATTGCAGCATTATTTATGATAACCAAATTATGGAGATAGCCCAGGTGTCCATCGATAGATCAGTGGATAAAGAACATGCGGTATATACGTATATACACAATGGAATATGAATCAGCCATAAAAAAGGATAAAATCTTGCCATTTGCAACAACCTGGATGGATCTAGAAAGTATAATGTTAAATGAAATAAGCCAGTCAGAGAAAGACAAATAACCATATGATTTCACACATGTGGAATTGGAGAAACAAAAAACAAACAAAGGGGAAAAAAAGGTAGAGGCAAACCCAAACACAGACTCTTTTTTTTAATTTTTTTTTTTTCAACGTTTATTTATTTTTGGGACAGAGAGAGACAGAGCATGAACGGGCAAGGGGCAGAGAGAGAGGGAGACACAGAATCGGAAACAGGCTCCAGGCTCCGAGCCATCAGCCCAGAGCCCGACGCGGGGCTCGAACTCCCGGACCGCGAGATCGTGACCTGGCTGAAGTCGGACGCTTAACCGACTGCGCCACCCAGGCGCCCCCACAGACTCTTAACTGTAAGGAAAAACATGGTTACCGGAGGGGGTGGGAACGGCTGAAATAGGTGATGGGGATCAAGGAGTGGACTTGTGATGAGCACAGGGTGATGTTTGGAATTGATGAATCACCGTATTGTACACCTGAAACTAATATGGCACTGAATGTTAACTACACTGGAATTAAAATTAAATTAATACTTAAAAATGATTTTAAAAAAGATAAGCGTCACGATAGGCCCCTTAGTAGAAACTATGTAGATCGGAAACAAGAAGTGACATCTCTAAAATGACAGAAAAGATTCTGTCAATCCAGAATTCTATGCCCTGTGAAAATAGTTTCTGAAATCAAAGGCAAAATAATGGCTTTTCCAGATGAAAAGGGCCTTGAGAATTTATTGCCAGCAGACCTGTGCTGTAAAAAATGGCAAAGGACAGTCCCAAAGCAGAACAAGATGGCGAGAAAAACGTGGGTTTACATAAAGAAATGAAGATTTGTGTCCTGAAGTGCAGGACGACATGAATTACATTTTTTAATCGCTTTTTAAAAATTGACCCTTTAAAGCAAAAATAGTCCTAAGGTGTTGTGTTTGTAGCACATGTGAAGTTAAATGTATGACGGCAGTGGAAGAAACGATACGAGGGAGCAGTTGAAAGGATACTGTTTTCGGGTTGAGTGTATCATTGTATTATGTGAAGGTAAATACCATAGTCAAGTTGCTGACAATCTAAAGAGAAATCACGAAGGCAGACAGAATAAAACAGAAACAGTATAGAGAGGAAAAACAAAGTAAGGTAGAGCTATTTAAGAGCAAGGAATTAGAAACAGCAACTTCACATATGGATTTGTCTGAGATAATGCGCGGTGGATGGGGCCACAGAATCTCTAGAAATTCACGTACATTGGTGGTATCCTGGCTTTTGAGATGGTAACGGATAATGGCTTCATGGGTGTTTGTACCCAGGTGTTTGGTCCATTATGCTTCATAGCTTTGCAAAAACAAACACAGAACATACACACATTCTTGTGTACGTGTTAAATATTGTATTCAAGTTTTGGAAATCATGTCAGGTCATGTCTTCCACCTAAAAAAAAAATGTAGTCTGTACCTGGAAAACCAGGTTCTGAGGTGGGGGGTGAGTTCTGTCAGCTGCTGTAGAAAAAGAAAACCCTGAAATCCTAGTCTTCGGGTGCAAACTTCTGGTTACAGACTCATTAAAGGCAGTGCTGACATTGGTGACTTTTAAAAATCAAGCGCTGTTGGGGGAGGGAGCGGTGTTATCTTTTGTGATGCTCTAAAAAATGTGTGTGACTCTCCGTCGGGCTCTCTCCAGGAGGGATGTGAACGTCCTTATGTGCCCTTCCTAATTTTTCACTGAATCTGAGAATTCTATGAGAATATTATCCCTGAGCCAGGTCACTGCTCTAAATCTTCTTGGCACCCAGAAAGGAAGGAAGGAAGGAAGGAAGGAAGGAAGGAAGGAAGGAAAAAAACCCAGCAATGAGCTAGCTCTTTATTTAAATTGGGTAATCACACTGTCTGCCCCACAGAATCACAAGGAAGGCAGGCAAGTGTGGGCTGCCGATGGAATCGTTTTCATGAAGGATTCGGAATCATGGAGTGAGTCTTCTGTCCGGACCCCGCTTGCACGACACACAGTTGCGGTTATTGGGCGAATCCACAGGTTTCCTTCTTCTTTTGTCACAAGTGCGTGGGGAGCCACCATTCTCCAAATAAAACGTATTCTTCCTTCCAGCCAGCTCTAGTTGGAAGCCATTGATGACGTTTGCGATTCTACAGGGCCCGGGAGAGCCAAGGAGCCAAATAAAACCAAGTATCAACAGAACACAGTAGTAATTGCCCTGAGGTTGGCTATGGGCTCTTTCCGTCCTAGAGAACAGGTGTGCGTAGAGAGCGTCTTCGCTGCGTCGCGCTGCATGAAGCCCACTGTGTGGCTACTCACTCGTTTTTTCGCGGCAAACAGCAGCCGGAGCTGGGCCAGGAGTCAAGAAAGGGCTCCAAACGATTACCCGTTGCCTAGGACTGGAAATCGAGTGGCAGAAGTTGTTTTCTGCACTGACAGTGCGGAGCCTGCTTGGGATTCTCTCTCTCTCTCTCTCTCTCTCTCTCTCCCTCCCTCCCTCCCTCCCCTGTTCACCCTCTCTCGCTCTCTCAAAAATAAATAAATGAACATTTAAAAATATACATATATATGTATATGTTTACAAGTATTCTCCCCCTTTAAACAACGGTGGTAGTCAAAATTGTAACTAATTAGTTGTCAGCTCAGGCAAACCCTATGTGTCTCAGTTTTAACTCATTGAATTCATTGATTCATTCGCTCATTCGTTCATTCAAGAGGTAATGCACGCCAAGTTCAATGCACTGTGCCACAGTACCGTGCCAAGGGGCACAGATGTGCACAGGGTTGCACTCAAATATTTCACAGCCGGTGGAGGAGATGGCAAGGTGAACAAGTAACACAAAACCCCCTTGGTTCTCTATTAGGTCTCCTCTATTGCCTCACAGCACTTGCTCAATTTGCAATACGTTTTTTGTCTGTTTATCTAAAAGGTGTCTGCTGTCCTATCAGACCATAAGCTCTGAGGGCAGGACCGCCTCTATTTGGCCATCAATTACGTCTCCAGTGCTGTGGCCATAGCAACCACGTGGTAAGAATGCAGTGGATGTTGCCTAATGGAAGTGTCCACGGATATTATAGGAGCCCGGGGGGTGTTACCTAACCCAAGCTGGGGAATCAAGGATGACTTTACGAAGGCAGTGATGCTTGGGCTGAGTCTTCAAGGATGTGTGAGAGTTTCCACAGGGCCAAAGCAAAGGGTTTTCGAGGCCAAGGACAGAGCATGTGTCCCAGGCCACACATGGAAGAGCATTTCTTCGTCTGCTTTTTTAAAAACCTGTGTATTAAAATTCCTACCAACTCTGATCGGCTATACTCTTCATCTTCACATGGCAAATATTTCTCTTTTTAGGACCGTATTTTATGTGGTTTGTTTTTCTATATTTTTCTTTGTAATTGATTTATTTAAATTCAAGTTAGTTCACATACAATGTCGTGTTGGTTTCAGGAGTAGAACCCAGTGATTCATCGCTTCCATAGGACACCCAGCGCCCGTCCCAACAAGCGCCCTCCTTAATGCCCCTCGCCCACTTAGCCCATCCCCCCACCGACACCCCCCCCCCCCCCAGCAACCCTCAGTTCACTCTCTGTATGTAAGGGTCTCTTATGGTTTGCCTCCCTCTCTGTTTTTATCTTATTTTTCCCTCCCTTCCCCTATGTTCATCTGTTGTGTTTCTTAAATTCCACATATGAATGAAATCATATTTGTCTTTCTCGGACCGACTTATTTCACTTAGCAAAATACACTCCGGTTCCGTCCACGTTGTTGGCAAGGGGCAGGATTTCACTCTTTTTGATCGCCAAGTAGTATTCCATTGAGTATATACATAACTTAGTTTTCAGTCGCTAGAGGGTATGGAGTCACTGTGAACATTAGAATACCTCATTTAAGAAAATCAGTACATTCCTGGGGCGCCTGGGTGGCTCAGTCGGTTGAGCGTCCGACTTCAGCCAGGTCACGATCTCGCGGTCCGTGAGTTTGAGCCCCGCGTCGGGCTCTGGGTTGACGGCTCAGAGCCTGGATCCCGTTTCAGATTCTGTGTCTCCCTCTCTCTCTGCCCCTCCCCCGTTCATGCTCTGTCTCTCTCTGTCTCAAAAATAAATAACCATTAAAAAAAAAAAGACAGAAAATCAGTACATTCCTAACGATGTGTGGATTGGGTTGCTTTTTCTTCTTTCTACCGCAGTTTTTCTAATTGCAGTATTTCAGAGAATCCTTTTGTGCTCAGTTTTGAGTATCATTAAACGAGACTCTTTTAGGAGACATTGTGGAGAAGCTTTGCCAGAATGCTGGAAATTCGGTGAGCAAAGCTATATTCCTCATAAGGTTCTTACGGTTATTTTGGCTGATAGATTAGATTCGTAACTGTTAACCAATAATAAATGAAAGGAAATTCTTTAAGCACATATTCTGGGTCAGGCGGAAGGCCTCAGTGAAACCACCCTGTAGAGAAAGCATATTTTATGCCCATTTTATAGGCGAGTAAAAGGTCCATCAAAGATGGGCCTTTGTCCAAGTTCAAACAGGAAGGAAGTGTTGGAAACAGGATTCAAATCTGTGTGTGTTTGTATCTGAAGTTCATGCCTTCAGTTTACGGGCCAGGACAGATGTGCCTCATGAGGTGTGGTAGCGTATAGACCGGCACATCCAAACCTGTCGGTCCTTGGATTCCATCCTGCAGGAGACATATGGTGGTGTCATTTTCTTTGGATAAATAAGTTTGGGACCCTTTAAATAGCTTGTTTTATTGCAAGGCTTAGCAGAACCGTTAATACGCTTATGAACATTGTAACTTTCCAAGTGGGGGGGGGGGGAGGGGGAAAGCACGTATTTACTTTGCAAACTTTTTTTGACCGCAGAACCCTTTAAAAATGTTTCTGGCCTTAGTATTCTGCCTGATGTCTCTCAGAACCTGGTTCCAGAACACAAGTTGAGAAATACTGACATAGGTAATAAATACCACATCACAAACCTTGGAGATCCCCCTTGTGTTTGAGTTTAGCTCCCAGCTGGGTCGTCCGGAGCCACTCGTGAGTTTATACCATATTCTCATGACGTCCTTAATTTTTCTGCATATTCTTTTCTCTCTGTCTCAAATGGCCTCTCTTTACCCAGTGCGTGGGGTCTTTCTGGGAAACCACTTTACTCTGGTCTCTTTTCTGCCAACCCTTGGCTGATTCCCTCAGGCCAATTTGGGTATTGGCTCCTCTGTACCCCAGTAAGTCTTATCACTTAGAATTGGAATAGGCCCTTTACTTTCTGCCAGCCCACCAGATGGCTACGGCATTGAGATCAGGGATGATATCTTTGTATAAAGATCCCTATCACCTAACACAATGGCTGGCATATAATAGGCACTCAACCCTACTTGAAGGAATGAATAAAAAAAAAATCAATGAATAAGTGAATGAGTCAGCCTTACTGGTTTGGGAATGCATGGGTTAAATGAGTTTAAAAAGCTGGATTGGATTGGAGGTAAGGTGGAGACCCTTACCTTCAGGGCTTTCAAGTTTGCACCTTGCAAAGAATTTGAATGGGAAATTTGAATATGGTATCTTAAAACGGCATTTGAAGAGGCATTTGAAGAAGATGAACCCGGGAGGCCAGTTTGAAGAGAAGAGGTCTGTTAAGTGCTGCAGCATCCAAGGCTTAGGTGATGATGGCCACGACAGCTCTCGTTGCTTATTTATAGGATTGGCTTTCGATGGATGGTGAGGTAAGGGCTGGAAATATATTTTATTCAAAAAGCAGATATCATGGGGCGCCTGGGTGGCTTAGTCGGTTAAGCGTCCGACTTCAGCTCGGGTCATGATCTCATGGTCCGTGGGTTCGAGGTGTCGAGTGCTGACAGCTCAGAGCCCGGAGTCTGCCTCAGATCCAGTGTCTCCCTCTCTCTGCCCCTTCCCCGCTCATTCTCTCTCCCTCTCTCCCTCTCGAAAATAAACATTAAGCATTTTTTTAAAAACCACAAAAAAAAAACCCATATTATTACAGGGCAGTATAGGGATACAAAGATGAAACTACATATTTCTTGTTCTCCAAAATCTCATAGATCAATCAAGATGCATGCAAGAAGCACACACAAAATAAACTATGGCAAACTCTCAAGTATATTTTATAGTGAAACCAAAAAAAATTTTTTAAAACAGATGGGAGAACTGGGCAAACCATGGAGATTGCAATCGAGGAGGCCTGAGACTATCTCACAAAGGAGGGAGGACTTGGCCTTAGGAGATGGACGGCATTCCAAGGGGCCAGGGTCTGGACTGAGAATCGGGTGGACCCCAAGAATGACTCTTCCATGGTGAGTCTCAGCCAGGGTTCCCGATCAAAGCTAGATCAGGCCTGACTTCTCCCTTTGGGGGACATGCATTTTTTGCCTGGGGAGATCTTTGGCCCCCATACCTTCTTTGAGAATTTCAGGCCCGGGGCGAACTGTCTATTCTTTCACGTTTTTTAATTCCAGTGCTTGAATGCAAAACAAAGGAACAAGAACCTTGACATGCCTCAAGTTCTCCTCGTGAGAAAGCTGTTGACATACACAACCTCCCTTAATCTTTGGAAACCTGAGAGGGCTGAGTTATTGGTACCATTTGACAGATGTGGAAACTCGAGGCTCCGAGATGTTTCGTATTTGCTCAGTTTCAGTCTTGCATCAGCTCAGCCTCGACAAGTCCTTTGCTATCAATATATCGCTTCGAAGGGAACAGATTATTAGTCACCTGCCTCACAGCTGGACAGTCTTCGAGAGTCGTCCGTTGGACAAAGATGACAAGAGCCACTTTTCCCAGGTCTTCGTAAAAATAATTCACCCAGGGGGGCGCCTGGGTGGCGCAGTCGGTTAAGTGTCCGACTTCAGCCAGGTCACGATCTCGCGGTCCGCGAGTTCGAGCCCCGCGTCAGGCTCTGGGCTGATGGCTCAGAGCCTGGAGCCTGTTTCTGATTCTGTGTCTCCCTCTCTCTCTGCCCCTCCCCCATTCATGCTCTGTCTCTCTCTGTCCCAAAAATAAATAAATGTTGAAAAAAAAATAATTAAAAAAAAATAATAATTCACCCAGGCAGCACACATGGCGGTGAAAGCATATATTTGTACGTGTTGCAAAATACTTGTCTGTGCAGTGTTTAGCTTGATCCTTATGCTATCTTCTAGGTAAGTCAGAGATTACTACCCACACTGTATGTAGGTGAGGAATCTGGAGCAAAATGAGGAACCAAAGAGTATTATTTTGCAGCTGTATGTCATCAACCCTAAATGCATTGCTCCTAAATCTGGATCTCCAGGTCCCGGGGGCACTTAAAGTTCCCAGCAGTCCATCCCAATCCCAAGTGCATGGTTGGGTCATGAGACCATTCTGGCGCTTGGGCTGCCTGGACTCTCTCTGGGAAGTGCTTTCTGAGCCAGCTCAGGTCTCTCTTGTAGGCGGTGAAGTCCATTTTCTTTACAGCGCATGTGTTGGTATTTGCCTTCTCTGCGAGGTTTGTGCCCTTTTTCCTGGTGGGAAATGGGACCTTTTGTCCCTGACTCCCTGGCAAGATTCTCTCTCTTAGACCGCTGCCCCGTGCACCATTAACGAGCACGAGGCCTTTGGGCTCTGAAAATCCACCTCCGACCTTCACTCAGGTGTCGTATCCCCGTGTTACGAAAATAGCCCTTCCTCAGTGTTATGCCCAGAATTCGTGATCCCCAAAGACCACTAGGGAGCCGAGTCCGATGCAAAAGCAAAGAGCCTTTATTCGAGCTAGCTCGAGCTCAATCCCCTACCTGCACCGACACAACAGTGAGATACCAGGGAGAGAGAGGGAGTTTCAAAAGGACAAAGGTTTTATTGGGGCCTAGGGGCAGTTGGTGAGGTAATGGCTATGGCCTCAGCCGATTGGCTGGGGAAGGGTCCGAGTCCTGTTAGGCAGGTGAGGGGGGGGTTACTCAAGGGGAGGAGGTGTGGTCAAGGTGAAGGACACAGAACAAGATGGAGTTGGCCGGCATAGGCCCGCCCTTTCACTCAGCACTGATTTCCAGGGAAGTTCACCACGGAGACAATGTTGGGGTCTGCTGGGCTGAGGGGGGGTGGAGGGGTGGAGGGACCGGACGAGGCGGAGAGGTGCTATGGCACTGTTGCTTTCGTTCATCCCCGGAACTGGGAGAGCTTGGGTCACGTCTTTTTAGCTACTGGGCACATGTGGTGACAACGATGTCCCCTGTTTTGGGGGGTCGGGAGGAGAGGACTGGACATGGCCGCATCCCTGGAAATCTCAAGCACCGGCTCCTAAAGATAGTATCTTGGCCTCGGGGCCCTGCTCCTCCCCTCGGTCAGGTGGGCGTTTCTTATCGATACTTTTTCCGTAGCCACTTGACATCCGCCAGGCTGTGTCCCTGTTCCTAGACATTTGGTTTCAAAGCCTGATGTGATTATTTTGAGAGGAAGAAGTGGAAAGGGAGATAGAAACTGTCAGAAACCTAATTGGTTCACCTGTCTTCAAAAGGCCGTGCTATTGAGATGGCTCGTTTCTTGTCTCGTTCTGAAGGAAGGAAGTAGAAGGTGCTGGACAGAGTTCACCTCTGCTCGATCTCTTGCCCTGAGGAGCTCGAACCTCGCAGAGGGGGAGATTGAGGCCTGTAATGAGAATGGAGGTTATAAAGAGGAGGGAACGGGCTTTCTCCAAGGTTTTCCTGCGGAGGCCCTCATCCCTGGATGATTTTGCCTTAAACAGCACCCAGAAGCGATCGCATACACGCCCTGCGTGTCGAGCGTATTATCCATCGGTACGAGTTGGAGGCCTTTTATGAACTTTAGTTTTAGAGAAGCCGTGTAGCAGATTAAAGAATTCCAGCTTGGCCCTGTACCAGGCACCTTGGACCAGGCCTCTCTCGTAACAGACAGAAGCCAGCGCCTGACTTCTGTAACTAGTCCCTGCGCAGTGGAGACCATTTACCTCCCCAGGCCGACACGTCCCCAGGGGGTCACGGACCCTCCAACCTTCCGAATGATTCCCTGCTAGAGGAACTTGCAGAAGCTGGGAGGCGCCCTCCTACGGGCGGCTGTCAGGCTGCGCCTAGCAAAGCAGCAAGGGCTCCCCTGACGCGCACGGTCAAGTGACTTACTGCTGGAATATTCGGAGCCGATGGAGGCCAGCCTCCAGGCGGGGCCTGGCGAACTTCCCACAGCTCTTTCCATCCTACCCTTCACCCTCTGCTTTTTCCTGGCGGGCAGCTGTCAGCAGCAGCCACAGGGGATGAGGTGGCCCCGGGGAGTGCGCACATCTGGCCTCCGCATCAGCTCGCAATGGGAAGTATCCCTCGGTTCATCTGCAGATGTTTGTGCTGGATGCCGCTCCCGGCCTCCACTTTCTAGGTGCTGGCTCGCCCCGGCTCAGCACCCCAAGCCTTCACCCCGAGGAATTCTGCCTCTGTCGCAGCACTGGCTCAGCCCCTCGGGCCAGCCTGAGCTCAAACCGCAGAGCCCATGAGAATCTCGTGTGCCAATTGTTTTTACAAGGTGGTGTCCTGAAACCCGACACCGGAAGACACAACACAGAGCTGCCAGCTCCACAGTTCAGGCCCTGACGGGATCCCTGGACCCCCAGATTCCCGGATCCAGAGGATAATCCGCACCCCAAACCCGCCGACCCGTGAGTCGGGACGTGTGGTTTCTCAGGTTGCGCGGGCATAGCTTCCGTTCTGCCAAATTCCTGGGTTTGCTGTCTCCTGCCAAGGTCAGCAGAAACTCAGTTAATCTGCTGGGTGAGTCCTAGCTGAGAAACAGCCAGAAGTGGGAGAAGGAACTCATTAAAAAAAAAAATCCCCTACCTTGCACGAAAGACGGAAACGTTGTCAAGCCGCATTTCCAACCTCGGTCGCAAGCGCACACCCTATTTTGCGTGGCCGGTTCCTCTGCTATTAAGTTGCTGCAAGTGGAGAGGTTGCAACTGTGGTAAAAAGACAAACTGCATTTGAAACACTGGAGAGCCTGGAGAAGGAGCAGACTCTCAAATTGCCGAGCGCTTTGGCTGGACAGAGCGCGCTGTCTGCTGTCCTCGGCTGAGACTGGTTACCAGGGGCGTTTGCTGGGCACCTTTTGCTTTCCAGCAGAAAGCCTCGGACTTCACAGGAAGGGGCCCTGGCTTGTTGGAACCTTCTGGAATGTCTGAGCAACCAATCTCTCTTCTGCTCAGCTACTCGAGTCTTTTCTTTCTTTCTCTCCCTCTTCTCACCTCAACCGGGAGATTAACATGCACTGAAATCCCCTTTAAAATGACCACTTTTTCATTCCTGGGGCAAAGAGACCCAGATCTTAGACTAAGCCCTTGGCGGTCAAGTAGCTCGCAGAGAGGAAAAACAAAATCCACCACCAAAGGTTGCCCTCTGACCACAGCATATGGAACCAAAGCCCCCCGAGGTTCCCTTGACCATGGTCTTTGATTCAGTGAAGCCCCTTCCTGTGTCGCAGAATGTCACTATTGCCTCCTGGTCTCTGTCCTCACTTTGCCAGGGCAGGGTATCCTGAAAAACCCCTTTTTTCTAACGTTAAGAGTGCAAGAGAGTCAACTTTGGCCAAAGGCAGGGAGAATAATGTGTACAGAGAGGCCCTTCTGATTAAGTGAGTCATTCACATCTCAGTACATCACCTTTTTAATTCTAGGCAAATTTTTTTTTTTTTTTCCCCAGGCAGAATTTTAATCAGAGGTGAATCTTATGCACAGGGAAAGTCATCTCGTTTTTCTTCCGCGCACCAGCCTGCTGAGAAATACTTGGGATTTTTCTCTCTGCCCAGCTCCTAGCGTTCCTCTAATTAGAGACAGAGAGCTGAGGGTCTTGCAAGTCATTACTTTTATTGACATTAATATATCACAATATTCTGGAAATGCCTGGTTCTTCTGCATCCTGGGTACTAAGCAGACACACATGAAGGAACCCAACCGATCTCAAATAATGCAAGGACCTAGTCCTCGATAAACAGGAATCGGATGAGGAACAAGCGTGATCGCTTGGATGGGATTCCACCCTTACTGCCAAGGCAGAGCCCCCAGGTGGATGGCAGGTCCTCAGAGGGATGCCAGGATCTCTGTGCATTTGAAATGTAAAATATAAGCGACCCGTAGTTTCCTAGGCTAATGTGATTCCAAATGAAAGCGTAGAGTTGACAGGTTATTTATCAAAGTGTGGGGCCTGTTTTTGGTTTCAATCAGGGACCAAAATACAGGGTGTGGGCTCATTTCAGCGGGTCCCAAAATGACACAGTCGCGGTCCACCGGAGCCAGAAAGGACTTGGAAGATAAACTTGTCCCAGACCTTCATTTGACAGACGAGCTTCGGGGTCTGCTCAAGTTCACACGGCAAAGACAGGAGCAGAGTGATCTTCGTGGCTTCGAACCAGGTGTTCTTCCCCCTCTGCACCTTCCGGCACATACCCGTAGATAAATCTTACAGGACCCGGCGGATCACGTCGGCTGGGCATTTTGTTTAAGGGTTTTGTTTCCTGTTGGGGAGCATTTTAGGCACAAGTAACAAAAACCGACTCTTACTAAGCAGAAAAGGAACACATCAGGAGAGTGTTGGTTGCCCTCAAAGTTCATAGGAATGCTAAAGAAACGGGCTGAACAACAAGGGGTAGCGGGGGGCCGGACGGCGAGGCTGCTAGAATGAATGAGTGCTTTTTTCTGCTCTTTGGTAGCTCCACGCAAGAGTGAGGGTCCCCGGAGAGACTTGGATCTCCAGCTGGTTCATTGGTGTTGCAGGATAAATACGCGTTGTTTGGGATTGTCCCGCGCAAGCACTCAGCGGATCAGAGACCCTGGAGAGAGGGTCCCTTTGGCCCGGCTTGAGTTACCTGCCCGGTGACGTGCGGACGCTGAACAGCCAGAACCCACACGTGTCCTGCCTGCTGCTAGTGTTCACCAATATTTCCCGACCTCCTGAAGTTCCAGCACAGAGGACGGATACCTTTCCCATCACCCGAAATTTCGCCGTAAACATGCGGCTCGATTAAATTATGAAATGAGCAGCAGTGGTATGGGGCACTGGCAGAATGGAAACATTTAAGAGCCGGTATGTGAGTCTGCCCGTTCTCCCCTTCCTCCACCGTGGCAAAGCCGTGGGCCTCGTGTCCCCAGGGCAGCATCAGAATCTAAAGGAACCTCGGTCACCTGGGTCTCTGAGGGACGGTCATCAGCAGAGCCTTTGGGGTCGTTTACAACAGCATATCCTAGACTCTTCTAACAAGTGCACCCACTTACCAAATGCCCCGCAGAGGGTTCATATTTCCAAGGGAACACAGAGATGTTAACTATCCCACCACACAACTTGGCGAGACATCCGGCGTGCAACTTAAAGCACCGTAATTATGGCGAAAAACAGGGGGTAGCCTCTGAGTTTATCCCAATCCTGTTCAGACGTGCCTCTGCCTAATTTCACTCTGTCAATCCGACATGCCCAGGTTTAGAGGATTATTCCTGGATAGAAAGCTAATGCACCTAGGATGTCAGGCGCAAAATGCCTCCAGTAGCAGCCAGCTCGGTTATATTTATTTACTCTTTTTACCCAGGGGGTGTTTGTACAGAGGAGGAATCGACGGGGCCTTTGTGTAAGAAACATACGCCGATCCCTACACACGTGATTTGGTGTCAGGGAAGTTCTGTCCGCACCAGAAGCTGGTATGATGCAGTGGGAAACTCGAAATCAAATACCATAGAGGCGTCGTGAGATTATGCGTGCAGAAGTGAAACACGAAGGAACGTAGACATACGCAGCTGGAAGTGGCTGGCTTCCCAAAAGGAGATAGAGATAGCTACAGGAATTAATTGAGTTAATGAACAAGGAATTAGTGGGTTGACTGAATTAATGAATAATGAATTATTGCACTAATGAATTACAACCAAGCGGCTAATCAGAGTTTCCCGGTGACTACATCTACTTTTTGTATATTTAGTTACAACCCCCCGATTTACCTTCAATCAGAAGACTCAGGTCATTCACTGGGAGGTGGGGTAGGGACGGAGACAGGTGGCTTGTCCTGGTGGGCCCAAGCAGTGTTGACCTCAAGCAGGCTGACCATGGGAGGAGCCCCGAGCTGGCTTCCCTTTCAGAGTGAAGAATGAGGAAGACATTTCTGCCGCTTACCTATTCCCACTTCTTGAGGATGCGGTCAAGGTAGCAAGCCAGGCACAAGGGAGAGGCTTTTGAGTAAAGTGCAGCCGAGGTATGCATCGTATTCATTTTTTCAGTACATTTTCCAGTGTTCTTTTAACACATCTGCTTTTCCCCTAAAACTGAGAACTTTGAAAATTAGGCAAAGTAATTCTTGTTTTCCATTCCCGGCCAAACTTCCTAGGTCACTTTTAAGCTTGGCCCTTCTCCAGGAGCCTCAGAAACCTCGCGATGTTAACTTTTTGATTTATGTTCTGTCTCCCATTTGGCATCGAAAGTAGCTGCTCTTGACCAAACTCTGTGCTCTGTGATTGGCTCTAAATTGGAAGGAAGATAAGTCCAAAGTAAAAACAATGCGATTTTTTTAAAGAGATTGTATGATGTAAGTCTAGGAGAAAAGTCCAGGTCTGCAATGCCGAAGCTCCAATCTGGGGGAGACTGGGGCCCCAAATGAGATGGCTTTTGGGTGGAGGTTGGGGGGTGGGGGTTGGGGTAAAGGGGGTCGGTAAGTGGGAGAGAGAAAACAGGATTTAATCTGAGTTAACCGCAGATGTGAAATGAGAAGCCAAGAAAAGCCATGTGTCTGAAGGATAACAGAACTGAGTAAAAATAATTAGGACCGTAATTCAAAGCCTAGACCCAAGACCCACCACAATCTACTGTAGGAAACCTTTCTGATTCCAAGCAGCCATTTCTTCCCCTGCACGTGTGTGCACACTCACGCACACACACACACGTCTTGTTAGCGTTTTATCTCTGGGACGGGATATCCTCCGATCTAACACTTGGAATCCAAACTAGGAGCACGACGAGTCGTTTGATGGGCCGGTGGAAGAAGTGTTGTCCGCTGCACACGTTACAGATACGGGCTCTAAAATGGGAATGGGATTGTTTCCACCTGCCGGGGATACTCACGTCTGAGAATTTACGGAGGGCTAAACATCGCGCCGGGAGGATTGCGAGTGCTTGAGATAGGTTAGCGAGGAGAAACCCACTTAAGGCTCGGTGAGACCTGGCAAAGTAGGTATGATCACTAACCACCAGGAAACTGAGGCCCCAAAGTGAAGTAATTTGCCCCAGGGTCACACCACAGGAGCTGACATTGGAGTCCGGCTCCTTTTCTGACTCCAGACCAGGTAGTTATTCCCCCCATCATTTGCTGAGGTTGAGGCCCTGCGTGGTGTTCTTTAGAGTTTATGCTTGGAGAATCACTGACCTTTGCAAGCGAGCAAACAGAATGCCGTCATTCAAATGCCCCCCCCCCCCCAATTGGTCATTCCGGTTTGTCACACAAGAACGCACGGTAATGGCTTCACGGGGAGGGAAACGCAGTGTCCTATAGACCCTTGCCACGAAACACATCAAGCCTTCATTAAGTTGTTGGGGTTTTGAGGGGTCGTTTTTTTTTTTTACCTCATTTCTGTTTAAAAATAAATTGATTTAGCAATTTGCACAGTGCCTCCCTGGACCGTACTTGATGAAGCGGAACAATCACTTAAATGTTCAATTATCCTAAGCAGAAAAGGCCAGAGGAAGCTTGCACACGAACCACTCCCCTCTCCACTGTCAGCCCGACCTGGCCCAGGGTGGAGGCAGGTGCAAAGGTGGGCCCTCCACCTCTGTCACCTGAACCCGGCCAGGACCCTTCCCCAGCCCAGCCGCACAGAGGCAGGACGTGGAGCAGAGCTGTAAGCCCCCAAACCACACGAAGCCATCTCCTTCTGCAGAAAGAGACACTTTACCTGTTTGCCTCCCCAGCAACCCAACCCTCACCGGGGCTGCGGCCGGTCTCCCCTTCCTGCCTTCTGGTTTACTCTGAATTTAGGGCCTGCGCTCTAACGCTGTCTTGATGCCTGCTTATTACATCACGCATGCTCGTGAAATCTCGCATTCTTTTGCCTGTTTGCCCATTCGAGTGCTTTTTATCTTGTTTCCAGGGATGCCCCACTAACGACACGGTCAGCTCCTGGGTGCTAGACAGCACCTGTCTTGTCACCATCACGCTGCCAGCATTTACGTGGTCCCCGTCTAGAAACCCCTGCTCTGTAGTATTCGTTGGGTCAATGGATCGATCTTCCGTACTGCTTTAACATGCCATTGTTGTCTGCTGTTCTCCTGGCCCCGGACCAAGTGTTCTTTTCCTGTCTTTTTCTTTTTTTTTTAAATTGTGCGAGGAACACTTAACACGAGGTCTACACTCTTAACAGATTGTTAAGTGTGCAACAGGATGGTTGACATGGGTGTGGTGCAGCACATCCGTAGAGCTTATTCATGTTGCGTAACTGAGTCTTTATGCCCACCGATCTTAACTTGACCTTCACCCGTGCCCGCCGTCCTGGCCTTTGGAACTCCAGCGACGCCCTGTATTCTCCCCTGAATTCTGAATCCCTTAAACAGCTCCCCGCACATTCCAAGTCTGGATCGGCGTCTGAGCTCTCCCCCCTCACTGCCTGCTGGCTCCCGGCCCCGGAAATAACATCGTCTACATCTGAGCAGCACTTTCCAAAGCCTGGAAAATGGAAAGTTATGCTTACCTGCTGCCAGACTCCACAGCATAAAGTGTTTATATTAACGAGCGACAGAACATGCCAGAGAGATTGCACCACGTACACGGCCTCCAGCAGCGGTAGAGAGTGTCCACCCCTAGATGCTTGTTAAAGTTCGGCCAATGTGAAAATTCCCTCCAAGTTTCTCATTTAAACTTGCCGTTTTTAAAGATAACCAGAGGTATTCGCATTGTCTTTTCTGAGGCCTTACCTGTTCTA
Source organism: Prionailurus viverrinus (assembly GCF_022837055.1). Classification (NCBI taxonomy): domain Eukaryota; kingdom Metazoa; phylum Chordata; class Mammalia; order Carnivora; family Felidae; genus Prionailurus; species Prionailurus viverrinus. Next base: position 14,966,709 of record NC_062576.1, on the reverse strand, counting down.
CTTACTGATGTATAAAACTCCAGGACTCGGGACGTTAAATGTTTGTCGGTCAGAGTCATTGAAAATGTTTTGTAAGTTTCCCTTTGTGTTTTCGTTTTGTTTCTCTTGTTTTTGACACGGCAGAGTTTTAAAAAAAATCTGAAGTTGACAAGTCCAGAAATGTTTCATTTTCTTGTATTGCTTTTATGATTCTTGAAAAGCTCTTACGATTATTAAAAGGCCTTTTCCCATCTAGTGCTTAGTTAACCAATCCTTCTCATTTTTATGGTTTATAATTTGATTTAGTAAGCAACATTAAATTCTTCAATCCTTCTAGAACTTTCCTTCATTTACACGATGAGGATTTCCCTTGATTTTTTTTTTTCCTCCCCGGAGAAGCAAATACCTACTGTGTCTTTCTGTCTAGACACATTCTGTGCCATGGATTCATATGTTGCTTAGGTCACCATTACCATATCATGTCAATTATTCTGAACCATTTTATATGCTTTAGTATTTGGAGGTACCTCCTCCCACATTATTCTTCCATGTTTATTTTTGACATGAACTTTAGAACGTTCTTTCTAATTCCAAAATAAATATCATTGGGGGTGTTTATTGCCTGACTTTAAGGACTGACACCTTTAAGATATAGGCCCTTGCCATTCAGAAATGGGGAATGGCTCAGTAAATATTTGTTTTCCCTTTATAAATTTCAGTAGAGATTTTCATGTTTTCCATCCAAGCCCCCTACGTTTCTTGTTAGCATTATTCCTTGACATTTTATGAAAAGTATGTGTGAGGGGAGGGGTGGCCTGCACGGGAGAGGGAGTGAGGAAATGTGTGTATGTTGTGAGCGGCATTTTTTTCCCCTCCTGTGTTAGCGTGGGCTGCAGATAAGCCATTGGGTTTTGCTGAATTTAACTAATCCAATCGAATCTGAGTCTCTTACGTTTAATAGACGTACATGATTATACAGAGTTCAGTAATTACAATTGGTCTTCTCTTTTTTCTAGAAGAAAATTCTAGGCAGATAGCCCCTTCCGCATCCCCACTGTGCCGCCATATTCCATCGTCTTCTTGCCTCTGTGGGTGCTGGGAAAACCACTCTCCGCTGATGATTGCTCTGAGGGTTATTTGTCAGCGCTCAGTCGATCTGTTGCTTCTTTGAGGATAATCTCATCTTTTCCCTCTGGCTGCTTCCGAGAGTTTGCTTTGTCTTTCCCTTTTGCATTTCTACTGTTGACAAGTACCAGTTGTGGATTTCCTTTTATGTATCTTCCTTGGGCTTTCTGTCAGATCTCCTCACTGTCTCTTGTAGGTTCCTTATGCTCTCCTGCCTCTACTTGTTTCATCCTGGAGTACTTCTTCTGACCTTTGTTGCAGGTCTTCAATCCTTTCATCAGCTGTGTCTCATCTGCTCTTAAATCTATCCACTGAGTTCTTCATTTGGGGTTATTCTGTTTTTCAGTACCCTTCCTTCCTTCCTTCCTTCCTTCCTTCCTTCCTCGTTCCCTCCTTCCTTCCTTCCTTCCTTCCTTCCTTCCTTCTTCCTTCTTTCTTTCCTTCTTTCTTCTTTCTTTCTTCTTTCTTTCTTCCTTCCTTCCTTCCTTCCTTCCTTCTTTCTTCTTCCTTCTTTCTTTCCTTTCTTCTTTCTTTCTTTCCTTCTTTCTTTATTCTTTCTTTCTTTTCTTTCTTTCTTTCTTTCTTTCTTTCTTTCCTTCTTTCTTTCTTCTTTCTTTCTTTCTTTCTTTCTTTCTTTCTTTCTTTCCATTTTTAAATTTGCAGCATCTGGGCTATTTCTTACAGTTTTCAATCCACTGCCAGAATTGTGCCGCTTGGTTTATTTCACCATGAACATTGTAAACCCCTTGTTTTACAGTCTGTGTCTGTAACCTCTGTCTTGAAGTCCCTGCGGGTCCGTTCCTGTTCTCAGTTGTTCTGCTGGTTCTGGCTCACATTGTGTCACCTCTCCATGTGCCACACTAGTTTTTACCGTTTGCTGGACATCGGACGTGAACACTACATAGAGCGCTGAGGCCCAGAATGGATCATCTTCCTCCAGCCCCTCTTTGCAGCCTGTTGATACTGAACACGTGGTCGATTTCCATCCCACTGTTTCCTTTAGGCAATACATTTCAAAAATACATACTTAGTCTGAATACTCACACTTATGTTCCCTTTACCTCGTGTTGGAGTCGCCTTCCACGGGTTCGATGTAGGATTTTTGTTTCTGATTTTTTTTGCCCTTGAACAGGAAGACACATATGCAGAGTTAGTGTTTGCCAACAGGCCACCCATGTGGCAAGTCCTTGGTTCTGCTCAACGGACCTTTGGGTGCTGGTACAATCACCCTGATATATCCAGGTCTAGAGGAAGCATTTGATTCCACAGCTGTTTGCAAATTTCCATGGTTTTGTTTATGTTTTGTTTTGTTTTGTTTTGGCCAATCTTCATCCATGAAGAAGACTCAGATGGAGTCTTCTCATGCTCTTATCTCCGAAACATGGGAAGGTACGATACAGGAAAAACCTCAGCCCGGGCACGTTCTGTTCCCCTCTTTGGAACACGTGCCCAGCAAGTGAGAAGTCTCCTTCCAGGAAGCTGGCCAGTCCTTCTCTGCTGGGAAGCAGAGTGTCCTCTGGGGGTTGCAGGCTCTGTGTAGATAGAGGAAGAGACTAAGGTAGACATTGCCCAAAACAGAGGTGTTGGGCCAGCTGTTCTGTTGGTTCATTCTCTGGCTCTCAGGGCTTAAGGGACATGGCAAAGGTTTGTCCTTCCTTTCATGCTCTAGAGGAAGAGGCTTAATGGACCTACACGAGGCATCCTATTATGTTTGTTCATCCAGCACCACAGGCCCTCGGTTGTGAATTCCTTCGAGATTCTGGTCTGATTTCAGTTTATTGGATTTTTGTTCTTTCACAAATATTTCAGCGAGAATTTGGGAACTGTTGCATCAGGACTGGTAAGCTGATTCCATTTTAACCAGCTCAGCTATTTCTTGGAAACCGAATCTTTTATTAAACATTAGGAACTGCTGAGTTTGCAAGAGCAACAAATTCTCTGGGGACATGCTGAATTAATAAAGAGAGATGATAGTTTGGGACGAATCAGCCGTCAATTGCCAAGTTTATGGAGTCACAGATTTTCAAATATTCATGTTGTCTACGACGTTCGGCGTCCTGCAAAGGAATGTGACGTTCCCAGTGAAGTCACGTCTTTTCTTGCATCTGGGTGATGATTCCAAAGCGAACAGACGGTTAAAAAAAATTTAAGCATCTATTATTGAAATTGAAAGACATGGTATGTGCTATTTTCATAATAATTGGCGCCCTTTGTAGAATTCAATTGACTTCTGAGACACAGCAGGTATCCTACAGGCGTTCTCCTCCTAGATCAGAGAGCTTACAGAGATCATTATTTTCAGGAAATAAACATTTTAAGATATTTCTGTGGACAGTGTGGTTCCAAGCTTATTAACAAGTGGAATTTGAAGCATCCCTCCAGTAGTTGGGGCGCCTGGGTGGCTCCGTCGGTTAAGCGTCCGACTTCATCTCAGGTCACGATCTCACCGTTCATGGGTTCAAACCCTGCCTCGGGCTCTGTGCCGACAGCTCAGAGCCTGGAGCCTGCTTCAGGTTCTGTGTCTCCCTCTCTCTCTGCCCCTCCCCTGCTCATACTCTGTCTCTCTCTATCTCAAAAATAAAATAAACATTAAAAAAAATTTTTTTTAAGATTCTAAGTTAACAATGCTGTGGAACTATTTGCATAGAACTCGGTCCTTGGCTGAGATGGATGTGGCATCGTTGTCTGGCTGGACCAGACCTTGGCCTCAGTGGGTGCGTTCCTGGAAGCCCTAATTCTTCTTTGCAGGTCTCCTTTTTCGAGGTAATTTTGTTCCCCTTCCTATTGTTGTGCTATTCTACCACAGCTCTTAGGGGAAGTTCTGGTGGCCACATGGCATGAGTGTAATATTGATACCAGAATTCAGTCCCCATGAGAGAAAATCAGATTTTCACTGGGGAGTGGGGAAAATCTACCCAGCCAAAGACAATGCATGGGGAGCGTTCCCACAAAACCCAGAGACAAAACAAGTCATTAGTTGAATGAATACACAAAATCAAGATCATCACAATCATTTGATGTTCTTTTAAAAAGTCGTAGGCAATTCAATGAAATAAAAACAAAAGGAACAACTGAAATGAGGGAAAATTGTCAAGAGAATCACTAGGAATAACTCTAGAATTACAATGAGAATCCAGCAAGGTAGCCAGATACAGCATAAATATTAAAGAGCCAATTTTTCTAACACAGTCCAACCAGTCAGAACTATGGAAAAAGACCTCATTTCTAAGAACAACAAAAATATAAAGGATGCAGGAATAACCTTAATAAGAAACATACGGGATTAAACCAAATTACTGAGCACTAAGATGGAAACTGATTACATGGAAAAGCCCTATCATGCTCTCAGATGGCAAGATAAATAGAGCAAAGACACAGATTTGTTTCTTCATGTTTGCCGTCGGACCATCACACCGTCTGGAGCCCGCTTAGCACAGTGGTTGAGAGCAGGGTCTGGAACAAAACTGCTTACAGCGGTCGCCCATCTGAGCCCACAGCTGTGTGACTAGGCGACCGTCTTAGCCTCTCTGTGCCTCAGTTTTCCCGTCAGTAAAGTAGGAGAATGAGAGTGGTAACTATTCCATACGTTTTTTGGGAGAAGTAGTGAAAGTGTCGACATTCGTCAAGTGCCTTTCTAGCATGTGATAGGTATTTGTTAAATTCAATTGACTAACCAGGCCAGAAGCCTGTGGGCAGTGACCACATCTTTCTGCTCCCGGGATCCAGAGGTCCCTACCTGGTGCCTGACACATAGATGCTCCAGAAATGAAATGTTCCCCGAAAGGCACAGAAACTGTCCATGTTGGGCTGTTTCACTGCTATTTAATCTTTGCTGATTTGAGAGTCACACATTGCACCTTGCTTGGACGTATATCTCTTTGATTATTAGTGAAGCGGATGGATTTTTTTTTTAATTTTTTTAATGTTGATTTATTTTTGAGAGAGAGAGACGGAGGGAGACACAGAATCCGAAGCAGGCGGCAGGCTCTGAGCTGTCCGCACAGAGCCCAAGGCAGGGCTTGAACCCACGAACGGTGAGATCACGACCTGAGCTGAAGTCGGACGCTTAACCGACGGAGCCACCCAGGCGCCCCTGAAGTGGATAGATTTTTTTTTTTTTTCAAATGATCATTAGCCACCGATTTTCTGCTTGTGTTCATTTCTGTCTCTGCTTTTGGCCTTTTCCTCGTTTAACCATTGAGGTCCTCGTGTATTTCTCATAAAAGAAAGACCCAGCATACTCTGTTCGTAAGTGTTGTGGATACTTTTCCTGGTTTGTTGTTTGATATTTAATTTCATCTGTGCTGGTCTTTAGCCACAGAGGGATGGCATGGAGAGACTTAGAAAGCCCTCATGCAGACCTTTGAAAAACACTGACTTCTGTTTCCTTTTATTCTTTATATGGTCTGAGTTTTAAAACTCTTAATTCTGCAATCCATCTGTACCTCTTTTGGTGCGTAAGATGAGAATCAAGGATCACAGCTATTTTGGGGGGGCCCCAAATACCTCGCTTTTAGGAAGCTCACAATGATAATGGGGGCGTGATAGGTCGAGGTGAATCTCAACCCGGAGATTGTCTCAACCTGACGTTGTCTCTAAAAAGCCAACACGCTCAATTTAATCATTTCCTGGGTTTCGGCCTCAGCCAATTACTCTGGAAAACCACTCTTGCCATCCACATTTTCCCGCATAAACAACTCTAACCCGGAGGTTTTCAGCCAGACAGATTTTGCACACACACGCATCCCTGCCCCCACCCCCGACCCGAGGCGTATTTTGTAATGTCTGGACACAATTTCTGATGGTCACCATCCAGGAGGGGTGAGAGTCATTCTATGGGCACCTGGGGAGCAGAGGCCAGGGATGTTGCTAAACACCCTCCAAAGTCCAGGACACCCCCACCCCCACCCCCACTGCACATAATTATCTGGGCCAAAATGTCAATGAGGTTGAGGTTGAGAAACCCTGTTTTAACCTGAAGAACGCAATCCAGCTAAAATCAGATGTTTCTGGGATGTCCGAGGCTATGTTTGGAATGTCAAAAGGAAAATACCACGACGGGAGCCCTTAGGGTTCCCTCTGAGCCTCGTTTGTTCTCCTCATTTCAGATTTGACCCTTTGAGGGGAGGGAAGGGCGGATCTGAGAAGATCATATGGGGCCAGAGGTCATCAGTGGAGGATTTGTGAATGTTTCCTCTGCAAACCAGCTGTGGGCGACCTCCCAGAGTGCTGCCCAGCCACACATTAGGAAGTCTAGAAAATCTCCTAGGATTTATCAAGCTTGGAAACATGGGTCTCGTATATTCTGTCAAGTTTCACCAGGATTTGAAATCCCTTGGCTACTGAACGTGGGTCCTGGTACCGGTATCCTAACTAGATTCCCAGGCCCTATGTATTAAGTTCCCCTGTACCGACGTAAAGTATCTCCATAGCATATCCTATGTTCTTATTTACCAGGACTTATTTCTAGACCAACCTATTACTTTGCAGATCCTAGAGATTTAAATACTGCAGCTTTACAACTGTGTTTCAATACCCAGTTGGACACGGCTTAGTTGTTCCTTCCAGCATCACTCAAGCAAATTTTTTTCTTCTTCATAGTCTCAGGTTTTTATTTTTCCATATGGAATTAGATTCCATCTGTCATTTCATTAAACATTTCACTGGAATTTTGACTGAGGAAGGATAAACGAAAAGAGCAAGGGGTTCTCTTTCTCTCAGACATTGATGGCGGGAGGGTAAGTTGGATGAACCTTCGGGAAAGCAACTGGACGGCATGTATTAGGTAAGAGTCTTTGAGATATTCATGGTGCCCTGGACCAGTAATTCTACTTCTGGGAGACAAGAGCCACACACAAAAATTGCGCAGTCATTTGCTTTAGCTCTATTTTTAATAAAATAAAAATGGAAGCAACCTAAAAGTGGAAGAATGTTCCTCTCGGATGGTATATCCAATCAGGGGACTATTAGGCGGCATTGAAATTATGTCTGCAGTAAGGTTTTTAAAAATATTCATGGAAGGTGTTCAGACGAGAACTTTACGTTAAGGGCTGGAAGCAAAATTGCACATTTGATGTTAACGATGTTAAAAACATGTAGGTGCAGAGAAAGATGTTGGAAAGAAAGATGCCAAGTGCTATTAGTAGATGTGTGGTTATTTGTTTATTATGGGTGGTTCTTTTTCTTCTTGATGAAATTCCTTTCAAGAAAATTTCACTTCAATTTCATCGAGAAATTTCTTCTTTTTCTTCTTTCTCTCTTGTGTATGGTAAGCATGTGTTGCTATCGTAAGAACAGGTTTTTAACGAACTATTGATAGAATCAAGGAGAAACACAGCATGGACCCAGAGGGAGTCAGGAAAGGAGGAAAGGGCGTTGAGTCTTGTCAGGAGCCAGGGTATGGACTGGACCCAGGCCTCCCTAACAGAAAAGGCCACAGTGACCACCCTGGCTCCTTCTGTCACAGTGGATGTGCCCATCTTCGATTCTGTTCCTAAAAGTTCTGTTGTCATTCTTTTTTTTTTTTTTAAGATTTTTTTAAAAGCTTATTTAGTTTTGAGAGAGCAAAAGAGACAGAACGCAAGCAGGGGAGGGGCAGAGAGAGAAGAGGGGGACACAGAATCCGAAGCAGGCTCTAGGCTCTGAGCTGTCAGCACAGAGCCCAACGCGGGGCTCGAACTCAAGAACCGTGAGATCATGACCTGAGCTGAAGTCGGACGCTCAACTGACTGAGCCATACAGGTGCCCCTGTTATCATTCTTACTCCCCACGTCCAGGGAGAATGGAGGAGTCAATCCAGACCCGTTCTAAGTCAGGCACTGCCGTACCTTTCCCAGAGTGTAGATGCTAAAGTGATCCAGTTCGTTCCACAGGCACAAGAATCTGTGTTCTCAGCCTCCCCTGGGTCCCAGGCTCTGTGGTACATCCTTTACCTTTGTCCCCTGCCTGCACCTTCCTGTCCTGGCCATTGGGACTGGTACGTCAAGCTTCCTCCCTCCTCAGCAGGGGCCTCCCTCCTACTTCTAGAACAACAGAGAGGCATCAGCAGTGAATGTCCGCCACCTCCTTGGCCTATTTTACCGAACTCAGTGGGGTCACTGTGCCCACTTCTGCCCAAGGCCCCCACCCATGGGGGGACCCGGATCCCACCTCCCTCCTCCTTTGCCCTCTAAGGCTGTGCCACCTCAGTTCACCCCTTTCTCTGCCTCTCCTCTGCAACTTCTTACCGGCAGGCTCCCAATTCTTGGCCTATAAACTTGCTGACGAGTGACCGATCCTTAAGACAATTAGCTTACTTCTCTTCCAACCCATTGCCATATGGCTTCTGTCTCCTCCACTTTGAAGGCGTCTTGGCATCTCTTTGACTGAGATCAACACTATCTTCCTAGTTGGGAAACTCAGGAGCCCTTCTCTTTCTTGACCTTTGACTGTATTTAACACACATCCCCCCTGTCTTCGTTTTGAAACTCCTTCTTCCTTTTTAAAAACGTAACGCCTTTGTGGGGATATAATTCACACCCCATCCAGTTCACCCACTTGGTGTTCTATTCATTGGTTTTGGTTTTGTGGTGTGTGTGTTTATTTTAGTGAGCTTTGCGCCCAACGTGGGGCTTGAACTCACAACCCTGAGATCAGGAGTCATATGCGGAACCGACTGAGCCACCCAGGCACCCTGGTTCATTGGTTTTGACATTTTTTGGTCCTGTCTTCTCTTCTTCTTCCAGTGTCTTAAATACCTCTGTTCCCCAGACCACCCTCCTCAGCTCTCTTGACATATCGTGTGAGTCCTGAACTCGAGGAGGTCTTGACTCAAGCCTGTGATTGCAACCCGGCAATGACTATTGCCAAACCTCAATCCTAGGCTTCAGGCCCCCAGTTACATCTTCCAAATGCACAGACCCACCCCCCTTAGCCTCCAAGCACTTCAAATTCTGTGGGTCCCAAATTCAACGTGTCTTGCCTTTCGTGCCCACTCACCTGTTCTGCCATCAGAGATGCTCTTCCTCTGACGCACACGTCAGTGTCGCTGCCTGTCGCTCAAGGGAAGCCTCATCCTTCTGTGTTCCTCCCTCGCCCTCTCCCTCCATCTCTGGCCTGTCGCCAAGCTCGGATGATTCTAAATTCCTAGGCACATCTTGTCTGCACCCCCTGCCCCCAATGCCTGCACTATTCCCTTAGTTCACACATTACCACCCCTCGTTTTGACTCTTGCAGAGACCCCCCACACACACACACCTGCTCGGGCTCCCACCTCCAGATTTGCTATCAGGGCTCCTTTCCTAAACCACAGGCATAACCACAATCTTGCTGGCCAAAGAGCCATCACTGGTGTGTGCCTAGTGCACTTCGCACAACAGATCAAGCCCAAACACGGGAGTAGAATTTCAGGGTCCTGCAGGAGCAGAACCTTGTCTGCCCTGCCAGCCTCACACCCACCCCTCCACACGCATCCCACATGTATGATGCTCCCCACACGTGCCTTCCGTTTCAACCTCCACATATTTGAAACCGTTTGGAATTTCCTCTGCTAGGAACCTCCCCGTAGGATCTCTCTCGTCCTCTAAGATGTAGGTTGAGGTAGACACCTTCCCCCTAAGTTCCCACAGTGCCTTGTGCCTCAGCCTATTTCGGCATTTCCGTGGTTTTGGGATCTTGGTACATGTTCCTGTGCCCCCAGCAGAATGTGAATTCTTCAAGGACAGGTACCCCTGGGGTACCTCTGGGATCCTCAGTATCTAATACTACACGCACGAAAGGAAAGAAAGCAATAACTGCTGATTAATTGCATGAACAAGTGAATGAATGAATGAGTAGATGAATGGATGGATGAACGAATGAGCAAATGAATGGACGAATGAAGGAGCAAATGAATGGGCGAATGAATGAGCAAATGAATGGACGAACGAATGAGCAAATAAACCTTTCCAACACGAGGACATGACTTGCTAAGGGCAAACAGGAGTGGCTCAAATGCTGGACCTTGAAAGGAAAAGCTGGCTTTGTCAAGTCCCTTCTGGGGCACTTCAGGCCAGCATACGCCACGGTGGCTGCCATGACTTTGACTTGTCATGTGGACCAAGCTGATTTAATAATGAAGTTTTCAAAGGGGCCGTTTGCCTCAGGGGGCGAGGACTTAGTAGGTCACCGTGAGATGATGAATCACTGCCTTCAAAGCAGAGAAAACTTGCTACTGTCTCTTAAAGGCATGTTTAAATCGTGTTGGGTGTGTTAGGATTCGGAACCCACCCTGAACTTCGGAGGTAGCCGTTTTCTCTGGACCCTCCGATTGACTTCTTTGTGCCATTCACATTTTAAATAAAATTGTGGATATGTTTGCTGGAATGAATCAAATCGACTCATTCTACTGGCAGCCGGGATGGTTCCAAGCCTGTTACTATGGAAATGAATTTTTTACTTCTGTGGTTCCTTCCTGATTTTCAGGCTGTACAGCAACATTTGCAATGCTCCTGTGAATTTCTCCCCAAAGAGAGGAAAGGATGAAAATAGAATCATAGGGATAGAGAGCCAGGGATTTGTAATAGTCAAAAACATTTGGCAAATCTCTTTGCTCCAGGTCAGTGCATCTCAGTCTTGTTTATTTGTTTTGTTTATAGTGTATGTGCTAAGCTCAGCACTTTCCTGAGCCGGCTCACTCTGCCCTGACACAACTCCCTTTCGAAGACGAGGACAATGTTATTTTTTTTTTTTTTACAAGTCCCAAGGTGCACTACCACCAGCAAGGGGCTGATCTGCCCCCAAGTCGGGAGCATGTTGACTCCATGTTGACCCCATGGCCCCAGCGCCCACCTTCCCCAGCCCCAGGGTCTGTGTCTTTGTCCAGGTTTCTTATTCCAGTGGTGTCTGTGGCATTCTGTGGCATGGTAGGGTAATGCTTCAGCCCTGTCCGGTGCAGGGAGGGCAGGGAAGCAGGAGGCACACCTGTGGAGATGTAGAAAATGCCTACATCTCCTCTGGCTCTTTGTACTCCTAAGAAGAAATAGGAGTCCTGTGCCATGAGAGCTTTATAATTTGGGGACTTAAGACGCTCCTGAGTTCTGAAACATCTGAAGGTAGCTTCTCGTTCCTGATCCCGTTCTATATTGTTAGAGAAACAGGGGTTCGTTCATTTATTCATGTATCATCAAGTACTTTTGAGTACCTGTTTTGTGCCATACGCTTTTCGAGATATGAAAGTGAACAACAAAACGTGTGCGTGTGTGCCACTGTTTTTTTTTTAACGTTTATTTATATTTGAGAGACAGGGTACGAGTGAGGAAGGGGCAGAGAGAGAGAGGGAGACACAGAATCCGAAGGAGGCTCCAGGCTCTGAGCTGTCAGCACAGAGAGCCCAATTCGGGGCTCAAACTCACGAACTGTGAGATCACGACCTGAGCCGAAGCCGGACGCTTAACCGACTGAGCCACCCAGGTGCCCCTACCACGATTCTCATGGAATTTAGTGTGGGGGAGAAAAAAAAATGATCCAATAAATATCTAATAGATCATTGGTAAGTGCTATGAAAAAGAGAGACGCACGAGGGAATAAAATATGGAGGGGGTCCTATTCCAAACTGGATGGAAAAAGAAAACCTCTCTGAGAGGTTAGCAACAATCCAGAACTAGTTTAATGTAGCCAGGACCGGCAAGATGCCCAATGTGTCCGAGGCCGAAGTGTTGAGAATGGGGTTTAGGAGACACAGTTGCATTTAAGCGGACAGTAGGCTGAAGAAGGGTCCATCAAAGATGTCCACATCCTAATCCCTGGGACCTGTTGCTGTGTTACTTTACAGGGTAAAAGGGGCTTTGCAGATGTCAGTAAGTTAAGACCTTAAGATGGGGAGATGGGAGATAGATTATCCTGGATTATCCAGGTGGACCCAGTGTGATGACAAGGGTCTTTGTAAGAGGGAGGTGGGAGAGTTCGATGGATAGAGACAAGATCAGAGGTCAGAGAGGAAGCAGAGGTCAGAGATGAGAGGAGATGCTAGACTCTTGTCTTTGAAGTTGGAGGAAGGGGGCATGGGCCAAGGAATGCAGGCAGCCTGGAGAAACTGGAAGAGACAAGGAAACAGATTCTGCCCTTCATCTTCCAGAAGGCACACAGCCCCCCAACACCCAGATTTTAGACTTCAAAACTCCCATCATTGTAAGAGAAGACGTTTGTGTTATTTAAGCCCTGAGTATGTGGGTAACTTGTTACAATAGCAGCAGGACACTAATACAGGGGTCAGATTATGTAGGACCTAGTATTCTTTTAAAAAAATTTTTTTTTCCAACGTTTATTTATTTTTGGGACAGAGAGAGACAGAGCATGAACGGGGGAGGGGCAGAGAGAGAGGGAGACACAGAATCGGAAGCAGGCTCCAGGCTCTGAGCCATCAGCCCAGAGCCCGACACAGGGCTCGAACTCACGGACCGCGAGATCGTGACCTGAGCTGAAGTCAGACGCTTAACCGACTGCGCCACCCAGGTGCCCCTGTAGGACCTAGTATTCTTATAGGTAAGGATACTGACCTTTCATCTGAGTGTGAATCAAAACCACGGGAATGTTCCACGCAAAGGAGAGCTGTGATCTGACTTGTGTATTTACAGAGTCGTTTTGGCTCATGAGCGGGATACAAACTCAGAGAAGGAGAAGTTGAAGTCTGGGGACCAGATAGAGAGAAGTGGTGTGGGGGCAGTGGGGGGGGGGGGGGGTAAGGAGGAGTCACACTGGGAATATTCCAGAGGCAGAAACAGCAGGACTTGCTGATGGACTGGACTGAAGAAATACAAGGAGGACAAGTAGAGAGGATCTTTCCTAGAAACTAGCTAGAGCACCTGGGGGAATGGAATTATGAACACTGAAATTCAGAAGATCGGGAGGGAAGGAGTCTGGGGTGTTTTATTGTTGGCTATTTAATTAAAATTGGTTTTTGTTATTTTTAGAGGAAGGGAGGGTTTAAGAGTTGTTTGGGACTTAATTTTGAGATGGTCATTAGATGCCCAAGTGAGACGTTTAGTAATCAGCTTTATATACAAGTCTAGAACTCAGGTGTGAAACAATAGTGTGTGTATCTGTATATATAAATTCCCCTGGTTCTTGGCACAGAACTCCTAAAATCCTTGTAATTTTCTGAAGTGATATGAGAACTAGAGGTATCTTTTATTTTAATATTTAGTCTTTGACCCAGGTTCCTGACAGAGCTCCTAAGTGGGAGCTCTGAGTTCTGAGTTCCCTGAGTTCTATGAGCTGTTCTAGCAAATAATTGTATCCAACGTGGGGAGCTCATGGAACCTCCAATTTGTCGCCAAATTGGACAAAAGTTGTAGGTAATCTGGGGATCTTGGTAACCTGGTAACTTGGCATCTGAAGTAGGAGGCAGTCATGGGGGGCGGGGGCGCTGACCCCTTAAGCTGTGGGATCTGTGCAAACTCTGGTCAGTGTCAGCTTTGAATTGAATTACCAGACAACCAGCTCGTGTTGCACGGAATCGCTCAGTGTGGGAGAAAACCCACCATCCGTGGGGCCAGAATGTTGTGCGTGTAGTCATAAGTGTGAGTCAAATAGCAGCACAGGAGGAGTGGGTCTTTCCAACTCATCAGGGGAGGAGCTGGACCAGAGAAATAAAAGAATTCTTGACAGAGAGCCAGATGGGAAGGGAGGAGAAGGAGGAGAAGAGCCAGAAAGGAGTGTGTGGAGGGGGGACTGACCCTTGGGCCATTCCTGAACTCCGAGGCTGCGAGAGCCACGTGGCCACAGAAGGAGCAAAGTGGCACTCACCAGTAATGATGAAGCGATCACGTTCCTTCGGAGCCAGAATACAAGCCGGTAGAGGAAATAGAAATCAACCCGAGGAGAGTGCAGTAGGATGTGGAATTAGCACAGTGCCCAGTTAATTTCTTTCCTGGCCTCCCCTTCGGTTAATGGGTTCAATTCAAGGACCCAACTCATCAACCCTGCGCAATTGTTGGAGAGCGCGAAACTCTCTAAACCTCTGCCTTGTTGTGGGTTTCACTTACAGTATGTGTTCAGAGCAGAGCCGGATATAGCCCAAGTGTGTCGTCTTCCAGAGCGGCTATTATTTCACTTCCCCATCGGATCTGATCGGGCTCTGAGCCTCTCTCACCAGCGTGGCAAGAAATTTGATCTCGTCCACGTTTCAGGAATGGCTCCTAATCCCTAGAGGCGCGTGAGAAACCCCCCCCCCCCCCCGAGTGGTACCTGGAGCGCTCCTGTGGAAGTCGCCATAGTTACCTTCCTGCCCGTGGCTCTGGGATGATGCTCTGGGCTCCTCGCTGCATTTCTTGGGCCCACATGCTCCCTCCTCCTCCTCAGAGCATCATTTCCATTCGGGTGTCACTCTCTAAGCCTGAGAAAAGACTGGCCGGCCCCACAGCATCTGGCGCTCAACCCATCTGGGAAATAGCGACAAGGAAGGCCAGGACTCTACCAGTAGGGACTCCACAAGTCGTGCCCTTTCTCAGCCTCTGAAAAGGAAGCTTCTACCCATAGGAAACCAATTCTGCCTTTCCACTGCTCCAAGAATTTCCCTCCCCTCCCCTACAAGGACCTTCTCCTCCCCACCAGGCTTCACAGGGCAGTGTGGGCAGGGATATCTCCCGGATGCCGGACCACTCCTTGTTGGGCGTCGAAACTCTACAACCATTAACGGCCCCCCAGACCTGGTGTCCCCCGCTCAGAGCACAGGGGGAAACATTCTTCTGATGGAGAAGAATTCGTCTCCACTTTATTGCAATTCATTGCAGTATTTTATGATTTTATATAGCACCCTTAAACTAAACACACGCACCCTTGAAAGAAGGCGACTCTGTTTTGGTCTCCCGGTGTCCCCGAACTCTGTTCTTCCATCATCGGGGGAAAACATGGTGGGATTTTTCTGGTTGCTCTTACTAAAAGTGTTCTGTGCGATGGTTACTTTCAGTCAAGTAAGAGTTGTTAACGCGCCGGACCAGAACCCTAAATCGGATTTAAAGTCATCCTTTCTCCCAGAGCCCTGGCCCTGCCCCCAGTTTGGGTGGGGGGAATCCTCTCTGGATCCCATCTGGTTCTCCCACTGCTCTTCCTCCAGCTCCATAGCCATGGTTTCAGAGCCAGCAGGGATGGGGGCAGGGGTGCGGTAAAGAAGAGGGAGGTGTTCTAACCGCTGACACCACTGTGATGTCCAGGCTCGGCTCTCCAGGCTTGGGCATCTGCTTAAAGCCTCCTCTTTCTCATGTGGGCATGTTCATGTTTTCCAGGACACCCCCTGCCCTCTGCACTCAGGACCTCCCCCCCTGCAGTTCCCGTGTGAAGGCTGCCACTTCCCTCTGCCTCAGCCCCTAGGGATTTGGGTGATACCTCTAGCTCCTCTGCACCGAGATCCCTTGTCCCCTCTAGATGGCTGTCTAGGAAAATCTCCCCGTTTCTCTTTTACTCTCACACAACACCTCTGATTCCAGATGTGCGGGTTTCCCACATCACGCAATTCTGCTACTAACTGCGTGGAGACAGCATCGGATCCCACAGGCTAAAGGTTCAGCCCCACACAACTGCTTCTGCCCACCCCACCCCCCCCCCCATTCATATGCCGTTCGAGGGTCTCATCATTATCTGTCACCTGTACTTCCAACCGAGCAGCTATAAATCAGGGTTCCCGTGACCCCCTCCTTGGGTTCAATAATTTGCTAGAGCAGCTCACAAGATTCAGGAAGAGTTTACTGATGATTGCCGATGTATCACAAAGGATACTTCAAAGGATACAAATAAACAGCCAGATGAAGAGATACCCAGGGTGAGGCCCTGAGCTCAGGAACTTCTGTTTTCACGGAGTTGGGGTGCGCCACCCTCCTAGCACACAGATGTGTTCACCAGCCCGAAAGCTCCCCACACCCCGTACTTTGGGGATTTTTATGGAGGCTCCGTTATGCAGGCATGATGGATCATGATAGGAATTGCCAACCTCTCTTCCCTTCCTGGAGGATATGGGGCTGAAAAGCTCCAAGCTTCTAAGCATGGCTTGTTTATTTAATTTGTGTTAAGGACATTTTCTTCATCGTTTTCTCTCCTTTCAGCTTTATTGAGATAGACGTGACGAATCAAATGACAAAGCGTATAGCATGATGATTTGTATACATATATGTATGTATCATGAGAGAATGCTCACCGTGTGCCGGTTAACATATCCATCACCTCATACATTTACCCATGTGTGTGCGTGTGTGTGTGTGTGTGTGTGTGTGTGTGTGTACTGAAGCTTTACTCTTAGAAAATTCCAGTTATACAATACAGTAATGCCAACTATAGTCACCTTGATATATATTTGATCCTTAGACCTCATTCATCTTACGACTGAAAATGGTACCCCTTTCCCTGACTCTCCCTGTTTCCCCCACCCCCAGCCCCTGGCAACCGCCACCCTACTCTGTTTCTATGAGTTTGACTTTTTTGTTGTTGCTGTTTTAGATTCCATATATAAGTTTGGGGTGATATGGTTATCTGTCTTTCTCTGGCTTAATCCAGTCAGCTTAATGCCCCTCGGGTCCATCCACATTGTCACCAAAATGGCAGGATTTTCCTTTTTTAACGACTGTGTAATATTCCCTTTTATATGTATATGCCACATTTTCTTTATCCCCTTACCTGTTCCCTTATCTGTTGATGGACACTTAGGTTGTTTCCGTATCTTGGCTATTGTGAAGAATGCAGCATTGAACACGAGAGAGCAGATATCTCTTCAAGATAGTGACTTCATTTCCCCCGGATATATACCCCCGAGTGGGATTGCTGGACCATACGGTAGTTCTGTTCTTACTTTCTCAGGAGCCTCCGTACCATTTTCCCCAGTGGCCGCACCAGTTTGCATTCCCACCAGCCGTGCACAGGTTTCTCCACAACCCAGTCAATGCTGGTACCTCTTGTCTTTTTGGTAATCGACATCCTAACGGGTATGAGGTGCTATCTCATTGTGGCTTTAATGGCTTGGCCCTTCTGGTGGCCAGCCCCCATTCTGAAGCCGTCCAGGAGATCCCAAGAGTCACCTCATTAAAACAAAAGACGCTCCTGTCTCCAGGGAGATTCCAAAGGAGTTAGGAGCTCTGTGTCAGCGACCAGGCTGAAAGACCAAATACTAGAACAAAAAAACTGCTGCCATTGTTCTTATCATGGAGGAAATTTCAAGGGTTTTAGAAGCTCAGTGCCAGGAACCAGGGGCAGGAACCAACGTAAATGTTTTCTGTTATTTTACAGTGGCCGTCCGGATACTCCCATACCAGCTCTGTCTCATATGGCCCATCTTGTCCATGAGGAAGTTGTCTTGTGTGTACAGGGGCTATTCTTTCAGTTTGCCTAGGACCGTCCTGTGCATGACTGTTTGCCCAGCATAATACGTTCATGCACAAAAGGGCCCCAATGGGGATGAAAAAGGGATGTGGTCACTCTACCTGTATCCACAACTTCTGGAGTAGAGAATACCCAACACAACCGCTCTTCCTTCCTTCCCCCATCCTGTCCTCTACCCCTTAGCCAGCCTTTTAGATTTCCCAGGCAGACATCACACCACAGTCCCCTCTGTGCTGGAGCTGCAGGAATCTCACGGGAGACCCTCCGCAAGGCTTGAGAGGAAGGGCGGGTGTCCCCCTCTTCCCGTTTCCAGGAAGGACTCACAGCCCGCTGATGGCTCTCTCTGAGTATCCTCTCCCCAAGATGGCACCAACCCCCGTGGTGGGGGTGAGCACCCAGAGCCCAGTAACAAGCTTCCCTCACCTCCCTTTTCATTAAGTCCTCACGGTGCAGGTTCACTAGCATGTGAGCCACGTGAGAGAGAGGACTTTATTTTGTTCCCCATCCAAATCAGAGCCTCATATAGAGGAGCCATTTAGTATTTATTTGTCGAGGGAAAGATAAATGGGAATGTCTGGCATCTCACTTTGGAATGTAGTTTCTATTGTCCTTGGGTCATAGCTCAAACTCCGTGTGAGCACATCATTAATCATGGCCGGGTGTAATTTTATGTAAATGCCTCGGTGTGATAATATCATATATATTGGGTAATTTTTTAGCGCTGCTTTATTCTTTTCCTTTTGACTGAACTCTCTATTTCTCTTCTCTCCTTTTTTAAAAAAAATGTTTATTTTTGAGAGAGACAGAGAGAGAGCACGAGTAGGGACGGGCAGAGAGAGAGGGAGACACAGAATCCGAAGCAGGCTCCGGGCTCTGGGCTGTGAGCCCAGAGTCCCAAGCGGGGCTCGAACTCACGAAGCGTGAGATCATGACCTGAGCCAAAGTCGGACCCTTAACCCACTGAGCCACCTAGGTGCCCCTCTCTGCCTCTTCTCTCCTGTCTTCGTTTCCCTCAACCTTTGTTCATCAGGCACATATATACAAAATATATATACTTACACAGGCACACACACACACTATTAAGACCACGTTATACAAATTTTTACGCAGCATATTTTTCTTAGTCACACCTTATGGATAGCCTTTGTCATTTATTAAATACTCATATGCATTCGGTAGTTACTGGCTTCTTGTCTATTTCACCGGTATGTCTTTTTTTTTTTTTTTTTTTTTTTTTTGGCCAATGTTATGTTGACTTGTTACAGTAATGGTTCTCAAAGAATGTCCTGTAGCCCAGCAGCATCAGCATCACCTGGGAACTTGTTAGAAATGCAAATTGTTGAGCCCTATCCCAGACCTCGCAGATCAGAAACTCTGGGGGGGTCCGGCAATCTGTTTTAAAGATTTTAACAAGCTCTCCCAGGAGATTCTGATGCATGCTAATGTCTGAGGGTGCTTTCAGATGGTAACACATGCTGATGTGTTACACAATCTCATTGGGCGAATTCCCCCTAATTAGCTTTTGTATTCCAGACTTTCTTGGCTCATCTTGAGCATTTGTTCTTTCAAATGAGCATTAAGATAATTTCATCCAATTAAAAAAAAAAAGCTTGTGTTTCCAATGGGAAATTGCAATAAATTATATATTCGTGTTGAGGTAATTGGCATTTTTGTAACATTAAATGTTCACATTTGAGATTGTAAAACGTCTTCTCATTTATCATAAATTGGATTGTATTGGTTTATTTTCATAAAACTTCTCTGACTTTCTTGTCAGATTTATTCCTGAATAATTTATAGTTTGGGACCACTGTATTGGGTTAAATCCTTCTTCCATTTCTATTTCTAGATTCTCCTCATTTCTAGAATTGGGAGAGAACCCTAAGACAAGTAAACATTGCACATAGTCACTTTGTTAAATTCTCATTAATTCCAGTAGTTTGTAATTTTCAACAATGACATTTCCAGCACAAATGTAACTGTGTTTCTTTTTCTCCTGCCTTTATACACTTCTCCACTTTGTTACGCTGCTTTCACTAGAACTTGCAAAGCAGTGCTGAAAAATATAGCAAAAGCACACGCGCCTGTCAGATTCTTGTTTAATTCGAAATGGCTCCACTATTTCAACATGGGGAACAGTATTTACTATTGGACTTTGGTGATCTTGAACACATTTAAGTGGTTTCCTTCTAGCTTTATTTTAATCAGGATTTTTGTTAGCGGCTGTTGATTTTTATTAGATGTCTTTCTAGCATCTATTGATATGTTCCTGTGTGTGTGTGTGTGTGTGTGTGTGTGTGTGTTTTCCTTTAATGCATTGTTCTCATGTTTTGGAGTATCTTTCTGCAAGCATGAAGGAAACACAAATTACTATCTCAATAAATTTTTCTTATTAGTTTCACTTAAAAAAAAAAAGAACAAGGATTCCAATTGCTTAGTTGGATATCTGAAGCCCAGAAGCCACGGGGAAAACATGAGTGTGATGAGCCAGAACACAAATGCGGGCGCGCCTACTCGGGCGGCTTCTTCATCTTTGACCGGGAAGCCAAACAAAATGACAAATATTAATAGTTGGGGACAGTAATGGCGTAGAGGGTCAGAGCCCGAGTTTCCAGGTCAGACGGGTCTGGGTTCAGATCTTGGTTCTGCCCCGTGTGAACTGGACAACTTCAGCTAGTACAAATGGCTAGCATGTCTGGAATTCTCACCTAGTTTTTCTAAGCATTTTAGGCGGATCCATTCTGGTTCTGGCTTCACTCTGCTAAATCTCAACCTTCCCCCTTGCTAAACAGGGTGTTGTAGCTGTCTCCCAGTGTGCTGTCGTAATGTGAATGGCAAGGAACACCAAAAAGTTAGCTGTATGCTCCCCAGTAAAGATTCTTCGCTCATAAGAAGACTTTTCTTTTTCCTTTTTTAACTGCCAAAAATTCACCTACCATGAAGCACAGGGAGTCCCTTGTTGTATTCTTGGCCAGACGCCCCGAGCCTCTCAGCTGCTAAATTAACTCCTGTGGAAGCAGGGATGTAGGCTTCCTTTTGACTCCTGACCTTGAACCTGCTGATCAGCAGGCACACCTTTCCTATGGACCGTGGTCTGTGGGCGCTACCTTCTCCTCGCCACAGTGGACTGAGCAGGAAATAACAAAAGCCACAATCTGCGCGTGCACCACCCCCCCCCCCCGGGAATAGACGCTTCTGGGGTTTCTGGAATTTGAGCCTGTCCAGCGTGTGGGATAAGAACCTACCTGGGCTCCATTAACAACCCTCCCCCTCCGTCCACCCAACCCTTTCTCCCCTTCCAAGGTGAGACAGGTGGCTCCTTACTAACCCATTCTCCAGATCCTGTGTCCCACTCGGAGCCTTTATCTAAGACTTCCCACTGAACCCCGGGCTCCTCTAGACCTGCCTTGTCCCACCCCAAGTCACAGAAATCACATTTAAAGACCAAAAGCTTTGCCAGGATCGCTTCTTGCTAGAAATGGCCCCGGGGAGTCGCAGAACAAGGGACTTGTTCTCTGTTCCTCCGGACCTGGTTGCTGCAGTGACTGGAAGCTGTGGACAGACAACCCCAAAACGCAAGGCTGTGCCAGTCCACGTGTGGGCCGAGGCTGGCATCCCAGGCTGCGAGCTCTGGACCGCAAGCTGGAGCACAGGGAGCCTCGCGGCCACGCACGTGCGTTTGCCTTTGCTGCAGGTGACCTTGTTTTACCTCAAGGAATAATCACCTTTCACATTCCCATGGTTAATCTTGATGGCAACGATATCCTCTGAGGTCTTCATACTTGACAAATGGATCTCTGCGCTCTCCGGGAGGCAGCGAGAGAATCTGGAAGTATTTCGTGACCTGTAATCTGTTCCCGAGACATATTTTTTTATCAATCACGTCTCTACTTAACAGTACAGGGCAGGCAGATCCGTGGAACAAATGTATCAGTGCTTAAAATCCTCATTTGGTTTGCAACAGCAGTTGCTACAAGTTTATGAGCAGGGACCTAATAAAAATACCATCATTCTTTCCCCGGTGGAATAAAGACTCAAAAAAAAGAATAGCATTATACAGTACTTCTAGCCAGCAAGCAAATAGCACAGTGAGTCTCAAACCCTTGCCCCCAAGATTCTGAGCCAGTAAGTTTAGTGGGAGGGCCACAGCAGGTGATTTCTAGTAAGTGGTTTTGAACCATATCTTTTTTTTTTTATTAAAAATTTTTTTAACGTTTATTTTTTGAGAGTCAGAGAGAGACAGAGTGCGAGCAGGGGAGAGTCAGAGAGAGAGACACAGATTCTGAAACAGGCTCCAGGCTCTGAGCTGTCAGCCCAGAGCCCGACACGGGGCTCGAATACACAAGCCGTGAGATCATGACCTGAAACCAAAGTCGGATGCTTAACCTCCTGAGCCACCCAGGCGCCCCTGAACCACATCTTTGAGCAGAACTGGGTTAGATGGGAGGACACTGGACTCAAAGTTTAATTCCAGCTCCTTGGCCTGCGATTGTCGTCTTGGATTTTAATTTCTAATCTCTAAGAGAGGAATAGTAGTAAGTGCCCTTGTTCTTAACCACAGATCTTATTTTCAGGCAGATTGCATTTCCAGGCAACCGACCTCTTTGAATAGACTCTGGATGTATCCGCAATAAAAGTCATCACAAATCCTGTGAATTTAGCTCTGGGGGGAGAACAGAAGTACCCTCAAGCCTTATCCAGTTACTTCTGTTGAAAAGTAAGGCACATACTAAAGACAGCAGTAGGAAGAACTTAACGATAGTCAGTTAGTAGACAGTCTATAAAAACCTAGCAATCTGGTGTAGAGAACGAAGGGATGACATTAACGGTCTCTGAGGACACAATTTATTGCAACATCACAATTTATGTACAGAATAGTGACATTGAAATTGCAAGGAAACAACATATTCTGGCACTAAATTAAGAAAACGACATAGATAGAGTCTGTGAAGAATTTCTAAGAGTGTTGAAAACAGAAACAAAGTTTGGCCCTTCAAACGATACACTTGAGGTAAAGGTCACTCGTTCAGCAAGGATTTATTGAACACCTATTATGTGTTGAGCACAGAAGCAATCTGCCTTCGTGGAACTTACATTCTAGTGGAGGGGATAAGTGTATTATGGATTGTACTGTCATGAAGATCATATTTAAAGTCAGCCAACTCTGGACAAATGAGTGGGAGAATAAGGAATTATGGTATGGTATAAGACAGTAGCCAAAAGTACCATGTGGCTATCTAAACTTAAATTAATTAAAATTAAATATCATTAAAAGATAAGTTATTCAGTTGCACTAGCCACTCTGAAGTGTTCAACAGGAACATGTAGCTAGTGGCTACCATATTGGGACAGGGTAGAATCAACATTTCCTTTATCACAGAAGGTTCTAGAAGACAGTGCTGATCTAGACTGGTAGAAGATGAAATAGACTATGGTGGAAAGGAATGCAGGGCAAGATGACGGGTCATGCTGGGGACAGGGGAGTGGTCATTTAAATAGATCTGAGAGTGGGGCGCCTGCGTGGCTCAGTTGGTGAAACATCTGACTTTGGCTCAGGTTTGTGGGTTCGAGTCCCGCATGGGGCTCTGTGCTGATAGCTCAGAGCCCGGAGCCTGCTTCAGATTCTGTGTCTCCCTCTCTCTCTGCCCCTCCCCTGCTTGCGTTCTGTGTCTCTCTCTGTCAAAAATCGATAAACGTTAAAAACAATTTGTTTAACTGGATCTGAGACTATTTCTTAGAAGGTGACATTTGAAGAAAGGCACAAAAGCAAACCATGGGAAAGCAGAGGAAAGAGCATTCCAGGAGAGGGAATAGAATGCACGAATGCCCTGAGGAGGAGCCGCGTCTAGGGTGGTCCAAAAATAATACGGAGATCTATGTGGTGTGGGGGAGGTGCAGGGGACGAAGTCAGAGATGGAAAGCGGGGAGTACCACCTTACCTGCCACAGTGAGGAAGTCCCTTCTCGTTTGGAGAGCCATCCCACTGTTGTGTGGTGCATAGATAGAGCACAAGGGCTGAAGCAGGGACCAGTCGGGAGACTTTCGCAGCACAGCTGACACTTGAACAATGGCGGGGGGGGGGTGGGTAGGGCGGATGGGGGTGCAGTCACCCCACGCAGTCAAAAATCCAGGTATAACCCTTGACTCCCCAGAAGTTTAACTACTAACAGCCTACTGTTGACTGGAAGGCTCACTGATAATATAACCATCAATCAACACGTATTTTGTGTGTTATACGTATTCTATGTTGTATTCTTAACAATAAAGTAAGCTAGAGGAAAGAAAATGTTACTAAGAAAATCGCAAGAGAAAACACATTTACAGTCCTGTGCTGTGTTTACTGAGAAGAATTCTCCTGGAAGTGACCCCTGTGTTGTTCACAGATCAACTGTGGCCTCAATAAGAGTTCATGGTTGTTTGGACCAGCATGGTACTGATGGGGTGGGAAGAAACGGTCAAGTTCTGGATACTCTGTGAAAGTAGAGACAAGAGGGTTTTTCTGGGTGTCAGGTGTAAGGGAGGAGAGTGAGGGATGAGCCAACCGGAGTCAAGGGTTTGGGCCTGAGCAGTTGGCAGGACTGACCCAGGCATTCACTGAAACGTGCGAGCGTGTGAAAAAGTGGAAGAGACAATGGGATGCCTGGTCTGGAGTTCAGAGGCAAGGTCCGGGCCAGAGATGCGTCTCTGATAATCACCTGTATGTTGGCCATGAGACTAGACGAGGTCTCGTGGCAGGTAAGGGTAGGTTGAGAAGCATTCCTAGCACCCCCCTGAGCACTTGAACATTCTTAGGTCTCCGTGGTGAGGAGGAACCAACACAGGAGGCAGAGAAGGAAGAGATCTAGGGGTGTGGCATCCCTGAAGACAAAAGAAGGGATTTCAAGGTGTCAAAAATGTTGACAGGCCAGATAATCCTACCTCCTTCCTGATTTGCTGGACACAGTTCTGGAGTCCCACCTGTTATCCCGCCACAGGTATCATCGTGTCGTGTTCACTGTCAACATCCGCATTGCAACAAATTATACTGTCACCTCCTCGTCGTCGGTCAAGTGAGAAATAACCATTGGGTTTAACAACATGGAGGCCATTGGTGACCTTGACGAGAGGATTGGGGTAGCGTGCTGGAATGGGTTCATGAGAGAGCAGGAGGAGGAGGTTTGGGGGACAGTGAGCATCATCAGGTCTTTGGAGGAGTTCTCCCGTGACAAGAATTAGAGAGGTAGCTGGAAGGGAAACGGGGTCAAGACAGGTTTTTCGTTTTAGCTTTTGTTCTTATAACGTGAGAAAAATAACAGCTCATTTGTATGCTGATGGGAAAGATCCAGTAGAGAGGAAAATTGATGACCCAGGATAGAGAGAAGACATTCAGAGAAATGAGTGGGGCTGAGCTACAAGTAAGGCGGGGGGGGGGGGGGGGGGGGGGCCTCCCAGGGGCACAGAAGAGAAGGACAGGTGCACTGGCTCAGGTGCAGAGCAATAGCAGGGGGTGTTTCGGGACCTTGCCGGTGCTCTCTCACACCCAATTTAATGCTTTTCAGTAAAGTAGGAAGCTCAAATCAGTGTTGAGAGAAAGGACGGAGGCGTAGGTGTGCGGGAGGGGACAGAGGCAGAGGTGAGGACTCCTTGTCTAGGGGAGCAGGAGAGCATGAACAGGAAAATGCAGCGTGGGGGCTGATGAGTTTCCAGTGAGACGAGGCCACCTGTTTTTCTCCAGCCGCATTGAACTGTGTGGGTACAGGCCCGGAGAGGTGGAGGGCTGGACATTTCCCAATATTTGTCTGAGAAAGTCCTACAGGCCACAGAGACGCAGGGAAATGAGGCTTTGTGATCTCTTACGCTAATCGAAAAAAGAGGCCAGTCTGTGTTAACAAATCCTTTTTTTTTTAAAACTCTTTTCTTCATTAAAAATGTATTCTGTGATGGATGTTCAGCTGGATCTGCTAAAAGGAATAAATAAAACTGTATTTAATTAGCTACAATATTTACATTTCAACACTTCATGAGCTAACAGCTATTAAAAGAGTTTGTTCTCTTAAGTAGATTGAAGAGCCTTCCTGCAATTTTGCTCACCTTTTTTTTTTTTGCTGAATCATTCCTTCCACAGGGTGGGTTTTCAGCCAGTTGTCGGGCCCACAAGGCCCTGGAATGGAGATTCCCTGGCAGGCAAAACCAGACGCACAAGCGATGTGTCCCCCACCCGCGTGACCGGTGGGGTTGGGCTCCAGAATAGCCTGAGAATTAAGGATGGAGGGTCACCTGGTAGTAATAAGCAAGTCTTCTCAAACCAACTGTGCGAGGGTCAACCAAATCATCCACTCATTAACCAGAATAAGTAAAGTACAACTTAGCGGGCTTTAACCACATTTTATGCTTTTTTTTAAAAATTTTTTTTTAACGTTTATTTATTTTTGAGACAGAGAGAGACAGAGCATGAACAGGGGAGGGGCAGAGAGAGAGGGAGACACAGAATCGGAAACAGGCTCCAGGCTCTGAGCCATTAGCCCAGAGCCTGACGCGGGGCTCGAACTCACGGACTGTGAAATCGTGACCTGGCTGAAGTCGGACGCTTAACCGACCGAGCCACCCAGGCGCCCCCGTTTTATGCTTTTTTTTTTTTTTAGCAGCCAGTTTATCAGCATTGTGCTTGGATCCTTTTTTCTTCCTCAGTCCATCCCTATTTATCTCACTTGATGATATTCTGTGGCTTTAAAGTGGGATTATTTTTTTCCCATTTATAAAAATAATAAAGACGCAATATAAAGCTTTCAGAAAATGCACAAAAGTAGAAACTAGGAGGGGAAACGAGCCTACTCTTCAGACAGTCACTAATAATGTTTCGCCTTTCTTTTTAGCCTTGTTTTGCTTAAAAATTAATCTCTAATTATGAATCATTTCCAACACACAGACAAGCCCAGAAAATAATTAACAAGCAATCCAGATGAACAGACTTTAACATTTTGCTACATTGGCTTTAGAGCACTCTTTGTTTCTGAAGAAATAAAATATAGATCCAGGTAAAGCTCATGTCCATTTCTCACCGTTCTTTCTCTCCCCTGACGTAACTTACTGCCCTTGGCTGTTGCCTACAGCTCACTAATCAATGCTCTTCTAGATCTGGCTTCCTGGTTTTGACCATGTGAGGAGACCTGGGGGGTTTGGTGGGCAGAGCTTCAGCCCGGTCCACGGAGGTGGTCACCCCCACCCCCAAGACACTATTGGGGTGGCCAGCAGCCTTGCCCACTTAACTTTCAAAAGCATTTTTCAGCTAGATTACAAGATTCCCTTTTCTCCTTCAGACACCTTACACTAACCCAAAGCATGGAGCGTAAAATGGACTGTCTCATACAAATATTCAGATATAGGCAACACATTATGAGAATGAAATTATTGGGGCACCTGGGTAGCTCAGGTCATGACAGCTCCCCGCTTCAGATGCTCTGTCCCCCTCTTTCTGACTCTCCCCCACTCGCGCTCTCTCTCAAAAATAAAGAAACATTTTTTTTTTAAAGAATGAAATGATTCCTGGGTTCACATGGCTGTAAAGTAGTCCGATTTGCTCTCTCTTGACTTCTGATTCACACTCAGAGAAATGCTGAGTGCCTGTTATGTTGTATATGAAGAGATACCGAGGATACCAGGATACTAAGGACAACAGCCTTAGAACCCAAGGGAGTATTTTTTCCAGGTCTTGGAAAAGTCTGATGAACTCTCTGGTATACAGCTCTCCGGTAATGGGAGTGTTTAGGTCCTGGAGGCGTTTTGTTTCTGCCACTGCAAGAGAGAAGGAGAAGCCCTCTGTCCCTCCTGCCACAGAGGGGCTCACTCCCACTGAGGTTGCTGAAAATGGAAAGAGATACCCCACCCACTTGCCTTTGAAAAGGAGATCACCCAATCTAAGAGGAAAGGATTCAGAAGGAATCAGCTGAGCTGGCATCTCGTCTCCTCTCCTGCCAGTGCCACACGGGCCCCTGTGCAGCAAGAGAGGGGACAGAGGCTGGGTCTTGTCTAGCATGTGGTTTATGGACCTGGGCAACCCCACCTGATAATGTCAAGGAAGTTTTTCGTGGGACTTCTCAAAGCAGCTCCTGCTAACCTGGAAACTACCTTCATGCGGGGCTCAGCCCTCTGCCTTTGCCATGGTCATTACCAGCATGAAGGAAGTAGGTGGTGATGTTGTGCCTGGGGCAAAATAGGTGATGAGGACAAAGGTGGAAAGGCAATCCTGTGGAGCAAGGTTAGTCTTTTCAATAAATGGCCCTGGAATAATTGGATATGTGAGCGCGCGTGCGCGCGCACACACACACACACACACACACACACACACACAATTTGGATCTGTACCTCACGCCATGTAAAAAATTAACTCAAAATGCATCATACCTAAATGTGACACCAAAACTGTAAAACTTCTAGGAGAAATTATAGGAGAACATTGTTTTGATGTTGGGTTAGGCAATGATTTCTTAGCTATGACAGCAAAAGCATGGTCCAAAAAAGGAAAACAGAAACTTGGTAAATCGTATTTCATTAAAATTAGTAGCTTTTACTCTGCCAAAGACCCTTTAAAAGAAGGGAAATATAAGCTACAGACTTGGAGAAAAATACTTGCATATATAATAATATGTTCTGGCAGGACTTGTATACAAAATATGTAAAGAACTCTCAAACTTCAACCATCTGAAAACAATTCAATTTTTTAAAATGGCCAAAGAGGGGCACCTGGGTGGCTCAGTCAGTTGAGCATCCGACTCCTGACTTTGGTGTTAGATTGAACCCCGCTTTGGGCTCTGTGCTGAGAGTGCAGAGCCTGTGTGGGACCCTCTCTCTCTCCCTCTCTCTCTGCCCCTCCCCTGCTTTGCTCTCGCTCGGTCTCTCTCAAAATAAATAAACATTTTTAGAAATAATATGTGAATAAATAAATAAATAAATAAATATTTAAATTTACCGGTCATAGGATCTATCCATTCTGCTCCCAGATGTTTTCCCGAGAGACATAAAAGCCTGTGTGTGCTCGTGAATGTTCGTTGCAGCTTTCTTTATAATAGTCGAAGACTGAAAACAGCTCGGATGTCCATGGACAGGTGAATGGATAAGCAAATTGTGGCATATCCAAGCAATAGCGTCCTACACGGCGATAGAAAAAAAGAACCACAGGGGCGCCTGGGTGGCTCAGTCGGTTCAGCGTCCGACTTCAGCTCAGGTCATGATCTCGCGGTTCGTGAGTTCAAGCCCCGCGTCCGGCTCTGTGCTGATGGCTCAGAGCCTGGAGCCTGTTTCAGAGTCTGTGTCTCCCTCTCTCTCTGACCCTCCCCCGTTCATGCTCTGTCTCTCTCTGTCTCAAAAATAAATAAACGTTAAAAAAATTTTTAAAAAAAAGAAAAAAGAACCATTGATAATGTAACGACAGGGATGAATCTCAAAATGATTATACTCAGTGAAAGAAGCCAGACGCGGGAAGCTAAACGTAATGTGTGATTCTATTCATATACAATTCTAGAAAATGCAAACTAATTGACAGTGAAGAAGGAAAAGCAGGTCAGGGACTGCCTGGGGTTGGAGAAGGGTGGGGGAGGGGAAGTGTGGAGGGATACCAGAGGGACACAAGGAGCCTTGGGGGAAGCGATTGATATGTTCACTATATGGAATGTGGCTATGTTTACGTGAGTATATACATATGTTAACGCTTACCAAATTGTGCGCTTTAAATACACATCACTTAGTATATGTTGATTATTCCTCAGTAAAGCTGCTTTTTTTTTAAGTTTATTTATTTGGGACAGGGAGGGGCAGAGGGAGAGGGAGAGAGAGAATCCCAAGAGGCTCCACACTGTCAGCATGGAGCCCAACGTGGTGCTTGGTCTCACCAACGGTGAGATCATGACTTAAACCCAAATCAAGAGTCAGATGCTCAACCCACTGAGCCACCCAGGTGCCGCAGTAAAGCTGTTTTTTTGAAAAGATGGACTCAAATACAAATAAAAAAGAGAGAACGTGGAAAAGGAAAAGGAGGGACGGACGGAAGGAGGATGGGAAGACAGAGGAAGGAAGGAACAAAGGAAGACAGGAGAGAAGGAAGGAAGGAACGGAAGGAAGGCAGGCCAACTGGATTGGGGTCATGGCTGCTATTGGCAACCTGGCAAAATAGCACGGAGGGACACTTTTAGATAAAAACACGCTAAAGAAATGATTGCATAAACACACAATTGTCTGGATGCGCAAGATGGCCGTGCATAGCTGGTAGAGGGATTTGGGGGACCTAGGTATGGGAGAACAAAAGAAAAATGTTGAACTTTTAAGACAAAGCCTCTATGGGACTTGATGAAAGGGGGAGAGAAGTTCAGGGTGGCCTCAGAAACTGTCACTGTTACCAGTCTTGTGTGTGACACCGTGACCGAAGCCAAAAGGGGCAGGATAATGGCAGAACTGGGGTTCGCTCCCCAAAATGGGAGCCTCTGAGGACTGAGTTCTGAAAACCACACCTCTTCCTGACCAAACCGCAAGTCTGGCACAGTCAAGGCTTTCTCCTGATCCCAGTTAAGCCCTAGCTGGCTCTATGGGTGGGGCCGCAATCCCTCCAAAAGAAAAGAAAGTGTACCACCGCCCTCTCCCCACTGGCAGAGCAGGAGGAAGCAGGCTCAGTGAAGAAGGCGTACAATTAGTGATGAATCTCCAGGAAAAACAAATTCAGTTTTATTTAGCCAATCTAAAGATTCATTTCCGTGCCTTTAAGTATATGTTCCTTAGGTGCTTTCAAATTAAGACAAAGGAACTGCTGATTCTAGTTGCTAGGTGTTTTTAAAAGTGTCTCGTTATTTCTATTATTTCATTATTAGTTGGGGTGTTTTTTTCCTACTGCTTAAAAGCTATGGGCATGGCTTCTTTTATTAGTCTTCTGTTTGTATTTTTTGGCCGTTTATTTTCTGGAGTCAGTTCACATTCCAATGGTTACATTTATTCTTGGGCCAATAAACACACTGATTGGAATTTGTCACTTTCCATCTTCTTTTGATATCAACACAGCAAATCATGCTTTCTCCCTCCCCCCCCCCCCCAATTATTTTGATTCTAGGATGAGGATAGACTTGGTAAACATAATTTTAAAAAAAAAATTTTTTTTTTTTTACAATAGTTCCATTGTGGTAAAATTCACTTAACAGAAAACTTACCCTCTTCGCCATTTTTTTTTTCAAAGTTTATTTATTTTTGGGACAGAGAGAGACAGAGCATGAACGGGGGAGGGGCAGAGAGAGAGGCAGACACAGAATCGGAAACAGGCTCCAGGCTCTGAGCCATCAGCCCAGAGCCCGACGCAGGGCTCGAACTCACGGACCGCGAGATCGTGACCTGGCTGAAGTCGGACGCTCAACCGACTGCGCCACCCAGGCGCCCCTCTTCGCCATTTTTAAGCGTACCATTTTTAAATGCACACTTCACCAATTTAAGTGCCATTAAATGTATGCATCCTGTGTTGCAGCCATTGACCATCGTCTACCTCCAGAACCCTTTGCGTCCTGTAAAACTGAAACCCTGTAACTCCCCGTTCTCCCCACGTCCCAGCCCCTGGCACCCGACGTTCTACTTTCTGTGGCTATGATTTTGACTGCACTGAGCACCTCGCGAAGTGGAATCATACCACGTTCGCCTTTTTCTGACTAGCTTATTCCACTTAGCGTAGCGTCCTCCAGGTTCATCCTCGTTGCAGCAGGTGTCAGGATTTCCTTCCTTGTTAAGCCTGACTAATATTCCACTGTCTGTTTGGCTTATCCAGTCATCTTTCGGCGGGCACTTGGGCAGCTTCCAGTTTGGGGGCTCTTGTGAACAATGCTGCGGTGAATCTGGGTAGACAAATACCTCTTCAGGCATCTGTTTTCCGTTCTTTTGGATACCTGTGCTCAGAAGTGGAATTGCTGGACCGTACGGTAATTAAGTTTTTAATTCTTTGAGGAGCCGCCATACCGGTTTTCACAGCAGCGGTATGTACCCCCTTACATTCTCACCACCAGTGCCCAAGGGTTTCAACATCTTCATATCGTTGTCAGTACTGGTTGTTTTCTGGGTTTTTTTTGTTTTTTTTTTTTTTGATAACAGCCATCTTATCAGGTGTGATGTGTTAATCTCATTGTAGTTTTGATTTGCATTTACTTAATGATTAGTGATGTTAAGCACATTTCCAGGTACTTCTTGGCCATTTGTGTATCTTCTTAGGAGAAATGTCCATTCAAGTCCTTTTCCCATTTTTGAATCAGGGTGCTTGTTTTTTGTTTTGTTTTGTTTTGTTTCGTTCTGAGTGTTAGTAGTTCTTTTTACATTCTAGATATTAATCCCTTATCAGAAATATAAGTTGCAGACTTTTTTTTGCCCGTTCTGTGGGTTGTAGTTTTCCTCTGTTGATGGTGCCTTTTGATGCAGAGCATTTTAACATTTTTATGAAACCTAATTTGTACATTTTTCCTTTTGTTGTCTGGGCCTTTGGTGTCATATTCAAGAAAGCATTGCCAACCCCAAAATTGTGAAAATTTTGTCTTGTTTTCTTCCAAGAACTGTATTGTTTTACTTACAGCTAACTATTTGATCCATTTTGGGTTAATTTTTGTAGCTGTATTAGGACAAGTTCCAACTTTACTTTTTTTTGCATGTGGATATACAGTATTCCCAACACCATGTATTGAAAAGACTATCCTTTTTCCATTGAATAATCATGACACCCTTGTCAAAGATCATTTGACCATGTATGATAGGGTTTATTTCCGGACTCTGTATTCTATTGCGTTGGTTTATATGTCTGTCTTACATTAGTACCACACTGTTCTCATTACTATAGCTTTGTAGTAAGTTTTGACATCAAGAAGTGTGAATCCTCCAGTTGTATTCATTTTCAAGTTCTTTCTGGATACTCTGGGTCTCTTGAGATTCCATATGAATTTTATAAGGCGGTTTTCTTTCCGGAAAAAAAATGCTATTGGGAATTTGATAGGGGCGGCACTGAATCTGTATATCACTTTTGGTAATATTGACATTTTAACAATATTAAGCCTTCTAATCCATGAATATAGGATATATTTACAATTATCCATGTCTTCTTTAATTTATTTCAGCAATGCTTTATACTTTTTATTGTACAGATCTTTTACCTCCTCGGTTAACTTACTTTCTAAATATTTTGTTCTTTTTGATGTTCTCTTATAAATAGACTTGTTTTTATAATTTTCTTTCAAGATTACTTATTATTTGTGTATAGAAATGCAACTGATTTTTGCGTGTTAACTTTGCGTCCTGCTACGTTGCCACATTCATCTATTCTAGACATTTTTGTGTGTGTGGAGTCTTTAGGGTTTTCTATGCATAAGATCGTATCATCTGCAAATCAAGATTTTTATTTATTCCTTTCCACTTTGGATGCCTTTTATTTCTTTTTCTTGCCTAATTGCTCTGGCTAGAACTCCCAGTTATGGTGTTTATTTCTTGAACATGTTTTGAATGTCGTCAAATGATTTTTTTCTGCATCAACTGAGATGATCGTGTGGTTTTTTTCCTTCATTCTGCTAACTGATGTTAACTGATACATTACATTGATCCATTTTCCTATGTTGAACTATTCTTGCATTCCAAGAATAAATCCCACTTGACCATGCTGTATAGTCTTTTAAATATGCTGCTGAATTCAGTTTGCTGGTATTTTCTTGAGGATTTTTGCGTCAATGTTCCTAAGGGATATTGGTCTGTAGTTTTCTTGTGTTATCTTTGCCTGGTTTGATACCAGGATAAGGCCAGACCCAAAGAATGAGTTAGGAAGTGTTCCCCTCTCCCAATTTTTTGAAAAGTGTGAAAAGAATTGGTATATATGTTCTTCTTTAAATGTTTGGTAGAATTCTCCAATGAAGCCATCAAGTTAAGATCTTTTATCTGTCAGATTTTTGATTAGTGATTCATCTTCTTTCTAATTATAGGCCTGTTCAGATTTTCTATTTCTTCGTGATTTAGTCTTGGTAGGTTTCGTGTTTCTAGGAGTTTGTCCATTTCTTCTAGGTTGTCCAATCTATTGGCATACAGTTGTTCCTTGTACTCTCTTATAAACCTTTTTATTTTATAGAATTGTTAGTAATATCCTTGCTTTCATTCTGATTTTAGTAATTCAGGTCTTCTTTCTTTTCTTAATTTATCTAGCTAAAGGTTTGGTGATATTGCTGATCTGTTCACAGAACTAACCTTTGGCTTCAGTAATTTTCTCCATTGTTTTTCTGTTCTCTATTTCATTTACCTCTGCTTTAAACTATATTATTTCCTTCTTTCTGCTAGCTTTGGGTTTAGCTTGTCCTTTTTAAATTCCTTAAGTCCTAAGATTAAGTTGTAGGTTTGAAATCTTTCTTATTCTTCAACTGAGTGTTTGTAGCTATGAACACCTGCTTAACACCACTTTTGCGAAGTCCCATAAGTTTTGGTATGCTGTGTTTTTGTTTTCACTCACCTCTAAATTTCTTTTTCCACATTTTCTGTGATTTCTTATTTTATCCATTGGTAGTTTAAAAGTGTGTTGTCTTGGGGCGCCTGGGTGGCTCGGTCAGTTAAGCGTCCAGCTTCAGCTCAGGTCATGATCTCACGGTTTGTGAGTTCGAGCCCCACGTCGGGCTCTGTGCTGACAACTCAGAGCCTGGAGCCTGCTTCGGATTCTGTGTCTCCCTCTCTCTCTGCCCCTCCCCACTCAGGATCTGTCTCTCTCTCTCTCTCTCAAAAATAAATAAACATTAAAAAAAGAAGTGTGTTGTCTTTCACATTTTAAAACATTTTCCAGTGTTCCTTTCGTTATTCATTTCTGACTTCATCGTGGTGTGGTCAGAAAAGATACTTTGTATGGTATATAGCTTTTCAAACCTATTGACACTTGTGTCTTAACTTACTGCATATCCTGGAAAATGTCTCATGTGCACTTGAGAAAAATGTATATGCTCTTGTTGGGTAGAACGTTCTATGTAAATCTGTTGGATTTACTTGATCTGTTGTGTTAGGTCTTCTATTTCCTTACTTATTTCTGTTTGGTTGTTCCATCCGTTATTATAAGTAGGGTATTGAAATCTTTATTATTGTAGACCTATTTCACGTAAAGTCTTGTAGAGCTATTACAGCAAAGTCTATTTTGTCTGATACTATTAGAGCTCTGCACTGACAGTGTGGAGCCTGCTTGGGATTCCCTCTCTCCCTCTCTCTATGCCCCTCCCCTCCTCGCTCTCTTTCTCTCTCTCAAAATAAAGAAGTAAGCATTTTTTAAACGTTAAAATTTGCCCAATATTAAAAAGGGTTTGCATTCTTGAGAAAACTTCTATTAATATGCTTTTAAGCTTTATTTGCTATTCTTTCCAAAATTGGTAATTTTTACTTGGACTTTTTTCACTTAAATAAAATGAGCATTTTGTCATGTCAGTACGTACTCTCCTACAAAGGTAATTTTAAGTAAATTTTGTATTGACTCTAACCTGCAAAAAATAAAGGTGCACAAAATCCTAAGGTACAGCTCAGTGAATTTTCATAAGCTTAGAATACCTGACCGAATAGCACCCAGATCTAGGAATGAAATATTACCAGCCCTCTAGAAGCCCTCGAATGCCCCTCCTACTCACTCAACTCCAAGGTTAACCACGTGACCAACCATGTTTTAATGGCTGTGTCGTGAGGGAGGGAAATAAGTAATAGCGGATAAAGCCAGTGAGGCAGGGGAGAGTCAGATAAGGTAGGGCTCTGAGAGCCACCATGGATGAGTTTTCTACTGCCGCATGACAGATGGCCACAAACTGGATGGTTGAAAATAATGCAAACTCGTTCTCTCCCCCTTCCCCGTTGGTCAGGAGTCCGGGCATGGCTCAGCTGGATGATCTGCTCAAGGCTCTGCACTGTCTTCACAGCACTGTGGTGCTCATGTGGAGTTCAGGCTTGTCCGGGCTCATCCCACCTTGTTGTCTAAATGTAGTTCCTTCTGGCTACAGGACTGAATCCCTGTTTAGTTACTAGCTGTGGGCCGGGGGTGCCTCCCAGCTCCTCGAGGCTGCCCACGGTTCCTGGTCATGCGGACCGCATAGTCATGTCGCAGCGTGCTTTTCCCAGGCCACCAAGAGCGTATCTCACCGGTTTCACCTTCTTTGAAAGGTTCCTCTGATTCGGTCAGGCTCTCCCAGTGTGATTTCCATTTTGATGAACTCAAAGTCATCTGATTAGTAACCTAAGCATGACAGTGATGTCCCACACCAAAGGGAAGGGAATCATAGAAGATTGGTGGGTCACTGTGGGTAATCTCAGAATTCTACAGATCGCTACAAAAAGAGAAATATTTCATTGTTTCTGTTTGCCAGCAGAGGCTATTTGGAATTTTGTTTTAAAGTTTATTTATTTATTTTGAGAGAGAGAGAGAGAGTACACATAAGGGGAAGAGGGGCCGAGGGAGAGAATCCCAAGCAGGCCCTGCCCCATCAATGCTGTGCCCAATGTGGGGCTCCTCAAACTCACAAAACCATGAGATCAGGACCTGAGCCGAAATTGATAGTCAGTCGCTTAATGGTCGAGCCACACCAGCACCCTGAGAGGCTATCTGAAGGATCCCGATTGTGGGATAGGCGATCCGATTTCAACGTTAAAGAAAACTAATACCAATGGAAGATCCATAAAGAACAAAGCCAACTGGGTGCTATGTGGAGGTGTAGTTAGAGTTTGGTTTCAATAATCAGGAAGAAAACAGTACCATTTTCTGAGATCAGGAAGAACAGGGAAGAGGGACACCTGGGTGGCATCTGACTCTTGGTTTGGGCTCAGGTCATGATCTCAAAGTTTGTGGGTTTGAGCCCCACATCAGTCTCTGTGCTGATGGTGCAGAGCCTACGTGGGATTCTCGCTCTCTTCCTCTCTGCCTTTCCCCTGCTCATGTGCATTCTCTCTCTCTCTCTCTTTCTCTCTCTCTCTCTCTCAAAGGAAATAAATAAATAAACTTTGAAGAACAGGGAGGTGAAAATGTAGAGCTTAAGTT
Organism: Prionailurus viverrinus; assembly: GCF_022837055.1. Classification (NCBI taxonomy): domain Eukaryota; kingdom Metazoa; phylum Chordata; class Mammalia; order Carnivora; family Felidae; genus Prionailurus; species Prionailurus viverrinus. The sequence continues at coordinate 14,930,279 of NC_062576.1, read as the reverse complement.
AGAGCAGCCTCCATTCCAGATTCCTGCTCTAGTTAGGCACCCAGAAGAGAGTTCACAGTCAGATGTATATACGTGGAGCTCAAGGCAGAGATCAGAGCTGGCAATGGGATTGAGGACTCATCAGCTGGAGTAGAATGTCAGCTCCAGAGACTTGAGGAGAGACTAGGAGACAAGAGCTAGAGAGACCAGCAGACCAGTGCAGATGCCACTATTTCTTAAATTATATTTCCTGGTCTTACAATCGGGCACATCAACAGACTCCTGCCTGGAGTGGCCCCGTGGTTTTGCATTATATTTCCTATGCCATCAACTTGTCAGGTTTTTCTTTGTCTCTATGGATCCTCTGTTGAGGCAAGTTCTTACCATTGGATGGGGCTTGTTCCTCTCTGCCCATTTAATCAAACCTCCTGCCTAAATTTCTAGTTTCCAATAGTTTCTCATCTTGGGCAGCTCTGATGTGCTTGCCATGGCCAGGTTTTTGATAGGCTGACCCAGGGAAATTAGAAGCAATCGAGCACTGGGGCGCCTGGGTGGCTCCGTCGGTTAAGTGTCCGGCCTCGGCTCAGGTCATGATTTCACGGTTGGTGAGTTCGGGCCCCCGCATCGGGCTCTGTGCTGACAGCTCAGAGCCTAGAGCCTGCTTCGGATTCTGTGTCTCCCTCTCGCTCTCTATGCCCCTCCCCTGCTCGTGCTCTGTCCCTCTCTGTCTCTCAAAGATACATAAACATTAAATATTTTTTTAAAAAAGAAGTAATCAAACACTGAGCAAAATTTGGGAATTTGGATATGGGTCAAGATGGTGTATAAAAAGATGTGACCTTGTCAACATCACTTGAATCTTTCTGGAAATTCCAGATCTGGAATCTGGAATAGATTTGTCTGTCTATTCTAGCTCAAGGTGCTTGGGCCTAGCAGCGTAACATAAAGTCTCCAGCATGAGCTAATCTTAACTCAGCCCTACCCTCGATTGTTTGAGGGAGAATAAGTTGGCATCCAGAACTCCTCCTAGCAGCTACCTTTGCTGATTACGAGAGGCTGGTTGCTCCTCAGAATTATGTGCCGGATCTCTGTCCAGCCCAAAAAGGTCAAGGAAAGATCAGTTGACCACATCTTAGAGTTACTGCTACCCTTTGAGAAACCAGGCACATCTCACACACCCGGAGCTAACCCGTGAAACCCCTCCATTTCCTGCTTCTGTCTATTCGGATCTCTTGGATGGCCAAGGATTTGCACCTTGTAGACCAACAGCCCTGGAAGCCTCTAAGGAAACTGCCTTCGGTGCCATTAGGGACCTGAAAAGGCCCATTTCAGGTTAAAGTGAAATCCCTGAGGCAGGAAACCCAATCCACATTTTTTGGACGTTACTCTTGAACATAGATTTGATAGTCTACAGAATCCTTCTGAAATCTGGAGCCCAGGGTGACACAGACCAAATCCGACTTACACCTGACACTGTTAAAGAATAGCTGAAGAGATTCAAAAGGAGATGTTATAAGGACAAGAGACCTAAGTGAACAGAGGTGATTCCAAATCATGGACAGAGCGTTTATGGGCACCCTGAAGTCAGGGAGGGTTCGGCACCTACCGCCAGTAGAAACCCAAGAGATGTTTATGGAGTGACTGACTCGCTCTTGCAAATGCATCACACACACACACACACACACACACACACACACACACCAATTTGCTTCATTCTTCATACATTCTGGGGGGCAGGGTTAACCACACACCTCCATGCATTAGGAATTAGAAAAACCCTTTTGGAGATACGGGTAGGGAGTGGCTGTTCCGTCTGTCTGGGCGGTTCTTCTTTCCTTGTTCTATCTCTGTGTATCTGACCCAGTGGTCCTCTTTGAAGATCCACATGGGACCAGGTGATAATCTGATAATCTAGGCTGCCTTGAATGAGATGTTTTCCTTTATCCCTGTTGGTTTACCAATCCCTTGGAGTTCTCTGTGGAGTCTCCCTCTGCTGTAAATGTCTCCTCAGCAAATGCTCCCTATGGCTTCCGTGAGGGGAGCACTGCAGACAGCTCAGGCACAAAGCAGCCTAGATGGAGGGCTCCCTGGAAGTGTCCTTTTATGTGCACCCATTGCTCTAAAGACTTCCTCACCGCCTATTTTCTCCTTCACTTTCAGCTACCTTTCTTGGCAGTGGTAGGTGGTTGTAAAAGCTTGCGGCATAATGTTGACCTGGCAATCAATGCCATGCCATTCTTTATGGCTTAAGTCATAACCATGGGTCTGGGTCACCCGGGGCTCCATTAGGGTGAACTACCAGCAAATGGCTGTTGCATCCTACACTCATCCAAATGCACCGATGGATCAGTGCCAGGTGGCCGGGAAGGGTGATGTTGGATTTGGTCCTGGTTTGACATCCGTCACTGGTGCAGAGACTTTCAAGTTTCAAATGGGAGGAGGCACCAGATCCGATGAATACAGGGCACACCTGGATATGAGGGTCAACTCTTAGTCTTCAACACCGATAGGCAAGGGCCGTGATGTAAATTGGGAGTGAGAGGTTGAAGCAGAAATCGAAGTTCCCAGGAGCCTCTGGAACAACCCACGACCTTCCTTTCAAAGACAGCCCTGAGTGATAGGGTTGATGGAGTTCCTTAAGGAAACAGGCAAAGGAAAAACAGTTCCCAAGGAGGGGAGCCCCGCCACTCTGAGCTCAGGGAGCCTTGTTCTGTTTAAATATTCTGTAACATTTTCATCACTGCCTTAGGTCTTATGCACCAGGATCCTGCAGCTCTCTGGCCTGCTTTCTCAATAACAGAAATCCAGAATGAGCAATGTTCCCATGAACACGGGGTGTTCTTTGGAGCCTCTGACCCGTGAGGAACTCAGCTATTACTTAGTACTTATTATTTCCTTTTCTAAAATTTATATTTTCATCAAACATCTTGGTTAAAAAGATAGGGTCCTTGGCCCTTCTCCAATGGGAGGAGTAATTAAGCAATTTACATTAGAATTAGTGAAAGCCCAGAGCCCAGCCTCAGCCTCTGGCCTGATTAAGTGAGTGTGGGCAACTCTGTCAGCCGAGAGGGCAGGACAGACAAGGGAAAAGGAGTTGGGAAGACAGCCAGTTGATTGGAGATGAGAATGAAGGAGTGGATGGGTGCAAACCTCCCCTGATGGTTTTCAGGGGTCAATCCCTTGAGATGCCCCAGACAGCAGCTCTCAGCCAGTCTGGAGCGGCTGTCCCAGGTAGAACTTCCAGCCCCTCCGTCGAACTTCCTTTGATTCACAGACCTAATTCCCATTTCACAAACGTCTTACGGCTCCTTTCTATTGAATTCTTAACTCAGAGCAATGTTGACATTTGCTTTGATGGTGCCGGGGGCATGAAGACACGTAATTAAACACATCTTGGAAACTTGAATATTTCATGGTCATCTAAGATTACAGAGTATGGATGCACCAAAATTTATTTAGCGGCTGCCCGTTTGTGAGGCTATTTAACTCATTTCCTTTGTGCTAATTACAAATAACTGTAATGGCTACCTTTGACATCAATCTTTGTTTGAACTTCCGATTTTGGTCCATTTGAATAACAGGATTTCTACACTTAAGGCTTAAGAAATTTAGAGTTCACACACACACACACACACACACACACACACACGTCATGATCCTGTCCAAAAGCTAGAACATGTTAATAATTTTTTTATTTGAACATTAATGTCTGTTCGTGGGAAAACAGGTATAAAAATACAGAAAAGTGGAAAATAAAACATTAAATAGTCCGGTCTATTTTTTCATTTTAGGTTCTTTTTTAATTTATTCATTGAAATTCAAGTTAGTGAACACAGAGTGTAGTATTGGTTTTAGGAGTAGAGCCCAGGGATTCGTCACTTACATATAACACCCAGAGTTCACCCACAAGTGTCCTCTTTAAGGCCCATCACCGATTTAGCCCATCCCCCCACCCACCTCCCCTCTAGCAACCCTTAGTTTGTTCTCTGTATTTAAGTTTTTAGATTTTTTTTCCCTCCACGTACAGATGGATGGATGTTCATGTATGTAACTATTTTTTATTCTAAAATGCCTTCAACTCCAAAATATACCACCCGTGTGAAAAGAGCCTTTGGGAGGAAAAAATAAAATCAATAAGCACTGTATTAAATGCATATGTAGTCAGAATGTTTGATGTCAGCCCCAGAACTCAACTCTGGCAATATGAATAATAAATATATATAATAATATAAATAATACACATAATATAGAATCATAAATATGTATAATAATATAAATAATAGCTTAAGCTAATATAAACAAAAGAAATTGATTTTAAGACGTGGGTAGCTCACTGAATTGATAGGAGGGCTGGTGAGCCAGGCTTGGGGAAGTTATAGGAAATAGGTGAGGCAAGGAAACAGGAAGTTTGTCCAGAGTCCAAACTTCAGGACAGAACTCTTCCAGGGAGACCTCTGCTGGCACTCCCGGATTCGGCGTGCCACTAAGGGCCATGCCTCAAGTCACATGGAACCCTCCATAGTGGCTTCTTTGCAGCCTTGGCTCCAGATCGAAAGCCTGGGCTGGTCTGTCTGATGTGCCAAGCCTGGGTCACTTGCCCAAATCCCAGCTGCATGGGAGGTTGGTGACCTTGGCTTTTCAGGTAAGGTGGATGTTATGTCCCAAGATAGAGGATTCTCCATCTTAATCATAAGATAGAGGATTCTCCAAACACAGGAAGGAACTTTAGGTGTTGTATTAGGGTTCTCCAGAAAAACAAAACCAGTAAGAGACATATACATATACACACACACATACATATATACATACACACATTTTTATATAGGGAATATGTATAAACACTACTATAATGCATGTGACATGTACATACTATTAATGAACATAATAATTATAATGATTATTCATTATAATAATATAATAAATCTCCAGGATGTGTGTACACACACACAAACACACACACATAAAAGGGGATTTATTATGGGAATGGGCTCATACAATTATGGACGCTAAAAAGTCCTACAATCTTTCATCTGCAAACTGGAGACCCAGAAAAGCCACAGATGTAATTCGGCCTGAGTCCAAAGGGGCAAGAACCAAGAACGCTGATGTCTGAGGACAGAAGATGGATGTCCCAGCTCAAGCATAGAGCAGTTTGCTCTTTATCCACCTTTTTGTTCTATTCTGCCACTCAGCAGCCTGGATGATACCAAGCCACAATAGTGAGGGCGACTTTCTTTACTCAGTCTACCAGTTGAAACGCTAATGTCTCCCAGAAGTCCCCCTACAGACAAACCCAGAAATAAGATTGGATCAGCTATCTGGGCATCCGTTAGTCGAAGCAAGTTGACGCATAAAGTTCATCATCCCAGCTACCGTGCATCTTAAAAGAAATCATCAGTTTCCTACTAGGAGCAGTAATTCTCCAGCTTTAGCAAAGGAATCCCCTGAAGAGCTTCAGAAAGCGTGGATTCTTCTTAAAGCTGCGTGGGTCTGGTGTGAGACCTGCAAACCTGCATTTGTAGTAAGGGCTCAGGTGACACCGATATTGCTGTTCCCCAGACTGTACTTTCAGCACTTACGTTAAAGCGCGTATTTCTTTTTCACCGACTGTGGCACCGATGCATGTAATTATCTATCACTTTCTTCTTTATTCGCACAAAGCTTGAGTTTAAGCTATATTCACATTTGGTGTGAAGAATGTTCTAAATCAGTTTCCGCCATTGGCTGCTCTTTGTACAGAATCTCAGAACAACACACAGCTTTTTACAATAGATACCCCTTGTCATGACAGCTGTAGCGTTGTTTTAAATTACAGTATAAGGTTGAGATGTATCAAAGAATGCTGAGATTTTGTGCTATTCGTATTTGATGAAGCCATCGTTTCTTTTTTTTTTTAACGTTTATTTGTTTTTGAGAAAGAGAGAGACAGAGCATGAACAGGGGAGGGGCAGAGAGAGAGGGAGACACAGAATCGGAAGCAGGCTCCAGGCTCTGAGCCATCAGCCCAGAGCCCAACGCGGGGCTCGAACTCACGGACCGCGAGATCGTGACCTGAGCTGAAGTCGGACGCTTAACCCACTGAACCACCCAGGCGCCCTGATCGTTTCTTTTTGTTAATTATGTTTAGTTTCACATTAGATTGTCTTGATATCTTTTTTTTTTATTTGAGAGACAGAGTGTGCAAGTGGGGGGAGGAAGAGAGAGAGAGAGAAAGAATCCTAAGCAGGCGCCACACTCAGTGTGAAGCCCAACGCGGGGCTCGATCCCATGACCCTGGGACCATGACCTGAGCTGCGATCAAGACTCCAGAGTCAGATGCTCAACCAACTGAGCCACCCAGGCACCCCTAGTTTCTTCTGATACCTTGATGGGTGTCACTTGCTGACTGATAGATATTGACAACAAATGAATTCGTGCATTGCATCTCTAAGTTTGAAAATTTGCAATCTTTTGAGAGTGACTTGGCCCTGTTTACAACACTTAATTGTATTGTCTAGCATGAAACTTCCAGTCCTCATTGTTAAAGTAACTTTTTTATTGCTATACTATTCTGTACTTTTTTTAGTTCTGAAAATTTTTTAAAATAAGAAGAACAGTGGGGCGCCTGGGCGGCTCAGTTGGTTAAGCGTCTGACTTTGTCTCACGGCATGATCTTGCGGTTCACGAGTTCGAGCCCTGCATCGGGCTCTGTGCCGACAGCTTGGAGCCTGCTTCAGATGCTGTGTCTCCCTCGCTCTCTGCCCCTCCGCCACTCACACTCTGTCTCTCTCAAAAATAAATAAAACATTTAAAAAATTTTTAAATAAGAAGAACAAGACCTTTTCCACAAACACCAACGTAGCTCCTATGCAAAACTAACAAACATCACCAGCTTCCTATAATAGCTTCTGACCTTTTCTTTCCTCCTAAAATAAATAACACAGTACTGATCTAGCTGATACCCCTTTTGTGTGCCATCTCCGTACTCTCCCCTGCCTGCCTTTTCAGAGGAAACCACTGTCATGAGTTTGGGATGTCTTCTGGAGATCATTGGTAAGCAAAAATCAAGGATCCAAATTTAAGTTCAAATTCTAACATCTGCTTGGCCCCTACCCTATATTCCGTCCCCCCCCCCCCCACACACACACACAATCACCAATTTAAGGTGGTTTATATACCCAAAAGGCCAGAACTGTAAAGAGTCCAGAAGAAAATAAGTGAATATCTTTACAATGTAGAGACAGACAAAGGTTTCTGGACAGAACACAAAATCACTAACCACAAAAAAATTGATACACTGAACAAACATAATTTAAAACTTCTGCTCTTTAACAAGAACCACTAAGGATATGAAAGGGTAAGCCACAGATTAGGAAAAAAAAGTATTTTCAGTTCACCTATCTGAGAAAAGACTTGTATGGAGAATAGTGTTTTTAAAAAAGAAAACAACTCAATAATAATAAAACACAATAATAATAATAAACTCAATAGTAATAATAATAAACTCAGCCATAATAATAATAATAAACAACTCAATAATAATAAAAAGCCAACCCCATAAAAAATGTGCACAGCATTTGGCCACTTCCCAAATTAAAATATACAAAACCACAAATTAAAACAACCATGAATTACCCACTTTTTGTCCACAAAAAGAGACTACGATGTAAAAGACTGACAATACCAAATGTTGGCAAGAACATACAGTACACCTGATTCTAATACGTTGCTGATAACAATAAAAAAATGGTGCAATCACTTTGGAAAACTGGCTATTTTTTATAGAGTTAAACATGCATTTACTCAATGACCCAAGCATTTCTCTCCCAAGTAATTTCCCAAGAGAAATAAAAATGTATGAAATGACATGTACAAGATTGTTCGTAGCCGCCTTAATCACCACAGCGACACATCGGAAACAACCTAATGTCCATCAACAGACTTTATAAGTAAACAAAATTGTAGCAAAGGTATGCAGTGAAGTCCTGTTCAGTGATAAAATGGAATGAATGAATCATGAAATACCATGAACGATTTTCACAACCATTGTGTCCGCTCCTTAGGATTCCCCAGGATTTATGCAGAACCTCTTATAGACCCCTCGTCTTGTGTGGTCCCCAATTTGTGCAGGGTCATCAAAGCCATGGCTGATGGCCAGGACGATTGGCAGATCCTCTTAGGAAGAAAGCTAGCTTACAGCGTACCTTAATTCTCTGGTTTCCTGCTTGCACTTAGAGTTTGAAGACTCTTTGCTTTTCTGCCAGTTCAGATGCCTTTGTTCATTTTTGCGCATCAGGAATAGAATCGAATTAGTCATATTTCTCAGTGTATGGCACAACATCGCCTCAGATCCTTACGAAAAAAAAACCCTCTCATCTAATTTATTTCCTTTTCCGACTCCTGTTCTACCTCCGTCACATTTTATTGCACATCTGTTAGGATAAAGTTTGTATTTTTGTTTTGAGTGCATGTAAATTCTCATGGACATAAATGGTATTGTGTTTTCTCATTCATTTATCAAACATTTACTGGGGGCGCCTGGGTGGCTCAGTCGGTTGAGCATCTGATTCTTGATTTTGGCTCAGGTCATGATCTCAGGGTCGCGGGATCGAGCCCTGCGTTGGGCTCTGTGCTGAGCGTGGGGCCTGCTTAAGATTCTCTGTCTCTCTGTCTCTCTCTCTCCCTCCCTCTCTCTCTCCTTCCCTCCCCCCTCCCCTGCTCGTGTTCTCTCTCTCTCTCTCTCTCTCAAATAAAAAAAATATGTTTACTGAACACCCACTATATGCCAGGAACTATCGTAGACACAGGGATACAACAGTAGCCAAAATTGACAAAGTCTATTTCATTCTGTCCCTTTAAGCTGTGTTTTTAAGACTTAGCTGTGCTGCTGTGTGCACATTCACCTCAGGACTGCTACCCACCTGCCAACCCCAGGAGTCTCTAATCACTATTATCACCTCAGTATGGATCCTTGCAGGATGTCTTTTGTGCTTAATCCCAGGCAAAAATACTCTTTGTTGAGTTCCTTTTCTTTTTCCATAAATAATACCATACTTGCTTAGCATTCTTGTTTTTACTTCACTCAACAATTTGTCAGTATGCTGAGCAATCATACCTTTTAAACTATTGTGCAGATTCCATGTTAAGGACATGATATATTTCACCTGGCCATTTTCCTGGTGGGTTCCAGTGTTTTTTTCCTTTGATAAAAATCCTGCAGGAAACAGGCCTATTCTTGCCTTCACGTGCACACACCCTTGAGGGTTTCCCTAGGGGAGTACACAGGGACATCAAATTGGCATTATTGGCTTCTCACTTTCTTAACTTTGGTAGATCTTGTCAAATTACCTTTAAAATTTGCTGTGCCGAGGCGCGCCCGCGTGGCTCAGCCGGTGAAGCGTCCGACTTCAGCTCAGGTCATCATCTCACCGTTCGTGGGTTCGAGCCCCGCATCGGGCTCTGTGCTGACAGCTCAGAGCCCGGAGCCTGCTTCGGATTCTGTGTCTCCCTCTCTCTGCCCCTCCCCTGCTCATACTCTGTCTTTCTCTCAAAAATAAATAAACATTTAAAAAAAGTTGCTGTACTGAAATGGGAGACCTTTTCTTGCCACATTCTCTCCAACCTATAAGACCATCAAATGTTAAATTTTTTACCAACTTGATAGGTTAAAAATTGCTTATATTTTTCACTCACGTTGCTTTGATTTCTAATTAAGGTTAAACAGCTTTTCGTGTATTTGTTGTTCACTCATATTTCCTCGTCAGTTATTCACTCTACTCTTGGTTTATCTATCCTTTTCTATTTATTCCCCATTCCTATAGTCTGGAAGCTAATCTCTTGCTGATTATGAATGTTGCAAAACTCTGCTTTCGCTCTGCAGAGGTTTCAAATTTTCACTGAGTTAAAGCCCTTTATCTTTTCCTTCTGTCTGCTGTTTTGTCTTGTTTAAGGTATTTATCTCAGCATATATTTATATTTGTATGTTCATATATGTTATGAATATACTAGTAAAATATTTTATATAATTATATATGCATTATATTTGCTTCTGTTTTAGAAATTTTATGTGTATTTCATCTATGTGCAATATAAATATTATAAGCATGTGTCTTTTTTACCTCCCAAATAGGCTGTTATCCCAATTCCACAGAATCCTTAACCTAAGTGATTTGAAATGCGACCTTCATGCTAAATTCTTATATATCGTTGGTGTATTTCTGAACTCCATCTACCATTCCACTGATCTAGACTCTATTCTATTTGCCTATGTAGGTTTTATGATATATCCGGATATCTGTTAGTGTCAGTCTCTGCTCTGTTATATTTTCCAAAACTTTTAATGTTCATTTATTTAGAGAGGGAGACAGCGTGAGCAGGGAAGAGAGAGGGAGAGAGAGGATCTCAAGCAGGTGCTGTTAGCGGGGAGCCCAACATGGGACTCAATCCCACAAACCATGAGGTCATGACCTGAGCCAAAATGAAGACTTGGCTCCCCAACCAACTGAGCCACCCAGGCGCCCCTCTTTTATTTTTTTTATCTTGGCTCTTCCTGCTTATTTTCTTTGTCATATACATTTTAGGATCAATTTACTATTTCCGTGACAAATCTTGTGAGGGTTTTGATTGGGATTGAATTGAATGGTTCATTCATTTCGTAACGGATATATTTGACATATCAAGTCTTTTTGGGGCTTTTCATCCATGAATACACTGTTTCTCTCACTTTATCAAAGAGTTCTTATGGCCTTTATGACTATTGTAATGGTTTCTTCTTAGATTTATTCCTAGGTATTTCAGTTTTTTTCTGTAACAAAATGGCGTCTGTTTTACCCTTATGTTCACTAGTGAGTTATCATCGATGATGGGAAAGTGTTGATTTTTGTGTGCCGACGCTGTATCTGACTATCTTGGAGTGCTTTCTTATTCATGAAAATTTCTAGGAACAATAATAAACTCTGTCAATCTGCTGACACGTGTCTGGTTATGCTTCTGATTACGGCTTCTCTTCTGGTTTCTTCTTCAGCTATGCTTTTTATTGGCAAGCAATTCTGGGCCAGGTCATCATCATTTTCCTCTCTGTCCTTTAGGTCTGCATTTCTGGTGAACTTTCCAAGTTTGTTTTCTAAAACCTGAGTCAGAGTTTAACATCATTGGCCCTGTTCTTTATTACCTCTGCTGCTGTTTTTCCTATGATGTTTTTAGAACCTGCCTCATAGATAAAATTTTGTGGGGTGCATGGGTACGTGTGTGTGCACGTGTGTTTTTCACTTAGAACACAAAATAAATGCTTTGTGAGCTTTTCCTTTGTGATGAACCTTCTGAGTGTTACACCTTTTCTCTGCCTCTATGGGTACCTCTATTTTCACTGCACAGAAATGTTCTTTGAAAGATTCTTTGGTGTTGCTTTTTTTTTTTTTCCTGTTTATCCTTCAAAGAGGAAAGAGCTAGACTGGGGTGGTGATTCCAGAGCACGGAATGGATGAATTCTTCTTTGTCTCCCTCTTTGGCCTTCTGGATATCAGTCAGATTCCAAACTCGGTTCTTGAACTGAAGAGGCCACTCAGTTTCAAGATGGCTGCTGGCACCCAATTTAATTGGCAATGCATAAATTTGGTGCTGTTCTGTGAAAGTTGATCTATCATCCTTTCTTCTGATTATGGGAGCATGCTTCATTTCTGACTACTCTGACACAGTTTGTAGTCCTTTCTTAACTAGAACAATGTACAGGAAGTGGCGTTTTTAAGGCATTCATCTCCTGGGGTGCCTATTCTTACTGTCATACTTGAAACTGACTTCACTTCTGTGACGGTTAATTGCATGTGTCAACTTGACTGGGCCACAGTGTGCTCAGATATTTGGTCTAATACTATTCTCTGTCTGCAAGGGTGTTTTTGGATGCGATTAACATTTGAATCAGTAGACTGAGTCAGGCAGACTGTCCTCCCTAATGTGGGTGGACCTCATCCATTCAGGTGAAAGCCTGAATAGAACATCAGAGCCAAATAAGAGAGAATTCCTCGGGCTTCGCTGTTTTCTAACTGGCCTTTTTGCCTTGCTTCAGAGGGGAACTGAAATGTGAGCTCTTCCTAGATCTCGAGCCTTCATCCTGGAACTATGCCATCACTTGCCCCCGATCTCCAGTTTGTCAAATCACCTTGCAGATCTTGGGTCTTGTCAGCCACCTGTATAGTTGTATGAACCAATTCCCTATATTGAATTGTATAACCAAAGCCTCACAATAAACAGGAGACATACACGTATCTCCTGTTGGTTCTGTGTGCCTGGAGAACCCTCACTAATACAACTTCTCAAGGAGCAGTGCTTGTTGTCTTTCCTACTCAGGAAAAAAAGAAAAAATGGAAAGCCCTTCTTTCCTCATGAAAGGTCAGTGTTGTTACTTTCATAACCACGGACAAGGCCTTGCTCTGGCTGGAACTTCAGCCTGGCATCTCCCAAGCGTCCTCTAATTTCTGTAAAATAAGAGAATCAGAATTGCAAAAAATATACCATTTGAAGGGTCTCAACTAGCCCGTGACATAAATGTATACCCAATGAGAAGTTTATCTCTCTTCACAGGGTGATTCTTTGTTGGTATATCCCAAATGCCCCAGTCATTGCTGGAGAACAGCTCTCCTCCTATATGGTGGTGTTACTCGCAGTGGTCAGAAGCAGGTGGGATCCAGGATAGTGCCATCTGAACCCAGCAGGAAAACCCAGGGCAGCACCAGAAGTGACGAGTCAGAATCACCCAGATTCTGGGTGCTGGGCCCCACCCCCAGGGTCTCTCCATTTCCAACAAGTTCCCCAGAAGCACCGATGAACCTCTGCATTAGGGTTGACGACTAGAGAGAAAGGGTTCAAGCCAAACTGTCATGAAGCAAAAAGTCAAGAGCCTTGCACAAAGGTCGGGAAGCTGAGGACAAGGTCGAAGGAAGGCCAGGACTTGGCCATGGACAACGCCAAGATGCCAAGAGTTTGTTTTTGTTGGACGTCAGCCTCTAAGAGTGGAGCTGGGGTGGGGCTATTTAAACGCCCAGGGCTGGGCCACACCCAGAGAAGGACAAGAGTGAAGGGAACCTTGCCCGCCCCCGCCCCCGAATCCCTTCTTCCTGGCAGGTAGGGTGTGTGCCGAAAGTCTGTGGATACGGAGGTCCGATATCAAAAGCTCAGTTGACATAGATTTTCAGACTGAGCTCGTCTTCTCGGGAGACAGGAGCGTTGTGAAGCTAAATTAATAAGACGCATTACAGAGCTCAGTCTGTTGTGTCCTGTTTGCAGTGTGTGATGCTTCCAATAACTCACAGATCCTTAAGTTAAGGCAGACTTTACGAAGCTCTTGCACGTTGGTCAGCAAAGAGTCCATTTAACGATCACGACGTCTCAGTTCAGGTTTCCTTCCTTTTCTCGCCTTCCACCCTTCCCGTCGAGCGCTGTGGTTCCCTCTGTCACTCCAGTCCCCTTAACATTAATCCCTCCCCAGCTTCTCAAACACTTTAATTAGCTGTTTTAATATATTCCCTAAGAACTCCGGAGTCTGATTCATCAGAGTGATAACAAGAAGATATTTGGGGAATTTGCTCCAACTTAAATGACTGAATTATTTCTTCATTTGTTATGTATCCGCCTGTGGATATTCCGATGCTTGAGACCACATTTACGCTCGCCAAGCCGGTTAGCCCTGAGCCAGCTTTTCCAGGGCGAGCGGAGCATAACCCTGGAACCCGAGCCGTGTCCTGTCACAGCATGGTTTTGGGTCGTTATTAAGGAGTCAGGTGAGACTCTAACGGAGAAGAAATTGGGCCTCGCTTGAAGCCATTTCCCTGCGAAGGGCAAATAGCAGCTGAGGTCATGGAGGGACATCTGACGTGGGGGGGAGTTGGGCCCCATCATGAGGATCCGCCCCAAGCATGGAGCTTCAGAAATACAGCTCTCCCACCCCGGGAACATCAGGCGTCCTCCCTTTTCACCCGCCCGACCAAGAAGGAGAAGACATATCACCATGCGCTCCGCGTGCAGAAGTGACAGGAGTCTCCCGCTTTAAGGCCCACCCTTGTCAACAGCAGAATGTCGAGCCTGCCATCGGCTCCAAAGCTGCTGAGACGGATGCCTGAGTAACCTGCCTTCTAGGGGCCCATCTGCTGCCCTTACCGGTCCCTCCCCCTGAAATACCAATCCGCAAAATAAAGCCCGCCGCGCACACTCACCCGGGCCATCTGCTGTGCGGGCTTCAGTCACAGCACAAGAAAGAGGAGGCAGGGGAAGAAGGGAGCATTTCTCGAGGGCCTGCTGGTGCAGGGCAGTTCGCCAGGCATTTAACGTGCCATGTGTCACGGCAGCCCCCGAGGCGAGTGCAACGGACTAGCTCCGTCGCCTCCCCCTTTTAGAAACCAGCGAAGAGGGGCTCAGTGCCCCCATGAAGAACTTCGTTATTAGTGAAAATTAACAGAGGACGTACATCGCTTATTCCATAGGGGTGTTAGGCACTGTTGGTGTCTCCTCACAAGCGTCCTACCGCGGTATTCTGATCGTCTCCACTTTAAAGCTGTGAACTGAGCTTAAGCAGCTTGTCCTAAGGCCCCAGGGCGAGGGAAAGATCTGAGTCTTTCAGAGCTAAGATCTGAATCCAGGAATAATGGCCAAGAATCCGCACTCCGTTTTTAAATCGATTTCTGAGGTCTACTTATTTATTTTGAGACAGGGAGAGAGAGAGAGAGAGAGAGAGAGAGCGAGCGCACCAGCAGGGGAAGGGCAGAGAGAGGAGGAGACACAGAATCCCAAGCAGGTTCCGCACCATCGACGCGGAGCCTGACGTGGGGCTTGAACTCACGAACTGTGAGGTCGTGACCTGAGCCGAGATCAAGGGTCGGAGGCTTAACTGCGCCACTGAGGCACCCCTGAGAGCCTGCACTCTCAACCCCTTAACGACACCGCAGTGTTTCTACTCACAAGGCCGTGCCCCTGCCTGGAACAAATGCTCACATGACGGCCCGCGTTGGAGCCGGAAATTGATCTCATTTGTGTCTTCTTACTGCATCAAAGAATTAAGCCCTGGGAGAAGTCAAAATTCGGGAAGGCCTGGTCACTCGAGGAGTGGGCTTTATACAGACAGGTGACTTGGTGGGGCTCTCCCCATGACCAGACCTGTTATCACATTTTAGTTAATGACGCCTGTCACCCTCCCCAGTTCTCTCTGAATCTTTACAGGAGTCAGTTAATAAAGACTCTTTGGATTTAGAGATGCTGGATTTCCTAGTGATTCCAACAGTGAGTTAATTCTCCATCCACCCAGAGAAGCCTTATCGGAATCAGTTTGACGTTTTCTTTCCTTTCCCCCCAAGTTTTTCTGGAGCTACACCTGTCGTCACCACTCCCTGATAGCATCGACAACAAACAGAGATAGGGACTGCGAGGTTTCGCTCCTAGACCGTGGCTGTGACACCAGAAAGCCCACTTGATCCTGCTCAAGTAAACAGCAACCAGGGCTGGACTCATCCAACTCCATTGTTTGGCCTTTTATGGAAGGAAGACAGATTGTGTATAGAGATGGAAATTGCATCTGACTGCCTGTAGAGAGTACTAACTATAATGACATAAGCACATAAGAATCTATTTTTCCCACCTACGGAGGCAGTGTTTGCTGTTGCCTCAGCAGCTCAAGATGTCAGGGCTGGGGTGGAGGGGGGGTGCAATTCCCGTGCTCCTCCCCTCATTGTCTCAAGATGGCTGCTGCAGCTCCAGCCCTCAGGACTGGGCAGAAAGGAAGCGGAAGGAGGGATGGAAAAGGTTGCCCAATTACATAACTTCCTGTTCAAGCGCTCCCCCCAAAGCCTGCCCATTACTTTTGCCTATGTCTGTGACAATCTGGGCACCTAGCCACTTCAACAGTATAGGACAAAGGGGAGAGCGGATAGTGTTTAGGCAACAGGCAGTCTCTGCCACAAAGTCCTGTTGGCCTAGGACTGGGTTGTCCTTGCCTCCAGCATCTCAGCGCTCCAGGCTTCTGCTGCCCCTGAGAAGCCCTGGGCACATGGGCTGCTTCGGCATCCTGGCTGCTGGGACCAACCTTCCAGGACTCGCAGGGCCCGGCGCAGTTCAGACTGAAAGAACAAAATGAAGACCGTCTATATGTCTAAAACATTTATTTTTAAATGGAGAAAGGACTGGTGTTTTTTTGTTTTTTTGTTTTTTTTTTTTTAATTTCACTCTTACTCACGAATGATGCACCGGTGTGGTTGGCCGCCCCTTTCTGTATTTGTCCCTGTGTCTGTTTGTTGCTGATACTATCAGGGAGTGGTGACGACAGGTGTAGCTCCAGAAGAACTTGTGGGGGAAGGGAAAGGCAAACTGATTCCGATAAGGCTCTTCTGGGTGGATGGAGAATTAACTCACTGTTGGAATCACTAGGGAATCCAGCATCTCTTAATCCAGGATGGCGGTCCAGGGCACCTGCTGGCTGTCCCAACTGCTTAGAGCTCTTCAGGAGCCACAGTAAAGAAATATTTAACCAGGGGAAGGTGACCGTCTCCCTGTTAATCAAGGGTGGGGGAGAATAAGAATACGGCGTAGAAATCACGAAGGATCCGATCACTACAAATCCTGTTTTTCTGCTCCCATTTCTTACTTTAAGGACGCCCATCCTCACGTCTGTATCTCGATTAGTGCCTAGCGGAGAACAAAGTAAAAACCGCTCACCACCCCGGGATTCCGGGGGTCCAGGGTTTTCCTTCACCGATTTTCCAAGAAACATTGTAAAGCAGATAAAATCGAAATAGATTTTCGTTCGGCTCAAATGCAGCGTTGCATTCTAATGTAGTTACATTACAATCTAAATGCAATTCCAAGGAGGTGTAACTCCGATGTGAGGCAATGCCGGGGGGTGCAGGGAAGGACCTGTTGGCTGTTTGGAATCATTGCTTACAGAAGTACTTGTAGTTGTGTGTGTGTGTGGGGGGGGGGGGTTCAAAGCCAGGAGAGCTCCAAGAGGCCCTATTATTTATTTTTACCTCGCTAAGCGTATTAGCGTGTTATCAAAGCCCCCTATATAACAAGCACAGCTTGCTGGCATTCGTAAAGGCTGCAAATGGAAGAAGCTAATGTACCGGTGCGTTTCTCTGGCTGGGTTCCAGGCTGCACCGAGGTTTTCTTAATTTAGAATTGACTGTAAACTTGGACGCCCTGCTCTTGTGCCACCGACCATGCTGGCAGCATCGCAGGAAGAAATCAGCTAAGCCACGGGGGCAAAAAAAATACCAAGAGCTCCGACTCATCCCCTGATTTTCTGAAACTAGTGTTGAGTCCCCTGGGGACGTATTTGGGCTCTCCCGGAGCCCACACAAAATGGCAGCTGTCAACATCCGAGGAGAAATTTGAAAGGGCCACCGGGAGCATTGGGGTCAGCTCGTGGGACAGTGCAGAGCCCCCCCCCCCCCCCACTTGTGTACTCCCTTGTGGGGAGACACAAGCAGCCCCAGCAGGGCGGCCTGGCATTTCTTTCTTGAATCATCCAAGTTCCCATGCTCAAGCTGTGATTCTCCAAATGTCACGCCCAGTGAATCCTGCCCTTCCAAGGCCGTCACGTGACCGGATATGCCCAGCCTACCCCCGGTCCCTCTACATGAGGTAGGAGCCAAACACTTCTCCCTCATAGAACATCCAGAACCCAGGGTGAGCCTTAGACCAGGATGGGCTGGGAGGTGGTGTTCTTGTTGCAATTGCCCCCCGCCCCCCACCCCGTGATTACGTTCAGTCTCTGTTGGCGTGAACCGAGCGGGGCCCCTTCCAGCCATGGGTACAGAGAAACAGAAAGAACTGAGGGTCTTAAAGCCCGGGAAGGGACAGGGAGTGACGGCTGCCTTCTGGGGGAAGGGAGGTGGTCCCCATGTTCCGCTTTTAGTCACCCGAGGGAGGACGGCAGCCCTTGGGTCCTGAGAACTACTGTCCTATCCTTCGCTTCCTCTCCTAGGATTCAGTGTCACCACTGCCCCCCCCCCCCGCTCCCCCCCGCGCCCCCCCCCCCCACACACACACTTGTATCCTTTTAAAACAGCCCCTGTTTGTTGCTTAACTAGGTTTGGCTGGATTTCTGCTTTTGACAGGATTCTGGCACTAAGACAATAAAGATCCCTTGGCTGTCATTGTGTGACAAAGGCGTCCACGATTTTCTTCCTTTTAAAAGGGCATTCTTTCAGAGGGGGAAGGAAGAGCACTTCAATAAATACCTAGAACACACACACACACACACACACACACACACCCTGGTAATAGAAAGGATACATCCTAAATGTGGCTTTTCCCCAAAATGCTGCCACATACTCGACCGCAAAACAGGGCTGGTGTAGGCTGTCGTTTACGGTTTCCTCTGTGCCGGGGACAACACTAAGCATTTTACAGATGCAGGTTCGTTCCATCCTCCCTACGACCCTATTAGGATTATTGTTCCCATTTACAGATAAGGACACTGAGGCTCGGCTTTGAGAGATTCAGTAAATGCCCAAGAAGACTCAGTAATTAAACCACAGATCTGCCTTCCAGGAACCTGTGCATTCTTTACCGACCTACAAGGATTCTCTGGACGGTTTTCTCCATGCACTTGGCTCTGCAGGATATCAATATCTGTTTCTGTTAGAATGCTTTTCTGTTGCAAGCAGCCAAAACACCAACTTGAACTGGCTGAAGGGGCAAGGAAGTATCTCAGTGAACAGAAGCGTGGAGTTGAGGGGCGCCTGGGTGGCTCAGTCGGTTAAGCGTCCGACTCCCGCTCAGGTCATGATCTCACGGTCCGTGAGTTCGAGCCCCGCGTCGGGCTCTGTGCTGACAGCTCGGAGCCTGGAGCCTGTTTCCGATTCTGTGTCTCCCTCTCTCTGACCCTCCCCTGTTCATGCTGTGTCTCTCTCTGTCTCAAAAATAAATGAGAACATTAAAAAAAAAAAAAAGAAGCGTGGGGTAGAAGGAGCTTCAGGGTTGGTTGAGTCAGCAGCTTTGACCCCCTTCCTCCTCCTTTGTGTTGACGCCTACACAGATGGTGTTCTCCAAATATAGATGGTGTTCTCCAAATATGGCCGTAGCACTACATGTTCTGCAGCATGACCTTGGCAATCTCCCTGTAGAGAGGCGGTCCACCTTCTCACTCCCTTGAGTCTGGTGGGCTTGTGACTTGCTTTAACCAACAGAATTCAGTGGAAATGATGCACCGCTAGGTCAGAAAAGCCAGGCAGCATCCACCTTGTTTGCTGGAACAGTCCCACTCGGAGCCCTGAGTTGCCACGCGAGAAGTCCAACTGCCTGCCATGCTGTGGTGGCCATGCTGTGAGGAAGCTAAGCCACATGAAGTGGTCATGGGTAGGCTCCATCCTTGGCAACGCTGGTCTTGGAATCTTCCTCAGATCCACCAGACACGTGAGTGAACAAGCCTTCAGATGATTCGGCCACAACTGTCAAGCCACCCCAGCTTTCCAGGCTTTTTCCAAATAGACCCCAGACATTGTAGAGCAGAGACAAAGCATAGTGACGAGAACAGTGTCATTTTCGTGCCAGTAACAAGATGATTGTGGCTGTTCCAGACATCACATCTAGACCTGACGGTGCCCAGAGCTTAAAGAGGGGTCTTCTCTTTCTGTGGTGCTCTGTCTCTCAAGGACAAAATGCTTCCCAGGACCCCCAGCAGACATCACAGCATGTCTCTTTGGTCAAAAGTGAGTCACATGCCTACCTGGGATAAGACAGGATGGGGACAACCTCAGTGGCTGAGACAGTATCACCTGAAAAAAGGTTTCCCTGTTTAATTATTGGCAAACACCACCCTATGGAAAATTCACTGATTTTTTGACTACAAGACCGGTCAGAAACATTTATACTAATTATATTTCTAATTTCCAGTAGGGGGAATAATACGCTATATTTCTCATTCATATTTTTTTATTATTTTTTTAAATGCTTATTTATTTTGAGAGAGTGAGAGAGGGAGCAAGCAGGGGATGGAAAGAGAGGGAAAGGGAGAGAATCTCAGGCAGGTTCCACACCACTAGTGTAGAGCCCGATGTGGGGCTCGAACTCACAAACCGCAAGATCATGACCCAAGGTAAAACCAAGAGTCGGACCCTTAACCAACTGAGCCACCAGTCACCCCCTCATTCATATTTACCATGAAAGTCTATTTACTCATGTAGTTATTTTAGAAGAGCACTTCACTTCCTGGGACTATCTTCAACAGAACAAAATTTGTAAAAAAAAAACAATATAATTAGATACAGCCTCAAAGGCATTTCCATTAAAATCAGAAACATGATAAATATGCCCGTTGCCACAACTATCACTTAACATTAATCTACTAACCAGTGCGATTAAATAAGAACTCTGCCCCCATTTAAATAAAGGGATTAGTACTTTTTTTTTTTTTTCAGAACGAACTTACCCAAGGAGGTGAAAGACCTGGACTCGAAAAACCATAAAACATTGACAAATGAAATTGAAGATAACGCAAACAAATGCAAAGATATCCCATGCTCATGGATAGCCAAAACTGTTAAGTATTGGAAAAACCCATATTGTTGAAATGTATGTACTACCCAAAGCAATCTACGGATCTGATGCAATCCCTATCAAAAAGCAACAGCATTTTTCACAGAGCTGCAATAAATAATCCTAATATGTGTATGAAACCACAAAAGACCCTGAGTAGCCAAAGCCATCTTGAGAAAGAGGAACAAAGCTAGAGGTATCACAATCCCGTATTTCATGGGGAGAAAAAAAAAGAAATTAGTACTTTTTTCCGCCCTTATTATCTCTCCCTTTTTTACGTTTTGATCTTCAATCATGCAATATGGGATCTAGATCCAATGTATTATGGTTAAATTACTGGTTTTTCATATTATGCCTTTATTTTTAAGAAACAGCCATCTTATTTTCTTTGCGTTTTGCTTTATAGTCATGCTTACAACATTCATTTTAAATTGCACGTTAGATTGGATGGTTTCAGTTCTCAGAAACAGTCCCTTGAGGTCCTGCTTTCCCCATTCCTGAACTCTTCATTTTATTCATCTGTCAGTGAGCTGATGTGCATTTTAAATGATTTGTTTAGGAAGGGTGGTGGATTTTATGCTTTCTGAACTCTTGCAGAGCTGTTACAAGGTCTGTTGTCTTTGAAGATGAATCAGAACCTGCCAGGTGTCAAATTCTTAAGTAAAAGCACTGTCTCTTAAAGTCCCAGTGATATCTCTCCACTGCCTTCTGGAGCTCAGGGTTGCACAGCACGTGTCCAAGAAGGCCCGGTTTTCTTACTTGGGAGGTAGCCTGCTCTTGACGCTGAGATGTTTTGCAACAGTTTTTATTTTTGCATTCCAAACATCTCATCCAGATGTGTCTAAGCACTGGCATCTTTGAAATTATGTTACTTGCTACACAGTAAGGCCTAAAGATCTGGAGAACTAAACTTTTAGGATGTATTGTTTTATTACTATTATATTATTTGGCTATTGCTTCTGTTCTGTGTCTTCTTGGCTCTTCTTTGGAAATAATGGTTTTCTTGGGGCGCCTGGGTGGCTCCGTCGGTTGAGCGTCCGACTTCGGCTCAGGTCACGATCTCGAGGCCTGTGGGTTCGAGCCCCGCGTCGGGCTCTGTGCTGGCAGCTCAGAGCCTGGAGCCTGCTTCGGATTCTGTGTCTCCCTCTCTCTCTGCCCCTCCCCCACTCATCCTCTCTCTCTCTCTCTCTCTCTCTCTCTCTCTCTGTCAAAAATAAATAAACATTAAAAAAATTTTTTAAAGAAATAATGGTTTTCTGTATATCTCTATTCTATGCCCCTTATATTTATCATCTCCTCTCGTATGCTTTTCATCTCTGGATCCTTCTCTCTGCATGTCAGAGCTAATGATATTTATTTTGCCATCTGAATCACTGAGTGCATTTTCTCTCCTATAAACCTTGCTCTTTGCTGCTCCTGTCGTCATTTCTGCTGTAGCGTTATTAGATTTTTAAGACACTACATATTAACTCGTTTAAGACACTACATATTAACTCGTTTCCATCTAATCAACAAATATATGTATATAAGAATACCACGGGGAGCACAAAGCAATTGCTGTGTGGAGTTGACTTTTATTTCCTATATCTTTCAAACGTATATTTTCTCCAGCCTCGGAAGTGCTCCTGCCACTTGTACGTCTTGAATTCTTTTCACAGGTTGCAAACCCGGTGTGTTCATTTCCTCCAGCACACCGTCCTTTGCATAAGGAAAGGTAAATAATGGAATAGAATTTGCGATCGACTAGTAGGAGTGTCAGTGGGCTGGCCGCATACGTAAGCGTGGAGGGAGCCAGGAGCACGGGCAGGTGCGTGAGGGGAAGCTCATCTCTGTAGAGCTGCTTCTCCATGAAGGGTAAAGCCAGTGAATCTGGGTCAGCGTTTCTTCCCTTGTTTTCTGTTAGACCCGACCGTCACTCAGAGCCACATCGGCCGTGTGGTCTTCTCCTTGGTGCCGCTTCCCGCTCCCATGGTGCGGTTACTCCTGCCCTTGGAAATTCCAAGTGCATCAGTTAATGTTGCACGATGATGCTGCACAGGAAGTCACCCCCAAACCCAGTGACGTGTAACAAGAGGCACTTACAGGGACGTTCATGGCTCTGCTAAGTCAGCTGATCCATGCGGAGGGTCAGCTGGGAGGCTCTGCTTCCAGTGCAAGTTGGGCTCCGGTCTGCCCCACTTGTGTCTGTTCTGGGCCCAGGCAGCCGAAACTCATAGAAAGGTTTTTGCCTTGAGATGTCATTGCTGCAAGAAGGTGCTGCCCAGCTACCTCTGCTAATGCCACTTCCTCTGACATCTTTGTGCCCAAGGCGAGTCACATGGCCAAGTCCCACACCACGGGGGCCAGAATAGACTCCAGTCATAGCATAAGTGTGGGGACTAAATATTTGCCTTGCAGTAATTCAAATTATAACGCCGAGTTCTTCTCCAGTGTGACAATCCACAGTGGCAAAGAGCATCTAATGAAATGGCCTTGGTCTATCCCATCGCTGTTCTGATGTCCTCACGTCACCAGCTCTGGCAGGGGTGGTATGTTTCCTCCAGAATCCCTCCCCTTGACCTCCCTCACTTCCCTGACACGAGCTCAATCTGCCTTTTTAAGTGTTTACGTGGAGCTGCTGGTTTCATGGCCTCAGTTATCTTGTTTTCCAAAATGTTTATCTTTAGCTGATTAAAATTTCATAGGCAACAAATAAACTCTTAAAGGATGAGGTCGGGATGTGTAATTGAATCCAACAAACGCAGCCCGGCACAGCTTAGCTGTGTGCTCAATTTGTGATCTGAGACACAGGGCCACCTGCTAGACGTGTGACCTGCTTAGCAAAAGGGAGAGAGGCTACAGCTTAACCACAGTCTCCAGATTGTCTCTGGCTCCTACGTTGGAAAGTTACACCACTTACCCATGTGCCATGTTTGTGATCTGGTTATTAAACCACATGCCTTAGTCGTGATTTGGTGACACAAAACAGAAGCAAGCGTAACTTAACCCAAGTGCCGTATTGGCGATCTGGCTGCTTAAACAGGGGACCCTGCAGCCCAACGGAATGTTGTATTTGTGATCGGTTACTAAAACATAAGGCCAAGGGCCTAACGAAGTGCCGTGTTTGGGATCCGGTTGCGAAAACAGAGCGCCGTGCCACATTCCCACACACCACGATTGGGTTCCAGTTCCTGCAACAAAGGGCCATATGGCTTAAAATGGTCTGCATTTGTGATCTGGCTCACGAGCAGAGAGCCATGGGCTTACCCCTGGACTCCTGTCTGGTCGTTTTCCTGGAGGAGGAAGGTCTCTGAACTGCATGGGTTGCCTCTGGGAACTAAAACTGGGTCAAGGATATTCTAACTAATTTTGGATTCTGAGGGAAAAAATAACCACCTTCCTTTCCCTTCTCAATCTCAGAACAAAGTACCTTAGTTCTCCTAATTTTTAACCACGAAGGCTACTAATTCTCTATCCTGGAAGGGACACACAGCCCTACCTTGCCATTCTTTTCTCTCGTTTCTATGTGCTTGTTTCTTTTCTGCCCTCTATTCAGCCGAGACCCGTTTGATTCTGGTCTCTTGATTCTTCATCCTGTATCTGGTCACCTTCTCTTCATCCATTGTGCATCCCATGCCGTCCCATCTTTACCTTTTGTGATTGCCCCTGGATTTTGTTCAATTCATCCTCTTGCTTTACCTTTCACATGTGATCGTGGCCCGTTTCTGGGGCATTTCCATTTGCCCTGCTTCTCCGGGCATGGGAGCTTTCCTCGATGCATCGATGGTTTTACCCATTTCTCAAGACAACCTGCACTCATTCTTCCATTCAGCCAGTGCCGAGCTCGGGCTAACTTCTGCTAGGTGCTGTAGAAATAAAACCACCAACGGAATACACCTCCGTCCTCAAGGATCTTCTGGTCTAACGACAAGGCAGAAACGTCAGCGGGAAATTTTCAGACACCATTGTAGGTGTGATGATAAACCCGGGTATGGGATAATGTGTGTCACGTGTGAGGGGAAGTGTTGAAGGACTTGGACTCGATGATGAGAGACCTAGGGAGTCACTGGTGGATTTTCAGCAGGTCACCTTGGCTTCCGGGACCTGTTTCCCCACAAGTTCCCGGATCCAGACAGGTCCCACTCATCGCAAAGGCAACCCAAGCCGCCAACCGGCTCTACATTCCTTATCTGCGTTTACAGGTGGTTCCTATCTGGCTCCTCTCCCCCAGCCCCCAGCCCATCGGAAATGGCTTTCTTCTCTATCTGAGGATAGTCGCTAAGAATTACTTGCCTGGGGTCATGGGTATGGGAAAAGGAACGTTCCAGAACGAGACAAGTCATGCAATGACATGTCCTCTGTTGCTCTGCTGAATGCCAGATGGAAGCTGTCAGGAGAATCCTAAAAGCCTAAATACAGAGATGAAATCAGACATCACATCGTGAATAGGCCTATCAAAATTATCTCTTATATTTGCATTGCCTTGCATTTTTCATTAGAAAGATTTAACATTCTTATTTTATTTGAGACTCCCCAGATCTCTAAGAGGTGGCTAAGACAGATATTCTTCTTACTATTATTATGAGTATTACTTCATTATTACTATTCTTATCTCATCATCATCATCATCATCATTATATTTTAAACGGATAAAGAAACACATCCCAAGCTATGAAGTGACCTGCCTAAGGACACTCGGCCAGTCAGTGGCAGAATCCATCCTCGATTACAATTCCATTAGTCCCTGCATCAACCAGTGGCACAAATACTCTGCATTTATTTGCACGGGGATACGGAGAACCCAGCTGATTAATCCCATTTTTCCGGAACTGCCACGGCAACCAACTAAGGGGCGAAAACAGACCCTGGACTCAGCCTCCGTCGAGTCTTACCTCTGTGATAACTGACCCAGGGATGCTGGATCCACTTAACTTTTCACGGGGGGGCCACAACAGAGCAGTGGGGCTTTTCTCAATGTATTCCTAACTAAGGACTTACACACACACACACACACACACACACACACACGCACACCACTGGCTTCTTCATTATGCTTTCACTTTCAATCAGATCTGTCACACATGCTTGCCTTAACACTCCCTCACATTAATAACACCAACCCCATTAGACGTGCAAAGGGGAATTACGTATGTTTTTGCTTCTCAAGAGTTGCTCTGAGCGCACAGATATTTTTCCTAGTTGTCTCTGATCGTCCCACTCCATCATCCCCAAGACACTGCAGAATTTAAACATCTCCCAGGGGCCGGGTAGAGTGGGCTCCCTCTTGGGACCCTCTGCCTCTGTCTCACGGGAGCCCACTATTAAGGAGAGTGTTCACGGTTTGCCATCGGCCCCCAAACTGGACAGTCTGGTAGCTGTGCGACCGTCTCCTGACAAACTACGGTGTCCCCTGGGTCCGAACTCTCGAAGGTGAGAGGAGTTCTTCCCAGACCCGAGCGAGCTCTTGGCAAAATGCCTTTATTTTATAAACAAAAACCAAACATAAACTTGTTATGGCCGCTGTAACAAAGTGTGACAAGCTTTGTGGCTGGAAGTAACATAAATGTATCTATCCTCTTAGCATTCTGGAGTTCAGAAGGCGGAAATCACGTTCACTGGGCTGAGATGAAGGTGTTGGCAGGGCTGTGCTCTTACTAGTGGCTCTGGGGTGGGGAGCACTGTTTCTTTGTCTTTTTTAGCTTCTGATGACTGCCTGCACCCCATGGCCTGTGGCCCTCCCTGTATCTTTAAGGGCAGCACTGCCTTATCATATTGCCTTGTCCTCTTGCACCCAACCTCCCTCGGCCTCCATCCTGTAAGGACCCTTGTGATCACATTTAGGACCCACCCAGAGAATCCAGGAAAATCTCCCCATCTCAACATCCTTAACTCGGTCACACCCGCAAAGCCCTTTTTACCGCATTAGGGTGCCGATTTGCAAACCCTGGGATTAGGATGTAGATATCTTTGGGGCTGTTCTTCGGCCTTCCACAAAACCCACTCGTAGGAGGGCCCCAAAAAACTCTGTTCTCCGGGCTCCTCACACGTTCACACTCCAGTGGGACAGATCAAGCTGGCGGAAAGGTACTGGGTGAGTGAATTGTTATTCAGGCTAAGGCTCCAGTCACTGTGGCGGTTGAGACTGGGAGCGATGAGCTGTGAATGTCCTCTCATTTGCCCTGTACCCAGTTACCACCCCTTTAACCTTACCCTACAGGGACTACGCTGTAGTGCGTTGATTATCTCCATTTTATTTTACTTTGTTTTGTTTTGTTTTAATGTTTGTTTATTTTTGAGAGAGAGACAGAGACAGAGTGTGAGGGGGGGAAGGGTAGAGAGAGAGGGAGACACAGAATCCGAAGCAGGCTCCAGGCTCCGAGCTGTCAGCACAGAGCCCGACTCGGGGATCAAACCCACGGACCGTGAGATCGTGACCTGAGCCGAAGTCGGACGCCCAACCGGCTGAGCCACCCACGTGCCCCGTTTCATTTTTTAATGTTTATTTGTGAGAGAGAGAGAAAGAGGGAGAGAGAAGAAGACAGAAGATCTCAAACAGGCTCCACACTGCGAGTGCAGAGACCAATGCAGGGCTCGAACTCATAACCTGGGCAGAAGTTGGAGGCTTAACCGACTGAGCCAGCCAGGTGCCCCGATTATCTCCATTTTAAAAGGAGAAACAGTTTCCTGTTGAACACGAGACATATTACTTGTAGACCAGTGCACCCTCGCTCCCTTCCCTCCAGCCCCTCCGGCCCAAACCCCAAGCAGCTGCCCGCCTCGTGGCCTTGTCACCAACCATTCCGTGTGCCTGGAGTCTCCTCCCCACAAAGAGCCACCCCATCCACTCTCACCTCCTAATGTCTCTGCCCAAATGGCAGGACCCCCCACCTCCCCGACCTCCTCATTTAAAAGTGAACCACCCAATGTTGTAGGTAAGTGATGAATCCCTGGGTTCTACTCCTGAAACCGATATTGTACCATATGTTAACTGACAAAAATGTAAATTAAAAAAAATAAATACGAACGATAAAAAACCCAAAACAAAACAAAAACGAAAACAAATTCGCCACCACCGTCGCCAAGAACCTCCTTCTGGCTCCCCTGGGCGTGCGACCTACCTCACCATCTGACATACTGCTCACACTTTCAGTCTGTCCCAACTACACTAAGCTCCGTGAGGACAGGGAATTTTCTCTGTCCCACCCCCTGATGTATCCGCAGCGCCTACGACGACGACGGGGCCTGCCACTTAGCAGGTGCTCAGAATGTAGTTGTTGAATAAGTGAAAGCAACATCTCCAGAGAACATAAATATTGCAGCCACAGAGTCAGAGTCTGACCTGTGGCTGTGCCCCCCCCCCCCCCCCCCGCCCCGTCACAGGGGAACCTGGCCAGCACGTTTTAACAGTCACACCGGGGTAAGCAAGGTGCACATCCCCAAACCCAAGTTCAGATTAAAGCAGCAAAGCGTGTGGCCCTGGCAGAAGGGAGAAGGCAGAGGCAAAATCCGAAATCTGGAACCCCGATCCTAATCTCACTCCCTTGCTCCGTCGGCTCCATTAGTTAACCATGAGGCTCCGGCGAGGCCCAGCCCGCCGTCCAAGTTCAAGCACAGAGGAAGCTCGCTCTACGTCCAGGCTCTCCTTCCACCTGCTACCGGTCAAACTGGAAGCCACGCGTTTGACATGCAGACAGTCTGGTCTCGTTGGGCGTCTCGTCTCAGATTCGCAGCCAGAGGACCCGTTGGTGGGCGCGCGTCCCAAGCCAGTTGTCTGTATTTACAGATCTTCACCCGGAAAGGCACTGCCAGCTCAAACGCGATCGCTTGTTACCCATACGGCGGGGGAGCCCGTCTACCGTGCAGCCTGGGTTCTACGACGAGACACGAGCCGCAGAGAGTGAAGTGGCCCTGGACCCTGGCCGCACCGTGTGAGTGTGTGCTCGGGGCCACCCTCCGTAAGACATACGGGGCTGGAGGCACTTTCGGGGCTGCGGCTGGGTGAGCCACCACGCGTGGAGGAGCCTGGGACAAATGAGGCACGACGCGTGCACATCTTGCTTCATTGAGTGCTGGGCAGGCTGTGGGGACATGGGCCACTTCAGCGTCCCCTCCAAGCTGCCCTGTCGGAGATGGCCTTTGAGGAGGAGCAGAAGGAGAATCACTTGGCCGGGGCGGGCTCTGAGCTGCTTTCGGAGCTGGGGAGGGGCACCTGCCATGGTGATGGCGGGGGCGGGTCAAAGCTGCTCCTTGCTTTCGTTCAGAATGGTGAGTCTTTCCCGGAGGGCAAAGCCTCTGCCATGTCAGCCGTAGATTCGGAGCCACAGGGCTGCTCCACAGGGCTGGCAGTCAGCGGAGACCGTCTTCCAGAATGCGGCAGTAAACAGGTACTCAATCTCATCGTGGCGCAGTGATGGGTCTTCATCTCTTTTCTGGGTCACCACTGCACTGGGGTGTTTGCAAAGGCTGAGCCAATCCCCGGGCTAACCTGAGCCGGTTCCTTGTGGGACCATGGAACACCGCACTCTCCTCCTCTCTGTCCTCATGTCCCCACGTCAAGTGTGGGGACTCTCGTGAGTCCAATGGATCCATCACAGCCTGAGGCCCGCTGTCAACTCCACCAACCTCTTCTTCCTTTGCCCGGTCTGCTCATCTTGTCCAGGCTCCCGATGTGTCTGCCCCTTTGCTCACGGTGGGGAGGGGTCTCCCCGTGCCTTTACAGCCCAGTCTCCCGGTTTGGTTGTCCACGTGAGAAAATCTTGGGGCCAGGAAGGACTCTGGAGGTCTCTCTGGTTACCCTGGCATCTCCTGTGCTTCACCCCTGGACACGGTTGGCAGGCTGACGGCAAGACACGCCCTTTCTCGGGAGAGGACTTCTTACTAGACGGGGGAAGCTGTGTTGTCCATGGTGTGGGGCCAAGCAGGAAGGGTGGAGGCACGGGCAGGAAATTCTGCAGATCAAATGACCCTGTGTGGCCTTGCCCCATGGGTGCCCACTTAGAGAAGACGGCTGTATGTTTATGCTGCACCGAGATAAATGGGTGAGAGCATTCAGTCACGCAGCGGAACTCCGGCTGCCCAAGACCCCGTCCGGACGTCCCAGACGACAGGGGTCACTACCATGGTAAACAGCTCCACCCCCTGGTTGACAAGCTCTGGCCCACTGATTTGGGCAGCTGTCTTTGGGTAGGATGAGGCCTTTTGCAGATGGGCGGAGAAAAGAGTAGAAGTGGGCGATGTTCCGGAGCTCATTCAGCCCATGCTTCTCTCCGGAGGAGAAAGAACTATGTCATCGAATTAATTTCACGCCTTCCCGTGGTGACGGAGTTTGGATCCACCTGAATCCGTCCGGTCAGGGAGGCGGGGGCCCCCCGTCTCGCGGTCTCCTCACAGAGCAGAGCGCCCAGCAGAGAGCAAGAGAGCTCCATCCGCCCAGCAGCCGAGTATTACACCTTATCAAGAATTCAGGGCTTCGCTAAAAACTCAGGCACCCTTGAGGTTCCTCTCACAGCAGGAAAATGCATTCAATGACGCGGCTCTTCCACCTTGAAATGATAGCGAATCTGAGCATGGCGGGTCCCATGGCACAGGGGCTCTTTCCGGCCTTCTGTCGGATTTTGGGTGGAGGGACCTTGGACGGAGAGGGAAGGCACGTAGGAAGGACTATGCTTAGAACAAATGGAGGACTCACGCTTTTTCTTTCAGCGAACATCTGTCCTGCAGCCGTCCGGGGCCAGGCTCCGTGACAGGACTGGCCGTGGACGCCGTGTAAGGCACAGCGCAGGCCTTCAGAGTGCCCACCACCTCTTGGCAGAGGTGCGCGAACAGACCAAAGAAGCCCTGGTGGGGAGAGCGGTGGTAAGGAGTTCCGGGAAGCCTGCGGTACCAATGGGTCCCACCAACTCCTCTGTTTACGCACCTACTTAGAGACCATGATCGCCAGCATCGATGACTCGGAGGAGAGCAGAGCGTGAAGGACTGGCATGTTTCATCAGCACGGTAGATGGCCACACGGGGACAGCCTGCCCTGGGTCTCCCTTCTGCGCTAGAAGTTCATGTCTATTGGTACAAAGTCGAGTGAGCGAGGGAATCCCCTGCAGTCTTGTTGGATACAGGTTGCTAGATTCCGTCCCCCAGAATCCTGGACTCAGGAGGCCCGGGGTAGGGCCGGAGGAATTGCATTTCCGACCAGTTCCCGGGTGCCGTTGGTGCTGCTGGTCCAGGAAATACACTTTAGAGCCTCTGCGTTAGACGAGTTCAGGATCTTCCCACCTGAAGAGAACCACGCCTCCTGAGGCACCCGAAGCGGGTCAGTCTGTCAAACCTTCGACTTGGGCTCAAGTCACGATCTCTCAGTTTGTGAGTTCCAGCCCCACATCGGGTTCCGCACCGATAGCGGGGAGCCTGCTTTGGATTCTCTCTCTCTTCCACTCTCTCTCTCTTTCTCAAAATAAACAAACTTAAAAGAGACAGAGAGCGCCATGCTTCCTGAGCAAGAGTAACCTGCATCCACAAATCCACAAAGCGGCACCTGAAGAATGGCCCAAGGAACTGCAGGTGGGAGATCATAGACACCCACAGCTGCAGATGCTCAGCAAAGGTCCCACAGCCAACCCGGCACTGAGTCTCTGAGTCACTGAGACATCCCACCTGGTCTCTTCTGCAAGTCCTACATTTCCTCATTCACTTGTGGGTAAACAGAAACACCAGCAACCGTAGCATCGGATTAATTACAATGCAACATGCCTAAGGAAAAGCATAGAGAGGAGGAGCGTGCCTGCAAAGTGCATCAGGGAAGAATTGTAGAAGATGCCTGTTTGATGTTCTTTAATATTTTAATCTTTAAAAGCAACGCAAGAGGTGTTGGGTCAATTAAAAAAAAAAAAAAGCAACAATAACAGTCTGGGCACAAAGGGAATGAACTAAAATAATGACCTTGGAAGGAATCAAATGACACTGCAGAATTAACACCTTCAACCGGGGATCATAGGAGCGGAATTAACAATGGGGGGAGAGGGGAAGCAGTGATGTGAAATACAAAGCAAAGACATGAAAATGATCAGAGAGGAGGTGAAAAGTACAGAAACAAGGGGGAGAGACTTTAGAACAATTTGTGTTCCCGGAAGGGACCTATTCATAGAACAGGAGAAAGACAGCAGTCAAAGTCCTTGTCAGGAAACAGCAGGAGGCAGAAACTGACATTTGTGTAAATATGAAACACCCCTCACAAAACCCCAGCCCAGATCAATGCCAAACGTGTAACTTGAGGCATCTGGCTGGCTCAGTTGGTGGAGCCTATGACTCTTGATCTTGGGGTTGTGAGTTTGAGCCCCACGTTGGGTGCAGAGATTACTTAAAAATAAAATCTTAGGGGCGCCTGGGTCACTTGAGCGTCAGACTCTTGATTTCAGTGCAGGTCATAATCCCAGGGTTGTGGGATCGAGCCCCACGTTGGGCTGAGCATTGAGCCTGCCTGAGATTCTCTCTCTCTCTCAAAAAATAATAATAACAATAATAATAATAATAACAATTAAAAAATAAAATCTTAAAGATAAAAATAAATAAATACAAATCATATAACACCACAGCATGGAAAACATTTTTCAAATGTCATAATGCAATATTCCCACTAGAGTCCAGGAAGAAGAAAGAAATGATCATCCAAGTAAAAACGCAAGCCACTATCTGACCTCTTTGCTCCTCCCTCACATTAAACAATAGAAGATCTGGAGAAGTTTCGAGGGCGCTTTGAGGAGATTTGTGGGATTCTAGAATTTTATACCAAACTGAGTTTTCTGTCATAGGAGATGGTGGGAGCAAAGTATCAGATTATAAGAACTCAGAAAAGGCAGTGTTCACAAATGCTTCATTATCAAACTATTTTCAAAAATTCTCTTAGCAGATATTTGGATGAAAGTCAGGTACTCAGCGTTGGGACAGTCGTAGAAAAATGGAAACGAGCATGGAAATCAATTAAATACAATGAGGTAGCAGAAAGCTGTTATAAATTTTGTTGTAAAATTAAATGCAGAAGCCAAATACTATTCTAGAAAAATGCACATGGTAGGAAATGTGTCACAGTAAATTTCCAATTAAACTTAGCAAGGCTATAAAGTGGTGGATAAGAGGTCAGAAATAAAGGTATTATAAACTTTCTTATCATATGCAAGCAAAGATGAGAAAATGCAATTTAATTTCTCGAATTTGATAATATAAGACATCATGGCCTAAGCAATGCATTTGATAAATAGAAAGAGATCCACCGGTATAATCAAAACAGAACAACTATAGGTTTGGGGTTTTATTTTATTTTTTATGTTTTGCAAAAGACAAAAAGCAAGGAAACCGTAGAGAAAGCAGAGGATGAAATAAAAGTCCAGCCAAACATGTTTATTACAATATAAAAATGGAATTAGCCTCCACCATTGAAAAGCAAAGAATCTCAGGTTGGATTTTTTTTTTTTTTTCAGGTTAGATTTTTTTTTTTTTTTTTTTTTTTTTTTTAAATCCGGGGCACCTGGGTGGCTCAGTCGGTTAAGCATCTGACTTTGGCTTAGGTCATGATCTCCCAGTTCGTGAGTTTGAGCCCCGCGTCGGGTTCTCTTCTGACAGGTCAGAGCCTGGAGCCTGCTTTGGATTCTGTGTCTCGCTCTCTCTCTCTCTCTGCCCCTCCCCTGCTCTCTCTCTCGCTCTCTCTCTCTCTCTCAAAAATAAACATTTTTTAAAAATCCATGCTGAGAACATGGAGCCTTCCTGGGATTCTCCCTCTCCCTCGCTCTAGCTCTCTCTCTCTAGCTCTCTGTCTCCTCCACTCATGCACTCTCTCTCTTAAAATAAATAAACTTTTTGTTTTAAAAAGAACCTAAAAGGAGACAAAGATTTAGCAGAAAATCGATTCCAAAAGAAAACCGGTGCAGCAATATTGATGTAAAAACATTTTTTTTTTTCAAATAGAAGGCACTTAACTTATTTTTTTGAATTATTTTTGGATAACATATGCCTGATAAATTTAGTATCATTTGACACCACAGGTGATTTGAAAAATAATTTGATATATCTTGAAACTTTAGGCTCCTAGCTTTTGGTTTTGGTTTTGGTTTTAAATTTTTATTTCTTTAATTCCAGCATAATTAACATGCAGTGTTATATTAGGTGCAGATGTACAATATAGTGATTCAACAGTTCTATACATGACTCAGTGCTCATCATGACGAACACACTCCTTAATCCCCTTTACCTATTCCACCCATCCCCCACCCACCTCCCCTCTGGCAACTATCAGTTTGTTCTCTCCATATTTAAGAGTCTGAGGTGGGTTGTTGTTGTTGTTGTTTTATTAGTCTCTTTTTGGCACTTGCATAAGTTTTTAATGACTGATTGTGTGTATTGATTAAAGGTATACTGTAGTCCTGTACCCAATCCCAGTGTGTGGGGGGGTTTTTTCCTCACACTACCAAGCAATTCTCCAACACCAGCTGGGGGTCCTGTGATTCAATTCAATTCTGACCATCTACCTGGAGACAGTATCAGATTCCGGAAGCTAAGGGCTCAATCCCGCGAGACTGCCCTCCACTTGAGTTGCCAATTGCAAATCCAGGTCGTTACCCGTCCTTCTGACTGGCAGGCTATGAATCAAAAGTCCCTGGGACACCCTTCCTTTGGGTTCTGTTAATTCGCTAGAGCATCTCACAGAACTCAGAAAACCAGTTTACTCACTAGACTGCTGGTTTATCGCAAAGGATACTGAACGATACAAATCAATGGCCAGATAAAGAGATACATAGGGTGAGATCCCAAACAAAGGAACTGATGTCCTCATGGAGTTTGGGTCCTGACCCAATGGCACAGGGAAGTGTCACTAACCTAGAAGCTCTCTAAAATCCCTTCCTTTTGGGTTTTTATGGAGGCTTCACAATCTAGGCACAATTGATTAAAAAACATTGGACACTGGTGACTGAGTCAACCTCCAGCCCCTCTCCTCCCTGGAAATCTGGGGGTGGAACTGAAAGTTACAAACCATCTGTGCAGGATTGGTTCCCTTGGCCACCTGCTCCCCCGTCTTACAGAGACTTCCAAAAGTCACCTCATTAACATAAACCCAGTTGGAGTTGAAAGGGGCTTGGGAATAACCAGACCCCCACTTATGGCCAAAGGCAATTGCAGGAACTGAGGACCAGAGACCAAATATTTTACCAAAAGTTGCTTCCATTGCTCTTATCACTTTGGAGATTCCAAGGGTTTTGGGCGCTGTGAGCGAGGAACCAGGAACAAAAAAATGGAAGACCAAAATATACATTTATTACAAATCACAGTGTCACTGCCCATTCTGTAATGGATGGAGCCTGTAACCTGTTTATCTTGATGTCCTCCCAGTGCCTTTCCTGGGCTTTTTCACACTCCATACCGTCTTCCCGGGTGTTGACATCCTTTCTGATGACTTTTGTTATCATCTGTAGGCAAGTGACTTTCAAAGCTGTATCATTAGCCCATATCTAGATATCCCCTTGGGCTATTCGTTGGGCTGTCCCTCAGGAACCTCCGATGCTCACATCCAGAATTCAGTTGGTCACCTTTCTCTCTAGGCTCCTTCTTTCTGTGTCCCCATCCGGCTGAACATAAAGCATGGGCGTCATCCTGATTGGCTCATTCTCCTTCACACTCCACACACAATGAATCATTGAGTCCTGCCCATCACGCTCTTGCGTGGTTTGCGATTCTGTCACCACGGCCCGCTGCTAAAGAGGGATCGAAGAAGACAACTTGGGTGATAAAAGCAAACTTTTACACTTCGTGAAGCGGACAGTTTGCATTCGGAGAACTGCAAAGTGGGGCGGAAGGCCGGAGGCTTTTACAGGATGAGGAATAAAGAATAAGGATGAGACAAAGAGAAAATATCTGATTGGCTGGGGCCCCACGGTCTTCCTTGTGTTGGGGCGAGGAGGCCCAGCGCTGGCTTGGTGTTTGGGAATCGACTCACTGGATGCTTCTGGTGGAGAGGAGCATGTACAAGGACACAACAGTTATCTAAGCTTTGGTGTGCTGATGTGGCACCTTGGGCAGGAACGGCTCCCTCCTGGGCCTGGGAAGTTATGTGAAGACCGCCATGCTTTCTAAAGCTGTTGCTTTAATAGTCTCTTGTCTGGTCCTCTTGCCCCTTGTCCACGGAGGAGAATTTTTCTCAAGCCCAAACCTGAGGAAGTAATTTCTCCAGTGAAAATCTTTGAATGGCACCCCATTCTACCCAAAACATAAAAGCCAACCTCCATTCCTTAAAACATTAAACCTAGAATTACCATATGATTCAGCACTTTCGCTTCTGGGTGGCATATACCCAAGAAAACTGAGAGCAGGGGCAAGATTAGATATTTGCAGGCCCACAGCAGCGTGGATAAACCCAAGTGAAATTAGGTAGCCATAAAAGGACAAGACTGTATGATTCTACTTCTATGAGGTATTAGACTCCTGTTAGACTTTTTCTTTTCTTTCTTTTTTCTTCCGTCCTTCCTTTCGTCCTTCCTTCCTTTCTTTCTTTCTCTCTCTCTCTCTCTGTTTCTTTCTTTCTCTCTCTCTCTTTCTTTCTTTCTTTCGAGAGGGAGAGCACAGGCAGGGGAGGGACAGAGAGAGCAGGAGAGAGAGAATGTTAAGCAGGCTCCACACTCAGCACAGAGCCCAACATGGGGCTTGATCCCACGACCCTGAGATCATGACCTGAGCCAAAATCAAGAGTTGGATGCTCAACTGACTGTTGAGCCCCGCATGTTAGACTCTCTACGGAAAGTAGAATGGTGGGTCCCAGGGGCGGGGAGGGGAGGGGGGTGGAGCAGAGAGGGGCAATGGAGAGATGGCATTTCATGACATGGGGTTCCAGCTGAGGAACATGGGAAAAGTTCTGGAGATGGCTGGTGGTAATGACTACACAATGATGGGAATGTACTTCATGTCACAGAATTGTATACTTGAAAATGGATGAAATGGTAAATTTGTGCTTATGTATATTTTACCACAATAAGAACAAAAAAGTGAAAACAAACAAAAAGCAACCAAGTCCCTCACTGGAGCACACAAGACCTTCACTGATTAGCACCCTCCCCACGGCTCTCCCTGCATCCTCCACCACTGTCTCCTGCTCCCAGACCCCAGAAGACCTCAACCTATGGCCATTCAAGGGCTATGTCAGCTTTCACACCCTAGGTCTTGGTAGAGCCGTGACGCGTGGCCAACATGGCTTCCCTTTGCCTGTCTCCCATGCCCACTCACCCAGCAAACGTCTGTAGGTCTCCGGTTGCAGCCCCGTCCTCCAGAAAGCCCTCTAGAACCCACTGCCTTTCCCAGGGGTTCCTAAGCCATCCTGTGCTTCCCCTGGTGTGGCTAACAACACACTGGATTAAAATTACTTATTGGCTTGTCTTTTGAGAGCAAGATTCATGTCCTGTTCACCTTTGCATCTCCATCAGAGTCTGGCATCGAGTCAGCCTCAATAACTATTTGTTGGATTAGGAAATCAATCTTTCTGCACTAAGGAATGGCCTCATTTAAGAAATATTAGGACTTGGAGATATAACTCCCTTCACAGACTTTAATGTGTTACTTACGGTCTTTGACAAATCAAGTAGTCCCCAGAAAATAAGGTTATAGGAGATAGCAGATTAGAATTGTAAGGCTACGTAATAGAATTAATGGAGATAAATATGATTGTGCAATTGACCCTGCAGAGATATCATAATAGAAAACTCCTTATGTTTCTGAAAAAGAACAGATGTACCGGCTGCATTCTTTAGCCATGATCTAGTAAAACCAGAATGAAACAACAAAAACCAAACCCAGGAGAAAGAAACACAAGTAGGATTGTAAATAAACAATGGGACGTAATCGGGGCGCCTGGGTGGTGCAGTCGGTTGAGCGTCCGACTTCAGCCAGGTCACGATCTCGTGGTCCGTGAGTTCGAGCCCCGCGTCAGGCTCTGGGCTGATGGCTCAGAGCCTGGAGCCTGCTTCCAATTCTGTGTCTCCCTCTCTCTCTGCCCCTCCCCCATTCATGCTCTCTCTCTGTCCCAAAAATAAATAAACGTTGAAAAAAAAATTAAAAAAAAAAAAAAACAATGGGACGTAAGAAGTCCTGAGAGGGGCACCCTGGTGGCCCAGTTGGTTAGGCATCTGACTTCGGCTCGGGTCATGATTTCATCGTTCGTGGGTTCGAGCCCCGCGTCGGGTTCTGTGCCGAAAGCCCGGAGCCTGCTTCGGGTTCTGTGTCTCCCTCTCTCTCTCTGCCCCTCCCCTGCTCGTGCTCTGTTTCGCTGTCTCTCAAAAAGAAATAAATGTTTTAAAAATTTTCTTAAAAAGTACTGAGAGAAACTTAAAACTGCGGCACTATTGAGTATAGTTGCCTGCTGATCTTTTGGCCGGTTTTCTGGAAAAAAAAAAAAAAGCACATCATTCCAAAATTGACTCAAGTAAAATTAAAAAGCTCAGGGACTGATGATCTTGGAAGGAATCCTTGTTGGCATCATGTTTGACAGTGATGCCTTTCAAACTTGCAAAAGAGATCTATTCTGACAACATAGGAAACTTGGAATCCTACTTAATTAATTTTGTTTAAATATTAGTATCCTATTATTAAAAGATGACCCAGATAGGTGAATGAAAGGAAAATAGAGATTTCTGGAATCTGCATCTTGCCTTGACTTTGTCCGACTCTGGCTGATTCTTTTCACCTAATTTCTGATTTTCAGCAGAGTCTCAGCTGGATTTCTCCGGCTCCTCCGGTCCTTCCTCCGGCCTTCCAGGAAATTCTTACTCATTTTCTCAGAGTCTCTTTGATTTTGTCACTCTCAGTCTCTGATCGCGGCACGGTGGATGGCGTGCCCAAATTTTCTCATCTGTGACGTCCATCACCCTGCTCCTGCATCTCGCCAACCTTCTGGGAGCACCCAGACTAGCAACCACATGCTCCCCTATCAAATCTAAAGGACACTTTAGACCGCGAGTCAACCCTAGGTGCGTCTCATAATTCACTCCATAGTCACTAAACTGTGATGCAGCAAACAAATCCACTTTACACAGCCACCTCAGTTGTTCTTACTTATATAAACGGCTTTGAACTTGAGTCATTTCGATTTCCGGCAAACTTGAGTCATTTCGATTCAGATCATTTAGATTTAAATCATTTCGATTTCCGGCAAATTTCAAACCCCCTTTCATTTGTTAGAAGAAAGGCATATTTCAAGCAAGGTAATGACTGCTTTACCAAGAGAGCCGGGAAAGAAAAAGGTCGAGAACTTTCTTTCACCGTGATCCACATTAAATTAAATCATTTCTGTATGCATTCTTGGGTGAGTTATACTGCAGAGACCCCAATGTCTTAGTGGCCAACATAAGGGTTTATTTCTCTCAAATCGCATGCCCTTTGTGGGTTAGCTGCACATCGTATTCATTCCAGGAGCCACGGTGCAGGAGCAGCCCCTACTTGGTACAAGTGTTTTTGTGACAAGGAAAAAAGAAATAGCAGAACACAAGACGGCTTTGAGACTTCTCTTTGGACACCCATCACTTTCATATATGGCTTTCACTGGCATTTAACTGGCCCACGCCTGACATCAATGGGCCAATGGGCAGGGAGATAGGATCCTCTCACAGGGAGGGGGAAAAATCATTAGAAACAATAAAACCTGTTACAGCCCACACCCTTGCTCACAAATACTCATTTTCCTCCCTTTAGCCACAAAATAGACTCATCCCTACCCAAGAGAAACACTCAAAAATCCCATCCAATTACAATACATAAGACTCAAGATCTAGGGACAGCTGGGTGGCTCAGTTGGTTAAGCGTTCGACTCTGGATTTCGGCTCAAGTCACGATCTGAAAGTTTGTGGGATCAAGCCCCACATCAGTCTCTGCACTGACAGTGTGGAGTCTGCTTGGGATTCTCTCTCCCTCTCCCTCTCTCTCTGCCCGTCTCTGTCTCTCAATAAATAAAATAAATGAACAAAAAGACTCAATATCTAGACCCTGATGATATACACTAAATCTGGGTATGGTTCCTCCTGATCTGGAGACATATGGATTAAAAAAACAAATCCCTCTCCCCTCGCCCCCAACACACTCAACATATAAGGGTGGAACAGACTCGGATTAACCACCCAAAACAATCCCATCCAGAAAGAAAGAAGAAAACAGTGGAAGACACATAGCAGTCAAAAGCTTAGAGCAATTCTAAAATCTTGCCGTACAGACTTTGGGGTGAGGAATATTCCTTGATTAGATCCTGGTTCTGCTTCCTGAAAACTGCTCTTGATTTCACTGAATGATGTCAAGAATGATTCCCAGCTTCACCATCTGGGAGACCTTCTGCCTTTTTCCACTAGTCTCCTTCCCTCCTGATGAGGGCCTTGGAATACACCTTGCTTTGGGGCCTGTGTCACTTATTCTCCTAATGGCTTGTGCCCATAAAAGGTTGGGAGCCCAAAGATCATTTTAGGTTTTGAGTAGTGATAGAGCCTTTTAATCCCATGCTGTTGGTTCTTGCCCAGAAGAGCTCTCTCAAAAAATTCGTCTTTTTTTTTTTTTAAATCTTGATTTCAATTGTATTTTGCTAATAGCCACATCCACAATTATTTTGAGACATAACTCTCTCTAAACCTAATAACCAATTTCCTTGGAGAGTCACTTAGCATTTCCAGAGGTTTTAATAAGGACCACTCTGATTTGTTTTGTAATTTATAACATTTCTCAATTTTATCTCTTCTTGGTTGAAGATGAAAAACAATTGCTTCTCTCCATTCCGCAAGACCAGGAATTTCTGAGTGGTCTCCGTTCCTGGCCTGTTCTTTCCTGAGCTCATCTCTCTCTCCTGTTTTGTTTTGTTTTGTTTTTCCTTTTTTAAAAAAACTAAGATATAATTGACATATAACATTACATTGGCTTCCTGTGTGTATGATAATGATGGGATATGTGTATATATTGCAAAATAATCACCACAATCATCTTTTTAAGTGTATTTCTTTATTTTGAGAGAGAGAGAATGATTATGAGCAGGGGAGGGGCGGGGGGGGGGAGCAAGAGAGAGAGAGAGAGAGAGAGAGAGAGAAAATCTCAAGCAGGCTCTGTGCTGTCAGCACGGAGCCTGCTGCAGGGCTCGAACTCACAAACCGTGAGATCATGACTGGAGCCAACATCCTGAGCCGGATACTTAACCGACGGAGCCACCTGGGCGCCCCCACAATAAATTTAATTGACATCCCTCCTCACACGTAATTGCACACTCTTTCCCTTGTAATGAGAACTTTTAAGATCTACTCTCTTAGTTTCAAATATGCAGTACAGTGTTATTAACTACAGTCACCATGCTGTATGTTAGACCCACAGAATTTATTTATTTCATCACTGAATGCATGTACCTTTTGATTCCCTTCCCTCATTCACCTACCGCCCACCCACCAAATCGGGCAATCGGCAATCTGTTCTCTGTATCTTTGAGCTCAGGGTTGTTATGTTTGTTTGGGTTTTTTTTTTAAGATTCCATACATATGTGAAATCATATGATTTTTGTCTTCCTCTCTGACTTATTTCACTCTGAGCTCACCTCTTTCTTTTTTCGCATTTCTTAATTTAAATTCAATTTAGTTAACATAGAGTGTAATAATGATTGCAGGAATAGAATTCAGTGATTCATCACTTACATATGACACCCCGTGCTCATCCCGCCAAGTGCTCTCCTTAATGCCCATCACCCATGTAGCCCGTCCCCCCACCCAACACCCCACCGGCAACCCTCAGTTTGTTCTCTGTATTTAAGAGTCTCTTACGGTTTGTGTCCCTCTCTGTTTTTATCTTGTTTTTCCTTGCCTTCCCCTGGGTTCACCTGTTCTGTTTCTTAAATGCCACATATGAGTGAACTCTTATATTTGTCTTTCTCTGCTGACTTCTTTTGCTTAACACAATACACTCTAGTTCTATCCACATTGTTGCAAATGGTAAGACTTCATTCCTTTTGATCACCGGATAATATTCCATTGTCTATACCTACCACATCTTCTTTATCCATTCATCAGTAGATGGACATTTGGGCTCTTTCCTTCCTTTTTGGCTGTTGTTGATAGTGCTGCTGTGAACACGGGGGTGCGCGTGTGCTTCGAATCAGCATTCTGTTCCCCCTTGGGTAAATACCCAGCAGTGCAATTGCTGGGTCGTAGGGTGGTTCTATTTTTAATATTTTGAGGAGCCTCCATACTGTTTTCCAGAGGGGCTGCACCAGTTTGCCTTCCCGCCAGCACCCGGGATCCCCCAAAGGGATCCTCTTTCTCCGCGTCCTCGCCGGCACCTGTCGTTGCCTGAGTTGCTAATGTTAGGAGCCCACCTCTTTCTGGTTTCACCCTGTCCGTTACCACCAGTTGCGACCATGCTGTTCCCCAGACTGATCACCTAAGGCCACAAACTCCTCCCACATATACCTGTCCTGCAGATCATCACAGGCAATGCCGCAACCGAGTGTCATGCTTCTGCATCACATCCGTGGGTCTTTATCTTTCCAGCCTCCGATCACGTGTTTCTCATTTCCCACCCCTTGGCCCTGGAACATGGTGTTTTCGAATGTGTGTTACGGTAGCCTCTGACCTCTGTGCGCGGTTGTATTTTTTTTCATGGAAATTTTTTGTATCATTTTTTAAATATGTTTTGTATGATTTGTATAATCTCGGTATCATTGACTTAAGCCCAGTTAGCAAACAAGCCTGAAATGCCTACGGCTGATAACAATGAAGGGCGTTTTGTACTCGTCTTCCTTTTCCTTAGTGGGGTATCTGCAGATCCTCCCCACCTTATCCTTGTTCTGGGGCCCAGACGGAAGGAACAGCCCCCACATGGGGCATGCCATTCTCATGGCAGAGGAGAAAGAGCACACGATGTGGCCTTTGGAGCTTTTAATTGGATGCGGCGGATGTGCCTCCTGCTCACATTTCATTGGCCAAGGAAGTGACAGGACCACACCCGGTAGAAATGGAGTAGGAGAGTATAAGACTCTCCCGAGGACACGAAGGGGGATGCCACACCTCCCTTTAGCTTTCCTTCCTCATGAACACGGCTTTGAACTTGGATGTTATCTTGTTAGAACATGATGCGTATCTAAAGCAAGACGGGAACGGCCAGCTTCTCAGGAGATACAGAATATCTTTAGAGATGTGTGCGTTATCTGAGGTGTGACACAACTTCCAAGTCCGTGAGGTGTGCATGGCGTGCGGAGGTGACGGCAGATGGCCGGGTGAGTGGGAGGCCAACTAGCAGGTGGCATTTTTTTTTTTCCTCCGGGAGTCTCAACCGAGGGGGATATGTTGCGCTCACTGTATCCCCAGTAAGTGCCTGCAAGTTCACGAGCATGCTTGGAGCAGAACACGATGGAAAAGTTGCTCATCTGATATCCTGGAAAGCTGAGCCGAGCTTCCACACGGGAGCTTTGGGCTGTCGGGGCTTGGCAGCCATGCCCCAGGCTGAGTTCTCAGCCCCATGCGCCCAAGACCTGCTCATCCCTCTTTATCCCCACAGTTCGACATGCAGAGGATAACTCTGGAGGAGCTGAAGCACATCCTCTACCACGCCTTCCGGGACCACTTGACAATGAAGGACATCGAGAACATCATCATCAACGAGGAGGAGAGCCTGCAGGAGACCTCGGAGAACTGCCAGACAGAGTTCGAAGGAGGTAGGTACCCCCGATTCCGCCTCCTACCTGGTCTGGGACCGGCCAACACCTTCACATCCTCGCTATGAAGAGTGAATTTACAGTCGGGGCTGGAGGGCCTTGTCCTGAAGCCGAGAATCCAGGGCTGAGGTCACAAGATCCTTTCCGCAAAGATGCAATAGATTCTTTTTTTCTTTTCTTTTCTTTTCTCTTCTCTTCTCTTCTTTTCTTTCTTTTCTTTCCTTTCCTTTTCTTTTTCCATTTTCCCCCCAAACCCTGCCTTTTTGCAGGACCTCTAGGGACCCTGTCTTTCCGCCAGTGGTTCTCTCAGGTCTGTGATTAGATGGGCAGCTTTGTGGTACTTTGCCGTTACTCACCGGGGGGCTGCGTGGAGTGGTACAAACTCCAGCGCCCAACTCGGGTCAAGTCCAGTGGCTAAGTGCGCGACCTTGGCCACCAGGTGTGCCTTCTCTGAGGGTGTACCCTGACCTATAAACATCAGGATAATTACACCTACTTCGCAGGACCCTTAGGAAAGGATTGCCTCTGTGCTCTGCTCCCTGAAGGCACTGGTCAGAAACAGCCCCATTCACAAAAATACTCTCCCGAATTTAACCCTGTACTTACAGAAGAAAGAAGCTTTTCCTGGGGCCAAAATATAGACCCACGAGAGGCCATTTTTCTTGGGCTCGTGAAAGAAAAGGTAAGAAAAACAAAACAAAACAAAACCAGCCTACCTGATCCCCTAATCAGTAGAAAGTTCCAGGGAAGCTAAATAATTCAATCCCTCTTTCCAACTTTGAAAATCAGAACTGCTTTAACAACCCTGATGAATAGAAAAAAGAGATTTTTTTAATGACATTAAAACAGGATATCAAGCCTGTTTAACTTGTTCAGGGCTGGGATCTCTTAAAGAGGTCTAGCCACTCTTTTCTATTCTTTTTCCCGAACACTTACACAAATCGGGGCACACCGTTGGGAAGCTGTCACATAGCCACCAGGATGGCATTCGCCCTGCCTGGTCTCGGAGCCGCCACGTTAGAGCCGGCCGAGCGGGGAGTCTACGCAGAACGCAGTTAGTCCAGGGGGCCACAGTGGTTCATTCGGACCTGGGCCCCCAGGGGTCCTGTCCGGGCATCGTGTGCAGGATTAAAGGCCATGACAGGAAGAGACGCTTCTACTCCGAGGTGATAAGTGCGATTAACTCAAGCCAGGGAGACGGGGAGTGGTGGATAGGGAGGGATTGGGGTAAACTTGAGAGCTGTGCCCCCTTCTGTAGGCATTCAAAAAATCTTTCAGAAACGCTGTGTGTGGCAAACAAAACCCAGTTGTGGTGCAGAAGCTGCCCCGGTCGGCCTGCATGTGACACGTGGGCTGGAGCATCAGTGGCTGTATTTGGAGTTGGAGCCAGCAGGGTGGTCACAGGCAAAGCCACATGTGCAGCAGGACAGGCAGGGGGATCGGGAGGGTGAGTAGGGGCGGGGCAGGCAGAGATGGGAGGAACAGCTGAGAAAACAGCAGGCCTGGCCTCCCCCATCCATCTCGACCCAGCTCTTTCCACCCTGATGACAGACTGTGTGTTCCAACAATGGAAGCATCGGGGGCTCCAGCCCCCCACTGTCAGCAAATGCTCTGGAGATGGGAGAGGGGAGCATTTCTGGACATCTTGTTTTCCACAAGAGCCTTCGTTTGTGGATCGGTGTTTTGTTCAGAGAAATGTCACAAGTCTTAGCAATTTGGGAAAGGTCAGACTGCACTGGGAAGGAATCTGAACCCTAAGC
Source organism: Prionailurus viverrinus (assembly GCF_022837055.1). Classification (NCBI taxonomy): domain Eukaryota; kingdom Metazoa; phylum Chordata; class Mammalia; order Carnivora; family Felidae; genus Prionailurus; species Prionailurus viverrinus. Next base: position 14,885,378 of record NC_062576.1, on the reverse strand, counting down.
AATGTCTTTTTATTATTCAAAAGCTCATATATTGATAAACTGAGGGAGAAAGGGGTTCCCAAATCGAAGTCTTCTGAGTCCGCTCTAATTGATTCGTACGTATAACATGGGCAACAGCTACCAACCGTGGGGTTTATTGATACGTTCCAGTTGCTGTGCTGAATGCTTTAAACTTTGTGGCCTTCTTGAATAGGAGAAACATTGCTTTGTAATTAGCACATTGCTTTTTTGAATGCCCTCTGCAACGTGGATTACATAAGCCGTTTTGCTTGTTTTCACATCAGAGGGTTTTTTTGTTTTGCGTTTGTTTTAATATTATGTCAGTGCCGTTTGGCCTGAAATGTGAGCTCCTTGGTTTGTGTTCAACTGAGCTCCCCGCTGGTGCCCTAGGGCTGGAAGAGTCCATTTGAGGCCCTGTGGCCGACCTTGACCTCCTCCCTACCCTCCCAGGGAGCTCTTCCCTCCTGCTCTTGTTAAAATTTTGCTGCAGCAAAAAACGAATCAAACCAAACAACTTGGCTGCAGCAGGTATATACCCACGCCGATCAGCTCAACCTGGAAAGCCGGGAGATCCAAGGGGACTGGGAATCTTGCCTTACTTTGTGTCAGAGGAAGGAACCAATGAAGAAACAAAAAAGAAACCTGAAAGTGCAGGTCTTTGCCCCGTCTCTGAGCAAGGAAGGATGAGCTGGTCAATGAAACTGATGTGCGGCAGAATGGAAATTTGTTTCTTTTAATTTTTTTAATGCTTATTTATTTTTGAGAGAGAGAGGGGGAGAGCACGAGTAGGGGAGGGGCAGAGAGAGAGGGAGACACAGAATCGGAAGCAGGCTCCAGGCTCTGAGCTGTCAGCACAGAGCCCGGCGCGGGGCGCGAGCCCCCGAAATGCAAGATTATGACCTGAGCTAAAGTGGGATGCTCGACCGACTGAGCCACCCGGGCGCCCTGGTAGAATGGAATTTAGAGGCGCACATCAAATAACTCTGAGCTCAGCACATTGGGGGTCAAGACTGAGATTCTGGAGCGTAGCAGAGGTTTGCGAATGCTGATGTGCACGACCTGACGTGGAGCCTGTTAGAGCCGAACAGGAGGCCTTCCTCAGGCCCTAGCGTCATGTTATACCGGTGATGACCCTTTTCGCTTTTACAAATCTTGGGTCTGAGACTTGTACAGACCTGTTCAGGTTCTGTCCATTAAGTCAGGAAATCTCGATCATTCCTTCCACGTGAATGGATGTGGGGGGGATGTGGCCCCCTTTGGTGGGAGAGGTTTATGTTTTTCTTTTTCTCCTTTTAGTTTTCCCTTTGGCTTGATTTTGTTGTCTTTACCCGTTTGGTTCTTAGGCCAACGCAAACCACAGCTACACGCGCACGCACAGACACATCCACACGGCCCCTCACGCGTTCTAATCTGCCTTACCTTTACGGAAGATAGGGCTCTGTGATCATAAGGAGGCAGGAATGTTTCCATCTTCTCCCAGGGGAAGGACAAGAGGACTAGGATGAGATTCCAAGGTACACAGAAGGACAGCTTTCTTGACTTGTCTTCAGGAAACCCTTGAGTTGGGGGTTCATGTCGTGTGTAGAACCCATTTTCCTGGAGCACCAAAAGAAGTCATCTACAGAAGCCCTTATTAAGGCCGCCGGGAAGAGACCAGAAGAATCTAACTCAAGGGTTCTGAAGTGGACCTTTCCTTTATTCACACCTGGCTTCCAGATGAGAAATTATTCAGATTGAGTCAAACACCGGACCAAGTGTCACCCACCGTGCTGGGTGCTTTGGGCATGAGGTCATTGAATCGCACTGAATTCAGGGGCTTTCCGGCAAAACCCGTCAGCTGGCAGTCTACCCAGCCCCCGGTCCAAAGAGAATCCTCAACTCAAAGTATGCCTTTCAGGTGTTCCCAACGCCCCAGATCTTTTTGAATTCCCTCATTAAGATCAATTATGTTCAATGTTCTGAGCTGTCAGTTTTCAATATGTGTGTTCTAACTATTTGGAAAAATAAATAGGTCAGCATTCACCGAAATGGGCTAGTTACCGGACTATGTGCCTACCCGCAATGCCCACTCACCATCCGGGCTACATGAGAGGTTTAAGACGTTTTGCTTCCGTGTGATTCCTTTGTAATCACCAGACATTTTGCTTTTGGAGAACAGAAGCCCAGTGACGCTGAGAGACAAATTCTTGTCTCACTATTTGGGTCCAGTTGCTGACACATGTGGAATCGAGTGGTCTTGTGGTTGACCTTGTGGTCATCTAGTTGCCTGTCACCGGATCCTTATTAAGGGTTCACCTAACAAATTATATTATATATATTAAGTTTGATTTACCGCTTCTAATGAGTTTACTGCTTCCTCCATATTGATACAGTCCAAGAGGAAAGGGACGGGAGGGAACTGCCTGGTGTGGCAGCCAGGGGCGGTCACCTGTTAACACGAGCAACTCACCTGTCAGCGTGTCCTGGGAGAGAAGTTCTGTGGCCCCTCTGGTACAGATGAGGAAACCGAGGCTCAGCAGACCGGTGTCGCTCGTCCAAGGTCAAATACCAGGGAAGGGTGTGAACCCGGGGCTATCTGACAAGGCCCTGCCCCTTCATTTGTTCCTCTGGCTCCCTTTAGCCAGACATAGGCGTCTCAGGCCCCCTTACGGAATGGCACTTCATCGTCACTCGTTTTTCATGTCATCGCCAGGAAAGTCATATTATATTTGGAAGTTGAGTAGAAGGCGCGGCAAGACTGTGTGTGAGCCCTTTCAAGACACATCCCCCAAATGTTGTCCCTAAATGGAATACCAGCTGTCAGATTTTTCTAGACATTCTGACAACACGCGCGGCAGAAGGAAGTAAAGCGAAATCATCAACGGGGGGGGGGGGGGGGAATCGTTTCTGTGAAAGGCATATGGCAGAGCTGTTCTGCGCCATCCAGTGCCTCGGGATGATGGACGAGAGAAATAAATGTCAAAGGAGGGGACGTGGGCCGGGTAGCCCCCTAGCTCCCAAAGCATCACTGCGCAGACATGCGGGTTACGTGCCCACCCCTGGCTGGACTAGATATGTGACCCTGCGTAAGTTCTCCAGAAACTCTCAGCCTTCTCTTCTTCACCTCTGCAATGCAAAGATTGGACAATGACGGTCACATCCAGCTTCAACAATTTCTGGCTCAGCGGAAGGTCAGAAAGAATTTGCAACCAAATCTAAGGTCTCCAGGCCAGCCGTCCCTGCTGAAGCTGCAGAATTCCTATTGGGATGTCAAATGCACACCCAGATGGGGAGCCTTGTCCCATCACCTGGCCGTGCACGTTGGGTATTTCAGGCCCGTCCGAATGAAAAGGGCATAACACGTCTCCTGCACCATCTGCTCTCAGTTTGCCTGGTGCCATGAATTTCCTTAAATAAAACCTGTTCTCTGTGGGTGGAGGTTAAGGTGGAGCGGAGGGTCCGTGGCAGGTGGTGAGACAGGACACAGTTTTCAGAGAGATTTGGGACTTCAGACAGAAAGGGATTTTTTTCTTCTATCTGGGAATCCTTCACAGCAGTCCGGCAGGAAAGTTTTCTGGAGCCACGAGTGAGGAGTGATGAGATTCCGAGACACGAGGTAGACAGCTGGAGGACTGGTTTTGATTAGTACGCCTGGTCGTTGAGGACTCCAACTCTGCACTCTGGACAGGCCTGGCTGAAAATCCTGCTTTGTCCTGTCTGAGGTCACTTGCCTGAGACACTTACATACACAGTAAGAGCCTAATGTTCTTCATCCGTGAAATGGGAATCACACAATGACTGCCTCGTGTGGCTGGGACATGAGGTGACACGTGAGATGACTTTGTATAAGGCTGAACACAGGAGTGAGCACTCGAAACAGACAACGAAACAGAACTAGCTCATCCCTAGCCCCAGGTCTGTTCTCCTGATTTGATTTTTTTTTTTCCCGGAGACGTCGTGCGTCCCCACTGCTAGAATGCCACATCGTCTTTGAAGGATGGCACGGGGACCAAATGTGCAGGGTTTGAACATTCTTCTTGACACCTTCACTCCTAAAGTCAAGTCGATGCCAACATCGGAGGTGCTAAAAGTACCAGTCAGGACTCTTGGTTTTAAGTAGCAGCAACTCAACCCAGACGCCCTTAAACTAAAAAATATTGGCAAAGGGATGAACTTTGGCTGACCTGGATCGAAAGAGCTCAAGCGACATTCCCTCGTCCTCCCAACCCCCAGTCTTTCACTGTCTCCTTCCCAGTCTCTGTCCTTCTTTCCTCTCCATTGGCTTCGTTCTTGGGCAGGCTGTCTCTCCCCGAAGTGACAGGATTCTCTCCCTGAAGATTCACCTCCATTCCAAGAAGGGGCTCCCATCAATCCTGCTTGGCCCGTATGCCTAACCCTGAACCCAGCCAAGAGCTTGGCACACTCTACTTGGCCAGTCTGGTTTGCTGCAGGGGGAAGGTGGAGCCCTGGACCAAGAGTTCAATCAGTCTGAAGACTGAGCTACAAATCCCCAAACCAAAAGACGAATTACGTTCCCAGAAGAGGAAGGTCTGTCGGAAAGGCCAGAACAACACCTGGCCACCTCACCAAGGGTCCACGGCGGAACCCTCCAAGCAAGACCTGGCCGTCCAATGGCTAGAAACCTGAGACGATTTTATGGTAGAGAAGGAGCCAGAAGGAGGGGTGGCCCTTCTTCCCCTTAACAGGTATCATAAAACATGGCAGTCTCACTGCTATTCGGCCACATCATCTATCTCTGTCTGCAGGTCTTGCCTGGGGTACCTGAGCATTCTTGGTCTCGCTGATGTATAGAAAATTCACTTTCAGGGGCACCCGGGTGGCTCAGTCGGTTGAGCGTCCGACTTCGGCTCAGGTCATGATCTCGTAGGTCGTGAGTTCGTGTCCTGTGTCGGGCTCTGTGCTGACAGCTCGGAGCCTGGAGCCCGCTTCGGATTCCGGGTCTCCCTCTCTCTCTGCCCCTCTCCCGCTCGTGCTCGCTCCCTCGCTCTCTCGGTCTCTCAAGAGTAACTAAAAATATTTTTTAAAAATGACAAAAAAAAAAAAGAATATTCACTTTCAGGAGCTCTTAATTAGTTCCACTTTAGGCTATGGAAATATTCAGTTTCATAAAATCATAAAATGTGAGACCTGGAAGGATCACAGAGCAGTAATAGCTCCCAGACTTGGTAGTTCTGGCTCATTGTGAGAATCACCTAAGATGGGTTTTGTATTGTTTTGTTTTTAAACATTCCTGAGCCCCGAGCTCCCTGCCAGAAATATCACTTACATAGAGGTCTGTGTGGGGGCAATTAATCAGAATTGTTATGATTCTGGTTCGCCTCATTTGGGAGCCAAAGCCTCCAGACACGCAGCCCCATTTCGAAGAGACTGAGCCAGAGGGATTATGAGCCCAATACGTCCAGGGTCACCCAGCCAGTCCGTGGCAAAATCCGTGCAGACTCCAGGAGAAAACTCCCAAGAGTCACTGCCTGTCATTTGCCGAGTGGAGCAGTGTGAATCTGTTTTGTTCTTTGTTTTGTTTTGAATGTTTATTACTTGAGAAAGAGACAGAGAGCAAGCAGGGGAGGGGCAGAGGGAAAGAGAGAGGGAGACACAGAATCCGAAGCAGGCTCCAGGCTCTGAGCTGTCAGCGCAGAGCCCGACGCGGGGCTCGAACCCACAGACCGCGAGATCACGACCTGAGCTCAAGTCGGCCGCCCAACCGACCGAGCCACCTAGGCGCCCCTAAATCTGGTAAAATAACAAAGCAAAACCTGTCTGATGCTTGAGCTCACAAACCCAGGTCCTGCCGTATAGCATCCAGGAGTCTGTAGGTGTTCAGGACTTGCTACCAAGCATTCAAGAAAACTGGAGACCCCACTTCTATGTGCTCCTGTGTCAATTTCCCCCCCATGTTCCTTCTGGGCTCCTATGTCAACCACTCTGCTGGAAAGAGAGCTCGGGCCCCATGGGAAGAGAAACAGGGAAAAGATTGCCAGCAGCATGATACATTCTTGCCATTTTCCATGTTCAGTTGCAAGTTCCTCGAAAAGAGTTACCATATGACCCAGAAATTGGACTCCTACCTGGATCTGGACCCAAGAGCGCTGGAAACACGTCCACACAAAAACTTGTATCAGCATTATGCATAATTGCCCCAAACTGGAAACAACCCAAACGTCCATCAGCTGGTGAGCAGAGAAACAAAAGGTGGCACAAAGAGAAATAAAGGACCAACACATGCTACAGCATGCATGGGCTGGGCCAAGTTAAAGAAGTAAGACGAAAAAGGCTACACGTTGTACATTTGCATGTATCTGCTATGCCGGATGCCCGGACTACGTATCTCCATAGAGACGGAAAGGAGATTAGCGATTGCCAGGGGCTGGGGAGGCAGGCATGAAGGGACGAAGCGTGACTTCTAACGTGTGTGGCGTTTCTTTTTAGGGTGACGAACACATTCTGGAATTGGGTAGTGGGGATTCTTTCCCAACCTGGTGAATGCCACTGAACGGTCCGCGCTAAAAGGCTGAATGTCACAGTATGGGAATGCCATCTCAATTAAAAATAAGCAAGCATTGACAGACCAGTCCATGGGGCGCCTGGGTGGTTCCGTCGGTTAGGCATCCGACTCTTGGTTTCAGCTCAGGTCGTGATCTCACAGTTCGTGGGCTCGAGCCCCACGCCGGGCTTCGCGCTGCTGGTGCGGAGCCTGCTTGGGATTCTCTCTCTCTCTCCCCATCCCTCTCCCTCAAAATAATAAATAAACATTAAAAAAAAAAAAAGAGTCCAATCATTACAAAAATTTAAAGATCAGGCTCTATGAGAGCAAGACATTCAGGAGAAGCCTCCTAGGGAAGAGAGGTTTGGGGTACGCCCAGAAGAAATGAGAGGGAAGGTCAGCGGGCACCCCCAGCAGAGAGAATGGGCGCCAAGCCTTGGACTGCATCGCACAGTCTCTTGTGGGGATGCGTGGGGACCCCTGCTTGCCTGAAACAGAAGCTGCTCGGCAAGGAGGCACAGTGGTCTAGGAGCAGAGGTGGGAAAGGGACAGGAGGTGGTCGGCGGTCCTCCCAGCTGAGCTGAGATGCTGGATGGCACGCGCTTCCCCAGCAAGAAAGCGTTTGCAGAAAGGTTGCGGGAATCCGTGGCGCATACTAAGTGCTGCTTTGGGAAGGTGAGTTTCACTGCAGCCCGGAACGAATTCACGAGGGAAGGGACCACGGCAAAGGTCTGGGAGCACTGCTCGGATGCTCACTCCAGCATGGGAGAAAAATGAGCAGACCTTTCCTCCAGCCCCTCAGGGGATACAAGGACGTCTTGCACTTCTCTGGCAATTCACAGCTGGGTGTGGCTTTCACTTTTTGTATCCGCTCATTCATCTTTGAGATGATGCTCGACATTAGCAGAACAGTTAGCATCACCTCCTTGCACAGAGAGAGAAACTGAGGCTCAGAGAGGTTCAGTCGCTTGCCCCGGGGCTGTTCCTACGCGGTGGTTAAGAGAAGCCCTAACCCGGAGTCACAGGTCATCCTGGGCTGAGCCGGAGTTCTGCTGGGGAAGCAAACCCCAGACACAGAGTAAAACCCCAAACTGTAGCACAGTGCAAATGTGTGAGAGCCGAAGACGGGCCTTGAATTATTATCAACAAACACATTAACCCGGGACCGGCTGTACCGTCAAGCACATCAGGGGTTTGAAGTGGCTTTTCTTTGGATCTTCCTATCGCTGAGTGTCCTGTCGCTAAGCGAAAGGTCAAGAAGGCAGAGTTTGTGCAGAAGTTTTAAACCCGGGTGTTAGAACCAGACCCTGGCCCGAGCCCCACCTGTGCCATTGGCCAAATGAACTTGGACTCCACCTCGTGGAGCTTCAGAGGCTCCCACCTGTCAAGGGACAGTCACACACCCAGCTCTCATGGGGCCAAATGAACTTGGACTCCACCTCATGGAGCTTCAGAGGCTCCCACCTGTCAAGGGACAGTCACACACCCAGCTCTCACGGGGACGGCCACCATGCAGGTCTGTGATGACACGTGTAGAGCACGCTGGCCTACTCAGGCGGGGTTCAGTAAGTGAAGGCAAGTTTTGAAAAGGTTTCCGGGGGCGCCCGGGGGGCTCAGTAGGTTAAGTGTCCGACTTTGGCTCAGGTCCCGATGTCACGGTTCGTGAGTTCAAGCCCCGCATCTGGCTCTCCGCTGTCAGCGTGGAGCCCACTTGGGATTCTCTGTCTCCCTTTCTCGGCCCCCCCCCCCCCACATTTTTCTCCCCCTCCCCCTCTCTCGCAAAAAATAAACATTAAAAAAGTTTTTCAAGGTTTACAAAAGAGAATTGGCACTCCGTGGGCACAAACATACCCTAGTACCTTCATATATCCTCACTCTTCACAACAAGGCAGTTTTTACTACTCCCATTTTATAGATGCTCCCATTTTATAGATAAGGAAACTGAGGCCGGAGGAAGTTTTGCTTGCCCAAGGTCACACAGGCGAGAGGTGGAACAGCTATGATTTAGACTTGGGTCTGGCTCCGAAATCATGACTTTTTTTACTCTGCCACACGATTTATGACAACGTGAGAACTGGATGTCACAGGATTCTCGTGGAGGCACAGAGGCTGAAATGATGACGTTTCAGGGCCACCGAGACGAGCAAGCTGGGAGCGCCACCCTGCTTATAGGACTTTGGTCTAGACTGGGATTTGCATGGCCTCAAGTACACCCTATTAGGTCTCCAGGCCTTTCCTCCTTCCTTATCTCTCCCCTCCTACTGCTTTGAAGGATTTTCAGATCAAAGGTGCAGCCGCGCTCCTGCGGGATAATCCTGTCGCCTGTAACCTTGTTTTCCGAGTGTCCTTCACAAAGAAGGGCTTCAGCCAAAAATTTCTCCCTCAGCGTAATCACACAATTTTTCTCGGCCTTCGCTAGCCCCCAGGAAGGAAAGGTAGATGACTGCCTTCAGAAGCATGTTTATGCTGAGGAACTTCCCAGAATAAATTAGCCAGCCCTCAGAAAATGCCAGATACGCCACTTTCCCATCCTCCTATTCTCAGCCCTGGCTCTTTCCTTCTTAAACGCCACCTCCTTTTTTCCTTACCGAGGGAGGGCTGGCACTTTTTTTCTTTTATATTTGCCCAGTCCTGGGATGGGGGCATCTCGGCACCAAGGAAATCGTCTTTCTCCGGGTAAGAATTTGTAAGATTCTAAGACCCAGACATGATCAGCAAGTTGAGAACGGAACCAAAAATACTTTCAATCACCCAAGGGAAGCAAAAGCCCAGGGGATCCAGGATTAAAGATAACAAGACAGCACCCAAGAGGGGCACCCGGGCGGCTCAGTCGGTTGAGCGTCCGACTTTGGCTCAGGTCACGATCTCATGGTTCGTGAGTTCGAGCCCCGGTTCAGGCTCTGTGCTGCCAGCTCGGAGCCTGGAACCTGCTTCGGATTATGGGTCTCCCTCTCTCTCTGCCCCTCCCCCGCTCCTGCTCTCTCTCCCTCTCTCAAAAATAAATAAAAACATTAAAACAAAAAAAGACAGCACCTAAGAGTGCAGAAGTAATCAACAAGTGTTGGGGGTGGGGGCAGAGCTGCGTCACGGGGCCCTGGGTCTCTGTGACACGTGGCTTGCTGGAGAAACCCTCCTGATGTAATTTACAGAGGCCCCCTGACAAGCCCCCGACACCCCTTCTCTTAGAGAAAGCTCCATTTGTCTTTGGAAACATCCCCGGCTTCCCACTTCTTCCCTGTGATTTCCAGGGATTTCAGAGGAGCCCCCGAATGTCAAGGAGAAGACGTACTTGAAATTGAATGACTTTTAGGTTCTTGAACGGCATGTGGACCCTACCTTGACCTTTTTCTCTCGCCATTCTTCTTTCGTACAGAGAGATTGCAAGCAATATGAAGGGAAATTGCATTATCTTTCCCCCGCGCCCGCACACACACCTCCTCTCTCCATGCCATAATCCGATCCGATCCAAAGAAAAACCACTTTCCCTCAGCTGGAGGTTTGCAAAGGTAGAGTATAACGTCCAGCAGAAGGACCTCTTTTCAAAATGGAAGGTAATCTGAAAATGTTCTGCTGTTCTTCTGGCATTGGGTTTCTTTTTTTTTTTTTTTTTAAGTTTATTTATTTGTTTGGAGAGAGAAGGAGAGAGCGTGAGTAGGTGAGGGGCAGAGAGAGAGAATCCCAAGCAGGCTCCATGCTGTCAGTACAGAAGTGGGGCTCGACCTCGCAACCATGAGATCATGACCTGAGCCAAAATCAAGAGTCAGACACTCAACTGACTGAGCCACCCAGGTGCCCCCTGGCATTGGGTTTCTTAACGTCTGAATCTGAAGAACCATCTTCCCCGATACCCATCACCCTATGTCCCTAACACACACATGCGCGCACGAGCACGCGCACACACACACACACACACACACACACATGCACACACACACACCTGTCAGGTCCCCAGCAACTCAAACTCTATCAAATTTTTTGGCCCCACCTAGTCCTACTGAATCAAAAATTCTGGGGGTGGGGCCTAGCAATTCCCTAATCACCCGAAGAACTTATTCATTCATAAATTCCTGGCCTTCACCCCCAGAGATTTTGATTCAGGAATTCTGCGGTGGGACCCAAGAATTTACATTTACATCGAACTCCCAGATGGTGCTGTTGCCACTGGTCCAGTGAGTAGCTCTGCTGTACACAGCTTCCCAGCTGCCTCCAGGGCACAGATTTCTTTCCTATGCTAAGTGGTAAACTGTGTGCATAGATCACGGATGCACAGACAGACGGGGAGGGGAGGGGGTGGTGCAGACTCAAAGAAGGAAAAAAGTTCTGGTATAGGAAGAAATGCCTGGAAGAGAGATCTGTTCTGCCTCGGCACACTTGACCAAAACTTTACTTTCTGGTGATTTCCATCTGTCTCTGGTCCATATTACTTTCCCAACTGATGCAGACCTACCAATGGTTTCTTAAAGGCCTTATAAAAATGCTGTTGCAAGACATAGCCCACCAAAAGGATGAAAAGAATACAATCCCAGGACCCAAGGGCAGACCCCTGGTGCCCCAGGATGTGGGGGCGGGGACGCCCTGCCTGTGAGAGGTCTGACAGAGCTTTGTGACACTCTCCTGGGTTCCCACCGGTCCTGTCCACACAAACACAGATCACTGGCCCCATTCCTGGAGTTTCTGATTCGGTAGACTGGGCGTGGGGTCCAGCATGAGCAACTGCATTTTCAGTAAGCTCCCAGGGATGGGGGTGCCTGGGCGGCTCAGTCGGTTAAGCGTCCGACTTCGGCTCAGGTCATGATCTCGCGGTTTGTGAGTTCGAGCCCCACGGCGGGCTCTGTGCTGACAGCTCGGAGCCTGGGGCCTGCTTTGGATCTGTGTCTCCCTCTCTCTCTCTGCTCTTCCCCGCTCATGTTCTGTCTCTCTCTCCTTAAAAAATAAATAAACATTTAAAAAAAAATTTTTTTAAAAACCTCCCAGGGATGTGTATGCTGCTTGCCCAGGGACCCCTCCTTAGAACCCCCCCCCTGGCGTGCATAACTCAAGTAATGCCAGAAGTCATTTAGGGTCATCCCGACCAGCAGCCACCCAAGAACAATTCTGGAAGGTAAGTTGCTTCCGGCCCAGCGTGAATACGTAGGGAAGCATCTGAATCTAGCAGCTGCCTCAGAAATGGGAGCCCGGCGTTCTGCAGAAACCGACACAGCTGTGCCCGGACGGTGCCTTTTGCGAAACTCCAAAACGTTACATTTCTCTTCTTGCGCAGAAAGTCACTGGCGCTCTACTGCACCCGGAAGTTTGTACCCTCCTCTGAGCATCACATCTCTCTTGGCTTCTGGTCAAGTTTTGACTGTTTCGCACGGTTTGCCAGAGGACGTGGTGTTCAGTGTCCGAGGATGGTCCGGGGCATGCTTGTCGGTGTGACCCGTCTTCAGCCTCGGAACTGGGCTTGTTGACGAGGAGATGGTCAGCCCGTCTCACTGTGTCATTTCTCTCTTCTCTCTCCCCCCCTCTCCCCACTCCCCCACCCCCACCCCGCGTCTCCTTGCCCTCCCCACCCCCACCCCCACCTCCCACCCCAGTGCATGCGCAGAAACAGAACAGGCAGACCTGCGTCCGCAAGAGCCTCATCTGCGCCTTCGCCATGGCCTTCATCATAAGCGTCATGCTGATCGCGGCCAACCAGATCCTCCGGAGCGGCATGGAGTAGGCCGCCCCCCCACCGGGCTGCGTGCCCAGCTCACCGCGCATGCGCATGCCCAGCGGGCAGACTCTGTTCCTCCGCAAAAGCAGATACGGTTGCAGACCAGGCACGGTCGGGCGAAGACCCCCCAAGGCTGCAGTGCAACAGGTGTTGACCATTCACTTCATCTCCTTGGCAGGGACACCAAAGGGCTGTCTTAAATGCTTTAATGGTTTTGTTTCCTAATGCAATAAAATAGCCAGGAGTTCCCAGTGACTGCTTCAACCACCCCTAGGAACTCTGAAGAGAGACTTCATTTCCATCCCAGGATTCCAGGGGCCACCCAGGCTGGCGGTGTAAGAGAGCCAGGGCGAGGCGTCAGCCCGCGGCCACCTCCGTGCCCCCCGTCCTTTCAACCCCAGGGGTCCGCTGGAGACTCCCCGCTGCGGGAACCCTCAGTCCCAAGAGGCTGGCTGCTGGGTTGCTACGGAAGAGGGGGCTTCCTTCCTCCACCCAGTGGAGCCCCCCACCCCCACCCCCCACCCCAAGGCGTGAGGGGAAAGCCATCGAGCGGGGTGCAGCGCCGCACCCCTTCGCTTCCGTTCTTACTGCCTTTTCTAGAGGACTCTTGTTGGCAGAGTTGGGGAGCTCTCGGTTTCCGTCGGCACTTGGCTTTCTGTTCCTAGAGCCCATCGCGCACCAGCATTTTGGAATCTGCAGAGAGCCTTTCTCCCGGCTTTTGCCACCTGTGCTGCCATTAGTGGGAAAAAAAAAAAAAAAAAAAAAAAGCATTCTCGTGGGCATCCCTGTAACATAGACATGTAGACAGACGTATATACTGGGCTCCTTCGTGTGTGACATCCCCCTTTCCTAATCGCTTACTCCCGGTATAAGCTCGTCCTCCGACATGCGTCCCCGCCTCTTTCGGGTGGGCCAGGTAGTTCGGGGGTGGGGGGTGCGGGGAGGGCCTGGGACCCTCACACCCCACTCGCCCGGAGTCGCGGAGCCCGAACCCGCCTCCGTGCCAGCAGACCTCGGTCAGCGAAGGGCCTCGAGCACCTTATCTTCTCCTCCGTTTCCAACTTGCTTTGTTAGTCCTCCCCCGAGCAAAAGAGAAATACGGTCCACAGTGGAAAGACGGAAACGTACATCACCTCTTGCAGCGGTCAGATTCTGCAACTGACTCGTTTTCCCCCCACCCGGGGAAACAAAGAGACGGGAAGCAGCGCAGCCAGCAGGTAATTCGCTCCTGCCTGCGGAGTACTTCTGCTGGGGGGGAGGGACCCGAAGCCCAGGGTCCCTCTTCAGTGGCATGTCAACCTGTAGTTTCCCGACTTTTCCCAGACGCCGTATCAGCCACCGCTATCGATTCAAGCTTGCACAGTCCGATCGGCCCATAACCTTTCCATGCCGTGTTTTCCTTTGCACTTTTCCAAGCTCAGGTCTTTATTTCTGTAGCAGAATGGTGTCGCGCCCCTTTCTTTCCATTGCATCCTGAAGCTACGTGCTTTTTCCCTCTCCCTTTTCCCCTGTCTTCCAGTATGGAGGTGCCAGAATGTCTCATCTCTAGGTTTTGCGGGGGGGGGGGGTCCCCTGAACCCCTCCCTCAGGGGCCCCTCCCTCTCCGTTTTCTCCCTTTCCGCCTTTTCCAACCTGACTTGTCCTTTTAGGGTCTTTTTCCAGTTCGACTCTGCAAGCACTTCCTGCAGCAGCCTGGGGGGTGGGGTTGGGGGCAGCTGTAGAAACTTCCCCACGGTGGGAGCCCGCAAATATTCCTGATGAGCACAAGTAAAACTAGGGTTTGAGCCATAGTACGGAGCAGGTGTGAGCTCCCGAGAGCCCTGGGGGTTGAGGGTCCTGCTGGGAAAATGCCCAGAGTCTTACGGGGAGTTCCTTCCAGGCCAAGGAAGGCAACAGCCTGCCTCTCCCCCTTGCCCGCTCCACCCTGCCACAATACCCAGTGCACGTCTGCCTCCTCTCTCTCCCCCTGCCCGACTCCCCACGGTCCCTTCAGGATGGGCTTCCAGAAGGAGGACAGGTCCGAGCGCAGAACACTAACACAGAAGATGACTGCATTAGTTTTTGCCCCAAGCTGCTTACCTTCCCGCCCCCCCCCACAACTGGACTTGGATGGGAAGGACCCCCTGAACCTCTAGGCCGTGCCCTCCTGGGGAGCCAGACTAGAGACCCCGGGAGGACTCCCAAAGGCCGCTGCCCCGTGAGAGGGGATCACAACGCTTCTTCAAAGGCTGGCTGTCTGCAAGTTCTGTGCCTCCCCCTGGAGAACCGGGTCCCCGAAGGATGTGCGGCTTAGAAGAGAAATGAGCCGTTGTGCAGGGGCGGAGAGTAAAGAGAGCTCTGGAGAGGCACCAACAGCCTGTTCGAGGCCTCAGCATCCTCTCCCTAAACAGGACCCTTTTCCTCTCCCAGTGACCCGCGAATCCTACCCAGGAGGGATTCGAGGAGCAGGTGTCCCTTGCAGGGAGAGAGGACAAAAAGGAAGCTATAGAACTTTCCTCTGGGGTGGGCTGGAATTGACCTGCCACCATGGTGGCGTCACGCATGGCACCCAGGAGCTGAAGTGTGGGGAGACAGCCCAGAGTTAGGGGCGCTCCTGACCCTTTGGGAGGCGAGAGCTTGTGTCTGCGAGGTGAGCCCTGGATGCTTTGCCTGGACAGTCTTTCAGAGGCGTCGGGATTCTTTGTAAGACTTAAGATGTTGACTTTCTGCAGCCCCACCCCAGGTCCTGTCCATTCCAGAGCTACTTCAGCCCCGTGCCCCCCCACCCCCACCACGCACACACACAGCACTTATGATGCTCATGGTTAAAGCGTGGCTCATTCTTGCTGTAAGAACACGTGCCCCCCAGACCACACAAGGGATGATCGGGGAGGCATTTTGCTAGGGGGACAAGGAAGGGATGCAGACCCTGGTCCCCTTGGCCCCACAAAAAAGCTGTCTCCTATCACTCCAGAAGCAGACAGAGCCCCCAGACAGGACCCAGCATGGGAACTATTAGAAGTGGCTTCCAGAATGTGCGTGGGTCCCACGTGACCAATCCGTAAAAAAAAAGAGGGGGGGGGTGATGTTGCCATGGCAACCCTCGCATTCCACCCTGAGTTTGCCAAGGCACACAAAAATAGGGAACATTTTCTTAAAGAACACCGGGCTCTGTGCACCCATATCCCCCCTGGTGGGGTAAATTACTCTCAAAAAAATCTGGCGGTTTCTCTGCCTTCTCTGGTGTTTTGAAACCATCCTTCCATGTGCTCGGGAGAACAGGAGCCCCCTGAAAGCCTGGTGGTATTCTCCCCACTCCGCCTCCTCCCCCCCCCCCCACCCTTCCCAGGGCCCAGAGCAAGGACCCCTTCATCTGGGCGAAAAGAAATGTCATTTGGAAGGCAAAAAATATTTTAAGCCTCAATCTTTAAAAGCATCTGTTGGCCTGTTGAGACGGCTCTCCCACAAGCCAGAAATGTGAACTGAAGTGAACTGAGGTTTACGTGGGGTCTTAGGCAAGCCCAGAGGCTTCTGAACTTTCTAGGTGTTTTATTTGCAGAGAACAAGACGTGTACCGCGAGGCGTGTCCTTTCTCCATACCTGTCCCCCGTCTCAAGTCGCACATGACGAGTGGTCTGTTGCGGTTAGCCAGAGAACCTAGTGAAAGCTGGCAAGGTCATGCTGAGGGTCATGCCCCTCACCTCCCATGCAGAGAATCGTTAAGTGATGCATCTAAGAACTGGGAGGGGGAAATTTCTCGTTCATTCTAAATGCCTTCTCTAGGCTTCAGTCCAGACTCAGGTTATAAATCAAAGCGAGTTTTGCTCTTAGCTTGTAGCTGGCAGCCTCCCCGGGACCATGACTGAGGAGGGAGGGTGTGATGGCCAAGCACAGGTCCTGGGGTTGGCTGGCCTGGCCACGTGTGTGGCTACATGTCATGAAACCCTGTTTCTGCTGTGCCATTTTCTCTCCATGGTCGCGGTCGCTGCTGAGCTCTGCTCCTCCCAGCTGGAGGTCCCCAACCAGACTGGGTCATTTCACTGCACTGTTTCTCCAAAAGCCCATGGCTGCTCCACGGAGTTGTAGGGAGATCTGAAACCCCACTGCAGGGAACAGTCCCTTTTCCCATAGCGCCACGATGATACAGACAGGCCGAGCTTAGGCTTCCGGACTCGGGCACATACCGGTTGTATTCCCAGGAGGACTACTCTCTGGAGAACGTCTGTCTGCAGTGACCCGAGTTCACAACTTTCCCGTTGGCCTCTTCAGGGATCCTCACGGGGCTAAGAGTCTGGAACCTTAAGCCCTCACCATAGCCGTCTTTCCTCACCTCCTCATTACTCGGCTGTCCCGGAAGGGGTTGGGGGGGAGGGGAAGATCCATCAGAAATAACAAAGTAACATTTTTCAGCAGCTAGGGGTTTCCAGTGGAATTATTTGAACCACTAGCAAAGTGGAGGAGGGGCGGGCTGCCCCTCGTGGACCCTGTCTCCACAGCCATCTAAATGTCAGAACTGTCCAGCTTCACTTCATACTTCCTTTGACTAAATCACTCAGGGGACTGTCCTCAGCTATGTGGCCTTGCCATTGACGGTTGGGGGAGGAATAAGGTCAAATGCACACACCAGCCACACACTTCTCTTAGTCTGCCGTGCTCGTTTGCTAATGCGCATGGCCACAGCGCATGACTATGGTTTCTACTTTATACTGGTTTTGGGACCCTCTTTCTATGGTCTCAAGGGACGCGGTGACGAAGCTCGGAAAGTCTTCACGGCAAAATTAATTTGATTCCGTTGGCTTGAGGTAATAGCCGCAAAGAATCGGGTTTTGCCAGTCCCATAAGACAGCCCTCTGGACCCGGACAAGACTCGCCCAGCCCCCTGCCCCCTGCCTGCCCCGGCTTTGGGTACCTTAATCGGTTCAACACCCATGGTGGGTGGAGCCCTCATCCGCCTCTTTTCCTTGAGCTTGATGGGTTGGCTTTCAAAACAGTGCTTCTCACAATGTTAGAAGTTATTGTCCAAGTGAAAGGGCTGGGATTTTCCAGGGGAGCAGAGGAGGAGGCTAATTAGGAAGGAATATTCCAGGGAATGAAAACTTCAAGGGTGGTGTTGCTGCATCACTGGACCTGTGAGAGAAAAAGGAAGATTGTGAAGGGCTGCAGAGGCTGGTCTCTGGACGCTTTCCCTGAATCTGTGGCCTGCGGGGGACTGAGTGCCACGGGGCTGCCCATCAACCTGACCCCAGTGACACGGGTGGTGACAGACGTCAAGTGGAGGCCGTAGCTCGTCTTTCCTTGGGGGATGGGACATCTGCCAAGCTCAAAATGCCTCCCCCCCCGCCCCCCCGGGGGGCATTGTGTCTGGGCTCAGACCTGTTGAACTGAGGCCAGGAGAGCGGAGGGTAGAGCCAGACGTAAGGGAGCACGATCGCGTGCAGGACCTCACGTGCTTCGGCCGCCCACCAGCCCGATCATTTGAGTGACGTTCCCTTCCTGGCCTCAGCTCTCTCATCGCTAAAGCAAAAGGGAAGGGAAACCAGAAGAGCCCGCCCATCGTGACTCTGTCTGTCTGAAACAAGTCAAGATGATGCCTAGAGTTGAGAGGGGCCGGATTCCCGCGTGAACTGGGGACTGGCGGTTTCTTTTCTCACACGGGTCCCAAGAGGCAGTTGTAATAAAGGATCTCTTTTGGTGTCCGTTGTCTGTAGGTGAAACAATGCAAATTGGTTTCCGTCAAATGCGTGGTGTGTTGCAAGTAAGAGGTGTTGTTGACTCCCTAAGGTCTTGCTGACTCAAGGGAACATCGAAGATGGGCTTAGCCAGGGTGAAAAGTAAGGGGATTTGATCACTTGATGGCAGATCACGGGCATGAGAATTCCGGGATCAGTAGAGTGAAACAAAGCCAGATCCCAGGACAAAGTGGGTGTCTCTCCATCTGAGAAAGCCTAACTGGAAGCTACTGAATAAAGAGCACAACTTCCGGTCATTTCTTTTTTCTTTTTCTTTTTGTTTTTGTTTTTTTTTCCTGGCCATTCCGGTA
Source organism: Prionailurus viverrinus (assembly GCF_022837055.1). Lineage (NCBI taxonomy): Eukaryota > Metazoa > Chordata > Mammalia > Carnivora > Felidae > Prionailurus > Prionailurus viverrinus. The sequence goes on along the minus strand of NC_062576.1, from coordinate 14,867,180 downwards.
TATGTGATAATGGTTTGCAATTATTCCTAACACTGCAGAAGGGAGAGAGTCACCGTCTCTCACGATTGTCAGGAATGAGATTAGCAGTCTGGGGAGACCAGCCGCTGCGGGATGGTCTCTTGGAGGCTGAGGGATGCTGAGCACAGGTGCCTGCTTTGGAAACACCGACCCTGGTGAGGGGTGGAGGGCAGGACAAGAGTGACCCCTGGACGCATAAAATCCCTAGCCCTTCTGCCCCATGACAACATAACATCCTAGGTTTCTGTCCCTTTACCTCTACCTGAATTGGACTGAGATTTTCACATAAGCTTGTTTTCATAGAAGCCCTACTGACCTACGGACCTTCCCTGGAAAGACCCAGATTGGTCCAGAAAGGAAAGGGTCCTCTCGGCTCCTGGTAGAATCTTACACAAGCCAGGGTCTCTCGGCTCTCCCCAAAGAAAATCAAAGAATATTCTTCCTTTCTGACCTGGAAATCTGGTTTCAGGGGTTCTTGAATGGCTTCTTAGTGGGGTTTGACTCCCCCCCCACCAGTTCTGAAATCCAAGAAGAAGCTGTTTATCCAAGGACTAACCAAAGACCGTGCCCTTGGATAGAAATCAGATCCAGAAAGTCTGGTCAGGCAGTGGGCTGGCAAACTGTCATCTTTTGAGGATGGGAGGGGGTGGGGTCAGTGAGCCCAGGAGTCATTAGACTGGAGACGTGACTTGTTTCTCAAAGCACAGTATAGTTAGTGGCTGGAGCAGACTGGAGCACAGCTGAGGATCCTAGGATCAGTATGCCTGGAGCCTGACAGCTCTCGTTTCCAGAATGGGCCACTCAGACTGAAATCCTGGGTCACAGTCTTCCCATTTACCTCATTCATGTTCCTTTTTTTTTTTTTTTCCTCATTCCGTGTTAGATGATTATTTCTGCTATTAAGTGATGGGAGTCAGCAGACTAGTCAAAAGGAAATCTTTATATAAAATGTAAATATTAATATAAATTAACTTGGCATGCAACTTACTAATCCAATGAAGTATATATTATTAATATGTCCTCTTAGTGTATAAAGGAAAACTGACTGCCATATTTACCAGATGTTTTCTGTAACCAGACTTGTCTGTAAATATATAATCTGTATAAAAAAAGAGTCTAATTTACCATTATTTATGCAATAGAAAAAAATAAAAGTTTTTTTTTTTTCTTTTGAGGAGAGATTCAGTTCATTATCTCTGGTGTGGCTTGCAAACCTGTCACAAAATTCACTCCTGTGACCCTGGAGGGCAACCAGACCCATTTGGACGGCAGTCTGGCATCACCTTCTTCCAAGAAGCAGGGATCAGGAAAGCGGCTGGGGATCTGGTCCTCACGGTCGGGCTTTGGAAGGGAATGATTGGCATAAGGGGGGATAAACTGGTTATGGATCATATGGTGAAGAAGAACAAAACATCTTCTGGCCAGGGGCAGACATTTGCAGACACCCAAGCTAACAGTGTCACCCTTTCGGGATTGCATTTGCCAAATTCTTCCCCAATGTTAGCATTCAGGCATTACATAGCTTTCCCTTAAACTTCTGGAATTTGCAGTGTTATTGGAGCTTCTCAGGCATAAAAAGAGACACCCATTCCCTTCTATCAATAGGGAAAAGAAGAACACCAGAAAGTTAAGTGACTTAAGGACACTAAGAGATCCCGCTTGAGTTTGGACCAGAACCTTGACCTCCTGATGCCAGAAACCATGAGGGCATCTATTTTTTCTTTACCTTTCAAAAATGTTGTCACACATTTTCCCAAATGTCTTGTACTGAGGCAACAAGCTGAGTATCCATTTGGGTAGACTCTCCCAGGATCTCCCAGGAGACCCCTTGTTCACTGTTGCATTTTATACACCTTCTCGGGGGGGGGGGGGGGGCAACTTACAAGGTAACATCACTAAGCATTTGTTATGGTTTAAAAATTCTTAAAATAGAGTGTTCTCGGCATAAAACACATGGTTTTCTCTCTGCTAAAGGGGGCCTCTGGCAAATTCCAGTGATAATAACTTGGATTTTATCCTCTCTGATCTGATTTTTAATATATTTTTTTTTATCATCAAGGAGCATTTAGTCACGAATATGTATTCTTCTGGGGTAATTACCCCAGCATGGAGTGTCCTGCAGGATAAAAGTCCCACGGGGGTGGGGTGGGGCGACAAATCTCTGACCCCTGAACCACAGAGACAGTGAAGCCTGAACATTGGCTCAGACCTGGTAAATCAAAGCTCTCCCTCAAGTTATGAACGTACCTTTGAATCCCATGGGGATTTTTCTATAATTTTGGTGGTGCCGGCCACTTGTGTGGCCAGAAAGCTCTTCTGGCTTGAGCGATGTTCAGCAATCAGCCCTGCAGCTCAGAGCCAGCCAGAACCCTGCTCTCTCACATCTAAATTTCCTAGGATGAGGAAGAAGGGCAGGTGCCTCGACGCAGAAGAGCTTCCGGGCTGTGCTAAGGGGACACGCTGGCTCAGACTGTTTGGGTTCGCTGCCTCAAGTGGCAGGCCAGGGATCGGGAGCCATCTCCCTGGGCGGTCCCTCAGTAATGCTCCTAGTAAAGCCTTCTCGGGAAGTATTTCCCAGGCTGGGGTTGCAGTTGTAACTCACATGCCCTAAGCACAGCAGCAGAGATGTGTGTGGGGCAGCAGAGACCTCTGCTCTCCCTCCCACGGAGGTGCCGCTGGCTCCTGAACTGGAGGTGCTTCGTGGTCTTCCCCCACCTGCCTTGCCAAAGCCAAAGCCATGGCTGCCAGGAAGCAAAGGGGCGGGAGCGGTGTATGCGGGATAGATGACACTCCCCCTCCCCGGTCTTCCCTGAGGTTAATAATCTGGATGACAGCAGGAGAAAACAGAGCGGAAAGGGGGAATGAATTGTCTGGTGTGTGAATTATATCTCAATAAGGCCGTTATAAAAAATGAGCACAAAAGCAGCCTTGAACGAGACAAAGAAGCAGGAGGTAGAGGCATGGGGAGGCTCTGAGCTGCTCACGTGTATGCGAGCCTCAGGCTGTCATCTGGGGCAACTGGCCCAGCTCCCGGTTGCCCCAGGCAGAAAATCCTGCCTCTCAGAAGCAATGGCAGAGCAGGCAGGAGCCCACCCCCTGGGACAGGCTTGGCTCTTCCAGGCCTTTCGGCACAAAGAGGACCAGACCCGATCCTCATGTGTTTGAGCCCCCGTGGCCCAGGAACCACACAGACTTGTTTCTTCTTGATCAGGGTCTCTCCAGTGCCAGCCCTCCGTGCCTCCTACCAGGGTTCTCTTCCAAGGATGAAGTGCCCTGTCGCAGAAAAGAGAACTTGGGGGGGCTGGGGAGCCCCTGAGGCATCTGCGGCCAGAAGGGGATTGTTGTGTGCAGGGTGGAGGCGGGTTGTGCAGACTCCCGGTCATCTGTAACTTTGGATGAACGAGCAGCCCCAGCCATGTGACCGAACTAAGCTTCTTAGCCACACAACTTATTTTTCTCATCATTTTATATCTAGCGTGTCGTATTATGCCCAGCACCTAGTAGGTCCTCAATAAGTGTTTGCTAAATAAATAAACAAACCAGATTACCTCACGTCGCCCAGATATCCGAATTCTCTGGGGGCACAAGGTTCCTGTGCCCGCCCTCCCCTCCATCGCCTTCCCTCCCCTCCCGCCCCTGCACCCTGGCTCCCAAGCCTTGGTCAAAATCAGGCGAGCCTGTGTTTACATGTTTGTTTATTTCTGAGCTCCCCGAGCCGGTCTAGGAATTATCCTCCTTGATACGCTAGGTTCAGCGCCTTAAGCTTCTCGAAGGCGCTACCTACTGGATCCGGCACCAAAGAACTGGGCTCACCGCTGGCTCTCCCCTCACCCTCCCTGAAAGCCACAGCATCTATGCCACCGGCTTGGTCTCAGCCGGGATCAAGGTCTTCACAGCCTTAACGCCTGGTCCCCCTGGGCTGGGATGGGGGCCGGGCTTTCAGCTGGTCTACACCCATCCCTCCTCTCATGTCTGCGGGTCTTCCTCAACACCTGCCACCACCAACCCCACCGCGGAGCACCAGCCTTCGCTATCCGGCCAATTCTTTACAGACCTATTTGGGTACCTGGCAGGTGTCGACTAGGGACTAACAGGAGGCAGATAGAAACATAAACAAGACCCCCGGGGGGCTTAGAGTCTCATAGCACAGACAGGTAAGCCTGTGATTACAGCCCAGGATCAGAAGCCTTATGGAAGGATTCACCACAAAAGATAACAGCAACACCAAGGAGGAACATCGGTTGTGTTAACACGTTTTTTCTCTTCAATTACGAAATATCTCAAACCCATGTAAAACAGACAACAGTATACCTTTCATCCACTTCTAATAGATGTCAACGTTCTGGTTGAGATTTCTGGCGCGCGCTCTCACGCTCTCTCTCCCTCCCCCACCCCCCACCCATCCTCCCTCCCTGAAGAAGGGAAACAGTTAAGATGCCTCGGATACTGCAGTTCAGATCTATCATTCTCCCTTCCCCTCCCTCTTCGGATACGCCACCTTCCTGAAATTGTTCGCATTTATATTTGTTGTAGGGGAATTCTTGGAGGGGCAGGACAAAGAAGTCGGCCGGGCAGAGGGGGGACGGCGGTGACAGGCAGAGGGATCGGGCGTGTGCAAAGCCCAGAGGCATGGCGCACTTGGCTGAGAGACTTGTTGGAAGACTTTGTATTAATCCAGGGGAGACATGCGATGGTGGCCGCAGAAAGTGAGAGTGGGGATGGAAGAAGAGGTCAGGACCCAGACAGACTGGGGAAAGAGAGGCCACAGTGCCTGGTGGTTGACTTGATGTGGCTTGAGGGAGACCTGGGGTTCTGGTTTGAGAAGGGGTGGGGGAGTCACTGAATTTAATTTAAATCATGATAAATTTGAGCAAATTTGGGGTATCCAACCGGTAGCAGATAGATTTGGGCTAAGTAGCTTTTGCTGCCGAAAAACAAGTGGCCGTTTCGTCTCTCTGCCCTCGATAAGCCGCCGAAAAGGGCAGCCACCTAAACGAATTTGTTTTCAAACCCTCCCCAGCCGTTTCTTCCTTCTCCACCTTGCGGCCAGAGAGCAAACTGCAGCCTGTCTTGGTTAGTTTCCACCATCCAAGCGTGGGGACGTCCCCATACTCAGAGTTCAGGGAAACTGCTCACCTTCAGGCGTCGGTATCATGTACGCCCCGCATCAGCCTGGCTCTGCAGAAACTGGGCAGATGAGGGGGTTTTGTGCCAGCGGCGGGCTGGAAGGTGGGAGTAAAATCAAAGCCGTCTCTGAGTGGGTACCCAGGCTGGTGTCACGGAGACAGAGTATGGTGCCTCAGTTTCCACATTACAAGAAATCCTGCTGCTGGACTTTGTCACTGTTTCTTCCTTTTCTTTTCAAAGTAGGCTTCGCACCCAGCGTGGAGCCCCCCACGGGGCTTGAACTCACCACCCTAAGATCAAGACCTGAGCTGAGATCAAGAGTTGGATGCGTGCCCCACTGAGCCATCCAGGCGCCCCATGTGATTGCTTCCTTTGTAGCCATCAACTTGCAAAACAACTGGGGGAGAAAACCTATGGATTTCCTAGGGTCTAAATAGGCAGCGGCAGTGGCTGTGGGATCAGGACACCATCCCGAGAGGCTGCTTCTCAACTCAAATGAACAGCCCAGCCCGGGGCTCATTTAAAGCCCTTCTACAATGTGCACACCTAAGCAGTTGGTCAAACTCTCGGCCATGAGCCCACCGTCCCACCACACACATTGCTAATCTTGACCTTAGCTCAATTATTTAACAGATTCATTGCCAAACCTGGGTTTTCGCAAATGATTTCCAGGAAATGTGAGGGTTGAAATCAAGTTGAACTCCTGTGGTTTTTCTCTTTAACTTGAGGTTCCTCTGTGATTTCTGGAAGATCTTACTGCTCTGACTTCAGCAACCTCGGCTGGTGGCTTGTTTTGACTCTGGGAAGCTCCGAGGTAATCTATCCTATTAAACCCAAGTAAGAATGTTGGCAAGAGTCGCAACGTCGGCCCACACAAAAGAATAGTTTATCTTGCCTAAGAAGTATAAAGTCAAATATCCATATCATTGGAGTGAATTTTCTTTGCTTGGCTTTTGGAAATAATATGCTTTGAACTCCCTTCCCAGAGGTTAAAAAGAAAAAAAAAAAAGTGAAATTTCTTTGGTTGACTCATTTTGGCAATACTACGGCCCCTGCCTTCTCTCAGCAAGTTTGGAGATTCCAGAATTTTTATGAGGGTGTCTGAGCGCTGAGCCATTTCTCAAATGTCCTCACTGCAGCTACATATTACCGCATGTCACATATTGAGGGCCCTGAGAATCAGTTTCCACCCACCTGTCAGGATAGAAGCCTTTAGGGCGAGAACCGATGTGAAATATACATGCGAGACCCTCACCCACAATCTGATTCCTGCAATGACTTGTGGCTTTATGGGGATGTTCTTTAATTTCCAAATACAGTAGTCTCCCTTCTCTGCAGGGGACACATTCCAACACCTCGAGTGAATGGCCGAAATCACAGGTAGGACCAAACCCCATATACCCCATGTTTCTTCCTATACGTGCAAACCTATGATAAAGTTTAATTTGTAAATTAAGCACAGGAAGAGATGAACAACAATAACTAACAATAAAATAACTATAATAATATATATAATAAATACGTGCGTGCACGTGGTCTCTCTCTCTCTCTCTGTCTCTCTCAGAATATCCTACTGTATTGCATTTACCTTTCTTATGGTGATGTGAGAAGATAAAACGTTTTCATGATGAAATGAAGGTAAATAACGTAGGCATCATGAATAGTAACGGAGGGTGCTATCATCTGCCTTCAGACCTCAGTTGACACAGGTAACTGAAACCACAAGAATGTGAGACCACAGATACCTTAGCTTAACTATAAGAGATTTATATATTCATACAAATTAGTGCCCTCCTGACAAGTTTCTTGTCTGCCACTCTACAGAGCAAAGAAAGACAGATTTTCGTGAGGGGATTCCAGTTTCTTGTGTTTCAAGATTTTATTTTATTTTCTTAAGTAATCCACACCCAGTGTGGGGCTCGAACCTACAACCCTGAGATGGAGAATTGCATGCTCTGTTGACTGAGCCAGCCAACTGCCCCAGGGCTTCTAGTTTCTTATGGTATTTTTTTTTCCATGCTTTTCCTTACTTCACTGTTTATCTTGGTGTAAAAGCCACTCGAGAAGTTATATGCATTGTTGAAAGATAATGGATAATGCTTCATTTTCCTTCTCCCAAGTGTTATTAAAATAATCGTGCAGATGTAAAAATGGGAAAATACAACACTGGAAACCAAAGATAAGAGTTTAAAGGGCAGTTCCTAATAACTTCAGAACCAATGAGACTGAATGAAGAAATATAATGGATTAACAACTCACAGTCCTCCTTCCGAGCCATAATAACTCTGCCAAACTACAAGTAGTAGGGAGTCTACTTGAAGTAGACCTAAAGTAGAACAAGCTATGTCTTCATCTCTCTGATTTAATAAAGGTCCCTTCCCTTCATTACTCCCCACAACTGTGGTTTAAGGGAGCCAGAAACTCTCCATCCTAGGGACATTTACTAGATTGTCCTTGAACTCATCTGGGGAACGCTGTTAGATTAGGGCCTAACAGCTGGTCTCTTATCAGAAACCATGAAGGCCAAAAGCTAATGGTATGATATAGTCAAAGTGTTGGAAGAAAAAAACTCAATCACAGATTCTCTCGAGAGAAAACTAGACATCATAAATGCATTTTTGTTTGTAACTCCTTTTTTTTCTATTTGACTCAAAAGACAACTGCATAAAGGCAATCACTGTAAATCTATGTTGATGGGCACATAATGTGTAAAGGTATACTTTGTAAAAATGACAGCATGAAAGAACCAAGATATTATAGGAGCAAAGTATTTATATTCTATTGAAAATTAACTGGTATTAATCTGAACTAGTTTATTACAAAGTAAGATATTAATTACAACTCCCATGGAAACCACTCAGCAAATAACTCAAAAAATGTAGGAAAACAAATGATAGGGGAATAAAATGGTATACTGGAAAATCATATCTAACACAAAAGAAGGTAGGTAGTAATGGAGGATTTAGGAACAAAAGAGACATATAGGAATTAGTAGTAAAATGACAGAGATGGTTCCTTGTTGGTAATTACATTAAATGTAAATGGATTAAAATCTCTAAAAGATAGAGATTGGCAGACTAGATTTACAAAACATGATCCAACTACTTGCTGTCTGCAAGAGACTTGTTACAGATTCAAAATTGCAAATGATAAGTAAAAGGATGTAAAAATTTATACATCACAGAACATGGTGGAGTCAGGAGATCTAGAAATCTGTCCCTCCACCTAAGCAACTATTGAGCTGGCAAAAACTGTTTGAAATTACTAGTTGAGAACTCTGGCATCTACTTGAACACTTGCAGTGTGTCCATGGGAGAACTTGGTAAAGAAGCTGGTGAACTTCAATAAATTCTAGTGAATTATGGCCTTTTGCATACCAGCCCCCAACCCCACAGTAGGCAGCTGTGGGGAGAGAGTAACCAGCATTCTTGTGTAGCTTGCTGGAGCCAACATGGGCAATGAGACTCATGTCCTCCAAACATCAAGGTTGTGTGTTTTGAATTCTGATATTTGCTTTGATTGCTGAGGGGCAAGCACAGAGGTTGGCTGGTGTATTAAACCTCACAGGTGGAAGTGGTTCTCAAAGAATTTAAAGAGATAGTGCTTGTCCACTATCCTCCAAGGAGCATGAAATCAGGGAGATACACATCAAAAAATGTCATATTTATGGGGCACCTGGGTGGCTCAGTTGGTTAGGCATCTGACTTCGGCTCAGGTCATGATCTCACGGTCTGTGAGTTCGAGCCCCGCATCGGGCTCTGTGCTCAGAGCCTGGAGCTTGTTTCAGATTCTATGTCTCCCTCTCTCTCTGACCCTCCTGCATTCATGCTCTGTCTCTCTCTGTCTCAAAAATAAATAAACGTTAAAAAAATTTTTTTTAAATGTCATATTCAGACTGTCAAAATTCAAAGACAAGAAGAGAATTTTGAAAGGATCAACAGAGAAGCAACCCGTCACATACAAGCAGCCTTCAATAAGATTAATAGCTCATTTCTCCTTAGAAAACATGGAGGATAGAGGCCAGATGATACTGTTAAAGTCCAAGGGGAAAATATTTGTCAACTAAGACACTAGATTTGTAGCAACCAAGACAAATAGATTTGTAGCAAAACTAGCTATTAAGAATGAAGAAGAGGGGTGCCTGGGTAGCTCAGTCAGTTGAGCATCTGACTCTTAATTTTGGTTCAGGTCATGATCTCACGGTTCATGGGTTTGAGCCCTACGTCAGGCTCTGTACTAGCAGCATGGAACCTGCTTGGGATTCTCTCTCTCCTTCTCTCTCTTCTCTCTCTCTCTCTCAATCTCTCTCTCTTTCGAAAATAAACAAACATTTAAAAGAATGAACAATAAATCCAGACTTTTTCAGACAATCAAAAGCTGAAGAAGCTTATTACTATTGGGACCTGCCATATAAGAAATATTAAAGGGAATCTTTCATGAGGAATTGAAAGGACACTAAACATTAACTTGAAGCTATAAAAAAATAAAGAATACTAGTAATGTTAGCCACATAGGTAAATATAAAAGCCAGTATTATTGTACTTTTGGTATGGTTTGCAACTTCTATTTTTCTATATTAATTAATAGGCCATAAATAATAATTATAAATTTATAATCATATAAGTTATAATATAATTATAAATAATAATTATAAATAAAATAAATAATTGTTATAAAATAATAATTATAAATATTTATTGTTATAAATAATAATGATAATAGTTATAAATAATAATTATTATAATGGGCATGCAATGTATAAAGACATAATTTGTGACAATAAAAATATAAAAGGAGAGGGAAGGAAATGTATGAAAACAGGTGTATACTATTGACTAATTTTTTATTATTTGACCTAGGGTGTTATCACCTTAAGATATTAATTATAATCCCAAGGCAATTCTTTTTTTTTTAATGTTTATTTATTTTTGAGAGAGAGAGACCGTGTGAGCAGTGGAGAAGCAGAGAGAGAGGGAGACACAGAATCTGAAGTAGGTTCCAGGCTCTGAGCTGACAGAACCCTACACGGGGCTCGAACTCAAACTGCGAGATCATGACCTGAGCCAAAGTAGGACACAAATGACTGAGCCACCCAGGTGCCCCAAGCAGTTCTTAAGGAAAGAACTAAAAAAGATATAGAAAATGAAACAAAAGAATAGTACACTATAAAAAAATACTAAGCAGCAAAAAAGGAAATAATGGAAGAATCAAAGAACATAAGTGACACATAACACAAAGTGACACATAAAATAAATAGATAAATAACAGAAGTTATATATTTATTTATGAAAAATCCTTTTTTATTAGTAATCAAATTAAATGTAATGAATTAAGCCTCTTGTTACAGGGTAGAGAATATCAGACTGGATAATAGAATAGAATCCATCCAAATGTTATCTACAACAGACTCATTTTAGATATAAGAAGAAAAAAGAGATTAAAACCAAAAGAAGGAAAAAAAATATTCTATGAAAATAGTATCCAAAAGGGGACTAGGTGGCTACACTAATATGAGGCTTTAAATAAAAAACTAACCTTTACATTTTTAAAAGTTTACAGAGACAAAGAAGACCATCATATATTGATAAAATGTTTGCTACATCAAGAAGATATAACAAGTATAAACATACAGACCTAACAACGGAGCCCCGAAACATATAAAGCAAAAAATAAAATGGCAGAATTGAAGGGAGAAATAGACAGTTCTATAATAATAATTGGAGAATTCAATATCCCACTTTCAATAATTCTTAAAATCACACAGATCAATAAGGAAATAGAAGGGGCGCCTGGGTGGCTCAGTCAGTTGAGCGCCCGACTTCAGCTCAGGTCACGATCTCGTGGTCCGTGAGTTCGAGCCCCGCGTCAGGCTCTGGGCTGATGGCTCAGAACCTGGAGCCTGCTTCAGATTCTGTGTCTCCCTCTCTCTCTGCCCCTCCCCCGTTCATGCTCTGTCTCTCTCTGTCTCAAAAATAAATAAACGTTAAAAAAATTTTTTTAAATAAAAAAAATAAGGAAATAGAGGATTTGAACAACACTATACACTAGGTAGAACTAACAGACACATACAGAACGTTACACCCAACAACAGCAAGATACACTTTTTTCCCAAGGGCACGTAGAGCATTATTCAGGTTTAACCATATGTTAGGATGTAAAACAAGTCTTCATACACTTTTAAAAGTTGAAATCATACAAAGTATGTGTTTAATCACAGTGGAATAAAACTAAACCAATAAAGGAATGAAAACTTGAACATTCACAACTATGTGGAAATTAAACATCACACTTCTAAACAACCAATTTCAAAGAAGTAATCACAAGGGAAACTGGAAAATACATTGAAACAAATGAAAGTGAAGACACAACATATGAAAAATTGTGGGATACTGCAAAAGCAGTGCTGAGAGGGAAATTTATAGCCGTAAACACATTAAAAAGAAGAAAGATTTCAGTCAATAACTTAATTGTACACCTCAAAGGACTAAAAAGAGAAACCCAAAGGTAGAAAAAGTAAGGAAATAATGAAGACTAAAACATGACAAATGAAATGGAGAATAGAAAAACAGCAGAGAAGTACAATGAAACAAAGTGTGGTTCTGCGAAAAGGTTCTGTTGTTTTTTTTAAAGATTTTATGTGTTTATTTTGAGAGAGAGAGAGAGAGAGATGAGAGAGAGAATCCCAAGCAGGCTCCACTGTTGTCAGTGCAGAGCCCATTGTGGAGCTCAGTCTCACGAACTGTGAGATTGTGACCGGAGCTGAAATCACTAGTCAAATGCTTCACCGACTCAGTCGCCCCAAGATTCTTAAAAAATGGACAACCTTTTAGCTAGATTGATTACAAAAAGAAGAGAGTGATGTTTTAAATTTCTAAAATCAGAAATTGAAGTGGGAGCATCATTAACCAACTTCACATAAATAGAAAATATTATGAGAAAATTATGAACAGTTTTTAATATCCAATTTAGATAACCTAAAAAAATAGAAACATTCCTAGAAATGCATAAATTATGACATTGACTCATGAATAAATAGAAATATGCATGGACCTAAAGATATATGAAGGAGATTAAATAAGCAATCAAAAATATCTCAACAAATAAAAACCTAGAGTAGATGGCTTTATGAATTCTACCAGGCAGTTAAAGAAGAATGAACCTAAACACTTTCCATAGTGTTCTAAAAATTGAAAAGGACATAACACTTCCTAACTAATTTTATGAAGCCAGCATTTTCCAGATACCAAAGCCAGACAAAGAAAACACACACACAAACACTATGGACCAACATCTTCTATGAGTATTAATGCAAAAATCTCCACAACAAAATACTAGTAAACAAATTCAGCAACATATTAAAGCGACTATATACCATGACTAAGTATAATTTATTCTTGAATGCAAGGGTGGTTCAATATATGGAAGTTAATCAGTGTAATACACCACATTAATAGTATGAAGGAGAAAACACACGATCATCTCAATGCAAAAAAAGCATTCGTCAAATTCAAAACCATTTCATGATTAAAAAAAAAACCACTAACAGCAGAAGGGAACTACCTTAATCATGATAAAGACCTTGTATGAAAAACTCATGGCTAACATTACATTCAATGGTGAAAGACTAAAGCTTTTCCTCTAAAATCAGGAACATGGCAAGCATGTTGGCTTTCATCATTTCTATTTAATATAGTTTTAGCCAGAGGGATTAGGAAAGAAAAAAATAAAATGGATCCAAATTGGAAAAGAAATAAAATTATTTTTGTTCACAGAAGATATCATCTTGTATGTAAAACCCATAAAGATCACACAAACACGCACATGCACGCACAACTGTTAGAGCTAATAAATTAATTCGGCAAAGTTGAATGACACAAAACCAACATGCAAAAATCAGTTGCATTTTAGCAACGAACAATTCAAGAGGAAAATAAGGAAATCAATTCTATTTGAAATAGCATCAAGAAGAATAAAATACTTCAGAATAATGTAATGAAATCAGGAAAATATTTGTACATCAAAAACTATAAAAGGGGGTGGAAGAAATGAAATAAGACATAAATTAAATGCAATCCCTAATCAAAATACCAATGGTGTTTTTTTTCTCCAGGAAATGGAAAAAGCATTCTTAAATTCATATGGAATCTCAGGGGGCCCCAAATAGCCAAAAATAATTTCAAACCTTACTACAAATCTACAGTAATCAAAAGGGTATGGTACTGGCATAAAGACAGATATATAGGCCAATGAAATGAAATAATTAGCCCTCAAAATAAATCTTCACATGTGCAGTCAATTCATTTTTTGACAAACAGGCCAGCACCATTCATGGGGAAAGAACAGTCTTTTCAACAGATGGTGAAGAGAAAGTGGATATCCACATGCAAAAGACTGAAGTTGGACCCTTAACTGTATACCATATACAAAAGTTAACTTAAAATGTGTCAAAGACCTAAATGAGGAGTTGAAACTATAAAACTCTTAGATGAAAAAATAGGGAAAATATTCATGTTATTGGATTTGGCAATGATTTCTCAGATCTGACACTAAATGCACAGGCAACAAAAGAAAAAAGTTGATAAATTGAATTTGATCAAAACTGAAACCTTTCTGCATCAAAGGACATGTATCAAGGAGGTAAAAACACAGCTCACAGAATGGGACGGAGTGTTTGCAAATCATACCTACAATAACACATTAATATGCAGAATATATATTTAAAAACCTCCTTCAGCTGAAGACCAAATACCAAACAACCTGATTTAAAGATGGGCACAGGCATAAATAGACACTTACCAAAAGAAGATACACAAATGACCAATAAACACATGAAAAGATGCTCAACATCATTAGTTCTAAAGGAAACGCAAGTCAAAATAATGAGATACCACTTCACATGTGTTATGATGGCCGTTATCTATTACACAGAAAATAACAAGTGTTGCTGAGAATTTAGAGTAATTGGAGCCCTCATACGTTGCAGGTGTGAATGGATAATGGTGCAGCCATTGTGGAAAATAGTTTGGCAACTCCTCCAAAAGTTAAACATAAAAATATTGTAGGATTCACCAGTTCCACTCCTAGTTTTATATCCAAAAGAATTGAAAGCAAGGACTCTACCAGATATGTGTACCTTAATGTTCACAACACCGTTATTCACAATAGCCACAAAGTGGAAATTACCCAAGAGTTCATCAACACATCAATGGGCAAATAAAATGTATCATCCGAATACCATGAAATATTATTTAGCCACAAAAATGAATGAAATTCTGATACATGCTACAATATGATGAACATTGAGGACATTATGCTAAACAAAAGAAGCCAGACACGGAAAGAGAAATATCATATGATTTCACTTTGTGAGGCATCAAGAATAGGCAAATTCATAGAAACAAAAAGTAGAGGGGCGCCTGGGTGGCTCAGTCAGTTGAGCCTCTGACTTCGGCTCAGGTCATGATCTCACGGTCTGTGGGTTCAAGCCCCACATCGGGCTCTGTGCTGACAGCTCAGAGCCTGGAGCCTGCTTCGGATTCTGTGTCTCCCTCTCTCTCTGACCCTCCCCCATTCATGTTCTGTCTCTCTCTGTCTCAAAAATAAATAAACATTAAAAAAAAAAGAAACAAAAAGTAGAATAAAAGTTACCATGGACTGGAGGGGTGGGGGAATGGAGAGTTATTATTTAATGGGTACAGAGTTTCTGTTTGGGGTAATGAAAAACTTCTTGAAATAGATGATGATGGCTAACACAACACTGTCAATTTATTTCAGGCCACTGAGTTGTGCATTTAAAAATGATGAAAATGGAAAATGTTATATCTATTTTACCACAATAAAAAAAGAGTCCATGCAAATACAAACCAAAAGAGAGTTCTAGTGACTATACTAATATCAAACAAAATAGGTATGAAAGCAATAATTGTTACTATAGACAAAAAAAAGGATATATAATTTAAAAAGGACCAACTCATCAAAAAGATATAAAAATAATGAACATACACGTACCTAACAACAGAGTTCCAAAATATACAAAGAAGCAAAACCGACAGAATTGAAGGAAGAATGTATACTTTTACAATGATATTTGGAAACTTCAATAACCAACTTTCATTAATGGAACAAAAGTCAGATGGAAGATCACAAAGAAATAGAAAACTTGAAAAGCTATTAAGCAGTCTTATTAGACATTTATAGAACACTCCACCCAACATCACAATACACATTCTTATCAAATGCTCATGAAATATTTTCCAGGAAAGCCATTTGTTTGGTTATAGACCAAAATAAGCCTAACTAAATTTGTAAAAATTAAAATCATACCAAGTATGTTCTTTGACCACAATGGAATGAAGTTAGAAATCAATAACAGAAGAAAATTTGGAACATTTATAAGTATGTGGAAATTTAACAACATACTCTTAAATAACTAATGGGTGAAAGAAAAAATCACAAGGGACATTAGAAAATACTTTGCGATGAATGAAAACGAAAATATAACATACCAAAACTTAAGAGAGTCAGTGAACCCAGTACTTAGGAAGGAATTTATAGCTGTGAATGCATACACTGAAAAATATCAGCTTCAAATCAAATACCCACCTTTTCACCTTTAAAAAGTCAGAAAAAAAGAGGAAACTAAACCCAAAACAAGAGGAAGAAAGGAAATAATATAGATGGAGGAAAACTCACAGAAAACCAAAGTTTAGTTCTTTGGAAAAATCAACAAAATATGCAATCATTAGAGTTACCACAAGAAAAAATAGAGAAGGCTCAGATTACTAAATTAGGGATGAAAAAAGGGACATTTTTACTGATCTCATAGAAAAAGAAAGGATTGTAACAGAACACTCTGAACAATTGTATTCTAAATATTTAGATGACCTGTATGAAATCAACAAGTTCCTAGAAATATGTAAATTACCAAAACTGACTCAAGACAAAAAATAGAAATCTTTTCTGAATTTGCTATTTTGCATTTGAACTTATCTATGATAATGTATTACATCAGTAAACAATCACCCAACAAAGAAAAGCCCAGACAGATTCAGCTGGTTTCACTGGTGAGTTCCACCAAATGTTTAAAGAAAGATTAACATAATTTCTCTTAAAATCTCTGTAAAATATATGAGAGTACTTCACAACTCCTCTTATAAGACCGGTATTATCCTGGTTCCAAAAGCCAGACAAAAATATCACATGTAAAAACTGCAGATCAATGTCCCTTTTGAATATAGGCATACAAACCCTCAGCAAAATTCTAGCACGTCAAATCAAGTAGCTCACGATACAGATCATACACCACGACCAAGTGAAATCTATCATAGGAATGCAAAATTGGCTTATGATCCAAAAACATCAATGATTCTAATACTCCATATCAATATAACAAAGACAAAAACTTCGCGATCATGTCAGTAGTATCAGGAAAAGCATTTAATACCTTTTCATGATTTAAAAAAACCTCAAAAACCTAAGAATAGAAGGGAGCTTTCTCAACTTGATAAAGGGCATCTAGAGAAAACCCACAGCTAAAAATGTACTTAATGGTGAAAATCTGAAAGCTTTTGCTTTAATATCAGGAACTAGACAAGGATGTCCATTCTTTGGCCCGCACTGGAGGCTTGGGCCAAAGAATTGGGTATGGGGGTAAAGTGATCTCAAATTGTAAAGGAAGAAATAAACTTATCTCTATTACCTGTTGAAATAATTTTGTATGTAGAAAAATTCAAACAATCCACGCAAACAAAAAGTATTAGAATCAATAAACAAGTTCAGCAAAATTGCAGGGATACAGTATTAATATACAAAAATTAATTGTATTTGTAGACACTAACAATCAAGTCTAAACATGAAATCAAGAAAGCCCTTATGTTTGCTATAATATCAGAAAGAAGAAAATACTTCAAAATAAATTTAATCAGAAAGGTGCAAGGCTTGGGATGCCTGACTGGCTCAGTCGGTAGAGCATGTGACTCTTGATCTTGGGGTCATGAGTTCAAGCCCCACGTTGCATGTAAAGCTTACTTAAAAAAAGGTGCGAGGCCATAGTCTGAAAATTACAAAATAGTGTTTAAAAAAATGAAAGTGACCTATATGGAAAGACATTCTATGTTTGTGCATTGGAAGATTTAACATTAAATACAGATACAACAAAACCCCTAAAAAGATTCCACGGCCTTTTTGGCAGAAATTGATACGTTGGTCCTGAAATTCACATGGAAATGCAAAGGATTCTGAACCACGAAAACAGTCTTGAAAAAGGAGAACCAGGTTAGAAGACTCTCATTTCCCAGTTTCAAAAGTTACCACAAAATCAAGTTAATCAAATAGGTGTAATACTGGCATAAGGATAAATGACAAATGAAATAAAATTGAGAGCCCATAAGTAAATCTATGTACATTTATTGTCAAATGATTTTTGACAAAGGTGTTGACCATTCAGTGGGGAAAATAACAGGTTTTCCAATAAATGGTTTGGGGACCGCTGGATATCCACGTGCAGAAGAATGGAGTTGATCTCTTTCCTTATATACAAAAATTCACTCAATATTGAACAAAGATTTAAATGTAAGAACTAAAGCAATAAAACGCTTAGAAGAAAAAAATAGGTTTAGATCTTCATGGCTTTGGATTAAGCAACATTGTTTTCGATATGACACCAAAAGCACAAGCATTGAAAGGTAAAAACAGATAAATTACACTTCATAGAAAATAAAAACTTCTATACATTGAAGAACACTATCGAGAAAGTGAAAAGACAACCCAAGGAATGGTAGAAAATATTTAGAAATTATATAGCTGATAATGATTTAATATCTGGAATATATGAAAAACTACTACCATTGTAATAGTTTCTCACAAGAAAAAGAGGAATGATCCAACCTTTAAAATAGGCTGAGGAGGGGCGCCTGGGTGGCGCAGTCGGTTGAGCGTCCGACTTCAGCCAGGTCACGATCTCGCGGTCCGTGAGTTCGAGCCCCGCGTCGGGCTCTGGGCTGATGGCTCAGAGCCTGGAGCCTGTTTCCGATTCTGTGTCTCCCTCTCTCTCTGCCCCTCCCCCGTTCATGCTCTGTCTCTCTCTGTCCCCAAAATAAATAAACGTTGAAAAAATAAATAAATAAAATAAAATAGGCTGAGGAGTTAAATGTATAACTTGCCAAAGAAGATATGGTCAATAAACATATGAAAAGATGCTCAACATCATTAGTCATTAGAGAAATACACTGAAACCACAGTGTATTTGCACACACTTGGTTGCCTATGATTTTTTTTTTTAAGAGAATAAGAAGATTTGAGGAGGACGTGGAGAATTTGGAACAATTCAGCAATTCAACTGTCAACAATTTTATACATTCTAGCGGAAATGTAAAATGACATAGCTGCTGTGGAAAACAGTTTGGCAAAGCATTAAACATAGGGTTACCATACAACCCAGCAATTCTACTTTGAGGTATATATTCAAGAGCATTGAAAACATATGTTCAAATAAATTCTGCATAAGAATGTTCAAAGTAGCATTATTAATATGTGAAAAAAA
Source organism: Prionailurus viverrinus (assembly GCF_022837055.1). Taxonomy (NCBI): domain Eukaryota; kingdom Metazoa; phylum Chordata; class Mammalia; order Carnivora; family Felidae; genus Prionailurus; species Prionailurus viverrinus. Next base: position 14,848,495 of record NC_062576.1, on the reverse strand, counting down.
TAGAAATGACACATATATCCACCAACTGATCAACAAGTATACAAAATGTGGTATATCCACACAATAAAATATTATCTAGCTATAAAAAGGAATGAGGTACTGATACAAACTGCCACATGAATGAACCTTGTAAACATTATTCTAAATGAAATGACACCAAGTAACATCATATAACACCAAGTATACATCATATAATTCTATTTTTATGAAATGTCCAGAAAGGAAAAATCCAGAGACAGAAAGCAGGTTCGTGATTGCCAGGAGTGGCAGGAGAGGGGAACTGAGAGTGACTGTTTATAGGTACAGGGTTTTTTGGTTTTTTGGCTTTTGTTTTTTTGAGGTGATGAAAATGTTTATTTTAAAAATGGTAAATTTTATGTCATATGGATTTTATCTCAGTTAAAAAATTATCTTAAAAAACACTAACACAGTAGAGAAAAACCAATAAAATTAAATTTTGGTTTTTTGAAAAGATCAACCAAAATTGACAAATCTGTATCTAGACTGAGGGGGGAGAAAAAAGGAAAAACACCTCAAAGTCCTAAAATCAGGAGTGAAAGAGGAGACAACACTACTGACCTTACAGAAATAAAAAGGACTATAAAGAAATACTATGAACAACTGTAGACCAAACACATAGTTCCAAAACAGAATTGAGAAGAAATTGAAGATAAAATGAACTTATAAAAAGAGTGAACAAAAAAATTTTAAACTTCTCATAAAGAAAATCTAGGACCAGATGGTTGCACTGGTCAGTTCTACCATACATTTAAAGAAGCGAGGAGAAACACTTCACATATCATTTTATGAGACCAGCATTATCCTGATTCCAAAGCTAGTCAAAGAGATCACAATAAAAAGGAAACTGCCAATCAATATCCATTATAAATATATAGACACAAAAGTCCTCAACAAATTACTGGTAAACCACCTAGCAGCATATAAAAAAGATTATACACCATGACCCAGTGCATCTTAAGTATGCAAGGTTGATTTAACATCAAAAAAATCAATTAGTGTAATAGCATTAGTATCAATAGCATAAAATACAGAATCCTCACGATCATGCCAATAGTTGCCAAAAAAGGCATTTGATAAAATTAAACATTCTATTTTATGTTAAAAAAAACACCCAACAGATTAGGAATAGGAGGGAGTTTTCTCAACCTAAAAAAGGCATCTGCAAAAACCCTTAAGCTAGTAGGGTACTTGATGGTGAAAGACCAAAAATTTTCCCTCTAACATCAGGAATGGGACAAAGATGTACATTCTCACATTGTACTGGAAGTTTTAGTCAGGGAAATTAGAGAAGAAAAAAATTAAAAGTATCCGATTTGGGAGGGAAGAAGTAAAACTATCTCTAAACATTCCATGTTTAATGATCAGAAGACTTAATATTGTAAAAATGACAATATTCCTCAAATCATCTACAGATTCAACACAATCCTTACCAAAATCCTCATCTGGCTTTCCTAAAGAGATTGACCAGCAGATCCTAAAATTCATATGGAAATACAAGGGACCCTAGAAGAGTCAAAACAATCCTGAAAAAAAAAAAGTTGGAGAAGTCACACACTCACATTTCAAAACTATTAAATTATAGTAAACAAATACAGGTGACACTGGCACAATCAGTGACATAGGATTCAAAGTCCTGAAATAAACCACATTTATGGTCAATTGATTTTCAACAAGGATGACAATAAAATTCAGTGGAAAAAAGAACAGTCTTTCCAACAGTGGTGCTAGAACTAGATATAAACATGCAGAATAATAGATTTGTACCCCTACCTCACACCATTCAGAAAAATTAACTCAAAATAGATCACAGACCTTAATATAAGAAGAGAATATAAGAGTAAATCTTTGTGGCCTTGGTTTGGCTAGGCCTGGGGTGCTGTTTATATTCTTTTTCTCTAACTAAGTGAGAAACCACACAATGTTCATTTGGTAGTAATAAGAAACCTATTTATGTTTTATAAACTTATTGCATGATTATTCAATTTCGCTATTTACAAAATTTTTAAAAAGTGTAAGAAGTCCTACTTCACACCATTAAAAACATTAATTTTAAATGGCTCATACATAGTCTTCTCTGTAAAAGGTTAAGTAATAAACTTTAAGTAAGAAAACATTGGAAAGGGGTGCCTGGGTGGCTGAATCAGTCAAGCATCTGACTTCAGCTCAGGTCACGATCTCAAGGTTCATGGGTTCAAGCCCCCCATTGGGATCTATGCTGTCAGTGCTTCAGACCCTCTGTCCCCCCCTCTCTCTCTGCCCTTCCCCTGCACGTGTGCTCCCGTGTGTGGACACTCTCTCTTTCTCAAAAAGAAGTAAATATTTAAAAAATATATACATAGGAAAATTCTTTAGGACCTCATACATCACTGAGGAGATCATAAATTGGTATAGTATATCTAGAGAAAACTTGCTGTCTTTGGCCTTAAATTAATATATGCCCATCAGGGACACCTGGCTGGCTCAGTCAGTAGAACATGTGACTCTTGATCTCAGGGCTGTAAATTTGAACCCCATGTTGGGTGTAGAGATTACTTAAAAATAAAATCTTAATATATATATAAATATGTATATAATAAATAAATATAAAATAAATATATATTATATAAATATATATAATAAAATCTTAATATATATAAAATCTTAATAGATATAGTATATATGCTAATATATATACTAATATATAGTATGTAAATATAGTATATATGTAGTATACTAACATATAGTATATTATATATACACTAATATGTATATATTAGTGTATATATATATACACTAATATGTATATATTAGTATACATAAATATATATATATGTTTAACCCAACTATTTCACTTCTTGTTACAAAAATATTCATCACACTTATTTTTGATATAAAACTTTGGGAAGCAGTTTATATGTGTCAATAGTGAGTTTATGAAATAAATTATGAAATATCCGTACAGTGGATTATAATGCAGCGCTTAAAGATGTAGAACATTTAATGCATATAAATATTTGTGAAATAATGCATAAAAACCATGTTCAAAGTATGTACAATATATTTTATTTAAATATTCCTGTATAGACAGGAACCTTGATAATTAATCACAAAAATAGAGGACCCATGTCTCCTTCCCTCCTACCTTCAGAGTCCAGTCAGATGTCATCAGCAGTAGAGAAAGGTCATCAGAGACCCTGTGGTTTTGACAAGTGTTCAGAGGATGGGAGGGAGGTTATATCGGTGGCCCAGTGGACGCAGGAGGAGTCCAAACACCAGAGATTGGGGAGAAAGCTGTAGGGGAAGAGAATGTATATCGCTAGATGGACATGGAGAGACCCTAAGCTACGCGTCCCATGTGCAGAGAAGAGGAGTCCTTGGGTCAATATTCAGAGAATATAAAGGACTCTTTTCAGAATGACTTTGTAAGTTGGTCCCACCCAATTAAGACAATATGGGAGTTAAGTCTTACCATATAATTTACCGAAAACAAATGGTAAATCATACTCTCCAGTGTTAACGGCAGTGTGGAAAACTGTATCATTGATATCTTCCTATATTGTTCATAGAGCTATCAACTAGAGAAGTCTTTTGGGGAGGCAAAAAAAAAAATGTGAATGTATGTATTATTCAACCAGTGCTTCCACTGGCTTTTAGACATCTGGTGGGCATAAGGGTACATGTTAAAGATATACATCATGACATTTTTAGAAAAGAAAAAAAATTGAAATTCAAATGTTCAGCAGGAGGGCATTTTCCCCAGCCTTAGAAAAAATAGAATAGATACAAAAGATTTCTAATAAATATTGTTGTGTGAAAAACGCAGGTTATAGAACAGTAAATGCTGTGTCAGCCAATTAATGGAAAACGTCTCAATTACACGCTTTTAACTTGTGAATATCTACTTACATAAAGCATGCCTAAGGATGTAGACCAAATTATTAACAGTAATTCCCCCTGGGGAGAAGAGTTGGGGTAATGAAGGAGGTTTAATTTTTAATTCCATACACTTCGGCATTTCATGTTTTATTTCAATTAGAAAATATTGACTTTGTTTAAAATTTCATAAACGCACACCATGATTACATTCACATATCACTGGTGTACTTTTATTAAATTAAGCAGTGGAAAAAAATTTACTGTGCTAACGAACGAAAGGGCTTCTCTTTTTTGAATTTCAAGGATAAAGGAAAAAGTCTTATAAGTCTTCAAATAAGTAATAAAAAAAGAAAGGTGATTTATCTCCAAAGGAACATAAAATTGGACTGTTCTAAGAACCTCTAGGTATCAGAAAACAATATAGTATTGTCTATATCAGTGCTTTCTGATAGACTTTTCTATGAGAATGTACTAAAAACTTTAAAGATATGGAGGAGGGAACAACAGTAATATAGTCTTATAGTATAGTATAGTATAGTATAGTATTGTCGATATCAGTGCTTTCTGATAGACTTTTCTATGATGAGAATGTTCTCTATCTGTACTGTCCAATACAGAAGCCGTAAGTCATATGTGGCTATCAAGGACTCAAAATGTGGCCAGTGCCAGTGCGGTATTTGTCTTTCTCTGACTTCTTTTGCTTAACATAATACACTCTAGCTCCATCCACCTTGTTGCAAACGGCGAGATTTCATTCTTTTTGATGGCTGAAAAAGACACTCTTACAGCCATGAGGACACCTGGTGACCAGAGCTTGGTTTCGAAAAGCCACCAGGAAGAACTGGGTTGGTTCTAGAGCTGGGCTCAGAAAATACAGAGTGAATCTGGGACATATAGTGGTGCCAGTAATTAAGCAAATTTCAAAGAATAGTGGAGATCCATCAGAGTTCAGCATGAAGGGGATGCCACTGGCCAAATCTGGAACGATCTGAACCTCAAAAAGAGAAGAGGAACCACGATTGCTTTTAACACAATGAATAAAAAGTTATGAGTTAGTAGTCACATTGGGAGAGAGGTGGGTGGGAGGGAGAGAACTGAAAAGAGAAAGCAAAGGTGGGAAAATGTTAATAATTACTGAATTTAGATCGAGGATATACATGTGTTCATTTCACTATGTCTTTCAATATTTCCATACGTCTAAAAACTTTAAAGATATGGAGGAGGGAACAACAGTAATTAAAATTTAGGTAATAAAAAAAATAACAAATATACATTTAAAAAATCTTAAGCCCACATGACAAGTGAGGTCCCTACTGAAGACAGGAAAAGCTCTTCCCTGAGATCAACAAAAAAAAATAAATGAGACAAAATGTAACCAGGACTGATCACCCCACATGACATCGTGACAAAATCAGACAAAAGGACAAACGTACGAAGCTCGGCGAGACACTGGACATCAGCCAGAGGCTGGCGAGCTTCCTGGTTTGAAAAATCGGAGCCGGACACCCGGAGACGGCCGAGTGGCTGGAGGTTACAGGCGGAGGATTGGAGAGGTAACAGGTGCACACAGAGGACTCAGCCCCTGCAGAGTATTTCCTGCAGGATCCGGTCGCTGACCATCAAAGGTGCGTTAAGGACTCTATCAGATTCTGGGAGAGAAAACAGCTCAGATAATGCCTGTTCCCAAATCCAGCGTAGAAACCTCACAATTCAATTATGAACATCAGTGAAAGTACCGTATTCGTGTTTTAGGGTTGTTGTAACAAATGATCTCAAACTGCGTGGCTTAACACAACAGAAATCTATTCCCTCACAGCTCCCGCAGCTGGAAGTCTGATATAATGATGTTGGCGGGGGGTGGGGTGGGTATGCTCCCTCTGAAGTCTCGAAGGGGAAATGCTCCCTCACCTCTTTCTAGATTCTGGGGCTTCCGGCACGCCTTGTCAATCCGTGGCTTCAATCTGTATCACTCCTGCTTTCTCCTTCTGCCTCCACATGGCTATCATTCCTGTGCCTGTTTCCTCTTTTTTTTTCTTTACATTTTCTTTATTTATTTTGAGAGAGAGGGAGAGAAAGCGTGTGCACACGTGTGCGCCCGCTGGGGAGGGTCAGAGAGCGAGGGAGAGAGAATCCCAAGCAGGTTCCACACTGCTAGCTTGGAGCCCCAAGTGGTGCTCAAACCCACGAACGTGAGATCATGACCTGAGCCGAAATCAAGAGCCGGGTGCTCAACGGGCTGAGCCACCCAGGTGCCCCTGTTTCCTCTTCTTATAAAGACACCAGTCTTTGGATTCAGGACCCGCCTCAATTCGCCGTGATGGCATCTTAACTACTGACATCTGTCAAGACTCCATTTCCAAATAATGTCATATTTTGAGGTTCCCAGGTTGACATGAATATTGGGAGGGGGGACATTATTCAACCCAATAAAAGTACTAAGCAAGGTCTTGTCTCACTCATGGGGAAAGTTAACCCAAGACTAAAATGCTGATTTGGTGCCTAACAAAAAAGCAAGACCGAAACATTCACTCTTCCTAGGCAATCAAGTGTATTCCAAAGAAAAGTTCAAAAATTTTGTTAGTAATACGAAACTATCCAACAACTAACAAGGTAAAATTCACAATCTCGGGCATCCAATAGAAAATTATATGTGAAGGAATAATGTCTAACGCTTTCCCAAATTTGACAAAAACTACAAACCGTAGATCCAAGAAGTTCAATGAACTCCAAACACAAGAAATATGAAGACAATTATATATACAATATATATTATATCTGTAATATATTACAATATATTGCTTAAATCTAGTGACAAAGAGAGTTAAACATCCAGGAGGTGGGGAAAGATATCACGTATAAAGAATCAAACTGGCAGTGAGTGTAGATATCAGGAAACAACGTAGGAGTGCTTGAAGAAATATATTTAAAACGCTGAAAAGAAGGATCTGCTCACCTGGAATTTTTTATGCAGGGAAAATATCTTTCAAAGACAAAGACACAGTAAAGAGTGTTCGGATGCACCAAAGCTGAACGAATTTGTCACCAGCAGACATACTCCGTATATCTATTTTACTACAGTAAAGTCGTTCTTAAAGCAGAAGGAAATAATAAAGATCAGGCAGGAAAATGAATGAAGACAAAAACAGAAAAATAGTGACGGAACTAAATGAAACCAAAAGCTGGTTTGGGGAGAGATGATTAGTAAAATTGACAACTTTTCATCAGACCGAGAAGGAAAAGAAGAAAGAAGGACACAAACAGTCAGTATCAGGAATGAAACGATGATATCACTACAGATTTTCAGAAGTATTGAAAGGGTGAGTCTTTAGCTAAACATCTTCCCATCAAGGAAACTCCAGCCTCAGATGGCTTCAGCAGTAAATTTTACCAAACATTTGAAGAGGTATTAATACCAAGCCCACACAAACTCGTTCAGAAAATTAAAAAGGATACAAAAATTCCAAACCTTTTCTATGAGGCCACAATTATTCCAATACTAAAACCTCTGAAGAAAACATCAAAAGAAAAAAAAAAAACTACAAACCAATATCCCTCATTAATTTACATACAAACAATTAAAAAATTTTTTTAATGTTTATTTTTGAGAGATAGAGATAGAATGCGAGTGGGTTAAGGGCAGAAAGAGAGGGAGACACAGAATCCGAGGCAGGCTCCAGGCTCCGAGCTGTCAGCACAGAGCCCATTGAGGGGCTCGAACCCACGAACTGTGAGATCATGACCTGAGCCGAAGTCGGACGCTCAACCGACTGAGCCACTCAGGCACCCCTATATGCAAAAAATTTTAATAAAACATTAGGAAATAAAATTCAATAACGTATAAAAAGAATAACACACCATAATTGACAGAGGTTTATCCCAGGAATGCAAGCTTGGTTTATCATTTAAAAATCAATCCATCAATATAAATTTCATCATAATAACAAACTAAAAAAGAAAAATGTAAAATGATTTCAATAGATGCAGAGAAAGCATGTGACAAAACCCAAAATCCATTCTTTAAAAAATTTTTTTAATGTTTATTTATTTTTGAGAGAGAGAGAGAGAGAGAGACAGAGTGTGAGTGGGGGAGGGGCAGGGAGAGAGGGAGACACAGAATCTGAAGGAGGCTCCAGGCTCTGAGCTGTCGGCACAGAGCCTGATGCGGGGCTCAGACTTACAAACCATGAGATCTTGACCTGAGCTGAAGTCAGATGCTCAACCAACTGAGCCACCCAGGAGCCCCCAAAATTTTGGGAACCGTCTCAACCTGATAAACAGTAGCTACAAAAAAACCCAGCTAACATTCAGACATAATGGTATCAGACAGAATGTTTTTGTGCTTATATCAGGAACAAGACAAAAATGTTCATTCTCACTGGTTCTATTCAGTCTTGTATGGGGAGGCCATGGCCAGTGCAATAAGGCAAGAAAAATACATAAAATGCATCCAGATTAGAATGTCTTTACTTGCAAAAGACATGATTATCTGTATGGAAAATCTGATAAAATCTCCCCAAAAAGCAACTAGACTTTAGCGAGACTGTAGAATCACACTTTTGGTAACAGATTTGTTGGTTCACTGCTGGCTTCTGTGCCTGGAAGCTCTTTCCTCAATGTCTCTACACCTGAGAGCTCCTACCAGTAGTTCATTTGCCTCAACCACGACCTATGACAGGGCACCTTCCCCTGAATTTTCTGTGGGCTCCACAGAACCCTACTGCTGGGGCTCCTACAGTGCCTCCCCCTGCCAGGATGTAAAAGGTGCAACGGGAGGCCCCCATACCCAATGCCAGGCTTCCTTCCACACTGCCAGCTCCAGGAGGGAAGGGATTTACCGAGTTTACTGCCATATTCCCAGCACCTACACCAGTGTCCTGAACATAGGAGGTGCTCAAGTAATTATGGAATAAATTTCAACCGGCTCCTGTTTGTTGCCATAAGACCATTTTGTTCTCTCTGGCGTCCAGGATGTGCCACAGAGAGTCACTCACAAGTCATAGAAAGTCATCATTGAAAGGAATAGTTGGTAGTATCTCATTTTACAGGCTCAGAGAGAAGTGCCAAGCTCAAGGTCATGTACCAAGTAGTTAATGGCAGAACTAAGACATGAACCAGGTCCCCCTAGTCCTGACCCTGCCTTTTCCCTTACAGCTTTTCCCAACAATCTGAAAGCTGCAGAATCTCGCTTCCCAGAATGGTCTGAATCAGGACCATGAGGATGCTGTTGAGTTTGCTCCAAATGTGGCCCAGGGAATGTCGCTGTTAGAGATCACCCCCTCCCTTGGGCTCTCCTGTCCAAACCCCTGACCCTCAGCAGTAGGATTCTGAATGCCAGCTCAGGCTGTGGACATTTGGAAGGAAAAGAGTCCTTTCCTGTGGAGGGTGAGGAGGGACATTGTCCTAGAGAAGGACGGCATGGAAGCTGGGGAGAAAGACTGCAAGGGAAGCCATCCCAGATGGCAGAACCTTCTACCAATCAGTCAACACAACTGCCACCAGATGGGTGTGCGTGGCGGTGGGGGGGGGGGGGGGGATAGCACCAGGCAGGAAGCAGTGGGGGAAAGGTGCAGAGAGGCAGGACAGAGAGAGAAAGAGGCTCTCTGCTTGTCACGCCTATTATCCACGAGGCTCACAAGTCTTCGAGGGGGGCTGTCCCCAAATATCACTCCAACCCCGTGAGCATGCTTGTTATTCAACCATTAGGGAGGAGTTGAGTGGGGACTCTGCAGTTTCCAGGAGTCTCCTAAGAGGATGCAAATATTTCTCAGCAGGAATTCGATGCCAGAGGTTCCCAACTCTGCTGCACTTTCTAATTATCTGGGGAACTTTGAAAAAATACTGATGCAGAGCTCTACCGCAGACCAATTACATCAGGATGGGGAGGGTGAGGAGGAGCGCCCAGACCATAATATTTTAAAGCTCCCCAGGCAGTTGTAATCTGAACCAGGGAAGGCTGAGAATCTGGACAATTTGGCTACTTGAAAGTCAGCAGAAAGGAACTTTAGAAACCAGGGGAGCCTTTTTGGCAAATGGGGAAACTGAGGCCCGGGGACCCCGTGTCAGAGACGAAGATGGGAGGGGGCACGCGGGGTCACTCTGTTCCCTCCTCCATCAAGGTTGTCTCTGGAAGCTCTGAGAACATGGTATTGAGGGCAGGGCAGGGCAGGGCAGGGCACTGGGTGGACTGAGAGGCAGGCAGTGAGGTTCCTGGGGGGACAGGGTATCACAACGCCAGTTGGCACCAAGGAAAATACCAGATTTGCTGTTTTGTCCACATGGTCATGGCGAGCATTGGATTTTTGGCACGGGCTTCTTCTCTCTCTCCCTTGCTTCCTTTTTTCTACCTTCCCTTTTCGCCTAGATGGCCTTTACTGAACAAAGCTTGTCCTCATAGATTTGTCCCCAGGCCCCTGGCAAATCCTATCCTGGAGCGAGGACTCCACAGATGAGGTGTGGAGAGCGGAGAGACAGAGGGAACTGCCGGTGGTGACCCAGCAGGCCCTTCTCGGGGCTGGCGGAGTTCCAGGCTCCTGCCGCAGGGGGTCCTCTGCCAGCACCCCCTCTTTGTCTTCCCGCCCGGGAGTCAAGGAGGACGCTGGGCTGGTGGGGCTGCTCCTCCTTGCACATCGGCACCCGGGGGGGGGGGGGGGACGCGCTTCTCCCTACCACCCTGCGGGTCGCGGGCCCCCAGTTTTCCTAGGGTCACCCCTAAAGGTGCAAATCCACGGTGGGCAGAAAGGCGGATGGCCAGACCCTCGCCTGGAGCCTCTGGGACCAACCAGAAACCATAATCAGTCCACGGGGTGTGGCAGGGAGGGCGGCACGGAGGAGACGTCCAGGTGCCAGGGACCAGAGAAGTGGCTGAGCTGGGTTGGCTGAAGCGGCCCAGAGGGCGAGGGCTGATGGGGGGAGGGCAGGGCAAGGCCGTGGGCGGTGGGGTCCCTTTGGCAGAGCTCAGGGAGCGGGGCGCTCTCGGCGGCTGGTCTCAGGTCCTCCGGTGACGGCCGTGGGGCGCCCTCTAGCGGCGATCGGTGCTCTCTGCCGCCGCCGCCGCCGCCCGCCGCCCCGCAGGACTCTCCAGGGCCCTCCGCCCGCTGGGCAGGGTGACCCTGAACCCTGAGCGTGTGGGGGCGGGGTGGGCATCCAGCTCAGCGTCGTCCCCCCCCCCCCCCCCCCGAGTCCTAGCCCATCCTGTACTGCTGTTGTTGCTCCTGCGGCTGTCAGGCTGCACCCGCTTGGACTCTGAGCTGTGAAAGGTTTTGTTTTTATGCTAAGAGTACTTAGCATTTTCCCTTTAAAAAATGACCAGAATTCTGGGTAGAGGGAGATCCGCTGGGGGGGCAGGTAGGACACCAGGGAGCTGCTCTAACAATTTTGTAGCCCAAAATTAAAAAAAGGGTGACATTTGTGGGACGCCTGGGTGGCTCGGCCGGTTGAACACGGGACTCTTGATTTGTGCTCAGGTCATGATGTCACAGTTGGGGAGTTCGAGCCCCGCGCCGGGTTCTGTGCTGACACTGTGGAGCCTGCTTGGGATTCTCTTTCTCTCCCTCTCTCTCAGACTTTTCCCTGCTCGTGTTCTCTCTCTCTCTCTCTCAATAAGTAAGTAAACTTAAAAAAAAAAAAAAAAGATTCTCTGGACGCCTGGGTGGCTCAGTTGGTTGAGCCTCGGACTTTGGCTCAGGTCATGATCTCACATCTCGTGGGTTCGAGCCCCGCGTCAGGCTCTGTGCTGACAGCTCAGAGCCTGGAGCCTGCTTTGGATTCTGGGTCTCTTCTCTCTCTGTGACTCCCCCACTCTCACTGTGTGTGTGTCTCTTTCTCTCTCAAAAATAAATAAACACTTTTAAAGTTAAAAAAAAAAAAGCCTCTCTCCCTTTGCCCCTCTACCCCACCTGTGCGCTCTTTCTCGAATAAAAAAATTTTTTTTGGTCTATTTAACAGAAAGGAAGGCAGAAAGAAAGAAAGAAAAGGAAGGGGGAGGGAGGGAAAGAAAAGAAAAAAGAAACACAAAGAAAGGTGACATGTGACTGTCTCTGTTGCTGCCAGCAGAGCAGAGTGGGACCCTGTGCCCTCATACGGGCTGGTGCCAAGACCAGGACCCCTGCCCTCTGCCTTCCCGCACGGAGCCTGGCACCAGGGTGGGCGCGCCCTCGAACCCTGGGACGTGCCCCCGGACCTGCAAGCCTGTCCCCCGCATGTTGACTTAAATGCTGAAGCTGTTGGTTCTGTGCGTTTCCTGAGCGTGCAGACGGAAGTCGAATGAGCATATGAACAATCCTCTCCCCTAGCCCGGCTGCAGGCTGGGGGTCTCAGCACCCTAGCCCCGCACACGGTCGCCCGGGGGCATTTCCAACAGCCGCTCTCCGTGGCTGGGTTTTTCCACCAGCAACAACTCTGGTCAGCTCTGCTTGTTTCCCTCAGTCGCTTTCCCTGACTTGAATTGTACCCCTTTGGCGGTAGGACACCTCATTTCTTGTCTTATCCTCTGTGACTTTGTCATAGTTCTTTTTTAATTTGTAAAAATGTTTTGTTTCTTTTGAGAGACAAAGAAAGCACGAGCAGGGTGGAGGCAGAGAGAGAGAGAGAGAGAGAGAGTGAGAGAGAGAGAATCCCAAACAGGCTCTGCGCCCTCAGCAGGCTCGGGGCTCGAACCTACGAACTGTGAGATCACGACCGGAGCGGAAATCAGGACTTGGACGCTTAACCCAACGGAGCCACCCAAGTGCCCTGACGTTTGTCATATGTCAATCTCCGTCTCCCAGTGCATCGGATGTTGACAGTAACTCTTGCCTGGCCTGCTTAGCCGGTTAACTCAACAGCAGGCCCCCCTCCCCCCCAAGACCCTGCACATTTCAAAGGCCTTCAGGACTAGCTTTTCCAGACCCCTGGGGAGCGCCCCTTGGAATATCCTGGCTGATAAGGGGGTCATTGTGTGCATAAACTAACAACGTGATTTATGATGAGTGTTTGCTTTTGTTTGCCTGGGGCCTATCCTTTTGACCTCTGGGGGTGGGGTGAGGGGCTGGGTACTGAGTACCTAAGGTCAGTGAGCTGCTTCAGGCCTACATGACCCCCAGGAAGAGCCCTGGGCCAATTTCTTGTGAGCCTTCCTGGCTGGCGAGACCTCATACAGGTCCCACATCAACGCAGGGAGGATTCGGTGCTGTCTGCGTGACCATTGGGCGTGCACAACTGGAAGCTTCCGCCTGGTCTCTCCTGGACTCTTGCCTTTCTCGGTTGCTGATTTTCAGCTGCACCTTTCCACTGAAATAAACCATAATGTGGGGGATGACCGCTTTTCTGGCTCCTGGGAGTCTGTCTTACGAATCATGGGACACAGGGTGACACGGGGACCCTCGACACCCTGCCTTCCACGGGCAACGACGTTGATGATCATACTTATCCCGCATTGTGCTCCATCGTTTACGCACGACCTCTTCCTCTCTGAAGAGAGAAGAGCTGCCGTGAGGTCCCCGAGTAAGTCCGGGGCAGGTCGTGAGGAAAGCATTGAAGACAGTTGACCTCCAACAAGCCCTAAGTGGAGGCATAAGGACTCCAGTCGTTACAGTGGTCAGAGATGAAGGCTCTGTGTGTCCAGAACGCACCCCTTTTATGCCACCCAGTGCTGGTTTGGAGACCCAGGCTCAGATCACCGAATGGAGTTTGATTGCCAAAGGGGCCGGGTTGGAGCCTGGAAGGAAATGCCTGCTCCTGTCCCCCACTCCTCACCCCCCGCCCCCCCTTCCCCCAGGCTACTACAGCCATGGCAATCCCAAGCTCCTACCAGCCAGCGCTGGGTTCTTTGCATGGGAATCCCTGGAGAATTTGATAAAATCGGAGCTTCTCAGGCCTCTCACCAAGGGGTTCAACCAGTAGGGTGGGGGTGGGGCCCAGGAATCTGAATTTTTTAAAAATATTGATTTATATTTAAGAGAGACAGAGTACAAGCGGGGGAGGGACAGAGAGAGAGGGAGACACAGAATCCGAAGCGGGCTCCGGGCGCCGAGCTGTCAGCGCAGAGCCCGACGCGGGGCTCGAACTCACGAACTGTGAGATCATGACCTGAGTTGAAGTCAGACGCTTAACCGACTGAACCACCCAGGCGCGCCGCAGGAATCTGAATATTTAATCGCTCCCCAGATGTCACAGGGGGAACTGCTGATGACTCTGTATCACAAGGCTGGAGGCACAAGCCCTCTCCGTCTGAAGTTTGTTTTTTTTAATTGTTTAAAATGCCCGGTTTTTCAAAAAAATATGTTCGCTCGATTATAGTTGATGCACAGCGTAACATTGGTCTCATGTGTACAAAATAGGGATTTAGCAATTCTGTACATTATTCTACGCTCACAAGTGTAACGACCATCTGTCGTCATACGACCTAATACCCTTGACTGTACTCCCTACCCTGTACCTTTCATCCCCATGCCTGATACATTCCTTAACTGGAAACCTGTACTCCCCCCTCCCCACCCCCTGCCCCCTCCCCTCTGACATCCACCAGTGTTTTCTCTGTATTTATAGGTGCGATTAATTAGCAAAATACCCTCTAGGTCCATCCATGTTGTTGCAAATGGCAAGGTCTTGTCCCTTTTTATGGCTGAGTAATATTCCGTCATATATATATATATATATATATACACACACACATATGTATACATATATATATACACACATATATAAATATATATACATATATATATATACATATATATATATATATATATATCTCACATCTTCTTTATCCACTTGTCTATTGTGACACTTGGGTTGCTTCCGTATCTTGGCTACTATGACTAATACTTCAGTAAACAGAGGAATGCGTGTATCTGTTCAAATTAGTGTCTTCATTTTCTTGGGGTAAATACCCAATCGTAGACTTATTGGCTCGTGTGGTATTTCTATTTTGGATTTTTTGAGGAACCTCCGTACTGTTTCCCACAATGGCTGCACCGGTTTGCCTTCCCACCACCAGTGCACAAGGGATCCTTTTCCTCCACATCCTCGTCAACACTTGCTATGTCTTATCTTTTTGACTTCAGCCATTTCTGACATGTGTGAGGTGACATCTCACCGTGGTTTTGGTTTGCGTTTCCCTGACGGTGAGTGATGTGGAGCATCCTTTCGTGTGTGTCTGTTGGCCATCTGGATGTCTTCCTTTCCAACCAGGTTTTTGAAATAATTCAGCTTTATGCCTAAACCAGATATTGAAAATCCTTGGTCTTTTAAAACCTGTCAACAACCCAGTTTAACCCCATTAAACTGAACCGTTCCAGAACAAGTGTGCTCTCGCCACCGTGTGGCGCTTGTTGGAAGGACGAGGCATCAGCACGGAGCATGCTGTGTTCTGCTGCAAGCTCCAGGTTCATGCTGTCAAGATCAAACCCAGGGAGGCGGTAATTTATGAAAAGGCCGCATATGGGTTCACAATACTGAGCGGTGGCCCGTGGGGAAAAATACAAAGAAGAGAAAGAAGGAGGAGAGAAGAAGGAGGGAAGAAAAGAAGGAAGGAAGGAAGGCAGGAAGGCAAGGAAGGAGGGAGGGAGGGAGAATGGAAGGAAGGAAGGAAGGAAGGAAGGAAGGAAGGAAGGAAGGAAAGAGGGAGGGAAGGGAGGGAGGAAAGGTGGAAGGGAGGGAAGAAGGAAGGGTGAGGGAAGAAGGGAGGGTGGAAGGAAGGAGGAGGGAGGGAGAAAGGATGAGAGGAAGGAAGGAAGGAAAGAAAGAAGGGGGGAAAGGGAGGGAGGAAAGGAGGGAAGAAGGGAAGGTGGGGGAGGGAGGGAGGGAGGAAGGAAGGAAGGAAGGAAGGAAAGCCGGAGGGAGGGAGGAGGGAGGGAGGGAGGGAGGGGAAACAGGAGAAGGCAATTAACAAGTAGGGACGGGCTTTGTCACAAACACTAAAGGGAGAAGAACTTTGTCTTGCTTTCCGTAAAACTTCCAGGACAAGTTGCCCTAGATGATCATGGGGCTATTGACAATCACTGAACAGTTGAAGATGGTGATTTGGGAAAACGATCATTTCCAAGACAGAGTCGTCAATGCCATGGAATTTGATTTGGTTTTTTTTTTTTAATGTTTTTATTTATTTTTGAGACAGAGAGAGACAAAGCATGAATGGGGGAAGGTCAGAGAGAGAGGGAGACACAGAATCTGAAGCAGGCTCCAGGCTCTGAGCTGTCAGCACAGAGCCCTACGTGGGGCTCGAACTCACGGACCGTGAGATCATGACCTGAGCCGAAGTCGGCCGCTTAACCGACTGAGCCACCCAGGCGCCCTGATTTGTCTTGAGAAGAGACTCCCTATAGAATTTTCATCGGCTGTGTCTTAAAATATGTCATTAATGCTGTTTTTAACCCCCCTCCTCCCATCTTCAGTTTCCCATCACACCTTGATCTTGCCGGTTATGATCGGCAACAGCATTTTCAAGTACAGAAACTGTTTCCAGGATGGGAGATCGCCTGCCTGTCTGGGCCTCGGCACCAGGATTGGTCCCACTCCATTCCTGAGGCTCTCAGTCCTTCCAGTCTTGTTTCTGCACCGATGGTGGTAGGGGTGGGGGTGGGGTGGGGAAGGTAAGTCTCTCATAAAGAGCTTCGTTTCCTCCCCTGAAAACCAATGAGATTGGCCAAGACATTCCCGAAAGTTGGCCACACTCACTGGCTGCTGGACCAGTGCTTTGTCTTTCTTACCTATAAGATCAGGGTCGTGATATTGTTCTGCGTGCCACAAAGAGATGCTGGGGCACTCCAGTGTGCATGAAGGTATCATGATGAGCTTTTCTAGGTTGACACGTTAATGTCTGGGGCAAATTACACTGTCAGGACTAGCCAGATAGATGCCTTAAAATAGCGGTTCTGTTTTGGTAATTTGATATTTTGAGAATGTGATGGAAGCTTTGACTGCTTTCCTCCCCCCAAATGGATGTACGTGCAAAATCTTGTTTAACAAGGACTCACGTGTTCTTAGATTATAAAGCAATGTAATTTTATTCCCAATAATTCCTGATGTTTGGTTGTGCCACGAGGTCTCTCCTTCGCCTATCAGATGAGAAGGTTCATTGTTTCGAAGAGAAGGTGGCTGTGGCCTGGGACAAAAGGTCCTTGTGTAGTTCTGTGTTTCAAATTCCACTTTTCCCAGTCAATAGGAAGCCCACAGTTGTAGGCTTTGCTGACAGAGGAAAGGATTTCTAGCATCCAGTAGTCTCCCTTTATGGAGCAAGAGCCAAGCTGGGTGGTTTGAATGTAGGCTTTCGTGCGACTTTTGGTGCAGGAAGGTGACTCTCGGTGCCCACAGGAAGGAGGGCAATCCCCTTTCCCCTTTCAGTCATGGAGGTGTGCAGAAGAGATTTGGAGAAGGGAGGAAAGATGGAAAGAAAGCCAAAGAAGACAGAGCTTTGGAATTTAGTGGAAAAACCGACTATCTATAGGCTGCCCTGTGCCAACATGTGGCGGTCAGAGAACTGTAGAAATGGTGTCCAGCCCAGTGAGACGGATGAGGTTTCCAGTTTCCTATGGCCTGGGCGGGGCCCATAGGGAGTCTAGAAATTTCTGCAGGCACCACTGTAGGGACCTGGAATCCGTGAGGGGACCAATGGTACAGAGGAAGCCTGGGGACAGGATAAAGTGGCCACAAAATATGGCATCTTGTGCCCAGAAGGCACCTCTGGTTATTGTAGGTAGATGCCAACGTAATTCAGTTACTTGCTGAGCCCATCCCTGGGACACAAAATGAAGAACATTCCAGTTAGAGGTCAGCAGAGGCCCCACGGACTGCAAGGAGACCAGAGATACCTACCCCACCCCGACCACCCCACTTGCACCCCCCATGGGCCATATATATGAGGCACATGATATATGAGGATATGTACGTTTGAAGCGATGAGAGATACATCACACTAAAAAGCGTCTTGTGCAGAAAAGAAAACCAGCAACAAAAGGAAAAGGCAAGCTCCGGAATGGGAGGAAATATTTGCAAGTACTCTTAGGGGTTAATACTCAAAATACATAAAGAGCTCCTACAACTCAATAGCCAAAAGCAAACAAACTGATTTAAAAATGGGCGGAGGAACTTACCGACATTTCTCCAAAGAAGACATGCAAACGGCCAACAGGGACATGAAAAGGTGCTCAACATCGCTCATCATCAGGGGAATGCAAATCAAAACCACAATGAGATGTCACCCCACCCCGGTTAGGGTGGCTGTTATCAAAGAGACAAGAGGAAACAAGCGTTGGTGAAGATGTGGAGAAAAGGGAATCCCGGTGCGCTGTGGGTGAGAGTGTAAGACCACTTTGGAAAGCAGCATGGAGGGTCCCCCCAAAATTAAAAATAGAGCTTACCCTGTGATCCAGCCATTTCAATGCTGGGCATTTATCTAAGGAAAACAAAACCACTCTCTTGAAATGATGTCTGCACCCCCATTTTACTGCGGCCAAGACACGGAGACAACCCGAGTATCCGTCCACGGATGAACGGATAAGTAAGATGGGGTATATAGGCACAGTGGAATATTATTCATCCCTAACAAGAGAGGAAACCCTGCCCTTTGCCACGACACGGATGGACCCTGAGAGCATTATGTTAAGTGAGATAAATCATACAGAGGAATTACAAATACCATACGATTTCACTTCTGTGTGGAATCTAAGAAACCGAACTCATGGATGAGGGTGGTCAAAAGGTACAAATTTCTAGTTATAAGATCAAGTGAGTCCTGGAGATCCAATGCACAGCATGGCAGCAATAGTTAACGATACCATATTGTGGGGCGCCTGGGCGGCTCAGTCGGGTGAGCGTCTTGACTCCTGATTTCGGCTCAGGTCGTGATCCCAGCATCATGGGATCGAGCCCCACGTCGGGCTCCACACTGAGCGTGGAGTCTGCTTGAGATTCTTTCTCTCCCTCTCTCTGCCCCTCCCGCGCGCACACGTGCACTCTCTCTCAAATGAAAAACCACCACCACCACCACCACCACAATATTGTATTGTACATTTGGAAGTTGCTAAGGTAATAGATCGTAAAAGTCCTTATCACGCACACGAAAATGTGTAACTAACTGTATGTGGTGATGGGAATCCCGTCCCACTTATTGGGGGAATCAGTTTGCAACACCTACAGATATCAGATCGTTATGTGGTATACGTTGGACTAATACCATGTCAATTATAGCTCAGTAAAACTGGGAGAAAAAAGAGAGAGGAAGGCTGAACTTTGAAATACCCATTTACCTAGAGGGATTGCTTTTGAATGGCTGGAAATGAACGCGTAAGTTTATCGCCAACTGCCCACCCGTCGCTTACTTGGCAGTAATGGATGAGACCCTACATGTCAAGTCGATTCCATTTTCATAAAATTGCAGCTCATTTGTGGACCCCAGGAGACACATACAAACTACCGGAAGCCTCTAAGTCGCCAGGACATCCTGTCTTGAAAAGAAGATTTGAGGAGAATGTGCAGAGATAAACAGTTTTCCTGACACAAACTTCCTCCCGGCCAAAGTCACCCACACGGCGACACACTCGTAATTTCACTTCTAAAATTTGAAATGAAGGAAGCTCGCGTCTTACGTGCACCGGAGTCACCACTGGCCAGGACTGCGTCTCTCTCTGCTCTGTTTAAAAAAAATTTTTTTAACGTTTATTTATTTTGAGAGACAGACACAGTGTGTGTGTGTGTGGGGGGGGGGAGGTGGGGCAGAGAGAGAGGGAGGCACAAATTCTGAAGCAGGCTCCAGGCTCCGAGCTGTCAGCACAGAGCCTGACACAGGGCTCGAACTCACGGACCGCGAGATCATGACCTGAGCCGAAGTCAGACGCTCAACCGACTGAGCCACCCAGGCGCCCCTCTCTCTGCTCTGTTTATAAAGGGGGTTGAGAGCCCTTCTTCTAGCTTCTAAGGGGACACCGTACCACAAGTTGACCACCGAGGTAAAGAAACGCTCTGGAATCTTTGAAGAAATTAAAGATGGTTCTTCATACAACTGCCAACAACCTAAGTTTTCAGAACTGGTCCTTGTGGTTTGAGACTGGGGACCATGAAGCCTGAAGCTGTAGACAGTGGGTGATTGAAATTTTTTCAATGAGCTGGGGAGCAGCACCAAAGTACAGGTGTCCCAGGAAGAGGGGTCTGTGTGCCCGAGCTCCTGTGTCAGGATCACAGCCTCTTTGGTGTGGGAATGAGATCAAGATGGCGGCCTGACATCTGACTACACCCCTTCTACCCAGCATCCCATGAGCAACAGAGAAGACAGCTTTCAAAGGAAAAATAAATCAGTGAGGGCCTAGTCAATGGCACCTTCTCCCAGAGCATCCCAGAAGCTCTCTGTTCCACACTTCCAGACCCGGGGTGGCGGGGCCGCTCTGCTGAACAGTGGCCTGAATTAGGGCAGTCGGTTGGGCAAGAGGACCCTGGGAGCCCTGGGGCGGACACTGCCTACCCTGATGGATGGGGCAGGAGAGGTTCTGCTGGTCCTAAGGCCTCCTGGGGCTGACGTTAGGCCCTGCAGAAGGGGCCTCAGGAGAGCTAAGTTAAGAATGTCAAAGAAAAATGGCATCCGACAAGAGGAGCAGGCAAGGAAGACTTTAGTCAAGACGACGGCAATAGGGGAGAAAGATCGACCGCAACTCTGCTGAAGCAAAAGGCAGCAGAGTTTTTGTGTAATGAGGTGAGCTGGGAGGGAACCCTGGAGGAGGCCGGGGAGGAGGCCAAACGATAGGATGTGTCCAGTACATTGAGTTACTCCCAAGCTTGCAGATGGTTTTCTCTGTGATTCGGCCATCTGCGCTTGCTAATGGGCATCCATCTAAGTTGGGTTCCTACCCCCACCCCCAGAAGTTGTGGGATAAGGTTGCTGTCTTCCTCCATGACTAGAGTTCAAAGGGACGGCTCCCAGGTCCGTGAGAAAGACATTCCTGTGTTGCAGAATTGGCAAGAGGCGGGAGACGATTTATACATATTTCCAAAGGGCGGAGAAAGAATTTTCATTGGCAAGTTTTCTAAAGTAAATGCTCTTAGAAAAGGGGGGCGGGGGGCCTAGAGTCAGGAAGAGACTGTCTAAAGTTTCGATGAACTGGGGGGCTTGGTCGGTGGATGAAGCTAGAGGTTCTGCTCCGAACTGAAGAGCATCTCAGCTGTGGCACTTCTTCTCTTGGTCACTAGATGGCGCCAGCGCAGTGTTTCTTTCTGAAACCTCTGGGAAGGAGGCTCAGACACAGGCAGGGCCCAGGAGGCCAGAAGTTTCCAGAGGTCTTTACTCAGTGGTCTGCTCCCTATTGTCCTCTCTATGGTGTCCACGGTGGCTCAAATTCCGTATTTAACCTTAGAGCTTGTCTCGAGCACATTTGTCTGTCCTATTGGCCACTTTACGAGGGTCAAGGGGTTTCCTGGCCATGCCCACCTGTGACACGTGGGCACAGTAACTGGCCTCTCTGTACAGGTGCCCTGATAGGCAGAATTAACCAGCTCTAGATTCCTAGTGACCTTGGGTCTGTTGTAGACACAAGGGTTGGTCCTTGCTTTGTGGCCCAGATGCTGTTGTATTCAAAGGATCTGATCACCGATGTAGGCATTGTTTGCACAGCTGGATAACCCACCCCTCCCCCATATTTTCTGGAAGGTTAGCTACAGCTGTGCTTTGAGGGGAAATTATGGCAGGTCATTCACTGAAGTGTTCGAAGCCAACTACTTATTTTTTTTAATGCCTATTTATTTATTTTGAGAGGGAGAGCGTGAGTGAAAGCAGGGGAGGGGCAGAGAGAGAGGGAAAAAGGGAATCCCAACAGGGAGCTCGATCTCGTGACCGCGAGATCATGACCTAAGCCCAAATCAAGAATTGGATGCTTGACCGACTGAGCCACACAAGTGCCCCCGAAGCCAGCTGCTTTTATCCTTTGTAAAATCCTGAACTCACAGAGGAGCCTTCACTAGCCATCCTGCAGGAAGAATCTAGAAAGAGAAGTATGTCAGAGGGCACAGAGAAGGAAAGAGATTCTTGTTCCCAGACTTGGAGAATGTTGAATATTGGGAACCCTCTTCCTGCCCCATAGATACATCCCCCATAACTTCAGCTGATGAGCACACGCATGGAAGTTTCCAAAAGACCCCATCAGAGAGCCCTTTACCCCTCACAAAGCGTCTAAAGAGGGGCTTCAGGGCCTGGGCTGGGGTCCGAGGCTGGATCCAGTTAGCTGTGATTCTTCCTCAAACAGGAAAGGACTCTAGACCAGCTCCATGCCCCTGGACCACAATCCCTTCCCCCAGAGACAAGCCTGCCAGGGAACGAGGTAGCTGTTTGTCTTAGCTCGTTCCCCTCACACACAGACACTGCGACAAACCTTCAAGTGCAGCCAGTTTATCTGGGACGAGCGGGACCCCAGAAGGGACAGGAAGGCAGGCCGATAAAGCCAGCCACCGCCTGGATGACCTGAGCTTAATTCTGTGGGGGAGATTCGGGGAATTGGCATGGATGACTTCCCCAAATTCTGATGGCTCAGACTTTTCCCATTTGAGCAGGAAGAAGCTGGATATTTATATACGACTCCCGTCAGGCGTTGCTTGGTGGCCGTGGAAAGCCCCCAGGCTAAGAGACACGGGTAAGGACATTTGGAAGTCGGCCAGTGCACACTGTGGAAGGCCTGACAGCATCTGTTACCCTCGTAATCATCCTCTGCCAGCAAGTAGGCCTGACGGGAAAGGCTATACCAGGCCCCATGGGTCCCAGGGGAGGACCAAAGTATTTCCTTTATGTAATGGGAGAGAGCCTATGGGGCAAATGCTCCCTCTGGGATCAAACCGGAGAAACGTGTTGAAAGTAGGTCCTCAAAGTAGGTGACGGAGGCAAGCATCTTTGGCCCGGTGTGTGGCAAAATGGAAGTTGGAACCAGGAAAGCTGGGAGCAAAGAGTAACGGAGAGCTGGTTTCCAGAACACATTCTCACTGACAGCCTCTGGCAGTGGCTTCCCAGGGCAGGCTGAGAGGCAGGCTCCCAGATTCCCTGCTGACCTGCTCACGACCGCCCCACCCCACCCCCGCCGGCCCCAGGACCCTGGTATGGGAGCTGGCTGTGATGACCTAGGAAGTCAGCACTGTTCTGGGATTTTGTGGGGCTGTCTGGGCTGCTTATGGGGCTTGGGGTGGACAGATCAGATGAAATAAAGCTCCTTGCATGGGTGTCAACATGGGAGATGTTTTGGCCACTCTTCTTTAACCAAAGTGTATTATTGTCATCACTATTATCAGTGGCTGGGGCAACATCCATGGAATTGCCTTTAACTCACTTAGGGATCGGCTCCAAGAAAACTTGTCTGGGGTCCAGAAGTGCCTTGGCAAGGTAAGACCTGGACAAGAACTCTCTATATCTGCAGTTTCTTAAACCTCAGGACCCACGGATGCCTGAGAGCTCCATGTATAGAACTCAGGGAGTCCGTGAACTTGGGTGGGAAAATCATCCAGCCCTTCGTGTCTTTCACCTCCCAGTGACATTTAGCATTTCCTTCCATTATGAAAGTCCATCCACAGTAGATGGAATGTGACCAGTAGAAATCACAGTTTCACGTCGGGTTAGTTGTTGCACAAACCTTGTGATGTATGTACTCCTACAACTTTGAAATTACAGTGATCGGGCTCTTCATATATTTTATTTAATGTATTACTAAAAAGGTACATATATTTCTGTACCATAAAATTTGTGTGTTTCTGGAGAACCGGGTTTCTCTGTAACGCTACGTACTGTATCTCACACATTTCTAAGATGTTATTCTAAGAAGGGGTCTATAGGCTTCCACCGACCGCCAAGAGGCTCCCCTGCATGGAAAACGCTAAAAATGATTGGCGGGCCTTCAAATGCCAGGAGGTAGCAGGTCAACCCGGGGCTGGGACCGCTTGTCAGACCAGAGCGCCCTGGGAAGGTACCAGCGAGTTCTGGGCTCCTCCTCCTCGCCATCCCCTGAAAAGTCACTCAAGTGTCACAACCCCCCTCGTGTTCTTTGAACTCATTTTAGAGAAAGAAGCAACAGAAATCAATGCCGGGCGCCGGCAGGGGGTGTGGCAGCATCGCTCTGGGCCGCCGAGGGGACACAGGTCATCCGCGGGGCCCAGGCAGCCTCTGTTCACACATCCAGCCACCAACATGCCCGGCCGCCCAGCTGCACACCGTGCCGCCGTCCTCGGCAACCATGGCAACCATTCCACACACTCGGGCCAGACCCAGCCGTCAGATCCCCCAATTTACTGTCCTCTTAACAGGTAGCAGGGGGAGTGGCTTCCACGCCATTGAGGAATGTAAACCCAGATTTCCAGCAGGGGGCGCTGGGCCTGCAGGTGAGAGAAACCCCTGGACAGTTCTTCCAGGGCGGGGTGGGCGGGGCCGGGGAGAAGGTTTGGCAAAAGACCCAGGACCACCAGCCCGCTCCCTTCTGCTAGTTTCTTTCTTGCCGGTCTCCCACACTTTCTACTTACCTTGCTCCTTCTTTCTTTTCCTTTCTCTCTGTCGTTTTTTCTATCTCTTCGGCTTTCTCTGAATGCCTCATCTGCATTTCCAATGCTGTTTCTTCCTCCCTTTCCTTGTGAACTTGTTTCTTTCTCTCTTTATATATGCCTCTACTGTCACTCCCTGTCCCTTCCTGCCTCTCTTTCCTTCCTTCTCCCTCTCTTTCTTACACACACACACACACACACACACACTGAGGCTGTGATCAGCTATTTGGGGCTGGGGACCAGAGTGCAGCTCCTGAAAGCAGGGACCCTGCACAGGGATTGAAGTGGGTGGACAGCCTCTTTTTCAAGCTCTCATGCAATGGACTGCTACCCCATCCATGCAAGGTCACTACCAGACACAATGCACCTGCAGCCCAGACATCCGGGCTCACTGCTGGACACGATGTCCCTGCAGCCTGGAAGGTGGTGCAGTGAGACAAACACAGGTGCTGGTCCCACACATGGTTCTCCATCTACCACCGAGGACCCTGACCAAGCTACCTAACTTCTCTGGGTCTCGGTTTCCTCACGTAGCTAGGCCTCACCAAATCAGGGTAAATACCGGATTCAAGCGGGGTTCTTGTGGGGCCTTTGCGTGTGTGATAGGCAGCTTTTGAATGGCTCCTTGTGACTGCTGCCTCTTGACATCCAGGCCCTTGTGTATCTTCTGCCTGAGGGTGGGCCAGATTTAGTGACCTGCTTCTAGAAAATGGCAAATGGCGAAAGTGATGGGATTTCACTTCTGAGGTTAGGATACACAAGATCGTGATTTCAGTCTCACTAGCTTTTTTCCTCTCTGGTGTTCTCGCTTGCTCTGATGAAGCTGCCGTGTCATGAGGGCCCCACGGCAAAGAACCGAGGCCTCTGGCCTCTGGCCAGCCACCCACTAAGAACTCAAACCCTCAGTCCACCCGAATCATCCCAACAACCATAGATCTTGGAAGGAGATCTTCTCCTAGCACGGCTTTGAAATGACTCCAGCCCCATGCAGAGGACCCAGAGAAGCTGCCTTCAGAAGCCGACCCATAGAAACTGTGAGGGTGCAAATGTTCTTCTAAGTCTCTAAGCTTTGGAATCATTTGTTATGCAGCAATAGATAGCCAACACAATGTATAAAAGCTTGTATTAGCTTTTATATGCATGAGCTTGTATTAGCTAGGGTAGCCTATGGCGCAGTAACAAATAGGCCCAAACATATAATGGCTCAACAAAACAACCCTGGTTTGGTATTCGGGCCAATGAGAGGGTCTCTTTCATGCAGTCATTCAGGGGCTGAGCATCCTTCCACCTTATGGCTCCACTATCCTTTGAGATCCCACTGGTATCTGCATCCGGCCCAGAAGGGGAAAGGGAGCGTGGGGAGGCAAACACACTTCAGTGAAAGCTCAGCCCCAAAGAGACGCCCATCACATCCATTACGGTGTCTTGGGGGGGAAATGTAGACACCTGATGTCACCTATTCATCCATTTTCAAAAGAGACTAAAGGGGCACCTGGATGGCTCAGTTGGTGGAGGGTCCGACTCTTGATTTTGGCTCAGGTCATGATCTCACAGTTGTGAGACCGAGTCCGGAGTCAGGGTCTGTGCTGAACGTGGAGCCTGCTTAAGATTCTCTCTCTTCCTCTCTCTCTGCCCCTCCTCCACTCACTCTTGTGTTCTCTCTCTCTCTCCTTTCAGAGAGAGCGTGAGAGTGAGAGGCTAGGGACTATCATTTTGGAGGGAATGGATGTAGGCAGTATAGGCCTAGCCTAAATCCTCGAGACATATATATATATATAAATTACATACATACATAGATATGTATATATCTGTACCTTCAGGCTTGAGCCATTGCAGCAGACATTTTAGGCCACCCTGAATCAAGTTTGCTGAATCAGAAGAGATTTTGTCTCTGAATCAGTAAGATGTGGTTCAATGCCACATTATCGAGAATCCCAAATAATGGTCACATAAGCGAAAGGTTTACGTTTTTACGTTTCGCTTTGTGTCCCGTGTGAAGAAATTCCGAAGTAGCAACCCAGAGTTAGTACCATAGCTTCATCAGGGACCCAGGGTATCTTTATTTTCTACTGCACTGTTCTCAAAGTCACCTTATACTTACAACACGGTTGCTGCAGCTGTAGCCATCATATCATGGCAGCAAAAGAACGAGAGGTCAAGGGCCAAAGGATAGATCCCCAAGCCGAATGGGCCTCTGTCCACAGAGGAAATACTTCTACATATCCCCATCCATGATCTATCTTCTTTCTCCTCAAGGGAGCAGAAAGATGGATTCCTGCAACTCCAAATCCCAATTGGCTTTTCCATAATAGCCATTAATGGTATCGACTAAGCTGTCTTTATCGTTGCGCTTTTATGGTTCGGAAAAATGCCCCCAGGCCATGCCTCCTTTGTTACGGGTAATCATGGCTGAGTGTAAGAGGATGGCAGGGCTGTCTCCTGGACAGATGCACAGCCAATTCCCAGACCGTGGCATTCAGCGATGATTCGAGAGACAATGCCCATGGACACCGTCTTTTTCTCAGTAGTAGTAGTTGTGGTAATAGTAATAGTAGACTTATTTTAGAACAGTTTTAGGGGCGCCTGGGTGGCTCCGTCGGTTAAGTGTCCGACTTCGGCTCAGGTCATGATCTCACAGTTTGAGAGTTTGAGCCCCGCGTCGGGGTCTGTGCTGATGGCTCGGAGCCTGGAGCCTGCTTCCGATTCTGTGTCTCCCTCTCTCTCTGCCCCTTCCCCCACTCATGCTCTCTCTCTCTCTCTCTCTCTCTCTCTATGTCAAAAATAAACATTAAAAAATGAAAAAAAAACAGTTTTAGATTTACAGAAAAATTGAACAGATAATACAGAGTTCACACAATATGTCCCCCAACCCACTGTTTCCCCCGCCCATTATCAACACCTCACATTAGTATGATGCATTTGTTATAATTAACCAATATTAATTAACTTTAATTTTAATTAAAAACATTTTATTGTAATTCCAGTTATATTAGTTTCAGGTGTATGATATAGTGATTTGAAACTTCCAGGGGCGCCTGGGTGGCGCAGTCGGTTAAGCGTCCGACTTCAGCCAGGTCACGATCTCGTGGTCCGGGAGTTCGAGCCCCGCGTCAGGCTCTGGGCTGATGGCTCAGAGCCTGGAGCCTGTTTCCGATTCTGTGTCTCCCTCTCTCTCTGCCCCTCCCCCGTTCATGCTCTGTCTCTCTCTGTCCCAAAAATAAATAAACGTTGAAAAAAAAAAATTTAAAAATAAAAAAAAAAAAAAGAAACTTCCATACATCAGCCAGTGCTCATCACGACAGGTAACCCCCATCACCTATTTCTAACATCCCCCCACCAAACTCCCCTCTGGTAACCATGAGTTTGTTCTCTACAGCTAAGAGTCTGTTTCTTGGTTTCTCTCTCTCTCTCTCTGTCATTTTTTTCTCTTTGCTTGTTTGTTTTGTTTCTTAAATTCTACATATGAGAGAAGTCATATGGTATTTGTCTTTCTCTGACTTTTTCCACCCTAGCATTACTGTCCAGGCTCCATCCACATCATTGCAAATGGCAAGATTTCTTTCTTTTTTTGTGATGATGCAACAGCACTTTATTTTATTTTTATTTGTATTTTTTAATTTAAATTCACGTTAGTTAACATACAGTGTAGTTTCAGGAGTAGAACCCAGCGATTTATCTCTTACAATATGGCACTCAGTGCTTCTCCCTAAAAGTGCCCTCCTAAATGCCCATCACCCATTTAGCCCATCCCCCTACCGACCTCCCCTCCAACAGCCCTCAGTTTATTCTCTGTATTTAAGAGTCTCTTATGGTTTGCCGCCCTCTCTGTTTTTATCTTATTTTCCCTTCCCTTTCCTTATATTCATCTGTTGTGTTTCTTAAATTCTACGTATGAGTGAAATCGTGTGATATTTATCTTCTCTGACTGACTTATTTCACTTAGCATGATGCATTGTAGTTCCATCCATGTTGTTGCAAATGGCAAGAGTTCATTCTTTTTGATCGCCGAGTAATACTCCATTATATATATATACCACATCTTCTTTATCCATTCATCAGTGGATGGATATTTGGGCTCTTTCCACAATTTGGCTATTGTTTTTTTAAATTTTTTTTAACATTTATTTATTTTTGAGACAGAGACAGAGCATGAACAGGGGAGGGTCAGAGAGAGGGAGACATAGAATCTGAAACAGGCTCCAGGCTCTGAGCTGTCAGCACAGAGCCTGACGCAGGGCTTGAACTCACGGGCCGCGAAGTCATGACCTGAGCCGAAGTCAGCCGCTTAACCGACTGAGCCACCCAGGCGCCCCCGGCTATTGATAGCGCTGCTATAAACATGGGGGTGCATGTGTCCCTTCGAAACAGCACCCCTGTATCCCTTGGATAAATGCCTAGTAGTGCAATTGCTGGGTCATAGGGTAATTCTATTTTTAATTTTTTGAGGAAACTTTGCACTGTTCTTCAGAGTGGCTGCACCAGTTTGCATTTCTACCAACAGTGCAAAAGCATTCCCCTTTCTCTGCATCCTTGCCAACATCTGTTGTCTCATGAGTTGTTAATTTTAGCCACCAAAGGACATTATTTCATTCTTTTTTATGGCTGAATAATATTCCAGTGTGTGTGTGTGTGTGTGTGTGTGTATCACATCTTTTTTATCCATTCATCAATCAGTGGACACTGGGCTGCCTCCATATCTTGGCTATTGTAAATAATGCTGCTATAAATATAGGGGTGCTTCTATCCCTTTGAGTTAGTGTTTTTGTATTCGTTGACCACCCAGTAGTGCTATTACTGGATCATAACGTAGTTCTTTTTTTTTTCTCATTTTTGAGGAACCTCCATATTGTTTTCCACAGTGGCTGCACCAATTTGTATTCTCACCAACAGGGCGCAAGGGTTTCTTTTTCTCCACATCCTAAAGCCTGTTGTTTCTTGTGTTGTTGATTTTAGCCATCCTGACAGGTGTGATGTGATAGCTCATTGTAATTTTGATTTGCATTTCCCTGATGAGGAGTGACGTTGAACATCTTTTCATGTGTCTGTTCGCCATCTGGATGTCTTCTTTGGAGAAATGTCTGTTCATGTCTTCGATCCATTTTTATTTTTTATTTATTTATTTAAAAAAATTTTTTTTTTTAATTTTTTTTTCAACATTTATTTATTTTTGGGACAGAGAGAGACAGAGCATGAACGGGGGAGGGGCAGAGAGAGAGGGAGTCACAGAATCGGAAACAGGCTCCAGGCTCTGAGCCATCAGCCCAGAGCCCGACGCGGGGCTCGAACTCATGGACCGCGAGATCGTGACCCGGGCCGAAGTCGGACGCTTAACCGACTGTGCCACCCAGGCGCCCCTTAAAATTTTTTTTTAACATTTATTTATTTTTGAGACAGAGAGAGACAGAGCATGAATGGGGGAGGGGCAGAGAGAGAGGGAGACAGAATTGGAAGCAGGCTCCAGGCTCTGAGCCATCAGCCCAGAGCCCGACGCGGGGCTCGAACTCACGGACCGCGAGATCGTGACCCGGGCCGAAGTCGGATGCTTAACTGACTGAGCCACCCAGGCGCCCCATTCGATCCATTTTTAAATTGGATTATTTGGGTTTTGAGGGTTGAGTTGTATAAGTTCTTTATATATTTTGGGTACTAACCCTTTAACCGAATATGTCATTTGTAAATATTTTCTCCCATTCCATAGGTTGCCTTTAAGTTTTGTTGATTGTTTCCTTTGCTGGGCAGGAGCTTGTTATTTTGATGTAGTCCCAATAGTTGATTTTTGCTTTTGTTTCCATGATATGTTTCCATCAACTACAGTTGACAATTTATTCAGATTTCCTTTTATTTTATTACTCAATGTCATTTTTATTGAACCAGGATCCCATGCAGGGTGCCACATTGCATTTACTTTTCATGTTTCCTTAGACCCCTCTTGACTGTGACATTTTCTCAGGCAATTCTTGTGTTTAATACCTTGATGGTTTTGAGGAGTAATGTGGTCAGGTATTTTGTAGAATGCTTCTCTACTGGAACTTGCCTGATGTTTTTCTAATGATTTGACTGCAGTTCTGAGTTTTCTTTTCTTTTCTTTTCTTTTCTTTTGTTTGCTTTTCTTTCTTTTCTTTTCTTTTCTTTTCTTTTCTTTCTTTTCTCTTCTTCTTCTTCTTCCTTCTCCTGTTTTCTTTGGAGGAAAACAGCAGAGGGAAGTGCCATTTTCATCACATCATATCAGTAGTATGATTTGTGTTGACATTGACCATCACCTGTCTGAAGTAGTGCTTGCCAGTTTCCTCCACTGTCAAGTTATTCCCTCCATCACACTGCATTCTTTGGAAGGAAGCCACATGTAAGGAGTAGGGGGTTATGTTCTCCCTTTGTTAGGTGAAGTATCTACATAATCGACTCGGAATTCTATACCTGAAATATGCCTCTTCCTATGGAGAAAATTTACAACCACAAGAGTCTATGGTAGCTTCCTCCCTTCTCAGTGCTAGACCTCAAGTAAACCTGTTGCCTTTGTCTGAAATAAACACTGGGGAATGCGCATTTTTACTTTGCCCACGATTAAATATTAAGCAATGTGTTGTTTTTTTTTAAAGAAACGATGTGCTTTATTTTCCTTTTCATGAGTCATCCAGTTAAATAAACTGGGAACTGTCAAGTCCGGTCCACCTCTTCACAAGTGACACGTAACAAGTACAGCTTTCATCCCCCAGCTGTCATGCACATCTCTGAAAAAAAAAAAAAAAAAAAAAAAAAAAAAAAAAAAAAAAAAAGCTCTCTGACACCCACTTCTGACAGCACAGCTCACATTTTTACCAGCAGTGGAAGCTGGGACAGGGAGCCATCAGAAGACTCAGCTGAGGACAGTGGAGTCCTATAAGCACAGGACTGGCAGTAACATTAAGGGCCATCTCGTCTGCTTGAACCTCTCTAGGAGTGGAACTCACGCCCTTCTGAGACCCTCCCCCCCCCATTCCAGCTTTGGGTGCGTGGCTCTGTTTAGAAAGCGGATTCTTACACTAAACTCAAAGCCATAGCCTGGCTTCCATCTGTTTAGCCTCATTCTGACTCTCTGGGTCACGAAGAAGCAATCCGAACCGTCTCCCGTGGACATTCTCCCGCCCCGCCCCTTGGTGGTCCACTGAGCCCTCAAGGCAGTGACCATTTCCGCTGCGTTCAACACGCTTCATTTCTTCCTTAATAAGATGTGATTTCCAGGCTCATTACCACCCATTCATTGAGTGGACTCCAAGGTGGCAGGATGAGCGGCGGATTCTTCTGGATTTTCCGCTCCGAGATTCCATTGGCTTCTTTTGGAGCTTGCTGACTCCTATGGAGGCAACTGTTAAATAAAGCTCATTTCATCTTATGCTAGATGCTTGCTAAGCCGTGTCTCCCCTAGCATACATTAGTACCGCCGGCTTTTCGGACCAAAGTGCAGACACTTCCATTTATTTCATTACGGTTAATCATGTTACAACCCCGTCATGTGTCATAGATACGAAGTTACAGGTAGGGAAGGATGTTCGGAAATGCAACGAATAGTGTTTCAAGGTCTCTCTGGGCGGTGGGATTATTAATGTTATCTTCCTCTTGTTATTACTTACTTGTATCGTCTAATTTCTCTCATCAACCATCAATTAATGTGTGCAGCTTGCTCCTGTTCGAATCAGATTAGTTTCCTAGCCTGTGGAGGAGTCTTTGAGCCGTTTCGGGCAGAACTGGCTACTCGTCCTCTGTGACTCCTCAGAGCACGAGTTTTGTTAGAACTCCAAGCTGATACAGGGGAGTAGAGGTTTGAGACAGGAGGCCGGCGCCTCCGACAGCACTGGCTGTTCTCAATCAGCTGCTGCCTCGTTGGGACGAAGCTTCCCCCCCCGGGGACTGAAGTCAACGAACCTCAGCAGACCCTGGACATCGTGCTGGTGACAGCTTAATCGTCCGCTTCCTCTCAAATCTGCGGGTCTCGTATCAGAACAGAGGCCACCGAGCGCAGCCGCCTGCACGAACGGTGTTGCTTCGTGGTTATGGACACGTGCTTTGGAGCGAGACAGACCCACACCTTCCACTTGCACGCCCCGTGAGGTCAGGACAGGTTCTTAACCTTTCTGAGCCTCGGTGTCTCATCTGTGAAGGGAAAATGGTAGCACCTGCCCAGAGGTCGCTGGGAACACACACACAGCACGTGCTCAGATAATGGTGGCGGTTGTATTTACGATGATAATCACATTTAGGTGCCCCCGCTCTCCGGGCACAAGGCGGGCTCGGTCCGACCAGAAAATTCCTGCCAAGCACACCGGCAGTTCGCACCAGCCCAATGAAGAAACCAATAGCAATCGGAGGAAAGCAATGAAAACCAAAACTACCCAAACTGTATGGGAACCCAAACCAAACCTTCCCGGCCTTTGAGAGAAATACCGGCCTGCATTCGCCTGCGTTAACCTCTGGGCACTTGTGCCCAGCCTCCTCAGGCCTTTGGGTAATTCCTTGTGGGGAAGAATGATCTTTAAAGAGCGCATAATTTAAAACAGAGAAAACCTAGTTGCCTGCGTGGCTCAGTTAAGCAGCCGATTCTTGATAGTAGCTCGGGTTACGATCTCACGGTTCACGGGATCAAGCCCAGTGTCGGGCTTTGCACTGGCCGCTGAAGCCTGCTTGGGATTCTCTCTCTCTCTCTCTCTCTCTCTCTCCCTCCCCTGCTTGCTCTCTCGCTCTCAAAAATAAATACATCAACTTAAAAAAAAACAAACAACTTAGAACACAAAACGGAAACAAACCAGAGCAATAAACTCCCCACCAGCACTTACCCACAGCACGGATTCTTTCTTCCTCAGAGGCGGTAACGTTCTTCTGCTAAGCTGTCATCTCTCATTTTTATGTTGCAGCTGTCAAGGGCTGAGCCCTGACTGATATGACACCTCTGTGAGATTGTCACAAGCCTGGGGGGTGGGGGGAGCCTCAGAGAGCAGAGGCTCTCCATCTAGGTCAGGGGCAGGTCATAGTCGGGCTGTGGATAGACTGGGCCCAGGGTTGATGGGAGTTTCTGGCCTCCTCTCTCCCCAGGCTCCTGCAGGGAGCTGTTTCCTCTAGACCTGTCACCTGCTTCGAGCCTAGCACCATGCTGGTTACTCATTAGGACTTTGGAGGCGTGAACTTGGGCACCAGAACTTGGTTTGGCGCCTTGGGCCAGGATGGGGAGGCTTCATTGTTCTCTGTGTGATTTCAGTGTCAAAAAGTCTACGGGAACATTTAAACACCACGCGGCCTGTATATTCTTTTTTGTTATCTGCAGGGCTGCATTACAAACACCAGCCTTATAACTAACCAGCGACCATGCCAAAGGCTTTTGCAGAAACCTCAACGTCTGAAGTTCATGCTGACGTTTATTTGCCCAGTGCCTATTTCACTGTGGCCACCGGAAACCCCACTTTCCCTGCCTTGCCAGGCTGGATCTGGGATGTGCAAGCCCAGGCTCCCAGGACTGAGGGAGAATGGTTTTATAATGTTAGCTACCGAGGAACTACGTATTCAGTGAAAAGATTAGCCCCCTTCAGCGGCATGTGGGTGGCCCAGTCGGTTAAGCGTTCGACTCTTGACTTAGGCTCAGGTCGTGATCTCACGTTTCGTGGGTTCGAGCCCTGCCTTGGGCTCTCTGCTGTTCACGCGGAGCCTGCTTTGGATCCTCTGTCCCCCTCTCGCTTTCTGCCCCTCCCCCACTCATGCTCTCTCTCAAAACTAAATAAACATTGAAAAAAATGAGTCCCAGTCGTACTGCTAAAGCTCCCCAAGACTCTCCAATCTCGCTCTGACCAATGCTTTCCAAAGTCCTGTGGTGCAATTTCTGGCTTCACGTCGAAAATTAGAAGAAAAAAAATCCTGTGATTTTTTTTTCAGTTAAGAGGGTTTGCTCTCGTCCACATAGGACACCAAGTTTGGGAGTGACCAAAAGGTGAGCAGCTGGAAGAAAAGCAAGAGCTGGAAACAAGTCCCCTAGGGATGAGACCCATCACAGATCTGCGGGTACCGCGTCCTTATCCAACTTTGCGGAATGCAGAGAGACCCGAGCATCGCTTCTCCAACGGTACCTGCAGGTTCTCGGACTCCTGCAGCTGTAGGACGTCCGTCAGATTTTCAAATGTTGGGTCTTCACTTTGCTAATTGCCTAAAAATTAATACAAGCATCTTCTGAATCAGCTGGGGGGTCAGCTAGCGCCCATCGTGAATTTGGGACAGGGCTTTGAGTCGGTGTCACAACAGCATTGGCACCAAATAGTTCTACAGGAGCTGTCCCAGGTGAAAGAGAAGGAAGGAGCGGAGATTTTGATATCAATGTGTTTGCCCCTCAGGAAAGCCAGTGGAATACGGATTCCTGGAAAGCAGGGTCTCTATCTGCTTCGCTCACGGCTCTACCCTTAGCTACGTCCCGGGTGCTCGTAAATCTGGGCTGCACTAGTGAATGGTGAATAAGTATTTCAAAAGCAGCTGGGATACAGAAAAGAGGTGGGATGATCAGGTTATCACAGGACACACGACCTCTGCTAAGGCCGTTGTTACCATCACCGCAGTCGAAGCAGCCGCAACTTAGCGTCCACAGGCCAGGCCGCCACCAGGTTGAATGAATGCTAACGTTAAGTTTTATTGACTCTGTAGATTCGTTTGTATCGACTTGTAAATTTATTTTATTTTATAGCAGTAACGGAGCTATGAGCAAAAGCCATTTTATGTTCATACATATTTGAGAAACACTGCAGTACAAAATAAATTAGGTCAACCCTGAGGGTCTGTGAGAATCTTTTTTTTTTCTTGAGAAGGATTCCGTCCATTAATTTTCTTTAGAAACAGTAGATGAGGGGGCGCCTGGGTGGCTCAGTTGGCTGAGCATCTGACTCTTGATTTCAGCTCAGATCGCCATCCTGTGGTTCGTGAGTTTGAGCCCTGCGTCGGGCTCCGCTCTCGCGGCAGGGAGCTTGCTTGGGATTCTCTGTCTCTCTCTCTCTGCCCCTTCCTTGCTCTCTCTCTCAAAAATAAATGTAAATAAACATTAAAAAAAGAAAGAAACAGTAGATGAACACTTTTCCACAACATGTACCTAATCCTGCGGCAAAGGGGAGACGGCTTCCCTAGCCAAGAAAGTTAACCATTTCGCTGGATGGCAGAAGTGAACTCTGTCCACAGATACAACTGGAATACAGGCTGTTTTTCTCTCAGCTATAACTGGCCCTGTTAAAACTTCAAGGTAGGGCACTGGCTTTAAGGCACACTGTGGATTTTAAGGGACAGTTGATCGTGTCAGAGCTTCAAGGGTGGGCGGTGGGAGGAGGTTACTGAGAAGTGGCCTTGGCTTGGCTCGCCATCAGAATGAGTTTTCTGCCCTAGAACAAGCTGTTTACGGAGTCGGTACTAAGTGCTTAAGGTAAGGGGGCATCCAACGAAAGAGTGAACGAGATGATGTTTGATCTTGGTGTTTTATGAAGCCTCTATTATGGATGACGATAAGAGCTAGCCGGGTCTGACAGTCTCGTGTTGTGTTACCATCGGCAGCACCAATGATCCCTGTTTGGCTTCCTTAGTTCCTCAACTTGGCTCTCTGTGCTCGGGCAGTGTGGGGAGCCCCCATCAACAGGCAGCCGATTAATTCGAGCTGGAAGCGTGCTTGCAAGAGCCATCAGCTGGGCCCTCTTTGGGGAAAGAACACTGAAATCTGTAAAAAGATCCCCATTTGTGCTGATGGGAGTAGGCCCCACTTCATGACTACCCAATACCTAGTGTCTATGTTCTTCTTTCAAAGATAACCTTTAACGGCTGAAGACCAAGATATTCGCTGTCTTTTAGCTCCTTCTGCCTTTTCTCTCTCTCTCTTCCAAGAAGTCTTAAAACGCAAGCCAAAGGATCAGTGTCCAAATATAACTGTCGAACTGAACTGAAATGGGCCTCTGGAGTTTGGGGCCCACCATCGATTGCCAACACGTGGTCTCGGGAACTTGCTTGATAAGTGAGAAAGCAGAGTGGCCAAGAGACTCAGATTCACGATTTGGGCAAGAGGAAGGGCAACTGATTAGGAGCTGACGACCTGCCAGCCCAACCGCTGATCTGGAGCCTGGACTGAAACAAGAGGCTAAGGTGCCTTTCATGACTTATCAGCCAATGACTTAGCATTGCCTTCTCAGCAATGACTTATCATAGCCAAACTATGGAAGGAGCCCAAACGTTCATCCACAGATGAATGGATACACACACATACACACACACACACACACACTGGAATATTATTCAGTCATAACAAGAATGAAATCTTGCCATCTGAAACAACAGAGATAGAGCTACAGACTATAATGCCAAGCAAGATTAAGTCAGAGAAAGACAAACACCATATGATTTCACTCATACGTGGAACTGAAGAAACAAAACAAACTAGCAAAGGGGGAGAAAAAGGAGAGAGAGGCGAACCAAGAAACAGAGCCTTGAGGATAGGGGACAAACTGATGGTTATCAGAGGGGAGGTGGGTGGGAGCATGGGTGAAATGACTGATGGGGATTAAGGAGGGCACCTGTCGTGATGAGCACAGGGTGATGTATGGAAGTGTTGAATCACTACATTTTACACCCGAAACTAATATAGCACCATTGGTTAGCGAAACTGGAATTAAAATAGAAGCTTAATTGGGGTGCCCGGGCGGCTCAGTCGGATAAGCATCCGACTCTTAAGGAGGGCACCTCGCGGTTCATGAGATAGAGCCCTGCATCGGGCTCTGTACTGATAGCATGAAACCCTTGTCAGATTCTCTCTCTCTCCCACTCTCTCTGCCCCGCCCCGCCCCGCCCCGCCCCGCCCCGCCTCGCATATGCGCATGCTCTCTCTGGGCCTTCTGGTTTCCTGCACAAGCTCCCGGCCTCTCCCAAGCCCATCCCCTGGGGGACCGTCATTCCAGGGTGGGTGGGGGGATGGGGGCAGTTGGCAGGGCTGTCCTTCAGCCTTTCTCAGAGCAGCAGTCCCAAGCAAGGTGGAAGGAGAGAAACAGCCTGATCAGGGACAGCTCACACAACAGCCCTGGGTGGGGGGGTCGCCTGCTCTGGCCGGGCCTGACTTCTGCCATTTGGGAAACCGGGATGCTATTCAACATTTTTTTATTTATTTATTTTTGGGACAGAGAGAGACAGAGCATGAACGGGAGAGGGGCAGAGAGAGAGGGAGACACAGAATTGGAAACAGGCTCCAGGCTCCGAGCCATCAGCCCAGAGCCCTAAGCGGGGCTCGAACTCACGGACCGCGAGATCGTGACCTGGCTGAAGTCGGACGCTTAACCGACTGCGCCACCCAGGCGCCCCCCGGGATGCTATTCAAGAATGGCGGGGAAAATATATGAGATGGAAAGGAATGGCTTCAGGAAACCAAGCAAAAGGGCTTGGAGTGGGTTAACATGGCGGCTTCCGGCCCAGACTGTGCTTTCTCAGCCTTCCGCATTTCTCCTTCTCTGGCCACCGGAATAAGAATAGAGAACACATTTGAGAAATAACACATATAGATTCAAAGACATCTGTGGTGGGGCTTGGGCATGTGTCAGCAATACCATCTGTGATGTTTTTGCCATATAAACAGAGAGGGGAACTTAGAGAAAAGCAGAAGAAATTGTCACCAGACAGGGGCACGGGGGCACAGGTGAGGGACTAAGTAGACAGAAGGGGTGTGTGGAGCAAAGGCTGTCGGGGCTCAACTCCCTGTGCATCATCCCTCCTGCAAGGGCTGGGGGTGACGGAGGTATGGGGATACAGACGGTGCCAACGCCCAACACCTGCTGAAGGTGTGTGAGATGCCCCTGGAGCCGGACGTCTGGAGCTGATGCCACCGCGCAAAGATGTGGGGCTCCGGACCTTCCAAAGTCCTCCAAAGGACTGGACACAAGGCTCCCTCAGGGCCCTGCTGCTTTTTTCTCTCCTCCCTCTTTAACTTTGCTCATTCCTCCTCTCTGCCTTGGTCTCTGATCCTCCCCCCCCACCCCCCACCTCCTGCCCTGTGGCGCCAAGAGGGTGCCGTCCTGGGATGCTGGCCATTTTCCCCAGGGGGCCCAGTCTTTCCCCAGGGGTAACCCAGGTGAGTGCTGACGGCAGGTGCTGATATAAACGCACAGGCCTCCCGGATGCTGGACCCAAGACTCGGGGCCCATGCGCTGGTGTTCGGAGGCAGAGAGTGTCCCACGGTCCTGAACCAGCACCACTACCCTCCCCCACAAACACACATAAATAAGCCAACCCAAACATCCTGTCCTGCTGCGTGTGACACTGAAGAAGAGTACTTCACTCTGGTAAGTTCTAGGATCCTTGCTGCCTTGTGTTCTTAAGGGTTCGGCTTGGAGTACCAAGGACTCCCACATCCAGTGAGGGTGCTAGAGCTCCAGAGGGTGTGGGCTCCTGTTCCCTCAGAGAACTGAGCAGGCCTCGAGGCTTACTTTGGTTTGAGGCCATTTGGCCCATTTCCTGTAGAATGAAGGATTCTCCCTGGTGCCCTCCCAGGCCTCCCAGGCCTCCCTGGGCCTCCCAGGCCCTACCTGGTGCCTCACCGGGATTTGGGATCAAAACCTCAGCAAATGGTAAAACAGGATGATTCCGTCTTCATATTTGTACTTTCAGACCCACACAGAGGGAGTATGGGGCAGTCAGGGTAGGACTCCTCCCCCAAGGCATCACACTGTGATATGATCCCTTGAGCCCCGTGGGAACCTGCAGACGTTCAGCTCTTTTCACTTCACGGTCACCCCGAGACTCCAGCATTTTCCGTCAGCACGCTCCTGGACCCTGATTCTCTTAGAACCCGAAAGAAACATGGCAACTGCCATTGGTGCGCGTGTCTGTGTTTTGTGTGACGTCAAAGAAGACGGACCTTCTGGGCTTCTTCGAAGGGAAGAGGGACTGTCACAGCTGAGGGAACCCCTGACCGTGCGTCCCATACCCGTTTCCATGATGGAAGGCCTGGAGTCTTTAAGGATTTCACTTTGCCACGAGCAGGAGGGGCTCAGCCAGGTCACCTCAACCCTCCTCCCCTTTTCCGCTTCCTGCACCAGCCTGAGCCTCCTAAGCTGGGGTCCGCAAGGGGGTTAGTACACGAGCACCAAAATGTCAGGTTCTGTCCTGCTTTGGGGGGGGAGTGCAAGTGCCGACCGGCTTTGTCACAGCCTCGTGCTGCGAGCGACGGCTTTTGCTTACAGTAAGACCAAACCCCCCACCCGAAAGAGCCCTCTGCCATGTTCCAGGAACTCCCCCCCCAAACCCCGGGCTCTAGAGGAACCAAGAAGCAAACAACGCTGCTTGGGGAAGTGCTCACATGTATTTATTTCACAAGGGAGGAATTGGGGGAGGGGGATCACCAATAAGATGCCACCAAAGGAGACACTGTGAACCCCAAACTGGGCAACTACAGGATTTGGTTCTGGGCAGGGCTTGGCCCTTGGGGACAGCATGAGGGACAGAGAGGGACCCGGGAGAAGGGACAGCCTTCCATCTGGGGCGCCACATGGGGCCAGGCTGGGCCGCGTCCTCCTGGCCACAGATGCGTGGCCAACCCCCCATGCTTCTGG
This sequence comes from Prionailurus viverrinus, assembly GCF_022837055.1. Taxonomy (NCBI): domain Eukaryota; kingdom Metazoa; phylum Chordata; class Mammalia; order Carnivora; family Felidae; genus Prionailurus; species Prionailurus viverrinus. The sequence goes on along the minus strand of NC_062576.1, from coordinate 14,808,581 downwards.
CAGCCTCGCCCTGATCCAGGTGAGCGACGAAGGGGCAAGCCCGAGGCCACACTCTGACACCCGCTCTATCACACACTCGGAGGCGCACGCCCAGACACACACATGCACGCGCACACGCACACCACGCAGGCACACACACTCGTAGGCATGCACACGCGTCCATATATTAACTCTGATTTACAAGTGCACCCTAACCAGAGGGCAATCGAAAACAATTATTACTCTGCAGAGAGGAATCGACTGCCTTCTCCCCTGTCAGCCAGCAGAGCATGGGGTGAGATGAGATGAACCCGGAGCATTTTCCAGGGTCCTGCCCTCACCCCGCCCCGACCCCCGTGCTGTGCTGGCCTCAGTCCTAAAGCTCCAGGTGGAGGCTCCCATGGCGGCCTCCCTGGTCATGAGTCAGGGCCCCCTGGTCTCCCGGAGGGCAGAGCCGCACTGGCCCGGCTCCAGCCCGGAGGGCCCCTCACAGCCATGACCTCCCTACGTGCTCAGCCTCTTTCTGTGTCTGGCTCCCTGCGGACACGGGCAGAGCAGCTGGCCCCGGAACGCGAGAGCCTAGCGCCCTGGTAACCATGGAAGCATTCATTCCTTCCAGGCCATCTCAGGGAGGGTCCAGAAAAGTCCAGGGCCGTAGCCGCCAAAGCCGTCTGCCGCTAAGGGTTGGGGTGGAGGCTGCCTCGGGCTGCAAATGGGCATCGGGGCAGAAGCAACCTCCAGGGAAACAGAGTCCCAGGGCCTGACTGCCTCCTCTGAGGAGGGGCAGATAGGACGTGACTGAGCGCCACCCCCCACCTTGCCGAGGGTCGGGGTGGCACTCAGGAGCTGCTGCAGCGGCAAGAGACGAGGACGAGGAGGGGCCCCTGCCGGTCCCAGTCCTGATTGTGGCTGCAAAGACGACGAGGAGGACGTGGGGGGTTCACTCCATGGTACGAGGTCCACATCCAGGCTGCAGAAGACACGGCTCCCGGGTTCCCAGAGAAGGGTCGGGGGGCTTTTCCAGGGGGCACGAGCCTCACGGCAGCTGAGCGCCCACTGGGGACACCAAGTCTCCATCCGGGGCCCCTGGAGAAGCCCCGGAAGGGCTGCTGCGCCCCGGCTGGCTCCTCGCTGTCTCTTCACCAGTGCGGCTGGCCCAGAAGACGGGCAGACCTTGTCCCGGGGGCCAGGCTCCGGGGGCCCCTGCTCCTCCCTGCTACTTGATCGAGTTCTTAATCGTCCACCTCTGTCCCGTGCAGCTGCGGAGGATGAGGTCGATGCCAGCCAGGCCCCGGTTCTCCACCTCGAGGCAGCGCCCCGTGCCCTTATTCATGATGGCTCCGTTCTAGGTAAAAGGCGGAGAGACAGATGGAGACATAGACAGGGAGACAGAGAGAGAGACACAGAGACAGAGACACAGAGAACGGACACAGATCAGCGGAGACAGAGATATAGAGAATAAGACCGATAGAGAGAGAAAGAGAGGGACCAGACCATGAGAGAAAAAGAGACCGAAAGGCAGAGAGAGAGGGAGAGAGACAGGGAAAGAGAGACAGGGAGAGAGACAGAGAAAGAGGCCTGGCGCGTGGCCTCTCCTGGGGAACAGTCCCACCAAAATTGCCCAGGGGAGGGACCATCCAGAAACCCCGAAGTCAGAATGGCCATCGGCTTCACCAAGTCTGAATGGCTGAGCCAGGGGACCGGCCCCGATGGGCGACGGTGTGGGAATGCGGAATTTGCAGGGATATTGAAGGTCTGGCTTTCTCAATCGTAGTGGCTGTAGACACTTAGCAGATTTCAGGGACATCGCCCACACTCCCCTCCCGAGATCTGCCGGAGCCCAGCCGGCCTGGTGCTGCCAAAGGGACCCGGAAGCTGTCCCAGGTGGAAGGCCCCCGCCACTGCCGGTTCCCCCTGGACGTGCCCTGGGTTCACGAGGCTGGCCCGGGGCTGGAGACCTTTGGTGTGCTTTCCTGGGCACCGTTCCTTGGGGAGGTCGGACTTCCCTGTTGTCTGCAGCAGCCTTACCTGCTCTGGGGTGCTGGCCCTTCCCAGGGGGTACCCACCTGGATGAAATTCCAGCGCTTGTACAGGCTGCTCTTGACTTTGTCACAGTCGAGGAGCTGGGGCAGCCGACTCTTGGAGTTGTCCACCAGGCAGCGGGTGTCAGGGAGGAGCGTGGTGGTCCCCAGGGCTCCCAAGTGCAGGAAGCCCTCCTTGGTGTAGCGAGCAAGCTGGGGAGAGAGCAGACGAGAGGTGGGGAGAGGGGGCTCGGGCTCGCACGTCTCATCCAGGCCTCTGCCAGTGCCGCGGTCCTGGCCAGCAAACACTCAATTCACAAGCGAGCCCTGCTCAGGAAGCCCCCTCCCTGGCTGGATCCTGCTCCCCCAGGGCCGGTCTGATTTTCTTCTAAGCATGCCCTCGGTCAGCGTCTCTGGATTCTAGCCTTCTGCTCAGCAACACGGGGGGAGCAGGGATCAGTCAAAGCACAGGACATCTGATTTCAAAGCTTGGCTCTGCTTCCAGCTGGCGGGGCCCCCTCGAAGCAGTCACTTAACCTCTCTGAGCCGGCGTTTCCTCCCCATTTGTAAGTTGGGATTCGTTCATTCATTCCACCCTGCTGTAAAGTGCCCAAAGAGGCAGCTCACCAAAAAAGAAACACATTAAAAAGCATTCAACCTGATAGGTGTCAAAATAAAGAAACTAAAACAGCAACGCGATACCGCATTAAAACAACAACAACAACAGCAACAACCCTATTCCCGTTTTGTCATGGGCTGGAGCGGGGGTAAGTTGCTACAGCCGGTCAAAAAGGGAATTTCAACATATAGGCTCCATGCTGTTAAAATGTTTTCTTCTCTTGACCCAATAAATTCCCCTTCAGACATCCATCCCAAGGTAAGGATCGCAACCGCAAACACGAGTTCATGTCTAGGGTCTTTACTGCACCATTATTTACAGTGATGAAAAAGCAGAAGCGTCCTAAATGTGCGACACAGTCCTGGCACTTGTTGACGGCCCCACGCACAGCAACAAATCCTGGGGGACTGTGGTAGATTGCCAAAACAGCCACATCCTTCACTCCTTCCTTCTATACACCCTGGGCACTGTGACTTTTAGAGCCACGTGCATCAGGAAGTGGACTCTATTTCCCCATCCCTTGAAAACCGGCGACTTGCTCTGGCCCACAGAACATAGCGGAAGGGAGGATGTGCCACGTGCTGGACTAGCCCTTTAGCCTTGCATGTTTCCACCCTCTTGCTCTTGGAAACCTGCTGCCACCCTGGCAGGAAGCTCTGGATGGCCTGCCAGAGGAGGAGGGACAGGTGGGCCAACCAACAGCCAGCCAACCACCGGCCAAGTGGATGAGGTTGTCCTAGATTTGGCAGCCCTCGGCCGGCCTCCTGGCTGCCAGGAGATGTGTGAATGAGCCCAGCTGAAGTCAGCCGAGCCTGGTCCAGATCACAGAACCGTCTGGCTGACCTATAGACTCATGGGCAACGATAAACCACTAAAGTTTGGAGTAGTTGTTACGCAGCAAGAGCTAACTGATACACAGATGCTGTTGCCTATCAACCCTTCCTGCGGCAGGGTCCATGCTACTTCAGTGGCCTCCCTCTCCCGCTCGTCCACATTGTTTATAATCCTGGATACCAACTTTTGAGCGAATGCATCCAGCTGTCTTTCGCACTCTTTTGGGGGCCAGAGACTGCGTCTAATTAACTTCATTCCTTGCTGGGGGAAAATGACAGACCAAGTGCTCAAAACGTGTTTGTGGATGTTATCAACGTGGTGAACGACATCATTTAAAAGACGTGGCCATGTCTATTCGTTTAAACTCCAACAGGCATATTTTGAAGAGTTCTCTGTGTGCCCAGCCTGGGAACAGGTTTCTGGGAATGTAAGGACGGGGCTATGTTCCCCCTGAGATAACGCCAATGCAGGCTGGTGAGGGCAATGAGACAGGAAGATACATCTCTCATTTTTGCTCTCACGTCCTAGGAGGTGGGCGGGGGCAGGAGTGAAGATCGTTAATATACAGCTGGTGCTGAATGAATTAAAAAACAAAATGACCAGCTTGCGTGTATTAAAGGCATACCCTGCACCATTTCTAAGCATCTCTAAGTTCTCGCAGATAAAGAACATAATTCTTACGACAACTCTGAGATAGGTTTCTACTGCTCTCTGCATTTTAAAGACGAAGAAACTGAGGCATGAGGACATTTGGTCACCTGGCAGGGTCCTGGCCTCTCTCCTTGGGACCCTAGAGACCCGATGGTTGGCCGCCCTGGGCCAGAGCTGGGCAGCAGAAGGGCCTCCTCCTACGTGACCCTGGGCTCCTCCCGAGAGCCTGGGCATTTCTGGTCAGGAATGGAGCAAGGAGGCAGCTCTGCTCAGTGCCTTTTCTCCAGGGGATGGGATTTTCTGCAGGGGTCCTCATTCCTGAGGACAACCACTCAGAAACCCTTTGCTTTGATCGCCAAAGGAGAGCCCACCTGGCGCCCTCTGAAACAAGTGACAGGGGCTTTATTAAGTGCCCTTGTGAGAGATGAGGGTAACGTGTGCTTTAAACCCAAATTAGTTCCAAATCAGAGTGATTGTTAGAGGCAAAAAGATAAAATCAGAAGCCCTCCTCACCCCTCCCTAAACAATGTCTCTCTGAATATACTCAAATTCACCAAATGCAAAGTGATGAATGACAGCAGGCTGCCTTTATGTTCAGGGGAAAGATATACACAGCTGCTTATTGAAATTATGAATCAATCTATTATCCAGCAGGCAAATGAACAGTGCTAAGAACATTAATTAACTGAGCATATCTGTGACCCAGATGTTTAAAGAGCGAAGCTAAATGCCACCAGGAGTCAGAGGCTCTCTTTTCTGAGGGTCTGTGAGCAAAGGACGGGATCCCAGCCAGTAGGACCTGCAAAGGCCAAGTGCCAGCCCCAAGGGAGTTGGGCAGGGAGGGTTGAGGAGGGTCCTATAGGATTTCCAATCTGGGGGAAGGTGGTTTCCCAAGCCAAAGACCCATACGAGGAGGGCACAAGCAGAGGCTCTGCGGACCTGGCCAAGGGTCGTGGGAAGGGGACCGCGGTCTGAAAGGACGATGGTACTAAAGTTATGCCAACAGATCTCACACTGCTTCTCATGCACGTGGTGCGTGTCTGGACCTCATGCCGACCACATCCTCCTTCTTGTCTCAGTCCCGGATCACGAGTCTTTGTGGTGTCTTTGGACCACTGTCTAGTCTACCTCCCAGCTCCCCAGACGTGGTATTCCTTCCTTAAGGACCTCTGCTCCCTGTCCTCTACAGGTACAATAGGCTTTTCCGCCCCCAAGGCTTTGCTCCAGCTGTTTCCCTGACTAGAAAAGCTATTTACTGGCCCTCCTCTAGAATAGCCTGTCCTCAACTTTCCTAGACTTCAGGGCGATTCTCTCCATTCCACAGGGTCTTCTGTAACTCTCCCACCCCCACGGCATCTCCTCTCAAGTCTTTGGTGCAACATGCTCTGGTGTCTCCCTCCAAGGTGGTGTAGGAGTATCTCATTTTCCTCTTGACTATTCTGGGTACCCATGGACCAAGTGATGGATATTTGGGCTTTTTTCTACTTTGTGGCTATCATGAATGATACCACTATGAACATTCCCATATAAGTTTTTGTGAGGCATAGGTTTTCAATTCTCTTAACTATATAACTAGAAGTAGAAATGCGAATTGTTGGGTCATATGGTAAATTGGTGCTTAACTTTTCGAGAAGTTGCCAAACTATCTCAAAGCAGCTGTACCAGCTTACATGCCCAGGGTTCCAATTCATCTACATCCTGGCCAACTCTTGTTACTGTCTGGTTTTCTTTCCTTAAAAAAAAATTCTAGTCATCGACTGGGTGTGAAGTGGTATCTCATTGTGGTTTTGGTTTACATCTCCCTAATAACTAATGCCATCGAGCATTTTTCATGTGCTTACTGGCCACTTTGTAGATCTTCTTTGGAGAAATGTCAACTCAGATATTTTGCCCATTTTTTTTTTCATGGACAAATTGTCCTTTTATTGTTGAGTTGTAAGAGTTCTTTATATATTCTGGATGCCAGATCTTTTTCAGGTATATGTATGAGTTCATGTATTTTCTCCCATTCTATGGGTTGGTTTTCCACTTTCTTGAGAGTGTCCTTTGAAGCACAAAAGTTTTTAATTTTGAGGAAGTTCAATTTATCAGTTTTTTTCCTTTGGTTGCTTGTGCTTTTGATATCATGTCCAAGAAACAGTGCCAAACCCAAGGTCATGAAGAGTTACCTCTATGTCTTCTAAGAATTTTAGAGTTTAAGCTCTTACCTTTAGATCTTTGATCCATTTTGAGTTAATTTCAAATATGAGGTAAGAAGGTATGGGTCCAGATTTATTCTTTTTCAGGTGACTGTTTATTGTCCCAAGATCATTTGTTGACAAGACTATTCTTCCCTGTTGAATTGTCTTGTCATCCTTGTTAAAAAAATTAACTGATTATAAATGTGAAGGGTTATTCTTGGACTTTCAATTCTGTTCCATTGATCTATGTGCCTATCCTTATGATAGCACCAGAATGGCTTGATTAGTATGGCTTTGTAGTAAGTTTAAGAATTGGAAGCGTGGGGGGGGGGGGGAATCTACCCCCAAAACCAAGAGCACACTGTACACACGGTATGTTAGCCAATTTGACAATAAATTATATTTAAAAAAAAGAATTGGAAGTGTGAGTCTTCTAACTTTGTTCTTTTTCAATATTGTTCTGGCCACTCTGGGTCCCTTGCATTTTCACATGCATCTTAGGATTATCTTTTCCATTTGTGCAAAAAAGGGAGTTGGAATTTTGATAGGTAATGCACTGAATCGGTAGATTAACTCAGGGAGTACTGCCATAACAGCAGTTAAGTCTTTCCATCGAAGAACACAGTGTATATTTTTTTTATTTAGGTCTTCCATTTTTTTTCCACAATGTTTTGTAGTTTTCAGTGTACAAGACGTACACTTTTTTGGTTAGTGTATTCCTAAGTATTTTATCTTTTTTGATGCTACTGTCAATGATATTGTTTTCTTAATTTCCTTTGTGGAATGTCCATTGCTAGTGCAAGCAGGGTCTTTAATATATCTCTGTGAACCACCGGCAGCCACTCTGGTACCTCCTGGTCGCTCAGGACTGCTGGCTCTGCAGGTGCCCTTGGCTCCTGCTTCCACAGGGTCAGGGCCAGGTGCCAACTGCCTGCACCCGCTGTGGACCCATATTCCAATGGTGCCCCAAGTCATCTTATCATTTGCCTCACGTGACTCTGCCAGCCCGCATCCTTCCCATCCCCAGCAAGGTCTAGATTCTTAAAATGTGCCCTTCATCCTAACCTGTAGTGTGGTGTCTTGGGCCCTCACTGGTCAAGGGGATTTTTGCCTCCCACTTTGTGGAGAAGTTACCTTCTCTACCCTTCAATACTTTCCTTCCTTCACATTTGCTCATTTCCTTCAGCTCCGTCTCCTCCTGGCTCCGCAGGTACCTTAAGTCATTATTTCTCCCTTCTCCTTCATTTCTTCCAAGCTGCAAGCATAACCAGATCTTTATGCCCAGAAAATCTCCAGTCACAGCTTTCATTCTCCTTATTTTTTTCTTGGTTTTCTGCTCTCTTTCCTTAGTGCATTGCAATTTGGCTGCTACCACCACTCTGCATTGACATTGCTCTCTTGAAGGTCAACAGGATTCATTAATTACCAACTTCAATTGTTTCTTCTTAGTCTTTCTGTGGGGTACCAACTGTGGGCCAGAAACTACGCAGGGTGCAGGTGAAACCACCTCTCCTGGAGAGCCTGCCATTCTAGGGCCTATCAGTGGCATCTATACGCTAACTTGGCTAATTGTGCCAAGTTTCTATCTCCGAACCAAACTTTCTCCTCAATTCCAGATTTGTCTATCTAACTCGCCACTGGACATAATTTGGGGCTCTAATAAACATTTCAGATTTATAGGATGAAAACAGTATTGGTTCTATCTTGGTAATGAGAACTCCATCCTTCCAGTTGCTGGGTCCAAACACTTTGGCTTTGTCCTCGCCTCTTCCCCTGACCCACCATATTCAACCATTAGCAAACTATACTCAGATTTCACCTTCACTGCTACCTTGCTGTACCCAGCCACATTTGTCTCTTGACTAGATTAGTACAATGGCCTCCTAATTTGTCTCCCAGCTCTCACCCTTGCCTCCCTTGGTCTTTTTTTTCAATATGGCATTGGATTGCCATATTGGCAATCAATGATTGCTTTTAAAATATTACATTATTTAAAATTATGTTCTTTCAAGTTGGAGTCAGGTCAACATCCTCCAAAGGCTTCCCATTTCCTTCAAAATAAAAGTCAAATCCTTACAAAGGGCTACAAAGACCCAATGCTACCTAATAATAGCTGCTTGTGCTCAACTTCTACCACTGTACCCTTTGCTGACTCCACTCCAGCCACACTGGACTCCTTGTTGGTCCATGAACAGGCCATACTTGTTCCTGTTCAGAGTCTTTGCATTGGCCGTTCTTCTCTCTTGAATGTTCCTTCCCCGGTATTTGAATGGCTCACTCTCTCAACTCTTCCAAGTTCCTGCTTAAATGTCATCTTCTTGACCATCTTACTTAAAATTTCACCCTCACCGTGTATTCTATATCCCTTTTCTTGCTTTATATCCTTCCAAGCACATATTGTCTCCTTACAGATGATATCTTCTCCTTATTTATAGGGTTTGTTGTCTGGCTCCATCCAGTAGAATGTGAGAGGCATGAGACAGAAGTTTTGTCTTTTTTGTTCATGGCTCTATCCCCACCTCTTAGTGGGCTCTTATAGCCAGAGCAGAAGAGGCCCTGATTCAGAAAAGGGAGGTCAGAAAAGGCATCCGAGAAGAAGGGGCATTTGAGTGAAGCCTTGTTGGAGTCAGCCGAACAACTGAGTAGGAGAGGGCAGATCAGATCAGACAAGGCGAGCACATATCCAAAGGCCTAGAGACCAGAAGAAATGCAGTGTTTTGGATGATCTAGGCATAGCTCACCATGAGGGAGCATGATGGCTATGATGGGGCAGAAGCAGGGAGGTGGGAGAGAGTGCAGATGAGACTGCATTATGTGGACACACGGTGCTTAGGGATTGGGGCTTTTTCCTGAGGAGCCACCTGACTTGTGGGAAAGCCACACTGGCTGCCAAATGGGCAATGACCTGCCACGGGACATGATGGAAGGCGAAGGGGCTGATGAAGGTCTCAACCCAAGTGGTTGCACTGAAAGAGGGGAGAAGATAACAGATGTGAGAGGAGCACCCAAGCCGAGAAGGATTCTACCATCCTGGTGAGTTTCATTGTCATGAAACAGAACACTTCATTTTTAAGAATCCGTTTTGTGTGGAAGGTGCTTTGTTTAGTTACCCCAGCATCCTGCCCTTTAGAATTGCCTGTTTCCATGCTTTTACTTTCAACCTCTCTCTCCTATGTTTAGATGTGTCTCTTGGAAACAGAATACTCCTGGATTAAAAAAAAAAGAACTAGGGTGACAATCTATGTTTTTTAGCCAAAATGTTTAGTCAATTTGTTTTTATTGCACTTAATGATATATATGGCCTTATTTCTACCATCCTTCTTTGTGCTTTCTGTGCATCCAGCCTTCTCTGTTTCCCTTTTCTCCTTTATTTGCTTTAGTTGGGATTGGTTCAGTTTGATTTGTTGGAATATTATCATATTTCATTGTTCTCCTCTATGGATTTGGAAATTCTATTCATTTCTATTATTTTACGGTTCACTCTTGAAATGTAATATTAACTACTGAGCAAATTATTCAATATTCTAAATTTTATTTTTTTAATGTTTATTCATTTTTGAAAGACAGAGAGAGACAGAGCACAAGCCGGGGTGGGGCAGAGAGAGAGGGGGGGGCACAGAATCTGAGGCAGGCTCCAGGCTCTGAGCTGTCAGCACAGAGCTGGAGGCAGGGCTCGAACCCATGAACCGTGAGATCATGACCTGAGCCAAAGTCCGATGCTTAACTGACTGAGCCACCCAGGTGCCCTGCAAATTATTCAATATTCAAATGTCTACTCCACTCAATAAAATTCAAGGATGTTAGGACACTAAATTTGATCACCTCCTTTTAACTGCTCAGCCTTTGGTTATATTTCCGTGCCCCAATGTAGCCATTATTCTTATTATGTAAGAAATGTGGTTTTTTTGTTTTTTTTTTTAAATTTTTAACGTTTATTTATTTTTGAGACAGAGAGAGAGCATGAACAGGGGAGGGGCAGAGAGAGAGGGAGACACAGAATCTGAAATGGGCTCCAGGCTCTGAACTGTCAGCACAGAGCCTGACGCGGGGCTCGAACTCACGGACCGTGAGATCATGACCTGCGGCAAAGTCGGACGCTTAACCAACTGAGCCACCCAGGTGCCCCAAGAAACGTTTCTTTGGATTTACTTGTATGTTTATAAATTTCTTTGTTTATAATTCATTCTTTCCTCAGGACACTCTTCTGAGCTCAATCTCCTTCTACAAGAAGAAGTATTTCCTTTGGTGACTATCTGTCATAGGAAACCCTCTCAGATTCTTTATCTGAAAGTGTCTTGGGGTGATTTGTTAATGCAGCAAATCATTGTAATGGACACAACCACTTTTTGTGCAGCTAGCACGGGCTTAAAATGATATTTGTTGTCGTTGATTTAGCATCTGGTTATGCAGCGGTGGGCAGACCCTTCAAAGTATCTAATCTGCTCTGTCGTTGGAAGCTGTCTTCTCACCTTCTGCCCACGTGCTCCCCCACAAAGTCACGGCCAAGCCACTGTCTGTGGGATTTGCCACCTCAGTGCGACGCTCACTGCGACGTTCTAGCGACGCAATCCCACAAAGAGCGGGAGAAGCATGCACTCACCCATCACGTGCTCCACTGAGGAGCCAATGGGTGAAGCTTCCTCCTCTGAGTCGGTAACTGCCCCAGACTTGTTGCCTCTCACTTCCCCAGTTATGGACCACAGGCAATCAGCTCCCTGTTATATACCCGTACTCCTGAGCTCTTCCCAGGCTCTAGGTTTGCAACCTTGGGTCATCTCCCCCGCTACGCGCTCTCCCACCCCCAAAGCTACAAGTCTTCCCATTCCCCTCTCCTGTGTTTCCTCCTGATCTCCCACCTCCAGGCCCTTCCAGTTTCTACTTGTCCTTCCTACTCCTGCACGTTCAAATCCTATCAGTCTCTGCTTCAACCTTCAGTTGCTCTAGTACCCTCTGATTTAAGAATAAACTTTTTTTTTTTTAACCATGATCTTCTATTGTAAGTCCCCAGCTTAGCTTTTCAGCTGTAACTCTTGGTTTCTTGGCTCGGTCCAACAGGTGACTTGAGATCTCTCAAAAACAGCCAGAAGTCTTCCCTGTGTGGAATATATCCCCACCCTACCCCTATCGGATCTCCCCTGGTTCCACAAAGCCCCCGCCCAGATGCGATCTCGTTCAGCTTACCTACTTGTGTGTTCTGTGACATTCCTTGCTATAGCTTTTCGTTGTTGTTGTTGCTGCTATTGTTTTAGGACGGCAGCATCCTACTCGTTTTTATATTGCACAAGGAGTGAGAAAGTATCTTGCAGAAAGCAAACGCTCTATAAATGCCTTTTGAATTGAATGGGATTATTCTAGGTTTGGCTGCTGGGCCCAAGAGGAGAAACGAATGCCATTATCCACAACCCTAGTGCATTAGGAAAAAAAAAAACAAACCCTCTGAGCTCAAATACAATTAATTCTCATTTAGCAGAGAAAAAGAATTTTCTATTTGAGATGATCTAAGAGGCACACACAACTATTAACCCACATTGAACAGCCTTGAGGGAAAACTGAAATATGCAGGTTATAGCCAAATAAACAAAAACCAGCCAAATGATTGTGGAATGACTCTGGAGCACAGCACAATCCATCGAATTGTCCATAAAAACATGGCTTGCAATTGCTTTCACATTAAGGGTCTTTCTTGTCATTTTAAAACCAGGCCTAGTCAGTGCAGAAACACACTGTTAAATGAAAAAAATGCATTTTCCCCACCTTCTACTCCGGACACAGGGAGACGGGTTCCATCGATTTGAACCTGCTGTAGGCTGAATGTATTCGTTTGCTGCTTGGCCGAAGGAGTGGTTTCCGGTGATTACGCGTGCATGTGTACATTCTTAAAAACAAACAGACTTCCTCTGTCACTGTCCAGAGTGTGCCTGATCCCAAAATGAATAGGGAAGAAAAATGTCTCCAACTGTATCTCAAGCAGACACATGGTGTTTGGCAGCTGGGGGCGGAGAACGGGGGCAGGGGGGATCTTTGTGGGGGAAATGGAAATGTCGCGTAGCTTGATCAGGAAGGGAGATCTGTAGGCACGTACCCTGTCAAAACTCATCCAAGTGTACACTTTAAATAGATGACGTGTATTGTGCTGATCTTCTACTTCAATAAAGTGACTTAAAAATCTACCTGGGAGCTTAGAAGGTAGGCGATAGAACCAGATATGTTTTGTGTAGGGAGAGCTAGTTCCTAGGGGACTGGATGGTTCCAAAGGCCTCCCTCTTCAGTCTTCTTCCACCATTAGGACTCATCATGCTTGATGAAAGCGTTAGATTTCCAGAAAATGCACCGCTACCAAGAACGAACGGAGAAACACATTCATGCCACAAAACCTTGGGGGTGGTTTTCTTGCAGAGATAGGTTGAGGAGTGGATAGACGAAAGGCATCGCCAGTGGAGGCGGGGGATGGCAGGGTCTGGCCACCATAACTTTGTGGAGAGAGCTGGGAGCCTTCTGGAATGAGGGCAGCACCAGGATGAGGGTTAGAGGAGCTGAGTGGGAGAGGGGCTGGCAAGCAGGATAGTTCACTCCAATCCCCAGAGATCTGGAGACAACTCCTAAGCATGCCTCCAAAGCTCACCCTGAGTTACAGGAAGCAAAGACTCTATTTTGCAATGAACAGATACATTTCTTTCTTGCCTCTGTGGCGTGACATAAGAAGGTAGGATTGTTATCTGGGTGTAGTGTGGAAATGCCGGCAAACACTTGGCTCCCCTTTTAGCAAGATCTTAATTAAATCTGTCTCACCTTCTCATTTTTGCCAATTGAAACAGGGTTCCTGGCTTTGTGCTGTGTCATCAACGAGGCAGTCTATTATATGGCTAAAGACTTGGACCGTGGAGCCTGCTCTAGAAATCTAAGCTCTGCCACGTAATGGTTTTATGATCTGAGGCCTTAAGCCCTGTGAGACTCTATTTCCTCATTTTCAAAATGGGGATAATTTTACAAATTTAAGTCATAGGGTAGTTGTGGAATTAAGTAAATTAGTGAGAAGAAGTCATGGGGCACAGGAAGCCCTGTGTTTTGTTGTTCTTATTCCCCCCTGACCTCATGTGCCAGTTGAGAACTGGGCCTTGTTTCTAATTCACCAGACTTCTTTTCTTTCCGATGGGCTCCCACGTGGCCTCATGGGGCCAGCATTTCCTGGCCCGCTCCTTCCCGGCACTCGGCCACTCCCAGCTTCCTTCCCGTTCTCTGCCTGTTCTCAGAGCTATCTGTCTAAGGGTTGCTGGCCCAAGAGCTCCGACAATACTTCCGGGAAGCCGAGTACCCCCAGGTGGCTACCTGGACCATAGGGTTCTCTCTGCCTAGGTCTGTGGGTAACTTCTAGTTGGATCCCTGATCCGGGGAAGGCTGGATCCCACAGCAGGGTCTCCTGCTACGCTCCTGCCTTTCTCTTCCCCACCCCCCACTTCATTCCCCCAGTTTGATCCAGATCTCACATGCCCTTGCCTGGAGTGGACTTGGAGGGGACTCTCAGAACTCAGCTTTACATCTCTAAAGCCACCCCTTTAGAGGGGCAGCAGCATTAAATGTGGAGCCACGCTAGGGTCTGTCCTAGGATCGGTGCTCTGCTCTCCCTTGGTGCACCCCCCCGCCTCCAAAGCCCCATCTGCCTCTCCCGCTCTGTCCTCAGCACCTGGTTGGAATGTTCGGCTGCCTGGAAGACATCACTGTGGGGGTTTCCAAGACCCACCTCCCCCCAAACTCACACCGCCCCAAACAGAACTCACATCATCCTCCAAAACCCATGTCTCCAATCTCAACAATGGCACCACTATCTACCTCCTGGTGAAGCCAAGGGAGTATCACCTCCAACCTCCCTCACCCCTTCCCTTGACCTCTCCACCAATAATTCCAGTCAACTAGACCTCTCAAAAGATGTCTTTTTAAAACTTTTTAGGTCAAAGTCATTTTAGACTTACAAAAAATTTGCAAATATAGTACGGGGAGTTCCTAGTATACCTGGCATCCAGCTTACCCGAAAGTTAGTATCTTACATAATCATGGCATGATCACCCAAGCCAGGGAATTCACACTGGTACAATCCTATGGACTAATCCGGAGACCTCCCAGAAATTTCAGCAGTTTCCATCTATGTTTTCTCTTCCAGGATCCCCCACTGCATTCTGTTCTCACGTCTCCTTAATTTCCTCCTATCTGGGATAGCTCCTCAGTCTTCCCTTGTTTTTAATGACCTTGACACTTTTGAAGAGTACCAGGCAATTATTTTGTAGAATGTCCCTCAATTTGGGTTTGTCCGATGTTTTCTCACAAGTAAAGTCATAGTTGTGCATTTTTAACAAGACAAACCACAGAGGTGAGGCTGTGCCCTTCTCAGGGCATCAGATCAGGGGTCTGTGAGGTCTCATTACTAGTGACGTTAACCTTGATCACTTGGTTAAGGCGGTGTCTTTTGGGCTTCTCAACTGTGAAGTTACTGTTTTCCCTTTATAAAGGGAGATACTCAGAAACTGAAAATATCTCCGTTTTCATCATATTTTCACCCACCAAGTTTAGCGTCCATTGTTACTTCTGGACTTCAACAGATATTACTGGCATGACTGCCTCGGGGTGATTTGCACTTTCCACATTCCTTCTACATTTGCTAAGCGGACTTCTACTGAAGGAAGAGCTACCCTTTCTCTCCATGAGTTTGTCACTGTGGACTCATGCATTTTTAAAAAGTCATACGATGGAACCACAAAAGGCCCTGAATAGCCAAAGTAATTTTGAAGAAGAAGACCAAAGCAGGAGGCATCACAATCCCAGACTTTTTAGCCTCTACTACACAGCTGTCATCATCAAGACAGCATGGCATTGGCACAAAAACAGACACATAGACCAATGGAATAGAATAGAAACCCCAGAACTAGACCCACAAAACGTATGGCCAACTCATCTTTGACAAAGCAAGAAAGAACACCCAATGGAAAAAAGACAGTCTCTTTAACAAATGGTGCTGGGAGAACTGGACAGCAACATGCAGAAGGTTGAAACTAGACCACTTTCTCACACCAGTCACAAAAATAAACTCAAAATGGATAAAGGACCTGAATGTGAGACAGGAAACCATCAAAACCCTAGAGGAGAAAGCAGGAAAAGACCTCTCTGACCTCAGCCAGAGCAATCTCTTACTCGACACATCCCCAAAGGCAAGGGAATTAAAAGCAAAAATGAACTACTGGGGCCTCATGAAGAGAAAAAGCTTCTGCACAGCAAAGGAAACAACCAACAAAACTAAAAGGCACCCAACGGAATGGGAAAAGATATTTGCAAATGACATATCGGACAAAGGGCTAGTATCCAAAATCTATAAAGAGCTCACCAAACTCCACACCCGAAAAACAACCCAGTGAAGAAATGGGCAGAAAACATGAATAGACACTTCTCTAAAGAAGACATCCGGATGGCCAACAGGCACATGA
The DNA here is from genome assembly GCF_022837055.1 of Prionailurus viverrinus. Taxonomy (NCBI): domain Eukaryota; kingdom Metazoa; phylum Chordata; class Mammalia; order Carnivora; family Felidae; genus Prionailurus; species Prionailurus viverrinus. The sequence goes on along the minus strand of NC_062576.1, from coordinate 14,792,827 downwards.
AAAGATGCTCAACGTCGCTCCTCATCAGGGAAATACAAATCAAAACCACACTCAGATATCACCTCATGCCAGTCAGAGTGGCCAAAATGAACAAATCAGGAGACTATAGATGCTGGAGAGGATGTGGAGAAACAGGAACCCTCTTGCAGTGTTGGTGGGAATGCAAACTGGTGCAGCCACTCTGGAAAACAGTGTGGAGGTTCCTCAGAAAATTAAAAATAGACCTACCCTATGACCCAGCAATAGCACTGCTAGGAATTTACCCAAGGGATACAGGAGTACTGATGCATAGGGGCACTTGTACCCCAATGTTTATAGCAGCACTCTCAACAATAGCCAAATGATGGAAAGAGCCTAAATGTCCATCAACTGATGAATGGATAAAGAAATTGTGGTTTATATACACAATGGAGTACTACATGGCAATGAGAAAGAACGAAATATGGCCCTTTGTAGCAACGTGGATGGAACTGGAGAGTGTGATGCTACGTGAAATAAGCCATACAGAGAAAGACAGATACCATATGGTTTCACTCTTATGTGGATCCTGAGAAACTTAACAGAAACCCATGGGGGAGGGGAAGGAAAAAAAAAAGAGGTTAGAGTGGGAGAGAGCCAAAGCATAAGAGACTCTTAAAAACTGAGAACAAACTGATGGTTGATGGGGGGTGGGAGGGAGGGGAGGGTGGGGAATGGGTATTGAGGAGGGCACCTTTTGGGATGAGCACTGGGTGTTGTATGGAAACCAATTTGACAATAAATTTCATATATTGAAAAAAAATTTATGTGCATTATTAAAAAAAAATAAATAAAAAGTCATATGAGTGACAATCCAATATTTTATTGTTCCAGCTATATAGTTTCAGCTTTGGACATAAGGAACTCCTTTCGGGGTGGCTCCTACGTTCTATTGAGAAGACAACATCTTTTGAAGAGCACTTTTTTTAATTCTGACACCGCCCACAAGGTTTTCCAGGCTTACCCTGTATTTTCCGCTCCATCCCTGGGGTCATCCAAAATCTAGGTGCTAGATGTGTTCACTGCTCCTGGATTGTATTGCTTCTAGACGCTCTCAGAGCTAGGAAATATATGTATGTACACAAACCCATAGGCACATTTGTTTTTATGCCTACATTTTCTACAAATTTATTTCTACACCTCGCTCTATGTTTTATACGTATATATTTATTTATTTTTACATACACCTATAAAATAACTTCATCCTGATCCCTCACATTGCAACTCAACATTCATTCTAGCCATACCCTCTCCTTATTTATAACCTCTTTCTCTAACAGCAAGAGACCAGGCTCCCAGTATCCATACTTTCTTTTTCCTTTTTTCTTTTTATCCTCAAGTTAGTTAACACACCGTGTAGTCTTGGCTTCAGGAATAGACTCCAGTGACTCATCAGTTACATATAACATCCAAGGCTCATCCCAACAAGTGCCCTTCTTAATGTCCATTACCGATTTTCCCCACCCCCAACCCCCATCAACCCACATTTTGTTCTCCATATTTAAGAGTTCTCCGTATTTATGGTTTGCCTCCCTCTCCGTTTTTGTCTTTTCCTGCCCTTCGCATATGAACATCTGTTACGTTTCCAAATTCCACATATGAGTGAAATCATGTCCGTTATCCATACTTTATATACTTACTTGTTCACATACAGTAGTTTCAGAATTGTTAACCCAGACTCCTGTGGAAAACAAGCTTACTGACTAGAATGCGTTATTGGCAATGGTTCTTTTTTCCTTTAAGTTCCTAGAATCCAGTCAAAACTGTCCAAACCGGTTCCAAGCCATTGAGATTGGCTTTATTCTTCCCCATCCAACAGTGCAGTTATGTTATTCATTTAGCTGGGTGAATTTTTTTTTTTTTCATTTACTGTTTGCATCCTATTGTGGGTCTTCTTCCTTACATCTTTGAATGTTGAAATCATTATTATTTCTCAGAGATTTTCAATATCACCGTGGTTCTAAGGGTCAGGACTTGACAGAAAACTGCGCTGAGAGGTGTCACTCCCCTTTCATTCCTTATTCTGCTCCCACGTTCTGTCCACCCTGTTCCCACCCACCTCGAGCAGGCAACCAATCTCATCAGTTTCTGGTTTATCCTTCCTGAATCTCTTGCACAGATGAGCAGATAAAGGTATTTACTTTCCAGAGGCCATTTGTCTTAAATAACGGTTAGCATACTAAGCATCTTCCTTTGTACTTTGCCTTTTGCATCTAACCGTATGGGGAACTCACTCAGTATCAGTTCACAGGGATGGCCCATGTTATGCCTACGAATAGGCATTAAAGTGGTTTCCAATATTTTGCAACTGCAAATAATACAGGAGGGCACATGTATGTTTTCACATTGTTGGAAATGTATCTTCAGTGTAGATTTTTGCAAGGGGATTGCTAGGTCAAAAAGTAAGCATACTGTAGCTTTGGTAAGGATTGCCAAACTCCCTTCAAAAAAAAAAATGGCACCAATTTGTATTTCTATCGGCAACCTATGAGGCTGGAGTTTTCTCCAGAACCTGGACCATGTTCTCAAATTTTTTAATTTTTGCAAATATGCAAAAATTTGATAAGTAAAAAAAAAATACTGGTGGTTGGACTCAGCCAATCACCAAGCTATTTTATACAATAACACCTTAATTAACTATGAATTCCTAGACGGTAGGAGTCTCCATGTCTCACCCATCTTTCCAAATAACCCGCTTTCCAGGTAAGATTGCCTTGAAGAACTGAACCAAGCTAGAAGTCTAGCTGAATGATGGAAAGGCTCATGTGTCCCAAAACCTGAGAACTGGAAGGAACCTTGGATATCACTGGTCCAATCTACTGCTTGCAAGGTATACGAGGATTTGAGGTGCTCAAAGTGCCTGGGGATGTTCAAGTTTTCACTGCTATTTGTTACTGGTTTTTATAGCCTCAAAAAGTAGAATACTGTGTTCCTTTAACTGACTCTTGGGAAAACTGAAGCTTTCCCAAGGTCTCACGTTCAGCACCATGGACATCATCTTTATATGACATGTGCCGTGGACCTCGTCTAAGAACTTTTCATCAATTAGCTTGTTTAACTGACACAGCATCTCTATGAGGTGGATACTATTATGATATTTACATTACAGAGGAGGAAACTGAAGTATGAGGAGCTTCAGTGTCTTGCCCAAGATCACAGCTTAGAAGCCAACCACACACAGAAAGGTACCTCTCAGCATCACCATGGAAAAATGAACTTTGATGTGAGATGTGGGTGAAGTATCATTTCCTGATTTCCAGTCTCACTAAGGTGCAGAGATCAGAGATCTCCACTTAGCCATGCATGGCTCTCGTTAGCTCCTACCCACCTTGGCACTGGAATTAGGAGCCTCATTCCCAACAGAGAATGCCATGACAAAAAGTATCTGGAGTGCGAGCACGGGCCTTTGGGTGACCATACGTCCCCCAGGTTGAAATCTCCTATCCTGTGCATGGCCAAACCAACCATTTAAGTAGGGGATAGTGAGCCCGAGCTGACGAGAACCCACATCCTTGTGCACGAAGCCTTCCTGCAAGGCTTCTTGGGAAGGTGTTCAGTTCTTGGCTGGTTGACATTTCCATTTCCATGGAGGGCCACAGATTCAAGCCCTGCAGATATTTAATTTTGGGAGCAGTATCAGGAAGGCAGGATAGGAATCTCTTGAAAAGTAGGCTCCGTCACCTGCCACTTGGCCCCTGTAGCTGCAGGAGGAAGCCAGGAGGCCATGCAGGGCAGCACTCTCAGGAAGGGGGTCGGTGATGACACCGCCACGGCACAGAGAAATCTGCAAAAGGCCCTTTTCTGGAACCAATGTCAGTGTATATGGTACCCTTGGTGGTCCCCATGTGGGTGGGATTCCAGAAAGTTGTCCCAAACCTGGCACCCCTACCTTCTAAGCCAGGCAGGTGGTAGGACGGTAGATAAGAACAGTCTAGAACATTGTGCTACTGACATTTGGTCTTCCTCTGGCCTTCTCTGATGGGAACTCAGACTTCGGAGGCCCTGACATCTTAGACCAATGGCCTGAGCTGCACTAGCAATAAACTCTTCAGGATCTGCCCTTAACTCTGACTGGCCAGGTTCTCAGACCGTCTCCATTCTGAACAAGCAACGTCTTTGAAAATAACCATTTGACAGACGTTGCTGTTCCAAAGAAGCGCTGAAATTCTCAGCACTAAATGGCCAGGGGGTGAGGCTATTGTAATGTTTTCCTCTTTCGCCGCTGCTCCTGGTAGTGCTAAGGCACTGAAGACTTCTTCACCAGTAGGTTCCACCTCCCTCTTCTTGTCCTTCAGAAGAAGGGATGTTATTAATTCAACGATTTGTGAACAGCCTAGGAAGGCAACATACTTCTTTGAAAACGCAAGGGCTGGAAGCCCACCTCGGAAATGATCATAGTTGTTTTAGGATGGCGAGATTATGGATGATTTAAATTTTTTTTTTTCCAAACTCATTGCAATGCTGTTGCATCTTTAGTAGAAAAGGAAAAGATTAGCAGTAACTTTCTTTGAATTTAACAGCTCTGGGCAAGGAAGGGAGAAAGGTTCAGTTGAAAATGTGGTCACCATCTGACTATTCAGTGTGAGTTTTCCTTATTCCATACCTAACATTAACACAAAATCTACCCGGATCACTTTTTGTGGCTGGAGAAAAAAATCCACTGAACTTCTAAGCAGACATAAGCGTTTTAACTAAGAATCTCTACTGGAGGGGCACCTGGGTGACTCAGTCGTCTGAGCGTCCGATTCTTGATTTTGGCTCAGGTCATGATCCCAGGGTCATGGGATCAAGTCCTGGGTCAGGCTCCATCTTGAGCATGGGGCCTCCTTGAGATTTTCTATGTGTCTCACCCTTTTCCCCTCTCCCTCCCTCAGTCTCTCTCTCTCTCTCTCTCTCTCTGAAATTGAGAAAGAAAGGAAAAAAGAAAAAAAAGGATCTCTACTGGAAAAGAATTCTGATTTTCTGGAAAGAATAGTTCATCAACCCATTCTGGCAAGAAAGCAGTAATACAGTAATTCCTCCTTAACCCTGGGGTCCTCCTTAAGCAAGATAAAATTCACGTGCATTTACTTCCGAATGCCATTTAGGAAATCGGGCATTCCTGCTTCCTGTACATGGACCTCAAGACCCACTTGTCAGGGGTAATTTAAAAAAGTGAACTGGGGATCGGAAATCAAACAGGGAAGCAAAGCTGAAGCCTCGGGAAAGTCTCAGAAGTGCAAAGCGCATGGAGGTCTACAGAGAAGGTGGGCACCAGGGACGCTCACAAAGGCTGGATGGAGGCAGGGCCTGGAAGGCAGGAGCTAACAACCTGGAAATAATAAAATCAGAAGCAGTTTGAATATCTCGAGAGAAGACGAGTCAGAAGAAGAACAACAACAAAAAAGCGCTTAATATTCCTGCAATCTGCAATGAGGCAAAATGAATTTATAAAAGTGTTGCACTGGGACGCAAGGAGAAGGTTTTTAAAAATACCGCACAGGAGATGAGAGATGGAAATGAATGGTACAGACTCGGTGGTGTCATATTTTGGATGTGTCAAACAGTGCTGGCGTTTTCTTTCCCCTCCTCTCTCTTTTCCCTCTTTTTGTCTCTGCAGGTTTCCTTAACATGGGTAGCTGCCCTCCCTCCTCCAACCCGATTTTCCCACAAGGCCTAAAGCTCCCCAGCTCTGGCCTCATGATGCTCTCCAGGAACTGAAAGGGATTCCCGGGCCTGCTTCTTACCAAATGCGAGTGGCCCATCCCCCAAGTCACAGGTCTGTTTTCTGGGGGCAAAGCCATCCTTCCAGGGGTGGTACCTTCAGTGCGCTCTCAACGGTTCCAGCCCCTGAGCCCCAATGCTTACATGACTTTGCCTGGAAGCCAAGAGGCTGCTTGGATGTCATTAACTTCCGCGTTTTCCGAGTGCCTTCCGCGTGCTAATAGCTGTGGGAGCCCCGTCACTCCAGGGGGGCACCAGCGCCTTCCTGGCACAATGCATCATCGTGACAAGGTGTTTGGATGATGTATCACTTAAAAGATGAAGCCATCAAAGAATAAGTCGAAGATCAGATTAAATTTAATTACAGGATAAAAGAATTATCATCTGTCATTCTGGTGATGAATTCACCGAGGGCAAGGAATGGGAGCTTCTCTGAAAAGGAGGGGGAGGAAGAATAAAACATATTGATGGGGGGGGGGCAAGCAGAAGAGAGACCTCCGATACCTCTCTGGAGTGCAGGGAGTCACAGGGGCCCTTGGGACAGAGCCTGACACCCCTCTCTGTGATACACACCTCCAAGAATGTTCCGCCACAGCTAGGAGCTGTTTCACGGGGAGCTCCTTGAACGCCCAGGGGACCACCGACTCCAACCTTGTGCTGGCGTGCTGGCTGTGGGCCTCGGCTCAGGGAGGAAACTGTACCAGAACTGTTGCCTGGTGGGCCGTTCCAGGGGGTGAAGTTGGGCCTCAAATTTGGGGACAGAGGGAGGGATTAATCACGAAGGGGCTCAAGGGACTTTTGGAGGTGGCAGACCTCGACTGAGGTGGGGTGACCTGACGGCATGTGTCAGGGAAACCTTGCAGTTATGCTAACAAGAATGAATTTACCGCAAAAATGAAAAAAAAAAAAAAACCAACCCCGATTATATAGAAGTAGTAGTATTATAAACTGGAAAGAAGAATTCGGTTGGGACACTGGGCCTCATGTCGGGCAAATACAGATGTATCTGACCTGTAAGTCGCACAGCCTGGCCCGTAATGGACGCCCAACAGACGGTGTTGACTGAGACAGGAAAACACTTGGAGATGACAGCATGCAGATTCTCAGGCCGTAGCTTCAGGAGGTCTGGGGTTGGACTCACAGGCCAGTCGGCTTTTGTGACGCACCGTTGGTGGCTCACGGCTCTCCGGACCACACCCGAGATGCTCAGGGGGGAGCCCCGGCCCCTCATCCTGGCACCCGGGGCTCTCAATACCCTGTCCCTACTGGTTACCCTACAACAACCATATCGCTGTCCCCCGAACATGCCATATGCATGTTCTCCCCACCAACGTCCATGCCTCTGCCCTCACCTCTTGCCTAGCATTGTGTCCGTGCTCAACACAAGTCCTTCCACCATGCCTTCCCGTGGGCTAGCAAACCATGGGGGCTCACTCAAGGGAATGAGACAGGCTCCCCAGAACGCGCCAGATGCCACAGCCCAGGGTTCACGACCAGGAGTCACAGGACTTGAGTTTGAAAAATGTCATGGCACTACTTGAACCTCAATGTTCTCATTGTTGTAAAATCGGGGGTGGAGGCGGGGGGGGGGACTACCCACTTGGTAGGATTAAACATATCACTAAAAACAGAAATGGGTTTACGGCCAGCATGAACAATTTTTTAATGTTTATTTATTTATTTTGAGAGAGAGAGAGAGAGACAGCACGAGCAGTGGAGGGGCAGAGAGAGAGAGAGAGGGCGAGAGAGAATCCCCAGCAGGCTCCACGCTGCCAGCGCAGGGCCCGACACAGGGCTCAAACCCACAGACCATGAGATCATGACCTGAGCTGAACTCAAGAGTCAGACGCCTAACTGACCGAGCCACCCCGGTGCCCCTATCGCCAGCATTTCTATTCCCTGTCTCCGCCCAGCCACGGCTCTGGCCCAGTGCTCAGGGCTGTGCCATGAAGCTCTGGGCCACAGTCCGTTGGGACCTCAGCAACAGCTCAGCGGCAGGGGCTCAAGAGAGCAGCCCAGAACCATTGGGGCTGTTTAAGGGTAAGAAGGAAGATGCGCATGTGCCTGGGGGCCCCTGGGGGCAGCACTGCCCACCCTTCTCTCTCCTTGCCCTTGGTCCTCAAGGGAAATCAGAAGGAGTGGCCGGGGGTGGCTGACAGGTTGACCAGGTGGATGGGGAGGGAGCAGGAAGGGGCTGACAGAAGAGGCCAATCTCATGGCTGATAGGCCTGCAGGGCAACCACCTGACCTGGGCCCAGATCGGCAGCCTGGAGTCGGGTGGGGGAGCCGAGGGCCTCCTTAGACAAGAACCCCGGCTCTCAATGAGGTCGAGCTGACACCAGAGGCTATTGCTGCATCGTTGACACCCCATTTTTAGGTAAAACTTGAGCTCGAAAAGAAACGGGCACGTGTCCAATCCAAATTAGTAACCGGACAAGAGCGAGGCTGGTCAGCAGCTCGCTGATAGACACTTGTGAGAGAGCAGGCTCTCCGAGTGGCAAGGAACCTTTTCCATTTTGTTGGCAAACACATGTTGGAAGACAGGAGATCACCCTCCTCGGTGCTTATTTTCTCTCTGTTTAATTGCTGTCGGATAATAAATTACGACCGAGAGTCCATTAATTAAGCTCACAATGTCCGTGGAACACCAGTTCCTTCTTCTGGGAGTTGCCTCGTTCCAGGAGCTTTGATTTAGTCTCTGTTTGCCCAAAGCACTTTACGGACCGGTTTTAAAAGATGCCAAGGCACGTGACTGGTGGGGAACTCACTCCCAGCGCAGAGGGAGTGGTTTTGCAAGGAGGGGGAGGAAACCTTGATGAGCGATGGTTGGGGGGCAGGGTGGGGCGCAGCCTGGCAGCTGGAGAGAAGTACCCAGGGTGCCTTCTCAATTCAGAACATGTGGTAGAACAGAAAACAACATTAGACTTACTTAAAAAAATCAGCTGATGGAAAACAACCATGGTCCCCTCCTAGGTGTTCATCCCAGCGCTGGGGTGCATTGGGGGGGGCGGTCAATGGACAGCCTCCCTTGCTTTTTCATTCTACAATCTGCTAAATGGCAGGAGAATTCATTGGAAAAAGCCCTGTGTGCAGGTGGAACCCAGGAACGATGAATTCCGGAGCCGCACCGGGAAGCCCTCAGATCTCTGGGAGACATTTATTAGACCACCTTGATTCCTTTCCTCATGCCCAGAGGTTGGCTTCACAGGCCAGTTTTTTCAACGTTTATTTATTTTTTGGGGACAGAGAGAGACAGAGCATGAACGGGGGAGGGGCAGAGAGAGAGGGAGACACAGAATCGGAAACAGGCTCCAGGCTCTGAGCCATCAGCCCAGAGCCTGATGCAGGGCTCGAACTCACAGACCGCGAGATCGTGACCTGGCTGAAGTCGGACGCTTAACCGACTGCGCCACCCAGGCGCCCCTACAGGCCAGTTTTTGATTATGCAGATATCTAAACATGACAGGGTCTGTTATGCCACAGTTAGCAAGTACTTAGCTCAAATGTTACCTGTTCGGAACACTGGGTGGAGAAACCTGAGAGTTAAGTATTTTTCCAAACGCTACTCCCGGCATCTCCCGAATGACAGTCACATACAGCAGTGTGGCTCAGAAGCCGACATCCCCAGGGCTTAGCGTCCAGGCTCCCGCTGCCCTCCTGGTGCGATACCACCACGTCCCAATGTCCCCCTCCCTGCCAGCTCACCCAGCACCAGTTGGGCTCGATTGCCAGCTTGTCATATGGCCTGTCCCAAGATGCGGCCTCTTAAATGTCTGACTTGACCATCCCCTGCAGGCCACGGCTCCCCACCTCCACTGCCCGGGTCGCCAAGGCTTCCAGGGTCCTTGTCACCTCCAGACCCTGTGAGGGAAGAGCTGGAGAGTCAGCGGGGGCCGATGGCCAGGATGCTTCCGTAGCATCCACACCTCTCCTAACTCCTCCGAGAGTTCAATCTAAGCCCGATCTAAGCTGTCACCACCACCCGCCCCGCGCCCCTGGTGGTTCCCTAGTACCCCCAGAGTCGAGTCCCACACTGGTCAGGCCAGCATCGTGGCATCATCTGGGAACTTGTTAGAAATGCAAAATCTCCCCTCCCACCCCAGGCCCCCTGACTCAGAAGCTCTGGGGGTGGGGGGCCAGAAGTTCAGAAGCCAGAAGGCTTTCACAGGCCTTCCAGGTGATTCTGCTGCACCATGAAGGCAAGGACCTGTGTCTTGGAGCATGCCTTCTCTGGCCTTGGGAGACCCACCTCTCCATGCCCTTCTGCATGATCTCCCAGCCAGCCCTCCCCTCTCACAACTCTGAGCGCCAGCCATGCTGGGCCACCTTCTGTGTTGCAGCCCCCGGGCTATCTTGTTCTTTCCACACTTCCTATGCTATAGAGTCTCCTGTCTCTTTTTCTCTTCCCTTAAGTGGAGCCCATCTGAGAGCAGGGACCAAAGCCTACCCACCGCCGTATATACTCGTGACCAGCACCTGTGGTCAGTGAGAAAAATACACTTGTTGAGCGAACGGATAAATGAACGGAGACACTCCCTGGATTCGTTAGTCCCTAATGCCTTTGCTCGGAGTGCCTCCCTGTGGAGAGCCTGGTCGCTCTCCTGCTCCCCACGCGTGCTTTTAGCCAAGTAAATCATCTTGACGTACATGGGTTTGAACATAGAGCACTTTAGTCAGGCTGGAGGGCGTGGGTTCTCGTCTGCTTTGCTCACAGGCACTCGCTCCTCTGTGCCTCAGTTTCCCCATGCTGCCCGTCTACCCCCCAGAAGCAAAGGGCTCAGGATTCAATCTGTCTCGCAGTACCCATTATCCACCTTCAGAAGACCTGTCACACACTGAAGGGATGCTGAGAGTCTGGACTATCAGAACTCCCTGCCATGGGGCAGCCCGCGTGGTTCAGTCGGGTAAACGTCTGGCTCCCAATTTCAGCTCAGGTTCTGATCTCACGGTTCATGGGATTGAGCTCCACGTTGGGCAGCTCAGAGCCTGCTTGGGATTCTCTCTCTCCCTCTCCGCTGCTCGAGCTTGCTCCCACTCCCTCAAAATAAGTAAGTACACTTAAAAAAAGGGAAAGAACTACCTGTCATGATGGTAGAGAGAACACAATTCCTCTCCTTCCAGGTATTGGCTTAACGGGAAGCAAAAGTGCCAGGAACAGAGGAAACCCATGAGCCGTAACGAATGCCTGCTTGAATGTGCGCGCGTGACTCTGAATGTGAATTGGCAACTGAATGTCTTTGGGTTCACGGAACAAGAGACGGACCAAGGGAGCTGACGCGGCACTTTGTCCAGTGTCTTCTATTACAGAGGAGCAAACTGAGATCCAGAGAGAGGGAATCACTGAGTCTGGCTCAGAATCACCTGTCTGGTGCTCCACGAGGACCGCATCATAAATGTTTTCCCCGTTTGTAGCCTGCCTTTTATTCCTATTAGTTGACATGAAAAAAATGTCTTAAACTTTTATGAATGTCAAGTCTAATGACATTTTTGGGTACGTTTTCTCCCAAATCTCAGAGAGTTTCTGCCAAGCTCTTTATTCACACACATGCACACACATACATACGTAAACACACACGTATGCATACATGTGCGCACACACCTCGGGTTAGCACAAAGTTGCCGAGGGAAATTCATTGACTAGGCTCTATTTTCACAATGTTGGTCGAATGTGTTGCCCTTTTTGAGTTATTCTGTGTTCTCCTGAGAAACCGGAGAACGCGTGTGTTCTCTGAAATGTTACTACCGGCACGTTTCTCTTCCCCAGTTAGCGCTTCGCTCTTGTACTTACAGACCCGGTCACACTTACCACCCAGCAGGTCCTTCGGGATGAACATGTCAGGCATGTTCTCATGAGGAAGTCTGTTATTTCTTTGAAGTACGCGTAAGCGGGCATATTCGGTTATGATTAGAACGTATGCCCATGTGGCAGATACTTGCCTAATTGCACATGACTCTGAAATGTATTCACATTCTCTATCCGGTATGCAGTGTGCCCATTGATCCTCTTAATATCTGTGCTGATGCAAACACTCATGAATCTTTTCCCAACTGCTATGCAGGAACAACCAGAATGTACCAACCCCTGCCCTTCTCCTTAAAATCTCAGAACACAGAACAGCTACAAAGTAGAGAACAACAGATGCCCCACAGATCCTCTGGAGGCTGGTGATTTTACTCCTCTCCTGGTCAGAGATGGGCTCCTACCTGGGGTCCCCAGCCATGGCATGGGTACAGTATTGCTGTGTGGTTCTCCAGTGGCCCCTGGTCCAAGCAGACGTCTTTAGCCTTGTTGTTTCGAAGCTGTAGGAATAGGCAAAACATCACCCATCAGAGCTCATCTGGTGGAAATTCCGCTGCCCAACCCTTGTTCCGCCATGACTTGGTTCGGACTTTTCTGTGAGGTGATCATTTTGGCAAGAAAGACAAAGTCCTTCAACGGACGGTGTGGGCATGAGCGCTCTGCCTGCGACACCCCTAGCCCCTGCTGACACACAACTCCCCCGTCCCCAGCACAGAAGAGAAGCCTAGGGAACATCTGGACATAGGAACACCAGTTACCCACTGGTTATCCAGAGTGGGCCTTGACACCAACACTGCTTTTAATAACCCCGGGAATCATGGGTCAGTTTCTGAAGTCACTGCTGGCATGGAGGCATTAAAACCAGTAATCCCCCAAAGCAAACAAAAACCCTGCCGCCGAGCAACAATTTATTTATATATTTCTGTACTTATCTACATATTCAAAGAATACTTACTGGATGCCTAGACGGTGGCAGGTACCATGCTAGGTGTTTGGAACGCATCTGTGGCAGAACGGACCGAAGTCCCCAAGACAAAAGCCCAGAACCTAGCTACGCACATCTCTCTGGGAACACGGAAGAATTTGTCTCGTTGGAACCTAGACTGGTGTCCATCCCACCCGCCATGTTGCAATCTCAAACCGGTGGGAAAACGTTGTTGGTCTTACACTCGGTCTCCTCCATGGAAACCAAACTAACCAGAGACAAATCAAGAAGGGAGACAAGGGGCACTTGGCTTCTGTGCTCCCAAACTGTGTTTAGGTTCAGGCAACTGAGCAGAGTTTCACTGCCTTTTTTTTGTTTGTTTTAAAGATTACAAAAATAACCCCATCCTACTGAGATATCTTGAAAACTGTAGAAGAAAGTAACAATTGCTCACCATCCTTTCCCAAATTCGGTTAATTTTTTTCCCTAATTCTGAGACAATTTTGTTTTGCTCAAGTTGGACCGTAATGAGCAACTGTGTAAAGCTTGTTCACCCTTCAGGTTTTATTAAGAAAATAATCCTAGAACTGCGGTTACGGTAGCAGAAGGTAGGGCTGCCTTAATGTTCTTAAAACCTGCCGTCCAAATCCTTTCCGGGAGCTTCAAACTAATTTCTATTCCCATCCACGAGGTATGTAAATACTTATTAGTCCTGAGTTTCATGCTTTAAAAATATTGTGTTGGTCAAAGTATACAAACATCCAAACTTAGATGCTGGGGAACCTAGTGCACAGCATGGTAATCATAGCCAATAATACTGTATCACATACTTGGAAAATCACCCAGCGATTAGATCATCTTAAATGTTCTCATCACCAAAAAAAGAGATGGTAATTAGGGGATGTAACAGAGGTGTTAGCTAACTCTATGGCAATAATCACTTTATAGTATGTAAGTGTGTCAAATCAACATGTTGGACCCCTTAAGCTTATATAGCTTTATATGTCAATTATATCTCAATAAAGCTGGAGGGAAAAAAAAAGAAAGCTGCTTGGAAGAAAAATTCTAAAGAAATTGGCGGGGGTATTGCTTTAAACCCAAGTTACCAAAAATGTATGCAGAGGGGTAGAAGTGATGAATCAGATATGTTGCACAAAAGGTCCCAAGCAAGAGATCTCTGCTGAGTCGCCTTGGAGCCCCGTGCTGTGTTTTAGTTCTTTTGTAGATGCTTTGAGGACACGCTCACTGTCGATGCTTTCAATGAGGCAAAGGATAAATTACGTGGAAAAAAAACCCAAGCAAACTTCTGAGTCAAAAAGTAATTCAGAAGAATTAAGATGTTGAAAGTGATAACATCTACCAAATGTATTTTGCTTATGTCTTTTTTTTAATGTATACACAAGAGCAATATTATAAAAATGTGTCCAATGGAGTCTAATGAAGCTTTTAAGAGAAGTATAAAATAAAAATTACAGGTGATAGAGAGTATTGTTTTGAGAGGTGAGGAAAGACATTCTTGTTTTTATGAATTGACAATTAATAGGAAATTGGAGAGTTTCAAGTTTAGCAATTGTTTCCCTTTTTAAGAATTATCTGCTTATTTCCCCACTGGGATCTCCCGTGGTTTTATTGTAGATTTAGAAGCGCTCCTAATATATTAAGGTATTGTTTTTATGGCATATTTGTTCCCTATAATGATTTCAGAATGCCAGGCTTTTCAATTTTGTCTCTAATGTTTATGCAAAGAAATCTATTATTCAGTAACTTAATAAATATTATGGAGGGCCTCATACGTGCCTGGGACTGTGCTAAGTTCAATGAATGCAAAAATAAACAACACAGTCCTTGTCCTGAAACAGTCCATGGTCTGGAGAGACAGACACAGGAAGAGCTCGTGCAAGACTGAATTTTTGCCAGGACAGCAACGAAAACACGTCCCCATTCCATCTGTATATTATTATATTGCTGTATATTATTATGCTGCACCTGTATGCTTTATGCATACCGTATGTGCATGGTCTTTCATATAAATAATGGTAAGAGAATAACAAAGATGAATAAAATCAAACAAGGGGCAGAGGCACTTCAGGCCACGAGGACAGTATGAGCCAACCACAGAATTTTGACCAAAGACCCGGTGAATGTTTTTGTGCTCACTGAGTTGCTTTTACATGTGGAAAAGCAGTATCTCATACATGGAAGAATCAGGACATAAAGCGGGCACATGTCTTTCTTTAAAAATTATGTTAAGGCAGGGGTGCCTGGGTGGCTCAGTTGGTTGAGCGTCCGACTCGATTTTGGCTCAGGTCATGGTCTCACGGTTCAGTTGATGAGTTCAAGCCCCGCACGGAGCTCCCCGCTGATGGTGCGGAACCTGCTTGGAATTCTCTCTCTTGTTCTCTTTCTCTTCCCCTCCCCTGCTTGCGCTCTCTATCTCTCTCAAAATACATTAAAAAATTTAAAAAATCACGTTAAAGCATTCTAGCTAATAGAGGTGAATAGACATTTAAAAAGCAAGGGAAGGTGGCTTACTCTGTAAGTGGGCCTGGGCGCCATCGCTGTGGTCAGGATGAAAAACACTGGGGCTGACACCTGCTCAGAGGTGTCTGTCTCCCTCTGTCACCATGCTGGGGTCTGGGCGTGGCAAACAGGACTGCTAGCAGTAAGTGTTAAAATACAGTTGCCTGAATAATCGTACATCTTGTTACTGAAACGAATTTAACCGTAAAGCTATTCTGAAAGGTATAAAATGTAAATAAAGGAAAAGAATGTTTGCGCCCCAAACCCCAGATAATATTAGCAAAGGCTGAGAAGTTGTTGAACTTTCTCAGTCAAGGAGAAAGTGTGTTAACGTTCTTGTGTTACATGCCCCCTGACCCTTCATTTTGGAGACTCGGAGACGAATTAAAAACAAAACAAAACATTGGAGGTAGTGCAGTTGCTGGATCGTAGGGTTGTTCTCGTTTTAAATTTTAAGGAACCGCCATACTGTTTTCCGAAGCGGCTGCGTCAGTTTGCATTCCCACCGACGGTGCAAGAGGGTTCCTCTTTCTCCGCATCCTCAAACATCTGTTGTGTCTTGTGTTGTTGATTTTAGGCCATTCTGACAGGTGTGAGTTGCTATCTCATTGCGTTTCCCTGATGATGAGTGAGGTCGAGCATCTTTGCACTACTAGGTACAAAGAATGCAAAAATGCTAATTAAAAGGGGGTCCCTGCACTCTGATGTTTACGGCAGCACTATCTGCAACAGCCATATTATGGAAAGAGCCCAAATGTCCATCGAGTGGTGAATGGATAAAGAAGGTGTGGTAAAAAACACACAATGGACTATTATTCAGCCATAAAAAAGAATGAAGTCTTGCCATTTGCAACAATGTGGATGGAGCTAGAGAGTATTAAGCTAAGTGAAATCAGTGTGAAAAAGACACACACCATGTGATTTCACTCACATGTGGAGTCTAAGAAACAAAACAACACAGGGAAAAAGAGAGGCAAACCAAGAAACAGACTCTTCACTACAGAGAACAAAGTGATGCTTACCAGAGGGGAGGGGGATGGCGGGTGGGGGAGGGATGGGGATTAAGAAGGGCACTTGTTGTGATGAGCAACAGGTTCAAAAACTAGAACCACCCCACGATCCAGGAACTTCACTGCTTCTAACGTTTTTTGAAAAAAAAGAAAAAAAATTCATCCCTGAGTCTCCAACATGAAGTCAAGTGGAGTGTAATATAACCGGGTCGAATCACTACACTGCACACCTGAAACTAACATTACACTGCCTGTGAACTAACGAAAAATTTTTTTTAAATCTTTTATTTATTTTTGAGAGAGAGAGACAGAGACAGAGCATGAGCAGGGGAGGGAGACACAGAATCTGAAGCAAGCTCCAGACTCCGAGCTGCCAGCACAGAGCCGGATGCGGGGCTCGAACTCACGAGCTGTGAGATCATCACCTGAGCCCAAGTCAGACGCTTAACCGACCGAGCCACCCAGGTGCCCCTGAACTAACGAGAAGTTAAGTAAAAACTTAACAACAGAACGTTACAGGTTACCATAATGCAATTAACAACGAGACACAGATCATTCACGTGACGAGGACGTTTTTTTAAAGCCAAGAAACAAGCCCGCTAAAAAATTGGGAAGGAGCAAGGAGCATTAAACCCAGAGATATTCGCTGGCCTGGGGAAAGACTCTCAAACAGAATTGTACATGAAAACCGGAGGACATAAATTGCAAATACAGTACGATATTCACTCTGCCTTCTTCTTTTTCCTGTTGCTCGGGGGCCTGGTGTGGTGAAAAGAACCAGTAGGAGGGAGTATTAGAAATAGAGTTGTCTAAATAATGGTAGATTTTGTTACCAAACTGAATCTGATTAGTTTGACTTCTTTCATTTAATGTTATAGTCCATATGAAATATATTTTAGCATATGTTGAGCTCAGCAAGCCGAGAAGGAGTGATAAAAGCAAATGCCCTAAAATGTTAACACTGATCATATCTGGGAATTGGGATTTGGAATCACTTTTGTTTCATCTTTATATTTCCTATAGAGTGTATGCACTGAATTTCTTACTTAAAAGAGACAGAGAGATTTGCAAAAACAAAAGCCGCCCCTTTCCCCAAAACCAGTCTATGATTTCCACGTTGACTCCATGGCCAGCCATCCCACTGTTCAGCTCCAGAGACATCATTTACATTGTACTTCATGTGAATGACAGGCCCTGGAGCTGTTCAGTGCACAGCCTGTGGAACTGGGTCCTGGCCATCGTCTTTCATTTTCCCGTTTTTATTCCTTATTTTTTTAATACTGTTTTCCTCCTCATTATGGTATTATCATACAAACATTAACAATAATTGGGAACACATGACAAAGTACCCTCACAAAAGCTGCCTGTCTCCACCCAGAGGTAACTAGAACCCGTGTCTCCATTTCCCCATGCTATTTTCTCACTTGCTTTCAATCTAAAAGAGTAAGTAGCTAATCCAATTTTATAATCCTGACCTTTTCCTCTTAAGAATTAGACTATCAACATTTCTCTCAAGTCATTAAACTTTTGTACATACCTTTCGAAATGGCTGCAAATATTTCAAACGATTAATATGGTATATTTAACTAACCTTCAAGTGAGAGTCAAATTTTTTTGATAAAAAAAAAAGTCACGGAGATGAACAATTACTCTCAAATCTTTGTGCTCATTTCAAAGTATTTGCTTAGGATAAGGGTAGAGATGAGAGTGCGACTCTCATTAAGCCTTTTAATACATGTGGTTCAAACTGCTATTTAAAAAGCTTGTTTCAATTTACACCCTCACCAGAGGATCTGTGATTTTTCATATAACCAAGATCTTACTGGCAGGATGCCCACATGTATTCCAAAAATGAACCTTTGTTTATTTGGCAGAAGCACAAAGCTACCTCAATGCATTTTAATGTCTTTGATGATGAAATCAATGAAAAACGTCCATGTTTTTCAACCATTTGTGTTTTCTCTTATACTTTATTTTTCTTTGGGGGTGTTTTATTTTCTTATTTAAATTAATTATTAAGATGTAATTCAGTTTGTGGAGCTCATTAGATATTATTGGCATTGTCCATTCATCTATACCATTCTTGTGGTTTGGCATATTGTTTCTCTATTCGGTTGATGTATAGATTATTTTAATATTTATAAGCTCGGATCCATTATCCTTTACTTTTGCGTTTTCTTCCAAGGCTTTCATTCTTAGGAAGCTCTGGCCCTTTCAGAGACCAGCTGCACATGCATTTCCGTATGGTCCTATTATCATTTCTTTTCTTTCATTTAACGCTAAAGTTCATCTGAAATACACTTCAGGATATGGTGAGCTGCAAGGATCTCAACTGTTTTCTTCTCCAAAGAACTAGGCAATTCACCCAATTGTCTTACGAATAATCCGTTTACAGCCTGTTGTTTTTCAATGCCTCCTTTTATTTGACCTTACTTTGATAACCCTAAACCCCCAGACCACACTTTTGTTTTGAAGAAGAAAAGATAAGGCAATTTGCACCTGTTACTAGTCACTGCTGAGTGCCAGCTACTGGTCTAAAAACTCAACATATCCCGGCTCGTTTCACCTTCCCGATAGCCCTGTGCAGTGATTCAGTCTTCACGCGCCCCTAATCACTATATGGACTGTGCCCGCAAGGCACATGCTTCCCATTCCAGATTCTGGCTCCAGAGGGACACCTCGCCCACACCCTGACGGTTTAATCTGGCCCTTACTTACTTCCCATAAAAGGCATCGGGCATGAAGCGGGAAAATACACAGTTACAGAAAAAGGAAACACTGTAAGTCAAAGAGAGCCTTAGCTTCAGCCGCAAGCAGCTCTGGGAAGCAGCCCGAATACTGGAGCTAGTGGGGGTGTCACCAGTGGGTCTGGTGCATCTGGCGCCCTGCGCCCTGGCCTCACTCTGTGCCTCATCCAAACACACAACGGAAGGAAGTAAAAAGGCTTATACACAGCATGTTCTCAGCGGTGGTGCTTACGATATTGAAAAAAATAGAAATAACATAAACGTCTGTATTATCGAGCAAAACACGGCACACAAAGGTGGTATCATGCACAGTCACTACACAGTCATGTGTAATGACATACACAGTCATTACATACACAGTCAATGACATACACAGTCATTACTAAGGCTGCGGAAATGACACAGATATTCCTTGTATGTTATGATTTCAAATTATTACACACGTGGACACCACGGCTGCAGCAATACATAGATACAGATGTGTTTATAAAAATATACATGTGTGTATATTTTTAGCAAAAAATGCACACACAGACACACACCCAAAGACCACACATCAAAATGTACGTATCACCTACGAAGTCGGAATGCCTGTGTCCAAGGCCAGCTTCATGACTTACAGCCCGAGACCTTCGGTAATTATTGAATTCATCCAAGTCTCAGCTTCAGCTTCCTTATCAACAACACGGACATAATACTCATAAAGAGAGGGCAAAATGAGTTCACAGGTGAAAAGCACTTAGAATAGTGCCTGGTGCATCTTGTACGTGTTCGCTGCCCCTTATTAGTATTTTCAAATTGTTCTGAAATGCATACTAATGGCCTTTGTAATAAGAGAAAAGTCTACCTATTTCAATGTGTAGAGAGTTGATGTTATATCATCATAGAAGATCTAGGAGCGTCTGTCCTTTTGTTGGTGGCAAGGGGTTCTGGCCGCCAGCACTGAGCAGTGGACAGCTCCAGTCACTGCCTGTCTTTATCTCCAACTTCCTGCTCGACGTCCCTCTTACGGGTCCCGGGGGACCTCAAAGTCAAAATGTCCCAAATAGAACTGATCATGCACTCTACACCCGAGACAGAATAGGTTACCAGAGCCTTTGGTCCCCCCCATTGTAACATTTATTACATGTGTCCCCCCACCAGCTGGTGAGAGCCTTGCTGCCAGGTCTGTACCTCCGAAAAACACTCAATGAATGAATGAATGAATGAATGGATCTGTCCTCTGTTTTCCCCCATCAGAGCAATCCCCAGCCTACTGCACCGCCATCCAAGCTGAGGGCATGTGTGGTCTTAATTACCTCCCCATATGCAATGGTGTTATTGTATCTTCTCATTTCTGGGTAAACGTGGTCCAGGTACCACTGGAAATTCTTACACTTTAAACTTTTCCTCAAGGCTCTTCTTTCGGAGACATCACCGATGTCAATTCCTGGATTCTGAAAGTAGAGAGAAGCAAGGGGCATTAGTGACTGGGGAGCTCTGGCCGGAGAAAAAGGCGGGTGGCTTTTGAGGAAAGCCATCAGAGAGAAACCTGATGTCCTGCATGCTTGCTTGGGAAGTAGGTTGAAGGGGACTCATTCGATCCCAGAGCCCCGGGCTAGACTACGGTCCCCTGAGTGCAGCACGCGGCCCCCCAAAGGAGCCGTCCTTATCATCACCACACAAAAGGGATCCTAGGACGCACTGATGTTGACAACCTATGTTCCCAGCATCTTCCCTCGTTTCCTCAGTGACTCTCAGAGCCAGTTATTAGAGGAATTATTTGATTAAGACAGGAAAATAAATGCCTATAACCACCTCCTGTCTTTCTTCTCTATACACGTGTGATTCCCCCCTTTGCTGGCCCTTTGTGAAGTTCATTATACACCGAAGTGAAAATAATTTTCCATTGCAAAGCTTGTAATGATGTTCTAATGAATAATTCACTCTGCTTTTACAGAAATGAACCTGTAATGGGTTCATTACATGCTGACAAGGGAAAATAAACTAGCTGAAATAGGACTCCACAGGCTCCGCCGCAAGATGGCCGTGAACCAGGAGGGACAGGACGCTGTCTCCACAATGGCGGGCAGCCAGGCGGCAGCTCGGGGGCCAGGGGGAGTTCATATTATTTCGTTAAGATTTCTCCTTTCAACAGCCAAATGGTGGTGTTAAAGGAAAACCCCCCTAAATGTGCATCGGAAGACGGCCAGCCGCGTTGAGCGCTTATGACCCTAAGTCACACTGCCACTGTAAATTCACAAACGGGAATAATAATACTGATTGCACTGATTTCACAGGGCTGTGGGGAGAGTCGAGGAAGGATGTGAGTTCACAGCCCTGCCCTGCCGTGTGCTACACGTAGGACCTTACGCAAGTCACACGTCACCTCCCAGAGTTTCAGTCTACTCACCTGTAAAATGGACGTCATAACAGGTCCATATCAAGCTAGCATGTATTGAGCCCTTCACAGTTGCTATACTCTAAGCCTTGTTTTTATCTTCACAAGAGCCCCAGGAGATGAATGTCAACAATCTCTGCTTTATAGGCAAGGAAACTGAGGCAGAAAGTTCTTCTGTCATGAGGTCGTTACGGGGGCGCTAAATGAGATACTGCTTAGGGAGTACGTTTAAGGGGACTCCTTTGATCATACTTCCTGAGTGCCAGGGACATAGCCAGGGCTCAGCAAGGGGTACCTATATTTATATAAATAACCACATGTCAAGTCACTTCTGGTTTGACAGCTACAAAGTGCTATTATGGCCAAAAGGGCTTCAATGCTTGGGAACATTATTTCAATAACTGTAACAACATGATACAAATTCTTCACTTTTACCCTCTTTATCTAGAAATCCTGCACATAGTCTGCTGCTCTGGGCTGCCGCCTCCTGAAACCTGAAATCTGCCGGTCCTCAGAGGGAACAATTCTAGGCGACTCTCTCAGGGCATGGCTGAGACACCTACAGGTACTCTGACTGAAGAGATAAACCCAACTTTGGGGGGTCACCCCGCTGTGCTGTGGATCTAAGTGCATTACATGCACCTAGATCGATGATTTTGGTACTCTGTACTTAAACTGAGTACTCTAGTACTTAGATGGGGGTACTTTAGTACTTATTACTTAAGCGAGTACTTTAGATTCAGTTCCCCCAGTCACCTTCGGAAGGATTTTCTGGGCAAGGAGCCTCAGGAACGGAGGCAGTAAATGGGTTTGTTCAAGACTGCATAGCTGGTAAGCGGCAGAGCAGGGATTGCAACCAAATCAAGGCACAGCCATCACACAGTACTCCTGTCAGGCTTTGGCAACACGGGGGTTTTCTTAGGCTGTATTCTGGAGAGAATATGGAGGAGACTTGAAGAGCCATGTAAACTGGTAGGGGTGTATGTCATGGGGCAGGTGGAGCTCCGTGGGAGGGCACAAAGTGAGGGCAAATCATGGAGTCGTTGGTTAAGAAGCTTCCAGAACACCATGGACGTTCAGGAGCAGGGCATCCGGATGACTACAGTACGGCTGGGATTAATTCAATAAGACCCTTCTACTCTTTGTAACTGGATTTCGAGAGTTCCATTGTGCCAGGCCCCACGTAAAGCAGGGTTTCCAACACCTGGAGATCTGTGAACCCCCTCAAAATGCTCTTACAATTTTGCAAGTGTAAGCATCTTTCTGAGGAGACACCGTCAGTGACCTGACAGGATCACTGGTCCAGGGTGATGGGGAAGGGCTGCTGGGGCCCTACCTCCAGTGGCAGATTCCACGCTATGTACACGTGAGACTTGTAATCATCCATCCAGACCTCAGCAACCCGGAGAGCATTCCTCTTGGTGTAGAAACCGATGTTGCTGTTGTAGGGTTTCTTCTTCCGCTCAATGTGGGCCACCCGTGAGCAAGGCAGGACCTCCATGCTGCCCCCACAGAGCCATACCTGGAGGAGGGAGGACTTGATCAGCCTGAGAGAGAAATCCCTAGAGGCCACTGCCCCTCCCCAAGGCCCAAAGGCAACGGTCAGGGGACGCAGCATGGGTGAGAAGTACATTTTAATGTATTTTGAGGTTGGTCTGTTACTGCAATGTAGACTAACCTAACTAAAACAGGTGTAAAAGAAGGCTTGGGAGACTTTTACAGATAAAATAGTTTAGGATATTAAAATAGAGCTCTGGGTAACTAAGGCCCAGAGCCTTAGTTAGGTGGCTCCTGGTGACACATGGATTTTCTTAAGCTCTTCGTAGTGCACAGTTGGCACCCATGGAGGTTTTCTTTTCCACCTGGCTGAAGTCGGGCCTTGCAGACCTAGAACAGAAAATTCAAACTGAAAAGCAAACCATATTTATTCATATCAGCACCAAGGGCACAACAGGCTACTTATGCATCGTTAATATGCTCTATGATGGAGTCCTAAGAGCACAGATGCCCAGCCTTCTGGAAGCATCTGCCCCAATCCCTTGTTATTGCTGGAATTGGAACATGTGGGTGGAAGGCTGATATGGTAGTTGCCTTTGACGGATACAAAAGCCCAAGGAAGTGACACCTGCCATTCTCTGCATGGGCATGGCAGGCATCCAGGCCCAAAAGGCCCTGCTTGTATGGAAAAGCTGAACTGTCCAACTTCTCCCAGTCCCAGGCAGGCAAAACAAAGCACTCCTGATTGTCAGGAAGGACTACTTTGTGGAAATAAACGTACTGGTGGGGAGAGTGTGCTGGTGAGCTGACCCAGTCAGCACAGACAATGTATATGCTCACCCCAACCTGGGATACTTCAAGCCCCTCTACCTTTACTTTCCCAGACCCCCTTCTTGAGGATACTGGGACCCTCCTGCAGGTTTGTACACCATCCCTGGATCTTCATTGATTGAATTTGGTGGCAAGATCCATGCGTGTGTGGTCTTCTGTTTCTATTTCCCAACTCTGGCTGCACCACAGGGAAATGATACAGATGGAAAATTCTGCCCATAACCATGAATCCTCACCTTCAAGGAGGAGACTGTAAGCTAAGGGTTTGTTTGGTAGACAGTGAGTGGTCCAGAGGAGCTTGATTTGGGGACCTGACCATTAGGTTCCCCTTGCGTCGTCATGGCAGCTGCTGACAGTGGAAGGAAGCCATGTCAAGGAGGCAAATATAGCCAATGCCTGTAGGGAATGGGGGCAAGAGACCTTACCAGGTAAAACAAGGTAGCTGAATTTCTGGGGTGGGCAATAGGCAAAGATACAGAGTGGCACAGGTATGTGGCATTGCACAGTTTCAAGATTCAGGAATGAATGGAAAGACATCCCATATTCATGGATTGGAAGGCCCAATATTGTTAAGACGGCAACACTTTCCATATTGATTTAAAGACAACACAATCCTCATCCAAACCCCAGATGGCTTCTTTGCAGAAATTAGCAAACTAATCCTAAAATACATGTAGAAATACAAGAGACTCCAAAAAACCTTGGAAAGAGCAAAGCTGGAGGACTTCCACCTCTGATTTCAACTTACCACAAAGCTACTATAATCAAGACAGTGCGGTGGAGGAATAAGGATAGACGACAGGATAGAACGGAGAGTCTAGAAATAAGCCCTCACCTCTACAACTGACTGACTTTCAACAAGGGTGCCAAGACAATCCAACGGGGGGAAATAGTCTTTTCAATAAGTTGTGCCGGGACAACATGCCACAGAATGAATCTGGACCACCACATCACAACATATGCAAACTTGAAATGGATCCAAGACATAAGTGTAAGAGCTAAAACTGTAGAACTCTTGGAAGTAAACAGAAGGGCAAATTTTCATAACCTACGACTAGGCAAATATTCACCAACTGATAAAAGGATTAACAAAAGATGATATATCCATACAATGGAATATTATTGAGCGGCAAAAACAAGTAAGTGCTACCCTATGGATGAACCTCGAAAACATTCTGCTAAGGGAAAGAGGCCAGTCATAAAGGACAGCGCACTCTATGATTGCATTTATGTGAAATGTTCAGTATAAGAAAATCCATACAGACAGAAAGAAAATTAAGGGTTGCCTAGGACTAGGGGTGGGGTTGGAGGAAGGTAGAGTGGGGATGGGATTTCCTTTTACGGTGATAAAAAAAATGTGCTAATATCAATTGAGGTGATCACTGAACAACTCCTTGAATATACTAAAAACCATTGAGTCGTGCACTTAATTTTTAAAATTTTTTCATGTTTGTTCACTTATTTTGGGGGAGAGAGAGAGCGCATGAGCAGAGAAAGGGCAGAGAGAGAGAGAGAGAGGGAGAGAGAGAATCCCAAGCAGGTTCCACGCTGTTAGTGCAGAGCCCAACGCGGGGTTGGATCTCACGAACTGTGAGATCATGACTTGAGCTGAAACCAAGAGCTGGGTGCTCCTTCGATTGAGGGCGCCTCGGAGTTGTGCACTTTAAATGAGTGAATCGTGATGGTATGTGAAGATCTCAACAAAGCGGTGACAAAAATAAACAGATAGGTAGAGAAGTACTTCCCCAGAGAGATGGGAAAAGAAGATTCAAGGGGTAGATTCCAGTTTGGGAAGCTAAGGAGAAATAATGCAATCCAGAGCAGAGTTGTGTGAAAACCACTTCCAGAGTAGGGATAACGTGTGCGGGTGTATGAGGGGCCTCAGCAAAAGCCAGAAACCCCGTAACAAGAACGGAGGTTCCAGGCGGGAACAGAACCCACAGGCACACCAGCTTGGTGCCAGTCTTCTGTAAGCGGTCCAGACCAAGGTCAGGACAGACCAAGATCGGGATTGTTCCGATTGTTTCAGGTTGTCCCTAGGGAAAGTTGTTTCAGACGTCCCTTGCTAAAAGTGGGCTGACAGAGCAGAGGGTCCAGGTCAGACCCCAAGCCTCTTAAACAAGAGTGGGAGACGGTGTGCCAGCTGGGAGGCAGGCCGCACAGCACATCTGTCGTGTGTAGCAGGGACCGTGGCTGCCTCTCCTGGACTCTGCCATGTGGATACCAGTTGGCATACTCATGGACACCAACTCAGAGCCACTTAGGTTTTCCTGTATGGTCTGGGGAGAGGCAAAGGGTTCTCGGACTGTTTAGCATCTTGATGGTACAGACAGCCCTCTGCTGGGCCCAGCAAACCTGGAGTGAATGACCAGTGTCAGCACTGGCCCGGATGCCTGTAACATCATCACAGACCTCTTCTGCCTGGAACACATTCCTGTTACCATCCTGTGCCAGCCTGGCCTTGGTCTACACCTCAGTCTGTCACCTCTAGTGACTCGGACTGGATTTAGGGTTGTAAGCACGAGCAACTCGCAACAGCAGATCTTGTATGAGACAGAAAGTGACAGCACTGAAACACACAGGCTGCAAACTACTCTGGAGATACTGGGCAGAGGAGGTAATTTAAAGTTAGGGAAGAAAGTTAAGGAAGGAAGGAAGGAAGGAAGGAAGGAAGGAAGGAAAGGAGGGAGGAAGGGAGGAAGAGAGAAGAAGAAGAGGAAGAAGAAGAAGAAGAAGAAGAAGAAGAAGAAGGGAGAGGAAGGAAAAAACAGAAAAGAAAAAGAAGAAGAAAGACACACAAACACCCAGTAGGTGTGGGAGGCAAACTGAGTGCAGTTTGGGCCTTGAGGAGCAGCCCTAGCCTCCTCTCTGCTTTATCCTTCCTCCATCCTCCACTTCCACAGACCCTCCACTCACAGAGGTGAGTGTCTTCGCTAGGCCTGCTCCAAAACGTAGGACCAGCCAAATCCTTACAACCAGGCACCAACACCAAGTACCTCATGAAATCCTCACAGATGAGGCAACTGAGGGTCCAAGAGGTTGATTAAGTTGTTTACAATCCATAGTCAGTAAGTGGGGGACCCAGAACCACACCCTAACCCCGGGCCACACCAACAGGCCAGCCCTTACTCGGTGGGCACCTGCAGCTCTGACCCCACCAATCCAGGGGGGGCGGGCCTGCGCTCATGGATCCTCCAGAATTTCCTCAGCCACAGCTTGCACCTCACTCAAGATGTCTGGCCAGTGCCTCTGTGGGTGGGGTGAGTGAAGGGGACAGGGTGTGCATCCATGGCCTGAGGAAACTCAGTGGACCCAAAGTGGCACCAACGATACCCTCAGGGTCAGGGGTGTCATCGTTAGGGGTGCCAAGGTCAGCCTCCTGCCGCACAAAGCCACGTCCAGTGCGACGCAAGGGGAACGGAAGGAGCCAGTGGGTCAAGTGATTCTCAAGTCTTGGGAGGCTCTTCTCCAAGTTGGCAGGAGTGGTCACAGCAGAGCTCATGGGCTGGCCCTAAGTGTTGACAGGGTGACGTGAAGTCTGTCCGTGGTCAAATGACTGAGTGTAGATGTAGTGTAGAAGTGAAGCCATTCACGAGGGTAGACTGAATACCTTAGAAACAAAGCGACAGGTTAACTAAGGCAGCTGCTGAGGGCTGATCCAGGGGACTGATACTCACGCGGTTTCCTACTCTACCTGAGAGCTATGAAAGCAAAAAGGTAGCTCCATAAACGGAGTGATCGATTCATCCTTCCGCCAGACATAAGCACTAGCTACATGTGTCTCAAGTACAGCTGCTCCCGAGGAAGTTATCCTTCCTTCCGTTACTGTTTGTCGGCCCAAATGGCGAGGTTCTATGGAGACTGGGGGACATTATACCAGGGGAAATGAATAAGTAGGTGGGGATGAAAGACTGATTGGCACATCTGTGATGCCAGGGAGGAAGAAGAGAGGAAACGACCATCCTGGAATAGCACTCCAGGCCCGGAGGTCCTCCCCAGAGGAGGAGGTAGGCCCTCCAGATGGGCTGGAAGGGGCCAGGAAGATAGCACAGTCCAAGCTCGGGGACAAGTCCTGGTGGGATAGAAGCCATAGCAAGGCTCTTGGTGACCCTCTGCCTGGGAAGTGGTGGCCATCAGGAGACGTGCTGACCCCAATAACACATATTAATTAATTCATAGTTATTCATCCAGAAAATTCCACTCACAGCCTGCTTTCCAGCATGGGAATGTCATGGAGAGTGCCGAGGGACAAGTCCTTGCTCTCACGAAGTTGATGATCTTAAAAGGGAAACACATCAATTAAATAATCACAGGCAGATGTGCCTTCTCAGAAGCAGAGCCAATTTCAATGAAGGAAAGCAACACAGTGCTGGAAAAACCAGCATCCAACAAAGGGACAGGCCCTTAGGCTTAGAGAAAGCATCCCTGACACGGGGCAGGTAAGGTGAAATCAGAAAGCCTAGACTGAGCTAACCTGGCTAAAGAGGTGGGCTAAGTGGACAAGAGCCCAAGCCTGGGCGCAGCCAGCACAGATGCAGTGGCCTCGTGGGGGGGGGAAAGTCTGGGTTCAAGATGGCTGCAACAATCTCTCCCATGCTCCTTTGCAATGTGGATTTTTCGCTCCTTCCATCAACGAGTGGGATCGACTTTCCCTCCTCTTGGATCTGGGCTCGTGAAGGAAACTGATCTTCGTTCTAAATGAGAAGCCACTGAAAGGTATGAGTTTGAAAACGTGAACTCTGGCTGAAGCGTGGGAAACAGATTAGCAGGAAGGTGAGGGGAGGCAGAGGAGGCAGGAGGGTCTTAACGTCACTGGCTGGAGAAATGCTGGTAGCTTTGGCTAGGGCAATGGAATAGAAGCAGATATGTTGACAGATTTGAGGCTTTTTAGCAGGCAAAATCTTGAGCAACGGGTTGGATATGGCGGAGACAAAGAAGGATCACGAATGACTCCTAGGGTTTTTGCTTGTGTAGTTGGACGTAGGGTGGTGGCATCGTGCCCTGGGCCAGAAAGCCTGCCCAAGGCTCTGGAAGAAAAAAAGCATCACAAGAGTCTTAGGCGGGACACGTCCTTTCTGCTTAGGACACTTGATACCCTGGGGGAAAAGGACACTATGGGAGACGGATGTCAAAGGGTGCCATTGATTTCTGAGTTCTCCACCATCACTCCACGGGGAGAGTCTTCAAGGGTGTGCTGGCTTAATTCCATCTTTTGGTGAATTTCATTCATTCAACTCATATTGTCTAACAAGTATTTTACTAACTCACTAGAGTCTTAAAGATGACGGAAAGTATGTCACAGACTAGGCAAAAGTTGGTATTTCCGGAATTATGCCTGGATCTCTGCCAGTCTGGCGGTCTCCCTGAATGCCCTCTGTACTTCCCAGAGTCTCCGTCTTCCCTTCAAGGGCAGGACGAGAAGCTGGCCTAGATTGCTGGTTCCCAAACCTGGCTGTGCCTCTGAATCCCTAAGGGATGCTTTAAAATAACAAACGCTTGGATCCCACCCGAGACCTATGAATCACATTCTCCGAGGAGAAGCTGAGGGACTACTGGGTGGTTTAAAAAATCCCCAATGTGATTGTGATGTGTCCAGGTTTGGGAACCACTGGTCTAAACTCATTTCATGTCTTTTTCTGAGACTGTGGTTTTATGACTGGAGGCAAAGAGAAGGTAGGATGTGCCTGGCCAGAGCTCAGACCACTGGGTGATGGCTCCAGGAATGCTGGGGATCTAAAGTTCCAGGTATTGCCCAGACCATGCTCTCCCTGGTGCCTCCATCACCAAGGAGCTTGGACGGTAAGGGGGCAAAGTCAAGGAGCCGGAAGTCACCGCCTTGGTGGAGGTGAGCAGCCGTGGAGGCGGCCAAGAAACATGGCGGAAGCCAGGAGCTAAAGCCAATGTGGCTCATTCATTTATATCACCTACTGTAGGCAGTGGCCTCTAAACATTTTTGATATATGTTCTCCACTGGAAAAAGAACAGTTGAAGGCCAGTATGTTGACTTTATCCATTTAAAAATATATGCCCATGCTATCATATTAATGTATTTTACACACGATATATTTAAGGACAGAGACATTTAAAAATTATACCACCATGGAGGTGCTAATGTATTCCCCTTAGACCCCAGTGGATTATCCTGTGTCCGTCCGGCTTTGGAAACCACTATGAGAATTCAAGTATTCGAGGTCTGGGTCCCATTCCACCATTTTTAGAGGCCAGCTGTTGCTCAAAGCAGCAGAAAGTATTGTTCAGGAACGAGTAGGTTTGGAGCCAAAGTAATCTAGTGAGAATTTTCAACCGTGACACTAGAGTGTGAACAGCGAGTGCCATGATAACAAGAAAGCTACTTGTCCCGAGATGCCCCAGGTGCCATCTGGGGGCAGCTGTCTCTGGAAAAAGCCCTGGATGGTGTTACAGGGTCTGCACCTCCGTCTCCCCCACCCCCTAGTCATTAAGGTTCAACAGGAAGCTGCCGGATCCAGAAAGAAATCCAGGTGTCATGCTCAACACTCACCTCCCCAGACACTGGTCAGTCTGTCACCAAGTCCTGCAGACGAACGCCTCTTAACTGTGGCTCAATTGTAGCCACTTCCCCAAACACCCACCATGACCACCAGACCACCGGCTCCTCTGCCACCACTCCGAGCTGCCACCACCTGGACCGCGGCACCCACGTGCCCATGGCGCCATCCGTCTGGCCTCCGCTCAGCAGCCAGAGTGCCGTGATCCGATCACGTCATTCCCCCGAACGCTTCGTGGGCTCCCACTGCTCTGAGAATGAAGTCCAGAATCCTAACATGGCTTTGGAGGACTCATGTGCCCGCCTCACTCTCATGTGCAGCTCCCCCACAGTGAGCCTTCTTTCTCTTCTTTCATGTGCCACAGTCCTTCCAGCCTTGGAGCCTTTGCTGAGCCCCTGCCCGGGACACTCTTTCCTTCTCTGCCTGGTTACCTCTTCCTCCAACTTCAGCCTTTAGCTCAACCGCTGCTTCCCCAGGGAAGCCCCCCCCATAAAGGCAGAGCCCCCTACTGGAGACTCACGTAGTGCTTGCACACACTTGTGCAAGTACAACTTACCGCAGTTGTGATTTTGTGAGTGTGCCACGCACACACACAGTGGGTGTGTGAGAGTATTACTCTCTCTTTTCCTTACTGGGCTGTTAGCTCGTTGAGGACCAGACCCATGTCATCCTGTGTCCCCAGTGCCCAGCGCTGGGTCTGGCACATCAGTAAGCACCTGACAAACTCTTGTTCAATGGGCGAATGTGAACGTACTAATGAATGCAGTGGGGACGGAGGGCGAATTCGTAGGATGGGTCTAGACAGAGGGCATAAGACGGGGGGAGGGAGGGAGGAAATGAAGGGAAAAAATAGAAACGGTCTAGAGATACAACATGACAGGCACAGAAAGGACAATCAGATTGACCAAGGGCCTTTATTATAGGACTCAACACCAGGAAGATCTGAGTCTCCCCAACTTTTTGGCCCACAAACCCAAAACCACCCTCGTGCTTCTGGGACTGCGGTTCCTTGGCACCCTGGCTAATAATGCAAAGCTACCCTGGAGTAGTCACCACCAGCCGGCCCAGTCCAGCCTGGATACCACCGGGAGGCATTCTCTAGCACAAGCTGAGAAATACTGAGCAGGTGTCTGGTAAAGGAAGCCCACGGGCTCCATTTCTCCCAGAATTTGGGCACACTCACTCTACCCCACCTCACCCCCCGGTTTCCTCATCTATAAACAAGGAGGGGGGAGCTACTTCCGAGCCTCTTTTGGCCCTGGTGTTAAGTCTGTGATTCCCTACACCATAGACCACAGGCCCAGGGTTCAGGGTCAGGGTCATCACCAGTGGAGGGCACCGGCTTCCTTATGCTGGCCACCCCAGCGTTGACCTTCTTGGAGAATAATCTTGAGACTACCAAGAATCCCCCAACTAATGAATTCAGGCATGTTATCTAGACCACCGGTTTATCTCTGAATCAGATCTCCACGCTGCCTTGGGTGCACCTAGGGTGCACCCTCTATCACAGGCAGCCTCTAGGCGCGCACCGAAGCTGGTTATTTCTCCTTGTGAACTAGTCGACATCCCGACCGTGCCACTCACTGAACACATTTCTCGGATGGCACTTCCTTGTATTGGCATAGGGTGTGACACTGACTCTACCAGATCTCAGATCTCAACTAGTGCTGAGTGGGGGGCACCTGGGGTGGCTCAGTCAGTTGAGCATCTGACTTTGCAGGGTTTGGTGTGGATATGGGCATATTTTCGTCTCCCTTGGGTATACACCGAGGAGTGGGATTGCAGAGTCGTATGGTAACACCACGTTTAATCTCTCCAGGGGCTGCTAATCTTTTCCAACGTGGCTGCACCATTTGACATTCCCACCAGCAGTGTAAATTCTCCACATTCTCCCCAACCCTTGCCATTGTCCATCTTTTTGATTATAGCCATTCTGGTGGGCGTGGAGTAGCCTCTTGTTGTGGTTGTGATATGCATTTCCCTGATGGCTAATGATGTTGAGCATCTTTTCACGGGCTTATGGGCCATCTGTGTCTCTTCTCTGGAGAAATGTCTATTCAGACCCTTCGCCCAATTTGTAACTGGGTTGTTTGTCTTTTCAGTATTAGTAGAGGCCGTGTGGAGGAAATGAAGTTGGCTTCCGGTGTCATTTCACTCCCTCTCCTTGCTTTCCATCATCCAAATGCTCTAGGGTTCAAGGCCTCTCAAATCAGTCCTCCCCTGTGTAGAGCTGCCATGGAGATGGCCATGAGGTGCAGAAAAAGAACTGTGCAGCAGAGGCTGGTTGTTCTTCTTTGTAATGTTTACTGAGAGACAGAGTGTGAGTAGGCAAGGAGCAGACAGAGAGGGAGACGCAGAATCCGAAGCAGGCTCCAGGCTCGGAGCTGTGAGCACAGAGCCCGACGCGGGGCTCGAACCTATGAACCGCGAGATCATGACCTGAGCCGAAGTCGGACGCTTCACCGACTGAGCCACCCAGGCGCCCCCGGAGGCCAATATTCTTGTTCTACCTCCTCCGAGGACTAGCTGTGCGATGTTAAACAAGTCCTTTTCCTCTTTCCTCCCAGGCTTAAGGCGTCCTCACCTCTAAGATGGGAGTTGTACTACCCTCCTGCCTGTACCACAGAGCTGTAATGAGGGCCTACTTGAGGTTATAGAGGTAAAAATGTAGGGACACCGTAGAGCCTTCCAGCCCTTCAAAGGGAGATCAGTGATGTAACTTCTGGGCCTGGACCCAGGTTTCAGACTGCATGCTTCCGTCCCTGGCCCCACTGGTTGTTAGCTGGCCTGGGGCAACTTGTCCCAATGTCCTCCCCTGTGTAGTGAAGGACAATCACAGTCCTTACCTCTCTGGATCGTGGTGATGTTTAAATGAGATGTTAGCACATCTCACTGTCAAGTGCTTAGAGCAGCGCTTGGCTCCAAGAAAGTTCTCCATACACGTCATCTGGGCCATCGTTATTACCATCACTCCAAGTCGAGATTTCTGATCCCCTATTCTCTCTCTGCTCCCGGCGCCAACTAAGAAGAGAATGGGCCGGATTGAGTTCCTAGAAGGTTTCTTCCTGATTGAGCACTGGATGCACTGGCAGAACAGGCATGCCGATGAGCTGTGCTGGTTTTTCCAGCCTAACCGTCTCCCCGAAACGTCCAAGTCTGTGTCTGAAGTGTGTGTGTGGGGATTCTGCCTTTCGGGGCCCTCCTCAGATAGGTGCCTCTTGGCGTCTCTACCCGTCTCTCCTTGTTCAGGCCCCAAGCACAGCCACTGTAGGAGACCAGAATATGCCACCCTGAAATATGCCTCTTTGTCATAAAGATAATTTTGAGCTGATTATTTTGAGAAACAGCAGACAGAGAAGCTCTGAAAACAGACCAGAAGTTCCCCTTTGGTAAGGGAAAATTGTATTTATAAAAGATCTCCATTTGCAAGGGTACCTTCTCCTCTGTACCAGGAAGAGGAGGATGCCTCCAAATCATAAGAGACCCATCCGTAGACAAAGCACTGACTTCACTCTGCATAATAAGACTTATCCTTGTTTACAGTACTATTCCTGGTCCTCTTCCCATAACTGGTCCCCTCTTCCTTTGTTTTAGCTGAAGATGGTATTCAAGCCCGAGTTCTTTAAAAAAAATTTTTTTTAAACGTGTATTCATTTTTGAGAGACAGAGAGAGACAGAGCACAAGCAGGGGTGGGGCAGAGAGAGAGAGAGAGACACGGAATCTGAAGCAGGCTCCAGGCCCTGAGCTGTCAGCACAGAGCCCGGCGTGGGGCTCGAACTCACGAACCATGAGATCATGACCGGAGCTCAAGTCGGACACTTAACCAACTGAGTCACCCAGGTGCCCCTCAAGCCCAAGTTCTAAGCCACCTCTTGAAGTTTTCCCATCCCTGAGTTTCTCCCAGGTATACGTGAGATGTACATGTCAATAGATACCTGTTTGCTTTTCTCCTGCTAATCTGTCTTTTCTTACAGGGGCCCTAGCTAAGAACCTAGAAGAGTTGAAGGGAAGATTTTTTTTTTCCTCTCCTCTACCCCACCCTCATCCCCAGAGTCTGTGCATGTTCCCAGGGCAACCATGGGTGTCCAATGCTGTCCATCCCAGTCTGTCAGCCAAAGAGGCAAGCCAACCAAGGCAGCTCTTCAGACCCCAGTCACTCAGTGTCTTTCTCCAGTGTCTTACAAGATGCTGCTTTTCACAAGTTAGAGTTGGCTTTGTTCTAGAATAGAACG
Source organism: Prionailurus viverrinus (assembly GCF_022837055.1). NCBI lineage: Eukaryota > Metazoa > Chordata > Mammalia > Carnivora > Felidae > Prionailurus > Prionailurus viverrinus. Next base: position 14,758,636 of record NC_062576.1, on the reverse strand, counting down.
ATAAATATCTGGATTCCAATGGGAGAATCTCAAGGGAGTTGACAGGTCAGCCGGCCAGCAATGGGTGCGGGAAATAAAATTTCCTTGTAAGGCCTCCATTCTGTCTTCAGTAAGCTTTCTCCCCAACTCAAGGGCACATATACCTAAAGTAACAGGGGACATCACTGACATCTCTCGGGAGAGAAGAAAACACGATTTTCTATTTTGTCATGTAGACTCGGAATGTAAGAGGAAAAAAAAAATTCGCCCCTTGGAAAAAAGGTGGCGGGAGGGGAGTCAAAGAGCCTAGAATTCAATAAACACTGATGTGTTCCTGTGGTTGGTGACCAGCACCTTGAGATTCTGGATACGGCCATCCCCCGAGGAGAGATGGACTTGACTGACCTTCAGCTACAGGATCTCCATCAGCTTGGACTCCTCTCACGGCCAGACCTGTGTATTTGATTCCACAGAACCTAGAAGTCCTATACTGGGGGCTTCTCCTGTCCCTTCCCCTAGGGAGTCTAGCCCTGCCTCTCTGAAGCTGGTCTTCTAGATGCCTCCTTCCCATGGACACAAATTCTTCCTGGTATCACGCTGAAATCACTGTGGAAGCCATTTAAGCCCATTTACATTGCTAAAAGCAACGCTAGAGGAACGTTCAACACAGAAATTATGTAAATAACCCCATTTCGGTAATCCAAATGCAGGCAAATGTTAGCCTTTTGTCTGCTGGTAAAATCTGTTCAAAATAACATAGATTTCTAGCTAAGAGAACTTTTAATTTGTTATTCCCATCCGGCCAATTCTTTTGGGGACTCTCTGGTAACCCACCTCCCAAAGACACGGGCTCATCTTCAAAATCCCAGGGGGTGGCCCTGCTCCTCCGTGCTCCCCTCTGCCATCCTGGAGATGGCGAGCTGGCTTTTCGTGGCCGAAATGTCTGTTCCTATCCCACTAAAATGGACAGATGCGTAATGGCTTTCCTCCTAAAGTCCTTTAACAAAAATTCAATTTCAATCTTCTGCTTGATTTATTACCGTTTCTCAGAAACAAGATTTACAAATATGGACCTGAAGACCTATCTCAATTTAAGCACCACAGTGGCAAGAACCTCTAAACACCTAGATTCTATTGCCAGTGGATGCGAGTCATTTCTCTTAATACAAGATGAGGAATTAAAATGAAGCTTGGTAAAATGGCACGTGAGGCAGAGGAGGAGAGAAATGCACACATTCTGAAAGCAGCTTGACTTATCGAGCATGGAAGGTATGGTGGGAGGGCTCTTTCCTTTTCTTTCCACTTGTGTGGTCGCTGCTTATGTGTTTGAAAGCATAATATTGGGGGGCGGGACAAATAAGACCAGGTCTATGCTCTTACCAGTTTAAAATGTAGCCCAGCCTTGCTGCCCAGCCTGGTGGCATGTTACTGTTGGAGAGGACCCAGGGTTCTTTCTGTGTTAGGAAAAGAGCCCCAAACAGCCTCAATCATGCACTTTCAGCCCATTCCGCCCCTGCCCTGTGCCTTCCCCACCACTGAGGATCTCCCTACACGGGTCTTCCCTCGTTCTTGTTTCTGTCCTCCCACTGTTCACAGACTCCTTCCCTTGGACAGTCCCTCCTTGTGTAAGAAGCTCCAAGTAAGTCGGTATTAAGCCTGTATCCCTCTGCACTCCCAGCCTGATGCTCTCAACTTGTAATAACCGATCTTCTTTGGTCACCCAATTCAATACCATCTACGCGTTTACTAAGACCAGAGCTCAGAGCTAAATGCTGCCAAGGAACTAAAGATAATTTAGATGCACATCTGACACACAGTCTTTGCTCTTTTCTCAGAGCTTAAAATTAGAATTCCAGGAAAGTGTTGAAGATTGCTTTAGAACCTTGGTGTGGAAGCAGCCAGAAGGCGGGTGGGTGCTAACAGCCTTCATTCCCCTCCCTATGCATCCATGTTCTACTATCACTTAGCCTGCAATCTCACTTAGGATGAAAGAGGGGCTGGTAGGGTGCAATTAGAGATAAACTATGCTTCGCCATAGGAGGAAAGTGGATTATATTTAATTCTGTGTCTGTGACACCAAAGGGCTGGAGTTTTATCAAGTACGGTGATCTGGAAGGAGATGGGAATGTCCACATGCTTCAAAGAGTATCCCGTCACCCTGGTTCAAAATGTCCTCAAAGGGTGTCATTGCTCTTTCTAGAGCTCCATAACTGAAACCAACCTGGTCTGGGGTAAATGAAAGGCCTTGCCAATTACCACTCTCAGAAATCTGCAGAAAGGGACAGCGGGTACAGGGTACTTTGCCGGTACTTTGGGGGTGGGGTGGGGTGGGGAGAGGCCAGGACTGACCCACTGACAGCTCCAGCAGATGAAATGGCCCGTCCGCCCCTTAGCTGTCAGGTGAACCTCCCGTTCATTATAACGCGGCCACTAAGGCATGTAGTGTGCATGGGAGGGGCAGGTGGGAGATAATGACCCTATGATCGCGGGGGGAGAGCAAGGGTTGCTGATGCTGGGGCAGGAGACACAGGCCTCACCTTTGGGGCACCGTGAGTCTCTTTGTGCACGTTTGGGTTTTGTCCAAGGCACATCTGTTATTGGATGTGGGCTTTCCTATGGCTGGCCCTGCCCTGCCTGGCTGGACAGACCTTCAGCCCCCTGATCCTTCCCCAAGTGGTCAGGCCGGAGCATTTCCTAGCGTGCACCTGCTGTAAAGTGGTGCCGGGTGTTCACGGAGGCTCAGAGGGCAAGGACAGCCACGTAGGAGACACTCACATGGACCTGAGCACTGGCCCGGAAGTCCACGATGCGACCTGAGGTTGGTCCTCCTGAGACACCACCTGGGAGGTGCAGACAGGGCAGCGCTGGGGGGCTGAGAAGCTGCGGGGTTCCGGGGCCTGGCGGGAAGCCAGCCTGTCGATAACAGGGACTGTCACTGATGCTCTTTCTCTCCAGTTCTCCTAAGAGTGGGATGAATGGGGCGGGTTGGAACTGCAACCTGTTTCCCCATCCCCCCCTTTAAAAAAATTTTTTTTTTAAATTTTTTTTTTTAACGTTTATTTTTGAGACAGAGAGAGACAGAGCATGAACGGGGGAGGGTCAGAGAGAGGGAGACACAGAATCTGAAACAGGCTCCAGGCTCTGGGCTGTCAGCACAGAGCCCGACGCGGGGCTCGAACTCACGGACCATGAGATCATGACCTGAGCCGAAGTCGGACGCTTAACCGACCAAGCCACCCAGGCGCCCCTAAAATTTTTTTAATGTTTATTATTTTTGAGAGAGAGCGAGAGACAGAGAGAGAGAGAGAGAGAGAGAGAGCAAGTGGGGGAGGGGCAGAGAGCGAGGGAGACACAGAATCGGAAGCAGGCTCCAGGCTCTGAGCTGCCGGCACAGAGCTCAACGCGGGGCTTGAACTCACAGACCACAGGATCATGACCCGAGCTGAAGTTGGCCGCTTAACCGACTGAGCCGCCCAGGCGCCCCCGTGTCCCCATCCCCGTCACCATCTACAAACAGCAGCTTTGGACGTTCCTGGAGGGATAGCATCACCAAACACACTGGCCTTCCCGGTAGGGGATCGTGAAGAAGCACAGTCCGGGTGTAGGAAGGTTTCTATCCCTCCCTCTGCTTCTCCTAGAGCCGAAATGAGGAGCGTAAGCAACTTCCTTCCCCTGGGAACTGGGGGACGCACACTCATGTTCCCAGGCTCAGCAAAGAAAAAGAGCGAGCGCGAGAGAGATAACCGTAAGTTAAATTTAAAGAGAAGCGGACTCCACCTCCCACTCGGAAGATATAAAGACACCGAGTCCCTCGCAGGTAGCCGATCAGTTAGCGAGAAGGTTTGTGGCGGGAGCCTGCTGATGCGCTGGGAGCAGCAGTCGTGGTCCTGCCTTCCTGAGCCGGGTCACCCACCGCTTCCTCCAAGGCTGGAGGTTCGCCAGAGCCCTTCCAACGATTCCCTACCAGTCTTTTTCTTTTTGCATACACTGCTAAGAGCATCAAATAGGTTTTGATTTTTTTTAATGTTGGAATTTATCTTTGAGAGAGAGTGTGTGTGTGTGTGCGCGTGCGCGCGCAAAAGCAGGGAAGGGGCAGAGAGAAAGAGAGAGAGTGCACAGGTGGGGGAGGGGCAGAAAGAGAGAGGGACAGAGGATCTGAAGTGGGCTCCTTGCTGAGAGCAGACAGCCTGATGCAGGGCTCGAACTCGCAAACTGCAAGATCGTGACCTGAGCTGAAGTCGGACACGTAACGGACTGAGCCCCCCCAGGTACCCCTGAAATGCTGGACTAAAAATCGGGTTAAAAGCCTGAGATGTAGGGGAACCGTCAGGTCTCTGAAGCTGACGAGGAGCTGGAAGTCAGGAAAAGGTGGAGCATTGGGGCGCAGTAAGTCAGGGACAAAATGCCTGACCCGGTAGTCCGTGGGGACCTGGGTGTGCATCCTTAGGGACAAGGAAGCTGCCAGCACAGTAGGGTCTGAAGACCAAAAATTACATGCCTTCAGGCCATTCGGTGCTCTGGGGGATGCTGGGTGACTGACAGCCAAGAAAAGGCAAACGGATCTGCTTCACTTGGGTCTAGGCACAAAATGAAACTCAGAACCGTAAGATGACCCTCCTAAGTGACTCTGGGTCTGTAGCTTGGTGGCTTGCAGCTTGATGAATTACAGCACCAGTAGATTTCACAATCTTGTCAGTTTTTCCGCATAACCGTTAGGATTTTGAGCAGGAAAGAATCCTAACACCTGGAGGGGACTCTCATATACTGAGAAAATGATGGAAAGCGGTCCTTTTACTGAATTCCAACCGCTATTCTGGTTCCTAGAAGGACCAGGCAATCACGCGATGCGTCGTGCGTCCAGGCTCCCCCGAAGCCAGGGGTCCTACAAGACTCCTCCTTACCAGCGCGGATGAGCCTGGGGAGTCGCGTCACCCAAGGCCTGACAGAATTGCCACTCCTTCTCTCCCGCTGCACAGGGACCTTGGAAGTCGCTCACGGAAGTCACCTGAAGGAGCCGAGGTCCCTGAATGACCTCACGGAAGGCCGCCTGCCAACCTCGAACATCCATCCACAAATGGACTTTTACGAAGACCTCAGGCAAGCCACCCAGATGAGGCGGTTCGATTTGCTCCAGCGGCCGGGGAATCGCTATCCCCTGTCTGGGCTCGGAAGTGTGTAGAGTTTTAAAATGTATACAGGAATCCCATGTTTTGAATGGATTAGACATCCCGAAGCAGGTGGCCTCACCGAGCGTCCTTCTGATCTGATCATTTTATTTCAGTTTCTCTCCCAGGAAACAATCTATTCCTCAGCTTCCATGGATGCTGGGTATTGTACATGGATATTGAAAATGTCACCAATTTGCCCTCTTCCATTCTATTCTCTGTTCTGCTTGGGGCCGGCTTCGCATTCTGGAAATTGCTAGAATAGTAGCCAGCAGTGCAGCTGATCAAGGGAAAGGTTCTTTTAAATTTTTAAACAGTCCTTTCTGGCGCTTTGTTCTTGCTCGCCTAACACAATGTCCGGCATATCTGCTAGGCCTGGGGGTCTATTTGAACAATTCTAAAATGTCATGTCCTACCTGCTGACTTCTGCTGCCGCAAGCCACTTAGCAGCCTGGCTCCCACAGAGCCCGTCGGGCAGACTGTGTGTCAGTACTATGCATTCACAGAAGGCTCGCTCAGAAAGAAAGCCAACTTGACTAAAATATGTCTACCCACTCTCTGGCTCCGAGAAAACACAAGGCTGACATTGTATGATCTTGAATGCACCCTTCTTTTTAACTTTTGTGAAGATGCCGGGGCGTGGGGGGTTGGGTTTTGACACTTCTTAGATAGGGTGCCATTTGAATAGCATTGCTCTAGAAACCTTAAAGAACCATCAGCTCAGGGTATGTGTAGAGGCCTCCCCAGCTTTTGTCCTGGAGAATCTGAAGCACGATCCATCCCGTGATTGAAGTTCTTCGTGTGTGACGTTCCCAACGGATGTCACACGCGCCCGTATTTTCGGGCCACACCTGGGGGTCGTCTGAGGAGTGCTCAGGGAGGAGAAAGAAATCATGTCAGGGACTGAACTCTGTCCCCACCCCCACATTTATACTAAGCTCCAGTACCTCAGAATGTGACTATATTTGGAGACAGGGCCTTTAAAGAGGGAATTAAGATTTAATGACCTCTAGGCCACTAGAGTGGGTCCTAATCCAACACGACTGGTGGGTGCCCGAATAAGACGAAGAGATTAGGGGTGCCTGGGTGGCTCAGTCGGTTAGGCATCTGACTCTTGATTTCGGCTCACGTCATGATCTCGCGGTCAGGAGATCAAGCCCCGCATCGGGCTCTGTGCTCTCAGCACAGAGCCTGCTTGGGATTCTGCCTCTCTCCCTCTCTCTCTGCTCTTTCTGCACGCACACTCTCTCCCTCAGAATAAATAAAATAAACTTTTTTTTTTTTAAAAAGAGAGGAGATTAGGGCACAGACACACACAGAGGGAAGACCGTATGAGAGTGCCAAGAAAAGATGGCATCTGTACGAGCCAAGGGGAGACGTGTCAGAAGAAACCGACTCTGCCAACACCTTGATCTCAGATGTCCAGCCTCCAGCCGTGTGAGAAAACTAATCTCTGTTGTGATGCCCACCCCGGCTGTGTGCTTTGTTAGGCCAGTCGGGGCTCACTAATACGATATGCCTCCTACATCTTCCCTGGATTGATGACAGGGTACTGCCTTAGGGGCACCCACCTAAGACAGGCCCATAGAAGGTTCTGGAAAAATCTAGAAGGAAGTCCGTAAAAGAAAACATTCCTTCCAAGCACTTAATCTTGAAAGACGCGAAGCATTCGGCTGCCCACGAAACCGCAGCACCTTCTGTTATTAGCTTGGAGGCCCGCTTCGGGAAACCATTTTAAATCCCCTCTCAGAAACAGAAGAGATTTGTTCCAAGTCCCTCCATACGGAGGAAAAATAGCTTCTGGCTCGCAGACAGGAAGGGGCTTCTTTGCGGCAAAATGAGACGCTTGGTTTCATACCAAAAGAGGGGGGTGAACCAGGAGTGACACTGGACTCTCGTGGAAGGGGGGTCAGTAGGCAGCCCCAGACTCCCGGTGGCACATCGGCCCCAGGCTGGAGCCCCTCTAACAGCAGACTGCCACCTCCAGCAGAAATGACCTACCAAGCTTTGGAAGCCACGCCACAAGCACCGCTTCCCTCGGCAGCCTCGGAATTTCTAGCACCCAAACGAGGCATCATCAACATCAACAGAAACAACGGCGGCTGACTTTCGACCCGTCCGCCTCCCTGCAAAGTGCTCCCTGTTCGTTATTTTCTTTCTTTCTCCCGACAAGCCTGTGTTGCGGATGAGGACACTGAGGCTCAGGGAGGCCGGGGACCATGCCCCAGGCACACACATCCGGAGTGAGGGGCCCAGATGTTTTCTCACACACTTCCAGAAGTTAAGAAGACCCTGCCCCTCTGTGAGCAAGCCTCTCATCAGTGCCACCAACCCCAAATTCTGAGTCCTGGTTATTGGGATACAGATGATCTAAGTAAGAGGCTTCTTTTTTTTTTTTTAATGTTTACTTATTTTTGAGAAAGAGAGCACAAGTGAGGGAAAGGGCAGAGAGAGAGAGAGAGAAAGACACAGAATCGGAAGCAGGCTCCAGGCTCTGAGCTGTCAACACAAAGCCTGACACGGGGCTCAAACCCATGAACTGCGAGATCGTGACCAGAGCGGAAGTCAGATGCTTAACCAACTGAGCCATCCAGGCATCCCTAAGTCAGAGGTTTATAAATAACAGACCTCTGACATGGGCTGGCTGCACTCTCATCATCTGGGGAGTTGTTTTGTTTTGTTTTTTTAAAGTTTATTTATTTTGAGAGAGAGAGAGAGAGGCATAGAGAAAACTAGTTTCCTTTGTAATTCTGTGCATTTTGTTTTATTGAAGCATTTGTATTCTGAGAAGGGCTCCGTAGGCTTCACCAGACTGCACAGGTGTCCGTGGCACAAACGTTTTCAGATCTCTATGAAGCTCCAGATAAGTGGATTCTCTAAGCTCATTAAAATACACAGGCCAGGCCCGCCACGCTGTGCGCATGCAGCCTGACGCGGGGCTCGAACCCACGAACCATGAGATCATGACCTGAGCTGAAACGAGAGTTGGATGCTTAACCGACTGAGCCCCCCAGGCGCCCCCATGTGATTCTTTAACACTTTCAGGAACAAGATCCAGTGTGGGTTTAACGACTATCATAAATTTGTACGCAGACGGGAGGATTTCAAGACATCCACAAAGAACTGGGACACGACGTGTACAGGTCTGTGATTAGCGCTGGAGACAATAACCCGGGTTCGGCTGATAGTACGCAGACCCGTAGCACCAGTGCCAGATGGAGATTAGTGAACACAAACAGGTGTTTTACATTCCTGACCAAGTTTACAGTCCCCCCTCGATTTTATCACAAGACTCCTCGGAGATGTGTGGACCCCAGGCTAACCGCTCTCGTTTCGGGGTTGTGGCCGCCTATAAAATCTGAGATACGGAGAATATGAATATGAAGAGCCTTCTCTCCACAAACACAGGTGTCACAAGAGGCAAAATCAAGCCGAAGAGACGCTTGATTTCCATTGCCAACGCGAAGCCTGCGTGATCTCTCCTTCCTCGCCAAGGGGCGGGATGAAATGATCGATATAAAAATTAACGATCGCTGGTGGAAGAACCACCGCAAGAAATCACGTTCATGCAAATCTCGCCGGGGAGAATGGCGCCTGATTTATCTTGTTGTCAGCGTTCTTGTATGCGAAGATGAAAGTTATTTTTTTCCCCCACTCTTGCTTTGTTTTGCACTTATCTTAATTTTCTAAATAACATGGTTTCCAGATTGCGAGAAATGATTATCCTTATTCAGAGCAAATGGTGCCGGAGAGATATTCATGGAAAGGGCTGCGTTCTTCCCCGCAATCAGCCACCCTCTCCTTCGCCTTGTCTGAGCGCGTCCCCCTCTGATGAGATTACCTGAAGGTTCAAATGGATAAAGCAAAAACGAGAAGCTCCACGTTGCAACTAGGAACGATGCTTTATGAGCCCCAGAAAGTTTGGTGCGCCGAGCTCTTGCATAGATACCGGGGATAATAGGATTTTTGTGCACGCTCACGAAGCATTTAAGAGCTTAAAGCATTTCCTTCCTGCTTGCAGTCCCAGTTGTGTGCTGCAGTGTAGGTGAGTCTCAGTGTTTCCAGGCTGCTCACGGTTATTCATCTCTATGGCAGAGGGAACGGGGAGTTCACGTTCACCTGTGGCAGTGAGCCGAGCCGTCCCCAAGGACTTCCTTGGGCAACTACTCTGCGTCAGAGCCTCTGGTGGTGGAACAGACACCAGCCTGACGAGAAGCATGGACGGATGGCCATCTGGACACTTGTGGGCACAGCCGGGAGGAGAAGGGGAGCCTTTCTTCCAGCTGTGTGCATGGAGATGGGAATGTGGTCGCGTAGACATGGCTCCATCCTCGGGACTGTCTCATCAAACCGTCCTGTGTCCACTCAAACCGTTTTTCTGTGGACTCCTCTTAAAGCAATACTCTCCCGTCCCATAGCGTCATGGGCCTCGGTACCCAGCATCCAGACTCAGCGGCCTCACTACACACGGAGGGCAGGTACCCACATCAGAATATCAAAAGGTCCATTTCATTCTTTCCATCTGTTACTGTGGCTCAAGCCTCCACGTTCAGACTCACCTCCTCCGTTATCCCCATTAGACTTGACCGCATGTTCTCCTGTCCGTTCTAACCTCAGTGGCTACCCGCCCTGTGCCCACAGCAGAGGCTCCCTCTCCTGTCCTCTCTGCCCATCCAGATCCCACTCACCTTCCGAGGCCCAGGGACCCTCCCCAGAAAGCACCGCCCTGACCCTCCAAGGGAGGGCCAGCCCCCCATCTTCATTTTTTTTTTTAAAGTATTTTTTTTGGGGCGGGGGGACAGAGAGAGACAGAGCATGAACGGGGGAGGGGCAGAGAGAGGGAGACACAGAATCGGAAACAGGCTCCAGGCTCCGAGCCATCAGCCCAGAGCCTGACGCGGGGCTCGAACTCACAGACCGCGAGATCGTGACCTGGCTGAAGTCGGACGCTTAACCGACTGCGCCACCCAGGCGCCCCCCCCCCCCCCCCATCTTCATTTTATAACACTCTGTGCCGGTGCCATTATTTCACAGATGCAGCAGATGGTCCAAAATGCCGGCTGTGCACGGGGACATCGCGTGTGGTTCCCGTTCGTGAGCTGCGTACTGAACCAGCGCGGAGGACTGTCCCCACCTCCTTCTCTCCACTGACCTCCCTGCTCCGTGGCAAGCCCCTGGTCCCACAGTTACACCCTAGCTGCATTCAGAGTGACCCACTCTGACCTCAGGCTTTTTTTCTTCTCTCCCACTAAACGTGTTCCGGAAAGAGGGCCTCAGGCCGCTTCATGCCTGGGATAATAAAATAATAACAAAGTAACGAGCTAACACTTAACTGTGTTCCACGCACTTGGCATTTACTGACTCATTACTAACTCAATCACATAATGACGCCACGAGCTATGTGCTGTTACGCTGCTCACTTCAGAAACAAAGAAACTGAGGCAAAGAGAGTTTAAGCAAATTGCCCCGGGACACCCAGTGTCTTCACTGTGTTGTCTTAGATCGTGTATCTATTTGGTGTTCGTTAATCACAGAGCCAAACTAACAGCCAGGATTGTTTCCGTCTTCCCGGAGGACCAGAGCCCATACCCTGAACCACCTTCTTGTCTAACTCCTACACCAGGCCAGTGTTCCCCCAGCCCTAAATCTCCCGGGGTCAGCTATCGGGGAACCAGGGACAACCCCTCTGTCCCAAGGCCGGCCTGAGTCATTCAAAGTAGGCAGTCCTCAGCTGAATGTCCTGCCTTGCCCCCTCCGTGGAAACCCAGTCACCCCTCTCTCGGCCTCCTGACCAAACCTGGTGCCTCCTGCTGTGGTCCCGTGTGGAGCGGACAACCTCTCATTCCTGGGGAACTATGAACAGAGAGCACTTCTGTCTCAGTGGCACTGACCTCTCTCTGCGTCATTACGCAGTCGCCTTTATAAATTAAGACCCAGGCGCGAATCGGCGAGCTGGACGGTAACTGAGCTGGGGTCCGAACCCTGGCAGTCTGCCTACACTGTACCTCTGCCGTTGGCCCTCCCTTGCTCTCCGGTGCCTCTTCAGCTCACAGGCCCTTCTGTGTCACTTGTTGTAACCTCTGCGCCACGTCCCTTCTTTTGCGTCCTCTTGGCAAAGCCACAATCTTGGAGGGGACCGACGGTCTGCATTCTCTAGACCCATACCCAAACTACTATTGGAGGAAAAGCATACAGACACTGGTTGTCGCCATAAAGAGGTCCTCAGGAGGACCCTGGATGCTGCCGGAGGAGCTAAGCCTCCCTCTTCGGTCCCCGCTGCCGCAATTGCGAGCTTCCCTGTCTGTTCTCAAACCTCCAACCGCCCCTCACGTTCAGCTGATGACAGCAAACAGAAGCCACCAGGTGGAAGCCGCCCCACCCTCTGTCACCAAATTAGTTCGCCTCCAGCCCTGCCTGGCTCCCCGCTTCCTCCTTTTATGGAGGGGGGGTGCGGCTTCCACCTGTATATCGGCCCCTCCAGCCCTGTTCTTAGAGCAGGGCTTTATCTCACTGGTTTTCTCTGCCCCTTACACCTGCAGGGTCTCCCTCTCTCTCTGCTGGATCTTTCTGGTCAGTGCGAAATGTGCCCAAGTCTCTATGTCCCTAAAGGCAATACAAAGTAAATCCAATACCGAAACCATACAGTCAAGCTTCAGAGCAGTTTACGCTCCCCATCTTTACTCCCCGGTCACCTCGCTCCTGAACGCAGTGCAGCCCTGTCTTACTCCTGAATCCACTGTCCCCAGTGTGACGGATGGCGCCCTGCGCCGAATCCAAGGGCACTCTTAACCCCTTAATCTGTCTGCAGTGCTCAGCCCTATCTCACTCATTCATCTAGGGAGCACCTGCTATGTGTCAGGCACCAGGAAAAAAAAAAATGCTGACAGGTCCCTGCCCTGTGGAGCTGATATTTCAACAAGGGCAGAGAGACACTAAATGATACACATAAGAAGTAAGTAAGTAAATTATGTAGCACATTGGAAGGTCGTAATAAGTCTATAGACAAAAGAAGCGAAGGGAGGTGGGGGACTCAGCAGGGCTGGGTTATGGGCAGCGGAAGGGAGAGCTGTAACACAAAGGTGGTGAGAACGAGCTGTGGGAAGAGCATTCCAGACACTGGAGGGCGCTAGAGCAAAGGTCCTGTGGCAGAAGCTCAAGGAAAAGCCAGGAGGTCAGTGGGGCTGAAGGAGAGAAGGCGGGAGAATAGCGGGGCAGGTGGTCTGTCCCTGGAGGGTCAGTAGGAGACAGAAAGGACTTTAGCTTTTCCTTCCAGTGAAATGGGGAGCTAGTGAAGGTTTTGGAGCAGAGGAGCGCTGTGATCTGACTTAAGTATTAAGAGTATCGACTGCTGTGTCAGGATGGGCTGTGGGGGGCAGGGGCAGGGAAGAGGCAGGGTGAGCAGGGAGGAGGCTCCAGCAGTGCTCCAGACAGGAGGTGAAGGCACCCTCGCCAAGAAGGGAGCAGGGAGCTGGTAAGAAGTGGCGGGCTTCTTGGTCCTTCCACCATGCTGGCGGCTCCTCCCTGGAGGGCATCTCCCCTGGACTTTATGCGCTGGGGCTCCTCATGGCCCCTCTCACCAGCCCCCTGTGGTGGGTGGCAGTGTGCACGCTACTGACACCAAGTCCCCAGCTTGTATTTCTCTGCTGAGCTTCTGACCTATAAATCTAACTGGGCTACTCGTCCCTCTGCCTGGATGGGCTGCGGATTTCAGAAACGTATCCGAAACTCACCGTGAAATGTGCTCCTCCCATCTCAGTGAATGGGACTCACCCAGTTGTCCAAAGAAGGAACCTGGGAACTTCCCTCTCCTTTCTTTCTTTTTTAAGTTGTTTATTTATTGTGAGAGAGAGGCAGAGAGAGGGAGAGACAGACTCCCAAGTAGGCTCCATGCTGTCAGCGCAGAGCCCGACGCGGGGCTCAAACTCACGAACTGTGAAATCATGACCTGAGCTGAGATCCAGAGTCAGATGCTCCATCGACTGAGCCGCCCGGGCACCCCCTTCCCTCTCCTTTCATATCAAAGCTAACTTACGGCTAGGATCTGGTGGTCTTCCCTCTGAAACAGCTTCTAAAAGCACCTGCTTCTTTCTATCTCTGCTGCCACTTTCCTGATCCGCCGTCTTCCTGGGAGGATGGGGGGGGGGGGGGGCTCCTGAGTGGTCTCACTGCATCTCCGTCACCCAACGCCTCCGCCAGGATGCACTTTCTAACGTGCAAGTCGTGCCTTGGCGCCCCCTTCTTCCATCTGTTCTGTGGCTCCACGCTGCCCTGAGAAGGCTCACAAGGCCCGTAAGAGCGGGCGTCTGAGGGTCTGCTCCCGTCTCCCCGCCACGAACCTCTCCTGCTCCAGCCCCAGGGCGACTGTGTCAGTCCCTGCCGTGGGCTCTGCCACCTGCAATCCCAAATGCCCACAGCACTCCTCACCCACCCCACCACCTCTCCCCCTCATCCTCGGGTCCCATCGCGAGGTCGCTTTCTCTAGAAGCTTCCCTGGCCCTGGATTGGGGCTGCCTGCCCGACACACGTATCCTTACTTCTTCAGCCGTAGCATCTCCATTCTGCTTGCTGTTCACCTATTCATGTCCCCAGCACGCCATCAAGTCACCCAGGGCCAGTGCCTGCCTCTCTGATCCCTCGTCACAACCCCAGCACACCGACAGCGATGCCTCACACGTTGCGGGCGTTTGCCGATTCGCAGAATATTAACTGGCGGGCTCCGGATTCTCAGGAAACCTGGTCTCCGAATATAAAACCGGCTCCTCAAGTCAGTTCTATGATCTGCGAGGCCCCCACTGCCGACACGTGACATTGGGATGCCCTTGTTATACGAACGTTACAATCATCTGAAACCTAGGAATTCCATGGCCAATGCGCAAGGCCTGGGACTGGGCACTCTGTAGGTTATTTCCGTGAATTCCCACAATTGGAATTTCCACTTCATAACGGAACCCCGCAGCTTTGAGAAGTCAAGCGACGTTTGCCTCGTAGCGAACGAGGGGCAGAATGTGGCCTGCAACTTCGGATTTGGGTGTCCTCGTTCCCCTCCGGGATGCCTTCCCCAAAACGGGGGGGGGGGGGAGATACCAACTCTTGTTTTAATTATTATTACCTGTTGATACTCCTATCCCCCAAATTGCTCGAGCCCCTTCTTGAATACATTTCACTTCTGGCTTGTCCACACACGCCGCTGTGTAAGGAAATATGCTCTCTGATTGGTCTTCTCCCCTGCGCTTAACAGTGGGGCTTCGCAAGGCAGGAGGGTGGACGTGTGGCACGCGATCCTGGTACCACCAGCCCCCCGGGCTCCCGAGGGAGCTCTAAGTGGGAACAGAGGTCTCCGACAGCGGCTCCCCTGGCGCTGTTCCTCTGGGCCCGCCCACCTTCGGCCCGTCTCACAGAAAGTGACCCAACTGGGCACCAGAAAGAGCCAGGCTGGCCAGTGGGCTTCAGACCTGCAGCCTCAGGGCATAGAGCGGGCATGCACCTCACCCCGTCACCCCAGGGATGGCGGCTGGGCTGCTGCACAGGGCAGGAAGCAGGCCCTGCTGAAAACAGCATTCGAGGGGGAAAAATTCTGAAAACAGAATTCACTGAAACAATGCTCCTTGTTTATAAAGGGCCACTGAGTGGGGCGCCTGGGGGGCTCGGTCAGTTAAGCGTCCCAGTCTTGGTTTCGGCTCAGGTCACGATCTCACGGTTCGTGGGTTCGAGGCCTGCATCGGGCTCTGTGCTGACAGTGCGGAGCCTGCTTGGGATTCTCTCTCCCTCTCTCTCTCTCTCTCTCTCTGCCCCTACCCTGCTCATGCTCTCTCTCTCTCTCTCTCTCTCTCTCTCTCTCTCTCTCTCTCAAAATAAATAAATAAACTTAAAAAAAAAATAACCACTGAGTAATGGAGGCCTGAAGACAACTGAGTCTGGCTGCCTCGGCCTAATCCTTGCTGAGGTACCCAGAACATTCTTCCGGAGAAAGCATGGGGAGGGAATGCCCCAGAATCAAAGACATCTGCAAACAATCCCATGGCCTAGAAGGTGTAAGGAGGTGCCAGAGACGAGAGAGCCACCAAAGGGGTGGGCCAGCCCAGCCCAGGGGTCTGAGGGAAGCTGGAGAAGACACAGGGGCCAGTGCCTGGGTGCAGAGGGAAGACCCATCCGTCCAAACAGCCCCCTCCCTAATGCCTCCTCACCTCTGCCCCAGGCCTCACATACCCCAGGGAGCTGGTCCTCTGTCAAAGTGCGCTCCCTGGGGGGTGGGGATGGGAAGGCATGGGATACTCCTCAGGACATAACTCCAGGGGAGCTAGGACCCGGGTGGGGTCTAGGACCAGGGTGGATAGGCCTGGCAGCCTCAGACACAGGCGGGGAGGGGAAGGGGCCTTCTCATAGAGGGTGTGGGGGGGCTCCACTGTGAGGCAGGTGCCCCCTCTGAGCAGGGTCTGGGCCCTAAACACAAGCTTCCCCTCCTTTGTCCCTGCCTCGCCCAGTGCTGCTGCCCTCAAAATTCTTGATGCAGCTGAGAGCATATGGCTGCAAATGGAAAGTAAAAATGGGCTTCTTCCTTCGGTCCCCACCTGCCGATGCCAACGGTGCCCGGGATGGGCCATCCGCTGGCTTCCCTCGAGTACGACTCACTTCCTCTGTGGTGTTTCCAGGCGAGCGATTAATGAGCAACCAGAAACAGGACTTCGAAAACAAATTCAGCCAAACAAATGCTCCAAGCAACCTCTCGGGCCCTTCAGCGGGCAATGAGGCATGTTATATGAAGATTAGCGGAGAGAGCGGCCGATCTCCCTAAATAAATAAATAATGAGGCGGCACATACCCACAGCTGCATTCGTTTCCTCGGCCACGGTCCCCTCGAACGCTCCCTGCTGGGTAAAGGAACGGGGTCCCGCTTTGGATGGGTGCTGCTGGGCCCTCCCCAGACGTAACCGGCCAACCGGAGGGGTAAGCCCGGACCTCAAGACGAACCGTCCAGCCTGGCTGCCCCTTCCGTAAGGCGTCGGGTGCATGGGCCACGGTTTCGAAGGCCTCTTGCTAGGATGCAAACCTCCCACGTTGCCCGTGGAGGCTGCCGATGGGGAAGCTTTCCCAGTCCAGAGCAGAGGTGCGTCTGGGGCTAGACGAGTGAGGCACTCCCCATACGCAGCGTTCCAAGGGCACCGTAAAAACCCAGAAGTCGAGAGAAATGATGATTGACGCAGCATTTTAAACACCGAAAAGAATGCCAGAACCCCGGGCAGGGCGCCTACGCTGCGACGCATGTGCCCACAACTCACCTCGCATGCCTCCCGCGGGCCTGGCAACTGGAAGCCTGTCCGCCTACCTGAACTTGGCGCCTTGGGCATCCATCCCCATGGCTCCTTCCTCAACCCTGCCGGGTTGTCGGTGTCTACAAAGGAGCCAGGTCCTCTCCTCAGCCAGGCCCCCTGTACACACAGACCCACAGATCCATCCGGCACGGCTGATGGCGCTGTGCTCCCGACACTGGTCACAGCGACCACCCTTCTGTGTCCTCTTGGCACCCCCCCCCCCCCCCCAAGCACTGCCTCCCCTCTCCAAGGGCTGGGCCAGATCGTGTTTGATATTCACACCCTGTAGATTTCAGTGGTGAATCAATGAATGCACAGGCGACTCTGATTTGGGGCGGCTCCCAGAATGCATAGCATCCTGGCAGGGGGGCCCTCAGGGCTCACTCACTTCCGGTGATGGGACCTCATATCACCCAAGCAGCCTGTCCTTGCAGGGAGAGCGAGGCTGGACAGAGACACTTCCTCATCTACAGCCCTAATGGTTCTCCTCGTTAAGAGCATCTCTTCAGGTATCTGAAGAAAGGGTTCAGGCCCCCTGTCCCTTTTCTTTCTGTCTTTGGGCTAAACATCTCCAGAGCATCTAAAGGATCCCCATCTGACATGCCTCTGGGACCCCCGCAGAGGGTGCTGGAAGGTTTGCTTCAGGCCCTCAAAATCTTCAACCGGCTGCTGGCTAATTTTTCTCTTCCCCAAAGTCTGTCATCGTCTTCAAGTTGAGTCGAGGCCACCCGGTGATTTCTCACCTGGATTATTAACTGCCTAACCGAGCCATTTCTGCTCTTGCCCCACCAACAGGAGAATCCCCACAGAGCAAAGAGGGATCCTATAGGATGTAAACCAAACACATCACTCCTCTGCTCAAAACCCTCCCATGGCTCCCACCTTACTCAGAGCACACGGCAAACTCAAAGAACGGGCAATGGTCTTCCTCTTCTGTTCCGCCATCTCCTCTTACTCATGCCACTCCAGCCACACTGATGCCCTGCTGTCGCCAACTGGGCCAAGCTTATTCTTACCGCGGGGACTTTGCACCTGCTGTCCCTTCTGCCTGGAGTATTCTTCCCCTAGAAGTCCACATGACTTGTCCCTTAACTTCATTCGGGCCTATTACTTAAATACCTCCTTATCCCCCAAACATTCGCCGCCTACGTTACTCAAAACGGTCTTCTCTCCCCCCATCCCCAACCTCTGTCCCCTTATTCCGTATTATGTATTTGCGTATCGTCTGCTCCGTGAGGGCAGGGACTATGCTGCATTCCCGGTGACAGCACGGGGCCTGGCATGCAGCAGGTGCTCGATGAATATCTGTCGAACAAAGAAACGAGCCAGAGATCTGGCTGCTGAGCCCGCAGCCTCAGCACTCACACCTGGTATGTGGGGTACAAACCCAACCGTGCGGCCCACAGCAGCTCTGCCTCATTTCTTTACATCCCAAATGGCACCCCCCCCCCTGGGTCCCCAGCCCCAACCTCCACCGTTTCTGGATTGTACCAGAAGATCCAAACATTTCATCCTTACCGTTTTCAACTCTTGCTGAGTTGAGTCCCTGGCCTGCCTTGCCAGTGTTGCCCCGGTATTTTTAGAAGAGTACTTCTTGTGTGTTTGTGAAGGCCAATTATCCCAGCTGCCTCTCTGGGTACATTTCCACTTGCTGGTTCATTTTTGTTTTTCAATCCGTACAAACACTGATGAAATTGCCCACTAAATATGTGCCAATCCCCAAAGCGTAATGACATCCCGGTCTCGAGTGGCCTCCGCCACCACAGCTCATCCAGTGGCAGCTCACGGGAAGTGCACAAGAGGGGATCCACAGGCAGAGGTGGCCTGACAGGGAGAGGTCAGGTGGAGGGGGCGGGGAGGGGAAGGAGAACCAGACTGCCCTGGGGGCAGGGAGGTGGTGCCCGGAGAACATCAAGCCCTTTTCCTCGCGGGATGTCTAGGGTTTAGCAACTCTGCTCCTCTGGCATAGAAGCCCCGCCAAGGGAAGGGTTTGGCTTTCCCCCCAGATCTCTGGTCAGCACACAGCTGGGACCCACAGACATAGGGAGGGAAGGAGCTCACCTCCGAAGGAGGGTTCAGAGGGATCAGCTCCACTGTCTGCACCCAGTTCTGGATCTGGAGCCTCCGATGGACCCATGGATGGCAAAACCATCCCCCCAGATTGTTCGGTCTTCGGGAAGGGGGTCCATGGGTGCCATTAGAATCTCAATCTAGAATCTCCATTAGAATCTGCCTGGCCTCCTCTCCCCCTCGGCCCCCTGCCTCTGCCGGAGCCACACCTCATCATTCATCTTCACTCATCGGGGCCACCAGCTTCCGACTTGGTGCCTCTGTCCAGGCTGCACCTTCTGCTAAAACACTCCTCTTCCTTCCCCACCAGCCAACTCCCGCTGCTGCTTCGACACCCTTCGGGGATGCCCTCCCCGAGGCTTGTCCCGAGCCCCCCTGCTTCTCTCCCCCCGCCAGCGTCCCCAGATCAGGGCTCCGCAAAGTGTGGCCCACAGACCGCTGCCTGTCCCCGAGCGGTCTGCAAAAAAGATTCAGATGGAAACTGTGAATAAGCTTGGAAGGCATTTATAGTAATTCAGCTGAGTAACTTTCAGTCGGTTGAACTTAATAATAAAAACGTGGGCCTTGTGTTTGTTTCTCCCTACCCCCCTATTTTATTTTTCTAGACATCCATTTTTACTGCCTTTTATTAAAGTATCAGCTTGTGATCGACTGGAAGAAAAGATGTGGTCTGTTACTACACATCAATGTTTCTCAACCTTCTTTTCATTATTGCCACCCCCCTGTCCCTGCTGCCCCAAACCGGAACATTTGTAGCCATTTTTCTCCCCCTAGCAGCCACCCACTCTTTCTCCCGCCATGAAATTTTAACACCACAGACATTCTGTATGTCTGTTTGCATGCTGTCCCGTTGGGGACCATATCACTCTCAGTAAGCACGCAGGCCACATATGGTTCATGAAGCTCCTCATCAGGGAAATACAAAGCAAAACCACACTCAGATATCACCTCACGCCAGTCAGAGTGGCCAAAATGAACAAATTGGGAGACTATAGATGCTGGAGAGGATGCGGAGAAACGGGAACCCTCTTGCACTGTTGGTGGGAATGCAAACGGGTGCAGCCGCTCTGGAAAACAGTGTGGAGGTTCCTCAAAAAATTAAAAATAGACCTACCCTATGACCCAGCAATAGCACTGCTAGGAATTTACCCAAGGGATACAGAAGTGCTGATGAATGGGGGCACTTGTACCCCAATGTTTACAGCAGCACTCTCAACAATAGCCCAATGATGGAAAGAGCCTAAATGTCCATCAACTGATGAATGGATAAAGAAATTGTGGTTTATATACACAATGGAATACTACTTGGCGATGAGAAAGAATGAAATCTGGCCCTTTGTAGCAACATGGATGGAACTGGAGAGTGTGATGCTAAGTGAAATAAGTCATACAGAGAAAGACAGATACCGTATGTCTTCCTTCTTATGTGGATCCTGAGAAACTTAACAGAAGACCATAGGGGAGGGGAAGGGGGATAAAAGTTACAGAGAGGGAAGGAGGCAAACCATAAGAGACTCTTAAAAACTGAGAACAAACTGAGGGTTGATGGGGGGGTGGGAGGGAGGGGAGGGTGGGTGATGGGCATCGAGGAGGGCACCTGCTGGGAGGAGCACTGCCTGTTGCATGGAAACCAATTTGACAATAAATTTCATATTAAAAAAAAAAAAGAAGCAGCATCGCCGTGGTGCTGGGCTACCGCCAGAGGGGATCTGGAAATGTGTGTGGGGAGGGGGTCTTGTCAGCTGATAGTTGTGCTGGAGGGTTGAAATACACACATTCTTGCAAATCACCTTTCAATGTCCCTTGTGTGTTATAGTGAGGGTATACACACTGTTTTTTTTTTTTTTAACTATGGATTTTAGCAGGTTCCCTTATCTATAAACTACCTGTTGGGTTTTGTGATTCTTTGGCAGGGGAGGAGGAGGAGGAGATAACAGAGGAGGGAGAGGGGGAGGAGGGAGAGGGGGAGGAAGAGAGAGAGGAAGGGAAGGAGGAGGCAGCCACGGTCATGCATCTGGTTGGTCATGTTCAATATTCTTGCTCCTCTGCCATTTACCCTGTGACCACTCACTGCTCGTCCTCCGGACGTCTCAGGGCAGCCAACGGGAGCCCCGTGCACCATCTGGAGGGGCTGTTCTGGAGTGCACAGCAAGCTTCTCTGCAGAAAGCACCAGTCTGGGAACTGCTTCTCTCTGATACACCTGCAGCACACTCAGCATTGCAAAGAGCTGGGGAGCCATGCCCACTCAGTAGCGAAGCCCCCTTAACTTCCACTTCTGTCAGGATCTTCGAACCCTATTACTTTTGCTTACATACGACTACTTTAATTTTTCAGGACACCTATGACGACCCATGGAACTGGCGTTCCAAGGAACGCACTGTGGGGAGGAAAAAAAGGAGCCCGAGGTTTTGTTAACTCATGTTCCTTTTCCCCAAGGCCACAGGTCATTGGAAGTCCATCAGTAAAGACCAGAACGTCTCCAGCTGGGCTCACGCAGATCGGCTGGAGGTGCCAACACCAGCGCCCTCACACCCCATCCACCAGCTTTGAAATCCTGCCTAGAACTGCCCTGGTAGAAAGTCTGAGGAACATCATGGCTCCTACGGTCACCCTCTCTTCCCGAGGCTTAGCACGAGCCTTGGCCAGACACCAAAGACTCAAATTCATTTCCTGATTTCTCCTCAACCAAAGGTAGATTCGTTCTACCTTGAAGATGCCTATCATTTCTCACCCTCTCTTCGCTTGGGAGACAAAGTTATAGAAGCATCACAGACACATTTAGTGCCCAGGCCCCCTGAGCACTCTCTGGAACTGCCCAGATGATGTATTTCTTCAGAAGAATCTTTAGCTTATGTTCGTCTTCTCCCAGAGGAGCTGTTTCAAACGCAAAGAATTCAGACCACGTTAAAAGCAATAGCCCGCTGAACACTCGGATGAGGGCTCAGAGAACATCCCGGACGGTGCATTCATGCACGAGGGCTGCCGTAACAAAGTACCACAGACTGGGAGGTTTAAACAACAAAAATCAACTTTCTCGCAGTTCTGGAGGCTAGGAGTCCAAGGTCAAGGTGTTGGCAGGTTGCGTTTCTCCTGAGACCTCTCTCCTTGGCTTGCACATGGACGGCCATTTTTTTCCCTCTGTGCATATTTGTGTCCTTATCTCCTCTTCTTAGAAGGACCCCAGTCAGATTGGATTAGGGCCCACCCCAATGGCTTCATTTGAACTTAGTTACTACTTTAAAGACCCTGTCTCCAAATACAGTCACACTCTGAGATGCTGGGAGTTAGGCGCAAACATATGACTGTCAGGTAGAAATAATTTAGCTCGTAACAGGTGGGAGAAGGTAGCTGGCCTTGCTGGTGTCGTCTTTTTTTCAAATTTTTAAAAAATATTTGTTTTTGAGAGAGAGACAGAGTGAATCGGGGGAGGGGCAGAGAGAGAGGGAGACACAGGATCCGAAGGAGGCTCCAGGGAGCCCGACATGGGGCTCAAATGCATGAGCCCTGAGATCATGACCTGAGCCAAAGTCAGACATTAACCGACTGAGCCACCCAGGCCCCCCTCACTAGTATAAGTCTTAAAGAAACACACGCACTGTCAGAGCTTTGGAGGCCGTTGAACTCACTCATTTCAGAAACTGGAAAAATGAGGTCCAGAAAGGAGAAGTAATGCGGCTCATGGGCCCTGGACTCAAACCCAGGGTTCACAGCGCCCATAAGTCCAGGAACCTTCCCGGGCACCCGTCAGACTCCCCCCTCTCTGAACCACTACTCTTTCCCACGCCCCCACCCACAGAAGAAACAAAACACAGAAACGCTAAAAACTTATAAGCAGTTTTAAAAAGAGAGGAGAAAAAATAAGTCTCCAAGGCAAGGCAAATACTTGGACAAAGATTTTTTTTGCTTGACTAAACATTAAACAACCTCCTGAACCTGCTCCTGGGCCCCTCTGTACACTTCTTTGGACACTCCAATTCCAGCAAGAGCCCCACTAAGTCAGTTGGCCAAGAACCCCTGACGTGGGTATCTGACCAATCAGGTTCCTCGTCCTCCACCATCCCCCAGGTACTATCTGACATTCTGGCCCATCTTCAGCAAGAGTCCTGTTAGGTGGGTGTGGCCAGAACTCCCTTCACCCCTGGAAATTTCCTCTTAACAATTTCCTGTCCATTGACCCCCCCCCCCCCCCCCCCCTGCTCCATGGCTGTAAATTCCTACCTGCCCACGCTGGGTTCAGAGTGGAGTCCCATCCCTCTCCCCGACTGAGACCTCCCACTGCACCGGCCCCTGCGCCTGTCACGGTGGTCCTCGATGATGTCTGCTTACCATCTTGCACAGGCGGCACTGAATGTTTCTGTTTCCTTAACAACCTGGAGTCTGGTTTTATAAAGGCTGCAGACCAAAGAAGCAACGCGGAGTTGGTTACGCAGTTCAGCCGCAGTTTTCAAAGTACACTCCGGGAGACCCCGCGGTCCCTGAGACCGTTCCAGGGGTCCCCAAGGTCATAGTCATACCGAGATGTCATTTACGTTTTTCGCTTTCATTGTCTCACGAGTGGAATCTTCCAAAGGCCCCATCATGTGGGATGATGCCATTGCTCTGACGACTAATGGAATGCGTGAAGCAGGCATGAGAACCACCTGTTGTCTAGTAAGCTAGACATCCAGAGATTTGCAAGACAGCGGAACAATCTCCTTATAGCTTTTTTTTTAAAAAAAATACACTTAGTTTTCATAAACATGTGCTATGTATGTTGCTGTTCTGAATGATTTAATATATATTTTTGAAACTTCCACTTTAGTTTCTAACACAGTAAAAACGGATAGATAGGAGATACATACGTCAAGACCCTTTGAGGGTCCCCCATGATTTTTAGGATTGTGAAGGGGAGCTTACACCAAAGAGTTTGAGAACAAGGGCTCTGGACAATGGATGAAGGTTACTGATGAAATCCCAGTCATTTTCTTTAATTTTTCTTTATGCCATTTTTCCTTCCAGTGGATTTTTTAAAGTTGTTTTTTAAGTTTATTTATTTTGAGAGAGAGAGAGAGAGAGAGAGAGAGAGAGAGCAAGACCGACCAGGACAGAGGCAGAGAGAGAATCCCAAGCAGGCTTCACAATGTCAGTGCAGAGCTCAATGTAGGGCTCGAACTCACGAACCATGAGATCATGAACTGAGCTGAAATCAAGAGTTGGACGCTTAATGGACTGAGTCACCCAGGCATCCCCAGTGGGTTTGTTTTAAGATCTGGTTTAATTCCACCCCCCACCCCCCCCCCCCGGGCCCTCATTGAGAAGAGAGGCAGCAATTGGTACCGAGAACCCACGAGCACCTTGACCTAAGGGCTGCTCCCACCCCACGCTGACCTCCCCGCGCTCCATGGGAACTGCCTCCGCCATGATTAGAGGGGACCCCAGGATGGCATGTTGACTGCTGGGGCAGCTCCCTAACTCCCCATCGCTCACTTCGTTAGCCTCTGATAAGCCCCGTGCCCTTCTCCAGGGAGCTGAGGAGCTCATCTTCTGAAAGAAAGAAGGAGATCCAGATCCAGGAAGACGGAAAGGGGCAGGTGAAGGGTGTCGGTCAAAAGACACTTAAACTTAGAGGGAGAACTTGGCCTTGAAGAGGCCAAAACGCAGGGGGGAGGAGACGGAGAGGAGGGGGACCAGGGGGGGATGTTAGGAGCAGATGGGCTGTGAGGAAAGTCTAAGCATGAGGACCCCCGGCTCGTCTCCCTTTGGACCCCCCAAAGTCCAGCCCGGGGTCTTGTGAGGAAGACTCCCATTGATACCCAAAAGCCGACTGTCCACTCCCCGCTGCCACAGGGTCTTGGACGTGGCTGGGAGAATCCACATTTACTGAAGAGTCGGCCGCTGGCCTCGGTCCTTGGATCTCCTCCTGAAGCCAGACCCGAAGGCCAGCCTCCCGGCCTATGAACGGTAGTGGTAAAGCCCCCACTGGACAGAGTCGGGTCAGCTTCTGAGAGAGGCCACATCCAGAAAGAAGCAGATCCCGAAGTGACACAGGGAGAAACCTCAAACTGTACTAGAGCAAGGGCGAGCGCCCGCATCCGAGAATAAAGCCTGGCGGAGCTAAGGGAGACACAGGTGCGCGTGAGAAGAGGCCCACGGAGCACTGCAGACAAAGGCCACTCATTCTGGGGACGACAGGACTTCTTCTGAAGACCCAGGGTTCCGGCCGCTCTCGGTAAGTCTTCACGGCCGCTGTGTTCGGCGTTTGAACTGATGCTTCTATCACTTGGGAAAGCAGGCTCTCGTTTTTTATTTCAATGCGTAGTAAAACTATCACTCTGTGCTCAGCGAGCCCCAGGAAAAGAATGCCCAGAAGAGTCAGACGAATACACAGAGCAATCTGACAACGTCAGCCTGCAGAGCAGGACTTCTACCTGCCCAACATCACAGCTGTCGTGTGGCACGCTCCAGGGGCTCCGTTCATGTGCATTCCGTGCTGGGTCCCCCTTCCGCTGCGTGATATGCTCTAACGCCGGCCAGCCTGTGGCCCTGCCCCTCAGGCTCTTTTCCCGTAGGACCATCGTTCCAAAGGACTGAGCGTCGGAAAAATCCCCTGGAAGCAAAGGAGCTGGGCAGACGAGCGCTTGGGGTCTACTGGTCCCTCAGCATCAAGGAGTGAACAATAAACAGGTTCTTAGACCTTTACCCGGGAGAGACAGTCTCTTTTCTTATGCCGACCCATTTTAAAAAATGAGCCCCAGAGACCATGATGGAAGAAAAGATAGTTTTACTAAACTTCTAAAGTAAAGGACAAGATCCCTTTCCTAGGGACCCAGTACGTGGCTAATCTGGAAGAGTAGCCAAGAGAGCGCTCTAAGGCACAGTGAAGGTTCTGTTTCCATCTCGGGGTCCTATGGTCTTATCACGGCTTTCAAAAATAGAAGACAGGAGGGGCGCCTGGGTGGCGCAGTCGGTTGAGCGTCTGACTTCAGCCAGGTCACGATCTCGCGGTCTGTGAGTTCGAGCCCCGCGTCGGGCTCTGGGCTGATGGCTCAGAGCCTGGAGCCTGTTTCCGATTCTGTGTCTCCCTCTCTCTCTGCCCCTCCCCCGTTCATGCTTTGTCTCTCTCTGTCCCAAAAATAAAAATAAAACGTTGAAAAAAAAAATAGAAGACAGGGAAAGACACTTTTATGCATTTTCCATCCGTCCATCCATCCATCCTTCCATCCATCCATGTCGCAAAAATTTGCTAAGGCCTACAACATGCCAGGTACCAGGGGGCGCACTGATAAATAAAATAGATACAGACCCTTTTCTTAGGGAGTTTGCAATGTAACAGATAAGGATACTGATGAAGCTGTCACAAGGATCAAGTACAATGAGAAGAAAAGAAGATGTTCAGGGTGCAACAAGGGCATGGATATTAGGCAAGGGAGAGAGAGAGAGAGAGAGAGAGAGAGAGAGAGAGAGAAAAGCCAGGCATTAAAATGAAAGTGTGTTCACACTGAATGAATACACAGTTGAAACTCTCTCTACCTAAAGATCCGATTAAAATGTGGGAATGTGGTATCTCTCCTATCTGCATCTGAATACATGACTTAAGCCTATAATTAACTGTGTTTCTAAAAAATGCAGCCCCGTGAAATCTGGGACCCAAATCCTGTCTCTTGGGCTATTTACTAAATCCCCAATTAGCAATCAGACAAAGGCCATTGTCCCAAAGGCAGTAATTTGGTCTTCAAGTGTGATCTGAATTTGCAAGCTTATGTGAATTGAGAATCAGAACAAACCTGATATTTATCCAAAGGGGGGGAACGTGCTTTCTGATGCCAGAAAAGAAGGACAACCAGAATGCTGAAGAGGTGAGCGGAAACTTGACCCCGGAAAGGCTTCATGCTTCTGACAATCATTCCTTTTCTGTCAAATGGGTTTGGTGCCTTTTCCTATCAATTCTCCCCGTCTTATTTCAAAATGACTCTCTGAGTGAGATGAATGGTCTCGAAAAACTTTCAGAAATTGTGAAAAATGAGCAATGTATTGATGCAAGAGGGAAGCCAAGAGATTCACATTTCCCCGCATATAACAGCAGAAGGAAAGCGATGGGACCTATGTCACTGCACACATCCAACTTTCCCAGGGGAAAGGGGAGAGGGGTGACACGTCACTTGCCTCCCTTCTTTGGAATCTCAGTCACACTGATGAAAGGATAAAGAGACTGACAAGGGTCCCACCTCCAGCTGCATGCGGGAGTCCCCAGGCGGAAGTGGCTGGAGAGCAAGTGTTTTCTTGGTTGACAGAGGCAACCTTCCACACCCACTCTCCAGAGAGGGACCTGTGGCCAAACGCAAACCTTAGGCACCAGACCCATGGATGCAGTCTCCACTTAAAGTGGAAAGTGTGTGGACAGGTGTCGACAGTCTCTCCTCCCCTTGGCCACTGAGCGTGGACAAAGTTTGACTCTAGTCTATAGAACCATCTGCAGAGAGAACCTCCAGGGCTACCGTGAATCTATGAGTCCAGGGTTCTGCACACGGCAGAGAAGGCCCCCCTCCATCCATTCCCCAATCAAGGGGTCAAGATAATGTTGAGAATGGAGGGTGCATCTTAGGCGACTGGTGCATGATTGGCTACATGTGGGGGTGAACTCCTATTCTTAAAGGGGGCATGTTGTCTTTTTTTTTTTCCCATGGAAAATCTAGGTCTTTTTGCTTTCTGACTTTTAACCCCCTACCAGACAAGTTCAAGAATAGGACATCTTCTTCCAATTAACAGAGAAGGATGATTTTTGTAAATATGAAATTTATCATCAAATTGGTTTCCATACAACACCCAGAGCTCATCCCAACAGGTGCCCTCCTCAATGCCCATCACCCACTTCCCCCCCCCTTCCACCCCCAATCAACCCTCAGTCTATTCTCAGTTTTTAAGAGCCTCTTATGTTTTGGCTCCCTTTCTCTCTAACTTTTTTTTTCCTTCCGCTCCCCCGTGGTCTTCTGTTGAGTTTCTCAGGATCCACATAAGAGTGAAAACATATGGTATCTGTCTTTCTCTGTATGACTTATTTCACTTAGCAAAACACTCTCCAGTTCCATCCACGTTGCTACAAAAGGCCAGATTTCATTCTTTCTCATTGCCACGTAGTACTCCATTGTGTCTATAAACCACAACTTCTTTATCCATTCATCAGTTGATGGACATTTAGGCTCTTTCCATCATTGGGCTATTGTTGAGAGTGCTGCTATAAACATTGGGGTACAAGTGCCCCTATGCCTCAGCACTCCTGTATCCCTTGGGTAAATTCCTAGCAGTGCTACTGCTGGGTCATAGGGTAGGTCTATTTTTAATTTTTTGAGGAACCTCCACACTGTTTTCCAGAGCGGCTGCACCAGTTTGCATTCCCACCAATAGTGCAAGAGGGTTCCCGTTTCTCCACATCCTCGCCAGCATCTATAGTCTCCTGATTTGTTCATTTTGGCCACTCTGACTGGCAGGAGGTGATATCTGAGTGTGGTTTTGATTTGTATTTCCCTGATGAGGAGCGATGTTGAGCATCTTTTCATGTGCCTGTTGGCCATCCGGATGTCTTCTTTAGAGAAGTGTCTATTCATGTTTTCTGCCCATTTCTTCACTGGATTATTTGTTTTTCGGGTGTGGAGTTTGGTGAGTTCTTTATAGATTTTGGATACTAGCCCTTTGTCCGATATGTCATTTGTAAATATCTTTTCCCATTCTGTGGGTTGCCTTTTAGTTTTGTTGATTGTTTCCTTTGCAGTGCAGAAGCTTTTTCTCTTCATAAGGTCCCAGTAATTCATTTTTGCTTTTAATTCCCTTGCCTTTGGAGATGTGTCGAGTAAGAAATTGCTGCGGCTGAGGTCAGAGAGGTTCTTTCCTGCTTTCTCCTCTAGGGTTTTGATGGTTTCCTATCTCACATTCAGGTCCTTCATCCATTTTGAGTTTATTTTTGTGAATGGTGTAAGAAAGTGGTCTAGTTTCATTCTTCTGTATGTTGCTGTCCAGTTCTCCCAGCACCACTTGTTACAGAGACTGTCTTTTTTCCACTGGATATTCTTTCCTGCTTTGTCAAAGATGAGTTGGCTGTACTTTCATGGGTCTAACTCTGGAGTCTCTATTCTGTTCCATTGGTCTGCCTGTCTGTTTTTGTGCCAATACCATGCTGTCTTGATGATGACAGCTTTGTAGTAGAGGCTAAAGTCTGGGATTGTGATGCCTCCCGCTTTGGTCTTCTTTTTCAATATTACTTTGGCTATTTGGGGTCTTTTATGGTTCCATACAGATTTCAGGATTGCTTGTTCTAGCTTCGAGAAGAATGCGGGTGCAATTTTGATTGGGATTGCATTGAATGTGTAGATAGCTTTGGGTAGTATTGATATTTTAACAATATTTATTCTTCCAACCCATGAGCACGGAATGTTTTTCCATTTCTTTATATCTTCTTCAATATCCTTCATAAGCTTTTTATAGTTTTCAACATACAGATCTTTTACATCTTTGGTTAGGTTTATTCCTCGGTATTTTATGATTCTTGGTGCAATTGTGAACGGGATCACTTTCTTTATTTGTCTTTCTGTTGCTTCATTATTAGCGTATAAGAATGCAATTGATTTCTGTACTTTGATTTTGTATCCTGCGACTTTGCTGAATTCGTGTATCCGTTCTAGCAGACTTTTGGCGGAGTCTATTGGGTTTTCCATGTATAATGTCACCTGCAAAGAGTGAAAGCTTGACTTCATCCTTGCCAATTTTGATGCCTTTGATTTCCTTTTGTTGTCTGATTGCTGATGCTAGAACTTCCAACACTATGTTAAACAACAGAGGTGAGAGTGGACATCCCTGTCGTGTTCCTGATCTCAGGGGGAAAGCTCAGAGAAGGATGATTAAGCCAAGCTACCTTCTGGCTCTTTCTTGAACTAGAAAGCAGATTCCCTCAGGAGGAGGAGGAAGAGGATGGCAAGGGAAGACCAGAAAGGAGAAAAAGGCCAGGACGGTTCAGGAGGACAAGAACTCAAAATGTTCACACAAAGTCTCTGGTGATTGAAGGGAAGACAGTTCCAGACGAGCCATCCAGAGGAGACAGAGGGAGGAAATCTGAAGGAAGGGGTGGTGGGAGTCCCATTTCCCCATTTCTGGGAGCCAGGAACAGGGGGAGGAAAAAAACTGAAGCTAGAAGGGGAGGAGACTGGCCAATTTAAAAGGAGAGGGAAGGGTCGAAGACAGGAGGACAAGAGAAGCCATCAAGTTCCTGAAGAGAAAGGAGGATAAGGAATCTTGGATTTGGAAGACTTCAAGCTTCTCTTGAGGTACCAGCATGAACTGTCCATCTCAGGCCCCACAAACATTCCCAGATTCTCGTCTGAGCACCATTCTCATTTGGTTGAGGCAGAGGCTGGGAGACCACCTTCTAGGCACAGGTGTGCAGATGGTAACAGTTCCCATGGTGCCGCCATATGTATTATCTTGGGGCCTCCCATCCCATCCACCTGTGAGGTCAGCTGAACAGGCACTTGCTCCATTTGGTAGAGGCATGGTCTTGGCCCATCAAGATCCCACATTCAGCACTGGGACCTGGGTTTCAGACTCCGACCTCAGGGCTCTTCCTGCTGCCTGCGCTGCCCCTGCCCCTGTCAGAGGTGGGGGAGGCGAGGGTGATGCCTCCTGGAATCATCAGAGAAAGCCTCTTTGCTCTCCTCCCACCAAGCCAAGTAGAGGCCACGCCTCTTCTCATGGCCGCATTCATTCAGAGTCCGCTGGATAGAAAAGAAGTTGATGTAGAGGAAGCGAATAAGAAAGCAGGAAACACTCTGCTTCTCAAGAGTAGACAGAAGAGGGAGCCAGAATGCTTGAATCTGCTCCACGGGCTGGAAAAGCCACACCTGTGGCCAACAACCTAGGTGACCTGGCAGGGGCTGGCCAGTGGACGCAGGGCTGGGAAAACAACAGAATCACAGACCCCAGGACGAGGGGCCAGAACAGGCTAGTGGGTTGGAAGCTAGTCTGGATGAGGTCCCGACTGAACAATTACATCTGAAATT
Organism: Prionailurus viverrinus; assembly: GCF_022837055.1. NCBI lineage: Eukaryota > Metazoa > Chordata > Mammalia > Carnivora > Felidae > Prionailurus > Prionailurus viverrinus. The sequence goes on along the minus strand of NC_062576.1, from coordinate 14,728,089 downwards.
GAATATGACAGTCTGTTCGGTTACATGAAGCACTGGCAATGAGCTAAGCCCTCTGCGGGTGCTGTTGCTCCATCACACCCCCCACCCCCCTCCCCCGCCTGGCACCTTCCCTTGGGGGCAATGATCCTCTCCACAAGACACTACCCCGCTAGAAACTACCACGGTAGTGTCGGAAGATTCTTGCCAGTCACGCTGGTCTTGAAACAAGCTGTCTTGGTAGGAAGCAGTCATCCTTCCCTCCTTAAGGAAAACTAGACGTGTGAGGTTAGAAATGACCCCCGGGGGTGATCTCTTGGCTCTTTCCAGCTGGAAGAGAAACTGGACTTGGCCCCACTTAATAGGTACATACAGACACACAAAAGGGAGATTAAGGGGGCCGTTTTGTTTTGAAATGTTAATTTCGACGGCGATGAGGTCGAACCGTTTTATTGTAAAATCGTGAACCAAGAGGAGCAAACTAAAATGAGTCACAACTCCCAACACCCACCCAGAGAGGTTCAGCGACTTCGCCCAGATCTTACAGTGAGCTAGACCTGAAAAAAAATCAGGGTTCACGACTGTCTGAAATTCTGTGTTCCGGAGGCAAGCCAGAGAGAGAAGGTTACTGGAAATACCCAGACATAACCATTCAACCAGTGGAGGAGACCGTAGGTAATGATCTGGAATGCCGCTTCCAGCTCTGGGTCCTTATTGGTCCTCCAAGAAAGCAGAGATAGGACAGATGCTGATCTGGCTGACGCACCTACAGAATGACACTGCTTCCCAGGGCTGGTTCATGCAGACCCTTTGGCATTTTCGCTTTTGATTTCCTTAATATGATTGCTCTGTTTCCTTGCTGTCTGACAAAGGTCAATTTCTATGTGTCCTCTAATAAATGGGCTGCTTAATGCTGGAGCAGAAAAAAAAAAAAAAAGAGAGCAACAGGAAACCCTCAGAGCCATCTACAAATAAAGTAAATCATTTACTATGGTTTCGTCTTTGAACTTCAGAATTTTTATCACATACACATGTACCATCATTAGCCTTCCCTGGCAGCATCTAGCCCTTTATGGAGTCACTGCCTCTCAAAAACGATCATGCTTTTCTGAACATGCTGTATTTTTGGCTGCAGCCTTGAATTACTGGGAATGCAATTGCTTTTTAATTGGAACCAACAACCAGTGCTGGCTTGGATTCAGAGCTGAGCCTCTCTGCATCAAAAATGTCTGCTAGATCCTAGATATTAGAGAGAGAGGGTGGCCAGGTCGTCCACCTTTGGGTTATGACACCCCCCCCAGCCCCCCCCCCCCCCCCCCGCCCTCTGGGGAAACTCTGTTTGTCTGTGGGGACTCTGCTGGCTTAGGAAACAGAATTTCCATTCTCTGACCAGAAAGAGAAGTAGCTGCCATTCAGGGGGCCTGGCAAATAGGAGTGGCTCATGCGGGAGCCTTCACCTTGCCCGGCTGAGGTCTGCAGACGCGGGACTAAACCAGAAGCTCAGACGAAAGGAAACAAAAGAGTCACCAAGGAAAGTTTCAGTCTTCTCTGTCAATGTGCCAGGACAAAAATGTCCCTTTCTTCCCAAAGGGAAGCGTCTGCAGGAATGGGTCCTCTTGCCTTCTGGGAGGGGAATAATCAACATTCTGGAAAGGAAGCCACAGCTTCAGGTTCTCATTCTATCAAGCAATTATTTAGAATTTGCAGCTTATTAATACGAGAGCACATCTCATTGACACAGCAGGCTAGAAAGCTTACACTTAATCAGATATCAGCACAATGGCTTGCTAAACACAATCTCTTTTCCACACATTCTTTTGATTTAACTAATTTTAACTGAACGCACGAAGGGCATGAGCTGAAGGCGAGTCGCCCATACCGAAATGTGGGCAGGGGAATTATGCACGATATAAAGTGACTAGTTCTGAGCGCCTCAAGGGCTATTTCCATATGCACAGCCCTTAGGATGGGGTATGTGTTGTACTAGACTTAGCCTCTGTGCGGTGTGGGATGAAAACCAACACAGAGAAAAATCCAAACAATTCAGCCAAATTCTCTCTTCCCCCACTCACACGAACTCAGGTCTGACCTCACTCTCTTAGTCAAGTTTGCAAACAGTAGATAAAGACTTCTACATTGGGGGGGGGGGATATTCCATTGGAACTTATAGACATTGTTGAGCCAGCTGAACGTTTTCAAAGAATGTAAGAAACCCTACTTGGGTCTGAATGCCACTGGTGGCTTCAATCGCTGATGTTTTACAGATATGAGATTTGGCCCACGTGCCCCCAATTGTGATTGGGGGGTGGCTGTGGGAACCGTCCAAACTCAGGTCCTGGGTTCCCCTTTGGGGACTCTCCCCTCAGCTAAGGCAGCCCCTCCATTGTCCCCACACTTACTCCCTCTCTCTTCTTTGGATCATATCCCTCCAGCCAGAAATCTCAGGCCATGAGCTCCTTCACCGTTCCAGGGTTTTCCCTCTGCCAAGCCAGCAACATATCATGGCACCCTGGGGCATTCTACACCATGATCCTCCTCTTTCTCTGAATTCCTGTGGCACTTTCACGGTAATATGGAGTTTCTCCCCTTTTCCCAAGAGTTTAATATATTAACACCAACAAGAGGAACCGCTCTTTGGATGCCTACATCTGCTCTAGGACCTGAGAAGTGTTCTCTGTCACGTAGCACGTGTTTGTCTTGTATTTCTGTCCTGAAAGCCCTGTGCGGGGGCCCAGCGAGGAAGACGAGGGGCAAAGCAATTCAGGGACGTGGAAGAATACGGGAAAGCAGCTTAAAAGCTACCGGGGGGAAAAGACAAGTCAACAGACGTGCGTCGGTCTACAATCTAACACTTTCACACCCACCATGAGCAAGGTGGGAAGTGTGGGCTGGACTGAACGATCGGTTACTTGTAAGTTCGAGGCCAGCTGACACTTGAGCTGGGATCTCGAAATCCAGTGCGTCCGACTGGGGTCCTCCATGGGAGGGGCCTTGAAGGGCCCACCCACAGAGGACAGGATTTCAACCTGACAGCAGTAGGGATACAGTACATGTTTCTCACAGGGGAACAGCAGGCCCGTCCCTGTTTTAGAAAGAGGAGGTTGCTGGAAAATCCCACATGGGTGGAAACAGGGGACTACATGAGGGCAGGCAATGGGCATAGAAAGTAGGTATTGCCAGCAGACAGCCTGAGGGTGCCCAGAGGGAACTCCTGGATGAACTGGATGTGGAACAGAGTATAGGGGTGGAGACACGGGATTCCTGACCCCTCAGCACCACACATAATTACGGCCACGAAAGCCGCCTACCCTTTGAGCATTACTTGAGCAACATTCCTTGGGGTTCTGACAAGTACTGTTTCCGCTTATTATTTTTTTAGCAGCTTTTATGGATTTTCTTGGTGTTCTCCTTTGACCAACGATCCTGTATTTGGGGCATCTTTAAACACTACATGTTTTAAAGCTTATTTATTTATTTGAGAGAGAGAGAGAGAGCACGTGCAAGCAGGGGAGGGGCAGAGAGACAGGGAGAGACAATCCTAAGCAGGTTTCACACTGTCAGCGTGGAGACTGACATGGGGCTCGATCCCATGAACTGTGAGATCATGATCTGAGCTGAAATCAAGAGCCGGATGCTTAAGTGACTGAGCCACCCAGGTGCCCAGAGAAGGCCAACACTTCTTTCCCCCCGTGCTCTTTTCATTTAATCCCATGTTACCAATTTCTGGTTTGATGATATTGTGATCAGAGAGCCAGATCTGAAACATTTGTGCTTTTTAAGATCTATGACAATTTTGCAGGCTAGGATACGATCAATTTTTTTGTGACTGATTCACGGGCATTTGAAAAGAAGTTCCATTCTCCTTCTCGGAGGTACTCAAGTTCTAAAAATATTTACCTTTATAATTATGTGTGTTCATTTGCTCATTCGTCATGTAATTGATGAATAAGTGTTTGTTAAATATGATTAAGTCTAACTAATTATACCTTTCCTATCAGCTATATAATTTCTTCCTGAAGGCTCTGGCTACTCACAAAGGGACATCTGTGTCGCCACTCCTCCTGCTTCAGGCCTGCTGGTACCTGACCGCTCCTCAAATGCTCACTCACTCTACATCCATAATATCCTTAGGCGAGCCCAGGCAGAAGATTCAGAACAAGCGAACCAATGTCAGCCATAGATATGGAATGGTAATGAAGGCCCTGGAGGCGAGGAGTTAGATAGGTGGCTTTGATCAGGAAGAATAAAGGATGTCCAAGAACTATATATACACCGTTGGGTCAAAAAATGAGATGGCGTTTGGTGTGGACCCAGGCAGGTAGTGTAAAAACACCAGGCAGAGTTTGGATCCCTTCTGCGGTTATAGCGGATGGGCTCAAATGATGGGACTGTTCTTGGAGACTTCATTATTTTGATGCTGTATCTGTGGAGCTCTTTCCCTTTAATGTCGGATTTTACGAAGGTTATTGTGACAGCGATATTTCCCGCTTGTCGACTCTCCGTGTGCCCGCCTTCGTCTCCTGGCCTCCCTACAGTGAGATGAATAAATCACTGTGATTCCAATGAGCGGTAGATGCAAATAACAGGCATCGCACCTGAGCCAAAGCGTTTAGGAACACAATCGGCACAAGGGTCTCCAGTTTCCCTCTTCCCTGCTGCAGTGACCTGGAAGCCAGTTCCAGATCGTGCAACAATAAGATGACCACGTAACTTAATGCACTCACGTGCACATTTCAGGGAAGCAGACTGGGTTCCTAAATGATCCCTTGAAGGTGACTTTCCTGGAGAGTGTCAAAGCTCTTGCTGGACTTTTAGGAGACAAAATTTTTAGGTATTCAAGCAACTCAAGATTCAGGGTGAAGGTGTTACCACCGCAGAACTTATCCTGCCCTGACTAACACAGTTCTTTGGGAAGGATCAGTGTGGCTCCCAACGCGTTGACCATCAACAAGGACTGAAGGGCTTTTGTTTGCACTTGGTTGGCTCTGTTGAGAAAGCACTAGAGGAAGGGTGAAATTGAACAGATGGGAGGAGATTCTTCTCGCCCTCTTTTCCTTGGAGATGTTTCTTTCTCTTTTTCTTTGGGCACTCCTATTCTTCGTTGATTACACCTCTACGTCAGTCGTCTTTTCCCACAATCCTTCGGAAATCTTTCTTGTTTATCTATTTATCTTCTTCAGGGCCCTTTAAAATTTTTTTAGTGCACCCCCCAAAAATAGTTCATGGTCTCTTAGAGTCTTAATTCCATTTTCTTATGATGTACCACCCTGTCTATGATTCACAGATATAAATCCCCCCTCTACCTTGTTGAGAATGTGTAATAATTGATTTCTAACTTTCCCATTGGTCTCAAGTAAGAAATTCTTCCGGTGCAACTTTATGCTCTTATGAGTTTATTCTTTTGTGTCACAAAACATTTCCAGGGCTTTCGATGTTTTTTGTTTTTTGTTTTTGTTTTTGTTTTTTTTTTGCGTGTGTGTTCACATACCTTCTTGAGTTTCATGCCCAGTGCAGACCCTAACGCGGGGCTTGCACTCACCACCCTGAGATCAAGACCTGAACTGAGGTCAAGAGTCAGACACTTAATCGACTGAACCAGCCAGGCACCCCGGTACCGGAAGCATTTTTCACAAGCTTGTCATCCTATCACAGTCTTGGTGACATCAGCTTGTATTTTAATAAGACATCCAAGTTGAGGAGCAGACCCCGTGGGTATGGGCCATTTATTTCTGACCACCGAGTAATTTTGTTGCTTTGCCTTCCCCCCACCTATTTCAAGTTCACCATACTCTCCATCGACGCTGCTTGTGGTTTCTTGAGTGTATCAGTCTATTTCGCCCTATCGTAGAGACCTGTGATCTAAGATTATAAATCAAGATGAGATTTGTGTGTGCATGCACGTGCGCACGCGTGTGTGTGTGTGTGTGTGTGTGTGTGTGTGTGAATGAGGGTTACAACGGCTAAAGCTAATTGAAGTAAACTCAGCCAAGCCAAGGATCTCCTAAGAAATATTCACCAATCTTATGACCATTTCCATAAAGGCAGGACAGGGGATCATGAGGGTGGGTGTCAGGCCAACTGAGAGATGAGACTCCATAAGCAGACCACCAGGACACCACAAGACTTCCTTCAGAAACCATATGAAAATAGACATGTATCACGACCGCCATGAGACGAGATCAGAGGCTATAAAAGATCAATGAAAAGAGGACATCCCCATGGGGGAAGGAGACGAGAGAAAGGACAATTTCACGAAAAGATAATATTGCTGAGAACTGTGGAGCCTCCTTTACTCTCTTCATACTAAGCGCTGGCCATCTGAGCGCACGGGCCACAAATGGTGACAGGTTTGGAATGGGGTGAGTGACGTGTGAAGGACTGTGTACCATTAGTTGTAGCCCATAAACATTTAAATTGGGAAACGCTTCCAATGTGATTTATACCAACGGGCCTCCCTTGGTCTTGGAATGTTTCCCTTAGGCGGAAGGGATTTCACCTTCCTCGGCACGTGTCCTTTCCTTCTCCTGGAACACCGTTACTCATGTGTGCCTTTCAAGGCGTCCTCAGAAGCGCCTCCAGATCCTCCAGCCTTAAGTCTCTCCCGTAATCCCAATGAGTCCCGGCACAGCTGTATTCTCGTGCTCATCGGGCCCTGTTGTAACTACGGGCGTCTTCTTTTTCTTCCTTGAAAACAGGATCTATGCCTTCTTCATGTGTATATCCCCCAAACTCAGTGCTCTGCCCGAAACCTTAGTAGAACCTCTTCCGCTCTGTCAAGAGTGAAGAAATAAATGGGTAAGGGAATGAATAAGAATGTTGGCACACGGGTGGTCGTCCTGAAGTTTACCTATACAGTGCCAAAGCAGGAGTCAAGTCTGGGCGTGAAGATTGGGGAGAGCTTCCTAGGTATCCCTGATTCATGTCTTGCCAGTGTAGCTTCCGTGATTCATTCGGAAGGGAATTCTCCCAAGCATCCCTTTGCCTGTTGAGAAAACAAGCGGGTTTATCCACTCCATTCGAGGCGAGATGTGATCTTGGGTTTTAAGCATAACTTCGAGAACGGGGAACAGGCTGTGCTCTTTGTCCCCACCCCGGTCCCGCTCTTCGCCACATATGAAGAGTCAGCTTCTTCTCTGGGCAACACAAGAGGAGAAGACCCCGGCCAGGAGGATCTTGAAGCGTGAGATTCAAGGAACCAGGGAGGAACTGGGTGTGTTTACCTACATACTCTCTTCCTCCGGCAGTAAAGACTAAAGGGGGCCGAAGGGGGAAGGGGGGGAAGCACGCCTTTGGGTTGAATCAGCCTGAGGAATTTTGTGCAGAAGGGGAATTGAACTCGTCTGCCAGAATGGCAACGGGCAGCATCAGTACCGCTGCATGAGAGCCACAGGCAGACGTCCTGCTGACACGACAGTGCCATAGACCATAAGGCGATATTGCCCAGTGGTTCATTAGGCCTTGGAGTCAGGCTTCCTGTGGCCAAGACCCGGCTCCTCCGTTTGCCAGCTCTGTGACTTGCCCTTCTCTGCAATGGTGATAACAGTAACAGCTCGCCGGGCAGTTCTAGGAATGAAGTAAGGTGGCAAGAACTTAGCAATAGGGCCTGGTCAGCGCTCTACGATGCAGGCTGCTAAAAACACGACTTCCAGGGGATCCGAGTGGTTCAGCAGTAGGATGGGTGCGAGGTGGCAAGCCACCTCGTCGTCAGAGGGATTCAGGCACAGGCTGGCTGACACCTGACCCGGTTCATGCTCCCATCACAGCAACCTTGAGGTCCCTCCCGATAAAACTCGACGGTGGATCCGGGAGCCCGCCAGTGACCTGGGGACACCTCCCCTCCAACGTGCCCGCAGCTGCTCTGGACCCTTAACAGCTGCAGAGAAAGAGGCAGGAGCGGGCTGTAATCTGCGTGCAAGAACTATTTTGGAGAGAACGACACGTAGAGTCAATTATCATAATTCCATTCCTAATTTGAAATGCTCCAATTACTCTACGTTACCGTAACTTTTCAAAGTTGAAACACCCAAGAGGCAGCTTCTACCGCCTTCGACGAGCAAAGGAGGGTCAGTCTGTTTTGAGGTACGTCCTGGGGGCTTGGAGCTGCCTCCCCGGCAATGGGACCTTCAAACTGGAACCTAAAACCCTTTCTCAACATAGAGTGAGGATAAAAGAGCTAAAATTCCAACTCTGAGAAGACAGCAATATTTGCCAAAGAGAGAGAGAGAGAGAGTGAGCAAGCATGAAATAGTGTTATTTCTCTGTGTAGATACACAGCTTGGGAGGAAAATACTCTATGCATTTTTTTTTTTTTTTAAATCAGGGATGCTCGCAAAATTCCTTTCCTAAAGATCACGAACTTAGGACAAGAGCGAGCTCAGTTGAGACAGGCCCCAGAGGGAAGTCAGGAGCCATAGTGATTTACTTGGCGGGTGGGAAAAGAAGCGGCCAAGGCCAGCCTTGCATGGGTCGGCTGGGAAGAATTCAGCGGCCTGGCCCCGCCCACCCCAAACCCACTATGCAGCCTCTGAGGCGGAGAGAGACAGAAGGCAGAAGAACCCGGAGAAGGTTGTATTAAGGATCTCACTGAACTCTGAGGCTGCTTCGCTAGCATGCCCCTTGGACTCTTGGCTCCCTCCCTCCCTCCTGGTCTAACCTCTCAATTTTCCATTTTCTGCCCACTCCTTCCCTGCTACCTTGCCTCCCTCTGCTCCCTTCCCAGCCCCCAGGGACCCTCTGGTCCCCCCACGTTCCTGAAAACCCCTCTGATGGGCTTTTGAGGTCATGGTCCTCCACCCCCGGGTTGGCCCTGGCCCACTGCGGTAGAGGGCAGGGTCTCTGGACGCTGTTTATTGTGAATCTGAGTGTGCCTCAGTTTCCCAGCTACGTCAGGGTGCTGCTGTGCACGCTCAAACCACTCGGCCCCATGCCTGGCACGTGATCAGTGATTACTGTTAGCCTTTGCTGTTAGTGATTACTTGGCCCTTCCTGCCGGGCCCTCTGGCTCCCCATTTCGATTTCCAGGACCCTTCCTGCCGGGCCCTCTGGTTGCCCATTTCAGCCAGGTTTCCGGCTTCCCGGAAAAAAAAAAAACGTTCTCCCTTGGTCGAGAGCAGTGTTTCTCTATTTTGTTTTTTATTACTGCCCTCCCAAGAAGCCTTCTTAGACATGTTTTGTTTTCAATTGCCTTCCTCTCCCATGCAATTTTAATACCACGGATACACTATATATCTGTTCACGTACGGTGGCCCTTTGGAGGGCTGTAAACCACTGTCATGTCGACGATTTTCACTCCTCAAGAACCTCTGCTTTTACCGCCCGGGGAACATTTTACCCCGTTGAGAAGGCATGGTCTAAATCAGTGCTTCTCCACCGAGGGCCAGCTCTGATCCCCGCCCCTCCCCGCCAGGGACACTCGGCGATACCTGAAGATGTTTTTGGTCATCACAATGTGGCGGTGGTGGTGGGCACCACGGGCATCTGGTGGGCAAAGGCTGGGAATGCTGCCACACATCGTACAACACCAGGACGCCCCCTCCCCCCACAACAAGGAATGGCTCAGCCCCAATCGTCACTAGTGTCTATGCGAGAAATTCTGCTCTAATGGATGACCCTAGGAGCTCGATCAGGCAGAAGAAATGTCCCGGGTTTAAATTTCCACTGGCCACCGAGCCCCAAATTCTGGCCACTCCTGCCCAAACCCTTGTCCCCTAGAGACTCAAGGGTCCGACCGCCACAGCGTGGCCTTGACCCGTTAAATATAAGAAAGCAAAACCCCTATAGACATTTGGTCAGGGCTTTCCCGATGTGATCAGACCAGCCTGCCTCCTCTTAACCCTGTCTCTACTCAAGTCTGTTACAGACCATGTGGTTCTTCCTTCAGGGACTTCTCATTAACTCTAGACAAAGTCCCCAGTGAGCCAGGTGGCCTACGAGACCGTGTAAGACCTGGCCCCTTCCTGCCTTTCCAAACTCGTCTCTCTCAACCTGAGCCTTCTGCTCAGCCACGCGGGTTTTCCCCAGGGGCTGGAACCCAACGATTCCATTTGTCTCTGGAGATGTTATCCGTCCTGCTCTTTGTCTGGATCACTCTTGGCTGCTCCCTGCTCTTCCCTTGCCCCTTCAGGTCATGCTTTCAATGCCACTCCTGAGAGAGGACCTCCCCACCCACAGATGTCCCCAGCACACCACCTTACCCCCCGTCCTTTCTTATCCTGCTCAATTCTCTTCCTTCACATCATTTACCCCAATGCATTACCATCTATTTGCACATGCTTACTTACTTAACGCCTGATCCCCCAACCAGACCATCAACTCTACAACGTGGGAGACCTCCCGATACCCCAGGCCAGCACACAGGAGACGCTTACTACGTATTTGTTGACTGGCTGAACTGTAGGCTTTTCCATAGGATTCTGTTCACCTCTAACTGCGTGCGAAAACATTTCTAGAAAGTGGGTTGAGGCACCTCGCGTCTGCAGAGGTATCTCCTAGGACTTTCTGCCTTACATCTACTAAATTAAAAAAGAAGACGAAAGGCTCCAAACAAACCCCAAAGTCACCCTGGAAACAAAAAACCCCTCCCACCCACTGCAGACAAACGATAAACACAGCTGGTGTATCTTCACACGTGTGAGATCAACAGATACGTTCCGTGTTATCCATATCCCTGCTGACCGAGAAAAGCCAGCGGTCAACTGCAGGACATCAAGGACCCACTTTGCTGTTGCTGAGGGCGTCAACCAATATCTGGCAGAGAGACCCGCCTCTTCTAGAACGTGGACTGTTCCTGCCTTCTGAATTAGAAAACTACATCCCCCTCAGAGTAAGAAATGAGCCCAGGGCGCTAATACAGCTGAGTGTAGGAGACCCACAGGCTCCACCTTGTCATGCGAGGCGATCATGCAGCAACGGGTGTCGGGGGGGTGGTGCTGACAATGGGGACGCTATTCGGTCTCCTTGTTCCCCCACATTCTGCTTCCACGTGATGTACAGCAGTAAATCACATCTGGCCTTAGGGGCACGTCTGTCGTGGCCCATCACTAGGACTCCTCTGGGCCAGCAACCTTCTTCTCTGCAGACACAGGGCTTGCCACAAAATTTAGCTCACTTTCTTGCACACAGGACCCCGAACATGTTTACTGGACAGAATTTAGTTCCTTCTCTGGTGGGGGACCAGACCATGGTTGCAAGGACCGAACGTGGCAGCACAGACATGCCATAAAGGAGATGGCAGAATCAAAAAGCGAAGGGAGGAAGGAGAGACGGTCCCTGCCCCTGCCCTCCAATGGGGCTGTCTAATCCACGAAAGCTGCGGGGTGGAACCTTCTCTAATGTACAGGCTGTATTTTCCACAAATGCTATACCTGTCTATCCCATTCCACATGCACTTTTGGAACGTGACCTGGACATCCTGCCCATCAAGAAGCGGGATCTTCTCTTCTTGAGCCCAGGGCTTCCCCCGAATGGAAACTACGATAGAAATGACACTACGTGATTTCGGTGGCAAGGTCATAAAAGGTGATACAACTTCCACCTGACTCTTTAAAGATGCTCTTGGAACCCAGCACCGCGATGTCAAATTGCCCAAAGGAGCCCATCCAAGAGACCACCCGGTGTTCTACGTGACAGCCAAGCTCAGGTTTCAGGTGACAACCAATATCAGCTGCCAGACGGGTTAGTGAACATTCCAGATGATTCCAACTCTCATCCTCTAAATCCTTCCAGCGGATGCCCCAACCATCCCGGAACAGAGACAAACTATCCCCACCGTATTATTAGTTTCCTTGGATTGCCGTAACAAAGACCTCAAACTGGTGGTTGAAAACAAAAGAAATACGTTGACTCATAGTTCTCTTCCGAATGAGGTCATTTCGCAGGTACTGGGAGTTATGACTTCAACATATCTTTTGGTGGGGGCGGGGGGCACAATTCATACCCTGTGTGTCGCTGGATACTCTTCTGGATACCCAGAAGAGATAATAAAAAGACTGTTGTTATTTTAAGCCATTTATTTTGGGGCTGTTGGTCATACACTTAGAACTTGAACATCAACCGATTCCCTCCAACCCATCTACCTCTTCTGTCTTCTGGTTCTCAAGACATTGTGTGTCCCACTTCCCCCCCCCCCCCCCGGGTGCAGATCTCTTCCCATCTCAACAGCTTTCCTAGAGTTTGTCATAGCTGCTGCGTCTCTTTAAGTAGGCTGAGCATCTTCAGAGCGCATCCCCACCCCTCAGAGCAAGCCTCAAAGCCGCCCCTGTGCCCTCTAACGCTGGCAGCCACCCTAATTTGTTCCAGACTTGCGGCATGCCACTAGGATGACTCTCCCTTGATAACTTCCCCCCAAAAAGAGCTCCGAATTTATCACATCCATTCCAAGCCCGAAGAACTGGCTGATTTTCTGGGTGAGAAAAAAAAAAGGACAACTTTGGGGGAAAAAAGAGAAGATGATAACTCTTCCCTGAATGTGCACACTCCTCTCACCTCTTTTTTTTTTTTAATTTTTTTTCAACGTTTTTTATTTATTTTTGGGACAGAGAGAGACAGAGCATGAACGGGGGAGGGGCAGAGAGAGAGGGAGACACAGAATCGGAAACAGGCTCCAGGCTCCGAGCCATCAGCCCAGAGCCCGACGCGGGGCTCGAACTCACGGACCGCGAGATCGTGACCTGGCTGAAGTCGGACGCTTAACCGACTGCGCCACCCAGGCGCCCCTCCTCTCACCTCTTTTACATCAACAGGATGGACCTTTATCATTTCCTACCTGGGTGTCCTTGTGGGGGGCGGGGGGAATGGAGTTGGAATGCACCTCAAAAAGGTTTAGAAGAGTCTAAATGCAAATTTTGAAAAGTATGCGAGGTTTTAATTCTTTCTATTCCTGTCGCATAGAGGAAGCACGGAGTTGCATTTCTAAGCTTGAGTATTTTAAAATTTATGGAGTTGTCAAATGCACAATATATTTCCCATTTAGATTTTCAAAAGGAGAGAGAATTAATTACAAAATAGTCCAATGGGAAGCCATTTCATACTCTGTGAAGCAGACAGTGGCTACATGTGGCTGTCAGCCAGAAGTGCCCACACATGGGCGAAGGGACGGACAGCGGCTGCAAAGTTGAGGGTCCCAATTGGCAAATCCAGCCACCCTATTTCCACTTAGGCTTCTTTTCCCCAAACGAAGTCATTTAAATAAGAGCTTCCGCAATAATACAGGCCATTTGCATATGCAAAGTTTTCTTGCTGAGCCAGACTGGCGTGTCACACTTAGGATAAACGACCTTCTAGGAAAAATGGTTTCAATTAGGGAGAGCCCCCAGCACAAACCTTCCAGAGTCAGAATATGATCAAGAGAGGTCAGAGAGGCTTTCATGCCTGAATCTGGACTCCTCAGTGGGGACAAGAGCTCAGGGATGAGTTGCCTTATCCTGAGGACCTTTAAGTGCACCCAGCCCACCCAAGCACCATACTGCAGAATGCACGGGAAAGCCCGCCCAGGGCACCAGATCTCACCTGCCTCCGGCAGTCCTCCAGGATTTCTCTGTGCATCGCTTGCCCCATCCATCATCTCTCTCTCTGGTCTTTCTGGAACTCCAGTTCTCTGGCTACAAACTCCAGCCCTGATTCCTGCTCACATCCCCTACCTCAACATTTTAGTGACTATTCAGGCTCTCTTCCCACTGCCTACTTTCCTGGTGCTGGAAGCAGCCAGATTTTCAGGCCCAAACAGCCTTGGTCCCAAGCAACTGACAAAAGGATGCCCCCCCTTGGCATCCTATCAAGGAAAAAAGGGATGAAACATGGGACATTTCCTAGACAAGCTCTTGTAGATGGATAATGTGGGTCTGCCTAACAGGCCATCCACAGGGCAGCAAATCCCTAAAAAGCCCCCAAATATTCGACCACTTTCCTGCTGAAGCCTTGAAATGTAAGCATTTGCAATGGTGCTCTCTCAAGGCTGAAGCACATCACGGTGCCCTGGGTACATTTACAGACATCTCACCCAACTATGGGACCCAGAGCTGAACGGAGTGGCTCAGGACCCTAGGACTGTCCCTTGAGCCATGGCATTTAACGAGCCCACATGGTACAGGGAACAAATCAGTGACATCCTACGTCGAATGGGGACAGGTGGATTCCCACCCCCCTTTCTGCGGAAATAATGGAAAATGGCAACAAACACACCGGGCCAGGATGCCACTTTCCAGTCCCCTGCCCCGGAGACACAGAGCTATAAATCACCCACATCACTGACGTCCCAACTGGAGAGGATGGTGTAAATTCAGGTTCACATTTATAGAGAATCAAATTATTGCTTTATTCCCAGGGAGATGAATGAGAGTGACAGACTTTTCGGAGTTGTAAAAATAGATGGATGCTTCCTATAAAATAACTCACAGACGCCTACAATAATTTACAATAGATCTGGCAGCCTGGGAGCAGGCAAGTGGAATCTCCGGCAGAATACCACACCATTTTCCAGTGGTAGAGTAAATGGTTTGGCTATTATGATAATACATTTCAGCACAGCAAATATATCTCCCCTTAATAGAAATACATTAGACGCCATTTATAAAAATATCAACATCGCGGTTCTGTTTCTCGAACTATAACTTAGACATAAATATAACACAATTTATGGATGAGGAAATCCAATTTCATGCTGTTTCAAACACATTTTTGTTTATTACATGACTACACTTCTCTATATATGAGATAGTGTATCACATGAAATAGATGTACGGGCATGGGATCTATTTGTGTGTCTACACAGGAATTATGGACATCATATCGACTACAAACGGAATGACTCTCTGATCTGTACTGTATACGGACAACATTCGGAGCACCTACTATATGATGACATCGGGGTATAATCTGCAGCTTTCACGGCTACCCAGAGGGCGGATGGATGAGGCTCTGGATGAATAAATACACCAAGCAACAGGTGAGCAAAGCCACAAAGAGCTCCGAAGTCGGATAGATTGGGGTAGAGTTCTGATTCCTCTATGAGCTGTGAGATCTCAGACCAATTAGTTGGCTTCTGCCCATCCTCGTATCATCTGTAAAACGGAATCGATAATGGCTACTTCACAGATCTGTCGTGAAGACTGACTAACCTGATGTTTATAAAGTGCCTAGCACAGTGTCTGGCCCAGTGTTACGCCAATCGACGGCAGGCATGATTTTTAGGTGCTTGCCTCTCCTATGTAAATGCAATGACATTCGTGGACACCCATTCTCAAGTCCACGACCCCCTTGCTTATCTTCTCAGGCACCATGAATACAGATTAGCTATGGTGCAAACACGCACCACGCGATGAAGGATACGGAGAAGGCCTGTGGGCTTTTCTCCCTGGTGTCCATTCTGTTCCCTCCCTCCACTCACTGATGACGGTCATGCTCTGTTTCGCCTTTTAGAGCTCCGGGGGCCCTGTTTTAACCCCGGAACGGGCTATTTCTCCTCTCTGACATAGTTCTCGTATGTGAGGATTTAATTTAGCTTTGATAATCAAGAAGATGCTTTGGGGGGGGGAGGGAGGGGCTCAGTGTTCTTTTTATGCCTGGCAGTTCTTGAATTTTTTTCCCAATGCTCTAGCAATAATAATAATGATGACAACAGTGACAGACCCCCCTTCTCATTGGATCCATAAGCTCAGCCACAAGGAAGGTGGGCTGGGGCAGATTTACTAACAAAATGAATCCATGTGAAGCGGCTGTCCTGACTCGCAGCTCCTCTGGCGGTAAGCGTTGCCGGGCACCAGAACCAGAAAGCCCGAGAGGGTGCTGGAGAGAAATCAGCCCGAACACTGTGTTTGGTGCACGCTGCCGTGACTATACGCAGGACTGCCAAAATTTCGCAGGGGTGTTTAGAGCGCTTTTATTCTTAACCGTCAAAGCTTGGAAACGACCAAGATGTCTTTCTTGAACAAGTAAACTGTGGCACATCCAGACAATGGACTTCTATTCAGCTCTGAAAATAAATTCCGACTCTACGATTCCAACTGCACGTACTATAGGTACAATTCCAACTATATGACATTCTGAAAAAGGCAAAACTATGCACAGAGTAAAAAGATCAGTGGTTGCAAGGGACCGGGGGACAAGGGAATAAAGAGGCAGAGCACGGAAGATTTTTAGGGCAGCGAAAATACTCTGTATGATGCTAAATGATGGATACATGTCATTATACATTTGTCCAAACCCACAAAACGTACACGAAGAGAAAATGATGATATAAACAGCAGATTTTGGGTAATAACGATGTATCAACGTAGGTTCGTCAAGGGTAACGGACGTACCACTCGGGTGAGGGGTACTGAAATGGGAGAGGCTATGTATGTGTGGGGGCAGTGGGTATATGGAAAATCTCTGTACCTCTCTGTCAATTTGACTCTGAGCCTAAAGTTGCTGTAAACAAAATTTTCAAGCCAAAACTTCAGGTCAAATGACTCCAACCAACTGATTTGTCAAGGCTAAAAGAGAAAAGCAAGTGAACTTCACTGCCCACTGCCATACAGCGCTGACATCCTTTACCAAGAATGTGAAAACAAACCACAAAGAAGTATTGAGTTTCACTCAGTTAACTAGCTAGCTGGCATTCTTATTTTGAAACCATTATTTATACAGTTGTAGAACCATGCAAATAAGAAATTACATGAACAGGAACCAAGTCTTTCAGTAAAAGAGAAGTATAAAAGCAAAGACGCAAAAAACCCTGTGATCATAAACTTGAATTAGAAATAGGAGCATGAGGGGCGCCTGCCTGGCTCAGCCAGTTGAACATTTGACCGTTGGTTTTGGCTCAGGTCACGGTCTCGCTGTTTCATGAGTTCAAGCCCGGCATCACGCTCTGCGCCGGCAGCCCTTTTGGGCTCTCTCTCTCCCTCTCTCCCTCTGCCCCTCCCCAACTTGCATTATCTCTATGTCTCTCAAAATAAATAAATAAACAAAAATTCTTAATATTAGTACGAACTCATGATCTACATTTCTCAGTCTATAAAACTCAATATTGTCTAGCTTTGCTCATTGAAAAGGCAACACAGTGATACTCCAACAGCAATGGGCACCCTGACTAATAGGTTGGATACCAAAGTCTTACTATTTCCCATCGGAAGGAAATAGGGCTTCTTGTAGAAATGGCTGATTCCAGGTCAGGGATGAGAAATATACAAAATGAGACCAAAACTGAGAAAGCTCTGCAAAGTGGGTGTTCAAATCTCTTGCTAATTTTCCCTCACGATTTTTAAGATTTGTCATATAGAATCTGGGTAAAATTCCTTTCTCAGATATACACACTGTGAATATTTTCCCCAGTGTGTGGATTTGTTTATGCATTTAAAAAAATTTTTTTAATGTTTATTTTTATTTATTTTTGAGACAGAGAGAGACAGAGCATGAACAGGAGAGGGGCAGAGAGAGAGGGAGACACAGAATCGGAAACAGGCTCCAGGCTCCGAGCTGCCAGCGCAGAGCCCAACGTGGGGCTCGAACTCCCGGACCGTGAGATCATGACCTGAGCCGAAGTTGGACGCTTAACCGACCAAGCCACCCAGGCGCCCCTTACGCATTTTTAATGGTATGCTTTGATTAGCTGACGTTTTAAAATTAAAAAAAAAATTTTTTTTTTCAACGTTTATTTATTTTTGGGACAGAGAGAGACAGAGCATGAACGGGGGAGGGACAGAGAGAGAGGGAGACACAGAATCGGAAACAGGCTCCAGGCTCCGAGCCATCAGCCCAGAGCCCGACACGGGGCTCGAACTCCCGGACCGCGAGATCGTGACCTGGCTGAAGTCGGACGCTTAACCGTCCGACTGCGCCACCCAGGCGCCCCTTAAGTTTTGATTAAGTCTCATTAGTCACTTAAAAAATTGTTAGTGTCTTTTTGTGTCCAGTCCAAAATAGTATTGCCTACCTCAATATATTCTCTTAGGTTTTCTCCAAGGGTTTTATGGCTCACAGACCTAAATGTAAAAGCTGGAACCATAAAGCTTCTAGAAGAAACAGAGCAGAAAGTGGATAGACAAACTACAGATTGGAGAAAAATATTCAGAGTACGTATATACGAAGTTAGTATCCACTACACATATAATGAACCTCTACAAGTAAACAATAAAATAACACAATGTTTTAAAAATGGGCAAAAGAAGATACACAAATTACCCAAAAGCACAAGAAAAGCTGCTCAGTGTCATCAGCCATGAAGGAAATGTAAATTAAAAACACACTGAGGTACGGCTTCAAACCTACTAGATTTGTTAAAATAAACACTGACACCACCAAATACTGATACAGATGTGACACCCCCGAAACTCTCATACAGGGCGGGTGGGAGTGGTAAATGACACTTTGGAGACCTGTTTGGTGGTTTCTTAAAAAGTTAAATATACATCTTCCCTATATTCTAGCTATTCAATTCCTAGGTATCTCCCCAAGACAAACCAGAACATCTGTCCAAAAATGACTTTCTCATGAATAATCATAACAGATGCAAATTGGAAACCAACCCACTATTCCTCAGAAAATAGGAGGGAAATGAATGAAGAAATTTGTCATATATTCACACAGTAGATACCTCTCGGCAATAAGAATGAAGGAGTTGCTGACCAATAAAACGGCGAGGAGGAATGCTGAAAACTTTACTCGTGCTGAAAGAGTAAAGTATGTAAGATACGATCCCCTTTATGTGAAGTTCTCAAGACACAAACAAGTCGCAGAAATCAGAAAATGGTTGCTTGGAAGATGTGGCGTAGGGTAGCGGTGGGAAATAATAGGAAAGGGGCAAAGGGGGCCTTTTTCAGGCAATGGGAATGTTCGATATCGGGTTTTGGGAGGTGATTATAGGGAGATATACAACTGTAACATCCATCACACTGCAGACTAAAAGTCTGTGTATTTTGGGGTCACTTGGGTGGCTCAGTTGGTTAAGCTTCCAACTTGGGCTCAGGCCATGATCTCATGGTTCATAGGTTCGAGCCCCCGTGTCGGGTTCTGTGCTAACAGCTCGGAGCCTGGAGCCTGCTTCGGATTCTGTGTCTCCCTCTCTCTCTGCCCCTCCCCGCTCACACTCTGTCTGTCTGTCTGTCTGTCTCTCTCAAAAATAAATAAATATTTTTTAAAAATTGTGTATTTTATTGTATTAAATAATACCTCAACAAAAACATATATATATAATGGGGAAACAAATCAATAATGACTGTAATGGATTTAGACACATTATGTATGTATATATATATATATATATATATATATGAGTCCATAATATTACTGGGGAGAAAGACCTCACTGGTCATCTTTGGGGGTTGCTATGGCACCAATTCATTATTCTACAAAATGTTTAAATAAAAGGAACGAATTAGGCATTTACCCTGCCCTTCCTATTTGAACTGTATTTCTGAGTATCCAAATAGTTGATGAGGGAAGATTCCTTTTAAATAGAATTACAGCTTATAAATGCAGAATTAATGTAGAATTTACAAATCACCATTTTGTAGGCCTTAATGAAATAATGGATCTAGGCAATGATCATTACTGGCCACTAAAACCTTTAGGTGAAAGGTTGATGAGGAACTTTTATAATGGATGAATTAGGTTGACAATACACAAAGCCACTGCTGAAACTCAACATCACAAAATGTGATGAAAACTTGATAAAGTTTAATTTATAAATTAGGCACAGTGAGAGATTAACAGGAAGAACTACTAATAACTTTAATAATTATGATAATATACTGTAATAAAAGTTATGTGAATGTGGTATCTCTCAAAATATCTGATCGTATGGCACTCACCCTTCTTTCTTGCCAAGATGTGAGATGATAAGACGCCTACGTGATGAGATGGAGTGAGCTGACCGATGTAGGCACTGTGACATAGCGTTCGGCTACTCCTGACCTCCTGATGACGATAAGTCAGGAGGGTCACCTGTTCCTGGACCACAGTTGACCATGAATAACGGAATCCACAGAAAGCGAAACCCCAGTTAAGGGGGGACTACCGCACAGCTTAGAGAAAATGGTGATCAGAAGGAACACATTAAAGGCAATAAGAAGAATCAATCTTCCAAACCCAGATTGTGCAAAACTTTCCTGGACAAAGGACTTGGTGTCTTCGACAAATGAATGATATGAGAATAATAAAGGTCGGGAATGTTCTAGCAACTGTAAGTGTGTGTGTGTGTGTGTGTGTGGGTGGGTGTGGGCGGGGGGGGGGGGCGGACAGAGACATCTTACAGAATGTTGAGAAATATTCTTGAGAAACATGGCCTGGGTATTGAATTTTACTAAATGTAATTTTATGTTGAGCCTGTGATGAAAAAGTTCTTTTTATGTTAAGCAATGCACTCTAAAGTTTTTACAGCTGAATGACAAGACGTCTGGGGATTTGCTTTCAGAAAGCTGAGGGGCAGTAACTGAAAAACACATAGCGAAATGTTGATATTTGTTGAAACTAAATGATTAGTACATTTGGATTCATTAGACTGTTCTATTTTTGTGTATGCTTCAAATTTTCCATAATAAAATCTTGAATTAAAATAAAAGAAATTAACATAAAATGTAATGACTGAGTTCTTCATTCTCCAATTTGTTCTGAGGGGGAAAAATAGCAAGAGACAAAATAATCAACACCCCCTCATCCACTCACGGTGGGATTCCCAGCACATACAAAATTAGCGTTAAAAATTTTTAGCAACTCTACGGAGGCCATTTTCTTCTACAACCGACACCACATTGCTGGCTGCCCTTTGGAAGGTCTCTTGAGGTGTGTGTGCATGTACACGTGGGTGTGTGTTTTCAGCTTTCTACATATATGAGCTTATTTTCATCTTTAAGGGGATGGTGATACATTTGAATAGAGATAGCAGAGTGAGCCTGCTATCTAATGCCATAAACTGCTTAAATTAACTTTCTCTTGCTCTTTCCATGCCCTATAAAGCACTATCCTGCCCCACGGTGAGAATATCACCCAGCAGTGATAAGAGCAAGGTGTCACTGCAGATTTTAAATCTTTACAGGTAGGTGGCTCCTTGGCTGTTGCTCTGATAGCTTGTGGGGGCCTCACCATCTCCTTTTGGGAGGTCCCATAGAAACAAGCATGGTGGGACTGGAGGAGAGCCAGGAAACTCATGTACTTGGGTGAAATTAGAGTATGGAGCAGAGATATAAACACTCTAAACATCCTGAAAAAACTAAAATCTTTTCCCAAAAATACGCAGTTAAAAAAATCTTTCCATGTGTTTGCTGGCCATCTGTAATGTCTTCTTTGGAAAAATGTCTATTCAGGTCCTCTGCCCATTTTTTGATCAGATGATTTGCTTTTTTGGTGTTGACTTGTAGGAGTTCTTTATACATTTTGGGTATTAACCTCTTACTGGATATATCGTTTGAAAATACCTTCTCCCATCCAGTAGGTTCTGGCCATTTACAGCCATGTGTAATATTATGCCATTACAAGAGGGCATAATGCTAAGTGAACTCAGTCAGAGAGAGAAAGACAAACACTGTGGGATTTCACGCGCATGCAGAATTTAAGAAACCAAACAAAATAAAAAAGAGACAGGGGCGCCTGGGTGGCTCAGCTAAGTGACTTAGTTTCGGCTCAGGTCATGATCTCACGGCGCATGAGTTTGAGCCCCTCACTGGGCTCTGTGCTGACAGCATGGAGGCTGCTTGGGATTCTCTCTCTCCCTCTCTCTCCCCTTCCCTTTTTGCCCATGCACATGTGTGTGTGTGCTCGCTCTCTAAATGAATGAATGAATGAATGAATGAATGAATAAATAAATATTTTTAAAAAATAAAAGACACAAAAGAATACCAGACTCTTAAATATAGAGAACAAACTGGGGGCTGCCCAGAGGGGAGGTGGGCAGGGGGATGGGCGAAATAGAGAAAGGGGACCAAGAATATACTCATCGTGATGAGCCCTCAGTAATGTATGGAAATTGTTGAATCATTACACGATACACCTGAAATTAATAGGACACTGCATGTTAATTACATTTCAATAAAAACAACAATAGTAACACACTATTTTCCTAACTCTTCGATAAGCCACTGGCTCAAACCACAAAAGGAGTCACCCTGCCCCAGCTCCTGTAGGTCAGCCCACACCTAAAGCACCTCACAGACCCCGAGGGCCACAGTGAACACCCCGCACTTGTGCTGGAACCTAACCCCCGCCAACCAACTCACACTCTTGGCTGGGACCCCATCCTACTCCCGCGTTCCCTTTGACATCTCACCACCGGGTCTCAGGCCGCTGCGTTTTTAAACCCCCAACGGTTTTAAAATGGAACTCCTCGAGTCTCCACCCGCGGACCTTCCTCTGTGCCAGCGTTCACGACGTGAACCCGCCCAGGTGCCGGGAAAGCCGGGAAGCCTCCTTCACGCTCGCCTCTCATTCATTCCTAAGCTTCGGCCACCCACCAGGTGCTGTTATACCTCCCCAGTGGTGCTCAGCTCCCCACCTCCTCCCCATGCCTCCTGTCCCTAGGACCAACTCTGGGTGCTTACAGGTGGCCTTCTCTCGCCTGCCATGAGCTCACGCTCCCGGCTTCTCTCCTATTCTGTGCCCCCTTCTTAGTCTCCTTTCCAGCTGCTCCTTTCATGCCTTAAATGTTGATTTTTTTTTTTTCTGGACTTCTGTCCTATCCATTCTTGTCTTTCTCTATACAACCTCTTCCTTCTAGAGACTTCGAATGTGATCCCTGGACCGAAGATGCCCAGGCAACCCCCCCCACCCGACTCAGGCCTAGGCCTCTCTTCCTTGGCGTGATCCCTACAGAGCCAACAACCTGCTGGATGAACTCGAGTGTTTCAGAAACCGAACAGAACGCACTGCCTTTCTGCTTCTCCCAAACCTCCTCCGGTGGTGTTCCTTATGTCAGAGTAGCAAGGGCACTTCCTGGTTGCTCAAGCTAGTAACGTGGGAGTCAGCCCCACCCCCACACTTTCCGCCATTTCCTTCAGATACTCAGCCCTCCCCATACGCTGTCTCTTCTTTCTGAATCTGCCCATTTCTCTCCCACTGCTCCAACCAACCATAGTCCAAGCTCCCGCACTGGGGCTTTCTTCCTCTGAATCTAACTCAGGTTTACAATCCATTTTCCACAAGGCAGTCGTAGTGACCCTTTATTAAAAAAAAATAGCTGGGGGCGCCTGGGTGGCTCAGTCGGTTAAGCGTCCGGCTTCGGCTCAGGTCATGATCTCGCGGTTCGTGAGTCCGAGCCCCGCGTCGGGCTCTGTGCTGACAGCTCGGAGCCTGGAGCCTGTTTCGGATTCTGTGTCTCCCTCTGTCTTTCTGACCCTCCCCCGTTCATGCTCTGTCTATCTCAAAAATAAATAAATGTTTAAAAAAAAATAGTTGGATGATCTCACTTCCTTTAAATCTCTTCAAAGGAGCTGAGTGATGGGTACGTGGGACCACACGCACACACACACGTGTGTGTATGTGTATGTATATATATCTTTTTTATTTTTCAGAAACATTTTTTTTTTCAAAATGTTCACACTGGTCCTTAAAGAAAAGCCGAATTCTTACTTACAAGAGTATTTCCCTCTCAGGATTCCAAACCTTGGCACATGCTACTCTAAGTAAAATATCATTTCTCTCTGTTAAGTCACTTTATTGAGGTATGACTGACATATAAAAAGCTGTACACATTTAATGTATACAACTTGATGAGTCTGAAGATATGTATATACCTGTGGAACCATCACCACAACCTATGCTAGAAACATATCACCTCCAAAATTTCCTGCCACATTCTTAATTATTACTAATTAATTACTATTATTAATTCGTATTACTGTTAGTATCATGGTTATTATTTTGTGATAAGAACACTTAAATCAGGGGCACGTGCGTGGCTCAGTCGGTTGAGCACCCGACTCTTGATTTTGGCTCAGGTCATGATCTCACGGTTCACGGGATCGAGCCCCGCATCAGGCTCTGTGCTGACAGTGAGAAGCCTGCTTGAGATTCTCTCTCTCCCTCTCTCTCTGCCCCGCCCCAACTCAGGCACAGGTGTGCTCCCTCTCTCTCAAAATAAATAAACTTAAAATAAAAGAATCCTTGGGGCACCTGGTGGGCTCAGTCAGTTAGGTGTCCAACTCCTCATTTCGACTCAAGTCAAAATCACAGTTCGTGGGATCAAGCCTCCCGTGTTGAGCTCTGTGCTCTCTCAAAGTAAATAAACATTTAAAAGATAAAAATAAAGTACACAAGGTAAAAAAAAAAAAGAGAGAGAACACTTAAATCATACAATCATCAACAGATGCAGAAAAAGTATCTGACCAAATGCTGTTCATGGTAAACAATCTAAACACATTAGCTACAGAAGAAACGTGCCTCAACATAATAAAGCCCATATATAATAAGCCCACAGCTAATATCATACCCAATAGTGAAAGGTTGAAATCTTTTCTTCTAAGGGCAGAAACAAGACAAGTGTGCTCAGTCTCACCTCTCCCATTCAACCACTGAAAGTCCCTGCAAAAGCCACCGGTCAAGAAAAAGAAATACAAGGCATCAAAATTGGAAAGGAGGTAGCGAAAGTTTCTCTGTTTGCCGATGACACGATTTTATGTATAGAAAAAACTAAAGACTCCACCAAAAAAAAAAAAAATGTTAGATCTAACCAATCAATTCAGTAAAGTTCTAGGATACAGAATTAACAGGGAAGAATGAGTAGAATTTCTATACACTAACAATGAAATCCAAAAAATATAAAGTAAACAATCCCATTTGCAATAGCATCAAAAGCAATAAAATACTTAGGAATAAACTTAACCAAGGTGGCGAAAGATCTCTACTCTGAAAACTTTAAGACGCTGAGGAAAGAAATCGGTGAAGATATAGCCCCCATTGATGGATTGAAAGAATTAATATTGTTAAGTTGTTCATACTACCAGGGGCACCTGGGTGGCTCAGTTGGTTAAGTGTCTGGCTTCAGTTCAGGTCATGATCTCATGGTTTGTGGGTTCGAGCCCCGTGTCAGGCTCTGTGCTGACAGCTCAGAGCCTGGAGCCTGCTTTGCATTCTCTCTCTCTCTCTCTCTCTCTCTCTCTCTCTGCCCCTCCCCCACTTGTTCTCTCTCTCTCTGTCTCTCTCAAAAATTAATAAACATTAAAAAAAATGTTCATACCGCCAAAAGCCATCTATAGAGTCAATGCAATCCCTATCAAGACTCCAATGGCATTTTTTGCAGAAGTAGAAAAAAATCATACTAAAATTTATATGGAACCAAAGACCGCAAACAGCCCAAACAATCCTGAGAAAAAAGTTCAGAGAGAAAGCATCACATTTCCTGACTTCAAGCTATGCTATAAAACTATAGCAGTCAAAACAGTGTGATACTGGCATGAAACAGACAGATCATGGAAAAGATCGAGAGCCCGGAAGTAAACCCCAACATATATAATCACCTAATATTTGACAAGGGAGCCGAGAATACTCAAAAGAGAAAAGGTCGTCTCTTTAAATAAATGGTGCTGGGAAAGTTAGATATTCACATGTCATAAAATGGAACTAGCCACCTGGCTTACACCCCTCACAAAAATTAACTGAAGATGTAAGCCTCAGAACCATGAAACTTCTAGAAGAAGACAGAAGAAAAGCTCTCTGACATGGGTCTTGGTAATGATATTTTGGATTTGACGCTTACAGCACAAGGGACACAACAGAAAATAAAGTGGGGCTACGTCAAACCAAAAAGATTCTGCACAGCAAAATAAACAATCAACAAAGTGAAAAGACAACCGATGGAAGTATTTGCAAACTACATATATGATAAGGGGTTAATATCCAAATTTATAAAAGAACTCCCACAATTCAATAATAAAAAAAATACATCAATAAATGGCAAAAGGCCCGAACAGACATTTTTCCAAAGAAGATACACGAAAGGCCAACAGGTGCATGAAAGGATGATCAACATCACCCGTCGTTCGAGAAATGCAAATCAAACCACAATGAGCTATCACCTCCTGCCTGTGAGAATGGTCATCATCAAAAAGACAAGAGATAGCAAGAGCTGGAGAGGATGTGGTGAAAAGGGAACCCCTGTGCACTCCTGGTAGGAAGGTAAATTGGTGCAGCCACTATGGAAAACAGTATGGAGGATCCTCAAAGAAATGAAGAACAGAATGACCATATGATCCGGCAATTCCACTTTGGGGAATGTATCCAAATGGAATGAAAACACGAACTTGAAGAGATACATGAACCCTCATGGTCATAGCAGCATTACTTACAACAGCCAAGACGTGGAAACAACCTAAGTATTCATCACCAGATAAATGAATAAAGAAGTTGAGATATATATATATATATATATATATATATATGGAATATTATTCAGCCATTAAAAAAAAACAACGTGGAAATCCTGCCATTTGTGTCAACATGGATGGACCTTGAGGGCATTATGCTACATCACATAAGTCAGACAAAGACTGCATGATCTCATTTATATGCAAAATCTAAGAACAAACAAACAAGCAAACAAACTCTTAGAAAAAGAGATCAGATTTGTGGTTACTAGAGGTAGGGGAAGGGGTGAGGGGGAAAGGTGGTCAAAAGGTACAAACTTCCAATTATACGATAAGTATTGGGGCGCCTGGGTGGCTCAGTGCATGGAGCATCCGACTTTGGCTCAGGTCATGTGTCAAGGTCCATGAGTTCAAGCCCCGCATCAGAAATGTGTGCTGACAGCTCGGAGCCTGGAGCCTGCTTCAGATTCTGTGTCTCCCCTTCTCTCTGCACCTCCCCTGCTCATGCTCTCTCTCTCTCTCTCTCTCACATTAAAAAAACATATTAAAAATAAAGCTGCATCCAATTATAAGATAAATATGTACTAGGGACGTAACAAGTACAGCACGATGACTATAGTCAACACTTCTAGGATTTATATGAAAGTTGTTAGTTCAGGGAGTAAATCCTAAGAGCTCTCAACATGAGGAACTTTTTTTTTTTTTTTTGCTTTCTCATTTTATTGTACCTATATGAGATGGTGGATGCTAACTAAATTTCGTGCAGTAATTGTGTCACAAAATACATAATTCAAACTACCATACTGTACAACTTAAATGTATACAGTGACATAGGTCAAGTCTATCTTAATAAAATAAGCTAATTAAATTTAAAAACCACAAGGTATACCCTATTAGCAAATACTTAAGTATACAGTACAGTATTTTGTCAATGTTTATTTATTTTTTTAGAGAGAGAGGAGAAAGAGGGAGAGAGAGAGAGAGAGAGAGAGAGAGAGAGAGAGAGAATATAAGCGGGGGAGGAGCAGAGAGAGAGAGGGAGACACAGAATCCGAAGCAGGCTCCAGGCTCTGAGCTGTCGGCACAGAGCCCGACGTGGGGCTCGAACTCACAGAGCGCGAGATCATGACCTGAGCCAAAGTCGGATGCTTAACTGACTGAGCCACCCAAGCTCCCCAGTATACAACAGAGTATTTTTTTTTTAATTTTTTTTTCAACGTTTATTTATTTTTGGGACAGAGAGAGACAGAGCATGAACGGGGGAGGGGCAGAGAGAGAGGGAGACACAGAATCGGAAACAGGCTCCAGGCTCTGAGCCATCAGCCCAGAGCCTGACGCGGGGCTCGAACCCACTGACCGCGAGATCGTGACCTGGCTGAAATCGGACGCTTAACCGACTGCGCCACCCAGGCGCCCCTACAACAGAGTATTAACCATAGGCATTATACTGTGCAGTGGCTCTCTAGGACTTACGCATCTCGTCTAACTGAAACTCCCTCGAACATTCTTTCTCCCACACTATACACCCACGCCTTCTTTGCCTATTTCAATTCACCTTAGTTTTAAAGTCTTAAATATCACTCCCTTAGGCAAGCTCTTCCCAATCCCTAGACTAAGTTATATTCCCTTGCTAGATTCTCCCATAGCGTCCTCCCAGCCTGTCTTTTCACACTGATCACACTGGTAGTTACTGAATTTTATCGCAGACACCCTCTAATCCTGCACTACGAAGTCATTTGCATGGCCAGACATGACCAACGCCAGTGGGGAAGGGGGAATAGATTCATACACTCTAAGGATCAGGAAAACTAAATCAAACCAATGGTCTGGTTCCCCCAGGAGTGACCATTACCCAAAATCACAACATTTAATAGATACAGCAGACTTGAGCCCGGGAGGTCCAAATGGGTGACGAGGCAGGTCTTCAGTGTCTTGAGTTCAAGCGGACTGGACTGGGCAAGATGGCGGGGCTGCCAACCTTGGGCCCTTTGGGTCATGACAATGGCATCCAAACTCCTTAGGAAAACGGTGTGGCCCGGGGCCATTACGTACTCTGCCACCGGCGACTGTGGCGGCCAGGTCAAACTCTGCTGTTTAAGAACGTTATTGTGACTCTAAGCAAATGAAAATACATCCATCCTTTGCCATCACTCATCGTGATGGGTCTGAATCTCAGCTGCGACCGTTGTGGAGCCTCCTGCAAAAGCTGAACCACAGGGAAGGTTCTAGGCTGGACTGAGCCAGGTAAGAAGATTATCCCAGCTGTGCCTCCCCACACCCTCTAGATCACTGACTTGCATCCGGTCTCACAAATACTTGCCAACCACACACACACACACACACACACACACACACACACACACACACAAACAGGAACTCTGCCTTGTATCTACTTCTTGAGTTTCCTGACCAAGGCAAGATGTTTTCCGAGAGCCAGAGGATCTGATCATGTCTTTCTATTGTCTCCCTTTAGGGACGGCTGTGCCCAACAGGATTCAGTAAACTTGTGTGTCACTCTTTTTTACGAGGCTTCAGAATAAGACAGTGCCTTCTCTTCCCAGAGAAGTCGGACATACTGGAGAAATCTGAAGCCATCTGATTTTTTACACCACTTAAAAGGAATCTAAGCGGTCTTCTCTCCTTGGAGAATTTCTTTGCTCTTACCATTTAGACATGTTGCTATAATATGCCTTGTTAATAGTTTCTGATTAATGTTACTCGGAACAAGATGAAACCTTTCAATTTCTCATCTCATTTATTCTCTCAGTCCTGAAGAGCTTCCCCCCACCCCCACCCCTTCCCTGCATCGATCGTTTTGGTCACAGGCAAGCTGCCTTCCACCTGAGCAACGGCCCTGGAGTCAACCCTGCTAGTATCTTTCCCTGAACCACAGTGAGACTTTGCATGTCGATTCTCGCGATTCATCCTTACTCACTTAGGATGGAATGAAATGGCAACAACAAAAAATTCAAAGAACAGTTAGAAAGATTGCAGGGGGACCTATTTCTTGGTGAAAAAAAATCACAAAGAAAGTGTGCTCGTATTAAAATTTTCCTACTTAACTAAAGCACGAGATGTGTCATTTCTTACAGGTCAATGTGTATAACTGTATATGGGCACCAAACGAAAATTCCATACAGGTGTGTGTATATTCAACAAAGCTCTGATTTTTTTTTTCAAGCAGTGGGGATGGCTTTCTTAACAATGTATTTATTATTCACCTAATTCGTTTGTTTTAAATGTTTATTTATTTTGAGAGAGAGACAGAGAGAGAGAATGCCATAGTGCAAGCCGGGGAGGGGCAGGGAGAGAGAGAGGGAGAGACAGAATCCCAAGCAGGCTCCAAGCTGTCAGTGCAGAGCCCAACGTGGGGCTCCTGATTCATGAGATCATGACCTGAGCTGAAACCAAGAGTCAGATGCTCAACCAACTGAGCCACCCAGGTGCCCCCTTTTGTCATCTAATTTGTGTTCTTAACAGCATGAAATAGCACAAAATGCACGAGAATGAACAGAGTTTGTAAAATAGATTACATCGATGACCTCATGTAAAAGGGACCCCTGTCCTCAAGAACCTTATAGTCACCTGGTCCAGACACCTGCCCTTGAAGTTAAGGACGACTTAAGGCGCTGACAGCTAAGGTGGGCTGCGGGTGAGGGGAGGGGGAAGGGCGCCCTGAGGGCCTGCAGTGGCCACGAGGGGCACCCAGCCTTGAAAGGTGTGAACCCTCACCCGAGCTACTTTCTGAGAAAAGGCATGTGTTTAACCAGGAAGCTGGCCGAGGCTGCGGTGTAGACCAGCAACTCTCAAACTTGGGTGTGTAATAGAATCACCTGGATGGTTTGTCGCCAGGCAGGTTGCCGAGCCACACCTCAGGGTGTCTGATTCGGCGGGTGCGAAATGGGGCCTGGGAATCTGCATCTGTAACAAGTCCCCAGATGAGGTCGATGTTGCTTGTCGGGGACCACACCCTGAGAACCACAGAGTACCACGTAGACAGTAACTACGTGGACCTTGAACCCAGGTCTTGGTCTTTATGGCACCAACAGCACTCGCCTCCTGCTTTAAGGATTGGCAGAAAACCGGGGTGCGTGGGTGGCTCGGTGGGTTAAGTGTCCGACTTCTACTCAGGTCATGCTCTCACAGTTCGTGGGATTGAGCCCTGCATTGGGCTCTGTGCTGACAGCACGGGGCCCGTCTGGGATTCTCTCTCTCCCTCTCTCTCTGCCCCTCCCCCACTTGTGCTTTTTTTTCTCTCTCAAAATAAATAAATAAACTTAAAAAAAAGAATTGGTGGGGGGGGCACTTGGGTGGCTGAGTCGGTTAAGCGTCTGACTTCGGCTCAGGCCATGATCTCGCGGTTCGTGAGTTCGAGCCCCGTGTCGGGCTCTGGGCTGACAGCTCGGAGCCTGGAGCCTGCTCTGGATCCTGTGTCTCCCTCTCTCTCTGCCCCACCGCCCCCCCCAGACTCGCACTCTGTCTCTCTCTCTCTCTCAAAAATAAATAAACATAAAAAAAAGAGAACTGGCAGAAAACCAAGGCTTCTGTGGAGTCAGCTCACAACTGGCAGGACGACGTAATCTACGGGAATACGGCATAAACAATCCCACACCTCCAGCGTGGATGCTGGATATGCCTGGGTATACAGTAAGCGGCAGGTAAGTGCACAGGAGGGTGGCATCCATGCCTCGACCCATCTGAAGTGCTCATGAAGACGTGCAGAGAACAGCCAGGAGCTGAACCATAGGGAAGCCAGGACTGGGAGCAGACTCCACTCTAAGTTCACTCTAAAGTTCACTCTAGCCTGTTCCTGGGGAGCGTGCAGAGTAGGACCCACTGGCCCCTGGGATGGTGGTACAGCCGGCTTTGTGTCCTGGGCTGTGCTTTGGGGTGGAAGCCAACACACCCCCTGCCCCCTTCATGGCTGGGGCCAGCCACACAGGACCACCATCTCCACGGAGCCCGGCAGAGCCCCCCACGCTGCCCTTTGCAAGTTCCAAGTCACTGCAAAGCAAATACTTTTGCAAATGTGGGGAGACCAACGTCTTAGCAAGCCTTAGCCCTGAATTCTGCTGTCACAGCCTCTGTTTCCCCCAGAACACAGCAGGCAGTGGCAATCAATCCGGGAGTCCCTCCTGTCCCCATAACTCCTCTACCTATGTGCCTGGTCACATAGGGGCAGTGTTTCCCCCCCATCATCTGGTTCTCCCCTCTCTTGGTGATGTCTTACCCTTCACCGGCTTCCTTCTAACAGCATATAGAGACATTCAAATCTCTCTTATCGTAAAAATAAAATTAAAAACAAAAAAAAAAGGTTAACTTTTTCAAGGCAGGGCTCCCATCAGCTCATTTCCTTTGCAGACAGGTACCTGGAACAAGTTATCACAGATTCCTAACAGACATTCAAGCATTAACCTAAGAGACACCTACCGGGCCATGTGTTAAGCATGGTTCTACATGCATGGAACACAAAGGTGAAAACAGCAAAGATCGGGGCCCCGTAAAGGGCAATCTACTGAGGGCAAGGTCGACGAAAACCAACACTCCTAATAAGTAAGTAAATTCTATGGCAGGCTCCAGGTCAGTGAGAACTTTAAAACAAAAAAGAAAAGAAAAGAAAAAACAAAGCAGCAGAACAGAACAAGGAGAAATGGACGGGAACAGGACGGGTAGAGGTTTGAGTCACAGGCCAAGTTCATCGTGCTGGGTCCAGATCTTTTCCTTCAATTAAATTCCAAACGGATGAATGACAAATGTATTCGCTATAATATCATATTCATAGGCGTTTTAATTGCTGGGCTTTACAAAGAAATCCTATGCAAATTCCATCGAGGAAAGAACCCAGGCTGACATTGACAGCACAGGAAGAGTCTGCAGTCTCCAAAAGGGGACGATTTTAGGATCCAGGGAACGTCCTCACCATCCCCTTTCACTCATGTATCCCAGGAGGTCATTACATCATGAGGGCATGACGCCTTTTGTCCCACAAAGGGGGATCCAGTACAGACGAGGGGCTGGCGGAAGGTATTGGGCAGTGAGGGATGAGAGAGTCAAATAGAGAGCAGGCTTTGAGGAGGGGAGGGGATCCAGACTGAGTGTCCGCCTGGTAGAACAAAAATGGGAAAGCAAAGGAAAGTCAATATATTTAAAAACTTCATATTGTGTCCTGAGCTGTTTCTAACAAGCCTGATTCCCAGGGGCTCAGGCATGAAAAGGGTCAGGACAAAGGACAGTGGGCACAGAGGCTCCAGCTAGGGACACAAAGACCACCGGCTCTTTGTGGTATGGAAGAAGACATACCAGTTCAGTGGTTACTGGGTCCTCAAGGAGCCACCCAAGCCAAACCCCTGGCTGGGGTTCATTGGACTTCACTCTAAAACAAAGAGGTCTACACTGGAATTCGCTTTTCAAAGAAAATCTTGAGCAAAACACAGTACAACTGACCCAACACAGGGGTTCAGGGCACTGACCACCCACCTGCGTGCAGTTGAAAATCCATGTACAAGCCCTGACTTTCCAGAAACTTAACTACTCACAGCCTACTGCTGAGCGGAAGCCTTACCAATAATGTACACAGTCGATTAACACATATTTTGTGTTATGTGTATTATATACCGTATTCTTACAACAAAGGAAGCCAGAGGGGAAAAAACGTGATTAAGAAACTCCTAAGGCAGAGAAAATACATTTACAACACTGTACTGTATTTATCGAAAAAAGTCTGCATGTAAGTGAACCCGTGCAACTCAAACCCACGTTGTTGGAGGGTCAACTGTATCCAAAATATCTTAACAGTGAAGCTGATCTGGGTAATGTTCTATCATTACCTAACTTCCCTAACCTCCCCCTTAGAAGCATTTCTAAGGAAAGGAAGGGTCCCACAGAACATGGTCCTTCTCTC
Source organism: Prionailurus viverrinus (assembly GCF_022837055.1). Classification (NCBI taxonomy): domain Eukaryota; kingdom Metazoa; phylum Chordata; class Mammalia; order Carnivora; family Felidae; genus Prionailurus; species Prionailurus viverrinus. Next base: position 14,694,945 of record NC_062576.1, on the reverse strand, counting down.
TTCTGGCATCTATGATTCCATGAGGTACCTGAATCGTCGACATGTATACGATAGGATACTACTTAAGGAGACAGTTGAGTTTAAGAAACATTTAAGGGAAGAATCAAAACTGGGTGGATGTGGGAACCGACTTCTGCGGCTCAGGTCCAAGCTGGGTCACCAAGGCGTGAAACACATTGTTCAACCTTTGGAGAAGGGAAAGCCCAGGGTTCCCCACGTTCCCCCTGGGACAGCCGGGCTGGCACATCCTCAGGAGCGGGGGATGGGTGAACGATCCTGCCACTCACCAGCTAAAGGAGCTTTAAAACACACACGAAGGACGATCAGGTGGCAGTGCTCACAAACACGAATAAACCAGGGGGAAAGGATGCCATGCACAAACCTTGATTCCAAGTTCGATATTTTCTCCTCCATACACATCCATGCCAGGGTCAAGGAGACCGATTTCACCAAAGAACTTCCTGTTGACCACGAAGGAGCAGCCAATCATGGCTGGTGTCCTGCAGGAGAGAGAACGAAGTCACAGTCAGCCGACGTATCATTCGGCCATGGGAAAGCGGGAAATGCCGCCATTTGCAACAACACGGGTGGACCTTGAGGGCATCACGCTAAGTGAGAGAAGTCAGACAGAGAAAGGCAAACACCGTAGGTTGTCTCTTATGTGTGGACTCGGAGGAACCAAGAGTAGAATGGTAGTTGCCAGGGGCTGGGGGTGGGGTGGGGGATATGCTGGTCAAAGGGTCTAAACTCGCAAGATGAGTATGTTCCTGAGATCGAATGCACAGCATTGTGATTATAGTCAAGCATACTGTACCATATACTTCAAAGATGCTAAGAGATTAGATCTTCCATGTTTTCACCACAAAATGAAATGATAATTACGTGATGTGACAGAGGGGTTGGCTAATGCTGTGGTGGCAATCATATTGCAATATATAATATTGCAATATATATGCAATATATAATGCAATATATAATATTATATGCAATATATAATATACTGCAATGTATAAATGTATCAAGTCAACATGTACGCTTTACACAGCGTTATATGGTAATTACGTCTCTATGAAGAAAAAAGGGGGAGCTGAAGCCACTCAGGTGACAAAACCAGAAGCCATCACAACAGGTGCTGGATTTCACTCCGGCAGATCAAGTAGCTCCCCTGAAATCCTCGATTCCCACACGCCCTCTTTGCATAAAGCTCTGTTTGAGCTTCAGACCAACTCGGGGACCCAAACCACCTAGCGACAACCAAGCTTCTGGGTGGCTTGCACAGGATGGGCTCCCATGACACGTGGGGTCTGCAAACACGGGAACGATTCTCATGGTATGTCTGGCCACAGCCATGTGACGGGATGCGCATCCCTGGGCAGCTGCGGAGAAGCTCAGAGGTGAGGAACGAGAAGGGAGAAGACTCATCCAGGAGGCCACTGGTGCCCACAGAGAGACCGCCTCCGCCCGCCGAGAAGGGGATGCCCAGCAGGAAAGACGAAAAGGATCAGCAGGGTGGCCCGTGACCATCAAGTCCGGAAACAAAGACTCAGTCTTTATTTTTGTATCTATTGATCCCCTTCATTCTGTCTTCCAGGGCAGGCCGAAGGCACGAGTTGGCTCACCGAAAATCAGAGACAGACACCGTCTGAAGCAAAATATCAAGGACGTATGTGCGGAATTGACAGGATTGTGGTATTAATCTACCACGTTCACTGCAATTCCCCATGAAGCACAGAACCACGCCTTCTAAGGGCAGATGGCATGCCGATACATTACATATTGTCTGGTATTATATAGTATTACATCGTGTACTGCGGGGTCATACCAGCCGATCCCGGACTCTGCCCTTTCGCCTCTGCTTCTAGACTTTATGGGTACCCCGTATAATAAATTCATTCAGCAAATATTTTCTCCCACCTACCATATCTAAGGCCTCTTACCAGTGCTGTAGCAGGGAGAGAAAGACACAACATACTTCCCGTGTTCAAGCAACTCTAAGTCTAATAACAAATTAATATTGTTATATACTAATAATATTACGTACTATGATTAATGTTACTATTTTCATCACAGCCATTTATTAAGCAATTAAGGAGCCTCAAGCACAAGGGCAAAGCCCTCTCTTCAAGCACCGTCTCATTTAAAAACCTCCACAGCCCTGGGAAGAAGGTGGGGCCGTCGCCACGGAAGAGCTGAGGCCCGTGGATATTTGGTGACCTGAGTCACAGGGTAGGGCTGAGGACCCATCAAACTTCAAAGTCCTTGACCGTGGCCCTTCTGCTGCACTGTACTCTCCAGAAAAGTCTTCGGAGAGGAGCCGGCAAACGCCCACACTGTCAAAGGCCAGAGATGCTGTTGAGATGCTTTCCTTGAGAAAAGAGACAGGCAGGCAGGTGAAACGCCACTGGGGCCACCAGGAAGTATTAATTCGATGGAATTCTCTTGAGCTGAACCATAAACCTCAATGTCAGATCTTCAGTGGCTCCTGGTTTTGAACCTGACTCTCACCTTAATGTCCAGACCTCCGACTCCATGGAACATCCCTCGGTTGTTACTCTTTTCATTACAGCCATTTATTAAGCAAACATTTTTTGCTGGAACACTGGAAAAATCAGTGCTCGGAGTTGATCAGCCTGGTGTGAATGTTGGCACCACCCCACTGGAAACCGTACTTATGGGATGTTAACGGAGTGCTCTGGATCCCAGAGAAGTCCCTACAGAGTACTGCTGTGAAAAGAGATACAGTCGGCATACAGGAGGGGCTCCGTGAATGCTGTTCCTTTGCCCTCTCATTGTGAGGCCCATCCATAATGTTGTCTCCACAAATCATATGCCAATCACACCTCTATATATGGGACGCCACCCTCTGCCATGCCCGCTACACCAGGGAAAGGAAGCACGTCACTTGCTCATTTTCTCCCAGCCCCGCGCCCCTCAGGGAGAGGCAGCTGACCGCCCCCCACCCCAGAATGGAAAAGCACTTTGCGGGCCCACCCTCCCCGCGCTCAGTGACCTAAACCGGGAATGCGCACCAAACCCCAAACTGGGTCCGCCGAATCACGGTATTCCTGAGGCTTGGAATCAGGAGGCTGCTGGTCTCATTCGTCTGTAGGACTCAGGGCGCCACTTTGGGGCAGCTGCAGGGGCCACCGCCTAAGTGCACGATTGTGCAGAGGCAGGACGCAGACGTCCGGTGGGGGTGTGAGGCCCTGGCAAGGGACTGCCTAATGACTTTGGCCTCCCATCAGCTGACAGGCCCGGGCTCTGCTCTCCGCCCCTGGGTCACGTGGGACCCCCCGCGTCATTCTGTTCTACCTCCTTGACTCAAACCGTGTTAGATAGTTTTCTGTTCTTTGCAACCAGTGATGATAACACAGGCTGTCTCCTCCTACTTACCATCGGTGGGGGGGGGGGGGGGGCGGGGAGGCAGGGGGGGTGGAGGATGTGTTATCACACAGCCAGGAGGGGCAAACTGCAGGGGAGGGTCATTCCGGGAGAGCTAAAAGCCAGGGTCCCCCCCCCCCCCCACCCAGTGATAGAGAAATGCCAGCAACTTGGAGAAGTGCAGCCAAGTGCAGGGGTCTGCAGAGGAGGGGGGAACATGAGGCAGCACCCGGGCCACCTCAATTTTGAGAGCAAGTGCTGAGCACATCAAGAAATTCGGGTATGCTAAGGCAATCTCCCCAAAGCCCGTGCTCAGCATCGCCAAGTTCCCAACCTTCACAGACACGTGTAATGAACTCCTGCTCCAAGATGCTGTACTTTCTAACCCCTCGAGGGCAAGCAAGGCAGCCGACATCAGATGGCACAGTCAGTCAACAGACTCGCTTGGACGGGTGGCTCTGGGCACAACCCCATGGGCGAAAGAATGTTTCTCTGAGACTGGCCCAGGGGCACCAGCATCACCAGGACGGCTCTTTAGATAAATGCAGATTCCTAGGGCAGACCTCAGTCTGTTGAGCGTCTGAGTTAGGCTCAGGTCACAATCTCACGGTTCGTGAGTTCGAGCCCCGAGTCAGGCTCTGTGCTATCAGCACGGAGCCCACTTTCAGATCCTCTGTCCCCCCCTCCCCACCTCCCCTGCTGCACTCACACGCTCTCTCTCTCTCTTGCAAAAATAAATAAACATTAAAAAAAAGAGAGAGAGACGGACAGAAAGAAAGCAAGAAAGAAAATGCAGATCCCTGAGTGCGGCCCAGGATCATGGAACCAGGTTTACAGAGAAGGGACTTAGGAATTTGTGTTGGTGCCAGCAGACCTATCCCGTGGGGCCATCTCCCCCAGAGCCATCAAGTTGTCCCTCTAATTTGTTTGTTCCCAGGACCTACTGCCCTTGCTGGCACAGAGCAGGCGCCCGCTGTCTACTGTTGAATAAACGAATGAATCTAACAGAGCTGAGCCGCCCCTGCTGGGGAAGGGCTCCGTGACATCTCTGGGACATGCTGGCTTGCTTACCTGGACCGGAAGCCGAGGACAGCAGGGGCGTGTGCCACAGCTGGGGCTGACAGGGAGGGGCGCAGAACGGAGAAGACCGAGAGAAGGAGGAAGACACGCGGAGGAAGGAGCGGGGGAGGGAGGGCGTCAAAGCACGAAACGTTCGCTGTCACGGAAGGTAGACGGGCTGCTTGTTCCCTCCAGATCCCTCTCGCATTGCCCTTTGGGAAACATTTTTCCCTGTCAAGCCGCATGATATTTTAGTGTAACTGGCTTTATCTGGATGAGATTTTTCACGCGTGGTGGCAAGGAGGGAATTCACAGTATGAGCCGCTCCGGGGCCCCTCTCTGCTGGTCACAGCTCTGTTCAGCACATTCGGCTAGGTTTGCTACCAGAAGCCCCAGGATCCTTCGCAGCAGAACTGAGAGGTCCCTTAGGGCCTCCTCGCTGAAACCGGGCAGGGTGGCACCAGGGCCCATGGCCATGGGAAAGCAGGCCTCTGTATGCATCCTGGGTGGCTGTCAGAAGCTGAAGGTGAAAGGCAAGGTGACCGGCCCTAAGGAAATGCAGACGTGGAACAAATGCGTGACCGTTATCGTTGGTGGCAGCATGTGGAAAGGTCCCCGAAAGGTCACGGTGAGAAACCTGATGGTGTGTCAAGAAGAGAGAGCACGCCATTCCATGTCTCGGCTCTCTCGCGAGGTGCACCTGACGGGACAGTGGACGAGGGAGGCCGGAACCAGAGGCGGCCTCCGCGAAGCAAAGACCACAGTGCTGGGGGCAGCGCAAGGCTCCCGGCAGGTGGCCAACATCGAACTGGGTCTCCCCCCCCCCCCCCCCCCCCGCCAGGCAGGCCGGCATTGCTGGTGAGGTCAGCGGGACAACTGCTTTGAGTTCTGGAACTACCCGGGGCGCCTGGGTGGCTCAGCCAGTTAAGCGTCCGACTTCGGCGCAGGTCACGATCTCACGGTTTGTGGGTTCGAGCCCCGCGTCGGGCTCTGTGCTGACAGCTCGGAGCCTGGAGCCTGCTTTGGATTCTGTGTCTCCCTCTCTCTCTCTCTCCCTCTCTCTGCCCCTCCCCCCACCTCAAAAATAAATAAACATTAAAGGAAAAAAGTTAAAAAAAATTGAATTCTGGAACCGCCTGGCCGCTGATCAGCCGCTGGGGCTCCGCCCGGGGAGAAGCAGGTCTCCGCTATAGCAGGCCATCTTCCAGCCCCACCTGGGAGCTGCCCCAGGGGTGGCAGGCTTAGCCAGACCCGGCCTTCCACTGAGAACCAAGAGGCGAACCTTGCCCCGCTTCCCCTCTGGTCTCCTCCACCTGCCCGGCCTTGCCGGCCACAGCCGACTGCGCTTCGGGGCGGACAGGATCCCGGAACGTGAAGTTCTTCAGACTCAACCGTGATTACCACCATTAGTGCAAACATTTCCATTCAGAATCATTCAAAAATGATAATCATATTAAGGGATCTGCCAAAGTCTAATAGCTCTATTACAGAGGAGAAGAACAGAAATTAAAAATAATCACTTTTATTGTTGCTGTCGCACAGAAGATGTGCAACACATACAACGGTTCCAGCTGAGAGGGAGGCGGAAGGGAGAATGTCCGCCAAATGCAAAGCCTTCTCAGCGTCCACACTTCCTCTCCTCGTAAGGGCCAACGGGTCCGGCTGGGTTGTAGGTATGTCCCTCCCCACTCCACACCTCTTCATTGGCTCCCTATTCTCTCCTCGGTTGAGGGCGGGCTCATCCTTCGCTCCCAAGTCCTCCTCAGTACCGTCCCAGCCACATGCCCCACAGATGCGACGGCCTGCCGGCTCTGGGCTGTTCGTTGTTCAGACGGTGTGTCCCTTCTTCTGAACTGCCCTCCCTGGGACCACCTCCATCCATCCAAGTCCTACCCGCCCTTCAAAGCACACGTCTTTCTTTCTTAAAAAAAAAAAAATGAATTTTTTATGTTAGGCGAAGTCCTGAGGACTTCTGTAGGTGCTGTCCTAGTGAGCAAGCAAACACGATTTTTTGGTAGTGGGCTCTTAGTAAAAACGTTTCGTGGTTGCAGTCACGGTACCCTTGTTATCATTGGTGAGCGAGGCCACTGGAGGGGGAAGGGCAGGCACCAGGGGAAGAGGGGAAAGAAGGTGCTAGAAAACAGAGACTCTGCTGATCTGTGGCCCGTGGGACTAGGTGATGTGCTGTTTTCAGAAGGAAGGCCCCCACTGGCCAGGGTCTTTCTTCTGCCCCTCGGTCTCCTGATTTGCAGTGACTACTCCTACCAGGGTGCGTGCATGTCACGGCGTGGCTCGCGATCTTGGTCACCGCGGAGGGTATTAGAGCTGAGATATCCGCTCCTGCCTGCCTCATACCCACTGCTGCTTTCATAGGTCCCAGCTGCCTCCTGGCCCCCATCTCTGGTGGCCACGTCTCCAAATTCGTGGCTCGTGAGTCAGGGATCCAGGGCTCACCCTGTTTTCTCCTCTCATGATTCCAGCTGGCCTGCCTCACCTTCCTCGGTCCTCAGACTCAAACACCTGCCATTTTCATTGGTCCCAGCTCTGCTTTAGCTGACGGCCAGGTCTGTTTGCGGAGCACCTTCTAACGCCAAGACCCCGTTTGCAGGAAAAGCCTAGAAAACTCTACGCCACCCCTGAGGTTATCCTTCGAAGAATTTCTGCAAGTCTCGTTCCCAGGGTACCACCAGCCCTGGGTATTTGGGTGATCTTGTCAACTTCTTCAGCAATAGACAGCTTGCTTAATCGCAATGTACTTACTCCAGTGCCTTTCTTTCAAATGACGAGGACTCTGACACCGGTTCCTCACACGCAGAAGGGGTGGCTCACGAGGATGCCGCCCTTCCTCCGCCACCCCATGGCACAGATGCCGATGTGCTCAAGTGACCAAAGGACAGAGCAGGGATGGGGGAGGAGAACTGAGCACACCATCCAGGCCAACAACGCCCCGTGCCGAGAAAACGGACGTATCGATGCTGCGCTGGGACAATCCAGTTGTCCCTGACCCTCAGAGCAGCTCTCGTTGGTAGATACTACTCGTCCCAGTTTCCAGCCGAGCAATCGGGGGTTAGGGGTCAGGTGAACTGGTCAAGGGCAGACACGTGCACGGTAAGCGCAGAGCCAGGAGCAACCTGGTGGTGTGTCTGACCCCACCCCCTCCTAGGTATCCCGGCTGTCTCCCAAACAAGATCACCAAAAACAGGCAGCAGCTAAGAGCTCTCGCACCGGGTGGGGTAAGTGGTCCCGCTCGGAAGATTTCTGGGAACTTGCAGCTGCTACGCACTAAAAATACAATTTGGGGGAAGGAGCTGGCTGGCTTGCATAGAATTCTCAACTGGCACAGTACAGTAATTTAATACTCAGAGTTCCATTTGCCTCTGCTATACATACAAATACCAAAAGGGTAAGGACCACGCTGCCTTTTTAAAAAGCAAATGCTGTATCCGGCGCACAGATATCTCACGAGAAAATCGGACCCAGAGGCCAGTGATTCGTCTGTTAAATGGAGGCAGCACTTTTCCCTTTTGTTGCTGAGGAGATAATTCACACCGAAACAACAACTTCTTCCAGATTGGGAAGTGAACTGTCTGGGTATTAAGAGCCTTTCCTTGTGGAGGATAAAGGAAAGGCTCATCTCTCTGGAGTGTGATTTTTCACAGATGCAGAAAATGCCAGCGGGGATTGAAGTTGCCAGTTCCAAAAGCATTTCCTTGGCTGGCTGATTTTGCCCGGGCTTGTTTTATTAAAACAAAGACCACATCAAAACTCTCTAGTAAGATGTTTCCTCCAAGTAATCTTCTCAGCATAACACTTTGGCTCTTTGCTAATCACATTTTCTGTAGGCTTCGGGAAATCGATTTGCAAATAATCCTTTGAAGACAATTTTTGCAAAAGCACAAAGTTTCTAAAGAAGCGGTAACGCATTAAGCCATTATCAGCCATCAACACTTCATATATGTGTGTATTTAAGGGTCTGGTTAGCTACCTTGTGAGATAAAATACAGGTTGGGTGAATGTTTGGGGAAGAGAAAAAAAGAAGAAAGGTCTAGAACAGGGGTCAGCACATCATACCGCCCGCTTTTGTCCAACCCGAGAGCCAAGAATGCTGTTTATAGATGAACATACGGACGTGCGGGTGAGAACACCGGCAACATGTTACCCCTCCCCCCGACAAAAATTCCATTATCCTCATTAGTAGACATGAACTCCAAAAACTTGTACTCATGATTATTACAGCTTGGATTTCATCGGTAAAATATTTGTGGAAATTGGTCTTTCCTCTTCTTTGTAGGCATCTATGTAATAGCCTTGAATTTGTCTTTTGGATTATAGAGCCTAAGATATTTACTGTTCGGTTCCTTTAGAGAGAAAGTTTACTGAACTCTGTCCTAGAACATGAGGCCTGGAGGGAAGTAGAGACTCCATGTGGGGCCACGTGGTACCAGGTGACTGGAAGAAAGGTAACTTTGAAAAGGACAGATAAGGGACTTGGGGAGAGAAAGACTTAAAAGATGGATGAGCATCCCTCCAGACACCAGGGCCGATGTCAGAGCAAATCTGATGAAGGCTTTGGGCCGCACACTCAAAAGTGCACACCCAGGCTGGCAACACACCTTGTTCTGCAAAGAAAGTGAGAGGGCGCGTAATTTGCCCGCCCCAAATATGCCTCTTTGGCGCAAGGATTACCTTGAGCTGGTTATCTTTAAGAAACAGCAGACACAGGAGAAACTCTGAAAACCTACCCTTCGGGAAAGAGAAATCTCCATTTATAAGGGAAAGCTCCATTTGTAAGGGTGTCTCCGTCTCTGTACCAGGAAGAGAAGGAAACTCTTATCAATAGAGAAGACACCCACTTAAATCACCATAATAAACCTTACCCTTGTTTGACTGTGCTTTTTCTGGTTACCCCCCCCACCCCCCCCCCGCCCCACCATTGACAGACCTCCCTTCTCTGCACCATATTTCTTTTGTGTTTAGCTGATGATGGTGTTTAGGGTGGTGGTTTGGGCCATCTTGGGAAGTTACTCAGTTTTCCTTGCTCTCTCCTATCTATCTAGAAGGCATACATGTTATTAAACTTACATTTGTTTTTCTCCTATGAATCTTTTTATAACAGGGGGGACCTCAGCCAAGAACCTAGAAGGGTAAAAGGAAAATCATTTTTCCCCCCTACTAAAGGAGGTAGAGAATCTTTCTGAGAAGGTTTGAGGCCATCCTATAGAAATGCGGGCACTGTGGGATAAAATACAATTAGAACTAAATGGCAACACAGAGCAAAGGGGAAATGAGCAGAATAAGATAATGCCAAGGGTGAGCTTGACGTGCGTAACGGACGCTTAATAAAGGTGTGCCAGAAATGCAGCACAGGCTTTCTGGCAGTCATTGCAAACACTGGAATCATCTGCAGTGTCTAAAATATTTTTTTTTTAATTTTTTTTTCCAACGTTTTTATTTATTTTTGGGACAGAGAGAGACAGAGCATGAACGGGGGAGGGGCAGAGAGAGAGGGAGACACAGAATCGGAAACAGGCTCCAGGCTCCGAGGCATCAGCCCAGAGCCCGACGCGGGGCTCGAACTCACGGACCGCGAGATCGTGACCTGGCTGAAGTCGGACGCTTAACCGACTGCGCCACCCAGGCGCCCCCTAAAATATTTTTAAAAGACAAGTACAGACACTTGGCCCCTAAGTCCCCGCCCCCCCCCCCGCCCCGCCCAAACTTCTCCACTGAGGAACTTGGTCAACCGTCCCCTCAAAACACTACTTTAGTAACACCACATGCTCCACATTTCTGTTTCTTAAAACACTCTTCGGCATCGGCCCACAGCATTTATCCAAGTATAATAAGATGAGGACAATTGTTTTCAGGGCCAAAATGAGGTCAAAGTAAGAACATAGCTTTCTGATGGCCTTGTTTGTTTATGGTTAGATTAGCAGTAAAGTAGCTATAAGGAAGCAGGCAAATAAAATATGTATTTTGAGGGGCGCCTGGGTGGCGCAGTCGGTTAAGCGTCCGACTTCAGCCAGGTCACGATCTCGCGGTCCGGGAGTTCGAGCCCCGCGTCAGGCTCTGGGCTGATGGCTCGGAGCCTGGAGCCTGTTGCGATTCTGTGTCTCCCTCTCTCTCTGCCCCTCCCCCGTTCATGCTCTGTCTCACTCTGTCCCAAAAATAAAATAAAAAACGTTGAAAAAAAATTTTTTAAATATGTATTTTGAAATATATGAGTATGCTTTTCTATTCTGGCTTCACTTTCATCCAGAGGCAGTCATAGCTTTGAGATGAGTAAAGACTGTCAGAACTAAGATGAAAAGAAGCAAAGAAGTGTTAATTTTCAGTTGTGACTGTAAAACTGACTCTTGAAACTAACTTCCGACACAGTCTTGAAATCAGGATTTTAAGTGCATTAGCCATGCGCTGGAGAAAGATGTTTTCTGAATCTGAACCTCCTTTGAAATATCAGGCAAAGACAAGATGGAGGTTGTGACATGGCCATGGGTCTCAACGCTGGCTCACTTTGGGATCACCTGGGGAGCACTCATAAACGACCTGTGCTTGGGCTCACTCCCAGACACTTGGATTCAACTGATCTACATCCGTATTCGATTCAAAAGGGCATGCGACTGGGGTCTAGAACCACTGGCAGATGGAATCTTTCCAATCCCAAAGAGAGGCTACTTCTTTGTGGGTTGGGGGCAAAGTCCGTAGAGAGCGGAGAAAGGGAGACAGACCTGAAGCCAGGCCTCCTCTGAGCGGTGTTTAGTTTAGTCCTACCACTCGGTTGGGAGTCCGGGTGTGGGGAGAGAAACTCTGCAAATAGATTTGAACCTAGGAAAGCAAAAGTTTTGCTTGCTACCTAAGGGTTAAAGACAGGCTACTCCAAGATGGGCCACTTTAGCGTGATGATTATTTTGAGTCAAAGGCAATAAAAACCCAGCAGATTCAGGAAAAAAACTTTGCCTCCTTCTCAACTGCCTAAATTTACACTGGAAAAGACAGCCTGTACCAGGATGAGAGCTATTTTTTTATATATATAATTTATTGTCAAATTGGTTTCCAGACAACACCCAGCGCTCATCCCAACAGGTGCCCTCCTCAATGCCCATCACCCACTTTCCCCTCTCCCCCACCCTCCATCAACCCTCAGTTTGTTCTCAGTATTTAAGAGTCTCTCTGGAAAACAGTGTGGAGATTCCTTAAAAAATTAAAAGTAGATCTACCCCATGACCCAGCAACAGCACTGCTAGGAATTTACCCAAGGGATACAGGAGTGCTGATGCATACGGGCACTTGTAACCCAATGTTGATAGCAGCACTCTCAACAATAGCCAAATGATGGAAAGAGCCTAAATGTCCATCCACCGATGAATGGATAAAGAAGATGTGGTTTATCTATACAATGGAATACTACTTGGCAATGAGAAAGAATGAAATCTGGCCCTTTGTAGCAACGTGGATGGAACTGGAGGGTATTATGCTAAGTGAAATAAGTCAGGCAGAGAAAGACAGATACCGTATGTTTTCACTCATACGTGGATCCTGAGGATGAGAGCTATTAACAGAGATTCCTCCTTACCTAAAACAATGTATCTGCATAATAGGGCAACCTTTGTTTTCCAAACAGCGCCTCTCTCCTTCCTGCTAGTGGTCTTCCTCCCCTTTGTATCCTCAGGCCCCCTACCACTCTCCTTAGCTCCTAGAAGCCTCGTGTTGCCTCAATGTCTTTAGAATTTCGTGTCCTTGTGGATTCCCCATAGGTACAAAACTAAACTTGATTTTCTCCTGTGAATATCTCCTGTTAATTTTGTTCTTAGTCCAGCTAGAAGGACTTTGAAAGGAAAAGAGAATTTCTTCCTCCCAACACTGCCTAGCACTCTGCAGGAGGGAGAATGCCTTGCAGAATAGCCAGGCCGTAGGGCAGAGATGGTCGAGTGATGTTTAGGCAGACAGAAGACTTAAAATAGTGTTTCCAGTGCCCGCAGCTAGCTCCTGACTTGCCGGAAATCCTGATGCTCCCTCATTTCCCAGGGGAATGGTAGCAAAAGGCTAGATCAAGGGAGTCAGGGAAATGGAGGGCATGGAATATGCAGATATTGTGCCTGGGGTTCAGGACCAGGACCAGGGGTATCAGCAGTGAATAGGGGATAAAACACGTATGAGAGGGATGAGACACGTCAACAAGGCCCAGGAAGGTTACAGAGGACAGCCTGCAACCCAGACACCTCTCCCCATCACCACGGTGGAGGGCCAGTTCATGCTTGCTCCTAGGAGTTATTCAAGAGGGGAAGAAGGAGAGGAAGACCCTTTGACGGGAAAGAGCAGTGCTTACATAGAACAGCCCGTTTAATCATGATTTAAGGGAGCAAATGACTTCAGAGAATGCAGTTTTAAATTCAAAGAAACTGCATTTCCTTCAGACAACAAGATGAGTTTTCTTTTTCATCATCAGTGAATATGGGGACTAGAGATCAAGTTGAATTCAAATACAGAAAAACAAAGTCAACGTTTTCCACATCTGACGTGCAACCACAATTAAAAACTTGCTACAGGATTTGGAGCACTTAGAAGAGTGAACAGACTCTAAGACACCAACAGAAAACTAGGAGAGGAAAGAACAAAGGAGTCACATAAGACAAACAACTTTTCTGGGAAGTAATTTGGCAAAATGTCGCACAAGTCGTCACAGTGTATATGTCTCACGTGTAGAAACCCCATGCCGGGGCGCCTGGGTGGTGCAGTCGGTTAAGCGTCCCACTTCAGCCAGGTCACGATCTCGTGGTCCCGGAGTTCGAGCCCCGTGTCAGGCTCTGGGCTGATGGCTCAGAGCCTGGAGCCTGTTTGCGATTCTGTGTCTCCCTCTCTCTCTGCCCCTCCCCCATTCATGCTCTGTCTCTCTCTGTCCCAAAAATAAATAAACGTTGAAAAAAAAATTTAAAAAAAAGAAACCCCATGCCTATGAATTTATCCCAGAGAGTAATAATGATTTCCGCCTCTGAGAACGTTGGATTACGTGATTTGGACAACTTTCCAACTAAAACCAATGAGAAAACACTGGGTTACAACTTTCGAATTGTAATGAAACCATTACAGATGAACAAGATGTAAAGTATTGAGTTGAGATCTAGCCGAGATTGGAATAAAGGGAGAGAATCCCAACACTAGGTTTGCTTCTGCCCAGAGCTATGTACTAGTACAGAAAGAGGGGCTGCATTTATTATGGCAGCCTCAAAAGACCAGGGAGTTAAAAGATAGATGTCAGGGCCCACCATGATAGGCAACCTGATAAACCACCTTCTATTTTTGGCCAGGACAATGAAAGGCTGACCTAAGAGTAACTGTCTACTGGAAATCAGCCTGCCCTCCCATAAGCTACAAGTCTACTTCATTTCATCTGAGTAGCCCAGAGGACTTCAACTCTTGAATTTTGATTAAAGGAATCAGGGTCACTTGTACTCCTGTGCTCCTGACAGAAGTGAACAAAAATTCTGCCTAGAGGCAAGTAATATCATCCTAGGTTTCAAATTCATTCAGTAACAAATTTTTCAAATACACTCTCCAACACATAATCAAAGATAAGCAGAAGCATTAGGGTCAAGATGTCAGATGTAAAGCTCGTAGAAATGAGAGACAACAGAAAGGTTTTAAGCAAGCTTAAACGTCAATAAGGCCCAGGAAGGTTACAGAGGAGAGCCTGCAACCCAGACACCTCTCCCCATCACCACGGTGGAGGGCCAGTTCATGCAGGAAATTCAGCAGGAATTTCAGCAGTTAATTGGAAACTATATAAAAAGTGAGACAGCAGGTTTTGAAAAAGAAAAAAGAGAAAATCTAGAACTGAAAAGTTAACTAAAATTAAGAGCTCAATGGATAGTTTAATAGCGGATTAGACACAAATAAAGAGAGCATTATTAAAGTGGAAGATAGGTCAGAAGAAACCTAGCAGAAACAAAGCACAGAGAGACAAAAAGATGAAAAATACATAAAAGAGGGTAGGTTATATCAAGAATACAATAAAGCCTGACACAGGTTTGTGAGATCCTGGAAGAGAAGGAAAAAAGGGCGGAGGCAATATTTGAAGAGGTAATGACTGAGAATATCCCAGAACTGAGGAAAGACATCAACGCACAGAGTTAAAAAGCTCAACAAATCTCAAGCAGAAAAAATAAAAAGAAATCCACACCTAGACACATCACAATGAAATTAAAAAAAGAAAAAATGGAGATATAATCTTATAAGTAGTCTGATGGGGAAAGAAAAAGAAATAATGATTTTTTAAAAAAGTTTTTGTGTAAGAATTTTAATCAAAACATTATTTGTCACAGAGAACAAAAGCCTTCTGAATTTCCACCAACAGAGAAACACTTAAATGTATTTTGGCATATGCCCATGATGGAGCTGTTAAAACATCATTTAAAAAATACTGAATGATGTAGAGAAAGTTACATTTAAAAATATAACACCAGCAACCACTGCTCTCAATTTCAAACTAGGGCAGGACTCATTTGAGTTAGTAGTTATTTTGCATATGTCACATTCCACTTATTCTGGTTTTAAGTACATTAAGTTTTATGCACTGAAAGACAGGCGAGAGGGGGCCTTATGTTCAAACATGGTATTAAGTGAGCAGGGGGAGTATACAGCTGAGAATGTCACATATTCTCTTCTAGATGCTTCTGTGGAGAATCTACCAAGCTTTTCCTCTACACCTCTTTTTCTGTCCTCCCAGAAAACCCATGTGACAGGATGGGATTCTTTTTGCTCTAAAATTCTCCCAGGAGTTTGTCATTTCCCCGTCCCCTACTGGGCCTGGCATATGTCAAGCTGGGATGACAGAAAAGGGCTTTTTTTCTAATACAACTCAAGGAGAAAAAGAAATATTTTTTCAGTATACTAAGACATATTAAATCTTCTATTATAATCAGATTTACATTAAGATCTGTTCTCATGGTCTTGTAGATGCCAAGGCCAAAGGCTCATGAAGGACCGTGATCCTTCGATCGCCTTCTCAACCCACATGGTCTAATAGCCTCTGGAATTCCACTTAAGAGTCAGATCAACAAAGGATCAGGTGTCCAGAGGGCCGGCAATCCTGGTCAAGCAGGCTGGCGGTGTCAGAACTCACTAGAATAACAGCAAGACCACATTAAACATGAACTGTGTCATCCCTGCCCTCCTGGAAATAATGGCATGAGGAAGGAGTTAAGCATGGAGGGCACATGGTTACCAGAGCTCAGAGGCTGCCAAGGGACTTCACCCAGAACTCCCAGGAGCTCAAAAGCAAAGCGATTTCTTACATACCCTCATTTACTCCCTGGCTCGGAGAAATAAACTGCGAATGTTGTCGGTTACTTCCTTAGAAGGCTGATGAGTTGATAATCACCAGGAGATGTAACATATGTCATTAAGCAAACCTCTACAGGAACAGGACTCTTGCTGCCTTCTTCCTTAATGAAATTGCTCCTTCCTAGCTGTGTTTGTTATGAGGAAGGAGAGACGAGTCGCGGATTCTAAGCACAGGTACACCCGCCGGCTCTGCCTGGGAACATTCTCCAATGCCTCAGTTTCAAGGTGTCCCCAACACCTACCTGACGAATTCGAAACTTCTAGGCAGTGCTCCTTCAAGGCTCACTGAGATCTGGCCCTTTCTTAGCTTTCCAGGAGGAAAACTTTTCAACTTGTCTAGAATCCCCTCCCTCTCTGAACCCTCTGCTCCTCACTCAAAGGCCAAGATTATTTGTGCTTCTTCCCCTGTGTTTAGACAGTCCCCTGCTGTCTTCCACTCAAGTCCTTGTATTTTATGGGGCTAGTTTTGGCCCAGCTGCCTCCATGGATCCTTTGACTAGCTTAGCACAGCAGCTCTCAACCCCTAGAGTCCCTGTTGTCCCTAGCATTCCTTTGGCAAGGGTATTATTCTCTTTTTCATTGTCTTGTGTCTCCCCACCCATACGTCCAGGCCCCAGGACTGGGGAAATGGCCACATTGCTCTTTTCCCCGTCATGGGCATTCAGCAACGGGAGAGCCTGGACAGCACAAATCGGCTGTAGAGCACGCTTTCACCTTTAATAGCTATGATGACTGCACTGCCTCTCCGCCATCCACACTCATCAAGTTGGGTCCAAAAGAGCAGAATAATTCTGTCACTGGGAGATTTGAGAAGAAGCCAAGAGGGAATGAGCTACTAAGAACAGCTTTGACTCATGATGCATGGGGAGCAGCTGGGTGGGAGGAGGGAGCTTGGCAGAGAGAAAGCCGGGGAGATCAGGCACGAGGCTGGCCATTCGTACAGGGCTGGGTTACGCCTGGTACCCCTGCCAGGTTCAGAGTTCAGAAGACAGGGCTCCAAATGTTTTCCAGTGAAGAGATCAGAAAGTCCAAGTGAAGTCAGAGTCAAATCCAGACCCAGAGAGAAGAGTCACAGAATGAAAATCAGAACAGATGCATGTTTATGTAGGACTGACTGGGCAGCTGTGATTTTTATATGGGCCCAGAGGTACCTCTCCCCATGTGCCCTGTAAGCCTCTGCTGCCTGGCTTGAGGGGCAGGGATTCCTGGGCAATTACGTTTACAGTTTTGCCATGAACCCCCTTATAGTTCTGACAGTTCTGTTTTATTGAGCACTTGGTACGTCCTAGATGCTGTTCTAAGCGTTTACATACATTATTTCGCTTACTCCATCCAACAGCTTATGGGGAGGTACTATTAATATACCCAACTGAAAGATGGGGAAACTGAGGCACACAGGAGGTAAATCCTTTCCCCAGCAGCAAATCACTAGTAAGTGTGTAACCAAGACCTGAACCCCAAGCTCTCCCAGACAAAGCCCATGGGGTTTTCTCTCCCCCACCAGTCTGTGTCACCTTTGGATGGGTCCTGACCCTGGCCTTAGGGAGAACCGCACTACTGGCAGTGGTCCACAAGGCCTATGTGGGTCGGGCCCTCCCCTGGCACAGGCCAGCCTTCAGGCAGATTCCTCCTGTCCCATCTCAACTTCAGAGCCTCCCTGTACTCTAAAGAATGTGTATCTTCCCAGCTCTGGTAGCCTCCATTCTTCCTGCCTCAGCCAGGCCCACTGCCTCCTGTTCTTTCTCCGAGACACTAGCCCTGTGGAGAGTCACAGTCTCTGTTTTTGAGTCTGTGCGGTCAGGGCCCTGGGGAGAATGAGGTATATAGGGGAGTCCGGAGCAACGCGGTGGCCAAGCCACAGACCTCCTGGCCTCTGGGTCGGAGTATCCCTCATATCACCCTCAGGTTAAATTACTTACTCACTGGGAAGATTCACAGGACTCGGTGTATGGTCAAAGTCATGGCTATGATTTATTACAGCAAACGGAGAGAAGGAAAAGTCAGCAGAGGGAAGGTGCACGAAACAGAGCCGGAGAAACCAAGCACAAGCCCTCAAGATCCTCTCCCACTGGAGTCAGACAGGATGTCCCCCAACCAAGTGCTGTGACAGCATGTGTGAAATGCCATCTACCAGGAAGACCCCCCCCCCCCACAGACTCAGTACCCAGCGTTTTTGTTCACTATGGAGGTACCTTCTGCCTAACAGGTCCCAAAATTCCAGGCTCCCGGAAGGAAGGCAGGGGCTTGGCATAAACCACATTGTTTGTACAGTTTGGGTGAAATAAGCCACTCTTATGAAGCCACTCCAAGATGCCAGCCAAGGGCCAACCTTCTCAGTGTCAAGAATAAATGGTTTTAGGGGCGCCTGGGTGGCTCAGTCGGTTAAGCGTCCGACTTCGGCTCAGGTCATGATCTCACGGTCCGTGGGTTCGAGCCCCGTGTCGGGCTCTGTGCTGACAGCTCATAGCCTGGAGCCTGTTTTGGATTCTGTGTCTCCCTCTCTCTCTGCCCCTCCCCTGTTCATGCTCTGTCTCTCTGTCTCAAAAATAAATAAACGTTAAAAAAAATTAAAAAAAAAAAAAGAATAAACGGTTTTAGAGAATAAATAGTTGGGCCTATTATGTTAACTGTTTTCTGCACATAATCCAAACAGACAATCTAACACCCCAGCAGAGCTGTCCCTCCTTTCCATTTATGCCAGATTCCACACTTCCTAAACGTGTCCATCTCATTACAATCTCACGATAACTTTGTACAGGAGGCAGGTGGGAATCAGTCCCGTCGCAGATGAGCAGGTCAACGGCTGAGGGAATTCTTGATTCGGAGTCACCGAGAAAATGGCTGCGAAAGCTGAACCCTTAGACCAGCCAGCCTCCTCCCCTGTGACAAAGGAGGGACGGGCGACACGGAACCTAGATAAGCCACGTGCACAAAGCTGTAAGAAAAGGCTGCTCTTGTTGTCATCTGGAGTAAAACAGGGATGTGTCTCTACCACTCAAGAAAACCCAAGATGAAAAGAACTCCCAGTCTCCATGAACTTCTGACTGTTCCACAGTGCTCTCCATTAAATCAATTCACAGAATATTAGCGCTAGAAGTGTCCTTAAGAAATCACTGTGTACAACTCATTTCTTTATTTGAAAAATAGGGAAAACAATTAGCTTCAGCCCCTATTGCATATGGCTAATAACCTATTGTTTAGCAAAGACTGGAGAATGGGTAATGAAAGCCATTATGTGAGATAGCTTTTATTGTGCCTTCTTTATCGTTGGAAAATTGCCTTCATTATCAATGAAAACAGTGATGGTCCCTCCTCTTTCAGCTTGGCTTTCTCTCCCGCTGCAGGCTCAAGTCAGGGATGCTGTTCTAAGTTTGAGACAGAATGTAAGAAAAAGAAAAAGATAAAAAAATAAAACCCTCAGCTCTTTTATTGTTTAAGGGCAGGCCAATTTACCCAAATGTGAACAAGTGGGCCCATGAGAGGGTTTCTGAGAGACAGATAATGGCCTGACCATGAAGTAGGGACAGTGCCTCATCCAGCCGTCCATGGCTGATTCTTTCTGGGTCTGAGTTTCTTCACCTCCGCTGTGGGAAGACCGAGAACAGCTACCACGGATGGACTGCTCCCTATACGGTGGGTTCAAGGCCATGACCTTAACATACATTTGTGAGTCCATCTGATTCTCACGGCAACGCTTTTAGACAAGTCATGGTACCTGCTTTCGAGAGTTGGGCATGCTGAAATATAGAAAACGCGGGTGCTTGCTCTAACACGGTAGAGAAGATGCCACGCTGGGTCCCCTCAACTCTCAGCCCAGCGACTATGTAGACTGTCTGCCTTCAGAGAATCTGCTCAAAGCCCAAATCACAAGGAAACCCAAGGAAACCTGCCTGTCTCCTCTTGAGCTCTGTGCCTGAAACAAGTGTCCTCTGAAAATTCATAATTACTTGCCCCTAAGAGGGTTTGAGATTTTAACTTACATTGGCTGCACGGTCAGGAAACACCAAGCCTAGAAATTTGCATGAAACACAGTCTCAGCGTGAAGACACCCAGGAGTGAGTGGCAAAAGCAAAAGTAAAACCTCACTATGTAACGTTGTGTGTCAACTATACTTCGATAAAAAACAAAACACCACAAAACAAAAACCTCACTGGAGAGATCCACATGCAACCCAGAATTCCCACCCAGAAGCTCCACAGAAGGTGAGCTCACAATCTAAAATTACAAACATACGAGGGAACAATCTACCATAAGTGAGAATCAGCAAATACAATGGAATTAGTACCCCCGAGAACTTGAGATAACAGAACTACCAGAGAGAGACCACAAAACTGAAATGGTCCAAATGTTAAAAACCTCAAAATAGGGGTCAAAACCATAAGGATAAGACCCTAAGAAAAATAAACAAGCGGATGTGAAAAATAATGAAGCAAAACTTCTAGAAATGAAAAGTATAGACTTTGAAATCTAAAACACAACAGGCGAGTCAGATGATAACTCATGCCTAGATGAAGAGTGAAACAGAGTGAACAAAGGGATAGATGAATGAAATTACCCTTAGTGCATGTAAAGAGATAGAAAAGAATGCAAAAGGGATTAGAAGATATAAAAGTTGGATCCTGCCATGGAAACACTGGCCAGCAAGGTCCTGGAGCCTGGGCAATGTCCCTCTGTTGCCAACAGTGGAGATTACTAAGTGTGCTACATTTGAATGAAGTTTTATAATTTATCAATAAAGCTTTCAAGGTTAATGCGTGTAATTCATTTGATCCACAAAGAATCCACGTGATGGAGATGCACGTATTAAATTACCCACCTTACGGATGGAAATGGAAGCTCAGAGACATTTAAGGGACTTGCACAAAATCATACCGCTAGCTCATCAATGATGAAGCTGAAAGTCAAAGGGGCTCTCTCAAACCTCTTTTATAAGGTCATTCATCGCAGCCATAAGGGCTCTGCCTTTATACTTAATCACCTCCCAAAGGCCCCGCATCCTGATACCATCACATTGGGCAGGAGGATTTCAAGGTATGAATTTGGGCTCTTTGCAGGGAGATACTTTCAGACCCTGGCAGATGCCAACTGGGATGCTAATAGGGTAAACTTTGCAAAATTAACTGACTCTCAGGGTCCACGGGGTTAACTCAACAGCCCCCGGCCAGGACCACAAGGCAACTCTCCTTCCTTGGTGTGGAGAGCCCCCTTTTCCTGCTCAGGCCGAATTAGCCCACAGCTGCAGAGGATAAACGACAGGACAAGGCTGGCTTGCAAGAAGGGGGAAACTGCTCGCCACAGCCCGTTCTCCGAATGAACTCCTGCCACTCCGGACTTGATCATTTTTGGTGGGAGAGAGAGAACGCATCGTTCATTTCCTTCCTATGTTAGGGGGAAATGACCTGGAGGGGAAATATACCAGGGTCAGTTTCACAGGCGGGGCACAGAATGAGAAACATCCCCAACCACGGGCAGAAAAGTCAACCACAGTCACTGAAACTCTTGGAACAAAGGACAAGCAAAAATGACATTCTTCTGGAGCGTGGGCTCCCTTTTTAAAAGGGCAAGTATTTGCCCCCTGGAGACCCTGGAACCAACTAACTGCTCAGGCATCTCATTCCTGAAAAACCCTCCCACACCAAACAGGCTTCATTTCTCTATTCTGATAGCTCAAATTTATAAGTTATTGGGATTCAACACATCTGCCAGGTGGGATCTTAAATCTGATGAGGCTCTGGATTCATTAACCTTGGCAGAAGGAGCCTGGGTAAATCTGCTTGAAAAATACCTGTGGTATATTTTAATTCTCAAAAGGGCAGGGGATGTAGAACGCAGATCTGTGTATCCTGCCCCCACTACATCCTTGACAATCTCAATAACCTTCTCGAGATTATCATTATCTTTTATTAAAGAAGAACGGCTTCTGCCAGAGACACGGGGCCATCAATGGCCAAGGGAAGTGACGTCTGCCTCCTGCGGCCTCGAAGCAAGCTTTGTTCTGCACCTCTCTGGGGTGTTTAAGGCCCTCCACCTTACCATGCAGTCATTCACCTACATGATCTCATTCTCCTGCTCTAAAACTGTGCCCCTGTTTTAGTCCCCTGGTGTATCATCAACAGCAATTAACACAGTGGCTTCCATTTCGTAAGTACTCCATAAATTCTTACCGGGTAGCAAATGAATGCACGGGCCTGATTAGCACATTCTTTCCTCAGTAACCCTTCCGCTTAAAGAAGTCCTCTCTGAAAAGGGGCCTCCATGTGTATTCATAAGAGAGCAGCAATAATTCAGAAAGAAATTACACGCAAGCCAACAAATGGTCGCATTTGTAATGAGGTTGTCCTTCCCGTCGCGGTTTCAGACTTGCAGTTCGATCGCGTTGCGTTCTCAGGAAGATTTCACGGAAAGGGGCTCCAGTTCATCTCTCCTCACATCGTCGGGGGTTGGGGGGGTGGGAAAGAGCAAGCGTAGTGTCCAGATTACACAGAGAGAGGGGGTTATGAATGGGAGCTGTGTGGGTCTAGGAGACCCGAGAACGAACTCTCCATACCACTTGGTGGCAAGTGACCACTGGTCCCTTGGCACAGCTCTGTCCTGTGGCTTCAAGAATCCAGGGCAGGTGAGCGCACAGTGGGGATTCCAAGCAGGAGAAGCAGACC
Organism: Prionailurus viverrinus; assembly: GCF_022837055.1. NCBI lineage: Eukaryota > Metazoa > Chordata > Mammalia > Carnivora > Felidae > Prionailurus > Prionailurus viverrinus. The sequence continues at coordinate 14,672,509 of NC_062576.1, read as the reverse complement.
TAATAACGCAGCTATTGACAGGTGTTATGGGCCAAGAAAGAAAATGGCCCACCGGTGCGTGCTGTCTTGATGGGCAGTTCGAACCTCTTTTTCCAGTTGGCGAATTACAATACCATCAAGCTCACGTGATTGAACAGAACACGTCTACTTCTGGGAAACTGGCCCAGAAATAGCAAAGCATACATTTAAGGCTATTGACTATTGCACTTGTTGGAAGAGAAAAAAATAGAAATAACCAAGTGCCCGTCAATAATAGGTCTTGATGAAAATGTCCCACGGGACAGACAGACTCCTCTATCCGTTGTGTGCACTGCTTTAAGCCCAGCACCTAGAACAGTGCTGGCACATGGTAGGTGCTCAGTAAATAATTCTTTTGCAAGATGAACAGGATGGCACTCACCTGCCAAAAAGACGGAGGAGGAACTAAATTCCAGTTAACGATGTGTCCTTGGTGGATTAAGCAAAAAAAACAACAACAACAAAAAAAAAACAAGCTGCAAAATAATAGGACTGAGGTACTCCAAGTTTGGCACATCGTAGGTGCCATCAAAATACCTGTCAGAAAAAAGGTTGGTGAATGTACTGCATTTTGTAGATGTCATGTATATTTACGGGCATACGCACACGCACAGAAACCCGCTCACGCACACACGTATATTGGTAAATGCATAAAGCAAAGCGTCTGGAAGCCTATGTGCCAAACTGTTCAGAGCAAGGGAGGAAGATACGGGGCTTTTGACTTACGTAATCCTCATATGGGTTGAATTTTTTACGACAAACCTTTTCCTGTTTTTACAATTCGAATGGCATTTTTAAAAACTCCGCCTCCAAGAAAACGTCCAAGAGAAAGGGCAGTGCTTGTCCTGTGCTGCTTCCTACGGCCGCTCTGATGCACCGTGAGGCGAGCGATGAGGGAGAGATGAGTTTCACGGGCTCAGCTCCCGAGCACTCAGGAGCGAAGAAAAGTGTAGAGACCCTTTACAAAATGAGGGTTAATATGACAGTGGAGAAGCTATCCCCGCCATCACATTACCAAAAAAGGGAGGTTGATAAGGGCGATTGATCATTTTATCTCATCACTTCAAAGGACTAGAAAGATCTTTCATAGGCACTGAACACACTCTCAAGTTTAAAGGCCTTTAAATCAATTTTATTAGGTTAATTGATGATCTCTCCTGTGCACTTTTGTTCTGCAATCTGCCATGTCTTGTCAGGTTGACTGCAGGGCTCAAACTAGAGTTCTTAGTCTCTCATCCCTGCTGGAAGCGGAGGGTATGTATTTGCCCACATGTGCGGCTGCCTTGTGGGCTCGAAGGCGTACGGGGCGACGTGGTCCTTCACGGAGGAGCACCGTGCTTGAGCTCAGATTTCGGGGTTTCAGTCGGACTCATAAAAATGTGGGCAGAAGACACATTCAGAAGTTTCCCTTTTCCGCCGAAATATCTTTAACCGATTAAGTGCTCCAAATACAGAATTATCGATGTTTATTCATTTAACAGCGAAGCTCTGACTCTGTATCAGTCACTCTATATCCTGGCTCCCTAGGGCTGCCGTAACAAAATGCCACAGACTGGGTGGTTTATATCAGAAATGTATCTTTCAGGATTCTTTTCACTTTAATAATTATTCATTTTTGAGAGACAGAGAGTGAGGGAGGGGCAGAGAGAGAGGAAGACACAGAAACTGAAGCAGGCCCCAGGCTCTTGAGCTGTCAGCACAGAGCCTAACTTGGGGTTCGAACTCACAAACTGTGAGATCGTGACCTGAGCCGCAGTCGGACGCTTAACCGACGGGGCCACCCAGGTGCCCTACGGATTTTAATTTTTTGTCAATGTTTATTTATTTTTGAGACAGAGGGAGACAGAGCATGAGAGGGGGAGGGGCAGAGAGAGGAGAGAGAGGTCTCAAGCAGGCTCTGCACTGACACCACGGGGCTCAAACTCACGAACCGTGAGATTATGAGGCATAACTGACTGAGCCACCCAGGCACCCCTCCTCTCAGGATTCTATAGGCCAGATGTCCAAAATCAAGACACAGGCAGGCTGCACCCTTTCTGAAGGCTCCCGTGGAGAGTCTGCCTTTGCGCCTTCCAGCCTCCAGTGGCCCCAGGCGTTCCTTGTCCTGTGGTTCCATAGCTCCAGTCCTGGCCCTTTCCTCTGTCCACGTCTTTTCTTCCTCTGTCTCCCGTAAGAACACTTGCGGTCCAATCTTGGGCCCACCCAGACAACCCAGGACGGTCTCAGCTAGAAATCCTGAACCCACATCTGCCAAGAGCCCCCTTTCCACACAAGGTCACAATCACAGGCTCCAGGGGTCCTATCTTTTGGGGAGGCCACCATTCAATGCACCACCCTATACTAGACACTGAAGGCACAAGGATACACAGGCCACAATTCTCCCCATTGAAGAGCTCGTGGTTTGTTATGTGTAATCAGGTGACACTGTGCAACGTAAAATATAAAAGGTGGATGGAGACCACCGTCCTAGAGCTGAGTGACTGATTCAGGAGAAAGCTGTGAAAAGGAGGAGGTGTGGGGCTGAGCCTTAAAGAATGAATACATAATCACCAGGCAGAGATGCAGTGATATGACAATGGGCGTCCCACGCAGCAGAAGGACAATGGGCTCACGGAGAGGGGGAACGTAGGGGGTTTCAATGGGCAGGGTACGTTCAGGGCCTGCAAAGTAACCCAAGGGGACAGGAGCATAGAGTCCTTGTGCGGGTATCTCAAAGAAGGAGGAACCAGAAGACGGGGTTGACCTTGTGGGGTCAGGACGTAAAAGATCTTGCTCTTCCAAGTGCATGTCTTGCCAACCACCTGCCACTACTCACCCCTTCAAGGGCAGACTTAAAGTAACTCCAAGCTTATCCGTATCTGTGCACAGCCCATTATGCAAGAGGCTCCGCGAGGCTGCAAGTCTGTCTCCCCTGCTCCCACCTGAACGTGAACATGCTGCGTCCGGGGCTTGGGTAACCTGTGCCAGGTAAAAGGGTAAAGCCCAGACGTAGGAGCCTCCCCAAAGCAGAGTGTTGGGTGTAATCAGCAACCCGGGTGAACACGTCCACTAACGATGTCGAGCCTTCTTAGTTATCTCTGGGGAAAGGAGCTTAGCGAGAAGAGCAGTGACCAAAGTTGATAAACAATCCTTCTTGCTATGCACAGTCACTGATGCTTCGTCTTTAATCTTTGATAGCTAAATGCCCAAATAGACTGATGGTTAAGACAGTCGGTTGAGTCATAAAATGAGCCGTTAAGCTGAAATCATTGATTTTTATTACTAAACAAGCCCCGATAATGGCCTGGCTGGGCCATAACGTAGACACGGCTTCAGCATTACGGTACGCAGAGTCAAACATTCCAACTGCTAGGAATTAAATGCATTTATTTCTACAAATTAAGTTGCCTGGGGGAAATCAGTCTCAGGTGCAGAAGTGCTTAATGTTTACCGACGAATATTCCAATTGCTAAGTAACCCTGTCGGGTCTTGACACTTGGCCCAGAAGTGACATCTGTCTTCTTAATAAGCAGGTAAAATGAAATCATGGCCACGTGACCAAGGGTTTCACGCCCACCGCTCTTCCTAACACAGATGCTTGATCCCAACTCTAGAGACACAGCCAGCGTGGTCATTAGCAGGCCATATGTTAGAAGGGAGCACCACAGAGTGGATGACTTATCGTGCGCGCGATCATCTGTAAATAGCAGCACTTAATGGTCCCCAAATAGAATTTTTGCACACTTTTACTGCACAGGTGAAAATACATGCCCATTAAGGGAAATGCACTCGATTTTACTCACTGGCCCTTCTCTCCCATACAGATATGATCTGGGCTTCCCATCCGTCAGGGAGTATGATCTTGGGTAACCCTTCCGGACAAAGAGAAAACAGAATAAGAACAGCATGAGCTCGATTCAGACGTCAGTTGGCATCTGGCTCGCACCCCCCTCTTGCCACCTTCTCATCAGGTAGCAAGATGGATGAAGACGCCGAAGAAAAGAAAAATTACTAATCGTCCCAAAGCTTGGATTCAGGCCACCTACTGCCAGAATCTGGCAGAAATATCTCCTCACCACAAGTCAGTAGGGCTGGATGGAGAAACACAAATGTGGCTTCCCTCTTGAAATATCATTCTTGCCCTCTTAAAGGATGATGGGAAGAAAGCTCTATGTCCCTTCCGCACTATCTTCCTGCCCTCAGAGATGGAGGGAAACAGACAGCCGGGCAGCCCGGCTCCTCATCACTTTGGGGAGCAAGATGTCGGGTTGCATCCTTCTCCCTCCGAAGCCTGAAGCACCCGAGAAACTCCCAGGGCTGGGGAACAGAGATGATTCCGCCTCAGCCCAGCAGAGCTGCATAAACAACACTCCCAGAAGTACACCTGTGATCTGCACACATCCTTCCGTTCCCCCTGGAATAATGGAAAATGGGCTCTGACAGGCAACTCCAACCCCACGTCATCAATCACCTTGCCTGGCACGTCTCCCGAGGGTGAGCGTCGGCGGAAAAGCTAGGGAAAGAGACCATCTCGCTGAAGCCTCCAAGAATGAATACAGCTCTGCAGTTATTTGCTTACAGAAACCAGAAATTAAAAAAAAAAAAAAAGTCTCTCATCAACCACTGCAAGAGACGAGGATATATAGTCTCACGCCTTCCTCCCTGATTTTCTAAACGTCACACTTCGTATATGTTTCATCGATTCTGGACACATTTTTGTTCCCGTACAGCTTACTAAATCCACAAGCTAGTTTCCTCGTGTGGCTAACGTGTCTCGGTCCCGGTCCCCCCTCCTTTGCTTCGCGTCCGCGTGAGGACGTTCAAGCCACGCGAGGAAGAGAGCGTCCCTTAGAGAAGTCAGGTTTTTGTTTTTTTTTTACATTTCCCAATGTCTTGGTCTGAGTGTCGGGTAAAAGAGAAATGTGAGTGTTGACGACGCTTCTCCCTGGCCTGAGGTTGTGGACGGAAGATGGGGGTGGACGCCGTGTCTAGTCCAGCTCCGAAGAGGAAGAGTTTGCACAACCCGGGCAACCGTACGACACAGCCGGTAAAAGGAGGTGACAAACGACGCTGCGAAGGCCACGGGGATTTTACTGGGAGAAGCGCAGAAGCTTGAAACAGGTGTAGCAGGAGACGAGTTCGCTTCCGTGTAGTTTTCATTCCTTTCTTTCTCCCCACTTGGGAGGAGCACACTGGAGAACTATGGACAGGACTGGACCAGCAGAAAAGGCAAGGAGCAGGCTCCTCAGGGCTGTCTCTAGAGCTCCAAGGTCTGCAGAAGGGAGCCCCGAGGCTCATCAGAGAGGAGCCCAATTAGCAAAACAGGGGTGAAGACTCCGTGAAAGGGGCTGGCCGCCCCACCCCCCCACCCCGTGCATATACACCTGCGCACACGTCCTGGCTGAAGCGAGTGTGGACATTGACGATGAGTCAAGATTCGGCCCTTCAGATCCAAGCATCCCAGGAGACACTGTCTGACCTGTGCTGTGGAGCTTGGAAAGTGATGACATACATCATCGACACATTTCGACACACAGAAGTTTCAGAGAAATGCTGATCGCAAAACTCTACGTAGACGTTTTGTCTATTCTCCCCCAGCACCAAGCTTCTAAACCCTGCACTGAGATTCTGGGACAGGGAGTCCCCAAATGACATCTTCCAGACCCTTCTGCCTGATTATATTCTGATTAGATTTCTGATTAGGTTCTGATTAAATTAGGTTCTACAGATTATATGTGCCATAAAATTAGATTCTGCCAATGGGAGACACTGGCAGGAGGCTTGAAGTCGGGCGAAGGAAACAGGATACATCTCCTGCCTCCAAACTGGGTCTACATCTCTCAAGAAGTGAGGGAAGACAGGGGCGCCTGGGTGGCTCGGTCGGTTACGTGTCCCACTTCGGCTCAGGTCATGATCTCACGGTTCCCGAGTTCGAGCCCCGCGTCGGCCTTGGTGCTGACAGCTCAGCCCAGCCTGCTCTGGATTCTGTGTCTCCCCTTCTCTCTCTCTGCCCCTCCCCTGCTCACGCTCTGTCTCTCTCTCTCTCTCTCTCAAAAATTAATAGACTTAAAAAAATGTTTTTTAAAAGTGAAGGAGGACAGAAGTGCCAAACTCCAGTGGAGATCAGAGGTCCTGGCACCACCCGCACTGGGTCCGCAGGTAGAATGAACACCTGTCGTAATATTCTGCTGGAACCGCCCCCACCCTGGCCCCAGCCCAGCTTCTGTGTCCCTGAGCAATCCCTGCCCGACCCACTGCCATTAGGAAATACCCTAGAATTTTGTGAGGCTTCAGTGAGTTAATATACGGGAAGGACTTAGCAAACGCGAAAAGCCCAAGAGTCAGATCACATACAAAGAACAGCTATTGTGACTACTGTTACTGCCTCTGTCACTGCTGCTGACTTCTCATCTAGCTCTGCATCAAACGACGCAGTGGCAGCCACCAGCCACGTGTAACTATTTGCATTTCAATATACCTCCGCTAAAACAAAATGAAATAAAGAATTGAGTCACTCAGCTGCACGGGCTACGTCTGAAGGGCCCGCGTAGCCACGTGCGGCTACCGTGTTGGATGGCGCAGAAATGGAACGTCCCCATCCTCACCGGAAGCTGTGTTGGGCAATGCTGATCCGGAGTACTCTGTGCCTAAGAATCAACGAGAGAGCTTGTTAAAAATAAAACTCCCGCGCTCCTACAAAAGACGCTGATTTCGAAGGTGTGTGCAATCAGTGTTGAGAACAGTGAGCCTCAGGTGCACTCAGGTGCTGTGTGTTCCCGGAGCACACTTTAAGAATAACCGAGGTGGGGAATGGGGTGTTCATCTCCCAACATGCCTCTTAAAAAAGTCTTTAGGAAAACCGAGCGCGTGTGTGTGTCGCACAGACAAACACAGATTGCTGTTAATTTGCGACGAACCAGAATTCTAGAAGTTAACATTTTAGAGATGACGCCATTTTAAGACCAAACCTCAGTCAACCCGGGTGATCAGGAGTTATACGAACTATGCTGAAGGGACGGCAGGGACCCAGGACTTGCCGCCTTCTCAGTGGAACTCTGTCATTAGGGGACAGGTGACCAGGGAAGTAGGAGAAATAGGTAGCCAAGTATCTTTGCTAAACCAGAAATTATTGTTAATTAGCATTAATTATTGTTAATTATTGTTCCTGTTCACCTTGCTAATCACAAAGCTCGCCATTGAGCAAATGCTTCTAGGTTCGTTATCACAATTAATCTTTATTTCTAAACAAAAGTTTGTTTACATTTTATGCATAATTATGGTTCACAAGCCTTCCATAGAGAAGCCCAAGCGTTCAACTTAACACTTTGGACACAATGACTTCTTGATGGCTCAATTAGCTTTGCAAATCCTCAGGTAAACATGACTAAAATTCGCGGATTATTAATTACCTAGCTGTGACTCGCCTTCCCCTCTTCCAGAGGCGTTGTGCACGGCATGCCTCATCCACCGAGGGTATTATCCCATGCACCACTCAATTCCTTTACGCAAAGAACCAAATGACAGAGCCTTCCTGGAGCCCAGCCCAGAGCTGGGAGAAGTTGTCGCTCGTAATGTCTGTTCACACACCTCGCTACCACCAAAAGAGAGCTAGGTATTCCGTCATTCTATCTTCGCCCTGGCCACCAGGTGGGCCATTTCAATCACTGGCGCATTATATTTCCATGTCATGTGTAGCCTTACGTTTTCTTTTACACTCAATCTCGGTTTGTTTGTTTGTTTTCACATTTAGTCTTATATCACGGGGTTTCAATCGTAGGTATCTGTGTTTTTGCTGTCAAGCCTCTTCTCATTTATTTTTTCTGTTGTAAGTTCATCCATCCATCCACCCATCCAGCCAAACGATCCTTCCTTGCTGTGAGTGACAGCTACCATTTGGTAACTAAGTTCACTAGGGTTCCTAATTCCCCCCTGATGCAGTGGAATTATAAAGGGAGATAGATTACATTCATTGAACACAACTGTTCACATCCTTCCCCTTCTGACCATGCTTTCCCGAGGACCTTCCCACCTCACTGACCATTAGCTTGGTCGTGTGACTTGCTTGGACCAATGGCCCGTGGACGGAGGTGACGCAGGCCACGTTCAAACGAGATCTTCAAGTGCTCTGGTGCCATTTGGCTGTCTTTGCTCCTGTCCCCTCCATAAGGATAACACATACCACATAATACATAATGACGTACACATAGGTACAATGGCCAAGGTCCCCCAAATAAGAAGACACACAATGTATGCTCAGTGAACCCACAGCTTTGAGAAGCGTTATGGGGTTGCAGCGTGGCTTCCTACCTGTAGAGGACACGTGACATAAGCGACAACGACCTCTTGTTGGTGAAGCCATTACAATTCAGGGGTCAACTGGTTATGCCCCATAACACAGCATAAGCACTATTCTTAATTTCGCTGTTGCTGATGCAAAGGGCAAGACTGGAGCACCGGCCACGTCTGATGGAGCACTCCCAGCTGGGATCAGCTCACAGGACAACCTGACGTGAGGTCAGAGACACGCGTGTGTTACGCTTGTTTAAAACCTTCCAGCAGAGACAACGGAAGTGAGAACTCCCATTGAGGTTCCTAGGTTGCAAGGAGAGTTTATGAATCATTTTCAGGCTCTCTGCCGATTTTGTATCTCCCTGCAGGGACCCTTTGGGCTTGGCACACTTGCCTTGATTACTTAGCCCCCAAAACTCAAGGGAATTTTGGCAAAAACCTTGATTCAGCGATCATATCTCAAAGGTGAAGAAAGATGGGGGCGCCTGGGTGGCGCAGTCAGTTGAGTATGCAACTTCGGCTCAGGTCACGATCTCATGGTTCGTGGGTTCGAGCCCCACGTCGGGCTCTGTGCTGACAGCTCAGAGCATGGAGCCTGCTTCCAATTCTGTGTCTCCCTCTTTCTCTGCCCCTCCCCCACTCACGCCCTGTCTCCCTCTGTCTCAAAAATAAACAAACGTTAAAAAAAAATTAAAATCCGCAGGGAACTCTGTCCCTCTCTCTCTCTGACCCTCCCAGCTATTGCTCTGTGTCTCTCTCTCAAAAATGAATAAACATTAAAAATATTTTTTTTAAGTTAAGAAAGATGAATAAACAGGGAAGGAGGGTTATGGTGGGAAATGTGTGTGTGCATGTGTGTGAGCACATGTATTTAAGGAGAAAATAAAGGTCTCTTCTTTTTTTTTTTTAATGTTTATTTAGTTTTGAGAGAGACAGAGCACAAGCGGGGGAGGCACAGAGAGAGAGGGAGACACAGAATCCGAAGCAGGCTCCAGGCTCTGAGCTGTTAGCACAGAGCCCGACAGGGGGCTCGAACTCACGAACCGTGCGATCATGACCTGAGCCCAAGTTGGGAGCTTAACCGACCGAGCCACCCCGGCGCCCAAGGTCTCTTCTTATGAAATGCCAAGTTTCTTGTCTCGTGCTTTTTACTGTAGACATTTCGAGATTTTGCAACATTTTAAGATTTGCTACGGATGGAAAATATTGATTAACAAACCAAGTATAAAACGAGCACAAAACAAGACCAGACAGTTAAAAGCTGACACCAGCCTTGACGACAAGAGTCAAGTGAGCCTTCAGTGACAGCCTGCGGAGGACAGGGTAACAATCAGGCCACAGGAAAGAGGGAAAAGGGATGTCCGTGCAGTTGTGGCTTTGAAATCTCCCGAGCTCCTTTCAATTACCTACCTCGAAACCTAATGGCATTCTCACAGGGCTGGTCTTACATGATCAGGGTTAAAACACCAGTTCCTCACACTTAAACGGTGGTGTTATGGGACGACTTTGTTCCACTTTTTCTCTTCTGTGGATTTGCACTGCCTAATGACCTATCTGATGGGTTTCTGCAGGAATTTTCTATATCGTGCTGAACTATCTTTAGACCTTCCTTCCCTTTTAGTGTGTTACTGAAGGGATGTTTTCACAGATGCTGAATTAACTTCATTCATTTAGAGCTTGCTGGCTGTCCCCGACAACAATCATTATCATTACAGCGACCACGGATGACGTGCCTTTCCTGTGCAATACGTTTTGTGCTAGATACAGGCTGGACCCAAAAATAAACAGACAAACGGGACCAGATTCTACCTTAAAATTCTAATGAAAGAATCTAATAGGGCTCAGAGAGCGACAGAAGGGACGGGGACGTGAACTTTCTTAAGAAATAAAGCAGAGAAAATGATCACTGCCTCAAGTGAGGTGCCGCAAGATGAAGGGACCGTGGAGAGATGACACTGAGCTTGGAGATGACCGCGGGCTTCATGGAGGAGGTGGCTGACGCCGCTCCTCTGGGCATCGGTGGACGAGGAAGGCATTTTAACCAGATGCGACTGTGCTGGTAAAGTCACGGAAGCAGGGCAGTGCCTGGAAGTGTTAAAAAGCATGGTGTGGTTGCAGCTTGCAAAAGAATATATTTTGCACTTCAACATGAAAAGTCTCGCCTGGTCCTCTGACGAGGCTTAACCAGTTTGTGAGGACCCGGCTACAGATTCGGGAGAAGATGTCAGCATTTGCGAGAGAGAAGGAAATCGAAATAACCAAGGTCCTGTTTCTATTCCTGGCACCGCGTGCAGGCAGCAGTCACATAAACTCTTTTCGGAGGGGGAAAAAAAAAAGTTCAACATCCTAAGAGGAGAATCAAAATGAAGGCAAAGGGGAATATTCTAGACTCAAAGAACTTGTGGCTGCCACTACAATCATCTAAACAGGGAAGTCTGATCATTAGCATAGAGGCGGTCGCAAAAGTAAACGTGACTATTAAATCTTATTCTTCAAAGGGAGCTTAGCTAATGGGAAAATTGATAAGCAGATAATGTCGACCTACAACCTCAGGTTTTATTCATAGAAAAAAGGAAAGAAGAGAGGGAAATGGGGAGCAGGAAACACTGAAATTAGTTAAACACCTTGTATTTAGAGAATTCAACCGACAGAGGTATCTTCCTGACTCTGAGCGTTTGAAAATGCAGGCTTCGCGAGTTTCTCAAAACACAAAGAAAAGTAATGGAATCAAAAGGGAAATGTGCATTCTCCACAAATCTCCGGAGAAGACGAAAACAAAGACCTACCCACGTGGGAGGAAAAGAGGGAAAACAAAAGCCAAGGAAGCAGAGAAGCTGTAACCCAGGATGCCAAGTAAGGGTGACGGTGCTATTTCTGACAATCGTCCCCGAGCTCAGAACATAAAAACAAAGCCCATCCACATACTGCTTGCAAGCAACAGGCTCAAAACAAAATGACCCACAAAAGTTTCAAAGGTGGGCAAGAGTAAACAACAAAAAAGCAAAGACAGGGGCCCCTGGGTGGCTCAGTCGATTGAGTTATCTGACTCTTGATGTTGGCTCAGGTCATGATCTCACAGTTCATCCGCATAGGGAGGTCGAGCCCCACAACGGGCTCTGCGCTGACAGGGGGAGCCTGCTTGGGATTCTCTCTCTCTTCCTCTCTCTCTCTTCCCCTTCCTCGAGCTCTCTCGCTCTCTCTTTCTCTCTCTCAAAATAAATAAACTTAAAATTAAAAAAAGCAAGGACTGAGGCGCCCAGGCGGCTCAGTTGGCTGAGCGTCAGACTCGCGATCGCTGCTCAGGTCGTGATCTCTCGGTTCGTGAGTTCAAGCCTCGCATCAGGCTCTGAGTGACAGTAGGGAGCCGGCTTGGGATTCTCTCTCTCTGCCCCCATTGCCTCTCTCTCTCTCTCTCTCTCTCTCTCTCAATATAAATAAATTAAAACTTAAGAAACAAACAAACAAGGACTGTGAGTGGTACAAATATCAGAACAGTGAAAGGTGACGCTCCCTACCTCTCGTCAATCGAAGACGCGCACTGATAAGACTGCCTCTCATTATTCTTTGTGAGATTAACACAGAGAAGTTCTGCTCTCCGGAACACGATGACCTCACTCGCTTCAACATCCTTCTCCAAGGGCAGTAACTGCATGTTTTAGTCGATGCCTCTGGTACGCTGCGATCATCTGCTCGGCCAGTTGGAGACCGAGGTCATGTGTGGATTTTGGGTAGAGTACTGTCAGAGCTCCACGGTCCCCTGGATTTGCTGGGCCCAACCCAGGACTTTCCCGGTTGATAGGTCTGGGGGTGGGGCAGACAGTCTGCATTTCTAGCAAGTTCCCAGGGGATTCTGATGCTGCTGGTCTGGGGAGCAAGTTTGAGACCAACGACTTAGAGGATTTCTCCCCTTACTCATCCAAACGTGACTCAAGAAGTGACCCCAGGTGAAACCAGATTTCACCAGGTAGGAGGCCTGAAGAACACGGCTAACGGGTGTGGTCAGCCCACACCAGCAGAGGCCCCAAGAATCACATGCATCACCTCAGAAAGGGCGTGACGACGGTTCGAAGCTCAGAGAAGGGATTGTGCCGGGAATGTATCAACCCTGTGGGCTTTTTCTGCTTTTTTGTCTCCCAGAGGAGACAAAGCCTGGATCGGGAAGCCCCACAGCGCTGTGCAAAGAACACAGGCCTGAATGGCCTGGGCCCAAATTTCATTCACTGCTTCATCACGAACTACCCGAGTGACCCTTGGCAAATCACGTAACGTCACCGTGCTTCAGGTTTTTTGTTTGTGGGATAAGACATTTGGACGAGAAGCCTCCCGGGGGACCTTATGGTCTCATGTTCTATGACTCCTTCCAGAATCAAGACTTTCGGGGGAGAAAATCTCTACGATTATGGGAATATTCACGCAACAGTTACACGTTTAATATAGACCATCTGTTACTGTTTCAGACGTGTCATAAACGCAACAATGCCATCAGCTGGTAATCTGCATCCTTTCCCTGCAGTGTGATGGATGAGATCCCACCTGCCGCCACATGTATCAGGAAGAGACCATTTTCCAAGCAAGCCGGAGTAATGAGGCGTGCTGGGCTTGGCACCTGGACACGAGAAGCCCACGAAGGAAGAGAGAGGAGCAGACTACGTCGGCAGCAGGCCCAGAGCTGGGTTCAGCCACTGTGATCTGATTGAACCACCGTCCTCACCCGCAGGGGAGAGGGAGGCAGCGAGGCCACCTGGCTGGCACCAGGGTTCTAGAGGTTTCCATGGAGAAGTTACGGGAAGCAACGGTTACTACAAAGATGGGTTCCCAGAGAGGCCCTGGAAGTCTGTGACCCGGACGCCGGGGAAAGATGAGCAGGGGCTTGAGGAGGCTCCCTGGGCACATGAGCAAGAATGGAGGAAGAAGGCAGCCTTCACATTCGGGGGGCCTGGCTGCTTTGGCCACCTGGAGACAGGTGTGCTAAGCCTGGCCCGCGCCTGACTTGCGAGCACACAAACGCGCAAACATCCAAATGCGTACCAGCCCTAGGACCTGGGTTCGGAAGGACAGAGCCAGCATCTGTCTGAGTGCCCACAGTCAGAGCTCTATTGTGCCACAAAGAGGTGCGTGTGACATTCCGGAAGCCCAGAACCCATCATACACACACACACACACACACACACACACACACACACACACACACATCCAGAGTCTTCAGTGGCTCCCATGGCCCTCAGGAATCTCCTCCAGGCAGCTTTGGCTCTCCACCCATGGCTACCTGGAGGTCAGCATCATACTTCAGAGAGTGCTCAAAGATCACACTGAGCCCTTAGCAGACGAGCACAGGTGTCCTGGTGAGAAAGGGCAGTGACATCATCCACCACTAGGCCAAGTGCAATCCAAGCTCCTGTGCCTCTCTCCTAGTCTCTCGTCCTACGGTCCTTTTGCTGGGTCCCCCCGTCCCTGACCCCATCCTCTCCCGCCATGCTTGCTCTGACCTCCAGCTCCCATTTCCTGCCCGAGCATGTTTTTGAGAATCACGCTGACCGAGAATAAGGTCCCACCATTCAGCGGTCTTTCCCACCACCCACTTGAAGCATGCTTCTGTAGCTTTACACACACCCCATCCTGCCCTTGCCCGTGCTGGTCCCGCTGCCTGCATATCCCTTCCCACCACCTTTCACATGCAATTCTAGCACCGCTTTCTTCAGGAAGAGTCCTTGGAGAGTCCACACAGGATCGCAAGGTCCTGGGTCCCCAAGGGACACCGTGCACCTACATCGACCATAGTCTGACCCCACTGTATACAACTCCCTATCTAAATCTGTGTCTCTCCCTTGGACTCTGACCACTTTAAGGGCCAAGACTGCATCTTACTGATTTCTCGGAGTCTTATACCAAGCCCCGCACACAGTAAGTGCTCAACAGATGCTCACCGAATGAGTGAATACTGCTGCCTTCTGGTTAGATTAACAGCCCCATTCATTTCTGCCCCCCCCATCCCCCCAGCCCTCCTGCCTCTGCACTTACACAGCACTTAAGCATGCCTCCTTAGAATAGCTGCTGCAGCCACTCCCAGATCACGCCTCTCCGTTTGTCCTTCTCCCTGAGCCAAGCTGGTCCCTCCCGGCTTTATCTGTGCTGAAGCTACCCCAACCTGCTGCTAACGCTGTCACTTAGAGAACAGAAATATGCCCCCACGATTCTCAACCATGACTCTGGAGAACCCTCGTGATTTCCTGAAGAGAAAAGCCAAGGTCTTTCTCTGCTCAACACCCTCCGGGGACATCTGGCCCGGAGGGTATGGTTACAGAATGAATGAATGTGTAGATAAATGAATGAACTGGCCAATGCTCGCCGATTAAACTGTTTACCTAATCCATGCGAGAGACAGAAAAACAAAACAAAACAAGACAAAAAACCAGGCACGGAACCATTTACTGGGGCGCGGAGAATCTTCCAATTTCTTTCCAGGAAGAGGTTTTTTGTTTTTTTTTTTTTTTTAATTTTTTTTTCAACGTTTTTTATTTATTTTTGGGACAGAGAGAGACAGAGCATGAACGGGGGAGGGGCAGAGAGAGACGGAGACACAGAATCGGAAACAGGCTCCAGGCTCTGAGCCATCAGCCCAGAGCCTGACGCGGGGCTCGAACTCACGGACCGCGAGATCGTGACCTGGCTGAAGTCGGACGCTTAACCGACTGCGCCACCCAGGCGCCCCCAGGCAGAGGTTTTAATCTTGTCTGGCAGTGGGCTTTTAGAAATACGCGCTGTTCAGAACATCCATCTTTCCTCCCTCTATCCCACGGGCGGCGTGAGAGTATTTCCAAATCATGTTTAGAGAAGGCTGCAAATTTGTGGAGCTATACAGCCATTCTGAAGCTTCCTGGTGACTCACGGAGTGAGGAGGCATTCTGGAAATAACAATCTCAGGCCATATTGATCTTAGGAGCACGCGGTGGACTGTGTCTCTTGGGTGATTAACGGTATCCTGGTTAAATCTCACAGCGTATCCAGGACTTTCAGAAATACCATATTCAAAGCATAACGGGTTACGATGATTTTTAACAGATGGCAAACGACCCAGCCAGAGTTCCCTGAAGAAAGCCATTTCTGGGTTAGAACTTGGGTCCCGGAGGAAAGGACCAGTGGAAATGACAATGTGAAGATCAAAAAACTGGCTTCTTCAGAAACCAAGGGAAACAGGAAACGTGCAGAAACAACAGAAGATAGGAGAGAAAATACACACACACACACACACACACACACACAATTGTCGGTAAGCATTTTGGCACATTGTGGCGATTTTTGTAACCTGGATCAGATCATGCCATGCCCCTGCTCAACACCCTCTCAGAGCTTCTCCTTGAACTAAGAATAAATGCTACCTGCTTGCCTTGGCAGAGAAAGTCTGCACGATCTGGCCCTCGATCCCTTCTCTCCTCCCCCACTGGCTCCTGCCCACTGCCCACCCTCTCTTTCCCATGAGGGACCAAGCCTCCCCTGGGATCTTGGACGAGCTGCCCCCTCAGAGATGAGAGCTCCTGGTCCCAACCCTTTCCCAACAGCTGGCTCTTTTTCTCCTTCACTGGAGCGGTGCCCATGCCACCCTAGCAGCCCTCTGTTCAATTTCCTACACAACATGTATCACAGGCTTAGGTTTTCCGTTTTCATTTACTTGGGGGCTGATTGGTTTCATGTCTCTTCCTACTGTAGTTTTGTAAGCGCCACGAAAGGAGGGGCCCTCTCTATCATTCATCCCTGAAATCCTTGAACCTGGTACCGCCCCTGGCGTGCAGTTGCAGGTGGTAATTCTTTTTTTCTCAAATGATTGATCCTTATGATCCGATTACCCATCTCGATGTCTTCTACAGAGCGATGTCTGATCTGATAGGAACGGCAGCCACAAAACCGGAAAGAGAATGTAAAGACACGGATGGGCCAGACAGAAGCTTCCACGTTGTGTTATTCCTAAAAACGCGGCACGTGAAAATCAACGAGATACGCAATACAGCAATACGGCCGGGCCAACGGGGCAACAGGGCTCCCGTCCTGAGGTCTCTGACACCCCTGCGTTACTGTCAGCAGCCCCAGGGGTCAGTTCAGGCCCTGAGGAACAGTGGCCCCGACGGAATAGAAACACCGGCCAAGACGGCATCCATCTCAGGCGGCCCAGGAAACCCCCTGGACGGCGCTGTGCCCGTGCGGCTCGGAGAGACCAAGCATGAGGCCGAGAGGCCATGGTCGCTTCTGGCTGGGACAAACGTGGCACGTTTGGCCCCGCGGGACGAAAGCCGTCCTCCCAGGCAGAAACTGGGATGAAACAGGGACTCTGGCGTGGACGACAGAGCGACAAGCAGAAGAGAAGGAAACGTGTGTCAACCGTGGGCTCGGGCCAGCGGGTGGGGCTGCTCCGGGCCGGCCTGGGGTAATTCCACACGCTTCCATGTCTCCGTTTCCCCAAGGAAGCCTACGGCCCCAAGGAGACGTATCCTACACGCCCTCTGCTCTCTGAAGGAGGCCCGGGGACCTGGCGCCAGGTGCCCAGGAGGCCGGCAAGGAGGTGAAGAAAAACGGCCGTCTCTCCACCTCCCCGGACGGCCATGGGAAAGGAAGGGGTTCTCGGCTTGATCCCACAAGGGACACGTGAGGACACACGCCGAGGACAGCAGCTGTGTCACCCGTCCGAAACAGTGCCACCCAAGTCCTACTCCTTCTCTGCTACTAGTCCCTGTGGCTTCTGAGCAGCTACCTCATTCCTCGATTATCGAAATGAGAAGGGTACTAGCTCCCCTCCCCCACCCAGGGAACGCAAAGGCGAAAAAGAAAAGATGAGCCCCTGCGAAGAGGGGTCGGCATTCGCGAATGAGGGGGGAGGGGGCGCCACCAAGGGCCCCGTCGGAACCTTTGGCGGGGCGGGGGGGGGGGGGGTTGCTCCTCGGAAGCCCGACCTCATCGGGCCCTAGCGGCAGCCCCAGTGAAGTGCCTTCTAGACCATGAAGCCCACCCGTGGAAGAATGGCAGCCGGAGAGAAAGATGGGAGATCTAGTTTGTTCCCCAACGGCCAAGCTTCAGTAGGCAGTGAGCAGGGACATCTGCCCAGGACTGTCCCCCAAGCCCCCCCCCAACCTGCCTGCATTCTGCTCGGAGGGGCGGGGGGTCTCCTGGATCTAGAGAGCTTTTAATCCACAACGGCTTCTCTTACCAGAATCCTCTTACACGGTCTTCTCTTTAGGAAAAAATAATACCCGAGGGAAGACTGCCCGAGAGCTGCTAACTGCGGAAGCCGGGCGAGGGGGGGGGCGTGGAGGTGGGTTATACCGTTCAGCTTTTGCACGAGCTTGAGATTTTCCATGATCAAGAAACGAAAAGAAAATAAAAACAACCCGAAATTGCCAAGGGAAGGATAAGAGACCTAGAATGCAGGGTTCCTTGCTTCCCACGGAACGGGCCTTTAGTTACAACAATCCTCCTTGAAAACAGCACCAACAGCCTAATCAACCCGGGGAACATAGAGGAGGCTGTTTGTGAAACTTAATTGCCATTTTAATGTGTTTTAATTGCATAGAAATGCTATTTAATGTGCTGTTGCAGTATCCACTTGCCATTCTGGGGAATCGCAGTGCTCGAAAAGAGGAGACCGGGTTGCTGCTAAAGGAATCTTGGCCCATTAGACAAGAATGAAATATTTCCCTTGACAGGCAACCTGGGCCTCGGGCCTGTTTCTCCCCCACACTCCCCTCCATCGCTCCCCACCTTTGCCCCCACGCAGGGAGCCGAGCCCGCGCTGGCTGTCGGAAGGGACAGGAAGAATAATGCCTAGGGCAGCACTGGGGCTCAGTCACTACTGGCATAAATGTGGCACAGCCAAAGTGGGCCACTTCCCAGGCGGTAGATCTGAGAGCCTCGAAAATCCGCCCAGCCTCCGGCGTCTCTCAGGGGGCCGCCAGGGAAACCGAGGGAGCCAGAAAGCAAAGCTGTCCCCTGAGCCTTTGTGCTGATGACCCGGACAGGCATCTTCTTAAGGGGCATCTCTCTGAGGGGCCGGTAGAGAGACTGCAGACCTCGTGTGAGGCCCGGGCAGCTAGGCTGACCCAGATGCTGAAGTCAGGGGCTTCGCCCACGGGAGACTAGGAGAGAGCCAGAAACACCACCAGCCTAAGTGGCTTCTCCCTGTCAGGCCGCTTCTAACACAGCTGGGCAAGGAAAGCTGACCTCAGTGATGCAGGACGCATCCCATGGTTTGGGAGGCTGGATCCCAAATTAGCTGTTTGTTAGCAGAGAGTCAGTGTTGAGGGAACTCTACTGCAGATAAAAGAAAAAATTCCTTTCCATCCAGGCGATGGGTAGCAGTTGCTACCAAAAATGTCAAGCAGAAGCGGGATTCTGGGATGTCTGACAAGAGAAGGGAACCCTGACTGATCCAAGCAACAGTATCAGAGAAGTTTGTCGTGGGTGGCGGGCAGGGTTGCCCTATACAGTTATGCAGGTTGTGCACTGCCCAACTCTAAGGGGCACAATCATACACAGGTACATTAATTATGATGGTTTTCCAGCAGATGGCACTAAAGCGTCTTGTGCCTTACCCTAATTTGCACAAAGTCCTATTTGGGCTAGCAAGGGTGCTACTGACGGGGTCCGTGTCACTGGACTGGAGTTTAAGGGCTACAGAAACTGGTGGGGTTGGAGAAGGCCAACAGGAATCCAGTGCTAAAGGGCCAAAGTCCTAGGCAAACGGACTAGGAAGTCAGAAGGTCACATCCCTTCTTACCAGGCTTCACAGCTTGGCTTCCCCTTGCTTTGGAAGAAAATCCGAACTCCTTACCAAGGTCACCAAGAGCCCTCCTGCAGGATATGCCTCTCCCACCCTCTCGTCCCTACTTCCTCATGTCCCCCGCCCCTCACTGCACCCACTCTGGGCCCCGGGCTTCCAGTCGGATCCCTGCAAACTCCCACTTGCCCCGTTTTGCACCTGAAAGCCTCGTCACCTCCCTGTTCGGGCCCCATGCCCTGACCGTACCCTCTAAAGCTACGTTACTCTCCCACCTGGGAAGAGGACCAACCAAATGGGATGGACGGGAGGAGCAGAGGCTTTCCACATCAGCCTTCCTGGATCTTGGGAGAAAAGAGGTGATTTAATGGACGGAAGCAGAGAAGATACACGGATGGGTAGAGCACACAGCACCTCGCCGGCGGCCCTGAGGCCCTCCCACACCCGCTGCGGCCTCCAGCTCCCAGGCCTCTCGGCCTGGGTGTGCCCTGTGTTCTCTGGGCAGACGCGGGTTGGCCTGGGGGTCTGCACTCTGGGAAGGCTGGACGTGCCAGGGAACCAGCATCAGGAGCGACCCGGCCGATGGGGGACAAAGGCCCCAGCGTTGGGCAAATCGACAGCCAGAAAGTAGACGGAGCAGCTGTCTAGGCTGGGGGGGGATGTAGGGACTAGGGGATGATGGTGATGAGGTATGGGGTCTCTTTCGGGGATGACGGAACTACTATAAAATCCACGGTGGTGATGGTTACACAGCACTGTGAATACACTAGAAGCCACTTTGGCAAGCCTTGGGGCCTGATCCCCGGGTGCAGTTCTGGCCCCTGGGCGTCGGGCCAGACAAAGTGCGTCCCTGGGGAAGGACAGTTATTGAAGAAATCCACTGAGGCCCCGGGGAGAGACAGTGACCCCTTCTGACTCCCAGTACAATGCTCTTTCTGCTTGAGGCTGCCATACAAAAAAAACAAAAACAAAAACATACCCCCAAACGCATACACTTTCACAGTGCTTTGGGGGATCATCCCCCCCCCCCACTAAAGCCCTTGCCCCGAATCCTAGTTTCAGGGTCCTTGGGGGCATCCCGGGCAAGGACACAGGCTCTGGTTTGAATCCTAGCTGTGCCACAAACTTAGGAGCTTTGGGCAAGTTGAAGGCTCAGGGAAGCCAAGCGTTTCCTCAGCTACAAAACAGAGATAATTATACCCACTTCATGAACATTCTTGTCTTGTGCGGATTAAATAAGACAGCAAATAGAAACACCCAGAACGGTGCTGAGCACCAGAACTAACAGAGATAGGACAGGCGAGCAGCCGGAAGGTGACGCAGGTGAGGGGCTGTCCACGTTCGGGTTCAGGTGCGCACGCACCCACACAGGTGTCCACGGTCTGCCCCCGGGGAACCCCTGACGTTCCGCAACCAGGCAAAGGCTCTGGAGTGGAAAACTGTAAAGCCAGGCCCGTGTCCTGTGGCGGCTTGTGGGTGTGAGGCTCGTCATGGGGGAGGGACAGGTCCTCTGAAGAGAAGCCTGGAGCCTGTGACACCCCCGGCAGGTTGTTCATCTGCAAAGCCACGGCCACAGCCCCCTCGCCTGGCCAAGGCTGGGATCTGGAGGATCTGGCTCGTCCTGGCGGCTCCGGGACCGACCACCTAAACCAGCAAGGGCAGCGGCTCCCGTGAAACACCAGCGGCTCAGCTGACCTGCCAGGGAAGGGTCACGCGTGCTCACCTCTCTGGTTTTTAATGACGGTTCCCGCTTCGAAGGGGCCAGAAGAGCGGGCGGACGCCATCACCATTCGGGTGACGGCGGCCAGGTTTCTGTCTTAAAAAGCCGACGGGAAATTATACGGGATCCCAGGGGCAGAGACGGGACCGGCAGTTTTTGCATGACAGGATCCTGCTGCCGAACTGCTCTGCTGTTTCCAAGTTGCCGAAGCCCCAGACACAGGATTAGCTGGCTTAACATAATTGCAAAAGAGACATAGACGCCTTTTTAAAATATGCTGACGGACGTCACGCCGCTGTGGGTTTCATTTACTTTTCCTTTCTTTCTTTCCCTGCCTGGAAACAAGGTCCCCAGTTTCACAAATCACCTAACTTGCTAGCACCTGACAAGTGGGGGGCCGCGGGCCCTTGCAAACCGCCCGCCTCACGGCCCGCAGCTCAGCCCCCTTGTCATCAGGACAAAGAAGCTGGGCACGATTAGAAGAGGCAGCTTAATTTCTTTGGGGTGGACTAGTGCGGCTTAAAATAGTTAATATTTTGTTTTATCTTCATTGACTTGTCTAATAATGCAGAAAATATCCTCCTCGGGCATTGAACAAAGGAGATTATCCTGTCACACAGCTTAGCAAAACCTGTAAGCTGAATGCTGATCCCAGGTGTGTGCGACTTGAAATCCCCTTGCTTAAAACAATTAAGCTTATCATGGAGGAAGGTGCTTCCTCTTCCTCCCTCGTCCCTCGTTCAAACACTTCCCGGCCACGCAGACCTGCAGCGTGGCCCGGCTCCTTTCCTCCTGTGGGAAAGCGTGCGTGGTGTTCTGGATCCCTCTTTCATGCGGCAGGTAATAAATAGGTAATCAGGAGATGCAAATTGCTATTGCGTTAAAGGAATACAGCTTAAAGATTAAGCAACACGTCGGCTCAGGGCCCGGATGTGCTCACAGACACAAGCCGGGTGAATTTTCTCGGTGTGTCAAGGCCGGCCCACAAAAGACTCCGACCTCAGGGTCAAAGGGGGACCGTGAATAAGTGTTTGTTCCCAGCGAGGCGTTCCAACGGAGCCACCTCGAAGTTATTCTGGACCTGTGATGACTCTGGACCCTCGACGAGGTTTTCTCCAGAAATCACCTAGGCTTATGCATAAACGTCAAGTGTTTTCATCATTCTGGCTGAATGTGATCTTCACTAAGCAGGACAAAAGAAGTTACCAAGTTCGGGATCGAAACTGTTCAGACAAGGGAGGGAGGGTCTACGCCTAACCGCACGCTGCTGGCACGACACGTGCCTTCTGAGGACTTCCCTCCACACCCCAGCAAGTGTGACTCCTCTTTGGTTTGGATTCCTGGTTTTGCCTTGGCCAAGAGGCAGAAAGACGAAAACCGGAGCAATGGAGTGTGTGGCCTCCCACCTTTGTGGAATCTGTTATTTTATTAAGGAGCTAAGCAAAGCTTCGGCTTGAACAAAGGGAGAAGTACTCGATGTCACAAAGCATAAGTACTTGCTTCTTTCTCTTTGTCCTCACTTGTTTTGTCAAGTTCTCTGGAGGCAGGCATCTGTGGGGAGCCTTCCAAAGCCTTGTCTTCGGGGATGGGGGTGGGGAATGGGATCAAAGGGAATCACGCAATTCACCAAAGCTGGACGCTCAGAAAGAGAGATGCATGCTAAGGACCTATAATGGAGGCATCTGATCTCCTGGAGAATGCCGTGAAGACGCTCTAAAAGAGAGATGAGGAGGAATTAACTGGTGGAAGAGGGGGGAAACAAAACACATCCCAGCAGAGGAACTAGCATGTGCAAAGGCCCTGTGGTGGTGGGGGGGTGGGGGTGGGGGGTGATGTGGCAGGAAGAAGAGATGGAGGGCTGGTGTGCTAGGGGCAAAGCAAGGCTGAAACTGTTCCATCCGGGGCTGGTGACGTACCTGAGGCCAGAGCACCCCGACTCTGGGGCCAAGTAAAGGATTAGACTCCTAGCTCCAAAAGCCAAGGGCAACCATTGCATTATGTTGTGTGGGGGAACTCAAGCGTGCGGACCATGATCCAGCTTGCATGTTGCCACAAACCCTAAGCGTGCAGTTGGGATAGAAACGAGCAGGGGGTGGAGGTCAACCCGTGCAGTGACTGTGCCACAGTGGGAGAGACCAGAGAAATATTCAGGACTTAGCATCGACGGCTGAGTGGGACACAGCGGGTGAGGGATGCGGACGATGCTTCCGCCTGGGTAACCGGCCGGACGGCAGGACCCCTCACTTTCCTTTTTGGTCAAAGGTCCACGGGTTTCCTCTCTGCTCAAAGGCTGTTCCTTCTTTGTATGTCGGTGTCCTCAGGGCTCTGCACCCTGTCTCCTGTCCCTCGCTGTGTAACTACCCGTTTTCCCTCAGTGACCTCTGCAGCCCCCTGGGTCTAAATAACAACACCGAGCTCCCAAAGCTTTCACTCCAGCCCTGATTTCCGCAGGCTCATAAATCCAGCTGCCTACGAGGCGTTTCCACCCACCTGCATGCCCAACAGGCTTCTCAGACTTACCACGGCCAAAGTGGAGCTCTGCACTCACCCCTAAGTCTCTGCCACCTAGAAATGGTACCACCACGCTCCACCCCACGGCTCAGGCGAAGGTCTAGGGATCATGCTCAATCCTTCTCGGGCCCTTGTCCCCCGCACTGAATGCCCCCCACAGGTTCTGTTGACTGACTGCAGCTCCAAAACACAGCCCCACTGCACCCAGTTCTCCCCACAGCCCACATCCACCCTTTAGTCTGACCAATTGCCTGTCCTGCCTGGCCTCCTGCGGCAGGCCTCCACGCTGGCCTCCTGGCCTCTACGTGTGTCTCTTACAGTCCCTTCTCCACCCAGAAGCTGGAGGGATCTTATCAAGCCGGGTCCTGCCACCTCCCTCCTCTACCCCATGGTTTTCACCCCATTTAGGACACAATTCAAGCCCCAGGCCCGGCTTCGCTGCACGATCCGGCTGGTGCCTTCCTCCTCGGCCCACCTCCGATCGTCATTCCCTTCACTGTCCCGAGTGTGCAAGGGGATCCGCTGACCTTCCCGCAAATTCCAAGATTTTGTTTCTACTCGGGGTCTTTTCACCACTGTTCTCTCTGCCATGAATGCTCCTCTCCGCCCCCTCCCCCCCCCCCCCCAGTCTCTATGCGGTGGCTCAGTTTTATTTAACAAAAGCTTATTGGGATTATAATTCGCAAACCACGATCCGCTTCCTCGGAGCGTGTAAGTCAATAGTTTACCGTATGGTCACAGAGTTGTGCGACGATCACCACAATTGGGTTTAGAACATATCCTCTACCAGTATTTCATTTCTCATTTGCACAATGGCTCTTTTTATCATTCGTGTCTCTGCCGTCGTGTCCTCTCTTCATGACGGCCAGACTGTCTTCGGCGCGTTACCTTTTGTAGAATTGGCTGTCTGGTATTTGTCCCTATCCTTCAATGTATTTATTTACCTACTTATGTATTTGTCTGCTCCAAATATCTAGAACAAAGGCTCACGAGAGCAAGAACTTTCCCTGTCTTACGCAAAGTCTTGGTAGGACAGCGTCCAAGCGATGACTGAATTTCATGAACCTCGAGGCAGAGCAGGTGGAGAGAGGAGCAGATCACGAGTACAGTTTTGAAATCTTGGCCCTGTCGAATCTGAGGTTAACACTGACGTTCCCAAGAGGGAACTGCCAGCAGGAAACTGGACATATGGGTCAGGAGCCCGGAGAAGATAGAAACTGTGATTCGTCCACAGAAGGGGTTCATAGACATGTGAACCTAGAGTAACTTGCCTAGATGGGGGAGAAGAGAATGGAAACAGAAGAAAGACTAGGCTTGAGTCTTGAACAATTTCTGCATTTAACAGGCACAAAATCATGTATAAAAAGGGAAAAGAAGTAGCCTTGGAAGTAGAAGAAAATCAAGAGAGTCCAGAAGAGGGTTATGTGATGGATCCCAACGGAATCTAGCAGTTCAGGGATGGGCGGTCAACAGTGTAGAGGCTAATTGTCCAGAGAAAGAAGGTCTAAGCAATAACCTGCCAGACTTAGCAATATGGTAAGAGCCATTTTAAGCATGTGATGGGGGAAAGGTGGCCTGGGATATTTTAAGAGTTGACTGGGCTAACAAACTACTCCAGAACTGTGGGCTGTAACAGTGTCTTTGCTCATACATTTTGCCTGTGAATCTACAATTTGGGCAGGGCTCTGTGGGGATGGCTTTGTCTCTATTCTCCTCGGTGTGAGTTAGGGCAATTCAAAGGCTGGGGGCCTGGAATCATCCAAAGTCTTCCTCATGCCCATGCCTGGTGGTTGAGACTAGGAAAACTTAAACGGCAGGGCTCCTTGGGCATCTCTCTTTGTGTCCATGTGGTCTCACCACATGGCCATCCCAACATGGCGGCTTTGGGGAAGCCAGACTTCTTACATGTTGACTCAAGGCTCCCAAGATGTGTGTTGAGAGAAAGAGAAACACCATGTTGCCTGTTATGACCCAACCTCAGAGGTCGAACAGCAATACTCCACCACGTTCTATTGGCTGAGACAGTTCCAAAGGTCTTCCCAGGACCCAACTTCTCAGTGGAGCCACATCAGTGATACACTGTCAGAAGAGCACAAGAGGTGGGATTTATACTGGTGTGGTTATCTTTGGAAGAGATGATCTGCTACAGGAATGGATAGGAGGTGAGGAAATGGTGAGCAAAAATTAAGAGTTATGGCCATGAGGGACAAGAGAGAGTAGATACCAGCAAATATGACATTGATCTGTGTTGTTAATGGCTTATTTATCTATTTATTTACATTATTTTTTTTGACAGAGAGAGAGAGAGCACGAACATGAGTGAGAGGCAGAGGGAGAGAGAATGAGAATCCCAAGCAGTGTCCACACTCAGCCAAGAGCCTGAAGCAGGGTTTGTTTGATCCCACAACTCTGGGATCATGACCTGAGCTGAAATCAAGAGTTGGACGCTCCAGCAACTGAGCCAGCCACGCACCTCTGTTCTGTTTTTTAATGCAAGAGCTCAGGCATGTTTGAAGACCAGTGGGACAGACCTCTTTGCGGGTGGGGGAAGGCTGAATAAAGAGGAAAGGGCTTATTAATAAACGGCACAGAGAGCCTATGAAGACAGGGGATTGCATCCTGAATGTAGGTGAAGGAACCCACTTAGGAGAAGACAGCGTCCCTCTAGTGTAATAGGAGGGAAGGAGGAGAAGGTGGTGATATTTCTAGAAGTCTGTGTCCGCAGCCATGGAGCCGAGGATATCTTCTGCTTCCTCGGTGACAGAAGATGTGTTCCCTTGGTACATGGGAGAAGGGTGGTCAGAAGTTTGGATTGGGAGGGTGGCCAAACTGAAACACTAACTACGGAGAGTCGGAATCACCCTAACACTGTGGGTTTGGTGATCAGGAGCCCGTCTTCCCTGGAGTAAGGGTCCCTAACACCACTCAGGGCACGAGTCCATCGGGAAGAGACCCATCCAGGGTTGAGCTCTGCCATACGTGTATGACAAAGAGACGAAGGACCCGGAGCACTTACTGTGTAGTTAACGGCATGACTGATGATGAACCCTGGAATCTAAAGTAGGGAAGGAGGGGGTGATGGAAGAGGAGCCCCCACAACAGAAAGAAGAGGGGGTCGTGTTCTCCAAGTTCCTATGCCATCAAAGAATGCCCAGAGTGGGAACACCAGTGGTGCAAGCAACGATGTATCAAGGGACGCATGTCTGCATTACCGCTTTGTAGGTTATGACGAGCTCTAGAGGTGTGGCCACAAGAGCGGGGGTTCGAAGCCAAGTGCAGGAGGACGGTGGAGAGGAGGAAGCCAAGGATCAGAGAGCCAGTGTGCTAGAAGGGGCAGCCCTGGAGACGCTGAAGTCACCTGCGACGATGGCAGGATGGAGGGACAAACAGGACCGCCATCTAGGTCAACCTCACCCAAGTACAAAATCAATGTGCCATAGACAATTACTGCCCACCATCACCGTGGCCTTCAAAACACACAGAGAGTCTTTACTGAATGCCTACCGTGTTCACAGCACTTGACTTGACACTGAGGAGACAGAAGCACACAACAATGTTTTCGTAGACATTCAAGAGCGTAATGAGACACAGCACAAAGCGGTGCAGTGAACTGCCAATAATCGCTCCAGGAAATTTATAGGAGAAAGCCATCAATGGGGATGGAGGAGCCAGGGTCGGATTTATAGAGGAAGAATATGAATTTGAAATGGCTCTAGTGGAACAGGTAAAATCTGGAGGGGGGAAAAAGAACTCGGGAGCGCATCTCAAGCAGATGGAGGCCAGAGCAAATGGCCTTGTTCGTGACTTGTCCGAGTTTAAGGACGCTTTTCCTGGGACTCTCCAGACCACTCGTTATGAAACGAAAATGCTCCCGTCTGCACTACCTTCTCTTACTGGTGATCTGAGCCAGCACACGCTTGGACCGGGTTTTGGTTACAAGTCAATCTCTCCCACTTAGGAAACAGCCTCCCAGTCGCCATCCTCTGAGACCGGAAACACTCCTGGTCCGAGCAGAACACCTGTCCATGATCAGCCCATCTGCACACCCGGCCCGAACTGGGAACCCATGACAGGTGATGGTATTAAAATACAGGTAAAGGAAGAATCTGAGACAGAAATGCCATTTCATTAAACGGTAGTGAACGCGGACATGAAGTATACAGATGAAAAAAATAATGCCCCGCTGTCCTCCTGCCTTCGGATCCCCCTAAAAATACACTTCTGCCGAAAGAGTTGCTATGGAGACTTACGAAGTATTCCAACGTCCTGTGGGTCATCCTTACAGGTAGAGTTGGCACAGGGCAGATTTCAAAGAAAATATCAACAGATGCTCTTAGCATCAAATGTCACCGTGTCCTCAAAGACAGCTCAACTTAGGGCTTTTGCATTTTTACAGAATCACAGACTCTCAGGGTTAGGAGGGACATTAAATGTCATCTTTCAACCCTATTCATCTCTTTGATGCGGTTATCTGCTCTTGCTTGGACATCCATCTGCAGGGCTTTCTGAGGCAGCCTGGTAGTTACCTCATGGCTGCTTCATGGCTGTACAGATGGGGTCCCAGCCTCCGCCATATCCCCATCCTCTCCCGGCCATCCTGACTCTGGGCAAACGTTCATCCCCTCCATTCTCTCTTGGACCCCGTTCTCTCTTGGACCCCAACCCCTAACTCTTGGACCCCAACCCCTAACTCCACACAAAATGGAGGCCAGACTTGAAAATTCCCTGAGCAGACAGAAACCCCTTAAACCACACAAGCAAAAGGGAACCTAGTATTTCATGGACCATAAGTGAAAAGCAACTTAGGGTATTTGTCAATGCCTCTGATAAGCATAAAAGAGATTTAAGTCACGGTCCTAAAGACACTATAAGAAAATCACTTTTAACCAATCCCCTGCCATCTGGAAACCCCCCACGTAATGACGAATTATCACAAAAGTTCAACAACATCCCCATATTTACTTTATAAGCCATCCTGTAACCTCACGCCACTGAGTTCCCTATCAGTTTTGGGCTTGAAAGCTCCCAGTTAGCAAACTGTTCTTATATGCACAATAAACTTTTACTAAACACTCATTCATTGATCTGGTGCTTTTAATTTTGGTATTTCTGGATTTTTGACACATTTCAAGTCCTGGCCCAGAAATCCCAATTTCAGGCACTGACTCCCAGCTCCGAGGTAGAGCATTTGCCTTCTCTGGGTCTCCCTTTCCCTTTGTTCATAGCCCTTTCTCTCTTTTATGTTATAAGAGCAATATAAAGTCATCATAACATGGCAAACACAGGTAAGAACTTCCAGAAATGGCAACCGCCCACCTTCCTGCCCACAAGGATAAACCCCACCGTGGGCTGTGCCCTCAGACATCTTTGCTTGCACAGATACAAGACATGGTCATGCGTGCAAGTGGACACATACATCCTTTTAAAATAGAATCATGCTGTCCTATCTGTTTTGCAAACTGCCTTTTCTCATGGAGTAGAATACATTTTGTGGATGTTCTTCTTCCCCAAAGTCGCAGCCATCTGTAGGACGGGTCGCTGCACAGAGCACCTGCATTCTCGAAGCTGTTCCTACTGAGCCCACAGATGGTGTTCCTGGCACTTCTGGCCTTGCCATCCATCCGTCCGCAGCAACGAGAACACGCGTGGGCAGCCGCGGAGGACATCACTAACCCTGGCAGGCTGTTGGTGGCAATCTGAGCCAGCGTTCCAGGAAACCGGCGTGCTTCCCACGGGGCCGCAGTGGGCCACATGTAAGGGAGTATTCGGGAGCGAAATTCACGCGGTCTCCTCAAAATCCTTGCTGGAGTCCTTACCCCTGGCACCTCAGCATGGACTGTATTTGGAAACTGGTCTTTAAAGAGGTCATTAAGTTGGGGCGCCTGGGGGGCTCAGTCGGTTAAGCGTCCGATCTCACGGGTCATGATCCCACAGCTCGTGAGTTCCAGCCCCGCGTCGGGCTCTGTACGGACAGCTCGGAGCCTGGAGCCTGCTTGGGATTCCGTGTCTCCCTCTCTCTCTGCCCCTCCCCCTCTTGCATTCTCTCTCTCTCTCTCTCTCTCTCTCTCAAAAACAAGTAAATATTTTAAAATTTTTTTAAAAATTAACAAAAAGAGGTAATTAAGTTAAAACAAGGTCATTAGGGTGGGCCCTGATCCAAGGTGGCTGTTGTCCTCATAAGAAGAGGGAATGTGGACACGGACACACAGGAGGGACGACCCTGTGGGGGTACGGGGAGAAGACGGCCATCTCTGCAAGGCAAGGAGGGAGGGCTCAGAGAAAACCAGCCCTGCCCACACCTTGACCTCAGACTTCCAGCCTCCAGAAGTGTGAGAAAATCAGCACCTGTTGCTAGAGTGCCCCCCCCCCCGCCCCCACCTAGTCTGCAGTAAACTGTCATGGCAGCCTTGGAGACTAAGACACAGAGGCGGGTTAGCTGCCTGAGACAGAAACATCCGATGATTTATCTAGGCTCTGTTCCCGGTTGGAGGACAGAGATCCGAATTTCCCTCTTGGGACCGTTAGGAACAATGATCTCCTTCTGCCCCAGCCCTCCTACCTTGTACCAGCATAGCTGGAAGAGTCTGGAATAGGAGAGAAGGCCGTGCTGGGCTCCAAAACACCTGCTCTTCCTCACCCTCCTTCTCAGGGACAGGGACAGGAAGGCGGGGTGGGACGGGCCTGGGAGGGGAGGCAGAGAGTGTCTCGTGTCACTGGGGGCTCTCAGTGCCGGGGAGGGGGAGGGCAGGGCCTCATTTTGGCTCCCTCGGTTCAAACCATAGCTAGTGGCCTCACCAACGTGGTGGGCACGAAATGGGCCATGTGGCTTGCAGCTTTCTCTGGGGGAAACGTTCCCCTCTAATGCCAAGGGCCTCCCCACCCTCACCGAAGAGAGGTGGCCACGCGTCCCGCTCACTCCATCACTGCTTCGTGCCCGCAGACACTCCGGGGAAGGCGGGAAGGCGCGCCGATGTTGGTCTGCAGCCCCCTGGGCATTCCTGTGGGACCTGCCCCTGCCGCCTCAAAGCCCCTCACCCTTAAGCCCGGAGAGCTTCTTCTATGTGCTTCCATGAACACGAACCCCTTCTGAGTCCTTTCTTTGCTTCCCGGGCACACCACACGTGGCTCCCTCAGCTCTGATGACACGGGCAGCCACTGGGCTTGCGGATTTTACCACTCTCTGGGCCAAGCACAGACACTCCCGGGACCCTCCGACCTCCCACACACTTGAAGAGAGGAGGGAAGGGTGACCATGGGCTGGAGGCGCACTAGGGTCATTTCCAATTCCAGCAGAGAGGTCACCAGCCTCCAGTGCGACCGTCAAACGTCCTCCAGTGACGGAGGCCGTGCCAAGACACGACTCCCTTCCCAAGCCTGCTCAGGACTTGGTGGTTAGGGCCCCACGTGCTGGGGGTCAGACCTCGGCACTACATTTAAATCTGGCCCTGCCACTGCTAGCCGTGGGCAAACGACACAAGGTCTTTCTGCCTCATCTACAGCCCTCTTTTGAAGAATAGGTTATTAATCTATGGAGGGTGGTTAGCACAGGCCCTGGCACATGGTAATGCGTGCTCAGTAAAGACAGCTATTTCCGTGGTCATTGTTCACCCAGGACCCAGCGTAGGCTCTCCTAGGCTTCTCTCCTCTGCTTCGTAAAAAAGCTGATGGACTTCATTCTTCCCTGTGTGTAAACAACGTGAAGTAGAGCCATCAAGGCCATCCATAGTAAAGGTATTTTTTTTAAATGCCCGAGTAATACTCTACTGTGTATAAACCCCATAGTCATCCATTCCTCTGTTAGTGGACGCTCTGATTGTTTCCATATCTTGAGTGTTATAAATAACTTATCCTGCAATAAACACAGGGGCGCATATTCTTTTCAAATTAGTGTTTCTGTTTTCTTTCGGTAAATAGCCAGTAGTGGAATTACTGCAGCATATAATATTTCTGTTTTTTCATTTTTGTGAGGAGCCTCCATACTGTTTTCCAAATCTTGCCACTCAAGACAACATGGACGGATTTACCGGGTGTTACGTTAAGTAAAACAAGTCACATAAAGAAAGACAAAGACCCAACGATTTCACTATATGTAGACTCTGAAAAAACAAAATAAGCCACAACAACAGAAAATAGAAATAGACTCATAAATTCAGAGAACAAACTAGGGGTCGCCAGAGGGGTGAAGGGGTCGGTGAAATAGATAAAGGGACCTGAGAGGTTCAAACCTGCAGGTATAAAATAAACTTCACGGAGACAGGAAGCAAGGGAATTGTCCGTGAGATCATGACCTGTGAGATCGGACGCTTAACCGACTGAGCCCCCCTGGGGCCCCAACTTAATGACCTCTTTAAAGACCAGCTTCCAAATACAGTCCATGCTGAGGTGCCAGGGGTCAGCCCGACAAGTCAATACTACTGGAGCAACGACGTTTGGTGATAGATGATGACTATGTATCACGATGAGCACTGAGTAATGTGTAGAACTGTCGAATCTCTGTATTGACCACCTGAAACTAATATAACATTGTAGGTCAACCTGACTTCAATAAGAAACAAAATAGTGAAGGGATGTGTGTGTGTGTGTGTGTGTGTGTGTGTGTGTGTGTGTGTGTGAGAAAGAGAGAGAAAGAGGGAGGGAGAGAGAAGGAACCTGACAGATCTAAACAGAAATACTTGCATTGTTCAGAGAGGAGAGGCAAAGGCATGGAGAGTGTTGCATGATGTCAAGAAGGAAGGAGAAGGGCAGAGAAGGGAACCAACCAAAGCTCATTTCCTTCTCCTCACCAAGTGCACGTATTTCTTCACCATGAGGGTGAATCAGGGCCCCGTCAAGGACGTCCTGACAGTAGAGGACGCACACATGTGCCCTGGCAGAGGGGCCGAGGGACCCATTTCTGCACTCGGTGCTCAGGTGGAAAAGGCCCCAAGAGAGCCCCAACCAACCCCGGCACGAGTGGGGCTTAGACTGAGCTCCCTGGAGACAAGACTATGCTGCGCTGATCTCTGCACCAACACCCAGCCCAGACACCTGGGACGTGTCCAAATTTCAATACAAGCAGTAGCAGAAGTCAGAACTATTTCCTCTGGACACTGACCATTTCCACTAAAATATTTATTTGCTCATCAATTTGATTGGATCCAAGGGGAAACCGGGGGGCTGAAAGAAACCCATCCATCCACAAGCATGTGAACTAAGGAATGTTAAAGGGAGACCCTGGCTCCCCATCTCTCCATGTGGGTCATTCCTTCAAGATACAGCTCTTGTTAGGATGTGTTTTGGAAGGAAAAGGGGAAAATGACAATACGGTGTCAAATATAGATGACCCTCCCACAGCGTAGGGGTTAGGGTGCCGACCTCCTGTGTAGCGGAAAAATCCGAGCACAACTTTTGACTCCCCCAAAACGCAACTACTAATATCCTGTTGAGCAGGAGCCTTACCAACAACATAGTCGATCAGCTCATATTTTGCATGTTATATTTTTGAAATGCCAACTCCTTACCATAAAGTAAGCTAGAGAAAAGAAAGTGTTAAGAAAATCAAAAGGATAAATACCTAACAGTGCAACTGCAGGATCGTAGGGGAGTTCTATTTTTAGTTTTTTGAGGAACCTCCATACTGTTCTCCACAGTGGCTGGACCAGTTTGCATTCCTACCAACAGTGCAAGGGGGTTCCCCTTTCTCCACATCCTCATCAGTGTGATATATACATAGAGATAGATATACAGATATTTAGATGTGTATATACAAGCATATGCATATACATATATACATATGTATAATATATATGTATATACACACATATAAGTATATGTATATATGTATATACATGTATATATGTATATATACATACATACATACGTATGTATATATGTATATATATAAGTATATGTATACATACTTATACATATGTATATACATATATACACACATATATAAGTATATGTATATATGTATATATACATATGTATATACATGTATGTACGTATACATACATACATATATATGTATGTATATATGTATACATATGTATATGTACTTATACATATGTATATACATATATACACACATATATATAAGTATATGTATATATGTATATATACATATGTATATACATGTATGTATATATACATACATATGTGTATATATGTATATATAAGTATATGTATATGTACTTATACATATGTATATACATATATACACACACAATATATAAGTATATGTATATATGTATATATACATATGTATATACATGTATGTATGTATACATACATACATATATAGTATGTATATATGTATATATATAAGTATATGTATATGTACTTATACATAAGTATATACATATATACACACACATATATATAAGTATATGTATATATGTATATATACATATGTATATACATGTATATACGTATATACATACATACATATATATGTATGTGTATATATATGTATATGTACTTTTACATAAGTATATACATATATATACACACACAATGGGGTGTTATTACTGAGCCATCAAAAAGAAGGAGATTTGCCATTTGCAATGACGTGGATGGAGTTAGTACTAAGCTAAGTGAAATAATCAGAGAAAGACAAATACCATATGATTTTACTCATACGTGGAATTTAAGAAACAAAACATACGAACACGGGAAGGGGGGCAAAGAGAGAGGGAGGCAAACCACTAGAAACTCTTAATGATAGAGAACAAACAGGGTTGATGGACGGAGGTGAGTGGGGGATGGGCTAGATGGGTGATGGGCATTAAGGAATGCACTTGGGATGAGCACTGGGTGTTATACGTGAGTGATGCGTCAATGAATTCTACTCCTGAAATCAATATTGCGCTGTAGGTTCACTAAATTTTAAATTAAAAAAGAAAAGAAAAGCAAAAAGAGATGGAAATACATCTCCAGTCCTGTACTGTATTCATTGAAAACAATTCATGTGTAAGTGGACCCGTGCAGTTCAAACCCGTGTTGTTCAAGGGTCAGCTGTACTTTGTATTGTGCAACTGATTTCTCACGGCCGTTCCACGAAACTGTATTCTCTCCAGTTTGCCGATGAATGAGTGAGAGGATTGGGGTCACTTACCCACTTTCGTCCCTGGCCCACGTTCTTTCTGAAGCCAGGTCTATCTGCCACCAAAGGCTCAGTCCTCTCTCTCCCTCTGCTCCACCAGGAAAGAGCCACCCATCAGATCATCCCATGTGTCAGTGAAAACACGGTTGAATGAGGATGCTCCGGCCACGGCCCTGAAAGTGACAGCCAGAGGACTGAGGGTTTCCACAGGAGCCAGGGTTGGAAAGTTCTAGAACACGACACACCTGAGGAAGGTGGGTACAAGTGAGAGGCTCCCGGCAGCTCTGTGGGTGGGGAGAAAACCTAAAACAGGCCCAGTTATCGCTGGGGCATGGACACGGTACCCAGCTCACGCTTTGAGAGGAGAGACTTCAGCATAAATTTCTCCAGGTCAGTGCTTCTCAAAGCGCGACTCCCAGACCAGCGGCATCTGCAGCATCGGGTAACTTGTTAGAAATGCATATCCTCGGGGCTGCCTTAGACCTAATAAATCAGACAATCGTGGGGCTCAGCAGCGTGTGCTCAAACAAGTCCTCCGTACGGCCACTCCGGGTTATCTTTTCCGGACGGCAAGACGGCACTGGGGTCTCCTGCTAAGACCAGTCCACCAAGCCGACCTGCCTGGGCTGATAACGAAACTCTGCCTCTCCCCACAGGCACTGATAGTGGATGAATTTACTAGGGTGTGCAGCTGCCTTAAATCATTCGGGAACAAGGCAGGGAACAAACATATAAATAATGCCGCGTGCTTTGTGGCCATGACGGCCCTCACTACAAATCATAGGCTGTAAAATGCAACTGGTGGAGAAAAGCCATCCAGACAGCTTCTTACATTCCCTGCCTGAGGAAAAATAAAGATCACCTGTACCACTGCTCTTACCCCTAGGCCCACCCTCACCCCCAGCTACTCAATATTACCAGGGAGGTCCAGCAGAATGAGTATGATTCAGAGCCCAGGGGACCAGAAGGCCAAAATTCCGGAGGGACTGGCTCCCTTTGCCCACAGAACCCAAAGCCGGTCATTTAAGATGACGTTCCCCTTCACCTTCATCCCCCCACCACCCCACATGCCCTACAAACACTTATGAAAGGCTTGGGATCATTCCGTCGGTCCATCTAATTCTTCCATCGGGCAATCATTCTGTCTAGTGAGGGCTTGTTCTGGCCAGACTTCACGCTAGCACCTTCCACATCTGATCTCTGGCAATTCTTACCGGAACCCTACCTGATACCTTTTTACAGATGAAGGACCGGGCTCAGAGTAGCAGACTCACTTCCCATAGCGAACATCGGACTCCAAAGTCTATTGATAAAGATCAGCTTGTCTGTTTCGCGTGACTCTCTGACCTTATTTCGGGTTTCTGTCCTTGCTGATAGGAGCTGATCGTGAGTAAGGCATTTCAGAGCTGGTATTCAGGTGTCCGTATCAGGCTCACCTGTCTTCTGGTCTTGCTCTATGTCAGGGTTCTCCAGATCAGCAACATCAGGATTACCTGGGAACATGTCAAAAAAATTGCAATCCCGCGGGCCCCCCCCACCTCGGCCTGCTGAATGAGAAAATCTCTGGGCAAGGCTGGGAACTGTTTCAGCAAGCCCTCTAGGTGATCCTGATGCCGCTCAAGTTTCAGAACCTGGGCTCCAGCTGGTGTTCCGATGAGTGACAGGGGTTCTGTCTGGCTCCTTGTGCAGAACCTGTCTCTCTTCTGAAAGTTCCCTCACATTCCCCGCAGCAAAGACCGTATGCCTCCCCGGGATTCTGGTCCGATGCGACACTGGGTCTTGCTCTCTGCTATGACACTCCCTTAGCCTGCCTGCCCAGACACTCTACGATCCCCATGCCGGCAGGGCCCTTCGCTCTTCCTCACCTGCCCCTCGTTCTGTCTAAGGGCTTGCTTCTTGCTCGGACTCAGCTTAGCTCCCAGCGATTCCCTGGATGGGCTTTCAGTACCGTCACGAAACTTCTGACCCACCGGCTGTAGTTTCCAGATTCTAGTTTCCTCATGGTCTATCTTATTATCAGTTAAGCATGGCCGAGGAAGGAGATGACAGACTCGTGTTGTTCATGCTCCAGCAAGCTTAGTAGGAGACTGAAAGATGCTTGAGGAGGAGAAACTTGGCCGCCCCCACGGAGACGCAAGCACACGTCCAGGATTGGGCGGAGGAGAAGCTGAACTACGATGCACACAGGACAGGGACCGCAGACGATTGCTGAAGCCAGCCGTCCTACAGAGATGCCCCCAGTCAGGCAAGGGGGTTGGACCTTCATGCCCCACCCTGAATAGCCTGGGTGGGGGCCTTACTTGGGGAGGGGGAGGGAGGAGGGTGGAGGGGAAGGGTGGGGGTGGGGGTGTCGGGTGTGGTGCAGGGATCTGAGCTGCCACCACCGTGGGAGCAGTCAAGCCGACTCTGGAAGGCTCTTGTCTCCAAGTCTGATGCTGGAGCTTGAATTCCACAGGGCGGAGGGTCAGGGAGGGGAGATGATGGATATAAGGAGAAACGAGAACAATCTGGAATCCAGACACGCGCCGAAGCCCAGGCCGACGGACAAACCTTGCCCGGGTGTCTTGCTGTCTCTGGCCTCGGTGGTTTGGGGCTTCCCACAGAAGCCAGGGCCCTTCATCATGGAGCTAAATACTCACATCCGGTGCGAGAGAGCTGGAGAAGCTCTGGAAGCTACCGGAAAAGCAGAGCGGTCACAGAGGGGCTGGCTACCCGAGCCAGCAGATGAGCGACAGCATGTGCGACGTGCACAACGTGGCCACTGCCTCACCTCCACTCTCATCTCCCCCAGGAGTCTTGTGGGCCACCCCATCGGAAACCTACAGGGAGGGGAATTCTGGGAAGTGTAGTCCAGCCGGGCCCACCGTCACAGCACCAAGCGGCCACACCCAGCTATCCTGCAGACTGTGTCTTCTGGAAGGACTCGTCCCATGGGTGCTTATGAGGGATTCCAAGCTACCTCTTGAGAAAGCGCACCGGTTTGGTACAAAGCTGGGGGGCCACGGTCTAAGGCGACGGGGGACCGTAAGGCCAGGATGTGGGCTGTGTGTTTTCTCATCTTCACGGGCAAACTGCAAAGGCTTTCAAACTCCAGGCTGACCAGCCTGCCGTGAAAGGGCTCATTCAGCAAAATATCGTTGTGGGTTTTTTTTTTTTTAACTTTATTAAAGTTAATAAACAAGAGTGTGAGCAGGGGAGAGGCAGAGAGAAGAGAGCGAGACAGAGAGAATCCCAAGCAGGCTCCACGCTGTCAGCACAGGGCCCCATACGGGGCTCAAACCCACAGACGGTGAGATCCCGATTTGAGCCGAAATCAAGAGTCGGATGCTTAACCGACTGAGCACCTCCCCCCCACCAGGCGCCCCGGAAAACACTGGGTTTGAAAGCTCAAAGCCTCAGCATGATAGACACTGGCCCCTTCTGCAATGACGACAGACCAAGTCCTCGGCATCAGGCACCAAAGCACCTCGGGTGAGTGTGGACAGCTGTGTGTCGGGCAGTATGCCACCCACGGGACTGGCATCCGGGGCATCAGAGGAACAGGAGACAGCACAGCAGGAGAGAGAAATGAAAGGATTGTGCGGTAGCCGGGAGGCCTGACCGCAGAGACCCTGCCCGGGAAGAAGCCCAGCCAAACATTGCAAGAGCCCCGTGAGGGGTCTCCCAAGAGCCACAGATCTGTGATTGTTATCGTGGACCGAGCTTTAACATCGGCCCAACTGGCGTAGCACGGCCTGGGAAACACAGGCTTTACTCGCTCAAAGGACAGACACACGCCAGGGGGGCAGAGGGCCTCTTCTCAGCGGAAAGACCTGCTGGGTCGAGAAGGGGTTCACCTCAAAAGGAGAGAGACTATGGCTCTGTCAGCCTCATGCACGAAGACGTGACACATCTCACAAAGGCAGCTCTGGTGCCATGTCTCCACTTGAACGCTTTCTGGAAAAACGGCTGGAGTGGCAACAAAGTGGGCCCTGTAGCCCGAGAATATCAGAGGGATCCTTGACTCAGACCATTAGCAGGTCCTCCAGCCCCAGCCCGTTCAAAGGCAATTTTGTTGTCCAACCGAGCATGAGCCCCGCGTGGCCTCTGCAAACATAATCTTGGATCTCACAGTCTCTGGACAGTTCCGCAGACATTTAAGCATGCTTCTGTTTGCAAATGAACGCGCCCCCCCCCCCCCACAAGAGAAAGAAAAGTCCCCCGCGAAGACGGAATTCGGGAGACTTCCTTCTCACTGACCAGCTGAGAAGAAAAGGTGTGCGCTGTTCATCAGCCACAAATTCTCTTGGCCGAATCAATTAGCTACCGGAGCGTCCTCAAGCCGTGCTGACGGTCATCAGGGTGGCTCTCTGAGCCTGTCGCAGCCACGGCTCTGTGGCTTTTCCCGAGAACCCGTTAAGACAGAGCCCACCTGAAGCCGTGCGTGCGGAAGCGACACGGTGAAAACCTGGGTGGAAAACTCTTTTAACTTTTTGTTTTTACTTTACTTGAGACATTTTTAGAAATCTAAGCATAGAGATTGAGTCAGTCATGCATCTGGTCGCCATGGGCCGTGCAACGCCTCGCTCCTAATGCCAGCGGCCCTGAACTCAACGGTAAAGGACGATTTCTGGTCTTAGACAAGATACTAGCGTGAGTGTTTCCAAAAGCTGCCTAATTAGGGTGGGCGACGCAGAGAAGGAGGGAGCGGTGAAGCTTCGTGCAAGGGTTACGGTATTTCACAGAAATGCAGCAACGCCAAGTGATTTGGTCTCTGAGATAGTTCTAGTGTCCTACTTCTTCTGCATCAGGAGTTTTTCTTTAAATTTTTTTTTAATGTTTATTTTTGAGAGAGAGAAAGAGAGAGGGAGACAGAATGCGAGCGGGAGAAGGGCAGAGAGAGAGGGAGACACAGAATCCGAAGCAGGCTCCAGGCTCCGAGCTGTGAGCGCAGAGCCCGATGCGGGGCTCGAACTCACGAACCGCGAGATCATGACCTGAGCCGAAGTCAGACGCCCAACCGACTGAGCCACCTGGGCACCCCCAGGAGTTGTTCTGAGTGGCTACCTACAGAACTGACCCTAGCTGATTCGCCTGCACAGGACTTTACCATTGGAGGCCCTCAGCCAAGAGGGGACAAGACACCCCGACAAAAACAGGCACCGGTTTAGCTTTTCAGAGGCTTCTCCTCCCCGTCACGTGAATGGACTTGCTGATACGTCTTTCGATGGCCGTCTTCCCCCCCCCCCCCCAGGGGAGTCTGGCTGGGGAAGCTGGTTCTCGCCTCAGACCTGAGCTACAAGGGAGGCGGGGAGGCCAGTTTCCGCTCCGATCTCCGAAAGGCTGGATGCGGGGTGGCATCTCCCCCGAAACAGGAGGAGGGTGGTCACAGGTGCCCGGCAGCCACAGAGAGGGAACACAGGATGACAGCGGGGCACCCAGTGTGTGCTTATTTCTCCCGGTCCTCGCCACTTTCTGCGTGGAGGAGGCCAACACGGAAGCTGTGGATTTACTGAAAACTCCAGCTCCTACCATGTGGACTGGAATTGGATCATCTCAGCTGTAAATGTTATACCCTCTGAACGTTCAGGGCCAACAACAGGGTGGGCTGGTGAATGCCTCGGTAAACAGTCTCAATAAGATCCTCAAATAACCATTCATGACGGTCGGAAACTAAACGAGTTCCTGTCGGAAAGATTTCTCAGACAACGGTTTGAAGCGCCACAGGTTTTTCCGACGGGGTCTGAGGGGACACGCGAGAGGGTCGGCTATGGCGCGGGGGCAGACGGGACGCTGGGCTCCCAAGGGCGCCGTCGCTGCCTGGGAGCTCCGGCGGCCGGACGTGTACTTTTCAGCTGCAAAAGAAAAGGATTAAAGCACGCCTGTTATTTTCGAACTTCTGCTGAGTAGCAACAGCACCCAGCTGAAATGCTCAGTCCCAGGCCAACACAGAGGAGAGAGGGGCTGGTGACGCGGTGGCCCCTGGGGACGGCCTCGCACCCCGCACTGGGCCTGCTGTAGCTCCCCAGGGCCTGCTCATCCCACCCTGTGGGATCTGAAGGATGTCCTCTGGAAACCACTCAACTTCATGATCTCTAGGGTCCCTCTGGGGGCTCGGATTCTGGGAGTCTGGAACTCTCGGCCCCGGATGCAAGCTTCCCAGCCTCGGCACTGCTACCCTTTAGGGCTGCAAAAGCCCTCACTGAAGGCAATCCTGGGCAGGCAACAGCAGCACCCCTGCCCTCTACCAACCAATGCCAGCGGCACCCCTGGCTGTGCTGACCAAAAATGTCACCATTCACTGCCAAATGTCCCCTGGGGGACAAAACCCTCCCCCAACCTCCTTGACAGCCACAGTCCCAGATTAATTCCATACACTATTAAATGTCACATTCAGTTCTGATCAGCCTATGGTTTTCCCTCCTTCATCCAAAAAAAAAAAAATTCAATCTCTTTTTAAGCTAGCAATAAGGCAGTTTCGTCTGCTATCTAGGGGGTTCATGAGCAAGCTTCTTTGTATCCTACTGGTACTCTCCATGACTCTTGTTCCTTGAAAACCACACATCTTTCCATCTAATTATCCTTTTTGCTCTCTGTATCTCCCCAGCAGCTCAGGACATCGAGCTGGGGAGGCTTAGATACTACAAAGCCCATCACCGCCAACACCTGACGCCTTTGCCCTTGCACTTAAGTGCTGAAACACAAATCACAACGAGAACAACCTCCCCCCCCCCCCCCAAGCATGATCCCATCGTTCTTTTCCATAGGACATGGGTCCCAGTTAGTCAAGTGAATCACTGGTCCCCATCAACACAGCCCACACAGAGACAAGGACCAGCTGGGAACACAAAAACAATGATGGCAATGAATTAGTTATAGTAAGAGCAGAGTATTAGAGCCGTTGCACAGTGATGCTTCCCACAGATCAGATGCTCCGTGTATGTCCTGAGGACTGTAGACTGTGCAGGTACCCCGGCCCAAGGTTGTCGGGAAGAAATATCCAGAGACAGAAATGGGTAAAAGAGATTCCCGGAAATCCCTTCCGCGGTGCTCTGGGTGCGGTCCAGCACGCCCTCCAGGGAGTCCGGGCTTTGGCTTGACTTGTTCAGGAGGCTATTTTACACCTCTGAAGTCAGCTCCTGGGGCTGCGGTTACAGATTGCTACACACTTGCTGGCTTAAAGCAACAGAAATTTATGCTCTCTCTCTCTCTCCTTCTGGAGGCCAGAAGTCGGAAATCAGTCAGTGTCACCGGGCTTTGAAAATCGCGGCATCTGCAGGGCTGTGTTCTCTCCAGACGCCGCATGGGAGAACCCGTTCCTTGCCTCTCCCGCCCTTTGGTAGCTCCTGGCATTCCTTGGTTTGTGGCCATGTCACTCCACTCTGCGTCTGTAGTCACACTGCCTCAGTGTGTGTGTGTGTGTGTGTGTGTGTGCCCATTAAATCTCCCTCTGCTTTTTTCCTAGAAGGATACATGTGATTCCATTTAGGTAGGAACCACCAAGATAATCCAGGATAATCTTTTCATCTCAAGATCTTTAATTTAATCACAGCCGCCAAACCATTTTTCACCATATAAATAACGGTTACAGGTCCTGGGGGTGAGGATGTGCATATCTTTGGGTGGGGGTGGAGGGTGTTCACCGCAGGAGTAGCTGTTGCATTCTAGAGAACAGGCAGGGAACAGGCAAATGCTACCTGTAATGGTTTTGTTTTCTGGTAAAGGATATAAATCTCTGTAAATCAAACTTTCATTTGAACTGGACTTAACATCTTATTGATTCTTCTGTGAATTAATAACTTGAATGAAATGTTATGTTTTCACTTTCTATGTGCAGGCAGAGCACGGTTTTAAATTATGCTTTAGTGACATCAACTCATTAATCTTTGAAACAAGCCCATGAGATAGGTGCTATTGTTTATCCTCATTTTAAAGATGATAAAATTGAGTCCCAGAGAGGTTAGGAGAGTCGTCCAACGTCACCCAGCTAAGAAGGAAGGTCTGGCTTCAGGGCCCACTGCGCTGTGCCGTCATAACGCGATGGCTGGACCAAGTGACCAGTCATGTCCTATTAACCTGGCTTTGCCAGGATTCCATAAAAGCCTGTAGTTTGCTTTGGGTAAAACAGTAAACATCAGTAAACATCTTTCACAACAGCCCACACAGAAAATGAAGCACTGATCAGGCTCTCTGAGGGTAGACACATGCTGTGCCTGGTTGGGGAGAGGCGGGATATTTTTCAACTACTTCAGAACACAATCATAAAACGCAAACATTAGGATTGAACCAACAGACACATGCAAACCGCAAAACAAATTATCTGTGATAGGAAAGCGTTATCTGTTGTTTATAATTCCCAACTGCAAAGGATGCCGCAGAGAAGGGTCCTTTGTTTGCTAAAAGGGATGATGGACGTGGGAAAAGCGAGATGGGAAAAGCTAAGAGTTACCGTGCTTGGTGTAAGAGAACAGGAAGAGACAGGGAGGAGGAGGAGGTGACTGGCAGCCAATGAGGAAACAAAAGGGTAGAATCAGGTATTTCATAGCAATTTTGTTAAATATTGCTGTGGCAGGTGACGTGGTCTTCTCTGCTTCCTCCTGCGTTAATTGCCTGTGCAGTCTATTTCACACCAAACATGCTCTGCAGAGCCGAATTTGTTTTTTGAGCATATGGTGCCGAGCCCTACTCCTGGAAGGGTGCGGAGGCTGTTCCCACAGGGGCCCAGTCACGTTGGGATCACAGGTAATTAGAGTTTAAAACTGCACGGACGTTGTTCTAAATGTCCGACGGGTTGGCCGTGGTTTGGGGAATCC
Source organism: Prionailurus viverrinus (assembly GCF_022837055.1). Classification (NCBI taxonomy): domain Eukaryota; kingdom Metazoa; phylum Chordata; class Mammalia; order Carnivora; family Felidae; genus Prionailurus; species Prionailurus viverrinus. The sequence continues at coordinate 14,629,358 of NC_062576.1, read as the reverse complement.
GATGGGGCAGGACTTCAGTCCACAGCAGCATCCCAAATAATGAATTTCTATAGGAAAAAAAGTTTTTAAAAATTGGGTGGGGGAAGCAGAGAAAACCAATGATCCCTCTGTATATAAAAAAATATATATGAGCCCGAATATGATTCAATATGCAAAACACACACCCTCACCCTCTGAAATGTGAGCATCAGACAACTGACCCCGTTTGTGATTCCTCGTCACCTGTTTGCAGAATTCGGGTGCCCTTGGGTGTCTTAGTTAATTAAGCGAAGTCCAGTCTGTTCATTTTCTGATCTGCTTTAAATCTCTGCTACGGTTTTCACATCATCTCCCTCCTTCTTCTTGGATCAACGTCTCCATTTTCTGATCTGCTTTAAATCTCTGCTACGGTTTTTACATCATCTCCCTCCTTCTTCTTGGATCAACGTCTCCATTTCTAAAAGTTGGCAGTTTAAAAAGAGGTTTTTGTCCTTCCGGAGAGAGATGTACAAATACTCCGGATGACCGGCATTGGAAAGGGACATTTAACTCAAAATGCTCCCCTTAATCTGACTTCTACTGGTGTTTCTTCTCCATTCTAGGAGAGTCAAAACATCAACTAACCAACCCAACTAGCCAACGTTCCCCCCAAACTTAATTTTGTATTCATATCTTCTCTCTTAGTTTTGGAAGTGTATCACTGGCATTCATTTCTGAGCTCGACTACAATATTAACGGAAGGGTACGACACATCTTGGGACCAACATTTTTTTTCCAGCGGACCACATCTCCAAGTGCGTGATAAAGCCACATCGATCCTCTGTTCCCTGGCTGCAGTCTTCAAAGGTAACAAACACTCGACCATCGGAATTGTTCTAGGCGATTGCTACTACTGTTTGTTTTGTTTGTTTGGCTCTCTTGAGAGATCATGGACATACAGCATGGTGTAAATTTAAGATATACAAAACGATGATTTGTTACACGTGTGTTCTTTTTTGTGGTGAGAACATTGAATATCTACTCGCTCAGCAATTTTAAGTATTGTTAACTAGTCATAGTGCTGGCAGCGCTGTTTGTTTACAAATGAGGAGTCTGAGGCACAGAAAGTTTAAATAACTTGCCCAAAGCGACACAGTGGAGCCACCATTTGAACCCAGATCTCTGGGACTCTAGAACCTTCTTTTACACAGTTCCTCCGTCCCTCCTCCCTCCAACAACAGCCTCCTAGAGATTCCAGGAATCTATGATACTGTTTCCCATCTCTGAACCTTCACTGACCATTCCAGGAGCCCAGAACATTCTCCTCCCTCTCTCATTCCTTTGTCTATTGGACTCCTATTATTTGTCATATCTCTACTCCAGTGTCCCCATCACGGGGACAACTTCCCTGATTACCTTCTTACAGCACTACGTTCCTTACTGGCAAGCACTTGGCTTACTTTGTCACTGTGAGTTCATCGGTGTGATGACCCACCCAATCTCCAACCTCCTTAAGAAGAAACTTCTATTTTGGCTTATGATTGTGACGCCGAACCCAGCAAGGATTAACAGCTCAGTAAATTGTTACCGGACGACAGAAGAATGAACGAGTGACACAATAGAAGAAAGATAAGTACAGGAAGGCAAGAAGCCCCGGGACGAGCAATCAAGGTGGCCTGGGCTGGGGCAGATGCTGCCAGTCCAAGGTCAAGATGGGAGGAACACAAACCAGTGAGTTTAGGGGAGCCCATCTCTTATATCAAGAATGTCCTAGAACACACCTGCACCCTCCCCCACACGCCAATTCATAAAATCCAGACGCAAGGCCCAGCTGGTGTAGAAGCTCCGCCCCAGGCCCCCGGTGTACCTATGTAATGTTACCAATAGACCTTGGCTCTGAAGATCTTTGGTCCCCATCACTAATTTTCTTCATGTCTGATTTTCCCAGTATTTGGGCTTCAGGTGTCCCTATAGACTTTGAGCTCTTTCTTTGACTATCTATGTTTCCTGCCATCTACAACGGAACTCTGTGGCATGAACCTCGGGTCCCCAGGACTCCAAATCTTCCATCACTAAGCTGGTAGCATACCAGGCCAAGTCCTGCCATGGGAGGGAGTCAGAGAATTAGTATTAAAATGCAGAAATTACTTTTGAGGCCATTTTTTTCAAGCACGCGTCTTTTATATAAAACAAGCTGATGAAAAATAGGGCTTATTGCCTTTGTGTTTCTCCATGGATGATCACCATCTTCTAGACATCACCGTGTCCCCCATAACTGTGAATTAATCCAATAATAATAATACAGTCAGCAGTTAATCGCGTATGGACCTTTCACGAATACAAGCATACTTGGGAGACACAGCTGACCCTACCGATGTATAACAACAGTACAGCTGACGTGCAAGTGGCTCCAACGCATTGCAAACTCCACCCCAGTTCCTTGCCAAGGACACAACTGTCCCTAAGCCTCTTTTTTTTTTTTTTATTTTTTAAATGTTTATTCTTTTTTTTTTTTTTTTTTTTTTGAGAGAGAGAGAGACAGAGACAGAGACAGAGCATGATTGGGGCAGGGGCAGAGAAAGACAGAGACACAATCCAAAGCAGGCTCCAGGCTCTAAGCTGTCAGCACAGAGTCCGACAGAGGACTTGAACTTGTGAACCATGAGATCGTGACCTGAGCGGAAGCCAAACGCTAAACCGACTGAGCCACCCAGGTGGCCCCTTAAGCCTCTTCTTTACAGCTTCTGTAGCCCCAACTGCTGTCCTCCCAAGCACTGTGGACAGACATAACTTGAAAGAGTACTAGACCCAAGGAAGGGAGAAAGTAGGCGAGGGTCAGGCCCAGCAGGAGCAAATGCTTTTACTGAACAGACTTGACAAAACAAAGAAGCTGTTCTGGAATTTCATTCCCACCAATGTTGGGCGTGTGTGGCTTAGACACGGAAGCAGGACATGAAGCTGGGTAGGAAAGCATCATCTCTTTTGTATGTGGTCTTGTCCTGCAGTCATCTTGTTGGGGGGGAAGCAAAGGTGATCAAACCTCCCATAGGAAAAAGCACGCTCTCCAGAGAGCAAGCTGGGTAGTTAAAGTTAAGTTTCTTTAACGTTTTTCTTCTACCTGTTACGTTGGAACTCTGGAACTGAAGTGTGTTTAGGAGGCTGGAGACAACAGCAGTAGGGAAGGGAAACAACCAGAAAAGGAGGCAACCGCCTCTCCGGGCCTCTCCGGCTCCCCAGCACCGGGGTATTAGGGATCCTGATGCCGTGCACAGACCCAGTGGGAGTCACAGATAAGCAGCGTGAAAGGATCACCAAGGAGGGCTCTAACCCCTGTCCTTTTTGTTTGCACAAGGAGACAGGAAAGAATGAAAGATCATTTTCCAGCGACTCTTTGTGGTTTGAAGGTTATGCTGGGGGAAGAGAACGGAGGGCCAGTCAACAGCTTTGTTCTGTTTCAGGGCATCTCCAAAGAAAGCCTGTTTATAGCCAGGTGCATCGAGGGCATGGAAGAGAGGGAGAGTAGAAGAGCATCCCTTCATGATGACTCTGTCTTTGACCAAACTTCAGCAAGGCTCCCCTGGGCCCTCTTCTCCACCTGGGCCTTCTACGTCCTTCCTTGACGAGTCTTGTGTTAGCAGGGATCCTGCAAAGTCAGTTTAGAGCGAATCCGCCACTACTGGAAGATGATCAGGTTCTTCATCCCCCACCCTGGATGCCTAAGCACTTGGCCTGCCTTTGGGAAGAATCCCGTTCGGCCAGGTGAGCAAGAATCCCCCCACCGGTGATGTTCCCTCTTAGTGATTTTCTATTCACTGACCCCGTCACCCTGCTCCTTGGCTATAAATTCCGATTTGTCCTTGTATTTAGAGTTGAGCTCGCTCTCTCCCCTATTACAACAGAGGTAAGCCCTGTTACAATCGTCTTGAATGAAGTCTTCCTGATGATTTTAACGAGAGTCATCCATTTCTTAAACACCCTTTGAATGGAGGGCATGAATGCCTGGGGGTGGGGATAAGTATCCTTGACACGGGAAGGAGGATCAAGGGACTGATTTCTGGTTCTCCACTACCGGGGAGTCCTATGCCCCGGTCCCCACAGCACCCCAACGAGGGGAGAACCCTCCAGATGTCCAGGAGGGGTATATCTGTGAGGCAGAGCGGCTCATATCCCCGCCATCACTGAGCGCAAGGTTCTGCTTTTCCTGGGACGCCTGCATCCTTCTTGAAGCAGGTGGGAACAGGAGAGCAGAAGAGTGGCATTCCTGGACATCCAGCCAATTACGTCAATTTTTACTTTATTCAAAACCTAAAGACATGCATTCTTTCTTGTTCCAGGGGGTCATGGGACAAGCCTACAGCGGTTACATGATAAATAACTCAGACCTGTCGGGACATCTGTGGGACAGGGCACAGGGATGAGACAAGCCGCTGAGAATGACACTCCAGAGCAGGACCATGAAAGGCAGAGAACCTGGAGGGGATCCGCGGGAGCCCCCTGCCAGGTGGCCCAGCTCAGGGAGGCCCAGCAGGGAGTCAAGCAATCAAATGGAGGCACTTATTCCCTCCTGAGGCTATGTTAATGGAGGTCCCATTTCTGACTTTTTATGTTAATTTAAATGATGTATGTTTATGCCCCACTGGGCAAAAAGGACACTGAATTAACACACACAGGAAAGCAAACCAGCCCTCGGCAATCACTCTCCAGTACTCTTCCGCTGCTTTCCGATGAAGGACTATTTTACTCTGCTTGGAAGAAACCCTTCCATTATCACCTCCCTGTTTTGAATGCTTAGCATAGAAGTCATTAAATACTCCGCTTCTTAATGAGAAGATAGTGCAATCGGGCAACAATTTATTTCGGTGCCTTCTGCTTAAGAAAAATGAAGGGCTCACTCCCGCATTCCGTCTCCATTTTTTTTCCCCCTCAAGGTGTTCATCTAACATCCACGAGATGGTATTTCCAGTGTTCACACTTGGCTTTCCCTTGACAAGTCTATGGCGTCTATAGTCTGTAAGACCTAGACAAATGGGGTGGTGACAGTCTGGCCGATACAGCTGTCAGCACAGAGCCTGATGCGGGGCTCGAACTCACAAACCATGAGTTCATGACCTGAGCCGAAGGCAGACGCTTAACCGACTGAGCCACCCAGGCACCCTGAAAATACCTATTTTAAACCAATGCTGGGAGCATCTGACCTCGAGCAAATTCCCTGGGGTATAAGGTTCCTCTTAAAAATGGAATAGACACCACCCACTCCCCCTCCGGTTTTCCTCAGGAATCTGACAAACAAAATACCTAACTGAAACAGGTAAACCATAAAATTTCTGTTATACAAGGGACAGTATGATCAGTCTGACTCCTCACACAGTGGAATCAAGTCAATCAGGAACGGACAACCCAGCACCTAGAGTTATCACGCCAATAAGGGGAGAACCTGAGAAGGAACAAGGGGGAAGGAACAGGGCTGACCAGGACCGTACAAAACAAAGTCCCTTTCCTATAGTTGCGGGCATTCACTTTCAAACGTCCCCCCTCTATAAAGAGAGCTTTCATACTATTCTTAACTTCTGATCTTCTACTCAAATAAACTTTTGCCTGCTGCCCATTTCATCCTGGGTCCACCTCTTCATTCTTCAAAGCGGTGAGACAACGAACCCTGGGTATTGAGGTAAAAAAAAAAAACCTGCAACAATATCACTGTGGGGGACAGGAAGGTGCCACCCCAAAATATGCCTCTCTGGCATGAAGATTATTTTGAGCTGATTATTTTGAGAAACAGTAGACACAGGAGAAGCTCTGGAAACAGAGTAGAAGCTTCCCTTTTGTAAGGGAAATGAACATGTATAGGGGAGATAATCCATTTGTAAGGATTCTCCAAGAGGAGAAGGAGGGCTCCAAATCGCAAGAGATTCTCACCCACAGAGAAGGCTCTGACTTAAACCCGCGTAACACTCCTTATCCTTGGGGCACCTGAGTGGCTCAATCCGTTAAGCCTCTGAATCTTGATTTCGGCTCAGGTCATTGATGAGAGACTACGGGGCAAATTGAAGGCCAGGCAGAAGCAAGCCTTACCACCACGGCCCCCCACCCGACCCCTGCTCCATGGGATATGTCTGACATCCCTTGGACACCGCAGGCTACCCAGAAACAATAAAGGACAAAAAAACAAATGGTTAAACTGATAAGAGTCTCTAACATTTTATTAGAAAAAGGTAATCAACTTCAGGAACTCCCTGGGTCCTGTCCCCGTGCTTTAATAAAACACCTTTTTGCACCAAAGACATCTTCAAGAATTCTTTCTTGGCTGTCAGCTCCGAACCCCACAAACCCCACCATCACCCTAAAACTTCATCAGTCATGACCTCACAGTTCATGAGAGCAAGCTCCACGTCGGGCTCTGGGGTAACAGCATGGAACCTGCTTGGGATTCTCTCCTTCCCCCCCCCCGCCCCTCCCTTGCTCATCTCTCCCTCTCTCTCTCTCTCTCTTTCAAAATAAACATTAAAAAAAAAACCACAACCTTATCCTTGCTTACAGTACTTTTCCCAGTCTCCTTCCTGTAAATGCTTTCCTCCACACCCTTCTTACTTTGTTTTAGTTGAACAGAACATGGCATTTAAGCCCAAATTCTAAGCCACCTCTTTGAGCTTACCCATCCTTGAATTTCTCCCAGGTACATATAAGAGATACACATGTTAATAAGCTTCTGTTTTTTAAAACTTTCCCTTATTATCTTTTGTTACAGGAGCCCTAGCTGACAACCTAGAAGAACAGAAAAGGAGATTTTTCCTCCCCTACAGTTTCTATTTATTTTTATCTGCCATCTGTGACCAAAAACTCTACTTAAGAAATAGAAGTCTCATGGCGGTTTACTACTGCCCCCGTTGCTGTGGTCCAACACTGGCATCCTTGCCTATTTGATGGAAATCTCTAGCCCCGCCTGGGTATCTGATGTGCCCATCTACTGCTCCATGCAGCTTTTAATTCGGTGGGAGAGCTCGACTTTCTCTGTTCCTGGGGCAACCAAAGATCAATCAGATGTGCGTCTGCTGGCAGACAGGACCGAGAGTCCCACTACACGTGCGGTGGGAAAGGATCAGCCGGCTACCGAGCCTGGCAGCACGTCTTCAACAAGCCCTCGTGATGAGCTTTGTTGTGGCGCTCTCTGGCAGGATGGGGGTAGGTGAGAACAGGGGCCGTACTGGGGAGCACAGCATGACTTCACAGAGCGGGGTTGGGGGGGGTGGCTGTGGGCCCTGCCTTCTGTTTCTGCCTGCTGTTGAGATAAAATGTCATCAGCTCCTTTCTACAAAGAGGCTTATTTTAAAATGCCAACGCAACGGCACAAACATCCCTCCCCTCCCAGGCCCCACACTTGATTTCCAGAAGTGTCGCAAAGAGCTAACAGCGCGCTGGCTCCCACAATACGGCCTACCCTCAGGTAGATGGAGTCACGACACGTCATCTACCTTAACTTTCACGGAAGCCCAAGGGGCCACGATCTCTCCTGAGACTTCTCGTGGGATCTGAGACCCACTGAAATTAACCAGACAGAAAGCGGACAAGTCCTGGGACCAAGGTTTCATCCAGGTCTACTTGGTTCCTACAGTTGACTTATTCTCTTATGCAAACATGATGACCCCTTAAAGAGAGGTCATCACCTGCTCAGGGCTATGTTTGCCCAATGGGATTGAGGGTCCAGATGGAAAAGCTTTCTCCCCAACCCAGACTGGGGAGCATGGCCTGGAAGCTCATGAAAGACAGCTGTCTTCTCTGGGAGTGGAGCCATCTCTGGTCCCACAGGGTCTGGTACAGTGCCTTAATCACAGTGAGGTTCACGAAACGTTTGCTGAACGAATAAATGAGATGCATCAAGACTCTCATTAAAACTCAAAACACCCCAAAACACAACCCCCAAACCCAAAAAGTTGTAATACTCCTGGAACTTAGTGTCCTGTGATCTTTTAGCACTGTAGCATGAACGAATTTACAGGAGATGAGCAAGACAGTCGCAGAGAGGGTGCAGACAGAAAGAGGGACGTGGAAAGCCCAGTTAGGAGCTGGAACAGAGAAGCTGAAAGAGCCAATCAGTGCGCGTCTGCTGACACTGACCGAAGGGATCTGAAGACACTAGGCGTCCACCAGGGATCTGCGGAGAAGGGGAGAGGGGGTTGCGAGAAGAGTTGAAGCAGAAACAAAGAGGAGGACAGAAGAGCACCCACACCCCGCTTACCTCCTCGCCATTCCACATCCGCTTCCCCCTCCGCCCCCCACCGGGCTATCTTACATGTAAAGGGCAGAGAACAAAAAATGCCAATAGTGTGCACTTTGGAATCAAGTGTGCTGATCACCCAGGGTATTACGCTAGACAAAAACAAACAAACAAACAAACAAACCAAACCTGCAATATAAGTATGAATGATGAGTAAATGAAATCTCGTTGGCACAACACCCCCTCCCCCCCCCAACCCAGGCAGCCACTCTCAACTTGAACTCGTGCAAAAAAAAATGTGGGCTTACCACATTTCAGGCAGGAGTCTGCGCCTTTGAGAGAGGATAATGAACAAGGCGAGCGTGACTCTTACCCTCATGGAGTTCACAGTCTGGGGCTCACTGAACCAACAAGGAGAGCAGAGGAAATGATGGCCAGGACGAGTAAGAACACGAGGAGTGACAGAGAATTGAGGGCCAGGGTCTAGGCAGAGTTGGCAATCCTCTTAAAGCACGTGGAGGAAAATGGAGAAGCAGCTACCCAGCAGTCAGCAGAGTGAGTGCTCTGACCACACTTCATGAAACAGAACTTGCCAGAAAATAAAGAAAAAAAAAGTGCAAGATGTTTTAGGCTTGCTCCAGAGCCCCTAAGCCTGTGCTACCCAGAGATCCCCCTTCCCTTGAGACATTGCACGGAAGGCTGACAGAGCATCACCCCTGCTCAGCCCCGATCACACGACTCCTCAGGGGCAAAGTGAACAGACAAACACCAATAACTGAGAAATGCATACCAATGTTCTGCCCAATGCATAACACAGCTTCTTTCCCAATAACCATGATAAAAGTTGATCATACAGTAAGCCCTCCTCCAAAACAACCTTCATACTTAATAAATAAACAAATTTTAAAAAAAATCACCGCGATGCAGTTAAAGCAAGAAATTCAGCATAAATGTTTACATTTCTAAAATCTAACCACTGGGTTATTAAACAAACAAAAAAAAAGACTTCCAAATAACTCTTAGATCAAAGAGAAAATAAAACCTGAAATTATACACTATTTAGAAAATAGTGACAATTCTAACACTACATATAAAAACTTATGAGCTGTGGCAAGGTCTGTTCTCAGAGGAAAACACATAACATTAAATGCTTTTGCTATTAAGCAAGACAAAAGGAAAATAAATGAATGGAGATTTCAACTCAAAGGGTAGAAAGCAAGAAACCAAGGGGAAGGGGGAGAGGACAAAACAAGGTGTAGAATTCAAATAGGGGGAAAGAGGGGCGCCTGGGTGGCGCAGTCAGTTAAGCGTCCGACTTCAGCCACGTCACGATCTCAAGGTCCGTGAGTTCGAGCCCCGCGTCGGGCTCTGGGCTGATGGCTCAGAGCCTGGAGCCTGTTTCCGATTCTGTGTCTCCCTCTCTCTCTGCCCCTCCCCTGTTCATGCTCTGTCTCTCTCTGTCCCAAAAATAAATAAACGTTGAAAAAAAAAATTAAAAAAAAAACAAATAGGGGGAAAGAGAGGGACTGTACATCAGGAGCTGGTTCTTTGAAAAGGCCAACTAAATAGATTATAAAATTAAATCTAATTTTAAAAGGAGAGAAAAAAAAAAAAAAACACGTAAGTGCCATTAGGACTTGAAAAGGGCTTTGACCACAAACATAAAGAAGCTTTTACATGTTTTAATGACACATGAATGGAAGAAATGTCAATCCAGAAAGCTTTCTGAGAGAGCTGAAAACTGGCATAGGCCAACCACTTAAAATCCTGGAAAAGTCAGCCAAGATTACTCTCCAAAAAGGCATTAGACCTCAATTGTACTACAAGTAAATTCTCTTTTTTTTTTTTTTTTTTTTGGAATAGAAAAATACCAAGCAATCTGAAGTTGCCCAGAGCGTAAAAGAACATGGAAAAGTTTGTCATTTTTTGTGGGGGGCAGAGGAACTGAGTAAATAATTTCTTTTAAGGGTGATGAGTATGTACTAAAATCATGGTAATGGTCGCACAACTCTGAATATACTAAAAACTCATTTAATTATACATTTTAAATGGATAAAACGTGGGACATGTGAATTATATTCAAGAAGGCTCTTTTAAAAATTATTTTTATTTTTACTTATTTTCGAGAGAGACAGAGCGTGAGTGGGGGAGGGGCAGAGAGAGAGGGAGACACAGAATCAGAAGCAGGCTCCAGGCTCCGATCTGGAAGCACAGAGCCCAGCGCGGGGCAGGGCTCAAACTCATGAACCGTGAGATCATGACCTGAGCTGAAGTCGGAAGCTTGACTGACTGAGCCACCAAGGTGCCCCTCAAGAAGGCTTTTGCTTGTTTTTTTAAAGAAATACCGCATATACACAATCAGAAGGAAAAGCTATATATAAGTGTTACTAATCAATTGAGGATTGAAAATTTTAACAAAAAATACTAGCAACTAACACACCAGTACCAAGTAGAGTTTATTCCAGGAATACAAATACGGCCTTATTTTAGATAATCTATTAATATAATTCCAAAATATTAATAAATCAAGAGAAAAATTAATCACATTGATTAATGCCAAAAGCCATGCGAAAACATTAAATATGTATTCTCAAGAAAAACTCCTACAAAATTAGAAAGAAAATTTCCCAAATCTGTTATCTTCTTAAAACAAACATCCGATATTAGTTATAATGGTAAAAATAATTCAAGCATTTCATTAAGCCGTCACCATCAATATTCAATATTGCTCTGTAGATTTCAACCGAGGCAATAAAAAAGGTAAACATAATGAAAGGAAATAAAAAGGCAAAGCTATGTTTATTTGTTCATAATGTGATGCTCTATCTTGAAAAATAAAATAAAATCAAGAAAGTCAACAAAAATTATTAGAACTTATAAAGACTCAAGAAATGTGGCCAGTTGTCATTCCTAATGAAAACTCTTTATCGAAGTAGAACAGACATTTTTTAAAAAGCACACAAATCTCAAGTGTTCGGCCCTGTCACTTTTCAAAAACTGAACACACCCATTTAGCCGTCACCCAAGTCAAGAACCAGAAGATGACCAGACTCCCAGAATCTCCCTGTGTGCTCACCTAATCATTACTCTGTGGTTACCTGCCCAAAGGTTAACTATCTTGAGTTCTAACATCGTGGATTGGTTGTGCTTGATCTTGAAACTTCTATAAAAAGAACACAACAGTGTATACTATTTGGGATCTGGATTCTTTGATTGTACATTATGTCTGAAAGATGTTAGTGCTTTTTTGTTTTGAAAAAATAGCATTCATAGCCTCAGATAATTAAGAGAATATATCGCATTCATAAAACAAGAACTGGCTGCTGTAGCAAAAGATGAGTTAGAGAACCAGTAAGAACCCTTGAAAATTAAAATACAAAAGCAGAAATAGAAAGTTTAGAAAAGAAGGTTAAGAAAATTTCCCAGAATGGATAGTCAAAAGGCCTAAAATGAAAAATAGGAGGGTAAAGATAGAAAAAAAAAAAATTAGACAACGGGCCCAGGAGGTATAACACACAAATAAAACGAGTTCCAAAAATGAAGAACAAACACCACCCCCCTCACACACAAATAAAGAACATCAATAATAAATATGAGTTTCCATTGGAAAGTTCTACCAAGCACCCAACACAATTAATGAAAGTAAATCCCAAAGTACATCATCAGGAAATTTCAAAATACCTGGGATAAAAGGATTTCTAAAGAGATAATGACAAGTCACCTTCAAAGAACCAGGGTCAAAATGGCTCTGAACTTCCCAATAGCCACGTTGAAAATTAGAAGGCAGTAGAACACGGCCTTCAAAATCTGAAAGAAAAATCATTCCAAGTGGGAAGCTTGAATCCAGATATTTTTAGACATGCAAGGACTAAAAACTTTACTTGAGGATATGCATCACTAAAATGAAGGAGTAAGCCAAGAAAATAAAGACATGAGATCAGAACACGGGAGAGAGGGGAAGGGAACCCTAGAATCTGTGTTGTATTGCACAGCCAGTCCCAATGGAAAGGGCCAGAGCACTCTTGAGACTTTTCTTCAAACAGATGAACTGGACAGAATATCTAATGTGGCTGAGATGATTGAGAAGGAATCCAGACAAGAGCCAGAGGGTCTGAAGTTGAATTGGTTTAAAGTATATAGAAAACAAAGTAAACAAGTAAATAGAAAGACAATGATTAAGTACAGGAAAAACAAAAAGCTGAGCACGGGAAATAATTCAACGTATACCATGGGGATCAGCAGTATGCTGTTACAGTAATACAAATATTTTTAAATGAACTGAACAAAATTAGAATGTAACTATAATGGAGGATGGGGAAGAGATGAGAAGAGATGTAAAATGTGGCAGGGGTAGGTGTGAGTGAGCGATAAAGAGCTTTTATCCTATCCCCCGTAGTGGGAAGTCAAGAAATCATGCCTCAATCTCAAAAAAACAAGTAGGACTGGAAGTATGTTATTTAGAGAGAGACAGGTAGGCAAAAAGGATCATTTTTAAGAGTAGAGAGTGGTCCCTTTAGAGAGTGAAGAGAGCCTTGCAGAATATCGATCAGACTTTTAAAACACAGACGTATACCATTTCCATAAAACTACAAAATAAGTTAAAATATGTAAGACCCTAATGAAATATTAATCATGGTTGTCAGCAGGAGTATGATGGCGCGTGATTATCTAATTCTCTTTTTTTTTTTGTATTTTTAAGTTTTTACAGTGAACGTTAAATTTGCAATGAATACATAACAATACGAATACAAAAAAAAAGAAGTATTTTTACAGGGTGATTTTCAAATTCCCCAGTCTGCTCGCCACTGTCCTTGTTCGTCTCTGCTGGGCTGGAAGACAACATCTGGATTAGAAGCAGAGCAGAAAATGACTCCTATTTCTTCCCCTCCTGAATGCCTATAGACAAATTATAGAGCTCTAATTTCATGGCTGTCAGCCTCTGCTCCTCCCCCCTCATATTCTCTCGAATTTGAAGTCTCTGCAATTTCAAGTTTCTTCAAGCAAAAATTCCCGTTTTGCAGGGATGTCTACAAGCATCAGGGATTTTTTTTTTTTTTTCTGTGCATAGTTACTTTTGAGATACTGTAGGGTTTGGCAGAGGATGGTCACCCCGGTCACGTAAACATTCTCAATCCATCAAGACAACCATTCTTGGCCACTTTGAGGCTCGAGAGTATATTCAAAGGGATACACAAAGACGGGGGGCAGGGTGGAAAGGTCAAGGTGCTCTTTTGGAGTCAAGGAATGGGGTCGTTCCAGCCACAGAAGCCCATAGGTAGACTGGAGAAGTTCAGTCCTTATGGCAAAGTGAGGGTTCCAGCAACTTCCAATCAGAGCTCAGCCGCGGGGTGGCCGGAAATCCAAAGTGAGCCATGGAGCTGGGGCCGGGGGTGCAGGAGGCTAGCCGAGGAACGGGATTCAGAGGTGTGGTTCCAGGCCAGGGAGGTTTGGCAGCAACGATTTCCAGCAGCCTAGGACTCTCAGTGGGAGCAGCCCGGACAGAGAGACTGGACAAAGGAAAGGCCCCTGGCCGCCAAGAAGCCAGAGTTCTGGGACAGAGCACACTGGTGGGGCGGAAGGTCTCGATGTGGAGACCCCACTCCAGGAGCCTCAGGAACAACACAGAGGCCTATGGGAGCAGCGTGCCCTCCCTGGAGGAAGAAGAGTTGCAGGAATGTGCAGTGGCTCAGGGTTCAAGAGGTGGACACTGTTTCTCGGCTCACGCCGTGGGGGCCGGGACCACAGCTGGGGCCTCCGTGTCGGCCTCCCTGGTCCCAGGACCAGAGTGGGGCCAAGGTCTGCAGATGAGAAAGGAGGGCAGGGATCTCAGAGGAGCTGGAGAATAAACAAGCCAGGGAAAGGCAGAGGTCATCACCGCTGTCCCCAACTGTCCTCTAGAACGTGGAGCAGAAGAAGGGCCTCGGGGAAGCTGTCCTTCAGAAACACTCCTCTCTTTGCTCCAGAAAAGGCACAGCCTGTGTGGCACAGGTGACAGTTCGAACACCACCCACGTGCTTTCCTCCTTTGGGTTACGTGACCTTCGCTCCGCTGCTCTAAGCTGCAAGGTGGGCGACTTGGGAGTTTTCTCGGGGCCTTCTCCGCCTCCTGCGGGAGTGACGCTCAGCTCCGAGGAAGCAGGGCACGGGGCTCTCATAACTGGAGGAAAACCCTCTTGCTCCCCTAAAGCCAAGGACGGGGGGCCGGGGCCAAGGAGGAGGAAGATGTTCTCTAAATGAAAGTCTGCGGTTTCCTGCCTATGGTCCCATGGGAAGGAGACAGGGGCAGGACGGCCATGAGCAGTGACGTGCACCCCGTCTCGGCACAGAGAGAGGGAGTGAAGTGCTGCACGGTGAGGTTGGCGCAGAGGGCGTAGGGGGGCCTGTGCTTCCGTTTTCTATGGGGGCTGTGGAAGGAGCCTGTCCCAGGCGGCCCCGTACCCATCTGGGGCCCGCCTCATCAGACGGGTTATGATGGAACAGCGTGGCCGTGGGGCAAGAGGCCCCGCTCCCTTGGAGGGAAGGGGGCGGCTGAGTTGAAATCCAAAAGAGCAGCTGAGGGTCTCTCCTGAAGGCAACATGGGCCGGCAGCTGAGGCTGGGATGGGTAGGGGGAGAGATGACCGAGCTCAGGTGTCTGCCACCAGCACAAGTCCCAGGTCGCGGAGGCAGATGGGCCCTGACCAAGCCGAGAGGTCAGATCGCGATTAGGCCGGCCGGAGTCCTCTACCGGCGACGGTGGCCGGGCCAGGAGCTGCCAGGTGGCGCGGGGACACCGCCCAAGGGAAGGAGAGACACACAGAGACCCCGAGGCTTCCACTCGGCCACAGGGGGGCTAAGCCCACCGGTGCCACACCTGTCCCCACACCTGTCGCCACACCTGTTCTCCCCCACCCCCCACACGCCGTCTGAGACTGAGCGTTCTTCCTGGACTGAGCGTTTCCATAAGGACAATAACAGAAACCCAGCGGCAGGTCCCTAGACTTCTGAATTGATGAGCCCGGCGTGTCGCGAGGGCTCAATACGTATTTGCTGGTACGTCAATGAAGGATTCCATATTCTGCACTTGTCTGTCCAAGACATTTGAAAGAAACTAAAGACTCTCCCTAACAACTTAATGGCTGGTGTGCTGTTTTATTGTCTGTGTCCACATCAGAGCATTTCATTGAGGCTAGGGTGCCGGGGACGGGGTGGAAAAAAAAAAAAAAACGCACGTTAATGGCCTTTCTTTGGCCTCATTGCCTTTTTGATCCATTTGCTTCATAATAACACATCGGTCCCTGTTGGGAGTGGTACGTATAGAAGTAACAGCAGCTGCTGGATTAATAGTTATTGTCAGTTTGGCCGCCTGGGTGGCTCAGTCGGTCAAGCGTCCAACTCTTGATCTTGGCCCAGGTCATGATCTCACAGTGTACGGGTTCAAGCCCCGGGCTGGTGTCTGCTTGGGATTCTCCCTTCCTCCTGCCCCCTCCCCCGCCCCTCCCCAACTTGCTCTCTCTCTTTCTCAAAATAAATAAATTAACTTAAAAAAAACCCGGCAGAGTAGATGTCCGTATGATCCTCCGTGCAGGCGAAAGCCAACTTGCTGTAAACCTTCCCGAGCGATGGCAAAAAGGTATAAATACGGAAATTCACAAACTTCGCTAAGCTGAGTTAGGACGGGAGACGAAGCCAGCGTCCCACGCGAAAAGCTGGGATTGCCCAGAGTGGTTCTCAGAGCCCATCTTTCCACTTGAAACCCCAGATTTGGTTACAGCGCAGGAATGGTTCAACCTACGGCCGGTTCCATCTGCCAAACCGTCTGCAGCCACCGCGTCCGCCGCCGTCGGAAATTCAACGTTCATAAAAGACACTCGAGGAACATCGCTCTCCCTTCTCCTTCTTAGGCATCTGGGGGTCCACTGAACTTGACGCACAGAGGTCAAACTCCAAAATACCGACTTGAGCACCCTACCAGGGGTACAAAGGACGCTCCGTGCGGGTGAGATTTACCGGACCTCACACACTGCCCGTTCTCAGAAGCCTTCGAAAGGGCCACTGCTCCACACACGGCACTCGCACTCTGTTGTGCATAACAGCAGAGCAAGCTTGTCGCAGCCTCTCGGCTGCTATGAGGATGCGTGACCCGAGTGGCTTAACGACCCCGGAGCCCGGACTTCGGGGAGAAAATGAAGCCCGCTGCCCCTGACTTCCCGGGTGCCTGGCTGCAGAAGCTATTTTTAGAGCCACGCTGGCACCAGCGAAGACTTCCACCTCGAACTCCAGAGAGATACTGCGAAGCGTCAACCCGAACTTCCCTACTTTGGGAAGGTCTGGGTAAAACTCCCACAGCCTTGGAAACCGTGCAGGGTCGGCAGGAGGAGGAACCCCTCGGGGCCCACCAAGGTAGCAGGAAATGGTCATTTACGTAGGCTGGACTGCCCGAAGTTCATTACTTGGCCACCACAACTCGGCCATCGGTACTTAACAATTAATTTCCCAGACTAACAGAGGACTTTGCTTGCTCTCTTTCTAATCTAAGAGAAATAAAAGTCACATGTTCCCGTGTTTCCGTAAGAGGGGACGAAAAAACGGATAGGGGCTAGGCTCCACAAGGAGCCGCAAACGTAACAAACGCGAAACTGGCAAAGCCCGATCCGCCCTAACCTGTGCGGAGGAGGCAAACTGTGGCCAGTGCACCGGCGAGCTGAGCAAATGGCAAAGGCTGACCGGGCGTGGGAACACGTTAGAGTCTGTACCTTAGTCATCTCGTCCAGAGGACACCCTCAAAAACAGCGGGGAACAATCACACACGGAGGACGGGATGGGCCAGAGTTCTAAACTGCACTGTAGAGAAAACGATGGGGCAGCCGGGAATAAAGGAGGAAAGGGAATTTTCTGCTCTGAACTCAATCCGAGCATCTTCTGTAACTGCTTTGTGGGCTCTGAGGATGGAGTGGAAAAAAGAAATGTGAGAAAGGGCAGGGGAAGGAAATGCAGGAAATGGGCAGGAGAAGGAAAACCTACGCAAGGCCAGAAGATGGCACATTCTGGAGTCATCTAGAAAAGGGGGATTAAAGCTACCAAAATAATGGCTGCAGCCTACCCCTCCCCGCTCCTTCCGCAGTCACACCTCTCCAGCTGCAACCGATCTGAAGGCCCGCCAGATCAATCTGGAAAATTAAGGGTACCGCTGCGTCCCTATTTATGTCCGGCAATAATGCAGGAATCGGGCATTTGACTCAGAGGCAAAGCATCTTCTATTTTTAAAGCCTTTACGTTTCAAATGAAACTTATCTGCTCTCTGGCAGCCCAGCACACTGAGCCTCTTTGCGAGGGGGGAGGAAAGCCTTCCCAGCATTATTCAGATTTACCTGCTGGCTGCTATGAGCTGTCATAACACATGTTGGTTGATGGAGGCAGGTCTCTGCTTGTCATCACGGAGAACGGTTACCCTGCAAAGCCTTGCTCTGGCTCCAGGGCACTGCCTGGGAATTCTGCTTCCAAAAGCAAGGCAACCAGCAGCGACATCAGCGTGTCACGCCAAGGTAAGAATTGATCTACCCAGGCTGGTGTTGAGGGTACATAGGTGATGTCAAGAAAGACCATTTATTTCACCCAAGAGCAGTGTGTTCACCAATGTGCAAGCACACTTCTGTTTTATAATGAACAGCCTCCCGGAAAGGACCGACTTGAAGGCCGTGGGACTCTTCTCTTTCCAGGCAAAAACACTTTCGTTGAAATTGCCACTTCTTGGTTAGCGCTCAGGACTCTGCTCCGTTCGTAGGATACCGACTAGGGCTAATCCAATGAGCAGGTCATTTGTCATAATCATTCATAACCATTCAGAGTTGTACGAATGGACCAAAAAAGAGATTATTACCCTCATTTACTACTGAAGAATCTAAGGAGCAGAGAGGTAAAGCAGCTTGTCCGAGGTCCCGTCGAATGGGTCTGCAGCACATCTAGCCCTTTTGCAGAGAAGTAAACGGAGGCTCAAAGCCGGTGGTCAAATCTGGCCCCCAAACAGGTCTTGGGACCCTGGGCAATGTTTTCTCTGTCGCATCGTGCTGCAGACACACGGAGTCATTGACAAGCGCTCGCTCCTAGCTCTGAGCACCGCGAGAAGGCCGCGGTCACCGGGGGATGGCTAGGCAGAGCAGACGTGTGCCATCCTCTGTTTCCCCGTGGGTGTACCTGCCGTTTTCCCAGGAAGGGACAAAGTTGAGGATGCTGCTGCTTCCTCACAGTCCCGATCAATTGCGATCACTACTAGACATTCTTTCCAGCTAAGCATCTGACCACACAGCAAATTCTGTAAAGAAGTGGCCATGTCTTCCCCTGGATACTCTCACAGGACAAGCACCCACTCATGGCTTCTCCAGCGATCGTTTTCATCCACTCCACTCTTGTGGGGGGTCTCAAAAATGCACAAGCATGGATGAATTTGCAAAGGACTGAAGCCCAGGTGGAGTAGCCTCTATTCTGCTCTAACAGAGGTTTATACACAGGAGGAATCTACGAAGGCTCACGAAGCAAAGAGGAGCCAACCCCTAGGCCTGATCGTATTCGGAACAATGCTTCCTGCAGAGGGGTGTAAAACCCCACGGTTGACCAGGATTGACCAAACGAACGCCTTCTATCAACTCACTGGGCTCCTCCAGGGCTGGCCCCTGAGGAAAGCAAGCCGAGTTTTGTGGAGGGTTGTTATTTTTAACTGTGAAATGCCTCACGTCTTGCTTCTGTAGTAAAACTCTTCACTGAAACTGATTACGTACAACACCTCCTGCCGGATCATGAGAGCATCAATGAGTGCTTTTCATCAGAGGAGCCCAAAGCTGTGTTATGGAAATTTTCTCCTCCTGGGAAAAACACCTTTAGACGCTTTACATGGTTTAGGGATGAGAAAATGAAAAGCTCATCTACAGAGGAGGGGTGACCGGCCTCATGACACAGACCCTGTTGGTGGCAAAATCGAACAGGTCAGTCCTCTGTTGCTGGGAGACTGCAAGGCAGGAAAGGAAGGTAGAACTCTTCCATTGTGATTTTTCTCTTCCTCAACTGGGACGGACTTCAGATGGCCCTGGAGCTAGATTCCTTTTATGACTCTCCTTTCCTAGGGAAGGGCTTCCAAAGGGAAGTCCTAAGCACCGTGGTCTTTAATTTGTCCTTGTCCACACATGCTGCAGGACGGCCAGCACCATATACACAGTCCAGGTGGGTCAACAAGACGAGGTCCTGGCTCAGTGAGATGGTCACCTTCTGCCCAGGATGTGCCTCGTTTTCTGAAACCCTGCTTGCGACTCGGCCGTGACAGATTCTGCTGCTCTGGGATGTGACCCCAGTTTAATTGCCCGCTGTGCTCGGTGCTGCCCTGCCACTTCCCCCAAAAGGGGGACCACACAAGACGAGGAGGCACGAGTTCATACCCAACTGTCTTCATCTTGTTGCAAGATCGGCCATCTGCTGATGGCCATCAGCTCCTAAGGTGGAATTCACATCCATTCAATTCATCTATTTACAGTGCGCAATTCAACAGCGCTCGGCATGTTCACAGAGTTGCGCAATCGTCTCCAGAATCAATTTTAGGGCATTTTTATCACTCCCCCCCGAAAGCCCTGGACTCATCATCAGCCTCTCCTCTCCCTGTCCCTTCCCCAGGCCTAGACAACTGCTCTTACACTTCTTGTCTCCCCGATTAGTGTTTTACCCATCTTTAATCTATCTCATTGGACCACTGGATCGAGTCTGGCCTCCCCTGTTTGGTTTTTAGAACCCTCCATCAAGCGGACTTCCTGTTTTGATCTACATGGTCTCCCGTCTTTCCTCTCCTTTTTAACGCACATTCCCTACCTTTAGCTTCCTCACCGTACCCAAAATACCCAAGCGAATGGTTAACTCAGTGGACTTGGGTTGCCCAAACCTTGCACCTTCCAAAGAAAGAACTGGCTCTTCCCAGGGCCCACGGAGATAACTAACAAGGCCTTGAGACGTCCTGCCTGATAAGAGTGATTCTGCCTGCCTGAAGCCCTGGACCGTGCTGGTTTAAGCTCCGGGCGTGGGGAGCTGGAGACTGCGTAGCCGAGGTTAGTCACACGGCGCTCCATGACCGACCCCCCACTAAAGACCTTGCAAGCTAAGGCTCAGGTGAACTTCCCTGGATGACCATGCCTCACACCCGCTGTGACCTCTCACCGCTGGGACACGGAGTACTGTCCACACAACTCCATGGGAGAGGATGTCCAGCAGCTCGCACCTGGTTTCTCCTGGACACTGTCCTATGCATCTGGTCCCTTTACCGATTTTAATCCGTACCCTTCGGCTGTAACAAATCAGTAATCGCGAGCATCACTGCTTTTCTGAGGTTTGCGGGTCCCCAAACACACCCATTTTCACCACCGGGCCTCTAACTGTGTTGTCTCCCATCTACCGTGCCAGGTTGCAAGGTCCAGAAGGTCCCGTCTTTCCCAGGACAGACAGCACAATGGGCAAGAGTGTAGACTCTGGGTAACCGGACCGGAATCCCAGCTTCATGCCCTACTGAGTGTGTGACCTTGGGCAAAGTGCTTGCCCTTGTGCTTTAGCAGCCCTGCCTGTGAAGTGGAGACCATACCAATACTTACCTCCAAGGGCTAGTATCAGCTGTAAATGGATACCGCGATGTGTAAAATGCAATGCGTACAGCGTATGATTAATGCCTGGCGCGCTGAAAATTCCAACATTAGCTATGGTGTCTATGAGCTCCCCCATCCACCCCTCTCACAAAGTTCCTTTCCTCCCATAAATGCACACTCACCGATGCCAAAGGGCAATTGTGCGCACTTGGGTCCTCTGTCTCCAATCAGCCTATGATCTCCTTCAGGAGGATCATGTCATTTACCAACACCGTCCCCCCAGAAGTTCCTACAACGCTGAGCAGACAATGGATTCCTAAAATATATCTGCTGGTGCACAGGGAAGATCTCTCTATTTAAAAGTCTAGGAAAATCTGATTCTTCACGTAAGGATTTCCCCCTTGTGTAAGCCAGTCATCTTCCTCTAGGGAGGGAAAAAATAAATAAAACCCTTCTCCTTTATATACATTTGTGTACAGAATTTGAGATACCAGCAACCACGCATACCCAGGCCAGCCCTTTCAACTAAGAATCTAACAGCCTCTAATGGCTCCTATACCTTATAATTATTATCAAATTATATGTTGGCTTTAAGATGGCTAATTATTAATCATCGGCCTGAATTCGGTATTAATGAGCAATGCCACTAATTGCAGGGTCACCTAACCCAGAGCAGGAAGGCACGACTGACACCTCACAGAGGGTGCCTGACTCAGCCCCAGACAGTGCCCTGGAAGCAATGTGCTGTAAAATGTCCCATCTCTGGTGACACCTCGGACCCTTGCCGGCTGGTAAAAGGCACGGGATTTTACAGCTGGAAAGAACTGTAAAGATCAGCACTTCCCAAGCTGTGAGCGACACATCTCTGAAGACTGCTGAGTTAAGCTAGGCTTCCACGAATTCATGGTGCACCCAACCCAGATGCCTCCAGGCTACATGGGTGATATCCCCACGTCCTTATTTCTGCTACTATTTTTCACACATATGTGCCTAATGTTATCGATCATAAAATTCAAGCTTATATCAAAGGACAACTGAATTCACAGTAGCTTTTTTTGTCAGGGAATTCTCACGGAAAGTTTGGTGAATGTATATTCCTGGACCCTCAAGACCGCTGTCAATGACTTCTCTGTTCTTGGTCGGCTCGCCCATTCCTATTCCTTCCGGAAATCATTCCAGAGGCTTTATTGTTTTCCTGTAACCCCCATGCAAGGCCTAGCTCTCACTCTTTTTTTAAATTTTTTTTAATGTTTATATTTATTTTTGAGACAGAGACTGAGCGGGGTGAGGGGCAAAGAGATTGGGAGACACAGAATCCGAAGCAGGCTCATGGCTCTGAGCTGTCAGCACAGAGCCCGACACTGGGCTTGAACTCATGAGCCGCAAGATCATGACCTGAGCGGAAGTCGGAGGCTTAACCGACTGAACCACCCAGGCACCCCGCCTAGCTCTCACTCTTAAGGATGATTTCTCCTCCTCTTTCCTGAAGAAAATGTGGGTCACAAAGCATGAGCTCACTGTTCTTCTCTTCAAGACCAAACCACGGTTCGTGTTCTGGACCTGAGCTCCTCGCCGCTCTGTGGGGTCCTTCGTTCCCAACCAGCACCCCCTGCCTCCTTCCGATGCCTTCAGACCTTCCCTCCCCTTGCTCGGTGCCCTCAACTGTTCGTACTGTGTTAAAATAGCACTCTTCGCGTCCTCATTCGGGAAGAGGATGTTCAGACAACAGATGTCATATTCAAGGAGATCAAGCAGGAAGTTCAAGAAACAGCTGACGAGCAAGTGGAGTTTAGGAAGAGGACTGTGTCAGAAGAGGCTCCCTGGAGTGAAGTGCTCCCTGGAGTGAAGTGCTCCCCGGAGCGAATGGGGATCCTACCATCTGTCCCCAAGCCCGGCGGTGAGTGCTTCTGGCAACAAGAAACATCCTCACTGCCGCCTGACTCGGGCTTAGCAAAGGGAGAGTGGCCTGTGAACTAGAGGGAGCCTTGTGTGGGGGGGAAGTCACCTCTCCCCTCCCATGCAGGACTAAGGTGTGTGAATCCTGGAAACCAGATACGGGATGCAGAAGGAATGCTGGCCTGCGGCCACTTTAAAGGTGGTCGTGATTAAAAGTCACTATAAAAAAGAACGAAGAGGGGTGCTTGGGTGGCTCAGTCAGTTAAGCGCCTGACTCTTGATTTTGGCTCAGGTCGTGATGTCACGGTTGGTGAGTTCGAGCCCTGCGTGGCGCTCTGAGATGATGCTGCAGAGTCTGTTTGGGATTCTCTCTCTCTCTCTGCCCCTCTCCTGTTCACTCTCTCTGTCTCATTAACAAATAAACGTTTTAAAAATAAGTAAATAAATAAACTACACATCACTTGATCTTTACCCGCCTCCATAGTTTCTACGCCTCACCTCTCTGAGTCTACCCCAAACACCTCAAAAGCATAATCTGCTCTCAAACTGCCCCCCCCACTCCTTCATATCCCATTCATTCCTCCATACACGGCCAACTGGCTTCAGACTCCAAGAGTCCCTTAAAATGGTTTCACCAAGGCTGTGATGAGTGGACCCCTTAAACCCAATGGTGCTTCCGGTCTTCTTGGTCTTAAGTCTTGGACTCCACGGATCATCCTCATACCTCTCTGACCATTCATCATCACTTGCTGGTTGCTCTTACGTAGGTTCCCTCCATCCCAGAAATATTGGCGCTCTCCTTGTCTTTCTCTAAGGGACCTCTGGACAATCTCACTCTCTATCTAATCGCTAGCCCTGATCGCTCTTCGGAGCCTCAGATGTCACTCATCCATTCATTCACTCGCTATAGATTTCCAGCAAACCTACTAAGTGCCAAGGGAGTAATCAGGCACTGGGGATACAACTGTGAACCAGTCACAGTCCTGGCTTCCTAAAGCATATAGTCTCGTGGGTGATAAAGAACGGTAAAGAGAGGCTCTCCAACTGGGAGAGCCAAGTAGAAACACCTAGCAGTGGTTC
Source organism: Prionailurus viverrinus (assembly GCF_022837055.1). Taxonomy (NCBI): domain Eukaryota; kingdom Metazoa; phylum Chordata; class Mammalia; order Carnivora; family Felidae; genus Prionailurus; species Prionailurus viverrinus. Next base: position 14,605,624 of record NC_062576.1, on the reverse strand, counting down.
TTAATAAAAGGCCTGTGGATCATTAAGGCATTCATAAACTGCATGAAACTGCACGCAAAGTTCTGTCCGCTTGTACGTGTTCAGGGCTGATACGATCTACGCCTTTCATTAGATGATCCAAGAGGCCTTTGACACGAAAACGTTTAAAATCTGCTGGTCTGATGATAGGTTACTGATGTGACATTGGACTTGATGGCACTTTGGAGAAAAACTGGGGCTTAAGACAGATTTGAGACCCTCCTCTGAGAGGCGAGAGTTGGCTCATGGCTCCTCAAGGTCTTTCACTGGAGAATCTCAGCAGCAGAGGGCAGCGACATATTGGAGGTGACAGCGGGACCCCGCATGGCTTAACTCAAGCTCTAAAACTCTGAGCAACACTGTCCCCAAATCCCCCAGTCATGCGGTGCCCACAGCCCCCAGCGTGAGAAGCATGGACCACAGCTGTACCGGGAATGATACAGGTCTCCCAGAGCTTTGAAGAAGAGGCATTTTTTTTGGCCAACATTTAGAAGTCAGAAGATTTCATGCAATGATCTGGATTTGTGTTTTCTCTTAAAAGTCTGAGGACCCGGGGGCACCTGCGTGGTTCAGGCAGTTAAGCGTCCGACTTTGGCTCAGGTCACGGTCTCACGCCCTGCGTCGGGCTCTGTGCTGACAGCTCCTTCAGATTCTGTGTCTCCCCCTCTCCCTCTGCCCCTCTCCCACTTGTGCTCTGTTTCTCGGTCTGACAAATAAACATTAAAAAATTTTTTTTTTAATTTAAAAAAAGTCTGAGGACCTGACAAAAGCCAGCCTGTGTCCCCATCCCCCAGCCCAGCACCATCCCCCAGGGTGGGGCTAAGAGCAGCTGCCTCCTTATTGGCGAGCCTTCTCTTCAGTCCCCACCCCCCACCCCTCATACACTTGGACTCTGCTCTCTTTCGTGGCACCTGTGCTCTCTCCTTGCCCGAAACTTGGGAAATAAACTGTTTACCAGGCAGGAGAAGCCACAAAACAAAACAAACAAATATGAAAAAGGGAAAGAAGTAAAACGAAGGACGTACATTTTCTTAATGGAAAAAATCTCCTACGTTATGTTGTCTGCTGGGAAGATTCAGTATCCACGGCCTCATCCAGTCTAATGCCATTTGGATTGTGAAAATGTTCTCCTCGTTCCATCCTTCGCCAGAATAAAATCATTACTATCAAAATATTAGAATCACAGTGGGGAGGGGGAAGCCACCATGTCCCAACATTTAAGAAATCACATCGTATCTGCCTAACAGCATCAGAAGGGCCATAAGAATTCCTTCCTACAATTAAGTATCCCCATCAACTATTAACAAATTAAACATTTTGTCAGTTAGGATACATTAAAAAGAGATCATCGGTATTGGGTTCTGTTTTGGGCATCAGAGATACATGTAATGTTAATGACTCGTGATCACAACTCTATTTTCTCGAGTCTCTTTTAAGTGCATATTAATCATCTGTTAATGTTACCATAACTCATTAAATACAAGCTACATTTTTGCCTGGCGCCTTTCATCCATGGGGAATAGCTAGGTTTTCAGGGCCTGTTACAGCGTTAGGACGCACCCGCCTCTTTCCCTCTTGTGGGGTTAACACCACCGTCACACCTCCGTTCTCTTATCGGTCAAGGCTGGAGGTCAGCCTCCCTGTGGGTCAGGGATGAAGCACCCTTTGTGTTCCGTTCAGTAGTGTTAATTGCATTCAAGTTGTCGTGCAACCAGTTTCCAGAACGCTTTTCATCTTGCAAAACTGAAACTCTATAACCATTAAATAACAACTCCCCATCCTGTCTTCTCCCCAGCCCCTGGCAACCCCCCTTCTACTGCCCGTCTCTATGAATTTGGCCATTCTAGGTACCTTCTATGAGGTATAGTATCCGTCTTTGGTAACTGGTCTATTTCACTTGGCATGATGTCCCCGTGGTTCCTCCATGCCATAGCATGCGTCAGAATTTCCTTCCTTGCTTAAGGCTGAATGATATTCTGCTGTAGGTATAGACCACATTGAATCCATCCATTCATCTGTTGGTGGACATCTGGGTTATTTCCCCCTTTTGGCTACTGTGAAAAAATGCTGCTGTGAACACGGGCGTGCAAATACCTCTTCGAGAGCCTCCTTTCAACTCTTTGGGGTATGTACCCAGATGTGAAAATTACCACATGGTAATTCTACTTTTAATTTTTTTGAGGAACCGTCACGCTGTTTTCCATAGCGGCTACGTGGTTTTGTATGTCCACGAGCAAAGCTCAGGGGTTCCAATTTCTCCGTATCCTTGCCAACACTTGTACTCTACTCTTTTGTTTATTTCTTTGATAGTCACCATCCTAAGGGATATGAGGTGGTATATCACCCATTAAACTTAAATTATCTCAAAGGTTATGCTTTGCTTCTCAGAAAACGCCTTAGTGATGAGCCTGCATAATTACCTGCGAGGATTCTAAGAGTGTGGCCCCGAAGCATTGCACAAGGACACTGAATGTCTAGGTGGGAATGGAAACTGAGTCACAAGGCATCTCTGGTGGAGGAAGTTACTGGCCCAAAACATCACCAGGCTGTTGCACAAATCTGCCACGGGCAGCTCCACTCTAATGCGATCAATTCTGTACTCTTCCATTTGGGCAGGAAAGTAAAGGAACATGAGGCTTCCCAGTTATTTAGAATGCCACAAGGAAGAACTTCACGACTACTTGGGAGAAGCTTCTCATCCTGTTCCACAATTCCTTCTTGGTACTCCCGCTTTATACCAACAAACACTGCCTTAAAACCAAGCCAAGGTAGGAAAGCCTCTTCCCCCTCTTCTAACGTAAGAAAGAACCGTGACAGTTTCAAGTGGGTTTGGCCTTTGGGCGGCACTCACAGAAAGCACCGCACGGCAACCAGGCATCATCTGGGTTAAAAATCAGAGCATCCGTGGTGGGCTGAACGATGCCCCCTCCCCCCCCAAAAAATCCACCCCCTAATCTCCGGCGCCTGTAAACGTTACCTTACATGGGAAAAAGGACGTTGCAGACGTGCTTCACCTTGGGCGGGGGGATTAGCTCAGATTATCCGCGCGGACCACAAATGCCATCACAAGGGAGGCAAGAACGCCAAAGGGAGATGATGGTCATGTGACGAAGGCAGTAGGGGAGGAAGAGGGATGTGATGGAGCCACAAACCGAGAAATGAGGGCCTCTAGAAGTTGGCACAAAATGGACTCTCCCCTACAGCTTCCAGAAGGGCCTCCACCCTGCACACGTCTTGAGCCTGGCTCCGAAAAGCTCATTTCGGACTTCGGACCTTCAGAATGGAAGGGAATACATCTGCGGAGCTTCCTGCCACCACACGGATAGAGATTTGCCACGGCGGCCACGGGGCACGAACACGGCATCAAAGCCAACCCACGTCATTCAACACCCTTTAGAGGCGAGCCCCCAACGGCTGCGCCATGGGGTGCTGGTCTCCCCGTCTCCGGGGGCAGCAGGGTGGGACCCGGGCGAGGGTCACGCGGAGCAGCCCAAGGCCCTCCAGCTGCCCCAGGGTCACACAAAGGGTGTCCGTGTCTACGCATTCCTGCATCGTGCAAAAGGGGAGAGGGAAGGTTGCAGGTACGAGGAAGCCCCAGGAATGGACGCCTCTCGAACCACACAGCTCCTGGACACAGCTCACCAGACATGAAGAACGAAGGGAGAATAAAGGGAGGGGAACGTTCCTATCGTGCCAGTCTCTCCGTCTGCTGAGCTGCCCTTGAAAACTCAAGCTCAAGAAGCAGTCTTTCCTCAGCAAGAAAACCACAATGGGAAGATACCCTGAAGTCCTAAAGCAGCTTCTATAGGCCGCCGGTCTGCCCCAGGCGGTCCCTCCTAGACGCCCTCCCCCTCAGGGCTCCTGTGTCCCCGGAGATCTGGGGACGCGACGGCTCCCAGAGCTTGCCCGCCACAGACCTGATGGGGAGAGAGGGGTCTCCGGCGTCCCACCAGTCTTTCGGGGGGCTGATGTACATGCACCACAGCTCCCAGCTGTAGCCGTGGGCCGAGTTCTCATAGCGCTGCACCTCGAAGGTGTCCTGTTTGATGTTGTCGATGGACGGGAGGATCACTCGCTTCCGGTTCTCCTGGATTCGGGACAGAACCGGCTCGGCCCTGCAACAGAGAGAAGTAGATCTAGTTAAGTCTCTCTCCTGAGGCACGCCCACCCCTCAAACGGGCACAGACTCGGGCACCATGGAGAAGGAACGGGGAAGTGTGGGCCCCGGGGAGGCTGGGGCTCAGGTGGAAACTGAGGCACAGGGGTGACCTGCCCCGGGTGGGTCGTGCAGCTGTAAGCACGCAGGGCGGCTCGGGCCCTGGCCCAAGGGGGATCCCGGCCTGAGAGGCCCCGAGCAAGATTTCGGAATCTGGGGGGTACCGCCCGGAAAGCACCAGGCCTCTCTTTTGTGCTGACGACATCAGCCAAGGCAAGGCCTTCTCGGCTACAAGTGAGTTTAGCGTTTCCATCTCCCCCTCGGGGCTCCGGGTGACGCTCCTTGTTTCTTCTGCAGGAGCCGAATTTTCTTCCCCAAAATGGGTCGCTTCTGCTCTGGACGGCCTGGTTTTAATAAGCATTTCACTAGCTTCTCGGTGTGCGTGACTATTTCAGTTGGTTTAATTGATTACTTAATTGATTTCTTAAAAGGGATCTAATTGAATTGGTTAGCGATGGCAGGCGAGAACTAATTAAAAGCAAAGGCAGGCAGAATCGTGCCTCCCAGCTAGCCGGTCCCCTCAGGGCTACAGCGGGAGACAGGCAGGGACCTGGTTCCAGGCCCAAGGTGCAGCCCCGCTAGCTTAGGGGAAAGCAAATGGTCAGACTTCCCGGCTCGTGTGCGTCTCCGAGGCAGACGTAGGAAAGCGCCGTTTCCCATGTTCCAGAAGGAAAAGATGGCCCTCGTAAGCCAGGGCATTAATCTCCCTGCTTCGAACAGAGCTAAGGCTTTGGACAAGAGTCAAGTGAAAATCCCATTCCTCTGCATTATTTGGAAGAATAATGAGAACCCTCGCCCTGCCTCCCATCTCTTTTCATTTCCAAGCTACTGAATTACCTGTTGGCTCATCTCATCTTTCTATTTAAAACGAGCAATAAAATATACCCTGGGCCATTTACTGCCTCCGTTGCTTATGCGCACACCATACAGGCTGAAGCCAGCTGGGACTGATTTGCCACGGCTTTCAGATATGCTTCCGAGCTTCACCCCTCCAAGCATCTGCCGACGCCGTTCTCCTCCGGGAATGCCCTTGGCCGCTGGCAGGAAGTCTAGTTACCGATGGAGTCTTACCAGATCGAGTGCCGCCTCTCCCGAGAAGCCTCCCCTGATTTCTCCTGGAGGGAAAGCTCTCTCCTTCCTCTCAGCTCTTGTTCCATCTTCTCCACCTCGTCAAAAGTCACTCTGTCCACACGTTGTCTTTGCTGATCTCGAACACACATTATTTCTCCTACTGGGCTAATGGTAGCTGATGTTTATGGAGCACTTACTACATGCTAGGTACCATTCTAAACATTCCACGCAGGCCAAGCCAACTGACGGAAATCTCACAACGGTCCTGGGAAGTAGAGAGTATGAGCAGCAGTTGACAAGTCAGGAAACTGAGGCCCAGAGAGGTTAAGTCGCTCGCCCCAGGCCACACAGCCAGCCGGTGGCAAAGCCGGGTTTCTAAGCTGGATGGTCTGGCTTCACGCCCTAACTCTAAGCTCCACTGTGTCCTATGCTGGGCCACGCTTCCTTCAGCTGGTCTGGTGGCCTGGATATGGAAAGAAGCACTCCGGGGAAGGTTACTGGGCCCTAGGGTAGAAGACCTTGGTTCTTCTAACGCTTCTGGAACTGAACAGGGTGACCTCCCAGTCCGCGAGGGAAGGTGCACCTGTTCCCAGTTATTCGCACCCCTCACTGGAGACACCCCGCTTTTTACCACCGGGCCCGCAGAGGGGCGCACTCCCTCCCTCAACCCCGTGAACGGTCGGTTTGGACATGTGACCGACTCTGGCCAATGGGCGATGAGCCGAAGAGATGACGTCACATCCTGCAGAAGCATTTAACAGCCGCGGCCAAGGCTCTTCTCCCTGAGCCACAAGAACGGTACGTCCTAGACGGGGTCCCGCGTCCTGTCACGTCAGACTGCAGAGCTAGGACATGTGTTTCTCATTTCAATATTGATTTGTATGGGAGATTTTTAAATTGTCTGCGTTCTGCCATTTCTGCGGTTTCCAGCCAGAAGCGTATCTCCAGTGAAGCTCAGCAACTAACCATCGATGTGGAGCAGCCGCCGATCCTGTGTCCACGTGACCTGTTACCCCCCTGTCCCACCCCAGTGCCGAGTAGGGGGAGCAGTCACTCAAACCCTTGGGCGGCCCTAAATGCTCTGGCTGAAATGCCCACCACCTAGCCATGGTTTTAGATAATAATACAATTATTTCGTGTTCCCCAGACCTGTCGCCCATAACTAAAATTTCCTGAATTTTAAAAACAGGGAGCGAGCGACGAATCCCGGGAATCTACCCCCAAAACCAAGAGCCCACAGTGTGCCCTGTAGGTTAGCTAACTTGACAATACATTGTATCTTAAAAATAAATAGATAAATATTAGAAAAGAAAAAAAAAAAAACCCAGGGGGAACTGTAGCATATCTAGGGTGCCACCCCAGCTACCTCAAAGCCATCAATAAAAACAGCCTCACTTTAGCAACGATCAGATTGCTAATCTGCAGATTTTATTTTATCTTTTTAATGTAATTTATTGTCAAACTGGCTAACAGACAGTGTGTGCGGTGCGCCCTTGGTTTTGGGGGTAGATTCCCCGTGGCCCATCGGTTACACACGACGCCCAGAGCTTGTTCCAACCAACTGTTAACCTGCAGGTCTTACTTTTAAAAATTTCGGTTTTCCATGGGGCGCCTGGGTGGCGCAGTCGGTTAAGCGTCTGACTTCAGCCAGGTCACGATCTCGCGTTCCGTGAGTTGGAGCCCCGCGTCGGGCTCTGGGCTGATGGCTCGGAGCCTGGAGCCTGTTTCCGATTCTGTGTCTCCCTCTCTCTCTGCCCCTCCCCCGTTCACGCTCTGTCTCTCTCTGTCCCTCCAAAAATAAATAAACGTTGAAAAAAAAAATTAAAAAAAAAAATAAAATTTCGGTTTTCCTTAGGTGGCTGTCTGAACGGTGTTTATTAGCCCAGTAACAAATGCAGACTTAAGTACTCCAACCACTCCCCTGAGCAATTCCTAGTTTACCCCTTAAGGTGAACAGCTTAAGTGCTCTAAGTTTCCACAAGTCCTGATTCAAACCTCTAATATTTTCACATAAAGCAGACTGGCGTATAAAATAAAATACACGATTACTCATTTCCTACGTTGTCTCCTATAGTCATATTTCCATTTTATGTATATGAGGTGACAGGCTCTAAAAACTTCAATATCAGTGTTGTCCTCCAAGAAGGGAGAACAAAGTCCAATTTCTTCAACAAAAAGTACTTAGTCTTGGAAGGACTTTGCGTAAATGGCCACGTGTGTAATCCGTACAGAATTAAGCCATTTTAGGGTGAGAAATTATAAGCCACTGAACCCAAACGTCCATTCTTTTCTGAACTACGTTTCAGCAAATATTCTAAAACTGATGCCAGTTTTAAAAGCTGCTATTACAGGGGCGCGTGGGTGGCTCAGTCGGTTAAGCGTCTGACTTCGGCTCGGGTCACGATCTCACCGTTGGTGAGTTCGAGCCCCGCGTCGGGCTCTGTGCTGACAGCTCGGAGCCTGGGGCCTGCTTCAGATTCTGTGTCCCCCTCTCTCTCCGCCCCACCCCTGCTTGTGCTCTGTCTCTGTCTTTCAAAAATGAATAAACATTAAAAAAACATTTTTTTTTTCCTGAATAAATAAAAGTCGCTATTACCAATCCCGTTGACTTTAGCAAGGTACCTAAAGTCACAACAAAGACCTCCTTGGGTCTCAGAATGCAGAGGACGTGTGGAAGCTGAGTGTGAAGGACCACGGCCTCTCTCTCAAAGAGACCAGTTAGACTACAGACTACCTGAGGGCAGATACCGAATCTTGTCAGATTCTGAACCCCAGCCGAGTGACCAACTGTCCCAGTTTGCCTGGGACTGTTCTGGTTTTACCACTAGAAGTCCTGCGTTTTGGGAAATCCCTCAGCACTAGGCCAGTCCGAACAGCTGGTGACCCCAACCCCAGCCTAGGACAGTGTTTGGGACAGTGGTAGGCATCCAGGAAACATCTGTCAAAAGGAGGATTCCGGCAGCCCGCTATTCGTTGAGGGGCATGGTGATGAAGATGGAGGATGGGCGAGCGGAGGTCAAAGCCAAGGGAGAAGGGCAGATGGGTGAAACAGAAGGGAAAAACAGCCAGAGCTGGAGGTTGACCGGGTGGGTAACGTGATGGGGAGGGAAGGAGCCAATGAAAGGGACGCGGGAAGAGTCGCCAGTTTTGACAGAAAAGAAACGGGGAGGCAAGGATGTGGCAAATAAAGGCAAGAAGTGCCACATGGAACATTCGAGGGCCTCTGTTCAGAAGGCTTCCAGCTCAACGCTTCTCAAACCTGAGCAAGCCTCAGAGGTCCCTGGAGCACTGGCTAAAACAGAGTGCTGGACCCACACAGAGCTTCTGATTTCACAGGTCTGAGGGGAGCCCCCAACTCTGCCTCTCCAGCACGTTCCCGATGGCACTGCTGGTCCGGGGAACCACACTCTTGACAACCATCACTCTAAGAGATAAACAACCCTGAAGCTTAGAGGAGATCAGGGCTGCAAACCTACAGCTGTGTGTCACCAGGGTCTAACGGTGGCAGAAAAATCAGGCAGGACACTGGTGTCTGAGACGGCAATGGACAGCCATGTGCGCTTGAACAGGCCAGTGTTACCTGTGACACCAGGGTGCAGATCGTCACGTGCCCAAGTGATAGCCATTCTCCTTTGGTCCGGCCCTTAAGGGATTCTAAGATGTGTTGCAAATGAAGAAGAACAGATTTTGTAATGTTTAATGGGCAACGGGGCACTGGCTCTTCCGATCTGGTACCACCAACGGTATTCAAGTTCAAGATCAAGATCAAGTTCAAGATCATATTCAAGACGGTGCCACTGAGTTAACACAGGTTACAAGCAGGGTTTGTGAAATTAAAGACTCTGCTTCTTAGGAAGTAAGCAAACTGAACCCAGGTTATTTCACCTCTGACTCGGTTTCCCATTGGGCAGTCAGCCACAGCCACATGACCGTGCTTTTCAGCCGTAAGCATGCCCACTGAAGGTTTGGGCGTTCTGATGCTTCACGATTCTTGCAGTCCTAAGTCTTCTCCTCTCTGGGTGGCCCCCAACTTCTCCCAGATTGTTCTTTTCACCTGGGAAACCATCGGGGCCACATTTGCAGAGATCCACCCCTCCCTTCCTCCAAATGATGTTAAAGATAATCCCTTATGTTCCAGGAGGCTTTAAACCCGAGTAGGTGGAATTATAAATGGATCTCTTCCCTCCAAATAGCACTCAACCATCCTCCTCAGAAAAGGGAACAAACAAAGTGGGAGAAGAGAAGAGACATGGCTGTCTCGTCCCCTTGGCAAGGATCATCTCGAGTTCTGTCCAATCAGTGTGTCATTTTCACTGGGTATTTTTTTTTTAATTTTTTTTTAACATTTATTTATTTTTTTTGAGGCAGAGAGAGACAGAGCATGAACAGGGAGGGGCAGAAAGAGGGAGACACAGAATTTGAAACAGGCTCCAGGCTCTGAGCTGTCAGCACAGAGCCCGACGCGGGGCTCGAACTCATGGACCGCGAGATCATGACCTGAGCCGAAGTCGGCCGCCCAACTGACTGAGCCACCCAGGCGCCCCTTCACCGGGTACTTTGATGACGATGGTGGTGGTGGTTGGTGGAGGCCACAACAACGGAGAACCGGGTAGACAGCAAACTTCTCCCTGCTTCCCAGTTTTATCCCACAGTATGGCTCTCACCTTCTTTGTCAACCAACCCTTCTCCACTGTTCTACTAGCCCCAGAAGGAACAGGCAACATTTCCACCTCCCAGATTCTAGCTCCTCCCGACCACCCTACTGCAGGTGCCGGGTGCCCCCAGGGTCCAGCTTGTGACCTACCAGCCAGCTGTGAATTCCACGTGGGCATCGAAGAAGCCAGTGACCTGGCCAGTGGCCGCCTTCCAGCCCTCGATGCGAGCTCGGATCAGGCCCTCTCTTTTTTGGTTGCGTACCACCTTCACCAGCCCAGGGTAGCGCTTCTGGACGTACTCTTCCAGCGGGGCCTTCAGCTCCTCTACAAATGACAAAATGCAAGAAGGTCCATAACCGTGTCACTTCAAACGTGTGTCCAACCCGCCGTGATGCCAACAAGATCTCCAGGAAGGCTGGAGACGTGGAAGAGTTGGCACGCTGGTGATCTTAGCAGAAAAGACAACTCAGGCAGCCTGAGAGTCAGAAGACATTGCCGACACCCTGACCCGGGACGGCAACGTCCTCCCAGCATCCAAGGTAGACAGCTGGACAGAATCCGCGCCTGGCTGTCACATCCTGACTGCCGCAGGCCACCAGATGTCTCTCGAGGCTTGTTTTCTCGGTGGTCTTTCCTCCTTTGGAGGCCAGCATTCCTGCCCTCCTACTGTCCCCTGGGTCCTGTTTATCAACTTCTGTATGGGTTTTCCCGTTTGTACACACACACTGGCTCTTATAGGACATGGCCTGGGTGGTCCAAACCCACAGTCACGCATCAGACGCAAAGTTAACAAGGTTGTTACTTTGGTCTTAGGATAACAAAGTAATCTTTCCCCGGTAGTGCCATGGCAGCAGGAGTAATGCTACCAGAAACTGAACGCTTTCTCTTCTGCAACAAGCAGGTGGTGGAGAGTGCTTTCTTTATATGATCTAAATTAATCCTTACCCCAACCTAGGAGGTAGCTAGATTAATTCCATTAATTCCACCTTGCCAATTAAGAAACACAATTAGGGTGGCTAACTTGTCCCAAGGTCACACACCTAGAAACGGGTGGAGCTGAGACACAGCCAAAGGTGCCTGACATCGCAGACGGGGCGGTTGACGCCTCTCTGTGCAGAGAGTCACCAGGTGGGGGAGGGGGAGGGGGAGGGGCTGCCTGGCAGGGGATTCAGAGACAGGCACGCTGCAAGGACCCCCCACTTGGAGAGACTCATGCTGGAGGTCGCTAGCAGTCCAGATGATTCTGATGCAAACAGTCCGCAAACAATACCTTAAGAGATACAGTTACCCCTGACTTCACTCCAGAGAAACCCCAAAAGGTTGTGTTGATAGACGTCATACAGACGTCTCTCTTCCTAATTACACACGGCACCTTGGGGAGCTTAGAGCCATACTTTTGAGCACAGGTGGAGGCTGAGCTCTCTAGGTCACGGCTGTTGTTCCCCGGGAAGGATGCAGTCATGTGACCCAGGAGGAAATATAGAGCACGGGGTGTGCAGACGGATGGGAACCAGAGAGTCCCCAAGGCACAGAGACACGGAATGGGTCCTGTCAGCCAAATGCACGGATGGTGGAGACACAGGAACGATACGGGCTGAACTGTGTACCCCCCAAATTCATCTGTCAAAGCCCTAACCCCCACTTCCTCGGAATATCATCATACTTGCAGATAGGGACTTTAAAGAGCTGATTAATTTTAAGTGAGGTTGGGGGCACCTGCGTGGCTCAGTCAGTTAAGCGTCCGACTCTCGATTTCAGCTCAGGTCATGATCTCATGGTTCGTGAGATCGAGCCCCTTAGGCTCTGTGCTAACAGGGCAGACCTGCTTGGGATTCTCTCTCCGTCCCTCCCCTGCTCATACTCTCTAAAACTACATAAACACACACACACACACACACACACACACACACACACACACACACAAAGGAATTTAATGAGGTTGTTAATATGGCCCTAATTCAATCTGACCGGTGTTCCTATAAGAAGAGATTTGGAGCCACCAGGGGCCATGCACACAGAGGACACAGTGGGAAGGTGGCCATCTGAAAGCCAAGGGGAGAGGCCTCAGGAGACACCAGCCCTGCCCACACCTTGATCTTGGACTTGCCGCCTCCAGAAATGTGAGAAAGTAAATTTCTGTTGCTTAAGCCCCCCAGTCTGTGGTCCCTTGTCACGGCAGCCCAAGAAAACTGATACAGGGGAGTATTAGTTTGGAAAGGAGGGAAGTTGGAACCTGAGTGGGGAAGGGGCAGAAACCTCTAAGGAGATATAAGGTGCACTTGGGTATTTACACTGGAGTCAGACCGTGGGGGGTTCAGAGCCTAGCGCTGCCATTTATCACCTGAGTGCACCTGGGTGATTCACCCGATCTGTGCATGCCTCAATTTCCTCATCTGCACAAGGCGATGATAATCAGAGTAAGGACCTCATAGGGTGGTGATGAGGAGTGAACCAGTCAATGTAGACAGAATGCCGGGGCGCCCGGTGGCCTCACTGCTTGAGCGTCTGACTCTTGATTTTGGCTCAGGTCATGATCCTGCGGTTGTTAGATCGGGCTCTGTGTCGGGATCTGCACGGACACCGTGGAGCCTGCTTGAGACCCTCTCTCCCTCTCCCTCTGCCCCTCCCCTGCCCATGAGTGTGCCCTCTCGTCTCTCTTTCTTTGAAACAAAAAAAGAGAGAGAGAGACTGAATGCCTAGAATGATCGCTGGCATAGCGTAATTATCTGCTCAACCCTGAGTAGGTAGCCAGCGTTGGTAAGAATGTTCCCTCTTTCCATCCACATGGTGGAGGGCACATGGAGAGGTTTCAGAGCCACCCAGGGGGCCTGAGGAAGCTGCACCCAAGATGGAAAAGGGCCTCTACACTAGAACGATGGCTCTCAAAGCGGAGGGATCAGCTGGAGGGGCTGAAACGGATTGCTGAGCCCCTCCCCCACAGTTTCATTTTCAGAAGGTCAGGGGTGGGGCCTGAATGTTTGTGTTTCTTTTCTTCTTCTTCTTTTTTTAATATTTATTTATTTATTTATTTATTTATTTATTTATTTATTTATTTTTGAGAGAGAGAATATGTGCCCATGTGCACACACATGCATGCAAGTGAGGGAGGAGCAGAGAGAGAGGGAGAGAGAATCCCATGTGGGCTCTGTATTGTCAGTGCAGAGCCTGGAGCAGGGCTTGATCTCCGGGGCCCTGAGATCACGAGCCGAGCCGAAAGCAAGAATCGTATGCTTGATCAACGGGGCCCCCCGGGCGTGCCATGAGAATCTGTGATTCTAACAAGACCCCGGGGGGGGGGGGGTGCCCATGCTGTGCTATGGGGAACCACTTTGAGAACCGCTAAGCTCAAAATGCACAGGGCTTCCTTGGTGCACGCTTGGCACATCACACACCCTCAAGAAGTTATTTATTGTTGGGGCACCTGGGCGGCACAGTCGGTTAAGCGTCTGACTCTTGGTCCGGGCTCAGGTCACGATCTTCTCGTTCATGGGCTCAAGCCCCACGTCAGGCTCTGTGTTCACAGCACAGAGCCTGCTTGGGACTCCTCTCACTCTCTCCCTGCCCCTCCTCCACCCGCGCTCTCTCCCCCCTCTCTCTGTCTCTCAATAGATAAATAAACTTAAAAAACAAGTTACTTAGCGTCGACGTCTTCACCAACTGGTCTCACCAGTATTGCTAATATCCGTGCCATCACCCCAGGGTTGGGGAGGGAGCTGGTGCAGAAGCCGGGCTGTGGGGATCCTCTGCCTCTTCACTCACTGTAAGTGAGAGAAGATGACCAAATACATGGGACTGGGGTGCCCAAAGAGTCCTCGGCTTCTAGAAACCATCTATTGACTGAATGTTGGCTGGATCGTCCTGTCTGTTAATTACATTTCTCGGAACAAGAATTCTAGCAAGAAAGTTGGGCAGGCCATGCCTGCTTGGTTTTTCAGTCCTCCTCGCGAGTACCGGGTGGGTGGGCAGGGGATGGAGGGACGTGCCACGGAAGGTGCTGGATCCCGCGTGGGCACTGCACCTACAGAAAGGTATAATGGGAGACCGGCCCGTTCGCTTGGATTGGCCCACGGTGGGAGGAATTCTGGGAATCTCCGTAAGTGCAGGGAGGACGCTCTGAGCGCTGCGTGTTAAGCACCCGCCAGGAGACCCGCAGGCACGGTTACCCTTTGGCTGCCTGGGACCTCACTGTGGCTCTGCCTGGGAACTGGGTGTCAGCTCCCATATGTGTCAGTCACTGTGTCCAAATGCCGAGGGGTTTCCTCATTTGCTCAGTGGTTGTGACTACGACTCCAGGGTGGAGAGAGTGACGGGACAGTGTCACTCACGACCACTGGCTTCTACACCTCAAGGCTCCTGAGATACGGGCATTAAAAGGCTTTGAAAAGTATAGAGGGATAATGCCTCGGTACCGGCCCTAGGGCTGTTAAATGAGATGTTACATGAACACATTAATCCTTAGTAGTAAGCATTCAATAAAAGTCACTTCTAACAATAATCGGTCTATTAATATTACCGATAGAGGTCAATTTTATAACTTCCCACGACTGACAGCTTCTCTTTCTAGCTAGTCAATGTCATTTTGAAGTCTGAGGGTCGCCTACGTAGGGGTAGACAGCACCCTCACTTACAAGGTTTGGGGACACGTTGTTCTAAACGCAACAGAAGTGTCAGTCTATGGGCTTTTGGGGGATCACAGCAGGATCCGGGAACAAGTGGCACTGGTCAGGCTTCTTTTCCCAGTCCCTGTACATGGCTCTGTCCTTCAGAAGGTAGTGGCTCGTGCCCTCGCTTGCCTTCAAAAATCGCTTCAGACACGATCTGCTTCCCCCAGGCGCTTACGATCTAGTTAAGCACGTGTGAGATATTCCAAAACTGACGGCATTCAGTGTGACAAGAAAAATGGAGTTGACGGCCCAAGACAAATGGCCACAGAAGGAAGTGCTACGAAGAGGGAGACGGTATTTTGGTTGGGGGTGCCCATGAAGAAGGTAGTGTTCGAGTTAAGCAGAAGGTTTGGACATGTGTTCTAACTACCCCAAGATACGTAAACACGCAGTGAAATACGGAAGCGTAGAAGCGGTCTTCTTAGGTACCGCGGAATCACTAGTGTCTGGGGGACGGGGAAGATGTCACTGATTAAAAAAGAGATAAAGAAGAAAAGTAGAACAGCCTGGGGACAGGCTGAGGTGCCGGCAGACACTCGGGTAGACTGTTGAACCAAGCAAGTGACCCAGAGGTGACAAGAAAGGCACAGAGTATAGGGGACGCAATGGTGAGCTATGATGCCATAGGAGAGACTGCAGATGCCAGGAGATGGAGCGAGGACTTGGAACAGTACGCTGGGACACATGCCCGTTAAGGAGGCAGGAGGGAGAGCTAAGGAGCAAGGCTGCCTCGAACAGCGTCCCGGGGGCGGAATCCCGTCAAGGGTGGAGTTTCCAAAAAGGAAGACACGTGTACCCATTCCACAAATACATACAGGGTACCTGCGTGGCTGAGGATGACACAGTTCTTATCCTCAAAGAGTAACCCAACATCCAATGTCACGAAGGTCAAATGCACTCGAGAAAATGAGAGCTGAGAATGGCCCAGAGATCCAGACAAACAGTAGGCTCCTGACGGGACCAGAGAGGAAAAGGAATTCCCTTCTGGAAACAGCCGTGCCCTGCAGGGATAGGTTCGCATCAAGAGAAGTGGGTGAGTAGGAGAGCTCAGGAGAGTTCCAGAAAGACTAACCCCGGAGGAACACAGTTTTAGCAGTCTGAGGCATTGGGGTGTTGAGGTTCGGAAATCGCCTTCAAGCGAGAGAGCCCACAAGTCGACCCAAGTAAAATCGAGACCCCCAGGCTCACCGGGGAAGGTGACAATGCTAAGGTGACCCCAACCTGACAGTGCTAAAAAAGGTCATCTCCACCACCCAAAATCCTTTATCATCCTTGACAGACGAAACCAGGTTTGGATATTATCCTAACAGGAAGAAAAACATTTTACACGTTATTTTTCTCACCAGCAAACGCGGAGAAAAGAAACCAAACCTCATGTCTGTGAAAATAAATGTTTGCCTTCCAGTGTTATAAAATCCACTACTAAATTGGTCCAGAGTCATCTGGGAATCTTTGTGTTTCTTAAGGTTTCAGTAAATAGCATTTGGGGAGGTCAAGAGGGAAGAAACAGACACCGCCTGTGATCAGAAGGGACCAGAAGAGAGATAAATCTTGTTCTTACCAGTAAAAGCAGCACCTGTCATCCAGGCTTAAGGAGTACATATTGGCAACAAGAAAGTTATAAAGACTGAGAACTACAGCGGAAACATTATTACAGAGTTATATCTAGATCCCACACTTTGAGGGATATTAGAAAATAAACCATCTGTCCCGTGTCGAAGCCCTGCTCGGAAGCAAGTGTTGACCTTGCTTACCATCTCTCCCTGTTCCCGAACACCTCAGTGCCACAGAGATGTAAACTTGGAGGTGGCCATGTGGCCCAGGGCTGGGCCACGTCTGTGCCTCTCAACCCTCACTCGGTTATTATGTCTTGGCGATGAGACTTACCGAATGTTCTAATTCTCAAGAAAATGGCGACAGGAGAATGAGTCTAAGCTTAGATGAGCGTCTCTCAAGTGTTGACCTGCATCAGAATCACCAGTAGGTCTGGGGCGTGGTCCAAGAACTCGCATTTCTAACAAGTTCCCAAGGGCTATTGCTGCCACCCTCCTGATGAATACCCTTTGGGCGGCTCTGGCTTAGAGACGACCACCTCTGCAACGCTGTCCGCATGAATCCGTCCCTGTGTGTGCAACAGGACTCATCCGAACTGAGCAGGAGTCCCAGAATCCCAGGGGTGCCACTGCCCATCTCTGCCTTTCTCCCTACCTGAACCTTCTTCTCTTGCCTCATCTGAAAGACTGAGCTCCTTGAAGGTGACCTCAGTCTACACGGCAAGGGTTTGTCTTTCCAAAACTGGATCCCCATTGCCGGTCACCCCTGCGCGGAGCGACCTCACAATTACGTCAGTCCCTTGATGAGGACCTCATGTGTTCCCGGACTCTGGCCTCATTCCCATGACTCCTCTTACTATCACTACGAGTGCCACAATTCTACCAATATTACATCTGCCACCGTCAGTGCCACTGTCACCACCACAGCCACTTATAACCAATGCATCTCCCTGCCAGCAGCTGCTGAGTTTGGGGCATGCCGCTAGCTGGCAATGCATGGGTTGCGACAGCTGTGATGAGAAAACAGCACATATGGCACGTTCCGATTAAGAGCAAAAAAAACCCAAAAAGCGCCTGCCTCAAAGCCAGCATTCCTTAGAATGGGGTCCCTACCAGGGAATCACTTGGGAGCTTGTGCACACGCGGGTCCCCAGGCACACCCGAAGAGTTTCTCATTTAGTTGGCATTCGTAGGGTTGACCAGCGCCCCAGACGGTTCTCACACGAACCCAAAACTTCTTGAAAGCACAGATGGAATCTTTTTCATTGTTTTTATGACAGTAACATGCACATGAGATCGACCATTTTTGCTTATTTTTGAAGTGGTCGATTCAGTAGCATTCTGCGCATTCACGGCGTGGTGCAACCATCACCGCTATCAGGTTCTAGAACTTTCCATGACCCCAAACGTAAACCCTGCACCCACTGAGCTGTCCCTCTCCACTTTCTAACTCCGCTTCAGCTTCTGGCACCCACTAATCTGCTTTCCATCTCTAGGAATCTACCTCTTCTGGATATTTCATAAAAATGGAATCGCACAGCATGTGGCCTTTCGGTGTGCGAGCAGCAGTCAACTTGGAAGTTGGGGAAAGAGAGGTGTTTTCAGTGTGAACGTTAACACCTGGCCTCACCGAAGATCTGCTTCTGTATTTTGCTGCCAGTTTGCTTTTCCAACCCTCATTTGGGTCATCTGGCCGGAAGCGTGTTCCCAAAGCAACTCCAGGCTCCGTGAATGGGGTTCTGGCCTCTCTGAGGAGAGGGCCCAGCCCTTGGATCGGTGTCATACCCCTAGAGTCCCCTGGCACCAGCCTCCTCTCCATCCCTGATGAAAACTTGCAGCTCACTGCGCTTGGGGGCATTAAGATCACTCAGGGAGAAAACACAGTCTTCAACACAGGGTTTTAGCAGCCATTAGTCACGATGCCCTACATTTCTGCAGTGTCTTTTTTTTTTATGAGATTTTAAAAAATCTTGATTTATTTTTGAGAGGGGGAAGGGGCAGAGAAAGAGGGGGACAGAGAATCTGAAGCAGACTCTGCGGACGGCAGCAGGCTGGACGCGGGGCTCCAACCCCTGAGCCGTGAGATCGTGACCTGAGCCGAAGTCGGACGCTTAACCGACTGAGCCACCCAGGTGCCCCCAAATAAGGCATTTTTTAAAAAAATTACCTTTAAAGTTAAAAAAGGGAAGGGGAAAAACCCGGTTGCCTGTCCTGGCCGTGAACTATATACAAGGGCTTCACGTTGGTCAAATGGAGATATTAAGTTCCAGAAACAAATCTGGGTTTTGGAGGACCTAAAGTTTGCAAAATTTGGAAGATCGTCTTTCAGGAAAAGAAAATCTCTCTTTCACACGTTTTCCAAAAACACATGGGCTTTGGGATGAACACATTGTCAGGGGGACCGAGCCAGGGAGAGGTCCCCAAACATCAGTTTCATTAGCTTCAGAGTTGAGCACACCCTGGCCAGGCCGACTTCACGGATGCAGAGTTCCTTTTCACTAATAATCACGACTTTTCAAACATTTCAAACACTATGCTCGTCCGTATCTATAATGAAACATCTAGATGCCAAAACTGCTAAGCAAGCTGACTGAGAGAGTCAGCTAATCACGAGATGCTCCCGGGCACTATTCAGATGTGCTCCCCTTGGGTTTTAACATTTATTTGTTTTCAATTTTTGCTTTAACATTTAACACTTCTTGGCACGAACGAAGTTGCACGTACTGTTGTGGCCACTTGGGCTGGATCAACTCTTTTTACCCGCATGATGACTCTGTTACTATCCCCATTTTATGAGTGGGGAAAAGGAGGCACAGAGAGGGTAAAGTCCTTACCGAAAGTCACGCAGTGACTGTAAGTGTAAGTGACACGGCCGTGCTCTCTGTCATCCTGCCTCCAATTCCTATGGATGCGAGGCTGTGAAACCCGACGTTGTTCGTCTGCTCACATAGAACTGCACCTCATGCAAGGCCGTTGAGGCTCCAGGTTTGTCCTGGAACTGGCCCTCTCTGTAACTCTGAAGCATCCATTCACTCCCTCTGGGCTTGGTACATGCATTTACCTTTCGAGGCACCTGTCCATGGATGCCGATGCCGGCCGGCCCTCTCCAGAGAACGAGCCCATGGCTGATGGAGAGGCTCAAAAGGGCTGGGAGGCATCTAGAAGAACCTGCTGAACCCTGAGCTCCTCCAGACAGTCCCACCAGACCCTGAAGGGACAGCAGTGACTCAGGGCCCCTTCTCCACTGTCTCTGAAATCCTGGCCTTTACGAACAGCCATGGAGAGAAAGCGAGCATGTGAAAATGCATGCTGAAATAACACAGAAGGCAGCTATGATGTATATTTTACTCTCTGAGCAGCTCTCAGCTTTGTGACTTAAATAATGCATTTTCTGACTATGGGACGGAAGAATAAAAAAAAAAAAAAAAAAGAGGCGGGAGCAGAAAACTTCAGCAAGAATGGAGGAGATTAAAAAGAGATGTTTTTGCTGTGTGTGAAAGCGTTTTAAAGGCTATTCCATAGCGAGATCAAAGCAAGGACCAAAGAAAGCAAACGACGAAAAGAAGCAAGAAAAGGGATGTGAGGCACAAAATACCAAAGTGTTAAACTAAATATATCACACAGAGTTGTGCATTCATGAGAGGCGCTTTGAAAAGGAAAGCCATCCCTGATTTCAATTCCTTTGTTAAGAAATTCCTCTCCCCTGCTTCTTCCATTTAAATTTCACCTTAAAAAAAAAAAAAAAAAAAGACAAGTAGCCCAAATGGGAAACATCATAATGCCCATAGATGGTGCCTCCAAGTTGCTGCCCCAAATTAAAAGAGCATTCGCCTACCTTGCCCCATCAAAAGGCAGTCGAAAGTCTGGTATTTGCAGCTGATTCTAATAATAACGTGTGAATTTAAGCGATAAAATTTGTCTACAGGCTGGAGTGTGTTTTTCTTTCATTATGTTTCTTATTTACTGTGATATTGATTCTGAATGCTCTGAAGCCGGCAAAAATTTTTCCTTGAAATAGCAAAAGTCACCGTCATTAAGGGCAGGGGTGGGGCGGGGGGGGGGGGGAGAGCAAAACAGAACACAAGAAACACGAAGCCTTGGAGACAACGGGGTCACATCTTGGCGCTTGGTCACTTCGAGTTTTCTTTAAATGCTATTGGCAAGCCCAGGAATGCAATAACTTAGAGCAAGGCATCTGGTCAGCCCCCTCTTCCCTAGCATTTGGGGACTCTGTATTCACAGCCCTGAATGCTCCAAGGTCAACGGCAGCGCGGATCCTACGCACAAGGAAGACGCTCGTGCGTGCTCACAAAACAACGGCGCGTGTTGAAGCGTCACGTAGCAGGACAGTGTTTCTGTAAATAGCTTTTGTTAGGGTCCCGAAGGCCTGCAGAACCTCGTGTGTCTCTGCTAACCCAGGTGACCATCCAAATGTAGACTACAGGCACGGACCGGGCAGAACAGATATGAGCTGGACTACTGCACAGGAGCATGCTGGCGACACAGGGCAGGGATGTTTTGATGTGGAAAAAGAATGAAAATGGCAAGGTCTCTCGAAGAGGGAGTGCTGTGGGGCCGGACGTATTTGTGTTGCATTTACACCGAGCCAGGGGCACCTGGGGAGGCAGGGCCACGCCCGGTCAGAAGCACTCATCTTGAGCTGCCGAATGACACCCACTCTGCATTTGTACATCCCTCGGGGGTGAACTACTGGCAGCTGGTTGTCCTCTCTCGCGCGTGAGAAGAGCAGGAAATCGGTGGCCAGTCAGGACCTACCCTCATGACTCTGAAGGCAGCCATCTTGCCATAAGGACGTAAGGGCGAGAGTAAGTAAAGGGTTTGCTCTAGGCTCTCTGCTGGTCTTGGTCACGGGCCTTTCCAGACCCCGTAGCATAGCCTGAGACCAGAGCAAGCAGACCAGAGCTTGGGGCTAAAGTAATCTACAGACACTCGTGTCAATGCCAACTCAAGTACACAGCTCATTTTTCCAATAAAATATGGTCAAAGCTGGAACACTGCTCTTGGAGGAACAAAGGTGAAAGTGGCTTTATTTGGTCGTCCTGACAACTATTGCAACCATCCCTGGGCTTCCTTGCTCCACATCTCCACCCGTCCCACCTCTATCCTGGCAGATCCCCAACCCGGGCTGGGCTATTCAAGCAGCCCTTGGCATCCCTGTTGCTCTGAGGCTGCATAGCATTGCTGGAGAACATCAACACTCTCCTTCCTTAATCCTGTGGCTCGGTGAGGCTCTCAATATCTGAGATGCCCTCTCTCTCTGAAACTCCAGTCCACCCATCAGTTCTCACACGTCAAATCCCATCTACACTCTTCCCTCTGTGTGCCCCAAGCTTCCCTGCCTCTATTTGAGAACGTCTCCCCACTGTATCTTCTTCCTATTTCCATATGTCCCAAATCTCTCTGGAGACGGCCAGTCATTCGCAAACACTTTTAAAATTTTTTTTTCTTTTTTTTTTTTCAACTTTTATTTATTTTTGGGACAGAGAGAGAGAGAGAGAGCATGAACGGGGGAGGGGCAGAGAGAGAGGGAGACACAGAATCGGAAGCAGGCTCCAGGCTCTGAGCCATCAGCCCAGAGCCTGACGCAGGGCTCGAACTCACAGACCGCGAGATCGTGACCTGGCTGAAGTCGGACGCTTAACCGACTGCGCCACCCAGGCGCCCCTCTTTTAAATGCCTGGGGCTGACTGGCCCCTAGCCCAACCTCACTCTTATCACTGGGATGTGTCGGACCCTCCAACATTCTTACTGGGTTCCTATCAGTGTGAACCCAAAATCTGACCACAAGGCAAACATTTCAACACATATTCTAGATAACTTCTGGTTCTTGTAGAGCGCAACTATCCCCTTTGGCACTATAGTCATGGACACCAAGGTTAAAACAGAAACTTCTCTTCCACGGGAGGCTGGGTTGGAAGATCAAGAGTTAATCTGATTTTGCACCGAGGGGATGTCACCCAAATGGAGTAAATGACCAAAAGAGCTCATTTGAACCCGCAGGCATCGTAAGACTCAGCAGTTGTGTTCTTGGGCACAGAGACGAATATTGCTTTTCGTACAAACATCTGTACGCGAACCCTGATAGCAACTTTATTTGCGAAAACCCCCAAACTGAGACAACCCAAGTGTCCTCCGACGGGCCAGGGGTCAAACAGACTGTGGTGAAGCCGTATCACGGAACTCTGTGCAGAAGTCAAAAGGAATGAACTCACTGCACCCCACAACGTGGGCAGATCTCGGGGGACTCATGCGGCGTGTACAAAGCCAATCACGAAGATTTGATACCGTACGGCTCAACCGAGGGAACGGTCTTGCAACAGCAAAACTATAGGCTGCAGAACAGATCAGTGGTTGTCAGGGGTATCGAAGGAGAGCGTCGGGGAGC
Source organism: Prionailurus viverrinus (assembly GCF_022837055.1). Taxonomy (NCBI): domain Eukaryota; kingdom Metazoa; phylum Chordata; class Mammalia; order Carnivora; family Felidae; genus Prionailurus; species Prionailurus viverrinus. The sequence goes on along the minus strand of NC_062576.1, from coordinate 14,583,041 downwards.
GTTGAGGTGCCAGGACAGTTCTGTACCTTAATTGTGTTTGGTTATAAGAATCCACACCTGTGATAAAACTGCACAGAACTGTCTCCACACACACGCACCAACACAGACACACACGCGTGTTCAACTGGTGAAATCAGACTAAGCTCCGTGGATGGTACCCAAGTCAGTGCACTTGTTATAAGCCTGCACTAGAGTTCTGCAAGATGGTAACCATTGGGAGAAACTGAGTGGAGACACATAAGACTTCTCATACATTGTTGCAACCTCTTGCGAATTTGTAGTTGTTTCAGAATAGCGAGGGGTTTTTGTCTTAGTGAATTTTAAATCCAGTTAGGGGGCGCCTGGGTGGCTCAGTCGGTTGAGTGTCCGACTTCAGCCCAGGTCATGATCTCGTGGTCCGTGGGTTTGAGCCCCGCATCGAGCTCTGTGCTGACAGCTCGGAGCCCAGAGCCTGTTTCAGATTCTGGGTCTCCCTCTCTCTCTGACCCTCCCCTGTTCATGCTCTGTCTCTCTCAGTCTCAAAAATAAATAAACATTTAAAAAAAATTTTTTTTAAGCCAGTTAGACTATGAAGCTTTCACTGGGGTTCTTTCACGATCTCCAGTGTAAAGACACACAAACTCTCTTTTTTAAATTTTTTAATGTTTATTTTTCGGGGGGGAGGGGCAGAGAGTGAGGGAGACACAGAATCCGAAGCAGGCTCCAGGCGCTGAGCTGTCAGCACGGAGCCCGACGCGGGGCTCGAACTCATGAACTGTGAGATCATGACCTGAGCCGAAGTCGGATGCTCAACCCAATGAACCACCCAGGTGCCCCTACACTCTGTTTCTTAATCTTTCCCCCTCGTGGCCTGAAAATACATGAGGGGAAATGTAAATACACAACCTAGTTGTGATTACAGACCCACAGAGCAAACGCCGTCACACTGCGGTGATCTGGTAGGGGACAAAACCAAGCATTGTTTCTGATTAGGAAGGCTCTTTACAGGCAAGGGGAAAGGCAGGTGACGTTCCAATAAGGAAGCCTGGCCCGGCACGGGGCATGGAGTTGCGTGATAACAAGTTGTCTCCTGGCTGCTTGACTCAGAGCCTCCACCACACAGGGGAAACCGTTATCTTCCAGAAACACAGGACTCCTCCTATCCCCGCAATTATAAACCAGGAAGAAAAGCAAACAATGCCGTCGCGCCGTCTCCGAAATCCCTTCTGGAAGTCCGGAGGGTGTAACCTTCCACGCAGAAAAGTTTTCTAACTCGAACCACCCTGCTTTCACCCTCTGAATGCGCCACGCAAGAGAAGAGCCTGACCGGGTGGGCTGGTCCCCCAGGGAAGGAGTAGGGACCAGGTGGACAACCGTCCCGATCACCAAGAGATGATTCCCGGAGATGAGTGCTTTCTGAGACCTAAACCACAAGAACCAGAGCATCGAAGCCCAAACACGCACAGCAACGCCGAATGCAGAACCTCCCAGGATGATGTCAGAGGAAGTACAAAAAAGGAAGCTTGGCGCTCGCGCAGTAACTGAACATATTCAGCAATCGCTGTAACTCAGCAGCGTGCGGGGGCCCTGGGAAGGCAGCACAGAAGGAGCTGTGGTTCTTGCCCTCAAGGGTCTGCCCGTCCAGAGATGGGCAAATACGCAAAAGCAAGGCGGCAGGCCAAGTGGGGGGGCCAAACCCCACAGTGATGCCCGGGCAGCGGAGGCGAAGGGCCCCGAACCCTGCCGCAGCTGGGAAATCCGGGAAGGCTTCCCAGGGGAGGTAACCCAGAAGAAGAGTGCCCAAGAGTGATCTGGAGCTGGCAAATCCAATAGCACCTCGAGCACCCTCAGTGGGAACATCCTTTGTCATACCTCCCGGGACTTGCACTGTGGGCTTTTGCAAGTCTTAACTCTAAAGCCGACAGTTTAAACCCTGCCTCAAAGCCACTGCTCTCCCCCAAAGTACTCAACACCAGGAAAGGTAAGTGCCTTGGCCGACACCACACCAGATTCGATTCTGCTTTTTCCTCCACATGCTATTGCTTAAGAACAAAGAAGGTAATGAGGGAAGTTTTTAAAAAGTAGCTGAAAACTATGGAGAAGACCTGTTTGAAAATGCATTAAGGATTATGACAGTAGAAATGAAGAAGACCCTAATGTTCTTTTAATATTATTTTATTCCAGTACTATTTTAAGCCACTTTTGGAGAGAGGGAAGGAGAAGGGGGCGGGGAGAAGGGCAGAGGGAGAGAGATTCTCAAGCAGGTTCCACGCCCAGGGCAGAGCCCAAGGTAGGGCTCGATCCCACGACCCTGGGATCATGCCCTAAACCAAAGTCAAGAGCCGGACACTTAACCCCCTGAGCCACCCAGGTGCCCCACCATTAATATTATTTTGATGGTTGAAGTTACCTCTCATCTGAGTTTGGAAGGCACAATGAACTTCCACAGGAATTTGCACCTGACATATCCAAAAAGGTGAACTCAGTCCCCCTCCCATACCCACCACTTCTGCCATATCCTTTCAATGTTCATTTATTTTTGAGAGAGACAGAGCATGAGCTGGGGAGGCGCAGAGAGAGAAGGAGGCACAGAATCCGAAGCAGGCTCCAGGCTCTGAGCTGTCACCACAGAGCCCCACGCGGGGCTCGAACTCACGGACCGCGAGATCACGACCTGAGCCGAAATCAGACGCTTAACCGACTGAGCCACCCAGGCGCCCCTACATTCCCCCTCTTAATGAGTAGCACCAATACCCATCCTGTGCCCGGAGGCAACACCCCTCCATAACTCCTCCCTCCTCTTCCCCCTCCTCCAAAACCAATCAGTCCTCATGTGATTCAGCCGCCATGTTTCCACATCTGAAATATGGTAGCATATGAAAATAGGAAATCTCAAATCGGTGGTTAAAGGATAGAGTATTAAATAAATTGAGATAAGCACATGTTGAGACCAGGGTCTCCAGGCTGAAACTCTTATACCTGAACACGAAAATGTTTAATCCACGGAATTGATTTTGAAAAAAAACAAAACGATTTACCTGTAAGAAAATATGCATGAATATTTGCGCCCCCTGAGGATGATGAGTAACTTTCTCGGGGCGTCACTAAAAGAAAAGACTAATGGATCTGACTATGTAGAAATGTATAATTTATATTTGTCACAAAATACAATAAACAAATTAACGTCAAAAGCGCAGGTTGGGGAGAAACGCCCATCAGATGACTGTGAAAGAAGTTTATTTAATATCTATAAAGTTCTCACAATTCAGTAAAGCGAAGACAAATTCTCCAGGAGAAAAGGAAATGAGGGGTCATCAACTGGCAAATCTCTATCAAAATAAACACAATTAACCATTTGAAAAAGTTCCCGTCATCACTAGGGTTAAAAAAAAACGTAGATTTAAAAGTATGTCGGGGCGCCTGGGTGTCTCAGTCGGTTAAGCGTCCGACTTCAGCCAGGTCACGATCTCGCAGTCCGTGAGTTCGAGCCCTGCGTCGGGCTCTGGGCTGATGGCTCAGAGCCTGGAGCCTGTTTCCGATTCTGTGTCTCCCTCTCTCTCTGCCCCTCCCCCGTTCATGCTCTGTCTCTCTCTGTCCCAAAAATAAATAAACATTGAAAAAAAAAATTAAAATAAATAAATAAATAAATAAAAGTATGTCATTTTTCACTCATCAGAACCGTAAAGACAAAAAAGAAATAATGAATCAGTGTCGATGAGAATGCAGAGAAAAAGACACTTTGATATCCTTCTCGTGGGACAGACCACATATCTGGAGAGCAATTTATCAATCCATATTAAAAGTTCTTAAAAACTGGGGTGCCTGGGTGGCTCAGTGGGTTAAGCGTCCAACTTCGACTCAGGTCACGATCTCGCCGTCCGTGAGTTCGAGCCTCTCGTCGGGGTCTGTACTGACAGCTCGGAGCCTGGAGCCTGCTTCAGATTCTGTGTCTCCCTCTCTCTCTGCCCCCTCCCTCACGCTCTGTCTCTCTCTGACTCTTAAAAATGAACAAACGTTAAATTTTTTTTTAATTATTAAAAATTAATATGGAATTTTGGGGGGAAGATGAATTTAACTCACGAATGTGACATGCTTCCCTGAAGCATAAACCCCGAAGACACTGATTTCTTTTTTAATATGAAAGAAACCCACACAGGCTTTCCCAGGGTCGGAGAAAACACAAGAGGAGACACCAGCCACAATACCGGGGAAGCTGGAAAGCGGTAGAAAGTGCGCTGAGAGATGTCTAGCAGCCGACCTCCAGCTACCATGGGAAACACTGAGAAACCAATTCAACATACGCCGGAGAATCCTCGAGAGATAATGAAGCCAGCCGCACCGGGTACCTCTTGAACTGGGGGTGACAGAAATGAGGGGCACCAGAAGGAAGGCCATTCGAAAGGACACTGATCACTAGATCCCCGTCCCTACCCTGTGCTCCAGCCCCTGCGACCCTCTGCTGTCAAAACTGGCTGCGATCCTGAGCAGACAGCAGGCTCACCAGACCTCGGCGGGGGGCCTCAGCTCGGGGAGACAGAAACCAAACAGCAAAGAGCAAAAACCGTGTGGAACCAGACTGTGCAGGGAGAAAAACCGAAAACCAAAACAAAAGACGAAATATTATTAATATCCTCCAGGGGATAGGAAAACATATTGCTTCTATTAAATAAGAACAATATGCTATAAAAAGGAACTCTCAGAGAATAAAAATGGGCACTTGGAAGTAAAATCATGATGGCAGAGATAAAAAAAAACTGACTAGAAGGGAAGGAAGATAAAACTCAAGAGAGAGCAAACAAAGCTGGGCAAAAATATAAGGAAAGATAAGGTGGCAGAGAAAAAATAAGAAAATTAAAGGCTCCACCCAAGAGGCTTACTAATGGAATAGTGGGAGACGCTGAAATAGAGAAACGAGGAAAATGGGGAGGGATTATCAATGGAATGTTCCAAGAAATTTTCCGAAAACTGACAGACATTAGATTCCAGATTGAAGCCACTAAACTGACCCACACTAAGGCTCATCATCGTGGATTTCAAAACTCTGGGGACAAAATGGAAAATTCCACCAGCTTCCAGAAAGGAGAACACACACACACACACACACACACACACACACACGCGCGCGCGCGCGCACACACGCGCACACACACACACACACACACACACACACGATCAGAAATCAGAATGCCTTTGGTTCCTTTACAAAACATTGGAAAAAGATAATGAAGCCAAAACATCAAAATCTGAAAGAAGGGAATATCTGTCTCAACCAGGCCATCGATCACACAGAAAATGAGGATAAAGCTTTCTTCAGACACGGATGATCTCAAAAGACTTTATCTTCCTCGTAGTCCCTTAATGAGGCTTCTAGCTGTTATGTTGCACCTAAACAAGCACGTAAACCAAGAAAAGAGAAAAGCCTGGAATTTAGCATAGGAGAGGGGGCAAAGGAGGTCCCCAGGAGGGGAGGGAGGGATCCAAGGTGACAATGACCTATAGCCACTGCAGCCAACTGTCCACAGCAGGGCAGCGGGACTTGAGGCAGACACATGGCAAGTTGCCATTACTCTTGCTTCTGCAAACTCACCTCATTTTCGACTGAGGATAGATTGCTTGAATGAGCCCAGAACTTTCAATATGAATTGATAAATTGTTCAGATATGCGGTTCTGTCCCATGAGAAGGATATGAGAGTCTTTTTTCTCTGTATCCTCACCGACACGGACTCTTACTAATCTTTGTCATCTTTGCTGCTCTGATGAGTCAAATGATGTCTGAATGAGGATAGATTGTCCCCATTCTTCCCTATAATGGGATATTCTGACCACAGGCTGACATAGTCTGTGCTCTCTCTCGCCATGCCCGCTGCGTGGATCAGCGGAGGACATTCATTTCATCCCCCAGACGTGGTCTGCTTCGACCTCCTTCTAAGAGTAGGCAATGCGCCTTGATGAGGTCGCCGGCAGAAAACACAGAGCAGCCATTCCTTCGGTCCCGATTTTTGCCTTATCCCCAGCACTGGTGCACACAACAGCCTGACAGATGTCCCCACAAGGGTGTGTCCTGTGTTTCCCTGAGCTCGCTCGTGACTTAGCTGTCTTCTCCAGAAGAAGCCTTTGTAAACAATTAAGAATGTACACGGGTCAGTACTCTTGTTCTTGACATGATAGGATATCAGGCATTTCATAAAAAGTGCACAAAAAGAATAAAGGAGCCAGGAAAACTAAGCAAAGGATAAATAAATAAAAGGCATCCGGATTGGAAAGTACGAAGTAAAATTGTCACTACTTGAAGGTGACGTGACATTACAGGCAGAAAGCTCTGAAGAATACACACACACACACACACACACACACACACACACACAATCAGAGCTAAGAAACAAGTTTAGCAACGTAGAAGAATACAAGATCAATATACAAAAATCAGCTGCATGTCTATACGCAAGCAGTGAGTAGTCCAAAAATGAAATAAAGAAAGCAATTCTACTTACAATTCTACTTACAATTCAACATCAAAAATAATAAAATATCTAGGAATAAATTTAGACAAAGAAAGCAAGACTTGTAGGGGAGCCTCGGTGGCTCAGTCAGTTAAGCATCCGACTCTTGATTGTGGCTCTGGTCATGATCTCAGAGTTGTGGGATCGAGCCCTGCATCAGGATCCACACTCAGCAGGATTGGGATTCTCTCTCCTTCTCACTCTGCCCCTTCTCCTCATGCATATGTGTGTGCTCTCTCGCTCTCTCTCAAAATAAATAAATAAACAAACATTTTTAAAAAAAAAAAACAAGAGGACTTGTATATTGAAAATTATAAAACATTGTTTAAAGAAATTAAAGAAGATCTAAATAAATAGAAAGGCTCTCCATGTCATGGTAATCTCTACACCCAACATGGGGCTCCAAATCACAACCCCAAGATCAAGAGTTTGCACACTCTGCTGACTTAGCCAGCCAGGTACCAAAGACATTCCATGTCATGGATTGGAAGTATTAATATTGCTAAGATGACAATACTTTTCTTTTTTTTTTAATTTTTTTTTCAACGTTTATTTATTTTTGGGACAGAGAGAGACAGAGCATGAACGGGCGAGGGGCAGAGAGAGAGGGAGACACAGAATCGGAAACAGGCTCCAGGCTCTGAGCCATCAGCCCAGAGCCCGACGCGGGGCTCGAACTCACAGACCGCGAGATTGTGACCTGGCTGAAGTCGGACGCTCAACTGACTGCGCCACCCAGGCGCCCCTAGATGACAATACTTTTCAAATTGACCTATAGATCCAATGCAAAATCCCTGACAAAATTCCAACTGCCTTTTTGAAGCAATGGACAAACGTGTCATATGTCCCATGTGGGACCCAGAATTCACACGTCAACACGTGGGACCCAGAATGGACAAAACAATCCTGAAAAAGAAGAATAAGTCTGGAAGACTCACTTCCTGATTCTTAAAACTTGCTATAAAGGAAGAGTTATAAAGACAAGGCGGTACTCACACAGGGATAGACACATAGATCAATGACATAGGATTTAAAGTCCAAAAATAAACCCTTACACTTACAAGGCAATTTATTTTTGGCATGGATGCCATGACCATTCAATGGGAAAAAGAACAGTTCCTTCAACAAATGGTACTGGGACAACTGAATATCCTCATGGGACAAAAAAATAATAAGAATAATTTGGACCCCTACCTCAAACCATACACAAACATGAATTCACAATGTCTAGGAGTTAAAACTCCAAGACACTTAGAAGAGAATATAGGTGTAAATCTTTGTGACCTTGGACTAGGCAATGGTTTCCTAGATATGACACCAAAAGCTCAAGCACCCAAAGAAAAAAATAAAAAACTTGACTTTCATGACCATGAAAAGCTTTTGTGCATCAGAGGACACTATCAATAAAGAGAAAAGACAATCCACAGAACGGAAGGAAATATCTGCAAATACATTTGCAAAATTACGTACAGAATATATTTGATAAGAGTGTGTGCCCAGAAGACATAAGCAATTACAACTCAACACTAAGAAGACAAATAACCCATTTTAAAAATCGGCAAAAGGGGGCGCGAGGGTGGCTCAGTTGGTTAAGCGTTCCACTTCGGCTCAGATCATGATCTCAAAGTTCATGAGTTCGAGCCCCGCGTCGGGCTCTGTGCTGACAGCTCGGAGCCTGGAGCCTGCTTCAGATTCTGTGTCTCCCTTTCTCTCTCTGCCCTTCCCCCACTCGCACTCTGTCTCTCTCTCACTCAAAAATAAATAAACATTCAAAAAATAATAAATAAACAAACAAATAAATAAAATTCAAGTTGACAAAAGATTTCAGTAGACATTTATCCAAATAAGACAGACTAATGGGGGCGCCTGGGTGGCTTAGTTGGTGGAGCATCCTACTTTGGCTTAGGTCATGATCTCACGGTTTGTGGGTTCAAGCCCCGCGTCGGGCTCTGTGCTGACAGCTCAGAGCCTGGAGCCTGCTTCAGACCCTGTGTCTCATTCTCTCTCTGCTCCTTCCCCACTTGTGCTCTGTCTCTCAAAAATAAATAAAAGTAAAAAATAAAAATAAAAAAAAAAGACAGACTAATGGCAAGCAAGCACATGAGAAGATGCTCAAAATAATCAGTCATTAGAGAAATGCAAATAAAACCATGAGATACCACCTTACACGCACCACGGTGGCCTTTGTGTGTGTGTTTTTTTTTAAAGGAAAATAACAAATATTGAGGATGTGGCGAAACTGGGACTTCATACATTGCCAGGAATGCAAAATGGTGCCGCTCCTGCGAAAAACCGTGTCGTTGGGGAAAACAGTCTGATGGCTTCTCAAGATATGAACCGTGGAATTATCACAGGACCCAACAATTCCACTCCTAGGTAGGTACCCAAGAGAACTGAAAACATTCCACACGACAACTTTTACATGAACGTTCCTAGCAGTATTATTCGTAACAACCAAAAAGCAGGAACGCCCCACCTATCCATCAACGGAAGAATAAAGAAAGGTCATGTGCTACCTCCACACAACCGAATGTCGCTGAGCCACAAAAAGAAATGACGTAAATCCATGCCACCACACGATGAACTTGGGCGACAGTACGTTGCACGAAACAAGACAGACACAGGCTGTACATTTCATTGAGAGCAAATGTCCAGGAGAGGCAAATTCATAGAGACAGAAATACTTGGTGGTTGCCCCAGGACCTGGGAGAGATGGCTAAACAGGTCCAGGATCTCTTCAGGGGGACGATGAAAATATTCCGGAATTAGATCATGGTTACAGTTGCAAAACGTCGTGAATATACTTAAAGCCACCGAACTATACACACTTCATAAGGGTGTATTTGATGTTATGTGAATTCTATCTCAATTAGAAGTAAGGGACAAGAGGGACACCTGGAGGGTTCAGTCCGTTAAGCATCCAACTCTTGATTTCGGCTCAGGTCATGATCTCACAGTTTGTGGGCTTGAGCCCCGCGTGGGGCTCTGCACGGACAGCTCAGAGCCTGTTTGGGAGTCTCTCTCTCCCTCTCTCTCTGCTCCTCCCCCACTTGCACTCTCTATCTCAAAAATAAATAAACTTTAAAAAAAAGTAAGGGAAAATCATAAAGGATGACCGTGACGGGGTGTGGCAAGAGTGATGATTGATACAATTCCGTGCACCTGAATTCCCTCAGCCTCAACCCCTCAAACAAAGATCAAAGCAGAAAAATGCTGATGATCTGAACAAAGACCAGTGGCTTGGGACACGGCCAGGCGGGATCCTGCTCAAGAGGGACTAAGCAGATGCTGAGAAACAGAGCAGAAAGAGAATGAAAAGCCTTCTGGTCTTTGGTGACGAGGTAAAGCCCTTCACTGACAGGAGATAATGAGAAGCAGGTCTGCGAGGCCGAGAGGAGGATGCTAAGTTAGTCATAGGACAGACTGAGCTTACGGTTCAGAGGGACCCTGGCCCTTGAGGAGAGAGAGGACGCAGGGCTGGAGCTCAGGGGAGAGGCTGAATTGCTCTGCACTGCAGGGATGGATCGGGAGACCATTCACCATGTGCCCGTGGGAGGAAGCGCCCCGCGTGTCCCGACGCTGAGAATCATGAGTGATCCCCTCGAAGCAGGGAGCCGAGGCAGAGAAGACAGCGGTGCTGGGGTCGCAGGAGGAGACAAGTGCCAGGAAGGAAGCCACCAACAATGTCAGACGTGGCCGGATCAGAGCAGGAAAGTGCCCGCTGGACTGGGTGCGCTGCGATCACTGGTAAATTTTGCCCGAGGGATTTCGGTTTAATGTACAGGATTACAAAGAATTGCATCTTACTTGGGTTTAACTTGGGTCAGCATCAGTATTCAAGCCGAATGAAACAAATGTAAAAACAAACCTAACAAGTGAAAGACCCTGACTTACCTGTACACACAGGTCCTGAGCCTTCTGGCTTTATTCACACACTCCCTGGACCAGGTGGTTTTTCTTTCTTTCTTTCTTTCTTCCTGAGCCTTCTGGCTTTATTCACACACTCCCTGGACCAGGTGGTTTTTCTTTCTTTCTTTCTTTCTTTCTTTCCTTCCTTCCTTCCTTCCTTCCTTCCTTCCTCCCTCCCTCCCTCCCTCCCTTCCTTCCATCTCTCTCTCTCTCTCCTTTTTCCTTTCTTTCTCTGTTTTGTTCTTTCTTTCTTTCTTTCTTTCTTTCTTTCTTTTCCTGATAAAGCTTGGTTTTCCTTTAATGGATATGATAACATACAGCTGTGGGATTCTAGTTCCCACCTGTGCCAGGCATGACTGGCTTGAGAATGGACCACTCTACCCTCATGAAAATGATGTTTGCAGATCTTTTTTAATAAAAAGAGAGCTATGATGCTTCACAGTTCAGGGGAGGAAACAGGAAGAACAGTAACTTGTTTTTACTATAGGATCTTAACTATGTAACACCTGCATTAAAAAAAAGAAGGGGGTGGGGTGCCTGGGTGGCTCAGTCGATTAAGGGTCCGACTGCGGTTCAGGTCATGATCTCATGGTGCGTGGGTTCAAGCCCCGCATCGGGCTCTGTGCTGACAGCTCAGAGCCTGGAGCCCGTTTCAGATTCCGTGTTTTCCACCACCCCCCCCCCCGGCTCCTTCCCCGCTCACACTCTGTCTCTCTCTCTCTCAAAAATAAATAAACATTAAAAATTTTTTTTTAAAAGAAAGGGAGGGGGAACCCTTGGCTGGCTCAGTTGGTTGAGCATCAGACTTTTGATTTTGGCTCAGGTCATGATCCCAGGGTCGTAAGATCAAGCCCCATGTCAGGCTCTGCACTGAGCATGCAGCTTGCTTGAGATCTCTCTCTCTCTCTCTCTCTCTCTCTCTCTCTCAAATAAAAAAATTTTTTTAAGAAGGGGAGAACAGGGGGGAATGAACAGTTGCCTTCAGTTACTCTCTGCGTATTTGTATTTTCCAGTTACTTTTTGATACATTCAAAGTTTCCTACAAAGAGAGCACGCATTACTTTTAAGATCGGAAAATACATTAAGGCTGGGGAAAAATGGTTTAATCAAACTTGAGCAGAAGGTAAGCAGGGATAACAATATTAAGGTTAGATGAACTAAATTCGAGGCAAGGAAAAAAGTATGCTTTTAAGATACAGGGAGTCTTACATCAGGGTGATAGCCACCACTAACGATGAAACCACACAGACACGAATCTACAGTTACCAAAGAAACTGACAACGAGATACAGAAATCAAGCATTATTAGGGACATGGGAAGGAAAAGTCATCGCAGGAGGAGATTTGAAAACACCATCATCAAAAAGCCTTAAGAAAATAAATCGTAGTCTATCTAAATACACAAAATTGATGTCTGGCAGGAATTCAATTCCATGATTACAGTGTGTGTGTGGGGGGGGGGGGTCTTTTCAAGTGTATATAGAACATTTACAAAACTCGATAATACCAGTCACAAAGAAAATCTCAACAGAGAAAAAAAATGTTAAGTCCCTGTTGCAGTTAAAGAGAAGGTATTTCTAGCCTGGAGAAAATACAGAAGCTAGAAGGAAGGACAGAAAAGGGGGAAAGAGTGTTAATATAGTCTCCTCCTGGTCCACCGGGATTTGCAGGGTGGGTGGGGGGACAGAGGAAAATGAATGGGAATTAACTTGATGATCAGGCTGGACCGAATATCTCTCCCACCCCGTTTCTCACCCACTGAACAGCTTTATTTAAATGCGAACCCCTGAGATGGTAACTCGGTGGTTCTCAACTGTGTGGTTCCTGTAGGGGCAGGATCAGCACCTCCTGGGAATTTGTAAGAAATGCACATTCCCAGCCCTACTCCAGACCTCCTGGAGCAGAATTTCCTCCAGGGTGGGGCTCCAGGAGGTTCTGAGCGGAAAGCCGGAGAAGGTGCCTAAGTACTCCGGGAGCAGACTGGCTCAGAAGAGGAGTGGGCTTTATACCCCTGGCTCCCGGAGTCCCCCAAGTGGGATTAAGCTGCCTCAGCCACAGGGGCCACCTGCATATCACGCCCTTCCTGTCCTACTTCCCCTGAGCCCCTCGAGGTGTTCTCTCCCCCTCGCAAATCAACTAACACACTCAAATCTTTGTCTCAGGGTCTGCTCCTGGGGGAGCCCAAACTAAGACGCCCACCAGAGACCAGAGTTTCCATTCTGGGTGAGACGAGCTTGGACCCCCATTTCTCTCTGGTTGAGCTCCGCCAAGATCTCCTCAGGGGAGGGAGCCCCACTGGCCGTGGGTCCTCACCCCAATGCCGTCCCGGCACCCGCTCTCTTCTCTGGGGGTGCGAGCTCTTCTCTGCCCCGCCTCCTGCCACAAGGCCACTTAGCCCCCCCTCCCCCCACTTGACCTTTGCAAGCCTCGTTCATCTTTGTCACTCACTCCCAGGCTGGGTGAGACTCACCGAGGGCCGATGCCAGACGGGCCCTGAGAAACCCCGTCCTATCCAGCACCGTGGGAGGCCAGTTGTGCAAGACGGGGAGGTATCACGTGCTACGTGCTGGGTAGGTAGGGGAATGGGTGCTGGGGGAGCACCCAGCTAGGGCCGTAGGACGGCAGCAAAGGATTCTCTGAGCAGGGCACCCACAGGGGACACCTGGGGGACTCAGCCACCAAATGGAGGGAAGGAGGATCAGGGATGCCCTCTGCTGATGCAAGGGGTCCACGGTGGGCACGCGGCATGCCGCGAGGGGCTCTGGGAGCCACGTCAGGGAGACAGGCTTCGCCAGACGGCTTAGAGGCTCCAAGGAACTGAACGCGCCACGTTCTCACAAGAAGACCGCCAGGGCCAGTGTTAGCAGAATCTACACCTGGCGGAATGGCCAGAGGTAAAAAGAGATGTGAAAAATACAGCCAGCAACCCCTCCGTCCTCCAACTCTGGAGGCCTCGGAGAAGGCGGTACCCGACTGGCATATTGCTGGGCCCAGGTGCACGGGAGCCCTTCGGGGGCCCAGCCAGCCAGTTCAGAAGGGGCAGGGGGACTTCAGTGCCCGGGCCAATGACGTGGCTCAGCCCTGAGCTCCCAGAGATAGCCAGGTGCCACACGGCACCCGTGGCATCGTCCTGGCTCCTGCTCACCCTCTCCTAGCCTGGAAGCACACACGGGGTAATCTTTCTCCTTCTCTACCCAGCACGCTGAGAGCCAGGGCTTTAGCCTGCCCTAGTCCTCCCGTGGCTCAGAAGATAAGCCTCCTTGGCCTTCAGCGCGCACCCTGGCTGGCGCCTCCTGTGGCATCAGCTGGTGGGGGTTTCTCCCTGTGGCGAGCACAGCGCATTACCTTAGGCCAGGAGCCAACACAAGGGCACAGTTAGCAAGACTCATCCGCCGCCACTTGGACACCAGGCCTCCCCCTGACCCGCCTCCAGGGACCCCGGAGGATTTTTGTTCCTGCTGCCCAATACCTGCCTGTTTTATATATATATATATATATATTTTTTTTTTTTTAATTGAAACTTTTTAAAAAATTTTTTTTTTAACATTTATTTATTTTTGAGACAGAGAGAGACAGAGCATGAACGGGGGAGGGGCAGAGAGAGAGGGAGACACAGAATCTGAAACAGGCTCCAGGCTCTGAGCTGTCAGCACAGAGCCCGACGCGGGGCTCGAACTCACAAAACCTCAAGATCATGACCTGAGCCAAAACCAGGAGTCCGGACGCTCAACCGACTGAGCCACCTAGGTGCCCCCAGAATTTCATTTTTTATTTTACCTCTTGGGAAAGGACGGTGGCAGTGGGTAGGGCTGGGGCGGGGAGTGGGGAAGAATCTAGGCGCCCCTTGTCATCTACTTTAGGTAATATGAAGAAGGGAAAATGAGTCCATCTATGTGGTCAGTAACTTCTTTTTTTTTTTTTTAATGTTTATTAATTTTTGCATTGATAGCAGAGAACCCGATGCGGGGCTCGAATCACGAGATCATGACCTGAGCCGAAGTTGGACGCCCCACCGGTAATGTCTCAGTTTTTTCTTAATGTTTCTTTATTTTGAGAGAGAAAGAGAGAGCATGAGCAAGCTGGGGAGGGGCAGGGAGAGAGAGGGACAGAGAGAATCCCAAGCAGGCACTGTACTATGAGCGTGGGGCCCAACACGGGGCTCGATTCCACGAGCCAAAGCTGAAATCAAGAGCTGGACACTTCACCAACGGAGCCACCCAGGGTGCCCTGCCAGTCATTTATTCCTAAGAGCCCTGCAGGCCTCGAGGTCTAATGGGCCAGTGCTCGTGCGCCCAGATGTCTTCCTCTCTGTAGCTATGCCCCAGGGACAGGAGACAAAGACAGGTGGACTCGGGTTACAATGCAAGTGGCATTTTCCCCCCTGCTGACACGGCGCGCTCCCAGGATCCCCTCCAAAACACTCGTGCAGCTTGGCGGCCCCCATACCTTCGTCACTGTTGTCGTCCACCAGGATGATTTCCTTCAGCAGGTGCGTCGGCGTGTGGTTGACCGCGCTGTGGACTGACCGCAGTATCACTGACAGGGCCTCGTTCACGAAGATGAATATGATGGAGATCTGGGGCAGCTCCTTGGAGTACTTCAGCTCCTTGCACCTGGGGGAAGAGAGCCAGCCGAGTAGAGTCAGAGGAAGGCGGAAGGCATGGGCGCTGCGGATGGACACGGCCCACGTGTGCCCAAGGTGTGCGTCACCAGTTCCCTCCGGGCCCCCCTTGGCTGAGAACAAAGGCTAGAACCTAAGGAGGAGATCGTTAAGGGGTCCCGCCCCAATCTCCTCAACCTGCCGCCCCAAAGGAACCAGAAGCAGCAGTCTCGGGTACGTATCTCGCATCTCCCAGGCGGCCTGGGTGCCCGTTCACACCGCCTGGTCCCACTTCACTGCCCACCTGCCCCACTCCCTACTCGGGCACCTGCGTTTCCATGCCTGGAAGCTGCTTTGCTGCCGCCCCACCCCCATCTGCTCCCATCCAGCGGCGGCCAGGAGTTGAGGCATGAACACCCCAGCTTGCTCACCCCAGGAGCAGGCTGACTCCAAGGGCAGCGGTTTACAAGGGCTCCCAGGGTCCCCCTAGTGAAACGAGGGAGGGTTCCCCCTCCACCCACAGTGGCCATCTGCATATCACACCCTTTGGGGGATGCCTTCCCTTCCAGATCCTACTGCCCCACGCCCCTGGTGGTGTTTGCTCTCTCCACCTTCCGAATCAATGGTGCACTCAAATCTTAGTCTTAGGGTCTGCTTCTGGGGGAACCCAAACCAAACAGCCCGCTCGGGTGGAGCCTGCATTCTAGAATCAGACATGAAAGGCACATGTAAATAATCGTATTCAAGGAAGCGGGTCCTCGGCCTGCATAGGAGCATGCTGCCGGGTACACCCCAACCCTTCTGGCAGGCGTTCCTAGAATCTCCTGGGGGGGGGGGGGCAGGAGATGGGACCGCCTGCCTTTGAGGTCCTCCCTCCTATGACCCAGCAGCTCCCCCATCCCTGAAAACCGGAATAAAAGAGAAGAGTCCTTTTCACCCAGGCTGGACACAGGGGTGTCGAGCTCTGGCCTCCCTGGAGCTCCCGGTGATGCAAGCTTGATACCCAGAGAACAGGCCGTGCGTGGCTCAGTCATGGGAACACCGCGCTCCGTCCAGGGGAGCACTCACGAATCTGGTCCTCTGCTTAGGCTGAGCCGCATTGGAAATACCAAGCGGAAACCAAACAGCATGGGAGAGGGCGCTAAGGCATTTCAATACATTCTCCCCCTCCTCGTGTGAGATCGGACGATATATAGCACAGGCGTTAGAGGAGAAAACAAAGGCGACGAGCTGAAGGAATGGAGTGAGGGGGAAGAGCACTGAAGAAAGAGCAAGAAAAAAGGCTGTTTTTTATGCGGAACAGCTTGGGCTGTGTCGGGCCGTATTAATCAGGCAGGCAATTTTCGGAAGAAAATAAAGTTTTGTTACAAGATACATTTGTGTCTCCTGGAGGAGAACGTCCAGGGATCCATTGATCATGCAGCCTCATTTTTACCACGTCGCTGTAAATTCACTTCTGGGGCTGCCAGGGAGATTAGAATGGTTATTGACGGGCTCCCGGGCAGTCGGCGGGAATCATCTCATTTGCTGCATGGGGATCCGAGGGAGGAAGGCACCCCAGAAGGTCCCTCGGAGACCCCTCGACCATCCTGGGCAGCTTACTCACCAGCCCGTCCCTGTAAGCACACATTCCGGACGCGCCCACCTATTCCCAGCGCTCAGCCCCAGGGCTTAAGTGTCTTTGGTCCTTGGTTTTTAACAGCTTCTGGCGCTTGGAACGCAGAAGCAGAAAGACCAGATTGCAGTGTCCCAGCACTTTCTTCTCCACCCACAGGCAACGGGGTCATGACGCAATCAGGACTGAGTTCTGAGTCAAGCCTCTCGGCTAGAGCAGGCAACTCGCGCCCCCAGGGTAAAGTGGGAAATGGGGGAGCCTCAAAGCCCCCACCCTGCCCCTTCATGGGCCAAGGTGGCCATTTGGTAAATCATGGTGGATGAGGGGGGGGGGGACAGGGATTTCAAAAATGAGAAAGCGCTCCGTCACACACGGGGTACACTGTTCATAGGTCTTCACCTCTAAAACTGTCAAAATAATCCGTACCACACCTAGCTGTGGTGCTTGCCTGAGACCTCACAAGGGTCATCTGAGAGCTCCGTGACAATGCAACATACCAACTAATGGAAGGACCCAGTCTGCCCGGCTGCCCCCCCCAGACCCCCCTTTCGGCTCCTCCGTTCCCTTCTGTATGCTCCCCAACGCATGGGCCAGGCTTCCAGAGTTTTCACGCAGCCCAGACCCTCCTTGCAGGACCCACCCAGGAGTCTCCTCCCCAGCCTGGCCACCCGGGTCTCTACCCTTGCCCAGCTGACAGTGTACCTCTCCTGGGCCCCATGTCCTCAGGCTTTCCCAATGGGCAGACGAGATGAATATAGTCACTGTCATAAAAATCAGCGTTCTTTCCTTGGTCTTTTTTTTTTTTTTAAGCATATTTATTTATTCACTGAGGTTTTTAAGCACTGAGGAGTAGGTGCTGACTCATCACACGTTACTTACAATCACACCCCCCGGGGCCAGACAGGGTGGGAGATGAAGGGTGGTTGCTGCCGGGAGAGAGGCTCACTGGCCGTAGAAATGCAGAGAGAAAGAACAGACCACCAGACCACAGCTCCTGCCCGTAGGACTTGACACTGAATTCCCGCCAAGTGTTCCGTCCCCGAGTCCCCGCAGAGCTGAGGAGGCAGAAGGTGCTGAGCGCCCAGTTGCCCCGGTGCCTTGCACGGTGCTCTCGGGGGTGGCCGGGGTGGCGGGGCAGGCCGACTCGGGGAAGGAGAGGTCGGTTTCAGAGCTTGGCTTCCCACCCCCATCTGTACACAGTGGAACACACAGAACCCGACGTGTTTCCTGCCGCCCCGACGGCCTTCCAGCTGCAAAACCCGAGTAGGAGTAGCCTGGCAGGTTTAGGAGGATAAAAGAACGGATTCGGGATCTGCGAGGCACCCAGGAATGAGCAGAGGATGCTGTGCCACAGCAACTGCCAAGTACTTCCAAATCCACAGCCGGGGGGGGGCATCCCGTGGGCTTCCTCTAGCAACACGGGCTCGGAACTGGGTCCCAGAAATCACAGGCCTCCTTTCAGAAACGGGTCAGTGAGCAATAAACAATCTTGTCTTAAAGAAGATGGTTGGCAGGCAAGCTGTCTTAAAGTCTGGATAACTTTCTTTTTTTTTTCTTTTTTTTCTTTTTGAGAGACAGAGAGACAGAGCATGAGGGGGGGTAGGGGCAGAGAGAGAGAGAGAGAGAGAGAGGGAGACACAGAATCCGAAGCAGGCTCCAGGCTTCGAGCTGCCAGCCCAGAGCCCGACGCGGGGCTTGAATCCACGAACCGGGAGATCGTGACCTGAGCCGAAGTCGGACGCTTCACCGACTGAGCCACCCAGGCGCCCATTAAAAAGTCTGGATAATTGTCAATAAACACTTAAGGCCCCGTAGAGAGGCTACAAAGCAACTCAAGCCCAGCCCTCTGCTCCGAGGGCTATGAGGAGAACAGTCCCTGGAAAGCCGATCTCACAGAGAAGAGCGAGCAGAGACAAACAACCAACCTCGTGAGATCTGTCAGACACCTTCTATCCATCCTTACGTCTGTCTGTCCATCTCTCCACATGCCTGGGATACTCCCTTGAACTTGGTAGCTCCCCGAGGGTAACTGTCTCCCCTTCTCTCGGCGCCCTCACAGCAGAGCCATTGGCATTGACCTCATTCAACACCAAAAGTATCCACGACTTCCCTTGGCTGATGCTGAGCAAGGAGAAGAGAGCTGAGGAGAACTGGCCACTTCGGAACCCACCAGGCCTCCAAGCAGGAAATGAAGCCCAAGGAGCTGCCCGTGCCAGGACCTCCTTTTAAGGACAACTTACGTGAGCCCCACGTGGTACATAGATCAGAGGGGCCAAGTGATGCTTGTGACCCAGTTTGCCAACCTGGCAACAAAATGACCCTACAACATCCCCACTGCACTGCTGTAAGAGAATCGAGACGCAACGTGGGCCAGGAGATCTCAGGACCTTACAGACGAGGATGACGGTGAGGTTAGCCAACATTTATACAAGTGCAGGCTGTGAGTCGGAAGTTTCTGGAAGCTTCTATGTACTGTTCTGTCTCATTGAACCCTCACAGCAACCTTCTGAGGTAGGCGGTATTATCATCCCCATTTCACAGAGGAGGAAACTGGGGGCCCAGAGAGGTGAAGTCACTTGCCCTGAGTCGCACAAGCTGCCTGAAGACAGCAGCAAGGGTGCCTGGAAGGAAACTTCTTCATCTGATGTCTCGACTCTTCCAAACACGGGATAGCACATGGGGCCAGTTCAGGGCAGGCGCCCACAGGGCCTGCACTCAGGCTCTACTCCTTATCTCTGGTCCCACTTGGGCATTAATCCCTCGGGTCCTAAGGTGAGGGCTCCCCTTCCAGGGCCTACCCAATCTCTCCCGTCACTCAGCTCACACGGATGGTCACCTCGTGGCCAATCTGCTGGGCCTTCCTGGCTGCTTACCCTGAGCTCTGGCTTTGGGGCGTCTCACTAGGGTGTGGGGACCCGTGACCGAGCACTGCCCGGGCCCCAATCCTGCCGTCAGTAGCCAAGAGTCTTGGGGTTTGCAGCTAAAACACGTTCAACACTTAGAACAAGGCAGCTTGGAATGCAGTGCGGTAAACGCTAAACGCTGAACGGTTGACGAGGGTCCCTTCTGTTTCCCTTCCGGGGCCTTCCAGAAGACATCTAGCTAAGGTTGCTCACAGACGGAGCAGTGGGGAGCCAGGGCTTGGAACCAGAGGGTCACAGCCGGCTCTGCAAATTCCTACCAGGCTGATTCATTTTCATTTTCCAAGTGTACCAGACACATGCATAGGATCAGAAAGGCCAATTAGTAAAGGTTCTTTACAGTGGACGTGGAGCCCATGCCCTCTCAGTGCCGGCAGCCCAGAGCGAAACCAGAGGGAGGAAAGAGGGGGGAATCAAACGGAATAGATAGTTTGAGTCAGGAAACACCACCTCGACTGACCCCAAGCAGCCACAGGCTTGGGGCAGACACATCTTCCCATCCGTTCCTTCCACTGCTGTGGGTAGTGGTGGGAGGTGAGGCCTCCTCCTCTATGGCTGCCCGACCTCAGATCCACGTCAAAAATGGAGGGTCCGGGTCCTGGAGTGTCTACCTTTCTATTTCTTTTTTTTTTTTTTAATGTTTATTTATTTCTGTCTGAGAGACAGAAAGAGAGAGATGAGGGGCAGAGAGAGAGGGAGACAATCCCAAGCAGGCTCGGAGCTGTCAGCGCAGAGCCTGACGCGGGGCTCGAACCCGCAAACCGTGAGATCATGACCTGAGCCGAAACCAAGAGTCAGACGCTTCACCGACTGAGCGCCCCAGGCGTCCCTACCTTTCAGTTTCTGAATGCGCTTTACGTACGAGAGCAAGCCTGGAACGTACCCGTGTACTACCATCCCCTGGGCTTCCGGAACGAGCACACCAGCTCCCGGGACCTGGATGGCCACACGCTTCCTTGGCCTGGGCTCACCCTCCTTGATCCACAGCAGACCCCGCCATCTCCAAATGAGAGGCAAAAGGGCCCCATCCCCAAGAATGCATTGCTGTGGCCCAGCCACTAAGCAAGGGGATTCATTTTCCAAATAGTGGTGCCCACTTGCCAGATAGAGGTAATCAGAAAGGAAAAGGCAAATGCGTCAGACGGTCACCTCTTTGCCGCCGCCTGAATTCCGTGAGTCCGTAAACGCTGAAGGCACATCCTTAACCAAAGACACGGCTCGTGTGTGCCAATCTTAGCTACGCCAAGCCATGGGTTATGGGCAATCAAGAACAGAAATGGGACTCCTCCTTGGAAGCCCTATTGCAAAAATTCCCATGCTCCTGAGCCCGGAAAAGGCCATGAACGTTGACACTACACCTGCCAACTGACACGGAACTTCAGAACGTTCCACTCACTTCCTGTGTCACATCAACAATGGCAACTTCACTTTCCGTCCAGCAAGGAGACAAACCGCTCCCTCCTCTCCCCGGCCCACTGTGGACGGGGGGGGGCCAGATGATGACATCAGATCGCAAAGCACATCTAACTGCTTCTAATGTTCAGTTTTATGGGTCAACTTGGCTAGGCAGTGGTCTTTTGGCCACAGGTTATTCTAGAGGTTTCTGAAGGTACTTTTTTTTCTCGATGAGACTGACATGTAGATCGGTAGGCCTGGGTTAAAGCAGATTACTCTCCATAATGTGGGTAGGCCTCATCCCATCAGTTGGAAGGTTCGAAGAGAAAAAAAAGACTGAGGTCCCCCCGGGGGGAAAGGGAATTCGGACAGCAGACTGCCTTTGGATCCTCGCTGCAACATGAGTTCCTCCCTGGGTCTCCGAGCTGCAGGTGAGCCCTGCAGGTTTTTGGATATGCCAGCCTTCACAATCACGTATGCCAAATTCCTTTAAATAAATGTTTCTCGCTCTCTCTTTAGCTCTCCCTTCCCCCCCTTTCTCTCTCTCTCTCTCTCCATCCATCTGTAAATATAATGATATTTGATATAATGATAGAGACAGATAAAGAGAGAACGTCTCACACCTGCAGCTGATGACAAGACAAATCCGAGGTTTCCAGTCTTCACGGCCCTCAGAGGACCTGCCCTGAAGCTTCTCTGGAAGGCTGGTCAAAGCCTCCAACCCTCCCCCCGCCTCCCCACTGCTCTCTGCTTTTACCAGTCTCCCCTCTGGCTCATCTCCCTCCTGCAGGGAAGCGTGCCTCTTAATCCACCGAGGAAATCAAGGCCATCAAGGCCATCGGCAGGAATTTCCAAAAGTGGTCACGGGCCTGTAGCATCAGCATCGGTCAGCATCCCCTGGCAACCGGGCAGACCCTGGGCCCCATCCTGATCAAATTCCGCATCGTGGCTCCTCTGCAGGTGTGGATGAGAGAAGCCACGCACATGTAAGGACCCTCTGTCCCTCCCCCCCCCCCCCCCCCCCCCACCAAGCAGAGTCAGGAAGCCAGACGCTCAGGTCTCTCCCATTTAAATACAATGTGGGTCTCTCCCACAGCTTTCATTGATGTCTTTCTTCTCCTTGTCTCCTTCCGTCTCCCATCGGTTCCTCACTCCACTCTCTTCCTCTGGCCTCGAGTTACCCTCTTGCACTAAAACCGCTCTTGTTAGTTTCCAATGACATCCGTGTGGCCGGAATCAGCAGATACCTCCCGACCATCATTGCTGCAGGATTTAACGTTGTTGCCTCTCACCTCATATAAATGTGACTCACTCTTGGGTGCTGGCACACCCAGGGTTCCCGGAGTCACACCTCCGCTCTCTCTCCCACCTGATCGGCCCCGGCCCCCTGTTCTTTTTCCCGGGTTGCCCTTTCTGTTCCCGCTCCAAATCCCCAAATTCCTCAAGGCTCCTTCTCTGCCCTTGGCTGACTCTAACTAGGCGACCTCGTCCTAATCTATGGCTCCAACTGTCACGCCCTGCAATTTCCAAACCCGCATCACTAGCCTGGACCTTGGCTCAAGCAACAGCTTCCCACTGGACGTGGCCACCTGGACGCCTCGCAAGCCCAAGGTCAGCACGCCTAAACCTGACACCCACTCTGTCTGTGCCTTCCTGTCTCCATCGCAGGGGACCGCCCTCTCTTCTCAGGAGGCATGTTAGAATCACGACCCATTCACCTCGTCTGGCTGGTCACCGAATCCTGAAGATTCTGCCATCTTGAGGTTCTCTTTGTGACACTCGCCCCTACCCCCCCACTCCGGCCATTTGCACTGCCCTGGCTCCACGTCTCAACGCTTCCCTCCTGGATGCCACCGAAAGCCACTTACTGGAGCCCTGCTTCCGGCCGGCCCCGTCTACAGCTCAGCCTCACTCTATCCACCACACTGCTGCCAGCACGTTCTTTCTTTGTAATATTATATTTTTAAGTGATCTCTACTCAACGCGGGGCTCGAACTTACAACCTGGGGATCAAGAGTCCCACGCTGAGCCACCTAGGTGCCCCCAAGCATGACCTTCCTAAAATGCAAATGGGATCAGGACACCCTCCCCCTGTAACTATCTCCTCGCCTTCTCCGTTGCTTTCAGAGTCAGGTTTAAACTCCTTTGCTTGGCACCCAGTTCAGCCCCAGCTCATCCTTCCAACCTCAGCTCCTACCCCGTTCCCCCAGCTACCGTGAAGCAGTCATACTTCCCGCAACCAGGAATGCCCTCTCTCAATGCACACTCTTTCCCCCCTGCCTAAAGTGCCTTTCCTTGGACCTAACACGCCCCTCCCCTCCAGCCCCACCCCAGGCACGTCCTGGCCTGATGTGAGGTCCCTGTCCTCTGTTGCGTTCTCCCCCTCTGCAAATTGCCATCCTGATGCCCTTCACTCTCTTCTCTCCCACTTCGGGGCAGCTGGGCTCCCTTTGTTTCCCCAGAGCCCAGCCCAGTCCTTGGCAGATAAATGGTTACTGCACGAACCCGTGAAAACCCTCCTACCTTCCCTATTTCTTCTCTCTGCTCTTTTTATGATCAAAGACATCACTTATCGTCTCCCGAATTATAACATCAGTGATGGCACCTCAACACTTAAAAAAGACACCACCCTGAACTCGACTGCCTGCTGTCTCCTTTGATTTACTAATCAGAACTCAAATTCCGAAAGCCCGTTTGGGTCAAGTGCATTAACCAGGCCGACAGCCCCTCTCTTTCTCCCCTCCTCATCAAGACTCTCCTATAATCCACGGAAAGAGCACTATCATTTTTAGCAACAGCAAACCTTGCAAAACAAGACAGGGGGCTGAGCCACCGGGACGCACGAGGCCCCTCTACTGGACCGCTCATTACCAGAGAGAAGGCACACTTTGCTGAGTGGTTTAATTTCCTCAAGTTGAGCTCGGCACTTCATCCAGGAAGGAGCTCCACACCTCATTAGCTCGGTTCCTACGCAGCCAGGCTCTGGGACGAACTGCCTACTTCAGCATCTGAGTTCCTGTGCATCCCGCAGATCAGTCACACTGGGGCGATTTTCATGAATCGAGATGCAGCCTGCTCTATGCCTGAGACGGGGTCCCATCCTGGGGTCCACAGAGCCCCCCAGGAAAAGCCTCCCAAATTGAATGCGAGATGTGGTGGGCGTAGGAATTTTTTTTTTTCCCCTGGGACGAGAATTCACACCTTTTGTGGGCTTCCCACAGAAGCACAGAGGAAGGGTACAAACCCAGGGCACATGGCCAGAGGGCACAGTTGTCAGTGACAGGCCAGTGCCCCGCCCACGCCCTGTTTTCAAGCACCAAAGGATCAACAAAGCTCTAGGCCTCCCCTGCCAGCCTGGTTCCTACAAACATTTCTCTTGGAATATTCCCAAGCCATTTTTGATTCTTGAGCTGATTACCTACAGGTACCATGGAATCTCCCAGGCTTCCTGGGACGTCTCTTTCTCCGAGTCCTGAAGAGTTGCTTTTCCAAGGACAAGGTCTGAGACTCAGCTGTCCTTGGCCAGGTGGCAGATATGACAGTTTCAAGATATGGCAGGAGGTCATGACATGGGCACCCCCTACCTGTGTCTCTTTATCTTTGGAAGGTTTTGTTTTGTTTTGTAAGTGAAAGGGGTTGATTCATCTTCTTTAACCCTCAACTCTGACCACGGGTCCCTGCTTTGTGCAGCATGCTTTTTCTAGAAGGGAAGGGAGGAGCCACACATGGGGGTGGGGGGAGGGTGGAGAGGCTGATGGTGGGGGAGGAAGGGAAGGGTGGGGAGGGGCATCCTTCAGACTCTTAGCTCAACAGATGGATCTCTCCGGGCATGAGGAAGCTAATCTTGTTGTAGCCAACTGACGAGAACAGAAAAAGAAAAGAAAAACCCTGGAGTTTTATTAAGCAATGGCTCAGGAACAGAATTTCTAAAAGCAATTAAGGGTAAATTAATGCAGACAGTTTCAGGCCAGAGCTAAGAAAACCTCAGTGCACTTAAGGCACAAGAAATGCTGCCTAAGTTATTCACACATGGTATTTATCCCATAACCTTCCGAAGGGGAGTGCGATGGACGGGGACCCCCCCCCCCCCGCCCATGGCCACCGGAGGCCAAAACGCATTAGGAAATGATCCCAACTGGAAATAATAAATAGCCGTGTTCCAAGGCCCAGCAGATCCAAAATGTGGGCAATCTGATCCTTCAGAGAAACGGAAGGGCCCTAAAAGGTTCTGCACCCAGCCGAAGCCTCACTCTCCCACCCCAGCCCCTCCCGGAGCTCCAATCTGGGGCCACAGTTGTCTTCTAGAACTTCAGCAAGGCAGTGAGAAACATATTACCCAACGGATGACTTTTCCTTTCCTTTCCTTTCCTTGCTCTGGTCAAACTGGCCAGTCCAGCCTGCCTTTTCAGAGGCACAGACCACGAAAACACTTCTGTTCATTCCTGCATCCGGGCCACCCTTCC
Organism: Prionailurus viverrinus; assembly: GCF_022837055.1. Lineage (NCBI taxonomy): Eukaryota > Metazoa > Chordata > Mammalia > Carnivora > Felidae > Prionailurus > Prionailurus viverrinus. The sequence goes on along the minus strand of NC_062576.1, from coordinate 14,557,659 downwards.
GTCCTTGGTGCTATGGTACCTCCACGCAGAAAGCCGTCCCCAAGGGCAGGCCCTCCACCATGGGACTCAAATCCGACACACCAGCCCCAACCCCCCACCCCCAGCCTCAGTTTAGTGCTAACCTGACGCTGCCTATCTTACTCAATCCGAAAATGCCTTCTCCCTCCCCGAACCACCAGAGGCTTCAGCAGATTCTGTTTATGTTGTGTGGCAAAAGGCATTAACCCTTCACCCCTCCGTGTGCGCGGCTCCTTTGCCAAGTGACTTCTTCCAGGAGGTTTTTCTCACTGAAGAGGCCAAGTCTATCTCCCCACCCACGGGATCTGGGCGTGGCCACACGATCGGCTTTGACTTTCAGAACAAGGTAAGGGGCTATTGCCGGTCCAAGCGTGAGCCTCCGGGGGTTCTCGTGCCCTTGGCCATCACCTGAGAAGCGCTGGGCTGGCCCTCTGCTCCGAGAGGGCAATACAGGATGAGTAACAAAAGGTGACCCCCCCCCCCCACCATCCTGCAAACACACACACGTGTGTGAGCCCAGCTTCTGCAGCCGTGCGTTGGGCCAAGAACCTTCCAGTGTACGCATTATCCCATTACTTTTCACGGTAAGCCAGGAATGTAGGTATACCCATTGTACTGATGAGTAAACTGAGGCCAGAGGCAAGTGAGTAGTAGGCAGAGCTGGACTTCAAACCCAGATCTACCTGACTCCAACGACCTTTGTCTTAGCCTCCGAAAAACAAAACCGGTTCTCCAGGAGGGTCTGAGCAGAGACATGTGTCTTGGCATTTGTCTACTAAACAAAGCCACAGGCATGATGACGTCACTAATGCTAAGCCAAGTCACCAAACTGGGGCCGAACACCTAACCTAACTGCAGTTTCCGCCTCCCCCAGAAATGCTGTCTTCACTAGTCAGTCAGGAATTTTCCGGTTGGCTCTGATGAGGTCATTGGTCACAGGAGCCCTTCTCCATCCCCCACAAAGTAAAGTGAGGTGAACCCACCGAAAAAGACCCCCAGCCTTCCCTTCCCACTAAGGGAAGGTGAGCTTGTCTGAAACAATCCTTCCTTTGGCTAATCACTCTTGCCCCACCCTCCTTCCAATTTCCTTTGCTTGAATGCTCTTTTTTAACATGCTTATTCCTTGACATTTAACCGTGACCTCCAACGTTCTATACAAATATGTGTTACTTTCATAAGTTAGAAATACTACAAATGTTACTTTTTCAAAGATTTCTATAGGACTAACTTTGCCACTTGACAAATAATCCCAACAGTGACCGAAAAGAAAAAGCAGGCGAGAATAAATAACAAAACGGTTGAGGGGAAAAGGGCTGTAAGGAAACCTGGAAACATCCATGATGTTGAAGTCAAATGTCAAGTGAATAGCATCTAATCAAGAACCAGATGATGGACACGTGAAACAGAAGTAAGATGCTAGAAACAGATCCGATCTTGGAGAATTTATGCCGAGAAGTTTCCACAATAAATGATGTTAGGGCTACTCACTCTTTGTCGGGTGAAACAGTGACAGTCCCCCCTACGAACAAACTAAAAGTAAATTTTATTTTATTTTTTAAGTTTATTTACTTATTTAAGTAATTCTACACCCAACGTGGGGCTCGAACTCACGACCCCAAGATCAAGACTAGAACGCTCCTCCGAATGAGCCAGTCAGGCACCCCCGAAAAGAAGGTTTTTTTTTTAAATTTTTTTTTAATGTTTATTTATTTTTGGGACAGAGAAGAGACAGAGCATGAACGGGGGAGGGGCAGAGAGAGAGGGAGACACAGAATCGGAAACAGGCTCCAGGCTCTGAGCCATCAGCCCAGAGCCTGACGCGGGGCTCGAACTCACGGACCGTGAGATCGTGACCTGGCTGAAGTCGGACGCTTAACCGACTGCGCCACCCAGGCGCCCCAAAAAGAACATTTTAAATAAATAAACTGGCTGAGTGCAGAACTCAAAATAAAAGGAAAGCAACATAAATATGTGAGGGAATATTCATGCAGACTCCGGATATCGAAGAATCTCCAACAGTGTGATAATATTTGCAAACTTCTGATCACGAAAATAAAATTGAAACAGCAAACTCCCCCCCTCCCCAAAATTCACAGCAATTACAAGGGGAGAAGATAATGAGGGCCCAAAGAGCCCAGACAGATAAACAAAAAACATGAACAGACAATTCAGAGAACCAAAGAAATAAACACCACGCATGTGAAAATAGGCAAACCATCACTAGTAATAAAAAAGACTCAAAACAATAATGAGATGTCATTTTGCCTCTATGTGGTGGAATTGTCAATAACTTTTTCTTGCTTCTTTGTACATTTCCTGCTCTTATTTTTTAGAGTGAGCAAATGTAACACAGAAAAACACATCAGTTTACATTAACACACGAATGACTGAGCCATATTGCAGAATTAAAGGGAGTCGCAATGCCGGACTACAAGTTCTTGGATTTTCACACGAGAGCATGACGTCAGTTGGCATGAATAAGAAACAGCCATGTCATCCCCCCAACAGGCCTTCTGAGGCCACAATCGGAGACAGAAGTCTTGAGTCAAAACCAACATCACAACTGTTCCACCTGTTGAAATGCAGATGGGGGAAAAGAATAATGTGGCCTGATCTCACGTTATCCATTCTAGAAAGCAAGCATGCCTATGACTGAAATGGACCTCCACCTTTTTTCTCTACCCAGAAGCTTTTCCAAGAGGCCCTTATATAATAAGGGGTTTATACCATAAAGGTATAATAAACATAAAACCGATCACTGCGATTGTAAGCCTTCCTCTGTTAGTCAACACGTAGCTTTGAAAGGGCAAGAGAAACTTAAATATGAAAGAACTGTAATTTTGTTTAAATGGCGGAGTTAGCTCCAGCCATCTGCCAATTTCTTAAGGTGATGGGAACTGCCCACTTACAATGATGATAATGCTGCACGAGATGTGAGCCCCAGCCTGGGTTTCTTTTGCAAAGAAACTGAGCCATCCAACTGAGCCTGCCAGGCAGCTAGTCTAGCCCATTAATAACCATTGATCAAACAACCCCATGACTTCTGCACTAGGACATACTTCTGCTCCGGAGTAGAGGGCATGAAAAGAAACTTCATTCCTGTTTAAATGCCGTTCCCAGTGGTTTCTCGATATCCTATAGAATGTTCCCTGTCACCTTGTGCCATCTCTCAGACATGTTAATAACAGGCAATTTTCACAGTTTTCAACCTTCCTCCAGGTAATGCCTTCCTTTCTAAAACCCCACGGGTGGGGCGCCTGGGTGGCTCAGTCGGTTAAGCGTCCGACTTCAGCTCAGGTCACGATCTCGAGGCCCGTGAGTTCGAGCCCCGCGTCGGACTCTGGGCTGATGGCTCAGAGCCTGGAGCCTGCTTCCGATTCTGTGTCTCCCTCTCTCTCTGCCCCGCCCCCGTTCATTCTCTGTCTCTCTCTGTCTCAAAAATAAATAAACATTAAAAAAAAATTTAAAAAAAACCCCCCACGGGTAAGATCTTATGCTAACTTGGAGACCTGTAGCGCATTGACTCAATTCCTCCTATCTTGGGCCGGCAAGGGAGCTACAGAAAACGGTACACGAGGCACAGTGGTAATAATAAATCTGTCCATGCAGCTGAAGGCCCCAACCCTTACCCTTCCCATCACTGGCCAGTAGGTTTCATGAGATCAGGGACCACATCTCTTCGGCTTATACATCTCCAGCACACAGGAAGGGCTCATCCCAGATGCTCAGAAAGTATTTGTAAGATACATTAATAAATAGAAAAAAGGCATCTAGTCATGTGTGGCAAAAAGAGGTTGTATGGAATGCCCAGTTCTGGAATCCTACAGACTTAATGAAGACCCTAGACTTGTAGGAAGACTGAGTCTCCTCCCAGGGTACCTCCTACACCTGTTTGAAGATGCCACATCAGATCACTGGAGAGAAAGTTCTCCCGCCTGAGGATGGTGACTTTGTGTAACTCCAAATATTTTATGATAGATGGAAGACAGTGCCCATCCCTCGATTTTAACATGGATCTTTTGTCTCTCTTAAAAACAAACAAAAAAAAAAGCACCTGTTCTTTTATTCCCACACCCCTAGGACCAGTGTATCTATATCACCTGGAAACAACAGGTTGATGGTGACATTTGCACATATTGGACATCGATTATGGACAAGCAAAGTGTTGAAGATACAGAAAGTTTTTTAAAAACCTCACTGTTACCCTGGAAAAGTTCACAGCCCCATAAGAGAAAAAGCTAGGTAAATCGTAACTACGGTTACAGAATGCTACATGTCACAAAGGAAGTTTGTTCAGGATGGTCCGAGATTTCTGCCTTCAAGGAGACAGATGGGGGCCCCACCCAGGGAAGGTTTTGCAGCGGAGAGAAAATGTGCCCTCAGCCATGAAGCATTGGTAGGTAATTTCCAGGTGAGGGCCGGTGAAGGGAGAGATGGGACAAAGGGCAAAATTCTCTGAGCAAAACAAAATGAACAGCGTGTGTAAAAACGGAGGAGAGAAAACGTACAGTGCACCGCCAAGAAGCGAAATCGGGGTTTCGGGGCGTGTCTGGGATGCGGAAAAGAAACCAACGGTCAACCAGGTTGCTCTGAAGGCAGTTTAGAAAATTCAGACTAAGCCCTCCAGCAGGGCGAAGCCATGAAGTCAAGGATTATTGAGCAGGGAAGAGGCATGACAGCACAGGGCATGTGTCTAAATCAAAGAACAGCATCCCTGCAAGCAAGGCCAAGATGCGACCTCAGAGGCCGAGTTCCGAGCTCTCGAAAAGACATGGGTGTGTAAGTTCCCTGCCCAACAAGCTCATTCATTCCAGACCGCCCAGATCACAACCCCAGGTCCTCACGGAGCCCGCTCATCTGCTCTACAGATGACCCTGTAGAGACATCTTCCAAAGGTACTCACGCTTGGCTCAGACGCTCCAATTCCTCTCCTAGGCCCCAAAACTCTGGCCTACCCACTAGTTCTCAGGGTGGATCTTTGGCAGGGCCCTCTCTACCCCATCCTGAAGAAAGAACATAACAAAAAGTATTTCCTTGATCTCTTACATAAATTAGCAGCTCACCACGTTGTTGGCAGAAACTAATGTTTTTCAGTTCAAGTCAAAACTGTGAACAAGGCACTTTATCTTACAGGCAGAGCCCTAGAGGGAACGAGCTGACCTCTGAAACTAAACTTGGGAGGAGCTCTGGACCCAGAGGGCTGGTGAGACCCGGCAGAGAAGTGGGCAACTTGCCAGATCTGATTTCTCGATTTCCCAGAGGCCTCTGGCATTAGGGGGCCTCACCCGAACCAGGCCCCACCCCTTACCAGAAAACTCACGTAGCTCAGAGGGGCCCATCAAGAAATCAGCAATAAACATGTCCAACAGAAGGGCATCTCTGCCTACATCCGAGGCCAGTAGACCACACATCACAATGGCAGCCAAGCAAGAACCATCTCCCAGCCCCCACATATAAAGAGAAACCCCTGGGGATTGGAATTTGGCCCCATATCCTTCATCAACTCTGCACTGCCAGCTCAGAGCCCAACACGGGGCTCAGACTCACGAGATCATGAGATCATGACCTGAACGGAAACCAAGAGTGGGACACTTAACCAACTGAGCTACTCAGACGCCCCTGAAACCACATTTAGAAAGCTACTCCAAAGCAACAAAGAAGAAGTTTTGAAAAGGTGGGGCAAGAGAAGGAGGTAATCAATGAGAAGATAAGTAGAGTCACTTGGCAAAAAACATGAAGGGATCAAGGGTCAGAGAAATATTTCTTTTTGATAAAAGGTATGATTTAGGACAATTAAATGGTCATGAATGTATGCACCTGATAGCATGCTTTGAAAACATGCAAAGCAAAAGGTACTGAAAACCTAAGAAGTATGGGGCGCCCGGGTGGCTCAGTCAGTTAAGCATCTGACTTTGGCTCAGGTCGTGATCTCACAGCTCGTGAGTTCGAGCCCCGCATCAGGCTCTGTGCCGACAGCTCAGAGCCTGGAGCCTGCTTCAGATTCTGTGTCTCCCTCTCTCTCTCTCCCCTTCTCCTGCTCATGCTCTCTTTCTCTCTCTCTGTCCCTCAAAAATAAATAAAAACATTTAAAAAAATTTAAAGAAAAGAAAATCCAAGAAGTAAAAGATAAATCCACAGTCATACTGAGAGATATTCACCACATCTCTCTCAGAAATCAAAGGAAACAAAAATATCCAATAAATACATGAAAAGATGATCTATCTCTATAGTAATCAAAGAAATGCATCCAACAGCTGTAACAAAGTACTTTTTTTTTTTTAATCTTTCGGGTTGGGAAAACAAATTGAAGACAGATCTTATACAGTCCTGTCAAATGTGAGGAAAGACACCCTCATACACTGCTGATTGGAGTATAAGCAGGCAAAATCATTTAAAGAGCAAGTTAGCAGCACCCTGCAAAATTAAAAACGAGCATGCCTGGCACATCCACGCATAAGCAAATGTCAGACAGACACAGGAAGCAGCCACTAGTGGTCACCTTTGTTGAGAAGAGTGAGGTTTGGGTCTGGGGCTTTAGAAGGACTTTGTGTTTTGCTCTATATACATCTACATAATTTATGAGTAATACATTCAACTGTTGTTTGTGGAGTTTCTTTAAATTAGAAAAAGAGCCACGGGGTGGCTCAGTCGGTTAAGCGTCCGACTTCGGCTCGGGTCACGATCTCACGGTTCGTGGGTTCGAGCCCGGCGCCGGGCTCTGTGCGGACGGCTCGGAGCCTGGAGCCTGCCTCGGATTCTGTGTCTGCCTCTCTCTCTGTTCCTCTCCTGCTCGCACTCTGTGCTTTCTCTCTCAAAAATAAATGAACATTGAAAAAAAATTGTTTTAATTAAAAAATAAATAAATAAACTGATACATGAATTTAGCAAAGTTGCAGGATACAAAATCAATGTACAGAAATCAGTTGCATTCTTATACACTAATAATGAAGCAACAGAAAGACAAATAAAGAAACTGATCCCATTCACAGTTGCACCAAGAAGCATAAAATACCTAGGAATAAATCTAACCAAAGATGTACAAGATCTGTATGCTGAAAACTATAGAAAGCTTATGAAGGAAATTGAAGAAGACATAAAGAAATGGAAAAACATCCCGTGCTCATGGATTGGAAGAATAAATATTGTCAAAATGTCAATACTACCCAAAGCTATCTACACATTCAATGCAATCCCAATCAAAATTGCACCAGCATTCTTCTCGAAACTAGAACAAGCAATCCTAAAATTCATATGGAACCACAAAAGGCCCCGAATAGCCAAAGTGATTTTGAAGAAGAAGACCAAAGCAGGAGGCATCACAATCCCAGACTTTTTAGCCTCTACTACACAGCTGTCATCATCAAGACAGCATGGTATTGGCACAAAAACAGACACATAGACCAATGGAATAGAAGAGAAACCCCAGAACTAGACCCACAAACGTGTGGCCAACTAATCTTTGACAAAGCAGGAAAGACTCTCCAATGGAAAAAAGACAGTCTCTTTAACAAATGGTGCTGGGAGAACTGGACAGCAACATGCAGAAGGTTGAAACTAGACCACTTTCTCACACCAGTCACAAAAATAAACTCAAAATGGATAAAGGACCTGAATGTGAGACAGGAAACCATCAAAACCCTAGAGGAGAAAGCAGGAAAAGACCTCTCTGACCTCAGCCAGAGCAATCTCTTACTCGACACATCCCCAAAGGCAAGGGAATTAAAAGCAAAAGTGAATTACTGGGACCTTATGAAGACAAAAAGCTTCTGCACAGCAAAGGAAACAACCAACAAAACTAAAAGGCAACCAACGGAATGGGAAAAGATATTTGCAAATGACATATCGGACAAAGGGCTAGTATCCAAAATCTATAAAGAGCTCACTAAACTCCACACCCGAAAAACAAATAATCCAGTGAAGAAATGGGCATAAAACATGAATAGACACTTCTCTAAAGAAGACATCCAGATGGCCAATAGGCACATGAAAAGATGTTCAACGTCGCTCCTCATCAGGGAAATACAAATCAAAACCACACTCAGATATCACCTCACGCCAGTCAGAGTGGCCAAAATGAACAAATCAGGAGACTATAGATGCTGGAGAGGATGTGGAGAAACGGGAACCCTCTTGCACTGTTGGTGGGAATGCAAACTGGTGCAGCCGCTCTGGAAAACAGTGTGGAGGTTCCTCAAAAAATTAAAAATAGACCTACCTTATGACCCAGCAATAGCACTGCTAGGAATTTACCCAAGGAATACAGGAGTACTGATGCATAGGGGCACTTGTACCCCAATGTTTATAGCAGCACTCTCAACGATAGCCAAATGATGGAAAGAGCCTAAATGTCCATCAACTGATGAATGGATAAAGAAGATGTGGTTTGTATACACAATGGAGTACTACGTGGCAATGAGAAAGAATGAAGTATGGCCCTTTGTAGCAACATGGATGGAACTGGAGAGTGTTATGCTAAGTGAAATAAGCCATACAGAGAAAGACAGATACCATATGTTTTCTTTCTTATGTGGATCCTGAGAAACTAACAGAAACCCATGGGAGAGGGGAAGGAAAATAAAAAAAAAAATGGGTTAGAGTGGAAGAGAGCCAAAGCACAAGAGGCTCTTAAAAACTGAGAACAAACTGAGGGTTGATGGGGGGTGGGGGGGGTGTGGGAGGGAGGGGAGGATGGGCGATGGGTATTGAGGAGGGCACCTTTTGGGATGAGCACTGGGTGTTGTATGGAAACCAATTTGACAATAAACTTCATTTATTGAAAAAAAAATAAAGAATAAATAAATAAATAAATAAATAAACTAGAAACACTAGGGGCGCCTGGGTGGCTCAGTCGGTTAAGCGTCCAACTCTTTAGCTCAGGTCATGATCTCGTGATTTCGTGAGTTCAAGCCCCATGTCGGGCTCTGTGTTGACCGTGCAGAGCCTGCTTGGCATCCTATCTTTCCCTCTCTCTCTGCCCCTGCCCCACTCATGCTGTCTCTCTCTGTCTCTCTCAAAGTAAATAAATAAACTTAAAATAGAAATTAAGAAAACAAAGTAAATTAGAAAAAGACTTGAAAAATCTATTGGGTATGGCCGTCAGAAACTCATAGGAAACATCTGTATATTTCAGTGTCGTGTTTTGTATGAGGAGTAGTGTGGGGAAGAATAGATATGGTGAATTAAAGCTTCCTCCCAGAGCAAGGGAGGAAAAGGAAAGAGCAGAGAAGCAAGTTTAAAAAGAGGAATGTTCACTTGGCATTCAGCCCCAGCAAATGAGTCCCTCTGGTCCCGTGTGCCTACATCCTTAAAGAATCTTGTTCCCTATTCTGCCAGCAGGACTGATGGGAGGCAGGAAGCATGTTAAGGTCTAGCAGGCGAAGTAATGGCTTTCTCAGAATGAGTGTCCTGGCACATCTAACTCTTCTTGTCCTGAGACATTTTACTCCCTGACTCTGGATCTGTGTGTGTCTGTGTTTAAAAACTGCCTTAATGAGTAATTGCCAATGGGTTCTAATAAAAAAAAAAAAAAAGTGGCAAAATGTCTACAACCCCCCCACAAAATCTTCTACTTTGCACACTGGTCCAAACGGGTTTTTATAGGGGTGCCATCACTTGGCAAAGTGATGTTAAATTGGAAATTCCACTCCCACGTGAACACCTCACAGAAGAGGGGCTGGGAAACGCCTGGGAGGGGTACTGCTGGAGGGCACTGAGTCCTTTGAGAATGACGGCTGGAGCGACAGGCTCCATCAAGATCCCCCCCACCCTCCCCACGGCCCCGAGCCTGCAAAGGAAAAACTTTGGACGAACACCAAGGTCCAAAACGCCAGGAATGGAGGAAGGCGGATCAGCACATCTGTGTTCGGGAAGTTAGAAATCAGGATACTGAACCAAAAGTTAGCACCCTGTTTCCACAGCACCAAGCTCAGTGTCTGGACCAGTCAGGGGCAAGGATGGGGAAGGCAGTCTGGCTTAAAAGGTCGGGCGCGAGGCAGACCCCAGCCTCTGCGAAGGTACCCCTGGGCTGCCTCTTCTGTCCTGATGAATGGGGAGCCTCCCTGAAGGAAGAGGTTGGCTCCAGACATCCGTCTTCCTTCTGCTCCAGGTACAGGGGCTGGCGGTGGCCCAGGAGCATTCCATAGCTTTTCTCTGCGTGCACAGTCTCTGTGTCCAGGTAGACGTGTGGCGGTAGGGACAGCACAAGAGTACAGAAGATCCAAAATTACTGGCAGCGATGGGGCTTGCTCAGGGTGGAATATCGGAGGGTTTCTGGAGACACAGACAGCCCCAAGTACCGCCTTTAAGTACCAGCGAGGGAAATCTGCACGGATGCCGAGAAGAGTGCTGAAGGGTACCTCCCGCTGGGACTTCTTAGGGTGATGTCCGGTCATGGGTAGCAGACTCTCCCAGTCCTGGCTAGTGCTAGGAGGGCCGTGGGCCCGTGGGTGTGCAGAGAAGCAGCCAGGGTGCAAACATGCGTGTGGCAGGTGGAAGAAAGCGCCGAGTGGTTACTCATCAGTCCGGGAGTTTGTGCGCTTTGCCTCCGTATCGGTCCGCGTACGATTATTCAACAGCCTTTGGGAACCCTTTTGCTGCATTTATCTTGGCTGAAAATTACTGGACGTACGGTTCTTTCCGCTGACCTTCCCACACTGCCCCGGTGGCTTTTAATGACGTTAGATGTAGCAAAGTCCTCGGGCTTGGACAACAGTAGGGCAGCACACCCTTTCTGCCCCGGGGTATCTGCTCAGTAGGTTCAGCCACCAGAGAAGCACAGGAGATGTGCAAGTCAAGGCATTTGAAGGCCACCTCCGACCTCGCCTGGCTAGTGGGGACTCGGCCAGGATGCCTCAGTGGTTGCAAGCTTACTGAGAGTCTGGGTCAGGGTGCCGGTCTCAGACCAGGCTTCTGGGACTCGACGATGTAGGTGAACCACCAGAGAATCTTGTTAAAAAGCGTATTTTGATGCAGTGGGTTTGGAGCGAGGGCCGAGCTCCCGCATTTCTAACAAGTCCCAGCCGATGAGGAGGCCAGAGGTACACGGGTCACCCTTGGCATCGAAGATGGAGAGCAGGACTGACCTTGAATCCTGGGTCTGCCACTTACCAGCTTATGGGCAAGTCATCTATTGGGTCCAGGTGGGGAGCGAGGAATGGGAAGGACCTGGGATGGGGGACGAAGGGCAGACAGTTGGAAATCGGAGAATTCCAAGCGGGGGGATGGCAGCTGTCCCAAGAAACTGTCTAAAATGGCCGCTGGCATGGGCAGCTGGTGGCTACGGAGTGGGGCCCCCCGGCTGGTTCAGTCAGTTAGCATCCGACGCTTGGTGTCAGTTCAGGCCACGATCTCACAGTTCGTGAGTTCCAGCCCCGCGTCGGGCTCTGCGCTGACAGTGTGGAGCCTGCTTAGGATTCTTTCTCTCTCTCCCTCTTTCTCTCCCCTGCTTGTGCTCTCTCTCTCTCTCTCTCTATCAAAATAAATAAATAAACTTAAAAAAAAACAAAAACAAAAACAGAGGGAACCGGGACATCATGTGTGTTTGGAGAAGACGTCTCTGCTCCGACCGGCAAAGACTGCCTCACGATTGTTTACCAGCGCCTGGCTCAGCCCAGGGCACACCATCCGTGGTCCAAAATTATTGGGCCTGGAGCAAATTACCACATTAGCAATGGAAGGGAGGTTTGAAGAGCGTTTTGTTCAAGGCCCTGTTTTCACAGTTGCCCAGAGTGGCTGAGATCCAGCCAACATCACACAACCAGACTACGTTCTTGGGTTGGGACCCGAGCTGCCCTTTCAACAGCCGTAAACGGGTCGCGCTTTGCTTCGGACCCTTCGAGGGGGCCATGGCTGGGGACGGGCTGGGTGGAGCGTTTCCTGTAAAAATATACATAAGCCGATCTGTTTTGTTGAGACACGCTTGCCAAGAGAAACGCCCCCCGAATCAGCATCTTGGCCGTAAAAGAAAGCACGAGCAAGTCTTCATGTGAATCGCGCGGCCACGTGGGATGGACTCCCTCAGGCCCACGCGCAAGCTTCGAGGAGGCGAAATGGGATCAATGAGTTTCTTTGTTAATCTTGATATTTGCAGGAAGCAAACAAACCAAGCACTCTGCAAATCACTGGCTTTAATCTTCAGAATTACTTATACTGCCATTTAGGAGAGTTTTGTTTTCTGGGGAGATTTGCACACAGCAGGCGGCAAACATTCTAATTGCCGTTAAGTACATTTGGTGTAATATGTTGGGGGAAATGTACTCGTTGAATCAGTTAAGCATGAACACACAGGCTCACGGGCAGAATGCAAGTTTGCACACAGACCCGCTCACCAAAAGTGTTCTTAGTCACAGAGACAAAAATCTCACGTGGGAAAAGAGCCTGCCCCTTCCAGACGTGAACGGCACCCCGGGGCCCAGCCACAAATGTCCACAACAAATGTCCACGTTGCACTCCACCCTTTCTGCCCCTCTCTCCCCACTCTCTCTCTCCCTGGGTTCATTTATAGCCAAGATGCAATGCTATTCACAACATATATTGTGTCGCCAGGCTTTGCAACCTGACGCGGGAGGCGTTCAATCTATGCAACAAGAGTAAAGCTCAGTGGGAAGTCAATGTCACAGCTATTTTCCGCCTCCAAGTATTCCAGCCACACATGCCCACTTCTCCCACCAGATTAAAACCTCCTTGCAGTCAGGGAGCACATCGCGTCCATTTCCACATTCCTCAAGCTCTTAGCTCTGTGTCTGCCACACGGCAAAGACACAACTGCTATTTGTTGAATTGAACCGAAGATTCTTCCCAAGCGTAAGAGCGTTCACTCAGGAAAGGAGCGTGAAAAGGAAAGGGAGCGTCAAGGCCATTTCCAGAAACGAAGAATGGAGGCGGTGGGGTTCAAGTGCTAAGGCAGGCTTGCCACGAGAGGCACGCTGATCAAGCTAGTTGACTCCCAACTCCCAACTAAAATGCGAGACCAGTTTTTGAAAAACGATGACCCAAGCCTGGGCCGATTTCCCTTCAAGGTCTTCCAGTCGAGTGTGAAATAATTCATTGAGCCCTTGGTTGCATAAAAAGGAACTGTTTAAAAATCTGACAAGGTGTCGAAGTAAATAATTCACCCATAATAAAGCAAAAAGCATAAAGTGATTACCTGCCTATTCCGACTAACAGGAAGCCAGTAGCTAAACCACACCCAGGGCCAAGTTTCAGAGAACCGAAGTGACAGGCTGCATCCCAGGAAAATTGCCAGTTCTGGGCAAGTGTCGGCAATTTCATATGGCTCGACCACGCTACAGCGAAGATACACGGAGTCTAACCTAAATCTACTCCAAACAAGGTGATATCCTAGCTGTTGTCTGAAAACTTTTAGTGAACTCGTTTGCTTACAAATTAGTTCGTCTGATCATCCAGTTTTGTTGTTGTTTTTTTTAAGTAGGCTCCAAGGCCAGGGTGGAGCCCAACACAGGGCTTGAACGACCCTGAGATCAAGACCTAAGCCAAGAGCAAGAGTCAGATGCTTTAAGGGCGCCTAGATGGCTCCGTCAGTTAAGCGTCCGACTCTTGATTTGGCTCAGGTCATGATCTCACGGTTTGGTGCAGTCGGGCTCCGTGCTGACAGTGCAGAGCCTGCTGGGATTCTCTGTCTCCCTCTCTCTGCCCCTCCCCCACTCATTCATTTTCTCTCTCTCTTTCTCAAAAATAAATAAATAAATAAAACTTAAAAAAAAAAAAGTTAGACGCGTCACCGACTCAGCCACCCAGACGCCCTTGATCATCCAGATAGTAAGACCACCAATTCAGATAAGATGTGATCTCTGTTATCGCAACTTGTAAGGAAAAGGAAGAAATGTGATTTCTAGGTCACAGGAGCCAGTGAAGCAAGGATCCCAGAAGGAAGAAGTACTTGGTGATGGAAAAGTCATTTTGCAAGTTCCCAGGAACGTGGCCACGGAACAACAGCCATCGCTCTAAACCCAGCGGACAGACGAGGCATGGGAAATTGGCCTGAACTGCATATAACGACAGACACTGAAAAGGCTTTTGGTTTTACTAAATCTCAGATACCAGATTATCATTTGTTCCTCTCTAATAGCAAGGTGTAAAATACGGTATATGGAGAGATTTTTTTTTTTTAACTTTCTGACGGCTATAATTTACATCAAGAAATAAACGAACCTAAAAGAACTTACTGGTGACCAATAAGTTCTTGTTGAATGGATACCTAAATGATGACACGGTGGGGCCCATAAATATCCCATGAGTTACCCAAAGTCCGCCAAATTCTAGCTTTGCAGTGCTGTGACCAAGCGTAATTGTTCCCGTATCTGACTTTATCATTTTTCCCGCCTACACCAGTGACTCCCAAACTTTAACGAGCAAAGAACCCACTGAGGTGTCCCTTGAAATACAAACTGCTGGGCCTCACTTCCAGGGATTCTAATCCAGTCTACATAGAGTGGAGTCTAAGAAGTCCACCAACAACCTCATGGGATTTTGATGCAATTGCTTCATCAATGTAGGTCAATATGCTCATCAGTAATGAACTTTAAATCCAATTATCTCCCAACTTAAAAACAGCAACGAGAGGGGCATCTGGGTGGTCCAGTCGGCTAAACATCCCACTTTGGCTCAGGTCATGATCTCCCAGTTTCGGGAATTCCAGCCCTGCGTCGGGCTCTTTGCTGACAGCTCAGGGCCTGGAGCCTGCTTCGGATTCCGTGTCTCGCTCTCTGTCTCTGCCCCTACCCTGCTCGTGCTCTGTCTCTCTCTGTCTCTCTCTCTGTGTCTCTCAAAAATAAACATTAAAAATTAAAAAAAAAAAAACAAAAAACAGCAATGAGAATTTGGGGCTCCCCAAATCCCAATTTCTCACCACATTTTCCAAAATAGTAATAGATAATGTGTAAAAGAACAAATAAAATTATAGCGTTACTGTAAGACAAAGAACCCTCAAAACTTCAAATTATCATTAACAGTAGAAAAAGGAAAAAGCAGGGTTCATGATCCCAATACCACCGAAAGTGGATACAAGGCAAAAGGCATTAAATGCAATCAATTAACTGGAACACAGGTGATTTTTTTAATGCTAAAAGCCATAATTCACCATGAAGATATAAACATTTTTCATATCTATGCACCAAATAGTGCAGGAAACGTCTTTATGAATCAATACACTAGATGCAAGAAAACATAGGCAAGAACCCACACTGATAAGAAATATTAACACCCCACTCTTAGCATAAGCAAACCAAAGAGACAAGGAGTAAACATATAGAATGCTTAAATAATACTATCAATATGACAGAATTGATGGTTATTCATCAAACTTCACTCCTAGAAAAAGACAATATACCTTCTTTTCAACCTTGGGAGAAGTTTTAAAAAAATAATCACAAAGGAAACATCAGTACCTATCATAAAACAGAAACATTACAAACAACACTCTCTGATCACAATGCAATAAAATTAAAAAGTATTAATAAATATTTTAAAGCCATCAGCCTGGAAACTTTTTAAAAAACTACTAAACAACTCATGAGTCCAGGGTAAGTAGAAACCAAAATTAAAGTACTTCTGAAAAATAATGATAATTATTGAAATAATTATGAAATTATGAAATAATCATGAAAACATCACATAATGTCAGTGGGGAACTTCAAGCCTTAAATAAGAATATTCAAAGCCTTAAAAACTTTTAGCAATAGAGGCACCTGGGTGGCTCAGTCGGTTGAGCGTCTGATATGTGATCATGTGAGGTCATGATCTCACGGTTTCTGGAATCGAGCCACTGACAGTACAGAGCCTGCTTGGGATTCTTTCTCTCTCTCTCTCTCTCTCTCTCTCTCTCTCTCTCTCTCTGTCCCTCCCCCCCTTGTGTGTGCTCTCTAAGTAAATATAAACTTAAAAAACTCTTTTACCAATAAAAATCCTTGAGTTTCATTACCAGCTCAAAAAGCTAGAAAAAGAACAACAAAGTAAGCCACGAGGAAATACAGAGAAGGCAATAATAAATACAAACGCAGAAGTCAATGAGCTAGAGAAGGGAAAAATACACTATCTCATCAATAAATCAAAATTCTAGTTTTTAAAAAAGTAATTTACAAAACAAGCCAACCTAGTTTAATCAAAAAAGGAAAAAGCACAAAAATATAAGAAACCAAAGAGAAAAATCACTACTGAAACAGTTTTCTTTGAAAGAATTATTTGTAGGTGTATACAAATAAATTTGAAAGCCTAGATGGACTGGACAATATCCTAGGGAAAGGCAGTTTACCAAGGTTGACCTCATTAGAAACAGAAACCTTTAGTAGACCTGTTTCCCAAGGAGAAATAGAAAAAACCATCAAGGAATTACCACATAAAGCACTCCCAGCACCAGATGGTTTCACAGGTAAACTCTACCAAACGTTCAAAGACCACACAGTCATAATTCTCCATAAATTGTTCCAGAGCATTGGAAAGGGAGAAAACTTCCTAAGTCTTTTTTGCAGGTATCGATACCTAAACCTCTCAGGGAGAGTGGAGAGAGAGAGATAAAGAGAGAATTACAAATTTTGTTGCAAAAGTTCTAACATGATATGAGTGAATATCACGTTCAGAAAGTGATACGCCATGGCCTAGTGGAATTTATTCCGGGGATGCAAACTTGATTCAGTATTAGAAACTCTAATAACATAATACACAATATGGGGAGAAGAAAATCTACGATTATGTGTAGAGGTATGGAAAATACTGAAAACCGTTCAACAATGTTGACTTATCCTAATAAAAAAACTCAAGAAAATCGGAATTGTTACTTTCTTAACCAGGCACACAACTTTACTATCGTCCTAACGAGGCAACGGAGCCCCCTAGCTCTTACTAATTCAACATTTTACTGGAGGGCTCAGGAAATGTAACTATCAGGCAGACACCAACTTTAACCAAGTGATCAACATTAATGCCACCAGTAATGAAACAAATAGATCCCACATGTGTCCTCATAAGACGTGCTGAGATGAACACATCACTTTTGGGAGTATTCCTGCACAATAGTATAACCTGAATCTAATTCTGAAGAACACACGTGTCCAAATTGAGGGATGGTTTTCAAAATAACTGGACTGCAGTCTTCAAAAATGTCAATGTCAAGGTGCCTGGGTGGCTCAGTCAGCTAAGTGTCTTGACTCTTGTTCAGCTCAGCTCTTGATCTTGAGGTTGTGAATTAGAGCCCCAGCATGGAGCCTACATATGTGTTATACATGTGCTTACATACACATATATAATAAACATATATATGTGTACATATATATATATATAGTATATATATAGTTGCTAGAATTTTAACAAATAAAAAAATAGAAAATATCAGTGTCACGTGGGGCGCCTGGGTGGCTCAGCCGGTTAAGCGTCTGACTTCGGCTCAGGTCATGATCTCACAGCTTGTGAGTTCGAGCCCCACATTGGGCTCTGTGCTGACAGCTCGGAGCCTGGAGCCTGCTTCGGATTCTGTGTCCCCCTCTCTCTCTGCCCCTCCCCCGCTCACACTCTGTCTCTCTCAAAAAATAAACATTAAACAAATTTTTTTATTTAATGAGAGAATGTCCTTGTTCTTAGGATACACACGCTGAGGTATTAAGAGGGAAAGGCGCATCGTGTCTGCAACTTATTCTCAAACAGTTCAGGAAAAAATATGTACATATGGAGAGATAGAAATATTAGAAAATGTTAACATCTGAGGAATCTGGGTAAAATTTCTTATACTATTCTTGCAATTTTTCTGTGTGAAGTTATATCATAATGGAAATTTAAGATAAACAAAGTGATATTAATAACCTACTTTGATTCCCAAAGCCATTGGATGCAATCCCATGACTCCTCTCCTCTTCACAATAAAAACCACCAAGAGTAGTCAACTTGTTGTCCCCACTTCCTTTCTCCCATTCCTTCCTTTGCCAATCCCCATCAGGGCTGAATACCCTTATGGAGATCATCAGTGAACTTCCTGTTGCCAAACCCACTGAACTCTTCCGGCATCTCAGCACCACTCATGGCTAGTGACCACTCCTTCCTTCTGGAAATACGCTCTTCTTTTGGCCTCCAGGTCACTACATTCTCCCAGATTTCTTCCTTCTTTAGTTGCTGTTCCCTCTTGACATCCATTACTTAATTCGTCTCCTCTTCCTATCTCTAAATTTTAGAATGACCCAACACTCAATCCTGAGCCCTTGCCTCATCTCCAGCCCTCTTTAGTGACCTCAGTCTTGATGGACATCTCTTTGCTGCTGCCTCCAAAGGTATATCCCCAACCCCAACCTCTCATCTGAGCTCCAGATTCAGAAATAGTTCAATCACCTATTTTATATCTCCCATTATAGGATGCTCATCCTATAATTCTACTTAAGATGTCCAAAGTAGAATGCTTAAATATCTCCCCAAATCTATTCGGTGTTCGGTCCTCCTTAGCTCAGTAAATGGCACTACCATCCACCCATATGGTTCCATCTAAAACCTGGCTGTCTCCCTTGATTACCTCCAACACAAGCCTCTTCTCATTTCTTCACCTCCCTAGGCTCACCTAATCGGAGTTGCTATCATCCCCTGCCTGAACCATCCTCCAAACTGGACTCCTTGCTTCACTCTTGCTCTGTATAGCCCATGCTCCAAAAGAATTCGGAATGATGTTCTAACAGCATAAACCAGATCATGACCCTTCCCTATATCAAAACTCCAGTGACTTCTGTTACTATTGGAATTGGTTTCCTAGAGCTTCCATAAGAAAATGGGTGGCTTAGAACAACAAAAAACATAGTTCTGGAGGCTAGAAGTATGAAATCAAGGTGTTTGGGGCCATGCTCTGAAGTTTCTAGAAAAGAATCCACCCTTGCTTATTCCTAGCTCCTGGAGATTGCTACATTCTTTGGCTTGTAGATACATTATCACTTCACCCTCTGTCGCTGTCTTCCCACATCCTTCTTCCTTCTGTGTCTGTGTGTGTCTTTGTGTCTCCCCTCCTCTCATAAGGACACCAGTTACCTTGGACTTAGGGCCCACCCTAATCTAGTATGACCTCATCTTAACTTAGTTTCATTGGCAAAGACCATATTTCTATATGAGGTCACCATCAGAGACACCTCTCTTTCCCCAGTGGACCTTCCTCTAAAGCACACCCTCATTTCCAGTTACTCTGTAGATCAGCACTCTGTTTATTTACTTCAAAGCACTTAACCGCAATCTATATTCATCTCGTCTTTATCTTTCCCAGTTTATCATCTGTCTTTCATTACCATTTCAGCATCCAACCCGGTACCCGGTACATGGGAGCTGATCAATGAGTATTTGCTGAATGAAGAAATACATTCGTGTTTGTGTGTGTGACACCCATCTGTTACAATTCCCACAGAACCTGCCCCTGGCTCTCTACATAGTCCTTGAAAGTGTTTATTGAAATCAATTAGCTAATAAATTCTATCAATTTCCTCCATGCCAGAATTTATAGTCAAACAAAGAATTCTCCTGAACAGACTTTGTAAGACAACAACAATGGCTCCAATGCTGCCACCGGGGTTCCAAACATTTATTAAGAATTCTGTATTGGGGCACCCGGGTGGCTCAGCTGGTTGAGCGCTCAACTCCTGATTTCGACTCAGGTTGTGATCTCATGGTTCATGGGATTGAGCCCCGTGTGGGGCTCTGTGCTGAGTGTGGAACCTCCTTAGAATTCTCTCTCTCTCCTTCTCTCTCTCTGCTCCTCCCCTGTTCTCTCTCTCTCCCTCTCAAAATAAATGAGCATTTTAAAAAAAGAATTCTGGGGGTGCCTGGGTGGTTCAGTTGGTTAGGAACCCAACTTTGGCTCGGGTCATGATCTCAAGGTTCGTGAGTCTGAACCCCATGTTGGGCTCTGTGTGGACAGCTCCGAGCCTGGAGCCTGCTTCGGATTCTATGTCTCCCTCTCTCTCTGCCCTCCCCAACTCGGGCTCTGTCTCTCTCTCAAAGATAAATGAACATTAAAAAATTTAAAATAAAAGAATTCTGTATCTGGCGTAGGGCAGTCCAAGACTCCTCAAACTTCCCGTGATCAGATACCGTGTAAGTGAACCCACCTGCAAAGCGGGACAGGATTCGCCACGACGAAGATCTAAGACCTTCTTCAAGGTCATGTTATGAATAGGCCTGGGTTGCAGAAAATTTCACGTGTGTCCACAAAGCATTTGAGAGTTGTGGAGAGCTCGACGTTATCATCAAGGGTCAAGCGTACAGAAACGTGTTGCCCACAGAGGCACATCCTGCTCCCTCGCCACTGCAACACGTACCATTAAAGGGGTTTTCAAGGAATGGTAATTCGCGGTACGTCTACTTGAAGCGATTTTGTATTTATTTATTCGGCTGAATTATTTATGTTCCTCATAATGAAATGCAACTCGACCCGGCATTGGTTCTCTCACGTCTTCTCTTGCTTTCATTTGGTTTGTTGCCTATGACTATTTTTATGCAAATGAGGTTATGATGACATTAAACATTTTCTCCTGATTTTCCAAGAACAAATATGTTCTCTCCATATGCCACAGTCTTCTTTTGCCTGCATCCATCCTCAAAGCTCTGTCGGCTGATCAGAATTTTTTCTAAATTAACTCCAAGGACATTCCATCTGTAATACTGATGAGCCTGTCTCCCTCTGCAGTGTGCACAGAGCACTCCCATTAATACCTGAATTTAGCCCATTTCGCCCATTCCGCCAGAAGCCTCATGCATCCCCCCCCCCCCGCCCCCCAGCTCTCACAGCGCTGTAAATCTCACCTTGTTACAGAGCACCGTGGCACTTCCCCGGCTGCCACTTCGGGGGACGTTTACTCACAGAACGAAAACAACCAAGAACTCCACACATTTAAAAAAAAAAAAAAAAAAAAAAAAAAAAAAAGGCCTGATGATTGCAGAGACATTTGCCTCTATTGATTATATCCAGGGCTGAGAAACAAGGGTTTTCAGGAGAGAATTTCACATAACTAGCCACTAGACAAATCAGAGTGGAATTCGGCAGGCTGCATACACCGGGCTCGTGTAGGCTGGCTTGGGCTTTCTCATGTGGGGTGTGTGTGTGTGTGTGTGTGAGAGAGAGAGAGAGAGAGGGAATTTGTTTTAACTCGGGCGCACTGCTACGGTGAGAGGCAGTAGGTCTGGGCAGGCAGGAGAATCCCCTAGAAGGACACAGGTTGCAGACTGCCAGAGTCCCCAGGTACAGGCATTGTGGGAATTTCTGAATATTACTAGAGGTGAGCTGTTTGCCTATGGTTCAGACATGCCTGCAGTCCTGACATACAGCATCAAAGGGCTGCAGAAGCAAGGACAACCACGGCTGTAAATCCCAACGCTGGTTTGACGTAAGGTTATAAATCAAGAATTCCATTTCCCATGGTCACATCTACATCTGGGGAACATGCATTTGGTACTCAATAACCCTGGCCGTTGTAAACACGCCACAGAGCGGATGCATTTGCATAGACAGGACGAGGTTCACGTTGGGTTTCTCTCTGCAGATTTCAAGTTCCCTGTGCAAGCAACTGGAACTGGTCCAGGAAGCTCTCTGGAACCGAAATGGAAGGGAATCTTTCCCGCAACCTCGCTTTAATGCATTTAGATGAGAATCCTCTCAGGTTCAAATGAAAGATTAAATTAACTTTGCCAATTCATAAATTTTGGGGCAGCCAGGCTGGCACTGCCTCGAGAAGTGGAGTCCTTTCTTAAAAATTAGCTAAATCTTTGACCCCCGTGCTTACAATGCCCTTGGTAGCACAAACAACATCTCAGCTGTGAATCTGTCTTTCGACCCTAGTCTCTACGTTTGAAACACTCTGGAGGGTTCTCCACCGCTTCACGGGGGTATAATAAAGTACAAAAAGGAAGATCATTCAAAATGAGGTTGATTTCTTTTTTTTTTTTTTAATATTTAGTGTTTATTTATTTTTGAGAGAGACACAGAGCGTGAGCAGGGGTGGGGCAGAGAAAGAAGGAGACACAGAATCCGAAGCAGGCTCCAGGCTCTGAGCTGTCGGCACAGAGCCCGATGCAGGGCTCGAACTCATGAATAGCGAGATCATGACCTGAGCGGAAGTCAGACACTTAACTGACTGTGCCACCCAGATGCCCCAAAATGAGGTTGATTTCTATTCAGTTTCATTTATCAAATGGATGCTCTGGAGGACATGGGATGGGAGGGAACAGGCGTAGGAGGGAAGGTAAACCAATAACGAAGGATGAGAACTTCCCCAAGCGTGCAAAGTCCTGCCCTGCCCTGCCCTGCCCTGCCCTGCCCCTCGTTTTCTCTTCCACCAACTTTCTCCCATCTCAGAAAATGGTGGGGTCCCAAGACGCTCAAAGTTTTAAAAATAAGAATCACGCAGGTGAAATCACACAGGTGAATCAGCTTGTGAGGATGAAGATTTATAGCTCCCCATTCTAGGGGGCTAACTGGGAGGCAAATCTAACTAGCAGGGCCAAAAACTTGACACGGTTTTTTTTTTTTTATTTAATTTATTTTGAGAGAGAGAGAGACAGAGAGAGAGAGAGCAAGCAGTGGAGGGGCAGAGAGAGAGGGAGAGAATCCCCAGCAAGCTCCCGAGGTCACCGCAGAGCCCGATGCGGGGCTCGATCCCGCAAAACTATAGGATCATGACCTGAGCCGAAATCGAGAGTCAGACGTTTAACGGACTGAGCTGCTCAGGCACCCCAAGACTTCACAGTTTTAACCCGCAGCCCTGGCAAGTCAAAGGCAAGGGCCACACTTCCAGAAACATGATAAGCCTGCTGAGTATCAATCTGATGAGATACTGGGGTAAGTGGGACGCTTCAACAAAAACCACAGAAAACAATACTGATGCTTGGCCCCACTCCCCGAGATTGTGAGTCGATCGCCTTCGGGGAGAGTATCGGCATCCCAATGGGGCAAGTTCCCCAGGTGATTTCAATGCCTGGTCAAGACCGAGAACTGCCATGTTGGGAGAATCCATGCCTTTAGACAAGCAGGGATGTGAGCCCTAGAGCTTCCACTTTTCACACTTTTACCCAAAGAACATTCCAGAAGACCCCTGTCTGAATAATCACATTTATTCCAAGATTCCACGGTTGCAAAACAGGCAGGAAATAATGATGAAAATTGGGCCATCTGCCTCTTGACTGTAACGGTCGGGGATTTTAAGGCAGGAGCATCTGACTGAGGCAACAAAGGGTTCTCTTTGTGCTGTGCGGACCCCAGACCAGCCTGGAAGATGAGGCAGAACCTCCTTCGCCCTCCCCGCGGCTGCCCCAGGCCAACGGCCAGCCTCAGAGGCCGGGTCAGGCTCCACATTGGAGCGGCTGCACAGAAAGTCTCAAAACTCAAAACTTCACTGAGAACACGAGGCCACAGCGGAACAACATCCAATCTCTTAAAACTCTCTTACCCTCTCAGAGGTTCTCCATGTAAGGAATTAATTCATCGAGAGTGGCCAAGACTTCAGACCAAGGACTCCGTTGAGCCCAGCAACCTACTTCTTTTGCAAGCTCCAAAGAACTTCCTTTGAGAACCATTCTGGGCTTTTCAACATTCAGCCCTTCACACGGAAAAAAAAAAATATTTTCACGTGTGGTGAAAGAAATCATTTCAATTTTTCCAAAAGTAAAGAACACAGATTACAACTGATTCTTGAACTGTCTGAATTGGACTCAAGCAGGGTTTGAATTGCGTGAATGCCTCATTCGCGGATTTTTCGCAGAACAGTCCCGTAAATGTGTTTTCTCTTCTTGATGGTTTTCTTAATCGCATCTCCTTTTAGCTCTAGTTTACTTTATGGTAGGAAGGCAACGTATAATGCATGTGACATATACAATATGTGTTAATCAACCGTTTCTGTTACGAGTTAGGCTTCTGGTCGGCAGTAGGTTATTCGTAGTTAAGATTTTAGGGAGCCAAATGTTATAGGCAGATTGTCGCCTCCTAACCCCCACGTCATTCCAGGGCTGACTGTAAACTGCCTTTTTGAGTCAGATTGCTGTCGGTGATGGCAAAGCAGGGGCAGGCGGCGGCTGATGGCATCCCGCCGCCTTCTGCTATGCGTCCTATGCCCTCAGAACACCCAACTGACCTTCCTTCATACGGAGGTTATGGTAGATCCCAAAGCTGGGCCTTCTGAGTCAGCTGGGAAGACCCTGGGGAAGTCTTTCCCAGGAGCTCATCCCAGCCTGGCATCTGTCTCAGGCTGGGTCCCCTGGATTTTTGTGCCGACTTGACGACGAGAAAATACTCGTTAGGCTAGATTTGAGCTTTCCAAATTACAGACATACAGCTGTGCCCTACTCTTCAGGTAGATATTTTCCCAATGATCTGTCATTACATGCAAGGTGTTTTAAGGATAAGAGGTATGTATGATGAAGGATCTTTAAGATATAACGACAGCTAATATTTATGGATCAGGTATCATTCGTATACGAGAAAAGGCTCAGACGGTGGCCTGGTAGATCAGTCTATGGAGCTCCCAAGACATAATCGATTTACTCCCCACAACAATTCCATGAAGTAAACACCATCACATCACCACCTTACATATGAGGAAACTGAGGCACTGAAAGGTTCAATAACTTGCCCACAGGCACAGAGCTAGGAAGAGGCAAAGCTAGGCTTGGAACTCAGACAGATTTCCAAGTCCATGCTCTTGACCTCTGTAAAAACTCTCGGATCAAGGTTTTGAAGTGATGTAGACATGCTCTTCAGACCCAGGGAACCCACAAAAGTGGGATTGACGTTCACCCACAAATACTTTGGGAATGATGGGACATTAAACCAAGGGCACCACGCTGTTTTCATATTCCCATAACTGTGGGTGAGGACCAGTTCTAGCCAAAGAAGTTCCTTCCTCTAGAGGAAATCAACTCTATGGTAAGACACTCCCTAAACTTGTAAATATCGCACTCTTCATTTTTTCTGAGTTTTGCCCCCCCAAAATACTGTATCCCTTAAAGAGAGTTTCAATTATACCACACCACATACGAGGGGGCCTTACGTGCACCACTTAATCAAATTCAAAATGCAGTTTCGTGGTGGGGGAATTTTGTTACAGTTGGAAGGGGTAAAAGGGACGAAGAGAAGCAAACGAAGGAAGTAGACGCACGCAGACACACACACACACACACACACACACACACACACACCTCCGAAGAAACTGTCCTGTTCCTCGGACTCAGAATCTCTCTTCCTTCTGACGGTGCCAGCGTGGACTAGAAGGTTCAGGGCACGGCCTGAAGAGGAACCTTGGTGTGCGGGCAAGTGCACAGGCCTCGAAGACGCACACAGAGCTGCGTGTGACTCCAGGCTCCAGCACTTACGGGCTGTGCGACCTCGGGCAGGTTGCTCAACCTCTCCTAACCTCCTTCAACTCATTTATAAAACAGAGAGGGGAACAGCTCCTTCAGAGAGCAGTTAAATTTAAACAAGATCAATAAAACATGCAGCACAGTGACAAAACATAAAAGGCAGTCAATAAAAGGGAATAATTATCGTGGTTAGTGATTCAGAGACACTCCTAAGCATGCACCGATTTATAACGTCGACCAACAAGTATTTATGGGACAGTTACCCTCTGTGCCCACATCTGTGAAAGACAAAGTGTAACACAGGATTCTTGACCTTCTTTAAGGTGCGTTCGCTCTACTAGAAAACCAACCTACGAGACACGGGATATTGATCATCGGAGAAACGATTCAGAGAAAAAAAAAAAAAAAAAAAAGCCCAGTCACCGATTCAATAATCAGATGCTTCGTTTTCACAGGGGGCAGAGAACTCGAGTCGGGTAATTATAACACCGTCACCTGCATACACACACAGACTCCGCCCACAATAATACCCACTGGACTTGGATGCTTCTCAAATCTCCATGGTCAGCCCGGATGTCGTTCCTGACCTCCATACCCACACGTGCAGCTGTCCTCTGGATATGACACGAAGACGGTCCACAGACATCCCACGGCCAGGTGTGTCCAATGCGGGGACATCGTTGGAATGTAACCGGTTAGAATTTGTGGCAATGAAGGAAAGAGGGGGCTTTCTAAGTGAAGCAAAATGAATTCCAAAGAAACCTGGCATGTGGATTTATAAGCAGGAGGCCAAAGGAGAAATTGAAGATAACAGCAGTAGAAACTGCCCATAAATTACCGACACGATCTGGGAGGAGGAGGCCAGCCATAAAAAGTATGCAAGGATCTCAGCGGTGGCTTTCATAAGCACAGACGGATTTCTGTGCTGCTGGGTGGTACCTCCCCCCTATTACCAGATAATCAGGCAAAGAGATCGTTAATACGCCACATGATACGATATAGAACGGGAGATCTCCGCAAGGGACAGGAGTGGGGTTTTTAAAGCCTTAGCTGGCTTCTGGTGTCACCAAATGTCACCGCCTCGCGCGCACACACGTTGTCACGTGACGAACGAAGCTGGCACATTCGTCTCGTGGTTGCCTCGAGAAATCCGCCCCCCCCCGAAGGGAAAACGCAGACAAACAAAACTACCGTCTGTGATGCAAAACACGAGCCTTTGCAGGGCTCTCTCACGGTTAACGAAATCACTTCACGCGGGCTCCCAAGCTAGAAACTTCTGACTGTGCCCACTTCATCCATATCCAATTAATGGCCTCATCTGACCGATTCCCAGAAAGTTTTTCTCGAATCTGCCCGCCCGCTCCATCCCTGCCTAGTTCTTGGTTTGCTACAGAGAAACCATTTCCATAAAAATAGTATGAGAATAATAAAACTCTATTATTAGAGGGACAATATCCTCCCCATTGGATAAGGCCTAGCACTCGGTTGGCACTCCACAAATGGGTGGATGAAGAAAAGACTAAATATATTCAGCCAACCTGCGCCCAGCCCCCATCTGCTGCAACCTATCCTACGCATTCCTGCCAGAGTTAATCATTATCAAATCAAAAAAAAAAGGGATTGCACCAAGAGTACCATCTTGCCTCACGCCCTTCGCCGGCATCCACTGACCACGATAAAGTCCCCGCTGGAACCCAGGCTGGCACGTAAGTGCCACAATCTGGCCACCTGCCTCCCCTCCCACTTCTCTTTCCGCAATTCACTCTCGAAACTCTGTTCCAGCCCAAAGTGGATGTGCTGTTCCCCGCACCAAGAACTTGCCCAGTCCTCTGGCCCAGGCTGTTTTCACTTAAATGCCCTGCCTTCTCTTTGGAGGAAAAACTCCCCTCTGGCCAGTATGACCAAGGCTACCTTTGCACTGCTCTCTGACTCCTGCGAACATCCATCTGCCTCCCCACGCTCTCGGATTTCCGAGAGGGCCTGGCTCCTCTCCGTGCTGCCAGCACAGTGCCCGGCAGATTGACTGGAGACTTCCATCAAAAGCCATTTTGGGGGCGCCTGGGTGGCTCCGTCAGTTAAGCATCCGACTTCAGCTCAGGTCATGATCTCGCAGTTCATGAGTACGAGCCCGCGTCGGGCTCTGTGCTGACAGCTCGCAGCCTGGAGCCTGCTTCGGATTCTGTGTCTCCGCCTCTCTCGGCCCCTCCCCCACTCATGCTACTGTCTCTCTCGCTCGCTCAGAAATAAACATTAAAAATTGTTTAAAAAGCATTTTTAATAGCTTTTTTGAAAGAAAAAAGAAAAAAAAAACCATGAGGCCAAAGGAACAGTGTACAACTTAGAAAAGAAGCCCACATATATGAAACATACAAACTGCATTAAACATAGCACCTCCAAACAAGAGTGATTTACAAGTTTTTTGGCAAAAGCTGCTTTGAAAAGAAACGGACAGCCATTTTACACAAAAGATACATACCTGGTACCATAGTCTCAAATAAACCCTAGGTGGATAAAAGAGCTAAACAGAAGAGTCACAGAAAAGCAACATGAACAGAATAGAATATTTATTAAGTGTTTCCGAGGGATGGTATCTTTCTCGGCTTCAAAGCAGTGAAGAAATGAAATTGGCAAGATTGACAGTTTGGGATTCATACAGATTTAAACTATCTGTCCGGTGGAAGAAAGAAAAAAAAACCACACAGAATTGAAATGAAACGGAAAACAACATTTTGGAAGCCATTTGCGTGCAACAGAAACAAACAGTTAATCCCACCACTATCTAAAACTTCCTTCACATTTATAAGAAAAACAAATTTCTTAAGCATGGCATGAGAATAAAACAGTAAGAATCAAAGCAACATAAGCTTCTGTACAAAATCTCAGTTGAAACCTGCTGATTTAAATCCCCCACACTCGGGAGGACTTCACAAAAAGGATCTTGCCCATCAGGGGATACTTTCTCCTGGGCTCGGACTGCATGGGAGGAAGGAAACTACCCCGGCCCCAGACACCTGCCTCCCCTCCACCGACCACGATAAAGTCCCCGCTGGAACCCAGGCGGGCACTTAAGTCCCTCACAATCTGGCCACCTGCCTCCCCTCCAATTTCTCTTTCCGCAGTTCACTCTCGAAGCTCTGTTCCAGCCCAAAGTGGACGTGCTGTTCCCCGCACCCTCAAATCCAAGAACTTGCCCAGTCCTCTGGCCCAGGCTGTCTTCTCTTAAATGCCCTGCGGCACCCCCAGGGCTCAGATGTCAGAGCTTCTACAGGTAAATCCTTTGCCGCTCTTGGATGGCAACGGTTAATCCGCAATTTAGCAAAGGTTAAGTTGGTAACTTTTGCCGTGGAACCCAGAATTTATTTGCAGTGGTACCTCTGGTTTCCCTATAGGGCCCATGAGCAATCCCTCAAGTTGGCATTCCACCTTCCAATTCGGCTTCCAGATAGCTGCCAGAACGATCTAAAAAAGGCAAATGTGGTCACGTCACCGAACCTGTCTCTTCCTTTCTTCTCCCATACTTTCGCCCTGCCTAGCCTGCGCTGAATGTTTTCCGGGTGTAGATTACACTGAATGCTTCATTAAACTTTCATTTTATGAAAATCAAACCTATACAGTCCCGTCTCCTTTCTGTAATCTCCATGTACCTAAACAACAATGATGACACTACTATTTCTTCATGTTTAAATTTTATATCTTTTCAATTGATTTTCTGTTTCTGCGGATGGAGACTGAATGGCCTGATACACCCCACGCCCCCACACACATTTTGCCCCCCTCCTTCTCCTAACACAGCTATACCATAATTTACGGGTAAGTGAATATCCAGCGTTTACATTTGCGTGACTATATTGTCCGCAGCTGAGCCAGAGTGTATATACAATTAAAGTTCCTTTCTTTTTTTTTTTTTTTTTTTTAAATTTTTTTTAATGTTTATTTCTGAGACAGAGAGAGACAGAGCATGAGTGGAGGAGGGGCAGAGAGAGAGGGAGACACAGAATCAGAAGCAGGCTCCAGGCTCTGAGCTGTCAGCACAGAGCCTGACATGGGGCTCGAACTCACAGACCGCGAGATCATGACCTGAGCTGAAGTCAGATGCTCAACTGACTGAGCCATCCAGGCGCCCCTAAAGTTCCTTTCTTAAGAAACTCTTGCTCCCCCCGCCGCGTGGCTAACAATTGCTTTGCTTTGTCAGAAGTTTGGTTTGTTTTTTTTTTTGCCTTCTGTTTCTATCACTAATTCAGTCCCAAACTTTTGAAAAGAATGGTTAAAAAAAATCTTGCGAAGACAAGAAATACAAAAATAAACACGTGGGACTCCATCAAACTAAAAAGCTTCTGCTCAGCAAAAACCAAAACAAAACAAAGCAAAACACCACCCACAAAATGAAAAGGCAGCCTATTGAATGGGAGAAGATATTTGCAAATCATATATCTGAGAAGGGATTAATATTGAAATGTACTACAACTCAATAGCACAAAAACCCATAAACAATCCAATCAGAAAATGGGCAGAAAAGCTGAACAGACATTGTTCCCAAGAAGGCATACAGGGGGCCAAAAGGCACATGGAAAGATGCTCCCCATCACTCATCATAAAGGAAATGCAAATCCAAACCGCAAGATAATACCTCACACGTGGCTAATATCAAAAAGACAAGAATAAGTTTTGGCAAGAATGTGGAGAAAAGGGAATCCCTATGCACCGTTGGCGGGAATGTAAATTGGTGGAAAAGAGCACGGAGGTTCCTCAAAAAAATAAAGAACAGAACTACCATAAGACCCAGCAAATCCACTTTTGGATATTTATCCGAAAAAAGAAATGAAAACACGAATTCAAAAAGATGCCTTCACCTCCATGTTCCCGGCAGTATTATTTACAGTAGTCAAGATACAGAAGCACTGTAAGCATCCATCAGTGGATGAATGGATAAAGAAAATGTCTCTCTCTCTCTCTCTCTCTCTCTCTCTCTCCCACACACACACACACACACACACGACTACCATTCAGCCATGAAAAAGAATGAAATCTTGCCATTTGTGACAACATGGGTGGACCTGGAGGGCACATTAGGCTAAGTGAAATAATTTGGAAGAAGACAAGCACTGGGTGATTTCACATATATGTGGAATCTGAAAACAAGCTCATTGACAGAAGAGACCGGTAGTTGCCAGAGGCAGGCGGGTGGGTGAACGAGTCAAAAGGAAGAAACTGCCAGTAATAAAGTAAGTCCTGGGGATGTAATGTACGGCGTGGTGACTACAGTTAGTAATAGTGTATTCACATGTGAAAGTTGCTGAGACAGATCTCAAAAGAAAAAACAACCTGTTACCGATGTGCAGACGTTAACTACACCGGTCAGACTTGCCGCGGTCTGTTCACAACGTACACACGCGTCATTATGCTGCACACCTGAAACTAATATAATGTATGTCAATTGCCTCAACAATAATAGCAATCATCATCATCATCATCATCATAATAATAATTCTTAATGTAGTCAAACACATTAGGTAATCAAATAATTCTGTCCCCTGGCCTCCCTTGGAGACATACCGCCTACAGCCCTCCATCCTCCTGTTCCGACGCGGAACGCCTGCTCTCTTGGCCGGCTACACAGCTGTCACCCTGAAATGTGACTCTGGAACATTCCTTCATCGGCTTCCCGGGATCTGCCTTTAGTACCCTCCTGTCTCTTCAATACTATCACCACTCTCTTTCTCACTTTACTCCCTTGTTTTACTGGAGCATATCCTTGAGAAGCTTGCTGAAAACAGATGCAGGGAAGGGGGCCATTGCGGAGACCCTACAGAAATGCAGTACGTTTACTCTGGGCTCCCTCTTGGCACAAAGAATTCAATGGCTGACCACGGAATTTGAGGTCGAAAGCAGTGTTTTCAACTCCTCTCCTGGAGTGCAGCGTTGCTACTGTGCAATCCAATACGAACGATTTATTTGATCCACATTTCCTCTCTGAAAGCTTTTAGGACTCTCTCCTCCTCCAAGCTGTTCGGAAATTTTACATTTACATATTTTTTTAATTTGAAGATCTCACTGGCTTTATTAAATGATTCATTCATGAATCAGGCAGCATCCCAGCTAGAAAACAGAGGGGTGATCTAAGAAGTTGTGCAAAAACATTCACATGCCGTGATGTGGGTTTAATTTTTCTTTTCAGTGATTCCACAGACATGGGGCGGGACCTTCTAACCTGAAAGCTTATGAACTACAGTCCTGGAAAATTATGCTACATCATTAATCTGACCATTTTCTTCTGTTTTTTTTTTTTTAATGTTGATGTTTGAGAGAGAGAGAGAGAGAGCGAGAGAGAGAGGGAGAGAAGAGCATGAGTGGGGGGAAGGGCAGAGAGAGAGGGAGACACAGAATTCCAAGCAGGCTCCAGGCTCTGAGCTGTCAGCATGGAGCCTGATGCAGGGGGCTCGAACTCATGAACTGTGAGATCATGACCTGAGCTGAAGTCAGATGCTTCACTGACTGAGCCACCCAGGCACCCCTAATCTGACCACTGTCTTCTGTTTTCCCTGTTCTCTTTCCAATATTCCTATTATTTAATGTCTAACCGGCTGGTCTGCCAGAAGTTTCTCTCAATGCTATCTTCCACTCTTTTAGTGAATTATTTATTTCCACCTTATTTTTAACTTCCCAGGCTTCTCTGTTATTCTCCAATTATGACTTTACCATAGCACTAGGTCTTGTTCCGTGAATAAAACAAGACATTCCACGATTTGAGCCACCAATTCGAGTTTTCAAGTTTATAGTCTCTTCCTCTTCCAGACGCCTTTTCTGTTGTTGTTGCTGTTGTTAAGGCCTTTTGTAACGGAGACTCTCCAGAGACGTCCAGGGATCCTGGCTCTCCTTTCTTATTTCAGACTAAGACAGCTATGTGTAGACAAATGGAGCTTTACAACAGGCACGCTTTACTACTAAGTGAGCTGAACTCTGGGGCGCCTGGGTGGCTCAGTGGGTTAAGTGCCTTACGTCAGGTCAGCTCATGATCTCACGGCTCCTGGGTTCGAACCCCATATGGGGCTCTGTGCTGACAGCTCAGAGCCTGGAGCCTGCTTCACATTCTGTCTCTCTCTCTCTCTCTCTCTCTCTGCCCCTCCCCTGCTTGTGCTCTGTGTCTCTCTTTCTCAAAAATAAATAAACATTAAATTTTTTTTTTTAAAAAATTGAGCTGAACTCAGAAACTTGGGGAGGGGAGCCAACTATCGTATTGGTCAGCCTGTTTCTTAGCCTGGTTTCCTGAGAATAGATGCTTCAAACTGTACTCATTTACAGGGGTGTGAAAGTCTGCGGGGGGCAATTAATGATGCTGAGGGTGTCCCTAAATGGTATGTGGCCCTATCCTCTGTCCTAGTCTATATCTTATGAGTTCAAGCCCAGAGTTCACCTTTTCTGGAGAGTAGATCTCCCATATTCTTCCAGGCAGGGAAGGGCAGAACCTGGCTGTGTGGTGTGGGGGAAAGAATCTGGGGATACAGCTTCAATCCCCGTTTTCCAATCTACCTCCCAGCCATCAGAAGTACCCAGGGCCTCCAAAGCCTGAGTCTCTGGGGTTCTGAGATGTGACTGGGCTGCATTCTTCAGCTCTTCCCACCCCACCGCACCATATGCAGGAGGCGGGGTCCCAGCCTCATCCAGCTTTCTGTCAGTGACCACTCACCCCTCCTCTTTCGATCTTCCAAAATTGTGTCGGTGTTTCTTCCTTGACATCATCCCCTAACGTGCTCTGTTGTCCCTTGTAGACTACCATCCTCTCCAGTTCTTTCCGATCATCTTAGTAAATAAAGTTCCAGGAGGGGCCAGATGCAGGTCATATGTTCAAAACACCATGCTAAGTTAACAGAGCGCGATTGAGCTATGCGTTCCCCCCCCCCCCCCCCACCGCCCCGAGCTCGCCATGTTTTTCTTTGTGCCCCCAACTCTGCTGTTGTTCCGGTGCCTGGTCCATCCGTATCTTTCTCCCTTTGACCCTTCAAGGGGTGAAAGGGTTGAGATGAAGTTCAGGTATCACGCTGTGTACATCGCTGGCTTGACACACACCACACAGACCACAATGTGCCAAATCAATCTGCCTACAAGTTTGCCTCCATCCCCAGAGAAGAAGTAAGTAGGCAAGGACTGTGTCTTTGCCGATATTCTGTCTCTAATATGGGGAAAACCATCTGGCACATAATAGGTGCTCACTAATATCTGTTCAACTGACCCACTTCCAGCAAGCTCCACGTTGGAAACATTTTCATTTCCAAAGGAGTGGGAAAAAAAAAAAAAAAAACCCACATTGCTCTGTTTATTTGCCAACATCCAAATAAGAAAGGCTAATCAGAGAGCACCAGGAAATGAAAACAGCCAGATGTGTTTGAGAGCAAAAGTCCAGGAACACAAAATAGCTTCCAACAGGGGTGATGTATGTTTTCTTAGCGATTCAAAATGAATATATGTTTATTAGGCAGAGAGAGAGAGATTTAACAGGCTTCTCGGCTAATGCTGCAATTTTAAATCCATTTAAGATAATTTTCTTTATCTTGAATCTATTTCTCTCAGTAACCAGGATACTTAACTGATTTGTAGAAAATCCATTTGAAAAAGGAATAATCTACTCTAAGCAAGGACACACTCTAAATGGGAAAAAGGAGACACTACAAATCTAACAGAAAACAAAGAACCCGTTAAGCCAACGTGGACGCCTGCCTAGAAAATAGGTTTTCCTCCAGCATCTTGATTCTATGACCAACCCCTCTTCTCCATCTCCCAAGGAGAAAACAAATGATTCCTGAATCTGAGCCCGCAGAACAAAGGCCTTTCGAGAGACAATCAAGATGCAAACCACTTGTTTAAAAGGTAAGACTCAATCAAAACAGTAGAAGTTGAAACAATCATGGAACATACTTTCTCACCCATCAGCTTGGCAAAGCGTCTTTGAAAGGCGAGTATCCAGTCTGGGAAGGGACGGGTACTACTCCAACTGGAGTGAGGATTGCCATAAACTTTCTAGAGGACAAGATCCCAAAATGTATCACCAGTCTCCAAACGTAGTCCTATGATATGCTACAAGGATTATACTTTTAAGAAGTGTGGATTGAGAAAATAAATACCAAATCACGACACATAAAGATTTGAGTGCGCAGACATCCATCAAATTGTTATTTATGAAACTGGTATTTATGGAAAACTGACAATAAACCAAATTTCCGAAAATGGAAATAATGATGATCATAATGAAGCATAATTAATAACATCAGAGAGTGCTCATGAAATAATATTAAGTGAAAAAAGGACACAAACAATATATCACATAATCATAAATCTGTATAGAAGGCAGACTCAAAGGCAATATACTAATATTTGACAAATTGCAGTCTCTAGGTAGAAATCATGGCGATTTTTGTTTTTGACTTAAAACCGAAGGGTTTTTTTTGTTTTTTTTTTGTTTTATTTTTTTTTTCAACGTTTATTTATTTTTGGGACAGAGAGAGACAGAGCATGAACGGGGGAGGGGCAGAGAGAGAGGGAGACACAGAATCGGAAACAGGCTCCAGGCTCTGAGCCATCAGCCCAGAGCCTGACGCGGGGCTCGAACTCACGGACCGCGAGATCGTGACCTGGCTGAAGTCGGACGCTTAACCGACTGCGCCACCCAGGCGCCCCAAAACCGAAGGTTTTAAGGTTGAGGACCTTCCTATATGTTTCTCGGTTCCTTTTATAAAAATTTAAATACTTTATTGGGGGCACCTGGGTGGCTCAGTTGGTTAAGCATCTGACTTCAACTCAGGTCACGATCTTGAGGTTCACGAGATCATCGGGCCCTCTGCTGTCGGTGCGGGGCTCGCTTTGGATCCTCTGTCCCCCGCCCCCACCCCCTCCCACCTGTCCTCACTCTCTCTCTCTCAAAAATAAACATTAAAAAAAAAAAACAAGTAAGCAAACAATGATTATAAATTATTTTTTAAAATGTAAATACTTTAGATCATATTTCATGGTCAACAGTACTTGGTCTGTTGACTGTGAAGGAGACTGAGTGAGATCAAAGCTCCTCTGCTAGTTACAAACAACATGAGAACATGTCACAGACTCGGGTCTACACCCAACCCTATGACGTGGCAAGTCGCTCTGAATGACCCAACCAGAACTTACTTGGTGGGACGATAATCCGGAATGGAACGATCCAGTGAAATTTTTTCACTGAGGTAGGAATTGTAGCCATACTTCTCATGGGGTCCCTTGGCTTTTTCTTCTTCGGCCGGGGAAAGGGTAGCGGGAAGGCCCCCTTTGCCCCGTCCACCATAACCTTCGATGAGCCCAAGGGATTTGGATAAGCCTAGAAAAAGGAGGGAAAAAGAATTATTTGAAAACCACCACATCAGGACACGTCACTCAAACTGAGCTATGGCTTTGATGGAAATTCTACCATTACCTGTCGCAGAGAAATTTACGTCCCCAATTTATCAATCCAGGACTGTGCCCTGAACGCATTCATATTGAGAGGAAGTTCAGGGCAACTGGGAGTTCTGGGGTTGAGTCTAATTCCCAAGAAGAAGCCTCCCCCTCCTTTGGGGAACAGACTGGATGGAGGTCTACAAAAGGGAAGAGATCATCTAAACTGGGAGCAACGCAGACCGAGAAGGACACACACAATGGGACAGAACTGAGGCTCAGCCAGGCCGGCTTTCCTTTCTCCGTGGGACAATTACAAGGCTCCATATTCCACGAGATACGCGTACAACACAGAATGAGAACAGCCAGTAACAGGGAACGGCCAACCCCGCAGGTGTTTTTGCTTCATTTGAACAGAGAATGACATACAGATTGATTTTATCATGAGTTTAAAGTGTGTAACAACCTGACACAGTTCTTTACCTAATGGTTTTATTTAAATTTCATCTAAATGGCAAAAGGAAATACAGAATGTTTGAGAACAAATCATAGACAGAAAAACCCCATAAGGGTGATAACTGTGCCAAGCAGAGTAGGAGGCCTCTGTAACAAGCCTCACTGAGCAATTGGAAGTTCCCAGAATGGTGGCAGCTTTATACCTACTGTTCCATTATACGATAAACAGCTTGATGGGCAATTTCGAAATCCAAGAGTTACGGGAGGTTTTACTTCAGGCCTAGAAAACTTTTGTTGTTAAGGGCTCTCATTCCCTTTTGCCATTTCAAATATTCAAGCCACTCAGCATACACTCAGGCATGCTCGCAGGCATGCGTGCGCACACACACACACGCACACGCACACACACACACACACACCCCACTGTATCCGTAAGAATCCCATTGCTGCCTCTGGCAGGAAGAGCACAGAGGAGAGATGTCAACCGTGCCCTCAGCTTTCATGATGGGCGGCCCATAAAGCTGAGGAGGATTTGAACCTCCCAGGAAGGCATCCCCAGACCAGTCAAAGGCCAACAAATCTGCTCCGGTCACAGAACGGGGCTCCGTCGCGTAATGGCAAGACTTTCCTGCTTCTCTGAAAACAGAAATGTATTTTCGGTTGAGATCAAGACCAAAAAGCAGAGGTCGAGCAAGCATCTCAGACGTGGTCGCAGGTGAACATCATTTTTCTACCTGAGAATCCTTTCCACTGTCCGCTATGACCTCCAGGCACCCTGACATCTTTCCTGCCTGCCATCATCCCAACAGAGGGGCCATCAACAGAGAACGAGATCATTCCAACACTTCCCATGGACTTCCTGATCTTTGAATTATCATTCCACCCACCATCTGTGTGCCACTAACGTTCCAATAACCTCACCTTCACAATGTTCGAAAATCTCTAAGAATGCTTCCCACGTCAAGTACGAACACCTGTGCTGGGTTTAAAACTCACTCATCGTAGAACATTCCTAGTAGGGATGTGAGGCGGCACAGCTACTTTGGAAACCGGTCGGGCAGTTCTTCAAAACGCTAAAGCATCATTTGACCATGTGACCCAGCAATTCCTGGGTACGGACCGAAAAAAATGAAAAGATACGCCCATGCAAAAACTTGGACGGAAATGTTCATAGGGGCATTATTCCCCTATGTCTGTCCCCATGTCTATCGACTGATGCATGAACACCCAAAATGCAGAACCACACCATGAGATACTATTAAGCAATAAAAAAGGAAGGAAATAGCGATGCACACTACAACACGGATGAACTTTGAAAACATCATGCCAAGTAAACAATGCTGGTCAGGAACGACCCATGTAGGTATGATTCTGTTCATATGAAATGTACAGAACAGGCAAATCCCCAGAGATCTGTTTCAGGCTGAGGGCGTTGTGGTAGGCAACGGGGAGTGACTGCTAAGGTACGTGGGCTGTCTTTTTGGGTGGGGATGATGTTCTGGAGTTAGATTGTGGTGATATTTGCGTACACTTGAGAATATACTAGAAGCCACAAAACTGTACCCCGTTACGTGGATGAAGGATATGGTATGCGAAAAATATCTCAATAAAGCTATAAGAGAAAACTCACTCTGTGATAGGCGATTCTGTTTCCAACAAGATGGAAGGCTAAAACAACATGAAAAGTCTCCCATAATATACCTAGAAATGCCGAATAAAACCCTTTGAAGAATATTTTAGATGTGGGGCGCCTGGGTGGCTCTGTCGGTTAGGCATCCAACTTCAGCTCAGGTCATGATCTCACGATTCGCGAGTCAGAGCCCCGCGTCGGGCTCTGTGCGGACAGCTCGGAGCCTGGAGCCTGCTTCGGAGTCTGTGTCTCCCTCTCTCTCTGCCCCTCCCCCGCTCACACTCTGCCTCTGTCTCTCTCAAAAAGAAATAAAACGTGAAAACAAAATTTAAAGAGTATTGTAGGTGCATCGCTGAGCTTGCAGGAAAGAAAAGCGAACTCCCGGAGGGAAGTCACAATCAGAGCTGAGGCTGTACCTGCTGAGATCGAGAGTAGGATGGACTGCTCCCTAACTAAAGATGTCTTGTAGAGCTCTAACCCGCACGGGATATGAGACCTTTTGTACGCCTTAAACGTTTCATCATTTTTAACTATGGAGGTGCCGGGTTGAGTAGTGGACCCCTGAACTGTGAATATGACTTTATTTGGAAATAGGGACACTGCATGTGTCAACACACTAAGACCCTCGGTATCCTCAAGAGAGACACAGACACAGAAGGAAGAAGGCCATCGGACAAAAGATGCAGATATTGGAGGATGCAAATGTAAGCCAGGGAATGTCAAGGATTGCTAGCAACTCCCAGAAGCTAGGAAGAAGCAAAGAAGGATTCAGAGGGCTGGCCAACACCTCGATATCAAACTTCTAGCCTCCAAGAGTATGAGAGAGGAAATTTCTGTGGTTTTTAGGCCACCGAGATGGCAGTCACTTGTTACAGCAACGTCACGAAACTAATGCAATGAATATCAAAAAACCACCGGGGACACCTGGGTGGTTCAGTCGGTTGAGCGTCCGACTTCAGCTCGGGTCACGATCTCGAGGTTCTTGAGTTTGAGCCCTGTGTCAGCTCTGTGCTGACAGCTCAGAGCCCGGAGCCTGCTTCGGATTCTGTGTCTCCCTCTCTCTCTCTCTCTGCTCCTTCCCCGCTCACGCTCTGTTTGTCTCTCTCAAAAATAAATAAACATTAAAAAATCTTTTAAAAAACTTGTAGGATAGTGCTAAAGCAATACTTGGAAAGAACTATATAACCTTAAATGCATATATTGGGGGGGGGGTAGACTGATAATTAATGTGGTAAGCATCTAACCTGAGGAGTTAGGAAAATAGAGGCAACCCAAAGAAAGCAATAATAAACAAAAGAACAGAAATAAATGACTGCACGCACACAAAAGAAAGACAGCAAGGAAGGAAGGAAAAAGTGGAAGGGAGGCATGGAGAGAGGAAAGGAGGGAAAGAGGAAGGAAGGAAGAAAGGGAAGAGGGGGAGAGAGTGGCAGAGGGAGGGGAAAGGGAAAAACTAAAAGAAAAGAAAAGGTGGGGAGAGTAACTTCAGCAAGACTAGATCAGGATAGATAATGGATGGATGGATCGATCGATTGATCAATCACTCAGTCAACTGAGAGATAGATAGATAAATGGATAGATAGATAGATAGATGGACGGATAGATAGATGGATAGATGGATGGATGGATGGATGGATGGATAGATAGATGGATGGATGGATGGATGGATGGATGGATAGATAGATGGATAGATGGATAGATGGATGGATGGATGGATGGATGGATGGATGGATAAATGGATGGATAGATAGATAGATAGATAGATAGATGATTGATAGATAGATAGATAGATAGATAGATAGATAGAAGGCACATGTACCCTTCACAGAAGATTTATCTATTCATCACAGTAGACGCAGAGCCTAGAGTCACTTTTAGGGGCCCAGGAAAATGTTTAAATTTCTTTTAAAATCAAAACAACATAGTCATAAAATAGAATTTCTGATACCATTTTTAATGGAGGAAGAAACTCACGAAGGCCAAAGCACCTAGAGCCCACAAAAGTCATTTTGTGGCCTTTATTCCCTTGAGGTTAGAGTCTTATCTATAAGTGACGGGGCCTAAAGCATAGAAAAGCTAAGTAACAAGACTAAGGCATAACTTACAAACTTCTCCTAGAAGGTGGATCGCACAAGGACAGACCCCAGTCACGAGCAGTAGGGCCAGCTACCATGGACAGAGGGGCATTTTCCGCGTGCCGGGCGCCCTGCTAAGTGCTTTTACATGTACTGTACCACAATCTCTAGACAACTGCATGAGGAAGGTATTATTTAGATCTCTGTTTGACAAAGGAGGTCACTGAGTCTGAGAATGGAGGAACTTTGTCAAAGTTCCATAGTTGGTAATGGAAGGCAGACTGGGCTTCTGGATACAGTTAGAGATCCAAAGGAAGGCAAAACCCGGCCTCTGCGACAAAGAAGGAGACCAGTTCCAGGGCTCTTGCAGCAGCAGACAAGAGACGCCGGGACCTCGTTTTATGGCAGTGGTGACAGCGATCAAAAGGAGAGGAAAGATTTGGGAGATCTTTAAGAGATCCCATCACAGGGCAGGAGACAGCAAGTGTTAGCGCGGGAAAGCGTGGGAAGGAGTGAGTGAGCCCGGCTTCCGGTGCAGGAACCGGGCGGTCACACCACTCACAAAGATGAGCCCCGTACTGCGTTTGCGGTCTCTGGGGCACCCGAGGGACATTCAGATAGACTCAGATGTCCCGTGTGGAGCTGAAACATAGGACCAGGGAAGTGCAGGTGGCAGACAAACCCAAGATATGAACCTGGAAGCCGCCAGCACGATAGGACAGAGGGCAGGGGGGGAAAGGCTGGGGGCAGCTATCAAGCAGCAAGAAGGAGAAAGACAGATGATGCTCAAGA
Organism: Prionailurus viverrinus; assembly: GCF_022837055.1. Taxonomy (NCBI): domain Eukaryota; kingdom Metazoa; phylum Chordata; class Mammalia; order Carnivora; family Felidae; genus Prionailurus; species Prionailurus viverrinus. Next base: position 14,516,979 of record NC_062576.1, on the reverse strand, counting down.
ACTTCACGATATCTAGAGGAGGAATTGCATCCTTCAAAACTTATATCTTCACCACTCTATATGCTACTGAAGGTACGCTCCAAGTTCAAGACTTCAAGGAACCCAGACTTAATGGAATGGAGAAAGATCCCAGTACGGACCACGTCGTTAAGCTGCTTGCTTGTCTCCATAGATCCATTCGACCACCCTCCCTCCACCTATTAATGATCACTGCTTTGACTTTAATATTTGCAATGGTTTTACATCCATTTCTGCATTAACCAAGCAAGGTTGGTGTTACCAGGATCCCTTGACAGGTGAAGAAATGGAATATCTGAAGGATTAGTTATTTGACCTTCCTAAGTAATGGAGCCTCCAACACACACACACACGAATGTTCCATCCAGGAAATTCTTTGGGAAGAAACAACCCACCATGGGAAAGCATGATGGTGACAAAATAATGTCAGGAACTCATTAAAAGGAATACCGCACAGCTATGAACACGCACGGATAAATAGATGAATCTCAGACACTCAGTGAAAAGCAAGTGAAAAGCAAACATGAAAAGTGCCTATGGGGGCTCCTGGGTGGCCACGTCAGTTGAGCGTCCGACAGCAGCTTTGGGTCATTGGTCTCACGGTTCGTGAGTTTGAGCCCCCGCATCGGCTCTGCGCTCACAGAGAGGAGCCTGCTTCGGATCCTCCGTCTCCCTCTCTCCCTGCCCCTCCTAACCACGCTCTCTCTCCCTCTCAGAAGTAAATAAATGTTAAAAAAAAAAAAAAAACGAGAATTAAAAATAAATTTTAAAAACGCATAGAATTCCAAGGTTTCAAAAGCTAATCAAAACACAGTTCGAAGCTGTAAACTTATTTCGCGAGACTAGAAACAGCCGCAAAAAAGAGACGGGGTCCTCACTGGGTAACGCACACAAAGGGCCTCAGAGGGCCTGGTAATGGCCCGCTGGGAAGCGGCTAGTATTCATTACAGAATTATTACCTGACGTATACGTGATGTAGATAACGGATGACGTCATGCATAATAAAAAGATGGTGAAGGGACTACTTCAGGGGAGGGTTTTTTTTTTCTCCTTGTTTTGTGCACTTTTGCCCATTCACCCTGGATTTTCCCTCCCGCTCACTAGGCCACCAGCTCGGCCTTTCATGGCTTTTCCTCCCAGCACGGAGCCCAAGGGTCAAGGAGGGAGATAACTGGAATGGGGCACGACTGACCTTCAATCTAACCGAGCAGCTTCAATGGAAAACATCTGATTCTTCCTCTTACGTCATCCGGGTGGTTTGGTTAGCGCATCTTTTTCTTCCCCTGATGATAAGGCATTTCTTTTGTCCATTAAATGCCACCTCCGAGCTAAAATGCATCCCAGCTGTGTTTGCCCCGCATCGTCCATGGCCAGCCTTTCCCAAACAGGCAGAAGGGCCAGGGAAGGAATTCATTTTTGAAATGGCACAGGAATTAAGACTAGGAATGCATGTTAATCCCACCAAGAACACAAAGGGAACGACACTTCCCGGCGAAGTCTTTTTCCCCCCTTCCTGTGGCTTTATTTCTCCCATTGTGAAAGGCACCCACTTAGCAGCCTCAAAAAAGATCATTTTTCACGGTGCGGTGTGACAACTACGAATTATATATTTTGTGGTCCGTGCGCTCCCATTTTCCCCCCAATTTAATCTGCCAGAAAGGTTCAACAAAGCAGCAAAAATCTTCACTGGCATTTTCATGTGCCTACTTAGCAGGCCCCGGAACGCAGTGGCAAAGATAAATAAGAATTCAAGATCACCGACAAGGCTCGAGTCGGTCCTCACTTAGCCAGGAAAGGTGAGCACTGGAGCAAGGAGGGATGACTCCGTGCATCTGGGAACCTTCTCTTCTGAAAGTGCCTTTGCGATCTGGCCAGAAACAGTTACGGCCGCCGCCGACCACAGTGAGCTTGTAGGCACGGAAGTGCCGATGAGCAAAGGGAAGAAGAAGAGAAGAGGGACAGAGGGGTGGGAATAGAGTCGCTGCCTGGCACTCGGCCTGGGAAGACTCATCATTCCCTCCTCCGGGCCCTGCCTTCTGAGTTATTTCAGCTGAAGTCTGCAGAGTCAAGCTAAAGATAAAGGGAGGAAGAGCCAGTTGAGGTCAACCGTCCCCCAGCACTTCTACCAAATAATCTTCACGTTTCTCTCCAGATCCACCGTCCACCCTCTTTCCCTGCTTCCTATCCCGGGAGACAGACCGACAGAGACAGCATCAGGGATTCCCCTGCCCTATGGCTTTGGGCCGGAGTCCACCAACAGACACGATGGATGGAAAGAGAGAGAGGTTGGGGTACGTACTCCCCGGCTCCCTCCCGACGGGACAGTGGTTGGATAGAGGCTGCTTTCTCTATGCCGCTGTTGCTACAGGGCAGCCCTGTCCTAGGGTTACCCCCGGGGTTATAGCTAACCCTGTGCTCTGTGAACCGCTCCCTCCTCTCCCCCCCTGCAGGGTTTGGCAGGCCAACAGCTTTCGCCTCTGTGGCGATCCCTAGGTGAGTCAGCATCCCTTGTCAATCTTGTGGATCTCTGAAACTTGGTAAATATTTTGCTAAACTCTCTTCAATCCCTCTTCTGGGTGTGCCATCTGTTTCCTGCTGGGATACGGACAGATAGAGCCTCCCACCTATCCCCGGGGGGTGGCATCTCCCGCGGTGCCACATCTTGGCACTCCCCTGAAGGGCAGGGATGTAGTCACCCCAGTGCCCTGACAACCGGGGAGGTCTTAAAAACTGTCGCGTATACGGATGAGTAGAGAAAGATCTGGAGATTCAACTCAGAGCCATTTGTGATAAAGTGAATACTTGACGTCAAGAAAGAACTTAACTACGTGTCCATGAGATAACGTCTACTAAGTGAAGAACAATTAAAGCTACTTATTACAGGGGCACCTGGGTGGCTCAGTCGGTTAAGCGTCCGACTCTTAATTTCAGCTCAGGTCATGATCTCACGGTTCGTGAGTTCGAGCCCTGTATCAGGTTCTGTGGTGAAGCCTGCTTGGGATTCTCTCTCTCCCTCTCTCTGCCCCTCCCCTACTTGAGCTCTCTCTCTCAAAAGTAAATAAATAAACATTTTAAAAAGACTACATATTACAGTTGTATATACAGTCATAAAGAAGAGAGTCTAGGGGCGCCTGGGTGGCTCAGTCGGTTAAGCATCCGACGTCGGCTCAGGTCTTGATCTCGCGGTCCGTGGGTTCGAGCCCCGCGTTGAGCTCTGTGCTGACAGCTCAGAGTCTGGAGCCTGCTTCGGACTCTGTGTCCCCCTCTCTCTCTGCCCCTCCCCTGCTCACGCTCTCTTTCTCTCAAGAATAAATAAACATTAAAAAATTAAAAACAAAAAAAGAGAGTCCACGCTGATGCATGTCACAGGGAAGTCGAGCCTGAGAAAGGCCATTGGGTTGCCCGTGGAAAGGGCCCTGGTGCCCTTGAAGACTGGCACGCCCGGGAAGCAGGCACCTCCAGGGCAGAGAAGAAAGGGGGCAGGAGGCAATTTCCCTCCTCAGTCGGGACCCCTGAGCTGGAGCCATGTGGAGAGCCATGAGCCAAGAGCTCCCGGTGTTTCGCATTCTAGCTATAACCCACTAGAATATATCATGTAAAAAGAATGATATTTATTAAAACGACAAATATGACCATACATCTGGAAATAACTGTAACCAATAGGGAGAAAATTATAAAATTCTTTTTTTTTTTAATTTTTTTTTTCAACGTTTATTTATTTTTGGGACAGAGAGAGACAGAGCATGAGCAGGGGAGGGGCAGAGAGAGAGGGAGACACAGAATCGGAAACAGGCTCCAGGCTCCGAGCCATCAGCCCAGAGCCCGACGCGGGACTCGAACTCACGGACCGCGAGATTGTGACCTGGCTGAAGTTGGACGCTTAACCGACTGCGCCACCCAGGCGCCCCTATAAAATTCTAATAAAGGGAATAAAACGAGACATATCTAACTTGGCAGAGAGACGTGCTTTGGAATTAGAAGGTGCGATGCCGTGAAGACATAAATTTCTCCCCTTTAATGTAGACGGAACGGAAACTCCAAAATTACCCCAGCAGAACACAGAGGTAAGAAAACTTAGATTTTTTCTGTTTTAAGAAGAAAAGTGGGAGGGGTGGCCCTATCCAATATTAAGTCAGCAAATAAAAGCAGTAAGAATTCAAGTGGCAGGGTCACCGGGAGGAAATTCTACATATCCACGGGGAAGCGAGCTCTGAATATTGGATAGTCATCCCATCTTCCAAACATTAAGCCATAAAAATAACCCCGACTTTTGAAATTTGAGAAATTCCCTTCTAGTGCACTTGGGTCAACACCTAACTTGTGGATGACAGAGAAGCCCTGCCCATCTCGCACGGATCCGGAGTTGCAGAGACCCGACGACCGCTCGGAAAAACTCAATCGCTCGGCCCACGTCCGTCTTCGGTTAGGCCCAAGCCACAAAGGCTCCATGGTGGCAGCAAAAATAAAGAGCCACGGCTGTAAATCGAGTCCGAGCCGCCTTCCTACCTCCCCCCGTACGACGGAGGACATAATTTTCTCCAGGGTTACAGCTTAAACTCACGAGTTTACAGGTAACCAGCATTATTCTTCCAGAAGTAGGGATACGGCACTCACAACAGACACACAAACTCCAGGACGGATGGAGTCTGCAGCGAAATACGGTCTGGTGCCTTGTCAACTCGTAAAGCTCCCCAACATCCACGGCACGTGCGTGCCTGTTCACGCACACACACACGCCAGCCAACGGTGCCACGCGGCCCAGTTGGGTGAGCGCGTGCGAGGGGGGTCTCTGGAGAGGCTCGGCGCCTCCTGAAGGTCACGGAGTCTCAGGGAGCTCCTCTGCGATGCTACGGCATTTGGAAGTTGTAAACCTTACAATCGGGACGTTGCAGCCATAAACTTCATAGTAAGCAATAATTCCAGGCATATTCCCGGCCAACTTCTCAACAGGGACCACCCCTCAGAAACGCATGAAGAGGGGGCCACGGAGGGGCTTAAAACACATGGAAAATCTCTAATAATTAAGACAGCGAGACAATGGAACAAGAAATGATAGGCCCATGAGCGGAATGGAAAAGCTAGCCTAGAAACATTGTCAAAAGAGAGAGGAGAGTACCATCTGGGACACAAATATTAGTGATAACTACTCAGACTGACAAATGTCCTTTAGATGCAAAGCACTATACTGTACTAAGCATTTCAATTATCAGTATACAATACTTATGTGAAACAAATATGCTAATCGTATCTGTGTTATATATATATAAATTTTTTTTTTCTTTTTTTTAAGTAGGCTTCACGTCCAGAATGGAGCCCAACGTGGGGCTTGAACTCACTACCATGCGATCAAGACATGAGCCGAGATCAAGAGTCGGACGCTAAACTGACTGAGCCACCCAGGCGCCCCATCGCATACGCATATTATTTCTAATTCATTACTCCAACGACTCTCGGGACTCACTCTTGCGTATCTCTTGACCCTGTTCCTCCTCTGCATCCCTGGATTCAAGCCCAAGTCCTCGAGTTATTGCAGTCAACTCCTAACCAAGTCCTCAGAGGGAGACTAAGCCAGGGTGTGAGGCACACCAGGCTGATCACTGCCTGCTTAAAATTCATCAGTGCGTTCCTGCTGCTACGGGAAAAATCCAAACTCTCCATGTAATATACAAAGCCGCTCATTAGCTGACTCCCTGCCCAGCCTCGTCCTCCACCCTACCCCCTGCCTCATAGTTTCTTCTGAGCTATCCCACACTCTGCTGATGCCTCTAAAAAGTCACCGCCCCTCCGTGCCTCCGCCAATCATCCGCGCGACTCGACACAAACCTGCAGACCCTTTCTGAACACCGCCCTGGCCAGAGAGTCAGATGCCGCCTCTTGGTGGAAATCTCAACCAGAGCACGGCTCCTATCATATCATATATGCCCTTGACGACTCCGTCACACTTCCTGGGAACAGGAAGACCTCTCTGTGTCTCACACACGCCCTGGCACATAGGAAGCGCTTCGTATATGTTGCACACGTGAACGAATAGCTGAGTGAGCCAAGCCACTGAACGCACGAATAAGTGAACAAGTGCGTTATGAGCTGCGCTGGCCAAATATATTACCACGTATGTTCTAGTGCTGACACAGACATCTCCTGGAGACATGTCAGAAACTGGTAAGCCCTGCTTCACGAACTCCTATCAAATCATTATAAAATCCCCAGCTCATTTATTAGCGTGATGATCTTGACATTTGTTGACATCTGCATTATAATGATTTTGACATTTTCTGTCCCGTATCCTCAGTGCTTCTCAGACATGATGTCCGAAGGTTCTGTGAGTCTTGATATCTTGAACGAACTCACGGAGTTCAACCGTGTCAGCTGCTTCTTGGCAGAAGAGAACGGAATAAATCGTTCCTCTATCTAACGGCAAGAGTGCCCCCGGGATCCGACACAGAATCCTGAGTTGGAAGGAAGGAAAATTCAGCTGCTTCTCCACACCACCATCCAGCGCGGGACTTCCAGAGAGATGGCCACCCAGTTTCTGCTATAGTCCTCTAGAAACAAAGAACTCACCACCTTGCAGGGCAGGGCATTCCTGGTTTATCTGTCATGCAAATAAGTACGCTTTCTTGTTATTTTCAGATATTTCAAGACATTATCATGACCTGTCTTCGTATTCTCTTTTTTCCAAGCTAAACATACCCACTCCTCAGTCATGGGATAGGATCATGGTTTCCAATTTTCCATGATGTCTTAGCCTGCTCAGGTCGCTATAACAAAATACCATAGATCGAGAGGCTTAGACCACAGACATTTGTTTCTTAGATTTGGAGGCTGGGAAGTCCAAAAGTAAGGTGCTGGTTCTTTGGTTCTTGGTGAGGGCTCTCTTCTCAGCTTGCAGACAACCGCCTGACTGCTGGGTCCTCACGGAGCAGAACAAGAGCAAGCTCTGGTGTCTTCTTCTCCTCTTAAGGGTACCAGTGCCATCACGGGGACACCGCTCCCATAACCTCCTCTAAACCTAACTACCTCCCGAAGGCCTCACCTCCTAATACTATCACATTGAGGGCTGGGGCAGTAACATCTGAATTGGGCAGAAGGGGATACATACATCCACTCCATCACCCATGGTCGTCCGCCGTTGGATTCTATCCTAGAAGACAAAATGATGACTAATAGGTCTTTGGATGTGGCTCCCCCCGGGAGCCCAGAATACTAGAAGTACATTTTTGCCCATTAACCAAACTGTTCATGCAGCATTTGCAATTCCAAGAGATATGAATCATTGTTATGTGCTTGAAGTGCCTTTGGAACAAACTGTCCATAAATTTTCAAATTGCAGTTTTATACAAAATGACATATCGTACATGTATTATGAACTTTATACTCCCTGGAATCTTTTCTACAAAGATTATTTAATTTGATCCTCAGAAGAGCCCTATCCACATTCCGCAGAAAGGAAAAGGGAGGCCCAGTCAGGATTACGAAGGCCCCTCAGACCACAGAGGACAGTCAGAGGTGGAGCCAGAACCTGGGTCGATGTGTTTCAGCTTGCCAGACATGCCTTAAGGAAATGCACTCTCAGATTTCGTGCTTGATAAAGAGGACCAAAAGGGCCTGAATCTCCCTCTTTGTGCCGAGCAGACATTGGCACAAACATCCCCCTGTGCGTGGAGGTGATGAGCACACGCCTCCGGGCTGGCCCAGGCTCTAGCTGATGCATATGTCTGAGCATGTAGATGAAAAAAACTATTTCTAATAAAATAAAGAAGCGACGCACTTGGCAATCATCGAGATTGCTTAGAGCAGACGGATGAGAGACACCGGCTGCACGGGTTAGTTGTGTCACTTAGCCTCGCATCACTCATAAAAACTACACAAGGGGGAGAAAAGGCTGACCTAGGGCTGGGTGGGAAATATGCTGAATTGGAGAAAGTCTCCCGCCGTGACCTACAAAATTCGCTGGCGTCAAATGCATGCAAGACATTGCCGACCATGCCATTTGCCACATTCGTCTGGCACCTGCCGGTCCTAAGAGGTTTCAGAGCAAACTCCCACTCCTCCCTTCTCATGCCCTGAACCCTCCTCCTAGGGTTCTATTCCTAATGAGAGGGGTTAAAAAGGGAGGGGGAGAAGGCAGTGAACTAACCTTCACCAAACTCTGTAAAAAGCATATACGTTTTCAATACCATACGTAGACATCCACAGATTTTTGAGTGACGACGGTGGCCACGTCATAAGGGTAAATTACGAAATCAGAAAAGGGATGAGGAAGAGAAGACAACATAAAAGTGAACCCCTTTAGGGAAGTGTCGCTATCTCCTTCGCTCCTAAAAATCATCAGCATCACCTTCCTTTAATGGGCGTGCGTCTGCAAACACACACACACACACACACACACACACACACACACACACACATACCACCGCCGCCACAATCATCATCCACATCACCATCACCACCGCTACCATGACCATCCCTGCTTCTAGGAACTAGAAATCATAAAACACCCATTCTCAAAGAGCTACTCAGAAGCACCACAAGTTTAAAAATGAACAGCCAGGTCCTCATAAAGAGACCCTGTTGGCTAGAGATCCCTGACTGATAAGGACATTTCCCCCTCTAAATGCTTCTCCAACATGCTATATTAGATTTCTGTTCAGGAAATACATACTTTCTGCCCCCCACCTCCCTGGGAAGAGTACACATCCCCACCCCACTAATGTTGGGCCTGACCATTTTGCTGGGCAAAGGCTACTTCCCCTCCCTTAATTCTGGGCTTGGCCATGAAGCTTGGCTTGGGTCAACAAGGTACTAGAGGGCGTGACCCGAGAAGAAGCTTGAAATGTGCTCGCGCTTGGCGGCTTCCACCTCTTCACCCGGTTTCAACATGACAACGGGCTTTGGGTGGCCCATTGGTCCAAGGAGGATGAGACGCACACGGAACAGCTGGGTGCCATCTGTAGCTAAAAAGCAAGCCTGGCCAAACTCAGGCTAGATTCGCCTATCTGAAGACACAGGAGAGAAAGAAAGACTCCAGGAAGAGCTCACTTACATTTTTTACCTGAGCAACAAAGAATTTTGGACGTTGGTGCCGTTCAGTAAGATGGAAAACGGGGGGAGGAAAAGATTTTGGATACGAGTGGGCATGACACAGAGACAAGCATTTCGTTGGGACACACTGAGTTGGAGACGCCCACGAGACGTCCAAATGGAGACGTCAAGCATATAGGGGATGAGGTCAGCTTTAGAGATACAAAATTAGCATTGACCCAAGTGTCCGAAGGGAATTTAAAGACATGGTCCTTGAGTCACCTAGGCAACAGAGATACACAGAGAACAAGGAAGCCTGAACGCTGAGCCCTGGGCACTCCAACAGGCAGGGGACAGAAAGAGAAGAGCCGTGACAAGAAAATTGGCATGGAGACAGAAAACCCGGAAATGGTGGATTTCGGGAACCACTCCCTTGGATTTGGTCATGCCGAGGCACCAGTAAATCCTGCGAGACCAGCTTCAGAGAACCAAAACCTGGAGCAGGCTCGAGAGAGAACAAGAGAGAACGAATGAAGGCAGCAGGTACAGGTAATGCTTCCAAGGCGCCTCTGTAAGAAAGAGCGGAGAAATATGGAGCTCCTTCTATTCTAGGTCATTACGGAAAACAGTTACCCTGACAAAAGCATCAATCAATAAATAAGCCTTGGCATGCAGAGGATGTGGGTCTGTGGACCCCAGGGCCCTCTCTGCCCTGGTGGGACGACGGCCTCACGCAAATCCCGGCCACGTGTGAAATGGGGGGCTGAAAAGTGTCTGAGACCCCTTGTATTCTCGGATTCCACGCTCCTCTCCGCGCAGCCCCGGTGTGAAAACATATGTGACAGAATGAGGACACGAGCAAGAAAGCTCATCTGTCAGGAAACGAAGGATGTGGAATAACCTGGCGGCATCTGGAGATCAGCAGACTTCCAAAGGCCTTTGTTCCAGGGGTTCCGCGGTTACGTGCGGCCCGCACAGTGGGCAGCTGTGAGGTCCCAACACCTGACGCAGAGCGTCAGAGCCCCGTGGCATCGCAGTAAACCAGAAGAAGGGAAGCAAGAGGCAAGATCCTTCCGGACCTGGGCGGGCCCAGCTACAGCAACACAGGCACTAGCTTAGGACTGATCGCTCCGTGGACAAGTGGCAAAATCCAACCTCTTGGAGATTCAATAAATTCAGCAGATGCAAAAGAGCCCCCCCCCCAAATATATGAATCCCCAAATCTCAGGCTTTTAGGCTCATCCAGGGCCACTCCAGTCCTCGACCTAATGCAGGATACACCTCCTCCACTGTGCCGCCGGGATGGAATCCAGCCTCAGAATAAACGCCTCCGGAGGTTCAAACTCACATGTGAGCCCCCAAACAGCCTACTCCATTGGGTTCCTTTAAATTTTTTTTAATATCTGTTTATTTTTGAGAGAGAGACCGACAGACAGACAGAGCGTGAGCAGGGGAGGGACAGGGAGAAAGGGAGACACAGAATCTGAAACAGTCCCCAGGCTCTGAGTTGTCAGCACAGAGCCTGACGCGGGGCTCGAACTCACGAACCGTGAGATCATGACCTGAGCCGAAGTCGGATGCTTAACCGACTGAGCCACCCGGGCGCCCCCACTGGGTTCATTTTAGATGTTCTCTGAATAGGGTTAATATCGGCCTCACCATTTGATATTTCACATGCTGGTCTTAATTCTGCCTGGGAACACACAGAAAAAGGCGGCTTCCTCTGAGCCCCGGAACTATCACTGTCGCCACCATGCCTGGAGCACAAGGCCTCTGTGGCCGGGACAGGTTTCTCTGTCTTTTCTCCTCCCGGATCGTCTCACATGCTCCTGATTCCTCTATGTCCCATGTCACTTTGCTTCCTTCCCTTGCTGGAGCCCCCCACTGAGGAAAACAAACAGGATGCAGAGCAGAGGTAAGTGTTCCACGGAGAAGCCTACGGCCCTAGTTCTCAGTGTGGCCAACAGCCTCGACCTGGAGGCTACAGATTTAGGCAGGTGGAAGAGTCTGGACACTTCACTAAACAGAGATGCAAGTGAATGCAACAGACCAAAAGAAAACACAGTCTCACGCCCCAGCCACTCTCCGCCTCGTAGAAAATGACCTTCATGGCAAGGGTTAGTGAAAACGACCTATGAAAAACACCCCGAATTTATTGCTCCTGGCTTGAGAAGAACCTGGAAGCCTTTTGGGGGAAGTGATGACCCACACAACACATGCACCCTAAGAGACCCCCAACACTGACGTGACAGTTTCCGCTTCCAAAGAGCTGCAGTGAATGCATGCGGAAAGAGGGCCTCCGTGGCCCTTCTTTCTGGTATCGGGGCCACTCCCCCCCCCCTCCCCCCAAGCATGTGCCTGTTAACCCCGGGGCAGAGAGAGACAGAAGCAGGCTCCAGGCTCTGAGCTGTCTCAACACAGAGCCCGACGCAGGACTCGAACCCACAAACGGTGAGACCATGACCTGAGCCAAAATCAGACGCTTAACCAACTGAGCCCCCCGGGCGCCCCAATTTTCTGTTCTTCAGGAATAACCAACTACTATAACTTTTCCATCCCCTTGTCTGCAGAGCAATAAATTACACACCCACACTGTCCTTCAGGTGTGTTTTATTTTGCAAAAGTAGAAAAACCCACTGTCCCTATAAGGATGAAGAAGGACATCTGCACCCCCCGCCCCCCGCCATAGCGCCTAATAGCCAAACTTAAATGATCTTTTTCCAACTCCATTAGGGGCGGGAGTTTTTTTCAAGTGGACAGCCTCGCGAGCTCTTCGTGAATTTTCCTGATATCTCACATGACAAAATGTCCCCTTTATTCCCTCCCCGAGGCTAACAATTGCAGCAACTCGACCCGTCACATTTAATTTCCTTTTAAAACCAGGTTTCTGAGGGGGCTCGGCATCTACCACAATAGTTGCCCTGGAAGGCTTCCAATAAGCCAGTAGCGGCCTCCAACCCAATATGTACTCAGTGTTATACAAATTGCCTTCATAGAGAGAAACTCTGAGTCAATATGCATTTTCTCCCCCCGACCAGCGTGCTCTCTCCCTAATTAGCTTTCACTGAGCTATGGCTCACCATTTTTTAAGGTCAAAGAGTCTCCTTTGCAAAATATTCACCTGATACATTGAAGATTTTTTTTTTCTGAGGCTGCTTTCATTCTAGATAATTATTCTTTGCTAAAATGCAACGAGGTCTATAGCTTGCTGATGTGCTTTTTTCGCACTGGATAGTCGGCCACAACGCAGAAGAACCTTTGCCGCTCAAGGACCATCCTCTCTCAAATTTCAACCTACTGGAGGAGTGTCATTCCAAGTCCTTGGGGAGACACCTGAAGGGAAAAAAGTATCCCCAGGATGCTGCCTGGTCCTCCTGGGATCTACAGTCTGGACCGGAAGCTGAGATACACCCACACCACTTGGAGGGGTAAAAATAAAGACTCCTGAGAGCGATTTGGGGGGTGATTCAGAGCATTCGCTGGTCCGTAAGAGCTTAGAATAATGCTTTCATGGTCCTAGGACCCAAGGATGGGAAGACCTAATGGTCCCAGTGCGGTAAGTGGGAAAGTCTACGGCTCTCCCCAGCGTGGACTCTGGATTGGGATTTTAGGTATCTCTCTTTGGGGGAGCCCCTCCTTGCCAAGCCCGCCGAGCACAACCAGTGCGCGATCCGCTGGGAGCACGGCTCGGAAGGCGGTGGCCACAGCGAGCACGACACGAAGCAACTAATGACACAAGTAATTAAAGTAGGTCAAGGGCAACAGGTGAGGTGTACCGCACGCACATGCCCTGTCACATGTTGCTGGGTGTTGAGTTCCCAACTCCCGGGACCTCAGCATGTAACCCTACTTGGAGAGAGGGTCTCCACCAGGGTGGCGGAGTTCAAATGAGGTTACCACAGTGGCCCCTAATCCAATCGGACCAGCGTCTTCTTACACCCTAGGGATGAGCACAGGCAGGAAGACCTCCATGTGGAGAGGGCGTCTGCAAGCCAAAGAGAGAGGCCTTGGGGCAAACCCATCCCGCAGGCACCCTGATCTTGGACTTCCAGCTTCCAGAACTGTGAGACGATGAAATCCTGTTCTATAAGCCCCCCGCCCCGGTCTGTTATATTATATTATGGCAGCCCCAGCAGACCGATAACACACTCACAGATGACCCTGCCAAATTCTCAAGGGCTTTTTAGCAATGGTGACGTGGAAGGGATGGCCCACACCAAGGTTTTGATCCAGGCAAACAGACAATGATGAAAGTTGACGGGCGGAGGCAGACACAGGGACAGCTGGTGTGGGAAGATAAGCGATACTCTAGAGTGATGTCCTCTTCTGTCTCAGTGACTGCCAAGGTCCTTCTTGGCTGCAGCGTCTTCTGCTTCCCCCACACAAGGGACCCGTGAGAACAGATGCCCAGCACAGCCATCTACATCCTTAAACGCGAACGCTCCTATCCCTTCGCCGGCCCTTCTCAGGAATTTAAGGAGTCAAGGGAAGACCCTCCCAATTGTGTCCTTGTCATGACTCCACACGGACCAGCTGTGCTACCCTGCGTCATCTCTCCACAGTTCTGGGAGTTTCCTCAGTTACAAATCGCGGACCTCGTCCTGAACCACAGCATCCGATCTGTGCTCCAGGCAAAACAGAAGTGTAAGCTGGGATCCCTCTCCACTTTCTCGATCTTGTACGTTATTCATCCTCTAACCCCCCCCAAAATTCTTTCTCCATCCACCTTTGTTCTCATTAGCTCAAGTGTTTATTTTTTAAACTCTATTTCACTCAAAAAGTATTCATTCTCTTACCAACCTACTTTTAACACCTGTCTCAAATTTTATTCCTTCTATTTTGTATTTTTAAAAATTTTAACCTTGTCACTTTCAGCTTATCTCCTTCATCAGAAATCTCAATTTGTGCCTTGTTTTATTGTCTGGAAACATTTTTACTTTCTTTCTGTTGGCTTACTTGCTTTGAAAACTCCCTTAACCTTCTGCCCTCCTTTTAGAACACCGGTGTTTCTTGAGAATTCATTTCCATATTGGCCAATATGGTCTTGGGAAGGGAAACAGGGGAGGGATTCTTCCCACCCCCTCCCTCAGCTACGCAGAGAGGCTCCCTCACCCCCAGGCCTTCCCAGACCACCTAACGTAGCTCTCCAGAAATATACCTCCTCAAACGGTCCTACAACCTTCCAGGTAATGCTCCCCGGGTCTAGAGCGTGCAGTTGGCACATCTAAGTTACCAGATGGACGATTCAAGAAACACAGAACTCTCTGATCCTTCTATGAGGAAGTGACGGTTTGGAAACCAGTACCATTAGACATTGGATGTGGGCCAAACTAGGCCCAAATCCATCACAATGTGGAGGAAGTGGTGAATGGGAAGCCATTCCTGGAGAGAAGAAACCAGGTGACCATTGGCTTTGCCTGTATCCAACCTGTGACCTCTGGGATGCTTATTTCTGAATTGCCCCCCTCCTTCCTCCCTTCTTGGCTGAATTCTGGAAACCTATCCTTGGTGGGGGAGGAGGAGGAAGCAACTTCTCTGAGCTTATGAAGGTTCCAGAGTAGCTGACTGGAGCGGAGCTCAGCCCAACTCTGGTTGCAAAGCCAGACGCTGTGTCTCACAGGGTAGCTCACCCATAATGTGTTGGGGCAAGCGGTACCTACCAAGGATACGGAAACCTGGACCAGAGGTGGGCCATTCACTCTGCCTGCGCTCTCGTGAAATCCTTGGGGTTTAGGGGAGAGCCTGTAACTGGGCTTCCACAACCTCTAGTCTATCCCTCAACCCCCAAAGAGCACATTTGCTTTTCTATGGGGTTTTCAAGGCTGATGGATGATCAAATCTATTTTCAGAGCTAAGTCATTTAACTGTAGTACCTGCGATGAACGGTCTTCAGTTCTCTCCTGATACGTGTCCCCCACTGGTTCGCCATGTAGGATCCAAGCCAAGGGAGAAACTCCCCTCCTCCTCCCCGCCCAACAGGTTCCTTAGAGCAGCATTTTTCTGACTGTGCCTTTTCATCGTCTCCAGTAGCACACCCTTGGCTCACTCCCTGCGGAGGGGCTTGACCCTCAGGCTATCTCCAGCCATAAGAAGCTTCCTCATCTGGTGGGATCACCAGTGAACCCCACCCCAGCGTGGCTTAGCTGGAAGGCCTGAGCCACATGAGTCTTTGCCAAGCCTACATACACCGCACACCTTTGGGAACGAGGCATCCTCACTGGGTTCGTCAACTTTGCCGAGGGCATGTGGTCCCCTATTCCCATCTCGGCTGACGGACACAACACAGAGTTAACTGGCCAGACAGCAAACCCTCACTCCGGATATTGTCAGGAAGCTTCACTTTCAAGCTCCCTGCTGCTCAGGTTACAGAGAAGGTCAGTAGCAATAAAATAACATCCACAGAGAGGCTTTCCGAAATGAAATACAGGGCGGCCATCCCTCTGAAGACTCGAGAGTTATTTTGGGAATAAATCTAATCAACGCTGAGCTGCACACTGGGTTTGCCTCCTAGAAAACGGGGGTCTACTGGACTGGTGTGTTAGGGGCCTACTGAGGCCGTCCCTCTGAGCTGTCTTCCCAAACCCTTTCTCCTCCGCTCCCACCTCCTTCCTTGCTAACAGAACCTTGACCGGGTGGCAATCGGCCCAGCCCCACAATGATCAAGGTGGCGTAAGCCCATCGCGCCCCACTGCTGGACGCTTCTCCAGCCCTTCTGCTGCTCAGGGGTGTCACGTGACCTTGCTCTGGCCAATATAGGGGAGAGACCCCTAAAGAGCAACCGCTCCTCTCTGATAGAAAGGAAAGCCCTTTGACTCTGCTTGAGATGCCCACCCTCAGGGCATGACATCTGGATCAACCACGAAGCCAGCAGTGCGAGCGATAGGGACTAGAACCACGCACCTGACACCTCAGAGCTCCTAAAGAGCCTGGGACCTTGGACTTCTAGGATTCCTGTTAGGTAGACGGTAAATGTCTTCATGGTCTCTGACACCACCAGCTCTTCCGGGATTTGCAAACAAACGCAATGAGGCACAATTTGCCTCACGTGCCCTCGAGGACACCGTGATAGGACTCGGGGTCAGCCCACTTCCGGGAACTCTCTTTAGGGTCTCGGCACCAGGCTTGGGTGTGCTGCCCCTGACCCGCTTTATCCCGGAGACGAGCTGAGCCACCTGGATGACATCTCTTCGTCGAAAGCACCAGCGCGGATTCCGGTTCCGTTTCTGGCAAATGCGTGGAACCGAACACATAACGCTATTCAAGTTCATGTGGCGCCTAGCTTCCTTCCTGCTGTCCCCTTGTCACGAATTACCCTCCACACAGCTACGACTGCCACTACAATATAACGTTCGATATCCATACGGGTCCTTCTGTCATATGTCATTTTCCTGTGGCCTAAACCATTTTTGAAACAAAGGTAATGGGAACCCAAAGGGAGCGATGGCGCCCTCGCCTTGCAAGGGGCGTGACCAGCTTCCCTAAGGAGGCAACATGACGATTTCACTCCGAAAAGCATGCAGTGTGTGCCAGGCCAAAGAGAAGCGGGAAAAGCATGTTCCCAGGGGAAGGAGAGGCATCAACTTCAAATCACAGAAGGAAGAGGCAAGTTCGGGGCAGCAAGAGATGGGAGAGAGGCGAGCCGGGAAGGGTGGTAAGGCCAGAGGAACAGACGGGAATCAGATTGCAGAGCCTCATGGGTTTGGGTTTCTGGGTCTCTTTCTCTTTGGGAAAGACAAAACACGTGACCAGGTCTGCGTGCGATGATACAAAGTGACCCTGACTGACACAAGTCAGAAGAATGACACTGAAGGGAGAAAAGTCCATTTGAAGGTGACCTCAGCTGTCCAAGTCAGACGAAAAAGGACTTGAGCCAAGAGACGCAGTGGGTAGAGAGAGCAGAGAGGAAGGAAAGATTCTCCGGGAGCGGAGCCCAGAGGGCTGGCCAGGCCACCTCCATACTCCCAAGACACGTCGCATCCACTCATTCACGCGCCATGTTTACTAATCTGCAAAGTGTCCGACACTCTGTAGGGTTCCGGGGATACAAGGGGTTCTCAGTCTACTCTGACAGACAAGTTTGCAGGGAGCCTTACAAGGAGCCCACGCTAAATACGTAAGCGCTAAATCAAACGGGGGGGGGGGGGGGGTGTTTAGTACAGAAGTTCAGCAAAATTATATGCTGTGTGTGTGTGTGTGTGTGTGTGTGTGTGTCTCCTCCCTGAGAAAAGCATACAGATCTCGTGACATCAGACCCACCGCCTCTTTTGAGAGCAGTTCTAGAAAAGGCAGCGCAGAGGCATGAGGGCGGAAACGGAGCAGCCTCGGTGTCGGGACAACCCTCAGGAACACCGGTGAGATCACACACCGCTTCAGTCCCAGGCCCGGCAGCCAGACTGCCCCCCTCCGACTGCAATTCAGTCCTTCTCTCTTCCTCTGCACACAGCCTCTGAGGCTCGACAAAATGTGAGTCGCCATGACAACAGTGGCACCATTCCTACATAGCAGGCCTTTATGTATTTTCTCCGTCCAGACTTGCCATCTTGCCCCTGGGCTCTCCCCCACGTGACTGCATGCCCCCTAACCCACAGCCTTCAAACCTTCCCCTTCAAACACCCATCGCCCTGGATCAGGCTCCACCTGCCCCCGTTCCCGTTTTCTCCCAAAGGCCTCGCCTCAGTCTGGCCCCTTGTGGACAACCACAAACTGTGAAGGAAGTATCCCAATGAAGTACCCTTTACCATCTCTCAGAGCCAGACAGACACCTACACTAAAAGAAGGAAACGCGTCCACCAACGTTCCGTTCCCAAAAGATCGCTCCAACCCAAGCCTACCAACTGCCCGGAGCTTAACTTTAGCTTCTCTTGTCCTGGCTCCTTCTCCCAAGCGGGCTTTGGAGAATACGTCCAAGAAGAATCCCCACTTTGGGGAAGTCTTCCTTGATGGCATCCCCTCCGTGTTCTCCTAAGACGTATCTCCATCGCCACGCATGCATGACGTATTATAGTTTTCTGTCTGGATGCGTCTCTCCTCCCACAGACCATGAGATTCCTCTTTTAGGGCAAAAACTGGATCCTACTGTCTCTGAGTACCAGCACCTGAGAACAGGACGCACCCCCAGCGGAAAGTCACAAAGGTGCTGGGAACCACAAAGAGATACCACCTCCCGCCCACCAGATGGCTATGTCAAAAAAACAAAAACAAAAAAAAAGAAAGAAAAAACAAAAAAAAAAAAAAAAAGAAAAAACAAACAAACAAAAAAACCACAAGAAAACACAGAGAAGAACAAGGGTTGATGAGGATGTGGAGACACTGGAACCTCATACACTGTGGGAATGTAAGACAGACAGCGCGGCTGCTATGGAAAATGGTGTGGTGGCTCCCCGCCACCCGCCCAAAAAGTAAAAAACAGAATTATCAGACGACCCAGCAATCCGCTTCTAGGTATACACACAAAAGAATTGAAAGCAGGGTCTTCCAAGAGATATTTGCATTCACGAGGCAGAATGTTCACGGCATCACTCACCGCAGCCAAAGGGTGCAAGTAAGTAAAACGTCCGTTCATCCAGATGAATGGATAAGCAGAATGGTCTATCCAGACAATGGAATATTATTTGGCCTTAAAAAGGGAGAAAATTCTGACATGTGTTCCAACATGAATGAGCCTGGAGCTCATTCACTGTGCTAAGTGAAATAAGTCAGTCGCAAAAAAGACGAACGCTGTATGATGTCATTTATATAAAATCCCTATAGGAGTCAAATTCACAGAGACAGAAAGGAGAATGATGGCTGCTGAGGGCTGGGGAGAGGCGAGACCGAGGGGTCATTTAACGGATCTAGAGTTTCAGTGACTGTACTTAAAACGATCGTATGGCATGTTTACGAGTGGTTGAGATGGTAAATTTCATGCAGTGTATATTTTACCACAATTTAAAAAAAAATTTTTTTAAGTATAAATCAAATCATGATACTCTCCTGCTTATGACATCCAGTGGTTTTCCAGGGAACCTAGACTACTTAAAAAAAAAAAAAAGTTGCAAATGAATTGTTCGGGAACCATCTTCAGTGGCCAGTTAACAACTAAGATCTCTGCAAGATCCAAAATGTTAGTTAAAACACAGAAACTCTCCAGTTCCACAGTCAAAGGCGGGGACACCTGATAACCAGCCTGACGTGTCCTCTGCCACTGACCCCATGTGGATCTATGAGAACAGCATCCCGGAGCGGGGCCCCGCTGCGGCCGACTATAGGACATCCACCAAAAAACGGGCACTCTGAGCACAATGGTCGATAGATTTCCTCTTTAAACGTGAAGTTAATGTCGGAGAAGACAACAGTTCCCACAAAAGATAGGGCCAGATTTGAAGAACAACTGCTAACAATTTCACTCCTGTGAATTTTCGGGACAGGATCTGCCATCCTGAGGGAAAGAAAAACGTATTCTCCTCGTGGGTCAGCCGGAGAGAAAAGAAAGCAATTGTGGTGCTTTCGCCTGGAGCCAGAATTGATCTGCAATTGAAGGAGAGTCACCGCAGGAAAAAAAAAGTAGGGGAAAGATTTGCTAACACAGAAAGTTTCTGTCTGAGCATTTACTAATTTACTAGTCTGGGGAACGGGAGTTTGAAAAATAAATAAATAAATAAGCCCCTCCCAAGAAACTAGCAAAAATTAAAATGCGCTCGAAGCCTTTTTTTTTTTTTTTTTTTGCTCCAAATCGGATTATGTTTGACAGAAGAAAAATAATGAAGTCAGGGATTAAGGTATTTAATTTTAAGAGTCTGTACACCTGCATATCTCTATCTACATCTACCTCAATTCCAACCTTATTCTTTCCATGTCCCCACTGTATTAGTGGGCTGGGGCTGCCCTAATGAGACACCACAAAGTGGGTGAAATTTATTTTCTTACAGTTCTGGAAGCTGGAAGTCCACACTCAAAGCGCCAATGGGGCTGTCGCTCCTCGGCTTACAGACGGGATGCCTGTCTTCCCTCTGTGTTTGGTGTCCTACCCTCCTCTTCTTTTAAGAGCATCAGTCAAATTGGATCAGGACCCACCCTGATGGTCTCATCTTCATTTAATGACCTTTCAAAGGCCCTCTCCCCAAATGCTGTCACATTTGAAGTACTGGGGTTAGGACCTCAACACATTATTTTTAGAGTGACACAATTCAGTCCCTAACACCCAGAGAGGGAAAAATACTACACCTCTAAGTAAAACACTAAACTTTCCGGTAAAACTAGCAACGGATGCTCACGTAGCAGATCATTTTCTAGCAAAAACACCCGGATAGGAAGCACGAACGGAAGCTCTCCAAACGGCAGGTATCCCGTCGGCACAGGTAGGCAAACGTCAGGAATTTGCATCTCGGCACCCCTGCAAACTGAGTGGTGTCTCCTGATCGGACCTTGCTATAGTCCAAGAATGATGCCCTTGACGCATTTCCTAACAAAAACCCGCATGTAACACTGCTTCATCAAAACCCTCTCCACTTCCAGTGGTTTGCCCATTGATTGAATGTAACCAAACACAGAACTACTTAAGGTCATTAGGTAATTTCCCCAAGGTCATTCAAGCTGCAAAGGGAGACCCAACGCCTGAACCCATGTGGTCGTCCCCTCCCCCATAGCTTCAGTTTCCACCTGCACACTGACGGATCCCTAACCCATCTCTCCATCCCATTTCATTTCATTCAGTTCTAGACCTGTACATGCCATCATTGACTCTTCCAATAGGGAAGTCAGTATTTTTTACGCCTAACTTCCCTTCCTCTTCTGTGCTTTGTCTTTTTTTCCACTGGGGAAACAAATACTAGATTTCCGAGGAAAGATGGCAGATTGAGCGTACCTATGTAATTTTGTCGTCTCTCCAGCACCCCGCCTAACACGTCGGAAGAGGGATTTACGTTTTAAGGAACAAATCTTCACGGACAGGGCACGCAGAAAAGGAGGCAATAGGAAGGATTTGGGAAGCTGGCTAGTTTATGGATGAGTGGTAACAAACCAGACAAAAGGGGCAAAGCTGCATCTTGAGCCGACAATGAGGAAAGAGGAGTACCACCTTGGTTCCCTCCACAGGAGCCCTTGAAATACACAAGAAACGAGCCCTTGAAATACACAAGAAACGAGCCCTTGAAATACACAAGAACCTAAGGCGCCAGGAGCAGCAGCCATGCACATGTGGTGCCCGACTCTCCCTTCCAGAAAGAACCTGCCAGTGCACAGCCCCCAGCTGTTAGGACCTTTGGGGTCAGCCTCGTCTTGGGCACAGTGGCCACGGTCTTCCCGGGCAGCCCCAGCCAGTGACTGAACACGGCCAGGATACTAGCGCCTAATCGTTCCTGCCCGGTGCACGAAAGACAACCAAGAATCAACCAAGAGCCTGACTCTTGTCAGATCTGTATCACGGTCTGAGGCTCACCCTGCCCATCCCTAGACGTGTCACATCCGCATTGTCTCTTTCTTTCTCTGTTTCTCTCTGCTTGCTTTCCCTCTCTCTCTCTCTTCCTTTCTTTTCGGATGTAATTTAGTCAAGATGAGGTCGTGCCGAATTAGGATGGGCCCTAAATCCAACAACTGACGTCCTCATAAGAAAAGGACACACACACAGGCGAAGAGGTTCGTGTAAAGATGGAACCACCGATTGGAGTGATGCCCCTACAAGACGAGGAACAGTCAGGATGGCCCGCAGCCACCGGGAGCTTTTAGAAAAGGCAAGGAAGGATCCTTCCCTGGAACTTCAGAGGAAGCACGGCCCCGCGGACACCTTGACTTCAGACTTTGAGGCTCCAGAAATCTGAGAGAACACCTCATCTTCTCCTACCCTCAGACGGGGATAATGTCATCGGCTCCCCTGCTTCCCAGGCCTTCAGACTCAGACAGAATCACACCACAAGTGCCTTGAGCCAATTGCTACAATAAATACCTTTCTCTCCCTTCCCCCCACCCCCCACCCCAGGACACTAACCTCTCCTGGGTTTTTTCTCCCACCTTATTATCAGTGGCTTCTTTTCAGTCTCCTTTGGAGATTCCTTCTTATGTTCTGGCTTCAAAAGATGGCCCCAGGCTCATCCTCAGCTTGTTTCCTTTCTTTCTCTTCCCTTCTCAGGCTCCCTTCATTGCCTAAGTCCCTAAAGTCAGTCCCATGCGCTAAACACTCGCCACACATCGGTGTTCTGGCCATCCCAAGCTTCTCCCCTCAACTCTAAACTCGGATACCCACCGGTGCACACAGACAGCATCTCACCCTGGGTGTCCCACGGGCATCCCAAGCTCAGCATCCCAGCCCCAAGTTCCCACGGCCCCTCCCAAACTCGCCCCTCCCACGTGCCCCCCCCATCTCATCCCAGAGCAGCTTCAGGTTTCCAGCTGCCCTCTGGGGCTCCGCACCTGCCCTCAACCCACCAAAGGCCTCAGGAGGCCCTGTCAGCCCTTCCTTTGAAATACACCCAACATTGACCACTTCTTCCCACCACGTCACTACCGTGTGCCCCAAAAGCCACCTGCTCATCCTCCTCCTTACTATCCCCTGGCTCCTTTTGCCCATGCTGCCCCTTCTGCCTAAAGTCCTTGTGTAAGGCTTCTTCCCTTCCTAAATAAAAGCAAACCTCCTGCCATCCTCCATCCCCTACCCGGCCTTATTTTCTTCCCAGCCGTCATCGTCACCTTACGGAGTATGTAGACAGTTGCTTCGTCAGTCCCTCCGGATAATAAGCTCCAAGAGGCCAGGGACTTTGCGTTCCCAGAGCCTACACCAGGCCTGGCACTTTGTAAATGCTCAAAAATTATTTGCTGGGTGAAAAAGAGCAAATTGAATCCATGAATGAATGAATACCGCTTGAGTTCTGCCGATTCCCTGAAGTAGGAAAGCTGGCCAAAACCAAAGAGCGGGATCTAGGCGTGTTTTGTACAAACAAGCAAGGTATGCTTGAGAGCTGAGCCGGAGAAGTTAGAGTTGAAAGCTTCGCGGACATTCTTGAGGGACACGCTCATTTCATATTTTTGACAGACCCAAATACACACACATGCTCCCGGAGACACGTGTGGAGAAATAAAAGCCAGCTCTTGCCTACTCTCTCCAGATAACTCTGATGTGGTCGTTTTTAAAATACCTGCCTCACAGCTGCCCCTGAGGAGTTCAGCTCGTATTTGGATCCTGGAGAGACAAATGTTCCAAGTTTTGTTAGACGTCCAGAAAGAGAAATACAAAGGGCTAACAGCAAATGTTCAGGGTCAAGTCTTGCAAGGAATGTGGCTCTTCATCAACTGTAAGGGCGTCTTCTTCAGAGGGGGGGCCAACCTAATCTGAGTCACGAAGAAACAAAGAGAGTCATTTCCCAATAGGAGAGTATCTGTGAATCGCTCCCGAAGAAGGGATCAATGTGCTAAGTATCCGTAATGACGGTCTTAACAAGAAAGATTAGAATCAGACATCTTTGCAGCGCAAGTCAGAAAAAGCACCGTATCTGTATTTGACCACGCTCTCTTTCCCCTCAGGCATCCCAAAGTATATATGAGCCGCGGTTATTACAGACCCCACCAATTCGGACTCAGGGATCGCTCACGCAGAATGGGCTGGCTAATTTCACTTTGGTGTAATTTATGAAGCAAATGAAAAAAAAAAAACAACCAAAAACATAGCAATGAAGTGACACCAAGAAGCCTGGCATGCCTAACCTACAGAAGCCATCCTATTTTTAAGGGTCTTAGTATGCTAAGTATACTTCGTATACTAATGAAATGAAATATAATGCATGAAAGTTGCTTCTCCTGATCTCAAATGAGTGCCCCGTGTTGAATAAGGCAAGTTCAACAGAATTGCAAGGGAGACAGTTTTCGTTTTGTTTTGTTTTGTTTTGAACCAGATGAGTCATGCTATGTTTCTGGAAATAAGAAATTTGGTATAACTAATAAAATCCAGTGAAACAGTATTCCTGGGTTTTCACCAACTCAGCCTGGCTACCTCTCCCCGCTGCGGTAACCTTCCGCGCGGTGAAAATACCTCAGCCTGGAAGCAAAGGACAAGACTGTGTGCCCAGAACAATCAAGAGAGGGTACATGTGCGCACACAGCCTCGCACACGTATGTCTGTATCTTTCAATCCCTGAAATTACTGTATAGAGTTCCAAGGTGGCCATTTAACTTAGGGAATGCTCACTTTTGAAACATAAATTTCAGTGTATGTTTAAGAACCCATCTTATGATCAGGCTTTGTACCTACTTAGACTATTTTTTTAAAACGTTTATTTTTATTTTTGAGACAGAGAGAGACAGAGCATGAACGGGGGAGGGTCAGAGAGAGAGGAAGACACAGAATCCGAAGCAGGCTCCAGGCTCTGAGCTGTCAGCACAGAGCCCGACACGGGGCTCGAACTCACGGACCGCGAGATCATGACCAGAGCCGAAGTCGGATGCTTAACCGACTGAGCCACCCAGGCGCCCCTAGACTATTTTTAAAGTTACCACCCATAGCAGGTACCTCACCATCCTCCCCTGGGTAAAGAAAACCAGAAGCTACCAAGAAAAGGTTCATTCAGATGAAAGTTAAATTCTTTTCTCATCTAAGTAGACTCCTTAATTTATCTACCATTTACATTACTCACTGTTTTTTCAACTTTATTTTACCGTGATAACAACACTCAGCATGCGCTCGAACATCTTAACAAATTTGTAAGTATCCAACATTGCATCGTCAACTGTAGGTACGATGCTCCGGACCTCTGCAATGTATCCATTCTGCTTAACTGAAACTTTATGCCTGTAGAAAGACAGCCAAAAGAAGTACAGGCTAACAGGAAACAATGAACAAAATGGCAATAGGAAATCCTTCCCTATCAATAGCTCCTTTAAATGTAAATGGATTCAATATTTGTTTAAAAAAAAAAAACAAGCTTCTGTTACAGCACAACGAACAGCTGATGACAAATTATGGAAAAAAGACCAAGTTCAGTCTCTGAGGCTCTGACGGCAGCTCACGTCTCTTCAGCCTATGCCAGGGGGTGGAGGGAGGGCCTGGAGGCTCGAGGTCAGGGTCAGGTCCCGCTCAGGAACACACCGTGTGCACGAGACTGTACACACGGCGTCCACGCTGTGAGGAGACGCAGGGGCGGCGGGCATGTGTGGATTCTGGAAATGCCTTTTCTCTTCTTCCCCTTTTAGAAATACCGTGTGCAATTTTTCATTGTGCCTAGCAGCACGCTGATAACGATGTGTGCACAGGGTGTGTAGGGAACCGATGACTTGCCTTCCAAGCTAGGAAGAAGAGCCGTTTCTCACTTATTGGGATCAGAAAATAACCCCCTTCCATTTGTTATCCTGTCCAAGTCCATGAACGTCCAATAGCCAGTGATTTGGAAGAGCTCGGCCATGTTAGCTGTGGCTGGCGGGGAGGGGGGACACGGGACAGGAGACGGGCAGATGTCTCCCTGTTGGCCAGCACGCCGACCTCCGTGCCAGTCTGATTTGTGAATTTAACAAGCCTCCCTATAGGAAGAAAACTTCAAATCCACCTCCTGTCTTTAATGAGAGCACACGTTCCTAAATTATCAAAAGGAGCCCCAACTCCCAAGGGTGTTATCAAAACAATTTAAATCATCTCCTTCAAAAGTTTGATTGAATATAGCAGGCATTTCTCTTCCATCAGTGCCAGACGCCAAGGAAGAGCAGGCTCTGTGAGGCTGTGACCATGAAGGCGAATCATCCCCCCCCAGGGACCTAAACGCACAGACACATGAAGGACACATAGCTCTGCCTGACCACTGCTGTTCGCCCCACCACACGTCATCTCTGTGCTGAACCCTATCGATCCGGCCCCCGGGGAGGCAACAGCCCACGGGGACAGGAGAGTGTGCTCGGGGGCCAGCACACAGCAGGCATCTAGCCAGGGCTGAGGGGAGTCAAAGCGCTGCAAATCCTAAGTCTGCCTAAGCCTCAGTTTCCTTGTCTGTTCAGTGGGGTAGATAACCCCCACCTCACGGGTCTGCTGCGAGGAACTCAAGATGTGACACAGGTCAAGCACCTGGCACATTGGAGGTTACTTCACAAGACGAAGACCAACACGGATCAAAAAAGCATTCCAGGAAAAGGTAATCATAAGACAAGAAAACCCGTCTCCTAGATGGGCCCCCAGCGCCCCACAAGCCCTTCAAGTCGCTTGTCTCCGGGGCTCGGGCCTGCTCACCTGTAAGATGACCCAAGGTCCTGTGAGCAGGTGTAACGTTCTCTGCCTGTAGGTGCCCGGAAGGCTCTGCCTCTGGCATTCACACCCCGCAAGTCAGCTGCACGGGTAGGGACACAGCGTCTGCAAGCCGCTGGGGTGAAAACCCTCACGTGCCCACTCGGGGAGATGTGACAGACCCACAAGTCACACCATCAGCACCGTTACCCTGCCAAGTTCCCACAGGCAGCCACTGTTTTTTTTAAAAAATCATATTCCATATCTTGGGGTTAAAACAGCCTTAGTCTGGCACCTCCGAAACAGGTCTCTCCACCCCCAAAATAGATTTCTATCCATATCCCGTAGAAGGTACAGGCCCATGCACCCATGGCGAACACACACACTGAAATCGCTGGAAATAAAAACGAAGTACAAATCTGATGAAGCCAGGTCTGAACATACCTTTACTTTTGGAAATTGAAAAACCCAGCCACTCGGAACAAAGACAGGAAAGCCGGGCTGTGGCCGCCTCCACGGTCAGCTCAGAGGAAAACGCGGGGTCAGAACCAGACAGGGGAGCAGCCTGCCTGTGGGACCAGCCCGAGGAGATAGATGCCGACACTCACCTCTGGCCCCTGGGCCAACCCTCAGCTTCAATTTCAGCTGCTTTGTTCATGGATCGTATTGAATTTAGGTTAACGTGTTACTTTATTCCCCCGATTTTTTTTTTGTTTGTTTTACATGATACTGATATTTTGAAATTGAGGTGAAATTCACATAACACCCAACGAACCGTTTTAAACTGCACAATTCCGTGGCATGTAGTACATTCAGTGTTGTGCTACCACCGCCTCTAATTCCAAAACGTTTCCATCACCCCTTAAGCGAACTCCACACTCATCATGCATTCTTCTCGCCCCACCCTGCCACCAACAACCACTAATCTGCTTTCCGGATATTTCTCTAAATGGAAGCATGCCACATATAACCTTTTGCCTGGCTCCTTTCACTCAACGTAATATTTTTGAGTTTCATCCACCTTGTAGCCTGTATTAGACTTTCATTCCTTTGGTGGCTGGATAGCATTCCATTCCATGGACGTACCACATTTTGTTTATCCCTTTATCCACTGACGGACATTTGGGTTGTTTCCACCTTCTGGCTCTTTTGTAAACAATGCTGCCATGAACATCCGCGCACAAGTATTTGTTTGAATATCTGTTTTCAGTTCTTTAGGGTATGTACCCAGGATTGGAACTGCTGGGTCATACAGTTAATTCTATGTTTAACTTCTGGAAGAACCCCCAAACTCTTTTCCACATGGCTACATCACTTCACCTTCCCACCGGCAAGGCGCAAGGCTTCCAACTTCTTCACATCCTCAAATAAGTTGGCCTCAACTCCTCAAATAAGTAAGTTTTTACTTGTTTCACCACGGCCTAGTGGTTATGAAATGGTATCTCATTCCCGCATTTGTTGTTGCAACAACCATGGCCATGTAATTTATTGACATATAACTTACCGAGATTAAAATACACAGACCCAAAGTTCGACTCACTTCAAAGCGCTGTAAACACCTGATGGGCAACTACGACTCAAGACATGATCTAGAACATTTCCAGCACGTGATAAGGTCCCCTTATGCCTCCTTCCGGTCTATTGTCCCCTCCTCCAGACATCAACACATGGTGACTTTATCACCAGAGGCCGCTTCTGCTGTTTTGGCACTTCTTATAAATGGAATCCTATTGTAGGGGCTTCCTTTTTTCAACACGATACTTCTTTTAGACTCATCCACTCTATTACTCATGTCATTACTTTACGTGGCTGGATCATGGATCAGTACAAAGTTCATTCCTTTGTACGGCTGGATGGTCCCCCACAATATGAACACACCAGTCTATACATCCATTCACCCGGTGGTTGACATATGGGTGGAATCCAGTCTAGGGCTACCATGAGTAAGGCGGCTATGAACATTGGATCCAAATCCCTCTTGTTTTATAAGATCGGTTTCACGGGGCGCCTGGGTGGCTCCATCGGTGAAGCATCTGACTCTTGATTTGGGCTCAGGGCGTGACCTCGAGGTTCGTGAGATCGAGCCCCCGCATTGGGCTCTGTGCTGATGGTGTAGAGCCTGCTGGAGATTCTCTCTCTCCCTCTGTCTCTCAAAATAAGTAAACTTAAAAGAATTAATTCATTCGTTAACTAAAAGATCAGCTTCGAGACTGTGGCCTCAG
This sequence comes from Prionailurus viverrinus, assembly GCF_022837055.1. Lineage (NCBI taxonomy): Eukaryota > Metazoa > Chordata > Mammalia > Carnivora > Felidae > Prionailurus > Prionailurus viverrinus. The sequence continues at coordinate 14,488,551 of NC_062576.1, read as the reverse complement.
GGAAGATCAAGGCCCAGAGCAGATGTAGCACACCACAGGTGAGACATGGCTTCTCCGGGGTGGGGGAGGAAGAGCCCCGACTGTTTCCACTAAATCCATCTGAACGTAACAAAATGCGGGCAGTGGGGGTGAGGGAAGGCTTCCCCTTAGTCCACGAGAGCCACAGTGGCAGAACCTGGGTTAAAGAACTTGGCTTAGGTCCATATCTTTCCTGACATCTGCAGCCTTGGGAGGAGGAATCTACCAATCTACCAGCATGGCAGGTTCAAGTGCCACGATGGGGGCCGAGTTCAATCCACATGGCAGGAAAAATACGTGTGTATATGCACACGTCTGCGTGTCCACACATCTATGCCCAACGATATACATCCACCATATTTCAATATATTACGTGTATTATTACATTATATTTATATACGTATTTGTAGTATGTGTTAAAGCTGCCGTAATATACGGTAATATGTTATAATACACGCGCACCTACACACACACCTACACACACACCCTGGGTCCCGAAGGTCAAGGATTCGTTAATCAAAAGCATGCCTGCATGTCTGTGAGGGGAGGGGGTAAGAAATACTAGACTGGCTCCTACACAATGAGGAATCAAAAGAAAGTACTTCATTCTTGCCTCAGATAAAGAGAGATCTATAGGCTCAAGAGCTGCTTCTTAACTTCAAAGAGAATTACTAATGGCGACAAGAAAGACAAAATACTGCCCATGAAGTCAAAGACTGAGAGTGAGGGAACAGTACAAAGTATGGGGAAGACGTCAAAGGACCGCATAGGACTTACGACTTATAAACTGACAAAAGGTAAAATTCATAATTAATATAGACTATCATGTCCGGGGGCGGGGCAGGGGGCAAATAAGAGAATACCAGAATCGTCGGAGAAAATGAACAAGACCGCTCTTTCCAGAAGCTTCTTTAAATACTTGAAACGTCAAGTTCATAACCACGTAAATAATAGCATAAAGCATTTGGAGATATATAACGTTGAATTAACGGATGTATATGTAAATATGTGTATCCTATAAACAGATGCTATGCTCTCACCCCAAGCATCCATGGAACATTTACAACACCCGATCACACATTGGGCCACAAGAAAGAACCTTAAAAATTTTTTAAGAAGCAAAAATTGGCCAGCCCCCATGCAGTCCACAACACAATGAAACAAGATGATAACAATGACCTTTCAATGAAAAAGAATCCACACTGCATGAAGATTTAAAAACAATCCTGTGATTAACCGCCATTGTCTACACAGACCTGAGACCTTTATAGGCTTATACAACCCAGAGTCTGGAGCACCACACTGAAGAGCCTGTTGTCTGCCCTTGCATTCCGTGGCCCCCTACATAGAGTGACACCTTCTTACTGACCCTTTTTTTCGGCTGTCCATCTCACTCTCCTAGAGGGAGAACTGGAAAACTAGGAATCCAAAAAGAAAACCAAATCTACCACGATAACTCGCTTGAAAATATCTAGGTTGGAAATAATCCATGTTAGAGTTATATGCACCCGGATCTAGTCAGAGTAAAACTCATGGCCTTAAGTACATTTATTATTAAAGCAAAAAATAAAAATAATAATAAATGAACCCCAAGCATTCTGTTGAAGAAGTGAGAAAAACAAAGAAAGAAAACGGGAGGGGAAAACAGTGATAAAATTTTGCAGACACTAACGAATCAGAAACCAGAAAAACAAATTGCACAGTTGGATAAATAAATGGAAAATGATTTAAAATAATTAAAGAGACAATCTTCTGGCAAATCAACCTTATAAAGGATGGAAAGTTATCATTCTTTGCACATTCATTGATTATATGTATAGAAATCACAAGACAATGAAAATAATAATTCTGAAAATTAGTGCGTAGGTCAGAGACATGAGCGGGCATAAGGTAAATACAACATAAAATTTTAAAAACCAACACCTTTCCTGAGGCAAAATCCAATTAGAGCACAAGATGGGGAAAATAGCAGTCAAAATAGTTAATAAGTAACAGTCTAGGAAGAAACCTGACAATACATGTTTAGAAAGACAGAAAACATGTAAGCCAATGGAAAGGTACATCCTCTTACTAGAGGAAAAGACCAAAGAATCCAGGTCGCCAGTTTTCACAAACCAAGATGTAGGTGTAATAGAACTCGATTCTGATCACCAGCCCAGTGGGGTCCGGGGTCAACCTGACAAAATAGCTACACAAGCGATACAAAGTTACAGAAATTATATAGAAGAAGAGAAAGACAAGAAGAGTTAAAATTCTTTTCTTTAAAATGCTAAGAGGGGTTGCTCCAAGATGTGAAAAGCTTGAAGAAAGCTGGGGCGCCTGGGTGGCTCAGTCACTTGAGCGTCTGACTTCGGCTCAGGTCACGATTTCACGGTTCTCGTGGGTTCAAGCCCCGCGTCGGGCTCTGTGCTGACCGCTCGGAGCCTGGATCCTGCTTCGGATTCTGTGCCTCCCTCTCTCTCCGCCCCTCCCCTGCTCGTGCTCTGTCTCTGTCTCTCAAAAATAAATAAACGCTAAAAAAATTTCTCAAGTTTAACAAAGCCACTATAACTAAAATAAGTCAAAATGAAAACCTATTCTAATAAATAAAGGTGATATAAAGATGGTGTTACAAATTATTTACCAAATGGGGTTGGGACATCGGCTATTTAGGAGTTAATTCTGGACAGATGAGCCGGGTTATTACTGTTACTTTATCAATAAGGATAGGTATATTTACATTAACAGTGTTTGGGGGACACGTAAGCGATGTGCCAGGCATCGTGCGAAAGGATTTGCAGGCATTATCTCATTTAATCCCGACCACGCCTGTAAAGCAGGTGTTATTACTTTCAGATCATCTGTTCCGACCAACTCCCTTAGAAACGAGCAAACCAAGGCCCGGAGAAGGTGAGTGACTCAGTCAGGGTCACAGCGCCGGGCAGGGGGCCAAGATGAGCACACAGGCCGGCGTCGCGCCTGTCCAACCACACGGGTTCCAATTACCACCTTGGGTAACGGAACGCGGCTCTCTGGGGTCTGCGCACACGAGCCTGCAGAACACGAGTAATCCACAGCACAGAGACTCAGAACAAAACAACACATGCAAAGGGAACAGCGAGGAGGGTTTTCAGAGGCAGAAGCTAAGGATCCAAAGCAGGATGTGACCAGCCAACACTGGTGCTTTTGCCAAAGGTGTCGAGGGAGCTTTTTTTTTTTTTTTTTAAATTTTTTTTTTCAACGTTTATTTATTTTTGGGACAGAGAGAGACAGAGCATGAACGGGGGAGGGGCAGAGAGAGAGGGAGACACAGAATCGGAAACAGGCTCCAGGCTCTGAGCCATCAGCCCAGAGCCCGACGCGGGGCTCGAACTCACAGACCGCGAGATCGTGACCTGGCTGAAGTCGGACGCCTAACCGACTGCGCCACCCAGGCGCCCCCCCTTTTTTTTTTAAATGTTTATTTATTTTTGAGAGAGAGAGAGAGAGAGGCAGAGATCGAAGGAGACAGAATCTGAAGCAAGCTCCAGGCTCTGAGCCGTCAGCACAGAGCCTGTTGAGGGGCTCGAACTCAGGAACCGTGAGATCATGACCTGAGCCGAAGTCGGACACTTAACTGACTGGCCAGGGCCTCCCATCCCCCTCCCCATGCAAGGTCCGCCATGAGACGGAAGGCTTTGCGATCCAGGGCTCGTTCAACAAGCAACACATTCCGGAACATCCTGCCTGGGCAGAAATCTTGCCAAAGACGCTCCTCATGAAGTTGAAAGAGGACACATCCACCTGTAATTCAAGGGCTAATAGCTGTGGGGTTTCTTTCTTTTTTTTTTTTTCCTTAAGCTTGTTTATTTGAGGGGGGGGGCTATCAGGGTAGAGGCAGAGAGAGGGTAACAGAGGATCCAAAGCAGGTTCTATGCTGACAGTGGAGAGCCCAAAGCAGGGCTTGAACTCACAAACCGGGAGGTCATAACCTGAACTGAAGTTGGACACTTAACAGACAGAGCCACCCAGGCGCCAAAGCTATGGGGTGTCTTTCTTTCTTTCTTTTTTTTAAGCTTGTTTATTTGAGAGAGAGAGAGGGCTATCAGGGTAGAGGCAGAGAGAGGGTAACAGAGGATCCAAAGCAGGTTCTATGCTGACAGTGCAGAGCCCAAAGCAGGGCTTGAACTCACAAACGGGGAGGTCATGACCTGCGCTGAAGTTGGACACTTAACCGACTGAGCCACCCAGGCGCCAAAGCCATGGGGTTTCTTTCGGGACTGATGAAAGCATTCTGGAATTAGACGGTGGTGATAGCTGTACAGCATGGAAATACATTAAAACCCACTTCGGTTTAAAGGATGAATTTTATGCTATGTCACTTTTATGATAAAAACATAAAAATTTGGAAAAGGAGGGTTGCCTGGGTGGCTCAGTCAGTTGAGCACCCGACTCTTGATTTCGGCTCAGGTCATGATCCCAGGATTGTGGGATTGAGCCCTGCGTGGGAGCTCAGCGTGGAGCCTGCTTGAGATTTTTCCTCTCTCTCCCTCTGCCCCTCTCCCCTGCTCTTTTTTTTTCTCTCTCTCTAAAATAAAAAATGTTTTTAAATTGGAAAAGAAAAAAGAAAACTAAAAGAAGGAATAAACACTTAAATATAAATATTAAACTATGGGGGTTCCTGGGTGGGTCAGCTGGTTAAGCGTCTGACTCTCAGATTCAGCTCAAGTCGTCATCTCATGGTTTTGTGAGTTCGAGCCCCGCATCGGGCTCTGTGCTGACAGGGCAGAGCCTGCTTGAGATTCTCTCTCTCTCTCTCTCTCTCTCTCTCTCTCTCTCTCTCTCTCTAACCACCCATCACTGGACCTCAGTTTCCCCATAGGTAAATAATGGGCACAATGAATTATGTAGTTTACAGTCTTTTTCAATTATATGAACTAAAGCATGTTTCAGCATTATTTAAATAGATAATTTTTTTTTAATATGATGAGAGGTTAGTCTCCTCGAAAGAAATGTATCCAGAACCAGAATGTTCCTGGAGTCCACAATGGACTCCCCTCTCCTGCACCTTCCGGCTACACTTCTGCCAGCAATGCGTATTGCTCTAACCCGGTTCTGACACTGTGGGACCCTGTGAATGCCCGGACGCACGTGTGCATCAAAGCAGGAGGCAAGGCAGTGGAACCACAGTCAAGAGAACCTGTCCAAAAAGCAGGGCCACCGCACTGCCCTTGGGCCCAGGGCACCCACAGCAGCAGCAACAGCCTGCGAGTCGGGGACGTGCTTCTGAAATCCGAGGAGCAGGGAAATCATTTCCACCATGATCCAGCCGGCTCCGGGCTCACATTCCGGAAAAGACACAGTGAGAGAATTTCGGGATGATGCCAGGAAGGAAAAGGTTACCAAAGCAGAGAAATAAGGGAGAGAAAAGCCCCTTTACTGATATTTGGATCTGAGACAAGAGGCAGGAACCCTGCTCTGGACCAAGTAGAGGACAGGGTAGGAAAAGGGCCCGAGGGTCACCTCTAGGAGGTCATCGCTCCTTGACAGATGAGGACACGGGCCAGCTGGAGCCAGCACCGTCACGGGCCTCAGGATGGTGCCCCGTGGTCCCTGCTCACACCTAGATGCCCCCTGCTGCAGGCGGAACCTCCTGAGAGGCAGATGGGAGCCGCGGCCGGCTCAGAGCGAGCTTCCTCATTTGCACACAGGAATAATACTGGCCCTGTCTAGCTCACAGGGCTGGAGTGGAGTGGAGATAAAATAAAGCCCTGTGATCCCTTGCAAATTGTAAACCACCACACAGATGTTAGGAAATGTAATTATCATTTGGGCAAGTATTCTTAATGCCTATTTCAAGGGAAAAAGAAAAAAAAATTCTTTTTTTAATTTTAGAGGTCCATTAGAGAAGAGAAAACACCAGGGTGTGCAATCCCAGCTCCCTCACCCGGGAGGGCTTAGTAAATATTCACATTCAGAAGTAATCAACGAATACTGAGCTAGGATTTACCACGAAGCTATTGAATAAGCTTACGCTTCAGGGTCCCTCACGTACACGGGCCCCTGCTAGGCCCTTGAAAGGGTGCTAACAGTGAGTGCACATGGTCAGAAGTTTCTCTAAAATTTGCAAAAGCAAAATATTTTCATCGCAATTGGCTAAGTGCCCTGTCTACTTTTGTGACAGTTCCCCGCCCCCCTCCCCGCCACAATGGTGGGGAGGAGTACCAGAAAAGATGGTTATTTGGGATCTGATTTGGGACATTTAAGCTGGGAACACATTTATTTTTAAGGTCAGTGGGATCTGCGTTTGACAGTTCTCCGTCTTTCATATAATGGTGACCTTCCCTGGGGTAGGAATAGCTTCCAAGAAGGCTCATAATGTCATCAATTCAGAGTATATTTAATACAAGTGACCACAAAAAAAAAAAAAAAAAAAGTGAAAGCCTTGAAATCCTACAGCTCATATAGCAAATGGATAGAAGCCACCCCAAATTCGACAACAATCCTAAAATTTAGAGGACACTGCCAATACTGAGTGGTGAGGCTAAAATTAATTTTCTTAAGTATCAACTCCTTTTTTTAAGTTTATTTATTTATTTGGAGACAGAGAGAAAGAGAGACAGGGAGAAAGGGAGTCCCAAGCAGGCTCCACACTGTCAGCACAGAGCCCGACGCAGGGCTCAATCTCACAAACTGCGAGATCATGACCTGAGCCAAAATCAGGAGTGGGACTCTTAACTGACTGAGCCACCCAGATGCCCCAAGCATCAACTCTTTAAAAAAAAGAGAAAGATCAATCAGCCAAGGATGAGAGACTGAATTACTTCAGACTCTCTCAATAGGAAAGGACATTCCAAATTGTTGTCATATGACAAGTCTAATAAGAACATGCGGTCAAAAACATAAGAAAAAGGATTATAAAGGTGTATCAGGCAGCTAATAAAAACACACTGTTTTCTCAGGCTTTGTGATGTCTGTGATATTTGTCAGCTTTTTTAACTTGGCTTTTTTTTTTAAATCTTTTCCCTCATTCTAGATATTTACTCCTGCACCTAATTTCATATTACTAAATTTGCATTCCCTTTTTAAAAATTTTTTTAATCTTTCTATTTATTTTTAAGACAGAGAGAGACAGAGCATGAGTGGGGATGGGGCAGAGAGAGAGGGAGACACAGAATCCGAAGCAGGCTCCAGGCTCTGAGCTGTCAGCACAGAGCCCAACGCAGGGCTCGAACTCACTTACCGTGAGATCATGACCCGAGCCGAAGTCAGATGCTCCACCTACTGAGCCACCCGGGCACCCCTGCATTCCTTTTTTTAAAAAGGGAAGCCAAAATGATATAAGCTTCAAGCCCCAGTAAACTCGGAATCAGGGTTAGAGCACATCAGTGCTCTAATGTTTGTTCCTTCGAATAGTTGGCTGAGTTATGAAAAGAAGCTCAGAGTTTCCTTTCATAAAAACAAACGCTTTAATTTTAAAGCATCTCCACCATGGACCGAAAGAAAACGGATTTGAGCAGCAGAGGGTAGAACAGTTCTATGGAAGAGAAAGAACCTCCTAACCATGAAAGCTCACAGAACCCTTTGTCGAGAACCCTGTGAGAAAATAATTTGTCTGGAAGAGATGGAAAAATAATCTTACCCAAGTGCACAATGATGCTGACTCCCAGAGAGGCGAGCCTGGCTTTTCTAACTCAATGAAAGGCCTAACTTTTTTTTTTTAACTGATTTATATGCACACACCTACATAGGAGGATAATGTGAAGGCAGCTTGCAGTATAATCAATTAAAATAATTAACCCAAGACAAAAAATAGAAGCACAAATTATAAGAGCAAGCAAGAGGGAGAAATATGTCCTGGGAACCACACGGTTAAGGCACATCACAGCTGCTTTGCTCACTCAAGTCCAGAGTCCACGTGAGACATTCTCTCCAACCCCCTCTCCCCCATTTGCACTGCCTTCCTCCTCCTTTGCACTAGGCTTTCCCTTTGCCATATAAACATGCTGTCCAGTCTGGCTGAGGCCCTTCTGTCCATCCATCCATTCATCCATCCATCCATTCATCCATCCATCCATCCACCCATCCATTCATCCATCCATCCATCCATCCATCCATCCACCCATCCATCCATTCATCCATCCATCCATCCATCCACCCACCCATCCATCCATCCATCCATCCATCCATCCATCCATTCATCCATCCATCCATCCATCCATCCACCCATCCATCCATTCATCCATCCATCCATCCACCCATCCATCCATCCATCCATCCATTCACTCAACCAGTATGGAAGGAGCGTCCACCAAATGCCTGACACAATGCTACAGCACTTTCCCTTCTCCCTAGCACTGCTGTGCCCACACTCTGCTGATGCCCTGGTTCAATCCCTGTCTCTCCCACTGGGCTCAAGGTCCTCATGGAGCTGTGTCTTGAATCCCACATGTTTGCTAAACCGAGCTGGAAATAAGGTCTCACTCTCGCTGTCGGGGGCGCAAGCACGCCAGTCACCATTGGGACGAACAGGGTTTTGCCTGAGTTTAGCTCACAGAAGAAAGCATCCCACTGAATGAGTCTGGGATTTCACACAGCAACCTTCACCATGTGGATGCTTCTTGAGTTTATTCCCATGAATGCAAGATTCGGCAAAGACCCAGGAGCCCAGGGAAAGTGGAGTTCTCATTTATCACCCAGGGGAAGCTTGGAAAACCTTGTGAAAGAAACAGGGAACACTGGGGCGCCTGGGTAGCTCAGTCGGTTGGGTGTCCCACTTCAGCTTAGGTCATGATCTCACGGTTGTGAGTTCGAGCCCCGTGTCGGGCTCTGTGCTGACAGCTCAGAGCCTGGAGCCTGCTCCGGATTCTGTGTCTCCCTCTCTCTCTGCCCCTAACCCACTCGCATTCTGGCTCCCTCTCTCTCTCTCAAAAATAAACATTAAAAAAATTTTTTTAAAGAAACAGTGAACACATGGGGGACAGCCGGTCCCCTGGACCCTCACGGGAATGAGAAGGAACCAGGTTCGTTCCAGAATAGAATTGGCTCCTGAAGACGGCTCGTCTTCATCCCAGGAGGATAACCTGCAATCAATCTCTGGGTCCCTTTTTTTCCCCCACTACAAATGAATTTTCAAAACACTGAGTAGAAGATTGTTCCCGCACAGGGAGGTGGTTAGGTCAAAATGGATTTTTCTGATATCAGAAAATACATATAATTTTCTCCCAAATTCAGAACTACTGACACCATTTCCAGCATAAGGAAACCGTGGCGCATTGACACGCCAGTTGACTTCAGAAAGGGCTTAATCCGGTGATATGATCAAAAGGAAAAGGTGAAGGGATGGCAGAAGAGCACGAATAAAAGAGACAATGCACCGCTATGTGATATTCATTAGTTCAACCGAGAAGCTGCCTCACGGGCCCTGTCATGCTCTGGGCCACCACGGCATGCAGGAGCCAAGTCCAGGCCAGGCCACAGCAGCACGTCTCAAATGACCCGTCTCGGGCCCACGCATCTACACCTGGACATTTTCGGATTCCGGCACGTGGGCTACTTTCCTGTCTGCACTGAGCTGGAGCTCAAGGGGGCCAATTCCTTTGAGCTAAAGGGCATTCTGTCTCCCTCCCTCAGAGGGGCAGCCACATGCTGGCGATCCGAGATGGCCACCTCTCCTCCAACAGCAGGGGAAGGCCATCGGGATCGCCTCGACCTGTGCAACTCACCAGGCCCACGCTCTAGGGCCTCTAGGGCGCTCTATGGCGGCACAGGGAATCGGCCAGAGTGTAGAGCGAGGGTGGCTGATGGGTTTCTCCCGAAGTTAACTTTCAAGGGAGGCCTTGAAACGTAATCGATTTGTGTATATATCAAGGCAAAAATGTTCAACTGGCCCATCTATGAACACATTCTCCTTTTTTGGCCTGGCCGTTGCTCCCCCCACCCCCACCCCACCCCGCCGCGCCTCCTGCTAACGACTGAATATTTGCGCCCCCCGCCCCCCACCCCCCATCTCCCTAAGACTCACAAATGGAAACCCTAATGTGATGGTAGGGTCTTCGGGAGGTAATGGGGTCACGAGGGGGGAACCCATGAGGGGATTGATAGTCTTACCAGAAGAATACAGCCAGCCCCGCCTCTCAGCTCTCTGCCAGATGAGGATACGGAGAGGAGGTGGACATATGGGGAGGAGCCACTTCCTGGTATGCTGGTCCTCCCGGGCTGGGAGGAACGAATGTTTATTGTCTGAGCCCCACCCGCCCCCCCCCCCCGGGTCTGTGATATTTTTGTTACAGCGGCCAGAGAGGAGACAGCCTACATCTGGATCCACAGTCCACCCAGACGGTGCCCAGCGTGCTATTTGGCACCGTGGAATAACACCGTGTTCATTTCAGCCCCGCCTCCCCTCTGACTGCTTCTCAAACCTGGAGCCCCAGGCTTTCCCAAGAGCTGCTCCTGTGGTTCCAACTTTTCCAACTCTTTTGCATTCATGGGCTGAAGCGATCTCCTCTCATGGTAAGACCACCACCACCTCCGGGCATCTGTGGCTCTTCCCTCTGCAGCATCCTGACCCCCTTCTAGCGGGAACAGAACTCCTTTCCTCCATGTAAAGGCGGACCCTAGGCAGACGAGGGTGACCCTACCCTCCTAAGGCACGAGTGGGCGTGTGATAAAGACCAGTCCTATCCCAAACCCTAGATCCCCAGCCCCTATGAGCAGTTCAGAGATAGACATGCGCCTCAATCCAGACCAGAGACTTTCCTAAGACTTCTCTGATGGAACTTTCCCAGAGGAGTCTCTTCCTCCAGCTCCCACCTTAGCTCCCAGGTGGAGAAAGCCTGTCTACCAGATAGAAAGGGGGCAGAGTCTTGAAGACATCGCTTGAACGCCTGGATCTGGCCTCATCCCAAGCCAGACGCTACCCTAGACTTCCCAGTTACAGGAGCTAATAAATTCCTGCCTCCTCCTTTTCATGTTTAATCAGGGATAAAGTGGTTTTTCCATCACTTGGAACCAAGAGGGCCTCGATGACTAGACAAATAGACTTCTAAATCCATGTCCTAACCCTGATTTTTTTTCACTTCCGCCCTCGTCTGCTGCCTTCCTGTCCTGGTGGGAGTGGACAGTAGAGGCACGCTGGGACAGTGACCTAACCTGGTGATGCCACCAATAAGCCACGTGACCACAGGGAGGTTGCTTAACACCTCAACTTCCAAGGCACTAGGAGGATTATTGCCCCTGTGAGGTAGGTACCGGGAAGACCAGAGGAAATTAAGAGCGGGGCTCCCTGTGCCCTCCTGCGCCCTGGCCCCCATTCCCTCCCACAGCCTCAGGGACGCCCCTCCCCATATGTTCCTCCCTCCCATCCAAAGGTAAAAAGCTCCCAACAGGACAGAAAATGCTACTCCCTGTCCTCGTACAAAAACACGCTCGAAACATCACCACCCAGACCAATTAAAAGCACGCCCCGAGATATATTGGCCAAACACAAACAAAGAATTCCAGGTTAATGTCAAAGAGGACTGTGAAATAGACATTAAATGAGTCAGAGAACTCTTTAATTTTGACGAAAGGTACAATCTCCAGTGCAGACACGACAAGGCAAGAAAGCTGACGTGCCAAATAGCACGACGAACGTTCACAAAGCCAAATGTCACCCGCTGGTGGAAGTTTCTCCCCGCCCCCAGACCCTGTTTTCCCCTGTCTTCCTCTGCTCCGCCAGGCTGGGGCACACCTCCACGGAAGCCTCACGCTGTAGCCTGCACAGGGCATCAGAGAAGACACGGTTCCGAAGTCAGACAGACACACAGGGTTGTAATGGTTGCGGTGTCCTCCCCCCCCAAATTCATATCCATCAGGAATTCAGAATGTGACCTCATTTGGAAATGAAGTCTTTGCCGATGTAATTAAGATGAAGTCATGATAGATTAGGATGGGCCCTAAATCCAACAACTGACGTCCTTATAAGAAAAGGGCACGCACACAGATGAAGAGGTTCGTGTAAAGATGGAACCACCGATTGGAGTGATGCCCCTACAAGACGAGGAACAGTCAGGATGGCCCGCAGCCACCGGGAGCTTTTAGAAAAGGCAAGGAAGGATCCTTCCCTGGAACTTCAGAGGAAGCACGGCCCCGCGGACACCTTGATTTCAGACTTTGAGGCTCCAGAATTCTGAGAGAACAGATGCTCAGTGTTGTAAGCCACCCAGTTTGTGGTCGATGTGTCACCAAAGTCCTGAGAAACTAACACAAGGGTGCAGGTGACCTGGGACAAGTCACTTAACCCCTCTCACTGTTGAGCTAGGACAGCTCACCTCATCGCCTCCTACCCTCGGAAGGGGAAAATGTCATCAGCTCCCGTGGTTCCCAGGCCTTCAGACTCAGACTGAAATATACCACTGGCTTTCCTGGGTCTCAAGCCAATTCTTATAATAAATCTTCCTCTTTCAACATATATATATGTATAATATATATATGTGTGTGTATACACACACATATATATATACACAAGTAATAATAATTATAATAATCAAGTTTATTAAGTAATGATGATATCATTATGTATATGTAGCATATTTTATAAATTTTAATCATGTATTTATAAATGAATATTACATATTCTACACAACATGCATATTAGTTAAGTTATACATTATAATACATAATAATATATAATACATAATAGTAATATAATATACATAGTCATTATAAATTATATGTAATTATTACTTGTTATACACTCAATGATTTTATTTGATTTATTATTATATATTATGCTACTACCATAACTTATTGTTGGATCCCTCCTCCCTCCCTCCCGTGGGCACACCTCAAAGGTGAAACGAATTACCTAACTTGACCTTCCCTTAAGTCCCATCAGACAGAATTTCAAAAAAGCGTGCCCTATTATCTCAGGCTCCAAATACCAGCTTTGCTCTCAAATTAATTTTTCACACTAAAAAGAACAATGGATTTCAAGTTTCTTTCTCCCTTTGTGTAATTGACATGTTTTCCTTCAGGGGTGACCACGCAGGGCAGGAAAGCAACATGCAAATAAATGAAAACAGGACCACAGGTGGTGACCCTGGGAAGAGACACCATACTGGTCAGTATTCCTAAAAGGAGCAAGGTCTCCCCTCCCCCGGGACTACTTTCTTTCTTCCTTCCCTTCTTTCTTTACAGCTCCACAGAAGTGTAACTAATATACAACCTCCCCACACACATATTTAATGTAAACCATTTGGGAGTCTGGACCCATGCATACATCCCTGAAGCCATCAGCACAACCCAGATAATAAACATATCCATCGCCTCCCAAAGTCTCCCTGGGCTCCTTTGATTTTGGGGTTTTTCTGCGGGGGCGGGGCTTGTGGTACTGGTGTTTAAGTACGTTTAACATGAGATCTACTCTCTTAAATTTTTTAAGCACGCAGTACAGTATTGTTAACTATAGGCACTACGTTGTACAGCAGATGTCCATAACTCATGCATCTTGCCTGTTTGAAAGTTTATACCCACGGAAAATCAAGCTCCCCTCTCCCCGATCCCTTGGCAAACCCCATTCCCCTCTCTGGTCCTACGAGTTGGGTTATTTTAGATATTTCAGATAAATGGAATCACGCAGTATTTGTCTTTCCACAAAGGGCTTATTTCACTTAGCATAATGTCCTCCGGGTTCTTCCATATGGCAGGATGTCCTTCATTCATGCTAACATTCCATTGTATGTATATAGCAGATTTTGTTTACCTATTCATTTGTTGATGGATATTTCGGGCGTTTCCACCTCTTGGCTATTGTGAATAAGGCTACGAAGAACAGAGAAGTTCAAACATCTCTTTGACATCCACATTTCAGTTCTTTCGGATACATACCCAGAAGTCGACTGCTAGATCATATGGTAATTCTAGTCTATTCTTTCCATTCTATCTTGAATTTTGTGAGGAAACTCCATACTGTTTTCCATAGCAGAGGCAGCTTTGGACATTGCCAGCAACAATGTATAAGGGTTCCAGTTCCTCTCCATCTTCACCAACACTTAGCTTTTCGGGTTTGTTTGGGTTTGTTTGGGTTTTTTAGTTCGGGGTTTTGTTTTGTTTTTTAATAACAGGCATCCTAACATGCATGTGGTGGTAGTTCATTTGAAGTGCATTTCCCTGGTGCTTAGTGAGGTGGAGCAACGTTTCATGTATCTGTTGGCCATCTGTAGGTCTTCTTTGGAGAAAGGCCTATTCAAGTCTTTGCCAGTATTTTAATTGGATCATTTGGGGGTTTATGCTATTGAGTTGTATGAGTTCCCGATATATGTTGACTAGTAAACCCTTATCTGATATATGGCTTGCAAACATATTCTCCCATTGTGTAGGCTGCCTTTTCATTCTGCTGATTGCTTCCTTTGCTGCATAGATGCTTTTAAGTTTGACACAGTCCCATTTGTCTGTTTTTGCTTTTGTTGTTTGTGCTTTTGGTGTCATATCCAAGAAATCACTGCCAAGGTCAAGAAGCTTTTTTAAAAGATTTTATTCTAGGAGTTTCACCTTTTCAGGCCTTACGTTCAAGTCTTTAATCTGTTATGAGCTGGGGTTTTTTAATTAATTTATTTATTTTGAGAGAGAGAGAGAGAGCAGGGGAGGGGCAGAAAGAGAAAAAGAGAGAATCCTCACTGTCAGCGCTGCTGACATGGGGCTCGAACCCACAAACCGTGAGATCATGACCTGAGCCGAAACCAAGAGTCGGGCATTTAACCGACTAAGTCACCCAGGTGCCCCAGTTTTGAGTTGATTTTTGAGAATGGTGTAAGATGAGGGTCCGATTTGGTTTGGTTTTGCACGTGGACATCCAGTTTCCCCAGCACCATGTGTTGAAGAGACTATCCGTTCCCTATGCTGCATTCCTGACACCCCTCTCAGAGATCGGTTGACGGCAAATGTGCGGGTTTATTTCAGAGCTCTCTATTCTCCATCGGTCTATATAGGTCTGTCTTGTTTGCTAGGACCATACTAGCAGGATCAAGTTCTCCTAGGGCTCCGTGAGTCGAGTCAAAGCACCGCGCCCCAACTAAGAGAAGGGAGCTTTGTAAGCTGGGCAACAATAGAATGAGGCAGCCCACACCTGAGAGAGAGGTGCTTCATTGCCTGATCCTGCAAAAGCAACCCTGCTTCCTTCCTCCTCCTGGCCACGCCTTCCCACAAAGTCACCAACAAAGAGCTGGCAGCATTATCTGTCCCCTTCCTCAACCTGCAGACCACCTGAAATGTTTTCTGCCTCCTAGTGCCCCCAGGGGAACCGCGGCTGACACAGGCTCCTGGCCAAGTGTTCACATCCACCGCCCCATGATTCCGTGGGTCTCGCACCCCAGCAGGCACTGAGGTCACCTGCAGAGCTCAGTAAGCACTGGCCCATCACTGGACCCACCCCCAGAGCTTCTGGTTCCGGATCTGGAGAGGGCCCCAGGAATCTGCATTACTGCTGTTGCTGATCTGGGGACCCCCATCTGAGAACCCTTGCTATAATGGAGGGATTGTATCTACTTGACCCAGGCAGGAAACTGGGGTTCTAGAGATGAAACCATTCGCCAGGACAGCAGGAGACCAACACCAACCCTTCCTGTTATTTCTGCGTTCGTTTTATGGCCCCACCACCACCACTGACACCACTCAGCGCTTTTCTTGGGGACCTGACTCCTGAGACAGACCCTTGCAGGCTGCATCAGCCCCTCTACAGAGACCAGGGACCAGAAGACAGGGGGTCACGGACCCCCAGAGGTGGGTCCCCTGCACACCGCTACCTCAATAACCAAGCTGTTGGTTGGAAGACTAACTTTTCCTCCAGGAGTTCCGGCCTTCACTTTGAATTGCAAATCAGAAGAAAGCCCCGAGCTTTCCCAGTCGCCCAGTACCTGGGGCATCCACAGGCCTGGAGCACCTGGCAGAGGGGTGAGGGCGTTTTCCAGTCAAACCAGAATCAGGCAGATGACATCTGCCAATGTGTTTTAACCTAGTACTGTGTGCACTGATGTGCACTTGACAAACGTCTTCTAAAGGGGATCTGTGGGAAAATGAAGCATGTGAAAGTGGATCACTGACAAAAGCAGAATGCTTCTCGAAATGAATGGTGTGCCGGAGTCAGCTCTGCGAGCAGGCTGTTAAATATTCAGAAACTTTGCAAGCCAGTTGTCAATTACCAGTAGCTTGAAATTGACCATGGCAGGAACATTTGCCAAGGCCCCCAGCCCACCCCCGACACACCAGCTCAGACTGCCTCTGCCAGCACAGCCCTGCCTGAAAGTGAACATGAGTGTTTCCGTGCTGTGCTTCGCAGCCAGGCATTGTTCTTGTGGGTTTACATCTCTAAAACGAGTCTCTGAAATTAAAATAGAGGTCGGTGGAGACCTCGGATTCATTTCTTCTCTCCCTCCCTGCTCCCCCCCCACGCCCCCCCCCCACAATCTCATTAGAGAAAATTTTTTAGAAGTGTCGCTTTTTGCACTTGACCATCAGTAACCTGATGCATCAGAGAATGCTTGGCCAGAGGCTCTTTTTTTCTGCCCCCTTTTTACTTCCCAGAAAGAAGTATTTGTTGTCTCCAATGGACAAATGAGAACCAAGCTCCTAATACATTTTGCTCCACACAAACTTTGAACATGATATTCTGGGGCATAGAAGACAGAAACCATGGTCCACCTTCATTCAACTGTTTGCTGACTTTGCTACCAGAGGGAAAAGGGGTATATACAGCATGAATAATTCAGATCCCCAGAGAGCCCAAAAGACGACATTTTAGCCAAACTTTCAACAACAGCCATCACCAGGGGAAAAAATAATCCAGCCTACATTTCATTATATTCCATTCCTCCTGTCTGAACCAACTGAGAATGCCATTGAGCAGTAAAACAAATGGTCCAAAGCGGGGGGAAAGGAATAATCCACAAACTATATAAACAGCTCCTTTTATGAGCAAGGTCTCCGATCACATTGCAAGGGATTGGTATCTGGGAAGGAAGGTGAGTGATTACAAGAGGTCGTGTTCGCCTAAAGAGAATTTTATATTAAAAATCACGGCAGAACCTGCTGCTTCTACTCCCGGCAGTTTTCTTGGCATTTTCATGGGATTATATGTGTATAAAATGGTTAAAAATAACAAAGCAGATGAAAACCAGTCCCCTCGACCTTCACTGCTAATAACAGTAATGCTCTACTTCTGTCCTGGGGTTTTAGCCAGCAGCAGCAACCCAATAGCAATAAAAATAATCATGCCCTTCTTTCTTCTGCGGATGGCACTTTTCCATTTTCAAGGTTCCTCCTCACTCTCCGGTAGGGTGGGCGAGCCGCCACGATTATCTCCATTTCACAGAAGGGGACAGGCAGGCGCAGGCTATGAGTGATTTGCTGGATGTTGAGGGCACGATAAGTGGCAGAAAGAGAATTCGGTCCCAGGCTGCCAACACCACGTTCTTCCCACCATACCCGTTGCCGTGCCCGCCTCGCCAGGCGCTACGCGGCCAATTCCCTCACCAAAGTGCTCACTCACTTCGTGGAGCAAAGTGCACCCGTACCCAGGGGATCCTGCAGGCAACTTCCTCAAGAAAGAGGCTCACGGGAGCAATCACTGAGGCCGGGTTTTAAATAATGCATTCCTATCCTTGCACGTAGAAAACTCGACACACATAACAGAAGGGCTAAAAAGATAACCAGATAATACCAAGTGTTGACAAGGACAAGGAGCAACTGTTGGGTCACCGGGGGGTCCAGCGATCCCATTCGTACCTCTCTACCCAAAAGAAAGGAAAACATATGTTCGCACAAAGACTGCACATGAATCTTTAACAGCAGCTCTATTCATGATTGTCCCACACTGGAAACACCCCAAATGTCCCTCTATACGTTGGACAGCCGCTCAGCATGAAGAAGGAAGGAATGCCTCCTGATGCATGCAGCCACACGGCTCGAACCTCAGAAGCACTCTACTGAGCGAAAGAAGCCAGATGCCAAAGGCTACATGCTGTATGATTCTCATTTCTATGGCATTCTAGAAAAAGCAAAACCATAGACGCAGGGGCCAGATCAGTGGCTGCCCGAGAACGGGGTCAGGCTTCCACCACAAGAGGCCACGAGAGAAGCTTTTACGGTGACCAAACAGCTCTGGATCCTCACGGTCTTGACAGATACGTGGCTATCCACTTTGCCAAAACTCGAAGAGCTGCACACCCACAAACGTGAATTTTGTCACCTGAAAATTAGACTTCGATCAATCTCACTTAAAGGAAAAACCTGAATGAGGGCCGGAGGTTTTTCAATTCTCTCCCGGAAGATCAGTGTTTCAAAAAACGCTACTGGCTCCTTAAGCAAAGCCAGCTTCCTGGGCACAAGGTCTCGGAGACAGGTCTGAGGCTGAATGCGGGCTGGGTTCGAAAGGGTGGCCATCTCTGACATGACAGCACTGGGGACGGGGATCTGGGTGGACTGGGTTTTTTTTTTCTGTACTGTGGGTTGTTTTTTTTTTTTTAAGAGAAAGGATGGCACCTTTAGACAGAAAATATTGAAAGTAAATGAACTGGCAGCACATTATTATTCTCAGCTTCTCTAACACATTTGAATGAGTGTGTCTTTAAAAGCCTTTGTCAGCTTGCTTTAGAAATGAAACTTGATATTATTAAGACTATCCAATATGAAACAATTATATAAGTGTAAATGGGAAATTCATTTAAAGGGTCATGATGAAATCCCTGGAAAATGCCTTCCTGATCTCTTCTTTTTTTTTTTTTTTTTTTTTGTCTTACTAAATAAGGTCAGATAAGATGAGGACAAAACTAAGTCAGGGGGCGCCTGGGTGGCACAGTCGGTTAAGCGTCCGACTTCAGCCAGGTCACGATCTCGCGGTCCGTGAGTTCGAGCCCCGCGTCGGGCTCTGGACTGATGGCTCGGAGCCTGGAGCCTGTTTCCGATTCTGTGTCTCCCTCTCTCTCTGCCCCTCCCCCGTTCATGCTCTGTCTCTCTCTGTCCCAAAAATAAATAAACGTTGAAAAAAAAAAAAAAAAAAAAAAACTAAGTCAGCATACAGAATTTAAATTACTTGAATTGCTTTCTTTTTTTTTCTTTTTTCTTTTTTTTCCACGCAGCTGAACTTCAGAATGTGGGAGGGGGAATGGCAACTCAAACCGAAGCTAAGCTCTTCGGTTCTGTGTCAAAAGGCAATTACTCCTCAATATTTTTTTTTTTTCATCCGTCCGCTCAGCAAACATCCACCACCTCAAACAAATTTGCTAAAAAAGGCAGAAGAGCGTGGGGTTCGGAGCACAGCCAATAAATTGAGAATAGCCGGAGCTGCGTGAGCGTGTATCGGGTCCATTATATTATTCTCTTTACTTTGTGTGTTTGGAAAATTCTGTAATAAAAAAAAAAAAAAACGGAGACAGAGGAGACGGGGAGAGGAAGAAGGAAAGGGAGGGGGCGAAAGAGAAAGAGAAAATGGCTCAAGGAGCCAGAAGGCCAGGGTGCTGGAGAGGTCCCTGCTCCTCCACATTTGCTGTATACCCTCAGGTGAGTTTCTTAACCTCTCTGGGCTTCAGCTCCCTCTTTGGAGAATGGCACTGATGGTACCTGATCACGAGATGGCCGTGAGGATTAAATGAGGTTAAAGCACATGTATTAGATGTGTGGGGAAGCAGGGAGACATATTTCTTTTTTTTTTTTAATGTTTATTTTTTGAGAGAGAGAGACAGAGTGTGAGCGGGGGAGGGGCAGAGAGAGAGAGAGAGAGAGAGAGAGAGAGAGAGGGAGACACAGAATCCGAAGCAGGCTCCAGGCTCCGAGCCGTCAGCCCAGAGCCCGACGCGGGGCTCGAACTCAAGCTGTGAGATCGTGACCTGAGCCGAAGTCAGATGCTTAACTGACTGAGCCACCCAGGCGCCCCTCAGGGCGACACATTTCTAAGTGCCTACTGTATGCTGGACATTATACGCAGCGATGTGATTACACAAACACACACGCATAGTTCCTAAAGCCGCTCAATCAGTACACGTGGTTCGCCGAATATATTAAATCGCCGATCCTGGGTTGATGCCCCGCGCTGTGCTCCAGTCAGCCTTTTTCACAAAGGTGTTGAATGGGCTGAACTCGGGGGGATGAAAAGGCAATGGCTTCGAGGTTCTTCTGTCACTGCCCCAGCCAAGCTCCGCCCGCCCCCTTTCTTGCCCAGTGATCACCTCGGGCGGATTCTTCAGCCTTCCCGTCACTCTCAGTTATAAGAACAAAACATGTCAGGAAATTACGACTCCGTTTTCAGATTTAAAAGGTGCAGCCTGAACGCTTCCATCCACATCCAGTTCCCAGCTTGGCCCCCCCCACTTCCGCCCAGCCCCCCCCCCACCCCAACACGGGTCAAGGGCCTGCACAGGCAGGGGCACCACCGGCTGGTCCTCCAAGCTTCCTCCTCCAACCCCACCTCCTGACTCCTTGAAGGTGAAGGGAGAATGGATTAGATAAAGCAAGAGAAGCAAACACCTGTCAGAGACTTTGCTGCTGAGGTCTGGCAGGCGATCCAAGGTCGGCTCACCTGCAGGGCACATCTGAGGGGTTCCCCCAGCTGGTGCCGTGAAGACCTCCACAGGACAGGGCCCCCGGATGTGGCAACCCGCTCTCTTGGAAATCTCCCTGGACCTGACCTTGGTCATCTCAGTGCCCGGGGCCTCCCCACAGCAGACCTCCCCGTCCGGCCTGCCTTCCCGCACCCCCCCCCCCCAGGCCTCCAAGAGGCCACAGGAGACTTGCACCTGCTTACCTTGGAGGCAGGGGAGACATTGCAGGGGGTCCGCCCTGCCTGCTCCTGGCTTCCTGCCTTCAGGGCCCCCGTGTCCCCGCAGTTGCCCCCCCCTCCTGAGGACTCGTGTCAATTTCTTCCCCACTCCAGGGCTTCTGGGAACGTTCTCATCAAACTCTGCTCCCATCATGAGAGCTATGATTTGGCAAGCATCCAGCCAGAGGAGACGCCAGACTCCTCTTCTGGAAGGCACCCCCAATCTCTGTGGAGTCTGCTTTATTTGGGGGAGTCACTCCCACTGAGGAAAAAGCAAGCACCCCACCTCTCCTCCAACTCTCCTCCACGAACACATCTCGTCCACACAGAGGAGAAGCTGCTGAGGGTGTGGACCAATCCCACCATCTTTGCACAATGGAAAACCCTCTCTCATTGCTCTCAGCTTTGGGACAGGAACCGAAATTCCCAAGCAAAAGGAAAGTCCCCTTCGACATCCCATTTCTTGTTTTTACACAAAGGAATCTACTACTCTCTGTGGCTGTGAGGAATAAGCAGGATAAAGGAGGCTAAGGAAGAGCCAGAACACACAGGCGACAGAACGTTTCAAAATCCATCAGCAAATGAACAGATATTTACTGAAACGGATGCAAGAAATATTATCTCAAGGGAGAGCACGTTTCTGGAAATACCCAGGCAAGTGGCCTTGAAAATTGCTTTCTAATATTTCCAGCTGAATTATCCCTCCTTGACAAATGATTTCCAAGCTATTTTCAGCTATTAGGTTTATTTACACCCATTTTAAAGACTACATGACATCCTGGAAGATACATGACTTCCTGGAGGGGAGAAAACTAAAAAAAAAAAAAAATCATAACCAAGGAGATCAAGGTTAACAACTCAGCTCCCATCGTCGTTACTGGAAGGTATGGAAAGTGAGAAAGGTGTCCTAGCAACCAGCGGATCTCACGGTTCCTGGCTTCAGCTGCTGCCCATGTGCACCCGAAAGTCTACACACACAAACACAGGAAACTGACGAGACAGAAATCAGAGCCTACAATGCAGCCGCCACCTTGCAAGGTGCTCCAAAAACTTGCAACCTAAAAAATGTAAAGTAAAGGCCGATGCACCAGGCAGCGTGTCGTCTACCAGCAGGAAGCAGGGCGCACCGGGGTCCTTAGCAGGCATGCTGGGGAGGATTCCTGAGAGTCCTAAGTGAGCCAGGCACAGAAGGACTTGTACTCCTCTTGATTAATGACACCATTGGAAACCCGAGAGGCATCCTAAATGCTTCTTACGCCCTGAGCCTCTGCTACCAAATTCATGCAACTCGCTCCAATTTGTTTTCCTCTCCATTCAAGCCCCCGTCCCCTGTCCACCCCCAATGACACCATTTGAGTGTCACACGCCCTTGGGGACCAGCAGAGCTGGGCTTCCACACTGGATTTCTCTCACCTTATTGAGGTGACTTCCAATTCTTCAGCTGCCCTGCAGCAGGCCGAATAATGGCCCCCAAAAGGCGTCCGGTCCTGATCCCCAGAACCTACGAATGTTACCTTACCTGGCAAAACGGTGAGCATTACAGGTGTTAAGTTAGGGATCTTGATCCGGGATCTCATTCTGGATGGTCTGGGCGAGCCCCAGGCCGTAAATAAGGGCAGTAACAGGGGCGCCTGAGTGGCTCAGTCAGTTGAGCATCTGACTTTGGCTCAGGTCATAATCTCACAGTTTGGGAGTTCGAGCCCCACCCTGGGCTCACCGCTGTCAGCGCAGAGCCCCCTTCAGATCCTCTGCCTCCTCCCCTCTCTGCCCCTCCCCCACTTGAGCTCTCAAAAATAAAGTTAAGAAACAGTAAAATACCTTTAAAAATAAATGAACAAAATGATAGTAATAAACAAAGAAATACTAAAAGCAAGGTTCTTCATAAGACAGACACACGAGAAGCAATCAGAGGGGCCACGTGACCATAAAAGCTGAGAATCAAATGCCGCCGCCACGGCCGAGCAATGGCGGCAGACTCTAGAAGCTGCCAGAGGCAAGGGGCAGATGTGAGTCTCCCTTGGAGCTTCCAGAAGGAACACAGCCCTGCCGACACATCGACCTTAGTCCCGTAAGGCTCATTTTGGATTTCTGACCTCGAGAACTGACAAGAAAATGAATGTGTGTTGTTTGAAGCCACAGAGCCTGTAGTCATCTGTTACAGAAACAGCATGAGATACGTGTCCTCATTCCTGAAGATACATCCCAAACTCCCAGTTCCTGGGGGCGGCACCAACCTCTCTCTCCTGCCTCGGCTCCCTCCATGCTCCACCCACAGAACGTCTGCTTCAAGCCACCCTTTGTTCCTCAACCCTTTCCCCGGGAGGCTGGATTGCTGCCAACCCCCGTGCCTTTGCATGTGCCACAGTCTCAGACAGGAGCCCCGCACTCCTCTCTGCCGGGAAAATCTCTGCTCCTCGGGCACACCCCAGGTGAGACGCCCCTACGTAGCTCTGTTGAGTCTTCTCTTTCCTCCCTGTGCCAAGCAGCCACTCAGCACTCTGTCCTCACATGGTCTTCAACACAAAGGTCAGCGTTCATGACCTTTTTCCAGTAGCTTTATGAACGCAGCTGCTGGCCTTCTCCATCACCTCCCTAACCCCAGGGATCTACGTGCGTCTGTGAGACAAGGACAGAGAGGAACCCTAAAAACATGGACAGAGGGACTCCGAACTGGATAAAGGTTATGCCCTTCTGCTTGGCCAATGAAGAGACCTTGAGAAATGAAGCGTTTACTGCACCCTCAGACCCTGAAGACAGGGTCAGAGGGAGAGAAAGGGACAGGCGTCGAAACACCAGCTGCCCTGGGCAGGTGAACACAGATGGACCTTCGTCGGTCCCAAAGTCAAAGTATCCAAAAGGCACTTGGATGGGGCGCCTGGGTGGCGCAGTCGGTTAAGCGTCCGACTTCAGCCAGGTCACGATCTCGCGGTCCGTGAGTTCGAGCCCCGCGTCAGGCTCTGGGCTGATGGCTCGGAGCCTGGAGCCTGTTTCCGATTCTGTGTCTCCCTCTCTCTCTGCCCCTCCCCCGTTCATGCTCTGTCTCTCTCTGTCCCAAAAATAAATAAAAAACGTTGAAAAAAAATTTTTAAATAAAAAATAAATAAAAAAATAAAAAATAAAAAAATAAAAAACAAAAGGCACTTGGAGGGCCGGCCGGGGGCCACCTACCGGTTTGTGATTGTGAGAACGACACTTTCCAAAGTACAGTCCCCAAACCATCAGCCTCCACATCCCCCCGTGTCATGAAGTGAAAGTCTGTGTCCCCCAGAATTCTCGTGTCGAAACCCTGACCCCAGTGTGATGGTATCCGGAAGCGGAGCCTTTGAGGGGTAATTAGGTCGTGAGGGTGGAGCTCTCGTGAATGGGATGAGTGACCTGGTAAGAAAAGGCCAGAGAGCTGGCCCCTCCCATTCCGCCAGGTGGGGACACAACCCAACATCAGCAACCCATAACCCGGAAGAGGGCTCTCACGAGACCCTGACCAAACTGGCACCCAGATCTCGGACCTCCAGCCTCCAGACCCGGCACTTCCCAGCAGCCCAAGCCGACGAAGACACTTGGAACGTACTAGAAACGTAAATTCCCAGGCTCCCCCTGGGACATCGGAGCCTCTGGGGGTGAGGCCCAACAATCTGCTCCGATCAGACGGCGGGGTGTTCTGAAGTCTGCCAAAATTTGAGAACCACCCTTTTAGAGGCAGGAGAAACCCAAGGAACGTCTAAAGGCAGGTTCCAGAAAATGGCAAAGAGGACTCTGTCCCTGATGTGCCGACGTGCGCTACCCGAACAAGGTAACAGACTGGGTGGCTCAAACAACGGAAATATGTGTTCTCACGGTGTCTGGAGGCTGGAGGTCTGAGAACAAGATGTGGGCAGCGTTGGTTTCCTCTGAAGTCCCTCTCCTTGGCTGGAAGATGGCTCCCTTCTCACCGTGTCCTCACATGGTCTTCCCTCTCTCCATGTCCGTGTCCTAATTTCCTCTTCTCATAAGGACACTAGTCATAGGAGACTAATGCCCACCCTGAAGGCCTCGTTTTAACTCAATTATCTCTTTAAATGCTTTCTCTCCAAATATGGTTATATTCTGAGGTGCTGGGGGGTTAGGACTTCAATGTACGAACTTGGGGGAACACCGTTTAGCCTAGAACATTCCTTAGGAATTAAAAACATGCCTTGTGAACACCTGCCAATGAGAAGTGACATGTACAGAAGACACCAACAGAACAATTAATCGTCGCACTCTTCTCCACCACCATCCTGATGCGGAAAAGGCGGAGCTTCCCAGCCCTAAGGTGGGATTCTGGGGGTTGCCCGAGATATTGATCCCCTCTGTGCTCATAGCTCCTGGAACAGGGACCAGGCCTATCACCCCCAGCCCCTGCAGTTGTCACACTTTTACTCCAGTGTGCTCCACAAATGTCATCATTCTCCATGGAACTGGTCATGTGGAAACGGTGAGGTGTTAATAGTAACCACCACCTATGACTACTTAGAGGAATACATGAAGTTCATGTGCAAAACACCTGGCACAGAGGACACAGCTACATGGGAAAATGCCCAACTGGTGTTTATCAGGGGTGTCACCATCATCATCATCATGCCATCAACACTGTCACCCTCATCCTCATCGTCACCATCACTGCCATTATCAACATCATTGTCATCGTCACTGTCATCATCATCCCTGTCCTCATCATCATCACCAACATCATCATCGCCATCGTCAACACTGTCACCAGCAGCAGCACTGTCGTCCTGAACACCGTCACCAGCATTGTCACTGTCATCGTCATCAATGTCATCACCTCACTGTCATCACCGTCATCATCACCATCACCAACATCAACCTCACTGTCATCACTGCCATCATCAATCCACACTGTCACCAGCAGCACTGTCGTCCTGAACACCATCACCAGCATTGTCACTGTCATCATCAACACGGTCATCATCATCATCACCGGCATCAACACCACAGTGGTCATCGCCGCCATCATCAACACCGTCATCACCATGAATACCGTCACGAACACTGTCGTCATCACCATCACCAACGGCACCAACACCATCAACACTGTCATCATCATAGCCAACAGCACCCGAGTGAGCTCCTTTCCAGGAACCAGGTCAAGGACACAACACACATAGAACTGACCTTCTTAGGGGCTCCATCGAGAGGCTCCGAACTTCCCCAAAGTACACAGGTGGCAGGCGTGGGACCAGCAAGCTGCTTTTCTCAATCCCTTTAAGGTCCAAAACGGAACAGAGGCCAAGAGGTCATCCAGGGGGGAGTCCAGAATGTATCTTAAATCATGGTTCTCAGACTCGACTGCACATGGGACCACCTGGGAGCTTTAAAAACCTTTGGCACCTGGCCCCACCCAGGGCTTCTGATCCAACCAGTCTGCACATGGCCTGGGTATGAGGATTGTTTCTAACCTTCCCAAGTGAATCCAGATCTCAGGCAAGGCTGAGAACCCCGCTCCGAAGTCAGCTGCCCACTCGGAAAGGGGGTATTGTCAGTAGCAGTCAATAGGATGCTGTCTCTCCAGGGTGAAATTTAACACCTGGGTTTTAATCCTTCTGGAATCAAACTGGTTTAAGAGATGAAAAAAGTAAATAATCTAAATAGCACCGCAAGGAGTAAAAATCCTGCGGAATGATAAGGTTTAGCATAAAAGGGGAGGAACAGAGTTTTTCTAGGAAATTGGGTCCCATGAAAGCAAATGCCTTGGCTAAAAATACTTTCCCCATTTTTTTTCGTGGCAAATGGATCCCACACACTGAAATAATGAAGACAAAGGCTGGGTGTCAGTCAGCCACCCTCTCAGCTTCTGATGTCTTCACACAGCCTGGCCTCTGTCAGAAGCCAGGGAAGAATGGCAAAATGACAGAAGCGTCAAGAGATTTACAGAAACCCCAAACTGGAAGAGACGTTGCAGATTATCTGGTGGGATCCCCCACCTAGAGAAGGAAGCTCCTCGACGATGCCCCTGCCGTGCTCGCCTCTCGTCCGGGGAGCCTGGCTCTTTCTAAATAGCCCGGTGCAGTTTTAAGCAGCACCAGCGGCAAGCGGAAGACTGCCTCAATGCAACTTCTGTCCACTGCCCCCAAGGCCACATGGGCCAAAATGAATCCTTCTTCCGCACGACGCTCCCGCAAATATTTAATGACGGTGATTCGCACCCACCTACCCGACACACACAGGCCTCCCTGGCATCTTCTCTGCTCCCTTATTGCTCGCAGGACAAGACACAGGACAGCAGATCTCCGTCCTCTGCATACACTTTAATTTGTTCATGTCCCTTCTTATATTTGACACTGTCTACGAAGCACATTCTCTGAATGAGATCTGACCCACCGGACAGGGGCCACTCATTACCGGTGTCCACACGGAAGCCATTGTCTCAGTCCGTTCAGGCTGCCACAACGGAACGTCAAAACCGGGGTGGCCTAAACAGGAAATATTTATTTCTCACGGATCTGGAGTCTGGGAAGTCTCAGATCGAGGCACCAGCAGAATCCATGTCTGACGACGACCCGCTTTCCGGCTCACACACAGCCAGCCGTCTTTCTGCTGTGAGCTCACGCGGTAGAAGGGACAAGGGACCCGTCTGGGGCTCTTTTACGATGGCACTCATCCCGTTCATGGGGGCTCCACCATCATGACCTGATCACCTCCCAAAGGCCCCACCTCCAAATATCCATCACACTGGGGGTTCGCTCGCGACATATGGATGTGGGGGTGGGGAGGACAAAAACACTCCGTCTCCAGTAGTCATCTAGGACCACAGCCTCCAGAAGCACCCAGACCTCTCATTCGGCTACCCCACAAACTCTGTCTAACTGTCAGCAAGGGGCACGATTTCTCATGTGCTCTGACAATACTTTGCTAGACCCTAATGCATAGGACTTTTTTTTTTAATTTAACGTTTATATATTTTTGAGACAGAGAGAGACAGAGCATGAACGGGGGGAACGGGGGAGGGTCAGACAGAGGGAGACACAGAATCTGAAACAGGCTCCAGGCTCTGAGCTGTCAGCACAGAGCCCGAAGCAGGGCTCGAACTCACGGACCGCGAGATCATGACCTGAGCCGAAGTCGGCCGCTTAACCGACTGAGCCACCCAGGCGCCCCCCTAATGCATAGGACTTAAGAAGAAACATAAAGCCATCCCCTCTGCCTTCAAGTATATGTATAATCTATCTGAAGGGTAGAGACAAGCATGTGTGAAACCGGAAAATGCAACTGCCATTCATCCCCGGCTGACACGACCTTCTCCTGTTTTCTCCTCAGTGGGGCTCCCTCCTCTTACTCAGGGACCTGCAGCCCTGACCTCTGCCTTCCACACTTCTGGGCATGGGATCTGCCAGACATCCATGTTCAGTCACCCCTCCTGAAGGGAGACGCTCCTTCAGGGCTCACGGACATGAGCCCTCATCCGTGACCTCATCCTGGGTCCCCATCCAAGCCCCTCGCTCCTAGTGGGCGCGGCGTGCCAGGCTCGGGGTCTAAGGTGAGTGCCACATCAGGAGATACAACCTGGATGGGCTCCAGCCTCACCCTGTATGTCCGAATACCCTGAGCCTCGGTCTCAAGGAAACACCGCGCCCTGCCCGACGGCCTCTCAAGCCCTAAGCATGGCGTACAACTGTCCTCCCGCCTCAACTTCCCTCCCTGCTCCATCCTGTTTTCAACTTGGCAAACTCCTATGAGTGCATCAAGGCCCAGAAGAAATATCCTTCTGTCCGTGAAGGCTTTCCCAAGCCTCCAAAGTAGATGGGAAGGCTTTCCTCCAGGCTCCCATGGCATACATTCTGGAGACCTCTCTGATAGTCCTTACCATAGTTATCTGTAACTTTTCTGTACAGGCATCTGTCAGCAAACCGAGAGCTCCTAAGGGACAGGTCTATGCCTCATCCGTCCCTGTATCTTCAGAGTGTAGCACAGGGCTCAGCACACAAAAGGCACTGTGTAAATATTTGCTGAATGGAATCGACTTGTAAGTCAGCATTATCAAAGCTTCATGAAGGAAAGTGTACTTAAGCTAAACCTTATCAGGCTGATACAAGACTGTAGAAGAGTTCACAGGGCATGAAGAGTTCACTCTTGGCCATGAATCAGCATTGCACCTTGGGAACTCTGAACGCCGTGAGCGGCTTCAGACCCGGGGAAGATCAAATGTTTCCTGTTGACACAGATGATGGGGCGTCAGCCTTCCAGCCCTCGGAGGAGGCCTGGTCCCATGTTCAAGGAAGGAAGAAGCACCAAGGGCAGACCCTTCTCCCCAAGGGGGAACTTTTAGGGTCTACATAAGCTTAGGCTTACGTAAGCTCAAGGGCAACCCTGAATCGGGAGGGAATGATGAATGATGACGAATCCCAGCCCAGCTCCTGGGTATCGGCAATGGTGGGACACCAGGGAAGTTCATGTGTACAGACAGCCAGTGTGGCAGTCCAACCCGGTCGGGCCACTGTGTCACACGGGTCTTCGGGGGAGTCAGATGGCCTCTCCATGCCCAGGATGCGGTGGGTCTAGAGAGTGATTCATGGAACTCAAGCAGGACGCACACCTTCCCTACGGCAACATGATTCCCTTTGGGGCAAATTCCGAGTACCCCTAAAATTCACAGTGGGACCCAGACAAGACAGGCTGAGGCCCCTGACATTCTCCTCTTGGTGCTTTCCCGCTTCACATCCATTCTTAGCTTTCCCATCATGGACTGCAAGGACGGGGGTTGTTTTCCAGAGACCCCAAAGCACTGGCTGAATAAGCCAACGTTACCAGCCGCACTAAATCCATAAATATTAGTGGGAAAGTCTAGTGCAGACGCCTTATAAAAACCATATCAAATCTATAACTTTGGCACAGTAAATTATATTGATAAGTTGTTTCCATTTTCACTTCTACTTTTTCCCCCTTTGATAAATGGGCAGAGACGTACCGGCCGTGCGGGAAAACACGCTCGCCTTTGGAGAAGAAAAATTCATTAGCTAATCCACCTACTTGGAGAATTTATTTCCAAGGCTGAACTTTGGGGAGGTTTTATAATGGAGGCCCTGACTAATGGGAAGCATGAATCTGTTCCAGATGGTTAATTACTTTTTATCATTCCTTTTAATAATAGTTAAGAATAAGAAGACAACCAGGCTCTGCGAATGCAGGAGGAATTAAACAGAAGTACCCTGCACCCACTTCCCAAAAAAAGGGCACGCTGAGGTTGTGCAGAGCGCCCTAAAATACCAGGTTTTAAAACGAGTGGAAGTTACACGTTGTGAGCCACGCCAAAGAAATTAATTTCTACCTGAACCCAATAATGTCCCAGAAGTGGTCGCACAGAGGCCACTCCATCATCCACACAGAGATGCCACATGAGGAGCTGCTGAGGGGGGGAGACCCCATGGGGGGAGCATTTTTAGACAAACTCTCATCCCTCCCCTGTTCAAACGGGTTCACTAGCTCCACACGGGAAATCTATACCCCTCAGCACAGGGTTTGGGATGACAGGACCCCTACCAACTGGGTTGGTTTCTCCCCCACCTTGCTTACTTCTAAGTTAACCCTCCTAACCTTGAGCTGAAATATACCAACACTGAAATATACTAAGATACAGTGACTCTCTCTCACTCTGTCTCTCGCGCTCTCTCAAAAATAAATAAATAAGCTTTAAAAAGGGGGGAAGGCGCCTGGGTGGCTCAGTCGGTTAAGCATCTGATTCTTGATCCCTGCTCAGGTCATGGCCTCACGGTCCATGAAACTGAGTCCCGTTGTTGGGCTCCATGCTGACAGCAAGGAGCCTGCTTGGGATTCTCTCTCCCCCCGCCTCTCTCTCTGCCCCTCCCCCACCTCTCAAAAATAAATAAATCAACCTTAAGATGCAGTGAGACATAGCAAGTCTCCCAGTCAACCTCCATGCCTTTACCCATGCTGTTCCCTCCACCAGAATCCCTTCTCCAGGCTAGTTCACTTGAGAAAGTCCTAGTCAACCTTCATGTGTCCGCTGAAGAGCTCTTCTCCCGCTGGACCCATCCTCACCCAGTCTGCAGAGGGAAGAACGGACTCTCCTCTGAGCCTCAAGCAGTTAGCACGCTGGACTGGAATCGTATGCCTGCAGCCTGCATACATCCACGTCTGTCCCGCAGCAAACGGAAAACACCTTCAGGGCAGGCGGTAATGAACAGACATTTCACCTTGGCCTCCACGGCCTTAGCGTGACTCTTAGCACAGGATCAAGAAATATGCTGTTGAATGGGTGAGTGAAATGGAAAGGAAGCCATTGACAAAATGTTCTGACTGGAACGTTCCGTGATTCTAGACTCGTCCCACTGGCTGACAATGGCTCTCACAGCTGACGCCGGCAGTGAATGAAACCTCCTCTTGGCAGGAGGCCACTGAGATACATGTTCTCCTGGGGATGCTCTGGTTTTAAACCAGACCCAGAATCTTCTCCTCAGGTGGGCAACAGGATGGGATTCAGTGAACGCGGTGCTGGACCGGTCTCATTTCCTGGTTCCAGCTTGCTGGGTGACTTGGGAGCGAGCAACAACTCCCTTGGGCTTTGGTTTCACTCTCTGTATGTTCAAAAGTGGGGTGCTCAAGAGTGGGGTGCACGCACACCAGGGAGAGCCGAAGAATCCACAGGGCCATGCGAAGAGCTTACAGGGTCAGTCACGTCCCCTCTCCAAAACCTTGAGAATCAGCTCGGTTTCAGAATCAGAATGGGGTTGGGGCGGGTTTTATATATATATATATATATATATATATATATATATATATGACCTAATACTCTTTGATGGGCCCTGACCAGCACCCCAAATAAACACATAAATATTCCTGCAGTATACATATTAAACACAGTCCCACTAAATGGGATAAATGCACACCGTGAATGGCCTTATGTTCAGATAGGGTTTAGATTTTACCACCTGTAAAAAAATCATTCTTAAAAGATATAAAAATATAAAGATTTTATTTTTTAGAGAAGTTTTAGGTTCACAGCAAAGCTGAGAGAAGGGACAGACACTTTCCCCGTATCCCCTGTCCGCGCACACGCACAGCCTCCCCCACATCTGTAATAATCGGTGACCCTACATTGAATGCCATTATCACCCAATGTCCACAGTTTACATTAGGGGTCACTCGTGGTGGGGTACGTTCTGTGGGTTCGGATGCCGTCTCTCCTTTGCGTCTCAGAACTGCAGAGGAAAGATTACAAGCCTACACTCCAACTTGTTACAGTAATGCTTACTGATCTGAAAACAAAAGGATATTGAATCTAACCACATGTAATGCACGCCCTAACGATGGCATCCCACTGGGGGAGATGTCACATATGGTAAAAAAAAGAAAAATAAATCAAATACAATAGAAAAGTCCAGTGGCCCAGGTAAGCCCAGCACTCCCGCAGCTCAGAGGATGCACCAGGGACCCACTCTGCCGGGGGGGCTGGATCACAGCCCAGCGTGGAGCACACGGTTTACACATGTCCACGCGTGGCTGCGCCAATTCGAGGGCGGAGCTTTAACAAAATCGGCCTCCATCAAACAGGTGAGAGGCTTCAAGGTTTTCTGCAAAGAACGTGGGCACTGAGGGTGACGGGAGTAGGGTGGACACAAGCTAGCACCCAAACAGGGCACAGCTGACACTCTTCCCCCCCACCCCCCCACGATGGGAGCTTGTCTTCAGCCACGACATGAGATAAAGCAGTGACAATCTGACACGGAGCCCCTAACAAGAAAAGGAATCACCGAGAAGAGAACTGAAGTACGTGAGCGCATACCCACTATCACAACAGTGACCCTGACCCCAAGCATACATTGTGCCCTGAGCTTTTAGCTAGCCATAGCAGGCGACCATCACACACACTGGAACATTCCAGAAACTGAAGATGAATTCCGGCAATGTTTCCAGCGATAACTAACATCGTACTAGACACGATCCAAGTGCCCTCCAGACTTTCCCGGAACCAAATAACAAACATTCTGATTCTCTTTTAAGCTCTCTTACCAGTAGCGAAAGGTAGTAAGCCCTGTTGGAGACACCCTTGTGCTTTCGAACGTAACAAAACGAGCTGAACTACCACACGCAAAACAATCTGCCCGCAACCTAAATAAACACACTTCTCTGTGAGCAAATACCCTTGGCAAATGCACTGGAAATGCCGGTGACGATCTGAAGAGGGACACCTGAGGACGATGTGCGTGGCTGGGGGCTGGCCGTGCTCTGGGGTGAGGGTTCCTCAGCATAGTTCGGTTTGCGGCATTTGCTAGATTCCATCTCCGTAATGACACGCATACGGTACTGTTTTGGGGGGGAGTCAATTAACCAAAGATTTACAGGAAATTCATACTCTGAAGTAAATGACCTCCTAAATGAAAACTCTGTTTCAGGAGGAAACTGAACGTAGCTCTTGATGGAATGGTAAACTTTGCCGGGAATAAAAACAAGGGTTGGGGGCTAAGTTAAGAGAGACAGCTGCGCAGTGAAATTCATTTACTGCATCGTTCCTGGCACGTGACCGTAGGCTTGAGGACATCAACTGTGAAGACACAGGATCTTTAAATTTTTTTTTTTCAACGTTTATTTATTTTTTGGGAGAGAGAGAGACAGAGCATGAACGGGGGAGGGGCAGAGAGAGAGGGAGACACAGAATCGGAAACAGGCTCCACGCTCCGAGCTGTCAGCCCAGAGCCCGACGCGGGGCTCGAACTCACGGACCGCGAGATCGTGACCTGGCTGAAGTCGGACGCTTAACCGACTGCGCCACCCAGGCGCCCAACACAGGATCTTTAAAATGCAGTCATATCTTTACCAAACTTCTGGAATGAGATGGGCAGCGACCTAAATCTTCTCGAACACCCAGCAGTTCCCTGGTTAGCTCACGTCCAAGAACTTAAGACGAGTTGCAGATTTAAATGAAATGGCGCAGTATTATTTTTTTAAAGTTCAAACTTTGATGGCCTATTCTTGGGTGCCAGGTGACTATCGAAAGCATATGGCATCCGACAGACATTTTCAGGAAAAATACATATGCTTAATTTGTTCCCTCAAGGTAAAGACGACATTTTAACGATGCATGAGAAAGCAATGCTTTCCAAAAGGTAAAAGAAAAAAGAAAAAAAACTTGTACCACTGGAGAGGCATTTTTGAAAATGGATGTTTGGAAAGGTCTCCATGATTAATGATTTGTGGCCGAAAATGCTGTAATTCAATTTATAAAAACTCATATCTGCACACTTCAAAAACTTGGAAACGGATTTTTCTAGTCTTTTAAATGTCTTTCAAATGAAGAATTTCAGCGGGCTTTGAACCCATTTGTTAAAAACATTGAAATGCAACACCTTTCAGCTACGATGCAAGAACGAGGGACTGACATCATGAGCAATGAAAATTTACTAGCTGAATTTCAACAAAAACCTTTGCATGGCACACGGATGGGATTGAAAACTGAGCATCACAATTTCGTGAGCCCTCCCGCCTACGAGCTTCTCCCACTTGGGTCTACATATCTTCTTTAAGTACCTCTGCAGCTACTGAAACCAAAAATAAGTGAATTAAAACCAGATATTTGAATTACCGTACCACAAAGTACCAAGGCAGGATTCTGAAAACGACAGAACATATTCACTAACACGGCTCTCGTTGAAAATACGACCAGTAATGATATTTTAATGAGCACACAAAGGTTTGCTGTGCTATTAAATCAGACGTTATGAAAACTATTTTTTTAAACATTGTTTATTTCATCATGCCAACTCATGCTTTCACATACGACCCGTCAGCACTGTGAGCCACACGTACGATTTGTAAGCAAACAAATACGCAAGTATTAGGAGGTGTGCGCTCAAGAGATTTCACCAATTAGGGTACGCAATCAAAAAAAGGTTAGAGCCCCTACCCTGCTAAGTGAAGACTACTACGTGCGTGTAACCAAATAAACGAGAGAAAAAATAGCTATGAAAACGCTTTTAAAGAAGGATACAGGGGCGCCTGGGTGGCTCAGTCGGTTAAGCGTCCGACTTCGGCTCAGGTCATGATCTCGCGGTTCGGGAGTTCGAGCCCCGCGTCGGGCTCTGGGCTGACGGCTCAGAGCCTGGAGCCTGTTTCGGATTCTGTGTCTCCCTCTCTCTCTGACCCTCCCCCGTTCATGCTCTGTCTCTCTCTGTCCCAAAAATAAATAAACGTTAAAAAAAAATTAAAAAAAAAAAAAAAGGATACAGTGCCAAAGAGAGGCACAGCATCATAAGAGAGAGGTCCATACTAAAATGAACTGTTATTATTTCTGACCCCACTGGCCGAAAATCTGTGCTATTCTGGCCTCATCCAGGCTGAAAGTGCCCAGCGTTCGACCTACCGTGGCTTTGTTACAGTAAGAAAATCTGTAATCAATGCTTGTTATTTAAAGAGGGACCTTAAGATTATATTCATTTACCATAGAACATGGATCTGGAAGCATTACCTGTAAGCCTTACCCACCACATCCATGAACCTCAAGGTACTAATTCTACCTTTGTTATTTTTTTCTTATTACTTTATTATACAAACAGCATAATGAGGATGGTGATT
The DNA here is from genome assembly GCF_022837055.1 of Prionailurus viverrinus. Classification (NCBI taxonomy): domain Eukaryota; kingdom Metazoa; phylum Chordata; class Mammalia; order Carnivora; family Felidae; genus Prionailurus; species Prionailurus viverrinus. The sequence continues at coordinate 14,453,222 of NC_062576.1, read as the reverse complement.
AGCAGCCAGTGTTTACGGAGTTCCCACGAAATGCCAAGCCCAGAGGGAGCATACGTTACCTCTACAACACTCTTAGAAAAGTGCCAAGAAAGCAGAGGCAGAGCAGACCCAACCAGTTGGTAGTTAAGGGTGTTGCCTTTCGCGTCAAACCACGTGCACTGGGAAGCCCAACTCTGACATTCCTGCGACGAGCTGTCCAAGCTCACTTGTCTGTAGGCACTATCCCAAGGCGGGTCGAGGGGAAAACTCAAAGAGCTGACAGATGGACAGACCAAGAACAGAGCCTGGGTGGGGGTGGGGAATGAGCTGCTAACCTCATGCAGTATCATCACGCCCGTCGTACAGATGACAAAATGATTCTTTTAAATGCTTCCGTGACCAAAGTAGAACTTGACTTTCAGCAGCAGTCCCACAACGGAGGTCCGAAAAGGACACGCAATCGCTCCCGTGCTTTTCGTAATTATAATGAATGGGGGATGCTCTGTGGTTCGATACACCATAATTTAAGTCACCATTCCAGCCCTGATGTGCCCCTAAGTTTCGCTTCCAAGTGCTTAGTATGAAAACCAACGAGACAAGCAGCATCGTCATGCATGTGGTACTTTTTCCTTCTTTCAGACTGACTGCCCTAGGATACATTCCCAGAAGGGAGATTACCGGCTCAGAAGGTATGAAATATTTCCTCCCTCTCTCTCTCTCTCTCTCTCTCTGTGACCCTCTTCTGCTCACATCCTGTCTCTCTGTCTCTCTCAAAAATAAAATAAAAACATTAAAAAAAAAAGAGCCAATTAAAAAATAAATAAAAGGGGCACCTGGGTGGCTCAGTCAGTTAAGCGTCCGACTTCCCCTCAGGTCTGATCTCACTGTTTGTAGGTTCGAGCCCCGCTTCAGGCTCTGCGCTGACAGCTCAGAGCCTGGAGCCCACTTCAGATTCTGCGTCTCGATCTCCCTCTCTCTCTGTGACCCTCTTCTGCTCACACCCTGTCTCCCTCACTCAAAAATAAAATAAAAACATTTTTAAAAAAAGAGCCAATTAAAGAAGGTATGAAATATTTTTACAGCTCATGATATGTACTTCCAAATGGCTTTCCAAAAGCGTGACTCCGAATTTACAAGGCCACCAGCTAGCTGGAAACCTCTGGGTCCTGGCAAAACCTCAACCATATTGGGTAGCAAGTTCACTTCTTTGCAAAACAATTCTACCCTCCGCAAGCTTCACGACTCAGGCTCGCCTTCTTGTGTTGGTTCCCCCTGTTTCTATTGAGTGATTTCGGTGCCTTTTTTTTTTTCAAAATTTCCATCTCCAGAAAGTTAATTTGAAATACTAATTTGCACATGGGTTTCCCTTTAATGATCTCCAGCCTCTGCCCGTCAGACAGTCGGAAAATCTACCCACCCACCCAGTTCAGTCCCCAGCGTCCACAGGGCTGGTCACCTTCGGGGCTCAGGACAAGAAGCTGCACGCATTCCTGGGGTGCCTGCAGCGTACCCACTCTTTTTTTTAAGTGGTATTTATTTTTTCTCAATTGCTTTAATGTTTATTCATTTTTGACAGGGGGACAGAGGGTGAGTGGGGGAGGGGCAGAGAGAGAGGGAGACACAGAATCCCAAGAAGGCTCCAGGCTCCCAGCTGTCAGCACAGAGCCCGATGCGGGGCTCGAACCCACGAACCACGAGATTACGACCGGAGCCGAAATCAAGAGTCAAGACGCTTCACCAACTGGGCCGCCCAGGTGCCCCCAAAGCCCCTACTCTTTCACGGCAAAGTCGTGGGTCTCCAACTGCGCTCGGCCTGGTGCTGCTTTACTCTTTCGGCTGCCTCCTTTCCAGCCCAAGGACGACAAATTTGCCTGGAGTGTCACAATTAACGTAGGCTACTTCACACCGGTGCCCTCCTCTATATCCTGGCCCTGCAGTGTGCTTCGCAAAATCAAGATGGCTTTGCCATCGCTTGACTTTTTAGCACACATTGTCAGCATGGCCCCCGCGGGATACAAGTGTGTGTCTGGGTAGAAAAACCCACAGATCTCGGTCACGTTATTTGTAGGCTGGGACAAAGCTTCCACAGAGTAGGTGGGTGGAAGACAGGAACGACTGGGTGCCCAAGAATTAGAGTGTAATTACTCAACTGTGTGTTGTCTGTGAGCGAATAAACAACACAAGCACAATGGGCTCTTTGGGAGTGTCTAGGGTGGGGCTGTGTGACACAGGTTAATTGCCTTTCCTCAGAAGTATCCATCTGGTCATGGGAGTCCTTCCCAAAAGATGGACGGTTTCATTGGTTGATCGCTTTTTTTTTTTTTTTAATTTATTTATTTACTTATTTTGAGAGTGAGCGCAAACAGGGAAGGGGCAGAGAGAGGGAGGGAGAGAGAGAATCCCAAGCAGGTCCGACGCCTGTAAAGCCGGAGGTGGGGCTCGATCTCATGAACCGTGAGATCACGACCTGAGCCAAAACCAAGAGTTGGACGCTTAGTGGACTGAGCCACCCTGGCACCCCCGGTGGCTGATTTCTAATCCCGGGTTAGGCCATGTTAAGGATCCCTGTCTCTTGTCTTCATCTTGAGATCATTCCCACAAAGCTTGCAAGCAATCTTTTGTTCCTTATGTTGGCACCTCCATTACCCCCAATTCACAGAGACTGAATAACTGACTGAAGGTCACACAGCTCATAAAAGGCAGAATTAAAGTCCAACCAAACTTAGGTCTGTGTCCCTCCAAAATCTCAGCTCCTGACCACCAAGCTCTTTGTCTCTCTCCAAAGAACGAACAAGCCGCACAATCAATGCCAGAGGGTTAGAAAGCGGGGAACGGCTGGCGGTGCCTGGGCGCTCGGTCAAAGCCAGAATGACCACAGCAAGCCTGTCCTCTATGATGACGGTCCCACGGTGAGCAGGTGGGAGCTGAGGAGGGTGCGCTGAACTAGAACAGCTCCGAGGACGTTAGCAGAGCCGGGAGGAATGTGTCCTGTGCAGGGGTGGGCCAGTGTGGGGGCCGGGGGAGGGCAAGGAGAGACTCGAGGAGGCTACCCTAAAGGAGGATGGTCAGGAAAAGTCACAGGACTGTCTCAGTGTGTGGGAGAAAGCAGGCCAGGCCTTCCACACTCCTCCTTCCTCTCCCAGTTCACGTGGAAACTGCCCCAACAAGCCAGCATCACTTGTATCTCCTTTCTCGCCCCACCTAGCCCCCAAGGTTGGCCCCCAAACCATTGCTCCATTCTCATTTCAACCCCCCAGGGTCCCCGGGGCACTCCACAACCTAACCCTCCCCTGGACCAAGGCTACAATCCACACCACGCCTCTGGGCCCGTATCACCACGGCTGAAGACCTCCCAAAAGCATCGCACCGCAGTGTGGACTGTCGGTAAGTTCTAGTACCTCAGCTGGGCACCTGGTCAGCCCTACACAGGTCCTTGAGGCTCCCTCTCCTCCACTCACTGGGGCTGTGGCACATCGTCACAAGGCCACTCAAGCGTCCTGTTTAAGCCGCACGCCGGGCTCAGCACACAACCTTGCCTCCTGCTTCATTAATTCCATGAAGTTCATCTCCCTCGGCCCCTGGACCTCTACCTCAGAGCAAACACCTCCAGCACATCTAGCCCCGCTCCCCCTGGTCTCAAAGGATGAACTGCCTGTCCCCTCTGCTCAGAACCGAGCTGCCCAATTTCACCATGGCCGCCCTCCCCAGCCTGCTCTGTCTGCCCGGCTTCTTCACCCTCTCCTCAGTCCCAACTCTCTCTCTGGCCACTAAGCCTGTCATGTCCCTCCTCCGTCATCAGGCTGGGAGCCAGACTGGCCAAGAATGACGCGCAGAAGTTGATGTCAGTGAAGAGTGCACTAGAGAAGATTCTCTCCAAACCTACGGTTCTAATGGCCTAAGCAGTAGTTGGAGGCCACAGACTGAAGAAGGAAGGGGCCTTCTGCGTCCACCTGAGGTGGCTGTCTTTACCTGGGCTGGTGACTTGTTCATCGACTCATGATTCATACCTTCCATAGTAGGCCCAGTGACAGCCACCCTGGGAGACATACGGGGCAATGAATTGAGACACGATGTCTGTTGTGTGACCGAGACCTGAAGTGACACTGGCTGAAATGAGGCACATGGCAAGCAGCCTTGCTTGACAAAGTCCCCAGGGGCCCTGGATCTTCCTCACCATCTCTAGCTTGCCACTCTCTTCCTTAGGGTCCAAGTTGGCTCAAAACGACACCTGCGTTCCAGCCAGTGGGGGGTGGGAAAGGGCAGAGGGGCACATTCTCCCTCCCTTTAAATGCACGTGGCACTTCTGTTCAAATCCCATTAGATCATATCTCTGCCACCACACCGCAAGGGAGCCTGGCAAATGCAGTGTTCTCCTGGGTGGCCACGTATCCGGCGGCAAAGCCCGTGTCTAGGGAAGATGGGCCAACTGACAGTCCTGATCGCAAAGGGTGAAGGACACAACAGAAACAGGGTACCTGTCCCCAAGGAGCCCACTTCCCCCAAACAACTCCCCCATCGGAGCCCTCACCAGAACAGCCAAACCGAGAAGGAGAGAAAGAACAAGAAAGCAAAGAGGCGCCCGAAGGCACTCGTCTCCTTGGGGATTTGGAACGTTGGGGATATGCAAAGAATGATGTCAAAACAAGCCACTTGCAAAGATCTCGTGGACAAGCTCAGAGCCAGGGAAACAGAACGGCCTGATCCCCCAAATGCCGTTAGAAAGTATATTTGGGGTCTGAGAATATGTCTTCTCTAAATATAATTGACAATTCTTCTGGTCTCAGCTAAGGCGGCTGGGGCAACACATGTGTCTCTATCTATTTCAGGCTCTTCCCTGGCCTCTGCGCAGGAGCCCCTTGGTAAGGACCCAAAAGAGTCAGCATGCTCATAGTGTTCTATCCTTGGAGGGGAAAAGTGGGAAATGTCACTTCTGTGTAGCTGTGAGGCATTCTTTTATTTCAATATGTCCAAGGTCCCTCAAAACAGCCAAATTTAAGAAAACTAAGTTCTAACTCCCAGCGACTCCAATGTAATATAGGACAAGGAGGACACCTTATTTTTCATAAACTCTGCAAACAACCACTTCCTGACTCCAAAGTCACTTATCACTTTGTTCTTGAAAAGTAATAATGTAAAAATCATTTTTCTAGCTACACGCAGTATTTCCTAAATGGATGGCTGGAATTTCAAAGTGCGAGCTAGTAAAGCTATTTTTAAACCTGTTTGCAGAGCCTAATCACGTGGTCCAGCTCGGCTGTATCCCTAGTCTGGGGCCCGGGGTGAAAAAAAATCCTGGGCTTGGTCTGGCTGAGCTGCTTTCAAACAGGCGGTCTCTTCTCCTTACAAAGAACAGGCCACATGGGGCGCCCGAGTGGCTCTGTCGGTTGGTTAAGCTTAAGCGTCTGACTTCGGATCAGATCAGGATCTCAGGGTTTGTGAGTTCGAGCCCCGCATCAGGCTCTCTGCTATTGGTTACAGAGCCCGCTTCAGATCCTCTGTCCCCGCCTCTCTCTCTGCCCTTCCCGTGCTTGTGCACACACTCTCTCTCAAAAATAAACAAACAAAAAAGAATTAAAAAAAAAAAAAGCCACGGGGTTAAGATATCCCTAGGCCTTCCTGGTAATGCCACCTGGAGGGCCCTAGCGGAAGGAAGGAGAAGGATTTCTGTTTTAGCTAGCTATCGCTGCATAACAAATTACTCCAAAGTGGAGTGGCTTGAAGTAACATTTATTATCTCAGTTTCTACGGGTTGGAAATCTGCACAGCTTAGAGCTTGCTGCCTCTGGCTCAAGGTCTCTCATTAGGTTGCAATCAAACTGTCAGCTGGGGCTGCTGTCTCATCTGAAGGCTCAACTTGCAGCCTCACTCACATGTTTGCTGTCAGGCCTCCCCCCCCACCTTGCCACGTGGAACTCTCCACAGGGCTGCCCCATATGGCAGCTGGGTTCTCCCAGCCAAGCGTCCCAGGAGAGTGTGCCCCAGATTGGGAGCCATGCCCTTTTTATAACCTAATCTCAGAACTGTCACAAGTCACTCCTGCTGTACTGTGTTCATTAGAATGACTCACTAGTCCTACCCACACTCATAGGGGGAGGATGACACCCGAGCATAAATGCCCAAGGCAGGGATACTGGGTCCTGCCTCTGACTTCCTTGTTTTGACAGAGGATGGGCTTTAACTGCATAGAAAGAGGGGCATCACGCATTATTTTACTTGGGACAAGAGCAAACACAGGATCCAAGAGATCACAGGGCTAGGGGAACCTGTATTCCCCCAGCCTTTGGTATTTAACCCACTGATTTAATAAATGGTGGCTGGAGCTACCTCTCCCCCTGCCCCCACTCCAGAACGAGACTGACTTGCCTGATTAGGACAGCGGAGAAGAAAGTCGTGGCTCTAGCTCGGCCCCTCTGGGGCTCTCTCTCTTGCAGTCTTACCTGCCCAGACAGAGTATGGCTGATACATCCTCTGCCATGTGGGACGTGCTGTCTCACAGGGGAGCTGTCCAGCTCCGGTTGTGTTCGGGTGGAGAAGTGTCATTGTGGGGTAAAAGTAGGAACCGCACTACGGCCATGGATTGAAGCCACACCCTTCAGAGGCCAGCCTCTATCACTCATAAAGCTGATAGATTTTCATCCCATTGGCCTGACTCCTGTGCCTGTCGTGCAAGTGATTTCAAACTCAGATGGGCTAGAAAGGGGGCTGACAAGCGCCCCTCACCGCAACCACCCCCAAGCCATCTCCCATCACATGCAAAGGATCCAGTGCACATGAGTTTGCAGGGGAATCAACCAAGACACTGAGACATGGGTGGAGCATGGATAAACACCACCCCCCCCCCCAGGCCCCAAACTCCTACTAAGCCACCAACGAGTTATGGGGCACCTACTACGTGCCAGGCTCCGTGCTGGAGTCTGAAAAGGAGAGATTCTCACATTCTGTCCCAGGAAAATACCTTGACCTACCTAAGCCTCAATTCTCTCATCTTGGAACCTGTTCCACTCCCATGACTTATGGCCCTACCTCCCACTCTCTACCCCCGCCCCAAATGTGCCAGTATGCCTGTGCATTGCCAGGGAGGCACGAGATTCCCTGGGAGTTCTGGCAAGCCACACATGAAATTCTGCCAGGGCAGGAACAAACCAAGACCAAGAGCTAAGGCGACTCCTTCAAGGACACTCCGTGAGCATGCAGCAGAGACAAAAATAGGGCAGGGTACGGGGCGTTTCCTTCCCCGGCCCGACTTTCTTTCCTTTTCTCTTTCCAATGGCTGAGATTATTATCTTTCCCCAGCACGGCCATCAGCTACTACAGCAGGTGCAGTTTTTGTAAACACCCCCACAGAAGTGCTGTGAGTGAGGTCAAGGTCAGGTGCCCCGCTGAGGGCTGGCCTGGATTCCACGTTTCTGGCTATTGTCGCTCTTGTCGCAGATTCCAAGCACAGCCTGGAGGCTTCATCTGGAGCTCCAGGAGTTCGTGGTGGCGGAAGGAACACCGGCCCGGCCCTCCCAGGTGGGAGAGCAGGAGCCTTGGGGCCAAACGGTGCAATCGCCCACTCCTTGGAAAAAGAAAACAAAGCCGCCTTACAGGCAGGCAAGTGTGTGTGGTTTGCAGAGCTCCGAGAAAGGACCCGACGAGGAGACCGGGCCCACCCGGCAGCCAGGCTGTGGGAAGTGTGGCCGTATCGCTCAACCTCACGGGCACCGGCCCAGAGATGCGCAACCTGCTTTCTGCCCTACAAAGTCTGCGTTTGCCTGATTCCGACCCTGGATCTCAGTTTTCCACCGTTCACGTTACCCACCTGCGACCACCACAAGGGAAGTCAGCAAGGAAGCATTAGCCTCCACCGAAACCTCAGTGTGGATGAGCTCGGCCACTCCTTTCCTAAGAAAGCAGATTTGTCCAGGCCAAAGAGAGAACAGGGCGAGGGCGCTGGGACCCAGGGAGAAGAAAGGGTCACCCCAAAGTGAGAACACGGGTGGGGAGAAGAAAAATACCCCTTCATCACGCCCTCCTGTGTTCGGCCCCTGGGAAGGGCTGGACCACATGAAAGTTTGCTCTCATTTGGTGTAAGATCCACTCTCCTTTGCTGGGAGCCTCAAAGGGGTAATGGAAAAGTGATAAAAGCCTGGCTTTTCAGTAAAAATGGAAAGAAATATATGACGATTCATTGTCTTATTCTATTGTGCTTTCGGGCTGTATCAGGACTAATTCTGCACAACGGCGGTTCTGCTGAGAGCCTTCTCCTCTCCTCTCCCTCCCTCTGGCAGCACTGGACAAAGATTTCTCATTTCATACATCATTTATTCCAGCAGTAATTCCATCCAAGTCACCGTAGGTCCTCGGCAAACAGAAACAGCAAAATAAAATTGTGTTGTAGCATGACAACTGGGGACCCTGAGTAACGTGGGATTCGGTGTCGTAAAGCCACAAACCCTGGGCGGAGGGTCGTATTCCCAATGGGGGCAAAACCAAGCGAGGCAGACTGTATTTTTTTTATCGCGAGGGGCAAAGTCAAACCTCCAGGGATCTCACGACGCAGGAGAAGGCGAGGCGCAGAGAGGCACCTGAGGCCAGGACAAATCTCCTGGTCCCAAACTTGGCAATCAGCATCCGTAACACTGGGAGACTGGCTTTAAGGGTGGGAATAAAAGCAACCTGGCCCAGTACTGGGGGTTCCCGTTGCAGAAAGTAAGAACAAGGTTAACGAGCACCACGGATGAAGCCAAGATCCGTCCCAGAACATCCGACCAGCGTATGAAGGTTGCTTTAGTTCTCCTTTTACCCCACCCCCTGCCCTTCACCTCCGGTTTGTCCTCCAAGATCAGATGTAACGTCAGCGCGCACTAGCTCAGAAATCAGCCGTGCAAAGTCACCTGAAAGAGACAGGACGGCTCCCAGACTGCAGCCTGGTTGACAGTGTGAAAACATCTGAAGCAGGACGCCCGGGGGGGGGGGGGGGGGGGCGCGGGGCGCAGTCAGTTAAGGGTCCGGCTCTTGATCTCGGCTCAGGTCACGATCTCACGGTTTGTGAGTTCAAGCCCCGCATCGGGCTCTGCACTGAAGATGTGGAGCCTGCTTGGGATTCTGTCTCCCCTCTCTGCCTCTCCCCCACTTGTGCGCTCGCTCACTTGCTGGCTCTCAAAATAAATTAAAATAAACATTAAAAATAAACCATCTGGAGCGAGAAGCATGTGCTCCAGAGACCCACGGGGCAGCGTGAACCACGGAAGGAGAGCCCCAAAGGCAAGACCACCGCTCCACGAGGCACCACAGGTGTATCCTCTGTCCCAGATCGCTGCCATCACCCACACATTCCTCCAGCTGGTTTGGGTTCTAGGCTCCCAAAGTCAACTTCTGATTCTTCTTTGGCTTTCCACGTGGTCAACAGAGAGCTCTCGTGCCGGTCAAGCCAATGCGAACTTTCTAGGCCTTGTAACAGGCACACCTCTTCCTGCAATTCAACTTACCGGCCTTCTGGGGTCTACTGTTGAATGTGACTTGCAGTGAACGAGTCCCTCACATGGCTTCTTCCACCTTTACAGCCTTCGGAACCCAGGACGAGACGCGGATCCGGGGTGCACAGCCTACGTAAGGGGCTCCCCAGTCCGGCTCTGTCCTCTCTCTGATACCACCCCACTTCTGGGAAACGGGACATAAGCCCAGGAGGTGAGGGGGACCGCCATCTGCATAACCCCAGCCCCAGGCTGTGGACAGAGCAATCACTTACAGACGCCCTGCATGGAAAGGAAGGTTAGGGAACAGCGTGTCTGGTGGAGAGGCCACTGGGGTTCTCGGCAGAACACCGAAGGGTTTTTTCTCCCAGTTTTATGGAGGTAGAATTGACATACATCACCGTGTAAGTTTAAGGTGTCCCATTTCATGGTTTGACTTGTGTATTTTTTTTTTAATGTTTATTTTTGAGAGACAGACAGAGCACAAGCAGGGGAGGGGCAGAGAGAGAGAGAGGGAGGCACAGATCCGAAGCTGGCTCCAGGCTCTGAGCCGTCAGCACAGAGCCCGACACGGGGCTCAAACCCACGAACTGTGAGATCACGATCTGAGCCGAAGTTGGACGCTTAACCGACGGAGCCACCCTGGCGTCCCTTGACTTGCGTGTTTTGTGACATGATTACCGCAGTACCCTTAGCACCACCATCTCACATAGAGACAATAAAAAGAGGTTTTTTTTTCCTCAGTGCTGAGAACTCAGGATTTACTCTGTTAACACCTTTCCTGTGCCTCACACACCGGTGTTAGCTACGGTCATCATGTGCACATCACAACACCGAGGGTGTCAAAGCCAGCCTTGCTCCCGGGAGGGGGGGGGGGTGGAGCAGACTCCGGCGCTCTGCGCCTCAGTTTCCCCTTCTGTAACACGGAGCGTAACCTCCTTCACAGACTTGTTCTGACGATTCCGTGACAAGACGTGTGTGAACTCGGAATTCGTGGTGGAAATGCACCCACTCTTCATCACATATAAAACCCCCCTCGCCTTCCACTCTTCCTGCGGCTCTAGCTTCTGTATTCGTGCCTCCTCCCCGCCTCACGAAAATACAAGTCACCCGGGAGCGGTCACTGGAGGCAGAGCATGCTCTGAAAGGCTGTACCCGCCTCAATGACGCTGGCCACCACGGCCCCAAGGGGGAGCCTTCACTCCCGCGTGAATGAGACGGGCTGGTTAGAGCCAGGGGACAAACAGTCCAGTCTAGGGCACAGGATATGGAGGCCTCTCCTCGGGGCTTTAGCACACGACCCTGGAGGGCGGGATCCGGCTTCCTCTCGCTTTGCTCCTGCCATCCTGGCCCCACGTCCCAAACTCTTAGTGCTGGTGGACACCCACTGAGTATCCCAGGGCTCAGTGGTCTCTGTGGCAACCCGGAATTCTCCAAAGTGAATGGTGACCTTGAGCATGACTCAGGGAAGGCCGGAACGCTAAAGACCCTCATGTATCCCAGGAGAGACCAACCACTGCCCGGTCATCATGGACTGAATGTCCGTGCGCCACCCCCCAAATCATATGTTGAAGCCCTAACCCCCAAGGCAGTGGTGGGGGGATGGGGGTGAGGATGGAAGTAGGGCCTCCCTCCCCCTCCCCTCCTCTCCCCTGCCCCCTCTTCCCTCTCTCCACACAGCGAGAAGCCAGCCACATCTACAAGCCAGGAAGAGGGCTGTCACCAGAACCCGCCTGTGCTGGCACCCTGATCTCCGACGTCCCGGCCTCCAAGTCAGTGGTTCCCAAATCTGGGCGTGCACTAGAATCACTTGGGGGGCTTCGCTGGTCACCCCGCCCCCCAGAGTTTCTGATCCAGTGTGCCTGGGTGGGGCCCAAGAGTTTACTTTTGTAGCAGGTTCCCAGGCGATGCTGACGGTACCCCCTCGGGACCACACTTTGAGAACCAGGCCTATGCGACCTACCTTTGGACACGCCCCTGTCGGGGATCTGCAGAACCCGAAGTTCACACCACCTAAGACTCGCCCAGGGGTGGGTCTGGATTCGCCTCCGCCTTCCTTGGCTCCGCTGGTCATAACGCTCTCTCCCGGCAGGCACCCAAGTTCTCTGTCTGCCCAACCCAGCCTCATTCCCGGCCCCAAAGACGCCGTCCCAGCTTCCCCTGCAACTAAGAGTGGCTGTGTACCAGAGTTCCGACCAAAGGGACAAAGGGAACGTCTGCCGGAGGCTGGGGGAGCTGAGAAATCTGTTGCTCCCCGGACGCTGTCGCCACCTTCCCTCCCTCTTTCTTGAACGTAGGCAGCGCGCCTGGAGCTGTGGCAGCCTTCTTGCCGCAGGGAGGGAAAGCCCGGCCATTCGGCTTCTCCCCGCGCCGCAGCGGCCCATTCCCACATCCCCGGTCGGGAGGAAAACAAACCCCTCTTCGATGTGCGGTTAGTTGGTGTTCTGTGTCATGAGGCTGACGGATCTCGACAGATACACGAGGACTCCACCTGAATTTTAACCACTCATCAGTCAGCATCGGTCTCACGGAGGGGAGGGAGAGGCGCAGAGCAGAAGCGGCAGTAACGATAACGCAAGAAGCACCCTCTGCTTCCTCTTCTCGGGTCCAGGCCCATCCATCCGCTGGGCCCGCTCGCCGTGGCGCCTCTTCCGGCAGCCTTAGTCATGGACTCCAGTTCAGCCCAGCGTCCTCTGCGCTGGGTGATGCCCGAGGCCTGCCTTGCACGTCCCTCCAAGCAAAGCGGCCCACTGGCTCAGGCAGTGTGGGCCCATCAGAGATGCACGCTTCTGCTCTCGGCCCCACCCTGCTGTTCGCCATCTGCCTGGGGTGACCTAAGTAGGCATCTGCCCCGCCTTGGGGACAGCTGGTCACAGACGCTGAGCTGAATGACGGGGGTGGGTGGCTCCGTGACTTCTCACACATCCCACGTACGAGGAGGGCCCAGCCACCGGCACAGACCTCATTCGTTGGGTTGAGTTGGGAACGTTTTGCAAAGCCAAGCCATCCCATACCTCTTTGCCTGGACATCAGAGGCTGCTGGGGACAGCCGGGGGACTTCTCTCCATAGCAGGAATAAGAATGGCTTGGGGCGCCTGGGTGGCTCAGTCAGCGAAGCGTCCAACTTCAGCTCAGGTCATGATCTCGTGGTTTGTGAGTTCGAGCCCCGCATCGGGCTCTGTGCTGATGGCTCAGAGCCTGGAACCCGCTTCGGATTCTGTGTCTCCCCTCTCTCTCCCCGCCCCTCCCCTCCTCATGCTCTGTCTCTCTCTGTCTCAAAAATAAATAAAAACATTAAAGAAAAAAAAAAAAAAGAATGGCTCGCAGAGGCTCTAACTTTGCCTCACATACATGGATTTCTCTGATTCGGTCTTCTCCTGCAGACCCACTGGCTACAAGACGGGAAACCCAGACACAGCCCGGCCTGTGGCCAAGCCACGTGGCGGGCAACTGCTCAGATGTGCCGTGGCTGCCAAAAGAGCCAGAGACACAAGAGAGGCCTCTGGGATCCAGCCTGGGCCTGTCGTGCCCTCGCTCCAAGGCCAGTGGGGTGGGCCGGCCTGTCAGCCAGGGCCGGAGGGCCCTCCCAAGCGAACCCTGAGTCAGCGAACAGCCTTCTGGCTGCAGAGGGACACTGGAGGCGGGCAGTCCTGTGTGGGCTCCGGGTCAGAATCTTCCTGATCCTCCTGGAAATATGCCCATGGTTACAAAACGGCTACAGCACCTCTGAGAATCATGTCTTCACACAGCAGTCCCCAGAGCAGGAAAGAAGGGCCGAGGAGAAAATCCTGGATGCCCACTGTTGGCTCGTCCTTTGCCTCGTGAACCAGACCAGCCACACACAGGGGAACAGACTGCAACAGAGGCACTGGCCAAGCAGCATCCAATCGGGGCCTTGGCAAAGAGAAAGAGGAACTGCTGGGGGCTGAAAAATGCCCAAAAGATGGCAGGTCATGATCGCTAGAGCCTGTGAGCGTTACCTTATGTGGGAAAGGGCTCTCAGCAGGCCTGACCAAGTTAAGGATCTTGACATGGGGAGATTATCCTGGATTCTCCACGTGGGCCTTGAAAGCAATCACAAGTGTCCTTATAAGAAGAGGTAGAGGTAGGGGCACCTGGGTGGCTCAGTCAGCGAAGTGTCGACTTCAGCTCAGGTCATGACCTTGCAGTTCGTGGGTTCGAGCCCCGCAGCAGGCTCCGTGCTGACAGCTCAGGGCCTGGAGCCCGCTTCGGATTCTGTGTCTCCCCCTCTCTCTGCCCCTCCCCCACTCGCACTCTGACTCTCTCTCAAAAATAAACTTTAAAAAAAATCAATTTAAAAAAAAAAAGAGAGAGAGAGGCAAAGGCAGATTCAACCAACACGCACCGGAGAGGAGAAGTCAAGGGGAAGACAGAGCCGGAGAGCTGGCCCGAAAGGCTGGAGCCAGGCAGCCACCAGCCTGCTCGGGGCCACCAGGAGCGGGAAGAGGCAGATTCGCTCCAGAACATCCGGAGGTAGTAAAGCCCTGCTAACACCTTGATGTCAGTCCAGCGGTACTGAGTTTAGACATCTGGCTTCCAGAATCACGAGAGAATAAATCTGGTGTTTTAAGTCCGTGGTGATTTGTTACAGCTGTCACAAGAAACAAACACGGGGGAGAATGGCTTTGGGGTAGGAAACCACCTCTATAATCCCCAGGTTCCTTCACAGAGACTCTGGCCTCTCCTTCCCACCCCTGCACCCAACACACACACACACACACACACACACACACACACACACACACGCGCGCGCGCGCGCCAAGCAAGGCCCTCATAATTCCCTGCCCCGATGTATCCTGATGGCGAGTCCCTGGAGCAAATACCAAGCTGGGGTACTCTGGGACCACCGTCTCCTCCTCCGATGGGCTGAACATTCCCAAATGTTCCCTCTTTGTAACAACGAAAGGGAGCCCTGGGAATAAGGCATCCGATGAGCCGTAACACAGAAGCAAAAGGGGACTGACCAAAACCCACAGCATGAGAAGCCAGGGACCCAAGGCCAGCAGCATCTTGTCTCATGTGTCACTCAGTCCATGTGCTGGAACAAGGATTCAGGCTCACTCAGCCAAGCACAGGACGTTACCATTTGATGTGCTTTTCAGCAAATCACTCATAAAAAATTCATGGCTGCAGCTGACCCTCATTAGAATGTGTTTCATTAAATTAAAACATCAATCCCAGAAATATATGTTTGCTTAACAGGCAGAAATGATTTGGGGACGTCATGCTGCACGCCATCAAATCAAATCAAATGGTGGGAGCAAACGAAATTAAGCCATCAAGCAAAGGGGGCAGGAGGGATAACAGAGGTCTCTTGCCAAAGGAACATAATCACGGCTTATGAGAAGAGCCCAAAGCATCCAAATCGTGTAGCCACGCAAAGCAGAAGAACAGTACGAGGAGGGTGGTCAGACAGGGTGCCCACAGGACGCACACAGGGTGGCCTGGAAAGAACCGGGTTCTCCCCAGAGCTCCAGGACCTGCCGTTTGACCTCCAGGGTCTCCCTTCCTGACGGCATGAAGCAAAGTTTCTAAGGAGGGGCTCAAAGGCTGGAGAGGACCTGATGATCCCCCTGCCGTCCCGCCCCCTTCCATTCTGATGATGTGTGGTTCCTTAGAAGGCAGCACAGGACGGGACAGACTCTCCAGCCAAGAAACGTAAGGGGCAGGGCCAACGTCGCAGCTTCCGTCCCAAACTAGACGTGACGGGACCGCGGAGCCTTTCCGATGACGCTTTCCTGGAGTTTACAAGGTCCTTCCAGGTGCATGACCCCATCCGTGACGACACGGCCGCGAAGCAGAGAAAGCCACTGTCACGGCCCAACGCAACAGAGGAGTGGTTCAGACTGGATCACGAAGGTCGGAAATGGAAATTCCCAAATTGGAATCCAGATCTACTGCTTTTAGTACTCACCGGCGCCGTGCTCTTCTCCAGAGGATGCCCTAACTCCCCCACCCCAGGCTGCCTGAGCGGAGCGCCCGAGAAGGGCCAGGTGGGCTGGTGGGGAAAACGCCCAAGTCACGGCCCCGGAAGGCCTTGCCAGCTCATTAAAGGACCAATTATTGAAGTTGCCCCTCATACACGCTTCACCTGTTCAGAAATTTAAGCTCCTGAAGAAGGGTACTGGTGGCGCAAAGCTAATTTTGGCTTTAATTGGCTTTAATACATTACTCACAAGTGCTGTGGGTTTGATTTAGGAAAATTAAAAAATAACCAAAGGGACTTAAAAAATCTACAACAGAACCGCTAATTTTTATATGCACAGAAAACTACGTCTTTTTACAAAAGGCGATCATACGACACGGTGGTATAATACGTTTTCTTTTTTTTTAGGTTCTTTATGTATTAGAGAGAGAGAGAGAGAAAGCAAGAGCACCGGGGAGGGGCAGAGGGAGGGGGAGAGAGAGAATCCCAAGCGGGCAATGCACTGTCAGCACAGAGCCCGACGCGGGGCTCGAACTCACGAACCATAAGATCACGGCCTGAGCCGAAACCAAGAGTTGGATGCTTAATTGACTGAGCCACCCACGTGCCCCTAATCTGCTCTCTTTTTCAGCTAATAGTGCATTATAAGCATCGCGTCATGTCAAAATATACACAGACATCACTGGGTCGTGGCTGCATAGCACGCCGTTGTGTGAATGCGCCATAATTTCCTTAACAGAATTGCCAGTTACTGGCCTTTTACGCCGTACCCAATTTTCTTGGGTAATAGCAACACTGAAATAACCCTCTGGCAAGTTGTATGAACACATTTACCTACTTACTTCCTCGAGATAATTTCCTAAGAGGTAACTGCCTGGTCAAAAGGCAGACCGTATCATCCACGGCAAGATGTTTGGGGAAGTTGCTTAGGTGACACAGTACGGGGCTGCTCCGTACGTGAAAACTAAGAGACAGCCCTGCCTACGGACTGGACTTGATTCTAACTCTCTAAGAGAATGGCTCCAGGCAGGGAGTTTATGCTCCTAAACACCTCAGTTGTCAAAGAGGCAGCTTCCAGCGTAATCACTGCCCTCATGACAGAGCAGAAAGCGCTCACCAACCTGGAAACACAAAATAAGATTGCGCTTGCTTCAAAATATTTGCAGATCAACTGAGATCATTCCTATCTCTATTGCATACCCTGCCTGCACATTTGAGGGAATAAAGCGATTTCCGTAAGAAAGAGATTCTATTCGTTGAAATTGAAGTTATCCAAAAATGGCACACACACTGGTCTCCACGCTAAAGGAAGTCTTTTGGTTCATGATTTGGATGTCCAAACGGAGGTTGGGTGAGGCTTTCTACAGCAGCAACTCAAACGAAGCCCCAAGGTGCGGGGTCTTCTGGCTTCCTGTCCCCTCCTGGGTTGGCCTCACCCTCGGGCTCTCCGTGGTGACAGCTCCCGACAGCAGCACCTGACTCTCAGTTCACGGTGGCAAAGCGGCTGCGGCAGTTCCGAACCTGATGTTCCAGAACACAGCATCAGCCAACGAAAGGGAGAACGGTTCTTCTGGTTGCTTCTATGGAAGAAAGAGCTAGTCATCCCCCACCCCCCTTCCCAAAAGCCCTAGAAAAGATTTTCTCGTGGTTTGGTGACTCTGACCAGGATGGCACGTGCCAAATGTTTTCAACCAAGCAGGATCCTCTGCTCGAGGTAGGTATAACATCAGCCACAAGTGCACCAGACTAAGGATGGGACAGGAAATTCAGGTTACGGTTTCTGGAAAGACGGAGTCTCGATGCACTCCCTCTAACGGAGAGATGTCCACTTCAGAGACTATTTAGGCAACAATGAATATAAATTAAAATAACAGGGGTCTCCACGTGGCTCAGTCAGTTAAGTGTCCGAGTCTTGATTTCATCTCAGGTCACGATCTCACAGTTCATGAGTTCAAGCCCCACATCACGCTCCGTGCCAATGGTGCAGAACCTGCTTGGGATTCTCTCTCTCCTTCTCTCTCTGCCCCCTACCTCTCTTTCTCTCTCTCTCAAAATAAGTAAATAAACTTACAGATAAATAAATAAATAAATAACAATAACATTGTAAGTAACAAAGGAAGCCTTTATGATCAAAAAAGTTTAGAGAAAACACTGAACACATGCTTCTCTGCTTCCTTCTGAAACCTCATCAAAACCGAAGTGAAAGAATTTTAAAAACCTATGAACTATACAAGATGAGCCTGGAACATCTTGTGGCATCAGAAAGTAAGAAAAGTGCTTAAAAAAAAAGTTGCGGGGCGCCTGGGTGGCTCAGTCGGTTGAACATCCGACTTTGGCTCAGGTCATGTCTCATGGTTCACAAGTTCGAGCCCCGCGTTGGGCTCTGTGCTGACAGCTCAGAGCCTGGAGCCTGCTTCCGATTCTGTGTCCCCCTCTCTCTCTGCCCCTCCCTCACTTGCACTCTGTCTCTCTCTGTCTCTCAAGAATAAATAATAAACATTAAAAAAAAAAAAGTTGGATGCACATCAACACCACAAAAGAACCAACCTGACCATCTGACAGAGCTCCCGATGGCCAAGGCGAGAAAAATCTGAGCAACAAAAGAAATAAACGGAGTACTGGATATGGCCCAAAGAATAAAATCAATATGCCTACATCTATCCCTACTGATATAAATAAATGAGTGAATAAACACAGAAATGGGGGAGAAGGGACCACTTCTCCTTACAGAATTCCAGTTGGGAGGAGTATGGAAGGAATAAGAGAAACAGAAAATCTCCACCAGAAACCACAGTCATCACTGCTTCCGGAAATGCCCACCAATGAACGCTAAAAATTGGGGGGTAAAAGTTTAAGGAGAAATGGGATGCATGCATAGGCTTCAAGCATCCCCCAAAGGCACGTTGATTACAAAGAAGAAAGCTTTGCCCCCACACTGGAACTTCATGGGCAAGAAACCCGGCAGACACCCCCTTCGCAAGTCATTTCAATGAACATCACCAGTTCTCTCGATCGGGTACCCTAGCCTTGACCTGACGCCCTGGAGGGGCCACATCCCCTCTGTGGTGTCCTTCCCCCCAGATCCAAAACCCTCGGTCAAATCCTGAGAAAACTTCACACGAGCCCAAATGAAGAGACGTTCTACCAGACCTGACCAACGCTCTCCAGGCACGCGAGGTCATGAAACACAAGGAAATCCTAAGGAATTCTGACTCCTGAGAAAGAGAAAACCTGACAACTGACTTACAGTGTAGGATCCTGGATTGGATCTTGGAACGGAAAAAGGACCTCACTGAAAAACGTGGTATAAACTCTCAATCAAGTCTGTACTCAGTTGCTACGTTTGGTTATTTCGGTTAGGGCAGGATTGTACTGGCATTGGTACCTTGGCTCTGACAGTCACGTCACTCTTCTGTACGATGTCACCACGAAGGAGCTCCCCGTCCTATCTCCGCAACTCCTCTGTAAGTCGACATTTACTTCAAAATGCGAACTTAGCAATGAAGCTTGCACCACAGGCAGCAGCATGGAGAGATGGAAAGAGACAAGGTTCTACGTCGGAGTCTTTCACTGCAGAGGGAGATGCCAATTCATGTCCAGGGCCCTGGAAAGGGGGCTCCGGAAGGTCGGAGCAAGGTGTAGGGTTGAAAGAGAGGCACGGCTGCAATTCTATAGAAGGTGCAGCTATGCCCCTGGCCCTCTAGCCCCGTCCCACGCCAATCCCACTTGGACAGCTGACTGGCTCTCCCGCAGAGGCCCCAGTGGCCAGGCTGTCCCAGGAGGAGGCCAAGGGATCCAGGGGAACAGAGCAAGGTCACGATGGAAGTCTAGCTCCCCGCCCCGAGCCCCACCCTGAGCCACAGGTGCTCATGGCGGGCCTCCCACCTGGCAGAAGACGGGGAACTTCTTCTCCAGGAAAATTGAATGGCCCCAGAGGAAAGATCTACAGATACTGATGGGCAGGCTTCGCCGGGTATATTGGTCTGCTCGGGCCGCCAGAACAGAGGAGCACGGGCTGGGAGGCTCAAACAACAGAAATGCGTCTTCTCGTGCTTCTAGAAGCTGGAAGTCTGAGATCAAGGCATCAGCACGTTTCTTCTGGGGAAGAGGGTTCTCTCGTGGTTTGGTGGTTCTGACCAGGATGGCGTGGGCCAAATGTTTTGAACCAAGTAGGATCCCATGCTCCAGTTAAGTATAATGTCAGTTCCAAGTGCGCCAGGCTGAGGATGGGGGAGGGAATTCGGGGTTACCGTGTCTGGAAAGGCCAGGACAGGGTGCAAGCCCTCTGACAGATGTCCACGGCAGAGATTATTGATTTGGACAACAGTGAATATAAATTAAAATAACAGGGGGAGCGGGGTGAAGCTGAGTCTGTTAAGCATCTGACTCTCGATTTCGGCTCAGGTCTTGATCTCACAGTTCATGAGATCGAGGCCCGCCTCAGCTCCAAACAGAGCATAGAGCCTGCTTGGGATTCCCTCTCCCTCTTTCTCTGCCCGTCCCCCATTCGTGCGCACACACGTACCCTCTCTCTCAATAAATAAATAACAAAACTAAAAAAAAATAACAATTAACATCAGAAGAAACAAAGAAAAGCTCCGTGATCAACAAAGTTTAGGGAAAACATTGTACTGAACATAGGCTTCTGGGCTTCCTACTGAAAACTTCCCAAAACAGATATAAAAGAACTGTAAAATCTATGAACCATGCGAGTTTGCAGATGACTCTCTCCTTGACTTGCAGATGGATGCCTGCTCCCTGAGGCTTCACCCGGTCTTGCTGTGTGTGTGTGTGTGTGTGTGTGTGTGTGTGTGTGTGTCCTAAGCTCCACTTCTTGTAAGGACACGGGTCACGTTGGATTAGGACCCACACTAATGACCTCCTTATACCTTAGTTCCCTCTTTAAAGACCCTATCTGCAAACACGGTCACATTCTGAGGTAGGTGGTTAAGACTTCAACATACGAACCTGGGGTGACACATCTGAGTCCGTGACACGCAGTGAAACAGCCACCCGTCTGCTCAAGTGTCCACCGGTGGGGACCAGCTTTGTTCTACCCCACGGGGTACAGAAAGTTCCCTAACGCCTCAGCAACTCCCTCCTGGGTAAGAAAGAACAAAGTGTCTTAAGGAAACCAGGCCTTAAGGAAAAATCAACGATGCGAGGGCAGGTGCCAAAGGGGACAGATAACACCAAGCTTGGAGCGTGAAGCGTGCAGACCCCATGCAGAGCACAAGGGAAACCCCACCATGATCCTCAGAGACTCAAGGGGCAGGTACTGAGCTCACAAAACAGAACCGGGGTATTAAGATGAGAAGAGGAACACTACAGGACAAGAAAACGCTTTAGGGATTAAATAGAACAGAAATTTTATTTCATTTTTAACTTTTTTTTAAGTTTTTTTAATGTTTATTTTTGAGAGAGAGAGAGAGCATGAGCAGGGGAGGGGCAGAGAGAGAGGGAGACACAGAATCCGAAGCAGGCTCCAGGCTCTGAGCTGTCAGCACAGAGCCCGACGCGGGGCTTGAACTCACGAACCGCAAGATCGTGACCTGAGCCAAAGTCAGATGCCCAACTGACTGCGCCACCCAGGCGCCCCAAACAGAACAGAAATTTTAAATTTTTAAGAGAAGAGTCAGGAGACCAAACCTCCTCCCGCCTTCCAAAAAAAAAAAAAAAAAAACTGGATGAAAAGACAAAAAGGCAAAAACATAGGAGGGGAATAAGTAAAGCCAGAGAGAGGTTCAATCGAGGAGGTACAACACCTGATGGAGAAGCATTCCAGAAAAGACAGGAGGCAAAGATTTCAAATACATATACAGTCGAACCAATGATCCCGAGGGAACAAGTCAAAAAGACAAAAGCAGCTCCTGGAAACGGCCCCAAGCACAGGAGGAGGCAGAAGGAACCCCAGGAGGAGGGTTCACAGCAGGAACCACGGGGCCCCAGGAGGACCGTCTCCAAGGAAAGAACACAAACACAACAGAAAATGGAACTCATGTGCTTGGCCATGTGGAAAAAGAGCATCCAGAGGGGTCTATAATTTTGTTGCAGCATATGGGATAGTCACCATAAGCACAAACAAAAAAATATCCAAAAGCAAGGAAAAGGAAAAAAAAAAAAAGCGAGGGAATTATTAACCCCGAAAGCCGTACAAGCTTGAAACTGCGATCACGGCTCCCTGGGTTATCAGGGAACGACACATACACAGTCATACGAAGGTAAATGCTAATCCCGCCAACCACTGTCACATGCAGGTGTCAGGAGAGGGGGAGACAGACAGGGTGTGACGCAAAGTGCCAGGAGCTGGACAGCAGGCACCGTACAGGCCAGGGGGAGCAAGGACGTGACAGCCATCGGGGCAGCCCATACGGGTGGCCTTCTCCCTTTAGCCACCGTCTTGAAGCGTGAGCGGAAGGCGGTCAGGAATAACCCGCACAGTATATGAATCTGCTAAGAATAACTCACACGAAGTATGTAGAGAAAACGTCTGGCCGGTACTAGCTGCTCAATAAATTGGAGTTGTTATTACTCAGGTTCTTATAAAATTAACGATCCACGAAGAACATGCAGCCGTTTTCCCCGCAAAATACGTGGGCATTATCTACACGATGCCTGGACCCCTGTAGACAATTAAAAGTACAGTTCCCGCGGACCGTCTTGCTCACAGCCTTTTTAATAATCCCTGGCCTTTATATGTCAGAGCAATTACCCGTGCCTCTTCGTTCCATTTATCTACCATGGTATAAGATGGTCCTCCGAACCTAGCATTTTCAAATCACCACCATTTCTTTACTTCCCATGATCGCTCATGCTTCTGTCGGTTGACTGGGCTCGGCTGATCGGTTCTCCTGCTGGTTTTAGGACTACAGTCAGATGATGGATGGAGCTTCACGATGGCCTCGCCCACAGTGTGGCGCACTGGCCGGGACGGATAGACGGCAGGGTTCGGCCGGACGCTGGTACAGCCAGCCTTCTCGTCCTCCCCGTGTCCGTTTTGTCTCAGGGCCTCTCCCGGACACCGGAGCTCTGGGCACACGAGGGCACACAGGCCTTCTTAAGGCTGATGCGCAGAATCATCATGGCCTCACTTACACCACACCGTGCTGGCCAGAGCAAGTCACTGGCCACATGGATCCAGTGTGGGAGGGATGATTCATCCAGGGTCACCTTTGGAGAGGACCGACCAGCCCTGGGAGGAGAACAGCAGGCAGCAGAGAGGACATATTATATATGAAGTGCCTCCCAGCATGCCCCGCACATTCGAAGCATCCAGCAACCAACAGGCTAGCAAAAGAGGGGCACTTTCCAGTTGGAAAAGAACACACATCCGGGCATAGAGGCACGAGACATCGTGGAGGGATTAGAATATACAAGCTACTGGTAGCTGAGGACAGATTACAAGGAAAGAGGTCTCGTCTGCCGGGGAAAAGAACCCTGTCTCCCCAGTAACTGGCCTTCCCCCTCAGCGTGGAGTCACGAAGATATTTGTCTTACACGTAGAGGACCGTGGAATCACGTGACGAAGAAGTCAAAAGATTATCTCCCAGACACTGGAACATTTAAAAGATGCAAAAACACAGAATCACACAGAAAATACAGGGATTGAGAGATCCTAGTGCAGAAAAAAAAAAAATGAGCAGGTTCCAAAAGATTAAAAACTAAAAAGCCACTGACAAGGCTAAAAGCCAAGCAAAACACTAGAAGCAAATAACTGTCCTTAAATCAAATGTAAGGAAGGATTAATACCTGGAACGTGGTTTGTTTGTGTGTTTTTTATGTTTATTTATTTTGAGAGAGAGAGAGCATAGGGGAGGGGCAGAGAGAGAGAGAGAGAGAGAGAGAGAGAGAATCTCAAGCAGGCTCTGCATTATCAGTGCAGAGCCTGATGCGGGACTCGAACTCACACACTGTCAGATCACGAGCTGAGCCGAAATCAAGAGTTGGACGCTAGGGGCGCCTGGGTGGCTCCGCCAGTCGGCCAACTCTTGGTTTCGGCTCAGGTCACGATCTCACGGTTTGTGGGCTCAAGCCCCGTGCGGAGCTCTGAGCTCACAGCGCGGAGCCCGCTTGGGATGCTCTCTCTCCCTCTCTCTCTCTCTGCCCCTTCCCCCCTGTGCTCTCTCTGTCTCCCTCAAAATAGATAATAAAAAAGAGTTGGACACTTAACTGACTGAGTCACCCCAGGCGCCCCACCACCCGGAACTTGTAAACGGCGCCTGCAAACAACCCGATGGAAAAACGGACAAGGGATGAGAGCGGAAATCTAATGCTTGGTGCAGCTGTGTCGGGAGAACGCGGCATCCATTACGCTTCAAAATGGACAGTTTTCCATTTTGTATTCCTATTTCCGGGAGAAAGGCCATAAATATCACAAATGGGCTGCAATGAGGATATTCACGATGGCAGTGGTGCCACAGGAAAACAGGGGAACATCTTAATGCCCATCAAGAGCAGGCCGGCCACGTGAACTCTGGTGCATCTACACCCGCCCACGTAGCATCTACGAGAATGCAGTCAGATATTGCATCAACGTGGACGGATCTCCAAGACATAGTGTCAGGTTACAAGACAGAGAAAAAGAAAGCTGCAGGGAAAAAAAAAAAAAAAAAAGCCCAGGGTCCACAGCCATTTGTCATTTCTAAAACCCATTTTAAAACCCAAGTATTTACTTTCATTTCAACGATGCAATATTTGCAGACAGGCGCAAAGAAAAGGTTTTGAAAAGGCACACGCTGGGTTGTTGACCTGGAGTGGGGATAAACTCGTGGAAAAGCTTCTGCGTTTCTGCTCCCCAATCACTGAAGTTTCCAATAATAACGTGTGTACCTGTGACTTAGGTGCTTTTATAAAAGTGACAAAGAGGGGCGCCTGGGTGGCTCAGTCAAGCGTCCGACTGCAGCTCAGGTCACGATCTCACAATTCGTGAGTTCGAGCCCCGCATCGGGGCTCGGTGATGACAGCTCGGGGCCTGGAGCCTGCTTTGAATTCGGTGCCTCCCCCTCTCTCTGCCCCTCCCCCACTCACGCTCTGTTTCTCTCTCCTTCAAAAATAAATAAACACGAAAACAAATTAAATAAATAAATAAATAAATAAATAAATAAATAAATCTGACAAAGAAAAGACTAAGAGAGGTAAAAATGAAATAGCAGGAAAACTGGAGTGATGTAAGCGATTTTAAATATTAATAGCCCTGGATGTAAGCAATCTGATTGGTCTGACAAGGGAATTCTCCATCTGGAGTAAATCAAGTGCAACAATGTGCTGAGTAAGTAAAGCTCACGGAAACTAAGCACACCTAGGGTTAAAATACAAAATATCATTTCCTAAATAAATAAATAAAGATTAAAATCGGGTTAATCAAATGCAGGTGCAGCCTTATACCCACAAATGAAAAATTTAAGACAAAAACATTAAGTGAAAACAGAAGCAAAAAAGTTAAGAACTAAAACACACACACGCGCACACACACACACACACACACACACACACACACACGGGAAGTGTATAAACAACAGAGGACAGAATACATGAACAAAATATTAGCGTTGCATCCCCAAACCATATTGCAGTAATATATATTAAAGGCAAAAAACGTCATGAATTCCAGAAAAATTCTTCTCGCAGAAGAAATGGGAACCAAGTGAAAAATTAAAATGCTTATTAAGTAAAAGCATTTGAGAAAGTGGAACCAAGTACGTGAAAGCAGGATACAGGAGACACGGAACGTGGGCTTTTCTCAAATGCACACCAGACCTGCTCCAAAACCGGGTCCACCTGTGTGGTCTCAGCTATAACCATGGGTCAATGTCAGCCGCAGTAACGGGGAACAAGCAGACCTCACATGCCCCCGATGGGATGCAGTAGGGAACGTGGTACCATCTGAAGTAACCCTGTCCCCACCACCGCCCCAAAAAGAGGAATGTGAATGTGCTTCTTTCCAGCGATCTGCGACCTCTGGGAGAACTGCAGAACCTCTCACAGAATCTACAAGATCCAAACTATTTTCTGGATAATAGGAAGACAACAGTTGTCTTTTAAATTCTTCTTCTCTCCCAAGTATACGGTATTTTCCAGAAGCTGCACGACACATGATGACGTCCTCTGTGAGCAATGGAGGGCAAGCCGAGGTCAACTTGTGTTTTACACATTGCTCAGTTTTACACGTCTAATATACTTCGTATCAGTAGATACAATCCACGTAAATAAAAGCATTTGGGGTCCTCGATAATCAGTAGTATTGCCAAGGGGTCCTAAGGCCAAAATGTTGGAGGGCACCTGCTCTCAATCCAACTACCAGTTTATAGGAAATACAGGGGTCAGAAGGGCAAAGCCAGGGACCATCATGAGGAAGCACCAGCCACGCCCAGGACTCTGATATGTGACATTGACGGGTGAAATGACGTAACATCTAGGCTTCCCTTGAAAATGCTGCAGGACAGGGGCGCCTGGGTGGCTCAGTGGGTTGAGCGTCCAACTTTGGCTCAGGTCACGATCTCACAGTTTGTGGGTTCAAGCCCTGAGTCAGGATCTGTGCTGACAGCTCAGAGCCTGGAGCCTGCTTCAGATTCTGTGTCTCCCTCTCTCTCTGTTCCTCCCCCACTCCTGCTCTCTCTCTCAAAATAAACAAAAATGTGAAAAAAAAATTTTTTTAAATGCTGCAGGACAACACTGGGTCTGTGGGGTGTGAATAAAATGAGACTAAAAAAAAAAATCATTACTAAAGCCAGGTGGTTACCTACACGAGGTACATGAGAGAACATTTTACAATCCTCTCTTGTCTAGAAGTTTCAATTTTATTATCACAATATAACCAAGATAAAAATGCATATAATAAAGTTGGAATAGTTCACATACCCACATCAGGGAAATAAGTAAAATACAGTAATAGATCACTTTGAAAAATGATCACAAAAACTTTCCAGCAACGGAAGATAACAAAACAGGATCTTCCAACTAAAAATGCTAATGCAACAGAAAACAACTAAACCAGAAAAATAAGTTTGAACACTATAAAAAGAAAAAAAAAATCAGAAACCCAGGATTGACGAAAATGTATTCCATGCGAGAAGCTCAAAGCCCTGGGGAGCCGGCCAGTGGGAACGGCACTTTGATCACCAACATGTAACAACTACCAGAATCAAAAATGGCATTCAGGAAACAACTGGCATCTTCTCGTGAAAAGATGAAAGGTGGCATTACAAAAATCAATCAAGATTAAACTGAGGTTTAAAAGAAAACTACAATCGTCTGACTTCGGCTCAGGTCGCGATTCCGCGGTTCATGAGTTCGAGCCCCATGTGGGGCTCTGTGCTGACAGCTCAGAGCCTGGAGCCTGCTTTAGATTCTGTGTGTGTGTGTGTGTCTCTCTCTCTCTCTGCCCCTCCCCTGCTCCTGCTCTGTCTCTCACTCTCTCAAAAATAAATAAACATTTAAAAAAAAAAAAGACTACAATAAAATGCTACCAATTAGGAACATCCCAGAAATGTAGTCAAAAGCCATAGTGGTTCTGCAAAACATCACATCAATGAAACAATATTCCAGAGAACGGAGGAGACGTAGAGAAATTAGGAGAGACACAGGTATACAAAGGGGAACCTGACCTACAAACTGTGAAAAGCGCCTATAAAAGCCGAATCAAAAAATAAAGGAAAACGTGCTCTGGAAGGAGACGGGTTTCCTGGATTGTTTAAAAACTTAGTTTGGAGACCAATGCTGCTCTCGATGTTCCTTCCAGCATCCACAAGCAAGGAGGAAGATCCCAATCTCTCCTAGGAAATGCCTTCCTAATGCACTGAAAAAGGAAAAAAACAAATCGCATCTTAAACAAACAGAACAAATAAGCCTTTTCTTGGAATTCTCATCTTAGACCTCAGCCATACACATAAATCCTCAGAAGTAAAAGCAGAGAATTCCACGCATTGTTTGCCCTGCAAAGCTGTCACTCCAGAGCACCTCCAACAGAAGACCTAAATGTGTCCAACTCCTGAAGGAATTATTTATGGCTCTGACAAATTTCACTTCTGAAATTACTTCAAAGCGGCGACTGAGTTTAAATGCCAACTCCAAAAGATAAATAAAGGACACTAATGGGAAGGGCTGCCGTACTGTGAGGAATAAGAATCAATCCAATCACAGATCAGTGAGAACCAGATAAAGTATGGCATCGAAGACAAAACAAAAACCTCTCTGAGCTTCTCAAAGTTTCTGCGTGTAAAGGAAAAGTTGGGAACTGGGTGCAGGGCCTGGGGGCAGAGGGGGACCCACCTGCTCTTCTACTGAGAGGATCCAAAATTGCGGATTTATTATACTAAGTGAAATAAGCCAGACACAGAAAGAGAAGAAAAAAAAAAAAAAAAAAACCCTGCATGATCTCACTTCCAAGTGCAATCTTAAAAAGGTGGCAACACAGAAACACAAAGTAGAATGGTGGTCAAACGGGGGGCAGGGAGGTGGAGAGGACTTTGCTCCAAGGGCGCCAAGTTACAGCTATGCAAGATGAGGAAGTCTAACATTGTAACGTACAGGATGATGCCTGTAGTTCATACGTTGTACTGAATACTGGAAATTTACTCAGCAGATTTCAGGTGCTCCCATCAGACACACACAAAAAAATGGTAACTATGTCCAGAAGCAATAGGTTAAATTAGCTTGACTATAATAACCATTGCACCATGCCGTGGTATATCAAATCATCATGCTTCAATCAAATCATCACCTTCAATACACATAATTGTTATTTAAAGTATTTTTAAACCAAAATTATTGGTTTGAGTTAAGTGGTTACAAATGTAATGTTTATTTGTTTCTTTTGAGAGCCCGAGAGAGCAAGTGAGTGAGGGAAGGGCAGAGAAAGAGAGGGAGAGAGAATTCCAAGCAGGCTCTGAGCTATCAGCAAAGAGCCTGAGATGGGGCTTGAGCTCAAGAACCCTGAGATCATGACCTGAGCCGAAATCAAGAGTCCCGACGCTGAACCGACCAAGCCACCCAGGTGCCCCTAAGTAGTTAAAAACTTAAAGGTATGTACATAGATATAATGTTTGCTGACCAATATGGTTTAGTAATAGTACAGTAGAGTCTGGTTACCAGAAAAATAAAATTAATTGGGGGAGGGGGGACGGGGAGAAGAAGAAGGAGGAGGAATACGGCCATTGAGGAATGGCCAGAATTCTGCAGTCATAATTGGAAAGAAATGTCAAAAGAACTAAAAATATGAAAATAATCATTAGGATGACAGAAAATGATCCAAATGTAACGCCAAATATAAAAGAACTTCATTATTATCCCATGCAGGGGGGAAAAAAGGAGTTCCTGACTGGATTAGTAAGCGAAATCTGTTACACATGAATAAAAAGTCACTATAAAAGGATGTGTACAGATTTTTTTTAAAAAGGAATAAAAGAATTCAAATAAACAAATGCAGAAATGAAGGGGAAGTACTAACCATCACCACAGAAATACAAAGGGCTGTATTGTATATAAAAAAATATAAACCGACACGTTGGCCAGCCTTAAAGAAAGGGATAAATTCCTACCAACATATAATCTTCCAAAACTGAGTCAGGAAGAAATAGGAAATCTGAACAGATTGCTTGCTAACAACGAAACTGAATCAGTAATCGAAAAACTCCCAACAAGCAAAAGTCCAGCATCAGAGAGCTTCACAGGTAAACTCTAGCAGACATTTAAAGAAGAGTTCACGCTGACTTATCGTCAAATTATTCCAAAAAATTCAAGAGGAAAAAAGCCTTCCAAATTCATTCTATGGAGCCAGCATTATTACCCTGATATCAAAACCAGATAAAGACACTGCAAAAAGAGAAAACTCTAAGGCCAATATCTCTAATGAACGCAGATTCAAAAGTCTTCAACAAAATATCGGCAAACCAAATCTGACACTACATTAAACACAAAACGAAACAAAAATCATACGCCACAACCAAGTGGGATTTATCCCAGGGACGCAAAGTCCATCCAATATTCTCAAATCAATCAATGCGATCCGTCACATTAACAAGAAAAAGGCTAAGACAAGGATGATCGTCTCAATAGACGCGGGAAAAGCATTGGCCAAAGTACAACATCCACGATAACAGCTCTCAACAAAGTAGGTTCAGAGGGAACATCCTTCAACATAATAAAAGGCCAGATAGGAAAAAACCCGCGGCTCACATCATCCTCAATGGGGAAAAACTGAGAGCTTTTCCCCTAAGGTCAGGAACAAGACAAGGATGTCCGCTGTCACCACCTTTATTCAACATAGTACTGAAAGTCTTGACACAGCAGTCAGACGAGAAAAAGAAATAAAAGGCGTCCAAATTGGTAAGGAGGAAGTCAAACTTTCACTCTTGGCAGATAACATGATACTATATATAGAAAACCCGAAGGACTCCACTAAAACACTACAAGAACTGGTAAGTGAATTCAGTAAAACAGGATACAAAATCAGTAGACAGTAACATGTGGCATTTCTATACCCTCATAACGAAGAAGAGGAAAATAAATTAAGAAGACAATCGCATTTACAACTGCACAAAACAAACGATAAAAAATACCTAGGAATAAACTTAATCAAGGAATTAAAAGACCTGTACTCGGAAAACCATAAAACATCAGTGAAAGAAACAGAAGACGAAGCAAGCAAATGAGAAGACATTCCGTGCTCAGGGACTGGAAAAATCAGTATTGCTAAAATGTCCATGCTACCCAAAGCCATCTACAGATTTAGTGAAATCCCTAGCAAAATACCAACAATATTTTTCACAGAATTAGAACAATGAATCCTAAAATTTGTATGGAACCATGAAAAAAAAAACCAAAAACCCCAAGCAGCCAAAGCAATCTGGAAGGATTACTACCCTAGGCTTCAAGATTCACTACAAAGCTGTGGTCATCAAAAGAACAATAGAACAGGAGAGAGACAGCCCAGAAACAAACCCACACTTATTTGGTCAATTAACCTATGACAAAGGAGACAAGAATATACAATGAGCAAAAGACAGTCTCTTTAACACATGGTGTTGGGAAAACTGGACAGCTACATGCAAGAAGATGAAACTGGACCACTTTCTTACACCATACACAAAAATAAACTCGAAACGGATTTAAAGACCTAAATGTGGGACCTGGAACCATAAAATTCCTAGAAGAAAACACAGGCAATAATTTCTTTGACATCAGCTGTAGAAACATGTTTCTAGATATGTCTCCTCAGGCAAAGAAAACAAAAGCAAAATTCAACTATTATGACAACACAAGAATAAAAAGCTTTTGTACAGGGGCGCCTGGGTGGCTCAGTCAGTTAAGCGTCCAGCTTGATTTTTGGCTCGGGTCACGATCTCACGGTGGTGAGGTCGAGCCCCACGTCAGGCTCCGTGCTGAGTGTGGAGCCTGCTTGGGATTCTCTCTCTCTCCTGTTCTCTGTCTGTCTCTGTCTCTCAAAAATAAACAAACAGTTTTAAAAAAAAATTTTAAAAAGCTTCTGCACAGTGAAGGAAACCATCAACAAAACAAAAAGGCAACTTACTGAATGGGAGAAGATATTTGCAAGTGATAGATCTGATAAGAGGATAATACCCAGCATATACAAAGCACTTCTACAACTCAACACCAAAAAAACAAAAATTCAATTTAATAAATGGGCAGAGGACCTGAATAGATATTCTTCCAAAGACTTACAGATGGCCAACAGATGCATAAAAAGATGCTCAACATCACTCATAATCAGGGAAATGCAAATCAAAACCACAATGGGACATCACTTCACACCTGTCAGAATGGCTAACATCAAAAACACATGAAATAGCGAGTGTTGGGACGATGTGGAGACAAAGGAATTCTCATGCACTGTTGGTGGGAATGCAAACCGGTACAGCCAGCGTGGAAAACAGTCTGGAGGCTCCTCAAAATATTAAACATAGAATTACCATATGATCCAGTACGTCCGCTATAGGGTATTTACCCAAAGAAAATAAAAACACTAATTCAAAAAGATACATGCATTTTTATTGAAGCGTTATTTACAATAACGAAGATATGGAACCAAGCCAAGTGTCAATACCTGTATTAGAGAATATATGTATAGAATATATAGAATATATATTATAGAATATATATATGTATTCCATTAAGTTTAATGGAATATTATTCAGCCACAAAAAAGAACGAAATCTTGCTATTTGCAACAACATGGATGGAACTAGAGTATGATGCTGAGCGAAATAAGTGAGTCAGAGAAAGGCAAATACCATATGATTTCACTTGTATGTGTAACTGAAGAGATAAAACGAATGAACAAATAAAGAGACAAACAAAAAACCAGATTCTTAAATACACAGAACTGGTAGTTGCCCAAGGGGAGGTGGGTGGGGGGATGGGTGAAACAGATAAAGGGGATCCAGGGTACACTTATCTCCATGAGCACTGAGTCATTCAATGGTTGAATCCTTATGTCATACACCTGAAACTAACATAACCCTGCTTGTTAATTGTCCTTCAATTAAAAAGGCAAAAATGGATACATTACAGAGTGAGTCAAAATTCACTTAACAAATTACATATGGTCATTATAAACTGTTAAAGGCAAACTAAGAACTGAAAACCAGAGAATGTCGAACAATTTCTCAAATAACAAATGTCAGTGAAATACATAAATAAAGACTGATTGCCCAATGTAGAGAACTTGATAGAATCGCCAGAGTAGTGATTTACCATAAAGCCACGCTGTTACAATTTGGTAATCTGGTACATTAAAGAGCAATGACATGCATCTGAACAATATAATTAATAGGGCTTAATTAATGGAGAATCAGAACAAATTAAATGAAAACAGAATGTTTCTCCTTTTCAGAGAAGGCAATAGGACAGTAATTTATAATATAGTACATGCCATTAGGTACAGAAAAGTAACTATTATAGAAGTCAAATTCTCTGATTACAATTGTTAATAAAACACACAAAAACGTCTTTGCTTTGTTTTTTTCAAAACTCTAAAAAAACAAAATCCTCAGTTAAATTTATTTTTTTTTTTTATTATATTTTAGAGAGAGAGTGTGTGAGAGCAGGGGAGAGGGGCGGGGGTTGGGGGGAGAGGACAGAGAGAGGGAGAGAGTCCTAAGCAGGCTCCACACTTAGCGCAGAGCCCAACGCAGGGCTCGAGCCCACGACCCTGGGATCGTGACCTGAGCCCAAATCAAGAGTCGGACACTCAACAGACTGAGCCACCCAGGCGCCCCCTCCTCAGGTAAATATAAACAAGAAATAAACACAAACGCACAACATTACATATGAGAAATAACAATGCATATGATGGAGAAGAGTCATTTGAAAATACTAGGCATAGTCATATTGGTATCTCTAGGGTAATTTATAATTTTCTCTCTTGTTTTTTAAATGTTTAGTGTTTAAGACATTAAGTAAATAGGGATGTCTGGGGGGCTTGGTCTGTTGAGCATCCGACTCCGGCTCAGGTCATGATCTCACGGTTGGTGGGTTTGAGCCCTGCATCTGGCTCTGTTCAGAGCCTGGAGCCTGATTCTGATTCTGTGTCTCCCTCTCTCTCTGCCCCTCCCCCGTGCTCACTCACACGCTCTCTCTCTCTCTCGAAAATAAATAAACATGAAAAAATAAATAAGCCAATAAAACATTAAATAAACAAATAACATGTTAAATAAACATTAAATAAGTAAATAAATTACACGTTCCTAAATAAATTTTATATTTATATAAATATACCTCTATATATTTTTTCTATTAAAGCTTAAAATACCCGGGGCACCTGGGTGGTTCAGTCCATTAAGCATCTGACTCTTGGTTCCGGCTCAGGTCACGATCTCACACTTTGTGAGATCGAGCACCGTGTGTCAAACTCCATGCTGACAGTGCAGAGCCTGCTTGGGATTCTGTCTTCCTCTTTTTCTGCCCCTTCCCCGCATGCTCTCTCTGTCTCTCTCAAAATAAAGAAATAAACTTTAAAAAAAAATTCTTACGTTTAAAATACCAAGCCAGGGGCGCCTGGGTGGCGCAGTCGGTTAAGCGTCCGACTTCAGCCAGGTCACGATCTCTCGGTCCGTGAGTTCGAGCCCCGCGTCGGGCTCTGGGCTGATGGCTCAGAGCCTGGAGCCTGTTTCCGATTCTGTGTCTCCCTCTCTCTCTGCCCCTCCCCCGTTCATGCTCTGTCTCTCTCTGTCCCAAAAATAAATAAACGTTGAAAAAAAAAATTTAAAATACCAAGCCAATGAGAAATATAAAGTTTAAACAAACTGATTGCTGGAGGAAGATACACAACTACAGAAAGGAAAAAAAAAGAAAAAAAAAAAACTAGACACGTATGGACACATATACCCACAAAGCCCTCCCAAGTCTGAAAGACCTACAATGAAGCTTAACAAATGTAAGGGTTCTGCTAAGCCCTGCGAAATAATTCTAAACATAGGAAGAGAAGGTGCGTGATATAGTTCATCGTGAAAGAAGTCACCCCAAACATTAGTAAGGACTACATACAAAAGTAAATTCTCCCGCAGCTTAATATTTGAATGTAGGCAAAATACACTGAACAACTTTGCTGGCCCATAAAATATAATCTTTTTTCACCAAAAATAAGTTCATCAAAATAGAATGGGGAGAAAATATTTAGCAGCAGCATGAGTTTTAAACATAGCTATGGGGGTTTTACTTGACTGGAAGTTCAGAATAGTAACAACAGCTCCCATTTAATGTGCCAGCCACTTAGCATATCCCAGCT
Source organism: Prionailurus viverrinus (assembly GCF_022837055.1). NCBI lineage: Eukaryota > Metazoa > Chordata > Mammalia > Carnivora > Felidae > Prionailurus > Prionailurus viverrinus. The sequence goes on along the minus strand of NC_062576.1, from coordinate 14,419,099 downwards.
CATGTAATCCTTTTGACAACTCCCCCATGCAAACAACTATTTTTACTTGCATGTAAAAATGAGGAAACTGAGGCAGAGAGAGAATAAATAACTTGAAGGTCAATGCAACTTCCAACTAGTGAAGCCAGATTCACGCCTAGACAACTTCTCCTCTCTCCTGTACTAAGTCTGATAAAGACCCAAGAATCATCCCGGGCTTTATTAGTACGTTCTAGTTAGGAAATCTGCTCACTGGCTGAATTATGACATTGTATGACAATTACAAAATGATTGAACTGCCCACTCTCTTCCCCACAACTCTGTAAACTCCTCAAGAACAGGGATTTTTAGGAGCGCCTGGGTGATTCAGTTGGTTATACCTCCAACTCTTGATTTCAACTCAAGTCATGATCCCACCAGGGTAATGCAATTGAGCCCCGCATTGGACTCTGCATTGAGTGTGGAGCCTGCTTAAGATTCTCTCTCCCTCTCTCTCTCTCACCCCCCTCCCCTCTGCCCCTCTCCCCTGCTCTCACGCTCTCTAAAAAAAAAAAAAAAAAGAAGAAAAGAACAGGGATTTACGGGTCGACCTAAATTCAGGCAGATCTCAGTTCACTATGCCACCCCATCATCCATTTTACATGATGACTCCATAACCCTGGGCACTCAGGAAGCCTCAGTCTCCCTGCCTATAAATAAATATAATTCAGGGTTTTCAGGAGAGATTATGGGAGCTGATGCGCGAAAAATGTGCAGCACAGAACCGAGCACATGGAGTGAGTTATGTAAATCACAGCTATCCAGACAACCCCAACGACCTAGGCCAGAGGGCCAGTAAATTATGGCCCAAGTCCAGCCCATGGCCTGTTCTCGTACAGCCTACAAGCTAAGAAGATTTTTGCATTTTTCCAGGGTGGAAAAAATATCCAGAGAAGAATAATATTTTGTGACACATGAAAATTATATGAAATTCAAATTTCACGGGCCAAAAATAAAGTTTTATTGGCACACAGCTATACTCACTTGTTTACGCAGTGCCTGTGGCTGCTTTCACACTACAGAGGCAGGGTGTATGGTTCTGACAGAGACCATATGGCCCGCAGAGCTGAAACTATGTATTCTCCAGGCTTTTTTCAGAAGAAGTTTGCCACCCCCTGACCTAATCAATTACTGAACAAAAGTAGCAAGTCGAGTAGTGAGAAATCAATGATTTGTTTCCTGTGAGTATAATGTTATTAACAAGAAATTCCATTTCTGGAATTACGTATCATACCATGAAAATACTGAAACTTCTTACACAAGAAAAGAAACAGAAATACCTTATGTGATTTTACGAGCATGGATTACATTAAAACAAACACAACGTGAAAGCCACATCACACCTGCTTCTTTGGGGGGAAATCTGTTGTGGGTCAGTCTGGCGGAGGCTTTTTGGTTGCCGGAATCTGTGAGGAGGCTACTTCTCCCCTGATCAATCTCCCTTTGGGAGCAGGTATGTGTTGTTGTTCACGGAACCATCTCGTTTAAATCAAAATTATGGCTCTGCGTCGATCTCATTCCGGAACATACGTCACCGACTCCAAACGTGTGCCTCCGACAAATACCCAGGCAAAAGCAGTGGCCGGAAAACCTTCTTCGGTGAACTTTTGCTCTGCCATTTCAAAGAAATGCTGATGGCGTAGCTCCAATAGCTCGTGGTGACTTCAAGATCAAGTTCACTCGCATCAATATGGCATGCGAGGCCCCCAAGACCAGTTCACTGGCTGTCTGTTCATCTCTCGCCACTCTCCCCCAAAAGTCTAGGCACTGGTGACACTTCCTCATGGTGGCATGTCGGTTTTTACCTTGGAAAGCCCTTTCTCGGAGAGTCCACCTGATAGGACACGCCTCCTATCCTATTCCCACCCTCACCCCGACGAGTTTCCATCACCCCTACTATCCATGTTGCCAGATGAAATTCCTTCAGGCCTTAGTGCACATTAGTAGAAGACTTCAGTAGGGGATCTAGCCTCCGTATCACTACAGAAGATGAAGGTAAATAAAATTATTCTGATTCCATATCACGGAAGATAGGGAGCAGCTCAAAAATATGCCATGTCACAAGTCAAACAACAACAACAAAAATAAGGTCTGACAACAAAGGGGCACAGTTTAAACTTACAAGTTCAAACACAGAAAGCCACTGAAACTGGATCAAAGTCTAAATATAAGTTGTTTACTAAAAAACAGAACACAATTGATCAAAGGCGAAATTCAGAGAAGGGCTCTCTTTAAAATTTTTTTTTCAACGTTTATTTATTTTTGGGACAGAGAGAGACAGAGCATGAACGGGGGAGGCGCAGAGAGAGAGGGAGACACAGAATCGGAAACAGGCTCCAGGCTCTGAGCCATCAGCCCAGAGCCTGACGCGGGGCTCGAACGCACGAACCGCGAGATGGTGACCTGAGCCGAAGTCGGACGCTTAACCGACTGCGCCACCCAGGCGCCCCATGAGAAGGGCTCTCTTTAATGGGACAAGGAGAAGGAATCATGACGTTAGGCTGGTAGATTTCAGAGACACTGTACATGTGATCAGTCCCGAGGAGAAGAGCAGAACTTTGTACAGTGCGAACAAAACAAGGAGGCGAAGCATCAGACCCCAGACATGGTGTGCATCCTCCAGCCATAAAAATAGAGGACCCCGCCCCAGTGGAGGTCTTCAGCAAGCCTGCTCTAGAAACCCACCAGCTCTGTTGCCCGAACACCAGGACCTCTCCCTAGACTTCACACGGGAAATGGAATCACGTGAGAAAACCCTGCAGATACACGAATGCTAATTTAGAATCAAGGCTGCACATTGTCTATTTGGTGCTACCTTGAGGGAATCCCTGGCAAGGAACTTGGGGGAATGAGTCTGTGCCTCCTGGCCCTCGAGGGGCGCTCAAGAAAGCTCCCTTGAATGGAAAAATTGGACAGGGGCCCCAACTCCTACAAGAAGCATCATATAAATAACCAAATGGAGAAATGGTCAACTTCAGTGAAATACAGTATGTGTCTCCTTGTTCTCATGAAATAGACATACTGCTAATTTGAGGAGCTGCAAGGTAACTATACCCATCTATGTAAGAAAGCAAAGCTGTAGTAAAATTCACCTAGGCTTCGTTTACATTATGCAATTTGCACACATTCTCAGGCTGGGAAAACAACTTGGCAATTTGTATAAACACCCATACGTCTATACGTTTTGGCCTAGTGACCTCACTGCAGTGTAATATCCCCCAAAATAATTCTCAATAAGAAAAAGTCGTATGTACTACAACATTGGTTACTATATTATCTGTAACAGCAAAACACTATAAAAACGGCCTAAATACTTAACAAAGGAACTGGTTAGATCAATTATTAAACACGGACTCAACGGAAGAGAGTTTACTGAGCCATGTAAAACAATAATCATTTAAAACATAATAATATGGAGAAATTTGTGATATAAAGTCAAACGGATACATTTAAAATATGAAACTAAAGTTTAGCTAGCATTAAAACCATATAAAACCTCAGATACACTTAAACAGAATTATATACACGCTTCAAAAAATATTACAGGTGACCGTGGGTGATTTTTTTTTTCATTTTGTTTTCTTTACTACTGTTGTAATATTGTCTGTGTGACAATTTTTTTTTATTATTGAAATAATATAACTGCCATATAACTGTGTCAGTTTTAGGTGTACGACATAATCATTTTCTAAAAATATGTACATAGCAAATAGATGACTACAGTTATGGGTGATGAATTCCTAAAAAATTAATAATTAACACTCTTCTAAGTATATCTCCCTGGTAGAGAGGGGAGGGTTGCTCTTAAAAGTACCTTTTGCTCCATAAAGCTTTTCATTCCTTATTTTACTGTCGTACGTAAAATGCAATTAAAAACAGAAAAAAAGGAAAAACACTACTTTTCAGAGGAAAGGGATAAAAAGGACTTTCTCCATTAAATATCAGAATGTGTTCACAACAAGCATATCACAAACAGTGATAATGGCTCAAAGCCAAGCCACAGATCACTGAGACACAAGAGGCCCCTCAAAGATGACCCAAACTTTTAAGAATTAAATCAACGCCTAAGTGAAAAATACGTAATTGCAAACATTAGGACAGAAACCAAATGACAAAATGGAGACAAACTAGCTGAGATCCATACCTTATCTGAATTTGGTGGCAAAAACCGCTAAATAAAACAAATCAAACCCACCAGAAACGCTAGAATTAAAAAAAAAAAAATGACACTTGGGCGCCCAGCTGGCTCCTTCGGTGGAGCACATGACTCTTGATCCTGGTGTCATGAGTTCGAATCCTCCGTTGGTGGTAGAGTTTACTTAAATAAAATTCAAGAGTTTTTAAGTCACGGAAACGAAAATACAGCATAAAGAATAAAAAAATTAAAACGTAGTAACAACATCCTTCTCCCAAGTGGCTCTTAAACTTATTATACTAGAAGAGTCTTCAAATATCCATCCATTCAATTAATATCTGAGTTCCAAACAGGCAGAACTTGTTATTTTATGTATTTTTATAAAGTCATCAGCTTTTATGAAGCCAAGAAAACCTAATTAAAAAGAAAACATAGCATTGGAAATTTCCAGACAGAAGTATTATTAACACACACACACACACACACACACACACACACACACACACACAAAGAGTATATATGTAAACATCTATAACAAAGGAATCACATATCAACAGTCTCCAGCACAAATATGAACACGAGGGTAAACAGAACTCCTTTAGTAAACCAATAACCGAAAAAAGGTTAAATGGTATTAGTAATTAAAGAAGTATAAAACCAAAACAGTGGGAATACACTTTACAATTTATTACATTGGAGGGGCACCTGGGTGGCTCAGTTGGTTAAGGTCTGACTCCGGCGCAGGTCATGATCTCACGGCTTGTGAGTTCGAGCCCCACGTGGGGCTCCAAGCTGACAGTCTGGAGCCTGCTTCGGATTCTGTGTCTCCCTCTCTCTCTGTCCCTCCCCTGCTCGCGCTCTGTCTTACTCTCTCTCAAAAATAAATAAAAACATTAAAAGACTTTTTTTTAACTTATTAAATTGGAAAAACAAAGAAAAATTACTAAGCTCAATTTTGGCAGGGAGATAATGGGTTCAGTTCCTCGGGAAGAAGGTCTCACACGTTGTATCAAGAGTAATTGAAACTATACCAACACGAACAATAGCCCAGTCCTCGAAATGAATGTAAATAATTCCAAAGAAGAAAAAAAGAGTGTGCCTGGTTTTTTTCTTTCTGTATGTATGTAGATACTAGGTGCAGAAGCATTTAGTTACGTTAAAAAAATAGAAATGACCTAATATCCAGCCATGGAAAATTGAAAAGCAATACAAGCATATTAAACTGTAACTATTACCAAGTCATTATGGCCATGTAGGAGCGAAAAAGAACATTTACCAAATAATGCAAAGTGAGAAAAGCCAAAAAATTGAATATCCATAATGACTACAACCATGTAAAGAGCTCTATTTGTTTACGTTAAGATGGGACAAGGAAAAGAAGAGGTGAAAATAATTCGGATTTTTTTTAGTGTTTATTTATTTTTGAAAGAGAGAGAGAGGAGAGGGAAGAGAGAGAGAATTCCAAGCAGGCTCCACACTTTCAGCACAGAGCCCAGGGTGGGCCTCGAACTCACAAACCGTGAGACCACGACCTGAGCTGAAACCAAGAGTCGAACACCTAACTGACTGAGCCACCCAGGCGCCCCAATTCGGATATTTCAAGAAAACTTTACAATGCAGATTTCTGACACTTGGAGCAAAGACATCATCTTAAATCCTTCAGAAATGGCCTGTAAGAACCATTAAAGCAGCGAAAGCCAAAGTGGTCCCTGGTCAAAGAAGCCTCAGGAAGATGTTCTAGAATTATTCACAGGGGTGCTCGATCACTGCAAACGCCCCCCTTCCCCAACAATCCTGCACAGAGCCGCTGGCTGGGCTTACTGAAACAGACATGCGTCTTTCTGGATAACCTGATACCATGGCAGAGGTTTCTGAAAAGCAGCATCCTAATTCAAAGAAAACCTTTCTGTCATTAACACCCAGAGGCTATGAAAAGCTTCCTTAAACTGCCTTTCCACATAAGGTATTGGGTTAAAAACATTTACGCCTTTACTTCAAGAAATCAGCAGACTTCTCAAAACATTTTCTGAGGAAATGAACGCTTGCAGGGAAGTGATAGTATTAATCCAATGGATTCAACTATTAATCGCAACTCACTAGGAAGAAAGAAACGCACATTTTCTCCAGGGAAGACAAGAAAGAGTTTTTATTACCATAAACCTCTTGAGAACAGGAACATCCTCTTATTTTTCTTTATAACTCTACAGCCTACCAGCACATTATGTTGGGTAAATGGGTGGCTGGCTGGCTGGCTGACTAGCTAGCTGGTTGGCTGGGTGGATAGATGGGTGGACGGACAGGTGGGTGGGTGCATGACTGAGTAGATGAGTTGCTGGGTGAGTAGGCAGATGGATGGTCGGATGGATGGCTGGATAGATAGGAGGTTTGATGGACTGATGAATGGATGGGTGGCTGGATGGCTGGCTGGATAGGTGAGTGGATGGATGGATGGATGGATGGATGGATGGATGGATGGAATGATGGATGGATGGAATGATGGATGGATGTGTGGGTGGGTGGATGAAATGATGGATGGATGGAAGGATGGATGGATGGATGGATGGATGGATGGATAGATGGATGGATGGATGGATGGATGGATGGATGGATAGGTGGATGGAATGATGGATGGATGGATGGATGGATGGATGGATGGATGGATGAAATGATGGATGGATAGATGGAATGATGGATGGATGGATGGATGGATGGATGGATGGATGGATGGATGAAATGATGGATGGATGGATGAAATGATGGATGGATGGATGGATGGATGGATGGATGGAATGATGGATGGATGGGTGGGTGGGTGGATGGAATGACGGATGGATGGATGGATGGATGGATGGATGGATGGATGGATGTGTGGATGGAGGATAGATGGAATGATGGATGGATGGGTGGGTGGATGGATGGATGGATGGATGGATGATCGTGAATCCTAATCCACAAGCAGCTGCTCAAACCACTTATATATACCAGTGGGTTACAAAAGTTACAACAGTAGCAATAGTGGTATTCTGAACACAAGTCAAACAAGAGAACAAACAAGAGACTTGAAACGTCATCTGTGGAAAAAAACAGATTATTTGTGAGATCATTCAAAGAGAAAATTCAGGGCTTCTTACCCTGTAAATTAGGCTTAAGCCCCTAGGCCATTAATTAGGGTGAACGCAGCATAGTCAGGTGCTTAAATGAGTCACTCTTGACAAACAAGAGAGACGTTCCTTAGCCAGAGCCAGCTATGCTGTAACAGAAGCTGCATCCTCGTAACAGAGCTGCCCAAAGTGTGACGGCCACCAGCAGCAGCAGCTGGGAACCATTTAGAAAGGAAACTCTCAGGCCCCACCCAGACCTACGGATCAAAAACTCTGGGGATGGTGCCTGCAATTTGTGCTTTAACAAATGTTCCAGGTGATGCTAAAGCCAGCTGGAGTTCAAGAACCCCTGCGGCCAGCACATCAACGAAGGGAACTACACACTCAGTTTTGACCCAGATTTCTTTTTTTAGGAGAGCAGAGGGGAGCACACACACGCGAAAAGTCTCCCTGATGGGAAACACGGAGACCTTCTAGATGCAGTGCAGGCATAAAAATTCCTTCAATACTGAATTTTGCAGCCACAGCACCTGCAGACCCCAGGAGTACAGGGGCTTCTTGGCCAACGCGAGATCCCCACCTTCCAGAGCTACATAAGCTAGGGGACGGGTAACGGCGAGGTCCTTCATTCTTAGAGTTCTGTGTTGGCATCAGTCATTTACTGCTAGTCAAGACATCCCAGGGAAAATGCGAGGGGGTTCCAAGTCTTTTGGCTTCTTCTCACTCTCTGGTACAGGGTCAAGTTTAATACGTATATTCCAGATCAACAGAGAGCAAGGAACATAACCCAGTCGATTAAGGAAATGATAATCGGAAACTGAAGATACCTGAAGGTCTTCCCTTTCTGGCAAGCAACGTCCACCTACTCATCACTCATTTTGGTTAACATCACTCAGTTGGTTAGTGCTACTTATTTGGATGGGATGGCAGAAAACAACTAGTATTTGTTGAAGGCTACTAGCTGCGTATCTCTCACTGACCCCAGACCATACCCATTTGAATTGGTATTTTCATCCTGTTTCACAGGGGAGGAATAAGGTTCTACTTTGGCGATAGTCTCCAGGCCACGCAGTATTAAGCAGCATAAGCAGGTTTCAAACTCGGGTGTGTTGAGGACCTCCAAGACCGCCTCCATGCCGACGACTCAGGAGGGGACTCACAGGACCCAGTATATACTAAGTCACGTTCATGCTATGACTTATTATAGGGAAAGAATACAAAGCAAAAAATCAGCAAAGGGAAAAGGCACAAGGAACAAGTCCTAGAGAGAACCAGGCAGAGGCTTCCAGAATCTCCAATCTCCTCCCCGTAAAGTCACGCAGGATACACTTAGCACTGCCAGCAAGGAGTTGTGACAACACACGTGAAAAATTTCCTACCAGGGAAGCTCATCAGAGACCCGGTGCCCACGGTTATGACTGGGGGTTGGTCACAAAGGCCCACCACGTACCTAAGCTCCAGCCTCCCAGCAGGAAAGCAGGGGCGCAGCATAAACCGTATTATTTGCACAGCTTAGGCACCGTGGGCCACTCGTATCAGTTAGGAAAGGGTGGAAACTCTCTCAAAAGCCAAGTTCTCAGATGCCAGCCAAGGGCCAACCTGTTAGGTAGATATCTCCGTGAAGATAATGGTCTCTGGTCTGCCAGGTTAAATTTCTTCTGCACACCAGGCTAGGCAGGTGCCAGGCTTCTTCTTGTTCTACGGCTCTGCTACACGAACTTGTTCCTCAAGTATCTCCCCAAAGACCCAGTGGACTCTTTGGCAGGTTTTTAAATATATACGTGCCCAGAGTCGGCGATGCCATTCTCCAGTGTCTGGATCTCCTTTCAGGACCATTCTTGGGTCAGCGCCTTGTCACCGCTCCAAGGGTACCATAGGATTTTAATTTATGGAAGTGACTGAGCCACAACCGGGGAGGCCAATGCCTTTGAAAGAAGACATTTATTACTTACATTTCCCGAGAGAAAGGGGACACACACACAACCACACCACACAGGGCCACCTGGGGACACACCAGGAGTCGTTCAGGAGACAGAAGGAGTTGAGGCAAAAGCTTAGGCCACAGCAAAGCAGGGCAGGTAAACAGCATAGGGTTGGCAGTCTGAGTAATTCCGGCACACTTGGGCCAGAGGGGCTGTCCCCAGTTGTCTGCGCACTTGGCCCTGGGTTGATGTAAAGCAGGGGGGGATACTGGCCTGGTGAGTGACAGTTAGATAGAAGGCGGTTCAGAGTATGGGCTCTGGATCACAGGGGAGAAGAAAACACCTCTGGCCGTTAGTTTGGCTCTGCAATGAATGGATGCCAAAGACATAAACACAGAATCTAAGAAGACACGGACCACCAACCCATGGCGTGTCCCCTGCCCTAGATCTGGCCCACCCTGCCAACCAACCTTATCCTCACCAACAGCTTCCCAGCCCACGGGCAGTGGTCTGCACAGCGCCTGGCCAAGAGCAAGCGTCGAGAAATATCGGCTTATCGATATTGTTATTATGATGCTACTCATGAAATAATGGTTAAGATCGTCGGCTCCAGATTGAACAACCGAGGTCCAAACCCCTCCTCTGTCATCTTACGTGTGTTATTACTTAAAGGTTTTAGGGTGAACTCATTCGTAAAATGGCATTAATCACAGTATCCACCCATTAGAGTTGTTCTAAGGATACATTATAAGGTAATGTGTGTAAAGTTCTCAGCAGGTGCCAAACACAGACTGTGTGCTCAATACATGTCAGCTACTAATGCATCCCCATTTAGCCCCTCCACCCCAGGCCGAGGGCCAGGCAAACACCTGTCTAGGTCAACTCACATCCCTGGGACCTAAAGGTGGGTGTAACACTTAGAAGCTGTGGCCAGAGGCCATTGTAGCGTCTCCAGACACAGGGACAGACAGCTCTTACCCATCTCTCTGTTCCCTTTCATTCCTTAAAGACCTTGTTACAACAGGACCATACAAATCTGAGACCGCACTGGAACACCGACGGGTGCTGGTGTGTGGTTCACAACTTTACCAAGACATCACTGTTGGATTGAAAGGGGTAACTAAAATGGAGGAAACCGAAGTTGCTCTAAGTAATGAGTAAAGTTTAGAGCTGGAGGGGAGAAAGATCACATCCAAGGATCCGATTTTCTAGATGAGAGAACAGAGGTATGGAGAGATTCAACGATGACAGCCAGAGATGCAGGGCTAATCAAACTCCTCCTCAACACCCAGGCTATTGCTCCCATCACCTCGTGTCCCCATCAGTCAGCCACAGTGCCAGGGGTAGGCTCTATTTCATCGCGTGGCTGAATCTCTAGAAAAAGTTCTCTTCTCCCAAATCTACCTCACCCTTCTCCTTCCTCTAATTCCAATATCAGACCTTCCTGGGAATACCATTATTTGAACTTGAGGATCCAGAAGTTTTTTTTTGCTTGTTTTTTTTTTTCTTAAGATGCCAAATCCCCGGGGCGCCTGGGTGGCGCAGTCGGTTAAGCGTCCGACTTCAGCCAGGTCACGATCTCGCGGTCCGTGGGTTCGAGCCCCGCGTCAGGCTCTGGGCTGATGGCTCAGAGCCTGGAGCCTGTTTCCGATTCTGTGTCTCCCTCTCTCTCTGCCCCTCCCCCGTTCATGCTCTGTTTCTCTCTGTCCCAAAAATAAATAAAAGTTGGAAAAAAAAAAAAATTAAAAAAAAAAAAAAAAAAGATGCCAAATCCCCACCCTCGGGGTGGGGAAAAAATATTCACTGAAGTATCACATGAAACACCAAGTAATTTGCAACTTCAAATACCCACTCAAGTAGGACCACCGTCCAAGCTAAGTGACCTTGGGCATGTTACTACATTCCTTTTTTCTGTTGCATCTGGACCAAAACCACATTATTTTATTATTTACTTGCTATTTCTGTAGCTAATTTCCCAGTTTTTATTCTTCCCTTTTAGAAAAGAAGCAAAAAAAAAAAAAAAAAAAAAAAAAAAAAGGAAATCAATGGAATAAAAATACCGCTATTTTCTGATACAAATTAAACTCCACATCCAAACACAAACAGAATCACCAGCAGCAGATGGGTCTGTTTTCTCCATCTTTCCCCTCACCCCCAGGGAAAATCAACCATATGGCAGGAAGGAATCAACTGGGTGTTTTGATAAACGAGGACCAGCCCGGTCTTAAAGCTCTAAGCATGACATTTGTAAAACCAGAAATGACGTCATTGCTAACACCTTTCTCCCAGCTCTACTCCACCAACTGAACCAAGGAAGTGGGATATTTTACACCAAAGAAGACACAGGGATATCGGTGTCAAATCTGATTCATGGGGACGATTAAAGGAGATGACGATTAAAGACCAAAATACATTCTGTCAAAGGCTGAATATACCCATGCCACTCACTCATTCAGATTCTATGTAAAGAGAAGCTATTAAATGCTTGGAAGGTTGATCATAGGAAGAAGCATGGTCTTTCCAGCCACCTCAGAAATAACTCCAAAATAACAACTCCTAGGATGGAACCGTATCAGTCGAAGATTCACGGCATGATGAGACACGACCCCACACCCACGACAACCACCAAAATGAAAAAAGACTGACAATGCCAAACGTTGGCAAGGATGAGAAGCACCTGGAACTCTCATACGTTGTTGACAGAAATATAAATTGGTACAACGGCTTCGCAGAACTGTTACCTTTTTTAAGAGTGGAACATACGCCTACCCTATATGACAGTGGGGTCATATGACCGTAATCATACTCCAGGGTTTTTCTATGAGAGGAATCAGAATTTAGGCTCATGAAAGTCTTCACACAAAAACATTCATAGTAGCTTTATTCATAATAGCCACAAACTGGAAACGGCCTGGGTGTCCATCAACAGAGGTTTGAATAAATTGTGATATATTCATACATGGAATACTTCTCATAAGTAATTAAAAAAAATTTCTGATAAACAAACTAACATAGAGCAAGGGTCAGCAAATTCCACCTGTGGAATGGCCACCTGTTTTTGTAAATAAAGTTTTATTGAAACAGAGCAGTGACCAGTCATTTGCATATCGTCAGAGACTTAACCATTGTGGAGCCTAAAATAATCATTATTGGTTTCTTTAAGGAAAAGTCGATAGACCTCTGACAAAAATAAATGCAGAAAGGTTACGCTGAGTGAAGAAGAAGAAAAAAACCAGAAACAGGAGTATGTACTTGATGATTTCATTTCTGTTAAGTACTGGAATAGGCAAATCTAATCTACGGTGAAAATACCAGAATAGTGCTTGTTTCTGGTGGATGGAGAATGACTGGGAAGGGGGGTAAGAGCACCTTCTGGAGTGAGGGAATTGGTCTATATATTGGTGTTACACGAATGCAACTGATCAAACTGATCAAAGTTGTACAGTTAAAACCTGTTACATTTCACTCCATGTGTACATGAAACGTCGATTTAGAAATCCAAAAAAACACAAAAAACCTTTTAGTTTTTTCCTTCAAAAAACACAAGGGTAGGATCTGACCCCCTAAACTAGGCTGTCTTTCTCTTAGACTCTGCATGCTTCACTTTACATTTGAAATTCAAGTTCGAGCCCATCTTGTACAGCTGCTCCTTCTTAATGACCAGCTGTTCCTAATGACCAAGCCTCAGGCCCCTTGGGATTCCTCAGAAGTGGTTTTTAATCTTATTTCATCTACAGTCTTTGTTCAAACAGTCCTGCGGGACAGGCCCAATATGTGAGAAGTTCAAAGCAAAGACACTCCGGTTGAAGGACAGCGGAGGCCAGGCCAACCCTTCTCCTGCCCCCCCACCCATGACATCCCTACAGGGGCTTCCTCAGAGGATGGCCACAGCGTCAATGACCCACATCCTAGCTTTCCCCTTGCCCTAACCACTGGATCACCCTGACTTGTCAGCCCTCATGGCCAAGATCGCTCCCACCTCCCCCACTCCTTCCCTTGATAGCCCATCCTCTCCAGGGACTGGGACTGCAGACCAGCTCGGATCAGTGGCTCTGGCCCATACGCATCACGCACGCGACCCCACGGCCCCTGTTGGCAGAAACGACTGCCGAGAGAAGGGCCATGAGAAAGGCTGCCTTCCAAGGAGCATCCGATCTTTTTCCCATCTTCCTCTCTTTCTTGTACGGAAACCTCATTCAAGAGCACTGGGGCATGAATCAAAACACACACACTTAATGTACCCAGGTGTATTCTACATTTACGCTGAGCTACTGCCGCAAAAAGACACAACCAAACCTTCCCTGTATCCTCACTCTCCCTGGGGCCCATTTCTGGTGAGATACGCTTGGGTCCAGTGACCCGGTGATGTGTCCGAAGCTTTGCAGCAGACATTTCACTGTATCAAATGGCCTGGCTCTGAACAGGCAGCACCACGCCCCGGACATCTTGTAGGTTACCTACCACAAGGTCAGCATCTCTCTCCTCTTAAGCACAAACTCTCCTCTCGAGAACAAAGAATCCCACGATGGAAAATGGACAAGGCGGGGGACAAAATAACGTTAGGAAGCAATTTCTTTTTGTGGCTTCTCTCAAAAGAAAACCACCTACCCACACTAACCACAGTGTCAGCTGTCAATACACAAAGCAGACAAAAGTCGGCAAAACTCGGGAGAGCTTTCTACCCGCCCCTCGAAAAAATTTCACCGCGTCTTGATCCCAGACCCTCTTGGTGGACTGGTCGTTTTAAGGCAGGTGTCCTTGCCTCTTGGCGGTTAGTCCTTCTTACCCTGTGGCCTCGACCATCTGTCAGAGACGTTAAGCTTTGCTTTTAAATGCAAAATCCAGAGAAAACAGGAAGGAAATCTGGGGAGCAGAGGTGAGGGCGGTGATCTGCCTGTATATTTACCATTGAGGAGAAAAAAGAGAAAATACGAGAAACACGGGCCCAGTCCCGAGGGAAGTTGCTACCTGCTGCAAGCTCAGGCTTTTCTGCCTTAGGGAAGATATTTATTTTCCCAGTATAGCATCAGCCTTGACTTACAGGACCAGGGAGCTAAGTTTGCTCCAAACCCATTCTCATTTTGGTACTGGCTAGAGAAATAATGGCCGTTAAGACCCTTTTGTTTGGCAACTGACTTTGGAGTGCTGATGATAGGCTAATAACCTCTCCTTTCCGTCGGGCTCGCGAGGTCGGTCAGACCCCAAGGGCCATGGCCAACGTGAAGTGCAACCTGGCTGATGCACGGGGTTGAGGACCGAGCTCTACAAGTCTCTCTACTAAGCCCAAACCCAAAATGCAAGCTTTTCCACGCGCCACTTACGCTATGAAGGCAATGAAATGCCCACAGGAGCAGAGCAAAAATGGAAAGAGAGTTGGGCTGAGCCAGGAGGGGGGGCCCCGCTCAGTTTAGGGCCGCAGCACGGACGAGACAAAGCCAAAGAGCCCACGCTCCCATGCACAGGGTGTTGACAAGCTATGGCCCACCTCACCAGAAACGGGGGTCCTCGATTCTAACCCAAACAGGAAAGAGCTCCTTTCTCTTGGAGAGGGGCAAGGGGGAAGGGAAATTAGGGAGAAATGCAGTTCCACCTTCTAGTTTTTTTGTTTTGTTTTTAATGTTTATTTATTTATCTAGAGAGAGAGGGAAAGAATGGGAGCAAGTGGGGGAGGGGCAGAGAGAATCCCAAGCACTGACAGCACAGAGCCCGGTGTGGGGCTCGATCCCACAAACCATGAGGTCACGACCTGAGCCGAAATCAAGAGTCGGACGCTCAACGCACAGAGCCACCCAGGCGCCCCATCTAACTTCTAGTTTCAAATAACAAAAGGAAATTAACCCGGAACTATAAATCTAAGGACTCACCGACTCACAAAAAAAAGCAGAATTCGCTTTGTTCAAAAATCAGCCACATGCACAGTTTCTTTACGTGGATTACCATTTTTGGAGAACCTGTATAGAGTAACTTATGCTCCACATAAAGATCATAAGCACCATTATTTAGTGTATCCGACAGAGCAGATCTCTATTGATTTAGAGGGCACGTCGGAGTCTCAAATTATCTTGGAGGTCCTTACCACGAAAGTAATATTTCTAACAGCTAAGCAACCATTCCTGAGTGTTCGCTCCAGATAGCTTCGGCTTCATATGTTGTATCTCTACGCTGCACGACGCCCCATGACTGACGGCGATTCTCACCCCCATCTTGTAGATATACAGACACTGAGTTGTAGACAATTAGACAATGCCCCCAAGCCCCACAGTTCGTACGGCAGACTGATTCCAGATTCAGAACTCACATGTACTGCCCTAAACTCCCTCAATCATTTCCCATACAATTTTTAGTGCTGCTGTGAGAGTTACCTTAGAAATCCATTTAATGCCAGGGCGCCTGGGCGGCTCAGTCAGTCCAGTGTCCCGACTTCAGCTCAAGTCATGATCTCGCAGTTCAAGAGTTCGAGACCCCCCCATCGGGCTCTGTGCTGACAGCTCGGAGCCTGGAGCCTGCTTCGGATTCTGTGTCTCCCTCTCTCTCTGCCCCTCCCTGCTCGTGCCGTCTCTGTCTGTCTCTCAAAAATTAACAAACATTATAATAATTAAAAAAAAAAAAGAATTGTTTAATGCCAACTTGGTAGCTACGCACAGAACAACGTAAAATGGGCCTTTAATAACACCCACCATGCCACAAAACCAAGAAGGGAAATACGCGGACAGCCCTTTTAGGGCCACTAGCTGTTTTCCATCTCGAGTGAGGGAAGGGAAGTCGGAAAGCTGGGCCTGGGAGCTGGAAAACTTAGCCAGAGAGGGCCTCCTGGCCCCATCCTCAGAGGGTAAGTCTCTCAGATGGCGGGGCTGAGATGGGAAGGACTGACGTGAGGTGAAGTGTGTCAACAGGGACAGCAGCAGACGGGCTGGGTGTGATGAGAACTTTCTACAGAGGCCTGAGAGACAGAACTGGGGCGACGGCACGATTCGGCCACGGCACCCAAGCTCAGAGAAGGGATACATCATCTGGCAGATCTGGGTTACTTCGACAGTTGCCTGGGGGCCGGGCTGGGGGGGGGGGGGGGGGGGGCGGTGCTTACACAACAAAAATGGATTCTCTCAGCCCGGGGACCGGAAGTCTGAGATCAAGATGTGGGCAGAGTGGATTTCTTCGGGAAGGAAGGAAGCCGCTCGCCTTGGCTTGCAGGTGGCTGCATTTTTGCTGGGTCCAAATCTCCCCTTTTCCAAGGACTCCAGTCACATGGTCTGAGGGCCCACCCTGAAGAGCCCATTTTAACTTCTTTACTTCTTTCAAGATCTTATCTCCAAACCTGGTTACCCTCTGAGGCACTGGGGGCTGGGACCTCCATATATGACTTTGTGGGGGCACAGCTCGGCCCCTAACACGCTGTGAGGCGGCTCTCAGTGAAGGTAGGGCTGTTGCTGCCATTTCTTTTAGTTGTTGGTTTTCACAGACATGCAGGAGCACCAGACTCGAGCTTGGGGTGGGGAGGGGGGGTGGTTCTTGAAGGGGTCAGACTTCAGGGTCCTGGTGAGCAATGCCCAGAATCAACTTTCACCCGGGGAAGCCGCTAAGGAAAGAAAAATCCCTTCGGAGGAGGAATTCAGTACCCCTGGTAAGGCCCATGGCTCTCAAAAACTGTGGGAGTGGGGGCTTTGTAAGACTCATCCCCTCGGAGCGGGAAAACCTCAATGTGTGGAGGGCGTGCCAGCCCCAGGACAGTGGTATGTGCCCGGGACGATTCGTCTTGTCTTCCGAGCTTCACTGGGAGGAATGAGGTATAACAAAGCCATCAGTCCCGTCAGACCAGATGGGTGAAATGGTTACACGTCCAGGTAGAGAGTGGACGTGCTCCCAAGTGCTCAGGCTCAGTCCTTGCCATGAACTGGCGCTAAATGGGAAAAAAAGAAAAAGGCTGAACCCCGTCACTTTGCACAGCTGGGTCTTCAAATCCTCAAAGAATCCGCAAACCCCTCCAGGTACACAACACGCCCACAGCCCTGCGCTGGCACGAAATGCACACGGTTTGTTCTAAGAAACAATTACCCTCTGCATCCGAAGGCCCCGCTCGCAAAGCCTGAGCACGCCAGGTGCCTCCTTAACAGAAACATTCTCTTCTTTGCAAGCCAAGCAGAAACTCAAGAAGACCCCTGACAAATTGGAGAAATGCCCAGGATGCCCTACCTGATGACACACGAAGTCAGGATTCCGCAAATGAGCTAATGAGCAGAACGCCATCCCAGGAGTGCCTCCCAATCTGTCTGCGGCCGGAGCCAGCCGGCTCTGTCCTTCCCAGGACCCAGGATCTTCCGTAACGTTCGGAAAGCCTTCTCGTTGGCTCCCCGAGAACTTGTGGCAGAACACACAGTGCTCTCAAAATGTTACCCGAGAGGCTCCCGAAACAAGGCTCCGGAGTTGACGGGAGGTCATAAAGTAGATTTCTTGCAAATGTTAAATCGTGATTCATGATCCCAAAGACACCTCGCTGACTGTCAATCCCAGCAGGCAAAACCGAGAGGAAAACATTCCTCTACAGTCAGCCCCGAAGCGTAAAGGGCAGACAGCAGAATTCATAACCGTTCTCTTGACTTTGACTTTGAGCCGTTGGTTCCCAAAGTGTGCGTGACTGGTTAGAAATGCAAATTGGGGGAGCCCCCTCCGGACCCACAGACCCAGGAATTGCCTTCCAGATGATTCTGATGCGCATACGAGCTAAGGAGGTGGTAATTTAGGGGCTTGTAAGCAAGCTTCTACCCCGTCTCCCTTCTCCCCCACCGTCATCTGCTTTATTGCAACCAACATTCACTGGGCACTTCTGCAGTGAAAGGGCACAGGCATCACGAAGGAGCAGTCTACCCTGGACCCTTCCTCTTTTCTCTTTTACAACCATCTCCTATTTCCCCTTAGTCCTTCCTTCGTAAAGGCTCTACTGTTTTCCTTCTCGCTTCCGCAACCACGTTCATCACCCTACACCAGCCTATGGCACGACGCGTCCCAAACCAGGCTCCCTGCCTGTTTCTCCCTGAGGCCCGCACACCGCCACCCACTGGCCCCAGGACTCCTCCGCTCGAACACTGCCGTGTTCCCCGCCGCACCCCACATCGGGTCCAGACGCCTCTATTTAACTTCCACGGTCTCCCCCTTTTCGGCCCCAGACTCACCTGGCCCTGTTCTGAGCGGTTTCCTCTCCCCGCTCGAAATAAAACTGAACTCCCGAAGACAGGGCCACAATTTATGGGTCTCGGAATCACAGGGGGGTAGTGGTGTAAGGGAGCACAGCGGGTATCGTGAAAAGGCCACGTCACTGAACACGTCACCTCAATGTCTCATCTGCAGAAGGGTGATTAAGAGCCACAGTCCCTTCACTAGGGCGTCTTCGTTCCGGAACAAAGGACCAGAGGCTGGGTGGCTCAAACAACAAACATTCCCTTCTCACAGTTCTGGACCCTGGGATATCCACGACCACGGTGCTGGCAGATCCAATGTCCGGTGAGGACCCACTTCCTGGTTGTCATCCTGACGCTACAGAGCGGAGAAGAAGAGGAAGCCCTCCTGCCTCTTCTGATCCAGGCGCTAATCCCATTCACAAGGGTTCCACCCTCATCACCCAAGCACCCGCCAGAGACCCCACCTCCAAATACCATCACATCCGGGGTTAGGATCTCAACATATGAACTGGGGTAGGGGGTGGGGGGGGAGGCGGAGAATGGGGAAACAAACATTCAGTCCATAACCCAGGAACATTATGAAGACCAAAATGAGACATTGCATCGGAAAGCAATGCGCAAAATACAAGACATTAATGAGCCCTGTTTGCCCCACCACTCGTTTTATATGATCTCTTAATAAAATTCAAAAACCTACTGTTATCTTGATCGTAGTGACGGTACCAAGAGCACAAACTTACATTAAAACTTACAAAGGTGTATCTTTTATTTATTTTTGTTTAAGATCTTATTCTCGAGTAATCTCTACACCCGGCAGGGGGCTCGAATTCACAACCCCAAGATCAAGAGTCACCTGCTCCACCGACGGAGCCAGACAGGTGCCCCAAAAGTTGTACATTTTAAATACATACAGTTTCGGGGCACCTGGGTGGCTCAGTTGGTTAAGCGTCCGACTTCAGCTCAGGTCATGATCTCACGGTTCGTGGGTTCGAGCCCCGCATCAGGCTCTGTGTTGACAGCTCAGAGCCTGGAGCCTGCTTCGGATTCTGTGTCTCCCTCTCTCTCTGCCCCTCCCCTGCTCAAACTCTGTCTCTAAAAAATAAATAAACATTAACAAAAATTTTTAAAAATACATACACACAGTTTATTTGATATCAATTATACCTCAATGAGCCCATAAAAAAACAATCTCAGGGTTGACCCAGCTTCCAGTACAGAATAGCTTGTACAAACTCAGCTTTCAGCGGGTAACAATGATCAAATCCAGACAAAAATGTAATTAAAAAAAAAAAAAAAAAAAGGGGGCGCCTGGGTGGCGCAGTCGGTTAAGCGTCGGACTTCAGCCAGGTCACCATCTCGCGGTCCGGAAGTTCGAGCCCCGCGTCGGGCTCTGGGCTGATGGCTCAGAGCCTGGAGCCTGTTTCCGATTCTGTGTCTCCCTCTCTCTCTGCCCCTCCCCCGTTCATGCTCTGTCTCTCTCTGTCCCAAAAATAAATAAACGTTGAAAAAAAAAAATTTAAAAAAATAAAAAAAAAGGAATTTAAAGGTATTGGGAAGGACCAAAAGCAGGCTGAACCTGCACAGGAGTCGGCCTTTGAAAGACAACTGCAGAGTAAAATTGTGACTTCGTAGCAGCCTTTTAGCTGAAGGGACTCTCCAATTTGCACGCACCTGCCGCGGAAGAAAACCACAGCCTTCACTGGCTTGTTACGGGAGGAAAACTTGGGGGCTGGAAGAACAGCCAGAAAGTTAGAGGTGAAATCCTGGAAGGGAGGCAACAGCAGATGGGGTGAGCCCACAAAAATCTGTATATAAAATCCACCCAGATCCCCGGCTGATTACCAAACTACACACAGATATGAGAGACCATGGTGGGGGCAGGGGGTGGGGTAAAAAAAAAAAAAAAGCAGCTGGAAACTGAAAGAAATAAGTGGAGATGTCAGGTGCCCTAGTGTAAGGGTGCAAGGGACTGAGCTTGGAGTTTAAGTCCAGCCAAGTTACCTGTCCGTGAGAGCAAAACCCCTATTTAATTAATAAATAAATAAATAAACAAATAAATAAATATCCTATTGAAAAGAATTTAGCAGGATCCAGAACCTCTATAACATATATTTATTTTTTTAGTTTTTTGTAATGTTTATTTATTTTTGAGAGAAAGAGAGCAAAAGGGAAGGGGCACAGAATCGGAAGCAGGCTCCAGGCTCCGAGCTGTCAGCACAAGAGCCCGACGCGGGGCTCCAACTCACAAACTGCGAGATCATGACCTGAGCTGAAGTCAGATGCTTAACCGACCGAGCCACCCAGGTGCCCCTATAACATATATTTAATAATGCCCAGGAATTCATCCAAAATCACTAGACATACAAAGAAAAAATATAATCCCTTTCTGAGACAAAAGAATAATTTTTCAATGAATTCCAAGATGATCCAGAAATTCAAATTAGCACACAAAGACTTTGGAGCAGCTCTTACACATATGTCCAAGAATTTTTGAATGAAAATATATACATAACAGATGCACAGGTGGGGGGAATCTCAGCCCCAAAATGAAATGTGATGAAGAAAGAACCAAATGGGAATTCTAGGAGTAAAAAGTACAAGTGGAATGGGATTAATAGCTCAGGGATAGAGTCTCTGACCCTCAAGAAAGATCAACAGAAACTATGCAATCTGAAGAACAGAGAGGGGAAAACGACGAAGAAAAATGAACGGAGCCTTAGAGACCTGTATGACAGTATCAATCAGTTCAACTTAATATCTGGAGTAGAGGAAACAGAGAAGAGGCAGGAAAAAAAAAATAATAAAGAAGTTTAATTGGCTTAAAACTTCCACTTTAGGGACGCCTGGGTGGCTCAGTCGGTTAAGCGTCCGACTTCGGCTCAGGTCATGATCTCATGGTCCGTGAGTTCGAGCCCCGCGTCGGGCTCTGTGCTGACAGCTCAGAGCCTGGAGCCTGTTTCAGATTCTGTGTCTCCCTCTCTCTCTGCCCCTCCCCTGTTCATGCTCTGTCTCTCTCTGTCTCAAAAATAAATAAACGTTAAAAAAATTAAAAACAAAAAACAAAAAAACTTCCACTTTAGTAAAGACAAGCATAGACTCACAAAATTCAACCAAACCTAAAGTAGAATAAATACTTTAACATTTACACCTAGGCAGGGTATCCTGGGGGGTTCAGTGGGTTAAGCATCCGACTCTTGGTTGCAACTCAGGTCGTGATCCCGCAGTTTGTGAGATTGAGCCCCGAGTCAGGCTCTGTGCTGACAGCTCGGAGCCTGGAGCCTGCTTGGGATTCTCTCTCCCTCTCTCTCTGCCCCTCCCCTGCTCATGCTCTCTCTCTCCCTCCAAAATAAATAACCATTAAAAAAAAAAAAAAAAGGAAAAAAAATGACATCTAGGCAAACTGCTGAAACACGAAGTTCAAATCTTGAAAACAGGCCAGAGAAGAATGACACATCACATCCATCAGAGAATAATACAAATGAGGGTGTACTTCTCATCAGAAACCATGGAGGCCAAAAGACATTGTAACAATATTTTAATAGGCTGAACAAAAAACTGTAAACCCAGAATTCATTACGCAGCAAAAACCATCGTTCGAAAATGAAAAGGCAATAAAGACACTCTCAAATAAACAAACCAGAGAATTTATCACAAGCAGATCTGCTGTACAAGAAATCCTAAAGGAAGTTCTCCAGCCTGAAGAAAATGGACTAGGGGCGCCTGTGTGGTCCATCAGTTTAGCGTCTGACTTCAGCTCAGGTCATGATCTCGCGGTCTGTGAGTTCAAGCCCCATGTCGGGCTCTGGGCTGACAGCTCAGATTCTGGAGCCTGCTTCAGATTCTGTGTCTCCCTCTCTCTCTGCCCCTCCCCTGCTCACGCTCTCTCTTTCTCTCAAAAATAAATAAAATTGAAAGAGAGAGAGAGAGAGAAAGAAAGAAAGAAAGAAAGAAAGAAAGAAAGAAAGGGAAAGGGAAGCAAAAGACAAACGACTATAGGTGGTAACTCAAATCTACAGGAAGGCGTGAATGTTACTGGAAATAAAACGTATGAAGTGGTCTCCGAATTAGAAATGGAGGGTTACTGGAAAATACACATTCCAGAAGATTACCTGAATCTTCGGGCAAGCACACTTCACCTTCCTGGTTTTTCCTAACCTTAACAGAAATAAATGTACGTTCCGTATCAAACTCGAGTATTGGTTTTAAAATGTGAGAACTCTTTCCAAAATATTTCACAACTTTTGACTAAGTCAAACTGTTCCCAATTTGCTGACTCTGTTCAGACACCCTCCGGTGTAGATTCAGCGGGAGGGTTCTCCTCAGGTTTCTGGATAAAAGCAAATGTCTGCATCTAGGCAGGAGGAAACGCGAACTAATTTTAACAAGAAGGTCAAGACACAAATAAAGGAAAAGGGCCCCACACAAACTATATGCATGCTCCTATCAGGATATCACTGATAAAAATCATTTAGAATTGGGGCGCCTGAGTGGCTCGGTCAGTTAAGCGTCCGACTTCAGCTCAGGTCATGACTTCACAGTTGGTGGGTTCAAGCCCCGCATCAGGCTCTGTGCTGACAGCTCGGAGCCTGGAGCCTGCTTCGGATTCTGTGTCTCCCTCTCTCTCTGCCCTTCCCCTGCTCACACTCTGTCTCTCAAAAGTAAATAAAATGTTTAAAAAAATTGTTTTAAATCATTTAGAATAAAACACACCTCTGTCCTGTTCCCTGCTT
This sequence comes from Prionailurus viverrinus, assembly GCF_022837055.1. Taxonomy (NCBI): domain Eukaryota; kingdom Metazoa; phylum Chordata; class Mammalia; order Carnivora; family Felidae; genus Prionailurus; species Prionailurus viverrinus. The sequence continues at coordinate 14,396,020 of NC_062576.1, read as the reverse complement.
TTTTTTTTTTTTCTTTTCAAGCTGGGACTCTAACTGGAATGTTCTTTCCATCATCTCCATCATCTCTGTCTATCCAGCTTTTTCTGACTTCCAAAGCAGAGCTCAAATGCCCTCTCCTCAAATAAACTTGCCCTCTTCTCCCCAGGCAGAAGTGTTCCCTCCCTCCATGGAACTTTTTTCAGCATTTCAGGGCTTTCTACCTTGAATTATAGTCCTTTGTGTACAAGCTACAGGGAATCAGATTTTTCAGTCAGGGTTTTCAGAATAAATAGTGTCAGAACCACCCAGGCAGGATGATACGGAATCAGAGTCCAGACCCGGGAAGCTGGGTTGGGGGGTGGTTCCCAGGGAAGCAGGCTTTCTGGGACACCGGATGACTGGAGACAGCAATGCTGGGCAGGGTCGTCTGGAAACCGGCTCTGCCTTCTGCCCCAGGAGCAGAGGGAGGGGATGTAATCTAGTTGATGCTGGGATTTACTTAGGGACCAAGAGAGCCATAAGGGGGATAAACGGCCCATAACTTGTGAGTATGGAGGCTGGGCCTCCCTCTCCTCTGGGGCAGAATCTTTTGTCCGGCATACAAAAGGTGCTCAATAAATACCTGCTAGATGAATTCAGTAAGTCCCGGGTCCTGACCCGACTCCACTGAAGGAAGCAGGTGCTGAGGGCCATGGTATTCTCAGCCAGCAGGGAGGCCAGGAAACCCCACTCAGCCCAAAGCTACCAGAAAACAACTAGAAAACTCAAGTTCTCTGTTCCCAGGATAATGCTGTACTTGTAGATCAGTCGTTTATGACACTGTTCTGATGTGGGATTTACTAACAAATCAAGGGGACCCCAAATCAACTCTTTCCTCATCATCCCCCTCTACCCACGATGCCCTTTCTGTGAATGATCCCCCCTCACCCTAGAGGTCTGAATGTGAGCTCAGATTCTTTGCACTTCCTCTCTCCCTACATCCAAGTACAAATCCCGCCATTTCGGTCCCTGGACAGACTGTGTTTTCCAAAAGTGGCCAAAAGCAGTATCTCGAGACCCACACACTCTTCTAGAATCTTGCCACTCCTCATCAAGTGGTGGGGACTATTGTCTCTCCTCTTGCCCTTGAGACTGCCCTGATGACCAAAGCAATGGGATGTGACCTTGGAGGCCACACCGTAAAATTTATTATCATTCCAACTAGTGTCCTCATTCTCTCTCTCTCTCTCTCTCTCTCTCTCTCGATACTCACCCTTATAATCTACACACCATATTGTGAAGAATCCCAGCCACATGGTGAGAACACATCTAGGCGTCCAAATAAGATCTTGGCCAAGAGCCAGCCCAATGTCAGTGACTGAGGCTTCAGATGATTCTAGAACCCTGATCTTGAGCCATTACAGGTGGCACTGGGTAGACCAGAAACAAAGCAGCCCTGCCCAAATTGCAGATTCATAAGCAAAATTAATACTGTCACCATTTTAAGCCACTTAATTTTGTGACAATCTGTTACAGAGCCATAATCACTGGAATAGCCTCATAAACATCTCTCAGCCCTCTGCCCTCCAACCCAGTTATCAAACCTGGGCCACCATCAAGGCCACTGTCAAGTCTCATCTCAACAATTTCAACAGACTCAAGGAGTCTTTCCAAATTCCACTCCCTTCCTTCTCTATTTCATCCTCCCTGTTCTTCCCAGAGGGGCTCCTCTGAAACAAATCACTCCCTTGCTTAAAATCCTACAGACGACAATAAATTTCATATATTGAAAAAAAAATCCTACAGACAACCAACAGCTTAGGATGGATGGACAGACGGACAGATGGACATGTGAGATATAAAAAAATGGACACGAGCAGAGCACCTGGGTGGCTCAGTCATTTGGGCGTCTGCCTTTTGATTTCAGCTCAGATATCACGGTCTGTGAGATCAAACCTCGAGATCAAACCCCAAGATCAAACCACACTGACAGCACGGAGCCTGTGTGGGATTCTCTCTCTCTCCCTCTCTCTCCATCCCTCCCCCGTTTGTGCACACGCACGTATGCGTGCGTGTGCACGTGCGCTCTCCCAAAATAAATAAATAAGCTTAAAACAAAAAAGAAAGATGGCTAGAGCAAATATGGAAAAACCTGAATTGTAGTATCTAGGGGTTGAGCGTAGGGTTATCCTACGCTGCCCTTCCTGCCTTTACTTACATGGTGTTTGAAATGTTTCGCCCGAAAGGTTTGTGGAAAACAACAATAAACCTCTGGTTACTTCTCACAGATGGAAATCCAAATTCCCAAGCACAACACACAGGCCTCTTCTTCATGTGGCTTCGCTGAAATTCTGGTCCATGCCTGGAGCCTCCCCCCACCCCGGAAGCTCCGGGGGTTCAGACACACCTAACCATGCGCACATCCCTGATGGGGTCAAGGTCTCACACCCTGGTACCTGTGCTCTGACATGGCCTCTGCATAAAGGAACCCCTCCGGCTTCTTTCCCTGCCAGCCTATGCAGGTATCAACACCAGTGTTGATGGACTCAGAGGTCCCCTCTGGGAGGCCCTCCCTGACCCCCGAGATCCTACCAGGATTCCCCCCGCACCTGCCGCGGACCGCCCCCCCCGCCCCCCCGCCCCCGGCAGTCCTATGGCTACAGCTTCCTTGCCCCCAGAACTCTCCTTCTTAAGTGAGAGCTCCCCAAGGGCAGGGCTGGGCCTTACCCATCTGTCTAATCAGTGCCTAGCACATGGTAAGCACTGAAGAATCTCTTCCGTTGCCTCAGAGAAAAGATCGCCGACAGCAACAGGTTCAAGCACAAGGGCATTCGGTCCTCCTCTCCTTCCCTGACCCCCGTGCGTTGCAGTTATGCCGTCCAAAAATTCAACCACTATCTACGGGGTGCCTAGGTATTGAGAGGTATACTGCTCCAGGTATATTGAGAATACAACGTGAGTAAAGCAGACAAAGGCCCTGAGCGCGTGTGGCTTACTTTTAAAAGGAAAGATAATAATAATATTAGAAAGTTAAATATTCAGTCATGTCACTGGACTAAACACTCTCCTCCTCCATGAAGCATCGATACACATCACCTTATCAAAACACGCACAGGCCAAGAGGTCAAGTCTATCATCACACCGTGACCCCAGGAACGCAGGTCCGCCATCTTGTTTCCTGGCTTGGGACGCCGGAACCCATATCCAGAACCATTCTGCCAAGCCCTGGGGATTCCGGAGGGCCCTACGCACACTACCCCATCTGAGGCTCATGGAAACAACCAAATTATTGCCCATCGCCCCCGCTGGTTCTCCTGGAATGGGTGTGACAGTGTCGAGGGCCAGTGGCCAGCAGCTACACCATGCACTGCGTTGTGATACGAAAAAAAAAAAAAAAAAAGATCGGTCATAATCACGACAGCAAAAACTACACAGTCACTTTGCCGGGACACAAAACCCAAACCCTCCTCTAGCATCTGCTCTTGCCTGGCCCCATCTCCTTCCCCGGGTTTTTCTATCCTTGCTACCAGTTCATCCATAATTGCTCTTCTCCTCACCTTTAGGACACAACAATATCCTCGTTCCAAACCAAAGAGGGAGCTGCCAGGACATTTCAAAGCCACTCTATACTGCTGATCTCAGTAATCAGGTTATTCTTGTTATTTAAAAAAAAAGTAATGAAGTGTGGTGCAATTTCAGGGCTCAGGGATTTTGATTTACTCAGTAAACATTTACTAAGCTACTATTCTGTGCAAGGCAAGGCAGAAACTGGGAGATGGTGACACATTTGCCCTCAGGTAGCTTTCACTCTAGAGGGTTTGGTCTTTGTGGGGGGCTTCAGTCCTTCTAAAGAGCAGTCCAAGATATCGTCTAACCATTGCTGTGGGGATAACCAAGATTCTTAGATAAGACTCGAGACGGGGGCGCCTGGGTGGCTCAGTCGATGAAGGGCTGGACTTCGGCTCAGGTCATGATCTCGTAGTTCGTGAGCTCGAGCCCCACATCGGGCTCTGTGCTGACAGCTCAGAGCCTGCAGGCTGCTTCAGATTCTGTGTCTCCCCCTCTCTGTATCCCTCCCCTACTCGTGCTCTGTCTCAATCTCTCTCAAAAATAAATAAACATTTTTAAAAATTTTAATAGACCAGCAGGATTATTTCAGGGCTCTTACAATCCACTCTCAAACCTGGCTAAATTCATCAACGGTTCTGATAAACACGTATGCCTTAATCTCTCTGTTTTGCTTCTTCGCCTTCTTCCGAAACCCTTCTACCATGTCTTCTTCCGTCCTATGTGTTTTTCTCTTACCGAGTCCTCAAATCCCTCGCCTTCCCTACAGCCACTCTCACTTTAGCACACCCAGGTGCCCCCAAGGGCCAAAAAGAGTCAAGCAAAAGACCGGAAGAGTGGACAGTGGCTTGGGGGAGGGCGTGTCTTTTCCCAAAAAGAAATCTACGCCAAGTGGAAAATCGAAAACAGTCAAGGAAAACACTCTAGAAACTTTCATGCACGTTGTTCTAACGGTAAAAACTCCCATCACCCCACCGTCTCCACATGATTGCCAGTCTCTTTACAAATGTGATCACAACTACTTAAAGACAAGCCATACCCGGCCCCGCAATGACTCTGGGAATGACTCACAACATATGCAGCTATGCTTCCACATTCAACCACATTGCGTGTATTTCTAATATAGTTTCAAGCAATTCCCAGTTGTCTTTGGCAACGTCCCAGAACCTTTTTCAAATAAAGCAAAAGCAAATAGCACAAAAACTTCAGAATCAAGAAATCCTTTGGCGCTAGCCGGCAAATTCCATTACAGCGGGATGCGAGTTTCCACATTGTTCAAATACAGTTAAAAACCCAGTCTGCCTTTGCCTTGCATTTTGCATTCTGCCCCACAGCTACAAGCACCAGTCGCGGAGAACCGAGCAGAGTGCACGGCAGTAATGATGAGTAAACGCGCTTCTCCAAATTAGTAACTTGCGAGTCATTGGAAATCAAAAATTTCTGACGAGAATATTTCTGAGACCATAGATTTTTCTCTCTAAAATAGTGGCTTCACAGAGATAAGACACAAAGTTCCCACAGAGGCTTCCTTTTGATCACATATTTTGGCAATTCTGCCCTTATCCCATTCAGCGACCTGAGCGAAATAAGGAAATGAGTTATACAGCCAAGATTGTATAGCTATAAAGCATAATGGCATTTGTTTCATCAACTTTCATTCAAGAGCTCAAGACCATACGGCCCCAGACCTGTATCTCCTGGAGAGAAATTCACCATGAATTATTTGGGGGCCAGTAACTTCCAATTAGCCATCCTTTCACAGTGTTAAAACACCAAGCACCCCATCACCATGGCACCCATGCGTGCACATGAACACACACCCGAAATTCCAAATAAGCTAAATTTTGAATAAAGCCTCACCCTTCACACAGCACATAGCCTTTGCTGATCTGCTTCTCTGAAGGGGGAAGGGAAAAACAGCAACCTATGCATCCCTACGGAAATGGAAAATTTCATTTACTCTCAATTCACTTTTTTATGATATAAACAAACATTTGCTACCAGAGCAAGATGTAAATAAAACTCAGTCATAATCCTATAGTCTAATTTGACTGGGGTCAAATGGAAAAGAGAAACGATTAAAAACAAAACAAGGGCACCCGGCTGGCTCGGTCGGCGAAGCATGTGACTCTTGATCTCGGGGTTATGGGTTCGAGCCCCACACTGGGTGTAGAGAGTCCTTAAAAATAAAATCTTAAAAGGGAGCCTGGACGGCCCAGTCGGGTAAGTGTCCGACTTCAGCTCAGGTCGTGATCTCGCGGTTCGTGAGTTCGGGCCCCACGTCAGGATCTGGGCTGACAGCTCGGAGCCTGGAGCCTGCTTCGGATTCTGTGTCTCCCCGTCTCTCTGCCCCCCCCCCTTCCTCACGCTCTCTTTCTCTCAGAAATGAATAAACATTAAAAAATTTTAGGGGCGCCTGGGTGGCGCAGTCGGTTAAGCGTCCGACTTCAGCCAGGTCACGATCTCGCGGTCCGTGAGTTCGAGCCCCGCGTCAGGCTCTGGGCTGATGGCTCAGAGCCTGGAGCCTGTTTCCGATTCTGTGTCTCCCTCTCTCTCTGCCCCTCCCCCGTTCATGCTCTGTCTCTCTCTGTCCCAAAAATAAATAAACGTTGAAAAAAAAAATTTTTTTTTAAATTTTTTTAAATATAAAGTCTTAAAAATAAGATAATTAAAATAAAGACAGAAATAAAAACGATGACCACAGTTGAGACAAGGTGTTATAAATTGAAGACAAAGGAAGGAGGACTCTGGATGGAAAGAACCTGTACTCCCATACAGAAGGCCAGACAGCCTGGCTAGGGCAAGACCCCATCTAGAAACCAGACCAAACAACGTAAGAAAACATCATGTAAAACTCACGAGAGTGACTTCTACTTCCAAGATGGAGTAACTCCAAGATGGAGAAATTTACTCTCCCACCTGAAATCACCAAAACGTATTAAATGTTTATTGATTGAGAGAGAGAGAGAGACAGAGACTGGGGGTGGGGCAGAGAGAGAATCCCAAGCAGGCTCTGTACTGTCAGCTCAGAGCCTGACATGGGGCTCGAACTCACCAACCGTGAGATCGTGACCTGAGCCGAAATCAGGAGACAGACGCTTAACCGACTGAGCCACGCTGACGCCCTCACAAAATGTATTTAAAAAAAAAGTTTTCAAGACACTGGACATCAGGCAACAAGGCACAATGATCGCCAAAAGAGAGGAACCAAATGAGGTGTGCCACCACCTTGAGAGTTTCCCAGCCACGTTACAGGAAGAAGGAACCTAGGCAAAGGCCAGCAGCCTTCCTGAGTTGGAGGGATAGAGATGAGGGTCCAGGGAGATGGAGACAGCTGGAATTCACAGGACAAAGCACTGGAGAGGGCGACTGCACAGAGAGAACATCCCAGAGGTCTACAGAGGGGCACCCTCCGACATCAACGGAATACTGATTAAGGCATCGGTGTGAGGAAAGGAGCCAAGGCTGGGGAAAGAACCATCCAGAAGGATGAGAGGTTAACAGTGGCCAGGACTCACACTGGGTCAGGAGTAGTGTCTGTTGCCACCAGCCAACAGACACAGAGATGCAGAAATTCTAAACAGAATTCAACCATGCATTTAAAAGATGGCCAACTGGAGCGGATCCCCACCTGCAGAAACTGGTTCCAAAATGCATATGGAAATACAAAGGACCTAGAACAGCCAAAACAACATTTAGAAAACAAGTACAAAGTCAGGGGCTTAATACTCTCCATTTTAGGACTCAGTACAAAACTTCAGGAATCGGGCAGTGTGGTATGATTGTAAACACAGACACGCACATAACAGGGAGAACAGAAACGGACCCACAAATACGTGGTCAACAGATTTTTGACAAATGTACAAAAAGGCAATTTGTGGGAGAAGGGGAGTGTTTCCAACAAACGATCGAACGGTTGGATATCCACATATGAGAAGGCAAAACAATACAGTTCCATCCATAACTTGCACCATATACAAAAATGAACCCAACGGGGATCAGAGATCTAAATGTAAAACCAGAACTTAAAATGTATAAAATAACACACGGTGGGTTAGGTGAAGCCTTTTTAGATGAGATAACCCAAGCATGATCCATCAAAGAACAAACCGATCAACTGGACAGACTTCATTGAAATCTAAAGCCTCGCTTGGAAATTCGCTTTTAAGGAAAGTGAAAACACAAGCCACGGTCTGGGAGAACATACTTGTGAATCCCATATCTGATGAGGAGACTGTATCAGGAATATGCAAAGAACTCTCAAAACTCAGTCACGACAAATGAAAAGTAAAATATGTGTGAAGAGTGAGCGCAGAACGTCATTAGTCATTAGGGAAATACAAATTATAATTACAAAAAGATACCACCACACACGTTGAAATGGCTCAAACATAAAAGTACAGACAAGATCCAGAGGAACTGGAACTTTCATACACTGTTGGCGGGAATATAAAATGGAAAACGGGGTGGTCGTTTCTTAAAAAATACTTCCTTGGGGCGCCTGGGTGGCTCAGTCGGTTGAGCGTCCGACTTCGGCTCAGGTCACGATCTCGCGGTCCGGGAGTTCGAGCCCCGCGTCGGGCTCTGGGCTCATGGCTCAGAGCCTGGAGCCTGCTTCCGATTCTGTGTCTCGCTCTCTCTCTGCCCCTCCCCCGTTCATGCTCTGTCTCTCTCTGTCTCAAAAATAAATAAATGTTAAAAAAAAAAATTAAAAAAAAAATACTTTCTTAAGTATCTACCTGCTACATGATCTAGCCAGTCTGCGCCTGGGTATTTACTGAAGAAAAACAAAAGCCCATGTCCATACGAAGACTTTTACACGAATGCTCATAGCAGTCTTATTTGGAATAGCCAAAATTTGGAAAAGCCAAAATTTGGAAATAACCCAAATGCCCATCTATGAGAGAATGAATAAACTAACTGCAGGCTACTCACATAATGGAAGATACTCGGCAATAAAAAGGAATGAATTATTGATACACAGCACAACATCGATGAGCCTCAAAACAATTATGCTGGGGGAAAGAAGTCAGCCAGAAAAGAATACACACTATATCATCCCCTCCCCATTACGTAAAACTAGGGAAAGATTCAAACTAATCTATAGTGCCGGAAGGCATATATCAGTGGTTGTCTAGAGAAAGGCAGGTGGGAGGCAGAGGAAGCATTATTACAAAGGTGCACAAGAAAACTGGGGGGTGATGAATGCATACATTTGCTTGATGGTGGCAATTTCTCTAGAACGTGCATATTTCAAACCTTATCCGAGTGTACCCTTTAAACAAGTAGAATCTATTGTGTGTTCTTTATACCTCAGTAAAGCTGTTAAAAAAAAACTTTTTAGGGGCGCCTGGGTGGCGCAGTCGGTTAAGCGTCCGACTTCAGCCAGGTCACGATCTCGCGGTCCGCGAGTTCGAGCCCGAGTCGGGCTCTGGGCTGATGGCTCAGAGCCTGGAGCCTGTTTCCGATTCTGTGCCTCCCTCTCTCTCTGCCCCTCCCCCGTTCATGCTCTGTCTCTCTCTGTCCCAAAAATAAATAAACGTTGAAAAAAAAATTTAAATAAAAAAAAACTTTTTAATATTGCAATATTGGTTTCAGGAGTAGAATTCAGTGATTCATCACTTACATACAACACCCGGGGCTCGTCACAACAAGTGCCGTCCTTAATGCCCATCACCCATCTAGCCCATCCCCCCACCCATCTCCCTCCATCAACCCTCTTCATCATTAAGAGTCTCTTGAGGTTTGTTTCCAAGTCCAAGTAAGTATAAAGAAATGGAGAATTCTGAACAAATCCGATGGGTGTTATTATCTCCATTTCGGTCAGAGGAAATTCAGTTATTTGCCAGGTAAAGGGAAAACTTTACTTGGGTTCTACAGGGCTGCTCTACGCTGAGCACCAACATTCATTTGCAAAAGAAAAATCAACAGATGCGCACACTGAATTTGAACTATAAAGTCAATGCAATTCTGCAAAAGACAACTCTTCAGAAAGCAGGAACTTCACTGCCCTGAATATTTATCCATCCTGTCGTAAATTACTCCCTGCTCAGAGGGCCCCCAAAGCAGGAGAGTTTCGGGCAGGGAAAGTGGCTTTCCCTGAAGTCCTTGGCCACCTAGTCCAGGAGGGCTGTATGTCGTTTCTGTAGAGGCACTTGTTCCCCATACTCTGCCCCTCCACGTGAAGGCTCTTAGCTTGGTCTGAACTCCTAAATTCCTTGCACACTGTTTGACCTAAAAAAAATTTATCAGCCTTAATTTTAACATTCGAGTCAAGCCAAGTCAATTTCATTTGCAATGCAAAGGAAAACAGTTTTAAGAGTGCCAATGAAAACACAGATCTGAAATAAACTAATCAGCAGCACCAGAACCCAAACCTCAATCAGAATCCAAGCCTGGTCTTCCTCCCCATACCTCTGGGCTGCCCCAACACGGTGCCAGCCCAGCCTTACTCAATTCTGGATAAGCCTGTCTTTACTTTTCTTTTTTTAATTTTTATTTATTTACTTGCACGCGCGCACGCGCACACACACGTGCCGGCGAGAACAGGGGAGGGGCAGAGAAAGAGGGAGAGAGAAAATCCCAAGCAGGCTCCATGCCGTCAGCGCAGAGCCCGACGTGGTGCTCGATCTCATGAACTATGAGATCATGATCTGAGCTGAAATCAAGAGTCCGATGCTTAACCAACTGAGCCACACAGGCACCCCGTGGAAACACCTGTCTTTTCCGTTAGGCTTCCCTGTTATTTTGCGCTTCCATCCATCAATGTGAAGCGAATTATTTTTCAAGCTTTTCCTATGTTAAATATTCATCCTCTTGAAGTAGGTCACTCTTTCATGAGCCTCAGCTTCTCTTTGAACTGATTCCCTTTTGCTGCGTATCTCCCCTAATAGGGACGTGTAATGCATTCAAAGTGTGAAATCCAATTCCAGTTAATTTTATTGATTCCTTTCCCAGCCTCCTTATTTCTTATGCTAATTCATGTTTATTTCAAAAAGAGAAAACAAAACAGCCTTTTGGAGAGAATGTCTTCAAAATCTGTAGAGCCACCGCATTTTCATTCAATTATAAATGAGCTATACAATATTTAAATCACTCACTGGAAATAAAGGCAGGTTTTAATCCATTCCGGAACACAGCAAATGGCCTCAGAGAACAACTTCTTTGAAAGTGAGCAAATGGGATAATGATAAAATGCATACCTCGTCACACCCACACACTCACACTCACCAGGTTACCCGGTTGACTAAAATGATCTTCTCTGTTGTCCCTGTCTGCTCACCGAGTTTCAGACAGGAGACAGAATACACATGGCAAGTCCCACGTAAGTGCACTTCTCTGGTATTTCCTTTCTCTGCAAAAATTGCTCTTAATTTTGAAAGGGGGCGAGGACGTGCTGCGTGTCCCTGCATAGTTTACCATCATGCCTAGGCATAGCCACATAATGGCAGAACTGTCTCACAAGGTCAGATGAGAATGGCCTGGATGGGACCCACTGGCTCTTTCCTGAATCTGAAAATGTTCTGTTTCAGTTCCAAATTCACTGATTCTAGAAAGCCCCGCTTTCCCCCTAGTAATAGATCAATCCTATTGTAATGAATTCTATGAGCAAAGCTGGGATTCTAAAATGTGCTGAGTGTTATAAGCGAATTGATCTTGGACCTCCTTCCAAAATCATGACTGCCTGAACCCAACCCAGAGAAGGTAATCACTGCATCGTTTTTGACGCGCATCAATACTTTAGGCGTGTCCCCTGGAAGAGGTAATTTACTACCCAGCCTCCATCTAACACGCCTTCAGAACTGGTGTTTCTGAAAGAAATCATTTCCTCCTAAATCATTAATAATGCAACATTTAAGTGGCAGTGATTCTCTCTTCATCATAAATAAATATCAAGAAATTACCTTCATCATCTCCTGCAAAAAAAATGTGAACCAGACTGGCTCTCTCCAAAAGAAAGAGACATGACTCCATATTCCAGAACCCCTGTCTGGTTAATGAATGAGGGGGAAAGAGCCTTAAGAGTGGGTCAATGTCATTTTCTTAACCTGTTTCCTCCTCCTCTGTGTCTCGAGCAGGTTAGTCAGAATAGTTAAAGTCAAAAACACAAGAAATACCAAGTGTTGGCGAGGATGTAGAGAAAAAGGAGCCTTCGTGAGCTGTTGGTGGGAATGCAAACTGGTGCAGCCGCTGCGGAAAATAGTATGGAGGGTCCTCAAAAAATTAAAAACAGAACTACCATACGATCTAGTAATTCCACTACTGGGTATCTACCCAGAGAAAACAAAAACATTAATTCGAAAAGATATATGCACCTCTACGTTTATTGCAGCATTATTTACAATAGCCAAGATATGGAAGCAACCCAAGTGTCCATTCACAGATGAATGGATAAAGAAGATGTGGTATATATGTATATAAATATCACTCGGCCATAAAAAAAATATGAGATCTTGCCATCTGCAACAAAACGGATGGACCTAGAAGGTACGATGCTAAGGGAAATAAGTCAGTCAGAGAAAGACAAACACCATATGATTTCACTCCTATGTAGGGTTTAAGAAACAAAATGAATGAACAGAGAAAAATAAAAGGGGCAAACAAAAAACCAGACTCTTTAATACAGAGAACAAACGGGTGGTTGCCCTGGGGGGGGGGGGGCGGGGGATGGATAAATCAGATAAAGGGGATTAAGGAGAGCACCTGTCATGATGAGCACTGAGAAATGTACAGAATTGTTGAATCATTACATTGTACAACGGAAACTAATATAACACTGTATGTGAATTACACCCGAATAAAAAATAACAATAAAAAACATTTTCTTGCCAGTTCCTTGCTTCTCTTCACTTCTCCAGCCACCTCCTGGGCAAAACCTTTTCCCCCTCTCTTAGATCAAGCCGAGATCCGGAACCGCACATCGAACTGTCTACTCGACATCTCCACCTGGATGTCTTGTTTGTTTGTCTTTATTTTAGAAAGACACTGAGCACGGAAGTGGGGGAGAGGAGCGGAGCGAGAGAGAGAATCTTAAGCACTGAGCGTGGAGCCCGACACAGGGCTCGATCCCACCACCCTGGGATCGTGACCTGAGCAGAAATCACGAGTCGGACATTCAACCGACCGGGCCACCGGGTGCCCCTCCGCCTGGATGTTTAATAGGCATCCCAAATTCAAGGTGTCCAAAGTTGGATGCATCATCCCCTCCCAAACCTGCCCTCCTCCGTGTCTTCCCATCTTAGTGAATGGCAACTCCATTCTCTAACTGATTAGAGTAAAACCAGAGTCCTCTTTAACTGCTCTCTTTCTCACCTACCTCGTATCTATTCCATCCACAGATCGTCACAGTGCTATCTTCCAAATACACCTGGGATGTGAGACCTCCTACCACCTCCACTATTTCCAAACAGGTCCAAGCCACCACTTTCACCTCCCCTGGCCTGGAATGCTGCAATGGCCTTCCAATCGCTTCCATTCCCGCTTTCACGCCGTCCCCTACAACGTCATTGGCACACAGCAAGGTGATCTCTTGAAAACACCTGAAGTGGGGCATCCCACCCACCAGCTGAAGCTCGAAACTCTCCAAAGGTTCCCAGCATCACGTAGAACAAAAGCCTCGGAACACCAGTAAAAGGACCGTCTCCTCCAGAAGCCTTCTTTGGCAACTAGGTCTGGCGGAGTTCTCTCTCCCCTGTGCATCCACAATATCCTGGGCACACCTCCATCAGGTATGGACAACGTTACATCTCAGTGGCCTATGTTCCCCCCACCACTGGACTGTACCTTGGCTCTTTCCCTGGGAGCACACAACACATAGCGCGGGCTCCGTAAGCGCCCGTGAAATCAAAAAGCCCTGAACTTAAAGGGCCTTGCACTTGGTGTAATGTTCTGCCGTCGCCATCTTGAAATTGTTCATGATGGGTGAACAAGGTACTTTGTATTTTCATGTTGCAGTGGGCGCTGCAAATTATATAGCTGGTCCTCGATGGATAGATGGATGGATCCATGGATCAATGGATGGCCGGACAGACGGACTCAACTTCTGCAGTGCAGTACTAACTATCAGAATAAAACACCACAGCTTGCAGGGAAAAGACTCCAAGAAAGAAACGTTGTACTTAAGGCACATATATGTAAAAGCCAAGGAAAAATATAAAACGAGATTTCTGAAAATCTGTCATCCACATACCTTTCCCTTAGGAATGTTACTGGTCTGCGAAAGACCGACAAAATTAGGAATTCCAGTACGTGGATGTTGTGACCAAAAAGAGCCATGGCAATAAGCATCTAAGGACAAAAAGACCAACAGAAGATAAATGATGAGGACTAGTATGATCGCATTCATTAATACAACCTGGTACTGATTCAAGTCGAGACACGACATTCGCAGAACAGACATGTCAGAAACATTATTCTTTTGTATATAACAGTTGAGACCAGGACAAAGGAGAAGCATGAGTCAGTGGGAAAGTCAACCAATGGGACTGAAATAACTAAAGTAAGTGGAAAAGATCAAGCTAGAACTTCAACTACCAAGTATAATCCCCCAGCATAATTCCCAAGTGTATTTTTAGGGATAAGCTAAAAATTCAACTTAACTTTTTAAATAAAGCCAGAAAAAATACATGCGGGTATTTTTTTCAAACCCCGAATCAAAGACAACTTGTGAAGTTAAATGTTCCAGGAAAATGTGAAGCCACTACATCCCATCCAAAGAAAGCATCGACATTAAAAGGTAAGCGAGGAGTTTGGAAAGCACATGTGTGATAAATACTGAAGACAAAGATAATTTCTTCACCACATAAAAAATGCATGCAAATCAACAATTCCATTAATCAACAGATAAATTCTGTTTTTAACAGATCAAGCAGAGCTTCAAATTTCACCAAGAGCAAATGCAAATAAATCGTATTTGGAAAAATATTCAATCTCACTACCAATCAAGACAATGGAAGCTAAAAGGAGAAGATGTGACTGTTTATCAAATTAGCAAGGTTTTAGAAACTGTACCGTCTCTTCATTGTGAAAGAAGATAAAGGTAATACAAGGACTCTGATACACTGCTGCGAAATATAAACTCATACAAACCTAATGGGAAACCAGTTTGGCAAAATATATCAAAAGTCTTTAAAAAGCCCATACATTTTGGTCTACCGATTCCACATGAGACTATTTCTATCAGAGGCTGGATATAAAGTTCTATATATAAAGATGTTCATCACACCGTTATGTATGACAAAAATTTGAAAGCAATTGTGAGATCACAGAAAATATATATTTGGTCTCTGGCCCCAGCTCCTGGCGCAGAGCTCCTAAAACTCTTGTAATTTCCTAAGTGATAAGAGCACAGAGAGCATCTTTTGTTCTCTAGTGATCGCTGACCCTGGTTCCTGACACAGGGCTCCTAAAACCCTTGGAAATTCCTGGGTCATAAGAGGGTCTTGTTCTAACGCAGTGACTCTAGGTGGCACCAGACAGACTGGGCCATGATTAGAAGCTTGGAACTTTCAGCCTCGCCCCCCATTCTCCTTGGAAAAGAGAAGGGGTATAAATGGAGTTAACGATCCATCGTGCCTCTATGACAAAGCCTCCGTAAAATCCCAAAAGGATGGGGTTCCGAGAGCTTCGGGTTCCTGAGCGCATCAGGGGGCTGGGAGAGTGCAGTGCCCCAAATGGGCATGGATGCCCCCATGTTCCAGCCCTACACATCCTTTCCATCTGGATATTCAACTGTATCATTTACCATATCCTTTTATAAGAAACCCATAAAAGTAAGTAAGAAAGTTTCTGTGTTCTGTGAGTCACTCTAGAAAATCAATCGAACCTGAGGAGGGGGTCCCTGAAAACTCTGATCTAGAGCGAGCTGGTCAGAAGCTCAGGTGACAACACGGGCTTGTGACGGACATCTGAATTGCGGGGGACAGGAGGGGGGTAGCCTTGTGAAACTGAGCCCTTAACCTATGGCATCTGATGTTCTCCCCAGGTAGACAGCATCAGAATCGAGTTGAATTATAGACCCCTCAGCTGGAGGCACAGAGAATTGCTTGGTGGGGAAAACCCACAACATTTGGTGACCAGAAGCGTCAGAAATGACGTGTTCTCCGTGAGTAATAAAGGACACACAGGACAGAAACAGGAGGAAAGAACCGGGTTTTTTTCCCCACAGAGGAAGGAAAAAATTTCTAATGCTGTAATCTGTATCTCCGCCTATATGGAAGGGACAGAGAGGGACTTACGGTAAAAACCGTTGAATGAAAATACCGTATCATAACCAAAATTAATGTTTATGAAGTGCTTAGTAGCACGGGGAAGTATTTGTATAAAAATGTTAAGAGAAAGCATAGGACGCAAACATTTCTATGCAAGCGTGATCTTAAAGATGTTAAGAATGTTAACAGGGAAGGAAGAAGAGGCTCTTATCTTAATGCTACAGAGCTGTAAGTCTTATTTTCTCATTTCTGATGTTCCCCGCTTCCTGACTTATCACAGCGAACAAACCATAGATGCTCTCTCTAAGTGACACGCAGACAGCCTGGCCACCACCCCTCCATCACCTCCGTGGAGCCGGACGCAGACAGGTGCCAGCGTGCGGTTGACCAGGCTGGGGGGCACCCCCCCCACCTCTGGTTCTGCCCTTACCAGTTGAGTTGTATACCTGCCAACAGCCCCTTGTGTTTTTCCCAAACCTCTTCGCGCCAGCCGTGCTTGTTACCGGAATGACACAATTCTATTAAATTACATAAATGGGTGGCATTATGAGTGAGAACCAAGTTGAACGCTTTCGAAAGACTCAAGGGGAAAATAAAAAAAAGGCTACGTAAAGGCATGTGCAATTAGATGTGGGCAAGACAACCATACAGGATCAGGAAAGAAATCACAAGCTGTGGAAGGTTTCCGCACACTGCAGAAACCTGTCTTCTCGGAGACTAAGATATCAGGTCCAAACAGACTCCCATCACGCTCAGGAGCTCTGAGATGACAGGTCGCCTTCTTCAGGGAAGGCGCCTTGGTGCTAAGGGAAGACAAGCATTGCCAGGGGGCACAGAACAAAACCCAGGTGAACGGGGACACCTGGGTGGCTCAGTGGGTTAAGCATCTGGCTGGAATCTGGCTCGGGTCATGATCTCACACTTCGGTTTGTGAGTTCGAGCCCGGCATCGGGCTCTCTGCGGTCAGGGCAGAGCTCACTTCAGATCTTCTGTCTCCCTCTCTCTCTGCCCCTACCCTGCTCGTTCTCTCTCTGTCTCTAAATAAATAAATAAGTAAATAAATAAATAAATAAACTTAAAAAAAATAAAATAAACAGGCAACCAGAGCACCAGGAGTGGCCTGATCCAAACTTTGGCTGGGGACACCGCAGTGGTAGCAAAGTGCAACACAGACTTCCAGGAGCAGAGCTCGGAGATGGAAACCTTCCAGAGTCAATTCCCAAGTCCTCGGTCAAACACGGGGCCACACCAGGCACAGGGAGCAGAAAGGGGACAGAAGAGACAGGAGAGCTCTCACGAGTCTGCTGTCGGTAGCTGCCGTGGTCTACGAACAGATTGAAGGCAGAGGCTTGTAAAACCAGAAGGTCAATACCACGGTCAACTGAGTTAGCGAACATCAGAGGACAAGTAGGTTTTACAGAAAAAGATAAAACTGTACTCCCAGCAAACAGAATGAAGTCTATTCCCCCGGGGGTGCGCCTGGGTGGCTCAGTCGGTTGAGCATCTGACTTCAGCTCAGGTCATGATTTCACAGTTCATGAGTTCGAGCCCCGGGTCAGGCTCTGTGCTGACGGCTCAGAGCCTAGAGCCTGCTTCCGATTCTGTGTCTCTGTCTCCCTCTGCCCCACCCCTGCTCGTATTCTGTCTGTCTGTCTGTCTGTCTCTCTCTCTCAAAAATAAACATTAAAAAAAATTTTAAGAAATACATTCACCCAGATCCAGCTTACCCAACAAAAGACACCCAGGTGCCATGAGATGTGGGTGTGGCGTGGGCAGAACAGAGGTGCCGTGAGCCCCAAAAGGAGGCGCCACCTGCCTGGGTCACAGCAACACCTGTTGATCCGGAGGGCAGGTCTCATGTGAAGCATTCTTACAATAAGAAAAAGAAAAGAGCAGCTTTGAAGGCACGTTTCGAAATCGTGAAATGAAGAGGCAAATGCTGGCAGTCACGTTAATTGCGTTTGAAAGTTAAAAAAGAAAAATCTACCAGAAGCCAGGAACGTATCAAACATCCCATGCGAGTAAAACTCATCTAAGCTTCCCAACAGCCCGGTGGAATCGATGATATTTTTACAGATGCAGACACTGAAACCAGGGGTGATATCTGCTCTCCAAGAAGCAGTCTGCAGGTATGAAGGCGGGAAAGGTTTTGCCGTGAGGAAAGGACTCAGAAGCACTTCAAAGCACAGGCGGCAACCGTCTCGGTGCCTCCCAGCTGCGCATCAGAATCACCTACTGAGCTTTTGAAAAATAAGGATTTCCAGAGCCATGTCTGACCGGGATCTGCAAAATGTGAACTTCTAGGTTGAGGGATCTGGGAGCTGGTACTTTGGTACTTCCCCACAGGTCCCCAAGTGCATATGAAGTTCGGACAAGCATGGGAACCACTGGTCTGTGGCGTCCCCTGGTCTTCAGTGAAGGGCTAAGCCGTAGGCATCGTCTGTCCTAGTTTGGACTGAAATGAAATGCTCTCACTCTGGGAAAAGTGAGATGGTGATGCGTTTCCTCATTATAAGACCATAGTCCACTCATGAAGATAAAAAGCTTCTGCACAGCAAAGGAAACCATCAACAAAACTAAAAGGCAAACGACGGAATGGGAAAAGATATTTGCAAATGACATATCAGACAAAGGGCTAGTATCCAAAATCTATAAAGAGCTCACCAAACTCCACACCCAAAAAACAAATAATCTAGTGAAGAAATGGGCAGAACACATGAATGGACACTTCTCTAAAGAAGACATCCAGATGGCCAACAGGCACATGAAAAGATGCTCAATGTTGCTCCTCATCAGGGAAATACAAATCAAAACCACACTCAGATATCACCTCACGCCAGTCAGAGTGGCCAAAATGAACAAATCAGGAGACTATAGATGCTGGAGAGGATGTGGAGAAACGGGAACCCTCTTGCACTGTTGGTGGGAATGCAAACTGGTGCAGCCGCTCTGGAAAACAGTGTGGAGGTTCCTCAAAAATTAAAAATAGACCTACCCTATGACCCAGCAGTGGCACTGCTAGGAATTTACCCAAGAGATACAGGAGTACTGATGCGTAGGGGCACTTGTACCCCAATGTTTATAGCAGCACTCTCAACAATAGCCAAATTATGGAAAGAGCCTAAATGTCCATCCACTGATGAATGGATAAAGAAATTGTGGTTTATATACACAACGGAGTACTACGTGGCAATGAGAAAGAACGAAATCTGGCCCTTTGTAGCAATGTGGATGGAACTGAAGACTGTGATGCTAAGTGAAATAAGCCATACAGAGAAAGACAGATGCCATATGTTTTCTCTCTTATGTGGATCCTGAGAAACTTAACAGGAACCCATGGGGGAGGGGAAGGAAAAAAAAAAAGAGAGGTTAGAGTGGGAGAGAGCCAAAGCATAAGAGACTGTTAAAAACTGAGAACAAACTGAGGGTTGATGGGGGGTGGGAGGGAGGAGAGGGTGGGTGATGGGTATTGAGGAGGGCACCTTTTGGGATGAGCACTGGGTGTTGTATGGAAACCAATATGACAATAAACTTCATATATTGAAAAAAAAAAGACCATAGTCCAGACAAGCCCCCAACTTCCCAGTCTGCTCAAATAGAAGAAAAGAAGCTTAAGGGACTTATTTTAACTTCTGGTGAAGAAGAGGGTAGGTTTGCAAGACTACAGTGGGATGTCAGGAACTTTGGCGTGAGAGTCCATGAGTCCAGACACGATGCTCAAGCTCAGCGAAGGGAGACGCCCTCGCGGGAAGGAGCTGCCGCAGAAAAGCCACGCTTCCTTCTCCTGCCTCAGCACCCCAGGGGTGCGCACGCGCGTCCTGGCCGAGTCAGGAACTTGGCGAAAAGACGTCTGAAATTCTTGGCCAACCTGACCTCCCCTGCGATAATCACGCTGCAACCCACAGCCTATCGGTGGCGTATAAACCCAAGACTTAAGAAAAAAAATTCATTTCCCACTTTTACGTCCATATAAAGTCTTTAGAACAGTATTGGGCACTTGAAGCACATGCACAGTAAATGTTAGCTACTGTCATAGTTATTACTGTTAGCACCATCACGGTCGCCATCATCATCAGGAATCTCCTATTTCTTTAGTGTTTATTTTCTTTATTTTGAGAGGGGTGGGGCAGAGCAAGAGAGGGAGAGAGAATCCCAAGCAGGCTCCGAACTCTCAGCATGGATCCCGATGCGGGGCTCGATCCCACGACGGTGAGATGGTGACCCGAGCCGACATCAAGAGTTGAGATCGACTCTCAGATGCTCAACCCCTGGGCCAACCAGGCAGCCCAGGAATCTGTTTCTTGTGGTTAAGAAGAAAAAGAACACCTTATTGAGCACAGAGGTACTGGCCCAGCGTTCCGGTTATTTCTTGCTGTTTAACAAACCACCCAAAAAGTTACTGGCTTAAAACCACAACTCCATGTAATTTTGCTCATGAAGCAGAACTTGGGGGTGAGGATGGCTCCTCTCAGCTCCAGCTGGTATCAGCTAGGGAGGCTTGAAGGCCAAGGTGGTGTGGGGTAGGGTGGAATAGGTGGGGAGGAAGGATAGGCGGGGAAGGGAGAAAAGTGGGGGGTGAAGACTAGAGAGGGGTGAGAGGTGGGAAGGGCGGATAGGTAGGGAAGGGTGGTGGGGGTAGGGTAGGTTGAAGCGCACTCACTCACACGTCTGGCACCTGCTCTGGGAAGACAGAAACAGCTGGGAGCTGGAACAGCTGAGACTCTTCCCCCCCCCCTCCCGCCACTCCCCTTCCCTTCCCCCTCCCCCCCCCACCCCTGCCCCGGGGGTCTCTCTCCAGCACAGGCTTCAGGTTAGCCTGATTTCTGACAGGTGGCTCAAGGCTTCAAAGGGGCACATCCGCAGAGACAGCACCTGCTAGAAACTCTATCGTCCTTTACCACCCAGCCTAGGAAGTCCTCGACATCATTTCCATTGAATTCTAGCCTCTCAAAGGCAGTCACTAAGGCCAGCCGATGATGATCCATGGGAGGGGAAGCACTCCACCTTTTGCGAGGAAGAGGGACGAAAAAAAATTGCAGACACATTTTGAAACCACCACACGTTAGAGAAACCCTTTCTCGGTCCTTTGGACCTAACTTTTTATTGCTGGCAAAAAATGCAGATCTGACCAATGCTGACCAACCGCTGTCTACAGGAAAAGACGCCTTTGAATCACTGACTCTACCTGTCTGATCCACACAATTACAGAACTTGAACACACTTTAGAGCCCATCTAGATTTCGCTGGGGAGAAAAGCAGTCCCAGAGGGGCCGGGCCGTCTTGTTCCAGAGAGCGATAATGGCTCTGACCCCCCCCCCCCCCTGCGGCAGTATTAACCGAATCATTCATCAATATTCTCCTATTTACAGGCATGCTGCAACGTATTCGACAGATGTCATCTCATCCGGTCTTTCTTTATCATACTCACAGGAGGAGCTGCTGTTTTTCCCGACGGGTAAACTGAGGCTCAGCAACACGGAGTTGCCCAAAACCCAAGGTTGGGTCTGGCTTTGTTATGTAGCCAAGAGGAAGTTCGAGAAAAATCTGTCAAACGCGAAAGCCCATGCTCAGTCCACCGAATGGCCCCCCCTGGAGATCAGCTGGTTAGGGAAGCAGCTGGCGGGGCCAGGGTCGCCCATCTGGCTCTTGTCCAGAGTTCAGGGCCATCGAACAGTCTCTACTAAGATGAGGCTTTCAACAGAACCGTCCCTGAGAGGTAACCATGAACTCACGTTCTGACAGAATTGTGCGCCGTTAACACGAGATCCTTTCTTGTGGGGAAGGAGGACAGATGTGGGTTCTCACAGCCCTAAAGAAGAAGCTGGGACACCCACCTAGCAGTGAGGCTGGGAGGGGAGGGACCACAAGCCCGTCACCAGCTGCTGTTGTGCAAAGTTGGCCTCTGAGTGAGGAGGAGAAGGAGGAGGAGGAGGGGGAGGAGGAGGGGGAGAAGGAACACATAGGGCAGTCTACTTTTCCCCAAGGGTCGCGGAACACAAGTTCCTGAAGAGCAGCAGAAGACTTTTGACTCCAAGCATCCATTTGGTGACTGCTGTGTGACTTTTGTCTTCTCCCCAAACCGCTTTGTGCAACTAAACACAGCCCGGGGGTGCTTACATCTTCCTGAGTGCTCCCCTTCGGCTGATGAAGGAAGAGACGGAGCTCCTAAAAAGGTACGTTATAAGAGTTGTGTATTTTACTATTAGTTTCAGCCCCGTTCCTCAAATCTTCTGGAATCAGTTCAATTGCGGGAAGACGGGGAGGCAGGGGGAAAAAAAAAAGGAAAGTGGATTTTAGAACAACTTGGCAAATTAGCAAAGTTTGTAACATCATTAGAGGGCTCTTAAATATTCTTCCCTGAACTCCATTTTTATCTTGTGAATGCATTTCAGTAATTGCTCTAAAAGAGATTGTGGAACTTTGGCACAAACATAAATGTTTGCATGATTTAAAATGCAGCGGCAGCAAAGATCATGATTTTTTAAATTGCTAATTCTTAAGCTAACCTTTGCAGTTTGTCTCCTCTTGAAAAATGCCAGTTCCTATCAGCAGAAGCCGTAATAAAGACAATGCATATATTATTTAGTTCTTTATAATTGCAAACAGCTTAGCTATATTTCAATACTTATCCCTTAGCTCCAACATGGAGCATAAGTAGGGGATGATTACAATCATTCCATCATTCTGTAAATAGAACACCGGGACACTAAGGAACAAGACTCTTTTCTTAAAGCCAAGAGATCAGACAGAGAGAAGCTAGTCCAGAACCAGGTAGATTTCAATCCAACCACCTTGCCCCACCCCCACTCACTGTTCAACCCAATCAGTACATGTTGATCATATTGGTCAAGGACAGAGACCCAGAGTCTCTGGGTCTAGCCTCCGGACTAGTGTTGTAGGCCTACCTAATGGAATTAGGATAATTAACACTGGCTGCTGTAACAGAGAAGCTCCACGATCTCAAGGGCTTAAAACAATGGTCCAATGCATGAGGGCATCAAGAGAGAGCTGTGGAGGATAGTGCTCTGTTCCACATAGTCATTCAGGGACTAAGGATCCACCCACCTTACAGTCCCCCGAGAGGTGGACTCCAAGGCCACCACTAGCAGGTAATGACATAAAGCGTGGACTCCACAGGGGATTTTGTGGACCAGGCCTACCGGCAACGAACATCCCTTCTACCCACCTTCTATGGAGAACTCAGTCACATGGCCCCACTTAACTGCAGGCGAGGCTTTCTGCAGATCAGCTGTGTGCCCAAGAGGAGAGGAAAATGCCTTGGCGAACAAAGGCATTAGCTCTGCCTCCCCAGCGAGAGGCAAGGAAAGTTCTGAGCTGCCTGACGTCCGTTTCCCTAATGCAGACCCTGATCTGGTATAAACAGTGTCGTAAAAAAGACTTGTCCCTCCCTTCCGGGAGCTCCCAACTAAAGTTCTGCACCACATACTCAACCTCAAGTCTCCAGCACAGATCAGGATGGTGAATGGGAATGAGAAGAAGGGTGCACTGGAGCCAAAGGGACTCCCTTCCGGACTCAAGAGAACCGCGGACCAGCTCGTGGCATCAGCTTCTCAGATGTCTACACACATCTGGGTCATCTGGATGGTGTGGCTACTACTGAAGACTTGGTTTCCATTGAAGAATGACCCTCACAGGATCACACCGAGCTTGCCCAATTAAAGCCACCACGAATACCAATAAATTGGAGACTAGACTGTAGAGAGGACAACAGGGCAGAAGCCAAGGACAGAGCTTGCCTCAGGCCTGCCGAGGGTTGCCCAACACGAAGAAGAAACTAACAATGTGCACTTGTCGGCACTCTTGTGGCGCTAATTTCCTTGCAAATATAAGCAAAGCCTTTTAATTAACTTAATATCAATTTCACTTTTCTCACATTTTGTTCTAATTATGGGCTGGATTTGAAGCTCTCACAGCATAATTGAGAGCCCTAGAACTAACAGCTTTACGACTTTACACGCTGGTAACTGCAAAACCTGAGGGGAGGAAGGTTCCCCGCCACCACTGTGTCACTGCACCCCCAGGCCCGCCACTCCGCAATCCCCGGTCCGGCCACCGACGCTGATCAGGACCGGGTCACACATCCAGGGGTCGGCGAGTACCGACCTCAGCACAAAGAGAGACACAGAGAGGTGCCTCCGGACAACTCACTTACTTCTCAAAGTTTTGGCTTCCTCATTGGTGAAACGGGCCTCATGGTGTAAGAAGATCTGATGTAGGGGCGCCTGGGTGGCTCAGTCGGTTAAGCGTCCGACTTCAGCTCAGGTCACAATCTCGCGGTCCGTGGGTTCGAGCCCCGCATCGGGCTCTGGGCTGATGGCTCAGAGCCTGGAGCCTGCTTCCGATTCTGTGTCTCCCTCTCTCTCTGCCTCTCCCCCATTCATGCTCTGTCTCTCTCTGTCTCAAAAATAAATAAACATTAAAAAAAAAAATTAAAAAAAAAAAAGATCTGATGTACCATCAAGTAACACAAAACACTTGATACGTACTACATGCCCAATAAAAATCCTTTGTAGGGCACACTACGGTACACACATATACAAATACTTGACATTCCCCAAATCTACGACACCTTCAACTCTAAACTTTTTTTTACCATGTTTGTGTACTCGCAGAGGAAAAAATGCTACCAATTAAACTATGACACGTGACTGACCCTAAAATGAATCTCCATTTCAGAGACACATAAATGTGCACCTTAGCAGTGACCAAATAGGGCTACGCGTGGTCGTTTTCAATCGGTGAGATGTCTTCAAGGCAAATCCAAGCTAACCCTAGGATCTGAGTATTCTAGTGCATGGACGTTTAGTTAGCAAAGACTCTTGCTTCATTTTAATATTCACTGAAAACGCACTTGGGGGTGTGGAGGGGCTGACAGGCACCACGGCTTCACAATGCAAATGCCATGCTCTCTTTCCTCTTTTGCCTCCACCATACTCTCTCTGGAAAGCAACTATTCTCTGGAAGGGAGGAAGATTCCCCTGCTGAGGGCGGAGCTCCTTGTTGGCCCCCATCAAAGGCCATCCCTTAGAGATCTCTAGTTGCCTCTCTGGGACTTCTGAGTCCCATCTTCTAGTCCCTTAAAGCAAAGGCCGGTCACGTGACCACTTTCTGGACCACACGCAGAGCACGCCAGAGGCACTTCTGGAAAAGATTTTCGTTCCTGATTCAACAGCAGGAGCAGACGTGGCCCCTTCCTTCTTTGTACAAAGAGGCAATGACTGGAATTGCAGCAGCCATCTTGTCACCACGAGGACCAAGAGAGATACGATTAGCTCCGACATTACGTCATCATGACGACCTCATGATGCCAAACCAAGCCACTACTTCTGGCCTTGCTAAGAGAGAACAAGTCACCTGATGGCCAATTGATTCCCAAAGGACCTAGAGAAGGATTTTTAGAAACAAAGAAAATGTATTCTCTTGCAAACTCTTGGGTCCGCCGTATACACAATTCATTATGATGCGAGGCAGAGATGAACAGGGGCTAAAAGCAGACCCATGCAAAGAGAAGGAAGAGAAGGGTGTGACCCATAATCCGAGAGTTAAAGTCACGTAACTCTCATTTACACATCCATAGACTTTGGTCCCTAGAAAGATGGCAGACCGAGAACCCGGGTCTCCCGTTAGTTCAGTGTTCTTTCTACAGGGAGGTACAGCACCTAACAAGGTGTGGATGGCCATTAGACATCCCTCAGTAAACACTAATCACACAATTAGCCACCGTGTCTGGGGCCAGGATGGAAGGAGGCACTTGGAGAATCCTGCCCCCTATTAACCGTCAGCTCGCTCATGTGTCGGTGTCTGGATGCGGCCGCCTGTCATGATGGCAGCGGTTTATTTCCCATGCATGGCAAGGCTGAGGCTCCGCAGTTAGCAATGACAGGGACATTATTAAAAGGGAGAACTTCTCTATCAGTGGCTAAGCCAATTGCCATCCATATGTCAGAACAGTCTAAAGACCTACGAGGAGCAATAGTTAAGGCAGAAGAAGGTCCTTCCACCAAGCGAGTGCAACAGGGCATCAGGAAAGCAGGGAGGGAGAGAAAGTTCCTTGCTGAGGCGGGGAGCTTCTGTCCCCCCCGCCGCCCCCGTCAAAGGCCATCCCTCTGAGAGCTGGCTCTCTTGCACTTCTGGGTTCCATCTCTCGGTCCCCTGGGCCCCAGGCAGGGAAGCAGGTTCAGCCCTGCAACGGGGCACTCCGCGGGGTGGCAGGGCCCAGAGGCCCGGTGGTGGCCCCAGGAGGCAGGCCCGGGGGACCGTTGTCGTAGCAGCCACAGCTGAGACAAAGCCAGACAGCTGCAGGGGGAGGGCAAGACTGGGCTTGGAGCAGAGAACTCCCCGGCCCCTCATCCCCACCATGACCCTCCACAGAGTCCCCCAGCCCCTAGGCTGCCTCTTGGCCAGGGAAACAGAAAGCTGTGTGGTATGTGGAACAGAAGTGCCGGGACAAGCTGCGCCCCCCCCACCCCTCCCACCATAAGACTGCACGGTGTGCGCCCTAAGGGTGCCACCCCTCGCCGTGGTGGGACTTTTCGCCGGGGAATAAGCTGATTCAGGATGAGGGGGACAACAGGTAAATGGAGCAGAGGCGCCAGAAGGATTCCCGAGGGGCTCGCCAGGGGAGCGGCCCTGCAGGCTGGATGCGGAAGGATGTTGCCGGCAGGGAGCTGAGCTGGAGAAGACTGGAGGGAGGCGGAGGGGGCTGGGAGGTTCCACAAGGAGAGCAGCAGGGGAGGCGAGGGGAGAGCAAGCTCAAGGGGAGCGAGCGCGCAGGGCTCCGCGCTGAGGAAGGCTTCGGATTTTCCGGAGGGGGCAATTCC
Source organism: Prionailurus viverrinus (assembly GCF_022837055.1). Classification (NCBI taxonomy): domain Eukaryota; kingdom Metazoa; phylum Chordata; class Mammalia; order Carnivora; family Felidae; genus Prionailurus; species Prionailurus viverrinus. Next base: position 14,369,445 of record NC_062576.1, on the reverse strand, counting down.
AGGTGTTGGCTCTTGGCACAGGATGCGGCCAAGGACAGGGCTCCAAAGTGAGGAGCACCCCGGCCTCTGAAGCTCGGAGGGCCAGCTGCGTCTTGTAGCAGAGGCACCTCATACCCACCACTGGATCTTAACCCGCTTTCCCACCTATTTGGCCCTGAACCGTGACATCAGTTCCCTTACGTCGCCGTGGTGCCCAGGGTCACCCAGTCCCCCCCCCCCCACCCCCCATGTCTACAGAATTAAGTCCAAGCCAGCCTGGGGCTCAAAGCAGTCTCCACCTGGCCCTCCGCACCAGCTCCCCCGCCACGCAGCCTGCCTTAGATCCCCGCACGCGTGCGCCTCTACACTGCTCCCCACGCCAGCCCCCCTGCGGATTCCCGCTCCCGGGCCCGGACTGTCTTCTGTGACTTGCTTCCACCTCAGGCCCCGGGGTGCTCTCCCCACCTGCGTCCTCGGGTCCCCGTGTCCCAAGTTTCTGAGTTCTCCTGTTCAAGCTGAGCCCTTGCCGGCTAAGCACCTCCCGTGGGCGAGTCCGGGCCTCCGTCCTTCCACACTTGTGCCAACACTCTTCCAGAACCTAGTGCGGGCACCTGTTAGAACCACAAACGCACCTTTCCAATACCCTCTCTGTGTGCGGGCCTCCCGCCCACGCCCGGCGGTGAGGCAGCGCTCCTCACACATGTGAAGGACCAGCATGTTCTACAACGGGATCTGAGGCACACAGATCTCCTAGGCCTCAAGCGTGTCACCCAAAGGCATCATCTGTGGAAGAAGAAGACGGAGAGGAAGAAAGGAGGAGGAAGAAGGAAACGGAATGCGGCCTCCGACAAACACCGGAAGAGAGAAGGAGTCCAGTTAAATCAGAGACCAAGCAAGTGAGACGGCAAAGGACCTCTTTTTACCCCTTTTGAGCCTTACGTCACAGATGACTGTGACCACGCTCTGCCACAGAGCACGGCTAGCGGTTCACCCGTTCGGGCCACAAATATCTGCTGAGCACTGATGAGGGGCCAGTGCCGTTCCCACCATCAGGGATGTGGGGGGCGGGGCGGGGGACTGGCCAGCAGGGTCCCTTCCCTACAGGTGTCTGTGTTCTCCCAGGTGCCACACACCGGGCCCCAGGGCTCGGGCCGCACCTTCCAAATTCCATTTCATCCCGACTCACAAGGGCCCCGTTTCACAGCCGAGAGGTGAAGTGATTTGTCCAAGGTCACACAGCTAACACGGGACGGAATCAGTAAGCCGGTGCAGTCTGCCCGATGCCCCAGTGAACACACTTTCTTCCGATTTTGTATTTTTTTTTCATGTTTTTAAACGTTTATTTATTTTTAAGACAGAGACAGAGCGTGACCGCGGGAGGGGCACAGAGAGAGGGAGACACAGAATCGGAAGCAGGCTCCGGGCTCCGAGCAGTCAGCACAGAGCCCGACGCGGGGCTCGATCTCACGAACTTTGAGATCGTGACCTGAGCCCAAGTTGGACGCTCAACCGACTGAGCTACCCAGGTGCCCCGTTCCAATTTTGTATCTTAAAAACAAAACAAAACAAAAGACCTGCAGGTTCTCCGATCTCGGAGTTTCTTCATTTGACACACGCCTTACTAGGTCCCTGCTCCTTCCTCTCGTCGTCAAGTCTGGCTCTAATTACCGAGCCTTCTTCCTGTCCACAAAGGACACTCCAGATTTGGCAACAGCAAAGGTCAGGGGGTTGGATTTCTTCCTCGAGAATGACACGGCGGCCTCTTCCCCGCTACCTCTGGGCCGGGCAGGCAGCAGCTGAACCTCCTGGCAAGCTGCCTGCCGCACAGACCGGCCAGCACACTTGTGCCCGCGTCTGAGGGCGGCCCAAGAGCGGGCTCCCCATGTCTCCAGGAGGGGCTGGCTGCAGCAGACGCTTCTAGGCCGTCGGAGGCAAAGGGACTGAGCCTTCCTCCCTGTGCACGGAGCTGGGGCCCCTGCCTGCCACAGAGGCCTGCCTGCAGGCAGCCCACGAAGGCTCCAGCTGCCTCCGCTTTCCTCCTGACACTCATCGCAGTGAGTGATTTTTAACACAAACGCTGGCCCTCTCCTCCTTCCCCCCTACCTCCTTCCCACAGCAAACGCCGGTCCCATCCAGCGCTGGGGGTCCACAGGCGCCCATCCGTATCCTGCCAGCACAGGGGAAACAGCTCCGGGCCGGCTCTGGCATCCTTGAGGACATGCCTTCAAAATGCCAGCCTCTCTTGCTGACTCCCCCCCCCCCCGCCCCCGTGGAGGCCTATGAGGGCAAATCTCCACCCCTGTCCCTCCGTCCGGAGGCACCGGGCCGGCTGGGCCGCGCTCGGGTGACCGAGAACCTGTTGGTGGGTTCCACAGCTCGGTCTGCCTCCTGGGGCTTGGGGGCAGGACTCGGTTAGGTAATTTTGACTTCCCTCTGTTCCCACAAAGATTTTCAATTTCTTCAAGCAACCCTGCTTCTGCTCAATATCCTTCTGAAAATCTAAATTTGGAACCTACCCGGAATCGATTGCATTTCCTCCGATGACAGAGCTGCCCCAGGCTTAGTGGAGAGTGACACGCGCCCTTCCGTCTCACTGCACAGGGGCGTGATGAGGGAGGGGGTGCCCAGCCAGAGCCCGGTGCTTGCATGGGGGGGAAGGGGGAGGCAAGTGAAACATCACACCCGTCCTTCCTCTTCACCCTGACTCCTCGGGAGGGCGCTGGGCTGGAGACAAGTACCGTGATATTCATGAAATCTTGGCTCTGCCCTTCTCTGCCTATGTCATCGCGGCCAAGTCGCACAGTATCTCTGTTTCTCACCCTTTGCTCAGCTCTAAAATGGGAGAAGCAAATAATTTCCTCACAAGGTGACAAGAGAGTCCCAAGTCAAGTACAGAGCTCCAGGAGAATTCTAACAAGAAATCTGTCCATCCCTTGGTCCATTTTTCCTAATGCTGGTACCAAGCTGCCATTTCTTAAGATACTTTAAACACAGCATTATTGTCTTTCATGCAAGCCTTTTAGATTTTCCAAGTCTCCACAATAAACACGAATTAATTTTCTCCTACAAAAAAAAAAAAAGGGATATAAACCCATATTCATGTTATAAAATCACACATGGAAAGAAAACATACCGAAAGGCGTTGCTGTCTCTTCTGGACAACTGCTTGACTTCCAGGTCCTTCTGAAGGATCTGGAGCCCTTCGGGCAGGCGGGGGAAGGACCAGAGCAGCCTCAAGATGGCCCAGGCAAGATGGCGGCAGGGAGATGCGAGAGGCAAGATGGTTTCCTCACGCTCAGTCTCCCCCGCCATGTCTTTCCAGCCCCTTCCCCCTCACCACATCCACGCAGCCCAATCCGGCCACGACAGCGTCCAGACTATTTCCTCTGTGTCTACTGTTCACCTTCTATGTATCCCTACCGCCCAATTAACCAGCCCATAAACCTTAGGTGCCCGCACCCGTGCTGCAGGAGATGCTTGAAAGATATAAGTGGTACTAAAAAGCCTACGATCCAGTTCTGGACTCAAAAGATAAACCCACGTAGGCACAAGAAGATAAGCCAGGGTTACCAAGCAGTGCTGACAAGCAAGCCTCAAGCAACTCGGAGCAGGAAGAGCTCAGACGTGTGGCCTGGCACGACCCCACTCCCACCACCAGGGCAAGGACCGTGAGCCAAACTTTCAAGGATGGAGGACTATAGAAAGGGAGCAGGGACGGCACACCCAGACAACTTCTCGAAGGCTGGGGCTGAAATGTGGAGGCTACGATCCTAAGGCAAACGTGGGGCATCCCAGCAAGCAGGTCAGTCTGGCCGGAAGAGGCGGAAGGTACCGGGCAAGGGTGGGAGCGTGGGACACGCTGGTTGGGGCGGTGGCGGCCTCCAGGCTTGCCCGTGATTCCTGAGGAAACAGAAAGCCACCGGAAGCTGGGTCCTCGGGAAGGGGTGCTTCCCAATCTGGTAGCTGGAGCCACGTGTGCTGGGTGGAAGGCGGGCAAGAGACCAAGGGCAGGGACCTGGGCAGAGGGTACCGCCACAACATCAGGGGGCAGCAGTGGGGCCCTCCCGGAAAGAAATGGGAACACAGGTGCAAGACAGAGCCTGGAGGGGAACAACGAGCTCCTCTCTCTCTCTGTGAGCTTCCCCTCCATACCAGCATCTCGGCCTTCTCTTTAAAGTGTCCTTCTCGGGGCGCCTGGGTGGCTCAGCCGGTTGAGCGCCCGACTTTGCTCAGGTCACGATGTCGCAGTTCACGGGTTCAAGCCCCGCGTCGAGCTCTGTGCTGGCAGCTCGGAGCCTGGACCCTGCTTCGGATTCTGTGTCTCCCTCTCTCTCTGCCCCTCACCCATTCATGCTCTGTCTCTTTCTCTCTCTCTCTCAAAAAGAAATAAACATTAAAAAATAAATAAATAAAGTGTCCTTCTCAGCCTGTAGGAAGGATAACAACCTGTAACCGTTTTTTGCAAAAGGCAGGACTCAGGACTTGGACACTTGGCTTCTGAGGAAGCCTGGGTCACCCTGGCCGCCCAGCCCAGCGGGCCCCCTCTCGGGACGCGGAACAAACCTGTCCCAAGAGTGAGTAACCCCTAGGGGTAGCGGTGCTCACGGCCGGGGGGGGGGGGGGGGCGGCGGAGCTGTCCCTGAGTCCCTCCTGTCGGAACTTCATAGGAGTTCACGGGAAGGTTTGAGAAAGCTCAGCAACCTTGAAAATGCCAGCTCCCACCTCATACCCAAAGGGCTGGACCCAAGTGGCCTTGTTCCTATGCTATGCCCAGTGCCAGGCTCCCAGAGGCCCCCATTAATTCCTGAGGAATAAAGGGCTCGCACCCCTAAGCGTCCGGGGAATTACTAACAAGACAGAAGAGCACACGGGCAAAGAAGCCAGACTCCCAGCCCATCTGAAGTAGGCTCCTGGCTTCTCAGAAATTCCTCCCCCCTCCCCCACCCAGCTGGACCCAAGTGGCCTTGGGAGAATGGATTTTCCTCTTTGCTTGCTCAGTGTAGGGAGTGGGCCACGGTCCAGGCCACAGCTAGTCGAGATGCAAAGTCTCGGGCCCCCACCCCCGGCCTACTGAATCAGAGGCTCTGGGGGTAAGGCCTAGAAACCTATGTCTTTTTTTTTTCTTTTTTAATGTTTATTTACTTTGAGAGAGACAGACAGACAGAGAGAGAGAGAGAGAGCAGGAGAGGGGCACAGAGACACAGAGACAGAGAGAGAGAGAATTCCACGTAGGCTCCGCACCATCAGCTCAGAGCCTGATGCGGGGCTCGCTCCCATGAACCGCGAGGTCATGACCTGGGCCGAAATCAAAAGTCTGACGCTCAGCCGACTGAGCTGCCCGGGCGCCCTTGAAACCCGTGTCTTAATGAGCCCTCCATCTGACTCTGACACGTGCCAAAAACTGAGGCAGGCTGATGTAGCAGCTAAGAACCTCAATTCTGGAACAGACCGTCCAAGTTCACCCCCTGACTGTGACCAAGCTCCTCAGCGGGCAGTATCAGCTACTACCTCCTAGGATTGCTATAAAGGCTAAATGAGTCCCTGCATGTCTGTGCACTTAGTAAGTACCGTTTCGAATTTTATTATTCCTCTCTGAGGCATTTGGGGGTGTAGCTATACCATATTTTGTTTCCTAACTGAAACCAATACTAAAATAATTTGTGTCCCTAAGTGCAGCCTGACGGCGAGACCCAGGCTTTCTCGCACTCTCTCTTTTGGGTCCTCCGGGTGGGTCTATAGCAGGTATCCGTGCAGAATCATAAGGAGCACACCATACGCTCCTCCTTTGTCCAGAAACAAACTGGGGACCGCAGCTCCCCAGGGCAGATACAAGTTCAAAGCATCCCCTGGATACTTGTTACAGGACATTAAGAAGACCACAGGGTTACGTCAAAGGGCGCGCAGAGATCTGACCACAGCCCACCTAGAAGGACCCAGCAGGGATCTCCCCGGGGTGCAGGGAGAGAACTATCTGATACCCTCTTTCTTTTGCAATGATTTGTCGTTCTGGAACTCTTATGAGAACATGAGTTAGAAGCTCCGGAAGGGGGGTGGCAGCCTTGGGTCTGCCTTGGATACCAGCCCTGTGGACCCTGGAGAGCTGCTTGCACTCCGGGTAGGTAATACTCTGACCTCGGGGACAGCAAGTGTCCAGTGACCCATCAGTCCCTGGACCAGGTGTGACCAGGGCACATTAAGTCTTCCCCTGCTCGCCGAGCGCTGAAGAGAACATTTTAGATGGGGCAGACTCTGACAACTGTCATTAACTGCTACGCTCTGAAACGCTGCCTCCCCGACCCACCGGCCAACTGTAACATTCGCCCTCGGGCAGCTCTGGGCGAGAAACGGGGTGTGTTTTTAACAGCAGCCTCCACCAAGGCAGCAGGAAGGGAGGAGTCCTCCGTATTCGCTGTGCACCCCGCCTCTCGCAGAGATGACATATTCATCCAACTTACTACCGAAGCGCATTAGCTCCAGACCTGAGGCCTTGACTTTGCAGACATTTAAGCCCGCCAACGTCCCTCCCTGTCTGACCCCACCAAACGCTAAAAGCTGCAAGAGCTATTTTCTCCAAGTCGGCCTGCGCCTCCGGTCCCAGTTGGCCGCGCGACTAGTTTCTGCACTCGGGCTGGAGTCGCCAGGTAATGATTCCCGCACGCGGGGACCCGGAGCCAGCTGTACTGACATGTTTCCACAATAAAAGCAAACTTACAGCTGGGGCACAGTAGAAGCAGGTAATTCTTTCCAGCAGCCCCGGCCTCCCGGCCAAGACAGGGCAGGAAAGGGTGAGAGGGAGCCTGCGGGAGCCAGGAGGCGCCGGCTCTCCCCCACCGCGCGAAGGGCCCCAGGGGTTTACCGGTGCCCGGCCCGCCCGCGCAGAGCCCCCGTAGGCGCCGGCGCACCTCCTTACCATTCAGTTGCCGGTAGACGATGTCCTCGAGCAGCGAGAGGCGCTTCAAGACCGCATCCTGGATGGGGCTGGCGCTGTGCGCGCTAAGGTTGGCCGCCTCGGCGCGCGGCCGGATCTCGTGGAAGGCGTCTCCGCTGCGCACCGCGATGGGCCGGCACTTGGCCAGGAAGAGCACGAAGCCGGCCACCGCGATCAAGTTCAACACCAGCAGCACTTTGACTCTTCTCAGTGAAGCCATCAAACACGCCCGGCCGGCCCGCGCCCCGGACCCGCGCCCCCTCGGGCTCCCGCGAGGCGCGGAGCTGCCGGGGAGCCGTGCGAGCCTCACACTCCCGACTGCCGGCGGGGAGCCCCGCGGCTCCCGGCCCCACAGCGCGGATGCTCCGGCAGCGGAGACGGTTGGGAGGACCGGGTGGTCAGGGGGAGAGCGAAATCGCTCCCATGGAAGCCCTCGGTGTGCAGAAGTGCTCCCGGAGACGCCTGCTCAGTTCACGCCTCGCGGCCCCTTCCGGGCGCCTCGGCTTCTCGGCGAAGGGCCGGGGGCCGTGGGTCTCTCCGCGGCACCAGCAAGTGGCTCGCGGCTGTTCCTCGGGCCGCCGGGAGCGAAGCCCGGGAGTGGCGCGCAGGTGCCGGGCTCAGGGTTTGCCGCCCGCCCGCGGGGGAGCGCGCTGCGCCTCGGGCCACACGGCCACCACCCTCGTCCGCAGGCGGCCGTCGCGGCGCGCGGCCCGCGGTCTTCAGCCCAGGACCCGCTCCCCGGGGCGGGCGCCTTTGTTCCGCTCAGCGACCCGCTCCATCACGCCGGGCAGAGCGAAAGCCCGCGCCCGGAGCCCGCATCCTCGCGGCTCCGCAGTCACGCTCAAGTCTCAATTACTCTCAAAGTGGGGGCAGCACTAGGGGGCGGACCAAGGGGCAGAGCGCGACGTCCTCTCCGCCCCTCGCGCCGGGGATACCCCACCCCGCCACCAAACTCACCAGCGCGCACAGCGCCGCGGGCGCCCGGACGCGTTCCAAGCCCCAACCTCACGCAGTGAGCCTTCGGGGCCTGCCGGTCACACTGGCCTCGCTCCGAGCTGGCGCGTCGCGAGGCCGGCCGGAAGGAGGAGTAGGACCTCAAAAGTCACAGCAGTTCTCTACCCCCGCCGAAAACGTCGCGGGGAGCGCGGCGGCAGGGACGCGCGCCGGAGCCCCCTCCGCTCGCCAGAACGGGCAGCTCAGCTCGTCCCGCGCGCCACGGAGCCAAACGCCGAGTGTCCTAATTGGCGGACGCAGTGATACGGCCGCTGCGGCACCGACAGCCCACGCGGCCCTGGCCCGGGGGTTGGAGAGCCCGGAGGGGACGCGCAGGTGGCGGCGGAGGGCGGGGCGCGGCCCGAGGGGACCGGCTGCAACGCCAGCTCCTCCTCCGCCGCCCCTGGCCACCCCTCTCCCCGCGAGCCTGTCGGCCGCCGCCACCCGCAGGCTGCCAGGCGCACAGCTCCCCGGCTCGCCCGCTCGTGCGCGCGCACCCGGAAAGGGTGGGGGCGCCCGGAGAGTAGGGACTGCGCGGGATGGGGGCAGTCAAGTCATGTTGGCTGCTGGCGGCGTCGGAGGGACCCTCTGGTTCTCAGCACTCCCCGAGCAGGCGGGTTTGTTCCATCCTGGGAGGCGATGAAGACATCCCTTTCTGTGTGCTCGCAGCTCCGCTTTGCGTGGCCGGGAATGGCTAGAGGGAAAATCTGGCCTGGAGACTCGGATTCGGTTACTTTGGGAGCCAGGCGGCGCGTTAGCAGGCTGGGTGGGTTCTCTCCGAGTGAAAATTCTAGTCGTCCGAGTCACGGTTTCTGTGTCCACCCTCATTTTATCCTAAGAAGCCCATCTGGGCTACTGGATTTCCAGGGTCTCTTCCTCTTCCCCAAGCCAGGAGCTGGAAAGGCTGGAATTCAAAGACCCTTCTTGATCCACTTAATTCCTTGGGCCTAAAAAAAGAAAGGAGGCTGCCGAACAAATAAGGCTGGGCAGTAGAGGGCCATGAATCTGGTGGTTTCCACCTCACCATTTCTATCGCACTGAAGTTATTTCTTTTTTACTACTGGGTCTTTGGTGTGCGGGCTTGCTTTGTTGCTTATTTATTATTTTAGATATCAATTTTTAACAGAAGGGTGCCTGAAAAATATAACAAATTTTTAAATTTTCATTCCCTTGGAACTCTGTGCCCGAGTTCAATTGGATCTTGTTGGTTTTGCTTTATATCACCTACAGAAAGTGAATGCAAAGCAGTTCGATGAAAAAGCCACGTCCAGAAGCCCCAAGGGACCCACCAGCGTTGGGCATGAAAGGAACAGAGAGGGTAGAAACCTGAGTTACTGAGCAGCTGTGGGACATGACAGGCACTGGGGCAGGCAGGGTCCCCACTGTACCTGTCCCTGAGTACCCAGAGGGAAGCTGGCACAATCAGTGGAAGCTTCTGCAAAGCTAATTTTCCAACATTTACTCAGCTGCAAGACGGAAGCTAGGGAGGCCGAGGCACTGGGCTAGGGTCCCGCGGAAGTAAGTGGCTCTAAACCCAGGTGCGTCAGGCTCCCAAGCAGGTGCCTGTTTGGGAGTAGGAGACAGGAAGCAAAGTAGCAGCAGAACCCCCCCCCTCGGAGCAATGGAGGCGTTTCCAGGCAAGATTCAACTTCGGAGAGACTTCTTTTCTCCCTCTGAAGCCGGAGAGATCCCTGGCGCAAATTAACCAATGATCTTATCATGCAGCAGACAGGCTTCTCTCCTCACCTTCCGCGTGCATACATTCGTCAATGACATCCAACACCCTAGACTCCGTGAGAGATCCGCTGTCAGGCTCACATCCTAAGCACTGTCTTCCCAGAGAAGTGCTCCATTCCTGCAGTCCTGCTCGGAAATTTCCCACTCACGATCCCAAACGAATATTCTCTCCAGACACCAGCAACCCTTCTCTCCCTTCCAAGTATCTAAGCGCTGCCATCCCCTCCTGAGTTCCTTCTCTACCCTTCCTGGTTGTTCTTTCGTTCTGGTTACTTGTGTACTTCAAACACATTCCCAGTGGTGGCCACAGTTCACACATCCTCGTATATACGTATTCTCCCACTGCCCCCAGCCCAGCAATACCTGACCTCTGAATCAGGCTCACCATCTCCTCTCTCGCACCCATGCACCCAAGCAAGAGAGCGTGTTTAGGGAAAATGACGTTACCCAAAGCTGGGAGACATTACCAGCTGGTAGGTATCTAACTTGAACTGGATCCTTAGTTCTTTTAAAATTTTTTGTTTATTTATTAGTATGGAGAGACAGAAAGAGGCAGAACACGAGCAGGGAGAGGCAGAGAGAGGGGGAGACACAGAATCGGAAGCAGACTCCAGGCTCTGAGCTGTCAGCACAGAGCCTGACGCGGGGCTCAACCTCACAAACCGCGAGATCATGACCCGAGCCGAAGTCTTAACTGACTGAGCCACCCAGATGCTCCTGGATCCTTAATTCTTTATTCCATGAACCTAACCAGCTTCTCCCCCCAAGAGGTGCCCAGGAAAGACTTCAGAAAGTCCATAAACACAAACCAATACAAAAATTTGTGCGTGGGGGGTGGGGGGGTTGCCCGTGTGGCTCAGTCGGTTAAGTGTCAGACTCTTGATTTCCGCTCAGGTCATGATCTTGCGGTTCGTGAGTTCAAGCCCTGCAACAGGCTCTGTGCTGACAGTGCAGAGCCTGCTTGGGATTCTCTCCCTCTCTGCCCCTACCCCACTCACATATTTTCTCTCTCTCTCTCTCTCAAAATAAATAAACTTAAAAAATTGTGCGTGTGTGTCATATGGATGTTTTTCTGGGGACAAGAGCCCTAACTTCTATCAGATTCTCAATGTGGTCAGTGACACCAAAAAGTCAAAATCCTGCCTGCATATGCGAAAACCGTAATCAGTTCCATATTTATTGTATGCCAGCTGCTTACGAAATCAGATGGCACCAAGGCACTCCAGGTTGGTGGAACTCTTTAGTGGCTTGCATATCTTGATAGAAGAAAGGACACTCTGTGGGGCACCTGGGTGGCTCAGTTGGTTGGGCGTCCGACTTCAGCTCAGGTCATGATCTCACGGCTCGTGAGTTCGAGCCCCTCGTCGGGCTCTGTGCCGACAGCTCAGAGCCTGGAGCCTGCTTCAGATTCTGTGTGTCTCTCTCTCTCTGCCCCTCCCCTGCTCATGCTCTGTCTCTCTCTGTCTCAGAAATAAATAAATAAATAAATAAATAAACATCAAAAAAAATTGTTTAAAAGAAAGGACACTCTGGACAAAGTCCAGCAGCTTGTACAAATGATGGAACTGAATTGAAGAGGGTTCTTCCTGCTGAGTAAATTCTCAGGCCCGGAAGGAACCCACCTGGCCATTTAAACCACAGACACAAACACTGAAGGACCCATTTTCGGAGTCATCCATTGCCCGGTAACCAGAGGCTCCCAGAGGGGTGGGCGACCTCCCTCCCTCAATCAGCGACTGCCATCTGTCTTCCCGCCACTTGCCCCAGTCCAGCTTGTAAGACCAATAAAACTACACCTCCGAGGCTGTGTGGCCGGCTCACCAGGAGATCCTGGCTCTATTCCACTTGCTACCAAGAAGCAAATCGGTTCTTGACTTTAAAATAAGAAACTCCTCTGGGGCGTCTGGGTGGCTCAGTCGGTTAAGCATCCAACTTCCGCTCAGGCCATGATCTCACGGTCCGTGAGTTCGAGCCCCGCGTCCGGGTCTGTGCTGACCGCTCAGAGCCTGGAGCCTGCTTCGGATTCTGTGTCTCCTTCTCTCTCTGCCCCTCCCTCGCTTTGTGTCCCTAACTCTCAAAACAATAAACATTGAAATTTAAAAAGAATAAATAAGAACTCCCTCTTGGATGGCTCCAAAAATCTTTCCTAATCATAAAACTCAGTGAAACCACAAACATTTTTTGATAGTTTACCAAACCTTTCGTTGGTATTTCTGTCTTTGTGTAGCACACCGAAAGGAAGGAGACGAATGCATTTCTGTCCATGGTTAATGAAGGATTTCGATTCCACATACAGTTTTCACTCATCAGCCATGGTTCCTGCTGTGTCACCTCTCCTGGCCTGTTAAGAATATCTCCCATCTCACCCTGGCCTATCACAGAAGTGAGAAACAGTTGGAGGGCATCAAGAAAACCAGGGGCTCATGTCTCTACAGAGGCTTGGCCAAGCTACTCTCTCTTGCTGGAAGCAGGGAGATGGGGCCTTCATTCCCATAAAATCTTGAGCAGCACAAACTGGGGGGTTTCATTTGATTTTTTTTAATGAGATATAATGGGCATATATCATTATATTGTTGCAGGTGTGCAATGTGATGATTTGAGATTTGTTTACCTTGTGAAATGACCAGCACAGTAAGTCTAGGTAACACCTGTCACCGTACAGTTCTTTTTTCGTGTGATGAGAGCTTTTATGACCTACCCTCTCCGCGACTTACAAATAAGTGGTGTGCCTTTTTATCTCCCTCACCCGTTTGGCCAGCCTACCCCTCCCAGTGCCCCCCCCCCACCTCTGGCAGCCACCAACCCATCGGTCCCCTGTATCTGCGAGTTCGTTTTTTTTGTTTTTGTTTTCGATTCCACCTGTCAATGAGATCACACGGTGTTTGTCTTTCTCCGCCTGACTTATTTCACTGGAAGGTTTGCTTTGTTGGAGGAGGAAAAAAAACAAAGTCACGGATCTACCTTCTTCCCCTTCAAGAATTCACAACACTGGGGCGCCTGGGTGGCGCAGTCGGTTAAGCGTCCGACTTCAGCCAGGTCACGATTTCGAGGTCCGGGAGTTCGAGCCCCGCGTCGGGCTCTGGGCTGATGGCTCAGAGCCTGGAGCCTGTTTCCGATGCTGTGTCTCCCTCTCTCTCTGCCCCTCCCCCGTTCATGCTCTGTCTCTCTCTGTCCCAAAAATAAATAAACGTTGAAAAAAAAATTTTAAAAAGAATTCACGGCACATTGTAAGGGGGGGAGGGATAAGATTGTAATGGCGGGGAGAGGATAAGAGGCAGGTTAAGTAGAGGGGGAGAGACCAAGCTGCGTTGTGTGCCTATCGTATCAGCCCTAGGTGTACCTCTTCTTAGCTGTGTGACCGTGAACAAGTTACCTAACTTCTCTGGGGCATCACCTGCCTCCCCAGCTATGGACAGGAATAATAGCCACTATACGACGTCACGAAGAATAAATAGCTAATACGTGTAAATCCCTCAGCCAGCGCGAGGCATATAGTAAGCATTGTGGAAATAAGCAAAGACTACCCGCGGAAGACAAGCTGAGGCTGTTTATTCAGAGTTTGCTGCTGCAAGAGAGTCAGCCGCCATCACTTGCGTTTGGCAGAGATTCAAAGGCAGACAGAGGAAAGAGTTTTATAGTAGAAGAGGTGGGGGGACGCTTCAGATAAGCCCTGATTGCAGGCTGTTGGTCTAGGAAGCTAAAGGCAGGCTCACGAGAAGTGGGGCATTCTATGTGATTGAATAAGGGAGCATATTCGACTTTCTTTGGTTGGTCCTAAGTTGGAGGCAGGGACAAAAGTCAGGGAAGCCGGCAGTGACGGAGCACATCCTCACCATCTAGAGCCACTTTCGGAGAGGCTGCGGTGGGCTTCTCAGGCTGGATGCTGCAGACGTTGAGATGATCAGAGACCCCCCCGCCCCATACGGTCTGGACATCGTTTGTATTTCAGCCTGTCAACCCTCAGTATATGCTGGTTATTATCATCTGTTATTAAAATCCCTAGAAGGGAGAAAGGCTAGTCGCTGGTAGAAACACGCATCAAAACCAGATCCACCTGTCCAAGAGACGTAGGCCGCCCCCCAGACCCAGGGCCTTCTCTTCCGACCATAATCTCATCAGCCAGTACCATGTGGGCACAGAAGGCAACCCACTGGGGCATGGGAAGAAAATATTAGAGCTTCTGTTTACTGTTATCCACAAGAAGAAAGAAATCAAACTTTACTGATATTTAATACATGCAACGAGAGTTGCCCATGGATATAATTTCTATATCACTGCACGTTTGATGGCCATGCATGTTTCACATCTTTTCCTGGTAGGGTCCACCATGCAAACGCGATCGTTGCCTGTTGGCAACTTGCATGCAAGTCCTGGGGTTATATTTTCACCAAAATCCTTTCCTTCTACTAGAAGTTGGATTCCTTTTAAACTCAAAGTCCTTTTTAAGGCCCAGCTTAGCATCCCAGGCTTCCAGGAAGCCATGGGGGAGAACCCCTAACATATGGAGCTTTTCATCTACAAATTATCCATAGATTTATCTACCAAGTACCTATTCATTGATTTATTCATTAACTGAGCACTTCTCCAGTACTCGGCATGTGCCTGTTGTGGGCAGGAGAGGTAAGTAACGGATAAATCAGAACACCAGATTATTGAATTGCTCTTAGGAGAAACAATTCGGCCTAACCGTGGGGCACTGGTGGGCTGGGCCTGTTTGTTCAGAGTCACAGAGTTCCGAGTTCAGAGGCCTCAGGGCAACTGGCTTCTCTGCGACTCCCTTTCCCACCTCTCTGCCCCTGGACCCCTTCTCATTTTCACTCAAGGACCCCCCCGCACCCCTCCCAAGGATAGCTCCCTTGGGAAGGCCTCAATATGGAAACATCTCAGATGTAGATGAACCTCACTACAGTCCTTTGTGTGCCCAAGCTTCTCTTTTATTTGTATATGCAACTCGTTTTTATTATGGTTGACGCACAATGTTACATTAGTTTCAGGTATACAGCATAGTGGCCGGATGAGTTTATACGTTACGTTACATTCACCACAAGCGTAGCGTTCCATAACCAGAAGCCTGTATCTCCCAGTCCCTTTGAACCATTTTGTCTATCCCTGCCTGCCCCCCCCCCCCCGCCCCAGCAATCATCGGTTTGTTCTCTGTATTTATGGCTCTGATTCTGCTTTTGGTGTTTCTTCATTTGGGTTGTTTTCAGATTCCACATATGAGTGAAGTCATAGGATGTTTGTCGTTCTCAGTCTGACTTATTTCATTTAGCGCGAGACCCTCTAGGTCCACCTGACTTGTGGCAAATGGCCCAATCTCATCCTGTATATGGCTGCGTAGTATTCCATTATATATACCCACCACATCTTCCTTATCCGCTCGTCTGTCAACGGACACGCGGGTTGCTTCCATATTTAGGCGGTTGTGAATGATGCTGCAGCAAATAGGGCATGTATCTTTTCGAATTAGTGTTTTCTTTGCATAACTACCCCGTAGTGGAATTCGTTGATCATTCGGTATTTCTGTTTTCAATTTTTTGAAGAACCACCAGACTGTATATGCAACGTTCTGAATTGAATGAACATTTATAACAACCAAAAGATTGTCTGTCGCTGATTCTAAGTGACAACAAAAAAGAGGGAGAGAGAAAAGTGCGAATAAGGAACTCGAAAGTGACTTTTCACGGCCTGTTTGTTGCCTGGTGCTCCGCTGAATTAAAGCCCTTCTTGGACCCTTGTTTGCTTTGGCTTTGGGGTAAGTATGGTATGTGCAAGAGAGGCCCAGACACTAGGCTTTCCCCACGATGGGTCACATGGAAGCCGTGTGATGATGCTCAGAAGGGCTCTGGCCTGACCGGATGAGGAAGCTCGCAAAGGAAGTAGGTGGCCAGAGGCTCCAACCACCCATGAGAGGGACAGTCGTGGAGGCTCTCCACCCTACAGTGCTTCGGGCCCCACTCCCTGACCCCCACTCAGCGCCATGCCAGCTCTAGTCCAACCTGGTCAGACCGGCTCCAAGAACAGATGTCAGAGGTGGGTGAGCTGGAGGCATTTGTTAAACCACTGACCTCCTGCCTTTTTTTCCAGGATGAAAACTCTGCTTCTGGGTGTTCTAGACACATCTTCCTTTGTTCACAACCTGCTACCTACTAACTGATGCACCAGAGCATATGAAATGCATGTCGACATACCCCATGAGGACTTGCTCATTATATATGCAATGGCCAATGAGGAACAACAACTTTTCTATAATGGGTGGTAGTTTGGGCTCAAGACTCGCTCTGCTGGGTGGTTTCACGAAGCTCCAGGAGGTGGCCTTTGAAACCAGAGTTTCCTGGGCCATTTTGCTTGAATGCAGCAGCTCATTTGGAGAAAATTCTTAGGAAAGCGTATTTTTTTGATAGTCCACGTGGAACAGCCCAAAATACTCTGCAAGTACTCTGGAAACGAGCAAGTACTCGGAAAGCGAGCAAGGCTACTGGAATCCTCATGGTGCAGGGAGAATTTCCGGGATGGATGGAAGTCGGTGGGATTTTGCCTTGGCTATCGTCAACTTACTTCATGGTCCAGGACGTGTAAACTGACTGTCCCCAGGTTTCCCCCGGCCCCTGGGTCACCCTTTCCTTTAGATCCTCCATTGTTGTTGCTATGAGAAGCCTAACGTCCTCCCCAAGTGCTTCTATGGCTAAGATTCTCCGGGGTTGCTCACCTTAGCCTGGCTGTCCTTGTCCCCTCATGCTCATGGCCCTTGGATTTCCAGTCAGTATTTTTCCCATGTCTCCATGCTTCCTCCTTCACCATCTCTTCCAAACCAAGGACACAAGTTCCGGTATTAACTATGAAAAATTGCCACGAACTTAGAGGCTTAAAACAACAGAAGTTGATCTTATAATTCTATAGATCAGAAGTCTGGCATGGATCTCACGGGGCTAAGATCAAGGTGTTTGGCAGCCTGCATTCCTTTCTGGGGCTCCGAAGGAAGAATCCATTTTCTTGCTTTTTCTGGCTTCTAAAGGCTGCCCACATCCCTTGCCTCATGGCCCCCTTTCTCCGTCCTGAAGCCAATCAGTTCAGGCTGAATTCATCCTGCCACATTAGCTCTCTGACTGCAGCCAGAAAAGATTCTCTGTTTATAAGGACTCATAGGGTTACAGGGCGCCTGGGTGGCTCAGTCGTTTGAGAGTCCAACTCTTGATTTCTGCTCAGGTCATGATCCCAGGGTCATGGGATTGAGCCCCAAGTAGGGCTCTATGCTGAGCGTGGAAACTGTTTAAGATTCTCTCTCTCTCTCTCTCTCTCTCTCTCTCTCTCTCTCCTTTCTCCCTCTTCCCTTCTCCTCCACTCTCTCTCTCTCTAAGAAAAAAAAAAAAAGAACTCATAGTATTAGAGTGGACCCACCTAGAAACTCCAGACTAATTTCCCTTCTCAAGGTCTTTTAAATTTTTTGAAATGTTTTTATTTTTGAGCAAGAGAGAAAGACAGAGACAGAGCACGAGCAGGGGAGGGGCAGAGAGAGAGGGAGACACAGAATCTGAAAGCAGACTCCAGGCTCCGAACTGTCAGCACAGAGCCCGATGTAGCACTCAAGCCCATGAACCACAAGTTATGACCAGGGCCGAAGTCAGACCCTTAACCAACTGAGCCACCCAGGCACCCCTCCCTTCTCAAGGTCTTTAATCTTCTAAGTTTATTTATTTGGGGGGTGTGGGGGACAGGGGCAGAGAAAGAGAAAGAATCCCAAGCAGGCTCCACATTGTTAGCTCAGAGCCCAATGAAGGGCTCAGACTCACTAACCTTAACCTGAGCCCAAATCATGGGTCCAACGCTTAGGGGACTGAGCCACCCGGGTGCCCCTCGAGGTTTTTAAATCTTAACCACACCTGCAAAGTCCCTTTGTCATGTAAATCAATACTTTCGTAGGTTCTGGGGATTAGGGTGATGACACCTTGGTGGGTCATCTGCCCATCACCGTCCCATCCTTCACACTTCAGGCACCTCCAACTCAAGGCCGTTCTGTGTAACAGATCTTCCATAAGAGTCAAGCATATCATGGGAATTACAATGCAGAAGAGGAAAAAGTAAAGCTCAGTGTTAAATGGCAGGGGGCCTAATACTCACCGACCCTTCCCTGTCACCGGGAACCCCTTGACTGCAATCTTGCTCCTTGGTCCTAGCCCCAAGAAGAATCCCGCCAGTACCCCCAAGGGCAGTGTTTCCCACACATCAACCGTTCACACTGAGAGTCAGCTAGCTGTCCGTCAAAACCTGGGACTCAGCAACCCAGTGCTTCCCAGTCTCCCTTCCAGTCAGCTGTGAACACGTTGAGTAAGTTTTAGCCAACAGGGGTGGCCCCTCCCGGGCCAGGGACTTCAAGACAGCTGGGACCTTCTTCCCCCATTATGTGCTAGAACCTCAAGGTGGCCACCCGCCCTTGCCATGAAGGTAATGGGGAGGCTCACAGGGCCGGGAGAGCCTCACGACGAAAGGACTCTGGGGCTCCCAGACACCACATGGTGCAAAACCACCTGCTAACTGGAAACATCTACCCTGTACTATTTACAACATAGTACATTTCTTGTCTTGAAGCCATTGAATTTGGGGGTTCTGTTCATTACAGTCACCCCAACTTTCCGCACTATGGATATATTCAGCAATGTTTTGTTTGTTTGTTGTTTGTTTTATTGAGTGAAAGTTGGGGAGGGGCAGAGGGAGCAGGAGAATTTTTTTTAATGTTTATTTATTTGTTTTGAGACAGAGAGAGAGAGAGCAGGGGAGGGGCAGAGAGAGAGGGAGACAGAGAGAATCTCAAGGAGACTCTGTGCTGTCTCCGCAGAGTCCGAGGCAGGGCTCCACCCCACCGACCGTGAGATCATGACCTGAGATGACATCAGGAGTCCGACAACTCAATCGATGGAACCACCCAGGCGCCCCGCATCTTTTTTTTTAATGTGTATTGATTTATTTTGAAAGAGCGAGCGAGCGCGAGAGAGAGGCAGAAAGAGAGGGAGAGAGAATCCCAAGCAAGCTCCATACTGAGTGCAGAGCCCTGCGTGGAACTCCTCCCGTGACCATGAGATCATGACCTGAGTCAAAACACAAGAGTCGCTCACTTAACCGACAGAACCACCCACACTCACTAATGTTTTAATGTTTAAGTACCAACTGTATCATTATCTATAGAACTTTTGCATTTAAAAAAAAATTTTTTTAACATTCATTTATTTTTGAGACAGAGAGAGACAGAGCATGTACGGGGGAGGGTCAGAGAGAGAGGGAGACACAGAATCTGAAACAGGCTCCAGGCTCTGAGCTGTCAGCACAGAGCCCGACGCGGGGCTGGAACTCACATACCGCGAGATCGTGACCTGAGCCGAAGTCGGACGCTTAACCGACTGAGCCACCCAGGTGCCCCTGAACTTTTGCATTTAAACGAACCCACTTCTCTTTTCAATTAGCTAAGTGTGAGAAAGTAATATCCACAAAATAATAAAGCAAATTTTATCAGGTGCTTGCTGTGGGGCGTGTTTTTAATTTACTTAATGTTTTCCTTATGTGACTGATTAATGTTTTACATGCATTAACTCAGTTTAGTCCAAACGGGAACCCTATAAGGTGGGTACTGTCATTATCATGCCCATGTAACAAATGAGGACACCGAGGCACAGAGAAATTTACTAATTCGTTCAGTCTCAACAGCGGGTAAGGATAAGAGCCAGGATTTGAACCAAGTAGTCTAACTCGAGAGTTCATGCTTTGAACCGTTACAGGCTGCTGCCTTTTTTCACCTTTGTTTTGTAAGCTGTATATGCTTATAATGCACTTTAAGTGATTCCCCTTCTCACAAAATACGCCCATCCATAGACCACCGCCTGGTTCTCAGGTTCCACCAGAGGGATTTGCAAATGACTTTAACAAACCCTGCCCCAGAGCTGACCCTTGCAAATGACTACTTCTTTTTTTCTTTTTTTTTTTTAATGTTTATTTTTGAGAGAGAGAGAGAGCAAGCAGGGGAGGGGGCAGAGAGAGAGGGAGACAGAGGTTCTGCAGCAGGCTCCTCGATGATAGTGGAAAGTCCGATGCGGGGCTCTGAGCCAAAATCGGATGATTAACCGACTGTGTACCTTTTATTTTTTTTAAGTTTATTTATTTATTTTGAGAGAGACAGAGACAGCGCGAGCGGGGGAGGGGCAGAGGGAGAGAGAGAGAGGAGACAGAGAATCCCAAGCAGGCTGTGCACTGTCAGTGCAAAGGCAGACACGGGGCTCGAACTCAGGAAACCTCGAGATCTTGATCTGACCCGAAACCAAAAATGGGATGCTTCACCGATGGAGCCACCCAGGGTCCCCTAAGAAATGTTTTTTTTAATGTTTGTTTATTTTTGAGAGACAGCGAAGAAGGTGCGGAGAGAGAGGAGGACAGAGGATCCAAAGCGGGCTCCGCGCCTACAGCAGAGAGCCGGACGTGGGCCTCGAACTCACGAACCGCGAGATCGTGACCTCGGCCGAAGTCGGACGCCTAACGGACTCAGCCACCCAGGCGCCCCTGCAAGTGATTACTTTTCATCTTCGCTACACCTCCATGCAGGTGGATAGCAAAACCCCACAACTGGAAGGAAGGCAGAGAAGGCAGTGGCGGAATCGGTGCCTCCACTCTCTCGCTACACGGTCAGCCCCAGAGTGCTCTGTTGTTAACCTTGTTGGCAGCGCGTTTTCAGAATGTCACTGCAAAGTTTGCAAATGACATCTTTTCTTATTGATCTTTTTGCCTAGGAGGACAAGCAGGTAGAGGTATCCAAAGAGAGAGGGGGAAAAGGCAGAAAGAATAAAAATCAAGAATGATGTAACAGGGGTGCCTGCGGGGGGCTGGGGGGCTCAGTCAAACAAGCATCTGACTCTTGACTTTGGCTCAGGTCATGACCTCAAGGTTCGTGAGATGGAGCCCCGAGTCAGGCTCTGCCCTGATAGCACGGAGCCTGCTTGGGATACTTTCCCTTCCCCTCTCTGCCCCTCCCCCACGCACACACTGTCTCAAATAATAAATAAATAAAGTTAAGAAAAAAAAAAAAAGAATGATGTAACCAGATCCCAGCACCCTGTGGATTTGGGGGAAACGTATCCGTACAATTGAATAATGGCAATCAATAAGCACGTCCACACACATTAATAAGTAAGGTGAATGAATAAATTATACCAGAGTGCTATTTTCTTCATACCCAGAAGATGGCTTATACCTTAGCTGGGTGAAGGAAATAAGATTGCCGATCCTTTTCAGCCCAGAGCTGGAGATACTCTATAAACAACTTCCCTCATTTTTTGGTTATTTTCAGCCTTAAATGGATCTAGGAGAAATCCACAGATGAGATCTTCACATGGATTGTTTAAGGGAAGGGATTTCTCACCAAACTGGCCCTCGACACCTCTGTGCGGTAAGTATGCCTCAGTGTTTCCATGTGCCTGGGGTGTGTGCAAAATCCTTCCTAGTTCCCTAGATTGTGTGACTTACTCCCTTGTCTGAATTCTCACAGCTCCGCGAACACTCACCTCGATGATCACGTTACATCAGAATTATTTGTTCACATGTCTGTCCCCAAACGGACTGTGAGAGACAACGTCAGAAACATGGTCTCTCGGACACTCTTGCACGCAGAAGCTGCAAAACGAATACTGTCTAAGTGAGTGAATTGATGAACTGAAAACATAAGTGAACGGCTGCTGGTCTGAATGGGTCGTGCTGGTGACACACACTGGCCCTTGTTTATGTCCTTCAGCCTGAAATATGCAGAATTCCCACTGAGATATGATTCGTGTTTGTGGTTGTACATCCAGAGTTTTATTCCCGTGAAAAGGAATAATGGAGATATTTGAATCTGATAGGAGGTGAAAGCCTATTTGTGTCCAACACACAGGAGAGTTTCTTTGTGGGTATCCGTAAAACCAACATCAGAACATCTGCCCTGGGCTTTCCAGACCCATAATAGCATCCCTAAGCTTAGAATATTCATGTCTCCAAGCCTATCAAAGCAGGTTAGCTGACATTCTCTGAGCTCCGAAAACTGACTTCCCATTACCTTCTGCCACTTACAGGTAACCTGGCTTTCCGCAGCATGATAGATGCGATTTTATGTAGAGCTACCTGCCCACTGTCTGCTTTTCAATCTTCACCAGCCACACCACTATTTTAGTTGCAGAAACAAAACTGTGTGCACGCTACAATGGCGGGAAAATTCTGCTGGGAAAAAAAATCCGTCTCAAAGAAACACCAAAAACCTCCTATTTGGCACCACTGATTTGCCTTCCTACTGCCAGTTTTAGCTCTCGCTCCCCCAGGGTAATTCCTCATTTTCACGGAGGTGTAAATGACATACAACAAAAGGTATCAGTTTTACGTGTATATTTCAGTGAGTTTTAACACATCCCTTTAGTCACGTAACAACCATCACTTTCTAGATAGAGAATACTTTCTTTTATTTAACCAGTTGCCTATTTACTTTTTATTCTTTGACAAAAATTGTATATATTTAGGCGAACAACATGATTTAATATGCATATACACAGTGAAATAATTACTACAGTCTAGCTAATCAACATATCTGCTCACATAGTTACTTTTTCGTGTGATAAAAGCACCTGAAAGCTACTCTTTTTTTTGCAAATTTCCAGTATTCAATGCAGTATTATTAACTCCAATCACCATGCTCTACATCTCTAGACGCACTCATCCTACATAACTGTAACTTTGTATCCTTGGACCAACATCACCTCCTTTTCCCTACCTCCTGCCCTTATTAACTGCTATTTTTATCTCTCCTTCTATGTATTTCACTTTTTTGGATTGCACATATAAGTGAGATCATGCAGTTATTTATATTTCTGTGTCTGGCTTGTTTCGTTTAGCATAATGTTCTCCAGGTTTATCCATGTCCTTGCAAATGTCAGGATCTCCTTCCAAGATAGGGAATATTTTCATCACCCCCAGAAAGTTCCCTCATACCCCTCTGTGGTCAATTTCTTCTAACTCCAGCCCCAGGAAGACATTCATTTGCTTTCTTTATAATGAAGTTATGCAATACACAGTCTTTTTTTTTTCTTTTTTGGTCTGGCTCGCTTCTTTCACAGAGAATAATTATATTTAGATTCATTCTTATTGGAGCATGTATCAATAATTCATTCTTTTTTCTTGCTGAGTAATATTCCACTGTGTGCAGATACTCCAGTTTATGTATCTATTCATCTGTTGCTGGAAATCAGGTTGTTTCCAGTTTTTGCTAATATAAAGAAACTGCTATAAACACCCATATATAAGTCTTCGTGTGGACAAATTGTTTATTTCGCTTGGGTAAATACCTAGAAGGAGAATCACTGGCAGATAAGGTAAATGTATGTCTAAATCCATCAGAAACTGCCAAACTGGCTTCGAGAGGGGCTGTACCACTTTACATCCTCATCAGCAACATACGAGAGATTAAGTTCTTCTATATCCTACCAGTGCTTTGGTATGGCAAGCCTTTTTCCTCTTAGCCATTTTAGTGGGTGTGAAATTGTATGTCATTGCAACTTTAATTTGCCACAGGACAAAAGTCAGTACACATCTCATTTATTTATTTTTTTTTCAACGTTTATTTATTTTTGGGACAGAGGGAGACAGAGCATGAACGGGGGAGGGGCAGAGAGAGAGGGAGACACAGAATCGGAAACAGGCTCCAGGCTCCGAGCCATCAGCCCAGAGCCCGACGCGGGGCTCGAACTCACGGACCTCGAGATCGTGACCTGGCTGAAGTCGGACGCTTAACTGACTGCGCCACCCAGGCGCCCAGTAAACATCTTTTAATATGCTCGTAAGTCATTCGTAAATCTTCTTTCATGAAATATTTGTTCAAATCTTTTTCCTATTTTTAAGTGTATTTACTTTGAAAAAGAGACAGTGAGCTGGGGAGGGACAAAGAAAGGGAGAAAGAGAGAGTCCCAAGCAAGCTCCGCACGGCCAGCGTGGAGCCCAATGCAGGGCTCGAACTCACGAACCGTGAGATCGTGACCTGAGCTGAAATCTAGAGTCAGTCACTTAAGCGACTGAGCCACCCAGAGGCCCTTCTTTTTCCTATTTTACATGGGTTGTTTATGATATCATCGAGTCGTAAGAGTTCTTTATATGTTCTAGACACAAATCCCACTCTTCTATGTACTTGGCTGTAGGGAGTCACTTGCCCTAACCCAGTTGCCTTCCTAATTTTCTGGAAGCTTCTTGTCCATGATAGTTATGTAAACTATA
Source organism: Prionailurus viverrinus (assembly GCF_022837055.1). Lineage (NCBI taxonomy): Eukaryota > Metazoa > Chordata > Mammalia > Carnivora > Felidae > Prionailurus > Prionailurus viverrinus. The sequence goes on along the minus strand of NC_062576.1, from coordinate 14,345,543 downwards.
CTGGGCTTCTGGATACAGTGGACACATGCTGCATTAGTCTGTGCTTTGTTTCTGGAGGAAAAGAGGTATGGTCTAGAACCTTCTCATTCTATGAAATCGGACTTCTGAACGTAGCAGGCAGGAAGGAGAAAAGGGAAGGTACGAAGAATAAAGAAAGGACATTCTAGGGAGTTATTAGCTGCCTATAACCCACCAGTTTCTGGGCAAGTTATTACCCATCAGTTTCTGGAAAGGCTATTACTGTCACTCGAGTTAACAAAATGTTTTTTTAACTTTCTTTATTTATTTTGAGAGAGATAAAGAGAGAGTGAGGGAGGGGCAGAGAGAGAGGGAGACACAGAATCCAAAGCGGGCTCCAGGCTCCAAGCTGTCTGCTCAGAGCCAGCCGCAGGGCTTGAACTCACCGACCGTGAGATCATGACCTGAGCTGAAATTGGAAGCTTAACCAACTGAGCCACCCAGGCTCCCATTTGCAGCTTTTTGTTTCAGCACCAGCCCCAAGGTATCACACGGAGAATTTGGGGGTGGGTGGATCAGGAGGTCCTGAAGCAGGGAGGTGCAGGGGCATCGTGGAAAGACGGTGTCTATTCGTTGTCAGCGTATCACACGTCAGTAGCCACCTGGTTCCAAATCATTAAGTCCAAAGAGCTCAGTTTCCCTGCAGCAGGACTCTCTATCCCATCCCTGCTACAAACTCCTCTGTTCCTCTTGCAAAATGTCCCTGTGTTGCAGAGCTCAGGAGCCAGGGAGGGGAAGTCGCAGAGACAACAGCACATTGTCGAATATCTCGCGGGACAATTCCTGCCGGGCCCAGGTCTTGCAGAGTCTTTGGCCTCCTCTGTGAATGACCGCACGTTCTAAGACTCTGCAGGTAAACAATAGCTGACTTTCGTTGTCTCATGGTACCCTCCAGAAACCCTCGGGAGAGGACTCACCATCTTACACACCAGAAAGCCGAGGCTCACAGAGCTCATGTGCTTTGCCCAAGGTCACCCAGTAAGTGGAAGAATCTGAATCTGAATCTCGGTCTCGAGTTCAGAGACCCAGAAATTCATCACTTGGTTACGAACTTGATGGGTTGGTTGCTCGCTTGCTTCGTTGAAGAGAATCTGCCTTATTCCAGAAACAAACTAACAAAGAAGCAAAACGACTTGAACCTTCCACCAGTTTGTGCCATGAAACAAAACGGAAGGAACAACATGGAAATCAAGGCCTCTAGGAACAAACAGTTAACCTAATTCTGGTTCCCCAATTTGAGAAATTCCTCAAGTGTCTCTGCTTCAAATTGAATAATTTTCCAATTTCTTTCTTAAGGTAATTTTTTAAACTACTGATTTTTATGGGCTTGAGCATGTGAAAAGCCGACTACTGTATGTCTTTTTAATTAGATCCTTTACATGATAATTAAAATCTCTCTTTGCATCATAGCTATTCTTAAACTCCGCAGTAATGTTCCTCTGGCTGGAAGTTAGCTGACCATCTGGAAGTGATAAAATATCTTAACCTTAAAATGCAAACTATCAGTTAGAGATACCACAAATTAGACCTAGTCGTCATTGCTTTAATGGGTAAATGCCAGGCTTCATCCTTCATTCTGTCTAATCAGAAAACTGCAGGATCTCGCAGTTGGAACAGGGATTTTGAAAGTCAAATAGTCCCTTTTCCTTTGTCTTCTTGGAACCAGTCCTGACCGGGCCTCCCATCGAATGGCCCCCGGGGTATACAGGCATGTGGTCCGCCCTAAAGAAATTCTGAGGCCCTTTTTAGAAACCTCTTCCAAAGTTCATTCATTGGGACTGGAGACCAAGTCCTGCCTTGGCGGTCTAAAGAGGGAATGAATTCTGGCTAGAAGCTTGGGAAGGGTTGGTATGCAGAGGGAATGTAAGCAGGAACCGGGGGCACCTGGGTGGGTGCAGTCGGTTACGCGCTTCGGTCGGGTCATGATCTTGCAGTCCGTGGGTTCGAGCCCCGCGGCGGGCTCCGTGCTGGCAGCCCGGAGCCTGCTTCAGGTTCTGTGTCTCCCTCTCTCTGCCCCTCACCCGCTCAAGCGCTGCCTCTCTCTCTCTCAAAAGACAAATAAATACTTAAAAAAAAGTTTTTTAACATTAAAAAAAAATTTTTTTTTAATTGTTGTCTCTTGTGGAAATAAACAAAGACCAATCAAATGGGAAAAAGCAAAGGCCGTGCGTTCAGAACTTGCGATTGCCCCGGGAGTCAGCCACCATCACGTGGGCTTGGCCAGACTCCAAGGCAGGCAGGGGGCGGGAGAGCTTTGTGGGGGTGGGTGGAGGCCTTCAGGGCCCTGAGGGGAGGCTGTAGTGGGATCCTCGGCAGGAGGCATGCCACACCATTCATTGGCTTGGAGAGTGTATTTCACTTTGTCTGATTGATCCTGAGCCCAAGTGGGGACAAAAATTAGGGAAGCTGTTGGTGTTTGCATCGGATCCTGGTCATTTGGGGCCAACTTGTATTGTTGGTTATTGTTTAGCATCCTGGGCCAGTTGCTGGAAGCGAGCTGTCTGACTTCTTGCAAGAGACAGAAGCTTGATTCTTGGCCGGCTACTCTGCTGATAGGTTAGTTTCCTCGGCTGGTTGCTGCAGACTGTGGGCCCTAGCTCTGTTTTTATATATGGTCTGGCCATTCTCTGTCGTATACTCAGGCACTCACACTTAGTTTAATCCTATATATGTTTTTTTTTAATTTTTTTTAACGTTTTTTATTTATTTTTGAGACAGAGAGAGACAGAGCATGAACGGGGGAGGGTCAGAGAGAGGGAGACACAGAATCTGAAACAGGCTCCAGGCTCTGAGCTGTCCGCACAGAGCCCGACGCGGGGCTCGAACTCACGGACCGCGAGATCATGACCTGAGCTGAAGTCGGCCGCTTAACCGACTGAGCCACCCAGGCGCCCCCTATTTATGTTTTAAACTGCGTAATACGTTGTTGTTTTGCCGTATCCAATACCATTATTCATCTCTAAATCTCCATTTAGAAGACAACATAGCCTGTTGGTTAAGAACATTTGGGGGTCTGGCCACATGGTTCAAAGTCCAGCTCTACCACTATTGGCTGTGTGATCTTGAGCTAACCGCCTAACTTCTCTGGTCCTCAGTGTCATTGTCTATAGAGATAGAAATAGTACCTACCTTAGAGACTTATTTTGAGGATTAAATGGGTTAATAATATCCATGTAATACACTTAGGCCTCGTCACATAGTAAGCGCTACGTAGGTGTTTGCTGTTCTTAAAAATTAAATAAAGACACAAAAAATTACAGTAATATGCAACATCCTTCAAAGTCCAAGATTTACCAGGATATTACTCCCGATGAGTTTCCCGTGCTATCAAATACACACTTCAAGAAATGTAAAAAAACCATTAGTCCATGGAAAGATTCTGCATCAAAAGTTTTAAAATCTAATACAAGTGGCTTCTCAGAAAGCCATGAATACGTAAAAATCTATATTCTTCCTACAATGAATCATATCAGCAATGCCTAAATCTGTGCAGGTTTTCTCCTGAAGCCGATAACGAACGGCATTTATGTTCACATTCTTAGGAAACAACTCGCGCAGCGCGAGCCTCTGGGGAGCAGCAGAGCCAATTATTCTTTGTTTAACCCTTTTAAAAGCTCATGAACGGCAACACATCTACAGAAATGTTTACAAATCAAAAACGGGCAGCTCAACACAGAGCAGCTGCTTGCATAACCACCGCCCTAGTGAGGAAAGAGGACTTCAGCATCCAGGAGCCCCTCCCCTCCAGCACTCTTGCCCATCACTATCCTCCTGTCCCCCACTTTTGTGGGGTCAGAGATAGGCAAAGCCAGATATTAACTGAAGACTGAAAAGGACAGATTTTGAACAGTAATATACTACTGCAGTAGGGAAGAGGTCCACACTGAACTGAACCGAACTGAAATGAACTCTCATTTGTGCAGAGGTGACTGGGTATTTTAATAGGAGAACAAGGAATTGGGGACGGGGGTGAGTAAGGGTCAGTAGAGTCAGGGAAGTGAGAAATTACCAAGGGTTGCTTAGTGTAAATGTTGATTACATCAGCTCTGTCTGTTGCTGGCAACTCTCAGAGTTAGGATGCTTTCCTCCTACGGAGATTGGGAGACACCCTACCTTTCCAAGGATTATATTTTATTTTATTTATTTATTTATTTAAATTTTTTTTGATGTTTGTTTATTTTTGAGACAGAGAGAGACAGAGCATGAACGGGGAGGGTCAGAGAGAGGGAGACACAGAATCTGAAACAGGCTCCAGGCTCTGGGCTGTCAGCACAGAGCCCGACGCGGGGCTCGAACTCACGGACCGCGAGATCACGACCTGAGCCGAAGTCGGACGCTTAACCGACTGAGCCACCCAGGCGCCCCACAAGGATTATATTTTAAAGGAATGGCTTTCGGGTCCTTGACAAAGACACTCTGGAGTTGTAGGCTGCTGTATGTATACATCTCAAAGGGACAGAGGGAAGTTTCAGAATTGTAAGACCTTTTTAGTGAATGTTCTAAGAAAGGTGGTTAGGGATGTATGTTCAGGTATTGCCTGTAACAGTCCATGCTAAGCTCTTCCTTGTTTTGTCTTAGTTTTACTACCTACCCACACATCCCTACTCGTGTTTTATCCCACAAGCTAATAGATTACTCCTTGTGTATGCTTAACATAACTTAGCAGTTTCACCCAAGCCTCTTACTTTCTTGCTTCTGTAGGAGTGTTAAATATTCTCCGATAACACACAAAAAGGGGCCACGCTGAGGATTTCCTCCACACACAAGTCTTCTTTACACATTCCTTATGAATTCCTATGGATTTTTAGTGCTTCTGTAGTATAGGTTCCTTCCTAGGCTCCCTGCCGTCTTATGAACAACTCCATTACCAGCACCAGCCCAACCACAGTAATGGCCAGTAAGCACAAGGACTGGAAGGTCATCGCCTGCTTTTCCGGAAAGGGTAACTGTGGGGAATCCCATCTGCTTACAGCCAAAGCCAAAGTTCCATTCTATCTGACTGAGGCAGAGGTAAGCATGTGCCTCATGGTCTAGGCACAGACAAAACCCGACCATGCTTCCAATGAAGATCCCCTGGAACCAAGGGTCGGAGCTCCCCCAAACTACTTGGCAAAGCAAGCAACTAGTAAGGAGCACACACTGAGTCAGGCGGCAGAGCCCTCACCATTGACCCGACAGAAGCTGATGGGACAACTGCATGGGCCAATTTTGAATGTTCAACCAACCTTGCATTCCTGGAATAACACAATCTAATGGTGATATAGTATCCTTTTTTATATATTCATGGGTTCGGTTTGTTAATGTTCTGGGTAGGATTTTTGCATGGTGGTCATGAGTAAGATGGGCCTGTAATTTTTCCTTACTGCAATGCCTGGTCAGATTTTACAACAGTTTAATCGATATATAATTTATACACTGTAAAGTTTACCCGTTATAAGCATATGGTACAATGGCTGTTAGTAAGTTTATTCAGTTGTGCAATCATCACCACAGTGTAGTGTCAGGACATTTTCATTACCCTTAAAAGCTCCTTTATGCCCATTTATAGTAAAATATTACCCCTCTTCCTAGCCCAAGATAATCAATGGGATGATCTGCTTTCTGTGTCTAGAGATTTCTTTTCTAGAATTTTCCTATAAATATAGTTTTAAAATATGTGTAGTTTTTGTGTCTGGCTTCTTTTCTTAGCATACCTTTTCTGAGGTTCAATCAAGTTGTAACATGTATAAATAGTGTGTTCCTTTTTATTGCTGAGGAACATTCTATTGCATGCAAACATCACATTTTGTTTATTTGTTCACCGGTTGATGGATAATTTGGTTGTTTCCAGTTTCTGGTTATTATGCGTAATGCTACCATGAACATTCACGTATACGTCTTTTTGTGGGAACAGATTTTCATTTCTCTTCATACGTCCCTAAGAGTGAGATTATTGGGTTATATCATTAAGTGTTGGTTTAACTATTTAAGAAACTGCCAAATTGTTTTTCCAAAGTGGCTGTGCCTTCTTTACATTCCCTCTACCATAAGGTTTCCAGTTTCTCTACATGCTCACTGAACTTACTAATGTCAATCTTTTTTATTAGAGTCCTTCTAGTGGGTGAGAAGGTGTGATGTGGTATTTATTATATTGTGGTTTTCACTTGCATTTATATATAAATTAAAAAGATATAAATGACTAATAAGAAAAAGAAAACTGGAATTGAAGAGCACTGAAATGAAAAATTCATCAGAGGGGCTCAAAAGCAGATCAGATGTGAGCTGTCAGAAGGAAGAATCCATGAACTTGAAAACAGACCCATAGAAATTATCTAATTAGAAGAACAGGAAGAAAAAAGGAAGAAAAGATCCTCAGAGACCTGTAGGAAACCAGATAAGAAAGGGAAAGGGGCAGAAAAAATACTCAAAGAAATAATGGATGAAACCTTCTCAAATGTCATGAAAAATAGTCTACACATACATCCAAGAAGTTCAGTAAACTCTGACTACTGTAAATTTAGAGAGATCTACACATACGTATATCGTAGTGAGAGAAATTCAGTAAAGATACATCCCATGTTCATATGTTGTTAAGATAGCAGTTCTCCCAAGTTGAGCAATACACTCAATGCAATTCTCATCGAAATCCATAACTGAAATGATTTTGAACAAGAACAAATTTTCAGAACTCCCAATAGCAGATTTCAAAGAATAGGTATATATATTCATTAAACAGAATAGAACGTCCAGAAATAAACCTTTTCATTTATGAGGGATTAATTTTGACAAAGCCTTCAAGGCAAGTCAGTGGGGTAAAAGAGGGTCTCTTCAACAAATAATGCTGGAAAACTGGATATCCATATTTAAAATAAGGAACTCATGGGGCGCCTGGGTGGCTCGGTTGGTTAAGCGTCCGACTTCGGCTCAGGTCATGATCTTGCGGTCCGTGAGTTCGAGCCCCGCATCGGGCTCTGTGCTGACAGCTCAGAGCCTGGAGCCTGTTTCGGATTCTGTGTCTCCCTCTCTCTCTGCTCCTCCACTGTTCATGCTCTGTCTCTCTCTGTCTCAAAAATAAATAAACGTTAAAAAATTTTTTAAAAATAAATAAATAAAAAATAAAATAAGGAACTCAGAACTTCTTTTCAAACCATGTACAGAAATTAACTGAAAATGGATCATAGACTTAAATGAAGAGAAAATTATAAAACTTCTTGATGAAAACAAACCTAGGAGAAATGTTTCTAACCTTGAGTTAGGTAAAAAAAATTTTTAGGGGCGCCTGGGTGGCGCAGTCGGTTAAGCGTCCGACTTCAGCCGGGTCACAATCTCGCGGTCCGTGAGTTCGAGCCCCGCGTCGGGCTCTGGGCTGATGGCTCAGAGTCTGGAGCCTGTTTCCGATTCTGTGTCTCCCTCTCTCTCTGCCCCTCCCCCGTTCATGCTCTGTCTCTCTCTGTCCCCAAAATAAATAAATGTTGAAAAAAAAAATGTTTTAGAATAATACTAAAAATGTTATTTTTAAGAAAAGAATGAATAAATTGAACTTCTTTAAAATTAAAAAGTTTGCCCTTCTTTTTTTTCACTCCACCATTTTGGAAGTTCCTGTCCTCCCCACTCCTTCCTTTCTTCCCTTTAAATATTATATTTTTAAGTTCCAGGATGGTATTTCACTGATAAAGATTCTATTTATTTCTTGAAATTTTATCTTGTCATCCATTTTTGTCTAGATTTTATTTTTTTTAAACATATCGATAACAATTATTAATGTTTTTAATGTTTTTATTTGTTTTTGAGAGAGAGAGAGAAACAGTACAAGTGGGGGAGGGGCAGAGAGAGAGGGAGACGCAGAATCCGAAGAAGGCTCCAGTCTCTGAGCTGTCAGCACAGAGCCCGACGCAGGGCTCGAAATCATGAACTGAGAGATCATGACCTGAGCTGAAGCCGGATGCTTAACCGACTGAGCCACCCAGGTGCCCCTATACAATTATTTTTAAGTCCTCTGCTAATTTTAAAGCTTGAGTTGTCTGTAAGTCTGTTTCAATAGAATGTTATTTGTCTGGAATCATGTTATTTCTCACTTTTAATAATATGATCCAGAAATTTGAATGGCAAGACTTTCTTCCCATAAGTAGGAAAAATGCCACACACATATATACATATATATGATACTCATACACATATATGTAACATTTATGTTCAAATATAAATGCACAAAGTAGCAAGAGTCATAGTCTCCGGAAAAGCTCTTCATTCTTTATTTCGTGCCAGATAATGTGCATTAAAAAAGCCAGAGGCTGAGGCTAATGCTATTTTCCCCAGATGAAACATGCTTTTTTTTCTCTGTCAGTGAATTGAGCTGCATTGGGGCTGGGTTTCAGTGTCAGTTACTTTTAGTTCCCCTTTGTTTTCAAGCATATTGAAGGTGAGATTTTTCCTGTCTATGTCAGGGCTTCCCCCAGGGGTTATCCTTTTCAAGAACCAGATTACAGGGACTCTTCCTCTGCCTTTTTAGCCAAGTTCTACTCTTTTTTTTTTTTTAATTAATGTTTATTTATTTATTTATTTTTTTTTTTTTTTTAAAATTTTTTTTTTTTTTCAATGTTTATTTATTTTTGGGACAGAGAGAGACAGAGCATGAACGGGGGAGGGGCAGAGAGAGAGGGAGACACAGAATCGGAAACAGGCTCCAGGCTCTGAGCCATCAGCCCAGAGCCCGACGCGGGGCTCGAACTCACGGACCGCGAGATCGTGACCTGGCTGAAGTCGGACGCTCAACCGACTGCGCCACCCAGGCGCCCCAATGTTTATTTATTTTTGAGAGAGAGAGAGAGAACGAGGGAGCACAAGTTAGGGAGGGGCAGAGAAAGAGGGAGACACAGAATCCAAAGAAGGCTCCAGGCTCTGAGCCATCAGCAGAACCCAACGTGGGGTTCGAACCCACGAACCGCAAGATCATGACCTGAGCCGAAGTCGGAGGCTTAACTGACCAAGCCAGCCGGGTGCCCCCCAAGCTCTATTTTTAATCACAGCCACAGCACTCATTAACAGTTATGTGATCAGGGGCCCTTGGGTGGCTTAATCGGCTAAGCATCCAACTTCGGTCCAGGTCATGATCTCACAGTTTGTGAGTTCAAGCCTCACATCGGGGTTTGAGCTGACACCCTGGAGCCTGTTTCAGATACTGTGTCTCCCTCTCTCTCTCTCTGCCCCTCCCCTACATGTGCATTCTCCCTCTCTCTCTCTCTCTCTCTTTTCCTCTTTCTGTCTCATAAATAAACATTTTTTGTAAAAAGTTGTGTGATCAGAAACTGACAGGTAGGAAAAACCATCTTCCATTTCTTCATGCCAGTCCACGAGGTCACTAAAAATCACAATGGTGTCTCTTTCCCTCATGGAGTTCTCTGCCTACGGTAAGCCTGAATCTCTGCTTGTGCCCACATTTGGCAAATGCCCCTAGGAAGGGTTAGGGCTGGCTGATCTCTAGGTGAGATCTCTGCCTCCCCTAGAAAGGACTCTCTCCTCTCTGGAATTTATTCCCTTAAACTTATTTGCACAACTCTCTGGTATATTTAAAAATACATGAAATTTGGGGGCATCTGGGCGGCTCAGGCAGTTGAACATCCGACTCGATTTCAGCTCAGGTCTTGGTCTCAGAGTCATGAGTGTAAGGAGCACATTGGGCTCCGGATGGGGCACGAAGTCTACTTTTAAAAAAATAATAAATAAAGTAAATAAAGAAAAATATGTGAAATTTCATTTATCCAGCTATCTTTGAGTCATTAACACAAGAGTAATCATCAGCCATGACATTCTATATCCTAACGATAGAGGAACTCAGTGTCATCAATTTAAAAGTACTGTTGGGGCACCTGGGTGGCTCAGTTGGGCGTCTGACTTCCGCTCAGGTCGTGATCTCATCGTTCGTGAGTTCGAGCCCCGCGTCGGGCTCTGTGCTGAACGCTTGCTCGGAGCCCGGAGCCTGCTCCGGATTCTGTGTCTCCTTCTCTCTCTGCCCTTCTCCCGCTTGTGCTCTGACTCTCTCTGTCTCTCAAAACCAAACAAATGTAAACAAACAAAAAGTACTGTTGTTTTTTGCTGTATTTTGTTTAAATTTAATTTTAATATTTATTTTGATTGTGTAGCTTAGGAGCTATAAAAACCTAAGGAATTTATGCCTTGTTTAATGTTTGAATATGTTTTAGTAGCAAATAAAAATGACTTGAGTCAACGCTCGAGGTATGGGAAGAGGATTTTTTGCCTCCTTTTAAAAGCGATTCTTTACTGAAACTTGAAAAATGCTTTGCTACACTAAGCTGTCTCTCTATTTACTACTCAAACCTGTCACAGAAATTATTTCAGCGCGGTTTTATAATGGCACTGATGCTGGCATAATGGCAGGTTACGACATCTGGCCAAGTGCAGAATTCAGATAGCCAAAAAAATAAAACCTCCAAACCCAAACAAAGACATTTCGGTCTATCTCTCAAAGAAAATTCCTGACGAATTTCAGAAATGTGTAGCTCAAAGGTGTTGGTAGCAGTTGGTGGCAAGGAAAACATTCTAGGGAGTTGGCCGTTTCCCATGAGAGGCTACGTGGGCCTTTAGGGAGAGCCATATTTTAGTTGTAAGAAATTAGAGTCATTACCAAGGCACCCCCTTTATTTTCTTAATGTTTATGTATTCATTTTGACAGAGAGAGAGAGCGTGTGTGAGCTGGCGAGGGGCAGAGAGAGAGGGTTTTGAGAAAGAATCCCAAGCAGGCCCTGTGCTATCAGCATGGAGCCCAGCACGGGGCTTGAGCTCATGAACCATGAGATCACGATCAGAGCTGACACCTAGAGTCCAAAGTTTAACCTTTTGAGCAGCCACCTGCATCAGGTACCCTCTTTTAGAAACTTCCCAGCCTCTACCACCAGAGGGTACATGATGTGAGTGAAAGAGAGGATGTAACTTGATGGCACGAAAACACGCTAATTCTTGCACGTGTACAATTAATCTACAAGCCCGCACTCCTGCAAAGCCTTGTCCTTTACATCCTCAAGCCATTGCCTTGTTTACTTAAAGTTTCTGACGTTGACTTTAACGAGTTTAACTTGAAGTGTTTCATTTTAGGCAGATGTTGAGGAAAGCACACAGAAGGCTTTTGCCTGCCTAAGGCAGCCCTCTCAAGATGGCCTTGGATCCCACACACGCGAGCAAGTAGGTCACAGAGTTACATCCTCTCGCCCTCCCTCCCTCCAGATCTTTTCAGTTTTTACCCCATTTTCTCATCCGAGCCACTGCCTTTGCCTAGATTCAGCGGCATAGGGTTGCCTTCCAAGCTTTGGCACTTTTAGCCAAGGCTACAATTTGATAGTAAACGAAGGTGCCTGGGTGGCTCAGTCAGTTAAGCCGTCGACCCTTGATTTCAGCTCAGGTCGTGGTCTCACGGTTGGCGAGTTTGAGTCCCAAGTCGGGCTCTGTGCTGACAGTGTGGATCCTGCTCTGGATTCTCTCTCTCCCTCTCTCTCTCTCTCTCTCCTTCTCTCTTCCCCCCTCCCAGCTTGTGCTTCTCTCTCTCTCTCTCTCTCTCTCTCTCTCTCTCTCAAAATAAATAAATAAACAAAAAAAAAACCCTAAAAACAATAACCTCTGACTCTGTTGGTAGTGCTGGTCTTGCAAGAAGAGAGTTCTATGCTGTTCCAGGGACTGGCTCAGATTCAAATGTGAAAAGCCATTTTTATGAGGGATAGGCTTATGACAGTTGACTTACGAGTTAACGGGTTTTCCCTCAAGCTTTTAATAATACGATCCAGAAATTTGGGTAGCAAGACTTTCTTTCTATAACATTTTTTCTAGTTATGTATAGACAGAAAGTCTTGCTACCCATACCTATGAATGTATATGTGTGCATACGTCATGTAAATATGGAATACGCACATACATATGTATAAGATTTATGTCGAGCCATAAATGTACAAAGCGGCATATCTAGAGGAGCACAACTTAACAGGATCGAGTTATTGTTCCACACAGACTCCAGACCTGTGCAAGGACACCCCCAGGGAGGGGTGGTATTATACAGTCTTACTTGCCTGCGGAGACAGGTAGACGAATAAAAACAGCATCAACTTGGGGCCCTGCTCGTCTCAGAAGCCAGCACAGACGCTTGACTGGTTGTGGGGCTCTGGGTAAATTATTCAACCCATCTGAAATCGCGTTTCCGCCTGTCTAAACTGGCGATGCTCATAACTCCTTCACCAAGTGTGTATTGGGATCAGGATGGTGCCCGGATGGTATTTCAGTACCTGGCCCAGCGAACTCTTGTGATCCAAGATACCTGTCTGCAACCCGCCTGTTCCTCCGTCACAAAGGAAAGACAAGGGTTGTGGCCGGGAAGGACGGAGGGTCTCTGCCGTAGTTCTTGTGGGTGCGCCTCTTCGGGGCACTGGGAGGCCAGATCCAGCTTCCCCGGGGCTTGTGCCAGTGCCAGGCCACTTACCAATGCCAGTGTCGCCCTGCAGTGCTGCTTGCCGGGGACACGTCCCAGAGCGGGCACCATGCCAGGCTGCCACTCTCAGGGGGTTCTTTTGCCAAAACAGGCCCACGCAAAGAATGCCCAAGGAAGGGCAAGGTGCGTGTCCCTTGCCCTGGGTTTTTGCCAGGCCTTCCCAGCCCTCCCTGTCTCTGTTCGCTCTAGATTGGGGCATCGCCGTTTGCCTGTTGCTGCTCGAAGGGCCCCCTCAGCTCCCAGCAACGCCATTCTTCCTTCCTCAAAGGCCTGACCGCTCGCTCACTCACTCTCATTCATTCAAAAATATCCATTAAGCATCAACTCTGTGTCGGGTGTTGCATAGGCACCACAGATACACTGGTTGAGTGGGAGACAGTGATTTCCACCCGGTAGAATTTACAACCTGGTGAGTCATTTTCAGCTAGCCCTTGCCTTCCTGCTCCTTTGACTTTTTTTTTTTTTTTTTTTTTTTTAGAGAGAAGAGAGAGGAACAGAGGGGGAGAGAGAATTTTATTTTATTTTTTATTTATTTATTTTTAATTTTTTTTTTTAACGTTTATTTATTTTTGGGACAGAGAGAGACAGAGCACGAACGGGGGAGGGGCAGAGAGAGAGGGAGACACAGAATCGGAAACAGGCTCCAGACTCTGAGCCATCAGCCCAGAGCCGGACGCGGGGCTCGAACTCACGGACCGCGAGATCGTGACCTGGCTGAAGTCGGACGCTTAACCGACTGAGCCACCCAGGCCCCCCCGGGGAGAGAGAATTTTAATCAGGCTCCACACTCAGTGTGGAGCCCAATGCAGGGCTTGATAACATGACCCTGGGATTATGACCAGAGCCGAAATCAAGAGTCAGACGCTCAGCTGACTGAGTCACCCAGGCACCCTTCCTCTCTGACTTTTTATTTTATTTTATTTTATTTAAAAAAATTTTTTTAACGTTTATTTATTTTTGAGACAGAGAGAGACAGAGCATGAACAGGGGAGGGTCAGAGAGAGAGGGAGACACAGAATCCGAAACAGACCAGGCTCTGAGCTGTCAGCACAGAGCCCGATGCGGGGCTCGAACTCACGGACCTTGAGATCATGACCTGAGCCGAAGTCGGACGCTTAACCGACTGAGCCACCCAGGCGCCCCTCTCTCTGACTTTTTAAATTGTGCTTGGGGGGGGGGGGGCATGTTGTTGGAATTTTTAAACCATGGTTTGAATTCAGATTTGGCAAATGGATGGGTGGATGGGGATCCTTAATTTATTTCTAGGTCTTCAAAAGTCAGTTGGTATTTTCCACTCTATGCAGATCTCAACATAATACACAGCTTAAAAAGCAGATTCACATACTCAAGTCATCCCAAACATACTTTTAAAATTCCCAATAACTGAAGAGCGCATTCGTGCAAACACTTAAAAATGAATTCATGAAAACTAAGTAAACGTGAACATTCACTTCTCCAGTCACGCTGGCCACGTTCCAAGGGCTCCCATGCAGCAGGAGGCCGCCATATTGGATTGCAGCTGTGGCGTTAGCCTTGAGCTGAAAGAAAACACAGAAGATACAGTCAACTGACACCGTGAGGAAATAATCAGGCAGATTCAGAGTACACTGCATGGACTCTTTGGGCCCTTTGAAGAACTCAGGCTTTACAAAAGTTAACCTCATGAAAAATTAAAGGACAAGGTAAGAGACTAAAGAGACACAATAATCAAATGCGGTGCTTCACCCTAGACTGGATCCTGAATGAAGAAAAAAAAAACCCATACAGCTGACATAAAAGGCATCTCAAGGAGAGTTGGAGAGATTTGGATTTTATATTGGGTGACAATATGGAATTAGTCATTTTCTTAATTATGATATTGATACTATGTAGCAAAACATCATTATTCTTAGAAAGTGCATGAGGAAGGCTTGAGGAGTCAACTGCCATGATGTCTGCAACTTATTCCAAATGGTTAAGGGAAAATGCGTGCATGTGTATATGAGCGTGAAGAAAGAGAGAAAGATAATGTATCGCGTTAACATTCAACGAAACCATGTAAAGCGTATGTACTAGTCCTTCAGCTTTTCTGGAGACTTGAAATTTTTCAAACTACAATGTAACTATTCTTTTTTAACAACGTTTACTTATTTTGAGAGACAGAACACGAGTTAGTTAGGAGGGGCAGAGAGAGAGGGAGAGAGAGAATCCGGGGCAGGCACTGCTCTGTCAGCACAGAGCCTGACATGGGGCTTGAACTCATGAACTGTGCGATCTTGACCGGAGCTGAAATCAAGAGTCAGACGTTTAACCGACTGAGCCATCCAGGCACCGCCAACTTAACTGTTCTCATGAAGATTATGTTTTCAAGAAAGGCAGAAAGTTAACCATCGAGCAAATGCAGGAACAAAATAATTTTAGACTAGTACTTATTACTAGTGCTCAGACGTGGGTAAAAGACGTCGTTGACATAGGGAATGATGCTTGGGTAGGGGTGGGGGATGCTTTATGTTAACTGGTCGAAGTTGGCCCCTCAAAGAAGTGACAGTTGCTTCAATCCCTGAATGACAAGAAGGTAATAACCATGGGGAGATTTGGGCAAAGAAACTTCTGGGCAGAGGCTCCCTGTTTCAGACACTGAATGAGGCCACTGTGGCCAGAACCCAGGACAGAGGAGCAGAGAGAATGAGGGACAGGGCTGGAGCTCAGAGCCTGGCCAGCTCCTGTAGAATCCAGTAGGGAACGCTAAGGAAGTTGAACCTTATTTTTTGTGTGATGGGGAACCACTGGAAGGCATCAGGCAGAGGAGGATCAGGTCATTGCACAGTAAAACCTTGGATTGCAAATAACTTGCTCTGCGAGTGTGTCGCAACACAAGCAAACTCTTCTAACAAATTTTAACTTGATAAACGGGCAATGCCTTGTAATATGAGTGGGATGTGACACTGAACGTCACGTGATCACAGTTGAGCCAATGGTTCTTCTCTCTCTTTCTCTCGCTGCGGGATTGTTGGTGATTGTCTCCCGTACTTGGATGCTCCGTCTCAGGCGGTGTTTAGCGGGAATCAGTGAGGTTTCAGAACGTTGGAAGGTGCCCTCAACTGGCACTCGTGTATTTTTTGTCCCTTCCACGCACCCGTGGACAGTCCTTTGCTTTTCGAGACAAGAGGAAGCTTAGGAATGCTTTGTGCTTCATTCTAGGTCAGGCTGCCCGCAGATAGAGACCCTTTCCTCTGCTGCCTGATTGCCAGTTATGTTAAACACAATATATGACAAGAGTTTATTAATACTGTCCTCTAGTCAACATCTACGTGAACGTACACAATGGTCCCCAGGCAGAAAAAGATTCCGCTGAGCCAACAGATAGCTGTGATTCCGTTAGTGGTAGTGAAAGTCGTCCTACACAACAAACCTCCTCTCTCTTGTCTCCCTCACACCGGCCACGAAGGTTTTCAAAGGTAAGTGCAGGTTCATTTGTTTATATGTCTTTATATTTTTTATTCTCTTTAGTATTTTGTATGGTACTACAGTATTATAATCATTTTTAGATGGATCTTTTCGGGTTGTGGGACGAATCCTCTGGGTTTCCGTTATTTCTTTATCTCAAAAACATCTTTTTAAATGTTTACTTATTTTTGAGAGACAGAGAGAGACAGAGCGTCAGTGAGTCAGGGGCAGAGAGAGGGAAACACAGGATCCGAAGCGGGCTCCTGGCTCTGAGTTCTGAACACAGAGCCTGATGTGGGCACTAATCCACGAACGTGGAATCGTGACCTGAGCCGAAGTCGGACGCTTAACCAACTGAGCCACCCAGGCGCCTCTAATTATTTCTTATGGGGAAACGCACTTTGAATATACAAGCGCTTCGGATTACAAGCGTGTTTCTGGGATGAATTATGCTCGCAAACCAAGGTTTTATGGTATTCTTTTAACATCATTCAGACTGCAGCATGGAGAGTGGTGAGAGCATACAGAGGAAACAGGGATCAGTGAGGAGCCTTGCTCGGTGGTCCAGGAGAGGTGGCGGTGGCTTGCGTCCCAGGGATCAATGTTTTGGAGGGAGAGAGCAAAGGCACTTGTTACTGGTGCAAGTCTGGAAGACAAGGAAATGAAATTGTCTGGGTGGCTCAGTCGGTGGAGCGTCGGACTTCGGCTCAGGTCATGATCTCACCGTTCGTGAGTTCGAGCCCCGCGTCGGGCTCTGTGCTGACCGCTCAGAGCCTGGAGCCTGCTTTGGATTCTGTGTCTCCCTCTCTTGCTGCCCCTCCCCCACTTGTGCTCTGTCTGTCTGTCTGTCTGTCTCAAAAATAAATAAACATTAAAAAAAAAAAAAAAAAGAATGACTTGTAGGTTTTGCCTAAGCCATAGGGAAGACTGAGGTTGGGGTTGTGCACACTAATTTGATGTGCCTTTTAGACCTTCCTCTAAGCGGTGATATGATCCTAGCCATCAGCTCTATCAGCAGAGACATATATTTGGGTGTCAACAGCATACAGATTATGTTTAAATCCAAGAGCCCAGAGACCATAATTTACTAACCAGCATCCTTTTTAGGAACATATAGGTCGTTTCTAATTTTTCACATTATTATTAGTAATGCACCATAAACATCTTTTGTATTTTTTAACTTGTTTTTTAATGTTTGTTTGTTTGTTTATTTATTTATTTATTTATTTGTTTTTTTGGTGTGTGTGTTTTTTAATGTTATTTTTTATTTTTTAAAATTTACATCCAAATTAGTTAGCATATAGTGAAACAATGATTTCAGGAGTAGATTCCTTAATGCCCCTTACCCATTTAGCCCAATGTTTATTTATTTTTGAGACCGAGGCAGAGCGTGAGCAGGGAAGGGGCAAAGGTGGGGGGGGGGGACACAGAATCCGAAGCAGGCTCCAGGCTCTGAGCTGTCAGCATAGAGCCCAATGAGGGGCTCGAACTCATGAATTGCGAGATCATGACCTGAGCTGAAGTCGGACGCTCCACCAACTGAGCCACCCAGGCGCCTCACAAATTTTTTTAAATGTTTATTTATTTTTGAGAGAGAGAGAGACAGAGTGTGAGTGGGGGAGGGACAGAGAAAGAGAGAGAGACACAGAATTTGAAGCATGCTGTAGGCTCTGAGCTGACAGCACAGAGCCCGACCTGGGGCTCGAACCCACAAACCGTGAGATCATGACCTGAGCTGAAGTCGGACGCCCAACCGACTGAGCCACCCAGGCGCCCCATGCCCCACATCTTTTGTATTTCTTTAGGAATGTTTGCCAGAAAAGAAACTCCAGGGGGCTTTCTCCCAGTGTATGGGTATTTTTTAATTGCAACTTGAAATAATTTTGGACTGACAGAAAAGTTGCAAAAATAGTACACAGAGCTCCTATAAACCTTTCATGTAGCTTCCCCTAATGTTAACCTCTTGAAATTTAGAAATTAGAAGAATGCTATTAACTAAATTATAGACTGTATCCAAATTTCATGAGTATTTTCAATAATGTCCTTTTTCTGGTCCAGGATCCAGTCTAGGGTTACATATTATATTTAGTTATGATATTTTTCTGTGGACAGGAATCTGTGACAGTTCCTCAGTCTTTCTTTGCTGTTCATGACCTTGAGGCCTTTTGAAGAGCACTGGTCAGGTGTTTTGTGGAATGTCCCTAAATGTGAGTTTGCCCAATGGTTTCTCATGATTAGACTGAGGTTATGCATTTGTTGGGAAGAAAAATCACAGAAGTGACGTTGTATCCTTCCCAGTGCATCTCATCAGGAAGCTCCTAAGGCTGATGAGTCTTCTTTTGGGTGATGTTGACCCTGATCACTCGGTTAAAGTGATGTCTGTCTGCCAGTTTTCTCCACGGTGCAGTTACTATTTTTGCCTTTGTAATGAATAAATATTTGGATGATGGGAGATTTTTTAACATTATGCAAATATCCTGTTTCTTCTCAAAATTTATTTATTTTTTAAATGTTTATTTATTAGATGTTTTAGAGAGAGAGAGAGGGAGACAGAGCATCTGTGGTGAGCTCTGTGCTGACGGCAGAGAGCCCAGTGCAGGGCTCAAACTCATGAACCGCAAGATCACGACCTGACCTGAGTGGAAGTCAGATGCTTAAATGACTGAGTCACCTCTATCTATCTATCTATCTATCTATCATCAATTTATTTATGTATATTGCGGTTGGAACAACACCATGTAGGGGCACCTGGGTGGCTCAGTCGGTTAAGCATCCGACTTCAACTCAGGTCATGATCTCACGGTTCATGAGTTCGAGCCCCATGTTGGGCTCTGTGCTGACAGCTCGGAGCCTGGAGCCTGCTTCGCATTCTGCGTCTCCCTCTCTCTCTCTGCCCCTCCCCTGCTCGCACTCTGTCTCTCCCTCTCTCTCAAAAATAAATAAACATTACAAACAAAAACCCACCACATAATATAGAAGTTACCATCTTAAACCTTGTTGAGAGTGTAGTTCAGTAGTCCAGAGCATTAACTCTGCTCATATCGTGAAACAGATCTCCAGAACCTTTTCGTCTTTTTCTTTTCTTTCTTCTGAATCTCTATACCCAATAAACAAGTCCCCGTATCCCCTTCTCCCCAGTTCCCGGTAACCACCACGCTACATTCGGTTTCTGTGAATTTGACTATTCTAGGTACCTTACGTGGGTGGAATCATATAGCATTTATCTTGTAACTGGCTTATTTCACTTCGCATAACGGCCTCAAGGTTTGCCATTTGTAGCCTGTGACAGGATCCCTTTACTTTTTAAGACTGAATAATATTGCCTTGTATGTATATACCATGCTTTGTTTATTCATTCATTTGTCGATGGACACTTGGATTGCTCCCACCTCCAGGCTCCGGACCCTTGGCTCTTGGCTCTTGGCTATGCTGCCGTGAATAGGGGTGTACAAATATCTTTTCAAGACCTTGCTTTCAATTCTTTGGGGTATATATACCCAGAAGTGGGGATTGCTGAATCATCTGGTATATATATATATATATATATATATATATATTTGTTTGTTTTGTTTTGTTTTTAGAGAGAGCAAGAGAATACAAGTGGAGGAAAGAGACAGTGAGAGACAGAGAGACAGAGAGGGGAAAAAAAATCCTAAGCAGCCTCCACACTCAGCGTGGAGCCCAATGCAGGGCTCAATCCCATGATTCGGGGCTTGCTCCCACGACCTTGGGATCATGACTTGAGACAAAATCAAAAGTCTGATGTTCAACCGACAGAGCCACCCAGGTGCCCCCTGGTACTTCTATTTTTAATTTTTGGAGGGACCTTCATACTGTTTTCCAGAGCAGTTGCACCATTCTGCAATCCTACCAATAAGCGTGAAAGGGTCCCAATTTCCCCACATCCTTGCCATCACGTGTTCTTTTCTGGGTGTTTGTCGTTGTTGTTGTCGTTTATAGTAGCCATCCTAAAGGGTGTGAGGTGATATCTCGGTGTGGTTTTATTTTCCTGACGATTAGTAACGTTGAGAATCTTTTCACGTGCTTGTCGGTTATTTGTACACCATCTTTGGAGAAATGTATATATATGAGTGCTTTGCCCATTTGTTAATTAGGCTATTTGATTCTTTTGTTGTTGATTTGTAGAAGTTCTTTATATATTCTGGACACGAACCCCTTATCAGATATATGGTTTGCAAATAATTTCTCCACTTCTGCAGGTTGCATTTTCATTCCGTTGAGTGCGTCCTTGGCGATGAGGAGTTTCTTCAGTGTTGGCTCCTATGCCCTTCTGACACACCCCCTTTCTTTTGCCAGCACTTCGTTAATTTCTGGCAACACAAAATGCTCCAGGCTCATCATCCGCTTCTCCAGGAAGTCTTGATTCTAGTTATTGGGAGTGACTTAGAAATAAAGATCTGGTTGCTGAGTGTCCTCATTGCTTCCGGACCCTCTCAATTGACACAGCTAGAAAACGCATGTATGGATAGCGGTCCACAAACGCAAACCCCTCTATGTTTATTTCTGCATTTTTCTACTGAAAACTAGGAGCTCCTGTTGATATCTCCAATTGCACTTCAAAACCACAGGGTAAGTTTTTTTTTACTTTCCCCTTTTCCCTCTTTCTTTTTTTTTTTTTTAATTTTATTTATTTATTTTGAGAGAGAGCACGGGAGGGGGAGGGCAGAGAGAGAGGAAGAGAGAGAATCCCAGCCAAGCTCTGCACTGTCAACGCAGAGCCCGGGGTGGGGCTCGAACTCACTAACCCTGAGATCACGACCTGAGCCAAAACCAAGAGTTGGATGCTTAACCAACTGAGCCACCCAGCCTCCCCCACCCCCCTTTCCCTGTTTCTAACTACTTTCTCTGACAGTGAGAAACCCTGCAGATATTATCTACAACTCATTCATTCATTCATTCATTCCTAGTTGTGCACATAAAGTCATCTCAGAGTTGTTAGCCCATACCCCTGCTAGAAATACATTTACTAGCCTGAGCGCAGTATTTTATACTGTTTTTTTTTTTGTGTGTGTGTGTGTCTTTGGTCTTGCAGTAAGTAGTCAAAACCCTATTTTCCAATGTTACTAAGGTTAGTTCTTTTCTTCTCCACCGCTATCAGTGAGGTTAATCATTTGTTCCACAATTAGGTTCAGTTGTTGCCATCTGTATTCTAGTCTGGGTTTTTCCATACCTTGGCTGATTTAAATTATTCATTTATTTTGAGAGGGTCTGTCTCTAAATCTCAGAACTAAACAGTTTATATTGAACCAAAGACAGACTTTGAACATTCTTCTCAAAAGTAACATCTTAGGATGGCTTGGCGTTTAAATTCAGAGAAGTGTCATTCCCTGTCTCTCCTTATGATTTCCTCTCCTTTTCCTCTTCTCCATATGCCTCCCCACGCCTCCATAACCAGTTTGTTCATTTTTCAGTATATACTTCCTGCGGGGTGTTTTTGTCTTGTTTTTTGCATAAATGAGCAAGGCTTGGGTGTTTTTTAAAAAGTTGTTTTTTATGTTTATTTATTTTTGAGAGAAAGAGACAGAGCATGAGCGGAAGAGGGGCAGAGAGAGAGGGAGACACAGAATCCAAAGCAGGCTCCAGGCTCCGAGCTGTCAGCACAGAGCCCGACGTGGGGCTCGAACTCACAGACCGTGAAATCATGACCTGAGCTGAAGTTGGATGCTTAACCAGGGGGATGCCAGGAGCCCCAAGGCATGGATGTTTTTAAGTCTCTTTTTTACATATTGGCAACTTGCTTTCCAGAAAGGCGACTCTCAGTGAGCCTTCCCACAAGGATATAATATTTCCTGTTTCACTGTAACCTGAACAACGATAGATGGTTTATCATTTCAATCTTTAGGGATCTGATAGGTAAAATGAACTTCTGGTCCTAGTCTGCATTCCTCTGATTTCCTTCAAGCTTATATATGTTTCAAATGTTCCTTGGCTGATTGTATGTCCTCCTTTGTGAGCTCTCTGTGCTTGGCCCATACATCTATTAGAGACTTCACAGATTTTTAGAGGCCCTTTATACAAGGAGGATATTAACTCTTTATCCCCGTCACTGTTTTGTACGTTCCTTTAGAGCACCTACAGATGCTTCTTTGTGTGTCCCTGAATTGCTTTCCCCAGGGGAGCTGCTAAGATTACCCTTCTCATTCCACAGCGACCCATATCTGACTTTAACTGGGTGGGGAACAAGAGGTCACTGAATCCAATGACCTCTTGATAAGCAGGGCAGGGACCATTCCTTCTGTTTGCTTGCACATACAGCGTTTACAAAGCTTATGAGTTTTGTTTGAAATGAATGCGTGATCTCGAGCTTGGCTTCACATACACACATTAGTTTGAACGACACACCCACACTCCGAGCCATCCTAAGATGTTACTTTGGAGAGGAATGTACAAAGTCTGTCTTTGGTTCAATATTAAACTGTTTAGTTACATGTTAATTACAGTTCTAGTGAGCACCGTGAAGTTTTGACGCGAACAAGTGACTTTTGAGCTTGGCTGCGTATAAACGGTTTATTACACCGTTTATTTTTTTTATTATTTATTTATTTATTTTTAAAATTTTTCAACGTGTACTCATTTTTTGAGAGACAGAGAGACACAGAGCACAAGCAGGGGTGGGGCAAAAAGAGAAAGCAGGGGTGGGGCAGAGAGAGACGGAGACCCAGAATCGGAAGCGGGCTCCAGGCTCTGAGCTGTGAGCACAGAGCCCGATGTGGGGCTCAAACTCACAAACCGTAAGACCTTGACCTGGGCCGAAGTTGGATGCTTAACCAACTGAGCCACCCAGGAGCCCCAACACAGTTTTTTTAAATGTTTATTTATTTTTGAGAGAGAGAGAGAGAGCAAGTGGGAGAGGAGCGTAGAAAGAGGGTGACACAGAATCCAAAGCAGGCTCCAGGCTCTGAGCTGTCAGCACAGAGCCCGATTTGGGGCTTGAACCCACGAACCATGAAATCACGACCTGAGCCGAAGTCAGACGCCCAACTGGTTGATCCACCCAGACACCCCCGCATAAACTGTTTAGCATCAACCAGAACTCGCGTTAATGCCCTGTAAGCGATTGGCTTCAAGGATGATAGATTCTGAGCTTGACATGAACTGCTCCGTTTTGTCTCAATTTCCTCACATTTTGCTCCCGTTAACAATGCCATTTCCTGGTTGTACCTGCTTGTTTCCCTTAGCCGGTTTCAACTTGTGAACCGAAACATCTGAAGTGGAGTCAGGAATGTCAAGGGACCCTAAAATGGAGCCAGGAGGCAATTGGGAAAGCTGGTCTTACATACAGCCACGCCTGGATGGAACTTGAACTTGACTGTGCCAACCACAAACGGCTACATCCTGTTGCAATTCTCAGAAAGAGGCTGATTTCCCTGAACTCCAGCCTAGCAGCATGAAGCTTTAAAGAAGAAAGTAACACCTATTTTGCAAGTTTCCATGAGTGAGCCTGGAAGAGGACGGCCACGTCATGACTGCCCCCTGGCTGGCAGTGACGGAAAGACACATCCCAACTTCCCAGGTGCTGAACTGTGACCCACAAAGGCGTGACGGCGAATTTAGTTGAGTAGAACTATCCGTCTTTGGTGATGGGGAGTACAAAGATAGGACAAATTAAGAAATCTCTCCCAGGTTGCTGGCTTGGACTGATGCACCCACTCTATGGTCATATATATATTTTTTCACCGCTTTAATTGCTTCACCACAAATATCCCTGACGGTAAAGTTCTATGAGACTTCCTGGTCACCTCCTGCAGGTACGTTCCTAGAATTTGGTAAATTTAAAAAGCGGGTTGCGTTGCCGCCTCAACCTGCATTTTCGCGGTGATATCGAACTCGCTTTTCTGAACTCCCGGGTCGCTCGTGTTTCTCTTCTTGCAAGTTGCCTGTTCCTCCAACTTCCTCTTGTGTGCTCATCTCATTTTCGTTGCTTCGCAAGAGTAGTTGATACAATGAGAACCTTGCCCACCTGTCCAGCACATGTTAGAAATTACTCTTTCCCAAGGTTCTATTTTGTCTGTTAGTACTGAAGTGTTGGCATTTTTGATATTTTCATTGTATGTATATAACACGTATGTGGCATGTTTCCCTCTGCATCTTGCTCTTTTGGTTCAAAATTGTTTCATCATTTGCCAACTTTGATACATGTAACCGTAACTCATTCATTTTTACTCTATTAACATGCCACGCCACAAATGATTACTCCGTTCTGTGAACGGATTGAATATTCCTATTGTTTCCTTTTTTCTTTTCCTCGTTTCTTTGTTTGTTTTAGTTTTGCTTTGCTTTTGCAAACAATTTTGCAATGAGTATTTGTAAGTATATCTCCTTTGACCGTGGGTGAGAATTTCTTTCCTGAGTGGTAGAGTATAAAAATCTTCTGCTTCAGGGGTACCCGGCTGGCTCAGTCGGAAGAGCACACGACTATGGCTTGTAAGTGTGAGCCCCACACCGGGTGTAGACACTGCTTATAAATAAATACACTTTTAAAAAATCTGCTTCACTAGATACAATCAAATTCACCTCCAAAGTTGTTATAGCAATGTGCACACCCACTAGCAATGTAATGGAGTTTCTGTTTCTCTTCAATCTTACCCACATTCAGCAGTGTTAAACTTAAATTTTTGCCTATCTGATAGGTGTGAATTGACATTCATTGTTTTTTTAATTTGTCTTTCCATGATTACTTGTGAAATGGAGACCTTTCACTGTTTAATGTTTAAATAAATAGTCAGTCATCATTTGGGTTTCCTCGTCTATAAATTGCCAGTTCATATGGTTTGTCCATTTTTCTGTTAGATTGCCTTTTTTTTTTTTACTGGCAGTAGACATTCCTTAAATGTTCTGTAAATAGCTATGTGTTTTGTACATTGTAAATATCTTCTCTAAGTGTGTAGATTCTTGATTATAAGGACGTTTTATATTTTAAAGTAATACAATTTACCCAATGTTTCCTTGATGTCTTGTGCTTTCTTTTAAGCAGACCCTCCTTACCAAAAGATTATAAATATATTCTTTTATATTTTCTTCCAAACGTTTTAAAGCTTTGCCTCTGAAACTTAGGTTTTTAGCCCACTTAAAATTTATTTGATTTATGGTATGCAATAAGAACATAGTAGTTTCCATATTTCATTAGAAGTACTACTTTCCCAGGGCACCCGAGTGGCTCAGTTGGTTAAGTGTTTGACTCTCGGTTTCAGCTCAGGTCGTGATCTCACGGTTGCATGAGTTTGAGCCCCACATTTGGCTCTGTGCTGACAGTGTGGAGGCTGGTTGGGATTCTCTCTCTCTCTCTCTCTCTCTCTCTCTCTCTTTCTGTCTCTCTCTTTCTCTTTCTGTCTCTCCCTCTGTCTCTACCTCTCCCCCGCTCATGCTATCTCTCTCTCTCTCTCTCTTTCAAAATAAATAAACTAAAAAAAAAGTACTACTTTCCCCATTAATTTATGATGCTGTCTCCCTCCTATGTTGAGTTCCATATGCAAAAGGGTATGTTCCTGAGCTTTTTATATAGTTTGATCATGTTCAATACTTGCAGTGCATTTCCAAATTGAAGACTATTGTTATGAAATTCCAGAACATTTCTACAAATTATTTCTTTAAGAAAATAGATTTTCCACTGCTCCCACCATTCTCGTATCCTAGAGATCCTAGAATTCCTACCAGTTAAATGTTGAGACATCTCAACTTACCCTCTAAGTCTCTTAACTGCTCTTTCTTGCTTGGCCTTCTCTGCCTTTCTGTGATACCCTTTGGGTGAATTTCTCAATTCTGTCTGATTAATTAATCATCCTTTTGTTTCCATTTTCTGAAATTGTAGCGATCCCTTTTCTGGGATTGTGTCATTTTAATTGATTCTTTTTTGTACCTACTTGCTGGGTTTTTTTTTTCCCCCCAGCTTCACTTGTTTTTTATAGTTTCTTTTTTTTTTAATGGAAAATATATCTTCTTTTTCTCTTTGAGTGTCTTGATGATATCTATTTTAAAGTCTTTGTCAGACTGTTCTATAAATTTCATTTCACACAAATGAATTTCTGTTCTGTCCTGAATGTTGATTTGTTGGCTTCCATGGGACGTATGTTCTTGTGTTTTGATATTTTGGTTTACTGTGCAATTTTCTATGGGCTTTGTTTTTGTTTGTTTTTCATTATTTAATCCTCTCTGTCTAGTGGTTTGCGGTTGCTTCCACCTGATCCCTTAGGATTTGGATCCAGACTAGGCTTTGTGTTGATATTGAGACAGAGCTGGCCCATGTCTTGGCATCGTAATCTAAAAAACAACAAAAAAAATTTTTTTTGAGAGAGAGAGAGAGAGAGAATGAGTGGGGGGGGGGCATAGAGAGAGGGAGACACAGAATCTGAAGCAGGATCGAGGATCTAAGCTGTCAGCACAGAGCCCAATGAGGGGCTTGAACTCACGGACAGTGAGATCATGACCTGAGACAAAGTTGGACTCTTAACCCACTGAGCCACCCAGGGACCCCTTGGTATCCTAATCTAAAGGTAAAGTTTATGTTCACCTTCCTCCCTGGGGCTACAGTTTGCCAGGAGCTATAACCCTAGGCAGCATCCTTAAAATAATAGCTTTTATTGAGATATAATTCACATACCCTAAAACTCATGCTTGTGAAGTGTACAATTCAGTAGCTTTTTGTTTGTTCTTGAAAGAGAGAGCTCAAGCAGGGGAGGAGAAGGGCGGGGGGGAGAGAGAGAATCTCAAGCAGGCTCCACACCCAGGGTGGGGCTTGAACCCACCACCCCGAGATCATGACCTGAGCCAAAATCAAGAGTCACCTGCTTGACAGATTGAGCCACCCCGGCACCCTCGTAGTTTTTAGTTCCGTTATAAAGGTCTACGACTATCACCACTAATTCCAGAACATTTTTATCAACCCCCAAAGAAACACCGTACCCATAGGCGATCATTCTTCAATTCCCTCCTACCTCCAGCCCCTGACAACCCCTAAGCTTTCTATTTTTGTGGATTTGCCTATTCTGGACATTTCATACAAACGGAATAATATAATGTGGCCTTCTGTGTCTGGCTTCTTTCACTTACTGTAGTACTTTCCAGGTTCCTCCATATTGCAGCCTGTAACGTATATTATAGCATGCACTTGATTCCTTTCTAGGGTTCCCTAGTATTGCATTATATGGGCAAACCACATTTTATGTGTCTAGACATCACCTGATGGATATTTGGGCTCTTTCTACTTTTTCATTTGTGAATAATTCTCCTGGATGAGTCATCTTCGATGCCCTAAGAAAATACTGTGGACGGAGTGGCTTAAATAACAGAAATTAATGTCTCACGGTTCTGGAGGCTGGAAGTCGGCGGTTGAGGTAACAGCACGGTCAGTCTTTAGTGAAGCCTGTGTCCCTGGATTGCACCTTCTTGCTGTGTCCTCACGTGGTCTTTTCTTATGAGAACACTAATCCCATCATTAGGTGCCTATCCTCCTGACCTCATCTCAACGTAATCACCCCCAAAGACTCTGTCTTCATATACCACCAGCCCATTGAGAGTCAGGGCTTCAACATATGAATTGGGGGAAGTGGGGAGACATAATTCAGTCCAGAAGATTCTGCTCCTAGCTCTCCAAAATGTGTGTTCTTGTCACATGCAAAATGTATTAATTTCACCTCAATAGTCCCCAAACCCCAGCTCTTGCTGGCAAAAACTCTAAAGTCCAAAGTCTCATCTAAGTATCATCAGATACGGGTGAGATTCAAGGTACTATTCATCCTGAGGGAAAATTCTTCTCCAGCTGTGAACCTATGAAACCAACCTGTGTGCAGTACAATCATGGGCCAGGCAGAAGATAAACATTCCCATTCCAAAAGGGAGAGATAAGAAAGAAGGAAGGGGTGATGGGTCCCAAGCAATTCCAAAACCTCGTGAGGTAAATCCCATTAGGTCTTAAGTCTTGAGAATAATCCTCTTTGACTCTATATCCCACTTTTGGACCCACTGGGGTGGCATTCCCTTCCCCTTGGCTCTCCCAGGCAGAGGTCTTGCCTCCAAGGCTCTGAGATAGAGACTACCCGGCCTGTTGAAATTGAGGTGATGCCTTTGTTCTTTGAAACCAAAGAGGCAGCACCGCTGATCTCAGAATCGTCTTTGGGGTCATTCTTCCTTTTTTTATGGGAAAAAAACTCCCAAAAAACAAAAAAACAGTGCACATTATAGCTGAATATCTCTCTAGTCCAGTCCCTGTAGAATCCAGGGAGTCTGAGAGCCTTCCTTCATCTGGACAGGCTCTCTCTGTCTCCTTTGGTCCAAACTGGCAGTGTCTTTGCTAAGATAACACCATTTCTATTCCTGGCTCCTGCTGAGATGGCTGAGCCTGATCAACTCCACGAGTCATACCCAGGCTTCCTTTATCAAATGGTTGTTCAGTCACACCGTTAGAACACTCTTCGGAACACTTTTTTCTCATTTTTTTGCGATGTGGATAGGCTGAGATGTTTCCAAATTTCCAAGTTCCGGTTCCCTTTTGTCTCACGCCTCCTTCTTCTATTCGTCCCTCTCCTTGTGTGTTTTACTGTAAGGAGTCAGGAGCAACCAAGCTGCTCCTTCGACACTTCGCTTAGACATCTCCTCGGCTAAATACCCAATGTCATCATTCACAGGTTCTACCTTCCAGAGAACACTAGAACATAGTTTGGCCACGTTCTTTGTCCCCGGATACCGAGGACGGTCTCTCCTCCAGCTTTCAATAACGTGTTCCTCGTTTGCATCCAGGATCTCGGCGGAATCACTTTTGACGTCCATATTTCTGCCGTGCACCTCAAAACTCTGCTGACCTCTACCCACTGGGCTGTCCCCAAACCACTTCCCTTCTATACCTCATGTATTTCTTACAGAAACACCCCACTTCTTGGTGCCACAATCTGTCTTAGCTCAGACCACCATAACAAAACGCTAGAGACTGGGAGGGGAAAGCAACAGAAATGTCTTTCTCACAGTTCTAGAGACTAGAAGCCTGGGGTCAGGGTGTCAGTATGGTTGGGTTCTTGTGCGAACTCCCTAGCTTGAAGATGGCTACCTTCGTGCAGCGTCCTCACGTGGTAGAAAGGTGGGTGGCACTCTGGTGTCTCTTATTACAAGGGCACTAATCCCATGGGGAGGCCCAATCCTCATGACCTCTTCTGAACCTAATTGTATCCCAAAGGCCCCATCTCCAAATACCATCATGCTTCAATAACAAATTTTGGAGTGGGGGAACAGTTCAGTTCATAGAACCTGATATAAGCGTTTCTGTATAAGTTTTTGTATGGATATGCATTTTCAAATCTCTTGACTATAGACCTAGGAATGGGATTACTTGGTCACATCGTAAGTCTGGGTTTGACCTTCTGAAGAACATCACAGCACCGCCGCCATTTTATATCCCTACATACAACGTATGAGACTTCCATTTCCTCCACGTCTTTGAGAACACTTGTTGTCATCCATTGTTTTCATTTTTTTTAATGTGTTTGTTTATTTTTGAGAGAGACAGAAAGGGGGGGGGTGGGCAGAGAGAGGGGGAACAGAGGATCTGAAGTGGGCTCGCACTGACAGCAGAAAGCCTGATGCAGGCTCGAACCCACGAACCAGGAGATCATGACCTGAGCTGAAGTCGGATGCCACCCAGGTGTCCCATCATCCACTGTTTTTCTTAGCGCCATCCCAGTGGGTGTGAGGTGACCTCTCACTGTGATTTTGATCTGCATTTCCCTAAGGCTAAGTGTCAGGCACGTTTTCATGTGTTTATTGGTGACTTGAGTACAATAGTCCCCCCCTCCTCCACTTATCCATAGAGGATACATTTCAAGACCCCCAGCAGATGCCTGAAACCCCAGAGAGTAGCAAACCCTATATATACTATGTTTTTTCCCCATACATACATACATACCTGTGATAAGCTTTAATGTATAAATTAGGCACAGTAAGAGATTAACAACAATAACTAATAACCAAATAGAACAACTTATAGCAGTCTACTGTAATAAGAGTTATGTGAATGTGCTCTCTCTCTCTCTCAAACTATCTGATGGTACTGTCCTCACTCTTCTTGTGATGATGTGAGATGATAAAATGCCTATGTGATGAGATGAAGTGAGGTGAATGACATAGGCATTGTGACACAGCATCAGGCTGCTAATGACCTTCTGACAATATGTCAGGGGGAGGGTCATCTGCTTCTGGACCACAGTTGACTGTAGGTAATTGAAAGCTCAGACAGTGAAGTCACGGATAAATGGGGATTCTGCTGCGTCTCTTCTAGAGAAATGTCTATTCAAATCCTTTACTCACGTTTAATTGGGTTATTTGTCTTTTCATTGTTGAGTTGTATGAGTTCTTTATCTAGTCTACATACAAGTTTCTGATCAGGTGTATGATTTGAAACTATTTTCCACCTGTAGTAGTGTGTAGCTTTATTTTTGGGGCTCTTTTCATGATCAAGTTCAGAAAGCCGCTCTCCAGCTCCCGTCCTCAAACAGAGCAGTGATTGTAGCTTAGGAATGCTACACTCAGCCTGATGCTAGACCCGGGGGTCCAGCAAGCCCAGGACTTTGGCTTGAGTTTCTGCTGCGTCCAGTCCAAGGAGATGTTTATCTTGTACTTGAGCCTCAATCTATCCTTTAGTTTTGCCTTTTGTGTTTTATCTATCATTGCTGAGTTTCTAGCAAAGGGCATCATTCAACCTGTGCACTCACAGCGCCAAATTGCTCTGGGAGATGTCCATCAATATCATTTATAGTATTTTTCTTTGTGTGTACATTTTTTAAAAAAAATTGTGAAGTTAGGTCTATTGATATTTTTATATGGTTTCGTCTCTTGCTTTTATGCTTGGAAAGGTCTTTCCCATCTAAAGAGGAGAGAAACATGATCTTAGAATTTCTTCTATGGTTTTCTTTTCCTCTTTGTTTTTAACGCTCTCATCCATCTGGAATCTACTTATCGTACAGGTAAGGATCCAAGTCGAAGGTCTTGCAAATTGTTTGCTGTCTCACCACTATGCAATAATTTTAAAAGCCGTTCCAAATACGTATCAAATTTCAGTATCTACTTTGCGTCTTTTCAGAGGCTTTGATTTTAACACGGTTCCATCATTTATTTGACTTTTTCACTCCTGGACCAGAGGTTGGAAGCCTATCTTTTCTGTGTGTGCCTCTTCTAACTCAGCATAGGGCCTGGTCAGCAAATACTGCTGGCCGGATTTATAATTGAAGGTCTGAACAGTGGAAGGACACAAGGAAAGGGTTGTAAGATGGTGAGGTATTGTTGGATCTCTTCGTGACATTGAAGAAGAAACACTAGCACCCTGGCCTAGTGCCTAGCACATAGTAGACACTCAATAAAAGATGAAATGAGTGAGAAGTATTTTGAAGTGGTGAGTTCTACTTGACTTAACATCCTCCAGCTGAGTTTTTCTTCTCCACTTGCGCTCCAACCTGCCTCCAAATTCGTAGCCAGACCGATCCTTCATTTCCAAAGTGTGCTTTGCTCCGCCTGCACACCTCCTTACAAAAACCCGTGGATCTATGGTGAGTCAGGTGGCCAGATGAAAATTCTTGAAAAATCCGAGTTATGCTGCTCGCTTTTGTGAGTCTGGAGCCTGGGACCTTTCTCTCTGATGTCAGACCTATCATTTAAGGCTTACTCTAATCTAGTTCTCAAAGAATCCATGGTCTTCTGCTTCTCCCACTTGGATTAGCTCTGGGACGGTCGGAAAGTTATATAACTTCTCCGAGTCCCCGTTGTAAAAGAAGAGATCATAAGATCAACTCAGAAGGATGTTATAAGAATTTAGTCGGATAACTCAGCTCGGAGCTCTTTAATATGAAAAGTTGTACATCTGTATGATTATAACCACCTCTATATCACTTTACCTCATTTCCAACGCGTATCATCTGCTCCAGACGACACAGGATCTGCACTGCCCCTCAAGGCTGGGGGTTTCTCCTCCTCTCTTTCTGTAGTGCTCTCTGCCTATCGAGGTTCCACCCATCCTCAAAGGGCCAGCCTCGACCCTGCCATGTTCCCAAATACCTCCCTCCATTTCTGCCCACGTGCCTCTTTCCCTGCTATGAACCTCTTTTATTCTCAAGTGCCAGCCCGCAGACTAAGGCTCAGCTATTCTCTCCTGATTTTACGAGGCTTGAACATCTTCAAGTGAAGCTTTAACGCCGTGTCTGCAGGGGCCAGGTCCCGTTCTCCTTAGATGCACCCCACAGCGACTAGTGTTAAGCAAGGCCCAAAGTAGAAGGCCAGTAGTCACTACTGTGGATACAGTAAAGAAAGCGTAATGGCCGTGATCTCACCAGCAAGGATTCTTGGTCTTGTATGTTGGGTTGTGTTAGAGCACTGAACCCACAGTGGTGTGTGTTCAATAATGGTGGGTCTTCAGACATCCGGAGCTCTCAACTGCAGCATGCACAGGAAATGGGCAAGGGGGCAGAGTCAGGGTCAGGGTCAGTAGAGCACGTTAGGCAATGGAGCTAGAAGAAGAGTTACAGAATTTTGGCCCCAGGAAGAGCGCATTGTATAGGTTGTTTATTCCAGCATTATCATTTGACAAGACAGGAGGCCAAGGCTGAAGTGGCTCTTTGCTTGTCCAAGGTCAACCCGCAGAGCTGGGGCCCAGGACCCCTGATCCCCCCATGCAGTGTATCAGGATCCAAAACAATGAAGCAGGTGGACGTCTTCTCATCCCAGGGACAAACTAAGCCTTTGAGCAGCAAATGATACAAAAACCATCCTGCCTCTCTACATTATTTGTTTTTCCGTTCACTTTTCACGCTTCCGTTCCTGACTACGGAGTCTTTCTTCAGACAGAAGATGACAAAGGAGGCAGTGCTTAGTTCAAGAGGAATTCTGACCCCCCCCCAAAGTGTGTAGGTTGCAAAGTAATTATTCTGCAGGAGAGTGTGTGTGTTCAAGCAAATGACACCCTTCACTCCCCACGTTATGGGGGGCTCGAACAACATGATGCTGACTCACACTAATGATGCTGTCAGAGGCTTTACCTGGGATTTTCCAAGCGGCAGGTTTTGGGTGGGCAGAGAAGGGCTGTCTGATCAAACCACAGACCCGCCTCCTCTCACAGACACCCTTAAAGAACAAAAGTCAGCATGCAAAGGAGAGCGAATGTGTAGCCAGCACGGCCACGAACACGGTGAATGCTGTTGCAGACGTGTGGAGCTCTCACCGACAGTGGACGTTGGAAACAGACGAGAGGGCAGAGTCAGGGTCAGGGTCAGCGAGACGCTCTGGGTTAGAAGCGCAATCACAGAATATTGGCTCAGAGAGAGCAAATTGTACCGGTCGTTTATTCCAGCTTCATGATTTTACAAGAAAGGAGACTCATGGTTAATTTTATGTGTCAACTTCACTGGACGAAGGGATGCCCAGGTAGCCGGTAAAACACTCTTTCTGCGTGTGTCTGTAAGGACGTTGCTGGAAAAGATGAGCATTTGAATCGGTTGACTGAGGAAAGCAGATCGCCAATGCCAGTGGGTGTCACCCAACCTACTGAGAGCCTGAATAGAAAAGGAGGAAGGTCAAATTTGTTCTCATTGCACGAGCTGGGTCATCCTTCTCCTGCTCTCCGACATCGGCATTGCTCGTTCTCATGCCTTCGGACTGACACTCAATTACACCACTGGATTTTCTGGGTCTCCAGATTGCAGACCACACATACTGTGGGACTTCTCAGCCTCCATAATCACATGAGCCAATTCTTATCATTTTTTAAACACACACACACACACACACACACACACACACAGAGACACGTATCCTATTGGTACAGTTTCTCTGGAGAACCCTAAATCACGCAGAACTCAAACCTGCAGTGGCTGATTGTCTTTCCAATGTCAACCCATAGAGCCAGGCCCCAGACCCCCTGACTCGCCATGCAGTCTTCTTCCCTCTACAGTGAGTTCTGCTCCTTATGTATTTTTCCAAGTTCAGATTACCTTTAAAGAACGAGGGCAGAAGGATTTTGGTGCCACTCGCTACTTTGGTCGGCTGTTGTCAAGATCCTGCCTTTGGGAAGGTCTTCCCAGGGTCCGGAACCGAATTTGGGAAGAAAAGCTTGGCAGGTGAGACTGATATTTCAGGACCCCATGGGAATCTCAGGGAGAAGCAGATACAGAATCTATATCCCTACACATTTTAGTGTGTGTTTACGTGATACCAGAAAGGACAAATCGAAGCCTTCTACTCAGCCAGTTTGCCCATTATTAGTCACACGTGGGGCCAAAGTGGTGTCCACCCTGGAATACGTAGGAAGATCCAGCCATTTGGATGTTATAGACTATGGTTTCCTTGGAATGCCTTGTCTCCATAGTCGGGTGCCCTGCCACGAAACCCACAAAAACTGCCTTTTTACTTTTCTGATCTGGGTTTCAGTATTTTCCATTGTAAAGCCAGATTCATGTGACCTGGAAAACAAACATGATCTCTAGCCCACATGGTAGCCCAGCACAGTGCTTGCCAAATACTCAGCTCAATAAATGAGGTTTATTTATCTATCATTTTTGCTATTGTTTGGGCAGGATATTGGGTAGAGATATCAATCCCTTACCAGATATATGGTTGGCAAATATTTTCTTTCATTCTTTAGGTTGTCTTTTCAGGCAGTTGATTGTTTTCTTTGCTGTACAGAGGTTTTTAGTTGCATGCAATCCCACCTGTCTATTTTTGCTTTGGTTGCACGTGATTTTGGCGTCACAGTCTAAAAATCATCGCCAAGTCCAATGTCAGGAAGTTTTTCCCCTGTTTTCTTCTAGTGGTTACACTGTTCCAGACTTTATTTTTAAGACTTAAATCCATTTTGGGGCGCCTGGGTGGCTCAGTGGGTTAGGCGTCCGACTTCGGCTCAGGTCAGGATCTCACGGTTGGTGGGTTTCAGCCCCGCGTCGGGCTCTGTGCTGACAGCTGGGAGCCTGAAGCTTGCTTCGGATTCTGTGTCTCCTCCTCTCTCTGCCCCTCCCATGCTCATGCTCTATCTCACTTTGTCTCTCAATAATAAATAAACGTTAAAAAAATTTAAAAAAAAGATTTAAATCCATTTCAGGTTGATTTCTGCATGTTGTGTGAGATGAGTCTAATTTCATTCTTCTGAATGTAGATGTTCAGTTTCCCCAAAACCAAATAAGACTTGCTTTCTTGCTCTTACTGATTTCTAGCTTCATCTCATTTTAGGCAGAAGGATATACTTGGAAGGATTCTTCTTGAATTTGTTAAGACTTGTCTTGTGAATGAATGACCTATAATGACATCTAATGAGAAGACTATCCTTTCCCCATTGTATGTCCTTGGTACCTTTATTGAAGATCAGTTGACTGTGGATGTGTTGATTTATTTCTGGTCTTTTTTTGTTCCATTGGTCTACTACAGCTGTTTTTATGCTAGTGCCGTGCTGTTTCGAATACCGTAGCTTTGCAATATATTTTGAAATCAGGAAGTGTGATGCCTCCAGCTTTGTTGTTATACGAGATTGCTTTGGCTATTTGGGGCCTTCTGTGGCTCTATATGAATTTTTGGGAAATATGAATTTCTCTAAAGAATGTCATCAGGATTTATTAGAAATTTATAGATCTCCTTGAGTAGTATGGACATTTTAACATTATTAACACTTACATTCCGTGAACATGAGGTGTCTTTCAATGTATCTATATCTTCTTTAATTTCCTTTACCAATGTTCTAGAATTTTCAGTGTACCTGACTTTCACCTCCCTGGCTAAGTTTATTCCTAGGTATTTTATTCTTCTTGTTGCTATTGTGAATGGATATTTCTTCTTAATTTCCCTTTCAGATAGCTTATTGTTCATATTTAGAAACGCAGCTGATTTTTGTGTGTTGATTTTGTATTCTGCAACTTTACCAAATTTATTTATTCCAACAGGTGCTGTTGTTGTTGTTGTGTTGTGTTGTGGAGTCTTTAGGGTTTTCTACATATATGATCACATCATCTGCAAACAGAGATCACTTTACTTCATGCTTTTTGATTGAGATGTCTTTTATTCTTTTTCTTGTACCATTGCTCAGGTTAGGACTTAAAGTACTGTGTTGAATGAAAGTGGTGATAGGGGACATCCTTGCCTTCTACTGGATCGCAAAGGAAAAGCTTTCAATGTTTTCTGTATTGATTATGACATTAGGGGTGGGCTTTTCATATATGGCCTTCATTGTGTTGAGGTAGGTTCTTTCTATAGCTATTCTGTTGAGAAATGTTTATCATGAACGGATGTTGAACTTTTGAAATGCTTCGTCTGCATCTACTTAGATGATTATGTGGTTTTCTCTTTCGTTTGGTTGTTGTAATGTATGGCATTGATTTATTTGCATATGTTGAACCATCCTTGCATCCCAAGGATAAACCCCACTTGGTCATGGCGTATAATGCTATTAACGTGCTGTTCAATTTGGTTTATTCACCAAATATTTTTGCCTGTTGTTTTCTTTTCTTGTAGTGTCTTTGTCTGGTTTTAGTATCAAAGTAATGCTAGCCTCTTAAAGGGTTTGGAAGTGTTCCTCCCTCTTCTATTTTTTGGATAGTTTTAGAAGGATTGGTATTCATTCTTCTTTGAATGTTTGGTGGAATTCATTCATGAAGCCATTTATTATTTCCTTTCTTCTGCTAGCATCGGGCTTAGATTTTCTTCTTTTCCTAGTTCTTTGAAGTGTAAAGTTAGATCATTTATTTGAACTCTTTCTTTTTTCTTAATGTTGGAACTTATTAATATAAACTTCCCTCTAGAACTGCTTTTGCTACCTCCCATAGGTTTTGGTATGTTGCATTTTCATTTTAATTTGTCTCAAGATGTTTTAAATTCCCTTTTGATTTCCTCTTTGCCACAATGTTTTTTCAAGAGTGTGTTTGTTAGTTTCTACATATTTGTGAATTGTCTTGTTTTCTCCCTATTACTGATTTCTAGCGTCCTTCCATTTTTGGTCACAAAAGATACTTGGAGTGATTCTTCTTGAGTTTGTTAAGACATGTTTTATGACGTAGCATGTGATTTATCCTGGAAAACATTCCACGTGTACTTGAGAACATGTATTGTTGTGCTATTGGGTGGAAAGTTCTGTCTATGCCTGTTAGACCCATTTGGTCTACAGTGTTGTCCAGTTCGACTGTTTCCTGATCGATCTTCTGTCTAGATGATCTATCCATTAGAGAGTGGGGTATTGATGTCTTCTACAAATATTGTATAGCTGTCTATCTCTCTCCACAGATATGTCAATGTTTGCTTTATATATTCAGGTGCTTTGATGCTGGATGCATATATATTTGTAATTTCATATCTTCTTGTTGAATTGACCCTTTTGTTAATATATAATGACCTTCTTTGTCTCTGTGACAGTTTGTGACTTGAAGTCTATTTTGTCTGATATAAATATAGCCACACTTACTCCCTTTTGGTTACCATTTACATGGAATATATTTTCTGTCCCTTCACCTTCAGCCTATATGTTTTCTTAAAGTAAAAGTGAGTCTCCTATAGGCAGCGTATAATTAGATCTAGGTTTTTTTTTTTTAATGTTCATTTATTTTTGAGAGAGAGAGAGAAACAGAGCACAAAGAGTGGAGGGGAAGAGACAGAGGGAGACACAGAATCCAAAGCAGGCTCCAGGCTCTGAGCTGTCAGCACAGAGCCTGGTGTTGGGCTCAAACTCACAAACCGGGAGATCGTGACCCGAGCCAAAGTCGGTGCCTTCACCGACTAAGCCACCCAGGCGCCCCTCGTTTTTGTTTTTTCTTAATCCATTCAATCACTCTATACCCTTTGACTGGAAAATCGAATCTATTTTATCTTTAATTTATTCATATGTAAGGACTTAACCTCCATGGTGTTGTCTTCTGAATGTTTTGTAGCTCTCTTGTCCTTTTCTTCTTCTGTTGCCGTCCTCCCTTGTGAGGATTTGTTGTAACAGCATGCTTTACTTCCTTTTCTTTATCATTGTGTATCTACTAGAGACTTTTTCTTGTGGTTACCATGAGGTTTGTATAAAACATTTAATAGCTTATTACTCCCAAAATTTTATGTTGTTCATGCCACAATTTACATCTTTTTATGCTCTGTACCCATGAACAAATCATTGCCTATTTTTAATCCTTTCATCTTTTAAATTTTATACTAAAGTTATAAGAGATGTATATGCCCCCACTACAATATTAGAGTATTCTGAATTTGACTATATACTTACTTTTACCAGTGACCTTTATACTTTCGTATGTTTGCGTGTTACTAATTAACATCTTTGTTTCGACTTGAAGAACTCCCTTCAGCATTTTTTGTTAGATAGATCTGGTGGCGTTGAACTCCCTCAAATTTTGTTCCTCCGAGAAATTTTTTATCTCTCCATCATTTCTGAAGGATAGCTTGGGTGGGTATAGAATTGGGGGTTGGGAGTTTTATCTTTCAGCTCTTGAATATATCATCCCACTCTCTCCTGGCAGCAAGGTTTCTTCTGAGAAATTACTGAGGGACATATGGGCGTTCTTTTGTATGTGACAAGTCATTTCTCTCTTACTGCTTTCAAAATTCTCTGTCTTTGACTTTTTAAAAAAAAAAAATTTTAATGTTTATTTATTTTTGAGAGAGAGACAGAGAGACAGAGTGCAAGTGGGGCAGAGAGAGAGGGAGACAAGGAATCTGCAGCAGGGTCCAGGCTCTGAGCTGTCAGCACAGAGCCCGATGTGGGGCTTGAACTCATGGACTGTGAGATCATGATCTGAGCTGAAGTCAGACACTTAACCAGCTGAGCCACCCAGGCATCCCTATGTCTTTGACTTCTGATAATTTAATTATGATGTATCTCAGGGTAATCTTCTTTGGGTTGATCCTATTTTATTCTTTTTTCTCTTTTCTCTTCTGATTGGATAATTTCAAATGATCTGTCTTTGAACTCACTGATTTTTTTTCTTGTACTTTCTTCACAGATTCTTTCTTCTATTGAAGCTCTCTACTGCATTTTTCATTCATTCGTTGTATTCTTCAGCTCCATAATTTCTGTTTGGTTCTTTTTTGTTTTTATCTCTTTGATGAACTTCTCATTTTGCTCATGTATTTTCCTGATTTTGTTGGCTTGTCTGTATTTTCTTGTAGTTTGCCGATCTTTCTTAAAACCATTATCTTAAATTCTTTGTTAGGCGATTCATAGGTCTCTATTTCTTTGAGGTCAGTTACCAGAGCTTTATTAATTTCCTTTGGTCGTGTCATGTTTGCTCGATTTTTTTTCACTATTTACATAGCCTTATATTGGTGTCTATGATGCTCCTTCACTTGAAGGAGCAAACACATCTTTATAGACCAATTTTAGCAGGTAAATACCTTCTCCTGCCAGGACTGCGTCTGGAATCACAGTTGAGTGGGCTGGAGCTGGGTCAGGTACCCGCTGCCAGGTACATGGCTGGACAGCCTGCTACCAAAGGTGTGGGTGAATGGTTCCGGCTGGATCCCTAGGTGGAAGGAAATACTGAAAGGACCATAGTCAAGAAGGCTCCAGAGAGCCAGTTCTCAGAGCCACTTCCAGATCTGCAAATAGTAGGCCTCTTATCAGGGGAGCAGCTGGGTCTGGCTCTGGCTGTGTCCCTGAGCATGCTCCCGCTGGGTCCCTGGCTGGGCCTCTGAGGCAGAACTGACTCTGAGACTGCAGGAGAGTAGAGCTGGGGCCGGTCACAGGGCTGCCTCAGGGCCCACCGTCAGGACTGAGTTCGATGGGCCTGATCCCAGGAGCGTATCTGGGACTGGCAGGGCTGGGTCCCAAGGCAGGCAGAGCTGACTCTGGACCATGGGAGAGCAGGGCTGTAGCTGAGTCACAGGGCTGCCTCGGAATCTGCAGTTAATGCCAAGTGTGCCGAGCCTCTTACCAAGGTCATGGGTAGGTGTAGCTCCTCTCGGGTCCCTTGGCGCTTGGGGATGGCTGCAGAAAGATGGCCAAGGGGAGCTAGAGCTGGGCCCACAAGGGGATGGCGTTGGCACAGCTATCCCTCTGCAGTGGACCACATTCAACAAGGCTGCCACTAGGACGTGGGCAAGCCTTCTCACCTCAGCTCCCTTCGGCCTTGCGCTTCACTAGGGTTTTGTAACCTTCTTTCTGGTTTCCAAAGCTCCCACAAAGGCACTTTTGTCCACGAATGGCTGCCAGATTATTACTTGTGTCGGGGGAATGTGAGCTGAGAACCTCCTGTTCCGCCATTTTGCTAATGTCATCCCTCTCTCGTAGCATAATATGTTAGAGCTTCATCCACTTTGTGGCATCTATCAGAACTTTGTTCCTTTTAATGGCGACTGGACTACGTTTAATGACGACATGATCCCATCCTGTGAACATAATTAGCCACCTCCACTCATGGATATTTGAATATATCTTTTGCTCCATATTTCATGATTCATCTAACAACTGTTGTATGCACGTACAAATAGTTTTGTGGGTTTTTAAGACCAGTTTTTGTTAAACATGCATGCTACTTATTTAATTAATAAGAAACAACGTAATTAACTTTTTTTTTTTTTTTTTTTTTTTTTTTTTTTACCACAGTGACTCCTTTTCACCTGGCCACTTCAGCCAAATTACTCAAACGGGAGCCCTATGCAGACGCACAGAAAGCATCCTGGAAAGGGAAAATTTTTACAAGGAGAAAGGGAAATGAATCCAGTAGAGATTCTAATATGCCTTTCTTCCTAGCCACAGGGGAAAGCATTTATATCTTCTCAAACATAATTACCTTCCTGGTGTTTAATAAATACAACTTTAATTCATGCCATCCAATTTAAATCTGCGAAAATTCCAGACATGGGGGAAACTTCCTTCTTGCATTTGTTGGTCTGGTATATAAAAGTAAAGCTTTAAATGTCTAGAGATTATTGATTTGGTTGTTTACTTGGAGAAGTCCAGTGGGGTGTCCTTTGAAGCAATTACCTAAAGTATCTCAACATGTCTAGCAAATATAAAAACAAGCCCCCAGAGAAGAACCCTGGCCGGTAGAACTAGTGGCCTGGAAAAGCTGAAGTTCCAGAACCTGAAGAGACCAGAGGTTTTTTCAGTCTTCGGCAGATACCGGGGTCACCTGGGGAGATTGTTAAAAATACAGATGCCCGGTCCAGTTGGCTGAGTCTGAATCTATGGCGAGGGGCCCCAGTATCTATATTTTTTAACAAGTTCCGCAGATGATTCTGATCTATACCGCAGCTTGAGGATGTTAGACCCAACTATTGGAAAAGGCTATATTGTTTCACTCCCGCAGCAGACGGCCCCTCTGCTTACACTGAGGAACGCCAGGGGAGACTGCTATAAAAACTCACCCCTGCATTACTACAGACCCAATGCTGAAACTCTTCCTTTGTCCTTCCTATGATGTTCCATATGAAAAAAAAAAATTGATCTAGAAGATGTTGGTCTATCCTGAAGAATTAATATAATTCGGGGTGGGGGGGGTGGGACTCAAGAACAATGAGTATTTGTGATAAATCAAATTCTGATTTTGGGGAACGGAACACCCCCCCCCACTCTCCCCAACTGTGATAGCTTTTTTTTTTTTTTGCCTTATTCAATCATATATATCTGTTGGGTTGCTAACAGACTTATCTTCTATTTAGGTCTATACTTCCTTCGTGGTATCTGTCTGTGTCTCAATCCCTGTAGCCTTTTCCCCCAAGAAGGAGTTGAGGATGTTACGAAATGGAAGGATGGGGCCATTTATTAAAGGCTTCGTGGAGAATGCTCTGATTAAAAGGGATGGTGTTGAGGGCTTCACGATGAGGCAAATCGAGGTGATATTTCCTCCAATGGAGCTTTCTCTCCCCTCATCGTTGCCTCTGCCCTTGGGGCTTGATGAGCTTTGCTGGCTGAAGGGATCACAGCGTCCCTCCCTCTCTCAGCCTTTTTGTTGAGTCCCAGCCTCTGGAGCAAGGACGGTTCTCTTGACCTTGGCCAGGTGCCTGACAATTCTCGCAGAAGCAGCAGGCCAGAACGTGTGGATGGAACGGGATAAATCCCTCTCCGCTCCTGGGAAAACAGCTCCTAGTTTACATGCTGGTGACTGTGGCTTAGCAGTGTCATATCTTCAAAAGGCAAGGATAAGATGCCTTTAATAGAAGAAGAGATTTGTTCTACCACTCGCGCCTTTAATCCGCTCTGGCGGAATTGGCTCCCAAAGTGGCCACGTCTGAAACAGGGGCTCGCATCTCAAGACTTTGAGCTGAGGCCCCAGAGAAGTGATTACTTAGCCTGCAGTAGTGTAGACTGCTAATGGCCTCCCCACTCTGCCCGGATCGCAGGGTGTCCACAGAACCCGGTTGACCACAAAAGTCTTGCAAAGGGTCCTCTGGCTGTTCTCTAAATTGAGTCCCCTGAAACACATCACACTGACGCAGAAAAAGCTCGAAATAATGAGACAGCTTTATTTCCGTTTCCTGACCCAGCAACACTGCTTGGGTCTAGAATTTGGCTGCGGTCATCTTTACTTTCAGAAGCGAATCAACGACTCAACACGGTTTGCTTCCTCTTGGTGTCTCACCGGCCGTGGCAGTCTTTTCTCTCGTTTCGATGTGAAAATTGTTATCCTAGGGAAGCAAATGGGGGCAGGAGGGTTAAGCGGTCCACAGTGCCCACGGCTGCAGGACTCTAAAGAGATATAACAAATTCATGGGTCGCTTATGGTTTTACGTCACATCGGTGGGTTGATTTATCTCCGGGAAAGAAAAATTTTCTCCATTGGCAGCTAAGGCGCTTGGGGCTCGAAGACCAAGCCTACAGTTCTGTACCAGAAGGTAATGGATCAGGATCACTTTTACACACCAGCACTCACATCCTGCCGTATTCTTTAGTACCCAGCTCGTGGCAGGTGACGGGTTGTCCGGCCAAAGAGCAGAAAACCGGGAAAGACGTTGGTCAGGTGGGCACACTCCAGACCCAAGGAAGCCCAACTATCTCAGTCAAGCCCAGCATCCTCTGAAATGCAGACATCATCATATCCCGCCCCCTCCCCCCCCCCATTCTTCCAGCTCTGTTAGTTTTCCCAGATACCTAAAAGAGTTAGCATTTTCAAATAATCTGTTTTTTTTTTTTTTTAAATACGGTAATGTGTTTGTTTTTGCTTGGAAATGATTTGACTTCATAGCACATCAAATAAATGGGGGAAATCTCGGCGTTATTCTCGTATTAGAAGCCGCTATCCAGAAATATCTATTTTGGTACTGGCAATTTTTTTCCTTTTCTCTCTCATTTGGGGAAGATGAAAGCTGCAAAGCCGTTTATCTCCCCTAAATTAGCCACGTGACAACTCTGAGCTATTAATAACCACTCCCCACAGCATTAATGTTTCTGTCTGAGAGGGGTCAAGCGGTGATCACCCCGGAGGGAGAGTGGCCAAGATAGATGCGAGCCGCGCAGCAGAAATGCAGCCCGAGTCGGCACAGACCAAGTGGGCGGAGAACAGATGTAACCCAGATGCCCCCCCACTGGCCGCTGCCAAATTGAAGGCACAAGAGGGGTCACCAATGCTCTCCTCCCAAGGGCCATGGCACGGAGCCCCTCCGGCTTGATGGTGAGTCAAACCCTGACGGCACCTGCACCCCGCCATATGCTTCTGGCGTTATTGGTGTTGCCTCTGCCCCTGACTGTGCCTCTTCCTGCCTCTGCTGACCAACCTCTGTTGTCAGGAGCCGGCTTCTTAGGCCATGGCCACTTCCACCACTCGGGGCGTGGCCGCTTTGTCCCAAGTCTTGAACGTGGTACGGTTGTTCGCTTAATTTTCCTACAGCAAGTATCCGTACTTCTCAGGTAGGCATTAGGGGTCTCACCAGGATCTCCAGTTGCCACAAACCCCCGCCTTTCTTTACCGCTTCCAGAAGCTTCCGTCACCGTAGCAGCATCTAAGCGGGAAGCCCTTCTACCTGTCTTGGGAGTGACCACAGCTAAGGATAAACATGAGAGCTGTGTGCACAGAGAGAGGAGGCACTCCCCGGTATCGGATGGCCCTGACCTCACATCCTGGTCCCTTGCTGCCTAAATCACTTCAGCTGTTCTTGGGTCAGTGTCCCCAGCTGTGAAATGTGGATTAGAATCCGTGCACCTTCACGCTGTTGTGGCATTAAGTAAAGGA
Source organism: Prionailurus viverrinus (assembly GCF_022837055.1). Lineage (NCBI taxonomy): Eukaryota > Metazoa > Chordata > Mammalia > Carnivora > Felidae > Prionailurus > Prionailurus viverrinus. Next base: position 14,301,512 of record NC_062576.1, on the reverse strand, counting down.
AATCTATAATCCTTGCTTAGCAAAAAAAAAAAAAAAAAAAAAAAGTTTGTTATTATAAAAACAATGACAATTAAAGAGCGAATCCAGTCTTCCAGAAAAATGGAAATCCTTCCAAGGTCCTTCCGAATTTGTGGAAATCCCCGCAGAAGGAGAAGCAAGAAAAGATTCCGCTCCAGGGAGAGCACTTCTCTGAAGTGCAGCCAGGCCTGGCTGAATAATCCAAGATGCCCTGGGGGCTCACAAGTCCCTGTTAGGCATGAAGTAGCTCCCCGGAATCACCTCTTCAGCCTCCCGAGATGCTCAGGATAAAGACATTAACAACTGCCTTCTGGGTTGAAATATAAAATACTTGAAATGTCAGACTGGGCTGATCAGAGAAGTAGCAATTGAAACACCTGCTGTTTCCGTAATGGACGATGGTTCATAAAGGACAGCATCCACGTGTGCTGATCATAAAACATTATGTAGCGACAGAGAGCGGCATTCAACTTGCCGTGTCAGAGCTTCCGCTCAGGCAGTGAAGGGCTCTCCTTGGGAGTTAATAAAAGCATAATAATCAGGCGTCAGGGTTTCTTAATTTCCTTCTGTAGTGGAGACACTTATCTCTGACGATGTCCTCAAAATCCTTAAATCCAGCCCTCCATTTCTGGTAGAGTGATAATTGTCATTCTTTCTGGCCGTCGAACAGCTGTACCCTCTTAACACAGCCCACCTTGAGCGTGGAAGCTAAAAGTACAAGACCGTGGGGCGCCTGGGTGGCACGGTCGGTTGAGCGTCTGATGCGGGGGTGGGACCCCCGCATCACCTCCTCCACGCAGCCCTCTTGACATATCCCTCTTTCCACCCGGTTATTCCGACGCCTCGACATCAGGGACCTGGTCCAACTTACTCTTTCGTCACAAGCGCCCAGAACGGTAGACATTCAATAAATACATCCGTATTATTTTCTTAATGGCTGCTGGACCAAATTCCCACAAGCTTGGTAGCTTGAAACAATCCAGATTTCTACTCTCGCCGGTTCTGGAGGCCTGAAGTCTGCAGTCAGTTTCTCTGGGCGGTCACGATGTTGGCAGGGCCGTGCTCTCTCTGCAGGCTCTGAGGGAGAATCTGTCCCTCGCCTCTTCTTACTTCTGGAGGCTGTTGGCAATCCTCGGCCCGTGACTGCATCACTCGGCTGTCTACTTCTGGGCCCCGTTGTCTTCTCTGCTGTTTGTGATCTCCCTCTACCTCTCCTTTATAAGGACACCTGTGATGGCATTTAGCGCCCACCTAGATAACCCAGGATAATCTCCCCATCTCAAGGCCCTTAGGTTAATCACATCTGCAAAATCTTCACTATCTACAGGAACATCCAAAGGGGCGCCTGGGTGGCGCAGTCGGTTAAGCGTCCGACTTCAGCCAGGTCACGATCTCGCGGTCCGTGAGTTCGAGCCCCGCGTCGGGCTCTGGGCTGATGGCTCGGAGCCTGGAGCCTGTTTCCGATTCTGTGTCTCCCTCTCTCTCTGCCCCTCCTCCGTTCATGCTCTGTCTCTCTCTGTCCCAAAAATAAACAAACGTTGAAAAAAAATTTTTTTTTAAAAAATAAAGTAACATCCACAGGTGACATCCATTCTAGTGACTAGAATGTGTACACCTCGGGAGCCATCGTTGGCCCACCTGCATCCTAAGTCATGTACGGCCCACATTTCTGTAAAAGTAAAGCCCTAGCCCTCCCGTTCTATGACGCTGTCCTTAAAGTTGCTCCCAGGGGGCCGTGTCCTGTGTGACCTCACAAACTACACCTCCTTGAGCAAGCTGCCTTGTGCACAAATCCATCTGGTGGCCAGACGTCCTCGTGAAGTTCACTCAAGCCATTGTGATGGCCTTCTTCCCAGTCTTACTGCAGAATATATAACCTTGAACAAAACCTGGACAAGCAGAATAGTTCTGCCCTACTGTGAGGAGACCGGGTATTCAGCTCTTCCTCATGTGGCACCGTGGGCGAGAATTCCACCTCTCTGCGCCCCGGTTTCCTCTTTCACACAAGAAGGACAGACTAATGCTGTTCTCAGTTCACCCATGTTCTCTCCCCAGATGGTCTCATCATCTTCCCTCTTGTCACAAAAGAACACATACCGTGCAATTCCATTTGCATGGCTCCGTAACAGGGAACATTAAACTGTGTTGTTCAGGAGCGTTTACACACGGGGCACCCGGATGGCTCAGTCAGTTGAGCGTCCGACTCTTGATTTCAGCTCAGGTCGTGATCTCACAGTGGTGGGATCGAGCCCCACTTGGGGCTCCACACTGGGCATGAAGCCTGCTTGGGATTCTCTCTCTCTCTCTCCCTCTCCCTCTGCCCCTCCCCCACTTGCACTCTTGCTGTCTCTCAAAAAAAAAAAAAAAAGGAATGTTTACATAGGCAGTAAAACTATAAAGGGATCTAGGAGATTATGCTCACAAAAGCATAATCAGCACAAAAGTCTGGGGAGGCAGGAGGACAGAGGATTTGGGGGTGCTGGCGATTGTCCATTTCTTGGCCTGGGTGATGGTTACATGGGCATTTGCTTCATAATTATTTGCCAGTTGGTACATGCATCCCTGATTCACTTTTATTTACCTTTTGGTTTTGGACATTTTCAGACACTTCCAAAAGTAGAGACGATCGTACACTAAACGCCAGCTTCAACGATGACCGCGTTTTGCTATTTTTGTCTCACAAATGCATGCCTCCCAGGTTGGGGGAGCTTGAGACATTTGCAAGCCAGTTCCAGAGGTTTGTTTCATCCACAAACGCTTCCCTATGTACAGATACATTCTATGCATATATATGCATATATTTTCTCTTCTATAGATATATGTGTGATGTATTAAATAAGTAAATTTAACCACAATAAAAATGCTGCAATTAATCGGGACGAAAGGCGCTGGCGTGGAAGGCAGAAATCCTATGCAGGGAAAGGACTGCGTGTGTGTGTGTGTGTGTGTGTGCACGCATGTGCGCATGAATGTAGGCGTGTGCGTGCAGGTGTATGTGCATGTGCATGTGTGTGCGTATCCGTGTGTTGCGGCCACGTGCCCACAGCCTGTGTCTGCTTTGAGGTGGGCGAGCAGCCACGCCAGTGGCTCAGCTCGGGGGTCATGGCCTTGGCTCTCGGTGGTGGGACAGGGCACTTCACTGAGCACGGTCAACTCCAGGAACCGAGAGGTACTGCAGCCTTTCTGATTTCAAGGGGTCTCGCGGGGCTGGACAAATCAGGCACAAGCTCCGTGTCTGTCTTTTCATGTCTAGACAGGCCAGCACCTAGCACAGTGAGTTGCCCAAAGCAAGACATCAGGAATTGTTCCATGAACAGAAGAACGGACTCCAAAGAAGCCCACGGTTTGGAGGCAGCTCGGACATATTTTTTTCATGACTTTAAGCAAACTTCCTTGCCCTTGGGGAGCAAGAGGGAGCAGGTCGTGAGCTCCTTCGTGGAATAGTAGCACCCCCACACTGCTAGTGGGAAAGAAGCATCTGGTGGTCAACAGAAGTGCGTGTTGGGACACTGAGGCAAATGTCTGTGCCCCCCCGCCCCCGCCATGCGTCCCGATCTGCTCTGGAGACAGACCCCTGCACAGGTCTACAGTGAGTACAAGCTGTAAGCACCGGGTCCCGTCCGGCGGGAGTAGGAATGGAGGCACGCAGAGCTGGTCTCAGAATCCAGCCTGGGGTCTAAGTCCCAGTGTCACCAAGCTCTCTCTACAGGTGTCTGAGCTCCTGGGCACCAGGCAAAGTGGCCGATGCAAGAGACCAACATAGGAGCGCACAAGTTTTCTTGGGTCAAAACCTGCACATTCCTCCGGTGTACTTAAGTCCCCCTTTTCCAGAAGCTTCTAGCGCTCAGCGAGCCCTCCATCCTATCTCAGTGCCTTTTCTGGCTCTGGTTCTCCTACCTGCTGGGAATGTTTCTCCCCTGGATTTTCATGTGGCTTGTTCCCTCGAGTTCTTTAAGGTGCTGTTCAAATATCTTCTTAGAGAGGTCTTTTGTGACCGCCCTGTATAAACAAGAGAGCAACCCCATGCTTACCCTGGTCCTTCTAGCCCTTGGACTCTGCTTGTATTTCTCTAGACAGTTTGTTTCCTTCCTAGGGCCCACAGCAGTGCTTGACATGGACTGAGGGCTCACTTCTTGTTCGTCAAGTGAATGAATGATTCACACTTCTTGTCTGGTCTGTGCAACCCTATCTGTCACATCTTGTCTTCCCAGCTGGCTTCCTTGAGGACATAGACAGGGCCTGTTCTTATAAATCATCTTCTACTCACCTGGCTTGTGAGGGAAGGATTCCTCCCTAGGACTATAGACACGGCCAAAAACACAAAACCCGACACTGGCTAGATGAGGTCAACGGCCATTTATTGATCCCATATACTCACGGCCTGGGGGAAGAGGGCATTGCACTCCACGCAGGACCACGCTCGGGAACAGAGTGATCAAGGAGGAGCTAGGAGGGGCAGGCTTGATGGTATTAAGAGGGTGGGGTAGGGGCGCCTGGGGGGCTCAGTCGGTTAAGCATCCGACTTCGCCTCAGGTCACGATCTCGCAATTTGTGAGTTCCAGCCCTGCGTCAGGCTCTGTGCTGATGGCTTGCTCAGAGCCTGGAGCCTGCTCCGGATTCTGTCTCCCTTTCTCTCTGCCCCTGCCCCGCTCACACTCTGTCTCTGTCTCTCTCAAAAATAAATAAACATTAAAAAAAATTTTTTTTTAAAAGAGGGTGGGGTAACTCCTGGTTCCCTCAGGAAGATGTGATTGGCTTGCTTGAATAATTCCACAAGCTGGAGGGAACTGGAACCCGCTCCTCGGGGAGGGATAAGCAGGAACTGTGCCTGGTCCCCTTGATGAGAGGGGTCGCTTGGCTGGGGGCCCTTATCCATGGGGGCAGACAAGGGGGAACTCATCTGAGGAGGGGAACTTTCGGTGAGCCGTTCCAAGCCCTCTTGGTTTCACCGGATGTCAAGGCAGCATATCGTATCGGGCCTTAACTTTGGTTCTAAACCACAGTTCCTCTCTAGTGCATGTGCTGGAACTGGGTTCGATGACCAGTCCTGGGGGGCCTGGCACGTCTCTCCACTAAGCCCTATTTGCGCACCTCTCTCTCCCTCCCGCTTCGTCTTGGTGCCTAAGCTCTGTTATCATCCAACCAGTTCCTGGCCATCTAATCCTGCCTCTTTGGAAACTAGCTCAACTCATCTCTATCGCTGAACCCCCTTCCTACATCTCATGGCCCTGGCCACGGTTCTAGCTTCTTTTGTCTGATGACTTGGGGTTTCTCCACGACTTATGGCTGACCCGGTATCCCCTCTCCTCCTCGGCCGCGTGCCAGCTCCCAACTGGGTCCTCCCCAGCAGGACCATCCTGTTCTTCTGAGCACTTTCAGAGGTCACCTTTCTGCAGAGCTCCTGGAGAGAACATTGCATCTCCTTGGTGGCATCACTGTGCCCACCCACGTGTGCTGACTCGATTGTTTTTCCGTCCGTTGTAAGTCAAACCCGGAAGGTTTCTGTCCCGTCCACTTAAAGCTTAGCCACTCCGTGCCTCGGTTTCCAAAGCTGCAAAATGGGGCTGTTGTAAGAATGAAATATGGCACTGTGTGTCAGGCGTTTGCGGACAGCGGGTGGCCAGTGTCCGGAACACAGCGGGCGGTGGGGGACTGGCAGCTGGGGTTGCTAATCCTGCGTGCGCTGTTCTCTTTCTAAGTAGGAACCCGGCCACAGAGAAGTGAGGCCGGCAGACAGAGTGCTCAGGCTGGGGCTGCCTTTGTTTAGAATCAGAGCTGCCCTGAAACCAGCCTCACCCAGAGCATCAGGCCTCCGTCAGTTCAACCCCCTGCAAACACACAGAGACTTCGATGGGCACAAGGGCCGCTGATGTGACCCGGATGCCCTCAACAGCCATCCACCAGATCCCTCGGAAGACCTGCCTTCATCTCTCAAGACCCCTAACTTACCTCCGTGGACTTCAGGTGTTTATCTGTGACATGGGGAAGGCAGGGAAGATGCCCTTGGCTGCTAGGTCTGCTGACGTCCTAAGAATCATTGTCAGCCACGGCCTCAGCCTGCCCTTGAATTTCAGCGTTGATGCAACGTGATGGCAGGGATCTTAGGGCATTTTTCTCTAAATGCATTTAATCCGTGATCATCTTAACACAGGGAGGATTTTCAAAACAGGGTAAACCCAAGCATGTTTAACTTACAGATTTTTAAGATTTTTTTCTTAATGAAAATTTTCAAGAGACAAAGAGGTTGAAACTAAAAACACCTGAACAAAACCCTCAGGACAAAGAGGCTCAATCCCATGGTGACTGTTGACTGTCGGGAGCTTCTCCATCCTGCCTAAAGGGAGGGAAGAGGTCTTAGGAGCGAGAAAGCACGGTGGCCGGACGTGCCATCCAGGCAGGGTTGCTGTCCCGCCCCGGCTGTGGAACCGCACCCCCTGGCGAGATGCCCTGGTCCCTTGAAAGCAGGGGCTTCTACCCGGGGGACAGTCGCCGAGCCCAGCTCAGCCTTCTCAGGATCCAGCCTGTCCCCTCTCCAGCTTGTGTCTCCCCTTGTCTCCTCTGACTTGGATGGCTCCCCATCAGCCCCATCTAGCCCCGGGAGAACTTCTACTTCACCAGGAGCAAGAGGCAAGCCCACTCCTGCCCAGCAGGAGACAGACAGGTCCTTGTGGCAGCTCAAAATCTGGACACACCACACAACACTCTTCTGCTGGAGCGGTTATGACAGCCGGGGCAGGCTGCTTCTCAAGAAGCCTTGAGAGTGAGTGAGCATGACATTTCCTCCCCCACATTTTCGCCCCTCAAGACACTCCCACCCCTTGGCACCTCCTCGGCCGCGCATCCTGGGCTGCGGGGTCTCCGACCCGCACAGTGACGTAGTTCGCCCCTGGTTCTCCCAGCTGATTAAGTGCCTGGCCCTGTCTGGCCGGTCTTCCGTCATTATTGTCCCTAAATATATTTGTCGCGTCCCATGGGTGCCGTCTTAATCTCCTCTCTCTACTGGCATAACGGGCTTTTCAAGGACAAGGACTAACAGTTGTTCGTGGGTCGCCAGCCGTGGCAGAAGGGACGTTGCAAATGGTCGGCGGAAGCAAGGTGGCCCTGAAAGGGAGGAAGGGGCCCCGGGCAACACCCGGTTCTGGGGCCACACGAGGGCAGACAGGAAGGAGCACCACGGCCAAGAAACCCCATGGTGAGGAGCCTGAAGTTTTCTGGGTTTCGCCCTAACAACATCCAGCATGACGCCCCAGTGATGGGGGGGAGGACGTGGTTGGGTGATTCAGCTACAGAAGAGAAGTGACATAATAGCCCGCCGGGACATCGTCATGGCATCGTCATGGCAGGCCTCGCCCTGCTGTTGTGAGGTGCTCTGCTCGTGTTGGTCTGTCCCTGCTTCTGCAGGACCAGGGCACTTTCCCTGGGCACCGGCAGCCAGAGGGGAAGCTGCTGAAGGAGAGATGCTTTCCAGCCCTTGCTGCTGATACTGAATTTAGCTGCCTGTGCATTTCCAGCGTGTTCCCAGGTGCTGCTGATGCCGGCCCGGGGTTTGCATCTTGAGAACCACGGACACGGGCCTTTAAGAGTCCAAATTTTGCAGATGATTAACAAGTGTTTTCTCTCCATGGTATTTAATGAAATCCAGGTCTTGGGAAGTTCTTGGAGGGGAAGGGGCTCCTGGGAGTGAGCGCTTCCAGGAGGAGATGAGAGGGGGCCTCTGGACAGCCTCGTTAACATTCCTTTTGCATTTCCATAAACAAATCCGTGCTCGGGGCTCATGGTCCCCGCCTTGGAAAGCCCATCCTGCCAGACAGAGAAGAAATCTCAAGGTCATTGGGAGCTGAGGAGAGGGGACCTTTTAGGGGATGAGCTACCGGCTGCCTCCCGGAGGCCGTCGTGGGGCCTCCCTGAACCTGCTTTCTTGTTCCTCCTTAATACTTAGACTTCTCTCCCTTTGTTTCTTTCTTTTTTTTTTTAATGTTATTTTTTAAATGTTTATTCATTTTTGAAAGACAGAGAGAGACAGAGCACAAGCAGGGTTGGGGCGGAGAGAGAGGGGGACACAGAATCTGAAGCAGGCTCCAGGCTGTCAGCACAGAGCCTGACGTGGGGCTCGAACGCATGAACGGTGAGATCATGACCTGAGCTGAAGTCGGACGCTTAACCAGCTGAGCCACCCAGGTGCCCCTCCCCTTGTTTCTTATGGCCCTTTGTTTCTTATATAGATTTTTTTCTCTTTTTATTGTTTTATTTTAGAGAGAGAGGGAGAGAGCATGAGCAGGGGAGGGGCAGGGGGAGAGAGAGACAGAGAATCTTAAGCAAGGTCCACACTCAGTGCAAAGCCTGACGTGGGGCTGTATCCTAAAACCCTGTGATCATGACCTGAGCTGAAATCAAGTCAGTTGCTCAACCAGCTGAGCCACCCAGATGCCATATATATATATATATATAGTTGTGGTTTTTTTTAAGCAGTCCTAAGACATCCCCCCAGAGAACTCTTTCCTGCAAAGCCAACATCTCACTTGGAGAGGCTGTGGACACGGTGCTGCTATTTTTTTCCATAAGCCAATCTTTGCCACGATTGGGAGGGAGAGGCCCCGCCTGCATCTATGCAAGTCAGACACAGGAAAGCCAAGGGACGAGGTGTTGAGCCAACATCCTGCAAAAACCCTTCCCTGCCCAGCGGTGATGGATTTGCCCCGGCCACTGCAGTTGTGTAGATACCAGGGAAGGATGGTAAATGGCCCCTGACCGTGCAAGTTTAAGACGCAAGTTCAAGTCCCCAGGGTGCGTAGCCAGTCTTTCATTACCCCGCCTCCACCAGCTCCGGTATCCTTGTGAGAGTGAAAGAGTAACCCAGGTATCCCCAAGGCCCCCCCCCCCCCCCCGCTTTTCCAAGGTTCACATGCCACTTTGCTTTCACGAAAAGACATTAGTACCTGTTTTCACCTACTGAAAGAAATCCGAAGAGGATTTTCACTTTTCCAAAAAAAAAAAAAAAGGCTAAAAGTGACAGTAGGGTTCAGCGTTGGTTTTGCAGGGAGCCACTGGGAGGCAGCGCGCCCCTCCCCGCCCCGGGGCAGCAAGACTGGCGCCACCTAGCACCTTCCCCGGGAACTACACTCAGCCTCCCAGCAACAAGCGGCCGGAGCTTTGAACCCTGGGCCAGCTTCCCGGCTTTATCTCTACGCATTGTGTGCGTTCGTTTGCAAGATGCGTCCCAATCCCAAGGGAAGAAGAGCCTACGAGAGGTAACTTTGGGGGTCTGGGAATGCTGAAAACCTTTTCCTTACAAATTAATGGTGCTTCCTCACTTTACCCCATTTCGAGGCCCCACGCCCCGGGCTGGGAGCCCAGAGAGGCCTTGCTGAAGAGGCAGTTGGACCTTCTCCCTGAAACGCCGGCTCTGATTTATTCCCCATCCTGGCCAGTGTTCTGCTGACCTGATCCTATAACCGCATAATTACATTATTAGCATATGATGGAGCGCGGTGCACCATGTGTCCTGCTGGAGAGGATTAGAATAAATCGCAGCCTCAGCAGAGGGCAGGGAGAAGAGGCAAGAGAGGACAGGCTGGGGTCCAGGCGCACGGACCGCAGGCCTGGAGACTTAACGCACCTTCCAGAGCCCCCTGTCTCCCCGCAGGGTCAAGAAACTGACACCCAAGGAGAGGGCGTGGCCCTGCTTGGAAACACCCTACTCCATGAAACACGGATCGAGGGGCACCCCCCCCCCCACGCTTAATAGGCCTTGGCAGGAATTCAAGCCTCTTGGGAAGAGAGAAGAGCGGTTTCCCACAGCAGAGATCCAGCTCAGAGGACAGAGCAGAACGCCCCCTCTGCAGGCTTGGGACCCACGTGGCCAGGCAGCCCTGAGAGCCCGGCCAGTGTCTGACACCCCCATGTGGGGCCTTCCTGAGGTCCCATCTTAGCAACTGAGGAACCACAGCCCAACCCGCAGCAAAGCCACCACACGAGCCAAGGGTTCTAGTCACTCTGATGCCTGGGGACCCCACGCTGCAGGCTCATGGTAGCTCTGAGCCTTTGCCCACGGGCTCATCTCTCCGGCCGCCCTTTGCAGGACCCCGTGCATCGGATTCATTTGCCTGGATGAGGTATAAGTTCCCCCGGGCACCTCCTGCTCTGAGCTGCCTCCGGGCAGTGGTTTGATCTGATCCATGTCTGGACCCCCCGTGCCCAGCAAAGGGCCTGACGCCAGCAGGACGCTCGAGACATTGTCACGTTGAACAGGTGGGACCCAGTGGTGATGGGAGGGTATGTGGAGAACCCACCAACCTTGCTGAACAGTTCAGGAATGCAGGGGTGGGGGCACTGCTTGATTTGTCTGCTCCCTGGGATCTGGGCACGGGGGGGGGGGGGGGGGGGGGGGGGGGGGGGGGAGGGGCGGTCTGCAGCTGGAGACCAGGAGGCCTGACTGTGAGGAAGGAACAGATGATGAGCTGGAAGCCAGGCAGGGCCAAGCAGATGGGGGAGGGGAATATGTGGAAACTCTGAGATAAGAAGGCAGGGGCGGCGCCTGGGTGGCTCGGTCGGTTCAGCATCCGACTTCGGCTCAGGCCATGATCTCACGGTTTGTGGATTCGAGCCCCGCATCGGGCTCTCTGCTGTCAGCATTGTAGACTGCTTCGGATCCTCTGTACCCCCCTCTCTCTGTCCATCCCCTGTTTGTGCTCTGCCTCTCTCAAAAATAAATAAAGCATTAAAAAAGGAAAAGGAGGGGCGCCTGGGTGGCGCAGTCGGTTAAGCGTCCGACTTCAGCCAGGTCACGATCTCGCGGTCCGGGAGTTCGAGCCCCGCGTCGGGCTCTGGGCTGATGGCTCGGAGCCTGGAGCCTGTTTCCGATTCTGTGTCTCCCTCTCCCTCTGCCCCTCCCCCGTTCATGCTCTGTCTCTCTCTGTCCCAAAAATAAATAAAAACGTTGAAAAAAAAAATTAAAAAAAAAAAAATAAATAAAAAAGGAAAAGGAGGAGGAGGAAGAGGAGGAGAAGACAGAAGGCAGGCCACCTGTGTGGTGGACAGGGCAGGCGCTTACGAAGGTCAGCTTTCCCTCCATTTGTCCTCCAGGACGGGACACCCAAGCATTCTTCCTCCTGGCCAGAGGGCTCTCCTGTGCCCATCTCCCCAGCCTGCACCCTGGCCGTGCCCCAGCCTCCTTCCCGTCCTTCCTGCTCTTGGAGTCCCAAGTGGTGCTAGAGGAAGCCGTGTGGCCGCCATGAATGTTCCCCTAATCGGCTTCTCACTGCCGTTCTTTGCTGGCTCCCCGCTGAACCTCCCAGAGCTTCCGGTCAAAATGCTTCCACTTCCTGGAGACCAGTCCCAGCTGCGCTCAACCGATGACCTCGTCTGCTTCGGGGAGGTTGGAATGGCACAGAAGAGACTCTTAAAATCCGTCCCTCTTGCATCGGCTTTACTACCTCCTCAACACCCTCCCCTCCTTTTCTCTCATCTACTGGCAAGAACATTCCTCCTCCCTCTGCTTTCATCCTCTCTCCTCCCCTCCATCCCTTCTCACTTCCCCCATAGTGCCTTGGTCGGCAAGAGGGTGGTTTCCTCCATCCTTAATGTATGACTCCTCAACCCAGCTGGTCCTCAGACTTCCTGTCCCTGCTGAGCTCCATAGAGAAGGAGGGCTTCCAGAAGCCTCCACGCCCTCACCTTCCCCTTCTCAACTTCACCCTCATGCTTCAGCCCAGAACAGCCTTGAAAACATGCACCTAGACAGAGAGTCACGCTATGCTGTGTGCTGGAAAATGCAGGTGATAGAACGTGGTGCAAACGCTCTTCCATATTTTTCCAGAAAAATTAAAAGAAGTTAAAGAAAACTTTACATAGTGGTTTTTTAATTTTTTTTTAAAGGTATTTTTTTTAATTTTTTTTTTAACGTTTATTTATTTTTGAGACAGAGAGAGACAGAGCATGAACAGGGGAGGGGCAGAGAGAGAGGGAGACACAGAATCCGAAACAGGCTCCAGGCTCTGAGCTGTCAGCACAGAGCCTGACGCGGGGCTCGAACTCACAGACCGTGAGATCATGACCTGAGCCGAGGTCGGACGCTCCACCGACTGAGCCACCCAGGCGCCCCCATAGTGGTTTTTTTAAATAGAGAAATGTTGTATAATAAAATAATGGTAGGTATCTCTGGGCAATTGTTTTGTGCGGTTTCTTTATTTCTTTTGTGTATTTTCAGATTTTTTTCAGCAAGTAAGAATCATTTGTAAAAAAAAAAAAAAAAAAATACAAGCTTTAGGGGGAAAAAGACCACAAGATTCTTTTCCAATGTTTGATAACAACCTTAAAGTTTAATGGCTTATACTCCTTATACCTAAATGAGTCACAGATGGACCAAAAATTTAGAAGTAAAAAATGAGACAATAGAATAATCTCAGAATGGGCAAGGCTTTTCTGAGCAGCCCACAAAACCACAAGCCATGGAATAGAAGATTCCTGAATTTGATGGCAGTAAATGCGATAAACAAAATCAAAACACAGAGGACTAAGTGTGGAAAATTATTCATATGTGAGAAATGGTTGGTTTCCTTAAACTATAAACAGTGCTTTTAAATCAATAAGAAGAATATTACTAATCAGCAGACAATTGGGTAGGCAAAGGACCTGGAAAAACACTTCATAGAGAAATATATACAATTAACTTAGAAATACGTGAAAAGGAATGGTTAAAGAAGAAACACCATTTTCTACCAATCAGACTAGTGGAGGATAAAGGACTGATCAGGCACCGTGCAGATGACGATATGCGGAAACTGAGATTTTCACACCCTCTGCTGGGCGTGTAAATTGACGTTGCCTTGGTTGAAATGGGTGTGATCATATCTCTCCAAATGTAAAATTCACATGCCCTTGGGGCACCTGGGTGGCTCAGTCAGCATCCAACTCTTGATTTCGACTCAGGTCATTCATTCATTTCCAAATATTTGGGCTACCCCCCATATCTTTCTGTTATTGATTTCTAGTTTAATTTTTATATGAGCCAATAATGCACATTGTATGATTTCTATTCTTTTAAGTTTATTAAGGTTTGTTTTATGCCCCAAATGCAGTTTATCTGGAGGGATGTCCCATGTGCATTTGAGATAAACGTGTATTTTGCTGTTGTTAAATAAAGACTTCTATGACAGGAGAAGAGTATTGAGGTCTCCAACTGTAATTGTAGATTTGCTATAGCTCCTTTCAGACCCATCTAGTTTTGCTTTATGGATTTGGAATCTCTTTTGTTAGGTTCATACAGGTTTAGGAATGTTATGCCTTCTTGGAGAATTGAACTGTTTATTATTATGTAATATCCTTCTTGATCCTCGATAGTCTTCTTTATTCTAAAGTTCATTTTATCTAAAATTGATAGAACTACCCCTGCTTTCTTTGGGTTAATATTTTCATGGTATATTTTTCTCCATCACTTCTCGTTTAACCTATCCATGTCTTTATATTTTTAAATGTATTCATTGTAGACAGAATATAGCTGAGCCTTTATTTTTTAAATCCATTTTGGCATTGTCTATCTTGAACAGGTGCGTCTATACCTTTCACATCTAAAGTGACCATTGATATAGTTAAAATTTTTAATGTTTATTTGTTTGTTTTGAGAGAGAGAGAGAGAGAGAGAGAGAGAGCACGAGTGAGCAGGGGAGGGGCAGAGAGAAAGAGGGAGAGAGAGAATCCTAAGCAGACTCCCCACTGTCAGTGCAGAGCCCAATGCATGACTCAATTCCACAAACTGTGACCTGAGCCAAAATCAAGAGTCATACACTCACTGACTGAGCCACCCAGGTGCCCCCAACGTGATTATTTATCTAATTAGATAAAAATGTATCCCTTTTGCTAGCTCATTTTGTTGTATTTGTTCTTTGTGCTTATTTCCTCTTTTTTCTTTCCTTCTCTGCTCTCAAGTGAGCATTTTTATCTTCTGTTCCATCTTATCTTTTCTATTAACTTATTATTTATATTTCCTTTTAACTTTTTAGTGGCATCCCTAGGGTTTACAATCTACATTTTTAAATTATCTGAGTCCATTTTTTAATCATACCTCTATTTTATCATTATATCACTTCACGTGTAGTGAAAAGACCTTGTAGCAACATAGTCTCCATTTTTTTCCTCTAATCCCTCCTCATTGTGGCCATACATTTCCAATGTTTACATATGATATAAACTCCAATGCATCATTACTGTTATTGCTTTATATAGTTATTGTTTTAGAGCAACTAAGAAAAATAAGAAAAATACAACATTTTACCTTCGTTTATCCCATTTCTAACACCCTTCATTTCTTTGTGCGTATCTAAATTTCTTATCTTAATAATATTCCTTCTGCCTGAAGAGCGAGAGGGGGACACACCATCCAAAACAGGCTCCAGGTTCCAAGCTGTCAGCACAGAGCCCGATGTGGGGCTTGAACCCACAAACCATGAGATCATGACCTAAGCCAAAGTCGGATGCCTGACTCAGCCACCCAGGTGCCCCGCTTTCAACACTTTAAAGGTGTTTCTCCATTTCTGCTTATTTGCATGTGAGGGGTTGGGAGTGTTCTCTAATTTTCTAATCAAGTCCCAGTCTTTGGAGTATACAGTGGCCTATGTCTTAGGATGGAACTGTTCATTGTTTCTGTCCCTGCTCCAAAAGTAGATAGATATTGTTGTCCCTGCACCCACATTCCTTTCCCTTCCAGCAGTGAGTAGCCCCCAGCATTTTCTGTCTATGTCCTTGAGGAGAGCCTCCCGCAGATTAAGGCTTTCCCCGCCCGCCCCCCTCGGTAAAACATGGAGGCTGGGGTTGGGCCGGGTGGCCCCTGACAATATACATCCCCTGCAGATTAAACCCTTTGCTCTGTAAGGGAGAAAGCTCTCTGTGGAGTTTCAACAGTGGCTGTCATTTCTCTCCCCACCCCCCACCCCCACCAATGTTTCTGCATTTTCCCCATCCTTCCTGTGAGAGCTTGGTAGGGCTCCAGGAGTAAAAGCCTAAAAAAAGGTAGGAATCTCCTCCCCCATGACTAGAGCCCCCAGGAGCTTCACATCACATCCTAGTCCACACCTGGCCTTCAACCAATCCTTAAAATTCCTCGTTTACTATTTTCCACCAGTTTGTATGATATCCAGATAAGCAAATGCCCAGGTCCTTTTTTCCCTGCAGGCACCTGTCTGTCTTCAGGAGGACGGGTTGTCCTGTGACCTGTGTTCTAGAGCTGTTCCCAAATACTTTTGGGCCCACGAAGTCCTCCTGGTCCCATGGTAGGAACACACATCCCCACCTCCTTTGAAATGTGCCCAGGGGCCTCGCTTTGTCAATAAACATTAGTAAGAGAATTTCACCAGATTTCAGCCACTACTTACCCTTTGGCAGGTACCCTTGTGCACAGCCCAACCTGCCCAACCATATACAGAAGCTCTGTAGAGACGGAATTGATCTGTTGGTACACGGACCCCAGAGATCATGTGGATGTGGGTTTAGGGCCACCGCTTGTGACCTTGAATGCTGGAGAGCAAGGAAAGAGAATGGAAGACACACGTAGGAGAGAGACTTGAGAGAGACAAAAACATGGAGGGGCAGAGACAGTAGGCAGTGAAAGATTCCCAGATGGGCACTTCCTTCCTGTTCCCAGTTTAAGTCCGTGGAGTGCCCAGCTATACTCCATGGACTTTGTGGGAAACCACAGTCACAAAATAGTTCGCCATTTATGCAGGCTAGCTTGGCTGGCTTTCTGGAGCCTTCCACCTCCAAAGCTGGACAAAATCCCTTCCTCAGCCCCTGATTTATTCCTCTTTTGAACCATTCGTCAGATTCTGCCTTGCGTTATAGTAGTTTTGGTTATTTTATTTCTGGAGCTAACTTTTAAGCTCCTTGATGGTAATAAGTGGATCTTGGTCATCCCGAAGGGCTTAATTGTTTCCTGGATGTTTAAATTATTTAGGACTGTTCTTACCAGGTTCTACTATCCCCTAGTAAACAGGAGGGGAGGAGAGAGGAGGAAGCTATCTGGAATCTTCTAAACAAAGGCTCATTCTGTTCCCTCTTTCACCTAGCACTCAATAAAACTGTCAAATAGTTACATCATTACTCCCTGCCAGGCATCGTTCTCAGGGTTTTTATATTTATTAATGCAAGTAATCATAATAAATCCCTATAAGGGACTTAAAGTTACTCTCCCTTCGCTAGTGAAGAAAATTGATCAAGGGCGGATACCTGAAGAAGAGACCCAGAATTTTTACCCAGATGACCTGCCCATGGGGTCCATGCTTTCAACCTCGGGGCCACAAGAAAGGCCTGAGGGGGGCGGGGAGGTGGGAGCTGGCACGCTCACTCCCTGGTTGACCGACAGAACATTAGACGTGAAGGCCATGCTCTTTCCTGCAGTTGGAGTGGAAAGGAAGAAGGAAGAACCCTACCCACAGAGAGGGATCTCTGAAGGCTCTGAGAGGCTCATGACTGGTCCATGGGAAAACTACACACACACACACACACACACACACACACATATGTGAAAGTGTGTGTGTGTGTGTGTGTGCATGTGCGCGCGTGTGCGTGTTTTGTGGGGAGAGAGTAGATACCTTTCACAGAATCTCAAAGGCATCTCTGACCTCTCCAAAGATTAGGAACACAGTTCAAAGGAGGGTGAGTGAAGGAAGAAGGAGGGCGGGAGGAATGCCAGCAAAGGATAAAGAGAAGAGGGAAGATGATAGGGAGAGAGAAGGGAGGCGGGTCATACGTCAGCCCTGACCGGAAGCACTGGAGCCCTGCCTTTGCTTCTAAAGTTCTAAATGCGCCTATATGCACCCAGGAAAAGGGGCGTGTGCAGGTGCATGCTTGCGAGGTAATGAGTCCTAAGGGAAAAAATGAGACGGTGCCCTGAATGCTGTCCTGTCTGACCAATTTCCCCTCCCAAGGCAGGATGGCAGGTGAGGGTCTTCATGTAGATGCCGAATGAGTCCTGAAGTGCCTTCTTTGGTAGGTACCAGGCTCTCTGGCTGACACTAGTCAGGGGTCCATGCTCTTGGGGACAGGTCGGGACCCAATATGAATAACACTCCACCACTCTGTTCCCCCACTTGTTCACACACCATCTACAGGTAATCTGGCAGCTTGGAACCAATGACATCAGATCTATCACACCCATACAAGTCTTCTGCTGCCCTCTTCAAGGTCTCTCCTCAGGACATTGCTTTCTTTCCAATGATGCTGCCATCTTGCTGCAAGGGTTAGAACAGAACAGTGGTTGAGAGTCTGGGCCCAAGAGTTTAGATTCAAGCTCGGCCACTTGCTGGAGGATCTTGAGCGAGTTGTTTACCCTTGATTTTCTCCTCTACATCATTGGGATTGAAATCATTCCAAATGTATGTGGCTGCCTTGTGTATTAAGTATGCTCAAACACGTAAAGCGCTTGGGACAGGGCCTGGCAGAGGGCACGCACTTGAGACACATTAGCTGTTGTCAGCGTGCAAAGCATCTGGAAGCTCTTCCCTATGAGGGGACTCGAAGCCAACCACTCAGCCACACTTTTCAACCATCAGTGGGGTAAAGTGGGATTTCCCAGCCTGATCACTCATTGAATCACCAAACTGGCCCAAGGCTTTGGATGAAGATAAGCCCCAACTAGGACAGTCATAGAAGAGACCACGGAATCAGGACAATTCCAAAGAAGGAGGGTTAACTCTCCGAGCAGGGACAGAATTATGCAATAAAGCGTTCCGTCTCCAAAGAGGAGTGCTGTGTGTTGGGGTTTTTACAGCACTTTTATCACTGTAAGAACGAAGTAAGAATGTTGTGGAGAAGTTAAGGAGTTGCTGAAGCGTTTTATTTTTTTTTATTTTATTTTTTTATTTAAAAAAAATTTTTTTTTAATGTTTATTTATTTTTGAGACAGAGAGAGACAGAGCATGAACGGGGGAGGGGCAGAGAGAAAGGGAGACACAGAATCAGAAGCAGGCTCCAGGCTCTGAGCCGTCAGCCCAGAGCCCGACGCGGGGCTCGAACTCACGGACCGCGAGATCGTGACCTGAGCCGAAGTCGGACGCTCAACCGACTGAGCCACCCAGGCGCCCCTGCTGAAGAATTTTAAATTAACCTCTTTCATGATCCCTCCATGAGAGTTCCATTGCTGTTATCATTTTGTTGTGTTTCTGCCCACATTTTTTATATTAACTCTAGTCACTATCAAAACCGATCACTGGGGTTTTTTTGATTGAACACCATAATATTAGCATTTTATTATATGCTACTGAAAACTTTTTTGCTGACTTCCTGATAAAGATGCTGGAGTCAAGCGGTGACTCTTCCTCTTCCCCAAGCTAACAAAATGAGCTAAAGAGGGTAGAAAAAGTTGCAGTGGGAGAGACAGCTTCCAAAGCCCCCAGGGCCCAAGAGGTCCTGGCTTACGCTTTGAAAAGTGGTAGCTGGTGGAGGATTCTGGTGAGCAGGTTTCAGTGCAGCTTCTAACCCAGAAGGTGGGTTGCGAGTTACAAAGCCTGAGGAATTCTTGTAACGTCCCCTAAATGGGTGAGCAGTGACCCAAGCAGCTGAAGAGGCTGCCCCAGGGTGCGGGGGTCATGGAAACACCGTAAACCTGGAGCGTAGGAGGCCCTGAGTGCTGCTGCAGAAAATAGGGGAGGCCACAGAAGCCAAGAGAACTTTCTCTGTGGCCTTCTCCAGGCTATAGTCTTAACAACCGATTACCCATCACCCCCTCACCTGCCCTCCCACCTCCTATCCCCTCCACTAAGCAGGGGTCCTCCGAATTCGAGACCAAAAAGAAATAACATACGATCCTCTTAGAGAAAAAGAAGACAAGGAGAAAGAAAGAAATGGCAAACCTCGAGGAAAGGGAAACAGAAAAACAGAGAAAGAATCTGGGGAGAGGGAGGAGATCGGATAGAATGTCAAGGCGACCTTTCGAAGGGAATGAGACTTGAGTTAATCTTGAACAGCATGAGGGCCCCCGTCAAGCAAAGACCCCCATCAGTGGTCATCCAATCTGACGGGCGCTTTGAAATTGGAGTCCCCCAGGTAGCTTTACAACAAATAAACAAACAACCACAACAGCAACCACCAGTGGCCCTACTGGAGCTCCACAGCAGGGTTTCGGTGGAGATCCGGGCACCGGTAATTTTTTTTTTCATGAACTCCCCAGGTAATTCTAAAGCTCAAAGAGGGCTGAGAACCACTTGTTGGGATGCATCTGTGTGCACACAAAACTATTTCATGTTTCGTATTATTAAGCGTGGCTTCTAGGAAAAGGATGACTGTCCAAATTACATAGACATTTTTCTAGGTTTGTGATATTTTTAGGCTCATGTCAAAACAGTTCCAGGGAAGGGACGCAACTTTCAAGGGGACTGCTTTGAAAGGGGGTAATTCTCTTTTGAATTCTCAGCCCTTTCACTCCTGCTTCTCAAACCTTTCGTTGGCTTTGGGGACAGAGTTCTCTTGCCCACCATGTATTCGTTTTATTCTTTTGTGACATAATATCCCTTCTCTCCTTTTTCCTTTCTTCTTCTTTCTTTGTGCCTTCTCTTTTTACTCCCTTTGATGCTTCTTCACAAATTCTTCTATATCTTCTGTTGGCCAGAAAATTCCAGTGACTAATTTGTCACAGGTTCTACCGTAGACGTCCCCTCTCTCCCACGTCCTTCCCTACGTCTTGGGGAGAATTCATGGGAAATAAGAAAACTGATGCCCAGTCCTCTGTCAGGCTGTGGGCATAAATACCAAGTATTTAATTACGGATTTGGTGGGAAGTTGCAAATGAAGCCGGTACATTCTCAGAGGTGGTGCACACGAAATACACGCATGCTGGATGGCGGGTTCATTTCGTGGTGGGGATGTATAGACACGTGCCTAGACATAGCCTACGTCCTTCTCCCTTTCTCCAACCGTCTCTGTGCCCCTTCCACTTAGATGACAAGAGCTTTGGGGGCAAGAATACTCAGAACTATAAAAATTGTCACTTAAGGCAGTCAGAGAAACCGGTAACAGAGTCCCCAGGGAGGTTAATCTCTTCATTTATTTGTTTTTATTCTCTCTCAAGATTCTATATTTGATTTCCCCTGAACAGTTTAAAACAAATTTTTTTTTTCAACGTTTATTTATTTTTGGGACAGAGAGAGACAGAGCATGAACGGGGGAGGGGCAGAGAGAGAGGGAGACACAGAATCAGAAACAGGCTCCAGGCTCCAAGCCATCAGCCCAGAGCCCGACGCGGGGCTCGAACTCCCGGACCGCGAGATCGTGACCTGGCTGAAGTCGGACGCTTAACCGACTGCGCCACCCAGGCGCCCCTCCCCTGAACAGTTTAAATTTAGCATCCCTTGGTTTATTGGCTTTCTTTCTTTCTTTCTTTCTTTCTTTCCTTCTTTCTTCTCTTTTCTTTTCTTTTTCTTTTTTTAATTTAAAGCCTACTCCTCCGAGCTGCCGTAAATATCATCCTGGAGGTGAAGGGAACCTGGCTGGGAGCATCCCACTGACCCCTCGGGATGAGGCTGCTGATTGGATTGCCCAGGAGAGCAGTTCTCCCTTCTCACTCTTTTGAAGGCATCCCATCCAGTGCCGCATCTTGGTGGAAGAGGACGGTCTTCGCACACAAAGAGGGGTGTTCTCCAGGCACAGCAAGATGGAAGACGACTTCCCCCAACTCCAGATCCATGTGCAAGAGGCCTGGGCGACCAAGATGGCGACAGTGAAAGACGAACGGTGGGGGCTTGAAATCACATCTTCTCTCACAGAAGAATATGCCAAAGGGGTTGGGGGAGGGGAAAAAGAAGGTGCAGGATCCCAGCAAGCAAAACCTGTAGTCACACCCCAGGAGAGGTGGATGGTTCCTTCCTTTTCCTCTTGGCTGCCTGGAAAATTCAACTGATTATTGTCATATTACGGCTAGGTGACGTTAAACATCTGTTTGCTAGGAAAGGCGCAGATCATTGAAAACAGAATTTTTTTAAATTCCTAGAACCTGGAACAAAGCTTTGCCGGGGAGCTCTCCCTACCACCCAATCTTACTCTGCAGCCTGGGCCCTGCATCACAAAAACCTGCTGGGCCCCCAGACATGCACAGCCTTCCTGGAGGAATGGGTTTGCCCAAGGTTTGCCAAAGACCAGATACTTGGCCTCATGGGCTCAGAACGTCTGAAAGCAGAGATGTTCCTTTTCATCCAGATGTAATATTCATTTTTATGCAGATGTTTTGGCGGCCAAAGCAAAATTTAAAATAGCAATAAGGAATTTCTTACCTCCCCCAATCTTACGTGCCTACTTGAGCTCTTTCTTGTTAAGCCAGACTTAATGGGTTTTAAGCAAGAACAGCTCCACTTTAGGTCAGTTACATTATCAAGAGCTCATTATCAGTTAGCCGCAGGCAATGCAGAGTCAGGGTTTTGCATATATATATTTATAGCAACAATAGGTAACAACTATTGAGCATTTTCTATGGGTTGGGACACAATAATAAGTGTTTTAAGTGCAATAATTCAATTAATTTTTTTGTAAGAGTTTTGTATAGTAAGCACCACTATTCACTCTGTTCCATAGATGAAAACAAGAACACAGAGAAGCGAGGCGTCGTGCAGCAGGCCTAAGGAACCAGAAGCATGGAGTCACCAGCATCTAAGCTGAGGACCAGTGGGGGTGGAAGTTTAGTCAGGGGGGAATCATCTATTTTGGGCATGTTATTTTTTTTTTTAATTTTTTTTTTCAACATTTATTTATTTTTGGGACAGAGAGAGACAGAGCATGAACGGGGGAGGGGCAGAGAGAGAGGGAGACACAGAATTGGAAACAGGCTCCAGGCTCTGCACCATCAGCCCAGAGCCCGACGCGGAGCTCGAACTCACAGACCGCGAGATCGTGACCTGGCTGAAGTCGGACGCCTAACCGACTGCGCCACCCAGGCGCCCCATCATGTTAAAGTTGAACTGCCAATTAGGCACCTAACTGGAAACATCAAGAAAGTGTTTGGATCCAGGCACTGAGGGTTCAAGAGCAAGGCAGAGACCAGGGATGGACACTGGGAGACATCAGGGTGGGGACAGCATTTAAACCATGGTGGTGATAGGGGCGACTGGGTGGCTCAGTCGGTTGAGCGTCCGACTTCAGCTCAGGTCACGATCTCGCGGTCCGTGAGTTCGAGCCCCGCGCCGGGCTCTGGGCTGATGGCTCAGAGCCTGGAGCCTGCTTCTGATTCTGTGTCTCCCTCTCTCTCTGCCCCTCCCCCGTTCATGCTCTGTCTCACTCTGTCTCAAAAATAAATAAAAATGTTTAAAAATATATATAAATAAATAAATAAATAAATAAACCATGGTGGTGGGAAGGAACACCTGGGGCAAATGTAGAGAAGAGGTGCGGGGATAGAGTCTGGGTACATCCACATTAGACGGTCTGAAAGACAGACAAGGAGTGGCCAGTGGGTGGCCGGGAGAGATGGACACAAGCACCGAATAAGGAGACATTTTAAGGAAGAGGGATTGGTCAACTTCTTAAATGCTGCCAACAGGTGGGATACGAAGAGGAGTAGACATTTGGCAGTGGGTGGTTATGGTTGACCTTGATGAGAATAGTTTCCATTGACTGGTGGGCCCAAAGCCTGCCTGGCATGGCCTGGAGATGTAGATGTGGAGGAAAGAGAGTAGCCCACTGCTGCCCTCACCTCCCGGGCCTTTGACCTCTTCAATTCCAGTGACTTCCACCTCTACTCCATTTCAGCCATCTGCAATGGATCTCTCCCTTTCACTCGGCATACCTGCACTTCTGAAATCTGAAACGCTAATGCTCTACACTATAACCTCAGTAATTTTTCAGGGATTTCCACCCCCCCCCCTCTTTCTTTTTCCCTGTGGAAACTTCCAGTCTCAAATCACTTACCCCCACCTCCGTCACAACTCCCCTCCAACAAAACCCACCCCTGAGTGAAATCCACATTCTGGGTCTCAGGTGACTGAGCCCTGCTAGAGAAACTTAGACCACCCTCAGATAAAGGCCACTGCAGATTCATGATCCCCCCTCCTGATCGGTCCTGCCACCCTTCCCACTATGGCCTGGCCATCTTTCTACTGGTGAGCAGTCAGATCTCACCTCAACTCTGCACAATAATTGTTCTTATCCCAAAGCTTTAACGATCTCCTCCTTAACTCAGCTCTTCCCCCCTTCCCAGCTGAAACATTTTTGCCAAGTTGGAAAATCATTTTAGACAACAGACTCCTGAGCGTCTGGCCCAACTCAATGCTCTGGGGGTACACCATCCATTTGAAGGAGAAATGATTAATTCTGGATACCGGGGATTGCCTGATTCATATTCCATGCCCGAGCCAGACAGCGAAAGCCCTACCAGCGGGAAATGGATGGCCCAGGTAAAGGATGAACACTGGCAGGGATGCAGACACTCTTTCAGACAGCTCGAGGGCTCCCTGTGCTCCACAATGTCATAGAGGGGGCCTTTTTATTCGTACTTGGAAACTCACGGCCCCCTAAGAGACACCTGGGGCCAGGCAGGGCCATTCCATTCTTCAGCTGCACATGACTCTTAATATTTAAAGAAGAACACACATACCTCTTGGGGATTTTACCTCCATCCTCTTTCCTGTCCTTGGATACACAGAATACAGTAGATTCTGGTAAAACACTTACAGTGTAGAACTTCCCAGTAGTTCCGTAAAGAATCAAAAAGAACGATCATTTCTTGGAGTCTTGGACGTGCCAGGCGTTAGCTAGTCGTTCTATTTGACATCATTGTTCAACCAGGGACTGAGCTAGGCTCGGGGTTGAGAGTGGTGATAAAACTGACCCAGTTTATGCCCTCAGGGACTAATAGGGCAGACAAGATTTAAACGAGCAGGCTCACAAGTAAAAATGTACTTGCGAACAATGAACGCACCACAAAAGAAAAAAAAAATAGGGCACTGGATTGAATTGTGTCCCCCCAAAATTATGTTGTTCCAACTTGTGCTGCAGAAGCGAGCACCCCCCGAAATTATGTTGAAATGCTAGCCTCAGAATGGTACCTCAGAATGGACCTTGTTTGGAAATAAAGTCATGGTAAATGTAATTAGCTAGTTTAAGGTGAGGTCATATTGGTGGAGGGTCAGCTTTTAATCCGATGTGACTGGTATCCTTATAAGAAAAGGAGAGAGACACAGAGGAGAATGCCTCTCTCTGAAGACAGAGACGGAGAGAGGCAAGATGGCCACATAATCTGTGAGATAGTAAACTTCTGTTGTTTTAAGGCACCCAGGTTGGGATACTTGGTTACCGCCACCCTAGGAAATTATTACGGGTGTCGTATAAGATAGAAAACCAGGTGGGGCCTACTTGAGATTGGGATGCATATCAGCTCAGCTTCTGTGCGAGTAAATAACATAAAGAGGTGTTACCTGACACAAAAATAAGGCATTTTTATTTATTCCTTAAATAAATCCCTTTATTCCTCTTTGCTCAAAGGAGATAGAGTCGCCCAGAGAATCAAAATTAACACGGGACAAGTTAACCTTGGGAAGGACAGAAACCATGGGAGTTCAGGGATCTGGAAGCAGGAGCCAACAAACAGACTTACTCAGGCATCACCCTCAGAAGAAATACGTTCCCACTATTTTACTCCCTTGGATCAATCTGAGCAAAATTCAACTTACTGGCTTAGCTGGGGTCATGTGATAACTCCTTAGAGGGCTGGTGGGAATGAATGGGGGAAATTGGACACCTTGACACCCTGCCCCATCAAGACGGCTCACTTGCCAAAAGAAAATCCGAGAACAAGTAAGAAAGGGGTAGAGATGCTGGAAAGGAAAAGACGGATTAAATTTCTCTAGGGAAGTGACCTTTCAGCTGACTCTTAAAAAATGACTAGGAAGTAGGCAGGCAGAGATCAGAATTCTGGGGGGAGTGACAGGATTGAGGGCAAGGGCAACCCAACAGCTTGGTGTGCTCAAGGAATTAGCAAACATATATGGATATGACATCAAGAGGGAAAAGCCTGGGGGTGCCTGGGTGGCTCAGTCGGTTAAGCGTCCGACTTTGGCTCAGGTCACGATCTCCTGGCTCAGGAGTTCGAGCCCCGCGTCGGGCTCTGGGCTGACAGCTCGGAGCCTGGAGCCTGCTTCAGATTCTGTGTCTCCCTCTCTCTCTGCCCCTCCCCTGCTCACTCTCTCTCTCTCTCGATCTGTCAAGATAAATAAACTTAAAAAAATTAAAAAGAAAAAAAGGGAAGCAGAGAAGTCTTTTGGATTTAACATGGCAAGCATTGACATCGGTGACTCTGACGGAAGCAGTTTCCGTGGAGAGGTGAATTTAAGAAGCCATGCCAGAGAGTTGAAAACTAAACGGGCATGAACTCATTTAATTGTCCCAACTACCCCACAAGGTGGGAATCATTACCACCACTTACAAATGAGCAAACGAAGGCTTACCCTGCAGGAGGAAGAGTGAAAATTTAATACCAAACGCACCCAGATTTACAATACCCAGATTCTCTCATTAAAGAAAACTAATAGGTATGAACATGTCATTAGGTAGAAGTAGGCCTGGGTTAAAATGGACACGAGCACTCATAAATAGTGCAAGGTTGGTGGCAGAGCATTCTGGAACTCCGGTTGAGAAGAGAAGCGATCAGCCCTCAGCCGAAAGCAAAACTCCTCACCCCCATGGCTGCTAAGCAGAACTGCAGGTTCACCCAACCTCTGAAAGGGGATCTAAGTATTTTGAAGTTGTGTCTTGGCGGGGGGGAGGGGGGAGGCGTTGGGGGGGTTAAGTCAGCCCACAAGGTAAAAATTGTGTGGAGTAAAAATGGCCCTTGGAAAATCGGCTCAGCGGGACCTTCAGTAAATCCAACCAGGGAGTTTTTCCTCCTGCTGGGACAGATCTTTGCTTTTCGAATGAGCACCAGATGAAGTAATTGACTTGAACCGAGAGGGACATATTGTAGGGAAAAAATACATCTTTTTTTTTTTTTTAATTTTTTTTCAACGTTTTTTATTTATTTTTGGGACAGAGAGAGACAGAGCATGAACGGGGGAGGGGCAGAGAGAGAGGGAGACACAGAATCAGAAACAGGCTCCGAGCCATCAGCCCAGAGCCTGACGCGGGGCTCGAACTCCCGGACCGCGAGATCGTGACCTGGCTGAAGTCGGACGCTTAACCGACTGCGCCACCCAGGCGCCCCAAAAATACATCTTTTTTTTTTTTTTTTCAACGTTTATTTATTTTTGGGACAGACAGAGACAGAGCATGAACGGGGGAGGGGCAGAGAGAGAGGGAGACACAGAATCGGAAACAGGCTCCAGGCTCCGAGCCATCAGCCCAGAGCCTGACGCGGGGCTCGAACTCCCGGACCGCAAGATCGTGACCTGGCTGAAGTCGGACGCTTAACCGACTGCGCCACCCAGGCACCCCCAAAATACATCTTTTTAAACAACATATGAACACTCAGCCCAGAGAAGCCTGAGTACCCTCAGACGAATCGAGGGAGCAGCAGATTCACACAGGGGCATTCGCTCATCAGGCACATTAGGCTGTGGTATTGCGATCGTTCTCACGCTTGTGGGAACCACACGGGAGTAATGAGGATTGGACGTCACCACATCACCACCATAAACACCCAGAAAACCGAACACGGTGTTTTCAGGCTTCGGACTACGAATCCAAAGTTTTCAGACTTTGGGGCCATGGGTAGGACAGGACCCTGAACCCAGGGGAAGAGAAACAGACCAGGTGGCCGTACAGTTGTCTGGCTGTACCTCGAGAAAATGTGAGTAGGGAACACAAAAGGGCCGCCTCACCGAGTTGAGGAGATAGAGCTTGATACTTAGGGAGGCTGAGGCAGCTGGAAATTCAAGACAGAGTTTTGGAAAGCAGGAAGCTTTGCAAGAAAAGTGCACCGTAAATCTGCACAGGGGTCCCCTTGATTCTTTGCTTGAGTGGTAGTCTATGCACACAGCACCAAAATAACCAAAGAATGACTGGGGTCTTCAAGCTCAACAAGTCCCAGAGCTCACACAGAATTGGGAGACTCTTTTTTGCTCTTCTTTCTTCCCTTTTTGATATAATTTATTGTCAAGTTGGTTTCCATACGACACCCAGTGCTCATCCCAACAAGTGCCCTCCTCAATGCCCATCACCCGCTTTCCCCTTTCCCCCACCCCCCGTCTACCCTTCATTTGTTCTCAGTCCTTAAGAGTCTCTTATGGTTTGCCTCCCTCTCTCTCTGTAACTTTTTTTTCCCTTCCCCTCCCCCATGGTCTTCTGTTAAGTTTCTCAAGATCTACTTAGGAGTGAAAACATATGGTATTTGTCTTTCTCTGCCTGGCTTGCTTCACTTAGCCGAATAAGAATTGGGGGACTCTTGAGTTCCAGCCAGCCCAAGTGGTGAGTTTGCTGATCACCCGGTGGAGACTCCAGAGACCCCCACGTTAGGCGGAGAGCTTAATATCCTTGGAGTGAGGGCTACTCAGAGGCCACCCCAGCAAAGCAAAGCTCAGAGGGATAAAATTTATCCACAAGTAACTTATCTGCCTGCCCCGAGCTCCCCGTGAGAACAAATTTTGAAAGTAGTAGGCTTCCGAGAAGAAGGAAAACCTTCTCTCACATGGTGGCTCTAGAGCGTGCATTTGTGCAAAGCTGCCCATGACAATGACACCGTCCCACCATCAAAGACCCTAAAGTCAATGCTGGCCCTTTGCTCTGGAACGTGCTCCATACATTTGTTCTTCCCTCGCACACCACACTCTTTCCAGCCTCCCCCCCTTCCTGCTGGTCTCGTGAGCTTCTGCTAAAGAAAATGTATAGAAGGTCTGAACGTCCCAACTACTCACTTCAATTATATAGAGGCATGACTTCTGGAAACAGCCGCAGCCTTCAACACAAAAGGATAAAACCAAGATATACAATTCACGTTAGAGAAATTCGTGTTATCTCCCTTCAAAGCATCATCCTGATGGTTTTTTATATATTATTTGTATGGTACTTTGCCTGGGGGGTGTGTGGCATTAAGTAGCAACAACCCAGATACTGTGAGGGCCCACAGAATAAAATAGAAGATGTTTATCTTCCAAAGCTACGTAACAGATGAAATATCATGCAACAGAAGACATAATTCGGGCAACAAAAGATATGAGAAAAAGAGGAAAACAAGAGCCATATGAATGGAGGTCTTAAATATGGGATGACAGAAGCCAAGCCAAGTGTTACAATTGAATAGGTAAGGAATACAGAGAAGCAGAAAGATCTGGGCTATGGATTTAGTCAGACCGAGATCTGTATCTTTTTTTTAAATTTTTTTTTTCAACGTTTATTTATTTTTGGGACAGAGAGAGACAGAGCATGAACGGGGGAGGGGCAGAGAGAGAGGGAGACACAGAATCGGAAACAGGCTCCAGGCTCTGAGCCATCAGCCCAGAGCCCGACGCGGGGCTCGAACTCACGGACCGCGAGATCATGACCTGGCTGAAGTCGGACGCTTAACCGACTGCGCCACCCAGGTGCCCCGAGATCTGTATCTTTATCACCGGCTAATTCTGCCACTTTCCTGCTGTGTATCCTTGGGCAATTTACTTAACTTCTTTGTCCTCCGTTTTCTCCTCTATAAAACAAGAATGATAATCATTCTTACCTTGTGGGAGTGTTTAGAGTCTTAAATGAGCTAATAGTACATTTAAAGTACTTATAACAACACCCAGGGCACGGTAATTGTTCGCTGTCAGCCATTATTATTATTATTATTATTATCATTATTTCATTATTATCATATGCTCATCTGTCTAATGGGTATATCGTAACCTATCTCTGGTGCTTTACCTACAGACCAAATAGAAAATAAGCTCAAAGCCTCTAACAGATGGCCTAACATATAACAAGTGCCCAATAAGTGATATTATTATTATTCAGGAATTAACGAGGGAGAGTAGGATAAATTTAGATGCATAAAAATGTTGGGGGGGGGGGCTCCTGGGGGGTTTGGTCAGTTAAGCGTCCTACTCTTGGTTTTGGTTCAGGTCATGATCTCACAGTTTGTGGGTTCAAGCCCCGCATTTGGCTCTATACTAACAGCGTTGATCCTGCTTGGGATTCTCTCTCACCCTCTCTCTCTGCTCCTTCCCCACTCACTCACTCTCTCTCTCAAAAATAAATAAGTAGGGGTGCCTGCGTTGCCCAGTTGGTTAAGCATCCAACTTCAGCTCAGGTCATGATCTTGCAGTTCATGGGTTTGAGTCCCGTGTCGGGCTCTGTGCTGACAGCTTGGAGCCTGGAGCCTGCTTCAGATTCTGTGTCTCCCTCTCTCTCTCTCTGCCCCTGCCCCACTCACGCTCTGTCTCTGTCTCTCTCTCTCTCTCAAAAATAAATAAACATTAAAAAAAATGTTTTTAGGGGCGCCTGGGTGGCGCAGTCGGTTAAGCGTCCGACTTCAGCCAGGTCACGATCTCGCAGTCCGTGAGTTTGAGCCCCGCGTCGGGCTCTGGGCTGATGGCTCGGAGCCTGGAGCCTGTTTCCGACTCTGTGTCTCCCTCTCTCTCTGCCCCTCCCCCGTTCATGCTCTGTCTCTCTCTGTCCCCCCCCCAAAAAAAAGTTGAAAAAAAAATAAAAAAATGTTTTTAAAAATAAGTAAACATAAAAAATTATAAAATAAATACATAAAAATGTTGAATTTCTGTATATCAAAATCTCAGTAAAATTAAGAGACAAATGAAAATTTTGGCAACAAATGTGATAGTCTTAATAAAAAAGAAAAAGCCCACGCAGATTGACAGAAAAAGTATAGGGACAGAGGAAGTAAGCAAATAATTCATAGAAAGATACGTAAATGGTTAATAAACATTCGAAGCGCTGTTCCAGCTCATTACTACTCTGAGCAATGTAAATTAGACAACAATGAAGCAGTAAAACACTATTTCTGGAAAGCCATCTGGCAAAATGTATCAATAATCTTTAAAAATGTCCAGGCTCTTGGAGCCAATAATGTCTCTTCTAGGAATACGACCTTAGGAAGAAATAACCAGAAAAGTGGACAAAGACTTATTACTGAAATGTACTTGCAGTATTATTATTTATGGCAGTTGTGTTCAGATGAAGGTATTAGAAGTGGACTGTTCCCGTTTTTCATAACCTTAATGTTGTTAGAGTATGACTTTGACAATAAACACGCGCTGGGAAAAAGACCGCTTTACATGACGACGTAATAGGACCTCCAAATGGCTTTTAACCAATAATTGCCGCTTCTCGGGCACTCCACGAGAAGCTGTAATGTTTCGCGGTAGTTGTAGGCTTGGGGAGAGGCTCGTTTGTCTTCGGTGGTCCCAGACAAGCGCCAGTGTTGGTCGCGCGTGGACGTATGGCATTGCGGATGGCCAGCGCGCCGTGAAGCTTTCTAAGGAATACGACCTCATCTACAGTAGAGGCCGTCCCCCTGTGTGCAAGCAGGAAGGAGAGGGCTGGAGAATTCTCTAGCATCACATTCTCAGCCGAACTGGGTCAACCAACTAGGATGAAGTCCAGAGCCACGAGAAGTGGCTGGCGGCGTGTCCTTGAAAGAGAGACTTCTCGGCGACTTGCCACACCGTCATTTCCTACCATTGGCAGGCTTGCCTTTTGGAGAGACCGAAGAAATGTCAGGAAACTGAGAGCCTTTGCTTTTTTGGGTAAGGGATTTTTTTTTTTTTTTTTTAAAGAGCAATGGTGTTTAGAACCGCCGCAGCCTGGACTGGAGACGCTCTGCTGTCCTAAAAGTTCCTGAAGGCATCGCTTTTAACTACTTTATTTTTGGAGCCTCTTGCCAAGAAGCCAAGTCATACTTTGGAACGAAGGCTCTAGATGAGAGAGAGAATGGCACTCGCTACTTGCGTTGCACTTTCAAGTGCACGGAAAAAGAAAAACCCAATACTGCACGTTCAATTGAGTCGCAGACGTTACCTTTTAGGCACAGAATCACAGAGCAGGAAGAAACCAGAAAGGTCTGACCTGGACGCCTCAGTGTGGATGTAAACCGGTCCGGCTTCCCTGCGATCCAGACTTCAGGGTAGGGGAGACAGAAGTATTTTTCCATCCTTTATCAGCCCTGGCCACGCAGACCGCTCTGATGCAGCAAAGACATCCGGCCTCATTGAGCAGAGAAGCTGTGAATGCTTCTCCAGGGCCTGCTTTCTGTGTCTTTCACAGAGAGAGTCTTTGGAGAGAGAGAGAGAGAAAGAAATACCCTTAATGCTCTCAGCCAGGGGCTTTTGCCCAGCCATAAGCAATTATTATGACTCCCCTGACCCTCTGTCCTTTGTCACGCTCAGTGTTCTGTAGGCAATCCTCACTGATTCGGTGCTGGGATGTCGCTGACACTCCCCATCCCCTGACAAGCACGTCAGGCATCCGCAAGGCTGCTGAGAGAGCTATTGGCAGGTGCGGGGCTGGGAGGGACTAATCGATGGTGCAGCTCGGTGAGGTGCGGTGCCTTCGACGTCCTGTCACGGGCTGGTGATCCAGGCCTGCTTCCCTTCCGCCAGGCCACAGGACGGCCCCGGTGTGTGCAGTGCCCAGAATCCCAATCAGGCCCTGAGTGTGGGGCCTCCTGAATGATCAGGAGTGACCCAGTGCAGGCCTGGGGAGGGGAGAGTTTACCTGGCTTCCCACCTTTAGCCAATAAATAGGTACTTCCTGATTTCCATCCCAGTGATCTCGGAGGGATGAAGAAAGGGATCAGCTCACCATGTTCTAGTTAAAAGAAAGAAAAGAAAAGAAGCGAAGACAAAAAGAAAAGAAAAGAAAAGAAAAGAAAAGAAATACAGTGTACCCAGCTCACGTTTCACTAGCTACACTCCCCAAACTCTGGGGATGGGAGAAGGTGAGGGTAGTGACCCATCTATCCCTCAGGCTAATTCTGCCGGCTGAGCCCAGGACCCAGGCGAGGAGGCCCGTGTGAGGTGGGGTGTGGGCCTCCCCCTGGGGAGTAGACTTCCCTGGCCCCTCCCACTGCCAACTCTGTCTTCTGCGGGGAGAAAAGCCTAGAAACCTGGCCGGACGTGAGCCTGGGGGACACGGGTGTGAATGGGGAAAGGAGGTATAGCAAAGGGAAGCAGATCCTGTACTCCTGACCTCCTGCCTCGATTCTAGCTGCACCCCTGCCATTACTCAGAAAGCACTTCCTCAGAAGTCGTATAAGGCACCCGCAACCCCACTCCTCTTCTTTTCCTGCCCGTCCCCCCTCTGTTTTGATCTCTTCTAGATTTCTATTTTTTATTTTTTGCAGCCTTCAGCCCTCCCCTGATTTCATTGGCTTCCCTACTCAGCCTGACCCTTCAGGTAAACACTTCAGAGTCCTGTTGCCTGGATGTGTGTGGTTCATTCCCATCATCCCACCACCCCTGCGTGGAAATCCTTAGGTTGGGATCTATCCAACTGCTCATTAAAAAAAAAAAAAAAAAAACCTTCCTCCAAAATGGTCAAGTGTGACTGAAGATTACATGAATTTCCAGGTCCTAAGACTTCTAGAAATCTATAGGTTGATGGAGGAACGTGGGTAGGGGGATGGGCTAGGTGGGGGATGGGCATCAAGGAGGGCACTTGCTGGGACGAGCCCTGGGCATTGTTTGTAAGTGACAAATCACTGAATTCTCCTGAAACTGATATTACACTACATGTTAACTAACTAGAACTTAAATTAAATTTTGGAAGAAAAAAAATGAATCATTAAAAAAAAAAAAAAAAAGACCACAAATTTATAGATGGCTTCTGACACCCTTGCCAGTCCCTGATCAGGCCCTGACCCATCATTCCATTGGCTATTACTATCTTCACTGGCTCCATAATTGTTCCATTAAAATTGTTCCATGTCCCGCCCTCCTCCAGCTCTTCACGGGTGACTTTCCCCTATCTTCCCCGGGGGCCAAGAGAAGTCACAACCCAAGAATTCCTTTGACTTCCTTCCTTCCCTTCCTTCTGTCTCCATGGAGACACCTACCCTTCTCTCCTACCTTTTTTTTTTTTAATTTTTTTTTTAATGTTTATTTATTTTTGAGAGAGAGACAGAAACAGAATGTGAGTGGGTTAGGGGCCGAGAGAGAGGGAGACGCAGAATCTGAAGCAGGCTCCAGGCTCTGAGCTGTCAGCACAGAGCCTGACACGGGGCTCGAACTCACAGACCACGAGATCATGACCTGAGCCAAAGTCGGACGCCCAACCGACTGAGCCACCCAGGCGCCCTTCTCCTAACTTTAAGATACATGTTTCTCACCTCCAAAGACTGTCTCTCTCTATGACAGAGGCCTCAGCCCTGTCCCCATGTTCCTCACCTTACTCTGCTTGCTAACCACCTCAACCCGAGGGTCTCCATTTCCAACCCCTTGGCTCATTGACGCATTCAAGTCTCCCCATAGACACTGTCTTCCTTCTTCAACCCGGACCATTTTGCTGAAATGGGACACTAATAACTGGTCAGTCGACTATTCCCAACCTCTTCCTCAGTGGTCTGTGCAGCATCTAACACTATTGACCATTCTTAGGTCTCAAAGCCTTTGCTGGTATGCCCCTTACCTCTTTGATGATGGTCTTCCCCATCTTCTTGTCCAGTTCTGCCATCTCTAACTGCCCCTAGATTTCATTCTTGCCCAGGGTTCCACCTTTGCTATCCTTGTCCCTTGTTCTACATGCCCCCCAGCCTTGGGTGACTTATCAACTACTTTGGCTCCCACAATCCCCTGTCTGCTGATGATGCCCAAATCCGTGCCCCTACCATTCTTATTCTTCTTGATCTCTCCCTGAAAGTACCGCAAGCCTCAGAAATTCCACACTCCGCCACTAGACTTGTTTTCTTTTTCTCTGCCTGATTTCAGCCATCCACCAAACGTCCCAAGCTGGTAACCTGAGAGTTGTTCTTGAACATCCCTTCTGAACTTCTCACTGCTCCACAGTAGGGCACTTTCAGAACCCTAGTCCCCCATCTTTCAGAGGGCACCTCCTCTGCCTAGCAAATTCCTACTCCTACCTCTAACCGCAGAGCAAATGTCAATGACCTCTGGCAAACTTCTGCCCCCTCCCCTGCAGAGTGAGATGCACATTCCTCTGTGCTCACATATTTTGGGCTGTTCCTGCTACGTCATTTAACATGTCATGGGCCAGTCTACTCTGTATGTGGCTGTCTTCCTCTTCTAGGCTCAGAGCTTCTGGAAAGCAAGGGCAATTTCTTTTCCATTTTTGTATAAACAGTATCTAGCACGGAGTCTCCCCATAGTGCACGCAGTCGATATCTGCTGACAGAGTAGGGATTCCTAGCCGCCATCTTGGATCCCACTGCTCCCCATAATACAGGAGGTTGTGTGGCATGGAATTGGGAGAGTCAGGCTGTGGAGACAAGCAGCCTTGGGTTTGACTCTCAGCTCCCACACTTTCTAGTTAACGTGACTTTGGACAACTTATGCGAGCTCTCTAAGCTTTGGGAATATGTAGTTAGAATTCAATGAAATGATGCCATGTAAAATACATAGCAGAGTGCCTGGCCCGGAGTAAAAACTTTATGAATGTTAGCCATTATTATTAATAATACGAAACCTCCTCTGTAGGCATGTGGAGTAAAACTATAATCTTTTAAAAAGCCTTAGGAATCAGAAGCTCTTAGGCAACCTTGAATTCATAAGTTTCTGATGAATTTGGTTTTTCATGTGAGATAAAAAAAAATGTATGATATTTTATGTTTGAGTATAATAGCAAGCTTCAGTGTAAATTTTATAGGTCTGGCAATATAAGAAACAAGTCTTCATGCCTATTTAAAATTAGAAATCCAACAGGGAAAATATAAAGATATCTATATTGGGTATTCATGCTTCGAAAAATTTAGAAAGAACTCAGCAGGTTTCTTGATGGATTAGGCTTCCTTTGCCTTTTTCAGAGGACCTACGAGCAAAAGAACATGTCACATCACTTCCTTCTCTAAACCTCTTGAAACATTGACAGATCCACACTTGCACAGAAGTGCCATGATGCATCATATTGAATTATTAACTTTTTCTCCTAAAGATCATTAATATCTACCTCCCGCTGGACCAAAATTTAAAAATCTATATAGGCTTCTGGGGAAAAAAAAGCGAGACAACAGGTTATCGTTCCATATGACACTGCATGAATAATTAGTTTGCTAGGTTTTGATAGATTTCATTCACAAATATTTCCCAGCTTACTGAGAGCTGTTAACTCAGGCTGCATTTTTAGGCAGAGCCTGGAAGGATACTGTGGGTCTGCCGTGGCCCTGAAACGGTGATCAGAAGTCAACGAAACAAATGAGGGATGCTTTGGGGACGGGTCCAGACCACGTGTGCTATTCAGTTATAATAGATCCGTTGTGTTCGGGGCTTGAGAATGAGCACTGTCAAAAGAGCATTAGCAGTAAAGGGTGTTACCTAAATTGTGTCCCTCTTCAAAATTCACATGTTGAAGTTTGGACCCCGAATATCTCAGAATGGGATTGTATTTGGAGATAAGGTCTTTAAATAGGTATAATTAAGTTGAAATGAGGTCATTCGGGTGGGGCCTAATCCAACATGGCTCCCCTTAGGAGAAAAGATAGAACAGGTACTCACACACAGGGAAGGACGAGGGGAGAAGACGAGCCAAAGAGAGGGGACTCAGAAGGAACCAACCCTGCGGACACCTTGGTCTCAGACTTCCAACCTCCAGGACCACGAGAAGACAAATTTCTGTTCCTTAAGCCACCCCGTCTGTGGGAACCTGTTATGGCGGCCCTAGTAAACTAGCATGGGGGATTTATCAGAAATCCTATCTTTCTTATCACTCTCAGTCCCCACAGCCTTTTTGCCCCCCACAATCTCAATCATTGCGTCTTCCGTGGGCACAGGTACAAGGGTTCTTCCCAAGGTCTCCTCTGGCCCCTCAGGGCCTCCCAAGGCTCCTCATCGGTCTCTGCATGGCGGCCATGGGTGGGATTTATGTCTCCTCTGGTCTGATATTTCAGCAGCGAGAAGGTGTGTTTCCCCACAAGCGTTATCAGGCACCTCTTCTCGACCAGAGAATGTCCGAGGCTAAGACCACACTCTGTCCATCACATCTCCCTCCTCTCAGTAGCATATGTCGGCTGACCCTTTGAGACTCCCTTGTCTATCCCAGCATGGGCCTCCGAGGGGCTGGCATTTGACTCCGTCGTATCCTCCTGTCCAGGTTCATCGAGGTCCCTGGAAAGCCCCGGTCTGGAGGCATCCATCACCTCCCTTCTCTGCCTCAAGCCACAGCCTGCTATTAACAGGAGCTTAGCTAGCGCGGCTTTTGGCCAAAACAAACAAACGCTCCGAGCATCTTATGTTGAATTACGAGCCCTAACGTACCTCTTATTCATTCCTTTGGCTAACTATTGCTTTCAAATATTTGTCTGGGAGAAGACAAACTTTCTAGGCTGCTCTGGAGGGCAGCATTAGGATCTGTGCATAGCAGCTACGCAAAGGCAGGTTGTTTCTTTCACCAAAGGGCAAGGTCGTTAGCCATTCTAGCCAACAGCGGAACGACGTCTTGCAGAGGAGTGACCTTCCCGTTCTTAGAAGTCGATAAGCAGAGGAAGAATGCCTGCTTCTTCTCCTCTTTCTCTCCTAATTCTTCACTCGCCTCTTCCCCCACATGCCTTATTCTGGGAACAGTGCCACCACTGTCCCCTCCTACCCAAGTAGGTGTCTGCGGCTCACCCTTGCTTCCCACCTGTCCTTCCGTGCTGCACCCCTGGGTGGTTGGACCTCCACGGTTCTTCACTTCAGCTCTACTCCACTTCCTGGCCTGACCCCGGGCTCCCACAGTGTCCTCACCAGAGAAGGATGTCCTCTTCCTCACTGGATCCCCTACCCTTTTGATTTCCTCCCCACACTGCACCCAGAGCGTTGGGCCGATTCTTTAGCTCTTAGCCCTCGGCGGCGCACCGACGGTCTATGCTCTGCTTTGTGACGCTCCTGGTGGGGTTCTGCAAACCACGGTGCCCGCTGGTCCCCGTTAGGTTCTGTGGGAAGCAAAGGGTCTTTCCCTTCCCCTGTGTCAGCTTCGCCCAAGCAGTGGCATTGCACCTGTGACCACGTGGTTTATAATTAAGAAATACGTATTTGGTCTTTGTCCCCGTTTCTGCGCAGAGCTCCCAAAACGCTCGGAATTTCCAATGTTGAGAACGATAAAGGTGTCTCTTATTATGCCAATGAGGCTACTCTGGGACTGCACCTCACAATGGCACTGGTCACCTGGGCAGCCAACCTTGTGATTAGAAAGTTGGAATTTATGGCCCCACCCCCAACCTCCAAGGAGGGAGAGGGGCTAGAGGTTGACTCGGTCACTGATGGCCAATATCCTAATCAATCATGCCGACACAACGAGGCCTCCCTTAAAAAAAAGTAAATAAACAAGACAGGGTTTGGAGAGCTTCTGGGTCGGTGACCCGGTGAACGCATGGAAATGCAGAAGAGAGTGGCATTCTGAGATGAGCGTGAAGATCTGTTCCCTTCCCCCGTCTCTGGCCCTGTGCATCTCTGACATCTGTCTGTTCCTGAGTTATACCCTCTCATAATAAACTGGTAACCCAGAAAGTAAAGTATCTCCCTGGGTTCTCCCTGAGTGAGCCACTCCAGCGAATGAAAGGAACTCGAGAAACGGGTCTTTGGAATCTCCAATCTATAGAGCCTCGGAAGACCACGTGACCACCTGGATCTGTGCCGGGCACCTGAAGTGTGGGGGCAGCGTTGTGGGACTGAGCCCTTCTCGTGGAGGATCAGATGCTCTCCCTAGATAGTGTCAGAATTGAGCGGAATTGCAGAACACCCAGAGCACCCTGTTCGCGTTCTATGCCCCGCCCTGTTCTTATGGCTTGAGCATCTCCTCCCCCAGGAAGCTTTGCTGACATCGGTTGCTTATTTATTGCCCCGTTGGATAAGGCGCCCCTTCCGTACACTCCCAGCATCCTCTGTCTCTTCTCTGAAGGCACTTAATGCACCACTTCGTAACTGTTGCCTGATGTTTCCGCGTCTCCCGCTGGGGAGCTCAAACCTCTGTCTTCACTCCCCACCGCCTTTGTCTGTAGTTTCTTCTTCATCACATGTGCTCGAGGAGTATTTCCGTAAAGAAGGGAGGAAGGGAGGGAAGGAGAGAGAGAGAAAGAGAAAGAATTCTTGCGTCCCGAGGTGACTTTCTACGCACCCAGGACGCATTTCTGACTACAGGGCGGGTGGTGGAATTTACTCTGTTCTGGAATCGAGGTACGGTTAGAATGGAAAGTCTTTTTTTGGTGCTGATCTGGAGCTGAAGAGCTTTTCACGTCTCTGGTTGTTCATTCCCTGGTGGACAGATGGGATTGGCTGCCTCTGTCGGCTCCAGCACTCAGGTCCTGACCAAGTCACAGCTCGGGGAAGTGGGGACAATGCAAGCAGCTTCTAGAGAGCAGACGACAACCCCAACGCGAGCTGGTGCTGGACGTAGAATGCAGGGCAAGCCAGGGAGAGAGGTCCCTGGGTCTGACGATGTGCTACAACAGTAAGATTCCTGATCAGAGCGGGGGTAGTGCTCCAGAGGAGGAAAGAAAATGATCTCAGGGTCCAAGAAGCCAACCCAGCCTGAGGCAAAAGGAGGGAGGTTTGGAGAGGCTCCGGCAAAGACACATCCAACTCTCTTCATCATGGACTGCGTGCTCCTTTCCAAGCTATCACGAGGAGAGAGTTAATGTTTCCGATGCAGAGGCTCCAGCAATTCGAATTTCCACTTCGCCCTCCTGTCCACTTGCCTTCTGGCTTCCCTTGGATCAAAAAAAAAAAAAAAAATCGCTTACATTAATTTTCATCCTCGGGAGAAGGACCTTTTCTCTCTGCGACGTATGTGTGCGTGTGCGTGTGTGTGCATGGGCACGTGTAGGAAACACCTCTCAAGTAACCTGCAGGTGGTCTGACTTGGCCAAAATGCACCGTGTCCGTGGAGCAGCTAGCAAGAGGCAAGAGAACAACGAAGAAAATTCTTCCAGGATTGTGCAGCCTGAGCAGACCGCCGTGCAGGGAGGAGAGGGAGGCCCAGAGATGTGATGGGGTTTGCCCAAACCCACCCAGTGGGTTTGCTGCTTGGTGGCCAGCCCAGGACAGGGACCCAGAACTTCAGACTCTAGGTCCATGGTCCTCGCTTTATAAGGTGACACATCTCTTTGATTCACAAAAACAGAATTTGTTATGATCCCTGCAGCTCCTCCGGGCAGGCTCAATATCCCTTTACCTGGTAAATTATTTATATTGAAATGTATTCCCGGGAGGCCACAGCGAAGCCATAGAAGCTGGGAACATCATTTAATTTATTACTGCCTGGATTCCCAACTGCTGCCGGTTCTGCCGCGGCAATTTTTTAATGCCACATTTCCAGTTGCGGGTAGACGCTCCGCCTTGGCAGAATGGTGTGTGGGGCCTTGCAAGGCCCACAGGAGAGCACGGTCACCTCGGTGGACCTGCAAGGAGCTCCCCCAGCCTCCTACCCGGTCCCGCCGACCGGCTCCGTGTGGACGATGTTAGTTCCAGGGTGAACATGGCCTGGTCCCCCGCACCGTGCTGGGCGGTGACCTCGCTTGCAGACGTGACCTTGTTTCACCTTTACAAGCCAGCAGGGTGAGGGTTTCCCTGGCCCAGCAGGTGCGAGAAGGCTCTGACGAGGGAGTCGCCACCTGATGTCCTGCAGCGAACGCGCAGCAGGCCCGGATTCACAGTTGCCGGGTCTGATTCGGAAGCCCCTGCCTCCTTGAGAGGTGGTGGAGCCTCACGGTTAAGAGCAGGGACGGACGGTTCCTCGGGTCACCTAACACCCGTGTTTCACCTTCCTTGTCTGTAAACGTTGGGCATTCTAAGGATTAAGTGAATTCATGGAGTAAGGTGCTCGGAGCAGTTCATAGTGAACAGTGAGTTAAAATGCTACTGTCAGTGACCCACGGGGCCGGGTATGGGTGTCATCACGGTGGAGATGTCACAAAAGGCTATTTTAACCTCCTTCACACAATGTACGTGTAGGTTTGCCTGAAAAAGAACCCACGAGCCCTTCACGTCCAGAGCCCAGAAGCAGCAGATGTCTAGTCCCCGCTCTGTTGTTCATTCACCAAGTCATTTAACTCCCCTGAGCCTCAGTTTCCGTATCTACCAAATGGGGACAGTGATCCCTGTTCCATTTGCTGCACAGGATTGGGAGACGACGGTGCCGTTGGTTGATGAGCCAATATGGTTCTTACTATGTGATAACGGTGAGGATTAAGAGGCCCCACGGATCCCACAGGGCTCAGAGTGAACTCTCCGGTCCCTGTGGATGCCCCAGCTCTAACTGCAGTATCTGTGAGTGTGCCGAGCCCCCTGGGCACGGGGTCCTCAGCCACGGCTGCACAAGGCGTCCGAGGAAGCACAGACTCTCCTTACGCCTTTCCATTGGCCCGAATCAGCCAGTGCCGCTCTCCCCTTCCACTGAAACAGCAATACGTAAGTTTGGAAGTGAAGTTGTTCCACGCTTGGCCAAGGAAGCTCCCGTCCCCTCCCATCTTGACTTCTGGGACCTCCGTTTCCTCCTCCAAGCTTACCTCCAATGTTGCTTCCTCTGAGAACACTTCCTGAGCTTTCCTCAGGCCCTGCTTCTCCCCCTCAGCCCCTGACATAGAGCCAACACCTCAGGGAGCAGCCCAGAGCCAGGTCCAGGAAAGGCCACTGTGGCCATGCCCGCCAGGGTGGGTCAGCAGTTCTGGCCTTGCCTCTTCTGCCTCCCCCCATGCCAGGCCAACTTTTAAGATTTCATGAGGGACGGGGGCACCTGGGTGGCTCAGTCAGTTAAGCATCTGCCTCTTGTTTTTGGCTCAGGTCATGATCTCATGGTTCATGAGTTTGAGCCCCGCAAAGGATTCTGTCTCCCTCTCTCTACCCCTCCCCTGCTCACTCTCTCTCCAAATAAATAAATAAATAAATAAATATCTTAAAAAAAAGACTTTAGGAAGGACAAGAAAAAGGAGTTTACAGGTATTTTTTGCAGCAGCCATCAGCCCAATGTCTCTGTGTTGGCCTGACACAGGTAGGATTTGTTGCCTCAAACTTTCCACCAACGAAGGCCCCATCCCGGCTGATGACCAGTTCTTTCCCATGGGAAACCAGGAGCCTGGCAGGAGACCCACAGAGAAGTTCAGGTACAAGAAGCAGCCAGTGGCACTGCTGAGGAGAAATGATGGTTCTAACGTCTCAGGCCCGGCTCCCCAGGGACGGACGCTTCCTCAACTGGTGACCAGACATAAAATGGGTCACAACTTGGCCCAGTGGTACTCCGCTCATTCTGCGGGTGAGAATCACCTGGAGG
Organism: Prionailurus viverrinus; assembly: GCF_022837055.1. NCBI lineage: Eukaryota > Metazoa > Chordata > Mammalia > Carnivora > Felidae > Prionailurus > Prionailurus viverrinus. The sequence continues at coordinate 14,260,199 of NC_062576.1, read as the reverse complement.
AGTTAAAAATAGCCACGGTATCAACCAATGAAACCCAGATCTCTGGGTGGGACCCAAACACATCGGTTTAAAAAAAAAAAAAAAAAACGTTTTTTAAGTTCTCCGGTGATTCTGATGCACAGCGAGGTTAACACTCACTTGCAAGGATCGGAGTTCCTGTCTCAGCTCCCCGAGCTGGAGGCAGGACTACAACAAAGATTCTTCCTACAGGTGCAGAACATAGCGGGTGTCAGCATGTGTCCCAGGCTGTGTCTGTAGCCGGTCACCGAGTGGGTCAGGTTAGCTATTTCCGGGAGAGTATACACTGCAAAGCCAGGCAGTTCAGCGGGAAAGTATTATCCACGAAAATCAAACAGCGAGAAATTGAAACGGTGCCAGGGCAGGACTGGAACATCCCGATCCGAGACCCGCTGACTACTTTCCCCTATTAGTAAGACAGGCGTTACTAACGCGCATCCTGCCTGTCTCTCGGGGTGTTTGTGACTCACGAGTGAGGAAGCAGGGATAGTAAAACGCACTGCAACTTACGAGGCTTTGCACAGTGATGAGTTACGATGCTGGATTAAAGTTGTCGCTGCTCCACTCGTTCTGGGGACATGAAATACATTCGACGTAAAAACAAACAGTAGTGGGAGAAAATTCCTCTGGTTAGACTCATTTTCACCTAGAAACCGGGTTCGTAAGCGCCTATGGACCCAGCCTCCAGACACGTTTAAATCCCTCCAGGCCAGGCCCCTGCAAAGTGAATCACACCATCGCGGAGCTTTCAACCAACCAAAAGGGGCGTTCAATGAAAGCGAGCTTTCTGCCTTGACCGAGCCCGACCGGAACAAGAAGGCAGATGTAACACACTGGGGATGGGGCAAGTTCTCTACCAACGTTGGCTTGAGCGGGGAGTCTCCATCTCTGCCTTATCTGCCTTCGTCAGGAGCCGGATGTGGGGGTACAGCAGGTGCAGAGGCTGAGTCAGAGCAGGGCGGGCTGACAGTCCTGAGCCCCTTGGCGTCTCAGCACCTGGGGAAGTGCAAAGACTCAGCATTCAGAGCAGGGTCAGCAGGGGAGGAGCCATCCCCCCACAAGGCTCACTCCAACTGAAGGGTCGGGGAACTCTGTCTCGCGCAACGTTCACAGCCACCTTCCGTTCTGTCCCTTCTTCCCTAAGCTTATGGAAGCCACATAAGAGTTACCCATATCCTTAACTCAGCCCCACTCAGCTCTGACTCAACTGATTGGTGACCAACAACACTGAGGCAAGAGCACTGTTAGCCCCCCTCGTCTGTTCGGGGTGGTTAAAACACAGACATTTATGCGCTCACGGTTCCGGACGCTGGAAACCCAAGATCAAGGTGTTAGCACAGCTGCTTTCTTCTGAGGCTTCTTTCTTCTTGGGCTTGTCGACAGCTGTCTTTTCCATAGGTCCTCACGCAGTCTTCCCTCCGTGTCTATCTCTATCCTAATCTCTTCTTCTTATAAGAACACCAGTCATATTGGATCAGGGCCCACCCTAAGGACTTCATTTTAACTCAATCTCCTCTTTAAAAGCCCTACCTCCAAAGCTGGAATTTACGTGATTACAATCTGAGGCACGAGGGGTTAGAATTTGAGCATCTGAATTCTGAAGGGACACCATTCAGGCCCCCCAGTGTTCACAATTGCCCCCAATGCCTCTTTGCTTGACTTTCACTCCATGCGGGGTTGGCTCCTCATCCCTGTGTCCTGGCCCATGGACTTGACCTTTGGTCTTGATCGCCAACCTCGTTGAGTGCCCTCGCCCATTTCCAGACTTGCTCTACCCCTCGGAATCGTAGGGTGGAATTCCACCTTCGCTCTGACCTCCGGCGGGGGTCTTAGACTGAGTTCTCTTTAGTTCTTTTGAAAAGGAGTTTAGAAATTTTGCCAAGAGCCAGTGACTCAAAATGTGTGCTTCTTGCTACAATTTTACAACCCTCCAGTCTTTCTGGAAACGTGCTACAGCTCGGACGAGGGAGGACGCCCGAGAGAAATCGAGTGCCCCTTTTAGCTGACTGTCATTGGCAATAGGAATGGCTTCCTAGAGCTCCTTTTAGACTCTAGAAACCCAACCGCCTAAAACTGAAGGACAATCCAAAGTAATGGCCAGTGTATGTATGCACTTCACTACAAATGTTCCTGGGCACGTGAAAAACCTATTTTTCAAGAGACGTCCAGTATGTTTGCTGACAGAGGGGAAAGATGGTGTACTTAAGGAACCTGGAGGTTCCCTTGGGGTATTTGTGACAGCCTTGTGACCCACCACGCCGCTATTCCTAGGGTCTGCCCCTGGGGCGGCTGGGGGGCGAGCAGGAAGATGAAGAGAAAAAGAGCAGTCAGTTTATCCACCAACATTGCTGCCTTTTCCCCCAGTAGTGGTCTGAGCATAAGGTAGAAATCTTCCAGCTTGGGATACGCTTGCTTCTTCGGCCATCGGTTGGGGCCGGTAATACTCATTCGTTCATTTCTTTAACAAACATGAATTACGTATTACCGTCTCAGCCTTGTGCTGGGGGTTGGAGAGGGGAAGATAAAAAGAACACTGTGTTTTCAAGAGGAAGCTTTAAGAGGCTCCCAAGAGGAGGGAACAGATGATGTCAAGCAGGCTGGAAAGCCCAGAAACCTTACACGCACCCATGTACGTAGTGTCCAGGGTCGGCAGTGGTCTTGAGCCTCGAGCCAGCTGACGCTCCTGGCCAGCATGTCCACAGGTCGAAAGTGACTCATGCTCCAAGATGCAAAGACAGGCTTGAATCCCGAGGGGCCTCTCCCAGGGGACAGCAGAGGTGGCATTGGTCCAACAGTCCCCGTAAAAGCACACAAGGCCAGTCCCTGCACCCTGAAGGATGTGCTGCAAATTCTAGTGCCACTGAGGTCCTGGGAGACAAAGCCTGGAACCCGGAATGGGCGCAGGTGGCTTGAGACTCCCCTTAGCGTAGCAAGCACACATAGGACATTCAAAGGTCAAGCCATCATGCCTGGAAGGAATGCCATGTTCCATCCGCAAGACTGATTTCCCCAAGAGCTGCTTGCGTAGAGAGTCGTGCTAGCATGGTTCACCCTACGAGACGTTTGGGCATGCTAAAGTGGGACAATTTTCCAAGGTCCACCCGTGTGGCAGTCCATGTGCTTTGTCTCCAAAAGGGAGCAATAAATCAAATCCTTAGTCTACTGGAGGTGTATTAGCCAGGGCGCTCCAGAAAAAATGGAACCAACGGTATGGAGAGAGGGGGGGCGGGGAGAGAGCTAGAAAGAGAGGAGGGAGTGATTTATTTTTAAAAAATTGTCTCACACCATTTGTGGAGGTTGCGAGTCCAAAATCTGCAGGGTAGGCTGGCAGCTGGAGACTCAGGGAAGAGCTGCCATCTACATCCAAAGGCTGTCTGCTGGCAGAATCCCTTCTTGCCTGGGGGAGGTCCATCTTTGATTTATTACAGCCTTTAGCTGATTGGAAGATGGCACCCGCATTAGGGAGAGTAATCTGCTTTACTCCGAGACCACAGATTTTAATATGAATCTCATCCAACGAACGCCTTCACAGAAGTATCCAGGATAAGATTTGACCCATCCAAGTTGACACATAAAATAAACCATCGTAAGAGTTCTATGCCCAGTACAAAAGGGAGGGGGGGGTCCCTTTCACTTATCAATAGATACAATTTGAGTGAAGAAGGACTCACTTCTTCATACCAGCCACTCAAAGGCATAGCTCTGTTAATGTTGAGGTCCCTGAAGCAGGTGCAATAGACTAGCCCGAGACTCCCTCTTGGAACTTCATGCAGCTGGAAATCCAGCTGGCGTTCTCTGTCCTGCTTCCTTCGCCAACAGAACAGGGGGTCCCCCAGGGCTGAGAAGAAGCATGATTTCTCATCGATGACTGCCCCCCGAAGACACAGGGCTCCAGCTCACGACAGAGGATGTAACAGACATGGCGTCTCGTCTGAGAATCAGTTAGTGGCTACCTTGGCCCAATGAGATGATCACTCCTCAGCCTGCTTCTGAGACCTCTTCCCTGGAGGTCACCTATCTGCAAACGTGCCAGTCCCTTACCTGCTTGTGCACGCATCCACTCCCCTGCTTTGCGCTCACCACAGGGTCTGCCCCCTACAAGCTACCTTTCCTGGCTCCGTTGGCAGCTGGGTTCAGCCAACGAGAGGTATCGACAAGAGATTGGAGGTTAGGAGAATCAGAGGAACCAGGGTATATTTCCCGTCCCCATCTCCTTCTCTGCCTTGAACATGCCTCCAGCAGTGGCTAAGTCCCCTCTGGGGTTCCCACTCCCACCAACAGCTCCTCCCTCCGTATCCAGCTCCTGCCGGGCAGCCCCTGCCTGAGCTCGAGCTCCTACTTGGGCGGGCATCCGCTCCTGAATCTGCAAAGTGGGTGTTGAGTCCCACGGTGTCTTGAGCCAAGTCCAAGTCTATAAACAAGCAGTGAGAATGCAGGGGCTGCTTGGAGTCCCCCTCCCCACCCTCCACGTCTGAGCAATGCCCTGCTACACCGTGTAGTGATTAGCAGAGTGGACTCTGGACTGAACTGGGGGCAGGGGGTTGAATCTGGTGCAGCCACTTCTTTTTTTTTTTTTAAGTTTATTTATTTTTGACAGAGAGAGAGAGAGAGAGAGAGAGAGTGCGAGCGTGGGCTAGGGAGGGGCAGAGAGAGAGGGAGACACAGAATCCGCAGCAGGCTCCAGGCTCCGAGCTGTCAGCACGGAGCCTGACGCGGGGCTCGAACTCACGAGCCGAGCCGTGAGCTCTTGACCTGGGCCGAAGTCGGACGCTTAACCGACTGAGCCACGCAGGCGCCCCGTGGTGCAGCCACGTCTTCCTGGCTCTGTGCCCTGGGGCAAGTTACTCAACTTCTTCGTGCCTCTGTCTCATCATCTGCTAAATGGAAATGATAGTACCTAATTTATAGACTTGTTGTGATAAAATGAGTTAAATCCTAGCACCCAGGAGGTGCCAGTCGAAATCCACTATTATCCCCTCTTGAAGGCTCTTATCTGCCCAGCAGATGGGATCCTCCCTGCCCATCCCAGCAGCTGGGTTCCCAAGGAGGCAGACCTGGCCCCAGGCCTGGCCTTCTTGCTCTCCCTTCCTGCTTTATGCTACCAGCCAAGGGCCAGCCTAGCCCCAGAGCGCTGGAGTCCCGATCACCAGAGGAGCCCTTCGGGGACCCAGGGACGTCACACTTCAAGAATGTTTAGCTCTTGGGGGTGCCTGGGCGGCTCAGTGTGTGAAGCGTCTGACCCTTGGATTCAGCTCAGGTCACGATCTCACGTTCCGTGAGTTTCGAGCCCGGGGATGGTCTCCTCACTGACAGTGCAGCGCCTGTTAATACTCTCTCTCTCTCCCTCTTTCTGCCCCTCTTCTCTCTCTTTCTCTCAAAATAATTAAATAAACTTTGGGGTGAAAAAAGGGGAAATGTTTAGCTCTTGGAAATCATTGAAGCATGCTTTCTGTCTTGCCCCCATCTGGGCTCTCTGGGGGAGGATCTTTGTTTATTTGTTTTTTTCCCGTCCGGGGAACAGAACCAGAATCAGCATGCGGAAGTCGCAGAAAGGCAGATTTTTGCCTTGAATTAAGGAGGAATTTCCTACAAGTGAGCAACATCTCAAAGTTATGGCGGAGAGTTCCCTGTTACAGGACACGCGCACTGCGGTGACACGGATGGGTTCAGGCTCAGCGTGGGAAGGTGACCGAGGTCTCCCTGTGGGCCCCTTCCAGCACCGGGCATCCAGCATCCTGTTAATGAGATGTCTGGGATACTCTCTCGGAAGGCTGTTTCCGCTCAGAGGGGAAATGAAGTCTCACCCACTGCTGCTCTGGGACCGGGGCGGGGCGGGCTCCCATTCTCAGATGCTGAGAGGTATTTTGGACTAAGAGTGAATGAGTTTTTCTGCTAGAGCTCCCTGTTACACTACCTCCCGGGTTTTTAGGTCCTTAAGCATCTGGCACAGAGGGTAAACAGAGGGTTTTTGCGTTCCTAGAACCTAAAGCAAACCCTGAGACCAAAGTTTAAGATCATGGGGGGGGGGGGGGTTGGTGGGGGGATGACCTAAAAACCCCACCCCCCACCCTGTGTGCCTGGATGAGCAACCCCTGGGCTGGGAGTGGGCAGGGGGCACTGGGGGGGGGGGGGGGAGCAAAGGGCAAAGGGCCTCCGCCCCCCCACCCGCCACCCCCGCCGTTCCCTGGGCTGCCCCCAAGAGGGTCTTAAACCTCGGTGTAAGTTTGGACCTTTAAGAAGAGAAGTGGCCTCTGACCTCTGACCTCTTCCCCGGTCAGAACCCAAGGAGACTCAGGACTGCCCAGCCCAGCTTGGTGAGGCCGGAGCCCCATGTCTGCAGGGGGGTGTAAGTGGGCGGAGCAGCCAGGATGGGGTCGCAGGTCCCAAGCACCAGGTTGTAGCACAAAAGTTTCAGGGAACCCACGTACCTAGAGGCTCCCGGAGCAGTTCTCGGGCCCTAGAGAGTGGGGTGCGGGGGACCCAAGGGTGGTCCACAGGCAGCAGTGAGAGCTGGTGGACCCGAGGGGGCCTTGCGGGCAGAGGGGGGCACACTGATGGCAGAAGACCAGAGGGACTCGGGCCAGCCCGGGACACGCAGCCTGACCGAGCCACGACCCTTCTTCTGTCACTTGGGGGAATGGGAACCTGACATGGAAATCAAGCTCAGTTACCAGCAAATAAGAGGCGATTTCTTAGCGGGAGAGTCTGCGGCTGGCACTCACGCCTGCTCCGTGGGCAGTCGCGGGCCTGTGCGCGGCCCTCCCGGGGAAGCCTGCAGCTCTCTGGCTGGAGCGGCTTTGCCGCCTGGCCGCGTCATTTGTCGAGATGTCAGGAGCCCCAGCCCTGGAAGCAGCTGCAATGCAGAAGAGGGAGGGAGCCCGGGAGGGACTGCACCTGTTTTCTTGGGCCCCTCCCCGCCCCGGGAGGCTGGTGGGGGCTCCTGCGGGCACAGGCTTCCATCCTGGCCGTCTGCCCCCAGGTTTGACATTCTTCGGGAGCAAAGGGGCTCGGGGCCTCCCGGCTGCCAGTCCCCCGGGGCCCGTGGCTGCTGCTCCGGCGAAACTGTACCGCTTCGCAACATGGAAAGAGCGGGGCTGACCCTGGGCCAAACTTGGACTATGGTGTGGTTCCTCTCTGATGATTTCCTGCTTCCTTCCCACGGCTTTTTCCCATCGCGGGCTCTCAAGCTGCCCCTTGCTGGCCACCGGCTGCCATCTGGGCAGGCCAGGCCTCCCCAGGCCTCCCTCCCCAACCACTGCCAAGTTCACACCCGCAGTCCTGACCCTCCCCCACGTGCACACACAGACTCTTGTACACGTCTCCCGCCGACGGAACAGAATGGAGCCCCGACTTCCCCTTCACTCAACTGTGGCTGGAAACCCAACCTGGGGGCCGGAAATTAACTGAGGCTGGAAACCCAACTCAGGCTGGAAACCCAGGAGTCGGCCCCGACTCTTCCCCCGTCTCCAGCCTGGTCCTCACCACCGGCCCAGTCCGGCGAACGCTGCGTGCAAAACGATGTCCCTCGTTCATCCACTTCCCGCTGGCTCCTCAGCCGCCTCCCAAATTCAAGCCACTGTCTCCTCTTGCTGGATGGTTACCGGAAGCTCCTGCCTGGTCTCAGTACTTCTGATCCTGCGCTTATAATCCCTCCTTACAGAGGAGCCAGGGAAATCGATTAAAATGGACCCTATGATCACAGCACGATCCTGCTGGGAACCCTCTAATGGCTTCCCATCGTGTCAGAATTAAATTTATTTTTTTTTAACGTTTATTTATTTTTTGAGACAGAGAGAGACAGAGCATGAACGGAGGAGGGTCAGAGAGAGAGGGAGACACAGAATCGGAAACAGGCTCCAGGCTCTGAGCTGTCAGCACAGAGCCCGACGCGGGGCTCGAACTCACGGACCGTGAGATCATGACCTGAGCCGAAGTCGGATGCTTAACCGACCGAGCCACCCAGGCGCCCCCCATCGTGTCAGAATTAAACCCTCACTCCCGATGTGGCTGCAGGCCTCCAGGAGCTGGCCTGTGCCCTCGTCTCAGACCAGCCTCTGGCCATTCTATCACCTCTGCTCCAGACACCCTGACCCTCTGTCTCTTCCTCAGAAACACCAAGCCCACTCCCCTCTCTGGGCCTTATAGCTGCTGGCCTCTCTGCCTAGAAGGCTCTCCCCCAAATCTCTTGGCACCTCCTTCCTATTGGTCAGCTCTTGAGGCAAACGGTCCGTCCTCAGAGAAATCTTCCTTGACATCCTGCCTAGAGCATGATCTCAAGGGTCTCAAGGGTCTCAGGGGTTCCCAGAGCCGGACCCACACTCGGGGGTGCCAAAGGTGACACAGCAAGGTACAGGAAGTGATAGAATTTCCATTTCTATTATTATTTACACCACTTTATGCCAGATTTATTTGTGTACATTTTATAACGCGTTAGTACAGGGGCTCTTGGGTGGCTCAGTCGGTTAAGCGTCCGACTTCAGCTCAGGTCGTGATCTCGAAGTTTGTGGGTTTGAGCCTCGTGTCGGGCTCCGGGCCGACAGCTCGGAGCCTGGAGCCTGCTTCGGATTCCGTGTCTCCCACCCTCTCTGCCCCTCCCCTGCTCGCACTCTGTCTCTCTGTGTCCCTCAAAAAGAAATAAACGTTAAAAAAAAATGTACATGCATTAGTACAGTGGCACCTGCGTATTGCTTATCAGCAATTTTATCTGTATGCATCGATGTGTGTGTACTGCTCGATATTTTTTGATAGATGTGCAGTCAAAAAGTTGAGAACAGCTGCACTTGGTGACACCGAGTTTAATTGTCTTCCTGTCACCACTAAACAAAATATTGCTTTTGTTTTGTTTATTGGCCTGTCTTCCCTGGAATGTCAGGTTCACACGTGACCTGTTTCCCTTGTTCACGCTGCGTTGTCTGTGTGACCAGCCCTTATAATAAGCTGAGCACATAGCACGTGCACAGTAAACACTCGTGGATGGGTTGAACGTATGAGTAAACAGAACTGCCCCCGAGACTTAGTGGAAGGACATCCAGCGAATCCCAATCCCAAATAAAACCTTGGTTTGCGAGCGTCATTCGTTCCGGAAACATGCTTGTAATCCAAAGCACTTGTGTATCAAAGCGAATTTCCCCGTAAGAAATAATGGAAACTTGGGGCTCCTGGGTGGCTCAGTTGGTTGAGTGTCCGCTGTCAGCTCAGGTCATGATCTTGCGGTTCGTGGGTTCAAGCCCCGTGTCGGGCTCTGTGCTGACCGCTCAGAGCCTGGAGCCTGCTTCCAATTCTGTGTCTCCCTCTCTCTGTCTCTCCCCCACTTGTGCTCTGTCTCTGGCTCTGTCTCCAAAATAAATTAACATTAAAAAAAATTTTTTTTTTAAAAAAGGAAAAAAAAAAGAGGGGCGCCTGGGTGGCTCAGTGGGTTAAGCATCTGACTTCGGCTCAGGTCATGATCTCACGGTTCGTGAGTCTGAGCCCCGCATCGGGCTCTGTGCTGACAGCTCAGGGCCTGGAGCCTGCTTCGGATTCTGTGCCTCCCTCTCTCTCTTCCCCTCCCCCACTTGTGCTCTGTCTCTCAAAAATAAATAAACATTAAAAAAGATTTTTTTAAGACATGAGGGAAACTCAGATGGTTCGTTCCACGACTCAAAAATATTTGCATAAAAATGATAATACTGTAATATAATACAAAATGCTAACGAAAATACAAAACATAAAGACAGAGAGAAAGGAGGGTTATTGTGTAGGACGAATTTTACTATCACTAATGGAATAATCACTGCTACCTATTGGCTCAATGGAATTTTTTTCTGCATGGGGACCATTGTATACGCTCACACGGATGTTGACCACAGTACAGTATTAATAAACTCTTGTCATATACTGCGTTTAATGTAACTGGCAATCAGGCAGCAGAGGAAAGGGTCTCTGTCTGCGGGCAGCCTGACCTAGAATGAAGCAAAGCATTCCTAAGCTTCCTCTTGTCTCGAAAAGCAAAGGACTGTCCACAGGTGCGTGGAAGGGACAAAAAAATACACGAGTGCCAGTTGAGGGCACCTTCCAATGTTCTGAAACCTCACTGATTTCTGCCAAACCCTGCGGCCTGAGACCAAGCATCCGGGCATGGGAGATGATCACCCACAATCCCGCAGAGAAAGAAAGAGAGAGAGAGAGAGAACCATTGGCTAAGTTGTGATCATATGATGTTCAGCAGCACATACTGAACTCACGTTGCAGGACATCGCTCGTTTATCGAATTAAAATTTATTAGAAATGTTTGCTCATCTCGCGGAACACTCGCAGGACAAGTGACACGCAATCCAAGGTTTTACTTTACCTCTTCACAGTCAGAACCATGGCAGCAGCGCTGTGTTGGGGTCCAGCGCTGTGTTTTTAGACCGCATCCGGCCGCACGTCTCCTTCCTCGTGGGATGAAATCGTACTTGAAATCCCAACGTGCGTCACAGGTGAAAAGAGAAGGCTTTTTTCGAAGAAGGAAGGAAGGAGTGGTCAAAGGGCCGTGCATTTATTTCCTGCCGCCTCTGTGGCAAGAAACAGATCTGGCTCCCTGCAGCACAAATTAATTATTTCACAGGTTTGAGGTCAGAAGTCCAAAATCAGTCTCAGTTGGTCAAAGTCAAGGTGTCGCAGGGCCGGTTCCTGTTGGAGGCTCAGGGAGAATTCATTTCTTGGCCTCTTGTGCCTCTGGGAGTCCCTGCATTCCGTAGCATGTCACGTGACCCTTTCCTGACCGGCTACAGCCTCTGCCTTCTGTGGACACACAGACGTGTGTCCTCCTTTGACCTCCCTGCCTCCCTTTTATGAGGACCTTTGTGATTACATTTAGGGCTCACCCATATATTCCAGAATAATCTCCCCATCTCAAGATCTTCAACTTAATCACATCTGCAAGCCCCCTTTACCATGAAGGTAACATTTATAGGTTCCGGAGGTTTTAGCTGTGGATATTTTTTGGAGAGTCATTATTCAGCCTACCACAACCCGTATGTGAGCAGGTTGTAGACTGCACAAAGGCACCAAAAATACAGACTGTGGTTTATTTGCCAAGTCCCGTATCTTTCTGATGTGCCCAGAGGGGGCTGTTTTTAACAATCTGCACAAAGGTTCTATGCAAGCCAGATGGTGGCCAACGCCGTTACCTGCTCCTTCCCTCTTTCCTAGGTCCCCAGAGACTCCTTCTGAGAAAGCCTTAAAGTTCTGGGATGTGTTCAAAGCCCCAGACCCCACTACTCAGATGGCTTCTGGCTCGGATATGCACTTTGGTACCACATCGAAAAGGGCTCCAGGGCACCTGAAGAGTAGCTATCGATCTGTAAGCTGTGACCCAGATGCAAAGGGAGCCCCTGTGAGGCGACCCAGTGCTTCCCCAGTGGGGAGCCCCAAAGACTCACAAACTCTGAAGCTCCCCTCCTGGTCCCACCCTCACTCTCTCAGCTTCATGGTCTCCCCAAGCTAAGCTCTTACCAGCCATTATCCACTTACCCCATTGTGGACCCAAGGCTCTGCCATGACTCCTGTTCAGCTAGTCTGAGACAGGCAGAGGATGTCCAGGGGCCCGAAAGGGCTCCGGGAAAGGCCTCCCTTCGTCACAGGCCACGCCCTCCCCGACGTCCCCAAACTGCAGCCCAAGTACACATATGCCAGTTGTGTGGTGCACTGGGGACAGACACTTCAGGTCCCATGGGACATCGGGTTACCTCAGACTTATTGACACGAGGGGGCCCGTTTGAGAAGGAAGCTGTGGTGTCTGCTCTCCGCCAGACCAGCCTCGCTCTGTGGCTGTGTCAGCAGCAGTTATTGCTGATCTGTCCTCTCTCAAAGCTGCCAAGTCACCTCTGTCCTCCTAGAGGGGACACGAGGAAGGCCTCTGTTTTCGCAGGTTCTGCCTGCCCCCATATCTCCACAACTGTGGGTAGCTTGATGCTAATTCTTCCCCTTCCCCTCCTCCCCTCCCCTTCCTCCTCCCCCTCCTCCCCCTCCTCTTCCTCCTTCCCCTCCCCTTCTTCTCTTCCTCCCCCTCCCCTCCCCCTCCTCCCCTCCCCCTCCCCCTCCCCCTCCTCCCCTTCCCCCTCCTCCCCCCTCCTCCCCCTCCTCCTCTCCCTTTGCTTCCTCCTCCCCCTCCTCCCCCCTCCTCCTCCCCCTCCCCCTCCTCCTCCCCCTCTCCCTTCCTCCCCCTCCTCCTCCCCCCTCCTCCTCCTCCCCCGCCTCCCAGTCCTTCTCCTCCCCCTCCTCTTCATCCTCCCCCTCCTCCCCCTCCTCCTCCCCCTCCTCCTTCTTCCTTCTAAGAAATCATCAGATTCTGTAACCTGCTGGTCTAGGAAATCTCTACTCCCGATTTTTCGTCCATTTCCCATGTTGGTTAGGTCGATGCTGACGTTTTCAAATTCAGGATTCCTTCATAGCTAGTGTTATGTCTCCCATGAACAAGACAGCTGGGCCACCTTAGCCCCTTCAGTCTCAGACGTGAGGCCCCTGATTAAGTCCAGAATGCTCTGTTCTGTCATAGCTCCTACACACGGCTCCTGGTAGTCTCTCTCCCACAGACTTCCATCGCCCGAGGTCCCACCCGAACCTTGTCTTTCTCCGTGCCCCAAGGTCATTCGGGGTTGACACTGATCGGCAGGGAGCTCAGAGGTCCCCTTCTCTAAGACACGACCTCTCCACCTGACCCCTAGAATAACACCCTTCCCAGATACGACCACTGTCAACCCCAGAGCCTCTTACCTGAGGTCCCAACCCCCACGGGCCAGCCTGTAGTGTCTCAGCACTGCTCCCGCATGGCTAGGCAGCCCCTGCGCTGCACCAGGAAGACACAGCAGAGCCCCAGGGCACCAGTCAGGCTGTTCTCTGCTGCTGATGGGACCAAGGCTGGAGATTCTGCCTGGGCAGTTTGGGGGCTTAGAAAACAAACGGAGGGGGGCAATGCACTTGATCCGGGGTCGAGGCCACACCTCTACTGACTTTTGATCCATCTCAGACACAAAGTAGAAAAGGTAGGGGTCCTTGATGTGACAACAATCTGTCCTGCCCCTTTGCCCCGAGAGCCAGAATTCACATTTTGCCCATTTCATAGGCAAGGTAATTAACACCTTTCAAGTTCTACCTTTTCTTCTTTGAGGCATCAAAAGGTTCATTTCTGGAATCAAATTTATGTAAAAGGCTTTAAAAATTACCCTGCAAATGAATTTCCTCTCCAGCAGAGCAACAGAGACCCAAGGAACCTGCTAAATCGCTCCCTGACCAATGTTAAGTTGACTCAAAGGCCAGGGAGGTTGGGCGGTGAGGCTGGGGGCCTTCGGGAGCGCGCAGAGAGAAAATGCTGCAGCCGTTTCTCCAGTGGGACAGGCCCTGGTGCCTTAGGTCACACAGCTTGTAGTCTGGAGAGAGAGAGAGAGAGAGCTTTCCCCTGGGGAGTGGGAGGGGACGGGGGAGGGGGAGGAGGAGGGGGAGGGGGAGGCAGCTCTCGAAGGCCCCCAGAAGTCCATCCAGCCCGAGATGACCGAGGCGGGGGCACCCTAGAGAAGCCACCCTCAGCAGAGGTCCTATAAGCTCTGGGGACAGCCCTGGGTCAGAAGGAGGCTCGGCCAGCCTCTCCCCACCACGACCACCGTCAGACCAGCCATGCCTGGCTTTCCAGAGAGGCGGTGTGTGCAACTTGTCTTCAGCTTCCTCTGTCTTCTGGGTTTTCTATTTTCTTTTAAAAATGCATTGTGGAGGGGGTCCCTGGGTGGCTCAGTCAGTTAAGCGTCCGACTTTTGGTTTCGGTTCAGGTCATGAGCTCGTCATTCCTGAGTTCGAGCCCCATGTCGGTCTCTGCTGTGACATGTGGAGCCTGCTTAGGATTCTCTCTCTCTCTTTCTGCCCCTCCCCACCTCTGCTCAAAGACCGTGGAATTCCTTGCTGCCCTCCTCCGAAGACCTACCACCTGCAAAGTGTGCAAAACAAACTCACTTCCAGATGCGGAGAACGGCCCCACGGTGACTGCAAATCGGAGCCTCCGTGTGTGTTTGGCATTAATCATTTCTTCCCCGGCGGATGCTGCAGGAGGTCGCTAGTTGCTTGGCTTGGTGAAAAGAATCCCCCCCCTCCAAGAGGAGAAGAGAAGCAGCGAGGGGCAGCCACGTTTGGCTGCGATCCAGTCCAAAGCCCCCTGCCTCCCCCCCCGGGAAGGGGGAAACAAGGAAAGGGCTGCAGAATACGCGCAGGGCAGCTCAGCCCTTCCCGGGGAGCTGCTCCAGCCTCCTGCCAGCCACTGAGGCCGCCGCACCCCAGGGGCCCCAGGGAACGAGGGGAGTAGAATGAGAAGAAGGCACCACAGACAGGGGCCTGGGGGATGAAGCCCCGATTTGTGAAGAGGCCAGGAGTGCTAAACCCACCAGAGGACACGTGATCTCCGTCGGAGGAGCCCTGCGGGGAGACCAGGCCTTCGCCTGCCCTCTGGCTGTTCTTTCTACTGTTTGTTGGTTTCTTGCACCCTCTTTGCTCTCCTTCCACAGGTGGGTCAGGGGCTTCCTGCCGCCTGCCTTCCCCCAGGCAACATCTGGTGCCCGATGTGCTGCAGACCGGGGAGGTGCCTCCCTGCCAGCACTGGACAGATCAACACAGGCCTTGATCTCCTGGGGGGGGGGGGGGACACATGATGGACAAGCAGACCGGTGATTACCATGTTCCAGTAGGGATGAGGGCGGTGGAGGGAGGAGAGCAGGGCGGAGGGAGAGGGTGGCCGGAAGGTAGGGAGGGGACACTCCCAGAGGAGGAGCCTGAATGTTGACAAGGAGGCAATCATGAGATCCGGAAGAACAGCATCAGGCAGAGGAAACAGCCAGTGCGAGCACCTGGAGGTGGAAACAGGGCTGCTGAACTCAAGAAGGGAGGGTGAAAGTGAAGGTGAAGGTCATTGTGGCTGGATCCTGGAGGGAGGGATGTGGGAGGCGAAGGAAGGTGGGATCGGAGAGGGAGCCAGGAGGCACAGCACGCATCATCCGCCGGGCCAGGCTGGCGGTTTGGATTTCACCCCCAGGCTTATGGGTGGGCTTTGGAGGGATGCCCGCACAGGAGGGACATGACCCAATGGATCCCTCAGAAAGGTCACCAAGCTGCCGTGCAGGTGGCCAGGATGGGAGAGGGCAAACACAGAAGCAAAGAGAACAGTCAGGAGCCTCTGTGTTTGTCTAGAGGAGAGGAGGGTGTCTTGGCAGAGGACGAGACGTGGCCAGATGCAGGGTTTATTCCACATGTAGGGCCTCTGGGACCCACAGAGGGACGGGGTGAGGACAGAACAGAAGAAAAGATTTAAGGAGCAAAGGGGACATTCACTGACACGGGAAGATGGTGGGACATGTTAGATTTGAGATCCCGGGCACACAGTCCTGGTCATAGTAGAGATTGAACAAGTGTGGCTGTAACCAAGAATGCTCTCCTCAGGACTGCAGCACTCCAATACCGGCCAGGGCTCTGCACCCCCTCTTCTGTCTTGGGACGGGGTCTCCAGCACTGGCTTTGGCACCGATATGCAGAGTGGGATCCCCTCACTGGAAGGTCCTTGACTTTCAGAGCAATCCTGATGGATCTGGATGCTGAGACCCCCCGACAGAATCATGTCTTGCCCCCTGCTCCCCATGCCTAGCCCCACAGCCAACTGGCCTGGGCCACCTCTCAGATACACACTTAATCCCGCAATTAGTATTTGAACTTGCTCTGGGCTTGACCGCGTGCTAGGAAGTAGAGGTAGAAAGATGAGTTTAACAGTCTCGTCGGGGAGACAGACTCTTAACTCGGTGACTTCACAGACAGCAGAGAGGAAGCCATGCTAACTGGAGATGTCGGCAGGAGGCGGAGGGACCGCACGGGGAGAATTCATTCTGCCAGGAAGGATCGGGGAAGCTTCATCCGGGAAGTGTTATTTGAGCTAACCTTGAAGGATGATGAAGTGGGTAAGGATATTTCTGTTCAGTGGCACAGCAGGAGAAAGAAACAAGGTTGTGAAAACATGTGGCCAGTGGGTGGACAAGTGGGTGAAGCCCGGGATGCTTGGAGAAACATGAAGAGCCCGAGCGGCAGATTGTACCTTCCAAAGATGGCTCTACCGTATATATGCCATCCTACCTGCTGTTCTTAAGATATGACATTGACATTCCTCCTGTCGAGAGATGGGAGACTATCTTCCCTCCCCTTGAACCCGGGTGGACCCTTGCAACTGCCTTGGCCAAGGAAAAATGGCGGAAGTTGTGGCGTGCAGCTCCCGAGGTTAAGTCATAAAAGTCATTGAGGCATAAAAGCCATACTTGGCCTCTTGGGTCATTCGTTCCGGGAGAAGCCCACCACTACGTCGTGAAGAGACTCAGCCCTGTGAAGAGAAACTGAGGCCCCTAGACAGCCGCCAGCCTCAACCCACCAGCCGTGTTAGAGCAAGCCACCTCGAAAATGGATCTCTCAGCCGCCATCAGCTCGATCCAGCAGTCATCGGAGTGGAACCTGAAAGAACCCACACACACATTACTGTGCCAGGCTGCTTCTGAATTCCTGACTCCCATGATCCAGGAGCATCATAAATGCCGTTGCTTTACGCCACTAAGTTTTGGGGGATGGTTGGTCTTGCGGCCATAGTAACTGGAAGAGTCTGGAAGAATTACAGGAGACGCTGAATGTCCTGCTGGGGAGTTTTGTTTTATTCTTTACAAAAGAACCACTGCTATATTTCTGGGTGGAGGGTTATGTGACTCAGCCTGTATATCCTAGAAAGACCATTCTGACAATGCGAAAGATGGAATGTACAAAGACAAGAAGGGAGAATGGAAAAAGCAGCAGCCAGGGAGGACGGCGGGGCGGTTGTAGAAACCCAGGGGAGAGATCAAAGCTGAGGCCAGCCAGAGGGAAACAGAGGGCAAATTCATCGGGGGTTGGGAGGTCAGTAGGGCGGCGAGTGTCCGAGAGGCAGAAGGAAAGGCAAAGTTGGAAGGAGGTGATGTTGATGGTGATTCTGAGCGTTCTAGCTTGGTGACCAGGACAGCATGTCATTAATCGGACAAGGTGTGAGGGTTTGTTCATTTCACAAATAGGCATGGCTTCCTGGGAAGCCCTGACATCTTCCCCCAGGCTGGCCACTTAGCCACACCTTGGCTTTTCACCCCATGTCCCCCAGGGCATGGCCGCGCCACCAAAGCCCTGTGCATCCCTAGAGTCTCTTGATTAGGTACCCTAGGTCTGGCACTCAGCCTCATGAGCCAGAGGAGGTGGCCCACTTTGGCCACCTGGTTTTTCTCTGTAATCTTCCTCCCCCAAATACTTGCAATCCTGAATTGTAACTATAACAATGTCCCCACTGAGGCCAGTCCCCAAGACACCCACCACCTCTCATCTCGAAAACTGCTACATTCTCCTGTTTGTTTTTATTTTGTTTTTGCTTTACTTTGCTTAATAGAAAGCAGATCCTGTCCTGCCTGTGCTTAAAACCCTCCTCTTGGCTCTCCACTGTGCTTAAAATAAAACCCAAACTCCACCCCAAGGCCTGCGAGACCATACATCTGGTTCCATGTCTGCGACTCTTCTTTGACACCCTCCTAGTTGAAGCTGACCACCCTGTCCTGGCCCCACTCCCCCCCTCCCTTTTTGGTCTAGAAATATGCCGAGTTTCATCCCACCCCAGAACTTTTGCCCTTTTTCTTTTCTTCATCTGGAGCCTCCTTCCCCAAAGTTGAGGTTTGGCAGGGGATGCCATGACAGCACGTTTCTTTCCAACTTGCGTCTGAACAGAGAAAGAAAACAAAGAAATGGCAAAAGACGATCGACATGTCCCTTTTGCGACTAAGAAAGACCAGGGTGGAGGGTGGAGCTTAATGTGAAAGCCAAATGGCCTTCAAACTGGACTCCGGCCTCACCAGCATAAGACTCAGAGTGGAGGAAGAAAGGCAAAGCCCCGCACCCCCGGGCAGCTTGCTCCCAAGACAGAAAGGGGAGGAGAATAAATAGAAGGTAGGAGAGAGGAGAGCTGAGGGTGCCTGGTTGATTCTTCCCAACTCTGCTAATCAGATCAGCCCCTCTACCCGCCTTGGGTGCGAAGAGGAAGGGGGCAGAGAGAAGCCAGAGTGTGATTTTCCACCAGGAGGAGAGAAGGCGCGTCTCCCGGTAGTCAAGGGCTCCAAATGCCTACCTCATTCTCATTCCTCGGGGCTCAAAGAGGCCTTTGCTAGCCCCTCGATATGACACATGTCCCCCTCCCGCCCCCCAGTCTCTGCCTCATCTTCACCAAGTGAAGTTATCTCTTTGCATCCTGCGGAAGGCCCGTCGTCACCTAGAACACAAGGCTCTCGTCCGTCTTATGCCGCAGCCCCAGTGCCTAACACGGCGCCTGGCCTCTAGTGAGTGCTCGACCAGGATTTGCCAATGCATCAAAGACAACAGCAGCAATCCTGGAGCCTAAATCCCTTCAGTGTGGCCTGTTGCCGGGGGGCTTCCGGGTCCCTCGGTCCCCAGAGGAAGGAGGGCGGAGCCACGGCCCCCGAGAGAGCGTGTGCGTGTGGCCGGTGAACCGCATAGGTCCTTATACTACCAGTCTGGAAGCATTGAGCCCCTTCTTACTAAGCACGGATACTATTTTCGGAGACAATTTGTGACTAGCTGCCATGACGACAATGTCTCACCTATTTCTTTTGCTTGGAGACTCAGAGCACTAAAAATGCTGTGCGGCGTAATTGGTTTCTTCAGCGTGGGGTCTGAGCTTTCTGGGGTGTATTATGTTCCAAATGAAAAGGAACAGCAAGATGAGCCATTGCCCCTGCTTCCTCTCCCAGAAAAAAGCCGGCTCTTCCGGGCTCCAGCTGAGCCATAGGGGGTTTAAATGATGGAGCAGCTGTCACCCTGGGCCACTCTGGGAAATGCCTCTTCTTTAGCTCAGAGAAAGGAAGAGGGGGCAGGGCAGGAAGCCAAACACCTGGGGGGCAACCAGCCTTCCAGGGTGACTGTGATGTGTTCTGAGAGGGTTTGACAGGTCACCAGCCCCAGGGGGCTCCCTGGCCCCCCCCCAGAAGGCAGTCGTTCCAGTGGCCCCTGTCCCCCATGTGCGTGCTCTGCTCCATGGGGACGAGACATCACAAGACAGCGTCCACTCCACCCTCCACCAGGGCGCACAGTCTCAAAGAAGTGGGGAGCCGAAGGCAGCTCTGGGGCATTTGGGAACAAGGGGTGGGTGGCTTCTTTGTCACCATAAAGACGGGACAGAGCAAGTCCATTTTGCAGCTCACAATCCCCCAAAACCTGTCACTTGGGCCTCCCAAAGACTGGCTCTTGTTTTCAATCCGTGGAGAAGAAGAGAAGCTAAAGAATTCTCTTTCAGTTCACTCCATTAATAACTAAGCGGCACGGCCTGAAATATTTATGGGCATGAGCACAGAGCATATTCTAGGCAGGACAAGTCACATTGCAGGGATTCGCAGGGCTGCTGTCTGCGTCCTTTGCGGAAGAGGCAACTAAATGGCTTTGGTGGTCGGGAGGGGCCGGTGGCGACAGAGGCAGCCTCCAGGTGTGTGAGGTTGGTCTGGGGACCCTAGGAGCCGAGGCATCTCTCCTAGAAGGTGTGGCCAGTGCTTGCTGCCAGTGTGGCTCCCTTCATCTGCCCTACTTTCCAGCGCAGCGCTAAGTCCCCGGGAGAATGCGTGCACCGAGCTACAAGTCCCCTGGTCCTGAGAGGGCCTGCACTGTATCTTCCGACAACGCAGGCATTTGGATGCTTTTGAGCAACTGATTTATGGCCAGAGGAGAATAGCTCGACCCCCAGCTGGGCAGCACTGGCCCAGGAGACTGTGGGTAGGTCACATGGCTTCTCTGAGCCTCCCTTTCCTCACACAGAAAACAAAGAGCTTAAGTGAGATAGGCCCTCAAGTTGTTTCCAATTCTATGTCTCTACTAGGAGAAACTATCGTAAAGCTTTACTTAAGAAAGAAAGAAAGAAAGAAAGAGAAAGGGAAGGTGGGAAGAAGGGAAGAAAGAGGAAGAAAGGGAAGAAGAAAGAAAGAAGGAAGGAAGGAAGGAGGGGTTAAAAGAAGGAAGAAAGGAAAAAAGAGAAAGAGGAAAGGAGGAAAAAGGAAGGAAGGAAGAAAGGCAAAGAAATGGTGGAGATATAGTAAAAAAAATAAATAAATAAAGGTAGGGCTCTAATTCCAAGGGGAAAAGTGTGAAGAATAATAATGATAAGAAGAAGAAGAAGACTTACACTGCATTCTCTACACGATAGATACCTTCATTTTGCCCATTTTAGAGATAAGGGACTGAGGCACAAAGAGCGTTAGTAGTTTGCTGCTGTTCAGTCTCTACAATGGTAAAGCCATGGTTCCAATCCAGGCAATCTGGCTCCCCACCCTTGCTCATAACCACAATGTCACACAGTCTGGTCTGTGACATTTCATTCACTCAGTCACTCATCAGAGCAAAGTATGTCAAGCCCCTGCCATATGCTAGGCGCTGCCCCGGGTGATGATTTAAAAGTCTCATAAAACACACGAATGAATTTGCGCACAAGAGTTTCAAGCAAGGGTAGAAAGATATGTTTATCCCAGAAGTCATCTGTCCCTGGTGTCCTGACTTCTGGAATCACCTTATACCCTTGGGATTTCAAGAAAGAGAGTTAAGCCTCATCCCACATGTAGGTCCAGGAGCTTCCCAGTATATCAGAGTTCTTCGGTGGAGGGGGCAAACTTAGATGTCTCCTACCCACTTCTTATTCTAGCTTAATACGTCTGCTAAACTCTTATCTCCTTCCTTTCGTTCCTCATTCTCCCTTCCCTCTGCTCATATCCACCTAAACCTTGGTGAGAGTAGACATGAAAAAGAAAAACATATGGTCCTATCAATCAATGCAGAAAAGACAGTTGACAAAAGTTTATGTTCATTCATGATTAAAAAAAAACAAACAAAAAACCTCTCAGCGAGTAGAAATTCCTCAACCTGAGAAAAATGAGATCTATTTAAAAGAACACCCAAAAAACCCTACAGTTTGCATAACACTGAATAGGGAAAGATTCAATGCTTTCCCCCCTAAAATCAGGAACAAGGTGAACATATCCATTCTAACATTTTTATTCAACATGGTACTGGAAATCATAGCCAGTGAAATAAGGAAAGAAAAAGAAATAAACGGCATACATATTAGAAAGAAAGAAATAACACTTCCTCCTCACAAACCACATGATTGCCTGCAAAGAAAAGGCCAAGAAATCCACACATAAAAGAAACAAAAACAAAAACAAAGACTTCTAGAACTAGCAAGCTAGTTTAACAAGGTCACAAGATTCAAGACGAAATACAAACATCAATTGTATTTCTGTATCTCGGCAATGAACCACTGGAAACCAGAGTTTAAAAATCTATAAAGACTTCAAAAAAAACTGAAATGCTTAGGAATCGAGCTGACAAAACACATACAGCAGCTGTTCCTGAAGATTCCAAAGCACTGATGGAGGAAATCAGCAAAGACCTAAATAAATTACATGATAATCTAAGCAAAATTTAAAATCTCTGCTCTGCAAAAGACATTGTTAAAAGAATTAAATGACAAGTTACAGACTGGAATAAAATGGCTGTAAGTCACATATTCAACAAAGGACTTGTATACAAAATTAGAAAGAACTCTCATAACTCAACAGTGAGAAATTAACAACAGCATAACGGACAAAAGGATTTAGACCCTCCACCAAAGAGGATGTAGAGAAGTCAGATTAGCATATGAAACGATGCTATTAGGGAAACGCACATTCAAACGTGATAGGGGGCACCTGGGTGGCTCAGACTCTTGATTTCAGCTCATGTCGTGATCTCACGGTCTGTGAGATCGAGCCCCATATAGGGCTCTGCTGCATTGGGATGCTCTCTCTCTCTCTCTCTCTCTCTCTGCCCTCCTCTCATTTGTACTCTCTCTCAGAATAAATAAATAAACATTGAAAAAAACATGATGAGATACAACGCAGACTAGAATGGCTAACAAAAACAAGCAACGAGACCCTTACATTGCTTGTGGGAATGAAACATGGCACAGCCGTTCTGGAAATTCGTTTGGCGGTGTCTTATAAGGAAATGATACCGCCACTGAGAATGTATCCTGGAGAAAAAGAAACCGTGCTTACAGAAAGCTACACATGAAAGTCTATGGCGGCTCCGTTCTTTATCACCAAAGACTGGAAACAACCCAAATGTCCTTCAACAGGTGAATAAGGGACGAACGGATGAACAAACCATGGTATTTCCATATGCGGGACTACGACTCAGCAACCAAAAGGAATGAGCTAGTGACACACACAACGGCTTGGAAAAATCTCAAAGGCGAAATTAAAGAAGCCAGTCTTCTTCCAGTTATGGAATGCGTAAGTCTTGGGACTAAAAGGCACAGCATAAGAAATACAGTTGGGGCACGTGGGTGGCTCAGTTGGTTAAGTGTCCGACTTTGGCTCAGGTCATGATCTCGTGGTCTGTGGGTTCCAGCCCCGCACCGGGCTCTGGGCTGACAGCTCGGAGCCTGGAGCCTGCTTCGGATTCTGGGTCTCGCTCTCTCTCTGCCCCTCCCCCGCTCGCGCTCTGCCTGCCTCTGTCTCTAAAAAATAAACATTTAAAAGAAAAGAAATACAATCTGTGCTATTATTACCTGTGTAACACGACAGATGGTAGGTGCACTTGTATAACCGTGTCAAATCACTGTGTTTACACCTGAAACTAATGTAACATATTGTGTCAACTGAAAAAGACAAAAGAGAAGCCAGTCTTAAAAGGTTGCACTGAGTGAAAGAAGCCAAAAGCCCATATCCTGTATGAAGCCATCTGCATGATGTTCTTGAAAAGACAAAACAACAGTGACAGAGAACAGATCTGTAGCGAAGGGGTTGGGGTGGGGGTGGGCCGTGACGACCGAACGGGTTACGTGAGGGAATTTTCTGGATTGAGGGAACAGCTCTGTACCCCGATTGCATACGGTTACACGGATCTGTACACGTGTTAAAGCTCAAAGAATTGCACACTGGGGGCAAAGGGGCAATTTTACAACACGTTCGCTTTTAAAATAAAATGTTGAGAATGCCCCCAAAACAATAGCTACAGGCTGCTCACTGTCTACCTTTCGCTCGGGCTCCCCAACAGGAGGGGCTTCTCCCGTCGAGGAGAACCCACTCACCCGCCAAAGGAAAGGAGCAGGAGCAGGTGCGGTGCACCTGTGTTCACGTAGTCCCCCACCCCCCCCTGTCAGCGCACCTTCCAGACGCGGAGGGCTGTGCAAAGATTGCACCTGGAAACCTCACACCCCCGGGCTCTGCATAGAATCGCGTTCCGAGAGTTGTGTGATTAGCCCCAGAGCTCTGACAGCACAACACAACGCTCCTCAAAATAAATAAATGAGCAATTCCCGTCTCTCACCGGCATCTCTGGAGACACGTTGGAGAGGATGCAAACGCTGGCCTCAGCCACACTTGTTGCATGCACTCTTCTCTCTCTTCGAGAGTTCTTTTGTACTCTACGGCACTGCAGAGCCTCTTACCACAACACTCCTGCCCTCTTCCCCACGCTCAGAGGAACCTCCTTCCTCCTTCTACCCACGTGGCTCACTCTCCTTTCTCACATACCCTCTCAGCTGCAGAGCTCCGACTCAGACTTATTCCTTCAGCGCGCCCCCCCCCCCCACACCCCTGCCTGGTCCTCAGGCATTTGGACCCGAGCTAAACTACACCACCAGCTGTCCTGGGTTCTCCAGCTTGTAGACGGCAGCTCATGGGATTTGTCAGCCTCCCTTAATATGTGAGCCAATTCTTCATCACAAGTGTGTGCGTGTGTGTGTGTGTGTGTGCGTTCTATTGATTCTGCTTCTCTGGAGAGCTCTGACGAATACGCCGTCCACTTGCTTTTGATGAAGGCTTGGAAGGCGGCCATAGTTGTTCACCTGCTCCCTGGCAATAACGTTGAGCATCTGATGTGGCCGCTGTGGTAGACGAAGTTAATGGCCCAGCCAACAGCTGGTCCCCCTTCCTCCTTTGCTAGCCATGACCGATTGGGGCAACAGTGTGCCAGTCTCAGGGGGGTGAATCCCAATGAGCAAAGACAGTCATGGAGATAATGTCGAGTTATCTGCGAATCCGCCTGCCCTGGGAACTAAAGGTGGCCATGAGTACGGTTCTAGCCGGTGCAGAAATCAACTAGGCATGCTGGGGAAGAGTCCTCCTCCCTGATAGAAAGAACAGTTCTTTCTTTTGGCATCTCGGCCACTGCTCCTTTCTTCCTGCCTTTGGAAACTGATGCTCAGAGCCACGGCCACCATCACGCAGCCACGAAAATCTGTGTGAGGATCCCAGAGGTTCAGATTCAGCACCCTGACGTGCTTGAGATGATGACCTCCCCCCCCCCCCCCACGACTACCCACTTCCAGACTTCTGGTGTGTGAGATCATTTCCAATGCCTTTGTCATTTAACCACCATTAGCCTGATCTTCGGTCGCTTTTGAGTGAAGGCGCTCCTAACGGACACAGAAACGAGGCTCCTCTTCTTTGGCCCCTCCTCCCAGGCTGCGGCCCGTGAGAATTTCACGGTGCCCTGGCCAGAACCAGCGTGACCTCTGCAGGCGCTCTGGGAGCGAGGAGGGGGCGATACGGTCTCTGCGCCCCGTGTGAAGGGCCTAAGCCACAGAGCTCAGTCCAGCCCCGTGCACTGGGCAGGTTTGCATCCTTGCAACCCCTGTTGCAAAGGAGCTCAAGCCTGGCTACGGGGGCAACAATACAGCCGGTTTGGAAGGATACCAGGGCAGCTCATACCATCAAAGGGTGTGCAGAACAACAAATTCTTGGCAGACGGCAGGCAGAGCATCTCCCTCTGGGAACCTCAGCAGCAGGAACCCGCGGACCTTCTCTCTAGGATGCCATCATGAAAGGACTCTGGCCACCTCTTTCCATCAGTTTGTGTCTCCGTTCAAGGTTCCGGCTCCCAGGAGAGAGACTCAGAACAGTGGAGTTGGTCGGGTACCCGCCTTTGCAAAATCCATTGCGGCCCGTAGCCGAGAGGAGGTTTTGGTCAAGCCTCGCTCACTGCGCGTCGCTGAACCCGGGAAGGGACCACGAGACCCCAGGGCGTGGGGTCTGCCTCCAGGACAGCAGGAAGGACGCAGTGCTGGCAAAGGAAAACACTGGCTTCAACAGCCCTGCCCTTCTTGAAACTCGTCCTGTTTGTGACTCTGGGTCCACTCGACCGCATCCTCGTTACCCAGACCCAAAGGGCTGGACCTTGTCCCCACATCTCATTCCTGCTCCAAATGCAGATGACTCATTGCCATCAGATGGGAAAACCCTCGGGGGGGGGGGGGTTAAACAGGGGACCACGTGGTCTACTCTATGCTTTGAAATCACCCCAGCCTCTGTGCCCGATGAGGAATATGGACAGTTGAGAGAGGGTCCAGGGAGACCAGCTTGGAGATGCACACAGGGTCAAGTTAAGGAGGAGGGTGGTGGTGAGGAGGGTGCGCAGAAGGTCAGGGGCGATGAGGAGAAAGGAAACGGAGTTGTGGCACGAGCCCCTGCGTGGATAACGGTGCCCTCCAAGGAGAAGGAAAACCAAGGACAGAGGGAGTGAGTCTGGGCAGCTGTCAAGAACTCCACTTCACCCCTATTAGATGAGATGTCTGTCCCAGGGGAGACGGCAAGCAGGAAGCCCAGAAATACACCCTTGGGAGTCATCAGCCCACAAATAGTTCCGCCCAGGGAAACGATGTGATCTCCAGGGAGGACCGGAGCACCCGACCGGAGCACCCAGCCTGAGCACCGCAAGTCCATTCGTGGGAGAGGCGCCACCTGCAGGGCCGCAGAGGAGGAGCCAGGGAGGCCGAAGGGGACCAGGACAGTGTGGGGCCTGACGGTCGGGAGGAGGGCCCCTTTGCGTGTGGCAATTCTGCTGTGATTTCAGAGGTCCCTGGGGGTTGACACTCCATGGCTCTCGGGGCATGTGCTCCCACCAGCACCCACATCAGCCTCCCCTGGAGAACGAGCCCCCAGACTTGCTTCTCCTGCCGGCCTCTTCCCAACGCTCAGCATCTCAGCAGGGAGGGAACGAAACCTTGGAAGACTCCCGAAGAAAGACCCCCCCCCCCACCTTCCCGGTCCACACCTTTCCTATTCGCTTTGCTTCAAGGACTCAATACAATTTTGTAGCAATGAAAAAAAAAGAGGAGGAATTTGAGGCTAGATTACATGATGGGCTGGTTTTGCAATTACTTTCCCTACTTAGGAGCCCCTTTGCTCCCCCGCATCCTTCAGGAAAATCCGAGATACAGACCCTGCAGCCTGGCCGGCCTCCTGACTGCACTGAGCATGCACACAACACGCAGGCCCAGGCCGGCTGGGAAGCCCTAAGGGGAGAAGGTCCAGATGGTCTTTGGCTCAAGGATACACTGATCTCAGCAGCCACATTGCTCGGGGCGTCGAACAGGAAATTGGGGCCAAGGAATAGCATCTTGTCTTGGCCGACCCTCAGAGTTGCTCTGGTAGCTTAATTTTAAATGTTAAGGTAGAAAGTGCTTAACACGGGAGAAAACAAGAAGGGGGAGTGTATTTCCCCCTTTGTGTTTATGACATTCAGTGGCTGAACTTTACCTTTGGAGGATGGGGAGCCCATGCCCTTTGTTGATAATTTTTTAATGTTTATTTACTTTTGTGTGTGTGTGTGTGTGTGTGTGTGAGAGAGAGAGAGAGAGAGAGCAGGAGAGGGGCAGAGAGAGGGAGACAGAGCATCCGAAGCAGGCTCCAGGCACTGACAGGTGAGAGCCCCATGTGGGGCTCGAACTCACGAACCGTGAGATCATGACCCGAGCTAAAGTCAGACGCTTAACCCACTGGGCCACCCAGGCGCCCCCAGCCCATGTCCTTTGGAAGGAGAAGTAACTCTCGTGAAAACCAGCTGTCTCGGGAGTCCTGGACCTTCCCACAAAAGCAGAAGAGAAAAGCCAGCCAGGGCGATTGCAATCCATGACTCATAGCCACGGAATTGGTCTGGTCAAGCCCTCCATGGGCTGGCGGCCAGGCCTGTCCTCTCTGAAGAGAAGTCCATCTTGCTACAAGAACCTCTTGACAAAGATTGGACTGACGCCACGAGTGCTTTCTCAGCCCTCATGCACCAAGCCACACGGAACGCAAAAGTGCCTAGAAAGCTCGGCCCTTCAGAACCCCAGCATAAAGCTCAAGGTCCCCCCTTCTCCTTTCCAGAGGCCCAGAGGAGGTCAGCGACCGTCCCTAGGGCACATGAGAAGGTAAAAACCAATCCCATTGTGGATCTTGGCACCTGGCGGCCTGGGTCCTTAGCAGGCGGCCTGGCTCTGGCCCGTTCTCAGCGCTGATGGGTAAGGCTGGGTGTAAGCAAAGGCCACCAGCAGCCCTCCGCAAGAGCTCGTGCTCTCTCTCCTCATGTCAAATGTTCCTGACGAATACCACATTCTTCCAGAGCAAACCAAAGAGAACAGAGTTGGAGCATTTGCAAGAACAGACGTTGTTCTGTTCTTGGAGAACAGCACCTGAGTGGCTCCATCGGTTAAGCGTTCGACTCTTGGTTTCTGCTCAGGTCATGATCTCACAGTTCGTGAGTTCGAGCCCCACATTGGGCTCTGTGCTGACAACACAGAGCCTGCCTGAGATTCTGTCCCTCCCTCTCACTCTGCTCCTCCCCTGATCACTCTCTGTCTCTCTCTCTCTCAAAACTAAATAAATAAACATTAAAAAGAAACATGTTGGTTGCCATAGGAGGAGAGGTGGGGGATGTGTGGTCTGGCCCCTACCACACATCTTGTCATTTGGTGCCGTCACAGAGAAGCAGATGTCCTGTTTCCACTCTTGGAAGCTGGAGGAATGATCGATAACAGTA
This sequence comes from Prionailurus viverrinus, assembly GCF_022837055.1. Taxonomy (NCBI): domain Eukaryota; kingdom Metazoa; phylum Chordata; class Mammalia; order Carnivora; family Felidae; genus Prionailurus; species Prionailurus viverrinus. The sequence goes on along the minus strand of NC_062576.1, from coordinate 14,232,305 downwards.
TATTTATTTCAAAGAAAATCTTGTGCACCCATTTGTTTTGGGGAAGAAGAACTTTTGCTCCCACAGAACAGCGTTGTCAGAAAGAGAATACTTTTGTACTTATCTATACTGCATAATTCACATTATACCTTCACTCACTCATTCATCAAACACTCAAAAAATTCTTAATGTTTATTTATTTTTGACAGAGAAAGAGACAGAGCATGAGCAGGGGAGGGGCAGAGAGAGAGGGAGGCACAGAATCCGAAGCAGGCTCCAGGCTCTGAGCTGTCAGCACAGAACCCGACGCGGGGCTCGAACTCGTGAACCATGAGATCATGACCTGAGCCGAAGTCGGACACTTAACTGACTGAGCCACCCAGGCACTCCCATCAAACACTTTTGAGCCCCGACTGCGTGCCAGGCTCAAGGGACCCAGAGATGAATGGGTGTTCTGTCATTGAACGACGTTGGCGGAGAGAACACACAGGGTGTGAATCAGGGAGCGGAGGACGGCTGTGATAATATGGATTACAAGAAGCACACTTAAAACATAAAGACACAGAATAAAATTCAAAAGATTGGATAAAAAGATATAGCAGGCAAATACTAACCCAAGGCTAAATGAAAGTAACCAAATTAATATCATTTACAACAGGATTTGAGGCACAATCATTAATAGAGATGAAAGGGTCATTACATAATGAAAGAAAGGTTCAATTCACCAATAAGATATGGCGATTTTAAACTTGCATAGACCTAATTAGCCTCAAATACCTAAAGCAAAGAAAAAAAACCCAGCTCGGTAAGGAGAAATTGACAAATCCACAAAATTGGAGTATTTTAACACAATTCTGTCAGGAATCGATAAAACACCAGCAATTTGAACACTCTTAACATATTGACAAGGTAAACATTTCATACCAACCAGACGGCAAAAAAGTGTAGCTAAAACAATACCAGGGTCGGGAACAGTGTGCAGTGATGGGGAGTTATTGACTGCTGCTGAGTATAAATTCCTACAACCCCCCTGGAATAAAGCCCGCATTAATTAGTAAGCTGAGCACGCGTATTCTCTGTGTGACCGATCAGTGCCACCCCCAGATACACACACCTTAGGGACACTTTACACATATGCATCAGGAGACGTGTGGGAGAAAGTCCACAGCAGCACTGATCTTAATAGCCAGAAGTTGGAGACGACCCAAATGCCCATCAGCCATAATGGATGGTCGCCCACGGTGGATACACCACGGCGTGCTCGTGCGCCCCGATCCTGTACAATGCTTTCCTCTCCTTCCCCGTTTACACAAGCCAAGCACAAGAACATAATGTCAAGCGAAAGAAGCAAATGTCAGAAAGAAAGGTGAAAAGTAGGCGAAGCTACACGGTGAATTGTTTGACAGTAGATAGCTAGATAGCCAAACCCTAAGTACAACCAAGGTAATGATGGACACGGGTGTAGGATTGTGATTGCCTCCAGGAAGCAGGGGTAGGAATGAGGGATGTTCTTGGAGAAGGGCAACCCAGGGGCTTCTGAGGTGTGGGTAGTGCTTTCTTGCCTTTTTTTTTTAAGTTTATTTATTTATTTTGAAAGAGAGAGTGTGAGCAGGGGCGGGGCAGAGAAAGAGGGAGAGAGAGACTCCCAAGCAGGCTTCATGCCATCAGCTCCGAGCTCGACACGGGGCTTGGTCCCACAAACCCTGAGGTCGTGACCTGAGCTGAAATCAAGAGTTGGTGGCTTAACGGACTGAGCCACCCAGGCGCCCCCCCCAGTAGTGCTCTCTTTCTTAACGTGGGTGGTGGATATACATACCACAGGGATGCTTGTATACACATGCACGACGAGATGTACATAGGAAAGTGGGAAAGCTCACAGCAGCACTGTTTATTGTGCATGGCTATTTGTTTTATTGATAGTCCCTAAACCGTAGGCACACAGGGACACCTCGGAGGCTCAGTCAGTTAATCGTCCGACTTCAGCTCAGGTCATGATCTCACAGTTCGTGAGTTCAAGCCCCGCATCGGGCTCTGTGCTGTCACTACAGAGCCTGCTTCAGATCCTCTGTCCCTCTCTCTCTGCCCCTCCTCTGCTCACTCTCTCTCTCTCTCTCTTAAAAGAATAAACATTTCAAAATATTTAAAAACAAATAAATAAATAATAAACTGTATGCATACATCCCATGCATACTCTTTTATATATGATATCTTTAAAAAAAAGGAGAGAAATACACCATCATGTTAATGAGGGTGGTCTCAGGGCGGGTGGAAAAGTTACGGATGATTATACTTTCAACTTCATCCTTATTTGCATTTTTTTTTTTTAATGTTTATTTATTTTGGGGACAGAGAGAGACAGAGCATGAACGGGGGAGGAGCAGAGAGAGAGGGAGACACAGAATCGGAAACAGGCTCCAGGCTCTGAGCCATCAGCCCAGAGCCCGACGCGGGGCTCGAACTCACGGACCGCGAGATCGTGACCTGGCTGAAGTCGGACGCTTAACCGACTGCGCCACCCAGGCGCCCCTTTATTTGCATTTTTTTTTTGGAGTCTCCTATGCTAAGCATGCTCTCACTTTTGTCAGCAGAAAAGAAGATTTTTGAGAAGTGGTAAAGGAACTCACACAAGAAAATATGTGGGTTTGGCCACGTAAAAATATAAAACTATCGCATGTCTAAAACTGAATACAATCCAAAGGTAAAGACGGCAGTGAAAAGAATCTGCTCAGTATGGAACTCTTAGCAATAAGGTAAGAAGAAAGGTATGCATGGAAAAGGAAATATAATGGTCTAAAAACACAGGAAAATATTCAACTTCAATTAGCCATCCCTCCAAAAACGTGCAACAAGCCACAAGAGAGGCAAGAGAAAATAATGAAACTGTCACAAACCTTCACAACTAGATAACCTGATTTGAACCCTGGCTCTGCCAATTTACTAGCTGTGTATTTCTGGAGTCTCAACTCATGTATAAAATAAAGGAAATCATACCTTGCAGAGAGTCATTTTAAGGATTAGAAATAATACATTCAATAACGTGCAAGGTTTGGAACATGCAGGTGTCTAGTAAGTGGATTTTCTTTTTCAAACAGGGAAAAACAAGAGAATGAGCCGGAATGAGACAGACATTACATGATCGTTCAGAGAGTGTGACAAGACTCTAACAGGGCGATCAGGGTGTTGAGGTAGCACACGAAACGATGACCCAAGAAAGAGGTGTTTTGCGGGGGGGGGGGGGGGGGGGGGGGAGAAAGAGATGTGGAAACCGAAATCTGATGGCGCGCGTGCGTAGCAGAATCTAGAGGAGGGGGCTGGAGATTTCATTTTCCGAAGATGGGCTACATTACCTCCCACCCCGCGTGCACTTCTTACCTCCCGGAGGGAGGGACACTCGCCCCTCCTGGAGGCTGGGTCTAGACCCCTCCCCTTAAATCTAGTAGGCTTGCAGCTATAGTTAAAGTGATGCTATGTGACTTTTGAGTTTAAGCCATGAAACATGATACAGCTTCTGCCTGGCGCTCGCAGAGAGCCCAGCCACCAAGCTGAGAAACACCCCGAGCAGCCCGCAGAGCGTTGAGGCCCCAGCCATTAGCCCTGGCTGAGCGCCCACAGACAGTCAGCCATCTGAATGCGCCATCTTGAAAGTGATTCTTCCAGTGGAGCTGCCCCAGTGCATGCCACACAGAGCAAGGATGAGCTGTCCACACTGAGCGCCCGCCGGCTTGCAGGTTCTTGAGCAAAGTGAATGATCGTTGTGGTTTTAAGCCACTTAGCATCGGATGGCTGCCCTGCGGTAGTGGATGATCAGAACGGGGGAGGGGAGGGGAGAGAGTGATCCAGATGTCCAGAGACGCACACGCAAAGGTCCAGAGCCCGGGGCCAAGGTGGCCAACTCCTGTTCAGCCCGGCTGAGAAGCTGGCTGGGGGCAGGAGTGCTGCGTGCGTGGGCAACAGAGGTAGCCAGCAGCCAAACCTTCCTCCCTGCGCAGGAGCTGGGACCGTGGCCTCCAGGGAATGGGGACCACTGAAGAGTTTCAGGCGTGGCCTCTCCATAGTTGTGCTTTCAAAGACCACTCCGGCGGTAGCTCAACTGTGCCACCCAGGGAGGAGCTTTTGAGTTGAGACGGTCCCTCCACGACCCCTTTAAATACCTGTGGGCCTGCCCCCCACCTCCAGGCTCACCGGACGGAGGGAGAGGGTGTACCAGCTGGAGGAAGAGCTGAGCCAACTGTCCACAGGTGATGTGCTGCGTCCGCGTACTGACTCTGAGGCTGTGGCTCCTTCTGAACCCACCTTCCACGCCCCCCTGTAGGCCCCCCCACCCGCTTCCTTCCTTTTCTCTCTCTTCTTTCTGCCCTCGAAGAAAACTGGCTGGCGTATTCTTCTACACCCGTGTGCCTCACGCCAAGCTCGTCTGCTCTCTTCCGCTGGGGCCGTGGAGACCTGTTGTCTAACGTCTCCAGATGGGGCGGGCCACAGAATGACAGCTGGCCGGCGATGGCTCGGCCTGGGGAAGGGGGACGGAGGGGACGGGGGTGTGAAAGAAGCAGAGAGGGTCCCCAGGAGGCCGCCTGCAATGAGATGGGGCGGCCCATCCCTGGGAACCTCGGTGGGAGGCAGGTGAGCAGCGTTTTCCTGAATTTGTGTTCCCTCCTAAAGACTCTCTCCGGTGACTCTCAGTCTGTCACTAGAAATCAAGTCTTAGTCCGGGTTATCTGCCTGCTGTCAAATTCCTGTTACCCGATTCACAGCCGCGAGTTGCCATTAGGAAGCCTGTCAGTACGCGTTAGCAAATCCGGGCTCACAGCAGCAAAACATTCACAAACATCACCCATGGAGAGCTGTGCGTCACCAACACCGCCAAAACCCCGCCCCGTGCCATGTTAAAGGACGCATCTGTGATATATTCGCTGCTCCCCTTCCTACGGCACAGCCTAATCTGCCTCTTCCTCCTCCATCTGCTTCTTGGCCTCCGTGTGCTCCGAGTGAGTTCTCCACAAATGGAGAAACGAAGGCAAAAGGTGACCCAGCTGAGGCTGCATCAACGGAAGCATAGATTCTGGAATGGAGGTGAGAGTCCTACTGCTGTTTATACACTTTTTTTCCCCCTATCACAGAACATTGGACTAAATCCCGTTCCCATGAAGATCTTCCCTTGAGGTAACGGAGGCCTCGGATATAACTGTGTTACTAAGAAAAGGTTATAGGATTAAAGGAGATACTGAGGGGTGGAAGGACTATGGCAAAATTATATCCCACCGTAAACTGGTGAGGTCTTGGGCTGGACGGGAACAGTGGCAAAAGTCAGCTTCATTTTAAGAGGGGTGTAGACAAAGAACAGCACATCTAGGGAGGGGAAAATCTCAATCCCCCCCTGGTCCTGGTGTTAACTTGGCGATGTTTAGGCTAAAAGAACATGGCCTTTTGAAAATGTACAAACCAGAAAAGAGAACGAGGACCAAAGAGGAGAAATTAGGGGCAAGATGGAGTTTTCAGCTCAACATAAGGATGAACTCTTTCAGGGGTCCCTGGGTGGCTCAGTCGGTTAAGCGTCTGACTTCAGCTCAGGTTATCCTCTCGCGGTTCATGGGTTCGAGCCCCGCGTTGGGCTCTGTGCTGACAGCTCGGAGCCTGGAGCCTGCTTCGGATTCTGCGTCTCCCTCTCTCTCTCTGCCCCTCCCCTGCTCGCTCTCTGTCTCTGTCTGTCTGTCAAAAATAAATAAAAACATTAAAAAATATTAAACTGATGAAAGGATGAACTGCAAGGAACCTTCCTGAGACGGGCAGAATTGCCTTATCAAGCGGTGTGCTCCCTGTCACTAAACGCGTGCAAACACCGAGTATTGTGGAGAAGCCCACGGGCACTTGCCAGGTGGTTGAATTCTTTCATTTTGATTTTTAAGCCTTTTCTCCAGAACTTAGAAGCATAAATAGTGCAGGATGGCATAGTATTATAAATAGGTCAGCCTTGACCGCAGAGCATGCTGGGGACCCTGTGAGGGAGTTGGGGGCTAAGTCAGAGGCTAGGAAACACTCGCAGGGACACTGAAGCTGGCCGGGTCTCGGGAGGAAAGTTGGTCAGTTAATTCTAACAGCACAAGTCCAGGGTGAGTGAGGCAAGCTCGAGTCTAGTTCACTTCTGTATTCATTCACTCACTCACTCATTCATTCGACATTCATTGAGTGTCTGTGTGTGCTCGATAAATGCCCCTGATCTCCGGGATTCCCCGGTGTGGCCGGAAGGACGGACAAGCAGGACAGGCAAGCTTCCTGTTGCAGGGAACCAAAACAGACCTCCATCCCGGGTTTAAGCAAAAAGAAGGATTTGTTGGTCCGGATGCTTAGAAGGGCAGGGGTGAGGCCAACATCAGGGAGGACCGGTTATGAGGACTAATGACATCCTTGGGATTCTCTCATCCCATCTCCGGTGCTGCTTCCCCACAGGTGCCCGCCTCACCGTCCTCTGCAGCAGGTGAGCCCCGCGCCGCCCCTGTCTTAGCATAAAAATGCCCAGGAGGGGCCTATGCCAGGTCCTGGTCCCCCCAGAGCCGCATGGCTGCAGGGGAGGGGAGGGCAGTGCACTCTCGCAGTCGAAGGGGTGACGCCCTGACCAGAGAAGGAGTCTGGGCAGCCCAAAGCAAGAGGTATCTTCCCCAAGAATGCAAGCCCCCGAAAGAGGCTCCAACCAGACCCTGGAAACCCAGGGAAGATTTGGGGAGGAGGTGAGGCCCACACAGGGTCTTGAAGGATGAGGGCGTCAGGTATGTTTGTCATGCACGGTGGGGGTGAGGGCAGGGAGGCGTATGGGGGAGGAGGGATGCGGACCAGGAAGCTGCAGGTTGGTGAGAGTTATGTAGGTCGCTATGGGTAGAAAGGGTGGGGCAGTAGAGACAGACAGAGGGTTGTAGGGGGAGGTGGGGAGATAAGCAGGGCCCCCAGCTGGGGGCAGAATTCAAAGTTGCCTCGAGCACTGGCCTCCTGCAGGGATGAACACAGGAATCATCGTGTCTGAAGGACGGGCAGGGTGCAATAGCACGTAGTGGGACAGTGACGGTTTCGCAGCCCGCCGCTCCCTCCCACGCGAGGGAGGACCAGAGTGGCGGCCAGCCTCGGGGAAAGGCTGCCAGAAACTGTGTGGAGGTCAGTCAGGGTCCACCAGGAGTGGATCAGAACTCCGGCCCCTCTCCTATGCTTGTTCCACCTGCTCTAGGCCCGGGAAGTCAGAGGCTGCAGGCTCCCATGGCCAGGCCTAGGATGGTCCAAGCGGACCACAGCACACTGGAGCAGACTGCGGGAGGGCAGGCCTCGCATGCACCAGCTGATGAATCAGGTAGGAACGCCTTGGGCCGCAAGTAACAAAACACAAGACCGAGAGAGACTCAAACCGTAGTCCGGTTGTTTAATTCACAAGAAAGAAATTCACAAGAAAGTTGTTTCATTCACAAGAAGGTAGGGCAGAGCTTTGAGGGAGGGTTGGGTAGCTTCACAGTGTCAGAGTACCGCGTCACCATCTCCGTCATTCTTTGGACTTACTCTTCGTAGCAAAAGAGCTGCCACAGCTCCAGGCATCACATCTTTGCATAACCATCCAAAAGAATAGAAGCAGGGAGAAGCCAAGGGCATAAGAAAAAAAAAAAAAAAAAAGCTCTGCTCACTAGCCTCTCTTCCTGTCAAGAGAAGACTCTGGAAGTCTGCTGACAGATTTCATGTTATGTTGCAGTCATGAAACTTGGGGTGCTTGGCCACCTCAGCCGCAAGAGGGACCTGACAGTAGGACGCAGGCAAGACAAGGAAGTTGGGAGCGGCTGTTGGATAAGCACCAGCTGTGACCACTGCAATTGAAAGCAGCAGCGGAGGGGCTCCTGGGTGGCTCAGTCATCTGAGCGTCTCACTCTTGATTTCAGCTCAGGTCATGATCTCACGGTTTGTGAGTTCAAGCCTTGCATCAGGCTGCACGCTGGCCGCACGGAACCGGCTTCGGATTCTCTCTGCTCCCCAGCCCCCCCTCTCAAAATAAGTAAATAAACTTAAACAAAACAAAAAAAAAGCCGTAACGTGGTGTTCCAGGTTGTATAGATGATGCGATTTCTGCTCGAGCTAAGCCCCACCCGGCACTAAGCTGAGACACAACCAGAAACGCCAATGAACAACGGCACCTCCTCATGACTTTGCAGCAGAACAAGTTTGTGGTGGCAGATAAAATGTGAGGAGAGGCCTCGGCATAACAAGGGTCCCGGGACGTCCTCCTTCACACTTCTCGGTGTAGGATCCACTCCCGTTCTCGGGTGAAAGACTGTCCCGGCTCGCCCAGGAAAGTCCCCACCCCCCCCCACCCCCAGGAAACCCTGCAGTCCTGGGCGACCTGGGTTGGCTGATCGCCCTGCCTGCCTCACCCTGGCCGGTCCTGGCCCTCAGAGACGTCCTCTGCTTCCGAATCCAAGCTCACAATTATTTCCCATGTCCCCTGGTTGCAGCATTCCTTCCTTTGTTATTTCTTTTTTTTTTTTCAATTTTTTAAAGTTTATTTATTTTTGAGAGAGAGAGAGAGAGAGGGAGAGAGGGAGGGAGGGGCAGCGAGAGAGGGAGACACAGAATCCGGGGCAGGATCCAGGCTCCGAGCTGTCCGCACAGAGCCCGACGCAGGGCTCGAACTCACAGACCCGGGAGATCGCGACCTGAGCCCAGACCAACAGTTGAAGGAACGCTTCGCACACTGAACCACCCAGGCGCCCCTCCTTTGCTTGCGAACAAATGCCGTGGCCAGGCTTAAGCTATCTGATGCAGTTCTTACAGCCACCTTGTGGAACAAGCACTTAATTCCCACTTTCAATGCGAGAAAACTGAGACCCGGGGAGACTAGTGATTTCCGCGAGGTCATAACACTAGTGAGTGGAAACTAGCACGGTCATGCCAAGCTTTAGAGTCAGAAATCTTTCTCTCAGCCACGATGCCGGTGGGTCTCATGCTTTTTGTGCTTATGAATCACCGTATTAAATTAATCATCTTAAAACTCGGATTCCTGGACCCGTGCCCCAGAGATCCTGACTCAGTAGGTTTGGGGTGGGGCCCAAGGATGCCTGCATCTCACAAGCATCCCCGATGTTCCTAACGTCAGTGGCTGCAAGGCCTCACCCAGTGAGCTCTGTGCTCACAGCCTTCCAAAGACTCGAGTCCTGCTCCCTCCACAAAAACCTTCCGGGGGCACCTGAGTGGCTCAATAGGTTGAGCGTCTGACTCTTGGATTCGGCTCAGGTCACGATCCCGGGGTCGTGGGATCGAGCCCCGTGTCGGACTTTGTGCTAAGCATGAAGCCTGCTTTAGATTCTCTCTCTCTTTCTCCCTCTCCCTCTGCCCCTACCCACCCCCCAAAAAAGTAAAAATAAAGTTCATTATTAAAAACAAACTTTTTGTCCGCACCACCCTTCTAGACGGTTATTACAACACACACTGCCCATCTCGGATACAGATAAGGGCCTTGAGAGCTACATTTGTCTTATGTGTTGTCCTTTGTCCCAACAGCCTGATGCAGTGGCAGCCATGCAGGAGCTGGATAAATACTGTCGGTTTTGCACTGGTTTCACAGCATTTCCAGGTGCCCAGGTGATGGGCCCCTGACGAAAACCCTAGCTTTTGAACAGCAGGCATTGTCTGCTTAATGAAATCATCACAAACATATTGAGTTTACTTGATCACCATCACAATCAATTGATAGTGAAGTGAAATACACAATCACTTAATTGAGAATAATTGGATTGAATGACAAACAGACTCCTGATTAAAATTAATTGTATTACGGAGACAACCTTGGAATCCCAAGTTCAAGTAATTAAGCGTTTCTCAGGTAAGGAATGATAAATTCTCCTGTTCGGCTGCCTGGGAAAGGAGGGTCTGTTTGTAGAAAGAGAAAGCAATGATGACTTCGTCTTTGGACAGATGCTCCGATGGAAGGCTACAGTGAGGTTAATTTAAATGGGCAAATACTGGACCTTTCTCAAAAGAGAAACTTCTAATCTGGCATCTCTGGGGAGGCTTTACTAATTAATTGAAGATTGGAGTTGAAGAAAAATACGAGCACGGAGCACTGCGGAAGTTGTGTGGTGGGTAGGTCGCCGGCCCAACCCCAAGTGAGACTTTGTTTCCCGTGCGCTGCTGGGCCAACCCAGGGGCTCCTGATTGTAACCGGGCCATCCATCAGTTCTACGAGAGCTTCCCAGTCTGCACTGGGAGGGCTCACCAGCAGCCTGGTTAAAATGGAGATGCCGATGCTGGGAATGGTTTGAGATCCTGCATTTCTAACACGCTTCTAGGGGATGGACCACATTTTGAGTAGCAAAGGTCTACGGCGTGCCACGTTGGACACCTCGTGCAGCAGTCAGGTCCGTTCCTAGAACTTCCAGCAGCATCCTGGGGGGGCAGAGCACTAGCCTGCAGACACGCTCTTGGCCAGAGTTAACGTGAGTTTTGAAGATCACCCGGTGACTGTGCACAGGTCCCACACGAGCCACGCTCTCTCTCATCTGTGAGCCTCTTCATAATACTGCTTCCTCTGCCCGTAATGCCTTCGCTCCCCCCAAAGAAGAGCCAGGTCCCAAAAGTCAAGCCACAGAAACAAATTCCGGCTACCTGAGAGCTAAGGGCCTATCTTGCCTCACTCAGAGCTCTGAGGAAACTAGAATTTTTGAATACCTGAAAGCCACCGAGATAAAGGGGGGGCAGCACAAGGCCAACGGTGTCACAGGAAGAGGCCTGCATGGCTCAGTGCAATCAGGGGAAGGCGCTCAACTCGTGAATTCTCTGTTGGGAGACACAGGACAAATGAAAGCGTGTGTTTGATATTCTAGCTTTCTGGAAGGATCGCCTGAGGGACTGGTGTCCATCTCGCCTGACTTGGAGCACTGATGGGACCCAGAACACTTTGGATGTCTGGGGGCCACTGATCACCACAAAAGAAAACGGAAGCCTGGCTGCTGCACTACCAGAGAACCTGCAGTACCACAGACAGCCACCAGGGGAACCGGAGACTTTGAGGTCCTGAAAAAATACCAGCAAAACTTTGTAAAAGGAAAATTAAATGCATGAACCCAGAGAACTTGCAACCCTCCAAAATGGTTTTTCAGGTCCCTAGCATCTCTCGCCAAGCTGAAGGGTGAACGGCTTCTCTATACAAAGACAAGCTGTACAGAATGGGAGAGGTAGCTGTTTTTCAAATACATAAAACTCAGTAAAAAGGAAGGAAGGAAGGAGGGAAGGAAGGAAGGGAGGAAGGGAGGGAGGGAAGGAGGAAAATAGGAAGGAAGGGAAGAAAGCAAAATTACAAGGCACACAAAGAAACAAGGAAACATGGCCAATCAAAGAAGCAAAAATAAATCTTGAGAAACCAACCTAAAGAAAAGAAGATCCATGAATTATTTGACAAATAATTTAAAATAATTACATTAAAGAAGCTTAATACTTTACAAAAGAACACAGATAGACAACAAAATGAAATCAGGAAAATAATGCATGAACAAACTGAGACTATCAGTAAAGCTATAGAAAGTATATTAAAAAAAACAAACAAACAGAAACTCTGGACCTGAAGGACACAATTACTGATTTCAAAAAGGATTTAACAGCAGACTTGATTAGGGCAGAAGAAACAACCAGCAAACTCAAAGACAAGTCATCTGAAATTATTGCCTCAGAGGAACAAAAAGAAAAACGTGTACATGAAAAGAATGAAGAAAGCCAAGGGAACTAATGGGACACCATCAAGTAGACCAATAAACACATTATGGGAGTGGCAGGAGGAGAGAGAAACGAACAGAAAGCTCATTAAAGGAAAAAAAAACCAGCTAAACATTTCTCAAATCTGGGGAAGGAAATGGAAATCCAAATTCAAGAAGCTCAAAAGACTCCGATGATGATGAACCAAAGAAGCTCACATCAAGACACATCCTCAAATTGTCAAAAGTCAAAGACGAAGAGAGAATATTGAAAGGAACAAGAGGAAGGCAATGCACCATGGGTAAGAGATTAGCTGTAAGATTAGCACTGGGGTTTTCAGTGAAAACATTACAGGCCAGAAGACAGTGGGATAATATATTCAAAGAAATACAACGGCCACTCAAGAATACTATATCCAATAAAACTGAGTTTCAACGTTTTTTATTTATTTTTGAGACAGAGACAGAGCATGAACGGGGGAGGGGCAGAGAGAGAGGGAGACACAGAATCGGAAGCAGGCCCCAGGCTCCGAGCCGTCAGCCCAGAGCCCGACGCGGGGCTCGAACTCGCGGACCGCGAGATCGTGACCTGGCTGAAGTCGGACGCTCAACCGACTGCGCCACCCAGGCGCCCCTAAAACTGAGTTTCAAACATGAAGGAGGTGTAGATTTTCCCAGATAAACAAAAGCTGGGAGAGTGGATCTTCATTAAACCTGCCTCACAAGAAATGTTAAACACATTCCTGCATGCTGAAATTTAAAAATGCTAGACAAGGGGCTCCTGGGTGGCTCAGTCAGTTAAGCATCCGACTCTTGGTTTCGGCTCAGGTCATGATCTCACGGTTCATGAGTTCAAGCCCCGCATTGGACCCTGCGCTGGTTGGGATTCTCCCCCTCTCTCTGCCCCTTCCCTGCTTGTGCTCTCTCTCTCTCTCTCAAAATAAATAAATAACATTTTAAAACAAATCTTCTCTCTTAAAAAATATTTCTAATATACAATACAGTATCATTAGTTATGCTCACCATGTTGAATGTGAGATCCTCAGAACATATTCATCTTATAACTGAAAATTTTTACTTTTGGAACATCATCTCCCCATTTCTCCCCCCCCCACACACCCCCCTCGGGTCCCTGGAAACCACTGTTCTACTCTATTTCTATGAGTTCAGCTGTTTGTTGTTGGTGCTTTGTTCCACGTGTGAGTGATATTATAGAGCTCTTATCTTTGACTTAACTTCTCTCACATACACACAAAGTAACTATGTGAGGTGATGTATGTGCTAATTAACTTGATTATGGGAATCATTTCACAATGTATATGTATATCAAATCATCATATTGTATACTTTAAATATAATTACAATTTTATTTGTTGATTATACCTCAGTAAAGCTGGGAAAAAAGTAAACAAATCTGCAATGTGTGCACATACAGATAAAGCATGGCTCAGTGGATTTTTAAAAATAAGATGCCTTTATATGCTGTCTACAAAAGACTCACCTTAGACGTAAAGACACACATAGGCTAAAAGTGCAACAATGGGAAAAAATTTTCCATGCAAAAGGCAACCAAAAGAGAGCAGGGTGGCCATATTTGTATCAGACAAAATTGACTATAAGCCAAAATAGAACCTACCACAAGAGACAAAGAAGGGCATTATGTAATGATAAAGGGTCAATTTACAAGGAAAATGTAATTATGAAGATACGTGTACCTAATAGCCAAATATATGAAACAATTACAATTTTGAAAAGGAAGAATAAAGTGGGAAGAATCAATCTATCTGATCTCAAGGCTTATTATACAGCTACTGTAATCAAGACTGTGGGGTCTTGATCAAGAAGAGGGGTAGGCATATAGATGAATTGAACAGAAGAGAGAACCCAGATATAGACCCACACAAATTTGTTTCACAGATTTTTGACAAATAAGAAAGGCCAATTTGATGGAGGAAAGATACATTTTTCAATAAGCGGTCTTGGAGCACGTAAATATCCATAGTTAAAAACTAAACTCTGGGGGGGTACCTGGGGGCTCAGTCAAGCATTCAACTCTTGATTTCCACTCAGGTCATGATCTCATGGCTTGTGAGATCGAGCCCCACTTGGGCTCTGCACTGACAGCACAGAGCCTGCTTGAAATTCTCTCTCTCTCTCTCTCTCTCTCTCTCTCTCTCTCTCTGCCTCTCTTCCCCTCAAAATAAATAAATAAACTAAAAAACAAACAACTGAAAGCTAAACTTTGACACGAGTCTCACACCTGGCACAAAAATTAACCCAAACCTAAAAGTAAAACTTAAAACTATAAAAGTTCTAGGAAAAAAATGCAGAGAAAATCTTCAGGATCTAGGACTAGGAAGAAAATTCTTAGACTTGATGCCAAAGGTACAATTCATACAAGGGAAAGTTGATAAATTGAACCTGAATGAAATAAAAAAATTTTTGCTCCGTGAAAGACTGTACTCAGATGACAAAGGCAAGCTATAGTCTGGGAGGACATGTTTCCAAACCATATATCTGACAGAGGACTAGTACCCAGAATATATAAAGAACTCCCAACATTCAACAGTAAATAAATAAAACAATCCAATTAGAAAATGGGCAAAAAAACATGAACAGCCATTTCACTGAAGAGGATTTACAGATGGCAAATAAGCACATGAAAAGATGTTCAATATCATTAACAACTAAGGAAATGCACATTTAAATCCCAATGAAACATTTCTACACACATATCAAAATGGCGACAGCAAATGGTGAGGATGAAGAAAAGCAGGATCACTCATATATGGCTAATAGCAATGCAAAATAGTACAGCTGCTCTAAAAAATAGTTCACATTTTCTTTTTTTCATTTATTTATTTATTTTGATAGAGAGAAAGTGCACAAGTGAGGAGGGAGAGAGAGAGAATCCCAAGCAGGCTCCACACTGTCAATGCAGAGCCCCATGTGGGGTTCGAACTCACAAACTGCAAGAACATGACCCAAGCTGAAACCAAGGGTCAGATGCTCAATTGACTAAGCCACCCACGTGCCCCAAAGTTTGCACTTTCTTAAAAACCAAACATACAATTACCATATAACCTAACAATTGCACTTTGGGGCATTTATCCCAGAGTAGGGAGACTTACGTCCATATAAAAACCTATACGCAAATGTTTATAGCAAGTTACCCATAGCATAATACCCAAACTAGCAATAACCCAGATGTCCTTCCGTGGATAGTTAAACAAACCATGGTACATCCATACCGTGGAATACTACTCAACGATAACCAGGAACAACCCATTAATACATGCAACTACGTGTATAAATCTCCAGAGAATTACACTGAGTTAAAAAAAAGAAAGCCAGTCCCAATAGAGTTATGTACCTCATAACTATCTTCACAACATTCTTGCAATGGCAAAATTCTAGAAATGGAGAAAAGATTAGTGATGCCAGGAGTTAAGGATGGGGTGGGGGCAGTGGTGTGGGTGGCTATAGAAAGACAACAGAACCATGGCGCGCCTGGGTGGCTCAGTCGGTTAAGCGGCCGACTTCGGCTCAGGTCACGATCTCGCGGTCCGTGAGTTCGAGCCCCGCGTCGGGCTCGGTGCTGACAGCTCAGAGCCTGGAGCCTGTTTCAGATTCTGTGTCTCCCTCTCTCTCTGTCCCTCCCCTGTTCATGCTCTGTCTCTCTCTGTCTCAAAAATAAATAAACGTCAAAAAAAAAATTAAAAAAAAAAAAAGAAAGACAACAGAACCTTGTGATGATGGAAATGTTCTATATCTCGACTGCCTCTATGTCAGTATTCTCATTATAATTGCAAGATATTATCACTGAAGGAACAAACACAAGATCTCCCTGTGTTTTATGCACATATATTCTTTTACTAGGAAAAAAAAAGTTTTTTAAATATACCAAAATAATTTAATACTGTCAATTTGATTTTGGTTTTTTGTGGGGAGTGGGGCAATATTTTTTTAAGACTTTGGTTTTTTAGAGCAGTTTTAGGTTCGCAGCAAAACTGAAAGGGAAGTACGGAGATTTCCCTTATGGTAATATAATTATGATCATTCACTCTTGGTGTGGTACAACCTATGGTTTTGGACAAATGTGTATCTATCATGAGGGTATCGTACAGAATATTTTCACTGCCCTAAAAATCCTCTGTGCTACTCTGTATTCATTTTACAACTGCATGCAAATCAACAATTATTGCCAACTAAAAGTATATAATTAATATTTAGTGAATTTAGTATTTAATTAAAAATAAGAGACAATGGGGCACCTGGGGTGGCTTAGTCAGATGAACGTCCGACCCTTGGTTTCAGCTCAGATCATGATCTCACGGTTTAGCGCATTCAAGCCCCGCGTCCGGCTCTGCGTTGACACTGCAGAACCTGCTTGGGATTCTCGCTCTCCCTCTCTCTCTCTGCCCTTCCCCACCTCTCTGTCTTTCTCTCTCTCTCTCTCAAAACAAATAAATAAGCTTAAAAACAATTAAAAAATAAATAAAAGATAATAGCTCATATGCCGTCCAGCATTCGAGACCAGACCCGAAGGTTCCAGGATCAGGATGAGGTCTAAAGTCAAGGGGCAGAAGCTATCACTGACGTCACAGCAGCGTCCAGAGCCCTGAGCTTGTACTCCAGACGTCACTGATGTCAAACCCTGGACGTTCTGCTTAATTGCAGCACTACTGTTTCTGGGCAGTGAAACATCCATTCTGACTGCAAAACAGACCTTGCGCAGACCTGTTTCTTCGCATCACCAGCTCCCAGGTCGAAGGTGGTGCAAATATACAGACAGGTGGAGCCGGTCACGTGCCTTTCTGAACCGAAAGGGAGTTGAGAATGACACGTTTTGGCTTCCACAATGGCCGTCTTGCCACTAACCAAGCCTCACAAGGGGGGGCTCCCCAGACAGAAAGAGGGGATTCAGATGCTGTGTGGCCTTGAACAATGGCCAATGTCCAGCATGCCTGCCCTTTCTCTCTCTTCCCCCCTCGTCACTCCCCACCCCTATCCCTCCTCCATGGCCCTTACCCAGATCAGTTCTCCCCGTGCTTCGGGACACAGGGTTAGAGGCTACTTCCTTCCCTGACCAGTCATCCCACTAGGCTGAGTTTGGTTCATTTCGAGAACTGTTTCCATGTGTCAGCTTCATATCATGCCAACCCCATGAGGGTTGGGGACAGAAATCCCGTCAGACCCTGCACAGGACCCACGGTTTAATAGAGCTTAGGTCAAGGGAAGGCAGAGAGCCCAAAACGGGGCTCGAACTCATGAACCTCGAGATCCTGACCTGAGTCGAAATCATGAGTCGGATGCTTAACTGACTGAGCCACCCAGGTTTCTCCATGTTCAGTTTCTTTACATCCTCAATTCCCTGCTTGCTCTCAAGGAGCATTTCCCAAGGGGCGCTGAGGGTGGGAAGGACCGGAGGACCCCTGTGGGGGAGCCCAGGCTTCTCACCTGGGCTTTGAAACCCACAGCCCACTTCAAGTCCCTTTGACGGTCGTTTGAATAACAATGCCTTCTACTAAGCCCAGCTAATGGGAAAGTAATCTTTCTCTTCCAGAGCTATTGCTCTGTGAAGTGCTTACCAAATAGGGTTTTTAAATAGCAAGAGAGCCAAACTCAATTTGGGAATTAATGTGTTTAAACCCAGCTGGAAGCATTCCTCTTCATTCCCAAGGCAGAAACTGGAATTGGAACTTTCCAAGTAGCTCCAGCCTCCGTGGGCTGAGAAGCCGGAAGTCACCACGGTGTGTCTCAGCCGGATGACCTTGCCCTCAAAGGTCTTCCTTCCTGGGCCCAGGAGCTCTGCCCTTCAGCTCCCTCAAGTCCCCAGATGTGCTCAATCACCCCTGACCAATGGATCAAAGAGAAAACTGACTTGTGACACACGAGTTTATAGGGACACGGCCTTAGAAGTCATTGAGTAGAGAAAGACCACCTTCTGCCTCCCGATGGACCAGCGGCCACCATGACTGCTGGCACCGTGTGTTTATCTCCAAGACAGGTCCGGGCATCTGGGTTCATGTGCTTTCAACGAGAGCCTCCAGGGGCTGCCCCTGACCCTTTAGGCTTGCAGCCTGGGTCACACCATGGCAACATCTGTGCCTGTAATTCCAGCCAGCCAAGAAAGGGCTCCGGCCGGAGGGAGGCGGGGGGGGGGGGTGGCTTGTACCACCCAAATTCAGCCTCTTTGCCTTCTTGGCAGGACCCCGGACTTCCCAGCCACTTTGGAGCTTCCTCAGCTGGAGCTCAGGCCAGCTCCACAGCAACTTCCTGTTACAGATGCTTGGGAGACACGGACCAAAAATCTACCCCCGACCGCCAATAAATGCCTCAGCCACAGCAGTGGTCCCCAACCTGGCTCCTGTCCCTCCACCTCTGCAGCTTTTTTCTGTCCCTCCCAGAGCGTCAGTCAATCCTCTCTCCAGCCCACCCACCCCCACCTCGCCAGGCCGGAGCCAGACCTCAGCAAGCCCTGAACAGCCCAGTGAGCCAAACCCCTGTCTCAGCTTCCAGGGAGAGCTTTGCACTGGGCCTGTTGCAATGAGAACAGCAGCGTTCATGTCCTCAGGGAGCGTAGAGATTTATCAGGCAGAAAAATGATTGAATTCTTTCGTGTGTGTCTTTTAAAACTGGACGAAATCACCTCCAAATTATGATGGCTTTCAGCAGCTGGAGGGAAGAGGAAATGGAACATGCGCTTTTCTAAGTTCTGAGGTATCGATTGGGGACTAATGGAGGGAAATGGATAATTGGCTAATTGATCAGGCGATTTATATTCTCAAACAATCACCAGGTTACGGGTGCCCCCAGCTGGCTGTGTCCTACTCTCTTATTAGATCTGTCAAGATGTAGAAGGCTGGAGACCTCAGTCTGTGTGCCAGGAAGTGTCGGGGTTCCCAAGACCACTGTCAGCTTTGATGGTTCTCTAGAAGGACCTAGAAAACTCAGAGGAGCTTTTAGCCTTTTGATTCCAGCTTATTACAGCGAAACAATGCAGATTAAAACCAGCAAAGGAAACTGAGACATGGGGTCCAGGCGTCCAGTGTTTTTATCAGGGGTCATGTAGGCATAAAACGCCCACATGACTGACCTTGGCTGTTTAGTCTCCAACCTTCCTGCCCTCGGAAGTCAAACTGATAGAGTGTGGCCCAGGCTCGGAGGCAAACAAAAGCGAGCATTTACCATGAGTCCTGTTGCTGGCATACCCTCTCCAGCATGGCCCCAGGCCCCAGGCGTGCAAAGACACTCTAATCAGGCGGGATATTTCAATGGCTTAGAGGTCACCTCTCTTGAGCTGGTCAAGGGCAAGTCCTGAAACCTGCAGTGTGTAGGGTTTGGACCACCTGGGCCTGCGTGTGGAGGGAGCTCCAACAGCTGCATCTACCGGAAGGCTGGGGCAGGGAAAAAGATTTCTGATTAATTAAACCCAATTTTTTTCATCTGTATTGTAGACCTTCTGTCAGTTGTGTGTCCCTATACGGACCAGTCTCTTGGCCATACTGAATCATTTCTGCGCCGTTTGACAGCTCTCGGGACTATATATCTTTAGTAACTGCAAACTTGATTTCCGAACAGTTTAGATTTAACAAAGAATTGCCAGGAGAGTTCCCAAATACTCTTACACCCAGTTTCCCCTAGTAGGAACGTCTTACTCTAGAACGGTACATGTGTTGCAATTACGGAACCACTATTAACGTATTATATTAACTGAATTTCATACTTTATTCAGATTTCCTGAGATTTTGCCTACCATTCTTTTTCTGTCCCAGGATTGCATCCAGGATACTGCATTTCATTTGTTCATCATTTCACTTATTCATCCTTAGGCTCTGGGCTGTGACAGTTTCTCGGACTTTCCTTGTTTATGATGACCTTGAGAGTTTTCAAGAATACTGGTCAGTATTTTTCCAGATGTTCCTCAGTTGGGATTTGCCTGATATTTTTCTGGCAATTAGACTGGCGCTGTGGGTTTTGGGAAGGACCACAGAGAGATAATCTACATCTCTTCACATCAAGGGTACGTCCTGTCAACGTGATATCACGGTCATCAACACCACTGTTGATGCTAACCTTGATGGCTGGCTGAGACAAGGCTTGTCAAGTTTCTCTCCCGGAAAGTTGCTCTCTACCCCTCTTTCCATACTGTCCTCTTTGGAAGGAAGTCACTAAGCACTCTCCCTCCTGTGCTCTTTGGAAGGAAGTCACCAAGTGCACACCTAAGGAGTGGGCAGCGATGTTCTACCTTCTTGAGGATGAGGCATCCACATACATTTGAAATTCTTCTGCACGGAAGATTCGACTCTTCTCCCCCATTTATTTTTATTCAACCATTTATCTCTATCAGTATGGACTCATAAATGTTTATTATATGTTTGGGTTGTATATATATATACACATATATGTTATATATGTATATGTATGTATATGTATGTATACATACATATGTATATACATATGTATATATGTTATATACATATATGTTATATATTATATGTTTGGTCTATATAATAGACCCATTGTTAGAGTTTTTGTGTCTGTTTGTAGCATTTCTTTACTTCCTGATAGAATAAGATGCTCCAGGCTCATCTTATATATTTCATGCCCCAATAGAATCACCCAATTCTCCAAGGGGCGATCATTTTTAACCGTGCACCTGACATCCTGAAATGTCAGGATGTCATATAGCAAGATGCCTTAAGACCACGTGATCCAGGGGCACCTGGGTGGCTCAGTTGGTTGAGCGTCCTACTTTGGCTCAGGCCATGATCTCACGGTTCATGGGTTCAAGCCCCGCATCAGGCTCTGTGCTGACAGCTTCAGATCCTCTGTCCTCTCTCTCTGCCCCTCCCCTACTCATGCTCTGTCTCTCAAAAATAAATATTTAAAAGACCACGCGATCTCATGTTATAGATGAGATCTATACCCCCCTCATCTATATAGATCTATAGACGAGACCCCCCCATCTATATAGATATAGACCACCTCCTCGTGTTATAGATGGGGAAACTGAGGCCGGAAAGAGGTTAGGTAGACATCGGCCACAATCGTGTGTGACCGCCCCGTGAAGACTAGACCTCTGGTCTCCGGGTGGATTGGTTTTCACACCGTACCACAGTAATGCCCCTCGTTCATTTTTGTTTGCAGAAGTAAAAAGAGAAAAGGTGGGGTTGTGCCCCAAGATGGCTCCTGGAAATTGCTTTCTGGAATACATTTTTATTCAAACTTGCTTTCATGCGATGTGTCCTTTCTCCAAAAAAGTCATGAACTGAAATAAAACTTCTGGTTAGTAAAGACATCTCATTAATGCTGCTGCTGCCTGATGAAAGGCTTGCTTGGCTATATTCAAAGCTAGAGCCTCCTTATAGCCAATTTAATACTGTGCCTTCTTCTATATAGCCATTTGGTTACATTTTCTTTTTATAAAGCCATTAAGTGTTTGATGATAATCGTTCCCATGGATACTGTAAATTTCATTTTCCTAGGGAAACACAAGTTCTAGCATTTAATACTATGTTTACTGCATAATCTATTTTTTAATGCTAAGGACCCCGGGGGCAAAAAGTAGACAGGATTCTGGAAGGAAGCAATCCCGTGGTCAGGACAGCAGAGGACGACCCAAGGTACTAGCTTAGAGTCCAGGACGGGAGGAATATTAAGGGATTTGTGGTGCAGCCTGTTGCACAGGGGAATCTTCCAACCTGAACCACACCTGCTCCAGCAGGGAGCCAGCCAAGGATCCTCCTGGTAAGACCCCAGGTAATATGGCCAATAGGATTGTGGCTGGTTTATTAAGAAGTCTCCACTCGTTGGGGGATGAACATGAAAGGTTTCATTTTCCCAAAAATCGTGCTCTGAAGATCCTCCTTATCTACTCCATTCCTGTCATGACGGTGTGGTTCTATAAGGTATTCGGGTTGTTGAAAGAGCTTCATTTTGGTGTGTAAGACTTGGCCCGGTTCATTTTACCACCGTGATTTCACATTCTATTCAAAACCCTTAACGATCTGCTCTCTTCACCCCTCCTCACTGGCAACACAGCCTCTAGCAACTGTGTGTCTTCTCTTTCTCTCTCTCTCTCTCTCCCCCTCCCTCCTCCACTCCCTCTCCCTCTCTCTTTCTCTTTCCCTCTCTCTCCTTCCCTTCCCTGCTCGCACTCTCTCTCATTCCCTATCTCTCTCTGTCTTTCCCTCCTGCTTCCCTCCCCTCCTCTTCTTCTCTTTCTCTCTCCCTCCCTCTCTCTCTGTCACTGCCTGTCACCCGGGAGCCACCTCACAGCTTCTTACTCTGTGGTCCCCTCCCCTCCCCCAGCAGCCCACACTTGGTGGTGGCGCTATGCTTCAGAGGATGATTACCAAGAAAACCTTCGGCAAAGTCCCTCCTACCCAGCATAAGCTCTTGTCCTGTGGAGCGGTGAAAACACAGGTGCCCAGCTGCACCTTGTACTCAGCATTTCCTCCTCTGTCTCCAGCTCCTGTAGCCCTGGCCTTCCAGCAAACAGCTTTCAGACAAGACACCACAGTGGGGTCCAGGGTGGGAGAGTCAGGTTCCCCCAATCGGAAAAAAATGGTCCTGAGATGCAGGCCCCACCCTCCACGGAACATACCCCCCTCTCCATCAGCCTTCTCTGACCTTGCCCAGGATAATGGAGTGAGTGACGCCTTCTCAATGGCACGGTGTCACATCACTCTGGGCGGGAAGAGCTCTCCATCACTCTCTCCCCATTTTGGGCCTGGGGCCATCTTGATGGCTATTAAGGATGTGTGTGTGGACCAAGGCGAGCCTGGTGGTTCTCAAAATGTGGCCCCAGGACTTGGCAGCCCCAGCATCACCTGGGAATCTGATAGAAATGCTAATGTTCAGGCTCCACCTCCAGATCTCGGGAGTCAGAAACCCTGGGCATGGGGCCAGCGACCTGTGTTTTAACAAGCCGTCCGGGTGATTCTAACCAGCTGGGCTAAAGCATGAGCACCACGGCTTCCAGATGCCAAGTATCTTCCCTGGTTTTTTTCAGCCATGCCCCTGAGCCTATATTCAACTTCTTTAAATCTCAGTTTCTACGTAGTTGAAGTGACTTTTCTAAGTTCCTACAGCTACTTATCGGCAGTGTCTATGAACACCAAGGTGTCCAAATTGGTGGTTAGCGATCTCTAGCGACCTCTAGTGGAGCTATGGTCACAGTGCAAGGGCGCCTCAGCTCTGAACGCGTGAGAAGGAAAAGGTTTTTTTTCTGCTCAACAATGCTTCTGACGCCAGATGTGTGGGTTTGTCTACACCGAGCAATTCTCCAATTCCTGGTGGACCAACTGGATGTCCTACGACTCAACGCAGTTCTGACACTAACCGCCCAGAGTTAACACAGAACCCTAAAGTTAGGGGCTCTGTCCCACAAGACTGCCCCCCCCCCATGTGAGACACCCACCAGTCACAAGTCACAGCCACCCCGGCGATAACCCCGCGGCTTCCCACGACCCCCTCCTCAGGTTTGATAACTTGCTAGAACAGCTCACAGAACCCAGGGAAACATTTTCCTCATTATTACCAATTTATGACAAAAGATATTTTAAAGATGCAAATGAACAGCCAGATGAAGAAATGCCCAGGGCGAGGTTCAGAGGGTCCCCGGGTGCAGGAACTTCTGTCCCCACGGTGTTGGGATGCACCACCCTCCCGGCACGCAAATGAGTGCTTGCTTAACAGATCCAGCACTCTCTGAAGCCCTTTGGGTACGGTTTTGATGGAGGCTTTATTAGGTAGGCATGACTGATTAAATCACTGCCCTTGGCAATCAAGTCAGTCTCCAGCCTCTCTCCCTGCTCCAGCGGTGGGGGTGGGGGTGTGGCTAAAAGTACCAACTCTCTAATTACAAGTTTGGTTCCTCTGGCAATCAGCCCCCCCATCTTTAGGTGCTTCCCCAAAGTCACCTCATTAAGATAAAAGATACGGTTGCAAGGGGCTTGTTATAAGTAACAAAAGATGCTCCCTTTAATTACTCCAGAGCTGTTTCAGGATCTCAGGAGCAAGACAGAAACCAAGCATTATAATGGAAGATGGCCCTGTTGTTCTTATCACTCAGGAAATTACAAGGTTTTTAGGAGCCCTGGCCAACAGCCAGGGACAAAGACCAAAATGCGTTATTTCTTTTTACACGCAATATCACAACACGTTGTTGTTCATCAAGCTGAGAGTCAACAGAAGCCCCCAGCAGCCGGCTCTGAAGGATTCAGGGGGGACCACCCAAACAACAGGCTGAGAGCGGTTCCCTGAGGACAAGCAGGGACTCTAATCTGGATAGGCTGGACACCAGATGTCCGCTATGCTATTTTCAAAGAGAAAAAGAAACCTGGGTGTGCTATGGAAATTAGTCATGGAACACCGAACTGTAACACTGAGTCGGATTTAAATCCACATGTTGGGAAAGCAAAGGAACGCCCAGAGTGGAAGTGACTTGTTCCGGGTAACCTGGCCAAGGTGCTTTGCTCATGAGGATCCTGGGGTTCCTGGGATTTCTAGAACCACTCCAACATGCCCTGAAGTCATTTTAAGAGGAAACAAAACAAGAACCCGTTTCTAAACTGTTTCCCTCTCTTGCACTGTTGGTGGGAATGCAAATTGGTGCAGCCACTCTGGAAAACAGTGTGGAGGTTCCTCAAAAAATTAAAAATAGACCTACCCTATGACCCAGAAATAGCACTGCTAGGAATTTACCCAAGGGATACGGGAGTACTGATGCACAGGGGCACTTGTACCCCAATGTTTCTAGCAGCACTCTCAACAATAGCCAAATTATGGAAAGAGCCTAAATGTCCATCCAGTGATGAATGGATAAAGAAATTGTGGTTTATATACACAACGGAGTACTACGTGGCAATGAGAAAGAATGAAATCTGGCCCTTTGTAGCAACGTGGATGGAACTGGAGAGTGTTACGCTAAGTGAAATAAGCCATACAGAGAAAGACAGATACCGTATGTTTTCACTCTTACGTGGATCCTGAGAAACGTAACCGAAACCCGTGGGGGAGGGGAAGGGAAAAAAAAAAGAGGTTAGAGTGGGAGAGAGCCAAAGCATAAGAGACTCTTAAAAACTGAGAACAAGCTGATGGTTGATGGGGGGTGGGAGGGAGGGGAGGGTGGGTGATGGGTATGGAGGAGGGCACCTTTCGGGATGAGCACTGGGTGTTGTATGGAAACCAATTGGACAATAAATTTCATATATTGAAAAAATAAATAAGTAAGTAAATAAATAAATAATAAATAAACAAACTGTTTCCCTGCGCGTGAACCATCCACGTGAACACAGCAGGTGCACACATTTGGGGATCTACAATACAGCTTCCAGCAGAGAAGCCACTTCTGACAACACGCGCTGCTGCGTTGAGAAGCTTGCAGGGCCCTGCGTTCCCCCGGGGGCCGCGAGTGCCTCCATTCCTCCTGTGGCTGCGGGAACACAATACCACGGATGGGGTGGCGGTGGGGGTGGGGCTTAAACAGCAGAAATGAGTTTGCTCGCAGTTGTGCAGGCTGGGAGTCCCAGATCAAGGTGTGGGCAGGGCTGGTTTCTCCTGAGGCCTCGCTCCTTGCCTGGCAGGTGGCTGCTTCCTCACTGTGTCCTCACATGGTCCTCTGTCTGTGCAGGTGCTCCCCCTGGTGTCCTTTCCTCTTCTTATAAGGACACCACTCCCATCAGACCAGCCCCTCCTTATGACCTCATTGAACTGTAATGACCTCTTCAAAGTCTGCAGGGGCACCTGGGCGGCTCAGTGGGTTACGTGCCCGACTTCGGCTCGGGTCATGATCTCACTGTTCGTGGGTTCGACCCCCACATTGAACTCAGAGCCTGGAGCCTGCCTCGGATTCCAAGTCTCCCTCTCTCTCTGCCCCTCCCTCGCTCATATTCTGCCTCTCAAAAATGAACAAATGTTAAAAAAAAATTTTTTTAATAGACCAAAAAACAAAGTCTGTGTCTGCAAATACAGTTACATTGGGGGTTAAGACTTCAACCTATGAACTTGGACGGGGGGGGGGGGGGGGGGTGGTGCATAACCTCAGTCCGTAACAGGAGCTGAAGCGGTAAAGGCAGAGCTCAAACTCCCCTGGCCGACCCCCGCCCCACCCCGAAGGTCCGGCTCGGTGTCCCTTTATCCTGGTGTCTTCCTTACCTGGGCCTCCTTCCCCCACTCCGCGAGACCAGCCCCCACATCCTCTTCCTTCGTCACACTTAGCATAATTATAATCACATATTTGCACGTACGAGTGTTCGTCTATCGTCTGCCTCTTGCCTTAGATGACAAACCCCGGGGTCCCTGTCTGCGTTGTTCCCTGCTGCGTGTCCACCTGGCTACCCAATTCCTAAGTGGGATTAGGTGTGGTCAGCCCCCCACACTCATAGACAGACAGACATCAGCCGATAAGCCTTGGTGTCGCCCTTGGGCCTTCTGCTTTTCCAATGGCCCCTCCCCGAAGGCCTCTCTTGAATATAATTCAGGGTAATTGCTGTCTTTAACATTTTGGCCACCCCCAGCCTCAGCACACAGGCAGGGCAATTTTTTATGACACGGAACAATACCTTTACTTTTCTGGCACAAGCAATCTTGCCATCCAGTGTGGTCAGCAGACCAACAACATCAATACCACCTGGGACTTTGCTAGAAATGCAGGATCCCAGCCCCCACCCCAGGCTACAGGATCAGAGTCTGCATTTTTAACAACATCTGCAGGAGACTCTTCAGCAGATAACAGTTTGAGAAGCACTTAACCTAGAACAGCTTCACCAGAAAGTTCCCCAGATGCGATTTCTACTGAAGACGGCGGCAGGGGATGAGAGCATCATGGGATCCCACCACTACCTTGAGGGGTGGCCTCGGACCCCAGATTTTCTGTCCCCGCCCCAACGTAATGGTATCATATAAGCAGAAATGACCTGTTCAGGGTCTCTCAAATTTCCCTAATCATTAAAGAACCCTGGAGAGATTTTTCACCAAAAAGTAATAATAACTAGATATCACCTAAACCTCCCATGTTTGAGTTGAAATAAAAGTTTGACTCCTCATTAGATAAAACCCATTTTGTGACTCAACGGGGAAAGAGTGTGGGTCATTGTTGTCATTACAGGGTCCAGGTGTAAACCCCAAGGAGACTCTAATGACAGAGAAGGAGCAGAGGCGCCCCCCAAGGTCATCAGGGCTTGTGCCGCATTGTGTCAGAGTCCGTCACCAAGTTTGGCGCATCCACACTCGTATTCCAAGATCACAAGCCTACATGAGAACAAAACGGAGGTGGCTGCAAGGTGTTGAGCGTGAAGCAGTGATTTGGGGTTTTTTTCTCGGAAACCCCTTTCCACGTCTTTACCCCATTGAGGCAGTCAGAAAGCCCCTTGGAGGGAACTGGTGAACACCAGGAGCATCAGGGGCTGAGGCCAGCTTGAAGGAATGTTGGATGGATGTCCCCAGATGAGGTCTGAGGAAACAAGGTCCATGAGGCTGAAACCCGGCCGTTCCATTTGGCCCGGTTTCCTGGTGAGGGCTGGAGACATCCCCATGTCGCCCAGCAGGTGCAGAGGTCCTGCCTCCACTTCCCCTGTGAACTCGGGAAAGTTGCTGCCACACTCCCGACCTCAGTTGCCTCATCTTTATTTATTTTTTTATTTTTTTTTCAATGTTTATTTATTTTTGAGACAGAGAGAGACAGAGCATGAATGGGGGAGGGGCAGAGAGAGAGGGAGACACAGAATCGGAAACAGGCTCCAGGCTCTGAGCCATCAGCCCAGAGCCCGATGCGGGGCTCGAACTCACGGACCGCGAGATCGTGACCTGGCTGAAGTCGGACGCTTAACCGACTGCGCCACCCAGGCGCCCCCAGTTGCCTCATCTTTAAAACAGTACAAGGGTCAGAGAGTTAGAGAATTCAATTCATTCATTCATTCATTCATTCATTCATGAAGACAGTGCCAGCCATATAGATAAACATCCACTCGATGGTTATCATTATTATTATATCACTGAGAACTTTATTTACTAGACTCTAAGCCCTGAAGGTCGCAGCTAATTTGTCTGGTCCTTGTCATCCCAGGGCCTGGTGTGGTACCATAGTTGACAGGTGCTTGATGAATGAATGAATGAATGAATGAACGAATGAAGAACGTTCTCCTCAAATCAGGGACTCGGACCCATGGGTTGCTCTGGTTGAGGTTGTCCCCATGGTTGATTGTCTTCTAAACACAGGGAAGGAAAAGGGAGGGAATAAACAAAAGGAAGTGGAGACAGCCATTAAAAATAACATGTATGCGGGCGCCCAGGTGGCTCAATCAGTTAAGCGCCCGATTCTTGGTTTTGGCTCAGGTCACCATCTCCCGGTTCGTGAGTTTGAACCCCACGTCCAGCTCTGTGCTGACAGCGCAGAGCCTGCTGGGGATTCTCTCTCTGTCTCCTCCCCTGCTCATGCTGTCTCTGTCTGTCTCCAAAATAAACTAAAAAAAATAAATCAGTAACATGTATCTTTTGAAGCAAGAGACTTCACAGAAAGGCTTAAAAATCCCGAGTCCAAAGAAGAGCTAAAGACAGAGAGAAAGGGCCGGGGGTGAACACAGAGGAAGGTACCTGCAGCTGACATGGGCAGGGCCAGAACTCGGTGGACGGAGGAAAGGGAGAGAGAGCAGCTGAGGAGGCCCTGGCCGCCTGGGCTGGAGGGTCACACAGGCACACAGCTGGGTGGCCGGAGCGCCTCTCTTCCCTGGGGTGGTACCCCACACTGCGGCCAGTGTTGCCGAAGTCGGTCGTGACGTCAGTGATGTGCTTAGCGCTAGGGGTCCCCTTACGAGGGTGTGGCCTTTCTGGCGCGCGTGTGACTCAACAGAAGAGGAAGAACCACCTGCTGGCCGCGGCCACAAAGGTGACGTCGCTCTGGTGCAGCAAGAGACTCTCTCCAGCCTCCCCCCCTTGCGCCCTAGCCCCCAAAGTCTCCACATCCACCTGAGATGTACGTCTGGGGTGGGGAGGGACCGACTTATTCCCCCAGGTCCGAGATGTTAAAAAAAGGCTTGGGTTGAGGGCCCGGAACGCCTGGTGTCCTCACGCTGGGTGAAATCGCACATCTGAGCGGTGGATGTCAGCGGACCCTCCCGGGGCCACCTCCTGTCCCCGTCCAGCTGCTTCGGCCTCTCCAGCCTCCCAACGACCAGCCTCAGCAGCTCTGTGTGGAGTCGTGGCCTTCCGCCTCTGTCAGAACCCGGGGTGTTCAGAGGTGAGCCCCGCCCAAAATGAAAAGAAGGTGTTCCCTGCACGAGAGCAGTGGGGGTGCGTCCCTGTCACTCCCTGAGACACTGACGGGAGGCTGGGGGCCACCAGCAGGGCGAGGCAGGGTGGCTCCCTGGTCGGGGGGGACGGTTGGGGGCAGTGCCCATGCTTTGAAGGGGTCCATTCTGAGTCTCCACTCCTGATTTTCTTCGAAGTGCATTCTCTTCCTTTCCCCCGGCCCCGAGGAGACCTCAAAGGCAGCGGAGCACAGACAGCCTGAGAATCAGGGCCCTGCCAGGGCCTCTGTTCATTTTTTTTGTTTTTAATTATGGTAAGACACATAAGACATACAGTTTGCCATTAGTGACGTTTAGTGCATTCATGGTGTTGTGAAGCCGCCACCACTAAGAACTTCCAGAACATTCCCATTGCTCCAGAAGAAAACCCCATGCCCATTCAGCAATGACTCCCTCTTACCCACCCCACGCCCGCAGCCTGGTCCTGACGACCAGCCATCTGGCTTCTGTCTCTCTGTCTCTGTGGATTGACTCATTCGGGATATTTCATGTACATGGAGTCCTACAATATGTGACACTTGTGGCTAGCGGTTTTCACGCAACCTAATGCTTTCCAGTTCACCCATGTTGTACATCATTTCTTCACTCTTCTTGGCGGCCAGATATTCCATTGTGTGGATGTACCGTATTTAGTGTTTATCCGCTCATCGGTCAGTGCACATCTGGGTTGTTTCTACTTTTGTTTTTAAATGTTCATTTATTTTTGAGGGAGGGAGACAGAGTGTGAGCAGGGGAGGTGCAGAGAGAGAGGGAGACACAGAATGTGAAGCAGGCTCCGGGCTCGGAGCCGTCAGCACAGAGCCCGACGCGGGGCTCGAACTCACGAACCGCGAGATCATGGCCTGAGCCAAAGTCAGACGCTCAACTGACGGAGCCACCCAGGCGCCCCTGGGCTGTTTCTACTTTCTGGCCCCTGTGAATAGCGCTACCGTGGGCATTCGTGCACAGGATCTGTTTGGACATCTGTTTTCAAGGTGGGACGTGTGGTAATTCTGTGTCAATGTCTGAGGTCCCATAGGGTTGTTTTTCAAGTATTGTTTCCTTCTGAAAACTGCAGGGCCCTGCGACCCGGCAGCTGGGTGCCAAATACTGTGCCAGCCCCGTGTCATATTCTCTCTCGAACCTCTCAGACAAGTATGCTGGTCCTCAGGACACAGGTGGAGGGAAACAGGTACAGAGAAGTAGAGAAAACGCCCGGAGTCACACAGCCAGAGGTGGCAGACCCAAGATTCAGAGCCAGAGTCTTCCAACTTAGAAAGCTCGGTCCTGCTCCCCTGTCACCTGCCCTTCTTCTAAACGTCTCCATGACCTCCCGGAGGGACCAAGGGGAGGGTGGGGGAGAAGAGTGGTGGGCAGCTGTCGACGGCTGGGAAGACCAGATGGTGGGGGGTGGTGAGTCAGCTGATACGGTTTCTCAGTGATGATCTCAATATATTTTTCAAAGCAACGGTGAGGCCATTTTCTGTGATAACAATGCAAGGAAACCAGACACAAATTATATGCGTTTAGTAAAACCCACACAGGTGATCATTGCTAGGTGTTCGATTCTCACTGGAGCACCCCTGAGAGGGAGTGAAGGGAGCAGGCCCCATAGCTGGTCTATGCGGGGCCTCGTGGGCCTGGCGGGGCTGGACGGGGGCATTTTGGAGGCGGGGGGGCGGGCAATAGGCCACTTCATGCACAGTCTTGGGGACAGAAATACATTTTCATGTAAACTTTCCCAAAAAGGCGCCTGGGTGGCTCAGTCAGTTACGAATTGGACTCTCGATCTCGGCCCAGGTCATGATGTCACAGTTCGTGAGATCGAGCCCTGCGTCAGGCTCTGTTCTGACAGTTCAGAGCTTGCTTGGGATTCTCTCTCTCTCTCTCTCTCTCTCTGCCCCTCCCTCTATCTCTTTCTTTCCCTCTCAAAAACAAAAGCAACTTTCCAACACATTTTCATATGAATGTCTCCTGTCTTGTCAGAGCCACGGACAGGGGACCACAAGAGTGCCGCACTCACCAGGCTGCACTGTGACACTTGAGAGTTCAAGTCACCAACTCCCACAGCCGGGCCTCCAGCCTGTGGAATGTCTGGGCAGCTGGCATCTGGTGCCTCGTGAACGAAGCCCAAACAGATGCAGGGACTTCTCTGCAGGAAAGGATGTGATGCATGGGTTTGAACAAAACCATCTGACTTCGGGAGGAGAGAGTGCCTGGCACCCCAGGGACACAGGTGGGCAGGGAGATCCAAGGTTAACAGCAGGAGCGCTGAGGTGGCTATTTCCGGGCCCTTCACGCCTACATGTGGAAGTCTGTCCTTATAAATCGTAACAGCAGTGATCATAGTTAACATGCCTTGAACACGTACCCCGTGTCGAGGACTGTGTTGAGAGCGTCACGCGAATTCCTAACTTAATCCAAAGAGCAAACCCATGTGGTATATAGTATTATTTCCCCCAAGTGGCAGGTGAGGAAACTGAGGCATAAAAAGGGTCACAAAGCTAGTCAGCGGTGGAGCAGGTGCCCAGAGCCCCTTTCTAGGGGAGCCACAGCCCTGAACCCTCGCCAGGAGGGGCCCCCGGTCATCATCTTCGTCCCTGGAAAATTCCGCCTGGAAGGAATGTGGCTGGTCTCTGAGAAAGCACCAGAAGTGAAAGGCCGACGAGAGGGGGGGACACTCTGGCCTTGAGCTGCCCTGGGGCACGAAGCCAGGCCAGGAGCCACACCACTGGGGGATGGGCCTCCCGTTACCTGTCAGCCCACAGGCAGAAATGGTTGCTGATGACAAAGGGACCTTTGCAGGCCCACGTGAGGCTGACCGGGACAACTCAGTCTTCTGCCTCCTGGCGGTGGTTCTGAAACAGCCCGATGGGGTCAGCCAAGCCGGGGAGAGGCCGCCTCTGCCTGAACCTCACCCCTGCCCTGCTCTGGCCCCAGTCCAGCGTCTGTCCTCTGACTCACAGGATGCATTGGCCTGACTTCGTCCAACGCTCTCAGAGGACCTTGTCATGGGGCGAGTCTCTTTTCTGAAGACCCCACGTGTGGGGTGCCCTGTGGGGCCCTGGTCTTTTCCAGCAGCCCCAGCCCCTGCTACGGCCACCGCCCCCTCATCCCTCAGGATGCAGAGCCGCCCGTGGGGAGGTCTGATTGAAGGCCTTCCTGGTGGACAGGCACCCTCACCCTGAAAGCTCGGCTGAAGCAGGGAGCCTGGCCATCCTGGCACCCTGACCTCATGGTACGGAGCTACAGCCATGGCTTCCGCAGTCCTAAGACAAAGTATGAGACTGTTCCTCCTCCCCACTGGCCCCCACACTTGAAGAGGCTTGTTGTGAGGCCATCTAGCATGGGCTCCAGTCCCTGTCACTGACTAGCGGACGAGTTATTCAGGCGCCTTCTCTGCACCTCAGTTTACCCAGCTTCACAGCAGGGAGAATAATCGCCGTCTACCATAAGGCAGATGGGAAGATTACAAGTGTTACCCCAAGGGGCACCCGGGTGGCTCGGTTGGTTGAGCGTCGGGTGCTCTGACAAGACAGGAGACATTCATATGAAAATGTGTTGGGACATTGTGCCAGAAAGATCTGGGGTCAAATCCTGACTCCACCATTGACTGGTGCAAACCTCAGGACCCTTGATCCCTCACCGGGGCGAACACCCAACTTCATAGGACAATAACAATTCACTCTGCAAGACTGTTCACACAAGTAGAGGTGCAAAAGAACACCTGAGACACCCCAGTCCGGTCGCGACGTACAGCTGGAGCGAGACGATGGTGATCGCAAGAGATCCGACCTGGTGGTAAATACCCTGAAGCCAGATGGAAGCTCCCTGTTGTCAAATCCAAGGCCCGCTTCCCCTGTGGCTCCCGCCCCCACCCCATCTCTGCCCTACAGGTGCCAGTGACCCCTCTGTCTTAATCGCCATCCACCTTCCCTCCCCCCTGCTCCCGAGGTGTGAGCACCGCCCCCTTCCCAAAGACCTGTTCTGAGTTCTCTTCTCGTCTCCCAAACTTTGATGTTCCTCTCCCGGCTGGGCTACTCCCTCCTGGGTCTCTAAAGACACCTACAGGCCGAAGACTGTCCGGACGACATCATTTCCCAAAACTGCCCCACGGCCCATGGGAGTATATAACCACGATCTCACAATGAACCTGTTCAAAGCCAAAAGGACGACCGTTTCCGCTTCCCATTCTGAATTTCTAATTTCATCCCGTGGCACATCCTTTTGCCGGTGGTTCACTCATCTTCAAGGCCCTTTTCCAATGAGTCAGACCTATCCCTGCAATGACTCAGTGTCCTGCTCTTCACCGAGACCTTCTTTCTTCTTTGTGTCTCTCCTGCGCTGCTCCGTCCTCTTCTTTTCTCTTCTAATTTTCTTTTTTCTTTCTTTAAATTTACCTCCAGATTAGTTAGCGCATCGTGCCACAGTGATTTCAGGAGTAGATTCCTCAGTGCCCCTGACCTATTTAGCCCATCCCCCCTCCCGCAACCCTGAGTTCGTTCTCCATGTTTATGGGTCTCTTCCGTTTTGTCCCCCTCCCTGCTTTGATATTATTTTTGTTTCCCTTCCCTCATGTTCGTCTGTTTTGTCTCTTAAAGTCCTCATAGGAGTGAAGTCATATGATTTTTGTCTTTCTCTGACTCACTAATTTCACTTAGCATAACACCCTCCAGTTCTGTCCACGTAGTTGCAGATGGCAAGATTTCATTCTTTTTGATTCCCGAGTAATACTCCATTGTATATATATACCACATCTTCTTTATCCATTCAGCCATCGATGGACATGTGGGCTCTTTCCATACTTTGGCTATTGTTGATAGTGCTGCTATAAACATGGGGGTGCATGTGCCCCTTCAAAACAGCATCCCTGGATCCCGCGGATAAATGCCTAGTAGTGCCATTGCTGGGTCGTAGGGTAGTTCTATTTTTAGTTTTTTGAGGAACCTCCATACTGTTCTCCAGAGTGGCTGCACCAGCTCGCATTCACATGCTCCGTCCTCCTCTGTTATCCATTCCTGCACAACAATCAATTCCGAATTTAGGGATATCAAACGAGAGGCATTTTATTAGGCTTCCAGACTTTGTGGGTCAGGAATCCAGGCAGGACACGGTGGGACTGGCTCATCTCTGCTCCCGGATGTCAGCTGGAAGACTTCAAGACTGGGGGTAACCCAGTGGAGGACTGGAATCTTCTGAGGGCTTGGTCACTCACAGGTCTGGCATTTCACGCTGGTGGCGGGGCCATCAGGCAGAACAACTATATACGACTTCTCCCTGTTTCTTGGGCTTCCTCGCAGAGGGGTGGCTGGCTGCTAGGTGCAGGCATCCCAAGCGAGCCAGACAGAAATTATATCACCTTTTTTGACCTCCCCTTAGAAGTCATATAGTGTCACGTCTGCCACAGTCAGAAGAGTACTCAAATTCAAGGGGAGGGACCATAGACCTCAAAGCTTGCTGGAGGAATGTCAAAATCGGGCTCTATGAGGAGCACGTGGGATGGGAACACTGGGGCAGCCATTTTGGGGAAACGCCGTCTGCCATGACTCCTAACCAGAATTCTAGTTTGCATCTCCGAAGCCAGGATCAGAGGGATCAAATATGCTCCCCAAATATCTACTGGCCAACGGTGACCTTCTCTCAAAGAGAAATCAGTAGTTTGACTCTCCACCGACAGTAAGAAAAATTCAAGACCCTGGCTAATTTGGCCCCAGCCTGTTTGACAGGCTCATCTCCAAGTACTTCCGTGTTGTATTCGCATCAGATGACTCGGGGTCCTTGAGCTTGTCTTGAATGCTAAATACTTCCTTCCTTTACCCTGGGCCGATTCCCCACTGGGACTGTCGTTTTGAAATCAGTATTGGTCTGAAGGCAAAGTTTACCGAGTGGCTTATCTTAGGAAGACGAAAAGGAAAAAGAACAACTTTCCACGGAGGGACAATTGCCCGCCCAGGAGAGGCAGACAGCTGGCTGTGACGCTCGCTGTTCCTGTGCTTGTCACCTTTACCCCCCAGATGGGTCTTAGTCACTGCCCCCAATGCTGCCTGCTCTGTGGGATCCCCTACTCTTTCGATCTTTAAACATCTTCCCTCCGCAGGGGTCCGCCTTCCTGGAGGTAGGGAGACCCTGATTCCAACCGTAACCACCCCCCAGGGCCTGAAGACTTGTCTGACTGCCCTGTCTCAGGGCTGTTAATGGCTGAGTCGGAAACTGGGCCTGGTAATGGAGCACCAGAGGCCAAGCAGAATTGTCCTGCGCGCAAACACCATGACCACAAAGATGACTTCAATTAAAGAGGAGTTAATTAAGCTTTGATTGTTGAAATCTCTACTGAATCGCCAGATCAGAGGGTAAAGTGAACTCTATTCACTCAGCAGCGTTGGGTGAAGGATCAGGTGACAGAGGCCAGGCCCGGCAGATAATATTCCCCCCAGAGAGGATTTTTTTCCCCCCTTTGAACACTGGGTGCAGGAAGTTAGCCAGTCGTAACATTCAGCTCATAGTATTCAATCTTTCTGAATTCCGTGGCACATGCGGGCCCCCTCTCCATCTACCTACACCCACCTGCCAGCACCCAGACCAGAAATGCCCACTCTGGGGGTATGTGCGTTTGTGTCTGTGGAGTGCTGTTTTGTGTCCGTACATCGTGAGATGCCACGTAGCTCATTCTGTTTCTTGTTATGTTTCACTCAACTCTGCTTTCGTTGAGATGAGGTTTAATCCGTCTATAGGGGAGTCAGTCCCCCCAACGCCTACTGCCACTAACAATGGTATTATGAGGGGCGCCCGGGTGGCTCAGTCGGTTGAGCCTCGGACTTCAGCTCAGGTCGTGAGCTCGGGGTTCGTGGGTTCGAGCCCCACATTGGGCTCTGTGCTGACAGTTCAGAGCCTGGAACCTGCTTCCCGTTCTGTGTCTCCCTCTCTCTCTGCCCCTCCCCTGCTTGGGCTCTGTCTGTCTCTCAAAAATAGAAAAAAAAAACCCCACATTTTTTAAAATGGTGTTATGTTTCCTTTCCAGTCCCGTGTGAGAATTCCGACAGGACCCCCAGTTAAGAAGTCTGCGCTTTCTTAATTTCATCAGACCCACCAGGTTGCTCCCTGAGGGGCTATACCAGGACACCCCCGTCCCCCGCCATCCGGCTGCAGGACACTTCTCTCCGTGGAAGGTGGAGGCATCCTCACCGGCACCTGCCTCGTCTACAGCTCTGAGTTTGCCGCATCAGATTTGGGGTGAGTAGTGTCTCGTGTTCACACCGTACTTCGAATTTCTCTGATTACCGGCGATGTTGAGCGTCTCTTCGCATTCATTTGAACTATTTGGATTTCTCCCTCAATGAATTCTTATCCTTCCCCAACTTCTCAGAGGGATTGGGGGATGGTGGTGGTGGTGCTTAGTTACTTTATATGAATTTCTTATCCAGGAGAGTTAATCCCTTGTTTACATTGCATGACACAAACATCTTTTCCCAATGTGTCACCCTTCCGTTAACTCTGCCCATGGGCCCTTCGTTAAACAGAAGTTCT
The DNA here is from genome assembly GCF_022837055.1 of Prionailurus viverrinus. Lineage (NCBI taxonomy): Eukaryota > Metazoa > Chordata > Mammalia > Carnivora > Felidae > Prionailurus > Prionailurus viverrinus. Next base: position 14,195,803 of record NC_062576.1, on the reverse strand, counting down.
GAATTTTGATTAATGACCCGGAGTCTTGTATTAGTTAGGGTAGAGTGGGCTGTGTAACAGATAGACTCAGACATGTAATGAATGACTTCACACACGGGAGTTTCTTCCTCTCTCATATGACAGTGCACATGTCTGCAACAAGAGAGCAAGTTGGGGGTTTCTGCTCCAAAAGGTCATTCGGGGTCACAGGCTGGTGGTGGCTCTGCTACCTTCATCCCAACGACATTCCAGCTGTCACACGGGGACGGCGGGCCCTGCGGTGAGCAACATGCCCAAAGCGAGGTGGGAGACAGCAAGGACACGGCAAAAAGCTCTACCCCGCTATTCAGCCATAAAACGGAAGGAGATCTTGACGTTTTCGATAACATGGATGGATTTGGACGCTGTGAGGTTAAGTGAAGTGAGTCAGACGAGGAAAGACAAATGCCGTATGATTTCACTTACATAACATCGATATGACAAAACACATGAATAAACAAACAAAAAGCAGAAACAGACCCGTAAGTACAGACAACAGACGGGTGGCTGCCACGGAGAAGGGAGATAAAGGGAATAAGCAATATGGGTGAAGGAGAGTGTGAGACGCAGGCTTCCAGCTCTGGAATGAATAAGTCACAGACATGAAAGGTACCGCCGAGGGACCCTCATCAATGGTATTATTGTCGCAGTGCCGTATGGTGACGGGTGGTAGCCACGTTTGTGGGGGAGCATAGCCCAGGCGATTGACCTGTCGAATCACCACATCATACACTTGAAACTAACATGTCAACTATACTTCAAGCAAAATCAAAACAAACATTAAGATTAAGAAAAAAGTTCGGCCCCAAACTAACCTCTGTGGCTGCTTGCCAACCCCCGCCCCGTAGACCCCAACCACCTTTTGACTCCTAAGGTGTTGCTTGTCATTTTGATGTTAGATCCCAGGATGTGTAAGTTCCCTTCTTCCTTCTGTAACTTCCCAAGGGTCAGGGGAAGACAGCTGTGTTCATTCACCATCTTGTTAGGACCCCCCCAAAATGCATCTGGATCCAAAGGGAAATTTCTCCAGAGAAGGGGGAGCAGTGTTCCCGTCTGAACGAGTCCCGTCTGTGCGAGTGTTTCCGATGGGCGGGTGCAGATCGCCCCCTGGTGGCAGGAGACAAGCGCTTCTCCCCGAGTTCTTTCCAAGCCCCCCCAGGATGTTTTTGGTGCCTCTTTTCCTTCCCTGGGGACCTGTTGGCGTCCTTCCAGCACCGGTGTTGTCTCTGTAATAGCAGAGTCTGCATTCCCTCTCTGGAAGCCAGCAGTCTGGCTCCCGCCCACCCCGCTGCAAGTGCTCACGCGGAAGTAGCCAGGAGACGCCGCGTGGGAAAGCCCATGACCGTTTCAGCCTCCCAAGTTGAACACTGCTGCCTCTCCATTTGCCCCTTCTCCGCAGTCATGCTTGAAATGTCCCCTCTTTCCCTTGCAGGACCCACAGCCCCCTGGCTCTCCTCCTGCTACATTCACTTGCCAACGGGGTCTTTGCAGATGTAATTAAGATGTAAATCAAGACGAGGGGCGCCTGGGTGGCTCAGTCAATTAAGTGTCCGGACTCTCGATGTGATTCGGGTTCAGGTCGTGATCTCACGGTTCGTGAGTTCAAGCCCCCCCCTCAGGCTCTGTGCTGACAGAGCGGAGCCTTGCTTGGGATTCTCTCTCTCCCTCTCTCTCTGCCCCTCCCCGACTCAGGCTCTCTCTCTCTCTCTCAAAATAAAATAAACTTTAAAAAAATGTAAATCAAGATGAGGTCCTACTGGACTTGTATGGGACCACCATACTAGGTGGGACCCAATAAGGGACCACCCCTTATTCCAACACAACTGGGGTCCTGAATAGAGAGGGTAAGAGCACACGGGGACACCATGTGCTGGAGACGGGGACTGCAGTGATGTACTTACATCACGGCCACAGCCAGAAGCTAGGAAGAGGTGAGGCAGGGGTCTCTAGAGCCGCAGAGGGAGCACAGCCCTGTGGATACCTTGATCTTGGACTTCCAGCCTCCAGAACGGGACGAGAATACATCGCTGTCGCGTGAAGTCACCCAGTTTGCAGTACTCGGTTCCAGCCGGCCAGGAAACGAATCGCCTCTCCATTTCTCAACATCCCTGCTTTGGCTCCCGTGTGCACCATGACATTAGCCTTCTAACTGGCCGCTGGCCTCCAGGCTCGTCCTGGCATCTTCCGCACCCGCAGCAGAACGATCCGTCTGAAATGCAGATGCGGCCTGGTCCCCTGCCCCAGCCTGGTCCCAGCTGCTTTGTGCTTTCACAAGCCCGGGGACACCTCCAGGCGGCTGAAGATGGGTGTTCAGGCTGCAGGGCCCTCCACCCCTCCTTCCAGCAATCAAGTCCATCCCCTGGGAGCCTGCCCCAGGGTCCCGGCTCCTGTGGCGCACGCCCCACCCTCGGCACTCACCATTTACCCTGACCCCTGCAGGGACCCCTCAGTCCCCGAGCTCCGAATCCCCAGGGCCTGCCAGAAAACTGGGCTTGAGCAGGTACTCGGTAAAGCTTTGCGAACTGGACCTCAAAATTTGAAAAGTACAAGGCCCAAGCCTCAGTCTTCTTGGTGAGGCAACCAGAGATACTAACATTGGACCTGGAACGGCCTCGAAGCCACCCTCTGCCAACAGCTACGGGCTCCTAGGACGGCCTGGGACTAACCCGGCACCCCGTTCGTGGGCTTCCTGTTCCCTCCCCTCTGAGAAACCAAAGCCCAGATGGACCCCCGGCTTGTGCAGGGTGTGTCCAGACCTTTCCAAGGCCCCAGGCACCCATCACCTAATGTACGTAACACATTCAAAGTCTCCCACATCCAACACCGACGATCAGATTTACTGCAAGTGTGGGACAGCCCGCATTTTTCCTCAATATCACCATGCGTATCCAGGAAATCTTGCAAAGCAAGATGAAGAAAGCCTAAAAATCGGCGTCCAACCGTAAGGACACGTTTACAGATAGAAGAGTGAACAATCAATGACGCGTTGCTTTTATTAATACTTTCATTAGACATTCTGGTTGCACTTCTGTCCTGTGGTTGTCCTTTCGTTGCATTTCTGCAGGGCTTTCGACGGCTCCAGGCTTGGGCTCTGGGTCCATCGGGCTCGAGGGGCTGATTGGGAGGCTCCTGCCCTCAGTGAGGGACCAGGGAGGTGGGAAATCTGTGCAGCGCGCCGTGGGCTCCAAGCGCACCGGCAAGGGGCCAAGGCTCCTCCCTGGGCAGCGGGCCTGCCCCTGGCATCAGGACAGAGCAGCTCAGTCCGTGAAACACCAACACCTTTCCCTGGCCCTGGGTCAGCTGGGACATGGGCTCCCACCAGCCCACCGGTGAGTTCTCCGAGCCCTGCCATGGAAGGGGACAGCCAGAGCTAAAGGCCATTAGCGCTCTCTCTGCCCTCTCCTTCAGGAAGGGGCCACGTGGCCAGAGAGGTCCTGGCACTGTGCACAGATCTGTCGCTGGAGCCCAGAGATCCCGGCATCAGGGTGAAGCCCAGTCCAGCCCTAGAGAGAGAGGCTCCTGATGGCTGGGGGAGGGGAGGGCGGTGGCCACAGGCTTGAGCCTCAGCAGACCTAGTCGGGGTCCTGGCTGGTCCTTGATGAGCCTTTGGCCTCGGGCAAGTTTCTGAGCATCAGTTGTACTCGATCTACAAAACAGGAATAACGGAGTTGGTAGAAGGCAATTAACATTAAAACCAATCTCCGGGCTCGGCAGTTCTATAGAAAGTCAAATTACCACATGGTCAGCAGTTCCAAACTCTTAGGGTCGTGCCCCAACGAGTGGAAAATAGAGACTCAAGCAAAGCCTTGTACACGCGAGTGTTCACGGCGGCACTATTCACAAGAGCCCCGGGGTGGAAACAACCCAGATGTCCCTCGCCGGAGGAACGGATCAACAGAAGGCAAGCACGTCCCCCCAACTGGGCAGGTATTGTGTGATTACAGCTACGATACCCAGAATAGGCAAATCCACAGGGAAAACGTAGATCACGGCCGTGGGGAGGCTGTTGGGGAGATGGGAGGGCATACAGGGTTTCTTCGCGGATGACAATATTCTGGAGTGGAAGGCACACGTTGAGAGGGTGAATTTACAGTGTGTGAAGCCCATCTCAATAAAAAAAAAAATAGAGTGGGGCGCCTGGGTGGCACAGTCGGTTAAGCGTCCGACTTCAGCCAGGTCACGATCTCGCAGTCCGCAAGTTCGAGCCCCGCGTCGGGCTCTGGGCTGATGGCTCAGAGCCTGGAGCCTGTTTCCGATTCTGTGTCTCCCTCTCTCTCTGCCCCTCCCCCGTTCATGCTCTGTCTCTCTCTGTCCCAAAAGTAAATAAACGTTGAAAAAAAAAATTTAAAAAAAAATAGAGTAATGTGATTCTACTACTTCTAATCAGAAAAATAATAAAATTGATTAGTGAAAAAAAAAAGTCAGACACCCGGACACTGGGCCGCCTGTTCCAGGGACACATACCCGCTTCTCCACACAGTCTCCCTGGGGTGCCCCCCGCCCCAACCAGGCTTTGAGGGAAGAAGGGGGACCCTCCAGCTCCCCGCAGGGGATCCTTGCACCTCAACAACTCTCTCCAAAGACAGTGTCCCCATCGTGTCCAGCCGCTCTGTCAGCCTCTCTTCGATGCGTGTCACTGGAAGGTCGTCCGCCCGCTCCTGACCGGTTTCCTGGGCACCTCTCACACACCGAGTTCTCAGTTCCCAGGTTTGCTGCAACAACGCCCCGCAGCCCGGCTGATTTAAACAGGATTTTCGCACAATTCTGGAGGCTACAAGGCCAAGATCAAGGTTGGGGGCGGAGCCAGCCTGTCTCTGGCTTGTAGACGGCCACCTTCTTTCTCCGTCTTCACATCGTCTTCCCTCTGTGCGTCTGTGGCCTCGTTTGCTCTTTTTTTTTTTTTAAGGTTTATTTTTTTATTTTGACAGAGAGAGAGAGAGAGAAACGTAAGGGTTCCAGGGCTATGACCTCGATGGCGAAGGGAGCGCAGGCTTTGGGGAATCTCCTGCAGGGAACACCATCTGTGGTTGAACAAGCACGTCGGCCAGAGGCTCTCAGGGCCGGGTGAGGTCAGGCGGCACAAAGTGGGCAGGCGGGGCGCATGGCACCATCCAGCCTCTCAAGATGTCAGAGCCGGGTCTGGTGTGGATTCTTGAGACCAGGGGCCAAGCCTCGTCTGGGCCCCACAGACGTGGATGAAGAAGACAGTGGAGGAAGGAGAAGCTGACGGGCACCTGTTCCTGCCAACTTGAACAGACAGGGATGCAGGACGGAAGCGCCCCTGCCTCCGCCCCCCGACCCTTCATCTGAGTGCAAACTCATGCAGCAACTTGGTTTTTATGTGGGCACGAGGAGCATTAACCAGTGGCATTTTCAGTTTCTTTTCTTCTTTTTGAGAGAGAGAACGGGGGAAGGGCAGAGAGAGAGAGAGAGGGGGACAGAGGATCTGAAACAGGCTTTGCACCGAGCCCGCCCGGTGCGGGGCTCACACTCACAAACCGTGAGATCATGACTTGGGCCGAAGGGAGATGTGTAACCAACCCCTGGGCCACCCAGGGGCCCTTTAACCAGTGGTGTTCTAAGGTGCGCTTCCAAAGGACCCTACTTTAAGGACAATGTGTATGCCAAACTTAGAGAAAGCTGATGCATTAGAACAGCAACTCTTTGTGTTAAGGAAGGAAAGAAGGAGGGAGGTGGGGACAGGCCTGGAGTAAACAGGGAATTTATATCAGGTCAGCCTTCCTGGCAAGACAGCCCCAGATGCACCATCACCTTCAGATCTGTGCTACTTCGAGAGGGGTGCACTGCGAGCAGAGGCTGCGTTTTTTTTCCAGTAGCTTGCAGAGACCATGTCCTCATCCAAACAGGCCTTGGTGGGAGCGCTGGTGGGCACGACTAAAAAAAAAAAATAAATAAAAAAAATAAAAATCTGTGTTCTGATGGCGCCCTCTGGTGTCCAGAATGCGCAATAACAGGCAGCCTGGACTGTTCACCTGACACCGACTGGGTCTCTGGGCAAGAATGACCCCTGGTGGCGCCCCGGCCACACCAGTCCTTCCACGCTCAGGCCCATCGCGTTTCCCAGAGCTCTCTCGGCTCCCAACTGCCATGAGATGGCCTAGGGCTCTGGTTTTCTGAGTTCCAATTAGGGCATTTTGCCCCGGGGCACCTCACTAGTTAACCACCAGAAGGACGTTTTTATCTCTGAACTCACAACCCCAGAATGAGAAATCCGGTAATGGGAAATGATCTCTCTCTATAGAGAGAGAGAGAGAGGAAGCTGGGGCTCAGAAGGCAGGTGGTAAAGGGTAGAGCTGGAATTTGAGCCTAATCCCAGATTTCTCCCACATTCCTCAACTGCCATTTGCACATTTTGGTTAATTTGTTAGGTGAGTTTTATCTCAATAAAAAATGTCTCGTTCAAAGAAAGAAAGGAGGGGCACCTGACTCTTGTCAGTCAGTTAAGCGTCTGCCTCTTGATCTCGGCTCATGTCATGGTCTCATGGTTGGTGAGTTCAAGCCCCGAGTCAGGCTCTCGGCTGTCAGCGCGGAGCCCGCTTCAGACCCGCTGTCTGTCTGCTCCTCCCCTGCTCACGCTCTCTCTCCCTCTCTCAAACGTAAACGTTTTTTTAAATTTTTTAAAAAAGAAAAGAGGGGTGCCTGGGTGGCCCAGTCTGTTAAGCCTCCAGCTCTGGATTTCAGCTCAGGTCATGATCTCTTGGCTCATGGGGTCGAGCCCCATGTCTGGCATTGCAGAGCCTGCTGGGGATTCTCTTTCTCTGCCCCTCCCACACGTCCTCTTCACTTTCTTCACTTGCTCAGAAGTTTCAAGATTATTTTCAAGATTATTAATTTGACAAATTTTTCTACGTGCGAGGCACTATTGTAGGTGTTGAAGACGAAGCAATGGGGGAGGGGGGAGGGGGGACAAACAGCTCTGTGCTTGTAGAAGTTACATTTAAAGTCTTTTCTTTTTCTTTTTTTTTTTTTTAACGTTTATTCACTTTTGAGAGACGGAGAGAGACAGAGAGTGAGTGGGGGAGGGGCAGAGAGAGAGGAAGACACAGAATCCGAAGCAGGCTCCAGGCTCTGGGCTGTCAGCACAGAGCCCGACGCAGGGCTCGAACCCACAAACTGTGAAATCATGACCTGAGCTGAAGTTTGACACCCAAGCAACTGAGCCACCCAGACACCCCATAGAGGTTATATTTAGAGAGGGAAGTTCGACAAGACATTGTCGGACAAAACATGCTGTATATTAAGTACTGACACGTAGTAAGGAGAGACTCAGTAGAGAAGGGAAGGGAGGAGGTATGTGCTGGAGATGGGGAGCAGGCTAATGAAGTTTCCATGAAGGAGAAGACACTTTTATTAAATATCTGAAGAAGAAGGAAGAGAGAGCTATGAAAATATCTGAGGGAAAGTAATCTAGGCAAAGGCAACAGCAAATGCAAAGGCCCTGAGGCAGGAACGTGCCTGGAAGCCATCATGGCTCTGGAAGGTTTTGAGCAAATGAATGACACGACCTCAATCTTTTTATTCATGTGCATAAAACACACATAACCATAAAACAAGGAACCCACTCTGCCCTCATTCCAAGTATGACTCCTTCTTGAATATGCCTTCTGTAGTTCATTCTCCAGTGTCTGAGAATTTATAGCTCTTATCTGTGCAAAGGAAGAGAAAAAAATATTAGATAATTATTGCTAAGTGCCACTGATGTCCTAGGAAAAGACAGCAAAAAGCTGTGGGTGATTAATAGACAATTAAAAGCCGTATGTGAAAGCCACAGGGCCTCCTTTGTAGCTTACAAATAGGTTCTGGTGTCCCACAGCAGGAGGCCCAGGGAAAAGCTAAGGACCAGGTTCAGGACTTGATGTCAGGGCTGAGTGCCAAAGGAAGTTAACACCCCCAGTCTGTTATGTCAAGGTCAGTGTCCTGAAGTTAAAAACGGGACCCTGACACATAGGTGACCTAAATATTTAGAACATCGGATTTTGCTAACCCTGTGAGCCTGCAGAAGTGTCCATCCCTCAAGGAAAGTCACTCCCTTCTTGTTGGATGTTGTAAGGTCTGAGACCTTACAAGACAACATGGATCCCCCTCAGGACCTGCCCCCTCGCCAAGACCCCTCTTGTCAACTAGGCCAGTAGCTGGTTGCAGCATAACCCTGTTGGGGACACGCTGGCTCTAACAATGGAAGAAAAGGAAGATCCCCCAAGGATGTTGCGAGATCTAGCCAGCACATATGGGCAGGAGGCATGGGCTCCTGGGACTGGAGACCAGGGGCACTTGGTCATGGGAGCCAGAATGTAAGGTTGCAGAGGGGAGAGCTTATTGAGTTGGAAGCACTCTTCCAAGAGATAGGGTTTAACGCCCTGGCAAGGGCCCCAGGAGATGATGTCCCCAAAGCTAAGTAAATCCGGAATTGAGCCACCAAATGATTACATTCCACAAGAATCCACGTCATCCAGAAGACACAGACTTGTCCAAGGTCAGAAGGAATGCCCTGGTAGGTTGGAACCATTATCACTATAAAGTTCGGTGATGGGTCTCCTACACAGGTGACGTCAGGGCTGACAGAAAAGGCCATTACAGAGCTAGGCTCGCTGACAGCAATGGGGATGATGGAACCGTAAGATGCCTAATAAAACACGGCAATCCCAAGGGCAGTTAGCACTGGCAAGGGTCCACTTCAGCTTGTATCGTCAGAAGAAGGCAAGGATAGGGGACCAAGAAGCTGAGGACAGTCATCTGAGCAAAAAAAAAAAAAAAAATCTGTGATCCCTTGCCAAGGTTCCAGAGCTGGGACCCATTGGTTGAAGACGATGCCAAGGTCCTAGTAGACAGACTCCTACAACATCACAGCAAATATACCAGGTAATGACTCTCCAGTCCTTTTTCCAAAGGGACCTATGGCTATCTACTTGGGTAACTGTGCCCTGGAGTTGGGGAATAGTCAAACATTTAAAGGACTATTAGACACTAGATTTGAGGTGACATCGATAGCCAGCATCACGCCTGGCTTCTTGTAAGAATAGGGGTATATGGTGGCCAGGAGATAGATGATTCCTGGCGAAGGCTCAGCTTACAGTGGATCCACTGGTCCAGGGACCCACTTGGGTCTTCTCTAGCCCTCAGATGTGTCATTGGGATTGACATATTTTCTGTTTGGTGTACCCTTCATATGAGGAAGACCAAGTGGGGGAGGTCTCCGATGTGACTTCCTTCCCTTTTCCAACACCCAGCCAAGGCCCTCCATGCTGGTCCCTGCAGAAACCAGAGGGGCGTGAAAGACAACTGTAGGCTACCACAAACTCCTCCAGGCAGTCCCCAGCAGACAGCTGCTGTGCCTGACGTGGCGTTCTTTCTAGAGCAGCCCTACATTCATGGTGTGTGGCTATTGATATTGACTTGGCCAGTGCCTTTTTTTCTGTCCCAGCTGGAAAAGATGATCGGCAGGAGTCCCCACTCACATGAACCAGGCAACAACAGACATTTACAGTTTTGCCACGGTGCCATGTTGATTATCCTGTCTACCAAAGAGATCTGGGATATCCAACACAAGTCTGTATTGATGTACGACATTGATGATTATATTATGTTAGTCTAGCTAGATAAGCAAGTGGCTGGTATGCTGGAGACAAAGCATATACAGTCCAGTGGATGGGAGATAAATCCTACAAAGATTCAGAGGTCTGCCTCATCAGTAAAATTCTTTAAGGGTCCAGTGATCAAGGCATACTGAGACACCCCCTAGCCCCCACACTTCCATACCATTCCCCCAACTCATTGCATCTTGCACCTCCCAAGCGCGAGCAATAAATCCTAAAGCCTCGTGGGGCTGTTTAGGTCTGGAGGCAACAAACCCACATTCAGAAATGCTGCTCTGGCCCATACACTGGGTTTTCCAATGACTTCCAGCTTTGAGTAGGACCCAGAGCAGGAAAGCTCTCTGCGGCAAACCCAGGCTGGCACAGAGACCCCTTTGGAGCACATATAATCTGGCAGACACAGTCTTAGGAATACCGCCGGTGGGAAAATATGCCTTGTGCAGCTTGTGGTGAGCTCCAGCGAGGGGACCTCTAGTGTGGAAGCAAGGTCAAGCCTTCAGTGGCAGCTACACCCTGGTAGAAACAGAGCATCTGGTCATGGGGCACCAAGTGACCAGCATTCAGAAATTCTCACAATTGATTGGGTTCTATCAGACCCCCCTGAGCCATAGATAGCGTGGGCCCAGCAGCCGTCACCGTAAGATCCAAATGGTGCATGCAGGATAGGAACCAGCGAGACCAGAAGACGTGAGTGAACTGCACCAGAGGCCCCCCCCACCTCCGCTCACACTTATGGCGGTCAACAGCCTCCCTTAAGAACAGCCGACGGAGGATGAAAGCCTGAACCGAATTTACAGATGGGTAGGGGGTCAGCTTGGTAGGTGGATCAAAGCCAAAAATGAAAGGCAGCGGCCCTGCCCTTCCCTCCCCTTCCCTTCCCTCCCCTTCCCTTCCCTTCGCTTCTCTTCCCTCTCAATGGACAAAGTCTACAAAGTTCTCTCGATGGGCAGAGCTTTGGGAAGGGCACCTCATCACGTACTCAGTGTGGAAGGAGAAGTGGCCGAAGGTTAGCAAATCCATGACTTGTGGGTGGGGACAAATGGCCTGGCTGTCCGGTCAGGGGTCTGAAAACAGATGAGGAAAAAAGATGGGGGATAAGGAAGTCTAGGGTGGAAGAATGGGATGATCACACGGGAGTGGGTATGAAAAGTGACGATGGGGGCGCCTGGGTGGCGCAGTCGGTTGAGCGTCCGACTTCAGCCAGGTCACGATCTCGCGGTCCGGGAGTTCGAGCCCCGCATCAGGCTCTGGGCTGATGGCTCGGAGCCTGGAGCCTGTTTCCGATTCTGTGTCTCCCTCTCTCTCTGCCCCTCCCCCGTTCATGCTCTCTCTCTGTCCCAAAAATAAATAAACGTTGAAAAAAAAATTAAAAAAAAAAAAAAGAAAAGTGACGATCTTTGTAACTCACATTAATGTTACCATGTAACCAGAGGGGTGCCTGGCTGGCTCAGTCGGTAGAGCATGTGACTCTCGATCTCAGGGTTGTAAGTTGGAGCCCCACCTTGGGTGTAGAGATTACTTAAAAATAAGATCTTTGGGGCGCCCCGGTGGTTCAGTTGGTTAAGCATCCGACTCTTGATTTCAGCTCAGGTCTCATGGTTGTGGGATAGAGCTCCACACTCAGTGTGGAGGCTGCTTGGGATTCTCTCTCTCCCTCTCTCTGCCCCTCTCCCCATACTCGCTCACTCTGTCTCTTAAAATAAAATAAAACAAAACAAAATAAAGTAAGATAAAATCTTTTTAAAAATACCCACCAGAGAGCAGTTACCATGGAAGAAGGACTAAACAACCAAGGAGGCAAAACGACCAGTTGACATCAGCCAATTTTGATCACTGATGACCCCAGATACGACACAATAGGTACATGACCAGAGCGCCCAGAGTGGCCATGGTGGAGAAATGGAGGCTATGTAGGGGCCCTACAGTGTGAGCTCACCAGGACTGAATATCTAACCTGTCAGCAACAGATCGAAGCCAGCCCTCTGGATGGCTCTATTCCTCTAGGAGACCAACTGGCCTTTGGATGCAAGTTGACTGCTTCGATTAATCTAATCTAAGCTGCAGAGATAATTCTAACAGGAAAAGACCCATGCTCTGGATCTGAGTTTGCCCTTTCTGCCCACAGGGTCTTAGTGGCTGAAGACCTAGGAAGCGTCGAATTAACCCACATGGGATCCCACGTAACTTATCACCCCAGACCCAGGGTCCCCATAATCATGGGATCCACTGTTGTATCGGTGGATTGCATTGTACCAGTCCGGGCTAGCACCTTAAAACCACTCCAATCCCACTAGGATGCCCACAATAATAACTTTCGAAAGGAAAATAACAAGTTTGTAAAGATGTTGGGACTCTACATTGCTGGTGGGAATGTGACCTGGTGCCGCTGCTTTGGAAAAAGTCTGGTGATTCTTGAGAAAAAAAAAAAAAAGCATAGAATTATCACGTGATTCAAAAAAAATGGAAAGCGAGTGTTTACGCAAAAACGTGCACACAAATGTTCATAGCAGTATGTGTTAATGGCCGAAAGGTGGAAATAACCCAAAAGTGCATCAGTGTATGAACAAAATGTGTTGTACCCACACATCAGAATCTCATTCAGCCAAAAAAGAAATGGGAGTACAGAAACACGTGCAACATGAATGAGTCTTGGAAACATTATACTGGATGAAAGAAGCCAGACACAGAAGACCATATATATTGTATTATTCAAATGGAATAATATTAGTTATCTAGAGCAGGCAAATCCATACAGATAGACGGTGGATTTGTGATTTCTCAGGAGAGGAAAGAATGAGGAGTAACTGCTTCATGGGAATGGGGTCCCTATTTAAGGTAATGAAAATGTTCTGGAAATAGTGGTGGTGATTGCACAACGATGCAAATGTACCTAATGTCACTGGATTTCATACTCTAAAATGGATAAAATTATAATTGTTATGCTATGTGTATTTTTTTTAACGTTTATTTATTTTTGAGACAGAGAGAGACAGAGCATGAACGGGGGAGGAGCAGAGAGAGAGGGAGACACAGAATCGGAAGCAGGCTCCAGGCTCTGAGCCGTCAGCCCAGAGCCCGACGCGGGGCTCGAACTCACGGACCGCGAGATCGCGAGATCGTGACCTGAGCTGAAGTCGGACACTTAACCGACTGAGCCACCCAGGCACCCCGCTATGTGTATTTTTAAACACACACACACACACACAAGAATGTGTGATAGAAGCTCTCGGCAAGTTAGCAATAAAGAGGAATTATCTTGATAACTTGATAAAAAGTAATTTTCTACAGCTCTCAGACTACCTAATGGTGAAAGCCTCTCTTCCCCCTAAGACTGGGAACAAAGCAAGAATGGCTACTCTCATCATTCTTATTCAACATAGTACTGGGAGTTCTAGCCATTGAATACAGCCAGAAAAAGAAATAAAAGGGATACGGACAGAAGGGAAGAAATAAATCTGTCTCTATTTGCAGATGCTATGTTTGTCTACATAGAAAGTCTAAAGGAATCTACAAAACTTTTAGTGTTAATACGTAAGCTCAGAAAGATCATAAGATACATCAATTCATAAAAATCAGTCACATCTCTATATATTAACAATGAAACTACATAAACCAAAATGTGAAACACAATGTCATTTATAATCATTTGAATAAAAATGACATGCGTAGGCCACACTTAGCAAAAAGTTACAGAATTGGTATGCTGAGCATTACAGAATGCTGATGAAAGAAGTTTTTTAAAAAGTTTAAATAAACGGAGAGACATACTGTGTTCATGGATTGTAAGACTCAACATAACTAAGATGTCAATGACCCCCAAATTGCCCTATAGATTTGATGCAATTTCCATCACAATCCCATCAATATTTTTTGTAGACAGACTTATTCTAAAATTTACATGGAAAAGTACAGGCCCTAGAATAACTGAACCATCTTAGCAAAAAAGAACCAAGTGAAGCAATTACCCTACTCTATATTAAAGCTTACAATTAATAGTTACAATAATCAAGGAAGTGTAGAGGAAAAAGAACAAACAAAACCCAATCCAGCAAAAGGAAGAGGTAATAGATTAGAGCAGAGATCTACGACATAGACCCTAAAAAAAGAACAGATCAATGAAACTGACAGGAGGTTCTTTGAAAAGATCAACAAGTCTGTCTTTAGACAGACTCATCAAAAAAAGGGAGAGAGAGGGAAACCAAATAAACAAAATCACCAATGATTTGTAATCATTGAACTTACAATCACCAATTGTAAGAGAATATTATGGAAACCTATATGCCAACAAATTGGACAAGTTAGCAGAAATGGATAAATTCCTAGAAGAAACATATAACCTACAAAACTGAAGCAGGAAGAAACAGAAAATCTGAACAGAACCAATTACCAGCAATGAAATTGAATCAGTAATAAAACAAACCAACCAAAACTCTCAAAAAACAAAAGTCCAGAACTAGACAGCTTTGCAGGTGAATTCTACCAAACATGTAAGGAAGAGTTAATACCTATTCTTCTCAAACTATTCCAAAAAGTAGAAGACGGAAGAAAACTTCCAAATTCATTCATTCATTCATTCATTCATAGGGCCAGGATCACCCTGATACCAAAACCAGATAAATATACCACAAAAAAGAGAACTACGGGCCAGACCTCTCAGGAATACAGATGCAAAAATCCTCAACAAAACATTAGCAAACTAAACCCAACATTAAATACATTAAAATACATTTTAAAAATCATACACCACAATTAAGTGGGAGTTATTCCGGGGATGCAAGGGGAGGGTGGTTCAGGATTTGCAAAACAATCGACATGATATATCACGTCAATAAGAAAAGGGATAAAACCATATGATCATTTCAATAGAGGCAGGAAAAGCATTCAACAAAGTACATCCATTCATGACAAAAAACCCAAAAGCTGCAGAGTAGGTCTGGAGGGAACATAATAAAAGCCTTATGTGAAAAGCCCACAGCCAACATCATACTAGTGGTGAAAATCTGCGAGCTTTTCCCTTAAGGTTAAGAACAAGACAAGGAAGTCTGCTCTCAGCACTTTTATTCGGCCATTGTATCACATGTCCTCGCCACGGCAATTAGCCAAGCAAAGAAAAAACGGCATCCAAACTGGTCAGGAAGAAAAACTACAGATGACGTGACAAAGAAAACCCGAACGAGTCCACCAAAAAATTCCTAAAATTGATAGATGAATTCAGTAAAGTCGTAGGATACAAAATCAACGTACAGAAGTCGATTGCATTCCCAGGCCCTAATAATGAAGCAGCAGAAAGTGAAATTTAGAAAACAATCCCTCCGGGCGCCTGGGTGGCTCGGTCGGTTAAGCGTCCGACTCCTGGTTTCGGCTCAGGTCCTGATCGGTTTCGGTTTCACGAGTTGCAGCTCTGGGCTGACAGTGCAGAGCCTGCTTGGGATTCTCTGTTCCCCTTTCTCTCTGCCTCTCCCTCACTTTGGACTGTCTCTGTCTCTCAAAAGAAATAAACTTAAAAAAGAAAGAAACAGGGGCGCCTGGGTGGCTCAGTCGATTGGGTGTCCGACTTCGGCTCAGGTCATGATCTCATGGCTCACGAGGTCGAGCCCCGCGTCAGGCTCACGGTTCGGAGCCTGGAGCCTGCTTCGGATTCTGTGCCTCCCTCTCTCTCTGCCCCAACCCACTCACATTCTGTCTCTGTCTCTCTCAAAACTAAACATTAAAAATAAAAAGAAACAATCCCATTTGTACTTGCACCAATAAATGAATAAATAAATAATCTTAACCAGCAGACTTAACCAAAGAGGTAGGTGACCTGTACTGTAGAAACTATAGTTTTATTGGGGCGCCTGGGTGGCGCAGTCGGTTAAGCGTCCGACTTCAGCCAGGTCACGATCTCGCGGTCCGTGAGTTCGAGCCCCGCGTCAGGCTGATGGCTCAGAGCCTGGAGCCTGTTTCCGATTCTGTGTCTCCCTCTCTCTCTGCCCCTCCCCCATTCATGCTCTGTCTCTGTCTGTCCCAAAAATAAAAATAAACGTTGAAAAAAGAAACTATAGTTTTATAGAACACTGATGAAAGAAATTCAAGATGATAGAAAAAAGTGGAAAGACATTTCATGCTCATGGGTTGATAGAACAAATATTATTAAAATGTCTATACTACCCAAAGCAGTCTACAGATATAACGCAATCCCTATCAAAATACCAAGAGCATTTTTCACTGAACTAGAACAAACAACCCTACGATTTGTATGGAACCACAAAAGACCAAAGTACTACTCAGGTAGCCAAAGTAATCTTGAAAAAGAAAACCCAAACTGGAGTTATCACCTTCCCAGACTAGAAGTTCTATTACAAATCTGTAGCAATCAAAAAAGCATAGTACTAGCAAAAAAACAAAACAAAACAAAAAAAAAACCAGACACATAGATCAATGGAAGTAGAATAGAAAACCCAGAAATAAATACACGATTATATGGTCAATTCATCTTCCACAAAGGAGGAAAGAATATACAATAGGAAAAAGTGCCTTTGACAAATGGCGCTGAACGACAAATGGGAAAACTGGACAGATAAAAGAATGAAAGAATATAATATAAAAGAATGAAACTGGACTACTTTCTTCCACCATGCACAAAAATAAAACTCAAAGCGGATTAAAGACCTAAACGTGAGATGTGAAACCATAAAAATCCTTGAAGAGAGCACGTCATGATTTGACATCGGCCATAGCAACTTTTTTTCTAGATATGTCTCCTGACACGAGGGAAGCAAAACCAAAAATTGGGACTATTGGGACTACATCAACATAAAAAGTTTCTGCACAGGGAAGAAAATAATCAACAGAACTAAAAGGCAACTTACTGAAGTTAAGACGGTATTTGCAAATGACATATCCAAATAAAAGGTTAGTATCCAAAATATATAAAGAATTGATACAACTCAACACCCCCCCCCCAAAACAAATAATCCAATAAAAAATGGGCAGAAGGTATGAACAGACGTTTCTCCAAAGAAGATATCCAGATGGCCAACAGACACATGAAAAGATGCTCGACGTCCTTATCATCAGGGAAAGGCAAATCAAAACTACAATGAGATACCACCTCACGCCTGTCAGAATGCTTACAATCAAAACCACAAGAAATGCACCAAAAAAACCAGGTGTTGGTGAGGATGTGGAGAAAAAGGAACCCTCACGAACCGTTGGTGGAAATGCAAACTGGTGCAGCCACTGTGGAAAACAGTGTGGAGGGTCCTCAAAATATTAAATATAGAGCTACCCCAGGGGCGTCTGTGTAGCTCAGTTGGTTAAGCCTATGAGTTTTGATTTTGGCTCAGGTCATGATCTCACAGTTGTGAGATCGAGCCCCACATAGGGCTCTGCGCTGTGGTACCTGTTTAAGATTCTCTCTCTCCCTCTCCTTCTGACCCTCCCCAACTTGTGTGCATGCATGTGTGCATATGTGCACGCAAGCACTCTCTCTCTCAAAAACAGTAGAACTACCCTTTGATCCAGTAATCACACTACTGGGGATTTACCCCCCAAATACAAGAACACTAATTCAAATGGATACATGCACCCCTATGTTTATAGCAGCATTATTTGCAATAGCCAAATTATGGAAGCAGCCCATGTGTCCATCAACTGATGAATGGATAGAGATGTGTATATACATACAAACGGAATGTTATTCAGCCATGAAAAGGAATGAAATCTTGCCATTTGCAATGAGGTGGATAGAGCTAGAGAATACAAAATAAGTCAGAGAAAGACAGACACCATATGATTTCACTCACATGTGGAATTTGAGGAACAAAACAAATGAACAAAGGAAAAAAGAGAGAAAGATAAACCAAGAAATAGACTCTTAACTATAGAGGACAACTGATGGTTACCAGAGGGAAGGTGGGTGGGGGGATGGGAGGAAATAGGTGACGGGGATTAAAGAATACACTTATCATGATGAAAATGAAATAAAATAATTTAAAAACGAAAGTGTAGAGGGATAGACCCATGGACCCAAAACACAGAATAGAGGACCCAGAAGTACGCTCAACTGATTTTTGACAAAGGTACAAGATCAATTTGATGAAAGGACAGCCTTTTCAACAAACGGTGTTGGATCAAGTCGACATCCAGAAGCAAAAAACTGAATTCCAACCTTAACCTCACACCTTGTATGGAAAACCAACTCGAAATGGATCACAGACTTTAGACTGTTAGAAAAAAAAGTGGGAGTAAAATCTTTGTTATCTAAAGCTAAGCAGAGTTCTCAGAACTGACATCGAAAGGAACAAACTGGATCTTATCAGAATTAAAACTTTGGCTCTGCGAAAGCCCACGTGAAGGAAATGAAAAACCAACCTACGGACTGAGAGAAAATATTTGCAAACCACATATCTGACAAAAAGAACTTTCAGGGTGCCTGGGTGGCTCAGCTGGTTAAGCGTCCAACTTCCGCTCAGGTCATGATCTCGCGGTTTGCGAGTTTTGAGTCCTGCATCGGGCTCTGGGCTGACAGCTCAGAGCCTAGAGCCTGTTTCGGATTCTGTGTCTCCCTCTCTCTCTGCTTCTCCCCTGCTCACGCTCTGTTCCTTTCTCTCCAAAATAAATAAACATTAAAAAAAAGAAAAAAGAACTCTCGACATTCAGCAGCAAAAAAATATATATATTGGAAAATGGACAAAAGACATGAAGAGATATTTTACTGGGTAAATATCGCATAAGGACATAAAAAGATGTTCAATTCCTAGAACCAGAGGGTAGAGAGGTCAGGAGATAGGGGGTTCAAGATATGGGGACATGAGTACAAACTTTCAGTTATAAGAAGAATACATTTTTGAGGACCTAATGGTCAGCAGGTGATCCGACCAGTTAATATCGTACTATATACTTGAAATTTTGTAACAGAATACATCTGAAGTCTTCTTAACCACACACACAGGAAAGGTGATGCATGTATTGATTAACTTGATTAACATGACCTAGTCAGTATCGATTAACTTGATTAACATGACCTAGTCAGTATCGATTAACTTGATTAACATGACCTAGTCATGTCACAAAGTATACAGATATTAAATCATCATGTTGTACACCCTTAAAGAACACCATCATATTGTACAACCTGATGGCAGGCATGCCTGGATAGAACTGGAAAAAATTATGCTCAGTATTAGGGATTAGCTAGGGATTAACATCTAACTGACATTAATATTAGCCACTAGGGAAATGCAAATTAAAGCGACAATGACTAGATAGCAGCAGAATGGCTAAAATACACAAAAAAATAGTAACATCAAATGCCGGGGAAGATGTGTAAAAACTGAATCACTCATCCAGGGCTTGCAGGAACGTAAAATGGTACAGACACCCAGTTTGGCACTTTCTTGAAAAACTACAATGCAGCTGCCATATGACCACATGTCATGTGTCACGTGCACAAGAGAGTGTGGCAAAAATGGGGAATTATGAGCAGGATTGGTGGGTTGCATTGGTGTCAATATCTTGGTTGTGATTTTGTATACAATATAGCTTTGTATATTATATATGCATATATATATATATACACACACATATATATATATATAAAATATATTATATGTATTATACTGAGGGAAACTGGCCAGAATGAGTATGGGCTCTCTCTGTACGTGCTAACCTACAATGATCTCATTAAACATTTCAATTTGAACAGTATCTAACATTTTGTACGCAAATTGCATAGAGATCACGCTTGATAGAATTCTGCTCTTTGGTGCTTTCTCAGCCTTTGAAAGTTAAGCAACCTTTCTTTGAATAGTTGCCGCTTTCTTTTCTGGCCCGATTTATTTTTTCCTTCATGAGTTCCATGTCTGCATCTTCTATGTATACCATGAGGGTGACTGGGTCAAGTGCAGGGATCAGGGAACCATGGCCCGTGGACCAAAACTGGCCCAGCCTCTGTTTTGTAAAGTTTTACTATAATTCAGTCAGCCAGTTAATTTCGATATTGTCCACGAATGCTTTCCCCCTAGAGTAGCTGAGTTGAGTGGTGGTAACAAAGATCTAAAATTTCATGAAGCCGGGGCGCCTGGGTGGCGCAGTCGGTTAAGCGTCCGACTTCAGCCAGGTCACGATCTCGCGGTCCATGAGTTCGAGCCCCACGTCAGGCTCTGGGCTGATGGCTCGGAGCCTGGAGCCTGTTTCTGATTCTGTGTCTCCCTCTCTCTCTGCCCCTCCCTCGTTCATGCTCTGTCTCTCTCTGTCCCAAAAATAAATAAACGTTGAAAAAAAAATTTTTTTTAATTTCATGAAGCCTAAAATATTTACTATCTGGGGGTGCCCGGGTGGCTCAGTTGGTTAAGTGACTCCTGATTTCAGCTCACGTCATGATCTCATGGTTCGTGGGATCGAGCCCCACGTCGGGCTCTCTGTTGTCAGCATGGAGCCTCTGTCTCTGCCCCTCCCTCCCCACTCAGGCTCTTTTTTTCTCATCAAAAATAAATAAAAATTAAAAAAAGTATATTGCTCCTTTCCGGAAAAAGTACACTGACCCCCTTGACCTAAAGGATTAAAAAATAAATGCAATTTTATTTAAAACATACAAAATGAGGGACGCCTGGGTAGCTCAGTCGGTTGAGCGTCCGACTTCAGCTCAGGTCACGATCTCGCGGTCCGTGAGTTCGAGCCCCGCGTCAGGCTCTGGGCTGATGGCTCAGAGCCTGGAGCCTGCTTCCGATTCTGTGTCTCCCTCTCTCTCTGCCCCTCCCCCATTCATGCTCTGTCTCTCTCTGTCTCAAAAATAAATAAATGTTAAAAAAAATTTTTTTTAAACATACAAAATGTTTCCGCTAAGAGAGGAAACATTTAAAGATTAAAATGTATTTTGCATCTTTTCAATTACTTCTAAATACTCAAATTTATCTCTAAATAAAAGTCAATGTGTAAGGGACAATTAGTGAATATCAAAGTTGTATATTATATAAAAGTTATCTAAATCATGTCGTTTTATTTGGTGACACCGTTTTGAGATTTTAAATGTTACTAAATATTTTATACAAATATAACAACTAGCCATTCTAGTGTTTGTTTTCAGGGGAAGGAATCGGTTTTATCCTTTATCCTTGTTACATCTGGTCTTACGTTTATAGAGTATTAAGAGTAAAGAGTATTAAGAACCTTCACGAACCGTTGGTGGGAATGCACACAGGTGGGCACCTGGGTGGCTTAGTCGGTTAAGCGTCCGGCTCTTGATTTCCGCTCAGGTCGTGATCTCCGGGCTGTAGGCTAGAGCCCTGTGTCACAGTCCGTACTGAGCGTGGAGCCTGCTTGAGATTCTCTCTCTCTCTCTCTCTCTCTCTCTCTCCCTCTGCCCCTCCCCCACTTGCATGCACTCTCTTTCTCAAATAAAAATACAAACATGAGAGTAATAATAACTATTATTGCAAAATCTTCCTCCATTCCGCATGCACAACGTTGTGAGTATCTTGCCAGCTCGCGAACACGTCGCCAACCATGAATCAGAAAACCCAGGAAAGGGAGCCCGTGGCAGCCCAGCTCCAGGAAATAACACCGCATTCCACAAGAATCTATTGTGTCGATGCCATCTTGGGAGGGAGGGTTGGACGCATTCATTGAATAGGTTTCTTCTTTTCTCCAAGTGTGCCCACCACCCAAATCCTCCCTGCTCTCTGTCTTCAATGCTGGCACGGGGCAATCCACAGCCTTTATGGCATTCGGAAGCAGCGGCCTTTTGTCCTGAGGACACAGGACAAGAGGTGTGGAGCGCGGGTCCCTGGGGCCGGGGTTGTGTGTCCTGAGAGGATGGTGAGGGGAGCGGTGGCCACGTGGTAGTCCCACGGTGCCAGCTGCAGCCAGCTCCTGGTGACAGAGCTGGCCACATGCCCTTTGTGTGTGTGTGTGTGTGTGTGTGTGTGTATCCAGGTAAAGGGCCTCTCTTGCCTGAGTCCAGCAATGATACAGGCAGGGTGAGTCTCCGGAAAAGAGATCCTGACCTTGGGCAGTGGGCATTTTAAGCTCCTTCCTGGGGTCGACAGGGGCCAGGATACAACGGGATGTGATGTGACGGAACCACGGCTCCAGCTGAGTTTTCCCGATTTGGGGAGAGGGTCTCAGTCCTTCCCTGGGAGACAGGTCTGTGCCTTGCCGTGCCGGCGACCAGTGGCTTTGGGCACTTAGGCTGGCTGCCAGGGAGCATCACCGGAGGCGAACTCCTCTTCCAGAAGGCCAGACTGCAGGAATCCGTCTTAGATGGTCAACCCTGACCCCTCGGGCATGACAGTCACTTGGGGGCGGGGGGGGGGGGGGAGCAGGACATCTGGTGTCAGGAGGAGGGCCCACTCGAAATCACTGACTGCAGCTTGTTTTTGTGATTCTCGCTCCCCGCCTGTGGCCCGGGTGGCCCGGCCTGGAGGGGCCAGAGCCATGTCTAACCACGGTTCCAGTGCCAAGCGGTTCCAGTGAGTGGGAGGGGAGAGAGCACACGGGCAGGAGGGCAGTGGGGAAAGAGGACCCAGGCAGTGGGGAAAGAGGTGGGCAAGGGCTGGCAGCATAGGCCTGTGGTGGTGCGGAGGGGGGTGGAGGGCTGTGCAGGGAGTGACCGCCACAAGGGGCAGCGTGTGACGGGAGTCGGGAGGAGCTGAGCCATTGATGACCGAAGAGCCCAGGGAGTGACCATAAGCGTGTTGGCCAGAAGGCAGGTGGGCGGGAAGCCTGCAGGGACCCAGTGGGGAGCAGTGAGCAAAGCTTTGCCCCCAGGAGTTTGGGGCTTGATGGAGGGGCAGGGAGCGATTCTCAGAGCAAGGTCACCTTGCCGTCTTCAGGCAAGCAGGACCCCCCCCCACCCCCACCCCAGCTCCTCCGGGGAGCAGGAGGGAGAAGGGAGAGCCCAGGCAAGAGCAGGTAGAAAAAGGGCGTTGTGCCACCAGGGACCAGAGGACCAGGGGACGATGAGCGCGGGGCTGAGCGGAGGGGACACGGAGCAGCGGAGGACCCGAGGGGAGTAAGCAGAGACAGAGGAAGTCCCTGCCCAGGTCCAGGGCACAGGGCCGTGCTGAGGCTCTGAGTCGGGGCGGGGAGATTTAAGGTGGTTTGGGGCAGCTTCTGGGCCCCCGAGGGTGTAGGCGAGGAGGCCAGGAGACAGGGTGAAAGCATGAGTGACCCTTGGGGGGACCACAGATGCACAGTGTCCCAAAGCCCCTGTGGGGGCCTCCCCTGGGTCTCTGGAGAGGGGAACGGAGGCCGCTCCCCCTCAGGCTCCGGGCCGAAGCCAGAAATAGAACTCCTGGGGCGCTCGGGGCAGTGGAATCTGCCCCCACTGGCACCAGACAAATCTCCCGGAGATGTTGCTTTAAACAGCAAGGTCGGTAGTGCTCTGCTGCTCACAGGACAGAGTGCAAAGTCCCAGCACACGAGACCCTTGGTCTCGGGCCCCCAAGGAAGGCCTCTCTGGATTCGGCTTTCGGTCTCCTTCACGTGATTTTTCCTGGCTTTTATCTTGGCATTTCTTTCCTCCCTTGACCATTAGCAAATAAAATTCTACCCCACCACAGAAACATAACCTGTCGGAACTGAAAGAGAAATTGTTGGACGTCCCATCTCCTGCCTCCTTCCCATTTTCGAGATGCGGAAACCGAGGCCTGTGGGGAGGCAGCGGTGGACCCAGGTCAAATCCGTCGTCCTTCCCCATTCGCCCCCTCTGCCCTCAGGCACAGTCCAGGAGGGATGGGGAGGCCCCATCGCTGGGCCCTTAGCAGGACGCCAAGAAGTAGACAGCAACACCTCTCCCACCCAGTGGCAATTCTCATGGGTAGAGGCCATATTTTACAGGCCTCCCAGAGGTGAGGGGGGTTTGGGGAAACCCGGGAGTAGAGGCTGCAGCGAAACCTGGCTGAAATGGGGGCTTCATTTCCTTAACTCAACAAGATCCTTGAAAACGCCTTCCCGACGGGGCGCCTGGGTGGTTCAGTCGGTGAAGCGTCCGACTTCTGATTTTGGCTCAGGTCGTGATCTCATGGGCGTGAGATCAAGCCCCGTGTCGGGCTCTGTGTTGAGCATGGAGTCGGCTTGGGATTCTCTCTCTCTCTCTCTCTCTCTCTCTCAAAATAAATAAACATTAAAAAAAAAAAAAGAAAAAGAAATGAGTTCTCGGGAGGCGGCCTCTCAGCGGTTTCCACACCGCGTTTTGCACCCTCTCCTCTTGTAATTAACACGTCTGCTGGTTGCCTTCTCCGGGATATCAGCCCACCAGGGAGGGAGGGGTCTGTCCTTTGGGCTCCTTCCAGAGCCCCAGCCCCCCAGCACGGGTCTGGCCAACAGAACACCGTCAGCACTTGCCAAGTATCCATTTATTCCACGCCCGCTGATGTAGCGGGAACCATAGGTGTGGGAACTATAGCAGGTGACATCTTTAGCTGTGTGATGACAGACCCACCAGGGTGAAGACCCACGGGAATGGAGGGAAATGCCAAGTAACAGAGGCATGCTGGTTTATTACTGCCAAAGACTGGCAGTCTTTATTACTTCATTGCCTGGAACTTGGGTTTTACTTTAATACATAGATGTGAGAAAAATTTACTTTCCCTTTTTCAATTTTTTTTTTTAACATTTATTTTTGAGAGGGTGAGCGAGCACGAGCGGGGGAGGGGCAGAGAGCGAGAGGGAGACACAGAATCCGAAGCAGGCGCCAGGCTCCGAGCTGTCGGCACAGAGCCCGACGCGGGGCTCGAACTCCCGGACCGCGAGATCGTGACCTGAGCCGAAGTCCGATGCCCGACGGACTGAGCCAGCCAGGCACCCCGAGAAAACTGTATTTTCAGGAACTTTTGTATTAACCATTTGCACGTATCCACAGCGACATTGACATCAGCCTCACGTGGAAGGCCACTGTGTAGGGGGCTGTGGCAGGTCGGGGAGCCCAGGGCTGCAGGCAGCTCAGGCCACGTGGTCCCTTGGGAACAAGGGCTCCGTGGGGGCTCGACTTCCGGTTTGCCTATATAAGATTTCTGTATTCTAAAATCATTCTGGGCCAAATCCAACAGGTTGATGGGCTGCTTTGGACCACACAAGACGCTCAGTTTTAAAAAATCGACCTTAGATGTACAGACCTGGGTTCATCATAATCCTTGGTTCATGGCACAGTCTCAGCACTGAGCAATGCTCAGTCCTCTTGTTTTCCATCCATTCATTCGTGGACTCACTCATTCATCCGTTCATCCATTCCAGGCAGGCAGTCTGCAGCCTCTGGAATGTATATGGTGCTAATTACAAGTGAGTGTTAAGGAATAAATGATGTCCCTGCAAATGTTGCTTACGTGGTTCATTCACTCGGTGCGCCTTTCTTCGGTGATAAGGGCCCCGGTTATGGTGCGGGATCTAGAGGGAGACTGCTCAGGTTTGGATCTAGGTTATGCACTTGAACGCGGGCAAATGATCTCATCTCTCTGGGCCTCGCTTTTCTCACTTGTCCAGTCGGGGGTATGACGTATAAGGGCCTTTGAAAACCTTCAGGGAGATAATCCACGTGAACGGCACTTAGAACAGTGCGTGCAAAAAGCACTCAGCACCGACTACGGTCATTACCGCCAAGGGGAGGCAAAACTCTGCGCATTTCACGCCATTAGTGACAGATGAATCAGCAGCACACCAGTGAGGAATCAGGGAGTGGACCATGCCTTTCCAGCTCGAACAAGCTTGCAACCTCTCTGCGGTCCAGCAGGATCGTGGGTCAGGCTAGGAAGTCCAAGAAAACACAGCGTCTCTCCCAGGATCATTTTCTGTTACTCGAGGATTCTTCCTGCAGCTTTTGACCAGAACTTTCCCTTCTCACATGGTCGAATCCAGTGGTTCTCAAACTTGATTATGCATCAGAACCACCGGGAGGGCTTGCTGCAACACGTATCACTGGGCCTCAGAGTTCCAGATTCAGGAGGTTGGAAGCAGGGGGCTGAGAATTTGTATTGTTTTTTGTTTTGTTTTTTTTTTAATATATTTTTTTATTTATTTTTTTTATTAAAAAAAAATTTTTTTTCAACGTTTTTATTTATTTTTGGGACAGAGAGAGACAGAGCATGAACGGGGGAGGGGCAGAGAGAGAGGGAGACACAGAATCGGAAACAGGCTCCAGGCTCCGAGCCATCAGGCCAGAGCCTGACGCGGGGCTCGAACTCACGGACCGCGAGATCGTGACCTGGCTGAAGTCGGACACTTAACCGACTGCGCCACCCAGGCGCCCCTTTAATACATTTTTTTAAGTTTTTATTTATTTTTGAGACAGAGAGAGACAGAGCATGAGCAGGGGAGGGGCAGAGAGAGAGGGAGACACAGACTCTGAAGCAGGCTCCAGGCTCTGAGCTGTCAGCACAGAGCCCGATGCGGGGCTTGAACTCACAGACTGCGAGATCATGACCTGAGCTGAAGTCGGACGCTCAACTGACTGAGCCACCCAGGCGCCCCTGTTTTTTTTTTTAATGTTTACTTATTTCTGAGACAGGAGAGACAGAGCGTGAGTGGGGGAGGGGCAGAGAGGGAGACACAGAATCGGAAGCAGACTCCAGGCTCCGAGCTGTCAGCACAGAGCATCACACGGGGCTCGAACTTACCACCGGTGAGATCGTGACCTGAGCCGAATTTGGTCACTTGACCCACCGAGCCACCCAGGTGCCCCAAGAATTTGTATTTCTAACAAATTCCCAGTTAGTGCTGCCGTTGGCCCCGGAACCACACTTTGAGAAACGCCAGTCTAAGCAGTTAACTATGATGGGGGGGGGGGGGGCGCAGCGTAGCGAGGGGAGGCTTCCTGGAGGTCAAGGTCTTTGAAGCAGACCTCCTGGAGCAGATGGAGAAGAGACAGCAGCGGGAACGAAGACACAGGAGCAGGAGTGGCCAGTGTGATCTGGGGAAGGCACGTGGAGGTGAAGCTGGCAGGTCCCTGGGCACTAGAGGGACAGGACCTCGAAGGCCAAGTGGGAAGTCCGGGGTGGCTTGGGCCCCCGGGATCTATGGGAATGGAGCCAGCAGCAGCATGAAGGGCGGGTTAGAGAGGGGGAGCAGCTGTGGGACAAGAGATCACAGCGTTCCTCCCTCAGCCCAGTGTCTCAGCCTCCTCTAAAATCTGGGGGAGGGGCGCCTGGGTGGCTCAGTCGGTTGCACATCCGACTGGATTTCGGCTCAGGTCACGATCCAGGGTCGTGGGATCGAGCCCCACGTTGGGCTCTAAGCTGACAGCATGGAGCCTGCTTGGGATTCTCTCTCTCCCTCTTTCTGCCCCTCTCCTGCTCGTGCTCTCTCAAAATAAATAAACTTAAAACAAAAAAAACCCCAAAAACTGGAGGAGTCCTTCCATGATCCTATTTTTCCAACTAGGGACTGAGACCCGGGATTTTCAAAGGGGCAGGAGGAGGGAGTGGGCTGCAGCCACGTTTAAAAAACATGAGTTAGAAGCGAATGGAATGAAAAAGGGGCGGGGGGACCTGATCGCACCTCACAAGGGTAGTAAACCAAACCCGCTTCAGGTTGATGGTTTGTGTGGGTATCGTATTGTGATGTACGTAGGTGGAAAAGGTGTGCGGGCCAGGGCTGTGTGGCCATGGGGTTCACCAGAGCAGGGAGGAGTGGCCTCCCCCCACCTGGTCATCGAGCACAGGACCTTGTCTGGACACACACCATTTAGGCCCTGCCCGTTGCGGGGTGGGGGTGGGGGTGGGGGCGGGGCGCAAAATCCTGCTGTAGAGAAGATGAGGCCTAAGGAACTCCAGAACAGGAAGGGGAGGGTGGAGCGAGCTAAAGCCAGGAGGCCTCCAGGAGGAGGGGTCAGTGTAAGATGCACTGGGTGGGGGGAGGGGGCTTCCTGGAGAGGGCGGAGTCTGACCTCCTTGGTGGCTCAGATTCCGACACCAGGGCCTTTGGGGGAGAGCGGAGAGGTTCTGCAGATCACCAAAGAAGTTGCCAAGATGCACTGGGAGTGGTACAGGGTGTGAGGAGGTGTAAAAAAAAGAAAAAAAAAAAAGTTTTAAAGCGGAACCCAAGGCCCAGCACAGATACAAAATCCAAACAGAGCTGGAAGAGCCTTAAATATCAGCCGACACGTTCAAGTTACAGCGGAGGGAACTGAGGCCCGTTCGCGCACCCTGTACTCGCCCAGCATAGGAACACAGGCTTTGGAGGCTTCTGGGTTCAGTGTTCTGAGTCAGTGGATGCTTTGGGTAGGAGGGTAGGTCGAGACCCCAGCGACGCTGCCCTAGCTCCCCTCCCCCAGCCCGTGAGGAACACCAAGCCACCCCCGTCAGTCCCACCAACTATGGCAGCCGATCTTCACGATCTTTCCGATCTTTCCACGACACTGTAACCGCACCGAGTTTGTAAAAAAATGGCTAAAGCGGCTTTCTCTTCTGCGTGGCCGTGCCCGCTCCGGTCTGTGGTTTCCACTGGCCCTGCCCCCGCCCGCTGGGCTCACCGCCGGCACGTCTTTTCGTTATGTTCGGATGGGCTCATTTTACACGTTAAGAAACAGTTCCAGAGAGGTTCCGGGATTCGAGGTCGCTGAGAACGGAAGGCCCAGGGGCGGCCGCAGGACCCCTGACTGCTGGTCCAAGCTCCTTATCAGAAGCTTCCGGCAGTGGGGACGTGAGATGTCACAATCTTGCTTTGTACTTGGGATCGGGGCCGAAGGCGGGCCGGCACTTCACAGCGTGGGGCCGTCTCTGATGCTACGATTTCCCAAATGACAAACGGCCCTATCTGAAAGCTTTCCAACGTCTAATCAATCGCTCAGAAATTCGTAGGAAGGAATGGCCGGGACGTTTAAAAAATAATGTGAAAAAGCCCGGGTCACCTTCGTTGGCCTCTGCCTTCAGCCGATTCGACGCCGCGGATCCGCACTCCCGAGGTGTCGAGCACCCCGCAGCCGCGGGGCTGATTGGCACCGTGAGATGCCGCCCTGCACGTCTTTTTATGCTGCAGACGTATATAACATCAGCAGTCACATCTGATTTCCTCTCATCCACCTTGATTGAGGCAGAAGGAGGGATAAACAGCAAACGCCGTTGCGAATATCCATCCCAAATGGTAATTATTGCATCATTATATTTGCTGCTTTACTTGTCTGTTACCATTAGGAGGTAACAAGATCATTGTCAGTCAAAGGCTGTGGAGATAATTAGAGCATCTATAGGTTAGCAGGAAATCAAATTGGTGCTAGTACCCATCAATGCCGGGGAGCTGAACGTAATTAGAGGGGAAAGATGCAAAGGTTGAGATGAATAAGGCCCCAGGGATTAAATACCACGACTGATCTGAGAGTCTGACTCCTCTACGTTCTGACACGGCAGATGGGACGTGCCAGCGAGGTGCACGGAGAAGGGGACGCGGGAAGGTCTGCCAGGCACAGCGAATCAAGCCGCCGCCGAGACGCAGGGTCTGGAAGGTCCCGAGAACTGGCCCATTCGGAAAAACAGCGTTTGTCGTGTTTTCCGATCCTCTAGTTTTTCTTCGGGTTATTTTCTCTGGTCTGGGAGTCGGGATACGCACGCAGGAGCAGAGCCAACAGGAGCGGGTCTTTATTCGGGAAACCCCTTGCTCTGCCCGAGCCCAGCTCTCCCGCCAGGACGGTCTTCGGGTGCCCACCCCGCTTCCCAAACACCCTCCCTGGTCACTTCTGCGCGGATTCCCCAGACAGCAGCCGCCCACGTCCCGCTGACCCGGGCCGCTTTTGTCTTGTCCCCGGAAAGATAACACCAATCCAAACAATCTCATCCAAACAGCAATTTCATCAGGTCGACAGTTTTTTACATCTTGGAAAAACAAAACAGATTTCAGAGGACGAGGGGGAAGTCTGCAAACCGATGAGGGACAGGCCATGTAATTCAACGAGACACAGAGAGCAGAGACAGGAAAAAAAAAAAAAAAATACCGGGAAGGTCTTAAGTAACATACAACTGACCGAATCCACAGATTGAAACGCAAAGGAACAAGCAAGCAATGACTGTTGTCAGAGGCCCGAAATCAGATCTGTCACCGATGCAGAGAAAGCGAATGCGGAGGGGCTCTGAGGCGGGCCCCAGATGCGAGGTGGCACGGCGGCCACCTCGGCCCGTGCGTACATCCCCCCGCAAGATCCGAAAGTACCTTCCCGTGACTTAACGGCTCGTCGTTGCGACCATCCCAAAAAATGAAAGTAAAAAAAGAACGTAAGATCCACAACTGACGGTGTGGGGCGCAAACGTTTACAGAACCTAACCGGCCGGGTCACTAACTGCGTTAGGGAGGGCGACCGGCCGCCGTAGGTCAGCCTCGCGTCCTCACTCGGGCTGGGTTCAAGGTGTTTCTTTTCCAAGAGCCCGGTCTTGCACGTATGGCTTCTTCCCTAAGGTAACGATGGCCATTCTCACACAAACAAGCAGCTGGAAGCTTGGTTCACATTTTTTAATAACATGGCACAGTTTACATTACACAAGAAGGCTCCGCCGATGAGAACATGCTGAAAACTCAGTCGGTTTTCACGCGTCTTTTCACAGAGGGTCTAGAAAGGACTTTATTACATACAGGGTAAACAGCAAAAAGGTCTGTATAGAACAATCTCTTTACAATACCGAGAGCTACCACTATAGTTCCAGTGTATATATTCCTTGGGGTTTTTTTTTTTTTTTTCTTTTTAGTTGTTGTCTTTAAAAAAAAAAAAAAAACACTACACAACATCTGGAGTTCACAAAATCTGAAGCTCACAACTAAACCTTCAGTTTACTACTAAAATAGATCTCTCTGCTTATTAGAAACAATGGTCTGTAGTTAACTTTTTTTTCTTTTTTGCAAAAACAGGATAACAACATCAGATAGCACTTTAATATACTAGAAGGGACCCAATGGAACTAATTTTATTTCATACATATATTTTACAGTCCAGTAGACAAGATATATTGTATTTCTCTGCTAGTAAAGTCATATTCTCTCCAAATATGTAGACAAGAGGCTTAATGTATTAGAAAAGTATGAAGACACATTAAGGTTGGTGCAAAATTAAAAACACACGCACACACAGAACTTTGTCTCTGCCACTGCTCACCCTCTGTAACTCTCCATGGCTCCCCAAGGTCGACCTGCCGGCTATTTCCCAGACTTTATTACCAACTGGAACACAGCGAGTCACATTAGGAAACGTGCACCTTAAACCCATCAGTTATTGAAAACAGTGAAAACATATCCATCATCTGAGAAAACGTGAAGCTTTCTTTCAGGATGTGTTTGGATGTAATCGAATCTCATTACAAACCGAGGAGGCGTGTACAGACAGGAAACAGGACACACTAAAACACGCATGGTTCCCACATGAGGTGTGTGTGAAGTCACGTGACTGATGGTGGCGACCTGTCTGTGTCCCCTGATTTTGGCGTCTGACAGCTCCCATCCTCCCTGGCACTGGGTGTTCAGGCCCTCGGCTCTCTTTCCCGGGGGCTGTGCTCCACCCCACCCCCACCCCCCACCCCCACCCCCACCCCCCGCACGGCCCGCGAGCAGTTTAACTTCGCGAGCCAAGTTTCAGCCCGGGTCCGATTTGCAAAATAGGATGTTTCTCCGTTTGGAAAAAAAAACAAGCAAGGAAAACAGAGTCCTATCACGCAAGCGCTTGTTCAGGGAAAATATGACCTTAAGTATGTTGTAAATGGATCTGAAAAGGCTCCTTTGAGTTAGGAGGGCTTTTGTGAAAAGCCCTAACATTCATTGCATAGTTGAAGGGTTTAGCTGTCTATAACAATATATGGGAACGCAGCCGTAGCTGACTGCACTCGCTGATATTAAGTTTGCAAATAGCACATTTTAAGAAGTATTAATGTATTATGTTACTTACTCTTGATCTATTTACATTTGTACAAAGTAAAGCTTTTATCTTACCCTTTGCATATATGAACCATTAGCTCACGAAGCAATGTGTTTTTGTGTTTCGTTTTTTGTTTTTTCTGTGTGTGTGTTTTTACATAGCTATGTACACGGCCTTCCTTTCTCATCTGAAGGAGCTTCGCACGATGGGCTGCGTGGACCGCTGTTTGCCTCTCCCCCAGTCACCACCGCGTCGCTGTGTGTCTGTCGTCTTCACTGTTTTGGTTCAAATCAAAAAGTCTTATGCGAGAAACCAAAAGAGTTAGAGACATGAGAACATAGGACTTGGCTGAAAGATCTGAAAAATTTCAACATATGATATACAAAAAAAAAAAAAAAAACCATTTCAAAATCTGCACTGGAGCCTATACATTTTTTACAAGGGGAGGAGGTGGGGCGTGCGCCCCCCTCCCCCAGTCTGGTGGGCCCGCGCTGGCTCCCCGTCTCCGGTCTGGCACCCTGCTGGTGTGCAAGGGTTTCTCTTTCCTCCCTCGCGTCCTGCCCTCCTTACCGAGCTTCGATATCCTTCAGGGTGTGGGAAGGAGGCCTCTCCCTCATCTCTGCAGACAGAGGGGTAGTCCTTCTGGGGGAGACCGGGCGGCCCCCCAGCGTGGAAATGAGCGGGGGGGGCGCGCTCAGCGCCGCCGTCGGGGGGGTCTTGTTGAGCAGTCCGTTCTGGTGCCCCGCGGTGGGGCTGATCCTGGGGTAGTGCATGCTGGGGAGCCCCGGGGTGAGGAGGCTGGGGTGCGGCAGGTGTCCGTCCAGGGAGGCGGGGTGCACGGGGTGGAGCCGTGTGTGTTCGTAGTCTTCTCTGAGCATGTGCAAGCGCTCCCGCTCTTCCAGGTGAGCCCCGCGCTCGTGCTCCCGCCGAGGGTCCACAGACAGAGGGTGGTGGTGGTGGTGGTGGTGGTGGTTGTAATCGTGAGGCTCCCTGTCCCTGAAGGAGCGATCGGCTTCGTAGAGCCGCGGCGTCGAGAGACGGTGCAGAGGGTCGTTCCTTAGCAGGAAGTCCCTGCCCAGCGGGTCTCTCCGGTGAATGTCAAGTTCTCGGTAGGGATCCCTCAGAGGGTCCCGTATGGGGTCCCAGTGGAAAGAAGGGTACGGGAACCGCTCTCCGCCCGGGATGGGGCTGATGCCCATGAACGGGGTCATCATGCGAGTCCTGTCCAGGCTGCTGATGCTGTTCATGGGGTGAATGCCCGTCACCCCCACCGTCATGGGCATCGAGGCCAGGGGCCCCGGGTGCACGCTGGACGAGGAGTTTGGAGGAGGTGGCTCCGAAGACCGGTGGGTCTGCGGGGCCTCGGGAGGCAGGTCGTGGTCTTCCTTGCGCTCCTCCTTCACCTTGACCTCCGAGCTCTTCTTGGGGTTCTCGTAGGCCGGCTCGCTCTTGCGCTGCTCGGCCTCGCGGCTCGAGGTGCTGTTGGGCCTGGCGCTCTCCACCACGGGGGTCCGCACGTAGGGTGACGGCACCTGGGCCAGCTGCTTGGCCTCTTCGCCCGTGGCTCGCCCCTCGTGGCCGTGGCCGTCCTTCTCCGGCAGGTGGCCCTCCTTCGCCTTGTGCTCGTCGGCGGTCAGGTCCTTGCGGGATTCCGAGTGGTCTCTCTCCCTCTCTTTGGATTTGTCTTTCTCGCGAGCCTCAGTGTTCAAATGACCCCTGATCTGTTCAGCGGAGCTACGGTTATGTCCCAGGGTGCTCACTGGGAGGATAGGTGCTGGTGAAGGGTGGCTGGAGTGCCTTTTCTCAACGCTTTCCCTGCGGAACAAAAGAGGGACACAGAGAAGCAGATGAAACGGGCTTGCCGGCCTGGGGAGGGCCTGCCAATGAAATGGTGGTGGGAGAGAGGCTCGGGTCTGGCTCCCGTGGTCACTGAGGCAGCCGGATGTGCCCTGCGCGTGGCAAAACCAGCCACCCTGACCTTACTCACCTAGCCTTTCACGGAAGCTTTCTGGGGACAAGGCACTGGCGCTGGGGCGGGTGGGGGTGGGGGGCAGGTGGGAGAGTCTGAGGGGGAAGCAATTCTCTCTGCATGTGAGATTCACGTGCCTCCGTCAAGGCCACAGACGAAGCGCTTTCGGAGGGTGGAAATGGACCAACGTGGCCAACAGTGATGTGGCAACACAGCCTGCCTGTCTGGATTCCTAGGGTCACCGAGTGGTAAGAAGAAAGTCCTAAGAGCCCAAATGCAAAGACGATCTTTGCGATAACAGAGCCAGACGGAGGAAGGGTGCAAGGGGCTCCGATCTCCCGGCATCGGGACGAGGGACCTGCGTCACAGGCAAGGGCACAGATGCAGCGTGATCTCTGGGGCACAGCATGTGAGGGGGCTTTGAAGGGAGACCATGACGTCAGGGCTTGGGGGTCCCAAATAGCACTTATAACCTTAGGAAGGACAAGAAAGCCCGAATCGGAGAAGATGGGAGGGAAGCTGGGAGGCAGAGTGGGGTCCCCAGGCCTCGGGGGACAAATGGAGAACAATTTTAAGAGCCCCTGTGGATGGAAGTGTGGGACAAGAACTTGGGGGACCCGTTTGGGATGAGGGACTTAAGAGCACAGGGCAGAAGATTCAGAGCGACAGAAGGACAACAGAGGCCGACTTGGGAGACGTAAGACAGGCCCGGGCGTGTCGTGGGGACAGCCCCGAGACGGGACGTGGCCAAGGGGAGGAGCAAGATGCCTTGCCGGCCCGGTAGCAGCAAGGCTCCCAGGCGAGGGTAGTCTGCGGCGAGAGAATTAAGGAGGGTTCCCCTGCGGATCTGGTGTCTATAGCCAGCATGCCAGGCTAAGAAGAGGAAGAGAAGTGTCTAAAAGGTGAAGGACGAAGAAGAGTGTGTTTTACTAAGTTTCCTGACTTTAATCCAAAAGGCCGTTTGACTCCACCAAGAAAAATGTGGAAAGGTTTGCTGTCGCATGGTCTTCTGTGCCCCGACAGGCTACCCAAAGCTCCGGGATGCCGGGTGCGCCTGCCTCTCTTTGGCAGTTGACAGCCGAAAGCTGAACGCCATAAACGGTCCTTCCGCTGCGTAAGAGATTTTTAACATACGGTCTTGAAGGAAAAATGGATTCTTTGCTTTTATAAGGAAGAAATCAGAAGGATGACCTCCGAGGAACGCATACTAATCGGACACATTCAGAGTCCGTAAAGTTGAATTCTTTTCAATCACTAGTGAGCACGCGTGCACACACACACACACACACACACACACCCCACACACAGTAAAGAAAACTGGAAGATTTGGATATTTGAGGCTTAAGTACCAAAGCAGAGCGTTATTAGGTATTTTCTGTCAAGCATATCTTGTCTTTCCCCTGCTTTTTTCAGGTCATTCAAAATGAAAGTCTCCTACAGAAAGAAATCAGAAAGGGATGACATTCTTCAGAGAAAATGCTCTGAGACGTCTTCCTCTTTAAGGCCGTTTCTTTTTCGGGCATGGGTTACCAAGCACAGAGATAAAAAAAAAAAAAAAAAAAATGGTTAGTCAGGTTAATTATCCACTGGCAAAACCAAACCCACACCAGAAATGCTTGCCGGCACTCCTCTACGTGTAGGTTTGCAAAACTTTATTAGTCATCTGTGAGCCCAGGGTTTGAGTTTGAACGAAATTTGAGAAAAATGTGACGAGACCATGCAAACGTGACTTTCTAAAAGCAAACAAAAAGAAAGGGGGGGGGGGAGGGAGGGAGACAGAGAAAAAAACCTATGGATGATTTAATGGACTGCACGAACTTGAAAGCAAATATGGTATTGATTCATGCCGTGTGTGTTTGGTCCAAAGCTCCAACTCACTGTCTTTGAGAGCAAGATTTATATCTGGATACGCTAACGCTCACAGGGACTTCGGAGGCTCTAAGTGTGCATCTGTGTCTGAGTCGGGACGCTCTCGCTGTGCTGCGATTTCATGCTACGGTCGCGGTGCACTACGGGGCCGGGGGGGGTGCGCTCGGGGACTTGGGGGCCGGCCTCGGGCGGCGCGAGGAGCTGA
This sequence comes from Prionailurus viverrinus, assembly GCF_022837055.1. Lineage (NCBI taxonomy): Eukaryota > Metazoa > Chordata > Mammalia > Carnivora > Felidae > Prionailurus > Prionailurus viverrinus. Next base: position 14,160,326 of record NC_062576.1, on the reverse strand, counting down.
GGCCACGGGGCCAGCTGGAGCACGAGGCTGGGACGGGGAGGGTGGACGGCTGCCCTTGGCACACAGCGGGCTTCCCCATTGGGGCTCGAGAACGGTTTCTTTCCGTACCTTTCTTTGTCATCTTTACTAACAGATGAGTCTCGTTTATCTACGTCTCTATCTCTGTCATGAGCTGCAGCGGACGCGCTACGCTCCAGCTCGCCTGGCTTCAGCCAGGGCGGAGGGGTCGGGAACGACGGAGGCGTTCGGTGCAGCCGGTTCCAGGGCTCGTGAGGGCTGCTAAAGTTCTGCACACTGGGGCCATCCTTGTGGCCGAACATTGAGTTGGGTGCTGAAATGGTGAAGTGGAGAACAAAAAGGTTTAAGAGAAATTATATAATCTGCCGTAATGAAGGTACTTACCAAATAACTTTTAACAGCACTCAGAGTTAAAATGAATACATATTATGGGGAGCTGGAAAAGGAAAGGAGATTAACAGATTCATTAGAGGAGCGCTCGTCCTACGCTGGGGGGGTAGCTCGCAGCTTTTGTTCTTAAACCAAAGGCGAGGGGGGCGGGAGGGGGAGCTTTAAAAAGGAAAGGGGCCAGATGGGTGTCAAGAGCGCCCCATCAAACACGTCTGGTGCATGCAGAAACCCCGAGCGTGGTGCACTCTCGTGGGGTGACTTGGGAGGAGCGACGCTCGGCACGGAGGCACGGTCAAGCCGAGCCTCTACCCACAGCCCCGCGAATGGGACCGCCGCTGCTCCCGCAGCGGTAGCAGGCGGAAACAGGTGACGTCACAGCCCGGGCAGGGCCTTGACCTAAAAGCAGACGCGGAAGGTCTCCGCGCCGGACAGAGTCGGGAGGGCGAGCTTAGAGTTGCACTTGGGGCCTCCGGGGCCAGGAGAACATGATCTATGGATGGCACGAAAGAAAACGTGTGGCGTGTTCAGCGGCTAGAGAATTCAGTGACTAAAAAACGAGCAGGTGCCACAACTCTTCCCCTTCTAGATACTTTTTTAGTCGAAAACGACATGGCCCTCCCAGATGATGGACTATGACGTGTTGCCAGCTAGCTAGCCTCAGCCTGGTACTGTTTTCCCGCTATTTCCCGTCAAGTTCTCTCAGTGCCATAATGCCAGAGGCCAGGTCAGTGCAAAATTCCCCCCTGCAATGGGACTGTGGCTAAAGTCGTGGATAGCAGGGATGGAATATGGAGGAGACTGAGCTTAAGCAATGTTTTGGGAGTTCAGTCAGTGACGTCACTGCTCCTGATGCCCAGGAGGACATAGTCACGATGGGTTACCCTTGAGACGTTGCTTTCGACGTAAATGCACCCTCACCCCTAACGCCATGCTGAGCCCTGCCTTTGCGATGACGTAAGCCAATGTGTTTCCCAAGAGGATCGTTTCCTTTTCGCTAGAAAGGTCTTGAGCCACAGACAGATCAGAGGAGACAAAGAGTCCAGGGCGGATTTGAAAGTTAGAGGTACTCACTAACTGAAGGATTTCCAAGTCCCCCGAAGGCATTGCCACCAACCGCTGCGAGGCCAGTGAACGTAGACGGACGGTTAAAAGGCTCTGCAAACACATGGGGAGGAAGGAAAAGGTTGGACTGGACTGAGTGAGGAGCACGAAGAGCTTCCAGGCAGGTGGGAAAGAGAGGTGGGAGCCCCGCCCTCTCTCCACTCAGACCCGACGTGTCCCTCCTGCTGCTACCAGGTTGTGCAAAAGGTTTTCGGTGCGCTCGGATTTGGGCACTGGATTAGCAAAATATTTACGAGAGCTGTCTTTCCAGAACTGTGCCTTTTGCCCCATCCCTCTTGCCGGGTGGGGACTATCACTCAAGCCCAGCAGTGTCTTAGGACGCCCTCCTGCCCTGTAAGTTCTAACAGAACAAATAAATGACATCTTAAAATGAGTCTCTCAGTGACGAAGCGCCGAAGTCGTGCGTATCATACACGCTGTCGCTGCACTGCGTATACACCATTGCCTGCACCTGCTTGTCACATTCGCAGAAAATATCAAATAAATCAAGGCCGCAAAGAAAGCGCACGCCTTTGCGAGGGAGACCTACTCACGGTGAAAGGAGAAGGGATTATAACACAGCAGGTAATGTCTCCTCACCACATCACCTTGCCCCGCTGGGCGGGAAGCAGCCATCGTAAACGTGGATTCCCGGAGGTGGCCGGGCACGTGCCCACTGTGCCATCAGTCCCTTCGGGTGGGACGGCTACGGAGCACGCAGCTACTACTTTAAGGAGGTGGCAGCAGGGGTGCTGAGACACCCCGAGGGTGGACAGCAGGTGCTGAAACTTGTTCCCGAGGGCCCTCATCGCCCCACGTGGTCAGGGAGGTGTCTAGGACCATGGCCGACTTGCCCGGAAGCACAGCAGAAAACAAAGGTTTTCTGAGACACGCGCGTCATTTCCCATCACCGGGGGCAACTCACCCAGGTGAGCGGCAGGGTTAAGGAAGTTGCTGTGATGAGGCGGTGGCCCGAAAGGGGTCCCGGTTGGGTGTGCAGCACCTAGAAAGTCAGACATGGTGGGGTCAGGCTTCGCAGAACGCCGGTTCCTACCATGCGGCCGGCTCCTCACTGCGTCAGGGCCCCGGGAGAACACTCGGGAGGAAACGCGTTAACGGAAGGGCACCCCGGCCACACACCGGGAGACGACAGGGTCCTGTTAGGGAGCGGAAAACCCAGCCGTGCCCTTTCTCCGGGCGGGGCTGGCCACCCCCAAAACGGGGCATGCAGCCCGAGAAGCGTGGGGAGATAGCGCAAGGGTAGGGGCGAGGGGGGTGATCCTGTAACCAAAGGAGTTTGAAGAAACGCCCAGTTACAAAGTGCTAAGCGAGGTTCTCCACTGAAGGACTTCTCAGAGCCGTTAGCGTGTTCCTGGGCTCGTTTTCTGAAAGGGGAGCATTTGGCCACGGGATACTTTCTTCCCGGAGCATGTTGGGGGGGCAGGTCTTTCACTCTGAGGAACACTGAGCCTGAAACCAGATTTTACGGTCCTTGGGAGCGGCTGTCGCGCAGCGGCGGGTCCGGGCCACGGTGCCTTGCCCCACGGAACCCCTTTCCCGAGGCACGTGTTAGCTGTCAGGAAGGGCGCTACAAGGCCTGGCCCTACGGAACCCGGGATCGTGCGTTGCACCAGGCGACAGGACGTGAGCGCCTTCAGGCAGCTCTCCGGCTTCGGTGCCAGGAAAGGCTCCTTTGGTCCGTGTTTGTGGACACCAGTAATCCGCCCGCCAGGGACCTTAGCGCTAGTTCAGCCGTCTCCTTTCCTTCGGTTTCCCCATCAGAATGTATTTCTTCAAGATGCCACAGCCTCCTTTTCCTGGAGGAAGCGGGGGAAGGCAAGAGGGAGAGGACAGACACAGGGTGCGCGCACAGGAGGCAGGGGAGGCCCACATTCCTAAAGGCTGAGGGCATCCTGGCTCCCGGGGCGGCAGGCCCGGCTTCAGAGAAGAGACTGGCCGGGCTCACCGGACGGAGCGTCCTAAGCTTATTTCAGGCATCAGTGCCCAACAGCAAGCTGAAAGTGGCTGCATTTAACACGTGGGTGTGTGAATTAGACACCGCGGCTCAAAGTTTCACCAAATTATCATTCGGGGGCAAAATCCAGTGATGCTCATACTGAGAAAGATGGCCTCCCGGAACGGATGTATACACAGGGCCTCCATGAAGAGACTTTTCACTTCTCCACGATCTCTTGCATTTTGTCTAAGTTCCTACAAACGACTATAAATTCCCTCAGGAAGACAGATCAAATGGAGGAGTGCCGTGCCTCCCGAAACCCTGTGAACTCAGTTGATGCTCTGGGTCGCTGCTCCCTGGACTACAAGGTCTTCGTGGGGCCTCGGGCGTGGAGGAAGCCACGGAACCCGGGAGGACGTCTGTCACAGTCACGGACTCGGAGAATTGGAAGGCACCTGAGGAGTCATCCGTTCAGTCCTGGACGGTGACTTATCCTCCACCCAGGCAATGCAAAAATGATACTCCATCTCTACCGCGCGAACACGGTCCAGAATATTCATTAGGTGTTAACAGTGTTGCCAGCTAAATAAAAATGTGGCTGCACAGCCTGTGTAGTACAAGCTAATTAATGCTTCGATGAAGATTGGGAGCTTTGCTCAGCCCAGGGCCCCCAGGGGTGCCTTGCAGTTCCAGAATTATTGAAGCAAAAGCAGCCAATTCATCCACTTGGCTCAAACGGAAGCCAGGGAGAAATCTCTCTATTTCTCTCCAAAAATTGCTCTTAGTGTAGCTCTGTCTCAGAGCCTAGGTGCCATGGTAACAAAGCTTTCAAATGCGTCCCTAGACAGAACTCACAGAGCAAAACCTGAGACCTTAGCAAATTCCATCTACCCTCAAGGGTGACTCACTTGCTTTGGCAACAAGGCCCATTATAATGATGATTTCTTGCAATGGGGGCGTCTCTCTCTTTCTGAATGGAAGAGCCTTCGGTCAACCCAAAATGAGTCTTGGATAAAAGCCTGGGAAGGCAGCAGGCAGGATGGATGTGAAACTTGTTCCCTCAGGACCAGGAACGGGGAGCCCCGTGAATATTTATGTCCAGAAGAATAAATTCTACTTAGCACGGTGGGTATGAAGTTAGGAAGCTCGTCACCAGATTGAGCGCAGCGTCGCCATTTACAAGTATTAGTGAGCGGAGCTCTGTGCGGCAAAATGGCTTTCCAAGGCCTGGATGGTAAGGCTCCTCTGATCCCGAGAGGGCTGTTCTCGTTTCCCGATGCGCCTTACGGCTGTGTGTCCGCTGCCTTTTGTCTGTATGTCCTTGGAGCGGAAACGGGTCGTTCTCTGACGCAGTGACCCCCAGTTCCCACTGCCCCCGCTTTGGCACACCTAGGAGGCATTCGAAGGTTAATGAACAGATCCCTCAGGTGTTTCTACCCCGTCCTGCAAGTTTTCTACGATCAAATAATGAGCCGAAGCAACATGAGGCCCCGAAGAGAAAGATGATCTTTTTTTTCCTCTCTGTAATGAAAGAGGCTCAGGTCATGATCTCAAGTTCAAGTGTCAGTGAAGAAGGGTCCGTCTCCCTAGACGTACTGGGATGTGGCCTTGCAAGCTGGCAGAAACTGTAGTTTCGGTTTTTTTTTTTTTTAATGCTTATTTATTTTTGAGACAGAGAGAGACAGAGCATGAACGGGGGAGGGGCAGAGAGAGAGGGAGACACAAAATCTGAGGCGGGCTCCAGGCTCCGAGCTGTCAGCCCAGAGCCCGACGCGGGGCTCGAACTCACGGACCGTGAGATCGTGACCCGAGCCGAAGTCGGATGCTTAACCGACTGAGCCACCCAGGCGTCCCAGAAATTGTACCTGCGAACAACATTCCTCTTTGAAGAGAAGAGTTCTCTTCAACAACAACTCTTTCCTCCAGCTCGGAACTCACCAGCGGCAGAGAACAAAGTTGAAGGCCGGGCCAGGTCATGGGGGTGGTGGATGGCTCCGAAGAGGCTGGGGCCTGGGGGGCGGCTCAGGAACTCGGGTTTCAATCCGAAGTCCAGCTTATGTGGGTCTGACTGCATCTGTTTCTAGGGGAAAAAGGGGAACAAGAAAAGATGAAACCCCAAGAGGAACGGCAGGGAAGAACGATCTCAGCGAAGAGGCAGAGATGGAAAAAGGAGACTCTGTGAATGGTGCTCTTGGGCTGCGCGCTACAGTCAGGTTCAAGTTCACAAAAGCTGGGAGAACAACAGCCCACAAAGCACCTCACCCTCGAATGCCAGAAAAGCAGGTCAACCTACGAGGGGCTAGTGGGGCCTGCGTCCGGACGGGGCCAGTGTTCCGTCTGTGAGGTCATACGGCCCGAGGAATAAAACCCTTGATTCAAACTCGCCACCACCCCGAAACAGTTTATTATTCGCTGTAAAGGCCCATTTTAGCAAGTTTTTAAATGATAGTGTTTCAAAGCTCATTTTATTAGGAATTCTGCATGAATAATCTGCTGTGCAAATTAATCGTTAATGACTCTATGCTGTACTCTAACAGATCACAGTACATTAGTATCGGGAAGTTATGATGAAATATTTGCATGCTACAAGCTAATTTTCAGATGCTCATTGTTACATATTAAAACAAAAACAAAAACAAACAGCAACAAAGCAGGGGTACTCATTTAACGAACAGGGGTCTTTTTCTTGCCCCTGCCCCACGACTCCCTGAGGAAGAGATCAGCCAGTGAACCATCGAGAACTTCTCGTTTTTTGTTTTTGAGAGACAGCAGAGAGAGAGGGAGAGAGAATCCCATACAGGCTCCACGCTGTCAGCGCAGAGCCCAAGGTCCTTGACATAAGCTTGAACTTATGACCTGTGAGATCATGACCTGAGCCGAAACCAAGAGTCGGATGCTGAAGCGACTGAGCCACGCAGGCACCGCAACTTCTCCTCTTGCGAAGCACTTGCCATCAGCTGCCATCGCTCTGTTTCCACCCAGTTGTACGTGTCCACCCTCAAGCTACTCTCCGTTCACCTTCCTGGAAGGCTGTAGAAACTGGCTCACTGTTTCCTCCCTTCTGCACTGTGGCGTCATTCTTCAGGCCAGTAGCGGTCTCAAATATGGGGTTTTCTTTTTTAAAGAAGATTTTTTTAATGTTTGTTTATTTTTGAGAGAGACAGAGTGCGAGCAGGGGAGGGGCAGGGAGGGAGGGAGAGAGGCAGAGAGTCTGAAGCAGGCTCCAGGCTCCGAGCGTCAGCACAGAGTTGGACACGGGGCTCAAGATCATAAACTGCGAGATCATGACCTGAGCCGAAGTCGGACGGTTAAGTGACGGGGCCACCCAGGGGCCCCTCAAAAATGGGGGTTTCAGAGTTGCCCCACCTTCTTAATCCTCAGCAACCTTCTCTCTGAATCTCACACCTCCCCTGATGAGCATCAACCCTGCCCCCCCCCCCGGTGGGGGGGGGGGCGGCTGGAGGCTCCATGCTTCCCTCCCTGTGCCCGTCCCCCTGCCCGGCCCTCCCCGCCCGCCAGGCTCCCATCTTTTACGGCCCTTCGCCTGATTCTGACCCACTCCTCCAACCTCTGCCACCCGACTGACACTCACAGTCCCTTTGGGCCTGCACCACCTCAAACTCCCTCGTGTCTGCCCTGAGCACGCTCCCCGTCCTGAGCACAGCCCCGTCCCACTGTATACTAAAGTCAACAGGAGGCCTCTGGGCTAGCTTGCGTGAGAATCCGGGACGACCGAAGTACGCCCTTCCCTCACCCACTCATCTGCTGTGCCCGCTCGAGATGAAACGTCCCTGATCACTTCCAGCCGGAAGCGGATAGCACGTTCCATCGCTTCTCATGCGTACGTGGGTATGGTCGCTGGAGAGTGCTGGGCAACTAGACAGCAGGGCGGGTGAGGGCCCTCTGAGCCTGGCACCCGAAGTAATCTGCAGGTGGTATTTGGGGAGTACTAACAGAATGAGGAAACGCACACTACAGGCAAGGGGACAATGCCATTTCTGCACAAATCCACAGGGCAGTCATAGCCAGATCCCAAACCCGAGCTTCTAATTCACTATAAATCCTTGAAAATCTTCTGAGTGCCTCTTTTAATTTGGTTGCCAGATTATTTGGTGCTAATACTGCACGGTACACAACACAGCACATTAACCACAACTTAGGTCCACGAAGCCATCCAAGCGGATGGCACCTGGGGATTACAAAGAGCTCGCTGGGAAGGGGAGATGAGCAGCCGTCTTCGTGTGCAAGATGGCTTCCTAATTGAATTGAGATAATGAAGGTTTTAGTCGCCGGGGACACCTTCACGGGGAGGAAGTTGCTAAAGTAGCACACACAACACCCTTCATCGCTTGTAACCGAAGGAGCTACGAGGAGGGTTGAGTCTCACCTACCGGTCCGCTAATCGCCATCATCCAGAACAGAAAGGGAACTGACCTGAGTGTCAAAATTTAGTCAGCGCCCTAAGCACGCAGGTTTGCTAAACCATCAGGTTTCTTTTTTTTTTTTTATTTATTTTTTAATTAAAAAAAAAATTTTTTTTTCAACGTTTATTTATTTTTGGGACAGAGAGAGACAGAGCATGAACGGGGGAGGGGCAGAGAGAGAGGGAGACAGAATCGGAAACAGGGTCCAGGCTCCGAGCCATCAGCCCAGAGCCTGACGCGGGGCTCGAACTCCCGGACCGCGAGATCGTGACCTGGCTGAAGTCGGACGCTCAACCGACTGCGCCACCCGGGCGCCCCTAAACCATCAGGTTTCTAATTAAACCTCGCCTAACAATAAAATAAAAGCGAGCAAAACTCACTGACGGGACGTTAGGGGAAAGAGTAGGGGAGCAGGTCCTTGGCACCGAAGCAAAATAGCTTAGTGACCTCATTTCTTGAGGTCGGCTTTTTAACTTTTAGCTAGGTTGTTGTTGTCGTTTTCAATCATTTAATCATTAAAAAAGAAAACAGGGGCGCCTGGGTGGCTCAGTCGGTTGAGCGGCCAAGTTCAGGTCAGGTCGTGATCTCAGGGTTCGTGAGTTAAAGCCCTGCGTCGGGCTCTGGGCTGACAGCTCAGAGCCCGGAGCCTGCTTCGGATTCTGCGTCTCCCTGTGTCTCTGCCCCTCCCCTGCTTGGGGTCCCTCTCAAAATAAATGAAACAAAACAAAACATTTCTGTGACAACCAGCTCTCCCTCCTTTATTTATCAGGTTTTTTTTTTTTAAGTTATTTATTTATTCAGAGACAGAGCCAGCGAGCAGGGGGCGGGGCAGAAAAAGAGGGAGAGAGAGAGAGAGAGAGAGAGAGAGAGAGAGAGAGAGAGAGAGAATCCTAAGCAGGTTCTGCACTGATGCGGGGCTCGAACTCAAGAACAGCAAGCTCATGACCTGAGCTGAAACCAAGCATTGGTTGTCTAACTGACTAAGCCACCCAGGTGCTCCTATGGGCTTCTTATTCTCACGGAGGCTGTTAGCACTAAACGCTTGTTCGTGAAAAAATGGATTAACTGAAGCTTACTGGAATTGCTTGATTGGTCGTCTTCTCCCAGTTTTCTAGGCACACTTACACAGACATTAAATCTGAACTTGTCAGTTATTTCTGTTACAACTATGTCAGCTAGTGATGCCTTGTCTGGTCTCCTGCAGAAGGCTCTTGACCCTATCACGAACCGCGAGATCATGACCTGAGCCGAAGTTGGACGCTTAGCTGACTGAGCCACCCAGGCGCCCCTCAAATATGGGGGTTTCAGAGTTGCCCCACCTTCTTAATTGTCAGCAATCTAATGGCTAGAACGTAAATGGCTGGAAAAGTGGAATGTAGTATTCATCTGTGTGACAAAAACACAGCCAAAAGAAGCAAAATAATCTGCAGGGTAACGGGCCGGAGGTGGTTCTGACAGGTACTGACTGTTTTCTAACCTGTGTCACTGGTCATCAAGATGACTAAGGTCACTGCGAACCAAACACGACGTCTGAAAGAGAAATTCTTTTTTTATTTTTTTAGGTTTCTTTTTTTTTTAATGTTTGCTTATTTTTGAGAGGGAGAGAGAGAGAGCATAAGCAGGGGAGGGGCAGAGAGAGAGAGAGAGAGAGAGAGAGAGAGAGAGAGAGACGGAATCAGAAGCAGGCTCCAGGCTCTGAGCTGTTAGCACAGAGCATGATGCGGGGTTCGAACCCACGAACCACGAGGTCATGACCTTGAGCTGAAGTCAGACACTTAACCAACTGAGCCACCCAGGCGCCTCAAGAAATTCTTAACGCCACATGTTGCTGATGGAAGCTTAGTAGCATCCCATAGGGTCTAAAGGGCTCTATCAGCTTCTCAAAGTCATAAAATGAAACCAATGCGCCAATTCTTACAGAAATGAAAACTTCCATGGGTGGCTGTTCCCAGACACTCTGTTATTTTCTGTATAAACACGTGGTTGCTATAATTAGATTACCCCTTTTTTCAGGATTTAATCTGATTTGGATCAATATGATGACAAAATCCTCTAAAAGGAAAAAAAAAAAAAACCATCAGGGAGTTCTTGGTTTATTCCTATTTTATCATTTTATTGGTGGTTTCCCTAATTAATAGTAAGATTTCCTAATAGCATCTTCTTGCCAGTGGATCTTTAGAAGCTGTTTAAATGCCTCCTCCCTCCATCCGGAGATCCCCCTCACCCCCCACCCCCCGCCCCATGCTCCTGTCCCCCTGCCCCCTTCCCCCGCCAGACCAGGAAGGCAAGACTGACCTTGACTTTCTGTTGGTGGTGGTAGATTTGCCAGGCGATGTGAACATGCATAGCACACCACTTCCCTGGTTTCTGGAACAACAAAGAGCAATGTGGTCACAAGAAGACCTTCCAGAGAACAGCATCTCCCAATTCCTTCAGAGGTTTTCAGCAGATTTTGGCTGCAGACGCTCTTTTTCACGGCTCGGTTGTGCTCAGTCCCCCCTCCAAGTGCCCTCTCTTAGCGGCTGCCCAGGGCCCAGGCCTCAGGGAACCCCGGTCAGCTCTGCCCCTCCTCCCTTGGGGCCCGAGCTGGAAGCCACTGCTCAGAAAGCCACACTTGACGGGGACCTCCCCGGTTACCGAGCACAAGATGGCAAAAGCCCGAGCCCCACTCTGTGTCTCTTCTTTCTTTTCTGGTGCCAGCTGGCAGAGCGGGAGAGGGGGAAGCTGTACCTAACAAATGCGGCCATGCTACCATGCAAATCGGCTGTTCAGAAGAGCTAATTAGGGAGCGTCTGTGAATCGGTTCAAAACAAGAGAGGGTACAGAAGAACCCGCGTAGCCTCCGCCAACGCGGTTTTGTGTTAACCCCCAGAGCGGAACAAAGAAATTCACATTTCCATTGAAGCCCTGTTCCCACAAACGCTTCGCTAAGAGTCAACTACCCATTGGTGTTCCTGGGTGCCGCTTGTTCCCAAGTGAAAAGAGAAGAAACAAAGAGAGCTGGTTCCTTCCTGTGCTCTAGGCCTCTGCTGCCGTCACGTCTGGGAGTGTATCAAGCCATGTCTCTCAGATCAGTTCATGTCTTGCTTTCCAAGCAGAGGAGTAACTGAGTGAGCTGTCTTACCACCCTGGAGGGCAGGGACCACCTCCTGCCAATCCGTTTGTAGTCTTGTTGCGTAACCTAGTCATAAGCTCCCGACACGCGCTCAGTAACTACAGGCCAGATGAGAGGAAACGCTGCCCCGTTCCTACATCGGCAAAGGACAGACGCTTCTGGTTTCTATATTAAGGAGCTGTTTCTGAAAGATATCCTTAAATCCAAGTCTGGGGTCAGTTCTCTTGTCATGAAATCATGGGTCATCTGAAATCACCTACGTGATGACACAGTTCTCCTTTGTTTCGCTTTGGAGAAATTGAATTATCTGATGAGAGGCGCCAGAAATGGGTTAAGTGTAGCTGGAAATCTATCCATCCATCTTCCATCCGACCATCCGCCTCCCCAGTAAGTCAGCGTTTATTCAGAGGTCATCTCTTGGCCACTCTCCAGACCACTCAAGACATTAACAAAACCAATGCTTAGTATGGCCCTCTTCTGCACCAGAGAAATAGGTTGAATGGCTCTGAGGGTCAACATCACGTACCACAGAATGAGGCAGCCACCAGCCCAGATAAATAGATGGATCTATCTATCTATCTATCTATCTATCTATCTATCTATCTCTTCTAGGTGCAGGAGAGACAGCAGAGCTCAGTGAAATCCTAATTTCTGCCTTTAGCTGAAGACTTCCCACGTACGTTCCCACTAGTCAAGCTTTCAGCAGCCCTACCAACAAGATACGGTGCCTCAGTTGAATGTTCTGTTTGCTTTCCCTCAATGGCCTGGCTTCCTCCAACACTCAAAGCAACACAATGTGGGCCATTTCCAATTACACTACCTGAAAAGCCCAGCCACTCTCCTCCCAACATTTTATTCCAGCGTTTCTATGGCTTGTTTCCTTGTAATGGATTTGTATTTTTAACCCGCAGGGAGTCAAACAGAGGTTGCAAAACAGTTCTAGAAGAAGCTCTCTTACCCTTAACATAGGTCTGAAAGGATCTGTCAACTGTGAAGAGAAAATGACAACTCGGTTACATGCCTGTCACTCAAACAATTGCTCTAATTAACAAATTTGTAGTGCTTCATTAGGAGGGGAAATTAAAATGTTAGAATTTTACTTTTAAATGAAGCCCTTTTAGAGAATAATTAACCCATTTTCACACGATCAAAAGTGCCAAGCGTCCCTTCCCCCACTTCACAAGCCTGGGCACGTCCACGCTGACAAGCCCCCCGACCAAGTTTAATCAATAGCAATTTGCCCTCCGGCAACATGATTTGCTCACATTACACATCTGAACAGCCCTTCTAACCACACCGCCTGGGTTCTAAGGGAGGACGGCCTCCGGACCGTAGACCTGGAAGCCTGGGTACCCAGGGGTTTCTGGGAGAGCTGTCCTCTCCAGACGTCAGGTGGAACCAACGCACTCCATGTGATGACCGCACACTACTTAGAGCTATTACACACTTTTGAAAGGGTCACTAAACATCGTAAAAATACTTACGTAGCTAGCTCATTTTTAACTTCTACCTAACTCTGGTCATCAGTTTCTGACTGCCCCTTAGCCAGGGAAGAAGACGATGTTGTAAAAAGTCACCGTCTGTCCACATTGACTCTAAAGCCAAACGTAAGGTAACAACCCACGAGACAAGACTGCATCTTTTGTAGAACCTCCAATTGTTTTTGAGAGGCGGTGGAGGTGTGCGTTATGAACGAGTGACATAACCAAAGCGCGAGGGACATTTGACTCAGGTCAGAGGAGGATTCTGCATTACAAGTGAGCCAGGAGTGCTGTTGGGGTTGGGGGCGGTGCGGGGAGAGGGTCCCGTGACGTCCAGGAAGAAAAGTGCTTCATGCTTTTCCATTCAAAACATTTTACAGTTACTTCTTCGGTGAGAATATGTAAGGGGACGTAGACAGAGAAGATTGGTCAAACAGAAACTACACAAGCTGATAGTGCCCACTTCCTGGGCTTGGACCACAAGCCATTTGTCTTCTCCCCTGCTGGCGAGTTGCTCCCCTTGTGTCATCAGCCACAAGGGAGCCGGGGAGATTTTGTTCTCTAAGAGTGACTGGCATTTTCTCGCACAAACTAGAAGGAACAGCTCCCACGGCAGCTCGCTCAGATGGGCTGAGGAAGGTGCGTGACCTGGGCCGGCTGGCCTGCAGAAACAAACAGGCCCTGGCGTTACCTGTGACCGAGCCTGACTTTCTTCTACGTACCCTCGGGTCCTTTTGGAGCAGAGTGTGCGGGACGGTCCCGGGTCGAGCAGCAACATCGATAGGGTTGGAGGTCTACAAATTAATCAGACCACAGCTTAGGAGGCATAGAACACATGACCTGAAAAGCAAGATCTTTCTTTTCCTTCTAAAATAATGCAAGTCAAACGTCGATTTCGTTTGTTTGTTTCATTCTGGAAGACGAGCGTTCACAGAGGCATCTCCCCCAGTTGATCACACATGTTCTTCAAGAGGACCCGCTCCCTAGTTTCTCCGGGGACCCTGACCCGACTTTGGCCTGTCTAGGGAAGGCATCCAAAAGCGGAGACGTGGACCACGTCACTTCTCACCGCAGTAAGCAGCACAGGACCAAAGAGAAGAAACATGCGAAAGCAATGCCCCCAACTCCATCTCCTTCTGAGACACGGACGGCCCTGTCACTGTGTCTTTTGCGTTATCACCAAGCACTCTAAGAACTGCTTGCGTGAACGTCTCGGCCATTTCCTGTACCAGGTGCCCCTCATCAGAATAACTGCAAGTGTTTCACAGACATTAAGCTAACTCTAAATTTTAACCGGCAGACAATAACAAGGAATTACGCTCAGTCATTACTCATTAGCAGGGGTGGAAATGGAACAAGCGGGCCTGATTCAGGGACTGCACAGATCTCCTCTTCACTGACTCCTACGGTAATTCGGCTTCATCTTTCCGAAACCACCACCATTCTTGGATGTCATTCGCAACAGTAACCTTATCCACAGGCTTGTGTCCTTTGAATTTACAGCAACGACCAAAAAGCCTACTTCTGGCGCTCGCAGTCCCGACTATCTGGGGGGACGGAGGAGTCAGGACATGTTTCACCAGGTATCTTATTGCAGAAAGCACAACTTCGAGGACTCCCCTCCCAGCAGAAGTTAACGCGGGTGGGAAAAGAGCTCAAGCTTAGGCACAAAGCTTGCCTATAAGGAGAAGGGAGGGGAGGGGGAAGCATGAAAGAAAGAAAAGCAGTCAGCTGCTGTACAACTAACAATTAAGCTGGAGTTGTTAACAGCCTGATTTGCATACATATGAAGAACTCCGCTAATGAACTGCAATCTACATATTCAATCAGTAAGATGGCCTGGAAAGGCCTATTTCAACACCAAGAGAGACACTTTCTTGCCCAGATGTAGTTTTCTGTGTGATTGGATAATTGTGAGTGAGGGAAATGGTCTAATTTATTAAATGACCTAGCAGTCTGTTTGGAGAGGCACTGGAGAGTTGGTGCAGCCCAGAGGGGACAGACTGGGGCCCAGGGTGTGAGGGTGCAGGGAATGGCAGACGGGGGAAGGGGTTGAAAAATCATTGTCATTTCATCCCAAGACAGGAGGGTTTCACAGGGCCATCACGCAAGTCCCAGGTATGGATAACCCGGCCTATAAGCCACAATTCCAAGCAGGTAAATGTCACTTCTGAGGTGTACCTCCTCCTACCCCCAATGCTTTTAAATGTCTTTTCCTGTTTCTAGTTTCATGACATCGTGCCTCTAGAAAGGCAAAATGCGCTCATGCTGGAAGACCCTGGCCCCAATCTGGTGTTTTCTCCCAGAAATGAGATCGGGAAAAATAAACAAATAAAAAGGAAAACCAAAAACCACACACAGCAAACTTTCCTACTTAAAAAGTCTGAGGACGGTTACTCACATAACTGCATTTCGCTTTTGTATAAACATAAAGAAGGGGCTGTGATAAAGTCGCATAAGGGCAGAGTGTCCTGAGAATGACTCCTCCCTATCGACCTTCAGAGAGAAGCCTAGCCCCAGATGAGTAGGATAACACTGACTAGGTAGAAACGAGTTTAGTTATTTAAAGGGCCAAAGGTTAATTTCCCATGAGGCTGTTGGTCTTGACCTTGGTAAGCATGACCACGGCTGAGGGAGGACTGAAGCAGAGTAGAGCCAGAATTTGCAGACAGACAGGGCTCAGGAGCAAAATGGGGAAGAGGGAGCAGAAGCGTCTTCCCCTCACACAACTGGAAGGATGCAGTTTTAGTTTGGAATTGTTCTCTTCCTGTCTCTTACCATCAGTCAAGGCTCAGCGTTGCCTCTTTGCTCGTAACATGTAACTCGAGGACAACTTGGTGCACACATATCTGACATGTCATACCTTTCCTGACCAGAAGCTTATGTCCACGATACTGGCAATAAAATATATATATACGCATTCTGTATATTTTCAAGAGTATAGGAAATTGCGGCTCAGCTGAGATTATATGGATAATACGGATTGAAAATGCAATTCGGGCTGAGTAGTTTAAAACTCAGAGGGCTCGCAAAAAAAACCCCAAAAAACCCCAAAACCCAAAAAACCAAACCAGACCAAAACGTCGCTCTAATCCCGGTGGTCACTTCGGATTGGGAAGATTAGTCACTGGCGGGCGACAGGATGCAGAACCCACCCGCACGCCTAGCCTGGGGCTCGGCTGGTAAGGATGCTTGCCTATTTCCACGGTAAGGTTTCTTACCTTCGGCTGAAATGCTCCTTGTAGTGAACCAAAAGGACCAGTGGGTGGAATCATAGGGGGGATGCCCGATACTGCAGGAGGGTAGGAATGGAAGAGCTGTGGCCAAAGACGGAGAGGGGAAAAAAAGATTTTAGTAGGAGGCAAATGATATATTCCAATTCCCTTCCCATAGAACGACATCAACATTAGCAAGCCAGATAATCTCAGTTTGATGCTATTAGTCAAGAAGCCAGGATGAGATGATCACACAGATGTGCCATGAATGCTTAACTTAAAAAGTTAAAAGTAGTTCAGAATCAATCAGCCAACAAATGATGTCCCAGATGAGGACATCATTAGAAAGGGAGCTTTTCTAATTATTAATTGTTAAATCGGATAGAAGACCTAAATGGTTTGAGATTTTAATGTGCATCAAAAACAGGAGGGGTGCTGAGCCAAATAAGATGCCCGGAAAATTACAAGTTAATTAGAAAAAGGAAAAAAAAAAAGGGGGGGAAAAAAAAAGAAAAATTAGGGAAAAAGGAAGAAAAAGAAGCAACTCTTTATGAGTTCCAGGATTTTATACCATTAAAACTCAATTAGTAATTTTAGATTCTTAATAGTTTGAGGAAATGAGAAAATATGCACAATCCTTGCTTCATTACGTTGTTCCAGAAGTGGCAGTTTCAGAGGACAATTTAATTGTCTCATCTCAAATGATGACAAATATTTGTGGGAGGGTAAAACCAAACGATTCAGTGTGCACTTACAACGGAGCTACTGTTTTCTAGAAGGTGGACAGGCTCACTGGGGGCTACCCAAACCCAGCCCTTGCTGTGTCCGACCACTCAGTGCAGGGAGAAGAATGATTCGGAATTAAGAATATGAATTTTCTGGAATTAAGAGGACACGATGGAGGAAAGAAATATGCAGCGATACTGAACACAAGGCACAGACATCGTTTCCTCCTTCTAGAAATTGAGTATTTCCGAGATCCCACTGCTCCGATTCCATTTACTTTGACCAAACCACCATGCAGACATTTGCGTCATGGCCCACCTTTCGGGTTGCGTCAAATGTCAAAAACGCAATACTAAGAACTCAAGCTTTTCCTAACGATGCCTTTCTGTTAGCTATTTCTAGGTAATGGCTGAAATGCCCATTTTGCAATCCTGTTTTCAGGGCACATGCTTTTCTGTGGGTCTTTATTTCATTTTGCTCCCTTCAATGATGCAGCAAAGTTTTTCAGACTAATTGATATTGAACTAAATCCACTTAAACAGTGATTGCAAGCCAAGTGCCCTCATTTAAAACTACTTTTAAGTCTAAAATTGTGTTTTAGATACTTGAGCGCATTCCATCTTAATTCCCCTTATAACGTCCTAATCCCCAAAGCAGGGGAGACTAAGTACTTCATACATTATCCACTATAACTAATAAAATGAAATAACCCTCCCCCAGTATACTGTATGAAGCGGTGTAATTAAATACATGCCACACTAAAACACACTCAAGTCTCTAATACTCCGCCTCTCGGTGGGTATATTTCCTTTAACGTTTTCAATACAAAAATTAGATATTTCCATTACTGTCCTTCTGCTGTTATAGTCCATGACTGACCCTCTTAGAATACGGTCCCCTATTCTGGACTCCCCACGCCCCACCGGATGAAAAATCTGAAGTACCTAAGTAATAAAACATAAACCTGCCGGAAATTCAGGCCCCCGGGCTTACTCTCTATCGTACTTCTAGGACCGCCGGTGGCACACGCATGTAGGAAGGCTCTACACTTGGTCCAGATTTACTCAGAAGTAAATCTGAGCCACTGGCTGAGCACGCTAAACTGTCTCTAGGAATGACTTCCTTAGCGAGTCCTTCGCTGAAATCCACAAACACAAAGGGCAGAAATCTGATGGCCCTTAAGGACGGCACCACTCGCGGGACAGCGCTAAAGAGGAAGCCCAGGCGTCTGCTGCATTTTGCACGTCCGTTAAAAAAAAAAAAAAAAAAAAAAAGCTTTTGTATCACAGTGCTGTGAGCAGAAAGTGCCAGAACAACGTGGGGCTCCGGCACTCGGGTATACTTTCCGCATCTCTTCCTGAGGAGGCTCCCTCACGTTATGTCTGCACGTCTCTAGAGTAACTGATGCTTAACTGATTTCTAGTATCTCGCAGTTTTGACTTCTCGGCTGGCTACCCTCTGGACTAAGGCAGGGTCTGATTATCTGGTTCGGAGTAGGAATGAGCTCACAGGCTTTGCTGATCTACTGAGGAGCACTTCTTTCCAAGCAAGCATAGGTGAGGACGGATGGACAACGTGGCTACGAGAAATTACTCCTCTTCTTTCTTTCTGGTGTCGCTTGAAAAATATGAATAAACCACTGAGCAAAGAAACTTGCAAAATTTCAGGTAAGAAGGATGCAGTATTCACTCCATAATCAAAATATCATGGTAAGATGTACAAGGTGTTTGTCTTAGAAGATAAATAAGTAAAGCCCTCGTCTCACGTCTCAACTGAAATGTATCGAAAGAGGCTGGTGCCGATTTCAGTTCTAGAACCGTACTCTTTAACGTGGCATACAAGAAAAAATTTTTTTGTTACATAAAGAAGAATGAGGTTAAAGGGGAAAAACCATGTATTTCAATCTTAGGACCCTCTTTTACTGAAATGATAGTTTTTGGTTTTGGTTGTAACAAGCCCAGGAGAACACGACCAGCCACGTGGGAGAGGGGTCTACATTTAGTCAGGAGGAAATGAGAATCCGCTTTTGGAGGACTTAGGAGTCAAAAAAGACGAACGACATTCTGTTCGGAAGAAATACTTCACGTTGGATTCTGGGAAATCCGTGCTAAGGATGTTTTGGGCAATTCCTGAAATCCTGCGATTCCAGGGTCTCCTGCGGCCACAGTGATTCAAGTGCAGACCCCCCACTTTGAGGACAGACGCCTGGCTCGCAGTGAGGTTCACCTGTGCTTTAAGGTGTCAGGCGCGCTAATGATCTTTTGATTCGGAAGAGGATACTGCATCTTTACCAGAAGCAAACGTCACAAAAGCAAGCATCCAAAGTGACGAGGCGCAATGGGAATTCTCGCAAAGATGATTAAGGAAGGCTGCTAGTCATTTACTGATCTGTGGCAAGAGGACAAAAATGGAAAAGCAGTTACATCGAATGTGTAGCATGGTAACAAGACTCACACTGTGCCGGTAGAATGGGTCAACTTTTGTAGGGTATTTGTCAAACTGTAAAGGGATCAAAGCAAAAGCTAGTTACTTAAAGAGTCTACATTTCTGTTCACGGCTTCGGCGGAGGCAGCCCTGAGCGAGCCTCTCCGCCGTTAATTAGGCTGTCAACAGACTCCACGACCTCGTACGTGAGAAACCGTTCTCGACTCCTGAGTCCCTCCGACAAGACGGGGAAACCAAAGTGAAAACCCAGACGGTGCATTGCGGGCCTGGCCACACCGGAGAGTCATTTCGGTCTACATTTAGAGACCGGCATAAACCAGACCTTGAAACTGGAGAAAAGGGGCAATTATTCAGATACATCAAAGAGAAGCGAGCATTTGGTCTGATTTGTCCAGAGAGTTCCCTCCATTTCCATCTTCCTTGTGGCTGAAGAACCGTACGTTCAGCCACCTGCTGAAACGTATTAGACCCAAATATAAAGGAATCTGGGAGAGGTCTTGGAACTTCTCTTTTGAGCAGAAAAGAGTATCCCACCGCTTCCTCTAAATAACGTCAACGTCCTGGTGCTACAACCCCCCCCCCCCCCCCCGCCTTAGTTAGATTTGATTTAACAGCCCACTCAGGCTGCCATAAACTCTTTCCCCAAATATTAAGCCCTTAAAAAACGTAACTGTTGAGAAGGACAACAATTCATCCAGAAAAAAAACCATACAGGATTTACTATAGGAAAACATTTTGGTCCCAAGGCCTCATCTCGAATGTTCTCCTACATAAAATTTACAAGATAAACTTTAAAATTCCATCTTTAAAAACATTAAGTAGAACAAAATGGGAGGGGGAGGGAGGAGAGGACGCAAAGTTTGGTGAAGGGCGCACCTCTTAAAAATCACGGAATTCAAATCTGTTCTCGCCAATGCCGACACTAACTGCCTTCAAATCAAGTATTTCCTTAAATATGAAAAATTAAGTCAGTAAAACACTCTAATACTCACTGTGGCAGACAGGGCTCTATCTCAGAATACTTAGCACCCTAATATGGGACTGTTCATTACAGTTTGTAAGTTAAAAAAGAAAAACAAATCCCAGGTGGCTCATCCAGCAAGGGCCAGCCCCGGGTCAAGACCAAGATCATGTCCTTGGCAATGGCAGCTCTCATCACGGGGCCGACTTCTGCCCCTGTGGGTGCGTCGCTCCCTGGCCACTTGCCGACAGAGCAGGATGCCAGACTTGGGCACCGTCTCATGAAATACAAAAAATATAACCCCCGCCCCCAACAAAACAGGCTTGGGGAGCCCCCTGAAAGAGCAGGGGTAACGGATACAGTCCAGATCTTCTGACGGCTCTCTCCCCTCCTCCGCCCTCCTCCTGACTCCCAGTATTCTATGAGCATCTGTTTGCTATTATTACTCGGTGCGAAGCACCGACAGATACATTTTTACACCTGGTGGCGACCCCCCCCAAGATGCTCAAAAAGGCACAACTGCCCTTGAAGAAGTTAACTACCCACACCGGCTGGGACTGCTTGGAGGGCATCTAAAATACCCTCCCCTCCGCCCACGCGCGCACACAGTGCTGGACGGAACTTGCTAGAAAGAGGCTCCTGCCTCGGGCCCCGGGTCAGCGCTGCCCGGAGCAGGGCGCACTCCCTTCTCTCCAGCCAAGACGGACGAGGCCAAAGGAGGCCCCTAAGTGGCCAGCGCTCCCCACCCGGTCTCCTGTGCCCCGACGGCCCATTCCGCCCCGGCGTGCTGCACCAAAGAGAGTCGTGCTCTACTTATCCTCACATTTCTGCCTGGGGTACGCACCATGGGAGGTGCTGGCGTCGGCATGATGGCGGTGGGGGGGATGGCGTGGGGGAACGGCGTGAAGGTGTGCTGGTGCGTGTGCTGGTGCGTGTGCTGGTGCTGGTGCTGGTGCTGGTGGAACTCGGTCCGCAGGTAGGGCGGAGGGCCCAGGGAAGCCCCGCGGTCAGCACTCTGAGAGGCCAGAAAGCGTGTGTTCAGTTCCTGTCGCAAGATGTCTTGCTCTGGAAAAGAAGGAAAGGGAGAGGGTGATGCTTCCCCCCTCCCCCCAGTGGTATCCTTTGGATAAGGACACCCGAGGCCCTGACCAGAGAGGTCGGCGGGGCCGAGGGCACCCCCGAGGGCCCCTGTGCCCCCGGATGGAAGGGAACAACCAACCGGAGGATCCTGACGCCCAGTCACAATGGGATTGCGTTCTTCCAGCCCCTAGGCTTTCGGGGACAAGGCTCCAGGCCGAACAGCCAGAGGTCAGTTTTCGGCTCTGTGACCGCCAGCTCAGGGAGCCTGGGCGTGGCGGGGGGTGGGGATATCACCCACCTGGGTCTCAGCTCCCTCATCTACCACAGGGGGACAATATTGACGGTTCAAGGAATTAACATCGTTGAGTGCACACTGATCTCTGTTAACCTGGCTGTGTTCCCACGTCCTCGTCTTCAAGGGGGAATGTCTGCCACAGTGGGACAGCACGGCTGCAGGGGCCCAAACTTGGGATACCAGCCTGGTCAATACAGGTGAGGAGAGAAGAGGCCAATACCTAAGGCTGGATTTTGCTAACACTTAAAACTCTGGGATACCTTGGGGCGAAAAGCGCATCTTCCCCTCCCAAGAACGTAGAAGACCCTACTCCTTGAAAACAACCCCCTTAAACCAGGATGGAATTTAAAGAGACTGGAACAGAACAGTCGCGGGCCTGGTGAAGTTTCCGTCCCTCGAATGGGATGACCGGGCGTATGTAATCCGTGTTTTACCACGTAGGGCGTGGCCTTATTTGGAAAAGCCTCTGGACTTCCAACCAGCTGGCTTCCCTTTGGCTGTGTCCGAGCCTCCTGGGCTGTGCTAGGTGGGTAGGGGGCGGCGTGTATTTCTGCCAAACCTCAGCCCATGAAGGACCGGAGGCGGGTTCCAAGAGTCTCTATAATAAAGCAGCAACTGGTCAGTCGATAAAACCTAGCCATGAAGGACACACAGGCAGCGGTGAGGCCCCCAGCGTGGGAGACGGGAGGGCAGGTGGGCGAGGTCGGCCCCCCCTCCTACCTGAGTAAGTGCTTCCGGCCGGGTGTCCGGGGACCTGCAGACTCCCTGAAGTCAGAGGTGGTGGCGGAGGCAGAGCCGTGGGAGGGGCGAACATATTGGGGTGATGTGAGTGTGCGGGGGGCTGGAGGGTGGGTGTGAAGCTGTGCAAGGGGCTGTGGTTGGGCAGTGACAGGGGGAACGGGGAGGCCGAAGGGTGGTGAGAGATGTGAGGCGGGGCGGGCTGAGTCTTTGCTGGGGTGCTGCTTCTGCTACTGCTGTTGGAGTGACCAAAAAAAAAAAAGGAAGGAAGGAAAAAAGAGGTAAGCAATTTATTTTCTTAAAAAAAAAAAAAAAAAAAAAAAAAAATCCTATCTCACTGCCCAAAGCCGTGCAATGCTTTCTCCTGTTCCTTCTTCTTTATAGACCCTCCCTCACGCCCACAAGAAGCCTCTGCTAAAATCATAACCACAGGGGTGCCTGGGTGGCTCAGTGGGTCGAACGTCTGACTCTTGGTTTCGGCTCAGGTCATGAGCTCATGGTTTGTGGGATCGAGCCCCGCGTTGGGCTCTGCCCTGAGGGCACAGAGCCTGCTGGGATTCTCTCTCTCCTCCTCTCTTTCCCCTGCTTATGCTCTCCCTCTCTCTCTCTCTCTCTCAGCGGTGGACACTTGGTGACCCGATGGCGGCCGGAAACTCACGTCGGCTCCTGCTCTGTGGCCAGATTCTCACCTCTGCCCCTAGAAGCCCTGCGCCTTCTGTCCGTCCTCCACTAGCCACACTTCCTCCACTTTACAAAGATGGACGAGAACAACGGCCTGAGCTCACCCTGTCTGACTGCTGCCCCTTGATGAAGAAGCACAGATAGGAAGGTGAACCAGGGAGCCCCTCATCACCGCTGTGGTCTGGAGGGCCACAGAAATGAACCCTGGCAAAGGCAGTTTCCTTCCCCTGTCCTAGACAGGAAAACAGCCCGCCCCAGAACCCCCCCGTCGGTCACGTCACAAGGAAAGCAAAGCCCTACTAGGTTAGAATTACAACCTCCGGGGCAAGCGAGGGTGGGCCACGCTTGGCCCCACACCCGGGTTTCTGTCTCCCTTTCCTCGGCGGTTCCTCCGAGGAACCGGAGTCCCCTGGTCCCATCTTCCTGACTCTGGAGTTGCAGCACATCCTCTCATGGGGGCAAATCCCTCCCTTCTAACAATCTCCTAACGCTGGGGGCGCCTGGGTGGCTCAGTCGGTTAAGCCTCTGACTTCGGCTCAAGTCCCGATCTCATAGTTTGTGGGTTTGAGCCCCACGTCGGGCTCTGTGCTGACAGCTCAGAATCTGGAGCCCGCTTCGGATTCTGTGTCTCCCTCTCTCTCTCTGCCCCGCCCCTGCATGTGCTCTCTCTCTCTCACACACAAAAATAAGTAAATGTTAAAAAAATTTTTTTAAAAATCTCATAGCGCTGGGTGCTGGTAGGTTTCCCCTCGTGGCCTCTCTCCGGGACAGGGTGGGGAGCTCCCCTCTACACTGTGTCTTATGCACACTCCCTCCCCTTCCTGCCTTTGCCCCCCCCCACCCCCCAGGAGTCTCTGCAGCTGTTTTAGTTCTTCACAACGTCCTGTCTCCCCAACCCAGGCCAACCTGCCCTCTCCCAAGAGCCCCGAGCCTCGCGGGGCCCTCTCCTTGTCCCCTGGTCTCTGCCTCCCGGGGAACACGGTGTCAGTGTTTGCACTGTCCTTGGGAACCCCTTCCCCACTCCTGCCTGCCGGTCCCGAAGAAGATGGCAAAGGTCAGGCCAAAAAACAACAACAACAACAACAAAAAAGCAGGTTGCTCACCTTAAGCTGTTGAGGCTTAAGCTACTGCTGTTGTAGGCGGACAATGGCTGGGTGAGGCTCTGGGATGAGGGATGGGCCTGCACAGGCGGGAGACTCTGGTGGAGCAGCTGGGTGGGGGACTGCGGCCTCGGCGGCCTCTGCACCGGAGGCTGAGGGGCGGGCTGAAGCTGGGCCTCTGGGGGCGCCTGTGGTGGCTGTGTGCTTGGACGTGGGGGCTGAGGCGGGGCCTCTGTGCGCCGCACCAGGTCGGGGTCTGGAGAAGGAGGTCGGGGCTGGGGTTCCGCCTGGGGCTGGGGTAGCGTCTGGGGGACCTGAGGGCAGGGGTCTTTAAGCACCACGGGCTCAAAGATGGGCTCTTTGCAACAGTCCTGGCTCTTCTCCTGGCTTCTCTCTAGACCGGATATCTTGGGGACAATCGGCCCTGCATCCTGGCTGTCATGTTCGGGCAGTGTGCCGACACCTAACTCCGGATCTGTGCGGGGTGGGGGGAGAGCAAAGACAAAACCACAGGTAATGACACGTGAGCATGAAACGAGGAGCTGAAAGCCAAGTCCAAGCCCGGATTCCGGGTCGCACGGTCTCAATGACGCGGGGTGGCCCAGGGCCGCCTCCTGGCTTCCTGTCCTCACGTTACCACGTGCGGGACACGAGCACACTGTGAACAGGGAAAGACGGGCCGGCCGGAGGAGGCTGCATTCCAGAAAGCAGCCTAGGCCACCAGGGTCTGAAAGCGGATGTCTTCCTTAGTCTTGACAAAACCTTTCATGCAGTAAAATTAAGAAACAATAGCCAGCAAGTTGATCTCTCCCTTTTAAAACCCATACAGTTCTTGAATATACAAAAGAGCGGTGTTTTCAAACAGCAAGTGAAGCAAATGTTATTGAACCACCCACAGATGTTCCTTCTTGGCCTTGCGTCTTCCCCCTTCCCATTCTGACTGATGAGACACACTTGACATTTACAGAAATAATTTTTTGTTTGGCAAGTGCTAAACTGCGGTCAAACGGCGGGCCTCCTCGTGCTCGCCAAGTGATCCTAGCAACGTCTGAGATCCAAGGTGCAAACATGAATTCAAGTCAATTTACAGTCAGCTATACAAAGCCAGACCTTTTAAAGGGTCCCCCACGCCCCCGGCCAGCGGAAGGGTGCAGTGCTGAACGAGGAGGCAAAATTCCCGTTATGAATTTAAAAGATCTGCTCCTCTCCAAAGCCCCAAACGTCTATGCCACATCTCACAGAGTGTTTATTTGATCACCGCGTAAGCCAAACTCCATAAAATCCTCTAACGGAAGAATGAAAGACAAATACGACATTAAATAGAAAGAAATGTCCCTATTGATGAGTTATGCTTTTGTATACATCGGGGAGGGGGGGCAGGGAATGACCCTTCTCACTACTTTGTGCTAAAAAAGCCATCTTTTTATTATCACACAGCTCAGAAATAGGGAGAGAACCGCTTACGATACTCTCTGAAATGAAGATGTGTTCCAGGCGTTCCAAAATAAACTACTCTGGGCCCCCAGCTTTCTCTTCCAATCTCACTGGATCGAGTGTGGAAAGTACATGGTATTCTCAATGGTCCTATCAATTTCTGTGGATGTCCTCTTAGGTACACACACTTGCCATCTTTCTCCCCTGGAATTTGCATCAAAGTGACCCATTATTTTAAACGTTCTTTTGGTAAAAAAAAAAAAAAAAAAAAAAGAGATCAAGCCTATAACATGCACAAAAGCAGAAGCAAACTGGGTTTATAAACAAGGCACATTTTGGGGCTAATGTGACCCTGGCTATCTTTACAACTGCACGGGCAGCATGCAAAGAAAGTCCCCTCTTGGCATGTTTCAGCCACCAAAGGATAAAGCATCCAGTAAGACCTCGGTGAAAAGTAATTCTAGACTCCTGGCATCCCACTCACACATATTTCCATCCAGTGCTGTCCTTCAGAGCCTTTCTGGGAAGATTTTTGCTAACGATAAGCTGAAATTTTATGAATTCCACAAACTTGAGGGCTGAGACAGAACATCAAGATTCTTTTTTTTTTTTTTTAATTTTTTAAGTGTTTTTATTTATTTCTGAGACAGAGAGAGAGCATGAGCAGGGGAGGGGCAGAGAGAGAGGGAGACACAGAATCAGAAGCAGGCTCCAGGCTCTGAGCTGTCAGCACAGAGCCCGACGCGGGGCTCAAACTCACGAACCGCGAAATCATGACCTGAGCTGAAGTCGGACGCCCAACCGACTGAGCCACCCAGGCGCCCCATCAAGATTCTTGATGTGGACAGGCCCCGTTCAGCCCGAACTCCTAAATAAGGAGAGAAGATCCTTTATCTCCAGACATTCACACCTAGGGGCTCTGGTTGGGCTTTGCTTTCAATGTTTTTTCTATCATTTCCACAGCAAGAAATTACACGAGCTCACTGAAATACACTGGCTTCCTACAAAATTACACGAGCTCACTGAAATACACCGGCTTCCTACAACGCAAGCTGGTTAGTTAGGTCCCGTGGCAGAAGCACTACCACCCCAGACATCCTAACAGGACACGGTCTAAGAGATTTTCCTCAGTGAGAAGTTCTGGATGCATAAGCAAGGGTTCTTCCCACTCTGACACTCCGACGGCTAATTAGGATCATTATGCTTGCTATAACGGCAGGAACACATTTCTCTCCTTTTGAAGTGCTTTGTTCTCTCCAGGCTGGGAAGGTGAAGGAGAAATACATAAATATTTTCCATCTCATTAAATTTAAATTCAAATTCATGTTCCCCCGCCCCAAATCAGTGTCCAAACAAAGTTTCTCTCTGACATAAAAGAAAGTGTCATTTTTCCAAGGGACACCACCCAGAGAACATCGTTTCGATTTTCCTTATGCCGGTAAGGAAGCACATTAGAAACACATAGATAAGTGCTTCGTCTATGTAGCTTGACTATATTTATCTCCTCGTTCTTTATTTAATGGGCCTCTAGAAGGAGGACAACACAGCCAAGTTGGCAGGGGGCGTGGCGCAGCCTTGGGCTTGCTTCCCAAGGCTCTGTAAAGACAAAGGGGGTTGGCTTTCGTGTCTCCTCTGTTGCCCCCTTGTCACTGTCGGTTAGTACCAACCTAGACACAGCTAGGGTTAGGGGGGCGGGGAGCAGACTGGATCACCATCCCGGACAACCAGAGGGGGGTGCACAGGAATGCCGAAATCTCCCTAGTGAGCCCTGCAAATTCCTATGGGGCTATGATGAATGACTCCGGGAACCCAGGAGCCCAGAATTTCGGTGTGAGACCAGAATCTGGGAAAACCATGCACTTGAAGGTGCATACAAATGACCGGCACACCTGCTTAAAATGCCAATTTGGACTCAGGAACTCTGGGATGGGGCTCCAGAGTCTCCCTTTCTATTTCCCAGGTGATACTACTGAGCCTTGGCTCTTTCTGTGAGTAGCAAGGATCTTATTATCCAATCCTCTCCGATTAGACGGCGAATGAGCCCCGAGAAGTTGGGGAACGCACTTGACGGAGGTCACCTGGCTGTTTAATGAATCAGAGGGCTTTTGTTCTAGTCCTAACTCTTGCCACCATTAATTGCTTTTTCTCTGATTTACGCATTGCTGCCCCCTCCGAAACAAAAATCCTGAACAAAGCAGGTAATGGTAAAATCCAAGAGTCCATTACAATATTTGGTACAGAGAGACAGTGCGGAGGGGTAGGAAAGCTACAAAGAGTTGCTAGAACACTCGGACTTCAGCTAAACCTGGAAGCGATCATCAGTCTGCCGATGCCCTACTCCGGCAACCCAGAAGCGAGGGTGGCAGGTTAGAAGGCTGGTAAGAACTCGGGGGCTGAGACAGTTTTACGACTCCCCATTTACACGAGTCTCCTGAGGCACAGATTAGGCGTCATGCATTTTTGTGGCTAATCGGTAATGCATTTCCTCTTCCTTTCAATTATTCAATAAATGTATCTTCCCAGTTAAGCTTTTCCATCTTGACAGTCAATTTGTCTTACTGTGCTTCTCCAAAATTGGCATGAACACATTAAAAAAAAAAAAATCATTTTGTATTGCTCTGTGTGCTCGGAGTTTGCCAAAGGATGAAATTTGCTGAGGTTGAAAGAAATAAGAATGTGCAAATGGACCAGTCTTATTTACAAGTGTTACTCATTACATTTTGGGGTTTTAGAATCGCCCTTCTTGTGATTATAAAAATAACACAGCATGCTTATAATTAAAATACATGCAAATTAAAATGACACTGCACAGTATACGGTAAAAAGGGTGAATTTACTACATGTAAACTATATCTCAATAAACTTGACTCAGGGGCGCCTAGGTGGCTCAGTCAGGTAAGCGTCCGACTCTTGATTTCTCGCCCAGGTCATAATCTCGTGGTTTTGTGAGTTCGAGCCCCACGTTCGGCTCCGTGCTGAGAGTGAGGCTGCTTGAGATTCTCCCTCTCTCTCTGCCCCTCCCCTGCTCACACCCCTCTTTCTCAAAAATACATAATAAATAAGAAACTTTAAAAAATGTAAAAAAAAATAACCTTGACTCAAACACAATACATTTTTTTTTTTTTTTTTTAGATAAGGGCAGATTAGGAAAACTCCTGTTTCCTTTCGATACACATCTGATACAAGTTCCTTGGGGAAAATGGGTACGCGACTATACTTTACTAGTAGAATAGAAAGCCCACAACTTCAGTGGAGGGTAATTTGGCAACACTTGGCCAAGAAACTCATGGAATTCTTTTGACTGGAGCCCTATAGACACAATGAAACAACATCATGGTTTGAATCGCAAATTTGGAAAGAAAGAGGAACTTGGACATTGGTTACGTACATATCTGGTACCATGTGATCATGTTACCTATTAAAAAAAACAATTTTTTTTTAAAGTAGGCTCCACACCCCAACCCAGCACAGAGCCCAGCGTGGGTGGGGTTTGAACTCAAGACCCCGAGATCAACATCTGAGCCAGATCAAGAGCCGGACACCTAACCAACTGAGCCACCCAGGTGCCCCTTACCTATTAAAAATTTAAAAAGAAAACTGGTCATGCATTAAAAAAGTCTGAGCATGGAAAAAAAAAACCACATAGCAAACAAAACTGAGAATGTGAATAGCGGTATGACCACAAACATGGAGGGTATATTTTCTATAAGATAAGAAAATACAACGCATGAGTTTATAATAAATTTGAAAATAAGTGGATTTTATGAAAAGATCTCAACTACTAAAACTGACTCGAAAACAAAGAAATCTGATCATAAAAGTAAACTGGAAAATGACTCAATGGTCAGCACCTTCCCTTCAACCCAGAAATATGTACCAGGTATATTTGGTGTTATAGACAATGTGGGCTATACCTGTAAGAAACACAATCTTCTTGTCATTGAAATTAAAAACTAACAGGGGTGCCCGGGTGGCTCAGTCGGTTAAGCATCCGACTTCAGCTCAGGTCATGATCTCACAGTCCACGAGCTCGAGCCCTGTTCGAGCCTCGTGTCATGGGCTGTCCGCACAGAGCCTGGAGCCTGTTTCCGATTCTGTGTCTCCCTCTCTCTCTCTGCCCTCCTCCGCTGGCACTGTCTCTCTCTCAAAAATAAACATTAAAATTTTTTTTAAAAATTGAAAACCAACAGCAATACAAAAAAAAGGAAGAGGCAAAAACTATTTACAAAATAATAATAATAGTCGAGCTAGAAAACACAATCAGATGAGAAATGTATGAGAATAAGAGAACTCAGTAAAATATGCAAATAAAAAAACTCCACACACGTTAGTAGCTTTTCTACATACCAGCAATAGTGAACAGAAAGTAAAATTTAAAAATGAGCCCCTTTATAATAACAAAAATCATGTAATACTTGGGGACAAACCTAACAAGAAAATGACAGGGCCCATAAAGTCTCAGAAATGTACCTCCAAAATGCTTTGAGAACTTCTATGTTCAAACTCCTATGTTTTATGATGAGAGAGAGAGAGAGAGGGAAAGAAAGAAAGAGAGAGAGAGAGAGGAGGGGTAGAAGGGGGGGGAGAAAGAGAAAGAGAGGAGAGAGAGAGAGAGAGAGAGAGAGAGAGAGAGAGAGAGAGAGAGAGAGAGAAACAAGTCAAAGCCATGTAAGAGGTGGTTCTCCTTGGAGGATACCACCCCTAGTGGAGTTCTCAAACTCTGTGGAGTGGGATTGGCTGTCACAGCACTGGTGGCTCTTAGGGACATTAGAAGGACAAGGCCACACATCTCAGTTAATGTTCTAAAATCCCACTGCACATTTGCACGGCTGAAGAATCTAGAACCTAACTCTGTTTTGGCATATGAACGCAAAATAACTTTTGTATAGTGTTAATACACTGGATTTTCCAGGAATGCAACCACTGTACCCCCCTGGGTCTGTGATGTCATGTCTTGTCACGAACAACCCACAGTTAGTTGTTCACCATTTGGGTAAATCACGACACCAATGGTATGGCTAATCCTGGCATTTGAATTATCAAGACCCACGGACCTGTATGAATCTGCTTTTGCAGCAGCCATATTTATATACCATCCCATGTACAGATTCAAACATCTGACCGTTTCGTTGGCTTCTAATGTAAATATTTACATACTTAAAATCATGTTACGCTATTATAAATTACTTGCTACTTGTTTTTCCTTTACTTTTCATTTAGGGTTTTGTGTGCATTTTTAAATCATGTGTACAGATAAGAATTTGACTATATATTTTGTTCCAGAAAGTGAAAAATAAGAACACATTATGTTTTTTAATTGTTTTTTGTCTTTTTTTAAAAAATTTTTTTTTAACGTTTATTTATTTTTGAGACAGAGACAGAGCATGAACGGGGGAGGGGCAGAGAGAGGGAGACACAGAATCCGAAACAGGCTCCAGGCTCTGAGCTGTCAGCACAGAGCCCGACGCGGGGCTCGAACTCACGGACCGTGAGATCATGACCTGAGCCGAAGTCGGCCGCTCAACCGACTGAGCCACCCAGGCGCCCCCTTAATTGTTTTTTGAATGTTTGTTTATTTTTGTAGGAGAGAGAGACAGAGCGTGAGCAGGGGAGGGGCAGAGAGAGAGGGAGACACAGAATCGGAAGCAGGCTCCAGGCTCGGAGCTGTCAGCACAGAGCTCGACGTGGGGCTCGAACTCACAAACCGTGAGATCATGACCTGAGCCAAAGTCGGACGCTTAGCTGACTGAGCCACCCAGGTGCCCCTAAATGTTTCTTATATTACACAAAAAGGGCATTGGGAGTGGTAGGGTTGAGATTTGCAGTGTTATGCCCCTGTGATGAACTACTATGTTTCCAGATGTCCAATATCTTACGGCAAAATACGGTTAAGTACTTCAAAGGGTTGTTGTAAAAATTAAGTTCTTTCCATGAGGTAGAGCACAAACTAAACGATCGGTGTTCCCAAAACTACAGTTGAAAACAGTTTCATGGAAAACATTTCTTCACAAAATTACTACCAAGTAAAACGAAGAGCACTATCACCAGTATGGACTCTCAAAAATGAAAATTACCTGTATACGTGGGTATACGCAGGCACAGAAAAAAGATTAGAAAGATATGCATCAAAATGTTCATCGTAATCCCATCGTTCAGAAACAACCACAGCTTTTCATTTTAAAAATTTTCTTTTTTTTTTAACTTTCCAAAACAAGCTTTTATAGTAAATATGGACTATTATTGTAAAAGAAAAAAAAAAAGGCATTACAGCTGACCCCCGAACAGGATAGGTTTGAACTGCGCAGGTCCACGTACATGTAGAGTTTTTTTTGTTTTTTTAATATAGATACAGTACAATACCATGAATGTATTTTCCCTTCCTTATAATCTGCTTAATATTTTCTTTTCTCTGGGCTTACTTTAGTGTAAGAAGACAGTGTCTATAATACATATAAAAAATATGTGTCAAACAACAGTTTATGTTACTGGTGAGGCTTCTGGTCAACAGTAGGCTGTTAGTAAAGTGTTTGGGTAGGTAAAGGTTCCAGTGCATTTTTGACTGTGTAGGAGGGAGTGCCAGGGCTCCGAACCCCAGGTGGTTCAAGGGTCAACTATGTATTTTTTTTAACATTTATTCATTTTTGCGAGAGAGACAGAGAGAGAGAGAGAGAGAGAGAGAAAGAGAGAGAGAGAGACACACAGAGAGAAAGACAGAGAAAGAGAGACAGAGCATGATCTGAGATCGGAGGAGGGGCAGAGAGAGAGGGGGACACAGAAACTGAAGCAGGCTCCAGCCTCTGAGCTGTCAGCACAGAGCCTGACACGGGGTTAGTGTCCCACAAACCGTGAGATCCTGACCTGAGCTGAAGTCAGACGTTTAACTGACTGAGCCACCTAGGTGCCCCTGAACTGTGTGTTTTTAAATGAGTCCCTTCACGGACAATCTAACTGCACCATCGAAGAAGTCAATTCAGAAAGTGACTTTATTCTAGTCAAACTAGACAGAATTTTTTTTAAAAAGCTCTTCACCCGGAGGACAGATAAATATTTGCCTTTCAGAAATGGGGATAGGATATGGCCTTCCATCTCCTCTGCAACATTTCCAACTGGTTCTAACTGGGTGTATTTGGACAGAAAGGAACTGGGGGATGTTGATGATTAAGGAGGAAGAAGAGAAGTGGGAAGAATTCCCCTAAGGCACATTTCTGTGCTTCATGTCTTCCCATGTCTTTACACTCGATTAGAGAGCCCTATTATGGTGTGCTCATGACAAGGTCATTACTGCAGCAAATATGCACAAGCCTTAAAGACAACAAGGAAACTACGTGGGGCACTGGCCATTAGGCAATGTGTCCAGCCATCTTTTCAAATGTCTGACCCACAGCACCTAGATACAGGTGTGTCCTATTTTTACATTATTCTTTCTTCTAGTTAACGGCTCTATTTATTTGTCCAAATGACAGAGCCACCAAGACCTCACCACACAGACGGAGTGAAGACTGCATCCAAATAAGGTGTGGTGGGGGAAGGACCCAGACTTTAAATTAAGGCAGAGTGGAAACATTAATAAATGCTGAAAATGTTCAACATTAGAAAGCCCAGAAACATACGGAAGCGTCCTATTTCTGTGAATTCAACACTGAATTATTATTATTATTTAAAAAAAATTTTTTTTTCAACGTTTATTTATTTTGGGGACAGAGAGACAACACTGAATTATTTAAAGTTACTAGCCATATCCATTCCTTGAACACCTTCTTGTCTATTCTTTTACCTCAAACAAAACCTCCTTTTAGCAAAGACTGCGTATTTCGTATATACTTATTACAACAAGAGGGTCGATGGGGCGGGCGGGGGAAGGGGAGAATGGGTGACAGGCATTGAGGAGGGCACCTGTGGGGAGGAGCACTGGGTGTTGTATGTGAGCGATGCGTCACGGGAATCTACCCCCCAAACCAAGAGCACACTGTATACACGGTTTGTTAGCTAACTTGACAATGAATGGTATACACAAAATAAAATAAAATAAAATAAAATAAAATAAAATAAAATAAAGTAAAGTAAAGTAAAATAAAATAAAATAAAGTAACATAAAAACAAATTTTGCACCGCTGAATTAATTCAGCAATACTCTGAACTCTCCCCAAGTTTTGGATTCTGTCTCCAGAGCTCTGCATTGCAATGGTGTTCTGCAGAAAAGGTCTACCTCCTCCAACATACACCTTTCTTTATTTTCCTCCTCTCCGTCTTTTCTTCAAATCATTAAACAGAGACCAGTTTGTTCCATTAGCGGATTCAATTACTCGAACGAATGGAAGGATGACATTCAGCCTCGCAGCTCTTCTGCTCGGTCACTGAAACTGTACAAATAAATTGAGGAAAACCCACTGTTTGTTCAAGGCAAATTAATTTTCAAACACTGCAAGAGTGGGAGATCAGGGGAATGGTGGGTGCTTGGCAGGGCTCAGAGAGATTCCATTTTGTGCTTGTCATTTTGTGTAAACATTAATTACCATCTGGGAGGCTAAGCTGTGGGCTGAAGTCTGTATCGCAAACCTCCGAGGGCCTCCAGGGCTCCTAGTAAAAGCAAAATCCTAACCAGGAAAAAATAGCCGTTGTATCTGCCAAGACACCAGCAAGCCTACTGGGAAAGCTGTGTGGGGACCAGCAGGTTAGAGGCTGACATTATCAGACAAGCTACTTTGGCTATCACCTTGGTTCCAAGATTAACCTACGACAGGGATTGAAGAAAAATCGACAGACTACAGGTCAATGTACTCAAACCTATTTCAAGTTTATTCCTCGTAAGCCTCGCACCACGAAAAGCATCCACCCTTAAGCGTACGCCCGTGTTTCTTTCTGATGCCTTAAGGCCAAAAATCTGCCTTCAGCCTTGAATGTGCAGACTGCAGCCCACTAGGATGGCTTCCGCCTACAGAATGATGTGGCCTTGAAGGTCAACCTGGGCTTGCACTGTATTTCTTTTGCAGTCTCTTAGCAAATCGGAGCAAAGGCGAACTGTTTCTCCTCCAAAAGGAGGAGAAAAGTAGACTGTGACCTATCGGGGGTAGAGATGGGGGCATCAAAAAGTCTTGAAAAAGCCTTAGAGTGTCAATGTCATATATATAATTGGCTTTTCTCACTTCATACAAAGAAAAGACTAGTGTCACTTCGTGTGCCCAGCCCTGTGCTCGGCCCTGAGGCTACAAAGACGAACGAGAGACGGCCCCAGACTGCCAGGAGCTGGCGTACAACAGGTACCGAGGGAAAAGTATGGAAGTGGCAGGAAACCTTCGGCCTTCTAGGTCAGTGTCCGTTCCCTGTGAGGTTCAGAGATAAGCTTAGCTAATCAGAGCTAATGAAGATCTCTATATATCTTATCGATTTGGAGTTATTGATGGTAGGGCACTTTTATCCTGCTGTGTGGGCCCCAAGGATCAGTCTTGGGCCCAAAGCAACTGAACGGACGCCATGTGCAGGCCTGATGGGAGAGTCAAGGTATCGAAGGATAAAATCTCCAATCACGTCAGCACCCTGGAAAAACTCCAAGTACTAGTTTCAGAGAAAGCCCAAGCTTTTGCGCTTTGGCCTCAAAGACAGATCCCCATTATTCTTCCTTGGGTCCTCCAGCTGGCCTCCATATTCATCACCTGGACAAGATCACCTCCTGCTTGCTTTCCATCCCCCGTGCCTCTCTGCCTCTGCCCTCCAGCGGCTGGGTCTCAGTCGCCTGGCCTGTCCTCATCAGCCCTGTCTGGCTGTGGACCGGGTGCCCCGCACGGCACTGGGCATGTTCACACACACAGGCACAGCCACCTTTAAAACCAGTGCCCACTCTGGCGCCTGGGTGGCTCAGTCGGTTGAGCATCCGACTCGTAATTCCATTTCGGGTTGTGATCTTGCGGTTCGTGGGTTCGAGCCCCATCTTGGGCTCTGCACTGAACAGCGCAGAGCCTGCTTGGGATTTTCTCTCTACTTGTCTCTCTGTCCCTCCCCAGGTCACGCAAACACATTCTCTCTCTCTCTCTCTCTCAAAAGAAATTAATAAACTTCAATAAAAATAAAAATAAAAATAAAATAAGATTAAATGTTTTTTAAAAAAAGCAAAAAAAAAAAAAAGAAAAAGAAAAAGAAAAACCTAACAAGATACTTCTGGGTTCTAACAAGGGAAAGTTCTAAAAGGACTTTCAACCCCAAGTCTGTATTCATGCAACACAGCCTGCCTGCTCTCCATAAACAGCAAATCTAAGGAACAAGGCTCTCACCCTAACAAAAGCCACAGCACACATTCCTTAGACTGGAGGACAACAAGGAGCCCATTTGCTTATTTTGGAAGTTCTCCAGGAGGTGGGACCAAAGCACTGAAAACGAATTACAACTTTAGGTGTTTGGTTTGAGAAACAGTCTTCCTGGTACCTAATCATCCTATCTTTCACACGCAGCAGAACAATCAAGTGAGGCTGTGAGGGAGAAGTAAAGAATGTGGCAAGACAGCCCTCCCCCAACATTTTCATTGCTAAGGAAAGCGAGGACTCCAAAGCTGTCAAGCTTACAGATCTGTTTGCAGACGTGACACCTTCCTCCTATACCGTGGCTTGCTGCTAACTTCTAACGTCTTCGCCTGAGGGTTTCCCGTCCACAGTCAGAAGGGGCAATAATCGTGAGGCTAATCTGATCCTGGTCACCTTCTGAGGCTTTGGTGTATCGCGCCCTTGGCATTTGGTCTTTTACTGGAATAAGCAACCTTTCTTGGATCTGTACATGTCTGTGGTATTAACACGTTCATGATATGGGGCCAGGGAATGAGACATGTGGCCAGTAACATTCACGCTCTAAGAGGTCAGTGTGCCCGTCAAGGTTCGCAAAGGTTGGCTTGTAGGGTTTAAACCTTATTTTCAACACTCTGAATTCTACCAAAGATGATTTTCTCAAGGACAAAGGTAAAAAGCCACCAGTACCAAAGATGTACTGAAATTTTATCAATCACTCTAACTTCTTGCTTTGCACACTATGACCCGTTTTACCTGACTTCAGGCACAGATTAGACAATCACTGGGACCCTGAGTAAAGAGGCTGGGGTGGGGGGTGTGAGGACGGGAAGTTAGAATTTCCCTCCTGTGAGTCGCGTCTACCCTAGGCTTTTCTCAGCTCCCTGGCCCTACATACAAATACTCCCCGGCCCCGTTTCTTCTTAACCTTCCGCAACGCCGGGATGACGTAAGTTACAGTCAACACTGGCTTATTCTCTCACTGCTTCAGAGTCTGCAACTACAATGCACACTTCATCCTTCTAGAACGCGAGTGTCACCTGCATCGTCCAACATCCCTCCATCTACTTCTTTTCCCTCAAAACCACCTTCTCCTCAGGGTCCAGGTATCAAAGAGAAGGTCTCAGGTTACCCTAGTATGCAGGAGTGATGCGAACCTTTGTGATTCCTCATAGTGGCGAGGAAGTTTTTCTGTTCTGGAGAGAAGGGAGGAGGGGATCACAGATGCAAGGCGGGTGGACCACTCTGGCCCAAGCTGTGCCCTGAGAGCTGCAGAGGAAGAGGGGGAGGTTCATTCCCGCGGGCACGATCAGGGCCCTCAGGTCTCTACTAAGTTCACGCTGCTGTCACTCGGTGAGTAGCAGAGGAGGAGGCTCTTCCTTCAAAGCATCATCAAATATCCTAAAACCAATGTTTCTGCAATGCACTGTGGGCAAACTCCAAGAGCCACTCCCATCCTGTTCTCAGCAGGTCACTACAAGAAGTGGGTTTTGCCTTGGGAAATAGCGTGCGTTCATTTGGCAAGGAAAGTTCCGTCAGCTTTCAGACATGCCCGCCCGTACTCCTGAGGACAGATGACGAATCTCCCCAAGTCTGTTCAAACAACCTGCTGTGGCCCATGGGACCTGGGTGTTGCCAAACGCCGGCAATCTGTCTGACTAGCTTATGGGTGAGCACCACAGATGCCTCTAGAATGAATCTGTGCGAGCTGCTTGTTTGTGCCTGATATCCTAGAGCCTGTGATTGTTTAAAGGAGAGAGATCAGGGAAGAGAGGACTCTTGACAGTTTCTCTAAGGCACTTTTGACTTTCTGGTCCCAAACCATCCACCCCCTCATACTATGATTCCAGGGTGTTCTACAACCTCGCTATTCCAAGTGTGGCCCCCAGATCAGCAACGCTAGCATCACCTAGATCTTGTCATGGAGTTCAATTTGCAGCCCCCGTCCATACGTAAGTTCAAGTTTGCAAAGCACTGTTCCACAGACTATTGGGAAAGCCTCAGCCGGCACCGTGGCCGAGGGATGCCATCCACAAGGTCACCAGTCCTTCAGTGTCTCCCCCTCCCAAACGCCACTGTTGGAAATTACTCCTGCCATTCCTTCCCGGGTGGGTTCTCCACCAGCATGTAGGCTGCTCCAGGGGCGGGGTGATGGGAGACGATTAGAAGCTGCCTCTGGTACCGGACAGATTAGACAATCTGTCTAGTAGTCGTGAAAGCTCTTGTGAATTCAACAACAGCGAGCTCTTATTCGTGGTGATTATTTCCCATCCTGGTCCCATGCACATTCACCACGTAGAACGGGGAGTTACAGAGTCTTGCCTGCAAGCACGGCCGTGAGCCACCTTCAAGGCCCTGATGACTGTCCCATGGAAGAGGAAGCAGACCTTCTGCGAATGACGTCACGGGCAGAGCTAAGACCAAAGGATGTGTATTGCAGGGCAAACTTTCCACCTGTGATGGCCTCGGCTGCCATAGGGGAACAAGCTAATGTTCTAATTGGCTCTTCGCTGGGCATGGCAAGGGAACACTCATGTCAAGAATGACCATGACAAACACTCTGAGGAGTTAGTTGTGGAACGGAGACTGGACTACATGACTTCTGAGATCCCATGAGGTCCCTAACAAGCCGCTGGTAGCATGCCCCTGGGAAGAACAGAATCATTTGTGTACTTTCCTTTCTCCCGTTCCAGAACTCAGTCTTCTCAAACATTTCACCTGTAGGTTAACAAACACTATCCACTTGATTTGTACGGATTTTGACATACGCCACATCTTAAGTTATAAGCTAAGGATCCCTACACCAAAGAGTTTTTTCTTAAGGAGCAGAAGGAGAAAATCTGTTTATTCCCCGCCATGACTTTTGTGAAGCTGAAAGAGGTTTTAAAAACTGGGGTGTGTGTTTGTGTGGGGGTGTATGGGGGGGGGCGTTGCTCTGTTCCCTATATTTGAAATATTTTATCTTTTTTAGGGAACATATCTACCAATCCTTAAAGTGATTTTCTATAAACCATCCACGTAATTCATCATCCTCAATTTATCCTAGAAAGAGGAAACATGTTCAGATATAAAATTTGAAGCACCGGGTCGATAAGGCAGTCCAGGAAGGCAGTGAGGAGGACAAGGCCATCGGCCTTTTAGAAACTACCTCTCCGTGGGGCTCCACAGAGGAATGGCTAGCACTCTGGACTCTGAAACTACCTGTCTGCTTGACTTGCCTCTCAGATCTGAAATGCTACAATCACTCTCCAGAAATAAACCATGGGAAGTTGTAATAACTGTCCTCGGGAACCGGAGTCAGTGACCAAAACTGTAGTGCTGCCTCCCACTTCCAACTATAATCCCGGAAGGCAAATGTCCCAAGTGGAGGCTTGCAACTTGGGCTGTCGCAATGGCTTCCACCCTCCTGCAATTACCTGAGCTTTATCTTCAGAAATGTCTTCAAACCGGAATAGCAAAAGGCAAAACACGGCACCCGTTTTGTTTCTTTTCCAAATTCCCAAAGACCGCGTGCACCTGACCGTCCCACTGTCATCCCTGGCTCGATGTGACTAAAATCAAGTCTATCCCTGCCTACTTCCACTCTGGCTCCCCCCGTACCCACCATCAAAGCTCAGAGTCATAGCACTTATCTATTTGCAGTCCCCCTTAACATTAGTCAATGGCTCAGGTGTGAATTATTGCTTCTGATGCCATTTAACACAAATGAACCAATGGTTACAGAATCTGCTGCTCCCCAGCAGCCTGAGTGAGCCTTTGAGATATAAACCAGACCATGCGGTCATGTCAATCCGGTTTGAAACTCTCCAATGGCTTCTCCCCATACGTCGAATAAAGCCCCAGCTCCTCTCCATGGCCCTCTGTTGTACTCTTGCTCTGTTCCGGATAACCGCCCAGGATTTCCGTCTCCCGCTCTGTCCCCTCTACACACATACAGGTGCTTCTGAATTCTGCCTTTCGAAGCCCTGTTTTAGTCAAACGACCTTGCTAAACCTTCTCCAGGCACCAGAGCCCCTGCCCCCCCCCCCAACCCTCTGAAGAACTTCTAGAGACTAAACGCCCAGGGAACTTACTAGGCATTTACTAGATACTCTACTGGTGTTTTAGTACATGTGACTAGTTTCAGAGAGGAGGAGGGACCGCTTAAAATCTGTGCCTTCATTTCAATCCCAAACACAATGCCTTCCATATATAGTGAGTACTTGGCAAATATTTGATTTCTGTAGCCACATAATAATCAATTTACAAAATCTAAGTAAGTTTCTTTATATCCGCAATTCAAAAAGAAAAAAAACCGCTATAATGAGAAAAATACTCAATAAACAATTACACATGAAGCCAGAAAAATCATGTCTCTTTGGAGTCATTTCCATAATTGAACATTATACTGCAATAAAATAATAGTATATAACACAAGCAAATGTAACATAATTGGAAGCTATTATGAAGTTTAAGCATCCATTTTTGATATATAATAAAACTAATGTTCTATTTTGAATCATAAAAGATTCTAATAGTTTTGGGGTTTTTTTTTTCCTATAACAAAACAAAAGCAGGGCAAGCCAAAGCACATCATGTTAAAGGAGGAATATCTTAATAATCGAAGGTAGGTAAAGCCTCTTTAGGAATATGCTTGGGGAGTCTGGGTGGCTCAGTCAGTTAAGTGTCTCTCTCTCTCTCTCTTTTTTTTAAGGTTTATTTTTTATTTTTGAGAGCAAGAGAGCACAAGCAGGGGAGAGGGCAGAGTGAGGGAGACACAGAATCCGAAGCAGGCTCCAGACTCTGAGCTCTCAGCACAGAGCCCGATGCAGGGCTTGAACTCCCGAACTGTGATATTGGGACCTGAGCCCAAGTTGGATGCTTGACTGACTGAGCCATCCACTCTTGATCTCATTTCAGGGTCTTGACCTCAGGGTTGTGAGTTCAAGCCTGCACTGGAGCCTACTTTAAAAAAAAAAAAAAAAAAAAAAAAAAAAAAAAAAAAAGGAACATGCTTGTGGTCTGCATGCTGTCTACAGACTTTATGAGTACAAATACACAATTTTATGCGTATTGAGAAAATGTGAAAATGCACCTGGCTTCACTTGGGGACTAGTCATAGGGAGGTGTCAGAGGATTTTTATTTTTCACCTTTT
Source organism: Prionailurus viverrinus (assembly GCF_022837055.1). Lineage (NCBI taxonomy): Eukaryota > Metazoa > Chordata > Mammalia > Carnivora > Felidae > Prionailurus > Prionailurus viverrinus. The sequence continues at coordinate 14,119,762 of NC_062576.1, read as the reverse complement.
ATCGTATTTACACTTGCAACAGAACACGGTTTAAATCCACAAAGGTGATACAGAGTCAAGTAACTGTGCAATGGGCCTAATATACTCAATATGAGAAAACCAAAGCAAAAAACCTTTTCAAAATTAGCTAAACAGAACTGCTAAGAACTACATAGACAAATCACCCAGCAATGAAACATCAAGCACCAACAAATGCTGGTAAGAATGCTGCAATCATGGGGTCCAAAGTACATGGGGTTGAAGGGGGACAGGGTTTTGTCCTGGAAATCCCTAGGATGGCAAACACACACACACACACACACACACACCCCAAAACTGAAACAAAGGGGGATAAGATGAAGGTTTATAGAATAAAGTCTTCTACAACAAGGCAAGGGGTAAGAGTTAATTTCTTCAGCTGCAAAAAACCCCCTGCGGATTGAAAATATAATTGTTGAATCACCCTTTTCTTGAGGACACGCATCGCTGCAGCGGAACACGAAGGAAGAGGGAAAGACAGCAAGACACGTTTTGCCAAATCAACTCAAGAACACTTAAGAAGGGTAACCTGAAAGAAATTCTTCGCGTCCCCAGCTCGTTCACCCGACCTCAAGTACCGTTGAAATCTGAGATCTCGATTCTGTCGGAGGTAAAAGGTCCTCCCAAAGGAGAAAATCACCACTCGGAAGATTGCCGCCCGGTGATGATTCCCGCGGGCACCCCAGGCACTTGAATTGAACAAAGACACAAGGACATCTCAGAGCCTAAATGACAGCGTCTCCCAGTTCGTGGGGCTGTTCGCACTCTGCAACAGTCTTCTCCCAGCTCGTCCGCTGCTGCACCCAAGCACCCAGCTCGGTCCGACAAGGGCACGCCCCCAGCAGCACGTGGAACTTCACCGCTACTCCCTGTGCTCACAGAGGCCACGTTGGCCGATGGAATTGAAATGTGCCCGTTTGAAGATTTCCTCCTTGTTCAGGTGCCAAGGAAGGCTTTCAATCAATCTGAAGGCAGAACTGAAGGCCATTCTTAAGTCCTGACCTTAAAGACGGGAAGACTGGCTTAGAAAGAGCAAGATAAAACAGAGGGCACTGGGCGAATGTCCCCAGACTGGAAATGTGCTGGCCCACAACCTAGTCCGCTCTGCCAGAGACAAATGGCTGGAAGTCATTCACCCCTGGAGTCTATTTTTAACCGCCGACACTGGTCAGTGTTTCTTTAGACCTTGATTTACTCAGATCTATAAACTGCTTTATTTTAACCACCACGCTTTGTGCACCTGATTCCAGGTGAAACTGGGGGTTTTCAAAGCATTGGGTCTAGAATTCAAATATCCCCTGAGAATGCCTACCTCCCAGGTTTAAAACAAAACTTACCTCCAAAAAGTGAGAATTTAAAACTGCTTTGCAAACAGTCAGGGCTCAAAATACACTGGTTTATTTCCTCTCCTATAGGAAAGGCGGGAGGGGGGAATGATCATTCACCCCACACTTTTAACCATCCCCGTATCTTTGGTTCAATTTCTTGTACACTAGGGATGACCAAGTCAGGCAAAGTGGCCAAGGCCAATGGGCCTGCAGGGCCCTTGCTAAGACTATGATTTTCACACAAAGGTGCGCTTCGGATACAATTTTCCAGCCAGTCAGTCAGTGTTGGGGACTGGGGGGGGGAACAGATATAAACAAAATAAAACCCATCAACTGGAAAAAGAAAGCGTGTCCTGCCTAGAGGCAATGAAATCTTAATCCTCTGTAATGCACCACAAATTCCACAAACATAACCAGGGATGTGTTTCCTTCAAAACCCCAGATCAATTCACGGCAAATGCTTAAATCTTTTTGAGTACAAAGAAACACAGTTTTCCGTCTGCCCTAACAAAGACATGTAATTATAGAGCGTGCGGTCTGAAGAAGACACAACTTGGTGAGCTTGTGCAGTGCCAAATTTTATAGGTAAACACTAATGAAACAATGGGAAGTGTGTTTATGAATAGTAACTGTGGACTGGATCACCTCCATGAATAAACGGAGAGGCTGAAATAATGTAAGTTCAGTTTAGACTTCTCCCCTACATGAATGGAACTTACATCTGCCTTATGACATGCTTTGGCGAGGAGAGGCAGTAAATATATTACGGTTCAGAAATCAACTGGATTCACGTTCTGGCTTTGTCGCTTGTTGGCCCAGAACTTTGAGGAAATCACTTCACCTCTTAGAGCCTTGGTTTCCTCATCTGAACTGAAGAGAAGCCTGGGCCTCCTGCTTTCTGGGGTTCTTTCGAATTCCAAGAGTCTGTGATCATATTGGCACATTAGCCTATTTTTAATTAAGACCATCAACAAGTCACAACCATGTAAGTGATAGGAGGTGAAATTTTATTTTTAAACCAGAAATGGGATGGGTAAAGTACAAGTCTTTCCTCCGTGCTGTTCCTTTTTTGTTTTGCTTTGTCTTCTTTTGAGTGAAAGCAGGGAAAGGACAGAGAGAGAAAGGGGGAATCTCTCCCCTCAGGGTGGAGCCTGACGCGGGGCTCGATCCCACAACTGTGAAATCATGACCTGAGCCAAAATCAAGAGTCGGACGCTTAACCAACGGAGCCACCCAGGCGCCCGGAAGTAAGAGCTATTCAAACCCTAGCTTTCAAATTGTAGAGAAAGGTGCTAAATGTAACAAGAAACCAGACTCATAAAGGGCTGCACACCACTTGTTTTGAAAACATGAATTTGTTCCACCGTGAATGTTGGGTTTGCTTACCGGCAGATCCTCCGTGCAAGAAACACTAGGTGAGGGGCACCTGCGTGGCTCAGTTGGTTGAGCATCTGACTCTCAATACTGGCTCAGGTTGTGATCTCGTGGTCGTGGGATCAAGCCCTGCATCAAACTCCAAGGCGAATGTAGAACCTGCTTGGGATTCTCTCCCTCTCTCTTCCACTCTTGCTCGTGCTCTCTCTCTCTCTCTCTCTCTCTCTCTCAAAAAACAAACAAACCAAGAAACACCAGGTGAATGCGGAAAACAGCACCAGGCTGAACCAAGCCCACAGTGAACCACCATTCACCACACTGAATGCTCACGTTTCAAACTCCTGCCTGATACCCCGGGGCTCCCTGTACATTTGGAGCTCACCTGTCCACGTCTGGTGTCCCAATTTTCCACCTCTTCACAATAACGCGTAAGCTGCAACCCAACATCCGCCTCCACAAGCCACCTTCAGGCCTTTTTCAAGGCAAACGCCATATTCATTGTAGCATTTACGTATTTGTATCTTATCACTTAATGCATGTAAAACTACGTTACCATTTTTATAAGGTTCCTATCTTTTAAAATATTTCTTTATTATATTTTTTAATGTTTATTTCTTTATTTTGAGAGAGAGAGAGAGAGGGCAGGCATGGGGAGGGGCAGAGAGAGAGGGAGAGAGAGAATCCCAAGCAGGCTCCCACCTGTCAGCGCAGAGCCTGATGGGGGGCTCAAACTCATGAACTGTGAGATCGTGACCTGAGCTGAAGTCTAGAGTCGGACGCTCAACCAACTGAGCCACCCAGGCACACCCCTATAAGGTTCTTACTTCAAAAAAAAAAAAAAAAAAAATTGTCGGTGATGAAATTTTTGTATTCCTAACTCATTTTATCCCTAAGCCCTACAGTTTCAATTATTCCATTGTGCACAGCACAGTGATTTTTTTAGGAACACATAAGCAACGTTGCAGCAGAACTGACTATGCAAATAAGTAAATGCATGACAGACAGAACCTCCTCGTACAAAGAATGTCAAAGAATGGATCAATAGTCAGTCCAGGGCAGAGACTAGGGCAAAGTTTCTACTGCACTGCGAAAGGCATCCAGGTACTGTCCTCTTCGACTTACTTAGCAATGAACTTCTTTATGACGAGGCAGAAATTGAGAGAATGAATATTTTTGAATCATTCACTCAACGCAAACATAGTAAGCCTACTTACTCTAAGCTAAGTGTTGGAGGGAGAGGAGAAAGATGATGATAAGATAGGATTACTCTCCTGGAGGAACTCATATCTGAATGGAAGAAAGACATAAATAGCTATCATGTAATGCAGCAAAAGCTCTAATAAATGTAGCACAAAGTCCTCTGCAATCTCAAAGGAAGGAAGGACTAACTCTCCATGACAGAAATATGAATCCTCAAAGCTTAACAAGCTGAAATAAGTGATGGGTTAAAAGAAAAAAACAAAACTAAGCAAACACACCCCAAAGGAACTACAATAGCACCAATTGTTAAGTGTGTACTTAGAATCTTCAGGTCTTTTAAAAATCTGCCCCTACTAAGCCTTGCCTCTCCTTTCCTTTACTTGAAAACAGCTGGTACCTGCATTCACTTTGCGGTAAGCTCCAATCAGCCCAAAGCCATTCTAATGAGAGTTTTGGCTGCCTTAATAAAAACGTATCACCGAGCAAAGGGGGGTGATAGGTACTGGTTACACCACATCGGGAGCATCAAGTTCTGCAGACCTTACTCTAAGGGGGCCGTAGGTAAGCTGGAACGAATTCAGAGGATGACGGACAGAATCAAAGCCTTGTCTCCTTGGTCCTGGCTGCAGGAAGGGGGAAAGGGAGGAGGGCAGGAAACACAGAGGCTGTCTTTGGCAGAGAAAGTAGACTTCTCTTACATGGCTCCAAGGGGAAAGCGCTCCATGGGAAACAGACGTCAGCCCAAGAAAGACGAGACTTTTGTAGCAGGCTGCCTAAAGACAGAACGGAGCTCCTGGAAAGGTGTCTCGGGGGTGTTCAAGCACAGGCTTTGTGACCAGCTGGCGTGGAAGCTACAGACAGAAGATTTACAAACGCCTGATCTTTCTCAGATCTTTCCCCAGTCAAAAGTTTCCATGATTCCAGTTATTAAAAATTGGCTTTCTGATGCTAAGGCAAGCTACAATTCTTCTCCACCTCCTAACTTTAACAAAAAGTGTAAGAGGGGGGACACGAGGAGCACCCACAGGTACTCAATCCATCATCTTTCACCTATACAATGCATCCACCGACCAAACACTTTCCGTCAAAACCACGATGAGCTATCCCCCCACACCTGTCGGAATGGCTATGCTCAAAAAGACAAGAAACAAGTGTTGGCGAGGATGTGGAGAGAAGGGACCCCTCGTGCACTGTTGGCGGGAACATAACTTGGAAGGTCTTCCAACAATTAAAAAACAGAACCACCGTATGATCTGGCAATTCCCCTGCTGGATTATGTGTTTGAAGAAAACAAAAGCACTAATTTGGAAAGATTCTTGCACCCTCATGTTCACTGCACGTTAACAGCGAGGACACGGGAGCAGCCCAAGTGTCCGTCGACTGGTGAAAGGATAAAGAAGACGTGGCATACGGATCCCGTGGAATATCACTCGGCCACAAAGAATGAAATCTTGCCATCTGCTGCAACGTGGACAGACCTTGAAGGTATTACACGACGTGAAATAACTCAGAGAAAGATAAATCCTGCAAGATTTCCCTTACGTGTGATACCTACAAAACAAAACAAAACTCACAGAGACCAGATTGGTGTCCCCTGACAAGGAGAGGCAGGTTGAGAGGTGACATGGGTGAAGGGCATGAAGAGATACAAACTTCCAGTTACAAAAGAAATGAGTCACGGAAATGTTAATACACAGCATGGGGAATATAGTCAATAATACCGTAGTAGCTTTGTACGGGGACAGATGGCACTTAACCGTGGTGATCAGTTCGCAACGCGCCCAAGTGTCAAAACCCACAAAATACTGTACGTACTTCAATAAAAAACAAAATCGAAGACTTTCCGTTTCCTCTTCTCTGGATCCTTTAACACACACCTCCGTGAGGGCGACAAGGGCACACGTAAGGAGACAGGGTTGCCTTCACATCTCTGCACGGCTAAGCTGCGCTCTGACAGTGCCTGTGGGCTCTCTTGTGAGCCCAGGCGATTCTCAGAGGACAATTCATTCCAACTCAAGGTGAGTGGCTAGTAAAAGCCCATCTAGATTTCTTTCTGGATCAAGATTTCTGGCGTGGGTACCCAAGCCCTTCCCTCGGTTAGATGTTTCCACGGCCGGCACGTGGGAAGACAGAAAAAGATCCGCACGGAACCCCGCTCATTCTGGTGGTACCAGAGTGCACCTGATCCTTCCAGGTAACATGTGGATCGAAATTTCTCTACAACCGGATAGCCAAGGCAGGGCCGGAAAGGCCTCAAAAGCTTGTCAGGATGGAAGAACAACAGCAAATCAAAACTTTCCCTGGTGATGTGGCCTCCAGAAGGCAGGGGTGGGGAGGGCGACTCTGTCCATACTCGGTGCGCCATGAAGACGTGGACGACACGGAAAAAGAATATTGCAGTGTGTCAAGGGCTGACGTGACTAGAAGAGCCACACAGGTGAAGGTCTAACACTGTTCCTCTCCGGTTGTGAGAGACGGGATAAAATAACCTGCAAAGTGGGTGAGGACCCTTTTCCTCCCTCCACTGTGAGCCCCCACTTTCCCCCGGGGACTGAGCCTGGGAACCTGGCACCTTGCATCACAGATCCCACTGGCCACTGTCACCCCCTGCTGTGCGTCCTGGGTAGAGGCAGAGGGCTTTCCACCGCTTCCCTTCACGCCTGCCTCCTACCTCGTGCCTCACAGCTACGCGGCTTTACGCGCACGTGGATGCCAACAAAGTGAAGAACAAACCCAACACTTCAGTACGGGGCAGGAAGGAAAAAAATGTCAATCTAAACTTTTTTTTTTTTTTTTAATTTTTTTTTCAACGTTAATTTATTTTTGGGACAGAGAGAGACAGAGCATGAACGGGGGAGGGGCAGAGAGAGAGGGAGACAAAGAATCAGAAACTGGCTCCAGGCTCTGAGCCATCAGCCCAGAGCCTGACGCGGGGCTCGAACTCCCGGACCGCGAGATCGTGACCTGGCTGAAGTCGGACGCTTAACCGACTGCGCCACCCAGGCGCCCCAAAAATGTCAATCTAAATGCTCCCGTGGAGCCTTTTCATCTGTCCACGCGGCAACGTCCGTTTCTCTGACCAAGAAGACAAGACCGCCTTAAGAGTTACAAGTTCTAGCACCAAGAAAAAGAAAAGCTTAAAGGTACAGAGTCTTGGAAGCACGATGTTACCCCCCGAAACTAATGGGACACTGTCTGTCAACTATAGTTCAATTAACAAAAAAAAAAAAAAAAAGGGGGGGGGAATGTGGGTGGCTCAGCTGGTTAAGCGTCCGACTCTTGATGTCGGCTCAGGCCGTGAGCTCACGGTCGTGAGATCGAGCCCTGCGCCGTGCTCCGCACTGGGCGTGGCGCCTGCTTAAGATTCTCTCTCTGCCCCTCCCCTGCTCTTGCTCCCTCTCTTTTTCTCTGAGACAATCAAACAAACAAAAAGCAGTGAGAATGGCCACGGGCTTCCCCTACACGCCATCTCCCCCTGGGGAGAACCGCCACTCACAAGTACACTGTGCGTTTGCAACGTGGTGTCCGGGACTTCCCTGTAGGACACGGAGACCGGCAAGGACCTCACTTCCTGGTTCTTAGGCAAGTCTGCAAAAAGGCCCATAAATCTGCAAAGCCGTCTAACTGCACACCTGGGAGTCTGAGGATAACTCGGCCACACCTCTTAATCTGTTTTCAGTGTATGGACTTAACCTGACCAAAAGTTAGTTCACGGGCATCCTCAGCAGAAACCTTCCGTTGGGGGTCTTTGTTAATTCCCACTTGCCTAAATTTTAACACCTAATTAATCTGTCTCTTGAAATGCTCCTCTTTATTGCTAATTGGCTGCATATAATAATCTGTCTACATTATAGTATTTTACTGCCAATCACAACATCAATAAAATGGGCAATGACTTTTTTCTCTCTTCAAGGTTATCTACAGAGCCCCGGGGCTCTGAAACACGAGGGAGACCTTCTCGTCACTCCTCTGGATTTTTGGGTCATGTGAACGTCCTGTGCACCCCTGGATAATCAAGGCAGCACATAGTAGTAGACCAGTAAAGCAAAATGCATGCCGGTCCACTCTGGCGACTATCCCTTCCTCCAGAAATCACGCATCAATGAGATAGAAGTGGGTATCAAAGGTCAGGATGTTTCTACCCCACACTAAAAATAACAGAGCAAACAGGGCTTCAAAAATAAATTCCTTTAGACTCAAACCCAGAAACATGATCTTCTGATTCCATTTTGATTCTAGGGACGAGGCAGAGTTTACACTACAGATGTTTCTAGAAGACGCAACATTGCAAAATCTAATTTCCCAGGCCCTTTCTGCATCAACTGCTTAGGCGGTATAACTAAGGGGCAGGCTGAGAAAGTCTGCTCTATGACTAAGCACGCGGAAAACGCAAGTATAACACTCTCGTGGAAACATTAGCTTGCACGTATTATCCAAATTTGTTTAACTCCTTGCCTTTTCTATTTATCACTGCTTCCTCGGGTCTCCACCAGGCATTAAAGAAGCAAGAGGAGGATAACTTTTCTCCTTGTGAGCAGTTATGGTTAATGTTTTAGTCCGTTTAGGGAGTAACACTAGCTTGGCTAACAGAGAGATGGAGTCAACAATAGCACCCCTTCTCTCTGTTAATGCGGTAGAATGACAGAGGGGGCTGGTGAAGGCCCATGATTTACAAGGAGGCGGAAGGGGTGAGGAGGTCGAGCACTGGGGAACGGAAGGGCATATTTATGACTCTCTTGCACAATCAATCTACCCTATGTCTAGATCTTTCTAACAGTCAGAGATGCACTTTGTGGAAACAATCTCTTCCCAAGTATATGAACTAGGAAACACAGCTCTGATGAGCCAGCTTTGGGAATGTAGAGCACAACGTAGACATTTCTCATTTCCAGTACAGGTCAGCGTTTCCCACCCAGTGCCCTCTTCGCCATGACAAAGTCTTTCAACTCATGACCCCATCAAGCAGACTCAATCCCTCTGTAAATCGTTCCTATTTGGATGGATTAATGACAATGTATAGAAGGCACTGACCTGACATTTTTTAAAAATGGGAAGGAATTTACCTTAAAACATACAGATTATAAATACATTTTTCTTCCAACAACTATTCGAACCACACCACTCACTTTGGAAAACTAAAGGCCTCTTCCCAAACCTTTAGGACAATAGGCAATAATATGCTTATTAAACTGACTGCACATTTCCCTTCAGTTCCTATATCATTTGATCCGGATCATTTGATCCGGTATTTTTCCAGGCTAACATTTATTCTTCATCAGGAACATTCCTAAAGGAATGCAATATGTAATCTATAGGTTTTTATTGGTGGCTTAGTGACTTTTTAAAAAAAAAATTTTTTTTTTAACGTTTATTCATTTCTGAGACAGAGAGAGACAGAGCATGAGCGGGGGAGGGGCAGAGAGAGAGGGAGACACAGAATCGGAAGCAGGCTCCAGGCTCTGAGCCGTCAGCACAGAGCCCGACGCGGGGCTTGAACTCACGGACCGCGAGATCATGACCTGAGCCGAAGTCGGTCGCTTAACCGACGGAGCCACCCAGGCGCCCCGAGGTGGCTTAGTGACTTTTGGTTGCTTTTAGGTAACGCATTTTTAACTCTTCATAGAGTATTATGTTGTCTGCAAATACTGAAAGTTTGACTTCTTCTTTGCCGATCCATATGCCCTTTATTTCATTTTGTTGCCTGAATGCTGAGGCTGAGACCTTCCAGTACCATGTTAAACAGTAATGGTATCTATCTAACTCGTTAGTTCATTAGGAATTTACTCTGGTATGAGATGAAGATCTAACCACCTGTTGAACAATCTTTCCTCCCATTCCCCTTGGGTCTGTAAAGGCTCTTATATCCTACATTACATTTTTCTACGAAAACAGGATTTGTTTCACGGTCTGTTAACAGCACCGGAATATTCAGATTATTAGGACCATGATAGTCAAAATATTCTAGCTATGCAGACGTTACATAATCCACACGTACTACATATAAATAAATACGGTAGAAGTGGTCACTTCCTCCTTCTTTGCAGATTTTCAAATCCAAACTCCACTCGCCCAAATAAAAATTTGGACGGTAACTGATCTAAACTTTCAAATTCACTCAGATAGACTTAATGCTTGGCCTAACTCCACAATCTGCCTTTTCTTAGGCCTCATGCCTCACAGAGATTTGTAACTGTCTTCATCTTAGTTTGCTAAGTGAATGGAACTGCCCTTTCAACAGGCATCCTGAGAACATGTTACTTCCCACTCCCAAGGGCTTGATTTTTCAAATGGAGGATTTCAGGAGAACACAAAAGCCCCGCAGCAAAGCCAACCCTGGGCTTCAGTTCCAGGGAGAATAACTTAGAGTACAGATGCCCTCCCTGACACACGGAATGCAGACCGGTCCACGCATGTGGCATTGGCCTGACTGGTAAGTAAATTCTCCATTGGAGCCCGAATGTCAAAGGCCAAAGCACTGCATCCTTCATAGCAAACCCATAAAACCAACGAGACCACCCCAGAAGGTCAGTGCTAGGATCCCAACCTTGGCCTAGAAGCCAGGTCTCTCACTGCCCTTCGCCACTCCTCCTGCCCCTCTCCTCAATGACTGTAGCGGCTTCTAAACAATGGAATAGAGGTGTTCTGCTGCCATGTCCCTTATCCTTTCACAAGTCAATTTCCTTTTGTTTGTTTCTGGATTTCAGGAAGATCCAAGTAAGGCACCCCCTCCAAACCCCCACCCCCAGAAATTCCCCCCAAACCCAGAACCCAGTGATGCGTTGCCCAGGCTTCTTTCTACTTGCAGCGGTAATCTGTTTCAGCCCTACTTTGGCAAGGCTTTCTTCGTAGACCAGGGCCACTTACCCTAAGCACTACCTGTGTCTTTCCACCTGAGGGACAGATCGAGGACTTCGTTTCCTTCTCCAGATCTATATATTCTCTCGACCTTGCGCTGAAAGCTTGTCATTACCTCCCTCACCACCTTAAAACACCAAACACTTCTTCCTTAACCTTCAACAGTGCGACACTGAACCGAAGTTTAGGTAATTAGGAAGCATTAAAGCAGCTCTTCTTATGCCTCGTAACAAGCTCTTTCATGAGTCACTGCCTCCATTTTAAAAAGAGGCAGAGATAACGATGAACAGAGTTGAAGAATCTTGGAAAGGCAATCAAATGACTTAGGGAGATATTATACAGCAGCTCAAACATTAACTTGGGGACTTTCACAGTTAATATACGGCTTTATTTTCTATTCTTGGAAACGGACCAATCCACGGTGTGGTCAAATGTGGAAATATTACTTCCAATGAGCAGAAAAGATAGAAAGTGACTATACTAGCATACTGGTCACACCCTGCCAAGCTCACCCCCCCTGACACAGGGTGTTCCCCCCGTACACAGGCCAAAACAGACATAACCCTCAGCAAACCTCCTTCCGGGACAGCTTTCTTACACATCAAAAAGGAGCGAGGGGGAGAATGTTTCTATCTCCATAGAGACACTTCCCAGGTTGTCATGAGATCTGAATGGGCAAACATCACGGAAAACCAGCATGCACTGTGGGCTTTCGAGCCACAGGAGCATGAGCCTCAAGACCTTTGTTATCAGCTCAGCCCTGCGTTCTGGAAGTTCGGAAGGATTCTGAGAAACAAAAAAAGGTAACTCAGCCAAAAAAGAAAAGACTGTAAAGCCGCTTCCATCCAAGACATAAAAGATGCTTAACAACTATTTTACAGAGCGCATCAGGGGCGCCTGGGTGGCTCAGTCAGTTAAGCATCCGACTTCGGCTCAGGGCATGATCTCTCGGTTTGTGAGTTCCAGCCCGCGTCGGGCTCTGTGCTGACAGCTCAGAGCCTGGAGCCGGCTTCGGATTCTGTATCTCCTTCTCTCTCTGCCCCTTCCCTGCTTGCGCTCTGTCTCTGTCTCTCAAAAATAAATAAAACATTAAAAAAAATTTTTTTTAAAAAACAAAAACAAAAACAAAAACAAGGCGCATCAACAACAGCCTGCATATATGGGATAAAGTGATTGCAGGAAATGTTAACAACTGCAGAGTTCAGGTGGATGGGGGTGCATGTTGGTGAGGCTGCGAGTGGAGAAGGACACAGGTGTCCACCATGCAATGCTCTGGATTGTTCTGTATGTTTGAAAACTTCCACACAAAATTATTGGGAGAAAATCATCCAGACAGTTGGCATCTTCAATATCGTGTGGGACTTGTGTGCAACAGATTTGCTAAGCTCCACAGAATGTTCTATTTGTGCAACAGAAACATTCCCCGACTTGGAATGGTGGGAAATATGATCAGTAAACACCCGTCGCTCTAAGCCTTCCAGAGTCCTAGGCAACATCCCATCTAAGATGCCCTTAAGCTGCAATTACTTCTGCAGACGGAGATTTCCCTCCGTCCCCTCCTTTGCAGAATTAAACGTTCAGGAGGCTAACCTTTTTCTGTAGTTCTCTGCTGTCTCAGATCATTAAAAATCTAGGGTGTAAATGTTTATTATTCTTGCATGGTGCATAAACCAATTTCTACCCAACCCGCAATACTGAGTTCTAATGAACAAAGTGATTAGGCTGTGCGGCCCCGTGGCAATGGCAGAGGATGGGACGTTGGAGAAGCCAGGTGTGAGGCCGGCCTCCGCGGGCGAGTGGCCGCCTCTGACCACGCGGCCTCCTCGGGGACAAAATGGAGGTCACACGTGCCACACCGCCTCCAAGTGTTTGTTCGGAGCGTAGGTAACTATAAATACGTGTATTGACAACACAAAGAAACGAGAAAGCACTTTGAACAGTGTGACGCGTAATCCGCTGGAGTCCGGTTCCTAATTTACTTTCAACGGCTTTGGCACCTGTTTTGGAAAACAGCGCTTGCTTTCTCCATATCACGCGCAAACAGTTGCTAGAATTCAGAGTTTGGGACCTGGTGGTGTAACGATTGACGAGGGGGAGCCAAAGGGAAGGCTCGGGGCCTGCCTGAGCCTCCTCACCAGGCAAAACACCAAGTGGGTTAAAGGAGAAGCAGGCGGGACGGGGCGGGTCAAAGGTCACCGGATAAAGAGAATTGAAGCTGAACCCTCCCCCGCCCCCAATGTTTCTGTCAGGAGAGCAGACCTTTCAGGAGCAGACAGACGCTCAGCCTGCGAGGCTGGGGTCTGGACACGGAACACCACTGGAAGAGATGGGCCCGGCTACATGTCAGTGTCTGGAGGTCATCCCAGGAGCCTCTGTCGCTCTCTCAAAGGGCATCCCAGCCTCCGACACCCGGCCTTTCTCTGGGCAAGCGCTCAGGAAACGGAAGCCGCGCTACCCATGAGGAGTCCTAAGGTTACAGGTGGGGCGGACGAGGTCAGCCACAAATTCTGACGCACAAAGCCAAGGGGCCAAAGCCCTAGTAGAGACATATGTTTAGGGAACACGCTTATGGGCCTCCATCTTCGTACTCAAATGCAACGGCTGATCCTACACCAGCCCCTCTCCTGGAGCGGGAAAATGCCATCAAGGTCATTGTGTCAGGGGGTGGAGGGTGATGAGGGGGTCAGACAAAAGCATCACGTCAGTGAGAAATTTCCTGGAGGTGGTGGCCGTCCTGTGGCTGTGTGAGAGACTATTCTTAAGAATTGAGAGAGTATCCTTGAGAAATACTCAGTGAACTGGGTGGCGTTAAACGGTCCTGACTTACGTAGCTTGCCCTCAACTGGTTCAGAACAGAATTGCCTGTTCGAGTGTATGTGCATGCAAACTTCGGAGACAGAGAGAGACAGAGACAGAAAGAGAGTATCAGAATAAATCAAATAGAGCCAGAAATTAAAACGCGGAGGAGAATATATTGATTTTGTACTATTCTTATTCTTGCAAATCTTTGAGATCATTCCCAAATGAAAAGTAAAAAGAGAAAGGTGGAGGAGGAAAGGGAGACAGCGGAATGGCTCTGTGACAGTTACTTGGAGTGGATCATCACTGAAAGGTGGTAGAAATTGAGCGATCAGTCTTGTTAGATGTCCTTAAACTAAAACACGACCAGACAAAACAAAACAAATGCTTCAGGAGACATTACCAAGAAAGCGCAAAGACAACCCAGAGAATGGGAGAAAACATGTGGCAGTCACAAATATGATAAGGGTTTAGGATGCAGAATATATAAAGAGCGGTTACAGCTCAATAAACTGGAGACTAATTACCCATTCAAAAGCGGGCAAAGGATTTGGTAGACATTTCTCCCAAGAAGGTACGCAAAAGGCCAATAAGCCCATGGAAAGATGCTCCACATCCTTAGCCTACCAGGGAAATGCAAATCACAGCCACAATGAGATCCCACCCCACACCCAGCTCAGAAAGACCGTGGATAACAAGTGTTGGCAGAATGTGGACAAATTAGAACCCTCGCACGCTGCTGCGGTGGGAACCAAGACTGGTGCCCTCGCTTTGGAAAGAGGTGTGGCAGAGCCACAAGAGGCTAAACTGTAGTGTTCACAAATGACCCAACCATCCTGCTGCCAGGAAACGAAAACTTGTCCACACAAAAGCCCCGTGCATGAATGCTCGTAGCAGCATTATTCATGACATAGAAACAGCCCAAACGTTCAACTGAGGAATCGAAAAGCAAAATGCGGCATCTCTCTACAATGGAATATTATTTGGCAATAAAAAAATAAAGTAACCATATTCTATTCATGTAAAGTCCAGAACAGAGATACAGAGACAGAAAAATTACTGGGTGCCAAGGGCTGAGGGACAATGCTAGGCTTAGGGGGTAACTTCTCCGACGTTAGGTGCCTTTTGGGTATAAAGACAGTGTTCTAGAATTTATTATAGTGAGAGTTCCACAACTTGGTGAATATACTAAAAACCACTGGATTGTTATCTTAAAAGAGTGAATTTTGGGGCACCTGGGTGGCTCAGTCAGTTAAGTGTACAACTTCAGGTCAGGTTATGATCTCCTGGTTTGTAGGTTCGAGCCCCACATTGGGCTCTGTGTTGACAGCTCGGAGCCTGGAGCCTGCTTCCGATTCTGTCTCTCTCTCTCTCTCTCTCTCTCTCTCTCTCAGTCCCTCCCCAACTTGTTCTCTGCCTCTCAAAAATAAATAAAGGTTAAAAAAACTTTTTTAAATAAAAAAAAGTGAATTTTATGGTACGTGAATGCTACCAATAAAAAAAAACAAATGGTTGTCTTATTGCTAGTTAGTGCCTAGGGATGGGCAAACAGGGTCACACAATCTACAATAAGAAGTAATTAAGGGTTCATGGCCTTGGGCTTATACTAGTCACAGAGCACTAACAAGTTTCCAACTTCTAAATCTCTGGAGGAGGAGAGCATATAAGGCCTGGCTTCTACGCATTTCTGAAGTCTTCTGAGTCTCAGAATAAAGAATTTCCCCCAGCTTCATCATCTGTGACATGGAAATAATAATTCAGTAATTCAACGGTTGCAGACGGACCGCCAAGTTTCAGGGACTGATGCTAGGAATTCGCAGAAAAGTTAAGACCTGAGCCCTGACCAGAAGGATCTCGTAACTTATCATCGGAAAGACCTGAGGGCCTGAGGGCCTTTGGGGCTCTGGGCTCCTGACCAGGAGGGCACTGGGGAGTGGAGAGCTGGAGGGGCACAGAGGGAAGGCACTGTGGGTACATTACGGTGCTGACCATCAATGGTACCCTTAACCGTCCGGCCCCCGGACCATTCTCAGGATCTCCACCCCCACCTCAGAGGTCTGTAAAAGCTCTCAAAAGCACCAGAAGGAACAGAAGGAGATGGAAGGTGTGGCTGACATTTTCACCCCATTTGGTAAATCCCTGTTCTCAAGTGCAGAGCAGGTCTTAGGTTCACAAAGAACAGAGAGCGCTCCTCCCTCCCAGCCCAGCGGCTAAGCCTGCCCTGAGGTGTGCTGGCCTTTCCTGCTGGCCCCTGGGGAGAAAAAGCACTTCTGGGGGGATAACTGGGAGAGTCCTTCCTTTTAATCAGGGAGCACTGTTTGAGGAAACAGTTGGGGGGGCTGGAGGGGAGGGAGGAAGAAAGTTAACAGATCAGTTAAGGATGCAGAATGTTAACAGATCAGTTAAGGATGCAGTCTTCATTTGCGCCACACACAAAAGTGTTAAATGTAAATCTCCCTTCTTTGGTAAAATTACCAATTAGGAAAACTGTCCAAGGCACAACGTGCACAAAGCTCCTTCAAGATGGGCTCTGAAATGGACGAGGCTCAGTCTGGATGAACTCCATCGAACCCTCTAAGACCCTCAAAGGGTTTTTCCAAAAAAAAACCCCAAAACCACAAGGATAAATTAAGGATTCTCTTCTAACTTTGGCTGGTGTAAAGCATTAAAAAAAAAAAAATAAGAAAAATTCCTTTTTAAAATCTCTTGGCAATTCGGAGCCAAATATCAGGAGAGCATCACAAGGCAAACCAAAAGGTTTATCTGTCTCTGCAGGTAAGCGATCCCTCCAATTACGTGGGTCGCTTTGCGTAAGTGCTCTTTGTGAGATGATCGAAGACAGCAAATGAGAAAAAAAAGTGCCTTTGAGATATCAGGAAAGTGTTTAAACATTCGGTACATTTTGTTTTAATTTTCTTAAAGACCAGATTCCGCCCACGAGTGTTTTTTTTTCAACTGTGCCTAAAAAGAAATATTCACGTACAATTTTTCCATCCAATTCTGAATTGGTTCAAGAAGGAAATCAAGAAAATTCAGAGTTATAAACAACCACACCAGCCAATCCCTTTATGGGTGAGCCGAGCCATGAAGATTAAATCAAGAGCAAGCTCGAACCCGGGTCAGAACTCTCATTTGCTCATGGCCTGGTCAGCACCTTCCTGCTGTTCCAAAATGCCTTCAAGGAACCTCACCCTGGTTTAAGGACAAGCCTCCCACAGGGAACAGAGGCAGGTGAACAAATAAAACTATTTGCATTTCCCCTTTATTGGTTCCAGACTATAGTTTGGATAATGTAATTACCTTTAAGACTTTTTTTTTTTTTTTTTTTAAATGACTGGCTTCTTTTATCCGGAAGAAATTAATGACTGCCTTCAGGAGTTTGCCTTTCTCAAGTTCAAGTTTACCAAACGACAGATTCCTCTGACAGTTCAAACTGTGTAAACTGGTGACAGAATCCTAGATACTCTCATGCGACCTGACACCACAAAGCCCACACGTCTGGGACTCACTCCGCTCTCTTCTCGCTCACTGACGTCGAACGCTTTGGAAGCCAGCGCGTGCCCGGGTGTGGGGTTTTAACTTGTTAGGTCAGGTCCGATGTTTCATGCTAACTTATAACCAAGGCATGTACCTTAGGACACGCTAGGTGATTAAGTAAGGTGGTCTGGCGACACAGATCATGAATCTGAAATCGTGAACGTGTAAGTTTTACCAACACCCTGTGATGAACGGGCTTTGGGGGCTGTAACATACATGGCTGTGGCCCCTTTGGCCCGGTAGGACAGCAATCTGAACACACACTTGGGTGCAGTTACTCTTACTCTGGTATAAACGTGCAGGTTCCTGCATGCTGGCCCCGAAGGAACGGTCTAACTTGCTCAGAATCGAACACTGTCTTTGTATTCCCACCAGGTGGGGTGGAAATAACCCTTCTCCCCTTAGACACCGCACAGGTTAGGAAAAGAGTCACCTGGGCAACAATAATGTTAATACTCGGCCTTCACAGATTCCACGCTCATTAGTCCTAATTGGTGAGGAGGGGGAAGACAGAAGGCTGGCCTTCAGACAACCTCGGAGAACCAGGCCCCTGAGGCTTCTTCACAAGCACCCGCCCTTAGAATCTACCTGATCAAACACAACAAAAGCTGGGGAATTGGCTTTGAGATGCTTTAAAATAAGATAATCCTGCGTGTTATCCTTTACACCTGCTTCTCAGGAGAACAAAAGCACAAGATCCACTCTCAATACAGGTCACCGGGGTTCCAGAAGATGCTAGTGTGTGTAAGCCTCTCTGACTTGACAACATTATCCTCTAAACTGGGGGATTAAAGGGTCTTGGGTGCACCAACGGCAATAAGCTGGACAGGGCCTCTGGATTTCTTGACACTTAAGATTTTGTCTTCTCAAAATTTCTGGGATGCGGTGTTATGGAAGGTTCCACGTGTGCCATGGTTATTTTTGCCCACTGAGTTTGCGTTTTTGCCTCTGTTTATTTTCTTCCTACTGATAGTATTTTAAGCCACAGAAATCTAAGAAGGCCAACATCACATACCATTTTGATAGGAAATGCCAACATACCGAAAAACTGTATATACATGACAGAACGTTTCGAAGTTCAGCATGCTCCCATATAGCAACTGCCTAATTTAAATAATAGAATGTGTGTCAGGGATCTAATTATTTTTCAAGAAATGCCATTTTTCATTCACATACACGTCTAGCAGGATACCAAAATATTCCTTGGAATATTTCCCTCACGAGAAAATAAATCAGGGTTTCTGCTGAACACGCTTGTCTCTCCGTAAAATCTTCCCAAGTGTTGAACGGTGGTACTACAGGTGTTAAATATCTTAGGTCTTTCGGTCTTTTCTCAAAATGTGAAAAAACTTCCTAAATGCACACCCGAACACTGAAACGCGAGAAATCCCGACTCCTCGTAAGACAACCTGGCTGTGTCCCTTCCTTTCCCCCTGTGCTTTATTTACAGTTGAGTACAATTAAGTAAAGCACTGTCTGTGTTTGTTAAATTCGGCTCTTTATTGCAAACGGAGGCTACTTTTGAGCTTTTAAATTTTCTACCTGCACCCACTGAGGCCAAGCACACAGAGCCTCAACCTTAACCCAAAGCCTTGGCTGAAATCGCAAAATTCTTGAATCAGAGATAGCAATCCCTACCAGCAACAGATTCGGGACTCTCGTGGAATGTCACTGCTTTACCATTCGCCGTGTAAGTTTGCCAAATGGAAAATCCCCAGGCAGCTGGCAGAATAAAAATGCGTTTGGTGTTGACAGTCACGATAGAGCATGGGGACTACAGAATCGCTCCCAAATCCATTCATTCCTATGCCAAGGCATCCTTTTAAAATGGGGTGTGAGAGTCATTGCCAATGGAATGTTCCAGGCTGATGACATTTCAAATAGGCTTTCAAGGTGCTGACAATGGATCTCCCCTCATGTCCAGCCACAGCGCTCACTCCCAAGAAGATTTTACCCTAGAGGAAAAGGGTAAACCGTTTTCCAAGTCCAATTTAATTTGGTCTACGTCTTGGAGGGAAGGTCATTTCTCTTACTAAAAGGCTCAACCTCTTTGCTCTCTTTCTCTAAAGATCTATAAATCACAGTTTGAGTGGACAAATTATAAAATGTGATATAATACGCTACATGTATGTGCCATATTTCTTCATTTCTGAGACCTGTATTCTCACCGTTGTCACCGTCGCCCACATTTTAATGTTTCTGAAATACAGAGGCATCTTGCAATCAACATGGTAGTTTCATCCAGTGGTATTTCTCACTCTCTACTCTCCAAAAAATTAATAAGTCCATGGTGCATCTTACAATGGAGGCAATAAATTGTTTAATGCACGGGGTTCCTGAAAATGATCCACCTAGATTAAATCCCATCAATCACATTTTAGTAGGATGCCACCACTTTAGGACCTAACACAGAATTTCAAGATGGAAATGCAACCACTCTTCCTTCCAAAAACAGACTGATGTTTTCCTTCTCATGATAGCTTGCTTTCTGTTAAGCTTACTCTACATGGAGAATCCAGTTACGATATTATCTGTCTATACCCACAGGGTATATCAAAATACGGAATCAAATCTCTGATGCCATCACACATAAAAACAACTGAAAATATCCAAAAATATATTCCCCTCCCCCCCCCCAAAAAATTTACAGGTACTTTCCCCTTTGTAAGAGAAGTTGCCTAGGTATATATCCTTAGGAGGTCCGTAAACAAAATATTAGTTTCAGGGGTACCTAGTCTTTATTTTTTAAAGGTTATTTTCTAGGTAATGGTCCCCAACATGTCAATTTTACATGCAGCCAATGACCTGTAAACTAAACTCAAATGCACAAGAGAAGTTTCTGTTGTCGAAGATACAAACAAAAGTGGGGCTACAGAGGTTTTTCTCTACAACTCACAAAGGTAAATTCAAACACAGTTTTTCTGGGGGGAAAATCGGAGCCTTTTATTCTCTTTAAATGCCCCCAATGCCCTTTGTGTGAGACCTCTACACGGCGCACAAACACCTGCCGTGTGTCTGACTCCTTCAACAGCGCGGGTAAGGATTCAGGCTCCGGGGTCTTTTGCCAAACCCAGGAGTGCTGTCTGCCAATCCCCTGGCCCCGGGTAGCCTCCAGGTGAGAGTTCCAAAAGGAAATTTGTCCTGGTTAAGCACGACTAACAGTAGATTAGGGAAAAGTGTTTCATGTAAAGCATCACCCATTGCAGGTGATTCAAGAAATCTGTTCTCAACTCCTAGCCCCCACCTCCCCACTTTGGGACATTCCTCCTTCTAATTCTGACATGTCACCAAATTACTGGTTGTAATTAACATTCCGATTTATGTTAGAACTAATTACATTTAAATAATAGGCCAAAATGAAAAGTCCGTTTGTAAAGGCATGGCCATAGGTCTTGAAAAAAAAAAAAAAATACTGGGTCTTGAAAAATAAAAAGACTACACTATTTCAGGACCTGACACTTTACGTCTCCTTAAAACCCACAACAGATCTAAAATATCTGATCTAAAATATATAAATACATCAAAGATCTTTGAAGAATTTGAGGGGCGCCTGGGTGGCTCAGTCAGTAAAGTGTCCGACTTTGGCTCAGGCCACGATCTCAGTTTGTGAGTTGGAGCCCCACATCGGGCTCTGTGCTCTCTCTCTCAAAAATAAATAAACATAAAAAAATTAAAAAAAAAAAGAATTTGGAAGGGATATTTTGCTTTGCTAAGGGATCACACATACACAAATTTTTTTAAAAAATCATTGCCAAGAATAATGTTTCCGTGGACATCACGTTGATTTAAATTTCATGGACACTCACTCCCAGCTTAAGGGTCCTGAGCCCCACTTCTCTTATCAATTAACCTGCCAGCTTGATTAGTCAAGTCTAATTAGTTAAATCCTTTTTTAATGAAAAGATTATGGCTTAAGCAGTCTGCCAGTTCCGGGGCTATTGGCAACTACAAGCTAATCTCTGCAGGGTGGGTGGGGGAAGGGCGTGGACGGTGGGGGGAGGCAAGGGGGTAAATCCTGAAATTCCAACGGAATCCAGAGCTCCAAGAACTCATCTAAGTCATAATCATAGCATCCCAAATACAATGAATATGCTGTACACAGATGCCCCAAGCCCCCTGCCTCTCCATTATTTTGCACATGTAGCCTCTTCCCAAGGTAGTTACTTCCAAGTACCCAAACGAAATGGCTAAGTAATCTAGAGTCCTCAGTGAAAGTGGCGTAGCAGCAGGGAGAAAATGAAATCATTTTTAATTTAAAAAGTTACTGGTAACAATGCAGGGTATGTACCGGTAACGTAGGGTATCCTACAAGACCACCGGTCTGGATGCTTCAAAAGTTGACGTCGTTAAAAAATGTAAACAGGTGTGTGTGTGTGGGGGGGGGCACCTGGGTGGCTCAGTCAGTTAAGTGTCTGACTCTTGGTTTCAGCTCAGGTCATGATCCCACGGTTCGTGGGCTTGAGCCCCATATCTTGAGTTTTATGCTGACGGTGGAGTCTGCTTGGGATTCTCTCTCTCTCTCTCTCTCTCTCTCTCTCTCTCTGTCTCTCCGTCTCTGCCCTTCCCCTGCTTGTTCTCTTTCTCTCTCAAAAATAAATAAACTTTAAAAAAAAAAAAAGGGGGCGCCTGGGTGGCTCAGTCGGTTAAGCATCCGACTTCAGCTCAGGTCACGATCTCGTGGTCCGTGAGTTCGAGCCCCACGTCGGGCTCTGGGCTGACGGCTCAGAGCCTGGAGTCTGCTTCCGATTCTGTGTCTCCCTCTCTCTCTGCCCCTCCCCCGTTCACGCTCTGTCTCTCTCTGTCTCAAAAATAAATAAAACGTTAAAAAAAATGTTTAAAAAAATAAAAAATAAAAAATAAAGGTGTGTGTGAGGGGAAGGATGGGGGTGGAGTTCAATATCAATATTTGATTTTAAGAGGCCAAAGAGACAGACAGATCAACCAAATGTGTGACCCTAATTGAATCTTAGATCCAGAAAAGAAAAAAAAAAAGGAAAAAGAAAAGCCCACTGTTGAAACACACACATGCCCATGTACACACATACACACACGTACACACACACACACACACACACACTCCCCACTTTGGACACCATCAAGGAAAGTTGGAAATGAACTTTAGATCAAATCACAGTTAACTTACTTGGGTGAGATAACAGTAGTGAGGTTTTGTTAAGCAATGCAGGAAATGAATATTGATGCCTTTAACTTTGAAATGATTTAGGTAAAAAAAAAAAAACAAAGGGCAGATGTGGCAAAATGCTAAGAATTCGTGGATCTGCATGAAAAGCGCGTGGGAATTCGCTGTCCTCTTGTTCTCATTTTTCGGCAAGTTTGCAATTTCGCAACATAAAAAAAAAAAAAAAATTTGAAAGACTCTGGAGGAAACGTTGAAGCAAGCAAGAAAGTAGGTCGTGGTCCAAAAGACCCGGAGTCAGCGTCTGCGGGGCCCCGTGTGCTGTTAAGAGCAAGGCCATGTTCCTGTCTACTGTCCCTAGCACAAGTAGGCACTCAAGCATCTGATCACTGGATGGACGGATTCACGAATACAATTCTGGCTCCAACACGTGTCAGGCACGCGGCCTTCCGCAGGTAGTTTCTCTGAGCGTGTGCAGAATCGAACAGTGACGCGGGCCAGCCTTGCCGGGCTCCTGTGCCCTCGGAGGGAACACGTACCAAGGGCACACCAATATGCCAGCTGGCATACACCTGGGGCTCGGCGAATGGTGCTATCGGTTCTCTGTTTAGATGACTCAAGGTTTTAAAAATCCCTGAGATTGAAAAGTGCAAGTGGCTTTGGTTTTCATCTGATTTATGGGCAATGACGAGATAGGAGAGGTCTAATGGCCGCCTTCCTTGTACTTAACAGGTTACCTCAAAACACCCCTTTGCTGACCTCTCTTGCTAAACACTCCACTCTGAGCAGGCACAAAGTATTTCTCCACAACCTCATCTGACCACATGGGACATCGCTTGTAGCAGAGACACGGGAGCTGCAATGGGTTTCTCCAGAACTGGGAAGTTCTCATGACAAGGTTTTCCCAGCACAGTAGAGCCATGGGTCGTGTCGTCTCAAGGTGCTGGGTTGGAAACCCCTTTCTCGGGAGTTTCTCAGCTACTGGAAGCCCAATCGATTCTGAGATGGCTCTCGGGGTGGGACTGGTGAGGAACAGAAGGCAGATGGGGTTCCTCGTGGGAGAGGTTTGGTAGCGAGAATGAGGACAGGAGACGGAGGCCAGGCTGCGAGAAGGCGCTCAGCCACTTTCTTCCTCCGGCACATAATCCCAACACACTGAGCCTGGGTGGCTTGTGACTTTTGAGACCAGGGTGAATGACTTATGCGCTCTAACACGCCCCGAGGCGGCGGGAGTGCTTACCCCTTCCTTCAGCTCTTGAGTCTTGTGAATCTGACAGCAAACAAAGTAAGTTTAGGTTTCAATAAATCCCCCTGTCAGCCTGATGGCATTTAAAAATTAAACAACAACACAAAGGGCTTCGTGTTGAACTTTGGGTCTGCTTATAATAAACTCCGTGGGGTAATGATTCAGATTTTGGCAGGAAAGGCTTTCTGCCGAGCCGGTGACGGACAGAAAGGAGGGGGGAGCCAGGACACCAGGCTAGAGATTTAGGAGAGGCCTGAACTCGGCTCCCAGGTAAGATCGAGAACTTCTAGGCCTAACACCTGGTGGCCAAGCTGACTCTGGCTCTCCCGTGACACCATCCCGAATTACCTCCCCGAGGTAGAAAACGGTGAGGTGAGAAAAACCAGCAACCCTCCTCCCCGCCTCAGCGTTTCACCGTGGGGGGTGTAACTAACTGGCTTTTCCACTGGTCTTTTTGAGGAACTTGTGTTTCAGAGAATAATAGCGATAGACAGGGTAATCCCCGCGTGCTCTAACCCAGGCCCCACTGGCTATTTGAGAAAAGGATTAAGTATTCTCTCCTCTTAAGAAGCCCTTTAGAGCTATGCAACCCTAAACAAATACTTCCTTTAGAAGGTGATTCTCTTGTTTACACTGCACAGACATTTGGGACATTCCGCTCACACCTCAGAGGATACTGGATGGCCTGGCCTCTGGGGCTGAAATCCAGCTAGGACTGAGGATAAGGCACCAAACAGGTGGAGAACCTAAGGCAGCTTGCTCGGCCTGTGGCCTCCCTTTCCTCAGTCAAAGCGGTGGTCGCACCATCTACCTCAAAAGGGTACCGTGAGGACTCCACAAGCGAATCCCTATAAAGTGATCAGAACAAGGCCGGGCTCGCAGTGAGGACTCCGTACATATTCGCTCCCATGACTCTCGGATTCAGGCAATGGAAAGAAAGTGAATTCTCACTAGACCGGTACAAAACGCTCCCGGTACATATTCCTTGGCTGAGAAGACCGGTACATATTCGCTCCCATGACTCTCGGATTCAGGCAATGGAAAGAAAGTGAATCCTCACTAGACCGGTACAAAACGTCCTTTCAACACGTCATTGTTGCTGTTTGCTACTTAAGGCTAAGGATCCTCTGAAGAGACTGAGGGAAATGAGCCAGTAGAAAGGGAAAGAAAGGCTTGACTGGGGAGCTAAGACAGACAAGGGGACAGGGGAGCCATATTGACTGACGGAGGCCAGCCAGGGAAGGAGGCAGGAGACCCCGCTCCCTCTTGGGTCAAGAAAAAGAGACCTTCTGAGTCTGGAAGAGGAAACAGGGGCTGTTCCCCAGCAGAGGCCCTCCGTCTTCCCCAGAAAGGGCACTGGTGGGGTGGGGACAGCATGAGAGCAGGGCCAACCGATGAAGGAAGGGAGGGGAGACGGGTCTAGATGCCCTCAAGAGTTCAGCTGAGGTTCGAAAGTGCAAATGTACACAGTCATCAGCTCAGTCCATTTTCTTCCAGAACACTTAGCAGCCCAGGGGCAGGAACGAAGGAAGTAAAACAACTAGCCCGTCGGGGCAGTCGGCACTTTGGCCACGGGATGTGGCAGAGTGCTCAGGGAGGGAGTGGCGGCAAGGGTTACAAGTAAGTGTATTTAGGGTCCACATACCTCCCCAGAGCATTTGGCAAAGAAAACCGTGGTTTAAAGTGATGCTCTGGGGGCGCCTGGGTGGCGCAGTCGGTTAAGCGTCTGACTTCAACCAGGTCACGATCTCACTGTCCGTGAGTTCGAGCCCCGCGTCAGGCTCTGGGCTGATGGCTCAGAGCCTGGAGCCTGTTTCCGATTCTGTGTCTCCCTCTCTCTCTGCCCCTC
The DNA here is from genome assembly GCF_022837055.1 of Prionailurus viverrinus. NCBI lineage: Eukaryota > Metazoa > Chordata > Mammalia > Carnivora > Felidae > Prionailurus > Prionailurus viverrinus. Next base: position 14,094,419 of record NC_062576.1, on the reverse strand, counting down.
CCCTGTTCATGCTCTGTCTCTCTCTGTCCCAAAAATAAATAAAGGTTGAAAAAAAAAATTAAAAAAAAATAAAAATAAAAAAAAATAAAGTGATGCTCTGACCCAAAGGGCATCACTGCCCAGGAGGCCGACGGGTACCCACAAGGCAAAGGTCGGCACCAGGCGCGGTGAGGGTCTGAAGGTCTTCCAGACAAATTTTCACAGAACATGGATGAACAGCCCGGGATTTCTTGCACGTCTCCCACCAGAAAACTCAAAGTGGGCTAGCGGGCTTTAGAAAGAACAAAGCAAACGGCTCAAGCAGGGACGAGGGTCCCCCTATTCGGAGCCCCGTTGTCTCTCCCTGCCACGTGTCCATCTGCCCACCGCCGAAGGGTGGTGATAAGCTCCAAGCGGTCACAAAATGAGCAGTTCTAGCAAAGTCGCTAGGATTCCCGGGCGTAACTGCCGTCTGATCGCTTGAGGCTCCTGGACCCCTTTTCCACTTTAGTTTCTATTCATCAGCAACGTAACTTTGATTCTGTAACTATATAAAGTCTGGGTATGCGTGTGGGGGGTGAAACATCACACTCCCATCTTCTGTAAAAGCCAGCGGCTCAGTGCGTGTGACCCACGCAGAAACTGAGGCCGTTCCCTGCTCAGCGGCCTCCATCCAGCCTCTCCGGGACCTTATCATCAGTAGTTTTCTCCCGCCTACACCACAGAGAGTTCAGGCTCAGTGGGAAACTGTGTTGATCACAAGAGGCCGTTTTTAGTTTGCCAAATCAAAGCTTCTCTCCTTCAGGCTGGGCTCGCCCAGTGGGAGGGATGCGGGGCTGGGAGGGGCTCAATTTATTTGTTGAACCTAAGGGAACCTAAGTGAGGCTGGGAGGCCAGGAGGCCGCACCCAACGACTGGCTGTCACCTACCACTCACAGGATGCTTTTCTGGCATGTAAACTACCTACTTGGCTAGGCTACTGGGTGGATGAAACAAATCGGCATAAACCTGCCTGGCACACCGTAGGTACTCAGTATATGTGCATAGCCTCCTATTTCCTTCCAGAAAAACACCCAGTCGGGATCATCCGATTATCCAAGAATGCCAACTGAGTTTAGATCAAAGTAAGATGTTACTTTTCCCTACTTTTCCTTACTTTCTTTAATCAAGTCACTTAGACCCCCTCATCCCATTATAACGTAATTTCCAAGGTTTCCGTTTTAGGATGTCACATTTTATTTATTTATTTTAGTTTTTTTAAATGTTTATTTATTTTTGAGAGACAGCATGTGCGCTTGCACATGAGTGGGTGAGGGGCGGGGGTGGGGGTGGGGAACAGAGGATCCAAAGAGGGCTCTGTGCCGACCGCAGAGAGCCCGATGCGGGGCTTGAACTCATGAACCGCGAGATCATGTTCTGAGCCGAAGTCGGATGCCTAACTGACTGAGCCACCCAGATGCCCCAATTTTAGGACGTTGCATTTTAATTCACTTAGGTTCAACAAACCAATTGAGCCCCTGTTGTATATAAAGAACCCTGCTGGTCACTGTGGAGGGGGTGGGGTTCAAAATGGGGAAAACTCTGGAAACGCACCAAGTGTCCAAATTTTGGTAAAGGTGGGACGGCTTCCTGCAGGATGTAGCATTTGCACAGAGCCTTGAAGGGCAGGTAGGACTTTAAAGCCACACGCCTGCTTGTATAAACCTATTGGATGCTGCTCTCTTTTTAGGTTCTACTTTTCAGACATTTTGTCTCTTCTGTCGATAAATATAAACCATAAGAAAAGGCTCATTGGATGCAAAACATGGATTAAACCTCTTCTGAGAAACATGCAAACAAAGAAGGGTACAGGCCTGTTAATAAAATGCCTGGGAGGGCACCGACTTCTTGCTCTGATTACATTTGAGGGTCACCAAAGAGCTCTAGCTGATGAGGTAAAGCCCTGTTGTTCCGAAGAATTTCAGCCAATATGGAGGGGCAGTCACCTTTGACAATCTCTCATGGGACACGGGGTCGGGCAAGGACTGTCCATGGCTGAAGACATTAGATGGAAGGTTGATGGGGTACCTGGCAATGCAGGCATCACGTGGCCACAACCGGAACTGACTGAACAATCTTGGCATCGCTAAAACTTGGACATCCAGACACTGGTCACCCGGATGTGAGGCCATGTGAGCCTCCCCACAACACCTATGGCGTTCTCTTGCCAAAAGCCTAACCCAAATCCAGTCAAAGCTTGAGGGCCAACTTCCACTTACAGGAAACGTGAGCCATAAACTAAACGACGCCACAAGGGCTTCTAGAAGGCGGAACAGCGTACAGAGCAGGTGACCGGGGTTTTTGCAACAAGTCTCTGACTTGAAAAAAATGGGAGGCTGGGGAGAGGTGGCAGGCTCTAGATTAACACCAGGAGTACATGACCCGGGTTTGTATCCTGCTGGGAACAGCTCATGGACAATGGCACTTGTGGGGCAATCAGGGAGATGGCCCTGGGGACGGGTGCTTCACTGATGTTGAGGAATTACTGTACTTTGTTAGACTGGTAACAGAATGTGGCCGTGTAAGAACAAATTTGTAAGCAGATGCGCACTCCTGGATGTAGGGGCGAAATGACATGATACCTGACACGAGCTTTAAAATACTTCGCCATGGGGCGCCTGGGTGGCGCAGGCATCCGACTTCAGCCAGGTCACGATCTCGCGGTCCGTGAGTTCGAGCCCCGCGTCAGGCTCTGGGGGCTGAACATTTGATTTCCGATTCTGTGTCTCCCTCTCTCTCTGCCCCTCCCCTGTTCATGCTCTGTCTCTCTCTGTCCCAAAAATAAATAAAAAACTTTGAAAAAAAAATACTTTGCCAATACAGGAGGGAGGATAGATACCACCCCATCCACCCTTGGCACCTAAAATCCATCGTGGCACAATCTTGGTAAACCCGAAGCTGTATACAGAGTGCACGCATGGGGGTTCATTCCGATGTTCTCTATGCGTCAAGAATCCTGGTGTGAGGAGACCAGCAACCTGTGCCTTCTCAAGCCCTAGAGATAACCGGGGGGGTGGGGGGGGGTGGGCTCCCATTTGAGAACCACTACTTGAACCCTTCTAGTCCTGGAAGAGGTGTGGTCCCGAAGGACATCCAAAAAAAGCTTTAATATTCAGGGGGCTTGCAGAAACCTCACAGGGGAATCACATTTTGGGGGAAAACCCAACGCAGTCGGTCTAATTTTGTAGGTTTCAAACTCGACAGTACCTCGCAGGGAAAGGGACACAGATGTCAGAACGCTGCTGATCCTGGCTATTGTAGTTGCAAGAAGGCCCTGCACGGCATTCTGCTTACCGAATAGTTACCGGTCATCACGGCACATCTAGCCGAGCGTGTGTGCTTTGTGTTGTGATAACCCTTCGCGCAGGTGGCAAGCGGGCGTCTGTGAGGCCAACCAGGAACTGGACAGAACAGTTTATCTTTGAGAAGTGGCTGAGCAAGTTAGCTCAGCTGGTTACAGCAGAACGCTGGCCCAAGGTCATGGTTCCAAAGCCCATTATACTCCAGACTTTCCCTCTCTGATGCAGACCTACCTTCAGGCCTGGCCCAGCCAGCCACCCTGTACTCGAGGGGGCCCGCTCCCCAGGCTAGAGACTGAGGCTGCGAATCCGCCACAAGGGCAGCAGTGAGTCTGGTGGCAGGTGCACAGTGTGACTTTGATCAGGTCTGGAGCCTCTGATGTTAACGATCAACAACAGGCTGCCCGACAACAAAGAGACCTACTCCCTGTTCCTTAAGAGTATGGATTTCCCCAAGTGATACTGTGGGTCACCTGAGCCCTGCCGAGAATCACCTGCAGGGCACCCCCTGGAGTTCCCAGTTCTATAGGACACTTTGCATCTCCAACTGCTACTCAAGGGGATGCTGCTAGGGCCGGTCTAGGGACCACACTTTGAGAACCGCTGGTCCAGACCCAGTGCTGTACCTGAATTCCACCCGATTCATTCCTTATCAGCAGAGACTTCGCCTTTCCCTATTCTGTAAACTCAGTACTGGGCCTGGAAGCCCAATCCATGACACCTCAAGAAGTCGAGGAGGGACGCAGGGAGGGACTGTAAGTGAAACCTTGAACCACGCTGGGCTGGGCCTTGGTGCTGTCCTCAAAGAGCTGAAACTGTTTCCGCCGTCCTTTCTTAGAAAAGTTCTAAAGGGGCAACAGGGGAGACCTGGGTGCATGTGTTCGGAGGCCAGCTCCTGCCACAACCGCTAACGGTCGCCAGGCCTCGAGAACCTTCTCTCCGCGGGCCGGCCTTACCTGCCCTCCAAACACAGCCGGCTGCCCGCCTCCCGCCCCTCCCTGTCGTAGGATGTCAGTTGTTCACCTGCGTGGAAATGACAGCTGCTTGTCAAGGTCTACATGAGAGGCCTCACTTGCAGTGGTAACTAGCATGCCATTTCCAAAAAGCTGTCATTGTCTGGTGTCAGCACAACCCACTGTTCAAAGATCCGCTCTGACATGAACCAGGCAGCGCCTGAGTGTTATTGCCGCGGACTCCTCTGTGCTCCGGCACCGATGGCAGCTGCTTGGCGCCCAGGGTTTGTTTCACCCAATTATTTGTTTGTCACTTGGAAGCCCAGGATGTCGAGCAGGTATTGTGGAGGTATTTTTGGCCTGATGCACAGGCGGAAAGCATAATGAGGCCCTCAGGTGAAGGCCTATTTTGTCAGTTCGGTGCTAGGATGATGTGCAGCTGAGAAGCCCGGGTAGCAATTAGGATATTTGAATAAGATAAGATACGTGGCAGGATGCTGAGAAGGCTCAGAAAGTCGGCCTTAACTTTTCCACTGCCAAGAAAACCCTTGCAGTAGGCAGTTTTCAAGTTTGTCCCGGAGCTAATACAGAAGGAGGATGGGGAAGAGCTGTCTTCTCTCCACCCGGAGGGCCCTGAGAAGGAAGACGGCTGAAACCAGGCACCAACCCGGTACCAGGCCGACCGGCAGGGCCAGCTGGGGGGCGAGGCCCCGACCGCACAGGGGTAACAGGGATGTGGGCGAAGACCAGCTATCCATGGTCAGCGAGGCCAGAGGAGAAATGGACAGTCACCCCCCCAAGCCGCCTGTTTCAGTCAGGAGTCTCTCCTTCCCACGGGAGCAGAAGACAAATTGATTTGATGTCTAACATCCGGGGAAGAGGCCATGAGACAGGGCAACATGGGCCCTACGGCCAGCTGAAAAACTGAAGCCACAAAACTTAGTTTAGAATTGAACATTCGAGGGGGCGCCTGGGTGGCTCAGTCGGGTAAACTCCAGACTTCAGCTCAGGTCACGATCTCGCGGTTCGTGAGTTCGAGCCCCACATCGGGTTCTCCGCTGACAGCTCGGAGCCTGGAGCCTGCTTCCGATTCTGTGTCTCCCTCTCTCTCTGCCCTTCCCCCCCCCCTCCCTCTCTCTCTCTCTCTCTCAAAAAAAAGAAATAAGTAAACATGAAAAGAAAACTTTAGAATTGAACATCGACTAGAGCCCACAGCAGCTGTGTCCCTGCTTCTAATCCTGGAATTTCTTTTTAAGACCCCCAGTGTCTCATTAGTTATCAATCTCCACACTTATCAGTCTCGGAAAGTGAGGGCAACGGCCCAGACAAACCTAATTCTTCCTAAATGACACGCCACGGCTCTGGTAACAATAAAATTAACCTAACTCCACCGGATACCCGTTTACAAGTTTAGCGCGTATCAAGCTAAAATCCAGCAGACAGCAAGTGAATGAAGTCGGTGTTATCATCACCTTCTAGCAGGAGAGAAGCAGGAAGTCAGATGGCTTTAGGCCGGAAGGCCCAGATTAACTTTTGAGGAAGCCGAGCTCTGACGAATTGCTTGGTGTGCCCGAGCCCACTGACAGTGAAAGACAAATGGCGAGGTCGTGACACTCCCTCCATTTTCTACAACGGTCCATCCAAGCCTCTTTTCGACTCACATCGTTCAAATGAGTCACTCCTAGAAAAAGAAGCTGCCTGGCAGCTTGCCCCTGGGGTGCTCTAAGGCAGGGCCTTGCTCTGGTATCTGACCCCCTGCCCCTCCCCCTCCTCTAACCTGCAGCCATCCCTGGAAATGGTCCTGTCTTTCCACCTGAGAAGTCAAGTTTGAAGGAACCCGGGACCTAAGGTCTTTATATGGTGGGGCTTTATAAACATTTACTGGAGCAGACGAAACATCTCTTGTAAGCCACTCAAGATGCAGACCAGCAGAGAAGGACTCTGCATCGTCATTCCTATTCTGGAAGCAAATACCTAACCGTTGATACTCAAACCGGAGCCAGCTCACTCCCATCCCTTTCCCTCTTCCCTCAGCCCTGAGGTTCAACCCCCTCTTCCCTCTAAGATCCTTCTCAGAGATGAAACCTCCTGGAAAGGTTTATTCCGCCCTGTTCTTGCTTACAAGTTCAAGACCAGAGTTACCGTACTGGCCACCAGGCACTATTCTTCAATAGCACTCACAGCTCTCTGGGGAACTGTATGCATCCTGCACAAGCCTGACGCTCTGAGAAGACCTAGAACATTCCGAAGCAAACTTTGGCCTTTAGAACCTAGAAGGGATTTTGAAGTCCAACCCAACTTTCTCACGTTACCGACAAGAAAACCAAGTCAGATGGTTACAAGTAGCCCGACTCAGACTTGAGCCTGGCGCTCCCGTAACTAAAAGCAGCCAAGTCCCCCACTTGGCAGCATGTTGATGTGGCAAAAATTTAAGCAGCACACTCTAAATGAGAAAACACAAAACCAAAAGGCCCCAGTGACAGGCAATCCCCAGGACTTTACAATGCACCCCAATTTTTGCAATAGCTTAACTGATTTAACAACAGGATTGGCTGTTAAAATGGAATACTCAACGGGGGCAGATTTTAGTCTAACACTGTTTGGCCAATCTGTGCCCGCAGAACACATCTCTCAGAAAGGTGACATCTTCTGTAGTCTACTGAGGGTTGGTCTGTTTCTGGTTTGCTGAGCCTTCGGGGTTCATCCTAGAGCACTGTCTCCTCCCAAGAAAGCCTTAAGGTTATCATTTTTGTTGTCTTAGCTAGTTGCGTGGCTTCTTTCCCATTTTGCCACTTAAAAAGCCTCTTGTTGAATTGTAAAATGTTGAAGGCCTGTACGTCTCATGTGACCTGTTCACTGTCGTATCTCCCGAGCGTGTCCCACAGCCAGTGCTCTGTGACAGGTGTTGAATGAAAGAACCAATTTCAATATGGCTTCCACTTCAAGCCACCAGCTGACGGAATCAACACTGACGTCATTTACTTAACAGCTGACAAATCTGATTTCCAGAGAGGACTCCTTGTCAAACCGAGTGCAGGGATAAAGTTTCCGAATCAAGAAGGCTTGAGAGAGGAGCCGCAAAAGTCTAGCAGAGGGCAGTCAACACTTGGAAAATCACACGTTGCCACAGAACAAGAGGAGTGACGCCGCCGGGCTTTCCTGCGAGAGGAGCTTTACCGTGGAAAAGCCTTTCCTGGCCATAAACAGATAATGAGAACGTGATGTAATCCTGGCTAAAATTAGGTTTTAGTGTTACTCTGCTGGGATGTGAAAGGTGATAGATAAGAGGGGGAAAATGTTTTCCAAGTGGCTTTTAAAGGTATCCAAATATAACCGCCTCCCACATCAGTCTATTAACAGGCACACTTGAGACATTTCCCTCTTCAAAAGGACTCTTAGAAAAAGCAATGATGTGCTCTCAACCTCCTCCTTTATAAGACAAGGTTTACGAGGGTCAGAGAGGCTCTGCGCGCCCACGGAACACTCCTCCTGTTAACAGGCCCCCCGCCTGCCTCGGTGTGGATTTGGGCCTCGTGCTGCTGTCATCGGTTGCTAGGGAAATGCTTGAAAGTCCTTAGTCACTTCTAATAAAATCTGGCTAAAAGTAAAGACAAGTCCACTTATAGGCACAGGAATGGGCATGGGGAGTAGAAACAGGGAGGAATGTGGTCTTACTGGAAGGGGAGGAGATCAGAGATGCCCTAAGTTGAGCCCCGCTGCCACGTAGGGACCACGACAAGGAGTTACCTGGGTGTTAGGATACACCCTGGGCATCCGGGAAGGCCCCTCCCCCATCGAGGGCGGGGTCCTACCGACATCCAGGGGACATAAAATAGCTTGGGACGGTGTGGTGGAGAACGCCCTGGGCACCTGTTCTGGCCAAAGAGAAGGTCAGAAACGCCACACGCTGCCTCCAAGTTCTATGGTTCTGTCTCTACTCTTCTCCCTCTACCAAGATGACCAGCCCTGGGCACGATGGGGGGCTGCTGGTTTGGCCTGGGTCCTGGAATAAAGACGATGAACCTCAGCTGGTCCGCAGCTGACCTTTAATCTTGCAGGCGTCTGCAGCAGGGGGTGCAGTAAAAGCGGATGAACACAGACCCTCTTTATTGACGTACAAGGGCAAAGACATCCCTCCAGAACCGGCCAGGAGAGTCCACTGTTTGTTGTGTCGCTGTATACCGGCACGAGGTTCACAACAGAAAGGCACACTGGCCCTCCACCCGAAGCTGTACCGGGCGGAAGATTGACTTTTCAGTTCTTGGACTGAACCTCTACTGCTGAGAGGTTTGCTCGGATGGAAAGTTCTGCGCCTAACACCCACAGTGACCTGACAGAGCGCCCCACGGAGGACCGGCTCCTTCTACTCCTATCCATAGGCTTCCAAAGTTAGCCAGAAATCATTTGTAGGAGGGGAACCAGAGGCACAGCCATTCGTGGCCAGCTTTCCACTTGGAGGTAAAACGCATCTCCAAACGCCCATTTACGGGCAACCTTGCAGAATCAGGACCTGGAATGCACTGCCCCACTGAGTCCAGGCAAGCTCGGTGGGTTGATGGAAGTCAAGTCTAAGGGGTGGAGGTGGGGGTGGGGGGCTCTCTGAATCGAGGCCCGGAATGTCTTCGGTGGATTCACAAAGTGGGTCTGCCGTTGGGACCCGCTTCCCGTTTTTAAAGCACAGGCTGGGCGAGAAGGTAAAAACACTTTGATGCTTGCCCCGGGCTAAATCAAAGACAGCTGAGCGAAAGTTCAGGCACCATGAAATTAATAACATCACTGGTGTAATCGCTCCACCATAGGTTTAGGATAAACCCCGTAAAAATCCGAAATGCACGAAGGAGATTACTTGAGTGGGAATCAATCATTTCTCCACTGAAATTTCTGACATATCCTTACACAGTATATTTGCTGGATTCATAATTCACCAAAGTTGCTTCCTGAAGCCTGAGCATTGCTGGGCTTTCTGAGTAATTGAGACAAATTTTGTTTGTGCAATAAATTCCAGGCAAGAGTGTATTTGACTTCTGCACAGGAAAGGAAAGAATTCTTATGTAAGCTGCAAAACAATAGCGTTTTATCTTATCTGAGGAACTTATTGCTGCTTGCCTGTGTGTGTTTTACTGCCAAAATAAAATAAATTGAATCAGCTCACACATGATAACATGCTCTTTCCTAACTCATACTAATTGCTTGGCTAATTGATGTTTGTTGAACTTTCTCCATTTCATTGAGTGATTAGGTACAAAGCTAACAGTTGACATCTGTAGGCGCTTAACTGGCGTCTGTAATTACTGTTAATGTTAAATAATTGTTAGTTAATTGGAGTGGTAACTGACTGAATAGAATCCAGATTGTGAAGCAAAAAGAAACCTAGTTAAATAAACATACATTTTCAGAGAAAACAACATTTTTCTGCCGTTGTCAGAAACTAGAAATAATCCAGAGGCCCCGGGATGGCCACAGGCTTCCTCCGTGCAGGAAACTCTCCAGGCCCGGAGCTGACCCCTCTACTTGAAAGTGTCACTAGGGAGGAGGCCCTTTGTCATAGAACGGCTCTCACTGAAGACTCCAGAACAGACTGGCTGTTTTTTGTTTTGTTTTTTTTTTTAAATTTTTTTTTTCAACGTTTATTTATTTTTGGGACAGAGAGAGACAGAGCATGAACGGGGGAGGGGCAGAGAGAGAGGGAGACACAGAATCGGAAACAGGCTCCAGGCTCTAGGCTCTGAGCCATCAGCCCAGAGCCCGACGCGGGGCTCGAACTCACGGACCGCGAGATCGTGACCTGGCTGAAGTCAGACGCCTAACCGACTGCGCCACCCAGGCGCCCCTGTTTTGTTTTTTTTTAATCGCAACAGTGCGCTACGAGTGCCTATTCCTTTTTCTGACACGATCAAATACCACAGCGTCGGCGAAACAAAACGCTAAATATGAATGGACTGAAGGGAGGGGCTGGTCAGCAGGCAGGCTTTTTTGGGGTTTTTGGGCCGATATTGCCAAAGATGGAGAACATTCTTTCAGAGGACAGCAGCGAGCGAACGGATGGAGTAAGCGAAGAGAGCTGTAGTGGGTTCCAAAGTAAATGGAGTGGTGTCTGATCATCCGACTAAAAGGAAGGGGGCGGTTACACCGTCATCTCCAGCTCCCAGGGGTGGCTCTGGACCCAGAGAACGGGCCCACTTTTTATCTGGAAGGGGGGCCTCGCCGCCAGAGTTCTCCAAAAACGCCATCGGGATCAATCTGCATGCTCAGAACATCTCCCACCCCTTCCCCAAATGTCCGGGGATGGGATCCAACATTTAAATACCCAGGATCTCCCCTCTCTGTCCATACACAAGGGCAGGGAAAGATTAGGCGACAGTTAACGGGAAAATATCCGGAGAGAAACATTCTCCTCACAAAAACGTGGAAGGTTTTTTAGACCCTTGCTGGTGGTCTCACGCGAACTGTAGAAGGCGTCTGTTTCCAAGAATTTTCAAGGAATAATTCTACACAACAGAGTCTGCGCGTAAGAGTCTGGCTCCTATAGTATTTAATTTTCCACACATCAGACATCTCTATCTCCTCAAGACCCAAGAAGTTGCTCTGAAGCAGAACAAAAAAAGGTCCGGAGAAAGGAAAAGTGACAGTCTTCCCTTATCTAGGATTTAAGACATTACAACAACGCAACCGATTCACAGACGCTGAAATTGGCTCAGTTCGCTCTTCTGCACATGGGGGATGTCCTTTCCATCCTGTTCTCCTTAGGAGGGGACCCAAGACACTACAAGGAAGTGTAAAATGCTCTCCATATGTTCATTACGACGGGGTTTCAAACTCTACATCAAGTTTTTCTTTTTAAAGAAAGCTATCCCATGGTCAACTGCACTGTTTCCACTTAACAGAGAAAGCACAGAATTGTTTTAGGGGATGGGCTTTTCATAAAAGCCAACGGTGGTCCCGGTGGGAATATAACTTTTATTTTGTCATCAAACCCAAGAGTTCCCCTTTTATGTCTAAACATAACGAATGAGGTGAGATCATCACCGTTAAATAGATACTAGCGTATCTTCTGTCTAGCAACTTTTTTCTCACCTCATCTTCTCAAATCTCCACCAATTTTTTGGCCGGCTTTTCCTTCTATGCTGCTGATAAAACCACACTGTCAAAAATACCCAAAGGCCCCACTACCTTGAAGGCTTCGACCTCATCTGTGTCCCACGGAAACCCTCCGTGCAAAATCGACCCCAAGGACAGGCTGTATGTCCCCTAGTCTGGTCGGGCCTGGAAAAGGACAAACTGCTCTAGTCAGAGAGAGCTCCAGGTGGCCTCAGTGTTCCATCTGGTGCTCATCAGGGTGGATGCGGGTTCCCCCAGAATTCCCCACGGCTGGCCTGCTGGGGTGTGTGTGTGTGGGGGGTGCTGGGGTCCCGCGGAGGGGCGGGCGGGTGCTCCTTTGAAGTTCACATTTCAGTAGACCCTGGGTGCTCACAGCACAAATCTGGGGGCCTCATTCTCGCCTAGCCCTTCCCAGATGTCCATTAGGCCGGGCCCGGCTCCTGAAAAGCTGGCGGAGGGGGCCGGACACTAAAATGTGAGACCAGGGGGAAGTTAAAGAGAAGGGGGGAGAAAGTCGTGGGGTGAAATGCCCCTCTTGGCCACCTCTCATCGTCTCTAACTGCCCTGGTTGCAGGCTGGGTCCTGGAAAAGGGGGCTCTGAGGCAAGAAGGGGTAGCAATTACAGGCCTTTTCTCTTCCCCTGACCTAGAACGGGGACCCACACCAGGGCTGATGTCCTGTAAACAGAGGGCTCCAGGGAACCCCTAACTCCCAGACAGGGCTTCCTCGCTTTTCTTCTTTCCTCCGCAGGTAGCTCTGCCCTGGGGCCCTTCCAGAGTGTGACAGAGATTAACTCTCTTAGCCAGATGGTCATGCACAGACAGCAAAGTTCTCATCTGCATTTCTGCCTACATAGCAAAGTGGCAAAACCATCAAGGAGGAGGATGCAGAGTGGGTAAGAAAGGGTCATAAATACTGGCTGGAGACACTGAATTGACTGCGGAGTTCCTTTTAAGGATACACAGTCCAGAATGTGGGGGACCAATCCTGTCGCTCTTACAGCAGTTCAACCAACTAAATACAGACAAGAAGTTAGTCGGTCTCTCTCTGTGTGTGTCTGTCTCCCTGGGAAAATTAATTTTTTCTTTGGCAGATGGTTGAGTCACAAAGACAGAAGGATTCATAAAATTCACATGAACATCCTGTAAACATTTAAACACATAAAGATTAAATAAGGCAACCATGACCTTGATTAAGGTTCAACTTTTTTGTGTTGTTTTTGGGTTTTTTTTTTTTTTTTTTTTTTGTAATGTCTACAACCCTAAGCCCTGCAATTGGGAGGCTTACCTCCCCACCTCTTCTGACATGGTCAGCTCTCACTGGGCGTGTTGCATGTACGTGCAAGCATGCGCTGTTTGATTGATTTGTTTTACAACGGGAAATTAAAGGCATCGGAAGAAAGCGATGATTCACATCCCCCAAACACAAGAGCCTTACGAGTTCTCTACTCAACTGGACAGACGGTACAATACAAGAAAAGTCAAAATAAAATCCAAAGCTAGAAGTGACGCGTACCTCCTCTGTTTCAGCCCCTCCTCCTGTCCCAACTAATTATTTGCTCCCCACCAGAGATGCTGGCACAGGACCAGGAGGTTCTGCCGTGGTTGAAAATTCTCACCTAACGAGGCGAAATGGCTTACTGAAGCTCACAGACCCACAGGACTCGGGTCATAGCCCCCGCGGCTTCAGCCGGAGCTCTGTCCCCAGACTGCTCAGCCCAACATCAAAGCTGCGCCCCCCCCCCCCCCCCCCCCCCCGCCACAATCAGCTTGTGAGATTAGCACTGCCCTCCCACGGTGAAATTTTATGGACCAAATCTGCCCGCCACCAGGCTCAGCAGCATAATCTCACCAGCAGCTGAAAGCCAGGCTTCTCTAAGGCCAGAACACTGTGGGAGTCCCGGGAGGGGGAGGTGATATGCAGCTTTAAACATCTGGAGGCGGAGACACACACGTGTCAGATTCCCTGCACTCTCGTTAGACTGTTCGATAAGCTGAAGCCTTGAAGATTTTGCCAGCAGTGTTTGTTACCTGGTGTAAATGTGCCCTTTCTTACAATGCTTTTTATTGCTCTTGGCTAAGAATACTGGACAGAGACGGGAGACCTGACGCACGGGCAGGCAGGCCGCTTTGCAGGAGAACTTGAACTTGACGTGCACGAAGCTGACAGTTCCTTGAAGGCCTTGTCAACCATCCGTCCAGTAAACACTGCCACTACCCCGAGTAAAAACAGAGCAAAAACCACAAGCACATATCGAGACTCCGTGCACCTGTCTTGAAGCAATTATTGACGTTATCACTCTACAGTGAATCTCTTTTTGAAGTTGTTTTCCTGATATTTAGCAGTTTGAATACTAATCCCCTTAACAAAACTGTCCCCAAGCGTTCCCCCCTCCCCCGCCCCCCTAATCTCCTTCTCTCCAGGGGGAGGGCGGGTGCTGGGTACCAGTCAGTCGACTTTGCCGCACCTGGATTTGCATTGATTCCTCTCTTGTCATTCATGTTACCAACAGGAATTAGCATAAGGCATTAAGGGAAACTCTGGAGGAGAAAAGAAAGGCCATTTTGATGGAAATAAGGGGCAAAGGAATAATCTGCCATCAACTAAAATGCTTATTTGTGTATGGTTTCCCAAGCAAAGCTTAGAAAAAGCCTATGTTGATTTTAGTGCACACAAAGAAACCTTAATCCTTTCAAGGCAACTAAATCACCCCCAGAAAAGCAGCTCAGAAGAAAGGCACCCTGTCAGGGGGATGACTATTCACAACCAAATAGATGCCACAAATCACACTCTGTAAGTAAACAAAAATAAGAATGTGGGAAACGTTTGATTGGAAAAGGGAAGGGGGGCAGGGGTGGGCGAGTCGGGGCTGCGGGGAGCCATTCTCATCAATCACTCTTCAACTTCCCTGAAGAGAGCCTTTCAGCTCGGTGAGGGCAGCAAGGGCCTCAACGCAGGTCCCGGAACGGAGCCAGCTCCCACTCTAGGGCTGATCCCAGAGAGGGGACACACATTCCAAAGCTTTTTGGAGCCAATGAGCAGAAGCAGAAGGGAAGCTTGGGGCTGGAGGTCCTGTGGGGGGCGGGGGGGGGGGAGCGGGGGGCACCTGAGACCTCCTTTCCAGGCCCTGTCCTAACTTTTATCTCCTCCTCCACCCCTTTCTCTCACCCAGATTTGGATCCACCCGTGTCTACCCATCCCCTTCCCTCAACAAAACGAGCAATAAACAATTAGGCATTTGTACATATGAGCACTGCATGCTATGAACCACAAGCATCTTCTTTTATTGGGCTTTTAGCCTTATGGATAACAAATTTATACAAACTTCCAGTCCATCAAAAAATATGATGACATATAAAACCGGAATACTCCATCATGCCATAAAAAAGATAAAAACTCAATGTGACAATAATTCTGGGAGTAGCAGCCATCACACTAGCATCGACACCTCAAGGGAACTCTAAACATAATGTACTATTTCAAATGGCAGTTGGGTTCAAATTCTGAAATAATCTGGGAGCTCAAAAAAACCAAAAAACCAAAAAACCAAAACAAATAACAAAAAACAAAAACACAACCAAAAACCCGGCACTTGGAAACGTGTCTTACTGAGCCCAGCTTGCAAAAATGCCGGCCAAGGCAACTAAGCGGATGTGGAAGTGGCTTCAAATTCCTCCACTCCAGGGAGGCCCCACTCTGTAACTTGTACCAAGTACTGGTCCCAGGTAACAACAGCAGGAGACTACCACAGACAGCACCCCGTCTGTATTTAGTACCGACCATGCAAGCACCCAAATCAGGTTCCACAGCGAAGGGGAGAAAGTCACTCAGCGTATGTAATTTATACCTTTCCAATGATACACCTTTGCGAAGGCAGTGATTGGAGACTCCCTTCGATTTCGTGATTTCCAACAGCACTGCTACAAATGAAAACTGCAGTGATCGAGGACAAGTTTTCCCTTAATGCACCGTTATATCATTAGCCTGTCTTAGACTTGGTTTATGACCATAAGCCAGTGCATACTAAACATCCACTGGTTATCAGGGTCTGCAGGACGAATCAGCTATTTATAGTTCTATTTATAGTTCTCCGACTGCGGGGTAGTTGATAAGTAACAATAAAGTGAAGGCATTTTGAGAACTATTATTCTCCATTACCGCTTCCTGCATTAAATTAAACTCACATAGATAGCAGTGATTTCTTAGTCAAAGCAATTTAAATAAGGATTCAGCGTATTCTTCAAAAAGAAACCATTCTGGAATACAACACCAAAGCATACAGAATCTGTCTCAGGCAAAAAACACACAGGGTGAATCGTGGCTCCAGAGTGAAAAATGAAAGACCGTTTGTTTTTTATTCTGATTTTCTAGGCAATGACAATGAAACAAATACAAAAATCAGCCATTGCTCAGAACGAAGGTGTCTTACCTTTGTTTACAATAACAGTATTGAAGAGCTTTTCAGAGCTGGCATCTGATGCCTGAAAAACAAGAAAGGGAGAAAAAAATGTGATTATGGTCGTTAATATTGTCATCACCATCATCACTGATTTTCAACCAGTTCACTACATTTTTAGCAAAACCTGACAGGGAAAGCAGCAATTTCCCCCAATCGTCCATAAGGTGGCGCTATTTGACTGCACGAGACAGACCTGCAGTGCAGCTCTTTGCTGGGGGAAAAAAAAATCTGATTTTAAAAACGTGTCCTTATTAGACATATTATCTGTGCAAAACATATTTCTATGAGATGATACACAAAGCAATTCAGCTCATTCACATAATGATTTTGCAATTTCGTTGACAGATCATTATTTTGGAAATGGTGCTTTTTTTTCTTTGAGATGTACAGACATGCCTATTTTTCAATTTTCTTTCACAACCCAGAAATGCCTATTATTTAACGCTATGCTTTTCCTCACTAAAAAGTAATGGCTAGCACTTCCGGAAATTAATTTAAAGATTCAGCTGATGACCTCGAGATCCTTGTTCTTCCTAGCAAACCAGGACGACCTTGGTGTTGAAACAGAAGCAAGCTGACCTGCCCCCAAACCTGACACCATGCATGCCACAAGCGTTACATCCTTCCCATTTTCTAGAATCGTATCTGCTAATTACTACAGTGGCTTGAGGAAAGTGAGATAAACCTGTTTCAACAGCAAGAGTAAAGCCAGGGGAAATTATACACTAATGTTCTGGAAAATAAACACACAGTTGATTTGGAGGAAAATGCCATAATGCTGTAGAGGCACGGAATATTTGTAGAACTTGTAGAAAAAATTAAACAATTGAAGTAAACATGAGCATCCCCACTAAGATAATCTGAAAATGGACCTGCATTTATTTAAAGTTACAATGGCTATGCTGTAACCCTTGCCATGCAACCCTTGTAAATCATTTGTCTTTCACACTTTATACATAGAGATGCATATTTTGACACAGCAAAGCATAGCATGTTGAACAAATATAGAAGGAACTATAAGAATTGGGGGGAGGGTATATCCCAAGTACAGCATATTCTGTGACTCTGGGGCTGGGGGGGCCTGACTTTGGGGACAAAGAAGGTACTCAATTTAGCCTTTCTGTGTTATGTTGATGAAAAAGAGATATTCTTATGTATATCTGGGGGAACATATTCTGGTTTTCAATGCAAGGGATACAGAAAGACAAAAAAATATTTTTATTACGAGTATTTCCCCCTTTATTTTCCTCCTAACCTCCCTACTGTAGAGGTGGTTCAGAAAATTAATAGATCAAGGGGAAAAAATGAATGTATGTGCAAAACAGGGCTCGGCCTGCACACACATGTATATACAGTTTAAAATAAACCCTAGATAGCTTTAAAATTTTTTTTTGTATGAATAAAAAATATGCCAAAGGCCTTCCTGACACCTTAGAGGTAATTAAATAAAACTATACAATAGCTTTTCAGAAAAATAAGCTGCCAAAAAAGGGTGGCATGGAGAAAGAAACAAAATATGCCTTAAATCAGAAAGATTGTTAATAAAGGCAAAAATTACAGTAACAGTGCTGTGATATTGCTATCTGTAGTGAGATGTCTAGGAACGCGAGTTTTCCCTGCTAAAAACTCAAGAGATAAGCCTGTGTCACCATTCTTGAATGAAAAAGCATCTCCTAGTTTAAACTGGACGGGCTATGTTAAATTCATGGCTTCTAAAAACAAACTCTGGCTGATATGTTTAAAAGAAAGAAAAACAGTCCATTAATGACATCGTCTTAAAACGGAAATCACCTTTGCGGATACAGGGACTACCTATTAAAATCTGTCTAATTGGCCCAAAGAAATAGGACAATAAATGCAAATGCACCCCAAATGCAGAGAACGTGGGTGAGGGAAGGAAATGGTTCCCGATTGAGTTTTTATTTGTGTGGGTGTATGAGAGAGATCAAATAGGACAGAAGCTGCAGGCTAACAGGCCCTCCGGTTGTCTGAAACACCTCCTTGGGGCTGTGGCCTTTTGTCGGCTCCCCTGGTCTACACAACACACGCTATTCTCAAGGAGGCAGTGAAGCGTTCCTTATATCTGAAGCGAACTTAAAAAAGTGATTATGATGCCAACCAGTAAGTTGTGAAGGAAATAAGTCTGACAGGATATTCAGAGAAGATGAGGAGTGTGCCTGCTAATAAAAGCTGAGCCCTTTAATTTTCTGATGCATGTCACAAAGCCTGAAACGATGCCTCTTCTGATTGGGGAAGGGGCCGCCTCAAAAAAAGCCTCCGCAGGAAAACACCCCAAAGAAAAACACTGCAACGGGACACGGGCTCATCATGAAACGATTCTGGATCCCTTCCTTCTCCCACCCAGGTGGTTGAAACTACGGCGGCCCACCGTCCTGAGAAGTCAGAAAGGAGCTTCTTGGCCAAAGTCTGAAGTGGAAACCACAAGAAAATCCTTTACATTTCCTCCACCAACTTTCCAAATTCGACTTCTGCCTTTAAAGCATCTGTGTAAATTACTTGGCCCTTTATCTTGGGGACGTTTTCTTTTTCATGATTTTTCGAAGGAAAAAAAAAAAAAAAGTCTGCAATTCCTTGCACTACCTGGGCCGTTTTCCTGGCCGGTTTTTTACTTTTATTTTTCCATCACGAACGTCGAATGGAAACACGGTGAGCGAGAGGCGAGTGGAGGTTTCCCTTCTCTCCTTTTTTTAACACAGGGGCACCCTGACACGCTAAGGGCTCCTACATTTTGCCCTCATTTCGCTGCACGCCCCTCGCTCGGTTTGGGAGGGTGAGGGCGTAAAGTGGCTGCATCTAAAAAGGACAGAAAAACAAAGCTCTCTTTTGGCTGCTTTTTAATGGGGGGGAGGGAGAGATTCTTTTTGATACTAAGGCCGTAGTTGGTGTTCAGGGAAAAGTTAATAAGTCAAACAGATTGGAGGAAAGAGCGCCGAGAATGGGAAAACGAATGCGAGCCTTCCGTGCAGACGGGGGTGGGATGCGGCCGCTCGGGTTCGAGGGCCACCTCCGTTCTCTCCGGCCGCAGACCCCGGGGCGCCCTCCGCACCCGCGCCCGCAGGAAGACGGACTTCCCGACAAGGGAAGAGAAGCCTCCTCGAAACTTAAGCGCGAGTTCTTTCAGCGCCTGCCGCCGATCGCGAGCCCAGACCTCCTCCGCCTTCCCTTGGCACCGCGTGCGGGCCGAGATCCCGACCTCGGAGCGGCAGCGCCACGCCGCGCCTCGGTCTCCAGCCCGACTGGGCGCAGGCCCCGGCCCGGGCCCCGGCCCCGGGTCGGCTGGAGCCCCTCGGGACCGGAGGCGCCGGGCCGGCTGCGGCCCCCCGGCCCTGCCGGGCACGTCCGCGCCGCCGCTCCCCGGCCGAGCTCGGCCGGCCCACGGAGGAAAGTACAAAGGCGGGCGGCCAGGCCGCGGAGGGAGGGTGGGAGGGAGGGCAGAGGGAGGAGGGGTGGCGAAGGGGGGCCCGGGCGCGCCAGACGCGAGGCGCCCGCCCCTGCCACCTCTGCCCGCGGGCCCGGCCGCCGCAACAAAGACCCCCGACCCGGCCGCCTCCCTTCCGAGCGCGGGCGGCGAGCGAGGGAGCCGCGCCCCCGGGGCTGCATTACCTGGTCGCAAAGGGTTAAGCGGTCCTGTCAGCCCCAAGTTCATGGTTTGGTTCCTTAGCAGGGCTCACGATGGGGGATCGGCAGAGACCAGGGGGAAAAAAGCGGCCAAACACACGAAGAGAAAACGCCCAACTCCGACCGGGCTGCGTCCGCAAGTCTGTCCTCGGTTCCTCGCGAAAGTCTGAAAGCGGATGCACGGGACCCAAATCCGTACGAGAGCAGCAGCTGGCGGCGGCCGAGCGCCAGCGCCGCGCACACATCCAGCGCGGCCGAGGCCGGGCGGCGGGCGGCGGGGGGAGCGCCCGATCCGCGCCCGCCCGCTGCCTCCGGGCCGCTCCTGCGGCGCACGGGTCGGGCCGGGCACGGCGGGGACCCGAGCAGCGTCCCGGGCGGGCCGGCGGGCGGGCGAGGCGGAGAGGAGCGGCCCGAGCCGCGGCCGCGGCGCGCGGAGCTAAGAGCGAGGCGGCGGCGGCGGCGACAGGACAAAGGAGACCATGTGCGGAGGGAGGGAGGAGGGAGAGGGAGGAGGAGGAGGAGGGCGCGCGGCGGCGGCGGCGGCGGCGGCGGCGGCGGCGGCTTCTCCCCGGCGGCCGCCTCGGGCTCCCCGACTGTCGGTCCCGCCTCTCCAGCAGCGCCGCGGCCCGAGTGGTCCCGGTCCCGCCGCCGCCGCCGAGGCGCTGGAGGGAGACGCTCCGGGAGTCTTTATTCGGGGCCGATCTCGCCGGGCGCGGCGCGGGAACGCTGCAGCGGCCGGGGCGCCGGGAGGGCTGCGCGGGGCCGACGGCGCCTCCTGGCCGGAGCTCGCGGGCGGCGGGCGGGCGGCGGGGAGCGCCCGGGGCTGGCTGGGCTCCGGCCCGCGCTCCGCTCGCGGGCGCCTGCCTCTCCCGCCGGCTCCCCGCTCAAGTGAACTCCATCGGCGGCCGCCGCCGGCGCCGCGGACTCCCAGGCTGGACGGGCGGCAGGAGGGGGCGGGGGCGGCGGCGGCACGGGGGCCCCTCGCTCCGGACTTCGCTCCCCGACTGCGCCGAGCGCGCCTCCTCCAGACGCTCGCAGCTCTCGGAGCGGGACTTCCTCGGCGCGCCGAGCCCGAGCCGCCGGTGCCGCCGCCCCTCCTCCGTCCCGCCCCGCGCGCCCCGCCCCTCGCCGCCCCTCCTCTCGGCCCCGGCGCCGGGTCGGCCCCGCGGGGGCGCAGTCCCCGGGTGCGACATCGACAGCTGTCGCTCCCCCCCGCGCCTCGGGCCCTGGGTCCCCACGGCTGCCTTCCCCGCGGGCGGGCGCGGCGGGAACTGCAACGCTCCTCGCCCTCCCCACAGTTGCCGCTTCCAATATCGCGCCGCGGCAGGGAAAGGCCACTAGGCCCGCAGCCTGGGGTGGAACTGAGACCAGGCCAGGCTCGTCTGCAAAGACAGGGCTCTCTGGGCGGTTGTGAGGGCCTGCTGAGAAAGTGATGCAGGTCGAGCGCCCGGCACACAGTAGGTGCTCAAAACAAAATAATATGCCCACTGTTGAAAATGAAGCGGGGGTGGGGGGGTGGGGGGTGGGGGGGGGGTCAGAGTCTAGTATTAGAACAAAAAGGTCTTCATCTCGCCTCGTTCCCACCATGATCAGAGACTCAGTGCAGTTTGTCAAGTCCTAGGGATAATCCAGAGGATGAACTGGCCATTTACAAACACCCCCCGCCCCTCACTCTTCAAATCCACTTAGATTTGCACACCTCACACGCACAAAAGGGGAGCGGGTTGGTTCCCCAGGCGTCTACCAGATGCAGGGAAAGGACGAAAGCAACGCACAGCCTCACTAAATGGAGGGCAGTTACTATCACCGTATCATTTGTCATCCTTGTGTTCTCTAGTGCTCAGTGTAGGGTCTGAGAAGGAGGGTGTGGGGGCTCACTGACCACAAACTTGGTGTTTGGCGGGTTCCCCTGTACAACCCACTCCTGCCAAAGCCTACCCAGCTCCCTTCTGTCCCTGGTGGCCCCTCTGCAGAATTCTGGCTTCCTTACTCATGATTTCAACCCCAGAGACCCTGAAAAGGTACTGGGCCCTACACGGGGGCAGGAGACCCTCTGCAAAGATCTGGAGCTTTAATTCCACACCTGCAGCATGACAAAGTCCCTCCTCAGTGCCCAGGAAAAGTTGCTGTGATTTTCCCAGCACAAGCGGGAGAAAGCGGCAAGCGAGGTGGAGATTGTCCCTGGGAGGGTTCCAGGGTAGATCAGGCTCCCTTGGGGGAGTGACGGCCACTGACAGGTCCTATGTCCCTGCTGGTGCCACTGTTACCTGGATTGCAGCAGAGAAGAGAGGAGGGAACAGGGCTTGGGAGAGACGTATATCACATACAAATGCCACGGAGACTGGCTTAAAGCAATAATGTCCCTTCCTCACCTCTTTGAAGTTCAACATCCATCACTGTTGGATTTCATGGCACTCCTGAAAAACCTCTCAAGGGTAAAATGGGGGGGGGGGGGTGGTGCTCGCTGTATGGCATAATTTTTTTCCCCTTTCACTTTCACATATGAGGAATTTTGGAAATAAGAGGGTCTCTTTTCTCTCTAGCCTCACCACCTTCCCGAAAACTGGCAGCACTATGTGGTATTTCTAAAGACTTTTTTTTTTTTTAAGATAGGTAATAGCCATTTTCTCCACCTCTACCCCCAAAGCAGTCAGAAGGAAAGGTGCCTCGCAGAAAGCAGAAGTTGGCAGTTGGATTTTCCAATTGCTTATAAGATGTCACAAAACCCAGCTGAGGCCCTCAGGCTAGGGGCCTTCATTCTGAAGCTGTCTCTGCAGTAAGAGAGATAGCTCAAAGGCAAACATTAAATTTTCAAGAAAAGACATTAAAATGTTGTTTCTTTTGGAACAATCAGAACGGGACGGTTTTCTTGTCTTGTTGCTCTAATAAAATCAATATTACAGGGAAGAAATTGCCAGAGCTCCTGCCAGGTCCCCCACAGGGTAAACTGAGATGCAGGAAAGCACAGGGAACTTAGCTGACCAACGAAAACAACCACTTAGCCCTCTGCACTGCTTTCATCAGACAGCATTCCTGACACTTTACCAGGCCTTGCATTAGATTGTCATCTCTGATTATCAGGGACTAGATCTCAGAGCAGCCTGGGATAATCTGCATCTGTCCCAGTATTTTGATGATCTGTAACCAGGAGGAATGTGGAAACACGAGCAGCCAAGCTTCTGGAGGACCCACAGAACTGGCCTCTGCGCTCTGTGTCCCTATTCGGTCCCCTGTGCCAGCCTGTGTGGCTTTTGCCCTGTGAGGCCCACCACCACCACTTGGTGGGCTCCCTTCCTCCAACTCCCCCCAGACACTTGAATGAGTTCGTCTTGATTCGTTTACAGGTTTTGTTCCCCCTCCTTTCTGAAAGGGAGGGAATCAATGTCAAAATTGGAAAGGAAGAGGTATAGAAGCATCAGAAGTATGAAGAAAGAAAAAAAGAAAGGAAAGGAAAGGAAAGGAAAGGAAAGGAAGGGAGAGAGGAGGGAAAGAATGATGGATAATCACCCCAGGTGACTGGATCCTGGTCAGAGACGTGACTTTCAAGAATCAAGATTCATTGTGGTTGTTTTCCCTTGAGAAACTTAGTTTCCCTTTATTGTAATTTTCACCTGACGATTACAAAGTCAAAGGCTGGAAGCCACTGTTTCTGTTACATTCAAAAGTTTTAACATACTAACCACTCATGGCTTCTTAGGCCTTCAGCCTCTGAACCAGATCTAAGGAGGGCAAATCTCACAAAGTGGGTTCCCTAATAAGAAGCAGGTAGCAAGAATACGGACTCAATAGTCTTTCCAGTGTAGATCAATTATTTCAGAACCCAAACCAGATTTTAATATATGAGCAAAGAC
This sequence comes from Prionailurus viverrinus, assembly GCF_022837055.1. Lineage (NCBI taxonomy): Eukaryota > Metazoa > Chordata > Mammalia > Carnivora > Felidae > Prionailurus > Prionailurus viverrinus. The sequence goes on along the minus strand of NC_062576.1, from coordinate 14,071,102 downwards.
CTTGGCCAAATTTATGATTTACCAGCTAAAACTTAAAACACACACACACACACACACACACACACACACACACACACACACACACACCCAAGCCCAAGCTAAATTAAAATATGGAATCACCTTTCAATCTCAGAATCCATCTAGAGATAAACAAGATTTGAAAACTAATGGTGTTTCTTCTACATCAATGTAAAATGGCTAAGTTCTGAAGCCTAAAATGTGCTTTGATTCAATTTGTAACACAAGTTACCAGGCTGAGATTAAACCTTTTTTGGTAAATTATTTCTTACAAATTCTGGCCTTCTGTGGAGCATCTTATATAGAAACAGCTTCTCAATTGTATGGCGTTCTCGCTCCTAAAGATAATGAACTTCAGGCACTCCCTGACAGAACATGGGGTGGGTGACTCGGTGGGTGGAGTTCAAGGAAAGAGGAAGCCTTTATATTTTATGTTTTATTTTTAAAGTTCTTTTTTTAAATTTTTTTTTTTTTTAAGAGAGAGAGAGACAGAGAGAGAGAGAGAGAGGGAATCCCAAGCAGGCTCGGCATGGTCAGTGCGGAGCCCGATGTGGGGCTCGAACTCATGAACTGTGAGATTATGATCAGAGCCGAGACCAAGAGTGGAACGCTCAATGCACTTTGACATCCAGGCGCCCCTTTTGTTATTTTTTTTTAAAGTACACCCAATGTGGGTCTCAAACTCATGACCTCGAGATCAAGAGTCGCAGGCTCTACTGACAGAGCCAGGCGGGCACCCCTTGGGTTTCTATACTTCAAATGATGTGGGATAAGAAGACCACTAAAATCGAGCGATAACCCAAGCGTTCTGTCTCCAACTGGCCTGGGGAAAGGTCACCCCACCTGGGTTATTTCAGTGTCTCCAGGAGCTAGATTTCTTCAAATTCTAAAGCCCTTCAAGCTTTGGAAACACAAGTTTCTGTTCATTCTTTAGGGAGTGGGCAAGAGCCAGCATCTGACTGACATCACCACCCTATCACTTCTGAGCCAGGACACCTTGGGAAAAATCTCTTCACTCTTCGTGCCTCCGTGTTTCCTCGTGTGTAAGATGAGCGGCCAACAGTACCCACACCTCTGCAGTCGCTGTCAGTAACGCCACCTGCCACCTAGTAAGTGGGCTGTAGGTGTTGGCTATTATGATCGAAAGTGACACTCTTTTTCCATCACTGTGGGGGCCGACAAAACCAAAGCGCATTCTAGTATGGCTGCGATGTCCATTCCACTGGCCACGCCTTCTCCTGGATTCTTTCGACACGAACCACCGTACTGATGAGGAAAACAACCACTTGAACATCAAAAACACCAATCCAGAAAGTGGTGGCTATGATCTGCCCCACCTGCATGGGGGAGCCTCACCTGCACACAGGCACTACCCTGGGTGCCCCAACCCTTTCCGATGGGGTCAGAACCTAGAGACTGGGTAGCTTGGGTCACATACATAATAAGGCTGGTGGGATCTTCTTGATAGATGATAAAATCCAATCTCGAGTCAAGCAAAATGCTGTGAAGAGTTCACCAGGCTGCAAGATGTAATCAACCTCCTAATAGGGAGAGCTTCAACTTCTTCAAACGTAAAATAGCATTCATCCCAATTATGCCATTTTGACGTGCTGAATTGTAATTTCTGACTCAAACAGGCCTACAGTTTTATCTGTGACTATGGGAATGGTTTCTTGCTGGCGCAGAGGTGTGTTTTGCATTTTTTGTTCCTCTTCTCTGTGTGGGATACTCACCACCTCAATGTGATTAGAACATTTTTTTTAATGTTTATTTATTTTTGATGGGGGGTGGGGAGAGAGAGAGAGAGCCAGGGAGGGGCAGAGAGGGAGACAGAATCTGAAGCAGGCTCCAGGCTCCAAGCTGTCAGCACAGAGCCTGATAGGGGACTCGAACTCACGGACCCTGAGATCATGACCTGAGCTGAAGTCGGGTGCTTAACTGACTGAGCCACCCAGGCGCCCACCTCAATGTGATTTTAGATTCAACCATTCGATAACTATGTCTTGCACATCTGTATTCCCGCCAGAGCACAGGAATGGCATAAGAAACAGTCGTGAGCCTGGAGTGCCCAGCACTTTACTGTCTATTTGTGAGGATATAATGCTAGTCTATTCCCTGTCATATGCCTTCTTTCTGAACCAACCTGGTTTCTTGCGGTATAATTCACATTTTGGAATTTGTTTACCTGGCCGGTACCCCGCGTAGTACTGGGAGGCCTCCCTCAACAGCTGCCTGGTGAGAGAATGAATGCATGGCCAAGGCTTTCCCAGGCTGCTCGTAAGGTGCCTGACAAGCACTGGGGTACCTGATAAAGTGGAGGGAGACTCAGGGCAGAGGTCTCCCTGCGGGGCCTGCTGCTCCTTATCCATGGCAGGTGAATTTATTTATTTTAAATATTTATTTTTGACAGAGAGAGAGAGAGAGAGACGGAGCTTGAGCAGGGGAGGGGCAGAGAGAGGGGGAGACACAGAATCCGAAGCAGGCTCCAGGCTCCGAGCCGTCAGCCCAGAGCCCGACGCGGGGCTCGAACTCACGAACCGCGAGATCATGACCTGAGCCGAAGTCAGACCCTTAACCGACGAAGCCACCACGACGCCCATTTTAAACTGTAGATCACGATCGCCTCCCCTAGTGATGAGTGGCTAGTCAACCTCGGATGGCCCCAAACCCCTCTGGCTCTGTGCCACCCACCCCTTCCGAATAGGTGATTTTAAAATGGAAGGTTCGTTACTTATCACTCCGAAAGGAGGCTACAATATCTCATGCTCATACTGTCGTAAAGCAAAAGCCTCTACCATTATATGCCTGTGTTGCTACAATTGATCATAGGGCTACAACAAGAGGGAAGTAAATAAACCGAACTGGGTTAGTTTATGATGCATACTATTGAGACGCAGGGGGGAATAAATATTTTCCAAGTGTAGACGTCAAGAAAAAGAATTTTACTTTCAAACTTCACAGTGTACTATAAACTACAGAAGGGGGGAGAAGTATGAAAACCATAAACTATCTCTTACTTACCCACCAGATCTACATTAAAATATTAATATTCAGAATCTGACAATCCCACAGAGAAAGGCGGTGAAAAATTAAAAAAAATATGTGCAGTCTCTGCTCCTGTTGCCCAGGGGCATCTCATGTTTTGCTCAAGTGCATGAAGTGAAGAACATGAGGCCGTGCCCTCCCAGCCCTCACCTGTGCTTGGCCACACCCCCCCCCGCCCCGCCCCGATCACAGCATTACATACTGGTGGGTGTTTGCAATCTGGGGCCTAAAGACCTGACCCAATATGGAGTTGCAGTTCTAACAAGCATATCAAGTGTAGTGTGCCTTCCTCACTACACCATGTTCGGCCATCCGCGTGACAGGGGGAGTCTCCGTTCCTCATTCCGCTGGCCGAACCTGGAATTGCACATACTCTCGATGCCTGTTGCGATCTAGAATATGCCAGTTCTAGATCTAGGTCAAACTAAACTCTGACACCTACAGTCTAGAACGGTTCCCAGATCCGAAGGGTCGTGGTACAAGCTGCTGAAGCTGTGCCTAACAGAAGCAGGACAGGTGAGTAGTTGACCCTCAGACGTTTCGTCGTTTGAAAGGTGACGGACACCCTAGACGAAGGTCATCTGCAAAAGTAACATGAGAAATGGTGGCCAACTGCAACGCACGTTAGCCTTTCCTTCCCTACAGCCTTTTCCCAAGGGGTTTGCCCTTTCTTTCTCCCTGGGAAAATGTTACCTCAAAGTATCAATAATCTCGAGGGTCCTGGAAATTCTATTCCCCCCGTCTACTAACACACACGGACCTAACAAAGCTTCTGTGCTACCCTCTTAGCTTCGATTTTGTAGTATCCTGATGGTCCAAATATTTATTTGCAGAAATTCTTGTTGAGCAAGAATGCAACATTTGCCTCTTCTGTTTTGGTGACTCATACAGTTGCTGGGGTACTATGTGGGCAGCTAGAATATCAAAGAATTCCCTTGGTTTAGCTTTCCTGAAAGCATTCCTGTTGACGACTGTTTCTGATTTTTTGCCCTTACTCCAATCTTAGCTGTTCTCCCTGGGCCTTGCAGGCTGTCAGTATGGAGTGGAAAAGTCTAACATGGCCAGTACAATAGGCTCTGTCTCTGTGCCTTTACGAATTACATGAACATACTTTGGAAATGGTCAAGGGCTATACGAATGCCAGCTGCTATGATCATACACTGAGGTTACTTAGGGGTGAGGGCCAGCCTGCACGCCTACCAAGACCTGTTAATTCCTCTCCGGTCCTGTATGATCTCCAATTACAGAGCTTTGCTGCAAATTAACTGAATCAGCAATTTCTTCTGCTCCAAACTATAGGTTGTCTTGAAGGGTTCCTTAGGGAAATACATTCAAGACGATGTCTGACATGTATTACCTGCTTCTTGGCCCACCTCTGGACACTGTCATCCTTTAGGGGGTTAAATTTCCTTAGCGGTCTCAAGATGCTGCTTTGGAGGGCCAAGATTCAATGCCTTAAGGGCCAGGAGTGTGCTCTAACACCCCCCCCTCCCCCATCACTATTCCCCATAGAATGCCTTTTCTGTGGTAGATGGTCCATGAAGAGTGGTTAAGTCAATGAGTTAAGAATGGATGACCCCATCTTTGCCAACTAAACATATAAAATAAAAGAATGGAGACATTATCTCAAAAATAAACTGTATAGTCCTTTCCACACACTGCCACCAGCTTAGGGTTTCACAGAATATAGAACCCACCCCCCCCACCCCCTGACCGGCTGTCATAATGCTAACAATAGAACACGTGTCAATTCTCTTGAAAACTGACTATGAATTAAACTACCAACCACTGGGGTAGCCACACTCTACTTCTGTGCGTGCATGCTAACCTCCCACGAGCAGGTAGAGCCTGTGTCCTCTATTCTGGAATCTGGGCTGGGCCTGCAACTCTCTTGACCAGAAAAATGTGGTCAATACTTCTAATACTTCTGTGCGTGCATGCTAACCTCCCACGAGCAGGTAGAGCCTGTGTCCTCTATTCTGGAATCTGGGCTGGGCCTGCAACTCTCTTGACCAGAAAAATGTGGAGGGAGCGATGCTGTGGGACTTCGGAGCTTAGGCGTTAAGAAGGCCTGGCAACTTTCTGCTTCTTTCTTCTTGGAATCTGGGCGCCACGTTGTGAGGAAGCCCAAGCCGACCCACACAGAGAATTCTGGCATCAGGACCAAAGACCTGGTTGGGTCCCCAGCCCCCAGCCAGGAACGACACTCCGGCCATGCGACTAAACATCTTGGCTTTGGCTCCCCTGGCCCTGTTGAGCCTGCCTTAGTTGAAGCCCTGTGGACCCGAGAGCAATGGTTTCTGTACAGTCCTACAGAACTCTGAGCAAATAATTGTGTTTTGAGGTGTTACATTTGTAGTTTCTTACAAAGTCACAGGTAATGGAGACAGCCATCTAGGTCATGCCCCAACGTTCCGAAAAAGGAAGCAGATGAACACACGCCAGGATGAGACACATCCATGAGCCGTCACCTCTGCTTCCTGGCCCCTGTAAGGGAATGATGGGGGGGGGGGGGATCTTGAGGGTAGAAGAGGAACGCTACTGAAATAAAGATAATTAACGGAAGTGGGAAAATCCTGAAATAAGAAAAGTCTCTGCCGAAATAGGGAAAAGTTTTCTATTTGATAAAGTAGAAGAAAACTTAACGTGACAATGTTAATGCAAGAATAAATCTGATCTCTCCCTTTCCTTTTGGAGGCTGTGAATGTTTGCAAAACTAAAAAGTCTTTAGTAATCCCCTCTTTTATCTAAAACAGATTGCAGTTTTAAGCACAGCCTCGTGAAGCTGCAGGTTCAAAGGAACCTGAAGCCGAATTAGCATAAAATCTGGAATCCTCGTTGCCGCCAAACGCACAGCCGCCACCTGACAGCTCTTTTGTGATTTTTGGTTTCAAATAGAAACTGAAAGTAGCTGAGGCGGGCATGGGCCAGGGCTCCAAGTGTTTAACACCCACTCCCTCCCATGGACTCACACATTCGAGAGAGCCTTCGCCGGCTCCCTAAAACCCGCGGTTAGGGAACACAGCCCCCGTGTGGCTGCCCGCCCAACAAAACCCGTGGGGCTGGGGGTTGCTCACGTGACAGAAATACTTGGCTAATACTTTTTGGAAGTGTTAAATATTTTTCAGTAAATTCACAGACCTCGGAGTGAATCTGCTGGGACCGAGTGGGTGGGGGGGGGGGAGGAGCGGGGGAGGGAGGGAGACCACCCTTTCCGAGTTTTTACGTTGCAAATGCCAAGAAACCCACACTCCAGACACTGCAATTTAAACACCAGCAGGTATGCAGATTCCCTCTCTCGTGATTCACTTAACACTTTCTGAGCTTCCTCTTTGGGTAATGACAACTCTACGCACCTACATTTAATTCTGGAAAACCCCAGGGGGGCTGTTTTGCCTACTGCTGAAAACAGTAGACCCACCTCTGGGACAGAAAAGTTACACTTCTTTTATAGAAAAGGGGGGGGGAGGTAGTATGTATCTAATTCCCCCTTGAGGAATGCAGGTGCCGGAAGAGGATTTTCTCACCCCCTCCTCAGGGAGGGTGGGTTTTGTCCTGAGCCATCCCCGTCCCAGACTTCCTCCTCTGATCCCCATACGATCAAGTGCATGAATTCGAGTGACAGCTGGCTGGGCTGTGTCCACAGCACATGAAAAGCAGGCTGCGACCGCGCAGGGAGGAGAGGCTTGGCCTTCCTTCCCTTCCTCAAGTGCCTCCCGCCAGGCCTGCCACGCCCCACTTAGGGCCATCTGCTCCTGAAGCCACTGCCACCGTGGACGAGGAAGGGGCTTGCTCCGTGGGGTGCGCGATTCACAGGGAGGCTGGTCACGGGCTCACTTTCACCCAGGTCTGTGCCTCCTCTGAAGTTCCTCTACTGTTGGTGTACAACTTTGCACATTCTCCAGGAGGAAAAAAAAATGTAGTGAGCATCTGGTATTTACACAGAATCTTAGAGGGAGTTGACGGATTTAATTACAAGTGTTAGTAAAACAGGAAAATTGTAGCCAGGCTTTCAAATAGCCACTCGCCTCTAAGTAACAAGACTTTCCTTTGTGCTGCTGGTAAAGAATGTGATTTCTTTCCCAGCGAGTTTTCTTGCAGAAGGGGACGTTGGTGAGGAGACAGTTGCTTGGCTGGTAGCTTTTATTTTCATGTACGATGCTGTCCTTCTTATATAAAGATCAAGCTACAAACAACATTCAACCAGGTCGTGTGCTCGGAGTTGTTTTTCTGTTCGTGAGTGGTGATGGATTTTCTCTCCGTTCCCGGGGCTCGCTTACAGCTGACAACATGCATTTGTGAAATGACTGGCTAGGTTTAAAGGCACAACTTAAGGCCAGGAAAATGATTGCAAATAACTGACCTATACGAGGATTAGAGAACTGACCTGATCCTCACTGGCTCTGGTGAGTTGTAATAACTGGTTGCAGGGCTACTGAAGACCATTACGGCGGAGGTGAGGTGCTTGGAAGAGTACTGTACCGCATCAGCAAGGTCAGGCAACCTGGGTTTTAGAACAGGTTCAGTCCCCGCCAGTTGTGGCCTTGGGTCTAAGTCACTAAAGCTTCTCTTCACCATTAAAACCCATATAGGTTGGGGGGCGCCTGGGTGGCTCAGTCGGTTAAGCATCTGACTTCGGCTCAGGCCATGATCTCCCGGTCTGTGGGTTCGAGCCCCGCGTCGGGCTCTGGGCTGACAGCTCGGAGCCCGGAGCCTGCTTCGGATTCTGTGTCTCCCCCTCTCTGACCCCGCCCCCCCTTCATGCTCCGTCTCTCTCTGTCTCAAAAGTAAATAAACATTAAAAAAATGCATATAGGTTGGGACAAATATTCTCTCTCCTGCTATCTTCCATACGTAAGGTTTTGTGATTCTCTACGATCTACTTACTATCTAGATTATAAACAGAGAACAGTCTCTGCGGTGGAAAATAACATTATCCTTCTTCCATTTGTTTGGAGGTTACGTTGTTATCTCCGTGGGACATACTGTTTGACTTATTTTGTCTGGGGTTCCCACTCTTTTAGAATTTCCTGATAAATCACTGAAATGTCCGAAGTATGCTATGGTTTGCATTTAATCCTTCCAACTGGTGAGTACAATTTAACTTCCTCATCAAAAGAGTTGGGGCAAAGTGGGCCTCTCAGGCTCTGGGCGGCTGTCACTTGGTACCACGGGCCCATTAAACATATTTGTCAGCTTTATGCTTTAAAAGCAAAACCAAAAGGGTAAATGTGTCATCACGTACTCTTTAATCTGAAATCTACAGGGGAAGGAGCTCAGAAAGAAAGAAAGAAAATACACACACCCTGCCCTAACCCCCCTGCATGTGCTCGTGCACACACACACACACACACACACACACACCAGGACACCACCAAATGTGAAGCTGGCTTTTGTCTTCATCAGACCATTCCTGGCCAAGGCAATGTGCACACCACATTGGGAACCAATTTAGTCATTTCTGACTTCTCGACAATCAAATAAAACAATAAATAGCCTGAACTGGGCTTGAAGGGGAAAAGGACCACATGAATTTCCTCTCAGGACATTTTTTTTTTTTTTAACATGGAAGTTTGGCTTGAAAAGAACTTATTGCACAGACACATGTGGCCTCAATAGGATAGATCTTTAACTGATGAGACAGATTCCAGATTCAAGCACACTGTATCAGGGTTTAAATCCTCAGAATTTGGTAATGGAAAGTTTGGGTCACATTAAGGACTGTGGGATCCAGGGATAAGATTTAGTTTTAAATTAGCCTCTTGGGCACAGGCTGAGCATTCCCCTAAGAAGCACCATATGTGTCAAATTCCACCTTTTTCCTTCTCTCCTGGCACTTCCCTGTGGATGGACCAGAAAACCCTTGACTTCAGGCTGCCTCCTTGTGCGTTTTTTGTGGACCCCCATCCTTATGATGACTTTTTTTTTTAACTCTTTCTTTTTTTTTTTTTTTTTAACGTTTGTTTATATTTGAGACAGAGAGAGAGCATGAATGGGGGAGGGTCAGAGAGAGAGGGAGACACAGAATCCGGAACAGGCTCCAGGCTCTGAGCGGTCAGCACAGAGCCCGACGCGGGGCTCGAACTCACGGACCGCGAGATCATGACCTGAGCCGAAGTCGGACGCTTAACCGACTGAGCCACCCAGGCGCCCCTTTTTTAACTCTTTAAAAAAGTTTCCCAACCTTTTATTTTGAAAAGTCTCACACTCACGGAAAAGATGAAAGGGTGGCAGGAATAATGCCTAACCCTGCCCCCCTCCCCACTCTTCACTTATATCCCTGTACTGGTAACACTTTGCCACAATGACTTTATCTCTCCTCCCTCTTGAGCTGTATTAAGACACACGTATCTACCCACTTGGTGTTTGGGGGTGGGGGGTGGGGGTGGGGAAGGCAACCTCTTCCAGATTTCCTTCTGGCACTTTTCCTCATGGCTGCTGGTCTGGGTGGTCAGCATCGGAGACTGCGATTGGGTCCCGTCTACTGGGACAGGGTCCCAGTGAGTTGAAAACCCACACGTGTGTTTAAAAAGTCTGCACACGCTTCGTTCTTTCTGCTTCCAGGACTCGTGATGACTCAGCTCAGCTGAGGGGCCCTGGAAGTTGCCTGGGGCTTGGTGGTCGGTCAAGAGTGAAACTGGGCTAAGGGAAAAGGAGAGGGCCTGCTCGGAGCCGGGGGCACTTACTTATCCAGCAGGGATTGCAGAGAGGCTCATTTGGAGGCAGGAGGCACTCAGCCAGCTGACCATATAGCACAGTGTTCGACTTGTCACTGTTCTTTCATCTGCAGATGGAAAGTATAACGTTCCTACTCCAGAGCCGCTGAGGGTTCAGTTAGCTAGAACAGTACCTGGCACACAGCAAGCACTTAGTACATGTATCTGTTACTGTCCTGCTTGCTCCCTTAGGTACCACTCTGAAGCAGAGCTAACAGGTGAGGCAAGAGGTGAGGTCAGTTAGCCTCTTAATCTCAACGAAGCCTTTCCTTGACTCCAACAGGGCATAGCCCACTGTATGATCCATCGTTAAAAGCCATTCACTTGGTAAGACTACTTACACTGATGATGAAACTATGTGCCAAAACAGACAAACAAACAAACAAGCCAAACCGAGGGAAACATGTTACTGGTCCTTAGGGCCCTTAAACTAGAAGAGAGGAGAGAAGAAAAACAGTCAGAGAAAGAAAGCGGGACATGATGGCATTGAGAATGGGACTTTCGGGAAGAAGGCGCATCCACCAGGAGAAGGCGGTAGAAATGGGGTCCAGGTAAGGTGAGGAAAACCCTGAAGAGGCAAGGAGGCGGATAAGGAGGGGAGGGGAGGAGAGTTAAAGCTTGGGGAACCAGTCAAAATCAGGAACACAGAAGCATGAGGAGGCTTGCTGGGGAATATCGAGAAATTGCTTGGGACGAGAGGAGTCCAAAATACTGGGATCCAAGCCCGGCTGCGGGCAGGGACTCAAGACCGGACACCGAAGAGAGGGCTCAGAGTCACTGAGGAGTGAGGGTGTCCTCTGCGGAGACGACAGGGTGTGACTTCCCAGGGCACCACCGTGTATAGTGGGAAGAAAGCACAGCCAAGGACAATACCTGGGATGGCGTCTGCGCTGCCTGGGCCGGGGAAGGAGCCACAGAAAGAGTGATGTGAGGTCAGCAAAGCGCCACGGCAGACCCAAGGAAGGGCAAGATGTCCAGGAGTAGGGCGGCAGTTGGGGTTCAGGGGTTACTCAGAAGTGGAAAACGTATCGGAGGTCGGGAAAGACAAGGACTGAGGAAAGAGAGAGGGCTGGTAAGGCAGCAGGTCTTTGATGAACAGTCAGAGAGCTGCAGAACAAGGCTGGTGTGACCACAGATGAACGATTAGTAAGTGAGCGAAGTGGTGAGAACAGAGGGAGGAAGTATAGACCACGTTCTATATGAGAAACGGAATGGAAACACACTGGAGGCAAATAGAAAGGCGCATATTAGGGCCTGCGTCCGTCTTCAACTGTCTGTGGCAGAGGCAGGAACACGGCACATCCACCCTTCAAACTTCTGTATGCAATTTAACGTGCTTTTATGCTCGCTGTCCGTATAGGAGTATCCCTGCCCAGGGATATTTTATACATTCATACATATAGATGGATTTCTTTTTTTTTCTGTTAATGTTTATTTACTTTTGAGAGAGAGAGAGAGAGAAGAGAGAGAGAGACAGAGACAGAGGGAGAGAGAGAGGACATGTGTGAGCAGGGGACAGGCAGAGAGAGAGGGAGACACAGAATCTGAAGCAGGCTCCAGGCTCTAAGCTGTCAGCACAGAGCCCGACGCGGGGCTCGAACTCACAGACCGCGAGATCGTGACCTGAGCCGAAGTCGAATGCTTAACCAGCTGAGCCACCCAGGTGCCCCTAGATGTATTTCTTTTTTTTTAAATTTTTTTTCAACGTTTTATTATTTATTTTTGGGACAGAGAGAGACAGAGCATGAACGGGCGAGGGGCAGAGAGAGAGGGAGACACAGAATCGGAAACAGGCTCCAGGCTCCGAGCCATCAGCCCAGAGCCCGACGCGGGGCTCGAACTCACGGACCGCGAGGTCGTGACCTGAGCTGAAGTCGGACGCTTAACCGACTGCGCCACCCAGGCGCCCCCCCCCCAGATGTATTTCTTAATAATAGGAGGAGCCATGCATGCCAGGTCCCCAGTAAATAATCCAAATGTCCTATACTTTACATACAGGGACCATTTTGTCCATGAGAGTAAACGAAAGCACAGGTAGAAAGAAACCTTTAAGGCATCATGGGGGTTTTAAAACATGACTGCAAATCCTTCCCATGGGGGGTGGAGCCTACACCCCTTCCCTTGAACTTGGCGAATTCATGACAGAAGTGGCGCCATTTCCAAGGCGAGATCACAGGAAGCCTCGCTGCTTCTGCCTCTCTGGAAGCTCCTCCCAGAACCCAGTGGCCGTTCTGCGAGAAGGCCACGCCACGTGGGAAAACCTTGTGCAGGTGCCCCCACGGACAGTCCCGGCCAAGCTCAGCCCTGAGTCACGCCCGCCCAGGCATGGGGCATGTGAGGGAAGAGGTCTCCAGACGATCCTAGCCCCCTGCCACTCAAGTCACCTGGACATCTTGCAGCAGAGACCTGCTGTCCCCGCGGGGCCCTGTGCAAATTCCTGACCCCCTGAATCTGTGAGCGTAATAAAGGGGTGGCTGTTTCACACCTCGAAGTTTTGGAGTGGATAACTGGAACAGGTCTTTAAATATGGATTTCCCGCCATGTCATGGGCATTTCCCGTAATAAAGTCCTTCACTTCGGAGGCAATTTCCATGATTGAGGGTGGCGGGGGGTGGGGGTTGGTGGGAAATACCGCCGGAGCGTCCACACCAGAGACGCACGAGAAACTTACTAATGGGGCAGCGACCGCCGGTGTGAACTGTAGCGTGCAGGAGGTATATCACACCTCACACCACAGCCCCGAGGATCTTACCCTGTCACTTTGGAGAGAATCAACAAATGCAAAGGAACTTGATAAATATTTTCCATAACAAAACACAATTGGTTGCAGTGGGGATCCAGCTCTGGTCCTCATTAGTCACCCTTCACTTGTCAGACAAGCTCCAGATCTCGCTGAAATCCACTGTGGATTCTTTATAGTTTGTTGGGAAATGTGACTCTACGTTTCCTTTATACCACATGTTTTCTGGAGCCTGCTTTTAAATCTAGAGTGCGTGCTTAGCTCCCTCTTCCCATAGGAAAGGAGCATCAGCTTCCAAAGAGAGGTAGGAAGGTCGCAGCGGCTGCTTCTGAAGTGGTTGTGGGGGGGGGGGGGGGGGAGAGGGGGGAAGGCCAGGCTGCCATTATCAGGGGCCACCAGGTGCCCCGGGATCACGCTAGGTGATAAAACACTTGGCTGACACCAGAAAAAAGAACATCACTTCTTCTCTCCCCACCCTTGCTCCCTCTTCTTCTTTTTTTTTTTTAAGGAGGCTTTTTACCCTCATTAAATGAAACCTTATCTCTGAAAGACTGCAATCCTCAGCAAATGACAAGTGCGCCTAATCTCATTTTCTGACAAGTGATTCTGACAGCACCTTCCCTTTGATTTCTGAGACATGTAGTTAGACATATATTAATCTGTCAGTCATCATCCCTAGGAAGAATAAAAAAGAGAGAGAGAAAGAAAGAAATGAACATTTGTGAATATGAAGGCGAGACAAGAGGCTAGGACACCTATTTTAACTGATGCCTGAATACTTCTTTCTCAGGCAGCCCCTCCCCTTCCGGCACCGGGAACATCCCCAGAGGGGAGACTGAAGCGGGCCCATCAAAGGGCCAGGGGAACAGGCATCCGTGATCTCAGGGGAAGGACGTGTGCTCTCCAGTGAGGCAGATCAGGTCCAAACCCCTGTCCTACGTAAAGGCCAGGTGGATTGGATAAGATCTTTAATCTCTGCACATCAGAATCCTATCTGTAGGATGGGGCTCAGGGCATCGGCTAGCTGTAAAGGATAAATAATCTGTATTAACGTACATGCAGGGATAGAGCAGGCACCCAATCCACAGAAGTGCTACCTACTGTCATTTCTGCTGGGGTCTCCTGGGGAGACGTTGAATTGGGGGAGCAGGGGGAAACACAAGATGTACCCCCATTCCCTAAGAGGTAATGTACATAGAAGGAATTCTAGAACTGCAGGGAAGCTCTCACAAAGACTGCCAGGGAGAGCCACATAAAAACTGGCACCCCACAACTATTTACAACTCAGCCTAGCATGCATGTTGCTCCTAAACTATGCTCAAGAGATCCTTTCTCTTTTTCTGTAACCTTAAAGCAGATTCTTAACGGAGGCATTTGTAAAGGGGAGTGAATGCATACTTTTTTTTTTTGGAGGGGTAGGGGGAGTCATGGGCACAAAATCGGTCCTGGGTCACTCTGGGGTGAACCGCGTCCATCTGCCTGTTTGATAGAATAAAAGTTAATTTGATATTGTCTAACACATGTCATTAGTCAATACCCGCATTGGGAGATGTCACCAACGTAAGTTTCTTTTCTCTTCACACAGAGACTGGCAAAGGCTTGAGAAGGGACCAGCCTTACCTCAGAGCTAATAGGGCATGAATGTATCAGGTGTTGGGGATTCTTTTTTGAGAGCCACAGAAGACAAGCACGGACGGAAAGCTGTCTGATGTGCCAAGCGAGGCTGTTCCCCTTTGTCATTTGGTTTTCAAGATCATGCAGAGGCTTGCCAACATATTCTGGAGACACCGAGCCTGCAAATGATCCAGAAAAGTCTTCTCTCGGAGTATACTACTCTCAGACAGGCTTCGGGGTTATATGCCTCAACTCCTCTACCTGCCCCCAAATGACACAAAACAAAATGCCTCCCCACTCTTTCCAAGGCCCTCGCTGTATCGGTTCCATCTTCCAGGCATTGTGATCAGATGGGTGTGACACGCTAAACCAAGGAATGGAGAAAACCAAGGAATGGAGAAGAGAACGGAAAATGAAGAGTTTACAGAGTCATTTCCTCCCCTTCCATACAAAGTGTTGTTCCATGAAAAGCAGGTACCTCTTAGGACATCTGCTATTTTCTTCTCTCCTTTTTCTCTTTGAATCTGAATTCTTGGCCACGCGTCTGTCTTCACGGAAATGAATAGAGTGGAACTATGGTCATGGCTCTCCCCCCCGCTGATGGAAGAACACTTGGGACAGGACAGACCGGGAGAACGAGACGGCCCGTGCTCAGGCAAAAATTATTCTGCACATCAGCTACAGGGGAGACCACCTTGTTCCTCCTCCTCCGCCTCCCTCACCCACTCGTCTGCCAACTGGATAGTAATGGGCACCGAAGGAGGAGGAGTTCCAGTAGCGGGGTGGAAATACAACTGAGGAAAATCCCTGGAGGAAACGCAATAGAGTTTTTGGTTTTAGCAAAAATGAACTAGAAAGTCTCCAAACAAGGGAACACCGTAACTGGTCTGCGTTTGTAAACTCAGATTTTATAGTCCCAAGGAAAACAGATCAACCGAACAAATGACCAGGCTGCTCGCAAACCATGTCAACCACGGGGGTACATGAGAGGCGCGCACAGTGCCGTGTTGGGCTCGTCAAACAAGACCTCGGAGTCAAAAGTCCTGGTTGGCATTCTGACCACGCCTATCGCTTCCCTGCTCTGGGCCTCCTGAGTAAAGTGGGTCTTGTTATATGAGCCCCTCTCAGGATTTGAAACACCTATATAGAAACACCTATACAGTTAAAAGGCACTACATCGAATTCAAAAGTTTTGGAGTATATTTATATGCATATAAATGGGTATATATTTGGTACACATTTACATGTCTAAACACTGGGTGTTACTGTTCAAAAAGATGTTTCCAGAACTTGAGAGGTTATTTCATAGTAGAAAAACTACAATGAAAAATAATTAGAACATAAAGAATGAGACTGGTCAACTGCAGAAGTAGCCCAAGAGACTGCCTATAAATTCATGGCTGAAGGCTGAAGAGATCTGGAGTGACCCCAATCCAACCCAGGGGACCTTAGTGTAATCTCAGGGAGTCAGGATCCCAATGTGATTAGAAGAGAGCTAAAATCAAATCAAATCAAATCATTCCCTTGTCTATCCATCCACCTTTCTATATGGCCTTCTGTTTGTCTGTCTTCCTTTCATCCATCCTCCATCCACCATCCACCATCCATCCATCCCCATCCATCCACCCATCCATCCATCCATCCACCCATCCCCATCCATCCACCCATCCATCCATCCATCCATCCATCCATCCACCCATCCCCATCCATCCACCATCCATCCATCCACCCATCCATCCAACCATCCATCCGTCATTCCATCCACCTATCCATCCATCCATCCACCATCCACCCATCCCCATCCATCCACCATCCATCCATCCATCCACCCATCCATCCATCCATCCATCCATCCATCCATCCATCCACCATCCACCCATCCCCATCCATCCACCATCCATCCATCCATCCATCCATCCATCCATCCATCCATCATCTCCTCCATATCTAATATGTGACAAACACAGAATTCTTTGCTCCAGTGTGCACAACGGGCAATGCTCTCAGCGAAGATACAGTCCAGTACTATGAAGCACTATAACCAGAAAGTAGAATAAAGAACTATAAGTATAACAATAAAAGTCACCACACAGTACTGGGGGTTCACACAGGACGGAAGGGGCAATTCTGCCCGCACCTCTTGTTCTTACGACTGACCTCTGTCACCAACTGACCTTCTGATTATAATTTGGTTTCCTGGGGGACTGTCCTTCAGGGGACAATGTGCCAACTCGTGCATGTAAGTCATTCGGGTCGGGGTTGGTGGCTATACTGTTCCTTGTAAACACAAAGATTTGTGCTATAATTTAGTCAGTTTCCCTGGAGTCTGATTAGCGCGATCACCTTTGAGTGTCTTGACGGGGCTGACCCAATCACTCAGCTGCCCTTCTGCGAGGCTGGGCCAGCACCGCCAGCTAAGCGGCCATCTCCTTTTCTACCTTCCTGTTCTTTAAATACTACAGGAGGATGGACGTCCCTGTTCTGGGAGCTTCCTCTGGTCCTTCAGCTTTTAAAAATCACACGTCCCACTTCTTCAGCGACTGCTACCTCTTCACACCTCCTCAAAAGAAAAGCGTGACGCTGGCTTTTAACATTTATGAGGCCAGCAGGTCTCTGGCCAAGGCCCTCCCAATGAACAAATCCAGTGGTACTTTCTGTCTCTCCTTCTGTAGGACTTGCCGACTGCCCCTCCCTTTGTCACTGGGCTTCCATGACAGTGAATGCTAACCTCTTATTTTGTCGAGCGATGTTGCCTCCTTCTGCTTCTCTGTTCCTTTAATAGTGGGATTTTTCAAGGTCCCCCTTCAATGTCTTGAAAGAAGGAGGCAGGAGACTCTTACTGATTCCCCAACTTCTACCATAATTTCTAAGCAGATGGCTCCCCAATCTCTACCTCCGCATTTGTCCTGAATTCCCGACCCATATTTCCAACTCATCGATTAGATGGTGGCACTGAGGGTCCTGTGGACGCTTCAGAAACCAGCATTTCCAGAGACGAAGTCCCAGGCCTCTCCTCATGATGGCCAAAGGCCTGGGTGGGTCTGTCCCCCTCCCCTCCCCTTAGTTCACCAAGTCTTCTGGACGGATGCTTTCCTCCTTCTAACCTTCATTGTTCCGCTTTCCTGCCGCCCCCAGCCTGTTGGGGACGGTTGTGCCGATTGTCTCTTCCCAGCCTGGTGTTCCCTACTCTCTCTTTTCACCCCTAGAAGGCTTCAAACAGGCAAGGCCTGAGGACAGAGCTCTGTGCCAAACCATCGGATTCTTCCTTCTAGGTTGATGATACTATGGACCAGATTAGAGACTGGCTTTCAGATTTCGCCCCCCACCAAAGCCACCCAGGTCTTGGACAAGGTATTTTAACCCCTTTGAATCCAGCTCTGTCTTCAGTCATAGTGGGGTGATTTCTTGCTACACCCCAGACCGACAGGAGGAAACTGGGTATACCAGCCAGTGCCAAGGAGAGTCTTGACATATGTTGGTATTTTTGCTGAAATGAAGGGAAATGGGAAAAAAAGACGACACTTTGATTTGCCTTGCTTGGCCCGCGGTGGCTAGCCCAGTAAACTGTACACAGTAGGAAACAAATATTTGCACTCCCTTTGAAATAAGGAACTCTATTACAGCAAGTCCCGAGGAGAAGGAGGTATTACCAAGGGGTAGGGCCATCCTTTTAAGGGCCACTTTTCCTTTTCTTTAAGTAGTTACCAAGATTGACAAGCTTTCCCTTCGACCATCAAATCTAAATCATTTTACCAGCCTGATGAATAAGCTACCCACTGCATACCCAGCTGGGGAGGAAGTAGACTCAGCAAGGCTAGAAGTCATCTCTGTGTGAGCCAGATTTGTTTTGTGATTCTCTACTAAGGCCCCTCCAGGGTGGCCACAGTCATTCGGCAATCAATGGCTGTGCATAAAACAAATAGGTCAAAATTTTAAAAATAGGATTGGGGTCGCAGAGGGTAGAGGAGGTGCAGAAGTTAAAGGAAATGGGGTTGTTTATTCTCTTATCCTAAGGGCAACTCACTAACTGCCCCTGGAAACCTGAAAAGCTATAAAGGAAGTGCCCTGATTTATGGGGGTCACAGCCGAGCATGTACGCGGACAGCTGTGTCTGCCCTGGGCTGTGACTGGACACGGGGGAGGGACCCAGGTCTCTCCTAGGTCACTGCTAGCTCTCGAGCCTAGGAAACCTTGTCTGCCACGGGCTGTGTAGCCTGGAATCAAGTACTCTGGGTGGCCGGGTTTGAAGGCTTCACTCTGCTTTGATGGCTCGAGTGACCACACGAATTTGCCCCAATTGCCTTTCCTCACTTGGTAACGATGGCGATGACTCTTCTTCTCGGTTAGATTAGAATTTTCAGACTTCTTACTGAACACTTGCTGTTTTCTGACACACGCACACGAGGATCGGGGCTTATACGTGGATGGAATCGATTATAATTTGATTAAGACAGAGCAGAGAGAAAGGAAGTAATGACAATCATCATTTCATTTATCAGCCTTCCTTCCCCACCCAGGCTGCAGACCCAGTGTGCAGAAAAGGCAATTAAAACAGGGTTCAATTAAAAATACTGGAAAAAAGAAATCAAATAAAATATTAAAATGCCAAGGGCCATTATTACCTGCGTCTTCCTGAAAAGTTAAAGAAAGAAAGAAAGAAAGGAAGGAAGGAAGGAAGGAAGGAAGGAAGAAGGCTTCCTCTGGCCACTCCACAAGTGTGGAACTTGGATTCATTTTACATTTCCAATTTGGAAGTGCCCTGAGCCCCCCCATGAGCCCGCGTGAGGTGTGCTGTGTGTCGATTCGAATCTGCTAAGTGTGTTCGCTCTTCTGCCCAGTACGGCGTTGACGTGTCCTTAGCGCTCTGGTAGCAGAGAAGAATCGAGTCAGAATCACACGGAAAATGCGGTCGTTATGGCTCTTCGCCCAACGACCTCAACACTCAGAGGAGGGACAGGGAACTGTCTGATTCCGACTGGAACTTCGACTGAGAATTGGAAACGAAAAAAATCATTTGCAGGCCAGTAAGATGTACCTAGTGGAGGTGGAGGAGATTTGGGCAAGTCGCCTAAAGTTCTCTGAGCCTCAGTTCTGTCCCCTGCAGATTGAGGGGGCGGGGCTGGCCACATGAACTCCCAGCTCCAAAATCCTCGGCTCCTGTTATCTGTGTAAGCACAGCGTACAGGTACTTTCAGTGTTTGAACTCCTCTGTACCTCTGTGGGGAAGGTGAGGGCCAGAGAAATAAGATCCTTAGAAGTATATAATCTGAATAACCAGAAGGGATGTAATTAAAATCAGGGTTCTGTTCCCACAAACACACCCAAGGACCTTCCCATAAAAACACTATGGTAATTAACAAGCCTGCAAACTACACTCGGCCACCCTCCAGGCCCTGCCAGGCTTCGACGCGAACCTGACTCGGAATCTAGGCTCGGGTCCTCACCCCTCAGACAGCAGGCCTCGCTCCTGACTGCTGTGAGGGGCTGCTGTAGCCCATGGTTCTTTGGGAGAGAGAAGCATTTTCAAGTCATGCAGGGGCACGGCTGCATTTCTGGAATTTTAAAAATCATTAAGACGACGAAAAGAAGATAGACGGGGCCTGCCTGCATCAGACTATTCCCACATCTGTACCAGAGCCTCTTCTTTTCTCTTTGCCTCCAAGAGATTGCCACGGAGCAGGTGCCAAATTGGTTCCTCGGGAACCTGACTCTGGGAGGAACCCTCCTCTCTCCCAAGCTGCTACCCCCACCTCCACCCCCCAGGGACATGTGCTTCACTGCCCAAATCCTCCACGGCTGAGGCATCCCGTGGGCTGAGCCAGCCTGGCACTGTTCTGACAAGGGTGAAATCTATTTTCAGAATTCTCTTCCACTTTTAACACCCTTATGTCATGCGTTCACCCAGACTGGCCCTGCAGCCCAGATATTTTATTTGTCCTGTCAACTGGCTAACCCAATAAACTTGATAGTGCCCCGGCCAGGGAATCCGGGGCCACTTGGGGACAGCCTGGGAGGTCCGCCTTAGCAGAACATGCTTGTCAGGATATCTAGATATCGCCAAGGAAAGGTATTTCTCAATCACATTGCAAATGAGGTCCAGTAGAAGAGGCCTGAGACAGATAATGAGTTCTCAGACGTCTCTACGGTAAGTTCACTGAGGGCAAGAACCATGTTTGCTGATTTTTGTAATCTCCATGGGTTTACCACAGGGGCCTGGCACTCTTTGAGGGTTCTCTGCAGCTGCTGATGTGATTTCAATCCCTGAACACTGATTTCAGAGTCTCTGTACGACCTCTGTATGCCAAGTGTGGTCCAGCGGTTATCAACAAAAACCAGGATCTCAAGCCTTCCTCTGGACCTCATCTGTCACGTCTGCAATTTGGTGACCCTCCCTCTGCCCTGGTGACCACAACGTGCATGGAAATTAGAGGACTAGAACCCAGTGCCCTGAGAGGGGGCAGAGGCGAGTGTGTGTAAAAGCAGCCGCGGCAGCACATTCAGAACTAACTGAAGAGGAAGAAAGTAAGATCGGATTTGGACTACATTCAGATTTACAAATTTGATCACGCTACATACAAAAGCCCTGATTTAAGCAGGAGCCCAAAGGTGTCATGAACAGGTGTCCTCATTTACAAACTCAGCCATCTGTGTTAAGTCAGCAGAATTTCACTTCAAATTGCAAAATTGAATTCCAGGCTTCCCAAAGTTTTGAAGAAGCCTCAGCAATGAGCCAACGAGCTCTTTCCATGTTCCTTGGGTGACCTGCCAGCTGATCGATTTTAGATGCCAGTTTGGGCCTAGCATAAGCCTGGTCGGGTTTTTCTGCCCAGTGTTTGCTAGCGAAAGGCTAAAAAAGGAAAAGAAACATCAAGGTGATTTCTCTGGGGCCCTCGTGTCAATCTTCCAAAGGGAGGCGCGAGGCTTTCAAACCAGCCCAGTGAGGGACTTTTTCCTTGGTTTTGCTGTTTTAGGCTGAATTAAATAAATCCCAGTTTCTTTCTCAGCTCAGGTATATTTTTCATTCGCTGATGATGGTAGAAAGCCTCCTGTTCACATCTGTATTATAATAAATGCATTATAAATGAGTAAGGAGGAAACAGTAAGGAAATGATGTTTTACTTTTAAATGCTAATTACGAAGCCCTGGTGCAGTTAATGTGCTGGGTGTTCTGTCAATTTTTAATGTTTATGCCAAGTGTAGTCTTCAATTTAACATGAGCTTTTAATCCTTTGAGTACTAAATTGCCTTTTAATGCTTGCAGAACAACACTGTGTTTGCACAAAGTCAGGTCTGAAAAATGTATTTAGTACAAGGTGTGTTGGGGGAAGGCAGAGACAAGGTGGGGGGAGGGGAACTGTTTTTTGTTGTTGTTGTTGTTTTTCCAAGAAGAGGGTACTGGAACACGGCAAAAGCCAAGTAGCTCCCTGCTCCCTTCAAGAGGATCATTTCCTATTCTTTCTGAGGTTGCTGGGAGTGTTGCTCTCCCGTGGCTGATTTAACCCTCTGGTGAAAGCTTCCAACTCCCAGGAACAGGGTACAGCCCCAGGGTGCACCTTGCACCATCGAAAAGAGCACAGCAAAACAGCAGCAGAGGAGGGGCTGTGCCCAAGTGCTCTGACCACCCTCCCGGACACCCCAAACCGGACGAGAAAAGTGCTCTAGGTCTCCCTTGGGGGTGTAGAGAACTCTGCTACAGCCATACAAGTATTAAAAACAAAGCGTAATGAGAAAACCTGTACGTTTCTTACAAATAAAAGGACTAGAGATTTTAAGATAGGAAGAGGGGCAGAAGGAAGCATAGAAAGGTAGATAATGGGCCATAGCCAGTGGGGTCTTGGGACTTTCTCTGCTCTGGGCAACAGGCAAGGGGTTGGCCAACCCGTGGGCTTCGTAACCACACCCCAGCTCAGTCCCACCTTCGGGAACTTACTTCTCCCAAACATCGGTCTGAACTCCTCACTGCTTGTCAAACACACTGAAGGCCTCTGAGCTCTGCGTAAAAACAGCACTGCTTACCTATCACTCAGTATGGTGCTGGGCACCTTGCTAAGCACTTTATATTGACTCATTTAATCCTGTCGATAAACTGTAATACTACGATTATCATCCCCATTTTGCAGATGAAGAAACTGGTGCACAGAGAGGTTGAGAAATGGCCCGAGCTCACAGAGCTAGCGAGAGAGGTAGGTCTAGGATCTGCACCTGGTTCCAGGGTCCCAGGCTCATAACCAGCTGGCAAATGCTCCCTCTCCCCATCACTGCTGAAATGCCCTTCCAGGCACCTTTCGCCAACCAGGGCGTCCCTCACTTGTCAGTGGCTCCTGCGCAGGGGCCACCTGCCCTCCGTAGAGCTCTTTTTGACAATGATCCTTTCCTCCGGCAGCCACGTGCATTCTGACGCACGGGTCATGCTGTTCTGTCCCTGGGTCTGTGTTCACACTCTATCAAGCGCTTCTGGGGCAGGATCGAGTGCCCCCGCATCTGTGACGTGTGGTTTCACTGATTCCAAGGAACCCCCCACGTGACTATGGCAGCGGTGGGAAAAAATGGAGCCCTCGCGCCTCGGGGACAAAAGCCTCATGAGAAATCCAGTTTAGTGTCAGTCTGATTCCACCTGAGACCGCTGTTCGGAAGGAAAAAGATGGTTGAATGTCAGCAATTTCCTGTAGTTCCGTGTATCCTTGGGCTGGGCCTCAGCGTGGGGTCAGGTCCAGTGGCAGCGTCCGGGTCATCCCCAAGCCACCCCCATGACCGACTGGTGACATCAAGCAAGGTATGTCCCTCACTCCCTATTCTGGAAACCACAGTTCCTGGAAGAAAGCATTTGTTTCTAAACGTTTCCCTTTGGTGATTAGGCATTCAGGAAGAACAATGGGGGCAAATACACACTTAGTAAACTGCCTAATGATTAAATAATATATTACTGACATTTGAATATAAAAAGGCATCCTTTACATGTGAAAGCTAATGGGCATGCCCGACAAACTTGAGTACAGCTGCTCAGGCTGGGAGGAAACTAACCAGGGAGAGAAATTACGGAGGCTTCGTCACTTGGGAAGTTCAACAACAACCCAAAATACCACAGGAAGGCCCAACAGCTGTCATTTACTCCAGGGCAAGTGCAGCATGAACGGCCACCTTAAATACAGGTTTTTATGAATCTATTTATTACATGGTCAGCCACATAATAATTTGATGCAAAGCTGTGTGTTAGCTTTTCAGGTACAAGTGCAGGATGACTGATGGGGATGGGGCTGGTCTGGAATAACGACAGACAACAAGCATTAAGGGGCCTTCCTCGTCTCGTAAGCTCAAGAGCGAGTTTTCAGATGTAGTCTCTGGCAAGGACCGCAAAGGTCAGTAGGGACAGAATGTCAGTCTGTCCGTCTTGCTTCAGCTGTCCTGTCCGTCTACTTGCCCTCAAACCCAACGCTGTTTTTCATTTCTTACCCTGGTGCCATCAAAACCCAACCAAACAAAACCCCCCCAAAACCGTGGCCTGAGCATCTGGGTTCAAGTGCAGGCCCCACAATTAACGATGTGACTTCAGCCAAGACCACGTCTCTCTTGGTAAAATGCGGGCGCTCACGGTGAGATGTGGCGCTGCATCATCACCCACCAAGTGTACACCAAACTCACAACCCTTCCACAGCACAGAGTTGTCACAAGTAAGCCACTGCCCAGCAAAGGAATATATCGCCTGGCCACTCCCGGACCCTCTGCAGCTGGTGAAGGCCACATGACCTGCTCTTGGCGAGGACCCCGGAGCAGAAAAGGTTAAGTGTCAATTCTGGGTCCCTTCCCTGGGCAGGATGAACACAGAAGAGCAGGAGGCTTAGGGCATGTCAAAGCCACCAGGGAAAAAGACCTGGGTCTCCAAACCACTGCATGGCAGAGAGTTGTGCCAACCAGGAACAGCCACGGTCAAGACTGATGGATGAGAAACAAACATCTATTACTTAAAATTTTTTTTTTTAAATATCTTTATTTATTTTTGAAGGAGAAAGAGAGCATGAGCAGGGGAGGAGCAGAAAGAGAGGGAGACACAGAATCCGAAGCAGGCTCCAGGCCCTAAGCTGTCAGCACAGAGCCTGATACGGGGCTCGAACTCATGAACTGTGACATCATGACCTGAGCTTCGAAGTCAGATGCTTAACCGACTGAGCCGCCCAGGCGCCCCAAACATCTATTACTTTTAAGCCTTGATTCATTTTGGGTTCCACTGGCAACAGGTGCTGGCTTTATTCTAATGAAGATACAGAACCTCCAGTTACTCTGAAAAAAGCTCTTTATTGTTCCATAGAACTTACCATCCTCCATCTGGAAAATGGGGACATGTGTTTGGAAACTCCTACAGATGGCCAGATGAAAAGCCGCAGAGTACAGCAGGGATAGCAACGGCAACCTCCCCCCCCCCCCCCCAGCTCTCCCATCTCCCATGACTAGGCTCAAGAAACAATTTTTAGGGGGAAAAACGGACGTCAATTTACTTTCTCCAAAATAAACTGCAGAAGTTGAGAAGCCCAATCTAAGTTCTTGCCCACCGTGCCCTCTGACTGATGAGTCCCTACACCACAGTGACAAGGGAAGAGGAGAGGTAGAAAGTGGAAAAGGGCTTACTGCTACCAACCTTGTAACAAGGTACAGCCCAGAAAGACTCTTTTAGAACACCAGCCTACCCTCCATCACGGAACTTTCCCCCAGGAAAAGGCTGGTGGAAAACGACATTATTATTTCCTCATTTGGGATAAATTGCTACAGGTTTAGGCATGTAGGCAACAGCGCCGAAGGAGTGATTTATGAAGTCCCGTTTCTCCCTCCCGGCCCCGAGATGCAGTTATAACTCTGCGTTCACATGGGGGATTACAGCGTCCTAATGAATCACTGCCCACATACGATCTGCCAGGTGACCTGCTGGGTTTGGAAATGAGGATGGTTTCCCAGGCAGTAATTAGGATCTCCCTTTCCTTCCTGCAAGACTTTCCTGCTCTCTAGGACCCACAGCTTGGCTCTGGGAGAGGCCGCCCAGTGGTGCCTGACTCCGATAAAGTACATCTTAGTCTACCCACTCTTCCAAGGACGTCCCGTCCACTGCTCCCCCAGCACGAGCTGTCCAAGCTCCACCACCCCCCCCCCCCCCCCCCGCCCGCATGCGATGAACAGAAAGCATTCTGCTGTGGGCTGGGAGAGTAATGTGGCCCTTCCCGCTCGGGGCCAACTTCCCCAAAGGGACAGCTGCGTCAGCGGAGCTGCTGGGCACACGGGAAGGGCCCAACCAGCCCAACATCTCCTGCTTTCAGATGTCCGTCTCCCCACTGTCTGCTCTCACTTGCAGTCTGGCTCACCAGGCAAATGCTCCGTGGAACCACAGGAAAAGGTTCCCACTTTTTTTTCCCCCAGGAAGTGAAGGTGTTCTTTGGCAGAGATGGGTCTGGCTTTCTGGGTGGCTGTTAGCATCTAAGATTTATTTACGTCAGAGGGGCGCCTGGGTGGCTCAGTCGGTTAAGCGTCCGACGCTTGATTTTAGCTCAGGTCACGATCTCACGGTTTGCGAGTTGGAGCCCCGTGTCGGGCTCTACAGGGCCTGCTTGGGATTCTCTGTCTCCCTCTCTCTCTGCCCCTCCCCGCTTGCGTGCTCTCTCTCTAAAAAAAGAAATAAACATTAAAAAAAAAAAGATTTATTGGGGCACCTGGGTGGCTCAGTCGGTTAAGCGTCCGACTTCAACTCAGGTCACGATCTCGCGGTCCGTGAGTTCGAGCCCTGCATCGGGCTCTGTGCTGACGGCTCAGAGCCTGAAGCCTGTTTCGGATTCTGTGTCTCCCTCTTTCTCTGCTCCTCCCCTGCTCATGCTCTGTCTCTCTCTCACAAAAATAAACATTACCAAAAAGAAAAAGATTGATTTATGTCTGAAAATTGTCAAAGAGCAGTATCTGAGAGTCATTCGTGTCAGCATTTGTCGACTACCTGATAATATAGAGAGGAGGATCTCATCTGATTCTCACCAAGGTGAAGACCTCATCATACCCACCTTACAGATGAAGTGAAGGAAGTTGCCCAAGGTCACAAAGCTCTAGGTGGTGGAACTATGGCTCTAACTGAGGTCTGAGCCCTTCCCCAACGGCGGGGCCCCGTTGGCAGAGTCTGGATTTTATTCCCGGGAAGCCTCTGGACATTTCAAATGTGTGCAAATGTGTGTGCAAATGTGTGTGCACCCCGTGCCTCCTCCTCCAGCTGCCCTCCTCCAGCCCAAGTGCCAGCCAAGGAAACTCTTCCCTATTCACTCCCCCAGTCCTCTCGGGCCTCCTTTATCCCTTTCAACCTTCACTGATGGATTCTCCAGTGAGACGGCTTCTCCTCGTCCCTGCGGCCTAATTCTACCTGATGAAGCCCAGCCACGGGGCAGAGCTCATCCGGGCACCTCTGTGTAGCGGGCGGCCGCAGGCCCTCTGTCAAATTATGGGGCGGCATGCCAGACTGCCGGCTGAGCTGGCTTCAAATGCCAGTTGTGACCAAGAACAGAGAGACTCCACTCCTGGTACTTACATTGCCATCGGGGAGAATGAGAAATAAAAGCAAATAAATAGAAAAGGTAACTGTAGGTTACAGGTGTCATGACAGCCAAACTGGGATAGGGGATGGCCAAGGGGGCCGAGAAGGCTCCATCTGAGCAGAAGGATGAGATCGGCCTGGGTCTCCACAACCGGGGAGAATGAGCCACGGGGGAAGCTTTGCAGGCAGAGGAAATGGCTGACGGCAAAGCCCCAGGGGAGGAGGGAAGTTGCTGAACAGGCACGGGGAACAGGAGGAGACCCGCGTGGGGGGCCCTGTGGGTAAGGCTGCAGACACAAAAGCGGGGGCCCCGTTGGCAGAGTCTGGATTTTATTCCCGGGAAGCCTCTGGACATTTCAAGCAGGGGGATGCCATGACCTGATTTCGCTTTTGCATTTGAGAGCCCAATGGGTCCCGTGTGAAGGTGTGGGAGAAGCGGGAAAGCACAGCGTTACGGGGATCGATAAGGTGATGATGAAATGTCGGTCCCTGGCACACAGTAGGCCTTCACCATGCATGGCAGGTCCCTCAGGGAGGGAGAAAACTGCAGGCCAGGAGGAGAGACTTCTCCACTTACCTGCTGTGTAGCCTGGTGTGGCCCAGAGCACATTATGACACGGCAAAGCCTCGGCTCCCCCTAACGTAAAATAGAGTCGAAAATGCAATACCTACTTCACCCGGGGAGGAGATCACTGGGGGACGCACACCTACTGCATTTGGCCTGCTGCCTGTCCCATGGGGCGTGCTCCCTGCTGGCGGCTGTCGACCTCAGCACGAGGAACAGTAAGCTCTGTGGGGCAGGAGGTAAGGGAAGGGGCGAGGCTTCCTCCCATTTTGCCCCACTGTGCTTTAAACAGTCCTTGCCACAGTGCAAGGCTTTCATACATACGCCTTGAGTCGGAGGTAAATCAAACACTCGGTTCCCTCGCCTCTCTGAATCTGTGCTCGCTGAGAACAGTGCACGCAGCTAGGTGCCTGGGCTCCTCACATGCCCGCCGTCCCTCCCCGGGCTGCATCTGTCTTCGCAGCACTGGCCACTCTTTGCCACTACGGTCCATCTTGGTAAGTTTCTCTGTTTTCCCACTGCCTCCACAAAGGCAGGGACTCTGGTCTCCTTTCCCAGCTCTTGCGACAGTGCCTGGCCTACAGTAGCCTTCCAATGAACAGAAATGGATTGAAGCCTCACGGTAACCTCTAGGGGGTAGGTGCTATCAACGCCACAGTTATTCCACTACCTTACAGATCAGCAGGGTCACACAGCCAGTGAGTGACAGGGCTCTGGAACCTACGAAGGTATCGGCTTATCAACCCTGCCTGGTGGCTGGGAATGAGGAGCTGTCAACCTGAGCTGCACACAGAATCACCCAGATGGGGGTGGGAAGTTAAAATCTTAATGCCCAGGCCGCACCGGGACCCGTGAAATCTGAAGGTGAGTGGGACCCAGGAGTCAGAGGACTTCTAAAACTTCCCGGGTGAGCCCGTTGTGCAAGCCAGGGGGAGACCCACCAGCCTGGAGCGTGGCATCCTGAAAGTAAGTACTCAGGACTCAGAGGGGGGAATACTGGTTGCAGCTGGGATGGCCAGGGAGCCCAAACTCTAAGAGAGCAGCTGGCAAAGCTGACCGTGACCTTTCCTCCCTGTCCACGGCTACCTCCCACGGATAATCCCCAGTAACCCCAACCTTTCCCATAAGAGGCAAGGCTCTTGGTCACAGCAAGGCTCGTGGTCTCCTCTGAAGACAGTTAAGAAGCTTTAAGTATGTATAACACCACTCCAACAACCCCGAAGCCCACCAGGGAGTGGGCTGGAAAACCAGTTTAGATTCGCAAAGAAGCTGGTATTCAAACCGCTGAGAGCTCTCTGGCTCAGGCGGCCATGCATGTTAGGGCCTGTGAATAATAAAAGGGGAGCTTGTAATGCCACTAAAAAATGAAATTTCCCCATTTCTGCAGAATAAACAAAAACAAAATAATACATTAGCTCTGCAATATGTCTGTGCTTCAGGGCTTCAGATCGTCATTAAAGTTGGATTTTATCCATGACAGATTTCTCCACCCCCCTTGCACCCCAAATAAGAAAACACGCAGCCTTACGATGAATTTCCTTTTCTTTCTGTTTTCCATCTGCGTGTGGTTTATCCGTAGGAAACTGCAGAGGAAGTTGGCCGGACCCAGGGCCCCTGTTTGCAATTCTTTGCTTTTCAGCCCCGAAGCATGTCCCCGGGCGTTCTTAAAAATCCTATGGGATAATGGTGCAGCGAGCACGCTCACAATACAGGGGAGATGCTGATTGTGGGAGGGAACCCAGGGAGACTTTCGAGAGGGGCTGTTGGCCCTGGGTTCAAAGCAATCGGTCTCACAAGGGGCTGGATTCAGCAGAGACACGATCGGAGGCTCCTGGAGGTGACAGCAGCTAATGCCGTGGTGACAGAAGAGCCCCGAAGAGACCTGGGACCTACTTCCTCTGTGCACGTGTGCACACGTGTGTGCTGGGGCGGGGGCTGGGAGCTCTGGTACCACTCGCATAGCCGCCCCCCTCCCCCCCCCGCCCCAGGGCCCCAGACAGATCTTCAGGGAGGGTCTCCACAGTGAGGACAATCATCCTCAGATGGGAGGCTGAGACATTCCAGTCAAGTGCCTGCCACCCAATTTTCAAAAGGAGCTCCGCCATTCCACAGTACGTGCCGACCAGGCTAGACGTGGCGTTCGAGGGTCCCGGACCACCGGAGGACCCGGAGAGTGAGGCAAACGGAGGACTCTCATTACAGCCAAATATTGCTTGCGGGCAGGGAGAGTGTGGTACCTCAAATACACGGGTGCTAACAGGGGAGGGGGGGAGGAAACCGAGAGGACCGGGTGTGCCACGTACCGGAAAACGAGTCACCTGCAAAATCTGGGGCTCTATAGAAGCGGACCTCCGAGGGCCTCAAGGGGATCAAGTTTTCCGATTCCTTCCCGCTGTCCCCAGAAACCCGAGGTTGCTTGTTCGCACGTGGTCAGGTGCGACCGGGATGACTGAAATGACCCCACGCTGGCATCCCTTGCCGCGGCAGAGATGGAAAAAAGCCCAGATGACAGGGACGGGTTGGGTTACACAGCCCAGATCCCTTCGCGGAGAAGTAGCTCTAGGGGAAATAATAGCAGCCAATTAGACACTGGTAATATTCCAGAGACAGCTCCACAAGTGGCCCAGGCTGACAGAACTCACATCCAGCTTTGATGTCTTGATAGGTTTTTAACAAATTCTCCTTCAGTTATCCAGCTGCTTAGCTAATCAGATATTATTACCTCCTTTGTGCTTCCCTTCCCCGCTCTCTCTGTTTATCAGGCCTGCCTTGCTGTAAAAAGAGCTCCATAATGATCCCTATCTAAATATTTCACTTCTAATACAAAGGTCTGTGTTTTGCATTCCAGAGAGACTCTACGACTCAGTCTGCTAAGAAGTAGCCCCCCCTGCCTCTTTGGGAAAAATCAGCTGATTCCAGCGGTACACGATCTCAGGAGAATCTTCCCGTCTAATGTGTCCTTGCACGCAAAGCTGGGGAGGCGGACGGCAGGGCTGTGGGTGAACTTCAGCCCACACACGCCGAGGACGTCCGCAATGAATGCCGACTGGCGACCACATCCTGCTCATCCTTGGGCTTTGTCCTGACATCAGAAAACCAGAAGGGACATTTGGGCAAACCGCAGAATGCCATCAGAAAGCCACAGAGAAACCGTCAGAGGGGTTATTAGTGAAACACCTGAGGAGTCTGAGAGAAGAGTAATTGGCAGAAGTTGGCATTCGGTCGCGATGTTCGTCGTCCCTAAGAGCGTTCCTGGGATCTTTCTGGGACTTTAAAGACGGATATGACTTAGTTCTAGCATGAATGATACACCTGCTTATAGGACGTGGCTGAAATCTGGGTCTTGCAGCATGGGTGGGGGATGTTTCTCAACTGCGATGCTATGTCAGAGCAGAGTCTTCCTATGGTGTAGGATCAAGGTAGATTATAACTCGTTTCAATGCAAGAACAGAGCAAGGTCACTGGCTGGAAGGCACGGTCAAATACCCCAGAGAAGTAAGGACCTAAGACATTACTGCCTAAGACCTTCACTGACTAGTCCACCACATCTGTGACATTGGGTTGCCTACTGATTGGTATAGCCAAACTTAACCAGGACGTGCCCTGGTCAAAGCCATCTGACAACATCCCATAACACTGAGAATGAATCCCAACCTCCTTCCTATGGTCTGTCAGGCCCTATGGGGTCTACCCTTGGCTACCTTTACGACTTTGCCTTTGACCATGCTCCCTTGGCTCATGCTGTTCCAGCCATAGCCTCTGCCTCTGCACAGATCCATAGATCTCGAACACATCAAATGTATTTGTGCTTTGGGGCCTTTTTGTCTGCTGTTCCCTCTGCCTAGAACATTCTTCACTCCCGATCTCCCATTAGCTCACTCCTCCACATCTTTCAGCGGTTCAGCTGTCATCCCTGAGAGAATCCCTCCTTGACCATTCAAAGAGCAACCCCTCCTTCCTTTGCTATCATATTTCTCCCCAATTATATCCTCAGTATCTACAGCAGTGACTGATACATACTGTGTATTTAATAAATACCTGTTGAATTAATGAGCAGATGAACCGTAGTCTCAGATCTCTTTCACAAAGGATACCAACAATAGTCATCATGGTGTCCTAATGTCAGTTCAGGCCACTTTTTTTTGCTTGCTTTCCACACTTACTACAAGCTCTCATTGTGGCCTCCTATTGCCTAGCCTCCTTTTCTGCCACAGCACTAGCATTTTAATCTGATGTAGTAGTCCAAAATAGAAACACATTTCCCAGTCTTCCTTGAAGCTAGGAGAGGCCCCGTGGTAGAATTCCAGCAGCTTCTAGGAATCTGACTCTTGATCCTTGCCCCTAGCCCTCTTCCTCCTTTGTCCATTCCCCCTACACCCGTCTTGCTGCTTGGAAAGTTGATGTCTGGCTGAAGGTCCATCTTGAGCTATGAAAAGAGGGCCCTCGGAAGACTGAGTCCCAGAGGGTTCTGAGGAAGAGGGGTCTGCACTGCTGACGTCTAGACTTTTACGTATGAAACTCCTTTTTGAAGCCACTGCTATTTTGAGGTCTTGGGCACTTCGAACCTGTGATCCCTGCCTGGTTTGCATTTGCTATTTCTTAGCGGAAATTGCACCAGGGAAGGAAAGGAAATTTGTGAAGAAGTTTGGGCAGAGTAGCAGAGGTTGAAATGAGCAGATAGCATGGCCGGGCCATCCACGGACACGAATGACCTTCTTTAACTCTCCTGCACAAGGCCATGGAACTTCTAAGGCAGAAAGAGGAAAGTGCCTCAGAAGTGGGCTCAGAAGGACCAGGCCAGTACCAGCCACGTGAAAACCGCTAGGACCGGCCCAAGCCGCCTTGGTTCTTACGACCTTATCTCTTCACCTGTAAAAATGAGGAGAACAGCTCTGGAAAGTGTTTAGAAAACTAGGTATGAACGTGCTTTGCAAACTACCGATCTCTCTGAAACTACAGAGCATTTAAGAGTTAGTTCTAGTGGGTCTCTCACAGATGAAATCGAGTCTTATAGTTCTTAAACAACTTCTTACCACCTTATGTGTGTAATATCAAAAAAAAAAAAAAATCCAAAAAACCAAGAACCGGTAGTTTAAATCACAGAACTGACAGTTTAAACTATGCCATGAAATCAGAATTGGCAGAGGAGAACCCCTTAAACTTATTTGAATTTTCAAAGTTTCATCTATTATTTAAAATAGTCTTAAAATAATACCAGATCATGTATTTTGTGCCCCAATGGAAACAATGCAGACACTGTATGACTTTTACTGTGAAAAAGGAAATTACTTTGTAAAATGCATCAAAGATCCCAAAGTGGCTTATCTACACCCCAGAAGGCTAGATCAACGTGCAGGGGCGCCTGGGTGGCGCAGTCGGTTAAGCGTCCGACTTCAGCCAGGTCACGATCTCGAGGTCCCGGAGTTCGAGCCCCGCGTCAGGCTCTGGGCTGATGGCTCGGAGCCTGGAGCCTGTTTCCGATTCTGTGTCTCCCTCTCTCTCTGCCCCTCCCCCGTTCATGCTCTGTCTCTCTCTGTCTCCAAAATAAATAAACGTTGAAAAAAAAAATTAAAAAAAAAAAAAAGGTGCAGAGGACCAAAAAAGAGTCAGCCAGGCGGATAAGACATAGTATCCAAAAGACTCAGCAAGCTCAGATCCTAGTCGGCATCTGGAAGTCCTGCCAGGTAGAGAAAGCACTGATGGGGGAATCCAGATGTCTGCTAATGATCAGGAAAGACTGCTGGCAATAATTCCAGAGAACTATCCATAGACACTAGACTCTTGGCAAAGCTTTAATTTGTGGGTCAAAGCAAAAGGTGCTCTAGCCACCAACTGGGGGAGGGGGGGTTAGGTCAGGTGCAGCAGACACAACTGGCTGCTTACCCAACAGCCATTCTCCTTTCTTCTCTGTCAATAGAGCCCCAATTATGGCACGTGTCCAGCACCAGGGAGACTATGACTGGTCTAAGCCAATCGAGGCCATCTCGTTCCCCGGTGCTAGAAGTCATGCTGTTGTAGCTAGCAAACTCTGAAAGGAGACCACTGGACGCTTTGGGAACATTGCCCTGCTAAGGCGGAGAGCATAAAGAAGAACCCCTATTTTTATCTCCCTCACCTTCCTTCCTGCATGGCATGGTGCCACATGAGGCTGTGACATTCTGCTTGGAATTTCAGCAGCCATCTTGCATCTGTGAAGGAAGTCATTCCCAAAATATCAAGATGGCAGGGTGGAGAGTGCCCAATTCCTCTGTGACAACACTGAGCCTCTAATAGGCTTGTGATGGGAGATGAGGATCTTTTTTTTTTTTTTTGAGCCACATTTAGTTGTTTTTTTCCGGGAACTTGCTCCAGTGACAGGGCTCTAGTCCTAGTTGGTTCAAGGGGCCAGTTGAGATGCCAGTTGCTCAACCTGTGTCATTGTGAGATGAGACGGCTGGGACATGATAAAAATGTGGGGCACCAGGCTCCTTTCTTGAGTCTCCCTGACTTGGGTCGGATTGACCGTACAGAGACTTGGCAAGGGACTCAGAAGAGCCTTGGGAGCATGACATGGTCCTGGCCAGGGACAGGACAGTAATGTCTGCAGAGCCCAGTGAGCCCTGGAGAGGGCCTGAGCTCTAAGAGGGCTGACCGGACCTTGGCTGTGAGATGGCAGACAAGCCAAGAAAGTGGGCAGGGGCCTGACCCTCAGGCACTGCCAGAATAATCTTACGGCGTGGGATGTCCCCAGTGCATGGGACCCTGCTGTTGTGACCGTTTTCCACCGCGGACTGTGACAGACTCATTTTTAAATCTGAGTCCTAAGACCTACATTGTGGGTGTCCAAACTCCAGGGACTAATTATTTCAAGTTAACGTGCGGGGCAACTGAGGCCCTGTTTTAAAAGTTTATTTCACGTGGTTGCATTTATTGGCCTTTGACTGTGAAGAAGCAAGGCTACTACTCCATGTGGTAATTTGAAAAGAGAAGTGATGATTTTTCAAGTAATTATCAGCAAAAAATGCCACACAGGAAGGTCGAGCCTGGAACATCCCACTGAGAGAAACTACCAAGACAGAAAATAATGTGACACGGATAATACCAGAAAAGCAAACTTCCCGGCAGATGAGGTACTTTATCGTTGCCATAGTCACCTTTCTTTAATGAACTGGCCTCAGTGGCTGTCTTTAAACCGCGAACAGAATTTAGTCTTATTTCTTATGCTGAAGAGAGTCTAGAGACTATCAACCCTGAGATCCAGAATACTGCATATTCTTGCAAATAAGTAAACAAGTTCACCATCCCATAGTTTTTCTTGCTTTGCAGGAACTCTGTAGCTATTATCAAGGAAGGCGAATGAATGTGATCACTACAGTTTTTAAGAAGTGACTGGTATCATTTACACTCCTACGTGTGCTCTACGGCTTTGAACAGACCTGTGGGCCAAATCTTGCCCAACATCTGCTTTCGTAAATAAAGTTTTATTGGAACACAGCAATGTCCAGTAATGTATGTATTGTCTTAAATACGTATGGCTTAACTATGGCTGCTTTTGTGATGCACCAGCAGGGTCGGGTAGTTCCTGAAAGACTTCATGGCCCTCACAGCCCCAAATATTTACTATCTAGCCCTTTACAGAAAATGTTTGCTGACCCTGGTTTAAAATAATGGTTATTCTTTTCCTAAATTGACAGATAATGTTCATTCTGACAATGCCCCCACATCTTGCAGAGTAAGGAAGCAGTACAGTAATTTCATAGTTCTATAACCATTAACAATAATTTCTAGCTTATTATGGGCTGTGGCACAGAAAAGATAGGCTGTGGATTACATATAATTTCCTGGGTCCTGACTCTCATTCCACTGTTTCTCTTCAATTCAAGAAACAAATCACAGTGCAAGGGAGAAAGTCATATTGAAGTATTCACACTGAAGGATGCCATTATTATTATCATCATTAAAGGATATCACCGAAGGGAACCATTCTAATTTATAAAAACAGTAAATAGTTTGCAAATTTCCAAGCCCTAACAATCCATTGATAGCCAATGACTGTAACACACACAACAACTGATTGCAGTGCCCCGGTGGGACCAGCACCGTGTTTGAGAAGCGCTGATCTAAACTGGTGTTTTTAAAAAACAAATACAATCTGTGATCTGAGGATTGATTGATTGATTGATTCGTCCTCTCAACAGGTGAATGCCTGCTGAGGGCAAGCGTTCTGGAATACAAAGACAACCGAAGATACCAGATACAACCCTGGCTCTCAAGGAGCACGCGCTTCAAGAGGACAGGAAATTCTGTCGATGGATTATTGGGGCAAGTGAAGAGGCAGTCATACCAAAGAGAGCTTCAGGAAGTCGCATTTGAACTGGGCCTTGAGAGAGGGATGGGATTTGCATCGGCAGTGGTGGGAGGGCACCTGGCAGGAGGGAAGTCCAGAGGGGCCTGAGAATCAAGGAGGTTAATGTATTTCACCCAAGTGCACAGACTTAAGTAATGGAATCAGTGTTGGAACCAGGTATCCAGAGTGAAGCATTTGTCAGAAGCCATTTGAAATATACTTAGTAGGTAGATTTCTGAGGAGGAAAGAGCATGAGAGATGTTAGTTTTAAACTTTTAAACATTTTGTTTAGATAAGAGGGGAAGGTTGTTACATAAACTATACTAAGAAAGGGTGTCTACACTAGAGAAAGGAATCTGGATCTCAGGTCAGATATATCCAACCAACCAACAAAATACTCTCCCACAGGCAAGAGTCAAAAAAGATCTCAATATTTAAGAGTAAGCTAGAGACCATCTTTAGGCTATCGTAATACATGAAGCACCAAAAAAACCATTCTTTAAATTCGGGGCTACTCTGGTTTTCTGTAACTTGGCTCATTTTCTAATTAGGGGTGTCTTGGGGCTGTCTCTCCTGGCGTGGTCTTTTATATTAACTTGGGCACTCAATCATTAGCGGAAGTGATCATCTAAGACCTTATTTTCATTAACTCCTTGGGTTTAGATACTATCAGTCTTTTTCCCTCTGACAAGTAAATTCCATCTTCATATCTTAAGTGGTGTCAGTTGTTCAACTCTAAAACCAAAACAAAACCCAAACAAAGGCAGAGTACCGTGCTCGGCTTCATTCCACGTAGTACAAAACACATACCGCAGAGTAACTAAAGACTTGCAGCTTTCATCTCAAGAGATGAGCGTGCTGTTACCATTATCCTGGGTTGAATCCTACTTAGAGAAACACCAGGAGATATGCAGAAGGCAGTCAACCACCACTTAGTCAATCATAAATAAATGGGCGCTGAAAGTTTCCCCATATACATCTGATCACAGTAATACACATGGGATCAGGGCAATGTGCAATTATGATGGCTCGTGTGAGGTATTATATGATCATAATAACCCGGCGACGTCTTTCCTGCTTACGGATACACATAAACATCCCTTACTTCCAAAATGGAAGGAAAAAGTATGAGGGAGACGCCATATTCATCAATACGGCTGGTGTCCTTTGTGAGCACAGATGTGTTCGTCAGTGTTTTGTGGGATCCAGATGGCCAGACCAAGTTCTAGGCACTTCTGGCTTTAGTGAAAATTTTGCCTACCTCATCTCCCGTGACATCTTGCTACATAAATCCTCCCTTCAGCTAAATCAACATACAGAAGTCCCCTCACAAAGCCGTGAACTTTCCTATTTTGTGAGTTTGCTTGCATGAAGCCAGGCTGAGCATAAGTGGAGTCTGTGAGCCATGCTCCCTGGGTCCCGCTTTACTGCTTACTGACTGTATGACCTTGGTAAGTTAGTTATCTCTCCGTATCTCATCATCCTTATGTATAAAGATTACTGTACATCCTTGTATGTATGTAATAAACTCCATCTTGAGGGCTTTTGTGAGGACAAAATAAGCTAAAACATGTAAAGAGCTTAGAGCTTTGTCTTACAAGTGCCCAGTAAGTGTTGTGATCGTTGCCATCACCATCAATTTCATCAGACCATGTAAGCTTCCTCCTCCCCCCTCTCTGTTAACTGAACTCCTCTCCCCCGTCCTCAGCCATATACCCACCATGATCCCTTCTTCCCCTAATTTGAACACGGGTCACCTTAGCTGGCACTATTAATTTATGTGTAACTGTCAGGGGTACAGAAAGTTTTCTCATCTAGACTGAAGACTTCTTTTTTAAAAATTTTTTTTTCAACGTTTTTTATTTATTTTTGGGACAGAGAGAGACAGAGCATGAATGGGGGAGGGACAGAGAGAGGGGGAGGGACAGAGAGAGAGGGAGACACAGAATCGGAAACAGTCTCCAGGCTCTGAGCCATCAGCCCAGAGCCCGACGCGGGGCTCGAACTCACGGACCGCGAGATCGTGACCTGGCTGAAGTCGGACGCTTAACCGACTGCGCCACCCAGGCGCCCCTAGACTGAAGACTTCTTGAGGGCAGGACTTCCAAGTGTATGTTTGCTCTGCATGTAGATGTATCTGACACAATTGTTGTTTGATGGTCATAGAAGCCAGAAAGAAGCATCTAGATGTGAATGTGAATGGTTCTTACTTCTAATTTTGTTTTAATCTTTATTATTTATTTTTGAGAGAGAGAGAGAGAGAGAGAGAGAGAGAGAGAGAGAGAGAGAATGAGCAGGGGAGGGGCGGAGACAGAGGGAGACACAGAATCGGAAGCAGGCTCCAGGCTCCGAGCTGGTAGCACAAAGCCCGACGCGGGGCTCGAACCCACGAAGTGCGAGATCATGACCTGAGCTGAAGTTGGACGCTCAACCGACTGAGCCACCCAGGCGCCCCTGAATGGTTCTTACTTCTAAAACAACATTCTTGGTCATGGTTGTCAGTGGCGATGGTATTGACTGAAATGTATGATCGTTACGTGTTTGAAGTGAAGCATTTGAAACGGAAAGTCATGCCAGAAGGAACTAGGAGCGGGATGGCAGTAAGAAGAAAGATGTTCTAGCTGTACGTCTGTTACTAATCGTTTCACATCCTTTGAGGCTCACAGAGGTCCAACATCTTGTCCATTCCTAATCTACAAAGTGGTTGGTCAGAATCAGTGACCCCTGAAGTCCCAGGCAGACCCTGTTGGCTGCCCCCGGTCAAATGCTTTTGAGTTCAAGGACCCCCAACTTCATCTGAGTTCTGTATGGCACTGGGTAGCCTCCCCCGTTACAGGGGCCCAGACCAACTTTGGAAATCCTATTAGCCCTTGCCAGTGATTGCCTCAGGAATAGGACCCAGGTCTGGTCAATGAGACCTGAGGGGTAGTTTGCTGTGGGGCTTCTGGAAAATGTTTTCTTCCTCATCAAAAGACAGAGATCTATGAGGAAACACACGCTCCCCTTGCCTCCTGTCTGGGAGTGTGGCTTCTTGAGGAAATGGTGACTGGCACCTTCAGGGTCATCTTGCAATCATGAAGCTAAGAGAACAGTAGCCAGTCTAGTGCCCCAATTTACTTACCCAGCTGAATTAACCAGCATGTTGTGAACATAATTCCCCTGCGGTTTAAGCCATTTTACTTCTGTTACTTATACCTGGAAAGTTCCTGATTGTCAACATGCCAGGTACCACAAGGTTGAGGCATGTTGTTAAGCTATGGGAAATGCTGCACACAGATCATCTCCGACGACACACACAATCCCCCTGGGGACACTCTTAGACTAAACGCCACACTGGCCGGGTCCCGTGACCCCAGAGACCACCATTGTGTTTCTGTGCAACTGATGTTTACTTATGTCAGTCGTGCTTCGCCATCGCTGTAAACTCAAGCTGACACATTCGTGATCGGCGATGTAGCAACAGGAAAAGGTACCTCCCTAATTTCAAAACAGATCTAAACTCTCTAAATTCCTCGACAGAGGTCCCCTCATCCTTCATTCTGTGGGATTATCTTAAGAAGCTCATTCTAGCACCCTGTCCGATGTATGGGTTCTTTCCAAACGTTCCTTCCATTCCTTTCAACGGCTCCCTAGTTTGTGTGTTGTATCTCCGTCGAACACTCTTCCGTGCTCGTGCTTTATGGCCTGAGGTATATAAATTCTGTTCAGGATCACAAAACTCCCAGTGGTATACACATAGATAACAAACCTGCAGACTCATCACAGGTCCTTCAGGACCGTCAAACCCGAAAGCTCAGCGCAATCCCCTCTCTCTCCTGCTGCAGGTGAGGAACCTGAGGTCTGCGGAGGCGGAATGCCTCGGTGAAGGTGACGCAGTGAGCCGGTGGCATCACGGAGTGCAGGAAACTGAGGTCACTTGGTGAGATTAATTACGGTGACCCCAACCGAAACAACAGCAACTCACATTCACCCCGGGCTTAGGACAGAGCGGGAACCACTCTATGTGCTTCGTGCGTTTTGTTTCATTGAAATCTCCCCAGAGCCCTAGAGGAGGTAGGTACTACAATTATTGCCATAACATAAGTGAGCACACAGGAGACCAAGAAAGGCTAAGTACAAGTACCTGCCCAGGTTCATCGATGCTCAATACACATGTGATCATTGTTCAGCCACTTAGAGTCTCCTGACGCTCCACCGGGGGTGGCAATTCTTGAATGGTGACTGTTGGTAGGTGAACGGCTTCAACTGCGGCAAAACTATTAAGTACAATGGATTCTCAAAATCCTGACTTCTGTGCATTCCACATGTATGCGGCACAGTCCTTAGATCTCCTGTGTCACCTGATCTCCCAGTGTGCAAACAGCAGGGAATGGGGAGCTCGGGGGAAGAGGGATTAAGAGCTAGTTAAGAGATAGGCACAATGGAGAAAATGCGTTTCTTTCCCGGTTCGTGGTCCCTGCCTGCTTACTGAAGGGCGAGCCCCTGAAAACACGGCAGGGAGCGGAAGAGACACGGGGTGACCCCAGATGCCTTGTCCTGAGTTTGCACAGAGTAAGGGAAAAGAT
Source organism: Prionailurus viverrinus (assembly GCF_022837055.1). Classification (NCBI taxonomy): domain Eukaryota; kingdom Metazoa; phylum Chordata; class Mammalia; order Carnivora; family Felidae; genus Prionailurus; species Prionailurus viverrinus. The sequence continues at coordinate 14,030,963 of NC_062576.1, read as the reverse complement.
ACTACAAAGCATTTGCAAGGAGCCACTGCTCTTTCCCACTTAAAGGCAGAGCCGACCAAGCTGGGGGAACTACTTTCCTGGGTTTTTGTTATATTTCAAAGCACACGTAAGCACGGACGTAGACATGGGGAGCTGGAAAGGCCTTTTGAGGTCATCTTGTCCAAGCATAGTCCATGGCGGCAGGAAGGGGCGCGCCAATGCCTGGAGAAATCTGGGGGCCTCCTCCAGTTCAGACAGCCCACACAGCCGTCTGGAGCTTCCACGGCTTCCCTGTTATGTGTTAAGGATGAGAGTAGTGTGGCCTGAAGTGGAAAGGAGCTTTGGGATGGGTCATAATTGGGGTCCGGGGTCTCCTCTACATAAGCTTGGGGACGCGGACACGTTCCCCAGCACGGAACCCCCGGCCAACGCCCCCAGTCGGCTGCTGAAGCAAACAAACCTCTCCTGGGTCTTGTGTGACCTCTCCCGGGAGAACGTCCGGGAACGGGCAACGCTGGGGCCAGGCTGCAGACCCCGCAGCTCAGCCCAGACGCCGAGGTGGCGGGTGCGGCCCCGAGCCCCAAACTGCTTGGCCGGCCTGACTGCTCAACACGGCCCGAGCAGACGGCCTCTAAAATGGGCAAAGGTGGGGAACTGGCAAGGCCTCCTCCGATCAGATTGTTCAACAGCCTCGGAGCGGGCTGGCCTGGCCCGGCCCCAGCCCCAGCCCCGCCACCCGAGCCAGGGCCTTCGCGCGCCCGCAGGCCTCGGGCGGCAGCCTGGCGCGGCCTGGATCTCCCGGCAGCGCCTCTAAGTCAACCGTGCCTGCAGCTGTCAGCGGCACGGCCTGTTTGATGCTGTGCGGATGGCAGCGATTCAGTCGATCCGGGGATGCTTCCAGGGCGGTGTTCTTGGGCCGGGGGAGAAAGACAGTCCCCCGGGGGGCCGGAGGCAGTGGGCCGCGCTGCCAGCAGCCTGGCTCGTCTTCCTCTCAACACCATCGAAGGCCTGCCAGGGTGTCTCTGTTGAAACCTGGCGGCGCAGTAGCCCCTGACGTTTGACTCGGGACCGTCCAGGCGACCTGTTCAGCGAGACGCGCTCTCGACGGCGGGCCTCGGTGGGTGTGACGGCAAGCTCACGGCTGCCGTCAACAATAAAGATCCTCCCCCACGTTATGCAGGCAGAGAGGGCAACGGCCCCCTTGGTGCAGCCCCGTGGCCCGTGCCTTCACCTCACCGCAAGGGGCTGCTGCTCCAAGGCTGGTATTTGCCTGCAATCTTTCCCTGGGAAGTAATTAGTTTCCATTTAGAGGGGTGACAAATTGATCGGGCAGGAGTCGCACTGAGCTCTGAATTGAAGGTAAACTGTGATGGCTGTGGCCCTGGCAAGGCAGGTTTGTAGGTCTGTCGATGCATTTTACAGTTTCAAAATCCAATCACCCAACAGCAGGAGAGGAAAGACAACTGCTCTGAAAAAGGGAACCGAGGCCTGCATCTCCTTCTGCAAGTTCATTATCGCCTCGCTAAAGCATGACGGTGGTGTGAAATGGGTTAGACGCAAGGATGCCTCTGTTAACGGCCAAAGAAAAAAAAGTCGCACATCATTAGGAATGGAATAAACGATACTGAGGCACAGAGCAGAAATGATTTGATTAGTAATTTCCAGTTTTGAAAAGACCTGGAAAAGTACCAAATGACTATACAGAAGGTGTGATGGAGTTCTTAATTGCTATAACTGCTCTGGGAAACGTGATGATTTGTGACAGAATACAGCACAGTAAGCTAACGCTAATAACCGTTAATTAAATGCAGCAATGATATACTCTCAAAATGCACATACAAGTTACCATAATTTCTAGATTAAAAGCTGCACTGTCAGAAGCCAAAGGCAAAGAAAGGTGGAGGGAGCAAGAGACATCTCTCTTGCCGGCGTGAGCGGGCCCCGCGGTCTGCCCAGAACAGAGCGGCCAGAAAACGCGATGGGAGAAAAACACACTTAGCTGGAAAATGTGAAACGGTTCCTGAATGAAGCTGGCCCTCTGGAGGGAGAGTTATTAATTCCGAAAGGCTGTTGCTGCACCAGACCATCTGGCGGTGTGTGGCGAGTTCAGCGGCTGGTGCAGCTTCCGGTTGGATCTGCCTTGCCCCCCCTGTGACAATTCCCCACTTGAGCTGTTGTCATGCCGGGTCCAAGTTGTTTGGAGGGAAAGCGGGAAGAGGGGAGCCCGGTGACGTGGTGGGGCTCCGCGGAGTTTGAGGGGCTATCCTTTTTACATCCGGCCCCCAACAAATGAGGGGAGATTAGGAGGGCTGGGTTGGTGGGGGGGCGGCTGGAGGGTGATTCACATGAAAGCCTCATTTGAATGGAAGATAAAAGAAGTCAATTAATCTCCCTCCCTTTGGGTGAGGAACGCGTGTGAGCCCGAAGGAAGATGAAGGAAATGCTACTTCTAACTCAATTACCTTGGTAATGGCACACCGAGGAAGCTGGGACAGATCGAGAAACCCAGAGATGATCTCAAGACTCCATTTGGGCCGTGGCCTCTTACTTTCTCCTTTAACGCTGGCTAAAGCCACCAGCGTTTTGGACACACCAGAGATCGGCCTCTTGGGAGAAGTCAAGGAGCAAGAGAAATGCTTTCTTTTTTTTTGCCCATCATTCGACCAACGTCTACTGCACCCTCCCCGGAATATGGAATCGAGACAGACAAGGAATATACAAGGGAAGTACGTCCTGAAGCGATGGAACACTTCTGGGGATAAATGTTTTTGCAGGGAGGAGGGAGAGGCCACCTGTTGAGTGGAAGAACTGGGGACGGTGGCACGGAGGAGGGGCCCCTGACGCAAATCTGGAGCCAGTTACTGGATGTGGACACGAGGCAAACGAGGGGCAGGGTGTTCTGGGGAAAGATCCGCACAGCGACCGCCCTCATACAGCGGGAAGGCGAAAGGCCAGTAGAGGGGTCTGGTCAGCGGGGGTGCGAAACGGATGAGGGGAAGGGGAGCGACACGGTTCGCTGGAGGGCCCAGAATGGCAGTCGGACGTGGCCGTCTTTCTTTGGTCGGGCGAGTGGCACAGTCAGGACAGTGTTTCGGGAGGATGAATTTTAGAAGAACCCGTAGTTATCTGTTTGAAACTCTCTCCTTCAGGGACCTGTTGAAATGCTGCCTCGGCAGGGAGCCTTCCCAAACCACCCTTCCCCAGCACCACTCTTCTCCCATCCAGGTACTAACCAGGCCCGACCCTGCTTAGCCTCCGAGATCAGATGAGATCCGGCGCGTTCAGGGTGGTGCAGTCACAGACCTCCCTCACTGTTCTTTTATCCCTTCGACGTCCTTGCTTTTTTCCTCAGCATTTATCACTCTGGCCATCGTGTTACAACCCATTAACCTGTTCGTTGCCTGCCCCCACCTCCATTCCCATGAGTGACTTCGTTTTGTTCTCTGCTGAATTCCAGCACTGGGATCGGTGCCCAGCCCTGGTGCTCGATAACTACTTGCTGAATGAGCCAGTGGATGGATGGCAGATGGAGTGAAGTCGTGGTTCTCAAAGTGCCGTCCTGACCAGCAGCCCCAGCAGCACCGGGGACCGGGTGGGGAAGGCAAATTCTCAGGCTCTACTCAAGATTTACCGAATCAGAAGCTCTGGGGCGGTGGCCCACGCTCTGTGACTAATCAACTCTGCAGGCAATCTGCGGCACGCTTAGGTTCGAGAAGCATCAAGTGAGAGGAGACTGGAAGCAGGGAGGCCAGTAAGGAAGTTACAGCAGAGGCCGCTTTGACGGAGAGGAAGGGACAGACAGGGCCAATCTTTCGAGAGGTTAAATATGTACTTGGCAAAGGAAGAGTCTGGGACATTTGTCGATTTCTGGCTGTGCTAACTGGCTGAATTGTGAGTACAGGAAGACGGGAGTGGGAAAAGGTTTGGGGAAAGAGAAAGCAGAGGCAGTAAATTCAATTGCTACATGATAATCAAGTTAACTACTTGGATTTCAAAGACCGTCCAGAAAAACTCGCAGCAGTCTATCCGAGGACACTGGTGGTGTCATTTAAAAGCCAATGAATCAGCAGAGGACACGTAGATTGGGAGGAAGGTAAGTTCAGCTTGGCATATTTTAAATTTTTGGCGCTTGGGAGGGATCAGCGGCGGCGATGGGGAGATGCTATGTTGGCTGTGCGACATATGGACCCAGAGCTCCAGGGATGCCAAGCACCAACATCATCCCCAAAGTGGCTGTGAAAACCACAGGTTCTGGTGAAGTCCCTCAGGGCAAGTGAGAATAAAACCTTGGATTATGTGGAGGATAAAGAGATCTGGGAGTTGAGAGATAAGGAGACAAAAGAGGCGAGAAGACTGTCATAAAGCATTCAACAAACAAACAAACAAATCAGAAGGGCAGTTGCAAAGTTCCAGTGGGGATCGCTGAGGCCTCTGGGAGGGCAGAGGCAAGCCAGCTCCGTGCCAGGGTGACCCTATGTGGGGCTAGGAGACAAGCAGCCTGAGGACGAAGAGGCAGGAGTGGAGGGGGTGCAACTTTTTCACCTGGTGGCAGGAGACACGTAAGCCCGTTTACGTGCCGAGGGGAGAAAGAGCTTACGGGAGAGGGGAGCTCACTGGGGAGGAGGGACGGGATGGGGCACGGAACTCAGTGTGCAAAGGCCTGAGTCTGCACAGGGGCGACCCCTCTCCCGCTGAGAGGGAGGGAAGGGCTGGCGTCCATGTGGACACAGGTACACAGAGTGTTATGGGACAGATTAAAGACCTGAAACATGAGAAAAAAACCCATGAAGGTTTTCATAAAAGAAAACACAGAATGGTATCTGTGGACTAGAGCCAGACAAAGACTTCCTAAACCAGATCCCCCAGGTGTATGTGTTTCACTATAGAAAAATGCAGATTATCTCAATAAAGGTCACTATACAGAGTTAATGGATACAGGTGGGGAGAAGATACTTGAGTGGCTAAGATAAACAAGTGATCCATAGTTAGGATACACAAAAAACAAGTCAGAAACTCAGGAAAATGTTCCATTAGTGACAGTACTTTATACGGTCAAATGGCAAAAACTAGAAAGGCGGGTAACAGTAAGTGCTGGCAAGGACACCCGGGGAGGAGAACTCTCACCTGCTCTGGGCGGATGGTCACATTCACAGCAATTCTGAAAACAATCTGCAATATTTACTGAAATTAATTTCTGTTTTATGACCCCACGAAACCTCCTGGGACGTACCTCAGAGAACTTAACTGGAGAGTTCCATAAATGGACACATCTCGAGGACGACTATGGTGGTAGTGGTTGCCCCGGGGGGAGGTGAAGGCAATCTTGGCTGTCCTTTGCTCAGGGAACACACACTATGGGATTCTCGGCAGCACTGAGAAGTGACAAAGGACATGTGTGCCCAGGAGCATGGGAAGGCCCTAAGAATTCAGTGTGAAACACGAGGAAAAGAGTGGACATTTACAGCACATTACCGCTTACGTGAGCCGAACGCACTCACAGAGTAACACTAGCTAGTAACGCTACATTAGGCTGGGGGTCAGGGGGAGGATGAGCAGACTGAGATGATGGCGGAAAATTAAGAGGGGCCTCATACACATCCAGGATGACAGCACGCTCTGTCTGAGGAGTGTGATGAATTCAACGATCGGGTCTTCAAGCTCATATTTACATTTGTTCATAAAATTTAAAAAAGGTTATGGGAGAGGTGCATTTCCAGCAGGGGTCTGATAAGTCTTTGTGAGGTGCTGGGATTTATGTTGTATCTTTTCTTAAAACAGTTTATTCATTTATCTTGAGAGAGAGACAGAGAGAGCACGAGCAGGGGAGGGGCCGAAAGAGAGAGGGAGAAAGAGAATCTCAGGCAGGCTCTAAAGGATTAGAATGGAGCCCGACGTGGGGGTTTGATCCCATGAACCATGAGATGATGACCCGAGCCGAAATCAAGAGTCGGATGCTCAACCAACTGAGCCACCCAGGCGGATGGGGACAGGCCTTTGATTTATGCAGGTGAGAGTATTCTGAGACAGAGAAGTGGCCTGAATGGAGACGGGAAGGTACTGGGCATGACAGGAAACACCGGACAGACTAGCGTGGCCGGAGCCAGGAGCAGGCAATGGAAGGTGGTTCAGGAACCACCCGAGTATGGGAGATAAAAAGTCATCTGTGAAGGACTTCGGATGCTAAGCCTGGGAGCTGAGGCAAGACGTGGCCCCACTGGCTGTGGAATGGAAAGGGGAAGAGAGGAAACCCAGGAGGCTGGGAGCCCAGACAGGAAGCTCCTGGAGGGAAGGGGCCGGAAGTGACAACAGCTCGGGCTCCAGCAGTGGGAGCTGAGCTTGCGGGCCCTGCCAGGTGGCCTCTACAAAATTCCAAGGTGGCAATGCTGCGTGCAGCCCACATCGGAGTTTAATGATGACTTTCTACAAAAACAAATTGTCATTGTGGCTGTGGAAAAGCGTTTCACTGTTCCAGGCCCACTCTCCTATCCAAGGGAATCAAGCCTTCTTTCAGTAGCCACCCACAACCACCACCGGTGCCAATGAAAGCCTCTCTGTCTTTCACACACGCGGGTGCGTGCGCGTGCACACACACACACACACACACACACACACACACACGGAGAATTAGTTCTGTCCTAATCAGAGAAGTAAATACTGTTTCACCGCATCTACTTCTAATTCTCTTAGGTAAGCATGCCAGTCTCCCGACCTCAACCTTATGCAGGGTTTTGGTTTTCTGCCTTTTGTTTTTCTTTTGTTAGTTTATCTTCCAGGGGTTGGTTCGGCTTCTTCTACACGATTCAAGGGTTGGGGCTCTAACTTTTTCCCTCGAGAGAATTACGACCGCTAGGAAAAATTTCCTGTTTCATCCTACCGTCCGGGCCACCAGCAGCCATTTATTTTTCTTATGGGCACCAAGAAAAATGTTTCAAAGTATATTTTCTAAAGAAATGAATGTTCATGAGACATTACATCCATTCCTATTTACATCACGGCCTTCTCAGGGGAAGAGACCACAGTGTTCCCTTAGCCACCAAAATGCATCTCATGGGATTAAATCTGCTCCGAGTCAGGGTATAAATATCCTTTTTTCTCCTTCTTTTGCCTGACAGCCTTAATCCCTTTAAAAAGGCTCAGGCGTCTTTACAAAAGAGGACATACTGTCATGTTTTCAAGTTTTGCTCTGAAACACAAGAGGACCTCAGAAGAAAGAGCACATCTGCCAGATGTAATCCCACAGACGCTACCGAGCTCAGGCCCGCAGACCCAGCAGAGACGGAAGGCCACGGCCTCTTCCCTTTCTGTTTCCAATAAGGAAACTGAGGCAGGTAAATGGAAGGCCGTAATTAAGGCCGCGAAGACTGGTCTAACAGCCTGCGGGCCAGGTCCAAGTGGGGATGATTGATTCCATATTTCTCTTTGAGCTGGTCTGAGAGGGAGAGGGAGAGAGAAGGGCTGAAATCCTCCTGGGGTCAGCTCATTTGCTCCAAACTCAAAAGCAATTATGCAGTCCCTTATCGATGCCGAGAAGATGATATTTCATTTGGGTTTATCTGAAAAACAGATTTCTTGTTTTCTTTCCTCCAGTGAAGGGGCTATAAAAGAAACAAGAATTTTGGTGTGGCGGGGGGGGGGGGGGGGGGGGGCGGGGAGCAGGAGCCGGGGGGGGGGGGGGGGGGAACGTGTGAAAAATGATACTTTGACATATATTATGCGCTTAATCTTTGGTGGCAACTTTTTTACATTTGTAAGAGTTATGGATTTTAAAAGTCAGGGCTAAGATGGCTTAATGAGCATTCACCCCCCTGGAAGGAGAAGTGGGGCTGATGTGTGTTAGTCAGCTGTTAGCTTTATTGCCTCTCTTCTGTACTAAAAGTGACAAGTTGAACACATTATAGAGAGCTCAGATGTGTTATGCAGATGAAGCCTGCAGCAGTATCTGCCTGCTCTCTATTATTTATGATGTCTATATAATACAATGGACTGAGATTTAAGCCATTGTGATGCAGTTTGTTTTCCAGGGCGCTAAAGTACAGCACATTTTACAGAGAATTGCATCTCTGTTACATATTAATCAAATCTATCTTACATGCAGCTCTTACACTGTAAACTAAAGGGAAAAAAAGATTAAAGCGCTTGGCTTTTCCTCAGCTGTCAAGGACTGGCAATAAAATAATAATAAGGGCTTCTAAATAATGTGTGTGTGACAGGCCTGTGCTCGCTTGCACAGTCCTTTATGGAGGTTAACTACAAAATAAGTTCCAGTGAGTGATCGGGAACAGGCCTGTGTGTAATACTGTAATGCCAACGACGGCATAATTCTTGAAAAGTTCATTTGCAGAAAATTCTCTGACTTGATGAGGCAAAGTTTGGCCTCCTGAATCATTCTGCCACGGTGTGCGGCCTGCGTGGAGTCGTTCTGGAGTTTACGGTCCTCGCACTTTTGAACTTGCTTCAGCTGTAGTCCATTAGAAACTGAAAACCCCGCTCCTTGGTACCCAAGCGGGGGTTTACTGTTCGGGAAGTCATGGGAAAGTGGTTTTATGGCGGGACACGTGCAAAGGCTGCTGAGCTCTGTGGTTTGGGCGGGGTGGGGGGGGTCATTTTGGTGGTGGTGGTGGTGGTGGTGGTGGTGGTGTGTGTGTGTGTGTGTATGTTTCACATGAAGGAGATCGTGCTCTCTGTTACTCTGGGGAGAAGGATGGAGAATCTTGGTAAAAAACAACAGATGGCTTTCTGGAAGTTCTTAAGGTGCTCCCTCCACACCCTTCATCCAGGAAAGCACTTCGTGGCAACTCACGAGACTTTCGGGCCTTTATTTTGAATTCTACGGATGCTCGAAGAAAGACCGTGGGCTGCAAGCGTTGTAGCTGCGTCTTACGCTTCCTCCTAGGAATGGAAAATGCCTGCATGCCAACCTGGGCCCGGCTCACTTTTCAGCTCAAGGTAATTTCTGAAGAGAGGAGGGAAGAGAAATTGCACTGTTCACAAAGAGCCTGAATTTGCTCCTTTGTGACAGTCGGCAGATACGACACAATGGTTTCAGAATCTGTCTTTCTACCCAAAAGCTCAAAGTACAAAATTTACATTATTATCCTCTTGCCCACCATCTACATAAACCAACCCCCCAAATATTCCCACTTAGCCTCCCAGGGGTCTGCTTTTCTTGCCGTGCGTGGGAAGAACGACACGTACCTCTTCCTACTTCCTTCAGGCCTCACAAGCAGGGGTTCTGGAATGACGGGTGCCATGATAGTCCATCAGTGTCCTAGAGTCCTCAATCTTTCTAAAACGAACACCTGTTCTCTGAATTATTAAAACTGGAGTGAACGCGACTTTACAAATACTTCATTCCAATTCTTCATTCACAAACCTAGCTTATCGAGGGCCCACGGTTCGTCAAAGCTCTGTGTCACCTCCTTGCATCTTACTTATCCTAGAATTTGCAGCGACCTGAGACGTAAGGGCGGTGATATATACACGACGCACCGTGGTTCTCAACCTTATGTGTGTATTACGCATGTCCGGCGCGTTTTAAAAGGAATATTAATGGCCAAGCTCCACCTCCAGGCCAGTGGACTCAGAAGCTCAGTGGTTTTGAAAGCTCTGCAGGTGAGGGTACAGCCAGGGGTGAGAGCCAGCACAAGGCGTGATCGTTAAGAACACGGACTCCCAATGAAAACTTCAAAGCCACTGTGGAACCAAGCTGAACTGGGTTACATGTCCTGCTCTGCCAAGTTATTTAAACTCAGCCTCAGCATTCTCTTGAGTAAAACTGGGGTAATAAGAGAAGCTACCTGACATAATATACTGCGATCTCTTACTGCGGTCTGAAAAATGGTAGGTGCTCAGTAAATAGAAGCTATCATTTTTTCCCCCTGAACTTTCTGCAAGCTGAAAACGATACCATCTTATATATGAAACGCTGTAGGATAACAAAGCACTTCTGTGGGCATCAATTTAACTTCATCCCCACAAAAACCATGGAGAGCGCACATGATGATTCCCATTTTATAGATGAGAAAACGAGCCCGAAGGAGTTCAGTGCCTTCCCAAGGTCCCACAAGAGGTAAATGGAAGAGAAGGGCTTGAACCCACCCGACCGGACGCCTACAGCTTCCACCAGACAGGGCTGCCAGAATGATCTATGCCATCGTGGATGTGAGTTGAATTAAGCACGGTCAACGTGAATGTCCCACTTCGAGCAGTGGTTCTCCAAGCGCATCAGCATCGCCTGGGGCACCTAAAATCCCAGCCTCTGCAAACACATAAATGGAGGCAGTGTGGACTGCACCTCTCAGCCTCCTGGGTGGCACTGCCAGACTAGGCTGGAAAGTGCCCGGATGCTCTACGTCATGGCCTCTACGCCAGCCCCTGTTTCCAGCACGAGTCCTCTGAGAGAACCTAAAACCTGAACAACGCTCTCCTTGTCTCCCTCTTCCCCAACCAGCGATCACCTCCTCCCTTCCTCCTCCCCCACGTGCACAGGGATGTGTGCGCACACAGGACTCCCCCCCACTCTTTTCCTGCATTCAAAGCCCAGCTCAGGACCCTCCGGGGAGGAGAATGACTCAGCCAAGAGCTCGTCAGACCAATCGCATGTCCCTCTCTGTCACATACATTTGGTAAGGCACAGCCAGCTTAGGAACCCAGGCCTTCAGCTCCTGGGAAGAAATGCTGGTGGAGGCCTGAGACACAGGCGAGGGGGAGGGCACGGTCTCACGGGAGCTCGCTAACCTCCCACCTCTGAGAGGCGGCACACTCTCCAGAAGCTCCATGAGCTTCTCTGAAACCCTCTGCCTTTAGAGTGTTCAGAAGGTCTCATCAGCAGCCCAGAAGGGAAGTCACAAAGATGGGGGGGGGGGGGACACACAGGACAGGCACGTCTGACGGCCACATGGGAAAGGGCCCACATCCTGGGGGCACAGACGTAAAAGCAGCCCACCCTGGCTGCCCCGTCAGGCAGGCCCAGCGAGCACGCAGCAGAAACCAACCTCGAACGTGGCGTGACAGACACCCGAGCATCCTTCACGTCTGGGGAAGTGGAGTTCACGGTCACCAACGCCTAACTCCCTCTTCACAGTGGTGGAGGGACAGGTATGAGGTTCAGCGACCCACTCAAGGGCTCTGTTCCAAGAGCCCTCAGAGGCTGGTTCCAAGCCAGCTGACCCTGAGCCACAGCGCCAGGCTGCCCAGAGACCTGGAGTGTCTAGAGAGCAAACAGGATTTCTGTGGTGTGAAATTCACAGTCTGCCTTTTGATAGGTTTATTTCATTATCCTCTTAACCGCTTTGGGATGAACGCGCACTCACTCCCATTTCGCAGATGAGGAAGGCTGAGCCTCAGGAAAGCCAAGTGGTTGGCTAAGGTCACCAAGGTCACCGGGCTGGATGAGATGGGATGGCGAACGATCTGGGCCCAGACCCACGCGGTCTGATTCCTAGCCTGGTGCTCCTTCCCCTCGTTGGGGTCATCCCCATTGAGGCTGGGGCAGAAATGACCATGTGTGTGGACACAATGACACTCTGGGTGACAAAGGCGATGGGGCCGGCTCTGACATGCAGATCGCAGAATTGCCACCACAGGTCCTAGCCGTGCAGCTGAAACCCGAGGGTTCCCTTGAGCACGTGAGGTCATTACCAAGGCCGGGCTCACCCCACAGCAAGTGAGGGAGGGGAGGTGGATGTGTGTGGAGGAGAATTCACGGGACACTCCTCACCGCATCTGAGCATCCACTCGGGGGCCGGGCAGGCAGGCAGTCTCCGTGGGTATGGTGTGCGAACTATCCTCGGCTTGAAGCGCTCTGCAGGGCACTGCCTCGCCTCTAGCCTTATCTCACAAGTCCGTCCCTTCTCAGCGGGACTGTGGGGCCTGCCCCTGACCTCCTGTTTAAAGGAGCATGCTTCCTGTTCCAGGGGCCCCCAAACCCCATACCCGCCCCTCCTAACATAGTCCAGTTTGCTCACTGACGGTGCTCAGTGTCTCTCTCCCACCATCCACGGAGGTGAGCTCCCGGAGGACAGGGTCACTTCATCGTCTTTATCTTAAGTTTATTTATTTATTTTGAGGGAGGGTGTGTTGGGGGGGGGAGGGGCAGGGAGAGAGAGAGAGGGAAAGAGAGAGTAGTAGAGAGAGAGGGAGACACAGAATCTAAAGCAGGCTCCAGGCTCCCAGCTGTCAGCACAGAGCCTGACGCGGGGCTCGATCTCACAAACCATGAGGCCATGACCTCAGCTGAAGTCAGATGCTTAACTGACTGAGCCCCCCAAGGTGCCCTTCCCCCCACCTCTTTTGGTCTCTGATGACGTGCCTCATACCCAGAACGATCTGGGCACATAGCAGACACCCATAAATGTTTTTTTGCCATATATTTAACTTTGAAAAATTTCAAACCTACAGAAAAATAGAAAGAATATACTGATACCCATCACCCTTGACCTAGATTCAATAGTTATTAACATTTTGCCTCATCTGCTTTATTTCTGTGTGTAGGTATATGTGTGTGTGTAAATATCTAACACGTATTTCTTTTTGGTACACGTTTAAATTAAGGAAAGACAGTATCTCTTAAGAATAAGAACATCACTCAGAAATTTCAATTGATGGGGTCCCTGGGTGGCTCAGTCAGTTGAGCATCTGACTCTTGATATCCGCTCAGGTCGTGATCTCATGATTTGCGGAATCGAGCCCTGCGTCAGGCTCTGTGCTGACAGCAGGGAGCCTGCTTGAGATTCTCTCTCTCTCCCTCTCTCTGCCCCTCTCCTATCTGTGCTCTGTCTCTCAAAATAAATAAATAAACATTTAATTTTTTTGAACGTTTTATTTATTTTTGAGACAGAGAGAGACAGAGCATGAGCAGGGGAGGAGCAGAGAGAGCGCGAGACACAGAATCCGAAGCAGGCTCCAGGCTCTGAGCTGTCAGCACAGAGCCCGACGCGGGGCTCAAACTCGTGAACCTCGAGATCGTGACCTGAGCCGAAGTCGGATGCTCAACCAACTGAGCTGCCCGGGCGCCCCATAAATAAACATTTAAAAAAAATAAAAGAAGTTTCAGTTGACCCATCACCTAATATATAGTCCACATTAAAATCTCCCCAGGTGTCCCCCCAATATCCTTTAAAATAAGCTTTTAAAAATTTTATACCTATGGCCCAATCGGGGATCAGGTCCTGCATCTGTGCTCATCAAGAGCAGTGCCATCGATATGGGATGAATGAATGAATGAATGAATGAATGAGTGAACGAACGGGTGGGTGAGCCACACTGAGACGGTGTCCTCCAGAGGCATGCTACCAGGGCCAGCGGGGCAGCTGGCGGGACCCTCACCCCGGAGGTGCTCTGCGCCTCTCTTCCATTAGGTCTCCCAGCACATTCGCACAGGATGTGTCCCACTGCCCACCCCCCACGTAGGTCCCTGGACTTTCATTTTTTTTTGCCACGCACCCCAAGGGGGAGGGATGCTGCTCCTGAAGCCCTCACCCACACGAGCGTCCATTATCCTCCGTATCCAGACTTTTCTTTCTTTACTGCTCTTGGCTTATAGATTTTATACGAACACAGAGCGCTGAATGTGTAGCCTGGTTGGTGGAAACCTCAAAGGACCAGCCTGAAAGGGCTCGCAGGGCAGGGGGCCCCCGGGCTGCTCGACGGAGGTGTGTTTGGGTCACCGGTGGGGGTTGTGTGTCCTTGGGAGGCCCACAGAAGGCTGTTTGCTCCGTAAAAGCCAATCGTGGCCATTATGATGCTATTACTGGCGTGAGCTGTGGGATGCTCAAAACACAGGAAAAGTGTGCTCCGGGAGAGGGCAGGAGGAAGAGCCCAAGAGAGACATAAAAAGGCAATAGGATTTAGAGAGCACTCTCAGGAGCGAGGAGGGGTGATGGATGGAACGGAGGGGGTGAGGGCGGGGGAGACATGTGAGTGGAGAGAACAAGCCAGACGTGGGGACGGGGCAGGAGGCAGTCGGAACCTGAGAGTGGCTGGGAAGGCCGGCTCAACGGGGAGGCAGACGGGCCAGAAGACGGGAGCCCCGGGACGAGACGGGGGAAGACAGAAGGCTCAGGAAACCAGGAAGTGCACCCTCACTGGGTCCCAGGGCACACGGGCACAGGCAAAGGGGTTTAATTAGAAACCAGCAGGGCCTCCCCCCCTTCCTCTTTTGTGAAGTCCTGGCCCGTGGTCATGGACCAAGAGGAAAGCAAATCCCCTGGCTGCCCGTCACCGGGGCCTCTTCCTGCCTTCTGTTCCTCTGTTAGTGCTCTGCACTAATGACCGCCTCACCAGCGCACTGACAATGGACGCTCTTGACTGCTTCCAAGGATGACCATACATCTGGATTACGTTGACCGGGCAGCTCCTCCAGCCCCCCGCTGCCCCTCTCCAGTATCACTGCAGCAGGAGTTGGTTACGACCTCCACTGTGGATACTGACCATCTAATTTCCCCGTCTCCTAGGGGCTCTAAATCCAGCCCCCTCTGACCTGCCAGCGGGAGAGATGACCTCACATTTGTCCTGCTTATCACTGGTAATAACCATTAGGGACAATGGCAGGCGCTCACACCTGCTGCCCACTAGGCCGGCAGATCGGGTCTCCACAGGAGGCCAGAGATGCAAATCTCCTCGTCCTTTTCATCACAGCCTGACTCCCCGGCTGTCCCACATGGACAGGGCACCACCAAAGCACGGGTTGAGGGGGGTGGGGATTTGGGAGAGAATTAAGCCGGAGACACAGAGCACGCCGGCCCCCCAGCAAGTCCGCAAACACGGGGGCAGGGGTTTACAAGATGTTGTCAGGCAGCGGGATTGATAAAAGGACAATTTGCCGCTGACCCCCCTGCCGTGGCCCAGCCTAAGGCTCGGACACGGGACAAAGTGGGGCCGACCGTATGCTTTGTGCAACCACCTCTTTGTGAGGAGGGAGTTTCTGCGGCGTGGGCCCTCTCACGGCCGCCCTCACCGCCCCGGAACCAGTGCCGCGAACGTCTGGGACCGAACCAGTGGCCCCGGGGTCACTACCGGCACGGCCGTCTCCGTGCCCCATTCCGGGTTCGCGACCGCCCTCCCGGCCTGCCCCGCTCCCACGGATGAGAGACCGCGGGAGGCCCTCTGGGTCCCCCAGTAGACTCCTCCTGCAGGGGAAGACCCTCCCCACGCAGCCCAGCGTGCCCGCGGGCCCCAGGCAGGCGACAGGCGACAGGCGCGGTGGCCAGGCCCCGCCCTTGCATTCTTCTTGAGGCGCGCCAGCAGCCGGAGCAGCCAGCAGCAAGCGGGGCCCCAGCCCTGCTGTAAAGTATTAACTCATACTGAACACAGTTTGTCTCCGAGGACCCTCTTGGCCCCTTCGTCATCCTGTGCTGACATTTTAATCGTGCTTTTGTGGGAGCTGGCTGGCAGTTTGTCATCAGGAATGGCGCGGCGAGGGGCCAGAGCGGGTTGCTGGCTGTGGCTGCTGCTGAGGGAAGCAGCCCATTCTGACAGACTGAGCAATAATCTGAACTTACTGCGCCGAGCCTGTGGGACACCAGCCGGGCCGCTTTATCTTCTTCATTAAAGTGCGCTCAAAAAAAAAATCCATTTTCCTTTAAAGTCTCAGGAACAGATGGAGTAAAATTAATTGCGCCATTAAGTCCCGATAGACAATACCAGAGTGGTTTTCTTTCAACTGTGCATGTGTGTTACAAAGTGCTCTTCGTAAAAGGCAATTACTGCAACATTTGCCATAAAATAAAGGTTGCTTTAATGGGCAATAAACACAGGCTTCAAATTTTGTATGAAATGGGTCTCCAAAGGGCGCTGTTAGAGGCAGCTCAAAGGCACGACTGACTTTAGTATTTCTGCTCGGGCTTCAGCTCAGCTAGTTCCGAGAACAATGATTCCCCACCCTTGGATATATTCTGATAGAATTATGTATGTGATGTTCACTCACTGCATGGGCCTCTCCAGCCAGATTTTTCTGGTCAGCAAACCGGCAGGCAGAAGCGGGGTGGGGGAGGGAGGGAGGGAGGGAGGGCCAAGTTCACTAGGTTGTCCTCTGGGCGGGCGGTACCCACTGCCAGAGGAAGGAAGGAGCCAGTTAAAGCGACAGGCCCGCTTCGGGGGGTTGGAGAACACAATTTACTAGTTTTCTGTCTCGTAGGTCTGGTGAGGGTTTCCAGTTGATTCCTGGAAGTGGGGCTCGGTGAGAAATCTATATTTATGTATATTTAGAGCCCTTTCGGACAGAGATCCGGCAAAGGGGGAAAATAGGCTGTGCTTTACAACCGAGACGAAAATGATGATGAAGGTCTGTCAGCAAACTGACGACCGGGCGCTCCCGCCGGAGCCCAGCTTCCTGCTCCTTTGTGGACAGTTGTACACCACTGTTCGGGGGAACCCGGAGAGCACGGTGGGTTACAGATCTCTGGCAGCACCAGCGGGGGGAGCTGTCTTTTCTGAGCCCCTGCCCCTTTCCTTGGAAAACCCCACATATAAATTTTCCCCTTTCATCGGCCCAAGCTGCTCAGACACGGTTGGATGGGGGCAGGAACGCAAAGACCAGGAACTCATTTCAATCCACTATATTTCCACATTTCAGTAATTACAAAGTTCGCATGACATATAAATGATCCATTAATTGAAATATGGACTACACCAACTCCAATATTTATGGTATAAATCCATATTTCATTAAACAAATCCAATAAGCAAATATATCAAGGAGAACATGAGAGCCGTTTTATTTAAGTATGAGCTCCGGAGCTACAAGGACCATTTTCTGTCCAAAAGACAGACCTACAGCTCACAACAACAACAACAACAACAACAACAACCAAACAAAAGAAGCTTTAGTGGATTCGGAATTCAGTAGGGCTGGTGAGACAGAGAAGCTCCTGGTGATGAAAATTAACTTCAAATGAATCCAGGGGCAGTTCATGTGGTTGGGGCTCTAGGAGCCCCAGCAGCCACCAGCTACCCTGATGTGGGTGGCACTGGTCTCCACTTAGACTGCTGAGGGGATGGGGAGAGGCCACATATAGGCTCATGCTGCTTGGATCAGAGCAGAACTGTTTTTGTTTGTGTTTGTTTGTTTTACCATTTTATTTTTTAAGAGACAGAGAGAGATAGAGCACAAGCAAGGGAGGGGCAGAGAGAGAGAGAGAGAGAGAGAGAGAGAGAGAGAGAGAGGGAAACACAGAATCCAAAGCAGGCTCCAGGCTCTGAGCTGTCAGCACAGAGCCCGACGCGGGGCTTGAACCCACAAACGCAAGATCATGACCTAAAGCAAAGTCAGACGCTCAACCAAGTGAGCCACCCAGGCGCCCCAGGGCTGTGTTTTAAACTAGGGTTTGGTTCGCATCCAACCAGCCACCCGACCTCTACTCTGCATCACGGGGTTTCCACATCACATTGGTGTCTGCAGGGGGGGGGGGGGGGGGCCTTGGCAACACAGCAAACCCGACTGCCTCATGACAGATTTGAACCTGCCATTGGGACCTGGGCACTTAGCTAAACTCATCCCTTAAACTCATCCCTTGCCAGGGAAGGCAACAAGGCATTTCCCTGCATCCAGATGGAGTTTCCACCTGCCGCCCCAACACCCGTTCTCTGGGTCCAGCGAAGGCACCCCCGTCCGCCCCAACTCGTCTCCCGCTCCTTCACCCGGGCTCCCATCCTGAAGCCCCACCTCCTGTTCTCCACCTTCTCTGCCAGGTCTCAGTCCAGACCCCACTCATCCCATCTGGATGTTACAGCATCCTGGCCGGTCTCCCTGCTCCAGCCTCGACCTCCCACCATGGGGGTTTTCAGCCATCTGGGCTGGGACCTATCTCCGCGGCGACCTGGCTAAAGGCACCAAGAAGGTCAACGTCGCTGGTAAATGTGGAACCCATTCTGCGCCTCCCTCGGGAAAACGGTGAAGACAACGGAAACAAGCCAGCACACCAAGTATACTCGCTCCTTCTGTGGCGAAAGCGAGCTGAAAACGTGTGCCGTGGGCATCGGGCACTGTGGTTCCCGCACGGAAATGGGTGCCTGGACCCACAGCACCACTTGTGGTGTCAAAGCGACATCTGCCATCGGGAGACGGAAGGGATGGAGACCAGTAGTAGAAGCCCCACCATTGGAAACATCGCTTAGCCCATCAAATAAATGGGTTAATTTATGTAACAAAAAAAAAATTTTTAGATGAGTTTTCATGTAGTCCTTTTGCCCAGAAAAGTTCCGGTTACTGAATTTTGCGGGAGGTGGGGGGGGGGGGGGGCGATGGGGGTGGAAAACTATTACATAATACACTCCTTCCCTCTCCGAGTGTCCCTGTTTGGATGATACGTTATAATCCTACTTAAAACTCCTGCCAAGGAGTTCGAGAATTTCTTCAAGAATTCCTGCTAATTTGGGGAAAGCTTTAAGGCTGTTAAGCTTTAGATCCAGGTATGTGGGGCTCCAAGCTTACAGAATCTGGGGGGGGGGGAGCTACATAATACAAAAAAACTGAAAGGTGAAACTTACCCTTAAATTTAAATTTGCTAATTAAAAAAAAAGGAACACCACCCAACAAAACCCAACATGTGGCCACGTGATGACACTGCTAGAGTCCCGGCGGGGGCCCAGGAGGGGCCTGTGGCAGCGAGGGGTCCTGCACTTTAAACTGTAATAACCGGGGCGCCTGGGGGGCTCAGTTGGTTAAGCGTCCGACTTCGACTCAGGTCATGATCTCGGTCCGTGAGTTCGAGCCCCGCGTCGGGCTCTGGGCTGATGGCTCGGAGCCTGGAGCCTGCAGCCTGCTTCCGATTCTGTGTCTCCCTCTCTCTCTGCCCCTCCCCCGTTCATGCTCTGTCTCTGTCTCAAAAATAAATAAACGTTAAAAAAAATTTTTTTAAATAAAAAAAATAAACTGTAATAACCTCGTGGTAAGTCCACACCCACCTGGAACACAAGCGAGTTGTCTGTGACCCGGCCCCGTCCTAAGTCCTCAGGCTCCCTCTTGACAACGTCCCACCCAACCCCCAGTAGCCACAATAACCACATCTAGTGAGCTCAGGGTGCTGCCTTCTCTCACCCTCCACCTCTGTGTACATGCTTTTCCACCAGCCAGGCAAAGGATGGGGGAAACTGTATCTGGGCAAACATCTAGGCAACCGTCAGAACTCAGCTCTCTTATCATCTCCTCCAGGAAGGCTGTTCCCAGTGACTTCAGGCAGGAGTCAGTACCCTTCCTTCGAAGCTCCCATGACATCCCGATCACTTTTATCCCAGCCTTGCTTGCACAACAGAGAAATGAACCGTCTCTTCCTCCACTGAGTCCACGGTAGATACTAAATACGTGTCTAACGAAGGAGTAAGCAAACGTGTGACCAAAGCATTCCTTTTTATCCAATGCCACGTGGGATCTCCCTAAGGCCCGACACTGAGGTTGGACACTGCTTGGAATGGGGTGCGGAGGTGCTAGGAACTGGAGCCGATCCCGCACCATAAAACTCTAACTCTGCTCTCTCGGAACCAGGGAAGTTACCAAACTAGAGAAAACCGTGGGTGAATGTTGGCAGGGATGGGATAACGGGCTGGTACGGATTCATATCCACACCCTGGTCGGTAATCCTCAACTTCGTTTGCGCATTAAAAATATCTAAAGCATTATAAAAATATATTTCATCGCCTGGTGCCTAGACTCAGAGATGACTTTTTTAGGTGGTGGGATCCAGTCATCAGCACTTTCGAAAAGCTCTCCAGATGACTCTAGGCTTGAAAAACAATGACCTGCCCAATCCCATGTTAATGCGAAACTGCCGTTTAAAACATTTTTTACTCACATGTGGATATGGTCTCCGTTACCAACCTATCTACGGTCACGACGGCACACGGTCTGTTTCTATCATTTCCTCACGATGAAGGAGTACCTGTTGCTAAATGTCTGTGTAAAGGGACAGAATGATTGGGCACTTTCCTACCACCTCACTGGTTCAGTCAACAAATGCTTCATGAGTGTTTGATACAAATCACTCGCTGGAAATACACAAAATAACACCTAGTCCTTATTCTCAAGGAGCTTACAATATTTTAGGTCAGGTCACAATAAAAGCTGATAGTTAAAGAACATTTGTAAGCCTCTAGCTCATCAAGTGCCATATGAGTGCTGGTGATAAGTGCTTTGTGTAATGGCGTCCCCCTATGGCAGAGCTGTACCTCAAGTACTCTATGAATCCCAAATGTTGGATTCCTGGAGGAAATAGTCACTCCGCCAGCTGTTAAGTCAGGAGATAACTCTAAAGTCAAATTGGATATCCGTTCATTCATCTCTTCTATTTATTATAACAGTTACGTAACATACACGTATTCTGTGCAACACATGATGGTGAGTTCCAGATACACGGGTGCACAGAAGATAGAGACATACTGTAAAAGAGACTCTAACTCATTACGCATTGAGGTCCTCAACTGCCACTGTGGTTAGTGCTGTAAGGTAAAAGTCCAGGGTTCTAGGATGTGAAGGACGCTTGTAAGTCAAGGACCACAGAGACCTATGTCCCAAGAACACGGAATTAACGTGCTCAATTCCAACAGTAAACCCGGTCGCCATCTTGGAGGTGGACCATCAAAAACACTCTTGAAAGGAGGCTGGTGAGCAGAGGAGATCTCAGGCTTATCCTCCTTGCTGGACAAAATTCTCTCTCCCCGGCCCGGAAATAACCTGTCGGGGCCTACACGGTACCATGTGCAGATGGGGTTTAACGAAGGTGGTGATGATAATGATGATAATTATTCAAATTCTTTCCTAGCTCTACATGCCAGGGAGGCCAGTGCTGCCTTTTGTCATCTGACTAAATTTGAGAGGTGACCCTTCTCCCTGAGTTTATTCTGTAATGTCTTCCCACGCATGGTGCAGTTTCTCTGCCCTCACATCACTCAAACCGACATATGCTCCGCAGTGTGCTAGATACTCGGGAGGATACGGAAGAAAAACGAGATGGTCAGGAGGTCCGTGGGCCCTGCGCTCATGGATGCTAGAGGCAGAGGCTGGGGCTTACACAGGGAATACTTTAAAACAGGAAATATCGAGTGGGAAGAGGATATAATGAATAGTTTGTATTCATTTGTTACACTTCGCCTCTTTCAGAAAAGAATTTAAGGAGAATTAAAATAACATAAACAGATACACACAATAAAGTTATCAAAGTTGAAATAGAAAATCAAACATCTGATTAAGGAAGCGAAAGCAAGAAATATAACCACGGGGGCTAATGAAGTCAATGTGACCGAGCACTGAATTTAACTCTGGCGTTTCCAGAAGATGGGGCAAAAGAGGAAGAATGGGCACATGATTTGCATTCTCCAGTGGAAGAAAGCCTCACAGTTCTTGCTGAGAGACACGTAACACGCCAAGGACTATGCCGTGCTCTGCACAAATGGTCCACATCCTCCGTAATGAATGGTTTTTGTAGTACATGCGAGTTATCTTCATGTTAGTTTTTTCAATTATCAAGAAACGCAAGGTAGAAACATGAAAAGTATGGGCGATTAAAGACAATGCGACTGAGGGAGATAAGCTAATGTCCTTCAAGTATGTGGTTTCCTGGTGATCTAACTTGAAGAAAGGAGAGAGCGGGCATTACTTGGGGGTAGGGAGTGTGTCCTTCTGTCGACCTTCAGTGAACAGTCCCCCTTCTCCCCTGATTTCTGGGAAGAGCTGACCGCAGTACTACCAGAAGCCACCGTGAGCCCCCGACACCCCTGAAGGTGCTCAAAGGCTGACCCCAGTTTGGACACCCAGGATGGCTGACTTTCGGATCAGAGGCAAAGCTGGGGACCTTGCTGGGTTGAAGGTCATCCTTCTCCATGTGGTGTTGAGTCACTGGAGAACCGTCAGGAAAGCCAAGATGTCCCTCGAGGAGTGGTTCTGGATCCACTGACCCCCTGCACAAGTGATGTGTTGAGACACTAGCCCACCACTGTCTGAAAGAATTCTCTGGTGATGACAATATTCTCTACCTGTGTTGTCCAATATGTTAGCCGCGTGTGGTTATCAAGTTCTTGAAACGTGTGCCACTGAGGAAGTGATGTTTAGGTTTTATTTACTGTTAGCAATTTAATTGTAAGTTTAAAAAGCCACACACTGCTGGTGGCTACTGTACTGGACAGAGCAGCCATGAAGATCCTCATCTTGGAACCGAACGAAGGCGTCCCTACTTTGCAGTTTCATAACAGGCATTACTCGGAACCAACCCAGGCTGTAGATAAACCTCAGTGATGCTCTTGGGGGCCTCCTGGGGTAAGTCAGAATCCAAAGTCTACTCCCAGGCACTTGAATAAACTGGTCTGCTAAATGAAGCTATTTAGTACGGACCAAACAAATTTTGGAGAGTGTTTGCCAAACACAACATTTGCGGTTTTGACAAATCTGGGGCTGGGCCATCCTGGTGCTGGGTAACTATGAGGCCCAAATGCTTCCCCAACCCATTCCTAATTCCCATATAATCCATGATCATAAAACATCGTCAAGCACACAAGCGGCCACTCTGCTCCTAATTGCCATGGCAGGAGGGCACGCGGGGAGTTCATCTGAAAGTGGTAATTAACTCCCACCTTAATGGTCTAGAATAAAACACATCTCTGTTTTCAACACTTGCGATTAAGATCTGACATGTCTGGATATCATTTCGCCCTGCCCCTAACTGTTGCAGTGGTAATAAAACACAGCCTTCACCAGAGTATCAATGGCCAATGATTCTGGTTACGTTTGGCCCTGAGCTGACTTCAGTCCACAAAGAAAAAGGCCAAGGAAAGATGCATGAAAGCCGCCAAGAGTTCTGGATCCATTTTTCCATAAGTCGAAAAGAGCACAACCGTTACATAAAATGTTTAGAAACATGAGTTAGGTTTTGTCACAACGTATTAAAGCTGATTTCACACACAAAAAAATCACAAACCCTTTTCTAGTCTTATGTATAATAACAAATATAACTTTGGATTACTAAAGAACATTCTTGGCAAGAGCGAGGAAGAGATTACGGAATAGAAGCCTGGTGATTTGACTGGAGGGAGTTCTGATTCCGAAGAAGTCTGGGAGTTAGCGGGAGGGGCGGCACGACCGAGGGCCTGAGCAGTAACTGTGGGGGTGCTGAGCTCTGGAAGCTGGCTGAACACCACGTTCTGCTCAGCAAGGACGTGCTGCCCGAAAAACCGGAGCACCAGTCCATTCAAATGCCAGGTTCAGTCGGTGGCACAGGGAGAGATTTCAGGAACAGAGGACAAGGCGGATCCCTGAGGCATGAAGGGACACAGGTCAAAGTTTCAAAAGAACTTGGGAGCAAGAGGGTTTTGTGAGAGGCTGCACAGAAAGGCAGTTGCCTGGATGCCTTGGCTCCAAGGTTAGCCTGAGGAACTTGGTCTACATATTTGTCAATCAAGTGTAATTAACATTCAGTGTTATATCAGTTCAGGTGTGCAATATGGTGACTCAACAACTTGACTTTAAAAAGTCTACACTGTTGGGGGGGTGGGGTTGTGCCTGGGTGGCTCAGTAGGTTGAGCGTCCGACTTTGGCTCAGGTCATGATCTCACGGTTCACGGATCATAGCCCCACATCAGGTGCTGTGCTGTCAGTGTGGGGCCTGCTTGGGATTCTCTCTGTCCTCTCTCTCTGATCCTCCCCTGCTCACGCTTTCTTTCTCTCTCTCTCAAAATAAATAAACTTAAGAAAAAGTAAAGTCTACACTGGAGGCACCTGGGTGGCTCAGTTGGTTGAACGTCCAACTCTTGATTTCGGCTCAGGTCACGATCCCCGGGTCATGGGATTAAGCCCCGAGTCGGGCTCCACGATAAGCATGGAACCAGCTTGGGATTCTCTCTCTCGCCCTCTGCCCCTCTCCCCCACTCAGGCTCTCTGTCTCTCTCCAAATAAATACATACATACATAAAAAGAAAGAAAAGTCTACACTGAGGTGAACCTGACTCTCCGTAGCATTACACGGCACTTAGCAGATCTCTGAATCGGCCCACCGTGCGGCCCTAGCTTGTGCTAGGCCTTCCTCCTTCATCTTTGCTCTTGCCCTGACCCGATGCTGACATAAAAACATCTGTCTGCAAAGAATTGGATCTAAAAGGTTTTGCAGGTCTGGGTTTCTGAATCTAATATCCTACACAAGGAGCGGTCCCGTACCCAGCCCCACCCCCCATTTCCGAAAAATAAATCCGGCAGAAGATGGGAAACAGCGTCAGAACAACGGACGGGTCTATACTTTGGAGGAAGGAAAAAGCTGTGCTTTGGTGTACACTCTGGGTTAATCCAGAGAAGCCCTCACACGAGGAGAAAATGGCTGGGAACAGTCTGGAAAGAACCGGGCACGGCATTCAGAGAGGATTTGGAAGGGGTGCAGGTGGCCAGAGGGGCTCCCTCCATGGGGTGATCATCCTTCAGGGCCCACTGGACCACTTGACTGAGCCGCGGGGGAAAGGGAGAGGCACACACACTCTGAGTCAGCAACCTGGGGACTCAGCGGTCAAGAGGAGGAGGCCAGCCTGGCATGGCGGGGAGGGGGGGGGGGGCCCATCCCTGTGCTCTGTGGCAACGACACTGAAGCCTTCAACGTGCCCTTCCTAGTCTCCGGGAAGGGGAGCTGTGTGTGGATGGGAGCTGTCCCCCGGTCTTTCCAGATGGACAAGCTGCCGCTCTGTGCTCCGTCTTCTGGCCCCCCACCGCACCTTCTCCAATCGTCACCACCCTCAGCACCTTCTGCTCAGTGGCTGGGCTCGCCTCCCAGTCTGGCCTCTTTCCCGCGAGCTCACTTCTGACCACCCTTCTCTACAACTCCCCAGCTTCCCTCCCTGCCCCTTCGTCTAGCACCAGAAGGGACGAGTAGCAGCAAAACCCCAAATCACAACAAAGAGGCTGCGAAGCAGTGCCAGTGCGCGGTGAGTGGGGGGACTGGAGCCCAGAGGAGGTTTTCTCCCCAAAGGAAAATGAAAGACAGATGCACTACCAGCCAGCTTGCTCCAAGTTCTGCCGGGCGGGGCCTAAATGAAGAAAGGGGTGGGAAAATCCCAAAGAAATCACCAGTCCAGACAGCACAGTGACCTGAGGGCATGGACGCTCAAGGTTGAGGACAACGGGGCAGGAAGCAGTCAGGGTGGGGCCGCGCCCCACCGAGCACCAGGCCGGGATCGGCTGGGTTCCGGTGGCTCCTGTGCGCTCGCAAAGGTGCGCTCTCTGGCTGGGGACTCCTTGAACAGGGAAGTCAGCGCTAGATACGGGCTACGTTAAAGGATTTCTCGCTTTATAGAAGGAGCCGTGAGCCGAGCAGCCTACACCAGTAAGTAAACAGGATATGATGACGTTTCTGAGCTTCATCTTGACTGGCTCTAAACAACGTAAATCTGTGCTGTACAGGAGCCCTCCTGCCTCAAGTTGCATCCGTGTGCGATTTTTCACACCAACGCTGTGCTCAGAAAGAAGGCACAAAGAAAGCTGGCCTTGGGGCACCTGGGTGGCTCCAGTCGGTTGAGTGTCCGACTTCAGCTCAGGTCACGATCTTGCAGTTTGCCAGTGTGAGCCCCACGTGGGGTTCGCTGCTGTCAGTGCAGAACCCACCCGCTTTGGCTCCTCTGTTGCGCTCTCTCTTCCCTCCCCCACTCGGGTGCACGCGTGCTTTCTCTCGCTTTCAAAAATAAATAAACATGAAAAAAAAAAAAAAAAAAAAAAACAAAAAAGAGAAAGCCGGCCCTCCTGCCCTTGGCCCCATGGCGCTCCCAGTCTAAGGGAGAGGGCATGAGGAGGTGCACCTGCTGGATGGGACCCCGCACCCCTACAGGAGCTGGTGTGGGAAGGCAGCCAGGGCGCTAAGCACCTCCCGGAGGCAGTGCCGTGACAGGGCCCCTGTCACTGGCTTCAGCTGGGACCCAACTACCCCAGGAGGTTAATGGGCCCCAGGGCCCACTGTCTGAGGAGGCACCAGGGGACTCCTTCCTTAGCAACTGACTCTGAGGAAAGGGAAAGGGAGAAAACGATAAAACAGGAGAATCGGTCATGTGGACACACGCAATTCCCTCGTGTACTTGACTAGAGGAAATCCTTCGGCAGGCCGTTCCCCTCACTTTTCCCTGCTGCCACGGCTAAAACGCTAGTCGTTCCGTGAGGGGCAAATGGCAGCCAGGATAATAACCTCTTAAAAAAACAAAATGCCAGGGTTACACGATGTATTTTTTCCCCTCTTGGCTGTTTTTTTTTTTTAAAACCTTGACCAATACTTCTAATTATTTCAGAGGGAAGATAGGAAATCAAAAGATGTGGCTCAAAACACAGCTCTCTCTTCCTCCTCCTGGGGTGAGCTTGTCTCCTGTGAGATAGATAATAAGCATGAAGTGGATGGCAGGCTGCATGCACTCCCCAGACAATGGCCAGGGACAAAAAGGAAACAGCCAGAACACGGGAGGCTGGCAACCTGCTGTCAGCAAAGGGTTAAAGCCCGCAGCCTCCTCCAGCGCCCTGTCTGCCTTTCCATAAAGAATACAAAGCTCAGTGGGGCAGGGAGGAAACTCCCACCGGGTCCCTATTAAAACAGATCAAGTCACACATGTCGATATCCCCATTTCATAGATGCTATAATTTGTTTGACAGGAGTGAATCCTGCTGATCTAAGTCAGGGCAAGGAGGAGAAAAAAAAAAGTCTGCTAGAAAGGGAGCCCCAGAGAGAGCCTGGTGGTTTTCTGTATCTGGCCTTATTTATAAGAAAGCCTCAGGTCACCCGATCTGCAAGTACTTTGAAAATCGGGTGTGTCCCAAGTAGAATACCATCCTTAGGCACATACACACAGTGTGTATGTATACACACACACACACAAACACACACACACACACACACACACACACAGTGTATTGTTCTGATCTAACTGTGAGATGTTAAAAAAGGTACAATAAAGCTTTTTCGTTTCCCAGTGGAGAACAGGATCAAACCCAGCTCACCCTCCGGTAATCCTGATAAATGCAGTGCCAATGTTCTAACAAAACGTGGGGCTGCTGTTAGCGTGCCTTTCTCTCACTCTTGTTCTTCTTTTGTGTTTTTCTTTTTTCCTTGCTCTCTCTCCCTGCCTTTCCCTCTCTCTCCCTGTCTCTGTCCCTTGCCAAAGGCATTAAAAAGAGATGAGAACCACTCCACCTCGCGTGGGGAGATACTAATCCACTGGCCCCACTCTGCTGGGAAAGCAGGTTGTGAACAGGGCCCCTGGCACAAATGGGATGAGTTTAGTGATCGCAGTGTTAATTCTTAACAGGGCACACAGCGTGCTCTGCGGATGTGAAATATACAGTATGGGCAACGGAGTCCTTTTTGGAATTGGTTTTTCCTCTTGGTTAATGAGGGTCAGGGGAGAATGAAGGCACAAGCTGAGATGCTAAGTAGGACCCGGGAGGCTGACCCCTCCGGGGAGACACTGCTTGGGGAGGGGCCGGGGCCACCTTAGCCGTCCCTCAGGACAGCTGGAATCAAGGGAGGTTGAGAGGATGTTACAGGCTGGCACGGTCCTCTGAGATCTGCCCAGCTTCCTTTCACAGCCCCAGCAGAGGTAAAGTGACCTGCCCAAAGAGGCAGCAAAAGCCCAGGGCAACCACTGACTTTTCTAGAGGTCTCCTGGCCCCAGTCACCACTAGACTAGTTAATGCCCCATCTCTGGACCAGTAGGATGTAACTGTAACTGGTAAATGGGCGTGTTGGTAGGTGTTGAACGGCTGGTGTAAGAGGGAGGAGGGGGTGCAAATCTGTTTATATCAGAGCTTCCTTGGAAGGCTCTGTACAAGCGTTAAGTGGGGTTCTTTTTATGCTTAGGTTTGTTTCCCCATTTTCCAAGTTAAGTTGTTACTGGGAAGAAATTTTCTGGAGATCTGAAGCAGAAAGACCATCATTTTATGTGGAGATACTGGACAAAAGTAGCTGCTAATACTGAGGAAAATCCTTTCTGTTGCATGTAATGGTTCAATTTCTCTTGCGGGGGGGGGGGGGGAGCGTGGAGACAGAAACTAGAGAAGAGGATGTAAATTTCAGCAAAAGTAGATTTCACAAAACTGTGATGCCCCTAACTTCACCAAGTTCTAGCAACTCATGGGTGAGTAAGTGAACTCTTCCTACTCTCCCCTTCGCACAGTTTCTCAGGAATCTCCCACAAACATCTTTTGGCCTTCCTAGAAGAAATAAGGTCAGCAGAGGCACAGACCCCGCTGGCCCTTGAAACTCCCCTGTGGCGGCTGTAGGATGGCCATGGTCACAAAGCCCCAACCCCTGTCCTGGCCAGCTGGCAGGCAACACACGGAGCCGGTGCCCCACCCTCTCGGCACCCTTGCCCACTCCCCGGTTGGGGGGAGGGGGGCAGCTACAGGCTCACTGTTCCATCTTCCCTGTGACTCTGGCCAGCATCAGAGATCCAACAGAAGCCAGAGGGGATGGTCCCACTTCTGAGCTAAAAAAGTCCTTGAATGCAGATGTGATGCCAGGAACTGCAATAAACAGAGCATGGGAGGGTCAGTCTGAGAAAGTCTCAAAGGTCCTGACAGCTGAGCCACTGGAACCAACGACGGGGGCTGACTGCCTGTGCCTTTCTTACAACCACGTGAGAAAAGTACGTCCATAATTATTTCCCACACTGCTGGTCAAGCTCTCTATTACTTGCCTCTGAAAGCACTCCTTGGAGATACAAAGCCCAAGACTACAGACTGGATCCTTCCCCCTTCACCTCTGGTCTCTAAAGAGGAAATGCCCTCTTTCTGCTAATGAAAATTCTTCTCTGCTCTTGACCCTGTCCCTTAAGATCTCTTCTGGGACCATGTGCTATCAATAATCCCATATTCCCTCTGCAATAATTCCTACTGCTCGAGTTTCTCCAATCTTAAACATTTCATTTTATGCTCTATTTTGAGAAAAGTATCTTGGATTTGGAACGCACATTGACTTTTGAAGACCTCGCGTGTTAAGCCCTGACCACCATTCAGGCACTTTTTCCTGTGGCAACTAAGTACTGCGCACATAGAGTGCAGGGCACCCTGTCAGACACTGGGGACTTGGCCGCAGATAAAAATAGACATGACCTTGCCCTTGAGGAGCTCAGAGTCGTCAGATCATCCCACTATAAATGCAAAATTTGAGCTGCTATCCACAGGGGGGCATACGGTGTCAGCTGTGAGAGCCAAAAGGTACCTCCCCGACCAGTTGTGGTCAACAGCGTCCTCTTCAGGCCAGCACGTGGGTTCAGATCCTGGGTCCTCCATGAGGCAGCTACATGATGCTGAGAAGGCTCTGGGCCCAGTGTCCCCACCTGCCAAGTGGGGCTAGTGCCCGTCCCTCCCTCCCTGCACTGCCTCCAGCATGACATGACATTGTGTCAAGAGTCCAGCATAGTGTCCCGCGCAGAGAACGCGCCCTCCAAAGCTTAGCAATTATTGCTATTGTTTGTGTCACTGCTCTGTGGACTCAGATCAATGGGACAGGTGAAGTTTGAAGAAGAGCCGTTTCATTCAGATCTTTTAACTTCTTCCTTCTGGAGAAATTCCTCCATTAAACACCTTCTGGTAACATAAAACTTTGTAGCAGAATGCACTGCCCTTTGGCCTTGTCCCCAGGCTTTTATCAGGACAACTGTATGCCCGATAAAGACAGCCCAGTTGACCTCTACCTATGTCAACTGGGAGCCACACACACACACACATGGAGTCTGGAAAAAAGGCAGAAGAAATGCTTTTCACTTGTTCTTCCTAGAAAAGCCACAGACCTTGCAGGACATATTTTCTGGAGGCTGGGCAGCAAAACCCTGAGCCTGAGAATCCCTAAAAATTCTGAGAAAACTGTAGACTGTTCGTGGTGTTTAGGAAGCCAGGGCAGTGACTGGAAGGAACTTTCCCTGAGGGGCCTCTCAGGACCCTGCTCCTTTGGTAGAAGATCTGGTTCAAGGGATGGAATGGTTTCTTTTTCTTCCCATGCATTTCCCACCCACCTCCCCTCTGGCAACTTGAATCTATTTGTTTTATGTGTTTTTTGGATTCCACACATGGAAATGAAATCATATGCTATTTGTCTTTTTCTATCGGACTTGTTTCACTTAGCGTAATACTCACTAGGTCCAGCCATGTTGTCACAAATGGTAAAATCTCATTTTTTTTTCAATGGCTGAGTAATAGGTCATTGTACACATATCCACATCTTCCTTATCCATTCATTTATCCATGGACACTTGGGTTGCTCCCATATCTTGGCTATTATAAATAATGCTACAATAACATAGGATAGGGGTGCATATAACTTTCTGAATTTGTTTCTTTGAATTGTTTGCTTTGGGTAAATACCCAGTAGTCAAATTACTGGATCATATGGTATTTCTATTTTCCATTTTTTTTAAGGAACCTCCATACTGTTTTCCACAGTGGCTGCCACTATTTACATTCCTACCAGCGGCGCATGAGGGTTCTCCAAATGTTTTCTCCAAATCTTTATCCAAAAGATTGGATAAATCTTTTCTCCAAGATCTTTATCAACACTTGTTATTTGTCTTTTTGATGCTAGTCATTCTGACTGGTGTGAGGTGATATCTCATTGTATTTCCCTGATGACGAGTGATGTTGAGCATCTTTTCACGTGTCTGTTGGCCACTTGTACGTCTTCTTTGGAAAAATGCCTATTCAGGTCTTCTGCCCACTTTTTAAACAGACTGTTTCTTCGGTCTTATGTTGTATAATTTCTTTATGTATTTCGGATATTAACCCCTCGTCAGATATATCATTTGCAAATATCTTCTCCCATTCTGTAGGTTGCCTTTTCATATTGTTGACAGTTTCCTCTGTGGTGCAAAAACTTTTTATTTTGGTGTAGTCCCAATAGTTTATTTTTGCTTTCGTTTCCCGTCTCTGGAGAGATGTATCCATAAATATCCTGCTAAGAGCAATATCTAAGAGATTAATGCCTATGTTTTCTTTTAGGAGCTTTATAATTTCAGGTCTCACATTTAGGTCCTTAATCCATTTTGAGTTTGTTTTTGTGTATGGTGTAATAAAGCAGTCTTGTTTCATTCTTTTGCATGTTGCTGTCCAGTTTTCCCAGCACCATTTATCGAAAAGACAGTCTTTTTCCCATTGTATATTCTTGCCACCTCTTTCATAGGTTCATTGACCATTGATATATATGTGTATTTTTGTGCCGGTACCAGACTGTTTTGATTAGTATAGCTTTGTAGTGTATCTTGAATCCAGGATTATGATACCTCTAGCTTTATTCTTCTTTCTCAAGATTGCTTTGCCTATTCAAGATCGTTTGTGGTTCCATTTAAGTTTTAAAATTATTTGTCCTAGTTCGGTGAAAAGCGCTATTGGTATTTTGACAAGGATTGCATTTATCCTGTAGATTTCTTTGGGTAGTATGGACATTTTAACAATGTTAATTCTTCCAATCCATGAGCATGGTATATCTTCCCATTTGTTTGTATCATCTTCAATTTCTTTTATCAACGTCTTACAGTTTTGAGAATAAGTTTATTCCTAGGTATTTTATTCTTTTTGGTGCCATTGTAAACAGGACTGCTTTCTTAATTTCTCTTTTTGCTACTTCATTAGTGCATAGACACACAACAGATATCCGTATTCTAATTTTTATCATGCAACTTTACAGAATTGATTTATTCTAGTAGATTTCTGGTGAAGTCTTTAGGGCTCTTTATATATAGTATCATGCCATCTGCAAATAGTGAGAGTTTTACCTCTTCCTTACCAATTTGGATGCATTTTTTTTTTTTTTTTGTTATCTGACTGCTGCAGCTAGGACTTCCAGGACCACGTTGAATAAAACTGGTGAGACTGGCCATTCTTGTCTTGTTCTTGATCTTAGAGGAAAATCTCTCAGCTTTTGATACTGAGTATGACATCAGCTGTGGGTTTTACATATGTGGTATTGTGTTGCGGTATATTCCCTCTAAACCCACTGTGTTGAGAGTTTTTATCATGAATGGATGTTGTACTTTGTCAAATGCTTTCTCGGTATCTACTAAAATGATCATATGGTTTTTGTCCTTTCTCCTGTTAATGTGATGTAGCACGCTGATTGATTTGCAAATATTGAACCAAGACCTTGCATCTCTGGAATAAATCACACTTGATCGTGGTGAATGATCTTTTTAACGTACTGTTGAATTTTGTTCGCTAACATTTTGTTGAGGATTTGTGTATCTATGTTCATCAGAGATACTGACTGTAGTTTTCTTTTCCTTTTTTTTTTTTTTTTTTTTTTTTTGTAGTGTATTTGTCTGGTTTGGGTATCGAGGTAAAGCTTCCTTCCTATTTCATTGTTTGGAATGGTTTGAGGAGAATAGGTATTAACTCTTCTTTAAATGTTTGGTAGAATTCTCCTATGAAGCCATCTGGTCCTGGACTGATGCTTGTTGGGAGTTTTTGGATGACCAGTTCAGTGTTATCATTAGTAATCTGTCTGTTCAAGCAATGAGTGTGCTGGGGAAAGTAAACGTGGGCAGGAAACCCATGAAGTTTGGGATCCAAAGGGGTTTTAGCCATTAATTTCCTCCCTCTGGGGATTTTCCACCATGTACATACCCGTCCAAGACTCTCTCTGTCTCTCTTACCCCACCCTTCCTCATCCTTGCGACTCACTACCCACCTCATCATCCAAGGCAGATGCACAAACTGCCTTCCAACTGCAGGAAAACAATCTCACGAGAATTCTTCCTTGTGTCACTGACCCAGAGGCTCGGAAATCAGAAAGACAAGGAGGGGGAATGGTCCCGTATTAACCCCTAATGTAGCTGGCCAGCAAGTTGTTCTTCATCCAGCACTGTTTTTTTATTTCTAGGGAGCCACGGTGGCTGCCTGGAAAGGCCCAGGCAGATGGGATGCAACGTCTCAGCCGGTGTCCAGTCTGGAAGGCAGTGCACCACACTCGTGATCCAGAGCTGGGTGGCCTGGGGCGCGGGGGCAGGATGGCCGGCCCCACAGCCGGCCGGCCTCTGGGCCCCTGCCAGGCTGCAGGCCTGCCAGGGGAAGTGAATGTGCTCAGCGGGAGAGTGCCAGCTGGCTGGGCTTTCTCCCCAGGGGGGAGGCTGTAAGCACAGATTACTAGCGACTTTGTTCAGTTCTGCTGCCGTGCTCCCCGAGGAGAGGAACATCACAGCCCAGCATCAGTACTAATAGGCCCTGATGTGCCGCCAGACCCGGGCTGAGAAAGAAGCAGGGGGGAGTAAGGCAGAGAGCAGGACAAAGGCCACACCTTCGAAGCCAACAACTGGCTCGGAACCTGAGAAAGGAAGTGCTCTCTGCAGAATCTTCCAATCCCTGCCTTGTGGCTTGAGGAAAGAATTTCATCGCGTCCTGTCCTCCGCTGTCCACACCAAACAGAAACCCCCACACCTGCACTGCAGCCTATCACGGGAGCCCCTAGGATCCAGCAACTGACAGAAGAGAAACTAAAACTTTCCATTGCTTCATTTCAGGCCTCTGTGACTGTGAAGTCACATGAGCCGCCGCAGCAAGAAGTTGTCATGGAGACGGTGGTGGCGGCCTAACTGAGGTGGTCACTGCTTCCATATGTATACATATGTGTATATATACATATAAAAGCAATTTGAATTTTTATGTAGAAGACTAGTTCATTAGACAGAGAAATTAAATTGATAATTTCTTTCTTTCTTTCTTTTTTTTTTTTCCTCCCAGAGGAATTCGTGAAGACGGCCAAAGACTAGCTGCTGTAGAAGTTGGGTGGGATTTTGGCAGTCCGACGCCAACCGGCTGGGGAGGGTGTGAGGGGCCTCTCCAGCCACTTGCACCTCCGGCCCAAAACCGCTTTATTTTAAGAATCAAAGGCGGCTGCTTCCCCAGCACCGGTTCCACACCCCCGTGTTCCACCCGCCACCCGCCATCCCGACCACCATGTCAGGTGTCGTGGAGCTCATTGGGAGCCTGGGTGAGGAGACTTGCAGGAACTTCTGTCACTTGGAAGGACCATGTGGACCCGGACCTAAAATGGGCGTGCACGAGGAAGTGAATGCGTGTTTATGGATGCGCTGGCAGGTGCCCAGCCAAGCCCAGTTGTACCACAAGGGTGAGCGCGTGCTCCCATTCACCCCTCTTCTTGCGTGTATGCATCTTCCCTTCCCATTCCCCTCCTATATGGGGGCTGACCCGGGCCTACCTCTCTCTGATTGACATCCCTGTATCTCCTCTGGGCTCGGCAAAGGAGCCCCTCCCTGCTCTCCTTCTCCTCTCCATCCCTCGGGTCACCACTGTCGCAGTGGGACTGACTGAGGCCAGCCACTCTCGGCAACCCTGCCCTCGGCTCTCCTGTGGCCACCTCTGAAGTCCCTGGGAGGAGGGAGGTTTAATGAGTTCTCACCGGAGGTCAAACTGTAACAAAACACACCTAACACAATACCCCCTTGTCTCCTTTCATATTAGGTAGGCAAGCTGTTATCCGAATCTACTGTGACACTCCCCAAAATCTAATATTACTTGCAAAAGAGCACTCTATATTCTCGGTGGAAATGTCTCTACAGCCTTGATTTCAGTGGTTTGATCTGGAAAGGGATGATGTGTTTTTAAGGCCCCCCCCCTCCCCCAAAACATACACACGCATGTATACGTACATATATATGTATGTATATGCCTCTCCAACCTCTTTTCCTCTTGCTATTCTGGGGCTTGCCTTTAATGAGCAGCTCCAAATGACAGCTTTAATCACTGCCTCTGGCCACTGAAAGAGGCCGCTAATGATAGGAAAGAACATAGGGCCATTTGCATCAATCAGCTCCAGTCTAAATCACTTTTTATGATAATGCACCCAAGCGAAGAAGAAAGTCTCTGATGTCGCCTGCATGATGATGTACCACCGTGCTGGCTCCCCGGCTCAGACCTCCACATAAATCTCTTAAAGCGGCAAGCACCCCACCCCGGCCTGCCCAGTGCTGCCCTCATTTTCTACCCCATTAATGATCCACCACCAGGGCAGACGCATGAGGGGCTGAGCAATCTGTTCCTTTAGTTCTCAGTCTTGGGGCTACACCCTCTGTTAAGAAAATAAATAAGTAAAAGGTACGGCGGCGGGGGGGGGGGGCGGGGGGCGGGAGAGAAATAAATCCTGGCCCGCTTAGAGGAGAGGCTTACTTAGAATACCATTTCATTTTCGTTTTTTAATCTCTCCAACGAAAGTGAAGGTGGATACGTTGCCACACTTGGCACCTGCTGGTCCTGGACATGGCTGGTCCTGCCATGCTGTACAATGACGAGAACAACAGGCAGAGGACTCTTGAGGGCAGGGCTCCTGCCTGTGCTGCCTCAGGTCCGTGTGGCCTTGGGAAGGTCTGATTAGAGTCCACGGGCCTCAGTTTCCCCAACTTAAAGGGTAATACTAGAGCACCTGCAAGATTCACACCCTCCAGAAGCTCTCTGTTTCAAGACTGTTAGGAGGTTTCCGCATCTAAAATCCCGTCCTGCTGGGAAAAAGGCTGACCGTTCCTCTTCCTGGACCAGGGGTCTGACCAGTCACAGCTCAAATGTCAGGTGCAGCAAGAAATTCTCTTTACAGGGACTCCCTAGAATACGGAAGCCCGGAGATGCCTTCCAATATTTTGCATCAGCCATAAAGAAATAATCAGTAAACGACCAGACGGTCAATTCTGGTGCTGACATGGTCCCAACACAGGAATTTTCTAGTTATGTCCTTTATGTATAATTCAGAAGCCCATGGTACTTTTCCCATTTCCCCAAAACTACAAAGGTCTGTTAGGAACTAATAACCTGGGGTCGTTCGTCCCTTGGTGATAGTCAGGAGCAGACATTTTCTGCTATTTTAGGTGTAACAATCAACACATACATGCACATATGCACGTACACACGTATTATCTGTATATGTGGAGAAAAACTGAAAGTCCATTTCTAAGTCTCCCTTTGTAGAAAATATTACCGCTCCAGTGAACATGACTCTCAGTTCATCAGAGAAGTCACTATGAAAGTACGATCTAGTTGCCCACATGGCAGACTAATGGCAATTATTTTATTTTATTATGCACAAGGCCGTGAGTGGCATTCCGGTAAATGCTAGTTAGAGCACATTCTAGAGAGTGAGTGGGCGATTTTTATTCCTCTGTGCTCCTAGTACCTTCCCACACTCCACAGTTAAGTGTGGATAGTGATCGATTGTGACTGCGTAATTGTCACAAAAAGACGTGATGTAAGAAATGACTTCCAAATGTTAGGAAGGTGAATGATAGATCCTTTTAGAGCCGTTTGCCCACTGGGTCAGTCAGGATTAAGTATGGCCGAATGTGACAGACAACCTAAAATAACACTGGCTTAAACAAGAGTCCTCGCTCTCAGAGTTGAAGTCCCAAGGCAGGTGGTCTGGGGCTGGTATAACGTCGCAGATGCAGGGGCTTTCCAGATACACTGGTGTCTGCCTTTACTGCCTTCCACTCCCAAAGCCACATCGTGGCCCAGGACAATAGCTGTGGCCGCGCTCCAGACTGGCATGCCTCTGGCCCTTTAAGGATATGCTCGCTAAGCGGCTCCACCCTTTCGTGAATACCCAGCAACCACAACATAGTCATATGACAGCACCTTGCTGCAAGGGAGGGTATGAAATGTAGTCTTTCTTCTGTTCAGTTGGGTCATTCAGTCAGACCATTTGCCCAGCTACAAGTCAGTATTTCCACTAACGAGGAAGAAGGGGAGAGCGGATACTAGACGTCAACTAGCATTCTTAGCCATGCTCACTTTGCCACTAGGCGGTGTATCAGGGAACTAATTACCATCACCAGGGCCCATGCCAGAGTTCCTCAATCCCTCGTACACCCCCTGATGTGGGGCAGGGCAGCTCTAAGACATTTGTTCCTTTCATCAGGGTATCCCAACTGGGGAGCCTTCTTGATGACCTTTAATTTGCCTAAGGGCGTCCGTCCGAAAAAGTTATCCCCACAAGAAACTAGAAAATGGAGCTTGTTCTTCCACAAAAGGCATTATAGACACGGAGAGTCATTTTCACACTCTGGGAGGCAGCATTTTAAAACCTCCCCGATGAAACAAAGGGACACTAGTTTTTGCCTGTCACACTATCAAAGAATAACTGACCAAGGCAAAGCACTCCGAGTTGGCCAGGGCTCAGGGAGATGGGCGTCCCGGTACGCTCGCTGGGGGCACAAGCATTCTTACTCAAGTCTTCTCGGAAGGTGACATCATGTAACTATTTGTAAAGATAAAGGTTTTTAATTTCTTAGCATAACACACTGACCACCACCATTTCAATGTGGAACTCCTTCCCGGAAGTGATTCACTTTTCAGCGAACACAGACAGGAACAGACCTCCTACCAATTTACTTCTACAATGCCTAAGCAGCTTTCCTTCAGAGATTTCCATTTTTCCCCTAAATATAAGTATCTGGTGAAGGAGTGAATAGGTCTCTTAAGAGAACAACCATATACGTCTTCACTTAAATGTAATCCTTTGGGCAATACCACGTGTCAAATTCATCCCTGTCTCACTGGCACGGGGGTATATTCCACGCGGGCCTGCTGCACCACCAGACTGTGGGAGAGGCCCGGATGAGACAGCATGGGGACTGCACATCACCGAGCCAAGTCTGGGAATCATGCCTAAGGGCAAAATGGTTAGGTAACAGTCACCACTCACGGTTTCATCTCCCAAAGTTTCCTGGCCCCTTCATCACATCAGCTCGATCGCAGGTTGTCTTGTGTCTTGGTTTTCCAACATCTGGCACCTCCCTGCTCCATACCTGCCATATATCATCCACCTTTGCCGGGTTCCCCTTCTCCACCAGCTCTCCATCAATGAGTTTTGCCCAAAGGCTTCAACTGATCATATATCCCAATGCAGGGACAGACACATTTTGTAAAAAGAGCATTTCTCGTCAGCATTGAAGATTCAAAGGTCTCCTTACACGTGGCAAGCTCCACGCAGCTACTAAGGGAACTCTGATCCCGGTAACCCTTCTCTGCCTTCCAGCAGATGATTGCTGAGCGCAGCACTCCCTTGCTTGACGAAGTGCGCCGACCGCAGATGGGCCCCTGGACCTGACCAAGAATGACTGGTTGACACAGGTAAGTTTATATGAATGGGGAGCTGCCCAGTCTAGTAAGTCAATGAAGATTCTGAAAAGATTATATACGGAACATAAGCTTCATGAGGGTAGAAGTTGTATCCATTTTCTCACTCCTATATCCTCGTCCTAATGTACTGTCTGCACATACAAGGTATTCAGTAAATGGTTGTTGACCGAATATAGGAACAATGCTTCAAAACCAAGAAGCAAATAGGTCATAAACGTAACTGTTCACAGGCAAAAATAATTTTTCTGTTTAAAAAGCATGGATGGCTGGAGTGGCAGGGACTCTCCCGAATCCTAAACCTAGTTATTCCCACGGGCTTCAAGGAGAACCTCTTCACCGCTATTAGATCTAGATGAGACTCTTTTTTAAGGATCTGGAGGTGGCATAATGATCTCTTCTGATAATCTTATCCCGTGTCCCATAAGCTTTTTTTTTTTTAAATTTAAAAAAAAATTTTTTTTTTCAACGTTTGTTTATTTTTGGGACAGAGCGAGACAGAGCATGAACGGGGGAGGGGCAGAGAGAGACGGAGACACAGAATCGGAAACAGGCTCCAGGCTCTGAGCCATCAGCCCAGAGCCTGACGCGGGGCTCGAACTCACAGACCGTGAGATCGTGACCTGGCTGAAGTCGGACGCTTAACCGACTGCGCCACCCAGGCGCCCCAAAGTCCCATAAGCTTTGATGAGACAGCTGACCTCCGGGAAACTCTGGTTTTCCACTATTTACTAGAATGGCTCCAGATACGGCCTGTGAAGTAGATTTCAGTGGAGGTTTTTATGTTTACATCTAAAGGAAAAGAAGAAGGAGAGAAAGAAAAAAGACAGGAAGGAAGGCAGAAAGAAAAAGAGAATGAACTGTGACTCAGTGCACAGTGCCCGGAGTACACGGGAGCAAACGCGGCTTGATTACGGCAGTTGGGAGGTTTGACATCTTTTCCGTGTAAGAACATCTCTTCGAGTACCTGTTAGCTTCCTCAGCCTGTGAACATCAATACCATACTATTCCAGTTCCTAGGCCATTATTCCAATTCATCTCATTTAGCAGTCGGTGGTTAGCCAATGTCGAAAAACAAGAACAGCCGATGACTTCCCCATACATCCAAGGGACGTAAAAGTGAGCACGGGGCAAGGGCAAATGCTGTTTTATGCTGTTTTGTAGGGGATGTGTCACTGTCTGTAAATTTAGCCTTAGTGAAAAATGGAAAACGTTATGCTAAATTTTTCACATGCTTTGAAAATGAAGATTCGTAGAGCAGGAGGAGCCCTTACAAGACATCATCTGGACCACTTGTCCGCTCAAGAGAACTGCCCCAAGGCATCACCAAAAGCAGAGATTACAGGTGTGCTCAGCATCCCAGTCGTGAGGACACACACAGTGGCACTGGCGCTTTGCTCTGTCTCACCCCAGCCCATCACCGGCCGAGGGTAGAGAGTGAAACTGGACCGAGCAATAGTCAGAAAGTTTCTGTTCTGTGCAAGTGTCAAAAGGCTAAGCGATAAAGCCATGCTGCGGAGGGGAATACGGCACCTGAAATGACCATCGAAAGGAACAAAGTTGCCCCAAGAGGTTCAGCCATTCGTTTATTTGGCCAGCAATTACCGAAGGCCCTGGCGAGTTCTACGAAACAGACCTTGCACGTCACGGTGTATCGCTGGTGTGTGCCAGGCACACTTAGACCACTGTGCCGCACAGCCTCATCGAGCTTTATTGCCGTCACATACACCTGTCCCTTAGGGTCTTGTGGGACAGCCCACTAAGGTGCTGAGCCCGCTAGTCCTCAGTGAATCTTAGCTACTATCATCTGTGTTTCAGAGGCACTGAGGGAGGCTGCGTATCATTAAACGCGTCCTTCCTCATTATGAGGAGAAAGCAGCCATTTAAACTATTGGCAAAATCATCTCCCTAACAATAAAATGTTTTCTCTCTTGCTCTTTCTCTTTTTCCTTCACTGGCAGGAGAACAACCCTTTGCACGTCCCTCCCGTGAGGGGCTCGCTCTCTGGCAGGCGCTGGAGGGGGCTGCTGAGTGGTCTCACACTGACAACAGCGTCCCCTCTCTGAAACACCTGCCCCCACCCCACTGACTCGGCACTTCTAAGTCCTGGGTGAAGGGGAGCAGAACACAGGGTGCGGGAGGGCACCTTCCCGCCAAGCACCAAACCCCAGATCTGCTGCAGGAACCTCCACGGGGGCCACCTTCTAGAACCCTGCTGCGTTAATGTGGCTGACTGGCCCCTTCCAAGGCCTGGCCCAGCCAAGATCAGCAAGCACAGGTGAGTGGGCGTCTGGCTCACAGACACCGGGAAGAGGGCAGGTGAAGAAATGTTCATTGCAAAACTCTTATCCCAAAGAATATTGAGAAACTTGAAGATCTCATCTCTGTTGGCTGCCTGGCATTTAAAAAAAAAAAGAAAGAAAGAAAGAAGGAAAAGAAAGCAAATGGGGAAATGGTGTAACAGTGCCCTTTTGGCCCATTCCTACACCTCCCATTGGTGTCTGTGATTCTGAGGGGCTTTCACATTGCCCTGTTCTTTGAAAACAGAACAGAGAAGTCTGTAAGAAACAGTCTATATGGACAGACCTAGCTTTAAGGAAAGAAGCATGTCAGCGTTCTGATTGACAGAAGAAATGAATGGGTACAGGTAGAATAATTTGTCTCCGCACACAGTTCTTTGTTTTATCAGAGGAGTCACTTTCTCTGAGGGTGTAGCCCTTGGGAATTTAAACTGGGGCTCAAATGACTCAAACCTGACCGACCCATGACTTTTTAAGACACATCCTTGCCTAAGCCAAGGCGCCTCTGGGAGAGCTCAGCTGGGGACAGATGAGACAGAGCCATGATCCCACGTGTGGGCCATCCACTATGCACCACTCTCTGAATTCTCCAGTGCCGGGGTTTTGTGTTGTGTTCAAGGAACGGTGACTCAAATACTCTAATTATTACCCAGCCAACTGAAGAGTTGCGGGAAAACACTGAGAACTGAAGCCCATTTGGCAAATATTTTGACGCTCCAACCTCTCTGCATACTTGGGAAACACTTTCCTTCGAGGAGACCAAGGGTGACCTCCCGGCTTTCGGAATATATCACTGCAACGGAACACACACGGTGCCAATGCCAAACAAACAAACACGACTGCCTGCTGTCATGAGACCCTGAACCTCCGGGGAGAGCCTCCACTTATACACGACAACCAAAACACCCCGTCGTTATAACCCTTAGCAACCTGGAAAGTAAAACTCCCAGGTAAGGACATCAGGCCAGGTGTGGGTGGACCAGGGGTCGAGTCGTGGTCAGGCCATGATGTAAGCTGCAGCGCTGAGTCCTGTCTTGGGGCTGGGGTTTCCTCCCCCAGAAGCTGAGAGGGCACCGTTTAGGGTAGACGGTGTGGCCTGAGTGTAAGGCAGCTGGTGTGGCGGGGGGGGGGGGGGGGGGGTGTCATCACAGGTGCGGAGGCTCTTGCTGGATGACAGCATGACAAAGGGTTTGCTTCAAGCACCTCAGCTCTGAAATCCTGCTGCTCCAATATTCCGTACTCAGAGTGCGTCGCACCTGTAAAGAGAAATGGCCTGGAGCCCCTCAGGACCTGCCTTAGAGCCTCAGGTACGCTGAGAGAGGAAGCCTGCCGTGGGGCTTGGGGGAGCCCCGGCACAGCACCACGAGTCCCGCCGACAGGTGACCAGAGGCTCTTTAGGGACAACCTGCAAACTGCATTCTCACCTAGGGTACAGAGCGACCTGCACGCCTCATGCACTCGCGGAGCGTTGGAAGGAACCCTTACAACCCTCTGATACACAGGCAGCCCGATAGTCTTTGTCCAGATGAGGAAACGGATGAATCATTTCACTTTCTGAGGCTGGGAGCAGACATAATCCACAAGCCTAACACCTGCTCTATCCCAGCAACCCACACGAGGTCCTTCTGTAACCTGAGTGGTAACAGAAAGTGAATCTCTTCAGTCTAGTCCTTGACAGTGGACTCTCTTGTCCTTCTTTCACTGTGCTGCATCGAGTTAGAACCTTCCCGTGTCAAAGGCCACTCTCTAGGCTTTTTTTTTTTTTTTTTACATTTTATTTATTTTTGATGGACAGAGAGAGACAGAGCACGAGCGGGGGAGGGGCAGAGAGAGATGGAGACACAGAATCCGAAGCGGGCTCTAGGCTCCGAGCTGCCAGCACAGAGCCCGATGCGGGGCTTGAACTCGCGAACCACGAGATCATGACCTGAGCCGAAGTCGGACGCTTAACTGACTGAGCCACCCAGGCACCCCTAGGCTTTCTTTTATAAATCCTATAGCACCTGTGTAGGACCAGACACAGAGCAGGTGACCTGAGTGACTGCTTAAGGACTAAAGTCTGTCCCACAAAGGATCTGAACAGACACTTCTCCAAAGCAGATATAAGAGCCAATGAGTACATGAAAAGATGGTCAGCATCACCAGTCATTAGACAAATACAAATAAAACCCACAGTGAGTTACTGCTTCAGACCCACTAAAAGCACCTAACAAAATGATAACAAGTGTTGGCGAGGCTATGAAGAAACCGGAATTCTAAGGCACTGCAGGTGCTGGTGCAAAATGGTGTAGCCACTTTGGAAAAGTCTGGAAGTTCTTCAAAAGCTAAGCACAGAGCTACCATAACAACCTGGCAATTCTACCTCTAGGTCTTTACCAAAGAAAATCGAAAAAACAGGCCAGCACAAAGACTTGTACGTGAATGTTCGTATTAGCGTTTTTCACAAGAGCCAAAAAGTGAAAACAACATACACGTTCATCAACTGACAGATGAAATGTCCATACAATGCAACGTTACTTAACTATTTGCAAAAGATGAAGGGGGTGCCTGGCTGGATCATCGGTCTGTAGAGGGGATGACTGTTGATCTCGGGGTTGTGGGTTTGAGCCCCATGTTGGGGGTAGAGATTACATAAAAATAAAATCTTATAGGGGCGCCTGAGTGGCTCACTCCTCTAAGCATCTGACTTTGGCTCAGGTCATGATCTCGCGGTTTGTGGGTTCAAGCCCTGCATTGGGCTCTGTGCTCGCGGCGCAGAGCCCATTTGGAATTCTCTCTTTCTCCGTGCTCCTCCCCCACTTGTGCTTTCTCTCTCTAAATAAAATAAAACTTAAAAAAAAATAAAATCTTAGAAAAAAAAAGATGTAAGTATTGATACAGGCTGCAACATGGTGGACCTTGGAAACACTATGCTCAGTGAAAGAAAACAGACACAAAAAAGCCATAGATCGTGTGATTCCATTTCTATGAAATGTCCAGAATAGGCAAATCCACAGAGACAA
Organism: Prionailurus viverrinus; assembly: GCF_022837055.1. Taxonomy (NCBI): domain Eukaryota; kingdom Metazoa; phylum Chordata; class Mammalia; order Carnivora; family Felidae; genus Prionailurus; species Prionailurus viverrinus. The sequence goes on along the minus strand of NC_062576.1, from coordinate 13,987,623 downwards.
AAAGTAGATTAGGGGTTACTAGACTCAGGAGAGGGGTATAGAGAGAGACTGCTAACAGCTTTGGGCCTTCTTTTCGGGGCAATGGAAATATTCTGGAATCAGTGGCGATGGCGAGACAACCCTGTGAGGACATTAAAAATTACTGACACTTAAAAATGGTGATTTTTACTGTGAATCAGGGACGTCTCGCTGGCTGGGTCAGTTGGTAGCGCATGTGACCCGGTCTCAGGGTCGTGAGTTCGAGCTCCACGTAGGGTGTGGAGATTACCGGAAAATAAGATCTTAAAAAAAAAAAAAAGAATGTGAATCATAACTCAGCAAAGCTGTTGTTAAAAAAAAACAAAACAAAACCAACCACAAAAAGGCTGCCTTAGAGCAGTGGTTCTCAAACTTGAGGGTGCAGCTACTACCCGGACAGCTTGTTTAAACACAGGCCGCTGGGCACCGCCCCTGCAGCTCCCGACACGGCGGGTCTGGGGTGGGGCTCAGGAATTTGCTTTACCAGCAAGTCCCAGTGCTGAAGGTCCTGCTGATCTGGGCCCACGTTTTGAGAACCCCTGCCCAGTGTGTGTGGCGGGCACTGTCCAACGAAGGACTCGTGGCCCCACAGGGGGACAACTTGGAGGCCCGTCTAGCTCTGAGCTCCCCGTGGGGTTGGTGGAGCCTGTCTCTGGGCCTGGATTATGGCTTTGCCTCCTCCCTCCACCCACCGGTTCATTCCTGCCCCTCCCCCTTCCTTCCACCTACTCCTTCCTGCCCTCTACCTCCTCCTCCCACAGGTGCTGATCCGAAGGACCCTCCTGGACAAATATTCTGCCTGCTAGACTCTAGCTCAGAGCCTGCACCACGGGAGAAGTCGTGTACAGATCACCTGGGAATCTCGTTAAAGGCAGACTCTGGTTTGAAACATCAGGGGGACAAATCTGAGGCTCGGTATTTCTAATGAGCTCCTAGGCAATGCTGAGGCCTTGAAGCAGGCCTTCTGATGCCACGGTGGAAACACCCTTGGGGCCATCGGGTCAAGTGTAAATGGAGAAAGAGATCTCATTTATAGGCCCCCCAAAGGCAAATATTACCCTGTCCTTGAGATCCAGGCCAAGGAACTGGGTTAGAGGTGAGTGTGTTTCAACCAGGCCTTTTAGGTACTTCCAGTAGCGAATCCCCTTGGACAGGGGCCAAGACCAACTTGAGTGTTACTTCTTCTATGCTCTATTGTTACAGCCTGGCTTCAGGGCGGTACCTGGGCAGAAGTGAGTAATCTGCATTACGAAACCAGCAGACAAGTGGCGACTGATACCCATGACGCCACCTATGTGGGGAACCTAAGACTGATTGGGAAGGAAGCTAGACACATGTAGAGGCAGGGGTCATGACTGCCATGGTTCCCAATGCTTTTGTCCTCGAACTAAGCATAGAGAGCCTAGGGGCAACTTTGTGTCTTGTTTCCAAGAGCATTTCATCAAGAGCTGGGAGTCTGGTCCTGACCAGAATCTGTTAGTAACTTGTAGGGAAGCTCCATGACTCGGCTTTGGATTTATTCTACCTGTTCGGGCTGATTTGAGATAGATGCACGGGTGACACGCTCCTCGCGGCTTACAAAAAAAAAGAAAAGAGGATTGGGAACCAAATCTCAAAGATGTTATCCCGGAAGGCAATGTTCCTGGCATCGCACCAAACACCCACTGGTCAGAAAGAGAATCCTGGGTTGAGCAAAACCTGGGCAGAACTTCTCCGAGAATGGCCGTCCTTGACCCTCTTTCTGATATCATCCGGTTATCGTGTCAGGTAGCAACGGGCGGCCGTGCAGAGGAATGGTGAACGTTTGAGAAAAGTGGACAACGTGACGTTGTGATCTTTAATCACGAACTCTTAGGGAAAGGGGTGAAACTTGGCAATCTGTGATTCTTGAATGGTACAAGTCCCATGTTTTCACCCCTGCTGGGTTCTCAAGAATCTGCCTATCGTACGATTTCCCAAAAAAGAAAAGGAGTCTGCTGTGCCTTGGGCAGAACACATAAAGGGAGCCACAAGCCAAGAAGGTGAGCCTGGCAGTGGTTCTGGGAGGCCACGGTGTAGGTGTTTCTGGCGGTTTTGTTAGATTTTCAAGGCCATAATGACAAAACAGGGCTTGGGAGACCATGGGAAAACCAGAGTAAAGGTAAGTCCTTAAAATTCCAGGCACCCGGACGGGCTGAGGCGGGGAGGCACACATACAGTAAACGACTTCCATACCTGCTTTCTCTCATTAACAACGGGAAATTATGAGTAAGTTCCCAAAGTGCTTTGTAAACTTGAGAACCCAGGCAGGATTAAAGATGCGTTGCTCTCTACCCCTGCCCCTTGCTGCCTCTTCTGTAGTGACATGCAACTTTAATGGCACTCCCCGAGCCCACTTGGCAATATGGGAGCTCTCTGGAGCAGGCCGTCCCTGCTCCTCCTGTTGAAAAATCCAGACTGTGTGCCAGCAAGAAAAAGAAGTCAAGGTGCAAATAGTATTACTCAAAGCAGTGATTATTTACTGGTCTACGCAAAACCTAGGGCTTCCCAAATCTGCTGGAGTTTCTAACAGAAATAAACACGTGCATCCCAATGCAGGGTTAAAAGGATTCCCAGAAACCTACACCAAAAAGACACAAGGAAATTATCCTCTGAGAAGGGATTTCTCTCCAGTTTCGCTGCTTCCCACAAGGGGAACAATTTCATGAGCACATTATGGTAAAGGAAACAATACACCACCAAAGAGGAAAATAACATCTTTATAATTACAGACTAGTTCTCAAACAAATTCCACACCTACACACGCTGCTCTGTGCTGCGTCAGTGAAGCTCGCCCAGTCCGTTCAGTTATCAACGTTTACAACAGCTTAACAGCTCAATCGTGAGACTTCTGATACACACACCCCAGACGGCAAAACACTCTCAAATGACCCACTCACTTCATTCTCAGGGCATGTGGAAAATACAGCCCCAGAAAACGCGAATCCCGGCTAATGCCGCGGCAGGCGAGCACTCAGCTTTGGTGTCTTTGGAACAGTCCGTGTGCCAGTGTCCGAGAGCACCTAATAATTTCTAAGCCATTCCGATGTGCATCACACAGGAATGAGCAGTCCTGCTTGGCCCATCCTTTTATCAGAAGGCAGATCCCTTTATCAGAAATTCATCTCGGTTCACGTTACCTGAGCAAGGCACCCATGCCCATTTCAACTCGCTAGTCATTTATCCACTACATGGGTTTCTTACCCATCACACTGGTTATTTAATTCCTACCCCATGGCTCCCCCAAGAAATAAAAAGTGCACCATAATTATATAAACTCTTAATTAAACTGAAGAACTCAGTGTTGCCATTACCTGTCAGTAATTCCACTCAATTAGGACAATAGACTTCCATTTATTACTGAACTCCTAATTGCTACTCATTTTCCTGGTTAGTAATTGCCAGTCCTATCAGACAATGTGCTTAAAGAAAATCCTGCCATGAAATTCTATTTCTCTTCCCATCAGAGGAAAGGTGGAATCCGAGAGCCCTTACGTGGTCAGGAGTTGGGTCCTCTTCTCCAGCCCCAGGCGACTCCAGGCTGGGGATGTCACAGGCTGGTGTTCCCCGGGGTCGGTTACCGGTGCTGCGATCCACGGGAGACTTACCCACAAAGGAAAGGCGTATCCAGGTAGCCAGAGAATCCCAAAGCCAAAGCGGAGCTGAAGACGACGCGAAAACAAAACCACCGGACCCGGCCTCCGGATCGCCAAAGTTCACAGGGTCCAGGAGAGGCGCCTCTGGGGTCCGCAGGCAGGCGGCAGCGTCGGCATTTGCTGCATCGCGGCCGCGGGGGACCGAGCCGCGGGTCCGAGGGCAGCGGGGCGCGCGGCGCCCCCCCGCCGGGGCCGATGTGCCCCGGCCTCTCCCGGGTCCCGGCTTCCGAGGCGGGGGCCGGGGCGCCGAGCGGCCCGAGGGGGCAGCGCCCGGGAAGCGGTGCCGGCAGCGGCTCCGGACGCCGGCAGTCCAGCCGCGGTGCGCGGGCCCCCGCCCTGCCCCGGCCCCGGCCCGCGCACCGCCCGCGACCTCGGCGCTGCTCCGGAGCGGCTCTCCTAATTAGCCCGGCAGAGTGAGACCGGCGGCGGGGAAACTTGACAATTTATTCCCGGCCCGGGGGAGGTCACCCGCAGTGCACGCGCCGATTGGCTGCGGCGCGAGCCCGGGCGTGCCGGCGCGGGGTCGGGCGGCCGCCGAGGCGGAGTGCGCGCCGATTCGGACGACTTGGCATCCCGGCCCGGGAGGGACAGGCTGGGATGGGGTCTGGGGCGTCAGGGCGGCCCTGAGGCAATCGGAGGCTTGGGACACCGCGACAGGGCGGTCATCGGTGCCTGGGACCGCAAAACCGCCCCACCCATCCAGGCTGGTGGTTTGCAAGAGACGCTCCTTGCTGTTTGGGGTTTAGACGTCACAGTCTGTATTGGAGTCTTCCGGTTGACAATGGGCTCAAGCCATTTAACAGCCAGAAGAGATTCCGAACGAAGTACTTTCTCCAGCCTCATGGTACAGAGGAGGAACCAAAGAGGAAGGGACCCAGTGACTTGGGAAGGTGAGTGGGTGGAAAGCTGGCCACACGCCTCCTCGCAAGCATTTCTCAAGAACTCCTGGGCTGCCCTGGTGGCCGCCTTCCTTGCAGAGAGCCCCAGCCTTGGAGACATGCCCAGGAATGCACAGCACCGAATGCGTGCAGTAGGGCTCGCCCACAACCGGAGAGGTGGTGAAGTCGGAGAGCGCTCTCTCCATCTTCTACTCTGAGAAATGAGGCGTGGTTTGGAACCTCCTTGGCCCCGGGCTAGGAAGTGACAGCAGTGGGCATGCAAACCCAACTCTCTGCCTACCGAGTTTCAGGCCACAACACCCCAAGGCCCCTTCACCGAGGAGACGTGCTAGGAGGGGGGCCGCTTGCCAATAGCACCGGGCCCCTACGAGAGAGGCTGCTTCAATGCCAGCTTGCACATCTGCCCCCCAAGCAGCTAGCAGTCATTCTTACCGCCCACCCCACTTTGGTGGTTCTGGGCATGTTTACCCCTCAGCAAACTTAACGCACTCCCCCACTCCCACTCCTACCACTCATCCTGCTCATTGACTCTAGTCTGGCGTCTGCAACCTTCCTCCAGACAAACGGAAGGAAAGTTATTAACCCGGGGTAGAGAGAAGCAGCAAGCTGCAGAGAGCTTTCCTTGGGCCCAGGGCCGAAGTCTCTCTCTGTGGTCCTCGAATGCACAAAATCGAGCAGGGCTTCCGGCCTCGTTGCCTCCGGTCTGGAATTGGAACTTGCAGGGCTCAGCATTTGAATCATCCTGTGAAGTTTCTGAGCAGTGATCAAGGCCTGCTAACCACATCTGCTATCAGAGCACAGGTTTCTCAAAGTGTGGTCTCTCTGGACCTGCATCAGCTGGGAACTTGTTAGAAATGCAAATCCTCGGACTCAACCCTAGACCTACCTAGGCAGAAACTCTGGAGGTGGAGGGTGGGGGGAGGCCCGCAGTCCGAATTCTTACAGCCCCTGCCGGTGATTCTGGTGTGCGCACAAGTTTCAGATCCACTGGTCTCGGCCACGGTCAAAGCTCTGCTAGGGAGTGTTCTGAAAGGGCATGAGCAGGATTGGGCACACCAGTCGTCTCCTTGTCTCACTGTAAGATCACTGGCTTGGCCCCCTGTCTTCCGTTCATCTCCACACTAGAGGTCACAGGATGGAGGGCTGCCCGGATGGTCCTGTGCTGTGCCTGACCTGCTGGCCAGACAGTGGCTCTGCTATTTCTCCCCAGAGTCACGGGGGGAGCTTTAAAAGCAGCCAGTCATTACTGTGGAGACCCTGACACTGAGGACACCTGCAGTCCTCTCCCACCCAAGGGACACCACTTTCCCATCCAGTCAATGGGAAGAGCAACACCTCAATTGCTGTCCTAGGTTTGGTGGGGACTAAACAGTACTTTGTATTTTGGGGAGAAAAATGAAGCGTGGCTGTAAACTTAGGACTTGTTGAACCCCCACACCATGATCTTCAGTAATTAAGGGACGTGCTACCAAATGGTATTGGACATGGGTCTCCGACTCCATAATCACCAGACCAGGGTCTGGCCTTGATGTGAACGGTAAAGCACGTTGCTTGGCTTTGAAATCCGTCCAAATGGGTAGGTAGTGTCTGCTCTCCGAGGTGGATGAGGACGGAGCTGGGGGGGGGGGGGGGGGGGTAACGGAGGCGGGGGTAACGGAGGGTAATGCTTCAATCTCAGTCCCCGTCTTTACGGAACCATAGGTCTTTGACTTGTAAGATCCCGTGTTCTTATTTATTTTTTTTTTCAACGTTTTTTTATTTATTTTTGGGACAGAGAGAGAGACAGAGCATGAACGGGGGAGGGGCAGAGAGAGAGGGAGACACAGAATCGGAAACAGGCCCCAGGCTCTGAGCCATCAGCCCAGAGCCTGATGTGGGGCTCGAACTCACAGACCGCGAGATCATGACCCGGCTGAAGTGGGACGCTTAACCGACTGCGCCACCCAGGCGCCCCTCGTGTTCTTATTTAATAAAACACGTTTTAAGAAAAAGAAATCTTGCCAACATATTATTCCGTGCTTAGTGCATGTCAGGAGGCACGATTGCCAGTGCTTCATTTGTGCCAATGCCTCAGAACACCCCTATGAAGTACGTAACCGTATTTTAGAGGTGAGGAGATGGAATTATAAACATGTCAAAAAACCCGTCCAAGGTCACAGAGCTATCGAGTGCCAGAGCTGGATTCAAACCCAGGTCGTGTGGCTCCACAACTTAAGCCCCTAAACTTAACACTGCCAGGCCCATGGCAAAAAGCGAAGAGAAAACCAAGGACTCTGCCCTCCCTCTGGAGGGTCCTACTGAACAAACGCACAAGAATGTAAACGACGTCGATGGCGTACGTGAATATTTTTAAATACATGTTGAATTTCCTAGAGTTTATCAATGAGCTACGTTTTACATTTGAAACTTGCGTCATCTGTAATTGTTATTATTTTTACAGGCTAAAGTCTCTCTGGAGGGCTCAGCCATGAGGTGACCCCCGAACCTCCTGGCAGCCCCCGCGGTGTGCCTCTCCAGGTGGCTGGGGAGGTCGGCGGCTGCACAGCTTCGAGAGTTGTGCCGGCTGCCGTACCGGCCACACTGAGGGAGGCTGGATTATCTGCTCAGCAGCCAGGTTGGGGGTGGGTGGCAGACAGGCTGGAAGCACGCGTGGCCTCCCCAATGAGCTACGGGTTGCGGGGCAGGAGCAGAGGCAGCGGGCACTTTAAGGGCACGTGGGTAATCCCGTTGCCAGGAACCAAGGCTTCCTGTCAAAGAGTGGGCTGGTGTGGGTCTCCGAATTCATTCTCCCCCTGCCAGCAAAGGGGCACAGTGTGTCCTAGGATGTGAAACCTTCTAAACTTAAAAAAAAAAAATGTTTTTTAAGGTTTATTTTTGAGAGAGAAAGAGAGCAAGCAGGGGAGGGGCAGAGAGAGAGGGAGACAGAGAATCCAAAGCAGGTTCTGTGCTGTTGGCGCAAAGCCCGTTGTGGGGCTCGAACCCACCAACCGTGAGATCATGACCTGAGCTGAAGTCGTACACTCAACCGCCTGAGCCACCCAGGTGCCCCCTAGGAAGCAAAAGCTGCTAAATGGGCAAATGCAGGTCAGGTCTGTCCTAGCACTTCTGGTGAACCCTGGCACCCAGGTCACATCCAGGGGCACCCACTCTTTCTCACTTGCCCCGGGACTCTTACAGTTCCCCCAGCCCAACAGGGTGGGCACAGCAGGTGTTATCACTGTTTTCTTCTGAGCCGGAAAGAAGCAGAGACACCTGCTCCCGTCATGATGGGAAGCGGGCCCGGGGCGACAATCGGCATCTTCTGAGCGTTCGGCGTGCATGTGCCATGTCAGAGGCCAATCTACGTAAATCTACGACTCCCTTTAACTCTGAAGCAAGTTAAGTAAAAGCCATGGGGCAGCCACTCTGCTTATTCGAAGATTCACAAGTATCTGTACAACAGAACGAAACGCACAGAGCCCTGACAGAAAAGTGGCAGCAAATGAGGAGAACTGCGATGCCCAGAACTCGTTTGCTTTACTTGGAGAGTTCCGTGTGCACAGGTACAGTGTGTATTTGTTATGACTGGGAAATCTGTTGTGTGTGGCTGACAACTCAGCAACGATTTCTATACTCCTGCCACAGCCCTGGGAGAGTTCCACGCCCAAGGAGAGAATATTTTCATGGATGTAGTCTCAGGGCCTCTAGTATAGTTATGACTTAACAGAAGTTTCTTTTCAGTCATAAAAGTAGAAAGTTGTGAGGACTGGCTCAAAGGTCTGGACAGAGAAGTTTAGGGAGAAGGAAATTACCTTCTTATTCCAACAATGCAACCTTTCTCTCGGAAACAAATCCTCAAGGTAGCAACACTATCCAGAGTCCCGAAAATAAAGGAACGGTGTGCCCCCCAAGAACTGGCAACGGGAGGTAGGCAGGAGATAGTATGAATGAGGAAGTCAGGCTCAGAAAGACCTAAGTTCTGAGGCTCACTCAGCCACCAGGCCCACGAACTTGGACCATCACTTCGACCTCCCCAGGCTGGGGTGTCCCCGCATCACCCCCCCTGCAGGCCCCTGTGAGGGTGAGTGTGGGCCACCAGACAGGCACTCAAAAGCCACGAAGAATTGTCCTCTAGCCAGAAGGGCTTGTCAGTACTTCTATGGGCTCAGGGCTCCCCCGTGCTGGGGACTCTTTAGATACCGAAACCATGCACCAACAAGCCCGTGGCCACTGTTCTGTGAGGCCACTATTAACCTGAGTGCAGCTGTTTGAGACCAAGCTCAATGCAGTTTGAACGCGGAAACTGTAGTGGCCCCACGGGCCTTGCCTCTGCAGACTGCTCTCACTCTTTCTGAAGAGGGAAAGCAATGTTTCCGGTCTCTGTGGAAGGGAATGGTGGAATGTTCTGGTGGGGAGCAGCAGCAGAAGGAGCTGGAGGGGAGGAGGAGGGTGCTTCCATGAGACGCCTCATCATGCAGGCCCGAGAACCACTCGGGGCCTTCCCGGGGTCCCCCTAGAGCTCCGAGTGGGGGGTGGGGGAGGAGCTAAGTAATGAAAGCTGAACACAAACTATGTCATACCTCCATGACTTTCTAGGCCATTCTTTGCTTTCTAATGGGGTTCTGCAAACAAATGGGCTTGCTGTGGATTCCTCTTCCCGGCCAGCCCACGTGACCACTTGGTTCCCAACATGCTCTGTCCACACACAGCCCCACTGCTCCCGCTGGGAGAGTTCAGGTCTGCTAGTCCCCGCTTAGGGGGAGGGGCAGAAGGAAATACACCCCCAGAGCCTTTCTCCTTGCTGCTGGAAGGAGCGGACTGCCCAGTCCAGCCTGGCAGTGTGTTTAAAGGGCTATGCCCCACCACCACCGGCGGCCACCGCCGGCTGTGGGAGGGCCCACCTCTCTGCCGGTGCCACCTCCGTCGGAAACGCTCCCGAGGGATTCTGGAGGACACCGGGTATCTGACAGATGTTTCAAAGTAGATGGTTCGCTTTCAGTGAACATAAGCTTTGTAACCCCCGCTACACAGACTGGAGTCTGGATCTGCTTAGATCTCAGAATGGAAGGGTTTCTAAAGGAAAACTCCAGAAATACCTGAATTCAGATGTAAAAAAAAAACTGCGCGAGAATCAAGAACAAAGCCGGGGAAAGCAGAGGGAGTGAATAACCTTTCATTTCAAGCCGCTTTCCCCGCTAGAGACAGTCATGATCTGTGCAGCACTATTTGATGCAAATGCCTCCCCGAAAAGAGCCAGCGGATAATAGATAAAAAGATTATCTGTGACATTATGAAAAATGAAAGTTTAAAAATGGCTACAAGTCCCTTAAAAAAAAAATCCTAAACTTTATTCAGTCTTGTTGAAAGGCAACAGAGGCACTGTGCTTTATTCAGCCCCTGGGGCCCCTGCCTCTTCCGCCATTGTTCCTATGCCTCCACCAGCTCATCAGTTTTCGAGAATCTTTCCTGCTGGTTTCTCTTGGCTGGCAACGTAAGGTCCAAGAAGCTATCACAGCCCCGTTTCTTTTTCCTAACTTGACTCTGATGCTGAAAATTCAAGTGCCACAGCTTCTGCCCCTCACTCTTCCCTTCCCTGCAGTCCCCCTCTGTGCTAAACCACCGGCTGCACACTTGATTTAACAGATGAATTACAGATTCAAGGCATGGGTTTCCAGGGCAGGAAAGAGTCTGATTTTTGTCCAGGTCTCTCTTGATTGGCTCAGCATGGAAGTCTTTCATTTAATGGGCCAGGTCCTGCTGAGAACACCTCTGCTGGTACCACACCGCTTTCTTTCTTTGCTGGGGAGAGGAGCAGAGATCGTACAGAGAGATTTTTTTCCCGTCTTCCAGATTTCTGGTGTGCTCACTACACATCGTTCTTTTTAAACAGAGCATCAAGAGTGTAACCCAAGACTCCAGGAAACATTTGATTCATTTGACCAGCCATCTTTGATCTCCAAGTTGGCCGAGGTGTGGAAGGACTGATCTGAACACCCAGGCCTCGAAAACAGGCCTTTGTCTTCTGCCCAAGGAGGCAGCATGATGAGGCAGGGCGGTGCCAAGGTCTGAGGCTGCCCTACCTGGTTCAGATCCCAGCCCCTCCACCTGCTAGCTGGCTGACTTACAGCAAGTTTCGGCGTCTGAATTTCTGCACCGGCAAAACAAATACGAAAGGCTATTACGTTGACGCGTACGAAGTTGCTGATGTTTCTGTTTTTGAATACGAGACCAGACTGAATCCCATAAAACTGCCAATATTTGACTGTTTTTGACATACAACAAATGGCAATTTCATACGGCCGATCCACACACTTCAACACCTACTTCAACAGGTGACGGAGGAATAGCAAAAAACCGTAACAAGCGTTTACCAAAGGGCTAGGGTGCGGAGTGCGCTCAGTAAAGGCTGGCTGTTGCTAGGCTTGTGTCGGGCATGGGCTGTATGCGCATCACTGTACCGGGTGCCCACAAGGACAGTGTCCAGACCAAATAGTCACTGGCTTGCCAAGGACCACCTGCGTGGGTGAAAGAGTGCTCACAAACACGGCCACGGATAGAGTAAGATGTGTACTCAGTCCAGACCCCACGTTCTCATGCCCCTCTGTTCGCAGGTCTCCTCTCCTCTAGGAAAACCCATTCCCACGGGGGATGTCCCTTCTCACTCTGGGGCCATCTTACTCACTCCTGGGCGCTTTCGTAAGCTAGTCAGTATGACCGGCACTACACCCGCACCTACTCGGACAGAGGTTCCAGAAGTACGGCTGAAAGCACACATCAGCTGTAAAGACCAAAAATAACGGGGCGGAGGGTGAGCGGGTCCTTTCTTTGCCTAGAAGCGCAGTTTCTGGAAGGCAGACAGTTCTGAGATCAGGACTAGATGCAGCTACCGTGTTTACAGGGAAGGTTCAAGCCAAAACACGCAGTCTCCTGGGCAGAAGTAAAGCTTCCTCGAGATTATTCCAGGAGGAGTCCCTCAGATTTCAGCACGATTCTTTGCATTGGCACAAGACTCTCCAGCAGATGCTAGGGCATCGCCTGTGGCCCCCGGCCCCCACCGGAGGGCCTCCCCTAAGACTGCACATTTCTCTCCGTGCTCGTCCATCTGTTTACTGCAAACGGTGGAGAGAAAGGATCTGAGTTATTGCAAGTACTGGGGGGAGAAGGAAACAGAGGGATTATCAAAATCTACAGGCAAGCGCTGACCTCAAGGACACAACGGTGCATGTCAACCTGCAAACTGAATGTGACTGAGCGGCAGAGTCTGTGGAGGCAAACCTGCCCGAAATGCAAACAGCTAGCTTTCTCAGGTCCCACTGCAAGACGCGAACCTCAGTTCTGAGGGCGCCGGGTACCGGGGCGGGCGCCTGTGCTGGTTACACCTCGCCTCTTCCCGGAGCCGCTGGGCATCAGTGTTCTCCCCGAGGTCAAATGCAGGGCCCAATTCCTGCTCCTGGTAACCTCATCTCTAGTAGGCAACAGCAATTCTGGAGAGGCTTGACCCTAAATATAATCTCCCCCTTTGCTACACACGCATAACATACATATACTCTCTCTTATACTTTAATGCAACCATCCCCTATGGACTGAATCATAATTATCTTGAAAACGTGAAGTTATGAAATATTCCTGCCTACCAAAAAATAAAGGATAATATAAGAAATACGTAAGGAAAGCAGCCTCTATCCAGCTAAAATAGATATTTTGAATACCTCTTCACAGAGAGATACTGGCACTAATTTGATATTTGTTGTGCATAGTATGTATTTGCGTTTTTGCTACATATTGTGGACTTTAAAAAAATACTTATTTTTGAGAGAGAGTGCTAGGGGCAGGGACAAAGGGAGACGAGATCCAAAGTGGGCTTTGTGCTGACAGCAGAGAGCTCAGTGTGGGGCTCGAACTCACGAACCACGAGATCATGACTTGAGCCAAAGTTAGACACTTAACCGACTGAGCCACCCAGGCGCCCCAGTTCTGTGATTTTTCAAGTTTGTTTATTTTGAGAGAGAGAGAGAGAGAGAGAGAGAGAGAGCGCGAGCAGACATGCAAGCAGGGGAGGGGCAGAGAGACGGAGAGAGAGAATCCCAAGCAGGCTTCACACTGTCAGTGCAGAACTTGAACTCCTGAATCATTAGATCATGACCTGAGCCAAAATCAAGAGTCAGACGTTTAACCAGCTGAGAGCTGAGCTACCCGGGTGCTTCTGTTCTACACTTTTTAGAACTTGATTTTATTGGTTCTGTTCAGTATGTATCCTCTTGCAACTTTCAAACAAGATTCTGATTGACGGGCCATATGAGGCTTGTAAATTGCCTTGAATGAACTGGCTAGGTTGTGGGTAATGCCTAGGGTGACCACGTCATGTCACAATTAAACTGGGGTGTTTTTCAAAATTGTAATTGAATTTTATTATTTTTTTCAGTTTCATTTTAGAGAGAGAGCAGGGGAGAAGGGCAGAGAGAGAGAGACAGAGAATCTTAAGCAGGCTCCACACTGTCAGCATAGAGCCCGACTCAGGGCTCGATCCCATGACCCTGGGATCATGACCTGAGCTGAAAGCAAGAGTGAGACGCTCAACAGACTGAGCCACCCAGGTGCCCCTAAACTGGGGTGTCTTTCAGAGTGGAAGGGGTGCTATTAACAATGTATAAATTGGGACTGTCCCAGGCAAACCTGGACATATGGTCATCTTAGCGATGGCACTTCAGTTCCTGCTTTAATATACGTGATTAGCAGGACCAGTTAGAAGCCTGTGGCACAAGGGTCCGATGGACCTCTCAGAATGAGTCAGTTACGTGGTGCTTTTTTTTTTTTTTTTTTTTTTTTTTTTTTTAGTGGCAAGCCATTACTGGGACTCGAAGTTTCCTTGCTAAGAAAATGGAGAGTCTGGAAGTGGAGGGGCCTCTGAACAGCCTTCTTGTGGCCGCTCTGGTACTGGCTTGTGCTGTGCAGCACTTGGAGCCCGGTGAGATATCAACAGCCCCATGGGAAGGCACGGAGCCCTGCCGAGGACCCCAGCGTCCTTCCTCTGTGTCGGTCCAGCTGTTTCCCCATCAGGGCAGGGACAGGTTGCCCCCTCGCAGGACCCCCGAAAGCTGACTGGTCAGGACTCCCCAAGTACTTTTTCACACAGTATCTTAATTACCCTGCTTCTATGGAAATGAGGTTTATTGCTAATCAGGTTTTCTCTCTGCTCTCAACCGGTTACTGATGCACCCTTCAGATTTGAAATTAGGCTGCATTTGATATTTGTTGAGTAAGTAAATAAAGCCAAAAAGAATATCAGAGGAGTCAGTAATTTTGCCTTTCCTTTGAAGAGAGAGAGAGAGAAAAAAAATCAGACCCCGAGCTTGTGCAACTCAAGCAGAGCCTGGAGGTGCAGCGAGAACCCACGCGCTCTTTGGGCTGGGCCAACGTCAAGTGTCCGAAGCGGGGGCCACAGAGCCGAGCACACCCCGAAGCCCGCCCTCACCCCACGGCCCACACCTGGCTCTTTGGCTTTGCCTGGCAGGATGCGGGGCTCCTCCTGTTTGCCCTCTCCTTTTCTCAGAGGCAAGGCCAGTGCCAACCAGCCAGGACAGGGGGCGGGGCGGAATAGAGGCGCTCTGGGCCCGCCCTGGAGGAGGCTTGGCTGGGCCTGCCTCCGTACCGCCTCCAAGCGGGCTCTGGTTGCCGCCTGCTTCGGCTGAGGGCTCAGCAATGCCCCCGAGATGCCTTCTTCGTTCTGGCTCTGTGTCTAGGCATTAAGATGCACAGCCATTTTATCAAGGCTTTGGTCCCTCCCAAATTGCATTTGACCAGTTTCATTGCTGCCTGAAATTAAAACACAGGATTTATCAATCCCAAACTGTCACAGCGTGAATGAAACCCTAGAAATAAATCCAGTCTAATGACAGGAGGATCCTGAGACCTCAGTGGGAAGCAAGATACTTTGTTTAATAATTATCAGCCGCTTTCAGGGCCTGTCTGCCAGAGCCGCGGTGTCAGAAGCAGCAGAGAGAAGAATTTTTTTCCCCCAGATTTCATCCTGAGAAAGACTGAAGCCATTTGAAACCAGGCTGGACGCTCCTGATTTACATTTCTGATATTAAAAGCAGAGCGGCTGTCTGCATTTATGCTACAAGGCATTGCTTCAGAGCAAAGAAACAGGGTGGTGGCAGGGATCCAGTTTACTAATGAACAAGCTTATCTGGAGGAAAACAGCTTTTCACACTGTAACAAACAATGAACACCTCTTAGATAACAAATTCAATGGCAAAAATATCGCATTGTACATGTCACAGTCCTATAATTTAATGGAGGCACTTGCAGCATTAGTGGTTTACATTAATTTTTAAAATTAATTTTGTTTGGCCCGCCGGGAAAATATTTTCTTTTTTGTGTCTGATATCCTGCAGCTCATTAACACTGCTTACTGCGACTCTACAATACTATCCATAATCGTCCACTCGGTAGCCAGAGGCCATTTTTTAAAGACAGAAAGCTGGAAGAGGGGCAGAAAGCGGGCTGTTCTGTTTCTTTCTACAAAGAACGACTCTCACAGCTTGATAAAGCTGCCCGCCAGCCAGGGAAGCAGGGGCCTCTGGAGGCCTTTGAACCGCGCGGGTACAGGTGTCAGCGGTCACGGGGGCCAGAGGGTGGCTTCGGCGGGGCCAGTGAGGCTCTTTCTGCCTCCTCTCACCAAGACTCCAAAGCAGTGGCTCCCGGACCCGATGATGCTCAGGACCATCTGGGCAGTTTTTGTAGAGATGGCGATTCCCAGGCCCCCCACCCCATCCCCACGAATCACTTCCTCTGCCCGCGGCCTCCGCCCACAAAGGGGTTAACTCACTGGCTACCGAGAAAACAGGCCCCCTCTCCCTCTGCCTGGGGCACGGAGATCAGGGGATTCACTGCTAATCACTGCGGTTGTGATTTCTGATTTCAACTGGCAGCAAAGAGAATTGAACCGGAGTCCCCTGAGAGCAGCGAGCTCCACAAGGCAGACCTTGAGCTTGTTAAGCCGTGGTGCTGCCATGCGATTATCAATTTTAAATTAATCTCCCCAGTCTCTTTAAAGTGGTTGCTAAAAATATAATCTCTGGGATATCTTACCGTAAGACTTAACTAAAGGGAAAAATTTGGATAATAATTAAGTGCTTCCCTCCATCTGAGTTTCCTGTGAAACACTTCTGGAGTCTTGGCTAATCCGCTGGCAGCAGGAAGGCCGGCCGGGGACAGGCTCGAGGTCTGCGCGAGCTGGTTTATAAGTTACACGCTTTCTCTAAATAAAACTTAAACAGGCAATGTGCATTTGGACAAAAGGTTAAAGATACAGTGCTGCACTGTATTAAAACAAATCCTTCCCTATTTTTAACCCAAAGAGGTTTGGGAGGGAAAGCCAGAAAAAATTGTCTAGACATACTTTTGCTAAGCTCGCGAGGGAGTCATTACAAATTCACTTTATAGGGACATAATCTAGGTTATATATACAACGTGCTTTTTTTTTCTTCTTTAAGGCAGCAAGCAAGCAACATGATGTGTCAATCTGAGCAGAGGTACAGGGAGTTGTGGTCGTTAGAAAGGGGCTGTCTGTGGAACCGCCTCTGGCCCTGTAGACGGTTGAGTCACAACAGACGTGGTTTCTAAGAGCCACTAGGAACCTCGAAGAAGAAGGAAACCAACAGCAACCTGTTACCAAAACCCGCTTTTCTACCCACACTGCAGCTTTCCACCAGATGAAAGGACGCGTCTACACCTGGAATCCTAGTAAGTGGTGAGTCTCAACTTGCCCCTGGTGGGGGTGGGGGTGGGGGTACCCGTGGTATTTTTCCGCTCTCCTTTCGCTGACCTTCCTGTTTCTTTGGGCAGCATGGCGGGAGGACTGGGTCATTTAAAGCAAGAACACATGAACAAATCTATGTGCTTGCCATGTGCGGTCACGCAGCTTGGGAGCGCAGAGGAAGCCCTCTTTAAGGTCCAAGGTGCTCTGTACACTCAGCTTGATAAGGAGGATGGGGGGCTGGGGGAGACGGGGTAGCAAGGGCACGAGGTGGGGGGAGGAGACGAGTCTCAAAAAGGCCAAGAAGCTGGACTTTCGTGACATTTCCACACAACTGCACTGCGCCTTCTCTTAAGGATGACGGTTAAGGAAAACCCCCAGCTTTGTAAAAATTCCATTAATTCAGTGTATTCCTTTCTTTGATCCAAACAGAGGATGGCATAATTCATCGCCTCTACTAACAGCTAGATGTGGGGCTTTGAGAAAGCTACTTCACATCGTGGGCCTCCACACGGTAAAAAAAGTGGGTTGGGTCTGACGAGCTCTGGAATTCTGATCGCGTTATTCTGGGTAAAAGCACATGTTGCCGCACACAGGCCAAAAGCTCAATTTGGCCCCGCCTTGGACCAAGGGATGAAAAACGGAATGGAGAGCTTTAAGGTGGACACGTTTAACTGTATGAACAATATAAATTATAAGGGCTTCAAAAAAAAAAAAAGATTGCCTGAACCAAGACGCAATAAAAGTGATCGTGAAGTCTCTTTTGCGCGTGTGGAAGGTTCCTCAAACCTTTGCTGGATGAGAATGTAGCTCCCTGGGACTCGGGGTCCACGTTGGTGGGTTGGTGGGTCATAGCTTGGGTTCGGCTGGGGTGAAGGGGGTCAGGATGATAAACACAAGGGGGTATGACATCATGAGGACTTGTGCAATATCTGTCCTTGCCGGCCCAGGGAATCCGGACTTTCGCTGTTGCTGTTACAGAGCTACTTGAAAGTCTGATGACGGCGAGGGACCCTCTTCTGAGGCCAAGGTCCAAGTGCTCAAATAAAACTTCAGATACATTTTGACGGGAATCTTGGGCCCTGCGAAGCCTGTCCACAGAGTCTGCAGTACTGTATTAATCCTAGCTAGACCCCCCTGTTTCAGGCCGAGACACTGAAACGTCTCTTTGCTCTCCCATTGCCTTGAAGGTTTGAGGGTTCCCGTTTTCTCAAGAAGAAATTTATTTTTCTATTAGAACATAACCCGACTCTCCCCACAACCCAAGCAATCCTCCAGGGAGCCTGGTGTGCTTGGCCGGAGAGCAAAAGGTCAACAGACAGAAGACCTGCAGGTATAGCCCTAATGGCCTGAGCACCTTCAGAGGTAAGGCTTGTATCCTAAGCCTTCGTCTGGAACCCTTTTTCCATAGGAGAGAATTCCTCCCAGCAAATAAATAGGCATCCCCCACTCCATTAGAGACTGCCCTCTTTCTGACCCACTTCCTCCACCTTTTTGACCTGCCTTCCTTCCCGAAGAACTAATAGGAGATGTGGCACCTGGTGAGGGGGGAGGCGGGCAGGAAGCACCCTCCCGGAATGTCAATGACGCCGGGGCACGCACAACTACCCCATTCCCATTCAGCCGGCAGCCCGGCAACCGCTCAGGGCGCATCTGCATAGCTTAAGGTCAGTACGAAACCAGCCTGGCTTCCAGCACTGAAACTCTACTGTTTCGGGGGTTGCTAGAACTAAACTGTCAAGTATGTTCACCGTAATTGGCCCTGGGCTGCCGGCAGCTAAGAGATGGAAGTTTTCTTGGAGGCCCAGTGCGTTTTTGAGAAGTGTGGCTCCACGGAGCCGGTGCTGGTTATTTTCGAAGGCGCTGAGTTGTGGATACCCGAGGCCCTGACATGGTCGGTTCCTTGGGGGCCTGTATGCTGGGGAGGGAAGCATCTCAGAGTCTGCCCTGCCGACACCAACCGCTTCCCGACAGCACGCTTGTTATCTTGTGCTTCTCTCCTCCAGGCTGAGTATCAATCATGTCTGAAGAGGGGACAACATAGCAGCTCTGAGCAGATGCCTCCCACTTCTCACTCCGGCCAGTCTCCCACTGAAGCGGGTCCAAAAAAGCCTCTCCTCAACAAAGTGACAAACGAGGCACTAAATCAGTGGAGCTGTGAATTCAGTCGCATAAGCCTGAATGGAGAAAGCCCTCCAAGATGGATTCCCTCACACGCAGTAGCTTGACTCACGTCAGGAGAAAGCAGTCTACAGACCGTTGGAAGCAAAGCTTGAAAAAAATGATGTATTAATTGCACCTATTCTGTCCTATCTCTGGACACTTGAAACTCATGTCCCCAACACTTAGGAAGGTGTGATGGAACGTTCCATCAGTAAACATGGGGACAACACCGCTAATCTGATGTCTGAGGCGGGAAGGCAAAGAGGAAGAAATACGATGGCACCAATTTTTTTATTAGCAAATTGCTCAGGGAAAAGAATTCCACTGTTTCAAGAAAAAAATCCTTAGGAGCCAAACTCAATTATATCTGAATTATTATTTGGAAGGATTAATATTTGCTAATGTGACATTTATCAATCAGCATTGCATACTGAGATAGCAGAGTTGCCCAATCTGATTTTTCTAAAATGTCCCTCCCTATGTTTTCTTTTTTTCTAAGAGAAGAGAATATACCTTAGGAGTCTTAAATTTGTTAGTCTGGCTTTGGCCAACAGCATCCTCGGCCGAATAAGCACCCAGGGGAAAATCACTTCCTGGAGGGTATGTTTCAATACAACAGATAGGCTTCATTTGAAAAAAGAACCAGAAATGAAGCTAATATGGCTGACTGTGGACAAGAACAGCTTGGTGAGGTCTACCTATGGACTGGCCTCATTTCTTCACTCTATCAGAACTTGGAAAAAAGAGTAAAGAAGAAGGCTCCGTGTTTTCTAATGCATTCCATGACCAGTCTGCCACTAGCTTAATTTTTCAGTGCTCTAGTTTACTATCTGTATAGTTGGAAGAAAAAGAATTATTTCGGCAAGACGGGCTACAAGGAGCCCCGGACTCAGAGTGAGGACGCTTGATTTCTAGTGGCATCTCCATCTGAGGTAACTTCATCTGTCAACCGAGAGACACTGGGGACAGAAAATGCATAGTGCTCTTACTTCTCCTTCATGCCACATTCATGGCAGATGTCACCAATCAATCCAGCCATTTGTTCCTTCTTGGCCCAGAGCTCTCTACATGGCTCTCCAGGCAGCCACCAAACACTAGAAATAGCACAACGGAAACCCATCAACCAGCCCAGGCCTAGATGAGCTTTAAGGCCCTTTTTAGCCCGAAACTTCTAGGGAATCTTCTGTAAATTATTTTCCTAGCCCACTAGGAGTCTACCGTGGATAAAACACATATGGACAAGGAGGTTTTAGGAGCTTGCCAGAGAGGGGAAAAAATGGAAAACACGGCTTAGGAATTGTTTTCATGGCTCCAATGACTGGAGACGCAAAAACAAGGACTGCCATGCTCGAGAGTCTCCAGAGCCAAAAACACTGTCTGCCCTTGAGCTAAGTAACTAACTCTCGCCACAGCTGTGGCGCTCCGTCAACTGCGCAGCAACCTTGTTGACAAGTCCGAAGCGCCAGACAAGTTGAGTCTCGGTTCAGTCAGTGAGGTGGCCAGAGCGGCAACAGCTAATGCGGTGCATCGTTTACTTTGCCTTGGACCTAAGAGGATTTAAGGCAGCTTTAAAAGATAACGACAAGAAAAATCCTTTAGAAAGTTTTGGTAGAGGAGAAGGACGAAGAAACAAGGTAGGGAGGGACAACAGCGCTAAGAAATGAGGTTTGTCCGCCAGCCACTCGCCACGTACACCGAGAGGGCCACAAAGCCGGCTCTAGGCTCTGGCAGCCACCGGGAAGAGGGAAATCTACTCGGTTGCGCAGTCTCCGGGACACAGAGGACACAGAGACACAGGACACAGGACACCGAGAAGGCAGCTGTTCAGAAGTTCAACTCTTCCTGACTCGACAACCAGAGCGTTATTTCTCCCGAGGGTCTACGTGAAGAAAACAACCCACGATGTGCGCTGTTAACATTTTGCCGCATTCATGTAGGAGGCCAGGCAATGAATGGGTTTCACGGGGCTCTTACGGTCTCTGCAGAGCTCCCGGCGCCACCTGCCATTGCAAAGCAGTGCGGGTTCACTCTCTGGTCCTCTGGCTTACTCCAGAGGACGTGTAGTAATATTTCCCAAACTGTAGAGCCCAAGGGACCTATGGAGTGTTCACAGGTAATTCTAAGGTCAAACCTGTTTGGTGAACACAGCACACCATTACCGTGCCCACCGCCCACCCCCCCCATTAGTTTGCTTAATTTGAAAATTTTTTTTTTCAATGTTTATTTATTTTTGGGACAGAGAGAGACAGAGCATGAACGGGGGAGGGGTAGAGAGAGAGGGAGACACAGAATCGGAAACAGGCTCCAGGCTCCGAGCCATCAGCCCAGAGCCTGACGCGGGGCTCGAACTCACGGACCGCGAGATCGTGACCTGGCTGAAGTCGGACGCTTAACCGACTGCGCCACCCAGGCGCCCCAAGTTTGCTTAATTTGATTTAACTCAATAATTCTGAAGATTTGTTTGTTTTTTTTTAATTTTTTTTTTCAATGTTTATTTATTTTTGGGACAGAGAGAGACAGAGCATGAACGGGGGAGGGGCAGAGAGAGAGGGAGACACAGAATCGGAAACAGGCTCCAGGCTCTGAGCCATCAGCCCAGAGCCTGACACGGGGCTCGAACTCACGGACCGCGAGATCGTGACCTGGCTGAAGTCGGACGCTTAACCGACTGCGCCACCCAGGCACCCCATTTCTGAAGATTTTGTTTTTAAGCAATCTCTGCGCTCAACACGGGGCTCAAACTTACAACCCCGAGATCAAGAGTTGCCCACTCCACCGGCGGAGCCAGCCAGGGGCCCCTGACTCAATCATTCTAAACAAAATCCTTTATCCCAGGGACGTCTATTAATATCTGACAGGCAAATTATTCCAGGAAACATTTCAGAGAAATGCCAATCTAGCGGAAGAGGGCTGCATATCTTGATAGAATCTTCCCCAAACGTTTCTCTCAGCACAGTTTTGAGAGCTACTGGATGGCAGGGAGTCTGAAAGGCGTTCTCCTGGTAATTACCTGGAAGGCTTCAATTCTCAATCGCCAGCTGGAAGTGGAAGGGTGTGCCCTAACAGACAGCCCCGTTGAATACGTGGACAAATCAAGACTCTAAAGGCTGTCAGTCCAAACTTCTAACTGGTAAGCTCTACAACATCCCTTTTTCACTCCCCAAATGGAAATGCTGCTACGGACCAAGGATGAGATGGCATCTTCAAGGCCAGACAAAAGGGTCCCTGTTGTAGAGCCTGAGCCAGGGCAGGACCTCCCTCTGGAGATCTGCATCCCTCTCTTTGGACCCACTTCATTGTTTTCATCTCAGGAGGCCCAGAGGAAAGCCGGCCACTCAGGCTGGCGTCCAGTCCAGGCCTTGGAGTCTGGGGCAAGAGTGGCCCCTGAGGCTTTCTCACAGTCCAACAGGGGATTAGACTTGAATTTGGGACCGAAGACTCCGCTGGGAATAAAAATGACATGTGTCTGTCTACAGTCTCCTTTGGAAACCTAGGAGGCCAGTTAGGGATCTGGATCTCGAGACACAGCTTCTGTTGACAATCCAACTAACGGGGGCCTCCTACATCTGTGAAGCACTGACCATCTACGTGAAGAACGACCATCTACCAACTGGCGGGGGACAGCGATACCGCCTTTCTGCGAGAGCAATTACTACCCCTGATCCGAAATTTTAAAATAAAGTCTCTACCAAACATCGACGGACCAAACCCTTAATGAGAGGCAGGGCAGGACTGTCGGCGAGTGTGCTGGGTGGTATGTTAGCAGGCGTGGAACAACCCAACAGTATATTACGGCAGGTTATTTCTGAAGTTCCCATGATGCGCTCCTAATGGGTATAAGGATGTGCTGACTTCCAAAGTGGGACTGACAGGCCCGCAGTTAACTGTCATTTCCATCACAGTCTTAATAGCTTTGCCAGGCATCCTCCCAGCGAACGCAGAGAAGAAAGGTCTTGCTATATGACAGAATTCAAAAAGAATGCATGTGAATGCCATTATGGTATTGAAAGTGTCAGGTGCCAGCGGAAGGGCCCTGATCAGACAGACAAGCATCGGGCTGCACGCTTTAAGGTTATTTGAAGCCTGTCATTTCCATTAGCTGGCTAACCACAAGTGGAATCATTCATTAGCTGGCTTTCTTTAGTACCAAGGTGGGGCCGAGGGTGGGGGTGCGGGTGGGGGAAGGTGGAGAGGCCTGGGCTTGGCACTTTTGGTTCCTACCCTATTAGCAACTCATGATGGCTGGCAGAGGGAGGGGGTGCACACAGGCGGCGATGCCCCATGTGCCTGCTCATTAGTGGCTGGCAGTAAAGCACAGGAACGAGTGGACATTGGCACAGGCTGGCTTTCTGTTCTTGGAGAAGGCCAAAAATAATCTCAGTAGATTTAATTAAAACTGCAGCGAACAGATGGGGAAGATGGAAAGAACTCCAACTGGAGACCACTCATCTGTCCAGGTCTCCGCGAGCGTTTTAATGAAGCCTTCGCTGTCTGCAGGTCCCAGTACTGACACATCCCTTTCTGGTTATGCAACCGAGCGGAACGATTACCCAGCAACTCCACTTAAAGTGGCAGGGGTCTGTTTCCCAAGGAAAAGTCGGGCCTGACCCAATGCAACTACTACGGCAGGAAAGCAACAAGCAAACAGACAGCCCCTCCTTTCTGTCTCCGGCTAATCCCAAAGTGAGAATGGGTGATCAGGTGGTGGGGGGTCGGGGGGATTTCCCCTCCTACAGAGATGGTGGGAGAGGCGGGGGGGGGGGGGGCGGCAGAGAGGACCCCACCCCCACCCCGACAACAGACCTAAGATTTAAACCCCCAGGTCCAGCTGAAACAAAGACGCTCTGTCCAAATCGGGTCAGCGGTCTGCCCTAGTTAGTGGCTCCTTTTATAGTTTTCTGCAGTGCAGCAAGCCAACGGAGAATGGCAGGAGGCAGTCCTAATTCACCAGGAAAGTTAAACCCTGCCTGCGTTAAAGCGAAAACCCAGCACGCGTGCGCACTTAACTGACGGACTGATTGATTGATTTTCATGGAAAAGCCCAAATTTCTGGTGCTCACAGCAAAACGGGGGGTCAACAACTGCCTGCACTAAGCACGTCCAAGTAGAGAGAGGGCAAAATCTGCCTGTAAATAAAGGGCACAGTGGAGACAGCGCCCAGGGCTAGAGAGAAGTGACCAATCATCCAGGGCAAGGAGATCTTTGGGAAAAGACTTTGGGGTGGAAACTCCAAGGGACTGTATTAAAAGATTATTGGCATATGGAGCCCAGAGCTCTCCCCGCAGGGCCATTTCAGGTGTCCTCTAAACACTGAATGCCTTTAAAAAAATCTTTTTTCAGACGTTGGCAGAGATTGGTATTGCTGGTGTCTCTCTCTCTCTCTTTTTTTAATATATACTCCTGGGAAAGTAAGGGAATGATGCCTCCTTACATAAGCCCTTAGGAATGTCAGGTGTTGAAGAGTCTGTTGGTAATTCCCAAACGGCCTTGGCGTTGGGGGGACAGGACTATTTCTTGGCTGCACATTCCATCGCTCAAGCATATCCTAAGGAAAATGGAAAACACCAGTAAAGCCACGATCTCTCCCCCAGGCCTCCCAGGTCCACAACCAAGCTCATGCTCCTACATTTCATGGAGAAAGGGGGGGTACTTCAGTGCATCAAACAAAAACCCCATCTTCACTTAAACAATCATATCATTCCCCGAAGTTCAGGGAGATTTTGATGATGGAAGAGGTTTTTTTCTTTTTTTTTCTTTTACTTTAAACCAAGAAAGACCAGGGGTGTACGGAACCACGAAGCATAATGAATTCTTGGGAGAAAACCAGGGGCATTTTTCAACTAAGTTTCCCTCGAAACTAGTTACGCAATGGTGTTAAAAAAAAAAAAAAAAGCTTTTGCTCAGCTAAGTTTCCTACTATATTAATCTCATTATCCTTTGAACCGTTTAACTGGAATGCCAAATGCAATTTGTATTCTGCAGCAAAGCGAATGCTCTAAAATGATTATCCCAATATGAACCGTGGCAATCCTTGATATTGTTGGGTCTGAAAGGCCGTCGAACCACTGAATACTGTTCCCATATGCCTTCTGAGTTTCATGACACAACGTTGCGTCTGCTTTGCAAGGGCTAAATTAAGCGTGTGAAAGTCTTAGCAAAGCCCTCATTTTCCAGTTAATCAAATCTCCCCTAATCAAATTAGCACACATAATTCCTCTGGATGCATGGCACAAAAAGTGCATTATCCCCTTCTTTGGAGTTGAAAGGGAGAAAACAGCATGGTGCCTTTCTCCTTTGCTTGAGTGGGCCTAAATAGAGGGGTTCTTCAGAAAGACAGGTCGAGGAAAACTTTGGCAGCATTGACGTTCCCAGCTCATTAAATCCACTGCGTCTGCGGCCACCTCCAGGGACCAGTGAAGCATTCTGTAATGAGATACTTGTTTAATTTTCCTTCAAAGGCCGGACATCTGTGACAAACCTCCCCATTCCAACCCCACACAGGCAAATCTATCAATAGGCCTAAGGCCTCTATCTAGTTTGATGGAGTGTTTTCCATTGAATAAACTAGATAATAAATTTTGAGGAGAAAGGAACAATTGCCATTAGCTCCGTTCTCTCCGAAGAGTCGAAGTCCATCATGAAAATTCAATAGTGGCTGAGCTAAATGGATAAATGTTCACAGTCAACCTTTTTTAATTGATTTCCCTTCATGAAATGATCTAGTCTCTGAAGCTCGCCGTCCCAGAGCCCCTCTTTAACCTTTCTTTTCATTCCAAATACATTTAGAAGCACTGAACAAAAAGGAATAGCTAAAATATTAATCTCCCTTGAGAGCAAAGGCCTGCAACAGACCAGATTTTCAGATCAATCCCCAACAGTGCCCGTGGCCTACAAAAGAATGAAACACACTTTTAGCGCTATTCAGTATGGCACCGATTCTGACCTTTATTGAAAACCAACCACCACATCCCGACACTGGCAGGGACTAGAAAGCCTTTCTTACATAATAGGAATTCAGTGCAGATATTGTCAGGCCCCGGCTGCACATTCACTTCTGCTTATTCCATAATGAGGCCTGGAACATGCATAATGAAAGCTGTCTCAACAATATTTTCACTGTGATGCTTTATTATGTCTAGGAATATGTTTTAAGTAGTAATATTTCACTTGCTCCCCCCCTCTACCTTGCCCTCCCCCCCACACCCTGCCTTTCTTAGACTCAATTTGCTGGAACCCTTCAAAGGCACATGAAATAAGCTATTATGATCGCTGCCATTTCAACAGCGTGTAAGGAATTCATTAGAAGCACGTTTCAGGACCTCGCTCTTTTCCACCCACAAAGGTGATCCTGCATATCCCCTCCTGAAACATGAGTATGCCCCTCCTCCGCCTCCCTCCCGCCTCATCCGCACCGGCGGGCGCCGGGGATCACGTCACATGCCTGGCATCACACGTGCCCAATGCGCCGTCTCTTCGCTCGGAGCCACAGCCGGGCCGGAGGATTGCACGGGACCTGAACTCGCAACAAGAAAAAACCAGTAAAATCGCCATGGCCGCCCCACTCACTTCACGCATCCGCTCTGCATAGCCCCCAGTCCTTTTCCCTCAGTCCTAACAGGATCAGGCTCCTTCCAAATCCCACCACCGTGAGATGGCTGCTAGACCCTGCAGAGGCAAGGAGGGCGTCTCGGGCTGTGGCCTCACCCCCAGCAAAGCCGCGTCTGGAGCAGAGGCCTGTGCGGTCGGGTCCCAGGGCTGATACGCGTTCCCCTCGCACACCCCACGCCAGCCCCGCTGAGACTTCCCCAAGCCTCCTCCCTGCCGGCTGAAGTGTCCCAGCTCCAGGTGGGAACTGGGAAAGTCTGTTCCCACACTGACTCCCTGAGCAGGAAGCCAAGAACGTGACTGGGAGTCACCTTTTGTGGACCGAAGTCTGTTTCAACATCCCCTGTTTATTACAGCAAAAAGTCAGGAAACCCGGCCTCCTCTCTTCCACCGAAAGAGTCCTGCTTTCCAAAGGTGAACGTTTCGGGGAGTGGGTGTTGCACGGCCGCCTGGCTAACAAACATCTCTCTAGATCCTTCTACCTGCTAGGGACTGTGCTGGGCACTTTACTTCCATTTCTCTCCTTTAATCCTCTTAAGAATTTCTGAAGCCGATACCATTTGCCTCATAGTACAGATGAGACCTTCAGGTCTCAGAGAGTAATCTGCCCCAAGTCCTACTTCTTCTGGTGAGTGACTTCAATCCCAAGTTTGTGTGTGGTCAGACCGAAGCTCTTTCCACTAATCTTTATTGCCCTTTCAGTTCAAAGGGTCTGGGTCAACACTGATAGATTCTCCAGGGTGAGTGAAGAGCGAAAAAGGAAAGACAGCAAAGGGTTGTCAGTGAAGGGCACGTTCAGTAAATGTGGGCGTGGACTGTAGAGGGGTGGAGGAGAGATGAGATCGGAGGCAAGATTACAAGATGGTAGACTGAGACACACGGTCAAGGGCCTTGAGTGCCCTTGAACCCTAAGCAAACTGTTATCGGTCGTAAGTCAACAAAATACAGAGTGAAAGAGGAGAGATCAGACAGGAGAGGGGAATGCAACAAAGAGATGCATCAATTTCATAGAAGAGAAGGAAGGAAATGGAAAATAGAGTAGACAGCATAGGCTTGAGGAAGAATGGGAACTCCAGTGGGGTCCACGTAGTAAAACAGTGAGGTCAAGGGAGAACAGGAAAAGGGGAAGGGGCAAGTGCTTGTCATGAAGGTAGAGGAACGTTCCATGAGAACGAAGGAGTAGGAGAGGAGAGAGTGGGGGGGGGGGGAGGGGAGTCACACGTCACTTGACAAAGTTCAAGGCTTTGTGGGCGGACACTTTGCTGGGTAAAGAGAAGACTGAAGGTTTGGTCACTTGTGTTGATTCTAGAACAGCAGGGATAGAAGTCCATGAATCCCTTTTACGGTGAGAGGTTTCTCAGGGTGCAAGGGGTCCTTAGGCAAATCTGACAGGAGGCAGGGGGAACGTGCCAGGCTTCAGACACCCAGATGCAGGTGCTGGGGACAGGGAGGATCCCAGAGAAGGGAATCTCTGCAGACGGGAGCCATCAGGAAGACCGGCCATGTGACGTAGGGGCGGGCAAGGGTTTAATCCACTCTTAGGGCCTGAGAGGACTCACGCAGGCTGGACCTCCATCCGGGAGCCCCGGGCCGAGACCTCCAAAACACCTTCTGATTAAAACAAGGGATGAGCACGGCTAACTCTGTTTCCTACCCCCACACCCTTCTCAGGTGCGAACCATCT
The DNA here is from genome assembly GCF_022837055.1 of Prionailurus viverrinus. Taxonomy (NCBI): domain Eukaryota; kingdom Metazoa; phylum Chordata; class Mammalia; order Carnivora; family Felidae; genus Prionailurus; species Prionailurus viverrinus. Next base: position 13,959,840 of record NC_062576.1, on the reverse strand, counting down.
CATCGTTTGAACCATCCCCTTTAACTCTCACCAAGAGTTCTAACACGTTTCTTTAGTTGTGTTTTGAGCGAGGGGGAAAAAAAAAAAAAAGAGAAAGGAAGAGAGACATGTACCAAAATAACCAGCTTTAACAAATGGCCGCTGGTTTAAAAATAGTGCAGGGGTTTAAGTTTTTGCCTTTATCTCAGTGGTTGACCTTGCTAATACAGTATGTAGATCTCTTGCCAACTAATCGGCCGGCTGTAAAGCACGGCTTCAAGCTGTGGTCAATGATCTGTAACAGGAATGAATGAGAGGGTTTTAGCAGCCAGGATCTGTAGCCTACTATCTGTATCTGACAGCTGTCACCCACTCGGTGGAGGCCAAGGCCTAGACCTTCATTTAAAAGCAGCATGGCTGATCAGATTACCGGGACAGTGTGTCAAAACTGACTGCGCTGAACTAGGGAGACAGAAAGTAAATCTATAAATAGCAGTCTTGCTGCCGCCATGAAGCACTGAAGGGTAACCAATATCGAGCAGCGAATGCAATGTTTAGTCTTTGCAGCCAGTGGGATACGACTGCGGCCAGATCAGAAGCCTCGTTCTATGATACCATGTAATGGAAAGATCGGCTTTATGGGCAAGAATTTAAAAGAGTTACATTCTTGGCAACGGTAATGGTCGCACGGCCATAATTGGTCTGAACCGACTTTATGAGCTAACAAGGTTCCCTAGCACTTAATAATGTCCTCAGGGCACAGGGACTTAGCAAGTCACCGTTCCCATAATGTGCTGGCTGCCTGTTCCCGACGGTCCACGGGGACAGCCAGCGTTGAAACACAGACAGTGATAAGATAAGAGGTTCTCCACTGGATATCTATTATAGATGTCAACTGGGTCTTCAACCAGAACAGCTGCACCAAGGACTTGGGGAGAGGAGAGCATCATGAGGATGAGTTATCTATAGACCATGCTGAGAGCGCGGCTCAGACGCTGGACATCACCGAGTTATAAATGAGCCAGCTGACATTGTATAGTATGTCCCAACTCTTCCAAGAACATTTGTCACTCTTCAAGGTTTCCGCTGATAAAACCGGGATGTCTAAAAATTTGTCAACAACCGCAGAAAGTAACCCCGAGGTCATGTCAGAGGGTGACAAAGAATGTGCTTACTTGACACTCTGCAAACACACAAATGGCACCCTGGTGGTGACAGTGTTCAGAGGTCTCCCCACGTCGCGGGGTCCCAAATCGTTCTTGGTGTGGCTGCCAAGGACCTCGGGACGGCGTATTCCAGCAGCAGCGGGTAACGACCACGCGAACACAGCCATGGCCTGAGTGGGCAAGACCTTGGACTCCAGGCGCTGCCTATTTCAGACCACTCCTCGCTGGGGCGGACAGGATGGGAAGTGATTTTTTTTTCCCCCAGGGCTGGTGCCATTGTCCTCGCTCTTTTTTAAAAGGTTCAACTGAGGGGTGCCTGGGTGGCTCAGTCAGTCGAGCGTCCGACTTTGGCTCAGGTTGCGATCTCACCGTTCGTGAGTTCGAGCCCTCCGTCGGGCTCTCTGGGGTCCGTGCGGAGTCTGCTTTGGATCCTCTGTCCCAACCCCTCCGCCCCCCGGGCCTCTCTCTCCCCCCCTTGCTCGCGTTCTCTCTCAAAAATAAGAAAGAACTGAAGTTTCCACGGAAATAATACTTTTCAAAAAGAATAAAAGCATCAAGAAAAACACGGTTGATTAACAGCTAGCACTTCACGTGACGGGCACTGTTCGAAGAGCTCTGGGTGGACGGCCTGTTTAATCCTCAAAACCTGGTGACAGAAGTTTTATCCCCATTTTGCAGATGAAAACCCAAGACCCAGAAAGGTTAAGTAAACTGCCCGAGGTTAGACAGTAAGAGCAAAGTCAGGGTTCAAACTCGGGCAGGCTGGCTTCAAAGCTACCGTATGCACTCACTCTTACGCCCCACCCCCCATAGTGTCCCCTCAAGAAGACACAATGCTAGAAACCATGTGGGAACACACGGAAAGAGGAGATCAAAGCATCTCATTCAGAACCATTAGGAATCAAAAAGAGAGGAGGAACAAAAAGGCCATCTCTGTTCTGATGGCTGACTCTGAATACACTCATTCTGCAATGTTTATGCAGCGCACATTTCCTAGCACCTCTGTCTCCAGGCCCCGTGCTAGGCCGAGGGGTACGAAACTGAGGAAGAAAGAGCCCCTGAGAAGGCCAGTCTAGCGTTTCTTCTCATATGGGCCGGGGTGGGGGGCTCTGCCCTGGAATGTCATTTCCTCACCATCATTTGGTTTGGCTTCTTTGGGCATTAGAAAACACTTTTGGGGCGCCTGGGCGGCTCACTTGGTTAAGCGTCCGACTTTGGCTCGGGTCGTGATCTCACGGTTCGTGAGTTCGAGCCCCGTGTCGGGCTCTCTGCTGACAGCAGAGAGCCTGCTTCGGATCCTCTGTCCCCCCTCCTCTCTGCCCCTCCCCCACCTGCATTCTGCCTGTCTCAAAATAAATAAATAAACTTAAAAAAAAAAAAAACCAACTTGTTTAAAAAGAAAACAGCTTTTGCCCAAGAAATACGATTGGAGGGGTCCACTGTGGGGGACGGACAGCCAGGGCGGGATCCACGTCACTGTCTGTAGGCCAATGGGAAACATCACCAGGAAGAGCTTTGAATAAAAATGAGTTGATAAGCCTTTAGGCTGATATTCAAGCCTCTTTAAGGGATTTCTGCTGGCCATTTCGGGGCTCCTAGTGCTGCCCAGAAGAGAGCGGAATAAGCCTAATTAAAAGATCATGTGCGCTCTCGTGGCTTTAAAAGCGTCACACTGGCTGGCTGACACTATCTCTTGGGATCCAAGAAGTTGGAGCTGAGAGGAGTAGCTGGAGATCATTGAACTTCTCCTCAATGGATCCGAAAGCAGGACCCCCAAAAGGTTAAGTGGCTCGTCCAAGGACAAACAGCCGGAGAGTGGCCGATCCAGGATGGAACCCAGGTCGGGAACTCCCAATGAAAATGTTTTTCTACAACCCCATACAGCCGTCCACGGAATAAATGCTGTACTATGAAATCAGCAAATTCAATCAAGTCAAATGTGTGTTTTGAAAAAAGTCACGAATGAAGAAATAGAGTTTGAAGAACATTCAACATTCATGAGGTGTGCCCATTTCAGGCCACTGGAGACGTTTCTCTGGTGCAAAGGTTTTCTTAATAAAGGGTTTCATTGGCCGGTTGGATCGAGACATGCACACACTGATATTTTGCTTCTGGCAATACCTTAAACCCCCAGTTAGGCAAGTATAAAAAACGGCAATGGCCTTGAGAGTGCAGCATGGTTTATACATGGCATACGCATCTTAGAGGATTTGGAGAAATCTACAAGGGATGCAATGCTTTTCCACCTATTGACATTTACAAAGCAGTTTAAATCATGCATGAGAGGCCTCAGGCACATGCAGTTCACAAAACATAACTCTGGGCTCCCAGGGAATTTAAGCTGACCAACACTCTTTATTAGAACCGACAGTGAAAGACAGCTATTGCGAAATTCGTACCAGAAATGCAATACCAAGATGACAGCCTTAATGCCAGTGGATATATTATGTAGATGACCTGACTCAAATCTTTCTTGTTAAATAAGTTTCATGCATTCTTTTTTTTTTTTTTTTTACCTCAAAAATATCCTTCTGGCTTCACTGGGGGAGTATTCCTTAAATTCCTTGATCATTCATTTGTTTTTCAGTATTTTGGACACGCTACGTTAGCACAAAAGATCAGATAGAGATATTTAAACAGTGGGAAATAGTTAAACTTCTAAATGAACAACAGAGCTGAACCATGAATTCAGTATTTCGATGTTATTGTTTTGGTGTAATGTTCCAATATTTAATAATTTTTTATAAGCAAACACTTTCCGAAGGGTGATTCACTCTAGATATTCAATTCCCATGTACTCTAAGATTTTAAACGTATGTAATTATAAATTAAAAACAATTTCACTTGCATGCTTTTTTTAAGCCAAGAATTTCATGGAAATAAGGTCCTCATGAAAACTGGCCAGGGACAGAAGACAGCAAACATACTTCTCCTCTCTAATCTTCACCGAGATCGAACTACAATGTAGAGGTTTTAAATTCTGCTTGGGGAGACAGAGGGATAGGTCAACATGAGCGAGGTCAGAAAAGGAAGTCGTTGGTGATGTGGCAATGGTGCCAAGTGGCCGAGGGCAAATCTGGTGGAGGCTGAATTCGAGTACAACTCCCATCGTGCAGAGGCTTCAGAGTTTCTGAATGGATTCAGTTGTCGGTTGTCTGCGTCCCATTCTAGACTCTCCAGCCTGTCTCAACCACGGTCTGTGTTAAACGTTACCCGGCTCGTTTGGCAGGTCTATCTTCTTCCACAGAGTGCTACCCTTCCTAAGCCACACAGCCACAGCATGCTAAGGAAGCCACGGGCACGCTTCCACAGTCAAGGTTGCCATCACTTAGAATGTGCTCAATGGTCGTGTAGCGAGCTGCCTGGAACTCGCTTAGGTAATGTACGCTAACAGGTACAGCAAAGGGGCTCTGGAACCCATCAAGCTCTGCCTCTAGTCTCAATAAATCATATGCCATTCTCATGTAACTACTGTGATTTTTCAAACATATAGGGATGCTTCCGTGACTGTAAAAAGACATTTTCCTTTCAAAATTCATGGTAACCTTTTCTTCCTTATGTATTCTTTAATGGATAATTTCAAACATACATACAAGTAGAAAGAACTATGTAATAACCCCCCAACTACCATCACCCAACTTCAAGAATTATCAACTCATGGCCAGCCTTGTTTCCTCTATACCCTATCCATTCCACAACTTCCCCCTTTCCACATAACTTTTAAAACAAACCCCAGACGTTGTATCATTTTATCTGCATGTATTTCAGTATACGTGTTTTATATTTTTTACATTACAAGGTGGTAAGGGTACAACTATTATTATGTAGGGCTCTGATTTTTTTAACACTTAAAAATTATTCTCGGGGCACCTGGGTAGCTCAGTTAAGTGTCCGACTCTTGATTTTGGCTCAGTTCGTGACACCAGGGTCGTGGGGCTGAGCCCTGCGTCAGGCCCGGTGCTGAGCGTGGAGTCTGCTTAAGATTCTCTCTCTCCCTCTGCCCTTCTCCCCCCCCCCCCCCAACTTGTGTGTGCTCCCTCTCTAAAAAATTTAAAAAATATATAAAAAATTAAAAGTATTCTCAAATTCCTAAAACAAACTAAAGGGCCAGTCTTCTAGATGCTTTCACAGATCTCAATCATGTATTCAAGTTCAAGAGCAGAGAATTTCTAATTTCTTTATAACCATTAGGGACTGACAAGATGCGTGCAGTTGGTATTTAATGAATGATTTTCAAATGATTTCCTGAATGACACTCACTACATATCCAAACATAAATTCGCTGCATTATTGTAATCAAAGCCCAGGAGTGACTATATTAATAGCGTAAGCCTGAAATAAAACCTCCTTTTTCAAAGGGTTACTGTTGATGTTAAATAAAGAGATATACCATGTATCCTGTAATCTACGTAGTAAATGCAACTGCACACCCCACAGGAAAGCCACAGTCTTTCAAAAGATGATGATAAAGAAGCTGCCGATATATTTTTATGTGCTGGGTACAAAAACACAGTCGTGAATAGCCACTTGAGCATCCAAGATCATGTGCAATCCGTAAGTGACCCTCCAGATACTGAGCGTGAAGAAGATTGAGGCAGTCTGACACCCTACAATCATCTAAATAAACTTCCAAAAAACTGCCTTCTGTGCTTATAGTCGTGTCTTCTAAAAAATCACAGCACTGAATAAATTACATTATATGACTAGAACTGACAGCTGATGAAATAATGCAAGAAAAATAATCTACTAGTGACCTCAGATGAAACCACAAAGACATTAAAGGCTAATGGAAGTAAAATCACTCATTGCACGGCGATTTTACTTTTTTGTTTCATATTAAAATAAAAAGCCAACCTAAACCTTCCTCAGGATATTACATCTTGAAACGAAACCACAAGATATTTCCAGAAAGGGGCCTTATTTCAGAAAATCTATATGCATTTTGATTCTGTCAAGGGTGAACAAGCTTTCCGCATCACAGGGAGGTTAAACATGGAAAAAAAAATACCACAGCGATATGAAATAAGTGAAGATCATTGATCTGAGATAGTCTATAATTACCATTTTAAGGGCAGGACACCTGTTTTACGGAGGGAACATACATTTGCGGTACACTCGCTCGCTATAATTATAAGAGTGAACGATGTCCCACCGTTTCCCAATTTCCATCTCTCTTCTCTTTCAATTTTGCAGGTGGGCGGTTGAGACGAATACATGTGGACCCCATCCCGCCCCCCCAACCCCTCCGAAGTGAAGTGCTTCTCTTCCTTCTCTCCCCGATACATCGAGAGTTCACAAGGTGAACTTTAATCACACACAAACAGGACAGCGTGCTGAGAAGCGAGAAGCAGGTCCCACCAAGATGGACGAAACCAGTGAGATCGCAACACCTTTTTCTTTTTCACGGTGCATCCAGATGCGTTTACTCGAAGACGTTTTCGAGCATCATGAAACCTTTTGCAGCTCTGGAAATGACCCCTGTACTTCCTCCATTTCAACATTTGGTGGTTTAAGAGTTTAGTTCGCTTAACGTTTCAGAGGATCCCATCACTGCCAGGGTTACATCAGAGAATAAGCGACATCTGGTTTAATCTCCAAGAATAAATGGAACCCCCCCTTACGGTATCCTGCCAAGTGGCCAGTGGCTGTGTGCTTGGTGACAGGAAGCTCACTCTTGCCTAGGCAGCCAGTTCCATCTTTACATGCCTTTCAGACCTTGGTTCAGCACAAGACAGAGCCTTCTGACTCCTTGTCAGACCCCACAAGGTGATCCTGATCTTTTGCGTGAAAGGATTTTAAGTACTGCATTTCAGAAAGTCACTGTATTCCTCAAATCTTTTCTTCTGCAGGTATACAGTTAGAGTCAGTTAGAGTCACTTTAACAGTTCATAAGACACGGCTTCAAAAACACCTTAGTCATCATTTGCTTATTCCTTTGTTCATGCATTCTGTTTCCGGGAAAACACTTACAATTATTTTAATTGTGCTTTACAAGACACGGTTTCATGAATATCTTACTTGACCTTCGCTTATCTGTCCATTCATTCATTTGTTCGTTCGTTCATTGAACAAACACTGAGTGAGCCTCTATCTCTGTAGAACGTTCTAGGCACCGTCCTGGGTGCTCTGGACGCAAAGAGGAAGTCAGAGGTCCCTGGTGACAGACACGTAGACACACAATCATGATGCTGTGTGCTAAGTGCTATCATACAGGAATGTACATGATTGGTGACGCCTTAAATAAGCAAGTATTCGCAGATTACTTCTAAATGCTTTATAATATTCTGGCCTATCGAAACAGATCCCAGGCTAATCTACTACTCCACTTGGGAGTGAATCTTTCCCAGTAGAAGCAACGGGTTGGTAGTCTCCCCAGCAGCGTGTCCTCTTTCTCTGTTACAAGAGAGAACAGACAGCCTTGTTCAGGGACCAGCCAGCCATGTGCACAGCTCAGGAGATGATACAGTGCTACAAGCTCACCGGTATTCGCTAGCGGCTGGTTTTGAGCAGACATGGAACCTAGTTCTGCCTAGGTCATTGATGCTATAAGGGGGGGGCTGCTGCAAGACCTTTGGAAAAGATTTTCCCTCTCACGGAAAAGAGACATACAGTGAAGGAGGAGGTCTGCTCCCTCCCTTCCTTCCTTGGGTGTATGGGGTAGGGATGCAATACTTACAGCTCTGGCCGCCATCTCATCCACAGAGGGTGATGCCGAAGATACCATACCCTCAGAGAGGCCAACGCTCATCCGGCTACGTCTCAGTGTGAGAGATAATGAACGGAACCGCCCCCTTTCATGACCACTTTTGGTGAGGCCCTTCTGTGACTCACACCCAAAAGCACAGAGGTGTGTATCATCTTCAGAGCAAGGACCCTAGTGATGGACTGGCTGAGGCGAGGAATTAAGCTCCTATTGGTAAAACAAGGAGGAAGCCAACTAAAAAATCTGGAGAGGGAAGCTATGATCTCATCTGCTCAGATCTAGGAGGGAGGATAAAAGCGAAAGGAAGATAAATTAGTAGACGACGGTGATAGTCTCCCCCTGGTGTGGAGCTTTTCTTCCGAACTAGGGTCATGAAAAAGGACCATCTTATGTCAGTTTTGCTCACAGACACAAACTTTTGAAACTTTCCGGTCCAACTTATCTAAAGTAAAGGGAACCAATGTTATGATTCATACCCTAAAAAGTTAAGAGAATGCAATGCCCACAGCACTCCAGGGACGGTCCCTTTGGTGTGGCTGCGACTGTAGGCCACGCTTTCAACCGTGGGTCCCATCTGCTTTCATGCAATATCACCAAACCCGCTAAACACATCAGCTGTATTTGCCTGGTGTGGCACTCTAAAACCTTGTTTTTGTCCTCAAAGGACAAAATTAAAAATTAGAAGTTTTGGGGAAAACAAAAGAGAAGGGAAGAGCCCACCAGGGAGGTAACCTCGGGATGGAGGCAAGTCTGAAGGCTAGCACTAGGGGCCTCACAGCTTGGAATAGTGTATCCTGGGTTTCGCAAAATTTCACGAAAATGGATTATTCTGCTTTCCTAAATCCTTGGAACTGAAAGATGCTCATCGATAAAGTGTTGGGTTTTGAAAAAACAAACAAACAAAAACAAAAACATTTTTGGCAAAAATAGAAGATGTTATATATGACCCTGTCTTCTTGGGGCACCTGTGTGGCTCAGTCGGTGAGCCACTCACTGAATGAATGCTTGTGTTTAGGGGTGTGTGTGTGTGTGTGTGTGTGTGCACGCATGCGTGTGCCAATGCTGGCTAAGGGCTCTGAAGAAAACCAAGGCAGGAGTTGCAGAGTCATTTGGGGTGTGGAGGACACTGCCGTTTTGACACAGTCAGGGAAGGCATCTCCAAAGAGATACCATTTACTTTTTTTTAAGTTTTATTTATTTATTTTGAGAGAGCGAGAGAGCGAGAGAGGGTGAGCGAGAGCGCACTAGTGGAGGAAGGGCAGAGAGAGAGAGAGAGGAGGGAGAGAGACAATCTCCAGCAGGCTCCATGCTGGCAGTATGACAGCACGGAGCCCGATGCTGGGCTTGAACTCACAAACCGCGAGATCGTGACACGAGCTGAAATCAAGAGGTGGATACTTAATCGACTGCGCCACCCGGGTGCCCCGAGGAGATGCCACTTAAACAGGGAGACCCTACTGAAGTCCGGGAACAAGGCAAGTGACCGTAGAAGGGCCTGCACTCAGGCAGACGGAACAAGCCTCTGAGGCACAGACTGGCTCAGTTTGTTGGAAGGACAGATCACAGGCCACCAGACTGAGTGGAGGGGAAGGGAGCTGGAGCAGTGGGAAGGTGTCTGAGCGAGGTAAGCACCTCTCTTCTAAACGTGAGGGAAGTCAAGGGGGGTTCTGGGCATCCCCGACTCTCAGTTCCTTGGCCTCCTTGCCTCTGATTGTTTGGAAATCACAATTCATTACTGGTAGTGACCAGATGCAGGGTGATGACAGGAATGGAGGGTTGAGGCTGCTGCAAAAGGTCAGGAACTGGGGGGCCTGAGGCAGAGATGGGCTGCCCCGTGTGAATGCGCAGTCTTGGTGGGAAGAAAAGAGGGAGCTGGAAGTTAAAATCTTCAACAAATGGAGGGTAGTAGATAAGACAGGGTAGAAGGGAAGGATGCATGGCTTTCAGAGCAGTATTTAAAAAAAAAAATTAACGTTTATTTATTTTTAAGAAAGAGAGAGAGACATACACACACAGAGTGTAAGCAGGGGAGGGGCAGTGAGAGAGGGAGACGCAGAATCCGAAGTAGGCTCCAGGCTCTGAGCTGTCAGCACAGAGCCCGATGCGGGGCTCAAACCCACGAACTTGAGATCATGACCTGAGCCGAAGTTGGATGCTTAATGGACTGAGCCACCCAGGTACCTCCAGGGCAGCACTTTTAAGATGAAGCAGGAACAATGTATCTGCATTCAAGTAGAAGAAAGCCCGCCCCCGGTTCCTGCACCTCCAGCAGGTGTATGTGGCAATAGTTACAATCCCCACTTGCAATCCGCTACCCCTGGGAATGAAGAAGACGGCCTAGTTTGTGAGTCTAGTCTCATTGCTACGTTAGTGCCTCACGGTATTCAGGCATGGGTTGTCCTACGGCAGTAGGTCTTTCAGGAAGCCCAAGCGGGGCCCTTTAAGGAGAACATGAACTCTATCAAGAGAAATCTTCCCTGGTTCTCGGTTTAAATGTTTCCCACACTTGATTACTATTTTTTTAAATATTTATTTATTTTTGAGAGGGTGTGAGAGACAGAGCCTGAGCGGGGGAAGGGCAGAGAGAGGGAGACACAGAATCCGAAGCAGGCTCCAGGCTCTGAGCTGTCAGCACAGAGCCCGACGCGGGGCTCGAACTCACGACCCGTGAGATCATGACCTGAGCCGAAGTCGGACGCTCCACCGACTGACCCACCCAGGCGCACCCACACTTGCTTACTTTGAGCTTAATTTCATTTCCCCCTGGTAACAGAGGGTTATCACTCTTGTGGGGCTCAGTAACCGTACCTGTTCCTGCCCGAGCACCTGCCCCTTCACCGAACGGTCCCCCCAACAGCTGCTAGTCAAGAAGTACCGGGAGAGCAGAGAACGGGTCCGGTTCTCTTCCTGCTATGAGCTGCTTCTCACTGCTGGCAGCACAAATGGCGATTTGCTCCTTAATTTTACATAAAGTGTCTGTTCCGGGCCCTAGGGTAGGGACACCTGGACCAGGGAACCGAGCGCTTGGGCTTTGGGAACGAACGTGCCGCCGCTCGGAATCAGGCAGTGTGTGCACGGCAGGAGCTGTAGCAACTCCAACAACTCCGACCGGGGAGGTGTCCTTGCACTTGCCGAACCGGTGAAGACAAATACGTGTGCGTTCTTGGCCACGGCCAAGCAGAGCGCTGTGAGGAGCGAGGGCGGGGACGCTCCCCCGACTCCACCTGGCTTGGACGCGGCTCACGGGGTGCAGCTGGGCGAGGGTCAGGGAACAGACCGAGGAGCTTTACTTTGGGCGTTGCCGGCTATTTAGCAGAAATACGCCTGCTTTCCTGGGAGCTTCAAGCGAAAACTCTCTGCTCCAGCTTCTGGAGGGGCTGCTGGAAGTGGGGCCTGGAGGCGTCCTGCTCGCCGCCGCTCAGCTGGCGGGTGGATGTGCGCAAACACAAAAGGTGATATTGACAGTCAGCATCAGATCTGACTGCTCCCGACAACTCCTGTGATACGGCAACCTCCGGGACTTGTGGACACATCTGTGAGGAGATGTACCAGCGCCATCTGCACAAACTGCATTATTTAACTGCGCTGGCACTGATTAACATTTGCTGTAACCTATGGTAATGGGCTCTGGGGCTTTGCATGTCTGCTACACAGTGGCAGCTGATGTCTCCTGCTCCATCCTTAAAACAGGATGCTTTAATTTTTAATGGAGCACATGTTCGATTGGCTATACAAACAGGCTAATCTGCAAAGCATGTGCTCAATAACAAGCCTGGCTATGCCGCCAGAATATCAACACGACTCGGCCAAGGTGGGGAGGAGAGGGTGCTCACCTCCACCAGGCGAGGGCCACGCGCTAGGAGCACCGGCCGGCCCAGAGCCAAGGGGGGGGGGCTGCGGCCAGAGGCACCCGTGGCCTCCTCCGGAGCCTCCGTAGGTCTTCGGCTTCTAGGTGCCTGCAAGCCCTAGCCAGCGGGGGGGAAAAGAAAAGAAAACAAAAACAAAACTGTTTCCGGCAGGTTCAGGGCTCTGGTGTAAAGCCAGATGTGGCATTAAAGAGGAAGCTCTCCTCTGCTGCGCAGGCATGACTAGAATGAGGTACACACATCCACCTGAACAGACTTACCATGTGCCCTACACTCTGCTTCATGAGGAGAATTTAAACACGAGGAAGGCACGGTCCTTGACTTCACAAAACCCACACCAATAATGACAACGCCAGTGTGAGACGGGCCATGTTAGATGTAGGCACAGAGCTCTCTAGGGGCGCAGAGGAGGAGAGAAGCAAGGAGGAGACATTTCAAGTGGGTTCTGAAGGATGGGCAGGAGTTCATGGGCAGCAGGTAGGTTGGTACCCGGTCGTGATGGAGCACAGTGTGTGGGGAATGGTAAACAGATGTACCAGCGTTGAGTTGGAGATAACTACATAGAAATACCTGGCGAGAAGCTGGCAATTTGGATCCAGGGCTGATGAGAGAAGTTAACGCTGGAGACAGAAACACGGGCGGCCAGCTACAGGCGACGTTGACACATGGACATTTCAAGAGAAATGGTCCAGCGTGAAAAGAAAAAAGGATCCCCAAAACAGAGGCCTCAGGGGTACCAACATTTGGTTGAAGGGGTGGCTATAAGAAGTAGCTCGGGGGGAGGGGGGGAGGAACATAAGGAGAGGGAAGTTTCTGCAGAGTGGGAGAGGTTCCAAGCCTCAGGGCAATCAAGCAGTTAAGGCCTGGAGGGCTTTATCATAACCATTATTGTCACTGTGTAGCAATAACAATCCTAGCCCTTATTAGTACAAACTGCTTTCCTATAGAGTATTTCATAACCATCCGGAAAGACAGGCCGATGTCACTACTGCCTTGTCTCGATGAGGGAATGGGGTCCGAGAGGGTTACAGGATATCCTAAGGCCTTGCCAGTGAGAGAGCCAGGGCTGGGATCCCACTCTGCAAACTTCTAGTCCAGACGAGACACTGCACCAGGGTCTGAGGACATGAGGGCCCCAGGTTCAAGGAGATTCTCTGTGGGAAAAGGCTTTCAAGTCAAACCCCTCAAGACCATATCCTCCTCTGGGATATTCACAAAGTATGCTTAGCAGACTCAAGGTTCTGAGAAGTTCTGCAGCTAAAAAACAACCCACCAACGAAAGCAAATAAAGTTAATAAACATTAACTTTATTTAATCCACTACTCCCCACTCGTATGTGTTTATGACATCATTTTTTCAAGTTATGCTTTTAATACTCCTTGGAAGAATTAAGGAGATACTGCTCTAATGAACTACAACATGCTTCCTACAGCTGGATCTTGGTTTTGAGGGGTCTGTGACTAGGGAAGATGGAGATTGGGGCTGTTCTTTTTTTTTTAAGTTTATGTATTTTGAGAAAGAGAGAGAGAGAGAGCACGTTTGAGTGAGAGGGGGAGGGATAGGGAGAGAGGGAGAAAGAGAATCCCAAGCAGGCTCTGCACTGTCAGCACCGAGCCCGATGTGGGGCTCGAACTCATGAACCGTGAGATCATGAACTGAGCTGAAACCAAGAGTCGGACGCTTAAGTGACTGAGCCACAACCCTAACCCCACACTTGCAACAATCCGTCCCAGGTCTGGCTCAACTGTTCTTTCCAGATAATCTCGCATCTGTCACAGTGAATGAGGTCTGTTTGCTCATGTCTGTCTCTCCATCAGGTAAAGGACCTATTTTATCCGTCTCCACACTCAGTGTCCTGCTCTGCTGGCTGGCAAAAACAGGAGACCAATGTCTATTTGCTGAATTAAACTAAAATTCCATAATGATGGAGTAGAGAGCAAAGCCAATTGACATGGGCTCAAAGCCTCAGCCCGTGCCTCATCAGCATGTGCTCTCATCACAGGGGAGAGCAGCTGTCCAACGTGACAGCTGATCACTGTCCATCTGGCCTGCTCCTTGGCAGTCACTTGGGAACTCGGCATTCAGAGCCTCAGTGGGTGGGTGGGGGCGGGTGGCCTTTCTCGGCGACACCCCTGGTTGCCAGAAAGTCTCCTAACCTCTTTAGCCCCTGACTTCGCTCTAATCTGGCCACACAGGGCAGCAGACTTTGCTGCTAGTGTCGCGCTCCTCTGCCTCCAGGCCGCCCCCCCCCCCCCCCCCCCGGCAAAAGAAAGCCACAGATGTCCGAGAGATCTGAGAAGCCAGAGTATCCAGGGGTCAGAGCACTCCTTGAGAGCACGGGGTTTGTTGGTGTAAATGCATTTTTCCATGGATGGCAGGGCACGTGGAGAAGTGGGATGGATCGGAGGCTATGGAGAAGTGTCCATCCCAGAGACAGGGCAGTGGAACAGTCAAAAGGCCTTTTTAAGAGGATTCCCCATCTGCCCTCAGAAGCATTAGCATGGGGGCGCCCGGGTGGCTCAGTGGGTTAAGCATCCGACTTCGGCTCAGGTCAGGATCTCACGGTCCGTGAGTTCAAGCCCCACATCGGGCTCTGTGCTGACAGCTCAGAGCCTGGAGCCTGCTTCGGATTCTGTGTCTCCCTCTCTCTCTGCCCCTCCCCCAGCTGCACACACGCTCTCTTCCTCTCTCTCTCAAAAATAAACATTACAAAAAATCCCCAAACCAATAATGTGTAAGTATTTAACTCTACCTGCTCTGTCCTAACCCGTGTCCTCAAATTAAAAAAAAAATTTTTTTTCTATAGTTACCAAAATTGCCCAGACCTCCTCCCTGTTCTCACCGGCTCTAGCTCATGAGAACAAGATAATGCCTTGCAGCTGCCGTGTTGAGACCTGTATGTGTCATGACTACAGTACCAAAATGCCACCAAAGAGCATGGCAGAGTGGCTATCCTGGCCCAGCCTCACAGTGGCTCCACAGCGTCTCCGGGCCCTTCCAAGGGCTCACGAGTCACTTTTTTCCCCCGAAGCTGTGCCCCTGGAAACGGGGGTTTCATTTTTTTCCCCAGATTTCTGAGAAGCCATGGCAGACAAGAAATCCGTGCAATGAAATGAGTAATAAGTTTGTGGGGCTATCTACACCACTGGGTAGAAAGAAGATCTGGATGGAGGTTGAATGAGCAGAATAGAACATCTACCCTAAAATCTGTCCCATGTCTGGCTTCCAAGACTCCTGGCTGCTTATGGTCTCTGCTGTCACGGCCACGTGCCCACAAGTTCAGAAATCAAAGAACGGCAGAGCTGACATCCTCATTTGTCAGACGAGCAGCCTGGGGCCTAGAGAGAAGAAGACATTTGCTCCGGGCCACTTGCCTGGGTCGTGTCAGACTTCTTTCTAACGCACTGTGCCACGCCCGGTGCCACCAACCCACGTGATTATTCAGATGGCCTGAAGCTGGGACACTCAGAGGTTTCCACTGTGGGCACCACGGCTGCTTTGCCAATATGGCTGAAACTACTTCATTCGCTTCCTGTCACTCCAGGAAGCCCACGGGCCTGTCACTGCAATCAGATATGGGGGATCTGGGCCATCGAGCACTTTAATTAGTTTGTCTGGAAAAAAATGAAACTGATCAAATTAATTATTAATCACATATAAACTGTGGATGAATCAGGAGGGGAATCATCAGGCAGGAAGGGCCATTCTTAAATGCAGACTTTTTTTTTTTTTTTACAAAAAATTTTCAAAGGCCTCCCTCTCCTCCTGCTCCCTGTCCCCTGCCAAGTTTAAGTTGATTTCAAAGTGAAAACAAAGCTACTATTTTCCAAGCACAACAATGATGTCTAACCAGAAGTTTCTTTTGCTGAAATATTGAATGGAAAACTCTGTTCCTTAAATCTTTCTAAATCTTTGCCTCTGATTGGGTTCATTAATAAACATGCTGATTTTGTTACAGGGAGAGACATATGGTATAATCCGCTAACAGGAAGAAGTATTTTGCATTTTATTGTAGAAAACAAACATGCAAACAGGTTCTCACAGATGGTTTTCTTAGCTTCTGGGAGGGGAAAAAAGCTTAATAATGCTTGAAACTAGTTTTTCTCTTTAACAACAACAACAAAAAAATCCTCACACAACTCTAGTGGAACTGCTTGTAAATTAGATTAAGTTCCACTCCAAGGTTTTAACATTTTAGAATTCACTTTTTCCTCTTGTTTAAACACACACACACACACACACACACACATGTGCGCACACACTCGCATTTTCTTTCTCCTACACAAGCCCCATCCTCTTTTCTTGGAAACATTAACTTGCTCAGACAGGCAGAGACAATTCAGCAATGCTTCACTTATCCATCATCATAAAGGAATAGGTTTTCTCACAAATAAATTTTCCAGATAACTGATGCCAACCTTTTAAGATTTTTCAAAACTGGTAGTGATGTTGGCTTTTCTTTTAAATAGACTTTGTTTTAAGAATAATTTTAGATTTACAAAGAAATTGAGAAGGCAGCACACGGTATTCCCATATATCCAACATCCAGTGTCCCCTAATACTACATTCACGTATTATCATTATCCCTGATCTTCCTTAAGTGTGGCACATTCATTACAATTCATGAGCCAATACTGATACAGTATCATTAACTAAAGTCCGTAGTTTATTCAGATTTCCTTAATTTTTATCTAATGTCTTTTTTCTGGTTCAGAATCCTTCAGGATGCTACATTCCATTTAATTGTCATGTCTCCTTCTGCTCCTTTTGGCTGGGGCACTTTCTCCAAATGTCCTTGGTTTTGATGACCTTGACACATTTTGGGAGAACTGAGCTATTCTGGAGGTTGCCCCACTATTGCAATTTGTTTGTTTTCTCATAGTAAGACTGAACTTACGGGTTTGGGGGAGGAAGATCACAGAGGTAGAGCATCATTTTCATCCCATAATATCAAGAGTATGAATATACTATCTGTATTGTACTATACTATACTATACTATACTATCTATATTATACTCTATTATACGATACAATAATATTCTATTGCCAGCATTTATGACTCCCTTGGCTGGATGTTCACCAGGCTGAAGTAGTGTTTATCAGGTACCTCTACTGTATAGTGTCCCCCTCCCCTTTCATACAATCCTCTTTGGAATTAAGCCACTCACTGTGCACGGCCCACATCTAAGGAGTTATGCTACCCTATTGAGGGCAGAGGACCCACAGAAATTATCTGGAATTCTACACACGTTTATCTCTTCTCCCAAATTGATCAATTTATTACTATCAGTGTAGAATCATACTTGGGGTTATACTGCAATGCTACTTCATGGTTTTGCTAATAAAATTATTCCAGGTTTGGCCACCAGGAACTCTTTTGGGTGGCTCCTGCGATCCTCTGACCTACATCCATGAAATTTTTTTCCTTTTTTTTTTTTTTTTTTTTAAGCACTTCCTTTCCTGGCACTATAAAATACTCCGGGCTCATCTTGCATATTTCCTGCTCCAATCTTAGAATCAGCCATTTCTCATGGGAGCCATTTTTCACTTTACTGGAGAACGGTATTAGAAACCAAGATCTGGGTGAGGATGTGCTTGCTGCACCTGGGGTGTCCTTTCCTTCAGGCCCTGACAGCTGACAGGGCACAGAAATGCATGCGTGTACATTAAGCTTTGTGGATACACACAGGTTTGTAAATAGTTCCATATGCAACCGTCTGTACCTACATTAAGTGAAACATGAGTTCATACTGATATCTCCAATTCTGAGCTGTTTCTACGTGGATCGGTCTAACCTCCCCCCTCGTCTACCTGTAAATTCCCACTCTAACAGCCTGGCTAGATGGTGGGCTTTTATTTTGTTACTGTATATCTTTTCCCAATATTCCTTGATGACGAACTTTTTAAGAAGCCACATGAGCTAAAGTGCTTATTCTGTAGTAAATGAGATTTAACTTTTGTGAGGACACAGGGTTATCACCATGAGAAATCACCCCTTGGCTTAGTTACTAATCTCTGGCCCAGGAAAGAGAATCAGAATCTGAAGAGATCGTGAAAGACGAGAACAATGAGTTGACGCTAACAAGCCAGAATTTCAAAGGGAAAATTATAAAGTATTTTGCACTCGAATCGGATTCATCAGCCACAAAAGAAATGGAGGGGGTCACTGGGGTTTTGGCTTGCTCACAGCCTGCGGAGACTGGGAAGTGGCCTTCAACTGGCTTGCTGGAGGTGCTTTCCAATTCTTGAGCACGAGGCCTTGAGCAGGTGTCTGGAAATATATGTGGAGTGTTTATTAATGCTTTTTCAATGTCTTCTCTCACTGTGAGACATTATCCTTTCACTTTTTGGTGTCCTTTGTGCAACTCTTAGTTTGTCTCTTGTCTAACACCCTTCCTAAAACGCAGCTACAGAGAAACCCCAAGCCAAACCAACCCCTAGAAAACCACATACTCATGCTTATTGAAACAACATGTAGACTCGAAGATGAGGTTCCGTGTAGATCAGAGATTTCCCAGTGGGTTACAGAAATGAACTTGGAGGATGCATGGCATCTGTCTTTGCCTACTCAGGGTACTTTCATGCTTTGTTCAGGCGTTTTCATGTCTGCCTCTGGTCAGGCTGCTGAAAGAACCACCCACTAAGAGGAAGATCATGAAACCCCAAGTCTATGCAAATTGGCATTTTTACTCGTCTGCGAGAGCAGTGACCACTTCTTCCCTCTGTCTCTATGAGGCTCATCTGAGATCGCGAAAGTTGGCTCCTCATTTATATCGTAAGTGTACTCGTGAAAATCGACCAAGTTTTAGTCCTTAAAATTCTGTATCAGGCGAAACAAGAAAATAAAAGTTACCCGTATGGGAAAAGAGGAAGCAAGACTATGCTTATTTACAGATGGCATGATCTTTAACGTAGAAGATCCTTAGGAATCCCCAAAACAACCCTTAGTTTGTTATTAGAACTAATACACAAATCGAGTCAATTCAGTGGATAAAAGATCAATACGTGAAAACGAACTGTATTTATAGATAGCAGCAAGGAACAGTTCAAAACTGAAAAAGAAAAAACTCCACTCACCATAACACCAAAAAGACTCAAGTACTCAGAAATAAATGTAACAAAAGAAGTACAGCACCACCTGGGTGGCTCAGTTGGTTGAGCGTCCAACTCTTGATTTCAGATCAGGTTGTGGTCTCACGGCTCGTGGGATTGAGCCCTGTGTCGGGCTCTGTGCTGACAGTGCAGAGCCTACCTGGGATTCTCTCTCTCTGCCCCTCTCTTGCTCTCTATCTCTCGAAATAAATACATAAACTTAAAAAAAAAAAAAAGCAGTACAAAACTTGTGTGTTGAAAACTACAAAACATTTTGGAAAGAAATTAAAGAAAATCTAAATAAATGGACAGACATTCCACAGCCATAGCCCGGAAGAGTCAATATTGTTAAGATGGCAATTCTACCCAAATTGGTCTGTGGATTGAATGCAATCCCTGACAAGATCCCAACAGACTTTTTTTTCCTTGCAGAAATTGATGAGATGATCCTAAAATTTATATAGAAATGCCAAGAACCCCAAATAGCCAAACAATCTTTAAGAGACTCTTAAAACCTGACAATAAACTGAGGGTTGATGGGGGGTGGGAGGGAGGGGAAAGTGGGTGATGGGCACTGAGGAGGGCACCTGTTGAGATGGGCACCCGGTATTGTACGGAAACCAATTTGACAATAAATTTCATATTAAAAAAAAAAAGAAGAAAAATAAAATTGGAAGACTCACAGTTTCCAATTTCAAAATATCTTTCAAAGCTATGGTAATCAAGACCGTCTCGTGCTGAGATAAAGATAGACATAAGATCAAAGGTTCAGAAATGAGAGTCCAGAGATAAATATATATGACAATGAATTATATTTATGGTCAACTGAATTCTGACAAAATGTGCCAAGGCATTTCAGTGAGAGAAGGGTGGTCTTTCCAACAAAGTGTGCTGGACAACTGGACATCCACGAGCAAGAAGATGAAATGCCTAATTCACACCATACAAAAGTTCAATGGATCACACAGGCCTAAAAGAGAGAGCTAACATTATAAAACTTTTAGGAAAAAAACACCGAGATAGTCTCTGGGAACTAGTGTGAGACAAAGAGCTCTTAGATACTACGAAAGTATGATTCCTAAAAGAAAAAACCCGACAGACGGGAGTTCATCAAAATTAAAAACTCTGCATTCAAAAGACACCATCATAAATGTGAAGAGTCAAGCAGCTGATGGGCAGAAAATATTCGCAAATCATACACCTGATAAAGGACTTATATCCAGAATATATAAAGAATTCTTTTTTTCAACGTTTATTTATTTTTGGGGGGACAGAGAGAGACAGAGCATGAATGGGGGAGGGGCAGAGAGAGAGGGAGACACAGAATCGGAAACAGGCTCCAGGCTCCGAGCCATCAGCCCAGAGCCTGACGCGGGGCTCGAACTCACGGACCGTGAGATTGTGACCTGGCTGAAGTCGGACGCTTAACCGACTGCGCCACCCAGGCGCCCCAAGAATTCTTAGAAGTCAATCATAGGAAGACAAACAAACTAATTAAAAAAAAACAGGCAAAAGATTTGAGTAATACTTCATCAAAGAAGATATACAAATGGCCAAGAATACATGAAAAGCTGCTCAACATCATTAGCCGTCAGAGAAATGCAAATTAAAACCACATTGAGATACCAATTCACGTCCACAAGGATAGCTATCATAAAAAAAAGACAGACAATTACAAATGTTGGCGAGGATATGGAGAAATTAGAACACTCGTATGTTACTAGGGGGAATGTGAAATGGTGCGGCCACTATGGAAAAAACATTTTGGCGGTATCTTAAAAATGTGAAGCAGAAATTTCCTGTATGACCCAGCTATTCATTCCTAGGTATCAAGCGGGAGAAATGAAAACATACATCCACTCAAAGATGTGTAGATGAATGTTCATGGCAGCATGATTAATAACAGCCCCAAAGTGGAAACAAATGTCCATTATCGGTGAATCGGTGAAAAGCTATGTTCCGTCCTTTCAACGGAGCATCAGTCATCAAGAAAGGGGCATACACTACTGATAAACACTACAACACAGATGAACCCCACAACAGCACGCAAAGTGAAAGAAGCCAGATACGGACGATTCCGTATTGTAGGATTCCATTTCCACAAAACGCTCAGGAAGGGCAAATCTGTGGACACAGAAAGTAGACTAGTGGTTGCCTGGGACCGGGGGGAGGTAACAGGGACTGACTGCAAATGGGCGTAAGGGATTTTACTGGCATGATGAAAATGTTCTAAAACTTAATTGAGGTGATGGTTACACAACCCTGCAAATTGACCAAAAACCATTCAATTGTCCACTTAGTATGAGTGAACTTTATGGCTTATAAATTATATTTGAACAAAGCTATTAAAACAAGCTGATGAATGATATACTTAATATAATCTCATTTGAAAAGAAATCAAAACAGAAAATGACGAAGCAAAAGAAAACAAAATCTAAAATTAAGCACTGTCAACTATAGTCACCATGCTTTACATTAGATCCTCAAACCTTACTCATCTTATAGCCGAAAGTTGTACCTTTTACCAATGTTTCCCTATTACCTACACCCCCCCTGCCCCTGAAAACGACTTTTTTGCTCTCTGTTTTATGGGTTTGACTCCCCGCCTTGGTTTCACATGTAATTGATACCCTGCGTTATTTGCCTTTCTCTGTCTGGTTTATCTCACTAATGCCCTCAAGGTCTGTCCATGTTGTTGCAAATGTCTGGATTTCTTTCTTTCTCATGGCTGAACGAGAAATTTGCTAACAGAGTAGGACTTAAGTGTTACCACCACCATCACCATCAACCACTATCGCCGAAAGAAAAAAAGAAAGAAAGAAAGAAAGAAAGAAAGAAAGAAAGAGGAAGGAAGGAAGGAAGGAAGGAAGGAAGGAAGGAAGGGGGGAAAGAAAGATGAATGGAAGGAAAGATGATGGAAGGAAGGCTGGAAAGATGGAAGGAAGGAAGGAATGAAAGTGAGGTGATGGATTTTAGCGAACTAAAATCCTTTCTCAATGTATGTGTAAATTTAAGTCACCACGATGTATACTTTAACTATGTGATAAATTTATTTGTCAATTATATTTTAGTAAAGCTGAAATAAAAAAAAAGTTATAAGCTGCAAAAGCACGCACATTTTGGGGTAATAGCCACATAAAAAGGCTTCGATGCCAAAACGTGTACAGTGGCAATGCTCCCTGGTTGTACTTGAATATTTTTTCTGATAAGAGTGTGTTATGTTGAAACTGTAAAAATGAACCCTGTACCAGTGTTCTCACTGCTCCGCAGCTAAACCCTTATTTTGGTTAACATCCCAGGCAGATAACCTTCATTCGTTACCTTCACTCTGGCCTGGGGAGAATACTGTCCAAGGCACCTGATATCCCTATTCTTAACTCTTTCTTCTGGAAAACGTCCAGCATATATAAAAGTAGACGGCACGGTCTAGTAAACTTCCAAGTAACAGTTTCAACAAATATGAACTCAAGGCCGGTCTTCTTGCCCCCGGCCCCCAGCCTCACTGTCGGGGAACCGAGTCGCCTGGTCCGCGGTGACACAGACACAGAAATACCAACAACCCTGGGTGGGGAGATGTCTGCGTGAGGAGAGGCAGAGGTGAGGCCTCTGACGCTAATGCTAGAGCCGTGAGGTACTATCTCTTTCCGGAAGAAAAAAGCTCGGCTGAGACAGAAGAGAGAAAGATCATGGCTAACTCGGGAGGTCAAAAGAGAACTTTGCCATCCAGACTGGGGCTGCGCCTGGTCAAACACGAACGAACGATTTTCTGGGAATGATGTGCTCATCCATGGAAGGTGAATGAGGTTAACCTTCCCAGTGCGTCGGGGTACCATTTAGAGCGCCTGGTCTCCTCGTGCCCTGGAGGAACTAATCACTTCACAAGGCCACCAGTTTGTGCCTCAGGCAGGTTATTCTTCTTCAACACCCAGTGAACTTGAACAGTGTGGGAACTTCAGTGGAAGACACGCAGTAAGCAAACCCTAGAGGGCCCTCTGTCCTCGGCGCGGACCCCAGCCCCAACCCTAGGAATCTCTTCCCATCTAAAGGCAAGGCAGGGCACACGGGCTCAGGGGATGGCCCCCAGTTTTCCACCTTCTGACTTGCAATCTGGTCTCTGTGTGGCCCAGGTCCCTGTTTCTGGAGAAGATTCTGGTCACTAAGCACGTGGGCCCCAGGCTCCTGGGACGGTGTCCTCTCAGAGCAGAGCGCGTGCGGAGACAAGCTTCGGAACTCAGAACCAGCTAAACAAGCCGTCTTTATTTGAGGGAGAAACCGGTCACCAGCTGCGGTGCAAAGCGCCCCGGCATCCCCTGAAGCAGTTCCGACCTTATGGGAAACTTGCTGAGGCTCTAACCTTGGCTGACTTTATCCGCACTGAAACCCCACCTCGGGAACGAAAGTCAGCAGAGCCTTCTGGTGGTCAGAGCGAAAAAGCCATGATCGCTATTGTTTTTTTTAAACTAATTATTCTTATTTCGTCTGAATGCTGTCCTGGCTTCCTGCGCACCCCTGAGAAAGCCACGTAGCTTCTTCGGCTCGAACCCCGTGCAGTTACATCAGCCCTGGGTCAGAGGCCTTAGTCAAGGCTGCGAAGGCACAGAGAGAGGTAAGGGTGTTCTTTCTTGAGGTCTGTGACTGGTCACCGGGAAGCCGTCCTCCGTGTCCGCTGTATCGCTTCCCAGGCTGGCGGCCGGGAATACACCAAGAACTCCGCCTGATTCCCCACCACAAACAGATTTGTCAGACTCTCGTATTTTGGCAGCAAACCTCCTTTAGGTGGTTATTAACTTTTAAATATAAAACCCAGGCACCAAATCATAAAGCAGAAAAGACATCCATAATTTGGGTTAATTAAAATGCCTCCAAGTGAACAGGTGACAGATGTCAAGCCTCTTGGCACCCGGAAGAAAGACACTGCAACAGACTATTAGGGTTCCTGTGTTAATCAGGTAATAGTAACTTGGGTAATTAGCAAATCACACCAAATCTTGTTTAAGTCCCAAATCTCATTTAGAGCCTTTTGGAGAAGCTGTTTAAATACAAAGGACACACTCTCCTACTGACAGAAGATGCCTGCTTACTGGGGCAGATATCCCAGCCTCCCTTCCTCTATTAAATCCATTTTAATTATGAAGTCTCAAGGTCTAATTCACCAAGGACTGTAACACAAAGTACTCGTCCCTTTGCTCTTGCTAAGGAATCAAGGAGCCCTAGACTCTGGAGTTCTAGACTCGAAAAACTCAACAAGTCCCAGACCAGAAATATGGCGATGGTTTTCGTCACCGTTCTCCCAAGGCGCTCCATACCTGTTAGGGAAACGGCTACCCTGGCCTATTTCTGATTCACATAAAGGATCTAGACAATTAACACCCCTCAATTAGGAGGCGGCCCTTGGTTCCTGAGCCTGGGAGCAAGCTAAGGGTACTGCTAGGCTTAGCAAAGGGATCCTGTCAGTACCCCTCTCCGGTAACTGTGGTGTGGTGAGCATGCTCCGATTGGAGCAGCACCCCGGCTCTCTGCGTCTACATTCCTTTCTCCACGAGCCTGTTATTTTAAACCATTTTTATAGCGCTCTTTACAAGACTCCTTCTCTATTTGGATCTAAAAGTACATCTGAAACATGACCGAATTCCAATCCTGTCATCCTGCTTAGAATAGCTCAGACTTGGGCTTGTTTCTACAAGACTGTCGGGTTAAGCCTAGGGATTGCTGGCTGTCACTTGTTGCTTTTCAGCTCCGGAGTGTCAGGAAAATGATCTAAAGGTCTGAGTGGGCCTCAGTATTCAGTCATCAGCCTACTAGTGCTTGGAACTTAATCTATTTTTTTCTTTCCTTCTATTTATATTCCATTACCCAATCACCCAGCCAGCATTCTGGAGAGGGGAGAGGTCAGAGGGTTGATATCATCATTGAGATAGGGACAGGAGAGAGGCCAGAAGTCCTTGGGGGCACCGGAGCTTGGTTACTTAGTATGTAAGTCTCTCCTGTTCTTTGAGTCCCATGTACTAAATGGGAACAAGAATGTTTTAGCACTGACTTCATGGGGGTGAGAAACAAAGGAGAGAATAAACGCCAGGATGTTTTATTAACCATAGAGCCTTGCGTCTGTTTACTCCAAAGGCCTTCTGAGGGAAGCCACGAGCAAGCCTATGGCCGTGGCTGCTACCTGGGCACCTGCCTTCCCATTCTCAGCGGGGTAAAGACCTGCCTGGCCTCCTGGCTCCTCTAACCGCACAGCAGGGATGGACCAGATGCTCTCAAAAAGAACCTTGTGTCGTGTCTGCTCTTCAAAGATGGGCACGGGAGGGCAGAATGGTGGGAAGGACAGACCTCTGGACAAGGGAGTCAGACACTGGGGTTCCAGGCACAGCCCTGCCAGTGACCTATTATGTTCACGAGTGACCTGGAAAATAAGACAGGTGATCAGGAGGACAGCCGGGGAACTGGTGCTCGCGTGAAGCCAACGGGGGTCATGAGGAACAAGTCATGAGAACAAGACCGTTTTCACAGGGTAGGAGATCGATAAGCTTGGAAAACAATGTAGAGAGGGCGGGCCCGTATTCCGTGAGACATAAATGCGCTTTCACATGCAATTCAGTTGGTCAAGACAGAGGAGTGTGGTTGGGACACAAATGAAATTAGGTGAGCTCATAAATGTTTGATGTGCCCAAAGGGAGACGATGAAGGTCTTCACTGTAATTTCTTCTACCCATCAGGCTGCACATCTGTATTAGCCACTGACGAGGATGGAGGGCGTGATCTGCAGGCAGTGACTGCAGGTGCCATGCTTTCCGTCACCTCTCCCGCTGCGTACGCAGTTCCCCCTGCCGGGAACAGTAATCCCTCGGCCAACTCCTTCTCACGGGTGCTACATTTTCCGGAAAGCCTGAATGTGTTAAGCGCTTGCCTGTGTGCTTCTGCATGTCCCGTCTCAAGCACTTGTCTGTCCCAATGAGCAGTTTGGGAAGTAACTGTGCCTGTCCTATTCCGTGCTGTAGCCCCAGCCCAGCGCGGTGTCTGGCACCCAGGGGATGAGCTCCATTTTCATATGACTTGAAGCTGGAAATGGCAGTGTGATGGTGAAACACAGAGGCCAAAGTATCTCATCCCGATAAGATGCCCTTTAATCAGGAATGTCTGTACTTTGCACACGGGTTGAGAAACAACAAACACACACGCAGAGGTGGAACCAATATACCCAACGGTTCTAGATGTAAAGAGGGACTCCAATGGAGTTCGGAAGACACGAACGTTTTCCGGTCAAACCACCAGCAAAAGCCAATACTGCTGAAAGGTGCCACGGGGCTCTATCAAAGGCAGTGAGAGCCCCTCGCTCCATTCTGGGGAGCTCAGACCAGAGAATTAACAAACCCTAGCGTGTCTGGAGGAGAGGACTCCAATGGCATGGGGTTGGGGAAGCAAGCAATGTGGGGCACGGCTGGAAGGATTGAACACAGGCCCGGAGAAGAAAAAGTTCCAAGTGTCCGGAGGGATGACAGCAAGGACACTGGACTTATTCTTGGTGGCTCCAGGAGGGGCAGACCAAGGGGAGGAAGTAACAGACCTCACTTCACACAGGGGGAAATCTTATGAGAATTAGAGGTTTCCTCAGGGTCCTTGCTCAGGGCTGTTCTCTAGCACAGGAGATTCAGGCGGAGGCCAGAATGCTGAAGACATTCCCAGAGGTACAGGCCCGCATTAGGTGACCTCTCCAGAGCGCTGGGCAGCTCCGATATTCTCCCACGCTCACGAAGTTGCCTGCCACCTTCCACCTCACTCACAGGCAGAGGGAGAGGCCGCCAGGTGCACCACAGTCGGGGTTTTGCAGGGGAGAGGCACAGTGGTGCTGCGATTGGAGGTCCGTCGGCCTCACCGGCCTCAGCAGGTGGCTGGCGCCTCTCTGCAGGGAACTCGCAGGAGCGTGTGAGCCCCACGGAGCACGTGGACGGCGACGCCGAGCACCTCCCGAACGAACACCGCGAGTCGGACCCGCGAGGGGGGAGCCACCAAACATCTTCCACCTCCTTCCAAAGCCAAAGCCCTGACCGCTCCTGCACCAGAGACATCCGGGCAGGCATAAAGGGCTTTCACCAAAAACCAAGCGAGTATTTTGTGCTTCTCGAGTCGGCAGCTGGGATTGAGGGCTGTTTTTTTCTCCCCCCGCCCTTCCGTGGGGCTAGTTAAATTCTTGGAACTGCTGGGTGAGGGCACAGACTGTCCCCATTAGAAGCCATTGCTCGGTAGATTCCCCACAAACCTGCTGGCGGGGTAGCTGTCCTTAGCAAAGACAGAAGCTGGTGGCCAGAAGCACTTTCTTCTCCCAAGTTTTCTGGAACTTTCGACAAATCCAGGATGGCGACCACCACCGCCACCAAAACACACACACAAAATACCAAATAGCCTCACCTCCCAAGGAGAGAGCCTGTGAGGCGTTCTCTTTTCCATTCTGTTAGGCTGCTGGAGGTAAAGGACCAAGCGGAAGGCAGGGTGCCAGGAGTTCCTTTTCCCTGGGGCCACGGTCCAAGTAAAACTAAGAAAAATGAGACTAAGGGGGGGCGGAAAAAAGAGAAACCCTCGACACCACAAAAAGCTAATGGCTGGAAAACAGGGGGAGGAGGAGGGCTGGAGAGTTGGAAACCGGGCTTCTCTGGTGGCCGAGTGCAAGGCCCACATAGACTTGCAGAGGGGAGGCCCGTCTGGTGCCAGCCCCCACAGGACGGGCGGACAGTGCTGGTTTTGTTGGCAGATTTTTTTCTTCTGGTGGGGTGCTTTCTTCTTGCGCAGCAGGCACCGGAGTGAAAGCTGACAGGCGCTGGCAGAATTTTAAAAATTACTGCCACTCTCCCACAGACGTCCATTATGTCTCTGGAGCCTTGCGATTCACAGCATAAAAGCATAATCAAGAGAAATCATGGTTCAGCTCAGCCAGGGATGGGCAGAATAGTCCATTTAACTTTATGTTAAAAAAAGGAAAATAATTGGACCAACATTTGTTTGAAATGGGAGTAGGAAATGGCTTGTTTTCAACCTATTTCAAATGAAAAGCTCCCATTAAGTCCTCATTGGAAACTATTTAGTTTGGAAACAAGTTCGGTATTCCGCAGGCAGTGGACACGAAACGTCGCGGCACCGCATAATCCGAGGAAGAACCACCCGACAGCCCGATGACCTAGTTCTGCAGGGCTTTTGAAAGAAGTGCTGGGTGGGCTTAGGCTATTCACAGCCCGACTGTTGGCTTCACGACAGAATCTGCAAGACCATCCTGGCCAGAGGAGAGGATGTCTTCCAAGTTGCCAGAGAGCCCCAAACTACCTTCTGCTGGCAAAGAGCAACATGGTGGCAAAGACCAAAGAGAAGCCCACGGTGGTGGGGAGTGAGCCATCCAGAAGGGAAGGGATTCTTGGTGCCCTACAACTTTATGACAGCGGGCAACTCCCCCATAAAGAAGCCTCAGGAGCCGGAACCACAGAACTGCGGGGAACTCCCCCATGTATGAAGTACAGATCCCTCGGCCAACGCTCCCAGAGGCCACAGTGCGCTGGGAACAGGGGCCCCAGAGAGACGCCGGCCTGAGGGCCACTTTTTGCACGCAACGGCAGTCTTACTCCTAGGTGCCCACCTCTCAGTTCGAGGTCTACGCCTCCCAAGGTGACTGTATCACCAAGCGTGCCTGAGAATTCCCTAAGCGCTCATGCCAAGGGGCCAGGGACTTTTTTTTTTAAGCCCCTTTAGTCACTTAGAACCTAGCATTGTATCTGGCTCACGGTTAAAGCACTTCATCCATGTTTGAGGAATGAATGCACGAACATTCTATGGAGTGACTAGGGAACCTGTTACGGGAAAGGCGTGGTATAGAACGCCTGGTATCTTCTTCCTTTAAGCAAGAGAAGTACAAATTGTGGAAGTTCATACATACTAACAATGTAAGAACCAGACATTAGACAGATTAAAACAAACAAACAAACAAACCTGTCACCCAAAAATCTGTAAGTAAAATATAACACGTTTCCCCCCTGATGTCAAAGACATGTACTGTTGTGGCTTTAAGCATCAAAGCATTTTATCCCTTTGAAAGGACAAAGGCCACATGTCATGGCAGCTCCGTGATCCTGCAGACGCCCGGGCGTCCCTTGCCACCCCCGGACCAAACATTCTGCTCAGCGGCCCTACGTTCCTCAATCTCCTGAAATATTTACATTCTTCCCTTGATGCAATTTCTGCTCCTCTGTCTTTAATTCCCCATCTGCCTTCATTTCCCCTTTTACTTGACCCTCAGGGTTCTCTGAAGATGGTAAAATGGCTCTCGGATGAGTACCGTTTGATCTCTCTCGAGAAGAGAGAGCTGAATTGCACTTCCCAGGCTGACACCGCACGGCACCGCTCACTGAAGGGTTAAGTGTGAGATTTCTCCAGACCCGATCCCCTCCATTCCTACCTCAGCAACACTGGGTACCTTTAAAGGAAATGGAGGGAGTTGCCTGCTGGAAAATCTTAATTTGACTGCAAAGCATGGTGTAAAGTCAACAGAGTTAATTAATATAATATAAATCAACTCCGGAAAGAAAGCCCTCTTCTCCCCCAGTTGTTTTACATATTTTAGCAGGATACAAAAACACAGCCTGTTGTTAATCTTTAACAAAATGACATTATTCTGAGAGACTCAAGCTTGGATTAGACAACAGCAAAAACACGATGCCTAACGACTTGGGAGTTGACGAGTGAAACCACACAGATCCTAGTTACAGGTCAAGTGCTCGGATTTTGCTTTTGATAGATTTATGAAGGACCTACTGTGTGTGAATCTCCTGCTGAGTCCTGCTGGGGGCATATAAGGAAGACTGAGTATTTGCCCTTGTTCTCCAGGGTGGCTGGGAATGGGCACCGAACACGTACACGAGCGAAAGAGGGGGTGACATGTTGGGTGTGCGTTCTCAGCCGTACAGTCTCAAGCCGGGACAGTGGAGTGGTGGTGTGCGGGAGGCCTGGGGACCAGAAGCCAAGTTGGTTAGAGGGTTGGCCATGCATCGAATGCTCTACAGTTGAAAACGTTTTCCCTCCTGGTGCTTATGATTCCTCCACTAAAAAGGACCTTAGTCTCTAGGGGCGCCTGGGTGGTTCGGTCGGTTAAGCATCTGACTTTGGCTCAGGTCATGATCTCATGGTTTGTAGGTTCAAACCCTGTGTTGGGCTCTGTGCTGACAGCTCAGAGCTGGAGCCTGCTTCCGATTCTGTGTCTCCCTCTCTCTCTGCCCCTCCCTTACTCACGCTGTCTCTCTCAAAAATAAACATTAAAAAATTAAAAAAAAAAAAGAAGAAGATGGAAACAGACGAAGTCAGTAATGGCTCCCAGATCACGTGTGGCCTATGACCAAGTAAGATGGGGGAAAACAGGGCAGTGAGTTTGCAATCTAAACTTCAATGTATTTGATATTATTCTAATATTGTATATTTCTTGCTTCTTTGGTGTGAATAATAATAATAATAATATAAAAGGTATCGAATGCTCCTCCATGCTAGGCCCTCAGTGCCTTACATATAGTATTTCATTGACTCCTGCCAATTATCCCATAAGGTAGGTACTGTTATAATCAACTCCATTTTACAATGAGGGAACTGAGGCAGAGGGGTTATTTAAATTTCTCAAGGTCATATGACTTCCTAGTGAGTAGTATCATCCAAATTTGACTTCAGAGCTCTTAACCACTACTTTTTTTTTTTGGATGAAATAATGGTGATAGGACAGGGTATTTTTTAAAATTCTTATTTGGTAATATGTAAAATCAGTAACCCAATTCTATGCAGCCCTCTTTTACAATTAAAAAAAAATACATTATAATATATATATATATATATATATATATATATATATATATATATATAACATATATGTATATTGTCATGAGATTCTACCAAACATGCACAGGTGTAGTAGAGAGCACAGACTCTGGAGTCAAACCTCCTCAAATCCTAACCCTAACGGATTCGTTGTGTGACTCTAGCTACATCACTTCACCTTTTGGTCGCTCAGTCTTGTCACAGATGAAAATGCGGATGACTCTAGGACTTATAAAGTCGTCCTAAGAAGGAAGTGAGCTGATACGTGTAACGTACTCGGATCAGCGCCCGGCACGCAGTGAGCCCGTCATTACCGCTGCCGCCATCATCATCCTCATCGTCGTTGCAACTATCACGTGGTCTCGTGCTGGGTGACAAAACGTGCGGAAATACTGTTCTCTGCGTTCTGATTTAAAGAAACAATAAAAACAAAAACAAAAACGTATATTCCCAGAAACCCCCGAATGGTACATCTTCCATATCTTCGGCTTGCTGAAAGATCTCAAACGCGAAAGATCTCTTCCTTGGTGTTCCCTAAAGTGCCAACTCTTCCAGGCACCGGAAGGCAGCCCTTGAGTCCGTGGATTCTTAACCAGCAGCAGATGAGAAGCGCCGTGAAGCCATCTCATCCAAGCCTCTGCGGAACACCAGTCCTCTGTCCGACAGTAATGATCCAAGATGGCAGCTGGTCACCTTGCAGGCAGGGGAACGGGGGATACAGGATCGTCCTCTCAGTGGGCCATCTCCTTGAGCGCGACAGAACAGTCACCTCACAGGACTGGCGCCATGAAGAGTCTCACTTTATTCACTGCCATCCACTCTTCTCCGGACTGAAGGCCACCAAGGGGAGGGCAGAGCAGAACGGGGCGAGGGTTCCCGTGACGTTACTTCCACCACCTGCGAAGGCCACTGCTGCGCGGAACCCCGCGTGCCCACGCCGCCCCCACACTCGGCTGCTACGAAAGGTCAGTCCCGCTCCGGCGGGACGCGGCAGCCACTGCCACCCAGCTCCCTGCTGCTCTCTGGCTGAATTCTGGCTCCAGTCGGAGAAGAAGAGCCATGGTCGAGTCCCACTTTCTTTCCGACGAGGAGACCGAATCGGCCTCGATTTTACATCTGATCTCTTCTACGCTTCCGCTCGCATCGCTATTGAGGCAATATCGAGGGCCTCGCCCGTAACAGAGCCCTGAATGAGAGCCTCGTCCCCGCACGGGGCTTCCGCAGGGTGTGAGAGTCAGCTGAGCAGAAAAAGACCTGTGCCACCCGCGAAGAAAACATTCTGAGGGCCGTCTGAAACACCTCATTTGTGAGAAAAGCAAGGAGACAAGCCGAGGTTCTCTCCTCAGCAGCTACAGCCACGAGGCAGAGTTCAGACCAAGGGGGAAGGACCCCTGTTAGAAAAGAGGCCGGGTCACTGTTCTGGCTGCTCCAGCACCTGGACCGTTTTCTTTGACGACGATGCGCCATCCAGGCCTCCCCTGAATCAGAGGCTCCTGCTCTCCTCCGTGACTGACCCTCTGGTCTTCTTGCCATGCCCATCCACAGCTACAAAAATGAGAATTACAACCCATTCAAGATTGGGGGGTGAAAGGAAAAAGAAACCAAAAAGGAGGAGTGGATCCATTCTTTTCAATTTGAAGAGAACTGGGTTACCAAGTTGAACACTCAATTCCTCCTTAGAACCCTGGAGCAGAGAGGGATCATGTGGACCGAGGCCGAGGTGAGCCGCCCGATGGAGCAGAAATGAGTCTCAGCTGAGGCTGCCAGACGCCAAGGGAAGGCCCCTAGGTCGGCAAGCCCAGCTGAGCACGGACAATGGAGAGAGTCCAGCAGCAATCTCCCGAGCTGGCCCAGACGAGCACCAGCACCCGCTTGACCCACAGAGCCGTGACCTATATGCCATAGTTGTTTTTTAACTCACCAAGTTTGGGGCGGTTTGTTATGTAACAGAAGCTGAGCTGATAGCGAGCTTCTCCTCTAAGCCTCAGTCGGAGAACCCAGCTGTCTGCAGGCCTGCCTACTCCTGAGGGCGCTGCCACTGACCTTCTGTCATGTCTGGCGTCCGGCTGTAGCCCTCGGGTAACGTCACCCCGAAATAAAAATCATAGGAATATCACAGGAAAGAAAGGAGTCAGCGCCTGATGGCTCTGTGTGTGTGAGAGCGGGAGTCGGGAGGGTGGGGACGGAAAGAGCAATCAGAGGGCAAAAGGAGGCGAGACAGGAGCATCCAACTCCAGGCACTGACCTGAGACGGCACGTCCCACTGAACGCAGAAGCAGCCTCCCTCCCCTCCGCCCCCGGGGTCCCTTCTGCCGGCGGCAAACAGAAGCGGTAAGAGCAGCGACCACAGGCAAGTGTTCTGGCTAATTTTCAGGTCAGGCTGGGGGCCAGGGAAGAAGGGATGGAAGGAATCACAAGATGCATCTTGCAGAAGTACATCCCCAATCCTTGTCAGCTCTGCTATCGTCGTCGTAAGTAATTCCACGCAGAGAGGAAAAATAAAGGCTTGAGCATAAGGTTTCTATCTGTGCTGCACAGAAGCTGATTAAAAATGCTAACTACCATGATTGTCCAACCACCAGACGCTCCCCAGAGACCCATGCTCACAGATGGTGATTAGTTTGGGATGGCCAGAACATTCACCAGTACCATGTTGCCGTAACACCCACAGACTATCTGTCACACTCCCAGGAGGCCGTTAAAGGCTGTTTACTTCATACAGTTAACTTGAACCATAAGCTTCACAAGCCTCTTTGATGCAATTTTAATCACTCTCCTCATAAACCCGTAACACTCCCCGGCACGGATATGCATTTGCACACAGCACAACGCACAACTCCCCTCGGAATTCTGCAGCTCGCGCCACCCCTCCCCCCCGCCCCCCCCCCCCAAGTGGATGCCGCCTCGCTGCAGATACCGTCTCGGGTCTCCCCTGATTCACACACTTGCATTAGTGCTTCCCAGCGTGGTAATATATCACGGCTCCCGGTGGAAATTGGGTGATAAAAGATCAATACCAGGACCTTGTAACAAATGTTCCGACAGTGAAACTGCAAGCCACTGTTTATCTTTTGCAGAACATATTTTTTCCCCCAAGCAAATTCTAATTTTCTAGACTGACCTCAGCTATCCTCTCTGATATTTATTTATTTGGAAAGCAAAACCAAGTGAGGGCCTGGATACCGCTCCCGAGGAAGATACAGAGCCCGGTTTCCCCACTGCCCCTCGGGAGCTCTGGTCGCCGGCGCGCCGCCCCCGGAGAACTCCACTGTCCCCTCTCCACATTCTGCCATTTCACCAGGGCGCGTCCCGCACTCGGCAGGCTGGCAGCGTGTTCCCGCTGGCAGGGCTGCGGGCAGTGAAGCGGTGACATTTGGTGGATACGCCAGCCGCAAGAAGGGCAGCCTGCGATGAATGGAGGAGCCCTTTCAAGGGATTTTACGTGAATTCTGTGAGTTGACGCTTCCTCACAGGGAGGGTTTGTTCGGCTTCTTGAGGTGCCCTGCCACAGAAAGAGGAGAGGGTCTGAACGCAGGGGGTTCGGCCTGGGCTGAACTTCTGGGTTCAGCCCTTGGAACCCACACAGCTCTGCCAGGTCGGCCCGGCCCTGCAAGCTCCTCCCTTTTACCCCTCGTAAAATGGGGGGAACCCTCGGTTCTGCCCAGTGCACAGGACGGCGGTGCAAATCAAATGGAATACTACTCACGAAGGGGCTTTGTAAAAGGGGCTGTGAAATATTAAGACTTAAAAAACATTTTTTTTTTTTTTTTTAAATTAGCATCTACACCGCTCTGGCTGATTTTGGCTCTTTATTCCCGCTAGGTAAAGACGGCACTGAAGATAGGTTGCAGAGCACTTCCGTTTTGCAGCGCTGGCATTTTCTAGACTTTCCCATCCGACGGTCTGCGGGTGACATTCCTCCTTCACCAGCTAAACGGTATCTGGGGAGAGGTTCCACTGGGCGCCATTAGCCCATTCTTGGTTTTGCTCACCCTTGCTTTTCTCTTCTTTCTCTTTGTGCCCTGGGGCTCAGCAGTCCCTTTCTAGAGAGCACGTTCTAGAAGACCACTTACACTGCTGATCCTCATTCACACCACACTCCCAACCCCTGGCCCTCAAATTGAGGCCTTGTTCTATGCACATCTCTAGCTTTAGGAAACAGAATAATTCGCCTCTCAGATTACCGTTTGTAAAACACGTTTTATTATTGATTTCTTTCTATTACAAGGGCAGGCTCATGCTCTCACCTCCCTCTTCCTCCTCCAAACTCAAGAGTCGAAACCCACATGTGGCGGTATCTGCTCTGGATGCCCGGGAACCCCTTCCCCTCAGCTAGAACCAGGCTTCCTATTTCCTGTTGATTTGCACTTTCTCCCTCCCTCCAGACATCAGGGTTTCTTTTCTGTTGGGAGATCCCGACCCGCAGCCGATCTCTGCTCGGGGGAGTCACCCCCCTGGACAGTTCCAGCGTCAAGGATCTCTTCTCACACTTTCCCTGTAGAAAAATCTCTTCCGGTCACAAAATTCCTTACATTTACGTGAACTTCAGGCTCCCTTTAGGGAATTAACGGCCTGTCTACAGTACTCATCCCGTAAGTTGAAAACTACATGCTTAGAACGAGAGTAACTGAAGCGGGCGTGTTAGGAGTGATCTAATTCCTCCAAACAGGGGATTATAAAGCTCAGTCTGGAAACCTAATGCCAGGCCTTGCTACCCACCCGATTTGTCTCCCACTGCTAAATCTAGATGTCACTGATAAAACAATAGCTTTGCTTCTTGGTCTCGGAAGGAAGAAAAATCTTGGAGAACACAGTTACCATTGGAGCCACAAGTTCGATCTTATCTCATTAATACTGACACATCCCCCCCACCGAAGACAACTTCAGGTTGCCATAACAACTTCCCCGCACAGTTTAAAGCTCAGAAGCCCATTTCTACTGTTTATATTTAGTGCTATTTATGTCGACCAGTGTTTTCTTCTTCCTCTTTTGTATCTCTTTTTCACAAAGGGAGAAGCGGCATATAGTATGGCAAAGTGAGAAATTCATCTCATTTCATTTGTACTTCGGCTATGATGTGAAGGATAGTTTCTTTTCTTGGTGGGCATATGTGCAGCAAAAACGCAAGGGGAAGGAGTTTACAGGATTTTATAAAATAAATATCATGTTGATCCCTACCTAAAATTGTTGAGGAAAACAGTATGAACAGTTATTACAGCCAAGCGGCTACGCCCTTGAAATAGTGGGGGGACGTGTGGGGAGTTCAGTAACCACAAAAATAGCAGTGAGCGGTTCCAATGTTGGATAGGGACATGTAATCAAATTTTACCAGAGGGACTGGAATTTTAAGTTCTGTCACTGAGCAGGAGCCTCAAACACGAGGCCCGGCCCAGTGGGCCTGGAGGGCACCGTGACTGGTTTAAATGAGCTGATGTTTCTTGGCCCAGGTGCCCAGCATTTCCAAGTGTGAAGAAACCTGCGGAGCCACCGGAGACGCTGATCTTAATGGATTTCTGGAGAAGAAGAGACGAGAAAGATGGAGACGGGCACATGAGAACAGAGAGCGAATCCCAGGAATGACAGCTCAGCCTGCTTGGTACCAGTTCCAGGAGTGATGTGAAAATATTCTGAAAAGCACGATAAATCAAAAGGGCAAGAAGCATCTGGGATCTCTGTCTTGGGAAGAAACATCCCATCGGCGCCAACAAACATTTACCGCGTGCTGCTTGTAAGTAAAACGCAGAGCTGGGGTCTGAGGCTACCGGGTGGAGGGATGGGTGAGACCACGCAGTGGCTGGTGAGGATGTGGGGCGTGGGGCGGGGAAGCAGGAACTTCAAACACACAGAGAGCAGAAGCGCCATAAGGACAGAAGGGAACGGGACTCTAGGCCAGGGAGCAGAGAGGGGAGAGGGAAAGAGCTTTTTACGCGGGATGGGATGGTAGCAGGATCCGGATGTTTATAGAATCTGGCAGGAAGGGGGGTCTGGACGGACAGGCACCCCAGGGGATGGAACGAGGGGTGGTGAGCGCGGAGTGTGTTAGGCGGCAGTGGGCACACATCCGGTGTGCAGGGCGGCCCCTTCGCGTGAGCTGGCTGTGTAAGGCGGTGAGGGGATCCCCAGGAGAAAAGCTGGGGTCTGAGCGATGTGAGTGGAAAGGAAGGTATGTCAACAGGCATTCTGAGGACAGACGTGGCAAAACCGGGTGACTCACCAGATGCGGGAGATGAGAGAAAGCAAGAGTGTGACTTCTGAGACCGGACTCAGAGGAGCGGCTCTCAGGGTGGGGAGTGACGGGAGACGCCTCCTACGTTGCCACTGTGGTGCGTGGGGGCCGTGGGCAGGAGCTAATCCTCCTCTCCCCACCCTCCCCCCAGGAGAGGCGCCTCGAGTGACAGCTGGGGCCACCAGTCCAGACGCTCCGTGCTCCCTCTGTGGTTGGCCTGAGGCTTGAAGTGTGGTAGTTCCCTCTCTTGTCCACGGTTTTGCTTTCCTGGGCTTCAGTTACCCGCGGTCGACAGCGGTCCCCAAGCGGACGCTCCTCCTGACCTGTCGCCAGAGCCAACAGTAGCCGAACGTGGGGCGCCTGGGTGGCTCAGGCCGTGAAGCGACTTGACTCTTGATTTACACTCAGGCCACGATCTCACGGTCATGAGATCAAGCTCTGCGTCAGGCTCACACTCTTTCTCTCTCTCCCCAAACTAACAAACAAACAAACAATAGTAGCCGAATGCTACATCACAACACCTACATCGTTCACTTGGTCACACAGGCCTTTTATCATCTCACATCATCACAAGAAGAAGGGTGAGTGCAGTACCATAAGATATTTTGAGAGACAGTCCACATTCACTAACTTTTTTACGGCATATTGTTAAAATTACTCTAGTTCATTGTTGTTAATCCCTTACTGCGGCAACTTAACAAATTAAACATTATCATGGGTATGGATGTGTAGGAAAAAACGTAGCCTGTATAGGGTTGGCACTATCCATGGGTGCAGGCACCTGCTGGGGGTCTGGAATGTACCGCCCCGTGGCTAAGAGGGGACGGCTGTCCTCACTCTCTCGCTCACAAGTTCTCTTTCAGGCCGCTATTTCTGCTCTGTGGATTTCTACTCAAGTGTTCACCCTCCCCACAAAGCGGGCCTCTCTCCTCCACCGGGAAGACTTCTCGATCCCTTTTCCAATTTGTTTTAGTCTCACCAAATCTCAGCAATGTCTCCGAGGTCATATTTATCATGCTATGTTAAAAAAAAAAAAAATCACAACCAGTTCGGTTTTCCCATGCTCTGAAACTTGCTTTGTCCCCCTCAAAAAAATTTTTTTTTTGTTAATCTTGGGTATCACTAGGCTTCACTTACACTGCGGTTTTTCTTTCTGTTCCAAACCCGTAATCTCTCTGATCCCTCATGGTAACCAGTTTTGCAGTGCCTTTTTTTTTTTTTTTTAAAACACGTTTGCTAGCGTTTCTCCCCAACCCCTTCCTCCGCCTCCACTTCCAAGTCATCTTGAGCAGATCGGCTGGTATCTGGGAGAAAAAATATTCCATTACCATTTTCACATTACATAATTCCTTCCTAGTTCTCTTCTGAAATTTCTGAGGGCATGCGCGCATTGGTTCATTCGGTTCACCCCTTCCTTCCTTCACCTTTGACGGGCTGCGCGCTACGTTACATGGTGCGCCAAAGAGGACGCGCCCCTGGCCTGCTGGGCCTTACAGTCGTTTAGGGGAGGCGGCCTAATACCTAAAGATCACCCCTGTGCTCAGCGTCCTGAGGAGAAGGAATGGTTAAGTATGAGAAGGGACGGGAGAGGAGGAAAACCCTCAGAACGAGGTGTCTCAGGAGGGAGGCAAGGCCCCTTCCCCAGGGGTGAAGGCAGGCGCTACACAACTCTGCCAGGGAAGCTACAGAAGGAACTCCTTGAAGAATCGGAAGCTGGGGAAAAAAAATAGCATCAGCGCCCTTTCCATCTCTCAGCCCCTAAGATTCTCTAAGCAGGACCAACGGAAGGGAGATGAAAGGTGTAATTTATGGCAATGCCACTGCCCTCAGGCCAGGTCACTCATTAGATCCTTCCCTACCTCCATTTCACTGACCAGCGGATACAAACTTTTACCACTTTCTCTATTTAAGACCTTACTGAGGCGTCCACACTGGGCTCTAAACTACAGGAGAAAGCCTCAAGGGGCAAGGAGTCTTGTAGACAACATATATTGAGCAATTCCTACTGATGTTAATCATTTATTTGAGAGGAAGAATAAAACACGTTAAAGGGACTTTGGGGGATTACTCTTCCTATATTGATAACTCATCAACATTTAATGAACTGGAGTAGTGGCCAAGGCAACTCAAAGCTGTCTGGAAAGTCAAGAAACCGGCTTAGCTTTCATACAACAAACTCAGAAAGTACTTCCCTGATGCTTCTTGGCTCTTCTGGGAGTCCTGGTCAACCTTTTCTCATTTGTGAGGAAGAGACGGCCTTCAGGTTAGAGCCATTTCTTTTTGGCAGGGAGCTTAATGCGTCTCAGAACTCTTCGACAAGTTAACATCAGCATGGGCTCAACATTTACCGGTGCTGACGAGGCCCCTGAAGGCCAGAAGGTCCAACATTCGCTTTCAGTTTTTACTCTGATCCCTCTCACACACACACCCTGACCTACCGCACGGTAGAGATAGCGTTCTCCCAGGGGAATGGACTTTGTAAGTGGGAGAGTCGCGGCTTCCCCAGGCCCCTGGAAAATGTGAAGACAGTACTAGATCATCACCCTGGTTCCTTTCTGCTTTATTATTCTCTCTCCACCCATCACTGTTCTCCCTTATAGACCCTGACATAAACTCATGTCAATAGATAAATGGTCTTGGCATCTGTGGCTAGAGAGAATGGCTCTGTAGTAACTACGGCAAACTAAAATAGCAGACTTGCCTCCAAGTGTAACTGGCTTGTACAAATGCCTTCACTGGGCAGAATAACGCACTTAATTTTTAAGGGAAGATTTTGGAGCTAGTCGATTTGCCAGCTCTCCCAAGAAACCATGTTGCTCAGAATCCTGCGAAGGAATTACAGGGTATCTACTGCTGGCACCTAGGAACCTAGGCTGGAAACATCCCAGGGGCCACCTGTGAGAGCAAGGACTCATCATCACCTTTTGCCTGGAACCATACAGGTAATATTTCCAGTGTAGACCCTTTGTTGACCCATAGGTATCTCTCAAAGGACGCTAAAGAGGCAGGGTAGACTGTGCTTTCTAGCTCCAGCTATAACCTGTCCTCCCGCCTCCCACCTCCTCTCCTGGGTCCACCCCTCACCAGAGGGAGCCGCACAACAGTTTGGACCCATTGAACAACAGGACTTATTGGAGAACTTATCTGAGTGTCAGAGTAGACCCCCAAATGGATTCCTGAGGAGGAAGTCTGGATTTGCTCACAAGTACTCCCACAGCCCCACCTAGAGAGAGCTGGAATGGCCTTCCGTGCAGGCGGGGGCCCAATTTTCACAATAAGATGTCAACTTTACCACCTGCACTTCTGATTTCTAAGGCATAAGGCTCTGCCCTAGACCAGCAGCAGAGAATACAAACACACCAGGCTCTTGTCAGAGAATACAATCTCAAACAGTCTGCTATTCAACTCCTATCAAAAGCCCAGCTGAGAAAAGCAATATTTACAAAAGATTATTTGAAGGACAAGCAGTTCATCCATTCTTCAAAACATTCTAAATTCTATCCATGGATCAAATCTGACCACCTTGCAGCTACACACTAGGGCCATATTACTTTAGTCCCATGCAGAACTGCTGTCACTGAATTGTATTTTAATGTCGCGTCGTTTGGTCTTATCAAGAAAGTTACTTACAAGAAGTAGTCATAGGATATCGGTTACTGCATTTGAGGAAAACGTTGTTGGAAAGCCCGTTCACCACATAAAGTCCCACGTGAGGAAGTTATCTAGGAAAGTAGCTTTAGAGGAAGCTCTGATTCTTGGAGAAACGATGGTCTCCTTTTCTAAGTAATTTCATAGTGAATTTGACCTGGGCTGCCAGGAATCTCGGCGTCAAATCTAAAGCTCAGTCGTGGCAATTATACTGAACCTTAGGTTTTCTGTGTTCGTGCTCTTCTTTTCTTGGTCACTGTTTTCTCTTTCTAATTTTGATGTATTTCTACACTGATCTGTCACAGAACTCTTATGGAGCCAGGTAATGCTATAAATAAGTCAAGAATGCACTGGATATCTGTTCATTTAAATCCCGTGCCTACGGAGTTGTCCCTACTTGAGTGACAATCCTATCCTTGGTAGTGCTGGTCGTACGCGTGGAAACGATAATGCTAATAATCATGATAATACTTATAACAAAGCTGTCACTTATTTTGTGTTTCTATGTATCTAAGCACTGTAATAGGAATGTGTCACATGTTGTTTTACAGAACCCATAAGCTAGGTACTATTAGCCTAATCTTACAGGAGAGGAAACTGAGGCTCTGAGAAAGTAGGCAATTGGTCTGTTACATACCTAGTAGAAACAGAACCGTACCCAGAATCCTATCGGACTCCAAGTTGCGGCAAGATATCCCCACTCTAACTGCAATGGGCCATTTCAAGGGAGGATGACAAAGCCCAAATAACAAATGCCACAGATCTAAGGTTGGAACTTTGATTTCCCCAACTCCCCTTGTATCACGGTAAAGCATTGCATAAAAGTCTGCCTGTTGGTGCCGACAACTGTACTTTTCATGTCCCAGTCAAAGCCCATTTGAAAAGTGATCGAGTATTAGGTAAAGGTGAAAGTGTATTTTGTAGGTAGGACCAAATCAAGAGTTCTGATAATCTATCTTGACAGAAGCTAAAAAACGGAACAAAGAACCACCCACCTCTTCACAACACTGGTAAGAGCTTGCTTTTGAGAGATTTCCTAGAGCCCTGCAGGCACCCCCCAAGCTGCAAATGACTTGGCC
This sequence comes from Prionailurus viverrinus, assembly GCF_022837055.1. NCBI lineage: Eukaryota > Metazoa > Chordata > Mammalia > Carnivora > Felidae > Prionailurus > Prionailurus viverrinus. Next base: position 13,918,246 of record NC_062576.1, on the reverse strand, counting down.
CCCTTGGGAAACTCTGATCTGACCTGCAGGGATGTTTGGTCTCGTGTGGCGCCCCGAGTGCCCACCACCACCACCACCACGAGGAGACAGTCACAAGGACGTGACATATTTACATCACACGGCAAGCTACGATAACCCCTGCCTTACATTTTTTTTTCCTCTTAGGGAGCCACACATTACCGTCCTCTGCCATGGATCTCCATTAGTTCGAGAACCAAGGGTGAAGGTCAGGGACATCTGTTCATTCATCCATTCACTGACCAAATACCCAGCACCTTCTAGGCTTGGAAAGACAGAAGAGCTAGCGGACCACATGGATTCTGTCCTTCAGAGCTTCCTAACAGACTGGGGAGAAGAAACCGCCCTGGGAGACGAAAGCAAATGCAAAGCCACCCGCATAAAAAGTGAAAGGTAGCACCAAAGGATGGTCTCTCTAAGTGTAGAGGAAGCACAGGAATGATCACAGTGAAACAGGTTCAAAGAGCAGTGTTCGCTGGGAAAGGGGATTGTTGGCGTCCCTGATGTGTTTAAACAGTAAATCTGAGCTATGAAGTCCTTCTCGGTTTAACATCCATGCAGCATGCTCCGAATGCTGATGGGGCCCCGACCCTGTACCGGGTACTACCCCGGTGCCAGGAAAAGAGCAGTGGGCAGACGGACAAGCTCTCTGCCCTTGTGGGGCTCACACACACATTTTGAAAAACTCGAAATAATCCCAGAAAGTGGTAGGTACTGTGAAAGAAATAAAAAAGGGAAGGCATCGTGGGCTGGAAGGGGGAATCCCTTAGCAGAGTCAATACCTGCTGACTGAATGGTCTCAGAAGCTATCGTTATGGCCGAGAAACCTACACAGGGAGCTGAGTGAAAGGAAGGAGGCAGCTCTAGGCTGCCAGAGCCTAGAAGAGCCTAGGGAAGAGCCCTCCTGCCAGAGGAAACAGCGAGAGCCAGGGCCCAGGACAGGCTCATACTCGCATATTTGAGCACTACAAGGGAGGCCAGAGAGGCTGGAGCATGGTGACCTAGGGAAATGGGGGCAGGGTGTCATCACATAAGGCCTTTTAGGCCACTGACAGGCTTGAATTTTATTCCAAATGAAACAAGTAGTCACTGATGGACTTTAAGTGCCCATGCGTGGGTGTGCGTGTGCGCACGTGTGTATATGCGTGTGTGTGTGTGAGAAAGAGAAAGAGATTTGATAGTACTTATGTTTTCAAGGTATTACCTGGAATGAAGCAAAGATGGCTCAGACACGACATCAAAAGTATACACCATAAAAGAAAGAAAATGATCAACTGCACTTCATCAAATGTGGTAACTTTTGTGTTTCAAAGACACCATGAAGCAAATAAAAGACAAATTATACACTGGGAGAAAATATCTTATAAAGGATTTGTATCCATAATGTACAAAGAACGAATTGAACTGTGCACTTAACATGGGTCAACTTTATGATCTGTAAACTCTATCTCAATAAAGTCTTAAAATACACTCACCCAAAGCCTCTTCTTGGCAATTCAGATTCCCTACTCTCTTCTATCTTTGACCTTCTTCAAGGGCAGCCGATGAGAACACCTGCTCGGGCTGACGTTGGTCACAGGAAGTAGAGCCCTGCCAACGTCACTAACGTTTTGTGTCCCTGTGCAAGTCACAACCTTGCCAAGTCTCAGCTTTCCTCTTTTGACAAAACAGTCACACGAGCTGTACTATTTCTCTAAGTGATGAGTTGTAGGATACGCAGCGTTGAGATGTGAAGCTATTCATAAGGGGTCTTGTTCTTGTTGAGCTAGTACGCCCACTCCTGAGCCCCGGGACTTCTCTCAAAGTTAGTTTGCCATGGCCAACACTCTGTTTATGTTGTCTACTAAATTCTAATTGGGTCTTAGGGGCATTCAGACACAACGTCTATTCATTCTGCGATCAAATGATTGGTTTTCCGCACCACAGCTGGTCTGGGAAGAAAGGACGTGGCAGCTACTCACTGTTAGTTCTTGCCTATACATTTTCAAAGGACGAGGCACCAAATCTGAATCTCATAGGGGCTCTTTCCAAGGTGAGAATCTGCTTAAAAGAGACGTCAGTCCTGTCCTTTCACGAGTTGTGGAACCCAACAAACCCGACACTTTCCTTGAACTATTAGTCTGTCCTTCATCTTGCCACGTGCATGTGCTTTGAGTCTCAAAGGTTCCCATGACCTAGTTCATGTCACCATTTTTATTTGACACCTGAGGTCCCCAACTATTTTCAGCCAGGAAAAAGATATGAAGTAGATGTCAGAGAGAAAGCAAACAGGGTCCGGAAAGGCTTTTAGTGTTGTTGTTGTTGGTGGTGGTGGTGGTGGTGTTTTCTAACGGGTCAAGTTCCTAAACAGCAACCATACGTATGGGCAGGAGTATACACTACCTTTTCCATAGTGCCCTTTCTGGCCACATAATTTAGCAGAATTATGAAAATTGACAACGCAAACCTAATCTTTACTCAACTTTCATCAGTTCTCTTCTAGACCCTTCTTGCCCCCAAATGCTGTATTTCAATCCTATAATCGGATTGAAACACGTTATAAAAAATAACTTCAAAAGTACGTTTGGAGATGGCTTTAAACATAAAAAAAGGACATTGAAATAAGTTAGGCGTAGGCCTTTCCAGGCTGTTTCTAAGTGTTCACTGTTACTACATTTCACATTAAGATGTTGACACGGACAAGGAAGCAAATAAAGGTATTGGTGATTCAAGTATTTTACCAGCATTTCATGGAGAAAGTATCTTCCCAAAAGGCTAGATTTTCATTTACCGAATAAGACGTTTAACATCCCTTCATTTCCTGCATGCCTTTTCTTCCATTTACACGTTTTTCCGGATTGATCTATGACTTTTAGAGCTTGAGAAAGTGAGCAATTTATGTCATTAAGTTAACTGGACACAGACCATATGTAAGAAGCCCAGGCACACGGTACTCCAGCCGGTTCTCCCATAGATTCTCTACTAACTCCTGTCAGTCTCAACGGGGATTCTCTCTGAGGCAGAAGAGACACCAAGCATCAGATAGGCTTCATGAGCTAAGATTCAGGCATGGGTCAACTCATCTGATACCACTAAACCCACTGGATCAATGTCTAAAACTCATTTTGACTTGTCCCTAGTTGCCATTCTAAGCCGGACAGTTGCCTAGGGAGCCCTCTGGGGGACTCACCTGGTGTTGGGTGCTTTACAGGCTCAGCATATATGGAAGAAGCATCCTACTTAAGGCTTGAGAGGATGTGGTTTCTCTTTTGAGCTCTGTTGCATATTTGCTGAGTTAAAAAAAAAAAATCCCATACTCAGTAAGGCTGTATGGTGTAATGCCCAAGTCCCAAGGATCTAGGAATGAGAACCCGGTTCGTTCTTATATCCACTTACCACCAGAGTGGTCTGGACCTCAGTTTTCTCACCGACAGATAAATTGCACTTAATTATATGTAAGGTGTCTTTAGCTACATAATTTACCCCCCCCCCAAACACAGATCCTTCACAATTTTTACATTTTTAAAAAACGTTAATTTATATTTGAAAGAGTGCACGCGAGGTGGGGGGGAGGAAGGGGCAGAGAGAGACTGAGACAGAATCTGAAGCAGGTTCCAGGTTCTAAGCTGTCAACACAGAGCCCAATACGGGGCTTGAACCCGCGAGTCGTGAGATCACGACCAGAGCTGAAGCTGGACACTGAACCGAGCGAGCCACCCAGGTGCCTGTACAATTTTTACATTTTAATCTCACAAGTAACATATGCTCCAACAATATAACAAAGGATTGGCTGGAACCCTATGAATTTGCTGATATTTGGCTGTTTTCGATCCATAGATACGGCAATTTCATATGGTTCACCTTAGCATACAGTACTATACACGGAAGCCTTTCCTTGCTGTTCAAACATCAATGCTGGCCTATATTAATAACTTATATTTGTATAGTGCTTTAAAAGTTGAAAAGTGCTTTCATGTACATTATTCATATGCAACAAACATTTCCCGAGGGCCTGCTATATGCTTGGGGCCTCCGAATACAATTTTTTCATTTAATCTTCACCGGCATCTGGGAAAGGTGGGTTATTCTGATCTACAGGGAAGTGAAAAAACTCCAGACAATGGGGTATCGTCTCCAAGGTCACACAGCAAATAAATGGCAGCCGCCAATCACACTCAGCTCAGATTCCACGCTCTTCCCACAGACTCTCCTCCTCCCCCCGCCCCTCCCCCCCCCCCCCCCCCCCACCGGTCTGGGCAAGTCTAATGTTTTTCTCCCATCCTAAGAACCTTTGCGATAGTGATAATTTCACCCTTCTGATGGGCAATGAGAGGATGTTTCAGGCCTGCACTGATCTTCCCCCTTCTCTTGGCTTGTAGTACCTTGCCTGAAAATGGCAGGTTCCTCCCCAAATCCTGCTGGAGGAGCAAGGTGCAGGTGTGTGGGAGCGGTGGGGGGGGGGGGGCTCCTTGTATCTGCAGGGACTCTTACCGAGGGGGGAAAAAAAAAGCACATCTTCTAGGTAGAAACTCTGTTGCTTGGCTGGAAGCTAACCCCTACGACATACATTACTGTCTTTCTGTTCAATCAGTGTTCTGCTACAAGAATCAGTTACATTCAATCATCTGAAAGAGCTATTAAAATCCTGATAAAAAATTCATAAAGTAACACACAGTAATGAATCAGGAGAATTCAGTAAAGTGAGACCTAGCCGTAGAGCAGGGCAAAAATGAAGGTGAACGATCGTTTGGGCCCAGCGGCCATGAAATACCCTTTTGGAAGATGAATAATTCTGTTTAGGGCTGATAAGTTGAACTAATTTATAATGCTGTTTTAGGTCCACTGCTGAAATATTTCAAATCCCTCAACTTTAAAATGCATTGCCTGTCAGAAACTGGTCTCTTAACAGTTTCCTCTTAACATTTTTCAAAATGTAACCTAGACCAATTTGCATGATTTAATGCTTATTGTATTATACTGTGCAAGATTTAAAATGGGAAATAAAATTTAAAAAAAAAAGAGAGAGCGCGAGAGCAAGAGAGAGGGAGAGAGACAGAGAGAGGCAGACAAGGTGGCACGAAGGGAACAAGAGAGGGGCCACAGGGGGAATTAAGATCTGTCAGTGCTTGGCAGAGCATCCTCCTGGGACAAGGGAGATCTAACTGGGCATCAAGGATCTGACAGCTTCTAACCTGGTGAGTAGACCCGGGTGGCTAAGGGACGGTGGGAACCTCCCTCGTTAGGGCAAGTTGGAAAAGCAACTTTGTGAATCGATAGGAGGTGGCAGACTCAAGTGGTCCACTGAATTTTCACCACTGCCCTCCCATCCCATTCCCACACGATCCCCGGAAATCCTTGGATGTGCTCATAGGAGTCACTGCCATGGTCTAGGTTCAGGACCGTATTATTCCTCCCTGGATTCTGGCGAAAAAAGCCTCTTTCTTCTCTCCTCTCCTCAATCCACCCTCTGTTCCGCTGCTACACTTATCTTTCTAAAGCAATCGGAGCATGTTATTAATTTTAATAACCTTCAATGGCTTCCCACTGCCTACAGGAGAGACTCTGAATGCCTGAACATCGTCTGCAAGCCTCTCTCTTCTATAGCCCCCAATGTCTATTTGGTTACCTCTTCTGCGACTTTACAAAAGGAAGGAAGGAAGGAAACAGGGAATGGTTACAAAGCACATAACTGAAAAGCATTAGCACCCAGAGTATATAGGGAACTCTGCAGGTCAATATAACCAAAGAGCAGCAACCTAATAAAAAAAAAAATAAGCAAAATACATCAATATGGTGAATGGGCTATAAACACGCAAAAAGATGCTCAATTTCACTAGTGACTGGGAAAATCTGAATTATGAGAACGGCGAGAACATATTTTATATCTATCGGATAGGCAAGTATTAAAATGTCTATTGACAGCAAGTGTTGGGCATGATGTAGCAGAAGGGGACTCTCACGTGCCTTCAGGATGTGGAAATGGTTTCAACCACTATACAGAGCAACTAACAATAAGCAGTCAAGGTGAAGGGCACCTACCGGATCCTTGGTCTAAAGGCAACTTGGCTTATGGTGGAATTCTTCATGATAGTGGAAATGGAAGACAATCTAAATACCCACCAACAGGAGGATGAATAAAGTATGGTTTATCCATATAATGAAATAATATACAGCAGTTAAAGTGAATTGGGAGCTCTACCAAAAATAGACAGACATCCAAAAACAGAACATGTAACTAAGGAAGCAACTTTCAAGAAGGATATGGATGGAGGACATGATTCAAGTACAATTTAAAAGTGGTAAAATAAATCTATCCAGTGTTTAACTCACTAAATTATAGGGCCATTCAAGAGAAGAGTAGGTGACCTCTATGGGAATAGCATTTTCTTTATTTTTAAAAAAATTTTTTTAATGTTTATTTATTTTTGACAGAGACAGAGAGAGCATGAGCAGGGGAGGGGCACAGAGAGAGGGAGACACAGAATCCGAAGCAGGCTCCAGGCTCCGAGCTGTCAGCACAGAGCCCAACGCGGGGCTCAAACTCACAGACCATGAAATCATGACCTGAGCTGAAGTCAAACACTCAACTGACTGAGCCACCCAGGCGCCCCTAGTGTTTTCTTTTCATAAAGGGGCTAGGTCAGGACTAAGGGAGTCCCCCCCCCACCCAAAGCAAGAGATGGCTTACAGCAAGCATTGGAAAGTGGAGTAGCTTCATCAGTGTGGTCTGCTGTGGCTGTGGGTACCATGTTGGGGGCAGAGGGCTAAATAACGCCCTCCAGGCTGGACAGACTCAAAATTCTCCCCTGGCTACACCCTCACTTGCATAATGGAACGCTCTCTGATTGCACACAGGCTTTTGATGTCTTCAGTTAGGGAAAACAACCGTGCCTCTTATGGAGCCCATGGCTTCCGGGGCCGTGCTCTCCATTTATTCATTTAGCAGGCCGTGGGTCTGATCAGAAATAGCCACTTTGGTAGATGGACCACTAGCGCCCAGAGATTTTACAAATCTTGATTAATTGTTTCAGTGCCTTGTTATGAAGGGTCTCCTCCACGTTGTGTTACTTAAAAATTTTTACACAACCCAAGTTGTCAAATGGAGGCAGAAACCCCACATAACATGTGATAATAAGGCTGTTACTGTGAAGGGCTCACTAATCCTGTATTTATTCACCTGTTCCCCATTACACAGATCTGTTAAACTAGCACTTTGTCCATCAACACTTGAGTGCTTAAAGCTGAGTAGGCCTCTTTTGTAATTGCTGGCACCAGCAAAAGCCAAATTGCGAGCTCTCAGAATGTGGCTGGAACTGTTGGATTCGCCTGATCGATCCGTGCCACGCTCACTTGTCCAAGACCTGCCGCCCCCCCAACTTCACTCACCCATGTGTATGCAGCAAAAGCTGCATGGGTTAAAAAAAAAAAAAGAAAAGAAAGAAAGGAGTTTGGGAAGGAAACAAGAGAAAAAGCCAAACGAAATGATTTCCTCTGGTGACATTTCTGCTGGGTTACGCCTCCACCAAGGATTTATGGCTTCACAAAGCTACAAAACTAACCATATGGTCAATTAAAAAGAATTCCAATTTCCGCGCTCCTGGGCCCAGAAACTGAGAGAGAGAAATTTCCTGTTAACAAGGATCCTAGTCTTTCTGGAGGGCTAAAGTACACCCCAAATCACGTAAGCTACGAAAAGCAACTATGAAAAACGACGGACATTGTCCTACTGGGGACTGCCGCAGCTCCCTGCTCTGCACTTGGAGCATCGCCGTCACCTGCCCCCTTGCTTCTGACCCTGGGATAATTTTTATAGAGTCACAAGTGAGTTGAAGAACTCCAAAGAATTTCACACTTCCCTCCAAGTGGTCTGGCTTCACCTCTGCATCAAGTAGCTCAAAAGAGCATTTGAAATCTTAGAGCCAGCAGGCTTAGCGATGTCCAGGAAAAGCCCTGCAAACGCCTCCGTGTCGCCAATATCAAATGGACACGTGGGTCATCTGAACTGCTAGCTGCCGTGAGTTCTGAGCATGTGGCCTGCCAGGGCACCGCTGCCTCGATGGCACGTGCCCGACGGTGATAAACATGGACACCCACCTTCACGAATGGAAGGGGGTGGTCCCAGACAAGCACGTGCTGCCTGCCATGGCCCTGCCGATCCAGCCAAAGGGTTGAGTTACAGGAAGACTGGTATCTTAGTCTGTCCCTCAGAAGCTCATGAAGTTCAAGGGGGTTCAGGTAGGCCAACCTATGACTGATCAACCAAACGGGGACACTGCAGAGTCAAAGGGGGAGCTCTTGATTATGCCAAGACAAAAGGCATACGTAACTTGGGCTGTCCCGGGGAAACTGGGCTGGGTGATTACCTGGTTTAGGCGGCTATTTTTTATGGCCTCTCCAAATTTGAAGGAGTTGGGGTGGGGGGAGGCAGGCCAAAATATTCAAATAACTCCTTCTCTCACAGAAGACACAGCCAGATTGGAAACTGTCGATGTGGCAAGGCCAATTTCATAAGGAAATTTGACTACTTGGGTTTTCTTCCTTTGCTTTCCTCTATTGTAGCAGATCTCAAGTGTTTTGGCTGAAGGACCTTTTTATACTCTTAAAATTTTTGGAAGACTTCCAAAATGGTATAATTTATGTGTATTACCGCTACCAATGGTTATCTTATGAGAAATTAAAACTGAGAAAAGTATAAAGTGTTTATTAATTCACTTAAAAATAACAATAGATCAATTACCTGTTAAATATTAAAAAAAAATTTTTAATGTTCACCTATTTTTGAGAGAGAAACAGAGCATGAGCAGGGGAGGGGCAGAGAGGGAGGGAGACACAGAATCCCAAGCAGGCTCCAGGCTCTGAGCTGTCAGCACAGAGCCTGACGTGGGGCTTGAACTCACGAACCACGAGATCATGACCTGAGCCGAAGAGACGCTCAACCGACTGAGCCCCCCGGGTGCTCCAACAAATAAAATATTTTTAAGAAAAATAACTAGAATTTCCCGAACCAAAAACTTAGAGGAGGAACACTGTTCTACATTTTTGCAAATCTCTCGAATGTCTGGTCTGGCTGAAGATAGCTGGATCCTCCTATCTGCTATCTGTGCGTTCAGTCTTTCTCAACCGCACGTCTGGAAAACTCCACTGTGCGTTTGTGAGGGAATGTGAGTAGCTGGCAAAGCCAAACGAGTGTCTTACCCTAATGAAAATCGTGTTGGCACTGTAGAACTCCTGAAAGGGACCCCTCCCCTCTCAATGCCTGGACCACATGTGGAGAATTGCTGTGTCCCTGGAGTGAAGGAATGAAAATGTTTCCCTAGTTTTTAGGAATATTTGGTTACTAAAGCCTTCGCTGTGCAAGAGGAAAGGCAAACTAGTCTTCTTCTGTTGCTAATGATTCTGGCACTGAGTTTAAAGGCCATCAAAATGTATTTGAATGAGGAAGATCAAGTTTGAAGAAAGAATTCCAGTGCCTAAGATATGGGGAAGGGCTTTGCAAAGATGTGAAGAAGGATTCGCTCGCGATGGGGTGGCAGAGAAAGGGCTGTTTTCAGAATATCTGCGACCCAGGCCCTGTTTTGGGATAGCCCACAGGAGAAGCAAGACCCTAGGGGTAAAAGGCCAGACCAAACAAAAGTGTATTCATGTGGACAGAGGCGGGGGGTGGGGGGTGTCCCGATAGTGAGCAGGGGGTCCATACAGCCTAACCTTCCAAACTTCGAAATGGCTCGGCAACAGGTAGGTCACTGCACCTGGACACAGCTCTGAGGATAAAGGTAGCACCGGGAATTACTTAAGTTCAAGTTCTCTTTAGGGGTGCTGTTGTAAGTAGGAAATGAAACTGACTTAAGAAAGCAAAGAAATGTGGTTATTTCTTCCACACTAGAGGCTGGGGACTGAGGGTCCTAGTCACTTCTTTTGAATCGGTCTTGCCTAATTTAGGAAGCCAGCAGCAAGCTGGGCCTTTGCCGAGGCTGTGAGTGCACCCCGCCCCGCCCCGCCCCGCCCCCCCCATTCCGAGGCCTCAGGGAGGGCTAAACGGCTCAGTGAGTCAGCTTGGCTTATCTGGGCTCGAAGCTGCCAAGAGGTGGAGAGGAGAAGTTGCAGCAGTTACCTTCTGAGGGTCAAGCTCTTAGCACCAGGGGTTGGTTAGCCACGAGCCTGCCAAGGGCTTACACCAGGGATCAGACAGGGAGCTCATGCCGTTCTACACTTTAGTTTCCTTATCTGTGGATCGGAGAACCCTCCCTATGCTCTGGGGTTGTAACGAGGAACGAAATGAAATCGTGGGAAAGCACCTGCCATGGCAAAGCATCTGGAACAAAGGAATCGCTAATCCGGTTTTCCTTTCAGCTATAGCTCCTGTGGAAAAATCTGCCCCGGCCTTACTCCCTGGGTCAGAATGCCTTCTAATTTCTCATGGTCCCCACCCGTCTCCCGTGCGGTGTGGCTGTGATTACACAGGATGCGGTGGGATTGTTGAGTCAAGTCTGCCCTGTGCACCACAGCTCCGTGAGGCAGGAGCGATGCTTTGGCTTTTGTTCTCTCCACCACAATTCGCTGTGTCAAGTGCAGTGTTTGGTACTTCATAGGCCAGCGATGCTGGAATGAATGAATGAATGAATGACGTGGTGCACACTTTTTCATTATTAGTTCTGAACAATTCCTTTCTGTGGTTTGGGTTTGACTATACCCGATGGAGATGGTGAGATTTCAAGAATCTGAGATTTGAAAGAAAAACGGAATCGCGGGGGTGGGGGTGGGGTGGGGAATCTACAACCCTAAGGAAGGCAAAGGGGAGGCAGCCCAGTATGGACATGGGGTACCGAAAAAGGAAGCTTCTTGAGAAAAGAGGCTTCAGTTTTGAACAAGACCCCAAGCAAGTCAGGGTCTTAAAATGCAAACACAGCATGTTATCCTCATCATACCTAACCCTTTCTCCACAGCACTGGTAAGTAAGCTAGTTAATAGGTGATTAAAACATTTCTATCTGATTACTACACAGTTAAACGCTTAAAAAGGAATCACAGTTAATGGGACAGCACAGGCAAGATCGTGAATTATGGCTGGAGCGTGTGTGTGTGTGTGTGTGCGCACATGCGCGGTGTGGAAGCAAATCACGCCCCTTCCCACACACACCCCCCTCTTCTCAGTCCCCTCCAGTTTCATTTTTTGGAGCTGGTGATTCAAAAGTGACTTTGGGGGAGAGGAAGGTACCGAGGAGGTGGGGGAAAGGATGTGGAAGGGGAAGAAGGATTTCGGGCAATTGAAGGATTTCAATACACAGAAGCAAATACCTGGCTGATACCTCCGTAATTAAAGATGCCAGCTAACAAACACCAAACAACGGGCACAACGAATAAAGCAGATGTGTTACTTTTCCATTTCTGAAAAAGCGACACAACTCTGGCTACTCTTTGGCACCCCTGTCCCCTCCCCCTCCTGTCTCCCTCCGTTTCTTTCCTTCCCTCCCAACTCCCCCCCCCCTCTCTCTCTCTCTCTGACAGCACTATTAATGATCGTTAATGCCCCACAGGCTCTAATGGGTCCCGCTGGGAGTCCAGAAATACTGCAATTTGTATTGAGGATTTAGACATAACAAAAAAAAAAAAAAAAAAAAAAGCCCTCTGCTCCAGGGAGCCCGAGCTTGATCAGTTAGCTACCCCCCTGGAATTGCACAACAGAATAATAAATGACAGCTCTTCGATTAAATCAAGCCTTCTGCTGTAAGTGCTGGAGAGAGTGTGATTGTCACTAACAATCTACCGCTTGTTAACACCACTGGGGTATGAACAAACAGTAGTCAACACTTAAAAAATTAAGTCTTTGGAATACCTTTGGTATGTGTGCATACACGCGCACACACACACGCTCATCCGAGCTACGTGTGCACATGCCCGCAATTTTCAGAACCCCCTCCCCCACTCAGGTATCTTGGGTTGGTTTTTACGTTTCGGTTTTCTGGTTTCTTACGTGTTCAGAAAAGCTCAATATAAGAAAAGCCAGCTGCTGTCACGTTGAAGAAAAAAAAAAAGAAACAAACCAAACCCAAAAGAATCACACGTACATCCGCACCGCAGATACAGCATTCTCGAGGACACAATGTACAAAGTGAGAAAGCTTTATTTACCCTGCTTCTCAGGTTAGTCTAAAGAATCTGTGAGCAGAGCAGGCCAACACTGAGTTTGTGGGTGATTCGCCATTTAAACAGATTTCTTTAAGGTGGTTACGAGGTTGCGTTCCGGACAACCAGTTACTTCAACAAAGTGGGTGATTAAGAGGAGGTTTGGTTTGGGTCGGTGCTCACCCGGAACCAGCAGCCCCCAGGCTTGGAGGGTCCAGCTTTACTGGATGGGAGGGACAAGACGCTTTCCTGTCCTCTCCTGGCCTTCACACCCCACAGTGCCGTCTGAGACCTCAGCGGAGCCTCCGGAACACTTGAGGGACATCGCGGAGCACTGGGCACGGCCAGCACGGGTCGGGATGCACGGCACACTGAGCAGAGTTAATTGGCCCCATAGAGAGGAGACACAGGGTCCCTCATCCCAGCCTGCGAGAAGGAACAACAGGGCCTGCCTCTAAGGTGCTTACACTTGAAATCAGAAGGGCAGCCAGAAGGGGTCCCCCCAAGCCCGGGAAGAGCAGCCGTGGTGAAGCTGGCTGACCGGAGTCCCTGGAGACGGATGGTGTCCGTCTGCACTTGACCTTTCCACGAGGCGCGATCACATGTTTGTTTTGACAGGACAGCTGAGAATGATGAGTCTCCTACCCTCTTCCTCCCTCCTTCCCTCCGGCCCTCTCCGGCCTCCAGGCCTCCACCTCCTCCCCCCCAACCCCATGGTGGAGAGTAGGATTCCACACAGCATCTTAAAGTGAAAGGCAGATGGTTTGAACTACAGTCAGCCACATTCACTTGCAGATTCAGAATTATTGATGATAAAAGCTAAACTATGAGGCATGTTCCATCTGTTTATTTTCCAATTTTCATTTGTTGTAGCCCTGTTAATATTACTGGGATTTTCCTCTCTCTCCAGAAGAGTTGCCATAAGGGCATCTACCTAGAGACATCTGTCGCCTCTCGCTCCAGACGCCGTCGCCCTCACCACTGCTGCTGAGGCTCTGCGCTCTCCCTCCTCACCAGCCCCCCACGGCCCCCCTTTCTGTTCTCCCATTCTGGGCAAGTCTGCAGCCTTCTCCTGTGACCATGACTGCACGCCCGTCTTCAGTCCAAGGGGTAAAAAGGACCCTCGAGGGACTGCGCCTGGGGCTGTGGGGGCCTCCCCCGTCCCAGGGCTCTGGGACTGAGCTCATCGGCCAATGCTTCTCAAACTGGGTGCCGGGGGGACACCAGTCTCAAGGACAGCGTCTGGTCCTGGAGCAGTACTTGTACGACAAGACTGGAAAGAAGGGCCTGATGAGCGCTGAAGACATTACTGATACAGAAGGGCACACACACGCACGTTATGAGATGGGAGCGTGCCCCTGAGGTCCCCACCCATCCTGGCAGGACCATGTGGTCCCCGACATGAGGACAGTCTGGCAGAGAAATCCGACAGGCCCTCCCTCCCCGCGCCCTATGGTCAGCAGGATCTTGGAGTGTGTGGCTTAAATTCCCCAGCTGCATTTTCTGTCCCCGCTCGCCGGCTCTCTCCTCGGGGCAACAGCTGGACTTAGCCCGGTTACAACACCGGCTCAGAGGGGCCACGTGCACCGCGTGCCAGCGAGAACTTCCTAAGTAACTTATAGGCCTCCTTTAATCAACAGGCAAAGCTCTCCATCTTGTTGACACTTATGACCCTCGATTTAAAATACTCCAATTGTTCAATTCAGATGAGACCTGGAGAAAGCGCAGGCCTTTTCCATTAGGACACTTTCTAATGGGGGCAATACATCAAGTCCCTGCCTCTAATCTGAATAACAGCTGTTTAGAAACCTGTCCTGGGTCTATCATTTGGAGCTGCTTTGAGGAAGATCAACATTCCTCGCATCAGCTTCCTCGTCGTCTCTGCTCCGGGAAAACTGGTCAAAAGGACCCTGAGAGGGAGCCGTCCCCCACCTGGTTTCATTCTGCTTCTGCCTCCCTCTTTCTTCTCCCCAAGACTTCTGCGTCTCATCCAAGCGGCAGTCCTGAACATTCTTCTCTTTGGTAGCCTCGCCTGAGGTTCGTGAACAAGTAAAAATATAGTGATGATCATTTAGTGAGCACTGAGAGGGTGACGGTCCCCAGCCGGGCACAGGAGAGCCACTAAAGAAAAATGGCCCGTCTGGTGAAGCAAGACGCACTGGGGTTGGAGCCTCAGGCCCTCCTCTCCCAACTGCTAGACTGAGTTGATTTATTGAGGTGCAGTCTTTGCCGCAGCTACAACAGAACTGTACTTACTTGGCTTTTCTTTCTTTCTCTTTCTTTCTCTCTCTCTCTCTCTCTCTTTCTCCCTTCCTCTTTCTTTCTCTTTCTTTCTTTCTCTCTCTCCCTCCTCTTTCTTTCTTTCTTTCTCTCTCTTTTTCTCCCTCTTTCTTTCTTCCTTCCTTTCTTTCTTTCTTTTCTTTCTTTCTTTTTCTTTCTCTCCTCTTTCTTTCTTTCTCTCTCCCTCTTTCTTTCTTTCTTTCTTTCTCCCTCCCTCTTTCTCTCTCTTCTTTCTTTCTTTCTTTCTTTCTTTCTGCCTCTTTCTTTCTTTCTCTCTCTCTCTCTCTCTCTCTCTCTCTCTTTCTTTCTGTCTTCCGGTTACAATACAGGCTTCATGGAGGCACGGTGGACCAATCAGAGCTCTTTGGGGCCGGCATTAGTAGGACACTACGGTCCTTGTCCTGCACGAATACCCATGGACACCACTACCACCATGATGTTCTGATGACAGAGTTAAAGAGCAAAACACAGCTCATCCCTCCTGACAGTGTCACAATAAAACCCATCGTGTAAATCTAAAAACTGAAAAGGACGACTCTGGCTTGTCTTAGAAGATTTTGGGCATTTTGCTGCCAAGCCCGAACAGTCGCAGGAACCTCACGATTTACAGAGACGAACAGGGGCACCTGGGTGGCTCTGCCAGTTAAGCATGTGGCTCTTGATTTTGGTTCAGGTCGTGATCTCACAGCGTGTGGGACTGGGTCCCATGTCGGGCTCTACGTTGACAGCATGGAGCCTCCCTGAGATTCTCTCTCTCCCTCTCTCTCTGCCCCTCCCTGGCGTGCGTGTGCTCTCTCTCTCTCTCAAAATAAATACGTAAACTTAAAAACAAAGAGAAAAACAATTTAGATTTATTTCCTAAACCCACTGCATCTTAGGAGAAGGAACAAGCCACATAATTGAAATTGTCCGTTCTTTACATGGGTGTGATAGATCCTGCTCCCCCGTGCCCGTCTCCCTCGTTCCTGTGTCAGTCACACATCTACACTGCTGTTCACACTTCAGCCACAAGGCCTCTGCGCTTATAATCTGTTATTTTGCTGTCGACTCGTCATGCCTCATTAGTCAGCTTTGACACCTGCACCTAATACCTTTTCCCTGACAACGCAGGACAGCTTCTGGCGAGAGCAGATATTTTCCAGAATAGCTTCAGCAGAGGTCTCCGATGGTGTGGCAAAGGTGTGATGTGGGGTCAGTGGGGCTCCCCTTATCCCATTTGGTAAGCCCTCTTCATTAAACTTCTCTAAAATTGGCTTCCTTTAAAGACTGTGCATGTGGCTGTTAAAGCCGGAAGACAGAATGCAAACAGAAGAAAATAAAAATAGTCTATAAAACTTTAATATTTAATTTACGACAAATCTGTGGGTGTAGGCTCATGTGCAGCAACCTGCAAAGTGGCAGATGAGAAATGTCTTGATACAGAGAAAAGCAGTATAAAGATTTTTATAACTGAGCTTAAAATTCATGACGTATTATCGAATTAACGAAAATCTCAGATTTAAAAATTCAAATTCATTGCTGCTAGCTCAACTAGCAGGAAATCTCAGTTCTAATTTAGCAGAGGGGAGATGGTTGATATAAAATAAAAAACAAAACAGAAAGAAGTGTGTTCTTAAAAAAGTGATTTTTCTTTGGTGGTAAACCTTTTCTCTGCATTTGGGCCAATCATCAGACTGGTTCTCACGTACAGACCGTCGGATCATAGCAAACGCACAGGCATGCCCTATAGTTTATTGATTTCAAAGCTGTCATTCTGGACTGACAATGTATCAGTCTAACTATGCGGTTACTATCTGGTGACACAAACAGATCTAGTAAGTGGCCAGCATAGTTGGGTTAACATGTGACAATGTATTGGGCCATGGTCAGTGCCTCCTTTGGGGACCATCTTCCCTTTCCAAAATATTTGAACCGCTTAGTCCAGAGTCTGAGCGAAATAATGAGCTGCATCCAGGCTACGAACACCTACAGGTGATACCACCTTCTCTCCCCTGGTTCTCGCTCTCCCCTCCCCTCTTCTTAGGGAGCGTTTGAAATGTATGGGAACACGTTTCAGGTGTCACAGTGATGGGAGGACTACTAGTATTTAATTGGCAGAGCAATGTCGTTAAGCATCTTAGCAAGTGTGGAAATGGTCCCACCCCAAATACCAGTAACCACCCTGCTGACAAATGATGGAGGACACAGAGAATCTTGAGGAAAGATCACATCTTCCTTGCCTGTTTCCCCAACTCCTCACTCACAAAACATATCCACTTCAGAACAAGACCATGTAACACCTCAGATATTTATTATCAGCGCTTTGCCTGAATGGGAACCTCCCCAAGCTCACAACCAGTAAGAAGTTGGTGAGTGTGACTGGCCCTCTCTACCACACACGACACTGAGGTGAGGGCTCCTGGAAACCAGGCACTTCGGGAGCCGTGACCTCCCGATGCAGCTATCTGCCGTCACTACTTTTCTGCAGGGGACACAAACATTCTTGAGATCCTAAGCTCTATAAGCACCACTGGGAGCTGTGGGCACAAGTCATTCCAATAGAAGGAGATTCTCGATTCCATCATGGTTCATTTCCCTCACGACTCTACTCACCAACAGCGATTTCACTCAGTTCATTTCAAACAGATGTGGTTCACCTCCTGTTTCAACAGGACGAAAGTAGAGCAACTGACCACCGTAACGTACAACGTCTTCCATTGGCTGTTGATGGTGTGTTCCTACACAAGAGCCACTGTCTTTGTCCAACATCTAGAAAGATCACCATTAACATGGAGCTGGGTGAGAAACATGGTTGGAGAGCAGAAGGGGAGAAGGTGAGCCTGAGGCAGTTCATAAGCATACTGATGAGAAGTTTTTGTAACCAGAGGTCTTTGGGAACTGGCTTTGTCAGACCCTACGACACAGCTGTCTGTGTACTGGAGTGAGGGAAGTCATGGATGCTCTTTCGTTTCTTATCAGGATAGGCTTCTAGAAGAGATGCATCATTTAGGAACAGGCCGACTACTGATCAAGGTCTCGTGAAAGAGGATGGACGGAGGAGAACACTACCAGCAGAGAAGGCTGTTGGGGCAGGAGGGCGAGTTCCTGAGCTGTGGACGCACAGCTGACAACAGAAGTGAAGGGCACCCCAATGCCACCTGCTTCTCTGACATTAATGGGATTTCTGAGGTTGAGCTAGGTTGGAGTTCAAGTCTGGAAAAAGGAAATAAAAAAGCTGGGCTGGCTGCAAACTCGCTCTACGTTTTGACGGCAAAGATTACGTGTCATTTTAGGTGCTGTGGAGGGGGAGGCTCACAACCCTGCGGGACTTTGCCCCGTCTCCTGACGGTGCTGGGAGCAAAGCCAAACAGGCCCCACCACACCCCCAACCCCAACCACGACAACTACAACACGGGGGAAGGGGCAGTGGAGGAGCCAGGCCTGTGACGGTGAGGGTCCCCGAGGGTGACGGCAACTGCTTTTACCACCTGTGGGTATGGCTCTGCCATTCGATCAGAGGCTACGTAAACGTGGCCATCTCTTGTCCAAAGGGACCCTTCATCTGCGGGGCTTCCTGGTCTCCGGGTTCTGACCACAGATTTAGAAGGGCTCTTTCAGGGAAGAAGTGGAGCTGGCTGGCAGGCCGTCCCGTAGGCCAGCAGGAAACAGCCCTTCCAGTTAAATCTCCGGTTTCCGTAAGGAATCTCACGATTTAAAGCAACTTCCTGCCCCCACCTTCGATCAGTAGCCCCAGGAACCACCCTGGTGGTCTTTACGTTTGGATCATGTGCCCCCAAAGTAGAAACAAACAGAAAAACAAATTTCACTCTCCTAACGTATTTCTATTTATTTAGACCCTGGGCTCGCACAGCACTATACTAGCGTATTTCTGAAACATACACACACAAAATAAATCCAGACGAGTGAGATAAAAATAAGTAGAAACAGTGGTTCTATATTTTTCTCCTCACATCCCCCAAAACTGTTGCCTTTCACACACACTTTGGAAAGCATCAGTTTATAGAGTGTATCGCTTGGTGCCCAGAGAAAATTCGGAAGGTCATGCATTTCCTCTCGAGCATTTGAACTTACTGGCCAAAGCGGAAGAAATAAGAGACATGTGACAACAACTTGCAAGGGGTTTAAGTCTTCCAAGAGAGTCTCCTTGGTACCACCACTGAATGGTGAGGAGGAATCTTTCTGACTTGAAGAGAGCCACATGTGTTACTTCCTCCGTCTCTCGCCATTTCTAGAGATGTCAGATGTGGTTGTGATTTTTATGCCTCTCCACCGCCCCCCCCCCCACTCCATTCTCCATGTGTCGCTTATTTTTACCATTTGCTTTGGGTTTCATGCCATTCTGCCGCACTTCCCCTGCATTCCCTCTCCTGGGCTTTTGACTCCCGCGTCAAGCTGCTGGTTCCTTCAGAGCAACTTGTTGCCTTATCAAGGCAGAGAAAGTGGGTGGTTCTTCGAAGAACACCACAGAGGGAGGGGCCGGAGGAGGCATCTAGAGGCTGTCTGTACTTAAGAAAGAGGTGAGTTTTTCCCTTCAAGGCCACTGCTACCTTTGGCAACAGTGGGGAGGGGGGAGAAGGGAGGGGTGCTGGAGAAGGGGAGGTGTCCCTGTCACTGGGGAGCCGCCAGGAAGCCAGATCCCGGGCAATACTTGAACACGCATATGCTCGCTGGATACTTCCTGCAGGATACTGTCTTTGGTGATGACACTTCACAACTAATCAGGAGAGATCGGTACAGTTAGGATCAACACAAGACCGTTCAGAAAGGGCTCTTTCAGCTCACCAAGGACCCCAGCACACTGCCTGACTGATTCCACTCTGAAGTCTCTCTTGAAGTGGATTCCTTGGGCCATTGCCTATGTTCACACCTTGCCCCTGGCCTCCCACCTACATCCAATCCAGGAGTCTGCAGGCTTACCCCCTTCAAGTGGATAATTGTGTACCATAGCTTCTTCCAGGTCTTCTTAAATTAACCCTGTTATATTTCCCTTTTCACCTCGTTAACCTCCATGGGCTCCCCACTGGTGAGAGCGGTGATTCTCAACGTTTATTTCTTCTGCCCTAATATACGTAAAGACGACGAACACGTTCCCACCAATGGCTCTGACTAAGATGGGTTCTCTCGCCGAGGTGGGAGAGTGACCCTCCATCAGGGGTGAATCAGGATCTCTGGAGTCATATGGAATTTGAAAACTAGCTTCCTATATGGCCATGCAAGACCCTAATCGAAGCCAATCCGCCATGACTTTGGCACATCCTCCCCTCCTGTGGGGTCCCGCACTCTTAGACTAAGGGACCCTTCCATCCGTGCCTTCGCACATTCTGGTCCCTTTGCTTGAAGTGCAGCCTGCTCTCTGAAGTGTCACCTTCCTTCTCTGAAGGAAGCCACTGCCTTTCCAGCTCTCCCTCCTCCCTTCCCTTCTGCAGAGCTGCCCCCGCCCTCCCCGCTCTTTGTGTACGGTGTCTGTCCTACTGGCACACTCCTCACACTCACTGCACAACCGTGGCTCATTTACCTCCCTGGACTGTAAGTGTCCAGAGAGCAGGCACTCATCTTATTCACATTTGTCAAGATGGCAGCCAGCAAGACTCAAGATGATGAAACTGAATGGAAAGAGAGATGCCAAAATTAGCGTCACTCTGGCTGCCGGTAACTGCAACCAAACTGCTTGTCCTCGTCTTCCACGCCTCATCCCTTGGGGCAGCCCCTCATCTCTCCTCTGCCCTGCCTCCTCCCCTGCTAACTCCTGATGGGGTTGTGTTACTGTGGCAGCGGTGATTTACAACTGTATTTAGCTGAGTCTAATCAGAAGTGTGAATACTCCCCTTCTATCTGGCACACATCATCGGAGCTCTAATTATTCACACATTTTGGCAAGCGTTCTGGTGTTCCCCTACCAAGCTCCTAATCCCAGCAGATCAGTTAAAATAAATGAAAGAGAGAATCAAAAGGCACTTTAAAAATTCAACTGTTCTCCAAATGAGTTTGAACAGGCTCCAGATAACTAGTGATTGCAGCTGACTGGCATTTAAAATATAAGATCCCTTCTGCACACCCCCCCACCCCAAGTCCCTTCCTGTACCCCCTGCATATGAGAACATGATTCTCCCCTATTTAAGAGAAACACTGGAGACCAGGGCCCTGACATGTTTTCACCGATTTGCATTAAAAACCAGGAAAATATAGTCACCATCCCAAGATCCAATCAGTGCCAAAGCAATTCTGCTTTTTCCACATAGGTAATGTGATACCAACCCAGGACCGATGATTACAACTTTCAGAATGCATCTATTAAAGAGCTCCCAAAGTGCAGGAAGTCATTAAGGCAAAAATTAAAGCCGTGTACCAAACTCAGAATTCAAGAAAAGTTTTCAAACACACACACACACACACACACACACACACACACACACACACACACTCATGAATACACACACATGTACCAAGCAATAAATACATAGTGCTTTCCATATTCCTTGCTCTTTCTCTTTGCCAGGACTTCTCCCCCAGAGATCCTCAAAGCTTGCTCCTTTAGCGCCTTCAAGTCTTGGCTCAAGAAGACCTCTGTTCATCCCACTTAAGATCACATGACTTCTTCCTCTCACTCCCAGCACACCTTCTCTCCTGCTTCTTTTTTTCTCCTTAGCACCCATCACCACCCGACACATCATGAGTGTTACTCATTTATTCATCATCTGCTCCTCCCCCCCACTGGAGCATAGGGATTCTTGACCGTTTGGGCCACTGCTGTCTAGAATAGCAGCCCATGTATAGCAGGTGCTCAATGAAGAGCGACTTCCTCCTGATGGTCTGTACGTGTCTGAGACCGAGTTCTAGAAAGCTGCCGATCTTGTACTTTCTCGCCTCGTAACTAAGAACACTGGCTGTGTGCCAGATGGATGCCAGGGGGAGGATGAGTAACAAGATTTGGGGGGAAATCATGCATGGGTCCTGAATTCTTTTTTTTTTTAAAGTAGACTTCACACCCAGCGCAGAGCCCAACTGGCCACAGTTGGGGCTTGAACTCACGACCCTGAAATCAAGACCCTGAGCTGAGATCAAGAGTCAGATGCTTAACCCACTGAGCCACGCAGGCACCCCTGGGTCCTGATTTCTTGACTCAGCTCTGTCCCTAGTGTGGCGAGCAATCCAAACTTCTGTTCTCGCTGTTTTCAAACAAGGACAGTACCAAGAAAAACTATCTTCCCAGGATTCTGAGAAAGTTCAAACTACATAACGTGTAGGAAAGAACTTGGAAAAGTTAAATGCATTCTCCACATGCAAGCTAATACGATTCTCCAAAGATAAGGCAGTGCTCTCCATTTTGACTTTTCCAAAAACCAAGTGTTCTCAGTCGCAAAGCGTCACAAGTGTATCTAGCCACAGCTGCACGTAAGGGAAACGATGCACTGATTCATCCGTTCTCTTCCACTGCAAGGATGTGACTTGCCATAGATGGCTGAAAGCATCCTGTCCAAAACGCGTCAAGGAAGTCGTGTGTGCATGTGCATCGAGGTGGCAAGGACAAGAGGCAAGAGCCTTTCCACACTTCTGCTGCTAAAGGTGGAGGCTTCCCCCAACATCACCTCTGTGAGGGGCTGGAGGCAACGCAATGTCTCTTGGGCAGGAAGGTTCTAGATGACAGGGAAGGGGGTAATTGAAGTGGTTGACCAAGTGAGTCAGACTGAAAACACAGATTAAGGCTTTAAAATTCTGGTTATTGGAACACTGAGCCCCAAAGGGAACTTTTCATCTGGTCCCTAGCTTAGTTGGACAGGGAGGACTTTAAATTTGAGCTGTGCATGTGTGTGTGTTTTTTTAATGGTTATTCATAGGAGAGAAGGTTGCTTAACACTAAGCAGAACTGTTCCTTTGCTCCCTCCCAGGTGCCCCGGGTAACTGAGAGACTTTTGTACTAGGGTCGGCATGAGACCAAGGAAAATATCACCCCCACTTGTCTATTTATATAAAATACTCCAAGCATTTATATGTCTTTACGTTTCTGGGTAACAGCCACACAGCATAGACGTTGATATTTCATGCATGTGAAATAACACAGTAGAAACCTACTTTAAAAAATTACTTTTCTTCAGTGTCACCATGGAAACCAGCCAACATAATCTCTCCACACCTAACTCTGGGGGGTGAGGAATAACAGTGACTGGGGGAAAAAATGAAAACATTGCAAATGCTCATAAATTCTGTTATGTGCCAAAAAATTTAACATGAGACATTTTTCCTCTGCTTTCGGCTAGGATGTCAACCTGCGATGTGTACTTTTTGAACTTTGTTTGATTTTCAAAACTAAAAAAACCAAATTGGGAAGTTTAGCAAAGTTCCTGCTAAGCCATAAATCATGGCAGAGCCTACAAAGCCCTCCAGCTTGTCCTCGTAAGTGGACTTGAGTTGGAGGCTACAGGGAGAGGGAAAATGGCAGCTGGTGGGGGCTGACGGGGTCAAGGGCGGGCAGCGGGGACGTGGGGAGACTTGTGAAGAGAGTTAGAAAGATGAAATGAGGGAAGAGGGTAGTCAGGGCATCATGACTATCCTCCTCACTCTGATTACCGCTCTCATCTCTACAGCGCTACGTTCTAGGGTTCTCCTCACCGTGGGTCCCAAGCAAGAAGCTCTTTAGGGAGCTGTTTTGGCGGAGTCAACCTGAGGGCCCCGGTGCTTTTCAAGGACGATAAAAAGATAGAAAGCTCTGTGAAGAGTGGGATTGTTTATAAAATAAAAGTAATTTTAGGAAAAAAATCCAAACCTAGACTCTGAAAGGGAAGATTAGCAAGATTTCCCAATTTGGTATTTGTTTCTTGAAAACCACTCATGGTTTAAGAGGCCAAGCTCCTTAGCAAGGACTTCCTTTGATTCTCAAAGTGCTCCTGGTAGAAATGAGATGCTGGTTACAAAGATCAGTTCTGCAGTGAAGTGGCTCATTTTATTCTGAGTCTTGAATGCCTCGTTCAAAGACCGAGCTGATTTCAAATCGTACCATTCTTTTTACTTGTGTATTTCAAATTTTAACCTCAGAACTTGCTGCACGTAAATCCTTACTATTTTCACGGTTGATGTTCTTGGCAGAAATTATTTCTCCTCCTGCCTTATCACCTTACCTTCCCACCGCCCCCCCCCCCCCGTCAGTGGATTTTATTTTAATTGCCTACGACTGCATCTCAGTTCTAAATATTGTTCCCTGCCCCTAAAAACACCCTAGTAATAACAGTGCCTAGTATAGTATTATTATTTTGAAAGTATATTTATTTTGAGAGAGCGTGAGTGGGAGAGGGGCAGAGAGAGGGAGAAAGAGAGAATCCCAAGCAGGCTCCACGATGTCAGCACAGAGTCTGACACAGGGCTCGATCTCAAAAACTGTGAGATCGTGACCTGAGCCGAGATCAAGAGTTGAACACTTAACTGACGGAGTCACCCAGGCGCCCCCGTGCTTAGTAAATTACAATACAGCAGGAAATAAGTATCATCTTTCAAAAGAATTAGCAGAGCTTCCAAGGAAGGTTATTTAATAAACGAGTAGAAATAGGAGAAAACTGGAGACGGTGTATTAGACCTCTGATCTCTCGATCATATTTACGCTGACTGGGCACTGTGGGGGAAAAAGGAGGCACGCTCCTTACCAAATTATAGGAGTAACCTTTTCCCACTAAGAACATAAAGAAATCCTGGGAACTGAGCAGAATAAACCTGAGGGAAAACACTGGAATGGAATCCAGAGGAGTTAATTGAGAAGACGGCTCTCTCACACAACGAGCCAAAAGAGATTTGACTTCGATGCTTCAGCATCATCTATCTACCCATCTACCTGGCCATCCAGCCAGTGGCCCATCCACTCGCTGATACACATGTTCCGTAAACGCGCTTAAGTGCTGCCCTATGCAAGGCTCTATTCTTGCGCTGGAGACAGACGTGCAGGAAGACATCACATCTGCTCCCTTGTGTGCCACCAACGGTCATGTGTCATTTTCACCTTTCCTCAGCTCCTAAAAGGGTAACCTCCCCTTGGTAGTAGCAGCGTGCCATCTTCCATACACGCTTCCTGGCTCTGAGTAGATGTACTTATACACGGAGAACAAAGAGCTGTGCATCTTTATGAGCAATCAGGAAGAACGAGCTTTGAGAAAATATATATTCAGTAGCACGGGAAGAAATATAGCGTGTAAAACTGGGAGAGGGAAAATTACGCGGGGAGGGCAGATAAACACGCACAGCATGGATACAAATGCAAAAGTTATTATAATTTATTCATTAAATCCGGCATGAGAGAACAACATGTCTCAGAAACGCCCCACAGAGGGCTAAACTTCCGGGACATTCCTCTTCCCTTGCAGAGTTTCACATGCCATGTTAAGTGGGTTCCAGCGTGCTCTGCGTTGGTCTTGCTACAGGCCAAGGCCTGTCCTCCTGCTGAGAGGGAGTCCTAAGGTTTGCTCAGAGAGTAGTTCACAGTGACTCTCAAGTGGCCCCCAGTGGGGAGTCCGGCTGAAAGCACAAAGCACCTGTAAGGATGTTCTGAAAAAGTGATGTAAAACCCAAGTGCCTGCTGTTACTCTCACCTGACTAAATTAAATTCCCCACATGAGGGCCTCTGTTCCGCCCTCCTCTGCCCCATCCTTGGCTCACTTTTTCTGCCCTCTCTTGCCGGCACCGATGTCATAACGTGAGCAACCGGTCCCGGCTGAGCAAGGTGGCGGGATCAGCTCAAAGACCATTTTAGGGAAGACGAAAGCTTCCAATTCTTTAAGTAGAAGGTCTCAGAAGCTTGGAGGACCCCGTGTGTCAACTGAGGGCCAGCACACAACAGCCTTAGCCGGGCAGGGACTCCTGAGCCTGACTGCTGCCGTTTGACCCAGGGTGCCTGTGTCTACACCGGGAGGGGCAGGGGAATCAGCCTGAGGAATACGAGGGTTGCAGGAGGCCAAAAGGGTCTCCCAACCAAGCCTGTGGTTTGGAAGTACTTCCAGGGCTCACTGGGTGTCAGGACTCATTCCGATCCCCTTTCAAGCACTTTTTAAGTATATCTGAACTCTCGACACAACCCTCTGGGACAGGCACGCTCGGGTTGCTCATTCGATAGGTGGCAAGCTGAGGGGTGCAGAGAAAGGGTTAATGTGCCCAGGATCACGGAGTCTGGCTCCATGCACTCGGTGACTATGAAATACTGATTCTCAGATGGGTACAGGGACAGAGGAGGAAGAGACAGCAGGGAAGCACTGTCCGCCGAGAGCAACAAAACCAGCCAGGACCACCCGCTCAGTAAAAGGCTGAGCAGTAGGGGGACAGTCAGATGTTGGACCTTGTCTACATTCTCAGGGCTGACAGGTGCCAGAGCTGTGGCTAGTGGACGAAGGCCCGTTCATACCACCACCCTTAGTCTCTGAGAGGTTGCCCTAAGAACAGGCCACGGTAGGCTCCTTGACTCGGAATCTGCAGTGAGCAGCCAGGCTCTAAAGAGCATCTTCTGGGGTCAACATTCAGGCTCATCTGGAAAAACAGCTCTGTTTTCAGAAGTATATGACATACGGCAAGGACGGTCTCATGATCAGTTCTGAAATCAGTTCTGAAATCAGCTGCACTGAGCATGAGCCCGAAGGCTGGGACGGGAGAAGTAACGGTCATGTTCTGGGTGCTGCAGATAGAGACTGGTTACTGTTACTTTACTGGCCGAGGTCCAGGAAATGCACGTGCCCTGAAAGTAGGGCATTATGGCTCCTGTGGTGACCTGCCCTTAGTTCTGGCATCTACAGGTCATACATTGGGGACTGTGCTGGTATAAAGCATGGTACGCTGGGCTGTGAACTTGGGCCCTGCGTCACTGTAGACCGTATAACCAATTCTGGTTAGTAGCTGGCTGCAAGTAATCTCTTAGGCCCTTTTTGTTTACTATTCTTGAGTGCCTCTCCTGACACCCCCCAAACCCACATGTAGCTAGGAATTCTATTGGTCTAAAGTTCATGTTCTTCCCTTTTGCTTGTTGAACTCCTGTCCTGACTATCCTTTTAAGGTCTGTAAGATCTGTACTGATAACATCTTTTTTCATTCTTGATCTATTGGTATTTGTGTGCTTACCCCACCCCCCCCCCCCGACCCCCTCCATGTTCATGGTAGCTGAGGGTTTCTCAATTTTGTTGATCTTTTCAAAGAAGGAATTTTTAAAAAAGATTTTATTTGTAAGTAATCTCTATACCCAACATGGGGTTCGAACTCACATCCTTGAGCTCAAGAGTCACGTGCTCTACTGACTGAGCCAGCCAGGTGCCCCTTCAAAGAACCAATGTTTGTCTTAATTTTTCTCTCTTGCCTATTTTCTATTTCAATAATTTCTGCTATTTTCTTTTTAATTTCCTTCCTTCTTTTTATTTTGGATGCTTTGATGTGTGTCTTCTTTCTCTAGCTTCTCATGATGAATCTAGATCATTGACTTTAGGCCTTTCTACTATGTGATATAAGCATTTACAACTATTAATTTCTCTCTGGGTACTACTTTAGAAGTGATGCACGGATTTTAAGATGCAGTATTTTTATTATCATTTAGTTCAAAATATTTTCTAATTTTCCTTATGACTTCCTCCTTGACCTATATTTAGAAATATGTTGTTTAGTTTCCAAAAATTTGTGGTCTTCCTTGGCATCTCATGGCTATTGGTTTCTAATGAACTCCCAGCTTCAAAATCAGCTCAAATACTCCCCTACCACCACCACTGCCCAGAATCCTCCTTTCCCTGGGGTTGGAATTAGACATAAGCTTTATGAGGCCACGCCCACTTATTTAATGCTGTGTCTCCAACGAGGAATTCAGGGCCTGCCCCACATCATGTACTCAATGAGTATGTGTCAAAGGGGTTGATGACTTCTTGTGTGATTTCTAAACCCTTGGTTACTGTCTCTGCAACTGAACTAGTTACCCAAGTACAGATCTGCTCTCGCAAATGGGAGGTTGGGCACAGCAGGAACCTGAATTCTATAGTCTCTAGGGCTTAGTCTGGGTCTGACAAACTGGCAGCCTTTAATGAAGGGATATCTAAGCAACAGTTCTCTGTACGGAGAATCTCGATCTTGTATCTAACACCGATGGGACTGTCTAATGGGGCTCTGGGTTTAAGTGGCACTGATGGCATAAACGATGGTCTACTCAACAGCGGATGCTGGACAGGAAGAAGTCAGTTTCTCCCGATGAAATAATGTGCTGCCACTAGTAATCAAAGGCATTCATCCAGTTGCCCCTTTCCCATGACTGCTAGGAAGATCAGACCTGCATCTGTGTGTTCTCAATAACTTTCTTTAACTTGGGATATTTGGTAGCATTTCTTAGCCTCATGTTGCTTAACTGGTTTCTCCCAGATTGAGTTGTTGTGGATCGCAATGTATCTGTTTTCCGTCGATCTCTTCAAATTAATCTTCAAAGAAGGTGGGATAGATCAATCATGTAATCAATCAAATCAGCTGTCAGTGGAATTTGGGTGAACAGGACTGTCCTCATCCCACCAGGGAGTTGATTAGAAATCTTAACTTCTGGTGGTTGGTGAGGAAAACGGGAACTCTTTCTACGTACCTGGGCATGTTATGGCAAAAGGGAACCCCTGGGACAGAGGTGGGACTGAGGGTAGGAGTCAGCTAGTTAGGTCTCCCGCCTTGGGAAGCAGCCCTGGGCGGGGGCCCAGTTAACTAGTTCCAGCGCTTCGTTGGTCCCTGCAGGACTATATGTCTCCCCTCAGGCTCTTTAGAGAGGCGGAAAGGTCCTCTTGGCAAACGGATGACAACGTCTGGGAGCAGGAAGAATCCAGAGCGAGGAGGACCCTGAGGTCCAAATCAGGCTGCCCCAAGAGGAGAAGGGAGATCCGGGGAAAGCTCTGAGGACAGCAGGTTGCTGAGGGAAAGGGACGCACTGAGGCCTGGAGCTGCAGCTTTTGGGACGCAAAGGTGTGACCTAGGGAAAGGACACCAAGGGCTCGGAGATCAGGGGAACACCAGCAGAGAAAACACCAGAAACAGTCTCCAACTGATAGGGGTGGGGGGGTGCGGGGTGGGGGGGAGCTACCGGGCCACAGGCCACAGCGTGTGAGAAGGAACACCCGGCCACACTCTCTCGACTGGGCCGCTGGCACTACGGGAGCCAGCTGACAGAGGAAATGCCAGTTTACAGAAATCAGACCCACACGCGCCAGGAGCTAAGCTTGCACGCAGCGCTCCTCGGCTTGGAGATGGAGAGCAGGGCGTGGCGCTCGTGAAGGGACTCCCCGGCCCTTTAGGACAAGAAGCCTTCTGGCCCCGTGCACTGGCGGTCTGGCACTCGTAGCCTGGGCCCCTTCCCTCGCACAACGGCTGCCTCCAGGCCTGCAGGGCCTTCCCCTTGCTGGACCCGCAGCAGCCCTGGGGAGAGGGGGCTCTTGGGTGCTTGGGGTGCGAGCTCTGTGTCAAGCAAGCAGAGTGCGTGCAGACCACGAGGGCCCAGGGCACGGTCCCCGTACGCGGGGCTTCGCTCTCGGAACATCACCGCCCCGGCCTTCCGTTCCCCGCAACGAGCACCAAGGCTCCTCCACGGCCCTATTTTAACGGTTAAAGACATGCACACCAAATGCTTCCTAATTACTACTTTCATGGCAGATGCAGTCATTTCCTTGGATTTTACTGCCATTAGTTTTCCTCACCGATTTATCCTTAGCTACTCTCCTTGAATCTGGCTTGCCTCCCCTGAGCCTTTTCCTCTTCGCTCCTCGCGGCTTGTCAGCACGCCTCCAATCCCCAGGAGAGATGGAAAGCCTTGTAGAGCCCACTGCGCAAACACACATTCCAATTCATTTATCACATTTAGCATGCGCACTTCCACTCTCATCAAAACCGGCCCCAGCTCGCTAACTCATTTCCCTCTCCCAATTACAAATTAGTCCATTAGGCTGTCTGCAGTAGGCCCTCTGTTGCATCTTGGTAATGGCTTCTGAGATTTCCATCATAATCGTAATGGCTCCCTATGCAGCCATGAGGGCAGATGGAGGCCGCTAGTGGGTAATGAGCTATCACACTACCAAAGGGCACAGCCCTGGGCTCATTATTTAGTCTTGGCTGTTTTGTGAAAACAACAAGAAAGGTAAAATGCTGAAGGGAACACTTTAGCATATTAAATTAACACTTCTTGAAGATTCTCTCTGTAAACATGCCATATTTTCCCTTTATGCAACATCCCCAGTGCTGGCGCAGACCGTGGAGGGCCGCGGGGGGCGGGAGGGGGGCCTGGCGAGGAGCGAGGAGGGAAGGAGGGGGATGGGAGACACACGAGCCCCCCAAAAGGGGGCACAACATGGCACTCGAGAACATTGCACAGCGGGCTGGAGTCTTTGCGAACCAGCTACTGTCTTCCCTCCCTAACGTTCATACCCACGCCTCCATTCCCCGGACAGAGAGGGGCTGTCACCGACAGCCAGCCTCGCTGAATGATGCTCTGTCACTTACAACCAGCCTGTCACCAGGCCCACAATGAAAGGCCCTGCAGAGCCCAGACCAGGTACTGTCTGCTGCAGTTTTTTAAGGGAGGCCACTCTACATTTTTTTTTGAAAGGGGAAATATCGAAACAACGAAACAAACACAAAGCCAAAACACCCACCACCACCACCACCACCGAGAAGAAAAATCCTTGATGCAGATACTTACCATCCCAACACTCGACAATAGGTCACATTTATTAGGTACTGACTGTGGGGCCTGGTGCTGTGCTGATAAGAACGTCCCATCCGTTCCTATTAGTTCACTCAACCTTCACAAGTCCCTACGTGACGGGCTAGTATCGAGGAGAAAACCAAAGCCGAGCCAAGTTTGGTAAGTTCCCTGAGGACCCAGAGAGAGCCAGGATGTGAGTCCCAGCACCGCTACTCCCCTGTTGTGCCGGAAACATGGGGCTTCCTGGGCAGACGGCGGCGGCACCTGCTCCTTCTCATGTTGACCTCCCTCTGGCCTCCGGGGGCACCGACCTCGTCACCCCCGCCTGCCAACCCCCACCCAGGCCTCCTGCACATCTCTGGTAAGGTTCACTGCACAGAGGCTGGCTCCTGATTTAAGAGGTTCTTTTCTTGATGTTATCAATTCTTACAAAACAATTTATCCTCGCTGAGCGCCCCCCACCCTGGCCTCAACGGGCTGTTTCCTCGATGTGTGGCAGCCCCTGGGGGCTGGCCCGCAATCTTTCAGGCAGAATTGACTCAGGTTCCTCGGAATACGTCCCTGAGGTGGGTGCGGCTGTGCCCTGACGTGGAGATCTAAGTGCCAGCACCATCTCTGGACAGAAATGACAGCGGCTGTAAGTGCCGCTGTGAGGAAGAAGCTGCGGGAACAAAGGGGGTCTTGACCAGAGCCACTTCCGGCCGAGGAGAAGCCCACGGCAGTTTCGAGGAAACACAGGTGTGAGTCTGGAGGAAGCACCGGGTACTTCTATTGATGAAAGCACAATAAATAATAACACGCTGGACCTGTTTTCAAAAGCCTTTTCTCCCCGCTTTCAGAAGAGTCCTCCTAAACCTTTCCTAAAATGCCTGAGGTTGATCCAAAACCTATCATCCCATTCTGTTCTTTATTGGCTCTTAAAGCCCCTATTGCACTGCTTCCCTCTGAAGGGCTGGAAGGGTTTCCACATCTATTATCTCATTCATCCCCACAATGACACCGTGAGCCAACTAGGGGAGGCTGTAATTATCCCCAGGACGCAGACAAGGGAGGTAACTGGCTTGTCTGAGAACCAGAAAGAGAGCGGAGTCCCTGATTCCCAGTCAGGGGCCAACCTGGCCACCCCACAGCCCCCCTTGTGGCTCTGCAGCTCCAGAAGCCACAGATGCTCTTCCAAAGAAATCCCCAGGCCTCCTCTGGTAACAACACATGAGGTCGGTTGAGAAAAGGCTGCCTTTGGACTCTGAAGAGGGAAAATGGCCCAGGCCCAGAGTTCCGTCCGGATGGGTCTGGTTGCAGGCAGAGTGGGGGATGAGTCAACTTTGCTAGGCTGTAAAATACGAATTTATGGGCTGTTTTTGTTAAATTCCGATATGGATTTTTGAAAATGAAAAGGATGGATGGGTAGATGGCAGCAAGATGTTTAATCAATGTCATAAAATATAACATTCATTGGGCTTCTAAAATGAAATTAATAATCTGTGTAGAAGTATCATTAGGAGATAAGTGACATTTCAGGCTTTGATTTGCAACTTGCAACAAATCTTACTTCCATATAATTCAAGCATTTGGGGGGACATCCATCTTTATTAAAAAATACCCAAACCTTTGCCCCTCTGCTCCACAACCAAGCTTTCTTTCCCTTCAGGACAGACCACTAAATAAAAAAAGGATACATTATCATATACATGCTTTAAATTAATCAAGACAGAAATATCATATTTAAATTAAATCAGGGATTTCTCACTTGCTGCTCATCAGGGGAACTTAGCTATCTGTAATAAGTATTTCTTTTTTTCTCCTTTTATCTGAGACCTGGGGCTTGAGCTGGCTGTACCTCCACTGATGAGACATCTCACTTTCATTCAAAAGGCTAAAGCAAGGCATGGAGTGCAAGGCTGTCCTCCTACATAAATCTTAGAACTATGAAATAATATTTTAGAGCTGAGAGGGACCCTAAAATCACGTAGCCTTGGCTCTTCATTTTACAGGTGAGGAAACTGGGTCCAGGGAGAGGGACGGACACAGTGACAAACTGGAGAGAGCAGGCCAGGCTTAGAACAAACTTGCTTCCTCCACTCCATGCTAAGCAAGCCATGTTCTTCATCCAGTTTCGAAAGCCACCGCCACCTGGGGGAAAAGGAAGCTGGACGCTAACAGAAGTGTGGGCATCAGAGTTTATATTCTTTTCTTTTCTTTTTACTTCGGGTTATTCTGGAGAAGGGAACCAGAGGGGTGATTGGGAAAGTAATGAGGCCCTCAATCTGTGCGCATCACCTCCGCAGATAGGCTCTGTATAAGTTCATCTTAATTAAACAGCCCTCTGCTGTTCACGTGAGCACAGGCAGGAGGCTCTAACGGGCGGGCGGGGTTGGGGGGCGGTGCTCTGCTTCTTCTAAACAAATCAGAGCACACGGGGAAACACACTCATAAGATGCCCTAGATGGGGAAGGCTGGCTGCAAAGATCTCCAAGTCAGGGCCCCCAGAGGGATGGTGTACCGATCTACCCTGAGCCCTTGTAAGCTTGATCCCCAGCCCTGTGTCACTGTCCCTCTCACACACCAAGGAGAGGCCATGCAGAACTTCATATATAAAAATACTCATTAAAAGACCCACAGAAAAATAGACCCCATGTGACATGCCCCTAACTGAGAGTTCTGCATAATTATCCTTCCTTGAACAGATGAAAGCATAATTCTACACTTAAGAACCAGAGGCAAATATACTTCCCCATCTACCTGTCCATCTGTCTGTCTACCTTCCTCCTTTCTGTCGCTTCAGGACTACTCGAGGGAAAAAAAACAGAAATGGGAGGTAGTCTAAAGGATACCCCTTGCTCTTGTCGAAACAACCCATTTTAAAGCATAAAACGTCACTCGGGATCCACGTAGACTTTGGGATGTGAGTAACAAAAATCACCAGGCCGGTTTACAATGTGCGCCTCTAAAAACATATTCGTCAGAACCAAGAAGCTGTCATCTTTACGCCATCTGCAGAGGCTCCCCCACTGCCCCCCTCCCCCGAAATGTTCTGATTCTTTGTCCAGAATAACACTCTATGTAATCACTGTGGGATCAGGGGCCTGGACCCCAGCCCCCCGATGCAAAGAGAAGGTGACTTAGTAAAACAGCAAATGTCCAAACTGGCCAGTAACTGTGGAGGGGCTGTTTGAATACACAAAACTGCTTTTTATGGGTTGGAGAACATCAGCGTGATTCTCATGCACATTCTCTCTCTGTCTGTCTCTCTCCTGCCCCCCCACTCTTAAATCTTCTCCCTTCCTTGACCTCTTATGTAATTGCGCTTAGCTTGGGTTTCTCCTCCCTTTCAGACTGTGATGGGGGCTCATCTGATGAGACAGCCCGGTGAGTTTAGGGATGCCCCGGAGGTGGTGGTGATACAGGGTTGAAGGAAGCCCCTGAGTCCTGACAGCTTTGTCCTCCAGAGGTCTTGGGGAGGAATGCTTGATGTGTCTCACGGAGCATTTCTTCCTAAACTCCTGAAATTTCATTACAATCATTTATCTTCAAAGAAATCAAAACGCGCCCCCGTCTCCCCTCCTATGGAAAGGTTAGGTCTTTGCTCAAGCCTACGGACTTTAACCTCATAAATATTCCCAGCTATAAGATCTTATTAAGAAGGTATGTCTCCCAGGAGCATAAAACCATCAAGCTGTAAATTTTATTTAATTTCCCATGAGATCTTATGGCCTCATACATATAATTAGAGTGCAGTATAGAGCACTTTTTTGTGTTTTGTCAATAAATCACCAGGGAACAATCAACGTTTAAGAGGACAAGCTTTAATGATTTTTCAGACCCCTAAGCAATCGTGCCTTCACAATGGCAAGCTAGTCTTTAACCTCATCTAACTAGGACTGTGGACTGTGGCGTCAGATAGGACCCCAAACACTTAATCCTATTAGATTTCCCAGCCCAGACAATCACGGCAGAACACCCAAGGGACGTATTGATTTTGATGTGGCCGACAGAAAAGACAAGCCGACCTACTGACAGCGCTTTATTAAGTGTTTACAAATTAAATATCTGGAGGTCTGCGATAGGCCCAGCTCTGTTCAATGGGCCAGCATGAGATGTGTGAACTGGACCCAAAGGGCATGTGTGGACTCTGGGGAGGCTTGGAGGTACGACCAGGCAGGCCCCAGCCCTTGACTTCACAACCAGCTTTTTCAGAGAGTCCGGGTGCTGCAGAAGAAACTCTGTATGTGTAGTCTGCCGCTGTCGTTAAGTTGGCTACGACCACGAACACGTGACATGGCGTCTGGTCACATCTGAAAATGCCTGCCAGACGAAACTGACTTCTGTCTTCCTTGGTTAGGGCTCCAGAAGAAAGGCTCTGGTTCCTTTGGGTTTCTCCTCACACTGCGCTTTCTAAACAAATCTGCAATCCGGCACACCCATCAGGAGCCGGCCGTTTTATACATGGCTCGGTGGTTGAACCAGATTAACTGTTTTCCCTGTGTCCTTTCCTTGCTCAAAAATATTTAAAAAGCTCCCAATTTTGTAGGCAGGCATTTGCTGCTTGCCACAGCCCCCACTGGGCCTTCCATGATGTTCTTCGGCATGGTCCCTCTCAATTCCCTAAACACGCTTCAGAGCCACATACGTGCGTGGTTCCGACAAGAACAGCGTGCACGGCGCCCTGTCCCCGTCTCTCCTCAGCAGCTTCCCTTCCCTCGATGACTGTTCCCTGTTTCAAAGGAACTACTCAAATCCCACCTGCCTTGAGGCTGCTAACATGTCTCTTCTCCCTTGAAACGATGTGCTCTGAGCTCCTAGCTCCCTCCCACCATTTTCTGGAGTCCGTCAGGTTTCCCGTGTCTCTCTTGTCTCCCAACGAGACCACGTTCCTGCAGCTTCTACTGCACTCCCTGCTTTGCTCTTCTTCCACAGACGTACCAGACGGGGGTTCTGGAATGGAATAGGGCTGTGGACTGACTGCCTCACTGTTTGGCTGGCCAGGCACCCCCCAGGCCAAAGAATCATCTCGTCTTGGTGTCCTGGTGACCCACGTCTCCCAAAGATGCTCACGGAACGAAGATGGCAAGAAGACAGCAGCGGGCCCCTCTCTGGGTTTGCTTCAGAGCGATGGTCATTTGCCCACAATGACAAGAGAGCACTGGCACTGGGTGAGACTTAAGGATTTGCTCTGCCCTGTGACTTTATGATCTGCCAAAACAAATGTCTGCGGATACAGCCACCTACGTTGGCAAAGGCACGTACCTCATTTTACCGTTGTCTTCTGAGCTACGCCCCCCTCAAAGCTCTGAGCGAGCCTTAAAATGGTACATCTGCTGAGGTACGTGTGTTAAATGTAGGTGTCACTCAGTACGTGGGATCAAGGTCTTCTATGTGCGTGCACATAGCACACACGTGCGTCTGCAAACATGCTGAACGGTAACCGGTTTACTTCGTTTTTTCTTGAGCTCGCTTGAGAGAGACCCATTCCAAAGAGCGATGGCGGCTAAAGACAACTGTAGTGAGAAAGACAGCTTTCAAGATAATCTGGCCCGTGGCCTGTGTGCAAACAATCCAATATTCTTTTCAAGTGTTTTCGGGCAGCTGACACCACACTCTGCCTCAGACATCACAATCTGACAGGTTTTATGAAGAAAGTCAGTGCTTAGCACGGTACCTGGCGCACAGGAAGGCTTCGAAACAAGTGATATGTTACGATTTTTATCATCTTCGTGATATCTTTCTGCGCTGTGCTTATCTTTCATCTTCATCATGTTGGTCTCTAGACCCAGGGTTTTCCACAGTGAGCTGTGACAAGCTGATCGAGGGTCCACGTGGTGGCAAAGGGCAACTCCAGGCCCTCAAACCCCCATCTCTATTTTATACGTTAGGCTTCCATTCCATGTTCAGCAGGTGAAAGGAGTTTGAAAACCCACGCCCCAGACCAGGTGTCTGGTCTTTGGCATCATTTCTTCAAGTACTAAATGACCAGGGTCATACGGCAAAAATGATTTATGCTGGTGAACTGAAAATCAATCTACATTATGGGCGAAAAGTTATTCCATGTATCATTATTAATTTCTGCCTCCCTCCCCATAGCGTGTCTAGGCTAGTCACACAGGGCGGGGCTGTGTGGTTGACACCGTTGACTTTGGTGAAGTGGCTTGTGTGAGACATGTTACTGGTGTGGTTTGGGGAGGGGTGCCCGGGCTCGCCGTCCTCAAGAAAAGCGTCATGCCTCAGAGTGCGCCCCTGAAGGGTCAGGGGCGGTGCTGGGTTTCAGAATCAAGCTCCATAAAACAAATGGCTGCAAATGGCCTTTTCCCAATCTTACAGTGCAGTAATTCATAAAACCCTCTAAGGGAATTTTTATGGCTTTATATTAATGTTCATTTAGGAAAGAAGTGAAAAGGGCATCGTCAAGATTTTTAAAAATCATTAAAAAGGGTCCTCACTTGGGTTAATAGTGATACCTTAGCACAAAAAAATGCACTGATATACCATAAAAATTGTTCTAAGATACTATTTTTCCATCATTTTTATATGACCTCCTTTTTGTCTGCACTTAACTGCTCAGATAAAAAAGGAGACTGGGTAATTAAATTTTCTCTTCATTTTCATTTTCATCTTAATTCAATAAATATTAATCAAGTATTTATAATATGCCAAGTACTGTGGGAAGGGTCTGGCGACATAATACCTAAGCTCTTCTTTTCAAGGAGCTCAAAGTTTGTAAATTCATTAAAAAATTAACAACTAAAATTCGTAACCATCTGTGCATATGTGTAATCATGTATTGCGATCTTATCCATACTGACTTTGATTTGAAGAGTTTGGTAGCCAGTTTGAGAGTTTAAAACAACTAGAACAAAAGTAAACAAAACAAAACAAAAACAAAAACAAAAAACCCACCGCCACAAGGAAGGAACGCGTTTGGTAGCAAGACATCCGTCTCCGTGTCGGAGGAGGACAGGGTCTCAGCGAGGAAGAAAGGGGGCACAGGGCGTTATCACAGGGGCCTGCCCAGGTGAGGGAAGGATAAATAGGGCTGGGCAGGTTGAGTAAATTAAAAAAGAAAAGACAGGGAGAGGGGAATGGCTTCAGGCTCCTGAAAGTGAGGCAGGGAGTCGGAAGTCATTGACCGAAGTCATTGACCGTTGATAGTGAATTCTTGTCCCCGGGCCCATGAGGCCACCCTTGCGAGGAAACGCGTCTATCTGTCTGCTATGAAAGCATCTGAGTGGGAAGCCTCCCCGTCCAGCCAGGGGCTCTGCTAACGTGACGCCAGAACCAAGACTATACGAGGAGGCGCCGCAGACACATCTAGAAGCTGCCTCTTTTTGGGCAGTGGGATTACGTGTGCTCTTTACTTTCTTCTCTGTACTTATCTTTGTTTCTGATAGTGAAGACACCTTCCTCTTATGATATGAAAGCAATATATGTTATTTTTCAAAAGGGTAACGACCAGAACAAGAAAACTGAAAAAGGATGAGCAGGAAAGATGATTGGTTCTGCAGAGCCGTCCAGGGCCTAATAACATCCCTTCAGATAAAGGCTGCCTTTCTCACACTCTCAAACCACTGCTGTGCACCGTGACAGCACTTCTCCCCGTAGGACTGCTTGGGCCCCGCTCGCTGCTGCCCCAAGGGGCAGGGCCAAGTCCCTGGGACCCCCGTGCTGCGCGGCAGGGGCCGTTGGGCCCTCGGACCATCACCGCCAACTACGGGCAGGTTTGGAGGAAAGTGGAAAAGCAGAGTGGTGATATGACCAAGCTCCTCCCCATGATAGCCCAGCATATCTTCGGTGGCTGGGAGGGGTGTATGCTTATTCTTTGTTGTTCTGTTGTTTCTGAGCTTGGGAAGGGAAATAAACCCATGGGCTGCCGGTGCACATCGAGTTGGGAGGCCTTTTAATCACGCCGTTTGGCCATCGCAAAACTCTCCCAAGTACTTTAAGTATGTTAATGATCCAAGATTTAATCTATATTCTTACCCAGCTTGCACAAACCTATAAATAGGCTCATCTCAGGGTTATTGCTGCTATAAATTAATTATGGAAATGTCAACCAAATCAGGTACGTGCCAGCCAAGTAATGGGAGGGCAGTGATCCACTGAGCAGAGGGCGATTCTGAGGATGCCCTCTGTGCAAAGTTCATAGCCCCTGGCCAGGTTCCCTCAGCTCCCAGGGAGCTTAACCTTGAAGAAGACACTCAAAGTTAGTTTCGTCCCGGGTAATTGAGGGAGGCTGGAAAAGTGATTTCTGGAAGCACCTCTTCTCAGTAGCTTTGTGCCTTCCTCTTCACACGACCTGTCCAATCTCTCCCTTCACTGGGAATGGGTTGGCAAATTTGGCATGCCTGCCTCTACACGAAAAGACAGGTATCTTGGGAGCTTATCTGTGCAGGCTTAATAGTGGTTATGCTACCAGCCCTCAAGGATCCTGCTGTCGGGAAGTGAAAATTCTGGCTGGGAGAGGAGGAGGTGAGTAAATACTGACTCATCAGAGAGGACCGTTTTCTACGGAGAGGACACCACGGATCTCGTCAGGCCTGGGACCAGCCTGGAACTGTCCAACGGTACGAGGAGGCCAAAATGGCGTACCTTAGACAGCAGTTTATCTCCACAGGTCAAAGCGGCTAGATTTTATCCGTATAGCACACCTTTTAGGACTTACAGGAAACCCAGACAAGGCTTGGCATCGTCCCCAAAAGGGAGGGGCTGTTTCAGCGTAGTTCACTGCTCCCCTTTGGGGAAGAGTTCTGGGGTCTCCAGCTCTGCATGTAAATTCAAGTTCTACGACTCAGGAAGCGACAGAACGATCTCCTCATGACCGCCACCGTTTATTGAGCAGGACCAGGTACTTGGGTTAACGCATCTGGTGGTTTACGCCAACACAGTAAATCCTCACGACAACTTTCTGAGACGGGCATCGTTGTACACATTTTACCAATGAGAAAACAGTCTCTGAGAAGTTGACTAACTCGCTGAAGGCTACAGAATGCCCGCCCAGGCCTATTACTACAGAGATGGCTAACGAGAATGCAGGTGGATATACTGTAGTCTGAGCAACTTGGAGGGTCTTCACTCAGCCTTCTGATCTCAGGAAGGCGAGTACCTAAATCAGATGGGAGTCTCACCTTCCCTTTAAAATTCGTGGGAGCAGTCCCGGCAGTGCGTGCCTTAGGAAAACGTACCCGTGCTTTTATAGCACTGCAACAAACTACCCACATGTGATCCCTCTAATTCACGTACGTGTCGGGAGACGCATGGTCTCTGGACGACTAACTCCTTTCCAATTCAAACACCAAAGTGTCATCACCGCTCAGAAGATTGTTTCTCTCTTTAATGGCAGTAAGCAATGCAATTCACCTTCCCTGATACATCTGTGGGGTTGGTACTACGGGGCTGAAGAGCACTGGGACAGAAGTGACAGGCTCTGAGTCACTGGGATACAGTGTGGGTCTCATTCTCAGGCACATGAACCGCCGCCCCCCTGCCCCTCCCTGACCGCCTCGGACAAATCACTCATCCTTACTTCATAGGCAGGGAACTAAGTCTACGAATGCCCAATGCCATCCGCTTTACAGAGTTGGGGGGACGGGCGAAAACATGCAAATTCTCATGGTCACCATCACTGGTCCTCTTCTGGGCACAGATCTGACATGGAACTGTATTGTTAGTTGACTTTTCTTTCTTTTTTTAATGTTCATTTATTGATTCAGATAGAGAGAGAGAGAGAGAGAGAGAGAGAGAGAGAGAGAGCGAGCGCATGAGCAGGGGAGAGGTAGAGAGAGAGGGAGAGAGAGGGTCCCAAGCAGGCTCCACACTATCAGCACAGAGACTGACACAGGGCTTGATCTCACG
This sequence comes from Prionailurus viverrinus, assembly GCF_022837055.1. Classification (NCBI taxonomy): domain Eukaryota; kingdom Metazoa; phylum Chordata; class Mammalia; order Carnivora; family Felidae; genus Prionailurus; species Prionailurus viverrinus. The sequence continues at coordinate 13,878,341 of NC_062576.1, read as the reverse complement.
AACCTTGAGATCACAACCTGAGCTGAAATCAAGAGATGCTTAAAAGACTGAGCCACCCATGTGCTTCCTGTTAGTTGACTGTTCATGTAACTTTGTCATATCCACCTTACTCCTCATTAGACTATGAATTCCTTGAGGGCAGGGGGTCTCATTTGCACTTGCTGTGCTCCTCAACATGTCCAGCACAGCAATTTATTGACTGGTAGCATATTTCTTTTCAAATGGACTTAGTAAGGAAGTTAGTAATTGAGCACTGCTGTATGTGAGGCACTGTGGGGAAAAGGAGAAAAGTTTATAAATGACTGAGCACAGCGGAGAAAATAAGTAGAAGATGTGGGCCCAGGCATTTACGTCCTTAAATGGAGCTTGGAACACAAACGTGAGACGCACGGACTAGAAAGAAAACCGGTCAACATCACAAAGGGAAAAAGGTGTGCAGAAAATGCTATGACTCACCAGCAAGAAGGGCAGACCACTTGCCCCTCGGGATCACTTCCCGGGAGAAGGACCGAGTAGAGCGGGAAGGAGAGTGAAGACTGGGTTCAGTGTCACTCAAAAACACTTCAGTTTCCCTCTCTGCAACTGCGAGGTTCTGTACATTAGGGAGGTAAGGTCTGTCTGTCTCAGAGAAGACTGATGATTTGCTCTCCAGTGAAGGGGCCGACAGAATGTGGACAGGAGCCCTCCGGACACCGGACTGGCGAATATCCAGCGTTAGGCCCCTGCGCAGGGACTCCGGGGGGCTGGCCCCTCCACTCAACGTCTCCAAACACAGAGCCAATAAAAGGCTGCTACAAATGCTGCTGCCCTCCGGGGCAACCTGATTTGAGGGAGGCTGCAGGTGCCACTTCTGTGGAGATGGAGACGGGCCCCAGACCTCCCCAAGGAGTCGGAGCCGGACCAAAGCGAGGGAAAGGAAAACATCCTGTTTCCTGATCTAAGGCTTCTGCCATAAAGTACTTCAGAGCTGCTTCCTGGTTCTCCACAGTGGGTCCTAATTAAATGGGTTTTCCTGCATGTGTCTGCCATCTCTGGGGATGTCGCTGGCTGAGGAGAGGGAATGTGACTATAAGCTGTCAAATCAAGATTGGGAACAAGGGCTTGAACTTGAATGCCCACCCTGAACTGCTCCTCTCCTAAAAAGGAGGAAGAGGGGCGCCTGGGTGGCTCAGTCGGTTAAGAGTCTGACTTCGGCTCAGGTCATGATCTCACGGTCCGTGAGTTCGAGCCCCGCGTCGGGCTCTGGGCTGACAGCTCGGAGCCTGGAGCCTGCTTCCGATTCTGTGTCTCCCTCTCTCTCTGACCCTCCCCCATTCATGCTCTGTCTCTCTCTGTCTCAAAAATAAATAAACATTAAAAAAAAATTAAAAGGAGGAAGAAATGAGGTAAGTATATGGGAGTTTTATATCTCTCCAGGGGTGGTGAGACTCCAACGCTCCAATCGCAAAAGGGAAGAAGGCTTGTACCATAAAGACATATAGAACCCAAACTTGTATCCGATGCACGGTGGGCTCCGAATATTGAGTGAAATGTTTTGGGGGCAGGGTCTACAACAAAGAGACGAAAACTGCTGGTCTCTGGGAGACTCTGGGGTCTGCCTTTGGAGCGTCAGGATCTGCTGAGAGCCCCCCGGGGGGCTGAGCTTACAAGTGATAACTGGAGGTACAGAACGCTGGTCCGGGAGGCCGTCCTATCCGCCCCCCAGTGAGGGTGGGTAAACAGTACCTTCGGCGTCAGATTTCTTAATTACATGTTACCCTGTGATACTTTTTTGGCCCACGGCCTTTCGATCAGTCTTATTTAAACGCTTCGGCTTGTTCTCTCCTGCACTGTTTATAATTAGAGCAGCTTTTGATGCCAGAGTGCAAATGGAGTGGGAGCATCTCTCGAAGCCAGTTTGGTATGTGGCAGGTGATTCCTGCGGGATCACTGAGGCCAAGGTGAATCTACAGCCAGCAGCGTGTGCACGACAAAGCCCAGCGGCTTACACCTGCAACGCCTTCCTCCCTCTCCCGAGCCTGGAGGAGCAGCTATGGTTTTATCAAGGGAGCTGGCAGATTTCCTTGAAATGTGGGCTCTGGTCCCACACACCCCCCTCACCTTTGAGAGATTTGATGGTGCCCGATACCTAATACAGCGGACACCCGATGGGCTAGAGTCGGGTTTACCCCAGCAGGTCTTAGGCTCTTTTACTGAAAGGAGATCCTCACCTAAAAAGCACCGCGTGAGGGCCTTCTGCCCTGAGGAAGTGAGAAATGCACCCTCTGGGCTCTGAGAAGTCTCCAGGCCCCGCGGAGGAAAGGGTGAGCCTGCGGCATCTACGTGGCCCTACGCTTATGGAAGGCATTTACGGAGCCAAGCCTCCCCAACAGGATATGAGAGGCCTGGGCGTATTCTTCAGCAACTCAGCTCCATGCCATTTGATTAAAATCAAAACAAAATATCACCTCATCATCATGCCCTCGGTTCCTGGCTCTTAAAACCAGAATCATGCTGCGACCGGCACACAGGCCGACGTAGAGAGTCCACGGAAAGTGACAGAACGAGTATTTCGTAGTGACCTGGTGGGGAATGCCTGCTCAGAAACAGAGGAGGGATTTGCTAACTATGCAGGTCTGCTGCCAGGCCATTAGGGCTTATTTAAAACAGGCTGGCGTTGACTCTGATTACACGCTGAAATTCATAAAACTTTTGAACATGTTATGTTAGTCTTATAAAATTGGAATGTATGTGTACAGTATATTTTAAAGACTTTCAAATATTAAGCGTTTCACACAAGCTGTGAAAAACGCTCGGCTCCCTTCCCCCTCCTTCCCGTCTCCCCCTATTTCGGCATCAAATGTTATTCAGGGATAATGAAAACCAGAGAAGTCTATGCCTGAATAGCTAGGTTGTCTAACTGCATTACAGTAAAATGAAAGATCAGACTGTGGTCGCAAAGAGCCAACTTAGCAGCTACAGAGCCTCGGGAAGCACATACATCTTGTAACCAACGAAGTTTACTGATGCAGCCCCCTCGATACCTGATTCAGTGCCACAGCTCTGGTGAGAGAAATTTAATTTCTCTCCACCCAACCCCACAAGGATGGTATTCAACTGGAGGGGTTAAACCTGACATGGAACAGGGATCCGAGGCACTTTCGGTGATGTCTAATCCAATCAGAGATGACAGAGAGGTAAGAACAGGAGTCGGCCAGACCTCAGAAACTAATGCTTTTCTCCAAATATGCCTGTTTCTACTTACACTTATAGAGCCCTAAAAACGCAGACCGGTGTGTTGAAATCTTGATTCCGGATGGCGAGATTCCCTAATTGTCTTAAACAAAGCTCTCTGCATTGTGGTTCTCGCCTTCTCATCCCCATTTGTTAGCTGATGCATCTTTAGCGGTTGGTAATTATTTTCAAGAATGTTTTCGTACACGTGCATACAGAGAAGATGTCCACAATCGGTTACCTGTACAAACATTCTGACTCTGCACGTTCACCAGTTACCAGCACCTGGGTGAGCCTCACAGCAGGAGACGGCGCCTCTATAATACTGCTCTGTGTTTTGCGGTTATATAAGTACTTCCAGAAACAAAACCAAAACCAAGCCAAAGAATCACAACAAAAAACTAAAGAAGAAAAAAAAACAACAACAAACAAACCCAACCAACTTGCTTACGGACGTATCAGTTAGATATGGCTAGGCATTCTGATTTGGGGTTCTCGCCTATAGATCACAACCACGTGGCCCGTCGGTGTGCTCTGAGGAATGTGACGAGGGTGTCACGTAGCACGCTGCAGAAATGCTTTGGCACAGGACTCTGGGACCATCCAAGGGCACAGAGCGGCCCGATGACAGTTTCATTCTGTTTTCTACAGTTTCAAGTCGAATGGGAGCCATTTTGAAGGACCAACACTCAGTGGGTGTAGGAGTAAAGGGCTGACATTAAGGTTCATTGTTCTAGAACCCAGACCACTGTGTCCTGGCCCAGATGAATGAGTGAATATTCAGGAGCTTTTGTCAGGGCAATGGGAAGCAGCCTTAGCTGAGGCGAGAACCCCTGCCCTCACCCCCCACTGCAACCCCACTGGCCTGCTGCCTATTCCTCAACCACACTACGTGTGCTCCTACCTCAGGGCCTCGCATGTCCTGTGCAGTCTGTCTGGAAGAGTGTCCCCTCACCCCCACTGAACGTAAGTCCTTGTCCCATTTCCTTCAGATCCTTGCTGAAACGTCACCTCGGCGAGGTTTCCTTGACCATATCTAACATCGCATCTCTTCTTACTCTGCTTCCCTCCCTGCTAGTTTTTCTCTATTTAGCACATCATGGTAGAATTAGTCCACGTATTTAAATGTTTTTGTCTGTCTCCACTATGAGCTCTATGAAGGCATGGGAGAAATACTCCCATCTCTAGTGCTTATGATAGTGCCCGGCATAGGGTGGGTGTGCAAAAAAATGCTTGTTCAAAAAAAAATAATGGAGTGGGGTTAAGGAGGCTAATACAGCAATTGTGCAGTATTTGTATACAAAACTGACAACTTTCCGACATATCTCAGTCTCAGGGAATGAAGGAATAACACACCTGCTCCTTTCACGTTTGCGAGATCCTCTGAGAAGGAAACCAAAGTCCTTCATTTGATTCCAGCCACATCTCTCCCTCCCTTTCTCCCCATCGGACCCACGGCCAATTCTGGATGCCTTTTTTTCTTTTTCTTTTAAAAGAACGGGACTAGGAAAGTCGTAAGAAAAACCGGCACGAAAGAATGGCCATGTTTTGTTGATTATAGCCATAAACTCTAGAAACAGTATATCCAACAAGGGACTTACTCAAATACCATTTGAATTGGAACCTCTTTCTTCAAGAATCCTTCTTTCAACAGCCTTTGTGCAGTGAAATAGACACATCCAGGGGGCTGCTGGGTTAATTACAGCTCTGCATAACTCTAACTGTCCCGTGGGGGAAGAGCCCGCCTCGCTTCGCCTGTTTAAAGGTGTCACTTGCTTGACTTCCTTCTTGATCTCCTTATATTATTTCCAGCCTGCCCTTCCCCAAGAATGATCCCCTGTAAAGATAGCCAGGAAATTCACAGGCTGAAAACACACTGCTGGGGGTCAGATCCCCATGGTTTTTATTTCTGACACAGACTACTATACAATGCTGTTTGTTGCTGGTTTGGCTGGAGGGCAAGAGAAATGCGGAACGGGGAACCCAACCCAACGTGGCTGTTCCCTTTGGGATTAGGGGTAAACACCATATTCATAACCTGCAGGCTTCTCTTTCTTTGCCCTTTCTATCCTCATGATTCTCTTCACTCCTACCCTCTTTCCTATTTTCAGATGCTGCATTATGTCTGCTTAACGACAAGTCTCTACATAATTATATTTAAAGCTTGTCCAGTCTGTTTACCCACCTCCAGTCGTGCGTTGCACAACCTGTGTTTAGACAGTGTCGACTGTAAGAAGTATTTCATACACGGAATAGAAATCTATGGCAGCACTAACCACTATGGCCCAAATTAACCTCCTCCATCAGAGCAGACCTTCAACGAGACTCTTCACGTTGAATGGTCCTACTTCGTTCTGCTATGTCTCCTGGGTTTTGAGTTTTAACAGCGGAGTCTGGATGGTCCAGTGTTGCAGTTGGTTCTCTGCTGTTCCTCGTTCTTTGCTGGATGGTTTACAGTCTAGAGACTGCTAGGTGGGGCTGGTAATGGCCAGATGAGCAAGAGATAGGGGTCTTAGGGGAAGTACTCTGCTGACCATTAGGTCCTTACCCAAAGAGATTTCAGAGATCGAGGCAGGTTTGGGGGTGGGGGGACACGGCAATAAAAAAATTCCCTATTGGTCATTTTAAATACAATACAACATTTAATATTGTTAGCTTTTCCCCCAAGCAAGTGCATGATTATGGCAAGTCTTCACGAAAATTTCTAGGTCATTTCTGCATCTGCTATTGCTAAGCCATATACATAGGTCTCAAGCCAGCCCGTTACACTACCCTATGGTGTTCTCCAGAATGATTCTTTAAAAACACGAATCGGATCATATCACTCGCATGGTGAGCACCTTCCAGTGGCTTCTCCTCTCCCTCAGAGAACATCTGACACCCCTCAAGTCTCTGAATCTTGCTGTCATGTCTGGCATATGTCAGATGTGGTTTCAGTCTTTTTATCCGAAGATACAAAGATTACTTTCTCCTGTCAATAATTCACCAAGAAATTCTTTTTTGGAGGAGTAGGGTAGAATTAAGACCTTGCATCCTCTACGTTCTGGGAGATGAAGTTCTGATGATGTAAGTCAAGAACCCATCAGAGGAGTAGGCTTTGGACAACAGTCCCTCGAGCTGTGGGGTTCGAGACAGCCTCAACTTCAGAGTCAGGCCTGTTAGATGCCAGTCCAGCTCACCTACGTAGAATGATAATTTCGTCATCTACTTATTCTCACTAGGGCCCAGTTTCCTCACATACAAAATGGAGATGATGAAAGCACACACCTCACAAAGTTGAGTAAAGATTAAGTCAGATAACGGCAAAAAATAAAACAAAACATAGTGCCTGACACAAAGGAAGTATTCAAGAAATAAAGTATGACGTACATGCTAAATGTATGCCTCCAACAGGGCATCTGTTTCTCTCCCAAATGATCCCCACCTAAATTCAACACGCTCTCCCAAAAGGCCTGATTTCCATCCTGGGTTTCATCGCGTCAAGTCTCAGTGCTATCCAACAAAGTCGTGCTCACTCAGCTGGAGGAAAATAAGGTTGTTGTGCCTTCTGAGGCTTAAATGCTTATGGGGGGGGTGCTTTTTAAGAAAAGAACACACAGTTTGGAGCATAAGACTGTGTGTATGGCTTTAGAAGAGGTCCTGGCAAGTGGAAGGCCTTGACGTTTCAAGTGCACAGCTTCCCGGTCAGCACCCTCTGCACACCCCACTTTCCTGCACGGCACAGCAGAGACGTCAGAGGCTGTGGGACCATGAGACCTTCCTCCCAATCATGTACTGTCTCCATCCCCTTGTCTGTACAGTGAAGCTAACAGTATCTTCTTTAGTTCCACGACCAACCGAGGAAGGGGATAATGGCTTCACATTCTCCCCCATCAGTTGCCAAATCTTGCTTATTTGGTCTTAAAGTGAACTCAACCCTCACAGCGGCTTATCCTGAGCCACCGTCTCTCACCCGGACATACTAAGTCTCCTGACTGCTGGCATCGGCTCTGGCTTCTCGCGGTCCATCCTCGACCCAGCAGCTAGGGTCAGCTCTCTAAAGGATACATCGGACCATGTCTGTCCCTGCTTTAAGCGCTACAGTGACTTCCAATTGGTCTCTTCAAGATCATAACTGTACACACACACACACACACACACACACACACACACACCACCCTCATCATAGGTGCGTGGCATAGCCATAACATTAATCATGTGTTTGTCCACAGAGAAAATCTTAACGCAAAAAACTTGAGATTTTAAAGGCTGTACTTCACACTAAATTTTCAGGACAGGGAACACGTCCATTTTGTTTGTTTGTTGCTGTGTCTGCAGAGGCTACTTTATGACCTAGCACACAGTAGGGTTTGATCAATATATGTCAGAGGAGAGAACAAATGAATGCATGCATGGCAGACGTGACTGGCTAAGCTACTTTTCACGTGGAAGATGCTGAATTTCACTATGACAACGTTCTGAGCATTTATAGGTTGATAAGGAAGGTTATAATCACTACATAATTAACATTATTGTCTTATAATAATCACTAGGCCCCAAAACACCCTCCTTCCCCTGATACAACAATTTCTTCCATAGTAGCTTGGTCTGTGGTTCATCAAGGAGTGACTCTTCCCCCTCAATATGAGGGGCCTCTTGTCCAGGTGACTATCCCTCTGAGCAGCCCCACTTTCCTACACCTACCAGAGGTGCTTCATTGCTGTTGCGAGTCTAACACCAGTGCCAGTAAAGAAAAGTTCTGTTTTTTTATCACCAACCACAGAGTTAGCTACCTCTGTTCTCTCCATCCTTCTAGGTCCAGCAGACGTGAGGAGAATACCACCGGTCCCATCTACCTCTTTCTTTCTACCTCCTAAGACTTTAGGTCTTGACTGTGCTTCCCTGGTTTCCGCTCCCTGCTTCAGTCTGTCCCTCCCACCAGCTGATCTCCTGCAGCAAGCAGCCTTCCTCAGCTTCCTTCTCTCTCCCGCCTGCACCGGGCTATGCGGAAGGCTATGGCTGGCCTCCCAGAGGAAGAATGGTGCACTTGCTCGGGCCCCCTCTCAGCTTCGTATTTCTGGGCACGGCCTTTGAGGTGTTTCTGGTCACTTCCTTGGTCAGTGCAGCACCTTCTAGACTTGCTGCAGAATATGGGGGCTGAATATTCCTTTCACGTAAGTCTTCTCTTTGATATTCCCGTTATCTCCTTTGTTGCCGGGGCACAATCCACTGGCATTTCCCAGCAGATGGCCACCAACTGTCATCAGCCCAGTGACTCAAAGAGGCCAGGCTGTAAGGCACCTACCTAGGGAGCAAAGAAGAAAATATCCAGGGGCCGCACCTCTCGCAACGGGTCTCTGACTTCCTCCCGTCAATGTAAAAGGAGTTTTGTGCACCGTTACCTGTCCCAGGTTCTCTGCACTTGCAGCCTGAGGGCTCACCGGGAAGTGAGAGGTTTTGTGCCCTACTGACAAGATTCAGGCAGTTGTCAGCAGCCTGAGGAGGTGGCCTTGGGACACAGTCCTTCCTGATCCCTCAAATCATGTCACTACAAGTGTCAAGGAATAGAACTGTCCCACAGTCTGCTTTCTCCTCAGCAGGCAGGGACAAAGAACATTCCCTGAAGGGGAATCCGCCTGTAGTTTCTTCCTCTTAGAGTCCAAGGACCTAACGAGGGCTGAGGACAAGGAAGTGGTTGAAGGAAGCTTCATTCAATCTCTCAAAGTCGGTAGAAGTAAGGTGGGGGGGTGGTTCACCTTCTTAATTTTTGTTCTTTCTCTTTTTTAAAATGGGAAGCAGAAGGAGCTAAGAATGTCATAAATGAGAAGAAATGCTAGATCTGGATGGAAGGGGGCAGAGGAGATAAGAGGGACAATGAAAAGGGCACACTCGCTGCCCTAGCACGGGAATGGGGAATGGGACCTCCTACCCTGGGAAACAATCTATAGACAATAAAGAAATTCCAGAATGATCTAAATAAAAATTCCTCATCTTGGCATTCAAGATCCTAAAAGGGCATTCATCTAGTCCCACCTAACCTGGCCAATCCCAGTCACTGGAAGCTCACTCCTTTTCCCCAAAACTGTGCCAATCACCATTCCTCCTGCCTGGAATATTTTCCCCCGGCACCTTTTCAAAACCAACCCACCCTTTAAACCTCATCTGGGAGCCTTCACCACTGCTGCCTCTCATGATATTGGGTAACGCAAGCCCCTAGCCGGCTAGCTGTACCAGCTGTGAGACGCTGGGCCAGCTCCCTAAATGTTCTGTGCCTCAGTGACCACCTTTCAAATGGGGACAATAAAAATGAGGCCCACTTTGCCATGTCGTTGTCAAGATGAATGTCAGTGATCTACGCGAATCGCTTATAAGCGATTGATTGACACATAGTGGCAAATGCTGTTTCATAGCGTATCACACACTGTAGCACTCGATCATGCGTTGTTCTGAACAACTCAGAAACGGGTTCACAAATACCTCCTCTGTTTCCTCCATCAGACTGGAAGCTGCTGGAGAACAGACATCATGCCCAAAACCTATCTGAATCACCCCAAAGCAATATACATAATAGGGATTCGAAGAGTTTCAGGAGAGCAACGTCCTTGTGGTATCTGCTCTGTGTCAGGAAATACAATAGATGCCGAGTTAACAAGACGGAGGCGCCTACTTAGGGGAGGCAGCCGGGAGGAGGAGCAGGCTCATCTTTTCTAAATTAAAAGGCCCCCTCTTCCTGCGGCCTGCTCCCAAATCCTTCAGGAAGAGGCTAGTGGCATGCTTGTATTTAAACTGAACAGAGCTACAAATTTGTTGAACGTTTTGTTTTGATTAAAAATTAATAGCCGCTTTTGACCCATATGGATTAATTTCACTTTCTCTAAGTATCTCCTTAATTGACAAACTACCATGAGGTGAAAGAACCAATTAAACAGAGCAAACCACTCCCTCCCTCCCTCTGCCGGTCTTCATCCCCCTTCCTCCCTCTCCATGGTGTCTTGCCGGAGTGTTTTAATAGACTACCTCCATAGTAGCACAACGAGATTAATTACTCAGTAAACACACAAGAACAAAGGTGGGAGCTATGCCTGATGTGGATGCGAGGCCGTAAGGAATCTACCAAAGGGCAGTGGACAAAGGCTTGGGGAAGGACCGAAAAGACAAGAGGTCCACTTCCATGGCCTCCAAAGATTGACAAGTGCAGTTCTTGTCAATTAACTGGCACTCCCAGGCTTATCAGCCATCAGAGGCTGCTCAATGTGCTGCTTTATCATAGTCTGGCAAAACTCCTTGATAAACTCCCTGGAAAGTGCTGACAAGGTTATTCTAATAACAGGCTGGACAAAGGCCACTCATTGTGCATTACAACATGTGCTCTAATGCCCTAGCAAGGGGGCACGAGACTCCTTGTGGAAAGGAAGGGCTTTCCATGGGAAGACTGCAGGTAACCCAGGGCTACGACCCAGGCAATACCCCAGGCCGCCAAGGACTAAAGACTTTGCCCTCTGCTGGAGTTTTCTATGGACTTCTAGATCTTCCTGGTTGAGTGTCTCTCTCTCTCTCCCTTCCCCTCAAGCCTCCGCCGAAGTGAGTGAATAGGAACACTGTGCCTTTATTGGGGCTGGAGAGCTCCACAAAACCTCCGCCAGAGACAGATCCAAAACAACTCACTGCCCTGAAACGGGAGACGTTTGCCTCTAAACCCATCTTTCATTTGGAGGACTACAGGCCTACAGCTCTCCAGGGGGGTGCCTGACACCAACCCAACTTGTGAATTCCAGATTTGGGAGTGGGTAGCTTGAGAAGAAAGTGACTGATGACCGATTTTGCTTTCCTCGGCAGATTTTTTTTTTTTTTTTTTAATGGCACGGCATAATCCACCAATTACTAGAAGGTCTGTACCCGTGGTTGTACACCGACACATTACACAGAGTGCAGCATAAGAAATTGCATTTTTAAATTTATTTTATTTTTTGTTTTTTAATGTGTTTATTTTTGAGAGAGAGAGAGAGAGAGAGACAGAGAGTGAGCGAGCACATGGGGGAGGAGCAAAGAGAGAGGGAGACACAGAATCTGAAGCAGGCTCCAGGTTCCGAGCTGTTCCCACGCGGGGCTCGCACTCACGAACCATGAGATCATGACCTGAGCCGAAATCGGATGCTCAACTGACTGAGCCACCCAGATGCCCCTCATTTTTTAAAAATCTAGAAGAACCTTTATAAATTTTCTACTCAGTTCCTCCCCCAGTATTTTATTACGGAAATTTTCAAAAGCAGAAGAGTGGAAGGAATTTTACATCGAACACACAAATACCCAACAACAATATCCCATCATTACATCACATTACTTGTTTTCTTACGTATTTATCCCATCTAGCCAGCCTGCTATTTATCTACCAATCTACCTTCTTTTTAACTGCTCTAAAAAAATACCTAGTTTTTAAGTCTATTTGTAGAATACTTTCTCTAAATAAATTCTTTTGAGTAAGGCCTATCTGAAATAAATACAAATCAAAGTACTCTGATTGAAGCAAGGTCAGGCCCCTGAGGTCCTGACACCCACGCCCCCCTCCACCAGTCCCCAGGGCTCCAGAGAGGACCACGTGAAATTACAGACAATACCTCACCGGGAAGTGCCTCACCTGAGACCCAGGAAGGGTGTGATGCCATCTGACGACATCGTTATGCGTCCTTGGGAAAGTTATCACATTACATTTTGATTTTCTTAGTTGTAAAGAAGAGATAATAATTACACAAATAATGCAAAACCAGCAGCAAGTTCCCGGCACATAGTAAGGAAATGCTCTGTGTTAGGTGTTACCATGATCGTTATTATCAACATTATCATCACCACCACAGTGCCCTGGAGAGCAGGAAGGCCAGCCTCAGACAGAATGTGCTGGTGAGGGGAAGTGGTGGGAAGCCTGGGGTGAGGAGGCAGAGCTGAGGATTGGATTCCACTGCCGAGCCCGTAATCAACCTTGGATAACTTAGCCAAGCTCACAGTGGTGCGTAATTGAGAAAAATCCCCGTGTCCTCCTGATCTCAAAGGGACGGTTTAAAGATTAAAAGGGAGGGTAAGTACAATCATATTCTGGAAGCCAGATGTCTACAGTAACTCCAGGTGTTCTTGTCGTTATTACAGGTGTCGTTCTGGGGACTGAGGAGTTGTGACAACCACCTTGCCTCTTTATGTCTTTAAGCAACACGAATTGTTTAGGGTGACTCTTCCCACCCTCCTTATTGCTACCATCATCCTCCAAAGCAAATCTCATCGTGTTTCTCCACAAGAACAAATCAAACCAAAACTGTGCACGAATCCGGTGGGTTTTCAAGGTCCGTTATGACCGGACACCGACACTGCCTTCCTAGGCTTACTATGCCACCACTCCTGTACTTCCCTTCCTGAATGCAGGGCTCACCGCCCGCCTGCTGTACCAACCTCCCAGTTTTTCCTGGGCATACCGGATCATTCTATGAGACTGCACCCTTGCAGGACTGACCAGGGACCAACTAGGCACCGTGCTGGCATTTTCACAAGCTTGCTTTCACTGAAGCACCGTGGCATGGACGCTTTGAGACATGAACTATGTTAGACCCGGGCTCACAGTGCGTAAGGGATGCTGACCGTCCTCCTTCTGGGCGTCTCTCTGGATACAGCTCTGCTGCTATCCCTTCCGGAGGCCCCCGTTGGATCTCCCGCGGCATTGCGCACAGACCTCCGGGGAATTTCAGAGACCCTCTGGCAACACAGGAAAGCGGGCAGCTTTCGGAGCCGGGCAGCCCCGCCGCTCATCCTGGGTCTGAACCTCCCCAGCCAGGGGGCAACTCCCTCACGTGCGCCTCCTAGGACGGTGGGAAGGATTTAACAAATTAACGCTTGCAGAGGGCCGGTCCACGAGGGGTGCTTGCTACGGGTCAGGTTTCCTTTCTGCAGCACGTTTTTTCCCTGTCGTGCAGACTGGACTCCTGGTCACGGTGCTGTGAGGACCAGGAGACCTCCCGCCACTCAGCGTGGCCCTGTTTGCCTCGGCTGGCGCAGGAGTCTCGCCGAACCCACGGCGTGGCCCATCTGCCATGGACCCAGAAGAGGCGCCCGGGCCCATCGCCTCTGAGCTGCAAAGGTACCGCTGCGTTCATCACCTCCGTTTTGCAGGAAATGAAGCCCAGGCGACTGGGCTCTGGACCGTGCAATGCAAACAGCGCCCTTTCAGCTTAGATTCCGGTTACGCTGTGGGGCGGTGCCCAAGAGGAACTGAGGACACTGGGAAGACCACCTTTTCTGGACACCGCCTACCTGGACTTTTGAAAGAGCCAGAGCTTGGTTTCAACCTGGACTCCTGCAAGCTTAGCCGCTGTTCTGAGGACTTGGGACTCGAAGTACACGCAAGTCCGCGAATCAGCGGGGCACTTCGCAGAGAAAGCCCTCGGTTCACACGCAGCTGAAGCTGCCCTCCCTTTCTCCTGGATGCTAGAGACTTCCTAACCGAGAGCCACACATCGTGCCTCCATCTCGCGAATGGTCAGCAGACATCATCCTCCCACCACAAACGCCCATGGAAAGACTAAACATCTCTTAGAAGCTAGTGAGGAAAAGGTGGGGGAGGGGGAGGGAAGCCACACGACTGACGCCTTGTCACAAAGCAAAAGGTGGGATTTTGTAATACAAGTTTACAGACAAGGGAAGGGCTAGGATATTTGTCCTTCCTCACATTTAGGTTTCGGTGGAAGTCAATCTTGGGTCCCCCTCCTCAGGAAAGACCACGCATCCCAGCTAGTAAAGAGGGCCCTGAGCTGTCATATGTGTGCCCACACTTTGGCTGTTTCTTTTCTTTTCTCTTTTCTCTTCTTTTCTCTGTTCTTTTCTTTCAGTTTATTTATTGATTCTGAGGGAGACAGACAGCAAGAGAGAGCAGGGGAGGGGCAGCAGGGGAGGGGCAGCAGAGAGAGAGAGAGAGGGAGAGAGAATCCCAAGCAGGTTCTGCTCAGCGCAGAGTCTGACGCGGGGCTTGATCTCACAATCGCGAGATCACGACCTGAGCTGATAATCAGGAGTGAGACGCTTAACCGACTGAGCCTTAACTGACTGAAACACGCAGCCACTCCTTAGCTGTTTCTCACGAGCCCATGTTGGCAGGAGCCATAGAGAGGGACAGGCGGCCACATCTTCCTGGGCTGCTTCTTGTGTGATCTTTACAAGATCTCTAAAGGCTCTCCTCTGCAGAGATGAGTATCTCTGAGCTATTTCCCCTCGGCAGGCCGCTCTGGAGGCAGATACGGAAGCACAAGACACGAGAAGCTGCACAATCAATTCCGGGGACACAGTATGGAGGGAAAACCCGGCACCCACAAAGCAAGGCAATGGCTTGCTCATGACAGGGTTTATTCCTAAGGTACAGTCCCTGAGGAGAAATTTCCAAAAGGGGCAGAGGAATAAATTGCCACCAGCTGCCTGGAAACATCAACAAAGTCTCACCCTAAAAAACAATGACTTCCTGTTTAAGGAGCACAAGAGAGGACCAATTCACCTACTCACAAAGCCGGGCCACTTGGCAGGCGTCCAGGAATGTGAAGAGAAACCTTGAATTTTGAAAACATAATAGACAAGGGAGTCAGCTTAAGAAAAGATTTCATCTATCAGCTAACAGGAGGCCGGGGTCAAGAAGTAGGGTATTTCTTTATACTTGAGAGACCATGCTAAAAATCACAAAAATGCGGCAGCAGGAGTGGGGGCTGGGGAGGCCCGGCACAGCGTTCTTAGCATGTAACAGAGGTTGCTGCTTCAAGGAGGCTTATCATTTCTTCTGACATCCTGACAGCAACGTGTAATAGAGAAGTTTAGCAGCGTGGGCAGGTTAAATTATACGAGGCAGCGGAAATCATCTCACTGCGACCTGGAGCGATGCTGTGGGCCACACCGGGCGGTGCCGCGGCCAGTGTGCCCCCGGCCCCGGTTCCGAAAGGAGGGCGGCCTTGGGAGGGGCCGAGTCCGGGGTGAGCAGCGGGCTCGAGGGCTCGTGTTGGCAAAGCAGAAGCCCTGCAAGGGGGCAAGGGGGCATCTGGACGTGGGCAGGCTTGGCACTCGGCCTTTTGTAGGCCCCTCGAACCCTCTCGGGGGCGTGAGAAGCGTGGTCTGAGGGACCTTGGAAACCAAGAGGCGGACAAGGCACGTCCGGAGGGCGTTCTAGCAACGCTCTCTGCACACCACCGCTCCTCCACCCCTAGGATGTAAGTGACAAAACCACTGTTCAACGGAACGGCCGCGAAGATTCTGAAGGGCCTTTTAATCAGCAGAGAAAGATTAAACTGCATTCAGGAAAATCTGAGTTCAGCATATTTATGCTGAGTTCAGCATAATCTGAGTCTTTTAAAATTACGTCTCTGCCTCTTCTGTGACTTGTCCCTATCAGACAGTCCACGTGTCACCCTACCGCCATGGCGGGTCCCTCCACACGGCAGAAAAATCTAGATGCCCAATGCCTTTTCCTCCCCAGGAGGAAGGAAATGTAGGTGTGCTGCGTTTTACTTGTACTAGGAAGTGGACAGAAGACGTCAAACCTGCGTCTGCGTGGTTTTGTGCCTGGGCTCCCTGGTGTGCTCGGGGCGGCCCCTCCCCTGGCCTGAAAGGCTGCTCCTGCCTCCCCGCCGGGGGACAGCACATGGCTGAGGTGTGAACACAGAGAGGTGAGAGTCATCAGTGATTTTCTGACACTCTCACGAAGATGCTAAGCTACTCAGCACCACACGCGGCACCTAGCACTTCCTGGCACTTAATAAAAGGATGCCATTAGGTGGGTCAAATGACCCCCTTTTCTAGATGAGAACACCGAGGCCCAGGTCACACGGCTGGTGGGCTGAGATGCGGCCCCCAGCTGTGCTGCCTGGAACAGAGGGAGACTGTGGCTGTCGCCTCGTCCCCTGAAGCTGCACCGCTCACCCCTCACCCCTGCTGTCAGTGCACAGGTACAGTCCTTTCTGGAAGAGGCATTTAACAGAACAGGGGACGTTAATAAACAGATCTGACTTACCACCTGCCCGGGGGTGGGGTGGGGTCGGATGGGGTGCACAGAGGACTTCTCGGACTCTACCTTCAAGGCCCCTCTGGCAGCCTGTGTCCCAAAGGCAGGCCGCAGGGAGACACCGCAGGGGGAGCCTGGCTGCAGGGCCCTAAGCAAATCCCACTTCACGCTCCAGGGCCCACCAGCTGCCCCGTGCAGCCAGGTGAAACCAGGTTAAAAATCGACATCCAGGGCAGCTGCGGCTGCAGAGAGAGGTTACCGAGGGGGCAGGAGAGGCTGGGAAAGGGGCGCTGGGAGCCCGGCAGGGCGGGCTGCTCAGCGCGAGTGTCAGGCTGTGTGTTCTGAGCACCTGTGGGCGGAGACACAGGGGTTGTCTGGCCATCACCTCCGGTCACAACTCAGCCCTGCCTGCTGTCCCTGTCCTTCTCACTTCTTCTCTCTGCTTTGCAAATGTGGCTGATGCTGCTATCTCTGAACACTTTACAATCGGTGGGCATTAATTAATGCTAAACGACAATAGAATTTCTCCCAAATCGCACGGGACACTCACGCTAACATCCAACATGTTCATTTGGATAGATGTTATCGCAGTGAGCACCAAAAGAATTTCCAATGATTTGTCAAGGACGAGAGGGAAACTCTCTTCAACGAAGAGTTCTCTTTAACCAGAATAAGAGTAAAAGCTTTTGGGAATGACTGTTAGTTAAAACAACAATTTGGCCGGGGGCTCTGGGGATGGACTTGGTGGTGGGTGGCCGGGGGCCCTGGAGCTAAAGCACATGAGCCCGTCTGACCACTGGCTTTCTATGCTGAGAGGGGAAGGAAACTCACTTTTGGTTACGGCACCGGTGGTGTGCGTGCATGCAAACACTTGTGTGCGTGTCTCACTCCATCCTCAACACCCTCAGCAACCCTGTGAGGCAAGGGTTAGTACTGCGCCAGCTTTCAATTGAAGGGCTGAAGTTAACAGGGGATAAGGTGACTGACAAAGCTCACACAGCTAGAAGGTGGTTAAGGTGTCACCTGAACTAGGTTTTCCTGACCCTGAGCTCACGGTGCTTTCTTATAAACTGTGTCTCTGCTACACGGACTGTGCATCAGAAGCTTTAGGGGTGCTTCTGGAAATACAGATTCCTGCACTTCACCTGGAGACTTCTCACTTGGAAACTTCTCCACCGGAGTTGCCAGGCTTGCACCAAGTGTCTCTTTACGCATAGCACCGTGGGTGGCTGTGGGGTGCAGTCAGGTGGGGATCCTCCCTCCACACTCAGCTGCCGGGAAGTCCCACGCTCCTATCTAGACACCTGACCGGGTGTTACGTCTCTCCCTCTGCTCTGCAGGTGGCCGTCCGCGGCTTGGCAGCAATCTCATCAGATGAATGAGCCAGGCCCAGGCACAGCTGCTGTGAACATCTCCTCGCTCCCTGCTTCAGTCCTTACCATCACCACCTGCCACGACCCAGATCAAGGCCACCAGGGATGGGGTGGCTCCGGCCTAACCACAGGCATGAGTGGAAATAAAGCTGCCAGTTTAGGAGCTTCCCCACCACTCCCTAGAGTTCAGAATATGACAGGACTCTTACTATCACCCAGGACTCACCCAGTTCTCTCCAGTCACTACTGAAATGAGCCCCGGGGACGTAACGAGAGCAGTCGCAACATCAGCACCGAAGGTGCCTCGCTAGTCAGAAGTCACAAAGGTAAACAAAAGACAACCACAGAGGAGTAGAAAGTGCATGAGAGTCTGTGTGGTGGGTGTGGTGGGTAGAGGAGGGAGGGACCAGCAAGAGGACAAAACTCCCAAAAAGCTGGTCTAAGTTGTGAGGCAGTGGGGGGCTCCACTTACAGTAATAACCACCATCTCAGTAGCTCTGATGGACTGCATCTCGTCACCAGGGCCCTGAGAGGTAAGAATTCTTACTGAGATTCTGGAAGGTTCCGTGGTGAGTTAAGTCACATCAGCAGTTGGTTCTGGATTCCAGGCCTTTGGAGTCCAAGACCAAGCCTTAAGCCTACTTTCCTCATCACTGGATCCCAGAGATGGGCTGAGAGTCCGAAAACAGTGTCACCTTCACAAAGCAAGAGAGGACACCCATCCAGACATTGCTACAATCTGTCCACATCAGAAGGTCTGGAGACCCACATCCCTTGTGGTGGTCACTGTTCTTTGTCTCCCCAGAAGCCACTCCCGCCATGTCTTTACTGCTAACAGAACTCTATGATGGCACAAAGCCAGATCCCAGGGACAATCATGACTGATCATGGAAATCTAGGCCTTCTTTGCTTTATCATGCACCTAGGGACGGACTTGACCATCTACCTCCTTCTTGTCTGCCTTCTATGTGTTTTGCAAGGACCTTGAGTAATACCTTGTAAGGAACAAGGGTCTTTGCTGAGGTCACCCTGCAATTAAAGATCCTGCAATGAAGAGAGTATCTGGGTGGGCTCTAGATGCTATCACAACTATCCTCGCAAGAGAGAGGCAGAGGGAGATCAGAACACATAAAAGGAGAAAGCTATGTGAAGACAGAGGCAGAGTCTAGAGTGATGTGGCCACCAGCAGAGAAATGCCAGCAGCCACGAGAAGCTGGAAGAGGCAAGGAATGGATTGGAGGGAGTTAAGTATGGCCCAGGGCAAATGATGCTGAACTTCTAGCCACCAGAGCCATGAGAGAATAAATTTCTGTTGTCTTAAAGCTACAGCAGCCACAGGGAAGTAACACAGTGCCCAAGCCACCGTCGGGCATTCTGTTACTGCAGCCGACCACCTCCTAAGTTCTGGGTGTCTGTCATACTCAGAAAATAAAACTTAAATAAGACCTATAGAGGTAGCGCTCCATTTCTGACCATAACAGATATTTCCTAGAAAGTGTGTTTTCTGGGGATCCACACGAGTGCTGGGAAGTCTCTCCGACACCAGTCTCCCCCACCTTGTTGCTGCCATCTTTAGAGAGCACCCCTACCGTTAAAATCCCCATCCTCGCTCCATGCAGTGAATAGATGCAGCATTCACTGACGGCGGCCACCCCGCCAGGCAGGGTCCTCAGTGCCCTTCCATCTTGAAGCACCCAGGACACTCTGTGAACAGTTGGTGGGACCCGTGGAAGCAGCACCTCTTTGGTACGTATCGCACATGGAGCTCTGCCTTAGCAACAGTGTAAACAACATCTTCCAGGGTTGGGAGTTCCAGACAGAGAGCTGGGGATGGGGGTTGGGGGTGGGGAGAGAAGGGCCCAGGAGGTTGGGAAAGGGGTTTTTTAAAAAATCTCACACCACACAATAGGAGTAAATTCAACAGAAATTAATAGAAAAGCCTCCTCAGAAGGAAAACCAGAGCTTAGGTGGAGAGGGAACTTGGGTGAAACCTACTTAGAGATGATAAAGCTCGTCTTTGCTCTTCTGGGTGTCGCCGTTCCTTC
Organism: Prionailurus viverrinus; assembly: GCF_022837055.1. NCBI lineage: Eukaryota > Metazoa > Chordata > Mammalia > Carnivora > Felidae > Prionailurus > Prionailurus viverrinus. Next base: position 13,858,719 of record NC_062576.1, on the reverse strand, counting down.
AAAGCTTAGTGATTTCCTGTCACTCTCTCTCCACAGGGCCCTCCTGCCCAGATTTCACTGCCCGATGACATGGCCATGACTTCCTTTCTCTCCGATTCTCTTCTACCTCTTCAAGACATATCTATTTTGGGTCCTATTTCCCAAGAAGTCTGCTCCTAGAAAGCGGACTTGGTTGTAGTGGATTAATCAGCTCATGTGTGTTAGGATTTTTTGAGGGGTGGGGGTGAAGGTTGGGAAGCAAGGTAGGGGACCAGGAGGGGTACCAATGTGGAGGGAACTAAAATCTAAAATTTACTGAGTATTTATTGTGGGTCCTATTGTGCTAGATGTTCTGTATCCAGATTAAAAAACAAACAAACAAAAAACCCAGCAGCAGCTCAGAAGCATTAGGTAAACTGCCCAAGGTCATGGTCACAGTCACACAACACTATCTGGATACAGCTGGAATGTGGTCGCACACCTTACCTTTCTAGCCATCTCATACCCCAAGCTTAGTGACCTCCTGTGTCTGACATCCACAGGACACCTTATGACCCAACCCCGTGGAGCTGTGGCTTGGCCTGTCAGACTGCACAGTTCTCGTGCTTTCTACAAGTGGCTAGCTACCGTGAATAGCTCAGCCAGATACAGAATGCCTTGGCCAGGTTAACAGCACATGTCTTACCATTAGGCAAAGACCAGAATATATCTACTGAGACCAAAACCCATCGGTGAACACTACAATTAGTGGGTAAAAATATGATGTGAAACATATTTTGTGTAGTCTCAAAGTATCTCCGAAGATCCTTGTTAATTTGAAAGGGAAAAACCAGTACCTTTTAAGCGTGAAGGCTGGCGATGTCTATCACCTTAACTGAGTGACCCAAGTTGCCATCACCAGCAGGGAGACCTCACATGCCCCTTGACGGGATGCCCTGAGAAGGGTCCACCACTTCTGTGGTCTTCCTGCCAAAACTGTATAACCTCAATCTAACCAAGAGAGAACATGAGACAAACCCAAACTGAAGGATGGACAATCCACAAAATAACCTCCTTGGATTCTGGAATAAAGGACATCACTGGGGAAATGGGTAAAATTTGAATAAGGTCTGTAGGTGTAGCTAACAGTAGAATATGAAGGTTAATTTCCTGGTTTAGATACTTGTAGTATGGCTTTACCAGATGTAACATCAAGGAAAGCTGAGTGACAGATATATGGGAGCCTCCTGAGCTGTTTTCTGTAAGTCTAAAATTATTTACAAAGAAAAAAAAAAGCAACAACAAAAAAACCCCCTCCAAACACCACATGCTTTCTTAAAGGATTACGTTACCTCTGGATTAACATAGGTGTGGGCAACTGCTACCTCAGGTGGGCGCCCGGGAGTCTGAGTTCCTGCCAGATAAGCTGTGACCAGCCTGTTTGAAACAGACTTTCCTGGTCTGGAAAGTCAAGGTGGCTCAGTGTGTTAGTGCCTGGAGTCCTGAACTCGGGAGCCCACCCCCTACTCGGCTCCCCAGGGGGCAGCTTTGCCTTTGCAGGGCAACTCTGAGCGCACTTACAGGAGACATCGGGAGAGCAGGTTCCCAGCAGGTCTGGTCTGGGGTCTGGCTGGGCTTTTGGAGGCCGACCATTTCACTTTCAAGGAGAGGAACGAGGAGAAGAATGGGAAATGCAGCTCTCCTCTCTCTATGCCATGCCCTCTCTGGTTTCTGAGGGAGCTGAATGTGGCGGACACAGTTCTGCTTGTATCCCTCTTCCCTTCCTTACTTTCGAGCCAATGGAAGCAGCCCCCGACCTCACTTCTTGCTCGTAGACCGAACCCGTAAACCCTCCCGAAGCAGATGGCTGCCTGTTCCACCAGCGGCCCTGCTTTGTTCCTCTGTCCTTGTCCACAGCAAGCGGGGGGCTGGACCTCTAGTCTCCGAGGGCCCTTCCAGTTATGACAGGCCCCGGCCGGCCGGGCCCTGGGGAGCTGCCCCAGTGAAGACAGCTGTGAACCCCACTGGTGCTTAGGGCTGCTGAATCTTCATGTTCAGGGAAGGTGAATCAGCTCCCTCTCGGCCACCGGCCAGCGGCGTGGAAGCTGAGCCCCCTGGGCTGATTCTGCTCTGGTTTTCTTAAAGAAAGCTCTGAAATCTTAGGATATAAGTGAGTGACAGCTGGGCCCACTGGAAGCTGGACACTAAGATCGTGTCACTATGGATGGTGTGGTGTAACTCGGATAACAACCAGAGAAAACGGGGGGCGGGGAAGGAGCTGTCACCAAAGCATGAACCTTTTGCCTCAGTTCATTCTCTGCTTCAAGTTCCTCACCTGCACAATGAAGATCAAGTATTCCTTTATCAGGCGTGTTTGGTATGACGTTCAAGTGAGCTACGGGTATGGTGCTTTAACACCTTTAGAGAAAAGGCTACCCAGGCTGCACAACAGTTACATGGACACCCTTCACGCTACTGAAACGCACACTGGAACGTGGTTAAGGTGGTACGGTTTGTCACGGGTATTCTGCCGCAACGAAAAATAAAGGAAGTCATTCTGGATATCATTTTTAAAAAGGCTACGTAAATATCAGGTGCTATGATTAATGTACGGTTATTTTGTCCTTAATGGCTATAATCACCATGTATGTTTATTCCTCCGTTACATGCAGACGAAATCTCCACGTTCTGCCTGGGCTCCCGCTCACACCCACAGTTCCAAATGTCTCCACTGCTCCGCTGGCTGCTGGCCTCCCAGATGCTGACCTACAGTTCTGAGAGTTCCTGCTCTGTCTCCTGACTTCCCCCAGTGGAGGGTCCTGTGGGCCCCCGTGACCTTACATTTCCTGTATCTCTTACTCTTGGTGTCCAACTGACGGCAGCACCAATCCCCACCCAGATGTCCTTGAAACCGGTCATCTGTGACTGTTCTCTGAACCCCCACATGCCAGTGGTCACCAAACCACGTTCATTCCACTTCCGGAAAGGTCCCCAAATCTAAATCCTGCCTTTCTCATTACTTTGATTGAGATCCCCGTCACCTCAATATTGTCATCTGGCTGAAGTCTTCCTCCCATCCTTCACACCACCACCAGAATTCTCTTCTAGAAAGTCACATCTGATGTGTCCTTCATCTACAAGAACTACTCCGTGGCTCCTGCCTGGATCAAGTCCAAACTCTCAGCTTGCCATCCAGGCTTGTCTCTATGGAGCTATATTATTTAACACCAGCACACATTACAGTCACATCCACACCCCCACCATGAACCTTGTTCTATGGAAACGGAAGCCCTCACGCTCCTCTCCATATGCTGAGCCTTTCACAGCTCCTTGCCTTCTGCAAACAAGATCCCGTTGGCCTGTGATCTTCACCACCCTTGCTCCCTAGCAGTCGCCCACATCCACGTGTTTCAGTAAGGTCTAACTCCAATGCCTATTCTCCTAGGCGGCATGGTTTGGTGGTTTGATTCCGACACCATGCCATCCTCAGTGTGCACTACGGGAGACCTTATAATTCATCGAGGTACCTTGGCTGTCTTTGCAATTAGATCTTATCTCTCTCAAGAGCTGTTCTATCTTTGTCATCTTTCCATCCCTGGTTCCCAGGATGGTGTTTGCCTCAGCACCCAGTGAGGGGTTAAAGTTTCACCAGGAGGCGAAAGTGGCTACGACTGAGCTTATGAACTTCTAGTCCCTGGAAAACCATCTGAGCAAGGTCACCTGTGATAGTTAGAGAAGTACTGTGTGGGACACGATTCCTTTGGACAAGTAAGGATGACCACGATTCCTTTGGACAAGTAAGTTATATCTGGTTCCCCAGACAAGCGATTTACTAACCCTGATGACTTTGGATCCTCGTATCTCTCTTCAAGGTGGCTGTCTTATACTTGGGGATTAACTCATCATCCACTATATTAAAAGTATTAATACATTCTGTGCTATTCTGAATACCTGTATGCATGAACTCTCCCTCACTCTGTGCATTCCTGTGCCTTTCTATAACTTTTAATTGCTTAAGCAAGATAGAACTAATCCGTGAGTGCATTTACAATGATTCTGTGAAAATGTAGGCAACTATTTTATACAACTGTAACGTGTGTTCATATCGGAGACCCTGTGACCACTATAAAGTGCTAACCTTTGATGATCGAGGCAGCTGGAACAGCTGGCAAGAAGTGCCTTTGAGCGCCTGACTCACACATGGCAGGAAGGTGAGGTTATGCTTTGTAGACACGTTGTTGTCTGTACAACTCTCACCTTTCCGGGCCCTGTGCCCGCTCCGACACCATACAGGTTACCTCCAGAATAGCACTTTTGGATAACATGGCCCAGTCTTTCCATAGTCCTTTTTGGAGAAGAGGACTTAAAACCTAACCCAGCCTGAGCAAATCAGAGTCCTTTCATCAGATTTTAACGACTACGGTGGAAAAGTGTTTCTTCCGCTGGCTGAAGCTGAAGGTGTAATGTTCCGGAGGATGGGTCATGATTTCTATCAATAGGAGAAACCAGGTCTCAGAAACAATCAAAATGAAATAGGCCAAAAGAAGTAGAGACAAGACATGGAGGGCACTCAATTCTCTGGTTTGTGCTCCTAAGTACAGTCTGTATCTCTGCCCTTCTGATGGTTTAGTTATTACAACACTTGAATTCCAAAAGCGTATGTTTCCTCATTTGTTATTTGAATTTAATTTGTTATTGGAAGCAGAAAAAGAACCTTAAAAAGCAAAACAACACTAAACCCCGCTAACATAAATACAGCCAGAGCTGTTAAAACTTAAGAGCTTTAAAATGACCCAAAGGCTTCAAAGGACTCTTGTAGGACTTCTGCTCTAAGTATGTATTTAAGGATGTGGAGATCACATTTTTTATCTAGCTACAAAAGGTGGATGAATTCCTTTATAACAATGAATAATTGCTCTGTAATTGATTTGTTGGTAAATGCTAAATTTTTTTCCAACGTCTAATCTTAAAGTGGACCTACCTGTGCATCATTCTAAGTTCAGGTTGGGGTGAGACTCGAAGTGTGGCTCTACTTAAATAAAGTAAATGATCCACACACGTTGTCATGCTGTCTCTGAGGAATACGTTAGTTAAAATTATTGCTGCATTCCAAATAGACCATCTGAGAGGGATAATTACTTTTCAATGTCTGGATCAATATTTTTGTTTTTGTCCTTTACTACTTGAGCGATTGGATCTAAGGCCAGAGGAGAAAATCAGGTCAGTCCCCGAGACCTACTGCAATCTCATGGAGAAGATCAATGTGTGTTCTTGGGAGCCCAAGGAGGAGAGTGAGGCCAGGGAGCATAATCCATTGTGTGCTAACTTAATTTCAAATTTCTCAATGAGCAAAGCCATGGCTGTCTAGGGCTCTTCTGATGCAGCATTTACACAGCTGCCCTGAGGACACAGGTAGAACTCATTTTACGTGCGGTGTATCGAAGACGTCCATGGATTTATGACACTGCCACATGCAAAGCCAAAGGGAAGTGCTGTGTGCCCTGTTCATGTAGCACCTAAGCTTGGCAGAGACGGAGACGACGGGGCTACAGAGGTGGAGAGAGGTCCTGTGGCAGAACAAAAGGTAATGTCCTCATTGTAGGCACACGTCATCATTCAAGGGCCTGGCACTCGGGATCCGTGGGTATGGAATTCGCGATGATTTCACTCTGACAGAATAGGCCCTGACCTGTATTAGTGGGACGATCTTAAATTGTCCCACGAAGGAACATGATTCAACATGTGCTTATTATAGCCTTTCCAATAAGAGTTTAGAAAAAAAAAAAAAAAAGGATGCTAAGCAATACGAAATAATGAAGCATTTTGCCAGAGTGCCAACTCACCCTTAACCTAACAAAATCAATGCCTTTCAAGCACCTTAGACGCACCATTTGCATGCAAGTAGTGAGCTAACTGCAAATGGGACTTCTTACTAATTAAAGCTCATCACAGAGCATCTTTTTTGACCAATATTTTGTTGGATGTTAGAATTACAATTGAAAGTGATAAAATACTCTTTGAACATTTCCTTTTGTTTCTAACACGTTACTATTCTCCATGGCCTTTTTCTACCAGTCCTTAGGCTTATTGGAACATGGCAGTGAACGAGGGGGGCAGCTTACTGGCTAAGAGTGCTGCCTCAGAAGCCAAGAAAACCTGGGTTTGAAACCGGGCTCTGCCACTAGCCAGTGTGGGGCTCTGGGCATGTGACCTAAGCTCTCTGTGACTCAGCCTCTTCCTCTGTAAACTGGGGATAATATTAGCACCTACCTGTTAGGGTTACAGTGTGGGTTAAACAAGTCGAAATATGTAAAGAGTAAATAAACACTATTTACATAGTAGTTGTTAGGGGTGCCTGGGTGGCTTAGTTGATTCAGCGTCCGACCCTTGATTTTGGCTCAGGTCATGATCTCACAGCTCGTGGGTTTGAGCCCCAACTGGGATCTGCACTAACAGCATGGAGCCTGCTTGGAGTTCTCTCTCCCTCTCTCTCTCTGCCCCTCCCCGCTCACATTCTCGCTCGCTCTCAATAAATAAATAAACGCTACAAAAATAGTAGTTGTTGTTATCTCTATGTGGTAGCATGCAACACTATAGGTTGTGAAGTCAGGGAGAGCTACATAAAAGGTTAGGTAGGAATCCTATCTCTGCCATCATCGGGACGTTAGGTGAGTTACTTAACCTTTTTGAACCTCAGTTTCCTTATAAATAAGAAGGGGGGTAGTCATGCCCATACTTCATTGGGTTATTGTGAATTTCATATGAGATAATTCATATGCTACCCTGGCAAACATTTCTAAGTGGGTTTATGAGACCAGCAGGCTCAGTCCAGCTGCATGGATGAACACGGATTCTGCCAGACTGAGGACCCACGCTTCCCTCCTTTTGTCTGACCACAGGCAGACAAGAACAACGAAAATCAGCCCAAGGCTTGGCAGGGACTCGGGCTTACCCCGGCTCTCCTTGGAGAAGGAGCTACTGCCCCCATCTACCTCTAAGGGTTAAGCATCAAGGACAGAGAGTACTCTTATATGCACAAGGCAGCCAGTCACCCGCCAGTCTGGGATGTCCAGAGACACAAACACCTGCAGGCTGGCTCCCCATAAATTCTTCCCTTGGCTTCTTAGAGCCAGAGGAGAACAGCCCCTGCTTCGGCCACCCCCCTGCAGCACCTCTGTGCAGGAAGTCAGGGCCCTTGGGCTCCCCATCAGACGCCTGCCTGAAGCGCACACTGGAGCCGGGGAACTTGCCTGAGAAGCCAGTAAAATTTTAATGCACTCTGTAGTGCGGTCATGTCATACTCGGTTATGGCAAATAATCCCAGATGCCTGCAGAGGTAAAATGGAGCTGTAATGTGCTTGCCTCCTAACCCGAGCTGACAGCAATGATGTACGACTACCATTAGCGGAAAATATCACTTCAACTAACCCATGATCCAGCTCCGCTCAGGGTCACATTATCCATGAGGAACAAATTACACTCCCAAAGTAAATACAAATTTTCTACACGAAATGGGTACAAAAAAAGGGAAGGGGCGATCCGTTCCCTTCACTGGCACACTGCTGAGTGACACAGATGATAAAGGACAGGACAAATCATTGGCTGACAGAGTGCTGTGCCGTGATCAGCTCAGCCAGCACGCACTCCAGCCGATAAACACTATATTCTCCCCTTAGTGGCAAATACATAATCTTTAACACGGACATGGCTGCTTCAGATATTTACTACCATTTGGGCTGCAAGAACACCCCATGCAGCACTTGCTGCTAGAAAAGGAGACACCCTGTGGCCTTGATGGACCCCGAGATCCTCTGCGAAGGTGAGAGTCAGCGTCTGGGGATGGACAAGGGGTTCTTGAGGTGGCAGACGACAGCACAGAGTGGAACAGCTTTGTGGGGTGCAGCTCAGGAGCCGTGTTGATATCACGGTCCTCTCTACTATGTGCTGGTCACAGGAAGAAAAGTCTGGAGAGACCACATGAGATGTGGGAGACTCTGGACCAAAAGCTCAGAAACGAGCCTCTGTTCCCCGCCCAGAGCTTTCCCCTGCTGCCCGGGGAACCGTGACCAGCCTCTTTCCCTTTCTGGAACTTCAAGAATCAACAGAGCAACTTCAGGTAGAACACTAATATTTACAGGGCACCTACTAAGTACCAAGCATATGCTGGGTGTGGGGTGCTTGCCGGGAGCCTATGGTTTAATAAGATATTAAAGGTTTACACACAGATATGCACTAAAAGGAGTCTGAGTTCCTTGAGCAAATATAGTTTGGGCTTAGTCTGCTCATTGGTAAAGCCTGCATCCCTGATTACTCACGGTGGCCCCTACGCCGATTTTGCCACTCACATGTAAGAGTCAAGACATACAACTTGTAGATTTCCCTTCTCACCTGGGACAACTGCTTCCTGGGTGAAACTTAAAAACTCACATTTCAGATCTTGTACATCTGACTTGTCATTGAACCCAAACTGTATTTATTTAATATTTATTGAGCAACTGGCAGGTTTGGATTTTTAGAAGTTAGTGGGGTTTGGAGGTGAACAGACAAGAGATGGTCCAGGTCTCTTGTAGCATAAGGAAGATGGCGAGGGTTCTCAGGTGGGGCTTGTGGGCATATCCCAACTCCCCCTGAGTCACAGGGAAGCAGCATGTTATGGGAAAAAGAGCCCAGACCCTGGAATCTTAAGACATGGTTCATAGGTCATGTCTGATCACTTGCTCTTCAGTTTCATCTTTGTTATTTGTAAAATGATGACGTGACACCTACTGGAGAAGATACAGCCCTTGAAAAGACCCGTCACCAAGTTCAGCATGTTGCAGATGATCAATAGTGTTGCGTATGAAGATGCACACAGATCCCCACAATGAATCTTTCAACAGGTCATATAAAATGGCATTTGTAAAAGTGTTTTGAATCATACAATGTTCTCTCCATTGAAGTGGCCTTTCTTCTTCTTCTTTAGTTATTATTAACCCAAATCTCACTGGTTTACAGCCCCCAAGAAATGAAGACCATCTACTCCTCTAGTCCAAGAAATAAGGAAAAGCTCTATGACATCTATACAAGGGGAGTGGGGGGGGGGGGGGACTTGACCTTCCCAGCTATAGCTTTGATTTAAAAAAAAAAAAGAAAGAAAGAAGGAAGAAAAATGATATACATTATTCCACTGAATTTGGGTACTTTTAAAAGTATAAAGTTTGCCTAATTACAAATACGGCCTAATACAGAGATTTTATTATCTTTATTACACCTAGAATGACAAAATTATAGGGAGCAGTTATCTGTAACTATACTACCAACCAGAAATTACCAAGGGAGCATTAACTAAGGCAACCACAAACAACACACAAAGACACATGTGCATGACTACAAAGAAGTCCATACATCTTTACTGGGGACAGAACACTCTCCAACTGGAATACAGAATAAGACAGACTCTTCTGACAACCAAAGAGCGACCCGGGTTACACTCTATGAAAAGCCACGCGCATAAAACACGCTGTGAAAGGCATCACTAGTACAAATGTCTCTGCTTATGACCTTCCCACTATTCAGGTGGCTCAGGGTTCGTGGTCAATTTCATGAGGATGAAAGCCATCACTTCCACCTACCTCTTCCTTGGCATTGTAACCTTCCCTGCAGGTAAGCTATAAAATCAAAGCCAGTGCTTCATTCTAAGAGATAGCAGCTGACTTTTTCTCTGGGGTTGTAGAAGCATGAACTCAACCCCAGGTGTCTTCCAGAATCCCAGAAAGAATTCCTTTCACAGGCCAAATAATACTCATTACCAATCAAGTGAGTTCTTAAAACACATCGTGCAAGCTAGCTCTTCACTAGTTCCCGTGCTCTCCTAAATAGTTAGGGTAACTGAGAAACAGAGATTAAACTAATTGTGCTGCTGCCTACCCACAGGTGCACGGTGACATACCTAATTGAGCCAAGCAGCTACAACGCCCAAATCAGTTCCCTGGTACGTACTGGAAAAAAAAAAATAAATGGTGGCTATGAATGACTGAATGAGCCAACAAAGAGATAATGACCTGGTTCAGACATGAGGCCCACACGTAAGTTTCCTTCAGTTACTTGAAAGAGTCAATGCAGATGTGCCCCGACCTACCCACCATGTTTATGCCCTCTTAGGAAGTAGAGAGAGATGAATGAATGGAGACAATCCTTATACGATCTTCCTTCGACACTGGCCTAAAGAAAATACAATCACATATTAATTTCCCTCTGGGTCTGCCATGTTGTTGGGGCCTAGGTAAATAGCTACATAGGAAATCAGGATATTCAGTGTTAGATCATTGAATCCAGCTTCACCTCTGGCAAAACCAAGGCTCAGCAGTGTTGGGAAACTTGCCCAGGGCCCCACCGCTGGCTAGTGAGAAATAAGAAAGTAGGTCTTCTGAGTATCCTTCTCCAATACCCACCCACAGTGATCAACAGGACATCTAGAACCTGTTCTTTCTCCTCACTATTCATTCTAAGAAATAAGCATTTAGCTAAAGATGTCCGACACATTTCCAATAACTCCTGGGTATTCATTTTATTGATTTATAATTAATTAAAAAATCCATATATGTACAAATTCTTTTTCCAGTGTATGGCACAGTGGTAGTGGACAGATATGCTACATACACTTGATCTTAGCCAAAAGGCCGAGAAGCGATTGCTACATACACATTCAATCCAGGGAAGCAGTTTTTGGATTGGCATGGAAACTCTAGGATATGAAAAAGAGAAGAACCTAACGAGAGTCAGGATTTAAAATAATGTGCGGTAGAAATTTAATCCAAGGATGGTAGGAAGAGGAATTCTGGATGGCTACAATGGAATTAAACCAGTTGGAAATGGGATGAGGTTAGAAGAACAATAAAATGTCATTTTGACCTGGACCTAACCTCAGAGGGGCAAGAAGAGGTTGAGCAGATGGGCATTATGGAAATTGGGCATCCAAAACGGAAAGCTCTTGAAACTTGCCCCCAAATTACACAAGTTGCTCAAATAAGCTAGGAAATTTAGAAAGGCTCAGGAGTATCTTATGAGAAAACAAACTTGTACAGGGAATCCAGAAAGCTGAAGAAGAGAGCACCTATTTGCTGCAGTCCAGAAAATAAACACTGGGATTGATACAGAGCACACTCACGTTCAACATCAGTTTTCTGAACCCGTTTCACTTCTCCCCTCCGTCTGGAGATGAAGATCCAGGAAAAGCAAATGCCCATTTAGCAAAGCAACAAACATTATTGAGCACCTAATTTGTGCCAGGCACTATGCCAAGTGCCAAGGACACAAGAACACGGCTCCCCGCTCTTGTCCTGGACCGTGGCCGCTTGCTTCGCTGCTAGAAAATTGGAAGCGGGGGGAGAAAATTCCTTTTTTTTTCCAAAATAGAACAGGGTCTCTCATTGTCTCCTGATCAGAACAGGTCCTATTTTAAAACCAAGGACTGAGGTTCTACAAGCAACAGTGAGCTTCTGGAATGTTGCTGAGGGTGCACAATCTTTACCAAGTGTGCATTGTGGCCAATCAAGGCATGGGCCCCTTCCACTATAAGCACAAGCCACATGCCCAGTCTTCAGTTTGCCATCTCAGCGGTTTCTGAGTCCTTCAGAAGCCAAGTTAGGCGTGTGGTTTGTGTGGAGTTAGGAACATAAGCCTCCGCTGCTCTTCTTAGAAGCTGCCCCCTTCCCACACAAGTGAACACAAAATGATCAAACACGACACATTTTAGCACACATCAAAACATCGGAACGCACCAAGAAGTGTGTTCACGTGGGGGGGAGAGGGAGCTGGTGTGGGAAATCAGTAGCACTGCATGTGCACCTGGCAGCGTCCCGGCAGGATGTCCCGGGTACTGGTGAGCAAGTCACAGGAACCACACAACCTTCTCCAGGTGTTCAAAGCCCAGAGAGAGGAAACCGCCATCATGTTCACAGGTACGTTAGGAAAAGGAGGATGGCTCCTATCTGCGAAGAGATCGCATACGTGTGTATTGCGTGTGTGTGTACTCCATGTTAGCTCTACACAAGCATGTGGGTGCAAGTTACCCCCACGACACCTCTACAGCTTTCGAGTCTTTCTTCTGGACTATCAAGCTGTTAAGAGCCCTAAACAAGGGGAAAGTAAATGTTTCTCTCCGACATTTGTATAAGGCCGTGGTTCTCAAGACAAATCGCGTATCGAGGTTACTTAGGAAACTTTTCAAAAAATACAGTTGCTACGGCCCCACCCCAGATGTCCCGCATGGGCCCCTCTCCCCCGTGACGGGTGTCCGGAGCGGACAGTATTTGGCATGTGGGCCACGGGCTCTACAAGCCACGTAGCTGCCATCAGATTCCTGCAGAATGGCACGCTTGCACTCGGCTCTGGGTTGTGCCCAGGGGAAAGCCTGAAATTTGGGATAAGGAGTTTCAAAGCCATTGTGGGGGGAGACCTTCCACATTTCGCACCACTTTCATTCAGCTTGTAACAGGAAGAAGTGCCCTAGGGGACGAAGGCCTCACGTCCTCAGGCAGGTTTTCCGGCAGATCCGGAGCCTTCTGAAGAAGAGGGTGGCCTTCCTCCTTTCCCGAGTGAGTCTCTCACTTCCCTCCAAGTAAAACTCAAGAAAGCCAACGTTTATGGGCACTTACTGGTCCAGAGGCCAGGAGCTGAGTCAAGCGTCTTCTTTAATTGTTATAAAACTATAGGTGGAGTTGTTGTTAATCCCATTGGGCGGATGAGAGCACGGAGGCTTGTCCGCTGCTCCAAAGTAGGAAAGGACAGTCACACACCAGCCTAAGCCACCGGACTCGGAGGCCCAAGTGCCTGACCACCGGGCATTATGCCTTCCAACCAATTTTGCCCTGTGGCCCACACAATAAACAGGAACTACTTTTAATCTCTACATTAATTTCATAACCAAACAGGGAATGTTTCTTAGTATAATGGGCTGTTGCCAGCGGTAGAGGAAGAGAGGCAACAAGAGAAAATACAGGCCAAATACGTGGAAATATGCACGTTGCCTCTTTGTTCTCATGATAGCAATTCATTTCGAATGGGAGCCTGGGAAAATTGCTTCATTTGGGTGATTAAGGTGCAAAGCGCTTCCTCCTTGCTTTACACTAACTACAGCACAGAAAAATCCCACATCTAGGATGTGGACCGTCCATAGCCTTCTCTCACTCCCGCCCAACGCCGACCCTGGCCAAGTCCTCCAGGTTCTCTGGCACTAGTGCGAAACGTACCCCGCGCGGCTGGGAGGGGGCGTTGAGAGGTGCTTTTTCGCTCAGCGTCTCATCAGAGCCTTTTCCGTGCACAAGTGCGTCTCCTGCACGCGTGGGGAGCTCTGCTTTTTTCGCTCCTTTCCCAGTCACTTCCACATTAATTAGTAAGGGTATCATTTTATAAATTACAGCTTCGTATCAGAGGAAAGCAGAGTTTATCTTAATTCAGTCAGCTGTGTGAAATACAGTACCCTAATTTTAGACCGCCGGTTCTGCAGATCCCCGTGGAGTAAGAGAATGACAGGTCTTCCGGAGAGAAATCCCAGTGGGTCCCTACAAGTCTCACTTTTGCCTCCAACAGCATCCCTGGTGAGGCTGCTGAAGGGATCCCAGGACACTGAGTGGCATCTTTCCCCCCATTAGCAATTCAGATTTGAATGCGAATCCTCCCAGCAGCACATGAAAGCAGCCTCGGTTAGCTCTGGGGCTCCGAGGGGGGCCCAGCCAAGAGGCTCAGGCACAGAGGAGGCTGCCAGGGGCCGGGGCTTCGGCGCGCAGCACAAGTCTGGGAGGATGGTGCTGAAGTCGGTGATAAACACCAGACAATCTCAGTCCAAAAGGGGAAGCCTGACAGTCTGAACTGTAACAGAGCCAAGCAGGCACGGCTGCGATTACAGTCTTGATTGCTCCTGCTGGGAGCCCTCTGGAGGAACGCAGGGTGGCGCGTGGCGGGGCAGGGACAGGGACAGATGATGGGAGTGAGGGCGGGGAGCGGCTCCCTGCCAGGAGGAGGGCCTGCAGGGCCACCGCAGGCCACAGGCAGAGGCCCCGGGGGCGGCGGGTCCGAGGAACACTCCTAACGGCTCTCCCCTCGCCGGTCGTCACCCCTCTCGTGCACCTGCTATAAACATCTCCTTATTCTCCTTCGTTGCCCTGGAGTCGTCCCTGACTCTGAGCGGTGGGCCCTGCTCCCTTCCCGCCGCCACTGCTCCGCTCAGATGCTTCGCTGCTTCCCGCGCTCAGAGTTGGGAACCGGGGCGGCAAGGACACAGGGATTCAGGTCCTGGGGAAGGACTCGTTGGGATGCGGTCAGTGTGTAGGAAACACCGTGGCCCCCAGGACACTCCGAAAACCACAGACAGCTCTACCAGAGCTAGGTGATCATCTGGACAAGTACTGCTAGGCACCTCCAGAGATTCTGAGGTAAGTGGCCTGGGATGAGGCCCAGGCATCAGGATTTTTACAACCCTCCCCCCCCCCCCCCCCCCCCCGGATGATTCGGATGTGCATTCAAGGTTGAGACCGCTGACCCAGACACCGGCATGAGATGCAACACCGGACAAACTTTATCACCTTCTCCCACTGCTGGGGACCAGTGACACTTTGGGATGCCACACTGTCTTTTAAAGAAAGAATGTCCCCTTGGATGTGAAATCCAGAACAAGGCTCATCCTCTTGGAGAAGTGCCACCGGCTTGAAAAGAGAGATCAACCGTCACCTGTAAAAGATCCCCCGGAACGGCCAGAAAGCACCAATCCCTCTCTAGTGCCTGTGACGCCCGACAGAACGACGTGACGACTGCCAGGTGGGAATGTGGCCGGGATGGCTCCAGGACCAGCGGGCGCGCCTCGGACACTGAGCCTCTACTGCTGCCCACGCGCCTCTGGCACCCACTGCACACCGGTTGCCTGAGACACCAGGGGCCCGACTTGCAAGGAGCTGAGACTCCCAGGGGCTGGAGGAAGGAAGCTCCTACTTGTCAGTTAAACAAAAGAATAATCCACAGCCCCCTTTGCAGTGTGTACTTTCACTGTCATCCAACAGCCCATTACCATGTCACAGCACAGCGCACCCTTCCATAGGTCACTTTGTTTAAAATGACATGGATAATGCACATGTCAGCAAGCTGACAGTCCTGGCCGTCCTTCAGAGATAAAAACCTCAAGGCGAGAGCCTGTTCTTATCTAGGGGACATGCATTGGTCTATCATCCAAGTCAGGCAGAACATGATTTCTCCAGAGAGCACTTTTTTCATTTCCTGATTTTAAGGAAATCAAATAAGCACCATTTGTCTTCATCTGAATATGCTTGACCTGCTCAAATGATGATGTCTCGCATTTTATAACAGGCTACATATGCTGAATTCAAATTAACGACAGTACAGAACCAGAGCCTTTAGATCTCTCTTGGAGGCTGGCAGCAGAGAAGGAGGGAAAATTCTGGGCCTGTTGGGAAGATCCCGCCAAACATGAACTGCGGGATTCTGAGTGAAATCCACAGGCACATAGGAGGTGAAAGGCACAGAATGGGGCTCAAGAACACCAGCTCCACAGGACAGACCCGGAAACCGGGGAGGTCCCATCCCTCTGAGGCCGAGCAATATAGAAACCGTGACGTTCGGGTAACTCTTGATGAGGTTCATAAGGGAGGAATGAAATTAGCAAGAAGTTTGACTGAGGGGTGGGGACAGCTAGAAAGAAAGACCAAACGGACAAATAATCCCTTTGCTTCAAGCACAGAAAGTTCACTTTACCGGGCTGTGATCCAATCTTCTGAAAGCTCAACAACTGAGCTCCTTTTCCGGATCCATGTTGAACGGGACGCACAGAGGCTGGTGGCCATCAGCCTCCACACAGAGCGGGTACCTGCGGGAAGAACCGCCCTCCCACCTGGCCGTCCACCTGGGCGGGAAGATAGCAGTTCCCACCTGCCTTGCCCTGCCCACCCCTCGTCCCACGGTAAGATTCCGAGAAACACACCGTTCACATTTCCATCAAGAAGGCCAATATGTACAGTAAGGCGAGAAGAAGCATAGAGGTCAGTAAAAGAAATGAAGAAATGACATTACAAATGCAGGCTAGCAAGTTTAATGTTCTAATCAAGGATTCAAAAAGAAAAATCAGATGGCTGTTAAAATGGTTTCCTCTTTTAAAATCTGTAAAAGTGAAAACCGGACGACGATATATCCAATATTAACGGGTGTGTTTAAAAAAAGTGGGCCTCACATATTAAATACATTATTTCTTATCACAGGAAACATCGCTGTGTAAATAAAGCTGGTCTTTGCAGAAAAGGTACGGTCAATAGCAGGCTGGTATCCCACCACCCTGTGACCGTGTGCGAGAACCACGGTGCTCGACTCTGCCCACAATGGTGGGGCGGGGCGGGGGGATCTTACCTTCTCTTCCTGGTCACTGTCGCTGTCACACTGAAAAGAAAGATAAGAGAATAAGGGTTAGTGAAAAAATTGAGTAGATTTTTATTTTTGATACAGAAAAAAAAAAAAAGAAGAAAGACAAATAGAGGAAATAAAAAAATGCTGCCTAAGCTGTACAGAGTTTCTTCAGTTCAAACGATGATAATCAGAATCAGAAGCGAAATGCTGTGAAGGTGCTCTGTTGATTTCATTCGATGCCTGCTCTCTGTGCCTCTTCCTGTGGTCAGTCTGGCAAGGTGCTGGATCACAATGGTGAGCACCCCCACTGCACGGGAGAGGGGATGCCCATCAAGGAGCCAATCCGGCCGCAGGACTAAGGTGCATCAAGGTCATTCACTGGGATTCGGAGCAAATTGATATCTTAATGGAGACCTTCTACCTTCAGCTAATGTGAATGGTTGTATCTCTCCCGGTGCTTTTGCACAGGAAAAGAGGTAAGCCTCCGGACACCGTATTTGCTCATTTGGACTTTGGAAGAAACACAGTGGGCAGAGCTCACCAGTTTGTGATGGCTGCCTTTTCTGTGGCTTAGAGGCCCAGAGAAAAGAGGGAATATTCCCTATAAAAAACACACCAATGATAAGAAGAGGTCAGGGAAATAAATCAGCAATATGGGCAAAGAAATCTGTTTTAAGACAGTAGAGTCACATTGTAGCTAACTGACCCCAAATTCCAACTGGTCAGCTAAGTTTGGGATAAGCAAAGAACGAGAGTTAACTCAAAACTTGGGCTTCTTCATTAGAGGCAAAGGGGGAAAAAATAAAACCACATTTTCTTTTTAAACCAAGAGTGTTTGTTACCCATTTGATTTCAAAAGGGGGGGGGGTGTATTCTGTCACAGTAAATGTGCAACGGATAAAAATATTCATTCATTCACTCAAAAGTCCTTGATGAGCACTGCTAAGCCAGACAGATACTCAACCAAGCAGGACGCAGGACTGGCCCTAAGGTAGCTTTCAGTTTAGCAGCAGAGGGAAAGCTATAACACTAACACTGAGCAGAGGTGTTGTGTGATGAGAGCTATAGTCCATTAGGATGACTCTTCCCACAGGGCAGAGGAGAGACCATGAGCTGGGGTTGGGAAGAAGACATTGGTCACAGGTGACCAGTTTGGCAACCCTTACAACACTGTCTAGACCAGCATGACGCATGGTTTAAGAAAGGGAGGAACAGATGGCAGAGTAGTTCTGAAGGCAGAACCAATAGGACGTGGTAACACATGGATGCGAGAAGCAAGGAAGAGGGACGAGTCTCGGATGATGCCAAGGTTTTTAGTGTGGCCACCTGGACATGGGAGTTGATGTAGCTATGAACAGAAACAGAAAATAAATTTGCCTATACAGCAGTCACTACTGGCTAGATACCCATAGTCATTTGCAAGCTCCTTTCCCCTAGTCTGTAGCTTCTGACATTTTGAGACTGAAAAGGCCAGATAGTCTCTCTTTTCCAACTTTGCTTACAGCTAAGGGTGGCCATAAGACACACCGTTGGCTGAGACTTGAGGAAATGTCTGCTGAGGGTTCTGAAAAAATTTTTTTCTCCTCAAAAAAGAAGAAAAGCAAGAAGCACTTGCCTCTTGCCTCTGAACACGACTGAACGAGGATGTGACGTCTGGATCTGTGGTAGCGACTTTGCAAAAATGAGGCAAAAAGCCTAAGTACTAAAACAAGAGAGTGGGGCCAAGAAATGGCCTGGCACAATGGGGCCACTTGAACCAACCTAAGAGCAGCCTACCTCTGGACATTTTTGTTCAGGTAACAGTAAGTTACCTTATTGTTTAAAAACCACCATTAGAGTGCTTTCCATTGAAAGTAACAAAAACTCCATCCGAATGGACAGCGTGCTATTATAAGACATAACTTGGGGACTGCTTCCTCTTTGTAGCTTACACTCTCTACTGTAGGTATTTAGGAACTCACAGCACAAACTTACAGACTGGAGGGCTCTAACCTTTCACTGTCCTCGCCGGCTCCTCAATGCCATAAGGTTATCAGAGTTTTAGTGACTGTGCTTTAACCAAGTACGACTGCACTGTTTTCAACCAGGCTTCCAAACTGAGAAGGTCTAAACTTCCTTTTGCCTGATGAGTAATTTCTCTATTCTGATAAGTCAAGAGAGGCTAGATGAAGACTTTGAAGGCCTAGAACAACAGACAGATGAGGTTCTGTTCTCCTGATTGTGTGACTTTTCCATTGCCTTTGCTTAGGCTTTCGTTGGGGTTCCTAAGTTACGGGCGCAATTTCAAGAGTGACAAGGCATCATTCAGGAGGGCGTGGAAGAGAGAAGCGTATTTTGCCAGGCAGACTCCTCTCCCCAGATGATCCCAGCTCGCCTCGTGAGGCAATCAGTGACAGCTGAAGGCTGTGGCATGGCATTTGCCCATGTCCCCAAGGACTGGTGTGCAGGGGGAAGAAGGAGTGGGGAGCCTGGAAAAGAACTACCACTGTCCGTTCCCAGCCCCCACCCCTACCGATCCTAACAGTGGTATGTCCCTGGGAATGGTTATTTCTATCAAAGTGTTAAGCTTTCTGCTTTCCAACAGTCCAGTTCTAATTTCAAGGTCCACTTAATTCTGCATCAAGTAATTACTGATATACCCAGAAGCACCTTGTCTCCAGAGTTAAGCATATGGTGAAGAACTGAGACCTACTGGTATCCATTATGGAAGCAGCACGGATGCCAAGCCGATTAAAAATGCTCAGGCTCCCCACACAACATGCCGGGTGAGTGACAGCTCCTCGACAAGGCCGGTCGCAGAGTCTGCCAAAACAGTCTCTGCTGCACTGGGGCCCACATGGTGCGCTGAGAAAACAGTTCCATTTCTGGTATTAAATTCCCATACTGACCCGAGGACTTTGCCGTGAGCTCAGCAGGAGCGCACCATCCAATTTACAGCTCCGCTCTCCGGAGCCTCGAGTGCCAGCCCCTGGCAGAGACCGATGATGGTCAACCCCTCCAGCTCATAAATTATGCAAAGGCAATAAATGCACTCAGCAAACAGCGCCTAACGCTTGCCTAGCCTGGCTCCTGACACACTCTGTAAAAAGCCAGAAGTTCGACACATACAAGAGGTCTATTCCACTCATAAAGGGGGTTTGTTGACAACCCCAGACGGAACGCGAGCCACAGTCCTAAGGAGTCTTTCTGCTTCGCTGGCAGCCGTTTATGGGCCGGCTTTATGAAAAGGAGAGGCTGTTTTATAGAGTCAGTGTGGGCAGAATTCATGGGCTCAAATTCACATTTAATACACTGTACGGCTTTTACACCCCAGGTTCAGTACATTGTGGATTTGGGGCCAAATGATTCCTGGTCTTGAAAGGTTAAAAGAAGAAGTGTCTGCTCCCCAATCCCTAGATACCCACTCCAATTTACAAGAGTTCACGCCGAGCCACCTCCTGATTCAGGTGTATGTTCTGCATGAGGCTGGAAAATGGGAAAGGCATGTCGAATGCAGAAACAGAGTCCCCGCTGATTTGACCATTTTAAGCATTTTGACACCAGGGTCCCGCACTGGTTTATTAGCAAACAGGTTGCACGCTAACAACCAGCTTGAGGTGACAGAGTACTCCCCATGACTAGACTTCAAAGCCCTTTGTGAAACGCTGCAAATATTTTCCTCCGTTTTAAAAGCCAGAAATGAAAAGGAACAAGGGGGCCTTACCCCCCAGATGGGAGAGAATTCTTGGTCACTGAGCCTTCAGACACACATGTGAGCCAAACCCGCACAGACAAAAGAAGGAGACAGGAGCATGAAATCCAAGCCACATGCCTCAAAGGCAGAACTCAGAAAGGGCCTAGTGCCTGAGCACAGCACTTCCGGTGACTGGCTCAACTTCACCATCTGTTCCCTCTGGTTTCACAAATTAGAAGTGAGTCTTCTGGGGGCAACTTTCCCTTTTGCACTAAGTCCCACCCTTTAAACACTTCAACCCACCCACGCACCCACCCACCCAGTATTTTCTCCTTTTACAAATTAATGCATATTTTATTGAACAGAATTTAAAAATCACCCACGAACCTGCTGCCCATAGGTAAACAGCTAATACGTCTGTAGCATTCTTTCCAGTCTTTCCTCCATCCTTCACACACACATTTGAAGAGATGAAAATGAATTCCTACTACTTGTACCCTTCTTTGTTTTCATATAATGTGTCAAATATTTTGTTCAATGAGGCAAATTTACCCTGTCACATCACTTTTTTTTTTTTTTTTTTTTTTAAAGGCTGCGCTGCGGGGCAGCTGGGTGGCTCAGTCGGTTAAGCATCTGACTCTTGATTTCGGCTCAGGTGGTGATCTCGCAGTTTGTGCGGTCGAGCCCCATGCTGACTGCACAGAGCCCGCTGGGGATTCTCTCTCCCTCTCTCTCTGTCCCTCCCCGCCCCCATAAATAAATAAATAAACCTAAAAATAAGTATGTGTGTGTGTGTGTGTGTGTGTGTGTGTGTGTGTGTGTGTGTAAAAGGTTGCGCTGCAATCCACTGTATGGATTGTAAATAACCTAGTAAGGAAATTCCCTCGTGCTGCTATTCGGATTGTTTCGACTGAACATATTGGCATTTTCCCCTTGTACACATTCACCAATACTGCTCTTCCCTAGTATCTCCTCATGGCTCTTCCTTCTCTGCATATCCCTTAATTTCACTGTCCCCCCAGAGTTGAATCTGCAGTCCTACTGTTTCTCTGTGATTTCCTGGAGAGCCCTTAGAGTCCCCTAGTTCCGTCTACCATTTATATATTGAGACTAAAACATCTCTATGCCCACCACCTGCCAGCTATGTGACTCTGGGAGAATCATTTCAATTCTCTGCATCTCAGTTTACTTATCTGTAAAATGTGGGCACTAATGGCATTTCCCCCAAAGGAAGGGGAGAAGAGAACAAGTGAACACATGTAAATGGTTCAGACAACACACGGCACAGAGTTGGCGTAGGCAGTAAGTGCTAACTGTTACTAAAGTATGTTTTTGCTTGCTATATCCCCTTCCCGAAGCCCTGCAAACACCTCAGACCCGAGCATCCACCTAAATCCAGACTCGCCCTCGTGTGCTTGCCCCAAGTCTGCCCCTCTTCCGCTGGCATTATCTTCTTCTTATCTATCCCACTCCCATTATCTTCTTGGTAATGCTGTTGCACGTGCAGTCTCAGCAAAGAGACTGGACACTTCCCACGGCAAGGAAAACTCTTCACAGAGCCTCTGACTCCCGACACCCAGCCACTCCTCCAGCACGGTGCATGTCAAGCTTTCTGTGGAGAAGGACCATTTGTTTTGGTTTTGTTTTCTTTAATTTCCAATACATTGTAGAATATAATAAAAAATAAATTGCTAGGAACATGAAAAAGAAAAGCAAAGACATGTGTATATGTGTGTGTGTGTGTGTGTGTTATTATTAGATTTAAGGGATATGAAATTACTCTACTGAATTGCTATAAAAGTTTCCAAATGCTTATTCTCAGCTGCCACGCCGATCCCCCAGTAGACGGTTAACCAAGAACTCAGGGTGTGGCCTGGGTCTGCACCCACACTTGGAGTAGCACTATCTTAACACACCCCTTGTTGTTGCCACACTCAGGCACAACTGGTCACACCCTCAGGATTTATTATCTTTGCACTTTTCAGTTCCCTCCACCTGGAATTCTGGTTCTCCAAGTTCCTACCTAAAAATATTTAATTTGTCTTTGTAAATTAATTCTGGTTCTCCAAGTTTCTACCTAAAAATGTTTAATTTGCCTTTGCAAACCCAGTTCCCTTAGAATCTTCTAATATGAATTAGGAATTCTTAGAATTACAGTACTCTTCTTAGAATTAATTGTTCTGTCGCCATCTCTTACAAAATTATATTTTCACTGTTTGCCACAAGACACATCCGTACTACAGAGTTAGCTCTGAGTAGGTAAGAGACAGTGTCTTGGGACATGAAAGGTGCTCACATTGATAAGTTCACCTCATTCTTCTTTAGAATTCTTCAAACAGTGGCTGATTCCAGGTTACATAAGAAACTATGATTTTGAAAAAACAAGTAATTCCAAAGAAAGAAGGTACAGGAAATAATGACTAACTCCACTGCTTAATTCAGCGGGGTGTATGTTTGAGCACAGGGGGCAGTGTTAAAATCATTAGCAGAGCCTAGAGTTGGGGCCAGGAAGGAAATACCTTCCATTAAAAGGCCCAGACAAGACATGATTATGATTTTATTGTACTTCCTCAAAAGCAAACATTTCTCATTTCCGTTTGGGAATCTCAGTATCTGTGTTTTAAGACGCTGATCCAAATCGAAATAAGTCAAGGTCTGCGACATCTCTCCGCCTCATTCGGAATGAAGGAACAAGATGGAATTCTAGGTACCTCGTGATGGAATGCATTCTTAAGCAGAAAGTGGCAATCATTGAATATATCACATACAATGACATTGAGGAGGGCATTGCTCTCTATTCTGCTCAATGGACCTTGCTGGAACAGTTATTTCGTATCTCAAATCCATTTATCATTGCCACCAAAGATGTCAGGGCTGAACACCATCACTGAACAAAGTTATTTTATTCTTCTTTCTGCCTAAAGGAAATAAGAGGAAAATGAGGGAGAACCCCAACTTGTAAACTACGGCATCTAACATCAAGTACAATTTAACTTTGCTGGTGACAAAACAAATCGGTTTCCCTTTGGGGCAGGCGGTTTATCTAAGACTGTAAAGACATCCCTCACCTAAAAGCAATTTCAGAAGAAGCCACCTAGAGAAAACATGACACTTATTTTTTTTATTTAAAGAAGTAAACTAGCAGCACAGTGACTAGAAGCATGCCCACCATCATCTTCCCATCCCTGCAATTCTGCACGCAAAAACACGCAGTCATTCTGTGCCGCGTACGGCAACTCTGATGTTGTCTGTCTTCCGTCACCTCACAGAGCCCTCGTTTCACAATGTTTACACCGCTCTCCTATCGACTTTGGGCTTTAAGTGAAATTTAAAGCTATTGGGGACCTTGAAATAAAAAAGAATATTTTCATCCTGAAAATGGTTTACGGTATTCTCACTGGTTGTAAAACGACGCCACTGGCCCTCTTCCCTTCCGCCTCAACAACAACTATACCCAATCAAATAAAATAGCTCTACAAAAGCGAAAGCGTAATTGAAACATTTGTTTGCCAAACAGTAACTTAAAAGATGAGAATAAAGCTTCTGACAGTCACAAAAAGAGCACATTAGAAAATAATGTAAGGTCTACCCATCTTTCACTGTGCAGGAGGTAGAGAGGAGAGCAAATCTTCAGAAGCTTCTGGAATTCTGTACTGGTGACCTGTTATTCCTATGGGGAGTTCTCAGAACCTGGCATTTTTGCAAGTTCTCAGCTTGAACGGGCCAGGGCTCAAACGGCCAACGTGATCTGAGGGGGCTAGCGGAACACTTCTGATCCCCCTCCAGGGTCTCTCAGATGATCACACATTTTCATTCAACAAATACTTTTAAAGTGCCTATGGTGTTCTAGGTTCATTCTGACCACTCATTAGAAGGACAAATACACAGCCAGAAATCAAGCTGTCCAAATCTGAAGTTCTAAAGGTCACGACTTAATATTCAACATGGTTTTTTTTTTTTTTTTCCTTTTTGGTCCTTTTTGTCACTTTCAAATCCAGGTATATTTCATAAAACAATCTGTATGTTGTAAATTTCCAGCTAGCTCATTAAAATATTGTTGGGCTTTTGGATGTGGAAGAAGTGGGTATTTCACAAATCTTTGGAGTTCAGCATTTTTTTCCCCTTTAAGAAGAAAGGAAGTCACACTTTGCCAAGTATAAACATACATAAACCCCAAAGATGAAATTTACTTAAAGCCCAGAGCCCACAAGCCTCAGTGGTTGCCAACATGAGAAAAATGAGTTTCTTGTCCAAAGGTAAAACTGACAGTCTAGGGCCGGGTGATTTGTAAACGATCTCTTTTAAGCTTAAGCAACAGATCCTTTGCCTCTTTGCCATTGATTTACTGATTCTAAGTCATCAATAGCATTAATCCGTACCTGCCTGGGGACCTATTACAAATGACTTTGAAGATGGTGTGAAGTAAGAGTTTATTACGAGACCACAGTATTATTACCAGGGAGACCTTCTCAGCTACGTTCGCTGCCAGTATTATATTTGTGACCCCCTGTGCAATCTTCCCTTTCCAGATCACAGCTGCTTGTTCCTTTGGGTGGGGCCTGAGCCCCCTGGGTTTGCTTCAACTAAACCTTGGTTCTTTTCAGAGTCCTGTGTGAGCTAATAAAACCCCAATTTGCTGATGAGTAAAAAGGAAAAGCATGTTACGGGTTAAAATAATACAAGAGTCTATTTTTTCCGCTGTGTTGTGATCCATAGAAATCACCCTGAGCCTTTTCCCTTTCTTCTCTGCCTGGGAAGCCAATTGCTTTGATTGCAGTGATATGAGCTAGCTAAAATGACTTGCCCTTGCTTGTGAGGCAAATGGAACATGCTAATAGAACTTATCGCATTACCCGATGCAAAAGTGCCATAGCTCATTACTTTAAGATAAAAGGATATCATTGCAGACGGCAAGCAGAATTGACTTTCTGAGGCCCGGCTTGATGATGATTTAATCAACTGCTCTCTTTCACTTCTCATCTCTGCGCCTGTCGGTTTCACAGGTGCCGTTAAATGAGACACTCAGAAAGTGAGCGGAGGGAAAGAAATTGCTGTCATTACTTTTCAAGAAAGGAGGTATGCAAATTTTCGACAGAAAGATTGCGTTCATAATGGGCCTGGTAAAATACAAGGATCATGCTTGACAGGTGAGGGCAAGCCATTCGTATGTCCTTAAAGCGGAGCAGCGGTCCTCCTTTAGAAATGTGCTCGGTGAGAGAAACTACAAATGAGAGAGCAGGCGGGGCCGGGGCCCAGGCGGGGTAGAACCGCACAGGGTTGGCCCAGCTGGTCTGGGTTCTAGAAAGGGGGAGGGAGCTTGCAGTCTTGAGGAAGCCAAAGCCAGAGGAGCAGATAACAAAGCCCGGAAGCTCTTCGTCTGCACCAAAATGGCAACCAGCTCTTGCAAAGCACATCCTATTCTCTTTCACACATGGCCACGGGGCCAGTTTGCCTGGATTCAAGTCTTGGCTCTACCACTTACACTCTGTAGGACCTTAGGCAAGTAACTTAACCTTTCTGTGCCTCAGTTTCATTTTCTATCAAATGGGGCTATTGGCAGTACTAACTCCCACGGTTAAGAGCATTTACCTTCATAAATATACACTAATGCAATATTATATATATATATGTCTATATACATGTATATGTATATCTCTCTCTCTATATCATTAAAAGGCATAGAACAGTGCCTGATCCATGGAAAGCACTCAACAGATGTCAAAAATCATGCATGCATTCATTCTTCAACAAAGACTGAGTATTTTTTTTTTTCCTCAAGAGTATGTGTGCCAGGTGCTGGAAACCTACCTGGCTGTAGTTTCAACAGAACACAATCCTTCATTGATTTTATGTATAGAAGTCTTGCTCCCCTGTCAGAGAGTGAGCTCCTCAGAGCACTCTGGTTGTACCTGGAATCATCACAGGGCCTAGTGCAGTCTTAAGGACCCTAAAAGATGCTAATACCGATTTGATGATTTGTGGATCCCCCTCCCTCCCTCCTTTTATTTATTGTACAGATCCGATACTGCACATAGAGCACAAACCCTTAGAGGAATCTCCTCGTGGCGTAGAAAATCCGTCTCGAGTTGGGATCGCTGGGTGCCCTAGCGTGGGGAAGGAACAGACAGGCTGGCCTGAACCACCTTCAGGAAGGCACAATGGATCTGAATAGATTAAATGATCAGGGTAGTACGAACAGAGATGTTTTTTCATTCACTTCGCTTTCAATAGGTAATTGTTCTATTTTCTCCAACACTCAAAGTAAAAGCATCTTTCTTAAAGTGCCTGTGCCTCTGAGTTCTTTTTCCCCAGGTGATGTAAGTGCTGCAAACCATTCTTCCTTCCGGCCCCCAAGGTTGTGAGGCACTGAATGTGAGGCACTGCTTCCCATGCTAAGTGGCACCCACACGATTCAATTTCTGGCCAAAGGGACAGCGTCCACCTCAGGCAAAGGGAGCCGGAGAAGAGTAGTTCTTAGCTGTCTCTTTTGGGGAAGGCTCCCTGAATGAAGCCTGCTTCCTGAAGATGAAGTGCATTTCACATCTTAGCTCTGCAGCATGGCTCCTGCATGGGAGGGATTCTCCATGGGAACCCTCTTAGAGCACCTTTCCCCCTAGAAGAGCCAGCCTACAGCCCACCGGTCATTAAAAGAGAACGTTCTGACAACGGCCCTGGGAGGGAAGTGTTATGGCCCCTCCATTTTCAAGAGGAGAAGTTAAGGCTTCCGGTGGCACAGGCAGTACTTGAACCCAGTTCCGTCCTCCAAAGTTCATGTTCCCAACAAGTAGGACCTAGCGCTGCTCGCTCTCCCACGCTCTATACAAAGACACTACTTGAAAAACATCTTTCGGATCAACGGCTGGGCTGTGGGTGGAGGCGGGCCGAACGAAAGAGGCTGTAATAACCATAAGCAGCAGTGACTGCAGCAGGTGGCCACATTTCTACCCCACTGCAGACAGCTCTCCCTAAAGACGAGGGCCTAGTACAGCACCAGGCTCAGGAAAGGGCGCCAGGTTCAAATTCCGAACCCCCCAACTCAGCAACCACGTGGTCTGGGGAAAGACACTAAACATCTTCGAGCCTACCTTTCTTGTTTTTTACCCTGTCAATGGAAATGATACATACTCCACAGAATTTTTGTTAGGATTCAATGAATTCAAACATTTGAAAGCAGCCAGAGAGAAATACTAATAGTTTTACCTTTTCTGTCTACTTCATGAAAGAAATGCTATGTCATACACAGAAATAAGACGGCAATAGTTGTTTAACTGTTGGATTTAATTTCTATTTTTTATGTTTATTTTTGACAGAGAGAGAGAGAGAGAGAGAGAGAACACGTGTGCAGGCTGGGGCTCAAACTTGCGATCCGTGAGATCATAACCTGAGCTGAAGTCGGACGTTTAACCAACTGAGCCACCCAGGTGCCACAGATTTAATTTCTTTATAATTTTACTGCCAGACAGGAGATCATATTCTGCAAGAAATCACGCTTGTGAGGTGTTTGAAAACTCACTACTCTATTACACAGAAAGAGAGACAACAACCCAAACGGACAAGCAAACAGAAACTATCATTCCCTCTCAAAGTAGAATAGCAAATGGTTTTATTTCATTGATAAAATACAGGCATGTCTGGGGAGATATTGCAGGCTTGGTTCCACACCACTGCAATAAAATGAATATCGAAATAAAGTGAGTCAAATGAAATTTTTGGTTTCCCAGTGCATATAAAAGTTACATTTACACCACCCTGTAGTCTATTACATGTGCAATAGCCCTATGTCCAAAAAACCCCAACATACACACCCTTAGTTAATAAATACTTTATTGCTAAAAAGTGTTGGCCATCGTCTGAGCTTTCAGTCACTTATAATCTTCTTGCTGGTGGAGGGCATCACCTCAGTGTTGATGGCTGCTGACTGATCAGGGTGGTGGCTGTGGCCATTTCTTATAAGACGATAATGAAGTTGGCCCCATCAACAGACTCTTCCTATCACGAACAAATGATTTCTCTGTAGCACGTGATGCTGTTTGACAGCATTTCATCCACAGGAGAACTTGGTTTAAAACTGGAGTCAATCCTCTCAAACCCTGTTGCTGCTTAATTGATTACTTTTGAGGGATATTCTACGTTCTTTGTGGTCATTTCAACAATCTTCAGAGAGTCTTCACCAGGGGTAGATCCCATCTCAAGACACCACTTTCTTTGCTCATCTGGAAGGAGCGACTCCTCTTCCATTCAAGTCTGATCACGAGGCTGCAGCGTGAAGTACCATTTGCGGGCCCCACTTCTGATCCCAGTTCGCCCGCTGTTCCCACCACACGTGCAGCTACTTCCTCCCGAAGTCTTGAACCCCTCAACGCCATCCACGAGGGTTGGATCAACTTCTTCCAAACTCCCATTAGGGTTGATATTTTGGCTTCTTCCTATAAATCACGAATATCTTTATTGCCACGGAGAATGGTGAATCCTATCCAGAGAGGTTTCAATTTACTTTGCCCAGATCCAACAGAGAAAACACTACCTAGGGCAGCTACGGCCTTACAGAATGTATTGCTTAAATAGTAGGACTTGAAAGTCGAAATGGCTCCTTGATTCATAGGCTGTAGAATGGATGCTGTGTTAGCAGGCATGGAAATAACATTAATCTCATCGTACATCTCCATCAGAGCTCTTGCGTGACCAGGTGCATTGTCAATGAGCAGTCATATTTTGAAGGGAATCTGATTTTCTGAGCAGTAGGTCTCAACAGTGGGCTTAAAATATTCAGTAAACCATCTGTAAACCGATGTGCTGTCATCTATCCTTTGTTGTTCCATTTATAGAGCACGGGCAGAGTAGATTCAGCAAAATTCTTAAGGGTCCTAAGATTTTTGTAATGGTAAATGAACACTGGCTTCAACATAAAGTCACCAGCTGTGTTAGCCACTAACCAGAGAGTTGGCCTGTCCTTTGAAGCTTTGAAGTCAGGCACTGACATCTCCTGTCTAGCTACACAACTCCTCAATGGCATCTTAGAAGGCTGCTCCATCTACGTTCAAAGTCTATCATTTGGTGTAGCCACCTTCATTAATGATCTCAGCTAGACGTTCTGGATAATTTGCCGCTGCTTGTGACTCAGCATTTGCTGCTGCACCTTGAAAGTTTATGTTATGGAGCCAGCCTCTCCTTAAACCTCGTGACTGACCTCTGCTAGCTTTAAACTTTTCTTCTGCAGTTTCCTTACCTCTCCCAGCCTTCGCGGAACTGAAGAGAGCTAGGAGCTGGCTCTAGATTGGG
Organism: Prionailurus viverrinus; assembly: GCF_022837055.1. Taxonomy (NCBI): domain Eukaryota; kingdom Metazoa; phylum Chordata; class Mammalia; order Carnivora; family Felidae; genus Prionailurus; species Prionailurus viverrinus. The sequence continues at coordinate 13,829,426 of NC_062576.1, read as the reverse complement.
CTCTGTCTTAAGGAGATGTTGTGGTTGGTTTGATCTTCTCTCCAGACCACTCAAACTTTCTCTATGTCAGCTATCATTCATGTGTTCTTTAGAAGAGCACTTTCAACTTCCTTCAAGAACTTTTCCTTTGCGTTTACAACCTGGCTAACTGTTTAGTGCAAGGGTTTTGGCCTATCTTGGCTTTAGACATGCGTTTTCCCCGAAACTTAATCATCTGTAGCTCTTTATTTAAAGTGAGAGATTTATAACTCTTCCGGAAACATTTAGAGACCACTGTAGGGATATTAATTGGCCTAATTCCAAAATCACTGTGTCTCAGAGAGTAGGAAGGCCCAAGGAGAGGGAGAGAGATGGGGGAAAGGCCAGTTAGTGGAGTAGTCAGAACACACACAACCTTCATCTATCAAGGTTGCCGTCTGATAGATTGTTTGTGGCACCCCAAAACAATCACAATAGTGACACCAAAGATATCTGATTACAGATCGCCATTACAAATGTAATACTAATGGGAGCACCTAGCTGGCTTGGTCAGAAGAGTGTGCAACTCTTGATTTCAGGGTCGTGAGTTCAAGCCCCAAGCTGGGTGTGGAGATTACCTAAATAAATGAACTTAAAAAAAAGCCCAAATATAAAAATAAAGAAAATGTTTGAAATGCTGTGAGAAAAACCAAAATATGACAGATAAATGAAGTGAGCAAATGGCACTGGAAAAATGGCACCGAAAGACGTGCTCCATTTAGGGTTGCCGCAAACCTTCAATATGTGTAAAACACCGTATCTGTGAAACACAATAAAGTGAAGTACAATAAAATGAAGTATGGTTCATTTTTACCAACAAGGAAATACGCTTTAGGATTCAATTTTCTAAGTGTTCCTTTAGGTTCCCGATGCACATTCTTTTGGGTGGATATGGTCTGGATTTATTCCAGGAATAGGAGCCAGTAACCTGTGTATAGGGACTAAAGTAAAATGCATAGATTTAAGAGCTGGGAGTCTACACCTGTAGGTTATGCAGAGTGCTGTAATGCCTTAGGGGCTTCGTCATTAGTGAGATGTTCATTCAAATTCAAACTGGCCAAATAAATAAATAGACAGATAGGATGGATATCGAAAATAACAGGTGATGACTGGTACAACTTGGAAGCCAGCCATTTTGGAATCTGTCTAGAGATTCTGACCAATCAGGATTAGGAGCTACTTGAATAGCCCTTTGCACAGAATTTACATATATGCAAGGCCTACCTAAGGATTGATCTAATAAAACCAACCAAGAGAGTAACCTTGGGAAGAGATAAAACTTCTTAGAGCATTAACGCTGATAACTGTATACACAGGGAGTAGTTGAGAGAATATGACTAAAATGCCTGGCACTTAGGAGTCACACCCAGCAAACAGTCCAACGGACTACTACTCCGCTCAGAAATGCCTGTTCTCTCTCCCATATATATGGATATGGAAGCTTCCTCTGACTTCACTGGCCAGAGGTCCACTGCTGATTTCCAGCATCTTCAACACTGTGGTCAGAGTTTGCTTATATTCTGTTCTTCCTAAATCTGACACGTAAAAGGCGCTCAAGGAACATATGTGAAAGAATGAATTCATAAATTATGTTAGCAAACAATCTGAAGGAAGGTGTCATGGGAACTGTTTAATTGAGGAGTCAAGAAATAAATGGGGGTGGAGGTCGCCTGGGTGGCTCAGTGGGTTAAGCCTCCGACTTTGACTCAGGTCATGATCTCACAGTTTGTGGGTTTGAGCCCTGCGTCAGGCTCTGTGTTGACAGCTCAGAGCCTGGAGCCTGCTTCAGATTCTGTGCTTCCCTTTCTCTCTCTCTTTCTCTCTCTGCCCTTCCCCCGCTTGTTCTCTCTCTTTCAAAAATAAATAAACATAAAAAAAAAGAAATATACAGGGGTGATGGAAAGAACACTAAGGTGTTTGGAAGCGTGGGTGTCTGAGTGTGTGTACAAGAAAGACATGGAAATAATTTCAAGGTAAAAGAAAATCTGAAGAAAATAACAGTACACAGTTGAAGAAATCCAATTTTAAGGTTATTCCTTTAAGAAAATCAGGAAAATCGGGGCACCTGGGTGGCTCAGTCAGTTAAGCGTCCAACTTTGGCTCAGGTCATGATCTCCAGGTTCGTGGGTTCGAGCCCCGCATCACGCTCTGTGCTGACAGCTCAGAGCCTGGAGCGTGCTTCAGATTCTAAGTCTCCCTCTCTCTCTGCCCCTCCCCTGCTTGTGCTCCGAATCTTTCTCTCTTTCTCAAAAATAAATAAACATTAAAAAATTTTTCTTTTTAAAATAAAAAAAAAAAAGAAAATCAGGAAAATCAAAATCCTAAGGTATTTCCTTTTACATTTGACTCACTTCAAGCCAAGTGAAGCAACTGGAATTGAACAGGAAAAGGGAGAGCGGTGCTCTCATGCTGACAGACATAATGGCCACATTGTCAACTTCCCACCCATCAGACTTTGTGTTCTGTTTGTTTAAAATGCAAGACAGTGAAAAGCGTAGCTAATGGGTTAGAAATATGGCTGGAGACAAAGTGATTTACAAATGTAAGAGGGTGGTTCAGGAAGATCCAAAGACATGGTGGGCCGTCATTCTACAGGATCCAAAAACTGATTTCGCTTTCTTTTCCTATCACTTTCGCCCCTCTTAGAATCCATCATGTTCGTAATGGGCATTTTAAATTAAATTGTACCTAAAAACAGTCTTTATTTTAGGATGGCTTGAAAACCTAGTCTTACAAATCATAAACAAGGAAGGGTAGGATTACTATAAATTGTCTGCAAGAAAATACAAATCGCCAAGATAAAAACACCCACTGGTCTGCCAGTCTCAAGTTTCCTGTTTTGACATACTATATGCAGTAATTTGGTACCCACAATCTCTTATTAGAAGATGAATGTGCTATTTTTCTGAATGCTGCAATTACAATAATTGAATTTAAAATGGGGATTGAGTTTCTCTATTTGGAGGAAAAGAATAATTGTGTATTTCTGATTAAAATCAAGGGGACTGAAGAGAGGTTGTACAAATTCCAGCTTCAGTCTCCCTGAGTGACTCCTTATGAGGCCAGAGAAAAGAAACATTCAAAAGCAGAGAAATGGACCAGCACCTCAGCAGCAGGCACTGTCTTTGGCCTCATTTGCTTTGTCTCCTGGCCTTCTGTCATGATGCCCTTGTGACAGAGGCAATCAGGGCACCACGCCATTGTTACATTTTAAATGGCAGCCATGCTGGAGTTTCCCACTGTGTCAAAAATTAAGAGTTAAAATGCAAGAAAAACAAACATCTCTTGGTGCTGAAAGCCCCTGACCCCTTTCAGACTGCCAACATTTTGGAGTAGTTTTTATTTCTTCTTTGTAGGCCCTCTCCTCTGGGCGGGGGAAATATAATGGCAGAAAGAGTAGGGCGAGAAGGAAACTAATGTTATTTTCCAGAGGCCTCAGCTTCTTTTGTTTCTACCAAAAAATTACATAAAAAGCCACCTTTAAGGTGCAGATGTAAGAAAGGAAAAGGGGACTGAGAAAGAAGAGGGCTCTCTTGCCCTACCAATGCCTTTTTATTTTATTTTTTGATGGTACCATTCAGTCTCCTGAAATCCCCATCGGTCCAAATGTGAAGGGGAAATGGAGTCTTACAAGTCCTCATAAATATTCCTTAAAATATAGTTTCCTAAGAAAAGAGAACATTTTGTTTCTAGCACAAAATGACCCCGGGGTTGTCCCTTTATGCCGTTTCCTTTTTTTTTTTTTTTTAAAGTGGCTTTAATGGCTTTATTGAGCTCTAACGTACAGGAATAAACTAGCTATATTTAAAAGGCACTATAGGATACGTTCGTACACATGTACACACCCATGAAACCGTCACCGCAATCAAGACAGTGAACACATCCACAGCCCTCAGAAGTCTCCTCGTGCTCCTTTGTTAATCCTGCTCTCCCTTCTCTGCCCATACCGCTCTCCCCCCAACTGATCTGCTTTCTGTCACTACAGATTAGTTTGTATATTTTCTAGAGTTTTATATAAATGGAATCATACAGTATGTGCTCTTTCTGCCTGGTTTCTATCATTCACTGCTTACTATTTGGACTCCTAATTAAAAGGGAGCCTCCTAACTCCAGAGCAGAAAGCAGCCCATAGAGGCTGCCATGGCCAGGGTTTACTGTCATCCCCCAGGAATAGGACCGATTACTGGGTCTTACTTTATTCTTATGCTTTATTATGTACTTCAGTAATCAATAAGCATTTCTATGGCAGCGGGTTTATTTTACTCTATAAATCCAAGGAGGAGAGAATGATATTAAGACATCAGTATGGATGGGCTCTGCTGCTCTGTAACACTATGAGGAGAACACGAGCAACAGATTTAAATCTAAGAAGGTTACAGAGCAGTCACAGCCCCTGGCTGGATGGCAG